>NC_090935.1:1486358836-1491684794 GCF_040938575.1 Ambystoma mexicanum | reverse complement strand
GAACGGAGGTAGACACAGGACATGAGGGGGGTCGGAGGGGAAGGAAGGAAATACGGGCATGAGCAGGGGGTGGGGGGGAACAGGGCACACACGGGCATGAGCAGGGGGGTGGGGGGTAACACGAGGGAGACATGGGGCATGAGAGGGGGTTGAGGGAACAGGGGCGACACGTGGGGCATGAGCAGGGGTTGGAGGGGAAAATGAGGGAGACACGGGGCATGAGTGGGGGGTGGGGGCAACAGGGGAAACACGGGGCATGAGCAGGGGGTGAGGGGGAAAAGGAGGGAGACAAGGGGCATGAGCGGGGTGGGGAGAACAGGGGAGACATGGGGCATGAGCGGGGGGTGGGGGGACGGGAGGGAGACATGGGGCATGAGCGGGGAGTGGGGGGAACAGGACACACAGAGGGCATGAGCGGGGGGTTAGACACGGTGCATGAACGGGGGTGGGGGGGAATAGGGCACACACAGGGCATGAGTTGGGGTGGGGGGAAAGGAGGGAGACACAGGGCATGAGCGGGGGGTGGGGGGAACAGTAGGGAGACACGGGGCATGAGTGGGGGGTGGAGGGGAACAGGGAGACAAGGGGCATGAGCGGAGGGTAGGGGGGAAAAGGAGGGAGACACTGGGCATGAGAAGGGGGTGGGGAGGAACAGGGGAGACACAGGCATGAGCGAGGGGTTGGGGGAACAGGGTAGACACGTGGGCATGAGCGGGGGGGGGGGAACAAGGCACACACGGGGCATGAGCAGGAGGTGGGGGGAACAGGGGAGGCAAGGGGCCATAAGAGGGGGGTGAGGGGGAAAGGAGGGAGACACAGGGCATGAGGGGGGTGGAGGGGAACAGGGGAGACACGTGGGCATGAGTGGGGGTGGGGGAAACAGGGGAGACACGTGGGCATGAGCAGGCGGTGGGGGGGAACAGGAGGGAGACACGTGGGCATGAGCGGGGGGTGGGGGGAACAGGGGAGACATGTGAGCATGAGCGGGGGTTGGAGGGGAAAAGGAGGGAGACACGGGGCATGAGCAGGGGGTGGGGGGAACAGGGGAGACACGTGGGCATGAGCGGGTGGTGGGGGAACAGGGCACACACGGGGCATGAGCAGGGTGTGGGGGAATAGGGAGACAAGGGGCATGAGCGGGGGGTGTGGCCTGTTCCCCCACCCCACGCTCATGCCCCGTGTCTCCCTCGTGTTCCCCCCACCCCCTGCTCATGCCCCGTGTCTCCCTCCTGTTCCCTCCCACCCCCGCTCATGCCCGTTGTCTCCCTCCTGTTCCCACCACCCCTGCTCATGCCCCGTGTCTCCCTCCTGTACCCCCCACCCCCGCTCATGCCCCATGTCTCTCTCCTGTACCCCCACCCCCCGCTCATGCCCCGTGTCTCTCTCCTGTTGCCCCCCACCCCACGCTCATGCCCCGTGTCTCCCTCCTGTTCCCTCCCACCCCCGCTCATGCCCTGTGTCTCTCTCTTATTGCCCCCCACCCCCCCATGCACCGTGTCTCTCTCCCATTCCCCCCCACCCCCCGCTCATGTCCCGTGTCTCCCTTCTGTTCCCCCCCACCCCCCTGCTCATGCCCCCTGTCTCTCTCCCATTCCCTCCACCCCCGCTCATGCCCCGTGTCTCCTCCTCTTCCCCCCACCCCCCGCTCATGCCCCCGTGCTCTCTCTTGTTGCCCCCCACCCCCCCATGCACCGTGTCTCTCTCCCATTCCCCCCACCCATCGCTCATGGCCCGTGTCTCTCTCCCATTACCCCCTCCCCCGCTCATGCCCGTGTCTCCCTCCTGTTCCCCCCACCCCCCGCTCATGTCCTGTGTCTGTATCCTGTTCCCCCCACCCCCGCGTCTTCCTACTGTACCCCCACCCCCGCTCATGCCCCGTGTCTCTCTCCTGTTGCCCCCCATACCCCGCTCATGCTCCGTGTCTCCCTCCTGTTCCCCCCACCCCCCACTCATGCCCTGTGTCTCCCTACTGTTCCCCCCACCCCCCCACTCAAACCCTGGGTCTCTCTCCTGTTGCCCCCCAACCCCGCTCATACCCCATGTCTCCCTCCTGTACCCCCCACCCCCACTCATGCCCCGTGTCTCTCTTCTGTTGCCCCCCACCCCGCGCTCATGCCTCGTGTCTCTCTCCTGTTGCCCCCACCCCCGCTCATGCCCTGTGTCTGCCTCCTGTTCCCTCCTACCCCTGATCATGCCCGGTGTCTCCCTCCTGTTCCCCCCCCACCCCCTGCTCATGCCCCGTGTCTCCCTCCTGTTCCTCCCACCCCCCGCTCATGCCCTGTGTCTCCCTCCTGTTCCCCTCACCCCCCACTCATGCCCTGTGTCTCCCTCCTGTTCCCCCCCACTCATGCCCTGTGTCTCATTCCTGTTGCCCCCACCCCCGCTAATGCCCTGTGTCTCTCTCCTGTTGCCCCCCGCTCATGCCCATGTCTCTCTCCTGTTGCCCCCCGCTCATGGCCCGTGTCTCCCTCCTGTACCCCCCACCCCCGCTCATGCCGCGTGTCTCTCTCCCTGTTGCCCCCACCCCCTGCTCATGGCCAGTGTCTCCCTCCTGTCCCCCTCACCCCCCGCTCATGCCCTGTGTCTCTCTCCTGTTGCCCTTCACCCCCCGCTCATGCCGGTGTCTCTCTCCTGTTGCCCCCACCACCCGCTTATGTCCCGTGTCTCTCTCCTGTTGCCCCCCACACCCTGCTCATGCCCCGTGTCTCCTGCTGTACCCCCACCCCCCCGCTAATGCCCTGTGTCTCCCTCCTGTTCCCCCCACCCCCTGCTCATGCCCCGTGTCTCTCTCCTGTTGCCCCAAGCCCCGCTCATGCCCGTGTCTCTCTCCTGTTGCCCCCCACCCCTCGCTCATGGCCAGTGTCTCCCTCCTGTACCCCCCACCCCCCACTCATGGCCAGTGTCTCCCTCCTGTAGCCCCCACCCCCGCTCATGCCCCGTGTCTCCCTCCTGTACTCCCCACCCCCGCTCATGTCAAGTGTCTCTCTCCCTGTTGCCCCCCACCCCAGCTCATACCCCGTGTCTCCCTCCTGCACCCCCCACCACCCGCTAATGCCCCGTGTCTCTCTCCTGTTGCCCCCCACCCCCTGTTCATGCCCTGTGTCTCTCCCCCCACCCCCCGCTCATGCCCCGTGTCTCTCTCCCATTCCCCCCCACCCCCTGCTCATGGCCCGTGTCTCCCTCCTGTTCCCCAACCCTCCACTCATGCCCCGTATCTCTCTCCTGTTGCCCCCACCCCCCGCTCATGCCCCGTGTCTACCTCCTGTACCCCCATCCCCGCTCATGCCCCGTGTCTTCCTCCCTTTCCCCACCACCCCCGCTCATGCCTCGTGTTTTCATTCCTGTTCCCCCACCCCCTGCTCATTGCCCCGTATCTCCCTCCTGTTCCCCCCACCCCCGCTCATGTCCCGTGTCTCCCTCCTGTTCCCCCAACCCCCCGCTCATGCCCCGAGTCTCTCTCCCTTTCCCCCACCCCCACCGCTCATGCCCCGTGTCTCCCTCCTGTTCCCTCCCACCCCTCGCTCATGCCCCGTGTCTCCCTCCCTTTCCCCACCACCCCCGCTCATGCCTCGTGTTTTCATTCCTGTTCCCCCTCCCCCTGCTCATGCCCCGTATGTCCCTCCTGTTCCCCCCACCCCCGCTCATGTCCCGTGTCTCCCTCCTGTTCGCCCCCCCCACCCCCGCTCATGCCCTGTGTCTGCCTCCTGTTCCCTCCTACCCCTGATCATGCCCGGTGTCTCCCTCCTGTTCCCCCCCCACCCCCTGCTCATGCCCCGTGTCTCCCTCCTGTTCCTCCCACCCCCCGCTCATGCCCTGTGTCTCCCTCCTGTTCCCCTCACCCCCCCACTCATGCCCTGTGTCTCCCTCCTTTTCCTCCCCACTCATGCCCTGTGTCTCATTCCTGTTGCCCCCACCCCCGCTAATGCCCTGTGTCTCTCTCCTGTTGCCCCCCGCTCATGCCCATGTCTCTCTCCTGTTGCCCCCCGCTCATGGCCCGTGTCTCCCTCCTGTACCCCCCACCCCCGCTCATGCCGCGTGTCTCTCTCCTGTTGCCCCCACCCCCTGCTCATGGCCAGTGTCTCCCTCCTGTCCCCCTCACCCCCCGCTCATGCCCTGTGTCTCTCTCCTGTTGCCCTTCACCCCCCGCTCATGCCGGTGTCTCTCTCCTGTTGCCCCCACCACCCGCTTATGTCCCGTGTCTCTCTCCTGTTGCCCCCCACACCCTGCTCATGCCCCGTGTCTCCTGCTGTACCCCCACCCCCCGCTAATGCCCCTGTGTCTCCCTCCTGTTCCCCCCACCCCCTGCTCATGCCCCGTGTCTCTCTCCTGTTGCCCCAAGCCCCGCTCATGCCCGTGTCTCTCTCCTGTTGCCCCCCACCCCTCGCTCATGGCCAGTGTCTCCCTCCTGTACCCCCCACCCCCCACTCATGGCCAGTGTCTCCCTCCTGTAGCCCCCACCCCCGCTCATGCCCCGTGTCTCCCTCCTGTACTCCCCACCCCCGCTCATGTCAAGTGTCTCTCTCCTGTTGCCCCCCACCCCCAGCTCATAACCCGTGTCTCCCTCCTGCACCCCCCACCACCCGCTAATGCCCCGTGTCTCTCTCCTGTTGCCCCCCACCCCCTGTTCATGCCCTGTGTCTCTCCCCCCACCCCCCGCTCATGCCCCGTGTCTCTCTCCCATTCCCCCCACCCCCTGCTCATGGCCCGTGTCTCCCTCCTGTTCCCCAACCCTCCACTCATGCCCCGTATCTCTCTCCTGTTGCCCCCACCCCCCGCTCATGCCCCGTGTCTACCTCCTGTACCCCCATCCCCGCTCATGCCCCGTGTCTTCCTCCCTTCCCCACCACCCCCGCTCATGCCTCGTGTTTTCATTCCTGTTCCCCCACCCCCTGCTCATGCCCCGTATCTCCCTCCTGTTCCCCCCACCCCCGCTCATGTCCCGTGTCTCCCTCCTGTTCCCCCCAACCCCCCGCTCATGCCCCGAGTCTCTCTCCCTTTCCCCCACCCCACCGCTCATGCCCCGTGTCTCCCTCCTGTTCCCTCCCACCCCTCGCTCATGCCCCGTGTCTCCCTCCCTTTCCCCACCACCCCCGCTCATGCCTCGTGTTTTCATTCCTGTTCCCCCTCCCCCTGCTCATGCCCCGTATGTCCCTCCTGTTCCCCCCACCCCCGCTCATGTCCCGTGTCTCCCTCCTGTTCGCCCCCACCCCCCCGCTCATGCCCCGTGTCTCTCTCCCATTCCCCCCACCCCACCGCTCATGCCCGTGTCTCCCTCCTGTTCCCCCACCCCTCTCCTGTTGCCCCCACTCATGCCCCGTGTCTTTCTCTTGTTGCCCCCAACCCCCGCTCATGCCTAGTGTCTCTCTCCCAATCCCCCCACCCCCCGCTCATGGCCCGTGTCTCTCTCCCGTTCCCCCCACCCCCCGCTCATGCCCCGTGTCTCCCTCCTGTTCCCCCCACCCCCCCTCATGCCCTGTGTCTGTCTCCTGTTCCCCCCACCACCCGCTTATGCCCCGTGTCTCCCTCCTGTTCCCCCCACCCCCCACTCATGCCCCGTGTCTCTCTCCTGTTGCCACCCACCCCCCGCTCATACCCCGTGTCTCCCTACATGTACCCCCACCCCCCGCTCATGCCCTGTGTCTCTCTCCTGTTGCCCCTCACCCCGCTCTCATGCCTCCGGTGTCTCTCTCCTGTTGCCCCCACCACCCGCTCATGTCCCGTGTCTCTCTCCTGTTGCCCCCCACCCCCTGCTCATGCCCCGTGTCTCCTGCTGTACCCCCACCCCCTGCTAATGCCCTGTGTCTCCCTCCTGTTCCCCCCACCCCCCGCTCATGCCCCGTGTCTCTCTCCTGTTCCCCCCACCCCAGCTCATGTCCCGTGTCTCCCTCCTGTTCGCCCCCACGCCCCCACTCGTGCCCCGTGTCTCTCTCCCATTCCCCCCACCCCACCGCTCCTGCCCGTGTCTCCCTCCCTTTCCCCACCACCCCCGCTCATGCCTCGTGTTTTCATTCCTGTTCCCCCACCCCCTGCTCATGCCCCGTATCTCCCTCCTGTTCCCCCCACCCCCGCTCATGTCCCGTGTCTCCCTCCTGTTCCCCCCAACCCCCCGCTCATGCCCCGTATCTCTCTCCCATTCCCCCACCCCACCGCTCATGCCCCGTGTCTCCCTCCTGTTCCCTCCCACCCCTCGCTCATGCCCCGTGTCTCCCTCCTGTTGCCCCACTCATGCCCCGTGTGTTTCTCTTGTTGCCCCCCAACCCCCGCTCATGCCCAGTGTCTCTCTCCCAATCCCCCCCACCCCCCGCTCATGGCCCGTGTCTCTCTCCCGTTCCCCCCACCCCCCGCTCATGCCCCGTGTCTCCCTCCTGTTCCCCCCACACCCCCTCATGCCCTGTGTCTGTCTCCTGTTCCCCCCCACCACCCGCTCATGACCCGTGTCTCCCTCCTGTTCCCCCCACCCCCCACTCATGCCCTGTGTCTCCCTCCTGTTCCTCCCACCCCCCACTCATGCCCGTGTCTCTCTCCTGTTGCCCCCAACCCCCCGCTCATGCCCCGTGTTTCTCTCCCATTCCCCCACCCCCCGCTCATGCCCTGTGTCTCTCTCCTGTTGCCCCCACCACCCGCTCATGTCCCGTGTCTCTCTACTGTTGCCCCCCACCCCCTGCTCATGCCCCATGTCTCCTGCTGTACCCCCACCCCCCGCTAATGCCCTGTTTCTCCCTCCTGTTCCCCCCACCCCCCGCTCATGCCCCGTGTCTCTTTCCTGTTGCCCCAATCCCCCCTCATGCCCGTGTCTCTCTCCTGTTGCCCCCCACCCCCCGCTCATGGCCAGTGTCTCCCTCCTGTACCCTCCACCCCCCACTCCTGGGCAGTGTCTCCCTCCTGTAGCCCCCAGCCCCCGCTCATGCCCCGTGTCTCCCTCCTGTACTCCCCACCCCTGCTCATGTCATGTGTCTCTCTCCTGTTGCCCCCCACCCCCCGCTCATACCCCGTGTCTCCCTCCTGCACCCCCCACCACCCGCTAATGCCCTGTGTCTCTCTCCTGTTGCCCCCCACCCCCTGTTCATGCCCTGTGTCTCTCTCTTGTTGCCCCCCACCCCCCGCTCATGCCCCGTGTCTCTCTCCCATTCCCCCCCACCCCCTGCTCATGGCCCGTGTCTCCCTCCTGTTCCCCCACCCCCCACTCATGCCCCGTATCTCTCTCCTGTTGCCCCCACCCCCCGCTCATGCCCCGTGTCTACCTCCTGTACCCCCCACCCCCCGCTCATGCCCCGTGTCTCCCTCCCTTTCCCCACCACCCCCGCTCATGCCTCGTGTTTTAATTCGTTCCCCCACCCCCTGCTCATGCCCCGTATCTCCCTCCTGTTCCCCCCACCCCCGCTCATGTCCCGTGTCTCCCTCCTGTTCCCCCCCAACCCCCGCTCATGCCCCGTGTCTCTCTCCCATTCCCCCACCCCACCGCTCATGCCCCGTGTCTCCCTCCTGTTCCCTCCCACCCCTCGCTCATGCCCCGTGTCTCCCTCCCTTTCCCCACCACCCCGCTCATGCCTCGTGTTTTCATTCCTGTTCCCCCTCCCCCTGCTCATGCCCCGTATCTCCCTCCTGTTCCCCCCACCCCCGCTCATGTCCCGTGTCTCCCTCCTGTTCGCCCCCACACCCCCGCTCATGCCCCGTGTCTCTCTCCCATTCCACCCACCCCACCGCTCATGCTCGTGTCTCCCTCCTGTTCCCCCACCCCCCGCTCATGCCCCGTGTCTCTCTCCTGTTGCCCCCACTCATGCCCCGTGTCTTTCTCTTGTTGCCCCCAACCCCCGCTCATGCCTAGTGTCTCGCTCCCAATCCCCCCCACCCCCCGCTGATGGCCCGTGTCTCTCTCCCATTCCCCCCACCCCCCGCTCATGCCCCGTGTCTCCCTCCTGTTCCCCCCACACCCCCTCATGCCCTGTGTCTGTCTCCTGTTCCCCCCACCACCCGCTCATGCCCCGTGTCTCCCTCCTGTTCCTCCCACCCCCCACTCATGCCCCGTGTCTCTCTCCTGTTGCCCCCCATCCCCCGCTCATACCCCGTGTCTCCCTCCATGTACCCCCACCCCCCGCTCATGCCCTGTGTCTCCCTCCTGTTCCTCCCACCCCCCACTCATGCCCCGTGTCTCTCTCCTGTTGCCCCTCACCCCGCTCTCATGCCTCCGGTGTCTCTCTCCTGTTGCCCCCACCACCCGCTCATGTCCCGTGTCTCTCTCCTGTTGCCCCCCACCCCCTGCTCATGCCCCGTGTTTTCTGCTGTACCCCCACCCCCCGCTAATGCCCTGTGTCTCCCTCCTGTTCCCCCCACCCCCCGCTCATGCCCTGTGTCTCTCTCCTGTTGTCCCAATCCCTGCTCATGCCCGTGTCTCTCTCCTGTTGCCCCCCACCCCCCCGCTCATGGCCAGTGTCTCCCTCCTGTTCCTCCCACCCCCCACTCATGCCCCGTGTCTCTCTCCTGTTGCCCCCCATCCCCCGCTCATACCCCGTGTCTCCCTCCTGTTCCCCCCACCCCCCACTCATGCCCTGTGTCTCCCTCCTGTTCCTCCCACCCCCCACTCATGCCCCGTGTCTCTCTCCTGTTGCCCCTCACCCCGCTCTCATGCCTCCGGTGTCTCTCTCCTGTTGCCCCCACCACCCGCTCATGTCCCGTGACTCTCTCCTGTTGCCCCCCACCCCCTGCTCATGCCCCGTGTTTTCTGCTGTACCCCCACCCCCCGCTAATGCCCTGTGTCTCCCTCCTGTTCCCCCCACCCCCCGCTCATGCCCTGTGTCTCTCTCCTGTTGTCCCAATCCCTGCTCATGCCCGTGTCTCTCTCCTGTTGCCCCCCACCCCCCCACTCATGGCCAGTGTCTCCCTCCTGTACCCCCACCCCCCACTCATGGCCAGTGTCTCCCTCCTGTGCCCCCACCCCCCGCTCATACCCCGTGTCTCCCTCCTGCACCCCCCACCACTCGCTAATGCCCCGTGTTTCTCTCCTGTTGCCCCCCACCCCATGTTCATGCCTGTGTCTCCCTCCTGTTCCCCCACCCCCCGCTCATGCCCTGTGTCTCTCTCCTGTTGCCCCCACTCATGCCCCATGTCTTTCTCTTGTTGCCCCCCAACCCCTGCTCATGCCTAGTGTCTCTCTCCCAATCCCCCCCACCCCCCGCTCATGGCCCGTGTCTCTCTCCCGTTCCCCCCACCCCCGCTCATGCCCAGTGTCTCCCTCCTGTTCCCCCATGCCCTGTGTCTGTCTCCTGTTCCCCCCCACCACCCGCTCATGCCCCGTGTCACCCTCCTGTTCCCCCCACCCCCCACTCATGCCCTGTGTCTCCCTCCTGTTCCTCCCACCCCCCACTCATGCCCCGTGTCTCTCTCCTGTTGCCGCCCACCCCCCGCTCATACCCTGTGTCTCCCTCCATGTACCCCCACCCCCGCTCATGCCCTGTGTCTCTCTCCTGTTGCCCCTCACCCCGCTCTCATGCCCCGTGTCTCTCTCCTGTTGCCCCCGCTCATGCCCCGTGTCTCCCTCCTGTTCCCCGGAACCCCCCGCTCATGCCCCGTGTCTCCCTCCTGTTCCCTCCCACCCCCCGCTCATGCCCGGTGTCTCCCTCCTGTTCCCCCCACCCCCCGCTCATGCCCCGTGTCTTCCTCCTGTTCCCCCCACCCCCTGCTCATGCCCCGTGTCTCCCTCCTGTTCCCCTCACCCCCCTCTCATGCCCTGTGTCTCCCTCCTGTTCCCCACCCACCCCCCACTCATGCCCCGTGTCTCCCTCCTGTTGCCCCCACCCCCGCTCATGCCCCGTGTCTCTCTCCTGTTGCCCCCACACCCCGCTCATGCCCCGTGTCTCTCTCCTGTTGCCCCCCACCCCGCTCATGGCCCGTGTGTCTCCCTCCTGTACCCCCACCCCCCGCTCATGCCCGTGTCTCCCTCCTGTACCCCCCACCCCCCGCTCATGCCCCCTGTCTCTCTCCTGTTGCCCCCACCCCCCGCTCATGGCCCGTGTCTCTCTCCCGTTCCCCCCACCCCCCGCTCATGCCCCGTGTCTCCCTCCTGTTCCCCCCACCCCCCCTCATGCCCTGTGTCTGTCTCCTGTTCCCCCCCACCACCTGCTCATGCCCCGTGTCTCCCTCCTGTTCCCCCCACCCCCACTCATGCCCTGTGTCTCCCTCCTGTTCCTCCCACCCACCACTCATGCCCCGTGTCTCCCTCCTGTTCCCCCCACCCCCCACTCATGCCCTGTGTCTCCCTCCTGTTCCTCCCACCCCCCACTCATGCCCCGTGTCTCTCTCCTGTTGCCCCCCAACCCCCCGCTCATACCCTGTGTCTCCCTCCATGTACCCCCACCCCCGCTCATGCCCTGTGTCTCTCTCCTGTTGCCCCTCACCCCGCTCTCATGCCCTGTGTCTCTCTCCTGTTGCCCCCGCTCATGCCCCGTGTCTCCCTCCTGTTCCCCCGAACCCCCCGCTCATGCCCCATGTCTCCCTCCTGTTCCCTCCCACCCCCCGCTCATGCCCGGTGTCTCCCACCTGTTCCCCCCACCCCCCGCTCATGCCCCGTGTCTCCCTCCTGTTCCCCCCACCCCCCACTCATGCCCCGTGTCTCCCTCCTGTTGCCCCCACCCTGCTCATGCCCCGTGTCTCTCTCCTGTTGCCCCCACACCCCGCTCATGCCCCGTGTCTCTCTCCTGTTGCCCCCCACCCCCGCTCATGGCCCATGTGTCTCCCTCCTGTACCCCCACCCCCCGCTCATGCCCGTGTCTCCCTCCTGTACCCCCCACCCGCCGCTCATGCCCCGTGTCTCTCTCCTGTTGCCCCCACCCCCCGCTCATGGCCAGCGTCTGCCTCCTGTCCAACCCACCCCCCGCTCATGCCCCGTGTCTCTCTCCTGTTGCCCCCCACCCCCTGCTCATGCCCCGTGTCTCTCTCCTGTTGCCCCCACCCCCACTCATGTCCCGTGTCTCTCTCCTGTTGCCCCCCACCCTCCGCTCATGCCCCGTGTCTCCATCCTGTACCCCCACCCCCCGCTCATGCCCAGTGTCTCTCTCCTTTTGCCGCCAATCCCTGCTCATGCCCCGTGTCTCTCTCATGTTGCCCCCCACACCCCCGCTCACTGCAAGTGTCTCCCTCCGGTACCCCCCACCCCCCGCTCATGGCCAGTGTCTCCCTCCTGTTCCCCTCACCCCCCGCTCATGCCCTGTGTCTCCTTCCTCTTCCCCCCCACCCCCCACTCATGCCCCGTGTTTCTCTCCTGTGGCCCCCACCCCCCGCTCATGCCCCGTGTCTCTCTCCTGGTCTTCCCAACCCCCGCCGGAAGATTTTATTTATAGGTACGTTTTTGTTTTCCAGTACTAATAGTAAGTACATTAGAAATTCTTGTGGATCTTCCTGTAAGTTTATAGTGAATTTCACCATTCCAGCACAGTAGTCCAATTGTTGTCTTATTCCATAAACGTGTTGTCAGGATTGTTTGCTGCATTTCTGTGAAGTACTAACATTTGCAAACACAATGGGTCTGTACTGTGTAAGTAAATGTTCTCAACAATTGGTGGTAATTGAAATAGAATATTGATTGCTACATTTGCGTAGCAACTTACACCAACTATATTTGAGAGTTTAAATGGACCAGGTAGTTCTGTATCTGACTGCTTTCTTTGGAGTTTGTCTTCCTTCTTTGAAGAAGTACCTGGTTTACTTTCCCTAATTGATTCTTTTTTGCTTGTGGCACTTGATGAAGTATTACTTTCTTTTACTCTCTTTGGAGGATTTGCAGTGACATCCTGTAGCTTTTCTGTTTGATTTATTTTTCTTTTATAATGTTTTACTTTTTGTGGAACAGAATATGTGATTAGATGGGGAGTGTATAGTGAACGAAGTCTATTGTATTCTAAAATGCAAGGAATATCAGCGTTTATTTTACTTGCATCAAAGTTGATTAGAAATAGATTAGAAATAGACTGTCAAGTGTACGTAAGCGTGATAGTGCTACGTAGCTCATGCCTTCTTTGAAGACTGTGTTACCAATGTCTATCATTGCTTTGTCTAGGGTAAGACCTTGTGATTTATGAATGGTGACTGCATGTCTTTGAAGAGAATGAATCGAGCTGTTGAGCGTCCTATTCTTTTTACTTCTGAAAGTTTGTCAAAGAGAATATTGACAAACTGAATTTTGTTGTCACGTGGGTATGTTTGAAAGCCAACAACTGTACCAAGTGCTCCATTAACTAGTCCTTGGTCCACATCAAGGTTACGCTTCAGTATTACTCTGCAATTTAAGGATAATTTTAATATCTTTTCCAAGCCTGCTGTGTTTGAGATTGATTTTTCTAAACTATTTAGTCTTGTTGTGGCTTGGTCACAAATGGGTAGTGTCATTCCATGTACATCTAGTTTGTCTGTGGCGCTAATTTCCATTATTGGTTGCATTTCTTAACTTAACATTATTTCATTGAATTTGAAACAGCTTGCAAGAGTTGGCATTAAGGCCATACAATTGACATTTTTGTGGGCTAATTGTTCCATAACATCTGTAGCACATGCATTATCACCATAAAGTGCATGAATGTGCCGGGTTTTCAATATTGCTTCTGCTTCTTTAGAAAGTATAACAATTCTGATACTTTTTAAGATGTTGGCATAAGTGAGATCTGCAGATTGGCAAATGTTTTCTGTTAATTCTCTGTATTGGAAATGTTGCCAAAGGTTGACATTTCCTATGCTGCCAACAGTTTTACGGCAGAGTTTGTGTCCTAATGTTTTAAAAATAGGCTCACCTTTTACTGGTGTCAATTGAAGAAGATCTCCGAAAACAATAATGTGTTTTCCTGCAGAGATCTCTTCATAGTTTGTTTTGAGTACTTCTTGTAATCTGAGGTGAATCAAAGCCAACATTAGGTTGGACACCTTGCTCACTTCATCCATTAGTAGCATTTTCATTTGTTTCAATACTCTGCGTAGTTCCATTGCAGCTTCTGCAGAAAGTTTGTAATAATCTAATTTGTTTTGGTGTTCTACTGGCAGGAGTAGTAATCGGTGTAAAGTGACACCACCTATGTTGTAGGCAGCTAAACCTGTGGGGGCAGTGACAACAGCTGACAGTTTGTTGTTTGTCAATTGTTGAAGGAACTTACTGATGATTTTGATTAGGAATGTTTTGCCAGAACCAGCTTCACCACTGACGTACAATAGTATAGGTTTGTAATTTTGATAGGTGCATTCTTTGTTTTCATGTTGTACACCATATGCAATTTCTTTTGTTACTTCTTGAAAAATGCTACGTTGCTCATTGTTTAGCTTTGATTGTAGTATAGTTAAGTCTTCTTTATCTTCATACTGACACATGGTGTTTTCTACTTCTATCATAGCTAATTCTGCCTCATTTGTTATTAGTTGGTCTCCCAGTGGTTCTTGGCTTCATGTGACAGAAGGTTGACTACTGTCAGGAGTGCCCTTATCTAGTTGGGCCTGTAGTTCTTCTTCGTGTTGCTGTTCATTGTGCAACATTGTTTTGTATTGTGCAAAGTTTACAACAGTTATACTGCTTTCATTTGCTTTTGAAATCGTCTTCATATGAGTCATAGTTATCTAGTATTTCTTCTTCTTTTCTCCATGGTTTAAAGAGTTGGGACATGTAAAATACTTCTTTATGTTGAGGAGTTCTTAATGACAATTTGATATGATTAATTAAATTTGGTTTGGTGAGTTTTACTAAGCTGCCATCACAGTTTGTCACTTTGTATTTACGGTTTTGTTCATCAGGCTTTATATTATTTTTGTATGTGTAGTTTTGGGCTATGTGGTATAGACACATGGTTTCCAAAGTGGTACTCCTGTTTGGGTAGTATGTGTCCAATAATTTGTTTTTTAAAATGTCTTGGCTGTTGGGATCATGTTTGGCTATTGTTTCGATATCTTCGTATGATTTTAGAACTCGTTTTCTAGATTTAGCTGGACAAAGACTTAGCCATACTATATTTGCAGGTTTACCATACAATGCAGTACCAGTCAATCGATCAGCTGCTTCATAGGATCCACATTCTCTATGGGACAGCATTTGTATGCCCAAGCTGTATAATTTCTGAGACACTGTTTTATCTGATGACAAGTCATTCCAGAGGTCTTGGAGCTCTGTCTTTTCTGATTTGGTTAAGTATGCTGTGACACATCGTGCAACTGCAGTAGAATTGTCTGCAATGTACTGCACATCTATGTTTGCATTCCATAAGTGGGCAATGATTGCATTGTAATCATTAATATATTTGTCTTCTTCTTTTCTTTTTATGCAATATGTATTTTTAGGTGACTTACCTTTAACACTATGTCTAACTGAAGAAATGATGTTGTTCACTTGACCTGTATTTGTAACTGGTCTAGGGAAACCAAATCGGCATTTGGTGTAGTATTTCCCTTTGTTTTGGTATTTGCGACGACAATATTTGCCACATTTGTGTCTTAGGAATTGTTACATTTTTGCATGAAGATCACTATTTGTGGATTCTGATGGAATTTCATAAGTGACATATTTTTCAATAAACTGTAAACCAGTGGCATCACTGTCTTGACCAAATTTAGGAGCATCTTTAATCCATAAAAGCATGTGGACATGTGGTGCTCCTCTGGCTTGGTATTCTTTTCTCCAAAAGAAGTGTTGCACTTCTCCAAGGGGAGGAACAGTTTTATTACAAATAAAATGTAGCATAGCAATGAAGCGATGGTGAAAATATCTTGAAACATTAACAGCATCCTGAGAACAAAGTTCTCCAGGTGTTAGTATATCTATGTGTGTTTTGTTTTCGTTTGATATGCGTAGGAAAGCATGTAAATCTTACCATGCATATTCTGCACAACTTAATGTAACAAACCAAGTGGGTGGGCCAAGGTTTCTGATCATGCAATGTACATCTCCATGACATTGAAACCGGTACTCTTTAGTACCACGCATATTTGCTATAATAGCTTTGTAAGATTTGCTTGTAAAACCTCCTCTTTTTGTTGAACTTTTTGTAATAATTGTGTAGCTGTCATATTTTGAAAGTGTGATCCTGATTTTAATATGTGTGCAACACTGTAACATAAAGTTGCTAGTTCACTTTTAAAGAGTAGGTGGAATATGTATTCCACATTTTGTCGAAATCTGGGATCTTCAGAATATATTCGTAATGAGCGATATTCTGATGCTGATATTTGAATAGGTCTATCATCGTATCTTCCTCCTTTGCCAGACAGAAAGAGTAGAGGAAAAGCACGTGCTTCTATACTTTTTTCCCATATGCTGATTGGTGATCCTTTTGTTTGACGCATTTGGTACGTTTCCAGTGCATCTTCTATGATGTCATTAGAGTGCAATGGATGAATTGTATAATGGTCTAAAGTGTTTGATATTGTAGCAGGATCTAGGAGCTCAAATTGACAGGCTTCTTGTGTCTCTTGAATTATTTCAGTTGTATCGTTCAAGTTTTCTTCAATATAAATTTCTTTGTAATATTCATTATTCTCTTTAAGATATTGCAGGGCTTCTCTAACTTTATGTAAATCTACCAGTTGTTGCAAATTTTTTTTGTCTTTTGTAGGTACTCCATTTACCAAGATAATTAAAGATTGTTGCATTGGACGTTGCACTCCTAGAGTGTGCACATTTCCTTTTAGATCTAATGGTATATACACTACTTTTCCACGAATACCTTTCACTAATTCAGAGGGAGGTAATTTTGCAGTTTTTGGTTGCAGGCGTATTAAATGGGTGCACTGTTTGAATTATGATGCTCTCATATAAATTAAGTTGTTTAAGGGGTTTTGGTAGTGGATATAATTCCAAGTTATTTGTGATAGCACGTGAAGGAGTTTGGTTGTTGTCAAGTTTAGTAGTGCAGTAACTGCAAAGTATTATGGGGTCAGTTATTTCGTATTTGTTTTCTGCTATAAGGTAGAGAGCTAATTCAAACCATTTAGATTCTTCATTGTCTTCTATTTTGTATGATAGGTGTACAGCTTTTGTGTTACTTTTATAAAAATTTCTGCGGCAACATACACACACGTGGTTTGGTACTTCAGCTGAAGTACTTTCAAATTTTAGTATTTGTTTTTTGTATGTGTGTAGTGAAAGGTTGCCATGTGCAGAATTGTTACGAAGTTGGTTTACAGCTAATTCATCTTGTAAGTGGGTTTCACTTCCAAAATATTTTGTCTGGATATAGTCGATTTCTTTTAGTAGGTCTTTTTCTGTACCATGTAGAAGACTGTTATTTAAATTGGCTAGTGCTAAAGCAGGACTTTTAGAATAGTACAGTTTATAAACTAGATTTCTCATACTTGCATGATGTGTTGATATCCTTTGATATCATGGAAGGTTGTTTTGCAAGTAGGTCCTGTAATGCAGGCCAATGAATGTCTTTGTAGTCCTGTGTACTTGCGTACTGGACAAGCATCCATATTTTGCAGTAGTTTAATTTTGATTTTGTCTTTGCTTTTCACATATTGATTGAGGAATTGGCGTAAAGACTTGAAATTTTTTTTGGGAATGTTACACATTGACGTGCATGGCTTTTGTTTGTACGCTTCTTCATTAAAGTATGGTTCTGTGCTTGTAGTGTGACTCCATTCACCTCCATAGATATTTAAGAAGTTATTTCTGTTGACATTTCATTTATTGAGAAGTCTTTTTTGTAATTTAGTTATTAGTTTTGTTAGTGGTTTTATTCTGTTTAACACTAAAATAAATAACTTTCTTTTGAGAAGAATTGCACTGTCTATCAACGCTTCTAAGATTACTTTTCTACGATAGGTTTGAAGTGTTAAACCTGGTTTCTCTCCTGTTTTCATAAGATTTTGAAGGACTTTGTGACGGAACAATTTGGCTAAAATACTTTTCTTGGTATGCTTACTTTGTACTATATCAAGATTTATAGAAGAAGTTTTATTTGTAGTGATAGTTGAGTTTCTGTTAATTGTTTTTTGGTTTGTTTTACTTTTTGATAGAGGATGCAAAGAGGAGGCAAAGTTTTTGTACTAGAAACTTCTTCTGTTTCACTACATGACTGTATTAGCTGTTGTGTTTCAACTTTTTTTTTTACAAATTCTGCAATAGATGGATGTTTATGTTGGAGAGTTTTCTTTTCATTTGCTCTACTTCTGCATTCCTTTCTACGGAGTTGCTTTTTGGTAGGCATTCTTTAGGGTCTGTTGAAAAAAATACAGAAGGTATGGGTTGGGGTGTTTTGGAATGCATGTGTGTTGTGTGCATGAGTGTTTGAGTAAGGTGATAAAGATGTATGTAATGGTGTGTGATTGTGCTTTGGGAAGTACAACTACTAGGGATGGGTAGTCTTGGATTAATGTGTTACTAAACTGGGGTTCAGATGACAGAAAAAAGTAAGCCAGTGGTTTGGAGAAGTATAAATAGTGTATCTAAAGCTATACAATTAAAACAGTTGGGTAATTTGTGTGTCGAAAAATAGGAAGTTGTGGGCCATTCTGCCAGTAAATCACTGTTTAAGACGGGGGGATTTTTGGTCAGAATGGTGCAGAATCTCTATTTTTAGGCACAGAAATAGCATGAATTAACCTTACAGTGTGTTTGAGTAATAATTCAAATATTATGGTAACATTTTACTTACTTTTTTTCTAAAATGAGCAGTTTGCTTCTTAGTTGTTCTTTGTACTTCAAATTCGGCTGCTTCTTTTCTGGAGAATGGCCTTCACTGCAATTGTAAAAGAAAGAAATTAGAAATTTGGTTTGTATATAGCACTGTTTTTAATTTAGACATAGATTTTTTAAATTGAAATGTTCAGCGCCTTCCTCAAAACAATAAAAATATCTTATGACTAACTGTAGGAAAGAAAATATCTTTACTATGGCTTGTGAAATTCATAATGTACACTGTATACCACTATTCCTGTTTTGATCATAGAGTGTGCATGTAATTTTGTTTGATTATATATGTAGTCTATATATTTTATTTCAAAAATGTTGGTTTAACATTATTTGCGTGTGTGTGTGTGTGTATGAAGAAAATAAACGGTATAAAGGTTTGTAAGTCACAGTTCATTTTAGGACAATGAAAAAATGATCGTAGATTCATTTTACAGAATATACAAGGTAAAAGTCGGTTAGAAAATGTGTTCATGTACTGTATAGAAAATATGCATACCTGTAGTTTGTGTTCATGCATATGGATATGGACGAAGCTGCAAGAACAAATCTTCGAGACTTGTATAGTATTTCTCGTAGATCGTGCTTGCCAATGGTATGAGACATGTACTCCGAGAGATTCACCGTACATTTGCAGTGCTGATCTATGATGATGCAGTTACATGTAGAGGTCTTGGATTTGATTGGTGGATGGTCATGTGATTTCTTAGCTACATCCAATGAGGGAATGGTACAGAGAGTGAAGTGGAAATGATAGAAGGGCTTTCTATGTTACGATATGTTCGCGGACATGGCGGTAGTTCCAGGACACCGTGTATTACATCCGGGGAATTTGGGGTGGGGGTGCATGCTAATGAGATTGAATGTAGCAAGGGATTGGTTAGTAAAGTTTAGTGAGTGTGGTGTGCTAGGAGAGGCTTTCTCAGATATTCTTTTTGCTGAGAGAAGAACAGATAGCTATGGCTGAGTGTTTCAAAAAACAGATTGTGTGGATTTTGGGAGACTCGTGGATACATTGGTTGAAGGTGCATGCAGAAAGCTGTGGAGTATCTATATATCTTGGATTCCCACATGTGGAAGTGCACTGGCATGGAGTGCGTGGAATGAAGTGGTTGGACTTGCTACCTCTCTGTGCAACTTTGAAGATAGAGGAACATCCAGACATAATTGTAATTCATTGTGGAGGGAACAGTTTAGGACATGTGTCTGGACTTTCTTTGCAATTTGCAATGAAAGAAGGACTTCAGAAGATCATGGACATGTTTCCAAATTACAAAGTAATATTTTCACGGATTGCACATAGACAAATGTGGCTTTGTTCTTTCTCATGTGGTCCACAAATGGAGAAAGCAAGGCGTAATGGCAATAAGGCTGTTTGTGCCTTCCTGAGAGATTTTGGCATGTCCTCTTTTCACAATGAAAATATTATGTTTCGTAGTACATACATTTTTCGCAGAGATGGAGTCCATCTTACTTATGCTGGCAATCATATTTTTCTGAGAAATGTACAAAATGCATTGCAACCTTTTTTAGAAATACAGCATCCATTTTGAAGTAGGTGTTAAGTATTTATAATTTTTGACATGCAAACACCTCCCAGAGGCTCTTTTCAGAGCCACCACTTGCTCCCAGAGAAAAATGCAATGGTTACAATAGGGTAGCACCCCAATTTTTTTATTTTCGCAAACTGTCCGCAGACTTTTAAGATATACAAAGGGCCCTGCTTTATTTATCTTCACTTCTATTTTTTAACCGTGAAAGGCGGCTCTGAAAAGAGCCTTATTTTTTATTTGATTTTTGTTATTTTGTATTTTTTTTGGTTTTTTATACACGACACACTAGGAGAGGAGGGGAAAGGAGGGTAAAGGGGTGGACACCAACCACATGGATAAGAAAGGGCGAGCTGAGAGAGGAAGATGTAGAGTGGGTTTTATTTGGGTAGTGAGCAGGTCTTCTCGTGCTCTGAGACGATAGTCTCAAAAGCACTCTGAAGTCGCTCCCCCCTGCAAAGTACTGTGTCACAGTACATACATACAACTGTGACCCTCGAAAGGTAAGGGTCATCAGAATTCTGTATGGCCTGTAAGGCAGCTTGTGGAAGACGCTGTCCCACAGAGGTGTTCCTTGTGGTGACAGGATCAGAAACGGAGGATGAAGTAGAGACAATCAACCTACTACGTTCTTCGCAAGGTACAACCTGGCGAATGGCCCCAGTGTGGAATGAGTTCAGGTGTCGCTTCATGGTCGTGGTCCCAAAGCTGTACGCACCATACCTCCCGCGACTGAGTACCATTTTGCACTCATTGCAGGTGACACGGTTCGCACGAGCCTTAGGAACATTCCCATGAACGGTAAACAAACGCCACACCCAAGAATCACACCGAGGGCGGGTAGTAGGGATTTCCTCTACCTCATTCTCGTCATCCCCTTCTTCCTCCTCTGTATCCTCACTCCTGTTCCCCTCTTCAGGCCCTTGGGGAGATGGTGGTGGTGGAGGGCGCGGGGGTGGTGCTGTGGCAGATGTAGCACCAGGTGGCAATAGTGGAGCCATGGATGTCATCGTCTTGGAGATGGAAATCTCAAAATCTGCAAGGTATGCAGCAAAATGCAGTGTGCTCTGTGGAATAGCCAGAAACACAATGAGAATGAGCTCTAGGGCATGGTCTTTTATGGGGGTGCTTGTACGCGGTTCGCGAACATGCGTGCCCTCCGCAAGACAGATCGAACACCAAAAAAGGTTCAAAAAGTCACAAAAACTATGTCGAAATTTAGGATTATTATGTGGGATTTGTGGTATGGTGAGTTTTTAATGAGAAATATTGTGGATTACTTGGAAATGTAATTTTAAACTGTTCAGGGATTTCAACATAATTGGGATCAGGTGAAGAAGGGATGGAAATGTCATCAAAACGTTTTGGTCCATGGAGAGGGTTTGGGGTTAAATGAGTGGGATATGGTGAGGGGGGACAAGTACAGGTGGGACAATGGTATGTTGTTGGTAGTTTTAGGTGATCTTCCACAAAGTTCTTTAAATCGTTAAAATTTGCCATAGGTTGGTCCATTTTTTGGTTAATGTGTTCCAGAGTGTTATCCACCGCTTCTTTTTCTGTGGTAGTGGCAATTTTTGTATGGTCTGTAAAAAAAAATGTATATGTTAAATGTATACAAAATAATATTTATTAATTGGTTTATATAGTAAAGTGTGTACCATTAGGTGCACTATCTTCTGACATTTCGTCTTGTGGGAAATGCTCCTCTAGCCACTCCAGAGTACTACACATTTCTGTGAGAAAACAAAAAAGTAATATATTTTTTTTATCTAATACAGAAAGTTTATAAATATATGAGTAAAATGAAGTGCACTTACTATTTCAGGAAAGTATGTGATGAGTAGTCTGTACGTCTGGTCTTACTCTTAGTTGTGGAGTGTCTGTGAGGTAATTATGTTGGAACCCACTTTATCTTCTTTTGGTATATTACATTTTAGAACATATTGTATTGAAATGAATGGTTAGTGTGTTACATATATGGGTTACATTTCTTAAGTATTACTACATATACTTTGTATGTGTGCTGCTTTGTGAATTTGTTAAATGTTCCTATGTTATGATATAACAATTACACATACCCCCCAGAGTTGTTAGGTGGTGGTACTGTTGCTCAAACATGTCCGCGGACAGTCAAATTCAGTAGAAAGGGTTCAGTATGTTCCATACTACTTGTACATAAAGTCAAAGTTATTATTGTTAAGTTGTGCTACTAGAAAGCTATGAAATTCAGTAAACAAAACTTTGTTAAAGGGACGTTCTGGTTCAGTTGCGCTACGAAAAACCTATGAAATTCAGTAAAAAAACGTTGTTAAAGGGACGTTATGGTTAAGTTGCGCTACGAAAAACCTATGAAATTCAGTAAAAAAACGTTGTTAAAGGGACGTTATGGTTCAAAGTAAAACCGAAAAACCCCTGAAATTCGGCAGTTATGGTAAGATAAGCAACCATAACTCGCGCCACCGTGCACTGCTAACACTAACACCCAGGACATCAAAGATGACATCACAAATGTCATTGATGACATCACTGATGACATCACATGGCTGGCTCTCCCTTTTTTTCCTTTATTGACATATCTAAGCCACATAGTTTTCTTCAGTAACAGTCAGGAAGTAAAAATTGAAAAGGTACTATATTTGTAGACTTACGGTCAAGTCATATCATATGAAACATATATATAGCGGAAGACACAGGCTTGAAAGAGAGCAATCCTTTCTGTGCATGAAGATAATCATTAGAGTTATCAGCACTTTCTCATAGTTTTATTTTTATTACTATACCTTCCCTGTATATGCTCATATTTGTATACATTGTACTCACACTCCTTTCCTTAGGGTTCACTGACATCATTTGATACACATACATATAGTAAGTAGCAGCTTTGAAACAGAGCAATCATTTCTCTGCATAAAGATAATCAGTTAGGTTATGAACTCTTTCTGCTACTACTTCTGCTTTTTTGCTTACTTCTCTGTCCCTGTATATACTCATATCTGTATGTGTTGTTGTCTCTTTCAGGCCGATTCATGGAATAAATGTGCGCCGAAAATCCCGGCGCAGAGGGGCCAATACGTGCGCTGCGCCGAAAATTAGCGAAAAGCGCAGGGAAACCAGCGCACGTCGATTCATGGAAGTCCGTGCGCAAGAAAAGCAGAGGACGTGCGCTGAAAAAGCGCGCGGCGCAGGCCGGCGCACAGGTCAACCAACGTCGTGCGCCACGGCCACTGCGCTATCACTCCGAGCGCAGCGCACAGCTCTAAAGTAGGCGGAACACAGGGCGGGACACTCGGAATGGGGAATAAAATGGGGCACAACACTCGGAATGGGGAAGAATGTGGGCGGCACGGGAAAGTATAGGAGGCAAGTGCGCGGAACGCCCACACGCTCGCATACAACACGTATTCATGGAATAGAATAGGGCAAAAAAGCGCACGCTCAAAGCAGCGCACAGGCACAAACAGGCACAAACACGACCGCCACAAGAAAGCAGGCGGTAGCGTCTCTGCGCCTGCAAGAAATGTGCGCTAAAAGGTGCGCCAACAAATAGCACCTATATACAGACATGATCAATGTCCAATACTGTGGCCCTCCAGGACAAATGACGTACAAAGGGGTACCCACAAACACAGACACGCACTGAGAGAAAAAATAAACGTGTGCGTGCATACCGGGGTGCGCGGGAAGTTGCACACGCGATATGGCCGGGTACGTGGATTACAGGGGTGCGCGGGAAGTTCCACACGCGATTAGTCAGGGTACGTGGATTGCAGGGGTGCGCGGGAAGTTGCACACGCGATATGGCCGGGTACGTGGATTTCAGGGGTGCGCGGGAAGTTCCACACGCGATTAGTCAGGGTATGTGGATTGCAGGGGTGCGCGGGAAGTTGCACACGCGATATGGCCGTGTACGTGGATTTCAGGGGTGCGCGGGAAGTCCCACACGCGATATGGCCGGGTACGTGGATTTCAGGGGTGCGCGGGAAGTTCCACACGCGATATGGCCGGGTACGTGGATTGCAGGGGTGCGCGGGAAGTCCCACACGCGATATGGCCGGGTACGTGGATTTCAGGGGTGCGCGGGAAGTTCCACACGCGATATGGCAGGGTACGTGGATTTCAGGGGTGCGCGGGAAGTTCCACACGCGATATGGCAGGGTACGTGGATTGCAGGGGTGCGCGGGAAGTCCCACACGCGATATGGCTGGGTACGTGGATTTCAGGGGTGCGCGGGAAGTCCCACACGCGATATGGCCGGGTACGTGGATTACAGGGGTGCGCGGGAAGTTCCACACGCGATTAGTCAGGGTACGTGGATTTCAGGGGTGCGCGGGAAGTTCCACACGCGATATGGCCGTGTACGTGGATTTCAGGGGTGCGCGGGAAGTCCCACACGCGATATGGCCGGGTACGTGGATTTCAGGGGTGCGCGGGAAGTTCCACACGCGATATGGCCGGGTACGTGGATTGCAGGGGTGCGCGGGAAGTTCCACACGCGATTAGTCAGGATACGTGGATTGCAGGGGTGCGCGGGAAGTCCCACACGCGATATGGCCGGGTACGTGGATTTCAGGGGTGCGCGGGAAGTTCCACACGCGATATGGCAGGGTACGTGGATTTCAGGGGTGCGCGGGAAGTTCCACACGCGATATGGCAGGGTACGTGGATTTCAGGGGTGCGCGGGAAGTCCCACACGCGATATGGCCGGGTACGTGGATTTCAGGGGTGCGCGGGAAGTCCCACACGCGATATGGCCGGGTACGTGGATTACAGGGGTGCGCGGGAAGTTCCACACGCGATTAGTCAGGGTACGTGGATTTCAGGGGTGCGCGGGAAGTCCCACACGCGATATGGCCGGGTACGTGGATTTCAGGGGTGCGCGGGAAGTTCCACACGCGATATGGCCGGGTACGTGGATTGCAGGGGTGCGCGGGAAGTTCCACACGCGATTAGTCAGGGTACGTGGATTGCAGGGGTGCGCGGGAAGTCCCACACGCGATATGGCCGGGTACGTGGATTTCAGGGGTGCGCGGGAAGTTCCACACGCGATATGGCAGGGTACGTGGATTTCAGGGGTGCGCGGGAAGTTCCACACGCGATATGGCAGGGTACGTGGATTTCAGGGGTGCGCGGGAAGTCCCACACGAGATATGGCCGGGTACGTGGATTTCAGGGGTGCGCGGGAAGTCCCACACGCGATATGGCCGGGTACGTGGATTACAGGGGTGCGCGGGAAGTTCCACACGCGATTAGTCAGGGTACGTGGATTTCAGGGGTGCGCGGGAAGTTCCACACGCGATATGGCCGTGTACGTGGATTTCAGGGGTGCGCGGGAAGTCCCACACGCGATATGGCCGGGTACGTGGATTGCAGGGGTGCGCGGGAAGTTCCACACGCGATATGGCCGGGTACGTGGATTTCAGGGGTGCACGGGAAGTTCCACACGCGATATGGCCGGGTACGTGGATTGCAGGGGTGCGCGGGAAGTCCCACACGCGATATGGCCGGGTACGTGGATTGCAGGGGTGCGCGGGAAGTCCCACACGCGATATGGCCGGGTACGTGGATTTCAGGGGTGCGCGGGAAGTTCCACACGCGATATGGCCGGGTACGTGGATTGCAGGGGTGCGCGGGAAGTTCCACACGCGATATGGCAGGGTACGTGGATTTCAGGGGTGCGCGGGAAGTTCCACACGCGATATGGCTGTGTGCTCCCAGGCATTACCTGTACACCCTCCACGGCCCCTGCAGGCAGCACACACCACAGGGAACTACCCTGCACACCTGCTCATGTCTCCCACCACCCCCACCCCCCATCCACCAGGGACACCCTCCACCAGGCCCCCACCCATGTCTCCCACCACCCCCACCCCCATCCACCAGGGACACCCTCCACCAGGCCCCCACCCATGTCTCCCACCACCCCCAGCACTGTGGGGAACCTGCCAGCAGGCCCCCACCCATGTCCAACCCATGTCTCCCACCACCCCCATCCCCCATCCACCAGGGACACCCTCCACCAGGCCCCCACCCATGTCTCCCACCACCCCCAGCACTGTGGGGAACCTGCCAGCAGGCCCCCACCCATGTCCAACCCATGTCTCCCACCACCCCCACCCCCAGCACTGTGGGGAACCTGCCAGCAGGCCCCCACCCATGTCCAACCCATGTCTCCCACCACCCCCACCCCCAGCACTGTGGGGAACCTGCCAGCAGGCCCCCACCCATGTCCAACCCATGTCTCCCACCACCCCCACCCCCAGCACTGTGGGGAACCTGCCAGCAGGCCCCCACCCATGTCCAACCCATGTCTCCCACCACCCCCACCCCCAGCACTGTGGGGAACCTGCCAGCAGGCCCCCACCCATGTCCCCCTGGCCCCAGGTCCTGACGATACACAATCATGGCAGTAATGGCCAGCATACCCAGCACAAACACCCAGGCAAGGATTGCATGCACCCACATAGTGAATGCAATCACATGACACAACCCCAAAGGCAAGTATGCAAAAGAACACATGTCCGTCACACACACATACACAATGGGTGCAAGTGAATGTCAAAACCCATATCATGACATGTAAGAAACCAAAGAGAAAATAACACAAGTGTAAGATAATATAAAAATGTATTAAAAACACAAATCAAGTAAACCAATAAAACATACAACTATGTGGCAAAGTAAATAAAAGGTCCATGTCCGAGAACAAAAATGATAAACCAAAAAACAAAGGATTAAAAAATCAATATAATTTGTCCAAAGCAAAACCATGTAGTAGGAAATCAAAGAAAAACCATTACGTCATGGTGTAAACAATAAAAAAATTAAAAAATGTATCTCCCAAAATATAACAATATATACAGGAATGTTCCAGGGTCCATGAGCCCAACAGCACAAATGAAACCTAATACTAACTAATAAAATAAATATGTACAAAAAAGTGGCCATTGTCCGAGCGGTCCAAAATAATAAAAATAAATAAAGGAAACCTAGCACTAACTAACTAAAAAACTATATACAAAGGCAGCGGGCTAGTCCTGCGGCTCACTTGGTGATGCTGGCCAGGGCATCCTCGAACTCCATGTCAATGTCCTGGAGGCGGGACTCTGTCCTGGCCCCGAGGTCTCGCAGGGACAACCCCATGTGCTCACCAAAATCCCTGCGAGCCTCCTCGAGGCACTCAGCCCGCCTCAATGCCCGATGCATGGAGATCTCCGCCCTGGCCATGGCGAGCCGCTCCTCTTCCGCCCGCTGCCGCTCCGCACCTATCCGCTGGCCAAACTCCTCCCACACGGAACACACCGCCATGCCAGGGTTGCCCTGCCCTCCGGCCGATGCCTGCCCCTCTGATCTTGATGGCCCTGAGCCATGATGCCTCCCACGTCGAGCCCGCTGCTGCCTCCGACGCCACTGCCTCTGCCAGCACGACGGCATCCAGGCTGATGGTAACCACCGACGCCGTCGTGCACGTGCCCTGCCCGATGATGCCGGCACATCTTCCATCTGCTGGGGTCCACTTGCTGTGTCGTCCACCCCTGCTGGACCTCCGACTCCCAACTGTGGCAGGGATGGGATCCCCACCGAGCTGGCTGCATTGGTCGGGGCAGGTCCACAGGGGGCCATGGTGGCATCTGGGCCGGAAGACGGCAAGGAGAACGACCGGTGGATAGCCTGCACAGAGGAGGAGAGGGCCGTCAGATTGGCCAACACATGCAGGAACCCCCCGAACATGGCCGATCCCAATTGGGCCACGTCGGCACGGTGCACTTCGTGATGACGTGCGTGCTCCTCCCGGGAAGCACGCACGTCATCACGAATCACAGCCGTGCGCATCGCGACCCCAATCAGGACCTGCTCCACGCGGCCAGGGGTTCCCACGGCCGCAGGTGGAGGGGAGTCAGTTGACATGGACATCCCCACTACCTGCGGACGGGCCTGGGACGGGGCATCCCTGCTGGTGCATGGTGGTGCACTCACAGGGTCAGGGACAGCGACATGCACAGGCACCTCCACGGTGACCTGTGCTGCCTCCTGCCCCTGGCCCTGGACTGCACCACTTGCACCAGCAGGGATGCTCCCACCAGGCCCCATGTGTGCACCAGTGTCGGCCTCCTCCTCCTCTGTGCAAACCACCAACCTGGATGGCTCCTCACCGTCTCCCGCCGTAGCAGGCCCCTGTGGGGGCTCACCCACCCCTTCCGCTGCAGCCGTGGGGGCATCCCCGCCGCCTTGCTCCACAGCGCCGTCTCCGCCCTCTTCTTCACTAGCCGCTGCGTAGAGGGAGACAAAGGACACAAGCATCAGGCTACTGTAAAATGGTCCCCTAGACAGGAAGCAATAGCAGATGAGCACCCCTGTCAAAGTACACTTCCATCATGTCCCGCCACAACACATGGGTCAGTCCAGGCAAAACACACACAGTAACAGGCATGGTGCATGCCATGCACATTTCCATGCATGTCCAATTGACTCTTGAAACATTCAATGATATGTGACTCACATGCATCATGGCTCATGCATATCACATGCACACACTTCACCTCAGTCACATCCATCTGGCCCCAAACACAACGAACACAGGCGAAACAAGGGTTAGTTGGGTGCGTCACAGAATCTGTGCATTGTCACACACGTGTCTCATGCATCCATGGCATGCACAAGTCACAGACACGCAGGTCAGGCACACAGACATGGCTACCATATATGTACCTGGCATCAGCACCCATCCTTCACCCCCATCCATGTCCAGGTACAGAGACTGGCATGCTCTCATGTCCTAAATCTGCATAGGGCTCCCCATGCCACATTTCAACACATGCAACAACCATGTGGGTCACACATCACTGGTCGCACATGCATTACCATGATGTCCCTGCACACATACATGCATACATGGCCCATGGCACACATACAGGCAAGTATCATAGAACCAGCACACCGCAACATGCCCTGTCTCACACAGTAATGCTTGCACACTTACCGCTCAACTCCAGACGGGCCTCCCTCTCAAGGACCTGGGCGTGGAGCGCTGGGCGTACGCGTTCCAGGACCCTCTTCTGGATGGAACTCATGCGGGCCCGGCCCCCCTCCACGAGGTGCCGGGCCTTCACAAGGGTCCTGGACCTCAAGTCCTCCCAGCGCTTCTTGATCTTCTGGACGTTGCGGGTTGCCACCCCCTCCGCGTTGATGGCAACCACACAGTCGGCCCAGATCCTCTCCCGTCCTTCCTTGCTGGCGCGGGACGATCCAAAGAGGGCATCATACTGCCCCAGGACATGCTCCACCAGGACACCAACTTCGGTGGCAGTGAAGCTGGTGCCCCTCTGCCCCTCTGGCCTGGGGTTGCCACTGGTGCCAGATGTCGAAGTGCCCGACATGGCAACCCCAGAGGCAGGTGTGGGTGGGCAACTGGGTCCTGGGGCTGGGCTGTGGAGCGATGTAATCCCAGTTGGGAGTCTTCAGTTCCAGCAGGGGTGGACACAGCAACTGGACCCCTGCAGATGGCTGATGTGCAGGCACCAAATGGCAGGGCACGGTGGCAGCAGGCAGGCAGGCAGGCAGGCAGCAGCAGATAGCACGTGGGAGGCTGCTCAGGGCACTGGGGGGGCAGTAACTCGGCCTTCTGGGCAGGAGCGTGGTGTTCCGTGTGTTTTCGGGTGGCCAGCTTGATACGGAGTGATTTGGCACGTGAAATTCCTGCACGTCAGCGTGAAATCCGAGGAAAGGGCCTTAGCGCGTAAGTGCATCAGCACGCATACGCGATTCTATTGGACCAGAGTCCCTCACCGCGTAAGCGCGTCTGACGTGATCCGCACGGGCGTTCCCCACTCAGCACGTGATGACGGAGCACACGTGGAAATACTGCACGTCAGAGTGTCATCGCGTGTAATTGGCCAAAAGTGCGCGTACACGCGATTGGCCAATGTACGTGTATTACATCGCGTGTAATTGGCCAAAAGTGCGCGTACACGCGATTGGCCAATGTACGTGTATTACATCGCGTGTAATTGGCCAAAAGTGCGCGTACACGCCATTGGCCTATGTACGTGTATTACAGGGGTGCGCGGGCACTTACACACGCAAGTACGTCAGCGCACCTGTATGCCTGCTGCGTGGGAATTTCCACACGCTATTGGAGTGGGAACTAGATTCCAGGGGTGCGAGGGTCACACGCTCGCCTAGAACACGCGCAAGGCATTAATTTGCGCACTTATCAATAAACAAGCCAGATGCCAGGATGAACATACCGTTCCTAGCAGCAGTGGCAGTGGGCTACCAAAGGAGGAGGAGGAGGAGAGTCAGGGCCAGAATATTCACACCCAGAACCAGCCTATTCGGGATGCCTGATGATCAGGTGTATGGGAGGTACAGGTTTCCAGCACACATCATACTGGACCTGGTCAGTGAGTGGGAGGATGACCTCACATCACCCACCCTGTGCTCCCAAGCACTCAGCCCCCTGCAGAAGGTCCTGAATGTACTGCACTTCTTGGCCACTGGATCCTTTCAGCGGACAAGTGCCATAGTGGGTGGTGTGTCACAGGCCACGCAGTCACGCTGCCTACACCAGGTCTTGAACATCATCACTGCACGGCCATCAGTCCGCAGGCACATATATCTCCCCAGGACTCATGCAGAAAGGCGGACGTGCATCCAGGAATTCTATGGTGTGGCTCAATTCCCCAAAGTGCTTGGTGCAATTGACTGCACACATGTGGCTCTACGTCCACCCAGGGCAACAGAGCACATCTATAGAAACCGCAAGCACTGGCATTCCATCAACGTGCAAGTTGTATGCAATGCCAAGGGAATAATCACATCAGTATATGCCAACTATCCCGGGTCCACCCACGACAGCTTCATCTACAGAATGTCTACACTATGCCGGGACCTGGAGGCTGGCCAGCATGGAGATACATGGCTGCTTGGTGAGCATGAATGCCACTGCACATGCATGCATGTCAGATATTGGTTCATGACACAACACCACTAATGATACCCATCACCACCTCCGCAGGGGACAGTGCCTACCCTATCAGCCCCCACATGATGACCCCAATCCGGAACCCCACCACGCCACCCGAGGTAAGGTACAACACAGCCCACATTGCAACACGGGGCATAGTGGAGCGCACATTCGGAGTGCTGAAGTCACGCTTTCGCTCCCTTGACCGTTCTGGCGGGCAGCTGTTATATGCTCCCCGAATAGTGTGCAGGATCATAGTGGCAGCATGTGTCCTGCACAACGTTGCAACACGCCGGGGCCTGCCCGTGGACATGGTGGTGCCCCCACATCCACAACCACATGCACGCCCGCTGCGCATGGGAGGGGAAAGGGCACGGGGGGTGGCAGCCCGTACGCAACTGGTGGCCAACTTCTTCACCTAGGAATCACAGTGCTGGCTAGTGCACACTGCTCTGGCACATACCATCTGACAATCAATGATGACACTACCTGACAATGTCACAAAATTACTTGACAATAAACTGTCAGATACACATCAGCCTGAGATTGTTAACATGGAAGTGTCACTATGTGTGCACCCCTACCTACACATACACCAGCAATGCATCACAACGAGAAGACACAACTCCATCAATCAAATATGCATTGCCACAGGCGATTCACTACATGACAACATTGCCATGTCACCCATTCCCTTCACAGTCCCGCCACTGAGGACACCATGTCATGGTATGTGAGAGCAAACAAACTGGCCATCACAACATGACACCGGTGTCACAAATAGCAGTGCCCCAAATGGAACATAGCCGCACTTGAACAGCTAACCGCGCTGGAGCCACTACTACACACCTGTGTAAGAGTAATTTCAATCAAATTACACACCAACCCACCCTGAAGCCCACCCAAACAAGACACAATGCATGTAATCAATGGTAGTCTCATTACCTGATTCTGCTGGTATGTCCTCACCGTCCAGATGTACAGTGATGGCGCCACGCAAAAGTGTCAGTGCACATCTACCGACATGTAGTCTGATTCCAGAGAGTATGCCCGTGTGAAGAACTGTGTGAAATACCTGCAAAACATGAGCAACATATGTAAGTAGAGGCACATATCAAACCATCATGCATAGTTAGGTGCAACAACAATGTACACTATGAATGTCTACACAGTATTGACTATGGACTGGCCAACAGCTCATGGGAGTCCAATGTCACCGTGTAATTTGCTGTCACTTGGGCACACCCTTTGCAAGCCCATGGAAACGGAAGCAGGAGGGGTGTGGATGTCTGCTACCCAAGCATCTAAACCAAACTCAGGACAAGCCTGCATGTGCCCAGCCACAATACAGTGTATGCCCAGGTACCCACACAAGGCAACACTCTTGGAAAAGAAAAAAGAAAATTGAGAAAAAATGGCCATGAAAGGGCCGGCGGGCGGGGGGGGGGGGCACCTATGAGGTCCGAGGACAGGATGCACGCCACAATCCACCTGTGTGGATCATGGGAAACTAAAACACCCCATAGGCTCGTGGCCCACACGGCTACTCTGTTGTGGGAGATGAGTCGCTATCGCTCTGGCCAGACCCTGCAGCTGACTCAGGAGGTGGGGGAGCTGCTTCAGAAGATGGTGTGACAATGGGAGGCAGCCCACGCAAAGCACGAGTTTGCTCCTCCATGGCTGCAAGCAGGCGGGTCTGGTAGTTCTGGTTCTGGGTTATAATCATGCGGAGGTCCCCATGCAGTAACTCCCGGGATGACCTGACCTCCGCACGAGTTGCCTGCATCTCGGCCGAGAGCGTCCGTGTCAGACGCTCCAGCTGCTCCTCTGTCCTTCTATGGGATGAAGCCTCAAGCTCTAACAGGGTCGACCTGAGGTGATGGAATTCTTCCCTCAGGCCTTCCCTGTGGCGCTGGGACTCCATGGAAAGTGATTCCCGCAGAGTCGCCAGTGCCGCCCGCCTGTCCTTGTTGGACGCCAACATATCCTCCCTGTGTGCCTGGCAGATGGACTCTGTAGCCTGCTCCAGTCGCTCCATCAGCCTTTCTGGGGGGACAATGGAAGTGGCCACCCTATCCATGGCCTGTGCAATCATCTCGGATGATGCTGCCTGTTGGTTGGCCATACCGTAGATGGATTGCTCCCAAGCGGGATTGCCAGGTGGCATACGGCCACCACGTTGACGGGCACCACACCTGCCTGGGGCAAGGCGGACTGCGCCTTGCTGTGCCGGCAAGGCCTCAGGCTGCAGGACTGCATTCCCTCTCTGATCTGCAGCCCCAGGAACAGGATCAGAGATTGTGTGGTGTGGCCCTGCATCCGTAACCACCGGAGGCTGAGCTGCCGACACTGACATCCCCATTGAGGGCAATGGCCCGGCTGCAGGTGGGTCGGACAGAGGAGATTCTCTCCCAAGAACACTCACCTGCGACTGCACATAGGTGTCATCCTCCGAGTCTACACCTGAATACTGCTCGGGGGAGGAACCCCCAGAGACACCCCTCGACAGCACGACCTGCAGCACTTGTGGGTTTTCACCCACAAACACACCACGTCCCTCACTTGTGGAAGGTCGGCCCGGGTTGCCCTCCTGGGACGGCTCAACCACCACATCCCCAGCATCAACAAGTGCTTCGTCCCCTGCAAAGACATGAAAGAGAAAAATGGAAACAGGCATTAGCACCATGGCATGCAACAAGGGCTGATGAACAACAGAGCCAGTAGTTCTACGACACATGTCCCACATGACTGGGAGACCTCCTATGCATTCACCATCACTGGGTCTGTAGGGGAGGCTCAGGGCATACAATGTACAGATTGGAGAGCAACGCCTGCTCACCATGCTGCCTAGCACTGCCATCACACATTGGCCGGTGATTGCCATGTCAAAGGCACATGCCATTACACACATGGCATGTGACATAGCCACCAAGTGAAGAGGGAGAGGAGGGCAACTTTTTTGGATTTCTACCACTCTGGTCCTGACATTGCATCATCACATCAATAAGTTGACATGTTGTACATGGATCTGCTAGTCCAAATTGGCCACGATGCACAGTGCCTTGTCTACATCAACAAAATGCAGTAAACAATGAGATTCCACCTCCCCATCACCTGTAAAGGAATCATATAGCATTCGTGAAGCACCGGTCTAGAAATGTATGAAGGTACAGCGGAGCACTGAGGGGTGGTGGGGCAGTAGGGGATGCCAGTCAACAATCCTACTGGTGCTGGTGTCATTCATGTCACGCAAGTGCAGGGGTGGGTGGCACAATGAAGTGCAAGGGGAAGTGGCGGCTGGAAGTGCTGTACAAGGTAAGTAGGACTTAAGGTCAAGGGCAGATGGTGTTAGGCGCAGACAAGTGCTGGGGGGGGGTGGCCTATAGGGGTACAGAGACAATCATGCAGTGCTGTGGGCTCGGAGGGGACAGGGGAGGTACACACTGCATCTGGCTCGGCAAGGTCCTTGCAGATTTCTATGTGTCCTGCAGAGTTGTCACATGCCGCAGATATGTGCCCTTGGATTGGGGATCTCATCTTGGTGAAAAGGGTGAGGCGCTATTGCCTTTGGAGCATGTGGCAGGCCAGTTTGCCAGAGGATGAGCATGATGCAGGACATTCCCTCTCTGCCACCCGGCACCTGTGGTCTGGGTTCACAAGATCCGAGTCATGCCAGGACTCTGCATTGGCATGGGGCTTCAGACAGGTGGTCATGACCGTGGCAAAGACATCCAGTGTACCTGACATAGAGTGGAGCATGGAGTGGGCCCTGTCAGGATGGGAGTGAGCCTAAGGGGGAGCTGGATGGGGGGGAGATTTTGGCAGCATGAGCCTCGACTGACACACACTTCATGGGTTGGAATACCAAGAAGGTGTGTGACAGTGGTGAGGGTGGCTTTGCCTGTGGGGTGGTGAGGGTGAGCTGGGAGGAGAGGAGAATGTGATCACTCCAGGAGAGAGGAGTGCAGAGATGGACGGAGAGGGGAAAGTCAGATGAGATCAGAGCATCAAGAGTGTGCCCTGCAGAATGTGTAGGGACAGACGGGAGTCTAGAGGGTGAGAGGGAGTTGCTGAGGTCACAGAAAGGTCACGTGGGGGGGTCAACAAGCATGCAGGTGGATGCGTACAGCAACAAGGAAGAGGATTTCTGTGTCTGGGGACATGAGTGAGGAGGAGAGGTGAGGACACTCAGAAAGGAAGTAGTACATTTGACCAGTTTTCCCAGACACAGTACGCACAGTTTGTGAATGTCAAGGTGTGGTAGAGAGAGACGTCACACAAGCCATTCCAGAGTGGAGTAGGTCTAAGTAGGAGTGACAGTGGCAGGAATACCCTCAGGGAAGCCAAGGGCACATCCCCCCTGCACAGTAGTGGCGGGCCAAGGAGAGGGTCTCCTGAACATCAGGTAGGAGTGTGTGAAGGATGCAGACAGAGCTGGCCGTCAGACATGTTTCCATGAGACCAAGGATGTCAAGGTGCATAACCTCATGTAAGTGACAGATATCGGAGGAATGCCTGATGCAGCCGCAGTGAAAGGAGTGTAATTGTGGAGGAGGTTGACAGCCTTGGAGGACTTACGGGGAGTGCTAGAGATCAGAGGTGCAGCATGTGTAGGAGTTGGAGTGGGAGGCGGAGAAGGATCATGGGAGGGTGCAGGGAGGCAGTGCAGGATTGATGAGGAGAGAGGAGGGGGGACAGCAGGAGAGGAAAGGAAGTTGATGAGATGTGGCTAGCATTTCTCAAGGAGAATGAGGTTGGCCTAAGGGCCTTGGACTGAGATGCTCCCATTACCATGCACATCAATTGTGGCCTCTGAGGATTGGAAGGAGGCCAGGAGTACACCCCAACGGGTCCCACCATTGATGGTGGAAGAGGAGCAAGGAGAGAGGACAGGGACCATGTGAAGGGTCTATGGGACAGGCAAAGGCATGTATGAGCAGATGTCAGTGAGAGTTGGCTTTGAGTAGGCTCAGATGCACTTGTCAGCAATAGGGTGGGTCGCATTGGAGGGCAGGGTGCCCTCATTTGACTGTTAGCAAGCAGGTGTCGTGAGTAGGGCACGATGGTCTGAACTGTAGAAGTCAGGGAAGATAGACCATGAAGAGCAGCATGGAGTGTGAGGGAATGGGGCTCGAAACCAGACGGTACCAAAGCACACAGGTAGGAGGTGGATGTCAAGGCAACATCCACAGTATGACAGCATGTTGGTTGGCATTTATATACAGAGGACGCATTAGCATGTGGTATCATTGCATGTCAGGCATGTGAAGATGAAACTTGATTGGCTGGGGGAAAGTATAGGAATGGTATGTAAGACATCAGATGAATAGACAGGGGAGTATGAGCAACAATGTAGTGACAAAATGACAATTCAAGGGCAACTTCCATGGTGTAGGGCCATATGTGCACTGTTGCCAGTTGGGATAGTGCTGTGGGCAGATGGTGTTGCACTGAACATACTGGATGAGGCACATGGGTGCCACTATCAACTCTGCCACACACCCCCTTGACAGGCACCCAACATGAATGCTTCACACACACACCATGCACATGGATAATACACACATGCATGTGCACTCACCGGATGATGCCTCGTAATCAGGGAGATCTCCCACACCTTGGAGTTGTCCCTCGGTGACGTAGGATCCAGCTACGGACTCGTGTGGTGTGAGTTCTATTTCCTGTGCTGGGGACCCACCTCCAGTCACCAAGGTTGCGGCATGACTTGAGGCCAGCTTATCCTTTGCCCTGCGCTTAAGGTCATTCCAGCGCTTCTGGCAATCACTAGCTGTGCGCCTCACTACTCCAAGGGCACTTATTCTGTCAGCAATGGTCTGCCAGTGTGCCTGGCGTCTGGCATGTGTGGTCTTGGACCCTGCAACGATGACCATTTCCCTATCATGATCTGACACATACTGAACAAGTGCATTCAGTTCGGCGTCTGTGAAGCTTGGCTTCCTTGATGGGCCGGACTGTGCAGCCGTGCCTGGGGAATCAGCCTGTGCCGGACGTGCACTCTTCCTCTTGCGCTTGGAAGGGGGTGGGGATCCAGAGTGTCCTACGCCGCTGTGGACACTAGGGGCAGGAGCCGTGGTGGACTCAGTACTGGGTGTGTGGGATTGCACACTCAGCATGGGAGTAGGTGCAGGCATTGGGGGTAGTGGGATGGGGTCAGGCCTGATCTGAGGTGCATGAACTAGGACCGACACAGTCTTGGCAGGGTGTATGAGAGGTGGGGTGGATGGAGCCACACCCTGGCTACGGGGGCCAGCAGATGACCTATCTGGCATAGATGCGCGTGCCCTGATGACACCAATGTGCACCGGTGCACGTGCAGTGGACCTGCTGACCTGGATGTCAGCGATGGGATCACCCTCGGACAGGTCTGCTGCCACAATGGGCTGGTCCGACAAGGGCTGATCAGGGTTGGTATCAGCCACATGACCCTCAACTGGGGGGGGGGGGGGCATGGGTGTCCCTGACTGGTCCTCCAGACTGGGGGGGACAGGGGCACCCTGCAAGTCACAACCATGTCCCCTAGTGGATCCTCCACGGCCACCACGTGTGGCTCGGCCACCTTTGCCACCCTTACGGCTTGCACGCCTCCCAACCATGGCACTGATGTTATTGTGCGTATGGGAGTCGGTGTGCACAATTGTCCTGGGCAATTGGGTGTCAAAGGGGTTGGGTACCAGATGGTATTCGTACCCTAGTGCAGTGGCAAGGCTATATGACACCCCTGGGGAAAGATGACGGGTCACGCAACGCACAGGCACCCCAGAAAAGTTAAGGAACGTGCACAATACCCCTCCTAGACCACGTGTGCTGATGGAAAACCCTGCACTACGCTGTGGCATCCAGTAACACAATGAACGTATGCGTGTCACACGCAGCCTAGAATGACCTCTGAAGGGGTAGGCTACACACGGGGCAAGCACAGAAGTTAGATACGTGCGTGACTCACCGTCTGCCAGGTAAAAGAGCGTGAAAAATGAGCGCGTTTGGTTGGCAACACCCCCGCCAAAAGAAGATGTGTACGCTGTCTGAGGAGACAGGACAACAGTAGAAGGGGACACTGTTTGAGGGAACAGGCCCAGGTAAACCGGTACAAGAGGAAAAAGAGAAAAAGCTGTCAGAGGTAACAGGGAGTACGAACTGGAAACGCCGTGAAGTAAATCGCGTGTGAAACGACAAGAAGTACAGAATTCACCCACTCGCTCTCCACGAAAAGCACGTACAAGGAAATGGTGTTCTACACTACCTTATATACAGGCCCACACGTACAGCGTCACTTACGGCGTGTACGTGCTTGGCCCATGTTCACCAATCACACGCTTTGTCACTTCTGCGTGTGGATCCTTTTTCACCAATCACACGCTTTGACACTCCTGCGTGTAGCTCACTTTTCACCAATCACACGCTTTGTCACTCCTGCGTGTAGTTCCATTTTCACCAATCACACGCTTTGTCACTCCTGGGTGTAGATCCATTTTCACCAATCACACGCTTTGACACTGCACGTGCAGGTAACTATAGACGCACATATGCTGGTGACGGGTTTTCGCGCGATTCGCTGAGTGTGGGTTTTTCACGTACAAAATCACTCCCTATCAGGCTGTCCACGCGTTCAAACACGAAAGACCACGCTCCTGGCCAGGAGGCCAAATTACAGTCCCCCAGAGCCCTGAGCACGCTCCCACCTGCCATCTGCTGCTGCCTGACTGCCTGCTGGCCACGTGCCCCACAGTGCTGGTGGGTGGGGGTGGTGGGAGACATGGGTGGGGGCCTGGTGGAGGGTGCCCCTGGTGGATGGGGGGTGGGGGTGGTGGGAGACATGGGTGGGGGCCTGATGGCAGGTGCCCCTGCACTGCTGGGGGGTGGGGGTGGTGGGAGACATGGGTGGGGGCCTGGTGGAGGGTGCCCCTGGTGGATGGGGGTGCAGGGGGACATGATCAGGTGTGCAGGGTAGTCCCCTGTTTTGTGGGCTGCCTGCAGGGGCCGTGGAGGGTGTACAGGGTACACCTGTGAGGGCCCACCCAGCCTATTCGCGTGTGATAATTCCCACGCACCCCTGTAATACACGTACCCTGGCCAATCGCGTGTTGAACTTCCCACTACCCCTGTAATACACGCACCCTGGCTGTTCGCGTGTGATAATTCCCGCGTACCCCTGTGATACACGTTCCCTGGCCTATCGCGTGTTCTACTTCACGCGTACCCCTGTAATACACGTTCCCTGGCCAATCGCGTGTTGAACTTCCCGCTACCCCTGTAATACACGCACCCTGGCTGTTCGCGTGTGATAATTCCCGCGTACCCCTGTAATACACGTTCCCTGGCCTATCGCGTGTTCTACTTCACGCGTACCCCTGTAATACACGTACCCTGGCCAATCGCGTGTTGAACTTCCCGCTACCCCTGTAATACACGCACCCTGGCTGTTCGCGTGTGATGATTCCCGCGTACCCCTGTAATACACGTTCCCTGGCCTATCGCGTGTTCTACTTCACGCGTACCCCTGTAATACACGTTCCCTGGCCTATCGCGTGTTCTACTTCACGCGAACCCCTGTAATACGCGTTCCCTGGCTGTTCGCGTGTGATAATTCCCGCGTACCCCTGTAATTCACGTTCCCTGCCTAGTCGCGTGTAGAACTTCCCGCGTACTCCTGATTTGAAGATTGCCCGCTTTGCTTTCCTTGTTTGCCTGCCCTGTGAAGTGGTCCAGGGTTAGCGCAGCCCTTAGCGATGATTTAGCGATTTTGATGTCTTTTCCTTGCGCGAGGGCGTTCTTGGGGGCGTTACTGGCGCTGCTGCAGGCTCGCTGCGATTCTCTGCGCCACGGCTGGTTTGGGAGCATGAAATCCATGAATACGCTGTGCGCGGAAATCAGTTTTAGCGCACGTGCCTGGCGCAGACTATCGCAGGCGCACGCTGTGCGCCAGCCGCGTGCGCTACTTGTGCGCTGGATTCTATGAATTACCCTGTTAGTGTTTTGTCTGTAATAATGTAATTATGTATTAAGTGGGTTTTATTAGCTACTTATTACATGTTTCACAGTACGCAAAACTCTAATAAGAAAGCAGTTATCATTTCATTATTCTACATGGCAAGATTATGAATATTGCACCTTCAACATGTATACTGCACACACTGCCTAAGTTTCTGCATGAGTTGCTTAGTATACTGGATAGAACTTCATAAAAGAATGCTATTTATATCAATGCATTGCTTAATGCACTAATTAGCTCATGATATTTATTCAAATGATCCTTGACACTTTTTGGTCAACATTATAAGAATCCCTCCTACAGAGTTTTCATGAAAAGTAAATGCACATGTGATGTCATCAGTGATGTCATCAATGACATTTGTGATGTCATCTTTGATGTCCTGGGTGTTAGTGTTAGCAGTGCACAGTGGCGCGAGTTATGGTTGCTTATCTTTCCATAACTGGCAAATTTCAGGGTTTTTTCGGTTTTACTTTCAACCATAACGTCCCTTTAACAAAGTTTTTTTACTGAATTTGATAGGTTTTTAGTAGTGCAACTTAACCACAACGTCCCTTTTAACAAAGTTTTTTCATTGAATTTCATAGGTTTTTATTAGCGCAACTTAACCAAAATGTCCCTTTAACAACGTTTTTTTACTGAATATATATATATATATATATATATATTGTATACTCGTGATTTAGTGTGCAATCCACAAGTTTCACGAATGTGGAGATATTTGAATACTCGATCCAGATTTAAAAAGATAAACCTAGTGAATAGGATTGCAGTTAATACAAGGTGCATTTTGTGTCTTGGCCTACTTTGAGTATTTTGTGTAACACACCTGCGTGTGTTTATGGTGAGTTGCAAATTATGTGTTTGAAGGGTGAACAGTAAGAGTATCGAATCGAGTATGACATGGTGGCACATGGAGTAGGTGATGATGGTCTAGGATTGTATATACATGAGGTGTGACTCTACATTTGCACCATTACACCGATGTATGCATTTAAGGTGGAACAATTAATCCAATCTAGTTCTGATGATCTGTGTTTGTTTCTCTGTTTCCTACTTGTTTTTCTCCCACATCCTCAATTGCTTTGATATTCAAAATATTTCTAATAGAAACGATTGGGGCTGAAATTCCGATTCCCCATTTGTTGTGTTATATTGTTGTTGAAAAATATGATATTCCTCGTATAAATCATTTGTGGTAATTTTGAAAAATGAAGAAATCGAATGGACATTTTATTATGTTATTATGATTGTTTAAATTGGGAATTATTTCTTTTCTTCTTTTTTTGACCTTTTATCTGTATCAATATATGTTTCACATTGTGGTTGACATTATCAGAATGCACAGTGTTTGGAACAAATCTGTGATACAGCCCTGAGGAAAGCCATGAAGTGGTTGAAACATCCATTGCTGTGGTTGGACATTGAAAACAGATAGATATATAAATTAATTTTTAAAGAAAAAAACAAGTGTTTTGGACTATAGATTATAATCAGATATTGTGTTTTGTGATGTTAAGAGCGGTGTGTGGGCCCAAGTAGCCAGCTTTTACTCTGGTACATTTGATTTCATGTGACTTTGGGCTCAAGTCCTAGACCAACCTGGGATAGTGCAAGCCCACCCCAGACACCATAATAAAGGTTTGGTTATTTTGATTATCTGCAACTTTAGCTTTTGTGGCAGTTAGCTCAACCTGGTAGTGGCTGGCTTCCACCACTTACTTCTATATTATTCAATTGGTATTCTGTTAAATCAAAAAGATTATCTGGTGGTCCATTACTAATTTCTAAGTTGAAATCACCCCCCAACCAAATAATGTGGGTCATGCACCTCACTTTTCCATTAGATTGTCACACAACATAAGCCATTTTATGGACCATTTTGCATAGGTATACTTTGAATTTAAACAATTATAGATGGCCTATTAACAACTTCACACTCAGTTAATGGTCAATCTCTTTCTTCTAAAGATGATAACATTTCAAATTGGTTCTTAGAAAGCGCCGCCCCCTCACAATGGGCATCTTGTCCTGCTAATAATGAATAACTGGATCTTTTTTTACAAGTCAATTCCTTGGCCTCCTCTTCTGCATACACATGCAAGCTAATCAGAGGCAGTAAAATATTCCTTTCCAAGAATAGCTGTATCATCCTGGCCAGAGCGCTAATCTTGTCTAAATTGGACTATTGTAATCCCCTGTACATTGGTGCCAACAAGTACATTATCAGTAAAATTCAGACGCTCCACAATAATGCCCTTAGAGCAGCTTTGGGTATAGCGAGGAAAGAGCACATCTCCGAGGTAAGGAGACAGAATAACTGGCTATCTACTAGTGACAAAATCCGGCTAAAAACTGTCACACTAACATACAAATGTCTTCACAACGCTGCACACTGTTATCTTATAGAGAGATTCAACAGAAAATCATCCAGTCGGCCCACTAGAACTGCCAATACTAACTGTCTGACCGTACCAAAATTCAAATTGACGAAATTTGGGGGTAGTAGTTTTCCAGTAAAAGCCGCACAGCTATGGAACTCCCTACCACCCTCCATGAGAGCAGGCCAATCCTATTTGAACTTCAGACAGAATCTCATCAACTGGCTCAAAGAAAGCGACCACTAATTCAGTGATGCACCAGCTACTCTCCATTTGCCCCTCCAACACTTGCACTGTATATATACCTCTGAATGCCCATTTTTTATCGTGTATCCTACCTCAAATTATGTAATATTGTATTGTGTATTCCTACTTTATGTACTTACCATTGCCTACATATGTTTGCCCATCCTTGTATATCACTGTGTAACCCTAAGCTGAAGGTTTTCTTGTATCTTCTGTGCCCTGATACCATTGGGTCTGGTGCGCATTATAAATAAATAAACAAACAAACAAACAAACCTTAGCCTTACTGGAATCTAACTCAACTAATGGTAATGTTTCCTTTATGTTACAGTTCAATATGTATATCCTGCTAACGTTTTATACATTGTTTAGGTTATTATGCAGGTAGGTGGTTAATGGTACGGTTCAGCTGTATTCGTCCCTCCCAAACTAGAGAGAAATTAGACCTCTTTGGATATAGAGCAATTTAAAAATCTGCTAAAGTCGGTGTAGAACAATCTCCATTGACATTCATTCTTGTGCTCCCCACCTAGGTCACTCTATGGGCCTCATTACACGGAAGGCGGTAATGGTTAACGGCCACCGTTAATGGTAACGGTGACCGTTAACCATTACCGCCTTACTACGAGGTCCCTTAGCGGGTTGGTGCTTTAACACCTGCTTTTTGCAGGCGTTAAAAACCAACCCGCTAAGGGACCTCAGAGCTAATTACGGCACCGCAAAATTGCGGTGCCGTAATTAGCGCCTTCCCCATTCCCATAGAGCCCTATGGGGCAGAAATGGGAATGGGGAAAGGCAATGGCGGAAGGGGGATTTACCGCCCCTCCAACCTTGGAATGGGGCGGTAAATCCCCTTTCCGCCAAGGCGGTGCCGGTATTTTACCGGCATGAGCCATGGCGCTAATAGCGCCATGGCTCACCGCCTTCCGTGTAATGAGGCCCTATGTGTCATTAAGACATTTTCAGGGTCTATAAGTGGACCATGGATTCTTAAATTGATCCAAAGTACAGATTTATGTATTCCCAACCATCTGAGCCCAACTGGTCAGTATCTAAAAAAGACACCCAGCAAAGCAGCTGTCTGTGGGGTGCGGAGGGGAGATCAAGCATGTGCAAAGGCGAGATACTTGTTCCATAAGCTCATTTCATTTACCTTTATAATTTGCACATTCTTTACAAGTTATGCACCTTTCTCCATTTGTGGAGGAATAGCATTTGAGGTATTTGTTGTACTAAGGGCTTGATGTGTTATCAGAGCCAATATGTGTGGTTTCAGCAATGAAACAATTGTCTTTAATATCGAACCATTTCTTGAGAAGCCTAAATTAAATATTTTCTCATTTGTCCCTCACATTATGTCCTGCATGATTCTATTATACACCGCACCTGGTTCTTTTGCCATTACTGCAAGAACGAGATCCCTCTTGGTTTTTATTTGGATTCACAAAGATAAGATCATCATTGATCGCAAAGGTACCAAAAATAGACTGTTTAAAATTCCTCAGATAGTCATACACCTCTTTTAACTTGACTCACAATTCCATAGTCTGGCTTCCTACATCAATATGGATCACCCGACAAACCAGACATGTTTTCAGTTCTCCATCTTGGTTTGAGTATAGGCTTCACCTTTTGAAAGTGGGATGCTAGATGGAATATCAGCCGTAGGGGGTTCACACAGTCTGTTTGTCTCTTTCCCCTCACTTTCAATTACAAACTCCTGTGACTCATTTGGCTTCATATTTTCAAATAAGAAAACCTCATTCTAGGATGTGTCGCTAGGGCTTTCGCTACAGGGTCCTCCATCAATACCTATTTCATTTTCTTCTAAAATAACCTCTGCTCCAATGTTTGCCTTTTTTCCTTTTGGCCCCATACACATCTATGAGTCAATTTGCTGAATGGCCTGATCGGCTGCAAAAATCCTTTCTTCTAATTCACTAGACACCTCTTTGTGATGCGTATCTGGGGAATAATGTAACCCCTTTTCTCAGATCCCTTAGAGACACTCAGTGCATACGCATTCTTACTTTTACCAATGCTTGATACAAACACACTGAACAAAACATTATATCTGATCAAAATGTATATACAATGCACAATATACAGTATAAAATCCATAAAGTAGGATTGCTAAAATATTTTAAAACAATAAGGTTTATCCTCAGCCCAAAATCACATACTGGACTATTGTCTTCTACACCAATAAAAATCCTTTCAGATGCCTTGCACTGTTTTCAAGAAATGCTACACTGCCCAAGTGGCTGCCACAGTCCATCACACCCCTCTTGACTATCAGTGTGTCTTCAGAGAAGCCAACACTATTGTAAAACACTATGGTCGAGAAACACTTGACTTCTGATGGAGCTGACATAGCCCACCCGCCCTCCACCCTCTTGACTATTAGTGTAGCTTCCAAGGGTCTGGCTCTCGGGACATTGCCACAGCCAGGACTGGAGAGAGGCACAAAAGAGATACATACAGATCCCCCTTGAAGTCCAAACAAGCCCCTTTCATGGATATAGTTAAATGAGATCTCTACTGATCCACCTGTGAACCTTATATACACACCAATGTTTGTTCTGCAAATTCAACATTAGAAAAGTGAGTGGTCCCTTGGGCATTTATGGTGCTTCTTCACCAACTTTCGGTACCCCGTGACTAACCAGGAGTATGCATTCACAAGAAGAGGGACTTGGCTAGTTGGCTTGCCTATGCCTCAAAGATCCCTCAACTGTGGGCTCATGAGGTGTTACTTACATGTTGGTCAATTAGCCGTTTTTTTATTGGATGACTTTATCTACACTGTGTCTGTAGAAACCCCATTCTGTTCCTTTTCTCTTTTTTACTATCATATTTCTTGCAGATCTGTAGCTGTATAACTTGTGAAGAGTCTCATAGTGGTTAAAGCTGATGGCAAGGGTGTGCAGGGATCTGCGTCCTCAGGTGTGCAATTTGGGTCTCTTGGAGATGGAGGAACTAATCAGATTACTCCTAAACATCTGACCTAGATTAGTTGTTTCATGTTTAATGTTATGAAGTGGAATGTGAAAGGTTTACGCGCTCTCCTCTCTTAAGTGGCAAAAAGTTCTATCACACATAGGGAGGCCGGATGTCCACATGGCTCTTACTCAAGAAATGTATGTTTCAAATAAAGAGTGTAACATGCTCAAGAAACAGTGGGTGGGACTGATGCAGGGGGACTTAAAGGCAAGGTGGCGATACTGATAAATAAAGGCTGTTGGATGGAAATTGTGGAGAGTGTGTCGATAGGGGAGGCTGATCATCAAATGTAAGATGGGAGATACCCCTCTAGTGATAGTAAATGTGTATGGTCCTAACCAGCATGATCCGAGGTTTGGGGTAAACCAGAGTGGGAAAGTGAAGCAAATAGAGTGTGGATCCAGGATCATCAGTGGGGATTGTAATATGCCACTCAACCCTTTCCTAGATGGAAGTTCTCAATCCCCTGCTTGCAGCACTAGCATGCACACAGCCTTTGAATGGATGGTTCTGGATAACTACTTGGTAGATATTTGTGGAATTTGTAAGTCGGATGCCCAGGAGTTTACATTTTATTCCATGCCACATTCATCATTCGCTTGAATAGATTATTTGTTTAAGAGTTTGATGGTGCAGGACATAGGGCAGACATATCCCGATCTTAATATCTGACCATGCACCAGTAGTAGTCACTCTTGACTGGCATAGGGGACAGAGGAGGAGCATGAAATGGCAACTAAATACTGATCTTCTACAGGCTCCTGATTCCATCTCCTCAGTAGAACAGTTTACCAAAGAGTTCTTCCAGCACAACGACATAAGAAACCAATCTGGGGGATTGGTATGGGATGCATACAAAGCCACACTCCAGGGTCACATTATGGGTTATGTGGTGGGTTGGAATAGGAAGGGGTAGCAGGGGCCTGCCAAGTGGCTTCAGAAATTTAAAATGTTTGGAGGCTGACTATTCCCGCTCACCAACCTAAGATATGTTGACAAAACTAATAAAGGAGAAAGTTGAGTGTAAATAAACATTGGCTGGCATCCTGCTAAACTACAACTCCAATTTTCTGTGGAGCTAACAAGGCTGGGAAGTTGCTGACTAAATCCAGAAACCAGAATAACATGGTAGCCACCTGCAAGGTTGAGGAGGAGGTTATATCTAGGGATAAGAAGATTGCTCTTGCCTTTGCAGACTATTATACGACTGTACACACCTGAACTGTCTTCATCGACTAGCCAAATAGAATCATATCTGAATGGAACACCACACACCACAACCCACAAAGGGAAACATTCCCACAACTGAGTTTGCTGTGGTGGGGGGCGAGGGCGGTTACACTGACCAAGATTGAATTGGCTATCTGCAAATTAAGAGAAGGGAAAGTCCCAGGTACGGTCTGCCTGCCTATAGAATTCCTACGCACCTTTATGGACACACTAGCTCCAACATTGTTGGAAGTTTTCTGTTGCTACAAACAGGATGGGAACCTGCAGGGAACATTTTATGAGGTCATGATACAGCTGATTCCGAAGCCAGGCAGAGATTCCTCCTCTATGAAGAACTACAGACCTATTTCTTTAATTAACGCAGAGACAAACCTTTTTGCAAAGGTTTTGGCCATTGGACTGGAACCGTTTTTCCTGCATCTGGTCCATAAAGATCAGTATGGGTTTGTTAAAGGAAGGCTATCATCTGTGAATACTCGCCTTGTATATGATATACTTGACCAGGCATGGGAAAATGGGCAGGCCCTGCTGGGTTGCAGTAATGTTAGATGCCGAGAGGGCCTTTGACCACATACAGTGGATGTTCCTGGTGGAGGCTCTGAAATGTCATGGCTTTGATTCCAAATTCATTTCTTTATTTCTCACCCTTCTTTAGTTCTCACCCTCAGATCTGTTGTTCTTGTCAATGGCACATTCTTCACGTTTTTTCCATTACATCAGTGTACAAACCATGGGTGCCCTTTATCACCTCTCCTTTTCATTCTCTCTCTGGAACTCCTGCTCCAGCACATCAGGATCAATAAAGGAGTTGCGACCAGTAGGATAGAGATCAAGGTGGCAGCTTATGCAAATGACATTCTAGCCTTGCTAGAACAACGGAATATGTCTCTGGGCCCATTCCTGAGAGAGATTGTGCAATACTCTGATGTGTCTGTGCACAAATTGAATGCAGACAAGATAGAAATCTTTGTGATATGAATTGATAGGTTATTTATAACGTGTTTAATACCCAGAGGTTTCAAAGTGCGGACCCGGGGATCGGACCTGTGTTGCTCGTGTCATCTTGGTTCCAAGGCTAGCACGTTGCCCCTGAGCTATCCTCCTGAGCAATCGGCTGACTGTGCCGATGCAGGCTTCCTTTGGAAACCTTTCTGAATTAAGTATCTTGGGATTGGTGTAACGAATGATATTCCTTGCATAGTACAATGGAATGCCCAACCAATCATAGCCAATGTGGAATCTTTGCTAAGTGGACCCCACTTTGCTTGTCGCTCTGTGGTAGGTTGGAAACAATTACAATGTAAATCTTCCCAGTGATTATGTACAACCATTCGATGCTGCCTTTAAAATGGCTACCACACTTCCTTAGAACAATTAAAAAAACACTCTCCCAATTCCTATGGAGGAAGAAGAGCAGGCTCATATCACACGCTGCGCAGGGCAGAGTCAATCTCCCACTGTTCCCGCGATACCTGGACACATTTGTAATAAAACAAGAGTTGGCCTGGTTCTCTGATTAATCCCAGCTAGCTATCTCTCAGTGGCTTGAGCTTGAAGCCGACCTGTCGGCTCCCTTCCAACCCCATGATATCCCAAACCTGACCACTACGCCAGCTCTTCAAAACATGCCTGCAATTGACTATACAAGAAATGCTCTGTCTTCTTGGTTCAAGGTAGCTGGGGGACATCTTGGAGCGGAAGACCCGAAACCAATTAGGCACAATGAAGGAATAAATGTTGAATGCAAACCAATAATTTGCGTGACATGGGTTAGGGAAGGGATATTATATGAGAAACAAATATGACCTGGGGAAAGAACCATATCTTTCCAGGAGTTGCAAGATAGACATCACCTACGATACTGGCAATGGGTTAGATGTGAGAGGTGAAGCACAAACCCATGGCCAGTGGAGGGAGGCATGGTTAAGTTCCCTCCCACATCAGCATCGTTGCTTTATAAAACTCTATCTTCGACCACACTGCCCCACTCCAATCTGAAATCCAAGTGGGCCTGGGTGGAAGAATGTGTAGTAGAATTCCCACCAGAATGCTGGCCTGAGATTTGGATGACGATAAGACACACCTCTCCTTTGGCCTCAACCTCTCAAACTCTTTAAATGTTATACAATAGGGCTCTATTCACCACATCTAGGCTGAGAAGGTATCACCTAGACACACAGGCAGCCCTGTCCTGGTCATGTCAGGAGGTGAGGAGCACTTAGCGCCATATTCTGTATAATTGTACATTTTCGCACACTTTCTGGATGTCCATATGGCAAACTATCCTAGATATATGTAAACTCAAGTACAGTTATCGCTGGCTGCTATACTAAGTGGGAATCTTCCATCTCAATTCCGGGGAAACAAAAGCCAGCAACACTTGTTTGACTCCTTGATAGCAATTGCCTTCAAAATGATAATGTCTAATTGGAAGGCTCTGCGGTCCTTGTTTAAGGTTAGATGATGGAATCTAGTGGCATATACGCACCGCATGGAAAGCTGACTCTCGAGGAAGGACATGTGTGGCGCTCATGACCTTTGCACATGCACCATGCTGGAAGACTTACTATGCTGCAACCATACAGAACACCCTTGAAGTGTAATCCATCAGATCACAGGAAGGGAGAGACTATTAGTAGGGCTAGCCTATTTTAACTTCTGATGCCCCTCAACATAGCCAAGCCAAGTATTATGACCTTTTTCTCACCCCTAATGTCACTTACACAGTCTCTTATACTTTACCCGGGGGAATAGAAATAGGGATGAATCTGTGGTGATTTGCAATATCTGAATATGGACTTGACCCTTGATTGGCTCATCAATTTGTAAGCCTAATATATCACATTGTAACTTTAATGCAAAGCAACGCAGAGCAGTCATATAGAGATAGCAAATAATGGAATGATGAATTAAGACACTGATGTTTATTTATTTATCTTTCTTTATTTGTTCAGAGTAGTGGTCATGCAGACTCTGTGCCATCATACAGAAATCTATTCATGAATGTATAGATGAATGTATGCATGAATGTAATGAGAATACCTGGCTCTTGTCCAGAGTCTTTAGTAACTGCTCTTCCGATCTGTTCTGTTCTTCCTCTATGATCTATTCCTTCTTTCTGTCTTTCTCTCTTCATTCTCTTCTATATTCCCACTGATGTCCTCTCTTATGAAGATTATTTATGAAGATTTCTCACTGTTCTTTTGTTGATGTTCATAGTTTGCCAATCTGTTCAGTAGTTTCTGAGTAAGTAATAGTAGGTACTATGATCAATTGAATAATTGATTGTTTGATACCTCATATTGTATACCTTCAATGACATTATTAAAATAAAAAAAGAATAGAACATATTCACAAACTCCTGTATGAGAAAGTTAATGAAGCACTCTTTATGTGTGGAAATTGACACACTTTACCCATCAGCTATGCAGGACCTATTTACTAGAAGGCCATTAGACGTTTACCAAGCCAGAATTAACAGAGGACCACCTTAGCAGAACAGAATAACGAGAAAATCAAAACTTCCAAAATGTTGCTTGCTCAATATCATTAAATAACAAATATATCACTTCAAGTATCATGACACTGAGCTAGGCAAAGATGAAAAACAAAAATATATACTGTACCCAGAACCTCCAACCCATATTAATCTATCAAAATATGTTTATCCGGATAGATCCATCAAACAAGTACAGCAGTCAGCATGAAAACACTTGGCTCCCCTGAGCGGCCACACAAGCACACTACTTACCATTAGCCTTCTCCCGACCACTCACACTGACCTTGTCAAGAGGGGTTGATAGCCCCTCTCAGCAAAAGGGAGCCGGTCTAGGTAGATGTGCAGAGCCAGTCATACCCCTCAGCTGGACATTGTTTGCAAAAGGGCCCCCAATTCCTGCCCCCTTTTGATGCCAAGATGTTTTTGTACAGACCATTTGCCTCCTGTGCCTTACCTCCAACTCCAACTTGCCAGGTTTCTTTCAATTTCTCTAGAACTCATTTATTTTTTATTGTATTTATTTATTTATATAGCGCTTAAACCAGTAGGCTTCAAAGCGCTGTAACACAAAAGAAAGGGACACTGGGGGTCATTTCGACCTTGGAGGTAACCATGCCGCAACTTGCGGCATGGTTATCCCCTTACCTGGTACCGGGTCTGGGTTCCTTGAATGAGGAATAACCGGCCCATTCCAACCTTGGAGGACGCGGTAATTCCTCATTCAAGGAACCCGGACCCGGTACATCACCATTCCCATTCGAGCCCCCATAGGGCGCAATGGGAATGGGGAGGGAGCTAACAACGGGCCCGTTAATAACGGGCTCCCTGGTCTGCCAGCGGGATCCGCAGCGGGTCCTGCGAGCAGACTCGTAATGGGGCGGTAAGGGGTTGACAGCTCCGGCACCATTACCGGCGCCGTTAACCCCTTAGCGCCAAGGTCGTAATGACCCCCACTGTCTGGAGAAGGGGATCTTAGAAGTGCAGAAGAGGAGTGCCCGACATCTGGTACCAGAGATGTCCATTGGTGTTGCCCAGGGTCCAGAGGTGCGTTTTATGACTGCTGGAAGCCATTGCAGTCTACTGGCCAGAGGAAGGGGTACCCTGCCATAGTGCTGCTGGATACCCAGAGCTGCAAAAGTTCCAAACTGCCTAAGAACATTACCACCTCCTGTACACTAGTAGTCTCCCCTGTTGATGTTGCCACCACTTCCTGCATCCTTGGTCTTTCAACCTCCATCTTCAATTTCTTAACTTCCACGGTCTCCTCCTGCTCTTCGCTGCTGCCACCTCTCCATTGGCATCTGCCTCTCTAGCCTTCATTTTCTCCAACTCTCTCCAATCTCAAGCCACCACCAAGCTTCAGCCCCCTACTCTGCCAATCAATATTCACTGACTGTGGTGTCTGGTTTTTATTGTTTTCATCCTCCTGTGCCTCAGTTGAGCTCGTGTGAGGGGCTGCACCTGTGTCTGGGAACGCGGACAGAAATGTTATTATTTGCTACTTGTAGGGGTGTCTGGCCTCACTTTAGGGTTAGTGGGCTGGACCAAGCTTTCATTTGGCCTGCCTTCCATCTTGGAATTTACAATTTACTTTTTGCCTTCCTGGCTCTCCCTATTGTTTCCTATTCAGCCCTTCCTCTCCTGTTTGCTCAGTGCCTGAATTGTATGTTGGAGAAACGTATGATAAACCTTCAATACTCTTTGAATATACAGAGTGATCACATGGATTGTATTTGCACATTATCTTAAGGCAAGCGAAAACTCTGCTGGAAGAGAATAGATTAATAGCTTTTTTATGCACGGGTAGTGAAGGCGCTCACTCCCCACATCAAAAGTAAAACTCAGAGTAATGGATACATCCCAGTGGGGAATGAGACCAAGAGATTGTTTGTGACAGGCAACAAAGTTCATATAAGATTCAGCATACAGAGAACTCTGCTGCTTTAAGAGCGCCCTGGCAAACAATACAAAGACAATGGGCCTCATTCCGAGTACGGCGCTAACCAATGGCGCTATTAACGCCTTGGTTGACGCCGTACCCGGACCGGCAGCGCCTTGGTGGATGGCGGAATTACCGCCCCATTCCAAGGTTGGCGGGGCGGTAATTCCCCAATCCCCATTTACCCTTCCCCATTCCCATTCTTGCCCCATAGGGCATAATGGGAGTGGGGAAGGCGTCAATTACGCCACCGTAAATTACGGTGGCGTAATTAACATCAAGGTCCCTTAGCGCCATGGTTTTTAACACCTGCTAAAAGCAGGTGTTAAAACCACCATGGCGCAAAGGGAACTCGGAGTATGGCGGTAAGGGATTACCGCCACCGCTCTCGTTAGCGGTGGCCGCTATCCCTTACCGCCATACTCGGAATGAGGCCCAATATATTTTAAAGGGTTACAGCATCATCTGTGACAATTTCTATACAGTCTACAAGTTACATTTTGATTGGTGAAGGAAATGGTTCAAGTATAGCGCTGTAAGGGCCTGCTAAACAAGATTGGCTGATGACTTGGCAGGAGGTTGGACATCACGTGGTTCATCTGGGCCGGTCCGTGCGAGTTGAAGGTTGAGTCAGACCCGGAGAGGCGGCTGGTTCTGGCTAACTAATGTACACACTTATCCTAAGACATACAGTAAATAATGTTCATTACTACACCTTTGATATTTTACGAGAGGTCTAAAAATTGTACACGCTGGTTTACATTATCTTACATTAGATCATTGGCGGGGTGAAGGGTGTGGAGGTCTTGCCCTCCAGGTAACATGTGGGGAGCGGGATTGATAGCTGTCAGGTCTGGCACATCAGAGCAGGAGGGGATAGAATGACACATATTAGTTTAGGACAGATTATACCGTGACAGGAGTCTGGTTTTATTGGGGGCACTCTACAGTGGTCAGCAGGGAAGGGTCACACTTCTGTTACATCAAACGAATAGCTTTGGAGGGGCACAGGGTTGAACAGGCAGTATTTTTCCAACAGTGGGGGTGAGAGGTGCATGAGCAGGTTTGTTGAGCTAGATGGGCCACAAGTCATGATTCGGCCCAGTCACACACAGGACAGTGATCTAAGAGGAAGGGTGAAATGAATACACTGTTTATGCACAACAATTCGTGTCAGAGCATCTGTGAGAAAGGGATTCGGGAGGCACAGACTAGGGAGGAAAAAGGTTGGGGCTGTCAGCGCTCGCTGTGCGCTGCGCTGCTGAGGGGAGAGAAGGCTTCACAGATACCAGAATGCGTTCTAGTCCAAAGATGGAGTTGAGGGTACACAAAATGGAGTCCAAATGTGTTTTGCAATAGCCCCACCTCTGCATGTGTCGGAGACTTGTCCCCTACGGCCACAGAAGGGCGAGGAAGGCATCCCTCCACTAGTGCAAGAGCAGGTGGTCCCTTTCGTGTGGAATGCATGGGGTGGGTTAAACTGACCCTCTCTTCCCTTACAGTAATCCCACAGTCAAGAAACCATGAATTTGCAATCCAGTATCCAGCACAGGTCTCTAGAGCTCACTGAGCTTCTTGTGAACTGGAAACATTGCATATTTAATGGGTCTGTAGACCTCCCAGAGCATGTGGTTGGGGTTCTGAAACAACTCTTCTGATATCGCCGGTTGAATGGAAATCATATCAGGACAAATATTACTTCTGCAAGATAAATGAAACTGGCTCTGGATAATGGAAATTATTTGTTTTTCTCTTCTGGGACTTTGGGACCACTTAGTGAGTTTGAAAGAGAGTTAATATCACTATTGTATACTGCCTTACGAGGGTATTGAAGTGGGTTCTACACCATTTTACAGGGGTCTGGGTCGGGTCAAGGTCACACGGATTGTTTGCACTGGAATATTGTAACTGTCCCCTTCCCATTAAATGGTGAAAAATGGAGGGTTACAAGGGGATCTTCGCAATACTAACCTACAGTGCAACATAAACGAGCACAAGTAGGCTCCTGGCCTCTGAGTCACCCCTTTGTGGTAACTAGAATGAGGAAGCAGACTTCATCATACACCCACTGTCATCCCAAGGTCTGGCATTTACCCCAGTGGTCTTCATATTCATCATCGCAGCTCAGAAGATCCAAGTTGGTGGAATGAGTTCTAGTTCTTATTCTTCTACGGAGATCGTAGGCTCTAGCCATCCCAAATGGCAGGATACATATGATTCTGCATGCCAAGATTTGGAAGGGTTGGCTACTTTGAAACACCTTTTTAATATAATTGTTTAAGTGATTTACCACCCTCTTAAAAGGGTACTGCCAGAGTCATAACCCCTTAAAAGGCAACTGGTCTGAGGTAAATCTTTCCAGCAATTTCTTTTGAAGGTGCAACATACATACTACTAAAAAATCTGTACACAGGAAAATGATTGGAAAGGGCACATTTTCCTTCGCGTTTTTAAGATTGAAACCCCTTGCACACCAACAGATGTGTTTGAAAATGTGAACAGTGACATTGCCATAAAACAATTTGGGAACATTTTCTGCATATTTGTGATCAGGTTCTAAAATGATAAAGAAGCGAATATTAACAGTGTCAATGAAAAAGTCAATCTAACTTTAACTATGCAGTACCAAAAGTCAGCTCCAAAATATGCACATATGAATTGAAAGTGCCCAATTGACGATGTTCTCACACTCTGCAAAGATCATTCTCAATGGCTACAGTTTCCTGTTGGGATCATTGCCTATGTCCTGTCACCAAGTCTTTGATGACCTTCCTTTTTAAAGAAACTCAGACTAAACTCTGACCAAGGCCTCCTCTGCTGTGTTATGCCAAATTGTCCTGGATGTCTTTAGCTGATGTTCTCCATGTGGACTGTCTGTTATGTCTGATTTGCAAACACTTTGTTTTATGTACTCATTGTTCTACAGCTCTCTTACATAAATCCCTGCAATTAAAAGAAAATATCTACTAACAGAAACACTGCATTTAAAATGTTTTACAGGCGTTCAATTATAAGGAATCTGGAGGCAGCTCAAGCACGGCTTGTAGAAGATGTAGCCACTAGAGAGGAAAGACTTGAAGAAATTCACCGAGACATGTATGAGTGGATGGATGATCCAACCCTATCTTTTACGGAAAATGAGCCATTGCCTGCAGATTTCCGTAGCATCTCTGCCGAACGAAGTGTAAACAAAGCAGTAAGTAGGAGCATTTGTATAGATAGCTCTTTTTGAAGTCAAATGTGCTTCCTGCCTTTAGGATCCTATCAGTATCTCCTTACAAAACAGTGAAAAAAGACAATGTCTTGCTGATGTGGTTTGGTCTAGTGTGCGATTTGAATTAATATGGTTTTGGGAAGAGAAACAATTCTCATTATTATTTTTCAATATTCCTAGGTGCACCTGCTGATGTCTGTTGTAATTGTTGCATGGGTCTATCAATGTATGGGGGTTGCAGAGCTGTTCCTATATGAGGGTTCATTTTACCCGATCTAAGGTCATCCCTTTGATCCATTTATTTAGCAAAATTTGGATTGTTGAATAGAATTGCTGAGGTAACCTTCTCACAATTTCTGCCACTGATGTTTGAGCTCATGGCAAGCCTTTCCAGAATTTGGTGCCATAGGTGGTGATACTGTGTGTCAGGGTCCAGGTTTAGGACTTGACGGGTTACCCATTCTTCAATGGGCAACAAACAAGCTATTCACCTTCTCCACTGTTCCTTAAGCTAATCCTTGTTTTCAGTGACTCTTTCCAAATTAGTAAAGAAGGCACCCACGTCATCTTCTTTATGGTACTCCCATACAATGGCTGGGGCAGGGTGCTTTGTGGTGTCCTGGTGGGTTGGGGTACCACTGCCTTCAGCACCCCAGTTACCTTAAATTGACCATTAACAAGTTCTTTCAGTAGACCCTCAAAGGAAATATTTGGGTGTAGACTGAGTCTGATTCACTCCCCCGGTTCAGAGGATAGAGATATACTTGGGTGAAGAGTTGAGTGAGGTCTTCTAAAAGCTCCATCTCCTCAACTGCTTCCTGGGATTTAGGGTCTGCAATGGGGTGAGGGATATGGAGGGGGGGGGGGCTAATTCCCAACAAAGGTGTGCATGCAGAGTTTTTTCTATCAATGGGGTTCTCCATTGTCTAAGGGATTACTTCATAATTATCTAGTGCTTTGTTAACTGCTAAGGTAAAATAGTCATCCTCTGAGCTAGAGGAGGCAACCAGTTTTCCTGTAGTTAAGGGTGAAGACAGATACACTGGACTGACAAGGGATTGCACCTGGTTTGGAGTTATTATGTTTACTATTCAGACAAAAAGAAGGACCCAGATGAAAAAGGGAATACCCCAGGTACTGTGTCATAATTATACACAAAACAGATCCCATCACTTCATTGCACCAAATTGAAACCCACAAGAATGAATGCTGCATTAATCACAAAGTGTAAGAAAAAATATATATTTAAAGAATAATCAATATGCTTTTAATAAATACGATTTTATACATTCTCCTGTGTTGAAAACATTAAAACAGGAGCGCCACATCTATTGTGGCACAACTTATCCACTTGTCGCAAATACATTTGTACACTCCAAACAATACTAACTGGTCTTCAATAACTATCTAAACTTAAATACATGAAAACGTGTGTAATGACTTAAACACTTGTATCACAAACTTCAAAAGAAAGGTAATTGAATAAAAAGAAGCTCTGAAAAAAAAGATATATTCAATTGCCAATATCCAGTTCTCAAATAGTAGCGCAAAACAGTCTTAGGGGGCCCTTTTATATTATTATTTCAGACCCATCTAGAAATTGGTATGGAAGAGTAAATCTTGATGTGCATGCTAGTGGCATGATGTGGATTACATCTGCAATAAATATGCATAATAGTATTAACCTTGGATATTCTCATCTGGCACCATAATACTTATTCATGATTATTACTGTATACGCCTGTTAAGTGCATGTCCAATTGCCTGTAGATGCTCATCAGTCTCACAGCAGACCTGTCCTGCTGTTTTAAAGGAGCATGTCTTATTGTTCAGTTGCCTGTGAAGCATCCAAAATAGATGGATGTAAATAACCACCTGCTACTGTAAACTGGGGCCACCCACTATTAGTATCAATCAAAGAGAACCCCTGCTTACCTGCAGCGTTGGCTCTAGGATCCAAAGGGCTGGAGCAAAGTGTGTCTTTATGCCATCCTCATATAGATTACTTGCTTTGCTTGTGTTGACGATGGTGTGTGCTCTCTATGCCACTGGGGCTGTTTCCATCTTGTATAATAACTCAATAGTGTGCATGTTCTCCAACAAATGATGGCGTTCTGTAGTAATAAGTGAAAACAACTGGTTAAGCATCCCCATGTGCCTTATCTCTGTATGTTCCATAACAAATGCAAACATGCTTGCTATATGTTAATGCTATGTGAGCTTTTAAGAGGGCTGCATCTCTATATATGTTTGCAGCCTGAATATCGGAAATGTTTGTGCTTACCAGCCTGTAGAGCGACATCAATCAGACTCCTAAGTCTGGTGCTGCAGCTTCTGACAAATGAGGGCTGCCTTTCCAGGACGCTTATACTCGTAAATGTGGGCATATATGTGACAGTAGTACGATACTACTGTTTCAATGAGTGGCTCTCTGCGTGCCACCATGTTGGAATAGAGTATAATGCATCAATTTATTTTCGATTCTTCACAGGTAACTAAACAATGACATGCTCCTTTCAAACACCAAAAGTATTTTGTGAGACTGATGAACATCTACATATACGGTAATAATAATGAATAAGTATTATGGCACCAGATGAGAATACCGAAGGTTAATATATGTATTCTTTTTTATTGCAAATGTAATCCACATCACTCTACTAGCATGCACATCAAGATTTGCTCGCCCATGCCAATCACCAGAAGGGTCCGAAATAATATTAAAAGAGGTCCCCCTGAGGAATGTTCAAAGTCATAAGAACAGAAACATGTTGGGGTATAAGAATCAGTAGGAAATGTTCCACAACACTGTGCTAATATTTGACAACTGGCAACTGGCAATTGAATATGTGTTGTTTCAGAGCTTGGTTTGTATTCATTGAAGTCACATGGTGAGGTGATAGGTAGGTTTTACCTATGTTTTGGAGTTTGTGATACAAATGTGTAAGTCATTACACAGGTTTTTTGGATTTAAGTTTAGGTCATTTATTGAAGATCAGTTAATATTCTTTGGAGTGTATATATGTGTATGCGACAAGTGGATATGCTGTGCCACAGTGGATGTGGTGCTCCTTATTTAATGTTTTCAACACATGAGGTGCCGGAGCTGTCAACCCCTTACCGCCTCATTACCAGGCGCCCTTAGCAGGTCCCGCGAGCAGACCAGGGTGCTAACAATGGCCCGTTGATAGCACCCTCCCCATTCCCATTGAGCCCTATGGGGGCTCGAATGGGAATGGGGAAGGGTTCCTAGAATGAGGAATTACCAGGTCCTCCAAGTTTGGAATGGCCCGGTAATTCCTCATTCGAGGAACCCAGACCCGGTAGCCGGTAAGAGGGTAGCCATGCCGCTAATAGCAGCATGGCTACCTCCAAACTTGTAATGACCCCCCAATATCTTCATGAGTCATGTTTATATACATTATGCTTGTTCTATTCGTGTTTTACAAGTGTTAATGTTCTTGAAAATTTCTAGTAGGAGTTTCACCAGCGCCAACATTAAGCGTATTCGATGTCCACTAAGCAGTTCCAACATTTAAAATGCACTACCAGAATGCACATGGGTGCTGGGAGCCATTCATATATTAGTGTCAGATGCATGCTCCCAACACTAATGTATGCCAGCACATAATTTTCGCTACCACACAGCCCCCCAGCAATGTGTAGGTCACCTTTGTATATATGGTGATCTGAGCATTTCTAAAATAAACCCAAATGAAATAAGAGCATTTGCTATGTTTTTTTTCCATGTGCATTCATTTTTATGTCCCTGTTGTATTGTTTCTTTAGCCACCAGTATTACTGAATTCTAGGATACTGTTTCCGTACCCTAGACTGAATTCTAGGATACTGAAACAGTATCCTAGAATTCAGAATTGCCAAAGAGCTGTATTATAGCCGAATTGAACCATCAAGTATACTATCTATATCAATAGAAAACTTTTTTGGTTTTGCTTGCCCCTTTCTTTGCCTCAGTATTTCCTGTCTTCACATATATGACTTATGCTATTCCCAACGAATTGATGGAAGCATTCAAGTCCGTCTGTGTGTAGATATTTTTATTTTTGTGATAATTCTAGGCCCTTTTGGATAACACGTGTTTCGGCACTACACTTTGCCTTTCTGAAATCCGGGCATTTCTGTGACAAAAAATATTGAAATAATATAGATAAATAAAAAATGTAAACCATGTCAGTCTATGGGGGAAAAAAAAGTTTTGGGACCCCCCCTATAACTTTGCTCCCCCTGGACAAATCCTCACCATACTTTGCAAAAGAAGTATATGGCCCACTCTGAATGTTTTTGCAAAGTTTGGTGAGGATTCGTCCAGGGGGGGCAAAGTTATAGGGGGGGTCCCAAAACTTTTTTTTTCCCATAGACTGAATGGGAAAACATTTTTGCTCGTGCCTACAGCCCAAACCGCTGGACGGATTTTCACCAAATTTGGACCGGGAGCAGCGGCTTGGTCCCGAAAGCGTGCTTTTGCAAATTTGGTGAAAATCCGTCCAGTAGTTTTTTTTAAAATGACCACAAAAAGTAGGTAAACAAAAATTAGTGATATCTGTTTTCGGTCCGCGGACACACTTCCCTGTTCGCTCCGCGGACAGTGTCCTGATTGGCCGAGCGGCTTACGTCATGTCCGCAGACATGCGGCGTGTTCGCTGATTGGACGGTGTGAAGCGTGAAGCGCGTCAGATTTTCGGTAGCGCCCGCCATCTTGGATTTGCGGACATCCGCAGACAGCGCAGTGAAAGTTTGTTCAAAATGTGTATTTAGTAGAGTGTGTTGGTGTGTAGGAGTATTTGGGGAGGATGGGAGGGTATGAGATAGGTTAAATGTTGTGCTTTTTTATGTGGTAGACGTTCTTTTTGTGTTTGATTTGTCTGCGGACATCACGGGTGTTCTGAAATGTTCTAACTAAACTGAATGGGAGGTGTTCTGAGGACTCAATATGTGTCAGTTTTGTTCGCAAGCAAGCTGAAACTGTTCTAAGAACACTTGCGGCATCCTGAAATGTTCGCAAATAAACAAAATGGGGGTGTTCTGACGGTTCTACGTTATTTTGCCGCAGTATTTTTCATCGTGGGTTTTTTCATCGCTGTTTTTTTTTTTAAAAAACTTGTTTTTTTTTGTTTTTTTGGGGGGAGTTACCCACCACGCCCTCCCCCCTTTTTTTTTTTAATTCCCTTACACCCAGAACCATATATTTAATTTTTTAACCCCCCCAAAAAAAACGATGAGTTTTTTTCAAAATTAAAACGGCGATGAAAAAACCTGCGATGAAAAATACCGCAGTGAAATGCGTGTATACCGTTCTGAGGACGCTGTCCGTATTGTTCGTTGTCAAGTAGATTGTGTTCTAAGAAAACTCGTTGTGCCCTAAAATGTTCGTAGGGGGTGTCCTGAAGACCCAGGTCCGTATTGTTCGTTGTCAAGTTGAAAATGTTCTAAGAACTCTCGCGGTGTCTTGAAATGTTCGTAGGGGGTGTCCTGAAGACGCTGTCCGTATTGTTCGTTGACAAGTTGAAAATGTTCTAAGAAACTCTCGCGGTGTCCTGCAATGTTCGCAAATAAACAAAATGGGGGTGTGTTCTAAGAACTCTCGCGTTGTCCTGAAATGTTCGTAAGGGGTGTCCTGAAGACGCTGTCCTTATTGTTCTTTGTCAAGTTGATTGTGTTCTAAGAACACTCGTGGTGTCCTAAAATGTTCGTAGGGGGTGTTCTGAAGACGCTGTCCGTATTGTTCGTTGTCAAGTTGAAAATGTTCTAAGAACTCTCGCGGTGTCCTGAAATGTTCGTAGGGGGTGTCCTGAAGATGTTGTTCGTATTGTTCGCTGGGAAGTTGAATGTATTCTCAGAACAATCGTGGTGTCCTGAAATGTTCGCAAACAAACAAAATGGGGGTGTTCTGAGGACGCTGTCCGTATTGTTCGTTGTCAAGTTGAAAGTGTTCTAAGAACTCTTGCGTTGTCTTGAAATGTTCGTAGGGGGTGTCCTGAAGACGCTGTCCGTATTGTTCGCTGGCAAGTTGAAAGTGTTCTAAGAACACACACGGTGTCCATATTGTTCTTTGGCAAGTTGAAGGTGTTCTAAGAACACTCGTGGTGTCCTGAAATGTTCGCAAATAAACAAAATGGGGGTGTCCTGAAGACGCTGTCCGTATTGTTCGCTGGCAAGTTGAAAGTGTTCTAAGAACACACGCGGTGTCCGTATTGTTCTTTGTCAAGTTGAATGTGTTCTAAGAACACTCGTGGTGTCCTGAAATGTTCGTAGGGGGTGTCCTGAAGACGCTGTCCGTATTGTTCGTTGACAAGTTGAAAATGTTCTAAGAAACTCTCGCGGTGTCCTGCAATGTTCGCAAATAAACAAAATGGGGGTGTGTTCTAAGAACTCTCGCATTGTCCTGAAATGTTCGTAAGGGGTGTCCTGAAGACGCTGTCCTTATTGTTCTTTGTCAAGTTGATTGTGTTCTAAGAACACTCGTGGTGTCCTAAAATGTTCGTAGGGGGTGTCCTGAAGACGCGGTCCGTATTGTTCGTTGTCAAGTTGAAAATGTTCTAAGAACTCTCGCGGTGTCCTGAAATGTTCGTAGGGGGTGTCCTGAAGATGTTGTTCGTATTGTTCGCTGGGAAGTTGAATGTATTCTCAGAACAATCGTGGTGTCCTGAAATGTTCGCAAACAAAATGGGGGTGTTCTGAGGACGCTGTCCGTATTGTTCGTTGTCAAGTTGAAAGTGTTCTAAGAACTCTCGCGTTGTCTTGAAATGTTCGTAGGGGGTGTCCTGAAGACGCTGTCCGTATTGTTCGCTGGCAAGTTGAAAGTGTTCTATGAACACACGCGGTGTCCCTATTGTTCTTTGTCAAGTTGAATGTGTTCTAAGAACACTCGTGGTGTCCTGAAATGTTCGCAAATAAACAAAATAGGGGTGTCCTGAAGACGCTGTCCGTATTGTTCGCTGGCAAGTTGAAAGTGTTCTAAGAACACACGCGGTGTCCGTATTGTTCTTTGTCAAGTTGAATGTGTTCTAAGAACACTCGTGGTGTCCTGAAATGTTCGTAGGGGGTGTCCTGAAGACGCTGTCCGTATTGTTCATCGACAAGTTGAAAATGTTCTAAGAAACTCTTGCGGTGTCCTGCAATGTTCGCAAATAAACAAAATGGGGGTGTGTTCTAAGAACTCTCGCGTTGTCCTGAAATGTTCGTAGGGGGTGTCCTGAAGACGCTGTCCGTATTGTTCTTTGTCAAGTTGATTGTGTTCTAAGAACACTCGTGGTGTCCTAAAATGTTCGTAGGGGGTGTCCTGAAGACGCGGTCCGTATTGTTCGTTGTCAAGTTGAAAATGTTCTAAGAACTCTCGCGGTGTCCTGAAATGTTCGTAGGGGGTGTCCTGAAGACGCTGTTCGTATTGTTCGCTGGGAAGTTGAATGTATTCTCAGAACAATCGTGGTGTCCTGAAATGTTCGCAAACAAAATGGGGGTGTTCTGAGGACGCTGTCCGTATTGTTCGTTGTCAAGTTGAAAGTGTTCTAAGAACTCTCGCGTTGTCTTGAAATGTTCATAGGGGGTGTCCTGAAGACGCTGTCCGTATTCTTCGCTGGCAAGTTGAAAGTGTTCTATGAACACACGCGGTGTCCGTATTGTTCTTTATCAAGTTGAATGTGTTCTAAGAACACTCGTGGTGTCCTGAAATGTTCGCAAAAAAACAAAATGGGGGTGTCCTGAAGACACTGTCCGTATTGTTCGCTGGCAAGTTGAAAGTGTTCTAAGAACACACGCGGTGTCCGTATTGTTCTTTGTCAAGTTGAATGTGTTCTAAGAAAACTTGTGGTGTCCTGAAATGTTCGTAGGGGGTGTCCTGAAGACGCTGTCCGTATTGTTCGTTGACAAGTTGAAAATGTTCTAAGAACTCTCGCGGTGTCCTGCAATGTTCGCAAATAAACAAAATGGGGGTGTGTTCTAAGAACTCACGCGTTGTCCTGAAATGTTTGTAGGGGGTGTCCTGAAGACGCTGTCCGTATTGTTCAATGGCAAGTTGAATGTGTTCTAAGAACACTCGTGGTGTCCTGAAATGTTCGTAGGGGGTGTCCTGAAGGCGCTGTCCGTAATGTTCGCTGGCAAGTTGAAAGTGTTCTAAGAACACACGCAGTGTCCGTATTGTTCTTTGTCAAGTTGAATGTGTTCTAAGAACACTTGCATGTCCTAAAATGTTCGTAAATAAATAAAATGGGGGGGTTCTCAGGACGCTGTCCGTATTGTTCTTTGTCAAGTTGAATGTGTTCTAAGAACACTCGTGGTGTCCTGAAATGTTCGTAGGGGGTGTCCTGAAGACGCTGTCCGTATTGTTCGATGTCAAGTCGAATGTGTTCTAAGAACACTCGCAGTGTCCTGAAATGTTCGCAAATAAACCAAATGGGGGTGTTCTGAGGACGCTGTCCGTATTGTTCGCTGGCATGTTGAAAGTGTTCTAAGAACACTGGTAATGTCCGCGGACATTAAAAGTTTCCATAGGCCATAGTTGAAATGTTTGACTCTATGGGTGTGATATGCTGCGGTGGTTGTGGCCAGGGCATAGAGTGTTGGGTGTATGACCATTTGGTCATGCACCCAACACTCTATGCCCTGGCCACAACCACCGCAGCATATCACACCTATAGTTGCTTATAACTTTGGGTCAAAAACAAATTTATAAGGAACAAAGTTATAAGATATTATGGGTGTGATATGCTGCAATGGTTGTGGCCATGGCAGTGAGTGTATAATATACTTACTGTTTGGTTTAGTAACTGGAGTACATGTATTTCTTGTTAATTTCTGTGATAAAAGAAAATAGCATGTTAGTATTAGTATTTTGTAATGACTTATTACATTGTATAATCACATTTTTTTTTGGACCCTCATATTTAGTAGATTACAAACCAGTGTACTGTGCAATTTGCTCAGTTTCTGTGTTCGTTGCTAAAATCATTGGGTCTGTGGGAGAAAAAAAAATCCATGTTGGATTAAAAAAAAAAAAAAACTTTTCTGTTATGCTACAGTTTATTTGGTTGTTTTCAGTGTTCACTTGTTGCTTCTGGCTAATGCTTTATACATTGGGTTGTTGCATTTTTTTGGAACAGTAACATATTATTTATTTGTTTGAATATTATGAAATTTTGGAGCAGTTAGATACCAGTAGGCGTATTCTAACTGTCTATTTATTGATATATTTTAGTGGTATTGATTTATCTGTTTGGGTATTGTTAAATTTTTGGACAGTTGGATACCAATTGGCGTATTCTAACTGTCTATTTTTTGATATATTTTAGTGGTATTGATTTATCTGTTTCGATATTGTTAAATATTGGGACAGTTAGATACCAATTGGCGTATTCTAACTGTCTATTCTTTGCTCTAATTTAGTGGTATTCATTTATCTGATTAGTTGTTGTACAATCTTTGGGCAGTTACATAGCTTTTGGAATATTCTAACAGTTTATATTTTTTTACTACAAGTTTACTTAAGGTTTAAGTACAGTTTAGTTATCAAATTTTAGTTTTAAGAACATTAAATAAGCGTTTGTAAGATTTGCTGGTAATCTCTGCTTTAGAGTAATGGTACTATCATTACATTCAAACCATCCACATTTCTTTTTTATATATGCAGTGTAGTGCCCTGAATTGGTTGTGGCTCCTGCATCGTAGATTCTACCTATTGTTGTGAAGGTTTTCTTACCACGTGATATTTGACCATGTGTGAATCCAGTCAGCTTGCAGTTGTTTTTGGTACCATCTGCATTGTAACGTAGAAGCATTAGTATTTACTATGTGTTTGTATTACTAACGTGGAGCGATTATCTGAATTGCAGGTAGAACATAATCTACCATGGTTTGCATTTTGTACAAGTTGCTGAAATGGAATGGATTCCCAATTAGGTATTGATATATATATATGAAGCGTTCTTTGGGGATTTCTTCTTGTGTCACATTGTTGCAGAGAGTGCATGTATGTTTCCACATGTATGAAATCTGGAAGATTTCATTTATAGGTATGTTTTTGTTTTCCAGTACTTGAAGTAAGTACATTAGAAATTCTTGTGGATCTTCCTGTGAGTTTACAGTGAATTTCACCATTCCAGCACAGTAGTCCAATTGTTGTCTTATTCCATAAATACTATACGTGTTGTCAGGATTGTTTGCTGCATTTCTGTGAAGTACTAACATTTGCATACACAATGGGTCTGTACTGTGTAAGTAAATGTTGTCAACAATTGGTGGTAATTGAAATAGAATATTCATCGCTACATTTGCGTAGCAACTTACACCAACTATATTTGAGAGTTTAAATGGACCAGGTAGTTCAGTATCTGACTGCTTTTTTTGGAGAAAGTACCTGGTTTACTTTCCCTAATTGATTCTTTTTTGCTTGTGGTACTTGATGAAGTATTACTTTCTTTTACTCTCTTTGGAGGATTTGCAGTGATATCCTGTTGCATTTCTGTTTGATTTATTTTTCTTTTATAACGTTTTACTTTTTGTGGAACAGAATATGTGTTTAGATGGGGGGTGTATAGTGAGCGAAGTCTATTGTATTCTAAAATGCAAGGAATTTCAGCTTTTATTTAACTTGCATCAAAGTTGATTAGAAATAGACCGTCAAGTGTACATAAGCATAATAGTGCTACGTAGCTCATGCCTTCTTTAAAGAATGTGTTACCAATATCTATTATTGCTTTGTCTAGAGTAAGACCATGTGATTTATGAATCGTGACTGCGTATGCAAGAGTCGGAGAAAATTGTTCTCTGCGTACATACATGTCTTTGAAGAGAAGGAATCGAGCTGTTGAGCGTCCTATCCTTTTTACTTCTGAAAGTTAGTCAAAGAGTATATTGACAAACTGAATTGTGTTGTCACGTGGGTATGTTTGAAAGCCAACAACTGTACCCAGTGCTCCATTAACTAGTCATTGGTCCACGTCAAGGTTACGTTTAAGCATTACTCTGCAATTTAAGGATAATTTTAATATCTTTTCTAAGCCTGCTGTGTTTGAGATTGATTTTTCTAAACTATTTAGTCTTGTTGTGGCTTGGTCACACATGGGTAGTGTCATAACATGTACATCTAGTTTGTCTGTGGCGCTAATTTCCATTATTGGTTGCATTTCTTTACTTAACATTATTTCATTGAATTTGAAACAGCTTGCAAGAGTTGGCATTAAGGCCATACAATTGACATTTTTGTGGGCTAATTGTTCCATAACATCTGTAGCACATGCATTATCGCCATAAAGTGCATTCATTTGCCAGGTTTTCAATATTGCTTTTGCTTCTTTAGAAAGTATACCAACTCTGATACTTTTTAAGATGTTGGCATAAGTGAGATCTGCAGATTGACGCATGTTTTCTGTTAATTCTCTGTATTGGAAATGTTGCCAAAGGTTGACATTTCCAATGCTGCCAACAGTTTTACGGCAGAGTTTGTGTCCTAATGTTTTAAAAATAGGCTCCCCTTTTACTGGTGTCAATTGAAGAAGATCTCCGAAAACAATAATGTGTTTTCCTGCAAAGAGCTCTTCATAGTTTGTTTTGAGTACGTCTTGTAATCTGAGGTGAATCAAAGCCAACATTAGGTTGGAGACCATGCTCATTTCATTTATTAGTAGCATTTTCATTTATTTCAATACTCTGCGAAGTTCCAATGCAGCTTCTGCAGAAAGTTTGTAATAGTCTAATTTGTTCTGGTGTTCTACTGGCAATAGTAGTAATCAGTGTAAAGTGACACCACCTATGTTGTAGGCAGCTACACCTGTGGGGGCAGTGACAACAGCTGACAGTTTGTTGTCTGTCAATTGTTGAAGGAACTTATTGATGATTTTGATTAGGAATGTTTTGCCAGAACCAGCTTCACCACTGACGAACAGTAGTATAGGTTTATAATTATAGCAGGAACATTCTTTATTTTCATGTTGTACACCATGTGCAATTTGTTTTGTTACTTCATGAAAAATGCTACGTTGCTCATTGTTTAGTTTTGATTGTAGTATAGTTAAGTCTTCTTTATCTACATACTGACACATGGTGTTTTCTACTTCTATCATAGCTAATTCTGCCTCATTTATTATTAGTGGTTCTCCCAGTGGTTCTTGGCTTCCTGTTACAGAAGGTTGACTACTGTCAGGAGTGTCCTTATCTAGTTGGGCCTGGAGTTCTTCTTCGTGTTGCTGTTCATTGTGCAACATTGTTTTGTATTGTGTAAAGTTTACATCAGTCATAGTGCTTTCATTTGCTTTGAAAGCATCTTCATATGAGTCATAGTTATCTAGTATTTCTTCTTCTTTTCTCCATGGTTTAAAGAGTTGTAGCAGGGACATGTAATATACTTCTTTATGTTGACAATTTGATATGATTAATTACATTTGGTTCAGTGAGTTTAACTAAGCTGCCTTTACAGTTTGTCACTCTGTATTTACCTTTTTTTTTCATCAGGTTTTACATTATTTTTGTATGTGTAGTTTTGGGCTATGTGGTATAGACACATTGATTCCAAAGTATTACTTCTGTGTGGGTAGTATGTGTCCAATAAATTGTTTTTTTTAAATGTTGTGGCTGTTGGGATCACGTTTGGCTATTGTTTCAAATCTTCGTATGATTTTAGAACTCTTTTTCTAGATTTAGCTGGACCAAGACTTAGCCATACTATATTTTCAGATTTACCATACAATGCACTACCAGTTAAACGATCAGCTGCTTCATATGATCCACTTTCTCTATGGGAGAGCATTTTTATGCCCAAGCTGTATAATTTCTGAGACACTGTTTTATCTGATGAGAGGTCATTCCAGAAGTCTTGGAGCTCTGTCTTTTCTGCTTTGGTTAAGTATGCTGTGACATATCGTGCAACTGCAGTAGTATTGTCTGCAATGTACTGCACATCTATGTTTGCATTCCGTAAGTGGGCAATGATTGCATTATAATCATTGATATATTTTTCTTCTTTTCTTTTTATGTAATATGTATTTTTAGATGACTTACCTTTAACACTATGACTAACTGAAGACATGATGTTGTTCACTTGACCTGTATTTGTAACTGGTCTAGGGAAACCAAATCGGCATTTAGTGCAGTATTTCCCTTTGTTTTTGTATTTGCGAAGACAATATTTTCCACATTTGTGTCTTTGAAATTGTAAAATTTGTACATGAAGATCACTATTTGTGGCTTCTGATGGAATTTCACAAGTGACATATTTTTCAATAAACTGTAAAACAGTGGCATCACTGTCTTGACCAAATTTAGGAGCATCTTTAATCCATAAAAGCATGTGGATATGTGGTGCTCCTCTGGCTTGGTATTCTTTTCTCCAAAAGAAGTGTTGCACTTCTCCAAGGGGAGGAACAGTTTTATTACAAATAAAATGTAGCATAGCAATGAAGCGATGGTGAAAATATCTTGAAACATTAACAGGATCCAAAGAACAAAGTTCTCCAGGTGTTAGTATATCTATGTTTGTTTTGTTTTTGTTTGATATGCGTAGGATATCATGTAAATCTTCCCATGCATATTTTGCACAACTTAATGTAATAAACCAAGTGGGTGGGCCAAGGTTTCTGATCATACAACGTACATCTCCATGACGTTGAAACCAGTACTCTTTAGTACCACGCATATTTGCTAATAGATTTGTAATATTTGATTGTAAAACCTCATCCTTTTGTTGCACTGAATAATAAGTGTGTAGCTGTCATATTTTGAAAGTCTGATCCTGATTTTAATATGTGTGCAACTCCGTAACATAAAGTTGCTAGTTCACTTTCAAAGAGTAGGTGAAATATGTATTCCACATTTTGTCTAAATCTGGGACCTTCAGAATACATCCGTAATGAGCGGTATTCTGATGCTGATATTTGAATAGGTCTATCATCGTATCTTCCTCCTTTGCCAGTAGGAAAGAGTAGAGGAAAAGCACATGCTTCTATACTTTTTTCCCATATGCTGATTGGTGATCCTTTTGTTTGACACCTTTGGTATGTTTCCAGTGCATCTTCTATGGTGTCATTAGAATGCAAAGGATGAATTGTATAGTGGTCTAAAGTATTTGATATTGTAGCAGGATCTAGGAGATCAAATTGACCAGTTTCGTGTGTTTCTTGAATTATTTCAGTTGTATCCTTGAAGTTTTCTTCAATATTAATTTCTTTGTAATATTCATTATTCTCTTTAAGATATTGCAAGGCTTGTCTAACTTTATGTAAATCTACGAGCGGTTGCCATATTTTTTTGTCTTTTGTAGGTACTCCATTTACTAAGATAATTAAAGATTGCTGCATTGGACGTTGCACTCCTAGAGTATGCACATTTTCTCTTAGATCTAATGGTAAATAAACTACTTTTCCACAAATGCCTTTTACCAATTCAGAGGGAGGTAATTTTGCTGTTTTTGGTTGAAGGCGTATTATTGCTTGAAATGGGTGCACTGTTTGAATTATGATGCTCTCATATAAATTAAGTTGTTGTAGGGGTTTTGGTAGTGGGTATAATTCCAAATTATTTGTGATAGCACGTGAAGGAGTTTGGTTGTTGTCAAGTTTTGTAGTGCAGTAACTGCAAAGTATTAAGTGGTCAGTTATTTCGTATTTGTTTTCTGCTACAAGGTAGAGAGCTAATTCAAACCATTGAGAATCTTCATTGTCTTCTATTTTGTATGATAGGTCTACAGTTTTTGTGTTACTTTTATAAAAAGTTCTGCGGCAACATACACACACATGGTTTGGTACTTCAGCTGATGTACTTTTAAATTGTATTATTTCTTTTTTGTATGTGTTTAGTAAAAAGTTGCCATGTGTAGAATTGTTGCTAATTTGGTTTAAAGATATTTCATTCTGTAAGTGGCTTTCACTTCCAAAATATTTTTTCTGGATATAGTCAATTTCTTCAAGTAGGTCTTTTGCTGTACCATGTAGAAGATTGTTATTTAAATTTGCTAGTGCTAAAGCAGGACTTTTAGCATAGTACAGTTAATAGACTAGATTTCTTATAGTTGAATGATGTGTTGATATCCTTTTAATATCATGGAAGCTGGTTTTACAAGTAGATCCTGTAATGCAGGCCAATGAATGTCCTTGTAGTCCTGTGTACTTGCGCACTGGACAGGTATCCATATTTTGCAGTAGTTTAATTTTGATTTTGTCTTTGCTTTTTACATATTGATTGAGGAATTGGTGTAAAGACTTGAAAAATTGTTTGGGAATGTTACACATTGACGTGCATGGCCATTTGTACACTAGATGTTCTGATTCAGTTGAATGGAGGGGTAATTCTAAGTTTTCAGGGCATATTTATGTAAGGAGTACTTCTTGTTCCATTATGGTATTGTTCACTTTTTCATAACCTCGACCACTGCTATGTATGGCAATTGTATTTGTTTGCTTTTGTTTGTACGCTTCTTCATTAAAGTATGGTTCTGTGCTCGTAGTGTGATTCCATTCACCTCTGCATATACTTAAGAAGTTCTTTCTGTTGACATTTTCGTTTATTGAGAAGTCTTTTTTGTAATTTAGTTATTAGTTTTGTTAGTGGTTTCATTTTGTTTAACACTAAAATAAATAACTTTCTTTTGAAAAGAATTGCACTGTCTATCAACGCTTCTAAGATTAATTTCCTATGATAGTTTTTAAGCATTGAACCTGATTTCTCTCCTGTTTTTATAAGATTTTGAAGGACTTTGTGATGGTACATTTTGGCTAAAATACTTTTCTTGGTATGCTTACTTTGCATTATATCAAAATTTAAAGAAGCAGTTTTATCTGTAGTGACAGCTGATTTTCTGGTAATTGTTTTTTGGTTTGTTTTACATTTTGATAGAGGCAAAGTTTTTGTACTTGAAACTTCTTGTGTTTCACTAAATGACTGTATTAGCTGTTTTGTTTCAACTTTTTTTTTACAAATTCTGCTAGAGATGGATGCTTATGTTGGACACTTTTATTTTCATTTGTTCTACTTCTGCGTTGCTTTCTACGGACCTGACTTTTGGTAGCCATTCTTTAGGGTCTGTTGAAAAAAATAAAGATGGTATGGGTTGGGGTGTTCTGCAATGTATGTGTGCTGTGTGCATGAGTGTTTGAGTAAGACGATAAAGATGTATGTAATAGTGTGTGATTGTGCATTGGGAACTACAACTAGTAGGGATGCGTATTCTTGAATTTATGTGCTACTAAACTGGGGTTCAGATGACAGAAAAAAGTAAGCTAGTGGTGTGGAGAAGTACAAATAGTAAATCTAATGTATATAATTAAAACAGTTGTTTGTTCTATAATATTAAAATTCTAGCGGTTGAGTTGGGTAATTTGTGTGTCCAAAAATAGGAATATGTGGGCCATTCTGGCTGTAAATCGCTGTTTAAGACATGGGGATTTTTGGACAGAATGGTGCACAATCTCTATTTTTAGGCACAGAAATAGCATGAATTAACTTTACAGTTTGTTTGAGTAATAATACAAATATTATGGTGATATTCTTCTTACTTTTTTTCTAAAATGATCAGGTTATTTCTTAGTTCTTCTTTGTTCTTCAAATTCGGCTGCTTCTTTTCAGGAGAATGGTCTTCACTGCAAAAGAAACAAATTAGTAATTTTGTTTGTATATAGCAGTGTTTTTAATTTAGACATTGATTTTTGTAATTGAAATCCTCAGAGCCTTCCTCAAAACCATTAAAATTATCTTATTTACATAAGATACATGGCACCAGTTCAATACATATGATATTTTCTTAATTAACACATCGTATTGCAATGATTAACTGTAGCAAACAAAATATCTTTATTATGTCTTGTGAAATTCATAATGTACCACTGAATACCACTATTTCTGTAACTAAGCTGTTTTAGGTAATAGTGCCTCAATGCCATGCTTAAATTAAAGTAATTAAATAAATACATAAATAAAAATATGTAATTGTATAAGTATTATTTTTTGAGATTTGAACATTTTTTGTTTGAATATATGTAGTCTATATATTTCATTTTGAAAATGTTAGTTTAACATGATTTGAGTGCGTGTGTATAAAGAAAGTAAATAGTATAAAGGTTTATAAGTGATAGTTGATTTTAGGAAATTGCAAAAAAGACAGTAGATTTATTTTACAGATTACACAAGCTAAAAGTCAGTTTGAAAATGTGTTCATGTACTGTACAGAAAATATGCATACCTGTAGTTTGAGTTCATGCATATGGATATGCATGGAGCTGCAAGTAGAAATCTTGGAGACTTGTACAGTATTTCTTGAAGATGGTGCTTGCCAATGATATGACACTTGTACTCAGAGAGATTCGCAGTACATTTGCATTGCTGATTTATGATGATGCAGTTCGATGTAGAGGTCTTGAAAGTGATTGGTGCATGGTCATGTGATTTCTTAGCTACATCCAATGAGGGAATGGCACAGAGAGTGAAGTGGAAATGGTAGAAGGGCTGTTCATGTTACTATATGTCCGCGCACATGGCGGTAGTTCGCGGACATCAGGAGTTACATCCGGGGATTTTTTGGTTCAGAAGTCATGCAAATGAGAATGAGCATTGAAAGGGATTGGTCATGAAAGTTTAGTGGGTGTGTTGTGCCAGGAGATGGTTTCTCAGATACTCTTTTTGCTGAGAGAACAACAGATTGCTATGGCTGTGTGTTTCAGAAAACAGATTGTTTGGATTTTGGGAGATTCGTGGATACATTGGTTGAAGGTGCATGCAGAAAGCTGTGGAGTAGCTGTAGATCTTGGATTTCCACACATGGAAGTACACTGGCATGGAGTACGTGTAATGAAGTGGTTGGACTGCTACTTTGGAGACAGAGCAACATCCAGACATAATTGTAATTCATTGTGGAGGGAACAGTTTAGGACATGTGACTGGAATTTCTTTGCAATTTTCTATGAAAGAAGGACTTGGGAAGGTCATTGACATGTTTCCTAATTCTCAAGTGATATTTTCACGGATTGCGCAGAGACACATGTGGCTTCGTTCTTCTTCATTTGGTCCGCAAATGGAAAAAGCAAGGCGCAATGTTAATAAGGCCGTTTGTGCCTTTCTAAGAGATTTTGGCATGTCCTCTTTTCACAATGAAAATATTATTTTTCGTAGTACATACATTTTTTTTCGCAGAGATGGAGTCCATCTTACTTATGCTGACAATCAGATTTTTCTGAGAAATGTTCAAAATTCATTGCAACCTTTTTTAGAATTACAGCATCCATTTTGAAGTAGGTGTTAAGTATTTATAATTTTTGACATACAAACACCTCCCAAAGGCTCTTTTCAGAGCCACCACTTCCTCCCAGAGAAAATTGCAATGGTTATAATAGGGTAGCACCCCAATTTTTTAGATGTTTGTGAACTGTCCGCGGATTTCTAAAAAATACAAAGGGCCCTGCTTCATTTATCTTCACTTCTATTTTTTAACTGTGAAAGGCAGCTCTGAAAAGAGCCTTATTTTTTTGATTTTTGTTATTTTGTATTTTTTTTAGTTTTTTATACATGACACACTAGGAGAGAAGGGGAAAGGAGGGGAAAGGGGGGGGACACCAACCCCAGGGATAAGAAAGGGCGAGCTGAGAGTGGATGATGCAGAGTGGGTTTTATTTGGGTAGTGAGCAGGTCTTCTCGTGCTCTGAGACGATAGTCTCAAAAGCACTCCGAAGTCGCTCATACATACAACTGTGACCCTCGAAAGGTAGGGGTCATCAGAATTCTGTATGGCCTGTGAGGCAGCTTGAGGAAGACGCTGTCCCACAGAGGTGGTCCTTGTGGTGACAGGATCAGAAAAAGAGGATGAAGTAGAGGAAATCAACGTACTACATTCTTCGCAAGGTACAACCTTGCAAATAGCCCCAGAGTGAAATGACCTCAGGTGTTGCTTCATGGTCGTGGTCCCAAAGCTGTACAAACTGTGCCTCCCGTGACTGAGTATCATTTTGCACTCATTGCAGGTGACACAGTTCGCACGAGCCTTAGGACCATTCCCATTAATGTAAACAACCACCACACCCAAGACTCACACCTAGTGCGGCTAGTAGAGATTTCCTCTACCTCATTCTCCCTCATCCTCTTCTTCCTCCTCTGCATCCTCACTCCTGTTCCCCTCTTCAGGCCCTTGGGAAGGTGATGGTGGTGGAGGGGGTGGGGTGGTGCTGAGGCAGATACAGCACCGGCTGGCAGCAGTGGAGCTATAGTTGCCATCAGGTTGATGATGGATATCTGCAAGTGGCAGCAAAATTTGCAGTGCTCCGAAGAATAGTCAGAAACACAATGAGAATGAACTCTAGGGGTGCTTGTACGCGGTCCGCAGACATGCGCGCTGTCCGCTGACAGATCGAACACAAAAAAGGGTTCAAAAAGTTTCAAAAGGTATGTAGAAACTCAGGATTACTATGTGGGACTTGATGCTGCCATGATGAGTTTTTATTGAAAAATATTGTGGATTACTTGAAAATGTACTTTTAAATTGTTCGGGGGACACGAACAGTGTCCGCATTCAGAACATGCGATTAGCGTGGGCGCGGTCACATGATCCCTTCGCGAACATGTCCGCAACGGAAGTGCCTGTCAGCAGGACACCAAATGCACAGACATTGGTTTGCGCATGCTCGTTGATGTTCTACGGACACTGTTCGGGTCCTGAAGTAATTAAAAGTGCGTCACACATCAAACGAACATTTCAGGACACCGCTTGTGTTCTTAGAACAGTTTCAACTTGCTAGCAAACAGTACGGACAGGTATAGTGTTCTTTAGGACACCTCCATTTTTGTTTAATTACAAACATTTCAGGACACCAATTGTGTTATTAGAACAGTTTCAACTTGCTAGTGAACAGTATGGACAGGTATAGTGTTCGCTAGGACACCTCCATTTTCGTTTAATTACGAACATTTCAGGACACCAATTTTGGTCTTAGAACAGTTTCAACTTGCTAGCGAACAGTACGGACAGGTATAGTGTTCTTCAGGACACTTTAATTTTCGTTTCTTTATGAACATTTCAGGACACCGCGTGTGTTCTTAGAACAGTTTCAACTTGCTAGCGAACAGTATGGACAGGTATAGTGTTCTTCAGGACACCTCCATTTTCGTTTATTTACGAACATTTCAGGACAGAAATTGTGTTCTTAGAACAGTTTCAACTTGCTAGTGAACAGTACGGACAGGTATAGTGTTCTTCAGGACACCTCCATTTTCGTTTATTTATGAACATTTCAGGACAGAAATTGTGTTCTTAGAACAGTTTCAACTTGCTAGCGAAGAGTACAGACAGGTATAGTGTTCTTTAGGGCACCTCCATTTTGTTTAATTACAAACATTTTAGGACACCAATTGTGTTCTTAGAACAGTTTCAACTTGCTAGCGAACACCATGGACAGGTATACTGTTCTTCAGGACACCTCCATTTTCATTTATTTACGAACATTTTAGAACACCCGCGCTGTCCGCGGACACCCACATTGTTTTTTAAAACAAAAAAAGAAACTAAGTACAACACAATATAAAAATGTAACTTTATTTAACATATATTAATAATTTATGACAGAGAAGGTGAGGCAGAAACGGAAACAAAAACAGGAGAATTAGGGGTTTCAACATGATTGGTATCAGGTGAAGAAGGGATGGAAGTATTATCAAAACGTTTTGGGTTATGGAGAGGGTTTGGGGATAATTAACTCGGGTATGGTGAGGGGGGACAAGTACATGTGGGGCAATGGTATGAGGTTTTTGTTTTAAAATGATCTTCAACAAATGTTTTCAAATTATTAAAATTGGTCAACAATAAATCCATTTTTTTTTTATGCTGTCAAGCGTGTCATCCATAACAGTTTCTTCAGAGGTATTTTTTATTTTGGTATGCTCTGTACAAAATAATATATATGTGTTAAATGTATATGAAATAATAATCATTAAATGGTTTATATTTTTAAGTGTTTACCATTAGTTTCACTATCTTGTGACATTTCCTCATGTGAGAAATGCTCCTCTAGCCATTCCAGCGTACTAGACATTTCTGTGAGAATAAAAAGATATCTTTTTTTATCTAATACAGAAGGTTTATAAATAAATGAGTAAAATGAAGTACACTTACTATTTTAGGTAAGATATGTTCTAAGTACTCTGTAGGTCTGGTCTTGTTCTTAGTTCTGTAGTGTCTGTCAGGCAATTATGTTGGAAGCCAATTTATCTTCTTGTGGTATATTCCATTTTAGAACATATTGCATTTAAATGAATGGTTAGTGTGTTACATATATGGGTTACATTTCTTATGTATTACTACATATTATGCGCATGTGTGCTGCTTTTTGAATTTGTTAAATGTTCCTATGTTATGATATAAGAATCAAGCATAGCCCCCAGAGTTTTTAGGTAGTGGTACTGTTCTCCGAACATGTCCGCGGACATTAAAAGAGTTCGCGGACATCAAGTTCAGTAGAAGAGATTCAGTATGTTCCATATTACATGTACATAAAGTCAAAGTTATTATTATTAAGTTACGCTACTAAAAACCTATGAAATTCAGTGAAAAAACGTTGTTAAAGGGACGTTATGGTTCCAAGTAAAGCCGAAAAACCCTTGAAATTCGCCAGTTATGGTAAGCTAAGCAACCATAACTCGTGCCACCACCGTGCACTGCTAAGCCTAACACCCAGGACATCAAAGACGACATCACAAATGTCGAATTTCAAGGGTTTTTCGGTTTTACTTGGAACCATAACGTCCCTTTAACAACGTTTTTTCACTGAATTTCATAGGTTTTTAGTAGCGCAACTTAACCATAATGCCCCTTTAACAAAGTTTTTTCACTGAATATATATATAAATATCTTATATCAGTAGAAAACTTTCAAATCTTTTCGCCAGTTCCTCAATCAGTATGTGAAAGGCAAAGACAAAATCATAATGAAACTGCTGCAAAATATGGATACTTGTCCAGTGCACAAATACAAATGACTACAAGACAATCATTGGCCTGCATTTCAGGACCTATTTGCAAAAGCACCTTCCATCATATCAAAATGATACCAACACATCATTCTATAGGAAATCTAGTCTATAAACTGTACTATGCTAAAGGTCCTGCTTTAGCACTAGCCAATTTAAATAACAATCTTCTACATGGTACAGCCAAAGACCTACTGAAAGAAATAGAGCATATCCAGAAAAAATATTTTGGAAGTAAAAGCCACTTATAAAATACAGTAGCTTTACAACAGACTAGCAACAATTGCACAGATGGCAATCTTCTACTACAGACATACAAAAAAGAAATACTAAAATTTAAAAGTATATCCGCTGAAGTACCAAACCATGTGTGCGTGTGTTGCCGCACAACTTTTTATAAAAGTAACACAAAAACTATAGATGTAACATACAAAATAGAAAAAATGAAGATTCCAAATAGTTTGAATTAGTTCTCTGCCTTATAGCAGAAAACAAATACGAAATAACAGACCCCTTAATACTTTGCAGTTACTGCACTACAAAACTTGACAACAATCAAACTCCTTCACGTGCTATCACAAATAATTTGGAATTTTTCCCACTACCAAAACCCCTGCAACAACTCAATTTATATGAGAGCATCATAATTCAAACAGTGCACCCAGTTCAAGCAATATTACGCCTTCAACCAAAAACAGCAAAATTACCTTGTTCTGAATTGGTGAAAGGCATTCGTGGTGAAGTAGTTTATTTGCCATTAGATCTAAAAGAAAATGTGCACTCTCTGGGAGCCTTTGGGCCTCATTTTGAGGTAGGAGGTAAGGGATTACCGGCACCGGTAAGGGTGCCAGTGCCTGTAATCCCTTACCTCCATATTCCGAGGTCCCTTAGCGGGTCCCTTCCTTAACGCCTGGTCTGACCAGGTGTTAAGGACGGGACCCACTAAGGGACTTCAGAGCTCATAATGGTACCGCAAATTGCGGTACCGTTATTAGCTACTTCCCCATTCCCATTGAGCCCTATGGGGGCTCAAATGGGAATGGGGAATGGTTCTCAAACTGGGGACTTACCGGGTCCTCCAAGGTTGGAATGACCCGGTAAGTGCCCATTCCGAGAACCCGGACCTGGTATGCGGTAAGGGGGTAGCCATGGTGCTAATAGCACCATGGCTACCTCCTACCTCGTAATGAGGCCCTTAGTCTTAGTAAATGGTGTACCTACAAAAGACCAAAAAAATTGGCAACAACTCGTAGACTTACATAAAGTTAAACAAGCCTTGCAATATCTAAAAGACAATAATGAATACTAAGAAATAAATATTGAAGAAAACTTAAGGGAAACAACTGAAATAATTCAAGAGTCACTAGAAACTGGTCAATTTGAACTTCTAGATCCTGCTACAGTATCCAATATTTTAGACCATTATACAATTCATCCATTACACTCTAATGACACTATAGATGATGCACTAGAAACGTACCAAATGCAAAAAACCAAAGGATCACCAATTAGCAAATGGGAAAAAAGTATAGAAGCACATGCTTTTCCTCTACTCTTTCCTACTGGCAAAGGAGGTACGATGATAGACCTATTCAGATAACAGCATCAGAATACCGCTTGTTACAAATGTATTCTGAAGATCCCAGATTTAGACAAAATGTGGAATACATATTCCACCTACTCTTTGAAAGTGAACTAGCAACTTTTATAATCAGGAACCCACTTTCAAAATATGTCGGCTACGCAATTACTACAAAAAGTGCAAGAAAAGGATGAGGTTTTACAATCAAGCATTACAAATCTGTTAGCAACCATGCGTGGTACTAAAGAGTACTGGTTACGACATCACAGAGATGTACGTTGTATGATAGGAAACCTTGGCCCACCCACTTGGTTTGTTACATTAAGTTGTGCAGAATATGCATGGGAGGATTTACATGATTTCCTACACATATCAAACAAAAACAAAACAAACATAGATATACTGACACCTGGAGAACTTTGCTCTCTAGATCCTGTTAATGTTTCAAGATATTTTCATCATCGCTTCATTGCTATGCTACACTTTATTTGTAATAAAACCGTTCCTCCCCTCGGAGAAGTGCAACACTTCTTTTGGAGAAAAGAATACCAAGCCAGAGGAGCACCACATATCCACAGGCTTTTACGGATTAAAGATGTTCCTAAATTTGGTCAAAACAGTTATGCCACTGTTTTACAGTTTATCGAAAAATATGTTACTTGTGAAATTCCATCAGAAGCAACAAATAGTGATCTTCATGCACAAATTGTAAAATTTCAAAGACACAAATGTGGCAAATATTGTCGCAAATACAAAAACAAAGGGAAATACTACACCAAATGCCGCTTTGGTTTCCCTAGACCGGTTACAGAAACAGGTGAAGTAAACAACTTCATGTCTTCAGTTAGACATAGTGTTAAAGGTAAATCACCTAAGAACACATATTACATAAAAAGAACAGAAGAAGCAAAATATATCAATGATTACAATACAATCATTGCCCTATTATGGAATGCAAACATAGATGTGCAGTACATTGCAGACAATTCCACTGCAGTTGCACGATATGTTACTGCCTACTTAACCAAAGCAGAAAAAACAGAGCTTCAAGACCTCTAGAATGACCAGTCATCAGACAAAACACTGTCTCAGCAATTGTACAGCTTGGGCATAAAAATGCTCTCCCATAGAGAATGTGGCTGCTATGAAGCTGCAGATCGTTTAACCGGTACTGCTTTGTATGGAACATCTGAAAATATAGTACGGCTAGGTCTTGGTCCTACTAAGTCTAGAAAATAGTTCTCAGATCAAACGATGACATAGAAACAATAGCCAAAAATGATCCCAACAGCCAAAACATTTTGAAAAACAATTTACTAGACACATACTACCCAGTCAGAAGTACCACTTTGGAAACCATGTGTCTATACCACATAGCCCAAAATTTCACATACAAAAATAATATAAAACCCGATGAAAAAAAAAGGTAGATACAGATTAACAAATTGTGAAGGCAGCTTAGTAAAACTTACGAAACCAAGTTTAATTAATCATATCAAATTGTCATTAAAAACTCCTCAACATAAAGAACTATATTACATGTCCCTGCTACAACTCTTTAAACCATGGAGAAAAGAAGAAGAGATACTAGATAACTATGACTCCTATGAAGATGCTTTCAAAGCAAATGAAAGCACTATAACCGATGTAAACTTTACACAGTACAAAACAAAAAAATTTTGCACAATGAACAGCAACACGAAGAAGAACTCCATGCCCAACTAGATAAGGACACTCCCGACAGTAGTCAACCTTCTGTAACAGGAAGCCAAGAACCACTGGGACAGCCACTAATAGCAAATGAGGCAGAATTAGCTATGACAGAAGTAGAAAACACCATGAGCCTCATTACGACTTTGGCGGTAGCTGTGTCGCCATTGGCGGCATGGCTGCCGCCAAAATCGGGTCCAGGTCCGGGTTTCCAGAATGGGGAATTACCACACCATTCTGAGTTCGGAGGGCCCGGTAATTCCTCCCTCCAGGAACCCGGGCCCGGACCTTCCCCATTCCCATCTGAGCCCCCATAGGGCTCAATGGGAATGGGAGAGGGTGCAAACAATGGGCCGATTACGAGCAGCCCGTTGTTTGCTCCCTCTTCCCCTCGTGGGAACCGGTAAGGATGCCTGGTTTGACCAGGAGTTACTTACCGGGTCCCGCGAGGGGAGCTTGTAATGAGGCGGAATGGGTTTAATGGGTCTGCCTCCTTTAGTGGAGCTCGTTAACCCGTTCCGCCTCAGTCGTAATGATACTAAGAGATGAAGTGAGCATGGTCTCCAACCTAATGTTGGCTTTGATTCACCTCAGATTACAAGAAGTACTTAAAACAAACTACAAAGAGCTCTTTGGAGAAAAACACATTATTGTTCTCGGAGATCTTCTTCAATTGACACCAGTGAAAGGTGAACCTATTTTTAAAACCTTAGGACACAAACTCTGCCATGAAACTGTTGGCAGCATAGGACATGTCAACCATTGGCAACATTTCCAATACAGAGAATTAACAGAAAACATGCACCAGTCGGCAGACCTTACCTACGCCAACATTTTAAAAAGTATTAGAGTTGGTGTACTGTCTCAAGAAGCACAAGCAATATTAAAAACCCGGCACATCCATGCACTTTATGGCAATAACTCATGTGCTACTGATGTCATGGAACAATTAGCACAGAAAAATGTCAAGTGTATGTACTTGATGCCAACTCTTGCAAGCTGTTCCAAATTCAATGAAACAATGTTGAAAAAAGAAATGGAACCAATAATTTAAATTTCCTCCACAGACAAACTGGATGTACATGGTATGACACTACCCATGTGTCAACAAGCCACAACAAGACTAGGGCCTCATCACGAGTTTGGCGGTAATGCGGCGGTTTTCCCATCGAACGTAAATAGCATTAACGCCAAGCCCCCAGTGGATAATCCGCCAGATCACAAGTTTTCGTGCACGCACACAGGGACATGGCGGTAGTGCAAATAGCGCGCAACGGGTTGAGCCCGTAAATCCGGCGCACCGTGCGCTACCGCCATATTGCGCTAATAGCGCACGGGAAACGCGTCACCGCCGGAGCGGGAAACAAAGCGTTGGCCATCTTGGAAATTACAATCCGTCGGATATCACAGCCCCTGGAAGCCATCCACCCACCCCATTGAACACCAAATCATGTCACAGGAGCGCACTAGGGGCAAGTCTGCCCTGGACAGGATGAGAAGAACAAGTTACTTCTTACCTTGTAACGTTCTTTGGATGGGATGTTCCTCCGACTTATTCCTTATCTTAGATATCTCTTTCCAGCTTTGCTGGCCTCGGAAGTTTTTCTCTCTAGAGGGCGCTGCGCGTCGACGTCCGCCGAGTCGATGTCCCTCGACAGCCGCCGTATCGACGTCGATGTCATCCTGCCTATAAAGGCCGCACGCAGTGTCCGTTGCTCAGTTCCGTTTTGTAGCCCACAATAATTCTTTCTGGACTAGACTAATCACCCTGAAGGAGCGTAAGCTGCAACAACAAGGGAAGTAGTACTGCGGGGATGGATGGGAGGGTCGATAAGGAATACGTCGGAGGAACATCCCATCGAAAGAACGTTACAAGGTAAGAAGTAACTTGTTCTTCGAAGGGATTGTGTCCTCCGACGTATTCCTTATTTTAGATAGGCTCCCATAGCAGTATTCTGTTATTGGAGGTGGGAGTACTGACTTCATGCTTCCTCTTATTGATGAATAGAGTGCAATACTGCCCTTCCAAACCTAGTTTCCTGACTGGAGGAGGAATCCAAGTTGTAAAACCGTGTAAAGGTGTGGACGGACGACCATGTGGCAGCCGCACATATGTCTCGAACCGGCACTCCTCTTTTGAGGGCCGATGAGGCTGCGATACCTCTGGTCGAATGAGCCCTAAGATTTTGAGGGGGCTCTTTTCCTGCCAGTTTATAACATTCCAAAATGGCTAAAATAATCCATCTGGAAATGGTCTGCTTAGGTATCGGTAGCCCCAGCTTGTGACCTGCGTAGCCTACAAACAGCTGGTCTGCTTGTCTTATCCTAGCCAGTCTACTAATGTAAAAACTTAAAGCCCTTCTTGGGTCCAGCCTGTGTAACCTCTCTTCCTCTTTCCCCGGATGGGGAGGAAGATAGAAAGATGGAAGGGTAAACTTCTGTGTGATATGAAATTCAGAAACCACCTTTGGGAGGAAATTAGGCTTCACTTGCAGAACAACTTTGTCTTTGTGAAAGATTGTATGAGGGGGTTTACAAGAAAGAGCTTGTAACTCGCTCACCCTTCTAGCAGATGTAAGTGCCTCTAATAAAACAGTCTTACGGGTAAGAAACCTTAACGAACAAGAGTGGAGTGGTTCGAAAGGTGTGCCCATCAGGAAAGTTAGGACTAAATTTAAATCCCATAGGGGAACCTGGAATGGTCTTGGGGGATAAACGTTAGTTAACCCCTTTAGAAACTGTATTACCAAGGGTAACTTGAAATAGGATGGTTCTTCCGCAGAGCGCTTAAAGATGGACAGCGCTGCGAGATAGCCCTTGATAGTGCCAACCCGAAGGCCTGAATTTGCCAAGTAGAGTAGAAAGGATAACACTGTTGGTGTACCACATGAAAAGGGGTCGATATTCTCTTCTCTACACCAGCTGCAAAATCTGTTCCAACGGCAGCGGTATAAAGATTTTGTTGCTGGCCTTCTTGTCGAAAGCAACACCTCCATAACGTCATCAGGGAGGTCCCAATCCTTGTACCTCAGCCTTTCAGAAGCCAAGCGTGAAGGTTGAGGGTTTTGATGTCTGGATGAAGAACCTGACCTCCCTTCTGTGAGAGCAGATTCTCTCTGAGTGGAAGTCGAATTGGAGGGCAGATGGACAAGTCTAGAAGGTCCGGGTACCACGTTCTCCTGGCCCAATCCGGGGCAATTAGGATCATGGTTTTCCGGAATCTTCTCAACCTCCTGATCATTTGAGGAATGACAGGGACTGGTGGAAATGCGTACAGGAGTGGAAACTCCCAGTCCACTATGAACGCGTCTCCCAGAGCTCCTCTCGGAGGAAATTCCTTGAACAGAACAGATCGCACTTCCTGTTGACAGATCCACCTGAGGGGTTCCCCAAAGGGCGAAGATCTCTTGAAGGACTTCCTGAGCTAGTTCCCACTCGTGGGAGACTGTGCTCTGCCTGCTCAGAGCGTCCGGTGTCAAGTTCTTCTCTCCGGCTAGGTGAACTGCCGATAGAGAGATTCCTTCTTGGATTGCCCAAAACCAGAGCTGCATCGCCTCTCTGCACAGTGGTAGTGATCCTAGTGATCAGGACATTCTTTCCTTGTACAGATGGCAGAAAAGCCTTCAGCGCAAGTCTGATGGCCCTCAGCTCTAACAGGTTGATATGTAGTCTGGACTCAGATGGAGACCAATGACCGCTGATCGTCAAGTCGTTGGCGTGGGCTCCCCATCCCGTAAGTGAGGCATCCGTGACTACTGTTATCTCCAGCCAAGGTTGCCAAAACTGCTCTCCTTTCAGAATGTTCTCCTGACAGGCCCACCACTGAAGGTCTCGAGCCACCCTGTCGGGAACCTGAAGAAGATCTGTCATTCTCCCTGAGAATTGTGACCACTGAGTTCTCAGTGCCCACTGGAGAGATCTCATTCTCAGGTGAGCCTCTGGCACAAGGAAAATGCAGGATGCCATGAGGCCTACCAACCTCAAAAAGTCAAAGGCTGGGAGACGTTGGGCATTTTGAAACTTGGTGACCATCTGTAGAATATCTTGAGTCCTCACCTCTGGTGGCGAGGCTTTTCCCAGGGAAGTGTCCAGGATCGCTCCGATGAACTGGAGTCTCTGCGATGGTATAATTTGTGACTTCTTTAAATTGAGGGAGAAGCCCAGTCTGTGAAGGGAATGGCAAACATAATCTAGCTGGATCTGAGCTTGTTCCGAAGATACAGCTCTAATCAACCAATCGTCCAGGTAGGGGTAGACGTGATTCCCTTCCCTCCTTAGACTTGCAGCCACTACCGACATTAACTTGGTGAAGACCCTCGGGGCGGAGGTCAGCCCAAATGGCAGAACTCGAAATTGATAATGAGCGTTGCCAATTGCGAACCTCAGGTATTTCCTGTGTTTGAGATGGATTGGCACATGGAAATAAGCGTCCTGAAGGTCCAGAGATACCAACCAGTCCTTGAACTGAAGGGCCTGAAGGATCTGGGAGAGAGTTACCATCTTGAATTTGTCTTTCCTGAGGAATTTGTTCAATTCCCGCAAGTCCAAGATAGGTCTCAGTCCTCCGTCTTTCTTTGGTATGAGAAAGTAAGGGGAGTACCAGCCCTTGTTCCTCTCCGCTACAGGTACCGGTTCTATGGCACCTTTCTCTAGCAGGTCTAAAATTTCCTGCAAGAGGAGCGGATCTGGAGCTTTTTGAGAGCTGATCCCTGATGGATGACTCTGAGGTATGCGTAGGAGAGGCAGGCAGTAACCTTGTGCAACTGTCTCCAATGCCCAAGCATCTGACGTGATAGCCTGCCATTCTGCCAGATGTTGAGTTAACCTGCCTCCTACAGGTGTCTTGTGAGGGAAGTCCTCAGAGTGGTTTTGGGGCGGCTGATGCAGATGCCGATGGTAAAGAGGCACCTGCTGTTGCTGCGGCTTTTGAATATCTACCCCGTCCACCTTGGGTAGTTCTTCTTTGTCCCCTTTGAGCCGGTCGTCCTCTACCTCTTCCGAATGCGGAGTAGAAGCGAAAAGACTTGCCTCTCGCAGAGGTTCCTGTGGGATGAAAAGGTATCTGACGGATTGCAGCGCCTAGGGATTTTGCTGCTGCCTTTGATGTTTGCAGTTTTTCTAAACTGTCATCCGCCTTTTTCCAAACAAAGAAGAGCCATCACTTGGCATTTTCAAGAGCCTGGCTTGCACATCTGGGGCAAAACCAGACTTTCTCAACCAAGCAAATCTCCTGGTTGTATTTGCCGCCATTGCTCTGCTGATACTGTGAGCCGAGTCAATGCCCGTCTGGAGGGCTTCGCACCTAGCGTCTTTACCGTCCCTTATGATATTTAGGAACGCCTCCCTTTCTTCTCCCTCCGGGATGCAGTCAGCCGCTGTAGAAGCACACTCCCAAAGTGTATGGCTAAATCTAGCACGGGTGCAAGTAGCATTAATAGATTTTAACGCCATGCTACATGCCGAAAAGACTTTCTTAGCCATAGCATCGTATTTCTTATTGTCCCTGTCCTGTGGGACGGTAGGGTAAGCAGTCTTGATGTCAGTAGAAGATGCTGCCTGTACCACCAGACTTTCTGGGGATGGGTGTTTGGACAAAATCTCCGGGTCTGCAGAAGATACCCTGTATTTAGCAGACAGTTTTTTATTTACTGCCGGGACGACATCTGGGGTTTCCCAGTTCGTCATTATTTTTCTTTGAAGAGCTTTATGAAAAGGTACTACAGGATCCTCCTGTGGACCTTTATCAAGAATATCCGTGAGGTCATCCTGTTGGAAAGCAGGTGAAGGTGTTGACCACCCGATAAATTCTGTAATCCTGGCCATTAAGGCTCTATAAGGGGTTTCAGCATGCTCCCCCGGGTCTGGCCCAGCGAACTCCACCTCTGGGGAAGTGTCTAAACCACTTGCCTCATGTAAGGAATCATGGAGTTCCTTTAATCTGCGTTCCTCTGAGGATAACTCCTCTTGAACTGTGGTTGCAGATCCCTGCAACTCAAATGGCTCTTCTTGATCAGACAATTCTCCCTCTTCCATAATTGAAGACATTGTTATCAATTGGTCTGAGCTCACAAAGGGTGTGAAACCCATCTCCAAGGCAGAGGGTGCCAAACTTGTCGTAATCGGCCTCGAAAACGTCGATGTCGTCGACACCGACGTCGAAGGCTTCGAAAGTGGCATCGAAAACAAAGGTGGAGGCCTCGAGGACTTCGATAGAATCGGAATTCTGCTCGAGGATATCGACAATCTCGACGACATCGACATTTAAGACCTGGGAATAGCCACTGGGTGCGCCGCAACCGTGACTTTCCTTAGCGTTGACGCTGGTGTCGAGGATGACGTCGAGTCGACAGACCCGTGTGTGGAAGGTCCCTTCGGCAACGGCGTCGAAGACACCGACCTCAGCGTCGACGGAACCCTCGTCGACGGCGTCGACGGAACCTTCGAAGAAGGATTCGAGGTCTTTGCTTTACTCGAGGGTTCGTGACGCGCTCGAGAAGCTTCCTTCGCCGGGTGCTGCGACTTGCAGCGTTTTGGACCTTCGGGTCTTTTGACCAGAGCATCGCTCTCGGCAGTCTTCGAGGGGGTCGAGGCCGCTTTCTCGAAGATGCTCATCATATTTTTTCGGAATTCCTCCCATTCACCCGGGAACTATGCTTCGTGGGGCAAGGGATTCTCTTAGGTGAAACAGAGGAAGAGGAGGACGAAGAAGGGGATCTTCGGCGTCTCCTTTTCGAGTGCTTCGATCTCGAAGAATGATGGGACCCGCTTCGAGACCGGGAGCGCGAATGCTGATGAGGAAAAAGAAGCTTTAGAAGTCTTACCTTTTTCCAGCTTCCCCCTACGCTCCTTCAGGCCTTTAGCTGTCATGGACATACAGTCCTCACACTCCGAACAATGGTGTTCAGCTCCCAAACACCACAGACAGACCCTGTGAGGGTCCGTTATCGACATCTTTTTTCCACAGTCTCTGAATTTTTTAAAGCCGGACCGAGGGGTCGTCGGTTCAGACGAGGAAGCCATCAAGTATGGATCGAATATCTCGAGGAAAATGGAATAATATATGTACGAAACTGAGCAACGATATTCCGAGGCACTGAGTAAGCACGGAAAAATGTAACTGAGCAAAGGACGCTGCGCGCGGCCTTTATAGGCAGGATGACGTCGACGTCGATACGGCGGCTGTCGAGGGACATCGACTCGGCGGACGTCGACGCGCAGCGCCCTCTAGAGAGAAAAAATTTCCGTGGCCAGCAAAGCTGGAAAGAGATATCTAAGATAAGGAATACGTTGGAGGACACAATCCCTTCGAAAGCCCAAATTTAGCAACCAGGAGCTGGCTGCACTGGTGGAGGAGGCTGAGATCCATCATGAAAAGCTGCAGCAGTGCAAAACCAGTGGCCAGCGTAGAGCACAGATTTGGTGCAACATCAGCAAAAGGGTCAATGCAGTGGGGCACGTGCCCCGGGATGGGGTGGATTGCTGCAAGCGCCTCAACAACCTGCGTGTAGGAGTCTGCGCCATCCTCTCAGAAGCACAGGAGTGCAAGCAGGGGCACTGGAGGAGGGCCACCCCCACCCGAACTCACACCTTGGGAGGAGAAGATGAGTGCCCTGATTGACATCAGCACCATCGAGGGACTTGGTGGAGCGGAGGCAGGCACTGGCATTGATCCGACCCCAAATGCATGCAAATGAAAGCACCACACATGCAGACCCTGAATGAATGAATGTGAAGAAATGCGTGCGAGGCACTGCAGACACCCATAAGTGACCCCTTGATCCATTGAACCGTAGTGCTGACTAGACTACCCTGCACGTGCAGTGCATCATTAGAAGGGGCAGGGGACAAACATCCATAGCCATGGGACAGCTACATAGAGTGTGAGTGTGCAAGAATACACCCCCAGGACCCTGAGCACAGTGTACCACAACCACGCATGTAATCTTGTCACACAAACATTCCCATACAGTGTACCTCCACACTCACACCAAGCACCACATGGCGACTGAACAAAATGCAAGTTGAATGCATGATTGATACTGTCTTCAATCCCACTTGATGGCATGAACTGCTTGATACTAATGTAGGTTGCCTTGAACTCAAACCACACCCTATGTACCCCACAGGCACACAGCAAACCCCACGGGATGAAGATGATGGGGAGGAGGCCACACCATCACGGCGCCCGAGGCAGCGAGCCTCCACCAGCACCACCACTCCACAAAGGGGCCGCGCGGAAGGGAACCGACGCAGGCCACCTCCCAATTCACCACAACGCAGCCCTACCAGATCGCTGCAGCACACACATGCCCTCAGGGAGTCCATGGCCAGCTCGCCCCAAGCCACCAGTCATAGCCCCGATGCAGAGGGACCCACCTTTGGATCAGAGCCCGACATGGGAGTGACACCTCCACGTGCGCATCAGGCAGGATGTCTGCATTCACCCGGAAGCAGTGACGCTGAAGGGATGGTGACACCACAGGGGACCCCAGGGCCAGGCACACAGCTAGCACAAACCCCACCTGTGCATGTGCATCGTGTCCACTCACCACAGCCAGACAAAGACACGCCATCATATGGCAACCCTGAAGACCGGCACTCAGAGCCCGGCAGTCCAATCCCACCCGGCAACATGTCCCCATGCAGCCCCCCCCAACAGCACACAAGTGGCAGGCCGGCACCTGCCACACCATGGGTACCCTTCATCACGGGGGCAGCAGTGATGGGCCGACTGGACATGATCAAGGCCAAACAGGCCAAAGTTGAATCCATGGCCAAGGTACACAGCCGGCACTTCAAGGCCATCAGTGCATCCATAAGCCATGGATGCAAGTACATAGCACGTGACAATGCACGCACACGCAGAGTGGTGGAGCAATGCACCGTAGCCTTGACAGGGTTTGGACAAAGGGCGAGGGAGTTGTGCGAGGCAGCATCAGCACTTGCTGAGCAGACAAGGGAGGGGAACAACCTTCTCCGACAGCACATGCAAGCAACCGGCTCAGTCCCATCAACCTCCACTACACCCACAGAGGGATCCCTTCACCCGTCTCCTAGGCGCCGTTCTATGCGCCACCTGAGGTCACACACACCAGAAGGGCCTGGACAAGGAAAGCGCCCAAGACCATCCTAGTCAGACATGGGATCGTTGTGGGTGCCCTGATAACAAACATGCACCTGCCTGCACTGCTGTGGGGAGTTCACTGGGGGCAGGGGGGCTTGTGTGTTGGGTGTTGGGTGTTCACTGGGGGAAGGGGGGATTGTTAAACTGAGAATAAATCACGTTTCAAAAATCACAAAGCATGCAGAGTAGTGATTGTGATAAAAAGTGCTATTTAATGTTGAAGTGACAAATGTGAAATGTAGCCTTCACCCATATCAACAAAAAAAAAACATCAATCAATCCCTGTCTGGCCAACCTCCCCTCCCTCAGCCCAACCCTTTGTGCACGTGCAACACCTTCAGGCACGTCATTATCTTCACTCCCATCCTCAGGTGGCTTACACATGAGCATCAGGGGGCAGTGGCACATTCCTGTGACAGCAGATGTTGTGCAGCATGGCACATGTCAGTACAATTTTTCCAACTTTTTCGGGTGCATACATCAATGTCCCCCGTACGGTCTAGGCACCGGAAGCGTGCCTTCAGTAGTCCAAATGCCCTCTCCACGCAGATTCGTGTACATGCATGGCCAATGTTGTATGCCCGCTCTGCTGCAGTGTGTGGATGATGCATAGGGGTCATGAGCCATGTGTACTGGGGATATCCAGAATCACTTGCAGGGGAGAGAAAGCAGGTTTGGGGACAAGATAAGTTCAGTTGGTGTACAGGGCTCAGTCATCAGTGTCATTTTGCCATACTTGTCATTTGGTCACTAACATTGTGGAGTGTGCTGTGCTACGAGCAGCATTGATTCCATGAGGCACTCACAACTTGGTACGCCTCTGTTTCAGTATGTAACAGTATTCATTCACTTGTCACTGGGGAAGGGGTCCCTTCAATCTGATTGTCCATGTCAGAAGTTGCTACTTCATGTGTCATTCCCATTCCCTTTTGCTGCTGTTGCATTTGCTGGTTGTCACTATTGTGTACTGTTCGCCAGGCATTTCATTGGGCATTCAGGGGACAGGGTGTGTGGGATGTACATTGGCAATACTCAGTCTGCTTATGTGTGGTGCATTTGTGGATGTGGAGACTTTTGTGTTACATTTGCATGACTGTCGGGTGGGCAGGGTGGGATGTTTGTACTGTGTCAGTGTTGGAAGCCATGGTGCTACTCACATAGGAGGCTTTGTGGTGGTAGGCCTTACATATGTCACTGTGCTGCCACATGTCTTTCACATTCTGAATGGGTGTCTTCTGCTGTGTTGGACATGTCCAAGGTTTCTCGTGCAAGGTGCTTGATTGGAAATGCTGTACTACTGGTGCTGCCTATTGACATTCAGGGATTTCATTGTGTGTGACCAGCCCCATCAGTTGTGGATTAACATGCATTATGGTATACATTTTTACTCACCCAGCAGCCATGTGTTTTGCACTCGGTGCCTTTCCATGTACGCTGGCAGGGTACTGTTGCGCAGGACCACGGAGTCGTGGGTGGATCCTGGGTAGCGGGGACAGCAGTGGCTGAAGGTGAGGTCAGGGCCACATGTCATCTGCACATTCAGGGAATGGTAATGTTTCCGGTTTCTGTAGGCTGCCTCATGTGCCTGGGGTACTATGAGTGGTACATGTGTGCAGTCCAGGGCTGCTATTACATTCAGAACTTGGGCAATGGCATGGAATTGACCCTTCAGCTGGTTCACCTGTGCCTGTGTGGCTGGCAATGCAAGTTGCTCATTGACATGGATCAACAGTGCATCCAGCACCTGTCCCAGCATGGCACTGAATGTGGACTGGGCCATGCCATGCATCATGGCAACGGTGTGTTGGTAGCTGCCAGTCCCGAGGAATTGTAGCACAGACACAAGCTTCACTAGCGGAGGTACTGCTGTGCTGATGACTATATGGCTGCCGATGTCAGCCTGGATTGTGTCCAGCAACAGGGTGATGGTTGCCCTATCCAGCCGATATTCAGTCACCAACTGGCCATCAGTCAGGGCCCAGGGTGTTGGCCTGACCCTGGGGATGGCTGGCCGCCTTGCTGGTGATGCTCTCCTCCTCCTTCTCCTCATCCCCACCACCCCCTGAGCTCCCAGGGCCCTGGCCGGGTTGGCTGGTGTCTGTAGCTTCAGGCACAGCAGGTAGAAGTCCACATCAAGGCTCCCTGCTCCAAATGGCAGCATGGTGTTGGGGAGGGTGTGTTGTGCATGGGTGGGTCCTTTGTAGGCCTCTGATTTGCATTGGTTTCACCTGGGCCTTTTATTGCTGTGGCCTGTGTTCTTTTATCTCCAGCTTTTTGCTGGGGGTATTTTCGGAGGATTGTCCGCCACTTTTCTGGTGCTAATTGCGCCTACGCCGGACTCGTGATTGCAATGTTTTAGAGCGAATGGTTACTGGAGCTTTTACAGCGGCGCTTGTACAGACGGCTGTACTTACGCCAGCTGTAATGGCGCCGGCAGTATTTGGACTTGTGATCCAACGGTGTCACTGCCGATTTTAAGGGTTACCGCCCAACTCGTGATGGAGACCTTAAAAAATTCTATCTCCAACACAGCTGGTTTGGAGAAAATATTAAAATTATCTTTAAACTGTAGAGTAATGCTTAAATGTAACCTTGACGTGGAGCAAGGACTAGTTAATGGAGCACTGGGTACAGTTGTTGGCTTTCAAACATACCCACTACTTTCAGAAGTAAAAAGGATAGGGCGCTCAACAGCTCGATTCCTTCTTTTCAAAGACATGTATGTACGCAAAGAACAATTTTCTCTAACTCTAGCATACGCAGTCACCATTCACAAATCACAAGGTCTTACCTTAGATAAAGCATTGATAGATATTGGGAACACAGTCTTTAAAGAAGGCATGAGCTACGTAGCACTATAACGCTAACGTACCCTTGATGGTCTATTTCTAATCAACTTTGATGCAAGTAAAGTAAACGCTGATATTCCTTGCATTTTAGAATACAATAGACTACGTTCACTATACACCCCCCATCTAAAAACATATCCTGTTCCACAAAAAGAAAAACATTGTAAAAGAAAACTAGTTCAAACAGAAATGCAACACAATGTCACTGCAAATCCTCCAAAGAGAGTAAAATAAGCTAATACTTCATCAATTACTACAACCAAAGAAGATTCTATTACTCAAAGTAACTCAGGGACTTCTTCAAAGAACCAACACACACTCCGAAAAAATGACTTGGACACAGAACTATCTGGTCCATTCAAATTTTCAAATATAACTGGTGTAAATTGTTATGCAAATGTAGTAATCAATATTCTATTTCAATTGCCACCAATTGTTGACAACATTTACTTACATAGTACAGACCAGTTGTGTTTGCAAATGTTAGTCCTTCATAGAAATGCAACCAACAATCCTGACAACACATATAGTGTTCATGGAATAAGACAAGAATTGGACTACTGTGCAGGAATGGTTGAATTCACTATAAACTCACAAGAAGATCCACAAGAATTGCTAATGTACTTACTACAAGTACTGGAAAACAAAAACATACCTATAAATGAAATCTTCCCGATTTCATACATGTGGAAACATACATGCACTCTGTGCAACAATATGCAATATGAACAAATCCCTAATGAACGTTTTGTGTATGTATCCATACCTAACTGTGAATCCGTTTCATTTCAGCAACTTGTACAAAATGCAAACCATGGCAGATTATGTACTAGCTGCAATTCAGACTATCGCTCCACCTTACTAATAAAAAAAAAGAGTAATTACGTAATACTAATGCTTCTATGTTACAATGCAAATGGTACTAAAAACAACTGCAAGCTGACTGGATTCACACATGGTCAAGTATCGCTTGGTAAGAAAATCTTCACAACCATAGGTATAATCTACCATGCAGGAACCACAACCAATGCATGTCACTACACTGCGTATATAAAAAAGAATTGTGGATGGTTTGATTGTAATGATAGTACCATTACTTTAAAGCAAAGATTACCAGCAAATATTATAAACGCTTATTTAATATTCTTAAAACCAAAATTTAATAACTAATCTGTGCATAAACATTAATAAAACTTCAATTAGAAATCTATAAACAGTTAGAATACGCCAACAGGTATCTAACTACCCCAAGATTCTGCAACAACCACAATACCACTAAATTATAAGAAGAAATAAACAGTTAGAATACACCAACAGGTATCTAACTGCCCCAAGATTTTGCAACAAGCAAACAGATAAATCACTACCACTACAAATAACAAGAAATAAACGGTTAGCAACCCAGCCGATAGATTAACAACTTGAGAATATAAATAAAAAGTATAATCAGTTACAATTCAACAACAATTATCTAACAATCTGCAACAAGCCAACATTAGCCAGAAACAACAAGTAAACACTGAAAACACAAAAATAAATGTACTTTACCAAAACAAAAGAAAGTTTTTTTTTAATCCAACATGTTTTTTTTCCCACAGACCCAATGATTTAACAACAAACACAGCAAATTGCACAGTACACTGGTTTGTAATCTACTAAATATGAGGGGCGACATTAATCAAAAATGTCTATTATTCAATGTTATAAGTCCTTATAGACTACCAACACGAACATGATATTTTCTTTTATCACAGAAATTGACTAAGAATATATGTGCTCCAGTTACCAAACCAAACAGTAAGTATATTATAATAAGTACAACTCATAAATACTGCTCCATAACACAACCATTGAAGCAAACATGTAACCGTATACCACAATGCAAAATGTTTACTTCCTTGGATATGTTATACTGCAGTGCTTGTTACCAAACTCTACAATCTTAATGGCATGATGTACCCAAAACTTCACATACAAACTATACAAATCAAACAGTACAAGAACTGTAGATTTGCAAATATTTCATACATATTCAATTCTATGGGTGTGATCTATGGGTGTGATATGCTTCGGCCATGCACCCAAGACTCTAGGCCCTGGCCACAACCACCACAGCATATCACACCCATAGATCACACCCATAGAATCAAACATTTTAACCATGCAGTATGGGCATTTTTTATGTACGCGGACACCTAACGTGTTCTAAGAACAGTTTTATTTTGCTTGATTACAGCACGGCAGATATACTGTCCTTAGGACACCTCCATTTTGATTGCTTACGGACATCCCGGACACCGCGTCTGTTATTAGAACAGTTTCAACTTGCCTGCGTACACTATGGACAGGAATAGTGTCCTTAGGACACCTCCATTTTCGCTAATTGCGGACGTCCCGGACACTGCGCCTGTTCTTAGAACAATTTCAACTTGCCTGCGGACAATACGGACAGGAATAGTTTCCTTAGGACTGTCAGGTTTCCTTTATTCAGGTTTCCTTTATTTTCCTTTAATTATTCCCCTTTATTTGAGGATTGTAGATTATTTCTGTGTGGGTTGGTTTGGCCTTGACCTTTCAATACAGCTTCCTGGTTCTGGCCCAAGGCAAGATGGAGTTTCCCAATAGAAGATTTGATTGGCTAGAGAGGACTGCAGGACAACAATGAACATTCTAAACTGTCACTCTCTGCCTTTCATCGTCACTCTCTGCCTTTCATCGTCGTAACCCCAGCTGAGAGGACGTGTTGGTAGCTGCTCCTGCTGAAGTCTTGGGCCTAGTGGATTTGAACTTACAAATCCTGGCAGTCGAGCGGCTACTTATTCAGTGTTTTTCAGGAGATGTATATAGGTTTATAGGAAAGTTTTGGAAGTTCTTTGGAAAACCATTCTAAAGCTAAGTGACTTTATTTGGATATATAAATCTGTTGCTCAGATTCATTAGTGACATTTTGAGAAAGTAAAAGTAATTTCAAGAGTAGAACTGTGATGTCATACTGTTAAAAAGTCAGCGCCTAATCCTTAAACGCGTGTGAGCAACGAAGGACTGTTACGTGAATCATTTTAGCGCGTGTTTTCTAAGCGCGTGCGCGCGACAACAGACTGCTATGTGAAATCTTCAGTGCGTGTGTTTTTAGCGCGTGTGCCCGAGTGACGAAAAACTGTTACGTGAATTCTTCAGCGCGTGTGTTCATAGCATGTGTGCGCGAGTGACGAAAGACTGCTACGTGAATTCTTCAGCGCGTGTGTCCATAGTGCGTGTGCGCGTGTGACGAAGGACTGCTACGTGAATTCTTCAGCGCATTTGTTCTTAGCGCGTGTTCGCGAGTGACGAAAGACTGCTACCTGTGTTCTTAAGTGCATGTTCGCGAGCGACGAAAGACTGCTACGTGTGTTCTTCAGCGCGTGTGTTCTTCTGCGCGTGTGTTCTTCAGCGCGTGTGTTCTTCAGCGCGTGCGTTCTTCAGCGTGTGTGTTCTTCAGCGCGGGTGTTCTTCAGCACGTGTGAATCTTTGCGCGTGTGCGCGAAAAGGTTTCTACGAATTTTGGTCAAGTGTGTGCGTTCTTCAAGAGACAACTTTATTTTCACGTGTGCTGGTTTTAAATTCAATTTAAAAGGAAGAAGAACAGGATTCATTTAAGCCAATGATAACTGGAACATTATACAGTTTAAAAGGCAAAAGTTAAGGTTCTTAAGGTTGCTTAACACAAAGGAGTTGCTGTTATTTTCAAGACTTTCAAGATAACAAGGTAGAAAGATATTTTCAGAAATTACTCCAATCTTCTCTAAGATTCTTATAGAGAAGAACCAGGTATGATTCTTTACATTTAGTTAAGGATATAGAGTTTTCAAAACCCAAAGGTTAAATAAGTAATTTGAGGATTTGTGTTTGTTTATGTATTCACTGCAGGTTCTGCATCATCTAGTCTAGACGTCGCCAGCCTGGTGTTTCTTATGTTATCCACTTCCCCCTTTCCCTTTGGGGTGTAGTTACCAGAGCCGAATAAAATCTGGTTCTGAGGATTACATTTCAGGGGGATTGTCGGGGGTTCAGAAGCTTCCGCGGACACAGGATTTCTCTCAGCCTGACAAGGACAACTCCATTTTGGATAATTGCAGACATCCCGGACACCGCGCCTGTTCTTAGAACGGTTTCAGCTTGCCTGTGGACACTACGGACAGGAATAGTGTCCTTAGGACGCCTCAATTTTGGGTAATTGCGTACATCCTGGACACCGCGCCTGTTCTTAGAACAGTTTCAACTTGCCTGCAGACAGTACGGACAGGAATAGTGTCCTCAGGACAACTCCATTTTGGGTAATTGTGTACATCCCGGTCACTGCGTCTGTTCTTAGAACAGTTTCAACTTGCCTGCAGACATTGCGGACAGGAATAGTGTCCTTAGGACACCTCCATTTTGGTTAATTGCGGACATCCCGGACACTGAATATGTTCTTAGAACAGTTTCAACTTTGCCTACGGGAAGTACGGACAGGAATAGTGTCCTTAGGACACCCCGATTTTGGCTAATTACGGACATCATGGACAGCGCAGCTGTCCGCGGATAAGGGGAACACAACAGGGTTGCCTGCCACCTAAATAAATACAGCATTTGACCCATCTCTTACTCCCCCACCTTCCCCAAACGCTCTTACACACCAACACACTTGCCAAAGTTGTATTTCTCCACCAATTGTCACTGCGCTGTGGCGGGCATTTCCAAAAATCTGACGCACTTCACGCTCTTCACCATCCAATCAGCGAACACGCTGCATGTCCGTGGACATGACGCAAGCCGATTAGTCAATCAGGACACTGTCCGCGGAGCGAACACGGAAATGTGTCTGCGGAGCAGACATAGATATCACTTATTTTTTGTGACCTACTTTTTGATTGTTTTAAAAAGAAACTACCAGATGGATTTTCACCAAATTTACAAACGTATGCTTTCTGGACCAAGCCGCTGCTCCTGGCGCAAATTTGGTGAAAATTCGTCCAGCGGTTTGGGATGTATGCGTGAGCAAAGTTTTTTCCCCATTCAGTCTATAGGAAAAAAAGAGGCTTTGGGACCCCCTTATAACTTTGCCCCCCCTGGACCAAACCTCACCAAACTTTGCAATTCAGAGTGGGCCATATACTTTTTTTGCAAAGTTTGGTGAGGATTCGTCCAGAGGGAGCAAAGTTATAAGCCGCCCAAAAAGTGCTCTTCCTATGGGATTAGCAACTTAACCATAACTACACAGCCACTAGCGTGGCTGTGTAATATATATCATCATAACAATTTGGGGTGGCTAAATGATTGTTTGCCATTTTTATATAGTCAGAACTGCTGAGTATGATGATGTTCCCCCCCAACCCAACTAAACTGATTGTACGAGATTTGAAACACCTGATAGAAGGCTGGCATTTCCAAGGGCTAATCACAGACGACAAAAAACGACACCTATTTGTTCCCAAGCCAATACTACCTACAATTTACTTTCTTCCTAAAGTACATAAGAGTTTTGAGAGAATTCCAGAAGGAAGGGCAATTGTAAGTGGCATAGACTGGACCACGGAACCACTTGCGGAGTACATTGATAACATCTTAAGACCTAAAGTGTACAAAGTCGAAGCTTATTTGAAAGACACTACAGCAGCAATAAAAATAGTGGAAAACATATACTGGGAACAAGACTACCTATTAGCAACTTGGGATGTAAAAGCACTTTATACATCGATTGGATACAACTTAGCCCTGGAAACAATGGACTATGTATTCAAAGACAAATCAGCATCACACTACAATTATGTCTGCATGCTTAAAGAAATGCTAATGACAACATTGGAAAATAATATTTTTATTTTCAATAATGAATATTTCAAACAAATAAGAGGTGTCGCCATGGGCGTAAAATACACCCCAGCCCAGGCCAATTTGGTCATGGGCGTGATTGAGGATCTTTTCATCTACCAACTTGAAACATATCAAACAAAAGTAGTGAAATGGATCAGGTTTATCGATGATGTTCTTCTCATATGGAATGGAACAACACAGGAACTAAAAGACTTTCAATATCAAGTCAACGATAACCAATATCAGCTAGAATTTACTGGAACAAGTAGCACAACAGCAATCAACTTTTTAGACCTAACAATCTATGTATCGGGGAACCAGCTCAAAACCAAAACCTACAAAAAAGAAACAGAAGTAAACTCTACACTTTTTGCCACGAGTTGTCATTACCCACCTGTCATCAGAAACATCCCATTGGGGGATTTCATACGAGCAAGACGAAACTGTGTGGACAAAGATACTTTCAATAAAGAATGCAAATTATTAACCACAAGATTCTCTGCTAGAGGGTACTCCCAAAAATCAATCACAACAGCATGGAACAAAGCACACAAAATGAAAACATCAGAAACACTAACCCAAACCATCAAAGAAACAACACAGGACAACAAAGTTCAATTCATCACCACCTATTGTGCAAACAATCATGAAATCAAGAAAATACTAAAAAAGAACTGGTACTTACTAAAACTTGATCCCATAACAGAGAATCCATCAAAGATCAACTGACCCAACGCTACAGAACATTGAAAAGCAGCCTAAGCCCCTCACTACTACCAGAGAAAGAGGATATAAGATCATCAACTTGGTTAAAACAACCAACTTTTGGTTTTAGGAAATGTGGTTTCTGTTTAATGTGTGAACATACAATACCAAACACAAACCTTTTCAAGGACAAAAATGGAACACAAACATTTATCAGTGAACAAATAAACTGTCGCTCTAAATTCATCATTTATGCCATCATATGTGTTTGCAAACTGATATACATTGGGAGCACAATCTGTGAACTAAGAACACAAATCAGAAAACAAATATCAGCAATCAGAAGTCAAGACACAAACTTGCCACTGTCAGAACATTGGCAAACCACCCTTCAGCTACAGGACAAAAGAGAAATTAAATTTGTTGGACTTAAAAGGATTCAGCTGGGTAGACGAGGAGGAAACCAGGAACTACGACTTCGCCAGGAAGAAGCAAGACTTATCTGTCACTTCAAAGCTGTAGAACAGGGCCTAAACTCTGACAATGAAATGGTGTTGTTTTTATGATACGGGACATGTATATGTACAGGTAGACCATTTGTTGTAAAGTACAAAAACACAAATCAAAATATGAAAAGTAGGACGAGAACTACAACCACCGAAATCACTTAGTGGAAAAGTTTTGCACCCTATTTTCTTATTATCTGACTACCAGAATGCTTAGCGGTTAAAAATATGTATATATATATATTTCTTTTGCAATTTGAAAATACTTCCAATCAAACATTCCACCCATGTTAGTATTGAGAATGCCAATCTAGGTTTTAATCTATCAACACATGAATATTTCAAGGCAGGGATGAACTAGCACCACCAGAATCCATATCAGTAGTAATTGCGAAACCCAAAACCAATTAGAATTAAGATATTCACAGACAGATTCCTATTTCCAGTAACAACAAAAAATGTTGTATAAATAACATTCTCTATTCTTTAACTTAAAGTTTAAGTAGGGTGCAAACCCAGAATTTAGAATTTGGACTCTATAGGACCAGAAAAAGTTTTGCAACATATATTTTCTCATGAATCTAAATAACATCCATTTTCAGCATCGGAATTACTAACCTAGCCTCTCATGTATCTAAATAGAAAATGGAAAGGTTAGATATAAACCACACTACTAGAATGCCCACCTGTTGAAATTCAGCAATTTGAAACCACCTCTAATCAAGAATTCCACCTATGTTAGTATTGAGCCTGTCAATCTAGGTTTTTAATCTATCAATACATGAATATTTAAAGGCAGAGAAGAACTACCACTATCAGAATGCTTAGCGGTAGAAATGGTGGAAATCAATTTAAAATCAAGATATTCACTTGCTTTAATCAGACAGATTACTATTTCAGTAACAAAAAATGCTGTTTGAAAAACATTCTTCACGCTTTAAATTATAAGTCAAAATAGAGTGCAAACCAAGATTTTAGAATTTGGATTCAAATGACCAGAATCTCCAACGTACCGTACAGTGGAAATGCGAGAAAAATGTACAGTAGCGCATTGACAAACGTGGCCATCAACAAGGTCAAAAAATACTAAAGCATCTAATTACATCAGGACTCTGAAAAAAACAAAAAAACATTATCTATTACCGAATGAACACTTACAACATACTTGGATTTAAAATGAATTTGGGTTCAAACACCCATAGCAATATGCACATGACTAACTTAGCCCAAAACATGGCCGCTATCAGAAATCCAATGGAAATGAAGGTAGGACTACTCTGCCTCACAGGCAGTGTCATATCTAGTCCTTCAAACTCGCTCTGCACTGCATGAAACTAGGATCTAAGCCTTAAACCAGGGACATCCTAAATTTGTTTACTTTATCTAGCAGATGGGATTTGACCCCAATTAGTAACTGGACTGTAATAAAGCAGACTATCGGGACCGCGATACTTTAAGGTAAAAAAAGCCCATTAAGTGCAACCAAATGTTTCACGCATATGCATTTCTTAAACAAAACAACAAACGATGACAACAATTAGGTTTTCTTTCTCTGAAAGGGAATAAGTGGGAGGAAACTTTTGGCAAATACTTACCAGGATGAAGAAGGGTACAAGATGAAACAGGCATTAGAATGATAAATGGGGCTGAAATTGCTCAAAAGTAATTGAATGTATATGTCAATTTTAGTAATCCCACGGGTTACTATAACAGTATGAAGGGCCATTTTAGACCCTATTCTAACGCATGCTTTCTCTGTAGGTTTATGCTGCACAAATTGGTATAAGGTTAAATTTGCTGTGTTTTTTACTTCATGTATTCACTCTCTCACATGTTTTTGAACAGGGAAATGAATATGCAAATATCTTTAAGTTCTATGACATGATTTCACATTTTTTATTTTTTTTCTATTATTTCAATATATTTGTCACAGAAATGCACGGATTTGAGAAAGGCAAAGTGTAATGCCGAAACACGTGTCATCCAGAAGGGCCTAGAATTATCATAAAGATAAAAGAATCTACACGGAAACGGACTTGAATGCTTTCATTTATTTGTTGGGAATACTATAAGTCATATATGTGAAGACAGGAAATACTGGTGCAAAGAAAGGTGCAAGCAAAACCAAAAACGTTTTCTATTATTACTAACAGAGTTGAGGAGCTCATGGTCTCCGTGTTTGCATACACCTGTGCGACAAACTGAAGGTTAACAAAACAGAATCTCCAATTAAAAAAGTCCAATTTCGAAATAGATTTGGAGCAAAAGTATTGGTCGCGAGAGTACAAATCTGAGGGTATCACCAAAAAGCATCTCAAATTGAACTACTGTCTGTATAAGATGCTCACATTTTTTATTTGAAAATTTTCTAACCATTTCGAGCCTCTGCTCCAAAAGAATTGAATCTATTAAAAGGAGTCAAACCCCATTGTTTAGATAGGCTTGAATATTTTTCAAGACAGTTTGGACATCCCTATAATATATATATCGAAGGAGCCAGTTGATGTCATAGTAGTAAGGGTGAACATTTACATGTGACCATCTCGAGAACAGACATAAATATGGTTTACAATAAGGCCTGGGGCCCCAAAATGGGGTTCCAATACATATGCACAATGTTAACAGGGAAGGGTTTAAAGGCTTTGGGGTATACTTGGGTCACATCGTGGTGTCTGTTGCAAGGGTGTCGGGTACCCCTTCACTGGCTAACAGGTGGAGTTTAGTTCTGGTTTTCAATACTTTTACTGTTGAGCTAGCTTTGATATATGTGGGATGGGCATTCTGCTGAAGAGGGGCAACTGGTGTTAATCAGCGAAAGCAGGAAGATGTGCACGGAGACCAGGGTGGAGAGTGGAGGCCCACATAGTATTAGAAGGAGAGTAGAGAAAGATGCCATTCGTGAAGATGAGGGGACAAGACCATTTATCGATTTGAAGAGTAGAAATTTAAAGAGTGAGGAGTTTAGCATAAATAGCCATCCCGGATGGTTATGGTGTGGAAGCGGTAAGGCAGGATCTTGAGAAGTTATATTGAGCACACGTATCAGTGTAGCAAGCTTTGTTTGGTGGATAGTCGGAGTACAGGCGGATACCAAGGAGAAGGCTTAAACAAAAGTCCAATTTGCTGCTGATCAGCATAGAGATGAGACTATTGGCTGAGTGGTGGGCAACATGGAGACAGCTTTATCTTATCATAAGGCAGTGGCCATGATGAATTGTTTGAGTCTTAGATTGTTGTCAAAGAGGACCACAAGGAGGGTATTGCCTACAGTGCCTTTTATGGCCACTTTCTAGCTGAGCTCCAGTGTCCCAGGTTGTCTGTCGTGCCGTTTCCTGTCTGGCGTGAGAGGGCCAGAATATCCTACAGTAGTGAAGGACTAAAGGGACCTGGTGACTAACCCGGGGTGCAACCAGTAACCTTGTAGGTGAAGAAGGGCTGATGACACCCAGATGAGTCCCTGAGAGTCAGATGAGACGACAGAGATTCCAATGCTACAGACAGGTTATGAGCTCCTGTAAATGTTGGATGAGAGCTACATTCTGCTGTGGGTTCAGACATACTAATTAGAGTATCAGAAACACAAAGGCACCTAGTGATCACCACAAGGTGTGATCTGGAGCCTTGTAGGTAGAGAGGTGCAAGCGATTCCTGAGGACATCAGCAAGAGCTGGATGAGAACAAAGGGGCACTCCTGCCACAGACAAGCAGAAGCAAGAAACAAGGGTTCTGTGAAACCTGGGGCAGAAGCTACTTGTAAGATGATGACCAAACACATCTGTGAGGAGTTAGGAATAAAACTCTGAAGCAAGTTTTTGGTTAAACACTTGTATTGAAAACGAAAGGGATTGGGAAAAGGCCTCTCTGACCCTGCTCTAAACAAAAACTAATGATCTGTCCATGTCAGGATGTCAAAAACAAAACTGCCCCATGTCCAAAGTTCTATTCTGGGACTCACACTATAAACTTAACTCTAAGGTGAAAAGGGGAATTGTCTTTAACCTTGAGTCATTTGCAAAAGTGTTCATAAAGGAAGAAGAAGTGCAACACCTTCACACAAAACAGTTTGATTTATTTCTTCTTTAACACAATTCTTTTGAATTGCTTGGTATACTCCTCTGCCAGGACTTCTGATTTGCACACTTTAGATTGCCTGGTGTACTCACCTGCCAGGACTTCTGATTCACACACTTGAGATTGCCTGGTGTACTCTCATGCAAGGATTTCTAATTCACACACGTGAGATTGCCTGGTGTACTCTCCTGCCGGTACTTCCAATGTCCACACACTTGTGACTGACTGGTATACTCCCCTGCCAAGACTTCTGTTCATTCGAGTTTTTTTCACCTGCTCCCAAAGTTGTTTGTATAAAGGGCCTCATTACACGGATGGCGGAGAACCATGGGGCTATTAGCGCCATGGTTCATGCCGGTAAATTACCAGCACCGCCTTGGCGGAAAGGGGAATTACCGCCCCATTCCAAGGTTGGCGGGGCGGTAATTCCCCCTTCCATCATTGCCCTTCCCCATTCCCATTTTTGACCCATAGGGCTCAATGGGAATGGGGAAGGCGGTAATTACGGTACCGCAAATTGCGGTACAGTAATTAGCTCCCTGGGTCCCTTTGCGGGTTGGTTTTTAACGCCTGCAAAAAGCAGGCGTTAAATCCCCCAACCCGCAAAGGGACCTCATAGTAAGGCGGTAAGGATTTACCGGTACCGGTATTTTACCGGTACCGGTAAATCCTTACCGTCATCCGTGTAATGAGGCCCTTAGTATTGGATAATGTATACTCCTGATATATTATCTTCTCTCTGCTTTTTATGTATTGGCACTGTGTACATATACACATTAGAAAAGGGTTTGTTTGTGACTTAAGTTCCCTTTTTTCAAAATGTCCATTTTTCTTCTCTCTTTCAGCTAAGTAACTGTCAATTGTACACACTCAGCGCGTTCGCAAAAATGCCACGGTGTCCCTGTTGCTTTTCGGAGGACTTACTGGTTTCTATACATGCTGATTTCTTCTCTCGTGGTCAGCCAGTGAAGGATTCCTGTCTGCTTCTTTCTCGCAGCCTCCTCTTTCTTTGTTCACTGCCGTTGTGGCTTCCACTCAATATATCTGCTATCATTTTTGCTCCAGTAAGCAAAATGCTGCTTTTCTTTGTCTGTGAAAGCCTGAGAGTTCTTTATCAGCTCCAGGCATTCCTGCAGCGTCTCTTGGCCCAGCAGCTCCTTCTTCTTCCGGTAGTGAACTGCCTGGCTCCACCACGCCGCTTCTGGCTTCACAGTACTCCACTCCTCGGAGAGTGGTGCAGGTGCATCTCTCTCTCAACAGTCACCACAGCAGGTGTTGTCCATTTTCTGTTTGGGCTGCTTACATTTCCTGGGCGCAGGTGTGTGCCAGAAAACACTATAGAGTGCATGTTTTTGCTCCACATTGCTCAATCCCTCTTCTTTTCCGTCCCAGAATTTTGTGAATTCTGAGAACAGAAGTCCATTGTGAATGATTGATTCATGAAATTTGGATAAGCATTTTTGAAAGGTTTTGGTTACAAGTCAGTTCTGGTTGATTGACAAGTGGAATTGAACAAGGTGGTTTCATCACATTGGGAAGGTAGGCCAAGTTTGGAAAGTTGGCCAATAGATTTGGTAAAAGGGTTTTCCCTGCTCTTCATAGGAAAAGGAGTGGATACATGACAATAGGCCATGAAGATGTAAGACATGTCGAGGTTATTTTCAAGAGGAACTGGGGGATACTATGTTTCATTCGATGGAGCCACACCATATCCCCAGAGGCTGTTTCCATCCGTGTGATACTCCCTCATATAGACGCCGTCAGGATCAGGTATTGGCTGCTGTCCCCTGGACAAGTGGGAGGAAGTTACCGGTGGGGATCAATAATATCTCCACCGGATTCATCACACAGCTCTCCAGAAGAAATCCTTAATAAAGGCAAAGATATTGAATTTGTTTTGGTCTGCAGACAGTAAGAGTACATAGGATTGGCCCATTGCTCTTCAGCCCCATTGCTTAACCTAAAGCCATCATTATGAATGTCCAATCCTATAGCAGCAAAGAGGAGCTCTTACTGGCTGCAGAGGTAGGGCACCATATTTTAACAGGGATAAAAGTTGCTTATCTTCCAAGATAGTAACCCAGCAGCCATATAACAGAAAAGCGATGGCAGGCTGGACCTTTTCATTTGGACTACTATTCACTTTGAACAGTAAGCAAGTTAGATGTGCATCGTTGGAAGAAGTAGCGAAGTTGCTGGGTCTGGAGGCTCAGGAGGAGGGCATTTCCACACAAACCATGGGAAGATGGAGAACAGTATCAGCTTAAAGGGGGTGAGATTGAAGAAGAGAGATCAGACGCTTCTGCCGTAACATCCCCACTTCCATCTGAGATACAATGATCACTATTTGAATGAATGTGAATTCCTACAATGGCTTGATGGATGATGTTTGGTGACCAATGCAAACCATGGGTACCTGCTATGTATTCCACATTCAGTAAATATACTGCAGAACCAGGTGGCTGCGCATAGCAGATTATTCATGATGCTTGTGCAGAGGGGAAATAATAATTGTATGATGCACTGCTAGTGAGAATTCACAAGTAGTATGGATACTGGATACTTCTGAGATGTTGGAGATGGTGGGAGAGGTGGAGGGAACTTAACTTGGTGGCATGTGAGATACCCAAGTCTTTTTGGGGGCGGTTAGAATGTCTTCAGCCAAGATAGAGTGCCCTTAAGTAGTCCTCAGTAAAGGGGAGGGCTTTAGTTATATAGTTGGCTTGTATTAATGTTTTTGTTGCATTAACATGTTGGAGATCTTTAAGGTTTATGGCTGAACTTCCCTCAGAAATGGGTACATGTTAATGAGCCAAGTATATATGGTCACTACCTATATGACCCTCTAAAATGTACAACAATTCAAGGGTTTAACAGACAATGGGGGTGAGGCTCTCAAGTCCCCTAACAAGGTAGTCTGTTTATAAGAACTGCTGAAAAATGTTTAGGCTGAAGTGGTGTAGGTCCAGGAGACCTGTGTCTTAGCAGATGACAACCTAAAGGCTTAGATCAAAACTCTTCCCATGGTAATACTTTACATTGGTATAGACTAAGAACCAGGGAGTGGGAATTTTGAAAGGATGTAATATCTCTTTAGAGCTTGAGGGATGCAAGATTGATAAGGAGGGCAGATTTCTTTTTTTATAAGGGTCATTAAATGGAGTCTTTGTGAACATTTCCAAAATGTATAGACACAATGTAGGCCAAAATGGATTTCTATTTGTATCCATAGGGAAATTCTATCATTCGCAGAAGGTCATCTGCTAATGTCAAGGACCTTCAATCTAGCTATGGCCTCACATTGGGACGTTTCAAAAGGACACTGTTAGGGAATCAATCAAGCTTTGAAGAACACAATCACTACATTGGGGGAATCTGATCAGCTTGACTCCCAGAGGCCCTCACATCACAGCGAGATTGGCTATGTATTCCATTCTCTTATATATTTAATCTACTACAGGTTGGACTACCTCATTGTGAGCTTCCTATTATCCCACACTTCTCACAAGTTCTAAATAGAAGATACAGGATTCACAGACCATGCCCCAGTTACAGCAGAGTTAGTGCCCCCTCTTTCTAAAAAAAAAACAAGTATTGGAAGTTTAATGCTGGTTTAAAGAGGGATCGTCTAATCAGAGGAAGAATATAGACAGATATTGCCAACTTCCTTTTGGAAATTCCAGAGGAGCGGGGAGAGCTTGACATTATATGGGATAACTTCTGAGGGTATATTAGAAACAGCATATTGAAAAAACAACAAAACTGAACATGCTTAGAAGAATAGGAACTGTAACACTTGACACAAGAGCTAGGGGACCTTGAAGAGAAATATCAAATCAATGTTTCTAGAAGAGTATAGAATAATCGTCAAGGAATTTGTTAAAAGAATATTACAAATAAATTGTAACAAGGCAGAGTATGCTCTGCTTAAGGCTAAACAAACATATTATGATACAGAGTAATGAAGGAAAAATGCTTGTGCGCTTGCTGAAAGTCAAGAAGTGGAAACAGTGAGGTTTGACAGTGACAAACTGGAAAAGGTTAGTAGATGTTGACATATGTTATACACTACAGGTTGACCTAAAAACAGAGAATGTTGAACATTTCCTACACTCTTGCACCCTTCCACGGCTGCCCGAGAAAGAGAGAGCAACCCTTAATAGGGAGATCCCAAAGGAGGAAGTATTATTAGGTTTAGGGTCCCTGGAAAGCCACAGAGATGGATGGGATTACCCTTCTTTAATAGAAAACTTTGCCAAACTCCTATGACATCCATTACATACTCTAATTAAACATATCTAATGAGGATATAAGGCACCCCTCTCAATGGGAGAGACTACGGTAACAGCCTTTCATAAAGAAAAGAAGAATCAACCAGAATGCTTCTTCCATCACCCCATAAAAGTCCTTAACACTGACATCTAGATATACTTAAACAATTCTAGCAACATTGGACAGAGTTCTGCTGCAGAATGGTGGGGTTGAACATTGGTGGTTTATAACAGGGAGACTATCCTTACATAACTTTAGAAGGGTAGTGTACCAGATAGACAAAGTTTTCAAAAAGAAATACAGGTGACCTTCCCAGTCCTCGACACAGGAAAAAGTCTTTGACCTCAATGAGTGGCCCTTTCTACAAGCTACAGTTTGTAGATTTATATGGTGGGTTTTCTATATTCCAAATAAACCACTAGAATATCAGCCAATTGTTTGAATTCCTGCTTACTCTTGCTGTGAAAAGGCAATACACAGGGATGACCATTGCCCCCCTGCTCTTTGATTTTACAGTGAAGCTGTGAAGATTAGGGAAGATGATGCAATTCAAGGAATAATTTATAAGGGGAATACTCATAAAATAACTATGTTCCTGGATGACATCTTCCTATCGCTCACCTCAACCCCTTCCATAGCCCCACTGATAGGACTATTGAAGATATTTTAGGATTTAGAAACATCTTAGCAATATTGAGACCTGGGACCTGGGATAGGAGCTTAAATCTCAGTGAATGCAGGACACACCTTTCAGATGGGCAGGGATTTACCAGTCTGAGAATAGCCATTTCTTGGCTTCAAAAGGAGATCAGAATCCCTGCTGTTTAAAAAGTAGAAAGAGGGTTCTCACTATCCAAATTCCTGAACTACTACCAGGCATAACAAACTGGCAAATTTGAGAGTTTAGAGAATGGGTAGACTGAGGAGCCTAGGCAAGCTGGAAACAGATTGAAGAGAAGTTTGTAGGTAGCTCTTTACACTATATAATAGCATTACTGAAGAAGGAGCAACCAAATGCTATGTGCAAACTTCACTCTCTGAAGATGACAATGCAAATGTGTAATATCATCCTGTGTATGTGTGGTCTCACCACCTTCCCAGGTGCAGCCACTCCAATCTCTAATTACCCCGGGTTTAAACCGGTTTATGGGGTAACCCAATTCTTGAATTGGCAGAAGGTTGATTGTGAGTTCTTATCACACCGTTATCATAATGGACAGACAAGACCCTTTGAGGATTGTAAACTGATATTCAAGTTGTCAGAACTAAACAGGTTACAGTATTGTAAATCGAGGCATTGGGCCAAACACACCTACTTAACCAAGCAACAGTGTCCCAATCCTTTACAGACTTCAAGACGTTTGTGTTTCATGTACGACTTGAGAAGTCTAATCTGTGGCCTATATAGATGCTTATCAGCTGCATACAAGATAAATGCAACCACATATATTCCCGTCTGGAACAGGGAATTGTCCAAAGCATGGGCAGATGAAACATTATTCAGGATTTGGCTGAGAAAATGTCTTGTTAGTGCACATACATTCCTATCAAGATGTAACTTAATGACAGACAAGATTAAGCACTTCAAAAAGGGTGAAACGGGTATGTAGGAGGGTTGGTGGTGGAGCTGGCACTTATTTATGCAGCTGGTGACACTGTCTTAAACTTACATTTATTGGAAGGATCTAGCTGAAGTTATTAGGGACAAGTCAAAACTTACAGTGTCCCCGGAGGTGCGCCTTATGAGGATCCGGCAAGAGGAAGAACTAGGCGAAAGTACTCGGGACAAATAGAAGGATGGTCAATAATTGTTGTGGTAAAAACCACAGTAACAGTATACTGGAGAACCACTCAACTCTCTACAATGGAAGATTCCTTGGTACGTTGTGGAACCTACTGATTTGCAAAAAAGAATATTGAATACCCTCTATGACAACTTACGCACATTCTTCTGGAGTGGCTTTTAACAATTGAAGCCTTACACTCATTCCATGCAATACAAATATTTACAATCATTTCAAATCAATTTCATAATTCTGTTCCAAAAAACTACAATAGTATTCAACTTAGATTTAGTGACCAATTATCAGTCGTGTCCAATATTCATCTGAATAATGAACATTTTAATTTTAATGAAAGCAGCTAACAACGATACTACGACCCTCAGTTAAGGCATGAAACTCAACATATAGATTTGGTTTGATTTGATACATTTGTATAGTGCACTTAACAAATTGAATCATATCTAGGAGCAGAATGGAAAAACAATAGGACACAGCAGAAAAAACAAAGCCTAACCTGCAAAGGAGGAAATAAAATCTCTAAACCAGACTCAACCTTGAGTTCCCGCCCCTGTGTCATTTAAACAGGTAGGTTTTTAGTGCCTCGTGAAATTGAAGCAGAGATTGGAGCACACAAATCTTCAGGGGGAGATTGTTCCAGAATTTTGGTCCATATACTCTGAATCTGCGGTACACCCGGAAACAAAATTAGTAGACAGGATTTCCAGCAGCATTTTATCACTTGAATGCAGCTGACAGGTTCTTTGATAGCTAAAAATTATTTTATATAAATATGAATGTGGAAGTTTACTTTAAAAATTAAACACAAGACTTGATTCTGTCCTTTATGATGAGCCAGTGTATTCTAAATATAAGTCTCACTGCTTCATTTTGTGCTTTTTTGCAGGGTGGAGAGTTGGATGAGTGGAATACCTGCAAGTAGGATATTACAATAGTCAAGTTGGGTGTTCACAAGCGTTCCAACCACTGCTGGATGGCCAGCTACCTGGACAACCTGGGGAGCTTGTCGCAGGAGGTGCAATGTACCAAAAACGTATTGTACCTTAGCGCTAACCTGGGCTTTGCTCCCCAGATTCTCCTGCCAGGTGCAGCCTAGGTTTTTTATTTTAGGGGCAAACAGTAGGTCAGAGTCCAAGATGCAAGGAGGGTGTGGACATCTGCTCTGATTGAGAAGATGTTTGGGTGCAAACAGAGCTGCTTCTGTTTTTATTGGCATTCAATTGGAGCCAGTTGGATGATATCCACCCCGACTTCCTCCAGACATTGTTCAGCCCTCTGCAAGGCATCGTCCATCTTCCCGATTTTGATGAAAACCTTGGTTGAAAATCAACCTCATGCCTCCTAAATATATATATCAGAGTGAACATATATAAGTTAAAGAAAAGGGCGGATAGTGAAGATCCCTGAGGGACTCTGCAACTCTGTGGAAGGGGATCAGAAATGAACCCTCCCAGTCTCAACCATTGTTGCCGATCTGAAAGAAAAGAATCAAACCATTGGATGGCTTGGTTGGAGAGGTTTCCGATGTCTCTGAGGTGACTAAGTAAGATACAGTGATCCACTGTATCCAGCACCGCAGAGAAATCCAACATGACCAGAAGGGATCATTTTTCCTGATCAGCCACTGCCAGGAGGATGTTCCACGCCACCCTTAACGCTGTTGAATGCTGGCTGGAATCCAAACTGTAAGGGATCCAGTAAGGATTCTCTCTTACATAATCCTTCAATTGAGATGTAGCAATCTTTTCCAGTATCTTGCCCAGCCAAGTTAGACCAGCTCACAGTCAATAATTCTGCAATTGTCCTCAATCTAAGTTGGACTTCTTTAAGAGAGGCGTGACAATGGCCTTCTTTTAACTCACACAGTGGTGACCCAGATGCCAGGACCTTGTTTAGGAATTGTGTCATAAAGGGTACGATCTCTGGAGCCTGCCGTTTTGCCACCCTCACTGGGATAGCAACAAGTGCATTGCTAGTAGGCTTCAGGTTTCCTAATAGAGATAGAACAGTTTCCTCCGAGCCTGCAGTGACGGTAGTTAAAAATCTTGGGGTCTATCGCTCTGCTTTTCTGTCCATGGAATCACAGGTGAGGGCAGTATGCCAGACTGGCCACTTCTTACTGGGGGTCCTTCGGAAGATCCTGCCCTTTCTTCATCCTTCTCTTCAAACTTCAGTTGTGGCTTCTCTTATTTCCAGCAGGCTGGACTATTGTAATGCTCTCTACCTGGCTCAGCCCTCGCACCTAATACATCGCCTGCAACTGCTGCAGAACCTGTCTGCTCGGACAGCCATAGCCACCCCTTATGTTTCCCACATTAGTACAGTGCTACGTTCTTTGCACTGGCTCCCGGTAAAACAAAGCCCTACACTTCAGAAATTTCACCCATGCATTCCTGTCACAAAGATTTAAGTGGGGCGCCAAAAATGACATGTAAGCAGGCAAGTGGAAAAAAAACAGTGGTGAATTTCTCTCAGAGAGGCATGGAGTAATGGAGTAGTGTCAGTCATAGCATTTGCAAACCTATTGAAGGCCGGTATGTTTTAGACATATGACCTCTTCAGGAGTTGGGCGGTATCCCAGCGCTAATTGTGTCGGGATACTGCCCGATGTACTTTGCATTAGCGCTACTCGGTCCGGCGCAACTTGTGCCAGATCAGGAGTAGTGGAAGATAGTAAATTCTCATTCCTGCTGTTAGCAACGACTCAAATAGCGCTGCGCTAATAGTGCCGAAAACAGCCCGAAAATATAGATTTTTACCTCCAGCAAAAAGTAATAGCATTACCGCCGCATGTCATGATGAGGCCCCTAGTCAATTGCATGTTCATCTCCACTATATATTACAGTGCTGTGATCACTGCACTAAATTTAAGGTGAGTATCAAGTACTATAGGAAACCAGAACATAGGTTTACTAATAGCTTTTGACCTGCATGATGGACTTGGCTGAGATTTTGCACACAAAATGTTTGTCCATGCTCCCAGGCCTGCACTCCCCCCCCTTTTTCCCATGGTGCTTTGCAGCAGAGAGGCTGAAAGGAATTTCAGAAATGAAAAAGCAACAATTTGTTCCCAAAATTCTATTGCTATAATGTTTTGAGTTGCTGGGTGGATTTGGATGAAATGTTCAAAACAAAAAGTTTGCCTGGAGCCCCCGAAATTGCACATTATGGGAAAAAACATTATGAAATGAAAAAGTTACTAAGAAATTAAAACACCACAGTTTCACAATTTTCAGACCAGTCATTTTCCCATAGAGAGAGCAGTTTTTGAACAGCTGTAGCACAAAAATCATGGGGCAGATTTGGACTAAATAAGAAATGACTTCGACACAAGGCATGGACTTAAATTACTTGACTGGTTTGGGGTACATCTATCTAGTAGCTTTTAAAATATTCAACAGAGAAGGGGTGCCCCCTGCTCCTTAAAACCTTGTTATTGGCCTTGGTGCTTTTTGCAGAAGAGAGGCTGAGCGAAGCTACTAACCTTTGATTTGCTTAATGGATTTGGGTGACATTTTCCAAACAGAATGTTTGTCAAGAGTCCAACTGAACTGGAAAATGTGGGAATAATTAATTAGAAAATGAAAAAGTTATTAAGAAAACATAAAAGCGCTGGTTTCAGTCTACTCACATTCATTTTCCCATGGAGAAAAAGTGCAGCTTGAAAACCACTGGGCAGATTTGGACCAAATGAGAAATGATTTGGGCAAAAAGCATTGATTTAATTTCCTTGACTGTTTTGGGCTAAATCCATTAAGTAGTTTTCAAACTATTCAACAGAGAATGGGGTGCTCCCTGCACCTTACAACTTTTTTTTTTCAATCTTTGCGCTTTGCATCAGAGAGACTTAGAGAGGCTAATAACGTTTGACTAGCCGGAAGGATTTGGATGACATTTTCTAAACCAAAGATTTGTCAAGTGCCCCCAAACTGGCAATGTTGCGAAAAATTTGTCAAAAAATTAGAAGGTTATTAAGAGAAAAAATAGTTTTTGGCCTACTCCCATTCATTTTCCCATAGAGAAAAAGTGCAGTTTTTCAACAGCCATAGCGAGAAAACCACTGGGCAGATTTGGACCAAACTTTGTAATGAACTCCCCCACAACCTTACAAAGTCTAATGTTCCTAACATCAGAAAGAGACTCAAAATTATTCTGTTTAAGTAGTCACTCCTACGGGGAAGACTGATTGTTTTGATTGATAGCGCTTAGATGGCCTGGTCGTAGGCGCTATATAAATACCAATAGCAATAACAATCACATCAGGCTAGTGGACAGGAGTAGGAAAGCAGAAACCATGTGAAGTTGGGGATTTGGGGTTGGGTTGGGGCTCCACTTGCAGGTAGAAAGTTTTCAGTTTATCAGGGGAAGACCATGTGAATCTCACAAGATTACAGTGTGGCTCCCTTGAAGTGTTGGGTGCCGGTGAGGACATGGAAGACTTATTCATTCTGAACAATTGTTCCCGTTATCGTGGGACTCAGTGAAGGCCATGGCTAATGGGCCCAGAAGAAAACTATTGGTACAACATGTACAGTGGCCAGAGCAGAAGACCATGGTTTGTGGGCCCTGAGTAAACTAAGGTATAGCAAAACCCTTGAAATTCAGTGAAAAAATATTTGTTAAGAGACAGTTAAGGTGATCAGATTTAATGCAACAAAACACCTGAAATTCATCACTCGCATTTCAATCAAGTCCGCCTTGGAGAAGAAAATGTGTCACACGACCCAAACAGTGATAGGTGGTCATGGCCAGGAGGGGGCCAGGGAGTCAAAAAGCAATTGAGGAGAGTGGGAGGACCATGGGAAGAGGGGGCACTTGGTGAGTTGCTATGAGGACAGGGATTGTTTTTTTCCAGCATTATTGGGGGAATACCGGGGGAATCCCCTGGGCATTGGTTGTTCATTGCTGGTCTATAAGTAGATCATTGGCATTATCAGAGGAAGATTATAGGAGTCCAATGGGAATGGGGAGACAGTAAAATAAAAAATGTAATTTTACACCTGCAGTGATCACATCTTTTAAGCAGGGGTCAATGGGTCTCTGTGACGAAGGCCATGGCTAGTGGGCCCAATGAAACCTATTGGTGCAACATGGCCACTGGCTATGACAAGGGCCATAGCTAGTGGTCCACGAAGAAACCTATTGGTGCATGGTGTTAGTCTTCGCAGTGAACGGTGGTGGCGTGAGTTATGGTTGCTGGGGGTTTTCGGTTTTACTTGTAATATTCATAATATGGATAGGTTGCTATTAGTGCAAAGTAACTATAACGTCCCACTGAATTTGAAAGGTTTTTCTTAGGGCACCTAAACATAATGTCCAATTAACGTTTTTTCACTGAATTTGATAGTTTTTAGTAGCACAACTTAAAACCATAAAGTCACTTGAACAAAGATTTATCACTGAATATATATATATTCAAGAAAAAACCTTAGTTGCAGGGATATTAAGTTTAGAACCTAATGCAAAAACACCTTAACTTTGTGCCCCATTTTAAATAGTTGCCATTAGTTAAATAATCATTGATGCCAGATATGATGTTTTTGTGATGTCACCAGTGATGTCATCAGTGATGCCATAGATGATGTCTTTAGTGATGTCACCACTGGCGTCATCAGTTACGCCATCAATGTGGTCATAGGCTGCACAACAGGGGACATGAATTTAAGGTGGCTTTTGACAAATTTCTGGGGTGTTGTTGCATTAAGTTCTCACCTTAACATCCCTGCAATTTAAGGTTTTTCCTTGAATTTCAACAGTTTTGTTACAAAGTATTGCTCACCTTAACTTCTCTTTTTGAATTTCAAGGATTTTGTTATTCCATTGATATTTTTCACGACAATAGCCATGGCCAGTAGCCACAGCATTTGGCCATGCCCATTATATGTTTTAGAAAACTACTGGACCACTAGACATAATTAAGAAATAAGCCCTGAGTAGGGGGGACATTACCCTATCAGGTAATGCCCCAGGGCCCATAATTACACGCGAGGGACTTATTGCTATTAGTACCCCGGCCCGTAATAGGTTTTTAGTAGCGCACCTTAACCATAACGTTCCTGTAACAAAGTTTTTTCACTGAATATAGATATATGATTCTGATGTCTGCGGACCATGCGTATGTCCGCGGACGGACATGGGGCCTCATTACGACCCTGGCGGAAGACCATGGTGCTATTAGCACCATGGTCCATGCCGGTAAGTTACCGACTCCGCCATGGAGAAAGGGGGAATTACCACCCCATTACAAGGTTGGCGGGGTGGTAATTCCCCCTTCCTCCATGGCCCTTCCCCATTCCCATTTTTGCCCCATAGGGCTCAATGGGAATGGGGTAGGCGCTAAGTATGGTGCCGCAAATTGCGGCACCGTAATTAGCACCAAGGTCCCTTTGCGGGTCCCTACTTTAACGGCTGGTCTACACCAGCCGTTAAGGTTGGGTCCCGCAAAGGTACCTCGTAATTAGGCGCTAATGGTCAAGAGCAACACTATCCAAAAACTCAGGGGGTGTCTTAAATTGTTGTATCATGCAGTAAAAACACTGAACATGTTCAAAAAGGTGCACCTAAATACATTAAATAAAATAATAAATAGGAAGTGCAAACTGTATATGTAAGACACCAACCGTCCAATTGCATAGCATATGCAACATAATGAAATATACCAAAACAAAATAAATATGCCTCCAACAGAATTACCTCACTGAAACTGCACAGCAAAAAGCAACAGCACACCTACGCAGCAGTAACAGCAAAACTTAGCAAGAAACCAGTGAGTATACTATATTTATTGTATATATTTTTAAACTTTTTGTATTAGGTACAATAAAAGTAATTTTTTTTTTATTTTTACACAGAAATTTCTAGTACTTTGGAATGGCTGGAAGCTGGAAGAAATTTTTCCTCGGGATGAAATGAGTGAAAACAGTGAAACTAATGGTAGACACTACACTTCTCTATATAAACCAATTAATAACCATTACTTTATGTGTACTTTACAATTTTTTTAACAGACATACAGACATAAAAAATACAGAAACAGAGACCTTAGAAATTCGTCTGCAGTGAATGGTGCAAAAAATGTATCTATTATTGTCATATTTCATTCTTTTAAAACACTTTGTGGAGGACCATATAAAAGAAAAAATTAAATATCACTGTCCCACATGTACCTGTACCCCTTCTCCATGTCCCAGCTAACCATCCCCAAAAACTCCCTAGCAAGAAAAACGTTACGATGAGACTTCAATCACTTCCTCCCCTACCATCCAACATGTACAAACCCCTAATTCCCCTCTATTTGTATCAATTTCTGCTTCCCCCTCTCTTTCATTATGTTTATACTTTTATGCAATAATAAAATAATAATTGTGTTTCTACCATATTCCTCTATGTCTTATTTTTTTTTAAAAAGGCAGTTAGGGTGTCTGCGGACAGCGTGGGTGTCCGGGATTTCCGCAATTAGCCAAAATGGGGCTGTACTTAGGACACTATACCTGTTCATACTGTTCGCAATCAAAATGGAGGTGTCCTTAGGACACACAAGATGTCCGCCTGTCCGCAATTAACCAAAATGGGGGTGTCGTAAGGGCACTATACATGTTTGCACTTTCCTCAATCAAGATGGAAGTGTCCTTAGGACACACAAGATGTCTGCCTGTCCGTAATTAAGCAAAATGGGGGTGTCCTAAAAACACTGTACCTGTTCGAGCTGTACGTAGTCAAAATGGGGGTGTCCTCAGAACGCTAAAGACGTAACTATGCAAATTAAAGTCAAAAATAGAAGTGTCAATGAAATGCTGCAGGGCCTTGTGCATTTTTAGATGTACGCAGACCTCTAAATTTTAGCACTGCTGCCCTGTCAGAACCATTGCATTTTTGTCTCGGAGGAAGTGGTGGCTCTGAAAAGAGCCTTTTTTTGGTGTTTTTTTGTGTTTCAAAAACTTCAAATGGTCAACACCTACTGCAAACTGGATTGCTGTAATTGCAAAAAAGGTTGCAATGCATTTTGTATATTTTGCAGAAAAATCTGATTGCCAGCATAAGTAAGATGTACTACATCTCTGCGAAAAATGTATGTACTTTTCATTGTGAAAAGTGGACATACTAACATCTCTCAAAAAAGCGCAGACAGCCTCGTTGACATTGCACCTTGCTTTCTCCATTTGTGGACCAAATGAAGAAGAGCGCAGCCACATTTGTCTCTGTGCAATACGGGAAAAAATTACTCTGGAGTTTGGATACATGTCCTAAACTGTTCCCTCCACAATGAATAATAATAATATCTGGGTGACACTGTGTCACCAAAGTAGCACCAAGGGGTACCAAATCCAGCCACTTCATTACACACACTTGATGCCAGTGCACTTCCACATGAGGGATACCAAGATGTACAGCCACTCCACAGCGATCTGCATGCACCTCCAACCAATGTATCTACGAATCTCCCAAAATCCAGACAATCTGCTTTCTGAAACACACAGCCATAGCTATCGGCTCTCCTCTCAGGAAAAAGACTTTCTGACAAAGTCTCTGCTCACAAATCACACCCAGTAAACCCTATTGACCAATCCCTTGCTCTGCTACGTTTCATTTGCATGCCTCTCAACCTCAAAAATCCTGTATGTAATACGCGCTGTCTGATGACAACCGCAGTGTCCGCGGACAATTCGTAAAATCTGAGCATGGGGAATTAAAATTTAAATAGTGTGCCCCATTTTCCCCATTGAGGTTGGCTCTGAAAAGAGCCATTTTGGTTTTTTTGCAGATACTTCAGAAACACCTTATATTTTGTATTTATTATTTTATTTCTTATTTTCCTCCAAAAACCTTCATATTAGCTTCTCCAAAGCAACCCTTATGTTCCAAAACAGCATGGCATTTCCCATAAAAGATAAAGACATGCCATCTTCTTTAAAGTAATCAACATTACCAGAGTCAATGTTGTCATTGTTGCAAAAGAACATGCCAGTTCTAAGCATAAAAGCAAACATGCCTCGGTTGATTAAACACCTAGCAATATTTTGCTGAGGACAAAAACAGAACTATTGTCCCATATTGCCCTAGGTACCAAACCAGAAAGAATTACCTTGGCATTTGGAAGTAGTTTCATTACTGTCTGAACCATGTTTTCTAGATCTTTTAACAAAGTAGGGGCACTGACATAGCCAAATGCAAAGCACCACAGTGCAGAACAACCACATGTGGACTGTTAACCCTAGCCATATCTTCACAAACTTCTAGCATTGCCTGCAAATTGAAACCAGGCACATTGCTCCACACCACCCCCGCTCCTTTTACATCAAAATTGTTAGCCACATTCCTACATTTAGCATACTGCTCCAAACCATTCACAAACATATCTCCAAGCACCAACACCCTGACTTTCGTCACCTCTGCCATCTTCACTACACGCAGCCTCTCTTAATACAAAGCAGAACCTCAACACCTGATTGGCTAATCCTTACAGTCCTATTTCCATGCCAGATATGTTGAGAGGCCCTGTATGTGGCACGCCCTGTCTGCGAACAGCCGCGGTGTCCGCGCAGCTCGTAACACCGGGACAGCCCTTCAACCCTTTCCACTTCACTCTCTGCACCATTCCCGCATTGGCTACTGTTAAGCAGTCACACAATCATCCACCAATCACATCCAAGAACTCTGCATCTAACTCCATCATCACAATTCACCACTTTAGATGTACTGTTGATCACTCTGAGTACAATTGGGCTATTACTGAAAAGCACCTACAGCAACTACTAGTAAACTCTCCAACGGTTCTACTTGAAGATTCATGCACATCCACATGCATGAACACAAACTACAGGTATGAATATTTTCTGCACAGTACATGTATATTTCTTGTATAAATGCACATACATGCCAACATTCAGAGCCACCTGTCAGGGAGATCGGGAGACCTACATTTCCCCATAGAAATGCATTGGGGCTACAGTAATTTTAGGTGGGAGGGTTGGCATGTATGAATGCATATAAAAAGAGTAACTGCCACTTACCCTGTATAACCTGTAAAACAAGCTTACTGTCATTTCTCCCATCTGCTATGATCAACTGTCACTTGCAAAGTTGTCTGCTCGCCACATTTTTATTTACCCTTATTATTAACTGCAATGTGCAAACTGTTATTTTCTTGATTCATTCTATAATTTGTGTAACCACTGCCACCTATTTATCCACATTTGAACCGTAATAGCATTTAATGCATTATAGTGTATAAGATGCACATACAAATTCCTTTCTATAAATGCTGCATATTTAACATGCATTCTATCATTTCAACTTCCTTTACAAATGATCATAATACTAATCAAACGCAACACACACAGCTATCTAACAAAGTGTCATTGCATGTTAAAAGATGGGAGAAATAACAGTATAATTATGGGAAAAGGCTTTCTAGTGTGTTATAAAATGACATACACCCAGGATGAGTGCATGCATCTTTATTTATGCACACAGATAGCCAATACCATTTGAAAGGCTCCCAGCTGAAAAAACACCACTGCCTCTGCAACTGTTCTTCCAATCTAGACAGCCCTCTCATTCCAGCTGGTTGCCCATTCCGTTCTAGAATTTACAACAGCATTCAACTATGCACAGGTGCATTCATGTCTATCACATCATCTACAGCTAGGTATAGTGTTGTAAAGCAACACCTACAACATCTCTCCTTTCCTTTCAGTCTGAAACACAAGCACCAGATCCTTCCTTGAAACCCTTCCTTTATTTCAGACTCTCCCATCTCCAAGCACCACAGAATCACCCAGTACTTTGGTAATGACCTACTGAGTAATAAGCTGCTGACTCCATAAAATCCTTCTTCTTTATTTCCCACACCTTCACAAATGCATACATTTCATACTTTTCCGCATAGTTCCTGCCATTTACCCTGTAAAAATAGCAAACAAAGCATACGATTATTTCTTCTATCTCCTAACATCCAATAACACCACATGTGCTCGGTGTGCTTACTATTGCACTCATTTCTAAAGCACATTCAACTAACAGATTCTAAATGAAATATACAGAATGCACATAGGCAAAGGAAAGTGCATGTACATGCTATGCACAGTTATCAGAAAGCACTACTATTGCAAAAATAAAGAAATACATGTCTACTTTAACAACAGTGCTATTAACACACATATTTACTAACTTCTTTCTTTCACAATTGCAGTGAAGACCACTTCCGTGGAAAGCAGCAGAGTCTGAAGTACGAAGGAGAACTCTTAAAAAAAAGACTCTTTCCATCCAAAAAATTACTCAAACACTGTAGAATTCTAGTATTCCGAACAAACAATTGTAATAACCCTGCAACATTAGATTCAGTATCAATGCTTCCCCTCACCAGCTCCATACATTGTATTGTAATCTGAACACCAGTACACTAACAAACAAATACAAGAATAGCCTTCCCAACCTGATGTAGCAGCCCATTGCAAAATCACACACCTCTAAATACATCCTTACCATCATACTCAGACACTCATGCACAAAGCACACAAACACTGCACAAGATCCAACCCACACTTTCCTTTTTTCTCCAACAGACCCCAAAGAATGCCTACCAAAAAGCAACTCTGTAGAAAGCAACGCAAAAGTAAACAAAATCAAACTAAAACGCTCCAAAATAAGAATCCACTTCTAGCAGAATTTGTACAAAAAGTTCAAACAAAACAGCTAATGCAGTCATTAACTGAAACAAAACAAGCTTCCAGTACAGAAACTTTGCCTCCTCTTTGAAAATGTAAAACGAAACAGAAAGTGATTAACAACACTGCAGCTACCACTAGTGCTAACACTGCACCTATCAATCTTGATGTAGCGGCAAGTAAGCATACCAAAAACATTATTTACAAAAAATGTTCTGCCACAAAGTCCTTCAGAACCTCATAAAATCAGGAGAGAAATCATGCACAACCCTTAAAACCTACCATAGAAAATTTATCATAGAAGCTCTCATAGACAGTGCAATCCGTCTCAAAAGGAAATTATTTATTTCAGTTTTAAACAGAATGAAACCACTAACAAAACTAAGTACTAAACTACAAAAAAGACTTCTCAATAAACTGAATATCAACAAAGGTAGCTTCACAAACATCTGTGGAGGTGAATGGAGTCAGACCACGAGCACAGAACCATATTTCAATGATGAAGCATACAAACAAAATCAAATAAACCCAATTGCCATACATAGCAGTGGACGAAGGTATGAAAAACGTAATAATACCATTATGGAACAAGAAACGCTGCTCACAAAAATATCCCCAGAAAACTCAGTATCAACTCTCCATTCCGCTGAACCAATACATCCAGTCTACAAATGGCCATGCACATCAATGTGTAACATAGCCAAAAAATCTTTCAAATCTTTGCGCCAGTTCCTCAATCAGTATGTGAAAGGCAAAGACAAATTCAAAATGAAACTACTACAAAATATGCACTCCTGTCCATTGCGCACATACACAGGACTACAAGGACATTAATTAGACTACATTTCTGGACCTATTTGCAAAAGCACCTTCCACCATATCAAAATGATATCAACACATCATTCAACTATAAGAAATCTGGTCCATAAACTGTACTATGCCAAAAGTCCTGCTTTAGCACTAGCCAATTTAACAAACAATCTTCTACATGGTACAGCCAAAGAACTACTCAAAGAAATAGAGCATATCCAGAGAAAATATTTTGGAACTGAAAGCCACTTACAAAATGCAATAGGTTTACAACAGACTAGCAACAACTGTACAGATGGCAACCTCCTTTTACACACATACAAAAAAGAAATATTAAAGTTGAAAAACTGTGTGTGTGTTGCCACTGGACTTTTTATAAAAATAGCACAAAAACTGTAGACATAACGTACAAAATAGAAGTCAATGAAGATTCCAAATGGTTCCAATTAGATCTCTATTTTATAGCAGAAAAAAAATACGAGATTACTGACCCTTTAATACTTTGCAGTTAGTGCACTGCAAAACTTGAAAACAACCAAACATCTTCACGTCTATCACAAATAACTTGGAATTATTCCCATTACCAAAACCCCTGCAACAACTCAACTTATATGAGAACATCATAATTCAAACAGTGCACCCATTTCAAGCAATAATACGCCTTCAACCAAAAACAGCAAAACTACCTCCCTCTGAATTAGTGAAAGTCATTTGTTGCAAAGTAGTTTATTTGCCATTAGATCTCATAGAAAATGTACACACTCTGGGAGTGCAGCATCCAATAGATCAATCTTTAATTATCTTAGTAAATGGCGTACCTACAAAAGACAAAATTATTTGGCAACAACTCATGGACTTACATAAAGTTAGACAAGCCCTGCAATATTTAAAAGACAAAAATGAATACTACTGAGAAATTAATATTGATGAAAACCTGAGGGAAACCATTGAAATAATTCAAGAGTCATCAGAAACTGGTCAATTTCAACTTCTAGATCCTGCTACAGAAGCCAGTATTTTAGACCATTATACAATTCATCCATTACACTCTAAAGACACCATAGATGATGCACTGGAAACGTGCCAAATGCGACAAGCCAAAGGATCTCCAATCAGCATATGGGAAAAAAGTATAGAAGCACATGCCTTTCCTCTACTCTTTCCTACTGGGAAAGGAGGATGGTACGATGATAGAGCCGCACAAATAACAGCATCAGAATACTGCTCTTTACGAATGTATTCTGAAGTCCCCAGATTAAGACAAAACATGGAATGCATATTCCACCTTCTCTTTGAAAGTGAACTAGCAATTCAATGCTATGGAGTTGCACACACATTGAAATCAGGTATCCATTTTCAAAATATATCAGCTACGGAATTACTACAAAAAGTGCATGAAAAAGATGAGATTTTACAGTCAAGCATTCCAAATCGTTTAGCAAACATGCTTGGTACAAAAGAATACTTGTTCAGACGTCACTGTGTGATAAGAAACCTTGGCCCACCCACTTGGTTTGTGACAGTAAGTTGTGCAAAATATGCATGGGAAGATTGACACGATTTCCTATGCACAGAAAACAAAAACAAAACAAACATAGATATAAAAACACAAGGAGAACTCTGCTCTCTAGATCCTGTAAATGTACCAAGATATTTCCACCATCGCTTCATTGCTATGCTACACTTCATTTGTAATAAAACTGTTCCTCACCTCAGAGAAGTACAACACTTCTTTTGGAGAAAAGAATACCAAGCCAGAGGAGCACCACACATCCACAAGCTTTTGTGGATTAAAGATGCTCCTAAATTTGGTCAGGACAGTGATGCCACTGTTTTGCAGTTCATCAAAAAATATGTCACTTGTCAAATCCCTTCACAAACAACACCTTCATGCACACATTTTACAATTTCAAAGACACAAATGTTGCAAATATAAAAACAAAGGGAAATACTACACCAGATGCCGCTTTAGTTTGCCTTGACCAGTTTCAACAACAGGTCAAGTAAACAACTTCATGTCTTCAGTTAGACATAGTGTCAAAGGTAAATCACCTAAGAACACACATTACATAAAAAGAACAGAAGAATCAAAATACATCAATGATTACAATGCAATCATTGCCGTCCTATGGAATTCAAGCATAGTGTTACGCTCACCTGGTATCCACGGGGACGCCACCCAGCCCTGGTTGGATGATTTGCACTCTCGAACGCTCTCCCGGTCCCTTGGTAATGCCTCTGGTTAAAGATAGGTCTGCAAAATAGGAGATTCAATACCAGATTGTCTTTATGTTTTCCCACCTCCCTTGGCCTCAACTCCTACCTCCCCCTTGGGCCTTTTCCTTACCCAAATATTGTAAAAGGTGGATTCTCCGTCCTGCTCCTCGTGGCAGGGGCGCGTAGATGTGGGGGCGAGCAGCGACCAAGTTACTTCACTGGTGCAAGCCCCCCTGTGGGAATCCAGGCCTGCTGCGACTCCGTAGGTTTGCTGCTTTACAGTCTTTATATGCATTTCTTATGCTCTGTTTAGCTCGAATAATAATGTCTTTCTTCTTTCCTTTTAGGTATGGAAAGGTATTTTGGTGTTGTCATGCAGTTTGAAGATGAGCATTGGCCGGTAGGCAAAAGCGCGGTGTGCGCGATGCTGTCCGGTGAGTAATGCGCGATGCGCAGCGCTTTTACCCTTTTATATTGCTAACCTGTGTCTTTTCTCTCCTTGCAGGTTGTGATGTTCCTCGCCGAGCGCCGTAATGTTCCAGCAATGATACTGAACAGGAGATGACTACCCAGGTAAGAATTGTGTGGCTTTCTTCATTCGGGAGGAAACATGAGTAAACGCTGACTAATGCTGTTTTTCTTTCTCCTCTTTCCAGGTTATGGTATTCCGGGATGCATGCGGTGCTGGATGATGGAGTTCGTACCTTCAGGTGAGTGGAACTGAAGTCAGTGATGGATTGAACACAGGATAAAGTTTTGTAGTGTTCTTTCTGTCTCTGCAGGTCCTTGGTTTCAGGCAAGCTGGCATCAAAGAACTGGACACAGTGAGCGTAACGCTGCCCACAGCAGAATAAAGCAAAGCATGTTCTACTGTTTGGGTGTGGTTTAAATAGTGTCAGGTAAAGTAGTCCTGGTAAAATAGTCCCAGGCCTGCCACACCCAAAGTAATCCAGGTAGAGTAGTCCCAGGCCTGCACACCCAAAAGACTAGACCGCATAGGTTAGTTCCTTGTAACTGAGCTATGTGTGTGCCTCCATGTTGGCTGAACCCCCCCCAAGTTAAATAGTCCCAAGTAAATAGTCCCATTCTTATGTTGGTCTTCATGATGGTTATGAGCCGGCGCCAAAGGTGCAAGGATTGACTCCAAGAGAGTCTTGGATAAGGTTTGAAGGCCTTTGACCTGGCCCTAACTGGAAGGCTGACTTGCCAGTAAGGGCCAGGGGCAAGGGTCATGACACATAGATGTGCAGTACATTGCAGACAATTCCACTGCAGTTGCACGATATGTCACATCCTACTTAACCAAAGCAGAGAAAACAGAGCTTCAGGACCTATGGGATGACATATCATCTGACAAAACAGTATCAGAGAAATTGTACAGCTTAGGCATAAAAATGCTCTCTCATAGAGAATGTGGCTGCTATGAAGCTGCAGACCGTTTAACCGGTAGTGCCTTGTATGGAAAATCTGAAAATATAGTATGGCTAAGCTTTGGTCCTGCTAAATCTAGAAAAAAAAATCTCATATCATATGAGGACATAGAAACAATAGCCAAAAATGATCACAACAGCCAAGAAATTTTGAAAAACCATCTACTGGACACATTCTACCCAAACAGGAGTACCACTTTGGAAACCATGTGTTTATACCACGTAGCCCAAAACTTCACATACAAAAATAATATTAAACCAGATGAAAAGAAAGGCAGATGCAGAGTGGCAAATTGTGAAGGCAGCTTAGTGAAACTTACCGAACGCAGCTTAATTAATCATATCAAATTGTCATTAAAAACTCTTCAACATAAAGAACTGTATGACATGTCCCTGCTACAACTTTTTTAAACCATGGAGAAAAGAAGTACCGTTACTAGATACCTATAACTCCTATGAAGACGCTTTCTAAACAAATTAAAGCACTATAACAGATGTAAACCTTACACAGTACCAAACAGTGTTGCACAATTAACAGCAACTCGAAGAAGAACTCCAGGCCCAACTAGATTTGTAAACTCCTGATAGTAGTCAACGTTCTGTAACAGGAGGCCAAGAACCACTTGAACAGCCACTAATAGCAGATGAGGCCTAATTAGCAATGACAGAAGTAGAAAACACCATGTGTCATCATCAGCAAGTTCCTCCAACAATTGACAAACAACAACTGTCAGCTGTTGTAACTGCCCCACAGGTTTAGCTGCCTACAACATAGGCAGTGTCACTTTACACCGATGACTACTCCTTCCAGTAGAACACCAAAACAAATTAGATTATTACAAACTTTCTACAGAAGCTGCAATGAAACTATGCAGAGTTTTCAAACAAATGAAAATGCTGCTAATAGATGAGGTGAGCGTGGTCCTCAAAACAGACTACAGAGAGCTCTTTGGAGGAAAACACATTGTTGTTTTTGGAGATCTTCTTCAATTAACACCAGTGAAAGGTGAACCTATTTTTAAAACATTGGGGCACAAACTGTGCCGTAAAACTCTTGGCAGCATAGGAAATGTCAACCATTGGCAACATTTCCAATACAGAGTATTAACTGAAAACATGCGTCAGTCTGCAGACCTCACATACGCCAACATTTTAAAAAGTATTAGAGGTGGGCACATACATGCATTCTATGGCCATAACTCATGTGCTACTGATGTCATGGAACAATTAGCACACAACAATGTAAACTGTATGTCCTTAATGACAACTCTTGCAAGCTGTTCAAAATTTAATGAAACAATGTTAAAAAAAGAAATGCAACCAATAATTCAAATTGGCTCCACAGACAAACTGGACATTCATGGTATGACACTACCCATGTGTCAACAAGCCACAACAAGGCTAAACACCTTGAAAAACTCTATCTATAAAATAGTTGGTTCGGAGAAAATATTTAAATTATCTTTAAACTGTAGAGTAATGCTTAAACCTAACCTTGATGTGGACCAAGGACTAGTTAATGGAGCACTTGGTACAGTTGTTGGCTTTCAAACTTACCCACGTGACAACAACACTCAATTTGTCAATATTCTCTTTGCCAAACTATCTGAAGTTAAAAGGATAGGACGCTCAACAGCCCTCTTCCTTCTTTTCAGAGACATGACATCCCTAGAAGATCAAATTCTAGGTAGATATACTCCACACGTATAGTGGCTGGTAAACGGAATAGTTTGCGTAATAAGCGAGCTTCAAACCGTTCCACCAGCTTAATAATGTTATGTCCCCAGATAATTATTGCGTACAATAATATGGCTCTAATTTTGGCTATATATATATGGTTAGAACTGCAGATATAGAGTAGCCGCAGTTTCTGCCAATAAAAATACTGAGGGCATTAGTCGCAATAATGCAATGACTCTGAAGGGAAGGACCAGTGTACATTCCATTTCAGATGATCATCCACTATAACACCCAAGTACTTATAGGATGTTACTTGTTCAACGCTTTTACTGTTCAATTGCCACACATATTTTTTGAGTTTTCTTTTTTTAGTGAATGCCATCACTTTGCTCTTATCGATGTTAATTTGTAAGCCATTATCGGAGCAATATGTACCAAGGGCGTCTAACATATGCTGGAGTCCAGCGGGAGTGTATTCTAGCAGGATGAGATCGTCTGCATATGCCAGACAAACGACAATCACATCAGAGATCTTCACTGGGTTCGCCTTAACTAGGCGAAACACAAATTGCATATCTGCCAGATATAAATTGAAGAGCACTGCAGCAACCATGCACCCCTGTTTTACTCCACTAGTTGTTGGCATGGTTGCAGATAGTTTGCCTTCAGCATTTAGGCAAATCTGCACTGTTGTGTTAGTATGCAGCATCATAAGCATTCGGAGGAGACCTGGTGGAATTCCCCAATTGTGCAACTTCTGCCACAGGTGGTTTCTCTGCACTGTGTCAAATGCCGCAGAAAAATTGATGTATGCACAGTACACATCAAGATTTCGTCTTTGCCAGGCATGCTCGACCGCAGTGGATAATAACAGCAGGCCATGCACTGTGCCCGAGCCCTTTTAAAATCCAATTTGGTTAGGCGGTAGTATTTTTTTACCGGTTATCCATACATTTAATTCCGGCAAAAGGACTCGAGCAAAGATCTTAGATGACGTATCGAGCATGGCTAGCATACGATAATTATTTGGGGAGTCCCAGGCACCCTTTTTATGAACCGTGAGTACGTGGCTAGATTGCCAGGAATGGGGGATCAGTCCAGTTGCACCAATCTGTGTAAACAATAGGTGTAAGGCAGCTGCCCAAAGTTCAGGCTGTTTTTTTTATTAGGAGATTACACACACCGTCCGGCCCTGCGGCTCTTGAATTTTTTTAACTTTGTGATAATCACAATTATATCTGATATGGATGCTTGGCAGACCCAATGCTCAGATGGAATTTGCAGTATGTTGTCATTGGTGACAGAACGACCCAGAGTGCTACTTAGATGGCTACACTATTGTTCTTCTGTTATACAGTTAATGGTAAGAGGACGGGGTTGAGAATGTTGGAGTAATTGCCATATACTAACGGTATCCCCATTACTGGCTTTTTCGGCAATTTGTTTCCATAATTTACCACCACACACCAACTTGTGACGAGACAGCCATTTCCTATAATTCCTTTTAGCCATTTTAATTAATGATGGAACAACCAATGAGGATGTGCAGGGAGCATGCTCAACTAATATCACATGTATGTCTTTTTGCAACTTTCTTTTAGCATCGCTGATGGCAGTGTCAAATCCATCTCGGCGTTTGGTTGGAAAGTTGGTATGTCCTGCACAACTGATATATGACCGTCTTTCAATAACCTTTCTCTTATTTTCAACATCATGTCTGAGAAATTCGACAGCATAGCCTCCGCTTCATTCACACCACCAGAACCACTTGGTAACAGTTCTGACACAACAATATCTGCACGGTTAATGTTACGTTCATGCCATCTAATTCGATTCCCACCTTCATTTAGGGACAATTGGCCATTTCCATCATATTCAATGGCTGTTTTTGACTGCCGTGGCATCTTCAATAGCCATCATAACGGAACATGGTCACTTTCATATCTAGTGACCGTGCTCATGTCTGTTATGTAAGGTATACCTTTCCGGTTTGATAATGCATAATCAATTGTTGAGGCCGATCGACCCTCAATTCTAGTAAAGGCCATATCATGATCACCAGGTGTCAACCCATTCAATTTCACTATCCCGTGTGCTGCTAACAATGAGTGCTATTTTGCCCCCTGCTTATTAGGTTTCACCGTTAACGGTTCCACAGAGGCAAACTCAGAGATACAGTCCGCTGTAAAAGGGAGATGACCAGTTTTCCCATTAAAGTCACTGACTAACCACACCGGGATTGCATGACTATAATTCTGTAACACTGCATCGACAGTCTTGATGTTCGCGGCAGGCATTGCCATATTCGGTGGATCATATATGTTTATTAACAAGATGTCAAGGGATGATAGTGAGAGCATTGTAACCAGGATATACTCAGATGATTGATTTAATTTGACTATCCGTCATGGAGGGTTCACAGATACAAGAAGGCCACCTTTTGGACGTCCCTTTGTACCTTGGGTTGCCATTTGATGAACTGTGCTCCGCCCATCTATTTGTACTTCAGCTAACAGCCATGTTTCCTGCAATGCAACTACACTAAATATGCTCATCTGACCCATCAAGCCATCGATGTCGAACAGGTGGGTATGCCCTCTGGTATTCCAGGATAGGAGCATATCCACCATGTCGCATCACTGAGGCTTGGCGAGGAAGTGAGCCGTGAATGCTGTGGGCAACCACTGCCAATAACCATCAGGAGAAGTATTGGTAGGTACTGCTCTGCCTAAATCAGCGGTTCCTTTCTGTCCATTGGGGTTGTACGGAACTGATGTAAGAGTCAGGTCACTATTTTGAGGCTCTTGTCTGTTGCTATTAGATACACTGACTGGTATTATAATTTCATTTTTGTTTAGAGGACTTTCAACTCGTAAAATATTATAACCCAATCGCAAGAAGTCGGCCTCGAAGCTTAGTACATAGTTCAGTAAGGCTTCTACTGAAAAAGATATGTTTGTTATGAATTGATTCTTGAGCATCACCTGATCTACTATTCGTATATCATCTGAGGTGATGACTCTCAACGGTAAGATGGACTTAAATATACATAACATGGCTGACCTATTTAACGGTGTTGTTAAAGACTCCTGATGTAGTTGCACTAATTGAAGGGCCGGTATCCTCATGCCACTTGTAGTAGGATTAATTACTATAGGATTAGTACTTGCCTTTATGTTAATATTAGGGGCTTGAGTACTCTGCGGATTGGCCCATACTGCAGGCAGAGTCGATTGTTTGTCAGAGTTCTTTTGATTGCTAGCTTTTTGGATGGGCAATTTTGATTTGAGTATTTTACTCTGCTGACGTTTGGTAGATTTTGGTCTTAAGTGATAGTTAGACTATTTTCTACTGCAATTACTTCCGCATCCTCGGCGGTAGATGACGGGACTAATGATGCATTGTTCAACACTGCACATTTGTCTGCAAGAGCCGCGTCAGGGCGACATTCATAGGCACTACATACAACCCCTTGGACAGCCAAAGCTTTCCTGCTTTTATGTGGTCCGTGGAAGCATCTGCGACCATACACAAACGCATGGTGTACAGGTGCCAATCGCGGAGCACTAATTTTGTTTTTCTTCTGTGTTTTTATCTTTTGTGCGGAACCTGATAGTGAAGATGCTTTACGTGGGGATGTACGAGACATCACATGACTACTAGTGTGACAACAACCACGCATGTTCTTATGGATTATCAAAGATTGAATGTTAATCTTCTTTTCTAGAGTTTTGCAATTGCTAATTAATAATGTCAGCAAGTTCTCAAGAGCATAAAACATGTCATCAGAATTCATACTTATGTCATTAGGATTGGTCATCTGGTTTTCACAATCACAAGGATACAAGGATTAGGCAATTCCTTAGTTATAGGAAAATGAAAAACACTATGGCCCTCATCACGACCCAGACATTGGACCATGGTGCTAATAGCACCATGGTCCATGCCGGTAACTTACAGACTCCGCCCTGGCGGAATGGGGAATTCCGAGGTTGGCGGGGCGGTAATTCCCCATGCCGCCATGGCCCTTCCCCATTCCCATTTTTGCCCCATAGGGCTCAATGGGAATGGGGAAGACGCTAAGTACGGTGCCGCAAATTGCGGCACCGTACTTAGCACCAAGGTCCTTTTGCGGGTTGGTTTTTTAACGCCTGCTAAAAGCAGGCGTTAAAGTGCCACCCGCAAAGGGACCTCGTAAACAGGCGTTAAGGGTTTAACGGCATCGCCACCTTTTACGGCGCCGTTTACCCCTTAACGCCTGGGTTGTAATGAGGGCCTATTTGTCTTAGTATCTGTAGGATGAGAGGGAAAGAAGGAAAATGCAGGCGGGTGACATTCAACCTTTACTGGTGATACTGTGGGTATATGGAGGTTCCTAGAATTAATATCACCTTGAGGGCCGCATGTTTGTTTGTTTGTTTATTTGTTATAGCGCAAAACCAAACCCGAAGGGGTAGCTGGGCGCAGACAGTACAAGGATACTTGAGAACTTGGTTACAGGAAAAATACAGTTATACAGTTCAAATTACTAACAAAGTTGCATGTACAAGAAAATGTGAATCTACAGTTCAAGCTGGTTAACCAGATATCAGTTCATATAGTTACTATAATGGTATGCTATAAAAGCATGGTTTGCTAGGAGGAGTGAAGTGCATGGGTGTTGCAGCAGCTTCCAAGAGAGATTGCTCGGGGTCAAGACCCAAGTATTCTACCCAGGATCATATAATGACGACTCAGGAAAGTCAATGGACGGGCATATCCCTGTGACTGGTAGGCCGTGAACTAAGGCTATATGGCCGTTATGGTGCACAGCAACATTTAGTTCATTGGTGCTATTTTTTGGTGAGAAGATAGGGTGGTGGGGTTTAGTCTGCCTATTACTTTATCGCCGGACTCACCACATGGCAAATGTTCAATTGCTGTGTTTGCCGTATAGACCACATTATTGTTTATAGGCACAGCATAAGTTTGAGCCCCTAACACATCACTTAACAATTTGGAGCTTACGCAACCCAAATTTGTTGTGAGATCACCCACCAAATCGTCTTTAGCAGACTCTAAAACAGAGTTAGGCATGCCTCTTTTACTGTAATATTCCGTTATTTGTTTGCACTTTGGTATCACTGTCTTCGGGTTAGAAATGACCTTCGGGATACATATCCTTCTATTCCGAAGGTTTTTATGCATGGCAAGTTCACTCGCATACTCATCAATACCAATTGCTGGGACACACGCCATTAGTATGATATGCGGATCGAGAGTGTCTTAAATAAATAATGATGATAGAATAACAAATACAGATACAAATATGAAATAGAGAGGACCAACAACTCCCTTTGTTATTCCCACTTCGTGCTACACCTTCGAGATCACGATTAAGCTTTTTTACGCCAGGAACACGTTATTGTCTGCACCTGCAGGCAAAGAACCCCAATGTGCAAACAACTAAAAAAGAGACTGTGTATAATTATAAGCATACAAAAGCATACAAAAGCATACAAAATGTTTAAAATGTTTAAATATTTAAAATATCTATCTATAAAATATCTATAAAAAGACTATGAGGCCGATTCATGGAATAATTAGCGCGGCGCAAGTGGGCAAAAACGTGCGAATCGCAGTGGAATAGCGAAAATCGCAGTGCAAGTGCGAAAATCGCACGAAAAGCAGCGCACGTCGATTCATGGAAGGCCGTGCGCGAGAAAACCAGCGGATGTGCGATAAAAAAGTGCGCGGCGCACGTTGACGCACAGGCCATCTAACAGCGTGCGCCAGGTCACAGCGAAAATCGCACAGGCCACAGCGAAATTCGCACATAGCGCGGCGCACGCAACAAAAGTAGGCGGAACACGGGCGTAACACTCGGAATGGGGAACAACTTGCCAAAACGTGGGCGTCACGGGGGTAGTACAGGGCACAAGTGCGCGGAACGCCCACACGCTCGCCTACAACACGTATTCATGGAATAGAATAGGGGAAAAAAGCGCACGCTCAAACCAGCGCACAGGCGCAAACACGACCGCCACAAGAAAGCAGGCGGTAGCGTCTCTGCGGCTGTAAGAAATGTGCGCCAAAAGGTGCGCCAACAAATAGCACCTATATACTGCCATGATGAATGTCCCATACTGTGGCCCTCCAGGAAAAATGACGTGCAAAGGGGTACCCACAAACACGGACACCTGCTGACAAAAAATACGTGTGCCTGTATACCGGGGTGCGCGGGAAGTCTCACACGCGATTTCAGCAGGGTACGTGCATCACAGGGGTTCGCGTGAAGTCATTCACGCGATCGGGCCTGGGGGAGAGGGCTACGTGTATTTCAGGGGTTCGCGTGAAGTTTCTCACGCGATCGGGCCTGGGGGAGCGTGCTACGTGTATTTCAGGGGTTCGCGTGAAGTTTCACACGCGATCGGGCCTGGGGGAGCGGGCTACGTGTATTACAGGCGTTCGCGTGAAGTTCCTCACGCGATCGGGCCTGGGGGAGTGGGCTACTTGTATTCCAGGGGTGCGTGAGAAGTTCCACACGCGAATAGCCTGGGCGCGTGTATTTCAGGGGTGCGCGGGAAGTTCCACACGCGAATAGCCTGGGCGCCTGTATTTGAGGGGTGCGCGGGAAGTTCCACACGCGAATAGCCTGGGCGCGTGTATTTCAGGGGTGCACGGGAAGTTCCACACGCAAATAGCCTGGGCGCCTGTATTTGAGGGGTGCGCGGGAAGTTTTACACGCGAATAGCCTGGGCGCGTGTATTTCAGGGATGCGCGGGAAGTTCCACACGCGAATAGCCTGTGCGCGTGTATTTCAGGGGTGCGCGGGAAGTTTTACACACGATTTCTGCACGGTACGTGTATTTCAGGGGTGCCGGGGAGTCCCACATGTGATTTGACAGTGTGGGTCCTCCCAGGTGTACCCTGTACACCCTCCACAGCCCCTGCAGGCAGCCCACACCACAGGGGACTACCCTGCATCCCTGGTCATGTCCCGCAGGCAGCCCACCCAACATGGGCATGCCCCCCAGCAAAGGCACATGTCTCCTTGAACTAATGAACACCAACTCATGTCCCCTTGCACCCCCACCCCCCAGCACTGTGGGGCACCTGCCAGCAGGCCCCCACCCATGTCCAACTCATGTCTCCCACCACCCACACCCCCCAGCCACCAGGGTCACCCTCCACCAGGCCCCCACCCATGTCTCCCACCACCCCCACCCCCCAGCCACCAGGGTCACCCTCCACCAGGCCCCCACTCATGTCACCCACCACCCCCACCCCCCAGCCACCAGGGTCACCCTCCACCAGGCCCCCACTCATGTCACCCACCACCCCCACCCCCCAGCCACCAGGGTCACCCTCCACCAGGCCCCCACGCATGTCTCCCACCACCCCGACACCCCAGCAGTGCAGGGGCGCCCTCCACCAGGCACCCACACATGTCCCCCTGCCCCCAGGTCCTGACGATACTCAATCATGGCAGTAATGGCCAGCATACCCAGCACAAACACCCAGGCAAGGATTGCATCCACCCACATAGTGAATGCAATTACATGATACAACCCCAATGGCAAGTCTGTAAATGAACACATGTCCGTCACACACACATACACAATGGGTGCAAGTGAATGTCAAAACCCATATCATGACATGTATGAAACCAATGAGAAAATACCACAAGTGAAAGTTGAAAAAACAAGTATTAAAGATGTAAAATAATTTAAAAAATCAAACATACAACAATGGGGATAACAAAATAAACGGTCCATGTCCGAGAACAAATGTAAAAATAAAAAAAACAAAGTAATCCAAAAACAAATTTTGTCCAAAGCAAAATCATGTGGAAGTAAAATAATGAAAAACCATTTCCTCATGGTGAACACAATAATTAATAAAAAAAAATTTTCTTCAAAAAGCAAACTATATACACGAAAATTCCAGGGTCCATGAGCCCAACACCATAAATGAAACCTACTACTACCTAATGAAAATAATATATACAAAGAAGTGGCCATTGTCCGAGCGGTCCAAAAATACAAAAATTAATAAAGGAAACCTAACACTAACTAACTAAATAACTATATACAAAGGCAGCGGGCAAGTCCTGCGGCTCACTCGGTGATGTTGCTGGCCAGGGCATCATCGAACTCCATGTCGATGTCCTGGAGGCGGGACTCTGTCCTGGCCCCGAGGTCTCGCAGGGATAACCCCATGTCCAGCTCAAACTCCCTGCGAGCTTCCTCGAGGCACTCAGCCCGCCTCAACGCCCGACGCATGGAGAACTCCGCCCTGACCATGGTGAGCCACTCCTCTTCAGCCCACTGCCGCTCCGCACCTATCCGCTGGACCAACTGCTCCCACACCGAAGACACCACCATCCCAGGGTTGCCCTGCCCTCCGGCCGATGCCTGCCCCTCTGATCTTGAAGGCCCCGAGCCATGATGCCTCCCACGTCGAGCCTGCTGCTGCCTCCGACGCCACTGCCTCTGCCAGCACGACGGCATCCAGGCTGATGGAAACCACCGACGCCGTCGTGCACGTGCCCTGCCCGATGATGCTGTCACATCTTCCATCTGCTGGGGTCCAGTTGCTGTGTTGTCCACCCCTGCTGGACCTCCGACTCCCAACTGTGGCAGGGATGGGATCCCCACCGAGCTGGCTGCATTGGTCGGGGCAGGTCCACAGGGGGCCCTGGTGGCATCTGGGCCGGAAGACGGCAAGGAGAACGACTGGTGTATAGCCTGCACAGAGGAGGAGAGGGCCGCCAGATTGGACAACACATGCAGGAAACCCCCGAACATGGCCGATCCCAATTGGGCCACGTCGGCACGGTGCACTTCGTGATGACGTGCGTCCTCCTCCCGGGAAGCACGCACGGCATCACGAATCACAGCCGTGCGCATCGCGACCCCAATCAGGACCTTCTCCACACGGCCAGGGGTTCCCACGTCCGCAGGTGGAGTGGAGTCATGTGACATGGACATCCCCTCTACCTGCGGACGGGCCTGGGACGGGGCATCCCTGCTGGTGCATGGTGGTGCACTCACAGGGTCAGGGACAGCGACATGCACAGGCCCCTCCACGGAGACCTGTGCTGCCTCCTGCCCCTGGCCCTGGACTGCACCACTTGCACCAGCAGGGATGCCCCCACCAGGCCCCATGTGTGCCCCAGTGGCGGCCTCCTCCTCCTCTGTGCAAACCACCAACCTGGATGGCTCCTCACCGTCTCCCACCGTAGCAGGCCCCTGTGGGGGCTCACCCACCCCTTCTGCTGCAGCCGTGGGGGCATTCCCGCCGCCTTGCTCCACAGCGCCATCTCCGCCCTCTTCTTCACTAGCCGCTGCGTAGAGGGAGACAAAGAACACAAGCATCAGGGCACTGTACAATGGTCCCCTAGACAGGAAGCAATAGCAGATGAGCACCACTGTCAAAGTACACTTCCATCATGTCCCTCCACAACACATGGGTCAGTCCAGGCAAAACACACACAGTAACAGGCATGGTGCATGCCATGGACATTTCCATGCATGTCCAATGGACTCTTGAAACATTCAATGATATGTAACTCACATGCATCATGGCTCATGCCTATCACATGCACACACTTCACCTCAGTCACATCCATCTGGCCCCAAACACACCAAACACAGCGGATACAAGGGTAATTTGGCTGCTTCACTGAATCTGTGCATTGTCACACACATGTGTCATGCATCCATGGCATGCACAAGTCACAGACACGTAGGTCAGGCACACATACATGGCTATCATATATGTACCTGGCATCAGCACCCATCCCTCACCCCCACCCATGTCCAGGTACAGAGACTGGCATGCTCTCATGTTCAAAATCTGCATAGGGCTCCCCATGCGGCATTTGAACACATGCAACAACCATGTGGGTCACACATCACTGGTCGCACATGCATTACCATGATGTCCCTGCACACATACATGCATACATGGCCTATGGCACACATACAGGCAAGTATCATAGAACCAGCACACCGCAACATGCCCTGTCTCACACAGTAATGCTTGGACACTTACCGCTCAACTCCAGACGGGCCTCCCTCTCAAGGATCTGGGCGTGGAGCGCTGGGCGTACGCGTTCCAGGACCCTCATCTGGATGGAACTCATGCGGCCCCGGCCCCCCTCCACGAGGCGCCGGCCCTTCACAAGGGTCCTGGACCTCAAGTCTTCCCAGCGCTTCTTGATCTTCAGGACGTTGCGGGTTGCCACCCCCTCCGCGTTGATGGCAACCACACAGTCGGCCCAGATCCTCTCCCGTCCTTCCTTGCTGGCGCGGGACGATCCAAAGAGGGCATCATACTGCCCCAGGACATGCTCCACCAGGACACCAACTTCGTTGTCAGTGAAGCTGGTGCCCCTCTGCCCCTCTGGCCTGGGGTTGCCACTGGTGCCAGATGTGGAAGTGCCCGACATGGCAACCCCAGAGGCAGGTGTGGGTGGGCAACTGGGTCCTGGGGCTGGGCTGTGGAGCGATGTAATCCCAGTCGGGAGTCTTCAGTTCCAGCAGGGGTGGACACAGCAACTGGACCCCTGCAGATGGCTGATGTGCAGGCACCAAATGGCAGGGCACGGTGGCAGCAGGCAGGCAGGCAGGCAGCAGCAGATGGCACGTGGGAGGCTGCTCGGGGCACTGGGGGGCAGTAACTCGGCCTTCTGGGGAGGAGCGTGGTCTTCCGTGTGTTTTCGCGTGGCCAGCTTGATACGGAGTGATTTGGCACGTGAAAATCCTGCACGTCAGCGTGAAATCCGAGGAAAGGCCCTTAGCGCGTAAGCGCGTCAGCACGCATACGCGATTCTATTGGACCAGAGTCCCTCAGCGCGTAAGCGCGTCTGTGACGTGACCCGCACGGGTGTTCCCCACTCAGCACGTGATGACGGAGCACACGTGGAAATACTGCACGTCAGAGTGTCAACGCATGTAATTGGACAAAAGTGCGCGTACACGCGATTGGCCTATGTACGTGTATTTCATGGGTGCGCGGGCACTTACACACGCAAGTACGTCAGCGAACCTGTATCCCGTGGTGCGTGTGAATTTCCACAAGCTATTGGACTGGGAACTGGATTCCAGGGGTGCGCGGGTCACACGCTCGCCTAGAACACGCACAAAGCATAAATTTGCGGACTTTAACAATAACAAGCTCAGACACCAGGATGAACATACCGTTCCTAGCAGCAGTGGCAGTGGGCTACCAAAGGAGGAGGAGGAGGATAGTCAGGGCCAGAATATTCACACCCAGAACCAGCCTTTTCGGGATGCCTGATGACCAGGTGTATGGGAGGTACAGGTTTCCACCACACATTATACTGGACCTGGTGAGTGAGTGGGAGGATGACCTCACATCACCCACCCTGTGCTCCCAAGCACTCAGCCCCCTGGAGAAGGTCCTCAATGTACTGCACTTCTTAGCCACTGGATCATTTCAGCGGACAAGTGCCATAGTGGGTGGGGTGTCACAGGCCACCCAGTCACGCTGCCTACACCAGGTCTTGAACATCATCACTGCACGCCCATCAGTCCGCAGGCACATATACCTGCCCAGAACACCTGCAGAAAGGCATGCTGCTGCCCTGGATTTTTACGCTGTGGCACGATTCCCCAAAGTGCTAGGTGCCATCGACTGCACCCATGTGGCTCTACGTCCCCCCAGGGCATCTGAGCACATCTATAGGAACCGCAAGCACTGGCATTCCATCAACGTGCAGGTAGCATGTAATGCCAAGGGAATCATCACCTCAGTATATGCCAACTATCCCGGGTCCACCCACGACAGCTTCATTTACCGAATGCCCACCCTAAGCCGGGACCTAGAAGCTGGGCGGCATGGCGATACATGGCTGCTTGGTGAGTATGTATGCCACTGCACATGCATGCATGTTGGATACTGAGCAAGGTCACAACCCCAACAATGATGCCAATCACCACCTCCACAGGGGACAGTGCCTACCCTCTCAGCCCCCACATGATGACGCCAATTCGGAACCCCACCACGCCACCCGAGGTAAGATATAACACAGCCCACATTACAACCAGGGGCATAGTGGAGCGCACATTCGGAGTGCTAAAGTCACGCTTTCGCTCCCTTGACCGTTCTGGCGGGCAGCTGTTATACGCTCCCCCAGTAGTGTGCAGGATCATAGTGGCAGCATGTGTCCTGCACAACGTTGCAACACGCCGGGGCCTGGCCGTGGACATGGTGGTGGCCCCACATCCCCAACCACATGCACAGCCGCTGCGCATGGGAGGGGAAAGGGCACGGGGGGAGGCAGCCCGTACACAGCTAGTGGCTAATTACTTCACATAGAAATCACACCCCTGTGGAGTGCACACTGCCCTGGCACATTCCATCTGACAATCAATGATGACTCAACCTGACACTGATCCTGAATGTCTGGAGAATGAACCGTGAATACCATATCAGCCTGAGATTGTTCACCTGGAAGTGTCACAATGTGTGCATCCCTACCCACACAGACACCACCAATGCAGTTTTGTGAAGTTACACATTGAAGCAGCTAAAATGAATACCCACTTGCAAAATGCAACAAGAGGACAGTGCCATGTCAGCCAACCCAACCCCAGCACCGCCACACGACACACCGTGCCATGTCATGCTAATTGCAGGTAAACAAAGTAATCCCCACAACATGACATCAGTCTTACTATGTACAGTGTCCCTATTAGAAACCTGCAACACCTGAAATGCTCACAGCAATGCCGGACCAACAACATACTTGAGCACGTACTACCATTAACATGACATCACAAATGTTACATATTAGTAGTCTCACCACCTGGAAATGCCTGCACTCCCACCACTACCAACTGTGCAGTGTTGGCGCCATGTAGAGTTGTAGGTGCACTGCTGCCAACATGGACCCCATCTCCAGACTAGAGGTCCTTGTGTAGACATGAGGAAGGGACCTGCAAATTGGGAGGTAGACACAGAAGAAGAGTTACACATCAATGCAACATGCAGTGTACAACAGAACAGCAATATGCACTAGGAATGTATACACAGTATTGACTACAGACTGCCCACACAGCTCATGGGAGTCCAACGTCACTGTGTAATTCACTGTCACTTGGGCACACCCTTTGCAAGCCCATGGAAACGGGAAGCAGGAGGGGTGTGTGTGACTCAAACCCAAGCATCTGAACCAAATACATTACAAGCCTGCATGTGCCCAGCCACAATGCAGCGTATGCCCACAGGAACCACGGAAGCCAACAAATCGTCCCAAAAAAATTGGGAATAAAAGAAATGAAAATAAAAATAAAAATAACAAACAATCAAAAATGGCCATTGATGGGCCCGGGGGGGTTGGGGAGGCCACCCAGGAGGTCCGAGGACAGGATGCACACCAGAACCCACCTGCGTGGATCCTGGGAAGATAAAACACCTCCATGGGCTCATGGCCCACACGGCTACCCTATTGTGGGAGTATCACTGCTGTCGCTATTATCACCCTGTGCAGCTGCATCCAGAGGTGGTTGCACTATGGGAGGCAGCCCACGCAAGGCCCTAGTCTGCTCCTCCATGGCTGTAAGCATGCGGGTGTGGTAGGTCTGGTTCTGGAGGATGAGTGTGCGGAGGTCCCCATGCAACAACTCACGGGATGCCCGGACCTCCGCCCTCGTTGCCTGCATCTCAGCTGAGAGCGTACGGGTGAGACGCTCCAGCTGCTGTTCTGTCCTTTGGTGTGTTGAAGCCTCAAGCTCAACAAGAGTCGTCCTGAGGTGAAGGAGCTCCTGCCTCAGGGCTTCCCTGTGGCCCTTGGACTCAATGGAGATGGCCTCCTGCAGAGTCGCCAGTGCGCCCGCCTGTCCCTGTTGGACCCCAACATGTCCTCCCTGTGTGACTGGCAGATGGAGTCGGTTGCCTGCTCTAGTCGCTCCATCAGCCTTTCTGGGGGGACAATGGAAGTGGCCACCCTATCCATGCCCTGAGCCATCATCTCGGATGATGCAGCCTGTTGGGTTGCCATACCGTAAATGGATTGCTCCCATGCGGTATTGCCGGGTGGCGTACGGCCACCACGTCGGCGGGCACCACACCTGTCTGGGGCAAGGCGAACTGCGCCTTGCTGTGCCGGCACTGCCTGAGGCTGCAGGACTGCATTCCCCCTCTGATCTGCTGGCCCAGGAACAGGATCAGATGTCGCGGAGTGTGACCCTGCATCCGTAACCACCGAAGGCGTAGCTGCCAACACTGACATCCCCATGGAGGGTTCTGACCCTGGTGCAGGTGGGTGAGACAGAACAGAATCCCTCCCTGGAACACTCACCTGCGACGGCACGTAGGTCTCATCCGAATCAACACCTGAGTACAGCTCGGGGGAGGTGCAGCCAGAGACACCCCTTGAGAGCACGACCTGCAGCACTTGTGGGTTCTCCCCCACCACCACACCACGTCCCTCACTGGTGGTTGGTCGGCCCTCGGACCCCTCCTGGGTCTGCACCATCTCCACAACCCCAGCAGTATCAGGTGCGTCTTCCCCTGCAAAGACATGAAAACAAAGAAATGGAAACAGGCATTAGCACCATGGCACACAATGAGGGCTGAGAAGCAAGAGAACCAGTACTTGATTGACACATGTCCCACATGACTAAAACCCTCCCATGCATGCACCCTCACTGCGTATGAAGTGCAGGCAAATGGCACACACTGATGACACCAAGATGGAAGATGAACACATTTTCTGCATGCTGCCTGGCAGTGGCATCACACATTGGCCTGTGATTGCCAGGTGAAACACACATGCCATCACACAGATGACATGTACCATTGCTATTGAGTGAAGATGGAGAGGAGGGCAGCACCTATTCATTCAGTCCAGTTCCCGCATGTAATCGCTTTTCTAATTCTAACAGGTCAGATTTTTCACCTGGAGCTGCCAGTCTGAAATGATCCAATTGCACAGGGACATGTGTGTACAAATGATATCCAGGTAACAAAGTCACTCCACTTTACCATAGCCATGTCAGACATGTGACTAGTGGACAGCGACATGCCTAGTGAAAGTGGTGGAATGCAAACAAACTGACTGAATGAACAGTGAAAAATAAGCAACTATGTTGTGGCAAGGTGACACTTCAAGGGCAACTGGCGTGCAGTTGGGCTAGATGTCTACTGTTGGCAGAAGGGATACTGCTATGGCCAAATGCAGCTGCGCAGGAAGTATTGCATGAAGCACATGGCTGACCCATACGACTCAGGCGCACACACTCTCACCTGGCACACAAACAGAAGCCCTCACACACACACCATGCACATGGATGACACACACATGCATGTGCACTCACCGGACAATGCCTCGTAATCAGCCAGATCTCCCACGCCTTGGATCTGTTCCTCCGTGACGTAGGTCCCAGCGACTGACTCATGTGGAGTGAGTTCCATGTCTACTACTGGAGACCCACCTCCAGTCACTAGAGTTACGGCATGACTTGAGGCCAGCTTACTCTTTGCCCTGCACTTTAGGTCATTCCAGCGCTTATAGCAATCATTGGCTGTGCGCCTCATGATTCCAAGGGCACTTACGATGTCCGCAACGGTCTGCCAGTGTGCCTGGCGTTGTGCAGGTGTGGTCTTGGATCCTGCAACAATGACCATCTCGTTGTCATGTCCGGACACATACTCGACAAGTGCATTCAGTTCGTCATCCGTGAAGCTGGGCTTCCTGGATGGGCCGGACTGTCTAGCCGTGTCTGGGGCACCAGCCAGTGCCGGACGAGCACTCTTCCTCTTCCGCTTGGAAGGTGGTGGTGATCCTGAGTGTCCTGCGCCGCTCTGGACACTAGGGGCAGGAGCCCTGGTGGACTCTGTATCAGGAGTGTGGGATTGCACACTCAGCATGGGAGTTGGTGCAGGCATTGGCTCTAGTGTGATGGTGTCACGGGGAATGTCAGCAGCATGGACTAGGACCGACACTGTCCTGGCTGGGTGTGTGAGGGCTGGGGTGGATGGAGCCGCAGCTGCCCCTGCAGCCTCTCCGCCCTGCCTCCTTGGTGCAGCAGATGACCTTGCTGGCCCAGATGCACGTGGCATGGTGACATCAACGTGCACCAGCGCACGTGTCATAGGCCTGCTGACCTGGAAGTCAGCCATGGAGTCAGCCAGATCTGGTGCCACAATGGGCTGGTCCAACAAGGGCTGAGCATGGATGGTGTCAGCCACATCAGCCTCAAAGGGTGGGGGGGGGCGGGGATTATGGGTGCCCTTGACTGGTCCTCCACACATGGGGGGACAGGCTCACCCTGCAAGTAACGACCACGTCCCCTACCGGATCCACCACGGCCACCACTTGTGGCTCTTCCATCTTTGCCACCCTTACGGAATCCTCGCCTCCCAGCCATGGCACTGATGTAAATGTGCGTATGGGAGTGGCTGGAAACTATTGTCCTGGGCAATAGGGGGTCAAAGGGGATGGGTACCAGATGGTAATTGTACCCTAGTGCTCTTGCAAGGCTGATTGTAACCCCTGGGGAAAGATGACGGGTCACGCTACGCACAGGAGCCCCAAAAAAGGGAGATGACGTGCACGCAACCCCTCCTAGACCACGTGTGCAGAAAGAAAAACCTGCACTACGCTGTGGCACCCAGTAACACAAGAATGAACGTATGCGTGTCACACGCAGCCTAGAATGACCTCTGAAGGGGTAGGCTACACACGGGGCAAGCACAGATGTTAGATACGTGCGTGACTCACCGTCTGCCTGGTAAACGAGCGTGTAAAAGGAGCACGTTTGGTTGGCAACACCCCCGCCAAAAGAAGATTTGTACGCTGTCTGAGGAGACAGGACAACAGTAGAAGGGAACACTGTTTGAGGGAACAGGCCCAGGTAAACCAGTAAAAGCGAAAAAAGAGAAAAAGCTGTCAGAGGTAACAGGGAATACGAACTTGAAACGCCGTGAAGTAAATCGCGTGTGAAACGACAAGAAGTACAGAATTCACCCACTCGCTCTCCACGAAAAGCACGTACAAGGAAAACGTGTTCTACACATACCTTTTATACAGGGCCACACGTCCAGCGTCACTTACGCGGCGTGTACGCGCTAGGGCCATTTCCACCAATTACACGCTTTGTTACTTCTGCGTGTAGGGACATTTCCACCAATTACACGCTTTGTCACTTCTGCGTGTAGGGCCATTTCCACCAATTACACGCTTTGTCACTTCTGCGTGTAGGGCCATTTCCACCAATCACACGCGATGAGACTCTGACGTGCAGTCTTTCCACGTGTGCTCTGTCATCACGTGCTGTGTGGGAAACACCCGTGCGGGTCACGTCACAGACGCGCTTATGCGCTGAGGGCCTTTGGTCCAATAGAATCGCGTATGCGTGCTGACGCGCTTACGCGCTAAGGGCCTTTCCTCGATTTTCACACTGACGTGCAGGATTTTCACGTGCCAAATCACTCCGTACCAAGCTGGCCACGCGTAAGCACACGGAAGACCACGCTCCTACCCAGAAGGCCGAACTACTGCCCCCCAGAGCCCCGAGCACGCTCCCACCTACCATCTGCTGCTGCCTGACTGCCTGCTGCCCACGTGCACTGCCATTTGCTGCCTGCACATCAGCCGGGGGTGCTGTTGCTGTGACCACCCCTGCTGGAACCGAAGACTCCCGACTGGAATTCCATCGCTCCACAGCCCAGCCCCAGGACCCAGTTGCCCACCCACTCCTGCCTCTGGGGTTGTCATATCGGGGCAAACACCATCTGTGACCACTGACAACCCCCGGCCAGAGAGGCAGAGGGGCACCAGCTTCAGTGCCACCGAAGTTGGTGTCCTGGTGGAGCAAGTCCTGGGGCAGTATGATGCCCTCTTCGGAAGTTCCCGTGCCGACAAGAAAGGACGGAATCGGATCTGGACTGACATCGTGACTGCCATCAACGCGGAGGGGGTGGCAGTCCGGGCCTTACAACATGTCAGGAAGCGCTGGGAGGACTTCAGGTCCAGGACTCTGAACAAGGCCCGGCGCCTCTTGAAGGCAGCGGATGCCAAGGGGCGCCGGGGCCACTTGTCGGAAGAACAGATGGGGGTCCTGGAACGCATATCCCCAGCGCTCCACGTCCAGGTCCTGGAGAAGCAGACCCGTCTGGAGTCGAGCGGTGAGTGTACATGCATCCTGATTGTGAGCAGTGCGTGTGGTGATTATTCGGTATTGTGCAGGTTGCACATCTGTTTGTATGGGGTCGAGTATGGGTGGGGGTGTACATGGCCGTGGGGCTGACACATGCGAGGGCTGTAATGTGTGAGACATGGATGGTGCTTGTGTGTGTAGGCTTGCATGGCAAATGCAGTTGTGCGTGCACACATGTTTGTATGTATGTGTATGTAAGTAGACATGTCCGTGATGTCACGCATGTATGTTGTTTTGGGCTGTATGTATGAGCACTGTGTACATGTGCATGTATGTGTATTTGACAAGGGTGCAACAGTGATGCAACATGGGTGCATGTGACTGCGGTATGTGTAAGCCTGATTGGCAGATGTGACATGGATGCCCGTCTGAACAGTGCGACACTTGGCAGAGGTGTACACATGCATGCAAGTGTGGTGGTGTGTGTACATGTGTGGTGCACTTCCTGTGTTGCATGTGATGTCTGGGTCACCTTTGGCTGCTCATGCCGTTGTATGTGTATGGATGGTGGTGGCAGTTGCGATATGGCTGTGGTATGGCTCATGTGTGCGAGTTGCAATGACATGTGTGTTGGGGATTGTGATGACATGTCTGAGGTTTGCCAATGCCACTCATGTGCAACTGTCATGTGTGTATGTGTCCATTGTACAGTGCCCTGATGCCTGTGTTTTGTTTCTCCCTGTCTGCAGCGTCAACTGATGAACAGGGCGGAGAAGGTTCTCTGGAGCACAGCGGCGGGGATCCGACCGCCAGCCGGAGACGCAAGGCCCGGCTCCCCTCCCGTGTTGTCATCTCGTCGGGGAGTGAGGAGTCCGGTGCCGCGTCCCAGGCCGCAGCTGCCGGGGGGAGGTCCAAGAGGCGGAGGTTGGAGTTGGAATCCTCGGCAGCAGAAGGGGCAGCTGGGACCCCACAGGGCCCAACAGGGGAAGATGGCACGGAGTCATCCAGGTTGGTGGGGGGTCTGGTGGAGGAGGAGGCCGTGCAAGCACCAGAGACGGGGTCTGGAGGTGGGGATCACACTGGTGCTAGTGGTGCAGTCCAGGACCAGGGACAGGAGGCAGCACAGGCCGCCGCGGAGGTGCCTGTGTGCAATCCTGTCCCCGATCCTGTCCCTGCATCATCTTGCACCAGCAGGGATGCCTACGTCCAGACCCGTTTCCAGGCAGGGGATGAGCTGACGTCAACTGGCCTTCCTCTGCCTGCGGACGTGGCTATCCAGGTCCGGGTTGAGCCTGTCCTGGCTGGTGTGGCGTTGCGTCAACGGGCCATGCGAGGTGACCTGCAGTCTTTTCATGGAGAGACTGCACGTCATCTCGAATGGCTCGTTGACCACGTCAGCCTGCTGGGACAGGTCACCCAGACCGGATTCCTCCGTCTGATGGGGCTTGTTCCGACCCCCTCCTCAACTGGACCCCCTACGCGCCAGTCGTCCTCTGTGCCATCTTCCCACCCATCAGTCACCTGGGTGCCCTGTGGAGCTGCCTCTGACAGTGCGGCCAGGCTGGTGGAGGAGGCATCCCTGCCACAGTCGGGAGTCGGACGTCCAGCATGGGTGGCCACATCAACAACTGCACCCCAGCCGGCGGAGGATGTGCAGGCAGCAGGAGGCAGTGCACGGGCAGAGGCAGAGCAGCAGCAGCAACATGGTGGGAGCCATGAAGGCTCGGGGCCTTCGACATCGGAGGGGCAGGCATCGGCCGGAGGGCAGGAGGACCCAGGACAGAGAGTGTCTTCCGTGTGGCAGCGGTTGGGCCACGCCATAGGTGCGGAGCGGCGGCGGGCGGAAGAGGCGCGGCTCACAATGGTCAGGGCGGAGAACTCCATGTGGAGGGCCCTGAGGCGGGCCGAGTGCCTCGAGGCAATCCGCAGGGGGTTGGAGGAGGACACGGCGTCGTCCCTGCGGACCCTCGGGGCCATGGAACTGGACCGCCTCCGGGACATCGAACAGGAGTTCGATGATGCCCTGGCCCGGAACACCACGGAGTGAGCCGCTGGACTTGCCCGCCGCTTTTGTATATAGTTCTTTAGTTTTAGGTTTCCTTTGTTTTTTCTTATGATTTGGAGTTGACGGACACTGCTCCACTTTTTGTATATAGTTGATATTTAGGTAGGTTTTTTAGGAGGTTTCCTTAGTTCAGTTGTGATGATGGACCCTTGTTATTTTTGTACATAGTTCTTTGTTGCATGGAGAGTTTTTACATTTCACTTTGGACAAAATTTTTTGGATTTGATTTTCTACTTTTGTGTTTTTATGCGGACATGCAGCTTATTTGTTCACATTTACATTGTAGTTAGTTTTCTTTCTTTAGCATTCGTATTTTTGTCCAATACATTTTTTTTTCCATTGTTCACTGTGTGGTTTCATCTCATTGGTTTCATGCATGTCATGTTGTGTGTTTTCCCATTCAATTGGAAAATATGTGTGTGACGGACATGGGTTCATTTGCTTCATGAACATTGGGGGTGTAACATGTGTTTTCATTTCCATGTGGGTGAATGGGTTACTTGGTAGGGCTTTTTGGCTGTGGAGGCTGACCATTACGCACATGATTGGGGATTGTGAGGACCTGGTGGGGGCTGCACATGGTGGCAGGGGGGTGGGGGTGGTGGGAGACATGGATGGGGGCCTGGTGGAGGGTGCCCCTGATGGCGGGGGGGTGGGGGTGATAGGGGACATGAGTGGGGGCCTGGTGGAGGTTGACCCTGCACTGCTGGGGGGTGGGGGTGGTGGGAGACATGAGTGGGGGCCTGGTGGAGGCTGCCCCTGCACTGCTGGGGGGTGGGGGTGGTGGGAGACATGAGTGGGGGCCTGGTGGATGGTGCCCCTGCACTGCTGGGGGGTGGGGGTGGTGGGAGACATGGATGGGGGCCTGGTGGAGGGTGCCCCTGGTGGCGGGGGGGTGGGCGTGATAGGGGACATGAGTGGGGGCCTGGTGGAGGTTGACCCTGCACTGCTGGGGTGTGGGGGTGGTGGGAGACATGAGTGGGGGCCTGGTGGGGGCTGCCCATGGTGGCAGGGGGTTGGGGGTGGTGGGAGACATGAGTGGGTGCCTGGTGGAGGGTGCCCCTGCACTGCTGGGGTGTGGGGGTGGTGGGAGACATGAGTGGGTGCCTGGTGGAGGGTGCCCCTGCACTGCTGGGGTGTGGGGGTGGTGGGAGACATGAGTGGGGGCCTGGTGGAGGGTGCCCCTGCACTGCTGGGGTGTGGGGGTGGTGGGAGACATGAGTGGGTGCCTGGTGGAGGGTGCCCCTGCACTGCTGGGGTGTGGGGGTGGTGGGAGACATGAGTGGGGGCCTGGTGGGGGCTGCCCATGGTGGCAGGGGGGTGGGGGTGGTGGGAGACATGAGTGGGGGCCTGGTGGAGGCTGCCCCTGCACTGCTGGGGTGTGGGGGTGGTGGGAGACATGAGTGGGGGCCTGGTGGAGGGTGCCCCTGCACTGCTGGGGTGTGGGGGTGGTGGGAGACATGAGTGGGGGCCTGGTGGGGGCTGCCCATGGTGGCAGGGGGGTGGGGGTGGTGGGAAACATGAGTGGGGGCCTGGTGGAGGCTGCCCCTGCACTGCTGGGGGGTGGGGGTGCAGGGGGACATGAGCAGGTGTGCAGGGTAGTCCCCTGGTTTGTGGGCTGCCTGCAGGGGCCGTGGAGGGTATACAGGGAACACCTGTGAGGACCCACCCAGCCTAATTGCGTGTGATAATTCCCGCACACCCCTGTAATACACGTACCTGGCCAAATCGCATGTGAGAATTCCCGCGCACCCCTGTAATACACGTACCCAGCCGAATCGCGTGTAGAACTTCCCGTGTACCCCTGTAATACACGTACCCAGCCAAATCACGTGTGATAATTCCCACGTACCCCTGTAATACACGTACCCTGGCCAATCGCGTGTAGAACTTCCCACGCACCCCTGTAATACACGTACCAAGCCAAATCGCGTCTGATAATTCCCGCGCACCCCTGTAATACACGTACCTGGACAAATCGCATGTGAGAATTCCCGCGCACCCCTGTAATACACGTACCCAGCCGAATCGCGTGTAGAACTTCCCGTGTACCCCTGTAATACACCTACCCAGCCAAATCGCGTGTGATAATTCCCACGCACCCCTGTAATACATGTACCCAGCCAAATCGCGTGTGATAATTCCTGCGTACCCCTGTGATACACGTGCCCTGGCTAATCGCGTGTAAAACTTCACGCGTACCCCTGTAATACACGTACCCTGGCTAATCGCGTGTATGACTTCACGCGTACCCCTGATATGCACGTTACCCGCTTTGCGTTCCTTGTTTGGCAGCCCTGTGGACTGGTCCAGGGTTAGCGCTGCCCTTTGCGATGATTTAGCGATTTTGATGGCTTTTCCTTGCGCGAGGGCGTTCTTGGGGGCGTTACTGGCGCTGCTAAAGGGTCGCTGCGATACTCTGCGCCACGGCTGGTTTGGGAGCCTGAAATCCATGAATACGCTGTGCGCGGAAATCGGTTTTAGCGCACGTGCCTGGCGCAGACAATCGCACGCGGACACTCTGCGCCAGCCGCTTGCGACACTTTTCTGCGAAATTCTATGAATTACCCTGTATATGTTGCAATTGCCCAACAATATAGACAGTGCCTTACGATTTCATTATTTCCATTAGTACACATTAAGTAACTATTGAAGTAGGTGCACCTCAAGTCAGGGTCGGAGTCAAAAACAACAACTACCATAACAAATTTAAAATACTCACATACCCATTCCTACTCCCACATTCCTACTTGCTCACGTGGGGTGCTATGAGTGCAAGGAAGCCACGGATGGAAAGCGAGGGACAAAACACAAGGTACAACACTAAATCCTACAGGACCGGCACTGGTACATTGAGTTGATACTTTTTAGGAAAAAACTCTAATACCCTGAACACTGACCGCGCCACGCAATCAGCGATCAGCACTTACTCAATGCACTTCCTTGAATGCGCGCGCATGAATGCGCACGTCCGGTGCCTATTATGGTGCTGCTGGGAAATTCAGAGGAGGGGCCAATGACATTAAAGGGCCTGCAACAATCAAGAGAGACACGTATTAGAACGTATTAGGACCCACACGTGTTAGGACCCACAATGTGTATCCCCCAAACTCCCTTTGCTCTTTAAGAGCCTGCAAGGAGGGGGCAAGTCCGTACCAAGTTCACAAGCTTGATGTAGACGGTGGCTCCACACGGCTTCAGTCGTGGCTTCATTCGTGATCAGCACTTACTCAATGCACTTCCTTGAATGCGCGCGCATGAATGCGCACATCCGGTGCATATTATGGTGCTGCTGGGAAATTCAGAGGAGGGGCCAATGACATTAAAGGGCCAAGTTCACAATCTTGATGTAGACGGCGGCTCCACGCGGCTTCAGTCGCGGCTCCAGTCGTGATCAGCACTTACTCAATGCACTTCCTCGATATGTCTACTATGCAATGCAATAATCGTTATAAACTACCTACACTAACATGTGGTTTTTCTTTTATCACAGTGATTGAAAAAAATGCTTGCTCCAACTACCCATGTCATAAAAAAACTGCATACAACCACAAACGTCAGACAGTAAGCATATAATGATTGGACTCACAAACACCACCGCATAACACAGCCATGCAAACGGACACCTCACCAATAAATGCAACCCAAAATGCCTTCAATACCAACATTCTGAACACAATCCAACAAACAAACTAACACACATCATCTCACTATCCAAAAAACACTATTACACTACTACCAATGAGTACACACATCCCACATATCCCCTAAGCAGACCACATACCCCAATCAAAATCTTTGGTAACATGGGTGTGTTGGTGCTGCAGTGGTTGTAGCCAGGGCCTAGAGTCTTGGGTGCATGGCAGATGGCCTACGCCACTTCGGCCATGCACCCAAGACTCTAGGCCCTGGCCACAACCACTGCAGCATAACACACCCATAGAAACAAACACCTACCAAATGACCACAACCCAAAAACCTATTACATCCACCTCAAAACCTATCCACTTCAATTAACATTCTAACAAATAATCACAACCAATGCACAAACTCTTCAATACATACCATCTTCACCCAATGCTCTTCTAACGACCCAAAACCAGCATCATACTAAACTAAAATAGCCAGTAGTGCGCCCAGTGTTTAGTATGTCCGCGGACAAAAGCGGTCACTGCGGTCACCACAAACACATCAAGGCCTTCTCCCACCTAAAGAAATACAGCATTTGACCCATCTCTTACTCCCCCACCCTCACCAAGCACTCATACACACCAACACACTCCCCAAAATTGGATTTGTACTCACTTCCACGCAGTGTTGTCCGCTGATGTCTGCGGATGTCCGCGGATCCAATATGGCGGGTGCATCGAAACTATGTGACGCACCTCACGCCTCATCCCAGCCAATCAGAGAACACGTTGCATGTCCGCAGACATGATGCAAGCCGATTAGCCAATCAGTGTCCTGTCCACGGAGCGAACAGGGAAGTGTGTCTGTGGAGCGAACATAGATATCACTAATTGTTTTGCCTTACGTTTTGGTCGTTTAAAAATAAACTACTGGATGGATTTACACCAAATTCACAAAAGCACGCTTTCGGGACCAAGTCACCGCTCCTGCCGCATATTTGGTGAAAATCCATCCAGCGGTTTGGGCTGTAGGCGCAACATAAATTTTATTCATGGAAAACACTTTGGCCCTCATTACAACCCAGGCGGTAAGTATCCAACATTACCGGCATGGCGTAATTAGCGTTTACGCCTTGGTCCGATGCCGTAAAGTGCGGCACATTACAACCCATCGTGCACGAGAATTACGCCATGCCGGTAATGTAAACTACGCCATGGCGTAAATGACCCCAAAACGGCCCTTACCGGCATCGTACGCCACGCAAGGTGCACTACTGCCACCCATCATTGCGGTGACCGTAATTAGCAGTGACCGTAATTAGCGGTCACCGTAAATAAGCGGAACCGGAAGTAGCGTCATCGCGGCGGAACGGGAAAGAGCACGGCGGCCATCTTTGAAAACACAATCCATTGCCATCCTACCCAACCACACCACATTTGAACCTCAGACCTTGTAAAACCCATCACCCACCCATTTCCCCACCTAAACATGCCCAAAGTTCTGAAGAAAGCCAGCGATCGGCAGCAGCAGGACCGCTTCAGTCGGGAAGAACTAACGATGTTGGCAGAAACGCTGCAGGAAAAGGCGGACATCGTCTTCTCGCCAGAAATGACAAGAGCAGCCATAGCCCGCAAAAAGGAAATATGGGAACTTGTGGCACAACGGGTCAGTGCCGTAGGTACCACCCCACGCACCTCCAAATAGTGCCGCAAAAGGTGGGATGACCTCCGGCTCTGAGTAAGGAGCATACTGTCAGCCAATCGAAACCTGGGCCTGGCAACTGGCGGGGGAGCAGACTCCCCAATCAAGATGCAGCCATGGGAGGAGATTTGTGCCTCGACGATTGGCATAGAGTGCATTGAGGGCGTTGGTGGAATGGAGAGAGGAGCCCCGACATCAGGAGACACAGGTAGGTGCCTCCAATTCAGCCATGCAAAACACCCTGAATTACACTTACATGGGAATCACAATGTCGCCCCATACGGGAAACACAACACATCAGCAGGAGACCCACACCTTGCACACATGCAGCATGCACACTCCACAGCACACACACATATTTCTGCATGCTCAACCCACCCAAAAGGGAGACAACCTGTATGTCACAGCCTACAAAGTCCACCATATATCCTTCAAAACCATGGCAATCTTCATGCCTGCTCAGTGTTCGCTGACCCATCAATAACACATTCCCTCCTCTGCTCCACCACAGGCTAACAATCGGACACCGGCACGGACGAGAGTGGCACCACCCCAGCCAAGAAGCCCAGGACAGAGGGAAGAGCACAACAACCCTCCATCTCTGCTGGACCCATGCCCAAACCACATCAGGCCAAAATCCCTGTTGAAAGACAGCCCAGGGCAGAATGACCCCCGAAGAAAGTGCCATGATAGCACCCACGGAAGACACACAACAACTGCTACCCACTGAGGGCAATGTGTCTGCGGGGAGCAGTACCATTGGGGAGACTGCTGACATCGCAGCATGCTCTGACAGCGACGTGGGGAATATGGAGGATTACACTGAAGGTTCCCCCAACGCCCACCTTCACTCCCCACACCTGTCCCCATGTAGCCTGCACGGAGACGACACACAGGGGCTATCCCTTGGAGATACATGGCCAGCCACTCCCAGCACAGTGGGAGTAGGGGAGGAGGGGAGTAGTCCAATTGGGCCGGCAATTGCAACCTCCATTGCCCCTGATTTCCAGCAATCGCTGGACGAAATATCAACGAGGCAACAACAATTGTCCTCACTACTGACACATCATGTTGCTGATTGTGGAGGCGCAAGTGCAGGCATGGAGAGATGTGCTGAGAACATCAAGGCAGCCATCCAATCAGCAAGCAAGGACATTTGTGCAGAACTAGCCGCGGTGCGGAATATGATAAGTGAACTCATACAGACAATCATGGACACACGGCGTAGCGAGCAGGCCAGTACCTCCTCCGCAGCAAGTTCTGCCCCAGCCAGCGCAGTCCGCAGGTCATCCAGGAACCTGAGGAGCACAGGCAGGGGGGCCCCAGGTGCCGGGAGAGGGGGCTGCCAATAATGGCCGTCCAGTGCACCAATGGAACATTACCCAGCCCTTCACCACGGGCACCGTCACACCTTTGCAGGGAGTTCAGGGGGGAGGGGGAGGGGGAGAGGGGATTGGGTGTGTTGGGGAGTTCAGGGGGGAGGGGGAGGGGGGATTGGGTGTGTTGGGGAGTTCAGGGGGGAGGCAGAGGGGGGATTGGGTGTGTTGGGGAGTTCAGGGGGAGGGGGAGGGGGGATTGGGTGTGTGGGGAGTTCAGGGGGGAGGGGGAGGGGGATAGGTTGTTTCTGACCTATGCACATTGATAATACACTTTTTTGATTTGCACAAATCAAATGTGAGGACATTGCTCATTGCGTATGTGTGCTTTATTGGTGTACAGTCCACAGTGTGCATGTCCCAGACACACACAGTGCCCCAAGTGCCGTCTTCATGTTACACACACCAGCCTTGTGTGCTAGAAGCATTGGTCAATGATATTCTGACGCATTTCACGGCCCTCCTGTGCATCGCTGCCTCCTTGAGGTGCTGCCCCATCCCCACCCTCATCACCCTCATCGTCAGGTGGTTGCAGTTCTGCGTCAGGGGGCAGTGGAACATTCCGTCTGACACACATATTGTGTAGCATCACACATGCCATGACAATCTTTGCAACCTTCTCATGGCAGTAAAGGAGTGCACCGCCAGACCTGCTGAGGCAGCGAAACCGTGCCTTCAGTAGGCCAAATGCCTGCTCAATCAAAACACGGGTACGTGCATGGGCACGGTTGAAGTCCGCCTCATGCTGGTTCTGTGGGTTCCGGACTGGTGTAAGGAGCCACCTCTTCAGGAGATAGCCACCATCACCTGTATGTAGGAAACAATGTATGTGTCAGTCATTACATCTAATTCTGAACATGACGTGCCAACATGCACATTGAACTGTTACTTTGGACCACTTTCAGTTGCGCTGATGGATTCACGCTATGCAAACGGTATATGTCCATGGCTCTCATAGACAGTTTTGCATGCCAACAAACCAAGTATGCAGGGTGGTCGAGTGCCTTGTGAGTGCCCATCCACTGTGTCCGTCCATGCCGTATGTTTAGGTGACCTGGCACATGTCCTGTGATGTCAATGCTCACATGATTGCTACATTGCTGTCTGCATCATTATGACCCCACTGAACTATCCGGATGTTGATAGGGACCTTTAGTGGGCCTTGCTGTCTGTGCTGTGGTGTTGTGGTGTTTCTGTCTGTTATGTGCCTCCTTTGTGCGCTGTTATGTGGGACACACCTTTCAGTAGATGGTATATAGTGACGTGCATGTAGGTGCATTTCGTTGGAGTCAATGGTCCAAATTGGTACAATGCACTTGCAGATGGTTGTGTCAGAGTTGGAACACACCTTCTTTGACATGGTGGGGCTGCTTCGGTCAGGCATAATGTCTACAGGTGTGAGATTACGTTAGTGCTGCTTTAGGGTATGATCGTCTCTGCTAGTCACAGCCAGGTGGAGTATGCCTCATTCCCCCCCCCTTTCTGCCAGGTGGAGTATGCATCATTCCCCCCCCTTTCTGCCAGGTGGAGTATGCATCATTCCTCCCCTTTCCGCCAGGTGGAGTATGCATCATTCACCCACCCCTTTCTGCCAGGTGGAGTATGCATCATTCCCCCCCCTTTCTGCCAGGTGGAGTATGCATCATTCCTCCCCCCTTTCTGCCAGGTGGAGTATGCATCATTTCCCCCCCCCTTTCTGCCAGGTGGAGTATGCATCATTCCCCCCCCTTTCTGCCATACCAAGGTCATGACGTGAGACTCACCGAGTAGCCAGGATCTTGGGCCTGCATGTCGCTCCATGTAGCGTGGTATTGTGGAGTTCCTCAGGACCATTGAATCATGGGTTGATCCGGGGAATCGGGCACAACAATGTGTGAGGATCCTGTTCGAGTTACAGACCATCTGCATGTTTATTGAGTGAAATTGTTTACGGTTGCGGTATGGTACCTCCATGGCATGTGGGACCACCAATTCCACATGGGTGCAGTCGATGGCACCAATGCAACCAGGTATGCCGGCTACTGCATGGAAACCCACTTTGGTGTTTGCAATCTCCTGGGCAGACCGTGGTAATGAGATGTGGTCGTCTGTGTGCTTGAGGAGGGCATCGAGCACTTGGATCAGTGTACGTGAGAATAATGGTTGTGAAATACCATGCAAGTGCCCCACTGTGTGCTGGTAGGTGCCTGTGGCCAGGAAGTGGAGTACAGACACTACCTTCAGTAGGGGTGGGATGGCAGTTGGTGTTTCTATCTTGCTGACAATGTCGTTGTGCGTCATGTCCACGATGGCGGTGATGGTGTCCCCGTCCAAACGGTACAGGGTGTGGATCTGCTCAGCAGTGAGGTTGAATGGACTGGCTCTGATGCGTGGGATTGTGGGCTGCCTGCGTGGTGGTACTGGCTGTGCTGGTTGGCCTTGCTGGGCCTGCCTTGCCCTCCTTCTCCTCCTGCGTCTTCTCTGTGCAGCCTGTTGTTGTTGTTGTTGTTGCTGTTGTTGTTGTTGTTGTTGTAGCACTTGCATTGCTATCAGGTCCTCCAGCCCCAACATTGCTAGTCCTATTGGTATCATTGTGGAGTGTGACTGGGCCTGGGAAGGGGTTGGGTGTGCTCTTTTTGTACTTCCAGAGTCTGTATTGCCTCCACCTGTGCTGATTCTGTGCACCTGTGGCAGCTGGATTCACTGCACAAGGCCCTTTATGGTTGGTTCGCGATGGCGTAATTACCGGCATGGCGGTAAGGTACTTAACGGGCTGGGTGATGGTGTTAGGTGCATGTCCGCTTGGGTCGGCATTTGCGTACCTTTCCGCCATGCCGGTAATTACGGTGTGGGGGGTCGCGTGCGCGCGTCCTTGGTGCAGTTAGTGGCAGCGTTAACTACGATGCCGCTAATGGCATCGTAGTTAACGGTCACGGGTCTTAATCGGACCTAGCGGAAAACGATGGCGGTAATCCTTTACCGCCATCGTTTTTCACTTTGCGCCTGGGTTGTAATGAGGGCCTTTGTTAAAGGGATGTTATACTTAAGTTGCACTAATAAACACCTATGAAATTCACTAACTGAATTGATGCTTACAACTGAAGATCTGAAACAAACTCAAGGTAGGGTTAAAATCTGTATATATAAATTAGAATGGTGCATTCTGATTGACATGTTTCACTCAAAGAGGAGTGTGAGCAATCTCTCACATGAACATAAGGATATGGATCTTGTAGTTGCGAATTGGAGATTAGTTTCGTGTCCATGGTTTAGGAGAGCCTTTTCAAGATTTTGCTGGAATCTGTACAGCATGTCTGAAGTTCAGAAACATTTTAAGGATCCCTCTGTGGATAGTTTAACATGGTGATTCCGTGAAATGGATGGTTTGATTGAGACTCTCAAACCTTTGATAATGAATTCTCACCGTTTATCAACGAATCATCACATTTTCTTTGCAAAGTGTATGAAAAAAGGAATATTTTTGATATTGATGCATTTGGAAATATTGCTTGAAAGGTGATAAAAGCTCTATATGTATTGTGGTAGTAACATTTTAAAATTTGTTAGGCTTGAATTTATTTAGTAAATGATTAAAGGATTTAGAATTGACTCTGCTTAGTTTGAAATTAATAATGAATAATTGTGATTAATGTTTGGATATATTTCACTGGCTTTGTATGTTTTATGTATATTTATATATTTTTTTACATGATTTCTTTTTTTTGGTGCTTTTTCTTTTATGAAATCTATTTGTTATTACTTTATGTGTTTGTTAAGGTTAAACCTTGTGTCTAGCCAATACACAATTAAAAAATGAACATAACATTAGTTATTGGCAATTAAACTGATCTTTGAGGAATGGCGATATCACCCCCAAGGTGGTGCCTTGCCATGCCACCATAGCCTGCAACATCAGCCAGAATGCCCAGTCAGCATTCTTCTCACAGTACGATTCTTTCTAACATCCCATGCAACTAGAACAGAAAAGCAAAAGACTTGATGCCTGAAGCAAAACAGGTGAAAGTGCTCCCATCAGGGATACCATTCAGACACTTTCTTTCACCTCAGCTCCTTTAGCTGGATCAGATAGAATATGCCTGGTTGGATCCTGCAGGTCGCATGCTTCTACACAAACCTAGTGTTATATAACAAAAGGCCATGCTGCTTCATCAAGAGAGTGTATGTACTGTCACAAAACCAACTGGAGATCAGAGATCAATGAGACACATAGACCTTTAAAAGTTATTTAAATGCATTTTGTTTGCAAAACAAACAAAGGGGTTCAACTCATACAAAAACAGGATGTCTTTTCCTTTGGTTGCAAACAGAGAAACCAAATAGTAGGTTTTTTTTCATGGGTTGCAGGCTGGTGTCATCCTTAGCTTGACAGAAAACAAACAAAACACCCTCTGGCTTTTCTGATTGAAAGAAGTCACTTAAGTAACTTTTCAAATCAACAGTCAAACTTGTGGTTCATAGTCAGATGTCTATGAGGCATACCAGTCACTCAAAGTCTGAGGTGGTTCATCCACCAGTCCTGTAGTTATTATTTGTTTCTTCTTTACTGGTGCTGTATAAGGAAGGTCCAGGGGTTGAAATCGGATGTGCTCCAGAAATGGATGACCAATGGTAGGAGGACAAGGGTCACCAAATATAGTCTGGCCCATATCAGCCTTGCCTTTAGCAAGCAAGCTGGGGTTTCAGAGGGAGAGGCTAATTATGCTTCTCGCTAACTAATCCCCAATTCCCCCCTCTGGCTCACCTACACTTTCTTCTGTTCTGTCTTATTCTCTTACCTTTGAATTCAGCTTCTTCTCTTTAACTGCTTCCACCTTCCCTATTCTAGACTTCTGTCACCCTTTTGATATCCCACCACATGCCCATGCCTCTAATTGCCCCCATCGGTCTGGAACTTTGTTATGCTGTCTGCACCTGTCAGGAATGTCCTGCTATCTTTCTACTTCTTTAACCCCTGTTGTCTTCCTTTAAACCCTGGGGCCTGTTTCTCCCCAAACTCTGGTGCCTGCCTCGCCCAACCTCTGGGATCAGTATCTCCTCAATCTCTTCTGTCTGGCATGCTGAAACTCTGGGGTCTTTTAACTTTCCTTGACCTCTGGAGCCTGGCTATCTCCAACATAGATTTGGTTTCTGGCTCTCACAAACCTTTGAGGTGTTTCTCTGCATGGACTCTGAGGTATCTCTCCTCTACCTATGGGGCCTGTCCCCAAATGTTCACATGTGATTCCATCCAACCATTGGTCTTTCTCTCTCCCTGACCTCTTGGGTATCTCTCACCCTGACGTTTGAGGTCTTACCCCAACCTCTGGGATATCTTTCTCATCATCCCCTGCTATATCGCCTTCCCCAGTCGCTGGTGTACATTTCTGCCCAAACTGTAGTGAAGCCAGAGCCTGTGAAGTTTGATGAGGACTGGGGTGATGTGGTCGTATCTGCGTAGACCCATGATGAGGCATGCAGCCACATGTAGGACACTTTGCGGGAACACAAGGGAGGATGATGGGAGGCCTTCTAGGAGGGCATTGCCCCATCCAGGTGGGATAGGTCCATTGTTTGAACAGTGGATATAAAGCTGTCTGGAGGGAGTTCATGGTTGATAGCCAGGTCTGTATGTCTGGGTGATCAGTATTGTTGGTGAAAGTGGGAGTTAAGTCTTGGAGGTGTTGAGCTTCAAGTATGCACTGGACATCCAAGATCAGCCTGAGGCAGGTTATGTGCCTGTGGATGTTGTTGATGGAGTCAATCTTGAGGTATAGCTGTGTGTCATTGGCATATTGGGGGATGTAGATGTTGTGTGTAGCTATGAGGGCTCCCAGTGGCTCCATGTATAGATTGAAGGTCAATAAGGAGAGGATGGAACCCTGCAGAACTATGCAGTGGCTTAACCAGACAGATGACAGAAAACCCAGATCTATTATATAAACCTGTTGTAAGAATGGAATGTCAATACTGTGGAGCAGACTACAGTGACTATGGCCACCCTCCTTACAAACCCCGAACTCCACCAATAGTAAATACTTCTGCAACTACTACTCCCAGGCAGAACTTCAAGACCGTTTAGACCAATTTCCAGAGGTCTTTTCTCAGAAACCTGGTAGATTTCAGAATGTTCAATATTTCTGCACCATAGCAGGGCAAACAATGAATCTTAAACCTTACCAGATCCTGGAGGCAAGGAGTAAAATTATGGAGACTGAACTACATGAGATGCTCAAGGCCAACATAAATGAGCTCTTAGAGAGTCTTTGGCCATCTTCCATTGAGTTGGTAGTCAAACCAGATAAGTCCTGGATATTTTACATAGATTTAAGGAAATTCCATTCTATTTCACCTTTTGATAATTACCCTATACCCAGAATTGATGAGCTCATTGAGAAGATAGGATCGTCCAAATACATATCCACTCTGGATCTAACCAAAGGTTATTGGCGGTTGCTCCTAAACTCCACTGATAGGGAGAAAACCACCCCCACAAGAACGCTTTCGATTTAAAGTGCTACCTTTTGTGCTACACAGTGTTCCCACCATAGTCCAGTGATTGACAGATAAAAGCCTAAAACCGTATTCTAGCTTATCCAGAACCTAGTTCGATGACATCTTTATATATAATAAGACCTGTCCCGAATACATGCACCAATTTTACGTGATTGCAAGAGCCTTCTGGAGAGCAGGTTGAGCAGCCAACCCAAATTAATGTCACCTGGCCTAGTCGGCTGTAAAATACCTGGGCTATTTTGTGGGAAATTGACTGATTAAACCACAGACAGAAAAGGGCAAAGCAGTACAAGCAACACTGGTACAAAAAACAAAAAGAGAGCTCTACATTTTCCTTGAATTGTATACCAAATGATTGTACCTTGGCCACCGAACTTACAGACAAGCTCAAGAACTCACATGCCCAAAAACTTGTCTTGTAAAGTAAAGACAAACATATCTTTGAAGGTCTCAAACAAATCCTACAACAGTAGCCTGTCTTAAAGATGCCTGATTTCAACCGTGAATGTATACTTCAGTGAGATGCTTCTAATGTGTGACTGGGAGCTGTGTTGTCACAAGAGCACAGCGTCTTGGAACATCCCATCTTATCCACAAGTCATAAACTGTTCCCCAAGTAACAGTCATATGCCATGGTGGAACTTGAATCCCTAGCCATGAAATGAGCAATCTTATACTTACGGGGTTATCTCGCAAAAAAATTCCAGTTTGTGACTGACCACTCTATCTGCCCCTGGATGAGTCTGAGAAAAGATTTGAATTTCTGAGTCATGAGTGTTGTTTTTCAATCTGCAACCAAATGGGCAAGAACAAGGCAGTGTGGACTTTTTAAGTCTTTTCCTACTTCCTATTAAAGGGTGAGCCTCCCAGTTAACGGGGGGGTATGTGACAAATCTGAACAATTCGTCCATTCTCCCCAGCGGGGACCCACCCTCTTTGAGGTTAGGGAGGTGAACCCACTAAACAAGACCCTCCCAGAGGTCTAGCAAGTAGGACCTCACTAGAGTGACTCCCCTCTTGGGGAGAAGGTCTCCCATTCTACCAAGGAACTCCCTGTCCAAAACACCCTGGCTGTCTATATTTATGTTTAAAAGACGTTGGCTATATTTTGCAAAATCCTTCTTTGTCTCTATTGGCTGAAGGTAATGCTGAATGACATTTAGATACCATAGACAAGGAAGAAGGACACAATCCCTGGTGTTCTAATGGTGTGTATAAGGAGAGATACTCCTACAGAAGAGAGAGAACAAGTGCCACGCAGAGGCCAGCCTCTGTAGCATTGATGGGGTGGAGCCACGTCAAGCTGGGGAGCCAGCAGTGGCATAAGGAAAGTGAGACCCTCTAGGTGGAGGCTGGAAGGTGGGTACCTTGATCGAACAGGAGGCTCTGGTCAAGGGAAAACAGACACAGAGAAGAGAACCGTCTTCTTGGGTGGCGTGACCACTGAGGGACAGCAGTTGACCAGGAGCCCTGCAAACAAGCCAAGACCCAAGAACATAATGGAGCCCAAGTTCCTGAGCACCATTCAACCACTCAGCTACTACCTATCCTGCTGAGAGACATACCGATGTGGAAGTAGACAGTGCCAACATGTGCAGTTGAATGAAGCATAACACTGCTGATTTGCACGAATACCAGAACCGATGGAGGTCCAGGAATTAAAGGGAATGTAACTGGTGCACAGCCCATTAAACCAGGGTAAAAGAAATGTGATTACTGTAATTCAAGGCTGGAGTACTCACCAAACATTCGAGTACTCGAGGGAGTGTAACAGGCGCACAGCACCACTATACCTGGGTGAAAGAAAGACGAACACTGTAATTCCAGGCTGAAATAGCCAAAAAGCACACACAAGCTTAAGAGACGCTAACAACCACAAGGCTCCACTGAACCACAGCAAATAAGAGGTGCATTTGTGTACCAAGGCTGGAATAGCCAACAAGAATATCAAAGATGGACAGATACAAACCTAACACTGAGCGAGGGTGAAAGAAAGATGAATGCCCTGCAGTACAAATACCAAAGTGCAAGAAAGCACAGGGAATTGTGTTACCCAAGTGTGCAGACACCTTAAGAGAAATTGTGTACTTGAAAAGTAAAATAATCACCACAGACCAGAGGGCTTTGGGAAGTCCCAACACCACATAGGTAAGAAAGAAAGAAGTATCTTTTTCATGTAATCTTGGCGGGATTAAAATATTAATAAATCAGAGACTATCTTTTTCTTTAAACTTGATGCGAAGATTGTGGAAAAGGTACCATTGCACTACAATGAGACTTTGGACCTCATTAGGACCCTTGCGGTATGGGTTTAACGGGGCCCGGAGAGCTGGCGGCACCGTTAAACCCATACCGCCCAATTACGAGGTCCCCTTGCGGGACCCGCTCTGGACGTCTGGTTTTACCAGACGTCCTTAGCGGGTCCTGCGAGGAGGCCAGCATGCTAACAACAGGCCTACCAATAACGGGCCTGTTGTTAGCATGCTCCCCATTCCCATTGGGCCCTGTGGGGGCTCAATGGGAATGGGGATGGTCTGGGTTCCCTGCATGGGGAAATACCAGGCCCTCCAAAGTCGGAATGGCCCATTATTTCCCCATTCAGGGAACCCGGACCCGAGTTTTGGAGGCATGGCTGCCTCCAAACTCGTAATGAGGCCCTTTGAGCCAGGCGGAAGCTCATACTGAGGCTCTTGTGAAAGCTTCCCTTTTTCCATTTAGTAAGGTATTTTTCTAAAGTGGTAGGGGCAGTAAGTTGGTTAGGATTCAGTCAAAATACTTTTTATGTTGACCTTGTTGGGGCTCTTGTGAGCCCCAAAGACACAGGACTACCTAATTTCATTCCTATATTGGGAGGATAAGCGCAAGCCAAAAACCGGACCTGGTGTGCACTAGTGTACAATTTCTCTAGTTTAGCTGTATTTCATTGGTGGCATTTTGTGATGGTATTTCATCGATGGTAGAGCATCAGAATAGATGTACCAGGTAACCTGGAAACTGCAATATGGAGAATCAGCTCCTTATTATTTGACCCAGTTCACAGTATTTAGAGTACCTTTCTTTTTGCCGGAGCCAGTAATAAAAACCTCCTTAGCTCTGTACATCTCTTTCAGTTATCACAAGTGATTATGGCACTCAATAAATAGGCCAAACTGATATGTTCCATTCACATACTTTATTAGCAACTGAGATTCATGAGTGACACAAAACAGCACATGCAAAGCAAAGAGTTCAGTATGACACTGCAATACAGAAATGAAAACGCACATCATCATTTCATATTTTCCCTTTTCATTGATAGCAGACTTCACACTTCAGGCCAAAACAGAGAAGTGGGCACACTTCATGGTAACTGCCTCCCTGCGATAAAGCCCTTTCTCCCACAACAGATTCCAATTACACTTCTAGTTCAAAACACTGTTATCTAATGGCCTTGAAACATATCGTTCTTTTTAGCATAGCTTTAAAACATAAATATAACTATCTTCATTTGTAAGTGAAAATGTTCGCCAGCCTGCAGCTGCCCACAATATGCAATCATACAGACACACACCTCATTTAGTACAGGTTCTCACCTAATGAATGCTTGAAATATTCATGCCAGTAGATTCAGAGAAGGATACATTCTGTCTGCCTCGGTCTGCTGGACCTAGATTGCCCCACCTTCCTCTGCTGCTGGGATTCTCTCTCCACACAGGCTTGCAAATGGAAAGCCCTTCTCATCTGCTTCTCTCCCTTTTGGCAGGAAAAGAACAGCAGGCTGCAAACCAGCCTACAGTCAGCAAATGTTAGCCATATCCTCTGAGAGATAGCCCCCCTTTTCTTTCCATGTACTTCCCTTTTAAAGCCTCTCTCCTCAACCTGCCCCTCCCAGTAAGTTCTCCTATGGAAATAACTGCCTGCCCCTGACTGTGATGTCACATGCCAATCAGACACCACCTCCTCTGAGCAAACCTCTAGGAGCTTCCAGAGAACATGTTTTGCCTGCCACCTCTGCACAGAGATTCAGGGCAGCAAACGGATTCCAATGAGTTACATTTTCCCCTTCCTTGGCTAGAAGCTGACAGATTCAAACAATGGACTTTAGTTTTTAGCACATTCCATGTCCCATAAGTTGTCATGTCTTCACCGTGGAGACAGCTTTTATTCTGCCGTTTGCTCCCTAAGCAGCCTTTCAGCCTGCACCTGAAGTCTCATTAAGTGGGCTAATGTGTCCCAATGATCTGCACCAATGATTTGTACCAATGAGCTATGGACTGAGCTATGGACTTAGCTGCCTTCAATATTAGTAAGGGATTAGCGATTAGTAGGTCAGGGTTTAGGGGTTATTAATTGTTAGTCTTATGCTTCATTGTAACTCAGTCCATGCTATCCCATTGTGTGATGTACTATGTTATGGTACAGCTAGCATGCAAAGCTGGGTTCAGACCCCTTTTTTCTTTGTTTTATATAAACTCTGACTCACACCAGATTCACGTCAGAGTCTCACACCAGAGTCTCATACCTATTACTGCCTAAGTCTGAAATTTTGATCCAATTCTACCCCATCTGAAATTCGGAGCCTCTCTTTCCCTACATACTCCCCCATTTTCGTTTCTGTCGTGACCTGCCTAAGAGTCTCTACAGAAACAAACCATAATATAGGCTACTGTTTCATCCAAATGTGTGATCTTGCGCATGCCATAAGAAAATAAAGAATTCTCATGCTTTGACTTCAGGATATTGTACACCAAATCATTCGCAAAAGTTCATGTTGTCAAATACCATGTGATTTGTACCCAAAACCTTCAAATAGCATATATTTCTAAGCATTTTTTCCTGATTTTCTTTTTTTAATAAATATTCTCCTCACCTTGACCACTTTCTTCGTGTTCTTTTTTCCTTTTTTTTGTGATCTTTGTTTTTTTGAAAAACAAATATTTTTGGGAATTATTTTTGTGTGCATTTTCTTTACCAATAAATTATCAACACGCTTGAAATATAAAGTCCTTTTGCTACAAAGAAAATAAAAAATATATTTTTTTTAAATATATGATGTTGTCTATATTGGGCCTCATTAGGACCCAGGCGGTAAGGGGTTTACGGCGGCGTAAACAGCGCCGACCCTTACCGCCTGATTCCGAGGTCCCTTAGCGCCATGGAGGATTTAACACCTGCTTTCAGCAGGTGTTAAAATCCATGGCGCTAAGGGACCTTGTTGTTAATTACGCCACCGTAATTTACGGTGGCGTAATTAACGCCTTCCCCACTCCCATTATGCCCTATGGGGCAAAAATGGGAATGGGGAAGGGTAAATGGGGATTGGGGTCTTACCGCCCCGCCAACCTCGGAATGGGGTGGTAAGTCCGCCAACCACCATGGCGTAAACGTAGTTTGCGCCATGGTGGTAAAGGTACGACCCAGGCGGTAACTTACCGCCTGGGTCGTAATGAGGCCCATTGTCTATAGTGCCTATTCTATGGCTGGATAACTGCATCAGTCCAACCCTAGAAATGAATCTATTGAATTGAAATCAATGGTTCTGTTAAAAATAACTTACTCCCCAAATGTGTTTTTAACCTTTAATTGTTCGTGAAACGCAGATGAATCAAAACACAGAACAAGATAGGATTCATAATACAGAGTGCAAGATAAATATTCTCTTAACTTGGTGGTGGCCATCACAAAGCCTAATGCTGAACTTTCAAGCAGGCCTATGTCCATACCACAGCTTCCCTTAAATTGAAGCAAGCTTCCATACTCTGTAAGTGAGGCTCCCTTCAGGTCCACTAGTCGTACATATTGTCCCCCTTTTTCAGTACAGGGGGTTTTCCATCCATCCAGGGTTCTCCTCGGGGTCCTAGGACCCTCCTAATCCATGAAGCACTGGAGGAGTAAGGTGTTAATTTCTTAATCAAAAGGGAAATAGACTGATTAAGTATCAAATACACCAAACCCATTCATTTTCCCTTTCCTTTGAGGTTTACCTGAAATAAAACGGTGGAATAATCAATATAAAATATACAATATATTCCATGATGGTATTTGAACTAAGGATACTTTCTTCATGACCACCTCTAAATAACACATGGATTAAGCATACAAATACAACATGGCACTTCTTATCATTGGCTGGGAATAAGCACGTAGGTTACACATAATCAAATTCAACATGGCATTTTCAATCAAGAAATAAAATCAAAGTAATCATTGACTATCAAGATTTAACATTCATTAAAAATACCTGTTATTCTAATCGCACATCAACCTGGAACACTTACCAAACTAAGCAAATACTAATCTGGAACTCTTGACTCATTTCTACTTTTTTTTGCTTCTATCTTTTTATTTTTGTATACACCTTGTAGTAATATTTCCACTTACTTACTCACCTGTTTCATCCCCTTTTTTACATACATCTTAAAAATGTACTCACAGTTACTTGCCTGATCTACCCTTCTTTTACCCACCTTTTTCCACTTGAATCAATATTTACATTCATACCTACTTAACTGCTATGGTGATTTTCTTTGAGGTAACAGTGCTTCATTTCCAGAATACAACTGCACCTTTTACTCCCTATCAGCTTCTCCAAATTGTTCAAGCCTTCTTACTTCATGCTTCGAATGAAATGGCTTGATTTGGTTAACATGAACAAATTGTTCCACAGTCGACTCTCCTTTCTTTATGGCAATCCGGAAGACCACAGGTGAAACCTTCTCCACAACTGTAAATAGCCTGTGCCAGGATGCGAGGAATTTGGCATTTGTATGTTTACGTTTCCCAAAGTCAAACTTGTAGACTTTTTCACCTACTTCATATTCTCTCACAGATGTCTTCCTGTCATAGGATGACTTTGCACTGTCAGCGGCTTTTTCCAAAGTTCTGCTGCCCAGACACAGATGCATGTTGCAAGTGCTTTCTCAGCTCGTCCACATATTCAGGAATTGTGGCTGCATTTACAGAGAACCTGTTCATTGGTCTGTTAGATCAAATGTTACCCAAAACCATCCTCCTGCCTGTGAGAATCTTGTGCAGACCGAGTTTTGTGGATCTGGACGGTGTTGACCTAATAGCCATTAGCACCAGAAGGAGTCGCAAATCCCAACTGGATCCTGCCTCTGCTACAAACTTCTTTAAAATATCAACAATTGACATGTTGCAACGTTCTATAACCCCAGAGGAAGAGGGCTGGTATGAAATGTGCAGTTTCCTTTTTATAACCAAGATTGGCCACATCTTTGTCATTACTGCACTAGTGAAATGACTCCCACGGTCTGATTCTATCCTTTGAGGTAAACTAAACCTAGAGAAAATATGGTTGACTAAGAAAGTGGCTGCCGTTTGTGCACTGCAATCAGGTGCTGGAATACATTCCAGCCACTTGGACATTAAACAAGTGACTGTTAACAAATACCTTTTTCTCTGTCCCGACCTTTGCCTGGGACCAATAAAGTCGATTTGTAAATCTGACCATGGAAGTGTCAGACCTCTTTTCATTAATGGTGCCCTGTTTGTTGGGGAAGTAGGTTGAAACTGTGCACACACCAATCATCCTCTTGTATATAGATCTACATCTTGGGACATTTGTGGCCAATAGGCATAATCTTTTAAAATGATCAATGTTTTCTGGGAACCTCTGTGGCCCACAATTATGGCATCATGGGCATGATGTAGCATCAATCCCCAAAATGACAATGATAGCACCCATGGAATTTGGCCTGATGCGGATTCCCGAATCATCAGTCCATCCTGCAATCAAATACTCTTTTTGTTATTTAGCAACGCCTTCAGTTCTTCTTTCCCTTGACCAGGGCCTGGTCTGGAGTATCAAAACTCCACTGTGCCACCGGCTGATCAACTGGTCTCTGAGTTTTGGAGCATGTTATTGCATCCACCTGGATTTCAGCAAGTAGGTGCTCAATAGGAAGCAACTCCCCCATCACAACCAAAATCTTGGCAAACTGATCTGCCTTATCATTCCCTTCCTTGCCTTCCCCAGGGTTTTCGGATGACCTTGAATGATCATGTCATTTTCTGAAACAAGTTTGTTTATGACTTGGATCATTTTTCCATGATTAAGTGGTTTCTTGTTATATGTGACCATTCCTCTCAATTTCCACCCGGGTAAATATTCCACAAAACTATTTCGGGCATAATCAGAATCAGTTATGAAAACTATTTAAGTTTATTTTCTACTGCTATGGGCACTGCCTTATAGATAGTGGCCAATTCTGTAACTTGGCTGCTTTTGGGGCCCAATCTCATGCTTACCGTTGGAATACCATTACACTTGACCCACATATTTCCCATTCCTGCCACTAATTCCTTTTCAGAAGTTTCTCCCATGTGGTATGCACATCCATCTACATACATGGCTGAGAGATCCTTGCATGTTTCTTCATTGAATTCTTTATCAGGTGATTTCTCAAATTCAGTAAAGTGTGTCACTAACTCTGTTTCTTCAGGTGCACAGAAAGCAGCACAATCATGTAAGACTGCTAGCTGTTGAGCAACCGGGCTCTTGTGTTCTGTCCATATCTCACTTCCACTGGGAATCCCTGAAATGCTAGCACCCATGATGTGATTTCTGACTGAGCCAAATTCCCTGACCTGATCCTTTGTAAAATTGTAAAGGCTGTTGACTTGTTTCAACAATCACACGTTCCCCTTGAATAATGGGGCGGAAATGTGGTAATGCCCAGGTAGTGGTCAAAAGTGCTTTTTCACATTCGCTGAATTTAGCTCTACCTGTGACAATGCCTTAGTGGCATATGCAATGGTTTGTTATTTAAATTGTGTTTTTGGTATAACACTGTTGACATACATTGATCTGTGAATCCAATCTCTATAAAAAAAAAAGTCCTGATTCTTTATTGGATAGGCCAAACATGGAGCTTTCATCAAACACTTCTTTAATTTGGCCACTGCCTCACTTTGTTCCTTTCCCCAGTTCCAAGGTACCCCTTGCTTCAGTAGTTTAGCCAAAGGCTGTGTGATTTCTGCATAATCATCAATGAATTTCCTGTTGTAACTTGTCATTCCTAACAAACTTTTTAGGCCTTTCAAATTGGTGGGATCGCTTTGTTTCTGAATAGCTTCCACCTTTTCTTTTGTGGGTTTAACCCATGTTCTGTTACTTTGTGCCCTATAAAGTTCCCCCTCTTTCTACACCACTCTGCTTTCTCTAAAGATACTTTTGCTCCAGCCTTTTGCAGCTGACCGAGTACATGTCTAATTTCAATGAAGTGACTTTTCAAGTCTTCATTTTTGATTTGCACAATTCCTCTCTCAGCTGCATCTGGGAGTGCTTTACTTAAGAATATCCCAAACTCACTTCCACTATTGATATAGCCAAAGGGGGTCCAGCAGCATGCATATTGTAATCGGTTAAAGGAGAAGACAAATGGATTGTGCATATCTTTAGCTAATGGCACACTTCAGTACCCAGCTGTAAGATCCAGAGTGGTAAATATCTTTGACCCCTGAACTTGTGCAAGACCCTGATCAATAAATGGGAGACACCACCTTGAAACAGGTACCCTCTTATTTAGTTCTCTCAAGTCTACACACAAGCGACATTGGGCTTTAGTACACCTAATATGGGAGTATTTGAAATACTGTGAATAGGCCTAATGATGCCTCTGGTTTCCAGATTTTTAATCATTTCCACCAGGGACTCTAGTCAGGCCAGTGGTAACCTATATTGTCACACAAATATTGGCTCCCTACTGTACCCTTCAGGTAGTGTAGCAATATGTAAATCGGTCAGACCACAGTCATAGGCATCTTTGGCAAAAAACCTCTTTGAACTCCATAAATATCTTCCTCAACTGACCTCTCACTTCTTCGTTGGTGCAAGCATCTGTAGCTTGGATTTGTTTCTCTACCTCTGTGCATTCCTCTAGTTATGCGGCAGTGTCATTTTGGAGGGCCACAACCCTCCAAAATGGATTAACCTCCATCTCAGTTTGCTGCATTTCACCTTGCTGCCCTTCTTTTTCAGATTCACCTATTCCAAATAGGATACAATTATCCCGATAAACAGACTGAATCCTGAAGGTCCCCTTTGGTTTAGAATCCAGTGACTCAAGCAATTCACCCCACCAAGTTACATAGCCTTCAGGGATGTTCCCAATCACTGTGTTGTTTATATCAGCAGCATAGTGAGATTCTTGTATTGCCATCCCAAATGCTGTATTTTCTTCCAAATTAATGCTCTGGCATCACTTGTTATTCACTAGTATTTGAATGGGGCCATCCCCAATCTCTACTAAAGGTGTATATTCGCATTCTAGCCCTTGCCGTTTCATGGATTCATTGAGGCACACACATGCATCAGGCCCTTCCATCTGTTGTCCCTTCCTGTATTGTAATGCTATTGCAAATTGTCTGGTGAAAGCAGGAATGGTGACATCCATTTTTACCTGAAGTTCAACTGCTTACAGCATCATTTGGGTACAATGATAAGAGTGCCTTGTGTTCTCAAATTCAGATGCTGCTCCACCCACCCTAGACCAAAATGTTTGGTTCAAGAAATCTAACACCATACACATTCTGTGCATTATATAATTTCCCAAGTAAAACTTATTTTTGGCTCCACTTACAATCCAAACATTGTGATGAATGCTTTTGGAAATAATTGTGATTTTTAACATGCATCTTCTCACAATTCTTTTCCCCAATTCAGGGTCGTCCAGCCCAAACATTTATTGATTTTTTTAGTTTAAAACTTGTTATTTCCTCTCTGTCAAGTATTTGTTTAAATAGACTTTGATTAATGAAAGTATGTTCTTGCTCTAGGGCCAACACTGCCTCAATCATTTCTGGATGCCCATTTACATGCTCCAGGATCCAGGCCTGCCCTTTTTCCATCCGTTTCTCTGCAATTGTTAAAATATATTTTTCCTGATCTGACTCTACAGCAACTTTCAGTTTACTATTTTCCTCTTTTAGATAAAAACGCTATGTGTTTTCATCAATTTGTGTCTGCCAATTTCAGGTTGCTTTTATTTTTCTCCTTGCGTTTCACTCTGGCACATGAGAATGACAGTGACACTAGGCACGCAGCCATTCTGAAGATATACTTCCAGTGCACTTTCTGATCTAGCAACGGTCTGACATTCTGCACTGTTGCTCTGGCTCATGACCTTTTTAGGTTTCAGTTTTGTTTGGCCACAAACCACAATACCCCTTTAACCCCATCAATAAGAATGACAGCCTCCTAAGGCAATTTGTTCCTATAAGGAATGGTATCTCATCTATGGGAGTGACCACCACTTTTTGCCTAATTCTATGCCTCCCTATCCTGATGTCTACTTCAGTGACACCCACCACTGGTATTTCTTCCCCATTGAAGTTATGCACAGGGCCTACACTTTGTCTCAATATCAGAATATCCTGTGGGAATTTCCCGTCATTTATGCTTTGCATTAATTTCTGGGACATCATGGTTGCCTGGACACCTGTGTCAATCATTACCAATGCATTGCACCGCTCTTCGATAGTATTAGGGGCTTAATATCTGTCGTCACATTCTTCAAGTACACGTAGGAAATGTGAATTGTTACTGATTTCAGGGCTTACTTTCCTTAGGCCTGTCTGACTCCTTGCTAGGCAAAGGGGCAGATGAAATGACACTTTCACTCCCTTTTTGCCCATATCTCTTTGTATCTCTTTGTTTATCTTGTTGGACTCCGAACCTGTTTGCAGCACAGCCACTGACTAACCCCTCTCTCGGGACCACCAGTGATAATTTCCCATTCCTCGACTGCTCTTTCCCCAATGTTTGGGTCCTTTCCACTTACGTCCATTCTGGAACCTAGTGAATCTGTATTTTTGCAAGTGTCATGTGGCAGTATGTCAGTTTCTGGTGTGTGAAGCTTGCCTGCATTTTGTACAGTACCTGTCATTTCTGCCTCCTGGGATATCCATGGCTCAAAATATTCTTCAAGTGACTGACCTGCACCTGTCTCATCGGGGAATTTTCATTTCTGTGAGGTATGAACAATATCTTGGCTATCAAGCAATGATAAATTGTCATTTGTTTCTCTCTTTTCATTTATCATTGCTGATATACTCAGTGTACCATCAGCCCTGCAATGATTCATTTTATCACAAACCATCATTTGCTTGACGGCGTGTGTTTCATTTTCATGTTGCACATTCTTTTTAAATTGCCATCTATCACGCTCCTCTTTAGGCTTTTCTTGTTCATTTTTCTCTTCCTGCTTTTCATTTTCATACACCTGAATGGTCTGGTTCAAGTCAAAGTTAAACTACACACCCTTTTTGTGTGTGTTCTCATTCCCTGTATCTTGTTTGCGCATGTGTTTTCTTAGTTTTAAATCGCTAAGCAACTCAGTGGGCCTCATTACGAGCAGCCCGGTAAAAATGGCTTAATTACCGGCATGCCGGTAAGAGCGGATCCGTGCTCATATGAACCTGCTAATTGCGGGTGATTACAAGTGCGCGAACACGCGCGAACCCCCATGCTGGTAATGGTAATACCGGCATGCCGCTAAAGGCCCTCCAACCCCTCGATAGCGGCATCACGGGACCCGCCGATACCGGCACCACCTCAGAGCAACCCCTAAATACCGGCCCGATAATACCACTATGCTAATACCGGGTTCGCAAAACCGGACCCTGAAATTACGTCATCGCGCAGGAACGGGAAATGGACCGGCGCCCATCTTTAAAAACACAATCCATTGCTATCCTCCCTAACCACCAGTATTTTCGTGTCGTGCTGTGTTGGAAAACCCTGAGGATGTCCAAGGCCACCCGGAAGACGACCACCCGGCAGCAGAAGAAGCGTTTTTCAGACGCTGAGCTCAATATGCTTGCTGACACTCTGGCTGCACATGCAGCCATAATGAAAAGCAATGATATGAAGCGAGAAGCCCAGATGAGGAGAAAGGAAATCTGGCAGGAGGTTGCCCGGAAGGTGTCGGCCGTGGGGACCACCCCACGCACCGTGCATGACTGCCGCAAGAGGTGGGACAACCTCCGCTTGAGGGTGCGAAACATCCTATCGAGCAACAGGAGGGTGGCCATGGAGACAGGTGGGGGTCCACATTCACCTCCTAAACTGATGCCCTGGGAGGAGACTGCCAGCACTTTTATTGATCCTGAGTCAATAGAGGGATTCGGAGAGATAGAGATGGGTGCGTCATCATCCACAGAAAGAGGTGAGTGACCCTGCACATCCCTGTAGGGGAAAACATGACTTAGCACTAGTGACGTGGATGTGAGACTAGGCAAGGCAATGCATGTCCCTACACCCACATCAATATATCCAAGTCAAGATTGCAGCCCAAACCCTGCCACACAGAAATGCATGCTGAGTGCCAATCCCATAACCTACACACGAGCAACATACCAGAACAGTGCCCATGTAACCCAACACACAAACCCCATATCAACGGCATGCCACCTGCCATGCAGTGAAAGCTAACATGCCCCCTCTGAATACCCTGCATGACACACCTGTAAGACATGAATGCATGATCAAATGAATAATGAACAGCACCATCGTATGCCTCTGCCATGTCACACCATCACTGATGCATCTCTTCTACCCCCCAGGCACCGATGAGGAAGAAGCAACCCAGGAGACCACCGCGAGGGCATCCACCTCACACCCTAAGAAGAGGGCTACCACCACCACCACCACCTCCGCTAGAGGCAAGCAGGCCACAGCCAGTGTGCCTGTGCGAGCTGAAACACAGCCAGCAACACCTGCTGCCAGTGTGCCTGACACACTACTGACCCAACAGGCCACACCCACACCTGTCGAAGGGGAGTCCCTGGAAGCACTCGCCTCCACTAGGGAAGAACTTAATGCCAGTGTGGAGCCTGAGGGAGACACCGAGGTGACATGCCCGGCCACCCCGAGCCCCGTGCCCAGCCCCTCGCCCCAACACCTGCAGTCACCCACCTGCAGTGAAGCTGATCCCTGCCTCCGTGACTGTGACCTACCCACCTCCGAGGAGTACAGTCCTGAAAATGCTGTCCACGTGACTGCCCAACCCACCACTCCAGCCCCTCCAAAACCCTGGAGACACGATTGTCGACGGTGGAGGCCCGATAGGAGGCCATGTTAGACCTACTCCGCCAGTACATAGCGGACGGGGAGGAAACCAGGTGGGGTATTGCCACAGCAATTGCGGGGACAACAGCAGCCATCGCAGCCAACACAGCCGGGGTTAATGCATCGGCTCGGCTAATGAGGGACTGCCTGGGGCGGTGACACAGGTGCTGACTTCAATGCTGCTCCATATGCAGCAGCCACGCTTGCAGGAGGTGTGTAACCTGCCAGCGACTCACCTACTAGCTCCACACCAGCTTCATCTGTCCCCACCAGCCCAGTGCGCCAGACACGTAGGAGTGCAAGGCACACTGAAATGCTGCTTCCGGACAGGAAGAAGTCCCGGAAGTAGTGTGGGCGGACAATGGGAGTGGGACACAAGGTTGGGGGTGAAGGGGTGCATCTTGCGGAGTCTATTGGGGGGTATTGGTGTTGGTTGGGGGGGTTTGGAGTTTGTTGGGGGGTCTGGGAGTTTGTTGGGGAGGTTAGGGAGGGGGGAGTGGGTACATTTTTGCTGTTGTAAATAACACACGTTGTGATAAGAAAGATTCATGGCTGGACATAGTTATTTTCGTGTGCATCCATTTAATGTGTTACGGTGTTCAGTGCCCAACTCCCAACATTCCCTGTGTGCATGTCCACATTGGCCCAGTGTCTAACTGACACATGTCTTTCATAGTCCCTGTGGGTCAGGAGTATTTGTGAATCTGTGCTTGGCATACTGCATGGCCATCCCATGCATCATGTACTAGCAGGGGGCTACTTCACCTCCGTCTCCATCCTCATCATCCTCACCCGGGGCATGCATGTCAATGTCAGGTGGCAGTGGTACATTTCTCTGGACGCACATGTTGTGCAGCATGACACAGGCCATGGTGATCTTTGCCACCTTCTCAGGCCTATATAGGAGTGCCCCACCAGACCTGCTTAGGCAGCGGAAATGCGCCTTCAACAGGCCAAAAGTCTGCTCTATCACAACACGGGTGCGGGTGTGCACACAAATGTACTCCGTCACCTGCAAGCAAATACAAATAGGTGTGTGTCACTCTGAGCTGGCATCTTCAGGAAGCACAGTCATGGCGGCAGCAATTTGGTGTGGACATGCACATGTCCCTGTACGTATGCAAAATTGTCACCTATATCCATTCTAAACTGTTATGAGCTGTGGTAGTCTGGATGGCGTTCAATAGATTATGCAGGGTGTAATCATACATGCTGAGGCGGATGTTCTGTGGTAGTATGACAATGTTTAGCCTCCCTTTCAAGCAGTTAGTTCTATGCATGGTCACACAAGCCACATTGGCCCAGTTGCCATCCTGTACAGTCATGCATTGCTTGCCATCACCATGGTGGCCTGGTTGTGCCTCTTACTTGTTGTCATCCATATGCATTATTTGTTTAATTTGTGCCAGTGATGTGTCATGTTCCGTTTCTGAGGTTCAGGTCTGGAGTGTTTAGCTCTGCATGCATTCTCCAATCACCGACAATTGCCACCCAGGTGGGTTATGCATTCCCCCACCCCTTTCCCAACCAGATGGAGTATGCATCCCTACACATCAGTACCCCAGAGCACTGCCATGGCCCAGTTGTGCAACTCACCAAGCAGCCAGGTAAGTGGTCCAGCATGTAGCTTCATGTGACGGGGTAGGGTGGAGTTGCGCAGTAGCATGGCATCATGTGTTGATCCGGGATATCGGGCGCAGCAATGTGTGATGATCTAGCTGGAGTCACATGCCATCTGCACATTGATGGAGTGGTATTGCTTGCGATTGCGGTACACTGCCTCTATGGCATGGGGGACTACCAATTCAACATGGGTGCAGTCCAGAGCACCAACACAATTGGGCATGCCTGCCAGTGCATGGAAGCCTACTTTGGTGTCGGGTATCTCCTGGCCAGTCCGCGGTAGGGATATGTGGGTGCTTGCATGCTTCAGAAGGGCATCCAGCACTTGGTTCAACATGCGTGAAAAAAGTGGTTGTGAAATGCCATGCAGCTGCCCCACTTTATGTTGATAGGTGCTTATGGCCAGGAAGTGGAGCACAGACACCACCTTTAGTAGCGGGGGATGGCAGTGCGTATTACTATGAGGCTGCCTATGTCGTTGTGTATCATGTCCACTATGGTGATGATGGTGTTCCGGGCCAACCGGTACAGGGTGTGGATCTGCTCAGGGGTTAGGTTGAAAGGGCTGGGTCTGGTGCAAGGGATTGGTGGCTGCCTACGAGGCACTGCTGGCTGCGCTGGTGGTATTTTCTGGGCCTGTCTCACCCTCCTTCTCCTCCTGCGTCTCCCATGTGCTGCCTGTTGTTGCTGCTGTAGTTGTTGTTGTAGTTGGTGTTGTTGCTTCTAGTTGTAGCAGTATTGGCATGTCCTCCAGCACCATGATTGCAACAGCTAGTGGTGGCATTTTGGTGTTGGAAGGGGTGTGGTGTGTGGGTGTGCTCATTTTATACTGGCCCAGCCTCCATTGCCTCTGCCTGTGGGGATGGTGTGCACCTGTGGCAGTTGGCTTGTTTCCTGATTGCTGTTTGCGGGTGGTCCGCGATGCCTGTATGGCGGGCATTGTGTAGCCCGTGATTACCGGCTTCGCGATGCCGGTATTTGCATGTCCGCGTGGGTTGGGATGTCCCCCTATTACCGGCATGCCGGTATTTGCTCCGCGAAGGGGCGCATGTATGCGGCCATGCCGCTATTAGCGGTGCAGTTATTTAGGGTGCGGCTAATACCGGGTTGCCTGGTCAGAATACACTGGAGCGGTAAACGATGCCGGTATTACCATACCGGCATCATTTTTGCCTTACAGCCAACCTTGTAATGAGGCCCACTGTATCTATCTAAACTATACAACTGAGAAGTACTATTAATTCATTATGGCAAGCACCTGGGTGGCACAGGAATGGGGTGCCAGGGGGAGGGGAGAATAAAATACAGTCTTTCTGACCCATACCCTCAGGGCTTCATTGATACCGTAGTTCCCGCACCAAGCGCTTCCCCCCTTGGGATTGATCTATGATTTACCCTTCCTGGTACCTCATGTTACAGGAGACGTGTGTGGCAGCAGGAGAGAAATACAGTCATGCAGACTTTTTAGATCTGTGGTGGGCACTTTATGGGGGTCTTGTGTTTATCAAGAATTCAGAGGTGTGGGGGCAAGTGGGTGGTGTGGGGCTGGCTTCGGTCTGGTGGGGTGGGGTTCAGAGACCTGATGGCAGGTTAGTAGAGATGAATGGGCACAGTGCAGAGTCTGGTGCTGTCTCACGCTCTCCAGAGGGTGCATTCCTCGAAGCGATACTAAATATTCACAACACTGAAGGGATGGTACAGAGTGTGGACATTTCTAGTGCTATGCACCCATCTCTACACGCTGCAGGGCTCTATATGATACCTGGCACTGTGTGCTGCTCCCCCCTTATAGGTTACATGGCCTTTTATGGGGTGTGTCTTATTTGTAAGTGCCTAAGCGGGTGGGATAGGCTAATTTCCATCCCAACATTGCCCCCTTTTGTTACTTCTACAGCAACAAACTCACCCCCCCATATTTTCGCTCTATTGGCCATCTTTCTGCTTCCTCCCGTGCAGGTGTCCCTTTTATGGGCATCCAAGCTCTACAAATATGTCTTAGGCTCTCTCCATGCTGTGCATACTGTTCAGGTGTGCAAATCATGTAGATAAATCCCCCTTCCTTTGCCAAATCTACCCACACTTCCTTGTAATTTTCTGGGTCTGGGAGCGGTACAATGGTAGTCTGGTACAGAGTGTCTACTTGATCATCCATGGGGAGAGCTAGCATGCGATATTTGGGACCATTGTCCTGTTCAGTTTGGATCTCTACTTCTTGCGTATTATGAGGCACCTTATTGTTAGTTTTCCCAATTGTCACCATCATCCTTGCACTATAGGTACTGGTTTGGCACAAAAACGCAGAACCAATTGGCACGTGCAGAAAATCATCAGAATAATCACCAGAATAACCACGATGAAGGAACCAGCATGTTTACTAATGTTCCAAGCCATAATGGCAACCAACTGAAAGCCATAGTCACCCAATCGTCTTCCTGGATCCAAGCTTCCTTCTTCATTCTTACTCTGAATTCATGTACTGCTGCAATAACATGTGATAGTGTCCCATTTTTGGTGTCTGCAGAAGGTACAAAGGTGCAACATGAACTCCCGATCTTTTGGCAAACACGCCCTCCATTGTTGTCAGGAGGTCAAGAATGTACTGATTCTGCATTGTTATTAGTCTGAGGGCCCTTAATTCCACCTTGATGACATTGAACACTTCTTCAGTATCGTTTGCAAGCTGAATCAGCTCCCATTTAACAATATGGAGCTACTTGGAATTGGCCCTCGCCTGGATGCTGGGCACTAGGGATGCAAAAAATGTCTCTGCAGAGCTGTTTATATTTGTCAGGTATTTGTGCGAGCAGATCAGATGACTCTTGAAACAAGTAGTTGGATGATCATTTCTTTATTCTCAGTCGATCATGGCGTTTCTTTTCTGGGAGGACACGGAAGTCTGGAGGCAGCAAAGTGGGTATTACTTCTGCTACTTCAGGCACTGCTTGTTCTTCGTCAGGCAAGGGTCCCCCCTTTAGGTATCCTTTGGGTACTAGCAGTAGGGCAGAATGTAGCATTGCAAGCGAACAGTAGCCCCTCCATGATGGCGGGAGGTGCAAGTAAGCTTTCTGGTCACAGACCCAGTAGTAATGATTCAGCGCCACAGTGCCTTTTTGGAGATCTGGAATGAGCAGTGTTAGATTGCACTGTTTGTTCGACTCAATTGAAGTAGTTTCTTTGCTGTAAAAACAAAGTTCATAGCTTTCTTCTTGGTGAATTTTCATTGGCTTTTCAATTGCTGTGATCCACATCAGTTTTGTGACATGTTCAGTCCATATTTGTGCACACGCTTGTTCTACCAGGGCTAGTGTTTTTTCTAGGTATCCAACAAGTCCTTCTGCCTTGCACACGAGAGTTGTTTCTTGACACTTATTGTCTGTGTACTTTGCCCTTTGGATGGCCAGGTACGCCTCCTTGAAACAGTTGGGGTTGGTGGAAATGGTTTTGCATTTTCGGTTATCTGGCTCAACAATTTGTAGATGGACGCTTAATGCCTGAAAAGTGCCTTTTACCCTACATAGTGCAAGATGAATTAGACATTGTGTTTCTATTAATGATACTTTTTATGGTACCAAGACTTTGGGTGCCCCAGATGTGTGCAGTGTTAAGGAACAAACATAGAAACTCCCGTTAGTCATTCGCCTTCCTATTGCACTCATGTCGGAGTACCAACTGTTTGAATGTTCGGGATGACGAAGGTCTTCTACTGCATGTAATCCTAATCCATGATATGCATCATATTTGTGTTGGTGTGTCTGCCGTTTCCTTCTATTGCTGTTAGGGGAGCCTTTTCCCCTACTATTGTTCTTTGAGAAATACTAGTGTTGCACAAGGAACGTTGTATATGTGGTTTTTGCAGTTGAAACATCAAGCTGTTACATAGAGTGGATTGGGAGTTGCTACAGGTGACATTTGTGGTGTTATGCATTGTGCCGTTCATTACTAGCTCGGCTTGTGCACTCTCCACTACAGGTATGCTTTCATTCATTCTTTCATTCGGGGCGAAGTGAAGGAAAAGACCTTTAGTCGTGCTAAGAAAAGAGGCAGACTTTTGGGGTGTAATGGGGGTATATGGGTAACATTTGGCTCGTCTGATGACATTTCAATAATGTTCCCAGCCGTCCATTTACCCCACTGGCCTTCTCCTTTTATATCGCCAGCCAAGATAAAAGATGTTCCCTAGTCAATCAACCAGGGGAAATATTAATACAGTAAATAGGATAGCTATGAAATGCAAACCACAGTCGCAGCTATATGCTCTCATGAAACGAATTCTATTCCTACTGCTATATACATTCGTTGATTCTCTCAGTGGCGTCATTTCCATTGTCGCCGCACCTGCAGGGAGGGAAAGAACGGAGCGGGTAGAGGGGGTTAGGGGCGTGGGGTAGAGGGAGAGAGAGAGATAGCGAGAGATAGAGAGAGAGAGAGAGAGAGAGAGAGAGAGAGAGAGACAGAGAGAGTTTTAGTTGTTTCTAGCTCATGCTCTAGCGGCAATGCATGTTTATCTCTTATTTCACGTGCACAAATATTGTTGACATAGAGCTACTTATGTTGAGGTCGGCAGTGCTCAGTGCCTTGCGAACATCTGAGAGGTGTGTCCAGTACGTAAGCCAATTTACTTTTGCTACAACCACTTCATATGGTCCTTGGATATGGGTGTGTTCCATTTGCGGACAGAACTCCTGAAATATATCCATTCTCCAGACAGCAATGGTTGCGCTGGGGCAGTGTCAGTTGGGGAGTTAGTTGCTGTTTCTCTTTCTTCTGTATATGGTGGGGAGATCTGTTTTCTAATGCATATTATTGCACAGGTGATTTGTGTTAGGTACTGTTTGAATTCTTCCCCTAAGTAAGTGGCAGTTCTGTGAGCATCCAAAGTTCTCCTCACTGGCGATGGTGGCGTCTGCATGTGCTGGCCAGTCACTATTTCCTGGGGGGACAGGTGGTGGTCCTTGCTGGGTTGTGTGCGCATCTGAAACAGCACCAGGGATAAACAGTATACCCAATTCTTTTTCAGCGTGTTACAGAGTTTTAAAAGTCTGCTTTTGAATAGACCATTTATTTTCTCCACCATTCCATTTGCTTGTGGGTGGTAAATGGAGCACATCATGTGTTTTATTCCCAGTAGCATGGTCACTTCTTTGAATAGCTCATTGAGTCCCGATCTCTGATCGTAAGATGTCACACACTCCCCATCGTGGAAGACCTCTCTCATGAGCAATTTTGCTGCACATTTGGCATCCCGTAGGGCGCATGGGCCTGCTTCCACCCACTAAGAAAATTGACATACCACCACAATCAAGTATCTTGCCCCATTGCACCTTTCTTCCACGTCTGCGTAGTCAATGTGCAGCTCACAGATAGGGCCCACCGGGTGAGCCAATGTTCCCCTCAGAGTTCTTAGCATCATTCCTCTGCTGAATACTTGACAGGTGGTACACTGCACTATCATTTGTGTTTGGTGCTCCTGCAAGTTTGGAATGAACCAATCCTCCTGGAGATCGACAGCAATGTGTTGCTTAGAACTGTGGGATGGAAAATGTAGCTGTTTGATTGCTGTGTATAGTAATTCGACAACATCAGAGCTTTTCCTGTTGTCTGCTGTCGCCAGAGGAGATCTGTGGGTGATTGAATACACCCACATTTAAGCCAGAGATCCTGTTCTTCTGTTGGCGCTCTGCATTGTAATTCAATGATTTGGGCTATAGGGGTGTATGCGTCTGTTGTCTGGGGCATTATCGAAGTAGTTAGGACGTATTCCACCCTCCTGAACACTCTCCTTCTCCATCACAATAGACCTGCATGCACCATTGGGGTGACATATACAGAGTGCAAATAAATGGTAACACAACATCCCTTTGAAGCTTTTAGGGCCTCTATTAATGCTACAAGTTCGGTCGCTTGTGCAGAAAATGCCTGGGTAATATTTTCATTATTAGTGTCTCGTATTTTCCTTCCTCCAATCACATCACTGCTGCACCAATACGTTTTTCTCCCGTTTCCTGATCAATTGATGCTGATCCCTCAATTAAAAATATCTCCCCTTCTTCTAAAGCACTGTCTTTGGCTTTGGGGTTGTCATCCCCCTCCACTTCGTATTTTGCGCAATCATGCTGCTGCATGTCCTCAATAGTACATGGTTCTGTAAGGAACATTGCTGGGTTTACTGTCCTGTATTGCACCACATGAATATGGGGGCTTGACAACATTATTCCATATGCAGATGCCCTTTCGGTTGTCAGGGTAGATTTTGATCGTTCCAGTATTGCAAACAGTGAGTGTTCAATACATAATGTTACTGAGCAACCCATCACAATAGTGGAACATTTCTCAATGGCGCTTGTTTGCAGGCAAACTGACCTTGCATGACAGACTCGAGCGTGCTAGTGTAGTATGCCATGGTTTTGTGCCCCATTGAACTCTTCTGTGTCAGCACTGCGGTCATCAGGGTCCCATTTGAATGTGAAAATAAGTAAAACTCCTGTGTGTATTCTTGGGTCGCTAGAACTGGGGCTGTTGAAACTACATCTTTTAAGTCATTAAACCCAGTTACCATTTCAGCTATCCTTGAGGCCTTGCAGGAATGGTCTGGTATAGGCTGCATAGTCTAAAATCCAGGCTCTGCAATAATTGCAGAGCCCTAGGATTTTTTGCATCTCTTTCACGAGATTGGTTTGGGAGTTGCATGCACTGCGGCAGCTCTATCTGGGATTATTCTTTTGCCATATTTTGATATGAGCTGCCCCAAGTAGAGTATTTCTGGCAAACAGTACAGGAGTTTGTTTATATCTACCTTGTACCCGTTGTGAGCTAGTAACTGGAGTAAGGCAATAGAGTCCCTTCGACTGCTCTGCTTGCTGTTGCTGCAGACCAGTAGGTCATCCACGTATTGAATAATCATGCTGGGCACCTGAAGGTTAAAAACAAAAAACACAGAGTGATGTCTCATGGCACAAAAAAACCTAATTGAAAATGTAGAGGACTTGCACTGGCAAAAAGGAGAGTGTGTTAGGTCAAGGAATACATTTGATAATTTTATTAGCATAAAACACAAACATGGTATTTACTGAAAACGATACGGTTTAACACAAATCCGGTAAAATATAAATTATCAAGTTTAGTTAAGAAGTGCAAAGAACCTATCACATTAATGAATCCTGTAATTATAGTACATTAAAGTTAACTATTTATCATATTTGATGTGTGGGACATGTATAGTGTCCTTTAAATATCTCTAAAGTGCCAATTATAATGTCACTTAAGGTGCCAACCGTCAAGGTGCTAGAGTGCAAAGTATCAAAGTGCTAAATATCAAGTGTCAACTAAAGGTATCCTATAAAGATACATCTTTATGCTCTAATAACCGAATATCCTTTCATTGTAGTTTTGACGATTCATACATCTAGTTTTTCAATCGCCAACTGATGTTCATCTTCTTCAGGACAAAAATAGCACAGATCTACATTTGAAAACATATGTTGCGATGGTATTCTAGGCTGTCATTATTTCATTATATTCTTTTTAAACACCATCCCAAGTTGAGTGAAGACAATATTTTCCTTGTTTTTTCTTATTGAAGGGGGAGGGAAGTTACTTCAAGCTCCAACCCAATCATCAATCAGATAATTAATAATTTATTGCCATTAATAATTAAAGAGAAGTCATCCTCTTTCCAAATGGACTTTGTTCCTTACAGGTGAACGGAATAGTATAATGGTCCCTGCGTTCCGACTTGACTTCCTCCAATGGGATAGGACCTGTCTCTCTGCAAGAGCGTATGTGAAAGCTGCTCAGTTCATGTAGGAAACCACCTGAATGTTACCAATGTCTTCATGTAAGACTCTGTTGAAGATTCTGGGGCAAGCAATGGTGTTTGTATCGCTTCCCTCCCCGGGTAAATGCTGCAAGATACTGTGAATATGGGTCAAGTAGCACCGAGAAAAAGGCATTTAAGTCTGCTAGTATAAAATGTATTGCTTGTTTTGGAATGCTGCACAAAATGGATGCTGGGTTTCGGACGAGGGGAAACTTTCTGTACAATGTTGTTTAGTGGATGCAAGTCCTGGATCATCCTCCATCTGCCTCCTGTGGCTTTCTTGATCGGATAGATAGCGGTATTGCATGGTGATGTGGAGGGCCCTATAAACCCTTGCTGTAGTAGGGCCTTTAATATTTCCTGAATTCCCTCCTCTCCTTCTCTAAACAGCGGGTACTGTTTCACTCTCAGCAATACTGCGCCTAGTTTGAGTGTTATATTTACGGGTGTCACTTCCTTTAACATTCCTACAACATGCAGGTTTGTGGTCCACAAGTGTGGTGGAACGTGCTGTAGTTCTTGTTCACAGAACTGTGGTGGCCCACTAACAACAGCCAGGAGTGGGCTCTGCACTTTTCGATATTGTGCCATGATGTCACAAGGTATACAAACCATGAGTATTATTTCTCCATCATCAAATGTTATCTTCAAACAGGTCCTCAATTGTTAGCTCTCTTAGGGGTATGTTGGGGTCAATGCAGAGCACTGTGTGCCACTGGCACCCATGCATAGCTGTTCCTAGTACTACAATTCTTTTTGCAGACACCTACAATCCTTCTAAATCTAGGGATAAGATAGTGCCAGCAACCACTTGGGAGAGGGCTACAGGTCAAAAAATGAAATCAGCGGGTACTCTCCATTTTTTCCTTGTAATCTGGGGCACCGCACGGGCAAGCATCCTAATGCTATAGATAAACATATCTGGGTTCACAGGTATCCCTCTCACCACCGTCTCATTTGCCACTGCATGTATCTCTAGCATTGCTCTGAAGGAGTACATGCCAGGGTTGTCACAGACAACCCCCCTATCTGTAAAAGATGTGGTCATATTCAGTTTGCTAAGCAGGTCTCGTCCCAGTAAGTTGACAGGTGAGCTTTCATAGTAGAGGAGTGGTTCCCACAGGACCCTCCCACCTATTTTGATATTTAAATCTTCTGTGTATGGAACCATAACCACAGCCAAGGAAAATCTGTGCGTGTCGAGAGTTTTTCCTGATAGCGGGATGTCACCTTCACTTATGCATGACTTTTCCACCCCTGAGTCCACCATGTAGATGAATTGCTTATTTCCTATCTCTGCCCCCACCAGTGGTTCCTCTTCTGATGCAAGGTCATTGATGGTACTGGACACGCAAGTGCTCTCTGTGGGCTGTCCTAGTCCGGATAGGTGTCCTCCCTGGAAATGAGAAGGGGTTCCATCCTACCATGGTTGCTCCTTGATAGGGGGCTGCAGCACCATTGGGAGCAGTGGCAAAAGGGTGTATGCTTCCCTCGGCCTGTTGGTTGGGGCGGGCCTTGTGTTGTTGCATAGCTTGCTGTTGTGGCGGTGGACGATACAGTGCGGGGATTTGGGGAGGTAACTGAGTGTACGCTTGGTGTATTTCATATGGAATCATGGTAGACCCATGTATGTGACCTTGTGGGCTTCAGGGGCGGGGTACCCATAAGCTTGTTGGTTGTAGTTGTAGTTGCCTCCCTGTCTGCTGCAACATTCCCTAGAAAAGTGCCTCCATCTCCCATATACCAACACTGCCCCTGTACACCCCCTCTTGGCCCTTGTCCCCCAAATCCTCCTCCTCTCTGTCCCCAGAACCCACCTCATCCTCTTTGTTGCCCTCCTTGTTATTCAGGTCCTATATAGTGTTAGATTCCTCCCCACTGTCCTTGCCCGTTGTCGGCCCATACAGCGGCCATCCTCGCCTGTGTGGCGACAGAGGCACATCCTTCTTCTCCCATCTGCTCCGGGGACATTGCCACTGACACTGCGGCTACTTTCACTAGTTTATTTTGTACCAGTTTCGCTTCCTCTGCCTGCCTTCTTTGAACAGTTTCCTTCTCACGCTCTTTGATCCTCGTACAATGGTGTACTATGATACTTGGAATTTCAGGCCAAACCTTCGATTCCACCGACGCTGCCTTGTCGACTGCTTTCTGCACTTCCTTAGGGAGCCCCTGCTTCACTATGAAATAAAACAAAGATGTTGATTGGTCCCAGGCGCTGCCCGTCTCTGCTCTCCACATCTCCTGAACCCGAAGAATGTACTGTGCAGTATCTTCCTCATCCCCCATTGTGCATTGCATTATTGATTGTAAATCAGGAGTATCTGGGAAGGTCCTCCGCAGTGCATCCCAAACACGTGCTGTGATATTGTTGAACAATGCCCCATCATGGGAGTCATTGCTCAGTGTTACTCCTGAGTACCCTGCTTTCACCCACACTGATGCTGTCTGGTCTCCCACTGCCAATACCAACAAATGTTTGATGTCTCCTATTGCGAGGGGCACCCCTGCGGTGTGTTTCTCAAAAGTATAAATCCATTTCCCCGCCCCCGCAGTAAGTTGGCAGCAGGCCTTGAGGAGATAATTTTTGTCCATCTGCGGCCACTTTACATAATGAGGGCGTCCTGCGTCTTTGGGGATTAGAGACATTGCAATTTTGTTTTAACTTTTCCTGTTTTCAGACCACTTCACTTTTTCTTTGCTAATGCTATTCTCCCAATCCCTTCCCTTAACATTCCGTCCCACAGGCTTTCTACTCTCGGTGTGGTGGGGGGTACTGTCTCGGGCCCTCTCGCATCCCCTTCCTTTGTGTCATCAAAATCGCTCCAGTACTCCTCATTCCCTTGTGCGGACGCTACATTCTTGTACCCTAACCTGTCAGTCCCCCCTTCCCTGTCTACATGCACCGCTCTTATAGGCACGCTGTCAATCCTGAACAAAAAGTCCCCAGATTTCCGCTCCTCCCCCAGAGGTAAGGGAGGGGTTCCTGGGGGCAGCATCGGGACTTCTGCTGCCCCCGCTGTTTCGCATGCTGCACATAGTCTAACTCATTCTGTGCATGTGGTGGATAGCACCACTTTGAGGTTTCTAGCGCACACCCCTGTGTGGTTGGACACTGCAGGGGGAGCAACATACGAAGCGGGTGGGGCTGTACCAGGGCCTGCTAGGATTGCTCCCGCAGATATATAGGCAGTCTAATTCTGTGCATGTGGTGGATAGCACCACTTTGAGGTTTCTAGCGCACACCCCTGTATGGGTGGATACTGCAGGGGGAGCAACATACGAAGCGGGTGGGGCTGTACCAGGGCCTGCTAGGATTGCTCCCGCAGATATATATGTTGGATTTCGGTATCCTTTTGGTTAATAGTGGGTAAAGTTCCTTCGTTTGTGTTCCCCCCTCCTCACTCTCCCCCGTTAGTCCTTGTCCCATTTTCAGGTACTATCCCTCCCTTCTCTGGGGTCTCTGGTGTTTGCGCAGTATTCTCCTTGTTAGTCCACACCCTCAAGTCATTAATTACCCCTTGTTACATGCACATTATAATTGTCTCAGTACTGTCAGTCAATATTGTCACAAATATCTTTATATCAAAAACATTAACTTCAATTGTGTTCCCCCCCAGGAGCATCCCCATTCACCCCATACACATTTTCTCTACTCACTTCCCATTCACACCATACACGTCCCTCCTGGGCCACCTCCGTACATATGAAAAAATACACTGAAAGTAAAAAACTAAAATAACAAGCTAAAACAACAACCACTACTTTTCCAGAGCCCTCTAATTATATGGGGATCCTAATTTTCTCCTTATATTTCTTTTTCTGCACTGGTCGGGACAGTGCACCGTGGCTGCCACCTTCTACCCTCACTCGGGGAGGCTCCCCTTCCTTCCTCTTTTTTGTTCTCTGTATAAGGTAAAAAACTAGAATTAATAAAAATTGCCATTAAAAAAATCTCAACAATAAAAAAACAGTCTACACATGCACTTTCGTTCATCACATGTTCACCTATGTCATGCTGCTCCACATCCCATCCCTAACATTGTTATTCCTTGCAATCTATACTCACGTGTCCATGTTGTTCTGACAAATTCCGTTCCCAGGGAATCCACAACAGGTCCGGGCCTCTCCCTGCGGCCGCACCCCGCTCCAACGAGCAGGCAGGATTTCTGCAAAGATGGCACTCACAAGGACCACTTCTGCTGCGTATGTGTTTTGGGGGATGGGTCACTGTAGGTGGGCACGGCCCTTCCGGAGAGGCCACCTGGATATCGCTGCAATCCCGTGAGGGTCATCAAATGGAGGCAAGTCCCTTTATACGCACACTCCAGAGTAAATACAAGCCACTAGGGAAATAAGCTAGGAGATAGCTTTGCAAGGATAACAAGGTTTACTAGTACAAATACAAATGCCAGCAAAGAACTCTGCTGCTTGAGAGTGCTCTGGTCTTACATCAGCAAACCTGGGCTTATAAACATGAAAATCATCAGTCACATAAGGGACATTTTGCTGCCACTGATCAGTGGCACCCTACACATGGACCTGCTCCATAGGGGATGCCATGCGGTAATTGACTGGAACTTTCTCGTCGATCTTGTGGCATGTGGATTAGCGGGCTCATCCTCGCAGTGAAGGTCAGGGCATACATAAAACACACAGTACCTATCTAAACTAAACAACTGAGAAACACTATTCATTCATTGTGGCAGGCACCTGGGCACTACAGGAAAGGGGTGCCACGGAGAGGGGAGAATAAAATACAGTCTTGCTGACCCATACCCTCGGGGATTCACTGATACCACTGTTCCTGCACCCAATGTCTCCCCCCTTGGGATTGATCTATGATTCACCCTTCCTGGTACCTCATGTTATAGGAGACATGTGTGGCAGCAGGAGAGAAATACAGTTGTGCAGACTTTTTAGATCTGTGGTGGGCACTTTATGGAGGTTAGGACCTAGGGGTCTTGTGTTTATCAAGAATTTGGAGGTGTGGGGGTTGAATGGGTGGTGTGGGGTTAGTAGAGATGAATGGGTACAGTGCAGAGTCTGGTGCTTTCTCACGCTCTCCGGCGGGCGCATTCCTCGAAGCGATATAAATATTCGCAACAATGAAGGGAGGAGAGGGAAATTGACATCCACTTCCGTGGGAACAGGGCTCAATCGGAGCCAGCGGGTTGTGTAGACATTGGGCTTGGCAGCTGGGAAACATAAGCAGTGTGAGCCTGTGGCCAATTCCTGTTGGGCCTAACACAAAATGGTATTGTGGAGTGTGGGTATTTCTAGTGCTATGTACATATCTCTAGGCACTGCAGGGCTCTATATGATGCCTGGCGCCTTGCGTGCTGCTCCCCCCTTATTGGTTACATGGACTCGTATGGGGTGCGTCTTATTTGGAACGGCCTAGGAGGTGGGATAGGTGCAATTCCATCCCAAAATCGGCAATGGTTGAATTCACTCTGATTAGGCCTGTTCTGGTACCTTTCAGGAGATTGATTTCAGCTTGTGTTTCCCCTGAATTCCCATGACAAAGGAGGTTGCGAATGTGGAGTGACCATCCTTTGACCATGGTCAACCTGTGGTGGGGACTGACTATATTGTCGAGGTTTATAGTTCACATTCTGTCATTTTATTTTCCTCTGCAAATACCTCCCCTCTCGAGCTCTTCGCTCCTCTACCTCTAACTCCCTCAGGGTCAGTCGTTTTTCAAAGAAACAAGCTGGGGGTAGATCTCTGTCTTCGGCGGGGCCTCCCTCTGCAAAAGCCTCCCTGCCACTCTAAAACCTGAGGAGAACCATCTCCGGTTCCAGAAGCACTCTCTCCCCTGCTGATCTGTTCTCTCTTGGCACTGTGCACCTGGCCACCCTCTATCCTCCGGGCCCAGGTACCTGCTCACCCCGCCACCCTCCCGCACTGTCTCCGGGCCACCCCTTGCACTGGGGTCTGTATCTGTAACCATACAGCCCCCTGCTTCCTTCCTGCACTTATCAGACCTACCCTGTCTGCTGCCTTAAACCTAGCACGTGCAAATTGCTGGCTGAACTACCACTGTTTGTTGCCTTTATTATTTATTTATTGTTATTTATCTGTTTCTCCTCTGCTTCACACTTTCCACTTCTATCCCCTTCCATGCACTTTTCCCCTCCCCCCTCCCATGCACTTGCACGTTCTCAATGTCACTGGGCGTAGTAAGATCGCTGTTTTGTTCTCTCCTGTTCCCCTCCTTTGCCTTGCACGCTCTGAAACACTTGTGTACGAGCGCGATAGAAATAAAATATCAATATCAATTATGTGGTGGGAATTGTTCTCTCTGTTGATTTACATTTTCAATTAACCTATCGACATATCTTGGTCTCGTTTGATTTCCATATACCATGGTGGTAGGGTCAAACCTACTCTGGGTGCCTAATGCCCGAAATGGCCCATTTTACATTTGATTCTGGGTGTTATTTAGCCCTGGCATATCATAGCGAAATCCCGCCTTCGGAGAATTACCAAGCTACTGAGGACTACTGTATGTATTTTTGTCCATGGGATCTATGGTTTGGAACACAAGGCTTTCGGATGGTGCTCTTTGAGAGGTCCCACCCCTCTGATTGTGTGGTGTTTCATTCTTCACTTGAATTTGGGATGTTTCAAGTGGCATCTTTACAGACTTTAGCTCTAGAACTGCTGGTGTGGATTCTTTCGATTTTGGTTTATGTTCTCTACTCTTCACTGCCTCTTCCTTCTCATTAGATATTACCTCATAGATTTTAGTTGGCTGTTCAATGATTCATTCTAGGGGTTTTTCCAGGTCAAATTCACTGATTGGCTGAGATAGGATACCTCGCTGGAACCCAAAAAAGTAAGAAGTTTTGAACTCTACTGAATGGGGGTTAAAGGTTACATCAAAACGTGAGAATGCCCTTTTTAAATTTTGAAAGAATTGGTGGGGGGAATAATTTGGCTGTGATGACAAACGGTAAGTAGCCTTTTTGGCTGGAATGGAATGATATGGTAAGAATTGCTGTCTCATCTCTTTCTCAAAATCCTCCCAAGACAGGTTTTGTTGCTTATTTAGGCCTCGAATAACACTGGCAGACCCTAGGAATTTGGAGCATCTGGAAAATCTTGATCACCACTTCAAGGTGATCTCCGAACAGCTATCTGGTCAATTTTTTAATGGTTTGATCAAAGCCTTGATAGTCTTCATTATCTTTTTTTTACCAACTGTATTTAAAATCATTTGCATTCACGTAAGAATGTACTGACATTTGGGTACCAGATAGACAACATAAAAGAAGAACATATCATAGCGCCTTCAATCCGTCCCACCCTTCCTTCACTTTACTGTTCACTCCCTTTCCCTCTCTGATCCGCCAGGGCCCCACAATCTTTAATGGCCATCCAGGAACTGCACCACTAAGCTTGGCGTGCACACTTGTGAAGGAAAGTCCAGGCCATACTCCAAGATCGGAGTCCAAATGTCAGTGAACTGGTGTGCACCTCAGCTACTGTGACCTTCTCCACCATTAGTATGTCCCCGATTTTGGCCCACCACTGAGGAGACAGTGAGCATTCAGGAGTTGCTGGTCCTCATGGCCAAAAGGAGATGAGTAATCAACTTGGCCATCACCCCCGACCTTGGGTATACCCCCGGGACTGGCACCCCCCTACAGAATTACTTCGGCCTCCATAGGGAGATGGACCCGAGTGATAGCCTCGATTGTGTGAACCACTTTCTCCCAGAAGGATTGAATTAGGGGGCCTTCCCACCACAAATGAAAGTAGTTCCCCCGAGCCCACACATCCGCCAACAGGCCGGGTCTAGCAAACTCTTAATGTGTTGCAGCCTCACCAGGGGTAATACCACTGATATGTCAGTTTAAAGACACATTCCTTATTAGTCACAAGCTTGGAGGAGTAATAGTTTCTTGACCAAATGTCCACCCATGTCTGGTCCTCTATGGGGTGGCCTGGATCCACCTCCCACGGGGCCATGTATTGGGACAGGAGCGTCCACATGTCGACCTACAGAAGCCTATACAGTCTGGAAATGTTCCCCCCTTGTGTGTCCTGAAGTACAATATGCTCAATGGCTCCCAGCTCCAGCGTAGCCCCCTGTGGAACCAACAGATGGACCATCCATTGTTGGGGTTGGGCGTAGCTATATCTATCCGCCTCAGACAGTGCAAACCTTTCCTTACAGTCTACAAAGGAAGGGGCGACCCATTCTCAAAGAGTTGGGAAAGGCACTGTAGGCTCCCCTGCAACCATTTCCTAAATTTACAGGCCGAAGGCCTGGAACAAAGTCTGGATTGTGGAAGATTGGAGTGCGGGGGCCTAGCTCCCTTGGGATTCCCATCCTCTTCATCACCCAGTCCCATGTCCTCACCATTTATTTTTGTGGAGGGGAGTAGCCCGGGCCTGTGTTTCCGGGTGGGAGCAGAGGTGTATGGGAGAAAGCGGAGGGATATAGGTAGTCTAGATTGCTCTCTTTCCACTCATTTTGGGGAGAATGTTGGCCGTGTGCCAAGTGGTAATGTGTGCCAGCTGCACTGCAGCATAGTAATTGCACAGGTTAGGGAGCCCCAACCCACCCAGATGGGCGTTGACCATCATCTACCCCTTGTGAATTCTTGACTTCTTCCCCCCCCCCAAATAAATCGAAGGACCTTCCGCTGTAAACGGAGGAGGAGTTTCTGCAGGATCTCCTCTGGGAGCGCTAAACAGTGGTAAATCAACCTTGGGAGCAAATTCATTTTACTGGCAGTGATCCGACCCATTAACAAGATCTCCTGGGATGTCCACCTCGAGATCAGCACCGAGATCAGCTTCCAGCTCTTTGAAGAGTTGTGGGAAGTTGGTAGCATATAGCTCTATCAGGTGCTCTGGGACGGGAATCCACAGATATTCTATGGCCTTGTCATCCCACTTGATTGGACAGCAGGGCCCGAGGACCTTTACCACCCCTTGCGCCAATCCCATCCCTAGGGCCCCGGATTTATGGTAGTTGACCACAAAGCATGCAACATGTTTGAAAGAGTCCAACTCAATGAGGGACTGGGCAGAGATGGCTGGACATTTGTGAGGGTAAAAATCACATCTGCACAAAGGTAGAGCTTAGTGTGTTTCTGGCCCACCCTCACCACTTCAATGGAAGGATTGTTGCGGGTCCATTTGGCAAAGGGCACCATTATCAGGGCAAACATTAGTGGGAAGAGGGGGCATCCTTGCCTCGTCCCATGCGTGAGGGATATTGGGCCTAACTACCATTGGTTCACCCGCAGTGAGGTTCTGGGTGCGCTATAATTGACCAGGGGCATCGTCTGGAAGAACGGCCTGAATTGGAAAGCCTCCAGAGTTAATTTCATAAAAGTTCATCTTCATTCTCCAGGAAATAATTTTAAATGGCATTCGCAATCCCATCCCGGAGAGAGATATCATTGAGAATTGGTTCATACACACTCCACAGGGGTGACTGTGCGGGGACTAGGGTCGTGAATTTGGACTGTCAACAGGACCGGGACATGATCCTATGATGCTCTTGTTCCTATGGCTACCTCATCCACACAGGACATTAACTCCTGCCCGTCATTTGGGGTGTAAACCGAGAACAAAGTACAGAGTTGCCCAAATAGCATACCTTTGACCCCCATATATCATCCCTCCAGGCCATGATGTTACTCCAGCTCGACAAAGGGGACCACTCTCATGAGGAGGATCGCTGTGCCACCCTTCTTAGCACCACTGGAGGCTATAAACTGCTTAGGAAAGTGCCTGCTGCGCAAACAAGCAAAGTCTGGAGGGATCAAGTACATTTTATGGAGGAATGCTACTGAACTGTTCAGGTTTGCTTGCCTCTGCAGGTTTGATTTTCACTTGGCTGGAGAGTTTAAGCCTTTCACTGTAATTATCGCACATTTCAGCTTTCAAGGGGGCGGGGAGGTGTCTGTTGTTGGTTTTGAGTTCTTTGCAAGGGAAGGGGGATCAAGAAGAGTGTCAGCTGCGATCTCCTTCCGCTATCACGTCACATTGCTGGTGCAACCCGGGTTTTCAAATTTTCCAACTAAAACTGAACCAGTGCAAACGAGGCACCAACAATATTGGGCAAACCGCCCAGGTGACCAGCAAGCAACATTGCTCTGATGGTCTGGCTAAATCCATGCAAGGCCCAGGCCAGCCAAGTACTGTAGTCAGCTCGGGTTTGTCAGCCTACCATTTTCATATGAGTGCCATCCACCATAGTTTCGGGTGAGTGCCTATCTTTCAAGCCTTCCACGCTGTTGACCATGGGGTTTGTTGAGGCTTTGGGTTTTCCACATTTGTGCAGGTTGCTGTGGAGGAGAGTCTTTTTTCCACACTGTTCGAGACTCTTCCCAGAGATTCTCTGCCTCCTCTTGAGTGCTGACTGTCCTGGTCATATCCGCTAAGGTTAACCATCTCTAATGTCTCGGGAGGATATCTCAGCGGCAACATGCTCGCCTTGGAAGCAAGACGACACGGAGCAACACAGGTTCGATCCCTGGGTCCGCGCTTAGAAAGCTCTGGGTATTAAGCGTGTTATAAATAACCCATCATATCATATAATGGATCTTTTTGTCTTGGAGGGTGGTTGTCAAAGGTCTTAGGGCCCTTCTTTTCTGTATGGTAGCCATAGCTAGTTCTTGATAGATCTGAAGGGCTGCCTCCTGGTAGACAATTTCTGACTGCGTACGGGCCGCTGCCAGGATCTCTTGTTTGGAAGTGAAGAAATGCACTTTTGTGATTACATCTGCTGGAAGGTCTGAAGGACCCAGCTTCTGTCTCCCATCACTTTAGGCATCCGGTCCAGAAGCAAGGTGGCTTGCTCGTGGATCGGAAGTAGCATTTGGAGAAAAGATCTCACATATTCACCTAGATCCCAGTCTGGGACTGAAGATGGGATTCCTTTGATGCGCAGATTATTTCTTTGCACCCTGTTCTCCAGGTCGTCCTGCTTCAATGCCATGGCCTCTCTTTCATCTTCCAGGGACTCCACCCGGCGCTGCAGCAATGCGATCACTGATGCATGCTCTGCCATCTGACCCTTGACCTCCCTCAGCATCTGCTCAGCCTCCGCCACCCGGCTGTCCAGTTGCTCCAGCTTTGTAGAAAGCTCAGACATGCAATTCCCGAATTCCATTTTGATATTCGCCATAAATGCCCAGATGTCCTCCTTTATCACTGGTTTCCCCGGGGCCTCAAAAAGGCCTTTTCAGGGAGTGGACCATTCTCCATAGCTCTTATCATTTCCGTCTTCCTCCCCTTCTCCTGAGGTTGTAGAAGGGAGGCTATTCCTGCACTCTTGCCTGTTTTCTGCTGCTTGGCCATTGTCAACCCCAAGGGGGAGGCAACAGTGGCCCTCCGCACTGGTTCTCCCGCTTTCTGGAAAGCTGCAGTGCCAGGCTTTGTGTGTCGGTTCTGATACTAGACCCCTCTGTATGCCGACCTTCCTTGGTATTCCAGGGCCAGGTTCTGCAGCGACCTCTTTGTGAAGCAGTGGTGGCAGGTGAGGGAGAGCCTCCACATCAGCTGAATTCGCGAAGTAGTCGGTGTAGCCTTTGCCTGTCTAGCACTCTCCAGAGCAAACCCCACAAGACCCCCAGGCTCACTGGAAAGGTTCTGTCTGTCTTGGGCTAGGGGGAACCACTCTCACGCTGTGGGACAGTTTATGCGAAGGTTTATAGGGGGAATCTACTCATTCTCTCTGCCAGAAGTACACCATTCCCTCCATCCACCCTCCCGTGAAGCTGCCCCTCAGGGAGAGACCAGGCATGCAGGGGTCAACCGCCATGTTGCTGATTCTGAGCCCGGCATAATTACCTTGATTTCTGCTATGGCTCCAGCCCCCACCCAGTTCCTCAGAGTGTAAGCTGGTGCCTGGCATGCAGCTCCTTCATTCACCGCGCCGGGACACCAGCAATGGGTCTCTCCTGAGGCTCCCAGTCTGTTGGTCACATTGTCGGCGTCCACGCCCACCTCTGGTCTGCTCACTGCAGGGGTCGAACAATTACAAATAACTGCACCGTAAGGCTCCTGCTCATACTGCAACAGCACTCCACCTCCAAACCATCAGCTGCGGGCCATGACCGCAGGTCGATGTCTCCAGGGACTGGTGGCTACCATCTTGTCTGCCACTGCAGTCCTTCCGTTAAGCCACTGCAGCCGCCTCCACCAGGGAATCGACACTCCCGGGCAAGCCAAGCAGCTAAGCTGGGGTCACAGAACCCTTCTCATTCGTCTCTCCGTATTTAGGCTGCAAAAGTCCTATTCAGCCTTTCTCCAGGGCTGCATTCCCTGGGCTCTGCACAGAGGCTATCAAGAGAGCATCCACATTGATGGTGCTCCATGGCATGCACCCCCGACTTTATCTTTAATGCACTGCACAGTGCATTGTGGGATGGGTCATTTTCACCCTTCTGTTCTTTTGTGGAAGAGCATGTGGATGAGCAGTTGTGGGTGGTTCAGCCTCAAACACTGGACCATAACCAGGCATTGTCAGGTGGGCAGATGCTGGCAAGTTTCCCTGATTAGAACTGCAGTTAAATTCAGCTTCAGTAAACGTGGTGCACTGTTGCTTGTCTTGGGATTCAACATTTTAGATTTGTCGCTTCATTTCTCTGCACTGTATGAAGCTGCTGTGTTTCATAATAAAGGGCAGAATTCTCACCCCTAACTTTAGCGATTACTCCTTGCAGTTTGTTAATTTGTGTCTGGTAATGATTGACTGTTTTGTTTTTTCCATCATTTTCGCCCAACAGACTAAATATTTAATTTTCCATTGTTCACAATTTCTTAGCTCTCTCACCATCATCCTTCTTAAGTGTCTGAACTTCTGAAATGTCCACATCTCTATCTTTTCAGACACTGGGCCTCATTACGAGGTTGGAGGTAACCATGGAGCTATTAGCTCCATGGCTGCCTCCAAACCCTTACCGACTCCTCCCTGGTGAATGGAGCAATTACCGCCCCATTCCAAGGTTGGCAGGGGCGGTAATTCCCCATTCACCAGGGCCCTTCCCCATTCCCATTTGCGCCCCCATAGGGCTCAATGGGAATGGGGAAGGCGCTAATAACGGTACCGCTAATTGTGGTACCGTTATTAGCTCCAAAGTCCCTTTGAGGGTCCCGTCCTTAACGCCTGGTAAAACCAGGCATTAAGGGAGAACCCGCAAAGGGAACCCGTAGTAGGGCGGTAAGGGATTACCGGCACCGGCGCTATTACCGGTAATCCCTTACCGCCCACCTTGTAATGAGGTCTACTGTTTAGCACATTTTTCAAATGTATTAATTCTTCCTCACTTTCTTCAAACTGTCTTTCTGAATCAACTCTGCGTTGAGATCGTCACATTTAGTTTGAAGCTGCATGTCCAGCTTGCTGTGTTTCAAATCTGCTTCCATCTGTATCAACCATTCAAGTTCTGCATCCAAACTACACTGTAACTCAGCAATGACATCAGAATCTTTTCCTCACAGCCTAATAAGCTTATGCAAAGAAAATCGTTACTTGGCACGCAACCGGATAATACAGTCAACCTCTCGTTTACGTTCTTTTGCAACCTCTCGTTTACATTCTTTTGCCTGAAATAGTCGAAGGAGACACGTTTGTAAAATGCCCACCTTTCCAAAAAAGTTCTTCTGGGGTTTCTTTCTCCACTTCATTTCTTAATCCTATCTCGCCAAGTTAACACATTTTCCGATGACTACGTAGAAAAAGCTAAATGTTTGGCCTCGAGATAACTAGACAAATCAGAAAACTCAGCTTCTATTTCAGACATGTCTGGACCCAATGCCAACAAAACAATAAAGAGAAATTCAGCGTGCACACTGCACAATCACTGCCACTTGCCTCACAATGAACCTCGGGTCAGGGAAAGAGCCCATAGTATAACTATGCTATACTATTCAAAGCCACACCAGTAATTGCTTTACCGCTTCCCGGTCAATGCACCATATTGTAAAGAACTTGATGAGAATATTGTGGAAAAGATCCCATTGCACGACCAAGAGACTTTGAGACTGGGAGCAAGACAATGACAAGTTTTGGCAAGGCAGAAGCTCATAAGGAGGCCGTTGTGCAAGCTTCCCTTTTTCTATTTAGTAAGGTATTTTTCTAAAGTGGTAGAGGCAATTCTCTGGTTAGGATTCAGACAAAATACATTTTATGTTGGACTTGAAGTGCACCTTTAGCTTTAGTTTTGTTAGGTGGGGAACGTACCTCATAATGATAGGGCAAGTTAGGAGTGTTCCTTTATTTGAAACAAACCCGTTTTGAACATGACATTAAGTTGTATAACTCCTTCCTCTGGCTCAACACAATACTCAGTGATGAACCAGAGGCTATTACTGTGTTGAAATGTCTTCATAAAATTGGACTTTTGTTTGTTGAATAGAAAGATAGTAAACTTGACATTCAGCAAGGTAGGGAGAGCTGACGATTGTACATTGCACTGGTTGTAGTAATGATCTAGGTGGTGCTGCCACCATTGGTTTATGACATGCTGCAGTGACACTTTGGCGTCTCTTAACCGTTTCAAATAGCATGTTTACAGGGTGAATGCTTATTTGTAATTCTGCACTTCAGAACTTGTATGGGTGTGATAGTTGCGGTGATAGATAGTAGTTTAGAGTTTGCATTTTTCTGCCTGCATCTTAGCCTGTACTGCTGCAGTGCTCATACAGAGGTTGAACACAGTATCAGTGATGTTCCAATAACCTCTCCAAAGGACCATACTCAATGATCTCAACACTACAGCCATTATCAAAATCAAACTCCTCAGTCAGGGCAAAGGATAAGTTGCAATGTGTTTGTGAGGACAGTAAGACACTATGCTACTTTACCAAGTTTCTGATGAGAGCTGCAACTCACAGCACAAGCTTTCTGCCACATAATCTGTGCATTAATGCTCAGCTGGCCCCTGGACAGACCAAAGTAGAACTTAGAGGGTGCTTAGAGTATTGCATTCAGGATGAAGTATATTTCTGCTTGTGATGGACACTTGTATGCTTTGAGCTACATGCAAAGAAGGGTAATATGCAATTAAAGCAGCAATGACTATCAAATGTAGCAGTGAATGTGATTGGATGGCTATTGGGCCTGTAGTCATAGTAAATGCTCTATTTGTGCTTCCTAATTGACACTACCTGCATGGATTAACCATAGTTTCTGCATTAAACCATTGCACCATGTCCATGTTTTCCACCTGAATACATGTTAGGTGGGGGTTCTTCTCACACAACCAAGTTACTGGTAGCTCTGGTAGTGGTGTTTTTTGTGTGAAATGCAGATCGTCATGCTCTTGCATCTGGCTTCAGAGAATCTATGTGATCACTGCACCACATTCCCTTACCCGACCGCCCCACCCCACTTACCTTTGCGGTGCACACTTCTGTGTGTGCCGCAGACTCCCCGCTATCCCTGCGGCATCGGTTCCTCCCACGTACGTGGGTCAAAACTGATGCTGCAAGGTGCTTTTTATAAAATGTTGTTATTTCTTGTCTCCCGCTTATCACAATGGTAAGCGGGGGACAACCCTGCAACCCCTGACTCATGTTACTGCACCCAAGGAGATTGGCGGACATCCCTGTAACTCCTGCTTTGCTTGGGTGCAGTAGTGGGAGTCTGTATTTTGTGTGCCCCCAAAGTCGCAGTGACTGCGGGGGTGCACAAATAAAGACGACATTTGGGTACGATTCCGCTTCAGATGGTGAAGTAAGATGTATTGTAACGTGTGTATTTGTCTGGTGCAATATCCTCATGAGGGCATCATCAGTCCTGTGCAGACTGATCTCTCCACTGCATATCACCACCACCATTCTTTCGGCAATGTACCTTTTCCCAAAATTGGTGACCAAATTAAGTATGGCCACAATCTAATGTGCTCTCTAAAGGGCTATGAGGCGTGTTGTAGGGCCCTTTGTTGGTTGGAAACCTACTCTTCTCTGCAGGGCCCTCAACTGCACACATTCTTAAACATTTCAAGCAAATCACTGAAACGTTGAAGGTTCGATGGATGTGGATATTTGTGTGCTTGTCATAGAAATGGTGTGAGCATCATGCCTAATCATGATCCTGTGTCTGGCTTGCAACTTATCAGAGAGCCAAATTCCTTTCATGCACCAGAATGTACATGTTTTTTTGTGTTCTTGCAAATAGATATTTAATTTGACATACTCTGTGGTCCTGTTACCCCTCTTGCAATTGGCTGGTTTTGGATAAAAAACATAAAAGATAAGCTCTGCTTGTAACATTGTGCACTGCTATATCTAAAGTCTTTTTGGGGGCCCCTTGCTGATTGCTACAAATATTATCTTTCAGCAACCACTTCATACATGAACTGGCCTGGTGATATTATTGGCTTGAGAATTAGGCAAATGAGTGTCATGTTGATGACTTCCTTCATTTGTATCACCCCTTTAAAAGCCTACTCCTCAGTGGTATTTGTACTTTGTATCGGACTCCTTCATACAAACACTCTTCGAGCTTATGATGTCATAGTTCTCGTTCTACCTTCTTTGAAAGCTGTATTTTTGGACTGTACTGTCATAACTTCAGCCAGATGAATTGTTGACCTTTAGGCTCTATCAAGCAAAGAACGCTAACCGGTCTTTTAAAGAGATATGGCTATACTTTATCCATAGGGTGTTGTCACATTTCCACCTTAAGAAAGCAATTGGTCTTCTGGTCTTTCTTCCGAAACCTCATACTTCCTTGGCTGAAGACATTTTACAGAATATTTGTTTTGCAAGTGCTATTCAATTATTCTATCTGGAGGAGGCTCATACATTCAGAGCAGATCACCTTTTTATGACTCATGGGGGACATGCCCCTCGTAGAGAAGCAGCCATCTATTTCACAATCCTACGGGCTTCAGGGTCTCCATGTACTTCAGATACTCCAATCACATTCCACCTGAGCAAAACCAGTATCAGTGACTTTCCAGAGACGTGTCCCTTTCCTGTAAATTTGCAGGGCACCCACATAGGCCACTTCTTATTCTTTTTACAACCTTTTTCCATGAGAGTTTCTGTGCAATTGCTTCGCTTCCGCTGACAAGGCAATATGTAGTCACCCCCTCCTGGGGCTTTCAGCTGGCCCTATAAGTAGGATGTTACCTACCATCACCTCTCGTTTCATAGGTTTTTTTCTCCTACGCCACAAAGTTGGATAATGGCAAATGTCTACTCTGAGGTCAAAGGACATAAAATGTACCACTGGTGAGAGACACTTGAATTTTTGCATTTTCAACCTGACCTTTCCCTTATCAGTTTTCCCTTGACTCATCTGAGACACAAGTCCTGTATTTGCCCGTGACAGAACCATGGCCTCTCAGGGATATGGGGCCCCAAAGGTTTCCCGTCACTTGAGCAGACCTCAGAATCCTTGCACAAGGGTTGTGTGGACTACACTGGTTGGTGGAAGACTATCATATGTCAAGATAAGTTTCCCCTCTTCCACCAGTAGACAGTAGCACAGTTTCTCATTAGGTTCAGTTCCGAGATTCTCACACCCTGTCATGACCACCTAATAATCTCTCAGACCTAAGTCTAATGACTTCACACACAATGGATGACCTCCTCAATGTGTCTCTGTGCTTAGATTCTCAGTCCTGGGTTTTAGTGGTTCTCACACCATTTTTTTCTGTAAGAATGTTCTCTTGAGTGTCTCTGCCACTACCCATTCTCAGGGTCCTGCTTTCTAGCCTCGTCATCATCTCACAATTCCTGATCTTGTCATAGTCCTCCTTCCTGCCACACCACAAACTCATACCTCCACACACCTTGGGCCTGGACTCTTCAGACCGGGCCTTGCCTTTAACACCTTCCCCAGTCACGACCATGTTAATCTGTCTAGTCTTGCTGACTATGGTCGATTGTTTTTATCCAAAAGCCTCCAAATGTTTGCCAACCTCATCCTGGAATCTTTTTCCACCCTCCTCCAGGTGTTCCCTAACCTCCCCCTGGTATCAAGTCAAATTTCCTTTATTCAGAAATTACACATTTCTGGGAAGGTATAACAAAAGATACATATTGCATTCTCTAAAAGCAGTCAAAAAAATTCTAAATAATTCATTAGAACATTGCTGCACCAATCATTTCATAAAGATAAAGACAGCACATATAAAAAATCCAAATAGCGTAGTTTAAAGAAATATATATGAAACTGAATTAGGTAATTGGTGCAATGCATTATCTGCCAATCTTCTTAAATCAATACATTCAAGTACCTATTTCTAGTATACCAAGCACAATCTATAAAATTAACTGTAGCTAGCATTACGTCTATAGAAGTTGATTCTATAAAGCGTTACTTCTATAGAGGTTGTATGTAGAGCCAGGTCATGCTTAGAACCATAGTTGGGAACAAATATGTTTTATTTTGGAAGGTGATTACTAATGAGATTGTTCTCAAAAACCAAGTGCTCGGAGACTACTAGGGGGTGCAGACCAAGATGGCCATGTGAAGCTGTGCTCCATCAGATCCCGCTCTGGGGGTGGAGATATTGTGACGTTGACCGCTGATTCAAGCTTTTACTTAAGGCGTATGGACCCCTGTCCCTGTAGGGCACTGGATTAGGTCCCTGGGTGATATGTTGAGGCCTGAATGGTAGTGGAGTGAAGGCAGGTCTAAAGTGGGCCATGTACAGAGGTCACGTTGATTCTGAAAGACGCAGAGGGCCCACTGATAATAGGAGAGGATTTCAACATGTGGGTGGACCCAGAATTGGATAGATGGCCCTCTGGGAGGGAGGCCTTCCTCCTGAGTTACAGAGGTGGGTTAGCCTTGGGGAGATCATGGGCGCACATGGGCTGATAGATGTATGGCGATTTAAGCATCCTAGGGGCCGGGGTTATACCTTTTCCTCCGTGCATGGTACCTACACCAGAATAGACTACTTGTGTTTACCCAGGGACTTGATTGGTAGGGTTGGATTCTGCAAGGTGGTAGCTATCATCTGGTCGGACCATGAGTTTGTATTTATGGACATTGAGGTGGGGGACTGAATTCACGTGACACACCATGGAGGTGTAATGACTCCATCTGGAGAAATGCAGTCTTTACTGAGGACCTGCAGAGGGAAATTGAGGAATACTTAAAAGTCAATGGTCCTCATTCCGGGTTTGGAGCTAACCATGGAGTAATTAGCTCCATGGTTGCCTCCGAAACCGTCCCAAATCCGGCATGGTGAATGGAGTAATTACCGGTCCATTCCAGGGTTGGAGGGACCGGTAATTCCCCATTCACAGTTTGCCCTTCCCCATTGACATTTCTGCCCCATAGGGCTCAATGGGAATGGGGAAGGAGGTAATTACGGCACCATAAATTACGGTACCGTAATTACCTCCGAGGTACCTTTGCGGGTCCCGTACTTAACTCCTGCTAAAAGCAGGAGGTAAGGAAGGACCCGCAAAGGGAACTCGGAATACGGAGGTAAGGGATGACCGGCATCGGCACCCTTACCGGTGCCGGTAATCCCTTACCTCCAACCTCGTAATTACCCCCAATGACACTTGGGAGGTGGACACTTCGATGGTATGGAAGCGGTCAAGGTGACATGGAGGGGACTATTGATAAGGGGAGGTGCGATTAAGAAGAGGGAAAGGTCACTGAGGGAGATACATTAGGTTGGGAGATTGGGTTGGGATATTACAAGGGAGAATACAGGGTTGTGGTATGGGGTGAAGACCTTATTACAGAAGTTAAGGAAAAGTGTCTGGGGCTTAAGCAGTTGGGGACCGGAGATGTGGTCCGGACATTGCAATTCCTGAAACAGAGGTTTTATGAAAAAAGGGATGACACAGAGTTGCTGCTGTTTGCTAGGCTTAGGGCGCAGAGGGTGGAGGAAATAGTGGTACCCAAAGTGGGACTGTGAGTCCTTTACCAGATGAGATATGTGATGACTCCTCTGGAGTCATCACTGTTCACCAGTACTGAGAAAAAGAAGAGGGAGGAGTTAATGAGGATCAAGAGAAACACTAAGTGGAACATGCAGTCTAGTTGTTCTAATGAGATCTGGCAGGACCTTTAAAAATGGTGTCCGCATTTGAAAATCAGAGAGAAGCCGAACGGCAGAAGGAAGCAGAACTATGGGAGAAAGGAGAAGCACATGAACGGGCCGTTCTGGTGAGAGCAGGCATTCACAGACTGCCACTTGTAGGCTGTACTTACCGGAGTGGTGTGAGGCCACAAAAAGCACCACAGGCTCAGTGAGAGTACTGCTGGGGAACCTGCAGCAACAGCCAAGCTACCGCCAGTGCGGTTAAGTCCAGAATTACAGGCTTACAGGCAGACGAACACTGAGTCAGCTGAAGGTTTGCAGAGTCGAGAACGCCGTCCCGAGGTAAAAGCTTTACCACAGCTATGTGCCACGTGTCGGGGGCATTGCCAGATACTGATGTGTCTGCCCAGAGATGTTGGGAACCCTGGGGCATACCGACAGGCACCTTGAGCCAAGAAAGTATATACAGTGATAGAATACAACTGTGCTATACTGAAAGACAGTGAGAAAATTAAGAAGAAGACCTGGTGAAAGAAGCACATCAGGCAATAAGCATTCAGGGAGAAGATACCTGGTAGGGGAGTATACCAGAGGATATGCACACAAATCACTATTATAAAAGCAAGTTAAATCAGTCAAGAAAAGTATACAGAACTCCTTATTTAAATTGTAGACAGGTTTGAGCGAGGTGTGAAAACTGAGCAAAACGGAACAGTGAAAACCAAGCAGAATTGGCACTCTAATCAATTTCTCCAAAAGGGAGGGAAAGATCAAGTTATACAGGAATATACTCTTTAACACACCAGCAACACTTTCCAAGAAGATTGTGAACAAGTTAGGCAAGGCAGTACTTTCGCATTGGCAATACTGAGGTGAAAACCGAGCAAAATGGCACTTCACAAGTTTAAAAAGAGGGAAGGAAAAGGTGGTTATAAGAGTTAGGTGCACCAACATATTTCTAGGTGAGAAGCAATCTAGAGAAGGCAGTTGTAAAAGATTCAGCCAGACTCAATAGGCTTGTGCCAGAGTCAGTGGGACAAGGCAAAGTGCCCAGGAGCAAAAATGTTCTAGTCGCGGCAGTCAAATCTTTGTTTAACGATTCGGAAAGGCGGTTGCAGAAGGTGAAAGACAAAGTTAGATGATAGGGGCGGCCAACCCAGTAGGTAAGTAAAGGATTTAAAACACCTTTAGCAGTACCCAACGAAACGGGAGGCCTGGCGGAACAATGTACCTTAAAAGTGGAAGGGGCTCCTGCGGTGGCGGTAGTTCCTGGCAGTTCCTGCAGTTCGGGAGATCCAGCAGAGGAAGAAAAGCCCTCCTCATGGAGGAAGGTTCGAGTTAATGCACTGCCAGGGGATGAAACCAGCCGCGGTGCTGCCAAAATGAATAAAAGGTACGTTCCTTTAAATCGCGGTCCGGGGGGACCGGTGCCTGGCTATCCGGTCTCCTAGTGCTTGGCACTGGCGATTCAAACAAAGCAGGTCCTGGAAGGCGATAGGCGAACTGGTTGGCCCCCCCAGCTCAAGGGAAGAAGACTTGCGGGTGAAGATCTTCTTGAGTCGGTGGAGAAACGTGGTGAGTATCTGCAGCAGGGCTTCATGGTGGTTCAGTCGCTTTTGCTTCTCTCCTCTTCGGCTTCTTGGTTCCAGTGGCGACGTCTTGTCCTCCGGTCCTCAGGACCCTGCTTTTATGCAGCAAGACCCCCATTCATACAGCCTAGCTGTCACTCACACAGTGGGGTGGCTCTCCTGGCGGGAGAACCCCCCAGCCTATCAGGGCACAGTGCGACTTGGGTTGCGTAGGCAACCCTGCCCAGGGTGCCTATTCCCCCTCCCACACATCCTGTCTACCCCAGACTCAGTGGCGCCAAGAGGAGGGCTTCTGTGCAGAAGCCCGCCAAAAGGACGAACAAAGGATCCCCAACGTAGGTTAGGACTATAGAGAAAGACACGAGAAAGAAATTAGATCAGAGTTCTGGCAATAAAAACCTACTGGAGTAAAGTTAATATTAAAATAAACCGGCGGTATGTTAGAGGCTGTCAGTAAAAGTGGTAGCCTCGAACAATGGGAAAATCCATAGGAAAATATTTGCGATCAAATATTTATGGTAGAAACCACTGCCACCAGCAGAAACTTCTGAGAGAGGGACTTTATGGTACCCCCTCGAAAATTAACACTAGGGAAAAACTATTAACCCTTCCCAGTACTTCCATAGTAAGATGGGTTGTACTGGTTTTGTTCATAAGAATTTACTAGTAAAGTCAATGGGGACTTTACATGCCCTGGGAGATAGTAGTCAGTCCCAGGGTATGGGGTCTATGTTTGGGGGTCGCTACAACACCCCTGTGGTACGGCAAGGAGGGTGCTGTGTACCACATCTGGAAAAAGATGATTCCTATAAGGGTGAGAAAAACCCCATAGACCATAAGCACAGAAGATAGCCTAGAACACACACTAGCAATCTGTCTAAGAGCGGGGAAAAAAGGGTCTCACTCTTAGCAGGAGAAAAAAAGAAACCCTTCAAATCCAGCAAAGCTGCTGGGGGACTCTATAGGTAAGGGAAATTAGCCATAGAAGAGAATTCTCCCTAACAGAAGAGATTCAGAAAGTCATTGGTAGAACGCCCGTGGGTAAATTGGGTTTTATAAGAGGTTTGCCATGCTCGTGGGCCCATTTCTTATGAAATTATTGAATTCAGTTCTGGACACTGAAAGGGCTCCTGCAACTTTCTGCTAGGCTTTGGTTGTGGTCATAACAAAGGAAGAAAGGGATCCCAAACTGTGCATGTTATACAGGCTGATCTTACTTCTTAATGTGGATGTAATGATCTTTACTAGGATGCCTCCATGTTTGAGCAGGCCATGCCTCATTTAGTTCATCCAGATCAGATTGTGTTCATCCCGGGCAGGCAGGAGGCAGACACAAGTGGAAAACATTGAATCTGAGGGATTTGGCTAAGGGTAAGGGGGAAAACACAATGCACCTAGCCTTGGACGCAGATAAGGCATTTGACAGGGTGAGGTGGGTGTTTTTGTACACAGTTCTGGGAAAATTTCGTTTTGGGAGTCCGTTTCTCAATGAGATCAAGGCAATTTTTGAGGACCTGAGTGCAAGGGTCACAGTAAAACTGAAGATCTCGAGATGGTTCAGGTTGCAGAGGGGGACGAGGCAAGGCTATCTGTTGTCTCCTTTGTTGTTTGCTTTATCTCTGGAACCACCTGTGGAAAAGATAAGGGCCTCCCCCAAAGAGAGGGTTCATGGGTAGGGGACAAAGAATTGAAACTTGGGATGTACGCGGATGACATCTTACTTCACCTGAAGAATCCCTGTGGATCAGTCCTGGTGGTGCTGGAGACCATGTAGGAATTTGGGTCTCTATCAGGGTTTAAGGTCAGTAGGAAGAAATCAATTCTCTTTCTATTTGGGAGTGTCTCACAGAGGGACGTTTCTTCTTTGAAGCCGCTAGTTCTGGTTATCTGTGTTAATAGCATTCAATACTGTGGTAACCCGGTCGCTTGAGGAACTCTTTGGGGCAAAATGTCCTTCCTTGTGTGCGTCCCTGTATAAGGGTATGGACTCACGGGTAGGGTCACTCTTTCATGGACGGGACATCCAAATGCATTGGAAATTAACCTTCTCCCCAGGGTCCTTTTCTTGTTTCAGATCGCTGTACCGCAGTCAAACTTGGGGAGCGGAAGGTGCGTTTCATCTGGCTGGGTAAGAAGCAGAGAGTTGCCTAAGATACCTTGGTGCTCACTAAGGAAATAGGAGTTTGTTGGATTCCCAGATCTGGATATTTACTATAGAGCAGCGCAGTTAAAGGTGCTGATTTCCCTCCTACGGACAGACCGCCAGAAACAGTGGGTTTACTTGGAGAACCTTCTGTTGTGACACATTACGGTGGGGGAATGGCTTTTGGCTCCTATAGAAAAGATTCCTAAGCGGGTCAGGGAGCACAACATTCTGGAGGCATTATGGGATCTAGAGACAGCCTCTGTGGATGAAAGTGGTCACCATGTGGTATTCCTCATTCGCCACTTATGGGCTCCACCAGTGAGAGACGAATTGCCAGACCCATTGAGGTTTCAGGAATTGTACAAGGCAGGGTTGAAAAGGATTGGTCAATTATGGGTATAGAGGAAGTATATATCTATACAGGTTTTGGAAACCTCTTTAGACATTGGTAAGCTCTCTGTGTTCTTGTATTTACAGCTGAAGGGTGTACTGACCACAGGAAGTCTGGGATTCAGCGGGACCTTACTCTGACAGACTTTTTTTAGACACACAGAAAGCAAGGGGTTGATTTTGTGCTTGTATGTCGCTCTGATAACTGCCAAGGGGAAGACTATGGAGGTCTTCAAGGGCAAATGGGAAAGGGATCTGAGCAGAGAAGTGGATAAGATATTATGGGTGTCAATGTGCACAGAAGCCTATAAAATGTCTGTAGTGTGCTGATATAAAATGAATGAGATCAAACTGTTATATAGATGGCAGTACGAACCGGTACGACTCTCCAAGATGTTCCCTACAATGAACCTGAGGTGTTGGTGGGGATTTGGTCAAAGGGCCACTTAGGTGGTGGTCATGTGTAAAGGTGCAGTCTTTTTGGAAGGAAGTCCTGGGATGGATTAGGGGGTTGATGGGATTGATATGATATGATATGTCATTTATAACCCGCCTATACACAATTGACAGATGGCAGGATCTTATATTGATATTATTTGAATTGGAGGAGGACGAGAGAGGTCGGAAGACTCTCCTGCACATAGTCCACTTCTTCCTGTTAGCTGCTAGAGCTTGTTTAGTTATTGCATGGAAAAGGGAAGGCTTGCCATCTGAACAGGAATGGATAAGTAAGGTTACAGAGATATACTTGATGGAAAATATCACCTCATTGCTACATGGGGGGAACCTCCACAGAGGGGGGGTGGTCCTCTTTTCTATGCAAATATGGGGGAGGGTGGATTAACCCTGTGGGTAGGCTATGACACACTCTTTGGGGCTAAATCTCAGCTGAAGTGTTCTCTGTAAAGAAAGCTCCTAACCTTCCTGGGGTTATGATTGTAGACCATTAGATACAGTGGGTTTTTAGAGATGCTTCCCATGTTAGATGAAATACTGTGATGGCTGCCCATTTGACCATTAGGTGATATTATTGGGTATCCACACCCAGAATTGGGGGAGGGCGGGGATGGGGATGGGTTTGTGAAATAGCAAAGGTGAGCTGTGACCATGTTGACACACTCAATTGTGTGTTTTGTCATGCAATGTGTTGAAAATCAAACAAATAAATAAATAAAATAATCCTCCATAATTCCATATCGGTATTGCATATTGATATTCGTACTTCACAAAATTGTATGTCCTGCCTACAGGAGATTCCTCAATAGGCTTTACTCAAGATTTAGAGCCTAAGATTACAGAAGACCTGTTTCATACAATGTGTACATTAAAAGTATCCACTGCCCCAGGTTCAATGGGCTTTTTAAAATGACCCTATCACTTGGTCTAAGCTACTCTTTATTTTGTTTGTGAGAGTAATTAAAACCTTCATTAGGCCAAAGCCTTGGATACGTCCATCATAGTTCCTATTTATAAAAAGGGACTGAAACATATCACTAGTTGCTATCTGCCCATTGCCTTGTTGGACATAGGAAGCAAGGTCCTAGCTTTTTTGTTTTGTACCACTTCATTGCTGGGTCTTCTTCACTACAACTTCTTTCTAAATTTCAGCTTGGCTTTAGAAAGGGAATGAGTATGGTCCTCAACGGCTTGTTATACTCATTATGTCAAAGTGAAGTTGGCTTTAAGAGATCCCAGTTGTATACAGCCAGCCTGGATATAACAGCTACTTTTGATTGGGTAAACAGGCAAAGGATATGGTCTATATTGAAACTGCAGTATACCAGAGGGCCAGTTAAACATAATGCTGATGCATCATGAAACACATATTCAAGTAAGATTTAATAATGAGGGAAAGGTTTCAGAACAAATTTCGACCTTTGCAGCCCTTAGGCAATGGTGGATTTTATCACCTACTCTTTTAAATGTTTATTTATCGCACCTCAAAGACATATTTAATACTGTCTCCTTGTCCCCACCCAGTTTATGGACATTGGTCTGGAATGATCTTTAACACATATAGAAATATACCTGGCTATTTATAACTTAAAGGGTAACCCACAAAAATCTAAAGTGATACATATCTCCACCACTAGAAAAAATATGGATTTTGTCTGGAGATTGTACAGTTCCATGTATAGGTGCTGCATGATTTGTGCTACCTGGGAGTTTCATTTTGTAACCATAATAGAGAGAATGTTATTATTAAAATGGGGAAAGGGAAATTTGCTCCATTCATCTCTCAGACAGGAAGACTTGACAAGATTGGGGAAATGGTGTTCTGATAAATTTCCATAGAGCTAAGGTTACCTATGACCTGGAACTGGAACTGAAAAGCAAATATAAATGGATAGAGAGGTTTCAGGGTAAACTCTGGAAACAAGTTTTAAGACTTCCCAACTCTATGCCCATTTTAGTGATTCACAATGAGCTGAGGTTGCCATCATACCTAAAATCTCACACAATTTCCTTGTCCTATATATAGGAGAATATTTCTGAGATTCAGGTTGAACATTATTTCTACCTCAAAAAAGTTGGCCCCTTTAGAGATATACTAAAATCTAAGCATTCGTGTTGGGCATGTGGGGCAGTTGAATTTTTGGAAACCTTAAAACATCTATCAATACAATGTCAATTTTGATCACAGACGCGGACCAACACGTTTTCTTGCTATGTATATAATCCAAGGGGGATTACCACAGAAATCATTGGTACTGACTCATACATGGTCAACAGATATCCTTAACGATTATGTTAATTAATTTTTGGATGTAAAATGTGAACTTGTAAATGAAAAATTGTAAATGGGATGAAAAGAAATGTTATGATTGAATTTAGCTTTTATGTGAAAAATGTGTAGCGATAATCAGGGTTTTTATTTCCACCACTTTTTCTTTTATTTTCTTGTGTAACAATTTCTGTAAGGTTTATTTCAAACAAAATCCTAATCAAAAAAAGAAATCAATAAAACAAGTGCAGTGAGTGAGTGGGCGTAACCCAAGTTTGAGGGAAGGGCACCTCAGGTGTAGCATTTTCTTTTTAAAAAGTATTTCCACTGATTGTAAATGGGTAATTGATACATGCCCCCAAAGTTCGGCCCCAAACAAGCTGGCACTTGTTCTGTGTGCATCTCTTTTATGATAGCTATTACTTTACCACCAGATCTTGCCGCTTAGTCTGTCCAGTAGCCATTAGCCTTCAATCTCAGACGACGATAGTCGAAGTTGGTTACTTGTCTGATGATCTCATTATTAACATCAGACAACTTTATTAAAATAAAAGGAGTTGAATAAAGGCCTCTCTGTCCCTATCCTAAAGAGAGTTTCCCTTCCTTGGAAACTAAAAATAAAGGTTGGTCTGTGTCTCATTGTCAAAATTTTACTAGGTGTCCTTGAGTCCAAATGTTTTCTGACCCTCACACTATAAATTAACAATTAAAGGTGTGTGGTAAGTGTTTCTGTTTTGGTTGAGTAAAGATGTGCAGAAACCAACTATAAAGAAATTCAACAAATAGTCTATTGTGATGAATCCTGCAGAGTCATCACTGAACCCCAGCCAAACACGTGTTTGAAAACAAAGCAACTGTTTTCCTCCACAGTATCATTCCAGGTAAGGCAAATGTCTCTTTTATAAAATACTAGTTCATAAACCAAGGCAATTGTTTTCCTCCACAGTATCCTTCCTGGTAAGGCAAAGCAAATATTAGCATATCCCAATTATTCTTCTAACGGAATACTTCAGTTTAGCACAGTAACTACCTTTGGTGATGCAACAGTTTGTCAGAATAATAAGGTTACCAATGTCTTTCCACAACACCTTTTTGCCCCAACCACATTTCTTCAAAGTAACAGTTTCTTTCCTGGTCTACTCGCCTGCAGGACTAACTACAAGTAGTCCCTTTCCTGGTTTACTATCCTGCCAGGAAGAAAACAGCTCCTGCTACTACAGTTGGTCTCTTCTTTTAGTGGCAATATGGGTTACAGATTTCTCCAAACTGGTGTCTCAGGAAAGTAGAATTGCACCCTTGTTGCCCTTTTATCTCTGTTCAAGTCTCTGTGCTATTGGTAATGTAGGTTACAGGTTTCCCCAAGTTTACATCTCATAAATGGAGAATTGCGCCCTTTTTTCCTTCTTACTTTTTCTTTATGACCTCTTGGCTATAGGCAATGTGGGTTAAAGGTTTCCCCAAGTTGACATCTCTTAAATGGATAATTACGCCCTTTTTGCCTCCTTATTTCTTCTTTATGACCTCTTGGCTGTTTGCAATGTGGGTTACAGGTTTCCCCAAGTTGATGTTTCATTAATGGAGAATTGTGCCTTTTTTGCCTTCTTATTCTATTTGTTCGGTATTCCAAATAGTCTGATTTTAGCAAACGTTCCCCTCAGAGCACCTCAGCATTACCTTCTCTTGCAGGCCACCTCACTGGCTTTGTGTGGCATCCCTGTGTTGCTCTGCTGCAGCGTACCCTCAACTAATTTGATTGACAGCTCTTCCATACCTGCTGTCACCAACACAACCCTTCTCTTGAGCCCTGTCAGCTCTGTTGAGTCTCTGCATCCTCCAAAACCAACAGGGAACTTGTGTCAGGTCAGAAGCATATCTCCCACAAAGCTGGGTTTATCCCCCTGCTGCTGACCACAACTCTGCTTCGTGCTGCGCTTACACTGCAAAATGTCACATCTTGACTTCTTCTGTCATTCACTCTTCTAATACAGCTCCAGCCGCTTCAGTATCGTTCTGGTCTGCTTCTGCCACTGCTGCTCCTTTTCCTCTTCGCCACAACTGTGTTCCATTTTGAGGTTTAAATGTCCAGTTCATGTGCCTTGACTTTTAAACAGCTAGATTACATATTCCCTTGAGTGGCACCTTTGATCCTCATTTACTTTTGGTCCTTCTTCCTCGTCCCAGTACCACCGGCTTTATGGATCTGTATGTCCATAATGGATTTAAGTCCTTCATGTCTATTCATTTCTATTTGATTGTTGAACTGGATGTTATCTGAGTTAGGAGATGTTATATGAGTACATTATCATTAAGGCTATGACGTCTACCCAAAAAAGAATCATGGCCATTAGAGGATGTGACATCGGATTCAGGAACTCGCAAGGTATACAACTTATTCTGTCTAGGTAACTTTTCACAGACCGTCCTTTTGGGTTTCCTCATGAGAGGGACTTGTGCAATGACAGCATGCCATCAGATACTTAGTAATTACTGGACTTTTATCCTCACAAGAAGATAAATACTGCATCTCTCCTAAACGAGTCAACACTGACCCCTGACAATCATTTCCTCCCATGTGATCATAGCAAATTATACCACCCCCAGGGTTAGGATTAGGTAGCTCCTGCCTTCCCCTTGCCACATGGGAGAGGACGTTAGGCTGGGGTTCAGTGATAACTCTGCAGGATTCATCCCAAGAGACTATTTGTTCAATTCTTTTGTTTTTTGCACTTTTTTACTCAGCCAAAACAGAATCACTTAACACACACCTTTAATTGTTCATTTATAGTGTGAGGGTAAGAAAACATGTTTTTTTATTTTTACAATAAACAGTTAAACTAACCATTCAAATGTCTAAAGGCAAAGGAACCACCTTCAAATATTTTTAAATCCATATTTAACAGAAAGTATAAATTCATAAGCATAAGCAGATCTATTCTACTATAAGATGTCAATCAAAGCTGGACATTGTGCAATTAGATGTTCAACAGTTTCGGTAATGTCAGGCCTTGCAGAACTGACAAATATTCTGAGTTTTTGATAAGATTGTACGAGAGCATAATAGATCTATAGTTGGCCACAGCTGAAAGCGAAAACGCAAAATAGAATGTCTACAGCTTACTGAAGGACTTTTATACACATACTTCTCTATAGTTCCCATTGTTTTGGCTAAAAAACAATGAATGGATGAACATTTGTATTTTAAACAGAGAGCACGGTTATCAATCCAGTCCATGCCATAAATCTTTAGCTTTGCCTTAGTCAGATTGGTTACTAATAATTAAATATTAACATCAGCATGAATCAGAAATCGATAAGTTGTAGTAAGCCATGTTTGTACAGAAGAATGTTGAGTAACTAATAGATATTCCGACAATGTTTTGAGGATTTCATCCATATCAGTAGAGATCAAACATTTTCGAAGTAAGGCGCATAATCTCCAATGATAAATAGCAGTGAGCAAAGTTAGGCCCAGCTCATATCGGAGCCATGCAACAGGAATACATTGTGGGATGGAATACATTGTGGGAGTTGTAGAATGCGCCTCCAAAATGTTGCTTCCCATCTGTCTAGTATATGAGTTGCAAGAGGAGGTCCAGTTTCCAGCCCATACAAAATTGAGGGGATAGTTTTCATTTTCAAGAATATCGGGCTGGAGCAAGAGAGAATTTACCATAGCGATATAATATAATTCTTGCTTGCGACAATTTACGCTCAATGCTAGCTAGATGCTTTGTTGGATAGGTATTCCCTCAAAAATCATTCCTAAGTAAGTGTAACTTGGAACAGCTAACAAACTGACATGATTAATGGACCAATTACTCAAGGTACGTCCTTGTTAATTAGGTGTATACAGTACTATTTGTGTTTTGGATGTATTTACTTTAAATTCATTTGCTACAATATAGGCTTAAAATGCTGCCAATAGTCTCTGAAGTCCAATTGGAGTCTTTGATATTAGAATTAAATCATCGGTAAACATAAGTGCCTTAATTGCTGTGCCATTGATTTTGGAAGAGTCAGACTGAACTAGATCAAAAGCATTTTTAACATCATGTATGTAATAATTAAATATAGCAGAGGCCAGCAGACAGCCCTGCTTAAGTCCACGAGATGTGGGAAAGGAGGCAGATAAAAGGCCTCCAAGATTAAGTTGAACGTGAATTGACGTGTTTGAATGGAAACCGTAAATGATGTTACATAATGATGACGGGCAGTGATCTCTAGTTAGCTTTGACATAAGAAGTACTCTTGATATTGAGTCAAAAGCAGAGTGTAGGTCCACAAATGCAAACAATACTTGTTGTTTCATGATTTGGCATTGATATTTTAGTGCATTTAAACAAAACAAATGTACATGAGTGCCCATACCTGCTACGAAACCAGATTGCTGAGGACCACAATGTTTATGAGACACTGTCCAACGATTAAAATCTCTTAGAACCAACTTTGCAAAGATTTGACGTGGTGTGTCCAGCAGCGATATCAATCTATAGTTGGTAGGTAGCAGTCGGTCGCCCTTTTTAAAAATAGGGACTATTAACGAGGTTTGCCATGACAGTGGTAGGGCCTTAGTGCATAGAATTTGTTGAAATAGGTTAACTAATAATAATAATAATAATAATAATAATAATAATAATAATAATAATAATAATAAGCTTCTTTTGCTTGTGCTAGCTATTCCTTTTCTCACCCGCTGATACTCAGCAGGTTTAAATGTCCTACACAGCTGAGTTCCCTCACGACGAATAGTCTGCACGTGTTGATGGAGGTTTCCTTCATTCCTCATTTAAACTCACATATGTTCCTCGTCTCAGTACTTAGGCTTTATGAGATTTGAAGTCCCTTGGAGTCTTAAGCTCTTTAAGGTTGTATTGTTCCAAAATATGAAGACCATTGGAAATAGGAGGTGTACAGTGTGTTTCATGTACATATGTGAGGAGAGTGACATCCTGCTTAGAGTGTCTGGTGAGAGTTGGTTTTCGGGATTTATCACTGGAAGGATTGGAAAAATGACAACATGCCACCAGGAACCTAGGAATTATAGGGTCCTCTTCAAAAGGAAGAAAAGAGTAGCATGTCTATCCTAAGGGAGTCACCACCCCTCCCCAACAGCATCTCCTTCCAGGTAATCCTTCATCATAATACCACACCCAGGGTTGGGATCAGATAGCGGCTGCCTTCCCCTGACCTTCTGGGTGGAGACTTTAGGCTGGGGATTAGTGATGACTCCATAAGTGTCTTCACATAGGCCGTTACTACTGTCTTGCCAGTGTAAACGTGTTTAGCTATAATCTTTGCAAAATCTTGATAACACATTGAATTGTTAACTTGTACCCGAGAGGGATTTTGAGAGTAACACCACATTATCTGCTTATAACAAGATACCCATTTTCGTGTTCGCAATCATCGGCGTACCGTAATCTAAATTTCGGACTAAACAGGCTTGCTCGTTAATATATAGTGAGAACAGAAGGGGTCCCAACATACAGCCCTGCCCAACCCTTTATATATCAAAAACCTGTGCAAATTCCATCCGGGCACTATATATCACTCTGGCAGTGTTACTGAAATGTAATAGTAGCAGGAGATAGGGTGAAATCCCCTTCCCTTTCAACATCTTCAACAACTTTGTACTATTCACCTCATCAAAGGCTGTTTGAAAATCCACAAAGGTATAGGAACATTTTATTTTGAATAACACCTTTCTCAATGAGTGCACATAATAGGAACCGATGTTCAGTTGTACCCTTATTCTTCATAAACCCACCTTGTAGGTTAGACATAAGATTGTTTTCACATACACCGTCATTAAGTCTAGAAAAGAGTATCTTACTATATAGTTCTGCTAAGGAATCAATAGATGATAATTTCAGGTGGATCTGCTCTCCCCTTTTTAAAAAATAGGTACTATCTTGCCTTAGGACCAAGAACTTGGCAACACCTGCAGTTCGTTAATATATTTAAACAATTATGTAAAAAAATGAGCCCAAATCCTGTGCTCATTAGAAAAAAATGAAATTGGTAGTTAATCTGGGCAAGCTGCTGTCCCAGCTTTTTCAGATATAAGAGAAATTAGGGTTTCTGTTTCCGTAAAAACAAGTGGGCACCTTGAATATCTAGTTGCGTCCAACTCCGTGGACAAGTATCACTATACATTGCTTTTCAAATGAGAGCGACAAAAATCGGTCGAAATAACGGATGTGGATGTTTGGGACTCATCAGCTTCACGCTGGTTAGTCACTATAGCTTAAAATGATTGCAGATCTTTTTTCTGCATCGCTGCTTCCAGCGATAGCCACTCTAACTCAACAACATGTTATTTATTATTTTAAATTGTCAGGTACTACAGGTTGGAGTGACATATTCTTTACATAGAGTATCATATACTGATTTACATTGGGTCAGGGGAGACACATATTTAGTATAGAAAGGTTTTAGGAAGTTATTATGGGTTATATTTTTAAACAGCCAATTTTGCCCTTAACCTTCATTGCAGTCTATGGAGATTGCCCCAAGCCAAGATGGAGGTTCTCAGTCTAAATTCTGATTGGCTGGAGATTATTTATAGGGAGGACAATGAACATTCTAAACTGCCTTTCATCGTCCTTGCCCAGCTGAGAGGTTGTGTGCCTTGTTGCTCCTGCTTAACTTTGTCAAGGGTGACAAGTTTCTAGCAGTTGAGCGGAAGATCTGAAAGTATAACAGGAGTCGTGTTTGGAGTTTGGTGGAGACACAGGACAGGAGTCAGAAACTTCCATTTTTTCTGAGAAAAGAAGTTTTCATGTCTTATTCACAAGATAAGTGACCTTCCAGTTTTGTTGAACTTTGTAAAAAGGTTATATTTATCTAAGGGATTGAAATCGCAAATCTGTATCTAAAAAGATTGAAGCGCGTACGTTTATTTTTATCGCTAAGTGTCAAATCAAACTAGCGCGTGAGTTTTTTGTCCGTTACTTTGCGCCCGCACGTGTGTCTCTGCGCGTGAGAGTGAAGCGCGAGCGTGTACTTTGGACTTGTGTTTACTGTTCGTTTACGCAAGGGTTTTTTCTGCGTGATAAAATAAGCGCGTGTGTATTTTGCGCGTGTATGTATTTATTCGTGAGTTGGACTTTAGCGCGAGTGCGTTTTACCCGCGAATTGAATTGTCAGCGCGTGAGTGTATTTTCCGCGACTTGGAGGGAAGCGCGTGTAATTTTTATCGCGTCTTGGACTTTAGCGGGAGTGTGTTTTACCCGCGAATTGAAATGTCAGCGCGTGTGCGTATTTCCCACGACTTTGAGGAAAGTGCTTGTAATTTTTATCGCGTCTTGGACTTTAGCGCGAGTGCGTTTTTTCCCGCGAACTTGATTGTTAACGCATGTGCGTATTTCCTGCGATTTGGAGAAAAAGCGCATGATTTTTTCTTCCCGCGGTTTCTGGCTTTCCACGTGAAGATTCCATCGCAAGTTAAATTCGTTCCTGAGAAAAAGACACTCTACAAAGAAAATATTAAAAACAAATACAAGAACTTAAAAGAACTTCCTAAATCTTACTTGAAGACCTTGTTCAAGAATCTTAGAGTTGAGCAGACTAACTACAAAGTTAAATTACATTCATGGACCTACTGAGAAGGCTGAATTATCCATAAGATTCTGGTCCACAAGTAAGTAAGTCTTTTCTGCTTTTCACTTCTCTGGGCATTCTGAAGAGAAGAACCAGGTATGGTTTTTAAACTATTTTGGTAAAGGATTTAGAGTTTAAGGTTAGTATAGTAACCCATGGGTAATGAGGTATATTGCATGTTTATGTTTTAACTACAGGTGAAGAACCAGCGAGTTGATAGCTTCCAGCCTGGTATTTGTTTCTTTGTCCCTTCCCCTTTTCCCCTGAAAGTGAGGTAAACTGAGCAGTTATATTTATGTCAGCTCAGAGTGCCACATTTTGGGTGGATTGTCGGGGGTTCAGCAGCTTCTGCAGACACCAGGTTCTCAGCATGTTCACATTCAGCTTTCAATTGAATACGTGCAGAAGGGTCTAAATGAAACCATTCTTCAATCAGTTCTCTTTTAGCTCTGCAGTCATTATCAAACCATTTTCTGCTAGTAGAGCCTTTATTTTGTAGGATGAATAGGTAATGTAACAAAAGAAACTATTGCCTCTGAAGAGAACTAAAAGAACAGATCTGTGCCTGTGGGATGAAACTCCCTGGTCTCTTGGTATCATTCTAAAACAGGGAAGATATTTTTGCAACTTAGTTTTAAGGTCTATCATGCTCCATTTTAACCTTCTTAAACAGCCCCCTCTCCTAGGATCATATTAAGATATACTAGTCAAATCACGTTTATTAAATTGAATTGACAGATCTAATGCCACCGGGTTGTGATTGCTTTCAGACCTAATTATGACTTTACGGTCTTTGACCCACTCCCAGGAGGATAGATTAATCAAAATGTAGTCTATACGAGAGGAGTAAAATCTTGTCCTATAAGTATATTTTTCAGGCTGGTCCCCCCCTTGTAAGACCATTAACTGCACACAAACTCCATTCTGCAAACTTTGCTGCCAGATCCATGGCATTTGGGTGCACACAACAATGGAAATAAGCCGTTGAATTAGGATCTTTCCAGACCCTTTCTTCTTCCTCAAATATCCTTAGATACATTCTTAAAGTTCAAGATGTAAATTAAGGTCACCTGCAATTAAAATTGTAAGACCATTCTTTTCATAATTGGTTTCTACCAAATCAGATATCAGTGGCTTTGTTAGACTATTCCTTAAAATGATATATTTTATCAACCTCTTCCAGATGACTTAGCCTAACTTCCTCCTGATAATTTAATGTAATGTAATTGTTTTTTTTATACCTGAATTTGGTTTCTAACCGCAGATTCAGGATTCAAGCCTCTGTTGCTCTGCGTGGTCTTGTTTCCAAGACCAGCACGTTCACCCTGTGCTATCCTGTGCTTTTCTTTCTCTCCCACTTGTAACCTCATCCAAACTTTGATCCCACTCTCCAACCTCCTCCTTTCAACTCCTTCCTCACCAAACAATCTCCTTCACATACCTGTCTCATTTTCAATCTCCTTCAAATTTCTGCTGCCAGCTATCTCTTGAAACAACTTCCCACTTGTCTGAAACTTTTGTGTTTTGGAGCCCCATTCATCCTGCCCTGGGGTTAGACTCCCTCAGAGAGTGAGTGGCTTTGATTGGCTTTTACAGTTTAATGCACCAGTGTGAGTTTGGGGCCAGGTAAAGTCTTTGAAGAGACTGTTCCCAATTTGTAAATTAAATCCTCCTGCTGCAGCCATCCTGGGCCACTTATGGTGTTTCTTTTCTGTGTCAATGGTTTGCTATGGTTATCTCCTTACTTTGTAGCTTTGATGTATATATATATGAGTTGACTAAACACATTTTCTATGCTGGCACTATTTCCTTGATGGAGGTAAACGTTGTGAGGATGGTGCAAAACAGGTGACAAACCAAATTGCACTGCTGGTTCACAAAGCAAGTACAAAGTAAGACTATGCTGGAACTAAATGAACTGGGCCTCTGACATTAGGGGAGGGTCATGGAGCGACCACCAGAGACATATTCATTGCTGTTTTGATGTCAGTGCTGAGTGCGGGAACAAACTGAAAAGTCTTTTGCGTGTAGGAGTTGGCATGCAGAGCAAGCAGGAGGCAAAAATATAATGGGCCCCTGAGGTCTGAGCATGTATTTGCTTTTTGCGATGAATTAATACTTTTTGTTCACTACAATGTTTCCTTAACACGGTCTGGTTAGTTTTCTTAAAGGCAGAGTGAATGAAACTTCCCCTGCAGAGTGTGCTGTGGCTAAAGGTTGTCTTTTTGTATAACCATTTATAAGTCACTCATAACAAAATATATATATATATATATATTAATATGTTATGGTTAATTAAGTTAACTGTACATATGTCACACAATCACAATTTGTATACACAACAAACCCCTTAAACAGATTATACATAAAAACATCCAGTCCATTATACAACTATATTAAGCATTTGTTTAAAAAAAATTGAAAAGTAAAATACAGGTCAGAGATGTATTGAAGTAGAAACGTATCGCTTTACCAGCAACATGGCCCAACTTAAATTCACCTGAATTACAAACGTTAATAAATTGGCTCAGATCCCTAGTACCATCAGATTTTAACTATCTCTAAGTAATTTAAGAACTTCAACACTGCTATCGTCAATAAAGTCTCATGGTCACTCGCAAGTCTTTCCCAAAAAGCGATCTTAGGTTTTTCCAATGCAGTACAACTTGTTAACAAGTGCTTTGAAGTTTAAACACCCCCCAACCCCCAGAATTACACATAGAACACATGCTAGATTTCTCTATCCCATTACCAAATACAAAGAGGTGATGGCTGGAAGGTTTAGAATGAATCTTAACCTCTGGCATTGCTCTGGGCAACCCGCCAGACCATCGGCCATTACAGAAGGGGAAAACCATATGCAAATTAGGCTTGGCCCCACCCCAAAAGGGGAAGTCCAGCCTGAACAGCTAGGTCACATCCCTTCTGCACGAGACCACAAGCATCCCCAAACATGTTCCGGCCTTGTTGGGCTTCAGCAGTGAAGAGTAGCTTGGGTCTCTAGGCCCAGCAGGCACGGGGCCCACATCTGGGCATACCCGTCCCACTCGGGGTGACAAAGCAAAAACAAAGAGGTGATGGCAGGAAGGTTTAAAATGAATCTTAACCTCTGCATTGCTCTGGGCAACCCTCCAGACCATCGTTCTTCGCCTGCCAAACCATTACAGAAGGGGAAAACCATATGCAAATCAGGCTTGGCCCCACCACAAAAGTGGCAGTCCAGCCTGAACAGCTAGGTCACATCCCTTCTGCACGAGACCACAAGCATCCCCTGACATGTCTCAGCCTTGTTGGCTTCAGTGAGGAGTAGCTTGGGTCTCTAGACCCAGCAAGCACGGGACCCACATCTGGGCATATCCCTCCCACTCGGGGTGACAAAGCAAAAACAAAGAGGTGATTGTTGGCTATTTTGTAAGATATTGCAAAACCCCTAAAGGCAACTTCCTGCTCCTGTGTTGAGGCCATTAATTCTTTTAAATCAACCTAGAGTGATGTGAGGGGTCAGAAATGAGAGGCAGACACAAAATTGTAACGTTTTCAACATTAACCATTTTTATTAAAAGAAAAAGGTGTTTGGGTAAAGGCCTATCTATCCCTATCCTATGACAGTGCCCTGCCTATGAAACTAAAACTAAAGCAAGCTGAACTGTTGTCCAAAATATATCTAACACTAACAGACACAATCAAAATGTGCAAGGTAAATGTCTTTATTTTCAATTCAACAAAATTGTGTAAAAACTAAAATGTATAACTTCAACAAAATATTTCTTGTATCCAGGGGTTGGTTCACCTTCTTTGGGACGACTCACCAGTGTAACGTGCAGCTGCGGCAAAGGTTCACTGTTGGGCAGGTTTCCCCTGTCAGCCAGACTCTTCTTCGGTTCCTGCATCAGCTTTCCACCTACTCGCCAATGGAACCAAGGCAACCCAACACGGCCACATCCTTCTGTGCCTTGCAGCAGCTGTCTTACTTACAGCAGTCCCTCCAGGGCACTCGCTGTGAGTTTACCAGACTCTCGTTCCTCTGTTAAGATATGCCTCCAAGAGGCTGCCTGTAAGCATTTGGCTCCTCTACCATGGCTCGTCTCCATGTGTCTGCCTCCTCTTTTGGGTCCGCTTCCTGCTTGGCTTTCTCTGCAGCTCTCTTGCCCTGTTTGTCTGCCGGTTCTCTTCAGGTTTAAATGTCCTGCACAGCTGATTGTGAACCTGACAACTAGACCACACGTTGAACTTGGTGTTACTTTCATTCCACATTGACTCCCTACCACTATTCTTCATCTCAGTACTTGAGGCTTGCTGGGACTTGGAGTCCAAAGGGATTTTCATCTGCTTTAAGTTGTATTGCTAGAGATCTTTGTTTTAATAACAACCATTATAAACAATAGATGTTGAATGTATTTTAGAGGTGTCATATACATATAGAGAGTGAATATGACTCTGTATGGAATGTTTGACAAACTGATTTTTCAGGTTTTTACCACTTAGGATTCTGAGTAATGACAACATTTCATCAGGAACTCTGGAATTAGAGAACCTACCTCACCAGATAGAGAAGAATACAGCACCTCTCCTGTTGGAGTCACTACTTCTCCCCTACAGCCATCTCCTCCAATGTGATCCACCCCCACAGTAACACCCCCGGGGTTGTGATCCGGTATCAGCTACCTTTCCCTGGCCACATGGATGGAGACCAGTACCAGGGAATCAGTGATGACTCTGCAGATTTCATCAAAGTGAGGTTATAACATTTTGCTCTATAAAGAAAGAACTTTCCAGCTTTCCACCTTCTTAGCGACTCTAGACCCAGTTTGAACCTTAGCGCTGCTATTGGCAGTCCTGCAGGAAGGCCCAGTGCCTTTTTCCAAAACCATCCCTCAATGAGTTCCCAATCCAGATCTCTCACTAGAGGTGTTGTTTTCCAGGCCATAAAGAATGGTGGGAGCCACTTTCATTTTTATAAAATTCAATAAGGGCTAAGAAGAAGAAGAAAACCTACAATATTTAATTGTGTTCATTTGGATCGCCAATTGATCGGCCATATGTGCATCAATATCATCTTTTTGTTTGTAGACGCATGCAGATCAAATCCCAAATAGGTTACCTGGGTTACCGGAATCAAAGTCTTTTGACCCATTTTCACCGGCATTACCCATGGGCTATTCTCTTTTTTTGTAAAGCGTATTGCAGTTGCATATATTGCAATTTCACAATAAGGCGCTGTAAGTCACGTGGTATGTGGGCCACAAGGACCACATCCTCCGTGCATGCTAGCCATGTTATTGCCATGGTCTCAATTCTCGGCCTAGCCAAAGCTGTCAACAATATACTATCTCCCAGGCGAGAAAGGTAAAGGTTGAATAAACAGGGTGGGAAAACACATCCCTGGCAAAGGCCCCTGTGAGAATGGAATTCCTTTGTCAGGCTGCCCTGCCCATTCAACCTAACCTGAAGCTTGGTGTCATCACTGAGATACCTTATGGTCACTAGCAGAGCCGCCACAATCTCCCATTTCTTTCATTTGACCTTTAACAATTGTCTATATAACAGTGTCAAAACCTTGGGAGAAATCTAATATCGCCACATAAATAGGCATTGCTTCCTTCCTCCAAGCCATTGCCTGTAGACAACTTATTATATAACTATTCAATGTGGTCCCCGTTCCCTTTCTGAAACCTGTTTGATATTTTTGTATTCTACCAGATGTACATGTCCATTCATTGAGTTCCTTTAACACCATTGCAGCAAAAATGTTGCTATCGCGTCTAGTAGAGTGATCGGTCGATAGTTTATGGGATTCAACCAATCCCCCTTCTTGTAAATGGGCATAATAATAGATCACTTCCCTGAGATCAGGATTTTTCTAGTTGCCAGTATATTCAAGAATAATAAATGCAAAGTGTCTGACCACAGGATTATATCAGCTTTGAAAATATGGTTAGCCAGGCCGTTACGGCCCAGTGCCCTAGAGTTGGATGCTTCACTAATGCATTGCTCTATATCATCAATAGTGAAATTCAATAGCTACAGGGTTGTATCGCTAGGTAAATTCATTCTATGCTCAGGAAGCCTATATAGATTTTGAAAACGGTGCTCCAAAAGCATTCCGAAAGACTCGTACTTTGGAGAATTTCTTGTGTTGCAACTAGCTGGTTAATTGGGCTCCAAAAATGCACAGAATTCTTTCAGACCACTACCCTCAAAATATTCTCTCCATTGTTCTGTAGAAGGATAAAGCAGTAAGCCCTGTGGCAATGTTCATACTTCTGCCTTAGCATCTTGCATTTTCACTATAATATGCATTGACTGCATCATTTTTACGTTACCACCTTAATTCACACTGTAGCTGTTTTTTTCTTTCCTGTATCGCTGGGTCAAAGTGATATTTCGGACTTTTATCCCAATTGATTGCTCTCTGAGGACTACTGCCAACTGGCCATAGGAAGCACACAAAATGTGCATGTGTAATAACCCACATTTTTTGGATCATATTAGAATTCATGCGGAAATTCCTCATACGCTCATTTATTCCATTTACTATACAGAACCTCTTGCTAGTCTTTGTCCCTGTTGAGAGACTAGCAATTTCTTAATTTCAGACATTCTCTCATCCTCAAAGGTAAAGTTAAGATCCATTATTAGAATGTTATGATCACTGAGGCAAGTATCTTCAGTTCTGAGAGACATGCATAACTCCCATAAGGGATTAGACAACACTGTGAAATCTATGATTGTGGTAGATTTTCCATTTTACCATGCCAGGTTACACTCACGATCTCCCTTAACACTTCCATTCACTATCCTCAGTTCCCAAATTTCAAAAAAGTCCCTCCACCTTTTATCATGTTTGTTTCGTACATTACATTTTATTCTGTGCCCTTCTTTCACTAGACACTCAGAATTAAAATCCCCAGCCAAGCAAGGCGCCCACCATCTATACTAGTCCATCTATACTATCTATATTGGGCTTCTCCAACCCCAAAATGTACTCTTCCATATTGGAACTCAAGGGATTACAGTAAATATTAAACAGTAGAAAGCACTCCTTCCCAGACACCCCCTTCAATTCAGCTCTTACAGTTAAAATACCATATAGATAATTTGACAGTACCTCTACATCTTCCAAAAGATGTAGAGGTAATGCAATTTTGTATGCAATTGGCAAGCCGCCAGAAGGTCGTCCTACGCTAGGCTTAGTTGCAAGTTGCTGAATGGTAGTGCAGCTGTCAATTACTATTTGTCTTGCAAAAATATGTCTTGCTTCCCAAAAAGATCATGCATTCATGCATTGCTCACAACTCTATTATAACCCCTTTAGTTCCAACTTAGCATTGCACACTTTTCTCAAGATGGTTTACTGTTAAAAACCTGATAGCCTTTTACCAAATTTCCTAAAATCACTTTACAGTATTTTGGGAAGCCATAGCCAGTTTTCACAATCTGGAGTTATGTCATTTTTTTACTGATCTTTGAACTGGACCTTCCTGGGCGCAGTTACGCAGTAATTTTTAAATCACCATGCCAATTTCGTCACCTGGCAACAAATGGCTTATGCTGCAAAATATCTCTCTTGCTCTTTCCCCCTCGATATGTTAGCTAGTGATACCTCATTTGGCGAATCCCCTCTGCCTCTGCTACTATCTATTTTACTACTATTATGAAGAAAATGCAGAGTTCCACAAAATCAGTTTGCTAATCATCACAAAAATAGACACAGTCAATGGCCCCCATTACGAGGTTGCTGGTCCGGTAGCAACGGTACTTGTATGCTTTCTGGTACCGTTGTTCCCGGACCGGCAAACTCTGAGTTGTGCCGTGGGTGCCTTTCATTCTGCCAGGTCTGCCCTGGCGGAATGAAAGGCACCCCTGAGCACAGCATGCCTGTAGCACCGAACCGTTATAAACGGTGCCGGTGCTACAGGCATCCACATTCTCATTGAGCCCTATGAGGCTGAAATGGGAATGGGAGATCTACCGGCACCTGCGAAAGGGCAATTACTGGGTCCAGCGGGGTCGGAATACCCCAGTAATTGCCCATACGAGTGCCAGACTTTCATGCCGTTATGGAGGTAGCCTTGCCACTCTTACCGGCAAGGTTACCTTCAACCTTGTAATGAGGCCCAATGTCTCTAGATGTCAATAGACTAAGGCATGGGATCTCAGGCAAAAACGTGAGTACATTTGATCTGTTTAAAATAATGTCCTTTTTCGTGCACACTATAAGTTCTAAATCAGTCTGCTGACTTCTGGCAGCAACGGGTGCAGTCTTTGCTGTGCTCTCCGTTGGTCAACGATTTCTCTGACTACAGAAGTCCTGGGAAGATGAAACTTGCTGTGGGCTCTGAAAAGGCTTGAGAGATGAACGTAAGACCCCTGGGGACCTTTGATGACTTCTGGCAGCGACGGGTGCAGTGGTCGTGTTTGGTGTCAGGTTTCAGGATTTCACGGTTTTCCAACTTTTGGTTCATTGTTGCTGCAGTCGCAGCACAGACGTCTGGATGGCTTCTGGTGTTCTAGACTCGACCACTGCAGTGAACCATGGACCCTCATCAAGTCTGGACTCTTGGGACATCTTTGTTAGATTCTGGTGGCAGGAAACTCACCAGTGGACCTTCCTCTGCACCCAGCAAACCTGGAACTTAAAACGTGGTCAGTGATTATGGCAAGGATGTCCCTTGAAGTATTCTTCAGCAGTTTGGAACGTTTGCAGCTCTGGGTGTTGAGCAGCACCATGCCAGGGTAACCCCTCTTCTGGGTGCTACACTATAATCTGGTTCCAACAGTCACAAACACTCCTCCAGACCCAGGGTGACACCACTGGACTTCTTCGACTCACAATGTCCAATCTCTCCTCTTCTGGAATCGCAAAGACCCCTTCTCCGAACAGCAGGCACACAGGATTGGCTTCATGGGGTGATTAAGATAAAGAGCAGCCAGTTGCATGATTGTCCCTCGTAGCTCGGAAAGAGGTCTCCTAGCCAAAGGTCCCCTGTTGGATCAGTCCTTGGAGCGGCACAGCAGCCTTTGGATTTCGGGGAAGAGTAGCAGCCGCAATCTTCTTCCTCCAGCTTGACTCAAGGGATCAGCTTTGGTATCGACTTCAGCTTCTGAAGAAATTGGTGAGTGCAGGGATCCTAGTTATGCACATTTGTTCCCCATTGACTCAGGCAGAGCCAGCTCAGTCAACCAATCACACAGAAGGCAATCAACCAATCAGGCTCACTGGCATTCGGGCCCTTCACCCAAACCAGACACCCGTAACACAGAATGGGGATTGGAGTAAGCACCCAGCCTTTCCAAGCACTACACTACTTTCATACCAATTTCAGGCAGGGCTGTCTCAGGCATTGTGTCACAAACACAGAAACCAACACACACTGTGAGTTGACTCCCAACTCCATTCACACAGGTCCCATCCCCAAGGGTGTATCCACAACACACAGTCCCTGGGAAGGCTCCAGTCAGTCTGACAGGAGGCAGCACCAGAGCCATAAGTGGTACTTCCACCCAACAGCCAGTCAGGGAGAAGGGACAGAGTCAGGGCTTCGCAGGACTTTGGGAAACAAGGTGTAAAGGCAATAGAAACCAAGAGGCTTTAGTGACCATCCTGCCTTTGTTCTGGAATCTGTTGATTCCTATGGCAGGGCCTGGGTGTACCAAATGTTGAGAGCACTCAGAGCAACTGCCAAGTCAGCATGGAGCTGCCACCAGCCCATAACCTCCTCTGTGGGCAACACACAGGTGCACTAGGGGTGCACGGATGTACCCCCCACCCACCCATAAGGTGCCATAAGGGTATCCCATGGGTGTTTTCAACCAAAAGAACTGGACCTTAGTGGCAAAAAACCTACATAAAACACAGACAAATAGACGTGGTAGGACTAGGAGGCCCCGTCCCTCCAAAAGGCATTTCCAGCATCACACCCTCCCTCCAGTACACTCCCTTTCAAAATTACCTTGCCTACTGAAGAGTTGAATTTTTCATGCTGTTGTTCCTGATGATCAATAGGTCCATCTCAAGTATACTCCCATCGTTGATGTAATTGCTGTCTCCTTGATTTGTTATACTAACTTTTTCCGCAGGTTGCACCTCCGTGCTGAAACCAGCACCTGGGTATCTTTCATCTTTTTTTGCATCAGGATGCAATTCTTTTGATTTTTTTGCTTTCTTGGCTGATGAAATGCTACCCGGGGTACACGAGTTAGAGGGCTTCTTTATTGCTTCTCTGCTCTCAGAGACCACAGAATTATTAAATTCAACAATGGGTGCGGTCTCCGTGGGAACAATTAGATTAGGCAGCAGTGTTAGGAGAGAAGCCTCACCAGGCTTTTCAAAAGCTATTTGTAGATGGTTCATGACTAGCAATTCATTCATTCCCTCACTGGAAGCTGCTCAATTATTCCTCGCCAAGTTTTTATCATCATTAATTGCGGTCTCCATCCCCGGGTTCAGAAAACAGTTGTCAGGGATGACTTAATTCTGAGCTCATACATGTTGCTTAATAGTTTGTGAGCACACATGTAAATATGCAGAAGGGATCAAAGATACCCAGTTTGTAGACAGGCTCCGTCTCCATCAGTATGCCTTTGCCGGCTGCTGGACTGCCGGACTGCAGTCTGCACACGTTACACACCTTGCACGCGCTTCCCGCTGTCCCAAGTGTTTTGAAAGCCCAATGGGCAGGGCTTCAATGCATAGCCTAGCTCTCAATAAAACAGGTAAAGCACCAACTGACACAGATGAACAGAGGAGACTGACAGACTGCAGTCTTCACATGCCACACACCTCACGCGCTGTTAGGGGTGGACTGGTAACCAAAAGAGGCCCTGGAAATAATTTTCAAAGTGGCCCCATATTACACATTTTCAGTAAACCCAAACCTTATGGGAATATTTGAAAATACCACAAAAAAGAGGCCCAGGGTGCAGAGGCCTACCAGGAAATCTCCAGAGTTCCCCATGGGCCATTCCAGCCCTGCGTGCCCTGCGTGCTCTTCGTGCTGTCTAGAGGGCTTTGAAAGCCCAGTAGACAGGGCTACAGTGAGTAGCATAGCTCTCAACAAAACAGGTAAAGCACCATCTGACACAGATGAACAGACGAGACTGACAGACTGCAGTGTGCACACGTCGTACACCTAGCTACTAATTTGAAAACATCTAAAGTCACATTTAACCATTTGAGTTTACAATGTCTTGGGCTAATGCTATGTTTTTTTTTATGGTGAATAGGTAAACATGTCCTCTTTGAAACCTATTGATTTACAAACTTTGATTGCAGAATCCTAAAAGTTGCAGAGTGAAGTTAAGTAAAGATGTCTAATTAACAGATATAGCAAAAGTTTAATAGATGTTGTTGTGGTTTAACATCAACTCCCATTCTTGTGGTTTCCCATTTCCCCCCATCCTGTGTTTGCTACAGAAATATGGTTTCCTTGAGGCTGCTTTTATCTTCAAAAGTTAGAAAGTTATTTTATGGGAAAAAAAGCTCTTCAATTGCAGTATGGATTTCTGTAAAAGAGCATTTGCAGAGCATTGGGAGAGTGATTACTTGAATGGCAATTTGTGTAAACCTGCTGATGCGCAGTAATTTGCTCTGGTGCCACTATCTGACATTCTTCTCAGCTGACAGTGCAAAGCATGTGAATGGTGCGTGGCTCCCTTCCACAAGTGTGTTATGTTATGTTAATGTATTTATATCGCGCACCACCAACGCCCGGAGGTATTTGGGCGCTCTACTTAGAGATGTAACACATAACAGACATGACAAAGTAGTAAACAAAAACTAGAAAAAGGTCAGAAAAAGATCAGGGAAACTAGGTCAGAGAAGAAACCAGGGGAACATGCTATCTAAACAGGTAGTTTTTTCACCTCACCTTAAACAGATCTTATGATTTGATCTTTCTCAGATCTGACAGGATTCTATGACAAGACTGGAGGCGAGCATTATGCTTCAACTTCTTTAATTACCATTCTTCAGCAGTTTCAACAAACTCAACAAACTCTTAACAAAAACACTGAAAATAGTCTGAGCAGACTTTTCTTCTTTTGAACTACAATCCCCAATGTCTCTGTAGTCCCTCTCACTCCAAGCTCAGCAATGACCACATCGTGTCCCTGAGCTCCTCCTCTTCTTTTACTGCTCTTCAACCAGATACGTACTATCCTAGTTGTCCTCTTATAGAGTAGTGGAATGTGGGATAGTTTGTTAGAGTACATAGCTGGGATGTTGACAGGAAATGTTTCGTAGCATATTTTCACTTTGCGCCGTAGCGGTACATTAATTTAAAGGCTTTACCCATGCGTTATTGCATTCCAAGCAGCGTCCTACGGACTGCCGTGCCGACAGCTTGCGTGAGCGCCCCGTGCCGCATTCTCGGCACTCTAGGGGTGCTTGCCGGCGGCGAGGAGCGCAACGCGGCTCTGCCGAGCCTTCATATGTTTTTGAAGCCCCGGCCGCTCCCCCGCGGAGAAGAGTTAGCAAGGCGGTGAGTGCCAGGAGCGGCCCCCTCCTTTGGGGAGGCGGGGCCAGCGGCGCTCACGCCAGCCGGAGCCCGGAACCCCCCGCCGTTGGGGAGGCGGGGTCGAGATGCTCCTCCGCTTCCGCATCTTATGGTATTACAGCGGAGCGAAGCTGCCTGAGGAAGCCGGGCCCGGCAGTGACAATAGAAGCGGATAAAGACTCATTAACGAGTCTCAAACAAGTGCATATAGCTACGCCCGTCGTAGCAGCAAACAAGCAGCAGGCAGATGCCAGGAAATTGCGACCGCTCATTCAGAGCATTAACAGCTGATTAAAAACAATCAACACGACCAGGAGTTCTACACGATCGATGCCCTTGCAGGGCTATATATAATCCTACTCGAGTCCGGAGCAGCCACAAAAAAAAAAAAAAATCTTTCTTCAAAAATAAAAAAAACGTTTATAATAATATATAAGAAAAGAAAGGACAATAAAGGATCATTGTAAAAGATCCTAAGCAGCTAGAGTGAAAGGGCGTGCATTGACACCCTCACGGGTACTTTCAGGCACACAGCACCCTCCCATAATGTCAGATTTTGAGTGGAGCGAAGAGGAGCAGCCTTCAGACCTCGCTGCCAGCTTTAAGGAGGTGCTGGGAAGTTCACTCATAGATGCAGTGGCGCAAGGAGTTAAACCCCTCCAAGAGAGGCTGGAATCCCTAGACAGCACCGGACGAAAAGAGCGCACGCCCTCGGAACCCTCGAAAGCAGGGTCATTGGGAAGTACTAAGGCCCGAAAGAGGAAAGCTCCTCTAGACCCCCAGGGCCCTTCGGATGGGGCAGGTGACAAGGCCCCGGAGGCCGTCGATGTTTTCGCTAAGCTCCGAGAAGCATACATGCGACGTCTGACGGTGCCAGGCCTCATGACCCCCACTCCAGGGAAAGAAGGTGATGGAGAAGAGAACCCAGGCTCGGAAGAGGAGCTGGAGGAAAGAGACCTTCCCTCCCATGACGAGGGAGAACAGAATGAGGAGGATGATCCCATATCCAGCGGAGGCAAAAGGCTTCGCAAAGAGAAACACCTCGAAGAAGAGGAAGAGGAAGGTATGTTTGATCCGGATAGCATTCGGAATCCGAGGTCCGCCAACTGGCAGTCCTCACCAAGAGTGGCGCAGTATATGACCAAAAGGTTAAGAAAAGCGCTAGACAAGGAAGTCCGCCAAAGACTTCGAGCAGAGTGCCCGAGACCGGACCTCCCAGGAAGGTAGCCGAAATGCCTGACCTGGACCCCAAGATGCTAACTTTCATTTCGAAAACAAGCAAAGATCCCCGGAAGGGTATCGATAGATCCTGGGGGAGCTGCCAGGAGAAAGTATTAGATCTTGCCGGACCTCTGGCAAAGATCATGGATCTGGCAGAGAGAGCCAGAGATACAGGGGAAGAGGTAGATCCCGACGCCCAAGCAGGCTGGGTGCTGAGAGCGGTGTGCCTTTTAGGGAACACGAACTGCGCCATCGCTTCGGAATGTCGAAGAGGACCATTATTGAAAATCGATGAGAAGCTCAGTGACTTAGCTTCATACGAAGCAGGTGAAGCAGCCCAAGGGCTCCTATTTGGCGTAACCTTCGGCAAAGAGATGGGCCGCTTCGTAGGCACCTGTACGTCCTTGGAAAAAGCTCAAGCTTCCATTTGGAAGATTTTTCCCAACCAAGTTTTTGGAGGAACCAGCCGCTACAGGGGTCGCTCGGCTGGTTGCAACCGGGGAGGACGAAGACCCCAGAATGCCAGAACCCAATACTGGGAGAATAGGCAACAGGACTCCTTCTTCCCGTCCAGAGGACGCTTCCCAAGAGGTCGCAGAGGAAGTGGTGGAGGCCGCAGTCAAGGATTCACAAAAGTTGAGAGCAGCGTTTTATCCCCCTGTCGAGGGGAGAACTGGCAAGTTCTGGAGAAGCTGGCGAGAGCTTTCCAGCGACATCTGGGTGTTACAAACGATTATGGGCATGCACTTAGAATTCGTTCAGACACCCGTACAAGTTCGCAGGCCTCACCAGCAGCGATTAGAGCGCGAAGAACAGATCCTGTGAGACCAGGAGATAGGTCAGTTAGTAGCGAAAAACGCCATAGAACAGTGTCCAAGGGATCCCGAATTTCTAAGCAATATGTTTCTGGTGCACAGAAAAGAAAAAGCGCGCCCAGTTATAAACCTAAAGGAACTGAACAGTTGGGTTGTCTACCGACACTTCAAGATGGAGGGCATCCATCAACTCCGGGATTCACTCAGGGAGGAGGACTGGCTGACGAGACTGGATTTGAAGAATGCCTACCTGACGATCCCGATAGCAGAAGAGTTCAGATCCTTTCTGGCTTTTCGCTGGAAAGGTCGGCTATGGCAATTCAAGACCATGCCCTTCGGGCTTGCATCGGTGCCCTGGGCCTTTACCAAGGTGATGAACCCAGTGGCGGTGGCAATAAGAGAAAAAGGGATAAGGTTAATCATTTATCTAGACGATCTGCTGCTCTTAGCCGCAGATCGAGAGACCCCCAAGTACCAAACAGGTTGGGTGCAGAATCTGCTAACGTCCCTAGGATTCCTAGTGAATGTGGAAAAGTCAGATGCAGAGCCATCACAAAGGCTGGACTTCCTAGGCTTTATCCTAGATACCAGGAAAGCGACGCTTGAACTTCCAGCTCGGAAGATTTGCGACATCAAAAGGGAGTTGAGGGGATGCCTGCAAAGAGAGGTAGTCTCCACTTCCCTGCCCAGTCATAAAACACTACAAGTGACAGCTCACCTGGGGCCAGCAGTAGGGGCAGGCACCTCCAACATTAATTCAGTGGGCGGCCACCGGAGTGTCCACTGACTACACCTGGGACACAGCTAAAACGCCTGGGCCCTCCCAACGCACAGCGTGCTCAAGGAACCTACAATAACAGCCAACAGAAGCCGTCCATCCAAGCTCCACGAGCGCCAACTTCGCTCATCCTGTCAGTACCCATCTGGGGGCATGTGGGGTTAAGACCCTTACCATTTGGAGCCCGAGTCTCTACAGACGCCCATTAATGTATGCCCCCGTGCCGGGGCTAATACCACACAGCACCGTGAGGCCGGGCCACCCCCCCTGCGGCGGCAGAGCTTGGTACCGGGACCACCCTTTCAGAACTGTCTCCCAGCAGGCGCCAGAAAAATAAATAGACATTCCAGGTGGCCCGACCTCGCGGAACCACTCCTCTTGTCGGAATAGGACGTGTCAGAACATCCAGGCCGGACAAGATTCCCAGCGGTTTTACATTGTGGTGGCACAGGGCGCCAAGATGGACAAACATGATAAATCGCAGCGGAAACTTAACTTTGACGCAGGACCTGTATCAAAAACCACAAGACAAGAAAACTGCCCGGACTCCCCACACAACCATGACGGACTGGAGGAAGAACACCAGCGGCAGGTAGACATCCGTGAGATCCTCCTTGATCTCAAAACAGGGATCAGGAACCTAGACAGCAAAATGGATACGCTTTTGTCAAAGGGAGACTTACTTCAACATCGCTTGGACAAGGACAAAGAGAGATTGGACAACGCTGAACAAAGAATCTCGGACCTAGACGACAGTGCAGCTTCACTAACCGTGAGAGAATCTACACTAGAAAACCAAATGAAAGCGGTCATGACCAAGAACGAGGATTTAGAGGGGCACTCCCGCCGGAACAATATAAGAGTGGTTGGAGTTAGGGAACAAGCAACACCCAACAAAATGGAAGACCACATAGAGAAAATGTGCAGAGACCTTTTCGGCGACACCGCTCTCTCTCAATTGTTCGTGATTGAAAGGGCTCAAAAGATCCCAACTGCCAAACCGGTCCCTGGGGCACCCTCTCGCCCGATCATAGCTAAGCTGCTGAATTATAAGGACCGGGATACCATCCTGAGCTTGGCAAGGGAGAAAGAGAACCTTTAATATGACGGGGACGCAATACAACTTTTCCCCGACTTCCCCCCAACAGTCCAGACCCAAAGAAGATCCTTCACAGCAGTCAAACATCGGCTACGGGAGAACCAAATCACATATTCAATGCTTTTCCCCGCAAAACTTTGCGTCCAGTTCGAGGCAAAAGTCCAATTTTTCAACTCACCAGAGGAGCCCACCCTATTCCTTGATAAGCAAGGTTGCAAAGCTCCGATCGGTGGCCGGGAAGCTCCGCGGAGGGAGCGCGCCGAGAGAAATCCGCCATGAACCACAAAATGAAAGCATTGAAAACACGACAAACGACACTAAATGTCAGGATATAACACGCAGATTAAAGAAGGAGCACCTACCCCTGGGGGGTCGCTAGCGCCCCACGCGCAGCAGCATTATGTTTACTATGGGGGGGACCAAACAGACAAGTTGGGGGTTGTCTGTGTAAGGTACTGTTCATTAAAGCTGTTATGGTTATGCAGGGCCAGCCCTGGCCCCGCTCTGCCTCGTCCCGCTGCATGCTGCGCTTAACTGAACAGGCACAACCATGCCTACAGATAGTCCGCTGCTCCACTACAGTCAACCACTGGTCTGCTCACAGCCCAAGTATTGTGAACAAGGATTCGACCAGCTTAATTCAAGGTAGCGACGTGGAATATTAGGGGAGGCAACATTCCAGCAAAAACAAGGAAGATCCTGCAGTTTCTCAAACGTCACAATGTAGATGTGGCAATGATACAGGAAACGCACCTCATCCCACAAAAAGAACACCTCTGGGCCCAAAACTGGGGCTGCCACCGCTACTTCTCCTCCTACTCGTCATACGCCAGAGGGGTGGCCACCCTCATCAACCCTAAAATCGGCTTCCGCCTGATAAAAGTGAAAAAAGACGGTGAGGGCAGAGCCCTCCTAGTACAAGGAGTAATTGCCAGAAAGGACGTCACATTTATAAACTCATATGGTCCCAAAGTGGATGGAGCAAATAACTTCAATTGGTTCCTCTCACAGCTTGCACAAAGTGGGGCAACAACTATTATTTGGGGCGGCAACCTTAGTACCCACCTTGACCCGCACAAAGATAAATCACAAGCCACCACAGTACAACCATCCAGAGCTAGCCTCCAAGTGCAAGAGATTTACAGAGCGTACAACCTGGTTGATATATGGAGACACGTAAACTGGGAGAAGCGCGAGTATACCTTTCACTCTGAAGTTCACCACTCCAGCTCATGCATAGACTTTCTGCTCGTCTCAGCGCAAAGCATATTCCAATGGGGATGTTGCCAGATCCTTCCAAAAACTTTCTCGGATCATGCCACGGTGACACTCGAATGCAATCTCCCCAACGCAAAACCAACGGCACCGCACTGGCGCTTTAAACCCAGAGCGCTGACGGACCAGGTATTCGCAGCTCAACTACGTGAGGAGATCATATCCTTTTTAGACATTAATCGAGACTCAGTCTCCTCAGCGGGAACGTTATGGGAAACATTAAAGTGTCATGGAAGAGGAGTGTGCATCGCCAAAGAAAACGGAATTCTAAAGACAATACGTCATGAGCTAGTGGCCAGTGAGGAATGCCTGAAGGCTCTAGAACTACAGCACACTGATACAAATCCCAAACACGCCCAAGTGGAACTCAAAGAAGAACTACTCAAATTCAGATCCATAGCAGAACGAGAGCTGAAGTTCTTATGCCGTGGCCACCAGATACGCCAATATGGTGAGGGGCAACGACCAGGAGGGCTCCTGGCCTGCCTGATCGCCGCTGACAGAAAACCCACCTTGGTGGAAAGAATCTGCACCCCACAGGGGACATTAGTCCACACTGAACCAGAAATAATCGAAACTTTCCTCACCTTCTACCAAGACCTTTACAGCACACAACACTCAAACGATCCTGAATATTTACATAACTATTTAGCAGACACAGAACTATATTGGGTAGAGAGGGAATTACGAAAACCCTTAAATGACCCCATTACGTTGGAAGAGATCCTAGAAGTAATAAAGAGTTTGCCCAATACCAAAGCCCCCAGCCCGATGGTCTAATTGGAGAATTTTACAAAGCTTTCGTGTCATTAGTAGCCCCCCTCCTTCTGAAAGTTTACAAAGAGGCACTGGAGACAGGTATCCTCCCGCAGACCTTAAGGGAAGCTAATATAATTCTCCTGCATAAAAAAGACAAGCCCCCCCAAGAAATGCGGCTCCTACAGACCGCTTTCCCTAATAAACCTAGATAATAAAATACTGGCCAAAATTCTATCCAACAGATTAATCCCTCTGATGCCGGCACTGGTACTCGCCGACCAGGCTGGTTTTATGCCCGCACGTAATACGACATTCGGCATCAGGAGAATGTTTGGGGCCATGGCAGCGATTGAGCCCACACATCAGACAGCCGCAGTCCTCCTGGACGCTGAAAAGGCCTTCAATTCTATCGATTGGCCCTTCATGTTTACGGTACTCAGACAACACGGCTTAGGGAACCAGTTTATCAAACTAGTTATGCTATTATATAACAAACCCCAATCAACCATCGTCCTCGGCTCATCAAAATCTACACGTGGGACCAGACAAGGCTGCCCACTGTCGGCGCTAATATTTGCGCTGGTGATGGAACAGCTAGCCTCTGGCTTGCGCGCACGACATCTCCACAGAGGTCTTACCATAGGTCCCCATAAATTGGTAATTTCCCTCTACGCCAACGACGTGGTGCTATACATCCAAAACCCCACTGAAAATCTAAACCCCATTATGCACAAGATAATAAAATTCAGCATGGTCTCAGGCCTGAAAATCAACCACTCCAAGTCAATAATTTTTCCTTTAACTCTCTGTACCAGGAAATTTGCGAATGATTATAATTTCAGGTGGAAGTGTTCCCATGTGCGATATCTTGGGATACTCTTGTCTTTGAGCCACCGAGATATCTTCCAGGACAACTATGTGACCACACTAAAATTACTTCAGGAGAAGGTGAATATGTGGAAGCCGTTGCCACTGACGCTCTGGGGAAGGGCATTATTGGTAAAGATGGTAATCCTACCAAAACTCCTCTACCTGTGGAAGCTAAAAAGTCTCATACTCGACCTGATCTGGGATGGTAAACCGGCAACCTCACTCCCCGGCCTGGAACGATATTATTGGGCCGCACAAGCACATTTTCTGAGCCACTGGTACTCTACTCATTTTGTCAGGCCTCACGTGCAAATAGAACGAGCCCTGGCATCACCCAATCTACTGAGAGCAGTCATCATTAGTCAACAATCGGTACCAAACGCCACACTAAATGTGGTGCTGGCTACTTATGCAATTTGGAAGAAAATTATCCAAAAATATGGGGTAATAACTAGATACTCACCGCTACTACCCATTAGATTTATACCAGGGATACCCCTTACAAATGAAAAGGTTTTTCTCCAATGGGCAGACAAAGTACAAATTCAATCATTCGGCAACCTATTTGTTGAAGAAACATTCTTGTCACCCCAACAAGCTAAGGAGAGAGGTAGCACCTCATCTCTAGATAAATTCATATACTTCAGACTGGGCTATGCTATCCAAGCTCTCCACCCCTCATTCCCACGGCAACCTCCAACTTGGTCACTACTCCATGGCGTAATACAAGCACAGGGGGAAGGCAAATTGATATTCTCAATATATAGACCCCTCCTAACAGACACGGCACCAGAGAACGCGCATACAAAAGAGAGGTGGGAAAAAGCGTTACAGACTACCATCCCCGAAGAGGAATGGGCATACATACTCAATCAAACTCAGAGGGTTACACTGAATTTGTGGTTTAAACTTATCCACTTTCATTATTTACACCAAACATATTACATCCCAGCTAAAAGGTGCATACATAGACCAGAGTCAGCGGCGAGGTGTGAGAGGTGTGGAAAGTCAGCTGCCGACTTCTTTCACCTCGCTTGGAGCTGTCCAGCACTGTCCAAATTTTGGTCACAAGTTATCCGAGAGATGGAAGCAATAATAGGAGAAGAACTAAAACCTATCCCCATGGTAGCGTTGCTTGGGATGACTAAACACCTGTCACCTGCAACGAGGAAATTAGCAAACGTTTTGTTGATCCTGGCACGCAGAATAGTGGCCATGGCCTGGGGTCATGGCCCAGCCCCCTCAGCTGCAAAATGGCAAAAGGATGTACTCTACTGTCAGGACGTGGAGACTGAGTTGATTAAAACATTACCCTTGCACGCACGTCCTCCGGACATCTGGGGGCCCTATGTAGCATATCTGATCAACTCCAGAAATGATTCCTCGTCTCCCTCATCCCCAAGTTGACCAACATACTGAACACTGACGAACAGGTGCCATAGGAGAAGCTTCAAAGGAGAACTATTTCAGGCATAGGAGAACATTGGCCGGACTGTATGTGGCGGGTGGCGGGTGGCTGGGGGGGGCATGGGCGGGTGCGGGGGGGCAGGGTTGTTATGGTGCAAGTTATCTGGCCCACAGTTGGGCAGAGCAGGTTTTTTTTTAACTTGTAATTGTGTTTGACTGAAAACATAAATAAAGTTTTTTTTAAAAAAATATGTTTTTGCTCTTTAAATGCTCATAGGGTCTGCTCATAAGCCACCCGATCAGGTATTTTCAACAAGAACAGTGTATTATTAATAGGTTGATAATTAGAGTGAACCGATGCATCAAGCCCTGGTTTATTTAAAAGCAGTGTCATCCATGCATTCCTTAATTCATCAGTCACATGACTTTCACTAAAGGATAGATTCATACATTTTGTAGTGGGACCTATCAAGGATAGAAAACAGGCCTTAACAGTAATGGCCGGGCAATTGTCTCCTTTGCAGCTCATTGGTTTGAGTTTCTTAACAATATCGATCAACTCATTTTCTGTGACAATTCTGAAACCGAACTAACAGTGTCTCCCTGCATGGGCTCACCGGTTTTAATTGCGCTCTTTTCCACCTCTTCCCCCAGCTTCAGTGTATTCCTCTTGGTATTTATATTTTGCTTAATCTTATGGAGCATGTTGAACATTGCCTCTTGAATTGTGGTGCATCAATTACCATCTTTAACTGGAACCTCACGTTTACTAGGACATGGATTCTCTAACTCCTTCAGAATCTTACTTAGCTCAAGTGAATCCTGCTATGCGTTGGATATCCTAGTATCACACATCCCTTTTTTGGCTTCAGTGATTGCTAATTTATATTTCTTAGCTACTGTAATATATGCTTCCCTATCTTCTTTTACTCAAGTATGTTTCCAGATATCGAAGCATTTGCTTTTGCGAACGTTGACGTTCTGCAGCTCAGGAGAGTACCATGTATTCCCTTTTCTATGTGGCAGGGGTGGCCTTGGAACTCACCAGTAAAACATTGCAAAAGTAGTCAAAAAGGATTGTACGTCAGGCAAGGAGTAGCACAGATGTATTTTAGGATCTCAGATGCAGCTGGGATAGCTATATTCAAACAGAACGTAGAGCACAACTGCATGAAAAGGTTCAGTCAAAGAAACGCCCCTAAATCAAAACCGTCTAAAATAATTAACACTATGCATTTAGTATCATGAAAAGTCTCTCCGAATGTAGCTGATTGGTTACTGCATATTAGACCCCTAGAGATGGACATACATTACTTTCATTGATTGAGTATCGCAGACCTTGCTACACCATCCCTGGCTCCCACTGTGACGTCACAGGCCAACCCCCAGTTCCCACATTGTAATGCCAATTCATTGTCACATTTGAGATGACCAGCAGAACTTTTTTCATCTGTCCCAGTCATCTCATCTCCATTCTCATGAGAAAGACCCATCCACCTTGACACTGCCAGAGCCTTGAACCAAAACAATTAACTGTATACGTGTATCATGTTAACAACTCTTCGACCTTCTTCCCAGGCAGAACTATGTTCAGGGGCAATTTGAAGCCGCCATGGGCTTTTTGAAACTGCGAGTAAATTAAATATGCCGAATTATAAAACCGTTGTGAATTCATTGCCTTTCTGCGGGACTCGTGAGCTTTGCGTTGTGACCTCGAAAGTAACAAACATTCTTTGTTTGCTACCATGCCATCCTGGGATCGTGGGATTTAAAATGAGCTACCAGCCGCTGCGGCTTCCATGCAAATTAATGAAACAAGCACATTTTTCTGAAAAGGCATGCTTTGGGGCCCATTTACTGCACCTCAGCTTAATATTGATTATTCTTATACGTACCTGTCACCTATCTTCATTATCATTATTTCTTTACTTATGAGACACTATTAATTTGGGCATTCTCCAGCCAACTTTGAATTTGCAGTGTAGCTATCAAAGAAGCCCCCCTCCCCTTCAAAGCCCTACTCCCGCAGCTGATAAGTTTGTACATCTTCGCTGCACTGGAATTGCATTTATCTACTTGCCAAGAAGAGCCTGGTCTTAAGAGGAGCGATTCCATTTTATGCTTTGGCAATAGTCTTTTGATATGCATTCACTACATAATCCGCCATATCCAGGTGGACAATTTCCCTTGTTAATGGGGCAATCCACTCTTCCGTGGCCCACAGAGAGACTATCTGTAAATTCCTAGAGGTTATCCATGTCTTAATTATTTATATCCTCCACTTTTTTGGTGCACAGCAAATCAAAAAGGACAAAAAAATGGACAGACCATGGGCATGGAGATGTGGTAGTCACACTAGTGGAGATGGTACACATGGCCACCCTTTCCAGGGTATTGCTGTTTATATGGGTCGCCTTGTTCACTTGTTCAATAAAAGCTAGTTCACTGAGGGATGCCTCCAATCCCATGGCAGTTTGTTCTGAACTCTCTCCCTGCCAAAAATTAAAATCTCCCAACAAAACAAATGTTGCAGTCAGTTTAAATATGGGTAATACCGCATTTCATAAATGACTATCAAAATCTGACATGGGAGGTCTATATAAAATGGCCAGATTAACTGCTGTATTGGCATATGTGCAAACTTTAATATGTTATGTCTCCCAGCTGTCAGGTCCCACGATTTCCACTTCCCATAATTCTAATTTTGCATTATATATAAAAGCTACTCCTCCCCCTTACCATTCTGTCTGTCAGTACATGACAGATTGCAGCCTAGCGGAATGGCCAGGGACAAGGAGGGGCCTGTTGCATCAGGCAGGCATGTTTCCGTCAGGGCACAAATATAAATATTCTGGTCTGTGATGAAATCTGCCACTTCAGTGGCATGTTGAACTAGGGTATTGGCTATTTAGTATCATAACTTTTAATTTGTCTGTTCTATGATTGGTTTCCCTTCTAAATGCCTCTCCCCATCCCTTTTCTGCAAGTGCAAATCTCTCTCCTGAGCACCTGTCCCAGTAGCAGGATTATTAATGGAGACTGATACACAGTAATTGGGGGTCATCCCAAACTCTATCTCAGCCCCCACAGTTATAAGCAGCCCAGGCCTTATATTGGCTCGAGTAGTAAAAGAGCAATCAAAAGGGCCAAAACACTTGATTCCCTCTGCATCCATGCCCGAGAGGTCACCTTGCCCTTCCTACCGATGACTTGTGATATACTCTCCACCATAAAGAGAGTAAAACTAACACAAAAGTAGAAGGGCATGTAAGATGATCTGCTTGTTTCCTCTCCTAAACAGATTTGTAATATGTTTAAACAGTCTCACTATGTTGTGGTTATCATCTGGGGGAGGATTTGCTCATTTATCAGACAAACAATCCTTGAGAGAATTCCAAGAGATGCTAATGTCTAATAGAGGAATTTATCAGAGATACCTGATAACACTGTAAGACGTTTATATCAAATTCTGATGTAACCCACTACAAACCAAAGATATTTGATTTGCTAGCTGGAAAATCCCAATGCTGAGCAGAAATGTAGGTTTTGCGGTCAGGAGACAGAGGGCCTCATTACGAGGAAGGCGGTAGGGGGTTAACGTGCCGGTAGAGCTGCCAGCCCCGTTAACCCCCTACTGCCTCATTACGAGGTCCGCTCGCGGGACTCGCTAAGGACGCCTGGTTTTACCAGATGTCCTTAGCAGGTCCCGCGAGCAGTCCAGTTGCCTGTCATTAACAGGCCCGTTGTTAGCATGCTCCCCATTCCTATGGGAACTCAAATGGGAATGGGGATGTACCGGGTCCGGGTTCCTTGAATGGGGAAATACCAGGCCCTCCAAAGTCGGAATGGGCCGGTATTTCCCCATTCAGGGAACCCGGACCCGGTACCCGGAATGGGGATAGCCATGCCACAAATTGTGGCATGGCTACCTCCAATGTCGTAATGAGGCCGAGAATCTTTGAGGCATTTCATTTCAGTCAAATGATCTCAACCTACATTAAGGAGTGATTAATATTTCTAAATTTGAAGAAAGGTGAAATTACTTAAGTGACACGATTATATGTTTAATGACTGACTCCTCAAATGAAATAATTCATGCTGTGATAAATATGCAGGAATACATTTCTTCTATTAATTTGCCAACTATAGATTGTTTGGCCAGGGTGATAACCCCTATAACTCTATACAACTGGTATTTTGGAATCTGAGAGTTGCCAAAGGTGTACTGGGAAGATCCGGGTGTCATGGTCAGACTGCGAACAGCGGGATTGTAATTCATTCGTATCCGCATCCTGGAATTGGCAGGCCAATAAGGGGCATCGCAATTAACTATGCTTTATCTAGTGCGAAACTCACATCGCTGGGGACAAGGCTTACAGGGAACTCATTTGGTTTTTGGACTATGGAATATTGAACCATGTCTTTACTGTAATAAAGGGACTCGCTTTATCCTTGAACTATATATGATGTATTATGGAAATTTAGAAATGTTTTGTATCAGGATTTACTTTAATGGCCTGATGGCCGAATAAAGTTATTTGATGATGATGATAATTATTTGCCAACTATAGGATTGCTGTATATCAGTCACATTTTAGGATATCTTATGGTTGGCATTTTAACGTTATGCTTTTATATTTCTGTTCACATTTATAATTAGTAATCGAATATAAGGAAGGTCTACCTGATTTTTTGTTAAATAAAGATGGGCTTTAAACAATTTTTAAACCAGCTGGTTACTAGATTTAAAGTTTTAAAATGGTCTGTTTATTTAACTTGTTTGTATCAGGTTGAAAAACGACTAAAAGCATTGAGGGAGTCTGTTAGCAAATTGAATGCACTTCAAGACGATGGTCGCAAGAAGTAAGTAACCAAATATTTATTTTAATTTTATTGATGCTTCCCGATATAAGAAGGATGAATCTATCATTTTGATTTTTCTTGGTGATTTCCATTGTGAACCTAAGTGCTTGTGGTATTGCCATTCAGGCATCATTTATATCTTTGTTGTTGTTGTTAGAAAGTATGCACTGTATGTCACTGCATTATTGAAAATGCCATCTCTTTTTTTTCTCGATAAATCAGTTGGAAACACAGTGGGGATATCAGATGTGATCTTTCATAGATGGCCTCAAGAACACACCAACTTCCATAGACTTCAAAGATTTCCTTTTCAATTCAGCAAAGTGCCTGATGGCTGTTCCCTTCTCTCTAACCTAGGAAGAGGCAATCCCACTCTAACCCACACAACCCTCCACCCCAGACTGATGATAGAGCTCGGTAATCTACAAGCTGTCTGCCTTCCGATGATGGTCTAAAGGCAAAACCCTTATCTACCTAGGCTTCCTCATGGAACGATCTAGGGGTTCCTGCCCAATGACTTCCCCATAGAAATAACTTGAGGTGTGTGCCTTCCAGACACCCAAATCTGCACCCTCTCTGGACTTTCTGAACTCTGATATTCCTCTCCCTAAATCTCTCTGCCACTCTCCCTTTTCTCCTTCTATCCTCTTACTCTCCATCCTCTTAAACATCTACCGTCTCTTCTCATTCATCTTCAAACTCCCTCTCCTGCTCCTTTGATGATCCTCTCTCTATCTCTCGCTCTATCTCTGTCCTTACTGCTTACCTCCACCTTCCAAACTTACTAACCACTACTTTCCTCTATCCTGTAACTACTACTCCCCCTCTCCAAACCACTAATACTTTCCCTTCTACAACCCACTGCTACTCTCCCCTCTCCAAAACACTAGAAGTGTCCCCTCTCCAAACTACTATTGTCCCCCTCCAAACTACTACTCTCCTTGCCACTACTACTACCCCTGCACCCTAACTTCAATCACCATTGCTGTCACTCTCTCAATCACCTTGTCAGTCACTCCATACTCTCTCCTACCACTCCATTTTCACACACACTCATTCACTTTTAGTACCATTTCCTATCACCAGCTAATACCTCACCTTGCGCGCAGCCTGAACTTTTCTCCATCCTTCCTCCACCTGGACTCTTGTTCTGCCTCTGCCTCCTTAGGCCATACCTGAACAATCCAAAACTTCCTGGATCATACGTCTCTTTTGATCAATATCCAGTTATATTATCACTTTAATCATTCAATTGAAAAATAGAGCACACACTAATTCAATTGTTTTAGAATTTTGATTCTAAAAATGTCTATTGCAGATTCTATTCTTATAACAATAATACGACTGGAATACCATTGGGTGGGAATTTTGGGGGCTGGGGCCATAAGGAGGAGGTTAGGGGGGCCCGTAAATATTTAAATACAATTAAATATACATGATTAATCAGAATGAAAGACATTAAAATATATATGATTAATACAAATGTGACAGGCATAACACATATTGTTTAACTGTTATGTTAAGCTGGAAAAATCCCCTAGATGGCACAGCATGGCAGAGAAACAATATGTTGATTTAAGATAGGAATAAAAATTAAAAGAAATTGGGCCTCATTCTAAGTTTACCTGTCCGGAAACAACTGTGCCGGTAAGCTTACCGGCACTGTTGTTTCCCGGACGGCAAACTACGGGTTTGCCTGCCGGAGCTGCCGTGCCCAACAGGTCTGACCCTGCCAGGCACAGCGGCCACGGTAGGCAGACCTGTCACAGAAGCACCGGCGCCATTAACAATAGTGCCGGTGCTTCTGTGGTGCCCATTCCAATAGGACTCTATGGGAATCGGGGCTTACAATTTGCCGGCGCCTGACTTTCCAGGTTGCCAGGGTTGTAATCTCCTGATGGCTCCTGGAAGTCAGGCGCCAGTAAATAATTTAGGGTCTGGCGGCAACCTTCCAGTAACACCAGAACGGTTACTGCCGGACCCGTAATGAGGCCCATTGAATTTTTTGGCACGAAATACAATATTACTTATTTATTTGAAAAGGTTTTTTTTGAAGCCTTATAAAGACCTATAACCCATTTTATCCTGCTAATGGCTACCCTTTCCCACTAGTTCCCTGGGCCAATCCTTCCTTGTTCTCCCCTCCAAGGAGGTAGTACAATCATCAAAATACATAAAAGGGGATCTAAGCAGCCCCGCCCATTTTTCATATGCGGTTCCGCTAACGTTTTGCAATAGCGGCCTGTGGTGCTGCATGATGCCATTCAAGTCACAGTTTGTTCGAGGGCTTGAAAGCCTGTCAACTCATTAGTTTGCCTGCAAAGCTGTTCTGCAACTCTCTTACAAGTGAGCGTAATGTATTCGCAGCATTCTGTGTATGAACGGGCAACTGCTGTTGACTGTGGCTCTGTGTCGCAAAGAAGATATTGCCAGTTTGGGCTTGCATGTACCCGGCACTCAGTGCAGCTCGGTTTGACTGGTTGCTTCATTCTCTCACTGTGTATGCTGGGATATGTAGTTTTCTGGAAGAACTAGAGAACAAATTGCCAGCATCATGCAAGAGGTAAGGGGAAATTGACAGTGGTACTGTATGCAAACCGATCGACACTATAAGAAGAGAAATGGATTGAGGCCCTTCCAACTGCCACCTTCCCCCCGGGGGGGAAGGTGGCATCCAAGGTTTCAAAGTTTTCCTACATCCAAGGTTTCCTACCACTTTCATTTTTTAATTTACGAATTGTTGTGATTAAAATATCTAATTGGATTTATATTTTATATTAACATGTAGACCAAAAGTTGGGTGCACAGTTTTGACAAAGGTTTCCACAAAGTGAAATTAATTATGTTTAGAAGTGTATACAAATAAACATTCTTCACAATCAGCTTACGGAAAGGGGATAGGAACAACACCACTAAAACATGAAAGTAAGGAAAAGGGGATCAACAAACCTACCTTGTCTCCTACAACAAATGTTTCAGATTCTAAACATTAAATGAACACACCAGGTGTTCACCAGTCCTGATAGAAGTCAAATTGTTCTAGGGTGATGGTTACTGTGGCAGGTCAGAGAGACTTGTATCTACCATTTTAAGGAGCAAATGAAATGGTGCAAACTTCTGACTATGCCTAAACTAAGGGTTTTCCCTACCCAATACAAACTAACCAAGGTACTTGTCAGTCATCGGTGAGTTCAAAAGGAAGATCTGTCCTCTGTCCAAAGTTAATCTATTCTGTCCCTACCACTTATCAGAAAAGCTAAGGCACAAGAGAATGACTCCTTTCTCCTGTGGTCTGCTTTCCAGCACAGTCACTTTAGTAACTGATTCATAAGTGGTCCTTGGCAAATATTTTGATCAGTTCATACAGTTCAGAAATAGGGCTCTTCAATATCTCAATTGAGTCCTTGACAACTTGGTTTCCCCGTCTGAGATTCCACTTGTCTCTTTCTTTGTTTATCACATGTGTTATTTTTTCTCTACACAATGTCCACTCTTTTACCTGGCTGGGTCAGCTAGAGACATTCCCAAAAGGGTTCTCTCTTTTCTTTTCCACTTGACAGTTTTTTGGACTAGTATGAGGGTTCCAAAAACGATTCTCAGTTGTCTCTACATCTTTAGGCTTTTCTGGGACAAGTATGAATGTTCCAGTAATGATTTTTACTTGTCTCCACCTCTGTGGATTGTACTGGAACGAGTATGAGGTGCCAGTAATCTTTCTCGGTTGTCTCCACCTCTTTGGTCTTACAGGGAGGAATATAAAGGTACCAATAATAATTTTCGTGGTTATTTACTGTTCCTTCCTTATTGATATGACTATCAGGGTTCAAATAATAATTCTTAGTGTTCTCTGTTACTGCATCGTTACTGAGAGGAGTATTAGTGTTCCCATATGACTTCCCATTCTTCTAAGGAAACCTTAACTTTAGGTCTTCACTGAGATGAGTATGATTCTTACATTCATTATATTTCGCATCCCTCCTGGCTCTCCCACCTTCCCCATTACCTTTTTCTCTGGAGGTTAGTGTCAAAGGGCTTGCGTTCAGGATGGGATCCTTTCCTTGGATTGTCAGGTTGGCTTCAGGCTCCTCTGTTTCTCTTTCTCTCACGCAGTACCTGCTCCATGCTTCGACTGGCTATCTGCTCTTGGGGGCATTATTGGAATAAGCAGTCCACCGACTCTCAGCCACGCCACCTCTTCAGACTTGGTAATTCATCTGAGGTTTCCTTTTCTAAGCTTCCCTCGCTTCAGGCCTCTATTGCGTAGCCTTTACACACCAGATTTCTTCCATGCTTGAAAGCTCTGCATCCCGGTCACCTTCAGCTCTCCTCCCACAGCTGATTCAAAACCTCCTGGCTTCTCTCTCTAACAGGACTGCTCTTCCATCATTTATGATGCATTGCTGGGTCTTCCCTGGTGGAGCATCAAAGTCCCCTTTCTCTGTTGTGGCAGTACTCGTATTACTCACACAATTGTCTTCTTCTCAGTATTGCACAAATATGTTGATTTAATGTGTCTACACAACAATAGCAAACATTAGCTGGTCCTTCATATCTTATTTGGGTAGAAGCTGTTAGTGGTGTGTTGTGGGTGAGTAACTCTTCAAAACAGGAATCCTTGTCCCCAAGGGGGAGTCTCGCCTCATGAAGTCCCGCTTGCCTCTACCCCGAAGGGGGGCTATCTCATAGCAGGCTCACCTCCCTAGGTTCACAGGGAAAGGCTCCCCCTTGGGGAAGAGTGACGGAATCCCATGATTCATCACTTTACCCAATGAGTCTGTGAGAAAACCCTCTATTATCTTCTGCATAACCATGAATTCACTTACCATTGTAGGGTCTGAAATCTTACTTGTAGGGGATGTTTCAGTTCACAGTAGAAAATGACCACTCACTTTTAGTGATCCACTCTGCTCTCAGGTTTGGAATGCATTTTGTAGCACTTTCAAGGATGTCATTTCTTCTGAGAGAGGTCAGGTAGGCTTGCAAAATATCTACCTTTCAGTGTAGCAGAGTGTTTTATGATTTGACGGAAATGCCATTTTGAGTGTAGCCGTTCAGTAATTGCTGAGGATGCATTGGCTCACTATATCAGTTCCTCGTTTTAGCTTTGCTATGTTTGTTAGGTAATACACGCTTTTCTAATGAATGAAACTATTTCTTTTAGTTTCAGTAGAGACCTAAAAGCAGTCTATGACAGCTCCAAGGGGAGACGTATATTTACACTTCAACAATGTGATTATAAGTGATTAGTTTTAAAGAGGATTAATCATCAAATTATATTATCCACCAGACAGTACTGGCTCATTCTCTGTGTTTAGAATATTTTTTGTAATTGCTCTCCAAGAAATGGGACCGACAAAACCTGTGCAATCAACGAAGATGAAAGCCTGGTACGATGATGTCAGCTTTAACATGCACATATCTGCCCAGGAAGTAATTTAATTTACTAATTATTTGAACATCCTATGCTGTGTTAAAACATATATTAACTTTCAGTTTGCTTCCAGTTGCTGGTGAAGAAACAATCTAATTAATAAAATTGTTTGTCAGTCTGACGTAGCAAATTCATTCATGTGTGGTTCCTGTAGGTCTGTTTTGTCACAATCTACCATTGCTGGCACAACATTCAAGGAGGAATCGACCCAAATTGCCAGGCCTCCAGTCGCTCTCCCTCACCTGCCGTGTGTAGCAGGTACTTAGCTGTCTCCAAGAAATATAAGAAGTCTTCTACAGCAACATTACATATCAAACAGGTTGTTCTGATAGGTACTCAGTGTATCTGTTATTTTAAGTAGCTTTACAATGGGCCAAAGGAAAGCAACTCTTTCTCTGACAAGGGCCTATCAAGATCTGAAGGAGAAATACAATATTTACAAAAAGGTATGGGGCAACCTGGAATAAAGACCTCTGCCACTGAGCATTCCTAGTGAAAAGACGACATATCATATTTATTCATGACACCTTTGTTGAACCATAAAAAGGACTCAGACTACATTGGGTCATAGTTGAAGATGTTTATTAAAAATAGAAGCAAACATGTCTAATTAGCCTTATCACTATGAAGGAAGTTCCCTTTATAGCAAAACTAAAACTAACTGTGCACGTCAAGTTCAAAATAAAGGTCAACTGTCCGAATCCTAACAAACTAACTGGCCCTACAACTTTACAAAACACCTAACAAAGAGGAAACCGGGGAGGATTGCACAATAGCCTTGGTGTGGGCTTCTGACTGGGCCAACCTGTAATAGACTTGCTCTCAGTCTCAAAGTTCCTTTAGTAAACAATGGCATAGTCTTCACATTCTTACTGTACAGCATTCACCCTCCTTTCCACTCTGTTCCCTGTAGGATGTGCGTCGGTCCGTCATTAATAGCCTGGTTGGGTATTCCAACATTGACATACAATGTTCATATCTCTTTCACTGTGATTTAGTGGGGCATTGTGCCCGTTAGCTTCTCTTACTTTCTTATACTTTTGGTGGCTATTCCAGCTGTGACACTCAGTGTTCGTATCTCTTTCACTCTCTTTTCCATACCTGTGTCGGTTTTGGTACTCTGTGAAACCAACCCTTATAGGACTCACTGGTATCCACAAATGGACAACGTGTGTGAAGAGACGACTCTCTACCGTCTGTGCTTGAGCTCGTTATTGTAAGACAAAAATTTGAAATTTAGAAATGTGTCTCTTCTAGTTGACATTTTGGCTCAGGAGGTCATACAATTGTATAACATATTTTTATATATGTGTTTTATATATTATGTTGAATGTTTTGCAAATAGCACTTTATTCTGAAATATTTTGCTGCTATTAAATGCACTGTATATTGCACTTTATGTATGTCCTTTGTACTTGATGTATTGTTGTTTGCAGATTATGTGTTTTTTTCGACATGTGATTCCATTTTCTATATTGTAGGATAGTGTATATCTCCTAAAAAAGGGTGTACCTACCCTTTTGGTGAAAGAGAGATCTTTGTTGATTGTGGTGGTAAATGGGAATGCCAGAGTCTGTGCAACATCCATATATGCAGGAAGGGTAGCTTGGTCTGGTAGTTCTTTATTGAAATGGGAGCCAGTGCCCCCAAGAGGGGAGTCAATCCCAGTGAGGTCCCACATCCCCAAACCTTTGGGAGGGTCTTGCTTGGCAGGCTCACCTCCCTGGCCTCAAAGGGGTGGCTCCCCTCTGTGGAGAAGGAACAAATTGTCCAGAAATGTGGCACACCCCAAACATCAAATGTAATCAGAATAATGGAGGCTCATGGAGGAGGTTCCTTCTAATAATTCATCTACAAAGTGCACCTAATTTTCAGCTGCAACTCTAAATTACTGTGCGCAGGTGGCCAGGGAAAGGCCATCACTCTTGGATCCTGACCTTGGGGGAGGAGAAGCGAGGGAGGATCACCTGGGTGGAGGGTCCTTGAGGATTGTGGGTGGGGAACCCTTGGGCAAGACATGGTATCCCCCTTTTCCCACTGATGACACACATAACCATCCCTTGACTTTTATGGGCTATTACAAGTCAAGCCCCCCCTCCTTTTTCCACACATGACTTTTGACAGTACTTGGACAAGGAAGAGGCGACAGGGAGTTATGCACACCCACATGCACTACTTTGGTACTGGGACAAGGAAGAAGGCCTCAGAGGAGTACCATTGCAAAGATCAGGCATGGCTTGCTAACCAGCCTAACAATAGTCAGGCAATTAATGGAAAGAACTCACACCTGCAAGCCCTTTACATAACCTAGGTGTATAAAAGGGGTGTGTGCAGGAAGGAGAAGAGAGAGAGGGGAGATGATGATGGGAGCCATGGTGAGCTGGGCTGCAGCCGTAGATGCATACGGAACACCAAAGCAGCTGAGGGTCCTGACGAGTGTGAAGTGGGAGCAGGAGCTCTGTAGTACTGAGGTGAGGCAAAGGAAGGAGACCAGATGACAGGTCACCCTTACTTCCATTTAAAGGACTGCTTGTTCTCCCATGGCCCTGCAAGAGCACAAGAATGTCAGAGGGGCAGAGAAAACCCTCCTGGAAGGAATTGGCAAGGTCTATGGCATACATGATATAGAAGAAGACTTCAAAGTGGACCAGTGAGATTTTCAGAGTGAAAAACCTGGTGTTTCTGTAACCACGAGTCTCATGAAGTGAACCGCTATTGTCAATGAAGCCCAGTTTGTATATGTATTGCAGAAAAGTCCATACCTACTGCTTGAATGTCCATGTGTCCCTCGTTGTTGCCCCTCCTGTCTGAGGGGTGTAACGGTGCTGTCTCTCTTGGTACCCATTGGCGATGGCCTCTTGTTTATATTTTTGGGTAGAGATCACAACTGACAGTTTGGGTTGGGCAGTGAGGGTGGGGATGGGATGGCAGGGTTGGGGGTTGCTGGGATTTTATTCTGAAAGTCTACTTAAAAACAATCTCAGTGCTGCACACTGTCGACTCCTAATTCGACAGAGTAATAAAACACATACACAACCTGTGAAGGGAGGGTTGAGTTAACACTAGGAGCCTTAGACAATTCTTCTGAGTCGTTTCCTAACTTTCAAGTCCAGCGTAAGAAGAGGGGAGCCTTGTGCTCAACAATACAGTGATTGCACAAGTGAAGCAAAAAGCAGGTCTTCTTGGGAGGGCTGTAGCAAGTTAGGAAGGGGCTTGAGGCGATGAAGAATTGGTTCCCACTATTTGAGTAGGATCTGCCCTTGGCGGCAGAACAGTTTTCAAAAGGTGGTAATAGCTAGGGAGCGAATACCTTTAGGGGATATTTGTGCGTAAAAGGAATTGTCACAACCTGGATAATGGCGAACTACCAATCACCAACAACCCAGCTGAGAATAAATGGCCATAGGTCCGAAAACATACTCATCAACCAGGGAACTCGACAGGGATGCCTGCTCTCTCTTATGGTGTTTGCACTGTCCATGGAGGCCTTTGCCGAAAGAATCAGACAAAATCCAGACATACATGGCATCACTGTGGGAGACAAGGAATACAAAGCAGCATTATACGCCGACGATGTCCTCCTAACAATCACTCGTCCGCTCACCTCACTCGACCACATATGAGCAGAGATCGAAGCATTTGGAAAGGCATCAGGATTTAGAGTGAACTATGATAAATCGGCTGCACTAACAATTAATATCACAAAGAAACAGAAGGAAGCACTCTCTCCCAAATTTCCCATACCATGGGCCGAAGACACGATCCAGTACCTGGGAGTGCTCATTCCCAAACACCATACCCAGATATATCAGAGCAACTTCCCACAACTATTCAAAGAACTGGAAAAGGACCTAACACACTGGACCAAACAAGAAATATCATGGATGGGTAGAGTAGCTGCAACAAAAATGAACATGGTCCCAAGACTACTCTACCATTGCATGGCACTGCCGACCCACGTCCCAGAAAGTGAGCTCAAAGGGCTACAGCAAGCGGTACTGAAATTCATATGGAGGGGGGAATCGAATAGCGAAACGCATAATGACCCGAGACCACAACACAGGAGAGCTGGGATCCCCAGAGGTAACCAGATGCAAACGTGCCATTCAATTAGCCCCAGCATTCACATGGTCACAAACTATAGACCCCCCCTTACTGGACACAAATAGAAGGAACATGGTGCAAAGCTCCCCTACACGACCTTCCACACATGCGGCTGCCAAGAAACCAGCCAAACGCATGGCCCCTAAAAGCGACACACACAATAACGAACTAGAAAGCAGCTGCACGAAAATGGGGATCCACGCGAGTCATAGGCCCACTAACACCGATCTGGGGTAACCCAGACTTCTCTCCAGTCCTCCAGCCTCGGTGTATGGCAAACTGGGGGCCTGCGGACAATCTCAGACTTTCTAGTGGGAGTCAATCCACTTATGTTCGAAGAGTGCAAAGCCAAATTCAAGGTCTCAGAAGCCGAAAGATTCATATACTCCCAGATACGACAATGGCTATCACAAAGAACCATCAAGGAGAAGGGTTCTAGAGACCTAACGTCGCTAGAACGCACACTGACAACAGCCCCACCTAAAGGGAGGATCTCCGCACTATACCGGCTCCTGGACAAGCACAGCGCTGCAACCAGAGAAAAATATATGGCCAATTGGGAAAGAGACTTGGGGCGACCCATAGACAAGAGCACCTCGAGCAAGATATGGACAACGAACCATAAACGCTCTCAATGCACGACCAACAGAGAATGCGGATATAAGATCTATTATAGATACTACATTACACCTGCACAGCTCCATAAAGACAATCAGGGCATCCCACCGGGCTGCTGGAGGGGATGTAAATCCGAAGGAACCCTGTTACACATGTTATGGACATGCCCACAAGCAGCAGCATACTAGAGAGAAGTCCTGAGACATATAAAAGCAATCACAGGTCTCACCATCCCCTGGGATCCAGGGATAGTACTGCTGGGGGACACAGGCGACGGCAAACTCCCCCTTACTGGACACCTGGCTCACTTGTGCACACATCTCCCAACGGCATTGAAGATTGCACTAGCCCGGCTTTGGAAGAACCCCACAGGCCCATCAATCCCGCTGTGGTGAGCAAAATGCTGGGACACAGTAGTTACAGAGAAGATCACAGCCCTACGAGGTATCAGGTAATAATAACGCCACATATATGGTCGCTGTAAATAATATTGCCGGGAAAATGTTGTGGCAATATTATTTGGGTGACCATATATGTGGCGACAGGGACAAAAAAATAAATAAACATTTTTTAAATAAAAATAACAAAAAAATTAAAAATTGAGGGTTGCGGGGGTGTCCCCCGCATGTTCCATGCAATAATGTCGCCACAAAAAACGACAATTTTTCGGCAATATTTTTGCATGGCGATATTTTTGTGGCAACATCATTACATGGAACCCCCTACGAGCAGGGAATCCAAGCAATTTCCAGTACACCTCGGCCCCATTCATGGACTTTGCAGAACAATTCCCAACCCTCTCCCGCAGACCCCCACTTATCCGCTGGCTAGGATAATTAAGAGGCCATGAAACACCACAGCAATAGCAACACCTTCCCCTCCTCACCTCATCGCGGACTGAACAGAAACATAAACTAAACCCTGCACACCCCGACCACCAAACTACTAATCTAAGGAACTAGCATACGATATATTGTACCGAGAACTTCACAAAATGTCTGATGTACTGTTATATGATAAAATGCCAATAAAATGTTATATTTTTTTTAAAAAAGGGATCGTTTGTGCCAGGGGGCCACCTATAAGTGATGCAAGTACTCATGAGCCTCCGCACAGTCCAGACCAAACTTTGCCAGTTTAGTTGAGGTCACTAGTAGGTTCAAGTCCTACAGTTTTGCAGCACTTCCCGCTCTCGGTGGCTGCGGGGGAGAACGATCATCCGTAAGGGGACAGTTGCCTTTTCTCAGTTTCCAAAGGAGGTATGAAGAAAATTCTGGTGCAGCTGTCTTCAGGGCACAGGAAAGCAGGTCAGCAAGGCACCTACAGTGACCGTCACCAACAGACAGTGATGCAGGAATCACAGATGCAGGCAGCGTTACACACTCTCCTAATTCAGGACTCAGAGGAGCTAGGCCTACTTGGCGGGGGAATGCATGGGAACACAAGCAAGCGAAATCCCAACTCTTGTGTCTACACTCAAGACGGCAGCGGTTTTGTGGGATACCCTGAGGTAGAGCTGGACAGTTGGTCCCAATACTCCAAAGTGGCAAAGTGCCTTTGCAGGCCTTCCAGATCAAAGATCAAAGCAGGGGTCCGATGGGAGAGCAGAGGGTGTAAGATGCCATAACCTTCCAACTTGTATCCGGCGGTTTCACAAGTCTGTTCCTTCATGCAGAAGACTTGTCTCCTTCTGTAGTTCAGTGAGAACTCGGGTGATCTACCTGGAATGAATGCAGAGCCCCTTCTCCTTTTCAAGATTAGCTTGGCACCAAAATCAAGGACTTCCAATCGAAGATCTGCTGTCTTGCAGGCATCCCAGTCGTGGACCAATCACGGTCCACGGTGGTCTCAGTCATTCGGGCACTCCAGACACCCTGGCACCAATAGTGTGGATTGGGACCAGACAGTCCCAACCCGCTTCCTGGGCACACACACGTGACAGGTAGAAGCCTGCGAAAGAGATTGGTTTTCGCAGGAGGCTGCATGCCCAAATAATAAAAACCCGGGTTACGTGACCTGGGGGAAGGCGAGTGACAAAATGGCCATGGGACAAAACAAAAGACTTTGTGGCTTCGCCATTTTCAGACCTGGCCACAGTCTTGAACCAAACACAGTAAACATGTTGTGATTTAGTAAAAAGAAGTAAAACACTATAGAAAGTAACTGCTGCCAACAATTTGTCCCAGGCACACTCGTACAAGCACCCAATAAATCCATCAAGGGTGACTAGGGACATAAAACAAAAAGGACCCCAGTGCACAGTACTGAAAGTACATTGTTCACTGTTAAAATGTTACTAAGAAATGGCAACATAGTCAAAGACTAAGGTAAAATTGTTTTCCAGTACTGAAGGACGTGCCAGTTTACCCATAACAAGTGAGCAAAAGCCCACTGGAGCTAGCTGAGGGCGGGGTTCCACTGGAAAATGTCAGGGTAGGCTAGCCAAACAAAAGCAAAGGTTTGCGGGGGCCATAAATGGAGGTAAAATTACACATAAATTAAATCTTTCCTAACAGCAAAGTCCTGAATCGGCGTTTAGTGGCGGTTGTATCTGTTCAGCACTCCTTATAACTAAAAGAGCTTTGGCAAACCCTGCTGTTCCTGGTAATTGCCAAGTGATGGCTGGACAGCCCACCAATTTGGAATTGAGATTGTGCAATAGCTATTGTACGTCGTCTGGGCATGTTTAGGATATACATGGAGAAACATCAAATTAGCATTCAGTTCCTATTCCTCGTCGTTTACTCATGAAAACAAATATGTCTGCTATTTAAATCGGATGCAGCAATTGGATAAGAATTCTACAGGTCCATGGAATACACAAGATCTTGACAAGATCCTGCAGTTTCTTTTTTAAAATGGCAACTTTGCTGTTTGCGGAATTGAATTAAAATAATTCTAATATCGAATATTCAAAGAAAGGCCCCTGGTTGACGTTATATGTTTTTTTGTGGATGATAAATTATATACTTGCACAGCATTGGGCATTTCCATTATTGAATCATTGTCTGGAGCTTGAGTTCCCCCTCTGTCGTTATTTTCAGAAATGCAAGTAAAATAATTCTCCTCAACTTACTATATTGCTATTTCAAACTAACAACGCCTTTTCCTATTTACCGATTTGTTACTTTTTATCAGACATTCCCTTGCTGGTCCATGGTATTTCCTTGTGTTGATCATCATCTCATACCAGCCGTACATGTTCGGTCCCACTGCATTTTATTTCAATCTGCCCCTTTCTATGTGTTACCATGTTTTGTGCTACCAACAGCAATATCTAAAACCTTTGATACTTGCATTCTAAGAGGTCATAAAAATAAAGTTGCATGTGCAAGCGCTGCTTTGCACATACCGATTTGTTAAATACAACGGGTCTGCAACCTTTGGTTCTCTCGGTGTTTCATACTACAATACCCATCAGTCCTATACTGCATAGTGAATGTTGAGGTATGTGGGGAATTATTGTCTAAAACATCGTGATTTCCTCAGGTTGCCAAACACAGTTATAAATGTATCCACTAAACTCCATCCAAATCCCCCCACCCTAGCCCAAGAAACACTTGAACAGCTGGCCTTTTTAAAGAATGTTTCTAGCACGGTGCACACACCAATATGGGACCCCACACACTTGTACACATTATAAGATTATGCAACTGACACTTTTTGTACCCTTACAGGCTCCTGGCTGCCAGCATCCTTATATGAATAAGAATAATAAACAATTTGCATTTTTATGATACCACTTGTAAGATTCCGATATGAGAATGGAATGTCAATTTGTGGAAGAAGTTCTTTAATTATGCCCCGCCATCATGGTTCTTGTAAAGGAGCAATCCCCAATGATAAGGTTCAAGAAGCTGCTGCAGGCACTCACCTTGCTGGGTGTGGGCTTAACTTGAGAGAGTTTGTGTTGGATGGGACATCCCTTCAATGTTTACTCAGTTGTCAGAGTTAAAGGGTTTTGCTGTGCCAACATGCCAATCCTGACCACTTGAATATCACATTTTAGAATCGGGAAAGCTGGCCTAAACTCTCTGCTCCTACACTTGACCAAAGTATTTTATCCAGACCAAAACAGTTTGGATAACAATTTCTTTGTGCTTTCTTCTCTGACAAAATAGTTGATCCCTTGAATGGTTCTTTTAGGTACTCACTGCACAGATTCCCACTCACACATGCGATAACAGACTACAATGTGCCAATATTTAGCCTAATATTGGATATTTTAGTATTGAACAGTTGACGATACACCTTTTAACACATGCCACATAAAATGTAAAAAAAGAGAAAAGAACAATCCATGCATTGATATATTCATAAATAATATACATCTGTGAATTCGTTGCACAATCCCCCAAACATAGGAGAAATGCAAAGACTCAAGGTCTTGGATTCTGTAGCATTGGTAGAATCCGTACCTAGAAGATAATCATATATAAAATACAAGCAGCATGATTACCAGTCATGAATATGGACCACAATTCTCCCACAGTGGAATTCCCATACATTCCAGCAGATCTAAGTGCTTCATGTCTGTGCATCTCAAGATGTGTACACTCCATTAGGAGATGTTTTGCTGTCTCAATGCTAGGACCACCACACAGGCGGCATACTCTCTCTATTCTAGGGATTTTTTCCAAGCACCCATAACTTCTTGAGTCGTTGCTGAATTAAATTTGATCTTGAGATACTCCCAGACACAATAATTTTCTAAACATTGAGTTAGGTAGCTGGGGAAATCAGACCGTGGCTAATATAAGTGTAAAACAATGCAGCAGAGGATTTAGATGCCAGATCCACCACCATGTGTTCTCTTCTATAGGAGAACATTATGTCCTTCACGGCTTTCCTAAAATTGGGGAGTGTCAGAGACAAGGGTTCAACAACAGACTGGGTCCGCCAGTAATCTGTTATAATTTACATATGAGCTATATACCTAGTCTTCATTAGGCCACTTCTAGATGTAAGGGTGCCATACAGTAGCACCCTTAAGTGTACCAGGAATTGCATGGCCAGTCTCCAACAGGTACAGAGACAACTCAAGTTCACTTTGGATTTTATGGGATAAATGCCAAACTCCAGGTAGATGGCCTCAGTTACGGTGTAAGTTGGCAATCTAAGTAATCTCTGTAAAGTTGAGTTTTCCAGTTTGGACACGATGGAAAGCCTCCCCATAGCCATTGTCTCCACCCCATAGAGTAGTACTAAGAGCATCTCAGTCACATACAGCCTTATCAAGATCCACACAGAGTAGCCACCTCCCCTGAGTGCGAGTGAACAAATTCAACATGCTATCTGGGCGATCTTCACGATCTTCACCTGAAGCTGATCTTCATGGCCGCTAGGTTTGGTATCGAGCCAGATCCCCAGATATTTGTAGGTGTGGACAATGTCGATCACCCCCAATTGTGGAACCATAAAGAATTTTTCATTTTCTTGTATCTTGCTGTCAAGACCATCATTTTCATCTTGGAGGTGTTAATCACTAATGAATTTAGGGCAGTGTAAGTGTTAAGCATAGTCAGAGTCTCTTGTAAGCCTTGTGGGGTGATGTCTAATAGGGCCAGGTTATTTGCATAGGCTACCAATTGTGGGGGTATCACCTAACTTAGGCTGGAGAGAGTTTGAGTTTTTAATGCCCCCCCAAGGTCTGCTAGATATACATTAAACAGCGTGGGTGCACAACCCCCCCCATGCTTGAGATGCTAATGCGTGACGCCCCATCCCCATACAGAGCTCAGCTGGTCCAACCATACTTGGACTCTTGTACAATCATGAATTTGAATAATCATCGTTAGGAGTCCTGTCGGTACATGCCAGCTACTCAACTACAGTCACAGCCTATACCGGTCAACAGTGTCGAACACTGCGCTGAAGTCAATATTGGCAGCATAGATCGGTCATTTGCAAACCATCCAAGCTTGCTGGACATTTGTAACAATAGCAAGCCTATTAATGGTGGTACTGTAGTCTTTACTGAATCCCGTTGTTAAGATCCTCAAGGTGCGACTTCCCCTCTTATAAACCGGAATGATGATACTGCCCTTCCCTGAAGGAGGCAAGGTTTGGGTCACACCGATCTAATGAAAAAACAGTGAAGCCCCCCAGCCCAGATGTTACTGTTATGCTTGAGAAGCTGATTGCGTAATCCATCGGGTCCTGGAGCGCTCGATGATTTTACTTGCTAGTATCAAGTTTGCAATGTCTATCTGTGCTCTATCAAAGTTCCAATCTTCAGCTAAAGAATCATACAAGTGTCTTATGAATGCCATCACCCAAGGTGGAATGTATGTAGGAAACCTACTCTTTTTCAGGGACCCCCACAAGCACTTTACCCTGCCCATCTTCAACATTAACAATCCTTCAAAACTGTTTATGATCATTCATGGTGGAACAGTAAAGTTGCACCACTTAGAACAATCCGCTAACATTATGTGCTTCTAGAGCCGGCGGGGATTCTTGGCCTTGAGCGCTCTTATATTAACAGCCAGGTTCTCTGAGTTAAGGTCAAGCCTAGACATTTTCTGAAGGTTCTTCCAAAGTAGCGTTTTCAGGGACCTGATATGTTTGTGTTTATTTATTTATAATGCGTTGGAGCCTGCAGGCATCAGTGCGCAACATGTAGTTTATATGATATCTTTTTCATATTTATGGCTATGACCCATAGAGAATCCATCTCCATTCCTGGCAAAACCCCCTGCATTAACTAGTATTCTGCTTGGAATCTGATGAGCACATTGCTCAAAGTTCTGCATAACAGCAATCACACACCCTGCATTAGCCAGTATATCAACACTAACACACTCCTGACAATAAATGGGCAACAACTCACATGCAACTGCCAAGGCTATACCCAGATTGTTGAACTCCAGGAAATGTGGTTGCATTGAGAGTTCACTGTCAGAGTACCCCGTTCACTCAGGGTAGATCTATAGCTCTTCAAGTCAGGATCAACAACAAAAGGGTAATGGTCACTCTTGTGTCGGTTAAGAATGCATATATCTTCAATCAGAGAAGAGGTCCCTGACAGAAAAACATAGTCAATAATGCTGGACGGGAATAGTTTCTTACCTGTAACTCCTTTTCTCCAGCATTGCTATCTTTCATGGATTCACATGCTTAGAATATTCCCCGTCGTCAGGCTGGGAATCCTCGGTAAGTTATATAGACATTTTCCATAGGAAAAATTCCGACACCTTTGTGTCCTATCTACGTCGTTTTGGGCCGCGCACGCCGGCGCCACTAGGACTTAGGGGTATATATAGCTCTGCCCCAGTGGCTCCCTCAGATTTCAGCCCCCAAAGTAGTATGGGGGGATCTCTGGTTTGCATGCTCAGGGGAGGCCAGAGGGCGCATGTGAATCCATGAAAGATACCAATGCTGGAGAAATGGAGTTACAGGTAAGAAACTATTCTCCAGCATTGGATCTTTCATGGATTCACATGCTTAGAATAGATTATATAGCAGTATCCCCCAACATTGGAGGCGTGTATGCAAACCAACATCACAACAAGCACAGTGCCCACTTACTATGGCAACACATTACATTACAGCATGTTCACTGTACAAGCACAGTGCCCACTTACTATGGCAACACATTCAAATATAGCATGTCCACTGAAAAAAGACACAACACTTTAAAGTGTAGTTGCCAAAGGATGCAACCCCACTTGGGGCTTACCTTATTGGAACAGGTGACGTAGTACTGCCCGCCCCATCTGTGTATCTTCAGCATGTTGCTGTGTGAGACAGTAATGTCGGGTAAACGTATGTGGTACCGACCAGGAAGCCGCCTGGCAGATATCCCCCAGCGGAATTTCGGACCACAAAGCCGTCGACAACGATATAGATCTTGTCGAATGGGCGCTTGGACGCTTTTCTAGCGGCTTTCCGGCCTTGGAATGACAATAAGAAATGGCCGAAGACACCCATCTGGATAGTCCTTGTTTTGAAATCGCTTTACCCCTCGCCACAGGACCATAAGCTACGAAGAGTTGTCTCGTGTCTCTGAAGCTTTGAGTGCAATGGAGATAAAATTTCAAAGCTCTTTTCACGTCCAATGTATGGAGAATCTTCTCTGCCACTGAAGACGGTGTTGGAAAGAATGTAGGCAACACTATAGCAGCGTGTTTATGGAACATGGAAGGTACCTTAGGTATGAAATGCGGGTTAGTGGCCAGCACGACTTTGTTACTGAAAAACCTCAAATACGGAGGGTCGATCACTAGAGCTTGTATTTCCGACAGGCGACGAGTAGAAGTAATGGCCACCAGGAAAGCCAATTTCCAAGACAAAAATTTTAATGATGTCGATGACATTGGTTCAAAAGGGGGTTTCATCAGGGCTGCCAGGACCAGGTTCAGACTCCAGATCGGAGGAAACTTCTTCTTGGGAGGAAAGGTTTGAAACAACCCTTTAAGGAAGTGTTTAACTAGGCGGTCACTGAACAGTGGAGTGGAATGTCTCTTCCGAGTAAATCTCGAAATGGCAGCTAGATGCACCTTTATGGATGAGACAGATAACCCGTTATTTGCCAGGAGCAACAAGTATGGTAGGAGTTGTTCCGGTGTAATCACCCTCGGGACCAGACCTGGTTGACCTGCGCACCATGTGCAGAACCTTTTCCATTTGTATGTGTATGAAGTGTTCATGGAAGGTGCCCTTGCGGCTTGCAAAATACGACGGCAATCTGCCGGAATCGCTAACGCGCCAAACTCGGTGGAATCAAAAGCCAGGCCGTCAGACTGAGGTTGTCCGGGTCGTGATGCCAAACGGTCCCTTTCTCCTGAGACAGAAGGTTGGGGATCTTCTGGAACCTCATTGGTTCTGCCGATGAGAGGTGAAGTAGATCGGAGAACCACACTTGTCTGGCCCAATACGGGGCCACCAGGATCACCCGACAAGGATATCTGTGGATCCATTGCAGAGTCCGACGGATGAGAGGGAATGGGGGGAAGGCATACAGAAACTTGCCCGTCCACGGGAAGGAGAACGCATTCCCTAGCGAGTCTTGTTGTGGCCACCTGCTTGCATATTGGGAGCATTTCTTGTTGTCTCTCGTCGCAAAGAGATCGAGGGCCGGATGACCCCATTCTGCGAAGACAAGGTGCAGTTGCTGATCGTTCAGTTCCCATTCGTGTAGACAATTCATCTCTCTGCTGAGAGCGTCTGCTTGCACATTTTTCACTCCTGGTAAGTGGAACGCCAACAGATGTATGCCGTGTTGTAGGGCCCAATGCCAGATCTCCTGGGCTTCTGTTGACAGGCTCCTGGAGCGAGTTCCTCCCTGCTTCCGTTGATAAAGCATGGTTGTCGTGTTGTCTGTCATGATTCTCACCACTGAGCCCTTTATCTGAGGCAGAAAGGATTTTAGGGCCCAACGCACCGCCCTCAACTCTAGCAGGTTGATGTGGAGGGAGGACTCTTCCGATGACCAACGGCCCTGAACCTGTAAGGAGTCCAGATGCGCTCCCCACCCAGTTAGAGAAGCATCCGTGACCACTGTCTTCTGGAACGCAGGCTCCAGTAAGGGCATTCCCTTCGTTAGGTGTATGGAGATTCTCCACCATTGAAGCGCCTGCACGAGCTGGCCGTTGATGGTCAACTTGTTCGACCAGCATCCTCGACTCTGTGCCCATCGATCCGCCAAGAATTCCTGAAGAGGCCTCATGAAGAGGCGACAGTGGTCTATCAAGGGTATGCAGGACGACATGGTCCCCAGCAGGGACATGTACCTTCATACTGACACTCTGGTGTCGACCTCCCATTCTGATGACTTTTGTTGCAGTCTGTGAATCCTTTTGAGGGATGGCCTCACCAATCCCGACTGTGTGTGGAACTCCGCTCCCAAAAAGACCAAGGTCCTTGAAGGCTTTAACAAGGACTTGTCAAAGTTCACTGCGAAGCCCAAACGTTGCAGGAGGGACAGGGTGGCATCCAGGCTTTTTTGTGCCCTTTCTGGAGACAGTCCCCTCACTAGACAATCGTCCAAATAAGGGTACACATGGTGACCTTCCTTTCTTAACCAGGCTGCTATTGGAGCCAGACATTTGGTGAACGTCCTGGGGGACGATTTTAGGCCGAACGGGAGGACCTTGAACTGATAGTGGGTTCGTCCGACGACGAACCGCAGAAATCTTTTGTGCCGTTGACGCATCGGGATATGGAAGTATGCGTCCTGAAGGTCTAGCGATGACAAATAATCTCCGGGTTGTATCGATCGGATCACCTCCTGAAGCGTCAGCATTTTGAATTTTAAATTCTTGAGCAGTTTGTTGAGCGCTCGTAGATCCAGAATGGGACGCCATTTTCCATTTGGTTTCTTGACGACAAAGTACCGGGAGTACACTCCCTGTCCTTTTTCTGCCACCGGGACCAGTTCTATAGCCCCTTTCTGCAGCATAAGCGCCACCTCCTGTAGTAGTATTTGAAGGTGGGGCTGGGCCGAGAACACCAGTGGAATATGTGGTGGCTTGCTCTTGAACTGTAGAGAATGTCCCAGATGAATCGTGTCCAAAACCCATCGGTCTGTTGTTATGCGCTCCCACTCGTCGATGCGACGAGACACTCGGCTCCCCAGGACGCCCGGAAGCATGTCATTGTTGGCTCTTGGTTTGTTTATCTTTCGTCGACGAAGGGTAGGCACCCCGCCGTCTGGAGGTTTGGTAATCTCTGCCTCTACGAGAAGATTGGGCCGCACGCCTGTAGCCTTGGGACGAGTAGGAGGGTCTGCTGAAACCTCGGTCTCTAGATGACCCAAACCGGGAGTTACCAGAGGCCCCTCTGAAAGGACGAAAGGAACGAAAATTCCTACCACTCTGGAGGGCTCCGAGTGACCGTGCCGTGTCAGTATCCTCTTTCATGCCCTTCAAGGCCTTATCAACTTTTCACCGAACAGTTGCTCCCCTTCACACGGCATATCCAAGACTTTATATTGCACATCCGGTCTGAACGTAGTGCACTTGAGCCAGGCTTGTCTACGTAGAACTACGTCATTATTGATTTGCTTAAAACCGGACTTGGCTAGGTCGACGACAATGTTTATAGCATGGTTGGAGGCCTCCTCTCCTTCCCACACTAGCAACATTGCGGACTTTCTATGTTCCTCGGGCAAATTCTCCAAGATAGGAGCCAGTCGGTGCCACATTTCCCTGTCATACCTAGACATAATCGCCAAGGAGTTGTTTGCTTTAACTGTAGTCGCGCCGACGGACAGCACCTTCTTGCCGAAAGCGTCCTGTCTCCTGGCCTTGTTGTCTGGAGGGGTCGTGCATTTATGTTGAGATCTAGCCTTTCTCGCTGCCGCCACCGATACCACCGACTCCAGCGAAGGTTGAGACGTCAGGCCCTTGGGAGTTGATTCCGGAGCCTTGAACTTCTTCTCCAAACGACCTTTCACTGCTGGTTCAGAGAACGGGTGCCACATGGTCTTCAGGCCCTCTTGCCAGACATGATCCAAAATCGGGATGGCGAATATGGATTTCCTTCTCTTGCCCATATGATCAAAAAGAAAACAATCCTTTTTCTCCTCTTCAGAGACCAGGCCAAACTCTGAACACGCCGTACTCATCATGGCATGGAATGCACCCACGTCGTCAGGTGGCGATGGCTGTGCCGGGCTTCTCGGAGCTTCCATCTCCGCTTCAGATTCCCACCTTGGGTCCCTTGAGGGGGATAGTGAGATGTCTGAACCTGATTCCTCACGGTCAGAGTCCTGTAGTTCTCCTTCTTCTTGGAGGGTAGGCAATCTTCCGGCGCGTGGGAAGCGGCCGTAATCCTGGTCGCCGAGCGAGGAGCCGGGCCCAGCTCGTCGACGAATGGCGTTGACGAATGGCAGGGCCTCCGGCGGGACGGGATTGAAAACCTCCGGTTGCCATCCCATCGACGGGACCACCGTCGACGATATGTTTCCTACCGCCGCAGTCTGACATGTGGGAGGAGCCGCCGATGACGCAGGCGTCGACGAGCGGGTCGTGGGCGAAGCCAGTGGCGCAGGGCCTTGAGGTGTTCCCGCCGCTTTTGGGGCCGACTTGCTGGCCGCGGCCTCTCGACTCAAGGTAGACTTATGACGGTCTCCTGAGGAGGATTTCGATGGTTCTTTTCTCTCCTCTTTAGATGAGGAGGAAGAAGACGACGCCTTGTGTGAAGAGGAGGAGGCCTTCCAATGTTTCTCCGAATGTTTCTCCGAGGGTCGTTTTTCGGCCGACTCCGAGGTTTGTTTTTCGGCAGCACGTGCCTTCTTCGTCGGGGGTTCCGACTTACTTTTTGAGGCCGTGGAGCCCATCTCCGATGCCAGGTACGCACCCACTCCGTCATTGAGCCAATCGACCAGACGTCTTTTTCGATCTTTGAGGGTTTTTTGGGAGAAACCCTGACAGATTTCACAAGTATCCGCCGTGTGGTGAGGATGAAGGCAGTAAATGCAGTCCATATGACCATCCCCTTCGTACACCTTCTTAAAGCCGCACGTAGCACACGGACGAAACAACGCCTTTCCAGACATTCTCTTAAGAAGAACAAACAGTCGCAGAAGTAGAAAGAACAACCTAACTAATTAGCAGATACGCGAGGTAATCCCATCACTTTGGAAGATGGTTGAACTCTGAGGGAGCCACGGGGGCGGAGCTATATATACCCCTACGTCCTAGTGGCGCCGGCGTGCACGGCCCAAAACGACGTAGATAGGACACAAAAGTGTCGGAATTTTTCCTATGGAAAATGTCTATAAAGCTTACCGAGGATTCCCAGCCTGACGACGGGGAATATTCTAAGCATGTGAATCCATGAAAGATCCAATGCTGGAGAAATGTTATTACCTATCCTGGGGTATTGAGTAGGGTTATCTGAGGGGCAATTTCCATTAATCATGGTGAAGCCGTGAGAGTGCGGAAAATCTGCACAAACCAGTTCTCTAGAGCAGGATTTTTCTTATCTATTAAGAGGGGCAGAAACGTTCTCCCAATGATCCTCCCTCCGAGACAGGTCCTGTGGAATTCTCAAATTAAAGTCACTGCAGATTACAATAGTAATGCTCCCACCAATGCCATTGATTAGGGATTCCAATTCCACAAGGACTTCACTGTGAGGTGCTCTATAAGGAGGATCATAGAGATTAATTTCAACCACCTCTCTTTCACTCCCCCACGTCTGATCACTTGCCAGCAAAATCTTTCCCATCAAGGTGTAATTTCAATCATTTGCAATCTACACTACTTGGACCGGAGATTTTTCACCCAAGATCAAGCCACCCTTAGGTCTTCCTTTCATGCCCCGTATAGCAAAATTTATTAATAATAGACCAGCCATCAATCACAATCGGCTTAATATGCCAAGTCTCCTGAAGGGCAATCACATAAAACATATTGATAAACTGCAGCAGGTCATCCCGCTCTTGCAGATGTGTTTTTCCCTGTGTATTCCATGAGACCAATCGGAATTGTGAGCTAGGAGCAGGTTTGTTGTCGCTGCTGAACTAAACTAGTCAGCCACTCCCAGTGACACGCTTCTTGCTTCAATGCAGTTGCTGGGTCTCTTTTACTCATGGCTTCACACAGATCGCGATGTATTCCCCCTGGAGTGTTAATAACTGTGATTTAGGGTCTACTGTCCTTGTTTGTCTGCCAGAGTCTTCTCTACCCCAGCTATTTTCCAGGTTCCCCCTTTAAGGCAACTGTATTCTAGCATTCACCTCATCAAACATTATGGCCGAACATTCATTTCCCATTTTTAAAAAGACCCCATAATATTGCAAAATATAATCAATAGTATTTTCCTCCTTCAAATGTATTAAGGAGGTGGCACACTTATCATATTCACAAATCTCAACTATACTGACTGTTAGGGATGATTTCCATTTTTATGCTAATTCCCTTCAACCTTAGAGACCCCCAGTTCTTTTGCTGGACTTTAGGACTTTTTAATTTTTATTCTGGAATTAGTGAGACTTTTTTTCTCACTCCCTCATGTATTTTAATCTGATTTGGATTCTGTTTCTCCTTTGTTTTTGGAGTCTGACAAACTCCATGGGCATCTACTTTGTGTATGGTGACGCACAGCACCTTCAGTGCAGTGTCACAGAGAAATCCTTTAAGTGTCTCTTAAGGTTTAAATACCTTCTCTTGGGTGAACTACTGTTCCCAAGACTAGTAAAGTGAAATTGACTTTACTTACTTTTTTTCCTATGTAGGTACAGCACAACCCATTTTATGTGAAGTGCTGGGGGGTTACTTTGTAGAACCCTTTTCCTACTTACTCATGTAACATTGTTTATGTTACCCTGACTACTTTAAATGGCTGGTGGCAGTGGTTTAATTTTCCTAGCATTGTGCCTTTCTACCGCAGGCTGAATTCTCAGCTGCAGTATAGCACCTATGGGTGACCATTGTCTCAAAATGGCCCAGTCTTTTTTCGCCATTTCTTGTTAGTGAGGTCTTGGGTTTTACTCTGCATGCTAAACCAGGTTTAACCCTTTTGTTGATTTTGCCTTTGGCGGGCTTCAGTACTGAAACCAACCTCTGGTTCCAGTGGGTCTGGCAGGGCAGGAAGCGAGGGTGGTGCCCAAAACTCCCTGTCCTTAGTCCCCTTGGTTACCTGTATGCACCGAGTGCTGATTGGCTGGCTGGCTGTCCTCACAGGACAGCTACCCTGCTGTGTGAGTGACAGCTAGGCTGTGCATGAATGGGCGAAACCTGCTTAAAAGGTGAGGCTTCTTGAACGGAAGGCAGTCAACCACTGGATGAAACATTCGATGAAGGAATCATGAAGATAAGCTTGCTGCATCCTCTTGGACCGTTGAACTGCCCAGTGAAGCCCTGCTGCTGGGCTGAAACTGCTTTTCTGAATTGATTAGAGAAGCTCTGACGAGGATGACTTTTTCGCTTGGGTTAGTGGGACCAACTAACCCCAAGATGAACTTTGCTAGAGGACCTCCCCAACTGCCTGTACTTCTTTGCTGCTGCTGGTACCGGGTGCCAGGGGTCGAGAAATCCATAATCAAGTGCATCATCTTTAAACCAGACCGAAGCTCCAGGAAGATCCTGAGGACCCTCCTGAAGCAGGATGACCCAAGCTCGAGTCACCTCACCATAGTGCTGGACGCAAGGAGCAAAGAAAGTCCATCAAGTGTCCAATATCCGCAGTGGTGCTATTTGTCGGCAGCTGAAACCACGAAGTGCTGCTGATCTGAAAAGAGCATGTAGCCGCCGATGACCTTCGAACTGCAGTGCAGGATACCGCCAGATGTCCTCCCTCTTGTCCCCATGACTGAGTCTCAGGAACCCAGGACCTGCAACGCTGCAACCAGAACAGAAGCAAGCTGGATCATCTTCTTCTAAACTAAGGTACTGTGCTGACTAAGGGGTACTTACCTCTTTTGTTTGCAGCTTGCATTATCTAACTTGAGACTTGCAGTAGCTGCTTTTTGCAGAGTTGATCTCAGCTCTGACTTTCACGAGCCTAATAGCTTGTGGCCCAACAGTGATTTTCTACAAACTCTCTAACTTTGTGCAATACCTTTGTGCAATCTAGGAAGTGCCTCAGCTCCATAAACATTTTTCAAATTGACTTTAGCTGTCCAGGCTCCCTGCAGACTCTTCTAACCCATTGACTTTGATTCTAACTGTCTCTCATAGGTGATACATTGGTTTACATTGGTTTAACTAAATATTGCTGGGAAAGATTCTATCTACACTTCATTGGGAGATTGAAAAGTGCTCCCATGCTCTGAAAACTTGTAAACCTTTTTCCTTCCCTAACCTTTTCCTTTTCCAAAACGTAAGAATTTTACCAAGTGCAAATGTGTTATATGCATGCCAATACTGTTCTAGTAATTGAAGTCACCCCAGGGTATTGGAAGTGTGTATGAAGCATCTCTTAAGAGTATCTACTAGTTTATCTTGATTTTGAGAACGTGTTATGAAGTGTATTTTTATTGTAGCACATTGCCCTTTTTAAAGAATGCTTATGTAAAACTGACCGTTAAATAAATAAATCATTATTGTACCTTGAGTGTAAGTGTTATTTGGATACTTGTGTGAGTGGATTTTGATGCTACAGCTCTACAGCTTACATTTACCCCTCTTGAGATGAGTCTGGCTGCCCAGTCACTCTCCCAACTTGTGTAGTACAGACCTATAACAATAGGTGGGTTATCTAATACCAAGAGGACAAGATTAGTGTAGTCACCCACAGGGTTACTGCGTACAATCTTGCCTAATCCTGACATCATCACTTCTAATAGAGCACAGAGGCATAATGCCCTGAAAAAGTTCAATTAACCTAGACCAGTTGATATAGTTCAGTTCTTCATCTCCAAATACACCTCTGATTCTAAGGACTCTAAACTTCTCAATAGACTAAAATACTGGAATAGCACTGGCCCGAGTGAGCTCAATAGCACATGTGTCCTGTTGCACTGAAAAAACACTAACAGTGGGCCCGCAGTCACATCACTTGTGTTAAATAACCCCTGCAAACATATCACATCTTCACCATTATCCCTGCTTGGCCCCTTCCTATCCCGTTGTTCTTTCAGCAGGTGGGCCTGCGCCAACTTTGTGTAGGAACGTACCCCCTCCTGTTTCTTTGTGCAAGGTCGATCTGAGGTGCATCATCGGCCTCTTCTATATTAAAGAAGGAGTTGGTCATGCACTCAGAGCCCCGGGGGGGCTTAGATGTGTTGGCCCCCCTTTGGGACCACAATATGAGCATTGTCGGTGATAACCCCGGCCATCACATGTTTGAAGAATTCTAGAGACTTGTTTCTATTTACTGCTAAACCCCTTTCGTTTTATGGTTAATTGGTAGTTCCTGGTGCATGGCCATCGTTTTCTTTGGCTTTTGTTCGTACCAGCCAATATTCGGCTCAATGTAATTTGTTTTACTCCCTTCACAGGTTCCATGCACCTCTTCACCCCTGTGACCTGCACTTTTTACCTTGCAACTCTTGCTGCGAAGGGATATACAGGTAGAAATGTTGTCTAGGGCAGTTGTTTGAGTCTTAATGGTTCCAGCCATCCGAGTGATTACACCTCGAACTTCACAGAGCAAGATGTCTTGCCCCAAAAATGTAGTCGCCAGATCATCACATTTAGCAGGAATCATAGTTAAGAGTTCCTCGAGAATTTCAAACATAGTGGCAGAGGCAGCTAACTGTGCTGTGTTGAGTAATGCTGTTAAAGTCTACCAATAAAGCCACTGAAAAGTTCAAATTGGCTGCCATGTTAGGCACAATCGGTGAGGAGGTATTAATCAACAAAATGGTAGGTGTATGTACATCCACGTCTATAGTTATGGGCAGAAGTCGCAGATGGTATGGTAGGTGTCTTAGAAGGTGATAAAGGCATATCCACATCCAAGACAACAGGATCCAAGGGTTCAGTCAAGTGGGCCAAATCTGTTATCACTGCCATACCTAACTCCGCCAGTGACCTTTCAGCCAAACTGGTCAGTGACATATGCCAGAGGGTCAAGCAACCTGCTCAGACTGAACAGAAACTAAGGTAATCAATGTCTATAAGATACATTGTTTTGGCACCAATGCCCTAACCACAGATTCAGTCGTTTTAGAACCCAAGCAGGGTACTGAGGTCCTCAACTCTGATGACAATTCTGTGCAAAAGCCTTTTAAGTTAGAAGATTGATCATCACAAGCTGAACAAAAGTTGGTAATCCTAGATGACTTCTTTAAAGACAGTTCCACTCATGAAACTACACATGTCTTCTGAGGACATGGCCGAGTTCAGTTTAAAAAATAATTGCTGCCTGAAGTAGCTCAAAGCCCCCTAACTCAATGCGACTCTGTGTGGCTGCTGCCTCATTTTCTTTGTGGATATGAACCAATGCTGCAACCTACTTCTCGCTGGCAGCAGGTGGTACGAAAGCAACATGCTTGGCGGCGCACCCTGCCATAACCCCACCAGCTCGTCGCTTCAGAATTCTGGCTGCCGTAGAAGTCCAGAAGGATAATATGGACAACAAGACTTTAGAGCCCACTGAGAAAGAGTCTCACAAGGAGACACAATGACACAGTGCTGATCTCAGAAGTCCAGCACTAATCAAAAGTCCACAAGAATGGCTCAAAGGGTATTAGTCCCTGTGGACACCACTCAGAGGTAGATAAAAATCCAAGCACCAGTGAATATAAGGAACGACGCAGATGAACAATGCTGGATGTGGATCACATACAGAAATGTACAATAATGGCTGAAAGAGCCCTACGACCAACATTTACCACTCTAAATAAGGTCAAGGTCCAGCCTTCAAGCAGTAACTTGTGTACTGCGGTCCGTTGCGGTCCATTATGCAAAGAGCAGATGAGATGAAGCCCCCTATTTCCTAGCAGCTTAATCCAATTGTGGTACATGCATCTGAAGAAACCCACCAAGCACACCTAAATGTACATGGGATAAGGGGGAAAGCAGTTCACAGAAAGAAAAATAGGGGGAGGCTGCAGCAGGGAGATCACATTACGTTTGCACAGGTACTGTGCTGTGTGATCAATATCAGCAGCAAGGCACTATCATAGGCACTCTTCATTGTACATGAAGAGAGCAGCCCGCATCACCAGTGTGGTGTTCTTTATGTAGAGGTTGCTTTGTTCGCTTGCTGCTAATCTGCAATCAGCTGCGAACAGCAGCAAACAGCCCATCACACATGGTCCCAAGGGGGTAAGGGGTAAGACGGGGTAAGAGGGAACTGAATAGCAATACAGAGCCACCAAACACAGCTCACACTGCCTCAAACGTTTCAGGGAGAGGCTCCCCCCAAACAAAGCCCAAGCCAGGTGCCCTAGGCAGGGTGCAGATTACACTGGCTTCCACACCAGCCAGTTTAGGATTTCACCTGTTAGAGCTCACCTCAGAGCTGATTGTGCTCACCTCAGTTCAGCAGCAGCTCTCCTCAACAATCTCTTCTCAGATTAGCCTGATAGCTTTGGGTTACTTCAACCCTGATTGTTCTTCCTCCACTTTCCCACGTCTCTCCTTTCCTTTCATCCCTCGCAGACCCGTCACTCTTTGCTCGCTGTTCACTTTTAGACCAGAGGACCAAGGAACACACGCAGGCAGGCACACACATGAAAAATGTACATAGTGCAATCCACAAGGAGAAGGATTAGTCATCGCTATAACAATGTTGTGCTATTGTAATCGCTTAAGATAATTGAAAAATGTGAAAATGCAATGTCGGTATTGTGTATAGATGGCTGGAGTGGTGAATTGATATTGCAAATGAAACATTTGATTAGAAGAATGTTTGGGTGGTCGATAAAGGTCTCAATGGGAATGAGGGGTTCACGTTGCTCATTCCATATTGTTGACTATGGTGACTGCGATGTTGACGTGATTTTGCGATTTAGCATGTATCTAGTGTAGTTAATAGTTTAGTTTAGTTTAGTTTAGTTTATTATTTATAATGCACCGAAAAGCCCAAGGGTAACAAGGCGCAGCAGATACAAGAATTTGCAAGACTTAGTTACAGACAGTAATATATGTACAGGTATGAATACAGTAATAATATCAATCAGCGGGAAATATAACATATGTACAGTTAGCAGTTGTGTATCCAGGATGTGGGCCAGGAGGTTCTAGATGATGGCTGTCTTCAGCCAGGATTTGAGCTTTGAGCGAAAGTTTTGGTAGGGTAGGTCCATTCTAAGAGTGGGTGGTAGGAAGCTATTCCCACCTATAGTTGCACGTTTGTAAGAAGGGACGGATAGGCAGTCTCTGTAAGCTAACCTCGTCGGTCTTATGGATGTTAGTCTGTGAAATCTGTTAATCAGATAGGTAGGGGCTGCATTATTAATGGACTTATGGACTTATTAATGGACCTATGCATTATTAATGGACTTATGGGTGAGTGAGGCAGTTTTTAAGGAGATTTTATCTATAATGGGGGTCCAGTTTTGTTGTTTGCTATATGTTGTGATGTGGTCTCTTCTTGAGATGCCCAGGGCCGCTCTAAGTGCGTTATTCTGGAGAGTTTGTAATTTGCCAGTGACGGCTTTGGATGACCCAAGATAGAGGGCGTTGCAATAGTCCAAGCGGGAGAGTATAAGGGCTCTGGCCAGGGTCAGACAACTGGCCTCGGATAAAAAAGGTTTAGCTGTCCGGATCAATTTACAAGTATAGGACGTGGAGGAGGCTAGTGAGTTCACTTGTCTGTTAAAATTGAAGTTAGAGTCCAAGTAAAAGCCCAGTGTTTTGACTTCATGTCCAACCCTGATAGTATTACCATCAATTATAAATGATGAGTATGCCGGGCTCAGGTTCTTTAGGCTAGCTTTAGTACCCAGTGTGATGAGTTCCGTTTTATCATCATTCAGGCATAGACCGTGAGTGGCCATCCATGCCTGGATGATGATGTAGACCCTATTCACCAAGGCCAAATCCTTTGCATAATCTCCAGAAAGCGGAAGGAGGATCTGGGTATCATCTGCATAGTTAGTGTAGGTGATACCGAGATGGTCCAGATCATCGAAAAGGGGCTTGGTAAATATGTTGTACAGTGTCGGGGAGACACAGGAACCCTGAGGCACACCGCAGGTGATGGGTATAGGGTCTGCCGCGTCTGTCGGCGAGAAGACCCTCATAGTTCTGCCATCAAGGAAGGATCTGATCCAAGTAATAGTCTCGGGGGAAAAATGGGCAGCCGAGTGGAGATGGGAACAGAGGACAGCGTGGTCGACCAGGTCGAATGCTGCGGAAAGGTCAAGGAGGAGGAGTAAAGCTGCTTGACCATTGTCTTTGAGCAGATCAATCTGTGTTTTAAGGTCGATGAGAGCTGTTTCGGTCCCATGTTGGGGTCGGAAGCCTGATTGTCTGGCTCCTAGCAAGTGGTGATCCTCCAGGTGCTTCTGTATTTGTACATAGGCAACCTTATCCAGAATTTTCAGAAGGAATGGTACTGTTGTTATAGGCCTATAGTTAGTTGGTATTGCTGGGTCGAGGGTGTTTTTTTTTAGTAGGGGCAGTACCCAGGATTGTTTTAGATTAGTTGGGATGGAACCGGTGGAGAAGGAAGCATTGATTAATTTAGTGATAAAAGGGGAAAGGTCACGGGCAGCGTCTTTTATGAGCTGTGCTGGGCATAAGTCTCCTTGGCAGTTAGATGGCTTTAATGACATGATGATTTTTTCCACTTCAAGTATGGTCACTTTAGTGAAGTTAAATCGTAAATGTTCAGTTGTGGACCGTTTCTCAGGTTTAGGCAGGGCAGGATTGTTCAAGGAGGCTTTTTTACAAGATATTTTCTTTTGTAGCGTGGCGATTTTGTTAGCTAGGGCAAGTTGGATGTCGGTACACCAGTTCTTGTCTTTTATACAGGTGTCTATGGGTGCTATGGGGGTTTCTACTTCTTTTAGAATTGAGAATAGTTCCTTTGTATTTAAACTGGCTTGGGAGATGCGAGAGTCAAAGGAGGTACGTTTAGCAAGGAAGATTTCTTTTTTGTACAGGGCCGCTAATTTGGTAAATTTAAGTTTGTTGGCTGCTGATGGGTCTTTTTTCCAGATAGATTCGCAGTGTCTTTTTTGTTGTCTTAAGTTTTTGAGGAGAGGTGTGTACCAATTGTTAAGGTGGGTTTTGGACTTGCTTGGCCTGAGTTTGAGAGGGGCAATTAAGTCCAGGGAGGAAGACATGATTTTGTTATATTCCTCAACCAAGGTTTCAGGATCCAAGTTGTCATGCAGTGAGTTCAGTGTAGGAAGTAGGTTGGGGATAAGTCTCTCCACTGTGATACTCTTTTTGTTTCTGGTAAGAGTAGGGGGTGCCCTACATGGTAATATGGGTGGAGGTCTAGTAGTGGACAATACAAATGATACCAGGTGGTGGTCAGTCCAGGCTAAGGGTGAGATGTCAGTAACGCTGGCTAGGCAATTATAGTCAGCTATCCAGTCTAGTATTCTGCCTTTGTCATGGGTTGGTTTTAGGCTTCTTTGAGTAAATCCTAGTTCGGTGAGGGTGTTCAATGTGATATGATATGGTATTTGTAACGCGCCTATACACAAGTGTTTCAAGGCGCGACGAGGCAGGGAGGGAGGGAAACAAGGGGAAGACAGACAAACGATCCTACTAGGCCAGGTGTCATTCAGATCGTGCAAGTGCAGAGGTAAGGGGAAAAAGTAGAAAGTGCAGGGGGAGGAGGTGGGGGGGAAAGTGCAGTACAAGGTAAGTAGCGTAATAAAATAATAAATAATAAATAATAAATAAAAGGGCCAGCTGGTGGCAAGTGCAAGGTAAGTGCAGAGCAAGTGCTGGGAAGGGGGCTGTAGGGATGCAGTGACAGTCCCACAGTGCAGGAGGAGCCAGGGAGGCAGTGCAAGTGGAGAGTGGCTGGGCCCTGGACCGAGGTCACAGAGTGGCCCAGATGCAGGTTTAGTGCAGACTTCAGTGGGGAGTTTAGCAGGTTTAGCAAGGGAGAGGGAGAGAGAAGGCAGAAGCGAAGAGGAAGGTTTTGAGGTGCTTCCGGAACCGGAGATGGTTCTCCTCAAGTTTCAGGGAGGCAGGAAGGCTGTTCCAGAGGGAGGCCCCTGCTGCGGAGAGAGATCTACCCCCAGCTCGTTGCTTCGAGAAGCGGCTGACCATGAGGGAGTTGGAGACGGATGAGCGAAGGGCTCGTGAAGGCAGATATTTAGGAAGAGAGAGTTGAAGGTATTTAGGCCCCAGGCCCCAGAAGGCCTTGTGGACAATGCAGAGGGTTTTGAACTTAATCCTCGCAGCCACTGGGAGCCAGTGAAGAGATTTCAGTCCTGGAGAGATACGGTCCCTGGGCTTGAGGCCAAGGACAAGTCTCGCAGTTCTGTTCTGGATAAGTTGCAGAGGGCGGAGAGTGGAGGCAGGCAGATTAAGATAGAGGCTGTTACAGTAGTCCAGCCTTGAGAGAACCAGGGCTCGGGAGACAGTGAGCTTCTGGGGGAAGGAGAGGAAGGGAAGAATACCTCTGAGGAGGTGCAGCTGGTAGTGTGACTTCTTAGAGACGTCAGATATATGAGGAGAGAAGGAGAGTGTGGAGTCGAAGATGACCCCGAGGTTTTTAGCTTTGCAGGTAGGGGCAGGAAGGGGGCCAAGGAAGGCCGGCCAGAGAGCTGCAGGAAAGGAGGGAGTGGGTGTGCCGATGAGTAGAATCTCAGTCTTACTGGCGTTAAGGCAGAGGTCATTGGCGGCACACCATTCCTGGATAGCAGACAGACAGTCGGAGATGAGGGAAGGAGAGGAGGAGGCCGAGGGTAGCCTGAAAATGAGCTGGGTATCGTCCGCATAGCACTGAAAGTGGGGGCAGAGAGCGGCGATGCGGTGGGCAAGGAGTGCCAGATACTGGTTGAAAAGCCAGGGAGAGAGGTTGGATCCCTGGGGGACACCACAGGTGGAGAAAAAGATGTCAAAGAGGAAGGAGCCCATTTGGACCTGGGAGGGTCGACCGGAAAGGAAAGAGGTCAGCCATGCCAGAGCCTGACCAGTGATACCCAGGTTATCACGGAGACGGTTGAGCAGGATGGCATGGTTGACAGTGTCAAAGGCAGAGGAGAGATCGAGCAGAAAGAGAACACAGGGAGTGTTGGAATCGAGGTTCAGGAGCAGGTCCTCACGGATGTTCAGGAGAGCAGTTTCCGTGCTTCTGGCCGCTCTGAAGCCGGATTGATGGTCATGAAGATTACCAACATATTCAGCATGGAGGTTAAGCTGGGAGATGGCCAGTTTCTCCAGGAGCTTGCCCAGGAAGGGAGTAATGGAGATTGGGCGATAGTTGGCCGGGCAGGAGGGGTCGGAAGAGGGTTTCTTGAGGAGGGGGTGCACAAGGGAGTGCTTGAGGGGGGATGGGAAGACTCCAGAGGCGAATGAGTGGTTGCAAAAGTCAGCTAGGGCAGGAGCCAGGGAGTCGATGTGGTCCTTGATGGTTTTGGAGGCACAGGGGTGAACCTGTTTAGACGAGGCTTTCATAGATCGGACTTGTCTGGAAACCTCATCAGCAGAAAAAGGTGGAAAAGCAGAGAAGGAGGGCGGAGGGGTGGCTGCAAGAGAGCAAGAGGAAGAGCCGGGAAGAGAGGGAGGGAGGAGAGAGGAGGAGAGCGAGGACAGGATGTCCTGAGTTTTTGAGATGAAGTGCGAGGCCAGTGCAGTGCAGAGGGCCTGGGAGGGGACAGGAGAGGTAGAGACTGCAGCAGGGTTGGCCAGCTCCTTGCAGATTTTAAAGAGTTCGGCCGAGTTGATAGATGCCTCAGAGATGCGGGCTTGGATAAGGGCTCTCTTCTTGGTGAGAACGGAGAGCCGGTATTGCCTTTGGAGCAGGCGGCAGGCCAGTTTGTCAGAGGATGAGCATGAAGCACGCCATTTCCTCTCTGCCACCCTGCACTTGCGTTTTAGGGAGACGAGATCCGAGTCATACCAGGAGTTACATTTGGCTTTGGGCTTCAAGCGGATTCTCATGACGGGGGCAAGGATATCGAGAGTATCAGATATAGAGGAATAGAGCATGGAGAGGGCTGTGTCAGGGTGGGAGTCAGCCAAGGGGGGAGAAGGGGGCGAGAAGGTAGCAGCGAAAGCCTCAACTGACACGCGCTTCATGGGTCGGATGACCGAGAAGGTGGATGGCAGTGAAGAGGGTGGCTTTGCCTGTGGGGTAGGGAGGGAGAGGTGGGAGGATAGGAGAAAGTGATCGCTCCAAGAGAGAGGAGTGGAGAGAGGGAGGGAGAGGGGAAGGTCAGAAGAGATCAGAGCATCAAGAGTGTGCCCTGCAGAGTGAGTAGGCCCAGACGGGAGAATAGAGAGTGAGAGAGAGTTGCAGAGTTCGCGGAAGAGACCAGTGGGGGGACAGGAGGCATCGAGGTGGATGTTGAAGTCACCGAGAAAGAGGAGTTGGGTGGTTGAGGACAGGAGTGAGGAGGAGAGGTCAGCCCACTCAGAGAGGAAGGAGGAAATTTGACCAGGTGGCCGATAGATAGTAGCCACGGTAAGGGAATGGCTAGGAGAGAGAGAAAGTCGGCAGACAAGACATTCAAAAGAGGAGTAGGTCTGCGTAGGAGTGACAGTGGCAGGAATCCACTCAGGGAAGATAAGGGCAACACCACCCCCTGAACGGTTGGGCCTGGGCACGGAGAGGATCTTGTAGCCGTCAGGTAGGAGTGTGTCGAAGCTGGTGGCAGAGCTGGCAGTGAACCAAGTCTCAGTGAGACCGAGGACGTCGAGGTCCAGTTCCTCAAGAAGGCGACAGATATCAGAGGAGTGCTTGATGGCAGAGCGAGAGTTTAGAGTGGCAATGTGGAGAAGGTTGCCACCCTTGAAAAACTTCCGGGGAGGGGTACAGATCAGAGGTACGCCCTGCGGAGGTGTTAGAGAAGGAGTTGAAGAGGGAGCAAGAGAAGGGGCAGGGAGGGAGGGGAGAGGCAAGGTAGCCGAGGACAGAGGAGGGGGGACAGCGGGAGCGGAGAGGAAGTTGATGAGGCATGGGAAGCGTCTATCAAAGAGGTGAAGGTTGGCCTGAGGGCCTTGGACCAAGACGGTCCCGTTAGCATAGACATTAATGATGGCTTTGGAGGAGTGGAAAGGGGCCAAGAGGACATCCCAACGGGTGCCACCATTAATGGGAGAGGTGGAGAAAGGAGAGAGCACAGTGACCATGTGAAGGGTCCATAGGTCAGGTGAAGGCACGAAAAAGAGAATGTCAGTGAGAGTTTCCTTGGAGCAGGCGCTCGTGTAGGTGTCAGCGATAGGGAGGCCTGGGTTGGAGACCAGGATGTCCTTTTTAAACTTTTTCCTACCGGATTTAGTGAGGAGAGCAGGATAGTCAATGGAGAAGCAGTTAGAGTAGATAGGCGAGATAGAGAGCACCATGGAGTAGGAGGGGAGGCGGACGACACGGGTATGCAGACAAGAAGAGAGTGGAGGGCACTAGTTTACCACAATGCAGAGCAAACAGTAATGCGTAGTAGGTCAGGGCCACCTAAGTATGAGAATCCTGCGAGGGGAGAAAAGCACCCTAGTTTAACACAATGCAGAGCAAACAGTAATGCGTAGTAGGTCAGGGCCACCTAAGTTTGAGAATCCTGCGAGGGGAGAAAAGCACCCTAGTTTAACACAATGCAGAGCAAACAGTAATGCGTAATAGGTCAGGGCCACCTAAGTATGAGAATCCTGCGAGGGGAGAAAAAGCACCCTAGTTTAACACAATGCAGAGCAAACAGTAATGCGTAATAGGTCAGGGCCACCTAAGTATGAGAATCCTGCGAGGGGAGAAAAAGCACCCTAGTTTAACACAATGCAGAGCAAACAGTAATGCGTAATAGGTCAGGGCCACCTAGGTTTGAGAATCCTGCGAGGGGAGAAAAGCACCCTAGTTTAACACAATGCAGAGCAAACAGTAATGCGTAATAGGTCAGGGCCACCTAGGTTTGAGAATCCTGCGAGGGGAGAAAAGCACCCTAGTTTAACACAATGCAGAGCAAACAGTAATGCGTAATAGGTCAGGGCCACCTAGGTTTGAGAATCCTGAGAGGGGAGAAAAGCACCCTAGTTTACCAATAAATTGGAATAGGGGGGGCGAGGCATCATGCGGATGAGGTGAGCAAGGTGAGGAGGGGTGGGCCGGAGAGCGGAGAACAGGTGGAACAGGCGCCTGGCGTCCCCTGCGGACACCTGCAGACACACAGGGAGCCGCAGTCGTAGGAGCCGCCCTTTGCCTAAGGGGCCCTTGGCCTAGGGGGCTGCCGGGCAGGGGGGCTGCCCAGAGGGAGTGGGATATAAGCAGGGGGAGAGGAAGGGGAGGGGGGTGTGGGCGGGAAGGGAGGCGGGAATGGAGAGGGGAAGGAGGACCAGGAAGTGAGGGGGAGGGAGGGGGCAGGGGGCAGCACACAGACGCGCACGGAGCGCTAGCAGCACAAACAACAAAACGTTACAAAAAAATAACAGGAGGCTTAACTGGATCCCAATGGGGCTCAGGAGGCAGCCTCAGCAACAAGCCACACGGGGCTACGGCGACCGCTCCAACCCGCTCAGGCTCAACAAGGAAGCGAGCGTGGTGAGCGGTCGAGCCGTAGTCCCGGAGCGGCTGCGAGGACAGCCAATCAGAGGGGGGTGTGGGCGGGAAGGGAGGCGGGAATGGAGAGGGGAAGGAGGACCAGGAAGTGAGGGGGAGGGAGGGGGCAGGGGGCAGCACACAGACGCGCACGGAGCGCTAGCAGCACAAACAACAAAACGTTACAAAAAAATAACAGGAGGCTTAACTGGATCCCAATGGGGCTCGGGAGGCAGCCTCAGCAACAAGCCACACGGGGCTACGGCGACCGCTCCAACCCGCTCAGGCTCAACAAGGAAGCGAGCGTGGTGAGCGGTCGAGCCGTAGTCCCGGAGCGGCTGCGAGGACAGCCAATCAGAGGGGGTTGTGGGCGGGAAGGGAGGCGGGAATGGAGAGGGGAAGGAGGACCAGGAAGTGAGGGGGGGGGAGGGGGCAGGGGGCAGCACACAGACGCGCACGGAGCGCTAGCAGCACAAACAACAAAACGTTACAAAAAAAAAATAACAGGAGGCTTAACTGGATCCCAATGGGGCTCGGGAGGCAGCCTCAGCAACAAGCCACACGGGGCTACGGCGACCGCTCCAACCCGCTCAGGCTCAACAAGGAAGCGAGCGTGGTGAGCGGTCGAGCCGTAGTCCCGGAGCGGCTGCGAGGTCAGCCAATCAGAGGGGGGTGTGGGCGGGAAGGTAGGCGGGAATGGAGAGGGGAAGGAGGACCAGGAAGTGAGGGGGAGGGAGGGGGCAGCACACAGACGCGCACGGAGCGCTAGCAGCACAAACAACAAAACGTTACAAAAAAATAACAGGAGGCTTAACTGGATCCCAATGGGGCTCGGGAGGCAGCCTCAGCAACAAGCCACACGGGGCTACGGCGACCGCTCCAACCCGCTCAGGCTCAACAAGGAAGCGAGCGTGGTGAGCGGTCGAGCCGTAGTCCCGGAGCGGCTGCGAGGACAGCCAATCAGAGGGGGGTGTGGGCGGGAAGGGAGGCGGGAATGGAGAGGGGAAGGAGGACCAGGAAGTGAGGGGGAGGGAGGGGGCAGCACACAGACGCGCACGGAGCGCTAGCAGCACAAACAACAAAACGTTACAAAAAAATAACAGGAGGCTTAACTGGATCCCAATGGGGCTCGGGAGGCAGCCTCAGCAACAAGCCACTCGGGGCTACGGCGACCGCTCCAACCCGCTCAGGCTCAACAAGGAAGCGAGCGTGGTGAGCGGTCGAGCCGTAGTCCCGGAGCGGCTGCGAGGACAGCCAATCAGAGGGGGGTGTGGGCGGGAAGGGAGGCGGGAATGGAGAGGGGAAGGAGGACCAGGAAGTGAGGGGGAGGGAGGGGGCAGGGGGCAGCACACAGACGCGCACGGAGCGCTAGCAGCACAAACAACAAAACGTTACAAAAAAATAACAGGAGGCTTAACTGGATCCCAATGGGGCTCGGGAGGCAGCCTCAGCAACAAGCCACACGGGGCTACGGCGACCGCTCCAACCCGCTCAGGCTCAACAAGGAGGTGATGATGTGGTGATGGCGGCTTGGTCTTCAGGGTCATTAAAGCCCATTAAAGCCCATATTGAAATCGCCGAGGGTGAGCATTTGAGTGGCGTTTTTTAAGTTGGTGGATAGGATGGTGTTAAGATCCTCATCGAAGGTGCCTAGAGGACCTGGGGGGCGATAGATCAAATGGACATTGAGGGTTTGAGTATTTGTGATGGGGATTTTAGCTGAGAGTAGTTCGCAAGATGGGGCATTAGTGGGGGTAGCTAATCTTATTGGAAGGCTACATTTGTGAATGATGGCGACACCGCCTCCTCTGGAATTGGGTCGGTCTTGTCTCAAGATGGTGTAATTTTCTGGGATAGCTAGCATCAACATAGGTCCTGCTGCCGGGTGGAGCCAGGTCTCTGTGATGGCAAGGAGATCCAGATCTTCATTGATCAGTAGGTCTGCGATTTCAGTTGCGTGGGCTACTAGTGATCTGGCGTTAATTAGAGCTCCCTTAATTTGTGGGCTTACTATAGGTGCAGTAGGGGCCGACAGTTTCTGAGGGGGTTTAGTGTTTTTCTGGATGATGGGCGAGTTAAGGTCTTTAGTGGGATAGCTCAGAGATCTTTTGGGTCTGTAGTTGTCAAGGCTAGTGAGGGTGGATTTAGATCTTTTATTAGTAGGCATGGAGCGGGCAAGAGGCTCGTGAATTTTGGCGAGTCTAGCTCTGAGTTTTATGTTCCTGACTACAGTGGGGCACGGGAGACTGAACATAGATACTAGAGGAGCCTCAGTTGTTGTGGGCATTAACTTGCTTGAAGTCGTGTACATGGTGGTGGGGGGTTGGGGTGGCATGTTGGATAGAGTAAAGGTAATTAAGAGGAATATGGGGCTGGCAAGGTAGTTGCTAGGCAGGGGAGGCATACTGGTTAGTGGCAGGAGTGCGTGAGGGGGACCTTAGGCACAACACAGTATTGAATGTCTGAGAGCGACCTTAGGCACAATACAGTTTAAATGGTCTGAAAGCGACCTTAAATGCACAACACGATGTAAATGGTCTGAATACGACCTTAAGGCACAACACAAATTAAATGGTCTGAAAGCGACCTTAAGGCACAACACAATTTAAATGGTCTGAAAGCGACCTTAAATGCTCAGCATGATTTAAATGGTCAGAAAGCGACCTTAAGGCACAACACAATTTAAATGGTCTGAAAGCGACCTTAAATGCACAACATGATTCAAATGGTCTGAGGGGGACCTTAAGGCACAATACAGTTTAAATTGTCTGAAAGCGACCTTAAATGCACAACATGATTCAAATGGTCTGAGGGGGACCTTAAGGCACAACACAATTTAAATGGTCAGAAAGCGACCTTAATGCACAACGTGATTCAAATGGTCTGAAAGCGACCTTAAATGCTCAACATGATTCAAGTGGTCTGAAAGCGACCTTAAAAGCACAACACGGTTTTAAAATGGTCTGAAAGCGATTTTAAGGTACAACACACTATTGAATGTTTGACAGTGATCTTAAGGCGCAGCATGGTTCTGGAATGGTCAGAGAGCGACCCTACGGGCACGACATGCTGGTAAACACAAGGCTGTATCTAGGATTGGCCAGCCAGGCAGGCTGCAGAGTGATGATGAGTTAGTGCAGGGGACGTCACAGTAGCTTACTAGTGCAGTAAACTGTATTACAGAGTTACCTTGGTGGTCAGGTGTGGGAGAGGCAGGGGTTCTGGCAGATGGCAGAGTAGGCAGGTAACAGGCATGGAAGCAGGAGATGGCCTAGGTAGCTATGGGCCTAGGGTGAAGTGGGCCGGCTTATAGGGCACAATACAATTCTAGACTGGTCTGTGGGCGACCATGGAACACAGTATATTTGTGGTTTACCGTGAGGTACAGCACCAGGCATAGCATGGATCATAACAATGAAAAAGTACAACATAGGACAATGGGTGTCTAAGCCAGGGCAAGGGGCATAGCACGTGACAGGGGTGACAGGGAGCACTACTGTAGCTAGTTATAGCATAGCAGTTTGACAATAACAGTACTCACGTGGAGTAAGGTCCAGTATATGATCACTCATCCGTGTTCAGTGTCTTAAAAGGTTTTTACCTTAATGCAGAGTTTACCTCTGAACTTTGCGTGGGGAATCAGGGGTCCATCAGTAGCGGTAGCTCCCCGGAGCGAACAGGGGCAAACAGGGCAGACGGCCTTATGGAATTGGATAAGTGTTACTATTAGTGTTACTTTGTGTTTAGTTGATACATTTTAAATTTGCACGCACCTAGCAACATAATGACAAGTTGAAACACTGTTTGTTGTATAGGCGCTTTATAACGTCCCAATAAATAAACAAAGTCTGCCAATGAAATATGAACACAGTGTAGACGTGTGGCATGCCACATAGCGCTTAAAAGTGGGAAGCAAGGAGGTTCATATGCGCACATGAGAAAGGAGATTTGCAGATGGAGAAACCACTGTGAATGGACGTGGTAGTCTTGAACTGTTACCACAGGTCCCTCATAAACTAGGGGCTGTGCAGGTCGCAGGAAACCTGGGGTGATGAGATAAACTGTGTGCGACCCAGAAAACTGGTTGATCGAGTATGAAGGGAGGGGTAAGGCAGATAGCTGCATTCGGGCAGCTGCGATAACATCAAATGATCAGATGCGGCCAGGCAAGGGATTTACGATCGGGTAGAGAGGATATGTAATTTTTTTAAGTACATGGGAGCCTATTATTCGGCCACCCGGTAGGGTCAGTTTGGGGCCGTGTAATAAACACAGTGAAAGGGGGTGCGTAAGGGAAGAGCAGACATATGGTTTATGGGTTTCATCAGGTTCTCAGGAATGAACAGGATGTAGCTAGAGGCCTTGCGTGCTAAAATGGCTGTCGTATAGATTATCATGAAATAAGGACCCCAGCAAGTCTGGCCGGATAAGATGCTTATCGACAGTTCAAACAGAACTTATTTGTTTCTCTCCCACCTCGTATTGTTGAAGTATCCTTGTACATCACAACCCGGGGTTAGAGGTGCCTGACCAGTTGGAACTTGTAATAAATTAGGATTGTTGTGAATATGTAACCATGTCATGATGTCATGACCTACTATGGAAAGATCCCCAGAAGGGCTTTGCTGTAAATATACCATGAGTTTTAGTATTGATTCATTTTTCTTCTCTTTTCATAATCCAGTGTGTGACCCTAGCACTGGAGCATGGAGATTAGCTGCACTGGTTGGGGGAGTCAAATACAATGAGGATGATGAGAAAGCTAAAGATTTAGTATTACAATGGACTATATATTTACCCCCTATGAAGACTATCATGTCTATGAAGAAATTAAAATACTGACACGTGATGAGAGTGATCACTTACCAGTGGTAATAACATGTAGGGCCCTCAGTACTATTGATAATGAATATGAAAAGACAAGTAAGATTAGACTGAATAATCAGATGAATCATAAAAAATTGAATAAGAAATCCTAACCAAAAAAATAACTCACTGCAGGATTGTTCAAAATGACTATATTAGTAATGTACAATAGAAACGATAGTATCAGATACATACAACAATATGAGCTTATCACACATTTGACTAAGTGCAAAAGAAAACCTATGGGGAGGACAGCACACATAGCCCTGAGTTCAAATAAAAATAGACCTAAATACGACCCTTTAGTTAAAAATGTAGAGCATTCAAGAAATGTGAAAGGAATTGCAAGTACTGGTTATGAACACACAACACACTAAAATGACGATCTAAGTGGGAAGAAATGCATCAAATCATAAAGAACAATAATTCCCACACATTCTGGAAGCTGATTAACAATAATGACAGCTGTGTACATTTAAAATTGAATGTCTCAGAAGAGACCTGGAAACAGCATATTGCTGAAGTCTACTCACAGACTTCCGCAAATGAAGTAACAATAAGCATCTATAAGAAGTCCTTTTTGATTTATGAACAGACATCAAAAGAACTTAATGTCCTTATTATGTCTATTAAAATATCTACAACTCCTGGGCTAGACAGATTATGTAATGTTCTGATACAAATGGCACCATGTATTTAGACTAAGGCCCTCCACACTCTATTTAATGCAATTAGTAAAACAGGAATACTTCCACACAGAGTATCTTAATTCTGGTATGCAAAAAAGGTACTTATGATAACCCAAAAAATTACAAATTGCCATGCTTGATGCCCCAACAAAAATATATGCATGTGTAATACTCGAGGAGCTAAACCAATGGGTTGAGAATTGTAACATTTTACACTGTAGCTAAACTGGTTTTGGACAAAGAACATCTACCTCTGTTAATGTGTTCTACTGGAACAATCTAAAAAAACGTAGCAATGCCCGGTACACTGCATACATTGTCTTTACTGCTGCATTTTACATGTTTAAGAGACAGCTACTATTGAAAAACTAGGAAATTGGGGTCGTCCAGAGTGCTTGCTGAGAATGATTATATCACTAAATGAACATACAACAGTAGAAGTGCGATTGGGCACATATGGACACATTGCACATACCATACCATCATCAAATGGCTTAAAACATGGCTGTGTTTTAGCTCCATTATTGTTTAATCTTTACTTAGCTGACATACCGTCCACACTAATAGAACTTGAACGTAGGATGTTCCCTTCTCAGATGGGGAGCACTAAAATCAACTGGTTTGGCTATGCGTAAAACCTCGTATTATTAGATTCAATGTCTACTGGTGGTCTCCAGCACTTGCTAAAGGCACTTTAGCCTAATCTGATCTGATCTGACACACACAGGGGGCTCAAAGCCCCACAGGGGGCTCAAATGGGAATGGGGCAAATAGTGTATAGTTTATTTTAAGACCATCGGGGCGTACCGAGTCCTTAAAATGGGAATTACCTGGCCCGCAAAAGTCAGAATGGCCCGGTAATTCCCATTTTTCGGGACCCAGACCCGGAACCGGGTTTGGGGGTTGCCATGCCGGTAAAAACGGCATGGCTACCTCCAAACTCGTAATGAGGCTCAATGTGTGAGAGAGAGAGAGAGAGAGAGGGAGAGAGAGAAAGAGAGAGAGAGAGAGAAAGAGAGAGAGAGAGAGAGAGGTATTGCAACAAGTCACATTCATTGATTTGGTGAAGAATAGAGAAGGGTGCCATTAGCAATTCCTGGAGGTAGTCAAATAGAGAAGGCCCTAACCTTTAGGCCATGACTGTCTGCACAGTCTGACATTAGACACGCCTGATATTACACAGTAGGGTTTATCTGGCACTAGTACTAACTCTACAACTGGGAAGCAGGGAAGTCTGTGTGCTAGGATGAAGGGAGCCCAAGGAGGTAGAGGATTAGTCTAACGACTCCCAACAGTCTTGCCCTCCTGCAGTCTTGTTTCAATCCATTTGTGATCATTAACAATAAATCCTTGAACTTATCCGAACTAGTTGCACAAATCTTGAGGCCATTTGTGACAAGTGGTGTCATCTCCTTCGCCACTGGAGTCTTCCTTTCTCCCCTGAAGCACTCCCTTGTGCACCCTCTTCTTAAGAAACCTTCAGCTGACCTCTCCTGCCCAGTTAACTATCGCCCAATCTCCATCACTCAATTCCTGGGAAAACTCCTGTAAAAGCTGGCCATCTCCCAGCCTAATGTTTACACTGAATCTGTTGGTTGTCTCCATGACCATCAGGCTGGCTTCAGAGCTGCCAGAAGCACGGAAACTGCTCTCCTGAAGTAACACGTCTGTCACATGTTACTTCCCTCAATGTCCACTTCATGTTGTCACTTTGTTCCAGTCCCATCGTGATTGAGTAGAGTGTCACCAAGCTAACATCTACTTCCATAAGCATCCTAATCACCATTATTACTCTTTGTGCTACATCTCGTCAAATGTCCTTTGCCATAAAACATTCCAAAAGTATGTGGGTCAGGTCAAAACGATGCAGCAGGGTACCAACATGTGACCATATCTTTTAAACCAATGTAAAACAGAATCTCTGTTGTCCAGACTCTAATATTTGAATACCTTGATGCCTGTTTGATATTCTTTTGACTCCACTGTCATTCCACATCTGGTATCAAGTCCCTGAGTTCAGTTTCTCATTTTATCCTTACCGGGCTTAAGACTGATTTATTGTTTTCTGATTCTTTCCTCTGTGCACTATTTAGCCACTTCATCATATTACTGGCCCTTGTCTGGGCAAACATTGCATTTCATCCATTGTATTGCATCAATATCACCACCCTTGGGGCCAATTCTGCCCCTTTGAGTAGTCTCCAAATCTTGTTTGTGGTCTTCATGCTCTGTACTCTTCAGATATATGCATGTATTACCCAAAACAGGGGTGTCCTCCCCAAGTAGCTTGGCCAGTGCCCTCCATTCTGTGTGAGAGATTGCAACATGCCCCAAAGTGTTTCATCCTCTCCCCATTGTGTACACCTGTTTTGATTAATTATGGCAAACCACCATGTCTGTCTTTGCTGCCGTTCCTGTATCTCCATCTCTCTCCCAACAGCATGGCTGGTGTAGCACAGTTGCATGATGCGCGTCTTGATATTGGAAAACTTCTCAACTGGAAATATATCCTTTTCATACTAATCAGTAGATGTCCTCTATTTACCCAGATTGTTGTCTGTTGCAGTTTCATTATCTTCATCTAGTACTGTTGTGGGACGCATATGGGGATTGCACATAGTTTACATAGCAGGTGTGGAAGTATTTGGAAGCAGTTCAACCTCACCTAGAGGTGAGAGTGGCAATGTCTCCCAAGTCCCAATTACGGTATTGAGATCCCCCAGGACCTCATTGAAATTCACTTGCACTGACTATATTTTCTTCTCAAAACTGAGGAGCTTCCATCTCAAACATAGCAATAGAATGAATTACATCCTTTAGATACACTGAGAAAAGTAGCAGAGTGATGACTCAGCCCTGATGCACCACGTTCATTTCTTTCCCTCCTGGTCCCCAATGGTGCACTGTATATCATACCAAGTACAGCTCAAACTCACATGTTGCTTAGTGTGTGGGAAACACAAATGTCCTCCGTTACAGTCCACAATCCCTTATGTGGGACTCTTCGAAAGCCTCTTTGAAATCCATGAAGACCAGGTAGATTGCATGCCTCTCTAGAATATCATAGTTTTGTATCAGGAAGCTAAGGCAAAATACCTAGTTAATAATCAGTATATACCTTCTGAAATCCAGCCTGCAAATGATGCAAAATATTAGTCTCACCGCACCATTGTTCCATTGTTGCTAGCAGGACTTTACCAAACACTCTTGGAAAAGAGTTTAACAAAGATATGGGGCAATACAAACTGGAGCCCACATCTGTTGTACTATGTAGATCTTGATAATGATTTATCCAGGATGCTTCCGAAATGTTACCATTATGTGGACTAACATCGGTCAGCAATCCTGGATTTACTATTTGCCAAAAAACATGCTGTTTTTGTGATCTTATAGCTTCTATCAGTACCTCTCACTTTCTCCTGCTTTTCCACAAGAATCTATTTCTTGGGAGTACTTCTTAGTTGAGTAAACCGGTTAATGTTATTAGCAGAATGATTATTGATGACATTTAATAAATAAATTATGATTAGTAAGTTTACAATCTTCATCAAAAAATTCCATATCATTAAGGACTCTAGTTCTAGTATAGTTAAGGTGTTACACATGGCCTCAACAGGCATAATAGAAGATGATCAACTGATACATTGGTGGGCATTTCACATTTGTCTAGCACAGTAAGGTCCCTTGTTGCACATAAGGGTGCCATGCTGCCTTGTTGCTTTTTATTTCATTTTAGGTTGTGGGGTAATCATATTCTCATTTTTATGGCTTTGTGGGCCTACGTTGATAGAGCGATAGAATTTGCACGAGGAGCGGGGTGGTCTGGTCTCGAAAACATGTTTTTGCAAATTTGGTGCACATCTGTCAAGTAGTTTTTTTTTTTTTAACAGGTAAAAAGTAGATGGAAACAAAGTTGAGATGGAGATGTGGCCGTGTTCTGTGCTGCGAACATGAACATGTGTTAGCAGACATATCGGGACTCGAAGGGGTTCTGTGTTTTGGTAGATTTAAACTTATTTTATGAAAGTAGCGAGTATGAGTAATATGTTGGTGTTTGGAATAAAAATATATTTGTAAGTTGTTGCTGAAGTGTGCAAAATGGTTATACAATAACTAAAGTGTTTAGTTGTGTCTGTGGCAACGTTATGACTTCGTTAAAGAGTATAGTTGTGAAGGTGATTAATGTGTATATTTTTCGGAACATGGTTGTATAGTTGTGGCAATGGCTAGCATGGTTGTATAGTTGTGGCGGACAATAGGTAAAGCAAATGGGTTGAGTGATATTTTCTGAAGGTGTAATGTGTGTATTTATGATATGGTTGAATTTGATTGTTGTGACCATGTCCAGTGGCCAGAGTAATATGTGTATAGTAATTATCACGAGGCTAGGGTCAGTATACAGTATTTGTAATTTGGTCAAAAGATATTATTGAAGTGTATATTGTATTTATAAGCCTACCAGAATTGTGAACACTGCATATTGCTAAAATAGTTTGTCCTCAGTGATATCGGCCATTTTTCTAATAGCCACATACCACTATTACAGTACTTGCAGCCAGTGGCCAGACTCTTCGGTGCATGGGCGTATTATGCTGTGTTGGTTGTAGGCAGACCCTAGACTCTTGGGTGCAGGACATCATCTTTGATGTCATGGGTGTTAGTCTTTGCAGTGCACGGTTGTGGCGCGAGCTATAGTTGCTTAGCTTACCATAACTGGCAAATTTGTGGGGTTTTCCGATTGTACTTGTAACCATAATATCCTTTTAACACACTTCAGCCACTGGTTTAGTGCAATTTAACCATAACGTCCCTTTAACAAAGTTTTTTCACTGAATGTAAATATAAGTGCCATGGCATGTTTCAAGTGTATTGTATTAAAGGGTAAGTTTAAAGTAGTTAGATACGTTTTGGCGTATTCTAACTGTATTGAAGTTTAAAAGTATGACTGTAGTTTAATGGATATTTTATGTAAGTATAAGTTAAATGGCATGTTTGAAGTGCATTGTAATGAAGGCAATGTTTAAAGTAGTTCCTGCTGGCATATTGTAACTGTGTATTGTACTGTACTTTAATGAGTATATTTGGGTTACAAGAATATTAGGTAGGAATGTGTTAGATTTGCTGCCAACCTATGTTTTGAGTAACAGAAGCGTTGTTACATTCAAACCAAGCACTTCTTTTTTTGACATATGCAGTATAGTGGCCTGAAGTGGTTGTGGCACCAGTGTGCTATATTATGCCTACTGTTGTGAATGTTTTCTTGCCAAGAGATGCTTGGGCATGTGTAAATCTAGTGAGCTTGCAGTTATTTTTGTTACCATCTGCATTGTACTTTAAAAGCATTAGTATGACATACTGGCCATGTTAATCTATGTTTATGCTGGAACGATTTTCGGAATTTCAAAAAGAGCATGATATGTTTTGATTTGCATTCTGTGGAAGCTGATGAAATGGACTGGATTCACAATTTGGTATGGATACATACACAAATTGTTCAGTAGAGAGGTGCTCTTGTGAAACATGGTTGCATAGAGTGCATGTAGGTTTCCATGTGTGTGAAATCTGGAAGATTTCATTTATAAGAATGTTTTTTTTGTTTCTACTACTTGTAGTAAGTACATTAGTACTTGTTGTGGATCTTTCGATGTGTTTATGGTGAATTTTACCATTTCTAACCAGTAGTCCAATTCTTGCCTTATACCTGAGGCACTGTAGGTGCTGTCACGATTATTTGTGGCATTTGTATGCAGAAGCATTTGGAAAAATAACTGGTCTGAGCCATTTAAGTAAATGTTCTGAACAATTGGTGGTAATTGGAAGAGAAGAGTGATTGCTACATTTGTAATTGTAATGGGTTATTTATAACGTGCTTTATACCCAGATGTTTCAAAGTGCGGACCCGGGGATAGAACTTGTGTTGCTCTGCGTCGTCGTGTTCCCAAGACAAGCGTGTTACCCCTGAGCTATCCTCCCGAGATTTGCACAACAATTTACTCCAGCTGTGTTGCTGACTTTAAATGGACCAGAGAGTTTTGCCTATGTATATTTTGATGGGCTTGCAGTTGCTATTGGCTTAGAGACATTTGTCTATGTGTCTTTTGATGGATGTGCACTTGTTTTAGCACCAGAGAGATTTCTGCTTGTATAATTTGAAGGACCTGTAGTTGTTCTTTGTTTTTTCAGCGGGATTGTTGGGAGATTTGGTGTACCTTCTGTTTTTATTATTTCTCTTTCTAAAGGTTGTGTTTTATGAGGTACAGGGTACATATCTAGGTTGGGGTGTACAGTGCACATACCCTGTTGTATTCTAGGATCCAAGGAATGTCAGCGTTGACTTTGCTTGCATCAAAGTTAACTAGGAATAGATCATCAAGTGTATGGAGCCTTGAAAGTGCTCCGCAACTCATACCTTCTTTGTAGACTGTGCAGCCAATGTCAATTAGTGCGTGGTCTAGAGTTAGACCTTGTGACTTGTGAATAGTGACAGCATATGCAAGAGACAGAAATAATTGGTCTCTGCATACATACATGTCTTTGAAAAGAAGCAAACAGCGTATTGTGCAGCCTATTCTTTTAACTCCTGCAAAAATGTGTTTTGTCCATGCAGCTCTTGCATTACTCTTGTTTTGAAAGTGGGTTTTGCAACTTTATTCCGCAGACCAGTTCTAATGCTTTTTAGAATGTTACAATAGGTTAGATCTGCAGACTGATGCGTATTCTCTGTAGCGAAAACACAGCCAGAGATTTACATTTCCAATGCTGCCGAGTGTATTACAGCATTCTTGTGTCCTAATATTTTGAATATGGGTTGGCCTTTTACTGGTGTTAACTGTAGGAGGTCTCCAAAAACAATAATGTGTTTCCTTCAAACATTTCTTCGTAGGCAGTTTTTAGGAATTCTTGCATTCTAAGATGAATTCAACGAGGCGAGGTTGGAAACCATGCTTACGCCATCAACTATGAGGACTTTCATTTGTTGCATAATTCTGTGCACTTCAGTAGCAGTTTCTGCTTATGGTTTTTAGTATTGTAATATGTTTTGTTGTTCTACTGGGAGACGTAGTCGGTTTAAAGTTGCACCTCCTATTTTGTAGGCCGCTGGACCGGTGTGGGTTGTTACAACACCTGAAAGGTTGTTATCTGTTAACTCGTATAGTCATTTTCTGATTATTTTAATTAAGAATGTTTAGCCAGAAACATCTTCAGCATTTACATACAAGAGTAGAGGTTTATAGTGTGTACAGCTATACATGTTAGTTTCATGTTTTAGTCAATGTTCAATTTCCTCAGTGACTTATAGGTAAATGGTGAGTTGTTAATCATTTAGCTGTGATTTGAGGACTGACAACTCTTCTTCAGATTGGTTAGATTGATACATGGTGCTATCTACATCAGTCATTGCTATTTCTGCTTCATTTTTAATGAGTGGTTCTCCAAGTGATTCTTGCGTTCCTGTAAGAGAAGGTTGACTGCCTTCAGGAGTGCCTTTATCTAGTAGAGTTTCAATGTCTTCCTCTTGTTGGTGTTCATTGCCCAACATTTGTTTGTATTGTTTAAAATGGACATTTGTTATACTGCTTTCATTTGCCTTGAATGCAGCTTCAAACGTGTCATGGTCACCTAACAAGTCTTCCTCTTTTCTCCAAGGTTTGAGTCGTTGCAGTAGGGCTATGTAATACGGTTCTCTTTTCTGTGGAGATTTAAAGGATAACTTTACACGATTAATTAGGCCCGCCTTGTTAAGTTTGACTAGGCTCCCTTCACAAGTTGAGCCTGAATATTTTCAGTTGTCTCTCCTGGCATTACATTGTTTTTGTAGGAGTCATTTTGGGCTATGTCGTGCAGGCACATGTTTTCCAAAGCAGTATTTCTCTTTGGATAGTATGTGTCAAAGAAATTGTTTTTTAAAATGTCTTGGCTGTTGGGATCGTTTGTAGCTATTGTTTCTATCTCTTGGTAGTATTTCAGTACCCTTTTTCGTGGTGAACCTGGACCAAGGTTTATGCAGACAATGTTTTCTGATTTCCTATTTGTAGGAGTTGCATTATCTATCTGACAGCATTTTGATATCAAGGCTGTACAATTTATGTGACAAAGATTTGTCGGATAAAATGTCACCCAAAAGGCTCTTTAGCTCTGTCTTCTCAGCTTTGGTGAGATACACTGTCACATATCTTGAAACTGCAGTTGAATTGTCAGCAGTGTATTAAATGTCTAATTTTGCATTCCCCAAGAGGGCAATGATCGCATTGTAATCATTTATGTATGTGAACGCCTCATCTCTTTTAATGTTGAATGTGTTTTCAGAGTATTTCCGGTTTACACTGTGCCTATCAGAAGACATCAAGCTATTTACTTGTCCTTTGGTGGAAACTGGTCTAGGGAAGCCGAAGAGACATTAGGTGGAGTATTTACCTTTGTTTGTATTTCAACATCAGCAGTATTTTCCACACTTATCTTTACATACAATTCTTGGACGTAGTTCACTATGTGTGCTTTCTGAAGGGATGTCACAGGTAATGTGTTTTTGAATAGTTTGTAAAACAGTGGCATCAATGTCATGGCCAGATGTGGAGCATCTTTTATCCAAAAAAGCATGTGGATGTGTGGTGCTCCTCTGTATTGATATTCTTTTCCCCCAAAAGAAGTGTTCTGCTTCTCCAAGCTGAATGGTAGTTTTATTGCAAATGAAGTGAGCATGGCAATGAAGCGATGTTGAAAGTATCCCGAAACATTGGCAGGGACAAGAGAACAGTGTTCACCTGGTGTCCTTATATCTATTCGCTCTTTATTTTGGTTTGCAGTTCATAAGAAGTCATGCAAGTCATCCCAGGAAGATTCTGCACAAGTAGCAAAACCATGTGGGTGGGACTAGGTTCCTTAGCATGCAATGTACATCATCATGACGTAGTAACCAGTATTCTATTCAACTATGCTTGTTTGCCAAGAGATGTGTGATTATTGACTGCAAAACTTCACCTTCGTCTTTTATCTTTTGAAGGAGTTAAGTAGCTGTCATGTTTAAGAAATGAGAGCCTGATTTTAATGTGTGTTCAAATCTGTAACAGAGTTGCTAGTTGGCTTTCGAAGAGGAGGTGAGAAATGTATTCTACATTTTGTATGAATCTTGGGTCTTCAGAATACATTCGTAAAGAACGATATTCTGATGCACTAATTTGTGTGGCTCTTTCATCATATCTTCCTCCTTTTTCTGTAGGAAAGAGTAGAGGAAAAGAATGTGCTTCTACATTTTTCACCTGTATGCTCATTGGAGATCCTTTAGCTTGACGCATTTGGGATGTTTCAAATGAATCTTCTATGGTGTCTTTGGAATGTAGTGAGTAGTTAAATGTTAAAGGTATTTATACTACGCACCGTCACCAACGGAATTTGTCTCCAGGTGCTCAAGTGGATCTGTAAACAAGAAGGTGGGTTAGGCGAGTCGGGTGAAGAGGGAGTAGGAATGTGAGAGAAGTGTGGTGCTGTTTATTTATTTGCATTTTGCATTTTTTTTAAAGCACTCATATGTTTGGTAGAGCAAATTCGGCTTCAGTTGGCAGCTTCAGTTCGGTTTTCACAATGCGCTGAGGTTTGGTGTGTATTGGACCGATGCAAGACCTTGTGTACTGTTGGTGCAGCTTATGTGTTGTTTGTTTGTTGTTGCAGTGTGATGATGTGCGTGTGGTTTGCAGAGCAAGAAGATGGTTGTGTGGATTTTCAGGTGAATTAGGTATGCAGAGATTTGAGCTTAGCGTTAGTGGGTTATATATCCTAGTCCCTAAAGATCTTTTCTATGTATCTACTTGTCCTGTAGGTAGGCTTAATTTTCACTTTTCTTCTTTTCTATCTAATCGTTATGAATGGTGGTGTGGCGTGTTCCTGGCTGCGTTGTATTTCAACTTAGTGTAATGGGACAGGTTGTGTCTAATCTCCCCCCTCTGGTATTGGTGTTGTAATTAGTAGTCACCTACTACCTTGCTCTCTATTCCGTCCGTGGTCTATTGGTGCGTATGTGTAATTTGGAGGGCATGGTGCTATTGATGAATCATCCTAGTCCTTCCGTCCCGGTCTAGCTGTCTTTAATTCATAGTTTCATCCTATCATACCTATCTCTCAGTTGCTACGTTGGTATGCTGTAGATTGTCTTCCTTAGATTCTGTTTATAGAAGATAGCTTATGAGATACAGGATCGGTTTCTTCGCTCATCATCTTTTCAGCTGTGTATATGCCCTTGTAGGCGTTCTTTTAGTTATGAGGTGAAGAGCCAGGATTTGAGGAGTTTTCTGAATAGTAGGTAATTTCTTGTGTTACGTATGTTCTTTGGTAAATCGTTCCAAGTTTTTGGTGCGAAGTGAGAGAAAGAAGATACTCTGAATTTTCTTTTGTTGTAGGGTGTTGGTTCCAAGAAAATGTCATTGCTTAATCTTAGCGTCCTTGTTGGGTGAAGTAGGCTTCATTTGTCTCTTAGGAACTCTGCACCTTGCTTGTAGATTGCACTGCGCGTGATGCACATTGATTTGAACTTGATTCACTGTTTTATTGGTAGCCAATGTAGTGTTTTCAGTGCTACTGTAATGTGTTCTGTTCAGGGTAATTTGAGGAGCAGTCTGGCCACTGCATTTTGTACGTGTTGTAGTTTTTTTTAGAAGTCGTTCAGGCATACCCAGATACCCAGATACAGGCTATTGACGTAGTCTACTCTGGTCATGACGAGAGCGATGACGGTAGATGTTTTGTTGGTGAATCACAGGAATGGTAGGATCCTTTTTAACGCTCGCAGCAGAAAGACGCATTTCTTGATTAGAACTTTAACTTGTGGCTCTAGAGTAAGTTTGTTGTCCATCAGGACTCCCAGGTTTGAACTTGGTGCAAGCTTTTAACCATCAACCAGTTGATAGTGGAGTGAATGAAGGTTTGTGAGATATGTTCAAATCCATGTTATTTGAGAAGCTTGCATGTTGTGGATTTCTGCATTCACTGCAGGCGGCAAACAAGAAATGTAGGGATGCACAAAAGACAGTGGCCCTCATTATAACTATGCTGGTCTGGTAAAAACGGTATATATAACAAAAAAAGGGTGTAAACATCGTACAATATACCCACAGAGGTGACAAACACCAGGAATCGTATATTCCCGAATATACTTATTCATACATTCATTTATTTAATTATAACACTCTTAAAATGATCACGTTACATAAAATTCATAGTTAAACACACAATATATAAAACATCAAAAGATTGTACTCCACAAAACACATGAAAATCCCAAATATGGGTTAATTCTGCTGATTTGTAAATTGACTCCGTGTGGAACTCCACACTGGAGTGATTTCTCTTTTAACTAGGTTTTATTGGTACTTGCTCAGTAACCCAACTTATACAAGTTTCTGTCCTAGAAACACAGATTAATGTAGGACATTCATCAGGGGTAAAGTGATATGTGTTTTTTTCAAAGGTGATGGTGTTTCCTCCTATCACTTTCTTGCAGCCATAGAATTTCTAAAATTGACTCCCTGTGGAATAAAAAACAAAATCTATTACTAAATTTGTACGACTGTTTGTGTCTTATAATTTAGACTACAAACATCAGCACCCTGATCCAAAAAGGGTGTTAGAATATATATATATTTACATACCTTATAAATTGTGGTAATAACTTCCACGACAACGCCAAATCTTTGGTATTGATAAAAGCGACTCCCAAATGGTTTAAAAAAGGTCGCTCCAAAACTTCCTCTCCAGTTCTACAAAAACACATAGGGAAAAAAAAAATTTCATAGGAGAAAATTCAAGGGCTGGCTTCAAAATGATATAGGGACTTTACATGATCCTATATATTTTTTTATAAAATACCCAAATCTTACTTACCGATCCTTTAATTAGATCGGTGCGCAGGATAAGAATTAGCCTCCATCTTGAAGGATGGTGAATAAATGGACAGAAAAAACTTCCTGTAGAATTAAAAACACAGGAACAAGAAGTATGGGTCTAGGAATCCATGGATACAAAGTTTTTCTACATGATGTCCATAAATACTTATTTCTGAAACTTTTATTTCAAAGTCTAGATTTCAAAAGGAAGGAGTTTTTTACATATCCCAATGTATATACTTTATGTATTAGGGAAAAAGATTTCAAACTACACCCCAGGTTCTAAGGGTCAAGATGGGTGATCTGCCTGCTGTTTATTTTCTAATGGCAGTTTCTCATCACATCAAAGAGTGTCCACTCCCCCTTACCTTAACAGGGAAAAGAAAGGGAGGAGAGAGAAATTCCGGCCGCAGAACAGGTTCCAGTTACATCTGTGCCGTTTTCAAAGGAAAAGGGGCCGCCTTTTAAATCCCTAATCCGACGCGGCTGCGTCTCACGTGACGCGATGACGTCATGCGCAACATGGAACGCGCGATGCCGTCATCACGCAACGCGCAATGACGTCATAACACTCCGCGCGACGCCATACTGGCGTCCGCCCAAATAATTAGGGCAAAAAAACCAAAATAAATTGGGAAACAAATGGAGTGAAGTACTACCTCACTTCCCTAGGTCTACTGGGAAATGTAGAGAGGAGGAGCCTGGTCGTGGAAGAGAAAGAAAGAAAAACCAGAGACTGGACACAACCAGCTTCATAGTGGCCCTTGAAGCCAAATAGTAAAGGTAAAAATACCATTGCAGGGTTTATGAACCCAAACAAAAAACTGTTTGGAAAAAATACATATTATTTGGGAAATTTCTAGAAGGTCACTATTCACTAACCCCCACAGACAGAAAGGGGGGGGGGGGTGGACAACAGAATAGTCAACCAAGGACTAAGTATGACAAATATAGCTGTAAATGAAAACCATACAGATATGGGAACATAGTCGCCTCATGATCTTCCAAAAAGCTAAGTAACAAGAATGACTGTAGAAAAAAGGAGAAACATTAAGCATTGTGCCACTCTACATTTTAGTTCAAACCCCAAACATGACTTTTTGTTTGGAAAATTAGTTTTTGTTCCAGACTCAAAAGTTTCCTGTTAATCAAATTTTGTGTTTTACCTCTCATATGTTTTAGAATTGTCCAATTAAAGTCTGTACATTTATGATTTTTTTCTAAAAAGTGCTTAACGAGTGGTGCTTGTTCTACCTTGTTCCTAATGCAGCTTTTATGCTCAGTCATTCTTATTTTACACTTGCGACTAGTTTTTCCAATATAGATGTATTGACACGGGCATTTGATGACATATATAACATTCTCTGTATTGCAGTTAGTATGCTCAGTAATGTTTCATTCTTTTTTAAGGCCTAAGTCTACTTTAACAGTTTTCCTGGTCTGTGCACACATGCTACATTTACCACATGGGTGGTGTCCTACTACTGGAGGTAAGTTCCACAATCGTGTCTGCTGTGCCCCTTTATTTTCATTGTTTCCAATATCATTCCTCATCACCAGATTGCGTATGGTGGTACTTTTCTTAAATGCTACTAACGGTTTCATATTCTCCTTTGGCATCACCTTTTTCCAATTTTTGTTGATGATGCCTTTGATCTTATAGGATAAATTGCTATAAGTGTTCACGAACACTAAAGGGCTCTCCTTACGTGTCCTGTTCTGGTGTAATTGATGATCAAGGAGGGCTTCTCTGTTATTGTTGAACGCCCTCTTCGCAGCATCTTTGACCAAACGTTTTGGGTATCCTTGAGTTGTGAGTTTTGTAATCAATTTGTTGGCACCTTCCTCGTATGACTCTTTAGTGCTACTGTTTTTCTTAATACGAAGAAATTGACCAAAAGGCAAATTATTTTTCACATGTTGGGCATGATGACTAGTGAAATGAAGGATGGCATTTCTATCTGTTTCTTTGTTATAAGGTTTAACCAAAAGGGTGCCTTGGTGATGGTATATCGAGATGTCTAGAAAGTTCACCATGTCATTACTCATGTTCATTGTAAATTTGAGGTACCTGTTTTGTTCATTCAGCCATATGTTGAATTGATTGGCCTCTTCTGCGTTACCCTTCCAAATAACAAAAATGTCGTCTATATAGCGTAGCCAACATATTATGTTGTCTTGAAAAGGGTTGAGACTGCGATATATGATTGTTTCCTCGAACATGTTAACGTATAGATTTGCTAGATTCGGTGCCATGGCAGCACCCATGGCAGTCCCTTCAATTTGTACATAAAACTGGCCCATGAATTGAAAAAAATTGTTTGTCAAGGCCATCTCTGTACACCATTTTATAAAAGAATTGGAGACCGGATGATCATCTTCTCTTTTGAGGAGGGTTTCTTCTACGACTTCGAGGGTAGCTCGTTGGGGTATGTTGGTATATAGAGCTTGTATATCCAGACATAGTAATAGATTAATATCTGGGTTGAACTGACTGCCCTCAATTCTAGTTATGGCATCAGTAGTGTCTTTCACGTAGCTTTTCATGCTGGATATAAACGGGCGAAGGTAGCAATCCACATACTTGGATAAAGGTTCCAATAATGAATTAATCCCAGAGACTATAGGTCTCCCGGGAGGATTCCTTAAGTTTTTATGGATTTTAGGGAGTATATAGAAGATTGGAATTCTGCCATGTTCTCTCACAAGATATTCTCCTTCTTGTTTACTAATAAGTTTTAAATCCACTGCTTTGGTCACTTTATCTCTGATGATCATAAGTAATTCATTGCTAGGATCACTATCTATTTTCTTATAGTGATTAGTATTGGACAGTAGATTCAAGCATTCTTCCACATATTGAGTTCTATCCAGAACTACTATCGCGCCCCCTTTGTCGGCTTGTCGAATGATGATATTGGGATTCGACCCTAGAGATTTTAAGGTACTTTGTTCATTTTTGCTTAGGTTTGAATGGCTGGGGATGCCCATCGATTCCAGAGCACTTAAATCTTCCAATACTTTCCTTTCGAATACAATGGATTCAGGAGAGTAAGAGGAAGGGGGGGCACAAAAGGTTGAAGGATTTCTTAGGCCACTACAATTTCCTGAACCATTAAAGGTGTTGTTTTCAAAAAATTCTTTCAGGTGGACTTTTCTCATAAATTGTTGGAACTCCACTCTAAACTCAAAGGGATTATGGTATTTAGATATAACATAATTCAAACCTTTGTTCAACACAAATTTTTCATGTTCAGTTAATGTGGTAGCAGAAAGATTCACTACCAACCCCTGTGACTCCGGGTCTGCATCCGGTCTGGGGCCCATTGTCTTTGTCCATTGCCTCTTTCTAAAAAAGGCTGCCTTTGGCCATTTCTACCCTGATTGTTACCTCTTGCACCTTTTCCTCTATTAGGTCTATTCTCACCTTCATTACTTTTCACACTCGATCCGGTTCTACTGTATTCATCGTTATCATCAGATCCTGCACTAGAGCTATATGAGGTATTTCTAAAACGCACTCTACGGTTATGTTGTTGGTTGGAATTTTGCCCGGGTTTCGGGTCCCCAAATTTATAATCTTTGTTGGTATAGATGAACGCTTTCTCAATTCTGTACGTCTTTCTTCATGCGTTTCACTCGTTCTGTAATAGTTTCCGTTTTGAACTCCTGCATTTCTTTCAAATGTTTATCTAGACTGGTTTTAAAAGCCTCAACTTCAAATTTTTTCTTAATCTCTTCTTCCAATGATTCTAAATCCACTTCTATTTTTTTCGCGGTTTCCTGAGCTGTTTCTATTATTAAGATAAGCCAATCTCGGCCACATTTGTTAGAAATGTAACTCCATTTCAATTTGAAATCATGATTGTCCAAGAATAATCTAGGTTCATTCTTGACAATCAATCCTTGTGGTAATGCCTGATTCTTAACGTATTCTAGCATGATGATAGCATGTAGCTCAGTTCTTATGAGTCTTTTTCTTAATTGTGCGAGTTCGTCCCATTGGTCGTCTTTAATAAGAATATCTAGGTCTTTGTCCAGACCCATTATTGGTAGAGATTCTATCAATTTCCGTACATATTCATCATTATATGCCAGACATTTTTCTGATTGAGACGCCATCCTATAATGCCGTTTTACTTGGTTCAAGTATTAGCCTATGGTTCCTGAAAAAACTTGGAGAGAGGTATACTGGCTAAACACGCCACCAAGACCAAATGGTCTCTAAATATGTTTTTCTCAGACGGCAAAAACCATGTTCTAATGGATCAAATTACACTCAGTAAGTCTACCGGCACAGTACAACTCTGCTCTGCGGGCGGGTGCCGTCCCACCCACCAAGGTCAGACCTCGTGGGCGGAACAGCACCCGCCTGCAGAGTTTCACGGAAGCACCGTCCCCATTATTAATGGTGCCGGTGCTTCCGTGGTCCCAATTTCCAGTCCTATCAGACTCAAATGGGAATGGGGATTTACAATTACTGGCGCCTGACTTCCCGGAATGCCAGGGTTGTAATCCCCGGTGTTACCGGCAAGCCAGGCAACAGTAAATCTTCCAAGTCCAGTGGCAACCAACCAGTAGCACCGGCAGGGTTACTGCCGGACTTGTAATGAGGCCCAGTGTTGCCATAATGATGCTACACATAGCCAGCATCAACTATGCCAGTACTGTTCAGGAGAGTGTTATATATAAAAATATGAGTTTTAATATTATACGATCATAGAAGCTCATCTTTCTAGTTGCAGTCCGAGGGGCAAGGGAACAATCTGCTACTGGGACTTGTTGTTCAATGGTGATCTTTCAGTCTTTTAGGATCTATGTGGCATCACAACTCAGGTCCTGGCGTGGCTGGCCTCCTTTCTCTCTGACTGGCCCTCCCAGGTGGAATTTGGGGCCTTTCTTTCCTCTACCATTCTCTCTACTTGTGGTGTCCCCCAGGGATCTAACCTTTCCCCCTGGTTCTTCAATATCTACATGCCCCCCCTTGGCCAACAGGATTTCTACCTTTACCCCTAACTTTCAGTTTTATGCAGATGACAAGCAGCTCTCTTTCTCCTCCTTGCTCACCCCTGATTGTCTATTCACAATTCACGCTTGGTGTGCTGCTAACGATCTCTGTCTGAATGCCAGTAATACCAGCTCCCGCTTTCCCTCTTTCTCACTGGCCTGCCTCCCTTGGCCCTAAGCACTCACCTACCAGTGAGGCAAACAATCTTGGGGTCATCATCGACTCTACTGTCTCCTTCTCTTCTCACATCTCAGACATCTCCAAAAAGTCCAACTACCAACTGTACCTCTTCAGAGGTATTCTACCATTTCTCACTTTCCCCCAGTGGCTCACCACCTCAAGAGCCCTGGTTCCCTCTAGGCTGGACTATTGCAACAGCCGCTTTCTCAATCTTCCTACTTCTATGCTCCGTCCTTTACAACTCATCCAGAACAGAACTGCAAGACTTATCCTTGGCCTCAAGCTTTGGGACTGCATCTCTCTGGCACTGAAATCCATCCACTGGCTCCCCATGGCTGCAAGGATCAAGTTCAAGACCGTCTGCATAATCCAAAATGCTTTCTGGAACTGAGGCCTGCACAAGCTACAACGCTCTCTTCCTAAATATTCTCCCTCTAGAGTCCTCTGCTCGTCCTCCTCCAACTCTTGTACCGCTTTTACAAACAGAGATTTGGGGGTAGATCTTTATCCTTTGCAGGTGCCTCCCTCTGGAACAGCCTCCCTGTCTCTCTCAGTCTTGAGCCAGAACACCTTCAGTTCCAGAAACTCCTCAAGACTTTCCTCTTCTCTTCCTCCTTCTCTCTCGCTCTCCCTTGCTAACCTCCTTTCTTTTCTCTCCACCTCTCCTCCCTAACTCTGTTCAGTTTTTGCTGATTGGTTGCCTGGTTCACCTCTAGTGCCTTACAGGTTCCAGGCTCCCCCTACAGTCCTTTGCAATTGCCCCGGGCTGCTGCATTTTGTTCGGCATTACTGCACTTTCAGCTTACGCTCCATGAGCAGGGTAACCTCGCTGCACTTAACCCAGGGCCTTGCTGGACCAGACTTGTTTGTTCCCCCCCGTCCTCGCACCTCTGTCTGTACTTATGCATGATCTAAATGTACTAGGACCAGTTAGTTAATATGACCTAATGTTTCCACGTATGAAAAACAGAATACAAAGGAAGTACCATCAGGAAGATGAAGATTATAATTTTGGAACACAGTAGAACAATGTATGCCGAATGGAAAGAACCTTTATAAACATAGTCTATCTGAAGCAAATGTTAGGCCTCAAATATCCTATTGGTCAGATTGAATCATTCTGTGAAAACTATGTATTAGATAAGGAAATATTCAAATATGAAATGGATGTATTCTTTTTGTGTATACCATTAAATAGATATTTCAGATTCACCACAGCTTAAATGAACACAAATCGAAAGGTATCTAGACTTTTCATCGAAACAAATGCATCCAAGTCATTCCCATTGAATTTTATTCATCGAAAATCCATTCCATGGAAATGCATTTTCATTCAATAAAATTCGATGGAGTTCGATGGTAATTAGGGTTAGGGTTAGAATTAGGGTTAGGGCAATGGTGAGAATTAGGGCTAGGGTTGGGCTTAGAATTAGGGTTAGGGTTATGTTTGGGCTTAGAGTTAGGGTTAGGTTGGAGTTGGGATAGGGTTAAGGGGGGTGGGCGTGGGGATTGGGGGGGCTGGTGGGGGAACTCCCCAATATACAATAAACATTAAAACGGTATAAGGAGCTGGCCAGTGCCGACATTTCAGCACTGGACAGCTCCATGTAACGTTTTAATGTGGGAAATAAAAGCATCAAAATGCTATGTTTTACATTTAAAAGCACATATCCATTGCAACTTATCCATCCCTATTTTTGATGGAAATGTACTTTTACTTGTAAAAGATAGCATTTCGATGGATTTCCATTGGATGTATTTGCATCGATGCGTTTGTCTATCGATGCATTTCTTTCGATGTAAAGACCATAAACCAAAGTGAAATAAAAGTAAAGATCAAAGCAATCCGTTCTGTGGAATGAGTACTTTAACTCACATATAGTGGTATTGGCATACAAATAATTGCTAGATGGATGAGAAATGTAGTTTATGTAGAGGATTGGTCAGTTTGATTTACAAATATATTAATTAATGTCTCACAGACAGGTGTACTGTTTTTTCTATCATCAGGTTACAGCGAAATTCGAAAAACGTTTGCTGTTGCATGTCTCTCCCGCAATATTTAAAATGTAACTTCTGGGTTTTCTTGCATCAAATAAAATTAAAATCCTTTCTCTAAGACGCCAGTCTCAATCCATACTGCTGCCTGCATTTTGAAGTATGGTTTTAATTTTGTTATGCTGAAGCCACATATTTCAGTAGGCAAGCAATATTTCCTAGCAAGAGGATATGCTACAAAGAAACAATAGCAGGCTGAAATCCTGGACCCTTATCTTGTGCTGCTTTATGATGTAGACCCTTGATGCCCACCTAGAATAATGAAGAGGGGCACGTGTTGTAAAAACACAGCTTTAATGCAGTGCAATAATGACTCGGGGGTCAGCCAGTCTCCTCAGACCAACAAACAGAACTCTCAAACCATCCACAGCAGTATTTAAAGGCAAAGAACCACAACATTAGGATACATTCCAGATAACGGGTGTATGCAAATTTCATCCCCCCACTATTCTCCTACCTATACAAATCTAATAAAACAGAAATTGGCATAGCCTAATGGGCTAATACAGTACAGTGTTATGTCATGTGAATCCCACCGCAAAGGCCTACCATGCAGTTAATACAAAGAGCAAAATCTACCCCACATAGCAACAAACTAGATACAGTAATACTTCCTACAATGCAACAAGACATTTTTATCACAACATGATATTCCCAACCCCTCCACACTGGAGCTTGTCCTTGTAACTATCGCATGCTCATCTGCCTATGCCAAGGACACAAACCATTAGTTTGTGGAACATTCTCGTCTCTTGGAACGGTTTCTCTGGGAAGATACAACATATCACTAATTCTTGGGACAATGCTTTCATATGTTATGCCAGAAATTCACCCCGCCTCATACTTGTCAGTCTTGGAGACTCTCTATAGTGTGGTAGAAACAATACCCAAGTCAATAAATGGCAGAAGTATTTACTTCAATTATATTCAATAATATTCACAAAGCCTATATTTTGTTTTCCGTTAAAAACATTGTACCTGCATGTCTACATTCCCTCTTCTAGTTGATTTATCAACAACACCACCTTTCGCTTTCATCTTCTCAAAGGGAGTCTGTGGTATCCCCTGTGTACTCTTCTGGGCTGTAGTGCAAAAAACAACCATCCCCATCCCTGTGGGGTCAACATATTTTTCAAAATAATGTTCAGGATCATTAGGGCATTCAAACAATGTTTCATCTGTGCCGATTGGGTACGAGATTCAAATCCTGTGCGGCTTATTTACTTGTTCAGTTTGGGTGTAGACGTGTTTCACAAGAGGGGTAGCATCAACAGATTGTATAGTGAGTAACATCATAGGTGCTACTTTAGCCATCAGTCTTTTGAAACACCCCGGGAAAAGCTGGAAAATGCAATAAAGAACAAATAGCAACACAAAAGGAATCAGCACTTTGAGGAGGCTACCCATCCATGAAGGCATCCATGAAAACGTTGATGTGAACAAGTCATCGTTCTGCACCCCACAATAGTGGTGCGCAGATTGTGCAATGCTTGTATTACCTGAGTGAGGCTACCATTGTCCATATCATTGTGGTGTATGTATGTGCACAAGAAGTGCCCAGTTTGGTGCAACCCCCCCACTCCATGACAGTTATCATATTGAGCATGTAGCCATTCTGCAAAGTGGTTAGTCTCATGGCACGAAGTTCTTCCCTAATTGAAATCAACCTATTTTCTATCTCATTTTTGGCCATTTGAATAAGCTCCCATCTGGTTATTTGCAGTCACGTAGCGCTAGCTCCCTCTTGCACCCCAGGAGCATGAAATGAGGCAACAAACATATTTAGCTTCACTGAAAAATCTGTATTCTTCCATGTATAGGCAAATCCTCCAAATAACAAATAGAGGTCCATGAGGGCAACGGTACCCCCTTGAAGATCGGGAATGTTCACAGTCACATTTCAGTTCAGATTCAACCCCGAAACACATTGTTATTTCTCCTGAAACATACGGAGAACTGTGAGGGTGTCATGACTTTGGTAGGAGGTTCGTATTGATTTGTCCAAGTCAAACTGTTTACATATCTGCCCCATGTAGAAAAAGAAGTCACATTTATGTTTTGCAGCAAATTATTGCATAGACTGAACATCCATCCTGTGCTGCATCCGTTATTCATGGAACCCATTTGCCTCTATAATAGATTGTTCCCGTCACTTAAAAACCAGGTCTACTTCCACAATGAGGTTGGCTCAGTCCAGTGTCATTAAAACACTTGGATTCAGGGGATGTTGTTAAAAAGAATCCACTCTTCCCGACAAACTTCTGCCATGTCTCAGTTGTCTGCGTCTGCCCTCTCCTCCGATACATTTGTACAATAACACTCAACCCCTTTTCTTCTATTATCATTTTCTCTTCCACATAATTATCGTCTATTGCTGTATTAACCGCCCTCCACTGGATATGGACCTTATTTGCATGAACAGTGCCTGGCACTCTGCATAAAGCCAGGTGAACAGAACATTGTGCTATGTCTGATGGCAATTCCTTGGCTATAAACACCTGAGTATGGTTGTCCAATTATTCAGTTTGGTTATGGTTGTGTTTGGCAAGAGGGGTAGCATCAACAGATTGTATAGTGAGTGACATCATAGGTACTACTTTAAAACAAAATTCAAGCACTCTGACTTGCTTACGCAAATATTTCGCCATCATAATGAATCACATTTAAACTAATACGTTCCAATACTCCACTATACAATTTAAAAAGGAGAACATGCACATGCATAATAACACTATATAATTATAATTGGTTAATTATAATGTGCTTAATACCCAAAGGTTTCTAAACGTGTCCCGGGGATCGAACCTGTGTTTCTCCTCATTGATTGGCTTGCTTCCAAGGTGAGTGTGTTGCCCCTGAGATATCCTCCCAAGACAATATGAGTAAAAACATGCATATCAAAACAATTTCAAAATAATTTCATCTTATAAAATTCTATATAAAGTCTGTTAAAAGCATCTACTTTTTACTTTACTTTAATTAATTTATATAGTGCAGCAAAGGACCCAAAGGCTTGAGGGCACTGACAAACATAAAGGCAGACAGTCCATACAAAGTCCATAGGGAGGCAGAAATAGAGAGGTCAAAGAAGCAGCTGAATCGTTATTAATCAAACAACCAAGTTTTTCAATCTCTTTTTGAATGGTTCAGGCTTATTCAGGAGTCCAATATCGGCCAGAGTTCATTCCAGGCCGAGGGGGCAGCCACTGAAAATGCCCCCTTTTCTGTCTTCCTGGATCGACATCTAGGGATCACAAGTAGATTTTAATTATTCGATTTGAGGACTCTGCTGGAAGCCTACGCCACAGTAAGTTCCTTGAGATAGACTGACATTTAAATGTGATCATGAGAAGGCAAAAACGAATTCTCGCCACCACCGGTAACCAATGCAAGGCTCTTCTGGCCTCAGTGACGTGATCTTGTCTTGAAAGGCCCATTACGACCCTTACGGCACCATTCTGTATAACTTGGAGCCTGTTGACATTTGCTTTTCTCATGCCTACCAGAAGACTGCACCAGTAATCCAGTTTGGAGACCTCAACAGCCCTAGCCAGAATATCAGCATTGGCCTGTGTTAACAAAGGGTATAGGTGGGCAAACAGTTTTATGTGATACGCGACCGCTGCGACCACACTCCCCACATGGTCCTTCATGGTAAGGTGTTAGTCAAAGGTGACCCCTAGCGATTTAACTTTCTTGAGTGGACTGATCTTCATGTCCCCTATTTGGAAAGAGTTATACGCTGTGCCCAATTTGGACAATGCTGACAGTGTTGAGACTATTAAGAGTTCAGTCTTAGATTTATTAATTGCCAGGCTGTTCAAGATCATCCAGTGTTCAATACTGGCATAGATTGTATTCAGTTTTTCTTCGTCTTGAAGGTGACAACCCGACAAGGGGATGACACGCTATGTGTCATCCTCAAAGTTGGTAAACCAGGTTTGTTTCTGTTCCAGCATAGCGAAAAAGGGACCATATAGATGTTATACAAACAGGGCGATAAGCTTGCCCCCTGTGCGACATCAAATTGGGTTGGCACTGCGCCCGCCTCTGCTTTATCAGAGCATACTCTGCTTACTTGATTATCCAATTAGGATGCAACCCAAAAAGTTGCAGCTGGGGAAAAATTGCCCACTTCCTCGAGCCTGGAGACCAGTAGAGGATGGTCTACCAGGTCAAATGCAGTTGTAAGATCCAATAACATGAGCATGGAAGAGAGTCCCCTGTCCATCCTTTCAAAAAGGCTAGATGTTAATTCCAATAAGGCGGTCTCTGTGCTATGACCTGCTCTGAACCCAGATTGTTGAAAATTTAGAACAGGAATGTTCTTAAGATGTTGAGCAATTTGCTTATAAGCAACCTGATCCAAGATCTCCTGTAGAAATGCAGTGTTGGTTATAGGCCTATAGTTTAGAGGGTCACCTGAAGGGAGGCCTGGTTTTTTCAAAAGAGGGGTAACCCAAGATTGTTTGAGGTCTACCGGCACAGACCCCTCCAAGAGTGAGGCATTGACAAAATTGAGAATAGCAGCCAGCAGAGGCAGGGGGCAGGTTTTAATGATGATAGCTGAACATGGGTCTCCTTTGCAGCTAGTGGTTTTTAAATGTACCACCACCTCAGTCAGTTCTTCTAAAGATATGGGTAAAAAGTTAAACTGAGGAATAGAGGAGCATCTTTTGAAGCATTGAGCGCTCAGCTTGCTTGGATCTGCCCGGGCAATATCAATCTTGGATGATATATTAACCTTGATGTCCTTCAGTTTCTTGCCCATTGCATCCTGGATGCTCTGACACCAGGCTGTGTCTTTCACTACTAAATACAAAAGCAGTGTCTAATTCTTAAGACACTCCGTCCCCTGCACACCATATGTACTGAATCAGACAGTCAAACAGTTTATGAAAAATATCCAATTTTACTTATGTTTAACATCATATACACATGATCAACTAGTGATCGTCATGAATTACAGTTTCATACAGATATAGGTAACATATCGAAAATCACAAAACAATGTGACCCCTTTAGCTTGAGGGGTAAATCTGAATAATACACATTTTGAGGCTCAAAGTATTTTGGGTTATGAACCCCTTCTTCAGGAGCAAAACAAATATATGTAGGGATACATACAACAAAAAAAAAACAATCAGTGTTCTGCTCACTTTGAAATTATCACAATGTATTAATTGACTTCAGAGGTACAAGTGCCACATTACTACATAAATGTCTCTAAACACGGTCTATAATTATGGTAAAACAGACACCTTCATACATTATGGAAGTAAATATACAAAGATTAAACTTGTTGGAACGAATGCCATCATTTATTTAATACAACTCAGTTGGAGAAGACCCTTAGATTGTTGACCATAGAGAATAATCGTAACCATCTCAGGATTGGCCCAGACATGTACTCAATAAATAAAAAAAAAAGATGTTTACATCGTGATTACATGGTGCTAGAGCGACCTAGCTGAGTGTTCAGTTATAATATAGAATGACAAGTACCTGTATTCTATTCTGGCAGGAATATAATTCATGTCTGTTTAGCATATAGTGGAGTTCACTATAGTCCGAGATCACGGTGAGGATTGCTCAATCAGGGGTCTCCCACATTCTATTCCCTCAGTTATGTTGTCAAATCCCCTTCGGCGATTCCAATTGGTGAGGTACTCCTAAAGAGGAACACTAGGATTCTATTATTAAAGGCACCAGTATAAAGGATGGAGCTAGTTCTATCGTGTTCAGCAAAAGCACTCATCTAATGTTATGAGTATACAGCCAGCCTAGAAAGAGAACTGTCGGTAGTGGCACCGATGGTGTCTCATTAAAGGCAGGTGTCCAAACACAATGAAGGTGGAGTTTGTGTGTTGTATATTCATAGATTACGTCTGTGGAATAAAAACACAGAGTTCTATTGCAGTATATCTCTAGATTGCCCTAACAAGGAGAAGGTCTACAAGGCAGTCAGATCCCAGTCAATCTATGAAAGTCAAAGTAAAAGCATCTCTGCTGTTTGCAGTAAGTCATAACAACACAGATTGTTTAACTGTCTGATTCAGTCCACACGGTGTGCAGGGGACGAGAGTGTCTTAAGAATTAGACACTGCTTTTGTATTTTGTATGTTTCAGAGCCTGTATTCTTTTCTAACTTAAATGTTGACTACTCAATTTACAACTGGTGTGCGCATATAGGTATTCTTATCTTTTACTACTAAGCCAGTGTTAACAGGGGAAGTGGATTCTTGCTCTGACCTGGCATTCACAATCTTGTTGTTGAAATACGTTTTTTTTGCCTCCAAGACTGTCTTTATAAGTTCATAGCAAAGGACAGAGATGGCTCTCACCCCTTCTCAAAATCCCCCCACAACTCTTACTGAGTCAGTGTTCGATATTGTTCTATAAATGTATCCAAGTGCAGTCCTCTTCATTCAGCCAGATCTGAGCAGCTCAGAAATAGATGTTTCAAATGTTCACGCTCTGACAGATAATGACAGAATCTATAGACACATTCTTCATGACACAACTTAAACCTCTTTCCTAAAACATCCTGCATTGGGAGCACATTAAGCCGAATCTCAGGAAGGTGCCCCTAAAGTCTGCATTTGGATATTTTCTAAATAGTACGGAAGATGGTTCACTACCTTTGATTCACCTCTTAATGGTTCAAATGCCTTATATGTATCACAATCTGAGAATCTACAAATCCAATCTGCAGCCCAACATTTTTTTTTTGCTTTTCCCAAATCATGCAACAGCAGAGCTACATCCATATCCATGTTGGCCATGATATCCAAACAAAGCAGCGTACCTTTCAATGTATAACATAAGGATGTTTCATGTGCAACAAGGCATTTCCTGAAAAACAATAATCTTCTCCATAACACCACACTCTGAAGGGACATTAAGCCTAGTTCACAAAGTAAAATATTAATAGGGAAACTCACCAACACTTTTTTCCAAAATCTCCTTTAAAGTAGGTACAGCATGAAGTGCCCAGTTTGGTGAAATGCCCTCTCCCATGGCAGTGATCATGTCGAGCAGATATCGATTCTGCAAAGTGGTTAGTCTTATGGTCCAAATTTCTTCCTTAATTGCATTCAACCCATTTTCTGTCTCGTGGCCATTTGAATAAGCTCCCATCTGGCTATTTCCAGCCTCTTAGCGTTAGCTCCCACTTGCACCACAGGAGCGAGAAATGGGGCAAAAAACATTTCAGCATGACTGAACAATCTGTATTCCTGTTGTATCTAATGATATCTTTAGAGACTACCCTTAATATGGGGAGTTCAACCCCCCCCCCGCGCCAGTTAAGGCGTTGCACGATAGATTCAGTCTAGCTCTGCCTATGACTCATATAGAGCCACTTAGCTCACTCCTCCTGTGCCATCAAGAAGCCAACAACCATTCCGGGTTATTGAAAGTATATATATCTATGAAATAACAGGTTCAATGAATATTTGCACCAAACTATTACACACACCACCTTCTGTGTTGCACAAAAATTGAACAGTCTCCTGTCTCACAAAACCCCAGAATGTCAAAATTAAATTGTACATTACAACATGACGAGATCACGAGTATTAGCATTCCTTGATAAAGTTTAGATTTAAATCAACTGCAATCTTTTTCTATTTTTCAACAGAAATGTTCACACATACAGTGGCTTTGTATGTTTAATTTCCCTGCACACTTGAAAATACTAGCAGTTTTTTTGATAATATTTTAGATTGATAAAAAACCCTTCTTCCTTCTTCACCCTGCAGCAATACACAATCTCTCTTCTAAAAGGGTAACTTTCTCACTAAAGGGAAAAAGTGTGCATTTTTCAGTTAGGAATTACACTACGTTTCATTTAGCAAAACACTTTTCTACCTAGCACCAATACCCCCAACATTCAGTTACATTCAGCACCCCTCTGCTTAAAGGCCAGGTCTGGGAAATGGTGACAGTTAAGCATTTAATTTCAGACAAGGACAACCCTTCCCATTAGGGAATTCTGGAGTTAAGGAAAATAGGTGTTCCCAATTACATTAACAGATCATAGTTTTTGTTTACATTGGGAATGTATTTTGTTAATTAATGTTAACAAAAGCACCCCATGTTATTTAGCTATATGGGAATTAATTGAATTATTATTTATCAAAATAAATGAAGGATCTACTTCCATACCACCCCCCCCCCCTTCCCACTAACTAAGGGAAAGGTATTAAATGAAAGAAATTCCCACACTTGGTTCGGTTGGACCAACTACTTACATTGGATTTCTGGGTTTTTGGTGCACAGGAAAGACATCAGCATTTCAGGGTCCTCTCTTGGGGAATCACAGCGATCTGGTCAGGCACTTTGGTCATGGAAAGCCACCAGCATTCATTCCTGTATTTTGCTCTCCTTGCCAAAATTCCAGCATCTTTAGTCTTTCCCAATTGCTGTCTCACAGGCAATGTTAAATCTACATCCAGCTCTCAGTAGTTCCACCCAGAGGACTTCAGGCAGCTGTCCTGGAAAGATTACATTCTGCAGCCCTCTTTCAGCATTCACCCAGATGATGTTTAGGCAGTTCTCCCGCTCTGGCTTGTACAGCCACTTTTTAACCTCAAAGCCACACCTCTGAAATATTGAAATCAGGAGGTGTCAAATTATAAGCACTGAATTTTAATTGGACCCTTATGGTCTTCTCCACCCCCAAGACCCAGTCTCTATCGATCGGCCCATGGAGTGATGAACTGAAACCCTCAGAGGGATGAACACACCTACTAGTGCTTACATTTTTTTACATGTCAGTTATGCACTCAAAAAGTCAAAGGGTCAACTTTCTTTATTTTACACATACACCTAGCAATCTATATATATATTTAGATTGAACTAATCATGGCAGGATTATTAAGATGTCTCCCATCTCGGCAGGAGGTTGTAGGTCCAACTGATGATTTATTGCACTTTACTCACAAATAATAACAGTTATGATCACCAAATTCTATACACAGTTACATCATTCACTAATTGACTACCTCCCCGAGGTTCATTCTAGGGACATTTTCTGGGGATTTAAAAACACATTTTAGATTGTTACAGGGTTTCCTATAGCAAAACTTTAATAGGAATTACATCAATAAGTAGGCCTGTCCAGCAGACGTTTAGTGATACCTGAACCATTATGGTGTGACTATGATAGTCCATTATAACTAATGAGACTCCTCAAACATATATGCAGATCCTGACTTTCATTTCACAGTTTAAATGTTGGTTCTTCTCGGAGCATCTGTTCCAGTCTCTGCTGCTTCATTTTTTTTACTTAAGCCTGCAAATATGTTACACTCACCTGGTATCCACGGGGATGCCACCCAGCCTGGTTGGATGATTTGCACTCTTGAACCCTCTTCCGGTCCCTTCATAAGGCCTCTGGTTAAATATGGGTCTGCAATATAGGAGAGCTGGATTTAATACCAGATTGTCTTTATGTTTTCCCACCTCCCTTGGCCTCAACTCCTACCTCCCCCTTGGGCCTTCTCCTCACCTTAATATTGTAAAAGGTGGATTCTCCGTCCTGCACCTCGTGGCAGGGGCGTGTAGATGTGGGGGGGCAAGCAGCAACCAAGTTACTTCACTGGTGCAAACCCCCTGTGGGAATCCAGGCCTGCTGCAACTCCATAGGTTTGCTGATTTACAGTCTTTATATGCAGTTATGTTTCTTTTAGTTCAAATAATGTCTTAGGTATGGAAGGTATTTTGGTGTTGTCATGCAGTTTGAAGATGAGCATGGGCCGGTAGGCGAAAGCGCGGTGTGCGCGATGATGTCCGGTGAGTAATACGCAATGCGCTTTTTCACCTTTTATATTGCTAACCAGTGTCTTTTCTCTCCTTGCAGGTTGCGATGTTCCTTGCCGAGCGCCGTAATGTTCCAGCAATGATACTGACCAGGAGATGACTACCCAGGTAAGAATTGTGTGGCTTTCTTCATTCGGGAGGAAACGTGAGTAAACGCTTACTAATGCTGTCTTTCTTTCTCCTCTTTCCAGGTTATGGTATTCCAGGATGCATGCAGTGCCGGATGATGGAGTTCATACCTTCAGTTGAGTGAAACTGAAGTCAGCGATGGATTAAAGACAGGATACTGTTCCAGGTAAGTTTCATAGTGTTCTTTCTCTCTCTGCAGGTCCTTGGTTTCAGGTAAGCTGGCATGAAATAACTGGACACGGTGAGCGTTACGCTGCCCACAGCAGAATAACGCAAAGCATGTTCTGCTGTTTGGGTGTGGTTTAAATAGTCTCAGGTAAAGTAGTCCAGGTAAAATAGTCCCAGGCCTGCCACACCCAAAGTAGTCCAGGTAAAGTAATCCCAGGCCTGCCACACCCAAAAGACTAGACCGCATAGCTCAGTTCCTTGTAACTGAGCTATGTGTGTGTCTCCATGTTGGTTGAACCCCCCAAGTTAAATAGTCCCATTCTAATGTTGGTCTTCATAATGGTTATGAGCCTGGCGCTAAAGTCGCCAGGACTGACTCCAAGAGAGTTTTGGTTGAGGTTTTAAGACCTTTGACCTGGCCCTAACTGGAAGGCTGACTTGCCAGTGAGGACCAGGGGCAAGGGTCATGAGAGCACTCCTCCCGCCATGCCCCTCTCACGCTGGCACTTCTGCCTAGTCCTGGTTTGGCTGGGTAATTCTGATGGAACTTTTTAATTAAGCGAGGTGCATGTATGTATTCACTAGGTTCCCATGATCTGTCTTGAGGGCGGTTTCCCTTCCAATCAACTAAGTAGTATAGTTTGGATTTGGTGTATTTTGAGTCTAGGATATCCTTTACTTCAAACTCTGGTTCTCCGTCAACGAATACTGGTTTTGGTGGTGTTGGTGTTATGGGCGCTGGTACTTACGGACACCGGAAATGGTCACTATGGAGACGGTGGCACCATATTGCCACAATCCGCATCTCCCCTCAGAAGATGGCGTCGGAAGTGCAAGGTAGCAGTTTACTCATTCTCTCTGACTCTAAGGAGGAATCTCCTCCTCCTCTCCCGGAAATAGTACTTACACCTCGGATTCCTGCAACACGGCGCGTTGCTTCTGTTAGCAGAGGCTGTGCTTTGTAAGTCCGATTCTAGATTTATTAAGATCTTTTTTCCATTAATCCTGACAGTTCAACCTACGGAATCCCCCTCTGACGGTCATTCCTTCTTTCAGAGCCTCCCTCTTCAACATTCCCCCATCGGGACCAATAGTACTTTCAGCGGTCCCTCGTGAACATCAAATCCTTTCGGAATACAGCCTCACTGTAGGTGTTCCCCTCGGAATAAAATTTCACTTACTGTGGAGTCACCATTCTGCCTTCGTTTCTTATATTCTTATTTCTGTAAGCAGGGAAACCTACATTCCACGGGACTACCTCTCCCAGCCTGCACCCCGGTTAAGACACGGGATTGGATCGACCTCCCACGTTTCATCTCTGTCAAGAATCATACAAACGCAGAGAGAAAAGGTACATCGCCCAGATCTCTATCTTTCTTCACTCCTTAGAGCCCATAACTTATTGTGCTCTCTCTTTCACTACAGCCTCCTACAGCTCCTAGAATCCCACTCAACTGATGTCCCGGTGATCTCCGAACCCCTGAGACCCGCACTGCAGCAACCCCGATACGCAGACGTCAAAGCTCTCTAGCTGCCCTGACGTCAACACCAGCAGGGTTTTCTCCCCCTCGAGGGTTTCCCTGGAGCTTTCCCCTCGGCTCCGGTTTTACTCGGAGCGAGGAGAGAGTTCGAGGTGAGCCTTCCATTTCGCCTTTCAGAAAAGAAGACCAGGTCAGTGAGTTTATTTTCTGTTATTCTGTTGTTGCCATCCAAACCAAATGCAGTCATAATAGTTGTAACCTGAGTGCCGGGTTGTACCGGTTTCAGGAGTGATACCTGAAACACAGGATGAATCTGCATAGTGGGTGGTAGGGCTAATTTAACTGCAACTGGATTTATTAAGGATTCAATAGAATAAGGTCCCAGATATCGGTGACGAAAGGTCTGTGTCCCTTTTATGGGCACATATTTTGATGCTAACCAGTCCATGTCTCCAATTTGATAGTCGGGGGCTTTACTATGATGTTGGTCAGCACATTTCTTTTGTCTGTTCTTGGCTTGAAGGCCTGGGAAATAGTCGTATGTAGGGTTTTAACCGCTGGCATTTCCAAAGGGTTTGGGAGATCCAATTCTGAAGTACGTGGATGTCTACCATATATAGTGTAGAACGGGGTTTGTCCAGTGCTGGTGTGTAATGAATTATTATAGGCATATTTATCTATCCATAACAAGTCCTTCCAATTTCTTTCCACTTGATGTAACATGCAACATAAGTATTGCTCAGGGGTTTGGTTTGTTCTTTCTGTTTGGCCATCTGTTTGAGGATGGTGACTTGTGGATAGTTGAATGTCAAGTTGGGCCATTGAACAGCATTTCCTCCAGAAGTTGGATACAAACTGACTACCTCGATCTTAGATCAAGATGATGGAAAGCCATGTAGCCGTATGATTTCCTCGAGGAATACTTTCGCTAAATTGGATGCATTTGGAAGACCCTTAAAAGGAATAAAGTGTACCATTTTAGAGAACAAGTCTACAACTACTAAGATGGTGTTGAATCCTTGAGTGGGAGGTAGATCTGTAATGAAATCAAGGGACAGCGTGGTCCATGGTGCGGGAGGAATTTCCATGCTTGGAGAAGACCAGCTGGTTTCTGCTTTTGGGACTTGTTTTGTGCACACACACCGCAACATTGGATAAATTGTATGATGTCTTTACGCCATGTGGGCCACCAATAGTTTCGTTTTAACTCCTACCTCCGCCATGGGCATTCTCATCACCTTAATATTGTACACGGTGGATTCTCCGTCCTGCTCCTCATGGCAGGGGCGCGTAAATGTCGGGGCGAGCAGCGACCAAGTTACTTCACTGGTGCAAGCCCCCCTGTGGGAATCCAGGCCTGCTGCGACTCCATAGGTTTGCTGCTTTCCAGTCTTTATATGCAGTTCTTATGTTCCTCTTAGTTCGAATAATAATGTCTTGCTCCTTTCCTTTTAGGTATGGAATGTATTTTGATGTTGTCATGCAGTTTGAAGATGAGCATGGACTGGTAGGTGAAAGTGCGGTGTGCGCGATGCTGTCCGGTGAGTAATGCGCGATGCGCAGTGCTGTTTCGCTTTTTATATTGCTAACCTGTGTCTTTTTCTCTCCTTGCAGTCCCTATTTGGAAAGAGTTATACGCTGTGCCCAATTTGGACAATGCTGACAGTGTTGAGACTATTAAGAGTTCAGTCTTAGATTTATTAATTGCCAGGCTGTTCAAGATCATCCAGTGTTCAATACTGGCATAGATTGTATTCAGTTTTTCTTCATCTTGAAGGTGACAACCCGACAAGGGGATGACACGCTATGTGTCATCCTCAAAGTTGGTAAACCAGGTTTGTTTCTGTTCCAGCATAGCGAAAAAGGGACCATATAGATGTTATACAAACAGGGCGATAAGCTTGTCCCCTGTGCGACACCAAATTGGGTTGGCACTGCGCCCGCCTCTGCTTTATCAGAGCATACTCTGCTTACTTGATTATCCAATAAGGATGCAACCCAAAAAGTTACAGCTGGGGAAAAATTGCCCACTTCCTCGAGCCTGGAGCCCAGTAGAGGGTGATCTACCAGGTCAAATGCAGTTGTAAGATCCAATAACATGAGCATAGAAGAGAGTCCCCTGTCCATCCTTTCAAAAAGCCTAGATTTTAATTCCAATAAGGCAGTCTCTGTGCTATGACCTGCTCTGAACCCAGATTGTTGAAAATTTAGAACAGGAATGTTCTTAAGATGTTGAGCAATTTGCTTATAAGCAACCTGATCCAAGATCTTCTGTAGAAATGCAGTGTTGGTTATAGGCCTATAGTTTAGAGGTTCACCTGAAGGGAGGCCTGGTTTTTTCAAAAGAGGGGTAACCCAAGATTGTTTGAGGTCTACCGGCACAGACCCCACCAAGAGTGAGGCTTTGACAAAATTGAGAATAGCAGCCAGCAGAGGCAGGGGCAGGTTTTAATGATGATAGCTGAACATGGGTCTCCTTTGCAGCTAGTGGTTTTTAAATGTACCACCACCTCAGTCAGTTCTTCTAAAGAGATGGGTAAAAGGTTAAACTGAGGAATAGAGGAGCATCTTTTGAAGCATTGAGCGCTCAGCTTGCTTGGATCTGCCCGGGCAATATCAATATTGGATGATATATTAACCTTGATGTCCTTCAGTTTCTTGCCCATTGCATCCTGGATGCTCTGACACCAGGCTGTGTCTTTCACCACTAAATACAAAAGCAGTGTCTAATTCTTAAGACACTCCGTCCCCTGCACACCATATGTACTGAATCAGACAGTCAAACAGTTTATGAAAAATATCCAATTTTACTTATGTTTAACATCATATACACATGATCAACTAGTGATCGTCATGAATTACAGTTTCATACAGATATAGGTAACATATCGAAAATCACAAAACAATGTGACCCCTTTAGCTTGGGGGGTAAATCTGAATAATACACATTTTGAGGCTCAAAGTATTTTTGGGTTATGAACCCCTTCTTCAGGAGCAAAACAAATATATGTAGGGATACATACAAAAAAAAAACAATCAGTGTTCTGCTCACTTTGAAATTATCACAATGTATTAATCGACTTCAGAGGTACAAGTGCCACATTACTACATAAATGTCTCTAAACACGGTCTATAATTATGGTAAAACAGACACCTTCATACATTATGGAAGTAAATATACAAAGATTAAACTTGTTGGAACGAATGCCATCATTTATTTAATACAACTCAGTTGGAGAAGACCCTTAGATTGTTGACCATAGAGAATAATCGTAACCATCTCAGGATTGGCCCAGACATATACTCAATAAATTAAAAAAAACGATGTTTACATCGTGATTACATGGTGCTAGAGCGACCTAGCTGAGTGTTCAGTTATAATATAGAATGACAAGTACCTGTATTCTATTCTGGCAGGAATATAATTCATGTCTGTTTAGCATATAGTGGAGTTCACTATAGTCCGAGATCATGGTGAGGATTGCTCAATCAGGGGTCTCCCACATTCTATTCCCTCAGTTATGTTGTCAAATGCCCTTCGGCGATTCCAATTGGTGAGGTACTCCTAAAGAGGAACACTAGGATTCTATTATTAAAGGCACCAGTATAAAGGATGGAGCTAGTTCTATCGTGTTCAGCAAAAGCACTCATCTAATGTTATGAGTATACAGCCAGCCTAGAAAGAGAACTGTCGGTAGTGGCACCGATGGTGTCTCATTAAAGGCAGGTGTCCAAACACAATGAAGGTGGAGTTTGTGTGTTGTATATTCATAGATTACGTCTGTGGAATAAAAACACAGAGTTCTATTGCAGTATATCTCTAGATTGCCCTAACAAGGAGAAGGTCTACAAGGCAGTCAGATCCCAGTCAATCTATGAAAGTCAAAGTAAAAGCATCTCTGCTGTTTGCAGTAAGTCATAACAACACAGATTGTTTAACTGTCTGATTCAGTCCACACGGTGTGCAGGGGACGAGAGTGTCTTAAGAATTAGACACTGCTTTTGTATTTTGTATGTTTCAGAGCCTGTATTCTTTTCTAACTTAAATGTTGACTACTCAATTTACAACTGGTGTGCGCATATAGGTATTCTTATCTTTTACTACTAAGCCAGTGTTAACAGGGGAAGTGGATTCTTGCTCTGACCTGGCATTCACAATCTTGTTGTTGAAATACGTTTTTTTTGCCTCCAAGACTGTCTTTATAAGTTCATAGCAAAGGACAGAGATGGCTCTCACCCCTTCTCAAAATCCCCCCACAACTCTTACTGAGTCAGTGTTCGATATTGTTCTATAAATGTATCCAAGTGCAGTCCTCTTCATTCAGCCAGATCTGAGCAGCTCAGAAATAGATGTTTCAAATGTTCACGCTCTGACAGATAATGACAGAATCTATAGACACATTCTTCATGACACAACTTAAACCTCTTTCCTAAAACATCCTGTATTGGGAGCACATTAAGCCGAATCTCAGGAAGGTGCCCCTAAAGTCTGCATTTGGATATTTTCTAAATAGTACGGAAGATGGTTCACTACCTTTGATTCACCTCTTAAATGTTCAAATGCCTTATATGTATCACAATCTGAGAATCTACAAATCCAATCTGCAGCCCAACATTTTTTTTTTGCTTTTCCCAAATCATGCAACAGCAGAGCTACATCCATATCCATGTTGGCCATGATATCCAAACAAAGCAGCGTACCTTTCAATGTATAACATAAGGATGTTTCATGTGCAACAAGGCATTTCCTGAAAAACAATAATCTTCTCCATAACACCACACTCTGAAGGGACATTAAGCCTAGTTCACAAAGTAAAATATTAATAGGGAAACTCACCAACACTTTTTTCCAAAATCTCCTTTAAAGTAGGTACAGCATGAAGTGCCCAGTTTGGTGAAATGCCCTCTCCCATGGCAGTGATCATGTCGAGCAGATATCGATTCTGCAAAGTGGTTAGTCTTATGGTCCAAATTTCTTCCTTAATTGCATTCAACACATTTTCTGTCTCGTGGCCATTTGAGTAAGCTCCCATCTGGCTATTTCCAGCCTCTTAGCGTTAGCTCCCACTTGCACCACAGGAGCGAGAAATGGGGCAAAAAACATTTCAGCATGACTGAACAATCTGTATTCCTGTTGTATCTAATGATATCTTTAGAGACTACCCTTAATATGGGGAGTTCAACCCCCCCCCGCGCCAGTTAAGGCGTTGCACGATAGATTCAGTCTAGCTCTGCCTATGACTCATATAGAGCCACTTAGCTCACTCCTCCTGTGCCATCAAGAAGCCAACAACCATTCCGGGTTATTGAAAGTATATATATCTATGAAATAACAGGTTCAATGAATATTTGCACCAAACTATTACACACACCACCTTCTGTGTTGCACAAAAATTGAACAGTCTCCTGTCTCACAAAACCCCAGAATGTCAAAATAAATTGTACATTACAACATGACGAGATCACGAGTATTAGCATTCCTTGATAAAGTTTAGATTTAAATCAACTGCAATCTTTTTCTATTTTTCAACAGAAATGTTCACACATACAGTGGCTTTGTATGTTTAATTTCCCTGCACACTTGAAAATACTAGCAGTTTTTTTGATAATATTTTAGATTGATAAAAAACCCTTCTTCCTTCTTCACCCTGCAGCAATACACAATCTCTCTTCTAAAAGGGTAACTTTCTCACTCAAGGGAAAAAGTGTGCATTTTTCAGTTAGGAATTACACTACGTTTCATTTAGCAAAACACTTTTCTACCTAGCACCAATACCCCCAACATTCAGTTACATTCAGCACCCCTCTTCTTAAAGGCCAGGTCTGGGAAATGGTGACAGTTAAGCATTTAATTTCAGACAAGGACAACCCTTCCCATTAGGGAATTCTGGAGTTAAGGAAAATAGGTGTTCCCAATTACATTAACAGATCATAGTTTTTGTTTACATTGGGAATGTATTTTGTTAATTAATGTTAACAAAAGCACCCCATGTTATTTAGCTATATGGGAATTAATTGAATTATTATTTATCAAAATAAATGAAGGATCTACTTCCATACCACCCCCCCTTCCCACTAACTAAGGGAAAGGTATTAAATGAAAGAAATTCCCACACTTGGTTCGGTTGGACCAACTACTTACATTGGATTTCTGGGTTTTTGGTGCACAGGAAAGACATCAGCATTTCAGGGTCCTCTCTTGGGGAATGACAGCGATCTGGTCAGGCACTTTGGTCATGGAAAGCCACCAGCATTCATTCCTGTATTTTGCTCTCCTTGCCAAAATTCCAGCATCTTTAGTCTTTCCCAATTGCTGTCTCACAGGCAATGTTAAATCTACATCCAGCTCTCAGTAGTTCCACCCAGAGGACTTCAGGCAGCTGTCCTGGAAAGATTACATTCTGCAGCCCTCTTTCAGCATTCACCCAGATGATGTTTAGGCAGTTCTCCCGCTCTGGCTTGTACAGCCACTTTTTAACCTCAAAGCCACACCTCTGAAATATTGAAATCAGGAGGTGTCAAATTATAAGCACTGAATTTTAATTGGACCCTTATGGTCTTCTCCACCCCCAAGACCCAGTCTCTATCGATCGGCCCATGGAGTGATGAACTGAAACCCTCAGAGGGATGAACACACCTACTAGTGCTTACATTTTTTTACATGTCAGTTATGCACTCAAAAAGTCAAAGGGTCAACTTTCTTTATTTTACACATAAACCTAGCAATCTATATATATATTTAGATTGAACTAATCATGGCAGGATTATTAAGATGTCTCCCATCTCGGCAAGAGGTTGTAGGTCCAACTGATGATTTATTGCACTTTACTCACAAATAATAACAGTTATGATCACCAAATTCTATACACAGTTACATCATTCACTAATTGACTACCTCCCCGAGGTTCATTCTAGGGACATTTTCTGGGGATTTAAAAACACATTTTAGATTGTTACAGGGTTTCCTATAGCAAAACTTTAATAGGAATTACATCAATAAGTAGGCCTGTCCAGCAGACGTTTAGTGATACCTGAACCATTATGGTGTGACTATGATAGTCCATTATAACTAAAGAGACTCCTCAAACATATATGCAGATCCTGACTTTCATTTCACAGTTTAAATGTTGGTTCTTCTCGGAGCATCTGTTCCAGTCTCTGCTGCTTCATTTTTTTTACTTAAGCCTGCAAATATGTTACACTCACCTGGTATCCACGGGGATGCCACCCAGCCTGGTTGGATGATTTGCACTCTTGAACCCTCTCCCGGTCCCTTCATAAGGCCTCTGGTTAAATATGGGTCTGCAATATAGGAGAGCTGGATTTAATACCAGATTGTCTTTATGTTTTCCCACCTCCCTTGGCCTCAACTCCTACCTCCCCCTTGGGCCTTCTCCTCACCTTAATATTGTAAAAGGTGGATTCTCCGTCCTGCTCCTCGTGGCAGGGGCGTGTAGATGTGGGGGTCAAGCAGCAACCAAGTTACTTCACTGGTGCAAGCCCCCCTGTGGGAATCCAGGCCTGCTGCAACTCCATAGGTTTGCTGATTTACAGTCTTTATATGCAGTTATGTTTCTTTTAGTTCAAATAATATCTTAGGTATGGAAGGTATTTTGGTGTTGTCATGCAGTTTGAAGATGAGCATGGGCCGGTAGGCGAAAGCGCGGTGTGCGCGATGATGTCCGGTGAGTAATACGCAATGCGCTTTTTCACCTTTTATATTGCTAACCAGTGTCTTTTCTCTCCTTGCAGGTTGCGATGTTCCTTGCCGAGCGCCGTAATGTTCCAGCAATGATACTGACCAGGAGATGACTACCCAGGTAAGAATTGTGTGGCTTTCTTCATTCGGGAGGAAACGTGAGTAAACGCTTACTAATGCTGTCTTTCTTTCTCCTCTTTCCAGGTTATGGTATTCCAGGATGCATGCAGTGCCGGATGATGGAGTTCATACCTTCAGTTGAGTGGAACTGAAGTCAGCGATGGATTAAAGACAGGATACTGTTCCAGGTAAGTTTCATAGTGTTCTTTCTCTCTCTGCAGGTCCTTGGTTTCAGGTAAGCTGGCATGAAATAACTGGACACAGTGAGCGTTACGCTGCCCACAGCAGAATAACGCAAAGCATGTTCTGCTGTTTGGGTGTGGTTTAAATAGTCTCAGGTAAAGTAGTCCAGGTAAAATAGTCCCAGGCCTGCCACACCCAAAGTAGTCCAGGTAAAGTAATCCCAGGCCTGCCACACCCAAAAGACTAGACCGCATAGCTCAGTTCCTTGTAACTGAGCTATGTGTGTGTCTCCATGTTGGTTGAACCCCCCAAGTTAAATAGTCCCATTCTAATGTTGGTCTTCATGATGGTTATGAGCCTGGCGCTAAAGTCGCCAGGACTGACTCCAAGAGAGATTTGGTTGAGGTTTTAAGACCTTTGACCTGGCCCTAACTGGAAGGCTGACTTGCCAGTGAGGACCAGGGGCAAGGGTCATGAGAGCACTCCTCCCCCCATGCCCCTCTCACGCTGGCACTTCTGCCTGGTCCTGGTTTGGCTGGGTAATTCTGATGGAACTTTTTAATTAAGCGAGGTGCATGTATGTATTCACTAGGTTCCCATGATCTGTCTTGAGGGCGGTTTCCCTTCCAATCAACTAAGTAGTATAGTTTGGATCTGGTGTATTTTGAGTCTAGGATATCCTTTACTTCAAACTCTGGTTCTCCGTCAACGAATACTGGTTTTGGTGGTGTTGGTGTTATGGGCACTGGTACTTACGGACACCGGAGATGGTCACTATGGAGACGGTGGCACCATATTGCCACAATCCGCATCTCCCCTCAGAAGATGGCGTCAGAAGTGCAAGGTAGCAGTTTACTCATTCTCTCTGACTCTAAGGAGGAATCTTCTCCTCCTCTCCCGGAAATAGTACTTACACCTCGGATTCCTGCAACACGGCGCGTTGCTTCTGTTAGCAGAGGCTGTGCTTTGTAAGTCCGATTCTAGATTTATTAAGATCTTTTTTCCATTAATCCTGACAGTTCAACCTACGGAATCCCCCTCTGACGGTCATTCCTTCTTTCAGAGCCTCCCTCTTCAACATTCCCCCATCGGGACCAATAGTACTTTCAGCGGTCCCTCGTGAACATCAAATCCTTTCGGAATACAGCCTCACTGTAGGTGTTCCCCTCGGAATAAAATTTCACTTACTGTGGAGTCACCATTCTGCCTTCGTTTCTTATATTCTTATTTCTGTAAGCAGGGAAACCTACATTCCACGGGACTACCTCTCCCAGCCTGCACCCCGGTTAAGACACGGGATTGGATCGACCTCCCACGTTTCATCTCTGTCAAGAATCATACAAACGCAGAGAGAAAAGGTACATCGCCCAGATCTCTATCTTTCTTCGCTCCTTAGAGCCCATAACTTATTGTGCTCTCTCTTTCACTACAGCCTCCTACAGCTCCTAGAATCCCACTCAACTGATGCCCCGGTGATCTCCGAACCCCTGAGACCCGCACTGCAGCAACCCCGATACGCAGACGTCAAAGCTCTCTAGCTGCCCTAACGTCAACACCAGCAGGGTTTTCTCCCCCTCGAGGGTTTCCCTGGAGCTTTCCCCTCGGCTCCAGTTTTACTCGGAGCGAGGAGAGAGTTCGAGGTGAGCCTTCCATTTCGCCTTTCAGAAAAGAAGACCAGGTCAGTGAGTTTATTTTCTGTTATTCTGTTGTTGCCATCCAAACCAAATGCAGTCATAATAGTTGTAACCTGAGTGCCGGGTTGTACCGGTTTCAGGAGTGATACCTGAAACACAGGATGAATCTGCATAGTGGGTGGTAGGGCTAATTTAACTGCAACTGGATTTATTAAGGATTCAATAGAATAAGGTACCAGATATCGGTGACGAAAGGTCTGTGTCCCTTTTATGGGCACATATTTTGATACTAACCAGTCCATGTCTCCAATTTGATAGTCGGGGGCTTTACTATGATGTTGGTCAGCACATTTCTTTTGTCTGTTCTTGGCTTGAAGGCCTGGGAAATAGTTGTATGTAGGGTTTTAACCGCTGGCATTTCCAAAGGGTTTGGGAGATCCAATTCTGAAGTACGTGGATGTCTACCATATATAGTGTAGAATGGGGTTTGTCCAGTGCTGGTGTGTAATGAATTATTATAGGCATATTTATCTATCCATAACAAGTCCTTCCAATTTCTTTCCACTTGATGTAACATGCAACATAAGTATTGCTCAGGGGTTTGGTTTGTTCTTTCTGTTTGGCCATCTGTTTGAGGATGGTGACTTGCGGATAGTCGAATGTCAAGTTGGGCCATTGAACAGCATTTCCTCCAGAAGTTGGATACAAACTGACTACCTCGATCTTAGATCAAGATGATGGAAAGCCATGTAGCCGTATGATTTCCTCGAGGAATACTTTCGCTAAATTGGATGCATTTGGAAGACCCTTAAAAGGAATAAAGTGTACCATTTTAGAGAACAAGTCTACAACTACTAAGATGGTGTTGAATCCTTGAGTGGGAGGTAGATCTGTAATGAAATCAAGGGACAGCGTGATCCATGGTGCGGGAGGAATTTCCATGCTTGGAGAAGACCAGCTGGTTTCTGCTTTTGGGACTTGTTTTGTGCACACACACCGCAACATTGGATAAATTGTATGATGTCTTTACGCCATGTGGGCCACCAATAGTTTCGTTTTAACTCCTACCTCCGCCATGGGCATTCTCATCACCTTAATATTGTAAACGGTGGATTCTCCGTCCTGCTCCTCATGGCAGGGGCGCGTAAATGTCGGGGGCGAGCAGCGACCAAGTTACTTCACTGGTGCAAGCCCCCCTGTGGGAATCCAGGCCTGCTGCGACTCCATAGGTTTGCTGCTTTCCAGTCTTTATATGCAGTTCTTATGTTCCTCTTAGTTCGAATAATAATGTCTTGCTCCTTTCCTTTTAGGTATGGAAGGTATTTTGGTGTTGTCATGCAGTTTGAAGATGAGCATGGACTGGTAGGTGAAAGTGCGGTGTGTGCGATGCTGTCCGGTGAGTAATGCGTGATGCGCAGTGCTGTTTCGCCTTTTATATTGCTAACCTGTGTCTTTTTCTCTCCTTGCAGGTTGCGATGTTCCTCGCCGAGCGCCGTAATGTTCCAGCAATGATACTGACCAGGAGAGGACTACCCAGGTAAGAATTGTGTGGCTTTCTTCATTCGGGAGAAAACGTGAGTAAACACTTACGAATGCTGTCTTTCTTTCTCCTCTTTCCAGGTTATGGTATTCCAGGATGCATGCGGTGCCGGATGATGGAGTTCGTACCTTCAGGCGAGTGGAACTAAAGTCAGCAATGGATTGAAGACAGGATACTGTTCCAGGTAAGTTTCGTAGTGTTATTTCTCTCTCTGCAGGCCCTAGGTTTCAGGTAAGCTGGCATCAAAGAACTGGACACTGTGAGCATTACGCTGCCCACAGCAGAATAACGCAAAGCATGTTCTGCTGTTTGGGTGTGGTTTAAATAGTCTCAGGTAAAGTAGTCCAGGTAAAATAGTGCCAGGCCAGCCACACCCAAAAGACTAGATCGCACAGCTCAGTTCCTTGTAACTGAGCTCTGTGTGTGCCTCCATGTTGGCTGAACGCCCCCAAGTTAAATAGTCCCATTCTAATGTGGGTCTTCATGATGGTTATGAGCCTGGCGCCGAAGGAGCCAGGACTAACTCCAAGAGAGTCTTGGTTGAGGTTTTAAGGCCTTTGACCTGGGCGTAACTGGAAGGCTGACTTGCCAGTGAGGGCCAAGGGCCAAGGGTCATGACAAACTATCGCATCAGCCGTTCTTCTCCCAAAGTTAATGGTCACCCAGTTGCTTATCTCAGAGAACAGGCCCCAATAAAACTCTGGGCACTCTCAGGAAATAAAAACATAAAGTCATGCTTCTTGCAACAGACACTCATAATGGCCTTATCAATCACATGCAAGGCCCAATCAGTGTGTGGATTTCTCTTTAATTTCAAACAGCCTTTTTAATGTGCAGCTGAAAATTAAATGCTGCCTTTTTGTCTGTCAGCTCACAATGTGCCTTTCCAATTCTCTTTTGCAGCCTGGTTTCATTTTTCTCATATTCCTTGTTTCAACTGCAGAAGTACTTATATTGAAGTTGCTAGGCACATTAGCAGTGTCACAGTGTTGCAATTTCTTTATGCTAGCTTTCCGGTCTGCCATTGTGTCTTCCCATTACAAAAAGGTATTTTTGCACATATTGGGCCTAACATGACCTTTCAGTTCATGTCATCCTGGGTCTGTCATTAAACCCCCCAGGTATCTCTCCCAGTCAATGGCAGTGCAGGCTCAGAGACCGGCAAACCCGCTGATAAAACAAGTACATTGGCTTGGTCATCAAGGGCTTGCCGATTGTGTGATGTTAACACCAGGTACCTCCAGGACGGGAGCTTGCAGTGTCGCCATGGAACAAAAACCTCAGCAGGACGGTGGTAGGTGTGTATAGGATAATCCTACACATACCCAACAGAGAGAGGTCCATGAAGGCAGCGGTACCCCTTGAATATCGGGAATGTCAACAGTCACATTGCAGTTCAGATATGCCCCCGCAAACACACTGCCATTGCTCCTGAAACAGATCAAGAACTGTGAGGTTTTAATTACTTAGGTACAAGGTGCATGTTGATTTATCCAAGGCAAACCTTTTACATTTCTGCCTCATGTAGAAAAAGAAGTTTCATTTATGTTTTGCAGCAAATCATTGCATACCCTGAACATCCATCCTGCCCTGCCTCCTGTTATCCCTAGGACCCATATACCCTTATAATAGAGCTTGTCACCTGCAAACCAGGTCTCCTTCTGCAATGAGACTAGTTCAACCCAGTGTCATTAAAACACTTGGATTCGGGGGATGTTGTACAAAATAACCCACTCTTCCTGCCAAACTTCTCCCATGCTTGAATTATCTGCTCCTGCCCTCTCCTTTGATACATTTGTATAAGACCACTCAACCCATTTTCTTCTGTTATCATTCTTGTACACCTAACACAGATGTTAAAGCAACGAGATAAGAAAAAGCCCCACTAACCCAACCACTCAAACCTGAACTCTCTGCATACACCTCTCAAAGGCTAAACAAACACAACCACATCTTTGCACAGGAATTTGCATGCACTTCACTGCAACAACAAAAGAAATCACACATAGACCTGCACAACAGCACATGGGAGTCTACCGATCCGTAAATCGCACCCATGCTCAGCAAACAGTATGACCCAAACTGTAGCTGTCAACAGGACATCAGAACTCTCGCTCTACCTCTTCTCATTATGTCCTACTAACCCATCCTACCCTGTTACCTTCCAGATCTGCCAGAGTGCCAGAGGACCACTCCAATGGTGATAGTACATGGTATAAATGTCTTTTAACATTAAGATTAACATTATATATTGTTGTATTAACTGCCCTCCACTGAACAGTGCCTCACACTCTGCATAATGCCAGGTGAACTGAGCATCATGTTATGTCTGCTGGCAGTTCTTTGGGTAGAAACAGGAATAAATGAACAAACAAAACAGGGGTAACCCAATTTCTCTCTCCCCACTACGCACATGTGATGATAGCAGAGGTTGTGTGGTGATGCACATCATTAGATCTATCTTGAATAACACATGGGTTAGTAATATCTATCTTAATTCTGGACACAGAAACATTAATACTCCCACGCAATTCACTGTGTGTAGCATCAGCAACCTTAGAGTCAGCAATATCCTGGGAGAGAGAGAAAACACAAAAAATAGAACATGAGAAAACACAAAAAAAAAGGAAAATAAGCCCTATATTGTTTGAGTCTATCAGTGAGAGTGCAGTTAGGTGAAAGTCTCCTGCTGCCCAAACGGATGTATAGCCATAAGAATCATACTTTCCTTGCTATTACCTCCCTTCTTCCTCCTGCTGGAGGGGGAAGATAAAAGATTTATCTTTCCGGCATCGGTGAGGTGAATCCATTGTTTCCTGCCTGAAACCTTGACAGCGGTGGGAGTAGCATAGATCACTTTGACGGGTCCATCAAATGTATGATCCTTCCACTTCTGCACAAAGTTAGCGACAAAAAGTGATTACCTGGCAAGAGCTACGGTTGCAGACACTGCAATGACTCCTGTTGTGCCTGGGATAACTTGTCTACTGGTGGATCATGATCAGGTTGTTGGGGCTCAGCCTGGCGAGATGTAAACCTGATAGATTGTGTTAGTTCCCTCAAGCACCCCTGCAATTCTTCCCCAACAATTTGAGCAGAGGTGTGTGCATCTGAGGCTGTGTGTGCGGGTGTGAGAGGGATGTGCAACCTCCTCCCTGTGATTATTTCATGTGGTGTAAGGTGATGGTCAGACCCCGGCTAATTCCTTAGAGCAAATAAACGAGAGGCAAACCGTGCACCCAACTCTTATTTAGTGTACCACATAATTTTGCAAGTTTCTTTTTCAACAAACCATTCATGGGTTCAACAGTTACGTTGGCCTGTGAATGATACATAGTGCATACTCTGTGCTTTATACCCAGCAAATAACATACGTCCTTAAACAGTTCGTTAAAAAATGAGTTCCGTTGTCAGACCTGATAATGTCACAAATTTCCCACCTCAGAAACACCTCACATACCAAACATTTTGCTGCAGACTTAGCATCATGGTGGACACAAGGACCTGCTTCAAGCCAACATATAAAGGGGCAAACCACAAAAATAAGATAACAAAAGTTACGCCACCTGTTATCCATGTCCACCTAGTCAATATGGTGGTGAAAGGTCAGGAAGTATGGGGCAATGTTGCAATGGGCAATGTTGCCAAAAGTGTTTTAAGAGTGTGACCAGTAGGGTATATTTGACAAGTAATGCAATTTGCTTTGAAATCAGTAAGCTCCTAGAGGTTTGAAATAAACCACTCCTCCTGCAAGACTGCAGCAAGGTACTCTTTCAACATGTGTGTTGGGAAGTGAAACTGATTGAGGGCAACAGTGAACAATGCTTGGGACAAAACTGGTTGCCCAAAACATTTTGCCTGCAAATGAGGTCAGTAGGAGAAATAGAACACCCCCTCTTAGTACATACCTCTTTCTCCTGCTGAGGAGCTTGTGTTTGTAATTCAGTATGCTGGGCTGAGGAAAGGGCATTGTAAGGGACCGTAGTCTCTGCTTGTTGCAAGGACAATTCAGAGGATACCATTGGATTGAGGATGTCTAAGTAAGCTGCTTCTTTTGCTGCCAAGACTGTCGTTCATTTGCCATTAGCAATGGGATATGTATTGGTTATATGAGCTGAGTAATTTGCCACTACAACTTCTGTAGGGAGGGCCAAAATGTCTATTAACCTGGAGAGTAATGTGGCATGCTGCACAGGCATGCCATCGGATTTTTCTGAACCCTCGCCTGTACCATCTGGACAGGCCTGAATACATAAACTGATTTTGAGAAAATACTGGTGGAACACACTTGAGATCATTCTAATGCTGGCCGCATTCTATTGGGCCAGAGGATTCACTGCTTGTACAGAGTAGGATGAGGACATGGGTACCTTTACTAATGCATGGTAATCCACTGATTCAAGGCTTACTACTGCTTCTCCCATGTGCCTGACTCCCGTACTCTGATCAATTATAGATGAAACATCAAAAAAGAGCCCCTTCCCCTCTTCAAATGAATTCTCCCTAGTGTGGGTAATTTCATCTGTAGTGTCCTCATATGTGGCGCAATCATGTACTGTGTTGTTTGCATGCACTGGCTCTACAATAATAGCTTCTGTATTGATGGTGTGATACCTCACGATATGAATGGAGGAGTTTGACAGAATTACCTCATACCCTGATGCTTGTTGGTTAGTGAGAGTGGTTTTGGATTTTTCTAAAACTGCAAAACCTCATGCTTCACGTAAAGTATGAAGGGGCTGTCCATGGTAATGGTAGATGATTTCTGTATGGCAAATGCACATGCTTCCAGAGCCTGCTCGCATGGGAAGTGTCTGTGTACAACAGTGTCCAGGAGACCACTGAAATAAGCCTGGGGCTTATGTCCTAGTGAGATTTTGTGTGTGAGGATAGCTGTTATCACTGGGCCATTGGAGCGTGAGAATAAAAATAACAGTCTTTATAATCTGGTGTCGCTAAAACAGGGGCATTACTGATAGCTTTTTAAGTGCCTGAAATGATTCAATCATCTGAGCTGTCCGAACAATAGGTCCATCAGTCTTCTGTGCTTCCTTTAGCCTTTTCAGTGGGGGTTTGGTGTATGATGAATAGTGAAATATCCATGCTTGACAATAGTTACACAACCCCAGAAACTGCTCCATATACTTGACCGTGGAAGGCTGTGATGTATTTTGCACTGCTGTAGTCTTGTCTGGAGTTATTCTTCTCCCTGCCAATTATATTATATGCACCAGGTATAAAACATTTTGCTGGCAATCTGTAGTTTAGCTTTGTCCAACTTGTAACCCTTTTCTACCAGTAATGTTAAAAGTTGTACTGAATCATTGCATCATTGCTCTTCTGTAGTACTACTAACTAGAAGGTCATCCACATACTGGATGGCCTTGCTCTGTATTTGTAAGGTGCCTAAATCCATTCACAGCACCCTGTTAAAAATGCTGGGGGACTTGCAGTACCCTTGGGGCAAACAAGGGTGTTGGAACCTTTGTCCCCTGTAAGTAAACACTGTAAGGGGTAGCACTTAGGGTGTAATGGTATAGAGAAAAATACATTTTTGAGGCCTATTAAAGTAAAATAGGTGCCTTCTGTGGGGATATTACTGAGGATGGTGGCAGAGTTGAGAACTACTGGGAACTCTACTTCTACAATATTGTTCAACGGGTGTAAGTCCTGCACCATCCTCTACATTGACCCTTTTGCTTTTTTGACAGAATAAATCGCTGTGTTGCATGGTGATTCTGATGGCTGAATTATGTCCTGCTGCCATAAGGCCACAATGGTGGAATACATTCCCTCCTCTGCTTCCTTTGACATGGGGTACTGTTTCACATGGGGCAAAACTATGCCTGGTTTTAGTTTGATGAAAACTGCACCAATGCTTTTTAGCAGCCCTACATGGTGTGGCCCATTAGTCCATAAATGACCTGCCACTATGTCTACATCTTCCTGTAAGTGTGCCAGTACTGTGTTGGCAAGGATCAGGGTGTGTGGTACCTCTCCGTGTTCAACTATTACATGGCAGGGTATGGAGAGTTGAAATACTGTCTCCCCCCCCTTGTCTTCAGCATCCTCGAACAGCTGCTCATCGGACACATCTCTCAATCACTGTGTGGGATCAATGCATAAAACTGTGTGCCATTCAAGATCATCCTTGTCCAAACTGGAAAGGAGTACAAAGTCTGCCTTGGTGATAACTGATTACAAATATAATGTGATAGTGATGTTGTGCGCCCTGTCCTGCTGGACTGCTGGCCTGAAGAAGAATTTGGCAGGTATGCACAGAATGTAGTTGCTAATCCCTGGCACCTGACCCAACGAGACCCAACAGGACTGTAACACCTCAGCAGATTAACTGGGGTGTCCCGTGAATACAAAAAAGGGACTAATAATTCATGCATGCCTATGGTGGCAAGTACGTCTTCAGTATAAGGATCCGTTCTGACAGCCCCAGAAAATAAAAACTTTTGTGTCCATTATTATGTCTTACAACGGGAACGTCCTCTACTTAATGCAGAATTAGGGAGCCCCTGTGTCAACCAAAAAAGAACATGTGTGATCCCCTATCTTCACTCCCACTCTGGGTTCCTGTTCCCTGTCGGCAGTCACTGATAGAACTGGTCATGCCAGAGCTCCCCGTGGGCTTGCCTATTGAGCATGAACGTTTGATCCTGGGAGCGAGAAAAGACAACCCCCAACACGCTTACTCCTGTGAAGTGAGTGATGGTACCCTGTGGAAGGGAGTTCTTATCCCATGTTAAGCAGTTGGCAAAGTAGGATTGAAAACCTGAGGTTGCATGGGTTGTTCTTGCATGGGAACCTGGTACATATAGGGCAAATTGGGCTGTGGATTAAAGGTGGGTCGGAATGCTGGGATATTGTAGTTAAAAGGTATGGTCAACATGTTCCTACATTCTTGTCAAAATACCCAGCTTCTTTCAGGACCAACATTGCAGACTCAGTAAGGGTCTCATGTTTCCCATACTTCTCTACCACTAAATAAACATCCTCGTCCTCTCTGAAAATCTCCTATATCCCATTTAAAATCTCCTAGCCACTCTACCCAGACCTGTGTGGGGCAGTGTTCAGGCTTCCCTTCTGTGGTGTTAGTTATTATCTCCCCTAGTATGCTCTACTTTGCTAGCTTCTTCTGCACCAACTTTGTTTCTGCCCTTTGTGTTTGCTCTGCCCGATCCTTCTCCTTCGCCTGTTTCTGTCGACAATAATGTGAAATGTGTGCCTACCTTTCTGACCATGATTTGGTTTCTATTCAAACTACCTTATTTAAATCAGCTTGTCCTTCTGAAGGGAGACCCTTACGTCAAAGTGATTAAAAAATCGTGATGTTTTTGTCCAAGCTTCCCCTTTCTCTGACCGCCACATCTCCTGGATCTGCTGTATGTAAAGGGTTGGGTGCTGTAGGGTGGTATTTAGTGGAGATTTGGGGCCTGACGGTATTTTATTACCGCCGAAAAATAACTTAGCAATAATCACTCTTTGTATTCAGATTTGGCCATGTGCAACAATAATACAACGGACATGCATTATTTCAGCACCCAGACCTGCATATTTGGTATACGTGGTTGGTGGTATTTTGGTGAGCATAATTCCCTTGTTTTATTTGTGGCCCCAATGTCCAGAATCCCTTATCTTTGCTTAGATTTTTCGTGTGATCACTAGAGAGACCTCAGACCTACATTTTAGGAATACCACATTTTTCAGTGATAGTGTTGGTGTGCCACCATGGGCGAACTCACTGACTTATTTACGACAGAGAGCTATATATGGTAGTCTTGTGGTAATTTCCACTACCTTATATACGGTAGGGAGCTATGTTCAGAGAGTCTCTCTTCCCGTTGGCTCATGTACCTCCAACGAGCTATGCTACAGTCACTCACAATTATTCATACTGATTCTGACATGCACACATCTGTCTTAAAATGACCATTGCACTGTTTAAAAATCTCCCCACATCATCGGCATTGTAATGGTAAATAGTAAATACACCACCCGTCTGTTTTCAAATATTTTTCTGTATTATAAAAGTTGCATTTAAACACGATCTCACTCTATACAGAAATAAATAAAATGGTACAGTAAAAGCATTGTCTATGACACACTGCAAAGAGAGTGGCGGAGAACAGAACTCAAATTGCAACATTGGTATTTGATTAAGACACGCACAGGAATCCCCTTTCCTACACTGACTGCATATTTTCGTGCACACACGGCTCCCACGCTTATGTAATTACCGTATCTGTTCAAAGTTTTCTTCAGCTGTTCTCTTTCGGAATGTGGTTCCCTTGAAGATTAACCCCAGTACAAGGATCGCCTTTCCTTTTCAAACCGGGGTCATTGCCTGGAATTCTTAGCTTTTGCAGATAGGAATGCCTCCAACCAGGAAAAGGTCTTCCTCCCAGCTCTGCCAAATCTTGACTGTAGCAGGACGCAGGAATCTGCATTCAGTCAGGAGTCCCACAGCCAGGTCTTCTCCCCAGTAGTGCAGAAAAATGTCTCCTGTCTTTTTCCCCGATACTTCCCACTAAAACTTTCATCTCAGCCCTCTGTATGACGTGTCCCAATGAAATCCATCATCTCTCATCCTCCTACTCTCAACAATAGCTTCGCTTATACATTTGCAATTGTTGCAAATCTGACTTCCTTCTTCCTGCAGTTACTGTGCACAAAAACACGGAGAAGCAGGCAGAGAAGAGAAGAAAAAAAAATCTGCACACACATTTAAATGGCTTTCAGAGTATGCCTAATTCTGCAGTGGAGAACACATTTTATTAGTGGGTTATGTTAAATAAGGTTTTATTAGTCAGGTTAATGGTTAATAGGTTAGCTGTTAATTTTCAAATGTGTCTCTAGCAATATAGGCAGAGTATGCATTTTGAATGTAAAAATGTGTGCTTTTACAATGAGGGACTGGATTTGCATTTTATATTTAAAATCGTTTTTGACTGAATAGCCTGTCTTTCCTTGTTAATCTGGTAACCCATATAGCAATGCACCGCACCCTTGTGGTGGTGCTGCGAAAAAAAAAATTGCTACCTGTGCAGTAGTGCTGTACTCTGTGCTGTTTGCTACCTGTGCAGTAGTGCTGTACTCTGTACTGTAACACGCCAAATATCCTTACAGTGCTCATCTGCTCTCATTTTGCAGGCCATGATAGAATTCCTATCAGCTCTGTCTGGGCACATGTCCCTCAATACTTTCCAAACATGCCCTTTACAGTTATTAAATGGATTATCATCATGAGCGGTGTTGCTTAATGTTATTCCCTTGCACCCTGCCTTTCTCCATAGCTTGACTGCATGCTCCCCTAACAGGGAAGCAAACAAACTTTTCATGTCCCCCACAGCTAGAGTAATGCCTGCTGTGTGTTTCTCGAGGGCATAAATGCACTGGCCAGCTCCCACTGTAAAGGAGGGCAAGGCGCATGTTAGATTTTCCCAATCCATGTGATACTAAGGCACATAAGGAGGTTGCCCCGGTCGCTTCTGTGAGTACAGAAACTGTGCGCCCCGCTTTCTAACTGCACTTTTCTGTGTTTCTTTACCAGACTGGGGTCCTCACACATTCTTTTTAGTTTTGAGTAAGGCCATTTGGCCGACCTGTGGTCGAAGCCTGCGCCTCCATGATGTTACCTACTCTGAGGCATCTGACACCCACAAATTTTCGTCCTCCTCTAGTTCTCTCTCTTTATTGATTCATAGTCTGCAATACTGCTTTTCTCCTTCATGCATTGCAGACCCCTCTACTGGCCTATGAGTTGCTGTTATTTTGTTCTTTGTTTGGGGTTAGCTGAGCTGCAAAGATCGGGGGATCTTTAATATATTTACTATCGATTTTGAAAATAATCTGTCCTGCTGTCCGTTGGTCTGTACCTAGGGGTGTGCACTGCCCCTCCCCATGTCCCTGCTTTTGGCCTTGCAATACTTATGCCAGCTCCTTCTCTGCCTTTTGAAACACTGCCTCTAATTGTTGGCAAGCCTTATTCTCAATTTCTAAAATCAGTGGGTTTCTGGTAGTGTACCCCGGCTATCTTGGTGTCACCTTCCCATCTTCTGTTGGGGGATAAAATGTGGGGTTGGTGTACCCCACGGCAGACTGTAAAGAGTAGGACTCATATGGGGTTGTGGGGCATTAGTTTTTCTGCCTACCAGCGTGGATCTCTCTCAACCATTATCAGATATGTTGTCTTCCTCCACAAAGATTTTCCATAGATCTAAAATGCCCTTACTATTTTTTAGCGGTTTCCCCTTTTAGGTTGATGGCAGGTATGTATGCATGTGTTCTAATTGGATCTTATTGTGCGTGTCCTCCTCTGGCCATGATGTAGATATTTTACCCACAATTCCCTGAACCCATCCCTTATGATACTTTAAAATCTTCTCTTTATATTGCAGAAAAGCTTTTCACATATGCTCCGCCGGCGTATCCATCCTACCACGAGGCTCTGACCATGCGCAGGATAAGTCTGCTGACACAGACCTGGTGGTCGTTCCCTTACCGCCAATGTTGCTGGGCCTTGCACCCTACTCTGGGCCTAATAACTGTTAGGTCATAATGGACCGTATAGATATTATTGTTGTGTGTGTCTGATGGTGCTCAGAGCAAGAGTCAATAACTGGTCTTACCAGAGTTCTTGTGTGGTTTCGGGAGGAGAAAAGATAAGGTTGGTTCTCCCTTGCAGCCACTGTCTCTGCCTGGATGAAACAGTCAGAAAGGGGGGATACCAGGGGGACGTACCCTGAGAGAAAACCCAAAGGAAAACATCTCTCTTGTCCAGGAAATGATGCAAGACTGGAGTAGCAGCACTGGATTAGCTGACAGAATGAGGTGGCAGAGGAAAGAGGAGCGCACCACAGAATGGATGCAGCAATAGGAGAGGAAAACCAGGAACACAACGCTACAGGGATCATGTAAGAGAAGGCAGCAGGAAAAGCATCAGCAAAAAACCAGGAGGAACAGGAGATACGGAACAGCAGAGACAAGGAAACCACTGAAGGCAACACAGGAAGACAAGAAAAGGACAAAGGCAGGTAACACAGGAGTGCCATGCAAATGGGATTACAGGAGAGTGTGCGACACAGTGAGCCTCTACTGTTTTGAGCTGCACCCACCATGTTGGTTGTGGCGTCGTGATGCGCACAGTGGCATCTGACATGTGGTCACCATCTTGGAATGGGTATGTGCCAGTGCCATCATTGTCACAGGGACCAGTGTCTGGCTGGTTTCATGACAGCAAGCCCCAGCAGGCGCCACTCCTGTATCTCTTTACCAAAATGTCAGACGTTATTGTCTACGAAGCTCTCAACCTAACAGTGGACTCTTTTATTTACACAATTACTACCAATATACAGCAAAAAACATGCACATTTACTAACAATAAACACCTTTATGTACAAAATGATGATGATGCTTCCTCTGTCTCCTTACCTCGAGACAAGGGTACTCAAACCTCCAAAAGTTCCCTTTCGTTAGTTTATGTTACGTTTCTTGGCATTTATATAGCGCTCTATATATCATTGGTATGACCTCATAGCGCTGATAGGTTGAAAGCCCTCGGGAACCGTAGTTCTGGTCAGTAGAGAGAGGTAGAGTTGTAGGGTGCACCAGATATGTGTGCAGCTGATGTAAATGCTGGATGGTAGCTGCATCCTAGCATTAAGTGTGGTGCTAAAGATATCAGTTGGATGTGTGCAGTCTGGTGGGTGGACACCCAAACTGGGCTCTGGCTGCGGTAGGCCTGACGGACGCATATGTGAGCAACAAGGCCCGAATGTGCTTGGCTAGCTGCGTTTTATTAGGGTGATGAGGTGTTCATGGGGTCGTATTCATATGAGAACAGCTCGGCTGAATTAATCAGGGGTACAGCTGTGTTCTAGTTGTATGATGGTGTATAGTAGAGAGTAAGCGTAGTGATGTGATATGATGGTTATCTTTAAAGGCACGTGAACAAGATGACAAGGAACACAGCGATACACGGACAAATAGAGATAGGGGACAGGAGGGGGATGCAGAACTATAGCAACAGCATGGGGAACAGGAAAGCAGGGTACACAGTGGTACACAGGGGCATGTTAACATTTACATTCGCATTTCTATCTAGATGCGATTCGGGATAATGTTCGCAACTCCACCCAAGTGTGGCACATGCTAACATTCCCTAGAACTTAGGGATATACTTCATATACAACGTTATCTTTCCCCACTAAGGGTAGCGTCCCCACAAAAACTCATCAGTACACAATCAATAATAAAATTCAGGCAAGAATAAGATATCAAAATGACTGTGCTTTATGCAAAATGTGCACTCAACTTACTATGTGCATCCCCCAGATGCTGTGCCCCCTAAATAGCCTACACAGCCCTGCCTGGCACCCCAATCCAGAAATCAGACAGACTTTAAGAGGAACATGGCATCTGCTAACCTTCTGATTTGATGTACGCACCGACTGCTCTCTGAAGATGTAAACAGTGGCCCAGGACATGCGGCAGGGAGTTGGGCATCTTCAGGGAGGTGCTGTAAATCACGTTGGTATCACCAGACGTAGACCCTTGATGTCTACCTAGAATAATGAAGAGGGACACGAGTTGTAAAAACACAGCTTTTGTTTAATGCAATAATGGCCAGGAGGTCAGCCAGTCTTGTGAGACCCAAAAACTGAACTCTCAACATGCTCACATTGGGCAGCAGTATTGAAGGGGGAAACCACAAAATTAGAATACATTCCAGACAAATGGTGTATGCAAATTTCACCCCCCTACTATTTGCCTACCTATGAAAATCTAATTAAACAGAAATTGGCCCACCCTGATTGACTAATACAGCAACGTGTTATGTCATATGCATCCTCCGGCAGAGCCCTACCATGCATTTAATACAAATAGCACAATCTACCCCAGATAGCAACAAACTAGATACAGTAATATTTCCTAACTTGGAACCAGACATTTTGGCCCAACATGCTATTCCCAAACCCTGCTGCTCTTTTACGTTGGAGCATCCCATTGCAACTATCACATGCTCGTCTGCCTATGCTAGTTCTTGGAACATTCTCGTCTCTGGGAAAGGTTTCTTTGGGAAGACACAACACAGGAATTATTCTTGGGACAATGCTTTCATATTTTGTGCTACCAATTCACCCCACTGCATACTTGGCAGTCTTGGAGACTATCTAGAGTGAGGTAGACAGGATACCCAAATCAATAAATGGCAGAACTATTAACTTCAATGATATTCAATAATAATCACAAAGTCTACATTTTCTTTTACGTGTAAAACGTTACGCCTGCAGGTTTACATTAACCATCACTGTTTGTGTTGTTTAGGCCCGGACAGACAAAATGAATGTAACGGACTTGAGTCTGAGACAGCTTAAAGCTAAATTAAGGCAAACAAGGATTACTTCATTTGCCGCTTCAGCTGGTGCAAGGGACTTAGTGTGTGGTTGTGTGAAACATGTCCCGTCTTCTTCTTCCTAGCAAACATAAGGCCTTCTTCTGTTTAAAGATTATGTGCCTCATTACAAGTATGCCGGTTTGGTAACAACGGTGCCAGTAAGATACCAACAGTGTTGTTACCGAACTGGCATACTCCGAGTTCTGTGAGCGGGTGCCTTTCCGACGACCTGGTCATACCTGGTGGGCGCAACAGCACCCGCTCACAGACCTTGACAGATACACCAGCACTGTTGCACACAGTGCCGGTACATCTGTCCTCCCCATTCCCATTGAGTCCAATGTGACTCGAATGGGGAGTCGTTTTTTCCGGCACCCGGCAATGGGGGATTACCGGGACCGCCAAGGCTGAAATGCTCTGGTAAGTCCCCATTGCAGGGTGCTGGAAAAATAATTACTTCAGCGGCAGCTGTGCCGTATGTTGCTCCCCCAGATTTAGCAAATTATTTCTTGATTTCTCTAAGTGTGACTCCAAGTAGATGGCGGGCAAGCAAGGGGGGGTTGGCTATTTATACTTCAGCACGGATGGGCTGTGTAAGTATAAAAACGTTTTTTTTCATCTGATACCCGTTTGATTGTAGACATTACATTGGGCCTCATTACAAGTTTGCTGGTCCGGGAGCTATGGTACCGGTAAGCTTGCCGGTAACGTAGTTCCCGGACCGGAAAACTATGAGATGTGGTTGCGGGTTCCTTTCTGCCCGCCAGGTCTGACCTGGTGGTCAGAGCAGCACCCGCGAGCACAGCATGTCGGATGCACCGGCACTGTTCATAACAGTGCCGGTGCATCGGGCTTCCCCATTACCATTGAGCCCTATGGGGCTCGAATGGGGAAGAATTTTTCCCAGCACCCAGGAATGGGCAAATACCGGGTCCGGCAAGGCCCTAATGACCCGGTAATTGCCCATTTCGGCACCCTGGAAGAATAAAATACTGGTAGCAGCCGTGCCTATATTACAGACATGGCTACCGCCAGCTGTGTAATGAGGCCCATTGTCTTTTGATAAGAAATTGCGTGTGTTTAACTTTTACAATGCAAAGGGAGAGAAAGACACGGTGGCCCCGCTGGAGGAGTTACCTTAGGAAGTAGGATTGATTCCTACTGGTGACGAATCTCAAGGCTAACCCTTATATTATATTGAAGGGGATTTTAACCTTAAAATGGGAAATGCATTATGTGAAACGGCTTCACAAAGTGAAGAAGATACAGCTTTGCATCTCCCCATTACAGTTTTGTCTGATCTAATCTCTGATGCCCCTGGGCGGGAATTCCTGTTAAGGTTATATGAGTTGGGCTGACGTCCAGTAAATAGCAGGTGCCCCTCTGATGTTTCAGCTAGGTATACTTTTAGTAACTCTAAATATCGTTCGATTATTGATTATTTTGTTGTGGATATGTCTAGCTGGAACTTGATTCATGATTGCGGAGCGCTCCCACATCTGCAAAGTGACCACGACCGTTTGACTTTAGCTATCACATTTCCATTGCCCTTGAATCGTAGAGAACCTTGTCTAAGGGAGTTCGAGATTATTGCTGAAGACATCTCTAAACCATTATTGTGCCCTCAATGTGATCATGAAAATGTGATGTCGAGATGGATTCTTGCCTTGAAGAGTGCCTGAATCTCCTTACTGATTCAAATAGGGTGCTGAATAAATGGGGCAGTACAATGAGTATTGCAGGTGAGGCTTTTATGGGCCCTAAAAGGAAGCTAAGGCATGACAACAAAACTCTAGGGTAGTTTGGGAACAAGTGTAGGTCTGCTAAACAATCACTCCTCATAGCCTTGAAGTGCTAAATTAGGTGCAGCAAGGACATTGCAGCCTTTAGGTTTTTATATGGAAATTCAATTACCAAGGGGAAAGCAGTAAAAGCTGCAAAGAGATGGAATGACCTGGAAACGGCCGCTGACTCTGGTGACTCCAAACTATATTGGAGAACGATTTCTGCAGGTTTAAACAAGAATTCCAGTAAAGATAGAGGGGGAATTGCAGAGATTGCAGCAAAGAATTGGTTCAATAATTATTCAAGAATGTATAACTCCACTGATCAATTAACTATTGCGGCATTAAGGCTGCCCCTAAGCGTGACAAATGGAGCATCCCATAACCCTGTGCAAGATGATTCTTAGTTTTTCTACAAAGGACATGGATAACAGACTTAAAACGTATCTAACAGGAAAGCTGCTGGTCCAGATTTGGTCCCAATTGCATTCTTTAAATATGAACAGGAAATCTGGGTACCATTATTCACTAGAGTCTGCAACATCATCTTATAGGGTAAGACCACTCCACGCAGCTGGACCCAGGCTATTATCTTGCCGACCTTTAAGAACGGGAACACTGCAGATCCAACATGCTATCGTCCAATTTCCTTAATTGATACAACAGCTAAATGGTTTGGCCGGGCACTCCAAGGGAAAACCATGGACTGGGCAGAGGAGAATGCTATTTTATCAGATATCCAATACGGTTTATGTAAAGACGTGGGGACGGTTGATCAAATCCTAAATTTGTCTCTTTTTTTGGTGAAATATCCCCATGTCTATACGGCCCCCATTTATGTAGCCTTTACGGACTTTAGCACCGCTTTTGACTGCGTAAATCGTGGGAAGCTGTGGGCATACCAGAAATCCCTTGAATTGCTAGCCTCTTTACTGGATCTTCTGGTAGCTATGCACACAGACCTCTCAGTAAGAGTACGTGTCAGTGCAATAGGGGAGTTATCAGACCCCATATATTCAGCTTGTGGCGTTAGACAGGGGTGTGTGTTGGCATTGTTGCTTTTTATTTTTATATCAATTCACTGTCTGCCATTTAGACAACCTTTCGAATGATGTACCTAAGCTAGCTGGAAGAGACCTCCCGGTGTTAATGTACACTGATGATGCCGTTCTTATTGCAAGAACGGGAAGCACCCTGCAACAGTTGGGAAAGAGCTTTTGTAGTTACAGGTCCTAAAGAGATCTGAAAATAAATGTGGCAAAATCAAAAGGTTATGTATATTGGGACGATAAAAAGCAAAACAAGAACCATACTGGCCAAAGGACATGCTCTTTTTCGTACTTTGGTGTGAAATTTTCGAAGCGCCTTGTGTGGCATTTGCATATCGATTCCCAGGAAAGTAAATGCACCCATGTTAATGGCTCTAGACTGAGTTACGGAAATAGTATGCGCGGGCTTCTGGTTGAGGACACCCTACATATTCACAAAGCCAAGTCCATTCCGGTGGCTATGTATGGAGCAGCTGTCTGGGGGCATCAAGCGCCTTTGTCTATTCAAAGGAAAGAAAAACAGTTCCTAAGAGGAATTATGGAGGCAAATCAATTTTTTCCCAGTTTCATTTTAAATGAGGAATGTGGTATGATGTTTGCCTCTGACCCTATTCAGCTTCCACCACTGTTGTACTGGCTCCATCTCTGGGGTAGCCCAGTGTTATCATTGACAAGGTCATTAATTCAGGATATTTTGGACTCAGACGTACAATACAAGTTAAAATGGCTAAATTCACTGTTATCCCTCCGGTATTACCGGCAGGATACTACCAAAACTGCCTTACCATCTCCACCGCCCGATATCCCGGTATTACCAGGATATAACGGGCAGTGGAGAAGACATTAAAGTTCCCATTCCATGGTGTCCCATATTACCGGTGCTGGTGATTCAGGGATTTCTTTGCCATTAGGGACCAATCTACAGGCAGGTCAGGCCTGCTGGTAGGGAGACCCATGGCCCCCACTGACAAACCTGTGTTTTGCCAGTCCAGAAGAAATGCTGTTGCCTGAATTACCAGCATTTTTTCCAGAACTGCAAACCCATAATGAGGCCCTCGTCTTTCTGAAAGTTGAATGAATAGCGTTCTCCCTTGTGAGATAAAGGCTGTTTGTGATGCGACTCGTGTATGCTGAAATGCAAAGCCTGAAAAACTCTTCACTGAAAAAAATTATATAAAGCAACTATTACACATTGAAAAATGTTCCTTTTATTCAGTTTTGTTTGCATTTAGAAATTATTAACTATGAATCTTCTATGGATATTTTTAGGTTCTTAAAAAGGATGACAAAGGCAAAAGAAATGTTTGATGCCCTCAACAGAGTGGACAAACGTGATTTTCTCATAAAAAAGGTGGGTGACAGTTTTACTTATATAGTGTTTTTTCTAAATGTCTCTATGAAGGATGAGCACAATATGTGTTGCTTTATAAATTAGGCTAATGTATTGCAAATACTTCTTTGTTGGTGAACTTCTGTTGTTGTCATGAATTGTCCCGCTTGCTTCTGGCTCTGTGGTCCACATGATTTATGAAAATAAAGTAACTATCAGCATTACATACACATGATGCATTTTGTGGTGAAACAAATCTTCTACATATCCACCAGCCTGCCTTCAGGCCACCTTAATTAACAGAAACTACATTTGTATTAATTAGAAAAGACCATGTTGGGCAACTTTCTGATGCGCAAACACTATGGTTTTGGGATTTGTCCAAGGACCTCCCAGTCCAGAGCCTCCTAGAAAGACTCTGAACCTCTGTGGATTGAGAAGAATTGAATGTATTTTATTTTAATGTTAGCCATGTATGTACAGACAATATTTGTGAAAGTGCATTGTCCCAGTAGCATTTTATGATTCAAAGCGAATTCTGGGTGTCTTCTCCAAAGAAAAATGTTATGTTGTAGAGTACACTGGGCCATTATGATTGTTTTCACTTGATGTGATTTGAAAAGCACAGTGACAAAGTCCCTTGCCTGGTTCTGCAGTAGCTGGGAAAGTGACTCAGGACCAAGTAGCGACTTGAGCTAGTGGATGATGGGCCAGGATTTGGAATAGGAAGGATCCCTGTGTCACTCTCACTTGGACCCTATTTCTTGGCAGGGGCCAGTCACCCTGAGGCCAACAGATCCACTTGCAAAGACAGACAGAACACTCTTAGACAACTTCCCCAAGCCAGAGACCCCAGGAGTCCATCCCACAGCATTAAAACCTCTAAGAAGATAATAGGGTGAAACCCCAAGAAACATATGAGACTGCCAATCCTCTTTTGTTTTTATCCTGCAACATCTGTAAACATGTCCAGGTCTGAGGAACAGATCATGGGATCTGCAAATACATGAACACAATAAACAACAGCAAACACTGTAAAGAACATGAACACACCATTAAAAGCATCCTTTCCCTCAGACTACACTAAAAACAACACCAACTACACACAGGCTAGATTAGTTTAGTGCACAGACCGCTCTCCCTGACCTCCAATACACACAAAAAAGAAATCCAACATGGCTTCCAGGCACCTTTCCACCCATGAGACTCCACCAAACACAGGGCCACTGTATGCTAGGAACGCTAGTGCAGTCCTCACCCACAATCATGTTGGAGGGGTTTCATATTATATCTGCCAAGCAACCCAATCTGGCAGCGTGGGTTTCAGAAGTAGTAGGTGCAAGTAGAGACTGAAAAGTGGCAAAGAAGGAGCCGTTTGGAGAAATGTTGGCAAAGACGGAAGAGTGGAGAGAGGTGGAGAAGTTGGTGGCTGGGGAGACAGTGCTGAGAGGAGGTGACCTCTGCAGATAAGAAGGAGGTGTTGAAATCAGAAAGGAAAAGATAGTTGTTTTAACCAAAGTGGCAGAGGTATTAAGAAAAGGATAGTTAAGAAGGTGGTAGTGGAGGAGTTCGAGGAGAGTCTACTTGGTAAGGGGAGGGTGAAAGTGTGAACAGCCTGAGTTGTAAGAGAGTAAGGTGGTGACAAGAACTGCATGAGGTGGAAGAAAGGAGATGGTGGCATTGAGAAAAGCCCAGTGTGGTAAAGAGCCGATGGTAGCAACAAGAGCCTGAGGTAGTAAAGAGGAGGAGTTGGGGATGGGAACACTCTGAGGTTGTAGCAAGTACGTAGTAGCCATACGGACAGGTAAAAGTGGTATTGATGAAGCTGTTAAAGAAGAAGCCAATCAGAGAAGCAAGGGGGAATATTTGACTTGCAAGGCAAAGGAGGTTGGAGAAAAGATAACTCCAGATAAGTAAGAGGGCAGTGGGGAAGATGAGGCGACTTATGTTGATGAGAGTAAGAAGAGAAAAGAGAATGCAAATGAGCAAAGGGTCGATACTTGGCTAGGAAACTGTTCTGTGAGATGGAGGTCTGGGGTAAGAGATTGTCACAGCGCTGCCTTCCCATGCATGCCACGCTCTGCCCTCCTGGAGACTTACCTGGAGGCTTGTGGACAGACAACTACTGGGGCTCCCACAACGCACTCTGATGTGGTAGCAACACTTCATGGGGGCCACCATCTTCCCCTCTGTGCGCATGAGCACATGACTAGTGGCCCATTTCCGAACATGTGCTGTGAATCTGGTGTTGGCGGTCACCCATGGCAATGGGCATACACACGCCAGCCTCTGGAAGCATAAAAAGGCCCCAGAGCAGCTCACTGCGCGTCACTAGTGCTGGCCTGCCTGCTGCTGACCTTGCCTTGTGCCTCCCTGTTTCTTGCTGCTGACATTGCCTGCTGCCACTCTCCCTGCCTTGTACCTTACCTGTTTCCTGCTGTTGGCTCTGCTGCTGCTACTCACCTTGACTTGTGTCTGTCAGCCTCTTCCTGCTGCCTTACCTTTTTGTTGCTGAACCTTTGCTCTCCTGACCTTGCCACCTACTACCCTGCAATTCAGCTGCACCCTCTTTGGTGCCTTTTTGCCTTCTCCTTTGTCTTCCTCCTTCCCTCTGTTTTCTTGGCCCTTCCACATCAGTACCTCCCACTGCCTGACACCACGCTAATCCGTGGTTGGTCATCCACATGGTGTTGGGAAGGAGCTCCCAGTCATTGGCTGGTGGTACCAATACACTAGCACAGACCCGGGTTCTGGGGGTTTCTTCCCGCATTGCCCTATTCGGGACCAGACTGGACATTGGGCTGAAGATCTACCCTGGACTGTCAAAAGAGCAAAACACCAGGTACGAGGAGTCACTGGGGGCGCACCTTGACAGATTGCGACACCTTACCACTTCTCAGGAGCCCGATATGGAAGCTTTACAAGAATTATGGGATGAGTTGCAGGCACTGCGTACCAAGGATTCCACCCTGAAATCTGAGAATATGTCCTTGAGGGAGGCCTTGACCACTACTACCTCTGCAGCCCTTACCGAGAGCGTCATTGGACAATCCAGTTCCATGTGTTACGATGGGGATCCTAGGAAAATGACCGATTTCTGTAACCATTGTACCATTCAATTCATGCTTCGACCAACCCATTTCCTGATAGATAAAGCCAAAAATAGGATACATCATCAGTCATTTGACGAGGACTGCTTTGGCCTGGGCTGTTCCCTACGTGTCCTCCCACAGCCCATTGTTGGGTGATTTTGCTGCGTTTGAAAATGCCTTCTTCTATGTCTTTAAATCCCCTAACCAGGATGCTACAGCTCAAAGCCAGTTACTGGAACTGCGTCAAAGGACCCAGGATATTGTGTCTTTCATTGGCCGTTTTAAACAACTGGCATCGGATTCCTTATGACCTGAAATAACGCAGCTCACCTTGTTTCGCAGGAGCCTGCGTAAGGAAATCAAGGCTGAGCTAGTCCAAGTACCCAAACCCACGAACCACAGGGTTTGATCGATCAGGTACTGAAGATTGACCATAGGCTCACAGAAAGGCAGTATGAACGCCGGTGACTGGATCGTTCCAGCGAACGGCCATCCCTGGGCCAACCCGGACGTATGCCTGCAACAAGTTTTAGGGTAACTGGCCCAGAACCCATGTAGATTGGTTCCATTCGTGGTCCTTTAACTGGAGCTAAGAGATTATACCGCCGAGCAAACAACCTCTTCCTGTACTGTGGAAAATCTGGGCATTACCTGGGGTCCTGGCCTTTGACATCATTCGTACGCTGGCCTATTCTGTGGCCTTGGGGTAACCTTGGTTAATGATGCACAGTCCCTTCATAAACCCTTACCGCCGTCCGTGTAATGAGGCCCTAAGTCAGGATAACCCTTCAGTTATACCTTGCGGTGACACCCATTGTACCTTTGGAACATTCACACATGGCCTATGATTTCCCAGGTTTTTGTAACACAAAACCTCACCCATCCCCTTTTTGGGAACCGAGATGTTACGCTCACCTGGTATGCACAGGGATGCCACCCACCGGCTGGTATGCTTCTCAGCTTTGCCCTGATGTGGTCTGAGGGGAAGGTTCTGCATTGTGGTACAATTAGGCGTGCTCTCCGTCCTGCCTTCTTTGCAGGGGCGCGTTGTCTTTCATGGGCGAGTGCGGCCCAGTTACTTCACTGACGCCGGCCCGTTTTATATTGTTCAGGTAGGTTTTATTGCTGTTCTTTAGTTTTGTTGCTATCCTGCATGCCTTTCTTTGTTTAAAATGTCTCTTTTTTCTCCCTTAGGTATGCAGAGCTTCAGCGCGGCAAACTGGCTTGGTTGAGCCCCGCTGGTAAATGATGGTGCATTAAGGGCGCTATGATGCGATAAGTAAGCGCTATGTGCAGCGCTTTGAAGTCTTGCCTTTGCTAACCTGTGTTTTCCTTCCTTGTAGGTCGCGGTGTTCTTCAGCGCGAGTGGAATGTCTGGAGTGGTGCCAGCCGAGAGGCGACCAGCCAGGTAAGCCTTTTGAGCAGTTCGTAATTTGTAAATGTCTCTACAGCTTTCTTTAATGTTGCCTCCATCTTCCTCTTTCAGGTCGTTCTGTCCGGGAGGCGTACAGATTTGAGGAAGCTGTTCTCAGTAGCTGCAAGTGTTTAAAGATGAAGACTGCAGGTAAGATGCTGCTGCTAATGATGTTCCTTTTGTCTCCTTGCAGGTTCTGCTTCTCCGAGGTTCGAGGGAATAGCTGGACACGGTGAGCGTCACGTTGCAAGCTGCAAAGTAACATGAAGCATGTTCTGCAGCGAGGGTGTGGTTTATATAGCCCAGGTAAAGTAGTACCAGGGAAAGTAGTTCCAGGCCTGCCACACCCAAAACACTAGACCGCATAGCTTGGTTCTTAGGGAACCAAGCTATGTGGATGCCTCCATGTTGGCTGACAATACAATAAAGTAGTTCCCAAGCACATTGTTGTTCATGGTGTATGAGCCTGGCACCATAGGCGCCAGGACTGGCCCCATGAGGGCTTTTGAAGAGGATGCCAGGCCCTAGAGGGCCGAGTCCTGACTCCACCTGGCCAATGGGTTTGCCAGAGGGGGTTTTGGGCGAGGGTTGTGACAGCACTCCCCCCCTAAGGCCCCTCTCATGGTGTTCCTTCTGTCTGGCCCATGTTTGGTTGGGAAGTTCCGATGGAATTTCCCGATTAGACGTGGTGCATGGATATTCTCACTGGGCTCCCAGGATCTATCTTGTGGTCCAAATCCTTTCCAATCGACGAGATAATATATCTTGGTCCTAGGGTATTTAGAGTCCAATATATCTTTGACTTTGAATTCTGGTTCTCCGTCAACAAGTATGGGCTTAGGTGGTGTCCCAATCCGTGTGCCGGTTTGCATTGGTTTCAGGAGGGACACATGGAATACCGAGTGGATGTGCAGATTAGGTGGTAAATCCAGTTTCACGGCTGCTGGGTTGATAATTGCCTTAATGGTATAGGGTCCTAAGAATCTGGGATGAAAGGTCCAGGTTCCCTTGATGGGTACGAATTTAGCAGCTAACCAAACTTTGTCTCCTACTTGATAATCAGGGGCCTTTTTCCAGTGTTGGTCGGCAAATCTCTTTTGTTTTTCTTTGGCATGAATAAGGTGTTCCCTTCCCCTTTTGAAAGCCTGAGTAATGGTTGTGTGTAGAGTCTTTACCGCTGGCATTTCCAAGCTGGCTGGAAGGTCTAGTTCAGAGGTACGTGGATGTCTGCCATGAAGGGTATAGAAAGGCGTTTATCCCGTGCTTGAATGCAAAGAATTGTTATATGCATATTCGGCTATCCATAGTAGGTTTTTCCAATTCCTTTGTTCGTGGTGCAGCATGCACAGTAAATATAGCTCGAGTGTCTGATTGGTTCTCTCGGTTTGGCCGTCCGTTTGGGGATGCTGACTGGTAGATAGCCGAACGTCGATCTGCGCCGTTTCACAGCATTTTTTCCAGAAGTTTGAAACAAACTGGCTGCCTCGATCAGAGACCAGAACCGAAGGGAAGCCATGTAGCTTAACCACGCCCTCCAGGAACACTTTTGCTAAAGTGGCTGCGTCTGGGAGGCCTTTGAGAGGAATAAAATCGGCCATCTTCGAGAATAAGTCCACAACTACAAGGATGGTATTGAACCCTTGGCTTGGAAGTAGATCAGTGATGAAGTCAAGGGAAAGAGTGTGCCATGGAACCGGAGGAATGTCCAATGGTTGTAAGAGACCAGATGGTTTTTGTTTCTGTGATTATTTTTGTGCGCAGACACTGCAGGACTGAATATACTGAATGATGTCCTTACGCCAGGTAGGCCACCAAAAGTTCTCTTTCATCTTACCTAGGGTTTTGGCAATCCCTGGATGCCCTTCGATCAGTGAATTGTGATCGTTTGAAATAATATGCTGTTGAATTCCTTCTTGGGTACATATAGGCGATCCCTAAAAAAGGGTATGTGGTCCTTGATGGTATATTGTTCTCCTTCAGTTTGCCATGCAAGGTAGTCATCAGGATTCATTGTCGGTTGGATTTCTTTTCGTAGTTCTGCTTGTGTTAAGGCTGTTGTGATACCCAAGAGTTTGTCTTCAGGTATAATAGGTACTGGGTCTGGAGTTGTATATACTATTTCATCTATGCCCATGCGAGATAAGGCATCCGCCTTTCCGTTTCTGACTCCTGGTCGAAATGTGATTACATAATCATATTCGGTGAAGAAAAGGGCCCACCGTAATTGGTGCGAGGACTGGGCCTTGGCTGTTTTGAGATATTGCAGGTTTCGGTGGTCTGTGATGACTGAAATGGTGTTGTATGGCCCCCAAAAGGTAGTGCCTCCAGGCTTTAAAGGCGGATTTGATAGCCAGGAGTTCCTTGTCCGAGATGGCATAATTAATCTCTGGAGGTGAGAACTTTTTCAACCAGAAGGCCACAGGATGTAGCTGGCTGGTTTCCGGGTCTCTCTGTGAAAGGACAGCCCCCATTGCGAGACTGGACGCATCAGTTTCAACGACATAAGGGAGGTCTGGGCGAGGATGTCGCAGGATTGGAGCCGAGGTAAACCTTCGTTTAAGTTCATGAAAGGCTTCTTCGGTCCAAGCAAACTTTTTATTGTTTTTTCGTAATAGTACTGTGATTGGGTGCATAACTTGAGAGAAGTCTGGGATGAACCGGCGGTAGAAGTTCGCAAAGCCCAGCATGCTTTGTACCCCTTTCAGAGACGTTGGTGAAGGCCATTTCAGAATGGCATCTACCTTGTGCACGTCCATTCTGATGCCTCCTGGAGTAAGGATAAAACCAAGAAATTCTACTTCGGTGACGTGAAAAAAAAGCATTTTTCAAGCTTTGCAAACAAGCGATGTTGACAAAGCTTGGTGAGGACTGAGCAAACGTGCCTGACATGATCTTGTTCCGAGGCCGAGTATACTAAGATGTCCTCTATGTACACTAAGGCGCACACATCAATTAACTCCCTTAAGACGTTATTCATGAAATATTGGAATGCCGCAGGAGCGTTGCCTAAGCCGAAGGGCATGACTTGATATTCAAACAAGCCGTACTTAGTACGGAAGGCGGTTTTCCATTCATCTCCTTTTCTGACTCGGACCAGGTGATACGCTCCTCGAAGGTCCAATTTGGTATAAATCTTGGCATCTTTAACTTGGTCTAGCATCTCAGGGATAAGTGGCAAGGGGTGGCGGTTCTTCACGGTGATCTGGTTCAATGCGCGGTAGTCAATACAGGTTCTCAAGTCTCCTTCCTTTTTCGGTACGAAGAACAAAGGATGGCTGCAGGGGACTTCGAAGGACGGATAAATCTGTTTGCAAGGTACTGGTCGAAATAGGATTTCAAATGAAGGTTTTCTGGTTCTGTAAGAGCGTAGATCCTGCCGCAAGGGATTTGTGCACCAGGAAAAAGGTCGATCTGACAGTCATAGGGCCTCTGCGGCGGCAATGTATTGGCTTGGTCCTTTCGGAAAACATCCTGGAATTCATGGTATTCACTTGGCAAGGTATTAGTTGCTCCCAGGGTTGATACTGTCGCTCCGGGAGTCATGGGGATACAGACGTCGGTAATGGCAGGCAGGGGAGCAGTCACCGGGGAAGGTTAATTTTTGTGCCCGCCAGTCTATCAAAGGGTTGTGAGCAACAACAATGGCATCCCTAGTATTAGCCTGAACTGAGGTGCCTTGATGAGATCGAATGAAATAGACTCCCGATGTCTGTCCTGGCACAGCAAGGTTACCCTGGCTGTGCACTGGGTTACTGGTCCGGAAGCGATTTCTGTCCCATCCACGCTGGTTACCTTGTCCATAGTTGGCTTAGAACACAAAGGAAGCCCCATCTCTGCTGCCAGTTCTTGATCAACATAATTTCCAACTGCTCCGCTATCGATGTATGCTTCAACGGCATGCATTCTTGATGACTGTTGGTGGTTAATTAAGATCACTGGTATTGCAAAGTGCGAGGTCAGCAACTCTTTCTTCTGACTCGACAAACTGACTTCTACGTTTGTCGAGCTTGGTAATTTCCCCGATTCCTTAGCTTCATCCTTCTCTGTAGCCCTGATTGTTCTTCCTGAGGGTTTTACTGGACAGTCCTTCAGGAAATGTCCTGGTTTCGCACAATACAAACAAAGCTGTTGTCTTCTTTTGTCCGCTCTTGTTTTGTTAATGGAGGCCATATCCCTCCAATCTGCATGGGTTCTACAGCATTTTCAGGTACACGGGGTGGTTTTCCCTTGGTCAAACATACGCGGTCCGAGGGTCCGTTTTAGACCGGTCTGCCTTTTGGTCATGCAACCGGTGGTCTAGCTGCATGACCAGATTTATGAATTCTGCACAGTCTCTGGGTGGATCAACCACCTGGGCTAAGACGTCCTTTAATTCGCTTCATAAGCCTCTATGGAATAGCGTGGTTCTTTTGTTTTCTGGCCACCTAGCTTCGGCAACCAGTCTGTTGAAGGTAGCAATGTACGTTAACAAGTCCTGATTCCCCTGTCGGAGGGACAAGAGTTCATTGTCTATTGCTTGTTCCTGGGTATGGCGAGCAAAATGTTTTTCCATTTCTCTCTGGAACCCCCCCCAAAGTCATGTAATAGAGGATCGTCATGGTTTAACAACGGCACCGACCAATCTGCTGCATGACCACTCAGGTATGATAAGACAAAAGCTACCCGAGCTTGGTCGTTTGGAAATGCTCCAGGCCTACAAAGAAAGTGAAGGCGGCACTGATTGATGAATGCCGCATACTTCCATGGGTCGCCTGTCAACCTTTCTGGTGGTGCCAGCAGCACTGTTCCAGGTAACGTGGTCTGTACCGGAGTGGGTGGAATGGTGGGGTTTTGCATTGTTAGATTGCTTCCAGGTAGAGGCGTCTGTCTTGCCTGTGATTGCATGTATTGCCTGCTAATCTCTTCAGTGCGTTCTTTGGTCACCATTAGGTCTCTCCGGAGGGCATTAGTCTCTTGTCGGGCAGAACGAACCTCAGCACGAAGCTCTCCTAGTAATTGGGACAATTGGTCCATTTCTGATGTCTCCATGGTGCCCAGGTGGATTTGTTATGGTAGGCTTCGTGTTCTGTTACGCTCACCTGGTATCCTCAGGGATGCCACCCATCCGGGTTACTCGCTGGTATGCTTCTCAGCTTTGCCCTGATGTGGTCTGCGGGGAAGGTTCTGCCTTGTGGTAGAATTAGGCGTGCTCTCCGTCCTGCCTTCTTTGCAAGGGCGCGTTGTCCTTCATGGGCGAGCGAGTGCGGCCCAGTTACTTCACTGACGCCGGCCGTTTGATATTGTTCAGGTAGGTTTTATTGCTTTTCTTTAGTTTTGTTGCTATCCTGCATGCCTTTCTTTGTTTAAAATGTCTCTTATTTCTCCCTTAGGTAGCTTCAGCGCGGCGAACTGGCTTGGTTGACCCTCGCTGGTAAATGATGGCGCATTAAGAGCGCTATGATGCGGTAAGTGCTATGTGCAGCGCTGCGAAGTCTTGCCTTTACTAACCTGTGTTTTCTTCCTTGTAGGTCGCGGTGTTCTTCGGCGCGAGTGGAAAATCCGGAGTGGTGCCAGTCGAGAGGCGACTAGCCAGGTAAGCCTTTTGAGCAGTTCGTAATTTGTAAATGTCTCTACAGCCTTCTTTAATGTTGCCTCTATCTTCCTCTTTCAGGTCGTTCTGTCCGTGAGGCGTACAGATTCAAGGAAGCTGTTCTCAGTAGCTGCGAGTGTTTAAAGATGAAGACTGCAGGTATGATGCTGCTGCTAATGATGTTGCTTTTGTCTCCTTGCAGGTTCTGCTTCTCCGAGGTTCGAGGGAATAGCTGAACACGGTAAGCGTCAGGTTGCAAGCTGCAAAGTAACACGAAGCATGTTCTGCAGTGAGGGTGTGGTTTATATAGCCCAGGTAAAGTAGTACCAGGGCATGTTGTGCAGAGGAGTCTGACCTGGAGAAGATCTGCGCTTTTCGACAACGGAAAGCTGAAGCGGGAAGCGAACAAGTCGCCGGATGCAAGACCAGTCACTGGACCAGGAGCGCAGATGTTGGGGAAACACAAGAAACGCTGAAGACGCCATCCATGACCGGTAAGCCCCAGAGACAGTGAGCACATTGCCGTAGAGCATCTATATGAATGCTGTGTGCCGCGTACTATGCAAGAGAGCCCAAGAGTGAATTATTAACATTGTTGAAGGAAAAAGCCTAAGTAAAGGCAGAGTGAATATTACTGATACAAACATCATTAAAGGAACAGGGCTAAGTGAAGGTAGTGCAAGTATTACCAATAGGAACATTGTTGAGAGAAAGAGCCTAAGTAAAGGCAGTGCAAGTATTACTGATACAAACCTTGTTGAGAGAAAGGTACTGTGCTGTCTACTGATTGTAAAAGATAATTGAAGGAAAGTGTGCTTTGTGTTGTATGCTTTTTGCGAGTACACTGCTTCTTTGGCTGCAGAGCTGCTGCACTTTTGCCATAAGCCACTGGGTACATGTTGTTTGTGGGCTGTGCATTTAACTACTGCTATTGCTGTAAGGAGCACTAATGCATCAATTAACCCAGAGAGTATGGCTGCATGCTGCATGGAGGTACCATCTGATATTTTTAATGGTCTCTTCCGACATCTGGAGAGGTCTGAATGTACTGTTGGTGTTAGATAAGCTGAATATGAGCAAATGGTAGTGAAACAACCTTTGGATATTTCTAATGCTGTTATTAGTGCTATGACCTCTGCTGCTTGAGCTGAGTAGAGTTAGGGCAGTCATACCTTAGATATCACTTTGTATTCACTTTCAGTCCTTACTACTGCTGCTACTGTGTGCCTGACCCCAGTGTTCGGACCGATCATCGATGATCCGTCAACGAAGAGCAGTTTCTCTTCCTCGGGCACATCCTCCCTATCATTGATGCTTCCATCAGTGGAGTCTTCATATGTAGTGCAATCTTGTGCTGGGTCATTTGGCAGTACTGCCTCTGCGATAAATCATGCTAGGCTGACCGTGTGGCATTTGACAATGTGTATGGAGGGGTTTCACAGGATGACCTTGTATCCTGATGCTTGTGGATTTCAATTTCTCTAAGATTGAAAAATCTGCATGGTCTACTGTGATGAATCTGACAACGTTGTCACTGATTCTCTGGGAGGAAGCATCGCTTACATGGCAAGGGAAAGGCAGAAGCTACCTAACTGTGACCCTGGGGGTGGCTCTCTGCGGGAGGACCACATGGTAGAGGACAAGCGCCAGAGAACAGAAAGAGACTAAGTTAAGCTGACCCTTTATTTATACCTTTAGGTGACAACCATGTACCTTTGGAACATTCATACACATCCTATTGTAATATAGATACTGATTTCCCAGGTTTTTGTAGCCCAACACCTCATTCAGCTCCTCCCCCCTTTTTGGGTTCTGAGAAGAGGAAGAGAGATGAAGTAATGAGGATGACTGGACACAGTAACCCGAAGCTGCGTTCTAGTCATTTGACTCTGCAAAAAAAGACTGGGACATTTACAAGCAACATAGGAGAACCTAATTCAGGACAAAGTGAGAGACAGAAATTGGAGAAGCACGTAACTTGTGCTGACACTGTGAAGGGACGCGGAAGGCAAGTATGCTGCAGAGTGTAGGGCAGAGATGAAGGGGCACAGTTTGCGGAGGAGGCAGACTGGGAGAAGTTCACCACTTTTTGACAGCGGACAACCAGAGCTGCCAAAGTCAGAGGAAGGTAAAGCGGGAAGCAAACAAGTCGGCGAATGCAAGACCAATCACTGCACTAGGAGTGCAGAGGCTGGAGAACCACAAGGAACACTGAAGATGCCATCCGTGACCGGTAAGCCCAGAGAGAGTGAGCGGGTAAAAGGGAGCAAATAAGTGAATGTTGTGTACCGTGTACTATGCGAGAGAGTCCAAGAGTGAATATTAACATTGTTGAAGGAACAAGCCCAAGTAAAGGGCAAAAGAGCCGATCAAAACTGGGGTTAAAGATATGAATATAGTGGCTTTTTCCCTTCTCATAATTTGTAGAAGTCACTTAAGTTGATTAGGGGAATTAATAGATTTAAAATGCTCTTAAAACAACCAATTCCCATTGTGATGCTGGAAATGCATTGGAGCGACAGGGAGTCCCTGTGCTTGTCCTGATGTCCTTTTTCATATGTGTTTTTTATTGTTTTCTGCCCAGGAGTCCATGTGGGACCCCTGCAAGTGCAGCTCTTCCTATCTTTGGTTTGGTGTACAGACCCTATGGATACCCTTATGGCACCCATGGGTGCGGGTACAACCCTGTGCCCCTAGTGTATGTTTTTGGGCACCTGTGTGTGGCCCACAGAGCAGGGTATGGGCTGGTGGCAGCTCCATGCTGAAATTGACGGGTACTCTGAGTATCCTCCATTTTGGGGATACCCAGGCCCTGCCATTGGAATCAGTTGATTCCTGATAGGGAACAAGATGGCCCCTGCAGCCTCTTTCTTTCTATTGCCTGTTGTACCTTGTTTTCCTAAAGTCCTGGGAAGTCCTGGGAAGCCCTGGCTCTGTTCCTTCCCCTGACTGGCTGTTGGGTGGAAGTTCCATATATGGTATTGTGGGGAAGTCCAATATGTGACCAATATGATCAATATGCACTTCTTGTTGTGGATGTCTAGTTTCTGGTATTAAACACAATGGCCCTCATTACCATCCTGGCGGAATTCGGAAAACGATGGCGGAAATGCAATACCGCCATCGAATAGCGCTCGGTGCGACTATGACCCGTCACCGCAAAGTACGAAGCCATTAGCGACACCGTAGTGAACGCCAACGCTAACTGCACCAAGCACGTGCGCGCGCGCCATGCCAAACCGTAAACACCACCATGGCGCAAGGGTACGCCAATTCCGACCCTAGCGGACATGTACCTAACGCCATCAAGCATGGCGGAATGAACCATTCCGCCATGGTGAGAAGTACGGCATCGCGAATCAACCGTAAACGGCCCCACTGAGTGCCTGTACACCGCTCCCTGCCCACAAAGTACAACTCCCCGTAGGTGCAATGAAGTCACAATGCAACCATTGAAATGTACAAGTCACCCATGCATGCCAACGAACAAATGAAACACAAGAGGGGCCAATGGGAGCTGCAGGGCACAGATGGCACGAATACAGAAGCCATCCCAATGGACATGACCACAGTCCCCCACCAAGAAACGCACGCAAACACAGGCACCTGTGACCAGCAATATTCCGAAAATCACATCATTCCACCAGTCCACCTGGCTGACCGGCATCTGTTACACAAAACCCAATCCCCCGCCCCTGAGCATGACAACATCCAAACAGTCATATTGGCAGCCCCCATCCCTGACCTCACGGGCTTCGTAGGCAAACGCGTCCAGTACAGTACCACGCAACTAAACTCCGAAGCTGGAACCCAATGCAGATCTCCTCACAATACATCGCTCCCCAAATAGGAATATGCCACATCACTTGCAAAGAAGAACGCTACACGGGCCAAATCAGAATAGAAATTTAATGCACAACAAAATCACCAAGCCCATACAGCCATCAGGCCATGAACTCCAAAACACATTTCACCATTGTGGGCTGCATCCGCAAGAAATGACCAGCCACTACTTGTGTGACGCCCTGTTCCATCATGGTACACAGAGCCACATTCACGTACGAAAAGGCAACATGGAAGCGCACACAACCGCAGGGCCGTCCCAATGGGGAGGCACTAGTCCAGCTGAAAGGCCGAAATGTTGCTCCGAGCCACCAGTACTGCGTAAGGGCATGTGGCCCATTGGCGATCATCCCATAAGATCGTAATGCTGCTCCACTGATTAACACGAAGCAGCAGGTGTCGGGAGTAAAACCCATCTGCAGGAGTGGCATACAGATGGCAGTGGCAAAAGGGGAGGAGATACCTGTCAACCAAAAGAAAAGAAAAAGAACAGAATGGCCATCAGAACTACATTCGAACAACTCACTTCAATGATCACACTAAATCCACAGCCATATGCATGCTAGCCCACTCCAAAGGTTCATCACCACCCAAAAACCACTTGCGACTCATAACTATCTATATCGAGGTGTAAACACCATCACAAACGAGTGTACCTGTGCATGCGTCTGTCAAAACAGAATCCATCAGATGGGATTGGTAACGTGCATGGACACAAGTGTCTGAGGGCGCGTCGAGACAGGGAGGGCTCAACAAGGCCAGATAGACGATGGTCCCACTATGGCAGCCCTGCATCACATAGCGTAGGGGAGGCGTATAGATTCCAAGAAGCCCTGTACATGGCAAACTCTGTATCAAATCACCGGCCCATGCATCCATTCATCATTCCCTCATCCCGGGATTAAAACGCCAGATTATTTACTCACATAACATTAGAAATATCCATTGAGTCTGTGCGCTATGCAGCCTGCAAAATCCACAGTGCCCCAGCCCGTAATGCCAGTGTTGTGAAGTAACATGTATTTGGGAACGTCCGGCCTCATCGCCCACGTCGCTATTGCGCATCCCAAACCATTCATATCAATCATTGCATCCTCGCCATGGCCCCTGTCCCAAGGACATTGAACAATAGTACGTTATATTTGCAGTCAGACCTGTGGGCATTTCCCCGCCGCTAGCTGAAAACCGAAAGCGCCGCCCTTCGAATTCCTCATTTGTAACATCACGTCGAAGAAGCATCTGTGGCCGTTTGAAATCACTAATTAATCCATCTAGTGCGGCTGTGTGTGAAAATGGCAACTGCCTTCACCCACAAATGGGACGCCCCGCCCGTCGTTGCAACTCGGTACAGTGATGCATGAGGGCCCACCGTTACTCGAGTACTACGTACCACTGACCCTCCACAAGTCTGTTCGCGACTGCACAGATAGTATGTGAAACAATGGGACCATAGCAGAATGAACATATCAACCAATGTTACACGGCCATCGGGTACAAATACATGATTGCAATAGCAAGATGCCACTCCCCGAATTGCAGCGTTGTGTGCGGGACGTGCTCGGCCAAAGGGGAGAGCAGTTTGCACAGGTGGAATGAATCACCACAGGTGGAGGCCATACAGCCTGAAAACACATAAATTGCACAGCCAGTCTCCTCCCACAACCACACCGAAATGCTACCGGCAGGACTCGCGATGTTGGCCCTGGGGGACCTGATAGCACTGCAAGTACTCCAACTCCAGGAAGAAGACGAACACCAACTACAACCGGCCGCACGGAGGAGACGCAGGAGGAGGAGGAGGGCAAGGCAGGGCCAGCAAGGGCCGCCAGCACAGCCACTACCACCACGCAGGCAGCCCGCAATCCCACGCCTCCGAGCACATCCGTTCAACCTCACTGATGAGCAGATCCACACCCTCTACCGTCTGGACCGGGACACCATAGCCGCCATTGTGGACATGACACAGGCTGACCTTGTCAGCATGATAGACAGCCCAACCGCCATCCCACCCCTACTGAAGGTGGTGTCTGTACTCCACTTCCTGGCCACAGGCACCTACCAGCACACAGTCGGACAGTTGCATGGCATTTCTCAGCCACTGTTCTCACGGACACTATTGCAAGTGCTCGATGCCCTCCTGCAGCACGCAGACGACTACATCTCCCTACCACGCTCGGAGCAGGAAATTACCAACACAAAAGTGGGATTCCATGCACTTGCCGGCATACCGGGTTGCATTGGTGCCATCGACTGCACCCATGTGGAATTGGTCGTCCCACATGCCATGGAGGCCCAGTACCGCAACCGAAAACAATTTCATTCTCTGAATGTACAAATGGTGTGTGACTCCAACAGGATCATTACACATTGTTGTGCCCGATTCCCTGGATCAACCCATGATTCTATGGTCTTGAGGAACTCTACAATACCACGCTACATGGAGCGACACGCAGGGAACAGATCCTGGCTACTCGGTGAGTTCCATTACATGCATGATAATGTGGGGTATGTGATTCGGCAATGACCTGGCAGGAAGGGGGGGGGGTGTGCGTACGTAGCAATGGCATTCCACATCATACGTTTCTCGTCCACATACAGGTGATGCTGGATATCCACTGAAGAGATGGCTCCTCACACCAGTCCGGAACCTACGGGACCAGCATGAGGAGGACTACAACCATGCCCACTCACGTACCCGTGTAGTCATAGAACAGGCATTCGGCCTACTGAAGGGTCATTTCCGCTGCCTCAGCAGGTCTGGCGGGGCACTCCTGTACCGCCATGAGAAGGTTGCAAAGATGGTGATGGCATGTGTCATGCTCCACAACATGTGCGTACGTAGAAATGTTCCCATGCCCCCTGACGCAGAACTGCAAGCACCTGATGATGGTCATGATGAGGGTGGGGATGTGGCAGCACCTCAAGGAGTCTGCGAGGCACCGGAGGGCCGTGACATTCGTCAGCATCTCATTGATGCATGCTTCTAGCACTCACGCCTGGTGGCTGATACATGGACACGGGACTCGTGGCACTGTGTGTGTCTGGGACATGCACAATATGGACTGTACGCCTATGATGGCCTAGTACACAAAGATCAATGTCCACACATCTCATTGGTTGATCGTGCACTGTTTATGGCATATGTGATATCATGTTGAACACCCTATCGACCCGCCACCCAAGTGAGCCCAACACACCCCCTCCACCCTCCTACCTCCCCCCCGAACACCAGTGTCCAAAGATGCTCATTGTCAGTGGGCTGTCGCTATTGCAAGCCCCCTCTGCGGGTATCAGGGACACCCCTGCCTGTGGAGCGCAGGTTCCTCCCAGATCTACGTTGGGGGCTGCCCTGGACGGAACTTGCAACGGATGATGTCTCTGCCTGCTCACGTCCATGCATGTCCCTAAGGGTTTGCGAGAGCTCAGTGAGCACACGGCGCACTGCGGCAAGTTCGGCACATACGTCCTTGGACGTCGCATGCAGTTCCCCCCTCAGGCTCTCGGTGCTTCTCTCCATTTGGACTCCCAGGCTCTCGGTGCTACTCTCCATTTGTGCCCTTAGTGTCTCTGTACCTCTCTCCATTTCTGCCCTAAGTGTCTCAGTTGATGTTTCTATGTCTGCCTGAGTGCCCCCACATTCATCGGCATGGTCCTTGAGGAGCGTGGCCAGTTGCTGCTGTTGCACGATTAACTGGTCGAGGGACTGTTGCCTCTGCTGGGCCATGGCCATTTGCGGGGGTGTCACAGAGGGGCTGTTGACCTCATGTTGCCTTGCCACAGGGCTTGTGGGGGATGGCCAGTCGTCGTCTTGTGGGTGCCCCTGCGTGGTATCCTCATGTTGTACGGGATGGGACAGACAGGGGGATTGGGACAGGTCATGGATGGATCTGTCTTCGACATCCCCGTCTTCTGTGTCGGAGCATGCTGCCATCAATGGGGTGTCACCTATGGTGCTGCTGCCACCAGAGACAGTGCCTTCTGTGGCATCCGTTGGGGGGACCTGTGGTGGTGGTGGTGTGGGCATGCTGGCTGCTGGGGTGCCTGTTGATGTTCCCTCCTCTGTGCTGCCACCTGATTTGTGCTGCTGCCGTGTCTTGATGCGTGCAGCTGAGGTGGAGGGTCTTTGGCCGTTGGTCTTGGCCCTCTTTGCAGGTGTGCTGGTAGGGGTGTCCTGAAGCTCGTCGTTTGGATCGGACCCTGTGGTGGAGTAAAGGAGGGCGAGGGTTATTGATGGGTCTGTGGGAATTGGAATGGCATTGTATCACATGCATTGGGGTGGTACCTGAGGGTGATTTGGGTCGGGGCCTTGGAGGTGCTTTCATTTGTGTGTGGAGTGAGGGTGCAGTTGTTTGGCAGCCTGCAGTTAGGGTGTGCCTGCTGCACGTGTAGTGCGTGTTTTAGGGGTTTTTAATTATTTATGTATTTATTGTGGGTTTTAACGTGCGCTAACAGGCCGATGTGTGTGGACGTTCTCCTGGACATGTGTTTCTGTTGCACTATGTGGACACATGGTACTTCACATGGTTGGACTTTGTGGATTTGGCATTGTTTTATCTGGCCCACCTACCTGAATCTTCGGATGTCTGCACTCCTTTCTCCATCCCTCCGACTCCCTCTATGCTCTCCATTCCGATGGTGGAGGCACAGATTTCTTCCCAGGGGGTCAACTTGATGGGTGATTCAGGACCTCCCCCGGTGGCTGTGGCAATGTTGCGGTTGGCAGAGAGTATGCTGCGGACGCGTATCCGCAGGTCGTCCCATCGCTTTCGGCATTGCTGTGGGGTGCGGGGTGCGGTCCCCACCGCACTTACCCGCTGTGCCACCAGAGCCCATATGGCCTTCTTGTTTGCAAGTGCCGTCCTGGTCATTTGCGTGCAGAAGACGACGGCAGCATTCTCCTGGAGGGTCTCTGTTAGCACGGTGAGTTCCTCACGGGAGAAGTGGACCTGCCGCTTGCGGTCGCACGCTTTCTTCGCTACTTTTCCCATTTTTCTTGGTTTCGCTAGGGTGGATGACGGGTTGGGGTGTGTCTCAGGGTAGTGTTTTTAGTGGTTGTGTGGTTTTAGTGTTTTATAGGTGTACGGCGGGATGTTTCCCGTTCCGGGCCCATGTTTTAACTTCCGTTTCCGTATATTTCCGGTCACCGTACTTTCCGGTAGGCGCACACTGCGGTGTCCGCTGTGATGGGTGGCGGTATTGCACCTAGGGCGCCGTACGGCGGCGGTGTGGGCCGTTTTGGGGTCTTTTCCGCCATCGCGGACTTTGCACTTCCGCCATGCCGTGGTGCTCGTGCCCGATGGGTCGGAATGGGCCGCACTTTGCTCCTTCGTACAATGGCGGAAACGCTATTTACGCTGTGGCGGTCCGGTCAGTCACTTTCCGCCAGGGTCGTAATGAGGGCCAATGACTGAGACAGCCCTGCCCAAAACTGGTATGAATGCAGTGTGTAGTGCTGAATGGCCTCGCTTTCAACAATATTTATGTATACCTTATTCTCTTCTCCTGGATACTTGATCACTGACCCTTAGTTAACAATATTCTTGTTTGCATCATTGTGTTAGTTATTTTCAATGCTTTCCTCATTTGTATCAGTGTGTTCATTATTTTCAATAATGTCCTCATTTGCATCAATGTGTCAGTTATTTTCAATAGCTTCCTCTCGTGCTCTCAAAGGCTTCATTCCTGTCTGGCCATGATGTTCCTGGCACACAGAGGAACATCAGGCCTCATTACAAGGTTGGCAGTCAAGAAATAAAGGTGCTAGTAGCAACATATGGCATCCATTCCAGACTGCAAAACTATGAGCCTGCCGGTAGGGGCACAGAATTCCTGGCAGGCTTGACCTGCTGGGAGTTCAGGCATCTAACAGCAGGCTTTTCACTGAAGCACTGCACCGTTACCCACAATGCCGGTGCTTCAGGTTTCCCATCCCCATGCATCGGACTCCATGGAAATGGGGAGTAACCGTTATCGCCGCCACCTTTGATATCCCAGTAGCACCGGAATGTCAGGCGGCGGTAACAGTGTGATGGGGTTGGAGGTAACCCATATCCTACAAGCGGGTTTTACCACCAACCCTGTAATGGGGGCCATTGTGTACTATGTTTTGAGCCTGCTTTGATGCCTGTGATGATATCTGCACACCGAGGTCCCAGGCCTTCTCCATCTGGTCTGGAAGACCTCATTTACTGCATTTGACCGTGTAGCCCTTTGTTTTACCTACTGATATGAGCACCAGGACCCTTTCAAACATGGCATCCTCCGCCTCAGTTGTAACATTACGGCTTGCCGGCACACAGCAGGACTGGCTGGCTGAACCTGCAGTGTTGCGACCTGATTGGCTGCCCCTCAGACTTGTGGGTCCGCCCACAGCAAGCAGACCGGCGATGTAGGCCCGTCTCTAAAGCATGGGTCAAAGGCTTCATTCCTGTTTGCGCCTGTCCATGCCAGACAAGCTGTCTGCTGCGGACCCGACCATCCTCTGTTTCTTATCCCGACTTTCTATTCCACGTGAGCTAGCCTCCAACTGCGTGATCTATCTCACCTGCCCTGGCTGGCCATGTTGCTTACCTTTATACCGATCATTAGGTAAGGTTGTTGTTGCCTGTTACATCATCAACCACTCAACTTTTCTCCCTTGCTCCTTTCAGGCCTCTGTCCTTTTACTCTCCTGCCTGGTTGCCGCATTTGTCCTTGATCTCTAGTCACTTGCTGATGCACTCCCTCCTGCCGTTTGGCCTCTCTTTCTCTCAGAGCATGGCAATGCCTACCGGCCTGCACCTGATCCCCCTTCCCCTCCTCATTGCCATCCCATTGTTGTTGATTTTCCCCCTCCTACTATACTTCCTGTGTTACGCTTAAGTCAGCATTGTAGCACCTACTCTTCATTTCCTGCTGTTTTGTTGGACAACAGACTTGGGCAGACCAGAGCCCCTGTAACAGACTTTGTGCAGCTACCCCCTATCTCCTTAGCCTTGGGTGGCTTCTGCAGTGTTACCTACCTGCAATTAATTGACTTCTGACTCTTACTCTTACTGCTCGTAATTTCTAACTTGTCTCTTCTTATTGACCCATGCTGCATCTGTTTGTCATCCTATTGCTTCCCTTCCTTCTTGTCACATTGATCGTCTGCATTCTTGTTACAATGCTTGTCTGCATGCCTGATGTAGCCCCTCATTCCATGAGGTCAGGCTTTTCCAGGCTGCTTTCACTCATGCCTACTGTCACATTTCGTGCTTGGCATTCCTAATTGCATTGTACCTTTAACTTACACTCCAATATTTCATTTACCAACCTGTACCTGCATATTGATCGTCCCATGAACTTTGAGGTCTGCTTTGCAATGCTGCAATATCCTATTTGTACCTGCACTTCCCCTCCCCCTCTCTCCAGCTTTCTTGTTATAGTACTTGCACAATCCAATTGGCTCTTGGCCTAGTAGGAAAAAAAGGTCTGTTTGGTCTCCTCATTCCTGTTCCCCCGCATTTCTTGTCCTAATGCCTTCTCGTTACAACACTTGCACAATTGGAACGTCTCAAGGCCTGGTAGGAACTTTTCTGTTTTGTTTTACACACCCTTGATCCCCCCCTCCTTGTCTTGATGCGCATTGAAACACCACGTGATGTATAGGTGCATTACAAATGACCAATACATAAATAAAATAAAAATAAATAATTGCGACCCAACAACCGCTCTCAGCTTCCCCAATAACCCATTCCATCTCTCTGGGCTTACCCGGCGTCTCTAGTGGTGCTCGCGGCTTCCTGGTGTCTTCTTGTTTGGTCCGCTGACATGGTGTTCCATTTTCTCCTGCTCCGGGCGGCTTCTGTTTTTCCCGGCGCGAAGGCGGCACGTTGTTTACAGCACAGCTTCTTCACATGCCATCTGTACTCTCTTCCGTGCTGCAGCTTACACTTCTATGCTTTCTTGCCTCCTTGTTGACGCTCCCATGGATTACTGACAGCTTTCCACTGTGCCACAAACTCAGCCATCTCTCTATTGGCTGCCTCACTCCTTCTTGGTTTCTTCTCGGACCTGTTCCCCATGGCTTGCTCTCCTTCGTCGTTCTCACCGGTGTCCGGACAGTTCATGACACCACTCTGGCACCACACACACACCCCTCTGGTGTGTCAGCTGTGTGGGTTATAAATTTCCCGGTAGCAGTTGAAAGTTACCAAAGACAAGAGCTCAGGGTTGGCTTCCCGCTTCTAGTCATCTTCATTACTCCTTCTCTCTTCCTCGTCTCAGTACTTATATGGGGAGGGAAAGGCAAACAAGGTGTTTGGCTGAAAAACCCTGGGATCTCTTCCTCTATGCTGCAATAGGCCATATAGGTATGTTGTACAGGTGAATGGTATGCTATGGTAGTTGTACTTGTAAAGCACAATGTTCGCCCAAGAGCATCTTGGTGTTAAGTAGCACTCGAAGGAAGAGCTACCAAAAACAGTACAGGATCAGAAGAAATGGGTTTTCAGAGAGCGCCTAAAGGAGAAGTGGTCCTCGGTGGTGCCGAGTGACAGGGGGAGTGAACTCCACATTTTTGCGGCTGCAATAGGGAACGCTTGACTGCCAATATGCGCAAACATGGTGTGGGGGAATACAACTAGACACGATTGAGCCAAGCACAGGGCCCAGGGAGGGTTGCAGTGACAGAATTTCTGTTGCAGGTATTCTGTGCTCCTGTCGTAAGAGGCACGGGGAACCAAGCAGATGTATGGGTGTCATGAAGTGTTACGGTTTTCAGGTTATTTTACACTATGGATTCCCTACCTTCTGGGAGTTTGCCTTCCGCCATGTGTTCCTCTGACAGATAGACACCCCCAGGGTCAGAGTCAGGTAGCATATTCCTTTCCCTGGCCACATAGGAGAAGCTTCCCTCCAGAAAGTCAGTGACGACATTGTCAGATTCGTCACACAACACAGGGGGGAAGCCATACTGCTTGAGAGACAAACAAGAACAAAAAAGAGAGAAAAAGTGAACAGTGTAATGAACCGTGAAGATTTTCGATTCAGTGAAGACTAAAGGGGTGGAAGGGTGGAGCTGCCCTCTCACCCCTTGTTAAAACTGGGAAATAACAACATAGATAAGAAGGAATATTCAAGGAGAAAGACATCTCCTTGGGAAACTTTGCAACATTATTGGCTGCATCAGAAGTACCGGACTGCTTAATAGAAACCAGGAGAAATATAGGTGAAGGCAGAACTCCTGTTTCCTGGTGGCAAAGTATTTCCTTTTGTGTACCTTAGAGCTTTATATTTGGAACTTTAAGAACAAGCTATACATGTATAGCTAAAATAGAAACATTTACACCTTGTATTCAGTTTAGCATGTAAGGGTCAGTGTAGAGTTTTTGGCACAGGACGGAGGATACTTTATTTGTTAAATATCCTGACACAGACATTCATTAGATTTGTTGAGGCAGGGAAACCCCTCATAGGCATAGGGACAGGTAGGACTTCCCCAACCCCTCCTATTATTTTGACAATAAAAGCCTTATTTCAAATACTAAAATTAATATTATGTCAGACTCTTAATACTTACCCCTTACTCTACGTATAGAGTCACTGTAATGGTGGAAAATGTCTGTATTGCAAATGCAGCTGCTGCCAGAGTCTACTCAAACAGAAAATGCCCTTGCATTAGTGGCTCCAGGAGACCACTGTAATAAGCCAGAGGTTTATGTCCCAGCAACGACTTCAGCTTGAGGACTGCCGTCATCATGTGAAAATAGAAAAATAGTATGAGGCCGGGAAGCCCGAAAGGAAACACACCAACACAGCTTACAAAGAAACATACAAGTACTTTATTTCAAGCTACAACAGTTACCAAGTCAATTGACAAACGGATAGCTATTCGGCTCTCAGTATAAAATAACGAACTTCAACGAGGGTTCGATGTGTTAGTGAGAGAGCGCACATTGGAATACCCGGGCTATTTATACAATTTGTCCAGCCCTTGGCCAACCCTCTTGCGGGTTAACCATTCTGCGAAATACAATACTGGTCTTAGGGTTCCTTGCCAGGTCAACCTTTAATATATGCATTTTGATTAGTTTCGCTGATATAAGTAGTACATTTACATATAGGTCAACAATAGGACAAGGTCTCTGTTCGCAACCCCGACAAGTGGCCTGCAGGCATATTAATTATTCAGCTGTACGGAGGTCACAACGACCAGAATCTCATTCGGTATGTCATTTGGCCTCCATTTTGATGTTCAGGGTGACTTCTGCATAACAAGAGAACCTAAAATGGAGGCTTAATCCAAGATGGCAGCTTACATTGATTTCTCTAAGCTCAAGACCTTGTCGTCGTGGAGTTTGTTCGCGCATGATATTTAGACAACTAGGCCAATACACATACAACTATTACAATAGGAGGCATAATATTATTTCTATTCCGACAAACCCTCCTTTTGGCCTATGCCAAGTGCTAATACCATTTCTAATGTCTTTGTAAATAACTCCATACATTGTCGTCCATACATCCTGAATCGTTATCTGTAATATCTATAGCCATTAGGTCGTTCACCAGAACCTCTTGCAACACGAACTCTTTAGATGCTGTATCTGGGGCATGCACTTTATGTCCTATCGTGCTCACCGCCTGAGCGCAACATCCCCCTAGCATTGCACATATACTAGGTAGACATTGGATACAGCAACAAAGGAATAGCAGAATTCCCAAAATAACCAGTATGACAGAAAGCACCTTCCAAACCCAGGATCGTAGGGAATCCCAGAACCAAGCACTAATACTCCAATCTCCCACAGGAACATGCACTTCTGAACTAAGGACGTGCAAGTTCTGTATTGCTTTGAAAATTGTCGGTGAGGAATCTGGTACGAAAACACAACAAGCGGACCCCACTAATTTACATACCCCACCACGTTCTGCCAGAATGACATCTAATGCCATCCGGTTTTGGAGCGCTACCAATCTTATTGCTTTCTGTTCCAGTGTCATATTATAGAGTATATCCGTGGCCCGGTTGATGGTTCTCTCCAGTACTCTTGCTAGCCCCCTAATATTTTCATAATTTGCTATCTGTCCCCAAAATGGCACAACTGATTTTGTTATATCTCCCAATATTTGCCCAGGGGTATCTCCATTCTCGTCCTGCCGTGGGTGAGCCTTAGAAACTTCCAGTGTGCTAGCTATAAATACCCCAGGTAACAGGATTCCTAAATAACAGGTTCCCTCCCAATCCTTGGGCAACCAGGGAAATGCTGTACTACCGCAAACGAGATAGACAGGCCCCCCTACATACAGAGGCCTGTTCTCCCCGGTCAGATTTACAATGTTCACACAACCTTCAAAATCTCCCATTGACCGGGTGCCATTCCTTTGTACACAGAAGGGAACTGAATCGGGGCTATGGTTAATGGAGTAGTAAGGAGGCACGGCGTCCTTATTACCTATCGGAGCCATTTTAAAGGAAATTAGAGTTTGGAAGGGAAGAGACAGTTTATCAGATGGCCTAATAGAAGCAAAATTAGGCTTACTTCTATTTGCAAAAAGCGAGCATCCCAGGGGAGTCAATTCACGTTTCTCAAAATCATTTAAATTAGTTACATCAAAGTTCCCTGAGATGCTGTCATTCCAACGGCCAAAGAATAGTGCTCTAAGAGAGGCATAGCAAGCAGTCGTTAAAGGTAAAGGGTGAATATACCATCCTAGCCCCTTGTTCCCATGTTGCGGTAAATGGGTGCAGATCCAGCAATTACTCTTATTAAAAATGGCATGCGTTGAATTCATTATTATCATTAAAGTGTTATTATGATACTTTCGTCTATGCTGGGAGTCCCTAGGTGACAAAGTATGAAGGTGTACAGAGGGAGTCAGAGCAGTAGGTACAATTTCAATTGGCAGAAGAGGCTCTAGAGGATAAATTTCTTCAAAGTACCAGAGTCCCACGGCAGTAACTATACAAATTCCAATTACTATCATCACAACACAGCAATACGTTTTCGGGGCCCAGGCACATTGTTCATTGTCCGAGTTGGTCACCCCTTTATTTACAAGTCCAATGCGAGCAGCAGCGGTGGAGGTGGCAGACATCGTAGTTTTTCCAATCGACAACCCCAATGTTTGTTTCTGGCGACACTATGGTCGCGCGACTTCTTAGTCATTCCCCAACCCTAGCCAGCAGAATCCCCTTTTTTTTCCCAAAACTTTCCTTTGCAAGAACAAAACTCTCAATGACTCTTTTCTTTTCCAGATGCACAGGCAAAACTCGTGCCGTAGTTCTATTTTCTTCTGTCGAAGGTCATACCTGGTGGTTCCCGGTACTGTTTGATCCGGAAATAAGGTAACGTCACTTCCTGAGGGAAGCAACGTATCAGAGGCGACGGAAGTCGCAGAACTTGAAACAACGTTTTCCGAAAGTGACCTTTGCAAAGAGTGTGGAGACAAAATGGACTGTTCCCCATGCTCCACTGGCTCAGAGAGATTCTCCGACACACTCACAGCACTATTTGCTACTCCAGGATCTGAGATTGTAGCATCAGCAAGGGGTTCTGCTTCTTCTGTAACGTGTGGCGTCGGGTGAGGAAGTTTCTTGACATGCGTCGCGTGGATCCAATGCTTCTTTCCAGCCACCCGCACTGCTGTCTGGGTGACCAACAGCACCTGGTAGGGTCCCCGCCAGCGAGGCGCGAGGCAGTAAGACCTTTCGTAGCCCTTCACCAGGACCCAACTTCCAGGCTGAATATTGTGTCCTGGGCCCGTAAACCGTACAGGTAAAGCTGATCGAACCTGATGATAAATGAGATACAGATTTTTAGTCAACTGGTTACAGTAGTCTACAAGCAATACATTTTCAACCTCTCTCAACGCTTTAGGCTTCGGAAGACCCCAAATATTAGCAGGTCTCCCCATCACTACCTCAAATGAAGAGAGCCCAGTCTTAGTTTGAGGTGTGGCACGCATGGCTAACAATACAATAGGCAAGGCGTCCGGCCATTTCAGTTTGGTGCCGGCGCATGTTTTAGCAAGCTTATTCTTTAGGATACCGTTATGTCTCTCTACCAACCCAGCACTCTGAGGATGTCTAGCCGAATGAAATCGCTTTTCGATGTGTAATGCTGTGCATATCTGAAAAATGACTGCTGCAACAAAATGTGGACCGTTGTCCGACCAAATTAGTCTTGGCAACCCAAATCGTGGGAAGAATTCCTTTATCATAGTCTTCGCAGTGGTCATGGCAGTAGCATCTTTAACAGGAAAAGCCTCAACCCATTTACTAAAGGCACAAATGATCACAAGGACGTATTTTAGATTGTTACACCGTTCCATCTCAATAAAATCAAAGTGGATGACCTCGAAGGGGACAGAAGGAGGCCCAAAACTACCCCTTGGAGTTGCTGTCCCCTTCCCCACATTGTGCTGCAAGCAAATCATGCAACCTTGGACATAGCGCTGCGCGATTTTCAAAATTTTATCATTTACCCAGACTTGTTCTAACATTTTCGTGATCTGCTGAGCACACACATGCGTAGGACCGTGTGCCATCGTAACTATCACCAGCACATATGAATTAGGGAGCAACCATTTCCCTTCAGATGTGTCCACCCAACACCCATCTTCATCTGGTTTCCCCATCCCTTCGGCCCACTTCTTAGACTCTTCTATTGTGGCATCAGCTTGGATATCTCGTACAGACCCAATACCCTCATCCATTACATAGGCATCTCTTGTTTCTCTTAGAGCACCGTCCGGAAGTTTGAAGCAGGAGCCATCACAAAACAGCTCCCCTTCCGAATTATCCAAAGGAGTATCTATAAGGTCTATCCTGCCCTTTGTTTCCTGTTCAGTAGTATACAGGCAGTCATGTGATTCTTCATCACCGCAAACAGTATTTTGCGGGAAAGGTAGGAGTTCAGCCGGATTAAGAACACAACACCTCTTAATTTGAATGTGAGAGGCAAACAAAGTTAATTCATACCTCGTCAGCCATGCAGAGGTGAGGTGCTGTGTTTGGGTTTTATTCAATAGGACATCTACAGAGTGAGGTACCATCAGGGTTAAATCATGGCCTAGGACCATTCCCTCACTCTGTTTCACAGACGCGGCAGCAGCAGCGACGGCTCTCAGACATCTTGGCAAAGTGCATGCAACAGGATCAAGGGCGGAAGAGTAGTAGCCGCACGGTCTATTCTTCCCTCCATGTTCCTGTGTTAACACAGCCAAAGCACATCCATCACATTCAAGCACAAACAACACAAAGGCCTTGGCATAATTTGGAGTACCCAGAACCGGTGCAGAGCATAACACGGTTTTGAGAAGCTCAAATGATCGTTGATGTTCCGGCTTCCATGGCAGTGGCGAAGAAATGCCCTTCTTCGTCAAGGCCAACATCGGTTTTATCACTAGTGAGAAGTTCGGGATGCACAACCTGCAGTAAGAAGCCATACCTATTAAGGCTCTGACTTCCTTCTGTGTATTTGGGACAGACATGCCAGAAATGTGATTTATTCTTTCAGGTGTCAATCTTCTCCCCTCCTTTGACAGGAGATAGCCTAAATAGGCGACCTCCTGACAACAATATTGAAATTTCTTAAGCGAAGCTTTATGACCATGTTCAGCCAAATGAATAAGCAACAATACAGTGCCTTCTTTACAAGCACTTTCAGAATCTGCAGCTAAAAGCAAGTCATCGACATACTGAAGCAGTGTACAAGTAGATGGCAATTCAAGGGTGTCAAGCTGCTCTTTCAAAGCCCTACTATAAATGCTTGGACTTTCAGTATAACCTTGAGGTGCACGAGTAAATGTGAACGAACGTCCCCCCAAGGTGAACGTGAACAAATATCTACTATCCTTGTGTATAGGAATACTGAAGAAAGCATTCTTCAGATCCACAACACTAAAGTGAGTAGCTGTAGCAGGGATCATCGTTAGTATCGTTGTCACATCAGGCACAATTGGAAACTGTGGGGCGACAACTTTATTAATAGCGCGTAGATCAATTATGAAACGGAATGGGATTGTATTGTCACCTTTCTTGTACACGGGTAAAATCGGACTGTTACATAAACTACCTGCAATCTCTTCGATCACTCCTCGATGCACAAAATCGGAAACAATGCACTTCAAAGCACGCTCGCCCTCAACTGATATTTTATATTGCGGAATGCGTGGTAGTTTAACTCCATGGGCCTCATTAAGAGTCAGGCGTTAAGGGGTTAACGGCGCCGTAAACGGCGCCGACCCTTAACGCCTGAGTCCGAGGTCCCTTTGCGCCATGGTGAGTTTAACGCCTGCTTTTTGCGCATGGCGCTAAGGGACCATGGTGCTAATTACGCCACCGTAATTTATGGTGGCGTAATTAGCGCCTTCGCCACTCCCATTATGCCCTATGGGGCAAAAATGGAATGGGGAAGGGTAAATGGGAAATGGGGATTTACTGCCCCACTCACCTTGGAATGAAACGTAGTTTACACCATGGTGGTAAGGGTACGACCCAGGCGGTAACTTACCGCCTGGGTCGTAATGAGGCCCGTTGTTTCAAAACTATTTTAACGGGTTCAACCTGTAATACCCCGACATCATTGTCGTCAACTGCCCACAAACATTCCGGGACAACGCTAAACTCAGGAGGCAATGGTCGAGTCAGAAACTGAGAACTGGGAAGTTGCTGTGGTGAAATCGTCAGTCGCACTCCGTCTCAGAGGAACAATGAATTACTGCATTTAATTTCTTCAACAGATTTAACCCCAGCAAATTCTCTCCACAGTTCGAAGTCAAGAGGAATGGACAGTGGTCCGTAAAGGGACCCAAAGAAACAGGCACCAGTGAAGAAACCGGACAAGCAACTGGTATGCCAGAAAACCCTACAGAAACATTAGTTTGCCCTGAAGTGGAATGTTTGGAACCCGAGAATGATCAATGGAGCACTTCTGTGCTCCAGTGTCTATCAAGAACTGATGTTTCCTATTCCCCACTAACAGTTCAACGTAGGGACCTTTTTGACTAACGGGAATAGGTGAAGGTTCCAAACCCTGCTTCGGGCAATCCTAACGAAACAAGATGTCGTCGAAAGGAAGCTCTTCAGAAAGGTAGGCTGCAGAAGGGTGATCAAATATGTTTCTTGTGTCCACACTCGAAGTCTGATTATCCCGTGAAAAAGGTTGCTGAGGATCTTGTGAGAACTGACCTCTATCAGGGCCCTCCACTCCGAGGCGACCTCTAGGTCGTCTACCCATACTCCCAAATGTGTTGTTTGACCTCTGTCGAAGGACGGGGCACTGTGCACGCCAATGACCTTCCTGGCGACAATAGGCACATTGATTAATATTCACAGGACCCAAGGGGATGTTCCCCTTCGGAACATACTGACCTCTGGTCTGTGAATTACCTCCTCTGGGATTTCTAACAATTTGCTGTAACAATACTTTAGTCTTCAAATCTCCTTTCCTCTTCTCTATTCTCTCTTTTTCATTATTAACACGGTTCTCATAATACTGAGCCATGTGCAAAACTTCAGATTGGGATTTCGCCTGCCAAGCGCTCTCAGAGGACATAATCTGTGACTGGATGTCAGGCAGCAATCCACGCACAAATTTGTCCACAAACAACCTTTTCCCAGACTCTGTGCCCAAGTCCTGTCCACTGAAGTCAGAGAATACCTGTTCGAATCGATTAAAGAATTCGGTGGCACCTTCAGATTTTCCTTGAACACAGGCCGTAAGCTTGTCCCAAATAATTCTTTTCCCAGGAATTATGGTTTTCAATTTTGCAACAATTCTATCAGGCAAAGTGAGTATTACCTGAGGTGGTTTCTCACCAGCTGGTCTTTCCCCATCAAACCTAGTTATGTTAGCCCACGTATCTCCCAACCCAGGCACATCGTCTATTGTTCGAACCTGCTTCCATAAATCTACGGGCAGGAGTACAGGGAATAGCAAGTCAATATCACTTAGGGTGAACACAGAGGACTGTAAAACGGACTCTATCTCTTTGTAGAATCCTGTCGGATTTTTCCTAATATCAGGAATTGATTGTCTAATAGTGTTCACTTCCTGTCTCGAAAACGGGACGTGAACAAGTTGTGATACATAATGTGCAGGAATGTCCACAGCGGGTGCACCTGTCCCAACGTTAGCAGGAATCTCAACCTTCGGGACAAATGTCGGAGGAACCTCTCTCATTGGCAACTGAGATATGGGTAATTCCGATCGCTTACTAAGCAACAGAGCCAGGTCGAGCGCTAAGGCAGTCGAAGAAGTGTCGGGCGAAAAAGCCCTCTTACAAATACCCAATAACTCTGTAGGACAACTAACCTTCTTCCTTACACATTCATCCTGCAGGTACTGTACCATTACCTGAATCACCTTCCTCTGCATTTCTACCGTATACTGACTATACGTGTCATACACTTCATCTGGCGGTATCGATGAATCCGAGATCCATCGAATCGCATCTTTGGTATAGATTCGTACTTCCTCAGATGCCGATTTATGACACAGAAGGAACCGTTTCTGTACATACATACTGTCATCTTCATCATCCTCATCCCGCAATTTTTCTAAGTCCCTCCTATACTCAAATAACCTCTCAACATGACCATGTACTTTCTCCACAGTGTCCCTCGAAAGCGCTAAAGTATTCAGATCCCTCAACCCTTGTGGGAGATCCGCATTATGTAATCTACCCCACATTACACATAAATAAGTCCCCAAACCTTCAATAAAAACATTTTTCTCGGGAAAATTGCCCATATTTGATAACGTGGAGAAAACATCAGCTTGATCACCTCTCTCCATACAATGCTTAGCCCATGCAAATAATTCCCGTTTCTTTTCTGCACAGACAGTATTTCGAGTGACAATCTTTGACCCCGCACCCTGATCAACTTCAGTCGGTACAGAACCACTCGGGAGCAGAGGTGCAGGCAAATTCAATGGAGGTGCGACTATCGGCGTAAGGGGAAGGGGTGGTAGAGTAGGTGGAGGAACAACAACTGGAGGAATAGGAACAATAGGTTGTACAGGGGGAACAGGAAAAACAGCAGGGATAACAGCAGGAATGGGCAGAGCCCCAGGGAGAGGATCATACAGAGAACCAGGCCTGCGTTCGTTTAACAATTTATCAATAAATTCTTTGGAAACATGAAAATCTCTAGAGGGATAGATTTTTTGGATACCGAGTGAAAAAACCCTATCCATATTCTTGACTGACTCTAAATGTTTTTCCTTATCATATAGCAACGCCTTTTCGGCATTCGTTTTATGAGGGCGTGCATGCTTATCCCTACTTTTAAGCTGCTGCAATGCTTCTTTTTTCCAACTCTGCAAAACATCAAATACTGCAGGTCTGGCCTTCTTTTTTAACAAGACCGATTCTAGGTATTCAATACGGGGGATCTCGAAACTACCATTGATTGGCCACTGAAATTCGGGGGCATGTCTGGTTTGTCTGTGCCAAATATCATTAAATACTATACTTCCAATGCCATGCTTACAGTACATAGTACACGCCGGCGACCCCTCCTGTGGTGCCGGACGGCTAAATTCCAAAGATTGTCGATCGCTGTGGAACAGTGCCCTAAAGCAGCTAGACAATTTCCCAGACATTTCACAAAAAATTGGTTTTACCTAGTCAATAATTGTGTCTGCAGATACAATACGCCAAATTCAAATTGTCAGGGTTAACTTAAGAGTCGGGTCACGACTACACCTGACCAAACCTAAGGAGGACCGTACGGTTTACCAAAGAACTTACCTAACGAATTTTGCCTTGTGTTTGGTGGTTTTCGACAAATCTGCCCGCCTCAAAAATGGACCCTCGTCAAGATGCCGTGTCAGACCACACGACTTTCGTCCAAGGATCGGATCGTGCAGCGCTGCCGAGGTATCGCGTCTCGTTCGGTTGGGCCCGCAGTATCACACTGTCCGATCCCGGTTCGATAGCCTGCGTCAACCTTCAATGATCCGGCATCAATCTTGAGGGTCCCTATTCGGGCGCCAACTGTGAAAATAGAAAAATAATATGAGGCCGGGAAGCCCGAAAGGAAACACACCAACACAGGTTACAAAGAAACATACAAGTACTTTATTTCAAGCTACAACAGTTACCAAGTCAATTGACAAACGGATAGCTATTCGGCTCTCAGTATAACATAACGAACTTCAACGAGGGTTCAATGTGTTAGTGAGAGAGCGCACATTGGAATACCCGGGCTATTTATACAATTTGTCCAGCCCTTGGCCAACCCTCTTGCGGGTTAACCATTCTGCGAAATACAATACTGGTCTTAGGGTTCCTTGCCAGGTCAACCTTTAATATATGCATTTTGATTAGTTTCACTGATATAAGTAGTACATTTATATATAGGTCAACAATAGGACAAGGTCTCTGTTCGCGACCCCGACAAGTGGCCTGCAGGCATATTAATTATTCAGCTGTACAGAGGTCACAACGACCAGAATCTCATTCGGTATGTCATTTTGCCTCCATTTTGATGTTCAGGGTGACTTCCGCATAACAAGAGAACCTAAAATGGCGGCTTAATCCAAGATGGCGGCTTACATTGATTTCTCTAAGCTCAAGACCTTGTCGTCGTGGAGTTTGTTCGCACATACAACTATTACAATAGGAGGCATAATATTATTTCTATTCCGACAATCACTTGACCATTGCAGCATGAAAAGAGGACACATTGCTTTTTACAATCCAGTGTAGGTAAAACAGAGACAATGCTGATTGTTTTATTAAGTTCTCGAAATGATTTGAGCATCTGGTCTGTCCAGGACAGAAGCCCTTTCACTTTCTGTGCTTCGTTCAGCGCTTGCAATAGGTCGAATAATCAAACATCCATGTTCGACAGTAGTTACATAAACCCAAACACTGCTGCATCTGCTTGACTGTGGAGGGCTGTGGTGTATTCTGCACTGTTGCAAATCTTTCTAGAGGTATCCTCCAGCCTGCTGATGATACTATCTGCCCTAGGCAATATTGCAATTTTTTCTTGTCCATTTTATAACCATTTTCTGCCAAGAAGGGCAAACAGTTGTACTAAGTCTTCCCTACACTGCTCTTCTGTTGCACTACACACTAGAGGGTTATCCACATACTGAATCATTATGCTCTTCGTTTGCAAGTTCCCTAGATTCATTTGCAACACCCTGTTAAAAATGCTGGTGAATTCTCAATGCCCTTTGTTAGGCAGAATCACATGCAGTACCCTTTGGGAACACTACAAGTGTAAGTACAATTTCACCTTTGGTACAAGCCTGTACTACACAGTAAAGTGGTAGCGATGGCTGAACAGCCAGACCTATCTCAAGAGTTGAAGTGAGCAGTAGAACAAGTTACAAAAAGGACCAACAAATACAGTGGTACAAACAAACACCTACTCAAGGTTTCTTGGTAAAAGAATACACATTTATTTACTCAGTCAGTTTGAAAACATGGCACTAGCAAGAGCAGCTCAATATCACACACTAATAAACCACAAATGCACAACCGGTAAGTAAATGAACAAGTTTAGCACCCCTGAAGTGGGAGCAAAATCGCACTTCAGATACTTTTAAAAGGGGTAAAAAGACAAGGTTATAAGAATCAACAGCACAAATACGTTCATAGGCAGGGCAAAGGGTTTTAGTAAACTACAACCAGCAATTCAGTTCATAGGCCTGGGCCAAAGTCAATGGTTCAGAGTCTTTGTATAGGATAGCACAGTTCTGGCAGTAAACGGTTAAGTCTTTGCCATGGTTTTTAGAGAATTTGGCTAGGTGAAATGTTTGACGAATGTTTAGGGAAGGACAAGCCTTCGAAGTCGGGAAAGTTTAACACACTTTCTCGGTGGCCGAAAAGATTTCCGTACCTTTAAATTGCAGAAGAGCTGTAGCTGAGGCAGTTGTTCCTAGCAGTTCGAGCAGATCTCGCTGTTCCTGAGCTTCAGTCATGGGACAAGAAGCAGGACATCGGGAGGTTCCTGCACTGCCCAGGGATGAGGCCACAAGCTTGGCAAAACGTGTGAGTGCCTTAAAGTCCACAAGCTGGTTTCCTTCCCTCTGGCTATTCGGATTTCAACAGCACTCTGATGAAAATTTGACCAGAGGCGGACGGTGTCCAGGTCGCTTGCGAGTTGGTTGTTCCCACCAAACTCAAGGGAAGAAGTTAACCTTGAAGGGCTTCTTTGTCGATGGAGTTTCAGGCACTTCGAACCTGCAGCAGGGCTTCACCGGTCGTCCAGGAGTTGCAGCAGTCCTCTTCCTTCAGCTCGTCTTCAGTTTTTTCGTTCCAGTGGTCGACTCTGCTTTCCAAGTCCCAGAGGCCTGCTTTTTAAACAGTTTTCCCCCATTCATTCCAGGGTGGCTGTCCTTGCCGGACAGCCATCCATTCAATCACTCCAGAGTGCATTCAGGTCTCCTAGGAGACTAAACACAGGGAGTTTCGGGCACCTCCCTCACATCCTGTCCACCCCAGACACTCAGGCGCCAGAGGAGGGCTTCAGCACTGAAGCCTGCCAAAGGCTAACGAACAAAGGGACCAAACCTGGTTTGGCGCGCAGAGACAAACACAAGAAGGACTTTTCCTAAAAGAAATGGTGAAAAAAGATGACCAGAGTGTGTTTTTACAGATAGGTCTTGGGCGCCATATTGAAAAACATGGCTGTACCAATTTTTAGCTACCGTTGTTAGCGGTCAGAAAAAATCATGGTAGTTTGATCTAAACCACTGCCACCAGCCATTTAAAGTAGGAAAAGGTAATATTTGACTGTTACATGACTGTTTTGGTAAGCTAGGCAACCCCCACAGCACTCTATAGGAAGATAGTGTGTGCTGGGTCTGTACATTTAAAGAAACTAGTAAAGTCAATTTAACTTTACATGCTCTGGGAGACGTTAGTTAGTCCCAGAGAAGTCTGAAAGACAACGCTGTGCCACTGCACTGACGGTGCTGTGTGACACACAGAAAAAGATGATGCCTATGGAGTGGTTTTAAAACTTCATAATCAAAGAACACAAAAGTAAAACACACTGAAAATGAAAAGTTCAAAGCCCCAAAATTTAGCAAAAGAGCTGGAGGGCTCTAAGGTAGAGGGAATTTAGCACTTGTGTGAGAAATCTCCCTAACACCCATGGCGCAAAAAAGTATGTTGGAACATCTGCACCCTGCAAGTAAACACTGAGGTTCTGGAACTCTGTATGTGAGGGGGATCAAGAAGAAAGCATTCTTGAGATCTATTACAGTGACATATGTGGCTTCTGTGGGGATGTTACACAAGATGGTGGTGGGGCAGGGGACCACTGGGTATTCAGCTTCTACAATGTTATTCAACAAGCACAGGCCCTGCACCATTCTCCAAGATTGGCGGTTTGCGTTTTTGACAGGTTAAATAGCTGTGTTTCATGGGGATTCTGATGGCTGCATTATGCCTTGCTACCAAAGTGCCTCTAGGGTGGAATGAATTCCCTCCTCTTCTTCCCTTGACATGGGGTACTGTTTCACCTGGGACAGAACTGTACCTGGTTTTAATTTAATGGCAACCGCCCCTATGCTCTTGAGCAGCGCTACATCATGCAGGCCATTGGTCCACAGTTCTCTGGGCACCCTCTGTAGGTCTTCCTGTTAGTGTGACGATACTGCGTCGGCAAGGAGCAGGGTGTGTGGTAATTATCTGTGTTCCACTATTACCTGGCATGGCATGGAGATTTCAAATATCATGTCCCCTTCTTCTTCATTGTAATCAAACAGCCGTTCGTCACACCCATCCCTCAATTGGTTAATTGGTTGTGTTGGTCAATGCACAAAACCGTGCACCATTCTAGGTTTTCATCATCCAGACAAGACAGTATCTCCATGCCTGCATTGGTGATAACTGTTTGTAAATATATTTTAACAATGGAGCTTGACACCCATTCTAGATGGACAGCAGGTTGAAAAGTAACTTTGCAGGTACCCGTAAAATCTTGTCTTTGATTCCCGGCACACATCCTAACATGACAGTTACCCCACAGAGGGAAAAATCTAGATGTAGTGGTGCCCCCTGTGGCACTCTGTGGGCACAGAGTGCTTTTATCACCGTGTTATTTTCAATTTGCTTATTAGGTCTCTGCCCAGGAGATTGGTTGGTGAGTCCTGCAAACAATGATAGCTCCTGCGTGCCCACAGTAATGGGTAAATCCTCAGTGAAAGGAACCAATGCAACAGCCCCAGAAAATCCCTATGTGTACATTATGTTGTCCAACATGGGGACAACCCCTCTGTAATGCAGGATTGTTTTGCTCCTGTGTCAACCAAAAAAGAGAATGTTTGACCCCTTACCTTCACACCCACCTGGAATTCCCTATCTGGGTCAGCAGTAACTGACAGTACTGGGCACACTAGAGCTCCTGTGGACTGTCCTATTGGGAAAATGTGTTCGATCTTGCGAGCGGGAAAGGGTTCCCCTAACACGCTCACCCATGTATGGTGAGTTACTGTGCCCTATGGTAAGGGGTTCTTGTCCCATGGCTATGCAGGCATCTGGGTGAATGTTATGCTCAGGATTGCACTTGCTGTTTTACTGGGTTTGGGGCATAGGCAGCGGGGATTGCCAAACCTCCCCCCAATCTCCCACCTCCTCCACTTTTCCCATAAGTACCCTACCTTTTCCTCCTGATGACAACTTTATTCTTCTCCTATCTCCTTCATTATACAACATCTCTTCCCCCTGATGACACCTCTCTTTAGCCCCAACCATTTCCAAACTATCCCTTAAACCTCCAACCCTCTCCACCCGCTCGACTCCCAGTATTCCTTTCTCTCCCCTATCTTTGACAAAAACTTTCCTCCAGCTCATGTTAAAACAACCCACACTGCCAGACAGATCTGGCTGATTTTTATAGCATTATCTCTCCTCCTTAGGACTGGTTACTAAGGCTATTGAGAACTGGTTTGTACTGAGGGATTTGCTTTAAGGTGACTGGAGCAGAAATTGGTTGTCATGTACCTTGGAAGGGGGCAGGCACGAGGTTAAATGAAGGCTATCAATTATCTTGGATTCCACAAAGGCCCTGGATATGTGTGCCACCATGGAAGCCATATTATCATTGCCTACAATAGGCTGGGTCCTTGTGCTCTTATGTTTATACTGCTTTCATCATAGCAAGTTTGTATCCTGTATGACAATGGAAAAATGAGATCTGTTTGTTTCCATTCTCAAATCAACTCCCCTTTGTTGGAGTGTGACCTTGTAACAGTGGGTAGCATGTGTGTGGGCCATGATGTGTAATGATCCCACCAACATCATTCTCTGGGAATTTTAAAATGTTGCAATGTTGTTCGTTGTTTCCCATGTGTAATATTTGGGTCTGGCCAGGGATCTTCAATTGCTCTCTGACTGCCCTCACTTTATGGGTAGGAGTTCCCATAATGCCCCGAATCTCTGATCAAGCGCACCATCGCCCCTGCCATGTCAAACGCTCCAATTACGACGCCTTCAATGTCCCCCGTGCCCATTGCAACCCGGCACTACGAACTGTGAGACCTACAGAAAATTAACAACACTCAAACTACTTGCAACCCTACTTCATTCAAACCTGATGGGACATCTCGAAACTCTCTGTAGTGTCCAACATCACACCCATGATGCAGCAGCCCCTGAGCGACTGCTAGATACGTGTACCTTCACTTCCCCCTACTCCTACACCCTAGCCTCTCTGTAGGCCATCTGTATCACAATGCCACAAAAGGCAGAAAGTACTTCCGTCCTCTCCAGGTACTACCCATTTATTTAGATTAGCCAAATGCACTTCCTCATCTCCATTTGTTGCCCCACTGCATTCTAGCCCAATAAATATATGTGTTGCCCCATTGCATTTCCAGACAAAAGTGTATTGCCAACTCTAGTTGTTGCCCCATTGCATTTCAGCCTAATAATGTATTTTCAAATCTAGTTGTTGCCTCACTGCATTTTAGCGAAAAGTGTATTGCCAATTCTAGTTGTTGCCCCATTGCATTTGAGCCTAACAATGTATTTTCAAATCTAGTTGCTGCCTCACTGCATTTCATCCAAAAGTGTATTGCCAATTCTAGTGGTTGTCCCATTGCATCTCAGCCATAATAATGTATTTTCAAATCTAGTCGTTGCCACCATTGCATTTCAGCCTAATAATCCATGTTCAAATCTAGTTGTTGCCCCACTGCATTTTAGCCAAGAGTGTATTGCCAACCCTAGTTGTTGCTTCGCTGCATTTTAGCCTAATAATATACTCTCAAATTTAGGTACTGCCCCACTGCATTTAAACCTAAAAGTGTATTGGACTCACACTGTGCAACCTTGTGGTCAGACCATGCTCACCTGGTTCACTCTCACCATGTTCCCCTTTTGTGTCATGCAGGATAATGTACCCTGTAGCAGCAATGGCCTCATAGCCTTCAAGGACGGCCTAGCCAACCTCGGATGTCCTAGACATTAACCCATGCCTTGCCCCACACCCTTCCTACCTTCCTGGCCACCCTTCCCACCGAGCTGCTACTATCACCATACCTCATCCAAAGACATCGGCCTCCCAGCCAACATTATCTCCAATGTAACCCTCAATCACTGGAGACCCAATGTTCCAGGCAACGTCTCGGACACTACCAAGCCCAGCCACACCAAACACTATACTAAGCCCCCCACCCCGAAGGCGGCCCCAGAAACCTTATGCTCAGCCAACCCCAACATTACAGCACGTAACAATAGACTAGGCACTAGGCTCCCTCCCAAAGTTAGCAGGCACTTTGCCAAATACAACACCAAAACCCATAAGAAACCAAAGGCCCTTAATAAGCCCGATCCTCAGCCCTTAAAAGGAGCCTTACTCAATGTCAGATCCCTGGCGGCACACCCTGTAGAAGTTGCCGACACCATTTTAACTAATGATCTTGACTTCCTCGCATTAACGGAAACGTGGTTACATGAGGCGTCAGGACCATATTTATCAATAGCCATCCCGGTCAACTATTCCATCCTCAGAGCTGATAGACCTAATGGTAGGGGAGGTGGCGTAGCGTTCATCTCTAAATCACTACTTGGTTGCAGATTAGTCTCCTCCTTATCACTTAAATCCTGTGAGCTACTCACAGTCAAGTTACAAACCTCTCCCACAAGTACGAACACATTTCACCTTATATATAGACCCCCAGGCCCACCTGGAGTCCTAGAAGAAGATATCACGTCGCTCATTGCTGAAAATTCAAAGCTCCTAGCACAAACTATTATCTTCGGCGATTTCAATCTTGGCTACAACGACCCTAACGACGCCCCAGCTACATCACTAGCAAACGCTCTTACCGAGCACGGCTTCGCTCAACTCAGTACTCTACCCACTCACCAGAAAGGCAGAATTATCGACTGGGTAGAAACTCTCAACTGCAACACCACCTGCAAGGACCCCCAACCTCTCACATGGTCGGATCATTACCTTATCCCTCTCAAAATCAACATCAATCATGCAGCTCCTAAAAAGTGCCCAATTGCAACAGCCTGCCCGACTAGAAACAAACGCAACATTACTGCCGAAGCCCTATTACCCCTGGTCCTACCCGCCCTAAACGCACTACCGGCTAATGATATGATATGATATGATATGGCATTTGTAACGCGCCTATACACAAGTGTTTCAAGGCGCGACGAGGCAGGGATGGGGGGGATAAAGGGAGACAGACAACGATCCTACTAGGCCAGGTGTCATTCATATCGCGCAAGTGCAAGGTTAAGGGCACGGGAAAAGTACAAGGGGGAAAGGGAGGGGGGAAAGTGCAGTACACGATTAGTAACGAACAAGATAAATAATAAGGGCCAGCTGGTGGCAAGTGCAAGATAAGTGCAGACAAGTGCTGGGCAGATGGGCTGTAGCGATCCAGAGACAGTCCCACAGTGCAGGGGTTGCCAGGAAGGCAGTGCACGGGAGAGTGGCTGGGCCAAGGACCGAGATTGGTGAGTGGCCCAGTTACTGATTTAGTACAATTTCAGTGATTTAGCAGGGGAGAGAGGGAGAGAAAGCAGAAGCAAAGAGGAGGGTTTTGAGGCACTTCCGGAACCGGAGATGGTTCTCCTCAAGTTTTAGGGAGGCATGAAGGCTGTTCCAGAGGGAGGCCCCTGCAGTAGAGAGAGATCTCCCACCAACTCGTTGCTTAGAGAAGCGGCTGACCCTGAGGGAGTTGGAGGCGGATGAGCGAAGTGCACGAGAAGGAAGATATTTAGGAAGGGAGAGTTGAAGGTATTTTGGCCCCAGGCCCCAGAAGGCCTTGTGGACAATGCAGAGGGTTTTGAACTTAATCCTCACAGCCACAGGGAGCCAATGTAGCGATTTCAGTCCTGGAGAGATGCGGTCCTGGGGCTTGAGGCCAAGGACAAGTCCCGAACTGAACCTACTGGTTGACACCTTCAACAACTCCATGGCCAATGCTATTGCTCCCATTGCCCCTTTGAAACTCGCAAAAGTAAACCAACAGCCCACTTGAACTCATGGTACACCCCTGAACTTAAACTACTCAGGAAACAGAAAGCCAAATTAGAACTCATATGGAAAACTAACCCATCAGCAGAAAATAAATCTAAAATCAAATCTTAGGAATGCATCCGCCCTATATAAAAGGGAGATATCCCGCACCAAAAAAGACGCCTATAACGTTAGGATAGATCAGGCAGGCTCCTCCACCAAAGAACTTTTCAAAATACTAAAAGGAACTAGAAAATCCCAATCCAGCCTTAGACACCTGCACGAAAGACAAACCTTGGTGCACCAGCATCCAGAACGCCCTTAACATCAAAATCACAGGACTCCAAACCAAAATTGAGAACAAACGTCAACAGCTCTTCAGCAGCAAGTCTACCAGCCCAAGTTCATCTACACCTACCGATGCTAATGTAGGCTTTACTTTTAAAAATACAACACGTGCAAGTCCCAGTTTCACTGCACCAAGAAAAGCAGATAATAGTAGGCAGTCCAATTTATTTAAAGAACAGCCTTTGATGCCCAAAGGATTGATTCAAGTAACAGCCTAACACGTGTTTCGAGCCTTCCACTGCTCTTCATCTGAGGCTTGATAAGAATTAAAACTTACACTTATGCAGAAGGGCAAAAACCCTGAAGGTACTCTGAAGGCTTTGCAATTGCGGTTAAAGCTGGTTGGCTGTTTGGAAGCAGTGAAAAGGATGGACGTACTGCATAAGTACCTTTGGGGTTTTTGCCTTTTCTGCATAAGTGTAAGGTTTAATTCTTATCAAGCCTCAGATGAAGAGCCGTGGAAGGCTTGAAACACGTGTTAGGCTGTTACTCAATCTTTTGGACCTCAAAGACTGTTCTTTAAATAAATTGGACTGCCTACTATTATCTGCTTTTCTTGGCGCAGTAAAACTGGGACTTGCACATGTTGTATTTGTACCCACCTCAGTGGAATCATACTGGCAGTATATCCACACTACCCAGATACCTGCAGCCTTGTCGCTTTCTGTCTATTTGATACTTACAAGCACAGTGGATCATGACTTTTTCTGCCAAATTTGCCCCCCTTTTACTTTTAAAAAAGTCCCAACATCAGAAGTCCAAAATGTCATCTCCTCCTTAAAACCCTCTAATTGCAAAGGGGACAGCTGTCCCGCCAAGATAATAAAAGACACAGCCAGAGACCTTTCCCCTTTTATCACTAAACCTATCTTTCCTTCGCCAATAACTCAGTCCCCAGCAACCTAAAACAATCTTGGGTTCTCCCTCTCCTAAAAAAAAAATCAATTGACCCAGCCATACCCACTAATTACAGACCCATCACTACAGCCCCGTTCCTGCTAAAAATACTGGACAGAGTCGCTTACATCCAAATCCAGGAGCATCTAGAATCCAACCAACTTCTAGGTGTACATCAATCTGGCTTCAGACCTCAACATGGTACAGAAACCGCCCTTCTTGACCTCAAAAGTCAGATTGATGAAAACAAAGACAAACTCAATGCTGCTATCCTACTCCTATTAGACCTCTCTGCGGCCTTCGATTTAGTCGATCACAAAATCCTCTGCAGCCACCTATCTACTGCAGCCCACTTCTCCTCCTCCGCCATCTCCTGGATGCAATCCTTCCTGGCGAACAGAACTATGAGAGTTTTCTCAACAACAGTAGCAGCGGACCCCATCCCCATCACATGCAGAGTCCCACAAGGTTCCTGTGTCTCCCCTACTTTGTATAACATATTTACAAAGCCGCTATTCGACAAACTGGACCGTCTGGGTGTCACCTACACCAACTATGTAGACAACACCCAGATACTCCTCACCATCTCAAGTAACTACAACGCAGACGTCACCCGGATTAATGAAATCTTCTCCATCATTCAGGCATGGATGGCCACCCACGGCCTCTGCCTAAATGATGAGAAGACGGAGCTTCTCCTTGTTGGCTCTCCTAGCAATTTGTCTAAACTCAGTCCTTGCTACAACAACATTATTATTGATGGCAACATCATCCCTATTGTTAAAAGTGTGAAAACCATAGGCTTTTACCTTGATGCCAACACCAACCTCAAACAAATCAATATGACCGCCTCAGCCACCGCCTACACTTGCAAGCTGATAAGGGCTTGCAGACCTTTCCTTTCCTCCAATAGCTGCCTCACACTTGCCAGAGCACTCATACAGTCCAAACTGGACTATTGTCAAAGTCTATACCTGGGCGCCAACCAATCAATAATCAACAAACTCCAGGTTCTCCAGAACAATGCACTACGTGCAGCACTCAACATCCCAAGACGAGAGCACATTTCCACAACTAGGAAAGCCTGTAAATGCCTATCCATACAACAAAAAATTTACCTTAAAACCATCTGCCTCACCTACAAAGCCTTAAACCACCTAACCCCAACTTATGTCACCAACAAATTCACCATGAAATCCGTCCCCAGAATCACCAGGTCATTCAACTCCCTATGCCTGTTAGTGCCCAGATTCACACTAAAAAGAGCAGGAGGCGCTAGCTTCACACTGCTTGCCTCACATCTTTGGAACTCCTTACCTGTCAACATTAAAACCATTGAGTCCTTCCCAATCTTTAGGAAACATGTTATTGGATGGCTAGTGAACAAAGAGTAGCATTTACCTCCTCGTTAAATATCTGTGAACCTGCTGACTACTTAAATATGCATGTAAATTATGTAAATTGTTGTACAATGTACATGTATACCTCATTCTTTGTAACTGCTTCCTTAAGCGCCCTTCTACTTACGGGTCTGGAGCGCTATACAAATAAATAAAACAAAAAAAATAAATAGCTGCTCCCTTTCCCTCTGAGGGCCCTGATAGGGGGATGAAGGTCTTTATGTCTATCTGTTTGTGAGGCAGCGTGTCTCTAGGTGCTTCGATGGCTCTCACTTTATGGGAAGGAGTCCCCGTAATTCATATAGCCGCCCCCTTTCCCAATTTGTGAGGATGTATATCTGTAGGGAGATAGAGGGGTGAGCATTCCTGTGGCTGCCCCCGCCTTTAGGTCAAGGACCCCATTTAGGTGGTCTGGGGATCCCAATATACCTTCTTTGGGATCAAAATCCTTGGTTTCTAGCCTCATGGAGCTCCCCACTATGGGATCCCAGGCTTAGGCAGGGAATTGCATCACAGCCCCTACTGCATGGTGACAATCCAAGTGCTGCACATCAGGACAGCCGTGGGTGTCTAGACCTCCCCGCTCTAGCAGCCCATTAGAGTAGACCAGTCCTGACAGCTTTTCCCCTTACCAGGCCCTTAAGAGATCCTACTTGATGGAACATGTATACCATCTCTTAAACTCAGGCAGCCTGAATCTCTCCATGAGCAGACCAAAATGTGTAAAAGAGGTAAGGAAAGCTTCTCCTTTTAGGGAGCGTCTAGCTATGCACCTATCAATGATAGTGAGGGTTTAGATACTGCTCCAACTCCTCGGGGCATATCAGAGGACTCTTCTCTGGGAGTTTGCAGAACCAAGTGTGTGTCAACCTATACAGTTTTTCCAGTTAAAAGTGTCTCAAGCACTGTGAGTTCAGCATCAGAAGTAGAGTTTCAACTGCATTGTTCCATGGCAAGAGACATGCCTGGGCTTCAATATCACGTTTGCAGTTTTTACAAGTTATTACAAGATCCAGGGAAAGTATATAAGAAATTGAAGTATGGTACAATGGTGAAAAGATCATGCTTGGTTCGCAAAATACAAATTGTATATGGAAATATAAAGGCACCGTACACACAATATTTGTATGTTAGCATATGTCTGTAGATTCCCTAATCGAAAAACCGGCATGTTTAAATGCCTTTTAGGTTTCATATATTAGGCACAATACAAAGATGGGGGACTATTAGAAGCCTAGAGAGTTACGAAAGAGCTTGCCCCATAGACCCAGAGCCTTTGAAGCATTGTTTAATTGGCTGTCTGGAGACATTTAAACTGAGGAAATACAAAGGGCGTAATTCATAGAATTTAGCGCACACGTGGCACACGCGGCTGGCGCACAGTGTGCGCGTGCGAATCCCTGCGCCAGCCCCGTGCGCTAAAATCCATTTCCACGCACACCGTATTCATGGATTCCAGCTACCAAAACCAGCCGTGGCGCACAGTGGCGCAGCGACCCTGCAGCAGCGCCAGTTACGCCCCCAAGAATGCCTCTCGCGCAGGGAAAAGCCATCAAAATCCCCAATCCAGCGCAAAGGGCTGCGCTAACCCTGTACCAGCACGGCAAGCGGGCTACGTGTATCACTGGGGTGCGCGGGAAGTACCTCACGTCATTTCAGCTGGGTACGTGTATTTCAGGGGTGCGCTGGAAGTTCCACACGCAATTCCATCAGGGTACGAATACATCAGGGGTGCGCGGGAAGTTTCACACGTGAATTCAGCAGGGTACGTGTATATCAGGGGTGCGCAGGAAGTTCCACACGCGAATGTCCTGGCTACGTGTATTTCGGGGTGCGCGGGAAGTTTCACACGTGATATCAGCAGGGTACGTGTATTCCAGGGGTGCGCTGGAAGTTCCACACGCGAATGTCCTGGCTACGTGTATCTTGGGGTGCGCGGGAAGTTTCACACGCGATATCAGCAGGGTACGTGTATATCAGGGGTGCGCGGGAAGTTCCACACGCGAATGTCCTGGCTACGTGTATTTCGGGGTGCGCGGAAGTTTCACACGCGATATCAGCAGGGTACGTGTATATCAGGGGTGCGCGGGAAGTTCCACACGCGAATGTCCTGGCTACGTGTATTTCGGGGTGCGCGGAAGTTTCACACGCGACATCAGCAGGGTACGTGTATTCCAGGGGTGCGCGGGAAGTATCACACGCGATTCCATCAGGGTACGTGTATTCCAGGGGTGCGTGGGAAGTATCACACGCAAAAACAGCAGGGTGCGTGTATTCCAGGGGTGCACGGGAAGTATCACATGCAAAATCAGCAGGGTACGTGTATTTCAGGGGTGCACGGAAAGTATCACACGCGATTCCATCAGGGTACGTGTATTTAAGGGGTGCGCGGGGAGCACCACAAGTGAATTGCACGTGTGGGTCCTCCCAGGTGTTCCCTTTACACCCTCCACGGCCCCTGCAGGTGGCCCACAACACAGGGTCCTACCCTGCACATGTCCTGCAGGCACCCCATCCACCATGGCCATGCCCCCCAGCCAACCCACATGTCACCTTGCACTACTGCCCACCAACGCATGTCCCCCTGCACCCCCAGCCACCAGGGGCAGCCTCCACCAGTCCCCCACCCATGTCTCCCACCACCCCCACCCCTCAGCAGTGCAGGGGCAGCCTCCACCAGGCCCCCACCCATCTCTCCCACCACCCCCACCCCCCAGCAGTGCAGGGGCAGCCTCCACCAGGTCCCCCCTCATGTCCCCTATCACCCCCACCCCCCAGCCACCAGGAGCAGCCTCCACCAGGCCCCCACCCATGTCTCCCACCACCCCCACCCCCGAGCAGTGCAGGGGCAGCCTCCACCAGGCCCCCACCCATGTCTCCCACCACCCCCACCCCCCAGCAGTGCAGGGGCAGCCTCCACCAGGCCCCCACCCATGTCTCCCACCACCCCCAGCCCCCAGCAGTGCAGGGGCAGCCTCCACCAGGCCCCCACCCATGTCTCCCATCACCCCCACCCCCCAGCCACCAGGGGCAGCCTCCACCAGGCCCCCACTCATGTCTCCCATCACCCCCAACCCCTAGCACTGTGGGGCACCTGCCAGCAGGCCCAAACTCATGTCCAACTCATGTTCCCCTGCACCCCCACCCCCCAGCACTGTGGTGCACCCTCAACCAGGCCCCCACCCATCACTCCCACCACCCCCACCCCCCAGCCACCAGGGGCAGTCTCCACCAGGCCCCCACCCATGTCTACCACGACCCCCACCCCAGAGCAGTGCAGGGGCAGCCTCCACCAGGCCCCTACTCATGTCCCCTATCACCCCCACCACCCAGCAGTGCAGGGGCAGCCTCCACCAGGCCCCCACTCATGTCTCCCATCACCCCCACCCCCCAGCCACCAGGGGCAGCCTCCACCAGGCCCCCACCCATGTCTCCCACCACCCCCACCCCCCAGCAGTGCAGGGGCAGCCTCCACCAGGCCCCCACTCATGTCCCCTATCACCCCCACCCCCCAGGGGCAGCCTCCACAAGGCCCCCACCCATGTCTCCCACCACCCCCACCCCCCAGCAGTGCAGGGGCAGCCTCCACCAGGCCCCCACCCATGTCTCCCACCACCCCACCCCCCAGCAGTGCAGGGGCAGCCTCCACCAGGCCCCCACTCATGTTCCCTATCACCCCCACCCCCCAGCAGTGCAGGGGCAGCCTCCACCAGGCCCCCACCCATGTCTACCACCACCCCCACCCCCCAGCAGTGCAGGGGCAGCCTCCACCAGGCCCCCACTCATGTCCCCTATCACCCCCACCCCCCAGCAGTGCAGGGGCAGCCTCCACCAGGCCCCCACTCATGTCTCTCATCACCCTCACCACCCAGCCACCAGGGGCAGCCTCCACCAGGCCCCCACCCATGTCTCCCTATCATCCCCACCCCCCAGCAGTGCAGGGGCAGCCTCCCCCAGGCCCCCACCCATGTCTACCACCACCCCCACCCCCCAGCAGTGCAGGGGCAGCCTCCACCAGGCCCCCACTCATGTCTCCCATCACCCCCACCCCCCAGCCACCAGGGGCAGCCTCCACCAGGCTCCCACCCATGTCTCCCACCACCCCCACCCCCCAGCAGTGCAGGGGCAGCCTCCACCAGGCCCCCACTCATGTCTCCCATCACCCCCACCCCCCAGCCACCAGGGGCAGCCTCCACCAGGCTCCCACCCATGTCTCCCACCACCCCCACCCCCCAGCAGTGCAGGGGCAGCCTCCACCAGGCCCCCACTCATGTCCCCTATCACCCCCACCCCCCAGCCACCAGGGGAAGCCTCCACCAAGCCCCCACCCATGTCTCCCACCACCCCCACCCCCCAGCAGTGCAGGGGCAGCCTCCACCAGGCCCCCACTCATGTCTCCCATCACCCCCACCCCCCAGCACTGTGGGGCACCTGCCAGCAGGCCCCAACTCATGCCCAACTCATGTTCCCCTGCAGCCCCACCCCCCAGCACTGTGGTGCACCCTCCACCAGGCCCCCACCCATGTCTCCCACCACCCCCACCCCCCAGCCACCAGGGGCAGCCTCCACCAGGCCCCCACCCATGTCTACCACCACCCCCACCCCCCAGCAGTGCAGGGGCAGCCTCCACCAGGCCCCCACTCATGTCCCCTATCACCCCCACCACCCAGCAGTGCAGGGGCAGCCTCCACCAGGCCCCCACTCATGTCTCCCATCACCCCCACCCCCCAGCCACCAGGGGCAGCCTCCACCAGGCCCCCACCCATGTCTCCCCCCACCAGTGCAGGGGCAGCCTCCACCAGGCCCTAACTCATGTCCCCTATCACCCCCACCCCCCAGCCACCAGGGGCAGCCTCCACCAGGCCCCCACCCATGTCTCCCACCACCCCCACCCCCCAGCAGTGCAGGGGCAGTCTCCACCAGGCCCCCACCCATGTCTCCCACCACCCCACCCCCCAGCACTGTGGTGCACCCTCCACCAGGCCCCCACCCATGTCTCCCACCACCCCCACCCCCCAGCCACCAGGGGCAGCCTCCACCAGGCCACCACCCATGTCTACCACCACCCCCACCCCCTCAGCAGTGCAGGGGCAGCCTCCACCAGGCCCCCACTAAGGTCCCCTATCACCCCCACCACCCAGCAGTGCAGGGGCAGCCTCCACCAGGCCCCCACTTATGTCTCCCATCACCCCCACCTCCCAGCCACCAGGGGCAGCCTCCACCAGGCCCCCACCCATGTCTCCCACCACCCCCACCCCCCAGCAGTGCAGGGGCAGCCTCCACCAGGCCCCCACTCATGTCCCCTATCACCCCCACCCCCCAGCCACCAGGGGCAGCCTCCACCAGGCCCCCACCCATGTCTCCCACCACCCCCACCCCCCAGCAGTGCAAGGGCAGCCTCCACCAGGCCCCCACTCATGTCCCCTATCACCCCCACCCCCCAGCCACCAGGGGTAGCCTCCACCAGGCCCCCACTCATGTCCCCTATCACCCCCACACCCCAGCAGTGCAGGGGCAGCCTCCACCAGACCCCCACCCATGTCTAGCACCACCCCCACCCCCCAGCAGTGCAGGGGCAGCCTCCACCAGGCCCCCACTCATGTCCACTATCACCCCCACCCCCCAGCAGTGCAGGGGCAGCCTCCACCAGGCCCCCACTCATGTCCCCTATCACCCCCACCCCCCAGCCACCAGGAGCAGCCTCCACCAGGCCCCCACCCATGTCTCCCACCACCCCCACCCCCGAGCAGTGCAGGGGCAGCCTCCACCAGGCCCCCACCCATGTCTCCCACCACCCCCAGCCCCCAGCAGTGCAGGGGCAGCCTCCACCAGGCCCCCACCCATGTCTCCCATCACCCCCAGCCCCCAGCAGTGCAGGGGCAGCCTCCACCAGGCCCCCACCCATGTCTCCCATCACCCCCACCCCCCAGCCACCAGGGGCAGCCTCCACCAGGCCCCCACTCATGTCCCCTATCACCCTCACCCCCCAGCAGTGAAGGGGCAGCCTCCACCAGGCCCCCACTCATGTCTCCCATCAACCCCAACCCCCAGCACTGTGGGGCACCTGCCAGCAGGCCCCAACTCATGTCCAACTCATGTTCCCCTGCACCCCCACCCCCCAGTACTGTGGTGCACCCTCCACCAGGCCCCCACCCATCACTCCCACCACCCCCACCCCCCAGCCACCAGGGGCAGCCTCCACCAGGCCCCCACCCATGTCTACCACCACCCCCACCCCCCAGCAGTGCAGGGGCAGCCTCCACCAGGCCCCTACTCATGTCCCCTATCACCCCCACCACCCAGCAGTGCAGGGGCAGCCGCCTCCACCAGGCCCCCACTCATGTCTCCCATCACCCCCACCCCCCAGCCACCAGGGGCAGCCTCCACCAGGCCCCCACCCATGTCTCCCACCACCCCCATCCCCCAGCAGTGCAGGGGCAGCCTCCACCAGGCCCCCACTCATGTCCCCTATCACCCCCCCCCAGCCACCAGGGGCAGCCTCCACCAGGCCCCCACCCATGTTTCCCACCACCCCCACCCCCCAGCAGTGCAGGGGCAGCCTCCACCAGGCCCCCACCCATGTCTCCCACCACTCCACCCCCCAGCAGTGCAGGGGCAGCCTCCACCAGGCCCCCACTCATGTTCCCTATCACCCCCACCCCCCCAGCAGTGCAGGGGCAGCCTCCACCAGGCCCCCACCCATGTCTACCACCACCCCCACCCCCCAGCAGTGCAGGGGCAGCCTCCACCAGGCCCCCACTCATGTCCCCTATCACCCCCTCCCCCCAGCAGTGCAGGGGCAGCCTCCACCAGGCCCCCACTCATGTCTCCCATCACCCTCACCGCCCAGCCACCAGGGGCAGCCTCCACCAGGCCCCCACCCATGTCTCACTATCACCCCCACCCCCCAGCAGTGCAGGGGCAGCCTCCACCAGGCCCCCACCCATGTCTACCACCACCCCCACCCCCCAGCAGTGCAGGGGCAGCCTCCACCAGGCCCCCACTCATGTCCCCTATCACCCCCACCCCCCAGCAGAGCAGGGGCAGCCTCCACCAGGCCCCCACTCATGTCTCCCATCACCCCCACCCCCCAGCCACCAGGCTCCCACCCATGTCTCCCACCACCCCCACACCCCAGCAGTGCAGGGGCAGCCTCCACCAGGCCCCCACTCATGTCCCCTATCACCCCCACCCACCAGCCACCAGGGGAAGCCTCCACCAAGCCCCCACCCATGTCTCCCACCACCCCACCCCCCAGCAGTGCAGGGGCAGCCTCCACCAGGCCCCCACTCATGTCTCCCATCACCCCCACCCCCAGCACTGTGGGGCACCTGCCAGCAGGCCCCAACTCATGCCCAACTCATGTTCCCCTGCACCCCCACCCCCCAGTACTGTGGTGCATCCTCCACCAGGCCCCCACCCATGTCTCCCACCACCCCCACCCCCCAGCCACCAGGGGCAGCCTCCACCAGGCCCCCACCCATGTCTACCACCACCCCCTCCCCCCAGCAGTGCAAGGGCAGCCTCCACCAGGCCCCCACTCCTGTCCCCTATCACCCCCACCACCCAGCAGTGCAGGGGCAGCCTCCACCAGGCCCCCACTCATGTCCCCTATCACCCCCACCCCCCAGCCACCAGGGGCAGCCTCCACCAGGCCCCCACCCATGTCCCCCACCACCCCCACCCCCAGCAGTGCAGGGGCAGTCTCCACCAGGCCCCCACCCATGTCTCCCACCACCCCACCCCCCAGCACTGTGGTGCACCCTCCAGCAGGCCCCCACCCATGTCTCCCACCACCCCCACCCCCCAGCCACCAGGGGCAGCCTCCACCAGGCCCCCACCCATGTCTACCACCACCCCCACCCCTCAGCAGTGCAGGGGCAGCCTCCACCAGGCCCCCACTAATGTCCCCTATCACCCCCACCACCCAGCAGTGCAGGGGCAGCCTCCACCAGGCCCCCACTCATGCCTCCCATCACCCCCACCCCCTAGCCACCAGAGGCAGCCTCCACCAGGCCCCCACCCATGTCTCCCACCACCCCCACCCCCCAGCAGTGCAGGGGCAGCCTCCACCAGGCCCCCACTCATGTCCCCTAACACCCCCACCCCCCAGCCACCAGGGGCAGCCTCCACCAGGCCCCCACCCATGTCTCCCACCACCCCCACCCCCCAGCAGTGCAAGGGCAGCCTCCACCAGGCCCCCACTCATGTCCCCTATCACCCCCACCCCCAGCCACCTGGGGCAGCCTCCACCAGGCCCCCACTCATGTCCCCTATCACCCCCACATCCCAGCAGTGCAGGGGCAGCCTCCGCCAGGCCCCCACCCATGTCTACCACCACCCCCACCCCCCAGCAGTGCAGGGGCAGCCTCCACCAGGCCCCCACTCATGTCCCCTATCACCCCCACCCCCCAGCAGTGCAGGGGCAGCCTCCACCAGGCCCCCACTCATGTCTCCCATCACCCCCACCCCCCAGCCACCAGGGGCAGCCTCCACCAGGCCCCCACCCATGTCTCCCACCACCCCACCCCCCAGCAGTGCAGGGGCAGCCTCCACCAGGCCCCCACTCATGTCTCCCATCACCCCCACCCCCCAGCCACCAGGGGCAGCCTCCACCAGGCCCCCACCCATGTCTCCCATCACCCCCACCCCCCAGCCACCAGAGGCAGCCTCCACCAGGCCCCCACCCATGTCTCCCACCACCCCCACCCCCCAGCAGTGCAGGGGCAGCCTCCACCAGGCCCCCACTCATGTCCCCTATCATCCCCACCCCCCAGCCACCAGGGGCAGCCTCCACCAGGCCCCCACCCATGTCTCCCACCACCCCCACCCCCCAGCAGTGCAAGGGCAGCCTCCACCAGGCCCCCACTCATGTCCCCTATCACCCCCACCCCCCAGCCACCAGGGGCAGCCTCCACCAGGCCCCCACTCATGTCCCCTATCACCCCCACACCCCAGCAGTGCAGGGGCAGCCTCCGCCAGGCCCCCACCCATGTCTACCACCACCCCCACCCCCCAGCAGTGCAGGGGCAGCCTCCACCAGGCCCCCACTCATGTCTCCCATCACCCCCACCCCCCGGCCACCAGGGGCAGCCTCCACCAGGCCCCCACCCATGTCTCCCACCACCCCCACCCCCCAGCAGTGCAGGGGCAGCCTCCACCAGGCCCCCACTCATGTCTCCCATCACCCCCACCCCCCAGCCACCAGGGGCAGCCTCCACCAGGCCCCCACCCATGTCTCCCACCACCCCCACCTCCCAGCAGTGCAAGGGCAGCCTCCACCAGGCCCCCACTCATGTCCCCTATCACCCCCACCCCCCAGCCAGCGGGGGCAGCCTCCACCAAGCCCCCACCCATGTCTCCCACCACCCCCACCCCCCAGCAGTGCAGGGGCAGCCTCCACCAGGCCCCCACTCATGTCTACCATCACCCCCACCCCCCAGCCACCAGGGGCAGCCTCCACCAGGCCCCCACCCATGTCTCCCACCACCCCCACCCTCCAGCAGTGCAGGGGCAGCCTCCACCAGGCCCCCACTCATGTCCCCTATCACCCCCACCCCCCAACAGTCCAGGGGCAGCCTCCACCATGCCCCCACCCATGTCTACCACCACCCCCACCCCCCAGCAGTGCAGGGGCAGCCTCCACCAGGCCCCCACTCATGACCCCTATCATCCCCACCCCCCAGCAGTGCAGGGGCAGCCTCCACCAGGCCCCCACTCATGTCTCCCATCACCCCCACCCCCAGCCACCAGGGGCAGCCTCCACCAGGCCCCCACCCATGTCTACCACCACCCCCACCCCCCAGCAGTGCAGGGGCAGCCTCCACCAGGCCCCCACTCATGTCTCCCATCACCCCCACCCCCCAGCCACCAGGGGCAGCCTCCACCAGGCCCCCACCCATGTCTCCCACCACCCCCACCCCCAGCAGTGCAGGGGCAGCCTCCACCAGGCCCCCACTCATGTCCCCTATCACTCCCACCCCCCAGCCACCAGGGGCAGCCTCCACCAGGCCCCAACCCATGTCTCCCACCACCCCCACCCCCCAGCCACCAGGGGCAGCCTCCACCAGGCCCCCACCCATGTCTCCCACCACCCCCACCCCCCAGCACTGTGGGGCACCTGCCAGCAGGCCCCCACTCATGTCCAACTCATGTTCCCCTGCACCCCCACCCCCCAGCACTGTGGGGCATCTGCCAGCAGGCCCCAACTCATGTTACCCAGCCAACATGTCATCACAATCTAGATCCCTGGTCCCTATGGTCAGCCTCCAAATGCAAAACACCCACCCGAGTATTGCATCCACCCACTTAGAAATGGCAATAACATGATAGAACACCAATTGCAAGTTTGGAAACGAACACATGTCCCTCACATACACCCAATGGGTGTCAGTGAATCTCAAAACCCATATCATGATATGCATGAAACCAATGAGATGATACTACACATTGAAGTTTGATCAAAAAATATGTATTAAAGGAAACATAAATTGAATCAAAAATAAACAAACAGAAATGGGAATGTAAAAAAATTAAAAGAAGCATGTCCGTGAAAAAAAGTAAAACCAAAAATCATAATCCAAAGGAATGGTGTCCAAAGTCACAGTCCACAAAAGAAAATCCAATGGAAAATTATAATTGAAAGCCATTGCTCCATGGGTAAATTGTAAAAGAAAAAGAAAATCCAACAGTGAACTATATACAGATGAACAAGCCAGGGTCCATTATCCCAACAAAAGAAATGAAACCTATCTAACAACACTAACTAATAAAAAAAAACTATATACAAAAATGTGGCCCATTGTCCAAAAGGTCCAAAAAAAATTCAAAAACAAAGGAAACCTAACACTAACTACATAACTATGTACAAGGGCAGCGGGCTAGTCTGACGGCTCACTTTTGTATGTCCCGGGCCAAGGCATCATCAAACTCCTGCTCAATGTCCCGGAGGAGGTCCTCCTCCATGGCCCCGAGGATCTGCAGGGCCGTCGACGTGTCCACCTCCAACCCCCGGCGGATAGCTTCGAGGCACTCGGCCCGCCTCAGGGCCCTCCACATGGAGTTCTCCGCCCTGACCATCGTGAGCTGTGCCTCTTCTGCCCGCTGCCGCTCCGCATCTATGGCGTGGCCCAACCGCTGCCATACGGAAGACACTTTCTGTCCTGGGTCCTCCTGCCCTCCGGCCGATGCCTGCCCCTCCGATGTTGAAGGCCCCGAGCCTTCATGGCTCCCACCAGGTTGCTGCTGCTGCTGTGCCTCAGCCCGTGCACTGCCTCCTGCTGCCTGCACATCCTCCACTGGCTGGGGTGCAGTCGTTGATGTGGCCACCCCTGCTGGACGTCCGACTCCCGACTGTGGCAGGGATGCCTCCTCCACCAGCCTGGCCGCACCGTCAGAGGCAGCTCCACAGGGCACCCAGGTGACAGATGGGTGGGACGATGGCACGGAGGACGACTGGCACATAGGGGGTTCAGTTGAGGAGGGGGGTCGCAGCAAGCCCCATCAAACGGAGGAATCCGGCATGGGTGACCTGTCCCAGTAGGCCGACGCGGTCAATGAGCCATTCGAGATGACGTGCAGTCTCCTCATGAAAAGACTGCAGGTCACCTCGCATGGCCCGTTGACGCAACGCCACACCAGTCAGGACAGGCTCAACCCGGACCCAGATAGCCACATCCGCAGGCAGAGGAAGGCCAGTTGTCGTGAACTCATCCCCTGCCTGAAAACGGGTCTGGACGTAGGCATCCCTGCTGGTGCAAGATGATGCAGGGACAGGATCAGGGACAGGATTGCACACAGGCACCTCCGCGGCGGCCTGTGCTGCCTCCTGTCCCTGGTCCTGCACTGCACCACTAGCACCAGTGGGATCCCCACCTCCAGACCCCGTCTCTGTTGCTTGCACGGCCTCCTCCTCCACCAAACCCCCCACCAACCTGGATGACTCCCTGCCATCTTCCCCCGTTGGGCCCTGTGGGGTCCCAGCTGCCCCTTCTGCTGCCGAGGAGTCCAACTCCAACCTCCGCCTCTTGGACCTCCCCGGCAGCTGCGGCCTGGGACGCGGCACCGGACTCCTCACTCCCTGACGAGATCACAACATGGGAGGGGAGCAGGGCTTTGCGTCTCCGGCTGGCGGTGGGATCCCCGCCGCTGTGCTCCACAGCACCTTCTCCGCCCTCTTCATCAGTTGACGCTGCAGACAGGGAGAAATAAAACACAGGCATCAGGGCACTGTACAATGGAGACATACACACATGACAGTTGTACATGAGTGGCATTGGCAAACCTCAGACATGCCATCACAATCCCCAACAGACATGTCATTTCAACTCGCACACATGAGCCATACCACAGCCATATCGCAACTGCCAGCACCATCCATACACATACAACAGCATGAGCAGGCAAAGCTGAGCCAGACATCACATGCAACACAGGAAGTGCACTACACATGTACACACCACCACACTTGCACGCATGTGTACACCTCTGCCAAGTGTCACAGTGTTCAGATGGGCATCCATGTCACATCTGCCAATCAAGCTTCCACATCCCGATGTCACATGCATCCATGTTGCATCACTGTTGCACCCTTGTCAAATACACACAAATGCACATGTACACAGTGCTGATACATGCAGCTGAAAACAACATACATGCATGACATCACGAACATGTCTACTTACATACACATTCATCCAAACATGTGTGCCCACACAACTGCATTTGGCATGCAAGCCTACACACACAAGCACCATCCATGTCTCACACATTACAGCCCTCGCATGTGTTAGCCTCACAGCCCTGTACACCCCCACGCATACTCGACCCCATACAAACAGATGTGCAACCTGCACACTACTGAAACATCACCACACGCACAGCTCACAATCATGATGCATGTACACTTACCGCTCGACTCCAGAAAGGGTCTGCCTCTCAAGGACCTGGACGTGGAGCGCTGGGGATTTGCGATCCAGGACCCTCATCTGATCTTCCGACAAGTGGCCCCGGCGCCCCTTAGCATCCGCTGCCTTCAAGAGTTGCCGGGCCTTGTTCAGGGTCCTGGACCTGAAGTCCTCCCAGCGCTTCTTGACATGTTGTAAGTCGCGGACTGCCACCCCCTCCGCATTGATGGCAGTCACAATGTCAGTCCAGATCCGAGTCCGTCCTTCCTTGTCGGCGCGGGAACTTCCGAAGAGGGCATCATACTGCCCCAGGACTTGCTCCACCAGGACACCAACTTCCCTGGCACTGAAGCTGGTGCCCCTCTGCCTCTCTGGCCGGGGGTTGTCAGTGGTGCCAGATGTTGCAGTGCCCGACATGACAACCCCAGAGGCAGGAGTGGGTGGGCAACTGGGTCCTGGGGCTGGGCTGTGGAGCGATGGAATCCCAGTCGGGAGTCTTCGGTTCCAGCAGGGTTGGTCACAGCAACAGCACCACTGGCTGATGTGCAGGCAGCAAATGGCAGGCCACGTGGGCAGCAGGCAGTCAGGCAGCAGCAGATGGCAGGTGGGAGCGTGCTCGGGGCTCTGGGGGGCAGTAATTCGGCCTTCTGGGCAGGAGCGTGGTCTTCCGTGTGCTTACGCGTGGCCAGCTTGATACGGAGTTATTTGGCACGTGAAAATTCTGCACGTCAGCATGTAATTCGAGGAAAGGCCCTTAGCGCGTAAGCGCGTCTGCACGCATACGCAATTTCATTGGACACAAGGCCCCTCAAGCGCAAGCGCCCCTGTGACGTGACGCGCACAGGCGTGCATGGGCATTTCAGCGCGCGTGAAAAACTGCACGTCCGCGGGTAATCGGAGGAAAGGGTCCATGCGCGTAAGTGACGTGACGCACGCGGGCGTTTCCCTCAGCACGGGTTAAAGGTGAGCGGGCCCAGCAGTTCGCTGTACGTGCCTTTCGTGGAGACTGACGTGTGTTGCTGCTTCCTGTTGTTTCGCGCGCCATCACAACTTCACAGCTATCAAGGACGTATCTCTTCTTTTGGCGGGGGTATTGGCTACGCGTGTTTTTCTGCATCGCGCTAGTCAGACGGTGAGTCGCACACGCTCTTTTTCCCACTGCGGGTGCCCCTGTGTATCGCACCCATTTTCGATGTCATAGTAGCCTGCGTGTCCCACGCGTACGCGTTATTCGTGTTACTGGGTGCCACCGCATACTGCGGGAGGTTGAATCCACGCACGTAGGCTGCAGGGTTGCGTGCACGGTTTTACTGCAGTTTTGGGGTGCCTGAGCGTTGCGTGACCCGTCACTACATCACCGGGTCACATACAGCCTTGCAGGTGCAGGGGGGCTGTTAACATCTTGCTTCCCACCCCCTTCACCCCAATTGCCCAGGTCAATTGTGGTGTACACCTCCCATTGGTACCACTCCATCTGTGCCGGCACTACTACATCTGTGCCATGGTTGGGAGGCCACCAAAGGTGAGGGGCGCCTCAGCTGGGCGTCCTCCTCCTGGCGGGCGTGGTCGGGGACGTGGCCGTGGTGACCAGGGAGTAGGGGGACTCCAGGGTGTCCAGGGCGGCCACAGAGGGGGAAGAGGCAGGGGTGCGCCACTTGAGCACAATGTTGTGCCATGTGTCGGTGCAGTCATGCCACCACCCCCTGTGGTTCCGGGGGATGCAGCTTCTGCATCTGGCACTGGCGCCCGTGTGACCCGGCAGTCTGTTCCATCGACTGCCACAGGCCCAAGGGTAGTGGTAGCTGCAGGTGCAGCTGTGGACATCGCCACCCAGGCTCAGGGTCTGCCAGCGCAGGCTGCGTTGGCACTTGAGGAGCCCTTGGTAGATCTCCAACAGGCCAGGAGGGAAACCATAGGGGCAGGCCGGGCTGCTCAGACCAAGACACGTGTCATGTCATCTTCTGCCCCGAACAGCCGGGTGTTGGCAAGTGCAGGGGCAGATGCACCCAACAGCACCCCAGTTGTGAGTCTGCCAACCAGGACCGTTGCGGTCTATGATCCTGCCACAGCTGATGTTGCTGCGCAGGGTCCATTAGTGGGCACCCAGCTGCCACTGACTCAAGTCAGGCCTTTGGTCATCCCTCCACCTGCCACTCCCTTGGCTCAATCCACCAAACCCACTGGCCATACTGGTCAGGGCGGCATTAGCCAGCCAGGGTCTGCGCCACAGTCCAAGAGGAGGAAGGTTGCACCGCCAGCACAGGCTGGGACCCCACACACAGCCACGACCTCCTGCACGTCGAGGAAGAAGCCTTTCTGCAAGCAGGAACTGGACTTCCTCGTGGACTACGTGCGGGGCCACAGCCGTGACATGCTAGTGGGTGCCAATAGTCAGACTACGGCTGCCCAACGTGACACCCACTGGAAGCATGTTGCGGAACATGTCAGTTCATTCGGCCATGAGGTGCGCACGGCGAAAGAATGCAAAAAGCGTTGGAATGACATCAAACGCAGCACTAAGGCAAAGGGTGCCTCTAATTACAACTTGACTCTGGTGACTGGCGGTGGGCCTGCACCAGAGGAGGAAGAGCTCACTGCGCATGAGGCACTCGTTCATACCACCTGAATTGGTCGAAGGAATGGGAGAGATGCTGGACTTTGATGCCCAGTCCAGTGAGTGTTGATGCGTGTTTGTTGAGGACGTGTGTGTTTCACTTGTGGGATGTGTTGTGCATGATTGCCACTACATGTGACGTGTACATGGTTCTGATGTGTAAGTAATGCAATGCTTCTGTCATGCATGTCTCCTCTGCCTGCATGCGGGGACTCCATGTAGGCGTGCTCCCTTGCCCCTCCTCCGCCACTCTGCACCCCAGTTCCACCTTTGCACTGGTGTTCTTCAATCTTGCCAATGTGTACTTTCTTGTTCATGCGTCCTGTGTAGATGCTAACTTCCAGCGTAGAATCTGAAAAACATCTGCCGTGTGGTACAGCCTTAGTACTTGATGCAGGGTATCTCACTTGTACTGTGCATAGGTCAGATGTCCCGCAGGGACATGAGTGCCCATTCATGCTCCATGTGCATTGCACGCATGCCCCTATGTGTCCTTGACTGGATGATCACTGTAATACAAGTCCTTGGTTACATACATTGCCTGCCATATCATCAGCCTTCCCATGTCAACTGTGGCTCAGTCCTGCGTTGCACACATGTTTAGGGTCTGACAATCTGTGTGGCTCAGCCATTTGCAGTGTTGTCACTTGAATCACATTAAGCTGTTGATGCCAGTCAACACTGCCTGTCAAATCACAGGTCAGCCTTTTGATACCATGCTAGGCATCCCTGCTTTGGTACTGGGGTGGAGGGGTGCTTGGCTTCTAGATATGGTACACATTGAATGTACAATGCACCTGATGTCTGAATTTGACATTGCACTGCCTTCACATTTCCTGGCACACACCATGGAGTCCTTGTACATGTAGGTAGTGAGTGGCGTACACATTTTCTGCACTGCATAGACCCACTTCCATGGAAACTGCCACCTTTCAACAGGTCTGATCACAGAAGCAATTCAAAGTTGACCCAGCATGCATGCCAGGTTATATGTTGTGTGTCACATGTCTGCCTGATGCGTTTGTTGTCGGTGTGTGTGTGTGTTGTGTGCTTCTGACATGTGTAGTGACCTTTTTTCTCTCTATTTTTCAGGTGATGACGCAATGGAGGCGGAGGATGGTGTTGTCATGCCAGACACAGGGTTGTTACCACTACATCAACCCAGCACTAGTGGGGGTCGTGGGGTGGTAGGCCACGAAAACCCCCAAGTGCTACAGTCCATCTTGTCTCTGGCTGCCTATGAGTCCAGCCTTGATGACGACTCTGACGTCCATGTTGAGTTGGATGAGCATCAAGCCCATGTGTCAGGGGTGAGTGATTCTGATGTGGACACTCCTCTGTCTGCGACACCTGCACTGAGGGATCAGACAGTCTTGGTTCCTCCGCCCGTGGTGGATCGGGATGCAGGGTCACCCTCCACACCAGTCACTGATGTGCCTGGGACATCACGTCGACGGGGGCATGTAGTCGTGCAGCCACGGGCGGTGCCAACACAGCGAGGACCCCCGGTCCCGCAGGGGTCAAGCCCGGCAATGCGTTCGCCGCGCGCAACCGCAGTATACCGAGTGGGAGCAAGACATGACTGCCAATTCAGAACGGCAGGGGGCAGCAATGGAGAACATCGCTGAGAGCATGGAGCGTGTGGCCCGATCTGTGCTCCCCCTGCTAGGCAGGTGCTTATCCAGCAGCAGGCGGCACGGTCCACGGCCCGCTCGCTCAGGCTGGGCATGGCGGCCTCAGACAGGGCACACCAGGCTGAAATGTCGTCTCTGCGTCAAGCAATTGCTGCTCACGCAGAGGCGCACATGGATGCCCTGAGGGAGGAGTATGCTTCCCTCAGATCCACTCTGGGGGCCTCATTACGACGCAGGCGGTAAGTTACCGCCTGGGTCGTACCTTTACCACCATGGCGTAAACTGCGTTTACGCCATGGTGGTTGGCGGACTTACCGCCCCATTCCGAGGTTGGCGGGGCGGTAAGTCCCCAATCCCCATTTACCCTTCCCCATTCCCATTTTTGCCCCATAGGGCATAATGGGAGTGGGGAAGGCGTTAATTACGCCACCGTAAATTACGGTGGCGTAATTAACAACAAGGTCCCTTAGCGCCATGGATTTTAACACCTGCTAAAAGCAGGTGTTAAATCCTCCATGGCGCTAAGGGACCTCGGAATCAGGCGGTAAGGGTCGGCGCTGTTTACGCCGCCGTAAACCCCTTACCGCCTGGGTCCTAATGAGGCCCTGGGTGTCCTTATGATGTCCCAGAGGCAGCAGGCAGAGGAGATGTTTGCACAGCTTGAGCGTACCATCTCGGCTGAGCTACAGGCTTGCCGGGAGGTGCAGCGGTTGCCCAGCCAGGCCTTGCAGGAGGAACTCCGTGTTACACGTGCTACCTTGCAAGAGGAAGCACGTGTATCACGTGAGGTTCTGCATGCAGACCTACGTCACATCGCCACACAGAACCAGGCTCACCCATCCGGCAGACTTGCTGCCGACGAGGGGCAAGCTGCGGCTAGGCATGGCCAGGTTACTGTGCCACGTCCTCCTTTACAGGATGAGCCAGACTCAGACGACCATCTATCTCCCACATAGGTCGGGCTGTGCAGGCGTTGATCCCATGGAGGTTTTTTTTTTGGCTCAGCATCATCGCATGTGGATGTTGAGCAGCACCCTGTACCTCCCCCCTCCTGGGTGCCTCCCCTCCCCCCCGGGTCGTATGTTGCCATTTTTGATTTTTCTTTTAGTTTAGTTAGTTAAGTTTCTGTTTGATAGTTAGTTTAATTAGGTAATGTAGGTTTTCCATAGTTAGTGTAATTAGTTAATATAGTTTAAAATTGCTTGTCTATTGTGCTTTCATGTGACGGTGCGGTGCTTTGCGGCTTTTGAAGGCATCCACTGTCTGTTCCAGCTGGGCCCTTCAGGCTTGTCTTGTGTATGTGTTTGCTGCTTGGGGTCCTTGACTCACATATGCCACTCCTGCCTCCCTTATCCATGGGCTCGCAAGGATGGTTCGGTGTCACAACCTTTTACACAAGGGCTTTGGACTGTCATATCTGTGGCATGTCTGGTGCTGTGTGACTTGTGTTTACACCCCTAGTGGGGATGATTTTGGTGTTATTGTCCACTGTTCAGCTTTTGCTAGATGGGGTGTTTCATGATTAATGTGTACATTTATTGTTATGCATTGTGTAGTATATTTCTTATCTTTACTGTACACGTGTTTGTTGCAATTCATGCTGTAGATAGTGTTCCACGCTTTGGATGTGAAAGACGGACTGATGGTGTGATTTATGATGTGACTCTCTGACATGGTCAAGTAATGAGATGCCTGAAGAGACACACACAGATGACTTTGAAGCATTAATCAGGTGTTTCATGCCCTTTCTGCAGGGGGATGAGACTCCAGAGCATCTTTGCCAGCAGACATGGCCCATTGGACGACGGAATTCTGGACACGTTTGTTGGTGCCCACATGCACATGTGTGCACAAGCAGAGGCACAGGGATTGCAGACCTACATCCTAGAACTGCTGACGTGTTCCAAGGAACTCCAGGCAAGGTGAGCAGCACAAGGGGGCCACAACACAGCAAAGCTTGCACCAGGCGAGTTGCACATGCAGGCTTAGTCACAGCACTGAGGGTGAGCTTGGACGAATATTGGTGTTGAAGCACACAATGCAGCTCAGATGTGTTGGTGGACTGATGGCTGTTGATTGTAAGGTTGTCTGGGACACCTGCAGGGGCAGTGGCCAATACCCTCCGGTACACCAAGGTCCATCGAGGCACTTGTATCAACCATGTAGCCTTCAGAGACATGGAAAGGGGCAGCTCACAGGGACATACAGCAAGGGACATACTCGGGTGCAGTGCATTTCATTTCCATGTACATTATGATAAATGCACTGCCAACTTTGTTTCAGTCATGGTGGTACACAACTTGCTCTGAAGTCATGGCTTGCTATATGGGTATGTCTGCTTACCCAGGGAACATTGCATGTTGTGTGAATTGTGACACATTGGTGTTCCATTTGCCACGCACCCACCGGTGGCTGACTTACTGCATTGACTGTGTATGACCCATCACAGGGATAATGTTATATATGGGTACGAAGCATCTACACCAGATTGTCTGTTTGTAGAGTAGTTTGTTGCTATGGGGTATGTTTGGTGGTGTGTTTTTGTGTAATTGGCATGTACAGGTTGTTGACTGTGGCTCTCTTTGCAGCATTGCAGTGCTCCTGTAACCGGACCTGAGAGTGTGCAGGCAGGAGACCAGCACTCAAAACCAGAGCTAAGTGTCTTGTTGTTTTTCTTTCAAACTGCTCTGCATAGGCTTGCTGGGGGGTGCACTAATACATGGATGTATGTGTAATTCAATTTGGTATGTTTTTTTCCCCCTAATCGCCCGGAATCCTATGCAATTTTGAACCCTGTACCCTCTACCCAGTGTTCCTGCTTCCCGTACCTATCCAAGCAACGTTCCCTAACTCTCTTTCCCTGCTGGGGTTGCGGATGCCTGTGTAAGCCCCGAACTTGCAGGCGCCAAAACCCTAGAGGGGGTGGTTGGTTCGTGCCACTCCTAAGCCTGGACTACAGAAGGCCATGACAATGATGTCCAAGTTTGTTTGGATTGTGTATGTGTTCATGCAGGTAGTACATTTTCGTGCATTCCCTACTTTCATGTGTTATTCCTCCTCCCCTCTCCTGCCACTCATTCCAGTTATCCAGTGTGCCAGCACCTGTCCCGACTGCATATCCCTGAACCTCCTTCCCCACCAGGGTCTCAGGGGCCTCTGTGAGTTTGACCTTGCAGGCACCCGGGACACGGTGGGGGTGGTTGTTTTGTGACACTCCCGCGCCTGTACACGGGACCTGTGACAGTACACATCCGTTCATGGTGAATCATCCTATGTTATGTACCACACATGGTTCACATCCTGTTGTGACATTGTTTCACTGTGCTACCTTGGTTGTTGCATCATTGTGGTAGTACTTGGCCTTTGTGAGGTACTGCTACGTCAAGTCATCTACTGGAGGCAGTTCTGGTTCGTTTTTATGCCTTGGATTTTGTGATTTTGGAAATGAGTGTGGATTCTGAGGATGCAGGCACCTTTTTACACACAAGGTGGGAGATGGTGACGAAGGGTAAAGGTGATCCTGTGGCCAGGTGGAATTGAGGGTTGAAAGCTCCATGACCCAGGTGCAGTTGTTCAGTGGGTCATGGTCATTTGTGAGGGAGGGGGGGGGGGGTTGTTGTTGATAGTTGCCTTGCCCTGCAGTGTGATGGGAACCCTGACATTGTAATGGTGGTATCCTATGTACATGTTGTGTTCTGCTGATCAATGCCTGTTCATGTGTTGTGTTTACCTTTCAGGTGCGAGGGGATAGTTATGGTTTGACATGCTGGGTTGTACACATGGTGAATGTTCACATGTGATGTGTAGAGAACACTGATGGTCACTTGATTGCACATGCATATGTTGAGTGCATGTTCTTGGTGACCCACACACTTGCACTCTGATGCACTACATGTACTACCACCCTTGCATATCCACGTGTACACTGTTTGCCTTCTGGTGCCCACTGTGTCCCTGCAGCACATGTTCTGTGACCAATTATGGATCCTGTACATGCCTAATTTGCTTTTTGATGTGGTCTGTCGCTTAGATGTGATGCTCAGGGTGTGCATCACACACAATGGCTGTTCACTGTGCTGTGCGCTGAGCAGTGTGTTGCAGGAGTAGGACACAGCACACAGAAGCAGCAGTGTTGATTTTGCAATGCACAATGTGCATGTAGACAGGTATTCATTGTTATGTTACGTCTACAACTCTTGTAATGCATTTGGAAATTACTTATTTTGTGTGGGAGGTTGTTGGTCAGTCATTTCATCTGATTCCAGGTCAGGCATCATTGTCTGATGCCACTGTACATTTTGGACATGGCAATGTGTACCTTATTGTTACTGTGTTGGTGTATGGGTATTGCTTGCCATGTCATGTTGTGGTTTGGGAGGGTTCGAGTGACATAACAGTGATGGCCATGGCCTGTTTTGCAGGTGTGTGTGATGCACACCTTGCATGTCAGGGTCATCCGCTTCTCAAAGCAACTAGCTGGGGGTAGATCTCTCTCCGCGGCAGGGCCCTCCCTCTGGAACAGCTTTCCTGCCTCACTGGAACTTGAGGGGAACCATCTCCGGTTCGGGAAGCACCTCAAGACCTTCCTCTTTGCTTCTGCTTTCTCTCTGCCTCTCCCTTGCAAAATTCTTCACTGGAACTGCACTGGATCTGCAACTGGGCCACTCTCACCGACCTCGGTCCCTGGCCCAGCCACTCTCCACTTGCACTGCCTCCCTGGCAACCCCTGCACTGCGGTACTGTCTCTCTATCCCTACAGCCCCCCCTTCCCAGCACTTGTCTGCACTTACCTTTGCAGTTGCCACCAGCTGGCCTATGTATTTGTTTTTTGGTCTACTTACCCTGTACTGCACTCCCCCCCCTTCCCCTTGCACTTTTCCCTTCCCCCTCCCCCTGCACTTGCACAATCTAAATGACACCTGGCCTAGTAGTACCGTTGTCTGTCTTCCCTTGTTCCCCCCTCCCTGCCTCATCGCACCTTGAAATACTTGTGTATAGGCCATATCATGTCATGTCATATGTGTGCCTTTTGGTCACACAGGATAGCTTGTGTTTAAGTAGCTAGGGATGCAGACAATGTGGCAATTCCATGGCAACTATCTCAGGGTGGTAGGGTTGTGACAGTTGACTGTCTCTTTGTCATCATCGATTGTCACCTGGTATGTGCCAGGCCTGTGTGCACTCCGCAGGGGTGGGAGTTTAGGTGAAAAATGTGGCCACAAGCTGGGTCCGGGCTTCCTTGCCACGTGCCCTGTCCCCTCCCATGGGCAGCGCCTGTGCCTGTGCCTGTGGTTGGGGATGTGGATACACCACCATGTCCACCGGGACGCCCTGCCGTGTTGCAACATTGTGCAGGACACATGCTGCCACAATGATCCTGCACACTACTGGTGGTGCATAGAGTAGCTGCCCGCCAGAGCGGTCAAGGGAGCGGAAACGTGACTTGAGCACTCCGAATGTGCGCTCCACTATGGCTGGTTGCAATATGGGCGGCGTTGTATCTTACCTGGGGTGGTGTGGTGGGGTTCCCGATTGGCGTCATCATGTGGTTGCTCAGAGGGTAGGCACTGTCCCCTGGGGAGGTGTAAATGGTTGTGATTATTGGAGTTTGTTTGTGTGTGCGTGTGTGACATGCATGCATGTGCAAGGGCATTTGTACTCACCTAGGAGCCATGTGTCACCATGCTGCCCAGCTTCCAGGGCCCGGCTCAGGGCGGACATTCTGTATATGAAACTGTCATGGGTGGAGCCAGGGTAGTTTGCATAGACAGAGGTGATGATTCCCTTTGCATCGCATACCAACTGTACATTGATGGAATGCCAGTGCTTGCGGTTTCGGTATATGTGCTCAGTGGCCCTAGGTGGACGTAGGGCCACATGGGTGCAATCTATGGCACCAAGCACTTTGGGGAAGTGTGCCACCCTGAAAAAATCCAGGACAACGGCCTGCCTTTCTGCGGGTGTTCTGAGCATGTATAAGTGCCTGCGGACTGAGGGGCACGCTGTCATGATTGCCAAGACCTGGTGTAGGCAGCGTGACTGCGTGGCCTGTGAGGACCCCCCCCCCCCACTATGGCAGTAGTCCGCTGAAATGACCCAGTGGCCAAAAAATGCAGGACATTGAGCAGCTTCTCCAAGGGGCTCAATGGTTGGGAGCAAAGGGTGGGGGATGTAAGGTCATCTTCCCACTCCCTGACCAGGTCTAGGATGATGTGGGGTGGAAACCTATACCTGCCATAGACCTGGTCGTCAGGCATCCCAAAAAGGCTTGTCCGTGGTGCGAAAATGCATGCCCTGGCTATTCTCCTCCTCCTGCGGTGTCCCACGATCAGTGCTGCGACAAATGGGGCATTCATCGTAGCTGTATATACGTGTTTGTTGTTTGCGCGCACTTTTATACTGTGCGTGGGGGAGGACGCTTGTGCCTGCCTTCGTGTGGCGGACGCTTTGACGCCTGTGTGCGTCTTTTGCCGTGCGCGGGTTTCCCGTATTGGAATCCATGAATATGGGTTGTTCGCGTGCGTGTGGGCGTTCCGTGTAGTTCCCTGCAGTACTTCCCCAGTTACGCCTTCTTTTTCACGTGTTATTCCCCATTCCGCGTGTTACGCCCACTGTTCCGCCCACTTTGGTTGTGTGCGCCACGCTATATGCGCTTTTGCTGTGCGCGTAGCGTACGCCGTGTATGCCTACATGCACCATGGCTGGATTGGGCGCACGGACAGCGGGAAACACGCGCAGCGTCTTCCTTGCATCGCACACTTGCGCGTGCGCTGCGTTTCTCGCGCTTGCGCTACCTTGCGCCTGCTTGCGCTGGGATTTTCGGCGCATGTTTGCTCCATGAATCGACCCCAAAATGTGTATCCAATGAGCAGAGCCTGGTTAGTGATTGGTTCTGGGACAGACTGATGAGTGGTCAGTCCACTTCACTTTCTATTGCATGCCTGCAGGTTTTAATAACAATTCATACATTTGCAGGGAACATTGTATATAAGACGTTATTTGGGTTTTATGTGTGGAGTAGAAAGACCCAATTTTATAATAATTCTAATCGGTGCATTTTTTATATTGTAAGAATGACTTGCTATTCTGAGATGTAAAGGGTTTGAGAGAAGCCTGTTTTCTCTTTTCTTAAGAACCTTAGGTAGAGTGTGTGATATAAGCAAAATCAGTGCTGCGATAGGTGTATCATTGTGTCTAGTATCAAATGAATCTTCCACTGAACTGTCTTCCTCCCCCTGGCCTGCCCTGCCCCTGCTGTCAATTGCTGCTGGGATTGTGCCTTGACTCATAAAAAAGATCTGTCCTTTTAAGTATTATAACCAAAACATATATCGTTGTGCTTGCTCCGTGGACTGCGTGCTCCAGCGTCCGGCCGCACACGTTTAATTAGCGCTGCTCGCCAAACCTTACATGGTAGTAGTGGTCCCCAGATTACAGAAACTTTGCTCCGATGTAACTATCTCTAGGGCAATGTTTACCCTTGTGCAAAAAGATTAGGGTCAAATTAGAAAACCTTTGTACCATGGAAAGTGCCATTTTGCATAGTACTAGTACTAGGGGAAAGTCTGCCCTTGGGCAAAAACCTAATCAAACTTTGCCCCTGTGTAATAATGCATTTAAAGTGTATGTTTTTGGCACTGGGACATTTTTGCTCTAGTGCTAATACCACGCAAAATTGCACTTGCCATGGTGCAAACGTTTTATCAAATGGCCCCAACATTTTTTTTCCTGTAGGGCAAACGTTGCCCTATTGCTAATGGCGTGCAAAATTGCACTTGGACTGGTGCAAAGTTTCTGTAACCTGGCCCCCGATGCAGCGCTGGTACGGCAAAAGGGGCGGGAGTCCACCCTTTACCTTTCTCAACAGGATACCCCCCCTCCTGTGGAGACAAACAGCAACACTTTAGCCAGTGGCGCAGAGAACATAAAACAGAAGGAACCAGGCATCATCCCTGCTTCTCATCCGCCATTGCGCAATGCCACAGTCCCAGTTTCAATGTGTAAACAATGATACTTAACTGTTCTGTCCCGGCGTAGCAACAAGAAAAGAGCAAGTGACATGAGGGGTGTCTGTTCATGGAGCGAGCATAAATGATAGACTATTCCCACAATAGGATAAATGGGGAATTATGGGACTTGTAGTACTATATAAAGGAAGAACATCTTTTGAAGTTAAAATATTTCTTTCCACTGGTAAGAGAAGCAATAGAGATGAGCTTGCCTAATAGGAAGACTCTTTGCTCTGTCATTACATTTTTGTACTCTAATATCACAGCAACTCATTATAAAAGGCGCTGTTCATTTATTTCCTACCACGACTAAACATATGGACCACTTGCAACAGGTATATTTTTCTAGTTTAAGTCCGAATGTTACTGATTCAAGCTGCATCTTTTGTGTGTGTTCGTATTGTTAGTAATTGATAACACACTAAGCTGCTTCTGTGATTGGTTTGTTTCAGCTTGGTGACCAGATAACCAGCCTGCAAGCGCCAGGCCCAATGAGTGCATCTCAATCGGCGTATGTATTAAATTCACTTTCAAATATTGACTTTACGATGAGAGGCTGATGAAAAACGGCATTCTGATATATAATCTACAACTTTTTAGTTGTGCCTCTGGGTGGCGGTAGACACCTGCATGAGAAAAACCGTGTAGAAATTATATGTGCTCTTGGTGCTTTTTCCAGGCAAATGTGGAGGAGTATGTATGTAAACCTCGTGTCACAAAGCTGAGTTGGATCAATGAGTCACATAGACCAAGATGGCAGTTTAAGAGTGTTTAGTTGGAATTTAGCAAAAGTAAAGAAGCGGTACAGCTCAAATAACAGGATTGCTTTTCCTTGCATTGCAATAAGTAACAAAACAAGCATTGGCAATGCCAACAGTTTGGGCTTTTGTTTAGGCATGGGAAAGACACTTGCTGGGCACAGCCATAGTGGTATTCACTGTCCATTGTTGGTAGCAGCTGCACAATGGTGCGTGTTCCCGGGCATCTAACAGCAGCGCCTGGCAAATGCCTAATACTTATGCACAAGCATAACTGTTGGCTTTGCCAGTGGTTGTTTTTACCAGGGCTTGAGTGAAATGGCACGCTGAGTGCTTATAAATCGAGTGGCTGAAGGCAGACATGGTTAAGACATTTATTACACCAGTGGCAGGTTTACAACTCCAATTAAATCATGAACTCTCAGAAGGCGGCTTTGAAACAAAACTTGCAGGCACTTTGAGTACAAAGTTTGATGGTAAATCTTGAGTAAAGCGAGCTCAAAGAGTTCCCACAAGGAGGTGTTTTGGAGGGTCAGGGGCAGGAACTGTGTGGAAACGGCCATAGGGAATAGCATGGCCCTGGGCAGTGAATGTGTGGGCAAATAACCAAACACCTGCACGCTGTCTAATAGCAGAAACTAAACATAACACAGCACAGATACTGAAAAGCTGGCAGGCCCGAAGGAGGGACTTATTGAGGACTTGGGTGCTTGTAGTGTTCCTTGCCTCCCCTCTACCAGCACAAATACAGAGATCTTTTAGAAAGGCATGCCAAGCATAGTGTCAGGTTCTAAGAGTGATGTTACAGTTTAAAGTTAATGTGACTGATTGGGAGTATGAATAGCTGTCAAACTACAAAAAAGAAAAAACATGTCATTGATTATAAATGCCAGGAAGACAAACCCCATAGGTGTAGCAGAAGGTTTAATAATCTAGCATTCATTGTATGAGATCTGCCATTCTATCAAGCACAGCCGTGAAAGCATGCATCAAAGGCCTGCGAGAGATATCCATCTATTTTCTTCTGATTGGCGCTTGATTTCCTCCCCATGATAATCCTCTGGCATTCTCTTCTGGCAACCTCCTTGGTCAATCCCTTTAGTGCGCTGATGAGTGAAGCCAATGTGGAATCACAGGGTCCCACACTGCTGGGCGCTATTGAGCTCTTCCTTCTAGCATAGGAGAGCCAAGTTAGGTTACAATCAACAGCTATCAGGAGCCACTTCTGGCGCCTCGGGCCAACCAGTGCCTTACAAACATATATATGTGACATTGGGCCTCATTACAAGTTTGCCGGTCTGGTAACTACAGTACTGGTAAGCTTGCCAGTACTGTAGTTACTGGACCGGCAAACTACGAGTTCTGCTTGCGGGTGCCTTTTCACCCATCAGCTCGGACCTGGCAAGCGGACCGGCACCCGCGAGCAGAGCATGTCGGATGCACCGGCACCATTCACGAATGGTGCCGGTGCATCCGGCCTCCCCATTCCCATTGAGCCCTATGGACCTTAATTGGGAATGGCCAAGAATATTTTCTGGCGCCCAGGAATGGGCAATTACCTGGTCCGCGGGGGGTGAGGGGGGTTGTAATACCCCGGTAATTGCCCATTCCTGGGCGCCGAAAAAATTTGCAAGTTCGGCGGCAGCCTGCCAGTTTTACCGGCAAGGCTACCGCCAAACTTGCAATGAGGCCCATTGAGTATTTGACAAGGTCAATAAAGGAGGGAAGAAGAATGAAAGCACATCTAATACACATTTAAACACAATGGACCAAATATAATGGGTGAGAAGATAAAGTAGCATTCCCTGCGGTAGCTCCAGGCTACAGGGTGATGCCCAACACTCAGGAGCTGGTTTTAGTTCCTGATCATCGAATCTTAATTTCAAACCCTGCATCGTCCTAAAATCTCCTATGTCTGCAAGATCATAATATAACTAGATTCGTTTGTGTCAACATTTTCCATAATATGTAAATGCACACTTACTTGTCCCCATTTCCGAGCGGAAACAACCTTAAATTGGGGGGATGCTGGGGACTGGATCTGCCATGGAGTTCACAGTTCCTGGTTAACTCTACGCCATCTCTCCAAAGGAATTAGAGTATTAGAACAATCATTCAATGAAGCTGTGAATGCTGGCCCACAGCAGTATTGGCATAGGGCCTGGATATAAAACAATAACAAACAGTCAAGCTCATTTTCTTGAAGCAATAAAGAGGCTTTGCATTGGTAGTTACCCAAATAAAGCAGGGCATAAACCGTACCGGAAAGTGGAGGTCTACTGTAGCTGTTAAGGCTAAAACATGTATCAGTGGATAGGGCTGAGACATCAAAAAGTACCGAATTCCGACAGGGGCTTCCAACCTTTGGCTCTCCATGGTTTGGACTACAACCCCCATCAGCCATAATTCAGCATTGTGAATGGGGTGGGATAGTGCGAGCCGTAGTCCAAAGCATCTGGAGAGCAGCACGTGGCTGAACCCCACCTTACTTACACTGTGTAGGATTGTTAAAGCTTCTGGCACAGATTTGGGCCATAACTATAGTACGACATTCTTCCAGAATAAAGGGATATCTTTGCTCTTTGGTGTACGAATGTGACGATTAAAATCGTTCACTAGTGCAGTACATTAATGTATATGTACCCCCACGCCCTTATAATGATGTCATGCCTCGGGCAGTAAAGCTCAGTGGCACTGTGCTCGTCTTTGAAAGAAGACGACACAGAGCAACACAGGTTCGAATCCCGTTCCGCTAAGAAACCTCTTCGGTATCAAGCACGTTTTAAACAACATCCTTACAATTATAAAAAAATAATGATGGCAAATAGGTGGTGCAGTAGCTTTCATTTTTTTTTCCAAGCTGCCCGTTTCATTAATGCACAAGGACGTGATGGAGAATTCACCTGACCAAATGATAGACCCCCTTTTAAACAGCAAAATGCATCTAAAAGCTCATTGTCACCAGATTCCTTCTTGGCCAAGATCACCGTACCTAGAAGCAGAAGGGAGCATAATGCTGGTCAACATTGAGGCAGTTGTTGAGAAAGATTGACATCCATGTTAAATAAGGGCAACATTGTCAACTATTAGATTAGAAGAGACACTGGTCAGTAACCAAGAGATATTAATGGTGAAAGCCTCATGGAGCCGCAAGACAAACAACAAGGAAGGCTATGAAAAAAGAACTTTAATAATAGCAAATGTCTATTGGAATCCAGCGGCTATAGAAACAACCACCTTCCTGGAAAAAATCGAGGAAGCAATTGACGAGGCCTTGGCTGGCCACTTAACAAAATACTTCTTGATCTGTGGGGACCTAAATGCTACCTGCTCTGTAACTCCAAGAATTGGAAATAAACAAGCAAAGAGATCACCGGGAGAACAACGTGGAGAGTTATGGTTCCGCTTGATGGAATCAAGAAACTTACATAACTTGCATGAAGCTTTCCCAGACCCAAAACGTCCGCCCTCATGGGAAAGAAACAATACTAAAGCAACAATAGACCATATTTTCGTCACAGAACCAATTCTGGCCATAACGAAAGTTTTTGAAATAACAAGAACAAGTGCTAGTGACCATAATCCTCTTTTGACCATCTGGGAGTCAATTGGCCCGCTGAATGACTACATGGAAGCTAACATCGTTACCAATGGACAGGGAAATCGATTAAAATTAACAAAGGAGTCCATTGTGGAAATAGAGAACAGATTTCGCTCTATGACGGAGATAGAGGGTGCAAACAAAACCAACTATATTCTTCTCTTAACGAAGTACAAAAAAACGACACTTGCAAATAAGTTTGGTGGAAATCCCCCAAAGCATGTGTTTGACAAACTGCTGGTTGACAAACGTTGCACCCTTTGACAAATCCAACGTAGAGCAAAAACAAAAGATACACCGGCGGCAAAGGAAGAAGCAGTGGCAGCAGCAAAACATTATAAATCCTGGGTAAGAGGACATAGGTTAAAACTCTACCAACAAGACTCAGAAAACATCTTAAAAATCATAAGCAAGAGAAATACAAGGGAATTTTGGAGTACCCTGAGAGCGACTCTTGATGTACAAGAAAAATCTATAATAAGTGAGGTTGGTGAAGCCATGTGGGTAAAACACTTTGAAGCAATGTATGTGGCCCCAACGACACCAACTATTCGACACCCGGGTTGTAAGCCTGGCGAATGGGTAAAATTGGATGATCGAGAGGAGATCCGACTGAAGATCTTAAGCCTGAAGAACTCAAGAGCCCCTGGGCCGGACGGGGTCAACAACGTGGACTTAAAAACAAATCCTGATGAGTGGGCAAGTTTATTGAGTAAAATCTTTGGGAAATGCACGGATTTGAGGACCATACCGCGTCATGGAAATCGGCAACAGTGGTTCCTATTTTCAAAAAAGGAGATAAAAAGGACCCAGCGAACTATAGGCCAATCGCGTTGTTAGACGTAATAGGGAAAGTGTTTGGTTCAATGTTGTAAGACCACTTCAAAACCTGGGCAGCAAAGGCCCCATGTGAAAACCTGTTTCAAACAGGATTTAAGAAAAACATGGGGACGACGGCTAATATTCTACTCCTAAACGTGCTGAAAAATAAAGTCCTGGAAGGGGGTCCAAATATTTATGTTGCATTCATCGATCTCACTCAGGCCTTCGACCGCATAGACAGGGCCAGGCTCTGGTCAAAACTGGAAGCGTGGGATTGCCCAGCTTCCTTGCTAAACCCAATCAAGGCTCTGTATACAGATACCAACATGCGGATTCGGTTAGACGAAAATGGCCTACTATCAACCTCGAATAAAACAGCAAGAGGTGTGAAACAGGGGTGCCTTGTTCCTGGCATTTATTGGAGACATAAACAGCTTAGACACAGAAACACGTTCTTTCCCCCCTAAATTGGGCAACACGCCTGTAACGAGGCTTCTCTACGCGGATGATTTGGTCCTTTTGGATTATACCCCCATCGGACTACAGAGGCAAATGGCAAGTTTACAGATTTACATGCAAGAAAACAAGTTGGAAATAAATGTAAAAAAAACGAAACTGTTGACATTTGAGACATCGACTAGAAAAAGAAAAAAACCCATGCTTAAACCTTGAGGGAGTGCAGATCGAAACAGTTCTTGACTTCCAATATCTAGGAGTCACACTAGACAGCACAAAACAGGACAAAGCCATGCAAGCATCACTAACAGCGAAAGTAAATAAAATGGCATGTCAAGCCAGGGCCATAGATAGAAAGTTTGGCAGATACTCGCTGACCCCAGTGCATGAATTTTACAAGAAAAAGATAATGCCGACACTATCATATGGAGGAGATGCTATGATAAATTTGCCACTCGACATCTGGACCAAAATGGAGGCAAAGTTCTGGAGGAAGGTTCTTATGCTGCCAAACTCAATATCAGGCGCTTTAATTCGTAAAGAGCTAAGTCTACCGTCTCTCAAAAGCTCTGTGGAGCAGGCGAAACTGATGTTGTACAGGAAGTGCAGGATGGCAGCGCCACCTTCAATTTACAGTCTAATAAACCAGGAAATTGAACAATCGAGCACTAGAAGTTTGATAAAGTGGAAAGAAGAGAACATCAGAGTGCTCGAACAAATACAGGAGGATGAAGAAACGTTAAATATCAATCCAAAAAAAATCCTCGTAAAACTCAGAGAGTACGACTGGATATTGACTTTAGAAACTGCAGAAAAAAATAAATTAACCAGACACTTACCACCAAACGTCAAAAGAGTAAATGAACTCCAAGAATACATCAAAAAATTCCCTTGTAGGAAGGGGAGAGACATGCTGTTACATGCTCGCCTCAATCTTTTGCCCACAAATGAGATCTTGGCAATAAGAGGTAAAACTGCATCTAACGTTTGCCGATTCTGTAATACACAAGAAATAGAATCGATTCGTCACCTACTGCTAAAATGTGCCGCTAACCAACAAGTAAGAGACCGTTATTTAAGACCGATCTTCTCGGACTTCGTCATTGCAGATGAAGAAACTTGTTGGGCTCGCTTAATGGGAGGAGATAAGATGAAATGGCAGATAGCCACATACAAAATATTGGAAGCAATAAATCTGCCACGGACATAGAACGAGGGCACATTTTTAGTGAGACCTGTTGCTGCATGTGCATCTATGATAAAATGCATTTTTGTAAAAATCTTTTTTGATTAAATACAAATTAAAAAAAAAATAAAAAAAAAAATAAGGGCAACATCGTCAACTATGGCAAGAGGTTTTTACAGTTGGACTGTCACCGTGTCTACATGAGTTGCTGCGTAGTTCAATTCCGCGCCTGCTTTTCATGGCTCAAGTAATTTGAACACACTCTTTTTCGCTTGAGATGGCGCGGTTCACTCATTGGTTATTTTCAGAAGTTTGCGAGAAAAAAAATGCATCGGCAAAACACTGGAAGCAAAGACACGTGGTGCTGGCATTTGGGAGGCGTGCACTTGATTCCTAGTCTGAGCTTGTAGACCCTGACAGACAGACAAAGTCTGACTCGCTCCTAGATGCACAGAGGGATTTAACTAGACTGTCATCTTGTAGCAATGTTGATCACGATCGTTGGTGTGATACGAAGCCAGCGGCGCTGTACTTGTAGGTGTTTGGGGACCGTGTGTCCTCATTTTAAGACTTCAATTGATGTGACAGGCCAAATAATGTGCAGGAAGCCACTGTACTGCACACAGTGCCCATTATTGTGGCGCTGCAGAATAAATCATGCACGTTTGTTTGAAAATGTTTCAGGTTTAGCCATTGTAGCTAGTGCTTTTTTTCGTTTTCCTCTGACTGGTGTGCAATCACATTGCTAGTGTGTCCAATAGATCGTGTGAGATAACATAGACTACACAGCATACCACCCTGAAAGACACAGATTTGATTTTCAAACAGTAAATAAAACATCAAATCAAAGATTATGGCGAAGAGGAGTTTGTGAACTTAGTTCATGTTGAACTCAAAAGAAAAGCAAAACATGTCAATGATCTTGCATCAATACAAGTTCAACAGCTTGACACAAGCGACTAATCATGACGCAAGCAGCCAAATCCATCAGCTTGGTCCATAATACCTGCAAACTCCAGGTGTAAAGCAAACCAGGGCTGGAAGACAAACTCAAGCAGCTGGGAGATCAGCAGAGCAGGCATCTTCCAGGTACTAGGACCTATATTGCTCCCACAACACGGATGGTTGTCCCCCAACCAACTCCCCCGAGTGATCAGAGGCACTATGTATCCTTAAACAAACCAGCCTTCACCAGCAAATAACTCTCTCTGAGACCGAAGGGATACTCAGTCTCACTGGCGTGATTTATTTAACCTCCAAACCACTCATCAAAGAAACCCCTTACCCTCCTGCTCTCTGTACCTATGGGAGAACCTACTTCCTGAACTGTCAAGATCCCGCAATCCCTGATTGAAGAGATCACCGAAACCTCTGACTGAAGGGATCCACCAGGCACATCTATCTGAAATGAGCATCGTTACGTTGCCATTTTGGGACGGTTACGGTGCGCCATATGGCCACTTCCAGTGGCACATGGAAGAAGCCCAGAAAGTGTCAATGAGCTCTGAAACAAGGGCAGATTCACGATGAATGATGGACTTGCAACATGACACACGCAGAAAGGGGTGTGAAGAAGAAAAACTGGCTTAGATGCAGTGCATCATTACCTAAACAATGAACTCCCACGCAGCCTGCGCCTTACGTCAGTACGTTGCTCGAAAAACTATGAATGTATGGAAATGGAGCTCAAAGATTTCCCACAAGGAGTTTTGGGCGGTGAGAGACAGGAATGGGTGGGAATGGTCATAGGGATTAGCATGGATTTGGGTAGGGAATGGGTGGGCACAGAACCAAACAACACAGCTGCAGACTCTTTGCCCCTCCTCAAATGTCATGTGCCATTCCTCCCTATGTGTACTCGTACCTGAATTTGATGTACTAGTGTGGGCTTTATAGGTGTTGCAAGCCCAAACTAAAAAGTAGTAGGGTGAATTCATACTGGGTTCCAACAATAGGCCAAAAGTCAGGTTCTGGAATCAACAGTTTCAAAGTCCTGGTTCCTCTGCTTGCCAGCGCACAGGGGATGCTACTCACTCAGAGTCAGAGGCGTTTAAACTTCCCCTAACACCTCTATCCACCAGTACTGTATTTACCATCCTCTTCTTTTCTGACTCTCAATTGCTTGGGACAAGGTGTCATACTTTGATGCACTCCTAATGTGGGCAGTCAGATGCAGGAGGGTGAGCATCACCAAGTGCTGTCTCTGAGGTTTCTGCCTGGTCTTTGGCAGATTAACTGGGGTCTCTAGGGGAGTGACTTCTAACTCTAGTTCAGTGGCTTGCATAGTACTCCCTGCACATGCATGTATCACTCATGCCTCCATAACAGTCTCTGTTAGAGCAGGATTCTTTTTGGTCACTTCCCTGTTTTTCCCCTTACTTTTGTGAGCAGATGGACTTTCCCGAAATTCCTTCTGTCACTGCCACCCTGTTCTTGTTATATGCTGCCCTAGGAGCCCATAGGGCTACCAAGGTACAGGCTATTTTTAAGCCTCTCATTTGGACTACCATTTGGAAGCAACTTTGGCAGCTGTAGCTTACATTTGGGGCTGGGTTGCAGTCATTTTTGACAAAATAGTAGCCTGATGCATCCATGTGGTAGCCATTGGGGTACCAACTTTTTTTTTTAAAGCAAAGCCATTATTATTTGGCCCATTACTTGGTTAGTGCAGCCCACAGGGTATGTCTAAAATGTCTGTTGTGCTCACATGGCTCACTCTGATCCCTGCCCTTCACTCTCCTCAATTGTTTAAACTTGGTAGCCTATATTCTGCCTGGGCATGCCCAATAAACATTCTTTGTGGAAGGACCAGTGTTTGGGATGGATTTATGGCACGTCTTATTGGCTGGTTTACAAAACCTTTGTATCCTGCACTTCAGCATCATTGAAAGCTGTCATCAGTATGAGACCCTAAGCATTCTACAGATTCTTACCTGAAATGCTGGAACTACTGCAATGATGGGCTCATGCTTCTGAGAACCTGGCTTAGCCATATTGTCTGGACCTTGAATCCTGTGTCCTTGCCCCCGCTTTCTTGAAATGTTGCCAGAAACCCATCCTGGGCTCTTCATTGACCTCCTTACGCTCCTCCTTGCTGGTTGGGCTGTTTGGGAAGCTGTTGTTACTCTGCTTCCCTGCAACATCCTCAGGGACGAAGTGCCATAAGGTAGGGAGTGTTCCTGGCCTACATGAATGTCTAATCCATGTCAGCTCCATCTTGGGTCATCCTTGGTCATCTCCAACTAGTGCTCTCATCATAGAACCAGTGCCATTCTTTGCTGTCTAGCTGCCTATCTGATCACTTTAGGCACCACAAGAATGTGTTTACTGGTCTTGGGGTCCTGATATATTCCTTCAAATCATCATTAGGGGACCCCATTGTCCAGGAGTAGTTGGGTTCTACAACACCACCCCACACAGCATATTTCCATTCTTGCATAGGTTCAAATACAGCTCAGTTTCGATAGCTCTACAACAGCTGCAGACTCAGACCTGCACCTGTCGCTTGGGGGATCCCCTCTGGTTCTTCCTGGAATTGGTTGCTCATTTATATGCACATATAGGCAAGAACTAGTACTGACCTGACTTATATCCTATAACCGAGGATTGACCATGGAATTGGCCCTTTAGTGTCCTATGGACAAAACGTTCACAAACTTTTGAACTTCTACACAGTAACTGAAAACAGGTACTTTCCTGCAGTTTTCAATTTATCATTGATCCTTCCTGTGGCCCCGAGTTCTCCCTCAAATACTGTGGTTTTAGGAGGTACCCATGTAGTAGTAGATCATTTAATGTAATAAACCACTGCAGCTAACTGTGTTCTCATAGGATAACATTGGACACTGTGTCACTAATTTTACAATTGTTCATCTAGGGGTGACCCAGGACCTATCAAGGCACAATGCATTGTATCTAATTTCACTTGACATTTAAGTGGCGCCCTAGAAATGTGTTTTTAAATTGTTTTACTCCTTTTCTCTCCCTCTTTATAATGCGTTATATGTGTCTAACTATTCTCCTTGCAGGCGTATATGCACTATACTGTTTTAGAAGATAAAGGCAACAACTGTGCAACCCATGGACTGGCATGTTGATGCCAGGATTGTGTTTGTATTTGCCTGTGCGCTTAGTAATTCCCATTGCCCTATCCCTTATTCTTAACATGTACAGAGTTGGACCTGGGGTATTAGCTTAGAAGAGAGAATGATCCACAATTAGGTCCTTTTACTGTTTTCAAAAATTCATAGTTATTACTGTATGTTGTGTTCTACTCTAATGTACTTCATCTGCTCTGCCATTGCTACCCCATATTAGGGGTTTGTTCTATCTTGTGGTTGAAGCCCTGTTACCCTTAGGATAGATGTTCTCACCACCCTCACCAGTGGATTGTGGAGACATCTCCCTAACAGTCTATTTCCAGTGGATTCCTTGTCGCCTTCATCCTTGTCTTCACTAATTCCTCCTGTTTTACTATGAACTGCTACTGCCCCCTCAATCCTCCTCCATGTGCTTGAACGCCACCTATCCCTACTGGTCTGGATGAAGGGTGTATCTGCTGCTCTTTGTCTCTGCCTGATCAAGGTTTCCTTGAATTAATCTCCTTCAGTTTATACTGTACTTTCCATCTTGAATTTTTCCATCCCTCCTTCCTGCTCTTGTCTTACTGTCCCCTTCCTGGGTGTCTTCTCTCCTTATCTCCTCCCATACTTCCACCACTACTTTCTGTTTGTGGGATAATCCCCAGTTCCTCTATTGTGTGTTGTTCACCACTTCTCACCACTTTTCTTATACTACCTCCTTGTTCTAGGGTACATCACCTTTTGCTCTTTGCACATCTGTCTGTTCTTTCCTTTCTAACAGCCTGAAACATGCGCTCTCCAACATCTAGGGATCGTCCTTCATACCTCTTCCAGACTTTCTTCACCTCCACTTTCTCCCAATGTGAATACAATTGGAGCATTTGTCCGGTGGTTTGCAGACCTTTAGCATTTTTCTCTTGTCTTTCCTGGAGATTGTTGGTAATGTACGTGTGAGCATGAATATCAAGTCCCAATGTTAGAGATCAAGTTGATTCCCTCCCTTTTCTTCTCCCACCACATTTCTCTCACCTCTCATTCCTGTTGCCACCATCTCTACAACATCCAAAATATCCGATCCTCCTTCACCTTCCACACTCCTAAACTCTTAATCTCCTCCCTCATCTTCTCCCATCTCTTCTACTGCTATTCTCTCCTCTTTGGACTCCCTTCCTCTCATCTGACCCCCCTCAAATCGATCTACCACTCTTCTATCCATACTCTCTGCCTCCTTGGCCCTCGTGACTCTATTTCCTGCTCACTCTCTCAACTTGGCTGGCTTAATTTTCAATTCCTCTGTCTTCAAATCTCTCCATGACCTTGTTCCCCCCTATCTCTCTTCTCTCATCTCTTTTTACACTCCCTCTTGTTCTTTCTGCTCTGCTGACCTCTTTTTACTCACTGTACCCCCGTCTCCTTGTGCCGCTTCTCGCTTCCGTTCCATTCAGCTCTTGGCCCCCATACACTGGAACTCCTTACCTCTCTCTATCTGCTCCATCCGCACATACAACTCATTCTGCACTTCCTTGAAAGCCCTCCTTCTTCACTTCCCCCCCTTGACCTCCTACCTTCTCTCCACCCCTTCTCCCCTGACCCCATACCTTCCCTTCCGGTCCCATCCACGTGACCTTATATCACATACTTGAATTTTGTTCCTCTTCCCTTTACTAGCCCCTCTCCCTTCCTTCTCACCTTTCCCCTCTCTTCCAATATCCAAGGAAACTGATCTACATATTGTTTCACTGGTTTGTATCATGTTTGTTAACTTGCTTCTTCCATTATTGTATCTTGTTGTTATATTGTAAAGCGCTTTGGATTAAAGCGCTATATAAACTTAATAAACATAAACATTCAGATGCGGGGCTCACAAACCTCCTCTTTCCTTAAAGCTGTACCATAAAATGTTATATTGGGTACAGACTTAAGGCATCAACATTTGTTTGTAAATGCCCTCCTAGAAGGGCCACATTGAATTGGGCTGCTTGTAGGGCGAGGGACCTTAAAATAACTCAGGCATTGCTATGCTTGTTCCAGGATAATCACATGAAGCATGGGTGATTTCCAGAACCTTGCTCGTGTTAACTTTGCCGCCATATGCAAGTGAGTTATCAGTTCCGCTCTAGGCCCTGACCTGGGATATGAATCGTCTTCCAGCACATTACCCAGTGTTATGATGAGCGGATCAACAGGAGATTCTGTCCAGTGATATCTTTAATTTTGGACAGGATTTTTTTCCAATACGTTTGAATGGTTGGTCATCTCCATCACATATGAGTCAGATCACCCCTCTGACCAAAAGGGGCCAACACTGATCAGCGCTATTAGGATACATTGCATGTAATCACTGCAGCGTCAGATAGCAACAATAGCATAGTTTCAAAGCTCCATCCTTAAATAGCATGCATTTTGATCTCTTGTGGGTCCGCCTCCATAAACGCTCCCAGGAATCCCATGAGATTTCAATGCCCAACTCTTGTTCACACTTAGACATGTATATATGTTTTCCCCCTTCTGCCTCGTCCCGGCATATTTCACAGTGGCACTGAAAATCCAGTGCCTAAGATGCACATAATGGAACCTTTCCGTTTTGGGGAGAGTAAACGTGTCTTTATGTTAGATGGAGGTAAGCGGGAGATTGTCATTATAAAGCATCAAGAGTCTAAGCAGCCCCTTTTTTTTCCCAAATCTCAAATGTTTTCTTATGTAAACCCAGATTGAAACTTTGGTTCTGTGCAATCGGGGAAAGTGGGCCCAACCCGGTTTTAAAACCTGGTTGCTTGTCTGCTTTGTCCCAGCGATCTTCCATACATTTAGTGGTGGTCAGGAGTGTAGATCCCCCTTGCATGGCTGCTGCCGTGAGAAATGGCAAAAGGGCCAGTGAAAGATTTGAGCACTGCTGCTCCATTCCTTTCCATTTGGATTTCCATTGGAGGTTCCAGCTTCCCAGTTAAGGCAGCACAGTTATGGAATTCCCTACCCCTTGCACTCAGATCTGACCAAACCTTCAATAACTTTAGAAAGAACACCATAAAATGGCTTATTGAGAATGCGACATAGCGTATGTCACTTTATACGTAACGTCTTCTTATAATGTTTGTACTAACCTGCTTTTACTGTTTGATCGCCATAGATTTGACTGTTTAGCTACGCCTTATCTGCACTTGCACTTGCCCTACCCTGCAGATTCGAAATGTCCACTATGCCTGTAACCTGTAACATTAACTAATCTGTAACCTGCAAACGTTAACTAAGCTGTAAACCTCCTTGTTCTCTTGCGCCCTGCTACCCTAGGGTCTGGTGCGCACAATAAATAAATAAACAAACAAACAAACAAACAAACTTCCCGCCGGCGACCAATCCAACAATGGAGTGGTTTGGGATGCCAAAACGTATCTCCAAATTGAGGGGACATTCAGGCCGCCCTCTCCGTTGGATATCAATAGGACTTTCCTGGGTATCCTAGTTTTTATTTTGGCCCATATGAATTTCCTGACTGCCCTTTGGAGATCTTGATTTCCCTGGGATGGTGGGATGGATACGGACCGGAATAGCCGGAAAGACATAGAGCAGTTTTGGGATTTGGGTCATTTTAACAGTGTGTATTCGTCCTAGTCACGAGATCTCTAGCATGTTCCTGTTCCATAACTGCTCCTCAGCTTCCTTAAACAACTCTGGATGTTGGCTTTACTCAAGACTTTATGTTTTGGTGTAATTTTAACTCCATGGTATGTTATTTCCCGCTCCACCCATCTAAACGGGGAAGGTGTTTAGAGGGCTTTCATTGTTCCTGGACTAACTTCGACATTTAATCCTATGGATTTGCATTTATTAATCCTAACACCTGATACCTCGCCAACCCCTCCCAATGTGTTTAGTAAAGCCATTAAGGAGGTACGTGGTCTAGTGAGGAAGCATATTACGTCACCTGAACATTAGGGTTAAGATTAATCTGTTGGGCTAATGGCGACAATGGCCAGTCCTGTCTGCCTCGTCTTCCCGAACATGCCGGGGTAGTCCACCGGCTAGTCACTGTGATTTTGGCTTGGGGGATTTGAAAATTAGCCATGACATATCTCACAAAGTGGGGTCCAAAACCATAAGCTTTCAATATGACTACCAAGTAATCCCAATGAGCATTATCAAAAGCCTTTTGGGCATCTAATGATACAATTACCAACTCCTCCTGAGCCTGGGAAGCCAGAGCAATAAGGTCTATCACCCTCCTGATGTTGTGATGATCTCCCCTGTCCATATCAAACCCAGTCTGATTACAAAAGATTAGTGTTGGAAGGATTTCACCCAGTCTGGAGACCAAGATTTTGCTATATATTTTTGCATCTGTGTTTAACATCAGGTGTTAAGAGGAGCAGTCTTCAGGGCCTTTGCCCAGTTTTAAAAGCAGGGACATTGGTGATTCAACCATGGACTCGGTTACTACTCCCGTTTTTAAAAAGGAGGTAAACAATGTTTTGAGATGGGGTGCTAAGATTTGGGTGAAACTTTTATAGAATGTATTTGTGTAGCCATCTGGGCCTGGGGCCTTCCCATTGTTCAGGGACGCATCACCTGGAGCACTTCCTGCTCTGATATGTGGCTTTACAACAGCTCCTACTGTTCCGCTGATATGCTCAGATGGTCCGACAGGGAAATAAAACTGGTAATTTGAGTTGCTTCCCCTGTGATTGGCTATTATCCCTCTAAAATACTGTTTAATCAACCCGAGTTCCCCACTTCCTTGGTACACCATGTCCCCATTGAGTACCTCGGTGCTGTGATGTAGTTATGTACCTATCATTTGTGCAATTTTAACTCCAGTAGTTTATTGTCTTTCTTCCTCTTAGTGTATTAGTGTTGGGTTGTATACAAACATGGCCTGGGCAGTGTTCTCTGTAAATGGGCTTCAGGTACTGCCCTTACTATATTTAAGACCCTAAGTGCCTTCCGGGAACCTGTTTGATTATGCAAGGTTTTGGCCTTCTGTACATTATCCTCTAGAAGTCGGCGCCAGGCGATTTTTGCCTTTGTGTATGCTGCTCTTTGGTTTATTAGAATCCCTCTCAGGACCACCTTCCCAACATCACAAACCATCCCAAAGTCTAGTTCTGCAGTGTCATTTTCTACAGAATAAGTCTGTATGGTCTCCAGAATTTGCGCCCTGATTGCTACGTTGTGCATTATGAAACCATTCAGTCACCAAATTGGCTGCATTGACTGCGGCAGTACTCCCAAATGTAAAATTTGAACGGGAGGTGATCTGAATGGGCCCTTGGGAGGATTTTTGTTTGCTAGTGTGTCTGGAATCAGCTAATTAAAGAGGAGAACCATGTCACGCCTCGAGCACCCCTATATGCCGCAGAGTAAAAAGTCTATTCCTGCTCTCCTGGCTAGACAAACCTTGAGGCCTCGATGATTGAGCGATCACGGAGGAGTGTAGTGATGGCCTGGGAGTAAGTGACTTATCTTCTAGACCGTTAATTACACAATTGAAATCTCCCCCGATTATGACCTCCCATTCAGCGAAACCCACCACTACCATGGAAATTGTCATCAAGAAGGCTTTTTGCCCCTCATTTGGGGCATAGATGGACATAGATGGACCCCAGAGTGATTGTAGGAGTGTTAACCACTGCCGTGACCAATAAAAACCTCCCTTCAGTGTCTGTCAAGACATTTGTCACTTTGATAGAAATCCCTTTATGAATCAGGATGGCGAATCCATGCTTTATTAGGTCACTGCTAGAAAATACAATGGCCACATCCAGCCCTGAAACCCTTTGCAGAGTGGATGTTCTCGATATCAGGGAATTAAGACCCTCGGCATTCAGGGTAACTATAGCCATATCACCAGGTCGTCATTTCTGAACGTTCCAGGACCTCCACTTGTCTGAAACAGGACATGATTCTTTTCCTGACCCCAGATACCCGAATTAATTTCCCCCACAAAGATGCAATTCCAAGAAACAAGAGCAGATGTCATTCTCCAAAAATAACCCCCTATTAAAAAAATATCCATACCCATTTCTACTGCAAGGAAATACATTGAAAACAAAAAATCCTAAATTAAAAGAAAATTCTTCTTTGTCCCCTTATAACTCGAAAACCATTTCCCAACTTGTGGAGTGTTAAGATGGATTTCTGAACTCTGACCTGGAGGGGCAGAGGTTCAGAAGGCCAGCCTAGTTTCTTGGAACAGGGTAACCTCTGGACAAGCCAGACCAATCAGGGTAGCGATGGCGGTGGTCAAGATTAAGTCTCAAGAGTGTTGACGGTGACGGAAAGACCTCAATGAGCACACAAAGCAAGGACACTTACAAATTACTCCAGACAGGTGTTATATTAAAAATATAGACACATTTATTACAAGGCCTTTGTAACATCGACCATAGCAAAGAATCACGATAATACCAAAGTAAACCAACACATCACAATCAATACAATATATATATACAAACCGAGGGCTCTAAGGAGGTAGGAGCATGTCATATGTAGACCACCTAGATGGGGAGGAAAACAGGCAGTGCAAGTAATCATTAAACCCAGTTCGACATCTGAAATACACCTAACTAGGAGGAAGTCTGAGCCCTACGAAGAGAGGAGCCTTATGCTCAAAAGTACCTGCACGCGCTGGTGCCAATGGACACAAAAGGGCATCTACGAGGATATCAGGCAGTTCAGGAAGGTGAATCAAGCGATGCATAACAAGTCCCCACTACTCAAGCAAGGCCTCCACTTGTGGGCAGAGGCAGGATGAGAGTGCGGGATAGAGTCGCAGGGCTCGCAGGGCCCCTGCGCGAGGGGCCACCGGTTGGGGTATGGACTACTCACCGGTCCCCGACGCAGACAGACCCAGACTTCTCCAGTTCAATTCACGCTGCTAGCAGGTTCAGCTGTGATGATCAGGACATCCCGACACCATGTAGATTCTGCATAGCAGGATGCAGGGTAGAGGGTGTCCCAAATGCAGCGGATGTGCACAGGTTGTTACCACAGCAGGGCAACACGGCGACCGCGTTTACTCTGGTCCGGGCGCACTAGTCTCACTTCAGACCTGGGAATGCCAAGTGTACGAATTCGGTGTGAGGGTGCCATGGACGCAGAGCAAGCAGTAGACCAAGTTTCGAGGGCTTTCCCGAAACGGCGGCGGTGACAGAGCAAAGCGTCCTGCATAAGCTGGTCAGCCCATTGGTTGGCCCAGGGACACTTCCGAAGAGGGTTTGATGAAGGTGCCGGGAATAGTTGATCCCACTATTCCAATGGGTCGAAGCGCCTTCGCAGACCTTCTAGGACGATCAGATGCAGAGGGGCCTCGCAGGACGACAGCGGCTCAGGGTGCCAAACCTTCAGCAGGTCACCAGCGGTTCCTCGACTCAGCTTCTTGTTGCAGGATACTTGGCTCCTTATCCCTTGTTCGGTGTGAACTCAGGAGATCGACAGGGTAGTGGTGTTTTCAGCTTCCTCTTATCCAAAGTTCCCTTCGCGCCAAAACGGAGAGGGCCCAATGGGAGATCTGCTCACAAACACTCAGACCATACGTGGACCTATCACGGACCACGGTGGTCCCAGGCATTCAGGGCACTCTAGACTCTCTGGCACCCAGGATGCGTATTGGGAACAGACATCCCAGCCCACATCCTGGAGGCACACACAAGGCATGCAGAAGCCCGCGAAAGCGTTGTGTTTTGCGGGAAAGTGCATGACCAAATAAGGACTGCCCCGGGTCGGCTCGACCTGGGGGAAGGTGAAGGGGCAAGACGGTCAGCGGACAGGACAAAGAACCTCGTGGCATGGCCATTTTGGGAGCCAGGCCACCTATTTGTGCCAAACGCGGTAAGCGCGGATACATGGCAAAAAAGGGTTCAAAACACAAGAGAAACGATAGCTGCCACCAGTCCCATCCGTGACACACTTGCACAGTTCATAATAAGTCCAGCGAGAGTTTCTAGGGCCTTTGGAATGACTAGAGACCCAAGAGCGCGGTAATGTAAGTTACCGTGCACTCTTGTTTCATGTTGCACAAAAGCTGCAACATGAGGAAAGGACTAAGGGAAAAGAAGTCTCCCAGGACTGACTGTCTTAAGGGCATGTCAGTTTCCCCATAAGAATTGAGCGAAAGCCCAGAGGAATGCGGCGGAAGGCTGCGCTTCTCTGGCAAAGTCTAGATCAGGGTGTAAAACAACAGCAAAAAGTTTGGGGGTTGCCACATGGAGGGAAAATTACATACAATTATGAAATCTTTCCTAACATGGAGTAATCTACATTTGCTGGGCAATTATCCCAGGTGAGTGCCCCAACCCCACACAACGTCCCAGAATCAAAGCATGCTTTTAGTGAACTCCATTTATAGGGACTCCCCTTTCCAAACACTGAACCCTTTTCATAAACATGAATTTCTTTAAACGCATAAGGCCCAACTCGCAACTAAGCAAAAGGCAGAGGCCTTTGCCCAACAAAGCGCCAAATCGGCACTGTAATTCTAGAGGTGAAGCCCTTGTTTACGTGTAGAACGATCAGTGTAGATGCCTCGAGTTTGCAACTGGTTTCTTCTTGGCCAGACCATCAGACCATCAGATTCCAACCATTGTCCTCTTGGTTTCATGGCAGTCTTGTACCATTTAGCTCAGCGGGTCCAGGTGCCGGCCGCCCTTCTGAACACCCATCCATCAACACAGCAGCATCGGTCTCATTCGCGATCACATATCGTTGCTCTCTATATTTTAAAGAGTAACTTGCAAAGGAAACTTCACCTGTGCTGTATAATGTGTGATCGCAACCAGGATGTTACAATATTTAGCTTCCGCCTTATCGTGCATGGTGAGAGGTCTTGGAATAGAGTTATTTTCGCACCCTGAAAGGTGATAACTCCTTTATCTTTTGCTGCTTGCATTATCTCCATTTTCTGCTTGTAAAAACGCACTCTGCAGAGCATGTCCGGTAATAAATTGCACCTCTGTTGGAAAGAAGAGAACCCTCTATGGGTTCTTTTAATGGCGACCAACGATAGAGCGAAATAGTTCCCTGGTGTATTCTTCTAACTCATGGTCTGTTTTGTGGCGTGGAATCCCCCCACATGGATATTGCTCCTACAGGAAAACATTTCAGGGTCTTCCTGTTTGACCCAGACCAATTTAAGCTGATCCTCCAGACCATTTACTCTATGTCGCAGCTCTAGGGACTGCTCACCAACAATCATTTCAATGTCTTCCAGCTGTGCCTCCACCGAGTGAAGATGACTGTTACGGTCTGCAATAGATTTGGACATCTTGTCATCCTTAGCATTTATATCTTTTTTCATATCGAACAATAGGACAAGAAGGTCCCTGACATTCCGCCACAGATGGAGCATGAACCCGTGCTATTACAATCTGTCGAAGCTTCACTTTTGTCTTCTGTGGCATCCGTGTGGACCTAATGTCTCCAGCCTTTGACCTGGGAGTGGTTTTGGACATCTTCCTTGCTTTCTTGATGCTTTACAGCAGGGCCCCTAAGCTTGTTAATGGGGCCCCTATAGGTGGTAAGCAGTGACAGTAGTGGAGCCTTGTTGCAAGAAGGGGTGGACTTGGACTACTTCAAGCCCGTTCATGCAGCTATATTAATGTAGTGAATCATCCACTTTTATAGGTTTAGGCTGCACTGATAACCATCTCTGCCCGGAAAGAGACTGTTTTCCTTGATACTTGCCTCACCACACCCCATCTGCCAACTGGAGGCCTCACTTGGTCTGTCCCCTTGAACAAGGAACAAGATCAGGATAGTGTAAGCCCTCTTGATATAAAGTCTGGAGTGGGTCCAATCTTTGGAAGATGTTGGCGCTTCAGTGAGCCCCTTCCGTGATCCTGGCTGCACAATCGTGGGGACACCACATTAAACTCTACGTATCAGCCCCAAGAACTGGGGGATGCAGTACAGGAGACCAGTGGACATTGAGCCACACCTGACCCGCTCAGGCTGTTAATTCATGCTGCATCTCAAGTGCTCGCAGAGCTCAGGGTCCCTTCCAAGAGCTGGCTGGTCGTACGTTGTGCGAAGCCTCCTACTCCCTTGGCGCTCTCTACAGCAGGACCAGCCCATACTTCACTGGTGGGGGAGGGGAGAAGCCCCTCAGCCTTCTTCCACTGGCCTCCATGAGCCCACATCCCCCAGCTTCAGTCCCCACACCAGCCGGCACTCCTCACCTCTGTGTACTTTTATCACCAATGAAAGGGCTATGCCGAATTCAGCCCGTCTGAGGCCACCTCGCGGCAACTCACATTCCGGGTGCTATTTTGGGCAGAATCTGAAGATTGTCGGGGGCACGATCTCCTCTCAGTGCCAACCCCAACTAGGTCTGCTGTGTTGCTTGTTGGGCTCAGGGGGTTCCCGGATTCATATAGCGTGTTTGGTGAGCTCTGTCAACAAAATCAGAGGTGATTGAAACGTTTATGAGGCGCTCTTCCACAGACCTATTTCTAACAACCGCTTCTTTGCAAAATGTATTGACTGAATGGCCTACTCGCAGCTTTGCCCCTTCACTGATCTAACAGCCTATTTGATGGTATTCCAGACAATAGTCTCTACTCCCAGTATTTTTCTAACCAATTTCTCCATAGTGACAGAGGGAGATCAGTTTTCACACACTTGCAGAGTGTACAGAATCTGATCATTCCCAAACTTTCTTGTCTTGGCTTTCTGTCAGTACATTCCTCCCACATTGTCTTATAGAGTTCTCAGGTTCTGGTGAGACGGCTCCTTTAGGTCTCAAGGTACTGTCTTTAGTCCTCAATGGTGGCACCCATTGAGGCTGGGTAGCACCTGAGCCAAACACAGAGCTGCTACCATGGGCTTGGTACCCAGGGGCTTCCTTGTGACTGTACTATCACTCCCTCACTTCTTCCCTATCCCAAGTGACTATCTTTGGCTCTCCACAACCAGTCCCTGTCTGCTTTTTTGACAGAACACATGTTCCCATGCCTAAAGTAAGTTCTATTTTCACCCTGATTCTTCTCATTCTGTCTCCTTTCCAACTGCTCCATGCTTTGACACATGCCTGTTACTCTTCCCATCCATTCACACGCTCCAGCTGTTAGGCGTGAGTCCTCCTTTTCCTCCCTCTCTTGCATTTCCTCTGCCCCTCCTTTATCCCCACCACCTTCTACTTAGCCTTTGCACCAACCTTCTCGTTCCCTCTGGTGTTCCAGTTCCTTCTGTTTACTCCTCTATTCTCATTCAAACTTGTCCCTTTCTCTGCTGTTCTATGCCAACTTCTTTACTGCTTGCCCTCCTCGTCACAACACTCAACATCCTCCCTCTACCCTTTCTTCGGTTTCCAGATAACCTCAACCTCCTTCGCCTTCATTTGACCTTCTCCTATCCATTTCCAACCACCTTTCCACCTCTCTCCTGACCAGCTTTCTCCATCCTCCATTCTCATGCTAATTCCTCCAAACGGGCTCCTGCTGGCTTCTGTTCCATCTCCAGACTCCCTCAGTTTCTTTCTCTAAACACATTTACCCACATCAAATCATATTTAAACACTAGGGCTTCATTATGATGTTGGCGTAATTACATGGGGTTATTGGCCCAAAATAATTTACCTTTGCAACCAGTGCTTACTGATTTACTGTCTAATAACTGGAGGGAAGCTCTTTGATTGTGGGTTGTTGTAATTTTGCAATATGGAGTCCCATAGGACTCCTTTGGGGTTTAGGGGAATGATCGCTGGTCATAATTTCATCACTGAAAATTCCTCAATTTTTCTGGAATAGCTTCAGCTATGTGCTGGAGTTCTTTTCTTCCAAACACAAAGTTTTGGGGAGCTATGCAAATTGGAAGTAACTCCTGTCATGTTTTACAGTTACCCCCAAAATCTGAATGCGTCCTTTGTCAAACTCTTTGTTCAATCTTTACTTTATTCCTGATCATGCTTTTATGAAGGCACGGGCTACTACTTGGCACTTCCCTTCTATTTGACTAGGGAACACTTTGACACTGCTCTGTGAACTACAGACAGAGCTCAATCAATAAAATGAGCTCATATTTCAAGGAATCGATCAGCATACCACGCATCATCACTACCATTGACATGTAGCAGTAGCAGATATGATGATCACTAAAGATACCATTACACCCAGTCTTGAATAGCTTCGCCTTCATAAACAGAAGCATCACCTCGAGGAGAATCAGTTTTAAGTTTTGTCAGGAAGTCTTGCATTGGTCAAATTCCAGAAGAGAACTATAACATTGTAAAAGACAGTGCTTATTAAAAGTGCAAGCTTTAATTATAGCATAAATACCTCTGAACGTTGCAGCACCACGACAGTCCTCCAGAACAGAGTGAAAAAATATCAAGTGACTTGCTCATCAGCTAGCAGAAGCAGATAGCACCAGGTCTGAGATCCTGATCCCTCTCAATGTGGTCCAACCTCAATACATCCAAATCCTTATAGACTGTCATTGTGCAGAAGTATTCAAATGAGGAGCAGGTTGTGCCAACATCAGCAGGTGTGCAGCAGCAGCAGCACTGGTGAATACGCACTAGCTAAATAAGAAAACAAGGGACAGTGAGCAGCGCTAGGTTGTGGTTGTCTATCACAAGCAGAAGCAGCTACAACCAAGTTCAACATTTAAAAATTCTCCAGATAACCAAGTTAATCATCACCATGTTTGCACCGCAAGTCCATGTAATGCAATCCTTGCGTGGAAGCTGAGTTTTTGAAGAAGAGAAATGCAACCCACAGCAGGCCAATCGGCTAGTCGGTCGCAGGAAGTTTAATCCTGATCACTGTGATAGGGGCAAGTATCAGCCAGGCACCATCCCAGTCAGAGGAAAGTCTGAAGATTGAGGACATTGCTGCGTGGACAGTATTTCTTGTCATTGTAGATTTGGAGAAACTGCTTCTGCTTTAGTGGGAATGCCGCACACCAGGATATTTCAGGGTAAGCAATTCCAACAGCAAGTGTAAAGGGGAACTAACAAATTATACACTTGCCAGCAGTGCCTTGGTCAGTCAAATGCAAGGAATCACAGAGACCTTGTCAATGTCCTACTTCGTCCTCTCAGGTTTGTAACCTTGAGTTCATTTCAGATTCTGACTTTGCTTTCAATACTCAAACAATTTAGTAAATGGCAGCCTCTTCGAGAAAACCATGTTGCACATGCGTTTAAAGTTGCACAAACAATCTTTCTGATAAACATGTTCATCTCCCGCTTCTTGACTACTGCAACTCACTTCATCTGATTATCAGATGAGCCTTGATTTTATCCAGAAGCCTTCAGCTCATCTTAGTTTCTCAAAAAGGAACCGTATTTCAAAATCCTTGCATCAACTGCCTTTGCTTCCTGTAGATAGAAGATTGGAATGTTTGGCACTTTGCCTGGTCCATCATGCAACACACAACTCTGGGCCTAATTTCCTACAAACTGCATTTTCAAGATATGTCCTTAAATGGAATTTGAGATATAGTAAAGCCAAATAGTTATGTTTTCCTCACTTTAAATGCCTGCAATTGTGAGGAAATTAGTCTCACGATTTAACTGCAAAGCTGTGCATTCTTCCTGAATAAATCAGAAAGTGTGAAAAAAACCACCATGCTTTTTGCAAAAGGATTGAAGCCTGTTTCATGATGGATGGTGAGATCAAAAACAGGATAGACAAACAAATGGGGTTCTCAACAGCTCCTTTTTGTGGTATTTACATGGCCAAATCCAGTTGAATTCTCATAGGTAAGTATTGCGCATCAAAATAATGAAATTGTGGTCAGGATCATTTATCGCGATGATCACGTTTTGGGATAAACTCAAAAGTCAATGGGCCTCATTACAACCTTGGTGCTAAGTGCACCAACTTTACCACCATGGTGTAAACTCCGTTTACACCATGGTGGATGGCGGATTTACCGCCCCATTCCAAGGTGAGTGGGGCGGTAAATCCCCATTTCCCATTTTCCCTTCCCCATTCCCATTTTTGCCCCATAGGGCATAATGGGAGTGGGGAAGGCGCTAATTACGCCGCCGTAAATTACGGCGGCGTAATTAGCACCATGGCAGGTTAGCGCCATGGATTTTAACGCCTGCTAAAAGCAGGCGTTAAAATCAGAATCAGGCGTTAAGGGTTAACGGTGGCGTTAACCCTTAACGCCTGAGTTGTAATGAGGCCCAATGTCTCTCCTGAAGGTTCAGATGGGCATCCCAAGCAAAAGGACTCTCATTTCTCATTTGGTTTCTCGGGTAGCTTAACACAATGAAACAGTTTCAAAGTATTTTCAGATTGGTTTAATCAAAATTAAAAGATCCCTGTAAAATGTTTTTAAGAGGACCTCTTGCTGCTTAATATGGGTCTCTCCACATCATTCTCATCAAAGACTCCGTTTCTAGCTGTTGTAGATTCCTGCGTGATGTTCTTATATAGCTGGGTGACGTTGGAGAGACCTCCTACACCCAGGGCTCCAGACTGCACAGGAGCCTGATTGTTGTTCTGTAGTCAGCAGTATGTTGTAGCTGCCCGTGTGAAGGCCTGGAGCAGCAGGACAACAGGTGGTTGCCCTGAATTATCTATAGAGTTTTCTCTGGGACACTTGTATCTTCCCTCCATGGAGTCTCTGTCCCCTGACTCTTCAAACCCAACTGCCTCTCCTTCCTGCCATGTCTCATCAAGTTTATTCCCAAACCTTTGGGGTCCTTTCTTCCCAACATTCTGGATCTCTCTGCTCCGAGCCCTCTTGGTTATTATCTTGCCCATCTCCCAAAATGTTATCTCCCCAGATGTCTGGGTCACTCTCCTCCCAATTCATCTGGGTCTTTCTGATAGCCCCTTGGGTTCATATCCCAGCCTCTGAGTCTCTTACGTCCCCTCCTTCATGGTGTTTCTCTTCCCAGGTTCTTGGGTGTTCATCCCAACCTCCTTGGTCTTCTTAGCTTCAGTCTATTGGGTCTCCTTCCCATTAGAACACTGGCTCTCTCCTCCAGACATTTATCTCTCCCTTACCCAAGTCCCCTGGTCCCTCCTGACCACGTCTAACAGGTCTCATCTCTGGACTCCTGTCTTCTCATTCATCTTCAGCTCCAGATCCTCATGGTAGTCTCTCCAACGCTCTCCAAAATACCTCCTCCAGACTAGCATAGCCTTCTGACAGGTGCCCTTCCTTTTATAAGGCCTGCCTTCCAGCCTCTCTCTGGTGTACAAAAAATCAGGTGCGTATTTATATGCAGCTGGGGTAGGGATTGAATGATGGTTCCCACCCCAGCTCTCATGTGAGTTTTGGGGTTAGCAAGTCCCACTCCTTTGTTGGTCCTCTTTCTGGTTGTCACACGCTGGCTCTGCCCTTGGCAGGGATTCTTTTAGCCTGTCTACTAAGGCATTCGAATGATGGTACACCTCTCATTAGCTATATTAGGACAATAACAATTAAGATCTCCAGCTAATAACATTGTATCTGAATTCCCTTCCAAATACCAAGAGGAAAACATGTAATTCAATTAATCGGACAACAAACTCTCACTATGATCAATCATATTCCAATAAACATTTACTAATAGATCCTCTGGGTAATAGTTGTGTTTCCAAGAACATTTGATGACTAATACACCCTCTGATAAGTTGTATTGCTCGCCAGTAGTGCACGGACAGTAATTTATCACCAGTACAACCGCAGAGCCAATACTTTGAACGCAGGTAGACAACGCAATGACTTACAACCACACGCACACTTAGAGAGTAAGTAGCACTTATACGGCTATGTATTCATAGTTAGGCATATATACAATACAAGCATAGATCAGATAAATCATAGGAAAGACAGTAAATTAGCAAGAATACATCACCATGGGCGCAACCTGACGAAACCTCATCTCGCCAGAAGCGGCTGAAAGACCTAGCCAGGCCGAGAGCACAACAGCCCACAGGTATGTCGGAACGGAGCGTCCCCCCTCAGACTGAGGTCTTTGTGCTTATCCCGTCTGACCGTTGAGGGGTTCCGCATATATGCTCTCCTAAACAAGGGGTGGCAACTTCTCAAACCTTCTGGCAATGCACTTGCGCATTGATGGGTGACCGTTGGTTGCCAGCTGGGTCAACCGACAGTAACCTCAAGGAGCAAAGCGCTTCCCTCTCCTGAACGCCCCGGAAAACAAGTCCATAACTCATCTCAAAACCTTGGCGCAAGCATAGCAAACCAAACCAAACCTCGTTATCAGGTACCAGCCGGCACCTGCGGATCTTAGCTTTCCCAGCGCCGTGTCCTTGGCTGAGAAGGCCTGCATTCCAAACCCATCAGCGAATAACGTTGAAAACATGTTGTTTCGCAAAGCAAGTGCAGCTTTCCACTGAGGCATGGATAAATATCCATTATGGCTCTGAGTTCCCCCAGAATGCACTGCGCACCAGCGCCATGTTTTAGCTCGAACACCACAATCCACCCTTGGATATTTACCTTCCATAGCCCAGTGGCAAAGGAGGCGGTCTTTGAAACTGCCGAAATATTAGAACCAAGTTGGGAATACATTGAATACAACAACAACAAGCTATTATGATAGCTAATATAATACAAATGCAAGCAAAAGCATAACACAGTGTACCTCCAATATCAGGAATCCATGAAAATAACCAATCCCACCAATTTCCCGTATGATCCTGGGATACTTGAGAGATGAGATCTCTCAAACCTCGAATATGACTTTCAATGGATCGTGAATGGTCACTTAAATTAAAACAACACATCCATTCAACTGCGTTACAACCTAAATTATGTTTCAGCAATAGATAATCAACGGCAGCCCTGTTTTGCAAAGTCGCTTTTCTAATAACTTTGCTGTCAAGGAGTAACTCTTCTAAAGCTTGAGAGGTATGATTGAGTCCTTTTACTACTAAACATGCTAATTTGATCAAAGACATGTACCCCCCAGCAGCTAAACCCCAAACTCCCACTAATGAAAGAGTTAATGCTAGAACCTCAGCTTCTGATAGCAAATGCACATGTGAATCACAATCGGGGGATAGACCCACAGATTCGAAAGTTGATCTTTTGCTTCGAGATATTGCTGGGTGTAAAGGGAACATCATTAGTCCTAATCGAGTTAAGGCTCATGGACCTCCGGAAATGTTAGCTGGAATGTAAGTGTATGTGATGTTGCCACATGAAAAGAGCCATCCTGTTGGAAGTTTCACATGATTCAGATGACTGGCAGCTATCACGGTATGATTGCATATTATTCACGCTGGTACATGTGCTTGGAACTCGTGAACACAATCGTTTCTCGAACACAGTTTGATTTTTCTGTTTGGTTAAATTTAGCTGTTGGCATTTGCCAATTTCTTTAGCATTGCAGGTCATAAAGTAGCACACATCGCCTTAAGTTATATTGTAGGTTATAATACGTGTCAAGTTTCTCCATTTGCGATCCGTTTCCTGGCAAAACCTGCAGTACTCATAGACGGAAAAGGATTGTCTGATATCGGAATCTTGAACTAAAGAATCATTGTGCGTGACGCCGAAAATGTATTTTAGAACCGGAACTGGCGTCGGCACTGCAACTAAACACGTAGTCAGTAAAGCTTCAGCATTGGGCACATCGGTTAAGCAAAAGTGCGTAATGTTGAGTACCTGTTGTGCCAGGTATGTCCACATATTCTCCGTTTGGGTAATCATCGGGGAATATTTTCGCCGTCCTAAAGACGCCTCTTGCATAGCTGGCATCAACGTTGTTTGCACTTGCACCTGACGTGTTCGTCGCCTTCCATGAATCCATGTCGTTGGTCTGGCTGGCTTTTCGGCATCGGTATCGAGCTGCTTTCGGACATCATTGCTCCTCATCATCGGTCTCCCATGGATCGTTGGCACAAATATGACATTTTTCATCCGGAGCATCATGCCGTTTGACTCTCCCAAATGGAGTCCATTTAGTTCCACAATTACACCAGCCAGACACAGGATCTACAAGGCAAACCCAGAAAAGAGATATCTGTGTTGAAAATCACTCCCTTAGGTAACATTTGTCTGAGGGCACATACTGCCATTTGTCTTTACCAGGTTCCATTACTAAGACTACCTGGTCTTTGCCTGATGCAATAACATCTGCGGGCACTGGTGGACCACTTGGCCTTTCGACCCACACCTTTGCCCCCGGTATCATGCTGTCTGAAGAGCCAAAACCACGATCCCCACGGGTAGTTAACACTGTGGGAGGCTCCCCCTTTTTAATCATGGACAACTTAACAGGGATGATAATTAGCTGAGCCACTCTATCACCCTTATGAATCGGTAACACTTGGTCCCCACTATTCATCAAGATGACTTTGATCTCGCCTTGGTAATCAGCATCAATGACCCCTCCCAGCACTTGAACTCCCTTCAATGCTAGTCGAGATCTAGGGGCAATCCAACCCATATGCTCTGGAGGGATTTGTACCCCAATCCCTGTTTCAATCACAACAATCCCTCTCGGGTCTAATCTGATTTCTTCATGAGAATGCAAGTCTACCGCTGCTGATTCGGGAGTCGCCCGATAGGGAGCTAAAGAGCCCGGGGTAATGTCCCAGTACAATAGAGTCTCTCTAACTAGGTTAGGTTGAATCTGTAAAGCAGGAGTCATCAGTCGCAACAATGGAGTCTCATGATTGTTCACTGGTCTATTATTCAACACTTGCACCGCATCAAACACACGGTCACGCCAACCTGCCAAACTGCCATCTCCAGATTTGCGTAGCTGTTCTTTCAACAACCCATTCATTCTTTCAATTAACCCTGACGCTTCCGGGTGATAGGGCACGTGCTAGAGCCACTCTATACTCTTCTCCTGGCAATAGTACTGAATTAATCTGCCTTTGAAGTGTGACCCATTGTCACTTTGAATTTGCAAAGGCACTCCGTAATGCAACGTGATCTGATCTAGCAACTTAATGGTGTTCAGTTGTGTGGCACGCTTTCATGGCAAAACCATCATGTATCCCGAGTATGTATCCACAATGGTGCATGCATACTGACAACCTTTGCTGATTGGCAGAGGACCGATATAATCGATCTGCCAAATTTGACCTGGTAACTTTCCTCTTCGCAAAGTGCCGTGAACAATCTGAGGGATAGGCCTATGCTGTTGGTGTTGGCACACCAGACATTGCAAGATGACTGTTTTCACTACCTCTAAAGGAATACTAATTCCTCAAGCTTGTGTCCACCTGATAGTAGCCTTTTCTCCAAGGTGCCCACATTTCTGGTGAACCCACTTGGCCAAACCCTCCAAATCGTCTTCCTGAGCCTCCGCATCCACAGATGAAATCTTGGTGTGTTCATCTGCAACAGAATTAAACCAACGTTCTAATGAATCTGTAGTACAATGCGCATCCACATGATACACCGTGACTTCACTTTGTGATAACATTTCCGCAATATCTTGCCACAGTTCTTTTCCCCACAACTCTTTTGAATGAATCTTCCACCCATTCTTTTGCCAGGTTGGCAGCCACACCGCCAACCCATTCGCCACTGACTATGAATCCGTGTACAAATGACATCGACCAAGGGTCTCTTGTTTTAATGCTTGGTAAACTGCGTAAAGCTCTGCAAACTGACTGCTCTTCCCTTTCCCTGACGTTGTCAAAATCTTTTTTGTCTTGGGATTATATGACACCGCTTTCCAGTATCGCTCTGTTCCTACATATCAGGCTGAGCCATCTGTAAACCAGGCATGCTCTGTCTGCTCTACGGTCAAATCGCCATATGGTACTCCCCATTTCACGGGAGACTAGCGTTTCTCGGACACTTCCGGTGGTATGTAATCTGAGGGCGGTATGTTGGCTACTTGCTCATGTAATTTTGCAACCCCACCCTTTCCTGATTTGGCTCTGTCTTGAATGTACCATTTCCATTTAATTATGCTGGCTTCCTGGGCATGTCCTATTCTGTGTGTTTTAGGAGAACTCAACACCCATTGCATGATCGGTATTTCTGGCCTCATCAAAACATCATGGCCCACTGTCATTTGCTCAGTATCAACCAGGGCCCAGTAACATGCCAGCAACTGCTTTTCGAATGGAGTGTATGAGTTACCAGCATCGGGCAGCTTACGACTCCAAAACCCCAATGGCACATGTTTCCTGTTCTGTTTCTGCCACACACTCCAGTTAGCGTAATTGTCTTGTACAGACACATTCAATTCCACTTCACCTTCCTTTAATGGCCATAGATCGAGCACCTGCTGCACGGTGTCTTTCGCCAACTCAAATGCTTTCTGCTGCTCTTCCCCCCACTGAAACTCAAATTTCTTTCGTGTCACTTTGTAAAGGGGGGCCATTATCTGCCCTAAATGGGGAATGTGCTGTCTCCAGAACCCAAACAGCCCTATGAACTGCTGAGCTTGCTTTTTGTTCATTGGAGTGGTAAACTCAAGTATTTTCTGTCGGGCCTTCGGCACCATGTCTCGATGCCCATTATGCCACTGAATTCCTAGGAATATCACTGTCTCAGCTGGGCCTTGAATTTTGTTCAGGTTAATCTCCCACCGTTCCTTCTTCAATCCCTCCATAATGACTTCTAACTAGTTTTGCACACTGCGCTCATCCTTGCCCTGAATCAAAATATCATCAATGTAGTGAGAGATTTGTATGTCAGGTTTACACAGTATCTTGTCTAAGTGCTCTGCCACCAGCCGGTGACAGATAGTCGGGCTATGTATGTACCCCATAGGTAACCTTGTGAAGGTGTACTGACGCCCGCTCCAAGAAAATGCAAACTGCTCTTGACACTCTTCAGCAATTGGCACAGAGAAAAATGCATTGGCTAAATCTAGCACTGCATACCAAGTCCCCTCAAACTTTTGGACATTTTCAATCAAGGTAATGGCATCTGGGACTGCGGGCACCAAGGGAGGAGTATGTTTATTCAACTTGCAGTAATCCACCGTCATCCTCCAAGACCCATACCCTTTTTTGATAGGCCAGAGGGGGTTGTTCCATGCGGTAGTGATAGGTCGTAACACACCTGCCTCTACATACTCTTTGATGGTGTCTGAAATGTCCTTGTGCCCCCCAGGAATGCGGTATTGCTTCATTGCTACCCGCTTGGTCGCCACAGGCACCTGTACTGGGGGCATCTTCAATTTGCCTACTATAATGGGTGTACAGGTCAATGCACTCACCCCAAACTGGTATGTTTTACCTCCAAGTCCCAAAGTCAACCCTTCCAGAATGTCAAAGCCAATTATGTACTCAGGTATCGGGACAATCAACACTTGGTATTTCTGCCTAGCCAAACTGCCTATTTTCATTTCCACTTCAGTTTGTACTGCGGGGTCTCCTTCCCCCCTAGACCTGTAATAGTAAAGTGTCTGCCTTTGAATCATGTCGGATTTCCGTGAATCAGAGAGGCCTCCGCCCCGGTGTCTATCAATGCTCGCACCCCTTGCGTATTTCCTGGTCCCCAAAAAAATCTTAACATTAACATGGGGCCGCCTATCCACTTTTATGCGAGCAGACGCTGCCGGAGCTTGGCCATAACCCTAGTCAAATTGAGTGTAACCTGACTCTGCCTCTAGCATCGCACTCACCACCTTCCTCAAATCAGCATATGTCGGTTGGTACGGGGAAGGTGTCCCCATAGACCCCTCTTCCTGTTCTTCCTCAGGAGGGGCAGAAGGTGTGGTGTCCCTCTGTGGCTTGGTCACCACCTGTTTCTTAACCTGTTTGTAGCGCTCCTTGGCTGCAAGCCCTCTCTTTTTGTATAGTTCGTACATGACCCTGGTTTCAATGCCATCAATTTCTTCCCGTGGCACACCATCTTTTAACAAGGCCACAAACATGTATTTTTTGGACACTTAGGAGTCTCTACTATCTTGCCTCCTGCCTTCAGTTCTTCTCTCACTACGCCCCGCTCTTTCCCGTGGCTTGTTATCACTCTTATCCCACTCCCCTAAATCTTCCAGTTGCCGAATGGCATCCACTACTTCATCTGTGGGTTTGCCCGTCATACCTACGAGCAAAGTCATAATGACACTTTTGTATGCGGGCGGTGCAGTCCTGATCACCATGTTTCTAGTTGAAACTGAGAGCGACACGGCCCCCATGTGTCTTGGAGCATCTATATGAATTGCCTCTTTCATAGCATGCTCTCTGACCTTTTGAATCGCCTCTTTCAAAGTATACCACTTTGTTTCCTCGCTGGGCCAATCTGTGGTAATGGGGTACTTGCGGTTACATGCTTGGGCTGCTAAATTCAACAAAGACATTTGTGAAAGTTGGCCGTTCTCATCAGGGGGCGGCCCTGCCCTTAAGACCTCCTGTACATTAGTGTCATTGGACAAAGGCAAAAAAGCGCAGTGAGTCTGCAGCATCTACGAACAACCCTGCGGCTCCCCCATCTAGCAATCTCACCATCCATGTCAATAAAGGTTACCCTGACTTTTGCCTCAAACGAGTAATGATTTCTCCAACCTCCTGTTGAGTGTAATCTTCAAGCGTGGTTAAATCCACAACCCCACCTTCAGGGTCCTGCGGGTGGGGCCCAGCACGGCATCTTCTGACCGGCTTGGCTGCCACTGCCTTTTGATTAATTTCTGCTTTGGAATCTGACTCATTTGCCGAGCTACTCTCTGGGCTTCTTGAGTCAAAGATGTCTCCATCCCATTTATCGGGATCACAATTTACATCTGCGGTAGCGATTACCGCTGCCACTTTTCTTTGGTTGACCCCTCCCCGTCTTTTTCTATACTTATATCGGGCTACTCTGACTGCTGCCCTTTCAGCCACAGCCTGATATTTGTCAGCTTTATCTTTGAAAAGTTTCATCTGAATCTGCTGCATTAACGCAATCTGTTTCTCAGCAGCTAACTCTTTTTCCAGTCGCAAAATATTATCCTTCATTTCCACATTTTTCTGATGTATCTTTCGGTAGGCATGCAGGAGAACCCAACCCCGCCTGCCTAGCGCTGCGCATTCCTTTCCCTTCTCTACTGAAATCTGTTGTAATCAAGACATTACTTCTGACGGATCAGCGTCTCCCAATCCATCATCCCATGTTTCACACAGCCCCGCACCGCATGCCCATAACTGAGCCAACTTATCATATGGGCTCTTCGCCCACCCTGGAATCATCACATCGGGACATTCACCGCCAGCGGGAACTCCCTTTTTCCTGAACAAACTATTCATCATTGCAATAATGTACAAAACCTCTGTATATATATATATATATATATATATGTATATATATATATTTCTTCCTACACCGCAGTCACTTGCGCAGACACGCACACACACACAGAACAGATTAACATCCAGCACTCTCTGCCAAATGAAAACAACCTTTCGCTCACAATGTAAGCAAAACCTATCTGCGTTCAAACAGATTCTTTAATATTTGGAACAATTCATCACAAATATCCCATCCCTCTCCTGAACGCCCCGGAAAACAAGTCCATAACTCATCTCAAAACCTTGGCGCAAGCATAGCAAACCAAAACAAACCTCGTTATCAGGTACCAGCCGGCACCTGCGGATCTTAGCTTTCCCAGCGCCGTGTTCTTGGCTGATAAGGCCTGCATTCCAAACCCATCAGCGAATAACGTTGAAAACATGTTGTTTCGCAAAGCAAGTGCAGCTTTCCATTGAGGCATGGATAAATATCCATTATGGCTCTGAGTGCCCCCAGAAAGCACTGCGCACCAGCGCCATGTTTTAGCTCGAACACCACATAAGTGTCTCTGTAAAATAATCGGAATATTATTATCTTGTACTCTTTAATACAATGAAAGTTGTATTGGTTGTCCAGAAGATTCCTATAGCCTCTAGAGGCCCGAGACAATAATTTGAATACTCAATTGCAAAAAACACAGCTTGTCTGTGTTCTTATTAGCTGACGATAACAAGGCTGCTGGAAGCCATGACCAATCCACCCTAGGATTGTTTCTGCGGGGCTGACTTTTTCAATCAAAACGTGCCACTGGACTGTATTTCCCATAACACAATTAATTTCAAATTACAGCGGATAGGCTCCTTATAAAAATGTAATCAGATAATCCAACACACTTTTAGCATGATGCTATTCAATAGAAACGACATGCTCTCTGTATGGAAAGAGATCTAGCCCAAATGACAGAATTAATTCCAATTCAGCTGTAATCATGTTATTGATGGTGTTCAAATGTATGTGAATTTCTGCCAAATCCAATCTATAACAATCAACAAATTCCACTTAATCTATGGCATTAGGCTCAATCTGTCTAATCGAGGGAATAATGGCAAACATGGAGAGTAAGATAGCATGATTTACTGGCACAAAATCCAGATTTCCAAATAAACTTTTAATCCCAAACAAAGATCTCTTAAAGAAGAGGAGCCCAAAGTGCCACATCGATAAAGCTAGGTCTTATAATTTAGATTTGGACGTCAGAGACTCATTTATAGGTTGAATTATCCATGTCCATTTAGAGTTCATCAGAGTCAACTTTATGATCTATTTTCGGTGAAAGCGATCAGAAGTTTGATCACATAAGGTCGTATTTCGGGAGCCTGTTCCAGATATTAAAGCGGATCTTATCCTGCATCAGTAGATTTATTAGAAATTATATAATTATCTCTTTTTTGATTATGCCTCTGTTTGTTTTTTAGATTTGGAGTTTGCCAAAACTTTAAGGGGCTGATTCATGGAAATTTGTGCACCGAAAAATTGGGATTTGTGTGCCATTCTGGCCGCAAATCCCTGTTTAACAAATGGAGATTTGCGGGCAGAATGGCGCACAAATCCCCGTTTTTCGGCACACAAATTCCATAAATCAGCCCCTTAATTTATTAACTATTTCTTAATTCGGTAAGACAATAAAATGGCTGTCCACAATACTCAATGATCTCAAAAATGGTCTCAGTGAGCGATTATTACCACTCACTGCAATTTGTTATTTTATTGCATTACCTTTACTGAAATTTGAGGATCTACTAATTACTACTAATGTTATTTTTGTTGGTGAGTGAACATCATAAGATAGACTAGCCCCATTGTTCTCTCTGTATTGACCCACACACAAACAAAGAAACAAAGTTTCAGGCAAATCATCAGGTAGTCATTTTGCACCACAGAACAATCTTAATTAAGGCTGATTGTACGTTCCGAATGGCTTTCATCTAAGACATGAACCTAGATAATCGGAAATTTGGAGAATTCTATAATCAATGTGTGAATTGAAATTTGAAATAGGCCCTCATTTACTCGAGATAGGTTGCAAGTTTGGGTCAGCAGCCTGTTCAACTAAAATAAATGCACAAGGCAGAAAACGCAGAACTTATTCTCAGATATCGAAGGCGCCCAGAAGCAGGAGTTGATATGGTGCTTGCTGCCTAAGTTATATTTGGGCAGGGAATACTGGTTGGTGAAGTGTGACAGTTCTCCCTCCACCCATCTCTTGCAGGCAATTTTCAGCCAACTGGACTTGCACCATCCTTCTTCTCTTTTCAACGGTAAGGGCTTTTGAAAGTGAGCGTCCCTCAATAAGGCATTTAAAACTCCCTAGTGAGACTCAATAATGGACACACCCCAGATGGAAATGAGACTAAGACCAGGTGCGGGTGAAGTTAAAAGGTAAAAGTTTATCCAAACCAATATGGGGCAAGTAGAGAACTGTGCAAACTCCGAGAGCGCTCTGCCAAACATCAGCAAACATTCACATTTTGTTACAAAACCACGTCACCTATGACGTGGGAGCTAAGGGATACATGAATCGATGAGATTGGGAAGTGGGGTTGGGACACATATACATCCATAGGGGTGAACCGCCGGGATTGGCGAGGCTTCTTGAGGTGTCATCGTGAGGCTTGCAGGTCACCTTAACTCATCAGGGTGGAGCTCTGGTCATATGATAGTTGATTGATACATCTTGGACTATGCTAGCATTTGCTCTTGTGGCCACACATACTCATTCAGCATTCATTATAATTTATAATGCCCTGTAAATCCTACAAGTTGTTAATCTAACATCACAAGAGAAATAGCACACAACTCAGTGTGCTCTTATCTCATCACCATAAAAACACTATGCAATAAAGGGGCTGCTTCAGGAGCTCAGGTACTCTATCAGGGGGCACATGTCTGGGATACCTCCATCATTCTGCTTTGTTAGATCTAGTGGGGGACATATTTATAGTATGTTAGTACAATAGTAAATATACTGCCACCATGGTCAGTTGGGGTTGGGGTGAGCTTGTATTCTATCTGGTCGCAGGGCATATAGCTGGTATATCAAAAAGGCAGTGGGATGAGAGGCTTGTCACCTATATTTCTTTTAACCAAGGCCTCGGGGTGTGAAACATGTTTTATGGTGTTATTGTGGGTCTGGGAGCTTAGGGGAGGGCTGATACTTGGTGCAGGCTTAGCGGAGGGGTGAGAGGTTGCAGTTACAACATCACATTATCAATGGAATAAGGGCCTTTAGTTGTCAGCCCAACTTGAGGCAGGGAGGAAAGTGGGGGCTGAGCATGCAGTGCTGCAGGAAAAGGGAGAGGGGGCCCTGTTGCTTCTAGCTCATCTATGTTATAGGGTTAGATGCATCTCATTTTAAAATGCGAGGTAGGATTAAGCCAGTGTAGTTACGCGTACATCGAGCATTATGTGAGCTTATGAACATTGTATATATTACAGGTTTACGTTTATCATGAGTACCTTGTTACAAAATAACTTCTATCAACAACAGTCTTGTTGGCATCACATCATTCACAGGGCTAAGGTTTCACATCCGGGCCCAGCCAGAGGGGGAAGATAGGTGGAGGCTGCTGTGTGCATGGTTGTACCTGAGAGGGGTGAGAGGAGGAACGGCCCCGTAGCATATTGGGCCGTATATTCTCTACATTGTGAGGCACACACACAAAAAGCTTGCATTAAAAATGAGGTAGAAACAGGTTAGTGTGTGCATTGGTACAGGGAACAGCCTGCAACGTTCTGCTTATAATATGACTTGCGTAACTCAATGCTGAAAGGGTAAACAAATGCTACAAAGGACACTCTATTATACAGTCAGCACTCATTACATTAAAAACCATACATATTGCAACACTTAATTGTCTATTTGTAAACTTGTATATTTTTAGGAAATCAGTATATATGGATATCATACATTGCTTTGTGTATTGAGCAGCAACAGTAATCCTTGATTAGTAATGAAAGGCTCGAACGTACATTTCATAACTTTGTGTGTGATCTGGGATGGGTGAGGGCCATCTTATTTCAATATGTACAATCAATCTCATGGACTTGAAGCAAATGTATCGTCCTTTCAGATGGCTTAGCTGCATGGGTGAAACAGTGTGGCACACAGGCTTAGCCTACATGTCTGACACTTCAAACAGGGAACAGGGTTGGGGGTTATCCACAGCATTTATCATAAATGTGGGGTCTGTGAGAGGACAGGACAAGTTTTAGGGAAGCAGCTTGTTTTACTCAGATCCCAGCTTCAGCCCGCTCATCTGCAGGTCAATGATGGACTGCGGAAGGTGAAAGATACAGTGTTTGTAATGTAGCTTGTTCGTGCCTAGTCTTCAGTGAGAATAGGCCTGCAGCAGAGCCGCCAAGGGGAGGAGGGTGAGGGAAGCGCTGGGCTCGCTGTACACGGTCAGGAGGGGAGAGGGGCAGCCCTTCAGGCTGCTTGCATTAGTGAGGCTTAAGTTTGATATTTTAAAAATGGAGTCTAAGGGTGTCACAAAATGGAGTTGGTACTATGCTACAGGATGAGCCGTGCGCACCCATGCGTCGGCCCGCAGCCATCCCGCATCTTGGGCCCCAGGTGCATAAATGGCTGCTGGGCGAGTCATAGGCTGCACGTTGGTGAGGAATGGAGGAGATAGGGGGCCCTAAAGGCCTTTCCTCCCATACACTTTATGTGCTCCACCTTCTGCCACAAACAATGATCTACTGAGCACAAAGTGTCTAGTGGTAATTTCATTGCAATTACAGCCATACTCATGTACCCTTGCTGCCACTCAGCCCTGACATTTTACCACAGGCTTACAACAGGTGTAATGGTGGAGTTTGTCCCCATTTTTGGGTAATTGGTAATTCGGCTGTAGTGATTCTAATGATTTATGGAGTTAAAGTGAAGGATTTACCTACAGCTATATAGTAGAGATGAATCCTCCACTACATCTTCATTCTTGGGACTCGCCTGTGCAGTAAAATGGCAGTAAATTGGTGGTTATATAATTACCAACAATTCACTGCTCTTCTTACATACACTGCCAAACTCTTTTAAAAGGAGATCACATTGTCCTGGTCCTATGGCACTGGTGTTCGACCCTGCCACAGTTTTTGCCAGAAGTGAATGTCAGGTACCTTTTCATTCACATATTCACTCTCCTTTCTTCTGTATTTTGTCTCCATACTAACCTGGTACCCCCATTTATGCTCTGCAACAATCAGGCCCTCTACTACACCTCTCTCTTAACTTCAGTTCTTCCTCTTCTCCATCTCTTGTTCTGCTTGTTCCACTCTCCATTTCCTTTCACACTTTGCTATCTGCCTCTTTTGATTCTTTGACTACTGCTGGTCCCACCCCTTTCTCTTTTTCTTCTTTTGTCCTGGCCTGCTTCATCTTGGACCCTCTTTGACTTTTCCATTCCTCCTCTTCTCCATCTCACGTGTCTTGGCTTTTGCTTTCACCCTCCTTTCTCACACCTCCTCCCCTCTTTTCAGCTCTTACTTGCCACCATTTCCACTTCCTTGCCCCGTCTCCAGGCCTATCCAATCGCCTTTCCCTCCTTCCGCTTTGTATCTCCCTCCTAGCATCTCTGCTTTTGCTCATTTGCCTTCATCTCTCGCCAGTTTGCGCTCTTCTCTACTGCTCAATTGTCCCTCCTCCCCACACCTTAAAGTTGATGCTGCATTCCTACTTCCCACTCTGACACCAGGCTCTGAATACAAGCTGCTTTTTCACCATCCCAATTCGGGAGATGCACTTGGATACTGCTGTGGTCTCCCTGGCTCATTTTGTGGCCTCATTGAGAGCAACAGACTGAGTGGAATTACAACTCCCAGCATGTCCTACCTGCAACCACATCTGCAATTCGATCATGTGTCCAATTTTAAGTACAAAGATCCATTACAGAAGAACAGTATCCACAACATGGAATGCTTCTTACAACAGCCTACAATTTTGATTAGCGCTCCGTTCAACGTTCTTCAGTCCTGTTGTTTTTCTTTTTGTTTTCTATCTGAATTGCAACTCTTGGACTCAATAACTTTATTTAATAAGCGTTAAGGAACTGGCAGACCTGTCTTGAACTGTCTCTTTGCCCTGGAACCGCTTTTCGCAGGAGGGGAACCTATGCTTTCCTCCATCATTTAAGGAGGGAATCATTACTATACAATTGTGTCTTTGTGCAGTTCGGATCAGGCTCCTTGACATTGTATTTGATTTTCCCTCTGTGGGTGGGGAATGGGTCACCTGGTCTATGGGCCTCAGTCAAGAGTGTTTCAGTGCTTTAAATCATAGGTATTCCTTGCTTCTTCCAAACAGTTAAGGTAAGGTGTTGGCAAGCAGGGGAGCACCTGGGTACACAGCCATTTGTGGACTAACTTCAGGTCTTTCTTACAGCTCTGGGAGAGAGCCATTGTGATATTCCTCTGCCTTTTCATCTAGCTCCTCCGTGTCAGTGTGTTCACATAGCTTGTGTAGTTGAGGCTGGAAGAAAGTCTGTCTCCCTCAGGGCTATCCTGGCATAATAGCAACAAGGGTCCATTGACAGCGGGCGTGAACTCCGAACCATGGTCATGAGTGGTGTTTCATATGCTGAGCCTGGGGATTGGCTCTATTGATGCTTTTCAGCTATTTCATGTTGGTCAGCCCTTGTCAGCACGCCTCTGCATACCGAACCATGAAGAGGGACGGCCATTGTCTTGTATGCAACACTGATGCGTTTTTGGTTGCTGCTGCCTCTCCTGCCCACTGCCACTGCCACTGGCTGATCCAGATCTCGGCTTATCCTGTGATCATTCTCCAGAAAGTTCTCAGGTTAACACAAGGAAGTGCATGGTGGTCCTCCACTACGGTTACATTGTGGGCCTTGCAGCCCCTGCTTGCCTCCCTCGACTCGGATGGATATGACAAAGACATCTTGGTAGCTGTTTCTTTTAGTGCCCGTTTGCTCAACAGAACAGCGGAGGAGGGCCAGGATAAATGCAATGCTCACCACATACTAGAGATGTACTATGGACCGTGAGGGACTCTCCCTGCACCTACTGTGGGCCCTACATTATTAGTGGTTGGGAACCCAGTCACCATGGTCTCCCTAGTCTCGTCTACTAACACTAAGCATGGCACTTTGTTGCACAACCATCAGAACCTTTGCAAACTATCGGGAGTTTCTCTGCACTCAAAAATATATAGAAATTAATTGATCGAAACTGAAGGGGTGTTTGAAAAGCAGGAGTGACTGGAAAAGTAAGCCCGCTATGGAGTGTTTCCCCAAAGGCAAGACAAGAGTACTTAGCTATGCATCTTAAGGGCTTTGAGAGGCCAAAGGATTCACTCTACAAGTGTTAGGCCTGACCCTAGTTTCATTCAGTATGAGCTGTAACTGTTGCTGGAGGAGCACTGAGCAATGTTGTTGTTTCAACAAAGGTTAGACTAAAAGCAGCGCATTTGTCCCGTCACTGTGTTGTTATTTTTGTGTTTGTGTAAGCGTGCCGATGCCTGCAGATTTTTGGCGCTATAGAAGTAAATAACATTTTTAAGAAATACATACATTTGGGGGTAGCATGATCGCAAGCCCTGCCTATAAGATGGCCAGCTATCTGGGCTGCTGGAAATTGTACGTCTTGCAAGCACTGCAAGCAATCAGTGGTTTGCTACGCCCCACAATGGTCCTTCAACTTTCACCCCTTGTCCTGTTGTGATGGCAATGCCCAAGGGACTCCTAAAGTGGAGGTGGTGGTGGTGAGGCTAATGTAATAGGACCTGATGGGATGTCTCTGAGAGGTTTTGACACCATTGAAACAATCTACTTAAAACTCACCTTGCCAAAAAGGCGGGAAATGTCTTTTTCAATTAACACTACCATATAGAAAAACACCTTTCTGCCTCTATCCAATTACCGGACTTCTGTCCAGGCCAGTCATCCCTTGAAAGAGGGCGCACACTCCTGATGTGTGGGTCTATCTTAGCCCCTGCACCACTCGAAACAGTAAAACTTATCCCAGAGTGATCACCAACATCAGAAAATTCGACCACATATTCTCATGCTAACTGAACTACACTGGCTGCTTGTGCTAGTCCAGATCATCTTGAAAACATCCTGCATCCAAGAGAAGACAGTATCAACCCAAGAAATGGTATCGCTGGCCAGAGAAGTAGCCATCTCTGGTGGCTGACAAAATTCCTGAAGTCACAACTCTGCTGGACTCCAAATCAGCATACGCAAAAAAAGAGAAAACTGATAAAGAGGTCTTCATCTGTTATATGCCAACAGTATGGAACAACATTTCATTGGACAATTGTCCCACTCAAAAGCTCCTAGCATCTTGGGAGGGTCTGAAAACCCGGCTGATCAAACAATTTCTAGCCAACCACAGCAAACCTTGAGCACCGAAATAGGAGACAAGATTTCTTACTAGGGACCACCACACCAATCCCTCTGTCTATCACACATGTGGTCTCTGTGCAGCATATATTTACTTCCCTTTTATATTGGTGCTTTGTAAGGACCATACATGCATAGAAACATGCTGGTGTAGGCATTGCAGTTTGGCATTCAGGATTAGCCTAGGGTTCTTCCCGGATGCCTGGCCTACTAAGCGTATTGGATCTACTGAGGTAGAGGTATGTACAGGAAAGAAAAGTCAGCAACATAGTCTGGTTTGCCATGTGCAGAACTATCAGCCTTTCATCCATTTTCAGGCATGTGGCGGCTAAAACCCTTCACCATGCAAAGATATCTGTACCCTGAATGGGCTGCCCCATGAGCAAGCCACCACTGCTCACAGCTTCCCAAGGGTGCAACCATTACTGGAGGAAAAGTCCCTGGCTCTAAAAACCCAGTTTAGATTGGGTCCTCCTTCTGAGACTTAAACTCTCAAAGGCCATTGAGAGATCAGCTGAGTGGCCCCCATAGGTTTAAAGGAGTGGCGGAAGAGAGAGTAAAAGTACAATCAAATCGCTTTTTACATTGCATTTCATACCGGACTCTGGGTAAAAGAGAGGCAGAGTTGAAAGGGCATCCGCAAAGAAGAACACCAGATAATAGAAAAAGATGATAACATCAGACATCTTGGAGTGGGATAACACACATGCCTCTCATGCCACCACAATGCTTAAAACACCAACTTCAAGTAAACACATCAACCCAGGCTGGTAAGTCAAGCATCCAATGCACCGCTGAGTGGCCCACTTATCCCCGCCAAAGGCACAGGATGCAACTCTAACCACAGCACCCATGACCACAAACCAGGCACTTTCAGGCCGCCCCTGATTCCAAGGTACGGATGCTGCGTATAACAATGCCCACCAATATCACCAGACTGGTTAGGAAAAATGTGCAAGCTGCTACGAGTGCACGAAAGAAGTGTATGCTCAGGACCTCTCACTAACAGGGTAATCCTTATAGTAACCAAAAAACTGCCCCTGCCCATGAGATATCTGAGCATCTCAAACACCTCCATTTTCTCATTAAAGTCCACCAATGTAGGAGGTGGAGGCGAAAGAGAATGATGAAGAGTCTCATGAACCTCAGATTTTACTTGGGGAAAGTAAAATGTTATCTTATGTTTAGGGACACCTGTAGAGCGCTCGCACATCGCCAGAGTGGTTTCTTGGTGCTAGGAATCCACAAGTCAAGAAATGGGAGATAGGGTTTTTTGAGCTGGGCGAAGAGCCATGTTTTGAAATGACGTCCTAAAAAAGGCAGCAAGACATGGAGCTGAGAGAGAACGGTAGACTGTCCCAAGATGAGGCAGCAAGAAATGAGAAAGAGAGTACTGTTGATGCAGAGATTAGAGGTTACAGTTTAGGCAGCTAGGAAAAGAAGAAGTATAGTGTCCCAAGGAAGGTGGGTGGACCAGTGCAATCCATAATACTTACCAGGCAATTTAAAGTCATGATTTTGTTTGTGGTTAGAACGTGCCTGGGACCAGGTCTGTATGCATCCTTTGGGAGGAAAGCCAGGTGGCTGCAGGGAGAGGTGCTCCCTCCAGCTCCAGACTGGGACAGACAGGGGCCTTGGAGGGGGCTTTGGACTGGAGGCAGAGGCCTTGAAGAGGTCATTGGGCTGGTGGGCCGGCTCTCTCACCTGCCGGCTCACCGATTGGCATATAAAGGTTATAAAACAGCCAATCGTGGCAGCCTCAGTGAAAGGAGGGTGAATGAGGCACTCGGGGTGCCTGGAGGAGCTGCAGTGGCATCGGCCATGTTAAAAGGAATAAAGGCCTCAAGTGAAAATAGCCCCACTGAGGCCACACAGGCAAAATGTAATGCAGTAGCAACTGCAAACAGCAACTGCAAACAGCATAGGAATAACCACAATTTTCGGCTAGCACTGGTGTCAAAATTAGGCACCAAATGAGATTGAAATTCGGTGCACCTCAATAATTGTGCAAGGTGTTGTAATGTCCCACTGGGTTTACCTAGCGATTCTGCAGGTGCCCAAAAGTTGTGCCGCTTTGTGGTCTCTATGGGAGAGGAGTTCCTAATATGTTTAATATGTACTTTCCAAAATATGATGTAATGCCTTTAAAAATGTTTTAGTAGCAGGCCCCAATTGCACATGCGAATAACATCTAGAAAAACCTGTGGATGCACCACATCCAGGGAAAAAAGAAAAACTAGAGTAGCAGAAAGTATATATTTACTATACACAATGTCTGCGTAGGGAAACCCAAACTTCCAATTACTTGGGAAGGCATCTACAAAAGAGTACATAAACATATCAAGAGCCTAATTGCCCTTTACCTTGTGACCATTAGCTTGAGGGTGACAGCCACAGGAGAAAGCACATACCACAAACAAGGCCTTGAAAAGAAGTCCCTGAAATATTGATATGCTCTGAGCACAATGATCCAAACTACTTTTCTAAGCTAACCAAACAAAGCAAAAGATCACTACCAAAACATATTCGAGGCTCCCAGCACAGCATTCATTAGGATTTAAAATGATCCATCTCAGGAAAAAAATCCACTGCAACCATGATTGGCCAACGACCTTGATGCAAGGTCAACTCAAACACAACATCAGTGCCAATGATATGCTTAAGACAAGGATCTACTTTAAATGAAAGCTATACAGTTTGCATAGTAATCTTCACTCTGTTATTACTAGGTGTGGCCACATTATGGTATATCCCCAAACATCTTCGTAAATATTTGAAATGGGTACAAACAAACCATCCCAAAAACACAACAAACTATCCTTCCTTACAAGTTTACTGAAAAGAGGGATATGCTACTTGTCTATCAGATTCCAAATCTTTCTTAAAATATCCAAAAGAAGAATCTGTCAAGCCTGCAAATTGCTTAATGGTCATAATAAAGGGAAGGAATCTATCATCATCTATGATCCGACTCCTCACGCAACCTAGACTTAGCATTTACTTTGAGACTGCTTGAAACAGAAATACCTCTTATATCAAAGTCAAACTGATCAAAGCATAGCTTCACGACTATTCTGGTATTGAATCTGGCAAAGGACGTGTACATTCCCGAAGCCTGTGTGGATCTCAACGAGCCCTCATCAACAAATACCTCCACCCTGAGCAGTTTACTGAACACAGAATCAACTTCACAAACTGGTATACAAATTCCAACAGATCAACCACGTGTACATGCAAAGGAACCATGGAAGCAGCAGTGCCAAAATGTCTTATGACTGAGAAGAGACAAAGGCATGCTTATGGGATTGAAAAACTATTTCAGCTAATTTACCCCAACTGAAGTCTGAAAAAGAATGTCTTTCTTTAAGAGACATTACATTTTAGAAGCTGGAATCGTCCCTTCTGCCAAAGTGGGAGCCCCTGCCCTGTGAGGCTAGGGAGGTGAGCCTGCTCCGCAATACCCCCCATAGGGGTAGAGGCAAGCAGGACCTCACCGAAAGAGACAAGGACTCCTGTTCCTGTGGGGAACTCCTTAAAGCTGTACACACCGTGGCTTAAATGGGACACTCTAAAATATCAGAGACTTGCAAACATCGAGACTGGAATGAAGAAACACTTAATAGATGTTATGATCACATAGAAAAAAAACCATGTACCTTTAAATCGAGATATCCAATCCACTGGGACGACTATGTTAAAAATAGCATTTAATGAACGAGCAACCTAGAAAGAGAGGAATGCATATGCAGGCACGGGATGGCGTGAGCAGTGTAACACCTGAAGAGAGAGAGGAAAGCATATGCAGGCACAGGAAGTTGTCGAGCTGCGTAACACCTGAAGAAAGAGAAGGTGGAGTAAGCGGAAGCCAGGAAGCCTGTGAGTTTGAAACTCGCACAAAAGTGAAGAATGGGATGCCAGAGCCACAGTAAATCCCCAGAGTGAGAAGCCAACCGGGCAGGTGCATGCAGGAAGGTGGTGGCGAAACCATGACGGATCCATGGTGGAAAGATGGTCCACAAACCATCGGCGACACCACCACAAGCATAAAGCAGCAGGGTGTCCGTTCAGGCATTGAGAGACCGAGACACTGTGAGGAAGAAGAAAACGCAGACAAAGAGAAACTGACTGCAGAGTGGGACAAGAAAGAAGGTCCCCGAGGAACAGGGCTTCCGAAGAGGTTCTACTTCAAAACATACAAGCAATTGTCTCAGTAGGAGTGAGGAGGTGAAGTTAAACCTGAAATTGTTTAACTCAAAACATTGTGATGCAGGAGAAAGAATTGCTACAAATGTAAATACTGAGAGAAAAGAACAGTGAATAGCAATACCCTGCGAAAAGGAGGAGGACACTCAATATTCTGTGCAAGAAGAACAGTATATAAAAGAGAGTTCACAGGAACTATTCAATTGAATTATGTAGAAAGGCAGGTAGAACAGAATGAGTTGAACTATAATTGGCCAGGAGGGAAAGCCTATCAGGGAAATAATAATTTTCATGGACACCGGCAAACAAGAATATAGGTCTTACAAAAGATCTCCAAAAGGAGTTCTGAAGGAGAAGAGAAAAGTCAATAGTCTATTTAAAGAGTTACAGAGTCTGATTCAAGAAATCACAAGACTATTTGAAGATTAGGTAATAAGTAAGAATTCTACAGACTGATACTAGAAGTACCCTCAGGAGAAGGAAGTCATTCTCCTGACCTAATTTATCTTTCATAGTGGTAGGGTACGTTAGGGTAGTATTGGACTATGTACTTATTTCTTTGGACATTCACGACAGACTGACAAGCACCATAGTTAGTAAAAATGTTATGAAACATGTCCCCACAGTGTTGCGTCCTTCTTCTGACTCACCACAATGCCTACAAACATTTGTAAACCCTATAAAACAGTGTGCTTCATTGACTAAAGAAGATTTAGTCCATTCCACAACCTCCATAACCTTCTCATGATCCACAAACCACATGGCTGGAGAAAAAACGAATCTTAAATAGCCACCATATCTTTTTTAAATTAATTTTCCAGATTTATCAGACAAATGGTTACTATGTAACCTACTCAACACCACCAAGCATAATTTATTTATTTATTATTGCATTTAGTCAATTTGACTTTTTACAAACACAAATCATATAGTCAAATACAAAGCATAAACACATTTCATACACAAATATCTAAATACATAAGTGCCAACTGAGACTATTTCAATGTAAATGCATACGATGATAATAAATAAGCTCATAAGGAGCACACTTATAACAGTGTGAATTTAGAGTTTTGTAATTATCAAAGGGGGCTGGGGGGGACAAACAAGATCATGCTAATCTGACAATTCATATTGGAATCTAGAACAGCCCAAAATCGGAGAAATACTTTAAATGATAATTATAGATAAACACTAATTTGTTACATTAGTACAGGTTTCCCCATATTAGTTAACAGGTCTAAAGGTGACAGTACTAGTTGGCAACAGCTTTATTATTTAGCACCAGACCCTGTGCAGTGTAGTGTGAAGTGACACTGAAGGTGAGTTCAGATAGTAGGCCCAACATTCAGCAGATTTAATAGAATCATAGTTATGAGCAAGGTTCTCATATGTGCACATATAAACTGTGCGTAGTGTGGAGCACACAGGGCTTAGATGTTTACAGGTAATCACATTTCTTGCACACTCAACAATATCTACCCTCCAAGGGTATTTCCATTTACGGTCGCAGAATGGATAGCAGCGGCAGTTCATTTAAACACAGATGCAGCATAAGCCAGCACACTTCTGGATTGGGACTCAATTTGATGTAGGGTTGAGATCTTTTGTAACTATTGACCACATTCAACACATTGCTCAAACATTTTATTGTAGCAATGTGTTTGTAGCTTCTGCTCCAATCAAATAAGTCACATTTAGCTTTAAATGATACTTTTAGGCTTTGGTAGCCTCCCCTAGATTTCCAATTTGGGTACCAACTGATCGCTTGGAAGGTAGACATCACAAGGTCATCAAACGTGTCACTGTTCAAATTCTGCTTCTCCCACAATTAGCCCCTAAGATTTTCAAGACGGGGCATAACAGTTTCATCTTAGCCTTCATATAGAGCTCGGTCCTCTTCCTTTCTAGCTGTCCTCCCAGTGACACCAAACCCAACTTCAGTCGAACGACCTCCATGGGGACAGAAGGTCTCAGTCGCAGCAGTTTTCTCCCGAATATTCCCTCAATGCAATTTAACCACCCCAAATCCTTCATCATCAGTGCCTCGAGACCATATGTAATGGCCGGGCAGAAGCGGTGCCTATAAAGGACTAGTATTGTAACGCTCACCTGATTCCCGTAGAGGCGCCGGTCTTGACTGGGCGTATAACGTATCTTCAAAGGTGATGTGTAACACACGGCTGGCTCTTTGGGCTGGACCTCTGTGCACTGTATGTTTGACTCGAAGGGTAAGATGTCTGCAGATAGAAAATATGGGATTAATGAACTGGATTATTGAATGTCTCTCTCTTCTTCCCTTTCTCTTCTCCTGTAGAACCCCGAAGGTTAACGCTCTCACCTTAGGTAAGTGAACGCCGTGCTCTCCATCTGCCTCGGGGCAGGGTGCTGTAACCAGTTTCTTCACTGGATAAGGGGAGCAGGCCTCTTGACTTCAGAGGACTGCTGTCCGTCGTTTACTGCACAAACGGTAAGTTTCGAGTAATTCTAATGTCTTTAAAGTCTTTAGTAATGATGTCTCTTGTTTTGCAGGGTTCCGGCGATGGTGGATGACGGGCTGAAGTGAGTTGAAGATGGAGCCCGTGTGATGAATAGAAGCGCCTGGAAGCACGTAAGTAAGCGCTTGTTGCCTGCTTCACGATGCGCTCTAACTGTCTTTTTATTTTGCAGGTACAAGTTCGGAGCGGCTGCAGGGTGCCGGAATACCCACTGGGTTAGATGTGGAAAAGAGTAATGGCACGTGAGTATTAAAGTTCCCCAATGTCTTTAAACGCACCTTGTTTTGTCTTTCAGATGCGGGATGCAGCGCCGAAGGCCTCCGGAGCGTGCAAAGAGTTGGTAAGCTTTTGTCTTTCAGATGCCGGAATGCAGTGTGAAGACCTCCGGAGCGCACGAAGAGTAGGTAAGCCTTTGTCTTTCAGAATGCAGCGCGAGGCGTTGGTGACAGCCGATGGCCCAGGTAAGTGAAGAGCTGTCACTGAAGACCGTAATGCTAACCTGTTCTTTCTTGTCTTTATAGGTGTTGCTGAAGACTGGATTCAGGATGGTAAGCCTTTTTCCTTAGGCCCAGGATCAGATGCAGAAGACACGATGAGCGTTCTGCTGCAGAGGATGCAGAATAACGCAAAGCAAGATTCATCCATCGGGTGTGGTTTAAATAGCCTGATGTAGTGCTTAGGTGTCTCCTTCCACAGCCACGCCTAGGTAAGAAAAGAGTTCCTGCTTTCCAGAAGAGTTCCAGTGTTCTGAACCTAGGGAGTGGCTCCTGCCCCACCCAACAGGAAAAGTAGTTCCAAACAGAAGAGGATCAGAGGCTCAACTGGCAGGCAAGTAAGCAGCATGGTCTGCTGCAGGTAAGTCCACCCAAGCATTATGAGCCCGGCGCTTCCAGCGCTGGGACTGGGCATATTTATGAGCCTGGTGCCACTGGCGCCAGGACTGGGTCCAAAAGGTCCCAATTGGGACTGGTTGGCACTCGGAACCTGGGTTATGAATCTGCTTCCAAGGGAGTTAGGAAAACCCTGACCTTTTGGAAGCAGAGATCATCACAGTACCCCCCCTCAAGGCCCCTCCCAAACCGGGCTTCTCCAGGGGTTTTGGCTTGTCAGGAAATGTTCGGTGAAATCTTTTGATTAGGCGAGGAGCGTGGACATATTCAGCAGGTTCCCAGGATCTCTCTTGGGGGCCGTAGCCTTTCCAGTCAATTAGGCAAAATAGTTTAGATTTGGAGATCTTGGAGTCCAGAATGCTTTTGACTTCAAACTCGAGTTCCCCATCAACTAGGATAGGTTTTGGAGATTTAGTTAGTCGGGTTTGAGGTTGCACGGGTTTTAATAGAGAGACGTGGAAGACCGGATGTATCTTCATGTGCGGGGGCAAGTCCAACTTGACCGCTACTGGGTTTACTATGGTAGTGATGGAATAGGGACCAAGGTATCTTGGGTTGAATGTGCGTGGCCCTTTTAGAGGTAGATATTTGGTGGATAACCAGACTTGATCCCCTACTCGATATTGAGGGGCTTCCTTCCGATGTTGATCTGCTCCTTTCTTGTATTGTTCTTTAGCCCTTTGAAGGTGAGAAACAGCTTCCTTAAAGGCTTGGGTGATTGTAGAATGCAGGTAGTCTACTGCTGGTGTTTCAAGATCTTGGAGGGGATCCAACTCCGAGGTTCGAGGGTGACTGCCGTACAAAAGAAAAAACGGGGTTTTCCCAGTTCCCGAATGGACAGAGTTATTGTAGGCATATTCGGCTATCCAAAGGATGTCTTTCCAAGTTTTTTCAGTTTGTTGCAGCATGCAGCGTAAATACTGTTCCAGAGTTTGATTGGTCCTCTCGGTTTGTCCGTCGGTCTGAGGGTGGTGACTGGTCGATAGTCTCACATCAATTTGAGCCGACCGACAGCAACTTCGCCAAAAATGAGAAATAAATTGACTACCTCGATCCGAAATTAGAACCGAAGGAAAACCGTGCAGTTGGACGATGTTTTCGAGAAATTCTCGGGCCAGAGTTGCTGCTGTTGGCAAGCCTTTGAGCGGAATGAAATGCGCCATCTTGGAGAATAAGTCCACGATTACTAGAATCGTATTGTATCCGGAGCATGGAGGTAGATCGGTGATGAAGTCCATAGAAAGCGTATGCCAAGGGTGAGGTGGGATGTCAATAGGGCGTAAGAGGCCTGCTGGTCTTTCCTTTTGACTCTTGTTTTGGGCGCATACTCCACAGGACATTATAAAGTCTCTGATATCTTTTTTCCAAGACGGCCTCCAGAAGTAGCGCTTGATCTTTTCTGAGGTCTTGGCTATACCGGGATGTCCTTCCATTAAAGAATCGTGATAACAAGAGATTACTTCTTTCTGTAAATCTGTGCTGGGTAGGTATAATCGTTCTTGGAAATACAATAAGTTGTCCTTTACTGCAAAGTCCTTTCCTTGCAGATGCCAATTCTGTATGTCTGCTGGAGTTACAAGTTGCCTGGCTTTATCCTTAACTTCCTCTATGGATTGTGTGGCGATTACACCCAGAATTCTTTGTTCGGGAATGATTGGTACAGGTTTAGGGTTGATCAAGTGTTCTTCCACTCCCATCCGAGAAAGGGCATCAGCTTTACCGTTTTTTGTACCAGGTCGATAGGTAATTATGAAGTCAAACTCGGCAAAGAATAATGCCCAACGGAGTTGTCTAGAGGATTGGGCTTTTGCGGTTTTCAAATATTGCAGGTTTCGGTGATCCGTAATCACAGTAACGGTGTGTCGGGCCCCCAGCAGATAATGCCGCCAAGCCTTAAAGGCAGACTTGATAGCCAGAAGTTCCTTGTCAGTAATCGTGTAATTGATTTCAGGAGGCGAGAATTTGCAGTACCAAAATGCCACGGGATGCAACTGATTGGTTACCGGGTCCTTTTGTGATAGAACTGCCCCCATGGCAAGGCTTGAAGCATCAGTTTCAACGATGTAGGGGAGTTCGGGGCGAGGGTGTTTTAAGATTGGTGCAGAGATAAATTTAGTCTTCAAATCCTTTAAAGCTTGTTCCGCCTCGGTAGACCATTCAAAACGTTTGTTTTTCTTTAACAAGGCAGTGATGGGTTGGACTATTCGAGAGAATTCGGGGATAAACCTGCGGTAAAAGTTAGCGAAGCCTAACATGCTTTGCACACCTTTTACGGAGGATGGTGATGGCCATTTGAGAACTGCATCGACCTTCTTTGAATCCATACGCACTCCGCCAGGTGATAATATGAATCCCAAGAATTCAACTTCAGTCACGTTGAAAACACATTTTTCCAACTTAGCGAAAAGTTTGTGTTGACGCAATCTTTCGAGGACCATTTTCACGTGTTTCCGATGTTCAGATTCCGATGAAGAATAAACGAGGATGTCGTCAATGTAAACAACAACACACACATCTATGAGCTCTCTGAGGACATCGTTCATAAAATATTGAAAGGCGGCCGGGGCATTGCAAAGTCCGAAGGGCATGACCTGATATTCAAATAGCCCATACTTGGTGCGGAAGGCCGTCTTCCATTCATCGCCCTCTTTTACTCGTACCAAGTGGTAAGCTCCTCTAAGATCCAGCTTTGTATATATGCATGCTTTTCTGACTTGGTCCAGGAGTTCAGGGATCAAAGGTAACGGATATCTATTCTTAACGGTGATCTGGTTCAGGGAGCGATAATCTATACAAGTTCTAAGGTCTCCTTCCTTTTTTGGAACGAAGAACAAAGCTGAAGAAGCAGGGGACTTGGAAGGACGAATAAACCCATTTGCCAGGTATTGATCCAGGTATTGTCGAAGGTGAAGGTTCTCAGGCTCGGTGAGGGCATAAATTCTACTACAAGGAGGAGTAGATCCAGGTATCAGGTCTATCTGGCAGTCATAAGACCTATGAGGAGGTAGAGAGTTAGCCTGATCCTTCCGGAAAACATCTTGGTATTCTAGGTATTCGGGAGGTAACTGGGGAGTCTCTGAAGAAATTGCTGCCAGTGCAACACCAGGTGGAGGGTGACAAGTAGAGACACATTCTGGAAACTGGACCGTTCTTGCTCGCCAATCGATCAGAGGATTGTGTTTCTCTAACCAAGGTATTCCTAGAATAATCTGAAACTGAGGGGCCTTGATCACATCGAACACGATCTTCTCATGGTGTCCATCTTGACTTATTAGCGTCACTTCTTGAGTGGTATGCGTTACTGGCCCGGAGGCTATCTCCGTACCATCCACCGTAGTAATGACGTCCTTTACAGCTTTGGGACAAAGAGTTAGATTCATCCTCAAAACCATTTCATGATCCACATAATTGCCGATGGCACCGCTGTCGACGTAAGCTTCAATCGCATGTAATCGATCCGGATTATCAGGGCTAATGAGGACCATAGGTATCACGAAATGCGAGGTCACGGAACTGGTTTTCACGCTCGGCAAGAGGACCTCTATTCTTGTTGGGCGAGGTCGTTTCCCTGCTCAGAGTTTGTAACTTTGGTAACTGCAGCTCCTACTGCCTTCTTAGCAGGTTTTACCGGACAGTCTCCAAGAAAGTGCCCTGAGTTTCCGCAATAGAGGCATAATTGCAACTGTTTTCTCCTTTCCCGCTCCTTTTGTGTTAGAGGACCTTTCAGACCCCCTATTTGCATGGGTTCCCCGGAGTCTACTCCTTTGGAAGGAGTTGGCGGTTTGGAAAATACTCGAGCATCAAACTTGGAACGATCGGCCTTCCTGTTCTGCAGTCTGTGATCTATTTGAACGACTAAGTCTATATAGTCCGAACAATCTTGTGGGGGATTCACTACTTGGGCTAACACATCTTTGAGCTCTCCATGTAGACCTCTATAAAGCAGCGTAATCCTTTTGTCCTCAGGCCATTGAGTTTCCACTATCAGTCTGTTGAAAGACGCAATATAAGCCAAAAGGTCTTGATTACCTTATCGCAACGAAAGAAGCTCATTGTCCAAGGCCTGCCCCTGTGAATGTCTTGCGAACAGTTTTTCCATACTGAGCTGAAAAGCTTGAAAATCATGGAGGACCGGATCATCTTGATTTACTAGAGGGATCGACCAGTCTGCCGCATTTCCACTAAGGTACGAAAGCACGAAAGCTACTTTAGCTTGATCAGTTGGAAAGGCCGCTGGCCGGCATAAGAAATGCAACCGGCACTGATTGATAAATACTGCAAACCTCTTTGGGTCACCAGAAAATCGTTCGGGCGGAGCCAGAGATACATTCCCAGGTAGGTTGATCTGCACTGGATTCATAGAGGATGTAGAAGGAAGATTTCCCCCAGATGCGGGTAACGGGGTCTGTCCGGCTTGTGACTGTAGCAATTGTCTAGCGAGATCATCTGTTCGCTCCTTGGAAATAATCAGTTCCCTTCTTAGAGCGTTAGTTTCCTGACGGGCTGCATGCACTTCTGCCCTTAGTTCCCCAAGTAACTGGGCTAGTTGGTCGGTATCCGAGGTTTCCATAGCGCCTGGACGGGAGTTTTGTGGTAGGCTTTGCGTTCTGTAACGCTCACCTGATTCCCATAGAGGCGCCGGTCTTGACTGGGCGTATACCGTGTCTTCAAAGGTGATGTGTAACACACGGCTGGCTCTTTGGGCTGGACCTCTGTGCACTGTATGTTTGACTCGAAGGGTAAGATGTCTGCAGATAGAAAATATGGGATTAATGAACTGGGTTATTGAATGTCTCTCTCTTCTTCCCTTTCTCTTCTCCTGTAGAACCCCGAAGGTTAACGCTCTCACCTTAGGTAAGTGAACGCCGTGCTCTCCATCTGCCTTGGGACAGGGTGCTGTAACCAGTTTCTTCACTGGATAAGGGGAGCAGGCCTCTTGACTTCAGAGGACTGCTGTCCGTCGTTTACTGCACAAACGGTAAGTTTCGAGTAATTCTAATGTCTTTAAAGTCTTTAGTAATGATGTCTCTTGTTTTGCAGGGTTCCGGCGATGGTGGATGACGGGCTGAAGTGAGTTGAAGATGGAGCCCGTGTGATGAATAGAAGCGCCTGGAAGCACGTAAGTAAGCGCTTGTTGCCTGCTTCACGATGCGCTCTAACTGTCTTTTTATTTTGCAGGTACAAGTTCGGAGCGGCTGCAGGGTGCCGGAATACCCACTGGGTTAGATGTGGAAAGGAGTAATGGCACGTGAGTATTAAAGTTCCCCAATGTCTTTAAACGCACCTTGTTTTGTCTTTCAGATGCGGGATGCAGCGCCGAAGGCCTCCGGAGCGTGCGAAGAGTTGGTAAGCTTTTGTCTTTCAGATGCCGGAATGCAGTGTGAAGACCTCCGGAGCACACGAAGAGTAGGTAAGCCTTTGTCTTTCAGAATGCAGCGCGAGGCGTTGGTGACAGCCGATGGCCCAGGTAAGTGAAGAGCTGTCACTGAAGACCGTAATGCTAACCTGTTCTTTCTTGTCTTTATAGGTGTTGCTGAAGACTGGATTCAGGATGGTAAGCCTTTTTCCTTAGGCCCAGGATCAGATGCAGAAGACACGATGAGCGTTCTGCTGCAGAGGATGCAGAATAACGCAAAGCAAGATTCATCCATCGGGTGTGGTTTAAATAGCCTCCTGTAGTGCTTAGGTGTCTCCTTCCACAGCCACGCCTAGGTAAGAAAAGAGTTCCTGCTTTCCAGAAGAGTTCCAGTGTTCTGAACCTAGGGAGTGGCTCCTGCCCCACCCAACAGGAAAAGTAGTTCCAAACAGAAGAGGATCAGAGGCTCAACTGGCAGGCAAGTAAGCAGCATGGTCTGCTGCAGGTAAATCCACCCAAGCATTATGAGCCCGGCGCTTCCAGCGCTGGGACTGGGCATATTTATGAGCCTGGTGCCACTGGCGCCAGGACTGGGTCCAAAAGGTCCCAATTGGGACTGGTTGGCACTCGGAACCTGGGTTATGAATCTGCTTCCAAGGGAGTTGGGAAAACCCTGACCTTTTGGAAGCAGAGATCATGACAAGTATTCCCTCACGGGAATATCCCTCTGTTTGGTGGGCATAATTGTTAAAAAGGTGGGTCAATGATGGTGCCTTTCTCTTCTTGTTAGCGATAATGTTAGAGTAGTTGGACATTGCACTAATTTCTAATACCAAGTAAGGGTAATGGTCAACATATGTTACATCGCCTAGGGAGGACTCAAGTTCCACCCTGTTAACCTTTTTCCCAGAGATTAAGATATTTTCAATAGTAATCTCAGGTTCATTATCTTTTGCATAACTAGCCAGGGCATTCAACATAGATTTGCAACCACTAAGGGTATGATCCATTATAACGAGGTCATCCGCGTATAACATACACGCGACTCTCATTTGTCCACTCTTAGGTGGGCAATTCGAGCCAGACAGCATGTTCTCTGGAAGGCCGGAGATGCACATGTTAAATAGTAGGGTAACCAGCACCCAACCCTACTTGACTCCCCTGCTAAGCTTCACTGAAGAGGATAAGCCTCATTCGTTATCTAACCAAACTCAGGCTCCCCTCCCTTCATGAAGTTTCTTGGTTATGTCAAGAAGCCATCCTGGGCACCCCATAGACTCCATTGTTCTCCATAGTCTAGCTCTATTCACGAGGTCAAAAGCTGACCTGAAGTGTACAAATTTTATGAACAAAGGAGAAGCATCTTTATGTGTAGCCTCAAGGATTAACCGATCTAGAAGGCGGATGTTATGCGTGGTGGAGGAAACTGGCTGGCAACCCATCTGTAGGTAGAGCATAATTCTCTCTGGTGACCCAGGCCATAATCTCCCTTAATACAAACCCTGCTAAACAGTTTACCTGTCACGTCCAACATGGAGAACAGCTTGTAGTTCTCCGGCATAGACCTGTCTCCCCTTTTATAGACAGGAACGAGAACAGACTGCCTCCATGTAGACGGGATGGTGCGCTCACAGCATAAAAAAGCCTTCAGCCATGGTGCTCAACCCTCAGGGTTTCTCTTAAGTACCCTGTTTGTGAGTCTGTTTGGGCCAGGGGCCCTTGAAGACTTTTGATTGTTAATTGGCATCAGTATTGCCTCAGTAGAAATATACTGGGGCAAAAAGTCTCAGTTCTCGAGGACGTACACTGGAGGAGGCGCTACCTTCGGGTTCATCTTTGTGCCCAAGGTAGCACAACCATGTGCTCTTGCCAATCGGATTGAGAATAGATTTTTCTTTTGCACCCTTTGGCGGTAGACAGCGCTTGCCATATAGATTGAGTGTTTCCTCCACAGAGGACTCCAATCATGCGTTGCCATTGTGTATTTAGCCAAAACATGCTTGTACAGGCGAATTGCGCTTAACCACTATGAAATAGATACCCTTATGCCATTTAAAGATTTGCAAAGTCAATAATTCTTGTGTCATTTATTGATAATCTTGAAAACAGCCAACACGTGTTTGAACACTAGGTGGTCCTCGAGGCAACGGATTCTGAGTGTAGGTATCCCTGATTGCTGATGCTTCAATATTCTATGGTCCAAATTCATGCAACTGTGTATTGAGTCAAATTCTTAGGGCAGCTTTCACTCCATTGTTGTCTTGTATTACAGTCAGTCTCACCATCTGATCGGGGTTCCAACGGCTCCACTTTGACTACATCATGCTCTTCTATCACCTCAGAGAGACCGGCCTTCATGGCATAGGCCCAGAGCGGGAGCCACTGACTCTCATGTCTTAGCCTCACATTACATGATCAAGGTGGGCACTGAAGCTTATCTTATGGTTATCGAGCCAGGGTAGCCTTTTGTAACACTGTGGGCAACATTTTAAATGATTTTTATCCATGAGATAGATCTTGGCCTGTAGAGTGAGGCCCTAATGATACAGAATGATACAGAAACTGACATGCATTCTCTCTGATAAAACCTGACCCTAGGGTGAAGTGAAGTGGCCTTGTCTTCATTGGTCTCAGAAATCAGCGGCACATTCGCTGGTGTTGTATCGATGCTGCAACCTTGGAAAACGTCCTGTTCGCCCTGTCCCAAATGTGCAATGTGGCAAGAATATCTGCAGCTCCAACCCTTGCGTCTAGATTGATGGCAGGAAACTCCAAAGGCATAGGCATAAAATACAGTATTGGTACCTGCGCCCACAGAGTAGGGGCTGCATGACAGACACTCCCCTGGTGACACCCACCCCTACCTTGGATGCTAACACGCGAAAGTGAAAGTAATGTGGCTTATCAGGGTTTATGTGAATAATATGTAGGCACACGTATCTTTTCATTGGCTCGTTATTACTTTTAATAATGTTATGATTCAGTGTTGTTGCTAGCTAATGTGCATTGCTTAATAATGGTAAATGCTGTGTTTTATTTTGTTTGTTAGTTTCACAAGTCTTTTCGGAAGCAGCAACTTGAGTTAATTTGAATTTCAAGTAATTATGCAATGTGTTATTTGAGTTAGCACTCATTGCGTGCGTTTAGAATTTCCTGCCAGTAGGTAACGCTCCTCGTGATGTCTAGGTAGGCATTTTAAAGTGACATGTGTCCTTGATGTGTTGTGTGTGAGTTCTAGAGAATTACATTAAGGTTGCTAATGAGTACAAAATGTTTAATTTGTAAATGTGTTCCTCAGTGTTTGGATGCCGTCCAAGCATGTTCTGGGTTGTGACTAGGAGGGATCCCTGTTAATAGGGTATGAGTTCGGAGGGTTTCAGTGTTTCATTGATGCACTGTGTAGCTGACATGCACTTCTATGTTAAAAGCACACATATTGAAAATCAAATGTGGTTATGCAATGTTTTACCCGTCTGGTGTCTGAGTGAGTATTGTCGAGACTATTAGAATCCGTTTACATTTGGCAACATGTGTTGCAATGTTTTGTATGTTTCTAAGTATTATGTGGAACTGTCACTTTTCATGATCGATTTGTTTCTGAGGGGGGGGTGACTGCATTGCATAGCAGGCATCTAAATGAATGGCAGTGTGCAGGCTTGAGTGTGGTGGGGCTGTGTATTTCACAAGTGATTTTGTATTGAACATGTGTTTGTTACACATTGAGTGGATGCTATTTTGGCTATGGAGCTGACTTACCAGTCCTATCGGTGCTTTTCAGGAAACAGAGCAGGCGCTGTGCAGTTGACAACCTGTGAATTACATCAAAAGTTTTTAATTTCATTTAAAGCTCTGAGTGTTGGACGTACAAAGGTGGGTGTGTGTGTGTGAGTATGTGTGTATGTCTTTCATTGGTACAAACAAATAGACAAGATCTGTTCTGTGGATGGGAAGACAGCCCTTGGGAGGCCTCATGATTGATCAGATAGAGGTGCCAATTGTGGGCATGATCTTCATTAAGATAGCCAAATGTGTGTCTTGCTGTCGCATTATAAATTGGCCTGGCCATGCAGGGGTGGCCATGGAGGAGCATAGGAGTGTCATTGAGAGTTGCGTTACTGACATTGGTTTTTAAACAATTTTGTTTAATGCCTCGATGGCATGCTGTGCTGTATAACTGTTTGTTTTGCAAATCACGTGTATGTATGGCGTAGCTTTGAAGACATGCCGAATTTCAAGGATTTCGCTGTTTCAGCCGTTCTGCAATTAGAGTGTTTTCACTGAATTTCAAGGGTTTTATTGTTTTGCATTGTTTCATCTTAACTCTCTCTCTCAGCCACTGTGCAATAGTGAGTATCCAGGGCGAGAATGCTTGTGATATTTGATGTTTTTTTCAGATACATTTGGACAAATTATTTTTTGTGAACCTCCCTTGAACTCATGAGGAAATTGTGCAATATTTTATCGGAAGATTTTGCTGCAAGAATGTACCTTGAGAATTTGCAGGTAGAGTTTACAGTGTCAATTTATCACGACTTTCTTGGGAGAACACAATCATTTCCCCACTATATAGGGAAATCACACGTGGAAATATGGCACGTGAAGAAACATGATTCTAGTGAATGCTTGAAAATGCATGAAAAGAAAATATTAACCAAAGCAACCCACAAATTGAAAATGTGTGCAAATTGTACTATTTTACTCTTCCACATCCACTCTTTTGGCAAACATCCCCTTCATCCACACCTGATGTCATTTTAAGAAAGTTACAATGTTGGAGTGAGAACATCTTGCAACAGTGAAAACAAAAGTTGTCTTTCCATTTTGGAAAAGCTTGAGTTTCTGCAATATACTGTGGGAGATTTATAAAAGATTTTGGGCTGGGAGAGATGATGTGTCTACCAAATTACAAAGTAACTAATGAACGGATTGTACTAAACAGCCAAAACGCACATCTGCACTGCTTTGTGACAAACTTGTTTTGAATTGGAAGCAAATCCATCCAGTGGTTCGGACTTTGAATTGTTCAATGGATGCTCATCCAGTACAAAAAGTAAAACATTGTCAGTTTTTCCAATGCTTTACATCTTTTAAACAATTGCATGAATTATTTCCGAATTTAGTAATTTTAGGGCACCCAGGTCAGAAAACATCTTTGGAAAATTGTATACAGATATGTCAAAAATGATATGCAGTTTACACAAACACATTTTGCTCATGCCTACAGCCCTCTACATCCCAAACCACTTCACCAATTTTCAAAAAATTTGCGGCAGGAGCGGTGGCTTGGTCTCGAAAGCAAGCTTTTGTAAATTTGGTGTAAATCCTTCCAGTATCTTTTTTTAAAAAGCCCAGAAATTAGGTCCAAAGAAATTAGTGATATCTGGATTTGGTCCACGGACTTACTTCCCTGTTTGGTCCACGGACGGGCATCTGATTGGTCCAGTGGGTAGTGTGAGGGCCACAGACATCAGACGCACCACTGATTGGTGGATAAAAAATGTGAGGTGCGTCAGATTTTTGGAAACGCTCACAATGTTGGATTCATGGACAGCGGCCGGTGTCCGCGGACAGTGCAGCAAAAACATATTAAAAAACACAACATTGCACTTGTCAAAATAATGAAACAATCTCTGGGGCGGTGAGGGGTGATGAGGATGGGGAGGATATAGCCTTAAAAAATCCACAAAATGGATGCTTTTTCAGGGGCAGGGTTGTGATGTTCGTAAACACCTGGGATATTCAGGGGTATCTATGCCTATTTCTGCAATATAGGGTTGGTGAAGAGCAGTGCTTGGATGGCTTATAACTTTGGCGCCACTCAATGAAACTGCATGACATTTTGGAATTTCATTATAGACCTGTCTCTGAATGGTCCTGAAAAGTCTGCTGCTATTCTGCAAAGAGGGAACACAAAGGGCCTCATTACAACTCTGGCTGTAGCCATGCCGTTAAAAACGGCATGCTGCTACCGGAGTTATATTTTTTCCAGCACCCACGAATGGGCAAGAACCGGGTCATTCCGAGCTCGGTGGACCCGGTAATTGCCCATTTGCGGGTGCCGGAATCAAGGGTGTCCTGATCCCCACTCTGCCCCATAGGGCTGAATGGGGATGGGGACATCAGATGCACTGGCACAATCAGAGTTGTGCCGGTGCATCCAACGTGCTCTGCTCACGGGTGCCGTTACACCCGCCAGGAAAAACCTGGCGGATGAAACGGCACCCGTGAGCAGAGCACGTAGTATGACAGTCCAGGAACTATGGTACCGGCATGCTTACCGGTACCGTAGTTCCCGGACCACCATGGTTGTAATGAGGCCCAAAATATTTAAAAGGATTATACATGTGGTGCCATTTGACGAATCTGACAAAAGTTTGGAAATATTTTACACTTATATATGAAAGTTTTTGAAAAGTTTGGTGGGTTTTTATTAAGAGGGGGCAACATAAGGGGTGGTCTCAAGATTTCTAGATGGCTTATAACTTTGTTGCCGTTTGACGAATTTGCAGAAAAGTTATCAGAAAGATCAGACCCAACCTTGAATGTTCAATGACTATTTTATGTATACACATTTTGACACTTATAAAAAAAATAAAACAGGGTTGATTTGCAGCAAACTTGTGCATGGAGCATGGGCAAGGACCTGAAAGCATGGTTTTGCATATGTGTCCATGTTTTATTTTCGGAAAAGTGTCACAATGTTGGTAAAAAAAGATGTGATATACCTTTGGTGACTGAGTTGTAGCCTGTGGCAATGGGTAGTGGCCAGATTGTCTGAGTCATGGCCTAAGGTGATGACACGGACAATCTGGCTACTGGCCACGACCAGGATGGACTAGCAATGGGGTTAAAGTGGGCATGACCACCAGGGACCGGCTATGTGGTCACATTCTTTTTGAAATTGGGATAGGTTTGAATGTGAAAGAACATTTTGCTTGTGGGTACAGGTTGTAATGTTGGATGGGATTGCAGAACATTTGCACGAGGATGGTCAACAAGAACTTCAAAGCATGGTTTTGCAAGTATGTCCTATATTTTATTTTTTGAAAGTGTGAAAATGTAAGAAAACTGTGATATCACATTGGTGTCTGGGCAATGAGCCTGGTCGTAAGCAAGGAGAAATGTGTACTGTAATTTGCTCATTGGGGCATGCGGCATGGGCAAAGTGGTAGGTTTGAATGGGAAAAAATATTCTGCTTGCGGTTACAGCCTGCAGTGGTAGACTAGATTATAAACTTGCGTGATGAGCATTAGCAAGGACCTAAAAGCATGTTTTTGGAAATATATCTTCTGTTTTATTTTTCCAAAGTGTAAGAATGTAAGTAGAAACACTAGTGAAACCAGAAGTCAAAAGCCAAATAGCCCCCTAACTGGTGTTTGTCAAAAAAGAGACAACACAGAGTGATTGTGGTATGCCAAATGCAAGGTAACCAGTTTATTGCAATAGACAGGGGAAAGCGCAAGATAAAAGCCAACCTCTCACTCCAACATTCTCCAACGTTTGAACAGAAAACAGGAGTTTATATAGTACAAATGAGTCATTGTTATGTCACAGTTATGAAAACATATCGTTCTTGGTAATTGGCTCCCGTTACCAAGCTACATATGGAATCTTATATGTGTACAACTACGGACTGGACAATCGTTATCTAAAATCCCATCCATGGACCTTCCCCTAAAAAGTGCTAAATCATCATATCTGGAAATTAATTGGTAAGCCCTAAATTACTTCTACAGTGAAAATAGAAACATGTGCTTCATCGGTCAGAATGTGGTCACACTATTCATGAACTGGCTGCATGATGACACATTTATGTAGGTGAGAGAGCGAGAGAGACAAGCCATCACCTTATTTTAATTAAATCAAATAGCCCATGTTACCTCCCATACCATGAGTCGCCGAGGCTAAAGGCCTTGTTCGCAATCCGTGATCGCCATCCTGTTCTTGTCATACTTCTGAATAACTATTTTCTGAGTCATCGTGCTTTTATCCTGCTAAGATCATATCGCAGTAATTAGTTGTTTTTTCTTTAGTCGCATCTTGCTCCTTCTGTCACGCCTAGTCGAAGACATTAATCTGCCAACTCCTAACCTTCTGGGATGCCCAGTTCGTCCCATCAACGTGAAACAGTTTGCTGTGTCTTCGCAACTCAATTTATCTGACAGCTGACTACACACAATAATTTCTTGTTCTGAAGGCCTTGGGCTATTGACATTGCTTTTGATGTAGCTCCCATCTAGCCGGCTACAACATTCTCCCTGATTTGTTCAAGCGTGCTTAACTGGGATTTTCATAAGGCTACAAGGCTGAATTCTCTGCTGGTGCAATTTTTAAAATGGCACGTTATGTTTCTTCTGCAGGACACATTTGCTCTGTATTTATTTGCTGCCTACCGAGGCCTGGTGCATGCCTGGCACATGACATTTCTACATATGGGTACACTGCAACCTCATCCCTTCCTATAGAAATGCTGCCCTAATAGAGTTGTGAATCCCTCATGCGTGGTACACGCTTACCTGCCACCTAGTCTATTCTATTTAAAAAGACACACTAATCGCAAAAGCTAATGCCTCGTATGTCCCTACTTCTGTAGCAAAACTAACTATTCTTTGTGCCATCTGCATTTAAAGGAGGATTTAAAGAGCAGTTTCAAATAAGTCCTTTCTGATTTTGGAATTGTGTGTTTTCTGGGGAAGGCAGGGGTGCACCTGCCGTCTAGCCAACAATTTCCCCACCACACTACACTAGTGATATGCATTTGGTGTCTGAGTAGTGGGCCTGGCCCTCGGCAAACACAAATGTGTACTCTGATTTGCTTATCAGGGAATGCGACATGGCCAAATCCCATGCTCCACGGATTTGGAGACTGGCCATGGCTACAAGCCATGAACACTGGCCATTGGTTATATTATTAGGGTAGAGTGGACACTGAGCTAGGATGAAGGGTAGGTGCAGTGACTAATAGGTGTGGTTTGGTTTGGCTGGGGTCATGGTGGAGCCTTATGCTGTAGGCAATTGAACGATCATTTCCATACCCAGCATGCGCTGCTGACAACGACAGATATAAGTATGTGTTGCAAAGAATGTTTCTTAAAGGAGGTTTATCGTTCTTTCATATATATGAAAAGAGGAATTATTAATAACTTATATACAGTGATGTAACCCCTTGAATTCTTTTTTCACTTATAAAAATCTATTAAATTGAAAGAAGAAACTTTGTTAAAGGCATGTTACGGTTAAGATGCATCCCAACCTTGGGACTTGTCTCCTCCAGTCGTAAGCCAGTGGCGTCCCACCTTTGAATTTGAAATGCAGATGCAAAAGATTTGTAGAAGATTGTTAAGTGACAGTTGGTATGTGGAAGCTTAATATGGTCATAGGATTATATGTACAATTTTTGGAAGTAATTGGTGGATGGATGTGTGACTGTTTGAAAGCAGGCATCAAGGGAGTGTTACAAATGTAAAATGAAAAAGGGTAGAAGGACTGCCCTGTGCGATGGTGTGCCCGTGCCCTCTGGTCTTTAAATGATCCATGGCCTGGAAAGGGGCCTGTGGAGACTGTGGATAGTTATAAAGGTCCTTCGATTATGGTCCTTATTGTATGCTAGAGTAAAGTACATTGTTTCTGTCCTTTTATATTTTTCTCTAGTATTCAATTGTCCATTAGCACCCTGGGTGGCAGAGCAGGCCAATCCAGTGGCTTGGAACGTGGGCTTGAACTGCTGTTACAAGCCCACCTTCCAAGCGGGCTGGTGGCCGTCTCTCTCGGACTGAAAAGGTTTGGACATCTCAATGTTTTCCTCTGATTCATTTCAGGAAAAAAAATCTTTACAGCTGGAAACAGTCCCATTAGGTTTCTCATGAAATCTTTCAGGGCAACTTGCGAATACATTGGAGTCACATACCCCAAACTGTCCCCTCCACAATGCACAATTATAATGTCTGGACATTTAAAGTGAACCATACTCTGACAGAATGAGAACACACTTGCCCAGGATCAGCCACAAACTGCATGCCACAAAACATCCACTTCTACCAATCCAATTCTTCCAAATATCCCATGATTTTCAGCATACAACTTCAATGACTGAATTGAAGAATCTCCCAACATCCACACATTCTGCTTCTAACCATAGACACATCCATTTTCAACTGCACAGAAAAAAAAAAACACCTGCTACCCTATCTTCTTGTAAACCACAACCAGAACCCCTCATTAGCTTTCCATGGCATGCATCCTCAAAATACCCAGATGTGGCATGTGCCGTCTGCAGACTACCCCAGTGTCCACAGACCCCATAATACAGGGCAGCCCTTTCCACTTTCATGTTCTCAACACTCCCTCATTGGCTGCTTTCAAAAAGTTACACATCCATCCACCAATCACATGCAAAAACTCTACCCCAACCCTGTCATCTCAGTTCAACACTTTAGATGTACACTTGAACACTGAGAGTATATATCTCCTGTTAATCAAAGGCATCTGCATAAAAAACGACTGTGAAAACTGTCCAATATTTCTATTTCCAGATTCAACAAGATCTGTGTCTAACAAGACATAGTACAGGTATGCTTATATTTAAAAAAATATTTTCTTCAACTCTTTCCCAAATTTATATATACAGAGGGTTCCTGCTACTTACCCTGTAATAAGCTTCTCAATAAGCATATTCTCTTCTGTAACCACTCTAGCAAATGCCATGTGTTGCAGCATTTAGCACCTGCACACATGAAGTATATAATAATTACAATGCTCTGCGTTTAAAAAAAAGAATTTTAAGAGCAATTTCATGAAAGTTAAAAATGCATATGTGCATTTACAGCAGCACTGTGTGCCATGTTTTCATAAAAGAAAGGAAAAGCAGATAGAATGGATTTATAGACCATTTTTAAGTGACATTTAGTGTGTACCACTTTAATATGTTGGCAGCACATGCATACATTCCAACATCGTCCATTCCAATCAATTCTTAATTTTTGCTTATCAATTCTTAATTTTTTCCTTTCCATTCTGCGACTTCCAATTCCACTTCTCTGGTTATAAAACTCAAACTACAAGTCCCAGAATGCAAAAACAGGACTGGACTTGAAGATTCAAAACTGTGACATTTATATCGAATGAAACATATAAAATGATGTGCATTTCAAAATGTTTTTTCAAAATGTTTTTTTAAAAGCTTTTTGATAAAAGTAAAAAAATGTATATGTGCATTTATAGCAGCACTGTGTCACTTTTTCATAAAAGAAAGGAAAAACAAATAGAATAGATTTGTAGACCATTTTTAAGTGGCAGTTAGTGTTTGCCAGTTTAAAAGGTTGGCAGTCCATGCAGACATCCCAACATCACCATTCTAATCTGTAGGTGCTTATCCAGTCCTGATTTTTTCTCTACAATCTGGGATCCAAACAAACAATCTGGAACTACATAAACACCTGCAGATTAGAATGCATCATGTTGGCAAGTATTCATATACCCCTAACATATTAAACTTCCACACACCAAGTGCCATTTAAAAGTGTACGACAAATCTTTTCCATCAACTTTTCTCCTCTTTTACAAACAATTACACCCACAGTTTCTATAAATGCACAGATGCATTTCTTAATTTTCATGAAAGTACTCCTAAAACAAATATTTTTAAAAGTCCAGCAATTTCATTCACTCTTTCTTCCAACAACTCCTCCTACCTTCATAAATAACAACCTTGCTTACTTAAAGTACTTCACCATTACCACATAGGCACACAAACTTTCTTTTACAATTAAAGGAAAGAAGCACATTGCTGAAGACAAATACCGAAAAAAGGATAACCTTCACATCCTACAAATTAAGTACATTAATGTACCATGTATATTTACAAACTTGCAACAGTGCAGTGCCACTATATATTACCCCTGGCTACTCTTTTAAAACCAACATTTCTTTCACTCTAATATTTCACCATTCACCCTCTTTCTATTCTCATCTAAACATCACCATTGCAACACCCACTGCTTTCCTGAAAACATCAGAAAGTCCCTGCTTATTCAATCACACCACTGCTTCCTTACTCAGTAACCCAACACCATCAGACATTTACAGACTCTTACTCGCACAACCCTTCTAACCACACCTAGTATGTCACCTCAAAATCAAACAGCACTCTATTAAATTCTCCAAACACACCCACACAACCATTCACAATACATACATATACATTCCACAACTGTCAAACCCAAACCTTTTCTTTTCCCAACAGACACAAACAAATGCCTACTAAAAAGCAACTCCATAGAAAAGAAAGGAAAATAGAGCAAAAAAGAATAAAAGCAAACTATGTAGTCATTCATTTCTAAAACAATTAATAGAAAACATTCAAACAAAAGAGCTAGTAACTTTGCTCCAAAAAAGAAAAGCAGCCACAATGAAACATTGGTTTGGCCCCTTAAAGTAAAGTGAAAAAATATGCGCAAAGAAAAGCAGACCTACTGATGAACTTAACACTGTATCTGTCAGTGTTAACATAGTCACGGTAAAGCAATCCGAAAAATTAATGTTTATAAAGATTCCACCGTAGAGTTATTTACAATCTCATAAAAACAGCTGAAAAGTCACGATCTAGCCTTAAAAACTACTGCAGGAGACAAATCCTCAAAGCTCTAATGGACAGCGCATTTCTACTAAATAGAAAATTGTTTAAAATAATTTTAAACAGCATGAAACCACTAACTAAATTAATAAATCACAGAAAGTACTTCTAAACATACACAATGTCAATATAGAAACCTTTTTAAACTTCTGCATAGGTGAATGTATTCACACAAGTAGCACATAACCATATTTCAATGAGGAGGCTTATAAACAAGAACAACAAAAAAACAATAGCCATAGACTATCATGGTGGAGGGTATGAAACACAATAGTAGGAGACACCAATATGGCAAAAGAAACCCTTATTGAAAAAATATCCCCAACAAACTTTCAACCAAATATTCCTTTCACCCAAACAAACCAAATATTTATGACAATTCCTCAATCACTATGTAAAACTAACAGACAAAAGTAAAATAAAAACCTAACAACTGGGCTCTTGTCCAGTCATCAGCCACACTGGACTTCAAGGACATTCATTAGCCAGCATTTTAGGAACTGGTTGCAAAAGCACCTTCCGCCACATCAAAATGTTAGCAACACACCATTCCGCTATACGGAATCTTGTGCATAGACTACACTATGCAAAAAGTCCTGCTCTGGAACTAACACATTTAAACAACATTCTCCTACATGGAACAGCCAAAGAACTGCTTCAAGAAATAGAGCACATCTAATATAGCACATCTAAAGTAAATATTTTGGAACTGAAGTTGACTTAGAAAATTCAGTAACTTCAGTAAACATTACCGAAAATCTCATAAACACCAACCTTCTAAGAAACACATACAACAAAGAAATAGCCAAATTTCAAAGTCTGTTGTCGCAAAACTTTTTATAAAAAGAGCACAAAAACATTAGATATAGCCTACAAAATAGAGGACAATAAAGAATCCCAATGGTTAAAATTAGCTTCAGATCTAACAGCAGAAACTAAATACAAATAACTGACCCCTCAATAGTTTGCATGTACTGCAACACAAAGCTTGACAATACCCAAATGTCATCACATGCTATCACTGACAACTTAGAAATATCCCCACCTCCAAAAGATCTAAAACAATTTAAATTTTTATGAGAGCATTTTAATACAAACAGTACACCCATTTCAAGCTATAATACACCTTCAACCGAACTCAGCCAAATTACCTCCATCCGAGTTACCAAAGGGCATCTGTGGCAAAGTAGTATATTTGCCATTAGATCTCAAAGAAAATGTAGAAACTCTAGGAGTACAACGGCCAATAGATCAATCTGTGATTGTACCAGGTAATGGTGTAACAAAAAAAGACAAAAAATGTGGCAACAACTAGTTGACATAAATAAAGTTAGCCAAGCCCTCCAATATTTAAAAGAAAACAATGTATACTACTAAGATATAAACATAGAGAAAGACTTAAGAGAAACCAAATAATTCAAGATTCGGCAGCAAATGGCCAATTTGAAGGTGTAGACACTGTTACTGCAGCCAACATTTTAGACCAGTATACAGTTCACCCACTACACTTCAAAGACACCATTGACAATGCATTAGAAACAAATCAAATGCGTCATGCCGATGGATCCCCAATGAGCATATGAGAAAAAAGTGTAGAAGCACGCTCTTTTCCTCTACTCTTTCGTACAGGAAAAGGAGGTAGATATGATGAAAGAAACACACAAATTAGTGCATCAGAATATCGCTCTTTACAAATGTATTCTGAAGACCGCAGATTCAGACAAAATGTATAATACATTTTTCACATCCTGTTCGAAAGTGAACTAGCAAATCTATGTTATGGAGCTGCACACACATTAAAATAGGCTCTAGTTTTTTAAACATGTCCGCCAACCAACTGCTTCAAAAAAAGGTTTGTAGTCAAGTATCACTAATCTCTTGGCAAACATGCATGGTATAAAAGAATACTGGTTCTGATGTTACGCTGATGTACGTTGTATGCTAAGGAATCTAGGCCCACCCACATTGTTTGTTACTTTAAGTTGTGCAGAGTCCGCATGGGATGACTTGCACAACTTCTTATGCACGGAATAAAAATGAAAACATCAGGAGAGCTCTGTTCTCTTGACCCTGTCAATGTATTGAGGTATTGCTTCATTGCCATGCTGCATTTTATCTGCAATAAAAATACCCCTACTCTCTGAGAAGTGCAACACTTCTTTTGGGGAAAAGAATATCACTCCAGAGGAGCACCACACATTCACATGATTTTGTGGATAAAAGATGTTCCCAAATTCGGCCATTACAGTGACGCCACTGTTTTACAGTTTATTGAAAAATACATTACCTGCAACATCCCTTGAAAAACCACAGATATTGACCTACTTACACAAATCTTACGCTTCCAAAAACATAAGTGTGGCAAATACTGCGGATGCTGATATAAAAACAGTATTCTGGGAGTGCGCAGGGAGTTCTACACGCGATTGGCCTGGCGCGAGCGGGGTATGCGTATTCTGGAGGTGCGCAGGGAGTTTCACACACGATTTGGCAGTGTGGGCCCTCCCGGGTGTGCCTCTCCCCCCCATCCCCATGGCCCACAGGCAGCCCACACCACAGGGAACCACCCTGCACCCCTGGACATGCCCTGCAGGCAGTCCATCACCCCATACCATGCCTCGGAGGCAGCACACCACCCAGACCATTCCCCCCAGGCAGCCCATCACCCCAGACCTTGATCCGCCAGCCCATCACCCAAGACCATGACCCGCAGGCAGGCCACATGGCACCATGCACTTGGGAGCCCTGACACATGTCCCCCACTGCACCCCCATTGACGGCAACCTGCCAGCAGGCCCTGACTCATGTCCCCCACCCCACCCCCATTGACGGCAACCTGCCAGCAGGCCCCGACCCATGTCCCCCCCACCCCCAGTGACGGCAACCTGCCAGCAGGCCCTGACTCATATCCCCCACCCCACCCCCAGTGACGGCAACCTGCCAGCAGGCCCCAACTCATGCCCCCACCCCACCCCGAGTGATGGCAACCTGCCAGCAGGCCCCGACTCATGTCCCCCCACCCAACACATCATCACAATCCAGACCCATGGCCCTTATGGCCACCCAAATCCCAATCCACGCCAGCCTAGTCCAAACACCCAACCAAGCATTCCATCCACTCCACATTGAATTCCCCATGTCATGATAGAAACCAGATAACCAGCATGTCCATGAATACATGCCTGTCAGACCCACACAATAGCGACAAATGAATGAGAGAAGACCACACAAGTAAAGTAGAGAAAAAAACTGTATTAAATACTAAACTGAATGAATAAAGTGAAAGTACACAAGAAGAAAAAAAATAAATCCAAGTCCAGATGTCCAAAATTGAGCAACAAAAATGAAGGCTGTAATCAATAAAATCCAAAGTAAAATGGCTCCAAAGCGTCAGTCCATAAAACAAAATCCAAAGTTCAAAAAAATGCAAAGCTTTCCTCCATGGGTCAAAAAATAAAGGAAATCCAGGTCCATAACTATATACAAATGAATATTCATGGGTCCATGAGCCCAACAATCCAAAGGAAACCTAACCAAAAACCTACCTAATTAATAACTATTTACAAAAAGGCGGGGAATAGTCCACGTTCCTCAAAGAAAAAGAAAAAAAAGGAATCCTACACCTACATAACTATTTACAAAGGCGGCGGGCTAGTCCGATGGCTCACTCATTGATGTCCCGGGCCATGGCATCATGGAACTCCACTTCAATGTCACGGAGGCAGGCCTCTTCCCTGGCACTGAGGTCTCACAGGGATGCAGATATGGTCTCCTACAAATCCCTGCGAGTTGCCTCGAGGCACTCAGCCCGCCTCAACGCACGGTGCATGGAGTTCTCCGCCCTGACCATTGTGAGCTGTGCCCTCTCCGCCCGCCGCAGCGCTGCATCTATTTGCTGGCCCAACCGCTGCCACATGGAAGACACTCCCAATCCTGGGTCCTCCTGACTGCCGGCCGATGCCTGCCCCTGGAATGTTGATGGCCCTGAGCCATGATCGCTCACACCCTGAGCCTGCTGGTGCTGTGCACGTGCCCTGCCTGTTGATGCCTGCATATCGCGCCTTGAAACACTTGTGTATAGGCGCGTTACAAATGCCATATCATATCATATCATATCCTCCTCTTGCTGGGGTCCAGTTGGTGGGGTGGACACGGCTGCTGGACCTTTGACTCCGACTGTGGCAGCGATGTGTCCTCTACCAGCCTGGCTGCTGCTGGCTCAGGGGCAGCTCCACAGGGGGCCCAGGTGATACTTGGGTAGGAAGATGGCACAGAGGATGACTGGCGGCTAGGGGTTCATTTGAAGAGGGGGTCGCAAGAAGATCCAGCACACAATGAACCCAGTGCTGACAATCTGTCCTAGTCGGTCGACGCAGCCAAAGTGATATTCAAAATGACGTGCATTGTCCAGACGAGAACTCTGCACATCATTGCGAATACCACGTTGGTACCACGTTGGTACCCCAGCTAGCACAGGCTCAACCCGGTCACGTATTGCAATGTCCGCAGGGAGAGGAAGGCCAGTTGTTGTTTGCGCATCCTCTCCCTGAAAACAGGTCTGGACGGAGGCATCCCTACTGCTGCTGGATGATGCAGTCAAAGGATCGGTGACAGGATTACACACAGGCACCTTTGTGGTGGCCTGTGCTACCTCCTGTCCCTGCCCTTGGACTGCACCACTAGCACCAGTGGAATCCCCCCTTCCAGGCCCCGTGAATGGGGCTTCCATGGCCTCCTCCTCAACGAAACCCCCCACCAACCTGGATGACTCTGTGCCATCTTCCTCAATAGGTCCCTGTGGAGGCTTAGCTGCCCCTACTGCTGCCGACGAATCCACCTCCAAACTCCGCCTCTTGGACCTTCCCTCAGCAGCTGCGGCCATGGACGCAGCACCAGCCTCCTCACTCCTGGAAGATATCACTACCTGAGAGGGGAGCTGGGCCTTGCGTCTCCGGCTGGCGGTGGGATCCCTGCGGCTGTGCTCCACAGCACCGTGTCCGCCCTATTGATCAGTCGATGCTGCAGACAGGGAGAGACAGAACACAGGCATCAGGGCACTGTACAATGGTCAGATACACACATGAGTGGCAGTGTCAAACTTCACAGATGGCATCACACTCCCCAACACTCATATCATTTGAACCCACACACATGCACAAATTAACATGAATCGTGCAGCGGGCAGCAGAATCCATACAAACACATGAACATCCGAAGGTTGGCATGAAGTCACAAGCAACATGGAGAGTGCCGAACACATGCACACATGCCTCCAGACAGACATGACTCTGTACATCTCCACCACCTGTCATAGTGCAATCATCGGCAACTATGTCACATCTGCCAATCGGGTTCCTACATGTCTGTGTCACATGCATCCATGGCGTATCACAGTCGCACACATGTCAAACACACACACGCACATGTACGCTGTGGATGCATGTGACGCAGACATGTAGGAACCCGATTGGCAGATGTGACAAAGTTGCCGATGATTGCACTGTGACAGGTGGTGGAGATGTACAGATTTCACTTGATGTGCATCACACATGACTGGGCTCGCATGCAGCACGGTCATGTCCCTGCACATACACATCCATACATGGGCCTTTTCAGACATATGTCCAATCTGCACACTCTTGGCACACCTCAACATGCCCTGCGTCCAATGAGTATGCATGGACACTTACCGCTCGACTCCAGACGGGTCTGCCTTTCGAGGACCTGGAGTTGAAGCGCTGGGCAAATCCAGTCCAGGACTCTCATCTGGTCGGCGGTAAGGCAGACCTGGCACCCCACTGCATCTGCTGCATCCAAGAGGTGCCGGGCCTTCCTGAGGGTCCTGGACCTGAAGTCCTCCCAGCGCTTATGGACGTGTGGTTGGTCGCAGGTTGCCACCCGCTCCGCGTTGATGGCAACCAGGATGTCCATCCAGATCCTCTTCCGTCCATCCTTGTCGGCGCGTGTTCATCTGAAGAGGGCATCATAATGCACCAGGACTTGCTCCACCAGGATGCCAACTTCTCCTGCAATGAAGCTGGCAGTCCTCTGCCTCTCTGCCCTGGGGTTGCCACTGGTCCCGGATGGATTTTGGCCCGACATGGCAACCCCGAGGCAGGTGTGGGTGGGCAACTGGGTCCTGGTGCTGGGCTGTGGAGTGATGGAACTGCCGTCAGGAGTCTTCTGTTCCAGCAGGGGTAGTCGCAGCAACGGAACCTCTGCAGATGGATGACGTGCAGGCACCAAATAGCAGGCCACGTAGCCAGCAGGCAGCAGAAGATGGCTTGTGGGAGGCGGCGTGGGGCTCTGTGGGGCAGGAAAATGGCCTTCTGGGCAGGAGCGTGGTCTTCTGTGTGTTGTCGCATGGCCAGTTTTATGCAGAGTGATTTGGCACGTGAAAAAACAGCACATCAGCTTGTAATTCGAGGAAAGGCCCTTAGCGCGCAAGCGTGTACATGACGTGACTCACGCGGGCGTTTCCCTCATCATGGGTGCATAGTGAATCTGCACATGCAAAAAAAGCACGTCCACGTGTTAATGCGTGTAATTCGAGGAAAGGGCGTAAGCGTGCAAGTAACATGACGCGCGCGGGTGTTTCCCTCAGCACGGGTTAAAGGTGAGCGGGGCCCAGCAGTTCGCTGTACGTGCTTTTCATGGAGACCAACGCGTGTTTTGCTACTTCTTGTTGTTTCATGTGCCATCACTACTTCACAGCGGATCTAGGACGTATCTCTTCTTTTAGCGGGGGTCTTGGCTATGCGTGTTTTTCATTACCACACTAGTCAGACAGTGAGTCGCGCATGCTATTTTTCCCACTGCATATCGCTTACCCATTTTCGAGGTCATAGTAGCCTCTGTGTCCCAGCGCACGTGTTTTTCGTGTCCCTGGGTGCCACTGCGTACTGCGTGAGGTTAATTCCACACACGTGGGCTACTGCAGTTTTGGGGTGCCTGAGCGTTGTGTGACCTGTCATTTTCTCACCGGGGTCACATACAGCCTTGCAGGTGCACAGGCATGCAGTTTATATCTAGTACCCCACCCCCTTCACTCCAATTGCCCAGGACAATTGTCCTGTACACCTCCCGTTGGCACTACTACATCTGTGCCATGGTTGGGAGGCCACAAAAGGTGAGGGACGCCTCAGCTGGGCATCCTCCATGTGGTAGGTGTGGTCAGGGACGTGACCGGGGTGACCAGGGAGTAGGGGGAGTCCAAGGTGCCCAGGGTGGCTGCAGAGGGGGAAGAGGCAGGGTTGTGTCCACTTCGGCAGGGTGTTCTGCCACGTGTTGGTGCAGTCATGCCACCACCCCCTGCGGCTCCGAGAGATGCAGCCCTTGCATCTGACACTGGCGCCAATGTGACCCGGCAGTCAGTTCATCGAGTGCCACGGGCCCAATGGTAGTGGTAGCTGCAGGTGCAGCTGTGGCGACCACCACCCAGGCTCAGGGTCGGCCAGCGCATGATGCGTTGGCACCTGGCGATTCCCAGGCAGAATTTCAGGTGGCCAGGAGGCACAGGGTAGGTGCATGCTGGGCTGCTCTGACCAAGGCACATGTCCCTGGGGCAGTGTTGTCATCTGCTGCCCCGAGCAGCCGGATGTTGGCAACTGCATGGCCAGATGCAGCCGACACCACCCCAGCTATGAGTCTGCCAGCCAGGACAGTCTCAGTCAAATGACATTGGCACAGCAGTGGTTGCTGCGCTGGGCCCAGTCAAGAGCACCCAGCAGCCACTGACGCAAGTCAGAGCTTCCGTCCTAGTTCCACCTACCACTCCCTTGGCCCAGTCCACCAGCGCCACTGCCCCTACTGATCAGGGCGACATTTGCCAGTCAGGATCCGGACCACTGTCCAAGAGGAGGAAGGTTGCTCCTGCATAAGAGGATGGGACCCCAGACACGGCTCCAGCCTCCGGCACGTCAAGGAAGAAGCCTTTCGGCAAGCAGGAACTGGACTTCCTTGTGGGCTACGTGTCAGAACACGACCGTGATATGCTAGTGGGCCCAAATGGTCACACTATGGTTGCCCAGCATTGGGACCACTGGAAGCATGTTGCGGAGGGTGTTAGTGCATTCAGACATGAGGTGGCACAGCTCAGGAGTGCAAAAAGCATTGGGATGACCTCCGACGCTGTGCTAAGCTAAAGCGTGTCTCCAATTATGCCATGACTCGGGTGACTGGCAGTGGGCCACCACCTGAGGAGGATGAACTCACTTCGCATGAGGTGATCGCTGCAGAGTTCATCCAGGCAGAATTGGTCGAAGGAGTGGGAGAGATGCTGGATTTTGATGCCACGTCCAGTGAATGTTATTGCGTGTTTGTCCAGCCCATGTGTGGTTTTCTTGTGCAATGTGTTGTGCTTGACTGTCACTACATGCTATGTGTACCTGGTTCTCATGTGCGAGTCATGCAATGCTTCACTAATGTGTGCCTGCTGTGCAGAATGCTGGACATGTAGAGCAGACAGGGACTGTCCTCATCACCACACTTGCACCCTACTCACATGCTAGTCACCCGGCTGCCTCTCCGGTCCATGTTCCAGCTCACTGGCCCTTTTGCATGTAGCCTGGGGTGTCTTTCCACTCAGCACTCGGACTATCTCATTGCTTGACTGAAGTGCATGTGCGTTCTGCCTGCATTTGGGTACTCCATGTAGGCATGCTCCCTTGCCCCTCCACCGCTCTGCACCCCAATTTTACCATGGCACTGGTGGGTAACATGTTGGACTACTGCAATGGCCTGTTCAATGCTCCTGTGTACATGCACACTTCCCCCTGCCAACCTGCCAGACACATATTGTGTGGTACATCCTTTGTCCCTGATGCAGGGTGTCTCACTCGGACTGTGCATGTGGCAGATGCTCCGCAGGGACATGATTGCCCATTCATGCTCCATGTGCACTCCATGCATGCCCCTATGTTTCCTTGGCAGGATGATCATTCTAATATGTGTCCAGGATGACATACATTTAATGGCATTTGATGATCCATTCCATGCTCACTCCGGCTCAGTCCTGCATCACGCACATGTTTAGGGTGACATAATCTGTGTGGGGCACAGGCTGACTCTGTTCAACTGGTGTAGTGCCTTCTGCACAAATGGATGTACTACAGAGGGTTCATCATGTGTCCTGCTTACTGTCCCATTCTGATCTGCTGTATTGCAGTTGACTCAGATGATGCAATTGACGCTACTCAACACTGTCACAGAATACACAGTTCTCTGGTCAACCTTTCACTGCATGCAATGCCTCCCTGCATTTTCACTAAGGGAGGGGGTTGCCTGTAGCCATGCAACCCATTGCATGCACATTGCACGTGATGCCTGAACTTTCCCTTACACTCCCTCCATGTTTATTGATTGACATCATAATGTACTTGTTGATGTAGATAGTCGGTAATGTACACATGTTCTGCACTGCACCAACCCACTTCTGAGCCATGTTACACCGTTCTACATGCCTACTCACTGCTGCAATGTAAAAGTGACCTGGCATGTATGGTCAGATTGTCATCCCTTCACTGTCATGAAAGGCACAGGCACAGGTGCATCCTGTGACACATGTACTCAGTATTGGAACACCCTAGCGGGTGTTTAGCAAAGTTGATTGGTCAATCTGTGGCCTATACTAACTGGTATAGGCCACAGATTGATTGCAGCCTGCCAATCAGGTTGCAATGACTGTGGAGCTGCCTGCACGTGTGTATGTGTACACTTTCACATACATCAAAGCAAGCAGCGCTGTAGCTGCTTGCTTTGCTATATGGGATGCTGTTCATAATCACCATATGGGTGTATATGAACACGGGTGTTATTGAACACTTTCACATGTACATATGTAAGCAGCTTGTGTAGTGCAACATTGCAGCTACTCACTTAAGTGTGTGTGAAAGTGTTCACGCAGAGTCCCGCTTTGCCTTTGCCAGGACCGCTAGAAGAATTTTCTCCCGTTCGCTTCTCTACGTGTTTAACTACATCACCCACAAGCCTCCTTTAAGCTCAAGTGGGTGTGCTATTTAAGCAAGACCTCGCGCGCACAGCGCGCGCGCACACGTGGAGACCACGCAGAGTCCCGCTTTGCCTTTGCCAGGATCGCTGGAAGAATTTTCTCCCGTTCGCTTCTCTACGTGTTTATCTACTTCACCCACAAGGTGTGGACTCCTACATCCTTGGAATGGACCTATGTTTACTATAATATTCAGATTTTATATTACATTTATATTACATTTATATTTACTCCTTGTTTATTTAAATTTTTAGCCTCCTTTAAGCCCAAGTGGGCGTGCTATTTAAGCAAGACCATGCGCGCACAACGCGCGCGCACACGTGGAGTCCACGCAGAGTCCCGCTTTGCCGCTTCGCCGCGGCGACCGGTCGCGGGTAGTGTAAACTCCCAATTTTCTAGTTTTTCTGTATTTTGTCGATGGTTGCTTGTGTTTCATGTGTTTTTAATTTGTTAATTGTTGACCTTTTACGTGGTGTTGGTTGTAATGTATTTTAACTGGTGCTTGAAGAGCCTGTCATTGTTTATCTAATTGCGCGGTGTACACTGGTTGTCTGATATACGGCACAAGAAGAACTGTAATTAATAGGCCACTCATGTCTCGTGTGCCGTACACGCTGAAATCGGACATGCCTGAAGCACCCGCTCCAAAGCACACTAGTACTAATGTAAATGGGGTGCTGATTGGCAAAGCCACTCCTGAGATAACTTTTCCAAAGGATGAGCTTAAAACCCCAGTAAATGGGCACAATTTTAAATTATGTGAAGAAAAGAAGAGCTCCTCGAATTTCAAAGAAATCGATTACTCTCACTCCAGTAACTAAAACCCCCTCACAAAATCGAGATATTAGAAATTTCTATAATAAAATAAATGATCTCTCAGCAGTGACTCACGCGCCTGGCCTGCCTGAAAGCACGCTGCCATCAGAAAACAAGCAGCTGCTTGAATCTACAAACACTTCACCAATAGGCGCTTATTGGCCAATCTCCTCTGTGGTCATTTCTGACCAAACCTTATTAACATTACCTCAGTCTCCTACCAAAATCCCACAGTGCAATAAAATGGTAACGGTAGTTGAGGAAGAAACGTTGGACAGTTCAATGATAGCTGGCAGTGTTACAGCTAAATCGAATTGTGTTGCTGAGTCTAGGGCAATTTCGAAGCTCCAAAGATCTAACACACCGGTAGATGTTACTGTTTGCGAAGATGTGATTGAGATAACGAATACATCCTTGCGACAGTGCAATAATGATCTGGAGAGCTCTAGATTGTCTGTTATTACTGACTACAACCTTCCTGGTTCCATGGACTCTACAAGGCATGTAATTAATGAGTCCTTTATTCAGCCAACGCCGAGACGTTGTTTGTTGGTAAAAACTCCTGGCGAGCCGCATGTGAACCCAGCTCTCCTAGAAATTACTTTGGGGCCGTGAATACCACCATATTAAGTCTCTTCAAACTTTTTGAAGAATTGGATCGCAAAATAGCGCTCCAAACAGCAAAAATTGATCAGATTGGTGAGTGGATGCAACAATGCTCTCAAAACTCGTCATCTCCCACTACTCTGAACCTAATTATGCACAGACTTTCTACCCTGGAAAGTCTAAGCTCTTCTGGTGCTGTGGCTGCAGCCCAACATAAAGCAGACATCTTACAGAGATTGTCAGGGTTAGAACATAATCATGTTCCAAAGTCATGGAGTGTAAGAACTCCGCTAACAGCTGTTCCAACCTTTGCAAAAATAATTCGTCCTGTAGAGTGCATAGAAGACGTTACTGACCAAAAAAATAACTCTTGGATCAGTGTTGATTCTCCACAGAGACCTGAATACCCTGCTGCTAATAAGATTAGCAGCGTTGACGAAGGTCAGGCTCCTGCTCAGAAAAATAAGAGGAAAACCTTAGTTTTAAAAAGAACCAAATCAACATCAAAAGTATTAACAACGCGAAAGACCAATAAAGAATTTAATCAAAATATTCAGTTCAAAAATCCCCCAATCAGCTCTGCGACCGGGGCCATTCTGCCTCTAGCGCTGCATCCTCAAACCCTGAGAGTCGGTAAAGATATTGTTGCTCCCCCATTGGTGTCTGTGGCTACCGAGTTAGCAACCATTTCCTCTCCTGGTCCGCTGGTTGTAAATTCATCCCAAGCTCCTCCTAGTGCTTATGCGCCACTGAATGAACTGGTGGACCTTTTTGAGCGTGATTCAAGCTTAACTATGCCCGAAAAGCTTCACACTTCGGGTGGTGCGGCTTCCTCTCTCTCGTCCGGTTCTACTGTGGTGAGCGCCGGCCGTCAGATAGTTCCTGCAGCTCCCGCAGGCTTTGAAAATCGGCTGTCTGCTTTGAAATCGGCTGTAGATGCCTATCTTGGTAAGAGGCTGGCCGAGGTGCTTCCTGAGATAAATTGTGCGACAGAAATTCCAGCTTTTGCCGGAACACCTGGCTTTGCTCAGGTTCAAGATGAGTGTCGCCGCAGAGACCAATCTTCGGGTCGCCTAAATGACGCTCCAGTGCAGAAGGTGCAGTTTAACCTTCCTTCCTCTTGTTCAAATATGAGAAACTCTAATGTGATCTCTGGTGTGAAACCCAAAACTCAAGTGCATACCCATAAAGATATTAAAACACAGCGATTCAACTCTTTTCATACTTTGATTTTAAAGTGTCGAGAGGGGCCTTTTACAAAATATGATTTGTGTCGTTCAAGTGTTTTGAATATCTTTGCTGACATTCAGTCCCTGGAGGACTTGTCCTCGAGTGATTTTGACCAGATTGAATTCATCTGTGAGAATAATCTATCAATTGTAAGATTATGGATCAAATCGGGGCTGGTCCGAAACGCTTTATGGAAAGCGAAATTGGACCTTTTTAGTTTGGGCTTTTTGCTTGTGTTAGATCCAGCTCGTCCACTTGCCCAAGAGAACAAAGAACAAACTGAGACAGCAGTACAGAAACCGTCCATAAAGTGCGCTTGTACCTTTTGCACTGAGGTTAACTGCTCTCAGAGTAGGTTGTCAACAAATAATTCATTATAACCACCAATAGTTGAGAAGAGTGAAACCATCTCTCTGGCAAGTTGGAATACACGAGGTTTCTCACATCTACAGTGGACAGTGAATGCTCAATTAAACAATTATGACATTGTAGCTCTGCAAGAGACTTGGATGTTACATGCACCCATATGGGATGATCATGCTATTTACATGCTCCCAGCAGAGTCCTCAAACAAAGGCAGGCCCTCGGCTGGCTTAATGGTGGCTGTAAAATCCAGCAGGAATTTCCAAATTGGGGAGTGGGTTTCTCCGAATAGATTTATTCAGGTGGTCAGAATCACTCATGGACCTCATGTATTTGCACTTATAAATCTGTATCGTAACCCTGCGGGCATTACTGATGACGCCTTCTATCGTGCTTTATCATCAGTATTTGAAACAATTGCCCTGCAATCGTTCTCTGGTATAATGATGGTTGGCGACTTGAATCTGGTATGTCTTCCACCACTTAATAAGGGGTTGTGCATTGCAAGCCAGAAATGGAGTATATTTATTCAAGATCTAAACTTGAAAATGACGAATGGGAACATTATGGGTGACATTCCACCTCAACACACGTGGGAAAGAGGAACCTCTAGATCCACTATAGATTACATTTATGTGAGTGAAAGCATACATGCAAATGCCACCAAATTCGAAATCATAAAACAACCACATAGTGATCATCATTTACTGCTCCTCCAATGGTCCGCCGTATGTCAATCAGACACTATATTAAACAATGGTCTAACCAAGCGCTAACAATTAATAATGGTAAGAATCATTTTCATTGGTCACCAGTTAAGCTTCAGACTTTAAATAGAGCCATTTTAAAACACCAAAGCACAAAGGTTGTAACATCCTATGTTGATGTGCTTGATATGTTTAGAAACATCCAACCGCTAATCACCAGACCATCTCGATCTCACATTCATGGTTTTGACCTTGCTTTACAACAACGTAAAACCTTGTTAAGAAAAGAAATACGTAATTTTCGCAAATTGCCGTTAAATGAACAGCTCAAAGCCATTAAAACAGCAAAATGCTTATATCGTAACTGGACTCGTGCCAGAAAAGCACAGCTTTTTCAAGTTGACAGTGAACATTTCTTGTCTGCTTGTTATTCGAAAAACTCGGCACAAGTGTGGCAATTATTGAACAAGTGTAATGCCTCCTCTCAACTGGAGCTCCAATTAAATGGTGTCCCGGAAGCACATTGGGTAAAGCATTTCTCTCAACTATATGCTGATCATAATATGATTAAATATGAATATACTCAGAGAGCTTCTTCAAGCTGGTCTCTGGAGTGCTCTATAGACATTGTGAGGGAATTCATAAGTAAGTCATCTTCTTCAAGAGCTGCCGGACCGGATGGTCCAACCAATTACATGTTCAAACAGAACCCAAAAGAATGGGTTCTGTTTGAACATGTTAGTAAAATGTGTTGGAAGGTATTATATAAGATAATAATCTTATATAATACCTTCCAACACATTTTACTAACTAAGATAATTCCAAAATAATGGCGCACATCCTTTAATAGTTCCCATCGATAAAAAGGGTGATCGTAAGGATCCAAAATGTTATCGCCCCATTGCCCTCCTAGATGCGCCAGGCAAGATTTTTTCCCGTTTGGTGTTGAAGGAATTTAATCAATGGACCTTCAATGCAAAGCAGCGTGATCCCGCCCAGACAGGCTTTGTTGCAGGTCTAGGGACTGAAGTGAACTTAATCACTCTTCACGCCATTAAACATCGAGCACAGTCCATCAAACAGCCCTTGTATTTTGTGTTCGTAGATCTACACTCGGCCTTTGATTCAGTTTCTAGACCTCGGCTGATGGATAAATTGTTAAGTGCTGGTTGCCCGTCAACTTTAAGTGACATTATCTTTGCACTACACTCGAACACTTCAATTAGTGTAAGATTAAACTTAGAGGGGCTTCTATCATCGGCGGTCCTGACTGAACAGGGACTTAAGCAGGGTTGCATACTTGCCTCGGCGCTGTTCAATTTTTTCATCAATGACGCCAGAAGTGCCCTTGACGAGGTTTGCGCAGATGCACCGAAACTGGACAACATTGAGGTGAAAGCGCTATGGTATGCGGATGACTTAGTGCTAATATCTAAAACACCTATTGGTCTTCAAAACCTCCTAGCAGCACTATGTCTATATTTTCAATCTAATGAGTTGGTGGTAAACAACAAGAAAACTCAAATTGTTGTCTATACTCCAAAAGGCAAGCGTAGTCATCGAATGAACTGTAAAACAGAACACATAAGTCTCGAGGTGGTTCCTAACTACATATATTTGGGCATATTATTTGATGGTCCCGCGACTATTCAATCTCAGCTAACAAAAATTGAAGTTAAAATTCTCGCAGCAATACGCCAGACGCGACTCATTATGCACAAATATGGGAAATTTTCTATTAAACCTGCCTTTATATTTTGGTTACAAAATGTCATCCCTACCATTTTATACGGTTTAGAAACATATAGTGTGATTCAACCAGTGTTTCTGAATGTATTGGAAGCAAAGTTTTGGCGGGCAATTCTTCATTTGCCACAAAGCACTCCAGGGCCGATGATTTGATATGAATTTGGACTGACCTCGTTATTGGCAATGTATAATTGGCATTTATGTAGCTTGTTTAGAAAATGCTTATTATATGCACTTGGTAATTCAACCTTAGCCACAGTATCCAGTTATCTGTTGTCGTCCTCCCATCAGTTTCCTAAAACATGGTCTAAAAACATCTTATCCATATTAGTAAATGCGGAAATTCCTATTGAAACACTTGTCTCCGATCCGGCTAGAGCAAAGAAAAAGCTCTATATGATGGATTGGATTGATACCAGAGATGCCTGTTTGAAGTATAAAGACTTTGACCACTCTTTGTTCGCTGCAAAACGTTATAGAGAAATGGCATTCTATCTGTGTAAAGCTCCTTCTCCTACCATTAGGAATGCGTTATTGCGTATGCGTTTTAACTTATGCCCCACTCGTGAAATTCAAGCGCGTTTTTGTAACAATATAACAACTGTTGAAACCCTAGAGCATGTCATAGCAGACTATCCTAATCTTATGCATTTAAGACAAAGTCACTTTAGTAAACACTTGGCTTATTTTAGCCAGATGAGGCATTAATTTAGATAGCTTGCGATTTCCACCACTAACTCCATGAGTATAAAATTGGCAACAATTAACTTTCTGCGAGCTTTAGATTTGATAAAATAGACTGATCCTTAATGGTGAATGTCCTTTGAGATCTGTGAGTGTTATATTTATTGTTCTGCCAATTGACTGGCAATGCAAAACTCAAATGTAATCGGGGGTGTTGCTGTTTTTCGCGTTCTATAAGGACTTACAACCTTTTGTGATGCTTAACTATTATGACCACTTCCATGTACAAAGTGATTACGACATGAATGTCAAATGTTAATTGCCCTGTTTTTATGTTACCACTAGTGATATGTGGTATTTTTGCTCTTGTATTTTTCTGTATTTTTTTTGTGACTTAGGAAAGTGTTTTCATTTTTCTAATTGTTGTAGTTAGTTTTGTTCTTTACTCCTCACTTTCATTGTTATATGTGATATTAATATTCTAGAATGTTATTCTAGATATGATTAATTGAAGAGAATGCTTCTGTTTTATGGTTTTATGTTTTATACTGTCATGTGTTTTATATGTAATCCTTGATAAATGTGTTGTTATAAATTGAAAAAGTTGATTAAATTCAGCTAAAATCAATACAAAAATAAATTAAAAAGTGTTAATTTACACATGTGTTCTCTGCAGCTTTTTTGTTGAATGACTAATATGTAATTGATTAACGTTAATACTGCTGCAATTTCAGCATTGCGCCCGTTATGTTCAACTGGCACAATCCTGAAGGTGCACTGTCGTGCAGTATGTGTACGCCCAGGCCCACTTAGCTAATCTGGTGGGGCCTGGCCATGATGATTTGACACACTGAATAATGTTTTAGGGCACAATCAATGCGCAATGTGCTGTATCAGGCCCTAAGGGGTGTTCTGGAGGCTTCATGGACCGGCAGCTCAGACCGTACTGGGTTTTATAGTCCCTCATGCCTGGTTGCAGGCCCTCGCTTTGCTCGGGACATTCACTATGTCTACATGGCCCATGACGCCCGGTGCGGTCGGAGCTGCAGATGGTTGAAGCTATACTTTTGATGGTGATTTAGTGATGCATGTGTACATGAATATTACGTGTGTCATGGTGTGTTTGGATTCACTTGCAGCTGTGGCCATTTGGCTGTTCAGACATGCTTATGGTATCTGCCATTTCTTTGTTGCCATCTGTCATTTCTGCCTGTGATATGTGCCTGACAGAGGTGGTGTGTAATGGAGGTGATATACTACATTCAGTACATGTGTAGGCATCGCTATTTACACACATCTATTTCTGCTTTTCGGATGTGTTTGCATATCAATGCCACTGGATGCATGGCGGATTTTCAGTTGTGTGTGACATGTATGCTTCATGTGTTGGCTGTTGATGTGATGTCTATGTGTGTGTGGGTTATGTGCCTCTGACATGTGTACTCATGTTTCTTTTTTCCACATTACAGATGATGACGCAATAGAGCCAGAGGATGGTGATGTCATTGCAGACACAGGGTTGCTATTACATCAGCAACCCGGCACAAGTGGGGGTTGTGGGGTGGTAGACCACGAGAACCCACTTGTGCTCCAGACTATTGTGTCCAGGGCTGGCAATCAGTCTAGCTCTGATGATCACTCTGACAACAATGTTGAGTTGGATGCGTGTCATGTCGATTCGTCGACGGTGAGTGATCCTGATGTGGACGATCTGTCCGCGACACCTACACTGATTAGCCAGACAGTGTTGGAACCTCTGCCTGTGGTAGATCGGGATGCACGGTCACCCTCCACAGCAGTTGCTGATGTGCTTGGGGCATCATGTCAATGGAGTGAAGTAGTCCTGCAGCCGCAGGTGGTGCCAATCCAGCAAGGACCGCGGCTCCTTGGGCAGCGCGGGTGTCAAGTCCGGCAACGCGGTGGCCGTGCACCACCAGGGTATACGGAGTGGAAGCAATCCATGTATGCCAATTCAAACAACAGGGGGCAGCTATTGATAAGATTGCTCAGAGCATGGAACGTGTGTCACAATCCATGCTCCCCCCTGCTAGGCAGGTGGACCTCCAGTGGCGTGCAGCACAGTCCACGGCCCGCTCACTCAGGCTGGGCATGACGGCCTCAGACAGGGCACGCTGGGCAGAAATAGTGTCTCTGCATCAAAGACTTACTGCTCTTGCAGAGACACACATGGAGGCCCTGAGGGATGACCATTAATGCCTCAGATCTACTCTGGGTGTGCTCACCATGTCCTAGAGGCAGCGGACAGAGGAGAGGTTGGAGCAGCTTGAGAACACCATCTCGGCTGAGCTACGTGCAAGCCGGGAGGTGCTCCGGATGTCATGCGAGGCCATGCGGGCAGAACTCTGTGTTACACGTGCTACCTTTCAAGAGGAAGCACGCGTATCAGGTGAAGTGCTGCATGCTGACCTACGTGCCATCGCCACACAGGACCAGGCTTACCAGACCTGCATGCTTGCTGCCGTTGAGGTGCAAGCTGCCCATAGGCATGGTCAGGCAACTGTGCCATGTCACCTTCTGTTTTCCATCCAGAGGGTGAGCAGGAAAACGACTTATCTCCCACACAGGTCGGGCCGTGCAGGCATTGAGCCCATAGAGTTTTTTTTTATCTCAACATCATCGCATGTGGGCGTTGAGGTGCACCCTGTACCTCCCCCCTCCTGGGCGTCTCCCCCCGTGTCATATGTGGCCATTTTTTTTATTAGTTTGACATTGTTTGTCTATTGTGCATTCATGTGACGGTGAGGTGCTTTGTGGCTTTTGAAAGCATCCACTGTCTGTTCCAGCTGGGCCCATTCAAGCTTGTCTCGTGTATGTGTTTGTGGCTTGGGGTCCTGACACATATGCCACTCCTGCTTCCCCTTTCCATGGGCTGGCAAGGATGGTTCGGTGTGACAGAAATGTACACAAGAGCATTGGACTTTCGTCATATCTGTGGCCTGTCTGCTGCTGTACTACTGTGTTTACACCCCTAGTGGGGATTATGGATGTTTTCTCCACGTCATGTCTGCAATCAATTTTGGTGAGTACATTTTTGAACTGTCTATTTATTGAAGTTGATTGTGATGTATTTTCATTTCTTGCCTGTATACGTGCTTGATGCACTTCATGCTGTAGACAGTAGCCTGCACCCTTTAGCTGTCAAAGTCACACTGACGGTGGGAGGGGGCCGGGTGGTGACAATGTCAAGTTGGTACATGTTGAGTTCAGCCCCTGGGGATTGTGGCAAAGGAGGATCTATTAGGAATGTGACCCAAGAGGCACAACTCAGGTCCAGTCCTCACCTGAGATGTCTGCCTATACTAACTACTACTCAGCTCAGTCCCGTTTAGATGGCACGTTGTGTCTGTCTTCCCTCTTGGACTTCGCTGCTGCCTGACGGCGCAGTTTTCCTACTGGACTACAGCTGTTTTACTTGGTTTTCACACTCTGGTGCCTTTAGTCCCTGTTTTTCTTCCCGCTACTGTACTGCAGATTTGTCCGCCGTCTCTCGGGCAGTTATTTACACGTACTCTTACACTGTCTGGGTTTGCCCCAGTACACTTCTGTTCCACAGCATCTATCTCTCGCTCCCCCTGTCTTTCATCTATCACATTCATACCTTCATGTTGACTTTGGCCTTTTAACAATGCCATTGAACTGTTGTGGCTCTTAACTTGCTGTCAGCTGTTTACGGCTATCTCGCATTCACTGTGCCTTTCCAGACTTGTGCTGTCTCTGCCTTTCTTCGTTCACGCTATCAAGGATTGATTGGGTTTCAGCTCAACCATCCAGTTGTGCCAGCCTCCTTGGTTATTTTCTACTCAAGTTCCAGCTCTACCCATCAGTTGTGGCATCCTCATTGATTATTGTGTACTGAAATTGCTACCCATCCTGTTGGACCATTGTTCCACTGTACTTTTATATATATATATATATATATATATATATATATATATATATATATATATATATATATATATATATATATATATATATATATATTATAGTAGTTATTCTATCATTGAGCTTGGACATGTGCTTGGCCATTTTCTGCAACTTCAAGTCATGTACTGGAGACTCCTCCAGGGTTTTTTGGTGCCTAGAGGCTTTTTCCTTGGTTTGGGGTTTGGCTCCTTGGAGATCTCTGCAATTTGGTATTTTTACCAGTCAAGGTGGCCTCTGAGGGGGCTGGACCCTATTTACATAAAGGAAGAACAAGGAAACAAAGGAAGGGGGATAGTGAAGCCAGGTAGACTAGAAGGAAGAAGCCGACAGACGCCAGACTCAGTTCTTCTGAAGGTCATGGTGATGAGGAAATGAGGGAGGGGCTTTTGTTGTCGGAGAGTACGCTTGGGCTACAGTGATTGGGCACTCTCTGACATTGTCATTGTGGGGTACTATGTACATGATGTGTTCTGCTGGTCAATGGCTGTTCCTGTGTTGGGTTTACTTTTCAGTTGTCAGGGGATTGGTGTGGTTTGACATACTGGGGTGTCCACATGGGCAATGTTCACATGTTATGGGTAGAGGACACTGAGGGTCACTTCATTTCACATGCATGTATTGAGTGCATGTCCCTACTGACACACACACTTACACAATGCAACAACACACATACAACCACCCTTTCATGCCCACATGTGCACACAGATTGCCTTCTCTGGCATGCTGTGTCCCTGCAGCGCATGATCACTTACCATTTGGGGATCGTCTACATGCGTCACTGGGTTGTTTTAATTGCTTGTGCTTTTTATATGATGCTCAAAGTATATCCCCAACATGATGGCTGCTCACTGTGCTGTGTGCTGAGTGGTGTGTTACAGGAGACACACACAGCACACGGTTTTGGGATTTTACGATTTGGATTGGCCAATATGCATGCCAACAGCCATTCTATCTTTTGTTGATGGTACCGCTGGTGGCATGCATTTGTGTATGACTTTGTATGTGTGGGAGGTTGCTGGTCAGTCATTTCATCTGATTCCATCTGATTCCATGTCTCAGGCCTCTTTCCATTTATCACGTGTCACTTTGTATCTAATTGGTCATGTGTTGTGCTTTTGGTTTGCTCTTTTGGTGTTGCATGCCATGTCATGGTGTGGCCGACGAGGGTTGGGAGGGTTTGGGTGACATACCAGTGATTTCCATGGCCTGTTTTGCAGTGGGGTGGTGTGATATGCACCTTGCATGTGTTCCTTTTGGTCACACAGGATTGGTTATGTTTTAGTAGCTAGGGATGCACACAATGTAGCACTTCCGTGGCAACATTCCCAGGGTAGTAAGGTTGTGACAGTTGACTGTCTCTTTGTCATCATCGATTGTCACCTGGTATGTGCCAGGCCTGTGTGCACTCCGCAGGAGTGGGAGTTCAGGTGAAATATGTGGCCACAAGCTGGGTCTGGGCTGCCTTGCCACGTGCCCTTTGCCCTCCCATGACCAGCGCCTGTGCCTGGGGATGTGGGGGCACCACAATGTCCACCGGTACGCCCGCTGTGTTGCAACATTGTGCCGGACACATGCTGCTACAATGATCCGGCACACTTCTGGGGGTGCATATAGTAGCTGCCCACCAGAGCAGTCAAGGGAGCGGAAGCGTCACTTGAGCACTCCAAATGTGCGCTCCATTATGCCCCTGGTTGCAGTATGGGCTGCGTTGGTGGTATGGTGGTGTTCCGTATTGGCGTCATCATGTGGTTGCTCAGAGGGTAGGCACTGTCCCCTGGGGAGGTGAGGATGGTTGTCATTAGTTGGGTTTGTGTATTTGTCTGTGTGTGACATGCATGCATTTGCACAGACATTTGTACTCACCAATGAGCCATGTGTCACCATGATGCCCAGCTTCCAGGTCCCCGCTCAGGGAGGACATTCTGTATATGAAACTGTCATGGGTAGACCGAGGACAGTTTGCATAGACAGAGGTGATGATTCCATGGGCATCGCATACAACCTGTACGTTTGTGGAATGCCAGTGCTTGCGGTTGCGGTAGATGTTCTCAGTGGCCCTAGGTGGACGTAGGGCCACATGGGTGCAATCTATGGCACCAAGCACTTTGGGGAAGTGTGCCACCCTGTAAAAGTCCTGGACCACGGCCTGCCTTTCTGAAAGGGGTTCTTGGCATGTATATGTGACTGCGGACTGAGGGGCGCACATTCATGATTGCCAACACCTGGTGTAGGCAGTGTGACAGCGTGGGCTGTGAGACACCCCCAACTATGGCAGTTGTCAGCTGAAATGACCCCATGGCAGTTGTCTGCTGAAATGACCCCGTGGCCAAAGAATGCAGGACATTGAGCACCTTTTCATCCTCCCAATCAGTGACCAGGTCTAGGATGATACGAGGTGGAAACCTATACCTGCCATAGACCTGGTCATCAGGCATCCCAAAAAGGCTGGTCCTGGGCAAAAGAATGAGGGGCCTGGCTATACTCCTCCTCCTGCGGTGTCCCACGATCAGTGCTGCGAGAAATGGGAGATTCATTGTAGCTGTATATATGTGTTTGTTGTTTGCGTGCACTTTTATACTGCGCGGGGACGCTTCTGCCTGCCTTCGTGTGACAGACGTGTTTATGCCTGTGTGTGTCTTTTGGGGTGCACTGGTTCCCCTATTCGATTCCATGAATACGTGTAGTTTGCAAGAGTGTGGGCGTTCCGTGTATTTCCCTGCAGTACTTCCCCAGTTACACCCTCATTTTCATGTGTTGTTCCCCATTCCACATATTCCACCCCTTTTTTGGTGCGTGCGTCACACAGTGTGCTCTTTCGCTGTGCGCGTCTCGCACGGCGTTCGGGATGTCGCAGTGACTTGTGTGCCCGTGTGTGCCACGCGTGGATTTGGCGCACATGCCGGGAAAAACACGCGCATGGCCTTCCATGAATTGCATGCGTGCGCGTGCACTAGCTTTTTCACGCTTGCGCCAGCTTGTGCCACAAATTTCGGCACACATTTATTCCATGAATTACCCCCATGTTTCAATATAAACAGAATACTTGTCAGTGCTCAAATCACTGCTAAATAAAGAACAACTCACCATTTATCTAAAAGTCACTCAGGGATGTCATTTCACCAAAATGCCAGGGCTGGCGGAAGTTACAGCACATGACCCGTGACCTCTGATGACATCACAGGAAGTGATGTCATCTGACCCCACCCCAAAATGACATCACAGGAATCAATGGAAAATGACCTTTGACCCCCTTGACAAAAAAGGCAGTAGCATCAGATAGCATTGTTCCTAAGTACACTATGAAAAATATGGTTACAATAGCACTGTAATATGATGTACATTTCATGCAAGAATGGATCACCATATGTATCAGTGTGTATAGGCCCATATTACCAAATTACTGTGAATGCAATCAGACGTCCAAGTCCAAATGATAATGATGGGTTTTTATATAGCACTTACGCTTAAGCGCTTTATATAGAATAGAGATACATACATAATCACCCAACCTGTGTTGGTACTCATTTATCAACCTCAGAAGGATGAATGGCTGAGTTGGCTTCACCAGGATTTGAACCTGCAACCTGCAGATCACCTTGCCCAACCGACTGAGCTATCTTTCCGGCTATAGCTATTTTACTGGCTGTAGCAAAATTAGCAATTACATGTCTAAATGTTCTCGTAGTCAGAAAGCAAATTACACTCTGTATTGGATACCATTAAACTGATAACTTAGATTTAACAGCAGGCCAGTTCATCTGCAGGTCTGGTGCAAAGTTGGCCACAAGTCAAGCCTGCGTGGATCTACTTTTCAGGCTTCAGAGGTTGGCAGAATACATATCATTGGGAGGGTTCATAATTGTGTATTAAAGAAGTTAGAGTAGTGCAGGGAAAGCAGCAAACTCAGATGACATCGCATATTCTGGGCAATCGGTAACTCATACATGCAAACAGACATCCTTAACAGCATGCCATGGAGATAGGAAAGGTAGACACATTGCAACAAAGCACGAATTGTGGCACAATGAAATCAAGGATCACTTTATGTGCTATGGTAATACATTTCTACACTGTACACAAGCTTTTAGGCAAAAGGATTTTGTCAAGTGACCGAGGAAACCGAGATGGAATGTCTTGTGATGATCATAACAGAAACAACAGTAGAAAAAAAACATGCTATAACTGCAACTTGAGAAAGGCAAAATACATAGTCCAAAATGGATGCTCATTCTACTCTAAGTGCTTTTTGGAAGTTTCTGTCTGTGTTGTGAATTTGAGGTGTTTAAGAACAGACTAAATCAGAGACTCAACCCCTGAAGTGTGCCTGAAATAAACCTCCAATGAGTCTAGAAATTATTGTATAGAATTTCAGAAAGACAAATTATGTGTTATTCCTATTCTAATTTTGGGTCACTGCTCAAAGTGTTACACTTGTGGTACCCCCATGTTTTTTAAAGAGGCCTGAACAAGAAAGCATTCCAGAAACAAAGCCCAGAAGCTTCAATTTAAAATAAAATAAAAAAGGATTATTTTCAAAACATTTTTTTAGGGGTAGCATGGGAGACCGCCAAATGATGTCACTGAAGTCACTAGAGAAATTGAATATGGTTTTAAACATGAAACAACAATGTGTAGCTGTAAAAATGATAAATCTCTGCTCCTGTATCTAAGTGGTGAAGTTGACTCTGGTAAAACATTCTCAATTAAAATAATCAGCACATTTCTACAAACCTTAACAAACAACAACTTCTCAACTCTTGTAACAGCCCTCACAGGTTTAGCTGACTACAGCATAGGAGGTGTAACTTTACACCAACTACTTCTCCTTTCAGTAGAACACCAAAATAAATTAGAATACTACAAATTATCAGCAGAGGATGCTAGTGAAGTACGCAGAATTCTGAAACAAATGAAAGTGTTCATAATCGATGAGGTAAGCATGGTTTCCAACCTCATGCTGGCTTTAAATCACCTCAGAATGCAAGAAGTAATAAAAACTGACTACAAAGAACTGTTTGTAGGAAAACATGTTATTGTTTTCAGAGACCTCCTACAGTTAACACCATTAAAAGGTCAACCTATTTTAAAAACTTTAGGACACAAACAATGTCTCAAAACACTCTGTAGCATTGGAAATGTAAATCTCTGGCAACATTTTCAGTACAGAGAACTAATCCAAACACGCAAAAGTCTGCATACCTCACCTATACTTTTATGTTAAAAAGCATTAGAGCTCATCTTCTTACAAAAGATGCAAAATTGATCTTAAATACTAGACTAATCCATGAGCTGTATGAGCGAAACACATCTGCTCCTGATGTCATGGAAACATGAACTCAACAAAAAAATTCATGTCCTTAACCCTTGAAAGCTGTATTCAATTCAATGAGACAATGTTAAAAAAAGAACTGCAACCCATACTGCATATCGGCTCCACAGACAAACTAGAAGTGCATGGAATGACACTCCCTATGTGTCAACAAGCAACAGCATGACTAAATCCATTAGAGAAATCTATCTCCACAGCGGGATTGGAGAAAATAATAACATTGTGCCTAAAGAGCATTAATTCTAAAATGTAACCTTGATTTTGAACAAGGTTTAGTTAATGGAACAATTGGTACAGTTGTTGGCTTCCAAACCTATCCAGATGACAACAACATTCAGTTTGTCAATGTCCACTTTGACAAACTTGCAGAACTTAAAAAAATTGGCCACACAATAGCACGTTTCTTTCTTTTCAAAGACATGTACACACGCAGAGAAAAATGTTTCTATCTCTTCATATGGTGTCACTATTTACAAATCACAAGGTCTAACGATAGATCAAGCATTGATTGATATTGGCAGCACAGTATTTAAGGAAGGTATGAATTAGGTAGCATGTTCACGTCTGCGTACACTCAATGGTCCATTCCTAGTTAACTTTGATGTAACTAAAGTCAATGCTGACATTCCTTGCATCCTAGAATACAACAGGCTACTTGCGCCTTCTAGATATGCACCCTGTACCTCAAGAAATAAAACCTTTAAAAAGAAAACAAATGCAAACATAATCTACAACAGATCTCCCAACAATGCACTAAAGAAACAAACTCCTTCTCCATCAAATGATACAACCACAAAGCTGTCTACTACAAACTCAACTGCACATCCATCAGAAAAGAAAGAGACAAATATCTCTTCTCCAAATAAATATGCAGGCCCATCAAACGATGCAGACACACAACTTTCTGGTCCATTTAAATTCAGCAACACAACTGGAGTAAATTGCTATGCAAATGCAACAATCAATCTTCTCTTCCAATCACCAGAAATTGTTCACAACATTTACTTAAACGGCTTGGACCAATTGTGTTTGCAAATGCTCGTCCTTCATAGAAATGCCACAAATAATGAGGACAGCACTTGCAGTGTCTCAGGTATAAGGCAAGAATTTGACTACTGTGCAGGAATGGTAAAATTTACCATAAACACACAAGAAGATCCTGAGGAATTCCTAATGTACTTACTACACGTACTGGAAACCAAAAACATCCCTATAAATGAAATCTTCCTCATTTCATACACGTGGAAACATATATGCACTCTCTGCAACCAACTTTCACAAGAGTACATCCCTAATGAACATTTTGTACATGTATCCATACCAAATTGTGAAACCATTCCATTTCACCAGCTTCTGAAGAATGCAAATCATGGCATATTATGCCATTTCTGCACCACAGGCAATCATTCCAGCATGCATATCACTATTGCTTCTTAGGTAAAATGCAGATGTTGTGGGATATATTTTGGGGTTACACCTACATTTGTGCTATTTTTATTATGGTGGTAGTATCTCTTTTTGTAATTCGTTGGGGTATTTCCTTTTACAGTGGTGAGACTAACTTCAGAATATTGCCTAACAATTGTTTTTACCAGAGCCACACCATAACAGGATCCTGGACTTGATCAAATCTGGGGGGTAATGTATTCCTTATCTCCTCACAGCATTTTATTTACAATACTGCAGTATGCCCTTGTGGCTATGCTTCAAAACTTATGGGCCATTTCATAAACAAATAATTGTATACACACACACGCCTAGCACTTCTGAAAACTCAATTCACAGAAAAACTATTTATTTATTTTAGATTTGACCACATGTGGTAATATGAATTACTGCCTGCGGTAAAATAGGCTTACCACCTGTTGGACCTCAGTCTATGTGCTAACATCAACTCAGACACATAGTAAAAGTACATACTCAATTCGTTTTTAAAACTTTTGATTTTTATAGAAGGTTAACATTAAAAAAAAGTCCAGACATTTGCATTATACAATACTACTTTACAACGGCTTATACTTGGAGATGGATAAAATGCATTTCATTAGAGCGCTCACACACATAAAAGAGCTTTTCAAATGATAAGTTTCACTTACACATTTGTTACTGGCTGGCCAGCAACAGCCTGGCCAGGAGCCCTTGAGAAGTTTCTCTCACAATCTTTAGCAGTTAGAAGCATGTCATCTAATGAAGACTTGCTTCATAAATGGGAACCCACGTAAAATATAAATCATGAATTACTTTTAAAAAACAACATGTTTCTATCACAAAACCTATAAGTATTTCCCACGCACACTACACGCACCTCAATTCCTGCATATTCACCTACATTTGGTGGCACTATATCTGTCTCAGCTTGGCATGGATCCTGGGGTCACGTAGATTAGCACTCGCTCCACATCAAATGGCCCTCAGCACTGGAGTCTGCCCGTCTGCCAGATAGCTGTCACTGCTCTCAGCCTGAAGATATTTCTCCCAGCCCTCAAAGATGTCTGCCCATCCTTCTCCCACTCAAGCCCTTTTTATGACCTCTTCCTGTCAGTCAAGGGAGACCCTTCACCTTACAGACCATACCACTGAAACCACATGATCTAATTGTGTTTTTCCTCCATTCACCAACTGCACTTCTGAAAAATAAATGTTACATTTATTTTTCCTTTGCTTCCTGACTCACAATGGTTTGCCTCATCAGAGCGGAATTTCATATTTGTTCAACTTCACCAAGCTCAGTGTGCACGTTTGAATCCATTTTACAAAGCACCATGCATTTTCCAAAATAGTTTTCAGGCCATTTCCACATAGACTAATTTGCACTAACTTGTATTAAGGGACATGTTAGATGTTACTGGGATTGGATTAGTATGTTAATACATTATCATTAGTTTCAGTGCAATTTAGTCAATTGAAATATCACCCTGAAATAATATGCAATTTAAAGCATGCTCTGCATTCTGAACTCTGTGCATTTCCCATCTCGCACCCCATGCTTTGGCAACCATGTTGCGCATTTCTGCACTTCTGCATCTCTGTCCAAGACCCACACTAAACCCACACTATAGCTACATGTGCATGCTAAACTAATAGCCCCTGCAATTCAGATCTCCCATCACAGCCCCCAGCAACTCCTCCTTTACTCCCTCCTTTTTTTACTGCTGGGATACCACCCGGAATCACTGCAGGAAAAAAATGAAAACAAATATTCTAACACACATGTGCGGCCCCGATTTAATTTTCTTCTATACTTGAAAATAAATAACACTTAAATGGAAATCCAGATATGAGAACATTATGTACATATCTCTAGTCATGAGTAAATTAATTATGACTCTCAATCACAATAACAAAGAACAATATCTTTGAAAATTAACGGGCCAAAACAATGGTATTTTTTATCCTTTTTTTAAAAAGAAATTGTAATCTTCTTTTGAATGTTTTTTGCCTTTTTTAATCTTTTTTATCTTTAGATCACCTTTATCTCTTAATATTTTTATTTTAAGCAACAATCAAATCATTAACATCTTCAGAAAACATCCAATACATCTGTGTCATTCAATCCAATGCAAAACACACAAACAGCAAACATAAAAAAAATTAAAAATCAGTTTGTGAACAAGAGTTTGTTGTAAAATCACACAGGAAACGTTGTTGGCGGTACTCCTCCATTCCGGGACTCCATGGCACCTCCTTTGGGGTCATCATATACACATCTTTTAGGGTCCTCACCTTTACCACCTTCTTCGGTCCAGGGGGCTTTGCAGGGGACTCCAATCCAGTGGTCACCTCCAGGTGTCCAGCGCGCCATGGATCCGGTGCTGATGAAGAAAACTATTAATTTTCTAGAGTAATAAGAAAAGAAACATTAAGTATCAGGCAAAATAAACCTTTCATTTCCATTTCCACTAGACCAACTGAAATCAAATATGAGTATGCACACAAATACACATTATAGAAATAACATGCCATGAAAGAAATCAAGACATTCCTTCAATAAGTACACAATTAATTACACCACTACCATATGGTATTTCCAGATAAACACCCCTTTGTCCATTTGTGCACTAGCACTAATTACACTTATCCATTTGCTCATCACTTTCTAGCCGAGCTTCTACCCTTGTTCAGGCCTTATGCATGGGTTCATGCAGAGCTTAGAAACCTGGTCTAGGCATCTCCCTAGAATGAAGAATGAGAATTTAACAGCCCAATAGAATGCCTGTCTGTCACCATGTTCCCAGAACTCAGAACTGAAACTCAGACACAAATTCTATATTTCAAAAGGTTTTAATAAACAATTGGCTAAATAATATGTAGTGTGTCCAAATGTCTGCCAAACTCAACAGAATAGGTGTTGGGCAGGAGCATAATGTGAGAACAGGACCACTGGGTTTCAAAAGGGGCTTTTCCTACAGCTCCAAAGTGGTTTGCTACCAAATGTATCCTAAATTCTGCCAAATCTAACACACTAGTGGAAGTGGCAAACACAAAGTTCTCCCTGAATGCAAAACATAAATACATGTCCACAAAGTCTTCCTCCCTGAAGGACAGCATCCCCTCCTTTGGGGCATCTAAGGAAAGTGTGGTCCTTCCATTCATTTGACCCTCTCCTGGAGGTGCAGAGATCTCCAGGATGTGGAACTGCATTTCTTTGGCCAATAGATGTTTCCCGAATGTTTCCTATGCCTTCTTCTTGGGGTTCTCTTGTAGAAGGGTGGTGCAAGTTTTCTTGCCAGGTAAGCCAAAGGGTCTGAGCTTGTTAGATGTCTGCTGCACCCGTTTGGGGATTGGAAGAGAAGCATGGACCTACTCTAACCAAACACCCACTCTTCCTCCTAGTGCTGTCTCACATGACCTTCTCCATCCCGTCCAACCCTCAGATGCCCTTCCTGTGTCCCAGTCTACCAGCACTAGACCTAAAACCGTGTCCCTCCTCTAAACTCTCCCCTAGACCAATGCATCTTATTGGATCCTTCCTAATCTTTTGAACTGCAGGAATAATCTGTTCTTTAGGCTCTCTCTTAAAGTTGTCCATCTCCATTCCCTTTTCTAGCAAATTATTTTCAATGTCTCTCTACTGCTGGTATCTCTCCTTCTGTACACAACTCCCTTCTAACTTCTTACTGTAGAATTCCTGACTGATCTCCCTTTCACCTTCCTCATTACGATTATTTACCTCTCTTTCTGCTCTAACTTAGACTCTCCCTCCTTCAGATCAGAATCTTCCTCCTCACTCCCCTCTCTCCCTTTAGAAGAGTCTATTGTTCCTTCCTTTCCAAAACATCCTTTACCTCCTTTTTCTGGAAGATGTTAACCCCTTCCTCCCTTGCGCCAACAACAATCTCTCTTTCCTTCCTCTGCCCATCAGCTCTTACCCATCTGCCACAAGGATCTTCCCTTTCTCCAACACAAAGAAATCGCTCTTCTTACAACTATAACCTCTCCACACCACTCTCACCTCACCTCACCATGCACTAGTATCTTCTTCCAATTCTCCACCTTCACGCTCTCCAGGTCACCTCAACTGAGGTCTTTCCAGGTCTGGGTTTTCCTCCTTCCAGCTCTTCCAGGGACATACAAGGATTTTCTGGGCTGTCTACTTTTAAAGGCCAGTCTCTTCTTCACTTGGGCCATGCCTTGGGACATTGATTGCATCTGGACTGTGTGGGCTGGAGTGCTCTCTGATTGGGTCATGTGCTTTGGGTTATGTGTCTTAGAAAGGGGCTGGCCTGAGTTTACATGAACGCATTCTGCCATGATGGATTCCAAAAGGGCTATGGAAGGGTTTAGAGTCTGCCTCTCACCCCCTGGAAGCTCTACAGTTACTGCATGTTTGAGTCTGGATCCCTTTTTCTCTTCTAGTGTCTGAATATATAGACAAAAAACCTTCTAGTAAATTTGCTACATTTAAACTTCCTTTCTTCATAGGACTCGTGTAGGTTTATAACCCCCTCCGCACAGAGATCAGGCTGCAAGTTTATTTGTTGGTATTGTATCTTACACAGGAATCAGCCTTGCACTGTTCAGATGGAGCTTTTTAACTACAGGACTTCTGCAGGCCACTCAAGCATGAGCCATAATGGGAGCTGATACCCCTTTCATCCACGCCACAGGAGCAAATGTGATTACCCAATAATTGAGGACTGAAAAGAGTTGTAACATTATTTCTTTCAAGGAAGATACTTTCTTTCCTATGTTGGAGTTTGGGGTCTAACAAGGGAGCTTGAATATCTCTCTGAAAGTATTCACCTTATGTGTTTCTTTAAGGGCCATGGGCGTCCCCTTTCCATTGCTGTGATCACTATTAAGAGTAGGGGAGATGCTGGAAGTATTAGAGCCCATGGAGTTGCCGCTTTCATGGCTCTGTGAAGTGGCATAAGTAGTAGGGGAGTGAATCCCCATCTCCTTACCCCTTTGGTGTCCTTGCCTCTCTGTAGTGTTGGTAGTGGGGTAAGTGTTGCTGTGAATTCCTCCCTTGGTGTCCATGTGGCTATATAGTGAGGATTGGATTGTAACTGCTCCTTTTGACTGCCCTCTTAGTATGGGGACCCAGCTGTAGTTGTTTAGGTATCCCCTATATGCTACTTTCAGGTCCGGCATCCACTCCCTCAGGGTGGACCACAGCCATTTTTGAACCCTCCCCCCACTGTAAATCGCCAAGATAGTCAGGAAATTTCATCACAAGAAGCAGATCACTAGAGTCACCAAATCAAGGAGACAAGAAAGAAGCACAGGGAACACTTAAAATTAAAAATCCCAGGACTGTGAATGACTGAATTGTTCTCATACACCAGGGGAGGAAACCCAAAGTGCATTCCTCCCAACTAAAAAGACTTGAACAATTGAACCCAGTGAGATACCATCCTGGTATTGCTTAAGATTTCTGTTTCATTTTTTTTTTTATTTGGCTGCATCTGTAAATAACCTTAATAAACCTTTGATTAATTATAGCTCTTTGTGTTGGACTCAGGTTGATCCAGCTCAGCTTCATGTCAGTTTATAGACCCATATTTAACATTCGTTTCAGGGTTTACCATGTAGTTTTCCTGGGTTCACAGGTAGCTCTCAAAAGGCTAACATGTGGTTCTCGTGCACTCAATAAAAAAACTTGTCATAATACAGAAGAACCAGAAAGATGTATTTTCTAATGGTGGGAAAATACATATTATGTTTGTTTGTGTGTTGCAAATAGATGAAAATACCTTTGCCTACTGCCTTAGTCATATGTTTCTGTTTCTCCCAAATTTTCCGCAGCCACTTAAAAAGAATGGAGAAGGCCAAGAAAGAAGCAGATGAGAGACGAGCCATAGAAGAGGTTTGTGACAGAACTGCATTTTTTCAAAACTCCTTGTGTGAAAACTGTTCATCACGCAACTTCCAATAATATGGAACTATGTTAATCAAATGTGACTTTTTTATTAAATATTTGGCTTCAGGTGTTTGCTTTTATGTTTTACTGAATATAGCTACTTTTACCCTTCACTTTGGTACATGCTGTATAACTCTAAAAACAAAATTATTGAATGAAGGAAACATTTCGTGTATGAAGATTTCTTTTTTACATTAGCACCCAAAAGAGAGGTGCCAGGCAATTATGTGACCAGACAATAACACCCAGTGTTCAATCCTGGCCACTGGTGAGATTCTGCCATTTTTTCGGCCCATGCCTCCACCCTACACCACCTGCATTCCCGCAACCATCCATTTACCATTCTTCATGTAGTCCGCTCTTTCGCCAGCATTTTCCCCTTGCTGTCACCGCAATTGAAAAAGAGACCTTCTCCCTTTTATTATTATTATGGTATTGTAATCATTGTTATTATTACTAACACCTTCAATGGTATTGTATAAGGTAACTTAAAGACAATACTCACTAGGATGAGAAATACCACCTGAAATGTCAGCAAAGCCCACACACCCTGTTCATCAAACAGGAACCCAGAAAGGCTATAACAGCAAAGGGAGGATAACTTAATACATCAGACTCCTGACAAGGGACAAGTAGAACTAGTGATTACAGAACAGTGAGAAAACATATGCATTCACACAGGAGCTGGCTACAACAGCACACCACACCTAACAATCAATAGGGAACAAAGGGAGACATTCAAGGGAAAACCTGCAACAGATTCCAAGAAAAATTAAAGGAACAGGAACAGGGACAAAGTAATTATAAGGGCAAAACCTCTTCCCTTTCCACCCAGGGAAGGAAAGGCAAACTGGGACAAAATACTAAATCATAAATGAGGAGTGACTGAAGGATCAAGATTTGGCTGCTGAATAGGGCAAAGTCAAAGGAATAAAGAACACAGACAAACTGGGCTGCACAGAAAAAGGAAAGCTCTGGGAAGTGCTCACTGCAAAACAGAGGAAGCCAGAAAGGGAATCGAGGAAGCAGAAATTACTAATAAGCACATTGTATTTGAAATACAGTAAAAAGGGAACAAGAAATTAGAAACTAGGAACTAGACACTAAGCTAAGAACCAGGAACAAGGGACCAGTCACAAACAGGAACACTGCATCAATGACCAGCACTGGACTGAAGCAAACTGAAACTTTTAAAGCTGGCTAATGAGCACATGCCTCAGGTGTGCTGCTTGCTGCACCTGCCAGCCACAGGTGCTGCCTATTCTCTACCCAACCTTATCCTGAAACGGTGGAGATGAAGCAGTGTCTTTAGATTAAAGCAGCATACTGGCTGCCAAAAAGCTGAAAAGGATCCAGAAGGGAAGTAACATGGAAAATAAGGATTTAGCACTCCCAATTCATCACAGCACTGTCGCATGAGGTCTGGATGTAAAGTCCAGTAGGGAATAAACCCCAAAACAGGCCCCCAAGAGGCGGGAACAGGAGCAAAGCGAGAGAATCATGACATTTCCCCAGTCCAGGTGGGATAGGACCAGTGCTTGAATGGTTGATCTGAAGCTGTCCGGAGGGAGGGCTTGACTTTCCACAGGAGGGAGATTAGAGGAGCCAGGAATGAGAGGCGGACACAGTGGCATTACATCCACTTTTAGGAATACTGTCTCCCTTTTACAAGTCTTTTCAAACATTCACAATCCTAAGGGTATTGGTCTTCCTTGGGATCCTTTATTCAACAAAACAACTTGAAAGCAAAACAACTTGGACGCGGGCCCCAGCCTCTCAGGACACCTGGTATAATCCCCTGCCAGGGTCTTTCCACACGTAATGCAATTTGAATCACAGATGTATCTTTCGCTGGTATACTTTTCTTGCCATGCTTTTTCCATATGGTTCATTTTTACATTTGCAAACTTGACTTTGCCTGGTACACTCTCCTGCCAGGGCTTTCTTGTGTGATTCACTTTACACACTTCCAAACTTGACGATGCCTTGTATACTCTCCTGGAAGGGCTTTCTACATACAATTCAGTTGATACAGTTGCAAATTTGACAGTTCTTATTTCTTACATTCACTTCTCGTATTCTTCCTTTTCAAATATTGGATCTCACAATCCCTTTCATTCACTTTGCTTGCTCTTTTCTTTCCTTAGTAGCAATGGCGAAGTGCCCCCAGTGTCCCAGCTTCCCTTCCTAGGACTCACCGGCTATTGGTGGATCTCTACGGTCCTTTCATGGTAAACTTTAAGCACCTATGTGGCATTGCATCTACCCTTGACATTGTAACGCTCACCTGATTCCCGTAGAGGCGCCGGTCTTGACTGGGCGTATACCGTATCTTCAAAGGTGATGTGTAACACACGGCTGGCTCTTTGGGCTGGACCTCTGTGCACTGTATGTCGGACTCGAAGGGTAAGATGTCTTAGGTAAGTGAACGCCGTGCTCTCCATCTGCCTCGGGGCAGGGTGCTGTAACCAGTTTCTTCACTGGATAAGGGGAGCAGGCCTCTTGACTTCAGAGGACTGCTGTCCGTCGTTTACTGCACGAACGGTAAGTTTTGAGTAATTCTAATGTCTTTAAAAGTCTTTAGTAATGATGTCTCTTGTTTTGCAGGGTTCCGGCGATGGCGGATGACGGGCTGAAGTGAGTTGAAGATGGAGCCCGTGTGATGAATAGAAGCGCCTGGAAGCACGTAAGTAAGCGCTTGTTGCCTGCTTCACGATGCGCTCTAACTGTCTTTTTATTTTGCAGGTACAAGTTCGGAGCGGCTGCAGGGTGCCGGAATACCCACTGGGTTAGATGCGGAAAGGAGTAATGGCACGTGAGTATTAAAGTTCCCCAATGTCTTTAAACGCACCTTGTTTTGTCTTTCAGATGCGGGATGCAGCGCCGAAGGCCTCCGGAGCGTGCGAAGAGTTGGTAAGCTTTTGTCTTTCAGATGCCGGAATGCAGTGCGAAGACCTCCGGAGCGCACGAAGAGTAGGTAAGCCTTTGTCTTTCAGATGCCGGAATGCAGCGCGAGGCGTTGGCGACAGCCGATGGACCAGGTAAGTGAAGCGCTGTCACTGAAGACCGTAATGCTAACCTGTTCTTTCTTGTCTTTATAGGTGTTGCTGAAGACTGGATTCAGGATGGTAAGCCTTTTTCCTTAGGCCCAGGATCAGATGCAGAAGACACGATGAGCGTTCTGCTGCAGAGGATGCAGAATAACGCAAAGCAAGATTCATCCATCGGGTGTGGTTTAAATAGCCTCCTGTAGTGCTTAGGTGTCTCCTTCCACAGCCACGCCTAGGTAAGAAAAGAGTTCCTGCTTTCCAGAAGAGTTCCAGTGTTCTGAACCTAGGGAGTGGCTCCTGCCCCACCCAACAGGAAAAGTAGTTCCAAACAGAAGAGGATCAGAGGCTCAACTGGCAGGCAAGTAAGCAGCATGGTCTGCTGCAGGTAAGTCCACCCAAGCATTATGAGCCCGGCGCTTCCAGCGCTGGGACTGGGCATATTTATGAGCCTGGTGCCACTGGCGCCAGGACTGGGTCCAAAAGGTCCCAATTGGGACTGGTTGGCACTCGGAACCTGGGTTATGGATCTGCTTCCAAGGGAGTTGGGAAAACCCTGACCTTTTGGAAGCAGAGATCATGACAGTACCCCCCCTCAAGGCCCCTCCCAAACCGGGCTTCTCCGGGGGTTTTGGCTTGTCAGGAAATGTTCGGTGAAATCTTTTGATTAGGCGAGGAGCGTGGACATATTCAGCAGGTTCCCAGGATCTCTCTTGGGGGCCGTAGCCTTTCCAGTCAATTAGGTAAAATAGTTTAGATTTGGAGATCTTGGAGTCCAGAATGCTTTTGACTTCAAACTCGAGTTCTCCATCAACTAGGATGGGTTTTGGAGATTTAGTTAGTCGGGTTTGAGGTTGCACGGGTTTTAATAGAGAGACGTGGAAGACCGGATGTATCTTCATGTGCGGGGGCAAGTCCAACTTGACCGCTACTGGGTTTACTATGGTAGTGATGGAATAGGGACCAAGGTATCTTGGGTTGAATGTGCGTGGCCCTTTTAGAGGTAGATATTTGGTGGATAACCAGACTTGATCCCCTACTTGATATTGAGGGGCTTCCTTCCGATGTTGATCTGCCCCTTTCTTTTATTGTTCTTTAGCCCTTTGAAGGTGAGAAACAGCTTCCTTAAAGGCTTGGGTGATTGTAGAATGCAGGTAGTCTACTGCTGGTGTTTCAAGTTCTTGGAGGGGATCCAACTCCGAGGTTCGAGGGTGACTGCCGTATAAAAGAAAAAACGGGGTTTTCCCAGTTCCCGAATGGACAGAGTTATTGTAGGCATATTCGGCTATCCAAAGGATGTCTTTCCAAGTTTTTTCAGTTTGTTGCAGCATGCAGCGTAAATACTGTTCCAGAGTTTGATTGGTCCTCTCGGTTTGTCCGTCGGTCTGAGGGTGGTGACTGGTCGATAGTCTCACATCAATTTGAGCCGACCGACAGCAACTTCGCCAAAAATGAGAAATAAATTGACTACCTCGATCCGAAATTAGAACCGAAGGAAAACCGTGCAGTCGGACGATGTTTTCGAGAAATTCTCGGGCCAGAGTTGCTGCTGTTGGCAAGCCTTTGAGCGGAATGAAATGCGCCATCTTGGAGAATAAGTCCACGATTACTAGAATCGTATTGTATCTGGAGCATGGAGGTAGATCGGTGATGAAGTCCATAGAAAGCGTATGCCAAGGGCGAGGTGGGATGTCAATAGGGCGTAAGAGGCCTGCTGGTCTTTCCTTTTGACTCTTGTTTTGGGCGCATACTCCACAGGACATTATAAAGTCTCTGATATCTTTTTTCCAAGACGGCCACCAGAAGTCGCGCTTGATCTTTTCTGAGGTCTTGGCCATACCGGGATGTCCTTCCATTAAAGAATCGTGATAACAAGAGATTACTTTTTTCTGTAAATCTGTGCTGGGCAGGTATAATCGTTCTTGGAAATACAATAAGTTGTCCTTTACTGCAAAGTCCTTTCCCTGCAGATGCCAATTCTGTATGTCTGCTGGAGTTACAAGTTGCCTGGCTTTATCCTTAACTTCCTCTATGGATTGTGTGGCGATTACACCCAGAATTCTTTGTTCGGGAATGATTGGTACAGGTTTAGGGTTGATCAAGTGTTCTTCCACTCCCATCCGAGAAAGGGCATCAGCTTTACCGTTTTTTGTACCAGGTCGATAGGTAATTATGAAGTCAAACTCGGCAAAGAATAATGCCCAACGGAGTTGTCTAGAGGATTGGGCTTTTGCGGTTTTCAAATATTGCAGGTTTCGGTGATCCGTAATCACAGTAACGGTGTGTCGGGCCCCCAGCAGATAATGCCGCCAAGCCTTAAAGGCAGACTTGATAGCCAGAAGTTCCTTGTCAGTAATCGTGTAATTGATTTCAGGAGGCGAGAATTTGCGGGACCAAAATGCCACGGGATGCAACTGATTGGTTACCGGGTCCTTTTGTGATAGAACTGCCCCCATGGCAAGGCTTGAAGCATCAGTTTCCACGATGTAGGGGAGTTCGGGGCGAGGGTGTTTTAAGATTGGTGCAGAGATGAATTTAGTCTTCAAATCCTGGAAAGCTTGTTCCGCCTCGGTAGACCATTCAAAACGTTTGTTTTTCTTTAACAAGGCAGTGATGGGCTGGACTATTCGAGAAAATTCAGGGATAAACCTGCGGTAAAAGTTAGCGAAGCCTAACATGCTTTGCACACCTTTTACGGAGGATGGTGATGGCCATTTGAGAACTGCATCGACCTTCTTTGAATCCATACGCACTCCGCTAGGTGATAATATGAATCCCAAGAATTCAACTTCAGTCACGTTGAAAACACATTTTTCCAACTTAGCGAAAAGTTTGTGTTGACGCAATCTTTCGAGGACCATTTTCACGTGTTTCCGATGTTCAGATTCCGATGAAGAATAAACGAGGATGTCGTCAATGTAAACAACAACACACACATCTATGAGCTCTCTGAGGACATCGTTCATAAAATATTGAAAGGCGGCCGGGGCATTGCAAAGTCCGAAGGGCATGACCTGATATTCAAATAGCCCATATTTGGTGCGGAAGGCCGTCTTCCATTCATCGCCCTCTTTTACTCGTACCAAGTGGTAGGCTCCTCTAAGATCCAGCTTTGTATATATGCATGCTTTTCTGACTTGGTCCAGGAGTTCAGGGATCAAAGGTAACGGATATCTATTCTTGACGGTGATCTGGTTCAGGGAGCGATAATCTATACAAGTTCTAAGGTCTCCTTCCTTTTTTGGAACGAAGAACAAAGCTGAAGAAGCAGGGGACTTGGAAGGACGAATAAACCCATTTGCCAGGTATTGATCCAGGTATTGTCGAAGGTGAAGGTTCTCAGGCTCGGTGAGGGCATAAATTCTACTACAAGGAGGAGTAGATCCAGGTATCAGGTCTATCTGGCAGTCATAAGACCTATGAGGAGGTAGAGAGTTAGCCTGATCCTTCCGGAAAACATCTTGGTATTCTAGGTCTTCGGGAGGTAACTGGGGAGTCTCTGAAGAAATTGCTGCCAGTGCAACACCAGGTGGAGGGTGACAAGTAGAGACACATTCTGGAAACTGGACCGTTCTTGCTCGCCAATCGATCAGAGGATTGTGTTTCTCTAACCACGGTATTCCTAGAATAATCTGAAACTGAGGAGCCCTGATCACATCGAACACGATCTTCTCATGGTGTCCATCTTGACTTACTAGCGTCACTTCTTGAGTGGTATGCGTTACTGGTCCGGAGGCTATCTCCGTTCCATCCACCGTAGTAATGACGTCCTTTACAGCCTTGGGACAAAGAGTTAGATTCATCCTCAAAACCATTTCATGATCCACATAATTGCCGATGGCACCGCTGTCGACGTAAGCTTCAATTGCATGTAATCGATCCGGATTATCAGGGCTAATGAGGACCATAGGTATCACGAAATGCGAGGTCACGGAACTGGTTTTCATGCTCAGCAAGAGGACCTCTATTCTTGTCGGGCGAGGTCGTTTCCCTGCTCAGAGTTTGTAACTTTGGTAACTGCAGCTCATACTGCCTTCTTGGCAGGTTTCACCGGACAGTCTCGAAGAAAGTGCCCTGAGTTTCCGCAATAGAGGCATAATTGCAACTGTTTTCTCCTTTCCCACTCCTTTTGTGTTAGAGGACCTTTCAGGCCCCCTATTTGCATGGGTTCCCCGGAGTCTACTCCTTTGGAAGGAGTCGGCGGTTTGGAAAATACTCGAGCATCAAACTTGGAACGATCGGCCTTCCTGTTCTGCAGTCTGTGATCTATTTGAACGACTAAGTCTATATAGTCCGAACAATCTTGTGGGGGATTCACTACTTGGGCTAACACATCTTTGAGCTCTCCATCTAGACCTCTATAAAACAGCGTAATCCTTTTGTCCTCAGGCCATTGAGTTTCCACTATCAGTCTGTTGAAAGACGCAATATAAGCCAAAAGGTCTTGATTACCTTGTCGCAACAAAAGAAGCTCATTGTCCAAGGCCTGCCCCTGTGAATGTCTTGCGAACAGTTTTTCCATACTGAGCTGAAAAGCTTGAAAATCATGGAGGACCGGATCATCTTGATTTACTAGAGGGATCGACCAGTCTGCCGCATTGCCATTAAGGTACGAAAGCACGAAAGCTACTTTAGCTTGATCAGTTGGAAAGGCTGCTGGCCGGCATAAGAAATGCAACCGGCACTGATTGATAAATACTGCAAACCTCTTTGGGTCACCAGAAAATCGTTCGGGCGGAGCCAGAGGTACATTCCCAGGTAGGTTGATCTGCAGTGGATTCATAGAGGATGTAGAAGGAAGATTTCCCCCAGATGCGGGTAACGGGGTCTGTCCGGCTTGTGACTGTAGCAATTGTCTAGCGAGATCATCTGTTTGCTCCTTGGAAATAATCAGTTCCCTTCTTAGAGCGTTCGTTTCCTGACGGGCTGCATGCACTTCTGCCCTTAGTTCCCCAAGTAACTGGGCTAGCTGGTCGGTATCCGAGGTTTCCATAGCGCCTGGACGGGAGTTTTGCGGTAGGCTTTGCGTTCTGTAACGCTCACCTGATTCCCGTAGAGGCGCCGGTCTTGACTGGGCGTATACCGTATCTTCAGGGGTGATGTGTAACACACGGCTGGCTCTTTGGGCTGGACCTCTGTGCACTGTATGTCGGACTCGAAGGGTAAGATGTCTTAGGTAAGTGAACGCCGTGCTCTCCATCTGCCTCGGGGCAGGGTGCTGTAACCAGTTTCTACACTGGGTAAGGGGAGCAGGCCTCTTGACTTCAGAGGACTGCTGTCCGTCGTTTACTGCACGAACGGTAAGTTTCGAGTAATTCTAATGTCTTTAAAAGTCTTTAGTAATGATGTCTCTTGTTTTGCAGGGTTCCGGCGATGGCGGATGACGGGCTGAAGTGAGTTGAAGATGGAGCCCGTGTGATGAATAGAAGCGCCTGGAAGCACGTAAGTAAGCGCTTGTTGCCTGCTTCACGATGCGCTCTAACTGTCTTTTTATTTTGCAGGTACAAGTTCGGAGCGGCTGCAGGGTGCCGGAATACCCACTGGGTTAGATGTGGAAAGGAGTAATGGCACGTGAGTATTAAAGTTCCCCAATGTCTTTAAACGCACCTTGTTTTGTCTTTCAGATGCGGGATGCAGCGCCGAAGGCCTCCGGAGCGTGCGAAGAGTTGGTAAGCTTTTGTCTTTCAGATGCCGGAATGCAGTGCGAAGACCTCCGGAGCGCACGAAGAGTAGGTAAGCCTTTGTCTTTCAGATGCCGGAATGCAGCGCGAGGCGTTGGCGACAGCCGATGGACCAGGTAAGTGAAGCGCTGTCACTGAAGACCGTAATGCTAACCTGTTCTTTCTTGTCTTTATAGGTGTTGCTGAAGACTGGATTCAGGATGGTAAGCCTTTTTCCTTAGGCCCAGGATCAGATGCAGAAGACACGATGAGCGTTCTGCTGCAGAGGATGCAGAATAACGCAAAGCAAGATTCATCCATCGGGTGTGGTTTAAATAGCCTCCTGTAGTGCTTAGGTGTCTCCTTCCACAGCCACGCCTAGGTAAGAAAAGAGTTCCTGCTTTCCAGAAGAGTTCCAGTGTTCTGAACCTAGGGAGTGGCTCCTGCCCCACCCAACAGGAAAAGTAGTTCCAAACAGAAGAGGATCAGAGGCTCAACTGGCAGGCAAGTAAGCAGCATGGTCTGCTGCAGGTAAGTCCACCCAAGCATTATGAGCCCGGCGCTTCCAGCGCTGGGACTGGGCATATTTATGAGCCTGGTGCCACTGGCGCCAGGACTGGGTCCAAAAGGTCCCAATTCGGACTGGTTGGCACTCGGAACCTGGGTTATGGATCTGCTTCCAAGGGAGTTGGGAAAACCCTGACCTTTTGGAAGCAGAGATCATGACAGACATGCTCACTGGTTTTAGCTAGAGGCTCGCACATCCTTTGCGACATCCGTTTTGCCGTTGAGCCCCATTCTATTTTCAGGTGGTGTTGGTTTCCAGTTTCTGAGGCCATTGGGAAGACTTAACTTTGCTTCCCACTATGGTACCAGCACGACAAACCTGCTTCTAAAGTAATTCTTCCGCTGATGACTTCCCAAGCCTTCTGGCTCAACACTCTGTGGCTCAGCGGTTCATCGTCGGCACCAAGAGGATGAGGATCCTTCCAAAAGTGTCTCTCTACTTCATATTGGTTTGGAGTTTTCGATGTCCCAGCACCTATCATGCGCTCGCAACCACTAGAGCGTGTTCATGGATCCTAGGATTCCCTTATCTTTATTACTCTGTTCAGCCACCTCATCCGAGTATTTCCATACATATGGGAATAATAGATAGGTTTGGGTGTTTCGTAGCTAGAATACTAGAAGATGTTATTAGCAGGTGTTATGGTTGATTGAAGGGGTCTACCACAGAATGCTATAAAGGCATGGGGAATTGCAGGGATATCCCCAAAAGGGAAAGGGGTAAATGTCTTTTCATGCAATAATGCATTTTCATCCCGCTGAGGTTCACCTCCCCCCATGTGATCCTCCCTCATATAGGCACCCCCATGGTTAGGATCAGGTAGCAGCTGCCGTCTGTGGCCACATAGGAAGAGGCTACCTCTGGGAAAGTAGTGAGGACATCATTGGATTCATCATAGAGAGCTGATACCAAGCCGTCTGGGTTTTCTTAGCTATGTGTGTCTTGAAGGAGAGGTGTTTGTCGATGTGTACCCAAGGGACTTGGAGCAGGAGGTGAGCTTGGGTATAAAGCCCCCAGGCTTCATGGTTGACAGCCAAATCTGTATGTCTGCATGTTCGGTGTTGTTGATGAGGAGTAGGAACTAGGTCTTGGAGGGGTTGAGCTTCAAGTATGCACTGCACATCTAAGACTGGATCAGTGAGAAGCAGGTTTTGAACCTTTGGATGCCCTTGATGGAGTTGATCTTCAGGTATAGCTGTGTGTCGTCAGCATATTGGTTGTTGTGGATGTTGTGTGTGGCCAAGAGGGCTCCCAGCGGCTCCATGTATAGATTGATGATCACTTGGGAGAGGATGGAACCCTGCGAGACTCCACAAGTTATGGGTGGCATTGGCAATCTAGAGGAGTCCATCAGTACAAACTGCTTCTGGTTGACGGGGTAGGACTTGAACTAGCATAGGACAAGGTTGCTCATCCCCATGCACTGATGTAGGGTGTCTGTGAGTATCTAGTTTTCTACTGTGTTGAAAGCGGGTGAGAGGTTGAGTAGAACCAGGAGGCAGTGGTGGCCATCATCAAGGATGTTGAGGGCATCGTCGACCATCTGTATGGTTGCTGTCTCCGTGCTGCAGTTGGGTCTGAACCTGGATTGGTAGGTTTGGAGGAGATTGTTGGTGTTGATGTGTTTCTGCAGTTACGTAGCTACCGCTATCTCAATGATCTTACCTAGGAAGGGAAAATGGGTGATGGGGCAATAGTTAACTAGGTTTTCAGGATCCACAGTGGGTTTCTTTAGTAGAGGGAGGATTTGTCCTATATTTAGGGTTGATGGGAAGATGCCTTAAGTTAGGGAGCTGTTGATGATCTCCAGATATGGAAGGAGAGCTTCTGCATGGAGGGTCTTGAGGATGGATGCTGGGAGGATTCCACTGTATGTGATATGGATTTGAGGCCAACCAGGGTTTCTACCGGGTCCTCTGTAGAGAGTGTCTTGAATGTTGTCCAGGGTATGGGGATTTCACAAGGAGGGATGTGAGGTGGACATGTGGATGCAAAGCTGGTGTATATGTGCTGGCAAATCTTGCTGATTTTGTCAACGAAGAAGGTGTTGATGGCAGTGGATTTTTTTATGGAGTTTGGTATGGCAGGTTCGGGAAGTGGGTTGACGCAGTGTTTGACTGCTTTGAAGAGGGCTGTTTTTGTTGTCGGCTTCTGCTATGGTGTTCTGATAGTAGGAGACCTTGGCTGTGTTGATTAGTTGTTGGCAGGCTGGTTGGAGTTCCCTGAGGAGCACCAGATTGTATATGGTCCAAGAGTGGTGCCAGATTTTCTTTTGTTTCCTGATGACTCTTTTGTTGAGGTTGAGTTTTTGCGTGTACCAAGATGCCGACTGTTTCAGTTTGCAGGTTAATATTAATGTTAAAGGACATTTGTACCGCGCACTATCACCACCGGAGTGGTCCCCTGGCGCTCTGGTCGCCCTGAAAGAGGAGGGGAGGTTGAGTTAGTGGGAGGAAGCAGGAAAAGTGCAAGAGAGCAGTGATGTGCTGTTGGCGGCCTCAGCCCGGTGGGTCCGTTGGCTGGGCCTGGGGTGTTTGCGGCCGGTATTCGTCATGTACTGTTGTGCGAGTCTAACTGTGTTTTTGTTTTGTTGTTGCAATGTAGTGAAGTTTGTGCGGTTTGTTGTGCTGTAGGTTTTGGTTGTGTTTGGTTTGGAGTTGGAGAGGTGTATGCAGAAGGGGAAATTGTTAGTAGGGTTGGTTAGTTTGCGTCTCCATCCTGAATTGAGGCGCTCGGCTTGCATAGTCTCCCCTGATGCGCCTCTGTCCTGATCTGGGTCCGACTGGCATACAAGGTTCCTTACTCCTCTGGTCCCCACCTCTAACATGCTCTCTCATAGCCCCCCCTATCCTCCCTTCATACTCCTGTGGCCACTGCACCTGCCAATGTCAACATCTCAGGTAGTGTGGTGATTGCCAATATCTCGACGATTCCACAACGCTGGGGTACCTAGTGGTAACTAAGGAGTGGGTGAAAGTGATGGTGGGATTGTCTGGGGTAGTTGACTCAGTCTCCATGCGTGTCGCCTGTGTTCCAGTCTATCCGGTGTCACCCGTCCAGGTGCCATGGGAGCTTCCCTGTCGGTTTGGGGTTGTCCCTGTCCTTTTCAGTTTAGTCATCCTTATTCCTGTTTCAGTTTTCAGATTTAGTCTTTGGTGTTGAAGAGCCAGGTTTTTAGTGATTTCCTGAATTTTAGGTGATCTTCATTGTTTCTTATTTCTTTTACAATGTTGTTCCAGGTTTTTGCGGCTAAGTGGTAGAAGGGGGTGCCTCCAAGTTTTTTCTTAAGGTATGGTTTGAGTTCCAGGCGGATTTAGTTGCTTGATCGGAGGGGTCTCGTTGGTTTGTAGACTGTTATTTTCTTTTGTAGGAATTCTGCTCCTTGTCCGCTGATTGCCCTTTGCATTATGCACATTGTTTTGAAGGTGATGCGATATTTTACTGGGAGCCAGTGTAGTGCTTTTAGGGCTGGAGTGATGTGGTCTCTTCTGGATAGGTTGAGGAGTAGTCTTGCTGCTGCATGTTAGATCCGTTGCAGTTTCTTCAGGAGGTATTCTGGTATTCCGAGGTAGAGGCTGTTTGCATAGTCGATTTTTGACATGATTAGGGCGACGATAGTGAGTGTTTTGTGCGTGAAGGAGAGGAAAGGTAGAATTCTTCTTGCCGTGTGGAGGAGGAAAAAGCATTTCTTCACTGTTGCATTTATTTGTGGTTCTAGGGTTAGGGTGTTGTCCATTAGGACTCCCAGATTTTTCACTACCTTCGATGGTGTTGGTGCGTTTCCCATTTCCGCAGGCCACGGGATGGTGGTTTCGTTCTCTTGGTCTTTGGATACGATCATGATTTCTGTCTTTCCTGGGTTGATTTTCAGGTTGTTGGCATCCATCCAGTTGAAGACTTCTTTCAGACAGTCGATTAGGGTTGAATGGTCGGCATCAGTGTCTTTGATTTTGTAGATGATCTGAGTGTCATCTGCGTAGTTGTAACATGTAATGTTGTATTTTTTGAAGATTCTGATGACCGGAGTCTGATAGATGTTGAAATATAGTGGAGATAGTGAGGATCCTTGTGGCACTCCACAGTCGTTAACTCGTGAACTGGATTTGAAAGGTTTGATCCATACGGTTTCTGTTCTGTCTGCTAGGAATGATTTGGTCCAGCATAGTGCTGTGTCTGTTATGCTTATGTCTTCTAGTCTTTTGGTCAGGGTGTCATGGCTAACTGTGTCAAAGGCTGCGGAGAGGTCGAGCAGAATAAGGGTTGAGGTAGTGTTTGAGTCTACGTTAGTTTTGAGGTCGTATTTGAGGTGCATTGCTTCAGAGGCGCATGCCGGTCGATGGAGGCTGAGAGGGTGTCATTGAGGGCTTCCAGTAGAGAGTCACAGTTCAGTTGGGGGTGTTCAGTACAATTGAGGTGGAGGTTGACAAGGTCTTCTGTGAGGGTTTCCACCAGAGAGTTCTTGAATGAACTGAAGGTTTGTCTGATGGGTTTCTGCTGGGAGTGCTTGACTGGGGTGATATGCAGGATGTTGAAAGGCACAGTCAAGTGGTCAAAACAGTCAAGCATGAGAGGAGAGATGTAGTGGAAGAAAGGAAGTGTGGTGATGATAAAGTGGAGGATGTTACCTTTCTCGTGTGTTGGGTCTTTTGTGTGCTGTTTGAGGCATTGGGATTGATGTATTGAGAAGGCAGAGGAGAGTTTCCTTCATCAGTTTGGTAGACTTGTTGCCTGGGAGGTTGAAGACGCTGTGGTGCTCAAGTGAAAAGCGAGCTAAAACATGGTGCTGGTAAGAGGCCATTTTGGACATTTGCTTCCGACCACAGTGAAAGTCTGCATTTTACAATGAACCCTTTTAGAAGGCAAACATGATTTATCAGCGCTAGCAGTATTCTAGTGAGAAGCACATGAGTTCATCACGTAGGATAGTTTTGCATTGCTCGTTCAATAATGAGCTACGAGAAATGGCTGAGATTGTTACAAAGTTGATGGTCGTGCAGAGTATGGGCTATCCCTCTGCCCCCAAATATCAAACTGACATCCACAGTAATACCTGTCAGAATGAAGGTTAGGGCCAAAGATGGTAGTCCGTGGAGTCAGGACGCAGGAACAACCGGAAGAACCCCTGGAGAGCTGTAAGGGAAGGTATATGGTTATGTACTGTTACAGAATGCAGTATCTGAGTATAAACACCTGAACCACTGAAATATCTGTGAGTGTTGGAGCGTGGACCCAGGGAGGTTCTAAGGACAACAGGTCCGGGTGAAGCTTGATAAAGTCCTGGCAGGCAACCACCTAAGGCAGGACCGAGGTCCAAAACAAATAAGGGCTAGACACAAGGCAGTCCGTAGAGCAGCGTGGAGGTCGGCAACAGATGATCAAAGTTCCAAGGCAAGTAAGGGCAAGACACGAGGCAGTCCGTTATGGAAAAACAGTTCGGCAGCCAAATATATCCAAAGTTCCAAAGTTGACAGGGTTTAGACGAAGAGTAATCCGTAGTACAAAAGCCGTGGTCCAAAGTGAAAATAGTCCTGAACGAAGCGCGAGCAACACGTGATCCCAAAAGAACAGCTGTGAAGCAAGGTTGTCAGTAACTGGACTCCTTTTATCCGACGTAGGGAAACACGTGACAACGGTCACGTGACGCAAGTTACCAAAGCGTTGCAGTATTGCTAGGCAACTAGTCACGTGATCCGCGCCGTGTTGTGTCGGACAGTCCTCCGTGAACAGTGTGATTGTTTGTGATGAAGGAGCCTCCAATTAATCTGCCACAAACGTGAAGGGCGATAAACTCCAGTTTTGTCAAGCGTGCCATGTCGTGCCCTACAGTGTGGAACCTGTTGCGGCAGTAAGGTACCTCTGTTGGGATGTGTGGATTTGAGTGCTGCTTGAGAGGAGGACATAGAGGGGCGTGTCTTTTGTGCGGGGGGCGGTGTGACAGAATCCCCCCTCAAAGGCCCACGACCACGTGGGCTGGCCGGGTTATCCCTATGAAACTGCGACACCAAAAGCGGTGCCTGGACATCACGGGAACAAACCCAAGAGCGGTCCTCGGGGCCATAACCCAGCCAGTCCACCAGGTACTGGAGGCGACCCCTATGGAAACGTGATCCAAGGATGGCACTGACCTCAAACACGTCCTGGGAGGACACAGGGACAGGGGCGGGACGAACAAGGACACGAGTGGAAGCAAGGTAAGGTTTGAGGAGGGATACATGGAAGACCGGATGGATCCGCCAAGCATTCGGAACAGACAATCGCAGGGCCACGGGATTCAGGATTTTAATGATCCGATAGGGACCCACAAAGCGAGGCAACAATTTGCGACAACCAGGGATCCGCAGGTGCCTGGTCGATAACCACACCCGATCGCCCACCTGATACACCGGTGCCTCAGCCCGCCTACGGTCCGCCTTAACCTTCATCACGGATTGCGCTTCACGGAGATGGACCAGGGTTTGTGCATGAACACCAGCTAGATCACGTACGCAGGCGTTGGCGGCAGGAGTGGCAGATGAGAAATCAGGGAGAGGAAGGACGCGTGGATGTTGCCCATACAAAGAATAAAAGGGGGAAAACCCAGTGGCTGAATGACGAGAGTTGTTGTATGCAAACTCAGCAAGGTAGAGCAGTTTGGGCCAGGAGTCCTGGAACTGAAGGGACAGACACCGCAGGTATTGCTCTAGGGCTTGGTTAACCCTCTCGGTTTGCCCGTCACTCTCGGGATGGTACGCCGAAGAGAAGCGAGCATCAATACCCAAGAGTTTGGTAAGAGCACGCCAAAAGCAGGACGTAAACTGGGATCCCCGGTCCGATACAATGACTTGTGGTAACCCAAACAGACAAAAAACCGTCTTAAAAAACAGGCGAGCCAGTGCTGGGGCCGATGGTATGCCTGTGCAGGGAATGAAACGGGCCATTTTTGTATATGAATCGACAATAACCCATATGGTATTGTAACCTTGCCTACGGGGTAAATCAGTGATAAGATCCATAGAGATGGTGTGCCATGGCCTGGGAGGTATGGGTAACGGCAGAAGTAACCCTAATGGTCGTCCTCTGCGTGTTTTGCATTGTGCACATACAGAACATGTGTTTACGTAGTTTTCTACGTCTCTTCTCATGGATGGCCACCAGCACCAGCGATGTAATAATTCAAGGGTGCGTTGTTGCCCGGGATGGCCGTTTATGGCAGCATCATGCGACCAGGCAAGCGCCTGATTGCGTACCTCGCAGGTAGGAAGAAACAGCTTGTCCTGGACAAACGGCAGCCCGCCTCGGAGTATAATGTCCCATTCAGTGAGTGCATGAGGATGTTGAGCAACCCATTGTCTGATAGCAGTGAGCATGGTTGGCGAGGGTGTACACATACAAACAACGTGGCTTTTCCCTAATAACGTGTCTGGAAACGAAACTAATGAATCCCCACCGGGAGATCGGGACAAAGCGTCAGCCTTGCCGTGGATGGAGCCTGGTCGGTGTTTCACAACAAAGTCAAAGGCAGCAAAGAACAAGTGCCAACGTACTTGCCGGCTGTTGCTGCATTTCAAGGAAGCCAGATCTTGTAGGTTCTTGTGGTCAGTATAGACCACTGTTTGATGCTTGGCCCCCAAAAGATGGTGTCGCCAGGTCTGGAGGGCGTCCTTGATGGCCAGCAGCTCTTTCTCGGTTACCGTGTAATGAGTTTCGGCTGCCGAGAATTTTCGAGAATGATAGGCCACTGGATGCAAACTACCCGTGGTTGGACACGGCTGGGACAATACAGCGCCCAGAGCAAACGATGAGGCATCTGCCTCCAGAACGTAGGGTAGGTCGGAGTCGGGGTGTTGTAGGACAGGGGCAGAAGCAAACCTGGACTTAAGAGCCTCGAATGCCTTTTGATGTGTAGGGTTCCATATGTAGGGAACCTGAGGACTAGTCAAAGCGGTCAGCGGAGAAACAATGGAAGAAAAGCCTGCGATGAACCGTCGGTAAAAATTAGCGAAACCAAGAAAAGATTGGAGTTGTTTGATGTTAACCGGTGTCGGCCATCCCATAACAGCACGAACCTTAGACTGATTCATGGACAAACCCCCGGGGGAGATGAAAAAACCTAGGAACTCCACTTCTTTTGAATGGAAAGTACATTTCTCAGGCTTGGCGAAAAGAGCGTTCGCCTTGAGGCGAGAAAGAACCTCTCTGACATGACAGACGTGTTCCTCCAACGAGGATGAAAAAACCAAGATATCGTCCAGATATACCACCACGAACGTATCCAGAATGTCAAAGAACACGTCGTTGATAAATCGTTGGAAAGTAGCGGGAGCGTTACAAAGCCCAAAGGGCATTACGGTATACTCATACAGTCCCTGCTTGGAGCAGAAGGCCGTCTTCCACTCGTCCCCAGGCCTCATACGGATCAGGTCGTATGCCCCTCTTAGGTCCAGTTTGGTAAAAACCGTAGCCCTTGTCAGCCTGTCCAGTAGGGTGGAGATGAGCGGTAGAGGGTACCTGTTTTTAATAGTAATGGCATTCAACCTCCTATAGTCTACACACGGCCGCAAGTCGCCTTCCTTTTTTGGCACGAAGAATATCGGGCTGGCAGCCGGGGAACATGATGGACGGATGTGTCCTAATTGTAAAGCCTGACGGATGTATACTTTGAGGGCCTGTTCCTCTGGGTGTGACAACGAGTAGATCTTACCCCTGGGTATAGGAGCGTCTGGAACCAGATCAATCGGACAATCGTATGGTCTGTGTGGGGGTAGACCTTCCGCAGTGGCTTTATCAAAAACCATGTGGAAATCATGATATTCGGCGGGAATGTTCGCCAGGATGGCCCCCACGGTATGCGAATGCCTAGTGTCTGGTGTAATGTCATCAATGTGAGTAGCTGCCAGGGCACCAAGGATTGTGGCAGGAGAGGAGAGCGACTCATTTTCCACAAGACAGAACTGTTGACACACTTCAGATTCGAACATGACTTGTCCCGTTCCCCAATTAATCAACGGGTTGTGTTGCCGTAACCAAGGTATACCCACTATAATGCCGAATTGGGGTGTAGTGATAAGGTCAAATGACATGACTTCCCTATGGGTACTCTGGATCAATACTTCCAAGGGAGCGGTCTGGAACCGGATGGGACCGGAAGACAAAGATGTGCCATCGACCGCATGTACAGGTTCTGGATGTTCTTTTCTGACCAGGGGTAGGTTGAGACGATGGGCCAAGTCTATATCGATGTAACATCCGGTAGCCCCTGAATCAATGACAATATGAACCACATGTGTGACCTCCCTAGTGGGTTTCATAAGGGCATGGACTACTACCGGTCTGACGGGGCCAAAGGCGGGTTCAGAGGGATTCGTGGATAGGCTCGCCGGTGCCCCCTGAATCATGGGCGAGCCCTCTGAAAACCCGGGGTTTTGTTCCTAGGACGTCGGGGGCATTCCCTTACATAGTGTCCGTTCAACCCACAATAGAAACAGGCATTATCCGTTCTCCGACGTTCTCGTTCGGTTGATGTTATCGGGCTTCGGATACCACCTATCTGCATGGGTTCGGAAGAGGTAGAGGAGGCTGGACTGGACTGGCTAGTGAACGTTGTTTCTGTCCTTCTCTCGGATCTCCTTGCATCGATCTGTAAAGCAAGATCCACTAGATCCGAAAACACCGAGGGAAGAGCAGGAACCACTGAAAGCGCATCCTTCATGGTGTTGCACAAGCCACGGTAGAACACAATTGCCTTTTTCTCCTCAGGCCAAGAAGTCTCAGCGGCAAGTTGGTTATACCGAGCGATGTATTCTATCAGTGATAGTTTACCCTGTGTTAGGTCTAGGAGTTCCAGGTCCCTTGATTGAGCCTTATGGCGTGTATCGAAGACTTTGGCCATTTCCGCTATGAGAAGATCAAAATCATACAAGGCGGGATGATTGTTTTCCAACATTGGATTCGCCCATGTAGCCGCTACCCCAGATAGATGTGAGAGAAGAAACGCGGCCTTTGTGACTGAATCGGGAAAAGCCAAGGGTCTGCACAAAAAATGAAGCTTACATTGGTTAATGAAAGTACGGTATTTCCGAGGATCCCCCTGGAAACGTTCTGGAGCAGCAAGAGGAACAGGGTTTGGGAGTAACACAGTGGGTGTAGGGGCTGGAACAGGGGCTGGCTGATTCGGGGGAACGGTATCCCCGAATTCGGCATCTGGGGGCAATGGGTAATGTGTGCTTTGTAGGGCATCAAGTCGGTTATGTATGGCGGTCGTGGCGGCGGCCATGTCAGTCCTGAGGGACGCCACTGCCTGTATCAAAGCCGTCACTGGGTCCCCGGTGGAGGGATTCATGCTCTGGATGACCAAAAATAGGCTTCACAGTCTGTTACAAAGTTGATGGTCGTGCAGAGTATGGGCTATCCCTCTGCCCCCAAATATCAAACTGACATCCACAGTAATACCTGTCAGAATGAAGGTTAGGGCCAAAGATGGTAGTCCGTGGAGTCAGGACGCAGGAACAACCGGAAGAACCCCTGGAGAGCTGTAAGGGAAGGTATATGGTTATGTACTGTTACAGAATGCAGTATCTGAGTATAAACACCTGAACCACTGAAATACCTGTGAGTGTTGGAGCGTGGACCCAGGGAGGTTCTAAGGACAACAGGTCCGGGTGAAGCTTGATAAAGTCCTGGCAGGCAACCACCTAAGGCAGGACCGAGGTCCAAAACAAATAAGGGCTAGACACAAGGCAGTCCGTAGAGCAGCGTGGAGGTCGGCAACAGATGATCAAAGTTCCAAGGCAAGTAAGGGCAAGACACGAGGCAGTCCGTTATGGAAAAACAGTTCGGCAGCCAAATATATCCAAAGTTCCAAAGTTGACAGGGTTTAGACGAAGAGTAATCCGTAGTACAAAAGCCGTGGTCCAAAGTGAAAATAGTCCTGAACGAAGCGCGAGCAACACGTGATCCCAAAAGAACAGCTGTGAAGCAAGGTTGTCAGTAACTGGACTCCTTTTATCCGACGTAGGGAAACACGTGACAACGGTCACGTGACGCAAGTTACCAAAGCGTTGCAGTATTGCTAGGCAACTAGTCACGTGATCCGCGCCGTGTTGTGTCGGACAGTCCTCCGTGAACAGTGTGATTGTTTGTGATGAAGGAGCCTCCAATTAATCTGCCACAAACGTGAAGGGCGATAAACTCCAGTTTTGTCAAGCGTGCCATGTCGTGCCCTACAGTGTGGAACCTGTTGCGGCAGTAAGGTACCTCTGTTGGGATGTGTGGATTTGAGTGCTGCTTGAGAGGAGGACATAGAGGGGCGTGTCTTTTGTGCGGGGGGCGGTGTGACAGAGATGAGCAGGTGCACGGATAATGGTGCTGGGAATGGGGGCACAGTAGTATGAGATGGGTTTTTTGCACTGTGAATAAAGGGCGTGTAAAGAGCCAATTATATTCTAACTATTGGTCTAAATTTGTGTTATTGCCTCCCTGTGTCTAAGAACTTTCACTCTGTGTAGTGGTGTATGTATTACCAATCTGAAGTGCCAACACTTTCTGGAAAGCAAAACATAGTGGCGCTGTGAGCAGGATCCTTGTGAGGTAATTGATTCTGAGTACTAGACGAATCTGAGCTTGCACATAGAAAGGCAATTTCTTTGGTATTTTAGGTTTGATAAGTGTTTGATTGTGTTGTTTGGGATTTGATAGGAGGTTGTGGAATATCCATTAATCAAATGAGTTAATTATTTAGGAAGCTTGGAAGCTCCGCAGGCAGAGAATGTCCCAAATTGCTGATCCCAGGGTGGGCTAAGAGTCCATATGACAAACTTGCACAGACTTGGGCGTGTGGTTCAGGTCTAAGTGAGCCATGGGATGAGAACATAGGAGACGTAAGTCCAGCCAAAGTGGCCGCTGGTTTACAGCAAATTGCTGTTGAAAAAGGAAAGGAGTGCTTAGCTTTAGGCAGAATAGTTTGGGTTTTGTTGCATGTGTTTAGTAAGATTCATCAGCAAAATGTAGAATTGCAGGCGAATGTCTTGACGCTATAGAAGGAGTTGGTGGAGAAGCACATTGCACTAATACAGCAGCTGCAGATAATAATAATAATAATAATAATAATAATTAGGCTTTTATATATAGCGCTACAAACCCTGAAATTGTATCATGATGAGGCAAATCGATATCAGGTCTGTGGCCGAACGAGCTGCTGTGTGAGTTGCCCAATACAAATATCGGAAAAGGAGAGGGAGAGTGAATTCTCCAAAAGGTGGCAACTGTAATCGTCTCTGTAGGGATCGACTGGAATCCCGGCCAGTGGGATGGAAATGTGTTTGACAGCACGAGTTAAGGCAGTTGTTCAGAAAGGGAGACACCATCTAAGCCAGAACCTGAAAGGAAGGAGGGGACCGCTAAACTGGTCACAAGCCAAAGAGCGGGGCCACATCTGCAAAATCCGGCAAGTGGGTTGGTAGATTTAACATTGCTGGAGGATTTTACTCAGCAAGAGGTTGGAGAGATTATCAGTCGATTAAGACAGAAGGCGGGTGAGCCTCTGTTAACATGGATGGTGAGATTATGTGACAGAGGGGCAGCAGGCCTTCTCATAGATCCAACAGATTCCCAGCGATCTTTGCCATTGTCTCATGAAACAAATATACAGAAGATCTTGCGAGCAAGGCCGCCTCCTGATGCCCAGGGGTGAGAAACAGCACTTTCATTGTTACAGTTAGCAGCTCAGGGATGTAATCGCAAATATCTGATTACTTCTGATTGGCCCAGTGGCGGGAAGAGATGGTATACATTGAGAGATGCCATTAGAGACTTAGAGAGCATGCTATGAAGCAAACAATCCATGTTGATGATCCAAAACATGCAGGAGTAGTGGTGCTATCCATTTCAGCACAGAATTTGATAATTCGAACTGCCCAGCCTGCATACAAAAATTTCATCATGACATTGCTGGTGGGAATGACAGACAAATTAATGGATGAAGTGGTAGATGCCATCTGACAGTTAGCAGACCTGGGCGAATGGGACAAAATTGAAGAAAAACCCTCAGAATGGGAAAGGGAGAGAGAGCGGTGGAGTGATGGACGCACTCCTGTTAAGAGATCTGATAGTCGATATTCTCAAGTATCGAGGAAGGACATGTTTTTGGCACTACTAGAAGATGGAGTGCAGTGGGAAGAAATTGACGGGATTGAAACCTGAGAAATGTATCAGGTATACAAAAATAGATGTCTTCATTGAAAAGAGAGATACAGACAGGTTAAGCGACAGGTTGTGAATAAGCGAGATGGGGGGACACTTCAACCTCCACGCCTCCTGAGGAGGAGGTGGACGAGGTGTCCTTAGGGATACCTTCACCATATCAGCCAACATTTGCTGATTTGTGGAAAGTGGTGAGTGCGATGTTGGAGACTGAGTCCAAATCCACACATTCAAACTCTGGTAGCCTCTGTCCGGCTTAAGGTGGACAGGCAACCTCATGTGAAGGTAAAACTTTTTAGGCAATCTGGGAATACACAAGAGGTTTGTGCTTTGATTGATACTGGGGCAGAGGCCTCATTGATTCATGGAAATCCTTTGAGATTTAGAGGTCGACATTTTACTATTAATGGCCTGGGAGGGAAAGAGACACCCGCAGTTCAGACGGGCGTGGACATGAAAATTGGTTATTTAGAATGACAGAAATATCAAGTGTTCATTCTTCTGATACCTGAGTACATTGTTGGTTTTGACATTTTGGAGGGATTGACCTTAGTTTTAGAAGGCAAAACCTATCAATTGGGAGTGAGTGCATCAACTTGTACACCAGTTATTGTGGAAAATGGAAGATGCCTCCAGTGCAAGTTCCTTTGTCCATAAAACGTGTGTCGATGAAACAATACTGCATTCCTGGGGTGCACAAGGATATTTCCGAAATTTTCAAGGGATATGTTGAGGCTGGGGTGCTACGTCCCGTGACTACGGCATGCAACAATCCGGTCTGGCCAATCAAAAAATGAATTGAAGTTATAGAATGACTGGATTATCGCGAGTTGAAAAAGCATACTCCTCCTTTAATACCCACAACCCCGGATGCCGTTACTCTGATTGAGAACGTTCAAAGGTTTGAGGGAACATGGTATGCAGTGATTGATTTGGCTAATGCAATGTTCACTTTACCAATTGCAGAAGAGTGTCAAGATCAGTTGGCATTTTCGTGGAATGGGCGGCAAAATATGTTCAAACGTTTGCCTATGGGATATATGCATAGTCTGACCATCTGTCACCAGCTGGTGGCAGAACACTTAGACAAAATACTGTGCAAACCTGATATACAGATTTTGCACTACATTGATGACATTCTAGTGCAGGGAAAAGATGAGCAAAGTGTGTGGCTGCACCTTGAAATAATCATGGAAGGATTGAGAAAGGAAGGGTAGGTGATTAATGAAGAAAAGATCCAAGGTCCAGAAGAGACAGTGATCTTTTTGGGGATTCAGTGGGACAATGCACATCCAGAAATGGTGCTGAAGGCTAAACAAAAGATACATGAATTTGCTACTGCCATGATCAAGAAACAGGCTCAGCAATTCAATGGGTTGTTTGGGTTTTGGAGACAGCATATACCACATTTGGGACAAATATTGGCCCCCCTCTACAAAGTGACACAAAAGAAATTTGACTTTGAATGGGGAGAGGAGCAAGCAAAAGCATTTCAATTAGCAAAAGAGACAGAGCACCATGTGCTTGATTTGTGGCTGTTGAGGGCAGGTGAGGTTGAACTAAATGGATCTGTACATGACAATTATGCCAATTGGAGTTTGTGGCAAAAGCAAGACAGGAAATATGTTCCTTGGAGTCGTAAGTTACCCAAGGCTGGTGACAGATATACTCCATTTGAAAAGCAATTGCTAGCATGCTATTGGGCTCTTGTGGACACAGAGCAGATGACAGTGGATCATTGTATATTGATTAGACATGAAATTCTGATCATGCAATGATCTCTGAAGACACATTGAATAGTACATGCTCAAGAGGCTAGCATTATCAAGTGGAAATGGTACATTCAAGATCATGCCAAATCAGGGAAGAGTGGATTTGCAAAGTTACATGAGAAAGTAGCTGGTGTGCCACCTGTAGAGTTGTACCACAGGAAGTGACAGACATCTTTGAATCTCCTGTGAAATGGGGATTACCATATGGAGATCTGACAAGTGAACAAACAGAACATGCTTGATTTACTGATGGTTCAGCCCAATATATAATGGCAGAATGACAATGGAAAGCAGTGTCATATAATCCCAAAACGAGGAAGATTTTGATGACGACAGGGAAAGGACAGAGCAGTCAGTTTGCAGAACTGTATGCAGTGTGTCGGGCGTTAAAACATGAATCACCTGGTGAGTGTCATGTATACACAGATTTGTGGTCTGTGGCCAATGGACTAGCTGTGTGGCTGCCAACATGGCAGAAAAATGGGTGGAAGATCCATTTGAAAGAATTATGGTAAGACATTGTGGAAATGGTGCATTGTGCGACAGATTCATTAGAATGTTGGTTTAATTCTGTTGCAGATGAACATGCCAACATTTCATCTGTGGAAGCGAGGGATCGAGCAGACGATGATATGGAGGGTGTGGCCAAATGGGCACATCAGAAAAGTGGATATCTCAGAGAAAAAGCCACTATCAGATGGGTGCAAATAACAGGAATAAATATTCCTTTGGAAGAAGTGGAAACTGTGATTTTGAATTGTCCAATATTGACCTATTCCTCATGTAATTCAGGGTACATTGAACCAAGGTATGTTACCAGGACAAATTTGGCAGATTGATTATATCGGTCCAATGCCGATCAGTAAAGGATGCCAATTTGTGTGTACCATTGTGGACACATATACAGAATACTTGATGGTGTTCCCATGGAAGAGAGCAACGGAGTTAGCACCATAAAGTTGTTAAACCAGATTACATTGCACTATTGAGTACCTGTACGAATCCAAAGCCAATGGATATCACTTTAAAGGCAAGTTACTTCAGGAATATTGTCAGGAAAAGGGCATTGAGCTGATATTCCAAATCCCATATCATCCCGAGGGTTCGGGGTTGATTGAGAGAATGAATGGCTTGTTGAAAGAACAACTATGTAAGACTGGTGATGGTAACTTGACAGGGTGGTGGGATCGCATCTGAGATGCTGTGCAAGTGTTGAATAACAGACCTATTACAAACAATGAAACCCCACATATGCGCAGGTTAACTCCAGCTTTACAAATGAAACCTAATGTGGCAGTGCAAACATTCTCGTACTTGGAGATATTGCCACGAGCTCTAGCTCCTTATAGAGCCACCCAAGAATCAGCCAGAGTAGACTTTCACTCTAATGAAGAGATCAGACTTGAAGCTAGAGAAATCTGTGTTATTGATACAGTGATTGGAGTATGAATACCATCAAATCATATGTAATTAATTGCCCCTAGATCTGGATCAGCATTGAAGGGAATGCAAGTGCTAGGAGGTATTGTGGACGCAGATTACCAAGGGGTGATTAAAGTTATTTTAATTGACAGTGGAGACCAGATTCTACCAATCCACAAAGTGGATAGGGTGGCACAATTGATTATCGTACCTGTGAAGCTAGCAATGATGAAAAAAGATAGCCACCCACTGTGGTAACTACATGTGGGGACAGAGGTTTTGGCTCATCGGACAAAATGGTACCAGGGCGAAAGTATGGGTCGAGAAACCTAGCAGCCCGCCGGTTCCGGCAGATGTAATTGTAGCAGGGGAGGATCAGGTGGTCTTAGTGATGGATCTTGGGAAGAGGAAATGGAGTCAGATCCCCGCTGACAAATGTTTCTTATGTGAATGATGTACAATGCTTTTATCTATATGTTTAGATTTTTTTTGTGTGCAGATTCTGTATGTGGCGATTGTGCCTGTATGGCTGTGTGGAGTACGTTCAGGAGGGTTCGGGACATGCAAAGAAGAGTGGCAAGTGTCTCCATTGTGCAACCGACTCCGGCGACACAAATGATGTCCTGCAGTGATGACTGCACTATGTTGGCCATGGTGGATGCAGAATGGCCGGCCGACGATGCAGCGAGAGTTCGAAAATTTGCGAGAAGACGCCATAGATTTAGGCGTGATGCTCTGCCTACTGCATCTGCAGATCTTTCTTTTATTCGGCATGGTGATTCTTCCATCATGAAGCAAACGGACAACATGTGGGCCTTCTTGGCGTGACATGTGTTAAATATTTCACACTTTTGCTTGGCTTACAGTCATGATGCTGAAAATCTGCTTTCAACGTGTCTTGTGGCTGTGCCGACACCGGCTCCTGTGTAGCAAAATTTGTTTTGTAATCCTGCATAATGATTCCCTTGTTGAAGAGTATGACATGAGGAGTTTGTTTTCCATCTATGAGTACTGTAAGTGTTGTTGGGAAGCAACCCACAAATGGAGAAATATGACGCATATTGTGACTTACAATGTTGTGCATGGAGACGTGTGCTATAACATGACTTGTGACCCTAAAGACTTTGGCAGATGTCAAAAATTGGACTTGTACTGAGTTCAATGCACAGTTGTGTTCGTGACCTGCTAGTGAATGTTGTGATCTTTCAAATTTGATGTTATGTAATTTTACGGTAAAGACTGCAAGCCATTTCAAACATGTGAAGTTGCCCGCTGGATGGTTGTTTTCCTGTGGGAACGTTACCTACTTTACATTCCTGCTAACTTTCTGGAGGTCCTTGTGCTTTAACTCAATTGGGACTGACTATGTTTCCTTTGCAACTTGCTATGCATCACGTAAGGAGATCTAATTTTGAACTTGTGAGTTTATTGCCCAATTGTGATTCTCATGTGTATTTATTGTCTGAAGCTGTTGTGTTAGCTCTTGCATTTTCTTTGGTGAGTGTGTGGGGACCTGCTGCTGGGGGTTATACAGCCCTAATTAGATAGCTTGTTTAGTGGTAAAATGGCTAAATGAGACCTCTCAAGCTCTGGAAGAATTGCTTTCAGATAGTAACATTTTGAAGAAGGCCATTATTCAGAACAGAGCTGCCATTGATTATTAACTTCTGAAACATAATATGGTGTGTCATGCTTTAGAGGATATGTGTTGTTTTGACCTGCGTGATCATTCCCGATCTATGGAAAAACATATTAATAGTTTAAAAGACCTGATTTCTCAAGTGACACAAGATCACACCAAGAGATGGTGGGATCGACTTTTTTCTTGGATTCCTACCGCATTACTTTACACTTTTGTGTGCAATTTAGTGATGACTTTTTTTCGCCATTTTCAAAAAACGTCTTTTGTTCCACTGGGATATGGAAGCTAAATGTCCAAGGGTGGATTGTAGTGCTCAAGGGAAAAGCAAGCTAAAACATGGTGCCGGCAAGCAGGCCTTTTGGACATTTGCTTCCGACCGCAGTGAAAGTCTGCACTTTGTGATGAACCCTTTTAGAAGGCAAACATGATTTAGCAGCGCTAGCAGTATTCTAGTGAGAAGCGTATGAGCTCATTTTGTAGAATAGTTTTGCATTGCTAGGACAAGCTACGAGAAGAGGCTGAGATGAGCAGGTGCATTGATAAGGCTGCTGGGAATGGGAGCACAGTAGCATGAAATGGGTTTTTCCACTATCTGGATTTTTCCACTCTAAGAGTGGCTCCGATGCTTGCTGTCTGTCACTCCGGCCAGAGACATTCAGTAAATTGTGGAAGTTTGAGACTGACCAAATAAGAAGAGTAGGGTAATTTGGTGAGGTAGAAGCAAAAAGTTTCATTGAACAGGACGCTCTGTTCCAGGCCCGTTAGCTGAGGTGGTCTCTCCGACTACCTGCTTTGGGGATTTGCAGTGTTGTGCCAGGTGCGATAAAATCGTTCTCTACAGCTGCGCTAATGGTGATGTATTACATTATATTCTTGACATTGTGTATATGTAAGTGTGATAAGTAGCATTTATGAATGTGTGTGTTGTTTGTTAGTAACTGTGAATAAAGGGCACGTAAAGAGCCCATTATATTCTAACTATTGGTCTACATTTGTGTTATTGCCTCCCTGTGTACAAGAATGTTCACTCTGTGTAATTGTGTATCTATCATCAATCTCAGGCAGGTCCCTATACTTTCTGGAAAGCAAAACAGATGCCTAGGAAGATGTTGTTGGCGTACGTGAGGGACACGGGTGACTAGATCGGTGAAGTCTCTGATGAAGGAAGTGTTGGGTTTAGGTGGTCTGTAGATGAGATGGAAGATGACAGTGTGCATCAGGGAGAGGGGGAAGTGTCAGGAGAGAACTTTGACGGAGCCAATCTTGTCGATGTCAAGTCTAGTGCAGGGCCTTGAGGTCTTGTGGATGACTGCGATGCCTCTGTCTGTCTTATTGGCCGGTCTCTGTGTTGTATGCTGTAGCCGTCGGGACCAAGGATGTCCAGGATGTGGGGGGAGGTGGCTGTCAGCAGCGTCTTGTGATGAAGATGGCATCATGGTCATGTGTAGTGATGAGGTCAGCAATGTCTGCTGCATGGGTGATAACTGAGTGGACTCTGGCAAGCATCAACTTCTGTGTTGTGGGCGGTGAGGGGCTGCTGGTGGGCTTGAGGCTGATGTGGGTGAGTTTGCTGCATTACGGAGTCTATGCCTTATAGGAGGGGCAATGTCGTTGGCGTTACCTGGTGATGATGTGGATGGCCTGTGGGGACAGAGGGAGAAAACGGTGTTTGGCGCGTGCTTACCTGTTTTCTGAGCAGGGTTTCGGGCCATGGGTCCTCCTGGTCAAAACAGGTCCAAACAGAAATTTCCATCTTCTTTGTCTTTCCTTCACTTTGGATGCCTGGGCGAGAGACACCCTTGATCTAAGAGTTACGAGCAGAAAAGAAGAGGCAGGGCTAAGAAGGTGGACGGGTCTTAGACCATGTAACCTAGATCCACTTGCACCTGCTCACCAACAGCAAAGGAAATGAGGTTGTAGGGCTGCTTAAGAAGGGAAAAAGGGCAGGAAAACAGGACGCAACCAACTGTTTAGCAGTGATTGAAAGGTGGGTGGGGCGTAGGCCACGTGACCTAGATCCACTTGTACCTGTTTACCAATTGCAAAGGAAAAGATGATGCAGGGCTGCTTATGTAGGGAAAGAGGGTGACAAAGCAGGAAGACACCAACAGCTTAGCAGTTATTGATAGATGGCTGGGGCTTAGGCAACATGACCTAGACCCAGTTTCACATGCTCACCAACTGCTTAGGAAAGGAATCTGCAGGGCAGCTTAAGAAGGGAACGAGGGTGGCAAAACAGGAAGGCACCAACAGTTCAGCAGTGATTGACAGGTGGGTGGGGCTTAAGCCACATGACCTTGATCCACTTGCAACTGCTCACCCTTTATTAGGTTTGTGGTCTTTTTATGGGAAATAGGAGCTTGCAATTCACATGAAACCAAATTTCCCGTAAAGAAAGGCCATATGCACTCCGGACCTTTGTCTGCAGTGCTATAAGCATTAATAGTACAGTGTTATGGCTTGTACACTGCTAACACCCCTAAACCCTTGCTACCCTTTAGCTGATCTAGCAGGCAGTTACCAGCCCTAGCGCTTAATGATATGTTACTGTTAAGTAGAAACCTCAGGTACGTAGATAAGTTTATATACAATGTTTATTCAAGATAAACAGCATCAGACCCCCAGCAGAGCTTCTCCCCTTGCAACTCACCACCAACTGCTGTGCCTCGAAATAGAATCATCACATAACTTTCTGTATGGAGTGTTACCTGCATCAACCTCCCCACCCAGCCAAAATACATTACAACGATTATGGCTAAGATGTGGAGTTCCACAGGGATCAGCATTGTCACCATTGATATTTAATCTATACATCCAATAATTATTCAACATATTGAGGAAATATTGATTAAGATTTCATTCTTACGCTGATGATACCCAGATGTATGTGGAAACAGAGAAGATAGAGGAGTCTTTTGAAAAGATCAACCAGTGTATGCATGAAATTAGAATATGGATGGAGTGCAATCAGCTACAGCTGAATGCAGCTAAAACCGAGGTAATTCTATTTGGAGCAGGGAGCAAGATGAGGGCCGAAAAACAAAGCACAATCCCACGGATCCTAGGGGAAGGGATTCAGTTTTCAAGGAAAATAAAGAACCTCGGATGCACATGGCAGGAAAACCTAGGCAGCGAAGCTCAGGTAGAGGCCAAAGTGAAGGCTGTGTATCACTCGCTAAGTACGATTAGGAATGTGCTCCTGTTTGTGGCAGCAGAAGACCACCCAGTGGTCAAAGGAGCGTTAACCATCTCCCACCTCAATTACTGCAACAGTTTAACGGCAGGGATTCCAGCTAAACAGATGATGAGACTGCAAAGGGCCCAGAATGCGGCAGTCAGGTTAATTGCCCACCCAAGAATAAGAGACCATGTGTCAGCCTCGTGTAGACCTCTCCATTGGTTGATGGTGGAGGATCGGGTGAAGTTTAAATGGCCTGCCTTATGCATAAATGTTTCTACGATCATGCACCAAAATATTTGAATGCCAGGATCCACCACCTTCAGCTAATGAGAGATCTCCGATCAGGAGGTAAAATGCTGTTGACTATGCCCCGGACTAAACAGATCTCAAAGGGAGATAAGAGGTTTTTGGTCTTCAGTCCAAAGTTATGGAACCAGCTATCATTGACTATCCGTTCATGTTCATTATTGGAAAGCTTTAGAAAAGCACTTAAAACCTTCCTATTTAAGTGAACCTAGGTGATCTATAGCACAGTCGCTATACGCTGATCAAGGCACAAATCATAGTTAACATCTGCTCCCGAATGCAGTTTATTCTGCCTGGTGCGCGTAAGAAATATTCAAAATCAAAATCAAAATCAACAACACATTTCCCTTTGTCTACCCAACCCACCCTCTCTTCACCACCACCATCCTATTCTTAATCCACACCTGGCCACCACTCACTTGAACTGCACCCTTCAGCACAGCCACCACTTGTATGGGATCTGAGTATAACAAATCTCCCTTCTTTGTGATGACACCTTTTCTTATCCTCACCCAGTCACCACACTCCACTCTCAATTCTTTCCTTCCCCATCTCACATTCTCTCTCATCACCAACTTCTCCTTCATTTTCTTTAAGTACCTCCTCAATGCATCCACCATACAATTTGACTCTCTCTCCCTTTCCAGTCATGGTGAACTCACCATCGTATTCGCCTTACAACCCCTCATCAATTCAAAAGGACTCACACCTTTTGTGGCATGAGATGACATATGCAAAGCATATAACCTCTGCTGAATGGCCACCTTCTTGTCTTTCCCACAAACACAGGCCATACAGATGACTAACGCACCTATTCATCCTCTGTACCATACCATTCTCTTCCTGATGGTACAAAGCCTACCGTTTGTGTTTCACACCACACGTCTTCATTTACTCCACAAAACATCTGCCTGTAAACTGTTTACCATTATCCATTAATATACTTCCTGGCAGACCTCCTCTTGCAAAAACTTCTTGAATAAAATCAACTATACTCTCACCATTAATCTCCCAAAACAGGAAGGCACCAACAGTTTAGCAGTGATTGACAGGTGGGTGTGGCTTAAGCCACATGACTTAGATCCACTTGCACCTGCTCACCCTTTATTAGGTTTGTGGTCTTTTTATGGGAAATAGGAGCTCGCAATTCACATGAAACCAATTTTCCCATAAAGAAAGGCCATAAGCACTCGAGACCTTTGTCTGCAGTGTTATATACATTAATAGTAGAGTTTTAGGGCTTGTACACTGCTAACAGCCCTAAACCCTTGCTACCCTTTAGCTGATTTAGCAGGCGGTTACCAGCCCTGGCGCTTAATGATATGTCACTGTTAAGCAGAAACCTCAAGTACATATATTAGTTTATATAATGTTTATTTAAGATAAACAGCAACAGACCCCCAACATAGCTTCTCCCCTTGCAGCTCACGACCAACTGATGTGCCCGGAACTAGAATCATGACATAACATTCTGTATGGAGTGTTACCTACATCCACCTCCACACCCAGCCAATATACATTACAACAGTTACTTTGCTAAAAAAGAGCGGCTTATAATGGTTCACATAATGCTGAAGATTGTTAGCTATGTAACGTTATCCTATTTCATCAAATTGGACCGTAAATTCCCAACATGTCTATCAAACACAAGTACAGTATTTGGAAGTTATGTGATCTAACTATAGGTTTTTCAATTGCTAGTAGCAAAGGGCTCTACTTGAAGGAGATCATGTCAAACTGACAAGTTTTTGTTCTTTCGTAACTAACTGTTTTTATCTAAGGCAGTTAAAAAGTGAGATCTGTTCTCTTGTTGCTTTTTTATTTGATTGATATCAGAATGCCTTTAAAAAATTCTCTGATCGCTAGTTTTCAGTATTTATAATTTTGTATACATTTTTGTTTGGCAGTATCTGTATTATGGTTCTTAGTTGTGCTTTTAATAACAGGGCTTCCCTCAGTAAAGCAATACTTCAATAGTAGTTCATATGATTGCTCTTAAACTATAGGCTCGTCAGAGGCCTCGTCAGGAAATTATTAACCTTGATTGTTCTCCACAAGCTGCATTGTACTTAAATGTATTGTGTTTGATAAACAGATTTAAGCCTATTCCAGTGTGATCACCTTTCAAAATAAATGAATATTTAGGGCCTCATTACACGGTAGGCGGTAAGGGTTTACCGGTACCGGTAAGGGCACCGGTACCGGTAAACCCTTACCACCTGATTACGAGGTCCCTTTGCGGGTTGGTACTTTAACGCCTGCTTTTTAGCAGGCGTTAAAAACCAACCCGCAAAGGGACCAGGGTGCTAATTACGGTACCGCAATTTGCGGTACCGTAATTAGCACCTTTCCCATTCCCATTATGCCCAATGGGGCAAAAATGGGAATGGGGAAGGGCAATGGGGGAAGGGGGAATTACCGCCCCACCAACCTTGGAATAGGGCGGTAATTCCCCTTTCCTCCAAGGCGGTGCCGGTATTTTACCGGCATGGACCAAGATGCTAATAGCACCTTGGTCCACCGCCTACCGTGTGATGAGGCCGTTAGTCTTTGGAACTGCTGGTAAATAGGAACAGCCCAATACAGAAATGTAGCAGGTCATTATCAACAACAGGATTATATTCCATTGAGGAGGTCAGAGTGACAGACATGAAAAGCTATTTTACTTGGAAAATTGACATAGCATGAATCATGTTCTTGGTATTCCAATCTACAATTGTATGTTGTGTAAGCCCCTTTAGCATCACTTTCTGATCCCATACGCTGTGTCCAGGAATCAAATGTATATGTGTAAAGAAGATAATGAAAAGGGTTGAATAGTCTACATGAAGCAGGAAACAATGCCTGGGGTCCTGCTACACTCCTCACGTTCCTGCTGTGTCACCCTCCTCCCATTTCAACTCTACGAGAGACCTGGAGTGGTAGAGAATGAGGAAATTACTGAGACTCCACTTATAATTTAGGTGTGGTAGTTTCAAAAATTGTGTGGAAGCTCATAATGAGCGAATTGACCCGGTCAACCAGGACCATAGAATCTATCAAGTATTGGTGTTCTTTTGCTGTTGTAGGGCAATAGTCTTTCTCATGCAAGTGATAATGTCAGTGTAGTTACCTCCATACTTTGAGATGAATATACCATGTTCTGATTCAACAAGAGCACAGACACCCCACTTAGTAGCCTATATAGTGTCTAGGGCCATTTGATTTTGCAGTACCATTGTGTGTATAGCCATTCGCTCATGGGTCATCAGTGAAAGGGACATGGTGGTATAATTAGCCACTCTCTGCCATGATAGGGATAACCTCTGGAATGTATAAGGGTTAATGGCAACACTCACTTTAGGCATCATGAATCCCATGCTACCAATGAAAAGTTCCCAATCTGATTCACCCTTTCTGTCTGGGTAGGGATGGCAATTTAGAAGAGTGGCTGATGGCAGGCAGGATATACCCCTTGCAACAACTTCCACTCTAATTCATGGGTAACCTTTGTAGTTAGTTAGACATAGAGACAAACTACTAAACATGGTTCAACATTTTCACTTTATAAAAGTAAAGAAAAGGCCTCACCAAGCCGGCTTCTACAATGAAGGTTCTCGATACTAGGCAATAAAAACAGGTTCTGGTCAGGATGTCTTATTCAAATGAAAACCTGTCTTCTGTCCAGACATATGCTATGGTATTAACTGGCCCTACCACTAATAAAAGAAAACATAACCTAGAGAGTGTTCTTTTCTCCCCTTCTTTGGTTTGTGCTGGATGGTACATGACCCCCTTTCCAAAGTATCTTTTTTTAATGTTCCTCGATAGTTCTCAGGCTTGTTCCTGCTTGTACATTAAACAAACCCACAAGTTTCTTTGTTTTCAATATAAACAAGAAGGGTAAACTCCTGCACCCCTTCGTAAAGTATGGATTAACGACAACAGTCCAAAAAAAATTCGTTAGGTCAGCTATTTGGATTTGTAAGTCCAAGTAATAGCTCTTCTTTACCCCGTTAGGGGGTTCCAACTTCTTGCAGGTGATAGGTTTCTGGGGTTCAGCATGGACTGGCAGACTCTAATTGAGGGTCTAGTTTACTCTGGTTCCACCCTGTCTGAGTAGCTTTTGTTTGCAGCCCTGTTTGGACCCTGGGCCATGTTTTCCCTTCTTTCGGAACACTCCCCACCCCCGAGGCTTCTGGTTTCCTTCAGCTGTCTACTAACCCCTTTCAGGGTGGCACCTTCATATTCTCCACTTTGGGTATTTGGCTTGTATTCTGGTTTCTGATATCCATTCTAGGGCATGGGAATGTTTCCCTGCTCCTTTCAGTATTTACTCTAAGTGCAGCTTTTTCTTAACCCCTCACAGGTTATTACATTCTTGTTCACCCCCTCTGGGTCTGTCTGTCACAGGTCTCTAATATCCCCACCAGGGTCTCTTTGGTTATTTTCCTCGATTTTGTGTCATTTTGTTCCCTTTTGGAATACTCCCGAGCTCAGCCGACCTCCTTCTCCTTGGCATGAACTGCGTACCTTTGTCTCTGTGATTTTCATCGGGGGATGCAGCGCCTCAGATAGCATCAGAACTGTTCTTCTCAGGTCATCGGTTCATTATTGTTCCTTCACCAGTTGGCATCAGGATTAGAACAACCCTGGGTTCCACATCTGTGGCGTTTCGTTCTCCCTCCACCTGAGAGCTCAGAGCGTGGTACTCGCAGCCCTCCTGGGATCGGCGATGTTCCGCGGGCTCTCTGCCCAGCACGTACTGGCTCTGCTCTGCAGCCTAGGTCTGGCCCTGCACTGCAGCCTAGGTCTGGCTGTTCACAGTGTCGCTTGGGCGGGCCCTCTCCCAGCTGTGGCTTGGCTTTCCAGTAGTTCCTTTTCCACAGGTAGGGGTCTCTAGCCTTTTAGGCCTCTTCCTGCAACAAGTGACACATCACCATTGATCCTGTGGTTTAGGCGTCCAGCAGCAGTCACCAGCATGGCCAAGCACAGTTAAAGATCCCACTACATGATCATTATAATCAGTCCCCATGTAGGCTGGAAACACTTCGAACGTTGCAACTAACAGAGATGGTGTAGAATTGTTCACTGGGGAGTCCTTGTCCCCGAAGGTGGGGTAACCCCAATGAAATCCTGCTTGCCCTGTCTCCTACGGAGTGTTTTATGCAGCAGACTCACCTCCCTAGTATAAAAGGGTGTGCTCCCCCTTGGGAAGAAGGGATGAATTATCTGGATTCTTCACACCATGCATACGCATTCACTCCACAAATCTTATAGGTTCTGTGATAAATAGTGTACCAAGAACTGATAAATGAGAACCCATTATCAAAGGAAACAGTAATGTTTACAACCACACCAGCTCTAGTAGATAGGGAATATCTGTATCGCCGCATGCCCATACACAGAGATACCTTAGCAGTGTAGCAGATAAGGAATGTAGCAAGAGAAGATGGATATATTGTAGGAGGTTTCTTTTAAAGCTGGTCTGGTGAGGAAATATTCAGAGAACCCGAAAATCCCATCTGATAATAATGACCAACGCAGGGCTCAAAACCTTTTGTTTCTGGAAACCAATCTAAGATCACCACAGATCTCTTTGCAGTTCAAAGAAACAGGAGATACAGGAAACCATAAAGCTAAATTATTTGGGAGGTGAGTGGAGATCGTGAAATCTGACACATTCTGATTGCAGGCATACTGCTAAATTACATGCATAAAGGCACCTTTACTCTCAGTTAACAGATGTGCATCAGGACCTTGTGATTTGTGGCAGTAGATGTTGAAAGGGGTATGTGTTATTTCAAAAGATAATTTCAAAAAGTCTAAAAACATCATCATTGTTCTTCACCAAGTTCATGAGTACAATATTTGCCTTAGCTTATAGTTCTCAGGATATTCAATGCCAGGTGAAGGTCAGAAATCGGCAAGTTCAGAAAAGTTCTTGAAAAACTTGTGCACTGTATATAAGGCTAAATGTAAGATAACCAATTAGAAAATGCAGCAACAGTTAGGCTTAAAGATCAGAAGGATCTGGCATAGTTACAAGCAACCATAGACTAGAACAAGGATTAGGAATCCAGTCATAAACAGAAACAGTCAAGTCACGCAGTTGAATATATAAAGTGAGAAAGGTGTTTTGATCAATGTCTCTGCATATCTTCTGACTGTCTCCTCCAATTTCTTCATGCTCTTGACGGGTCCTAAAGCTTCAAAAACCATTATACACAAATTCAGACAGATATTTTGGCAACACACAGTTCAATCTTAGTATCAAAGTTTGCATGGACAGAAATTGTACCTACTTTACTTTGGCAAATCAGAACCTTGTTGCGAGGAATTCGAACCTGCACGGTGGGTGCGCGCACACCTGGGCTTTTTTAAATTTTAAATGAAATTGAATGATGGTAGATCAACCTCCAGAAAATGTGTGGGGCTAATTCACACACATTTTTCAATGGTCACAGCACGGAAAATGCATAGACAACCGGAAACTGCTCTCATGAACATCTGTAAAGACCTGCTCTCCAACCTTGATTCCAACACCCCCTGTGTCCTCATCTTACTTGATCTCTCTTCTGCCTTTGACACAGTAAACCATGTTATCCTGCTCAATCGTCTCCGTGATAATCTGGGTATCACTGGCACTAGCTTGGCTGACTTCTTTCCTCTCTGATTGACCCTCCCAGGTCCAATTTGGGTCCTTCCTCTCTTCTATCTCTATCTCTACCTTTGGTGTCCCCCAGGGGTCTAACCTTTCTCCCTGGCTGTTCAACCAATACCTGGCACTTCTTGCCTACCGCATTACCGCTCTCTGCCCCCACTTTCAGTGCTATGCGGGTGACACTCAGCTTATTTTCAGGCTACCTTCGGCCACCTCTTCTCCATCTCTCATCACTGACTGTCTGTCTGCTATCCAGGAGTGGTATGCCGCCATTGATCTCTGCCTTAATGCTAGTAAGACTGAGATTCTCCTCATCGGCACACCCGCTCCCTTCTTTCCTGTCACTCTTTGGCCAGCCTCCCTTCACCCTCTTCCTGCTCCCACCTGCGAGGCTAAAGACCTTGGGGTCATCTTCGACTCCACACTCTCCTTCTCTCCTCACATCTCTGACGTCTCTAAGAAGTCACACTACCAGTTGCACCTCCTCAAAGGTATTCTTGCTTTCGTCACCTTCCCCCAGAAGCTCACTGTCTCCAGAGCTCTGGTTCCCTCTAGGCTGTACTATTGCAACAGTCTCTTTCTAAATCTGCCTGCTTCTACTCTCCGCCCTCTACAACTCATCCAGAACAGGACTGCGAGATTTGTCCTTGGCCTCAAGCCCAGGGATCGTATCTCTCCAGGACTGAAATCTCTGCACTGGCTCCCAGTGGCTGTGACAATTAAGTTCAAAACCCTCTGCTATGTCCAAAAGGCCTTCTGGGGACTGGGGCCTCAATACCTGCAACTCTCTCTTCCTAAATATCTTCCTTCTCGAGCTCTTCGCTCATCCGCCTCCATCTCCATCAGGGTCAGTTGCTTCTCCAAGCAACGACTTAGTGGTAGATCTCTTTCTTCGGCTGGGTCCCCCCTCTGGAACAGCCTCCCTGCCTCCCTGAAACTTGAGGAGAACCATCTCCGGTTCCGGAAGCAGGTCAAAACCTTCCTCTTTGCTTCTGCTTTCTCCCCTCCTCTCCCCTGCTGAATTCCTGGCTGAAACTGAGCTGGTTACCTGGCTAACCTCGGATCTTGGGCCCAGGTTCTCTCCCCCACCAGCACTTGACACCTGATGTCTGCCCTTACACTTGCACTTGCCACCAGCTGGCCCTACTTCTCTCATTGTTTTATTTATTCTTTTACCCCATGTACTGCACTGTCCTCACCCCCTCCCACTCCGCACCTTTCCTCTTAACTTTTCCCCCGCACTTGTGCAATCTAAACGACACCTGGCCTAGTAGGATCCCTGTCTCTGTCTTCCCTCTGTTTCCCCCTCTCTTGCCGCGTTGTGCCTTGAAACACTTGTGTATAGGTGCCTTATAAATGCCATATCATAACTGTGTACTCTGGGTGGACATAGCCTATTGGCGCATTCCGCCCTTTCATATTTAGTTGAGATATGACAGGAGGAGTACACGATGCATCTCCCGAAGGGGGGGGGGGGGCAAACCTTCCCTGACATGGCGAGCCTAATTAACTAACAAATGCTCCATGGACACACCCTGCTCTTTTGTTGGGCCCTGCAGCTGGTGGCAGTGATTTGCATACCAATCAGACAGAAATTCAAACAGACTCACATGAGGCCTGGATGCAGGGGTTAACAAGGGAGAAAGGAAACCCCAACAACCTTTCATATGCAACTGTGTCAACCTGATGCCAGCTCCCACTCTTAGTATTGATTGACAGTGAACTGTCATGTCTGGGACTCTGTGTTTACAGTAGTCCACCCCAAGGGAGACCTGCTGCTTTAATCAGGAACCAAAGAAAACTCCATTAACCAGAGAGACCTTTTGATCCACAACAGACAGTAAGATGGGTGGGACTTAGTATCACATGTTTTCACCACTTTACATTTTCTGTTGCAAAGCGCTCTGGTTATGACCTCAGGTATACAGAAGATTGTTTGTGGGGACCCAGGTGGGGACACAGGATTTGTTCATTAAAGAAGGCATAGCCTACACCAAACCCCCTGGTCCATTTGGCTTTAGAAGAGGGCCGAGCTCTTTTGGAAGATCATCGGAAGGCTTCACCAGAAACAGAAAAAAGAACTCATCATTGGACCCTGGCTGAAGGTACAGTGTGCCTTACATCTTGTGCCAGTGAAGGAAGGCCAGGACCTCCAAGAGTGATGCAAGATCCCTCTGCTAAACATCTCCCAGAGAACAGAAGGAGATACAGAATTCAGAGGACCCCCCCCCAGCAGCTACAGAACCAGTACCCAGCCAGCACAAAGCATGCCCAGCTAAGCTGTGCAGCAAGCTTCATAGGTGGGAATTGCCAGAGAGTGTCTGAACCCGAAACCAAGGACATGGCAGCTGCCTGCAATGCAGTCCTCAGCTTTGGGCTGTCCACCTTAAAGGACTACAAGAGCCCAGTGAAGAAGCTAGGAAATGTGCATCGATAAGCATCTACTGACATCCACCATAAAGGACATTTCTGAGCCAATCCAGCCCCTCGAGCAACCCCAGACACGTGTTTCGGTCTGGTTGGACCTCATCAGTAGGGTGGAGCTGTGCCTCTTTGTACTTGAGGTGTGGGGCTGATTGATGGTTTAGAAATCGATATTCATCCCTGAACCACTGGTGCCCCGGAAGTTGATTTATCACACTTGCAGAGCAGAGACAGGTGATAGCTGTTCTGCTATTGTGCCCGTCTTCATAATTTGCTAAGGGTGGGATTCAACACCTTGCTGGAGTTGACTGCAGAGCCTCCAAATAAGAAGTATTTTGAAGATGCGGAACAGTTGTGGGCTTTGTCCCAGAATGTCAACCTGTGGTTACAGTGGAGGCCATGGAGGAGCTGTCTGGTGTCCCTTCTGCTCTATAGACTGAAGTATCGGGCATGGATGCATTTGCAGTCATTCCAGATGCTTCTGGTGAAGGGGAGACTCTCAGGCAGCAGAATGCATGAACCCAACTTGGGTACCCCACACTCCTCAAAAGCCATCTTGGTGGTGAGCAGGACCTGATAGAGCCCTTGGCTAGGTTGCTGCAGAGCTGAATCCCTCTGGTGGTTTCTCAGGTATACAGAGTCTCCTGTTTGTAGCAAGGCCTCTTTATTCTGTGAATGGAGAAATTGAGTAGCCTTCACAAGGGACTTACAGTAATTATTTCAACTGAATGTTCAAACAATTTGCTGCCACAGGAGGGGATGTCTCAGACACTTAGGGCAGCCTTCGGTCATTTTGCTGGTAGAATCTCATGGGCAACAATGTATGATGTTTTTCCAGATTGCTGGGGCTGTGTAATAGTGCAAAGAGCTGAGCCTCAGGACATGTAAGCCTCAGGACATGTAAGTCCACTCTCTTGATGCTCTTCTGAATGCACCCCCATCACAGTGTTCAACTGCTCTGCTAGATTGTGGGTGCTTGAATAAGGAAATTGCTGAAAAATGTTACAAGCATTACAGATATTCTTAACCGCTTGTCCATCAAAGTGCGAGCCTCAATCATTGTCAATAATGGTAGGGAGACCACATCTGGGTAATAAAACAGTGAGGAGCTTTATGGCTACAGTAACAGAGTCAGCTAGATGACAGAGTTAGGCTTCTACCACCCTGTGAATAAGTCTACAATATCCACACAAAATTCAGAATTACATTTGGGAAGCTGCCTGAAATCGATTTGCACATTTAGGACCCTCCAGGGATGGATGTGCAGAAGGCAAAGTCTTTGCAGATTTCTCCCTATTGTGCACCAGGCACACAGACAACATATTGTAGTAGTGCCACGAGGCATCAGGCCATAACTAACAATGTTTCTGGGACCACAGTTTCTCCTCAAACTCAGGTTCCAACTCTTGCAGCACAGCCATGCTGGAAAGAGGTTCAATTAGTGATTGTTTCACTGAAATATATACAAGGGCACTTTAGAGATGCATTTCTGACTATCTCTCTGCTAGGTAGTGGTCTACTACAGTAAAGGTTTATGACATATTATGACACAACTATGGCCAAAGCAGATGAAATTCAACAGGATGAAAACACACATTATATTGTGTATGGGGTTGTGATGCTGGAAATGCATCAGAAGGGGCAGGGCCTCCTTATCCTTGTCCTTTATTGCCTTATCATGTATGTTCGGTCTTGTTTTTCATGCAGGAGTTCATGTGAGACTCCTGGTGGTGTGGCTCTTATTGTATTTGGTTTGGTGAACAGACCCTTGGGCGCCCTTATGACACCCATGGGTGGGAGTACGACCCTGTACTCCTAGTGTATGTTTTTGGGCAACTGTGTGTGGGCCACAAAGTAGGGTACAGGCTGGTGGCAGCTCAGTGCTGAATTGACAGGTGCCCTGAGCGTCCTCCATTTTGGGATGCCCAGGCCCTGTCATTGTAATCAGTAGATTTCTGATAGGAAACAAGATGGCCCATGTGGCCTCTTGATTTCTATCACATGTTACCTTACTTTTCCCGAAGTCCTGGGAAGCCCTGACTCTGTCCCTTCCCCCTGACTGGCAGTTGGGTGGAAGTTCCATATATGGTGTTGTGGGGAAGTCCAGGCCAGACTGGCTGGAGCCTTCCCAATGACTGTATGTTGTGGGTACGCCCGTGGGGTGGGTCCTGGGTGGATGGAGTGTGTGACGAATATGCATTCTGTGTTATGGGTGTCTAGTATCTGGTGTTTTACACAATGACTGAGACAGCCCTACCTGAAACTGGTATGAATGCAGTATGTAGTGCTGAATGGAAGAGTGCTTGTCCGAATCCACATTCTGTGAGTGTCTGGATGGAGAAGAATGGCCTGAATGCACTGTGCACCTGATTGGCTGCCTGACTGCCTGAATGCCTTTCTGAGTGATTAGTTGTCTGAGTGTGACCCAGCAGAGTGAATGTGAGATCAACAGTATATCTGGGGGCCTCTGCTAGAAATTGTTCAGAAGCTGAAACTGATGATTACTCTCGAAGCCGAGCCAGAAGAAGAAGGCGAGCTGCTGTTCCCTTTGTTGCAATCTGAAAGCTGCTTTGCCTTCAAGAACTGATTCAAGAGGGGACCTGGCTAGGTGACCTCGTCCCGAGCTACGAGGGACCATCGTGCACCAGCTGAACTTTGCCAAAGCACCCTGGTAGACAGACCTACGGAAGGCTGCCGACCGGAGAAGGGGGACCGCTGAGGAGAATGAAGAGAAGCACCGGACTGCCGTCCACCATTGCAGACCACCGTCACTGACTGGAGGGGCAGTGCTCCCTTTGCCTAAAAATATTCTGATCCAAGGACTCCCTTGTTCATCACTGTTGACCGCTTTCGTTCTGCCGGAGAAAGTCAAGGCCACCGACAACTGAGGAGAATCCACTGGTGGGTTTCCCGCCACCCGAAGACCTCAGAGATGCCGACGTAGCTACTGAAGCCAGCTGTGGTCAAGTCCCATTCGCCGACACCAGATGCTGACAACCCAACCGCCTTGCTGGGCCAAAGTTCTTCACTGACTCTTTGCTGCAATGAACACTCGTCGCACCGCACGCCTCTTCCTCACAGGATATTCACAAGCTTTCGTCAACAAGCACCGCAATGGTCGAAGCTGCTCTCTCCACGACAACGTTCACCTCTTTCTTCACCGAATCTCGATGACCCACGGCTTCTGCCTTAAAGGGAGTGCGCCCAAGAAGGGCCTGTCGACAACTCACTGAAGAACTTTACGAAACCAGGTACTTTGGGGCAGTAGAACTTATATAGAAGGACATAAGACTCTAATAGACAATATATGGACTGGGCTTGTAGTGCATCTTCATTTACAGATTGCCCAGGTGGGGGGATCCTCATACAGAAATGCGTCTAGGTAACGGTGCCTGTATTTTGACAATTGTCTAACCAACTTGTTTTCCTCCTACGTCTATGGTTGATATCGTATTGCTGTGTTGATTCGTATGCTATTTGAACTGAGTACAGCTGATGCATTTTAATGGAATCAGAGTAATCGTGGTACCACCTAGACCTGTATATATTTACCATTTTAGAATTGGCAGAGAAAACTGTGTTATTGTGATTGTGTACATAACGTGAACCTTATTTATATAAAGAATGCGTTTTCACTAACATAGTGTGTGGACTTACCTTTATGGGTGCTTCGGGACTACACTGTACTTAAAAACCAGCCCGCATCATCTCCTGAGAGCTAAGCCTTGATTGCTTGTCCATTGCTACCAACAATAGAGAATCTTGGCTGGGGTCATCTGTGCCTCTCCTCTGCCATATAGAAAGCAGGAGTACAGACACCTCCCTCCAGTGCTGGTGCCAGCGGTGGGATGCTAATGGTTTTAAGAATCAGTGTGTAACCTTGCCACTTACAAAATATCTACACTTTGTTAAATTGAGTTTTAGTTGTGTACAAGATAACTACATTACAAGCAATGGAGTCTATTGCAAATGGTAAATTGACTAGGATGAGCTTAGAGGCTCTCCAGAGTGCTTGTGAAGATTGGGAGTTAGACTTTGTAGATAAGTCTAGTGCTGAGCTGATAGCTGCCCTGGTGGACTACAAGAATGATTGTGAAGCTCTTGAAGGAGGGAATGCAATCAATGAGTACTCTGCCCCTGGGGTTGTTCCTGAATCTGATTCTGGGAACGCCACCATTCCTGCTGCCTCTGTTCCGACCTCCAGCAATTTATCTTCAGGGAATGCCTTGGAACTTGAGTTATTAAGGATGAAGTTAGCCTTTGAATACAAAAAGTTGGAAATAGAAGCTGAGCTTACGAAAGAGGAGTTGGCAAAACAAGTGATCCTTAAAGCCACGGATATGGAACTAAAGGATAGGGATCTTGAACTCAAAAACAAGGACATTGAATGTCAGAAAATCCAGCTAGAGAAAGCTAGAGTAGAGACTTCAGCGGAACCAGTTGAGAGTGTCAGGTCCCCAGCCACCAAGTTTACGAATGATTTGGTTGGTGTGTATGCAGAGGGTTCAGCTATCCACCAACGGATTGAAGCGTTTCAGATGGCTTGTGGAATCCATGATGTTGATAAAAGAGATTGGGCTAAGTATTTGTTAAGCAGAGTGCCTCAGACTGGATATGACTGTATTCTGAAACTGAGTGTGGAAGAAAGGGGTCAGTAGGAGTGCATGAAGTCTGCTTTGATTGCCAGGTTGGGCAAGATACCTACCGAATACCATAAAAGGTTCAGGAAATTTAAGAAAAGAGAGAATGTGTCTTGAATTGACTGGGTGAGTGCTGTGCACATGAACATGATGGGGTGGATTGATGGTTATGTTTTTTGAGCATTTTTTGGAAGGCTGTTAACCGGAGTTGCGTCAGTATGTTGTTGACCAGAACATTTTAGATCCCTTTAAGCTGGCAAGGCTGGCTGACAAGTGCGTCTCCCAACGGGTGTCCCCTACAGACTCCAGTGGGAAGGACAAGGACAAAGAAAAAGGGACCTCTCAGAAGGCTGAGGAGTCCCAGAAGCAGTCACAGTTGAGTAAACCAAAACCTTCCTCTCCTAAGACCCAACAATCTAGTGGGGATAAGCCCTATGTGGGTGGGAGTAAGAGTAGTGGTCCACCTGCTGCAAAGCAGGCTCCCAGTAGTTCCAGTAACATGCCCCGCATTCCTGGCACATGTTGGGACTGTGGGGCTCTGGATCACAAGAAGGGAGACCCCAAGTGTAAAAGTAAGGCACTTGGAATCCAGGCTGTCAGCCTGACTTACCCTTACCCCATACCTGAGGTGGAGGCCACTTTCCTCCCTGTTGTATGGTGTGGGCGTGCCAGGGCCTACATCAGCATTCACACTCAGCCACGCATTCACTCGCCAGGGACCACACGGGACACGTGTGTGCTGCTCAGGTCCCTGGCTCGAACTGCCGGGCTGACCATCTTTATTTTTAACGCGCATGCGCAAGCCTCGTTATCGCTCGCGCATGCGTAAACAATGCGTATGCACTACGCAACATCCCTCCTTTTCCCCCAAATAAGAACACGTTATAACAAGTATACTTGACGTTAACAATTCAAACTTAAACGAGCAGTCTTCCACCTGTTACGAGGCAGAGTCCATGATAAAGTCTTGGAACCTCTGCGGCGGCTTGCGCCCCGCCCGGCTCGGGTACCTGCGTGCTTCTTCAGTGAGCATCCCTGGTGTCCCTGGAGCCTCTGGCGGTCCATCATTTCATGGTGGATCTCCTGCGTCGGACTCTGGTTCATTCGCGTTGCTCACCTTGGGGTTTGGTGCTGCCTCTATCCGCTTGAAGAACGATGCATTCCTCGTGACAGTTTCTCGGGCATTGGCTGCGGTGATCATGGATCCCTTGACGTGGGTGACTCCCAGCGGCTGCGCCTCGTAGGGCAAAGACAACTTTCCTTCCGGCTTTCGATTCTGTACCAGCACAGTGTGCCCCATGGCAATCACCTTCTCCGGTAACCTTCGTCGGACACTCTCCTGCTCATTCTGGGTGGCCCTTTCGGCTCGCACCCGGTTGTTATGAATCTCCCCTGGACAGCGGCCTTCTACCTCGGGCAGTAGCTCCCGGGGAGCTTGTTTGAAGAGGGCCTCCGCTGGCACGACCCCAGTGGACCAATGTGGGGTCGTGCGGTATTCGCGCAGAAAGTCAAACAGGTTTCGCCGAAGTTCCTCCCCTCCATTCTGTTATATGCGGAACACTTTATTGAGTGTCCACATGAAGTGTTCCACCTCCCCATTTGCTCTCGGCCAGAGTGGGGTGACTTTCCGATGCTTGATCCCTCTTTCCACACAGTACTGAGCAAACTGCTGCCCATAAACGGCGCTCCGTTGTCCGAACATATCTCAACGGGGAAACCATGGGTGGCAAACATTTTCTCCAGGGCCAGGATGGTGTGGTCACTGGCCGTGGATTCAAACAGCTCCACCTCAGGATAGCGTGACCACTGGTCTACCACCACCAAAAAGTACATCCCTCGGCCCGTGGATCCGAAGTCGGCATGCACCGTCCCCCACGGCCGTTCACTCCTTTCCATGGCCTGGATGGGCGGCCCTCTCTCCACTGGACTTGCTGCTTGGCAAGGTATGCATGCTCTCACAAACTCGTCCACCCTACACTCCAGGTCCGGGAAGCATACTTTCAACCTGAGACGGACCTTCGTCTTCGCCGTCCCCTGGTGCCCTTTGTGGGTGAGTTGCAGCACCTTGCCCACCAGTGCACGTGGGATCACGATCTGGTGCCCCCTCCAGAGAGCTTCTTGGTCCTTCTGTGCACCAGCGTCCCTCCTGGCAATGAGCACTTTGAGCCACTCTCCACTGGCCACAACCTCCTTTTATCCGGAATACATCGTCCGCATTCGATTCCTCCGCAATCTCTTGGCGCGCCAGGGCAACCGATTCCACAACCAGGTGCACCGCTTCTACACAATCTGCCACTTCCGCCGAGTCTCGGGGGCGCCCCGCTCCCGGGTGGCGGGACAGATAGTCCGCTGGATTGTGGGTGCCAGGACGGTACAGCAACTTGACCCCATACTCCATGAGCGAGAGCATCCACCTCTCGATACGTGGCGGTGGCTTGGACGATGCCCCGGACATGATCGGGATCAGGGGCTTGTGGTCCGTCACGAGGACTACAGGCTTTCCTAAGATGTAGATCCGAAAGTGTTTGCAGCCCCACAAGATAGCCAGGGCTTCGCACTCAATTTGCGAATAACGCTTTTGAGTCTCAGTGAGCGCCTTGCTGGCGTAGGCAATGGGTCGCATGATACCCTCTGGGTCCGCCTGCATGAGGACTGCCCCTAGACCCACCAGGCTGGCGTCTACCACGATCTCTGACTCCCGGTCCGGATTAAAATAAGCCATAGTGTCTTGCCCCCACAGGGCGTTCTTGATGGCGGTGAACACTCTTTGTTCATTCCCTGTCCAGGTCCAGGCCACATCAGTTCTGGTCAGCGCCCGCAAGGGTTCCGACAGTGAGGCCAAATCGCGAATAAATCGGCCACAATTATTGACCATGCCCAGAAAGCTCCTGATTTCTGCGGGCGACTCCGGCGGGGCCGCCTCTTGAATGTCCTTCACTTTCTCCGGGTCCGGGGAGATGCCCCCGGCGTGGAACACAAACCCAGAAAATTCTATACGGTCTTTCAAAAATTCACACTTTTGCCGGTGTAGGGTTAGTCCCAGGCTACGGAGTCTTTCCAGGGTGCTCTCCAGGTGCTTCAAATGCTCCGCTTCTGATCTTGCGAATACCAGGATGTCGTCCGACATGCTGATCACGCTTTTTAACCCTGACAGGGCTCCCCTAATGGCGTTCTGGAAAACTTCCGCTGCCGAAGAGACCCGAAGCTGAGCCTCTTAAACTGGTATAGCCCTTTGTGAGTCTTAAAGATGGTAATGTATCTTGACTCGGGGTGGAGCTCCAGTTGATGGTAGCCGGACCTCAGATCCAGTTTAAAAAAGACTCTCGCCCCCTGTAGTTCGCCGACAATGTCATCTAGGGTAGGCGTGAGATGACGTTCCCTTTTGATCGCCATGTTTGGCAACCTCATGTCCACGCAGATGCGGACTGCTCCCGGCTGTTTGGACTTTGGGGCGACCACGATCGGAGAAACCCACAGAGTCGGGCCTTCCACTCTCTCAATAATGTCTAGGTCGACAAGTGTTTGTAACTCCTTCTCCACCTGTGCCCTCAGGTGGAACGGGATGTGGCGATGCTTGAGTGCTGTTGTTCTCACCGACCCATCAATGTGGAGCCTGATGGGATCCCCTTTCAGCTTCCCTCTCCCATGAAAGATGGTGTCGAAACGCAGCAGCAGGCGTTCCAGGTCCGTGTGATAAACAGCGAGGGTGAAATGCACAATATTTAGTGCTTTCGGAGGCGTCACAGCTGAGGAGGGAGTGCGGGCTCACCCTTGTCACGAAGAATCTCGCCTTAATCCTGCTCTGTCCATGGGACACTGGCGCCATGAACACCCCCTGGATTGGAAGTGGCGTGTCTCTGCCGCGCCTTGGATTCCGCCAACTCGGGAGGGTCTGGGAGGGCTTCATAATGTTCACTGGCTAGCACACAAACTGACGCCCCCGTATCTATGAGAACTGGGGTGGGGACCTCTCCGATGTTTACCGTGCATGTCGGTTGTTGGCTTCCTCTGGGACCAGTGGCAATGCTTGAGATGAAGAAGATTTCCTCTTCCTCCTCTGCTATGTTCAGGTCCTGCAGGCCTTGCTTGACTGATGCCACACCTCTCACCCTTTGGGTATTGCTCCCACCAATTCTTGCTGGCCCTCTCGAGGCCGCTACCGGGGTGGATACCCTGCACCCCCTCGCGTAATGTCCCGGTGTGTCGCACTGGCCACAGACCCTCGACTTCGCTGGGCACTCCCCCACATGCGGCAGGTCATACCCGCAATAGTGACATGACTGAGTATTGCTAGGCCATGAAGGGCCATCCCCTCTCCTTGGTGTCCAACTCGCTCTCCCTGGAGCAGAGTGTCCAATGGCAAATACCTCTTCGCCCTTTCCAGGGTGCGTGGTGGCATCCATCTTCGCACCCCTGGCCTCTGCCAGTTCGTAAGCTCTCCCTGTGTCCAGGATCTGCTGTAGGGTCAAACCAGACTCTCTCAACACCTGCCTCCTTAACTTCCCCGAACTGCATCCTTGCAGCAGCTGGTTTCGGACCATCTCCTTGTCAAGGAGTTACCCCCTTCTCACCTGAGTCCGGTCTTTGCTGGATTTCTTGGTCGACGCCTTCTTGCGGACGGATCGGGTCTTGAATAAGGCTGCACAAGTCTCTTCTGACTCCAGTGTGCGTTCAAAGTTCCGGGATGCAACGATCCAGGAATCCGGGAAAGTAAGAGGGTGCACTACACAGCACACAAGTCCAGGAAGTAAGAATGAAAGGAGAGGGACTAGGAATGGAGTTTAGAAGGGACAGAATCAGGGAAAACAATACCGCGAGCTAGGGAGCACACGTCTGGTCGCTACTTCGCAATAGCATTGAGATGCGCGGAGCCGCGGGGAGCTTGGTCTATTAATAGAACACGCTACGTCCAACGTGTGGAGCGAGGAAGGTGTTTCACGCTGGACGGCCATGTTGGGAGTACCAGGGAGTGTGAGCCCCGCTGAGACAACAAGGACAAGGAAGTCCAAAAGGGGCGCGTTCTGCAGGTCATGACAGCATGCCTCCTCCAAAGACCCGTTCCTCCAGGTTTGCCCGGGTGCATGAGGGGAAATTTTCTGAGGATATCCCTTCCATTCAACCAAGTATTGAAGCTGACCCTGTTTATACCTGGATTCACATATTCTGGACACTTCATATTCCAGTTGGTTGTCGACCAGTAGGGGTCTGCAGGATTTCCGGGAGGATTGGATGTAGGGTTTTAATAAGGACGTGTGAAAAACTGGGTGAATTTTCTTCCAGGAGTCTGGTAGTTTGATCCGGTATGAGAATGGATTTATCATTTCTTTGATGGGAAATGGACCATAGTACCGAGGGGCCAATTTGTTTGGCCGTAGATGTCGGGGTAGTAATTTCAAGGACAAGCAGACTTGATCACCAATTGCATAAGAAGACCCTGGTCTTCTTTTGGAATCCGCATACCTCTTAGTCTGTGTTCTGGCCTTCTCTAAGTTTTCTTTGGCCTCCTGGTGTACGTTGATGAGGGTTTCGATCCAGGAGTCGACAGTAGGTACCGGCGTGGGATTATGTAGAACAGAGGGTAGAACCGATGGATGGAAACCTTGGCTACAATAAAAGGGACTGGTCTTAAGTGCTGAATGACCGGAATTTTTGTAGGCGAATTCAGCCACGGGTATCAGGAGCGAACAGTCACCCTGAACCTTGGGGGCGAAACATCGAAGATACTGTTCCAGGGTCTGATTAGCACGTTCTGTGGCCCCGTTGGTTTGGGGATGATAACCTGATGAGAAGGCGCGTTGGATTCCCAAAATGCGACAAAGATGTCTCCAGAATTGTGAGACGTATTGAGGTCCTCGATCAGAAATGATCTTGGAAGGAAGTCCATGCAGACGGAATATTTGTTCCAGAAAGATTCCAGCAAATTCAGACGAGGATTAACTTAACTTGAGTAACTTACACAGGGGTGTAAAATGAGCCATATGAGTGAACAAGTCAATGGTGACCATTATGGTCGTGTATCCTCGGGAAGGTGGTAATTCCACAATGAAGTCTGAAGCAATGAATTCCCATGGCCTTGTTGGCAGTGTAGGTTGCAGTAGAAGACCCGCCGGTCTCTTGTTATCATGTTTATTTTGACTACAGATAGCACAAACCTGGATGTACTGCTGTACGTCGGTCTTCATTCCAGGCCACCAAAACTGTCTTTTTAAGAGGCGGAGGGTGTTGGTTATGCCACGATGTCCGGAGTTAAGGGTATCATGACAGAGGTTTATTATTCTTTGTTGTAATTTCTGTGTGGGAATGACCAGTGCATTGTCCTTAAATAAATATCCTTCCTTGACTCTTGTTAGGAAAGATTTCGTTATTGTAGGGAACTTTCCTTCCATGTGGCAACCCCTAAACTTTTTGCTATTGTTTTCAACCTGTTTTCTTGACTTTGCCAGAGAAGTGCAGCCTTCTGCCGTACTCCTCTGGGCTTTCGCTCCTTTCTTACGGGGAAACTGACATGCCCTTAAGACAGTCAGTACCGGGGAACGCTGTTTCCCGTAGTTTCTTTTATCGTGTCGCCATTTTAGTGCAACACGACACAAGAGGGCACTGTAAGCTAAGCTACAGCTCTCTTGGGTCTCTAGCCTTCTACAGACCCTAGACACTCTTGTAGGATGGTTTTTGGATCGGTGCAAGTCATTCAGGGACTGGGCTGGTGGCAGCGATCATTTGGTTTATTTTGAGCTCCTTTTGCCGTTCTGAGCACGTTTTTGCCGCGAACACAAAAGGGTGGCCCGGCTACACAAAATGGCCGGACCACGAGGCTCCTTTGTCTCGTCCACTGTCCGTCTTGCTCCCTTTACCTTCCCCCGGGTCAGGCGACCCGGGGCCTTCCTTATTTGGGCATGTAGTTTCCCGCGAAACACGGTTGCTTTCGCGGGCTTCTACATGTCGTTTGAGTGCCCCCAGGATGTGGGCTGGGCTGTCTGGTCCCAATACACATCCTGGGTGCCAGAGAGTCTAGGGTGGTGTGAATGCCTGGGACCACTGTGGTCCGTGATTGGTCCACGTATGGTATGTGTGTTGATGAGCGGATCTCCCATTGGCTCCCCTCCGTTTTGGCGCGAAGGGAACCGTGGATAAGAGGGAGCTGGAAACACCACTGCCATGTCGATCTCCTGAGTTCTTACGAACCCAGGGATACAGGAGCCAAGTATCCTGCGAACACGAGGCTGGACCGAGGAATCACTGGTGACCCCCTGAAGAACTTCTGCTCCTCATTGCTGTCGTCCGGTGAAGCCCTTTCCACCTAAGATCGAACAAGAAGGCCTGTACTGGCGCTTCGACCTATTGGAATAGCAGGACCAGCTATTCCCGGCACCTTCATCAACTCCTGCTGTAAGCCTTCGGAAGTGTCTCTGGGCCATCCAGTTGACTGACCAGCTTACTAAGGAGGCCTGCTCTGTAATCGCCGACAGGTTGGGTGGTATTCTGAGTCCGGGGCATGCTCACACGCTTCGTTTGCTTAGCAGTCCTAAGCTAGAGGTGAGCGGTGCTCGTTTGGCTTGAATACACCCGGCCGTTCCGTTGCCCTGCCGTGGCGACAAAACTGTGCTTGTTTCTTCGATCGGGACGTCTTTTTAATCTGCACGACGACGAGACGTTCCCTGCTCTTCAGAACCTGCCAGAAGCTGCATCTATCGAGGAGAAGCTCGGGCCTGCTTGCTTCGGGGACCGGTGAGTAGATTAGCTAGGATCTGGTCGCCCTCCTGCAGCGCCCTTTGCTTTTCCCCGCTGTGAATACAGCACCCCTTGTCCGTACTCGCGCCCTGCTCCTGCCTCACAGTGGAGGCTGCGCTAGAGTCGCGGACCGTGTTCTCCTTCATTAGGGCACCCTACAGAGCTGTCCAACGTCCTCCGAAGAGCTTCACCTTCTGCCCATTGGCACCGGCGTGTGCAGGTACTTTTGAGCGCTAGGCTCCACTCTTCGTAGGGATTGGACTACCATCTAGTTAGGGGCCTCAGAAGGCGGACATATCACACGCATTGGTTCGCACTGCCTCTTTTCCTTCCCCTGCAGGTGGATAACTTATTTCGTGCTGCTAATGCTGTGAAACTGTGTATTCTGTATATATATTGGGTGGATAGTGTATGTGTTGGTTTAATATCGTTGTATATTGCTGCTTTTACTGTGGTTATTAGTTTCAAGGCCTTATAATAAATGTGTATCTATTTTTGATATAAACAACTGTTTGGAGTAGTTTGTAAGCGCTCTTGCTTTGTGTGCTCATTGCGGGCTTTCAGTCACCCTCACCCCTCTTGAGACCTAGTCTTGACCGCCGCGATCGCTACCTTGATTGGTCTGGCTTGTCCAGAGGTTACCCTGTTCCAAGTAATTAGGTTGGCCTTCTGAACTTCTGCGCCACCAGGACAGAGTTCAGAAATCCGTCTTAACAAATTGGTGTACAGCGGTGGGATACGACTGAGGGTATCCAGTGTTGCGCACGAGCTAAGGCGTTTTCAGGTTATTCCAACCAGGACACGCAGTAAAGTATTGAATATAACGTTAAAAAGGCCATAGTCCTATCAACAGTATGGAAACGAATACTTTATTAACCTTAAATGCTTCGAAATCTGAAACATTGAAGAAGATGTGTGCGGAGAGAGGGGTTTCCTCTCAAGGCACTAAATTGGAAATGATCCAGAGAATCGTGGCGTGGCAAGAAGCGCAGCTTGACGCTATAACTTCCGAGGACAGTGCAGAAGGTGGTGGGGCTGCTCTCACTGGCAGAACCGACGGTTCTGCCGCTGCACTGATCCATCACGACCACGAGGACAGGGAGGATGTAATGTCTAACGTTTCCTCTGCCAGTGTTGATGGGGAGGCTATGCTTGAATTCAAGAAGCAAGAGCTGCGGTTTAGGCAGCAGGAGCTTGAATTCAGCATAGCCAAACTGAAAATCGACCAGGCAGAAAAACAAAAAGACCGGGATCACCAGTTGGAACTGGCCAAGCTTCAGTTCGCAAATGGGTCCAAGGGTCCTGGACATGGTTCTGGGGCTTCCTCTCATCCACGGTTTCCAAAAGATCTGCTCAGTGTGTATGAGGAACGAAATGACATTATGGACTGGTTAAATGCGTTTGAGTATGCATGCGAGGTTCAAGAGGTTGATAATGCGGATAAGATTGCATGGTTACTCAGCAGACTGCCCCATTCTGGTTGCAGTGCCATTATGGAAATGTCGAAGGCTGAGCGCGCTGATTTTGCAATGTTGAAGCAGACTCTCATTTTAAAGTTTGGGAAGACTCCGACCCAATATTTGAAAAGGTTTAGAGAGTATAAGAAAAAGGAAGGTGGTACTTGGGTGTCGTATGTAGCTGAGTCCCTGAAAAACTTGACTGGCTGGGTTGAAGGTTATAAGGTTTCTACCTTCGAAGGCATGATCAATCTGGTCATGCTGGAACACATTTTTGCTTCTTCTTCCCCGGAGCTTAAGCAGCATTTGGCCGATTCGAAGGAGATAGATCCTAAGAAGCTGGCCATTGCAGCAGACTTATGGGTGTCACATCGAGTGTCCCATAAGGACAAAACTCATCCTGGTAAGCAGGAGGAAGGGAAAAAGTCCAAAGATATGGAGGGTGGGGAATCTGCTAAATCTTCTTCCCATAAGGGCCACAAAAAGAAAAATAAGGGTAAGCCATACGAGAACTCACAGGGTAGTGGAGGTTCGCCTCCGAAACAGAACTCTGGTTATAATAAGCCTCCCTACGTAAACAGACCCAATGGGGCTTGTTTTTCTTGTGGAGCAACTGACCATGTGAAGGGGGATCCCCGTTGTAAGGTTAGACCTTTGGGGGTCCACTCCGCTAATCTGGCCTTCTCCTCCTACGAGGAAGAAGAGATTACAGGAGCATCCTTCTCCTCAGACTCATTTCCCAGCGGAATAGAGGCTGAGGTAGTTTTAGTGTCCCTGGGTTCCTGGGAGCCTAAAGTCGCAGAGGCGTATGCTAGGATTCCGGATAATACCAAGCACTACTTTAAAGACAGTGTGCTGATCAATGGAGTGGATACTCCAGCTCTTAGGGATAGTGGGTGCAGTCGAACTGTAGTGGATTCTACCTTGGTAGACTCAGAGGAAGTTGCCAGAGCTCCTCTGATGCCCACTAAGTTGGCTGACGGCCCCCTCCGTATGTTTCCCGTGATCCCTGTTAATCTAACTTTAAATGGTACAGCAGTTAGGATTCCAGTGAGCATTCAGAGAAACGTCCCGGGAAAGGTCTTGTTGGGCAATGATCTCAGAGCTCTAGGGCTCGTAGGAGACACTGCCGAAAGACCCTACACACGGTCTCAAGCACGGGCAGCATTGGCCAAGTCCAATACGCCGCCCCAGCCGAAGGGGAAACCCAAGGCGAAAGGAGTCAACAAGTCCCGACGGGGGAAAGAGAATATTCCCCCGAGCTCGCCTACCACTGCGGTGGAGGGAGTTGGTCAATCGCCCGAGCCTGACGAGGAGGTGGCGATGCCTGAAGTGTTCGACCCCAACGACCATCCTGAACTAAAAGACTTGTTAGTTGAAGGAGGTCCTGATAGGGACGACTTCAGTAAGGGCCAACGTGAGTGCCCATCTCTGGAAGGCCTAAGGAGACAGGCCTGCTCCCAGCTTGAGGGTGAACCTCCTGGGAAGCATCGGATTTATTGGGAAGGTGGACTCCTGTACAGTGAGCCCACAGAGTCTACAGAAGGAGACCATAGGAGGTTGGTGGTTCCCCTTTCTGTTAGACCCTTCCTCCTGCAGTTGGCGCATGAAGTTCCCCTTGCTGGTCACCTTGGAATGAAGAGGACCAAGCAAAGGTTATCTATGCACTTCTACTGGCCCAAGATGGGGGTGCAAGTAGAAAGTCACTGCAGGAGTTGTGCCTCCTGCCAGTTGTCTGGTAAGGTTGGCGCGACAATCCAAGCTCCGTTGGTACCGCTCCCAGTTGTGGGGGTACCATTTGAAAGGGTAGGGATCGACATCGTTGGTCCCCTTGACCCGCAAACATCCTCAGGCAATAGGTTTATCCTGGTGCTGGTCGACCATGCAACCAGGTATCCTGAGGCCATCCCATTAAAGACTGTAACTGCCAAGTCAGTTGCAAAAGCTTTACTCGGCATATTTACTAGGGTTGGCTTCCCTAAAGAAGTTGTGTCAGATCGTGGCAGCAACTTTATGTCGAAGTATATGCAGGCTATGTGGAAAGAATGTGGGGTCACCTACAAGTTCTCTTCTGCATATCACCCCCAGACCAATGGTCTGGTGGAACGTTTCAACAGAACGTTAAAGAGCATGATTGGGGCTCTGGAGGAGCCCCAGAGAAGAAAATGGGATCTTCTTTTACCATGCTTGCTGTTTGCCTACAGAGAGGTACCACAGGAGGGTGTTGGCTTCAGCCCCTTCGAACTTCTGTTCGGTCATCCCGTACGGGGACCCTTAGCCATCGTCAAAGAGGGATGGGAGATGCCCACTCCCCCTGTTACTACCAATGTAGTTGACTATGTGCTAGGGCTCAGAAAACGGATGGTACTCCTGATGGGCTTGGCTAGTGAAAAGTTGAAGGCAGGACAAGCGCTGGTGAAACATTGGTACGACCAGAAAGCTTCCTTAATTCACTTTACCCCTGGTCAGCAAGTCCTGATCATGAACCCTATAAGGCCTCGCGCTTTACAGGACAAATGGTCAGGCCCTTACACAGTGGTGGAGCCCCTGGGTGAGGTGAACTATTTAGTGGACCTTGGAAGGCCTGGACAGGCTCCAAAAGTGTTCCACGTAAATAGGCTGAAGGCTTTCGTCCCAAGAGTCGAAATCGCAGCACTGCTACTGGCGTCAGACGTTGAGGAAGAGGAGTCAGAACCTCTTCCCGACCTGTTCCAAAGCGGTCCTTCAGATAGCTCCGTTGAGGGTGTCCGAGTGGCCTCTCACCTGACTTCTGATCAGCAGGCTGAGGTGAAAAGTTTGCTTAGGCAGTTTTCCCCCCTGTTTTCACAGTCACCTGGTTTGACACCTTGGTGCAAACATAACATTGACACAGGAGACAGTGTACCTACCAAAAGTAGGGGATACAGGATGTCGGATAAAGTACGGTCTTATATTAAGACCGAGGTCAACAAGATGTTAGACCTTGGGGTGATTGAACCCTCTAGTAGTCCTTGGTCCAGTCCTGTGGTATTGGTTCCAAAGGCAGGCACTTCTGAATTGAGGTTCTGCGTGGATTACAGGGCTCTGAATGCTGTCACCAAGACAGACGCTCACCCCTTGCCTCGAACTGACGAGCTGGTGGATACCTTGGGTGCCTCCAAGTACCTCAGCACGTTTGACCTGACTGCGGGCTATTGGCAAATAGCTTTAGCAGAACATGCCAAGGAGAAGACAGCATTTTCAACTCCCGACGGGCTTTACCAATTCCGGGTAATGCCGTTCGGATTGAAGAATGCACCTGCCACTTTCCAGAGGCTTGTGAATCATGTGTTGAATGGGTTGGACGAATTCTGTCTTGCATATCTGGACGATATAGCAGTTTTCAGTGCCACCTGGGAAGACCATGTGAAACACCTCGGGATTGTGCTCCAGGCTCTTCAGAAAGCCCACTTGACCATAAAGGCGAGTAAATGCCAGATTGGACAAGGCTCAGTGGTTTACCTTGGGCATGAAGTAGGTGGAGGAAGGATACAGCCTCTCCCCAGTAAAGTACAAGCAGTACAAGACTGGCCTACCCCCACTACACAAACCCAAGTGAGAGCCTTCTTAGGACTCACGGGTTATTACCGCAATTTTATGGCAGACTATGGCACCATAGCTGCTCCTCTGACTGCCCTCACAACTCCGAAGAAACCCAAGAAGGTAACTTGGACTGACGAGTGTGAGAAGGCCTTCAATGGCTTGAAAGACTCCTTGTGCCAGGCCCCTGTGCTCAGGGCCCCTGATTATCAAAGACCTTTTATCGTGCAGACGGATGCCTCTGACACTGGGATAGGAGCTGTACTATCACAAGTAGATGAGAAGGGTAAGGAACACCCTATCGGTTTTATTAGTCGCCAGCTTAAGGACAGAGAGCTCAGATGGTCCACGGTAGAGAAAGAATGTTTCTCTGTTGTGTGGGCCCTAAGGAAGCTGCGGCCCTACCTCTATGGGACCCACTTCACTGTGCAGACTGACCATAAGCCGTTAAAGTGGCTAATGAACATGAAGGGGGAGAATCCAAAGTTGCTTAGGTGGTCCATAAGTCTACAAGGCTTCGACTTCACTATTGAGCATAGGCCAGGTGTCCAACATAGCAATGCTGATGGGTTGTCCAGAATGTTTTACCGACCTGAACAAGAGACTCATCCAGGGGTGGATTAGTTCCCCCTGTCCATAGTCTGGGAGGGGCGAGTGTTAGGAAAGATTTCGTTATTGTAGGGAACTTTCCTTCCATGTGGCAACCCCTAAACTTTTTGCTATTGTTTTCAACCTGTTTTCTTGACTTTGCCAGAGAAGTGCAGCCTTCTGCCGTACTCCTCTGGGCTTTCGCTCCTTTCTTACGGGGAAACTGACATGCCCTTAAGACAGTCAGTACCGGGGAACGCTGTTTCCCGTAGTTTCTTTTATCGTGTCGCCATTTTAGTGCAACACGACACAAGAGGGCACTGTAAGCTAAGCTACAGCTCTCTTGGGTCTCTAGCCTTCTACAGACCCTAGACACTCTTGTAGGATGGTTTTTGGATCGGTGCAAGTCATTCAGGGACTGGGCTGGTGGCAGCGATCATTTGGTTTATTTTGAGCTCCTTTTGCCGTTCTGAGCACGTTTTTGCCGCGAACACAAAAGGGTGGCCCGGCTACACAAAATGGCCGGACCACGAGGCTCCTTTGTCTCGTCCACTGTCCGTCTTGCTCCCTTTACCTTCCCCCGGGTCAGGCGACCCGGGGCCTTCCTTATTTGGGCATGTAGTTTCCCGCGAAACACGGTTGCTTTCGCGGGCTTCTACATGTCGTTTGAGTGCCCCCAGGATGTGGGCTGGGCTGTCTGGTCCCAATACACATCCTGGGTGCCAGAGAGTCTAGGGTGGTGTGAATGCCTGGGACCACTGTGGTCCGTGATTGGTCCACGTATGGTATGTGTGTTGATGAGCGGATCTCCCATTGGCTCCCCTCCGTTTTGGCGCGAAGGGAACCGTGGATAAGAGGGAGCTGGAAACACCACTGCCATGTCGATCTCCTGAGTTCTTACGAACCCAGGGATACAGGAGCCAAGTATCCTGCGAACACGAGGCTGGACCGAGGAATCACTGGTGACCCCCTGAAGAACTTCTGCTCCTCATTGCTGTCGTCCGGTGAAGCCCTTTCCACCTAAGATCGAACAAGAAGGCCTGTACTGGCGCTTCGACCTATTGGAATAGCAGGACCAGCTATTCCCGGCACCTTCATCAACTCCTGCTGTAAGCCTTCGGAAGTGTCTCTGGGCCATCCAGTTGACTGACCAGCTTACTAAGGAGGCCTGCTCTGTAATCGCCGACAGGTTGGGTGGTATTCTGAGTCCGGGGCATGCTCACACGCTTCGTTTGCTTAGCAGTCCTAAGCTAGAGGTGAGCGGTGCTCGTTTGGCTTGAATACACCCGGCCGTTCCGTTGCCCTGCCGTGGCGACAAAACTGTGCTTGTTTCTTCGATCGGGACGTCTTTTTAATCTGCACGACGACGAGACGTTCCCTGCTCTTCAGAACCTGCCAGAAGCTGCATCTATCGAGGAGAAGCTCGGGCCTGCTTGCTTCGGGGACCGGTGAGTAGATTAGCTAGGATCTGGTCGCCCTCCTGCAGCGCCCTTTGCTTTTCCCCGCTGTGAATACAGCACCCCTTGTCCGTACTCGCGCCCTGCTCCTGCCTCACAGTGGAGGCTGCGCTAGAGTCGCGGACCGTGTTCTCCTTCATTAGGGCACCCTACAGAGCTGTCCAACGTCCTCCGAAGAGCTTCACCTTCTGCCCATTGGCACCGGCGTGTGCAGGTACTTTTGAGCGCTAGGCTCCACTCTTCGTAGGGATTGGACTACCATCTAGTTAGGGGCCTCAGAAGGCGGACATATCACACGCATTGGTTCGCACTGCCTCTTTTCCTTCCCCTGCAGGTGGATAACATATTTCGTGCTGCTAATGCTGTGAAACTGTGTATTCTGTATATATATTGGGTGGATAGTGTATGTGTTGGTTTAATATCGTTGTATATTGCTGCTTTTACTGTGGTTATTAGTTTCAAGGCCTTATAATAAATGTGTATCTATTTTTGATATAAACAACTGTTTGGAGTAGTTTGTAAGCGCTCTTGCTTTGTGTGCTCATTGCGGGCTTTCAGTCACCCTCACCCCTCTTGAGACCTAGTCTTGACCGCCGCGATCGCTACCTTGATTGGTCTGGCTTGTCCAGAGGTTACCCTGTTCCAAGTAATTAGGTTGGCCTTCTGAACTTCTGCGCCACCAGGACAGAGTTCAGAAATCCGTCTTAACAACTCTTAGATTCCATTGATTCTTCCTTGAAATATCCTTCCACAGATCAGAGGATTGGGTTTGCACTCGAATTTCTTCCAGGAGATTGACTTCTTGAGCTACAAAGATTGTGTGGGGAAACATCTTAGGGTAGGCCCTATCTTCAGTAGTTACATAGTCAGGACGTCGAGATGAGGCATCAGCAATCAGGTTTTGTGATCCGGGAACATGAGTGATGTGGAACTGGTACTGGGCAAAGAAGTAGGCCCAACGCGCCTGACGACTGTTCCTACACTCCAATGACTGTAGAATTTGACGATTCCGATGGTCCGTGCGGACCTGAACTGGATGTCTAGCACCCAGAAGTAGATGTCGCCTTTCAGTTAAGGCTTGGGGGATGGCTAACAGTTCCTTTTCCAGGATGGAGTAGTGTATCTCACTGGGAGTCAGGGTTCGTGAAAGGTAAGCAATGGGGTGTTCCAGTTTATCCTCAAATTCCTGCTTCAACACCGCTCCTATGGCGTAGTTAGAGGCATCCGTTTCCACTAGGAATGATCGATTTATGTCGGGTTGGGCTAAAATGGGGGCTTGCGTAAACTCTGCCTTTAAACGTTGGAATGCCTTATCTTGCGGTTTAGACCAGATAAACGGGGTGTCTTTCTTCAAGAGAGCAACGATCGGCTGAGCGATCTCGGAAAAGGTGGATATGAACTTCCCGTAGAAATTGGCAAGCCGCAGGAAGGATTGAACTTCTTTCACAGACGTGGGAGAGGGCCATGCCAGTGTGGCCTTTACCTTTGAAGGGTCCATACCAATTCCTTCTGGGCCAAGGATGAATCCTAGGTAGTGAACAGAAGTAACGTGAAACAAGCATTTTTCGGGTTTGGCTAAAAGTTTGTGTTCACGGAGTCGTTGCAATACTGCCTTTACGTGTTCTTCATGCTTTAGAAGGTCCTTGGAAAAGATCAATATGTCGTCCAGATAGACAATGACAAAGAGGAATAACATGTCTGAGAACACCCTATCCATGAAATATTGAAAAACTGCGGGGGCATTAGCTAGTCCAAAGGGCATGACTAGATATTCATAGTGACCAAAAGGTGTTCTAAAGGCTGTTTTCCATTTGTCTCCTTCCCGGACACGGATCAAATGGTAGGCACCCCGGAGATCCAACTTTGTGAATATTACGGTGCCTCTCACAGCTTCCAGGGTATCCGAGATCAAGGGCAATGGGTACCGGTCTTTGAGGGTGCATTGATTCAAGCCACGATAGTCGAGGCAAGGTCTGAGTTCCTTGGTGTCCTTCTTGGGAACAAAGAACAACGAAGCACCCTCTGGAGATTTAGAAGGTCTTATGGTGCCATTTTCGAGGTTGGTATCCAGGTATTCTTGGAGGGCCTTCTTTTCAGGTTCGGAAAGGATGAACATTCTGCTGAAGGGAATCACTGCTGAGGGATCTGTATCTATGGCACAGTCTTCAGGTCTGTGAGGGGGTAAGGACTGGACTATGGAAGTTGAAAATACATCAGCATATCCTTGATAGGTCTCAGGGACTTGTATGATATTGGAAACCATGAGCAGTGTTTGCTGGTCTCTTGGTGGTTCTTTAGGGGGTGTCAAGGCGGGATCCAGGAATAGGCAGTGAGACATACAGAACTCTGAGCCTAGGAATAGTGATCCTGCTGTCCAGTTGATATACGGATGGTGCTTCTGTAGCCAGGGCATACCAAAAACCATGGAGTAATTGGCTGACTTAATGATGTCGAATTAGATCCGCTCTTGATGATGGTATATGGAAAGCTGGATCTCTTTAGTCTGCAGGCTTATGGGCCCTGAAGTGAGGGGGTCTTCCGTCAATTGCTTCCACCGGCTGCATGGTGCTTCATGTTTCGTATGGAATATGATGTCTAACAACCCAATCTTGATCAATGAAAATTCCCATAGCTCCACAGTCTACCAAGGCCAAGATGGAATAGGTCTTATTCTTGGAAGGCGATAAGAAGGCCTGCAGTATCACCAAATTGTTTTGTCCAGGAGAGTTCAAGGATGGAATTGATGTGGAGCAAACATCTCTCTCCCGAAGTTCTGCTCCATCTAGGATCGGGAGCTGGCATTTCCCGAACGCTGAGGAGGGGCTAGAGGACACTCCCTAACCAAGTGTTTATCTGAGGCACAATACATGCACAACCCTGTATGGATCCTTCTCATCCTTTCTTGCGGGGATATAGGTCCACGGAAGGCTCCTATCTGCATGGGTTCTGGTTCAGTGACTGAACCTGGGTTTGTGTCCGTCTTGGTGGTACTCCCAAAGGACACTTTCAGAGGATTTCTTCTGGATTTCTTCTTCTCTGCCTTCCTTTCCTGGATTCGAAAGTCTATTTGCATGGCAAGGTCCATTAGTGCCTGGAATGAGTTTGGGCGAGCCACTCGGGCCAACTCATCCTTAATCTCCTCATTCAGTCCTCTCCTGAAAAGGGTAAAACTCGCCTCAGGGGACCAATCAGCTCCTTTGGCTAATTGCTTGAATCGGGTTACAAAGGTGAGCATATCCTGGGATCCCTGCTGGAAGTCTAACAGGCGTTCCTGGGCACTATAGACCTGCTCTGGGTGATCAAACATGGTTTTAAGGGCCTGTATGAACCCATCATAGTCATCTAGGAGGGCATCGCCGGAATTAACGAGGGGCGTAGCCCAGGTTAATGCATTTCCTGAAAGGTGAGAAATTATGAAACCCACTTGATCCCACAATGGGAGTCGAAAAGTAGTAGGGCTTAAAGGTAAAGTGGACCAAACATGAATCCAGGAATCCACAAAGGGTTTTTGCCGACCCATCGCATTTGTCAACTATGCCGCCCAGCAACACACTTTGTTTTGTGGCAAAATCACGGGATAGAACCAATTGCTTAAAAGCTGCGTTTTCCGCTTTGAGATTCTGTACCTCGGTTGATAGTTCTTGCATGCCACGCATCAGGTCCTGAACGGCCGCTTCCATGTCCATATCGAGTTCGGTCATGTGGCGTCTCAAACTGACAAGGAGTTCCCCCCTTCTCACCTGAGTCTGGTCTTTGCTGTATTTCTTGGTTGATGCCTTCTTGCGGACGGATCGGGTCCTGAATAAGGCTGCACAAGTCTCTTCCGACTCCAGCGTGCATTCAAAGTTCTGGGATGCAACGATCCAGGAATCCGGGAAAGTAAGAGGGTGCACTACACAGCACACGAGTCCAGGAAGTAAGAAAGAAAGGAGAGGGACTAGGAATGGAGTTTAGAAGGGACAGAATCTGTGAAAACAATACCGCGAGCTACGGAGCACACGTCTGGTCGCTACTTCGCAATAGCATTGAGATGCACGGAGCCGCGGGGGGCGTGGTCTATTAATAGAACATGCTACGTCCAACGTGTGGAGCAAGGAAGGTGTTTCACGTTGGACGGCCATGTTGGGAGTACCAGGGAGCGTAAGCCCCGCTGAGACAAGGACCAAGAAGTCCAAAAGGGGCGCGTTCTGCAGGTCATGACACTCCTCCTCATTCACCCACCTGCAGGAACTTGCCAGGTGCCTCAGCCGTACACAGCACTGGTCCAGCGACTCTTCCTCTAACTGTTTTTCCGCACACATGACAAACCTGTCAAAGTCCACATTTGCCATGGGTAGAAAATGGTCTCGAAGAGCCTGTTTCACAGTGTCATACGTGACCACCGGGATGTTGAGAGAGTCATAGATTCTGTGGACCTCCATCCCTGCAGAGTACACCATGATGGCAATTTTCGCTTCGTCATCCATCTCCCCAGAGGCCCTGAAAAACATTTCTAGTTTCTAAACCCACAAGAGCCATTTCGGGCCTAATTTAGATGGTGGGCCAGTGGTGTCAAATTCAGGCATGGGGCTTAACGTGCTGTGCATCCTGCGTGGGATGGGCGCAGGGGCTTCCTCTCCTTCGCCTTCCTCACCCATGGTGGTGGCTGGATGTAGTACTCACAGATTGCTGCCCCACGAGGGTGTAGAGATGGTTAAATCACCAGGTGTGATGGCGGAAGTCCAACACCACTTGTAGAGTATGGCACCAAACATTGTGGGTGTAGGTGTGGGAAGGTCTGGGCTCTCCTCACAGTTCTTCTGGTCCTCCTTCTTCCTTTTTTTTTTCCAACAGCCCTGCTGCAGGCTAGGGCTGTGAAAGGTTCCAAAAATTACTGTCCAGGCACTGGGGATCGCAGCTGGTGCACGAGCACCCTCCTGGGCTGCTACTGCTGCGATCCGCGTGTGAAAACCAATATGGCCACCAACCGTACGTGCGAGTCCGCGTCGACACGGAGCAAAAGCTCGGGCTCCGATGCCGTCGGAGCAGAGATGTAAAGCTCCAGAGTCATCCTCGTCGCCAATGTTGTATGGTGTGGGCTTGCCAGGGCCCACACCAGCATTCACACTCAGCCACGCATTCACTCGCAAGGGACCACATGGGACACGTGTGTGCTGCTCAGGTCCCCGGCTCGAACTGCCAGGCTGACCTTCTTTATTTTTAACGCGCATGCGCGAGCCTCGTTGTCGCTCGCGCATGCGAAAAACAATACGTATGCACTACGTAACACTCGCCTCCGCTACAGGAATCACATTCGGTGCTCCTGTAGAGATTTCCCTAGTGTCTCTTGGGTCCTGTGTGCAGTACGCAGAAGTACTGGCGACAATCCCACAGAACACCCGTAGGTTTTTGAGAAGTGTCCTCTTGAATGGCCAGCCTTCTACTGGCTTGAGAGACACTAGGGTGAGCATGACAGTGGTGGACCGGGCTCTACTGAAGCCAGAGGACTACGTAGGTGCTCCTCTGAGAACCACCAGGTTAGCTGGTGGGCCTTCCAAATTATCGCCTGTAGCCTTAGTCAACATTACAATTTGAGACAAGACAGCAACGCTTCCTGTCCTGGTTCAGGACAACGTGTCTGCTAACATTTTGTTAGGAAATGATTTGGTAGAAATGGGGATGATCACGGATGGTTTACCTATGACTGCTGCGGTGGTCACCCGATCACAGGTCACACTGGGTCCGTCTGTGAGTCCGGTACCCTCACTGATGGGGAAACCTAAGGCACAACGCCGAAGGAAGAGTAAGAAGGCTGCTTCTGCGAAAGGGACCCCTTCTCTTGCTGCTGCTTCAGCAGCACCCACTGGGATTCATGCTCCGGATGGGCTGGGTCCATGTGGTAAACCCAAACAACTCCTGAGGGAGAGGAGGCAGATGACCCTCATGTGGGAGAGGTGCTCAACCTGGAGAACCACCCCGACCTTCAATGCCTGTTGGCTGAAGGGGGACCCTCCCGGGTGGACTTCTGTAGGGGACAGAGAGAGTGCCACTCTCTCGAGGGTCTGAGAAAATAGGCCCTGTCCCAGGCACAGGGAGAAGTGCCTAGGACATTCTGATCTATTGGGAGGGTGAGCTCCTTGTTGGTGAGCCCACTAAGCCTGAACCTGGTGCCCTCAAGAGGTTGGTGGTACCCCAGGTTTACAGGCCCTTCCTGCTGCAGTTGGCACATGAGGTGCCCTTGGCTGGTCATCTTGGGACCAAGAAGACAAAGCAAAGGCTCTCTGCCCATTTCTACTGGCCCAGGATGAGAGTAAAATTGTAGTCCCACTGCAGGACCTGCCCAACTTGTCAGTTGTCTGGCAAGACTGCAGGCAGTGTCATTGCCCCACTGCAGCCATTGCCAGTGGTTGGCACACTATTTGAGAGGGTGGGCATTGACATTGTCGGTCCCCTTGACCCTCCACTTCAGGTGGACATCGGTTCATCCTAGTCTTGGTTGATCATGCAACCAGGTACCCTGAAGCTATACCTCTTAGGACTATTACTGCCAAGGTGGTTGCCAGGGCTCTCCTGGGCATTTTTACCTGTGTTGGATTCCCTAAGGAGGTTGTCTATGACAGAGGATCCAACTTCATGTCGAGTTACATGAAAACCATATGGAAAGAGTGTGGGGTAACCTACAAGTTCTCCACCTCTTGCCATCCCCAGACCAATGATCTGGTCAAGAGATTTAATAAAACTCGCAAGGGCACACTAGGCACTTTGGAAGAGCCCCTAAGGAGGAAATGGCATCTCCTCCTACCATGCATGCTGTTCGCTTACAGAGAGGTACCTCAAGAGGGTGTTGGTTTCAGCCCCTTTGAGTTACTCTTTGGACATCCCGGGAGGGTGCCACTTTCCTTGATCACAGAAGGTTTGGAAGCCACTCCTCCATGTCCTGCCAAGCAAGTGGGGGACTATGCGTTAGGCCTCAGACAGAGGATGACACAAATGATTGGTCAGGTGTCAGCAAATCTCAACGCCAGCCAGGAATTGAACAAGTACTGGCATTACCCTAAAGCCTCGCAAGTGGATTTGACTCCAGGACAGGAGATCCTTGTGATAGAGCCTACCAAGGCTCGAGCTTTGGCAGATAAGTGGACTGGACCCTTCAGGATAATCTCCAATATGGGCAAAGTCAATTATCTTGTTGACATGGGAGTCCCTGAGGTAGCCCCTCAGGCATTCCATGTTAACAGGCTCAAGCCTTTCCATAGGCGAGCTGAAGTCACATGTCTCTTGCTGGCTTCAGAGCAAGAAGATGATGATGGTGAGCCCCTTCCCAATTTGCTGCATAGCAAACCTCATGATGGCTCAGTGTAGGGAGTGCATCTCTCTCCAAATCTGACGACAGATCAGCAGAGGGCCTGCAGGGCTTTACTCCAGCAGTATGCCTCTCTGTTCTCACTGAAACCAGGCCTTACACCGTGGTGTAGGCACGAAATCGACACTGGTGACAGTGTGCCTGTCAATGCATGTGCTACCGTATGTCAGATACAGTCAGTTAAGAACCACATCCAGGCTGAGGTCGCCAAGTTGTTGGATCTGGGTGTTATTGACCCCTCAACCAGTTCCAGGTCCAGTCCAGTGGTCCTTGTCCCAAAGGCAAGTTCCCAGGCCTGTACCAAGGATTGGAGGTTCTGTGTGGACTAAAGAGGAGTCAATGCCGTCACCAAAACTGACGCACACCCATTGCCCAGGGCTGATGAGCTCGTGGACACCATAGGTGCTGCCAAATTTGTGAACACCTTTGACCTTACCTCAGGCTATTGGCAAATAGCTCTGATGGACCATGCCAAAGAAAAGACTGCATTCTCAACACCTGAGGGACTCTACAAGTTTAGAGTCATGGCTTTTGGGTTAAAGAATGCACCTGCCACTTTGCAACGTTTAGTCAATCATGCACTCAGTGGGCTGGAGGCCTTTTGTGTGGCCTACTTAGACTACATCGCCGTTCACAGCTCCACTTGAGAGGAGCATTTGACTCACTTGGATAAAGTGTTGCTGGCCTTGAAAAGGGCTAACCTCACTATCAGGGTCACCAAGAGCCAGATAGCTCAGGGGAAAGTCATGAATCTTGGTCATGAGGAAGGAGGGGCCCAAATCCAACCCCTCCCTAGTAAAGTACAGGATGTACATGACTGGGAGACTCCCACTACTCAGAACCAGGTGAGAGCCTTTTTGGGCCTCACTGGGTATTGCGATTTTATGGAGGACTATGGAACCGTAGCTGCCCCTCTGACAGCTCTGACTTTGCTCAAACAACCAAGGAAGGTTAATTGGACAGAAGACTGTCAAAGGGTCTTTGTTGGCTTGAAAGAAAGTCTGTGTAGGGCACCTGTGTTGTGTGAGCCTGACTCCAGCAAACCCTTCATTGTCCAGACGGATGTCTGCAACGCCAGATTTGGAGCTGTCTTGCCCCAGTTAGATGACAAAGGAATGGAACATCCGATTATCTTCATCAGTAGACAACTCAAGGGTAGAGAACTTAGGTGGGCTACTGTTGAAAAGGAATGTTTCAGTTTAGTTTGGAGCCTTAGACGTTTTAGGCCCTACCTTACTGGGTCTACCTTGAAGGTCCAAATGGACCATAAGCCCCCGAAGTGGCTTATGGAGATGAAGGGTGAAAACCCGAAATTTCTCAAGTGGTTCATTAGCCTGCAAGGGCTAGACTTCACCATAGAGCATAGACCATGGAAGAGTCATGATAATGCAGATGGCTTTTCCAGAAGGTATGTGGACCGTCTGGATGAGGGTGTCAATCTCATGGGAGAGTAGACGCCCTAACCTCAGTCTGGGGGGGGGGGTGACTGTGATGCTGGAAATGCATCAGAGGGACAGGGCCTCCGTATCCTTGTCCTTTATTGTGTTATTATGTATGTTCTGTCTTGTTTTCCAGGCAAGAGTTCATGAGGGACTCCTGGTGGTGCGGCTCTTCCTGTATTTGGTTTGGTGAACAGACCCTTGGGATACCCTTATGGCCCCCATGGGTGGGAGTACGACCCTGTACTCCTAGTGTATGTTTTTGGGCACCTGTGCGTGGCCCACAGAGCAGAGTTCGGTCTGGTGGCAGCTCCGTGCTGAATTGACAGGTGCCATAAGCGTCCTCCATTTTGGGATGCCCAGGCCCTGTCATTGGAATCAGTGGATTCCTGATAGGAAATAGGATGGGCCCTCTGGCCTCTTGCTTTCTATCACCTGTTATCTTACCTTTCCTGAAGTCCTGTGAAGCCCTGATTCTGTCCCTTCCCCCTGACTGGCTATTGGGTGGAAGTTCCATATATGGTGTGGTGGGAAAGTCCAGCCCAGACTAGCTGGAGCTTCCCAATGTCTGTATGTTGTGGGTACGCCCGTGGGGTGAGTCCTGGGTGAATGGAGTGTGTGACGAATACTCATTCTGTGTTATGGGTGTCTAGTATCTGGTGTTTGACACAATTACTGAGACAGCCCTGCCCGCAACTGGTATGAATGCAGTATATAGTGCTGAATGACAGAGTGCTTGTCCGAATCCACATTCTGTGTTGTGAGTGTTTGGATGGAGAAGAATGGCCTAAATGCACCATGCGCCTGATTGGCTGTCTGACTGCCTGACTGCCTGAATGCCCTTCTGAGTGATTGGTTGCCTGAGTGTAACACAGCAGAGTGAATGGGAGATCAACAGTATATCTAGGGCCTCTCCCTGCTAGAAATCATTCAGAAGCTGCAGTTGAAACTGATGCTTACTCTCGAAGCCGAGCCAGAAGAAGGAGGTGAACCGATGTTCACTTCATTGCAATCTGAAAGCTGCTGTGCCTTCAAGAACTGATCCAAGAGAGGACCTGGCTAGGAGACCTCTTCCCGAGCTATGAGGGACCATTGTGCACCAGCTGATCTTTGCCAAAGCTCCCTGGTAGACAGACCTACGAAAGTGTGCTGACCGGAGAAGGGGGACCGCCGAGGTGAACAAAGAGAAGCACCGGACAGCCATCCACCGTCGCTGACCACCGTCGCCGACCGGAGCCACAGTGCTCCCTTTGCCTAAGAACATTTTGATCTAAGGACTCCCTTGTTCATCACTGTCGACCGATTTCGCCCTGCCGGAGAAAGTCAAGCCTGCCGACGACCGAGGAGAATCCACCGGTGGGTTTCTCACCACCCGAAGACCTCAGAGATGCTGACGAAGCTACTGAAGCCAGCCGTGGTCATGCCCGTTCACCGACACCAGACGCCAGTGACCCAACGCCCTTGCTGGGGCAAAGTTCTTCATTGACTCTTTGCAGCAACGAACACTCATCGTCGTGGTGAAACGCACACCTCTTCTTCACTGGACGTTCACAAGCTTTCATCAACGAGCACCGCGAAGGTCAAAGCTGCTCCCTCCATGACATCGTTCGCCTCTTTCTTCACCGAATCTCGATGACCCGCGGCTCCTGCCTTAAAGGCAATGCGCTCAAGAAGGGCCTGTCAACGACTCACTAAAGAACTCTATGAAACCAGGTACTTTGGGGCAGTAGAACTTTTATAGACGAAGATAAGACTCCGATAGACAATATATGGACTGGGCTTGTAGTGCATCTTCATTTACAGGTTGCCCTGTTGGGGGGATACTCATCCAGAGCTGCGTCTAGGTAACGGGGCCAGTATTCTGCCAATTGTCTAACCAACTTGTTTTCCTCCTAAGTCTATGGCTGATATTGTTTTGCTGTGTTGATTCGTATGCTATTTGAAATTAGTACAGTTGATACATTTTAATGGCATCAGAGTAATTGTGGTACCACCTAGAACTGTATATATTTACCATTTTAGAATTGTCAGAGCACAAAGTTTGTTATTGTGATTGTCTACATAACGTGAACCATATTTATATAAAGACTGTGTTTTCACTAACATAGTGTGTGGACATTCCTTTGTGGGTGCTTGGGGACCACACTGTACTTAAGAACCAGCCCGCATCATGTCCTGAGAGCTAAGCCTTGATTGCTCGTCCATTGCTACCAACAATAGAGAATCTTGGCTGGGGTCCTCTGTGCCTCTCCTCTGCCATATAGATAGCAGGAGAACAGACACCCCGTCCGGTGCTTTATAGGGGTACCAACAGAAGTCAAATAGTCCCTTTGCCTCTAGTGGACACCAAAATCATGCACTAAACAGTGCACATATCACAGATTAGTATAAATTGTGGTAGATTCACGTTTGGCCAGGACTACTAATTGGGCTATTTGGGCAGAATGAACATCAGGTAGTTGATAAGCATCTACAATATTATGTATCACACATATGCATAACGCGTTGTGACTCCATCCATATTTTTACTTAAACAAGATTCTTTAAAAAGAATGTCTTTCAGGCATGCTCCAGAGGTTTTTAAGTTCTCAACCACTACCAGGAAATAATTGAGCTCCCTATCTAAATGGGCTGAAAGCTCGTAAACAAGGAGGTAGCCCTGCAGCCCCTGGATCTAGCATGGTACTGTAATATGCAATTGGACAGTGCTTGTTGTAACACATTTACTTTTGCCCCGCAGTAGTATAATGAAGTGTAGGGGCTAAAGCACCAACCCAGCCCTCACACCTCGACAAAACAAGAGTGAACCCAATTATAATGTAAAACAGGTACAGCTCATAATTATACCTCCTTTACCTTTTGTGCTAAAGTGGGATGACAGAAGGTTATACTATCAAGAGGGGTATGAATGCGATCCAGTAGCAACCCAAATTACAAAGTATAACAGTCCAAAATAAACAGAATGTCCAATAAAATTCCTATAAAAAAGATATATACTTTAATTAAACACAACAGCTGCACTTATGACTAAGTAGAAAAACACTGTACACAACCACTGTGGAAAGAACAGAGAATATGCACAGATAGAAAGATGAAGCACTCTGGCTAATGATGCAGGGGGAGTAAAGGCAACAAATAACCAAAATGCATTAAAAAAGGATATTTTCTAGTATGAAGGGAGGAATATAAATGGTGGCCTAGCCAGTCTCTAGATCCTAAAGATGTATAAAGGTGGCAATCCTTTATGGATTGTGATGAATCCTGCAGAATCATCACTAAACCCCAGCCTAACGTCTCCTCCCATGTGGCCAGGGGAAGGCATCCGCTACCTGATCCTAACCCTGGAGGTGGTATCATGAGGGAGGATCACATGGGAGGAGATGACTATTGAGGGGCAGTTGTGACTCCTTTGGGAGAGATGCAGTATTCATCTTCGTATGAGGATGAGATCCCCAAATATTTAATGGTATGCTGTCATTGTACAAGTCCCTCTAATGACAATACCAAAAGAACATATTGTGAAGAGTCATCAAACCAGAATAAGGTGTATACTTTGGGAGTTCAAGAATTTAATGCAACGTCTACTCATTGGGCCTGATCACGACTTGGCCGTTACCGCCAGCGGTATTAACGCCGGCGGTAATAGCCCTACCGCCGAACTCCCCGGCGCTAATAGCGCCGGATCACGAGTTTGGCAGTAAAGTAATTCCCCATTACCCATTGAGCCCATTCGGGAATGCCTCATTCCCCATTGGGCTCAATGGGGAATTTTTGCGCTCTTACCGCCAGCGGATTTCCCGCCGGCGGTAATAGCGCACATTTTCAGCGGATTTCCCCCCAACTCAGAGCTGGGGTGAAATCTGCCGAAGCCCTGATTCGGCGGACCCTTAAATCCGGTGCTATTAGCGCTACCGCCGGATTTAAGGGTTACCGCCGAAGTCGTGATCAGGCCCATTGTCATGATAGAGGTTCAAGACCCAAGGTTAAAACACAAACCTGTAATACAAATTTCCCTAAATCTGACGATGTAAAGTCACAAAGCATTCCAACATAATTTAATATCAAAATCCCAAAACCATTATGGACTTCAGGATACATAATTCCCTTGGTACTGGGATGAAGAAGAGGCACCCAGAGTTAGTATGGATCAAAAATGCCATCAACCAGAATGTGCGGTCTAGTTGTTATAGACCACAACACCCGAGCAGGACATTTAAACTCAGGAATGAGCTGCAGCTGGTGGAAGGAGAAGAGGAGGACGCTGAAGGAGTAGTTAAAGCGGAGGCAGACCTGAATGCTGGGTTGGTCACAGAAACAGGCAAGAGAACGCCAGCTAATGCTGACGCGTGGTGTGAAGGTCGTGGCGTGGCAGAGTAAGCACAGTGGGAAGAAGAGCCCAGCCGAACCGACAAACAGTGCTTCAGCTTGCAGGAGGACAGCCGGAGCTGCCAGAGCTAGGCAGGAGCTGACCGGAAGGCAGAAAATAAAAGGTCCACCACAGCACTTGCAAGGGAAAAAGGTCTCCAAAGAAGACAAGTGAGTTGGCCTAAAATGAAAGGTAACCCTGGGGTGCTCCGAACTGAACATTCAGCAAAAACTTCTACTTTTGAATACTGAACAAATAAAGCAATACAAGGGTACAATTTATATGCAACACTGATTTGGGGAAACCCTGTAACCCGCATTGCAGAGAATCAAGAGTCTATAAATAGAGGCAGACATTGTTCAACTACTCTCCCCACAAAGGATATTGCTGTGGAGGATCTTAGAACAAACATTGCCACAAAGTATAATTGTACATGTAGGTGTTTACATCCTGGCAGGCAAGTAAACCAGGAAATGGACCAATAGTAATTAGTCCTGGCAAGTGGACAAGGCAAGATGTCGTTTTGTGGCAAAGTGCTATAACGAAAAGAGCAAGTTAACAGAGCTAGGTAACAGAATTTCAGTTGAAGAACAAGTGTGGCATTATCAGAAGTAGTTCCTGTGCTTTCCTGACAAAAAGTATTTTCATTTATCAACAAGCAGGCATGGCATAAACAAGAAGCAGTTGCTGTATTATCCTGACAAAATCATTCTGTTTGAACTAGAAAGGTGATATGCTGATAATTGCTTTGGCTTATGAACTTATGTTTTTGAAAGAAAGACATGTTTGCTTTACCAAGAAGAATATTGGTAAAGACACGTATTGTGGTGATTTGTGGAATAAGTGGTTTTGAAAGAGACAATATTTTGACAAGTGGAAGTCCGCATTTGAAGGAAAAGATCTTTTGTGTTGAACTGAACAGAACTTTGCTTCATCAGAACTTCTCCAAAACTATTTTGGTATTTATCCAGGGGAAGGGAATTCAGAAACAGCTCTGCTGGCCTTGAAGTCATCCATGCTTCAATTCATAGATAATGGTCAAATGGTCATGCTTTTGCTACTAGACTTGTCAGCAGCATTTGATTTGATCCATCACTCTCTGTTGCGGAATGTGGCAAACTTCTCTGATAGTGCGGCTATATGGATCAAGTCCTTTCTGGAGGACAGATTAGTCAGAATGTGCAGTGTAGATAAAGATGAAATCCCTGAACGCTTGTTGTATGGCGTTCCCCAAGGGGCGTGCCTCTCCCCATCTTTATATAATATCTTCTCTGTAGCTCTCTTCCAACAGCTTGAGGAGTGAGGAGTTTGTTTTGCTAACTATGCAGATGACACCCAATGTGTATTCCTCTCTCGGGTGTCTACACAGAGGATGTGAAAAAATAAATGAAGTCTACAAATTCATCCAGATATGGATGATACAAAATGGTCTGGCTCTGTATGATGACAAGACCAAACTTATGGTCGTGGGATCTCCTACTTAAAGGATAGTTCCGGAACTTTTTTTTTATTGTCCCTACGGTTCGGCCATGTGTTTTTAAGCATAAATCGGTAGATCGTAGAAAACTTTCCTATGGACCATACCCGACTTTTCGTCCATTAACGCACTCGAAATCAGCCGCCATTTTCTGATAATCCTCTCACTTGCCGCATCGCCCTGGCTCACCTGCTTTTGCGGCACTAAATCAAATCCCCCGCCCCTGAAACAGACTTTATCAAAACATTCATATTCCCCGCCTCTATCCGTGACGTGACTGAGCTGCGTAGGCAAACGCGCCCAGGCGTCTTCTACGCGACTCCACACAGAACCCGGAAATCAACACAGATGAGCTCACACAACACAGCGCGCCACAATCGGGAATATGAAACTGTACTTTTAAATTAAACTTCAAGATTGTAAATTTGGTAAAGTACATTTATTTGACATCAAATGTTTTGAGAATATTCAGCGATTTTCATTTTTATTTGCTCACGTTCCAAAAAGTTCGTTTTGAGGCACGCGATGTTCCTTTGCTGTACACAGGGTCTTAGATCATCTCACAATACAGCGCCACAATTCGGAATATGAACCTGTGGTTTAAAAGCAAACGGCAAGATTGTACATTTGGCAAAGTACATTTATTCGACATCAAATGTTTAGAGAATATTCTGGGATTTGCATTTTTCTTTGCTCTCGATCCAAAATAGTTCGTCTTGAGGCAAGCGATGTTCGTGTGCAGTACACAGGGTGTTGGTTTACGATAAAATAAGCTCTTCGGTCGCACTGATAATCGCATGGCTGTTCCAACAACGAGGCACTAGGCCACCACAACGGTCTGTATGTTGCATCTAGCCGTTAGTACCGCGTAAGGGCATACTTGTACTTGGCGATCGTCCCATAAAATGGTCAGGGTGGTAACGTTGTTCATGCGGAGAAGCAACTGGCGGTTAAAAAAACCATCCGCCGGTGTCTGGTACTCGTGACACATGCAGTAATGCATGATGTACCTGTTTGAAAAACATAAAAAATGAAATTAGTCTCACCATCAGATCTTTATTAAAATTATTCATTTTATATATTAGGTCGGGAAATTATTTCATAGCTAGGACAGTGCAACTGGGTATTATACATCAAGGGGTGGCTGTAGGATACTGAGACAGTCCCCCAGTGCAGGGGTTGACAGGGAGGCAGTGCAGGTGGAGAGTGGAAGGGCCCAGGACCGAGGTCGCAGACAGTGGACCAGTTGTAGCAGGGGAGAGGGAGAGAGAAAGCAGAAGCAAAGAGGAAGGTTTTGAGGTGCTTCCGTAAAAGGAGATGGTTCTCCTCAAGATAGTGGCGGTACAAAACAATATGCCACATAGAACGAACAAGTACAACTTAACCCGTCTTTAAAGCTACTGTATAGTAATTAAATTGCGGTATAAACTCATCTAAAGAGTTACTTACATTATATTTGCATTTTCCATTGTGTCTGTGCGTAGGGCAGCCCCGAAATACCACTCCTTCTATGCCGACGTTATTTCTTCTAATGAACGAACATGAAATGGCTTCATTATCGTTTCTTACGTTATTGCCCCACACCGCCAAAAAGAAGTCTTTCGGGATGGTCCCGGCCTGTCAAGGTCAAATAACAGTACAACCTTATACTGAGTCGTGGGCCATTCCGGCACCCGAGCAAAAAATCAAAGCAGCTGACCTTCACTTTGAACGAGCGCACATTCCTATTTAGCAACATTCAGTGTAAGGCCATCTCACAGGACTTGAAATTTACACTCCATTTTTGCATTTTGTCTGCGTGCTTTGCAGCCCCAGAGAACCATAAATACGGAGACATTCTATATTTTTTGAAAAATGATTTATAATACTGTTTGGTTTAATTTAATGCGCAGATGAACAAGGTTGGATAGACACATTGCATGTACACTGAGCAATCACTTTAATTTACACATTACATAGATACACATATTCAATGGGCCTGCGACATGAGGAGACTCGAGAGAACAGACAATCAAATTACAATCATTTAAACCGTGATGTGTATTTCTCAATGAGCTCTTCTTTAGGTGGACATGGAACAGAGGCAATGTTGGGTGGCAATGCAGTTGCCCCCTGCACAGGTTCGTTCACAACTCCATTTATGTGCCTATCTAGGACGTCAACAATAAGTCTCTCAATAAACTCATATTGCATATCCTCAAACACTGGTTTGATCACCCATTGTTTACTTCTTTTAGTGAAGGCCTTATTGTAGCGAAGCGTCCCTAAAGTTCCGGTCGTCCTACTTTGTTGACGTCCAACATTATGGTTATGTGCCAAGACCGCTAGAAGAGTCCGATTTATCATGCCCTCCATGCCAAAATGCAATCGTTTTGGCCTGTACTTTAGGCACATATTGTGGAACACCTCCAAATCTCCTGTGTGGCAGAATTCCGTGAGTCCCCTCAAATCTCTTGTTATATTTTTATCAAATACAATCTTTTCAATGGCTTTGTGAGTGGGTGATGAAGGAATCAACCACTTCTTCTTCCGTGCCTCCTCTGTGGACAAATGGCCATGTTCACAATTGTGGAAATGTTGGTTTGTGTTCCAACGGTGAACGTTTGTGCAGTGTAGCATTACTGACCGCCATTTTTCCAGTAGAATTTCCAACGACCCTCCACATGTTTTTGAGCTCCACCAAAGATGGTTGCTGATTGACTTGGACCACTGTGAAATACCTTGAGTTTCTTTTTTTTTACCTGCAGCAGACATTTTTTTATTGATTGTTTTTGCAAGATGCCAAACGTCAAATTGGTGATTTATATTTTTGTACTCTTCTCTCATTGTCTTGCCAATTGAAACGTGTCTGTCCGTGGCTATCAGGTCGATCACCATTCCCCGCGATTGTAGTTCTTGCAATGATGCTACAAAGCCAACTTTCTCCATGGCCACTGAGGATGTACTTTGTGACACCTGCACGACCACCGAACTCACAATTTTCTTACTTTCCATGTCCTGAAAGTGGTAGGTGCAGTACTTGGCTGAAAATCCTGGGCTGTCGCACTGTCCATCACCGGCTAGCCTGAACCGTTTGCCCGCGAATGTACTATCAATAGACATTTTTTCCATTCTCCAAGCTTCGCTAATGGCTGGAAATAGATAATCGGTTTGGTATTTGTAGAACTGAGTTTTCGCAATGAAATGGATTCCCACAAACTGAAAGAAAGACTCTAACTTTTTAAAACTTGAACCACTAAAAAGTGCAGCCGCTGCACAAAGTAGATTGCCTGCTGGCAGTTGCCCCAGCATGGGTTGTGCAGACCATGAGAAAGGATGATATTTTGTACAGGTGGCATGTATTTTAAGGTTAGTGCCTCGAATTGCACGAGTCACATTAATCAATGGCTCCCCACATACTTCCCCACCAACCGAATGCCCACATTTCATCCGAATAATAATATCAATCAAACAACTATCGAATACAATGAATTTGGCCTCTTTCCTTATACTGTCACTCTGCATCCCAGCTGGTTCGGCCTGTAACGTTGAGGACATGTCACTCACATGAAAGGTAGAATCTATGATATCGTCTTCCGCTATGTTCAGTGATATTGATGGTGTTTCATTGTCGTCCACTTCATTCTCTTCCATTGCAACATCTGTTCCTTCTCCGGCGATGGGTGAATAAGACAATTTCTTCAACTTTCTCGCGGTCTTAGTTTTTGCGGGTGTGGATTCTGTGAACTGATCTCCGACTGCATCCGAACTACCAGGAGGACATTCACTATCAATGGCTGGATGTGGTATAGCTCCGTTGTCAATCACTTCATATTCTTCCCATTGGCACGATGCATCTCCAGTCTCAAGTCCCTGCCAAAAGGTTTGACAAGCAACATCTCTCGTTCGCTTCACTGTCTGTGTAGATCTAGTTCGTACACCCACTCGCAACTAGAGGAGAGATTGGAAAAGGGATGTTCAGTTTAAACACAACTTACAGTATTGAACTATTAACAGTGAAAAACAACATAATGTAGTGACCAGGACACTAACCTTCTTTTGCTTTCTTTTCTTTGAAACTTTCTTGCCTCGAACTTCAACATCAGGACGCTGTTGCTCCGACTCGTGTGTGCATGTCTCCACTTCCTCTTGCGCTGCAACGACTATATTTTCATGATAAGCACATCCATCACGCACTGACGCTCCATCGACTCCCTGAAACATAGAACTTTCATTAGTATGTATAATAATATCGAAAACACAAAATGTACTTGGGGACCAATACCCACGTACATCTCAATAGCAAAACACGAATGAACGCTTTGTGTAGAACATTCAAACGACAATTATTCACGCATTGTTGATCTAGTTAGATGGAACTGTCAAGATCCATACCTCGAGCTCCTCATAGACTTCCATTGATGATATTATTGAAGATGATGCTTCAGTAACTCCCTGAAACACAGTAATTGCATTAGTATGGTTTTCTATTTTGTTAAAAAGAACATAAACTTTGTGCAGGCGTTAACGGCTCATCTAAATAGACCTGCACAAATGATCAGTTGTCTAAAATAAATAATGGATATGTAAATATGATTCGATTTGCTCGATCGTTGGAAGTGTCACCACCCAGAGATCTGCATCAACTACTAGGGGTGATGTCCTTGTAGAAGAAGCTCCGTCATCTCCCTGAAACATAGTACTTGCGTTAATAAAGATGGAAGTATAGCGGATGTAATCACGTCATATGATTTCGCTTGATCGAACTGTCAGTATCCATACCTCGAAATGCATAAGAACATCAAGGGACGATGTAACTGCGGTGCACACTTCTGCAAGCTGTTGCGCCGACCCGTAACTGCATGCTCCCCCTTCTTCTTGGACTAATGCTCCATCGACTCCCTGAAACGTAGGACTTTCATTAGTAATGAACACAATATTGAAAAAAGAAGACACATAGGAGGGCGACGACAGAAGGACATATCAATGGCTAAAAACGAAAGAAACATTGTGTGTAACAATCACGCTACAAGAATGCAAGATCTGATGATCTCCATCGATGGAACTGTCCGGAAACGTACCTCGAGCATCTGAGTGACATCAACGGTTGTCGTCAATACGTTGGACTCCTCAGCATCTCCCTGAAAGACAGTACTTGCATTATTTTGGATAACAATAATTATAACTGAAAACAAAGACTAGAGGACGAGTACAAGGGTGTACCATTAGGTAAAATAATTACACGATAAATTAAAACTATTGATTTACATGCCTAAAAAAAATCAGTGGCAGAATAGCCAAGTAAGATTACCCGATAGGCGCTTGAAGTGGCTGATGACTGCAATAACGACACGGATGGAGAATCTTCCGCCTTCATATTGAGTGGATACATAAATGGGGAAATTATTGTTAGCTAATGCTACACACTACCGCAAGGCCGAGAGATAAATACGTAAACTTGACTCACCAGTGGAGGGATGTGGACGAATAGAGTGGGAATAGCGGTTGAGAGCAATTTTCGCCTCGCTCGCGGTGTGTTCTTCTTTATTAGCAATGATGTGGAGTACATGTCTGAGCTAAAGTGCCTGCTGCAGATGCGGTATCGATCACCCCTCTTATCCGCAAAGACTTCTAGGACTCTACTTTCAAGCTCAGACGGTGGATATCCGCAATATGGGACCCATTCTCTTATCTGATCTATTGTCTTAGGGAAAACATGCATTATAGTACCTTCAGATTTATTATGGGTCTTCGAAGGGCAACCGCCAATGGAACAGGCAGGCATTGTGGAAAGTTCTGAAAAGTAAAGATCAACAATTCTCTATGAATACCAATGTAAACTCAGAACATGTGACTAGTTCCTTGCATGTACTGTCTTGAACAAAAAGAAATTGGACGCAAAATGATTATGGTACATGGCCTTACCTTGACGAACAAACAGTTAGATGCAGGGATCAGAGTACTTTCTTGTCGTACAACAGGGAGCAGTTCACCGGTTGCAAACTGAGGAGTTTCCTCGGAGTGGTCACGGAAGTTCACAGAGACGAAGAGCAGATAACCAGCACCTTCACGGGTTGACTAGCAAAGCGCAAAGAAGTGCTCATTAGAAATATGAAGTGGGTTATAAAGAATTCGAAACAGGGGTGTGTTTGTGAATGAATGACGTCTATATGTCGTGGCATTATGCGGATTGCAGGGGGCCGTCCAGCGTGAGGGGGGATGCTTGGCAGGAGACACGGGGTCTGGAGGTAGACATGGGAACAACAACCCATGCTCTATAGACCACTTTGAAGTGTACATGGTCTTTGGCACCTCTTGGCCTTTATCGCTCCCTGACAGCTCCACTTGGCAGCACAAGTACCCCGGTGCGAACTGCCTTTGATAGGGCGGGGGGTGGATTGGGGCGCTGGTCGTGCAGACAAGACACAGGAAGACTCGTGAATGGAGACACACTTATGTGGATTGCAGGGGGCCGTCCAGCGTGAGGGGGGATGCTTGGCAGGAGACACGGGGTCTGGAGGTAGACATGGGAACAACAACCCATGCTCTATAGACCACTTTGAAGTGTACATGGTCTTTGGCACCTCTTGGCCTTTATCGCTCCCTGACAGCTCCACTTGGCAGCACAAGTACCCCGGTGCGAACTGCCTTTGATAGGGCGGGGGGTGGATTGGGGCGCTGGTCGTGCAGACAAGACTCGTTTGCCGCAGGGCCTCACCAAGGAGAGGCCATCTAACTGCATGTAAGAGGCAGGCTGCAGGATCTAGTACATGGAAGGCAGGGGGGTGACTTTATAAATACCTCACCCTCCCAGGAGAATATATGGGTGCAAAGGTTATGTGGATTGAAGGTGGGCGGCCAGCGTGAGGGAGGATGCTGGCCGGAGACATGTGGTGTGACAAGACAAGGCACAGGAAGACTATTCAATGGAGACACACTAGATTCATTTAAAAAATGAAAACAACCATTGTTAAAATATATGTTGGGTTTTATTTTAGATCTTAATTTCAATTGAACATAAATAATAAACATTACACATTGTAAAGTTCCGGTTGCAGCACATCCAGGGAAAATCCGCGGTATTGTCCACTGTCGCTTGGGAAATGTTGTCTAATGGCAAGTACCGCACAGGCAGGTATTACTCTCCGAACGCGGTGTCCGAGCCTCCCGTGAAGCCACCAAGTGAAGCAACGATAGGCCACCAGCCTGTACCACCTGTGAAAATGAAAGATGCAAACTGTATTAAAATGACAAAACTTTCTTATCATTCTGCTTTAAAAAAAATTCTATCTAGAAAATGCACAATATGGACCCAATTTACATGCATTCGAATGATATGTAGATGTAATTTTATATGTGGGAGACGACCATGACATAGTAGTGGCATCACTGACATCAAAACCAGAGTATACTTACTCGTTACTCGGATTACGCGGACGAACAGTGCCGCGAAGTTCGTGAATAAGCACCATCATCATCCTCAACACGGTCCGTGAGAGGCAGGCTTCCCTGAACTCTGGCAGCTCGGTGATGCATTGCGGACTTGGCTCGCCTTCCGAAATGTAGGCCAAGCACCCGGAATTTTCACGGCAGCAGCAGTTCTCCTCCTCAGTTGGCATTAGCTCGCACCGATTGCACGTGCACCAGGTGGAGACGCCGTCCATGCGACATGGTCCAGGCTCTTCATCCGTTGACTGGTCCTCCCAACTGCCGTCCGAATCCCCATCGTTTTCGCGTGCTTGCCTTTCCAGTAGTTCTTCCTCGGTGTACTCGGACTCGTACATATACGGCATTATTGTAGCCATTGTGTGGTAAAGAAAGTAAAATAATTTACAGAGATGGTACAGGTGTTCACAAGGCCTAGAAGTGGCGAAGGTAGCTGACCAGAGCACAGAAACGAGTCACAGAATACTCAAAGTAACACAGAGAGAGTAATGGAATCGAAAATCTGCTGCTGTGTGTTGTGAAACGGTGTGTTTATACTTATTGAGGAAAGAGGCGTCCTGCCATTTCCATGGCGACACGTCATTAGCTGAGGCGCAGCGATTGTTGACACGAAACGTGCTTTGGCGTTGGGAAATGGGCGGTACGCGTCTGCTGATGTCAGGCTCAGGGGCGGGGGATTTGATTTAGTGCCGCAAAAGCAGGTGAGCCAGGGCGATGCGGCAAGTGAGAGGATTATCAGAAAATGGCGGCTGATTTCGAGTGCGTTAATGGACGAAAAGTCGGGTATGGTCCATAGGAAAGTTTTCTACGATCTACCGATTTATGCTTAAAAACACATGGCCGAACCGTAGGGACAATAAAAAAAAAGTCCCGGAACTATCCTTTAAATTTGTAATTTAGATCCTGCTTACCATAATATAAAGTTAGCTGACTGCAATATTGTTTCACTCCAAAAAGTAAAAACCCTGGGAGTCTTGTTGGAACATACTTTAAACATGCGGACACAGGTTAATAACCTAGTGTGCATTTCCACCTATTTCATCAGACTTCTTTTCCAGATGTGCCTGTTTCTGTCTGAGAAGAGCTGTGCCACATTAGCAAGAGCTATAATTAGCTCAAAAATAGAATATTGTGGCAACCTTTTAGTAAGGATTACCAAAGGAGACTGTAACAGCCAAACTGCATCAGAGGCCATGGGACGCCATGCGAACACCGAATACGCGGAAACAACGGAGCGACCCGCGGGAAGCACTGAGGTGGACACCGGGGAAGCAGAACTCGAGCCTGAACGTACGGCCCGGTCGGAGGAGGAGGAGGCAACCGAAGGAAGCAGTCATTTGTGGTCGGGGGCAGACCTGGGTGCCGTCCGCGAATTGTGTTGCCTGAGTGCGGATAGTGGAGACCCTAACACACGGCAGGTAGCGGTAACTGGGTGGAGAGGTGGCGTGTGTCCTTCGGGCGGGGAACGCAGAAACCACGACACAGGCACCCAGACGGAGCAAAGGGCTGCCAGCGTGTTCCACGTGTACCGCAGCACGAACGCCCAATGGGGGGAAGTGACAGGAATGAAAGGAGATAGGCGGGTTGGGTACGGTAGTGCGGTCGAGATCCGGGAAAACAGCGGAACCGAACGGGATCTGAGGCTGATGCTGTCCCAAAAAGATACAGGCTGCATGGAGGTTATTGGGCCAAGACGCCACAAACGGGGAACGGAGCATAGAGAAGCAAAAGGACTGTATAACTCGTAAAACAGAGAAAAGATACCAAAAAGAAGGATATTAGAGGGACTTTATCCTTACCAAAGCTGGGGACCTCTGACTGTATAAACCCCAATCTTCACCTCGTGGCACATGGCGGGGAGACATCATGGCGACTGGAAGCACAGAAGGAAGGGGGGGCGGGGCTTGGGAGGGTTTTTCTATCCTCGGAGCTAAGGAGAGACCTGATTGGGTCAAGAGTGGCCAGCCCCTATATAAAGAAAAGAGAGAAGAAGGACTGATGTGGGATTTCTCTTTCTTCTTTCATAATCGGTTGGGAAGCGAGGAGACCACTGGTCTATACCAGTGGGCTTACGAGGATTAACCAGAGATTTCTGCCTTACACTTACAGAAAGCCCCATCAGAGTCATCTCTGCAGAAATAAGAGAACTGATACTTGATTTAAATTGTCTTTATTTTTCTTTAAAGTCAATAAAGACTGACCTTTGTTCAACTTACCTGCCTAGTCCGAGTGGTCTGTCACAGAGACTTCATGAGGCTCCAGGTTATTCAGAACAGCACCGTTGGTCTTGATAGGAGAGCGGATGTGTCTGAGGCCAGACACAAATTGCACTGGCTCCCTGTCAAGGCCAGAATTACTTTTCATTTTTTGGCCATTACACACAATTGCTTGGCTGGGAAGAGTCCCACCTATCTCCTAGAAACTCTTTACAAAAAATCAGCCACTAGACTACTGAGATCTAATGACAGAAACCTGCTTCTGGTTCCAGGAGCACCAATTGCATGGAACTCTCTCCCTCCTGACCTCAGGGTAATTGATTCTAAAGACCTATTTAAACAGAAGCTCAAGACCCATATGTTTCAGTAATGTTCGCCGGCTCCTCTAATGCCTTCTAACGTTTCGCGGTGTGCCGCACACTGTTTGTGAGTGTTGTGTTTGTTGGATACGCACCCTCATGCTTTAGGGCCATTGGTTGCACGCTATAAATAATTTAATATAACATGACATATCATAACAAGGAGTACTTTCAAAACGTATACGTTGGAGCTATTATTCTTTTGTGTTGAATTGAAGACTGCCAAATATTGGGACGGCCTGGCTGAGATAATTTATAATTGTTCTTTTATAGCACACTTAATACTGGGGACCAGTTTCGAAGTGCAAGCCTGGGATTTGAACCTTTGTTGCTATGCGTTCTCTTGCTTCCAAGACAAGCATGTTGCCGCTGAGCTATCCTCCCTGCCCAGTATAGGGAAAGGTGGGTGTTTATCTCACCCTTTTTCCTTTAATAAAATGGCAGAACTTGAGAAAACTTTACCTTTGTGTCTGTCTTTCGTTTCCGATTCCTCACAGGATTTTGGTGCTTCGACAATGGCTAACCATGGTTGTAGGTGCTGCTTGTGCAGTTTGAAGTGTCTCAAATTCGGTGGTCATCTTGTTTCAGACACGGAGTGGTGTTGAGCTGAAGCTAATCGTGGTTTGAAATGTTGCTTAAAGAAGGGCAGATTGTGAGGAACATCAGGGTCAATTTGATGGTCGGTTCGACTATGAAAATGCTGGTAATTGGATGAGCTATTTTATGTGGTTGGTTTGATGAAGTGCTTGAGGAAGTGCAGATCATGAGGCCCACCAAGGTTGGTTTCGATGGCGATGATGCTGGTGACAGGATCACGGTTCGAGTCGAGCAGTTCGAAGCGGCATTCGCTCTTCGGTGTTAAGTGAGGCCACCAGGGTCGGTTCAATTGACGATAATAATAATAATAATAATAATAATTTAGCATTTATATAGCGCTATGAACCCTCAGGTATCTGAGCGCTGCTTATTACCCACGGTGTGGTGCTCATTTATTGACCTCAGAAGGATGAAAGGCTGAGTTTGGCTCTGCCAGGATTCAAACCTGTGTCAGCAGGCTCTGCACAGATGTCAAATTGTGCGCTTTACTGGCTGTGCTATCGGACCGACCTAGATCGAGATTGAGAGTGAAGATGTTGGCAGTTTAAAGGAAGCTGTGAATGTAGTAGATGCAATGATGGACTTTGAGCTCAAGCCAATGCAATCACACTCTCATCTGCTGTGGTGCAGTGGCAAACTGGTTTGAGTTAATGAAATACCAGCTCAAAGATTCGGTGAGTGCCAAAGGCAGCTCGCAAGGGTACTGATGGTTCGAACTGGATTGAAAAGGCTTGTGTCATGGCTTGCAGTGGTTCAATGGTAAAGAATATGTAGGATTATTGGCTGTCTTGGCTCTCTGGCAATGTGAATCCCACTCTCTTGGGTCTCAGGCACAAGTCCAGTCCTTGTTAATGGGTTCTCGATGCAAGGAAGGCTGGTGCACACTTCCATGGGTCGCTCACCATGATGGGGTCCTGGGTGACACTGTGAATTGCACAGATGCAGGTGTTGTCCAAGCAGCAGGTCTCCCCAAACGTGCCCAAGGGGGTGGGTAGGCAACAGAGCTCAACTCTGCCTTGGAAACTCAGGCTTCTCCTCTCTGGCGGAGGGCATTGGAAAGTCAACTCTCCCAAAAGTGCTTCAATTAATTATTTCTCAGGTTTTTCCAAAGTGAATCAGTCTTGGAATGTGGGACTCATTCTTTTAAAAGCAAAAGTCTACAGGTAATTTGATTAAAGGAATCCTGCTTTAGAAGTCCAGTCTCCATCATGGGATGAGTGGACTTTGCGTTTTGACATGATACCCAAAGTGCTTTGTACTAAAGGAAGTGGGGGGACAGAAAGGAAGAGAGCGAAAGACAGAAAACAAAGTGGTGGAATCTTCCTCCAGCTGGCCTGAGCTCCTCTGCTCTACACTAACTCTGCCCGCTTCCCTTGTCAATAGCATCAACAGTCTCTTTGGTTTGCAGCACCTGGTGTGAGGCTTATGGTTTTGGAAATGGTGTGCCCGTTGATTGCTGTTTGCAGGCCAGCTCCTGCTGGGAGGCTGGCTCACTGGCAAGAGGTGTAACTCGACCCACAAAGGATCAAAGGAAAGGCCCAGCCTTCCAGTTTCCTGCCCTATCATTTGGTAGGATCAGCCTGTATGAACATAATACACATAAACCTTCTGCAGCTGAGCTGGGTTCACATTGTTGACTCATGTATTATATGAAATTGATGTGTCTGTAATATGTTTGAGCGATGCTAGCCACCATAGCTTAACTCACGTATGGCTTATATTTAAAGTTTGCAAATGCTACCAGGATAGTAACTCTCATTGTTATCTTGTTTCTAGAACAGTGGTGCACTTCTGCAATGCAGCCAGTGCATTGCAATAACTTGTCTGTCATTGCAGCTGTCAGAGGGCACCTGTGCCCAGTGAACCTGCTCTCTGCCACACCGGATCAGGTGCTGTAGATCAGGATATGCACATTATGCTTTTGGCTTTGAGATTGATGAGATTGGCCTCTGGTCAGCTGACCACATTTTCTGAGAGAGAAATACCTGCATCATTTTATATTTAATTAAAATGTAAAAAGCCTTGCCAGGTGGCAATCTGTCACATCCCCCTAGCCACAATTGTGGAGAATTACCCTTTTAAGGGTCTAGCTTAATCTTCTGGGGAAAATACCTTCTGAGGTCATCAGCGTTGGAGTGCTGTGACCCAGGTTTGTGTTGGATGCTCATGTCCAATACCTGTAGAGACATGGCCCAAGGCGATACATTGGGATTCTCTCCCTGCAATGCCATCACCCACCTAAGAGGTCTACGTTCTGTTTGTACAGTTAAGTGAGATCCAAAAATGTAGGGTTTCAGCTTGTGTACCACCCAAACCACTGCAAATGCCGCTTTTTCAATTTTGGGCCAGTTGCACACTCACCCTTGGAGTTCAGCTGGGATAATACTGCACCAAAACCAAATTCTCAGGCGTCTGTGTGGATAAAACATTCCTGCTCATAATCTGGGATCTTTATAACTGGGGCCTTCCTTCAACCTCTGCAAGGACATCTGAAAGGCAGGGGTCCAAGTGACCTTTTTCTGCCATTTCGTGCACATTACATAATTGAGGGGGAAGTGTCCCATGCCCGGGTCTTGTGGCTAAATGCATGAGGCATTAATGGTATATATATATTTTTTTTTAACTGCCCCAAAGCACCAAATATCCTACTTTCACATTTCAGGTGAAAAGTATTTTTTCAAGTCTTTTTAAACCCCCCTTAAACACACGGCTAGCATGACTATCCTGCACTGATGATCCCTAATAAGGATGAAACAAGGTATGTAGTTGACCTGACAGCCGTTAAAAATGTCTGTCTTGGGTTGATTGAGCAATGTGTCGAGTATCAATGCCCTCTAAGACAAAACATGATGACTTCTGGAACTACTGTTGCAACACTGAGTCGGAAAGAGTTAAGATAGCCTTGTATCGACTATGGTGTGATGTTGTAAATTATTATTTGATGTAAATGGAGAAAGGACTGCTGAGGTATTCCGGCCACCGGGCACTATGTAAGTTTAGGTAGGGTTGTAGTGGGAATCAAAGGATACCAGCGCTTCAGATATGACCTCTAAATAACCTCTTTGTTTCTTTGTCTGATCTTGAGAAGGGAGGATTGTTCTTTTTTAAATTTAGTCTATAATGCAATTGGTTCATTAAAACCTTAAACACTTTGTAACAAATTAATCAATTTAAAAAAAAGAAAATACATAGCATTCCATTACATATCATTACATTGCAGCCTTGTTAATCATTTCATACATATACAACCTATCATTAAAACACACCTACTATTTATATTTCATTCATACAGTTCATTAAGATTTTGTTAAAATAATATATACAACATTTGTGTAAAACAGAGTATGCAAATCAAGTTACCATTCAAGTTAATTAAAACTGTAATTTCCAAAGTAGAGAGGGCTTGATGCAAGAGAGGGGGAATAAGAGGAGGTGGAAGCAAGTGAGTATCATCCAGGGAGGGGGTCACTAGAAATTGTTACAATCATATAATAATTTAATAATTTATCAAAACAAGTATTGAAAGGGGAACGGAAGAGAGGACAAAGGAGGAAGGAGTTATCCTTTTAACCAAGTTCTATCAAACGGGGGGTGATTTTTTTCCATATATAATAGGCGGCTCCCACAAAGATCAAGGTTTCTTACATACATATGTCTGACCAAAATTGTTCTGTGTTGATCATTCTAAGATCACATAGCAATTCCTTATATCCCTTATAATAGCATTTTTGTAAAGAGTTACACTCAGTTAAGAGGTGTCTTATCGTTTCCACCTTTTGTTTGCACAATCAACATACTCTTTCCTCATAAGGGACAGAGGTCAAGGCCCCCACATACTCATAGCACGGAAGAATATTGAAGCGTAGGAAGATTATAAATCTGGAAAAGTCCTGATTATTAATTTTTAGTAGATAGTTTCGAGGTTTAGATATTTGTAGTCCCTGCATGGTATATTGGGCATAGTGTTTCTTTGTTCTCAGGGCTGCAAGATTCTTATCAGCATCCCATTCTGCAGCCTTATATACAAAATTAGATTCCGAGCCGTCTCTAGGCATGTATAACCCAATGTCGTACAGGAAGGAGGTGACAATTGCCTGTAGGCTTCCCATTAGGCTATTCTGTTTCTTCCGCCTAGCCATAATCATGGCAATCATGCTCAATAGACTATTCTTGCTTCTTTCTGATAGCATAATCTTAATATATAATTTACTGCACCGTATCTTCCACACTGTCATTAAAGAGGTGAGTCCTAGTTCACATATTATGGCTTCAATAGGTACTGCCCTTGGTAATCCAAGAACAGGTCTCCAGAGTTTACCCCTCCGATTGGTCAAGGCAGGTTATATATTTGGCCTCCATGGTTTCTAATGCATATAGTATCACTGGTAGGATACTGCTCTCATACATTTCGAGGAAACTTTCCACTGAATAACCCCTTTTTTGCCATATATCTCCTAACCACATTCCGTCTTTTTGTCACCTTTTCCTCGTATTGTTGTAGAATGTTTTAGGGGGGGTTGTTCGTAATAGGTATGCCCAAGTATGGATAAAAATCAACTACCTCTAGTCTGGCTGTGTCAATCCACCACTTAAAATTATGCCATTTATTCTTGGACCCTCGGCCTCCAAACACCATGATCTTTGTCTTATTTGCATTTATGAATAGGTTATTATCTTTTGCAAAGAAGTACAAGGCATGGAGCATTCTCTGCGGTCCTATTGGTGTTTTGTCTAAAAGGACCACATCGTCTGCTTATGTTAGCCAGTTTATAATAGAGTCCCCAACTTTCGGTGGTTGGTTTTTCACTATTTTCAGGGGTTCTCCCATGTCCATCACATATAAGTTGTACAGTACTCGAGATGTAACACAGCCTTGTTCCAGTCCCATATTAGTGTTAACCGGGGTGTGGGGGGTAGTTACCGCTCCCTTATCCAGGCAGATGGTAACCGTAGTTTCTGAGTACATGGCGCTGAGAAAGTGCAAAACTATGGGGTAAACTCCCCACTTTGACATTTTCACCCAGAGCCTTTTTCTGTCTACACAATTGAATGCTCTGGAATAGTCAATAAAACATACATACAAACTGGTCCCCCTCTTTCTAATCACATCAGTGATAATATGTTATCTAAGGTGCTATAGCCTTGTCTGAAGCCAGTTTGTCGAGGTGCAATAAACATTGTTCATTAATCCATCCATTTATAATATCTAACAATTGGGTGCAGAAGATCTTGCAGCTAGTATCAGCCATAGCGAGTAGTTGGTAACTACTAGGTCTAGTTCTTATTCCTTTTTTAAATATACATTTTTTCATTTTAGTAGATATCTAGCCGAGTAGGCTTTGTATAACACAGACAACACCATTTACAAAAAAGCAAGATCACATACATATAAAATACATATCACATACCTAAAATACATTACTGTAAACATCTAAAAATATCCACGTTTCAATAAAACACTACTAAAAAATATATAAAATTAATGTCATTGCCTCTCATAAAAATCATCCATAAATCAGAAATATCATTCATATCAATTGCATTGTTAAAAGATTTAAAATACTTGATTCTGAGCTTAATTAAGCTTTCACATGACATGATCAAGTGGTGTAGAGACTCAATTACGTTGTTGCCCCATAGGCGACAGTTTCTGTTTTCCCGGACGATTCCTAATCTATCACCATAAGTCTCCAATGCCGCCGACATATTAAATTTAATTAAAAGATATGTAAGGAAGGTGTTGACACTTGGATATGCTAATATATACATTGGACGCTTTGTTCTAGTAGTTATTTCTTTAATATACGTACCACAATGTACTTTTGATGCAATGGTGATAATACTTTGTTCATGTCCTAGTCATACAGTTTCTTTTTTAGCCACCTTTTCAAAACTATTACGGTTGTGTTACTTGGATCACTCCCCATTGCCCATTTCCTATGTAGTCTTTGCAAGGTGCCCATAGTGCCAATTAGTACGTTGCCTTCTAAACTTACAAACGCTTTTACATATGGGACAATGATCGTATCAGATTGCAAGGTACACACTTTTTCATAAAACATCACACATTGATTTATATATGCACATGATATTCCTTTGATATCGAACTCAAGGTAAAGGTATTCAACACTTAGGCATTGAGGTAAACGCAATAATTTCCTTAATAGTTTAGCTTCAAATATCACTAATTGTTTTTCATATTTATGACCCCACTTGTGCCATATAAATGGTAATTACTGCCGATACAGAGTAGCCATTATATCTCCCAATGTATGTAATTAAGTCATTTACAATTACAATACATTTTTTTTTAAAGTGGACCATTGATTTACCCAATCTAACTTCTCATTGACAATGATCCCGAGATATTTAAAGCAAGAAACTTGTTCGTCTTTCTTTGAGGCCAACTTCCATACATATTTTCTCGGTCTGGATTCTTTAGAAAATACCATAATCTTACTTTTATCAATGTTAATAGACAACCCATTAGCAGTTGAGCAAGCTACCAGAGAGTCAAGCATGCGCTGAAGACCTGCCGGGGTATAATCCAGTATTAGCAGGTCATCTGCATATGCCAACCAACCAATGGTCACACCATTAATTTTTACCGGATTTGCTTCAGGTGAGTCGAATGCTATTTTCATGTCTGACAAGTATAAATTAAAAAGAGTAGCAGCAATCATACAACCTTGCTTTACCCCACAAGTCGCCATGAAGTGAGAAAGGCTTCCAGTTTCATTCAGTCTTATACGTACAGATGTATCTGTATGGAGTAACATCAACATTTTCAATAGGCCTTGAGGAATACCCCAAGAATGTAATTTCTGCCATAGTCTATTACATAGGATGGTATCAAAAGCGGCAGAGAAATCGATGTACGCACAATATACATCAAGGTTGCGCTTCTGCCATGAGTGTTCCACTGCAGTTGTTAACAGCAATAGATTGTGGCTAGTACTGGATTTATCCCTGAAACCTATTTGATTCAACTGTAGTATTTTTGCCTCGGTAATCCAAGCGTTTAGTTCGCCGAGGAGTACTCTAGTGAAGATCTTTGAGGACACATCAAGCATCGCTAACATACAGAAATTTTCCGGCTTGTCCCATGCCCCATTCTTATGTACTGTAAGAATGTGACTCGTTTTCCAAGATGGGGGAATTACACCTAGTTTGCCAATTTGTTTGAACAATAGCAACAATGCAGCACCCCATAGATCTGGGTGTTTTGTGAGGACAGAATTACAAACACCATCAGAGCCCGCGGCACGCAAGTTCTTTAGGTTTTCAATAATAATGACAATATCTAATTCAGTAGCCTTACAATCCTAAATTTCATTTGGCATGGGAAAAATATTATACGAAAGTTCACGCTTACCCAAGGTCTCATTAATATATTTTCCCCACATTTCCTCAGTAATGCAGTTAATTGTCAAGTCACGTATTTTATTTTTACTGAGTAGATGCCATATACCTTGGTTATTTTTAGTTAAAGCCAGCATCACAATTCTTTTCCATTGAATGGTCTCACATTCCCTTTTATGCGCTTTTAGTCACCGTTTATATGGCCTTTTAAGATTTTTTATATGGCATTCAACAGCATGCGCTGATAATGACATATCATTACTACGCAACATACTCTGAATTTCATTACGAAGGTTCTTTTTAGCTCTTGTATCATACAATCGTTGCCATGTCTGTGTGGTAACACCATATTTGATCGTTCAGCTATGGATTTATAGGGTCTTTTCTCGGCTATTAGTTTTTGAATATCCTGCATTAGCTCAGAGAAATTAGACAACATTAAAATCTCTGTATTCTTCCCCATCACGCCCTCTTTAATGAACACTGGTAGTAAACCTGCCGCAGCTTGCTGAGCCTTTTCAATATTGTACTGATGCCAAACAATTTGATTTTTACCCTCATTAATGGAAACCATCCCGTTGCTGTCATGGTCTTTAATCTTTATCCATTGACCAGGCAGAACATATAAGAAAGGCCCATAGTATTTACAATAATATAATCAAGGGTTGCTGCAGATCTGCCCTCAATTCTGGTGAATGCCATAGGGGCATCACCTGGAGTATGGCCATGCAATATAACCAAATTATGAACACTCATCATGTGAGACTATTTCTTCCCTTGCCTATTGTGGGACATATTGCACATCCTAGATCTTTGCAAACTACCCGACCAATCTTCCTCTGAGGGAAGATCACCAATTTTCGCATTCAGATCTCCCATGAGCCATATAGGGTGACAATGATTGTATTGTTTTAACACAGTATTCACAGTATTCACATTTACAGATGATTTCATTACCACATTTGGGGGGGTCATATACAGTAATAACTATTATCACTTGGGTCAACCATGTGAGTTTAGTAACCAGTACATACTGGGTCGAGAGCGGTAATTTCACAAACGTCCACGGTGATTGGACGGATACCAACAGGCCCCCCTCTACCAGGAGGACCCTTAGTTGCTACCTGATGTACCGTGCTTCTACCATCGAGCTGGACATCAGATTTTAACCATGTTTCTTGTAATGCTACAATTTTAAATAGTGCCAAATAAGCAACGAGACCCTCTGCTTCAAACAAATGCGAGTGCCCTTTAATGTTCCATGAGTATAACAATTGCAGAGGATTGTGTCATTTGCGGGTCTCAGCAAAGTAGAACTTAAAGTTCAAAGGAAGCCATTGCCAATAACCTTCTATGATATCATTATGGTCATCCTTTGCTATATTTGGCTCCAGAGGACATTTACTGTTGGCAATACGCGGTAAATCAGATGTATTAGGATTATTGGCAACAATAACAGGAATTGCCCTCTCGTGTTTAGCTAAACCTTTTCGGGGCTTCTCAGCCGGGATCATCACTTTTTGAGCAACATAACCCAAGCGCAACAGATCAACTTCCTAGCTCATAGTATAGTTCAGCGTGGCCTCAGCTTCAAAACATATGTTCGTTATATATTGGTTAACGAGTTCTAGCTGGTCAACCAGCTTTATGTCATTAGATGTTATAACCTGCAGGGGCACAATAGATTTAAATAAACACAAGACCGCCGCTTGGTTTAATGGGGCAGCGGGCTTGTCCTTATGGACTTGGGTAATTTGCAGTGCAGGCATCATGCAACTATTTGCATCCCCAAGTACACTACCAATGGGACCACGTGTATTGGGATTTTTCGGCGTCCATGCATCCGGAAGGGTCAGTTGTGTCAATGCAACAGATGGACCACTACTTAAAGCACACCCTGCAGTGCTTTGTGGTTTGGTTTCGAAACTACATTAGTTGTGTTTGCAGGAGATGGTATGATGTCTACCAACACATGGGCAGGTAAATTTGCCACGGCAGACTTACAAACAGAGGGTGGCACAATCAGTGGGGTCTTTCCCACATGTCCCAGATCATCCACAACAATATGATCAGAGGCAGATTCCTTCGTCTTACAATCCGCCACCTCAATAGGAGTGGCAGTTAACCTATGAAGAGGAGGTTTTTTCCTTTTTACTATTCTGTTACTGTACATGAATGCATGATGTACACATGGGGCTTTCCTTTTTACCAATTTTGACTTTTTTTCCACTCTTCTTCTCGCACTCATGTCACTACTTGCCAAGCTAACAACTTCAGTAGGCTTTACATGAGCGAGGCCACGCTTGCAATGACACACATCACAATTTGGCTCTCTCAATCTAAAATGAAATAATAAGGATTGCACATTCATTTTCGTTCCCAGATGGGCACATTTTTCAAGCAGCATAGATAGCAAGTTTTCTAAGGCGTTAAACATGTCATCAGAATTCATGCTGATATCCATATCTTTTTCACAAGGGCCTTCAACATAATCTGAAAGCACTTGCCTAGATGGAATGGTAGAGACTGACTTCCCAAGGTATTCATTGGATTTAAAACTGAATACAGAGGGTATCGTCGTATCATATATCTCATTACTCTTAGGGACTGGCACTGCTTTAACAGCCAAGGTGACATCACACCCTAATGGCATAACCAACTTATTTGGTGGGTTAAAAACATAGGAGTCACAACTGGCTCAGCAAGAGACATTTTGGGATCATTGCCCGTAAACTCAATGTCAAGTTCTTCCAACTCAGAGTGAGATATAGCGATCGCACTTTTCCCAGATGAATTGTATTCACAATGAATCATCGCATCAGTACAGACATTAGCTGTGAATTGGCCATTACATTCTGTACTACACATGGCACCGTGTGCAAAAGTCGCCTCCACTGCGTTGGGCATAAAATCTAACAGTTTTGGATCAAGATTGCTAATTGGAATACTCACATTATTTGCAACATGAATAGTATTAATATCCTCCACACTTCCGCTTCCAGTTGAATTTTTAGGTTTAACACACATCACACAAAAATTTTGCACCACAGTCGATGGAACTGAAATTGCCTCTGGGCCTGTAACTCATTCCAAATCAGAGATGACACTATTGGGTCAGGATGGGCATCGAGAGACTATTGTGTTTGATTTAATCAAAGCCCCGCAGTTACAAATAATACTGGGGATACCTTGTTTGGAAACACATAATCCTTGTATTGATTGGTGAGAGAAGAGAATAACCTTCCCGGATTGTGCACATACTTGTTACCCGAAAAAACCCTTGAACCAAGGCCTGGCCACATTTGCTACTCCAGTCGTGCAGTTACCTCAGGAATATCAAGAATTCCATGAAGTTTTCAAAAGGAACAGGCAAACACCCTACCACCTCACAGATCATACGATTGTCAAATCGATCTCATACCCGGTGCACAACCTCCATGTAGTAGGATCTACACCCTTACGGAACCCGAAAACCTTCACCTACGACAATACTTGGACCAATACCTTCTAATGGCTTCATTCGTCCATCCAAGTCCCCTGCATCTTCAGCTTTGTACTTCGTGCCTAAAAAGGAAGGTGACCTCAGAACGTGCATAGACTACCGCGCATTAAATCAGATCACGGTTAAGAACCGATACCCATTGCCTCTGATCCCCGAATTACTAGACCAAGTAAAGGGCGCTTGCATCTACACTAAATTAGATCTCCAAGGGGCATATCATCTGGTACGTGTAAAGAAAGGCGACGAATGGAAGACTGCTTTTCGCACTAAGTACGGGTTATTCGAATACCAGGTGATGCCCTTCGGGTTGTGCAATGCACCAGCAGCCTTCCAGTATTTTATGAACGATGTCCTTTGTGAACTCATTGACGTCTGTGTTGTTGTATACATAGACGATATTCTAGTGTACTCCTCCTTAGAATCAGACCATGTGAAGCACGTTTGTGCAGTCCTTTAGAAACTACGCCAGCACAAGTTACATGCAAAATTGGAAAAATGCGTTTTTCATGCTACGGAAGTTGAATTCCTTGGATTTATCCTGACTCCAAAAGGAGTCCGAATGGACTCTCGAAAAGTGGACGCAATCCTCAAGTGGCCATCACCCAGTTCAGTTAAAGGGGTACAAAGTATGCTCGGATTTGCTAATTTTTACCGCTGATTCATTCCGGATTTCTCACATGTTGTATACCTTATCACAGCACTTTTGCGAAAAAACAAACGCTTCTTGTGGACCGAAGAAGCTGAAAATGCCTTCCAAGAGCTGAAAGCGAAATTCACGTCTGCACCTCTCTTAAAGCATCCACATAACAACATATGCATTCAGTTTAGCCATGGGAGCTGTCCTGTCCCAGAAGGATCCTGAAACCGGTCAACTTCACCCAGTAGCATTTTGGTCCAGAAAGTTCTGGGCACCCGAGTTAAACTATGCGGTTACCAATAAAGAATTATTAGCCATCAAATCCGCCTTCAAGGCTTGGTGGCATTATCTTCTCGGTGCCAGGCATACCATTACGGTAATCACCGATCACCGGAACTTGCAGTATTTAAAAACAGCCAAGGCCCAATCGTCGCGTCAACTTCGATGGGCATTGTTCTTTGCCGAGTTTGATTTCGTGATAACTTATCGACCAGGTTGTAAAAATGGCAAGGCAGATGCCTTATCCCGAATAGGGATGGGAAAAGCATATGTGAACCCGGAACCGGTGCCTATAATTTCAGAACAAAGAATTCTTGGCATAACCACTCTACAGACACTAGAGGATATTCAAGTAAAGATCCAACAACTCTTCGATCCAACAGCCCTGCAGGACTGGGTGAAGAAAGGCCCAGACTACTCAGTCATCAATGACCTACCTTATTATCAAGGGCGACTATTTCTACCACACAAGGAACTACAAGAACTAGTCATCTCCAATTATCATGACACCCTGATGGAAGGACACCCAGGTATCGCAAAAACTAAAGCTAAAATTAAGAGACAATTCTGGTGGCCCACTTGGCGAAAAGACGTAAAGTCATTTGTGATGTCTTGTGGCATTTGCGCCCAAAACAAAAGTCAGAAGAAAAAAACAGCTAGCCTTTGGATATTCCACCTACACCATGGCACACCTTATCGTTAGACTTTATTACAGATCTACCTCCATGTAATGGATTTAACACCATTCTAGTTATTGTGGATCTTTTTTCAAACATGGCCCACTTTATTCCTCTAAAGGGATTACCTTCTGCTTCAATTCTGGCCAAGGAGTTCCTCGAAAACATTGTTCGAATACACAGATTTCCTTCCGTATTGGTCTCTGCCCGAGGTAGTCAATTCATTTCACATTTTTTGAAGAAATGTTGTCAACTGGCGCAAATCGACATGAGGTTATCAACCAGTCACCATCCCCAGACCGATGGTCAGACGGAGAGGACCAACCAGACCCTTGAACAGTACCTACGTTGCATGCTACACCAGACCGAAAGTAATTGGAAAGATATTTTATGGATTTCCGAGTATGCATACAATAACTCTGTACATTCAGGAACCGGACAAAGCCCCTTTTATACCATATATGGACATCACCCTCGAACCTCAGAACTAGATTCGCCTCAGCATTTAGAAATGCCTGCAGTTAGTCATTTGCATTCTACTATTACACAAGCCTTTAAAGAGGCAACAGAACATTTGAAACAAGCAAAAGAAAAATATAAGAAAAATGCTGATCAACATAGAAGTGAAACTCCACAATACCAGATTGGGGATCAAGTTTGGCTGGCTACAAAACACATACCTCTGAAGGGAACTCAGACTTTTAACCCTAGATATTTGGGACCTTACACTATTAAGGCCATTATCAACCCGGTAGCCGTCAAATTGGAATTACCCTCTAATACGCGCATTCATCCTGTCTTTCATGTTTCACTTTCAAAACCAATTCAACCAGGAACAAGATTAACCAAACCACCCAACCCCATCTTGATAGATGGAGAACCTGAATTCGAGGTAAAAAATATTCTGGACTCCAAGATGGTTAAATCAAAACGTTTTTATTTAATCGATTGGAAGGGCTACGGACCACAAGAAAGGTCATGGGAACCTAGTGACCACGTCCATGCACCTCGGTTGGTGAAAAGATTCCATCAGAACTTCCCAGACAAACCAGGGCCCAGGGGAAGAACAACTTTAGGAGGGGCCTTGGGGGGGGGGGAAGTGCTGTCATGATGCCTACCCCCAGGCATCCGGACCAAGCCCATCAGCCCCGGGAGCAGGCATCTAGACATTTAGGAAAACCTCAGCAGCCCCGGCTAGTGGCCATCTGGGTTCAGTCCTTAGGTGCCAGGCTCATAGTAGAAATCAGTCCTGGCGCCTGAGGCGCCAGGCTCATAGTCATTACGTGCTGCAAATGACTCCAATCCAACATGAAGCCTAAAAGGGACTATTTTTCTACAGGGACTATTTTTTACTCGGGTGTGGTTCTAGGGACTTCTTACCTGGGACTACTTTTGAGGCTATTTAAACCACGCCCGACCAGCAACACATGCTTCGCGTTATTCTGCATCCAGCAGCGTAACGCTCACCGTGCCTGCAGCCTGCATCCAGTCTTCTGCCACGCCCGCCTCGAATCCGGAGCTCCTAAAACAAAGAGGAAAGAAAGGGACAAGGTTAGAAAACAAACTTATTTCTATTCCACACCTGATTCTGGATCCATCTCGTCTCCGGACCTGTAAAGAACATCATTTCTGCACGCGCCGCACCTCCAGCTGCAGCGCCGCGCCATACTCACCAGTCTTCACAGCATCCTTCGGGTCGGCGCTGCCTCCATCATTTCTTCGCCGAACTTCGACACCTAGGAGACAAAAGAAAACCACAACGTGAGCCGAGGGAAACAACAAATATAATTCTTACCACCATAGACTTACCTGATTTACCACCGGAGGAATCCTTTTGTGACTCTCCATATTTTCACGTGCCGCATCTGTAAAGAGAGACAAAACAACACGTTTTCCACGTGCAACATTTACCGGACAGCGCCGGGTAATACAGACTCTTACCTGAGCATCACCAGCTGCCACAAGAGCATCTTTTCACGAGCCAGCTGCAAGACAAGAAAGGAAGGGGGGAACAAGAGTGAACATCGGACATATTGAACTCTATCAACTTAATACTTACTGGTCCTCACCAGGAACCTCAGAGTCAATACTCTCCGGAACTCTCCCGAGCCTTCAAACCAGTGAAGTAACTGGAATCGACGGGCCCCTGCAAATCCACGCAGGATGGAGAGCTCATCTTTCAAGAATATAAGGTGAGATTGCTGTCAGGGCATTTCGGAGGTGATTAGTTGGGGAGGACTGTGGGGGTGCCATCACTTGAATTCACAAGTGGCTAAATCCATCTCTCCGCTTGCAGGAGAATATTTCTACGGGTTAAGCAGACAAGATTGGGAGGGCAGATCCAGTCAGTCATCGCTGCACTACGCATCACGCGGGTGAAGACCGCAGCTGTCCGGGTCCGACCGACGCCCCTGTGGGAGTCAGGGGAGCGTAACATGGACCTGACGAGGTAGAGGGGTTACCTGAAGTATTTGACCCCAATAACCATCCTGAACTAAAAGACTTATTAGTAGAAGGTGGTCCTGACAGGGAAGAATTCAGTAAGGGCCATCATGAGTGCCCATCTCTGGAAGGCCTAAGGAGAAAGGCCTGTGCCAAGCTTGTGGGTGAACCTCCTGGGACACATATGATTTATTGGGATGGTGGGCTCCTCTACAGTGGGCCTATAGAGTCTACAGAAGGAGAACTTGGGAGTTTTGTGGTTCCCCTTGCTGTAAGACCCTTCCTCCTGCAGCTGGCTCATGAATTGCCCCTTGCTGGTCACCTTGGTATCAAGAGAACCAAGCAAAGGTTATCCATGCACTTCTACTGGCCCAAGATGGGGGTGCAAGTAGAAAGTCGCTGCAGGAGATGTGCCACCTGCCAGGTATCTGGTAACAGTGGCTCAACATTCCAAGCCCCACTGATACCACTCCCAGTTGTGGGTGTACCATTTGAGAGGGTAGGGATTGACATTGTTGGTCCCCTTGACCCCCAAACATCCTCAGGCAATAGGTTTATCCTGGTGCTGGTCGACCATGCAACCAGGTATCCTGAGGCCATCCCATTTAAGACTGTGACTGCCAAGTCAGTTGAAAAAGATTTACTTGGCATATTTACTAGCGTTGGCTTCCCTAAAGAAGTTGTGTCTGATAGGGGCAGCAACTTTATGTCAAAGTATATGCAGACCAGGTGGAAGGAATGTGGTGTCACCTATATGTTTTCATCTGCATACCAACCATAAACCAATGGTCTAGTTGAAAGGTTTAACAGGACCTTGAAAAGCATGATTGGGGCTCTGGAAGAACCCCAAAGAAGAAAATTGGATCTTCTGTTATCATGCTTATTGTTTCCCTTCTGAGAGGTACCACAGGAGGGTGTTGGCTCCAGCCCCTCCGAGCTTCTGTTTGGTCACCCTGTAAGGGGACCTTGGCCATAGTCAAGGAGGGATGGGAGATGCCCACTCCTCCCATTACTACCAATGTAGTGGACTATGTGTTAGGGCTCAGAAAAAGGATGGTACTCCTGATGGGGCTAGCTAGTGAGAAACTGAAGGCAGGTCAAGCACTGGTGAAACATTGGTATGACCAGAAGGCTTCCCTCATCAATTTCACACCTGGTCAGTAAGTCCTGATCATGAATCTTATGAGGCCTAGAGCTTTATAGGACACATGGTCAGGCCCTTACACAGTGGTGGAGTCACTGGGTGAGGTCAACTATTTGTTGGACCTTGGAAGGGCTGGTCAGGCTCCAAAAGTGTTCCATGTAAATAGGCTGAAGGCTTTCATCCCAAGAGTTGAAATCGCTGCACTGCTGCTGGCTTCAGATGTTGAGGAAGAGGAGTCAGAACCTCTCTCTGACCTGTTCTAGAGCATTCCTCCAGGCAGCTCCACTGAGGGTGTCCAATTGGCCCCTCGCCTGACTTCTGATCAACAAGCAGAGGTGAGAACTTTGCTTAGGCAATTTCCCCCCTTGTTTTTACAGTCCCCTGGTTTGACACCTTGGTGCAAACAGGACATTGACACAGGAGACAGTTTAGCTACCAAAAATAGGGGATACAGGATGTCAGACAAGTAAGGTCTTACATTAAGACAGAGGTCAACAAAATGCTGGATCTTGGGGTGATTGCACCCTCCATTAGTCCTTTGTCCAGCCCTGTGGTTTTGGTTCCAAAGGCAGGTACCTCTGAGTTGCTGTTCTATGTGGATTACAGGGCTCTGAATGCTGTCACCAAGACAGATGCACACCCCTTGCCTAGAACACATGAGCTGGTGCATACTTTGCGTGCCTCCAGCTTCCTCAGCACATTTGACCTCACTGCAGGCTACTGGCAAATTGCTCTTGCAGAACATGCCAAGGAGAAGACAGCTTTCTCAACACCAGAGGGTCTTTGCCAGTTCAGGGTAATGCCTTTTGGGTTGAAGAATGCCCCTGCCACTTTCCAGAGGCATGTGAATCATGTGTTGAATGGGTTGGATGAATTCTGTCTTGCATATCTGGATGATATCACAGTTTTCAGTGCCCCCTGGGAAGACCATGAGAAAAACCTTAAGATTGTGTTGCAGGCTCTTCAGAAGGCCCACTTGACCAAACAGGTCAGTAAGTGCCAGATTGGACAAGGTGCAGTGGTCTACCTTGGACATGAAGTAGGTGGAGGGAGGATACAGCCTCTACCCAGTAAAATATAAAAAGTACAAGATTGGCCTACCGCCACTACTCAGACCCAAGTGCGAGCCTTTATAGGACTCACTGGGTACTATAGAAATGTCATGGCAGACTATGGCACCATAGCTGCCTCTCTGACTGCTCTCGCCACTCCAAAGAAACCTAAAAAGGTAACTTGGTCTGAAGAGTGTGAGAAGGCCTTCAATGGCTTAAAAGACTCCTTGTGCCAGGCCCCTGTTCTCAGGGTCCCTGATTACCAAATACCTTTTACTGTGTATACAGATGCCTCTGACACTGGGATAGGAGCTGTACTATCACAAGTAGATGATAAGGGTAAGGAACACCCTATTGGCTTCATTAGTTGCCAGCTTAAGGACAGAGAGCTCAGATGGTCCACAGTAGAGAAATAATGTTTTCTGTTGTGTGGGCCCTAAGGAAGCTGAGGCCCTACCTATATGGGACCCACTTCACTGTGCAAACGTACCATAAGCCCTTAAAGTGGCTAATAAACATGAAGGGAGAGAATCCAAAGTTGCTCAGGTGGTCCATAAGTCTACAAGGCTTTGACTTCACTATTGAGCATAGGCCAGGTGTCCAACATAGCAATGCTGATGGGTTGTCCAGCATGTTTAACCGACCTGAACATGAGACTCATCCAGGGGTGGATTAATTCCCCCTGTCCTTGGTCTGGGAGGGGCGAGCGTTAGGAAAGATTTCATTTTATATGTAATTCTCCCCCAAGTTGTGAAACCCCCCAACTTTCTGCTGCTGTTTAAACACCTTAGTCTGACTTTGCCAGGGGAGCACAGCCTTCTGCTGCACTCCTCTGGGCTTTTCGCTCACTTTTTATGGAGAAACTGACATGCCCTTAAGACAGTCAGTACCGGGGGACTGTGTTTCCCTTAGTCCTTTTCCACTGTTGCAGATGTGTCATGGTCAGGGTTGGTGGCAGCTTATCTTTTCATAAAATGTTAACCCTTTCTTGCCAGGTAAACTGCGATTACCGCGTTTGGCAAAAATAGGTGGTCTGGCTCCAAAATGGCCAGGCCTTGAGGTTCTTTGTCCTGTCCTTTGGCCATCTTGCCCCTTTCCCAGGTCGAGCCGACCCGGGGCAGTCCTTATTTGGTCATGCATTTTCCCGAGAAATGCCAAGCTTTCGCGGGCTTGTGCATGCCTTGTGTGTGTGCGTCCAGGATGTGGGCTGAGGTGTCTGTCCCCAATACACATCCTGGGTGCCAGAGAGTCTGGAGTGCTGTGAATGCCTGGGACCACCGTGCTCCATGATTGGTCCATGTATGGTATACTTGTATGTGAGCAGATCTCCCATTGGGTCCTCTTTATTTTTGGCACGAAGCAGATTCTGGATAAGAGGAGGCCCCAAACAACCATACCATTTCGATCTCTGGAGTTCTGACCCGCTGGAAGGTTTGGCACCCTGTGCCTGCTGTCGTCCCGTGAGACCTCTCTGCATCTGGTCATCCTAGAAGGGCTGCAAAGACGCTTCGACCCATTGGAATAGTGGGACCAACTATTCTCGGCACCTTCTCCAAAACCTGCAAGTAAGCCGGAAGTGTCCCTGAGCCAACCAGTGAGCTGACCAGCTTACACAGGACTTTTGTTCTGTCTCCGCCACTGTTTTGAGGCCCTCAAAACTTAGTATACTGCCAGATCTGTGTCCATGGCACCCTCACCCTGAATTTTGTACTCTTGACACTCCCAGGTCTGAAGTTAGACGAGTGCGCCAGGACCGGAGCCAACGCGGTTACCGTGTGGTCCAGCCGTGGCAACAATCTTTGCAGGTGCGCCACATTTGTGCCCCTCTTGCCCCAGAAGCCTGCTGCAGTGAAACTGGCCTGATCCATCCATCAGGAGTAGTGAAAATGCCAGTGTCCCGTTTGGGAATCATCACTATATCTTCGGAACTGAAAGCCGCAGAGCCCTCATATTGCCACACTTGAACCTGCAACCGAAGTGGACCCGACTGGCGAAGTTTGGTCCGGAGTGCGCCGGGTGTCGGTGAGTAATTGCAACCCTAACCGGAGGCCCCTAGCACCTCCATCAATTTTCATGCATGAGTGGCCCCTGGTTGCCCCTCTCCTTTCCACTGCTAGTCCAAATTCACAAACTATTCCCGACTCTTAGAATCGACTGTGCCCTCAAGTGGAGACCCTCCTCAATTAGTGGGAACTTATTCTTCATTGCCTCACCCACCTTCCTGAGCTGCTAGAGACCCCTGAAGAGTCCTCGTTTTGCCCATTGGAACAACTGTGTGCGCTTGCATTGCATGTACTATTGAGCATTAGGCTCCTCTCTTCTGAGGGATTGAACTGCCTCTTAGTTAGGTGTGTGCTTGATGCAGTAGAGGACTAAAGACTATCTGCACTGCCTGTTTCCTTCCCTTCTAGGTTGTGGACATATTGTGTGCCTTTAACCCTTTAGACCCCATTGGTCTTGTATATATCTTGTATTGATAGTGTTGTGTTGGTTTGGTAGCATTGCCATGATTCTTTTACTGTGTGTTGAAGTTACAAAGGCCTTTTAATAAATGTGTTTATATTTTTGATATATATATACACCTGTCTGGGAGTGATTTGTAAGTGTCCTTGCTCTGTGTGCCCATTGAGGTCTTTCAGTCACCCTCACCCTTCCTGAGACCTAGTCTTGACCGCCTACCATAGCTACCTTGATTGGTCTGGCTTGTACAGAAGGTTACCCTGTTCCAAGAAACTAGGCTGACCTCCTGAACCTCGGCCCACCAGGCCTGAGTTCAGAAATCCATCTTAACACCATGCATGTTATCAAGTGAGTTACATTTGTAGATTTTATACATCATACATATGATACTTATTACATTGGCATCATTTACATGTTTACAGGTTATAACCTTTGTATGGTACAACAAGAGAGTGGAGTAGCACCAAGAGGGGGAAAACAAAGGGAGAGAAAAAAGGTAGACAGTTAGGGTTAGACATTTGATTTGTTCTCCAAGAGTGATTAAGGAGCCTATATAGTAGCCCCAAATACCTTGATCTTAATTAGACTTACCAATATATATGATAAGATTGGCTTGGTAAGTATGGTGAGTACCCTTTGCAGGGCTTCAGTTGGTTATACTGCTGGATAGCAAGCTAGTGGTGAACATGATAGAGTTAGGGTTGGATCTGTGACTGATCTAGTCAGCAAATCTAAGCCATGTATGATGCTCTAATGCTGTGACTGGTGAGTTCAAGGCTAGTTGGTTAAAGTGCTCGGTAAAGTGCTGATATGCTGATTGCATTTAGAGTCTGGCTAGTTATCTGTGAATTAGAGTTGGAATTGATCTACTTTCTAAGTATTCTTTTCATCCCCGCCAGATGATGTGCTTAAATGAAGACTCTTCGCTGTCAATTGTGGGATTTAGTGTAGTGCAAGGTGCTGATTTGATATATTGTTGGTCCATTTTGCTAAAAGCATTTTATCATAAGACATATGTGAACAAATTATGGTGAAGAATCCCGAGTGGCAGATACAATGGATGGCCAGCTAAGTAAGATTGGCCAGAGCGAGGGCTCGCTTGTTGGTTGTATGCCGTGAAGTGTTGTGATGAGAGAATTTAGGTCAGGGTGCCGTTTAATATATATGTGCATTTACACATTGGTGCTCTTAGACTAAACACATTTGTAAAAAGTTGTGGCGTTGGATCTACATCTGTAGCATGTGCCCGGACATGCATGGGTGGCGGTAGAACCCTGAACCGACGGGTTGCACTGGACTAGATTAGAAGGGTGCAAGCAGGTAAAAGTGAAGGTGGTGCTGAGGAGGGTACGGATGCGAGTTTGTGGAGTTCGCCATGAGTAGGATAGGGTGTCAGCAGAGAGGGAGTGAAGAATAAAGGGGACTGAGGATTCTTGTGGGGCAAAGGACACAAGGGCAAAGGGCACAAAGGACTTACCAGACTGGCCGGTTGGCCTCTGCAGTCATGTTGGGCGGTCACAGTGATCGTATCGATCCCCTCCGCCATTTTGATTGTCATATAAGTAGAATTGGGCAGTTGATTGGCTGTTAAGGAGGCAAGCACTGATTGGTTCAATCAAGCATTTCCCCGGTTGGCTGGAAAAGAATACCCATTATGTGATGCTTCTGGGGTTTGTTTGTGTTTGTAATTCTTTATTTTGTATAGCGCGCCGGCCCAAAGGCATCTGGGCGCTTTGTTTTTAGGTTACAGGCATGTGATACAGTTTAACGTACAGGATATAATACATAATGAAAATAATAATTACAAAATATACAGTGAGGTAAATGACAAGGCATGTGATACAATTTACGGTCCAAGAATATAATACACGAGGGTGGTAATAATAAAAATTACAAGATATACAGTGATAAATGAAAATGAGGAATAAGCTTTGATGATTGTACACGAGGGTTCAGAAAATATACAAGAACAAGTTGCCACATGTGTAGATGCCAACGCAGGCGTAGACTAAGCTGTCGGAGGATTGACAGTGGCTGTTAACCACAGTTTGTTTTCAGTTTAAAGGAGTGGAATGAGGGTTCAGATCTCAGCAGGTTGGGCATGGTGTTCCATAGTTTGAAGGCTAGTGTAGGGAAGCTAGACCCACCCGCTTCCTGTAGTTTGAATTTAGGCAATCTAAGGCAATTTGTTTGAGCCGATCTAAGTGGTCGGAGTAAAGTGTGAGGTGTGAAGCGGCTTGCCAGGTAGAAAGGTGCCTGGTTATTTAGGCATTTATGTGTGAGGGCCAGTGCTTTCAGGGAAATTCTTTGACATACTGAGAGCCAGCATAAGTTACGGCTGGTATCTGAAATGTGCTGACCCCTGGGGAAGTTTAAAGCTGCCCTGATGGCATTATTCTGTATGACCTGAAGTTTTTTAGGTTACGTTGACTTGTCCCTAAGTAGAGTGCATTACAATAGTCGATCTTGGACATGATGAGCGTTCTCGCTAGGATGATGCAAATTGCTGTAGTGAGGAAGGGGTGGCAGGCAGTGATGAGTTTACATATATAGGCAGAAGCGGAACTAACCGCATTGGTTTTCCTCACGAGTGATAGAGTGGAATCGAGGTAGATACCGAGTGTTTTAGTGTCATTGGAAACATTAATGATGTTGCCGTCGATAGTGAAAGTTTTGAAAGCGGGGTTGAATTTTTTAAGTTGATAATGAGAGCCCAGGATAAGGAGCTTGGTCTTATCATCATTAAGACACAACTTGTGTTGAGCCATCCACACCTGAATGACCAAGTAGACCTTGTTAAGAGCTTTAGTGTCAGCCAGATAGTCAGATAGTCTCCTGTGATGGGGATGAGTATCTGGGTGTCATCCGCATAATTTGTGTAGGTGACACCCAGGTAGTCCAGAATATCGAATAATGGTTTGGTAAACACATTATAAAGTGTAGCCGATACACAAGATCCTTGGGGGATGCCACATAGTACTGGTGATGGTTCAGCAGATGCTGTAGGGGAGAAGACCCTCATTGATCTGTTGTTAAGGAATGACTTGATCCACAAGGGGCCCGAGTCTGAGAAATAGGCGGCTGATTTGAGATGCTGGCAGAGGATTTGGTGATTCACCAGATTGGAGGCCGTAGATAAATCTAATAGTAGTAAGAGTGCTAGTTTCCCTTGATCTTTCAAATCTTCAAATTGTATTTTCAAATCAATGAGGGCGGTTTCAGTACCGTGGTTGGGGTGGAAGTCAGATTGCCTAAGTCCGAGGAGTTTGTTGGTTTCTAAATAGTCCTGGATTTGAAAGTATGCAGATCAGTCAAGTATTTTAAGCAAAAAATGGAACTCTGTTAATAGGTCTGTATTTGGTAGGTATGCTTTGGTCGAGGGTGGATTTTTTAAGGAGCGGGATGACCCACACGTCCTTGAGATTGTCTGGTAGCATACATGTTTGGAATGATGAATTAATGAAGGCAGTGATAAAGGGGCTAATTCATGGGTAGCCTCCTTGATAATGGGGGCTGGACAGGAGTCACCTTGACAGTTAGATGGTTTAAGATTGTTAATGACATTTTCAACCTCTGTCATAGTTAAAGGAGAGAAGGTGAATGGAGTGTGTGAGGGGGGAGTGGACGTGGTGGTGTGGGGGGGCAGTTTGGGCAAGAAGTTGGGTTGGAGGCAACTTTGTTTAGCATTGATTTTGGTTTGTAGTGTGGTGATTTTACCAAGGAGCGCCATTTGAATGTTAGAGAACCAGGTGCTGTCTTTAATGCAGACATCAGGGAGAGTGACTGGGGTTTCGAGTTCCTTGAGAATCTTAAAGAGTTCTTGAGTTGTGGTGTGAACCACGAGTTAAGGTGAGCATGTTGTTTGGGTTTCCTTAGCTTGAGAGGAGCAATGGTATTCAGGGCTTGGAGCATAGCCTGGTTGTAGTTGTCGACTAGTGTTGAAGGATCGGAGCAGGCTGATGATACATTATTCAGAATTGGTAGGATGAGAGGTAGGAGCCTGTCTATTGTAATGTCCCTTTTATTTCTAGTGTGAATGGCGGGAACAGGGTCTTGTTTAGGGGGAGGTGCATTAGCTTTAATGTTAAATGTCATCAGGTGGTGGTCTGACCACAAGCAAGATGAGTTAGATTGTACGTTGATGTTGCAGTTTAAGTCGGTGAGCCAGTCGAGGGTTCTCTCCTTAATGTGGGTGGGTTCCTGAATGTGGTGAGAGAAGCCCAAATCTGACAGGGTGTTATCAATGTCCAAGGCTATGGTGTCATTAGGGTCCTAGAAGCCAAGGTTGAAATCACAGACTAGGGTGATTTCGGAATTCATTTTGGTCTTGTCTGTGATGATGGAAGTAATATCATCCGTAAAGGTGGTGGTGGATCCAGGAGGACGGTAGATCAGGTGTATGGTGGCAGTTAGGTTAGGTGACATAGGGAGTTTAACTGAGATTAGTTCAGCTGATGGAATCTATTGGTGCGAAAGTTCTCTAATGCAGACAGATATTTTGGGGAAAAATGGCGACGCCTCCGCCTTTAGATTGATGAAAGTTCCGGTCGCATCTGATGATTGAGTAGTCTATTGGTAGGGCTAATAAAGGATCTGAGGTAGCGTGAAGCCAGGTCTCAGTTATAGCCAGGAAATCCAGATCTTGTGTGGTAATAAAATCAGCGATGTTTAGAGTGTGTGCGGAAATGGGCCTGGCGTCAATAAGGGCCCATTTGATCAGTGGGTCTTTAGATACTTGAATGTTATGAGTAGGTGTGGGAGAGGTTAAAGTGTTGGAGTAGCTGATTGGTGGATGTGTGGGTGTTGGTAGGCATGTAGGCGCACTGAACTTTTGTATGTGATAGGTTTGGTGATGGAGTCTGGAGCCTAAGCTCAGATTCCGAAGGTGCAATGCGCAGGGTTGGTTGGGTGTAGGTTTTGTGGTAAAGTGTTCCAGCCATAGAGCTGCAGAGTTTAAGTATGGGTTATGCGTATTACTATGTGCTATGGCTAGTAAGAGTAACGTATAGAGTAATGAAAAGTAGCACATGGTAGAGTAATAGCTGCACATGGTGATCTGTAATGAGATCAATAATTCAGTAGGAGTTTGTGGATCTGTATCAAGCAGGGCGACCTGGGGACCTTAGGCTATGGACGTTAGTAGTATTGCTTATTTATCCCGCATTAGTTCGAGAAAAAACACTCAGTTTGCTAGAGTGGTGCCAAGGGGTGAAAGTGGGGCGATTAAAGGATAGTGCCAGTGGAGGCAGCTGATTAGATTCTATCTGAAGTCAAACAGGTAACAACAATGATCAGGAACAGATATGGCATACATGTGCTGTGGGCGGGCTAACAAGCTAGGTATGATGTAATCAGTATACATGTGGAACAAGCAGACTAAGCGAGTAGGTCAATACAGACTCGCTCATCAAGAGCCATGGCATATGCCATACAGTGTTGCAAGTTAACTTAGTAGCCGAGTGCGGCATGCATACATGGGAAAATCAGGCATGCTCACGCAGCAGGCAATAATGCAGGTTTAACTTAGTACGCGAGTAAAGTAAGCATACATAGGTGAATCAGTCAAGCTAACACATTAGGCAGTGCCACGTGGTACACGAGTGCAGCTTGGCAGCTGTGTGAGGCGGGCCACCATAGGCATAACTGCAATGACAGATTAGTGTTGCAGGCAGTGGTATGCAGTATAGTGCTAAACTCAGTAGAGTATAGCAAAAGCGCGCCACGTAGAGATTAATTAGACGTACATGTGAATGGGTAAGGATACATTTACAGCAGCGGCTAGATCATCGTACGGTGCAAGCAAGGAGTGTGATCATTGACCTGCATCCGTGAGGCTCGTATGCATGTGCTAAGCAATCCTAAGAGGCAAATGCAGGAGGCATAGGTTTTGAGGCAAAAGGGTGTTAACACATGAATGTGGTAGCCGCGATTGGTCCAGTACGTATGTGAATACGGGTTGGGGGAAGTTAATATACTCTTAGTTCGATTGAAGTGCGTAGGACGTGCTATATGGTGAGGTACATATTACCATAAACATCACACGGAGCAAGACACAGAGAATCTGTTAAGAATAACATATAAGCAGTTATATAAAGCATGAAATACAATACTGTAGATGCCCATGCCTAATAGAGCATAACTGCATTACAAGGGGCTAACGTAACGAGTAACGAGTCTGGCTATTAATAATAGATGCAGGCGTTGCAATGGGCACAGTGAAGGCAGTTTAGTTGAGTGCACAGTACATGGATGATCTGGGATGCTGATGTCAGTCTGTCAGACTGTTGTGAGTAGAGTAGTACGCTTGAAATCGTTTGCATGTGAATGTACATAGTGTTTAGGGTTGTTTACCAGGATAGGTGGTAACAGGCTGATGGCAGGAGACACACGGACAGGGTTCCTTTGTTGCTATGAGCAACTGGCCGTTACATAAGAGATTTCAGATATGAGCAGAAACAAGTGCTTCCCTGTTGGCCACGTATATTGTATATCCAATTGGGAATTGTGAGCGTGAATTCGCAATTATTGCATGAATTCCAGAATAGTAAAATTGACTGTTGTCAGTCGTACATTAATGCTTGTTTCCGAATGAGGAAGTGCACCCCCATGGTGGTCAGCTAGTTCGAAGATATAGGGGGTAGAACCTAAATAGAGGGCTACCCTGTAAGCCACATTTGTGAGATATACCTTTAGAAGACAGAGGTGGGTGGAACCTGAAAAGAGGACTTCCATGTAAGACATGTTTGTGAGATATACATTTAGGAATTATGATAATAATTTAGCATAAACAGCATTATGATCTGCAATAGTAAGAGAGGTGCAAGGCTGGTGAGGGTATTTAATTATTGCTAATTTCTAAGTAGCGGAAATAAAACTGTTGTTGTCAGCAATCTTGTCATTTACCCAAACTTTCTCTAACATTTTTGTCATCTTCTGGGCACATACATGTGTAGGACCATGGGCCATGATGACCATCATCATTACATATGCGTCAGGGAGTAGCCATTTCCCTTCCACTATATCCACCCAACACCCGTCATCATCAAGTTTCCCCTAGCCTTCAGCCCACCTTTTGTATTCTTCTAATGTGGCATCAGCTTGGATATCCCGTACAGACCCAACACCCTCATCCATTGCATAAGCATTTACAGTCTCCCTTGAAACATACATCTCCGTAAGGAGATCGGTAGCAGTTTGTCTAGCTATCTGATCAGCGAAAGCATTCCCTTTCCCTATATCATCTGTAATATTTCGATGTGCTGCACATTTCATAACTGCTAACTGAGTATGGAGCGCAAGCACTGAGAGTAGTTGTACTATTAGGGAGCCATGTTGGATTTTGGTGCCATGTGAAGTTAGGAACCCTCTCTCTGACCAAAGTCTCCCAAAGTTGTGAACCACCCCAAAGGCATACTGACTATCAGTATATATATTTACTGAAAGCCCTTCTGAAAGTTCACAAGCTCGGGTCAATGCTACAATCTCTGCGGCCTGCGCAGAATTATGCGAGATTCTCTTAGTTTCCACAACCGTGCTTAATGTAGTTATCGCATAAGCAGCTGTGGATGTACCATCCGGAAGTTTGAAGCAGGAGCCATCACAAAACAGCTCTCCTTGCTGATTATCCAAAGGAGTATCTTTCAAATCAATTCTACCCTTTGTCTCTTGTTCGGTCGTGTACAAACAATCATGTGGCACTTCATCGCCGCAAGTAGTATCTTGCGGGAAAGGTAGGAGTTCAGCCAGATTAAGAACACAAAACCTCTTAATTTGAATGTGAGGAGCAAACAAGATCAATTCATATCTTGTCTACCGTGCAGAAGTGAGGTGTTGCGTTTGAGTTCGGTTCAGTAGAACATCTACAGAGTGAGGCACCATCAGGGTTAGATTATGGCCTAGGACCATTCCCTCACTCTGTTTTACAGACGCAGCAGCAGCAGCTCACAAACATCTCGGCAAAGCGCATGCTACGGGATCAAGGGCGGAAGAAAAGTAACCATACGGCCTATTCTTCCCTCCATGTTCCTGCGTTAATACAGCCAAAGCACATCCATCACACTCATGCACAAACAACACAAAGGCCTTTTCATAGTTTGGTGTGCGCAAAACTGGTGCAGAGCATAATGCAGTCTTAAGCAAGTCAAACGATTGCTGGTGTTCCGCATTCGATGGCAATGGCGAAGAAATGCCCTTCTTCGTCAAAGCCAACATCGGTTTGATAACTAGTGAAAAATGTGGGATCCACAACCTACAGTAAGAAGCCATACCTATCAAGGCTCTAACTTCCTTCTGTGTATTTGGTACAGACATGCCAGAAATGTGTTTTATTCTTTCAGGTGTCAATCTTCTTCCCTCCTTTGACAGGAGATAGCCCAAACAGGCGACCTCCTGACAACAATATTGAATTTTTTTAAGCTAAGCTTTGTGACCATGCTTAGCTAGATGGATAAGCAATAACACAGTGCCCTCCTCACAGGCACTCTCAGAGTCAGCAGCTAAAAGCAAATCATCAACATACTGAAGCAATGTACAGGTAGAGGGCAATTCAAGGGTATCAAGTTGTTCTTTCAAAGCCCTACTATAAATGCTAGGACTCTCTGTGTAACCTTGAGGTGCACGAGTAAATGTGAACGAGCGTCCCCCTAAGGTGAACACAAACAAGTATCTATCCTTGTGTATAGGAATACTAAAGAAAGCATTCTTTGGATCCACCACACTAAAGTAAGTAGCTGTAGCTGGAATCATGGTTAGGATTGTCGTTACATCAGGCACAATTGGAAATTGTGGAGCCACGACTTTATTAATGGCACGTAAATCAATTATGAAACAGAATGGAATTGCATTATCGCCTTTTGTGTGCACAGGTAAAATCGGACTATTTCACAAACTTCCTAAAATCTCTTCAATCACCCTGCGATGCACAAAATCGGAAACAATGCATTTCAAAGCTTGCTCGCCCTCAACTGAAATCTTATACTGGGGAATGCGTGGCAGCTCAATTCCATGTTTCAAAACTATCTTGACAGGTTCAATCTGTAAAACACTGACATCATTGTCGTCGACAGCCCAAAAGCTCTCGGGTACATTAATGAGTTCTGGAGGCAAAGGTCTAGTCAAGAATTGCGAGACAGAAAATTGCTGTGGTGAAATCGTCAAGCGTACTCCATCAGAAGAACAATAAATCACTGCATTTCATTCTTTTAACAGATTCAACCCCAGCAAGTTCTCTCCGCAATCCGAAGTCAACAGAAATGGACGGTGGTCCGTAAAGGGACCCAAAGAAATAGGTACTGGCATAGAAACCGGACAAACAACTGGTGTGCCAGAAAACCTTACAGAAACATTGGTTCGCCCTGACAGTGGAATGTTTGGAACCCATGAATGATAAATGCAACACTTCTGTGCTCCAGTGTCTATCAAAAACTGATGTTTCCTATTTCCCACCACCATTCAACGTAGGGACCTTTCTGATTGACGGGAATAGGTGTAGGTTCCAAACCCTGCTTCGGGCAATCCTAACGAAAGAGGATGTCATCAAAGGGAAGCTCTTCAGACAAATATGCAGCGGAAGGATGATCAAATATGTTCCTGGTGTCCACACTCGACTTCTGATTGTCCTGCGAGAAAGGTTGCTGAGGGTCCTGTGCAAACTGACCTCTACCAGGGCCCCCTATACCCGGGCGACCTCTGGATCGCCTACTCACATTTTCAAATGTATTATTTGACCTTTGTTGAAGGACGGGGCATTGTGCTCGCCAATGACCCTCTCGACGACAATAAGCGCACTGGTTAATGTTTACAGGACCCAAGGGCACATTCCCCTGCGGGACATACTGACCTCTAACCTGAGAACTACCCCCTCTGGGGCCTCTAACAATTTGCTGCAATAGCACTTTAGTTTTCAAATCGCCTTTTCGTTTTTCAACCCTATCTTTTTCATTATTGACACGGTTCTTGTGGTACTGAGCCATGTGCAGTACTTCTGATTGTGATTTCGCATCACAAGCGCTCTCAGAAGACATAATTTGTGACTGAATGTCAGGCAGCAATCCACACAAATATGTCCACGAACAAGCTTTTCCCAGACTCTGTGTCTAGGTCTTGTCCACTGAAATCCGAGAATACCTGTTCGAACCGGTTAAAGAACTCGGTAGCACCCTCAGACTTTCCTTGGACACATGCCGTAAGTTTGTTCCATATAATTCTTTTTTCTGGAATTATAGTTTTTAATTTTGCAATAATTCTATCAGGCAAAGTTAGTATCACCTGAGGCGGTCTTTCACCAGCTGGCCTTTCTCCATCAAGTCTAGTTATATTCACCCATGTATCTCCCAACCCTGGTACATCGTCTATAGTTCTAAATTGCTTCCACAAATCTACAGGCAGGAGTACAGGGAATAACAAATCGATATCACCTAAGGTGAACACTGAGGATTGCAAGACAGACTCTATTTCTTTATAGAATCCTGTCGGATTTTTCCTAATATCAGAAATAGATTGCCTAGTAGTAAACACTTCCTGTCTTGAGAACGTGACGTGAACGACTGTGATACATAATGTGCAGGAATGTTCACAGCAACTATATTTCGTGCAGCATCGGCCGCAACCTCAACCTTTGGGACAAATGTCGGGGGAACCTCTCTCATAGGCAACTGAGTAGTAGGTGACTCCGAAGGCTTACTAAGCAACAGAGCTAAATCGAGCGCTAAAGCAGTCGAAGAAGTGTCAAGTAAAAAAGCTCTCTTGTAAATACTCAATAACTCTGTGGGACAACTAATCTTTCTTTTTACACAATCATCCTGTAGGTACTCTATCATTACCTGTATCACTTTCCTCTGCATTTCTGGGGTATACTGACTATATGTGTCATATATTTCAACTGGAGTTATCGACATATCCGAAATCCATTTAAGTGCGTCCTTTGTACAAATTTGTGCTTCCTCAGATATCGATTTACGACAAGGAAGGAACCGTTTCTGTACATACATACTTTCCTCCTCGTCATCCTCATTCTATAACTTTTCTTACTCCTTTCTATACCCAAATAACCTCTCGAAAGCTCATTTACCTTCTCCACAGTGTCGCTAGAAAATGCTAGAGTATTTAGATCCCTTAACCCTTGCGGGAGATCCGCATTATTTAATTTTCCCCACATTATACATAACTGAATCCCTAAACCTTCAATAAAAACATTTTTCTCAGGAAATGTATCCATATTAAAAAGTGTGGCAAAAACACTAGCTTGATCATCCTTCTCCATACAATGCTTAGCCCATGCAATTAACTCACGTTTCTTCTCCGGTGGTACAGTATTGCGAGTGACAACCTTAGACCCTGCACCTCGATTGATTACAAGCAGCTCAGGACCACTTGGAAGAGAGCGAGCAGGCAAATTCAATGGAGGTAATGTAACTGGTGCGATAAGAAGAGGTGGAGGAGCTGGAGGAAGGGGCACATTAGCAGGAGAAAGAACAACAGCAGGTAGAGCAGGATTAACAGGAGGAAGAGGCAAAGCAGCAGGAAGAGGAACATACAGAGGTGGCGCAGAGGCACCAGGCCTTCGTTCATTTAATAATTTATCTATAAATTCATCGGAAGCATGGAGGTCTTTGGACGGATATATTTTTTTAATTCCAAGTGAGAAAGCCCTGCCCATATTTCTAGTCGATTCAGAATGTTTATCTGGGTCATACAATAATACTTTTTCGGCATTCGTCTTATGACGACGCGCATGCTTCTCCCTACTTTTAAGTTGTTGCAACGCTTCTTTTTTCCAATTCTGCAAAACATCAAACGCTGCAGGTCTAGCCTTTTTCTTTAATAGAATTGACAGTAAATACTCAATACGAGGGATTTCGAAACTACCATTGATTGGCCACTGAGGTTCGGAGGCATGTCTGGTTTGCCTGTGCCAAATATCATTAAATACTATACTTCCAATGCCATGCTTACAGTACATAGTACATGCCGGCGACCCCTCCTGTGGTGCTGGATGGCTAAATTCCAAAGATTGTCTATCACTGCGGAACAATGCCCTGAAGCAGGTAGACAATTTCCCAGGCATATCAAATTATTGGTGTTACCTGGTCAATAATTTTGTCTGCAGATACAATGCGCAAAATTCAAATTTTCAGGGTTGAATTAAGAGTCGGGTCACGACTCACCTGAACAAAACTAAAGAGGTCCGATCGGATTTCAAAGAATCTTACCTAACTAATCTTACCTCGTGTATGGTGATTTCGGCAAATCTGCCCGCCTTGATAAGTGGACCCTCGTCAAGATGCCGTCTCAGACCACAAGCTAATCGTCCAGTGATCGGGTCGTGCAGCGCTGCAGAGTTGTCGCGTCTCTTTCAGTGGTGCCTCTTTTTGTCACACCATCTGATTCTGGTCCGATAGCCTGCGTCAACCTTCAACAATCTGGAATCAATCTTGAGGGTCCCTATTCGGGCGCCAACTGTGAAAACAAAATCAAAATATCGAGGCTGAGTACCCCAAAACGAAATACACTGAACACGGGTTACAAAGGAACATACAAAGTACTTTATTTTATACTGAATCCAGTTACAAAAACAGAGCAAAATCAGATAGCTATCGGCCCTCAGTACAACACAACGAACACCAGCGTGGTTCAGTGTGTTCAGTGAGAGACGTTGTACATTAGAATGCATTCGCTTTTTATACACTTGGTGGGCACGATGTCCACCCCCACTTCGGGTTAATATTCCATGTAATACATCATCGATCTAGGGTTCGTGCCAAGTCTCGAACAACTGCATATAACTGGTTTGCCTTGAATACATGCATCAACAAGCCTATGCAATAACTGTGTATTCTAAGATTTTCCATGCAGGCCTTCTCAAACATTAATACAGTGTAGTTAAACAAGTGTTCTACGTTCAGTATTTGAATACATTGTTTCAACATATGCTCGTGGATTAGTTTCGTTGCACGAGTAATCCTTTTACACACAGGTCAACAAAGGACAAGGTCTCAGTTCAACAGGTGGCCTGCAGGCAAGTTACATATTAGCTATGTACAGAGGTCAAGACGGCAATGTTGTATTTTGGAATGACACCGTCCACCATTTTAACTCACAGGGTGACTTTTAAAAAGCGAATCCTAAAATGGCGGATTGACCTAAAATGGTGGCTTACATTGATTTAAGGTCAGGACCTTGCAACACGGATTCTTTCGCAAGCGACTTTCGAGCAGCTTAGCATATTCCAATATACATATATTTATTGCAATAGGAGGCACAATATAATTTCTCTTTTGACAAGATGGAAGATAGAGGTGGGGTATATGCTGGGACTAGTTTGGGAATCATGATGTGTAAAGCAGAGTGCTTGGATTGGTATAATTGACAATGTACTTGGTGGAGCTGAGCAGTTGAAGCAAGTGGGTGAGCAGTGGTTACTGGCATGAGAATGCTACTGTGTTTATTGTTGATGTCGGGCAAGATAAGATATTACACTGTAAAGGGGGATGGCTATAAGATAGGGGGGCACCAATGGAATCAAAGGATGGGCTGAGGGAAGTAAGGTGGGAGAGAGTGGTGGTGAATAACCTTATACATTACCCTATCAGGTTAGTGTATAAGTGTAAGACAGAAGCGTTGGGGTCTAAAACCTACTTGGGAGTTAGGACCATACAATTTAATAATTTTGTCACTTATAGAAAGACATTTAGCTCATGTTCAGTGTTGAGCTCCAGATTCACATTTCTATATTTGAAGATAAGTTTGGCTTCCTTCTGTCATAGCATGAGTGCTCGATTTCCGCCACTAGAATCACATTTGACCACTTCCAGTCCAATAAACTTAATGGCACATTTGTTGTCCATCTGATGAAATTCTTGCCAATGGGCGCCCCATGGGTATCTTGCATGTGATGACTTGAGGAGACCCAGGTGATCACATATCCTGGTTCGGAGTTCACGAATTGTGCTTTCAATATATTTGAGTTTTCAAACACAGATAATCACCTACACAACATGTTTGGTTCTACAATTGATGAAGTGATTGATTTTGTTACTGAGCTTGTTGCTGAATTGAACTGTGTTGGTATTTAGTGCATGGGGGCACATTGAGCACGATCCACATTTACAAAAGCCAAAATTGGTTTGGTTGCTGAGCCAATTAGTGCTGGTTTGGGCTGGAGGGGCCATGTATGATGGGCGAAGCATGGTTTTTAATGTAGGCACTTTGGAATAGCAAAGTTGGGGTTTTGTGGGGATACATTTCTGGATGTCGTATCAATAGATAGGATACGTCAGTGTATTTTTAGAATTTTTTGCATCTTGTGGCTGTCTTGGTGGTATTCGTATCGGTTTATTTTTGGTCTTTGTGTTCTGTTTGGATTTCAGGATGCTTGTTCTGGCTGTGCCATTAGCTTTCGTGATAGCCACATCAATATTGTCTGGTCTGTAGCCTCTATTAATTAGTCTATCCCGTAGAAGACTGCATTCAGCTGAGTATGCTAAGTTGTCGCTGCAATTTCTCTTGGCCCAAATAAATTCACCCTTCGGGATATTGTTGATGACTGATTTCCTGTGGCAGCTGGTGGCAAATAGGACTGAGTTGACTTCAGTTGGTTTCCTATATGTTGTTCAGTTAAGTCCAGAGTGGTCTACTGTAATCCTTATATCTAGAAAGTCTATGGTCTGATGACTCTGGTTACCCAAAAGTTCTATTCCAAAGGTGTTGCTGTTGAGGTAATTTTTGAAAGCACTGAATTGTTCTAGACTGCCAGACCTAATTATCAGAATGTCATCAATATATCGGTGCCACTTGTATATATATTGGCTGAAATCTGTGTTACTAAAGGCGTGAACCTGCTCGTAATGGCTCATAAATAGTTTGGCCATCGCTGGGGCATAAGTGGCTCCCATGGCAATGCCTTTTTATTGTCTGTAGTATATGCCATCAAACAGGAACACATTGTTAGTGAGGGAGAATTCAAGGAGTTATTTGATCATGACCAGGTGCAAATGGAAAGATGCGTGATCTATTGCTTCAAGGGCTAATGTGTGGTCGAGTGAAGTGTACAGTGCTTTCATATCTAGTGTGACCAAAAGGAAACCTAATTCCCTGTTTAATTCTTGTAGAATTAAGAGAGTGTGCATTGTGTCCCGAAGGTATGTAGGTATCTTCATAACTTTGCTGCTGATTACATTGTTGGCATATTTCACCAGAGGTTCTGTTATCCAACCAATCCCACTCATGATGGGTCTTCCTTCCGGGATATCCACATATGAATTATGTACCTTCGGTAGAAAATGCATAGTAGGCATCCTTCGATGGTACGTCTTTGGGAATTTGAGTTCATCATCAGTGAGCAACCCACGTTGGTGCCATTTTTTAAATAACTCTTTCGAGAGTTGTACAATGGAAGCAGTTGGGTTGGAAGGTAGTGTCTCATAACAATCTGGTTTTCCAAATGTTTAAGGGCCATCTTGATGTAGTCTGTCCAGTCAAGTATTACAATGTTAACTGCATTGTCTGCTTCCTCAATGATTATATCCGTGTTGGCTTTCATTTTTTTGAGAGCTTGTAATTCTTGAACATTGAGATTCATTGGTCCCTGTTTTCTTGTTCCTTTCGTCTTGCCCTCTAGCTTATGTAAATCACAGGTAACTACTTTATAGAAGACGTCTATCGCGTTATCCCCTTGTAGGTTTGTTGAGATAAATACACTTAGGGGTACAGTTTCTGAGCAGCAACTCCTGATTTCTGCCCACAGCGCTATAAAACCCCAACTCTTAATACTGAGTGTTTACTGTTTGGCTACTCCAATTTTTGGCAATATCTATAGAGTTGTTCTAGTTGGACTTTTATTTACTTGTGCTTGTACTGGTATATATGGTTAAGGATGCTGAACGGTGTGAAATACAGAACCTGAAATGCAATTATACTGTATTTGCACTTCTAATTATGATTGTAATTTTGATTGCAACTTGGTGTATGTGTTTTCTTTTATATTTTATGTGTTTTTTAAAGGTTCTTTGAACTGAATACAAATGATAAATAAATAAAAGTATTCTACTGAGCAGGTAATTCCAGCAGAACGTGCAGGAGAATGGCCCCAAATACTGGGCGGACACTTTTACACTCTGTTGATATCAAAAGCAGAGTCATTGACAAAGACTACAAGGTGCGAAGTCCAAGTAATTGTATCAAATGATGGTTATGATGAAAATTCAGTCCACATGGAGGATATCAAAGATCTACAAGACTATTGCCTACAAAATGGTGCAAGAAGTATCCACTTTGGAGATCAAAATAGCAGGTAGTGGTGGGTTTGGTTTGACTACAGCCCCTACTTTCTCATAGAGTGGACATAGACCTACCTACATTAAAGTTTGTTGCCAATGTTTTTGAGACCCCTTTCTCCTTAATTTGGTAGCACCCGGAGGAAGGGCCCTAACCTATTTAATGCTTTTAGAGAAGTCATCCCAGAAGCAGAAGGGGACATTGCCAAGAACTATATTTAAGGAAATACACTTGCCTATCAGGCTCAGCAAAATGCAAAGGGCAACATGAAAGCTTACCACTGTTTACTGGTAGCTAGCCCCTTTTAAAAGGAGGTTATGGAAACTACACATGAACATCTTATGGCTGGATACCAGGACATAGCCAAAACGGAAGCATTTTTGTCCCGTTTGTATTTTCCAGTAGTATTTCACCATGTAAATAAATACATTGTGACATGTGGCATCTGTCAGAAGACGTTGCATCATCCAGTCCAGGGGGCACCATTACAGCCATTGCCCATCATCGAGTTTAGAGCCTGTGAGATTTCATACCACCCACCAGATTTTAAAATACCTCTGGCTATTCTTTTCTGGGTTTGGTTTCCCAGTGAAAATTCCAAAAGACCAAGTTAGTACCACTGAGTCTAAAGTAAAAATTGAAGTAAAGAAACATTTGAGAATTAAGAACCTATGAACCTCTTTTTAATTCCCTCAGATGGAGGTAGGGAGTGCCAAGTTTGTATTGAACACACTTAGGCCCTTTAAGCCTTGGTGCATCTGTATTACAAACATCAGTACTTAAAAACATAGAATATGCACATAGTAGATGACATAATACAAGAACTTGAACAGCAAGTAAATATATTCAGGGATATTAGTGTGTCTCTTCCCCCAAACGGAGGGACTTGGAGAAAGGTTCAACAAAGCTTTCGAAAACATTCTGAGGACAATAGGAAGAACTGGGATGTTCTGCTGCAATGGGCTCTTTTTGCAGTTGTGAAAACAGTACAAATTTCTGCCTTATTCTTCTCATTTGAGGCGAGAACTTACAGATATGTGTGACATGCTGAAGGAGACATGGGAGAAAAGGGAAGGTCAGTGAGAAAATCTAGCCTGCTTGACGTGAACCATGCAAGCTCGTAGAGACTTGTTTGACACCCAACTTGTCCAAGCCCAAGGAAAACAACACACTATAAATAACAGAAAGGACCAACTCAGAAAGTGAAATGTGGGAGATGAAGTCTTAGTCCATCTACCGACTTCTGGGAAAAAGCTCCAATCCAAACGTCACAGCCTTTGTAAAACCACCTAGGTCATTATTAGCCTTAGCTACAGGGTGAGGCAACCGGACAGATTGGTGAACGAGTAGATATATCATCTTACATTGTTGAAGCAGTGGAGAAAAAAAAAAAACCTCCCAGTACAGAGAGTAGCACCCCCAACCTGGTCCAGAACTACAACTGAGCTCATCCCAGAAAACTTTGGTTACCAACAGAAACACAACCTTTAAAATTATTGGAGCAATTTACTGACAAGTTTTTGTCCAGGCCAAGTCGAGGGTTTCTTTCCTTGCTTTCATACATTGCCAGGACAATAGGCACTATTAGAAAGCTTTAGAGTGCCTGAAGCCAGGTAAAAAGTCATCCATGAATTGATCCCAAAAATTCTAACACCCTAGGTCATCAAGCCCTCACTAAGTCAGTGTTTGTCTCCAGTAGTACTTGTGATAAAAATGACGAAAGCTGGACAGTTTGCATTAACTGCTGGTGTCAATGAGATCTTGGCCGTTGATGCCTATCCAATGCTGAGGATTGATAAACTCATCGAACAGGAAATGCCAAATGTATCTCCACTTTAGACCTTCTGAGGGGATAATTGCAAGTTCACTCGACCACAATTGATCTAGAGACAATAGCTTTCCCAATGCCTCATGGGATATCCCAATTAACCGTCCTACCGTTTGGCCTTCAGGGCCTACTCACCACATTCCAATGGCTTATGGATATCATTTTATGACCACACCAATCTTTATACAGGACATGTTTTGATAATATCATCAAATGCAATTCCATCTGGGCAGATTAAATTTGTATATAGGCTGCCTTGGAAGCGACACGACGAAGAGTGACACAGGTTTGAATCCAGGGTTCATGCATAGAAACCTCTTCGGTATTAAGTGTGTTATAAATAACCAATTGTAATCTAGATCTTGTTGACTGGAGCAATAACAGAATGCAGGAAAAAACATGAATCGCCATCACTAACAGGTTGGCAGTCCATTAGTGAAGAATCAATGGTTGGCTTCAGAGGCGGGTCTGTTTATGAAGCTCATACCCAGTACTGTAGCAACAGGTATGGTTTGGGGGCTAGGTCTAGCTAGCTGGGAATGGGTAAGAGCAGCCTGCAGTACTCAGTGAGAGCACAGCATGAACACAAATCTCATCAGTGTTTCTCGTTGTTTGCTTTGCACATCCAGTGAGTCACAGGGCCTGTGATGAGAGGGGTGTGCCCCAGGTGCATCTGCCACCAATCCTGCCTGGGCACTGTCCTGACCCAGATCTGCATCACAGGCACACTGTAGATAGTCGCAAGTTGAGGTAATTAATTTACATGAAGTTGCCATCTGCCTTTGAAGTAGACCATCTGTTGCTTCCTCAAGCAAAAATTATATATATTTGGAGGGATTGCTCATGGGCAAAGCACTTGCTTTGGGAACAAGAGGATGCGATGCAATAGGGGTTCAGTTCCCATTCCATTGCTTAGACGCTGCTGGAGGCTGGCATTACGTCAGACATAAAGGACCAAAGAATTTAATAAAATGGCCCTTTTCTACTGGTGATGCCATGGAGCTGCTGCTTCTGTTTACATTTTAAAAATAAACTGCAATTACTGTGACCTGCAACACATCCTTCCCCTCTATCTCCCATCTAACACACAACTTGTGGGTTACTTACGAAATACGCAAAACAGAAAGATGATGGCTGGAAGGGTTCAAATCATTCATAACCACTGGTACAGCTCTGGGCAACCCTTCAGACCATCATTATTCAGCCTGCCGAGCCACTACAGGAGGGGAAAGACAATATGCAAATCAGGTCTGGTCCCCTCCTGAAAGGGGCAGTCCACACCGAACTGCTAGGTCCTTTCTGCATAAGACTGCAAGCATCCCCAGACATGTGTCAGCCTCAATGAGTGTCATCAGTGAGGAGTAGCCCATGTCTGTAGGTCCAGTAGGCTTTTCTAGGGGTGATGTTGCGGAGCTGCTGCTGCTGCTGTTTACATTTTAAAAACAAAAAACCCTGCAATTACTGTCAGCTGCAACACATCCTTTCCCTCTATCTCTCATCTAACAAAATAAACTCTGGGTTACTTACGAAGTAAGCAAAACAAAAAGCTGATGGGCTGGAAGGTTTCAAATGATTCATAACCACTGGCACATCTCTGGTCAACCCTGCAGGCCATTATTTTTCTAGGTGTGCTTGTGTTGGTCAGTTGGTGAATCCAGTCTGTGGCCAGACACTTGGCAGGAACTGGATGTCTGCCTTTTAAGGTTTTGGTCTCTTCGAGATCCTCTGCCTGTTTACAGTTTAGCTCGTGTGATGTACAGTAGTCAAGGTTTTTGTCTTGGAAATCTTCTTACATTCCAGTAATTTGGTAATATGGGCTTATACACACTGATATTAACGCTACATATGGTGATCCATTCTTGTAAGAAATATATATCATATTACAGTGATATCGTAACCATATTTTTCTTAATGTTCTGAGGAACAATTCTATGTGATGCCACTTCCTGTTTTGTCAAGGGGAGAAAGGTTGTGTGTCATCACTTCCTGTGATGTCACCAGAGGTGGGGTCAAATTACATAACTTCCTGTGATGTCATCAGAGTTCGCGGGTCATGTGATGTCACTCTCGCCACCCCTTGCATTTTGGTGAAACGACATCCCTATGCTTTATTCCGTCATTTTCTACTATAGCAAATACCGGAATAAAAAAATTAAAATATCAGTGCCCGATTGTATTGAGATGGGATCAGGACGAACAATGATTCTTTGAACAACTTATGCAATTCCGATTTCATTAAGATTCTGGAAGTTTTGCAGCCATTTATATTGCAAACGAAGTGCTCCAAAGTTGCCCCTGGGACAGTCTTGTCCCAAATGCAAGATGGAAAAGGACACTCCATCTTATGCACATGCCTATCACAAACTGAATCATGTTGAACTATAGCTGGCAGTCCTGGCCATAAAATGGGCCATATAATCTCTAAGGTACTATCTAGAGTAAATGATATTCACACCAATAAGGGTCATGCCTTCCCTTATTTGCTTAGTCCAAACGAAACACTCTAACATCAGGCTAATGAGATTTTTTCTGTAGTATCCAGCAATGGAGATAGTCCTCTGTTAAGGGCCGTGAAGAGAGCAGTGTTGACCTTTTTTAGCAGGTTGCTGTAGAACATTCAGGTGAGAGGATAATAGACCTCATAGAAAGAAAAGGGGACTGTGGTGAGTTGTCTGAACTCCCCATTCCTTGCATATGGGGGAAGACAGCCACCAAGCACTGGGCTGGTCTGGTCGCTACCAAATGTGCCTCGCAGAGGGTAGATAAGGAAGGATCTCACCATCTTGCTGTGCCTGGAGGGATGTGTTACTACCCCAACATGTTGTTGACTGTGGAGTTTAGATACACTGGACTCCATCTCCCAAGGAACATTACAACACACAGTGATGGACCCAGTTGCTGAGAAACATTCAACAATAGGCATGGGACAACTCCCCCACAAGTCTGTGGAAGTTACAAGCAGTGGAAAAGCCAAAGGTAAATGTTAGCATCATATAAGAGAGCAAACAACAACCTGATGTACTATCACACCTGAGTCCAAGTACAGCAGAAGAACTGCAGAGAAATGCAGAACCACTCTCTGCGACAGGCAGAATTCCAAGACGGTGCTGAACTCCATAACAATATTTAAATCCTTGCAGGCCCATGCTAATGGTCATACAAACTATAAAACTATTTTCCAATATGAGGACCCTACTAATAAAGTTTTAATGCAGGATTTTAGAACCTATTTCATGACTAACCAATCAGCTTTCAGAATTCAAATACCATTGAGGCGTAACCTAGCAGGGATGTGATTAGAAGCAGAGCAAAAGATCAGGGGGAATAAGGGAGACTGGGGAAACTCATACAAGAATAGATTCCCTAAAATGTCATGTTTGCCTACCCACTCTCCCTTGACACAAGGGGAGGTTCCTGAAGAGAGGGGCCAGAGCAGGAATACAACTAGAAAGAAGACAGTGATACTCTGGAAAAGCCTGAAAGCAATCCGAAGAAAGCGGTCCAGGCCTTGTAAATCTGGAGAGGGATGATAACCAGAAGGAAATTGGAAGGCTTAAAGCTAGGGGCCATCCACCACAGAACCAGAGGTTAAAAAAGGGGATAACCTGAGGTGGCGCTGTGGAGCAGCCCAAGATGGCTGCCTAGCTCCTGAGCTCCGTGTGGGACCGGGCGATATCCGTCTGCATCTGCGGCTACACTGTGCGTTGTACGCCCATCTCCTCGCTACTTTTGTCCCGCACTTCAGCGCCTCTGCCTAGCGAAATTCCGGCTCCTCTACGACCCCAGGTGACCCAGAGTGGGGTCCTGGATTAGGCGGCCTGACTCCAGCTCTCCTCCCCGCGGTGTGCGCGGCCCTCCCCCCTCCCAGGGCCCGGCACCTCTCCTGGGCGCTCGATCGGGCGGACTGCGGCCCGAGGCCCTCCCCCCTCCTGGGGCCCGGCACCTCTCCTGGGCGCTCGATCGGGCGGACTGCGGCCCGATCGGAGTCGCGGCAGCCTCCAGACGTCCTGAGCCCGGCCCCCCCCGAGAGCGGCCTGACTGGGGGCTCGCGGCCGGTGCTGACGCGGGGCGCGTCCCGGCCCTCCGCCGGCTGAGGGCGGTTTTCCGCTGTGGTCCCTTACTGGGGGATCGGGGGGGGCGCCCCCGGAAGGTAAGAGGCGGCTGCCCGTGGGCCCTGCATCCCCGGCCCGCCCCTCCCCGTCCTGGGCGGACTGCGGCCCGTTGGGGAGACCCGCCGGCGCACCGCGGCCTGCGGATTGGCATTGGACGTCGCTCACCACGTTCCCGCTTGAGACTTGCTGTCTGGCCCCCTCCCCCCCCCTTGGACCCACTCCCCGGGTCGCCTGCCTCTGCGGCCCGGGCTTCTCCACGCCGTGGGCCCTGGGAGCTGCCCAACACCAGCACACCCTAATCAGCCACCGCCGAGCCCTGTTCTCCCTCACCCGAGAGGCCTCTGCAAATGCGGTTCTCCCCCCTGGCATAGGCTCCGCACTTCTCTCTATTATTGAGATCACTACCTGTTCCACACCCGCGCACTGACCCACGATGCCTAGTAAGATCAAGGGGTCCTCCAGGGGGGGCGCCATGGATAGATTCGCCAGGGCAGTCCCGAGGGAGGAGGCTGACCAGGACTTACCCATTACTGAGGAACCGGAGATCAATATCTGCCCCTCTCCTGCGGCCCCGGACCTGACCACGATCATGGAAGCTATGGCAAAAAACTTTGCTTCTTTTCACGAGAAACTTGATGATATCAATGCGAATGTTGCCTCTTTAAAGACACGGGTGGATCAGGCGGGGACCAGGATTACGGACGCTGAAAACCGTATATCAACTAACGAGGATACTATACATACGCTGCAGGATACCGTGGCATCACTGTCCCGAGATATGCGGAATGTGAAAGCAAAGTGTGACGACCTCGAGTCGCGCTCCCGCAGGAACAATCTGCGTATTATTGGAGTTCCAGAAAATGCCTTAAAGGGTCGCATGGAAGACGCGGTCGAGTCGTTGTTGAGGACCCTACTGGGTGACCCTGCCATGTCCCCATACTTCGCCGTTGAGCGCGCCCATCGGGCTCTGGCTCCCAGACCCAGGCCGGGTGACATTCCCAGACCCATCATAGCCAGGATTCTCAATTATAGAGACAGAGATCTTATCCTCCGCCTGGCCCGGGAGAAGGGAGACCTGCGCTTCGAGTCACACACAGTGAGAATCTTTCCGGACTTCTCGGTAGCGGTCCAGCAAGAGAGACGCCACTTCATTGGGGTCAAGAAACTACTCAGAGAACGGAATGTCCCCTACGCTATCCTATTTCCAGCCCGTCTCAAAATCACACATAACGGGAAATTGTACTTCTTCACTGTACCAGAGGAGGCGGTGAAATTCATCGAGGCGCACCTACTGCTTCCCAACCCGGCGGGAGCTCCGGCTGAGGATGTCTGAGCCAATGCCACACACTGATCGGCCTTCTCTTTCTTGTCCAGGGTATCCTTCAATCGGAACGTGATCATTGTAACAATTCACAACAGCCCTATGATTCCAGGCCCCCTAAGTGCCCAACCGGGCGAGTCGCTCGGCTGGCTATGGTGGCCTGTCTTCTGATCCGGTTACCGCAGAACCTGCTACTGACGGCGTTGCTGTCTTAAATATCTGTCCAACAAAGCCGCCCACACGGCTACAGCACACCTCGTTGCATTTGCAATGTTCTTGGTTGGTTGGTTATCGCTGCTTTGGTGCCCCTGTTGGGCACGGGAAGGGTGTCATCCCTGTTGGATTTCGCCCCCCGACCTCCAGGTTATTGGGAGTGTCGGGCTAGCTGGAGACACCTGCGGGGGGGGGGGGGGTGGGGGTTTCACACTGCAAGTTGGGGGTGGGCAGTGAGGGTGGGACGTGGCTGGGGGGGGGATTGGGGACATGTTCTCAAAAATGGCAGTGGTGGGCTGGCAGCCGGTCACGCACCGGGTCGCGATGCTCTGATTGTACATCATTCTATTTCTGTATTTCAGCATCTGTGGTGGGATGTTCACTAAGCCTGTCGAAATGTATTTGTCCGCTTCAGTCATGATCACTCTGTCATTGGGAGATCCGGTGACTATAGCGCTGGGGTCCGACACTGTGGGACGGGGGACCCGGCGTCCTCTGACGTTGGTTCACCATCCCTGGTTTCTCCGTCTAGGGATTCTATTGATTTGGGTACTAACATGGCTGTGATGATAATGACATGGAATGTTCGCGGCCTCAGTAATTACACCAAGGGTCGCAGGATCATGGCTTATGCTAATAGGCACCACTGCAAGGTGTTACTCCTGCAGGAAACACATTCCACTGGCCCGTTGGCCAGAAGCATTGCGCCCACCTGGGGACCCCTCAGGTACTTCACGACATATTCTACAAGGGCCCGTGGAGTGCTGACACTAATTCATAAGTCTCTTAAATTCGTTCTTCACAGGAGCTATATCGACCCGGGGGGGAGGTACATCATCCTGCACTGCGCCATCGCCAATAGAGATTATCTACTCGTGAACACTTACGGCCCCAATGTAGACTCCCCTGAATTTATTGACCAGGTAGTGTCCATACTCCTGGGATACGTGGGTGTACAGGTCATTTGGGGTGGTGATATGAACTTTATTTTAGACCCTGCCGTGGACAGGACTGGCTCTGCCCCCAGACCCTTAGCGAGCGCAGCGCGCAGGCTCCTAGCACACTGCAAGACACTTGACATCCTAGACAGTTGGAGAGCTCTCCACCCGTTAACGCGGGAATACACATATTATTCATCGGTACACACGATAGCTCCTCTAGAATCGATCTGATCCTACTGTCGGCCCAACTGATTGGTGTGGTTTCGGATGTTCGTATACTTGCACGCACTCTGTCTGATCATTCACCGGTCATACTGACCATCAATATGGGCACTCTGGCCCCCACCATGAATACTTGGCGTTTTAAATCGGCCGCCTTGCAGGACATCGTCTTCAAGGCAGACATTCTGTCAGATATCCGGTCCTACTTTGAATTCAACTCACCTCAGGACACCACCCGGGGGGTCCGATGGGACGCCTTCAAGGTCTTCATTCGGGGGGCAGCCATCTCTAGGGAGTCCGGGGTTCTCAAGTCCATAAGGGCCTCCCTGTCACGCTCTGAAACCAAACTGCGAGATCTCGAGCGGGCCCACCCCGCCTCTGTTGACCCTGTCATTCTTTCCCAGATAAGTGAGGAACTCAAGTTGTTCAACGAGCAGGCCATCAGGGAGGTGCAGTACTTTAGCCGACCTCAGGCGGCGCGGAAATACGGCGAGGGGGACAGACCTGGCAAAACTCTGGCCGCTTTGGCCAGGGGGGAGTGGGGCCCAGCCCAAATTACCTGCGTCAAGAGTAGCAATGGATTGACCCAGTGGTCGGACCAACACATTTTAGAGGTCTTCACAGACTTTTACTCCGAACTGTACTCGCAGCCTCCCGAACATAGCGAAACTCGTATGCGCGAGCTTCTCGCCCAGATCCCCACCACTGTCGTCTCCCATGCTACAAGGGAACAGCTGGACTCCCCCTTTACCCTGAATGAAATAGTAGAGGCCATTTCCAGCCTTCCGAAGGGGAAAGCACCGGGCCCCGACGGGCTTACGGCTGAATTCTTTCAGGAGCACGTAGCCATACTGGGCCCTGAACTGCTCGAGGTCTGGAACGAATCCCTGCGTCTGGGCTCTCTCCCCCCATCCCTACGCGAGGCGGTCATCACGGTTCTCCTTAAGCCTGGCAAATCGCCTGATGAATGTGGTTCATATCGCCCCCTCTCACTCATGAACCTGGATACGAAGATCTTCGCCAAGGTGATTGCCAATCGCTTTCTCCCAGTCATGCCTTATATGGTTCATGAGGACCAATCCGGTTTTGTCCCTGGCAGGTCCACATCACACAATATTCGACGGCTTCTCAACGTGATGGCCCGCATTGACCAGAGCGTGAGTGCGGTGGCGGTGACCTTGGATGCCCAGAAGGCTTTTGACATGGTTTCTTGGAGATACATGTGGCTGGTCCTGGAGACCATGGGCGTCGGTCCTGGGATGATCTCCTACATCAGACTATTGTACACCTCCCCGGTTGCCAGAGTCCGCGTTAACTCTCAAACTTCTACACTGTTTCCTCTCTTCCGGGGTACCCGCCAGGGTTGCCCATTCTCCCCAATTCTGTTCGCTCTTGCCATTGAGCCTATGGCGGACTTCATCAGGGAACGGCACATGCACAGAGGAATACGTCTCCGGGGCACCCCCGAGGTGGTCTCCCTATACGCGGACGATGTCCTCCTCTTCGTCAGGAACCCGGATCTCCATCTTGACCCTCTCCTCCGGGACATCACCCGCATCGGGACATTTTCGGGCTTCACAATAAACTACACCAAGTCCGAACTTTTCCCCCTCACGCACTCCACACTTCAGCCGGCCACTGAATATCCACTCAGGTGGTCTCCCAATGGGATCAAATATCTGGGGGTTCATGTGTCCTTGACTAGGGAGGCTCTTCTGGCTGACAACTATGTGACATTGGCTGCACTGGCCGAGGCCAAACTAGAGCGCTGGCGCTCTCTTCCCTTATCACTAGCCGGGCGGCTGTCACTGGTCAAGATGATACTGCTCCCCAGGTTCCTGTACACGTTCACTAATGTTCCCGTCTGGCCTGGAAGTAGGTACTTCACTGATCTACACAAGCTGTGTGCCCAATTCTTGTGGCATTCTGGCGCGGTGCGGAAAAAGTGGGGTGATATGACCCTTCCCTATGACAGGGGCGGGTTCACGGCCCCTGACTTGATGAGTTATTGGACCGCGGCGCAGGCACAATTTGCCACATACTGGTATCCTGGTCCTCCTCCCCGCCCGCATGTCAGGCTTGAGATCCTTGCTGCCTCCGGTGCTAACATTATGTCCCTACTTCTGCATCGGAAATATGAGCCTGACTCCCCCATAGACCCCGTCCAGACCACCTTGTTTGCCTGGAGGCGGATATTCTCTGCTGGCTCCGAAGCTCTCCCTTACTACAAATGGCTCCCCGCATGGCAGGTCCCCGGCTTGGATCCCACAAATGACTCAGCCCTGGCACGGCACTGGCGGGACCTGGGATATCTGGCCCTTACTGACTTCTACCCGGATGGGGTATTCATAACGCCGCAGACGTGGAAGCCAGCCCACACGGGCTCGCCACTCGAGCTATTACAGTATTACCGACTCCGCGCAGCGTTCCGGGCGGCTTGGCCCATTTTCCCCAGCGAACCCCCAGACCACCCTGCCATCTCCTACATTGCCAACTCTGGGGGAGCGAGGGGAGTGGTCTCATCACTGTACAAACTCCTGCTCACGGCCTCAGCAACACCGCCCTCCAAGGCGAGAGAGGACTGGGCCTCTGAACTGGGGGTTGTCGTTTCAGAACAATTGTGGGGTAAAATGTGCTCCCACACCAGTAGGGTTTCCCTTAACTTTCGACATCGCACTATACAGTACAAATTGCTGAATAGGCTATACTATACCCCACGCAGACTTTCCAAATTCGCCCATTCCGACACGCGACTCTGCCCCCGTTGTGGGGCGGTGGATGCCGGTCATCTCCACATGTTTTGGGACTGCCCTAACCTGGCCCCATTCTGGGATGAGGTTCTTAAAACCATGTCCGGTTTCTGCGATGCGGTGCTCGGGCCTGACCCGATGGGGGTGTTGTTTGGTCAATGGGCTGTTGAGAACGCCAGAGGGGAGGCCAGGCTGCTAAATGTATGCTGTGCAATTGCTAAAAAATGTATCCTTCAAAACTGGAACTGTTCAACCCCCCCCACCTTCCAGAAATGGCTGAATTTGGTGACCTGGTCCCGTAATTGCGAGGAGGACTACATCATTACCCTCCCGGGCCGGTCCCGGCCCAAAAACATCTGGACTGCCTTCAACAGCTATCTTGGTGCCCTCGACACTACCTCTTTGGCGGATGGCTCGCCCTAGACCCCATATCTGTATATTGTGCTCCCCAATATGTCACTCAGCCGATCTTTACCTGAAAATGTATGCTACTGTCTGTGAGCATCCCAGTGCAATGTACCTTGACATGTTTGAAGACCATACTCTCGATCTGTTGTGTGTATATGTCAACTACCACTGCCAGCAAAAATAAAAGTTTAAAAAAAAAAAAAAAAAAGGGGATAACCTGAGGATGATACAAGTATTGGCTGCCTCACAAGGACCCTAATGAGGAGGGGAGAATAATCTTTATTAGAGAAAACCAAGGTCCAGTAGAGGCCTGTGGTGAATCCTTAGAGAAAGCCACGGTACAGTAGGGACCTGTTGTACAGCAAATGCTCAGGAGATGCCTCTTGCAAATCCTGAGGGGACATTAAGGTCCACAAGAGACTTGCTGTATGAGTAGAGTTAATTAGGGTCTAGGAGAGACCTTTAGGAAGCATTGAGATTCCAAGGTGCTGGAAGAATTCCAGAAATGACAGAGATAATGCTGATGGAAGCCTGCATGGAGAAAGCACTGCAAAACCTGTACACCTTGGGATATGTTTGTGAAGGCATTTGAAAGCAAAAAGCCTGAAGTTGAGAGCAGTGTGTGATGTGACGAATCCAGGGTATTCGTCCCTTTTCCAGGCACGGGTAGTATAGCTCAGTGGCAGCCCGCTGTTAGGCAGAATGATATGCAGTACCCTTTGGGAACACCACACACAACTAAGACTACAAGTGACAGTACAAATTCACCTTTGGTCCAAGCCTGTACTACATAGTAAAGTGGTAGCGATGGCTGAGCAGCCAGACTTATCTCAAGAGTAAAGTGAGCAGTATCAGAAGTTACACAAAGGACAGCAATTACTATGGTTCAAACAAACACTGACTCAAGGTTTCTGAGTAAAAGAATATACATTTATTTACACCATCATTTGTACAACAGTTCACTAAAGTAAAGCAGCAGAAAATCACAATCTTAATATACTACACACCACCCAATGAATTCTGTACAAGTTAAGCTCAAAATTAAGTGTGAGCAAAATGGCACCCCAGCAATTTAAAAAGGGAGGGAAAGACAAGGTTACTCAAAATCAAGCAGCACCAACAAGTAAGTAGGCAGGGCAATCTAGAAAAAGGCTTACTACAACTAGTATTCAAATCAATAGGCCTGGGCCAATGTTAATGGTTCAGAGTCTTTGCAGAGTATCACACAGTTCAGAGTAGTTTGCGGTTAAGTCTTTGCCAAGATTTCGAAACGAAGTTGGTCGGAAGAAAAGTTACTTAAAAGAGTAGAGAAGGACAAGCCCTCTGATTAGCGAAAGATTTCAAACACTTTCACCGCAGTCGGACGGGACGGCCGGCCGGATTTGAACAGTACCTTAGTAGAAGAAGAATGCTATAGCTGAGGCAGAAGTTCCTGGCAGGTCCTGCAGACTCACGGTTCATGAAGAGACTGTCAGACTGACAAGACAGAGGGAGACTGGAGGGTCCTGCACTGCCCAGGGAAGAAACCAGCAGCAGAGCAAAGCGACGAGTAAAAGGTGTGCTCCTTAAAACCCAAACAGGGTCCGGTCCTCAGGGCTATCCGGTTCACTGCAACGACCACTGGAGGGAGGCCTTGCTCAGTGTTTGGCAAACTGGTTGGTCCCACCAGCTCAAGGGAAGTAGATTCCTTGCAGACCTTCTCTGTCGTCGAAGTGTAGGAGTTTTGGACCCGCAGCAGGACTTCACCGGGAGGTTCAGTAGTTGCAGTTTTCCTCTTCCCTCAGCTTCTCTTCAGTTCTCGCGATCCAGTGGCAACCCTGCCTTCCAAGTCCCAGAGACCTGCTTTTTATGCAGTTTTCCCCCATTCACACAGCCTGGCCAATCAAACAAGAGTGTGACTTGGGTCTCCAAGGAGACCCTGTGCAGGGGGCCTAAAACCCCTCCCTCACACCCTGTCTACCTAGACCTCGGCACCTAAGGAGGGCTTCTGTACAGAAGCCCGCCAAAGGACGGCGAACAAAGGAACCAAACCTGGTTTGGCACGCAGAGTAAAACACGAGAAAGACCTTTGCAAAAAGAAATGGTGAATAAAACCCCAGCTGGAACCAAATAAAATTAAAAGGGGTCCAGCGGATTAAAGTTCGAGGATACTAACATAGCCTAAAACAGTACCAAGGCTATTTTCATAGTCCGCGGTAGGAAAAAAATGGTAGATACCACTGCCACTAGCCAAATCTTAAAGAAAGGGGAATTAAATAATGTTCCATGAGAGACAGACAAAAAGGGATAACTATTAACCCTTTCCAGTACTCTATGGAAGATAGTTTGTACTGGGTCTCTGAATATAAAAAGACTAATACAGTCAATGGCAACTTTACATGTACTGGGAGACAGTAGTTAGTCCCAGAAAATGGAGTTTAAAGTGGGAAGTTGGAAAAAGACAACCCTGTGTCACTACACTAAAGGTGCTGTGTGACACACAGTAAAAAGATGATGCCTATGGAGTAGGTGAGACTCCACAGTCTATTAACACAAAAATGTAAAACACACAGCAAAACACATGTAAGAGTGGGAGAAAAGGCTCACACTCTTACCAGGTGAAAAAAATAAATCCTACAAATCCAGCAAAGCTGCTGAGGGACTCTGTAGGTAAGGGAAATTAGGTCATTCTGGAGAATTCTCCCTAACACCCGCTCATCTTGACAACAAGACAAAGCAGAGCAACACAGGTTCGAATCCCTTGTCTGCGCTTTGAAACCTTTGGTATTAAGCGTTTTGTATAAAACGATTAGAATTAGAATTCTCGCCTAGGGCAAGACACCCCCTTTGGGGCTATGGAGGTGATCCCGCTAAGCAAAACCCTTCCTAGGGGTTGGGAAAGTGGGACCTCACTGGGAGTGACTCCCCTGTAGGGGACAAGGACTCCTATTCCTGTGTGGAAATTCCTACAGAAAAACGATTGTCTGCTTATATAGGAACAACTTATGTGAACAAAATCACTATGTGTTGTACTTTGAACGAATTCAACATCTTGTAGTGAACTATCCACCCCCTCTCATTTCAGATATCAATATAAAATGCCAGAGATGCTAGAATGGAGGAAGATAGAGTACATTCAGAGGCAAAGCTCTGATGCAGCCACGCGAGCGAGAGACATGGCCGCGGCAAACCGCAGAGCCAGTGGTTGTGCGGAAGGGAGCAGGCAGCAGGGAAGGATGCCACCACACAAATATCGAGTCCTGGCTGAGTGGAGGCAAACCGGCAAGCCAATCCGACACCCACCTGGAGGCATGACCACAAACCTGAACGTGGTGGGCAAGGAGCCTGCGAATGACTGCCGAAGCCAGGGAAAGAGAACACTAATACCAGGAGGTAGGAAAGTGCATCTAGTGCAGCGGAAAGCCACAACTGCTTGCATACTAGGGAGAAGGATTAGAAGCTGTGGGTAACCGCTCAGGAGTCCCACATTACCGGTGGCAGGCCCTTCAAGAATCAAGTACGCATGCTGCCTGGGTCTAAGAGGCAATGACAAGAGAGAAAATCAATGAGAAGGAGGATAAACCCAGGGAGGTAATCCATTCCCATAAAGAAACACAGTTAAGTGGTATTGTGAAGGAAATGCGCAAGGGACCTTTAAAAAAGCGAGGACACTTCATGGGGCGGGCACGCGGGAGTGGGGCGGAAAGGGAGGGACTGGGAACGGAAGTCAGTTTTGGGAAGAGAAATACAGAGGTTGGAATGGAGACAACAGACTCCCTGTCATGATTTTTATACAATGGTCCTAGACCCCAACAAGTGGGAACTACAGGAATACCATGGTTTTATGGATTCTAAGTAATCCCTATACGTGGAGGATAAGTATAGAGAATATATCCCTCCAATTTAGAACTTTAGAGCAGTTTGTTTTCACAGAAACCTTTTTGTGTTTGAGACATTCCATGAAGAACATTTGGAAACCAGTGAGTGATTGCCAGTGAAGCAGCAATCTGAGACCAGTTGAAGATTGGACATTTTTCCAGGGAAAAGACTGGGACACTTAGAGAAACGCTATGAAGAAGCACAGGAATACAGGGTGCTCCATCTTTTCTGTTGGGTCTTGTTAAGTGGTAGGGCCAGTTAGTGACCAGGTTTGGACAGAGGACTATTTGGAGTTTTCTTTTGACTAGCGACGAGAACCGTTGTTTAGGTTATTAGGTCGGGAATCTCCCTCTAGCACCTCTGGCAATAGGGACAGTTAGGCATTTTAAAAACCCTTGAAACGTAAATCCTCTAGTCTGAGTCCTTTTTTTGTGCATGGACAGACATTTGAAGAATATGTTTATAAACATTTGTTTGGGCCAATCCTGTGATATTTTTGGAGGTCATTTTATAAATGTGCATAAATTGCCTGGCGTTTGCACTAACAAACAGGTTCCCCCCAGGCAATTTTCACCATTTGCGCTATGGAGTGAACAGGGGAGGTAGCACCTTTACATTTCCCTGGCCGGAAGAGAAAAGGGAAGTAGAAACGTACCTCCGGTTTTCCCCTCTCTGCCCTGCCCAGCCCCCCTCCAGCCCCCTCCACCTTCACAGCACAACAACTGAGCATGAACAAGGACTACTAAGAATAGGCTGGGAAATGTATGTTGTAGATCATGGTTTCTCAAGGAGAGACAAGGACTCACAAGATTAGGATATGAACTTTATAACTGGAGACTTTACTGCTTAATGTGTTAGATACCTGCAGGGGAACCCACTACAATTATTCACAAAAAGTAGAACAATAACGTAGTCAGTATCATGTGCGTTGTTGTTGCCTCGCCACAGTAGAGCGTTATTTTAAGTAGATGCCGTACCTCGGGTCCTCTGGGTTGGAAGATTCACGTCACGTCTGGAATAACTTTAGAGAAGCCAATGCCCAATTTGCCAATTGAGGGGCCCTGCTGCAGGCTCGGGCAGATGCCCGGGTCCAAGCTCATTTCACTCTGCTGCTAAGGGCTAGCTTTTGAATTTGGAATGCGTTGTTGCCATGGAAGGCAACCTCGTTGGCGCACCTCCTCCTTTCTGCTGTATCCTGACAACTTCAGGTAAAAAGCTGTGATTCTAGCAGACTTTCCATTTGCAGACATGCCAGGTTACTCGACCGGGGATGGAGGGGGGGATTTTTCTCCAGAAATAGGAGTAAGGAATGTCCCATTAGGACTGCATTGTGTTGGGCGGGAGCGAGTGGCAGAGTTTGTCTCCCTCTGCTGGACACACCTGCGAGTTGCGGGACACTTATAGCTGTCTGTATTTAGCTGCAATAATCTTACTCTAACCGTCATTGGACCAAGATGCATGTTTCCAATGACTCGAAGTTCACTTGCATTTTTGAAAGAAATATTTAAGAACAGCATCACATTATTTATAGTGCTTCATCCACGTTTCCTTCCATTTGAAGCAATATAAGCAACGGTGTTATTGTTAACCCAAGTCTATGGCATACCATTTTACAACCTCAAATAAACAGGCCTGAGTCAGCACTGCTGGGATTAGAATATGTAACTGTAGGTTGCACACAGATGTCTGAAGTGGGCGCTTAACTAGCCGAGCTTTCTTATTGGCTAGAATGATATGCAAAAGTGTGGCAGAGAAACGTCGGGGATCATAAAGGAGTGGATTGCCATGCTCCTCGGTATTTGACGGCGGGGAACAGGTACATTTGCAGTTCTGCATAGCTGGCTCTCAGCTGCCAAATGTTGGTCATTTGCATGGTGAGTCCAAAAAGGGAGGGCAAAAGGTGCCATACAACCTTGCACACCTCCGTTTGCCCTCCCCTTTTGCATCCGTCGTGCATATGAAGTAAATGCACCTGCCATGTCAGGCAGGCAGTGTTTACAATGGATACCTGCTGAGTCTGCCTACTATTTTGCAGGTGAAAAAAGCCGACTGTTACGGGCGCACCTGGGCCCGAATAAAGACACGGACACCTGAGTACGTCTTGACTCTACTTTATTTCTACAGTAACTCCTTCCCCTCTCCTCCCGCCTCCCCTCCTCCCGCCCCCCCTGTCCCTCTTCTCCTTTCGTTTTCACTTAAAGGGGCGCAGTCCCTTTTCCCTTCACAACACCCCCCCTTACTTATCGAGTAAGTCAGAGGACTACATTTCTTCGATGAGATGGGTGGGCCGTCGGCCCATTCTGTGAGGCCTCTCGGCCTGATCGCTTCTCTCGTCCTCTGGGTCTGCTGGAATGGGCTCCTCAGGTGGGTCTGGGGGAGCCTTCGGGTTCTCGGGCCCTTCATCGTCGAGGGGCATGTCCTCAGTCGGATCTTCCTGAAACATTCTCCGGAAGAATGAGGCGTTTCTGGTTATTTCACGATGGTCCCCTATCGCAGTGATCATGGGCCCTTTTACTTCAGTCACGATGATTGATTCAGGCCGGTGTGTTGAGTCCGTTTTCCGGTGCTGGGCCTGCCGGACTAGCACTGTCTCTCCCACAGGAATGAGTGGTTCTCTGGCTTTCCTTTTCCTGTCGGCCCATTCCTTGGCCTTTTGCCTTTTCTCTGCTTCTCGCTGCCTTATTTCGTTGTCTTCTTCGGCTGTGTAGTCTTCCAGTTGGGGAAGCCGGGATCGGGGTTTGTACTTGATCATGAGTTCAGCCGGGGTGCAGGCGGTCGCCTCATGCGGAGTGTGTCGGTAGCTTCGAAGTATCTGCGAGATGGCTTGGGGCATCGAGGCTTGGTCTGTCACCGCTCTTTGGCGCGTGCGCTTGATGTTCGCCATGAAGCGTTCCACCATTCCATTGGCCTAGGGCCACAGCGGTGTAATCTTTTGGTGGTGGAACCCTAGGTGCGCGGCAAATTTCTTGAATTCTTGGCCCTGGACCGGGGACCCATTGTCCGTTTTCACTGTGTTTGGGATGCCCCATTCACTAAATAGCTCGTCTATTGTGCCCACTACGTGATGGAAGGCTGTGGACTGCACATGTTTCACCAGTGGGAATCAGGAGTACTCATCGACAGGTGACCTCCCTCTTCCAGTGGGCCATAGAAATCGAGTGCCACGCAGTGCCATGGTCCTTCTGGGAGGGGAACTATTTGCAGCACGCATGGTGGTGGGCTGACTGCATTTATCTGGCATGGGCTGCAATGTCTCAATATGTCATCCATGATCGTGTCCATGTGGGGAAACACCTGGTTCCGTAATATCTTTCTCGTGTTGGCCACGCCTCGGTGACCTTCGTGTGCAATCATGACCAGGGGTTTTCTTAGGCTCTTGGGTGCTATGAGGTGATTTCCTTGGTGCACATCATCCTATAGGATGGGGAAGCGCCTGCGAGGGTCCGCCCACGCTTCCGATAATTAAGAAGAAGAAGGTGATTTCCTCTGAGTAGGGTGCCTTTGTTTGTTGTGGCTAGTTCGTTGTGCATTTTCTCCATTCTTGCTAGGTCTCGTCTGTCTACTTCCCCCCTCTCCCTGGCTCAAAGTGTTGGTTGGCCACTTGTCGCTACTTGTTCGTGAGGTGTATCGCCACTCTGATGGTGGGGTCTGCTCTGCTCTTTTCCGTGAAAAGTTGTGCGGTGGTCGCGGGAGGAAGGGCGTTTAGTGTCAGGTATGCCACGTATTGATCAGCTTCTCCTTGCAACATGGTGTCGGACGCCCCGTCCGGGTGGCGTGACAGGTAGTCTGTGGGGTTAACATTGCCCCCAGGTTTATGAATGATGTTATAATTGTATTCCTGGAGGCGAATGCCCCATCGCTCGATGCGCGGCAGCATCTTGATTTTTGGGTTGCCAAAGAGAGCCAGCAGGGCCTAGTGGTCCGTTATGAGCGTGAAGGTGTGTCCGATAATGAAATGGTGGAACTTTTTGCACGCCCATACGACGGCCAGACTCTCACGCTCTGCCTGCGAATAAGCTTGCTCAGTAGTGTTTAATGCAGGCTGGCATATGCTACTGTTACGCTCACCTGGCTCCCACAGGGGTGTCGGTCGGACCCGGACAGCTGCGGTCTCCACCCACGTGATGCGTAGTGCAGCGATGACTGACTGGATCTGCCCTCCTAATCTTGTCTGCTTAACCCGTAGAAATATTCTCCTGCAAGTGGAGAGATGGATTTAGCCACTTGTGGATTCAAGTGATGGCACCCCCACAGTCCTCCCCAACTAATCACCTCCGAAATGCCCTGACAGCAATCTCACCTTATATTCTTGAAAGATGAGCTCTCCATCCTACGTGGATTTGCAGGGGCGCGTTGATTCCAGTTACTTCACTGGTTTGAAGGCTCGGGAGAGTTCCGGAGAGTATTGACTCTGAGGTTCCTGGTGAGGACCAGTAAGTATTAAGTTCATAGAGTTCAATTTGTCCGATGTTCACTATTGTTCCCCCCTTCCTTTCTTGTCTTGCAGCTGGCTCGTGAAAAGATGCTCTTGTGGAAGCTGGTGGCGCTCAGGTAAGAGTCTGTATTACCCGGCACTGTCCAGTAGATGTTGCACGAGGAAAACGTGTTGTTTTGTCTCTCTTTACAGATGCGGCACGTGAACATATGGAGAGTCACAAAAGGATGCCTCCGGTGGTAAATCAGGTAAGTCTATGGTGGTAAGAATTATATTTGTTGGTTCCCTCGGCTCACCTTGTGGTTTTCTTTTGTCTCCTAGTTACCGAAGTTTGGCGAAGAAATGATGGAGGCAGCGCCGACCCAAAGGATGCTGTGAAGACTGATGAGTATGGCGCGGCGCTGCAGCTGGAGGTGCGGTGCGTGCAGAAATTATGTTCTTTACAGGTCCGGAGACAAGATGGATCCAGAATCAGGTGTGGAATAGAAATAAGTTGGTTTTCTAACCTTGTCCCTTTCTTTCCTCTTTGTTTTAGGAGCTCCGGATTCGAGGCGGGCTTGGCAGAAGACTGGATGCAGGCTGCAGGCACGGTGAGTGTTATGCTGCTGGATGCAGAATAACGCGAAGCGTGTGTTGCTGGTCGGGTGTGGTTTAAATAGCCTCAAAAGTAGTCCCAGGTAAGAAGTCCCTAGAACAACACCCAAGTAAAAAATAGTCCCTGTAGAAAAATAGTCCCTTTCAGGCTTCATGTTGGATTGGAGTCATTTGCAGCATGGTCTGCCTGAGGTAAGTAATGACTATGAGCCTGGCGCCTTAGGCGCCAGGACTGATTCCTACTATGAGCCTAGCGCCAGGACTGAACCCAGATAGCCCCTAGCCGGGGCTGCTGAGGTTTTACTAAATGTCTAGATGCCTGCTCCCGGGGCTGATGGGCTTGGTCCGGATGCCTGGGGGTAGGCATCATGACAGCTACAGTGTGGGTTGTGGCGTCATGCTGCTGGTCGGTTTGGGCAGAATTGCTCCTAGCCCCACCGCCCTGGCGTCTACCGTGATTTCCGTTTGCCATCGTGGATTGAAGCATGCTAGCTGGCGGTTGGTCGCCAGTTCTCGTTTGATGGAGGAGAATGCTTGTTGGCACTGGTCTGACCACGTGAATGGTGGATCCTTCTTCAGCAGTTGTCGTAGCGGGCATGTGAGTGTGGCGTACTGCGGGAGGTAGCGTGCACAGTACCCTGCCATGCCCAGAAAAGAACGGAGTTTGGGCACATCTCGTGGGATGGACAGGTTTGTTATGGCGCTAATTTTGTCTGGATCGGCTTTAATGCCTTAGTCCGAAAAAATGTGGCTGAAGAAACATAGGGTGTGAGTATTAATCTCGCACTTCTTGCTGTTGAGCGTGCGTCCAGCATCTTGGAGGATGTGACAGACTTGGTGAAGCACCTCATCGTGTTGTTCTTGTGTGACTCCGAAGATGAGGATATCGTCACTGTAATTGAATGCGTTGGTGACTGGGCTGATTAACCTGCAAATTGTTTCTTGAGAGATCTCCGCGGCGTATGATATTCCGAAGTTTAGCCATTTATAGCGGAACAGGCCATTGTGAGTACTGAAAGTTGTGATAGGCCTTGATTCGGGATCTATGACTAGCTGGTGGTAACCCTGGTTAAGGTCCAGCTTTGAGAACTTGGTGGCTTGGTTAAGTCTTATTAGCATGTCTTCTATGTTCGGTCCTGGGTGCCTCTCCCGTTGAATGGCTGTATTGGGGATCCTCATATCAACGCAGAGGCAAAGGCGTCCGTCTGCTTTAGGGACGATGACTAGTTGGGACACCCATGGTGTGGGTCCCGCTGCTCTCTCTATGATGTTGTTTTGCAGTAGTATTTGCAGCTCATAGGTGACTTTGGCTTGTAGATGAAAACCTGCCTGGGGTGTTGTGGCACTGGTTGTACCGACGGGTCGATGTGCAGTTTGATTACATTGTCCTTCAGCATGCCCACTCCTTCGAACAGGCCAGGGTAGGCGATTTTTAGTGTCTCAACATCCAGGGGCTTCTGGCTGATGGCCCGTATGTATTGGGAGTTGGGTGGGAGCCCTTGGATTGCTTCCGATTGGTCATAATGAATGTCGATGAGGTGTAACGCGACGGCTGTTTTGAGGCTGAGGAGACACCTCCCTGTCACTGGGCTGTGGATGACATGTATTGCCGTCTGGACTCTCCTTCCTCTCTGTATCAGGTCACACGCAAATTGTCCTTTGGAGTTCAGTGGTTGTATTGCGCCCCATTGAAAGATGAGGGCTTGTGATGGTTGTAGCGGGAACTTGTCCGCTATGTGTTCGTAGGTTTGGTGACTCATGACGTTGACGGTAGCTCCCGTGTCTACCAAGAACGGGGTATCAGTCCCTCCTAGGTGGACTGTCACCCTGGGAGCAGTGCTGTCATCTGAGGAGTCTGAGATGAGGCGGACATACTCCCTGCTGTATCGATCGTATTCTGCATATTGTTCCGGTTCTGGTGGTTGTTCTTCGATGGGTGGGTTCTCGTATGGGTCTCTGGTGGGATACTCTCTCCTGAGTTCTTCGTCAGGATAGGATTGCATGCGGTATACTTGTTCTTGGTTGGGGTAGGTTTCATTTGTCGGTTCTACTTGCAGGTTCTCAACTGCTCAGATGAACCCCGAGTCGGCTCTGGTTCTGGGATTGTTGGTTTTGGTGTTCTCCCGTTCAGGATACGGTCATGGGTTGAAGGATCTCTGAGGTTCAAAGCGCCTCACCGGTAGTTGTTGGTTCGGTGGGCGGAATGCAGGCAGTGGGGGCGTTTTCTCCTGGCACATGCTCTGGAAATGATTTTCTTGACCGCACCTCATGCACATTTGGCCTATCGCTGGGCATTGACCTTTGTGTGGGAATTCAAAGCCACAGAGGTAGCATTGCCTTTCTGGTGGTGTTCGTCTCGTGGGGTTCCACTGGTCTTGTCTGTGCATCTTGCAAGAGTTGGCGACCTGGTTGACTACTGGTGATAGCCGCTATAGAGTCTGTCTTCTTTGGGTTCTCTATATGGGCAGCTTGGATGTCTACCCTTTCAAATACTCTGGCTAGTTCAGCTATCTCCTTCAGGGGTAGCTGCTTCTTTAGCAGGTGTTTGCGGAATATTGAGGACAGGCATCCCTCGATAACTCTTAGGCGGATGGCTTTGTTGTCGCTAAAGTTGGCAAAGTCGCAATATGTAATTTTCTTCTGAAGACATAGTATGAACTGTCTGACTGTTTCTTGGGGCATCTGAGTGCACTGGTTGAATATATAGCGTTCATAGTCTCTGTTCGGAACTACTACTAGGCAGCTGTTGATGGCTTTGATGAGTTTCGGTATGTCATCCTCTCTGCTTGCGGGATGGTCTTGATGACACTCTTTATGTCTTTTCCAACCCGGTTTGTGAGTATGTCTAGTTTGTTCGGTGCGTCCTGGTTTCCTACTGCCCTCATGAATTCTTCGAAGTTTTCCATCCACTCCTGCCATATCTGGCCCTGGTTTTCCTGAGGTTCTAGTGCGAACAGATTCGGGCGGCGTAAGAATGATACAGGGTTTGTGGGATTTACCCCTGGTGTTGCGGGCACCATGGTGTCTACTGCTACACTTCCTGACTGTGACATGGTAGATGATGCTTGGCGTGGTTACTGCACCACAATGAAAGTCCTCTTTTCTACATGTTTTGTGGCTGTGCTGGTGTTTGTGTTTACAAGTAGCTTCTTACTATGACTGATGCGTTCCTTTGTTTCCTAGTTTTCAAGTGGCTTGTGATGTTTGATTAATGCTCGCCTTTGTTCCCTCGTTTTCAAGTGGCTTATGTATATGGCTGACGCTTGCCCTTGTTTCCTCGCTTTCAAGTGGCTTGTGGCTATGACTGATGTTTGCCCTTGTGGCCTTGCTTTCAAGTGGCTTGTGGCTGTGACTGATGATTGCTCTTGTGTCCTCGCTTTTAAGTGGCTTGTGGCTATGAATGATGATTGCTCTTGTCCCCTCGCTTTCAAGTGGCTTATGGCTATGACTGATGTTGGTCTTCGATTCCTCGCTTTCAAGTGGCTTATGGCTATGATTGATGTTTGCCCTTGTTTCCTCGCTGTCAAGTGGCTGATGTGTATGGCTGCAGTGTCACTGTTGCACCACTTTCCACCCGTGTCGGGCCCTCCCTTCTCTGTACCTGTGCACCTGTTCTGGAGCTTCCTGGGCTTTCCCTTTTTCGGCGGCGATACTCTCTGTTCCTTTCTGTGCGTCCGGGCCTCTTTCCCGGGCCGGCTCCTCCTTGCGCACTCTTGCGCGGCTGGGCCTCCTCCTTGATGCGCTGCTTCTCCTCGCGCATTCTTACACGGCTTGGCCTCCTCCCCATACGCGATGCGGTCCTCTGGCCGTCCTCCGTCCGTCCTGGCAGGCAGCATGCTCCTCGGCTCCTCCTGGACTGGCTGCTGCTCTCCTCACCAGCGCCGCGATCCTGCTCCTTGCTTGGGGCTGCTGGGTCCCTCCACGACTCCAGCTGGTCTCCGCATCTCCTTCCGCTCCCTTTCTGGGCAGGGGCCGCCAGACCTCCTCACCGGCGTCGCCGTCTCGACACTCGCCTGCAGTTACTCTTTGACTGCGCTGTGCTCCACGCTCATCTTCTCCTCCTCAAAGGCGGGTTCTTCGGCGCTCGTCGCCAGTTGTTAAGGGCGCACTTGGGCCCGAATAAAGACACGGACACCTGAGTATGTCTTGACTCTACTTTATTTCTACAGTAACTCTTTTCCCTCTCCTTCCCACCTCCCCTCCTCCCGCCCCTCCCCCTGTCCCTCGTCTCCTTTCGTTTTCACTTAAAGGGGCCTGGTCCCTTTTCCCTTCACAACACCTACATACTCCATAGGGAACCACAGCCATTGCGGCGGTATGAAGATGCATGTGGGTGCAAATGCTGAAGTGTTTGTATGGAGGAGAGGAAGGGAGCGGAGGAAACGTAAGTTACGTTCTGTCCCTGCTCTCCGGCATACAAATTGAGGAAAATGGGGCATTAGTTAATGTAAGTCTTTTACGCCTTCCATTTATGGTATGCCCCGGAGCAAAATGAGCTCCAAAGAATTGCATTTGAAGTTCTAAGGTGCACTAAGGGCACCTTGCAGCTGTGCCCAGACACAAATTGTGCATGCAGTGTGTTTGTGCCCACCCTGACTAAAATGAATAAAACAGACACTCCCTGGGCAGGGAATAAGGCACAAAAGCGCAGGCTGCAAGAGTTTAAGGAATGTTTATCTAAATCTCTGAGAGCGCTCTGACCACATCAAGGTTACAACACATTTATATAGTACATCTCCATTTTTAACATATGATGCTACGTTGGACCAGGATTGGTCAGCCGTGGTGGTGACTTAGGTGTGGGCATCATCTCTTCCTCCGGGTTGGTTGCTTGGTTGGCGGGAGGATTGACGTCAGACATTTGTGCTCCGGATGGGTGAAGGTCAGGTCGCTGTGAAACACGGTGGTCACTATCTAAGGTAAGAATATACATTCCGAGTAATGCATGCACTAAATAACAGTTGATCAAAAGACTCTCAGTAGTGTATCATGTCGTTATACAAATCACTCAAGGGTTTTTACCATCTACAAATTTGGGTTACACAGGTCACAGGTTTAAGGGCCTTGACCACTTTAATACTGTCATTGAACTATAGGATTAGTCTCACAAGAATGTCAGGTATGTGGCACTTGTTAGTATTGGGCACGATATACTGCACAGGGGTCTAATGTTAGTTGGGGGGTCTGTTGGGTGGGCTTCATAGCGAGGTTGGCAGTCTGGCACATGAAAGGAGGGATGCCTTGCAAGGACACAAGGTTAGAATGGCAGTAAGTTTCAACTGGCGAGGGTAAGAGGGCAAGGACACTTTTGTGGAGATGGACAAGCTATGTGCTTGGCTCATGTTGGTTCACATGCAGGACAGTGATCTCAGAGGAAAAGGGATGTGTTACATTTATTATTTGTTGCAAGCAGCTCCGGCCTCAGCGTGAGAATTGAGCCGCAGAGTTTTCCAGTTGGAGTGGGGACGAAGGTGGGGGCCATGTGCTCCGAGCTACAGCGACGGGCAAAAGGGAGAGATGCATTTTGTACTATCGCAGTGAGGCCTAGTTACCAAGATGGAGTCGAAAGGGGGTACAGAAAATGGATGCCCTGTGTCCTGCTCGGTGGTCCCATCTACCTGAATACAACCAAAAGTTAGTATCGCAGAAGGGCGAGGGGCGTACCCACCACTAGAGGCACTTGGTCCAAGTTTTGTACTGAGAAGTGATGGTAGAGAGGGGCCCATTGGCCCCTCACTCCCACACAAGTGTAATACACAAAGAGTCCTACGTCGCACACCCAATTTGTGCTTACCACATTTTTGATCTCCAACTACACAGTATAGGGCACTTGAGGGCTATGTTCATTCAGATAACCCTTTGTTACCACATTGTCAGAACCGTGTAGATTGCTGAGCCAGCTCATCCAGAAAGTTCTAATACTTTTTTAGAAAGAACTCAGTTTGAAAGGGCCCCTTTTGCTTGGCTCAGCTCTGGGTTTGAAAGGGGCTCCTAGGGGACCCTGACGTCTATGGAAACAAGGCGAGTCACCACACACGATAGATACGCCAGACACGAGGTTGTATTCCCAAAGCTAGGGTTTTATTGCAAAGCAAAAGTCTCAGTTGGCCAACTCGGTCTCATGCCCCGCGACGTGTATCTCTAGACCTCGAGGGACGCAAGAGAGTGAATTACGTACATCAGTTACATATATACAAAATGCATATCAAACAATCAGCTATGACATGTTTAACACCCCCCCTTTATTGGATTTCTTTGAACTTGGTGTGATGATGGACATCTCCGACCATTATGACACCTTCAAATATCTATTCTAGTAACAATTTGCAATTTGTGAGTGCGAAGGCATCTTTTAGTTGTTGAATAGAACACAGCGCTTCTGTTCTTGGAAGCAAGCTACATACGGGGGGAAAGAGTTGCATTCCGGACCTTGCTATCTATCAGGTGCTATTCGCGTCCTGGGAGCCGACACGCTCTAGCAGGCTCAGCAAAGGGGGGCCATAAGAAAAGCATAATTCAAGCCTTTAGCGGTATTATTCTAACATATTCTACCATATAACGAGACTGGCTGGCAGCTGTGAAATGATTAAATGCCCTACAGCTCTGCTTCAAGGCTACATTCGGGAGGGAGCCGGCGTTCTTCCTGGCGCTGCCTACTTTTGTGTTTCAGCAAACTCCTGTTATCCTCACGGCCCTGCGACCTTGTCCTTTTCATATACAGACAACAATGTTTCACAGTCGAGCAGTGTAAGCGGAAAATATACTGCAAAGCACATAGGAACAGAAAGCAATGAGCAATGGTTAGAAAACAAAATGGCGATTCTTGTTACATCAAAATGGCCGTTCATTGGCAAACTCGAAAACCTATATTTTTTTCATATCGTGCATGAGACGGTTGGCCCACGGCCACCAAAATGCATTTGCGGTCTCAAAGTAGATGTATCTGTATTTCTAGACTGACAAACCCTCCTTTGGCCATATGCCAAACATCTCATCTATTTATTGAAACCTCCTCTAGTGATGATGAATCTGAAGTACTTATGTCTGAGTCTTGCATGCTATCGTGGACATCATTGTCTTCATCAATATCTATTGCCATCAACTCTTTTTCTGCTCTCCTCTCATTCGGGTCTGGGTGAGTCCGATCATGAGGTTGTTTTTTCCTTGTTATCATATGCATACATCCTTCCGTACATCCCTCAGTTACCTCAGCGCAAACTATGGGTAAACAATGTATACAACAACAGCACGTTAGGAATATTCCAAATACCACTACTAATATTGAGATCAACTTCCATCCCCAAGAACGTAGTATTCCCCAAAACCAAGATCCTATTCCCCAGCTCCCTTCTCCAGTAGGGAGTTCAGAACTTAGAATGTGCATTTTCTTTATTGCTTCAAAGATCGTGGGGGAATAATCATCGACATAAACGCAACATGCTGTTCCCATTATTTTGCAAATTCCCCCATGATCTACCAGGATCACATCGAGAGCCACTCTATTTTGCAGCGTCATTAACCTTATTCCTCTTTCTTCCAACGTCATATTAAATAATATATCCGTTGTTGAGTTTATTGTATTTTCATAGGATTCTGGACAGTTGCCTTATGTTATAGGAGTTCACTATCTGCCCTAAGAATGGAATGAATGATTTTGCTACATCAGTTGCTATTAAAACACCTTTGTCAGTCCTTTTCACTCTAGTTCTGGATAATCTGGCCATGGCTGCTGTTTCTAAGAGGAATACTCCTGGGAACAGTAGCCCTAGGTAACATGTACCTCCCCAGTTTCTGGGCAACCAAGGGTATGCTTTCTCTCCACATATAAAATAAACTGGATCACCTACGTATACTGGTTCTATTTCCCATTTTAATACCACTGTATTCATACAACCAGCATATGTTCCGACTGAAAAAGAGCCTTTCTTTTTTAGACAAAAAGGGACAGTTCTTGGGCTATAATTCACTGTGTAAAATGGGGGAATTGCATCTTTGTCCCCTTCTGTTCTTACACGAAATGTCATTACAGACGTTTTTTCTGGTGGGGACAATCTATCTCGTCTATTTTGTTGTGTTATCTTTCGTGTACTTTCCCTCGAGGGCTCTGGGCTATTACTTGTGCATTATGGAAAATGGAACAACCCACAGGCTTCATTATTATCTCCTCAAACTCATTCATGTTGGTTCTGTCTAATTGACCCGTATTACCCTTATTCCATTTCCCATAGAACATTGCACCTAAAGATGCACTACATGCAGAACTTAATGGTAATGGCTGCACATACCACCCTATTCCTTTCCCAGCATGCTGTGGTAAATGGGCACATACCCAGCAGCTTGTTTTCTTCAGGATTGCCTGTATCATGTTCATTATCAACAATAAGGTGTTATTTCCAAAACCTTCCCTGTGTTTTTCTTCCATTGGGGGTAGGGTATAAGTGATCACCTGAACCGGGCTTTCAGTAGTGGATATATTACTTATTGGTAAAAACATTTCTAATGGGTGTATTGTTTCTACCCACCATAATATTAGGGCTGTCGATATCGGTGCTACCACGCTCATAAAGCACATTATTATTGTTAGTACCAGCATACAATTTGTTTTACCATGCGTTTTTCTTAAGCTTATAGTCTTTATAATTGACTCATTCTCAGCAGTGGTGGTGCAGGAGGAGGCTGGAACCGGTCCCGGCATGTTTCTCGTCGTCCTTCTTCTTTCTTATCACAGTTCGTTGTGAATATCTCTCTTCGTCGCGCTTGCTCTGATGTTAATAAGTTCAATGGAATTGTCATGGTTCAGTTCTGCCCGTTTTTTTTTAACCTGAATTCGATTATTCGTTTTTAGGCGAGATCACTTGTCCTTTCTTATACTGCTCAGAGGACCTTTGATCAGTTATCTTATCGCCTTAGTATCATGTACGCCCAGCTTGTCCGCTCTTGTTCCGGACACATGTACTTTTTATGATCGCACCGAGGAGCCGCGAGTCTTGAATTGTCCGACTTGCACAATTCTCACGCTTCTCTCCTCTACACCTCTGGTTCCTTCTCCGTCCATGAGCTGAACCAGAGGTTGACATAAAACACCAAAAAGAACTGCGGATCACTTTGTCTTCCGAGGCCGCAGGTTCTATCGCCTTGCTCCTGGTATCGTATGATCCGTGAACAGTGCCGGTGCACTTCCAGATTCAGGCTCAAAGTCAGCCTGTGGCGCTACTGCAGGTGCTGGTGTGCGCCACGCCAATGATGCAGATCCGTTTTTTTTGGCGTGCTGGCAAGTGCTGGTGGGCGCCAAAGGGGTACACAATTTGGCTTTGCTGGTATTTGCAAGGCAGATTTTGCATCGGTCAGCAGTGATGTCGATTCTGCTGGGCAACGTTGGGGCACTCTTTGCCCTTCCCTCTCTTTGGCAATCGTCTCAGACTTTGTTTCGAGTTTCACTTTTCGTTTTGGCAGATTAGGTGGCTGCTTACTGGCAACAGCTTCTTTTGTTCCTGGGACCGCTGTCTCTTTCCGGTCATCAGTGTCAGGCAAGTCTTTCAGTGCAGTTGGAATCTTCTTGGCATGGATGGCATGGATCCACGACTTCCTTCCATCCACCCGTATTGCCGTCTGCATTGCCAAAAGTACTTGATGGGAACCGCGCCACCTGGGTGCTAATGATGACTTTCTTTCAAAGTTCTTTAGCAGCACCCAGTCTCCTGGCTCCAGCGCGTGCCCCGGACCGGTGTATCTCACTGGTAATGCCTCCTGCACCTGCTGATGAATCAAACGCAATTTCTACATTAAAAGGCCACAATAAGTACTAAGCACAGGATGTTCTATCTCACTTAGTCGCTTTGGCTGAGGTGCGCACCAAACATTTGCCGGCCTCCCCATTACGATCTCGTACGGGGAGAGCCCAGTTTTAGCCTGTACAGACGTACGCATGCATAATAGTGCTATTGGTAATGCATCCACCCAACTCAACTTGCTTCCCGCACAAATCTTGCAAATCTTTGATTTAAGAATCCCGTTGTGCCTCTCCACAAGACCGGCAGAACTCGAATGCCTTGAACTATGGAATCTCTTATCAATCTGGAGACCAGCACATATCTGTAATACCACTGCACCCACAAAATGCGGTCCATTATCAGACCATAGGACTCGGGGCAAGCCAAATCTGGAAAAGTACTCCTTCAACATTACTTTTGCCGTACTCATTGCTGTGCAGTCTTTCAAAGGATATGCCTCCCTCCACCCACTTACTGAATGCACAGATCACCACCAAGACGTATTTTAAGTTTTGGCACCTCTCCATCTCTATGAAATCAAAATGAATTACCTCAAATGGCATGGAGGGCGGGCCAAAACTGCCTGTTGGAGTCACCGTTCCCTTCCCTACATTGTGTTGCAAGCACGTGATACAGTTCTGCACCAACCTCTCTGCATTCTTTTTTATGTTTACATTCTGCCAAACTGTAGAAAGGTGCTGTATTATTTTCTTCGCACAGTTGTGCGTAGGGCTGTGGGCCATTGTGACCATTGCAGTCACATACGAATTTGGCAACATCCAGTTTCTAGTTCCCTTGTCCACCCAACAACCCTCCAGATCCAACTCAGCAGATCATTCTGCCCACCCCTGTATTTCATCGGCCGTAGCCTCGGCCTGCATTTGTTTGACAGTGGCAACTCCATCTTCTATCATACAGGGTACTTTCTCTGTCTGAACCGTCATCATTTTGGTATTCAAATCAGTGGCAATTTGTTTCGCAATTCTGTCTGCAAACGCGTTTCCCTCTCCTACTTTGCATGTTACTTTTTTATGTGCCTCGCATTTCACTATTGCTAGGCGCTTTGGAAATGTGAGTGCAGACAGCAATCGTACAATCAAAGGGCCATGTTGAATTCTGGCGCCATGTGATGTCAGAAACCCTCTCTCAGCCCAGAGTCGACCAAAATTATGAACCACTCCAAAAGCATACTGACTATCAGTATATATATTCACATTCAAATTTTCAGAAATCTTGCAGGCTCTGGTCAATGCTATTATTTCCGCGGCTTGTGCTGAATTATAGGGAATTCTTTTACTTTCTACAACACTCTCTAGGGTAGTGATAGCGTATGCGGCAGTTGTCGTGCCATCTGGTAATTTAAAACATTAGCCGTCACAAAATAACTCTCCATCTGGCTCTTTCTGTGGGATATCACTTAAATCAACTCTTCCCTTGGTTTCTTCCTCAGTGACCATTAAGCAATCGTGGGGGGGTGATTCATTCTTCCCAATTTCTTTTATGGTTGGTGGCATTAATTCTGCAGGATTCAAAGCGCTACACCTCATAATTTGGATATGGGGTGCGAACAAGATAATCTCATATCTTGTCAATCTAGCAGAGGTGAGGTGTTGCGTCTGTGTCCTATTTAATAGAACGTCTATGGCATGTGGCACTCTCAGAATTAAAGTGTGCCCCAATACCATCCCTTCCGTTTGTTTCACTGATGCAGCAGCCGCCGCGAAAGATCGCAAACATCGTGGTAGTGCGCGCTACAGGGTCCAGCGCAGAAGAAAAATAGCCGCACGGCCTATTTCTTTCACCTTGTTCCTGTGCCAAAACCGCCAATGCAAATTCTTCACTTTCACACACAAATAGTCTAAAAATGTTCTCATAGTTCGGTGTACCCAAAACTGGAGCCGAGCATAATGCAGTTTTCAATCCATCAAATGCTTTCTGACATTCCTCATCCCACTGCAAAGGCATAACTGCATCCTTGCTAGTTAAATTCACTAATGGTTTCACAATTAACGCAAAATTACCAATCCATTGTCGGCAATATGAAGCCATGCCTATTATGGCTCTGACTCCTTTTTGTGTCTTTGGAATAGGCATACAAGAAATACTTTCTATCCGTTCTGGCGTTAGTCTTCTCCCTCCTTTCGAAAGTAGGTAGCCCAAGTAGGCCACCTCCTTTCAATTATACTGAAATTTCTTCAAACTACCTTTATGGCCAGGTGCCGCTAGGTGTGACAGTAGTAATACAATGCTTTCTTTACAAATCTCCGCTGTGTCTGCAGCTAGCAATAGATCGTCTATGTATTGCAAAAGTACACAACCCACGGGTAATTCTAGCATGTCTAGCTGCTCTTTTAATGCTCTACTGTAAATACTTGGACTTTCCGTGTAACCTTGCGGAATCCGCCTAAATGTAAATGATCGTCCTCCTAATGTGAACGCGAACAAATATCTGCTGTCCTTGTCCACTGGAATACTAAAGAATGCGTTTTTCAAATCTACTACACTAAAATACTCTGCTGAAACAGGTATTATTGTCAATATTGTAGTGACGTCTGGCACTAGAGGAAATTGCGGATCTACTACCTTATTCAATGCGCGTAGATCAATTATGAAACGGTATGGTACCTCATTACCTCCTTTTTTATAAACCAGAAGAATCGGGCTGTTGCATGTACTGCCTGTGATTTCCTCGATTACCCCTAATTTCACCAAATCTGTAATAATACTCTTCAATCCTTTCTCACCTTCAACCGAAATTTTGTATTGGGGTATTCGCGGTAGGGTAACACCTTCTTTCAAAATAATCTTTACTGGCTCTTTCTTTAAACATCCTACATCGTTGTCATGCATTGCCCATATACAGGTTGGTACTTAACTTAGTTCCCCTGGTAACGCTTCGGACATGAATTCTGACACAGGGGCATCGTGTGGCCATATCGTTAGAAACACTCCGTCTGCAGTGCAATGTATAACAGAACCTAGTTTTTTCAACAAGTTTAATCCCAACAAATTATCTCCACAATTTCCTGTTAGAAGGAAAGGACAATGTTCAGTAAATGGTCCTATGGTAACTGGGACTGGTTTGGACACTGGGTTTATGACTGGTGTACCTGCGAACCCTACGGAAATATTCTTTTGCCCTGATGTGGTATATCCGGAACCAAGTGATGGTCTATTGAACACTTCTGTGCTCCTGTATCTACAAGAAAGCGGTGCTCCTCATTCCCGACTCTCATTTCTACGTAGGGTCCTCTCTGATTCACGGGAATAGACACTGGTTCCGACCCCTGTCCTGGGCTGTCCTATTGGGGAAATAACACATCGTCCGATGTGTAATCATTACTATTACTGTAATACGTGTTTGGCTGTGTATCGAAAACATTTCCACTCTTCCCTCTATTTCCCCCACTCTGATTTCTATATTGTTGATTTTGCTGTCCCTGACTCTGGTTTGGGGCATTTTGGTTTTGGCCTTGGTTTTGATTACCTCCGTTATTATAATGCTGCTGCATACTATTCTTGTTTTGTCCATTTGCTCCTGGGTGTCCTCTATGCTGTCTCCTCTGACCAGACCCATTTCTATTCTGTAGATGCGGACATTGCGCTCGCCAATGTCCTTCCTCTTTGCAATATGCACACTGATTCGGTCCCACTGTTACCCCATGCATATTCAAATTACTTCTTCCTTGTGCGTTCCCTCGCCCTCTATTATGTCCTGTTACTTGCTGCAATAGTACCTGTGTTCTTATTAGACAGTCTTTCAAGTCTGCTCCCACCTGTTGTAGCAATGATAATTTGTTCACCATCTCCTTCTGCCACGGCGATGGTATTTGCTGCCGTTCATTATGCGACCCCTTTTCTTCCTTCCCAGGTCTCCCGATATCCCTACTCCTGTACGCAGGTGTAGTTAACACTTTGACAGGTGCAGTAAACATTTCGACATAATCATTATCTAATTCATCTCTAAGCTCAAAAAGTCTATATACATGTTCTCTCACTTCTTCATCCCTCTCTCTACAGCGTGCTAATGCATTCAAATCTAACAATCGCTGCAGTGTTAATTTCCCAATTAGCTGTTTCCATTTCTCCACCAAATATTCACCCATGCATTCCAACAATAGCTGTCTTTCATTGCTTCTATGGAAGTCATATATTGAAGCCACTGCTGGCGTCCCATCATTCCCGTCTATATACATCTCTGCCTGTTGCTGCAATTCCACCTTCCTTTCTTTGCTGATTGCGCTGCGGGTTACCCTCGTGCACCCCCGTTGGTCAGTCCCGCCTCTTGCTTCCGCCCGCGGTTTCAACTTCAACCCCGGGAGGAACGGACGGTACTGTGTCTGTGCCTGAGGCGGGAGGTGCGGATGGGACAATGGGAACAGGGAGTGTCTGTTGTGGGCCTGATTGGCTAATAGGAAGTGTTACGTATGCGGTCTGTGGCTGCGGGAGGGCTTGAGCTACCGGAGGGGGAGCTTGAGCTACGGGCGGGGTCTGGGCAATAGCTACTGATGTGTCTGGTCTTACTTCTGATCTTGGGCCTTGTTTTGTATGGGTCAATATATTTTCGATCAATTCATCTGCTATGTGTAATTCTCGTTGTGGGTATATCTTTTCTATATTCAACTCGTCACGCCTACCTGCCCTTCTTAGACTCTCAGTCCACTCCTCATCTTCCTTCTCTTCCGCTACTTCACCTTTCGATTTATGCCTGCGCGCATGCTTTGCTCTGCTTTTAAATTGGAGCATTGCTTCCTTTCTCCAGTCTTTAATAGTCTCAAATGCTGCAGGACGCGCTTTCTTTCTTATCAACACCCTTTCCAGGTTGTCTATCCTCGCTATCTCAAAACTACCATTAATCGGCCACTGATGGTCTTGTTGCTTTCTGGTTTGCCTATGCCAAGTCTCACAGAATATTATCGCACCCACTCCATACTTCACATACATCTCATACACCGGCGTTCCCCCAGGTGGTACAATTTGGCCATCTTTCAAAGATTGTCTACCACAGCGGAAAAACCCCGCTAGGGTGGACAATACCCCAGGCATGTTTCAACCTTCCCCCTGGTTAATCAACCTTACCTAGGGCGTTTGATTTTGCAAAGCCAACTCTCAACCAATATCAGGATACTTTGAATCGGGGAATGACTCACCTGATAAATCAAGTTGTCTGTATACTGACGCCCCAAAGAACGTCGTGTCTGCGTTTCTTGGCTTCCGCCTCGTTTCGGGACCCTCGCCTCCTTGTTTTCTAGCCAGGCACGTTGATCAGGGATCAGATGTGTGCAGACCTGCAAAGGAGTCTCTCATCACTTTTACAGGGCGCCCCGAACACCTCTTGATCTCGGCTCGATCGTCCCGTCCTCACCGTTCTCCGCCTTACTCAATTACAACGTTACCATATTCGGGCGCCATCTTGAAAGGGGCCCCTAGGGGACCCTGACGTCTATGGAAACAAGGCGAGTCACCACACATGATAGATACGCTAGACACAAGGTTGTATTCCCAAAGCTAGGGTTTTATTGCAAAGCAAAAGTCTCCGTTGGCCAACTCGGTCTCACGCCCCGCGACGTGCATCTCTAGACCTCGAGGGACACAAGAGAGTGAATTACGTACATCAGTTACATATATACAAAATTCATATCAAACAATCAGCTATGACATGTTTAACACCCCCCCTTTATTGGATTTCTTTGAACTTGGTGTGATGATGGACATCTCCGACCATTATGACACCTTCAAATATCTATTCTAGTAACAATTTGCAATTTGTGAGTGCGAAGGCATCTTTCAGTTGTTGAATAGAACACAGCGCTTCTGTTCTTGGAAGCAAGCTACATACGGGGGGGGAAGAGTTGCATTCCGGACCTTGCTATCTATAAGGTGCTAATCGCGTCCTGGGAGCCGACACGTTCTAGCAGGCTCAGCAAAGGGGGACCGTAAGAAAAGCATAATTCAAGCCTTTAGCGGTATTATTCTAACATATTCTACCATATAACGAGACTGGCTGGCAGCTGTGAAATGATTAAATGCCCTGCAGCTCTGCTTCAAGGCTACATTCGGGAGGGAGCCGGGCATTCTTCCTGGCGCTGCCTACGTTTGTGTTTCAGCGAACTCTTGTTATCCTCACGGCCCTGCGACCTTGTCCTTTTCACATACAGACAACAATGTTTCACAGTCGAGCAGTGTAAGCGGAAAATATACTGCAAAGCAAATAGGAACAGAAAGCAATGAGCAATGGTTAGAAAACAAAATGGCGATTCTTGTTACATCAAAATGGCAGTTTATCGTGCATGAGACGGTTGGCCCACGGCCACCAAAATGCGTTTGCGGTCTCAAAGTCGAGGTATCCGTATTTCTAAACTGACAGGTTGGCACTGCAAGGAGAGATAGCCTAGATCCGAGCCACAGCCAGCCATCTGGCTCAAGCCCTCCTTGGCTTCCCCACCTATAATGGTGCTGCCCCACTCCTGCCTGAAACCTTTGCAGGCTACAAACCTTGAGCTCCGCCACGTGACCAGAAGGGGTGCCAAATGTGCCCCTGCGAGCCTACGAAACACCTCCATCTGCGAACAGCTGAGTTTAAATGTTGCCTAAGCGTATATTACATTTTCTTAATTTGAATTTATATTTGAGACATTAAATTCATTTGAACCTTTAATGGTATTTACTATATAAAATCCCACAGTTTTCATAAGAAAATCATGTTGGAAACGTAAACTTAAAGAACATATCTCTACTCTGCTGGTAGCATTATTCTCGTGTGCTGTATTTAGTGTAATACACGTATGTCACTCCCAGGTCTGGTGCCCTCGGGGAAGCACATACCATCTGAGGCTGACAGTGAATCAACTTAATCCATCGGAACCGCACCTCCTAAAAAGATATATGTTGCCAGGGTGGGCACCATATACGGCAGCTTCTCTTTATTTTTCCTACAAAATCATAAACATGCAAGATGTTGTTCACTATAGATGCACTACACAGCAGACTACACTGTACACATAAGCACATTATTTAAAGGCGGTATTTCTACACCCTATTAACCTTGGATTCTATCATTATGGCCAGATAATGACGCACCTCCCCCCTGTTCCCCCGCGCCCCCCGGCCCAGGGAGGTATAGTTCCGTGAATCGGATTATAATTCTTTTTAAAAGTTGGAGGAATGCAAACTCTACATTTGAATTGTATTTTTTGTATGGATTGCAATAAACTAAGATGCTCCTTTAATTTGTTTGTTATCAGATGAACACGATTCAATCAGTGAAAAGAAGATCGCTGTCTCGCAGAAATGAAGCCAAGTATGTATAAATTTCTTCAACCAGTATCGTTTTTCACTATGAACATTACAAGAACTAGTAATTCATGGGGTCGTTTTTGTTTAAAAATGCTCACACAATAATGGCCAAAGGCCCACGCATCTGACATTCTGATGTAATGCTCTGGGTATTTTTCCAGTTAAATATTTGTTCTATCTATCTGTGTCTATCAATCCATGTCAGACCTTATAAAATAAAGTTTTTGTAACATGCAGAGCAGCTATCACATAGGTACAATTATCTACATATATTGTACATCAATAGTTTCACACACTTTGAAAATCTCTTAGTCGTGGTGAGGGTTCGAGGCCTTTGAGAAATCGCAGAAAATTTGCCAAATATGGCCAGGCCTACAACATGTACAGAAGATCATGGACTTCTGACATCCTCATGAGTTCACAGGTTTCTTCTCTTGGAGCTAGCATGGACCCCTGGAGAGATCAATCTATGTCAGCAAAGATTTCCCCTGATGAGCAGACTTGTTTGAATTAAAATTAAAATGTGTATATGCATATTTTTGCCTGTGTGTTTTTTATTGCTCCACATAGTTAGGGCGGTGTAGGGTCTACATACTTGAGAGCAGTATTTTGGCAGAACGGGTGTGTGGTGTGACTTGTCTGCGCTGCTCATTGTGTTCTGGGATCTATTGTGAGTAACCCATGTTTACCTCATGAAGTACTTTCTATGTACCACATGCAGTCAATATCTCATGGGGGCACAACCAATGTTCCCTGTAAACTGTGCGCATGTGCGCTTTCCCATGCCCAGCTTCCTCCTGGGTGCTGCTCAGAAGAGTTTTAGCAGAGCATACAGACAGACAATTCCCACCAAGAGGATGTAATAAGGCACAAGCCACAGCAAGTATCTAACATTTGCTTTCTCTTAAAATGAAGCTAAATTATATTAACTCGTCTTACGATTCCGGTCTAGCCCGTTTACATTACTCTACTATGCAAGCGTGATCTTAAAAACCCTAAAAAGAGAATACACCCAAAAGAGGTTAAAAACTAATATGAAAAAGTAGCTCCATGAACAGAAGACCTAAAATATGCCTGCACGCATTAACCAAATTATCTTCCCTCCTCACCCATGACTTCTATACTTGATCTACCACTCTTATACCAAATGACTCTAACTTCGGCCCCAGATCACATTTAGATATCAACAGACAATATTTTCCTAATGTGGCTCTGTGAAAGTTTAGCAGACGTGTACCTACATCCACTTGTTTTATGTTAGTTATAAGATGCATAACGTTCAAGCACCAGAATTTCCATTACTCATAGTGCCTTAGCAAAAGCTCCACCCACCCACCCACACTAGTTAACCCAACTGTCAGCACAAATATTGGATACTGACTGTAAGCAGGCCACTTGTATGTGTAACCTCATTCTATGCTTCCTATTCTTTGCACATATGTTACAGAATCTCTTTGAAGTGGTCCTCTTGCAAGTTGACAAATTATGAAATATTAATTTGCCCTCTTGGGGTTTTCAGTAGGCAAATGTCATTATCAGCATCTCCTACTTTAGCATTGCTAACATTACCCTATACACGCGGAGCAATATAATTTACTTGGCCTGCAAGGCATAATGGGTATGGACTATGCCTGGCATTATTCGTATATAGTATTCGGGCAGCAAATAGCCAGACAGCTGAAATGCTTTTCGCACAATATGCATCCTTTCCATGATTTCAGAGTTTCATTGGGTATGGACTTTAACAACTGTTATGGTAATTCGCTGCTATACAAAAACGGTTTCACTGAGCAGTTGTATAATCCTACCCAACAATATAAGGGTGGGGTATGTTGCAAACGATATTGTGTGCACCTCAAAATAATTAGGCACATGCAGGATCATGCCATTTTCTAAACTGCATATAATATGATGAGGCTTTAAACAGTTTGTCTGCAAAGTATTGTTGGTATGCAAATATTGCAGTGAGTGTTTTACTTCTATAATTCCTCACTTTTTACAGAATCCTGTCAACTAGTATTGGAGGCCAACACTGGAGCTGGGGAGGGGGTACGGGTATAAGGGCACAGGAGAAGACCCCTTTGGGGTGAAGAACAGATTGGCAGCTTTCAAAAACCAAGTCAGATGTTTTGTCAGAATAGTACAGCTAACGGAATGAATGGTTTGTTTGCTAAAGGATAGGATACTCTTGTACCAGCCTATGAAACTGCACCTTCTGTTTCTTTCCATGCTCAGCTGCCGAGGGTGTTTCAATACATCATATGTTCAGCTTTTATTGCCTCTAGCATCCCCATGGATCTTGGGTATACACACATTTTGCCGACCTATTTTTGGTCGTGGTATTTTTCATCGCCAGAAATCCCGTTTTTTTATTTTTCTATTTTGGGGGGTGTTTTGTTGGGGTTGGGGTATTATTATAATAGTAAGAGGGGACAGGGGGGGATAAAAAAAAACAAAAACAGGGTTTCTGGCGATGTAAAATCCGGCGATGAAAAGTACCACGACCAAAAATAGGTCGGCGAAATCATGTAGAACAGGATCTTGTTGAGCTGATAACAGTTAACTGCAGAAGAGGGGTCCCTAGTTAAAGAAGAAGGCATTCAGGGTCTGATTCTGAGGTGTGTGCAAATGTAAGAAAGTCTTCCTCCATGAAGGAGGAACACTTTACTTACAAACACCATATTCTTATGAAGAAATAATATGTTGCAGGGACATGAAAGCTACAGCTTTGGCATGTGCCTGATGGCTTGAGAACAGCCCTAGCAACCATCAAGAATGCAGAGCAGCCACATGGGGGGAGGGAGGGATTTTCCTCCCAGCAGCACTGGTTTAGCACGACAAAAAAGAAGTACAAATACAGATTGAAAGTTATACCACAAATGGCGCCTGAGAATATTATCGATGTTTTTCATAAGGCAGTATTAAATGATATTCAACAATTGGCCGATCAAAGCCCAGCACCCAAAAGAACCTTTTGGAATTTGAATAAACAAGAAAAAATCGCATTGGCCAACTTGAAACAAGACACAAACATTGTAATAAAAGAGGCCAATAAAGGTGGCAACATTATAATCATGAACCCACAAGACTATTTAACTATGGCATATCAACACATTTCCACTCCAGATTGCTATGAGAAGCTTCCTTCCAATCCTCAAACAACCATTGTGTCTGAACTTCAACAAATGATTATGACTTGGCACAGACAAGGCATCATAACGGATGAAGAGAATAAGTATTTGCACATCCAACATCCCTGTATGCCAACTATATATTTTTGCCTAAGGTGCATAAGGACTACCAACACATCCCTTAGGGAAGACCTATTGTTAGCGGCAATGGAGGGGTGACTGAGAACACAGCTTAGTACATTGATAACCTTCTCAGACCAGAGGTACCTAAACTTAAAGCTTATCTTAAAGATACTACGCATGCCATACAGATTCTAAATGGAATCACTTGGCAACCTCAATATGACCTTGCATCTCTCGATGTGTGTGCACTGTACACCTCAATTAAACATCAACAAGCTATCCAAACAATTGACTACGTGTTCAAGTATACCAGTGCTTCACATTTTCAAATACATATGTTAAAAGAAATATTAAAAGCAACGCTCGATTATAACGTCTTCATGTTTGATGGCAGCTATTATCACCAACGCCAAGGAGTGGCAATGGGTACGAAATATGCCCCAGCACTTGCCAATCTATTCATGGGATGTTAAAGGATGACATAGTTTACACAGATAATCAATATAGCGAGCACGTGATTTTGTGGGCCCGCTATATTGATGACATCCTTTTGATCTGGAAAGGTGACATTGATCTACTTGAACAATTCACATGCCGTCTGAACCATAACAAGTATGGAATACAGTTTACGTCACAAATGTGCACATCAACCATTGATTTTTTGGACCTTACTATTTATGTGGAAAACAATACTTTGTACACTAAGAAGTTTCGTAAACCTACTGAGGTAAATTCAACACTGTTTGCGACAAGTTGCCATTTACAAAAGGTTAAGAACAATATTCCGGTAGGTGAATTTATACGTGCAAGATGAAATTGTAAAGAGCAATCCCAGTATGCAAGAGAGTGTGAGCTACTCTCATCCAGATTCAAACAGAGAGGCTACCAAACCAAACATATCCGAAAGGCTGTCATTATCCATGTCACAATCAGAAAGTCTGGTTCAAAAACAAGCTCAAGTGGATCATCAATCAGAAAATGTGAAATTTATCACAACCTACTCCGATGATCACTCCAAGATCAGAAGAATTTTGAAACAAAATTGGCATCTATTACAACTTGATCCACATCTAACCAAATTTACACAGTATGGGCCACACATCGTCTTTACAAGAGCACAAACACTAAGGAATCATCTAAGTCCTTCGCTTCTCCCACAGGTGATCGGGAAGCAACCTACCAATTGGCTGACATCAGATAACTTTGGATTCAGGAAGTGTGGCACCTGTTCCATGTGCCAGCATGCATGTGAAAAATCAACCAAGTTTCAAGACAATTATGGAAATCATACAATGATCAGACAGAATTAATTGCAGAACCAAACATGTGGTGTATGCCATAATGTGTATTTGTCAGAAAATGTACATTGGGAGTACTATTCGGCAGCTCCGGATACGTATCCATGAACCCTTGTCCAGGATTGGCAGCCCCAATTTGACCTTGCCATTAGCCACACATTGGCAGCAGGAGCACCAATTTGGAGATAAAAAAGACATCAGATTTATTGGATTAAAGCATGTGAGTCTCGGTAGAAGAGGCGGCAATCTTGAAGTTTCACTACGGCGGTCAGAAGCTAGGTTAATTTGCCATTTTAGATCCCTGAAGTGTGGTCTCAACACGGACAGTGAAATGTATTGTTACTTATAACTATGTTAATAAGTTGTGGACATTAACACATATTGGGACTATATGACCTTGCACACAATATGTACAAGACACAACTTTAAAATATGGTGGTATGGAGCCACATACAAAATGATATGTCCTACAAATATGCATTTGTTAACCTTCTATACAAACTTGTTATATCATCAAATACACTCATACAGGGGTAAAAACTGTAAGTGCTGCACGACTAACGTAGGATACACAGGTCAAGTCTAGCAAATCAACAAAATATTGATAATGTGTACTCGCTGGAATTGAGGTTAATCAATTCTCACTGTTACACATTTTTTTTTTCATTTTTTGTACTTCAGAACGTTTCAGTTGACAAAATCCATTGCAGCAACAATGCAATTGTTTGGCACCAGTGTGCCCGCTTTTCTTATTGTGCTTATTTAATTTGGGCCAGAAACTAACTGTGATGGGCACCACGATATTGCAACTAGGCTATGGCTGTGCCGATTTGCACTGTTATAGATCTTACTGTACAAATATATGTGATCAGGGCACAAGTACGGCTTTTACTACAATAACACTAGTTTTGGCCCAAAATATGGCCAACAGGTGCTTGGCAACTAAGGAAGGACTAAACAGTTGCCATGGCACCATCCGACAACACAAGCTCCGCGTTTATTTAATGGCTGCAATCGGCACGCGATGCAGCCTAGCAGACGTGGCAGAGGAGCTGCGCTTAGACGACAAGGGTTTGCATTTTAAGCATTTAATATTTGCTTCACGCGAGTATCGCACTCGCAAGCTCTTGCATTTTGGGAGCGCTGCTTTTTCCCAGTCAGATATAAGCTATCCCGAGACATTTTCGGCTAGACGTAATCTTACATAAGTACGAAAGACGTGATCCCATAGTATACATCTACATGATGTAAGTGCATAACCGCGCATGTACATATTTAATAGGTCTCTAAGGCAGCATTATGCTAGCGCCACAATGTGCACATGTTCTATCTTCCATAGCCATGACCGCATGCCGTACGCATATTACTAGCATTTTTATCATTTCTGACTGTGTTAGCAACACAAGCTTAGAGTAAGTGGACATGTCACCGGATTGTACTGTTTTTATATGTGTAAGCGTATATCCAGCAGGGCATTTAGCGACATATAACGTAGTGTTCGCAGTTAATTGAAGTTATCTTTTATCTAGGAATTTAACCTGGTTATTACTACCACAACAGACCGCATTACATAAATACGGGTGTCAAAGAATACAGGTAAATTAATAATTTGTTTCTGAGTCTCAATGCAAACAGAATGGCCAGAATGGAGAAATGGAGGCTCATGTTGGTGCCATAATGCAACGATAACAGATTTAATTTATCAGAAGTGCATTTATGCTATTTGAAAGCAATTGAAATCACAGTGGCGTTAAATTGATTTTCTCCATATTGCTACAAGTTCACCAATAGCTCCTTGTACAATGACGTCTTTGCCAATGTAGCCGTTATGGATGCATGATCTAATTTAATTTCATTAATTTTTGTTCCTTTTTCTCATTGTGTCTTGTTACCTTATCATCCTTCCCCGTCACCCACCCTTTCTTTTCTCTCTCTCACACCCACAGACTTTACAATTATGTTTTAATACATCGTATTATTTGACTGTGTTCTGTAATGCGATTTTATTCGGTTTCGCATTTGCTTGCTGATAATTTTGGGATGACAAACATTTTTTTGATTTATGTATGGTATGTATAGCCCTGGTTTGAGAAAGGCATTTATTATTTGCGGAAACACGTGTTACCTGAGAGGGCAGTTTGTTAAGACATTTCTAGAACTGAATGTGGCAATAAATTACAGTTCTGGAATCACTGAACATCAAGTGTGGCGCATTTATAAGCTGGAGAGTGTGTTCCATGTTAATTGCATTTTAGAGGTGGGGTACTGTACCTCTATCTCTTGTCAGGCTGAGATCCTGGTGTCTGCGGAAGCTGCTGAACCCCCGACAATCCACCCAAAATGTGTCACTCTGAGCTGATAATATATATAACCGCTCAGTTTACCTCACTTTCAGGGGAAAGGGGGAAGGGACAAATTAACAAACACCAGGCTGGAAGCTATCAACTCGCTGGTTCTTCACCTGTAGTTAAAAACATAAACATGTAATACACCTCATTACTCAATGGGTTACTATACTAACCTCAAAACTCTATATCCTTTACCAAAATAGTCAAAAAAACCATACCTGGTACTTCTCTTCAGTATACCCGAGAGAAGTGATAAGCAGACTAGACTTCCTTACTTGTTGACCAGAATCTTAAAGAATCATTCAGCCTTCTCAGCAGGTCCATGAATGTAATATTTAACTTTGTAGTTCGTCTTCTCAACCTCAAGATTCTTGAACAAAGTCTAAAGTCTTTAAATAAGTTTAAGGAAGTTCTTTTAAGTTCTTGTATTTATTCTTATATTTTCTTTTTAGAGTGTCTTTTACTCTGGAACGAATTTAAAACTTGCGATGAAATCTTCACGTGGAAAAATCCAGCACACGCGCTAAACATCCAAACCGCGGGTAAAACACACGCGCTTTAATCCAAGTCGCGGGAAATACGCACACGCGCTGAAAATCCAAACCGCGGGAAAAAACACACGCGCTTTACTCCAAGTCGCGGGAAATACGCACACGCGCTGAAAATCCAAATAGCGGGTACGACGCACACGCGCTAAAGTCCAAGACGCGAGTTAAACACACTCACGCTAAAGTCCAACCCATGAAAAAATACGCACACGCGCAAAAACCAAATCGCAGGAAAAAAGCACACACACTTTTATTTTATCACGTGACACTTCTGAGAGCTCGCGCGGAAGCTCCACATAGATTTGTTCTTGCGCATGCGCAGATTCGAAACGCGTAATAAAATACACACGCAAACTCACGTAGCAAAACTCTCGCGTATATGAACAGTAAACGCGAGTCAAAAGTTCACACTCGCGCTTCAATCTCACGCGCAGAGTCACACGCGCAGGCTCAAGGTAACGGAAAAAATCACGCGCTAGTTTGAATTGATACTTAGGAAAGAAAACAAATGTACGCGCTTCAGTTTTTAGATACAGGTTTGCGATTTCAATCCTTTTAAATTAATATAACCTTTTTACAAAGTTCATCAAAACAAAGAAAGTCACTTATCTTGTGATTGAATCTTGAAAACTTCTTTTCTCAGAAAATTGGAAATTTCTCACTCCTGTCCTGTGTCTCCACCAAACTCCATACACGACTCCTGTTATATTTTCAAAGATGCCGCTCGACTGCTTGAAACTTGACACCCCAGAACAAGTTAAGCAGGAGCAGCATAGCACACAACCTCTCAGCTGGGCAAAGACGATGAAAGGCAGATTAGAATGTTCACTGTCCTCTCTATAAAAAATCTCCAGCCAATTAGAATTTAGCCTGAGAACCTCCATCTTGGCTTGAGGAATTTTCCATAGACTGCAATGAAGGTTAAGGGCAAAATTGGCTGTTTAAAAATATAACCCATAATAACTTCCCAAAACCTTTCTACACTAAATATGTGTCTCCCCTGACCCAATGTAAATGAGTATATGATACTGTATGTAAAAGAATATGTCACTCCAACCTGACAGTACCTGACATCTCTCCAGTAAAAGCGACACAGACCTTATTATCCCAAAAATATTTGGGTCGCGGAGTGTCAACCCCCATTTTTCGACTTACAAATACAGTACCAGTGAGGTGCTGTTAAACTCCACTGTACACTTTTTCCTTTTATAGGCAATGCATTTCTAAGACTGCAGCACCACTTTTCCAGTTTGATGAAAGTTTAAGAACACTTTCTTAAATATGAAACATGGCAGTCTATTAAGAATTTCTCACATGCCCTGTAGCACATGCTTCCCACACAACATGTGATTTTAGCAACTTTTGCTCTTTTGTCCACATCACATGTAACACTGATTTGACACGTATGTATATGTTTAACATATTCGAACTATGTTTGTTTGAACATCATGGACGACTTGAATGATGTTTACATTTTTACATCTACTATGCATGCTGGGTTATGGCAACATGGGATTATGTATCTGTGGTAACTAAACACTGTTTTCTGATTGTGAAATCCACAGCATTTTGATAACCTGGTTATAGTTACTACCGGCTACCAAGAGGGCCGCATTTATGATTTTCCCATGTTGTATTAAAAAATAATTAGCCCAACAGGGGCACTAACTGCCAAACTAATTGTTTTTATGATTGGGGTTTTTGGATTTCTTATACACTTTCGGGGGTTGTATGTGATCTAGTGCAGGTACTCTTACCCACAGAGTTTACTGACATCGCTCCTCATGATTTAGGTGCCAGTGCACACCCTATACAAATTCTCTCCTCACTGAACACACAAGGACCCCAGTGTGCGGTATGGTAATGTACTTTGCGCACTGAAATACCATTGCCAAACGTCATAATACTAAGATAAACAATGTTTCTCAGTAATGATTGTCTGAAGGACACGTCGGTTTCCCCATAAAGATGAGCGAAGGCCCAGTGGAGTCTAAAGCAAAAGCAAAACTTTTAGGCGGTCCACAAATATAGAGGTAAAATTGCAGTAAGGGAAATTGTACCTGACATTCAGCTGGTAACTGATTAGAAAAAATATCAGTAGCACTTTGTGGGTAGAAGCAGTGGGTAAGCTCCAGTATGTTCCGTGCTTCCCATTTTTGTTGAGCACTTTTCTTTTTTTTCGGGACTAAAAATGAGAGGTGGATATGTCTTTTAGCTGTAAGGCTGTTTTTTAGTATTATTATCACAACTCACAGGATAACATAATGTGGATAATAAGCAAAAGCCCAGGTATTCTGATTATAATATTCTGTGGTGCAGGTATTTTGATGCAGTAATCATCCTTACCAAATTATATGGGGCATGCTCTCCTAGAACTACTTAATTAAAGTGGCACATAAACTCTGATTAGCATGTATTCGGACACATTCCTTTTAGTTGCCATTATTCCGTCTGCAAATATTGTATCTGTCTACATTTCTTTACAACCACCTCAGTGATAAGCGATATTTGTTTTTTTTAATAGACATGAATGTTCCTTTGCAATGGCATAAAGCACTTTTGCTATGTTGTCTTATGCAATAGCGATTTGGGGCAACAAATTCAAATCAGCATTAATTCGATTTGAAGCTAAACTATTGAGGCGATTGCTACGTCTTCCAAAAAAGATATGTATTCAGTATATTTATCTTGAGTTTAACATAAAGGGCATTTGGAATGTTTACATATCGCAGAGTGTGATGTTATTCGAGCGTTTAACCACTGTGACTACGGACACTATAATTGTACCATATTTTAAAGCCTTTTTATCCTTAGATGCTTCGAAATCAATTGGTCTTGTTGGAATATTGAAACACAACCATAGCAAATGGTTATATGAGGTTGCCAACCCATATGTAGATGGGGACATGAAATTGTGGCTCAAAATGAAACTGGCTTTAGCTGCTTACAATCAAAACATGCTACACTTAGAATCTTTATCTTCAGCCACTGAGTACTGTTTACAAAGAAGTGTTCGACAAAATGTGCCAAAATATATATTGGCCTATCCTAGCCCAAAGATATTTCGAACATACTTGCTTATGAAATTTAATACATCTGTGGCTCTATCACCGAAAAATTGGTTGAACAAGATTGAGTTTGATCATAAATTTTGTAGATTATGTGGCAACTTGATGGAACTTGATGGAAGAAACCCTAAGTCATCTGATAATTGTATGTGAAAGCCTAAATGAATTGTGTCTCCAATATTTTAAATTGTATAGTAATGTTGTGAATATGTGTGATATGCTTGACCTATGGTCAAAATTTTTACAAGGTGATGATATTAATGTGATTTATTACACTGTTAAATTTTTTCTTCATATAGTTGAGATTTTTAAATGTTTTTCGTGAGTAAGTTGTAATAACTGAATGAAATTAATTTAATCTGTATCAATCAATGTTATATAAAGCCTTGTGCTATATGTATAATCCAAATAAAATAAATAAATAAATAAATAAATAAAGCACTTTCTGCATTGTCTCTGAGCAGGGTCGACAAATGAACAGCTACAACTAAAACAATTGCTTATACTGAGCACACACAATGCTTTTTGTGCATGCATGCTTTTTTCTCTGCACATGTTTACTTTTGGTAGGTACTGTGGCAGATCTTGAAGTCTTGGACTGGTTGATGAGCTCTCCTTATAATATAACACATATTTGTTTTTTAGCCTATATGCTTGGACAAAGTACTGAATTTGTAAAGAATTGAAGTGGTTGTGAAGGGGAAATTCCCTTCCAAACTCAGCGGATATGGTAGCTCACTAAATACATCCTTATTAGTCAGTTGCACACATGGAAAATAATGTGCGCACAAAAGTAAATTATTTCTGCACTTAGAGAAAAATAATTAGAGGGAACATTGGTCATGCTCATAATTAGATGGCGTTTTAATAAAAGATCATTTTTAAAATGCTGCATGTTTTTTTATATTGGCAATTTACTCATAATGAGGCTCTGAGGGCTGGAGGAAAGTTACAGAGATATTGTGGGGAGAAACGTGTCCACAGAAGTAGCCATGGAGATGACTTTGTTGGCAACTTTTAGGCAAATGCTATTATTAGCAAGTCAATGAAGAAGAGATTGTCGAAAACGGCCACTCTGTATGCTCTGTATGCACAAGAGGTGCAGCTTGACGATAGAGCTGCAGGCATTGTTAGACATTGTGAGGTGCATTCCTCTAGCTCCAGTTAGTTGAGCTGTTAGTTGCGCTGACAGCACCAGTGGTGTGGCCTCGAGTATCAGGCACTGAGTTTTGAGCTTTGAGATTTGGGCAGGGTTTCCAGCAAGTCAAAAAAGGAAAGAAGCTGCAGCTGGTAGCCGGAATTTGCGGGTCCGGCTGGCATGCTTTGCCTGTTGGTCTTATAGTTTTCTGGTAGGCAGTGGTGCTCCGGTTCTCTCTCTGGCTGGAATTGGACAACCAGGAGCAGGTAGGCGTGTCCAACGTGGTTACCATCCTGGCCACAGCCCTAATTATACCTCCCACCCATTATCCCCTTGTGAATTTCCCACCTGTAACATCCCCCTTTAGCCTTATGTCTGCAGGGCTAGTGCCCTTTGAGTTGTGCTTAAGGTGGGTGGGGAAATTGTTTACGGCTGAACCCCACGTTGTCTTTTAAACAATTTTTAAGTACTGCCTTGCAGAGCGCAAAACAATGACTTTGCCCCTTTGGTAAGAAGCTTGTTCCTTAGCGTACCTTGCCATGGCTACTTATGATTTGCGTAGTAAGTCCAACATGCATAAAGATGACCCCCCTGTAGCAATGGCAAAGAGGGAGTCGGAAATGGCAGGTCCATCTCTGCCCATTAACAAACGTTCTAGAAGCAAGTCACCATCTGCCATCTTGGACGACAGCACCTCAAACAAAATAATCAGTTACTTCCACCACTCCCTGGAGGAGGTCCCAAGTTGTCAGCTGGAGGTGTAAGGCCAGTGTAATACGGTGGCGGCAGAGTTGGGAGATGATGCTGCCTTTTGGGATAAGCGACCACCCCCAACTGAGAATGATCTACTACCAATTGTGGTCTTGATTTCTGATGTTTGTATCCTTGCACCATGGCCTCCTAGGAGATAATTAGGCATCTGCGTCTATCTTTGGAGCCAAGCTCACCATCTCACGTTATGCAGGATAGGAGGAAGAGGTGTTCCTTCCCTTAGCAAAGGGACGTTGGCAATCCCTAGATAAATCACCAGATCTATTTTGTGGTCATCCCCTGACACAGGAACCAGTTATTAGTTCTTGTTTAAAGATGTCCATGAATCATCTTGAGCTTTCTCTCCTGAAGGGCATAGGACCACTCTCCAGAATAACATATGGTTTTCAGAACATTTGGCTTGGGTGAAGCCATCAACTATGATCTAAATAAAATACCAAATTTGAGAATCCAAAGACAATCTGCTCAGCAATACCCCTAGTCCTTAATTCTTTATTGAAAGTCTATGAAAATATCGATCACGACGTAAGGGAAATGAAAATAATGCTGAACATGTTTAATTACAAGCTGAGCTTTCTAGAGAGGTACATTATTGCTCAGACTAAGGATTCCTCACCACCAATCAACCAACATCCCCAGAACATTTTTAATGAGTATCTACTGAAGTTATCACCTGCAATGCTGCATAATTCATTGATATCCGTAAGACGGGAGTCTCCCGCTGACCCACTGCAATATCACAATGTAATTGAGGATGCATGTATGACTATACAATGTGAGGATGCTCTGTGAAGACTACTCTCTTTCCCTGAGATTGGAAAGAGTGTCTAAGGAGCAAGATAATCTTATCTTAAACAGGCATAACATGGTTCAGCTCTGCCACTATATCCCCAATTGAGACAAATTACAACAGAAGACTTCGCCATATTAGAGCTCCAAAGAGAAAAGTGGTCGGAGTTTGTATATCTTCATTTGTACTCAATTATAGTGAAAAATCTACTCCTGACTGCCACGTCAAGTTTTCTAACTATGGGATTTGATTTAACGGATCTATTGGAGAGGTCTGAATTACCTAAAAAATCCAAAGGAGTGAAACATCCTAAGACAGTCTGTCTTCGCCAACCACCAGAAATAAGAAGTCCGCAAGATTCCCGCAAGAGGAGGCACAGCTTCAGAAAGCTTCCAGAATTATCTACAGGCAAACGCCTATGGAGGGGACTTCAACAAAAACCTGACATAAAAACTGAATTTTTACCTTTGATAATGAATCTGGACCATCTCAGACTATGAGGACATTGCAACAAATTAATTCTTTGAAAGTATGCCTGGATGAATCATCATGGGCCTGGTTGCCAGCAATATTAACACCAAATAAAGAGCAGTAACAACTACCTGGAAGAAATTGCCCGTGCTATATGTCAACTCTCCTATCATGGAACACAATAGGGTTTATGCATTTATTGGAGGAGGGAGCAGTCCTATGGGATGACCTGGATTTCATTTGCCTTCAGGAAACATGGCTATTTTTAGGGAGTATTCTCTGTTCAGGCTGAATTTCCTAGCCTAGTGAGTCCCCCAGCAGCTTTGCTGGATTTCTGGAGTTTGTTTTTTCCATCCTGCCAAGAGTGAGACTCTTTTTCTCCCACTCTTGGACATGAATGTGTGTAATTCCTTTGAATGTCAATGTGTTCTATGGGCTATGGGGTCCTTTACTCCATAGGGTCTCATATGTTTTGCTATGTGTGTTACACCGCACCCTCCGTGCCGTAACACTGGGGCGTCCTAGCGGACCTCCCTCATAGACTCCATACCCAGGGACTGACTACTGTCTCCCCGGGCATGTAAAGTCACCATTGGCTTTACTAGACCTAAATTTACTAACAGAACTAGTACAAACCATCCTATTGTGGACGTACTAGTAGGGGTAATTCGATTACTCCTGGGTCTGTTATTCGAGGGGGCACTGTCGCGTCCCCCCTCATCGAGTTTTGGCTGGTGGCAGTGGAAACTACTTGTTATGTTCGACCCCGAATATAACCCTATGGGATTCTTCCCATTGTTAGAGATTGATACTTTTTCTCGTTAGTCTCTAACATACCACCGGTCTACTTATCTTAAATAAGTCTACCGGATGGTATTTTCTGCCAGAACTCGGTTTTTAAAATGGCGTCTGTGTTCGTCTCTTTGACTCCTAAACCAAAGGTCGAGCCTTTTGTTCCACTTTTGGCGGGCTTCTGTACAGAGACCCTCCAAAGTGGTGCCATTCTGTCTGGGTTACCACAGGGGTGTGGGAGGGGGTTTAGGCACCCTGGACCGAGTTGCCTTGCCAACTCCGGTCGCACTCTGGTGCGATTGGCCCAAGTGGTGAGCCTCCCCGCTCACCGCTTAGCGTGTGTTGATTGACAGCTAGGCTGAATGAATGGGGGTTTTCTGCATAAAAGCAGGGCTTTTGGGACTGGATCTTCAGAAGTCGCCACAGGACCTAAGAATCCGACGAGGGTAAAGCTGAGCCGACCTGCAACGACGACACCTCCGGTGGAGCCCTGCTGAACCGACTCACCACTTCCCGACGACAGAGGAGATCTCCCTGCCGGAGAGTCTGTTCCCCTGACTGGTGGGAACAACCAGTCCCCTTTGCTTTTTCTTCGCCTCAGGACGCAGTGGTCGAATTGCCCGTGCAGAGCACCTCGGCAACCGGATAGCCACTACCCCTGTACGGCGACCAAAAGGTGGTGCCTTGTGACGGAGTATTCCGCGGCTGGCCCCTTCCCTGGTGGTGCAACGATCTTCAACTTTCCTTCGACGACGAGATCCTCTCTTCTTTTGGCAAAGACCGGACGTGCACCCACCGCCAGAAACAACTGCCCCCGCCGGAGCTGTCTCTCCACAATCAAGGTACTGTGTCCGCCTGGCTTCCCTTGTTGCCAGATAGAGTGAAGTGTCTTAATCCTCGCCTCTCCATAGGGTCGCCTCCAAGCTTTTTCTAGTGTGTTGTTCTGAACTGGTCCAATCTGCCGATAACAATTTGCTACAAAGACTCAAACGCATTTCCACTAAGATACTTTTTGGGACATATCGCCTCGCCTCTCTCCGAGTGGGCCTGGCCTCTGAACTTTATGATCTACCATGGTTCTTGTCTTCTTGCCTTGCATTTGTCCGTTAAGTATTGGAACCGTGTTGATTTCGTAACCTGCTTATTTTTCTCTCCCGTCCTAACGAATACTAGAGGGCCATCTAGGTTGAAGCATACACCTCTGTCTGCAAATAAGTGATGATGGTAAAACCTAGACTTGTCGAACTATTGTTAGGGGGATTGATCTTTTTCTTCGTAGAGTAATTGTAATTGAAGTGTTTGCCGTAATCGTGCCAGAGTGTTTTCTATAGATGTGTTGTTATAAATAAATACCTTTATATCTTTACACTGAAGCCTTGTTGCGTGTTTGCTTGTCTTACCGTGAAGAATTGCCCTATGTTGTATACTCCACATATCGCCTAACTCTTCTTGAGGGTAGTCTGACTGCTCAGCCACAGCTACCAAGTGAATCTGTGTGGTACAGACTGCTACCAAGTGGGTTTACTGCCAAACACCTGTAGTCCTAAATCTTTTGCAGTGGTCCCAGAGGGAACTGCACAGGTTTCCGCCTAACAGCTATCTGTAGAGCCGTCCCTGGATGGCTTTACATCCCTTCTTAACCCGGCCATCCAAGGTAGCACAGGAAGTCCACGTGCAGGTCTACTAACCATGGTTAACAACAAATTAAATTATGTGATAAACACACATACCACTATCGGTCCTTTTCTCCAATATTTAATCCTGAAAAAGACAAATGATCGATCCTGAAAACCGGCAAATACGTCAGTTCATCTCATACAATATCTATTGGAGTGTCATGGATGCCAGCCCTAAAATAATGCGGGACCATCTAGCAGAAGCTGTAGATGAAGCCTATAGCTGGAACATCTCCGCTATTATCCTATATGGAGATTTGAATGCCACCTAACCTTCATTGAATCACATGCAGGAAGTTGATAATCTGGAATATAATGTTGGCTTCAGAGAAAAGATGAATCTGTGGCTAGAGCTGATGTTAAGCTGTGACCTACATGTGCCCAATGGGTGCTATGAAAAAAATCTTAATAGACACCCAACGTGTGTCATGTCACGCGGGAGACTGAAGTCTGCCGCTCCCATTTCCTCCTGGCGAGTCTACCCGCGCGTTCGCGTCTGGGGACTCGCCGGGAGGGGAGCGACGGGTTACGGGGCCGGCGGTCTTCGGCGCATGCGCGGAGGACCTCTCTCTCGGTTCCGCGCATGCGCCGTGGACTGGGCTCGCCTCCTTGGAGGGGCTTGCCTGCCAAGCCTCGTTGTGGGTTCGCCGGCGCCCGGAAACGGAACGGCTTGCGTTCCAGGCCTCTCGGGCGCCGGCGGCCCATAAAAGAGGCCGCGAGTCAAAGCGGGTCGCGTCTCAACGCGGTTCGCTTCGCTCGCCTCGTTGTTCCTGCCTCTATACTTACCTGTGGCCTGTCCTGGACCTGCCTGCCTCCAGTCCTTACCTGGGTCCTGCCCTGGGCCTGCCTGCCTCCAGTCCTTACCTGGGTCCTGTCCTGGGCCAGCCTACCTCCAGTCCTTACCTGTGGCCTGTCCTGGGCCTGCCTGCCTCCAGTCCTTACCTGGGTCCTGTCCTGGGCCTGCCTGCCTCCAGTCCTTACCTGTGGCCTGCCCTGGGCAGCCTGCCTCCAGTCCTTACCCGGGTCCTGTCCTGTGCCTGCCTGCCTCCAGTCCTTACCTGGGTCCTGCCTTGGACCAGCCAGCCTCCAGCTACTTCCTGAGTCCTGTCCTGAGTCATCTACCATCTATTGTGTATATGGGTCATACCCTATGCTAGCCTGCATTCTCCTGTTCCATCCTGGACACGTTTATACAGTTCTTTATTTGGCCAGACAGCAAGCTCCAACTGACCTCACTCTTTCCTGTCTTGCCTGACTCCGAACTTTATCCTGTGTACCATTGGAACTATCAGCACCAGCCAAGCTCCTTTTGCCTACTGCGAATACCTTTCTGCTACACTGGTCTATCTACCAACTGTCGCTGCACTGAGGTTCTTGGAAGATTCATGGTCTTGACAACAAGCTCCACCTGGACTATGGTTCCATCCATCTGAGCCTACTATCCTCTTGTCACGCATATCTGGAGAGTGCCTTTCGTGACATTGGGAGTTGGTCCATCCTTCACCCAGTTTCTCTTTTGGGTGGTGGAGAGGCTGATTCCTCGTGCCGCTATTTCATCAGTTCCCGGACTCCAGACTGGCGACCTCTGCGAGACCAACCACCAAGACTACAGGTACGCGGTCCTCTCGGGCCAATCAGCTTGACAGATTGAGACGCCTGCCTTCTGATTCAGAGATGGATGAATCGCAAGACATGAGGAACGAGTTGCTAGCGCTCAGGGCCGAGATGACCGCCCTGCGTCAGGAGAATCAAACATTACGTCAAATGATAACGCAAGGAGCACCCAGTACCTCTCAAGTAGAGGGATCATTGGCTCATACAACACCCATCAAATTCGACGGAGACCCTAGACGGGTGGCAGAGTTTTGTAACCACTGCAGGATACATTTTCTCTTCAGGTCTACCTACTTCAACAACGATAGGGCCAAGATTGGTTACATCTTGGGGAACCTAACTGGGAACGCATTAGCTTGGGCAACTCCGTTTGTGGTTACGAACAGTCCTATTTTGAATGACTTTGCTGCCTTTGAAAAGGCCTTCCTTGAGGTGTTCCAGACGCCGAACCTGGCCTCCGTTGCACAGAATCAATTGATGGACTACAAACAGGGAAGCACTGACATCATCACCTACATCAGCCGCTTCCGACTTTTGGCTACCGACTCCCAGTGGCCCGAAATTACACAGAAGACACTGTTTCGTCGAGGCCTGAGAGAGGAGTACAAGGATGAGTTACTCCACATCCCTGAACCAGAGAGCCTTCAACTCTTGATTGATCAAGTACTCCGTATTGACCAAAGGTTAGCCGAACGAAAGGCTGAGAGACGTCGGCTTGACAGAAGCGGTCCTCGGACGACCAACTCACCCGCTGGTTCATTCGGGTCGACCGAGTCCGGACCTGAGCCCATGCAAGTAGGAGCCATGAGAGGACCTTTGACGGAAGAAGAGAAGAAACGAAGGAGGTCTTTGCGTTTGTGTCTTTACTGTGGAGCAGCTGGGCATTATTTGGGTACGTGTCCTTTGCGTCCGCAGAAGAAGAAGTCGGGAAACTAGGAGACCTGTCGTATACGGGAAGGGCAACGACAGGTCCTATCCCTTCCTCAGACCCTTCTGTTATTTGTTCTATTCGTCTGCCCATGCAACCAGCGGTGCTACAGACCCTGAAGGTCCGAATTAAATTACCAGACAAGAACCTGGAAGTATCCGGTCTACTGGACTGTGGGGCTTCCGGCAATTACATTGACGAAACGTTCGTCTCCAGACATAAGATACCACTCATTTCCAGACACACCTCTGTCGGTGGAGCTTATTGATGGTACTCCCTTGTCTTCTGGACCCGTTAATCAGTTCACAGTTGGACTGGCTCTTCTGATTGCTGATCATTACGAGGAACTTGCCTTTGATGTTATTAAGTCACCGAACTACAAGGTGGTCTTGGGATTACCTTGGTTGCAACACCACAATCCTTTGATAGACTGGAGAACCCAGACCTTGACCTTTTCATCCGAAAGGTGTGCTCAAGAATGCAAGCTACCGGTTTCCACCATGGCCGTTTCGACTTCTCTAGAAACAGACAGCAATGGGGTCCATCTATGTTCCACGTCTCTGGTCCCACAGGAATATTCCGAATTCAAACAGGTTTTTTCTGAACCCGGCAACATACCCCTTCCTCCACACCGTTCCTTTGATTGCTCCATTGACCTGCTGCCGAACCACGTTATTCCCCATGGGAAATTATATGCTTTAACACGTGACGAGAAGCAAGTTCTTCAGGAGTATTTGTCAGAGAGTCTGGAGAAGGGGTACATTGTGCCGTCAAAATCACCTGCAGGATTTCCCCTGTTTTTTGTAAAGAAAAAAGAAGGTACATTGAGACCCTGTGTCGACTACCGGCAGTTGAATGACATAACAGCCAAGGACCGGTATCCTTTACCTTTAATTCGCAGTATCCTTGAAACCCTGCATACTGCGCAAATCTTCTCCAAATTGGACCTCCGCGGAGCTTATCATTTGGTGCGCATCCGGAGTGGGGACGAGTGGAAGACAGCTTTCAAGACATCTTTTGGGCATTTTGAATACAGGGTTATGCCTTTCGGCTTATGTAATGCCCCCGCTGTTTTTCAACGATTCATGGACTACATCTTTGGTGATCTGCTAGGATTATCCGTCTGGGTTTATCTGGACGACATATTGATATTTTCTAAATCCTTAGACGAGCATGTGGAACACGTTCGTGAGGTCCTTCATCGGCTGTCCATCAATAACCTGTTCGCCAAAGCAGAGAAATGTAGCTTTCACCAACCCAGCATTGAGTTCTTGGGATTTGTTATCAATCAAGAAGGTATTGGGATGGATCCCAAGAAGGTGCGAGCCATACAAGAATGGAAACATCCACACGATATCAAGGCTCTCCAACGCTTTTTGGGATTCGCAAACTTTTACAGGCGCTTTATTCCACAGTTCTCGCAGATCTCGGCGCCCCTCACCAGGCTAACCAGCAGCAAGATCGCTTTCGAATGGGATGCCGTGGCTTCTCAGGCTTTCGACGTATTGAAATCGGCCTTTATGGCTGCCCCGATCCTGCGCCATCCCCAGGAAGAGTTGCCCTACATAGTGGAGGCCGATGCTTCCAGCTTCGCGGTTGGAGCAGTCCTTCTTCAGAGAGACCCAACCACGTTAGTGGAACATCCAGTGGCCTATTATTCTCGCAAGTTGAGTCCCAGCGAACGAAACTACGCGGTGATTGAAAAGGAACTGTTGGCCATCAAGACTGCATTCGAGGAGTGGAGACATTTTCTCCTCGGAGCTCGCTTTTCTGTGGAGGTGAGGACAGACCATCGCAATCTGCAATATCTACGCTCTCTGCAATGTCGGACTCCTCGTCAAGCCCGATGGGCCTTCTTCTTCTCTCCGTTTGAGTTCCATGTTACTTATATCCCGGGAACCTCCAATATAAAGGCGGATGCTCTTTCCAGGTCCCTGGAAAACGTAGAGGGGACGCCTTGTCCAGATCTGCCACTGATTTCTCCTCGCCATTTTTTGCTGGCCTTGTCCTCTCACCTTAAGTCCATCGCGGAAGCCACTCGGTCGGATCCAGAAAGAACGACCCTTCTTAGCCGGCAATTGGTTTCAGAACGAGATGGACTGTTGTTTTTTCAGAAAAGACTCTACATACCTAGAGGAGCCGTTAGAAGGGGCATTCTACATGGATTCCATGATTCACCCATAGGAGGACATCGCGGGGTCAGAGCCACTCGAGAGTTGATATCCCGACAGTTCTGGTGGCCTGGTTGGGCGACCGAGGTCCAGAAGTACATCGACAGCTGTCCAATTTGTGCCCAGTGCAAGGTTCCCAGAAGACGACCATTGGGTTTGTTAATGCCCACTGAAATAGCTCCCTATCCGTGGCATACAATCGCTACCGATTTCATTGTGGATTTGCCTCCATCAGAAGGGTACACCTGTATAATGGTGGTTGTGGACAGCTTCACCAAACTGGCCCATTTCATCCCATTCCAGAAAATCCCTACAGCTACTCAAATGGCTTCAGCATTTCTGCACGACATCTACCGGTTGCACGGCCTACCGGAGAAGATCATATCGGATAGAGGGACCCAGTTCCTTTCATCATTTTGGAGACAGGTGTGTGGTCATCTGGGAATACATAGAGCTCTAAGCTCAGGCTACCACCCACAGACCAATGGGCTAACCGAAAGGACCAATCAGACTTTGGAGGGGTACCTCCGCTGTTTTGCCAATGCCACACAGTCTAATTGGAAAGGTGGGTTAGATCTGGCCGAAGTATCCTACAACAACACCGTTCATGCTTCCATTGGAGTCAGCCCATTCTTCTGTTCCACTGGTCTACATCCTCGGTTGATGCCTTTTCAACCAGTTCCATCTAGTACTGTTCCTTCTGCTGATGGCCTGGTCTTACACATCCGGGAACAACAAGAACTGGCACGCAAGATCTTGAGTGAAGCCAAGGATCGGATGAAGAGACAGGCAGACAGGAAGAGGAGTGCAGAACCTAATTTCCAGGAGGGTGACAAGGTGTGGTTGTCCTCAAAGAACTTGCCCCTCCGCAACCTGCCCGTCAAACTGGCCCCTCGATATTTGGGACCCTTTGTTATCACCAAACGGTTGTCCTCTGTAGCCTTCCGTCTTCGCCTTCCCTCTTCTTGGCGTGTACATCCCGTTTTTCACGTGTCCCTGTTGAAGCCCTATGTGGTCGATGATTACGGCCGCACCTCTCCTCGTCCGGCCTCTGTTCTGGTGCAGGGCGTCCCTGAGTTTGAGGTACACGAGATCTGTGATGCCCGTTACCATAGAGGGGTGCTCCACTATTTGGTTGACTGGAAGGGGTACCCGGCCTGTGATCGTACATGGGAACCGCGCCAGCACGTGCATGCTCCTCGGCTGATACGTGAGTTCTACGTACGTTTTCCCTGGAAACCTGGGGCCCCGGGTCTTCCTGGGAGGGGGCATAGTGTCATGTCACGCGGGAGACTGAAGTCTGGCGCTCCCATTTCCTCCTGGCGAGTCTACCCGCGCGTTCGCGTCTGGGGACTCGCCGGGAGGGGAGCGACGGGTTACGGGGCCGGCGGTCTTCGGCGCATGCGCGGGGGACCTCTCTCTCGGTTCCGCGCATGCGCCGTGGACTGGGCTCACCTCCTTGGAGGGGCTTGCCTGCCAAGCCTCGTTGTGGGTTCGCCGGCGCCCGGAAACGGAACGGCTTGCGTTCCAGGCCTCTCGGGCGCCGGCGGCCCATAAAAGAGGTCGCGAGTCAAAGCGGGTCGCGTCTCAACGCGGTTCGCTTCGCTCGCCTCGTTGTTCCTGCCTCTATACTTACCTGTGGCCTGTCCTGGACCTGCCTGCCTCCAGTCCTTACCTGGGTCCTGCCCTGGGCCTGCCTGCCTCCAGTCCTTACCTGGGTCCTGTCCTGGGCCAGCCTACCTCCAGTCCTTACCTGTGGCCTGTCCTGGGCCTGCCTGCCTCCAGTCCTTACCTGGGTCCTGTCCTGGGCCTGCCTGCCTCCAGTCCTTACCTGTGGCCTGCCCTGGGCCAGCCTGCCTCCAGTCCTTACCCGGGTCCTGTCCTGTGCCTGCCTGCCTCCAGTCCTTACCTGGGTCCTGCCTTGGACCAGCCAGCCTCCAGCTACTTCCTGAGTCCTGTCCTGAGTCATCTACCATCTATTGTGTATATGGGTCATACCCTATGCTAGCCTGCATTCTCCTGTTCCATCCTGGACACGTTTATACAGTTCTTTATTTGGCCAGACAGCAAGCTCCAACTGACCTCACTCTTTCCTGTCTTGCCTGACTCCGAACTTTATCCTGTGTACCATTGGAACTATCAGCACCAGCCAAGCTCCTTTTGCCTACTGCGAATACCTTTCTGCTACACTGGTCTATCTACCAACTGTCGCTGCACTGAGGTTCTTGGAAGATTCATGGTCTTGACAACAAGCTCCACCTGGACTATGGTTCCATCCATCTGAGCCTACTATCCTCTTGTCACGCATATCTGGAGAGTGCCTTTCGTGACATTGGGAGTTGGTCCATCCTTCACCCAGTTTCTCTTTTGGGTGGTGGAGAGGCTGATTCCTCGTGCCGCTATTTCATCAGTTCCCGGACTCCAGACTGGCGACCTCTGCGAGACCAACCACCAAGACTACAGGTACGCGGTCCTCTCGGGCCAATCAGCTTGACAACGTGGAAAAGAGGCGCGTCTACGCCAGTTATTGGTTATATCTTCATCTCACAAAATTTAACCATGAACATGAAGTCTCTTGAAGTTCTGACCTCTCTAAGAAGTGATCATAATTGGTTAAAACTCACATGGTACGAAGAGGTTTCAAGACCCACAATTGTAACAAATGCTAAGGTGGAAGTGACCAACAATGGTCATTGACTAAAAATGAACGCTCAAGCAGTAACATAAACCCTAAGGACGCTCATGGACCACATGAAAGAGTCAACTACAGTAAAATAACGGTTGCCAGTGGACTACAACACTATCTTGATGATCTACCATGTTAAAGGCAAATCACGTGACAAAGAAAATGCACACCATCATTCTTATGATGCTGCTTTGGTCAATAAAAGAAAGGAGATGAGGAAACTCTTGCTACAGTTTAAGAAACATCCATCGGCCATCGCGGACATCAAAATTAAACGTCTAAAATCTATCTATAAATCTTGGTATATCAGCCACAGAAGTATTTTATACCAGAAAGATGCAGAATCTATGTTACTTCCTTGATCAACAAATCCTAGGCTGAGACTTGGTCCCTGATTAGGACCCAACTTTCTCTACAGGCAAATTGTGTAACTGAAGCTGTTTGGTTAAAGTTCTTTGGCTCCCTTTTTGCAAACACTTTGTTAAAAGAAGATCAACCTGCAAAAGATTTGCCCCTATGACAATGAGGATCTTGTCACTTTAATCAAAGGATTGAGTTCTACGTGAGTACCAGGTCTGGATGGCCTAGTTAACAGCATATTGAAAGAAAATCCTGACCAATGGGCCAACCATACTTGACTTGGTGCTCAAAAATGTTCTTTTGACCAAAGCTATACCATCATTGTGGAAGACTACACATATCATTCCTATATTTAAAAATTGCCGTAATTCAGATCCTAACAATTATAAGCCTATAACGTTACTAGACGAATTTGGAAAAATATATGCAACTTTACTCCTGAAAAGGCTGTCGGCATAGACCCAGACCAATGGCCTGAATGATCATTTCCAGGCAGATTTTGTCAAGGGCCTTGGCACGGCCCCTCTGGCATTCCTGATCAACTTATTGAAAGTGAAAACCATTCAGCATAATAACAAACTCCATTTGGCATTTGTGGACTTTACCAAAGCCTTTGTAAGGGAGGAAGGGTCTTTTCGCCTCCCCCTGTACATTCTGCATGGAAGGAATCTATTGCTCATCCCATCGCGGAGAGATGTCCCAATGTCTTTCCTCTGATGACAGCGGAAAGAAGCCATGGATGACACATATAGAGTCCATTTTGTGCCACCCCGATCATTTTACTAGGCCGCACAATGATTTCTAAAAAGCCTTCTCTCCCATCGTCCAGCGCCATGCACAGCCAGCCCTGACACCCCCACCACCTCCTCCCCTGTCTGCGCCGCACCAGCCCTTTTCTCACGGAATCCCAGGTGTGAATTGTTGCAAACAAATACAGTATTCTTTCTCTTCATCTGGGCTCATTGCCCTGTGTGTGACCCGGGCGTATCTTGACTTGTGTACTCATCTGTCTCCACAAACCTGCCCCTGCTCCTTTGACCCCCACCTTTAGAAATTACTGCCTGCACAACCTTTTGCCCCTCTACTCTCCTTTCATGTAACTGTTTGAAAGACCTTTCCCGATGGACCACCCTAAATTGCCCCCCATATCCATAATCCTGTGTGATCATATAGTCCCCTTTAGATCAACACCCATCAATCCATCCGTTTGAACCATGAGGCACCAGGGAGAATGAATCACAGATGAAAACCCCCCAGATAAGGCACCTGGAAAAAGGGCCACTGCACCCCTGCCCCCATAAAGGCCTGGGTTAGAATGTGTGTATGTTTGCCCACAATTTATAGGCGACCCCTCATTCTGATACATGTGTTATGCCCAGCATTACTCTTTGCATGCCAATAATTATTGTGTAGTTTAAATTAGCGAGAACAGTTACATCTTGTGGACCCATGAGCCCACAGACCGCCCCGGCCACAGCAAACAATCAGAGTCTGGCGCTGTTTATTGTTAAATACTAGGCCATAGGGGCCCACCAATGGATGTTATTATATTACACTGTATATAATGACCTCAGCCATGACCTGTTTTTGCTTTACATTCTACTGTTCATGTATTGTTTGGTAGAGCACTCTCAGAGCAGCAGAGTCCTCTGCGTGCATCTTTTATCTGATATAAACTTTGTTCAACTTGCAATCTATCTCCTGGTCTCACTCCTTACTATTGTGAGTTTGGGACTAGTATTTTGGGAATGGCCACCTTCATTTGTTGACCCCGATAACGTGATTGATCCAGGACGACCCCCGTACTCTGCGGCGAGATCCAGGGCACCCCCATAAACACCACCGCCATCTCCAGCCGATGGGTATTTAAAAGGCATATACTCCTGAGCAGGTTCTGTAGGTCCTGGCTTTGCAAATGCCCAACTGCTCGCCGGACCGGGAGGCGGCTTGGTTGGGGGAGGCACCCCAATTGGGGATAGACCACGAACGGAGGCTTTCGGTCCACCACAGACACATGAGTATTGATTGCAAGAATAATTAAAGGAGGGGAAATTGATAGAAGGGTCAGATTGAATAGTAGGGGGATGGGCTGTGGGTTGGATTGGGTGTGAGTGGGGTTGAGTGATTGTTGACTAAGGTGTTTTTATTCTTCATATGGCCCATTAGGCTTTTATATAAGGTGATGAAATAGAAGGAAGTATGGGAACCTAGCTCCGAAAGGGGGTAGAAGGTGGTGCCGCAGAGTTCTGTCTCGACCAGTGCAGGAATATAAGTGAGGAAAAAGGAATAAGTAGGAGTCTTGTATATTGAGTAGACTCGGAAAATAGCAGCAGTTCTTTCTTTTGGTAGTGATAAACATATTTTGGAGGTTGCCCCATAAGGGGCCAGGGTGAAATGAATGTGAGGTATGAATGAAGAGAAAGAATAACATTGATTAAAGAAGGCAGAGGGCATAGAGGGTTATCATAAATATATTTTTTAATGTTTTTTGTTGGTAGTACGGTGCGTCAGTTTCTCAGGTCAACCTGTTACTTGTGTCGCTGTGTTTTTTGTTCTTTTTATGAATTGATCAAAAATAACATAAGGCAGGAGCAAAATGTTTTGAAATACAATTTGAAAGATTGGTGTCAGAGATATTGATAGATTGAAGCATTGACAGTGGTGACTGACATACACACCCACACACACCCAGAAAGGGGGAAAAGGTTGAAAGAAATCATGGGAGCAGATATACCACTCCTGCACATCTGTCAACACCTCCCCTTGTATAGTGAGACAATAAAAAAGTACCATGGGCAGTGGCTAACAGAGATTAAGGGGGAAGGGTCATCTCAAATATGGCCAGAAGGAGGGTCTTTCGATAAGACGGTGTTGGATCTTCTGGCAACATACTTAATGGCCAAATATAAAGGGAAGCAACTCCAAAATAGAAGGGACGTACTGGATCTCTGGAGGATGCTCGAAGAAACGCTTCCTACAAATAATAAGGAAAGGAGTCACAACCTGTAGGGGCCGCAATCCAGGAGGGAGGAGGGGGAAGCAAAGAAGGCGAGGAACCAAAAAAGTTGTACCCATTGCTGATGAGACCTGCTGAGGGTTATTGTGATCCATTACTTTTACCTCAACCAAGTGCACCAACCACGCCGGCAGTAGCCCTCCCTCCCCCTTAGCACCCTAAGGGTTTGTGTGGTCCAACAAGCACACTCCCAGCACACATAGGACGCATCACCTGAGATTTCGAAGCCCAAATGACCAACACTCAAGTGGAATTGTCCCAACTAAGTACACAACCGCTGCCAGGGGGAGGGCAGACACCGCCGCCAACACCATTGAAAAACCTCTCTGTTATAACAGAGGATGAATGAAAGTCCAGAGACTTCCTTTTCCGCATCGATAGTGCCCCAGTTAAGATTGTGCGAATAGAGCAGGAAAGTGACCTGGCAAGTGTAGGGCACAGTAGCGTGACATCTGACAGGGAAGGAGAAGAAGGTTAGAGCGATATTGATGAGTATGTGGAGGGGGTCAGCAAGTGCAGCAGCAAACACCGCAGGTGGGAGGGGAAGAGGAAGGGTGCCAAGGATGGCTCAGGGACAGGTTGGGAAGAATGGCACTGGCAAAAAAAAAAGGAATGAATGTAAGTAAAAGCAGGGGGTAGACAAATCTACAAATGCCCCTTATTCATAAGGGGGCGGGAAGGCCTTACTATGTGCCTTGGGCATTGATGGATGAAAACAACTTGTTGAAAGCCCTACCTCCACTCTCTGGGGGGGGCGGGAAATGGATCTATGCTTTCGACAAAAACACTGCAGAGGTGCCATTAGATGATCCAGAGCAGGTAAGCAGAAACAGGATGATCCGGAGCAGGTAAGCAGATGCTGGCTGATCCATAGCACGGCAAGTGTGTTGCTGATACAGCTCACAGTAAGCAACACGAAGCACTGGAAGACTCTTGGGTGTGGCATATATAGCCAGCCACACCCAAACACTATAGAGCTCATGAGTTATCATGCACTTCCTGTTTGGCAACAGGAAGTGGTAACCAGGAAGTTACTAAAAACACTAGGAAGGAATGAAAGGAGGGATTTTTTATGGGTTCTTTGTGTGCCTATGCCAGGCCTGCCAAGCCTCCACCCAGCTTGCCCCAACTACCTTCCTGATACCCATGACAGTCTTCCCCCTCAAGACCCCTCCCAATGGTGTGCATGAGGGCTTTGGTTTCTCAGGATGGTCCCGATGGAATTTCCGCACCAATCGGGGGGCATGCACGTGTGTGCTGGGTTCCCATGATCTTTCCTGGGCTCCGTACCCCTTCCAGTCAATCAAATAATACAGGGTCTTTTGTACTTGTTTGGAATCTAATATGTTCTTTACTTCATATTCTGGTGCTTCTTAACCCACTTCTATGGGTGCGGGAGTTGTGGAAGTTTGGGTTCCTGGGTGTGTTGGTTTTTTAATAGTGACACGTGAAATACGGGATGTATACGCATATGTTGAGGTAACGCCAGTCTCATGGCTGCTGGATTAATTACTTTTTCTATTGTATACGGCCCGATGTATCTAGGCTGACATTTCTTGGGACCCTTTAAAGCAATGTGTCTAGTTGCCAGCCAGACCGAGGCTCCCACTTGATAATCTGGGGCTTTTCGTAGATGGCAATCAGCGTTTCTTTTCTGTGTTTCATTGGCTTGCTGTAGGTTCCTGCTGGCATCTCTGGCTGCTTTCATGATGCTGGCATGTAGATTCTTTACTGCGGGCATTTCAATATTTTCTGGCGGATCGTAGACCGACGTTCTGGGGTTTCGACCATATATAGTAAAGAATGGTGTTGCTTGGGTTGATGAATGTGTTGAGTTGTTGTAGGCATAATCTGCCATCCATAGAATTTCTGTCCAGCTTTGGCTTGTTTGGTGTAATAGACAGCGCAAATACTGTTCCATGGTCTGGTTTGTGCGCTCGGTTTGGCCGTCCATTTGAGGCTGGTGACTAGAAGACAGACAGACTTCTACTCTTGCCAGGGCACAAACATTTTTCCAAAAACGAGATACAAATTGGCTGCCTCTGTCAGAAATGATTATGGTAGGGAATCCATGTAACTTGATGATTCGGTCTAGAAAAACCTGTGTCAGAGTCTGAGCGGAGGGGATACCCTTTAGAGCTATGAAATGGGCCATTTTGGAGAAGAGGTCCACTACTACGAGGATGGTATTATAACCTGAGTTAGGAGGTAGACCAGTGACAAAGTCCATTTATACTGTGTGCCAGGGTGCTGACGGAATGGTGACTGGCTGAAGGAGGCCAGCTGGTTTTTGCCTGGATGTTTTGTATTGTGCACACACCTCACAGGTGCCTATGTAGGTGACAATATCTTCTCCCCAAGTTGGCCACCAATAAGATTTGCTTACTTTCTTCATGGTTTTGGCTATACCTGGATGGGCTTCTTACCATGAGTCGTGGTAGTCTGATATGATTGCTTGTTGCAGATCCTTAGTTGGAACGTAGAGGCATTTTTGGTAGTATGTAGTTTGTCTTGAATGGTGAACTGATCTCCCTTTGTGTCCCAAGCCAGTAGGTCTTTTTCAGACATATTTTCTTTTATTGTTTCCTGCAGATTATTTAACGGAGATGGGCTGATGCAGAGGTTGAGAATTTTATGGCTGGGTATGATCTCCACCGGGTTAGGGGCATTGTAGACTTCCTCACCTGTGCCAATGCGGGATAACGCATCTGCTTTCCCGTTCTTAACTCCGGGGCGGTAGGTGATTAGAAATTCGTATTCCATTAAGGATAGGGCCCAACAGAGCTGCCTAGAAGACTGAGCTTTTGCTGAGTGTAAGTATTGCAAGTTCCGATGATCTGTTATTATTGTGATAGTGTGTTTTGCTCCTAGTAAGTAATGTCGCCATTCACACAGTGCGCTTTTGATTGCTAGGAGTTCTTTCTCAGAAATTGCATAGTTTAATTCTGCTGGGGAAAATTTCCTTGACCAAAAGGCAATGTAGTGAAGACATCCAGTTTCAGGATTTTATTGAGACAATACGGCCCCCATGGCAATGCTTGAAGTGTCAGTTTCCACGATGTATGGTAAATCGGGCTGTGGGTGTTGCAGAATTGGGGCTGAGGTGAATTTTTCCTTGAGAGCTCGGAAAGCTTCTTCCGCTGCTGGTGTCCATTCAAACTTTCAGTGTTTGCGCAGCAAGGACGTTATTGGATGTACAATATGTGAGAATCCTGGTATGAAGCGTCGATAAAAGTTTGCAAACCCTAGGAAGCTCTGTACTCCCTTTACAGACGTGGGTGAGGACCAAGTGAGGATTGCCTCCACTTTTCTATTTTCCATCTTGATGTGATGCTTACCTTAGACTCTGCGGGGACACTACTAAAATGCGGACAACCTTCTTCTCTGGGTGCGTTGTATTCAACTATCTCAATGTCTCTACTCTTCTTCTTGAACCTTTTGTCTAGTGAGAGAACCAGGGACAACTATTAGAAAAACCTATTCCTATAACTGGTTGTAATTATTCATTCCCACTGTTCTTAATATTACCTTAGGTTCTTTTTTGGTGAGCTCTCCATCCTGCAACTGGCAGGGGCGCTTGTTCTGAAGACTGAGGGAACGAGAGGCTAATAATATCGCTGACTGGAAATTGCTGACTAGAAAACTGACAGGGGTCTGAGAGAACACAGAAACAGCCAGAAGGACTCACACTATTAATTCTGCTGGACTGCTGTGTGGACAATGAATGTTTTCTATTGATATTAGTGACACACAACTGTGGGGAAATTAAAAATAATGTTTCAAAATTTCTTCAGAGAAAAATGCGCGCCTAACGTACAGCAGGAAAATAATTCTGCACCAAGACTAGTCATGAAGAAACATGTGCGCATGGTGCTGAAGGAACTCTAGTGAGCGACGCGTGACTAATTCCTAGAATACGTGTGTCTGCTGAAGAGTAAAACAAACATGTGCGTATGGTGCTGAATGAACTCTAGCCTGTGAAGAGTAACTAAATACTAGAATACGAGTGCCTGCTGAGGAGAGCGCATTCACTGAGAAACTCAACGACTTGTCATAAATTTACCATAATGGCACTGTTCATGGCGAAACGCATAAGATTCACTGGTGCACCACAACATTCCAAAACTACGGGGCGTGGCTACGAGGGCCATGTAGGAGGATGCGATCTGGAGGAGCTCCCGAGATCCTGTAATGATCCGGGCAAAAAAGTGCGTGATGACGGGCCGTCGACCGCTGAAAATACACATGCCGGTGTGTGAATGACTGGGCTACGCGTGGTGAACTTCTGGATGGTGCAGGAGGAACGGCGGCAGAGATCGGTGCGGAAGAGATAAGGAGCACCGGAGACGAAAGACGACACAAAATGGCCGACCAATGTCCGGAACAAAAGAAGAAGCAGGCCGCACGGTGACCTAGAGAAAGGGGCGTACTGAGTGCACATTTGTCACTTGTGCAAAATACAGGTCCTCTGGGTCATGTCGAATAGAACGGTGAGGCCGAAGGCGAAACAGCCCACCTTAGACGACTTCGCTAAGACGTCCCCGGGTCAAGACATTACCAAGAGCAGGGACAAGCTGCCTGCAAGCGGCATGACGACTTTGGGCGCTAACCAAGAAGTCCTGGCTGCGATTGCGGACCTAAGGGCGGCCTGGGAATCTAAACTCGAACTAGCCGTCACTGAACTAAAAACGGCACTGGACCTCAAGGTCAGAGAGGTGCAGAAGGACGTTAACCTACTCCGACAGGATGTCAGGGCCTTGGCGGAGCGCACGGAGTCCCTTGAGAAGGAAGTTAGCCCGAATACTGTGGATTGCGCCTCCCATAAAGCCGAATTGCACGCCCTGATACAAAGAGTGGGCAACTTGGAGAGCAGAGCGGAGGAGGCGGAAGGACGAGCCCGACGAAACAACATCCGCATCGTGGGCCTGCCGGAGGGACTGGAGGGCCACGATCCCACGGAATTCATTGAATCCATGCTACTGCAAGAGATACCCGGAGGAGCCCTATCCCAAGGATTTGCAGTGGAAAGGGCACATAGAGCCCTAACAAGGAGGCCGCCGCCGGGGAACCCGCCTAGGCCGGTGATAGACAAAATTCTTAATTACCGTGACCGGGAGAGGATATTGGAACACTTTCGTAAGGGAGGAACGATCACACGAGGAGCGGCAAACATCACGGCTTACCCGGACTACACCCTGTCTGTGCAGCGTAGCCGCATGAACTTTGGGACGGCAAAGCGGAGATTGAGAGAGGCGGGCCACAAATATATGTTACTGTATCCGGCAAAATTGAAAGTCATTCATAAACATAAAACTTTGTTTTTTGAGACCCCGGAGGATGCCATGGGATGGCTCGATGCGCAAGGATGTCCCCAGGAGTCAGAAGTTCGGACGGAGAAAGAGCTCGGAAGAGATAAGTGATGCACGAAGAAGGTGCCGCAAGATGGCGCGGCACGTGGGACTTGAATATAGTCGCTTGCGTAGCCTTCATTAGAGAAGGTCAGACTATTGCACTATATGTTATAAGCACTGTGGTTAATGTTGAATTAACGGGAGCCTCACGAAGCGATTCTTTCTACCCCACAACAGTTTTAGTTAAGTGGCCATTAGGGCGACTTCACCCTACTGAGCTCTGTGCATCGTTTGGTGCTTGCAGGGCTAGATGTGGGGGTGCCTGAGCTCCGAGAATGGAGCTGGGCAGCAGTTGGGGTGTGTGATGTTGGGGAAGGGACGGGTGGGGGGAGGGGAGGGAAGTTGGGGATTTATCGTGTACATAGTTATGGGGAGTTTGAGCTGGTACGAGAAGCTACAAGCAAAAATGGAGGGCTGTATCTGTATCAAGTGGGCAAAGGGGAGTCGCTACATGGGAGGCAAGAAGACACTCATGAGCCATGGGAGACCTTAAGATCGTAACATGGAATGTCAGGGGACTTAACAGCTACTTAAAAAGAAACAAAGTCATGATGTACTTGAAAAGACAGAGGATTGATATTGCGCTGTTGCAGGAAACACATCTGACCCAGCAAAAATTGGAACTGGTGGGGAAGAAGTGGAGAGGTACTGTAGTGGGCTCTACGTACTCTGCCTACGCTAGGGGAGTGCTGGTATGGGTGGCACCGCACGTTCCGCTCCAACTTACACAAGAGGTGGTGGACACGGAGGATAGGTTGGTCATATTAAAGGCCTTGGTAGAGAATAAAGAGGTGTGCATTATAAACACATATGCCCCCAACCAAAACACTGCTACGTATTTTAGAACCCTATGTACTCATCTGGGTGCGTGTGTGGGGGGAGCGGTTATCTGGGGAGGGGACTTCAACTGTGTGCTCGACCCAAAGGCAGACAGATCTGATGGGAAGATTGATAGGCCCACCCCAGCGGCCAGGGTATTGCAGACATTACTAGATGACTTTGGGCTGGCGGATGTTTGGAGACTGAAACACCCTAATGAAACACAGTACTCGCACTACTCAGCTTCGCAGCACCTGCACACGAGGCTGGATTATTTTTTTGCCACGCCAGATGTGATGACAGAGGCCACCCAAATAGAATATAGAGCGAGGGTCCTGTCGGACCACTCGCCTCTGGTGCTGACCTGGCAGCACTGCCACCCCAGGGCGCGGATACCGACATGGCGCCTCCGGGCGGAGGCGCTCAGAGACCCAGTCTTCAGGGAAGATATCAGGGATGCGATCTCACAGTACTTTGAGGTGAACACAGGCAGCGTAGATTCAGCGTGCACACTCTGGGAGGCCTTTAAGGTGGTGTTGCGGGGTGCTGCTATTGCTAAGTCAAAAGGCCTACGGGGTGGAGTCCTAACGGAACTAGAGGAAGCGGAAGAGAAACTGGAGCACGAAAGCAACAGGGCAGGAGGGGACACGGAACTTGTACTCGAGTTGCAGCAGAGGTGCGCGGAGATTTGGGAAAGGCTCTGCAACCTTAACTACAAAAAGTATGTCGAGAGGCAACATGCAGGTGGGGATAAAACTGGCCGCTTGTTGGCGTGGTTATATAAGAGCAAAACCCCCAGGCCTCCGATTAGGATAATAACTAGAGAAGACGGGGAGGTGGTTGACACCCAGGAAGGAGTCAACGAGGCATTCTTGGACTATTATAGAACATTATATGAGGACAGAGGAGGGGACAATCAGGAGGAGATTAGAGAAACACTAGAAGACATGGAATTACCTAAGATTAGTGATGAAGAAAGGGAGGAACTAGACGCACCGATTACCCTGGAGGAATTAGAGGAGGTGGTGAAACAGCTGCCCACCTGCAAGACCCCGGGTACGGACGGATTCCCGGGTGAGTTTTACAAAATATATAAAGTAGAAGTACTCCCCCCTATGCTAGAGATACTCAATGAGTCTTTTGAGAAGGGCTACCGGAAACGCTCAGAGAAGCACTAATCGTGCCGCTTCCCAAGCCCAACAAGCCAGGGCATTGCTGCAGCTCCTATAGGCCGGTGTCAATGTTGAACCAGGACAGCAAGATCTTGACGGCGGTCCTGGCCAATAGGCTGCGAAGGGTTATCAGTAAACTGATACACTCGGATCAGACAGGTTATGTCCCCAACAGAAATATAACCCACAACCACAGGCGACTCCACCGGGTGATTGAAGAGGGAAACAGGAGCAATGGGGAAATGGCGGTGGTGTCCCTAGATGCAGTCAAAGCTTTTGATTCAGTGAGGTGGCCATGGTTGCTGGCGGCCCTGGAAGAATACGGGATGGGGCCGGGTTATGTTAGGTGGGAGAAATTGTTGTACAGTGAACCACTGGCCAGAATACGCACAGGATCGGTGATATCTGAGAGGTGGCAACTCAGTAGAGGCACCAGACAAGGGTGCCCCTGGTCCCCGATGTTATACATTCTGGCCCTAGAGCCCCTGGCAGTGTACCTCAGACAACAATATGACATGGTCGGTATTGAAGCAGGGGGAGAGAAACACCTAATATCCTTATATGCTGACGATTTGCTACTGTATTTGAAATATCCGGAAGAAAATCTTCAGTATATTCTAGAGGTCATGGAAAAGTATGCAGAACTGTCCGGCATAGCGGTGAACCCCCAAAAATCGAGCATGTTCCCATTGGGGAGCTACATAGGAGCCCCTCTGGAACGATTGCCAGTGTTGTCCGTACCTTGGGTGGCTGATTCCTTCCGCTACCTCGGAATAGATGTATATCATACTGTGGAGGGGGAACACTTGCATAACACCTAGGTGGCTGTGAAAAAAATCCGCACAAATATGAAGTTTTGGGAGAAGCTGCCGCTGGCGATGATGGGACGGGGGGCGATGCTCAAAATGGTGGTCCTGCCTAGGCTGTTACATTTCTTCAGTAATATACCATACTTGATACCCAAAAAGTTTTTTGTCAAACTGAACAGCATGTGTAGGGAATTCCTATGGCACGGCACTCGCAATAGAGTGGCGCTATGGAAGCTACAGAACTTCCATGATAGAGGGGGCATCAAGCTGCCGAACTTTGAGTCCTATTATGTAGCCAGTCAGTTGCAATATGTATCCAAATGGCTCTCTGACGAAGACACTCCTGAATCTAGGCTGTTTGGGCAGGACTGCACCCCGTTTTACCTAAAAGAGATTATCTGGGTGCCTAGACTTGAAATGAAAGAACGCCCGGGTATGCTGTTGCTTGGGTGGAAGATGTGGCACAGAGTATGCCAACTGATGGAGAACCCATGTCCGTGTTCCCCACAGGTGCCACTAGTTGCCTTTGCTAGGGGAGACAACCAGCTTAGGATGATAATCAGGACCTATTGGGAATCGGTTGGGCTGGTCACATTGGGAGACATATGGCAAGAAGGGGCTATTAAAGATTTCGAAGAACTGGGAGAAGAGACAGGCTTGCATGGAGGCCAATATGTCACTGTGGAAATCAGGACAGTAGCCGATGTGGAGTTTTTTGTAGACCTTTATTACACACTGGTTAAATGTAATGCCTTAACCACGGTAGTTGGACTCCAGGTTGTCCCCACAGTTACTTCACTGTGAGTAAAAGGCACCAGGAGTTCCTCTCCCCTTGAAGTGTCTCCTATTCTCACGGACCCGGATAGGCCCACCAGTTGCTCTCACTCTCCTCTCCTTCTCCCTGCAAAAAGCAACAAAACTGCCATTAGGCCAGTCCTCTTTATACCCGGTGCTTGGAGGGAAAAAGGGCCAATCAGGGACAACTTCCCTCCCCCCCTTTCCGATTGGTGGGGGCTCTAGGCACCCACCCTCTATGAGTAGAGCTGCCCCCTCCCCTCCTCCTCCTTTCCCTTGGCTGCCTGGTTCCGGCTCCCCCTCCCTGTTGTCAGCCACTCCCTGGTTGCTATCCCACCTGGGTCGTGTCTGACACACGCCCTCTCCATAGGCCCCGCCCCCCCAACATGGTGTCTCCCTTGAGGTATGCTCCCCGGAGGCCCGTCCTGCTCGAGGCCCCATGCTTCTGCTAGGGGTCTGCCCTGCTCGAGGTAAGGAGGTGGTTCTGGTTTGTCCCCCCTGTCTGGTTCCTGACCATGTGTCTGGTGCTCCTCTGACGCCGAGCGGTCGGCACGAGCCGGGCTCTCTATTTCCCAAGCCCCGCCGCCGCTCGCCGCCGGAGGCCGCCGATGTACGCCGTGTTCGCGGGTCGCTCAGCCGCAGCGCTAGTGGCCCGGGTCCTCGTGGGCATACGCGGCGCTGCGGCTGCAACGCCGGCACCGTCGCGGGACGCCGACAAGGCTCTCCCTTTGACAGGGACACCTCCCTGGTGCCCGCCCTCAGCGCCGCACACGCCCGCGGTACAGCGGGCTCCTCTGGCCGGGCGTCCCACTCTCCGGCGGCTACCCTCACATCCTCACATACCCCCACCACAGATCCAGGCCGGTCGGGCCGGATCGAACTCCTGGACAAGTAATCCGCCACTAGCTGGAAGCTGGCAGGTCTATGTAAGGTAACAAAGTCGAAGGGCTGGAGGGACAGGAACCATCGCAGAACTCGTTGGCTGGTGTCCTTGTGTCTTGCAAACCACTGCAGCGGTGCATGGTCGGTATACAACATAAACCTCCTCCCCAGTAGGTAATATCGCAAGGAGTCCACCGCCCACTTAATGGCGAGACATTCCTTTTCGATTGTGGAATACGCTAACTCATGCGGAAGGAGCTTCCGGCTCACAAAACAGATCGGTCGTAGGAACCCGTCCACCTCCTGCATCAGGACCGCCCCCAACCCCATGCCAGAGGCATCCGTCTGCAGGAAGAAATGCTTCCGGAAGTCAGGGCATACCAACACCGGGTGGGATGATATACTGCGCTTCAGCCCCTCGACGGCCAGTATGGCTGCGTGATTGGTCGACAGGTCCGGGGAACCCCCGATTTTTAACGCCTCGGTCAGCGGCGCAGCCAGGGAAGAAAAACCGGGAATAAAGCGTCTATAGTACCCTATAAACCCCAAGAAGGCCCTAATTTGTTTTCTGTTGGTTGGTACTGGGATCCCCTGAATAGCCTCGATTTGGGACACCTGTGGTCGAATCACGCCGCCACCGACTATATGTCCGAGGTACTTGGTTTCCTGGGTCCCTAGGACCGATTTCCCTGGGTTGATATGGAGTCCGGCTTGGGTCAGGGTGCCGACCACCTCGCGTAGATGGGTTAGGTGGTCACTCCATGATGCGCTGTATATCACGATGTCGTCCAGGTAGGCTGCAGCGTACTGGTCGTGGGGCTGTAGAAGGACGTCCATCAGCCTCTGAAAGGTGGCCGGAGCCCCATGTAACCCGAATGGTAGTACTTTATACTGAAAGAGCCCCTGGGGCATAGCAAATGCCGTCTTTTCTTTGTCAGATTCCCGTAGTGGGATCTGGGATCTGCCAGTATCCCTTAGTGAGGTCCAAAGTACTGAGGTAACGGGCAGCACCCAGCCTTTCCAGCAGTTCATCCATCCTGGCCATGGGATAGGCCTCGTAGTGGGATATCATGTTGAGCTGCCTAAAGTCCATACAAAATCGTACAGCCCCGTCTGGCTTGGGTACGAGTACGATTGGAGAACACCACGCACTGGTTGATGGTTCAATAATGTCCAACCTAATCATTTCTTCGATCTCTTTCTTAATGACCAACCTTCGGGCCTCTGGGATCCTGTAGGGTCTCAGCCGGACTATGTGTCCGTTTAGCGTTTCGATACGATGCTCCATTAGGCTGGTCCTTCCAGGTAAATGGGAGAAGGTGTTGCGGTGGGGGTTGAGCGTCTCCTGGATCTCGTTCTTCATGTGTTCCGTGAGTGTTTCACCCCACTGCACCGCATCCAATTGGTCAGTTGCGTAGATCACCCCCGTACCCTGGGTGGCCAGAATGTCAACCGGGGCAGGCTCGGTCCATTTCTTCAGTAGGTTTATATGGTAGACCTTATGGGATGGGCTTCGGTCAGGTTGGTATGTCCGGTAATTCACTGGTCCCACCACGTCCTTCACCACATAAGGACCTCTCCACCGAGCCAACATTTTGTTCGTACTGGTGGGTAGCAACACCAGTACCTTATCCCCTGGTTCTAGCTTTCTTAGGCGACAGCCCTTGTTGTATGTCCTCTCCTGCCGGTCTTGGGCTATACCTAGATGGGATTCTGCTAGTCCCCTCAAAGTAGACAGATGTTCCCTAAGGTCCTCGGCGTACTCGGTGAGGGACGTTTCCTTAGCATTTTCCCAGTCCTCCTTGACCAGATCTAGGATTGTTCTGGGCTGCCTTCCAAACAGCAGCTCGAACGGGGAGAATCCTGTCGAGGATTGGGGGGTGTCCCTCAATACCATTAGGATCAGGGGTATGACTCTATCCCAGTCTTTCCCCTCCGGGCCTGTTACCCTCTTCATCATTTTCTTTATCGTTTGGTTGTACCTCTCCACCAACCCATCCGTTTGGGGGTGGTAGACCGAGGTACGCAGCCGTCTGATCTGTAGTCTTTCACAGACTTGTCGCATGACAGCTGACATGAAGTTTGTACCCTGATCGGTGAGGATTTCAGTGGGTAAGCCTACCCGTGCGAAGTAGGGGATGAGTTGGTCACATATCTGGTTAGCCGACGTCCCCTTTAGGGGGAAGGCCTCGGGGTACCGGGTGGCATAATCCACAATGACCAGCAGGTATCGATATCCACGACTGACTGGCTCGAGCGGGCCTACCAGATCTATACCTATCCTTTGAAAGGGTATGGTGATCAAGGGCATCCGCTGAAGAGGTGCCTTGGCTGGCTTTTCCCCACTCGTCAACTGGCAGGTTTTGCATTCCTTACAGAATTTCGCCACCTCCCCATAGACCCCTGGCCAGTAGAAACGTTTTAGAATATTTTGCTGTGTCTTTAGGGAGGCCATATGGCCCCCACACGGGTGATTATGTGCCAACTGGAGGACAATGCCCCTGTATGTTTTGGGCAGGAGTAGTTGTTCCTTTCATGCTCCTCCCTCCTCTTGGTAGACCCGATAGAGCAGGCCCTGTCTAGATGTAAAACCGGCTCCCTTGGTCAGATCTGGGTCCCCATCTGTGATGGCTCTTTCGCGGGCAAGTGTTAAGGTAGGGTCCGTCAAGGTTTCTCCCCGGATGGAATCCTCATGGTCCTCCGGGTTCCAGGCTATCCGTTGGGTGGCATACATGGAAGCGCACTTATCAAGGCGAGCTTCCCTTCTTTTCCTAGCGGGTCTCTCCCGTCCCTGGGTGTTCGGGGGGATGGGTTCCCTGGCAAAGGGTGCTTCTTCCCACCATCCCTGGTCTAGGGCTTTGATAGTCTGGTGGAAGTGGGGCAGATCGGTCCCAATCACCACTGGGGCGGGTAAGGAGGGGAGGACGGCAGCTCTCATCTCTGCAATGTTAGGGCCCACCTCTACTGTTATGGTTTTCATGGGGTAGGTCCTCACATCCCCATGTATACATCGAATTGGGATACTAACATTGGTGAGGTAAGGAGAATCACTTACGGCTGGTAGTACCGCCGTCTGCCGACTTCCACTATCGAGTAGGGCCCTGGCCGGGTTCCCGTCTACCCGGACGTCCATCTCGTAGAGACCTTGGCATTGTGGTCCTTGCTCGGTCCTCATGAATCTGATCTCCATCGGCTCGGTGCCTCTCTTCCGGGGACAAAACCAGGCTATATGGCCCCACTCGCCACAGTCATAACATTGCGGTTGCCGGTATCCCGTGGACAACGGGGTGGACCGAGGGTCGGGACCGCTCCTCTTCTCCTCGGATCCAGAAGGGCATCCTTCCATTGCTCTCCATTTGGGAGGCCCTACTCGCAGGCTCTTGGTTGTGAGGGGTTCCAACAGTGGCATCGGTTTGCGATTGGGAGATCCGACTCTAAAGGGTTTACCCGCCCCCCCGGCCTTTTGGCAGGCTGACGCTATGTCCACAGCCTCAGATAAGGTGGGCCTGTGATGTTGTCGGACCCATCTTTGCATCGGAGGGGGTAGGGCCTCGATGAACTGCTCCAGGGTGACCTTATCTAACACATCTTGGAGGCCTGTTCCCGGTGCTTGCAACCACTTCTCGGTGAGGTCTTTAACACGGTAGAAGAGTTGTCGGGGGTTCTCCCCCGGTTTGAGTCTAGTGTTGCGCAGCCTCAATCTGTAGGCTTCTTCGTCAAGTCCCAACCGGTCCAATACTGCCTTTTTGATTTCAGCGTAAGGCGTGGTTCCGTTTGGGTTAACTGCCTGGTAGGCACCTTGCATGATGCCAGACAAAAGGGGAGCGAAATACTGGCCCCAGCGGTCCACCGGCCACTGAGCGTTTCGGGCGATCCTCTCGAATGTGGTGAAAAAGAAAGCCGGGTCTTCGCCTTCCTTGAATTTCTGCAACACTGCGGAAGGGACCATGGGCTGGTTTCGGGTGCCGGTCACCGCATCCGTCAGGTGTTTTATCATCTCTTTATGTTTGCCCTGAGATGTGGACTGCAGGGTACCCTGCATTTGTATTGCCTGCTGAAAGGCTTGGCGATCAGCGGCCGCCTGCTGGGCCAGAAGTCGGAAGAGCTGTTGTAAATGTTGTTGCCCCTCTGACAGTGTCTGTATTATTTTCTCCATCAAGTTCTCGTTAATCCTGCCGACTACGCCACTTGTGGAAATCAGGACAGTAGCCGATGTGGAGTTTTTTGTAGACCTTTATTACACACTGGTTAAATGTAATGTCTTAACCACGGTAGTTGGACTCCAGGTTGTCCCCACAGTTACTTCACTGTGAGTAAAAGGCACCAGGAGTTCCTCTCCCCTTGAAGTGTCTCCTATTCTCACGGACCCGGATAGGCCCACCAGTTGCTCTCACTCTCCTCTCCTTCTCCCTGCAAAAAGCAACAAAACTGCCATTAGGCCAGTCCCCTTTATACCCGGTGCTTGGAGGGAAAAAGGGCCAATCAGGGACAACTTCCCTCCCCCCCTTTCCGATTGGTGGGGGCTCTAGGCACCCACCCTCTATGAGTAGAGCTGCCCCCTCACCTCCTCCTCCTTTCCCTTGGCTGCCTGGTTCCGGCTCCCCCTCCCTGTTGTCAGCCACTCCCTGGTTGCTATCCCACCTGGGTTGTGTCTGACACACGCCCTCTCCATAGGCCCCGCCCCCCCAACATGGTGTCTCCCTTGAGGTATGCTCCCCGGAGGCCCGTCCTGCTCGAGGCCCCATGCTTCTGCTAGGGGTCTGCCCTGCTCGAGGTAAGGAGGGGGTTCTGGTTTGTTCCCCCTGTCTGGTTCCTGACCATGTGTCTGGCGCTCCTCCGCCGCCGAGCGGTCGGCACGAGCCGGGCTCTCTATTTCCCAAGCCCCGCCGCCGCTCGCCGCCGGAGGCCGCCGATGTACGCCGTGTTCGCGGGTCACTCAGCCGCAGCGCTAGTGGCCCGGGTCCTCGTGGGCACACGCGGCGCTGCGGCTGCAACGCCGGCACCGTCGTGGGACGCCGATAAGGCTCTCCCTTTGACAGGGACACCTCCCCGGCACCCGCCCTCAGCGCCGCACACGCCCACGGTACAGCGGGCTCCTCTAGCCGGGCGTCCCGCTCTCCGGCGGCTACCCTCACATCCTCACAGTCACGTATCTTAGGCTAGTGCAGACTATTCGCAAAACCTGGCCAGAGATTGTTTGTTTGTTTGTTTTGTTTGTTTATTTATTTGTATAGCGCACCTGACCCAGAGGTATATGGGCGCTTGAGCATCAAGTTACAGGCATAGGTAGGAACATTTGTACAATTGTGCAATGTAAGTATAGTTACAACATCAGTTATGACAGCAGTTATAGTGGAATTAGTGACATACATACATACGGTGCTAGTTAATTGTTAAGTAGCCAGGTGATGATCTTAGTTCTGAAAGGTTGAAATGTAGGGGTAGATTTGATGTCCGATGGGATAGTGTTCCATAATTGTGAAGCTAGAACTGGGAAACTGGATCCGCCGGCTCTTTTGAGGGAGTATTTGGGCACTGTCAGTTGTAGTGTATTAGAGGATCTGGTGGTTCTAATATTCTGTCTTAAGATGAATTTATCGGTTAAATAAGGTGGGGCCAGGTGGTTAAGAGCTTTGTAGGTGAGGCAGATAGTTTTAAGGTCTATTTTTTGTTGGATGGAGAGCCATTTGCATGTGATTCTTGTGGCTGAGATGTGTTCTCTTCTGGGGATATTAAGGGCGGCACGGAGTGCATTATTTTGTAGAACTTGTAGTTTATTAACAACCGTTTTATTGGCACCTACATACAGGCTGTTGCAATAATCCAGTTTGGATTGTATAAGTGCTCTGGCTAGAGTAAGGCAATTGTTGGGGGATATCAGAGGTCTGCAGGCTCTGATTAGTTTCCCAGTGTAAGCAGTGGCTGAGGCGGTCTTATTGATTTGTTTGGCGAGGTTGGTGTTAGTGTCGAGATAGAAACCAAGAGTTTTTACACTTTTGCAGTGGGAATGGTGTTGCCGTCAATGATGAAGCTAGAGTAGCTCGGGCTGAGATTCCGGATAGTGTTGGGTGAGCCGACAAGGAGCAGTTCGGTCTTGTCATCGTTCAGGCAGAGGCCATGTGTGGCCATCCATGCCTGAACGATGGAGAAGACTTCACCGATCCTGTTAGCGTCCGTGTTGTGGTTGCCTGTACTGGCGGAAGAGCCAGACGTTCTAATGGGAACAATATATGACATATCAGAAGGAGGGCACGAGATCTCTAGACTATATGAGATGGTGATGACCCGGGTGGGGAAGGATTTGACTCATCTGAGGCTGGACTGGGAAGCGGAGGTGGGGGCACAGATGACCGATGGAATGTGGGAACGTGCTATAGGATACCACAAGAAAGTGTCCAGAAATGCTAGATTGCAGCAGATACAGTTATACATAACGCATAGAGCCTATATGACCCCGAAGAGAATATCTAAGTTTGCAAACGCAGGAAGACAAGCATGCCCAAAATGCGATGAGGAAGACGCTGATATGACACACATGTTCTGGTCTTGCCCAGTGATTGAAGCTTTTTGGGGGGAAGTGGCACGGAAACTAGCGGATAAAGGGGTCTCGCTAAACATAGATACAGCCTGGGCCTGCCTGTTGGGAGGGTTTCCCAGACCACGGAACACTAAACACCTTGGGAAACTGAGGGACCTGGCATATGTGCTTGCTAAAAGAAGGATAGCTATGGGCTGGAAGCAATGCCACAAGCCACGGGTAGAGGTATGGTGGCGGGACTTGCAAAAATGGGCGGAGGCTGAAATGGTGGTGTGGCAGGAGGCATGTAGCAAGTGCGGGGAAGAAGATGTGGGTAACCTGATGGCTTGGAGAATGTTAATAACAGGACTGTTTGGCACAGTAGTGGATCCTGCAGCTTCAGAAGGAAGCGATACCCAGCCACACGCAGCGGATACAGAACTAGAAATGCAAATAAGCTCTTGAGGGGGGGGATTTGGGGAGCAGTAATGAGCGTTAATGGATGTTCATGAGTTTATTGTAAATAATGCTGCAAGTTTGGTTTGTATTGTTTATTTGTTTTCAAAATAAAAATCTTTAAAAAAAAAAAAAATCATTCCAAAACTACTCAAAACCTAGGGTACCTTGAAATTCAGTGATAAAATAGCAAGAAAACTGAATCTTGAACAACTCCCAATAAGGGAAACAATACTTGCGGAGATTGTGTAACCCTCTGTACTCCGGGTTCGACGGAATTTGACTAACTTGCTCTCTGTGAAAACTCGAACAGGAAAATACCAGGAAAAACAATGACGTGGGCAGAACAAAGGACGGACAAGGGAGGGAAAGGAACTACGGGCAAAGAAGGGAAAAATGCTGAGGGAACGCTGCAGGAATTCCGAACCGCGGTAAGCGTCTCTGAAGGAAAATCAGACGCGAAGCGCGGAACGAAAAAGGGGAGGGGCTTAAATACCCAGTGAGGTGAGAGTGATTGCAACTAGACTGTGAATTCTATTTAGAGGAATTTCGTTGGCAGCCATGTTGAAATCCAATAAGTGTTCTACAAGTAACTACCAAGGACTATTTCAGCATTACCCCCCACAAATACCCTGCTGCACTGGAACCAAAGAAAATCTCTGAAAGGAAACTCAGTGATCATGACACTTGATCCCCTCCGGTGTCAGTACATATCCCAGAAACTCCACTTCAGTGACGTGGAAGGAGCATTTTTCTAGCTTTGTGTATAGTTGGTTTTCACGCAGTTTGCGGAGTACAGCTCACACATGGGTTAGGTGCTCTTGGGGAGTGGTTGAGTAGATCAGAATGTCATCGATGTAGACGACTGCGCAGACATCGAGGAGTTCCCGTAACACATCATTCATAAAATGCTGGAACACAGCCGGGGCATTGCAAAGCCCAAAGGGCATGACCCGTTATTCGTACAAGCCATAGCGGGTACGGAATACAGTCTTCCACTCGTCCCCTTTCTTCATGCGTACCAGGTGATATGCGCCGCGTAAGTCTAGCTTGGTGAAAATCTTCGCTTGTCTCACCTGGTCTATGAGTACCGGTATCAGAGGTAACAGGTACTTATTTTTTATGGTGACTTGATTTAGGGCCTGGTAATCAATACACGTTCTTAAGTCCCCCTCTTTCTTCAGTACGAAGAAGAGTGGGGAGGCAGCTGGTGACTTAGATGGTCTAATGAAGCCATTGGCCAGGTATTGATCCAAGTAGGTCTGTAGATGAGTGTTTTTTTCCCCGGTTAATGCATAAATGTGGCTGTACAGTACTTGTGTGTCATGATGCCTACCCCCGGAGCACCAGGCCAGGCTCAGCACCCCCTGGGAGCAGGCATCATGCCCCCGGGTAAAACCCCAGCGGCCCCTTATAGGGGCTCTTTGGACTCTGTCCTGGTGCCGTTGGCGCCAGGCTCATGTTGGACATCAGTCCTGGCGCCATAGGCGCCAGGCTCATAAAGGAAGGTGTTTTGTGCACTTACCTGATGCAGACCATGCTGCAAGATTCAGGCCTCCCTGAGACCTGAAAGGGACTATTTTTTCATCGGGACTATTTTGCCACTCGGGCGTGGCCGGGGAAGGATACTTACCTGGAACTACTTTGGGGGCTATTTAAGCCACGCCCAGACAGTAGCTCACGCTTCGCGTTGTTCTGCATCCAAGCAGATGAACGCTCACCGTGTCTGCTCCTGCATCTGGTCTCCAGCCACACCCGCCTCGATCCTGGAACATCTGTAAGGAAAGAAGAGAAGAGAAAGGTGAAAACCAAGAATTTTATCAAACTTCTTACCTGCATCCGGAACCTTCACGCCAGCGTTCCTGAGAAAAGACTTTCATTTAAAAGCACAGGAGTTCTTCTGGCTCCACCGCGACTGTCTGCACTGGTCGCCACATCTTTGCGCCTAGGGGAGAGAAGAAGAGACAAAAGGTGAGCAGAAGGAACATATGAGGAAAGCCTAATTTTCTGCCATAACACTTACCGGTCTTCTGTTGGTGGACCATTCCTCATTTCGGGTCGGCGCCGCTTCGTTGGCAGGTACCGCACCCCAGCCCCTATGGGGAAAGGACAAAAGACATTACTGGAGGAATATAAAGACATTAAGAGGGATCGCCCCCATCGCTAACTCACCTGTGTTTACCATCGGCAATTCAATCCCTCAACGCATCGCCTTCATTCTGCACCTGAAATAAAGGACAGATCACAGGTTAGGAAGGCAACAGAAAAGGAGGCTCAACACTTGAACTTTTGTAATCTTCATACTTACGGCGTTCCGCTCGGAAAAGTCAAGTGGATTTTGCCAGCGCCATTCTGAAAACCAGTGAAGTAACTGGACAAACACGCGCCCCTGCACCAGAAGCAGGATGGAGAGTTCATCCTTTCAAACCATAAGGTTAGCTTCAACCGGGGATTTCGGAGGAAGTTAGAGAAAAACGAAGGGGGGAAGGGGGAAGCAAGCACACTATTCTGCAGACTGTTAATTCCCTTTCTCATCTGCAGAAGGATATTCCTACGGGCCAGACAAGCAAGATTTGAGGGTCCTGTTCAGTCGGTGCTCCGAGTTCTGCACATCACGCTCGAAGAGACCACAGCAACCCAGACTAGACCAGCGCCTCCGTGGGAGTCAGGTGAGCGTTACAGAACGCAAAGCCTTCCTACAAATTCCCACCCAGGCGCTATGGAAACTTCTGAGACTGATCAGTTGGCCCAACTACTGGGGGAATTACGGGCCGAAGTACACGCCGCTCGTCAAGAGACTAATGCTCTCAGGAGGGAAGTTTTTGTATCAAAGGAAAGAACTGATGACCTGGCTAGACAGTTTTTGCAAGGTCAAGCTGGACACACTCCTCTACCCGGTTCCGGGGGGAACCCCGCTCCTGTGGTTCCCAGTAACCCTGTGCAGATTAATTTACCTGGAAACATGCCGCTGGCCCCACCCGAACGCTTTGCTGGGGACCCAAACGATTTGCCGTATTCATGAATCAGTGTCGTTTGCACTTCCTATGCAGACCTGGGGCCTTCCCTAATGACCAGACCAAGGTAGCCTTTGTATTGTCATATCTCAGCGGCTGTGCTGCCAATTGGTCAGTTGCACTGGTTACTCAAGATGACCTGATTCTCCGTGATTTTCAAGGATTGCAAGCAAGCATGGAAAGGTTATTTGCTCGACACTCTCAGGGACAGGCTCTGGATGACGAACTCCTATCCCTGCGACAGGGCAATCAGGACCTCCTATCCTACATTGCAACCTTTAATAGACTAATTGTGGAAACTGGGTGGCCAGAGGATAAAAGAATCTCGTTATTTTATCGAGGTCTACGTGGAGAACTTAAAGATGTCCTGGCCCAAGTTGTAAATCCGCCCCAAGAATGCACAGAATATATAGACTTAGTGGTCCAATTGGATCACAGACTTCAAAACAGAAAAGCAGATCGGTCCAAGTTTGAGACCCGGGTGTTGGTCAAGACCCACGCTAACCCCAAGGGTGCTGATGTCTCTGAGCCTATGCAAATCGGAGGGGTTAAAGGACCTTTAACTCAAAAAGAACGTGAAAGAAGACGGCAGATGCAATTATGTCTTTATTGTGGGTCCTCTGGACTCTTTCTACGAGATTGCCCGTCAAAACCGCCCAAGAAGGTGGTAGGAGCCGCTGATAAAAACCATGAAGACTCTGTTTCGGGAAACGACCACGCCCGACAAGCGTAGGGGTCCGCTTGCCGAGCTTGAAAACTAACTCTCAGACCTCGCATTTCATTGTGCCAATGGTCCTCGTAGATCCGGAACAGCCTAAGCGGTTGCATGCAATAAAGGCATACATCGATAGTGGGGCTATAGGAAATTATGTGGATCGTGAATTGGTCTCTAGGATTAACCTCCCTCTGCGTCCTAAAACCAGCAAAGATGTCATCACCACAGTCGATGGAACCGAAATTGCCTCTGGACCGGTAACACATTCCACTGCTGAGGTGACACTTATAGGTTCGGACGGCCATTGAGAGGCAGTTGTGTTTGATGTAATCAAGGCTCCACAGTTTCAGGTTATTCTCGGAATCCCTTGGTTACAGACACATAATCCTCTAATTGATTGGCGAGCGAAGAGAATAACCTTCCCGGATTGTGCACAAACCTGCTACCCAGAAAATCTGAAGATTAGTCTAGCGTCTGTAACCTCTGTCTCCATGCAACTACCTCCGGAATACCAAGACTTTCAGGACGTCTTCCAAAAGGAACAGGCCAACACGTTACCTCCCCACAGATCGTACGATTGCCAAATCGATCTGGTGCCCGGTGCACAACCCCCTTGTAGCAGGATTTATGCCCTTACTGAATCTGAGAATCTGTATTTGAGACAATATTTAGATCAATACCTAGCCAATGGTTTCATTCGCCCGTCAAAGTCTCCGGCATCCTCGGCTTTGTTCTTCGTGCCCAAAAAAGAAGGCGACCTTAGAACTTGTATCAACTACCGCGCATTGAACCAGATAACTGTTAAAAACCGTTACCCTCTGCCTCTGATCCCTGAACTCCTTGACCAGGTGAAGGACGCTTGCGTATACACCAAGTTAGATCTCCGGGGGGCTTATCATCTGGTGCGAGTAAAAGAAGGCGACGAATGGAAAACGCCCTTCCATACAAAATATGGATTATTCGAATACCAGGTGATGCCTTTCGGGTTGTGCAACGCGCCTGCTGCCTTCCAATTCTTCATGAACGATGTCCTTCGGGAACTCATTGATGTTTGTGTTGTCGTATATATCGATGACATTCTTGTGTACTCCTCTTCGGAATCTGATAACAGAAACCATGTCAGGGCCGTCCTTGAGAAATTGCGCCAGCACAAACTGTTTGCAAAGCTGGAAAAGTGCGTTTTCCATCCCACCGAGGTTGAGTTTCTTGGTTTCATCCTGACACCTAAAGGGGTCCGAATGGACTCACGAAAAGTGGATGTCATCCTCAAATGGCCATCACCTAGTTCGGTGAAAGGTGTCCAAAGCATGCTTGGTTTTGCTCATTTTTATCGCAGATTTATCCCGGAATTTTCACGTGTGGTACAACCCATCACTGCACTCTTGCGAAAAAATAAATGCTTCGAATGGACCGAGGAAGCCGAACAGGCCTTTCAGGAATTGAAAGCTAAATTCACATCCGCACCTATTTTGAAGCACCCGCGTCCCGATCTCCCTTTATAGTCAAAACCGACGCGTCCAGCTTAGCCATGGGAGCTGTCCTGTCTCAGAGAGACCCTGAAACCAACCAACTGCACCCCGTAACATTTTGGTCCAGAAAGTTCTCGCCGCCTGAGGTAAATTAAGCAATAACCGACAAGGAATTATTAGCCATTAAGTCCGCCTTTAAGGCTTGGCAGCATTATCTTCTTGGTGCCAGGCATACCATCACCGTGATCACTGATCACCGAAACTTACAATATTTAAAAACTGCCAAGGCTCAATCGTCACGTCAGCTCCGATGGGCTTTGTTCTTTGCTGAGTTCGATTTTGTAATAACTTACCGCCCCGGCTGTAAGAATGGCAAAGCGGACGCGCTATCTCGAATAGGAATGGGAGAAATAGACACAAAGTCAGAACCTGTGCAGATAATTCCCGAACAAAGAATTTTGGGGATAACCTCTTTACAAACCCTTGAAGACATTCAAGCACGGGTAAAACAACTCCTGGACTCTACAGCCTTGCAGGATTGGATCCAAAGGGGGTCTTACTTTTCGGTCAACGATGGCCTACCTTACTTCCAAGGACGCTTATTTCTGCCAGAAAAGGAATTGCAAGAACTGGTTATTTCCCGTCATCATGATACCCTGATGGAAGGACATCCTGGCATTGCCAAAACTGAGGAAAAAATTTAACGACAATTCTGGTGACCTTCCGGGCGAAAGGATATTAAATCTTTTGTGATGTCCTGTGGAGTTTGCGCCCAAAACAAAGGCCAAAAGACAAAACCCGCCGATCTTCTTCAGCCTTTAGACATTCCACCAGCACCTTGGCACACCTTGTCACTAGATTTTATCACGGACCTGCCCCCTTGTAATGGATACAATACTATTCTGGTTGTGGTGGATTTATTTTCCAAGATGGCCCATTTTATTCAGTTGAAAGGATTACCTTCAGCTTCTGTCCTAGCCAAGGAATTCCTCGAAAATATCATCCATTTGCATGGATTCCCGTCCATACTAGTCTCCGACCGGGGAAGCCAGTTTATTTCTCATTTTTTGAGAAAGTGTTGTCAACTGGCACAAATCGACGTAAGACTCTCAACCAGCCACCACGCCCAGACCGATGGTCAGACGGAGAGAACGAACCAGACCCTTGAACAATACCTACGATGTATGTTGCACCAATCGGAGGGTAATTGGAAGGATATTTTATGGGTGGCCGAATATGCATACAATAACTCGGTACACTCTGGAACTGGACCAAGCCCCTTTTATACCCTATATGGACATCACCCTCGTACTTCAGACCTGGACTCACCTCTGAGCCTTGAAATGCCCGCAGTGGATCATTTGCATTCCACGATAACTCAAGCCTTCAAGGATGCAACTGCACATTTGCAACAAGCGAAAGGGAAATACAAAAAGAATGCAGATCTGCATCGGAGTGAGGCGCCTCCATACCAAATAGGGGATCAAGTATGGTTGGCTACCAAACACTTATTGCTCAAGGGACCTCGAACTTTTAATCCAAGGTATTTGGGCCCTTACTCGATCAAAGCTATAATTAACCCAGTGGCAGTCAAGCTCGATCTACCAGCTAACATGCGGATTCACCCCGTTTTTCATGCGTCACTTTTGAAACCAGTGCAACCAGGAACCAGATTAATAAAGCCACCAGAACCAATCCAGATAGATGGGGAGCCTGAATTCGAGGTGAAGAACATTTTGGATTCTAAGATCTCAAAATCAAAACTTTTCTATCTAATTGATTGGAAAGGGTACGGGCCTCAGGAAAGGTCTTGGGAACCCAGCGACCACGTACATGCACCTCGGCTGGTAAAAAGGTTCCATCGGAATTTCCCAAACAATCCGAAACCTCCAGAGGGAACGACCTTGGGAGGGGCCTTGGGGGGGAGTGCTGTCATGATGCCTACCCCCGGAGCACCAGGCCAGGCTCAGCACCCCCGGGAGCAGGCATCATGCCCCCGGGTAAAAGCCCAGCGGCCCCTTCTAGGGGCTCTTTGGACTCTGTCCTGGCGCCGTTGGCGCCAGGCTCATGTTGGACATCAGTCCTGGTGCCATAGGCGCCAGGCTCATAAAGGAAGGTGTTTTGTGCACTTACCTGATGCAGACATGCTGCAAGATTCAGGCCTCCCTGAGACCTGAAAGGGACTATTTTTTCATCTGGATTTTTTTGCCACTCGGACGTGGCCGGGGAAGGATACTTACCTGGAACTACTTTGGGGGCTATTTAAGCCATGCCCAGACAGTAGCTCACGCTTCGCGTTGTTCTGCATCCAAGCAGCTGAACGCTCACCGTGTCTGCTCCTGCATCTGGTCTCCAGCCACGCCCGCCTCGATCCTGGAACATCTGTAAGGAAAGAAGAGAAGAGAAAGGTGAAAACCAAGAATTTTATCAAACTTCTTACCTGCATCCGGAACCTTCACGCCAGCGTTCCTGAGAAAAGACTTTCATTTAAAAGTGCCGCTTTGCTCGCTGCAGCGCCGCGCTTCACTTACCTGTCCTCGGGAGTTCTTCGTGCTCCACCGCGACTGTCTGCACCGGTCGCCACATCTCTGCGCCTAGGGGAGAGAAGAAGAGACAAAAGGTGAGCAGAAGGAACATATGAGGAAAGCCTAATTTTCCGCCATAACACTTACCGGTCTTCTGTTGGTGGACCATTCCTCATTTCGGGTCGGCACCGCTTCGTTGGCAGGTACCGCAGCCCGGCCCCTATGGGGAAAGGACAAAAGACATTACTGGAGGAATATAAAGACATTAAGAGGGATCGCCCCCATCGCTAACTCACCTGAGTTTACCATCGGCAATTCAATCCCTCAACGCATTCTGCACCTGAAATAAAGGACAGATCACAGGTTAGGAAGGCAACAGAAAAGGAGGCTCAACACTTGAACTTTTGTAATCTTCATACTTACGGCGTTCCGCTCGGAAAAGTCAAGTGGATTTTGCCAGCGCCATTCTGAAAACCAGTGAAGTAACTGGACAAACACGCGCCCCTGCACCAGAAGCAGGATGGAGAGTTCATCCTTTCAAACCATCAGGTGAGCTTCAACCGGGGATTTCGGAGGAAGTTAGAGAAGAACGAAGGGGGGAAAGGGGAAGCAAGCACACTATTCTGCAGACTGTTAATTCCCTTTCTCATCTGCAGAAGGATATTCCTACGGGCCAGACAAGCAAGATTTGAGGGTCCAGTTCAGTCGGTGCTCCGAGTTCTGCGCATCACGCTCGAAGAGACCACAGCAACCCAGACTAGACCAGCGCCTCCGTGGGAGTCAGGTGAGCGTTACATTGTGCCCCTGGTTGCAGGCCGATCTGGCAGTCGTAAACTCGATGTGGTGGTAGTGTATTAGCTTGCTCCTTCGTGAACACATCCAGGAGTTCCTGGTATTCCTCTGGTAAAGTGCCCACCAAGCCTAAACCTGCTATCTTTTCCTGTGAAGCTAACAATGGGCTTCCATTGATCCCTTTGATGTCGTACCAAGAGGCGCATTCCGTGGAAAAGAGTAAGGTTCAAGCTCGCCAATCTATCTTTGGGTTGTGCGTCTCTAGCCACGGTATCCCAAGAATCAGCTGGAATTGGGGTGCAGCGATAAGGTTGAATCTAATACTTTGTCTGTGGCCATCTTGGCAGATTAAGGTGATGGTGGAAGTACACTGTGTTACTGGTCCCAAAAGGAGTTGTGTGCCATCCACAGCTGTCACGCTTTCTGCGGTGTCCTTACGGTGGAATGCTAATCCCAAGGTCTTTGCAGTGTTTATGTTCAGGTAGTTCCCAATAGCCCCACTGTCTATGAAAGCCTTGAGGGCATGCATTCGGGTGGGCTGTGAAGGGTCTACCTAAACCACAGGAATAATGAAATGTGAGATCTGAGTGCTCCATTCCTAGCTCGACAGACCGACCTCTACATCTGCCGGGCGTTGGAGTTTTCCGCTGCCGCACCTGTGTCTTCCCCTGTGTTATATAGTACCCCCATTGTCTTCCGTGGGGGTTTAATCGTGCAGTTCCGGAGGAAGTGACCAGATTGGCCACAATATAAGCAAAGTTTTTCCTGACGCCTCTGTTCTCTCTCCGCCTTGGTGAGTGGTCCCCTGAGAACACCCAATTGCATTGGCTCTGAGTGTATTTCTGAGGCCTGTCGATTCGACGCTTCCTTTGGTCAGACATACACTGGTCTATGCTCTGATCTGATTCAGTCGGCCTTGCGATCCTGTAACCGGTGGTCTAGTTGCATAGTTAGGTCGATATATTCACTGCAGTCTTCGGGAGGATTAAGTACTTGCGCCAAGACATCTTTTAATTCTCCTCTCAGTCCTCGATAAAATAATGTTATTCGTTTCTCGTCTGGCCAACCTGATTCGGCTATTATGCGATTGAATGTGGTGACATATGAGATTAGATCCTGACCACCCTGTCGCAGAGAGAGTAGCTTATCATCCAGGGCCCGACCTCGAGTCCAATGGGCAAATAGTGTTTCCCTTTCACGCCGAAAACCTGGGTAATTTCTCAGTAAAGGGTCGTCCCTAAGCACTAACTGGACAGACCAGTCTGCCGCGTGCCTTCCTAAATAGGAGAGGACAAAAGCTACTTTAGCTTGGTCATTCAGAAAGGTGTCTGGTTTGCATATGAAATTCATGAACGCTCCAAATTTCTTGGGATCCCCAGAGAAGCGTTCCGGGGGTGCTAACATCCTGTTGCCTGGAAGCAGTATCTGAACGGGTGTGGCTACAGGTGCCACGTTAGGCTGCCCCAGTGGAACTCCACCTGGTACGGGTGCTAGATCAGCTTGGGTCTGTAGGAGCTGTCTTGCCAAATCGTCTGTTTTGTCCCTGTTGACTACCGGTTCGCACCTTAAGGCATTTGTCTCTGAGCGGGCTGCATGCACATTGGCCCGTAGTTCACCTAACAATAGAGAAAGCTGGTCTACCTCAGAGGTTTCCATTGCTCGGGCAGAGGTATTGAGGATGGCTTCATGTTCTGTCACACTCCACCTGTGTCTCTGCAGGAGCGATGGACGAGCCTCCCTTGACCCGAGTCTTCACTTCCCCTGTTTCACCCAGAGGAATACCTGTCAAATACAAGGTGTACACTCAGACCTGAATTCACCCGTTTCCCCTGGGCCCTTCCCTTCTCTTTACTGTGTGCTGTGATGTCCCCCTATGGGCTTACCTTGATCTTTAGTAGGGTGTGCACTCCATCCTGCATTTGCAGGGGCGCGATTCACTCATGTGATTGGTGCCAATGTCTGTAGGCTGAGTTCAGATGCCGAACGCTGTTTTATGCCTTCACAGTGAGGCCGAGAGTTCAAGGCGCCAGTTTCTTCACAGGCTAGAAAGTCCTTCCCACAAGTGAATGTTGCGCGGAGAATGTTGAGTGTCTGTATTGTCTTTGTTTGCCGGTATTTTTGTGAGTGAGTAGCACTGCGTGTAGAAGGTAGCGGCTGGTAGGTTTGCGCAGCACCTTCAATTCGAGCGCGCCTGCTAAAGTCTCTCTGTTTCCCTTGCAGGAGAAATTATGTGGTATTAGTGCCTCGAGTCCGGGTTCAGCGCTACTGGAGACTTGGTGATTAGGTAAGTTTGCACAGAGGCTTTTGGTAAGTATGCACCGCGTAGAGAGAGAAATCGCAGTGAAATAAATGTCTGCTTTATTGGAGCGAGCGCAATGATGAAGGTCTCTTCTTTCTAACAGGGGTTTGTGTGCTTGTGCAACTAACCTGGATTACAGCTTCGCGGAAAGATTCGGTGAGTATGCGCAGCGTTACTGATGTGCGCGTGTTAACGCTGTTCCTCTTTGTTCTTACAGGTGCCGGTGTAGAAGTCCCCTCTTGACTGGAGATAGCTGTGGCATGGAGTAAGAACCAGGTAAGCTGAATGATCCATAGCGGCTAAGCCGAAGTAGTATGATCCAGAGCAGGTAAGCAGAAGCAGGATGATCCGGAGCAGGTAAGCAGAAGCAGGATGATCCAGAACAGGTAAGCAGAAGCAGGATTATCCGCAGCAGGTAAGCAGATACTGGCTGAACCAGAGCACGGCAAGTGTGTTGCTGGTACAGCTCACAGTAAGCAACACGAAGCACTGGAAGAATCTTGGGTGTGGCTTATATAGCCAGCCACACCCAAACACTAGAGAGCTCATGAGTTATCATGCACTTCCTGTTTGGTAACAGGAAGTGGTAACCAGGAAGTTACTACAAACACTAGGAAGGAATGAGGGATTTGTTATGGGTTCTTTGTGTACCTATGCCAGGCCTGCCAAGCTTCCACCCATCTTGCCCCAACTACCTGCCTGATACCCATGACAGATACAGAGGACATGGGCCCCGGGGAGGAAGACAAGGAGTATGTTAGTCATGTGGGAAGTGGGGCCATTTTGCAAGGGAATGTTGTGTCTGTCCCATGGCATATTATGAGAATACACAAAGATATAATAATGAACAGCAATATGGTCATCCCCACCCAGGCAGCCCCTATGTGTTCCCCATGGGAGGTTATGGACAGGAAGAACAGACTGACAACCGATTCACACAAGGGCCCCAAGCACCACCACAAGGGATGCAAACATGATTAACACGCCAAAGCCAAATGAAAAAATACTCAATAACAACCCTTTTGCCACCACTGCAAATGGTGCACCAGCGCCATATCAGGGAACGACTATGGTTGGGGAGAACGTATTTACTTTTCCAGGAAAGAACACACACCTAAACTAGGACAGCCCACAGAGAGCACTTGTGTGTCCAGTCCTATCAACTACCCTATGTCCAGATGAGGAACCCCTGGTGGGGGCGGAGATAGGAGGCAGGCAGTTCATCTTTATAGTGGACTCAGGTGCAGAAAAATCGTGCCTTATGGGTGGTGGGTTTCAGCTGTCGGAAAAGAATTTGGAAATGCAGGGATTTTCTGGGGCTGTAGTCATGGTTCCTTACACTAAAGATTTGGATGTAAAGATAGGGGGAAAAACAGTACGAGCATCCCTCTTATACCACGAAGACTCAGCAGTAAATTTGCTGGGAAGAGACCTCCTTAGTAAACTTAACATGATCATTTTCTTTACTGAGATGGGCATAGTGTGTTCCACCCCAGCAATATGCCCACTCTGGGCAATGTTGTTGATCAACACAACAGCAAATGAAATAGCTGTCCGAGGGGTGCCCATTAATGCTGACATGTTTGTGTACCGGATACAGGTTCTGACACGGGTAGCACCCAAAATAATACAAAAAGAATGGAGGGTATCCTCTGACTTTATTTTCCGCCCTGTAGCTTCCCCTGAGATATTACCAGGTACTGTCCTTTCATTAGATCTAAAGGGAATACTAGTGTCAGCTGAGAGTATTGTGGTGATAGGTCTGGACACGCACGGATACGAGTGGCGAGCAGTATTGTGCATCAAATCAAATTTAGCGCAGTGAAAACTAATAGATGAGGAGCTGTTCACTAACAAGGACAATGATGGGGAAATAAATATGGAAATATGTATGCCATGCGATATAATGATAAAAAAACAGACAAATAATTAACCCCCTCATGGCCATTGTCAGTGCACCACCGTCATTAGGATATGAAGCAGGTGCCTGCAAATTTATGGACAACTAACCCCCATGATGTGGGTCTTTTACAAGCAGTAATCCGGGCAAAATTAAACTTAAACCCGGTGCAGTACTACCCCGGGTGAGGCAATACCCCCTCTCAAGCGAAGCAGAAGAGGGGATAAAAGAAACAATACATGCACTGTTACAGTAAGGTATCATTGTACCCTCAACCTCCCCTTATAATACTGCAATTTATCCGATTAAGAAAGCGATTACGCCGTATAGAAGAGTTCCCTTGTCCCAAATCCTGCATCCATTTTGTGCAGTTTCCCAAAGAAGGCCACACACTTCACAGTGGTAGACTTGAAGAATGCCTTTTTCTCGGTGCCACTTGATCCAAGTTCACAATACCTGACTACATTCACCCTGGTGGGAAAAAGATATGAGCATTGCAGGTGACCCCAGGGATACTGTGAAAGCCCAAGCATCTTTAACAGAATATTGCACGAGGATCTCGGCATTATTGAAGTTAAAAGCACAGTTATACAATATGTGGATGACCTCTTGATTTGTAATGAGAGTGTGAAACAATGCAGAGAAAATTCAATAACATTACTGAATTTGTTGTTGGCACGCAAGGGGTACAAGGTGGACAGAGGAAAGTTACAGTATTGTCTAGCAGAGGTGCTGTATCTGGGGCAATTTATATCCAAAGATGGTAAAACAATAATACCGGACAAAGCAGCAGTGATATGCGCTGCAGCCAGGCCCCACACAGTGAAGGACATGCTAAAGTTTCTTGGCATATGTAATTGTTGCCAAGCATGGATACTCGACTATGCAGCATATACGCGGCCCATACTACAAGCACTGAAGGAAGCACAAAAAGAAAGCACAACTATCACATGGACCCCTGATATGCACACAGCCTTTATAACACTAAAAGAATTGATCTCCACAGCTCCGTTCTAGTGACCCCAGATTATGAACGGGAATTCTTCCTGTTTTCACACTGCAATGGGACACTCATGACAGCAGTCTTAACACAGAAGACATCCTTAGGGCACACAGTGTTGGCCTATTACAGCGGCTCCCTTTACTCTGTGATGCAAGGACACTTTGCATGCAAACAAGCTCTCACAGCGGCCGCCTTTGCAATTGAAAAAAGCGCCACCATAGTAATGGGGTGCTCGGTTACACTTTTTGTTGAACACCATCTATCTATCTATTCTGATTTTTATATAGTGCACTATCGCCCATAGGCCTCAGAGCGCTCACACAGAGATAGAACAACACTCCTTGTTTGCAATACTGGAATGAGCTAAATCTACACTTATGACACAATGAGCAACATCTTATGAAATAATACTTTCTAGCTCCAATAATCACAAAGTACGCTGCAAAACAGTAAATCCAGCCACATTCATCACTGAACCATGCACGGTAGAAGACCTGCAAAATCACGATTGCGCCACATACGAGGGGGAAGGAAACGACATATCCAAAGCAAGTGAGAACGCCCTAGAGGAAGGTGAAGTGTACTTTGTGGATGTATCAGCATCTACTTGCCCAGAGACAGGCAAGAAGCATGTGGGTGCAGCAGTAGTAAGACTGGAAAAATGGGACATCATACAAAAAAACGCCTACCAATGCATTATTCAGCACAAGCGGCAGAGCTTGTAGCACTAATTGAAGCATTGCATGAAGCAAAAGGATGTGCAGTGACAATTTACTCAGATTCGGCATATGTAGCCACAATGGTACATGCAGGATTATCCAGTTGGAGGAGGAGAGGATTGAGAAGGGCAAATGGGCCCCCAGTACAACATGCTAAGCTTTTGAATGAACTGATAGCTCTCACAGAACCATCAGTAGTGGCTTTGGTAAAATGCCTAGTCCATACCAATAACAGTGATCTAATATCACCCACTGGTCTTTTGGCGTCAAGAAAGAACAGGGAATGTAGTAATGCCTGTGGAATTATTACAGCTTGCATTCCAACAACTACATTTTCCAGCACACACAACAAAACAACACATAGCTGCTGACAACCAGGAAGACTGGTTTGTCCCAAATCTCCAAGAACACCTTGCCAAAATGACAACTGAATGTGTAACTTGTCAAACGTACATTTCTGGAATGACCCTTAGGACACTGCGAGAGACACTGCCCCGCCCCATCGGACCTTTCTGTGAGCTACAGATCGACTATGCAGATATGGGAGAAAGGCGCAATGGAGCTAGGTACCTGATAGTGGTGGTCTGCCCCTTTTCAAGCTGTGTGGAAGCAGGACCCTGCGCCCACCAAGACGCAAAATGCGCTGCAAGGTTTTTGGTGAGGGAAGTGTTCCCGCGTTGTGGCATTTTTGATGTCATACGCTCTGATAATGGAACACAATTTGTTAACAACCTCTTTAAAGAAGTGACGTCCCTACTAGAAATAAAACACAAACTATGTTCCATTTACCACCTGTGAGCGAACGGAAAATCAACGGCCTCCTTAAAAGCAGACTTTCAAAATTGTGCCACACCCTCAAAAAGAACTGGGTATATTGTCAGCCTCTAGCACTATTTCAGTTATGAACACAACCTTGCAAAGACCACCACTTGTCCCCACACTAAATAGTAACAGGGAGACACATACAGACACCACTATCACCAATGAGAAGAGCATCAGATGCTCATAAAACTGCAACAATACTGTGGGAGGAATTCAAGGAGTACTTGACACAGCTTATGTGGGCAGTGAGGAGCATGGCTAGGCAAGTAGCCCTGCCCTTCACTAGGGAAAGCAAAACTGACACAAGTACTGCAGCACAGTTAAGGCCCAGGAGTTGGTTTATGTGCAAAGTTTTGTGAGGAGATGGAATTCTCCAAGATTTCATGTCCCTTACGAGGTGATATATTGCACACCCTCTGCAGTGAAGGTTAAGGGCCTGGAATATTGGATACACCTCTCTGATGTTAGAAAAGCACATGGCAGCATAATGCTAGAAGGGGAACAGCCAAATGAGCATCCGGTATGTGGATTCACATTCATTCACAGTTTGCCTATTCTTGCAGCCAGGTTGCAACCATCTTTCGAGTGGGCCCCGCAAATCAACTTGTCGTATTGTACCATCTTCTAAGGTGTTAGTAAGGGTAGTCATATGCCTGCCAGCAAAGCCTTGAACTGTCTTCATCGACCCCAGAGATGATATATCACAGTCTGGGCTGTTCAAGACATCCGGTGGATGTAATTCAATTCTTTGTTACCCAGCCAACCAGGTTTTCCTCGAAGCATAGGGTAATAATAATAATAATTAATAATAATAATAATAATTAGGCATTTATATAGCGCTACAAACCCTCAGGTATCTGAGCGCTGCTTATTATTACCCACGGTGTGTGGTGCTCATTTATCGACCTCGGAAGGATGAAAGGCTGAGTTTGGCCCCGCCGGGATTCGAACCTGCGTTAACAGGCTCTGCACGGATGTCAAAGCGAGCGCTCTACTCGCTCTGCCACTTGACACCCTCGTCTCTTTTTTGTCCCGTTCTTAAAGCGGGTGGATGTACAATACCATTATTACCAATATTGCTGTACCTTATGCCTTGTACCTCATTGTCTGACAAAGACAGATTGTGTGAATCACTAACCACATGCACCCTCAGCCTTTCTCCCCTTCTCCCCAGCACTTCTCCCCTTCCCTCTCTCCTGCACTTGCGTGATCTCAATGTCACTGGGCCTAGTAAGATCATTGTCTTGTACCCCCTTGTTCCCCTCCCCAGCCTCGTCGCGCCTTGAAACTCTTGTGTATAGGTGCACTATAAATATAATAGCCATCAACTGCATTTGGCTAGTGAGATCGATAGTCGGACGCTGGGTTCCTGTAATCTATTTGTCGGGAACTGGTATTGCATGACCGGAATCTGCTCATTCCTCGATAGCTTAGATGTAATATCCTCACCCTGCTCATCAAGCACTTCATTCTTCGCTTTGGAATCCAGGATAACATCCACAACGTTAGCCTAGTTTTCTTTCATCTCACACTGCTCTCTAGCCATATTTGTACAGAGAGAAAATAAAGACTTGATAGATGCTGTGCCCTAATGGGAATAATTGAGTAGAACTTCAATATTTGGGAATAACAGCAAGATATACAAGTGTGACTATAAGTACAACTAAGTGATTATTGAGTACATAAAAATTGAATAATGTTTGAATGTATATATATATATATATATATATATATATATATATATATATATATATATATATTCAGTGAAAAAACTTTGTTAAAGGGACGTTATGGTTCAAAGTAAAACCGAAAAACCCCTGAAATTCGGCAGTTATGGTAAGATAAGCAACCATAACTCGTGCCACCGTGCACTGCTAACACTAACTATTTGTATACATTATACTCACTCTCCTTTCCTTTGGGTGCAGTCACATCATGTGATACACATACATATGGTAAGTAGCAGCTTTGAAACAGAGCAATAGTTTGTCTCCATAAAGACAATCAGTTAGGTTATGAACTCTTTCTGCTACTACTTCTGCTTTTTTGTTTACTTCACTGTCCCTGTATATACTCATATTTGTATGTGTGGTTCTACGTGATTTCGCCGACCAATTTTTGGTCGTGGTACTTTTCATCGCCGGATTTTGCATCGCCAGAAACCCTGTTTTTGTTTTTTTTTTATTCAGGGGGGTTCCCCCCCCGAAGCTCCCCCCTTACTATCATAATAATACCCCAACCCCAACAAAACACCCCAACAAAACACCCCCAAAATAAAAAAAAATAAAAACGGGGTTTCTGGCGATGTAAAATCCGGCGATGAAAAGTACCACGACCAAAAATGCAATCTTGCTGTTTGCTTTTAAATCACAGTATCCGAATTGTTTCGCGCTGTGTTGTGAGATGATCTGTGTTGTTTTCCGGGTTCTGTGTTCCATGAGGCACCAGGGAGAATAAATCACAGATCAAACCCCCCCAGGTAAGGCACCCGGGAAAAAGGCCCACTGCACCTCTGCCTCATAAACGCTTGGGTTGGAATGTGTATATGTTACCCACAATTTATAGGCGACCCCTCATTCTTGTACGCGCTTTATGCCCAGCATTACTCTTTGCATGCCAATAATTATTGTGTAGTTTAGATTAGCTAGAACAGTCACATCTTGTGGACCCAGCCTGACCTTCACCCCACGAAGATGAGCCCAACTGGCCCACGTGCACGCAGACCGCCCCAGCCACAGCAACCAATTGGAGTCTGGCACTGTTTATTGTTACATACTGGGCCATAGGGGCCCACCAATGAACGTTATTATTTTACACTGTATGTAATGACCTCAGCCATGACGCGTTTTGCTTTATAATATACTGTTCATGTATTGTTTGGTAGAGTGCTTTCAGAGTAGCAGAGTCCTCTGCTTGTATCTTTTATCTGATATAAACTTTGTTCAAATTGCAATCTATCTCCTGGTCTCATTCCCTACTGGGGTGTGTCCAATTATTCTGATTTTGGGACTTGTATTTTGGGAATGGCCACCTTGATCTTCGTCAGCCTGAAATGAAAACACCTCTGCGATAGATTGGCAGAGAAACAGTGCCAGCCTGACTTGTTGGAACAAATACAAAATGTATACACAAATACGACCATAGGAATTTGGCTATCCCTCAAAGGCGCGCTGATTGAATAAATTCCAATGCATCGAGGAGTAAAGCAGGGTTGTTCTCTAGCACCCACCCTATAACTCTATAACTTCTACATTGCTGATTTGGGTGAATTTATGAAACAATGCAGAAGTTTTCCACCAAAGCTTGGAGATATGAGGATAACACATCTTCTACATGCTGATGATCTAGTCCTACTAGACCACACTGCAGTAGGCCTCCAAAGATAACAAAATCGTCTACAAGAATACGCAGATGTAAATCATTTGGTGATCAATATCAACAAAACTAAGATCATCATGCTAAAAAAAGGTTGTGTGGCCAGAATTAAAACAGTTAGATGGTTCCTTAATCACTTGGAGATTGACCAGATTCTGCGCTTCAAATATTTAGTGATTTGGATCACAAGAAGCCCAGTAGATACCAATTCCTTTGCATTCCAAAAAAAAAAGAATATATGCTTGTTAGTCAAGCTCAAATACTAAAGAAAAAGTATTGTAAATGTGCACTTAAACCAATCATCGACTTCTAGGTCGCAAAATCATGCCGGTCTTAACCTATGGCTCTCAGGCTTTTGTTGACCTCCCTGCAAACTATGGCCCTCTATGAAAGGGTCATTTTGGAAGAGAGCTCTCTGGCTTCCCTGTTCAATCGCCATCCAGGTGGTGAGGAAAGAACTGGGATTACATTCTCTTAAATCTGTAGCCGACTGGAAGACATTAAGTATGTTCAGAAAATGCAATTGTCCGAATTCTCCATATTTGATAAAAGGAATCAAAAATGAACTATTGAAAGGCACTAACAATTAATTAAACTCATGGGACAACAAATGTACTCAGTTACTCAAAGAAATTGGTTGTTCAATTGAAGATCTCTTGACAAACACAGGCAGGGTGAAAAAAAACAACGTGAATTGGACTGGATACAGACTCGGGATGAAGCTACCAAATTAAAATTGCACAAACAATTGTCAACCGAGTCAAAGAAACAAAGTGCGATCCAACTCTAACTTCAGAAATGCCCAAATCCAAAAGTATGGTCAGCCTTCATGGGGATTTGATTAAACCTGTGTAGATCCAGTGAATCGTCATAGTAAGATCCAAGGCAGAAATAAGTGACTTTTAGCGCAGGTTCTGTAGAAGAGCAGAATTTAAAGAATCTCTTTGCCATTTATTCTCCACCTGCCCGGCTTTCACTTGGAAACGTACCAAATACTTTGGTTATTTTGTGGAGATGTTTCGAACCCTAACAATGTAAGACTGGTTGAGATCTCTAATAGGAGGAACGAAAGTCACATTGATAATTGTGATGGTCCAATTCTATCGGAATGTATTAGAACCTTTGCTGTAAAGGAAGCTAGGACATTGCATTACTAATTATCTTGCTCAATATAAGGACTAAATAGACAGAGAAGTTAAGATTATCTCATAGAGAATTGGAAAGAATATGTCCATATATGTCAACTTTTTCCTGACATTGATGTAAACATACAACTGCAAATAAATGAAAAACATTTATTTTTTAAAATAAGGTATTTAAAATGCTGCATGTTTTTTATATTGGCACCGTACTCATAATGAGGCTCTAACAATAGAAGTGATGGAGGAAAGGTGCAGCAATATTGTGGGGAGAAACGTTTCACAGAAGTATCCATGGAGACAACTTTGTAATATTACTATGCAGAAAAAGAAGCCTAAAGGATTGAAAGGGATGTTAAGTTGAAAACATAACAAAGTACAATGGCTCAAATAAAGTGAGTTAATGGATTTGATTATGGTACTTCTGCATAACTTTACTACCCATTTATGAAACCTCAGAAAAAAAGCCCAAAGTTTCAATGTCAAGTTAATATTTTTGGAAGGATTTGTTGAATGGTTAAAATGTTATAAGCATCTCGAAAGGTGCTGGTTCTACATGGAATCCAAGGTAACCCGAACTTCAGGGTCACTTACGCCTACACTGTTATATAGGTCCAGGAAATCCTTCTAAATGAAACAGAAAATCTTCTTAAACTTGGCTACGACTTAAGGCCGTTTGAGATCAAAGTCGTACAAAATGGTGTAAAGGATGGAATGGAAAAAATGTTTCCTCCAAATACAATGGCATCAAGTGATAGATCTGGATGAGGAAGAGATGAATATAATGTCGAAAATGAGAAGGATAACTGGAGGTGGCTTGCCCTCTCTTTAAGAGAATCCATAGCGCAGCTGAATCAAATGAAAGTAAAGCTTTAGTGTAAGGAGGTATTTGAACTTACTCTCTTGGAATGTCCAGGGTTTTTCTGCACTTTGTACTAACAAAACCTTGTGCGAATATCTACAAATGAATTCCTTATTCTGTCTCCAAGAAACATGGATTGCTGGTCTTCCATTATTTGAAGGATATGATATTGTTGTGGAACCTGCTTTTCAGGGTCCAAAGGGATGTCCAGCAGAGGGGCCTTTTAATTGCAGTTCAACAGGGCAAGGGATTAAGCATTACCGATTATTTGGTTCGATGTAAAGGTGTTTTCATTGCCTCTGTAAAAATTGAAGGCCTCCCTAATCTTAAAAAGATCCTGATATTTAATATATATTGGGGTCCAGAAGGAAATTTATCATCAACCTTAATGAAGATCAATCAAAAAATTGAGGATTAGTATTTGCCATCTCATGGGGACAGGTGATAGCTTTTGGGGGATTTTAATGCATATTGCTCCAATCCCTCTTTAAGCAATAATGATACAACAGAAATTCCCCTCAAACTTAGTAAGTGGGGTACATAAGAAAGTGGGATACATAATAATGTGGTAAATCGAAAACTATTTCAAGGTCATCTGTGGCATACAAATCTGGAGGTTTGGGGCCTCCAGCCATTAATATTGATTGAAGAGAATGATGGGGACAACAAGAAAAAATGGATTGTTGCTAGGCCTTCCTCTTGCACAGACTATATTTTTGTAACCAACACCCTTCTTGATATGAAGAGTTCCTTCAAGGTGGTACTGACTGACCTCAGGGTACAGTCAATGCTAACTGCTGATACCCTTGGGGACAGCTGTCATTATAAAACCTTGTATTATAATTCACAGATTAGGATAAATAAACAGGGCAACCGCCTTAGGTGGATTGATAAAAATAACATATCTTTCAGTGTGCACATTTTCTATGATTTTGAGAATTCTTCTCTAGAAACAAATAATGCAATATACACTGTGTCAGCCTTCAACCAGTACAATGGTGGGATGTTGCTAAAGGAAGGCCTAAAAAGGCAAGGGGACAGATCTGGCAAAATATACTGCCACAAATTTGATCCCAGTATCCAACAGAAGAAAACGGCTGCTAGGAAAGAAATCAGAGCCAGGGGAGGAGTGATCCTATATACATGCAGATCAAATCAAAATAAAACAGAGATTGAGGAATTGGACAAAGATGTTCAGGGCTAAACTCCTACAAGCAGATAGCGAGAACATGCTTTGCTCTTTAAATCAAAAATCTCGTGTGTTCCTTTTGAGTTCTGATCAATGATCTAGAAAGAACACAAAATGTAATGCTAGCGAATCCAGTGAGAGAAGAGGTTTGGGACTCTTACTTAAAGAACTGTATAAACCAGGAAACCACTCTACACCCTTGGTTTCTGAAGGGAGTGAAAAAACCTGGTCAGTTAAGTTCACTTTGTGCGATGTCATGAAACGTATTGCTAGTGCCATTCAATCAAGAGCGGGGGAACCTAATTCACTTACATATGTGATAATTAGAATATTGATTTATGGGCTAGAATTCTCTTTATTCTGTTTAATGCCTTCTTGCAGACTTCTGATAATTCCAAATTCATGGAAAACTTCATACATCTGTCCTATATTTAAGAGGGGGAATAGGTTATCCCCAGAAAACTATATACCAATATCTTTAATGGATGTGGACTCTAAAATATTTGCTTCTGTCATTTTGAGACAAATAGAAGACTTGAGCAGAGAGAGGGTGTTATGACCGGCTCTTGGTCATAGGGTTCACTCCAAGGGACACTCAGGATACACAGGCCAGGTACGCATAGTGGTTACTTTATTAGCTTCTTAGGTTACAGGATCAGATGTCAACAAGTCATTAGGAGATAAAGAGGAAAGGGGCAGGAGCCCACTGGCTCCCACCACCCAGGCTCACATAATCTAACTGCCTGGGTTAGAACCCATTCAACCCCAAACATTCTAATCTCACACTCCAGACTCACAGCCTACATTCTGATGGTGACATCAATCCTGGCTCAGCACACATGCAAGTATAAGAGCCAACCCTAACACCTCCTTTCCTACAACAAACAAACACACCTCAAACACACACTTAGAGAAAGCAACCCTAACACCTCCTCCTCTTGCATAAAGAACAACACACACTTTCACAACAGCAAGACACACCTCACTCTCAGCAGAGGTCCGCTAACCCCAGAGATTGAACAAACAGGCGTAACTAACATCCTATGACAGTCCCAGCCGCCACAACTAACATTCCTAACCAATCAAAACATCACAAATCGCCTTCCGTTCCCGCCTGCCACAAAGGAACCTCGAACTGCCACTTTCGAGCACTAACCGCCCACCTCGGCAAACAAACCACAACACTACCAAGACCAACCAAACACAAAGCTCCTTCCGTTCCTCTCTGCCACAAAGGAACCTCGGACTGCCACTTCCGAGTACTAACTCCCAAAACCGGGAAAAACCAGGTACTGTCATAACTGCGCAAGATTCTTACTAACAACCCAACAATCTACCTGGGTCACCAAGAAACCACAGTCACAACTCATGCCGCTGTCAAATCCATTCCAAAATTCAAGCAACACAGACACACCTAATCACCAGTCACTCACCTCATCACACCAATAAAGAAACGCAACCAGCTGTCACTAAACAACCACCACCAGCATAACGCTACAAATGTTGGCCAGACAAATGAGCCCTTCAAAACCAAATTAACACCCCAAAGTGAACACAGCTGCAGATGAAACGTTGCCAGGCTTCTGAAATTAATCAAGAGCGGACTCAAGAACAATTCCAAAAGTCACCTAAAGTTAAAAGAAAACACTAAATGCAATGTAACTTGCATCTCCAGAATTCCAAGCAATCCCTGGACCTTAACAACTCCAGGGTCACCAAAAACATCAAAGCTTCACACAGCTTCAAGTAAACTCTGCAGAGCTAGACACCTTCAAAAACAACATAGAAGCTTCACACAGCTTCAGGCACTAGTCCCCTGCTAGATGCCTCTGGACTGCTCCGCAGAGCCACAATCCAAAACAACATAAAAGCTTCACTAGGTTTCATGTGAGCTCCTCAGAGCCACCAATCATCACAAAAACACAGCTTTGCAAAGCTTATGGTACTAGTCTCCTACTAGGTACCTCTGGACCCCTCAGAGTCACTAACCAATTAATCAATAATCACATTATAAGCCCTGGGTTACTAGCCTACCACTAGTAACATCACTAACCCCACAGGGCCTCAAAACACCAAACACCTCCAACTCCGCAGAGTCCCCTGACCAACCCTGGTCATGTACATCAATTAAAACATATTCCAAAAAACAATAAAAAAGATTTCAAAACCCAACACTGGTCATGCACCAACACTAAAACATTCACATACTGCTACAACACACACACAAACACAGGATGTTCAAAATACAGACAACCCCGGCATAGAATGTTAACTGCTAAGGAGCGCTGCAGTCACTCTGGCAGTCATCATGGGTTGCACATCCATACACGCACAAACAGAACATCACGCCTATAATGCCTCAAAAATGGTTATAGTAAGCATTGCAATGACATATCAATAATCACATTATAAATTGCAGATCTCATTTCCTAAAAATCCATGTTGCCAAAGCATGGGCAACTCTAAATGCTGAAATCAGTCAAAGATTGTGGTAACCATTAATGACCAACATCACTCTTATTGTGCTTTAAGATCACAAATCTCACACCACACACACACAAGCAAAACATAGTCTTAGGATGATCAGAACATTGAAACATAGTACATCCAAGTCACATTTTCTAAAAGTCCATGTCGCCATTAAACAGGTAACCTAATATGCTAAAATGCCTCAAAACGTTATACTAAGCATAATAGGATCAACACCCTTTGATTGTCCACCTCAATCAACCTCATATGTGCCACTCACACACAACCCCTGTCACAACACAAATGTGGAAACCAACTTTAAATGAGACCTAAACGTCCATGTTGCCAACTGGGGCCAACTCTAAAACCAACCTGCAATGCCTCAAAATGGTTACATCTAAAATAAAATGCATCTCCTATTCTAAGTGCAACATCATTCTCACTAATACTTCTCATGGTAATTCACTACTAATGCACAACAGTACTCTTCAGTCACTGCTTGCCACATCGTTGCTCAATCCATAATGACATTTTACTTTTAAATGAAACTCCAAAATTTCTTCTGCAAGCATAAACTAATCATCCCCAAAAACTACTATCATACCCAAACCCAAACAGTAACCATTTTCTCATTGCATGGTCCCCACCTCAGACAAAATCAGCATAGCGTCTATTCTCATTAAAACCTTTAGCCTCCAGGTGTATAAAAGGCACAATTACGCTTACTTGGCATGGAAATTACACTTCCCCTTTTTAAATAATGCTGGCATAGTCACTCAGGAAATGGTGGCACACTTGGGCAGCCTCATGCAACCCTGCCAATGTCTCCTCATGTACCAGGGGGCCTGTTCCTGGCAGACTCCAACAGGCCATCCTTGCCCCAGGCTCCATGGGGCAGGATGCTTCTGACACCCCTGGGTGGTCGCCTGCAACAGCCCTGGGGGCTGACTAAAGCAGTACTTGGTGGCTGACTCAAACAGCCCTGGGTGCTTTCCATTTCTCCAGACTCTTGGACAGCCTCTAATGACTCCTGGCCTCAAACAGGGCACTCTCCCTTCTTCCCAGGGGTCTCCTCTGACAGGCTGTCCCTTCCAGCCCAGGGTGCTTTCCATTTCTCCAGACTCTTGGACAGCCTCTAATGACTGCTGGCCTCAAAGAGGGCACTCTACCTTCTTCCCAGGGGTCTCCTCTGACAGGCTGTCCCTTCCAGCCCTGGGTGGACTGGCTCAAACAGCCCTGGGTGGTGGGTGCAACCAGTCTATGGGGGCAGTGGGCTCTCCCTCTCTCCTTTCATTTACTTGTCCTCTTGCCTGCACCCCCCGCAGCAGAGTCTCTTCTCCTCTCTCACATGACATCACACAGGTGCCTTCATCTCCTTTTGCTTCACTTGGTGTCCACTCCAAGGTCCTCCTTCACCATACCTTGGACCATCCTCGTCGCCAATTGTTATGACCGGCTCTTGGTCATAGGGTTCACTCCAAGGGACACTCAGGATACACAGGCCAGGTACGCATAGTGGTTACTTTATTAGCTTCTTAGGTTACAGGATCAGATGTCAACAAGTCATTAGGAGATAAAGAGGAAAGGGGCAGGAGCCCACTGGCTCCCACCACCCAGGCTCACATAATCTAACTGCCTGGGTTAGAACCCATTCAACCCCAAACATTCTAATCTCACACTCCAGACTCACAGCCTACATTCTGATGGTGACATCAATCCTGGCTCAGCACACATGCAAGTATAAGAGCCAACCCTAACAGAGGGACATTTTGAAAATATTTAATCGGGTTTCCGTATAGGCATGTGCACTGACTGCAGAGGACTGATATTGACCAGTCTCGAACATGACAATGTCATCACTAAAGCTCACACTGCAGTGTATGTTGCTTCAATGGACCCATCTAAGGCATTTGATCTAGTGGACCGTAGGAGGTTATGGCATAAATTACTCATGCTGTTTATGCCCTCCGGCCTGCTGAATATTCTTTTTAGTCTTCACAATGAATCCTTTGTTAGGGTGAGAATGTTTCAAGAAGGCCTAATGTGCCAAGCTATCCCTACCTTTAATGGTCTAAGACAGGGGTCTCTGTTTGCCCCGCCATTGTTCAATTTATATGTATCAGATGTTGGACGCCATCTAAGCAAACCATCTGTATTTTTGTATTTAGTTTATGCTGCATAATTTGCTACATATATAGATATAGAGGACAGTTAATACTGTAAAGAGGCTAGCAGGTCTGGTCATTCTTCTAGTGACAGGGTAAAGACACCACTAGGCCTGACTTTAGGTCAGGCCTAGTGGTCACTTTACCAGTGGCACTATTCTTACTGTATTCAATGGCCAGTGGGTCGGCTGCAGTAACCTAAAAGGGTAAAGCATCAAGCTCCTTTTAGCACTGGCTAATGTGAATACTTGGGTATTTTGGGGGATTTTGACATAGTGTTTGAGTTTGTGTGCTTACTCTTTCCAGTAAGTTTTGTGTTTTAGTTTGTACTGGATATTTTGCTTCACATGAAGAGCATATGGAGGCAAATGGATGCTATCATTGTCAAGTAGGCTAAAGCAGGAATGTAGGTGTAGTTAAAATAGTAAGGGGGACTGGTTTTAGTATGTTGAATGACCAGTGCGACTGGTTGTAGTCCACTACCAGGGTGAAGTGTCCATGTACCAGTATGTACATGAAGAAAAGAAAAAGTCATTGGAAAAGGTATATGTTCTGGAGAAGATGACAAGCACTTATGTACCCTCATAGATAGTAATTAAGGGCCTGGTTACAAGTTTTGCAGTAATGGTAAAAGACCAGATAATGGCAGTGTTGCCCAAATTATGAATTTTGTTTTTTAGAAAATAGTTTTTCTGCCTGGTTTTGTCTGGTGGACTTTACAGCCACATTAAAGCAGTATCACATGAAGTAATTACCATATCCCCATGAAGTCCTATTGGACCTCAACATGTGGAATAACGGTATAGTCCAAAGGACCTGTAATCATGCAGACCTACTGTGAGGGGACAGAAATGGGAGATTGACACAAAGGTATAGTTTTCTCAAAGTTTGTCATTTTATTAAATAAAAAGGGGTGAGAAAATTGCCTATCTTTCCCTATCCTAACAAGAATGTCTATGCCTAGTAAACTTGAACTACAGGAAAATGACCTAAACTCCAAGAAGTTTCTGACCATCATACTAATTAACACAAAGAAATTATACAAGGAATGTTTGGCTGTCTTCAGTTCAACAAAACAATATACCAATTCAAAGCTAAAGGTTTTAGAAAGTACTCTTTGTTCCCAGGGTTCAGCCCTCTTCCCCTTGAAAAATTCAGGAATACCCTGAGCAAAGTTCTGACTCATCAAAATTCTGTTAAGTGTAACACAAAAAGTATTTTCCATTCACTGCGTCTTTCCGCTTAGCAAAGTAAATGCCTCTTTCACAGATGCTCGGTCACAAAATCAAAACAACTTTTGTTCTCCACAGTATCCTTCTTGGTAAACCAAATGTCTCTCTCTCAAAATCGAAGATTATAAACCAAGGCAATTCTTCTCTACACAATGCCAAGCAATTGTAAGCAAATCAAACTTATTCTTCAAATGAGCCACTTTTTGTCATGATAGCAAAGCAATTACTTTGATGGAGTCAACAATTTCTTTCAACCACTCCTTTTCACCATAAACAAACTTCTTGAAATCATTGTCTTCTTTCCTGGTACACTCACCTGCCAGGACAGGATAAAAACTCCTACAACTACAATTGCGCTTAATAGCCGTATTTGTTCAAAAATTCTCCATATAAGTATCCTTTCTGCAGAGGTTTGTAAAATGGCTGCTTCTTTTTATAGTCTCTTAATTCTTGACAATGTGGGTTGCAGATTTTCCAAACTTGGTATCCCACAAAAGGGGAAGTGTACCTTTGTTGTCTCTGTGTGACTCTTCTGTAGCCTTTTGACTGTTGGCAATGCAGGTTACAGGTTTTCCCCCGTTGGCGTTCCATATGGCAGATCTTCTGTGGTCTGTCCGCTCTTCTGACAGTTCATTTATAACTGTTGCGTTGTGCACAGCTCATCGGTGGAGCTCTGACAGCACTGTGGGGTCTCTGCTTTCACTTCTTCACTGGAGGGTACAGCGCAGCTTCCTGCTGCATTCACTCTGCACTGCCACACACCTTCTCCTCTGTCAGCTGCGTTCCTTCTGCTTTCATGGCAATCCCTGCATTCCTTCAGCATCTCCTTCCCCCAGCTGCAACGCATTCCTGAGTTGAAATGTCCTGCACAAGTGCCTCACAGTGCAACAACCAGACCACTCAATTTGTTTAATCGCACATTTGATCCTCATTGACTCTGAGTCTCTCTTCCTTGTCCAAGTGCCGCAGGAATAATGGATCCCAAAATCCATAGTGGTTTTTGTCTTTTTATATTCAGTTAGTTTTAACTGCTTTGTGATCTGAGAGTTGTCATTGTTAGGGGAGATTGTGAAAAGGGTTGGTGACTTACTCTTGGGGTTAGGACCTCTATATAAGACAGAATCATAACAATTAGAGGTGGTGATATTTACTTCCTGAACCCCCAAGGTACCAAGCATATTCTGTTTCGCAGACTTTTCATAGTATGTGCTTTGGGTAGTTATATTGGAGGGACTTGTACACTGACAGCATGCCATTAGGTATTTGGGAATTATGGTAATCTCATCTTCAGTAGAAGATGAATACAGAGTCCCTCCTAAAGGAGTCACCACTTCCCCCTGACAGCCATCTCCTTACATTTGATCCTCCCTCACGTTACCACCCTAGGGTTAGAATCAGGTAGCAGCTGTCTTCCCCTGGTAACATGTGAGGAGATCTTAGGCTGGGGTTTAGCGATGACTCTGCAGGATTCATCACACTACTGGGCTCCCCAGTAATTATAGCATGCTGTATTGGTAAACGAGTTTGGAGGTGAAACTCTTTTTAAAAAATCCACATTTCATGTACATAAGGAATTTGTTAGTAATGTACGTAATGATACGCAGTGCACCGTACATTTATAAAATTCTAGAACATATTCTTGCTTGTGCAGAACAATAACATTTAAATAGTGAACACTGCAGGCCTTATTTTGAATGTAGGTTCTGCTGAGAGAATTCCTTACTTCTAGAATTATAGTTCTTAAGATGAAACTCTAAAAAGTATTGTCTATAATAAAACCCTGCAGTGTACTTAATGTTCTAAAGTAGTTAGACTCTGGTTGGCGTACTCTGAACAGTGTTGCTTCATTCAATAAATGGGTATAAGTTTATTTTGTGAACTTTGGTTTAAGATATATAAAGAAGACAGTTTGTAAGTTTGCAGGTAATTGTTGTTTATGAGCAATGTAAGTATCATTACTCTCCCACCAACTGCATGTGTTTTATATATGAACTACCCAATATAATAGTACCGAAAACTGCATGGCATATTTCTTCTTCTGTGGTGATTTTGTTTTCAATCAAGACACTTGTCCAGGTGTGAAGTTGCTAAGTTTACAGTTATTTGGTTCCATCTACCAGTGACCATATTTTCATTACAGTGACAAGTAAGCCATTTCTATTTTTAGAGTCAAAAGAATATCTGAATTACAAAACAAGCACCTAATTAAGTGACTTGCTTTATTTACTAGTTGCTGCAAAGGTACACTATCACAATTTGAACAGTCCTTTGCGTCCTTGGGACTCTGCGTGAAAGAGGCGAGCTGTGGAGCTGTGAAGGGGTTAACATTCGGATGGAGGCTGGAGGCGGGCTCTGAGGATTCATAATCCCCTGTCACACAAACTCCTGCAATATTTGATATTTGATTAACCTGCAATAATTTTAAAATATCCGCATAACCATCATTTTTTTACTTCTTTTAAACATGCTAATATTTTTAACACAGTGCTAGCAGGCAAAATAGCCAGTCAGTAAAGTTGAACAAAGGAGGGGGCTGTGAGGGGGCTGCAAGATATTTCTCTCCCCCTTTCCTCCCCCTAAAGGTTTATTTTCTTTAGGCGAGCCATCCACTGTGCCTTGGGCCACCACACTGATGGTGCAGGGTATCTAATTAACATCCTTATATTGCAAGTCTTCTGCCACGTTTTGTGATTTTTGACCTCCAATTGGTCCTAGCAATCCTGGTCAAGTCGGCCAAGTTGGAGTCTGGGCCTCCGAGTATAACCCCCACAACCCGCATATGGGGAAGAGAAAAGCGGGGGAAACGGGTGGGGGGTCGCTGGGAAACGGGCGAAGAAACCCAAGAACGCCCGAACCTCAAAAATTGCCAAACCCACAAAAACTGTGAAATCACCTCCCAATTCTGGTCCTAAAGTAGCCAAACCAGCCCTCAATTTATCACAAAGATCCCTGGACTCTTACATGGATGTTATGGCCAACAAAATAGTAAACTGCATGAATGCAGCCGAGGCAGCCTCTAGAGAGGTCATTCCTTGGATAGAGGGATCGGGTATTGAGTGTGTGGGGGAAAAAGACAAAGGTCTTGGCCTCTCGTTGGCTGGTGGTGTTGATTTTGGGGTTAAAAATGGAGGGGAGATAACCCAGGCGTCACTGCCTCCCCAGCATCCCAGGGAGGGTGGGGCACGGGACAAACACTTCAGCCTACGAGGTCAGGGAGGCTACGCCATTGGATAGCTCCACGGCCAGTGAGGGGGACAAAGAATGGCTGGAGGCTTTAATGGACGAAAAACTGAGACCCCTGCAGCTGTTGCTGACCTCCCTCAGAGGGCTAAAAAAGGGGGTTCTAAACACCCTGGCAATTATGGATGATTCAATTAGGGCAGTCTCCCTTAAACTGTGTGACCTGGTCAGCTTTGTTGAGGAAAGGGGAGCAGCTGACAGGCACTGTCAGTGCCCCTCAATTGTATCCCCAACTGGTGGCGATTCCTTAAGTGCTAAGGCCTCTGACACAAAAGACAGACAAGTTGATGTTGTCATTTTAGTGGAACAGGAGGTGGTCCCAGTAGAACAAGAGGGGGTGAGTGGGTTTGGAAGGCACACAATGGCAAGTAATCAGACAGAAAGTACACCTGCACAGGGGTTTGGGAGTGGACAGGGGAATGCTATAACCCTGAATTTACCACCGGAAGCGGTCCGCTTTGTGGGGATTATTACCGGAATACCTGGGCTCCCTATGGGGAGTTTTGAATCAACACTTTCCCTGATCAATAAGGCATCCCGCTGGATAAATTCGAACTTGATGGGGCCCAAGATAGACCCCAAAATTATCCGTATGGCAAGGCGAGTGGGTTGGGTAGGGAATAGGCCCAAGCACCTGAATGGGGATTGTGTGGTGGTAACCTTTTCTGACTCACAGATAACTCACTACCTTTTGAACACCAATTTAGCCCGGGGCCTTGAGCCCAATGGTAATAAATTGGTTAGTAAACTTTTACCCCTGGACTATTTCTATGTCCAGAATGTGGGGCAGGTGGCGTGTAACCAGTCAATGGCCAATAGGACTGGTAGGGGTCATGTAGAGAGGAATACTGCCCCAGGTCGGCCGGGCGCAACCAACTTACCTTTGGCCGGCTGGAGTACCATCCCCATGAATAAGAGACAGCGCAATGCCACGGAGAGAAACGATGTGGCCTCCCTACCACTAGACAATCCCTATGAGATCCTAACGTCCTGTGAGGATGTAGATTGACAAGAGGCTATGGTTGAGGACAGTGCAGCCTTGCAAACACCATTTGTACCCAGTGGAGACTCCCCAAGTAAGAGCTCAGAGTTCCGTCTGCTCTCGTGGAACATTGCGGGGTCAATTAGGAAGATGAACCTGGAGCCAGTCATAGAGCTTTTGCAATCAAACTCAGTGATCCTACTCCAAGAAACCTGGGCCATAGAACCCCCACACCTTGATGGTTTTATTTCTTTTGGCATCCCGGCAAAGAAAAATCTGAGAGGGAGACATTATGGTGGTTTGTGCATTCTGATTAAGGCTTCCATCGAGTGTAGGTTTGAGGTGATTCCGACAGGGCTGGACTTTGTGCAGGCGGTGCTGTTATCAGCTGAAAAGGGGGTTGAAGTATGTATCATCAACTTTTATAATAGCCCCCATATCTCTGATCTTGATAGATTAATCAAGGTTAAGAGGTTCATAAAGGACCTACTGCACAAGGGCATGAATAAACCAATCTCCTATATTTGGGGGGGGGACTTCAACCTCAAAATGGGTGGGGGAGCAGTCAGGGATATTTTGGACCCTCAGGAGGACATGGTGGAGAATATCCCGCCCAGGTGTATGAGGGATGAGAGAACGTGCCAAAAAGGCCTACAGTTTGGCCTATGGTTGTTGGAATGGGGCTTTCGCATAGTCAATGGCCGCTTAGCACCAGATATTCCAGGTGAGGTGACCTTCAATAATCATCAAGGCAGCTCAACAATAGACTATTTTTGCATTTCGGTGAACCTATGGGAATATACTGTAAGTTTTGAGGTGATGGCAGATCTCAATTGCGACCATTTTCCCATCTGTCTGTCACTTAAGGGCTTGTTGGGGGGAGGGGTTTCAAAGGATATAGCCCCTAGCCCATTGCTGGGAGTACCTACTGGCTCGAGAAGAATTAAATGGGGGACAATCCTAGAAGAAGAGCTACACTTTAAAACAATTAGCGAGAACGAGCCCCTTGTGATGGACATTTTGGGTGATCACTTACCTGCAAGGAGTGTAGTTGTGAAATTTGTAGAATTGTCAGATGCTTTCACAACCAAATTCACTATAGCCGCAAGGGCTTCGGGGAAGGTATTGAAGAGAGGGTGGTTTGATGAGGCCTGCAAAAGGGCGAAGAAAACTTTGCTGCTGACACTCAAGGATGCTTCGAGCAGCAGATCTGTGATTGCCCTAGCTAGGAAGGCATACAACCACGAGCTAAAGAGAAGGAAACTGGAGATCGAAAGGTCAGCTTGGGAAGGCTTTCTGAGTGCTTCTTTGAGAGGGGACCAGAAGGCCTTTGGGCCTTTGTAAAAAGTGGGCCGGAGAGCTGTTGGTCCAATGTGGGCAGTGGCACCCACATGGAAGATGGAGCCTGGTTAACTCATTTTGAGAGCCTGTTTGGGTCAACAAGTATACAGGCCCATATAGACTTTGCCTTGCCTGAAATTTGAGGTGGAGGAGATAGAAAAGGCCATTAAGCTTAAAGCTCATAATAGAGCCCCGGGCCCTAATATGATTCCCTCTGATCTATTTCAACATCCGGTAGATCTGTGGGCCCCACTCTTAACGGTGGTGTTTAACGCTTGCCTACAATCAGGGAAGTATCCTCCCTCTTTGAAAAAGGCTATAATCTTCCCTATTTTCAAAAAGGGGGACATGTCCAGCCCTGGCGCATATAGGCCAATATCTTTGTTGGACTCCTCCTTTAAAATTTTTGGAAGAATTTTGTTGGCCCGATTAGAAACCTGGATTGGTGAACAGTCTATCCTCTCTGAAATTCAATTTGGGTTTCGCCCAGGAGTGGGCACGATGGAACAGAGCCTAAACCTATATCTTCTAGTGGCTAACTCAGTCTTTAGCCGGTGTGAGGCAGTTTATCTGGCCTTCATGGACCTGAGCACAGCTTTTGACAAAGTGGACAGAGCTAAACTGTGGGCTGTGCTCGGGTCCCTAGGTTGCCCTGGGGATATCCTGCGGGTGTTGGTCGACTTACACACAGATAATCAGGCATGTGTGCGTAGTGGTCCAGGGGGGCATTGTACGGCCTGCTTCCAGGTGGGGTGTGGTGTAAGACAGGGCTGTGTGTTGGCCCCCATTTGCTTCTGTCTCTACATCAATGACCTTTCCCAGGACCTTATCGACATTCTTGCGGATTTCTTGGTTCTGGGGGGCAGGGGCTTCCCGGTACTGGCTTACGCGGATGATACAGTCCTTCTTTCGAGAACGCCTAGGGCTCTACAGGCCCTGATTAATGCTTACGCAACTTTCATGAATAATCTGGGCCTAAAAATAAATACTAAGAAATCAGCAGTAATGGCCTGTGTAGGTAGAAAACGCTCAGCCCCCATGAAACCAATGCTCTGTGTTGGGGAAATTATACCCAGAGTCAAGGTTTTTGACTACTTGGGAATTAGTTTCTCAGAAGCACTAAATGGTGGGGCCCACGTGGCCAAACAATCCGCGAAGATGAGCCAACAACTAGGAGGCATTTATAGATTTATGTCCAAGTGCAAGGGACAACCACTAGACGTGATCACTAAGATTTATGGAGTACAAACCGTAGCTACCACTATGTACGGTGCACCCATTTGGGGCCTCCAGAATGCAGCTGAGATTCAAAGGAAGGAGACCAAATTTTTCAAAAACTTGCCGGGACTCCCATCCAGTGCCTCTGGAACAGCAACGCATAGAGAACTGGGTGTGGAGTTCTGGGAGGATCAGTGGGCAATGGCTCCACTTTTATTCTGGGTCCGGTTATGGGCCAATGAACATGCCTCTCTTTGCCACTTCATCATTCATGCTGTGTTGGATAGAGTTGGATGGAAAAAAATTCCCTGGCTTGCATATGTTTTGAAAACTTTGGGGGATGTTAACCTAAGCTCCCTCTTTCCGCCCGCTACATTAATTACCAAGAGGGAGGGGGCGCAATATAAAATAGCATTGGGTGGGATTACAGTAAGGAAAAGAATCCTCGGGGAGTATGGCCACAGATCTGGACAATTTCACACTAGTATCAGTAGACTCACAGCAATACAACCCTACCTGACCTGGAGTCCGCACAAAAAAGACAGGTGGCTGATTACGAGGGCACGGTTTGATTCCCTTCGGCTACAAGGGAATACTTACAAATGGAAAGGCTTTCCCGACTCGGCGGGTTGCCCGATCTGTGGCCACCACCTCAAGGATCTATCCCACCTATTGTTTTTTGTGCAGGTTATGCCGGCATTCGTAGAGCGACCCTGATTCCCGCCCTTAAGAAGACAGCGATACGTTCGCACAGGGCAGCTCTCGTGTTTCTTTTGAGTGCCGACACGCCCTACACAGCGTGGGCACTGCTCATGTTTTTGAAGAGAGCGATGTTCTTCAGAAAGGGCATATTAAAACTGCAAGGTGATGCTAGCTAGTACTATGAATTTATAACACTTTTTATCAATTGGTATTTAAAGTTTATTCTGTGCTTTTAACTGATGTTGTTAGTGCTGTTATGGGGCCATTACCTATGAAACTACACGACCAATGATCTTATTGCAAGTTACCCATTTTGAATGTTCATGGTTTTTAATTATCTAGAAGTTTTGATGAAACTGTAATTTTATATGTGCATAACAGTGTTTTTGTCGTTTAATGTATTCTTTATTAATCCGAATAAACTTGTTTGACTTGACTTGACTTGAAATTTGAACAGATATTGTGAGAAACCTGAAGGTGTCTCCCTAACCAGTCCCCAGGGATCTGTCATCCACATGGTCAGGACATGGCCATTGCTATTGGATCCAGTTCCTGGGGGTGGACCATTGAAGGAGGATCACCTGGATGGGGGGTCCTCGAGGAGTGGAGGCGGGACACTGACAGGTGAGATGCGGTATCCCCCTTCCTATAACACCTTTTCCCCAGCCTACTACGTAGGACATTCCAAAACACTGCTCCCTCCCTTTTCTGACATGAACACTTTTGCATACCACGAAAGAAAACAGACTAACACCAAAGCCGTTTACCTGACATGTCCCAATACAAGGGTCAGGCAAAGTCAGGCAATTGACCAGAATCACACACACCTGACAGCCTTTTACCTTCCCCACAGGGATAAAAGGTGGAATAAGGCAGACCGCACCACGACTCATCTATCCAAGTATGGCAGTTCAAGAGGAGGAGAAAGGTGGTGAGAACCGAAAGGGTGACAAGGAGAGAAGCGACCTTGCTCTTTCCAAACCAACCCTGCAAATCCTCTGTGGAAGGAATTATAAGACCACGAACAATAGCCAGCATGTGTTGCAGCAGATGTCAACGGTACACTGGGCCCTCCTTTGCTGATAACCAAGCCAGGGAGAGACGTTTGCCACCATGGTACCGGCCGTGACTCCAGAGACAAGAGAAGTGAATCGGTTCATCACAGCCGGTGATGCGAGGTGAGAGCCAATAAGAAACCAGACTTTGTTGAATGAAAGTCGCAAAAATGGTACGTTTATGCCAGTTCAAGGAACTGTGAATATTAAGGGGGAAAACCAGCTGCAGAGGAGTTGGCTCCACGTGGGTACTCACTCGAGAGACTCTGGCTGATTACCCTATTGTTGAAACTACCATTACCAGAAGGCATTAGGAACACAGCAAGAAAGGGGTCACAGTGATCCCACAGGTGTCTAGTAAACTCCTCTGTACAGTCGAAAGTCTTTGAGCGGCAGAAGTTGAAAAGCTAAGGGAAGTAAATCCAGACTCGTAAGAAAGTAGAAGAAAGTGTGTGTAATTGGCAAGAGTGAACTCGACAGAGCATGCCGATGAAAAGGGAGTCCTGATGAACATTGTGTTGACAAGAGTAAACCCGGCAGAGGGAAGTCCACAGTGAGCTGTTTAAAAAGAAATTGAGTCTCGTCAATGTAAGGAAAGCCATGGTGAACCCGACGGAGGAAGGCTAACATTCGAGATGGGTCTGAGCCCAGAAGAGGGGAATTCAGGGGTGAAAAGCCAGCACCCCATTGACAAGTGAATGCAACTGAGAGATCTTTTTGAATACAAGCCAGAGTGAACCAGACAGAGGGAGGCTGAAATTTGAGAGGGTTATGAGGCCAGAAAAGGGGAAAAGGGGGGCCCAGGGGTGAGGAATCATCGCCCAAGTGCAATCCGAGAGGAACTTTTTGTTTGTTAGGTTGAATCTATCAGGCCCTTGGAAGCATGAACCACCAAAGGTCCTGATACTGCTAGGAACTGTTCATGGATCTGAGCCCAGAAGAGGGGATCGAGGGGTGAAAAGTCATCACCGCTTCCCTACATGAACACTTTCACATGGACAGTGTGCTCTGGGGAAAGACAGATGCACACCCAACCATTACATTGGACAGGTCCCGCTAATCGGGTCAGGCAAACTTAGGCACTTGACTTTTTTTTTAACTTAATTTTATTTGTAATTGTAAAGAGAACAAGACATTTCAAAATAGCAGAAATTACAGGTATAAACCACCACACTGTCAACAGTCTAGGTCTCCCCTCCTCACCCCAAGCCCCCATTCTTGCCCCTACTGTACCCCACTCCCTCCACCTACCTCCGTAAACCCCCCTTCTTAACCCAAACTCATTCAGTGGTGCAGTTCTCCCTCATCAATGTCTCAGAGGCACTTTTCATCATTATGTCTGTCTTTTACTCTTGTCGGCTACCTCCGTGGCCTCACCCTCCTTATTCAAGTTCCACTCATTTGCTTATCCGACCCCCGTGGATTCCATCATCCAAACTCTATTTGAGCAACGGAGAGCACCACTCTGCTTGAAACTCATCCATTTGTTGTTCACTGCCGCTTTCCATTATCATCATGTTTTGTACTTTCCCCTCCCAAGCCTCTTTCGAGGGGAGCGTTTCGCTTTACCAACAGTGGGCTATGGCCAGTCTCCCTGCCCTTAACATTGCTTCCTACATTTTAGGGAGTCTATATTTGTCCCTGTCTTTTTGTGGGATCCCTAATAGAGACTGCAGCGGGTCCAGGCCCACCCCTATTCCTATGATCTCTTCCATCCAGCTCAACACCTCTTTCCAAAACACTTGCACCTTGGGACACCGCCACCGCATGTGGCTAAAGACTCCCGAGTCCCACAACCCCTGGGGCACATGGGAGAAGCTCTCGCAAACATCCTGGACAATCTATGCCAGCCCATTAACATTTTGAAGTTGTGTTCTATCGTTGGAGGTGAACAGACCACCTTGGAATTTTTTTTTTACAGTATACCCTTTCTTGTCCAAAATACCCCCAGCATGTAGTGGGACCTTTGCCATTCCGGGATAGACCTGATTGGAGACCAAAAACAGCCCCTCACCTTCAGTGGGTGTACCGCTAGGTCCTCCAAATAGGTCCAATAGGTCCTCAGGTCATCCCTCGTGTGTTCAAGCATCACCCTAAGTTTGGCCACCTTATAGTACAGGTGGATGTGCGGGAACCCACATTCCCCCTTTACCTCTTGTAATGGGACAGGGTTGCCATTTTTAACCTTGGCGTCTATTTGTCCCAATTAATTACAGAGGTCTCCTGTAACTTCCAAGAAAAACTTCTCCAGGAGCTGCCTCGGGATGGCTGCAAACAGGTACAGCAGTCTGGGGAGCACGTTCATTTTCATAGCAGTCATCTTACCGTACCAGGTCAATATTAGGGGTTCCCATCTCTTTAAGTCAGTCATCAGTTCGGTCCGGAAGAGGTCATAGTTGGCCACAACCATCTCCTCAAGGTCCCTAGTGACTCGAATACCCAGGTACTGTATGCTCTTTTGGCCTATCTGCATGCCTTGGTATCTCCTTTTTGAGTTGAGGAGGGGGCTCTGCTCTAGTATCAGCATTAATCCTGATTTCCCTACATTTATTTTAAGCCCCGAGAGGTGGCCGTACTCAGCAATCTGGGTCACGAGTGCTTGGAGGGAGTCCTAGATGTTAGTGAGGTAAGCCAATATGTCGCCTGCGAAGAGTGAGAGTTTGCACCCAATTCCCCCCCACTACGCCCTTCATTTGCTCATTTGCCTGAATCGCAATTGCCAGAGGTTCCATGGCTAGGGCGTATAGCAGTGGGTGGAGGGGGCATCCCTCTCTTCTACCTCTAGTTAGTATGAAGGTATTGTGAGCCCCCCATTAACCCAGACCCTCGCCCTGGGCCTGTTGTAAAGTTCTGCCACCCATCTCAGGAAATTCGTTCCCAGCCCCATCCTCATCAAGACCTTCATCATGAAGGGCCATTTGACCCTATCAAAGGCCTTCTCTGAATATAGCGAGACTAGGCAAGTTTCTTGCCCCTTCATTTGCGCCCCATGGATCAGATTCATGGTCTTCCGAATGTTGTCTGATCCTTGTCTTCCCCTGATGAAGCCCACCTGGTCTCCATGCATTAGAAGCAGTAATTCCACTGCCAATCTCGTTCCCAAGGCTTTCACCAAGATCTTTACATCCCCATTTAGGAGGGAGAGAGGTTGATAGGAGGTGCACCTGGTGGGATCCTTCCCCTCATTAGGGATTGCTGTGATCATTTCTAACAGCATCTTGGAGGGCAGGGCCTCCCCTCTCAGGCTTGCATTAAACACCTTCACCAGACATGGGGCTAACAATGACCTGAATCATTTGTAAAATGTCATCAAAAAGCCATCGTCTCCAGGCGCTGACCCGGACATCATCCCCTTGATGACCCGCAGGACCTCCTCTACTGTTATGGGACTCTCTAGGCTTTCCACCATTTCATTGGGGAGCTCCTGGGGGGGCAGACCTCTCACAATGTCATCTATATGTGCCTCCTCCCCAGTCCATTCTGAGGTATAGAGGGTACTATAGTACTTTGCAAAATTTGCTCCTGATGCTGTTGGTGTCATAGACAGACCTTCCCTACTTAGTCTTTACAGCTCCCATGATCCTTTCTCCTCCCTCAATCTCCAGGCAAGGATCTTATCTAACTTATCCCCTAACTCATGATACCCCCGGCTGTATCTGCTATATTTTCTGACGGGGCGAGTTCTCCTTCTCCCCCCTTTTTTCTTTTTCTCAGAACCTATCCTTATCAGGACCCCCCCAGACAGTTGCCTTAAAGCACTCCCAGACTGACTGAATCCCCACCTCTCCAGTTTCGTTGAAGAGGAAGTACTCATTGATTCCTGTGAGTAGTTCCTGCTGCACTGCCCTATCCTTTAACAGGGAGTCATTGCATCTCCCGCTCCACCGGGGCCCGGTAACCTCCCCATTTCCACTGAGACTCTCGCCATATGGTGGTCAGACAATGGGATTGGAGCAACCTGGGAGTTCAAGACCTGTGCCCTTAAGGTCGAGTCTACCCGGACCAGGTCTATACACGAGTAGGAATCATGCACCGCCGAGTAAAAGGTATATGGCCTATAACCCTCCAATGAGGGTGGGAGAGAGTCACACAAGCCCAACACATCAATTACCTGTTTAAAGCGTTCAGAGTCACCAATATTTGCCCTGCTTATCGGTTGCTCTCCCATCCTTTTACGGTCCCTTATAGGATCTAACACCATATTAAAGTCTCCCCCAATCAACAGTTGCCCTTCTACAAATTCAATTATTTTGTCCCTGACCTTCTCCCAAAATTCACATTGTCCCACATTTGGAGCATACACAGAACCCAACGTGAGCCTGGTACCATGCAACTGACCTTTTACAAACACCTCGCATTCGGGTCGGCTAATACCCACCCTACCAAGAAGCCCAGTTGGGATGAGAACAGAATTGCAACCATACACTTCTTATCGACATCAGAGGCCATAATCACTTCCCCCACCTCCCGGGAGCGTAATCTAGGTTCCCCACCCTTCTGCCAGTGTGTTTCCTGAAGGCACATCCAATCCAGCCGGGCCCTCTTGAATTCACAGAGTACCAATGATTGTTTGCTCGGTGAGTTAAGGCTCTGGACATTGAGGGAGCCAATATTCATTTCATGCAGGCCAAACATCGCCCCTTTTCCGAGGCTTCACATTACCACCCCCAACTCCGAGACACTTCCATGGTTGATACCCTGATAACTGGGCTAATACCTTGTACCAACCTATGAGAACATACATCCCTGAATGTTACCAACAACAGCCCCCCCTAACTCCCCATTCCACCCTCCCCTCCACGGCATCCACTCCGGCCTAGCTCCATCACTTCAGACAGGATTAAATCACCAGAGGTCCCTCCTAAACCACGGACCAGTGTAACTAAGCTCTTTTTCTCGAGCCCCCCTCTCTTTGCACCATTTTTCACCACACAGCAAAAACAAAACAAACAGCCCCCGCCCCCTTTGACGGACATATAAAAACTCTAATCCAGTCAACCGGACCAGCCATGGGAGAGATGAGTTTCATAATTTCCTCGAACCTGGGACTTTGCGCCTGTTTGGCCACTTCATGCGCCAACACCTATCTTTGCGGCTCTTCTCTTCTCCTTCCATTCTTGGTACACCCCCTCTCAGCAGCTCCCCTGTGACCCTTTGTATGTCATCCTCCGTTACCAGTTTGTAGTCAACTTCAAAGGATATGGAAAAGGGGAAACCCCACCTATATCTCACCCCCTTCTCGTTGAGCCATTTTGTTATGGGGGAACATAGCCATCTCTTCATTAGCATAAGCGAGGACAGATCCTGATTGCTATTTTCACATTTCCCAGGGTCACTGAGCTCTGCCCCTTTACCTTTTCCAGGATTCTTTGCCTATCCGGGTAGTTGTGTAAGTGGGCAAGAACTGAGTGGGGTCTCCTCCCGGATGCCCCCGCTCTGTGCACCCTTTTGATCTTATGTTTATCCATATTCTTGTCTCCGAACAATACCTTCACCTCCTCATGGATAGTCCTCCTAAGGTCTCTTTTCATTTCCCCCTACGTCTCAGAAATTCCCAAAAATCTCAAGTTGTTTCTCCTCTCACGGTTTTCAATATCATCCATTTATTTTCAGGGTCACCTCCCCCTCCCTTATCTCCAAATCTGCCTACCTCATGTCTATTTGAGTCTCCATTGTCTCAAGGGAGGTCTGGTTGTTCTTGACTGCTTGGAGTCTCTCGTCCGTTCTGTCAATTCTGACATTTATTCTATCCACTTTTCCTCCAATTATGGCCCTCATCCCTGTGATCTCCTCTAGGAGGGGGCCAATATCTCTCTTAGTGGACATTGTGTCATCCCCCATCTCTGACATGTTGGAGTCTGATGTGTTACTCTCTGACTTCGGCCTCTGGAATTCGAATTGTCCCAGTTTCTCCCTCCAGTCCATGGGCAGGTGGGGTCCTCTTTTCTGGATTCACCCCTACCGAGATTACTGGTGACTCTCCACAGTGCAAATGGGGTTTGCCTTTGTGACCATGGCCCTACTTCACGCTGCATCCTTGTGGTTACTCTCTGTGCCCCTCCATGTCTTCTCCGAGTCTACACCCTTTGCCTGGGTGGGGGCCATGAACTCGGACCACCTTGTACCCGTGATTCCTGGGAGTTCTCCCCCTGGGACCACAGGGGGTGGCCTGTTTTCTTCTTTGTATATCGGGACATTCACTTGGTTTCTCCACCTTCCTCTGAGGTCCGTCACTACACTCTCTCTCCCCTTCTGGGCCTTTTCCCAGGCAGGCACACGCCGTGGGTTCTACTCGGGAGACCCACACCTAACCACTGTCCTTCGCAGTTGTTTCATGCCCCAAGACCATGGGTTTTAAATGGCTGTAGTGCATCGGTGCGGGCACACACCCCTCCTCTCCTTCAGGGTCTCTATACCTCTTTCACCTGCTTCCCAGTACTCGAGAGGCCCCCTTCCTGGGCCCCGTCTGTCCCAGGTCTCCATTGGCCTTGGCATATGCCACTTCATGCTTGCTGCTCTTTCTAGGGGTGCATGGTGTTCGATCCCCAACTCCACTCCGCCTCTAGGTTTTCTGGTGTTGGGGAGATCTTCTTCAGGCTTTGACCTGGGGGCCCTTACCCTATCTCCATCCCTTGCAGTTTGGTTGGGGCACCATAGGGTGAGGGGCCAAGTCCCTCACTGTGGGCTCCCCTGTGCGTGGTGTTCTCTCCCCAGTTCCATTACCCTTCTAGGTTCTCTGCTGCTGGGGGCAAGGGGAGAATCCTCTTCCTGGAAGGCACACACCCCAGGCACTTACCTGGGGGCCCACACCTTATCAAGGTCCCTCACGGATGGCTGGCACGCTGTGGTTAGGGGGGTCAACGCCCTCACTGTTGGCACCCCTGAGTTTCACTGGCCTCTTGCCAGGCCCTCTGCAGGCAAAATTTCCTCTTGTTTGATCCCCCTCTGGGCTCCCCGCACCCTGGTGCAAATTCCACCTGCTTTCCTTGGGCCTGTTTCCATAGGGCCTCCTTACCTCTGGGCTGTCCTCGGCAGGCCCGACATGGACTGGGCCATCTTCACTGAGCTTCTCGCCAGCAGGATTACTTTTGCTTTCCTGCTGGCATACACAGCACGGTTATCTTGGGCACCCAGTGTACGATTCACTTTATTTTTGGACCAGAGAGTAGCCCAAAGTATCCAGGACCACCTGGGGTTGGCAAAGTGGGGGCTCAGTCCACTTAATGGCCCTTGGGGTCGGCGGAGCACGATCAGGCTGCGTTCATATGCACGCCCCCTGGAGGCCTCAGGCACTCGACTTTGATCACATATATCTGATACCCATTAGCTCTCCCCACACAGATAAAAGGCGGAACATAGAGACATACTCTGAGCAAGGTGGTACACAAGAAGGAGCAGAACTTCTGGGGCGAAGGCAAACCTACTGGAGAGCAACAGATCGAGGGACTAGAGCAAAGGGAAAATAAACCCTGAAGTTTCCTGCAGGAGATTGTTGCCTCTGGGAAGCCGTGAAGGAGACCCGGAGAAAGCCAAATCACAGACAAGAAGAAAACTGCACTGTGTTTCAAGGACACCAGCTACCCACCCGTCAAATGACAGAGTTGGGGAGGCAAGGCCAAGCCTGCAGTATTAACCTTGACTTTGGAATCAAAGCCACAAAGATAAGAAACGAATGCACACAACCAGTGAGCAAGTGAAAGACATGAAAGGCTGGTTTGTGTCAAGGAAAGATTTAAGCCGCAACAGTGTATCTCACAAGTGAAGGTTGCACACATGCTTATGAGACGCGAAAGAAAACTAACCAGTGATGAACTTTTAAGTAGCTGATAACTGTGAAGCCAGTGATATAGAGTAGCGGAGTTGTCAGGTGAAAGGAAGTATCCCACTTGAAAGTCTCTTCGAAATGTGAAATGTTTTGTTATAAAGCGGCAAAGTAAACAAGCTCTGAAATGCGTAATGGTCAAGATTAACCACATCAAAAGGGGAAGTGAAAAGGTGAATGCTTGAAGAGAAAGATTTCTTTTGAACTTGTGTGCTTATGGTACTGAACTACATGTGTGATGTCATCTTTGATGTCATGGGTGTTAGTCCTTGCAGTGCACAGGGGTAGCGTTAGTTATGGTTGTGTAATGTACCATAACTTGCGAATTTCTGGGGGTTTTTAGGTTTTACCTGTAATCATAACGTCCCTGTATGAACATTTTTCCATTCGATTTCATAAGTTTTTGCTATTGCAACTTAACCATAACGCCCCTTTAACAACGTTTTTTGTTAATGATTTTCATAGGTTTTTAATAGTGCACTGTAACCATAGCAATACCTTAATCTACTTTTTCAATAAAGCGGAAATGGTTTTAGTAGCGCAACTTAATCATAATGTCCCTTTAACAATGTTTTTTGTTAGTGAATTTCATAGGTTTTTAGTAGGGCACTTTAACCATAACGTTTGTATGTTATCGTTTTTTTCAGGAAAGATGATAGGGTTTAAGGTGCACAAGGTAACCATAGTGTCCCTGTAATAATGTGTCTCTCACTGAATTGAATTAGATGTGTACAGGATACGCTTAGTTTGTAAAGATGTACTGTACAACATACTGAAGCCCAAGGCTGTATAGTAATAGGCACAAAGGTTGGGAACACTGCGTCGGTTTGTGGAGATTGGGTGCAGTCCAACGTGCCCAGAAACGGAGGGGGGGTCATAAAAAGTTGTAACATTCAGCAAAGACAAAAAATATATACACACAGCTGCACGCACGTGAATTAGACGGGAAAATGCCATACCTATACACAATCTGTACTTTCGCAAACAAAGTGCACAAAAGCACAAGGTATGCAGCATAATGGAAAGCACCAACAAGATAAGTGATGTTTGCCTTCATCAATCTTACTGCACACCTGATGCACAATCAAACAAAGAAGGAAGAGGCAGAGGAGCAAACGGCAACTACCGAAAACAGAACGTCAGAGCAACGTGGTAAGTACACTAACGTTTCTGTTGTAATTGGACAGGTCCGTTAGTGTACAATAGTAGCAAAGCATGATGTTTTCTGTTTGTGCGCAGCAATGGCTTCCACCCTAGATTGGCTGGAGGAGAATGTTCTGCATGAAGAAATGAGTGATGACAATAGGCCCATTGTTACCTGCCACACTGTGAAAAGGGAAAGAGTTACTGCAAGGGCAAGCACCCTGGAATGGCTGGAGGAGAATTTTCTGCATGACCAAATCAGTGGGCATACCAACCCCATAGGTAGGGAACGTGGCGGCAAGAACAACACAATCACAATATAAAACTTCATGTCAGTAATCACATTTGTTGTATATTAACAGAACATACTGGAATGCAAAGCTGTACACCAGAAGCAGCACCTTTTCCTCAGGAACATACAGCCACCGAAACTGAACTAAACACTTGGCATATGAATGTTGACTGTTTGGATGCCAAAATCGAGCAGTTGTTTCTCCAATTTTCTGCCTTGAGAACGTTTGTAGAAGAACATACAAGGGGAAAAAAAAGATATCACTGCCCAACCTGCACATGTCCGCCTTCCCCATTTCCTAGCCCCCCTTCCTCACAAATCAGTTTCATGAAAGACGCTTCGATGAGAGCTCAATTCCTTCTTCCCCGCAGCAGCAGCTTGTTTAAATTGAAACATCCCCAATATATGTATCTGTTTCTTCTCCCCCTTCCCTTTCCGAAAACTTGCTATGAATGTGTGCTAATAAAGAATTAAATGTTAATTTGTACAGATTGTGTATGTCCCTTCTTTTTTGTTTAACAAGGCCATTGTAAGTGACAAGGGCACAGCACTAGTGGGGATGATTGCAAGAGAGAAAAATGGAGGAGGCGGATGACCTCCGCACCTAGCTGCCCAATGCGCAATCACAATACAATCATCTGTAGGACACCACTACGGGCTCCATGCTTGCATGCACACACCCGTCTGTAAATAGTAACAGGAGCGTCCGTTTATCTGTGGCACAACTGTGCACATACGTATATCGTGCTGTGACACCTGGTAACACTTTCCCTGTGAACATAACCAAATAAACTTGTGGTATAGTTATAGTAGCTGGAAGCGTGCACCCACTACTGTATAGTGCTCACAGCAAGTGTAGGTAGAAATGTGCAATGTACGTGTGTCATATGTTTAAGTAGGCTGGGATGGCAAACGTATCGATAGGAGAACTACGCACATGCCACAAAGTGTAAAGTCCAAGCTTGCAAATGGAGAAAAAATTGTGCCGTCACCATGGTAACATATCAACGGTGTTCATTGTCCCTTATTTGGTGGACACGAGCCAGATCCGTAAAAATTGAAAGAGGACATTTCTCTACGATGTACGGAGTGTTACAGTGATAGTGCACTCTTACAGTGGTCCTCCACTCTTCCTTCTACATGTAGATATTGTAGGGAATGAGTTAATGCCACTTTGCGATGTCACGTGCTCCACATCAACCCTATAAAAGAGCACACCCCATAATTGCTCTGTTTGGCTTTCTTTAGGAGAGCACCGGTGCACATTGCTTGGGGCAGAAATTGCTTTGTCACCAATTGTGTGCCTGCAAACTACTTGTCCGAGGAATGGCCAACAGAGCTTCTGCTACTACCTCTGACTCAGGAGCACCCACACCCTCACCACCAATAAGTGGACATGTGTCATAATGGGGAGAGGCATCGAAAAGGAAACAAGAGTAAAGTAGAAGGAATCCCCATTGCCTACAACCAATGGCAATCCTGGGTGTGGAAACTATTTTGGACTGTTGGAAAGGTGCCAAGATCTCATGCTAACCCGGTGCAGTGCACTGAGTGCAACATAGTACTCAGTCGTGGGAAACCTGACTTGTACAGCTATGGCACCACCTCCATGTAGTGGAACCTGAAAGCAAACCTCTAGGCAGCTATTTGGAGGGTTGCCCCCTTCCAAGCAGGCAGTAGGTTATTGTCCTCTATAGCATCCTCTGCATCTGCTCCTACCACCACTAGGGACACTCCAGTGGGCCACCTCGTCCCGCAAGCAACCTTGGAGGACATACGCAGTACAACAGACCCCTATCTTTCAAAGGTCACTGTATTGTGCATATACTGTGATGCGGTACTGTGTAAGGGAGAACATTTGCGAAGTGCTTTTGAGGCTGCAGTCCGGAACCATGGCAAACACTGCCCCCTACCCAAGTAAAGTGCACCCTACATCTTCTGCTCTCCACGTACGATTTCCTATCTCTGTGGTTGGTACTCTTTCTCAAATTTTCCTTCCACTGCTGTCTTTTCTGGAATCTCTTATAACACCAGGAAAAATGCTCCCAGCCAGAAGGTGGGGGAACAAAAAGGCTCTTTTCAGAGCCACCTTGCACTGTTCAAAAACAGAAGTTCAATTCAAGCAAGCAGGCGGAGACGCTGCCTATAAGCACCGCATACAGAAATGGCAACAATGAGCGGTGGGATGCCGTCAAAAGCATTGTACGCATTTCCACAAAAAAGTGGTGGCTCTGAAAAGAGCCTTTTTGGTACTATTTGTATTTTGAACGTTAAAATTGGTGAACAACCACTGGGAAAATGCATCCTACACTTACAGGAAGTGCTTTACGGCATTTTGGATATTACGCAGAGAGATCTCATTGCCAGCATCAGTCAGATGAACTCCATCTGAATGAAAAAAAATGTTCCTACTTCAAAAGGTAATGTTTTCATTGTGGAAGGAGAACATGCCAACGTCGCGCAGAAAAGCGCACACAGCCTTGTTCCCTTTTGCCGCACTTTCTGCATTTGTGGGCCACAGAAGGAAGAACGCAGCCTATCTGCCTCTGGGCAATGCGAGAAAAGATTATGTGTGATTTTGGAAACATTTCCATTGGTTGCCAAGACCAAGGTGTGCTGCTAGTGCACAACGCACTGCGTAAACTTGTACCCAATGTATCCACAAGTCACCCAACAGCCATATAGTCTGCCTACTTAACGGCATACCCGTCCCCATAGCCATGTCCACTCCTATTGGCAAACAGACATTCTGGCACAATCTGTTGCTACACACCACACCCACAAATTCATATTGACCAATACCAACTCCTGCACAGTCCCATTTCCATTGCAGCCACCCTCACAAAACCCGGATGTAGCACGCGCACTCCCCCAAAAGGTGCAGCTTTTGCCAACATATTGCGCTGTGTATGGGGCTACAAACACACATTTTAAGCATAATAAAAAATGAGCGTCTTCGTAGAAGTTATGCAAAGTGTTTATTTCTAATTTTGCTAAAGGGACGTGTCAAGAAACACTTTCTGTGCTCCTTTTTATGGGTTGCTCTCGGCTTGTGCTCTGTAGATTACTACATGTGTGTCTGCAGTGTACATTGTATATACAGCAACAGATTACTAATTGCAATAGAGGAAAAAGAAATTCACAGCCACTAAAAAAGTCACACTAAAAGAACTAATGTTATCATGGCCACAAAAGAACATCCTACCATGGAACACAAAAGCAGACAAACACGTGAATCGCTCAACCGTAGTACCATTTCCATACCAAGCACATTACTAAGAACAGCATTTAGCACATGCGATTTCCCCAACTACTGCAAGGGCCGTCGCCCAGTAGAGCAGGGCCAGCCCTTCTTCCCTTTCAAGTAGTCTTTCAGCAGCTCTCCCTGATAGGCTACTGTTAAAGTATTACATTCACATCCACCAATTACAACCAAGAACTGTGCATGTAATTCTATCACATCTAATGAACAGTGCATAACAGCCGTTACTCACGCAGAGGTGACATGTCTTCTAAACCAAAAGCACCTCCATGAGAAAGTACGGGTCAACGATCTAGGCGTTCTGTACCCAAAAACATCAGCATCACTACCTATCAGCACACCCAGAAGGTATTACTATTTTTTCTACACTACAGTGCAAACTATGTTATATGTCTGCATACCTCTCAACTCACACACTTTTGGCAGGTGTCAACCTCCGCTTATGAAGCTGTCTCACCCACCAAGCTCCCTAAACTCCCATAACAATCAATGGGCTTTCACACGCCAATTACAAAATCAGTTCTTTTCACCCGCCCAAGGGCCATGAAAGGTTGGGAGCTATGCATGGTGCGTAGCAACAGTGCACCTAGGAGCAAATCACCATAACATACTCAGAATCTGTACTGTTGTGCCTCCCATCACCTAGCTTTAAATTGCTCCTATAATGGTAGGTGGTGGCAAAGGCTCCATTTGGCCACAGCACACATTGGTAGATGAAAAAGGTTAATGTGTTCTTTTGTTCCGTTATTTTTACAATGCTTTCCCCCATTACACCACCTCCTAGCAAATTTATACAAATCGCAAACACAACTATCAGACAGCCTTTCCCACCAAACTATGCAAACACATTTCAAGCATAACGACAGTTTCCACCCGTACCTCATACATAACAACAGCAGTTAAGCAAAAAAAAAAGTTACTGCCACGTTCAAAACAGTAACATACGTAAATGTGCATAATCAAATGAAAACCCCGAAGCAATGCCTGCATTCATGTACTAAGCATACATATGCACAGACCTGCATGCAAATGGACACCCATAAATATTTTGCTTTCCACTCTGTACATCTTTCTGCAGCTTTGTCTCATCCTTCCACACTGTGCAGTACTGCATTTGTCAAGTAAATAGGCCTACACTAAAACACACATTTTTCATAACCTGTGATACACTGAACTCCCAAGTAGCCCACCTACTCCCTTAACAAACATGCTTATACTACCAAGCACCCTTCATATTGTACACCTTCCATTTATACACACACACACTTCGTCTTCCTGCCAAGACATCCCCCTACAGTTCTGAAGAATGTAATTTACAAATGTAAGCACTATGTCATTAGCCAACATATTTTCTTACCGTCTACTTATACAGGAGCAGTACCCACCTGTCTCTGGAAAGCTACTGGTGTGTACACTTCAAAATACAACCTAGAAGACACCTACTCTCTGCAATCAACAAAGTAAGTACAATACCAGCATACTCTTGTATGTCTTACTAAACAAGTGCACTAATGTTCTACTGCAGCATATACATGTGTGTCCATCCAGCAGTATGTACTTCATTGTTACTGATCACTCCTCTAGAGGTGCTAAATGTTTGTTATGTCGCCACCATTAGAATAATAGCCACATACTAACATAGTGTCCCCAACCTAACCTTACACACCACTGCACTGCCACACACTTGCACTTAAATAACTGCCTACCCTCCCATTCATCCACTGACGCACATTGCACACATGTGAATGCCAAGAGTTGCACACCCACACTTCCGTTTCTTTGCCAACAGCTACTACACAATACATACCAAATGGCAATTCCGTAGAAAGCAACGCAGAAAAAAAGCCAGGCAACCTACAAACACAGAAAGTAGACATCCACTGCAATCTCAATGTAAAAAGAAAGGTGCAGGCGAAGAGGTAATTCAGTCATTAAGGAAAACAAATCATCTACCAGTAAAGACAGTGTAGGTGATCTGGTAAAATGTGAGAATGTACAGGAAACTACAAAATACAGTCCAACACACACTACTTCTAAAAGAGGATGTACAAATGGTAGTGTAATCACAAGCAAGCATTCAAAAAAACTAAGTTTACAAAAAATGTTCAACCACAGAGTCCTTCAGAACCTTACAAGTAGAGGGCAGAAATCACTCTCAACCCTCAAAACCTACCGCGGAAAGTCATCCTAGAAGCTCTTGTAGACACTGCTATAAGTGTGAAGTGGAAATTGTTTACAGTAACTTTGAAGAGAATGAAACCACTAACAAGATTCATTGGTAAATTGCAAGCACCACTTCGAAACAAATGCAATGTGACCATAGATACCTTTGGCCACATATGTACAGGTGAGTGGAGTCACACCACCAACACAGAGCCATACTTCAATGAAGAATCATACAAAGAACAACAAACTAGCCAAATTGACTTACATCAGAGAGGGCGAGGGTATGAAAAGATAGACAATACCATAATAGAAGAGGAAACATTTCTTTCAGAAATATCCCCATCAAACTTAGATGGAACCCTCCAATCCACCAAACCAACATGACTCACCTACAAATGGCCTTGCACATCAATGTGCAACGCTCTCCCATGCCTAATCAAAAATGTGCAGCAATTCCTCAATCAGTATGTCAAGGGCACCGACAAAAGGAAAATGAAAATACTACAAACTATGGACTCCTGTCCAGTGCGCAAGTACACTGGAATACAAGGACATTCCTTAGCCTGCATTTCTGGAGCAGCTTAAAAAACACCTCCACCATATTAAAATGTTAGCAACCCACCATTCAACAATCAGAAATCTAGTGTACAAACTGTACTATGCAAAAACTCACCTTTAGTACTCCAACATTTAAATGATATTCTCCTACACGTTACAGCCAAACAGGTGCTCGATGAAATTGAGCACATCCAAAGGAAATACTGTGAATCTGAAGAGCACTTTCCCACTCCAACATTGTCAGACAACAATACTGACAACAGTGCAGCTATCAACTTTTTACATCAAACATACAGAAAAGAAATACAAACGTTCAAAAGCAATTCTGCTGAAATGCTAAACCAAGTATGTGAGTGTTGTCGTAGAACTTTCTATAAAAAGAGCACCAAAACTGTTGATATAATGCAGAAACTAGAATCCCAATGGTTTCAATTAATTCTGTACCGTCTAGTATGACATTTCCAACACCTCCATACTGTGCACATATTGCACTACAAAACTTGGCAATAACCAAAGGCCTTCACGGGCAATTAGTAATAATTTGGAACTGTTTCCATTGCCAAACGCACTGCAGCAGCTTAATTTGTATGAGAGCATTATAATATAAACAGTGCACCCATTTCAAGCAATAATACGTCTTCAACCAAAAACTGTAAAATTTACCTCCCACCGAATTACTGAAAGGCATTTGTGGTAAAGTAGTTTATTTACCGTTAGATCTCCAAGAAATTGTGGACTCTATACGAGTGCAAAGGCCAATAAACAAATCTTTGATTATCCTGGTAAATGGTGTACCTACAAAAGACAAAAAAATGTGGCAACACCTAGTGGACTTAACCAAAGTTAGAGAGGCGTTGCAGTACCTTAAAGAAAACAATGAATACTACAAGGAAATAAATATTCAAGAAAACCTGATAGAAACAACTGAAATAATTCAGGACTCCTCAACAAGTGGCCAATTTGAATGTCTACATCCTAGTGCAGCCTGCAGTATTTTAGACCACCATACAATTCACCTACTGCACTCCAAAGACACTATAGATGATGCACTAGAAACATATCAAATGCGGCAAGCCAAAGGAGCCCCAATCAGTATATGGGAAAAAGGTGTAGAAGCACAAGCCTTTCCTCTACTCTTCCCCACTGGAAAAGGTGGAAGATGTGATGAAAGAAGCACACAAATAACAGCATCAGAATACCGCTGTTTAGGAATGTATTCTGAAGACCCTAGATTTAGACAGAATGTGGAGTACATATTCCACCTGCTCTTTGAAAGTGAACTAGCAATGCTATGTAATGGAGTTGCACACATATGAAAAACAGGTTCTCATTTCCAAAACATGTCTGCTACACAACTAATTCAAAAGGTGCAAAAGAAGGATGAAGTTTTACAATCAAGTATGACAAATCTCTTGGCAAACATGCGTTGTACGGAAGAGTACTGGTTCCGACAACATGCAGATTTACAGTATATGCTACGCAACCTTTGCCCTCCCACATGGTGTGTCACTTTAAGTTGTGCTGAGTATACATGGGAAGACTTGCACACTTTCCTACGCATAGCAAACAAAAACAAAACAGATCTAGACATCAGAACACCTGGAGAGCTGTGCTCTCTCGATCAAGTAAATGTTTCACGCTACTTTCATCATCGCTTCCTTGCCATGCTGCCCTTCATTTGCAATAAAGCACTTCTTCCCCTAGGTGAAGTGGAACACTTCTTTTGGAGAAAAGAATATCCAGCCAGAGGAGCACCACACATCCACATGCTGTTGTGGATTAAAAATGCTCCTAAATTTGGCGAGGAGAGTGATGAAACTGTTTTGCAGTTCATTCACAAATATTTCACTTGCAAAATCCCTTCGGAATGTACTCATTGTGACCTGCAAGCACAAATTCTGCAATTCCAAAAACACAAGTGTGGCAAGTATTGTCGATGCAAATATAAGAACAGAGGCAAATACTACACCAAATGCTGCTTTGGTTTCCCTAGACCAGTTTCAACAACAGGCAAAGTAAACAGCTTCATGTCTTCAGTTCTACACAATGTGAAAGGAAAATCTATTCAAAACACATACTGCAAAAAAAGGAGCAAAGCATCAAAGTACATCAATGATTACAATGAAACTTTTCAACTATTGCCCTCTTATGGAATGCCAATGTTGATGTACAGTACATTGCAGACAACTCCACTGCCTTTGCATGATATGTCACCGCCTACTTAGCCAAGGCAGAGATAACAGAGCTGAAAGACCTCTGGGATGACATATTCTCTGACAAAACACTGGCACAAAAATTGTACAGCTTTAGCATTAAAATGCTGTCCCATAGAGAATGTGGCAGCTACGAAGCTGCTGAACACTTAACTGTCACAGCCTTATATGGGAAATCTGACAACATAGTGTGGCTAAGCCTTGGGCCTGCTGCATCCAGAAGAAGAGTACTTAAATCATACAAAGACATACAAACAATAGCCAAAAGTGATCCCAACAGCCAAGACATTTTGAAGAACAACTTATTGGACACATACTACCCAAACAGAAGTAGTACTTTAAAAGCCTTGTGCTTGTATCAAGTATCCCAAAACTTCTCATACAAAAACAACATTACACCAAATGGGGAGAAAGGTAGATACAGAGTGGAAAGTTATGAAGGCAGCCTGGTGAGACTTACCAAATGCAGCCTAATTCGTCATATAAAGTTGTCCTTAAAAACTCCTCAACACAAAGAACTGTACTACATGGCTCTACTGCAACTTTTCAAACCATGGAGAAAAGAAGATTTATTAGCCACCTACACCTCCTATGAAGATGCTTTCAAAGCCACTGAAAGTACAATTAGAGATGAAAAATGTACACAGTAAAAAACCATATTGGACAATGAACGCCAACAAGAAGAAGAACTTCAAGTGCAAATAACTGTAGACACTTCTGAGAGCAGTGAACCTTCGCAAACAGGCAGCCAAGAACCACTTGGAGAGCCACTCATAGCAAATGAGGCAGAATTAGCCATGACAGAGGTATCCACCACTATGCTTTAGTATGAGCACTCTTCAGAAGAGTTGGCAGTACTTAAATCCCAACTAAACGATGAACAGCGTACCATTTTTGTAGAAGTAAGTGAAACCATTGCATATGGTCTACAGCATTAAAGTAAGACTTACACCTGTAAAACATACAAACCTGTATTGCTATATCTAAGTGGTGAAGCTTGGTCAGGTTAAACATTCTTCAGTAAATTAAATATTATCAGTAAATACGTCCAACAATTAACAAACAAACAACAACCTTTCTGTGGTTATAACCGCACCTACAGGTTTGGCTGCCTACAACATAAGTGGAGTCACTCTACACCGATTGCTACTCCTTCCAGTAGAACACCAAAAAAATTAGAGTACTTCAAACTTTCATCACAATCTGCTATGGAGCTATGCAGAGTTTTAAAACAAATAAAAATGTTCCTAATAGATGAGGTGAGCATGAACTATTTGGAGGAAAACATGTCATTGTTTTCGGAGATCTCCTTCAATTGACACAAGTCAAAGGTGAACCTATCTTCAAAACCTTAGGACACAAACAGTGCCGTAAAAGTCTAGGAAGCATCAGGAATGTTAATCTTTGGCAACATTTCCAATACAGAGAACTACGTCAGTCTACAGACCTCACCTATGCCAACATTTAACAAAACCTACGGATTGGTGTACTATCAAAGGAAGAGCAGTCTACCCTCAATAGTAGATGCATCAATGAGCTGTACGGCCGTAACACATCTGCTACTGATGTCATGGAACAAGTAACTGAGAAAAATGTCAGCTGTATGGCCTTAATGCCAACTCTAGCAATCTGTGCACAATTTAATGCAACACTGCTGCAAAACGAAAAACAACCACCAGTGCAAATTCATGCCACAGACAAACTGGATGTACACAGTATGATAATACCTATGTGTCAAGGCATAGCACGACTACAAGCCTTGGAAAACTTCATCTCCACCACAGCAGATTTGGAGAAAATTTAAAATGTATGTGTCAACTGTAGAGTTATGCTAAAGCGTAACATTGACGTAGAGCAAGGTTTAATGAATGGAGCACTTGGTACAGTTGTTGGCTTCCAGACATATCCACGGGACAGCAGCATTTAGTTTGTAAACATCAAGTTTGATAAACTTACAGAAATCCATTCACTATAAACCCAAGGAGCACTGTCACACAAACAATACCTCTACACAAAGCACAGTACCAGTATTTTTCACTGGATAGGGAAAGTGCTAAGTATGAGGGTTCAACACTATCCTCAGTAACCTCCGAAATCATGACTTATGCAAATGAGACACAAGCTCTCCAACAATAGTCATACAACTCCAAGACATATGGACGTACCACCACGTAAATCTGTAATTCGGCAGTACCAATTCAAAATGTAGAGATGTCCAAATAACCACAGGAATGCACAAGCTTCTCTGCGTACCCTTCACAAGCAGGACACTGTAAACAGTTAGAATACGCCATCTGGTATCGAACTGCAACCTGAATACGACAATATTATTTGCAGCATCACAACTACCGAACTCAACCTTCAACAACTACTGTGCTACAAACATAGTGTCAAACACTTCCAAAGTATAAGCAGTTACAATACGCCAACACCTACGTAACTACGGTCATAATACTGCATTAGCACAGAACAATGTCATAATACTTGCAAACCACCAGCAGAAACCAAACGCATAAAGAAACAATGGTACAAAAAAGGAAGCATTAAAACATTTACAAATCACCACCTGCTATAGAATGCCAACCATCCTACCAACATGTATAGTCCAGATATTGTCCACCATTACATTTCCTCCTACTTCAGGAGTACACATTAAAAAGTGCTGTAACCACGCCAAACATCACTATCATTCATTGTGCACCATAGTAGCAACGAAATTTCAAAGTTTTTTTTTAATCCAGCATGCATTTTTTTTCACCAAAGGCCCAATGATTATGCAAAGAAACACAGGAACTGCACTGATTGCACAGTACACTGGTTCAAAGCATAGTACTTACAAAGTGCTAGTTATGAGGTCCACAAAATAAAGAAATGTATGCTATGTAGTGTACTGCAAACTGACAAAATACCTGCGCTGACATATTGTGTTCTCTTTTCCCATAGATAATGCAGCAACCAGTACAACAACATTTTACACTCCATACACAAAGCACAGTGCAGGCCTTCCTCAATGCAAACAGTAAGTCTTCAACGATTGCCATCATACTTGTGTACAGTAACCACGGTGCAATAAGTGAACTCATTTCTGCTATACACATACCAATACCACCACTGACAATGCACACCTATATTACACTATGCAGCTTGTGGCCATGCCCTACACGCTTCACTACACCCTGTACATTGTACGGCCTCCAGCCATGCACTAAACATTGTACACCCTGCCCACTATTAGTGCTGAACTGCAGAACTATACATACAAACATCTATCCATGTACGTTTAACCCCACACATAACAAAGCCACCTACCCCTTCGCCACTGCAGTTTACATTGCCTGCTATTTCTTTCACAGAATACATAACCTGTTTCCTACGTACACGGGTCACCTAAACCTATCATAAGTGCACACACTGAATTAACAACACTACAGTAACCTACCCTACAATCTGGACAATCACAACAATACAACTTCATGCATGCATCAATACATTGTACGTAACTGTCCTAACTTCTGCAACATTTGGCTCCTTGCTTTCCACCGCCACCCCGTAGGCCATTAGGTCACTTTCATTGTCATTTACACCATTTCCAAAAAACGTAGCCAACCCATATTTTACTACTGCGCATACATTATAGTTCCCCAGCCACATTGCAACCACTTCCTTACTGCTTAACCTTTTAAACTTCTGTCCTTTTTTCTTGTGTAAAGGAAACACCATTTAAAGCCCATAACCACCTTACAATGTTAGACAAATGTTCACACTAACCTGGTTTCTTTTCCTAAACAGTTGCCCCAAAAAAGGTCATGAGGTATGACGCCAAACTGCGTACTATGGACCACCCACTCACGTGTTCTGAAACAGCAAACACAGTCTCACATTACCCACCGTTGCCTCGTAACACACTGCACATCTAACTTGTCCTTCCCACTATAAAAACACATTTTATATATTTTGCCATATGTGCATTCACGTGACCATTTGTACGGCACCATCATATCTACTTGTACGTTGCACTACCTTCACCGTAATGACACTACCAACATTCGTAAAAAAAATCGAAACATGTTGCCGGCTGATTCCTTCCTTTTTCTCCTGTATCATCTCCGGAAATCGAAACCTAACATACCTCTCCTTAAACAGGACACACACTCATTGTAAAACAGCCTTGAGGGGGAAGCATGTTTAGCTCCAATTTAAGATATTGTATAGAAGTCTAGCAAAAAAAGATACATAACTTGCACACTGCAGGTCCTCTGTCCATGTGCTCCAAAGGTACTCTGCAACAATCTCTTACGCCGTACACTGCAGTTTCACAGCCTCCCAATAGAAGTATGGAATTTGCCGAAATTAAGTAAGTACACCTTTATATCACATGTGTATTACGATTAACAGTTATTAACCTGCTCCTCAGTTTGCATATTTAAAAACTTGCTCTACTGCTCATTTTCTCTCCGTACATTACAAGGACCTTTGTGACGACAGTAAAAAAATGCTGTTACACTGCTATGTCTCCATTATGTCCAGTAAATTGCAACAGTCACTGTACTTTCTTTTGCTGCCATTCTTCCCCACTCCCTCCAAAGCAGACATACAAGGCACGACGAACATGGAACTCAAGTCGTACACTGAAGCACCTCACCTTCTGCGCACTCGTACACTGCTACATTCCCTGTTCTCCCCTTTGTATGCCCTTTCACACAATTACTACATCTACGCACCCTCAGTGTATTATACGTTATAACGGACACAGGTGCATGCAGCAGTAAACCAGCACACAAACATGTACAGCTCACATTTTATTGACATGCTTCTTACCAAAGCAGCTCATCCATTCTCCAGCAATCCGAGGTGACCCCCATTACATTTCTTATTGTATTACTTTCTTTGTAACACACAGACACATTGTGCCGTGGGTCCAACTACACTCACTACCACTGTCAACTTTTGTAAAAAAGGAAAACATGAAAACAGCATCTAGCGCCAATGGTAACAAGACATTTTCTTTTGTGCAGCCGTACAATCACAGTATTACCTACAAACCAGGCACCAAGTCAGTGGGTTCACATATGGTGCTATGCACTAACACACGCTTCATGGTTTAACAGGCATGCAGCTATTACTACATTATCCTTCTCGCAAAGTTTTGTCCTGTACACTGCAACTAATACCTGCTACTTACATCTACTCTTATTCCTCTTTCTACGCAAATATCTTGCACCCTACTGCATGTGCCACTTCTTCCACATTCCAATAGACAGCTGGTGGACCAACCATTGGAATATTACCAAAAGCAATGTCTTTTCCATCGTTATTATCTGGTCCGACCGCTATGGGCCGGCATTTCCACTTGGGTTCCTGCTTTACGAACCAACCTGCTAACCTTTACTCTATAAGCCATCCCAGAGGCACCAGATGCTACCTTCGCTACCTTTCAAAGAAAATGTATTCTTTCGCACAGGCCACCAAGCAGCACTACGTACTCCTTTTCCCACTGTGCTACACGAGAACAGAAGAACAGAATTGCACAGACGCCATTGGTCACTGGATTTTGTTTGCGAAATAAAAGAGCGGTGAATCCACCAACTGCGTTTACATTCTGTGGCAAAATAAAACACTTCCAAACACTCACTGTATTGTTAGTCAAGTATGGAATGATCTGGAACGGTAAACTCTGTCTGCGCATGTCCCCTTTTGCTTTTGTTTATGTTGTTCCTTTCCAGAGCTAGGTGCTCACATGACAGTGTGTGCTGAGCTTGGCATGCACATAAAATAAATACCTGGCGTGCACGCCGTGAGGAATGACTATTCACAGGTGAAGTCACTAATGCCAGTGACTGCTGCGATGGTGTAGGCGGCACACAGGAATATCTAACGGAAGCGATGCACACCTTACAATTGTACACACTTAAAGCTCCACCCACTTCTTTTCCCCATCTGAACAAGTACGCCAAACAAAGGTAACAGTCAGATGGCCTGCCATCCTGTGTATAGCTCCACTTAACGGCGTTCATGATGTTGCCGGCTGCAAATGTATGTGTGTTGGACGTACATTCTCTATAGTTTTCATGTGTAATACTTACTAACTCATGTCATGTCACATTGCCCTCCTTCGCTCTCAAAGTACAGGGTATTATGAGAGGTGTACCATACTGTAAATTAATTGTGTCATCTCAGTATGTGAATGGCAACAAGGCCAATAACGGTCACCTTATTCACGTGCTGTCACTTCAGGCCACCTCTTCTGGTATGCCAACTGCAAAATTTCCTCCACAACCATGCTGTGACAGTGAGCACCCACTGGAGACATGCATATTTCCAGCCATGTACGCTGGACTTGCATATCAGTGTTAGAACTAACCCAAAGAAGGGAACATTCTTAAACCTACTTCCGAACAATGTCCACATTGTTACCTCAAATGCCTCTAGCCATCTATAAACTTCAGTACGCACTTGCCACTCCCAACACAACATGGTACACTGATTACAACAATCCCTATACCATCTGCAATACACTCCCCATCCCCAATAGCCTCTGAAGGTTGTCACCTGCGCACTGACCCCACAACGCTTTATGTTTTAGTATCTGCGTACATGGGCCATGCCACAAACATTACGAAGTAAAACAATTATTGCGTTTCCCACTTTCTTACTGCACTCCCTGAACCGAAGCTCTGTTCACATCCACACTCTTCCTAACGCAAATGGTGTCTTATCTCACCAATGCCCCTTTACGACCTGCACCATGTCCTCCACATTGATTCTGCAAAGGCGCAGATCTTACGACACTTACATATTTACAAGTGTATTGTATGGCACAGGGTAAGCTTATAATAACTTATGCAAATGACCTTTCTGTTACCTACTTCCAACCAGTGCCCATCTGCTTATGTCCAAGGGCCCCAGCCATGCACCCAAGGCAGTATGGGTTTTGCAAGCACAATACAACATAATACTATGACTGCAAACATCCTCATATTCTCTGCAAAGTACTCCACATCCGCAATGGAGTCTGCCTTCACTCACCAAAAAATGATAGTCGCCTCCACAACTGCCCACCAATTAACTATCTGTGTGTACCTCATACAAATTCTTTCCATCTGCCAATGTCTATCTGCCCTCCCTAAAGCAAAGCTGTTCCCAAACCCTAGGCTCTTGGGTACATAGGCGGCGGCCTATGGCCTCCGCCCATGCACCCAATTGCCTAGTCCTACTATACACCCACTGGGAGGCAATACAGTCATGCATGGTAACATTTCCCACAGTGTTTTAATGCCTACAAGTACATATAGATACAGCGTCCTGAATATTTTAATAGAGTTCGGCTAGCATACCGGCGTTTGACCCTGTTCTACTTCCTGACAAATTAAGGTGCCCACACATCCAGTATAAGAGTTTGCACAGCCACGAGCAACCTATACGAAATTAAGTAAAGTCTTTCTGGTTTGGCACCCCAGAATTTCACCTTAGTAACCACTAAGGATGATCCAATCCAAAGTATGAGCATGTTTAATATCAAACTCTTAAACTCTAATGTAGAATCATCAGAAGGAATCTGCAACAACTAACGTGTGTGACACCTTTGCCTCTCTACTATTTGAAACAACCAACAAAGCAAGTTCCGACTAAATCAAGAAAAAATCACAAAAACTCTCTAGACAAGTTACTCACAACCCTCCTGAGGAACCAACACAAAGCCATTGGAGAAACACGTGTTGAGGGAATCAGGTATTAAGGAACTTTCCATGAAGCAAAACTAGAGGGAATCAGGTATTAAGGACCTTACTATGAAGCAATATTAAGGATCCTCTAGATACGAGGGAATCAGGCATTAAGGACCTTTCCATGAAGCAAAACTAGAGGGAATCAGGTACTAAGGACCTTACTATGAAGTAATATTAAGGATCCTGAAGATACAAGACAAAACAAGGACCCCGTCTGTGGAAACAACATAAAAAAACAAACTAGGCAACAATGAGGGAATCAGATATTAAGGACCTTACTATGAAGGAATATTAAGGACCCTGAAGATACAAGATAAAACAAGGACCCTATTTGTGGAAACAGCACCAAGGGAAATAACTAGACACCCCTTTGTGTGGAAACAAACACCAAGGATAACAATAAGGCCTTAAAAACCAATAAGGCAAAAAGGACCTTACCATAAAGTATCACTAAGAACCTCAACTACCAGGATATAAGTAATCATACAAACCTTTCTTGGTGTTAGCATCATTTCTCCCTTTTGTGAACGTAACACAAGGGACCTGCAAATATCCTCATATTGTCTCCAATGCACTCCCCATCCTCAATAGAGTCTGCCTGCACTCACCAAAAAATGATACTCGCCTCCACAACTACCCACCGATAAAAGTACATGTGAGTACCTGCATACAAATTCCTTCCATGTGCCAATGTCTGACTGCCCTCCCTAAAACAAGGCTGTGGCCAAGCCCTACAGTCTTCGATACATAGGCAGAGGCCTAAGGCCTCCACCCATGCACCCAATACCGTACTCCTTCAACACACCCACTGAAATGCAATATAGACATGCATACTACCATGTGGCCATGTACGTTTCCTGACTACCGATAAGTGTGGGTACAGTAACAAAGTCACACAATGTGACATTCTCCAACCTACTTCCAACCACTGGACAAACTGTTACATCCAAGAGCCCTGGCCATGCATACAACCCAGTACACCTTTGCAGGCACAGTACACCGTCACACATCAACTACAAATAGCCTCATATTACCTCCAGTTCACTCCCCATCCACAATGCAGTCTACCTGGACTCAATGAACTCTTTCTACGTATATGTGCAATTCACACACCATTATCACAGTCCTCCCATACATGCCTAGTATGCGTTTCAGGTAGTGTGTCCAACACCTACGCTACTCTTTGTACATATGTGTGCTATCCACATATCAATAGCAAAGTACTGCCATACATTGCAGCATTTTGTTGTGGTTTCATTGCCAAAAACCTACTCCTTCCCAACACCCACTGCAAAGCAATGGAACCATTCATTGAAACATGTGACCACTTATCTTTCCTGTCCACAGGTACATATTGGTACAGTAATGAACTCAATCAAGGCAACATTCTATAACCTACTTCCAATCAGTGTCCACCCTCCTATGTCCAAGAGCCCAAGGCAACACTCTGTAACCTACTTCCAACCAGTGGCCACCCCGTTTTGTCCAAGGGACCCAGCCATGCACACAAGCCATTAGTGGTTTTGCAGGCACAACACAACATAGCACTCCAACTGCAAATATCGTCATATTGCCAATGTCTAACTGCCCTGCGTAATGCAAGCCTGTGCCCAAGGCCGACGCTCTTCGGTACATAGGTGGAGGCCTATGGCCTCAGCCCATGCACCCAATTGCCTAGTCCTACTCCACACACACTGGAAGGCAATGGAGGCATGCAAGCTAACATTTCCCACAATGCTTTCCTGCCTACACGTACATATACCTACACTAAAGGAGCCAACCAAAGCAACATTCGCACACCTACTTTCAACCAGTGCCCACACTGTTAAGGCCAAAGGCCATTGCCATGCACACAAGGCAGTAGGGCCTTTGGAGGCACAACACAACATAGTACACCGACTGAAAATATCCTCATATTATCTCCAATGCACTCCCCCATCCCCTATACAGTCTGCCTACAGTGACCAACATGTCATAGTCCCATGTTCACCAAACCATCAATCCAGCGTATGTCAGTAGCTGCGGGAAGGGTCCATATCGCAACAGTGTGCGCCCAAACAATACTTCCTTTTCTCTGTGTCGTTATGATCTCCCTTGCTGCAACGGTTTAAGCAAACTCGCACGACCACCTAATCGCTAAGTGCCTCACTGCTCTCCCATGCATACAGCCATTACATTACGGGGGTGGTACCCAAGCCCTAGGCTTTTTCTACATGACATGGCCGTGCAGTGAAAAGGCTACGCCTTACCCAGACCCACTGCAAGCAAAGTTAAAGAACCAGGTTAATATTTCATCACAAACCCACCCTTGCAAAATAACGCGAACGCCCGTCAGAATAACCACCGGCAGCTGTAGCCTACAGCACAAAACATTGCTGTATCTTTGCTTCCCCCTGGGTGTTACAAATAACCTCTTTTATACAATATGGATAAAGGATCAGAACAGTGTGTAATTACTTCTAACCTTTCTTTTGTTGCAAAATAGAATAGCCTGGATTTGAAAAAGGCAGAGTCTAATGCCGAAACACGTGTCATCCAAAAGGGCAAAATCACAAATAAATAAATAAAAAATATCCCATGCACTATCGGAATCTTTATTTACTCAAACTGGGAACAGTAGATGTTGTAATGGGAGGAAATAAACTACTGGCACAGAAAAAGGTGTAAGCACACATGCAAAACATTTTTGTTTTACTATTAAATTGTATCTTGAATTAGGAAGTAAAACATTTACAGGGTAATTCATAAAATTTCGCACAAAAGTGGCGCACGCGGCTGGCGCACAGTGTCCCCGTGCGATACACTGCGCCAGCCGTGTGCGATAAAATCCATTTCATCGCACAGCGTATTCATGGATTTTAGCCTCCAAAACCAGCCGTGGCGCAGAGTGGCGCAGCGACCCTGCAGCAGCGCCAGTTACGCCCCCAAGAACGACCTCGCGCAAGGAAAATCCATCAAAATCCCCAATTCATCGCAAATGTCTGTGCTAACCCTGGACCAGTTTACAGGGCTGCCAAACAGCAAACGCCAAGCGCGGAACGTGTATTTCAGGGGTTCGAGGGAAGTTTCACACGCAATCCCAAGAGGGTACGTGTATTTCAGGGCTGCACGTGAAGTTTCACACACAATTCCATCAGGGCACGTGTATTTCGGGGTGTGCGGGAAGATCCACACGCGATTGGCCTGGGTATGTGTATTTCGGGGTGCGCGGGAAGATCCACACGCGATTGGCCTGGGTACGTGTATTTCGGGGTGCGCGTGAATATTCACACGCGATTCCAGCAGGGTACATGTATCTCAAGGTGCGCAGGAATTTCCATACGCGAATTCAGCAGGGTACGTGTATTTCAGGGGTGCGCGGGAAGTTCCACACGCGATTGTCCTGGGTACGTGTATTTCGGTGTGCGCGTGAAGTTTCACACGCAAATCCTGCAGGGTACGTGTATTTCGGGGTGTGCGGGAAGTTTCACACGCGAATTCAGCAGGGTACGTGTATTTCAGTGGTGCGCGGGAAGTTCCACACGCGATTGTCCTGGGTACGTGTGTTTCAGGGGTGCGCGTGAAGTTTCACACGCGATTCCATCAGGGCACATGTATTTCAGGGGTTCCGGGGAGTACTACACGTGAATTGGCCATGTGGGTCCTCCCAGGTGTTCCCTCTACACCATCCACGGCCCCTGCAGGCAGTCCACACCACAGGGGACTACCATGCACCCCTGCTCATGTCCTGCAGGCAGCCCATCCACCATGGGCATGCCCCCCAGCCAAGCCACATGTCCGCTTGCACTACTGATCAACAACGCATGTCTCCCAGCACCCCCACCCCCCAGCATCCAGGGGCACCCTCCACCAGGCCCCCCACTCATGTCCAATTCATGTCCCCCTGCACCCCCAACCCCCAGCATCCAGGGGCACCCTCCACCAGGCTGCCACTCTTGTCCCCCTGCACCCCCACCCCCCAGCAGTGCAGGGGCACCCTCCACCATGCCCCCACTCATGGCTCCCAGCACCCCCACCCCCCAGCAGTGCAGGGCTCCCTCCACCAGGCCCGCACTCATGTCCCCCTGCACCCCCACCCCCCAGCATCCAGGGGCACCCTCCACCAGGCCCCCACTCATATCCAACTCATGTCCCCCTGCACCCCCACACCCCAGCATCCAGGGGCACCCTCCACCAGGCCCCCACTCATGTCCAACTCATGTCCCCCTGCACCCCCACCTGCCAGCAGTCAGGGGTACCCTCCACCAGGCCCCCACTCATGTCCCCCGGCACCCCCACCCCCCAGCATCCAGGGGCACCCTCCACCAGGCCCCCACTCATGTCCAACTCATGTCCCCCTGCACCCCCACACCCCAGCATCCAGGGGCACCCTCCACCAGGCCCCCACTCATGTCCAACTCATGTCCCCCTGCACCCCCACCCCCCAGCAGTCAGGGGCACCCTCCACCAGGCCCCCACACATGTCCAACTCATGTCCCCCTGCATCCCCACCCCCCAGCAGTCAGGGGCACCCTCCACCAGGCCCCCACTCATGTCTCCCAGCACCCCACCCCCCAGCAGTGCAGGGCACCCTCCACCAGGCCCCCACTCTTGTCCCCCTGCACCCCCACCCACCAGCAGTGCAGGGCACCCTCCACCAGGCCCCCACTCATGTCCCCCTGCACCCCCATCCCCAGCAGTGCAGGGCACCCTCCACCAGGCCCCCACTCATGTCCACCTGCACCCCCACCCCCTGCACTGTGGGGCACCTGCCAGCAGGCCCCCACTCATGTCCAACTCATGTCCCCCTGCATCCCCACCCCCCAGCGGTCAGGGGCACCCTCCACCAGGCCCCCACACATGTCCAACGCATGTCCCCCTGCACCCCCACCCCCCAGCACTTTGGGGCACCTGCCAGCAGGCCCCCACTCATGTCCAACTCATGTCCCCCTGCATCCCCACCCCCCAGCAGGCAGGGGCACCCTCCAACAGGCCCCCACTCATGTCTCCCAGCACCCCCACCCCCCAGCAGTGCAGGGCACCCTCCACCAGGCCCCCACTCATGTCCCCCTACACCCCCACCCCCCAGCAGTGCAGGGCACCCTCCACCAGGCCCCCACTCATGTCCCCCTGCACCCCCACCCCCTGCACTGTGGGGCACCTGCCAGCAGGCCCCCACTCATGTCCAACTCATGTCCCCCTGCATCCCCACCCCCCAGCAGTCAGGGGCACCCTCCACCAGGCCCCCACTCATGTCCCCCTGCACCCCCACCCCCCAGCAGTGCAGGGGCACCCTCCACCAGGCCCCGACTCATGTCTCCCAGCACCCCCACCCCCCTGCAGTGCAGGGCACCCTCCACCAGGCCCCCACTCATGTCCCCCTGCACCCCCACCCCCCAGCACTGTGGGAAACCTGCCAGGAGGCCCCCACTCATGTCCAACTCATGTCCCCCTGCATCCCTACCCCCCAGCAGTCAGGGGCACCCTCCACCAGGCCCCCACTCATGTCCCCCTTCACCCCCACCCCCCAGCAGTACAGGGCACCTGCCAGCAGGCCCCCACTCATGTCTCCCAGCACCCCCACCCCCCAGCAGTGCAGGGGCACACTCCACCAGGCACCCACTCATGTCTCCCAGCACCCCCACCCCCCAGCAGTGCAGGGCACCCTCCACCAGGCCCTCACTCATGTCCAACTCATGTCCCCCTGCACCCCCACGCCCCAGCATCCAGGGGCACCCTCCACCAGGCCCCCACTCATGTCCAACTCATGTCCCCCTGCACCCCCACCCCCCAGCAGTCAGGGGCACCCTCCACCAGGGCCCCACACATGTCCAACTCATGTCCCCCTGCACCCCCACCCCCCAGCACTGTGGGGCACCCTCCACCAGGCCCCCACTCATGTCCAACTCATGTCCCCCTGCACCCCCACACCCCAGCATCCAGGGGCACCCTCCACCAGGCCCCCACTCATGTCCAACTCATGTCCCCCTGCACCCCCACCCCCCAGCAGTCAGGGGCACCCTCCACCAGGCCCCCACTCATGTCCAACTCATGTCCCCCTGCATCCCCACCCCCCAGCAGTCAGGGGCACCCTCCACCAGGCCCCCACTCATGTCTCCCAGCACCCCACCCCCCAGCAGTGCAGGGCACCCTCCACCAGGCCCCCACTCATGTCCCCCTGCACCCCCACCCCCACCAGTTAGGGGCACCCTCCACCAGGCCCCCACACATGTCAAACTCATGTCCCCCTGCACCCCCACCCCCCAGCACTGTGGGGCACCTGCCAGCAGGCCCCCACTCATGTCCAACTCATGTCCCCCTGCATCCCCACCCCCCAGCAGTCAGGGGCACCCTCCACCAGGCCCCCACTCATGTCTCCCAGCACCCCCACCCACCAGCAGTGCAGGGCACCCTCCACCAGGCCCCCACTCTTGTCCCCCTGCACCCCCACCCCCCAGCAGTGCAGGGCACCCTCCACCAGGCCCCCACTCATGTCCCCCTGCACCTCCACCCCCTGCACTGTGGGGCACCTGCCAGCAGGCCCCCACTCATGTCCAACTCATGTCCCCCTGCACCACCACCCCCCAGCATCCAGGGGCACCCTCCACCAGGCCACCACTCATGTCCGCCTGCACCACCACCCCCCAGCAGTGCAGGGCACCCTCCACCAGGCCCCCACTCATGTCCCCCTGCACCCCACCCCCCAGCAGTCAGGGGCACCCTCCACCAGGCCCCCACACATGTCCAACTCGTGTCCCCCTGCATCCCCACCCCCCAGCAGTCAGGGGCACCCTCCACCAGGCCCCCACTCATGTCTCCCAGCACCCCCACCCCCCCAGCAGTGCAGGGCACCCTCCACCAGGCCCCCACTCATGTCCCCCTGGACCCCCACCCCCCAGCAGTGCAGGGCACCCTCCACCAGGCCCCCACTCATGTCTCCCAGCACCCCCACCCCCCAGCAGTGCAGGGCACCCTCCACCAGGCCCCCACTCATATCCCCCTGCACCCCCACCCCCCAGCACTGTGGAGCACCTGCCAGCAGGCCCCCACTCATGTCCAACTCATGTCCCCCTGCATCCCCACCCCCCAGCAGTCAGGGGCACCCTCCACCAGGCCCCCACTCATGTCCCCCTGCACCCCCCAGCAGTGCAGTGGCACCCTCCACCAGGCCCGCATTCATGTCCCCCTGCATCCCCACCCCCCAGCAGTCAGGGGCACCCTCCACCAGGCCCACACTCATGTCCCCCTGCACCCCAAACCCCCCAGCAGTCAGGGGCACCCTCCACCAGGCCCCCACACATGTCCAACTCATGTCGCCCTGCACCCCCACCCCTCAGCATTGTGGGGCAACTGCCAGCAGGCCCCCACTCATGTCCAACTCATGTCCCCCTGCATCCCCACCCCCCAGTAGTCAGGGGCACCCTCCACCAGGCCCCCACTCATGTCTCCCAGCACCCCCAACCCCCAGCAGTGCAGGGCACCCTCCACCAGGCCCCCACTCATGTCCCCCTGCACCCACACCCCCCAGCAGTGCAGGGCATCCACCACCAGGCCCCCACTTATGTCCCCCTGCACCCCACCCCCTGCACTGTGGGGCACCTGCCAGCAGGCCCCCACTCATGTCCAACTCATGTCCCCCTGCAACCCCACCCCCCAGCATCCAGGGGCACCTTCCACCAGGCCGCCACTCATGTCCCCCTGCACCCCCACCCCCCAGCAGTGCAGGGCACCCTCCACCAGGCCCCCACTCATGTCCCCCTGTACCCCACCCCCCAGCAGTCAGGGGCACCGTCCACCAGGCCCCCACACATGTCCAACTCATGTCCCCCTGCACCCCCACCCCCCAGCACTGTGGGGCACCTGCCAGCAGGCCCCCACTCATGTCCAACTCATGTCCCCCTGCATCCCCACCCCCCAGCAGTCGGGGGCACCCTCCACCAGGCTCCCACTCATGTCTCCCAGCACCCCCACCCCCCAGCAGTGCAGGGCACCCTCCACCAGGCCCCCACTCATGTCCCCCTGGACCCCCACCCCCCAGCAGTGCAGGGCACCCTCCACCAGGCCCCCACTCATGTCTCCCAGCACCCCCACCCCCCAGCAGTGCAGGGCACCCTCCACCAGGCCCCCACTCATATCCCCCTGCACCCCCACCCCCCAGCACTGTGGAGCACCTGCCAGCAGGCCCCCACTCATGTCCAACTCATGTCCCCCTGCATCCCCACCCCCCAGCAGTCAGGGGCACCCTCCACCAGGCCCCCACTCATGTCCCCCTGCACCCCCCCAGCAGTGCAGTGGCACCCTCCACCAGGCCCGCATTCATGTCCCCCTGCATCCCCACCCCCCAGCAGTCAGGGGCACCCTCCACCAGGCCCACACTCATGTCCCCCTGCACCCCAAACCCCCCAGCAGTCAGGGGCACCCTCCACCAGGCCCCCACACATGTCCAACTCATGTCGCCCTGCACCCCCACCCCTCAGCATTGTGGGGCAACTGCCAGCAGGCCCCCACTCATGTCCAACTCATGTCCCCCTGCATCCCCACCCCCCAGTAGTCAGGGGCACCCTCCACCAGGCCCCCACTCATGTCTCCCAGCACCCCCAACCCCCAGCAGTGCAGGGCACCCTCCACCAGGCCCCCACTCATGTCCCCCTGCACCCACACCCCCCAGCAGTGCAGGGCATCCTCCACCAGGCCCCCACTTATGTCCCCCTGCACCCCACCCCCTGCACTGTGGGGCACCTGCCAGCAGGCCCCCACTCATGTCCAACTCATGTCCCCCTGCAACCCCACCCCCCAGCATCCAGGGGCACCTTCCACCAGGCCGCCACTCATGTCCCCCTGCACCCCCACCCCCCAGCAGTGCAGGGCACCCTCCACCAGGCCCCCACTCATGTCCCCCTGTACCCCACCCCCCAGCAGTCAGGGGCACCGTCCACCAGGCCCCCACACATGTCCAACTCATGTCCCCCTGCACCCCCACCCCCCAGCACTGTGGGGCACCTGCCAGCAGGCCCCCACTCATGTCCAACTCATGTCCCCCTGCATCCCCACCCCCCAGCAGTCGGGGGCACCCTCCACCAGGCTCCCACTCATGTCTCCCAGCACCCCCACCCCCCAGCAGTGCAGGGCACCCTCTACCAGGCCGCCACTCATGTCCCCCTGCACCCCCACCCCCTGCAGTGCAGGGCACCCTCCACCAGGCCCCCACTCATGTCTCCCAGCACGCCCACCCCCCAGCAGTGCAGGGCACCCTCCACCAGGCCCCCACTCATATCCCCCTGCACCCCCACCCCCCAGCACTGTGGGGCACCCTCCACCAGGCCCCCACTCATGTCCAACTCATGTCCCCCTGCACCCCCACACCCCAGTATCCAGGGGCACCCTCCATCAGGCCCCCACTCATGTCCAACTCATGTCCCCCTGCACCCCCACCCCCCGCAGTCAGGGGCACCCTCCACTGGGCCCCCACACATGTCCAACTCATGTCCCCCTGCACCCCCACCCCCCAGCACTGTGGGGCACCTGCCAGCAGGCCCCCACTCATGTCCAACTCATGTCCCCCTGCATCCCCACCCCCCAGCAGTCAGGGGCACCCTCCACCAGGCCCCCACTCATGTCTCCCAGCACCCCACCCCCCAGCAGTGCAGGGCACCCTCCACCAGGCCCCCACTCATGTCCCCCTGCACCCCCACCCCCCAGCAGTCAGGGGCACCCTCCACCAGGCCCCCACACATGTCCAACTCATGTCCCCCTGAAACCCCACCCCACAGCACTGTGGGGCACCTGCCAGCAGGCCCCCACTCATGTCCAACTCATGTCCCCCTGCATCCCCCCCAGCAGTCAGGGGCACCCTCCACCAGGCCCCCACTCATGTCTCCCAGCACCCCCACCCCCCAGCAGTGCAGGGCACCCTCCACCAGGCCCCCACTCATGTCCCCCTGCACCCCCACCCCCTGCACTGTGGGGCACCTGCCAGCAGGCCCCCGCTCATGTCCAACTCATGTCCCCCTGCACCCCCACCCCCCAGCATCCAGGGGCACCCTCCACCAGGCCGCCACTCATGTCCCCCTGCACCCCCACCCCCCAGCAGTGCAGGACACCCTCCACCAGGCCCCCACTCATGTCGCCCTGCACCCCCACCCCCCAGCAGTCAGGGGCACCCTCCACCAGGCCCCCACACATGTCCAACTCATGTCCCCCTTTACCCCCACCCCCCAGCACTGTGGGGCACCTGCCAGCAGGCCCCCACTCATGTCCAACTCATGTCCCCCTGCATCCCCACCCCCCAGCAGTCGGGGGCACCCTCCACCAGGCTCCCACTCATGTCTCCCAGCACCCCCACCCCCCAGCAGTGCAGGGCACCCTCTACCAGGCCGCCACTCATGTCCCCCTGCACCCCCACCCCCTGCAGTGCAGGGCACCCTCCACCAGGCCCCCACTCATGTCTCCCAGCACGCCCACCCCCCAGCAGTGCAGGGCACCCTCCACCAGGCCCCCACTCATATCCCCCTGCACCCCCACCCCCCAGCACTGTGGGGCACCCTCCACCAGGCCCCCACTCATGTCCAACTCATGTCCCCCTGCACCCCCACACCCCAGTATCCAGGGGCACCCTCCATCAGGCCCCCACTCATGTCCAACTCATGTCCCCCTGCACCCCCACCCCCCGCAGTCAGGGGCACCCTCCACTGGGCCCCCACACATGTCCAACTCATGTCCCCCTGCACCCCCACCCCCTGCACTGTGGGGCACCTGCCAGCAGGCCCCCGCTCATGTCCAACTCATGTCCCCCTGCACCCCCACCCCCCAGCATCCAGGGGCACCCTCCACCAGGCCCCCACTCATGTCCCCCTGCACCCCCACCCCCCAGCAGTGCAGGGGCACCCTCCACCAGGCCCCCACTCATGTCTCCCAGCACCCCCACACCCCAGCAGTGCAGGGCACCCTCCACCAGGCCCCCACTCATGTCCCCCTGCACCCCCACCCCCCAGCACTGTGGGGCACCTGCCAGCAGGCCCCCACTCATGTCCAACTCATGTCCCCCTGCATCCCCACCCCCCAGCAGTCAGGGGCACCCTCCACCAGTACCCCACTCTTGTCCCCCTTGACCCCCACCCCCCAGCAGTGCAGGGGCACCCTCCACCAGGCCCCCACTCATGTCTACCAGCACCCCAACCCCCCAGCAGTGCAGGGCACCCTCGACCAGGCCCCCACTCATATCCCCCTGCACCCCCTCCCCCAGCACTGTGGGGCACCTGCCAGCAGGCCCCCACTCATGTCCAACTCATGTCCCCCTGCATCCCCACCCCCCAGCAGTCAGGGGCACCCTCCACCAGGCCCCCACTCATGTCACCCTGCACCCCCACCCCCCAGCAGTGCAGGGCACCTGCCAGCAGGCCCCCACTCATGTCTCCCAGCACCCCCACCCCCCAGCAGTGCAGGGGCACCCTCCACCAGGCCCCCATACATGTCCCCCAACACCTCATGACGATCCATAATCATGGCCCCCACGCCCCCTCAATACACTGCCTACGCCACCCCAGTCCGAACACACCACCAGGTATGACATCCACCCCACACAGAAATCACCAGCACATGATGCATCCCAAATGGCTAGTCTGCACATCAACATATATCCGTCAAACCCACACAATGACAGCATGTGAATGATAAAACACACATTGTGACATGCATGAAACCAAAGAGAGAATACCACACATTGAAGTACCAAATGATAATGTATTAAACAGAAAAGCAAGGCAATGAAATGGAACAGAAGAAAATGGAAATAATAAATGAAATCCAGCATGTCCAATAAATGAAAAAGATGCATGAAATCCAAATGAAAAGCAATCCAAAAGCAAGTCTCCAAAGTGTCAGTCTTAGAAAATAAATCCAAGGTGCAAAAATAATAAAAAACCATTGATCAATGTGAGAAGAAAAATCAACAATCCAAATCCATTGTCAAACTATGTACAAAGTGAACATCCAGGGTCCATGTGCCCAATCCTTTAAATTAAACCTATAAAATAAAATCCTACCTAATGAAGAACTATATACAAGAAGTTGGGGCATTGTCCAAGCACCCCAAAACAAAACAAAACCGAAAGGAAACTTAACACTAAAGAACTATTTACAAGGGCAGCGGGCTAGTCCTATGGCTCACTTCTGGATGTTCCGGGCCAGGGCATCATCGAACTCCTGCTCAATGTCCCGGAGGCGGTCCTCTTCCATGGCCAGAGGGTCTGCAGGGATGACGACATGTTCTCCTCTAACTCCCTGCGGATTGCCTCGAGGCACTCGGCCCGCCTCAGGGCCCTCCGAATGGAGTTCTCCGCCCTGACCATCGTGAGCCGTGCCTCTTCCGCCCACTGCCGCTCCGCATCTATGGCGTGGCCCAACCGCTGCCACACGGAAGACACTTCCCGTCCTTGGTCCTCCTGCCCTCCGGCCGATGCCTGCCCCTCTGATGTCGAAGGCCCCGAGCCATCATGGCTCCCACCTTGTTGCTGCTGCTGCTGTGCCTGTGCCCGTGCCCTGGCTCCTGCTGCCTGCACATCCTACACCCGCCGGGGTGCAGTCGTTGATGTGGCCACCCCTGCTGGACGTCCGACTCCCGACTGTGGCAGGGATGTGTCCTCCACCAGCCTGGCCGCACGGTCAGAGGCAGCTCCACAGGGCACCCAGGTGACAAATGGGTGGAAAGATGGCACGGAGGACGACTGGCGCATAGGGTGTTCAGTTGAGGAGGGGGTCGGAAGAAGCTCCAGCAAACGGAGGAATCCGGCCTGGGTGACCTGTCCCAGTAGGCCGACGCGGTCAACGAGCCATTCGAGATGACGTGCAGTCTCCTCATGAAAAGACTGCAGGTCACCTCGCATGGCCCGTTGACGCAACGCCACACCAGTCAGGACAGGCTCAACCCGTACCTGGATAGCCACATCCGCAGGCAGAGGAAGGCCAGTTGTTGTAAGCTCATCCCCTGCCTGAAGACGGGTCTGGACTTAGGCATCCCTGCTGGTGCAAGATGATGCAGTGACAGTATCAGGGACAGGATTGCACGCAGGCACCTCCGCGGCGGCCTGTGCTGCCTCCTGTCCCTGGTCCTGCACTGCACCACTAGCACCAGTGGAATCCCCACCTCCAGACCCCGTCTCTGTCGCTTGCACGCCCTCCTCCTCCACCAAACCCCCCACCAACCTGGATGACTCTGTGCCATCTTCCCCCGTTGGGCCCTGTGGGGTCCCAGCTGCCCCTTCTGCTGCCGAGGAGTCCAACTCCGACCTCCGCCTCTTGGACCTCCCCCCGGCAGCTGCGGCCTGGGACGCAGCACCAGACTCCTCACTCCCCGACGAGATGACAACCTGGGAGGGGAGCCGGGCCTTGTGTCTCCGGCTGCCGGTGCGATCCCTGCCGCTGTGCTCCACAGCACCTTCTCCTCCCTCTTCATCAGTTGACGCTGCAGACAGGGAGAAATAAAACACAGGCATCAGGGCACTGTACAATGGACACATACACACATGACAGTTGTACATGAGTGGCATTGGCAAACCTCATGGCATCACAATCGCCAACACACATGTCATTTCAACTCGCACACATGAGCCATACCACAGCCATATGGCAACAGCCAGCACCATCCATACACCTACAACAGCATGAGCAGGCAAAGGTGAGCCAGACATCACATGCAACACAGGGAGTGCACTACACATGCACACACACCACCACACTTGCTTGCATGTGTACACCTCTGCCAACTGTCGCAGTGTTGAGATCGGCATCCATGTCACATCTGCCAATCAGTCTTCCACATCCCGGTGTCACATGCATCCATGTCACATCTGCCAATCAGTCTTCCACATCCCGGTGTCACATGCATCCATGTTGCATCACTGTTGCACCCTTGTCAAATAGACACACATGCACATGTACACAGTGCAGATACATGCAGCTGAAACCAACATCCATGTGTGACATCACGAACATGCCTACTTACATACACATTCATTCAAACATGTGTGCCCACACATCTGCATTTGGCATGCAAGCCTACACACACAAGCACCATCCATGTCTCACACATGAGAGCCCTCGCATGTGTTAGCCTCACGGCCCTGTACACCTCCCCCCATACTTCGCCCCATAAAAACACATGTGCAACCTGCACACTACTGGCACACCACCACACGCACAGCTTACAATCAGGATGCATGTACACTTACCGCTCGACTCCAGACGGGTCTGCCTCTCAAGGACCTGGACGTGGAACGCTGGTGATATGCGTTCCAGGACCCTCATCTGATCTTCCGACAAGTGGCCCCTTAGCATCCGCTGCCTTCAAGAGGTGCCGGGCCTTGTTGAGGGTCCTGGACCTGAAGTCCTCCCAGTGCTTCTTGACATGATGGAATAGTCGGACTGCCACCCCCTCCGCGTTGATGGCAGTCACGATGTCCATCCAGATCCGAGTCCGCCCTTCCTTGTCGGCACGCAAACTTCCGAAGAGGGCATCATACTGCCCCAGGACTTGCTCCACCAGGACACCAACTTCGGTTGCAGTGAAGCTGGTGCCCCTCTGCCTCTCTGGCCGGGGGTTGCCAGTGGTGCCAGATGTTGCAGTGCCCGACATGACAACCCCAGAGGCAGGAGTGGGTGGGCAACTGGGTCCTGGGGCTGGTCTGTGGAGCGATGGAATCCCAGTCGGGAGTCTTCGGTTCCAGCAGGGGTGGTCACAGCAACAGCACCCCTGGCTGATGTGCAGGCAGCAAATGGCAGGGCACGTGGGCAGCAGGCAGTCAGGCAGCAGCAGATGGCAGGTTGGAGCATGCTCGGGGCTCTGGGGGGGCAGTAATTCGGCCTTCTGGGCAGGAGCGTGGTCTTCCGTGTGCCTACGCGTGGTCCGCTTGATACGGAGTGATTTGGCACATGAAAATCCAGCACGTCTGCGTGTAATTCGTGGAAAGGGCCTTAGCGCTTAAGCGCGTCAGCACACGTGCACAAATTCATTGGCCCAAAGGCCCCCAGCGTGTAGGCGTGTCTATGATGTTACGCACACGTGCGTTTTCCATGGCGCATAGGAAAAATAAGCACGTCAGAGTGTCATAGCGTGTAATTGGTGGAAAGGGCCTCAGCACGTATGCGCGTCAGTGACGTGCGTGCGCGTTTCCCTGTACACGGGTGCATGTTACACATCCAATGACTGCACGTCAGAGTGTCAGCTCGTGTAATTGGAGGATAGGGCCTTAGCGTGTACACGCGGAAGTGACGCTGGACGTGTGGTCATGTTTAAAAGGTACGTGTAGAACGCCATTTCCTTGTAAGTGCTTTTCGTGGAGAGCGAGTGGGTGAAATCTGTACTTCTTGTCAGTTCACACGCAATTTACTTCACGGCCTTCCAAGGTCGTACTCCCTGTTACCTTTGACAGCTTTTTCTCTTTTTGTCTTTTTCCTGGGCCTGTTTCCTCAAACAGCGTTCACTTCTTCTGTTGTCCTGTCTCCTCAGACAGCGTACAATTTTTCTTTTGGCGGGGGTGTTGCCAACGCGCACACGCGCGTCTTTTTCACGCTATTTTTCCAGGCAGACGGTGAGTCGCGCACGTATTTAACATCTGTGCTTGCCCTGTGTGTCGCGTACCCCTTCAGAGGTCATTCTAGGCTGTGTGTGACACGCTTACGTTCATTTTTGTGTTTCTGGGTGCCAAAGCGTAGTGCAGGTTTATTTTTCCACGCACATGGTCTAGGAGGGGTTGCGTGCACATTATCTCCCTTTTTTGGAGTGCCTGTGCGTTGTGTGACCCGTCATCTTCCCCCAGGGGTCACATACAGCCTTGCTAGAGCACTAGGGTACGAATTCCATCTAGTACCCTACTCCTTTGACCCCCAATTGCCCAGGACAATAGTTTACTGCAACTCCCTAACACAGAACAACATCAGTGCCATGGTTGGGAGGCGATCACGCGGTAAGGGTGGCAAAGGTGGCCGAGCCTCAAGAGGTGGGCGTGGTGGATACGGTAGGGGACGTGGCCGGGACTTGCAGGGTACCCCTAGCCCACCATGTGTGGATGACCAGTCAGGGACACCCATGCCCCCCCCCTGGTTGAGGGTAACGTGGCTGACAACATCCCTGCTCAGCCCTTGTTGGACCAGCCCATTGTGGCACCAGACCTGGCACAGGGTGACTCCATGGCTGACTTCCAGGTCAGCAGGTCTAGCCCACGTGTGGCGGTGCACGTTGGTGTCACCAGGCCACGTGGATCAGGGGCAGCTATGTCATCTGCTGCCCCGAGTAGGGTGGGAAGGCTGCAGGGGCAGCTGCGGCTCCATCCACCCCAGCTCTGAGTCTCCCAGCCAGGACAGTGTCGGTCCCAGTCCATCCTGCTGACATTCCCCCTGACTACATCACACTTCAGCTAATGCCTGCACCAAGTCCCATGGTAAGTGTTCATTCCCACACTCCTAGTACACAGTCCACCGGGGCTCCTGCCCCTAGTGTCCAGAGCGGCATAGGACACTCAGGATCCCCACCAACTTCCAAGCGGAAGAGGAAGAGTGCTCGGCCAGTACAGGCTGATGCCCCAGACACGGCTACACAGTCCGGGCCGCCAAGGAAGCCCAGCTTCAATCAGGCCGAACTTGATGCACTTGTGGAGTATGTGTCCGCACATGACAGCAAAATGATGATTACTGCAGGATGCAAGACCACACCTGCACAACGTCTGGCACACTGGCAGACCATCGCGGATATCATAAGTGCCCTTGGATTCGTGAGGCGCACAGCTAATGATTGCTACAAGCGCTGGAATGACCTGAAGCGCAGGGCAAAGAAAAAGCTGGCCTCAAGTCATGCCGCTACTCTAGTGACTGGATGTGGGTCTCCAGCAGAGGACATTGAACTCACTCCACATGAGTATGTTGATGTGACCTACGTCACGCAGGGACAGATCCAAGGCGTGTGAGACCTGCCAGATTACGAGGCATTGTCCGGTGAGTGCACATGCATGTGTGTGTCATCCATGTGCATGGTGTGTGCGTGAGGGCTTCTGATTGAGTGCCAGGTGAGGGTGTGTGTGCCTGAGTGGTTTGGGTCACCCATCTGCTTCATCCAATACATTCTGTGCACCAGGATTTGGGTATTGCAGTATCCCTTCTGGCAACAGTAGACATTTAGCCCAACCTCACGCCAGTTGGCCTTGAAGTGTCATCTTGCCACAACATTGTTGCGTATTATTCTGTGTTCATTCAGGCTGATTGTTTGCATTCCACCACTTTCACTAGGCATTTCCCAGTCCTATTGTCACATGTGTGACATGGCTATGGTACATGCCATCTGTGTGATGGCATGTGTCATGTATGTGTATTGGACATGCCAATCATAGGCCAATGTGTGATGGCACTGCTAGCCAGCATGCAGCAAACGTGTTGGTGTTCCATCTTGGTGTCATCAATGTGTGCCATTTGCCTCCCCTTCATACGCAGTGAAGGTGCATGCATGGGAGGGTTATAGTCATGTGGGACATGTGTCAATGAAGTACTGGTTCTGTTGCTTCTCAGCCCTAATTGTGTGCCATGGTGCTAATGTCTGTTCCCATTTCTTTTCTTTCATGTCTTTGCAGGGGATGACGCACTTGATACTGCTGGAGTTGTGGAGATGGTGCAGACCCAGGAGGGGTCTCAGGCCCGACCGGGTACCAGTGAGGGACGTGGTGTGGTGGTGGGTGAGAACCCACACTTGCTGCAGACCATTCTCTCAAGGGGTGTCTCTGGGTGCACCTCCCCCGAGCTATATTCAGGTGTCGATTCGGATGATGAGACCTATGTGCCGTCGCAGGTAAGTGTTTCTGGGAGGGATTCTGTGCTGTCCAACTCACCTGCACCAGGGGTAGAACCCTCAATGGGGATGTCAGTGTTGGTAGGTCCACTTTGGTGGTTACGGATGCAGGGTCACACCCTGCAACATCTGATCCTGTTCCTGGGCCAGCAGATCAGACGGGGAATGCAGTCCTGCAGCCTCAGGCAGTGCCGGCATAGGAAGGCGCAGTTCGCCTTGCCCCAGACAGGTGTGGTGCCCACCGACGCGGTGGCCGTACGCACCTGGCAATGCCGCATGGGAGCAATCCATATACGGTATGGCAAACCAACAGGCAGCATCATCTGAGATGATGGCTCAGGCCATGGATAGGGTGGCCACTTCCATTGTCCCCCAAGAAAGGCTGATGGAACAACTACAGCAGGCAACAGACTCCATTTGCCAGTCACACAGGGAGGACATGTTGGCGTCCAACAGGGACAGACCGGCGGCACTGGAGACTCTGCGGGAAGCCATTTCTATTGAGTCCCAGGGCCACAGGGAACCCCTGAGGGTGGAACTCCGTCAGCTCAGGGTGACTCTTGATGAGCTTGAGGATTCAACTGACACGAGGACAGAACAGCAGCTGGAGCGGCTCACACGTACGCTCTCAGCTGAGATGCAGGCAACTCGGGAGGAGGGCCGGGCATCCCGTGAGTTGTTGCATGGGGACCTCCGCACGATTATCCTTCAGAATCAGACCTTCCACACCCGCATGCTTGCTGCCATGGAGGACCAGACTAGGGCTTTGCGTGGGCTGCCTCCCATAGTACCACCACCTCCTGATGCAGCTGCAGAGGGTGAGGAGAGCGACAGCAGCAATTCTCTCACAATACGGTAGCCGTGCAGGCCATGGTGGGTTTTGGTGTGCACCCTGTCCTCGGACCTCCTGGGTGGCCTTCCCCACCCCCCCTGCCCCATACATGGCCATTTTTGATTTTTGATTTTTGATTTTTTTTACAGTGTGTTGCCTTGTGTGGCTCCCGTGGGCATACGCTGTATTGTGGCTGGGCACATGCAGGCTTGTCCTGAATTTGGGTTAGATGCTTGGGTTTGTGTGACACACACCCTTCCTGCTTCCCGTTTCCATGGGCTTGCAAAGGGTGTGCCCAAGTGACATTGACTTACTGTCACGCCACCCAACCCGGTCCTGTCCCAGCCCACTCGTGCGATGCGGCGTGCCACGCCTTGGAGGGTTTACCCTCGCTTTCGCCTGGGAGGTACGGGGCGTGTCGTTCCGCGCAGGTGCGGCCGACCTCTTCCTGCTTTCCGCGCATGCGCGGTGTACGATGCTCTCGGCTCCCGGCCGATTTGCGGCCCAAGCCTCGCTTTGGGTCTCCAGCACCTGGGAAACTACACGGCTTGCGTTTCAAGCCTCCCGGCTGTCGGAGGTCCTATTTAAGGAGCCCGGTGGTTTGGCATATCGCGTCTCAACGTGGTTTGACCGGATCGTTGTTTTGCTCCTTGCCCTTGTCCTGAATACCGTTCTGTCCTGCTTGCTGGTTTCCCTTCCTTTCCGGTCTGTCCCTTCCTTAGCCGGTTAGGGAATCCCTCCCTGTTCCCAGTTCCTTGCTCCTTCCCTCCTGGGGTGGTTCCCCTCTCTAGTGGTTCTCTGCTCCTTCTCTGGGTTCTTTGTCCTCCCTGAGCTCCTTGCCTTCCCGCCTTCCCTTGCATTCAGCGGCTTCCTGATTCCTGCTTCTGGATTCGACACTTCTCATCTCGCTCCAGTTGTCTTCAGAGAACCTCCAGCTAAAGACCATCAGGCTCCCCCTGTCAGTGCTTGCACTGTCCTGATGCCACATTAATCAGGGGTGAGCGAACCTGTGGCATCGGGAGCTGGTTCACCTCCAGTCCGGTACCTATTTGGACGGGAGTTGGGCTGGTTCCTGGTGTCACTCTCACTTCACTACAGAACTACTGGCAATCTGGCATCATCTACTAAACAGACTTCTGGACGAACAGGTATGCTGCGCCCTAGTGACGCCATCTTTAACACTTACACAGTGACGTTGGACTCCCATTTGCTGTGTGGGCAGTCTGTAGTCAATACTGTGTATACATTCCTAGTGCATATTGTTGTTGTATTGTACACTGCATGGTGTATTGATATGTGCCTCTGCATCCATCTCATCCTCCAAATTTGCAGGTCCATTCCTCATGTCTTCACAAGGCGGTCTACTTTGGAAATGGAGTCCATGTTGTAAGCAGTGCACCTACACTTTTGCGTGACGCTAACACTGTACAGTTGGAAGTGCTCGAAGTGCTGGCATTATCAGGAAGTGAGACTACCATTTTTTTAAAATCCGTACTGTCATGTTTATGGTAGGTTTGAGGTTGTGTAGGTGATTTGTATTATTGCTAAATATTTGGTAATGTGTGTTGTTGGTCCTGCATTACTGTGAGCATTTCATGTGTGGCCAGTTTCCATTAGGGACACTGTACTTTGTGACACTTGTGTCATGTTGTGGGGATTACTTTGTTTGCTCTCACATAGCATGACATGCCATGGTGTGTTGTGTGGCGGTGCCGGGGAGGGGTTGGGTGACATGGCACTGTTCTCATGTTGTATTTTGCAAGTGGGTATTCATATTTTGCTGCATAGAATTGTGTCTTTTGATGACACTGCATTGGTGGTGTTTGTGTAGGTAGGGATGCACACATTGTGACACTTCCAGGTGAACAATCTCAGGCTGCTATGGTTCTGACAGTTCACTGTCCCTTCATTCATCATAATTGTCAGATTGAGTCATCATTGATTGTCAGATGGTATGTGCCAGGGCTGTGTGCACTCCACAGGGGTGTGATTTCTATGTGAAGTAATTGGCCACCAGCTGCGTACGGGCTGTCTCACCCAGTGCCCTTTCCCCTCCCATGCGCAGCGGGCGTGCATGTGGTTGGGGATGTGGGGGCACCACCATGTCCACAGCCAGGCCCCGGCGTGTTGCAACATTTGTGCAGGACACATGCTGCCACTATGATCCTGCACACTACTGGGGGAGCGTATAACAGCTGCCCGCCAGAACGGTCAAGGGAGCGAAAGCGTGACTTGAGCACTCCGAATGTGCGCTCCACTATGCCCCGGGTTGCAATATGGGCTGTGTTGTATCTTACCTGGGGAGGCGTGATGGGGTTCCGAATTGGCGTCATCATGTGGGCACTGTCCCCTGGGGAGGTGGTGATGGGTATCATTAGTGGGTAGTGACATTACTCTGTATCTGACATGCATGCGTGTGCTGTGGCATTTATACTCACCAAGCAGCCATGCATCGCCATGCCGCCCAGCTTCCATGTCGCGGTTTAGGGTTGACATCCTGTAAATCAAGCTGTCGTGGGTGGACCCTGGATAGTTGGCATATACTGAGGTGATGATTCCCTTGGCATCACATACTACCTGGATGTTGATGGAATGCCAGTGCTTGCGGTTTCTATAGATGTGCTCAGGTGCCCTGGGGGGACGCAGAGCCACATGGGTGCAATCAATGGCACCTAGCACTTTGGGGAATTGTGCCACCCCGTAGAATTCCTGGATGACAGCCTGCCTTTCTGCAGGTGTTCTGGGCAGGTATATGTGCCTGCGGACTGATGGGCGTGCAGCGATGATGGCCAACACCTAGTGTAGGCACCGTGACTGCGTGGCCTGTGACACCCCCCCCCCCACTATGGACTCGTCTGCTGAAATAATCCGGTAGCCAAGAAGTGCAGTACATTGAGGACCTTCTCCAGGGGGCTGAGTGCTTGGGAGCACAGGGTGGGTGATGTGAGGTCATCCTCCCACTCACTGACCAGGTCGAGTATTATGTGAGGTGGAAACCTGTACCTCCCATACACCTGGTCATCAGGCATACCAAAAAGGCTGGTTCTGGGTGTAAAGATTCTGGCCCTGACTATCCTCCTCCTCCTCCTGCGGTATCCCACGGCCACTGCTGCTAGGAACGGTATATTCATCTTGGCGTCTGAGCTTGTTTGTTGTTTGCGCACACTTTTATGCTGCGCGGGTCGACGTACGCCTGCTTCCTGCGAGTCGACGTGCGCCTGCTTCATGCAGGCGTATGTGTTTCCGGATTGGACCGTCTTTTTTGGCGCATTGTAGGCAACCGTGTAAATCTTCCTGCCCACCCCAGGAATACACGTACCCCACTCTCCCAGGCCCAGTCGCGTGTGGAAGTTCACGCGAACCCCGTAATACACGTACCCTGCTGATATCGCGTGTGGAAGTTCACGAGAACCCGTAATACACGTACCCTGCTGAAATCGCGTGTAAAACTACCTGCGCACCCCTGAAATACACATACTCAGGCCAATCGCACTGCTGGGGGGTGGGGGTGCTGGGAGACATGAGTGGGGGCCTAGTGGAGGGTGCCCCTGACTGCTGGGGGGTGGGGGTGCAGGGAGACATGAGTGGGGGCCTGCTGGCAGGTGCCCTGCACTGCTGGGGGGGTGGGGGTGCAAGGGGACATGAGTGGGACATGAGTGGGGGCCTGCTGGCAGGTGCCCTGCACTGCTGGGGGTGCAAGGGGACATGAGTGGGACATGAGTGTGGGCCTGCTGGCAGGTGCCCCACACTGCTGGGGGGGTGGGGGTGCAAGCGGACATGAGTGGGACATGTGTGGGCCTGCTGGCAGGTGCCCCGCACTGCTGGGGGGTGGGGGTGCAAGGGGACATGAGTGGGGGCCTGCTGGCAGGTGCACCACACTGCTGGGGTGGATGTGCAAGGGGACATGAGTGGGGGCCTGCTGGCAGGTGCCCCTGGATGCTGCGGGGTGGGGGTGCAGGGGGACATGAGTGGGGGCCTGGTGGAGGATGCCCCTGGATGCAGGGGGTTGGGAGTGCAGGGGGACATGAGTGGGGGCCTGGTGGAGGGTGCCCCTGGATGCTGGGGGGTGGGGGTGCAGGGAGACATGAGTTGGACATGAGTGGGGGCCTGGTGGAGGGTGCCCCTGACTGCTGGGGGGTGGGGGTGCAGGGGGACATGAGTTGGACATGGGTGGGGGCCTGGTGGAAGGTGCCCCTGACTGCTGGGAGGTGGGGGTGCAGGGGGACATGAGTTGGACATGAGTGGGGGCCTGGTGGAGGGTGCCCCTGGATGCTGGGGGGTGGGGGTGCAGGGGGACATGAGTGGGGGCCTGCTGGCAGGTGCCCCTGGATGCTGGTGGGTGGGGGTGCAGGGGGACATGAGTGGGGGCCTGGTGGAGGGTGCCCCTGGATGCTGGGAGGTGGGGGTGCAGGGAGACATGAGTTGGACATGAGTGGGGGCCTGGTGGAGGGTGCCCCTGGATGCTGGGGTGTGGGGGTGCTGGGAGACATGAGTGGGGGCCTGGTGGAGGGTGCCCCTGGATGCTGGGGGGTGGGGGTGCTGGGAGACATGAGTGGGGGCCTGGTGGAGGGTGCCCCTGGATGCTGGGGGTGCAGGGAGACATGAGTTGGACATGAGTGGGGGCCTGGTGGAGGGTGCCCCTGACTGCTGGGGGGTGGGGGTGCAGGGGGACATGAGTTGGACATGGGTGGGGGCATGGTGGAAGGTGCCCCTGACTGCTGGGGGTGGGGGTGCAGGGGGATATGAGTTGGACATGAGTGGGGGCCTGGTGGAGGGTGCCCCTGGATGCTGGGGGGTGGGGGTGCAGGGGGACATGTGTTGGACATGAGTGGGGGGCTGCTGGCAGGTGCCCCTGAATGCTGATGGCTGGGGGTGCAGGGGGACATGAGTGGGGCCTGGTGGAGGGTGCCCCTGGATGCTGGGGGGTGGGGGTGCTGGGAGACTTGAGTGGGGGCCTGGTGGAGGGTGCCCCTGGATGCTGGGGGGTGGGGGTGCAGGGAGACATGAGTTGGACATGAGTAGGGGCCTGGTGGAGGGTGCCCCTGGATGCTGGGGGGTGGGGGTGCTGGGAGACATGAGTGGGGTCCTGGTGGAGGGTGCCCCTGGATGGTGGGGGTGCAGGGAGACATGAGTTGGACATGAGTGGGGGCCTGGTGGAGGGTGCCCCTGACTGCTGGGGGTGGGGGTGCAGGGGGACATGAGTGGGGGCCTGGTGGAGGGTGCCCCTGACTGCTGGGGGATGGGGGTGCAGGGGGACATGAGTTGGACATGAGTGGGGGCCTGGTGGAGGGTGCCCCTGGATGCTGGGGGGTGGGGGTGCTGTGAGACATGAGTGGGGGCCTGGTGGAGGGTGCCCCTGACTGCTGGGGGGTGGGGGTGCTGGGAGAAATGCGTTGGTGGGCAGTAGTGCAAGGTGACATGTGGGTTGGCTGGGGGTCCTGGCCATGGTGGATGGGCTGCCTGCGGGACATGTGCAGGGGTGCAGGGTAGTCCCCTGTGTGTGGGCTGCCTGCAGGGGCCGTGGAGGGTGTGGAGGGAACACCTGGGAGGACCCACACGGCCAATTCACGTGTAGTACTCCCCGGCACCCACTAAATACACATAGGCTGCTGGATTCGCGTGTAGAACTTCCCGCGCACCCGAAGTGCACGTACCCTGCTGAAATCGCGTGTGGAACTTCACGCGCACCCCGAAATACACGTACCCTGCAAATCCGCGTGTGAAACTTCCCGCGCACCTTGGAATACACGTACCCTGCGGAAATCGCGTGTGAAACTTCACGGGCACCCCGGAATACACGTACAAAGGACAATCGCGTGTAGAACTTCCCGCGCACCCCGAAATACACGCAGACGCTATTTTTCACACAGCGTGTGTCCGTGTTTGTCGCGTACCCCTTTGCACCTCATTTGTCCTAGAGGGCCACAGTATGGATCATTCATCATAGCTGTATATAGGTGCTTTTTGTTAGCGCACATTTTGGCGCACATTTATTTCAGGCGCAGGGACGCTACTGCCTGCTTTCTTGTGGCAGACTTGTTTGGCCCTGTGCGCGTCTTTGCCCGTGCGCTGGTTTGCCCTATTCGATTCCATGAATACGAGTTGTAGACGAGCGTGTGGGCATTCCGCGCACTTGCCTCCTGTACTTCCCCCGTGATGCCCATATTTTCACGCGTTGTTCCCCATTCCGAGTGTTACGCCTACTTTTGTTATGTGCACCGCACTATGTGCGATTTCGCTGTGGCCGTGGCGCACGCCGTTGGATGACCTGTGCGCCGGCGTGCGCCGCGCACTTTTTCAGCGCACATCCAATATTTTTCTCGCGCACAGACTTCCATGAATCGATGAGCGCTGGGTTCCCTGCGATTTTCGCACTTGCACTGCGATTCGCACGTTTTGGCACCTCTGTGCCGGAATTTTCGGCGCACATTAATTCCATGAATCGGCCTGTTAATGCAGCAGACTGAAACCTAAGTGAAAGGAAAATGATTTTGTTTTGCATAGAGAAAGGTTTCACTTTTACTCAATCTGTAATGATCTCTCATAATACACATAAAAACGTAACATAGAATGTGCAGTTTAATAGTGAGTTAGAAATTCAATTTCAACTTTAAATTGCACACCGACTTGCTCCCAAGGAATTACCCAGGGTGAAACAGAAAGGAATAATTTGGAAAGGATCAATATCCTAATTAATACTAACCCGTCAATACGTCTATAGGGCTGTTACCATGTGTATTATCATTCTCACAAGTACTCAAAAATAAAAAATGAATGGACAAATAGGACTGCTGAAAGTTAACAAATGACGAAGGTTATCATTCAAACATGGGCATTCTGGTAAACTGCTATTGTAGTGTAATGTATACTAGGATAATTTGGAGTTCATTTTATTTTTCACTAAACCTATAGAACATTAACGGTGTAAAGATTTTTCACAGCACAAACACTCTTTGAGGTTACCAATGCATCTGAACTGTTGAGCTGAGTTTAAAAGGTTAGATGAAGTGATAGTTCATTTGATTTGTGGATACTGCTTCGATTGTTCAATTCAGCCAGTCAGAGTAAATAAGATATAGCTCAGGAGAAAGAGAATGAACCATCGTTGTGTCCCGTATGGTGTCCACAAATAATTGCGGGTATTCACGGACATGCAGAACTGTCCCCACTCCTGTTTACTGCTGTATACATGGTTACCGGTCTTCTGTGATGACCTTGAACACAATGGGCCTCATTATGAGATGTGCAGAATGGGTTTAACGGCGCCGGCGCTTTTAAACCTACTCCGCACTATTACGAGGTTCGCTTGCGGGACCCGCTGGGACGTCTGGTTTATCTAGACGTCCATAGCGGGTTCCTCGAGGGAACCAGGGAGCTAACAACGGGCCCATTATGAGTGGGCCCGTTGTTAGCTCCCTCCCCATTGAGCCCTATGTGGGCTCAATGGGAATGGGGAAGGACAGGGCCCGGGTTCCATGAAGGAGGAATTACCGGGCCCTCCAAACTCGGAATGGCTCGGTAATTCCCCATTCAGGGAACCCGGACACGATTTTGGAGGCAGCCATGGCGCCAATAGCGCCATGGCTACCTCCAAAGTCGAAATGAGGCCCAATGATTATTTGCAAACAGCTAATGTATGTTGGAATTCTAGTGGTGTTGGAAGGAGAGTAGTGAAATATATTGCGCATTAGCCAAGCAAGTGCTTTATTTGTGGAGGGGACTTACAATTGAAATTGCCACATTTAATTCTCTGCATTGCTAAAGGGGTGGAGCTCAACAAGAACACCTGCTGAATCATCGGATGCTCAAAGGTGTATTGGTTGGAAGTGTATGCAAAGAGGTTTGCTATTTCTGATGAGCATGTTTTTCAAACTTTTTAGGTGTTTTGGTATAAAGTTTGTGGTATGACGTGAATTTAGGTGTTACCAATGTGTCAAAGCATGGTGAATTACAAGCACCCACGAATAATTATTAATCGTTGTGGAGGTAATTGTTTAGGATATCTCACCGGCATGGCTTTGCAATTTGCTATGCAAGATACACCTGCAGCTCTGATGTCTCTTTTGCCACAAACCACATTTGTCTTTTCCAGTATTGTTCAAATGCCAATGTGAAAAAGATTAAGAGACTTCTGTCCACAAACTGAGAAAGCAAGGCATAATGCAACTAAAGCTCAATCTGCATTTCTTTGCAGGTCTTTTATGCAACATGTTGAAACGGGTTTAATGTTTTCCAAACCAATGTAGTACATCTCAACGATCATGGCAATGAACTTTTCCTATGTAATATTCAAAATGCAGAAAGTATATTTCTGTCAACAGAGAGAAGAAACGAGTATGATATTTTATTTTTTGGAATTCCATTTTTAATGTTGTGGTTGTTTGATCTACAGACACCAAAGTGTACCCACAGATGTCAGGAGACAACCATGTCTGTCCACAGACACCTATAACAGTACATACCATTTACTGTAGTAAGGTGGTGAGGGGATTTCATGGGAACATTTGTTTTTAGAAATGGTGTTTCACAGGTGAATTTGCAGACAACACAATGTATGATCTGGTACTGTGTGTGTGTGTGTGTTAACTTTTTATGTGAAAGAAATATTGTGTGCTTTGGATTGTATGATATTACAGTGAGGGTCGCACCAGGTGCTCATGTGTCATGGATGCCATTTTGGAAATCATTTACCTCAACACATAGAAGGTATTCTGTGCAAAGATTATACACTGAAAGGCTACTCTTCAAAATCCTCAGTAGGTGTATCTTTCAACAAATATTTTAAGAGAGATAGTTGTGCTTTTGTGCAAAAGTGAGATTAGCTGAGATGGATTGTGTGAACAATGTGAAAGAAAGAGGAGATAGTTTTACTTTTGAACAGGTTTGTTATGACAGGAATGAAAATAATTGCCACATTGCTTTAGCTTTGTGTTTTTTTAAAAATCCAAATAGCATTTCAAAAACATTTGGCATGCAAAATATTGAATACATGTGTGTTTTCAAAGAGTATAAATAGAGACCACTTATTTGTATTTCATTGTACTATAAAAATTTGTTTTAATGGGAGAAGTAAAATAAAATAGATTATCAGGCATGTTCAGTAAATTGTAAAGGCTAGAAAAAAACAATCTGTCTAAAGAAATAATACTAGCATTAGTAACTAAATATGGTCGAACAGTTAGATACTTGTTTAGTTATGCAGATTGTAATTAGAAACATAGCCTGGAAAGTAGTTGACAGTGTAGACATTGTTTAGTATTTAAATATAATAAAGTCCAGTACATTTAATTTACAAGTGATTTACCATCAAATCATGTGCACTCAACTGTTTCTCTCCTTTCCTTCTTTTTCTTCTGAGATTCGGCACACTCTTTCTGCTTGTCTTCTGGCCTTTACATCCTGGATGTCTTCTCACTATCTTACACTTAATGTTGGAAAACCAGAGGTTCTCTTTTCCCCTGCTAACAACCTTTCCCCTCTTCCCACACAGCCTTTATTTCTTTCCCCCATCCCAGCTTCCAATTTCTCTATGACATGAAATAGCGGGCTCTACCTTGACTCTGGTCTTTCCTTCTCTCATCACATTTCTCTAACTTTGCGCACTTGCCGCTTTCCCTTTCACAATAACCCTAAAGCTTGTTCATTTATTAAATTTCAAGCCTCTAAATTGTTGATTTCCTCTTCGATCTTTTCCCTTTTCATTGTTCCTCTACTCTTTTTGGCCTCCAATTTCTCATCTTGCCTCTCTCAAATCTGTTTTTTGCTCTTCTATTTATCATCTTTGCCTCCTTCCTTTCCGAGACTCTATCCCTTCCTCTCTTGCTACTCTTGGCTGGTTATCTTTTCACACCCAACTTACATTTAATTTCCTATGCCTGGTCTTCAAATACCTCCATGGTCTTGCTCCTGACTATCTCTCTGCGTTGGTATCTTTCTATACCCCTTCTCGTTTTCTCCGCTCCTCCTCTCAATTTCTCTTGGTGGTACCTCACCCCCTTGTGCTCAATCTCTTTTTCATACTTTCACTCATTTAGCTCCCCTTTACTGGAACACCCTCCCTTACTCTCTTCACTCCATCTCTGCCTATTCTTTATTTTGTAGGTCATTGAAGTCTCACCTCTTGCAATATGCTTGATTTCTTATAATTCTTTGCTTATTCATTTTACTGTACCGTTCCCTGTTCTCTGTACAGCGCCTTGGATTAAGGCGCTTTATAACACATAAATAAATACAAATACAAATGAGGGCTTTTAAAAAATGCAGATTCATATCTCTTTTTTTAGCAGGCCCATTGTGTTAGAAGACATCCATTTCCTTTCTTGGGATGATTTCTGCTAAATTAAGATTTCTATGAAGTACTTAGTTCTGCTTCTTTGTGTTTTGTACATTATACTATATTATATATGCACCCCCTTTAAAATATTTTCGAGTGTTAATAGTACTGCTAAGCAGGATTTACATGGTATATCATGACATTTGGGTTATATATTTCAGGTATGTATTCAAGGCATGAATTCTTGTATTTTGAAATCCAAACATTTGTAATGTAGGCTATAATTATGTAGGTAAGTGTGTTTCCCCTTTCTTCTTCTTACTCTTTGAAGCTTTGTATGCGTTTGGCACACTTGAAATTTAGGGCCTAGGTGTTGCAAAGTTTACATTGTAAAAATTGGTCTATCATGTGTAGCTTGTAGGCCACGGGAAGAGGAAATCCGCAGGTTAGTTTCAGGTTGACGCAAGAAAGGGTTACTTTTTTCCGCCTCTGTACAAGCTCTTATTGAAATTGGAAATATAACATTAGAATGTGTTCTCTGGCCAGTGATCTTTGCCTTTGTAAGAGGGCTTGGTTTTAGCTTGAAGTCTATAATGTCATCCACAATTACATATTACACAATGCTTTCTTCTTGTTTGAGCTATAACGCTTGAGCATTTGTTTGTGGCATAGTTAGTTTTGATGGAAAATTATAGGTGTTCCTACTCTTATGGTATTTTTGATGAGTAAATTAGTTTTCCTTTTTTGGAATCAATACATTATGTATAATTGCAAGTTAGTCATGTAAAAAAAATGAGCTTGCTAGAGTGGGTAAAAGATATGAAGGAGAGACCTACAAATTTGGAAAATACAGGTGAGAGAGAGAGATTAATTAATATATACAGAAATCAAGGTCATTTTCAATAAACTGAATTAGGATTTTGCGCAAAATGCACAGTTTATAAGCTTTAATATGTGTCTAGGATGTACTTGTGAGGATGTTCCCCAATCAAATATAAATTTCAATTTTGAGACACATAGATTCGACAAGTACTCCTTTCTTCTTCAACTAATGAGTAGCTGAATATTAAGGCTTCCCCGCCTACAGTTTGTTACTTATAGTCATCATCCTTTCTTCTCTTAGTTCGTTGTGTTAAATGTATACTGTGTTACTATGGGCCTCATTACGAGTTGGCCGGTAAAAACGGGTCCATTACCGGCATGCCGGTAAGAGCGGGTCCGTGCTCATATGAACCCGCTAATAGCGGGTGATTATGAGTGCGCGAGCATGCGCGAGCCCCCATGCCGGTGATGGTAATACCGGCATGCCGCTAAAGGCCCTCCAACCCCCCTATACCGGCATCGCGGGACCCGCCCATAGCGGTACCGCCTCATACCAACCCCTAAATACCGGCATGGTAATACCGTGTTCGCAAAAAACTGACCCGGAAATTACGTCATCGCGCAGGAATGGAAAATAGGCCGGCGGCCATCTTTAAAAACACAATCCATTGCCATCCTCCCCAACCACCAGTTCTTTTGTGTTGTGCTGTGGCAGAATAGAAGCAGGATGTCCAAGGCTACCAGGAAGGCGACCCCCAGGAGCGCAAACAGCGTTTTTAAGACGCTGAGCTAAGTATGCTCGCTGACACCCTGGCCCAGCATGCGGACACCATCAGGAGCACCGACATGAAGCAGGCGGCCCAGACCAAAAAGAAGGAGGTGTGGCAGGAGGTCGCACAGAGGGTGTCGGCAGTGGGAACCACCCCAAGGAGTGTGCGGGACTGTCGGAAGCGGTGGGGGGTGAGGAAGATCCTGTCGCAGAACAGGAGGGCCGCAATGGCGATAGGCGGAGGCCCACACTCCCCAGTGAAGTTAAAGGCATCGTAGGAGACAGCCAGTACCTTTATAGATCCTGAATCCATAGAGGGAATCAGAGACCAGGAGGTGGGCGCCGCATCATCCACAGAAGAAAGTGAGTGACCCATCGCATCCGTGTAGGCTAAACCATGATGTGGCACAAGTGACGTGGAAGTGAGACTAGCCAGGCAATGCATGTCCCAGGCCCAAATCAACATATCCAGTCAAGAATGTGTGCCACACCCTGCTACACATGCATGCTGAGTGCCAATCCCAATCCCAACACAAGTGCAACATGACCCAACCGTGCCCATGGAACTCACCACACATCCACCATACCAATGCCATGCCACCAGCCATGCATTGATTGCCAACATGGCCCCTCAGAACACCAACTGCCACACCCCTAAAATAATTTCATGCATGAATGTATGAACATATCACAGCGCAATGGATTATCGCTGCCATGTGACACCATCACTGATGACCTGCATCTCTTCCATCCCCCAGGCACTGATGAGGAAGATGGCATGCAGGACAGGGGTGCAAGTTCATCCACTGCAGGGAAAGGGACCAGGGTCACCGCCACCACCCAGCCCAAGAAATTGCCCAGAGCAACAGGCAGTGTGTCACACCGGGCAGTAACCCTGCAGGAAACACCTGCATCCACTGTCCAGCAGCAGCCACCCACAACAGTCGGAGGCATTTCTATTCATGCTCCACCAACCACCGTGGACGTTGTGGATGCAGAGGTGGAGAATGAGGGAGACATCATGTCCGGCACACCCACCCCAAGCCCCATTACCAGCATCCCTACCCCTACAGGGGCAGAGAGCATGTACGATCCCTGCCTCCACGACTCGGACCTTGATGAGTCAGACATATGCCTCTTTGAGGAGGAGTGTGCCCTGGACGTGGGCACCACACAAGTGCCATCCACCACCCTGCCTACCACCACCCCGGTCACCAGCACTCCTGCAGCCAACGACTCCTTCGAGGCTCGCCTGTCAAGGGTTGAGGCACAACAGGAGTCGATGCTTGAACTGATGCAGCAACAAATATCAGATGGACATGACTCCATGAGGGCCATTGCCACAGCCATCGCAGCCAACATTGCTGCTGTTGAGGCATCCACAAGTGCCATGAGGGAGTGTCTGGGGGCACTTACGCAGGCCCTGCTTGCAAACCTGCCTCATATGCAGCGTCCACACCTTGGGGCAGGCATGGGACTGACCATCAACACCTCCACTGCCCCAACCCCTTCTACCTCAGCCCAATCGAGCCCTGTGCGGATGACGTGGAGGAGTGCACAGCGCTTGACCATGGCACCCCCGGATCCCAAAAAACCAAAGAAATAGAGTGGGCAGACAATGACATTTGAAAAATGTACGTTGGTCAAGGGACCAGTGTTTGTTGTACATATGGGGACATTTGGGGGGTTTGTAGGGTGGGTGAGGGAGTTTACTTGGGTATTTTTGGGGTTTGTAGGGTGGGTGAGGGAGTTCACTGGGGGTTGTGAGGGGATTATGTTCACATTATCACTTGTCTGGAAAATACACCCATTGTGTGCAAGAAAATCATTGGCTGGACATACTTCTTTTTGTGCATGTACATTTAATGTGTGATGGTGTACAGTGGGGCACTTCTGACAAAACAAGTGTGCATGTCCACATGCAGCCAGTGGGTCACAGGCACATTACTTTCATGGTCCCTGCGTTTCAAAAGTATTCGTCAATTAGTGCTTGGCGTACAGCATGGCCATCCCATGCATCACGTATTGGCAGGGGGGCTCCTTCGCCTCCATCTCCATCCCCTTCATCCTCACCCGGCCCATGCATGTCAATGTCAGGTGGCAGTGGTACATTCCTTTGGACGCACATGTTGTGCAGCATGACACATGCCATGGTGATCTTTGCCACCTTCTCAGGCCTATATAGGAGTGCCCCACCAGACCTGCTAGGCAGCGGAACCGCACCTTCAACAGGCCAAAGGTCTGCTCATTCACAACACGGGTATGAGTGTGCACACGATTGTACTCCTCTTCATGGCTGTTCTGCGGGTTCCGCACAGGGGTAAGTAGCCACGGCCTCAAGGGATATTCTCCATCACCTGCAACCAGATACAAATAGGTGTGTGTCACTCTGAACTGCCACCTTCAGGGAGCACAGTCATCGCAGCAGCTATTTGGTGTGGGCATGCACATGTCCCAGTACGTGTACAAAATAGTCACCTATATGCAATGTTTACTCTAAATAGGTGTGGTACACTGGATGGGGTTCAATAGATGATGCAGGGTGTAATCATGCATGCTCTGGCAGATGTGCAGTGGTAGTGCAACAATGTTTAGCCTCCAATTCATGATGTGTATTCTTTACTATGCATGGTCACACTAGCCGCATTGCCACAGTTGCCATCCTATTCAGTCATGCATTGCTTGCCATCACCATGGTGCCCTGGTTGTGCCACTTACTTGTAGTCATCCATATGCATTATTTGGGATATGTGGCCCAGTAATGTGTCATGTTCCGTTTGGCTAGTGCAGGTGAGATGTGTTTAGATCTGCATGCATTCTCCAATCACTGGCTATTGCCACCCAGGTGCACTATTCCCCCCCCCCTTTCCCACCCTGGTGAACTACCCCCCCTTCCCACCCGGGTACAGTAGGCCCCCCCTTCTGCATCCGCACACATCAGTACCCCACAGCATGGCCATGGGCCTGTTGTGCAACTCACCGAGCAGCCAGGCACGTGGTCCAGCATGCGTGAGAATGGTGGTTGTGAAATGCCATGCAGCTGGCCCACTGTATGTTGATAGATGTCTGTGGCCAGGAAGTGTAGCACAGACACCACCTTAAGTAGTGGGGGGATGGCAGTGTGTATTTCTATGTGGCTGGCAATGTCGTTCTATATCATGTCCACTATGGTGGTGATGGTGTCACGGTCCAACCGGTACAGGGTGTGGATCTGCTCAGGGGTTAGGTTGAATGGGCTGGGTCTGGTGCGAGGGATTGTTGGCTGCGCTGGTGGTAATTGCTGGGCCTGTCTCACCCTCCTTCTCCTCCTGCGTCTCATCTGTGCTGCCTGTTCTTGCTGCTGTAGTTGTTGTTGTTGTTGCTGTTAGTGTTAGGCGGAAACCTGTGCAGTTCCCTCTGGGGCCACTGCAAAAGATTTAGGACTACAGGTGGTTGGCGGTGAACCCACTTGGTAGCAGTCTGTACCACACAGATTCACTTGGTAGCTGTGGCTGAGAAGTCAGACTTCCCTCAAGAAAAGTTGAGCAGTATGTGGAGTATACAATCTAGGACAATTCTTCACAGTAAGACAAGCAAACACTCAACAAGGCTTCAGTGTAAAGATATTAAGGTATTTATTTATAACGGAACATCTATGGAAAACACTATGGCACTATCACGGCAAACAATTCAATTACAATTACTCTACGAAGAGGAACACGATCAATCCCCCTAACAATATTTCGACAAGTCTAAGTTCTACCGGTATCACTTATTTTCAGACAGAGGTGTATACCTCAACCTAGATGGCACTCTAATATTAGTTAGGACGGGAGAGAAAAATAGGCAGGTTACGAAATCAACACAAATCAATACTTCACGGATAAAATGCAAGGCAAGAAGGCAAGAACCACGATAGATCATAAAGTTCAGAGGCCAGGCCCACTCGGAGAGGGGCAAGGCGATATGTCCCAAAAAGTCTCTAGTGGAGCTGCGTTCGAGTCTTTGTAGCAAATTGTTATCGGCAGATTGAACCAGTTCAGAACAACACGTTAGAAAAAGCTTGGAGGCGACCCAACGGAAAGGCGAGGATTAAGACACCTCACTCGAACCAATCGAAAGGGAAGCCAGGCAGACACGGTACCTTGTTGTGGAGAGACAGCTCCGGCGGGGGCAGTTGTTCCTGGTGGTGGATGCACGTCGGGTCGTTGCCAAGAGTAGAGATGATCTTGTCGTCGAAGAAAAGTGAAGTCCGGTGCACCACCAGGGAAGAGACCAGCCGCGGAGTGCTCCGTCACAAGGCACCACCTTTTGGTCGCGGTACAGGGGTAGTGGCTATCCGGTTGCCGGGGTGCTCTGCACGGGCAATTCGACCACCGCGTCCTGAGGCGAATAAAAAGCAAAGGGGACTGGTTGTTCCCACCAGTCAGGGGAAGAGACTCTCCGGCAGGGAGATCTCCTCTGTCGTCTGGAAGTGGTGAGTCGGTTCAGCAGGGCTCCACCGGAGGTGTCGTCGTGCAGGTCGGCTCAGCGTTACCCTCGTTGGATTCTTAGGTCCTGTGGCGACTTCTGAAGATCCAGTCCCAAAAGCCCTGCTTTTATGCAGAAAACCCCCATTCATTCAGCCTAGCTGTCAATCAACACATGCTAAGTGGTGAGCGGGGAGGCTCACCACTTGGGCCAATCACTCCAGAGTGCGACCGGAGTTGGCAAGGCAACTCGGTCCAGGGTGCCTAAACCCCCTCCCACCCCCTGTGGTAACCCAGACAGAATGGCACCACTTTGGAGGGCCTCTGTACAGAGGCCCGCCAAAAGTGGAACAAAGGGCTCAACCTTTGGTTTAGGAGTCACAGAGACGAACACAGACGCCATTTTAAAAACCGAGTTCTGGCAGAAAATACCATCCGATAAACTTATTTAAGATAAGTAGATCGGTGGTATGTTAGAGATTAACGAGAAAATGTATCAATCTCCAACAATGGGACGAATCCCATAGGGTTATGTCCGGGGTCGAACCAAACAAGTAGTTTCCACTGCCACCAGCCAAAACTCGACGAGGGGGGACGGGACAGTGCCCCCTCGAGTAACAGATCCAGGAGTAATCGAATTACCCCTACTAGTACGTCCACAATAAGATGGTTTGTACTAGTTCTGTTAGTAAATTTAGGTCTAGTAAAGCCAATGATGACTTTACATGCCTGGGAAGACAGTAGTCAGCCCCCGGGTATGGAGTCTATGGTGGAGGTCCGCTAGGATGCCCCAGTGTTACGGCACGTAGGGTGCGGTGTAACACACATAGAAAAACATATGAGACCCTATGGAGTAAAAGACCCCATAGCCCATAGAACACATTGACATTCAAAGGAATTACACACATACATGTCCAAGAGTGGGAGGAAAAGTGTCTCACTCTTGGCAGGATGGAAAAAACAAACTCCAGAAATCCAGCAAAGCTGCTGGGGGACTCACTAGGTTAGGAAATTTAGCCTAAACAGAGAATTCTCCCTAACACTGTTGCTGTGGTTGCTGTAGTTGTAGCAGTATAGGCATGTCCTCCAGCGCCATGATTACAACTGCTAGTGGTAGCATTTTGGTGTAGGAAGGGGGGTGGTGTGTAGGTGTGCTCCTTTTGTTCTGGGCCACTCAACATTGCCTACACCTGTGGGAGGGGGGGTTGTGGTGTGTGAGTGTGCTCAGTTTATACTGGCACAGCCTCCATTGACTCCACCCGTGGGGATTGTGTGCACCTGTGGCAGCTGCCTTGTATCCTGCTTGCTGTTTGCAGGTGGTCCGCGATGCCTGTATGGCCGGCATCATGCAGCCGGTGATTACAGGCTTCCCGATGCCAGTATTTGCATGTATGCGTGGGTTGGAATTACCCCCTATTACCGGCATGCCGGTATTTGCTCTCTGAAGGTGCGCGTGTACGCGCCTATGACGCTATTACCGGCACCGTTGTTTAGTGTGCCGCTAATACCGGGTTTGCGGGTCGGAATGCGACGGGATGGTAAACGATGCCGGTATTACCATACCGGCATCGTTTTTGCCTTACCGGCATACCTCGTAATGAGGCCCTATGTGTTAATAATCTCAATAGCATTCTTTGTGTCATGTTAATTTTTTTAAGACATATTTCTTGCTTTCATCTTCTTAGTACAACAAATGTTTTCCACACATTTTTAACCTTAAGGTACATGTTTATTTTTTGCTGGCCATACATTAATAGTGGTAATAAAGGATAGGGATGATAGGTGGTAACAGGTGTTTAAGTTTATGTAGCAATTTAGTATTTCACGTGTGCAGTTTTGAATAATGGGTCATTAACTTGCATGTGTGGCACCTGTTTTAGCCAATAACACTGCACTGTTACCACTAAATGCATATCCACAATATAGGTGGTGACAATTGGGTTAGGATGTTTATTTAACATTACTTTGCACTTGTACTGGAACAGTAAGGCAATAACACATGCACAATTGCCTGCACTATTCAATGTTCTAGTAGGTGTGCGGGAAAAGTGTAAATGTGTCCTGTGACTAACACTTACAGGAGGCATTTAGAATTGATTACAATGGAATCTGCTTGCTTTTTGCCAGAACAAATGTTTAAAGGCTTCCATAGGAATCTATTGCATTATTTGCATGTTACCTGTAATACAAGTGTATTTTTCACCTGCGGAGATGAAAATGGTGACCGGTTCTAAATGTTCACATGAAAAATGTAATAACATTCGTTACATCAGCAAAAATGGCAGTATAAGTGTAATGTCACTTTTATCTTGAGTTTTAGGGACCTGTGGAAAATGTGAAATGAGGTCCTATGTGTGCAGTGACTGCAGATTCTTCTATTTGTTAACCACTAAAGGCAGCTCCGTTTTTCTTTTTTTTCTTTCTGTGTTTAAAAACACATTTAAACAGCAAAAACAATGGCAGTATGTAAAAGGGAATGAGGAGGGGCAAAAAATGCAGGGGAACATGACCAAAAACAATAATGGAGCGGGGCAGACTTTTAGGTTCTTTGACTATAGAATTGAATGTGGACTTAAGCTGCTCTTCTCTGCAAATCAATACATTACCATACATGTGTAGGCCATGCACACATCCATCCCTCTTGGAAAGAAGCTGCAGTGGCAGTAGAAACTGTGAGAAAACTGAAAGTGTCTCACCCACTAGTCCCAGGAGCTCTGTCATCCAGGTGGCCAGGATACGTCCATTACTTTTGGATCCAGTTCCTGGAGGTGGACCAGTCCAGGAGGATCACCTGGATGGGGGATCTTCAGGCAGTGGAAGTGGGACACTGGAAGGTGAGACGCAGTATCCCCTTTCTTGTAACACCTTTACCCCATCCTCCCCGGTAGGATACCTAGGAATTCCACCCACCCACTTCCTTCCCAACACAAACACTTTCTCATGGACAGCTCACCATGAGCGAAAACAGACTAAAACCAGAGCTGTAACTGACATGTCCAAATACAGTGGTCAGGCAAGGTCAGGCAATTACTGATCATTATGTACACCTGACTTCCATCACACTTCCCCACACAGATAAAAGGTGGAGCACAAAAGCACACTCTGGGCAAGGCAAAGCACAAGAGAAAGCAGCAGTTCCAAGATGGCAGTTTAAAACAAGGTGGAAGACGGCAAGATCGAAGAGGATTGCAAGGAGGGAGATACTCTTGACCTTTTCATCCGCAAACCGCATCTTTCATGAGCTTTCAAAAATAGAAAGTGCAAGACCCAGAATTGAAGCTAAAGAATCCTGCATTGTGTGTCGGAGGTACCCGGGGCTCTCCCGCACCGATAGGCATGGTGAAGAGAAGCGGTTGCTGCTGTGGTACTGTCCTTGTCTCCTACAACAAAACAGCACAGCCGGTGAGTTGGAGAGACTGATACCAGGCCTGTCTGTGTGAAAATCAAGGTTGCAAGCAGCAACATTGTATGAGGAAGATTTTTAAGATAGCCTATGGGTGAATGAACTTTGAAGCTAAAATACGATACCGTAGACAGAGTGGTCTGGCATCACTTGGGTGCTCATTCGAAGGTCTTTGTCAGGTATCCATCTGAAAGGGTGCGAATGAAAATTGTGAAATCGAAATGGTCCTGCAACGGGTCAAGCCAAACCCTGTGCACATTTGAAAGTCTTCGATACATGTTGTGTACATTGGTCTGAGCCTGGCCGAGGGAGACTAATGGTGTAGAAGGGATCTGAACTCGGCAGAGGGGGATCCGGGGTGAACCGTGAGCCACCCAAAAAGGAAGAATCTATGAACATTGTATAAAAAGTTGAAAAGACAGGCTCGAGCCCAACAAAGGGAAGCCTCTGTGGAACTGTGTGCTAAAGGGATCTGAGCCCGGCTGAGGGGGATCGGGGGTGGATACTAAATCACCCAATGTGGATACTTGTGAAAATCTGAAAGGCAAAAAAGAACTTCTTATATATTTGATTGCATCAGGCCCTTTGAGTTGAAGAGATTGTGAAAAGCAAGGAAACTGATGCTGATGTTTGAACTGTAACCTCATGCTAACGAAGCCAGAGACTGTGCTATGCTCAAGTGAACCGCCTTATCCCATGCTAAAAATGTGGGGAAGGAAGGCCAAAGGCCTGAAAACCTGACATATCATTTTTGAATACTTCTTTCTTTTTCATGACAATATTTCCCACACTATTTGTATTTAGCTGTAAGGATTAGAAATATGTTTATTTAATGGTTGTAGCTTGCTCCCATCTGTAGATTTGGGATTAGATAGGTGTTATTTCCAACCTTTATTTGAAGTTCAATAAACACCCTTGAACTGTGGTCACTTGTGTCTGCCTTACCGTTGATGCTATACCTTCCTTATATCTGGTATCAGTGGTGGGATGGACCTCAGTGTTATTAGTTTATTGTGTTTTAGTTCAATCTGGAGCTTTACACAAAGTAAGATCAAAGTCAAGTACAAATACAAATTCAGATCTTACATAAGGCAATTCTCATAGAAAACAATTCACGTCTAAAACAATTTTGTCCATAAAACCACAATTCATAGAACACAATTCATAGAACACAATTCAATTCATACGGCAGCAGCCCGGCTTACCTTTAGACAAAATTCATAGAATTCATATAAATCATGCATTTATTAATTCATAAGAGCAGAGAAAAATCCATAAGATCCATTTATCTCAAAACCTATTTTTCAGAAAAGAGAATGTCAAGCCAGTGCTACAATAATGCAACTAATCACCAAGATACACATACACTTGGCAGCGAGAGTACTATAAACTAAACCCCTTCATTCGAACAGCAGAGATTTAACATGTAGGCATACACGATAAAGAGCAATTTGCGCAAAGGTGGTATCTACATTCAAGCAGTAGTCCCAAAAGGAATCTGCTACAATTCCCTCATAACTGTGGACAAAACTACCCAAATTACACATGTACAAGGGCCCCAGTTTTATATACTGCGTATGGACATGCCGCGGATTCCAATTTTTCTTTCATTCCGCATTTGCGGCAGCACCTATTCTCGGCAGCTAGGTCCCGTAATGGCCCGAATCGGGAGGTGGTTTGTCCGCAACCTCAGTAAAAAAAAGTCTTATGGCCGGGTCAGGACATAGAAGCAGTTAGGGTTGTATTTTCCTTTATCGATGGACCACATGTGACACTGCTTCGTACCTCTTTTGAGATGGTTGTAATTCTCACACCAATCCCATTTACTGAATTTTCTCTCAAAAGATTTTTTCAGATGGATGTAAGGCATATTCTTACTGAAGTCAGGGGTTCACCTTATCTTTGTAAAGAGTGACTCATTTAGGGACCCCTAAGTACCCTTTCTGCATCATGATTCTTTCCCAGAGCTGCTAGAAGTTTGCAAACGGCACCAGAACGAGATTTTAGGTAAAGGCAGCTCCTAGCCCAAAGTGCCATGCCCCATAAGGAAGTTAGGCCCAAGTATTCCATAGAGCAAGAGGGTCCTAGTCCCAGTGCCAAGTGCCAGAAGTGTCCCTCCAGCCTATTTAAACAGGAAAGATCCTGGATGGCACGGGCCTTGAGGCCATACTGGATGGAGGGAACAAAACACTGCTTATAGAGGATGAGAATTCCAGATATACTAAATCCTGCTTTGCCTCTGGCAAACTTGCAGGCATGGAGAGTCAGATGTTTGGCTCTTCTTGTTTTGTTTTCTGATTAGATGACTATAATCGGCCCAGGCATTGATCTCTAAGCCCAATAGGAATAAGACGGAACATAATCAATTGTACCGATTACTGTATCCATCCTAGTCCTATTAACCTTGTTCCTGGAGACCAGCATTATGATGGTTTTGTCCAGGTTGATGGTCAAGCCTTGTTGATGGGCATAGTTAGACAACTCATTAAGCAAGGTCTTCATGCCTTTATAGGTCTGATCGAACAGGACCAAGTCGTCAGCATACAACATGCCTACAACACGCAAATCACCTGTCCTAGCGGGGCCATTGGCTTTTGCAAACAAACGTGGGAGAAGATCAGCTATATATAGGTTGTACAACATGGGGGCTGCTACACACCCCTGTTTAACTCCCATATTTATAGGTATAGAATCAGAGATCCCTCCCTCCCTTGTTGTCCAATCTTACTCTGGCACAGTTGTTGCCATGTAGGAGAATCAGTATGTGTACAAGCCAGTCTAGACACTCCAAGTCCCTAAGCTTAGCCCAAAGTGTGTCCCTATTGACCTGGTCAAAAGCACTTCTGAAGTCGATGAAGGCGATGTACAATGTAACATCCCTTCCACTCCAAGTAGTCTGGATAAACTGATCTAACACTCTGATGCTGTGGGAAGTGCCAGAACCAGGCCTAAAACCAGTCTGCACGACATCAAGTATGTTATTGTTGGCAACCCAGGTTTGAAGTTCCTTTAATACCAGGGATGCAAAGATTTTACCCGTCACATCCAGCATGTACAGCAGCCAATAGTTGTTAATATTAGTCTGGACCCCATTTTTGTGTACTAGAATAAGCACTCACTGCTGCCATGAAACCGGTATTCTACACTGCCTACAAACTCGAGAAAAAAGGATCAACAAAACCTGGGACCAATTGGCGGGATCTTTCTTCAGTACTATATTAGCCAGTCCATTAGGACCAGGAGCATTAGATGACTTAAGCTTCAAAATGAATCAGTCAACATTCCTTGACTCAGAGGCAAAGGCCACGGTTCATAACTAAGGACAGCTGAGGTCGATGTTTTGTTGGTAAAAAATGTTGATGTAACATGTGCTACCCATTCAGGACCAGATATGGGATTGAAAATCCTGGTCAACCCGTCACCCCTATTGGTCACCAGGATTTTCCATATATCACGGCTGTTTCAAGTTGTCATTATCTGGACAAAGTGCTGCAAGGAAGACCTCTGTTCTGAAAGCTGATAATGTTTTAACCAAGTGCAGAATTTTACCCTTATGGCTTTGATTGCCCGTTGTGCCTAGGATACCGAGCCCTGGCACTGGCTATGCACCCTAAGAGCTCTGATCTCCCTGCGCATCCTAAGCTTATGATCTTGAAGGTTTATATCAAAGGGTTTAGTACCCCGAGCTTTCCCAACTAAGCTGGGTTTTCCATCACACTTACCGATTGTATGGGCTAGTCTATGTATCCAAGCTTCAATAGCCTCCCTCCGGGTCTTTGCTTCTGAGGCCAGCCCCATCAACAAACCCCAAGGAGAAAGCTGAAGTACACAACCTAACAATTTTGTTCTGAGTCCAACAAATTCTGTTCCCCGCATGATTGGGAATCAAGTCCCCACACAAGCGGGTTTCAGCAGAGTAAGCAGATAACATAACTGCCAGCAAAAGAGTTGCATGATCGCTCAAGTCATTAGAGGTCACTTTTAAACATGCCACTCGTTCCAGCAAACAATCTTTGCCAGCTATATAATCCAGGGTAGCAACATTTGAGCCTGCGGACCAAGTTGCACAACCAAGTTGATACCCGGTAATACGTCCATTTAATATAGTCAGATTCCATTCTTTTAGGAAATCCAACCACTGCCTTCCCCTGTCGTTAGATCTTTGATTTGTCATAACTCAGTGCTCAAATACATGTTCATATACCCCGCTCCCATCTTTGTCTATGCATTTAGCGTTGCAATCCCCACATAGGACCACCAAGTTACTAGACATAAGTTCATACCACAATAACAATATCAAGTCCAAGTCATCAAACAAAGCCTCTGATGTACTGGCCCCGGCGGAACATAGATATTTACTACCAGCATATTCTGTCGTGCCCCTCCTCCCTCAGGGACAGAAACTTCCACAGCCAGTATATTACCGCCTGGAGGACCTAGATGAACAATTCTTGGGTTAAGATTGTTTTTTACTCCGATCAGAAGGCCACCGGCTGGTCCCCCAAGAATGCCTTTTATAGCTGGGGTTTGAAATATGACATAGCCATCATTTCACATGTCATGAGGAGGTCTCGGGACCTACCCTGGAGTAACCAATGATTGAAACACCTAGTGTTCCAGCTTAAAATGCTGTTGTTTCACTGGATCTGTTTCTTATGAGGAATCATTCTCTGAAGCCATTCCCATCCTTGGGCATCATCAAACTTTTCAGACGCTTGAGGAGCAGTTGGAGATTTTGCACCAGACCGTGAGCACCTGCATTCCGTACAGTGCAAAGGCCTCTCATCTGAGAGCAGTGGTATGTCTAGTAAAAAGCCCAGGTGGACGGACGAGAGATGACTAATGCTACCAGATTAATGCAGCAAGTCTCCGGCAGGCAGCAATGGAGCCGAGTTGTTTTTTCACACAGATTGTGTATTGGTTCAACAAAATCAAAGTCCCCTGAATTCAAAATCCTCATTGAGGGTATCTTGTTGAACAGCGCCATTAATGTAGATCGATTAAGTTGGTGAAACCCTTTAGATTGGTCCACTGGAGTGATTGTAACTTTTCTTGCATCCAGCCCAACTGGTGGGTCATTTTTAGGGCTTTGCTGTCAGCCAAGGTCATGCAAGGCCAAGTGAGGTATACTATTTTCCCCGCTCGCCATGATCTTGCTTTCGGAGGGAATAATGTTGGCACTGCTAGGGACAATTTGCAATCCAGGCACGATTAGATCTTTTCTTGGAGCCTCCGCCACCCGCCAACTTGTCAGGGTTCCCACAGTCTGTGCCGATCTTCTCTTGCATCATGCCACCGTTTTCAGTTGTTTCTTTGACATAATGTTGAGTTCTGGTCAACGAGTAAAATGTAATGGTTAGGCTTCCATAGGTGAGCTCTGTCTTGGTGGTGTAGATTCACACTTGGACTTGTAGAGGGGTACCAGACCCTCTGGCCCCCTCAAACTGAGCACAGATAACATGACAGGCTGATCAATGGTTCCAGTATTGCAAAAATGGTAGCGCTTTTATTGTAAGGTAAAGAGTGCATATGGGGCGATGTATATTTTTAGGGTCTGAATGAGCCAGGAAGCGGAGGGTGTCTCAGGTATTACGCACACATTATGAATATCTAAAATATATTCTGGAAACTGGATAGAAAATGAGTCGTGTACAAAAGTAAATTCGCTTACCGTTTGGTAGCCGAACACCTAGGCTGTACAGAATGATATAGGATCTAAGATGGATGCCAAATACAAAATGCTGTCTTGAAATGCATGTGTGCAAAGCCCTGAATCATTCTGATGTTCAAATATTCCTTGGCAGCATTTCAATGTGAGATAAGCAAGTCTGGTATGGTATATTTAGAATTTCTTGACAGGGAAAGCAGACAATGATTGATAGTTAATCAGATAAAGGCCCGAGAAAGCTACCAATTATACAGAACAGCTGCTTACTTGGCAACAAGTAAGATGAGCTCATGAGGTTTCCCACAGTGTGAGCTGCCAAGTAAATGTGGCAGGATCTCGAGAAGTAGATCAGAAGTGGTTCTTGGCAGGAGTTAAAAGATGTGTTATTATGTTTAGCTGAGACTGGAATGAGCCTATCGGTCTATGTGTCAGTCAACCCATGCTTGCCAAGATGAGATAATGTGGGCTTTTTGAGTGACATATAAGCCAACCAATCAAAGAAAAGGCGGGCTTATATTAAACCATATGTCATTGGAGAAAAGCATATATAAAAGCAAGCTGATTGTAGGAGCTCTGGGTGCTGCTTCCAGTGTCTTCTGAACCTGTACCAAAGATGGCTGTGAAATCTCATCCAGATGTCCATTCCTTTGTCCTTGTCCAGTCTCCAGTGCCAGAGTCTACAGATGTCAAAGGCTGATCAAGAGCAGAGGGTCCCCCTTTACAGACTGCTCAATGGCTTTTACTTGTAATTTTCTAGCCAATCTAAGTTGTTTCCTCGAGGGAAAGTACATAGAAGAGCTCACTTCTGCATAGCTGATGTACAAAGGTTCACTGTCAGAAACCTGAATCTCGCCAGAGTTTAGGATCGGTGGGGAGGAAGAAGTGGAGGTTGGTGGCTGAATATCATTTTGATTTAATTGCTCCTGAGGTTTTATAAAGTGCGGCATATCGGCTTTATAATTAATTAGTACATCGTGCATCGCAGATATAGTAGACCCCTGCACTTTGAGATCCTCATGCATTGCCCCACAAAGTTTCAGGAGTGTCATAACAGCGAAGTGTAATACTCCATTACTTTGCAAGGTTCCCGACGTCTCATGTGTACTGTAGGCACCAAGGGCTGAGTCTGTGTGCACTGATACAGAGTCGTAGAACAGGTTAGGGCTAGCTGATAGTCTCTGATAAGTCAGCATGCTTGGTAGTGGAAGCGTAATAGAAGAGGAAGTGGTGAGTGAAAAAGGTACCAGATGTAGAGGACAAGAGGGATGGGAAAGGCACAAATCTCCAACCTTATTTAAGGGAGCTGTCCCAGCCACCCCTGGTTCGGAGCCGGATGCAGCTTCAGGTAAGTCAACCACTGGCCTTGTGAAAGTAGCTGCAAGCACAGTTTCACAAGCAACCAAGGCAGGCATTGCACTGCCTTGGAGAGCGTAGCATAATTGCAGTAGGGAGTCGTTGTCCAGATCAAGTGGATGAGAGTTCACCCTCCAGTAAATGGTTGCATTTAATAAATGTTGGACCTTTCCGGGCAGTCTGCACCTCCACCACAGGGGCCACTGTAGTCATGCACTGTCCAGCGGCTTCCAGGACACATATGCCTGAGCCGACATGCTTTCCTGAGCGCAGACCATAGGGCTTCTTAATGCGGCAAACCAATGCCTTTGTGCGGTTCTGCGTTCTACCAGGCATACCAGAGAGAGAAGGCTGAAAGGGCAGAAGGTAGGAAGGATTAGGAATGGGGAGGAAAAGAGAAAGGAGGAAAGGGGGCTAGGGAGGGAGGGAGAAAAATAAATATGTGTGACTGCAGCACCAGGAGTGACTGGGCTCACCAGAGTCTCTGGGGTGCGTAAAGCAGGTGCAGAACATAAGCACAGATCGAAACAGCCGGTGCCACAAATACAATAATTATGATCACAGGCTATGCTCACCTTCTGAGACAGCCGTGGTCTGTGCACTGTGCACCAAACAATAGGATGCCTATTGAGTCAGCTTGCAATAAGTTCAAAATGAGATCGCTGGCAAGAAGCAGGAAGTAACAGCGGGGGCAAATTCAAAGTCCCAGATCCAGAATCCACATACCCCATGCAACATGCTCCTGCTTCACTCTGTGTTCTTCCACGAGTGGGCAGGCTATTTAAATGTGAAAGAGCAACAGGTGTGTAAACACTGTAGAAAGAGTGTAATCCACCGGTCCTCAGCAGCAAACAGCAGCGCCAGCAAGGAATCAGACTTCCAAAACAACACAACACTCCTCCCTCACTTCGGCATCATTGTACATTTAGAAACATACAGAGTGAGTAACAAATATGTCTTTGTGATTTTTGACTACCGACCTGATACCCAAAAGCATTCCCTAAGCAGAACAAAAACACCCAGCAAATTCTAAAACACATCCACTCATATTTTTCCATGGTTGGCTTTCCTAAGGAAATCCTGACAGATCAAGGATCACATTTTATGAGCAAGCTCATGTGTGAAGTTAAGGAGCTGCTCCATATTACCACCTTATGAACTTCAGTTTACCATGCCCAAGCAGATGGTTTGGTAGAGAGATTCAGTAAAACCCTTGAAAGGATCCTAAGAAAGTTGGTAGATAAGGACGGGAAGGACTGGGACCGTATGATCCCCTGGGCAATATTTGCAGTGTGAAAAACCCCTCAGGCATCCACAGGATTCTCTCCTTTTAAGCTACTTTATGGTAGAGACCCTAGAGATGTCCTGGACATGCGCCGGGAGACCTGGGAAGAAAGAGAAGCGTCACCTATTCCCCTTTCACAAACTGCTTCCAGATAACGAGAGAATCGAAATCTAGTCTATACTCATAAGGTCCCAAATTCAACAAAAGTCCACTTATGACAAAACGTAAACTTAAGAAAGATTGTTTTCTGTAGGACAAAAAGTACAGGTCCTCTTGCCTACCTCGGAAAACAAGCTTGTCTCTAAGAGGCATGGGCCATATGAAATACTGGAATGAACAGGAACCTGTACTTATAAAGGTAGCACAACCTAACAGGAAACAGAAAGTCTATCTAAATCATGTACAACTCTTAAAAGAGTGGAAGAAAAACCTGTCTGCCACCAATTCCAGGATGCTATCCTGTTTGGTGCCAGAAGAAATAGACAACTTTGAAATATTTCCTCAAGAGCTGTTTAGTCAACAACAAGAAGATGTCATGGATTTAATTGTATTGTTTCCTGATGTATTCCTAGAGAAACCTGGAAGAGTGAAAGGCACGTATCACTACAATACAACACCCAAGGGAAAAGTGGTTAATCTGAAACCATATAGACTCCCGGAAGCCCGTAAACGGATAGTGGTTGAGGAAGTGAATAAAATGTTAAGAGCGAATATTATCACTCTTCAAGCCCCTGGTCCTCCGCTATCGCATTGGTCACCAAACCTAACCATTCCTCAGGGTTTTGCATAGATTTATGCCAAGTTAATGCCATTTCCGAATTCGATGCCTATCCCATGCCACTCATCGATGACCTAATTGATAAACTCAGAAACACCAGTGTATGGACCTGAGAAGGAAAAGACAGATTTCTCGACGCCCCTGGGACTGTCCCACTTCAAGGTCCTCCCTTTTGGCTTAGACAGGGCTCAGCAACTTTCCAACGACTTATGGACAAAATATTACAGCCCTACTCTGATTTTTGTGGAGTTTAAATTGACGATATTGTCTTGTATAGTTAAACCTGGGTAGACCAAATTTTCCATCTTTTTACTATTATGAGAGCCCTCAGAGAAGCTGGCCTAGCTGCCAATCCATCAATTTGCAGACTGGCCCAATCCGCTGTGAAATACCTCGGCTTCTTTGTAGGAAAAAGGTAGTGTACAACCTCAACGCAAGAAAGTGAAGGATGTCCGAGATACCCCTACACCTAAAACTAAAAGGGATTTCAGAGCATTCATAGGGTTAATGGGTTATTCCTGTAGGTTTAACCCAAGTATATTCATTGGAATGACGTATATGATATATGTTACAACATCCTAAAACAAACCCTGTGCACAAACCCGATCCTAAAGGTAGTAGACTTCTCAAAGGAATTTGTATTACAAACAGACGCCTCCCCTACAGGGCTAGGAGCAGTATTGTCACACATTTTTCGATGGTTCGTAATATCCCATCTTATTTTACGGGTGGCAAACCTTACCCCACGTGAAAAAAATTACTCTGTGCTGGAATTAGAGGCCCTTGTCATCAAGTGGGCCATTATCCACCTTAGATACTACCTCCTATGAAGAAAATTCACACTCGTCACAGAACATTTGTAAATACTGGAGGGGGTATCTGTACTCCTGCCCTCAATATGTCAGAGTAGAAGCACAGAGCACCCAGCCAAGGTTCTCCATTTGTTAGCTTGGACGAGCAACCGAGGCTTAAGCTCCCAGGAGGTGATGCAGGTTGTTTCTTAAGTACAGTGAGTCTGCAAGCCCCCACAAAGGAATTTCCAAACAATATGTTATGTGCTAACTCAGTCCTTTATATAAAAATAAGGTTCAGAGATATAACACATTTTGTAGTCTGGTAATTCTAATATGGCACATATATACAATGCCTATGTGGTAGCACACTTCGCTTTAGATTCCTTTAAAATGCAGCAACTGCTTATAGTTATAATGGCAAACAAATCATGCAGCAAGGTGTAACAGCATAGATCATAGGAAGGAAGGAAAGTTTAAGTAAAGCAATGGCATAATGCTTTCTTTAGCTACTAAGACACAATTCTGAGTGAGGATCCCCCCCACCTGGGCGACCTGTACCAAAGAGTATTAAGAAGCCCAGTCCATTGATTTTTAATCAGTCTTGTTTCCTGTTCAAAAAGTTCAACCACCCCAATGTACCTTGTTTGTAAGAGTTTATTTGACGGTTTGTTGACTTCTTTTAAAGCAAGAACCACAGGGTGTCAGGATTCCTCAAAGAAATGTGAACACTTGCGTTGAGACTGCAGCTTCGGCCTTTGCAGTGCTCTTCGACAATTGTATGTGGAAGTCCTGGGAAGAAGAGGCATGCAGTCACCCTTGATACAAAGAATTTGGTGCCACAAAGAAGACTCAGTGATGGGTGGAGGCCCAGCAGCGGCCGTCGGGTGTTGGAAGCTGCTTCGGCGTTCCTCTGGCCTGTAGGTGCTGCAGCCGCAGCACATACCTCGGGATGGCGTCAGTGATCAGGACTTGACCACGGGCTGGTCCTCAGATCTTCACTCCGTCCTTGTCCTCAGGACGCCGTTGCAGTGGTCGAAGTGTACGAAAAGAAGTAGTGGAACTATGTTCCCTACTGGCCTGCACCCACTTCCCACAAACCCCATTGATGCACCCCCTCCCATGCACAATACAAACCCCAAAACACGTGCGCCTGATGTTTAAGGGAACATCCAGTGCAGGGCACTGAAAGTGCAAGTTTCAATGTGTTCCTACACCTTTATTTTAAAACGAAACCGTTCCAGAATGGTTTCTTTTTAAAATAAAAGTATAGGAACGGTAAAACCTATTTAAAAGAAGTATAGGAGCACCGCTCCCGACCGCTCCCGCCCACTTCGACCACTGCGCCTTTGTCGGCTTCTGCTGGTGGGCATCCCACTGGCAGACTTTCCTGGCATTGCGGCTCCGGTAGTCGAGCAGCACAGTGTCAAACAGTCCTGGCTTCTGGGCACCCCGACTCGACTGGCATCAGTGGTTACAGAAATCCTCTGTCCCCCTGTCGACAGCAATGGACTTCGATGGCCTCGATGTCCTGGTACTTCACTTCATGATTCTCTGTTGACCCCTTCTCCGGTAGACAGCCTTTCGGGACTGGCTTCCACGATACCTCGATGAAGATCAGCTTTTGCGTGAGGAAGAGGTCTCCTAGCCAGGTCCTCTCTCTGGTCAGTCCTCGACAGACTTGACAGCTTTTAGATTTTGTCGAAGGAAAGCAGCAGAAATTCTTCTTCTTCCAGCTGGGCTTCAAGGATAAGCAGGTTCTGAACAAATCGGGAAGTGAGAGGTCCCCAGATATACACATCGGTCCCTCATTCACTCTGCCTGAGCCAGGATCAGTCAGCCAATCACAGAGAAGGGCATTCATGCAGGCAGGCAGCCAATCAGCCTCACAGACCTTCAGGCTATTCACTTCCACCCAGAAACCCATAACAAGGAATGTGGATTGGCAGAAGCACCCAGTCTTTCAGCACACCACACTGCATTCATGTCAGTTTCAGGCAGGGCTGTCTCATTCATTGTGTCACACACACAGCAACCAGACACCCAAAACATGGAATGCATATTGGTCACACACTTTATTCACACAGGTCCCACCCCAAGGATGTACCCACAACATACATTGAGAAGGCTCCAGCCAGTCTGGCCTGAACTTCCCCACAATACCATATATGGTTCTTCAACCCAACAGCTAGTCAGGGGAAGGGACAGGGTCAGGGATTCCCAGGACTTTGGGAAAGCCAGGTAACAGGCAGTAGAAATCAAGAGGCCCCAGGGGCCATGGTGTCTCCTATAAGGAATCCACTGATTCCTATGGCAGGGCCTGGGTATCCCAAAATGAAGGATACTCAGAGCACCTGTCAAATTCAGAATGGAGCTGCCACCACCCCATACCCTGCTCTGTGGACAACACACAGGTGCCCAAAAACATACACTAGCTGTACTGGGGTGTATCCCCACCCATGAGTACCATATGGGTATCCCACGTGTCTCTGTTTACCACACAAAAATGAGGAAGAGCTGCACTGCCAGGAGTCCCAAATGGACTCCTGTGCAGAATACAACACAGAACACACATGATGAGTGAAGACAGGACAAGGACATGGAGGCCCTGTCCCTCCATTACATTTCCAGCATCACACCATTCTCCACTAGTTTGGACTAGTCAGCGCAAATATTCCAACCCTCTAGTCATGCAATGCTTCTTAGTCCTGCAACCCTACTGTTTCCCTGTGGAGCACCGAAAAAGGCAGAGACCAAGGGAACGTGTATTTCCTCCCTCAATACCCATGTGAAATAGATGCAGCTGCATCTGTAGATTTAGGATTAGATAGGCATTTATCTCACCCTTATTTGAAGTTCAATAAACACCCTTGAACTGTGGTCACTTGGGTCTGTCTTACTCTTGATTGCACGCCTTTCTAACAAAACCCTCTGTCCTACTGGGATGTTATTAGGCTCGGGTGGAGTGGCGGCAGAGGGAGAGGTGGAGAAAGTGGGTGGAAGTTCAGTATAAGCAAATGCCTTACTTAAAGTAAAGGAGAGTGGGTCCTTCTGAGAATGAAAATGGGTCAAATACCCTGTTCTATGGAATTTCTTCCACTCAGGACGATGTAAAACCAAATTTTAGCTTGCTGCACCCTTCACAGCTGAGAAATATCCATTTGCATATCAGTATTTGCCCACACAGAAGGGCAGTCCAGCAACAAAATGCTAGGCAAATTTCATCAGAACTGGAGTACCTTCAGCAACCAAAGACACGTGTTTCGGCCTAGTCACGCCTCATAAGTGAGGTGAAGCTGAGCCTTACTAAGACACAGTGAGCAAGTGGTCCACGTCTGGATTACCCTGTGTTACTTAGGGTGAAACCCCAAGTTCCTAAATATACAAAAAGAGGTCTGGAAGCCCCTCTGCTGAGAACGAACACGGCCAAACAGCCTTTTCTTTGCCACGTCATTGATCACGGATTAAGATCATTGATCCTTTACCAAATGTGCTATAAAAGAGATGACTACATCTGCGGTTTCTGACCTCACTGTGACTAAGTGTTTGGTCTGTGGAAAAATAAAATCAAAAATGAAATCATGGAGTATTTTATAAAAAACAGTCATATTTATTAAAATGGAGGTATATATGTGTTTGTATGGAAATATGCATGTTAAAATAAATGTTATGCATACATTACAGGGCCTGCGCCAGTGGCACTGTAGTTATGGTTAAGTTGCTCAACTCATAGAAAGAGCACTTTTTGGACGGCTTATATCTTTGCCCCCCGGGACCCAGCCTCACCAAACTTTGCAAAAAAAGTATATGGCCCCCTCGGAAATAATTCGGCAAAGATTTGTGCAGTTTTGTCAAGGGGGGGCAAAGTTAAAGGAGGGGAGGGTCACAGCATTTTTGAAATCCTCATAGAGGCAATGTTAAATCACTTTTACTCAAGCCTACAGCCAAAACCGCTGGACGGATTTTCATGAAACTTGTGCCAGGAGCAGCGGATTGGTCCTGAAAGCGTGCTTCTGTAAATTTGGTGTATATCTGTCCAGTATTTCTTTTTAAAATGCCCAAAAAGTAAGCAAAAGAAATGTGTGATATCTGGGTCGAGTCCGCGGACTCATTTCCTGATTCAGAGTCCTTGGACACCACTTGACCAATCAGAGGTTGGCTTGGTGTCCGCGGACATCAAAGACAGACGCTGATTGGTAGTTCGAAAATGTGAGCTGCGTCAGATTTTTTTATACTGTCACCATGTTGGATTTGTTGACAGCCGGCGTAGTCCACGGACAGCTGGTGTAGTCCACAGACAGTGAGGTGAGGAAAAACTGTCGAAAACACATTTGGGGTCATTTGGTGGCCGAACGAGGGCCTGGGAAGGGTGAGGGAGTGGTATATAGTATATATGGAGCTGTTTTCACAGGTGAAAAAAAGGTGTGCAGGTGCCGATACAACCATCACTTCAAAATATCACAAAATAAATTGTCATTTTAATAAATTACATTGAATATAAAAAACAAAATCACATGTATGCAACACAAAGTCTCAAACTATATCAAGCAGTGCACCAAAAACATACACATCCAATATTATACAAACAACAAAATGTACACACAGGAACAATATTACATTTACATCAGTTACATAAAGCCATACAGAGTATTGTCATAGCTGGCATCCCATTTTCTTGATCATAGGGTTGTCAATATTATTTCTTGTTCTGAACTTATGCATATTATACAATTTATATATTTCTTAAGAACTAAAATAAACAGTCGACACACTGTGTTTTGGCCTAAATGAGCAGTTCTTGTGCACCAAGTATGGATGGCCTTCATTAGGGCAGAAAACAAATTAGTTTTGATGAGAAGATCCTGTGATCCTGGGTTACAGAGATATAAAGGATAAAATGGAGTGAGACAAGAAATCTATCCAAATTGTTTATTTATAGAAGTGATCTATTTTCTGATTTTAAAAAAGCAACCTTATGCATAAAAAAGAACTGACCCACCTACCATAATTCTGTATTTGTCCTATTCCACAGTGAATTACTTCATTATATTGATGGTGTTAAAGCAGGATCATATTTTATTCATTAGAAACCATAAGGCGTGGATAAAGATGGCTTGCCTACACCATTGTATCATGCTCAGTGTCAGATAAGGTTTCTGTGGAGAGAAACATATATATCTTGTCAGTCCTGTGTCAAGTGCATCTTCACTCACCCTGCTGTGGTCCTCTGGCTCTCCTTCATACACTGTACAGTCATGTACCAAATCTTGTGATTCAACAGGTTTTGCTACAAATGATGCTGGCTTTACAACATGACATCTCACTGTATTGTTGGCTGGGTAAAACAATATGATCTCAGATCCAGATGCTCTCTGTGTAGTGAGGGTGGACTTGTGTCTTTGTAATTTGGTGGAATCTGCATGTTCAACATATAGCGTTATTTGTCAACTCATTGTGATGGTGGTAGATTTCTGAAATGCAAATGTCCCAGAGCCCACTATTGTAGGCAAGGGGCTTATGTTTCTGGGACGGTTTCTGTCATTACTTATCAATTTGCATAGTAAAACAAATAAAACTATTTGTTATAATCTGGAGTTGCTAATACTGGGGCATTGCTTATGGCTTATTTTAGATCATAAAAACATTCAGTCATTTCTTCTGTCCATTGCAGGGATTCTTTCTTTTTCTGAGCATCTTTGAGTAAGGGCCTGACATATGTAGAATAATCAAAAATCCATGTCCTGCAATAATTGCAGAGGCCTAGAAATGGCTGCATCTCATTCACTCTGTTGGGCTGCGGTGTGTTTCTAACTGCAGTGGCTCTGTCTGGTGTCACTCGTCACCCGGAGGCTGACTAAGTACATAACTTCTTTTTGGCAATACTGGAACTTCTCTTTGTCTACCTTGTATCCTTTATCTGCGAGGAGTTGTAGACTTTTCCTGGTGTCTTGCTGGCACTGCTCTTCTCTGATGCTACAAACTAGCAATGTCATCCTTGACCTGGTCTTGGAGTTGGAGAATGACCTGGCATCACCCAAAATGTGCTCACAGGCAGTACCACCTAATGTCAACATGCTATCTGCTCATCACTTCCTGGCAACTGGGTCATTGCTGCACACCACAGCCATGGTTGGGGTTATTTCTCAGCCCACCCAATCATGGCACCTCCCACAGGTCCTGCGCTGCATCATAGCATGCATTCAGAGGTAAACAGAGATGCCATGCACTCTTCAGTCAAGGCAAAGAGTGGGCCAGGACTTCTGTGCAGTTGCCCAGTTTCCCTGTGTCCTCCGAGCCATTAATTGTGTCCATGTTGTGCTGCAACCCCCAGAAAGACAGAGCTCGTTTATCACAATCAGGAACATTGGTATTCCCTCAATGTGCAGGTCATCTGTGACACCAAGGGTCACATAATACATGTAAATGCCAAGTTCCCTGGATCTTCTCATGACAGCTACATCTTACTTCATTCCTGTATCCACCTGACCCTCGCATCTGTAACCTTTGGCAGCATTAGGCTCATTGATGAGGATCACCCATCACACACATGCTGTAACGCTCACCTGATTCCCGTAGAGGCGCCGGTCTTGACTGGGCGTATACCGTATCTTCAAAGGTGATGTGTAACACACGGCTGGCTCTTTGGGCTGGACCTCTGTGCACTGTATGTCTGACTCGAAGGGTAAGATGTCTGCAGATAGAAAATATGGGATTAAGGAACTGGGTTATTGAATGTCTCTCTCTTCTTCCCTTTCTCTTCTCCTGTAGAACCCCAAAGGTTAACGCTCTCACCTTAGGTAAGTGAACGCTGTGCTCTCCATCTGCCTCGGGGCAGGGTGCTGTAACCAGTTTCTTCACTGGATAAGGGGAGCAGGCCTCTTGACTTCAGAGGACTGCTGTCCGTCGTTTACTGCACGAACTGTAAGTTTAGAGTAATTCTAATGTCTTTAAAGTCTTTAGTAATGATGTCTCTTGTTTTGCAGGGTTCCGGCGATGGCGGATGATGGGCTGAAGTGAGTTGAAGATGGAGCCCGTGTGATGAATAGAAGCGCCTGGAAGCACGTAAGTAAGCGCTTGTTGCCTGCTTCACGATGCGCTCTAACTGTCTTTTTATTTTGCAGGTACAAGTTCGGAGCGGCTGCAGGGTGCCGGAATACCCACTGGGTTAGATGTGGAAAGGAGTAATGGCACGTGAGTATTAAAGTTCCCCAATGTCTTTAAACGCACCTTGTTTTGTCTTTCAGATGCGGGATGCAGCGCCGAAGGCCTCCGGAGCGTGCGAAGAGTTGGTAAGCTCTTGTCTTTCAGATGCCGGAATGCAGTGTGAAGACCTCCGGAGCGCACGAAGAGTAGGTAAGCCTTTGTCTTTCAGATGCCGGAATGCAGCGCGAGGCGTTGGTGACAGCCGATGGACCAGGTAAGTGAAGAGCTGTCACTGAAGACCGTAATGCTAACCTGTTCTTTCTTGTCTTTATAGGTGTTGCTGAAGACTGGATTCAGGATGGTAAGCCTTTTTCCTTAGGCCCAGGATCAGATGCAGAAGACACGATGAGCGTTCTGCTGCAGAGGATGCAGAATAACGCAAAGCAAGATTCATCCATCGGGTGTGGTTTAAATAGCCTCCTGTAGTGCTTAGGTGTCTCCTTCCACAGCCACGCCTAGGTAAGAAAAGAGTTCCTGCTTTCCAGAAGAGTTCCAGTGTTCTGAATCTAGGGAGTGGCTCCTGCCCCACCCAACAGGAAAAGTAGTTCCAAACAGAAGAGGATCAGAGGCTCAACTGGCAGGCAGGTAAGCAGCATGGTCTGCTGCAGGTAAGTCCACCCAAGCATTATGAGCCCGGCGCTTCCAGCGCTGGGACTGGGCATATTTATGAGCCTGGTGCCACTGGCGCCAGGACTGGGTCCAAAAGGTCCCAATTGGGACTGGTTGGCACTCGGAACCTGGGTTATGGATCTGCTTCCAAGGGAGTTGGGAAAACCCTGACCTTTTGGAAGCAGAGATCATGACAGTACCCCCCCTCAAGGCCCCTCCCAAACCGGGCTTCTCCGGGGGTTTTGGCTTGTCAGGAAATGTTCGGTGAAATCTTTTGATTAGGCGAGGAGCGTGGACATATTCAGCAGGTTTCCAGGATCTCTCTTGGGGGCCGTAGCCTTTCCAGTCAATTAGGTAAAATAGTTTAGATTTGGAGATCTTGGAGTCCAGAATGCTTTTGACTTCAAACTCGAGTTCTCCATCAACTAGGATAGGTTTTGGAGATTTAGTTAGTCGGGTTTGAGGTTGCACGGGTTTTAATAGAGAGACGTGGAAGACCGGATGTATCTTCATGTGCGGGGGCAAGTCCAACTTGACCGCTACTGGGTTTACTATGGTAGTGATGGAATAGGGACCAAGGTATCTTGGGTTGAATGTGCGTGGCCCTTTTAGAGGTAGATATTTGGTGGATAACCAGACTTGATCCCCTACTTGATATTGAGGGGCTTCCTTCCGATGTTGATCTGCTCCTTTCTTGTATTGTTCTTTATCCCTTTGAAGGTGAGAAACAGCTTCCTTAAAGGCTTGGGTGATTGTAGAATGCAGGTAGTCTACTGCTGGTGTTTCAAGATCTTGGAGGGGATCCAACTCCGAGGTTCGAGGGTGACTGCCGTACAAAAGAAAAAACGGGGTTTTCCCAGTTCCCGAATGGACAGAGTTATTGTAGGCATATTCGGCTATCCAAAGGATGTCTTTCCAAGTTTTTTCAGTTTGTTGCAGCATGCAGCGTAAATACTGTTCCAGAGTTTGATTGGTCCTCTCGGTTTGTCCGTCGGTCTGAGGGTGGTGACTGGTCGATAGTCTCACATCAATTTGAGCCGACCGACAGCAACTTCGCCAAAAATGAGAAATACATTGACTACCTCGATCCGAAATTAGAACCGAAGGAAAACCGTGCAGTCGGACGATGTTTTCGAGAAATTCTCGGGCCAGAGTTGCTGCTGTTGGCAAGCCTTTGAGCGGAATGAAATGCGCCATCTTGGAGAATAAGTCCACGATTACTAGAATCGTATTGTATCCGGAGCATGGAGGTAGATCGGTGATGAAGTCCATAGAAAGCGTATGCCAAGGGCGAGGTGGGATGTCAATAGGGCGTAAGAGGCCTGCTGGTCTTTCCTTTTGACTCTTGTTTTGGGCGCATACTCCACAGGACATTATAAAGTCTCTGATATCTTTTTTCCAAGACAGCCACCAGAAGTAGCGCTTGATCTTTTCTGAGGTCTTGGCCATACCGGGATGTCCTTCCATTAAAGAATCGTGATAACAAGAGATTACTTTTTTCTGTAAATCTGTGCTGGGTAGGTATAATCGTTCTTGGAAATACAATAAGTTATCCTTTACTGCAAAGTCCTTTCCCTGCAGATGCCAATTCTGCATGTCTGCTGGAGTTACAAGTTGCCTGGCTTTATCCTTAACTTCCTCTATGGATTCTGTGGCGATTACACCCAGAATTCTTTGTTCGGGAATGATTGGTACAGGTTTAGGGTTGATCAAGTGTTCTTCCACTCCCATCCGAGAAAGGGCCTCAACTTTACCGTTCTTTGTACCAGGTCGATAGGTAATTATGAAGTCAAACTCGGCAAAGAATAATGCCCAACAGAGTTGTCTAGAGGATTGGGCTTTTGCGGTTTTCAAATATTGCAGGTTTCGGTGATCCGTAATCACAGTAACGGTGTGTCGGGCCCCCAGCAGATAATGCCGCCAAGCCTTAAAGGCAGACTTGATAGCCAGAAGTTCCTTGTCAGTAATCGTGTAATTGATTTCAGGAGGCGAGAATTTGCGGGACCAAAATGCCACGGGATGCAACTGATTGGTTACCGGGTCCTTTTGTGATAGAACTGCCCCCATGGTAAGGCTTGAAGCATCAGTTTCCACGATGTAGGGGAGTTCGGGGCGAGGGTGTTTTAAGATTGGTGCAGAGATAAATTTAGTCTTCAAATCCTGGAAAGCTTGTTCCGCCTCGGTAGACCATTCAAAACGTTTGTTTTTCTTTAACAAGGCAGTGATGGGCTGGACTATTCGAGAGAATTCGGGGATAAACCTGCGGTAAAAGTTAGCGAAGCCTAACATGCTTTGCACACCTTTTACGGAGGATGGTGATGGCCATTTGAGAACTGCATCGACCTTCTTTGAATCCATACGCACTCCGCCAGGTGATAATATGAATCCCAAGAATTCAACTTCAGTCACGTTGAAAACACATTTTTCCAACTTAGCGAAAAGTTTGTGTTGACGCAATCTTTCGAGGACCATTTTCACGTGTTTCCGATGTTCAGATTCCGATGAAGAATAAAAGAGGATGTCGTCAATGTAAACAACAACACACACATCTATGAGCTCTCTGAGGACATCGTTCATAAAATATTGAAAGGCGGCCGGGGCATTGCAAAGTCCCAAGGGCATGACCTGATATTCAAATAGCCCATACTTGGTGCGGAAGGCCGTCTTCCATTCATCGCCCTCTTTTACTCGTACCAAGTGGTAAGCTCCTCTAAGATCCAGCTTTGTATATATGCATGCTTTTCTGACTTGGTCCAGGAGTTCTGGGATCAAAGGTAACGGATATCTATTCTTAACGGTGATCTGGTTCAGGGAGCGATAATCTATACAAGTTGTAAGGTCTCCTTCCTTTTTTGGAACGAAGAACAAAGCTGAAGAAGCAGGGGACTTGGAAGGACGAATAAACCCATTTGCCAGGTATTGATCCAGGTATTGTCGAAGGTGAAGGTTCTCAGGCTCGGTGAGGGCATAAATTCTACTACAAGGAGAAGTAGATCCAGGTATCAGGTCTATCTGGCAGTCATAAGACCTATGAGGAGGTAGAGAGTTAGCCTGATCCTTCCGGAAAACATCTTGGTATTCTAGGTATTCGGGAGGTAACTGGGGAGTCTCTGAAGAAATTGCTGCCAGTGCAACACCAGGTGGAGGGTGACAAGTAGAGACACATTCTGGAAACTGGACCGTTCTTGCTCGCCAATCGATCAGAGGATTGTGTTTCTCTAACCAAGGTATTCCTAGAATAATCTGAAACTGAGGGGCCTTGATCACATCGAACACGATCTTCTCATGGTGTCCATCTTGACTTACTAGCGTCACCTCTTGAGTGGTATGCGTTACTGGCCCGGAGGCTATCTCCGTACCATCCACCGTAGTAATGACGTCCTTTACAGCCTTGGGACAAAGAGTTAGATTCATCCTCAAAACCATTTCATGATCCACATAATTGCTGATGGCACCGCTGTCGACGTAAGCTTCAATTGCATGTAATCGATCCGGATTATCAGGGCTAATGAGGACCATAGGTATCACGAAATGCGAGGTCACGGAACTGGTTTTCACGCTCGGCAAGAGGACCTCTATTCTTGTCGGGCGAGGTCGTTTCCCTGCTCAGAGTTTGTAACTTTGGTAACTGCAGCTCCTACTGCCTTCTTGGCAGGTTTCACCGGACAGTCTCGAAGAAAGTGCCCTGAGTTTCCGCAATAGAGGCATAATTGCAACTGTTTTCTCCTTTCCCGGTCCTTTTGTGTTAGAGGACCTTTCAGACCCCCTATTTGCATGGGTTCCCCGGAGTCTACTCCTTTGGAAGGAGTTGGCGGTTTGGAAAATACTCGAGCATCAAACTTGGAACGATCGGCCTTCCTGTTCTGCAGTCTGTGATCTATTTGAACGACTAAGTCTATATAGTCCGAACAATCTTGTGGGGATTCACTACTTGGGCTAACACATCTTTGAGCTTTCCACGTAGACCTCTATAAAACAGCGTAATCCTTTTGTCCTCAGGCCATTGAGTTTCCACTATCAGTCTGTTGAAAGACGCAATATAAGCCAAAAGGTCTTGATTACCTTGTCGCAACGAAAGAAGCTCATTGTCCAAGGCCTGCCCCTGTGAATGTCTTGCGAACAGTTTTTCCATACTGAGCTGAAAAGCTTGAAAATCATGGAGGACCGGATCATCTTGATTTACTAGAGGGATCGACCAGTCTGCCGCATTGCCACTAAGGTACGAAAGCACGAAAGCTACTTTAGCTTGATCAGTTGGAAAGGCTGCTGGCCGGCATAAGAAATTCAACCGGCACTGATTGATAAATACTGCAAACCTCTTTGGGTCACCAGAAAATCGTTCGGGCGGAGCCAGAGGTACATTCCCAGGTAGGTTGATCTGCACTGGATTCATAGAGGATGTAGAAGGAAGATTTCCCCCAGATGCGGGTAACGGGGTCTGTCCGGCTTGTGACTGTAGCAATTGTCTAGCGAGATCATCTGTTCGCTCCTTGGAAATAATCAGTTCCCTTCTTAGAGCGTTCGTTTCCTGACGGGCTGCATGCCCTTCTGCCCTTAGTTCCCCAAGTAACTGGGCTAGCTGGTCGGTATCCGAGGTTTCCATAGCGCCTGGACGGGAGTTTTGTGGTAGGCTTTGCGTTGTGTAACGCTCACCTGATTCCCGTAGAGGCGCCGGTCTTGACTGGGCGTATACCGTATCTTCAAAGGTGATGTGTAACACACGGCTGGCTCTTTGGGCTGGACCTCTGTGCACTGTATGTCTGACTCGAAGGGTAAGATGTCTGCAGATAGAAAATATGGGATTAAGGAACTGGGTTATTGAATGTCTCTCTCTTCTTCCCTTTCTCTTCTCCTGTAGAACCCCAAAGGTTAACGCTCTCACCTTAGGTAAGTGAACGCTGTGCTCTCCAATTGCCTCGGGGCAGGGTGCTGTAACCAGTTTCTTCACTGGATAAGGGGAGCAGGCCTCTTGACTTCAGAGGACTGCTGTCCGTCGTTTACTGCACGAACGGTAAGTTTAGAGTAATTCTAATGTCTTTAAAGTCTTTAGTAATGATGTCTCTTGTTTTGCAGGGTTCCGGCGATGGCGGATGACGGGCTGAAGTGAGTTGAAGATGGAGCCCGTGTGATGAATAGAAGCGCCTGGAAGCACGTAAGTAAGCGCTTGTTGCCTGCTTCACGATGCGCTCTAACTGTCTTTTTATTTTGCAGGTACAAGTTCGGAGCGGCTGCAGGGTGCCGGAATACCCACTGGGTTAGATGTGGAAAGGAGTAATGGCACGTGAGTATTAAAGTTCCCCAATGTCTTTAAACGCATCTTGTTTTGTCTTTCAGATGCGGGATGCAGCGCCGAAGGCCTCCGGAGCGTGCGAAGAGTTGGTAAGCTTTTGTCTTTCAGATGCCGGAATGCAGTGTGAAGACCTCCGGAGCGCACGAAGAGTAGGTAAGCCTTTGTCTTTCAGATGCCGGAATGCAGCGCGAGGCGTTGGTGACAGCCGATGGACCAGGTAAGTGAAGAGCTGTCACTGAAGACCGTAATGCTAACCTGTTCTTTCTTGTCTTTATAGGTGTTGCTGAAGACTGGATTCAGGATGGTAAGCCTTTTTCCTTAGGCCCAGGATCAGATGCAGAAGACACGATGAGCGTTCTGCTGCAGAGGATGCAGAATAACGCAAAGCAAGATTCATCCATCGGGTGTGGTTTAAATAGCCTCCTGTAGTGCTTAGGTGTCTCCTTCCACAGCCACGCCTAGGTAAGAAAAGAGTTCCTGCTTTCCAGAAGAGTTCCAGTGTTCTGAATCTAGGGAGTGGCTCCTGCCCCACCCAACAGGAAAAGTAGTTCCAAACAGAAGAGGATCAGAGGCTCAACTGGCAGGCAAGTAAGCAGCATGGTCTGCTGCAGGTAAGTCCACCCAAGCATTATGAGCCCGGCGCTTCCAGCGCTGGGACTGGGCATATTTATGAGCCTGGTGCCACTGGCGCCAGGACTGGGTCCAAAAGGTCCCAATTGGGACTGGTTGGCACTCGGAACCTCGGTTATGGATCTGCTTCCAAGGGAGTTGGGAAAACCCTGACCTTCTGGAAGCAGAGATCATGACACATGCAAGCACACACACACAAGGCCACATTTTACACATACACCTACCAAATTACAGTACATTTAAGATCTATACCATTTGCTCTTTTGCACCGGACAGTGCAAATATACTATCACCATTTCTGTTGACACCCATCAGGAATCCTGCCAACCCAGGTGAGGCCGACTATAATGCAGCCCCATTGCCACTACTTGCATAGTGAAGTACACATTCAGAGTGCTCAAGTCATGCTTCCGCCCCCTTGACCACCCAGGTGATGTATTGCTATATGCACCACCAGTTGTATGAACATCATACTGACATGTTGTGTCCTGCATAACATTGCCACACAGACTGGCATACGAGTTGAGGTGCAGAAGGGGTTGCACCCTAATCCACAGGCATCATGCATACTCTTAGCAGGGCCAAGGGCATGGGAATAAGGCACCTGCAACTATGTTGTTCAAACCTAATTGACATGGATGGCATCTGTGTGGGTCATACATATTAAACATACAACCTTGCCAGGCTTCAATGAAAACACCCTGAGAATGCCTTTCTTGCAGTGTTAATGTTAACACTGCAAGCCCATCTACATTCATGCACTGCAAGCACAAACCAGCATACACATTACAATGTGTAGACACAGCCAAACTTCTACTACCTTGCTGCTGTTCAGCAAGGACCACAGAATGGCTGAGGCTAAGCAGTCCTGCTGCAGAAGATGTCCTGTGTGGAGGAACTTGCACCATGGCCATATGTCAATCCCTCACATACCTTTCCTAGGGAATGACAACTCATACGAAGCACATCAATGAGCCCTGCTTTTTTTGCCTTGCCCTCAGCTGTCTGTTGAGTTGTGAACCTTTATCAGGATGTGGGGTGACACCCTAATTTAGCAAGGAGCATGTTAAACACAGAATTATTGACTCCTGTGTCTGTGGACTGTTTACCTCCTCCTCTGACCCAGGCAAAACAGAGTTCCTAGCAATGCCAGCATGCACCTTTACTCCAAATCCACCTTAAAGTTCCCTTACATCCATTGTGAGGACTCCACAGTCCACCTTCCTTCTACAGTGTCCCACATTCATTTATGAACACACCCCTGCAGCCTTGCATCATCACTTTGATGCACTGTTCATGAGTTCATGAAGACCCTGCAGAACATATAGAGATGTAGTTGGTTGGCCAACAATGAATGACATGTTGCCCAGAGGCACACGACTGCTTGGGCTTATGGGAGGCAAGAGTAGAGAATGCAAGGAGAAACAACCCAGGATTCTGGGCCCTGACCTGTCTGCCTGATGAACATCAGGCACATTCCTTTGAGCGTGCCCAAGAGTAGGCCTGTTCCAGAGGGATGAAATTACCAGCGTGCCAATGAGTGCACAACATGAGGATGCCTGACAGAGGACCAAGTTGTCCCTCTGCCTGCTAAAAAAAACATACTCAGAACAGCGCATTGGAAACTGTAGGCACAGATTTACAGAAACACTTTGTCTGAACCAAAGAAGGCAGCATCACAAGCACCTTAGCATGCAACGCATTGGAACTGAGTGAGTGCACACATTAGCTACCCCCTCACATGTCAACTTCCATACTCATACACCAGATTCATGATGCTGATCACAGAGACTGATAGCAAGCAAGAGAGGATAGACGGTGACAACGTGAAAATCGAACACAATGGGACCTGTTGGTGATAGGCCACTGTTGCGTGTTGAGGCTTGTTACTCTGCCTTTGCATTGGAAGGTTCACTCCTTTGTTCCCCTGGCTGACCAACACCCCTCTAACAACTCACACTTCCTTAAACTACAGACACATACATCGCCCATGGCAGACCTATCAGCACAAGGACACAAACAGAACCATGATAAAAATGAGGACGTCATCCCTATCATTCACACGCATATAAGCAGCCAACAACACCCACAATGCACAAATGCTGCATATATTCCACAAAGGACACCACCAGAGACACACTCACAAACCAAATAGTTGGTGTGACATGCAGCATTGTCCACAGCTGGTCCTAATCCAACATTCCCTTTCTTCCCTGATGTTACAAATGGATTACTGTAGATCATCAACTACACCCTCACCTGTGTAGTCCCACAAGGACACATCATCTCCCTCATGACTTGCAATGTTCTCATGAAATGGCTTCAATCCCTTCTCCCTCCACACAATATCTGCATCCACCAATATGAAGATGACACACACCAATACCTCAAGACATAGTTCACTGAAGACTTCCACAAGGCCAAACATTGGCGCACATTGATCCAATTGTGGATGTCCATTGCGTACCTGAATCTGAACCCCTCCAAGACACAATCATCACAGCTGGCCAGCAGCACCAAACTCATTGGCATTCACTCCAGGCTGTCTGCTATTAACATCAAGGACTTCACTACCCAGATGCCCACCTTTACAAAGTACCTTGGCTTAACTGTTGGCACACATCTCTGGTTCAAACATCACATAGCACGGAAAACACAAATTGCTTGTTATATACTGTAGTCCCAGTGGGAAATGAATCCCTTCAGCCACAACATAATGTAAGATCTGCTGTCTAAGCCTTGGTCCCCTCCCACCTGTGAGGTGCTGATGCCATTTTGTAAGCCCTTCTGGTGACTACCCTGTGTCCAGCATGCACCGGCACCACTTATCTGGGGACTCTGCAAATGAGACCACATCACCCTAACACTCATGGAACTGCAATGGCTCCCACTGCAAGCCGGTATCATCTTGAAATCCTGCTGCATCAAACATTGGTCTGTTCCCTTGAAGTCACCAAGCTACCTCATTGACACACTCTGCAGCTCTGGAGCCCCACAACACACCAGAAGTGTGGACATTATTAGACTTCTTCTCAGCTATTGCAGGAAGGAAAGATCCAGAAGACAGCCCTTCTCTGCCTATGCCCAAAATCTCTCAATCCTCCCCTGTCAACATCAGACACAACCCCACACTGTTACACCTCAGGAACGTGCTGAGGGCCCTCCTCTTCAATGTAAGACTTCTCCCTAACACCTACGGCAACACAACCTCTACTCGCCACACTACTTGAGACAGTGTTAGCATCTCCCCCATCACCTCACTTGTTTGTCAACACATCCCTTCATGACAATTGACCCCCTCCCCTGTAAACTCCCAGCTTAATTATGCCCCTGATGCCCTCAATGTGCACTACTCCCTATGGTTGCAAAACAATCCATTGCTTCCTTGAGGTGAGGTGGCTCCTTATGAAATACCCAAACATATCTTCAAGAACATTCAGTCACACCCATAGTAGTCTATTTTGTTTCCATAAGAATCCACACAGATGCCGCATAACTTTATTTATTTTATTTAATTGTTTTTTTATAATGTGCGCCTAATACCATACATGAGTTCGATTTCTAAGCACGGATCTGGGATCCAAACCTCTGTTGCTCTGCGTGGTCTTGCTTCCAGACTAGCTTGTTGCCCCTGTACTATCCTCCGTTCACTATCTACAGAAATAAACACTTCGGCCTTCTCCGTCATCACTGCAAAATACACCACAATTCCCTCCTCAGCTTACTGTGCTGCATGCATCAGGCTGATTAGCTTGCATGGCTTCTGAGAGAATGGAGTGTTGCATGCTCAGGCATCATACAGTGCCTACTCGCCATGGCATATTTGAGGATATGGCATGCAAGCATATCCTCACAGAAGTGAACATTACATAACACCCATGAAATGACCTAGTATTACAACAACCTGCACCAACAACAGTAACACGGATACATAGTGAGGAGACACACAGCAAAAAAACATGGTGCAGAGGTGTAGCCAAAATCACAAAGCCCATGAACATGAGAAACAATACACATAATCACACTTAATACTGTAGGACAACTCCCTTTATTGGTGACGGTGACCATCACCCATAATAAACATGCCTAAAGCCTATTTATACTGTGACAAATCCCCAGATGTCCTAACTTCTCCCCTAGAGGGAGCCCCTATCCATGAGACCAGGCAGGTGAGGCCACTGCTGGATAGTCCCCCTGGGGGTGATACTCTGTGGGTGAATCTCATGGTGAGGGAATCCCCCTATGGGATTAGTAATGACATGGGGAGAACATGGTAGCCCCATAGCTCACCTAACCCTAACACACCTTCCTACCCACCCTTCCACCAACACTTTACCTAGTCTTCATACATGTTTTTGCTACACCGCCAATATAGGTATTATGTGACAATGAAGAGCGTGGATACCTCAAGGGACATGTATCCCTTAAGTATAGAGATGAGGGAGAGACCAATTGTCTCATTGGAAGACCTAAAGATCAGTAATAGGATGAAGAAGCAGTGCGGAATCATAGAGAGGACTGGTAAGAACCTGAATGAATGGTCTACTTTTTCTCAAAACCTGATTGGGCAAAACCAATTCAAAGCTCAAGCAGGAAACCAGGAAGGGGAGCAAGGCCTACCCTGGAGAAACCACAATCATGGGGAACGCACGGCTCGGCAGAGAACCAAAGCAGCTACAGAAGAGCTTATCTGGTTGGCAGAGAGGTTTTTACCTGGTCTGACGTGGAAGGACCATCCAGTGAAGCAGCACAGCGAACGTCCAGGCAAGCCAGACAGACAGTGCAGTTACAGGAAGGTGCACCCTCTGAGAATCTGCAAGTGTCGCAGAGACACTGCAGCACGCTGGGACAGCCGAGAAGCCTAGAGAAACCTGAAACAGAGGACGGTGAAACCCGAGACTGACCTGGCAGATACTGAAGCTACAAGGGAAACTCTTGGGGGAAGAGGTAAGATTCCTAGCAAAAAGGAACTAAAGCACCAAGGGGAAAGAATCCCCAGAGTCTGGGACCTGCACCCTTTTATGAAGATCAAGCCAAGTTATCTTCATACCCACAGTCCCTGTCAGGATAGTGAACCAGGTCTGCAACATCAAAAGAGAAGAATCCCACAGGTCTCGGACCCACACCCTTCTATGAAGATCAAGCCAAGACATCTTTATAGTTACAGTACCTGGCAGGAGGGTGAACTAGATCTACTGCATCAAGTCAAGAGGAATACACAGATTTGTGATGCGCACCCATAAGATTGGGAACTCATGTGAATTGTGAATTTTGAAGTGCAAAACAAGCCAGGGGAAGGGAGGTACGCCCCCCTGAAAATATTGAACTGTGAATTGTGAAAGTCTGAGATGGGCTTGGGAGGAAGGGAGTCATTCTGCCTAGCCCATATGAACTGGACCACAGGCGAACATTACCCCCATGATTGAAACTGTTGCTCCTTGTGCAGAAGAAGGGAGTCATTCTTCTGGACCAAGAAGATCTGCAATCCTTGTCTTATTGTTTTCAAGTGTAAGGGATAGAAGTAGGCATTTTGACACGACAGTAGCCTCTTTTTATTTACTTACACATTCTGATCAACTCCTTAGTTCCTTATTAGATGCAGGGAAAACCCTCTTAGAGTTAGGGAGGGATTGGTTTCCTCTTCATTGTTGCTATGATAAAAGTATTTGCCAATCACCATGCCACCAATTTGTCAGACTCGTACTTCTGCACCCTCACACTACACCTATGAGTACCAAATGAGTGCACTCTTTGTAACTTAATGTCAACAGCAAGGCAGATGCAGGACATTGTACAGCCCATACCTTCATGTACAGCTGGTGTGTTGTGAGTGAATCTCTCACCACCTCCACCAAACATTGCTCCTCCTTAATAAGACTACAACAGAGAGAATATGGGGGATTAGGAGTGTATTCAGAAAGCTTTGGGTGTTTGCCCTGGGTAGATATCTACAAGATGTGGAATGAGATCTGAAATAAGAGTGGTGATTTGGTTAGAGTACGTGCAGGATTGTGCCCAACAAATGATACAAATAATACCCATTGTTGATTTACCCAATGCTTACCTGGATCCATGAGGCTGATGTGGCAAGCAAAATCACAATGCCAGTTATGTCACTGAATGAAACAATTTAAAACAAAATCCACAGGCATTACACAGGGAGTGCCTGCAGTACTGTGCATCTTCTAAGCAATAAGCACATTATTGGTCACTCTCCTTCCCTTGTTTGGACAAAAAGTCACGCGTGTCAAAAAAGGTATGTCACAAGGAACAGGTCTTCAAACCTCCACCTTGTTCACAGCATCCCGTGTAATGGAACAGGGCATGTTTACATTATAGGAGGAATGAGGGCAGGGGGAAGAGGACCCAGAAAAACGATCCTTTCACGTACGCATACATATCATGTGGTGACAACACCCAATACATCATGCACACATGTCACTCACCAGGTGTGGCTGCATAGATGGCCAACCCACCAACGCCCACAACCTGCTTACTAGTAATGAGCCAACTGGCCACCTCTTCGAAGGCCGCCATGGGCTGGAATCCTACTCCTGTACCCTGGGCAGAGGCCAGATTGTGGAAGAGATTGGCCTTGGTCCACCTACTCAGGCCCCCCTTCCTTTTGTGTGCCTCCTCAGCGGCGTGTTGCTCCAACACACAGGCATTAAATCATGTTGGTGACGTCCTGCTACAGTTTCCACAACTCTGTAACAGACAGGGTATTGCCAGTCTAAGTATAGAGGTCACCCTGATGCTCATGTAAGAAACTGTTGAGGATTTGCAGATCATTATCGAAAAGCGTTTTTCCTGGATGGGCCCTTCTCCCTGGCCTCTGCCTGTACGGGGATATTCAGGTCTTCAGTGGGATGTTCCCTTTTAGCCACTGTGGGCTTCAATGGTATGGGGGCCCTCGGGGCCTTTTTTGCCATGTTTGGCAGGTGTGGCCCTCATCCCCCTGGGACTCCCTCTCACTCATTCTGGGTTTCCCCCAAAAAATAACAAATTCACAGGACACCTGTGTTGTGCTTTGTAATTAACAACTTCTATGCATCCGTGCCTGTTGTAAAAAGCACCATGCAAGTGCAATCTGTTCATGCACCCATATTCATACCGGTAGGGGCTGATGATGTGCAAGTGCATTATATAATCACCTGCTGCTTGGTTGAGTTCCTGTACACACTTGTACTTTATAAGTGCTCCTGCCTTCTGCCATTTTTTCTGCCGCCCCCAACTTGTTTTGCCTTCTCTCTGCAAACCTTCTGCTGCCTGCTAATGCCTCACTGGTTCTTGGCCACTTGCACTGTCTTGAAGTGCCTACTTGTCCCTGACAGCCTGTTACCTACTGCTCGGGCCCTGGCCAGCATATCTCAGATACTGTCTGTTACCACCCCATATGGCTCATTAGGACTTCAGCACCTCCCTTGTACCATTGCAACTCCTCTGGAGAAGTGCAATCATGGCCCGGTGTCACCCCACCAGTCTCACCAGCGCTAAATCAGCTACATCATCCAGCACCCCTTGAGTGGTGGGGCTTAAGGCTGTCAACTTCTCTGCCACTGAAGAAGGCATCTTGGATGAACAGGTCCTGACCCATTATGAGTCCCTCTTCGATGCAGAGAAGCAGCTTGGGGCCTCTGCCTGTCTTCGGATCTGGGAAGAAATCATGGCAGCCATCGACTCAGAGGGGTTGGCAGTACGTACCCTCAAAACGACCAAGAAGCTCTGGAACGACATGAGGATCCGGAGTCAGAAGAAGGCGATGGCAGCCATTGAGGCAGGAGCCACTGTGGAGGTCACTGTGCAGGCTACCATCGGGTAGCCCCACGCTAACTGTGGACCCTGTAGAAGATCGCTGAAGGAAGACAGTACAGCATCGTTTTTATTTCGTGGATGAGGTTGCATGAAAAGTATATCAACCTGTACGCGCATGTTGCAAAACAAATCACTTTCGCTGCTGCCTCATTGGCACACTGTCACAATAGAGAAGGGCACACAGGCAAGTGGGCAATTTCTGAAGTAGTGTGTGAGGAAGGTGCCAATGCAAATAAGAGGGGCATGACACATGATATTTTTCAGAAGGCACATTACCCTCATTCCTTGACAATGTTGCTACAGTACTGAATTGAATGACATTGCACATAATACCGTGTACATTGCGCAGACATTATCCCATCTGGTTTGGTGGTCTGTCAAGAACCATGTCTCTTTTTAGACAATGAACAGTACAGAACTAAGTTTAGTTTCATAGCCAGCCAAATGCAGTGGAGATCTAATGGTCCTCCCTATCTCTACTGCTCACAGAACTGGGGCAGTACTGCAGGCAAATTTGGGCACGGAGCAACAGATGTTGCTAAATAGTACCGCTTTTACCAATGCCCAAGAAAAGATAAGGGAGATTACTAATCAGTTCGAGGAATTTACATTTGCTACATTATCCAAAAAGAGGACAACACTGAATAAGGACATTCAGGCATTCAAGACAGAGAAGGTTTAACTTTGCTTAGCAACTCGTTTCCTGGAAACCTGCAATACAGAGAGGTCACAACAAGCATGCAATAATCGGGGTGCTTTTAGAAAGTGGGTGACTTTTTGTCATACCAGCAGTGATTCTTCTTTGGAGGATCCGTATGATTGTAGTTGCGCCCAATATCCGCGTACACGGGGCTCAAGACCTTGTTTTTGTAAAAATAAAGGCTTCAAATGTACCACACACTGATGGGTCTAGGCACCTGGATCTTTATCTGAATGATCAGATTTCCTTTTCTTTTGACTGTGTAAACTTTGTAAGAAATATGTACTTTGAGTGAAAAAGTTTGTCAATAAACTGCAACATTCAATAAAAAAAATAAAAAAATATATCTTCTTTGCCCTTTTTTTGATTAAATCAGAAGGGTTACTCGATTTTTTTCTGAGGTAGGAGAGTTGAGGAGATTATTGTCTCAAACAATTCCTACATATAATTCATTGTTGGAGTAAATTGTCCCCTGTTCGTATAGCATACATAATCAACATGCCACAAGAAATAGCATTGTCGTGGGTGGGGACGTGTGATGGATACCCCTTTCCCTATTGGATGTCTCTACAAATGAAATGCTTTTATCCTGACTGTTTCAATATAATGAATGGTCTTCTTTAGGAGTACAGGATCTGTTTGGCCCACATTGTATTGCATGTGAAAAGCTATGTGTATGCCGTATGCCACCCGAAGGTGGCGAAGAAAGTTCCACCTTAAGCATGCGTGAACATCTTCTGATTATTGATGTGCAGTGTGCAGAGGAATAGGGATCTGTTACTGTAGATAGTTACTGTGGTGCATCTTGACCCCAGCAATGTTATTTTCTTCCGGGGCTTGTTCTCTTGAAAGGTAGAATGGAAAGGCTACACTTCAGAAATGGCCTTCACAGAATGTTGTCTTTATTGTCACGTTGGAGAAAAATTGATCTTGTGCTGTAATTATGAACGAAATGTGCTAATTCTTGTGAAAATAGCTCACATGTTCTTATTGACTTTGTCTCACAAAATTCATCTATGGAACAGAAGACACGCTCAGGAAGCATTTACTGCAACCGGCGGCCCAGAAGATTTACTCAAAAGCAAGGTCAGAGTGCTTTTTATTTAATTAGTTCTTTTTCTTTCAAAACAACACCTGTGTACCAAATTAAGCGACTTATTAGTACGAAAATGTATAATGCAAATGGTGTTTATATTTCTGCAGTTTTTTAATGTGTATCAAAATAACGACACTGCCATGAGATGTATATTATAACCATGTTGTTCTTATACCAAAAAGCATTCTGCTTGCCTTTTGCGTGCAGAACACGATATTGGAGACATTGTGATAGATGGCAAGAGAAACTAGCTCTGCTACCAGATGTTATGCATACACCAAGTTCTCGACTGCCAATCAGCAGACTTTCGAAGTATAAGGTGCTAATAATTAGTGCACTGCTTTTGACGTCGCCATCTTTACACTAGGCCCTATATGTTACGCAGAGTGTGATTCCCCTTGCAGTGGCGCCTCGCTTCACCTCAGACCTTTCTAACCCCACTTATAACTCGCAAAGGTTGAGGCGCCATTGGGGGCTATCACACGCGGAAGATGAGCTGGTCAACACAGGGCCTGTATTGGACTGCGGCTGCACCGTCACAAGGTGACGGTGATTACAGTTTTGAAATTATTTTGGTTGAATTAGTAAGGGGCAACATGACTCTCATATGGTCCACTAACTGGCATGTGCAACGTCCTGGCACACAGAAGGTGGGTCCTCGACTGCTATGGTGCATCCCCTTCAAACGCTCTGAATAAACAATATTTGTATTTGTATTTGGATGTTCATATAGCGCTTTACACCAAAGCGCTGCACAATTGAACAACTTAATACATAAAACATAAACAATATAACGGTAGAAGCAAATTACAATATGAATCAGTCAACAAAACAGTAAGAAGAGCAATTAACTGAAGGGAATAGGGAGAGTAGTGCAGTAGGACTGTGTGGGAGGGGGAGGGGTGAGGAGGAGAAGGGGGAGGGAAGGGGAAAAGGTGAGAGTGGGTTGGTAGGGGAGGGGAGGGAGATAATCAAGGGGAAAGATAAAGGAGGGAGGGGAAGGAAGAAGGGGAAGGGGTTTCAAGGCAGAGAATGGAGAAGGAGAGATTTAAGGGAGGTGCGGAATGAGGAGAAGGTAGGGATAGAGTGGATTGAGAGAGGTAGGGTGTTCCAGTTCAGGGGGGCTCAGAGTTGGAAGGAGCGAAAACGGGAGGGGGCACAAGGGGACGGAGGTACAGTGAGAAGGAAATGGTCAGCTGAACGTTCATGCCCCCCCCATTTCCATAGAACTGGCACAAGTTGCTCATTGTTGAGTTCCCCGTAATTTGGCAACGGCGGCCCGCTACGCTTACATTTCAATATATATACGGGTCTCGATGCCACATTTTCCTCGTTTGCCATGTATGCATGGAAGGCAGCATGTACAATGGATCCCTATGGAGCCTGCCTACTTTTTACTGGTGCAAAAAAACAGCGTTTGCTGTGGCATGAACACTTGTGAAAATGTGTGCAAGCGCAAATGCTGGAGTATTTGTATGGCAGAGAGGAAGAGAGGTGGTGGAAATGTAAGTCATGTTCCGCCCCTCCAATCGGCCATACAAATGCAGGATAATATGGAGTACCGGAAACGAAACTCGTAAAAGCCTTACCCAAGGCTTCTACACAGTTTGTTCACGTAACTCCAAGCTCACAATTTGCTAACATGTGTCTCTCAATGTAATGCCTCCGTCTGTATCTAGCGTGGCCATCGCAGACATGAGAGGTCACAGTCACCAGCACAGACATAAACATTTACTTCGATTTTACTCCTTGAATACATTGATGTCTGGATAGTGCTGGGGATACTTGATTGTTTTTACCTGATCCCAACGGAAAAAAAAGAGCTTAACTTTTCAGAGTTTGCGCATACATCAATGAAAAGAACACTCTGGATGAATATCAGCAAGTAAATAGTTAAGTTCACTTTATGTACTCTCTTCTCCTGGTATCTATAGTTTCACAAGGTTTATTGTGGATATTCACTTTCCATAGCCTTTTGTATTCTCTCCGTCACACTCCTCTACCCTCCCCCGCCATCGCAGGAAAGGTCTAGACCCAAACATGACAATGTTCACCTTTTCAACACAATACTATGGCAATCTTGAGTCCGATTCTGAGATCCACTCAGGTCAAGTCCATGATACAACGAAAATTGTCATCCCTTTCCTGTCATGTTAGTGACCCTGTGTTACAATCATATGCTTAGAAGAACTGTTCAACCGTGTTAACCTTTGGGCCAACAGTCAGTCCTAATATTCGGTGTCATTAGTTCACTGTCCTCCAGGCTTCTCCTGATCCATTCTCCCTATCAAAGTATTGGACTCCAGCCATGGGTGGATGGATGGGAGCCCTGACGCCCGGCTTGAGGACTGTCGTGCATGAAAGATGCTTGGGTCCGACAGCTAGTTTGGCAGATCATGTCCGCCCTAGACACATTCCGCTGCAGTTTCGGATGGTTCTACACTTCACCCCTTTGTCCAGCGTTCTTTCATTCAGCATTAGAAGTTCCCTTGAAGATTCAGCACATCGACTAGTTTCCTGCACTCTGGTGTCTTTTCTTCTGTGGGTTTGGAGCTTCGGACTGGCCAATCACAAACTGCACATGCTCAAACACCCCTATTCATTCCACCTTGCGTCAAGATGGAGTTCCTTTTAAACACCTGCTATAAAACATATCTTTTTGTCTCTGCTTATGTTATTTTTCTTCTAGAACAGGGGTCGCACCAAGACACACCATCTATCTCTCTTCAGTTTCTGCAATGTATGCGAAGCAGTTAATCCTCAAGTTACCACATCAATGTAAGGCAGGCACATTCAGTTCCTCACTCTCGCAATGATAATGATGTGTTATTTATATAGCGCCTTCAAAGCGCTTTACACAGCACATATTTACATACAATATCACCCAAACGAAATTGGTACTCATTTATCGACCTCGGAAGGATGAAAGGCTGAGTTGGCCTTGCCTGGATTCGAACCTGCGACCTGCAGATCACGCTCAGATCGCAGCAGCGAGCGCTCAACCCGCTGAGCTATCTTACCGGCATGAAGCACATAGTTATTCTTCACACTAAAATGTTGTAAAACCCTGAAGAAAAAAATGTGAAACTTGAGAAGGCCATTTATCAATTGGGAATTGACACTAGAAGATCCATCAGTAATTTCCAGCTAGAACAATGCATATGCAATCTGCTAAACAGGCATTTCTTTGCACTTTTCTATGACAGACTGATTAAAAAATGCATTGGATTGCAATACCCTATGACAATTTGTTTACACTTTCTTTGTTTTTATTGTTTTCCTAGAATGAATTTCATTTGTATCACCTTGTTTACCATGACAATCACAGCTGTTTATGCCTTCCTCTTTGATTCTTTGTCAGACTGATTGGCTGTATGAGTGTGATTGAGAGAGTATGCATTTAAGAATGATGATATTTATTTTTATTTTTTATTAAGCATTTAGTTATATTACACGTTTCCTGTCCTTTCATTCTCTGATCATTAGCCAAGAGATAACATTATGCATTTAAACTTCCCATTCTACTCCCTCTCCCCATTAGGTTCGACACCAGTCCTTCAAAGGTCCCTTACAGATGATTCAAAGTTTCATTTAGCGGCATCACATCTCTTGGCTTAGCACAATGCCTTCCAGACCGTCTCCATATGAGATTATTCCAATAGTATGCCTTCTGATTTCTGGCCAAATATCACATCCAGGAAAACTCCCCAAGCCCCTGTTACCCCTTGTACTAGACTCCGGGACAAACATTCCCACCATAGTTCGGCATTCAGGCCACATCCATTTCAATATGTCATAGAGTAGTCTGGTTCTTTCCGCTGTTAGGCCTCGACAAAATAGTGTCAGATGTTTCAGTGACTCTTCTTGTAATCTACAGAACCGACATTTATTATCTATTGCTTAAAATACTTAAAAAGGATTCTCTTCGTTCTTAAAATATTCAGCCTGATTCTCAAGATCAGATTTCTGTGTTTGGGGTTTGCTGATTTTTTCTGGTAATTCGAGGTGATGTTAGGGTCCCATGTCAGAGGATCAGAAAGGGTATGGGACTTGTACACTGCTCTACTTGTTTCGGTTTCTGGCCAGTCTGCACACATGATCACAATCTTGGTTCTCTTTGGATTTGTACATAAGGGTTCGACACTAATGTTAAGATTTAACATAATTTCCACACATTTGACTCTCCAATGCATCAGAGGCCAGAATGTCATTCCTTCACCCTCAATTTTGATGATCCTGTATTGCGCGGGGCAATGGATCTTCACCAATTTATGGAATGGAGATTTCCAGATTATTCTAGCATGCAGTGTATAAACGCTCAGTTCATGCCTAACAATATCCATTGGGACTGCTTTTGGTAGTCTCTACACTCACTTCCAGAATATTCCTTCAAGCTTTTCCCATATTTCCCAGGGTATTCCCAATCCAGCTTCACCAGCACAAGTCATAGTGGGAACCATCTTCTGATTATAGAAGTTAATGATTGGTTTGAGCGAGAATTTTCCAAACGTTCTCTCTATAATCAGTGCTTGCGCAGTAAGTTGATTCATCTTTGTCCGAAGATTGGCAATCCAGGGCTGTTTGCTACTGTCCAAACTGATTATTATGCCCAAATACTTTGTGGATTTTATTGTTTTCATTTTCATGTTACCCAAGCACCACCCATAGGATTTTCCTACTTTTGCATGCAGATTTCTGATTACCAAAATCTCAGATTTACTGATGTTAACTTTTTGCTCGTTCTGTTCCGCATATGACTGAAGAGCATCCAGTTTTGTTTGGTAGCCTACTGAATGTCCATTAATCCTTGGGGAGCAAGATCTACTAGGATCAAGCTTTCTTCCATTATATGAAAGTTATAAAAGATCGATGCCAAGCCCCTTCTGGTTGCTATTTATTTTGTTTGGTTACCTGTTCGGTCTCACCTAATCTGCAGCGATGTTCCTGTGTGTAGTGCTTTATGGCTGCCAAGAGTTCTTTGTGGCAGCATTTCCCCTCCATCTTCGACCAGAGAATATTTCTATTGACTTTGTCGAATGCAGCCTCCATCCTATACAAGCTATGAAGAGTTTTTCATTTTCCTTTAAGCTTTTCATTTTTAGGAGGCTTATTAAAAGAAGATTCAATCCACAATCCACTTTTTCGACAAACACAATTTTTCTGGGATATAAATTACCAGAGATTATTATCCACTCTTTCAAGCATTTAAGCAATATTCCTGCATAGATTTTCCCCTGCACGTCCAGCAATTAAATGGGGCGGTAGTTTCCTGGTTTCATTCTATTCGCTTTTTGAAATTGGGACCACTACCGCCCTTTTCCAATAGCCGGGAATCACTCTAAATTGATTGATTCTGCTAAACACAACGAAGCAGAAATCAGTCCATAGCTCCATGGCTCCCTTCACCATGACATTTGTCATGCCGTCTGGGCCTGGTGCCCTTGACACGCTGGCTTTCGAGATTACATACTTCATTTCTTCTCTATCAAAATGTATGGACCATGGGTTAGACTCCAGACTTTCTTCAGTTGACATTTCTGATGGGATGTTTTGTCCACAAAAATCAATTCGAAGTGCTCCACACAGACAAGTTCTGGGATTGGATTTAGTTGTAGGGCTCCAATATCATTTATTTTGTCACTATGCAAGGTCCAGAAGAATTTGGCATTTTTGTTGTTTAAGGCCATCAGCATGTGTTCCAAGTCCCTTTGATATAGAGAGGCTCTGTAGGATTTCACCCAGTTTGTATATTGTTGTTTACAGACCCTCTTCATCTCCCTACTGATAATACAAGGTAGGAGATTTCATGATTTAAGGTCCTTTGCCAGTTGTTTTTTTTTTCTTCACAATCTCTTCATAAAAAAAATGCTTTCTCTTGAACGAGGCCGTACCTCCTTTCCGAGTTTCTCTGAATGCAAGAAGGCACGATTCATAGTCCACGCCTTGTTCAGGAGCCAATTGACATTTTCACACGGCCGTTTCCAATTTAGATAATGATTTGGAGTCAATCCTGAGCCTATTTCGCTCGTTATTTAGGTTTACCTTACATGGCCAGCAATTTCCAGCACTGTTGGTGTACTCCTTACCCATTGCCCTCTGGCAAATTTAGAATTAGAGGGTTATGATCACTGTCTGGGGCTGACAAAACCTTCAAGGAGATCACCCTATGGAAGGTTGGGCCATCAACAAAGAAGTAGTCAATTGTGGTGTTTGCTCTCGTAGAGGACCATGTTTTCGTCCCATCAGGTCACCCTTGACCTGCCTATTGACCATTCTTATGTCTCTGTTCTTGGTTTCTTCCAACCACTTTCGAGTACAGGCGTTCTTCCCAGTGTTAAAGCAGGACTTTTCGTCCCTCCATGAAAACCCTGGGCAGTCAGCATTAAGGTCCCCACAGATGAGTATCCTGGGGTCTCCCAATTCAGTTCTCAGACCATCTACCCATTTAATTATTAACTGGATGAAGGATTTTCCCTCTCGAGTGTTAGAGTTCCAGTATAAATTGAAGATCACTTGTACTCCCTCTCTAGGATTCGGGATTCCTTTTGTTTGATTAGGACGTTTGCTTTAGTTATGAAGGGTTAATCACTCTCAGCACGTTTCCTGCGGTTCTGTTGTTGATGAACGTAAGTAGGCCCGATGATGTCTCCCTCTTGTACCTTTCACTGCCTTGTTTTGATATCCCTTGAAGCCATCTAATATTGTGCTCTCTCTAAGCCAGGATTCTTGAAGGTATAATATATCCAACCATGTTAATTTTGGGTCCAAATGCTGAAAAAGGTGTGTGAAGCCTCTGGTGTTCCACAAGGCAATCTTATACCCTCTAGTGCATGTATTACATTCGATCTATTCTTTTACTGGTTTGACCAGAGCCATTGCTAGCCAATCCCATGAATTCTCCATGGCTATTCTGGTTTCCAGTCGATCCTTTTTCACATTGTCTAGTTGTGGCTTGTCCTGTGGCCTGCCTTTGATGACGAACTGTAAGGCGTCATGCCCATGTAACATTATTGGAGATTTTCTTTTGGTTTTTCACACGCTTCCTTGTTGTCATAAATCAAGTTGTTTGTGTTTTCTTCTCTGAGGCATTGGGAGGTTCTTATTTATCTCATCTTGTGAACACTGCTTTAGATCAAAGCCCAGGGCCCTTAGATCATCAGTTGCAATTATCATTAGAGATGTTACTGCTTGTGTCTTGATACGAAGACAGACCCTGTCACTTTCCATTTCACTAGGGAAGTCTACGGTTTTTATGGATTTCGGTTCGATCACTCCGAGTTGAGGCACACTATACAAGAGTGTAATTATTTTTGCACGATTCATGATTAAGCCAATTAGGATTTTATGTGTACTACTTCCCAGCTCCTGCGGATTTCTCAACACACTCGAGTGTCATTGTGACCCAGAGTGGTCCGCCTGCCAGCTCTTTTTTGGCTTTTCTTTGGGCCTTATTTGGGGATTTCTCTCTTGTCTTGATTGGTCCACCAAGGTCTTCATTATGGCTTGTTGTGGCACTTTCACAGTCAATTTACCTGCCAATTTAGATCTTCTCATTTCCAGGCTTTCAAATTGCTAACTTTTTTTCAGGAATTTCTATTTCGCATTCCTCCTTGTCTGAATCGTTTATGGTGAAATTACATAGCGCATCACCCTCTGTAAGAACAGCATCTTCATCCTCATGAGTAGACATATTTAGAAGGGGGTCAATAGCTCCTTCCACGGTTAGACTTCCAGCTTCTATTTGAGATAATGTCATCCCATTTTCTCTGGAAGTTGTCTCTTGTGTCTTTACCGACTTGCTAGAAGAGTCTTTACCCCCCACTGATAAGTGTGGTTTTAGTTTGACAGTGTTCCTCTGTCGTTAATCAGATTTCTAATAACATTTCTCGAACCTCCCCACACCCCTCGTTTACATCTTGACAGGTTTTTGTTTTTTTTATTAGTGGAGCCTTAGTTTTAGACCCTGGACCAGCCCCCACTGTCTTGGGCTCCTGTGAGGCATCTGAGTCGAAGATAGGGAACATTTCTTGGGTTGCATATATGGATCTCTTTGTAGGTAGGTGCCCTTCATTTGCCTTCCCTATTTTTGGCACTCATCTGTGGACAAGTACTGTCATTCCTTGGCGAGGCCAACAGCTGTACATTTATGTCTGTCTCTTTAATATGGCCCACGGTGTCACTCTCTCTCGTATTTAGCACCTCCATCTCCTGTTGTGGTCTCTGATCATCCTCAAAAGCCTCTGTGTTGATTTGAACTGAAAGGGTTGTCTTCTTATTTTCAGCATGTTGTGTTCTCAATAATTTGAGAGTATCTCTGAAACAAGCAAGGATGGATTTTTTATCTTCTCTTGCCTCCTCTATTAGGTCAATGAAGGTTTTGATGATGACACTTTCAGACTGTTTTTCTCTTTCTCTCTTCTCCCTTGCTGCCTTAATGTGCGACTCAATGAAGATCAGCTTAAACTGCATCAATACAATCAAAGTAGTCTAGTCCTTATAGTTTTCGTGAAGGGATTCATATAATTTAAGGAACGGTGACAAGGTTATGGAAACCATTGAACCCAGTGCTGCTTGCAAGTTTGTACACTGGTCTTCCAGGCTGAGATAATTAGAGGTGTACCTTCTTTCTGAGTGTAAGGGTTTACTTTGCAAGCGCCGTCCACCCTTGTCCCGATTTTTCCTTTGTTGAGGCTCCTCTCTATCCAAATCTTCGGTATCAGTGTCCTCTAAGTCGGTGATAGATGTATTTCAGGAATGTGCTCTCCTTTGGGTCATCCAATGCTTCTTAAGGGTGACCTTATCCTGAGTAGTTGACCCCACTACTATAGTACTCAGGCTGTTTTTTGTGCCAGCTCCTCATCGCTTACAAGTCTCACTCTTTTTTCCGGGGCCACGGTTGATAGAGAGCCATCAAGATACACTTCTACAATTGACCGTTTTGCCCCTCTTATTGATGTGTGCATATTTTCCGGATTATGATGAAAAGCTGATGTATTTCCATTACTAAATGCCTGATCCTGAGTCCCAGTAATGAGGACCTCTGACTCTTGCCAGCCACCAGTGACTTGCTTGATTTCCCCGCCAGTTATTTGGCCTGTGTCACACAGCATTGCCAGGCTATTAACTGGTGTAGTCAACATCATGGAAGGTCGCTCAGTGGGCAATTTCATCTGATGGACACTTTCTGATGAGAGTTGGTTGCTCTCAAGTATTTCACTGGGAGATGGGTCATGTCTTACCTCTCTTATCCCATCACTTGGACCCAGGCCCACTAACAAATCAGCATCCGATATATCTTGCCAGGATTCTTCCTTGTTTTCCAGGTTGTCGTTATTGCCTTTTTCCTGTTTTAAATCAGGTTGGCCCCCCAATAAAGAGGAAGTCTCCTTTGATCTCAAATGCCCTCTTAGGGTCTTGGTATACAAAAGGGACTTACATCTCTGTTTGATTGGCAGGCAACCTGATTTCCTTCACTCTATTGCCCTCCTTCACTCTATTGCCCTCCTTTTCGCTGTTCCCCCACGCTGTTACTTCTAGCAATGGTAAAGGATTCCCTTAATCTCATCAATTATTTTAAGCTTAGCATTTGAGTGTGTGGCGCATTGGATGGACAAATAAGTGTTCTTTTTTGGGATGCAGAATGTGTCCCTGCATTTGCATGGTGCCTGTGGGTCATGCAGTGGTGCTAGTGAACATCCCCCATGCCCTGGTGCACATGCAAAGTGTTTTGTGTTGCTCCTTTTAGTCACCCAATAGCCAGGTCTGCTGTCCACCATAATGCACCATGTACCCAGGCAGTGTGCTATTCCACAGGACCATGGAGTCATGGGGTGAGTGCGCAGCAGTGTGTGACCATCAGGTATGCATCGCAGACGACCTGCATATTCAAAGAGTGGTACAGCTTTTTGTTTCGATACACCTCCTATGTGGCATGGACAGCCACTAGCAGCTCTATGAGTTTGTAGTCCAATGGTCCTAATACAGTAGGCATGCCCGCGAGGGCTTAGAAGCGGACATTGGGGGTGTTCACCTGTGCCTGTGTCTTTGGTAGGGCAATGTGCTGGGACACATGACACAGAAGGGCATCCAGGATCTGCACGAGCACAATTGAAAATGCCAGCTGGGAGATGCCATGCAGCTCCCCAACTGCGTGCTGGAATGTGCCTGTGGCAAGAAAATGCAGCACAGACACCACCTTCAACAGGGGTGGTATGGCAGTCCGGGTGCAAATGATGCTCTGGATGCCCTCCTGGATGAGGTCCACTATTTCCAGTATGGTCTCCCTGTTCAGGCATTATAGTGTGTGGATCTGCCTGTCAGCCAGGTACCAGGCTGTGGCCTTTTCTATGGGGTAAAGGTGCATGCCTCCAGGGCACAACCTGCTGCCCATTGTTCCTCTGCATTCTTCTTCTCATCCTGCTCCACCTCCTCCACTGCCTGTCGGCTTGTTGCCACTGAAGCACCTCCTGCTCATAGAGCTGTACTCCTGTATGCATCACCTCTAAGTCCATGACTACTGCTACGAGTGGCAGCATGGTTGTGTTGGAAGGTATGTGTGGTGTGGGTGTAGTCTTTTTCAGCAGTCCCTATGCTCAGTGTGTGCAGCTGGGTCATTTGGGTGCACCTGTGGCCTCTTCCTCCACACTTGGGCCTGGTTACCGCATTTTTGTGACAGTGATTCCAGGAAAATCGCTGTTATGTTGCCACCTTCTTTCTGTGGTGCTGCAGTTTCCGGCACTGATTCTGGAGGGTACTGCTGTTTCAGTTTCCTGTGCTACCGGCAATGGTAGCACAATATCCGCTGTTACCGGCACCTTCTATTACCGGCATGCTCTCTTGTAGTGCTGCGATCCAGAAATAATGCCAGTAATTGGAATAACCGGCACATTGTCTCTGGACCGCAACACTCGTGATGAGGCCCATAGTCTTGTTAACTGGTTCCAGGTCAATCAGGACCCCTTGCCAACAGTTTAGGAAACTCTTTTCTGAGTGGCCAAGAGCAGTATCACCATCACCTTAAAAGATACTGCAATATAGGCAACACTACCATTTTGACAAGAACAGTGCAGCCTATCAGAGACAATGGGAGAGAAATCCATCAATAAACCAGGAAACACATGTGGTCAAGGAGCACAATGAAGTTCAATTTAAAAAGGGCATGCTAATCCCTACCGAGTTCAAACCCTAAATGTTTATCAGTGTGTGGACACCATCTTAATCCCTTCCCTACCTGATACTTGCAGAGCCATTTAGCTGAAACATTTTGAATGTGCTTCAATTGAAAGAAAGTCCAAGATATTTATGAAAGTACATAACTTCAAAGGCAATAGGCTTCCCATTGTATTTGGGGATAATACATATACAGAACTATATTGTCTGCGTAAAGTTACAAGAGGAAGGTGTGATTCATGTGACAGGCTCAGGGTCATGACCCTGTCAATGGGGATAAAGAAACCTCACAAATCCAAAAGGAGGATTACCAGGACAAAAAGCCATATCCAACCCTGTCCCAGATGTGGTTAGTGTGAGTTAGGGGGGCGAGGGGGCAGTTCCTGACACCCCCCATGCACAATACATGTCATTAATGGTAATACTCTCTGGTTGCCTCCCGGTACTCTTTCTGGCTCGTGTTATCTGTTTTCCGTCTTAGGACTATAGCTCCCAGAGTACACCTGGGAACAATCAATACAATCCATACAGAATCAAGAACAGACAGGGAAAGGAATTGACTTCCTCTTGTAACACAGAGATGAGACAGCAAACACCTGACCTACCAACCCCAGACACAATACAGGTGAATAGTGCGGCATCTGAGGAAGTGCATCCAGAAGTGTGGTTACGCTGAGGACACACTGTTTGTTTACACCTCGCACTACTTTGGAAATTAACTTGGTACAGACTTACAGTCATTACTATGACAATACCTACATATCCTGGAATGTGCTACTATTTGCCTTACTCATTGGCCATCATTTAACTGTGTTAATTTTCTTGCTTCTAGATGTTATTATGGCATAAACTGTGTATATACCTTCTAAGGCTCTTTTAGCCACACCCACTTACCCACAACCCATTTAACCCGCGTACGAGCACATCCGCTCAAATGCATCCAGAAGTGCTGTTACACTGTTAAGCGGTAAACGGGAAGTTTAGTTTAGTTTAGTTTAGTTTATTTGTATAGCGCTGCCGGAACCCTGGGGTAACTGAGCGCTTTATAATTAGGTTCAACATTAGTTACAACAGGTTGCACATACAATGTGAAAGCAGAAGAAACAATACAAGGGATAGTGTGAGGGACCGGGTTACAAGTTGGTCCTTGTTGAGGCATAAGTTACATGGGTCACATCTATTGAAACCCAGGCAGCATAAGGAGCAGGTAAGACAGATGTCGTGCTAGGTGTCGCTGACAGTCTATTGCTGGGATGTGAGTAGATCCTTTACCTTGGATCGGAAAGACCAGAACGAAGTGTCTGCTCTGATGGTCATCGATAAAGCATTCCAGGCTTTAGCTGCTAGCACAGGGAATCTAGCTCCCCCTGCTGATTTTAGACTGAACATGGTTAATGGCGAGTTGGTGTAGGTAAGGGGATCTGGTGGGCCTAGTGGAGTTCTGTCTTGTAAATCACATTTTCATTGTTTAGTTATCCAATGCAGACTGAGTCCCTACCCAGTCTATGACCTCAATAGAACTTGCATATTGAACATCTTTAGCAATATACCATCCTTGGAGGATCTTACATCATCCAACATATACTGCATGGAATTCTTGAGCGACACAGACCTGTCCATAGCTCGAATCTGGATTCAATCCAGAATCGTACTTAATACCATTTGGAAGGTAAGAACATCACTGTTCAATCTAAGATTTTGCCTCAACCAGGTGCCCCCTACGGATACAGCTATGAAGAAGAGAATTGACGATACAATCTTTAATTTCAAAGATAGCACCACTTCAAACACATCAATGAAAATCACGTGCTCGCAGGGTTCTGTACAGTCAATGCGACAAGTACAACCTATCATGAATGAAAGGCACACTGCCGATTCATGATATACAAATCAGAAGTAGCAATCCTTGACCCGGTCAGCCCAGTCTTACACACTGGCAAGCTGGAACACTCAAGGATTCAAGCACCTCTTGAATGCTTCAGCAAATGTACTAAACACCTATGACATTGTTGCATTGCAGGAGACATGGCTGTCTGAACCTCCCATTTGGGATGGTCATGAACTCCTGTTTTTACCAGCCAAGTCTGTACAGAAAGGCAGACCAAAGGTGGGGCTGCTAATTGCCACAAAGACAGCTGCTGGATTACATCTAATATGTAGACCCAATTAGTCAAAGTAAAATTGGGGTCCGACACGGTTGCACTGATCAATAGCTACTGGAATGAAGCTGAAATTAAGACCAAAGCTTTTTTCCAGGGTATAAGAGACACTCTAGATCTTGTTGCTCTGGCCACCTCTGTTACACATACAATATTAGTTGGGGATTCGAATATTCATTGCTTCTCAAAAATTAATGATGTCACAGCCTCCTGGCTCAACGCTGGACCAAACTGATGGCCGATCGTCACCTGGTAATGTTGAATGGGTCCCTTCCCAGTGACATTCCTCTCAATAGTACATGGCGAAGACCTCATCAAGAAGCCATTATTGATTATGCATACGTTGACAAAGACTTATTTGCAATTGCGGAAGGATTTGAAATCAAATGTCAAAAACATAGTGATCATGAGCAGCATGCTCTCTCTTGGAAATGGGAACCCATTACTCTAGATCTAAACAATGAGTATCATCGTCATCTGACTCTTACTGAAGGTAGAAACCAGTTTTGTTGGACTCCTGACCAATTAGATCTTTTGCATAGTTGCATTTTGGCTGACCCAGATTTACTTTGTTAAAAGACCACTCAGGAAGATGGTCACTATGTTGCAGCTTTACACATTTCCAAACAGCAATCCGACCATCTCTCTAAACCCAAGCACAGGCATAAACATGCACATGATTTAGCTTTGCAAGAGAGGAAAACTGCACATTGCAGGTCCAAAAGATTGGCTTGTCACTTATCTCCAGTCTCCAAATCTCACAAGATAAAAACACTGAACACTCAGTATACAAACTGGATAACAGCTCGTAAAGCACTGACATTCCAGAAAGATGGGGAACAAATGCTATGAGCTTTAGCTGCAAAAAACTCAGCCAACACTTGGAGACTATTGAATCAAGCAAATCAAATCTCCCAGAAACCTATGCAGATTAACGCAGTCTCAGAACAAGTTTTGTAGAGATTATTATTCACACCTTTATGCTGCAGCCCCTTCTGATGGAACTCTTGCAAGTTCGGATAATTTAAGGAACATCTCCCTAGCATTTGATCAAGGTGACATCAAGAATTTTATCTTGAAGCTAAGCTCATCCAGAGCTCCAGGCCCGGATGGTCATAGCAATTTAATGCTCAAGTCCTTCCCTGATCATTGGACAAAAAACCTCTATAATATATTCAATCGGGTAGTAAAATTTCTGATTATACCACCCTCCTGACTTAAGTCAATAGTCATTCCTATTTTTAAAAAAGGATACCACCAGCAGCTGAGTAATTACCGCCCTATAGCTCTGTTAGATGCGCCTAGTAAGATATTTGCTCACTTGATTTTAAGAGATTTCAACTCTTGGACCACCAGTCAGAGTTTACAGGATCCCTTTCAGGCCGGGTTTATTTCAGGACTAGGAACATCAATCAATCTGATAACTATCAGTGCAATAAAAATGCACACGCATCAACCTAACCAGCCACTTTATATGGCTTTCGTTGATTTCAAACCTGAATTTGACTGAATAGCTAGAGATCTATTAATGACTAAACTTACAAAAGTAACCTTCCTGCACTGGAGTCTAGCACTGATTTCCCAACTTCACACTGACACCACAAATTTGCTTAACGCTAGGTGGGAAGCTCACCCTCCCTATTCGAATATTTTGAGGGTTGAAACAAGGATGCATCCTGGCATCTGCCCTATTCAATTTCTTCATATCAGATATGAGACACAAATTAAGCTCGATTACTTTAGATTCCACTACGCCAGGTCCACATTCTATTCCCAGGCTCTTATACGCCGATGACCTAGTTCTCCTATCTAAAAGCCCAAGAGGCCTATAGAAATTACTGACTGCTCTAGAAAATTTGGTGATGATAATCTTTTGTCAATCAACAAAGAAAAAACAAAAGTCATGCAAAGTGGTTTAAACCGACAAACTCGCAAACGTTGTAAAAAGTGGTCTCTGCATGTAACTCAACTGAAGATAATTAATGAGTATCGGTACCTGGGTCTAAATATAAATAATCACATCTCAGATCTACAGTATCACACTAAGATGTACCACACTGAGATTAAAAGAAAAATGATGACACCAGTCTCACAAACCCGGATAATTCACACAAAATATGGGAAATATTCATATTCACCCCTAATTACCTTCTATAATCAGAACGTTGTGCTGGCAGTTTTGTACAGTACAGAGACCAAAGCCCATAAATCAAAAACCTATTGGCTGTGTTTGGAAGGCATGTTTTAGAAACGGGTTCTCGTGTTACCACAATCACAACCAATGTGTATAATCAGGCATGAGTTAGGCCTACTATCTTTGCATGACAGGTATGCATGGAAACTGTGCACCCTTTGTAGAAAATGTCTATTGGACTCCAAGCCAAGATCGCTATTGCAAATGCTCTCTTCATATTTGGGAACCTCAGAGCATCGGTTCATAGCAGGCTGGAAATGGTTAATCATTGACATCATGGCTGCAGAAGATATTCTGCCAGAGTTGCTTTTGATGAATCCAACACGTGTTAAGCAAAAACTGTGGCAAGCCGTTTAGATATGCACTCGCGAATCATGCTTAAATTATACAACATTCAAAATCAATCCTTTTGGCTTAACCGAAATCATACCTGGTCAAGTTTCCTCCACCAACCTATAGAAGTGTATTCTTGCGATTGTAACTAAATCTATATCATACAAAAGATGTATTGGATAAACAGAAAATAATTTTGAAAAATTTAAATGTATGTCGATTCTGTAGAGCCACTGATCAACCTGAAACACTTAAGCACTTAATTACATTTTGTCCTAAGTTTGTAGCCAAGCGAACAACTTTCTTCAGGTTGCACTTCAAAGAATTAAGAATTATCACACCTGATATTTTATGGAATTAATTGTTCCAGTCTAAACGTATAGCACTAAGAATTGCGATTTTAAAGTATCTTATCTCTCTATATTTGTTTTAAAACATGATGAATTGTTATGGCCTGAATATTGAATTGATGGTACAATACTGTCCTTTTTCTAGATATCAGTCGATGTGCAATTCTATCAAAATCATTCTGAACAAAATCTGAAACTCAGAGGTCTAATATTTTAACAAAGAAAGGATGTGAATTTTAGTGAATTTTAGCTAATCATTACTGTGTTATCCCTGTTATCATCTCTCGTTCGTTTGTCTGCATAATATGTATTCTCTTCTCTTTCTTTCTTTTCTCTTTCTCACCATGTTTTCTTTGCCACACTGGTGAATCACTCTTCCTTATTCCCTTCTCATTCTATGTATTTTTATTTGTAATACTGTGTATATTGAATACTGTTTCTATTGAAAGGTTGATATTCGTGCTTCTGTTTTTCAACCAAATCAATACAAAAAAATAAAAAAATATATGGGCATCAGAAAATGACCTGGCTGGGAATGAGAAGAGACTGAGGGGAAATAGGAGAGCCCATCAAAGACTTCTAACAAAACTGTGCTGGAAAAGGGGAGGGGCTGAGAGGGGCTGTTAAAGAATGTCAAATGTGGGACCATGGTACTTAATTGGTTGGGAGTCATATGTCACTGCAGCCAATCGAAGGGGGAGACAAAGCCAGCAAGACCACATTATAAAAGGAGACAGCATGAGAGGCAGAGTGTGGGTACCAGGGCTGGGGTTAGGAGGTGTGGAGGTAGACTGAGATACCAGGTGGACGATGGATGTGAACGGGCTGCTGAAGAGTTGTTGGCAGAGAAGGAGCAAAGTACATGTGAGATATCTGTGAGAGAGAGTGGAGCCGGCTGCATATTTAGTGGAGTGTGAGAAGGGGGATTGTGTTAAACATGAGTCTGAGAGAAAGAAAGCTAGAGAGGTAAGGCAAAGTAAAAGGGGGATTACAGAAAGAGTGAAAGTGAGACAGAGTATTTGTGCTAGTAGTGTGCCAGGCGGTAGGTGTAGTATTTATTTATTTAGCTATTGATTTGATGGGAAGCAGTACACTTCTTACATTGGGGTGAGATTGAGAGATATTCTGACCAGGTTGTGGAGTGGAGTAAATGAAACAATCACCTGAGACAGTTCCTAGGTGGACATACATAGATTGAGGAAAACCAATGTAAAGAATGGAGGGAAGTATCTGTACATCTGCTGTCTATATGGTAGGGTAAAGACACAGACCACCCCAGCCAAGGCTCTCAATTTGGTAGCAATGGACAAGCAGCCAGGCGTAAGCTTTCAGGAGGTGATGCAGGGTGGTTCTTAAGTACAGTTTTTCCCCAAATCCCCCACAAAGGAATGTCCACACACTATGTTAGGTGATAACACATTGTATATAAAATAAGGCCCAGGAATATATTTACATTTAAATAGTACCACTTTTTACTTGGAAATACTTATTCAAAGTTGTCAAACATATACACTCTATGTGGTACCACACATTAATTAAATTCAGTAATAGTTGCACTAACTGCAGACAGTTTTAAATAGGCATGTTAATTCCTAAGCGAGCTGTATAGGCATAGACTAGGGAAGAAAGGCAGGTCAGTTATGAACAGTGGCAGAATGGTTTCTTCTTTGTGTCTTTGCGTATGTTGGTGATGTGGATCCATCTTCACCGCCCGTCGATCTTCACAGCTGTGGGTGTCGAATAGATCATGGTATGTGGGCCGGTGAAGTGCTCCTCCTTCCATTTATGGATGTGATTCTTTACAAATATCTTCTCTCCTGGGTAAAGAGGTGCTGCTTGAGCAAGCTTTTCTGATTGTCCAGTTTGAGTTTTTGCCCCCATCTGCACAGATATGTAACAAAGGGATTTTGTACGTTCTTTGAGATATGTATGAAATCCGCCCTGCCAAAATGCAAGAAGAAGAATGTGTATATGAGATTGTACACAACAGCAGAATTGTCACATGCATTCGCCGCCCTGAAACAATCTCATAAGGAGTGACGTATTGTGCAGTGCAAACAAAGCAAGTGCACCCAGGATTTTCCAAGTGTTCACGTAAGCTTTTCCAATCGTATTTTGCACAGTCCATTAATCTTTTCTACCGAACTGTTGGCTTGTGGATGGTAAACCGTGCATAGTTTATGCTTCATCCCCAGGAGTGTTGTTATCTCCTTTATTAAATCATTAGCAAAGTGCTGACCATCATTAGAACGGATTTCATCTGGAATCCCCCACCTTGGGAACATCTCCCTTGCAAGGAATTTAGCCGCAGAGCGGGAGTCATTATGGGCACAAGGACCAACCTCAAGTCAAGGTGAGAATGGACACACCCCTACAAGCATATACCTATACGAGATACATCTCTCTTGCATATCAACATATTCAATATGCAAGTGCTGGAAGGGGCCTTCCAGTCGTGGCAATGTTTCCTGCACAACTCTCAATGTGTGACTTGGTAAATACTTTTGACATATTATGCAATTATTTACAAACTCCACGACAATGTCATGCAAATTTAGTATAAACCCGTCTTCACTTATCCATGCACCCACATGCTCTTTCGATACATGAAGCTGTTCCAATGCCACCTAAAATATTTTTTTTGGCTTGACCACATTTCTTGTGCTGTCATGCCGCCATACCAAATCAGTTGGGGATAACGAGAATCCTCTCCTCTTCCACATCTCTTTCTCCGCATCTGATGCTTCTCCCTGCAACTCTATTATCTGCATGATTGGGGTTGCATTGGCATTTTCTGGCAATGCATCTTTTTCTTTGCTCACCTTTAATACTGCTAGTAGGGATATATCTTTTTCATTTTCACCAGGGAACAGCAGATGTGTTCCTTCTGGTAGATATGCTGCTTCTTTTGCTGCTCTGTCTGCTCTTTCGTTTCCTACTGAATAAAAATATTGTACTCCTGTGTGCTCCTTGCATTGTATTACAGCTATTTCTACTCGAAGTGGTAACATTTCTAATAATTTACTGAGTAACCCTGCATGCTGAGCAGGTGTGCCAGGACTTATTTTGAACCCTCTCCTCTCCCGTATTGCTAGTCCTGAGTGCACCATGGAAGTAGCATAGGCTGAATCTGAATTTTCTTTTATTACCTGGCCATCCGAGATATTCAGTGCTTTAAACAATGCCACCAGTTCTGCTGCCTGTACATAGTAGTGGTCCGGTAGTCTTGTCTGCGAGTATACTATCAACTCCTCTACCTTGTGTACGCCATGTCTGTGCCCCACCACTGCAGATCCTGAATGTCTTTGTCCCATGGTATGATCAATACTGGACCTTTCGTTAATGAAGATCCTGCCTCCCCTTCGATCACCTCTTCTTTAACTAGGGGGTTACTTTTGCTCCTGTCAATGCATTCTTCATAGTCATATATGTAATCTCCCTCCTCAATTTTTTCTGCAATGAATTCTGCTGGATTTAAAGTGCTACATCTCCTCAGTTCTATTGCTGAGTTTGTCAGCATTACCTTATACCCTGAAGACCTCTGAGTTGTCAATGTTGACTTTGTTTTTTGTCCAATATTGCGAATAATGCATGCTCTTCATATAAAATTACAGGGCACCCCATGGTTATAGTGGTTGCCTTCTCAATTGCAAATACAGCAGCAGCAAGTGCCTGCTCACATGGGAAATGTTCTTGCATCACTGCATCTAGGGATCCGCTGTAATATGCACATGATTTGTGTCCTTTTCTTTTCTTCCGTCTCAGCACAGTTGTCATTACTTTTCCATCTGAATGGGAAAATAGATGAAACCTCTCTTTGTAATTGGGTGTATACAGTACTGGTGCATGTGCTAACTTATGTTTTAGTTCTTCAAAGCTCTCGCCCATTTCATCTGTCCATTTTATGTGTGTTTCGTGCTTCTGAGCTTCTTTTAATGTCAGCAGCAATGGCCTGGTGTTAAGTGGAGCAATCCAAAACCCATGCCCTGCAGTAGTTACTTAGGCCTAGGAACTGCTGCATCTCTTTCACTGTTTTTGGTCATAGTGTTTTATGTATGCTGTCTACTCTCGCTGGTGCTATTTTCTGACACAGGTACATCACTTCCTCTTTGTCCACTTTGTATCTTTTGTCATCTATCAGAGTCAGCATTGTCACCAAGTCCATTCTACACCCCTCTTCTGTCAAGCTGCACACCAATAAGTCATCAACGTACTATATAACTATGCTCACAACCTGTAAGTTGCTCAAATCCATTTGTATAACTCTGTAAAAAATGTTTGGTCCCTCACAGTACCCTTGTGGCATTCTACTGTGTTTGAATCTGGTCCTGCAATAAGTAAACACAGTGAGATACCTGGAGTCTGGGTGTAGTGCGATGGAGAAAAATGCGTTCTTCAAATCTACCATAGTAAAAAAAACTGTGCCTCAGCTGGAATGCAACAAAAAATTGGTACCGGATTTGGGACCACTGGATACTCTGCCTCAATAATATTGTTAAGAGGGTGTAAATCCTGTATAAAACACCAAGCCTCTCCTTTTGCTTTCTTGATCGGATAGATAGCCTTGTTGCAATGTGATGTGCTCTCTTTATTTATACCTTGCTGCCATAAGGCATCTATAAATGCCTTAATTTGCTTCTCATGAAAGGGGGTACTGTTTTACTCATGGCAATAGTGCTTCTTTTAGTTTAATGTGTACTGCCCCAGCCCTTTTAGTATGCCTACATCGTGGGGTCCGGTTGTCGGTAAGCCTTTTGGCACTTTTTCCAAATCTTTCTGCAAATATTTTGCATTCTTTTTTATTAATTGAGTCAACTGAGAAACTGCCCTTTCTTTTATGTGCACTGGGCAAGGTATGCTCAGTTCAAACACTGCCTTCCTTCCTCATTGCCTTTTGTTGCAAACAATTCTGTGTCACATACTCCTTTTAATGTCAGTGTGGGCTCAATACATAATAGTGAACACCATTCCATGGTTTCTTTATCAATGACAGCCATTATGATCATATACTTCTGTGCCACTATTTGCTCTAGGTAGAGCTGTTTTGGTCTGCTTGGACTAACAGAGGAGGGGCACTGTGGCCTGTACAAAAGCTTGTTGGACAGCCGAAACACAATTCTGCCAATTCCAGGTAACCATCCCAACATGTGCACTACATACAAAAATACCTCCATATGCGTGGGTATCCCTTTCATCGTGCTGTGTGCATAGTATGCCTGAATCAACACTGCCACCCTAGCTGGATAGACTCTGGGAGTGGAGCATTCCATCCCTTTCTCTGAAAATGAAATTCTGACATTCAATTTTCTGAGTAAGTCCCTTTGCAGAATGTTGATAGGAGTATCTTTAGAATACAATAGTGGTGCTACAATATTCTGTGTCCCTATTTTCAAAGCTAAATATTTTGTCAGAGGAACTTTCAAAATTGTCCCCAAAAAGCCTTTGTGTCCACACTTTTGTTAGATAATGGAAATCCATCTTCCTTTATGCAGGATTGTGTTGCTCCATTATGTCTAAGAAAGGAAACCCCCATTGTCCTATCTGAACTGCAACCTTTCGGTTCCTCCTCAGGGCCCTTGGTCACTCCTATTGGGAAAATGTGTTGGTGGATGATGTAAACAGATTGCCGCCCACCACTGACACTCGGGTGTATTGGGGCACAGTGTTCTGTCCCAATAGTGTGACCCCTTTTTGCACTTGTGTCTGTTCTGGTGCCTGTAGTATGCTTACCATACCTGGGGTTCCTGCCACTGTCCAACCTTGCACTTGTACCTGTTCCTGGTGGATATACCTTGTGGGTGTGTGGGTTGCATCTGTAATTGCTGCTTCAACATCATCTGTACTTGCTGTGGTGCTGGTGTGTAAGGTTGCTGTTGTTACCCTGATTGTGCTATTAGTGGGCATGTCCATGTAATGTGACCAAAATGTCCACATGCAAAGGATTGTCCACCAAACTGTGATTCCATGCCCCTATACCCCATTCCCAGTCCTTGTGTGCAATATCCTCTCCCCGTTTGATGCTATCCCATGTAACCGTTTACTCCACCTGTCTGCAAAACCCCTGGCTGTTGCTGCATGTTTATAAATGCAGGTTGTTGCTGCATCTGCACAGTTCCCCACTGCTAAGTGGGTGGTACCCGAGTGTACCCTGCAGGTTGCATTACTGTTAAAACTGGGAGTCACTCCCCGCCCGCCGCTGCGCCTGTGCAACAATAGCTGGCCCTGTATTTTAGCCAGTTTTTTTTAACTAATTTGTTTTCAGCTTTTGTTTCATTGTCAGCTGTCTCCTTATCCTTCTCTTGCTTTCTTTTGCAATAATGTATGATTCTCAACTGTATCTCAGGCCACCCTTTTGCCTCAATTCCCACTATCTTCTCTAAAGATGTCGGCCCATTTGCGGGGATCGTATATATTCTGCAGGATCCTCATCAGGCTTAATTTTACGAGTCAATATAGAACCCATGTCTGGTGTATCTGGATACAGTTCCCTTAGAGCCTTCCAAACATGTGTTCTATAGTTATTAAAGGATGCTCCATCATGTATGTTTGAGCATAATTTTACCCCAGCGTATTCAGCCTGTTGCCATATTTTGTCACTTCTCTCCCCAACCAATACTGCCAATAAAATTGGTATATCTCCTATAGCCAATGGTATTCGTGCTGTCTCTTTGTTAAAAACATAAATCCACTAGCTCGCCCCCGCCATTAGAAAAGGCAGGTGATAAATCAAATGATCCCTATCCATTGTCTGCGATGGTATGTAGTGAACCTTGCCCTTTCGCTTTCGGCAAAAGGGGAATCTTTGTGCAAGCTCTACATTTATTGCCACATTGTGGTCTTGTCGCTACTGCTATTCTTGTTTTTCTGATCCTAAGCCCATTTCCTCAATCTTCCAATGTCTCCTCTCTTTCCTCCTCTTCTCTATCTGTTTGTCTCCTTCCTCTGCTCACATCTGTCAAATTGCATGACCCTACCTTGTCATTCCCGTGATTGCTGTTGCCACTGTCCTCCCAATCTGATGCAGCGTGTACACCTTCTGTCGTGTCATCTTCACCATTGTCTGAGTCCTGTCCCCAGTTGTTGATTTTAAATTGTATGGCTCCCGTTGTCCACCCCTGTATGTCAGCTGATCTCCCTTTTTTTTCTCTTTTTTTTCCGTCTCCTTTTCCATGGATTTCGCAGCCCCCCTGAACACTATGTCAAGTGGCTGCTGTGTGCTTTTTGTAATGTTTATTAAATATTTCTGCCTACCCTTCTCATCCTTACTACTAGCACTCCCTTGGCCCTCATCTTTCCTTTTATGTGTTCCTTCCTTATCTTGATACACCTGTTTACGATCCGTACATCCTGCAGCTGCTTTTACTAATGGGTATATGGTATATGGAGGGGGCTGGGCACTATCATGTTCTTCCTCCTCTTTCTCTTTCTCGGTCTCTTTATCCTTATCTTTCTACAACTTCCAAAGTCCTAAAATGTCCTGCCTCTTCTTAAGCTTTGCACCTTTGTGGGTAGCCCACAAATATGAATACATTATGTTGATAATATTTTTGTCGACTTTTCCCTCTCCATGCCATTCCTTGTAACATTTCCCCACTGTGTCATGTACCCATTCAAAATGGTACAATGTTATTTTGTCACAATATTGGGGCAGTTTCCAACACATGTGATTAAGTGGTGCATCAATCCAATAGGACGTCATTATTGCACCTTAATCTTTAATGTTGCAATACTCTTTCCTTCCTTCTTCCTTTTCTCCTTTATAATTTAAAACCTTAAACTTTCAAACCCTTATTCAATCAATCCCACTCACCAGTTTTATACTTATCGTGTAATTGTTCACCCTATTTTCATTCACACTGGCCTTCTGAACATGCCTGTCTTGTTAGGTTATATTAATACACAAATGGCCTTCTCCCCAGGCCCAACACTGAAAAATGCCCTACGTTAGTATGTTAAAAGAACAGTTACTCCCCCCTTCACTCGACTGAAACTTTAACTCGCGCTATGCCGCTCTGTACATTTTTACATGTTATTTCTGCTATGGCCCATCCATCATTTCCATAGCCATAATAAACGAATACTGCAACCGCTTTCTACAACATTAAAAAACAAACTGCTGCTACTCACAAAAAATGTGCATGCAAGTGCCTAAAAGAATTCTTCCCCAAAGAAAATAAATTGATGCAACTATACCAATTCCCTGTACTACGTGCAACGCTTGTTTAACAAGGTCAGCCACTTGCCATGCAACCCTATGCCCTAACGCAGATGTGCCACCGTCTACCTGCTCTTTATCAGATCGGCAGACTTAAATTCTTAGACTGCTACGGTCAATCGCTCGCCACCACTCTGAGGGTGCGACACTATACACCAAAAAATAGTCCCTCCCACCCCTTGTGCTTTTCATGCATGAGTACACTCATGTATTGTTTTAGGAGATTGTTCACTTCTCTCAACCTGAGAGTCTCCCTTTAAAGGCCTGCACGTCAGTCGGAGTGGAGGCAGCACCGGACTTGGCGGAACTTTGGGAAAGTGGCGTCCGCTGATCTCTTCAAGTCCAAGGTCTTAGTACTGGCCAATGGGCGCTGTCCCGCACTCCTCTGGGAGCATGGCTGGAATTCACACATATCGGTTAAATGGCTGAGATATCTCGCTGGGCCCACCAAAAATGAGTTGGCGGTCGCCTCAAAACTCACCAATAAAAAATTACAAAAATAGTCACAAAAGGAGTGAACGCAGGCAAGAAGTAATGCAGGTTTATTAAGGGCACAGACACAGATTGGACAGCTACATTCAAATAGATTGCGGAACACAACTGCATAAAAAGGCACTGTCAAAGAAACACCCCTAAATCTAAGACTTTTAGAATAAGCGAGCTGATTAACATTAGTAACTTTGTAACATGAAAACATCTCCCCACACCAAGCTGATTGGTGCTCGCATATCAATCCCTTATAGAAAAACATACATTAGGACTCATTAGGACCCTGGCGGTACACTTAAGGGCACGGCTGCCGCCAGTAATGATTTTTTCCGGTGGCCAGAAAAGGGCAATAACTGGGTCATGCCGACCTTGGCGGACCCGGTTATTGCCCTTTTCTGGGCTCTAGAAAAAACCATTCCCCTTTCCCATTCGAGCCCCATAGGGCTCAATGGGAATGGGGAGGATGCTAACAACGTGCCCGTTAATGACAGGCCCGTTGTTAGCATCCTGGACTGCTAGCGGGACCCGCTAAGGATGCCTGGTCTGACCAGGAGTTCCTTAGCGGGTCACGCAGCAGTCCTCGTAATAGGGCATCCTGTAATGAATGGTGCCGGTCCCGTACCAGCACCGTTCATTACGGGACCGCCAGGGTCCTAATGAGGCCCATTATGTTCTGTAATTTGGTCCACAAACCTTCCCACACCGCCCACAATTAGAATATGTCACGATCCAACCCACATCATAATGACAATTCATTGAAACATGTGAGATGACCAGCGGAACTTTATTCATGTGCCCATGTCATCTCATCTAAGTTCTCATGAGAAGCGCTCCCTACCACACCATTGTCAGAACCTTGAACCACAGACTTACTGCTATACAAATGTTGCATATTAAGAACACTTTGACCTTCTTCCCAGGCGAAATGTACTAGGGGGCAATTTGAAACTGCTGTGGTTCTTCTTATTTTTGCAAATTACTTTAAATTTTTTAAATGGTTATGTTCTCGTGTCTGTCCACAGGACTCCTGGGTTCTAATCTTTGACCTCGAAAATAACAACTATTGTTTTGCTTCTTACCATGCCAGCCTAGGATCATGGGATGTGAAATGTGTTACCAGCCACTGTGGCGTCGATGCAGATTTCTAAGAGTTAACATACGTTTATTACAAAGGCGTGCTGAAAGGCCTATTTACTGCATTCTAGCCTACCTCTAAGTGTGATCATACTTACCAGTCACCCTGCATTTCTTTTATATGTACGTTACTTTTATTTTGGGCTTGACTTGTGTAACGAATAAAAGGAGCTCCCTCCCCTTTTACAGTGCTACTCTCACAATTGATATATGCACACCTTTTCACTGTGCAGAACTTGCATTTTTATTACTGTCATGTACCTGACCAGCACAAAAGCCAGAGCCAGCCATGTTCCAGAATTTGGTGGGGCCCTAGTCTTTGAATATCATTAATGAACCACTCTTTGTCAGGTGATTCCTCCCGGTACTCTTTCTGGCCAGTGTTCTTGCTTTTCTGTTAAAATTACTTTTTGATAACACGCTTAATGGCGGAAACCAGTCTCTAAGCGTGGGACCGGGATTCCAACCAGTGTTGCTCTGCATTCTGTTTATTCCGAGAAAAACATGTTGCCCTGTGATAACCTCCCGGCTTCATATCTACAGCCCCCAGGTTACACCTGGGTACCACCAAGAAATCCAAGACGGGAGCTTGTGGAGCGGAATCAAGGACAGTCAGAGAACAGAATTGATACCCTCTTGTGCAACAGAGATGAGATACTAAGAGCCCAACCTATCAACTTCAGATGGACCCCAGTCAAATGGTGGGGCAGCAGTAAATTAACTGGGAGTGAGAAGAGACTGTAGAGGACCAGTAGAGACACTGAAATCCCCCATAACCAAATTTAAAACCAAATTCAATCCCACCGGAGGAGAAAAATCATTAGTACAACAACATTCCAGATTCACAGCAAGCAGAGAGACAATCAGAGCCTATAAACAAAACTATGCTCGAAAAGGGGTTGAGGGTGAGGGGGGTTTTTAAAGCATCTCAACTGTGTAACCCATCTCCTGGGGAAAAAAGTAGATTTTGATTGCTCACAAGAGTCAGGTTAGCACTACAGCCAATGAAAGGGGGAGTGGAAACAGAACCAGCATGGCCACAGTACAAATGGAGACAGAATGATTGGCAGAGTGTGGGTTGCAGGGTTTAGGTCAGGATGTGCGAAGATGGACCGAGTGAATGGAAGAATAGAGAGAGGGTGTGTGGTGGAAAGGTGTGGAGAGACTGCTTGGCAGTAGTGATTATTGTGGAGTCAAGCAGGAGGGGGGTGAAGGTAGTTGCAAGAGGCAACCGGAGAGAGTGTGGTATGGTAATGGCACATAAGTGTGTACTGGAGATTGTGAGTAGGGTAGCAGGGAAGAGAGGGTTTGGGAAGTGGAGAGGAGAGTGGAGAAAAGAGGGGAGAGAAGAGGAGAGAAGTGAAGAGGCTAGATCAGAAAAGAGTAGACAAGAGAGAGGCGAGGAGAAGGGTGATGAGAGAGGAGAGTGGAAGGATGAAGAGTGAGAGATGGCTCAGATAGGAAGTGTGAGCATCAGAGGGACAGATGAGAGAGAGGAGAGACATCTGAGTGGGTGATACAGGCACGGAGAAGGAGAGAGATAGAGTAGAATAGAGGGACTATTAAGATCACTGAGGGAACTGAAAAGTTGAGACTGAAGGTGAGATTTAACCAGAGCATCTGATATTGGAAATGTTCCCACTACACAGAGCCCTAAAACTATCCCGGTCAGTTCACATTGGCACAGGATTTTTCCCATGACACTCGCATTGCCCTCATATCCCCTAACCCCCAATAAAACTTGTATAGCCCCAGGATAATGGGCTAGTTAAGTGTTTCATTAGCATTTTGAATAAGCTGACTATCCGAAGTGTAACACCTCAAACTGGTGTTCTTAGCGCAGATGCTATGCCAACTACTACAAAACTTCCATCAGCACCCTGGGAGGCACCGTCAACCAATGAGAATGCTCAGAATGTTATGTCACGTTAACGGATTTGTATTGCACCAAAGCCCAAAGGCATCCAGGCGCCCTTAACAGAAAAGTAAGCCAACAAGTTCCCGGTATTACTCAAACAAAGTGGTCTTCAACAATTTCCTGAACACCAGGTGGTTTTCTTCCTTATGCAGATGTTCCGGTAAGGCGTTCCAGGCCAGTGCTGCTAGTGTGTGGAAGGCACAGCCGTTTCCACAGGCTCTTTTTATGCGATCAACTTCCAGGCAGCAGTCCTTGGCGGATCGAAGGTTTCTTTTTGGATGATAGACATTCAATATATCCTTAAGGTATGTCGGGGCATTACCGAAGACACATCTATGACAGATGGTCAACAACTTAAACTGGATCCTTGCTGAAACAGGCAGCCAGTGCAGATCCCTACAAGCTGCAGAGGGGGGTTCAGCAAGGCTCATTTGATGTATGATGCATACCGCAGCGTTCTGTATTTTTGCCAATTTCTGAACATCTACTTTATTTGCACCCCCTATAATCCACCCATGGAAGTATCACAGTTCTGACCAGCTTCACACGGTTTTCCTTAGAGACCAAAGGGGCAACTTGCCACAACCCTTTAGGATGGTAATTTGTGTTTTTCACTATTGCCTTCACATGGGCACCACTATCTAGGCTGGCCTCCAGGTAAGTACCTAAAGTCTTCACCTTAGACATCACTGTGATATGACTACCGTCGATCATAGAACATATGCCTCTTTCTCTAGCATGCCGAGGCCCATAGTGCATGAGCTCGGTCTTTGCTGTGTTTAAGCATAACGAGTTAGTGGTAATCCAGCCCTTGATAGTCTGATAGGCCAAATCCAACTTTCTCGGATCGTTTTCGTGGGTCTCACTGATCTCGAGAGCCAAATGAAAGTTGTATGCATAGTTACAGAAAAAGAGATCCAGGTTCTCCAAATCCATACACAGGGGGACGATGTATATATTAAAAAGTAGGGTAGAAAGACATGCCCCCTGGGGGACCACACAGGTAGTAATTTCAATCTCAGAGGCGTTTTCACCCCAGTAAACTCTTGAACGACGTCCCTCAAGAAAGGACTTTAGCTATATAATCGCCTCTACTGAGAGACCCCCTACAGTAGCCATCTGATCAAGCAAAATCTTGTGATCAAGAAAATTGAAGGCCGCTGATAGATCCAACAATACCTGCAGCTCCGATTTGCTGAGCTCTAACTTGGATAGGAAATGGGTCTGTAGATCTAGTAGCGCACTCTCAGTGCCCTGAAAACTGCGGAAACCAGATTGCTTTTTATGTAAGATGTCTGCGTCTTAGATATGAGTCTGTAATTGTACAGTGGCAACTTTATCAATCAGTTTCAGGGAAAAAAGGGTATTAGCGATGGGTCTAAGATTTGCGGCATCATTGCAGTCTAAGCCCACCGTCTTTAACAGTGGAGTAACCGCTATGTCTTTTATAGACTGTGGGATGACACCTGTTAGAAAAGAGGCGTTAACAAACCTACGGAGAAACAGAGAAAGAATTTTCTTATGTTTTGGAAAAAGAGGAGTTCTCCCGGGCAACTAGGAATGCAGGCTTTATTAACTAAGGAAAGCTTTCGTTGGTGTTGGCACTTCCCTTCCCTGCTCCCCCTTCACTTTAGCACCCATGTAGTTCTCTACACAGGTGCTAAGGGGGTCTTCTTTTTTTTTGGAACCAAAGAAAATACCTTTATCCAGACGCCATACAATACTGCCAGCCGTGCAGTCCCTCTTTGATGTTGATAATGTCATCAACATTGTAAATTGACATCCTGGCTGACAGCACTGTGCGGACATGGGATAAAGGTACGTTGTCTTTCCTTTACTAAATTTTTTACAAATCACATTAGGACCTATGTAGGGATCTGCTAACAGCAATAAAACCCATAGTGATGAGCCGACCCTGTAGGTAATGACATTCTACCCTCATTAAGGGACCCTCAGTACACTCTGACCCTTAACTTGGGCGGCGGGCCGTTACCTACAGCATCGGCCCGCCACTGAGGGGCATATCACCTGAAAATATACTCGGAGTCAAGATCTACCCTTACAAACTACCACAGGAAACTAATCCTCAAAGCTCTAATTGACAGATCTTTTCTACTAAAGAGAAACATTTTTACATTAATTTTAAACTGAATTAAAGCAGTAACTAAATTAATCAATATCTTACAAAAAATACTTCTAAACATGCAAAATGTCAATATAGATATCTTTTCAAACTTCTGTGAAGGTGAATGGATTCACACAAGCAGCACAGAACCATATTTCAGTGAAGATGCTTATAAACAGGAAAAACACAAATTGCCATAGACAATAATGACCGAGGGGATGAAATGGTAGGAGACACCATTATGACAAAAGAAACCCTTATAGAAGTTGAAACCGACTCTATGGGGTAAAATTAGTGTAGTTAAAATGCCACTTCTTCCGAAATTATTGTATGTTTTTAGCATGCTCCCCTGCCACTTTCAAATAGTGTGTTAATGGGTATTAATAAGTCTATGAGCAGGTTTCTATGGTGTGAAGGAAATAGGGCGCAAATTCCGAAAGATATTTTACATAAACCAGTACATCTGGGTGGGTTTGGTTTTCCTGATATAAGGTGTTATCATTCGGCTTTTACTTTGCGTGCACTTCATCATTGGTTGGCTGATGCAGAGATTAATGGCATGGGTTGGATTAAAATTGAAAAGGAATCTATCTCTCCCACGCCACTAGACATGCTTTTGTTCATGGATAAAAGATTACCAATTGATACCACTCCACCTTTGATAAAACATGTTGTGAAGGAATGGCATAAAGGTAATGAGAGTTTTTATTGTGTGAAGATTCGTGTCTATGGAAAAACCAGGCTTTTAAGCAGAATAATAAGGTTATATCATGGGTCACGTGGCAAAATGCAGGTATTTGGAGAATTGGGCAGGTCTTTAATGGTCACAATATGGTTGACTTTGAGTTTCTACGCTTTAAATATAAGCTCAAAGCAACTGAGATTTGTCGCTATGATGCTTTGAAGGAGCTTTTTGGTTTATTGTTTTCGCCGTTGAATGCTGCTATACATGCACTGCCAGCGATTTTCCTTCATTTTAAGTCTGTACCTTTGTCTGCGTCTACCTTGTATAAGCGTATTACACCTTCTGCGTCCCAGGTGGTTCCACAATGTGGTAGGGCAAATTGGGACTCTGATTTGAATAATTCATTATCAGATTTTGAATGGAATCGTGTGTGTACGGGTCCTGTTAAGTATAAGGTGGATTTGGATTTCAGGTATACACAACAAAGAATTAATCACTACCTATACTGGTCACCGTTGAGAATGAAATCTTGCAAGTTGAGTGCTGTAAACACCTGTTGGAACTGTAATAGGGAGGTGGGTAGCACGCTCCATATGTGGTGGTTATGTCGAAGAATATACTCATTTTGGGATAGTGTTTCCAGAGGATGGAATTAGTCTTGGACTTACCTATACCTAGAGAGCCTCTCCTTGCCTTGGTGTGCTAGGTTTGATTCAATTGGGTATTGGATTGTCCAACAGCAAAATGTTCTGGTTATATAGAGCCCTTCTCCTGCCTAAAAAGCAAATTTAAAAATGTTGGAAAAGTTATGCTTCTCCGAGTACTGAGGATTGGTTGCAAGGTTTGTGCCTGCTATCCAGGAGAGAGAGGGTGTCCTTTAAAGCCAAGGAGCAACTTGACAAATATGAGAGGATTTGGGGAGCATTTGATGATCTCTATGCTTAGTTATCTATTGTAGTCTAGGAAAGGTTTAACAATATATATTTTTTTTAATTTAAAATTTCTTTTTTTTAATTTGTATTTAAAAAAAAATCTTCTTTTCTTCCTTTCTCTCTCATTTTAATTTCAATTCTTGATTGTTCTTTATGGATAAAGTTAATATGATGGAATTGCATAAGTATTCTTTGAACATTGTGTTATTGTATTACATTTTGTTGTCAATGTGTAATATTAAATGTATAAATAAAGTTTTTTTTTAAAAAAAAGAAAAAACTTCCCCAACAAACATTTAACCAAATGTTACTTTTGCCCAAATAAACCGCCCAGTGTACAAATGGACATGCAGCTTATTATGTAATGTACGCCAAACAATCCTTCAAATCTTTATGACAAATCCTCCATCACTATGTGAAACTAAAAGACAGCAGTAGAATATAAAAGTTACAAACCATGGACTCCAAGTGCGCATCCACACTGACTGCAAACACAGAAATACTCGATATGGCCTACAAAATAGAGGACAATGAGGAATCCCAATGGTTCCAATTAGCTTTATATCTAACAACAGAAAATAAATGCAAAATAACTGACCCCTCAATAGTTTGCACATACTGCAATACAAAGCTCGACAATAACCAAATGCCATCATGTGCTGTCAGTAATAAATACTCCCACTTCCAAAATATCTCCGACAACTTAACTTGTATGAGTGCGCATTATAATCCAAACAGTACAGCCATTTCAAGCTATAAAACGCCTTCACCAAAAACAGCCAAATTGCCTCCATCTGAGTTTCTAAAAGGCATTTGTGGCAAAGTAGTATATTTGCCATTGGATCTTAAAGAAAATGTAGAAACTCTATTAGTACAAACGCCAGTAAATCAATATTCAATTTGTCTAGTTAATGGTGTACCAACAAAAGACAACAACATTTGGAAACAACTATTCAGACTTAAATAAACTTAGACAAGACCTACAATATCTCAAAGAAAACAATGAATACTACAAAGATATAAACATAGAGGAAAACTTAAGAGAAACAACCCAAATAATTCAAGATTCACCACAAACTGCAGATTGCATGTTTACTGTAGCGCAGTCTGGCCACTGAAACAAAATGCATTCCAACCTGCAAACAGCAATAAAGCGATTGCAAATAAAATCCCAAGCTATGCAACTAGAAGGGCTGAAAAATCAAGTTAATAAACCAACCCACCCAGAAAGTATCTCGATTCAGGTTGTCACACAAAAGCCGTGAATATGTGGAAATTGGAAAAAAACAGGAAAGCAAACCTGTTAATCCGCCTGCGACAGCCACCGAGAGCTTTACATCATTTGTTTTGGGCATTGCGTTTTTTGGAGTTTGGGGTGGCTAATGGACAGATTCTGAAAGCAGAGTATGTTCTGTTATTGACAGAAACGTTCTGCATTCCAAGAACCCTGAGAACTGGTGGGAGAAATCAGGGAGTTGCGTGTGCAAGCAGGTTTTTGAGGGGAAGCTCTCGCTCATGCGGTGGGGGCTCCATATTAGTAAAGAAAGGGCTGTGTTCGCACAAACCTAGAGATCGAACTTTATGATGAAAATGATGGGCACCGGTAAACACAAGGGAAGGGGGCTAGACATGGGTGCATGTACATTGCAGGAGGATGGGGGTTACTCTTGTTAATTGAAGGAATTCTGTTTTTATGCTGGCAGGTGCACAGTCAGTGTGTGCTGGGTTGCAGGAGGGGAGTCCTCACAAAGCGATATTTCCAGAGCTGAGTGGCAAGTCCATTTTCAAAGTTGATTATAACCTCAAGAATATGCTGATGGTGTGCAGGGGGGCATGGTGGGGTGTTGAGGTGGTATACAATTCAACACATGCATTTTCACAAAGCTGTTTGTGTACTTAGGTTGGCTTGATTTTCCATATCCGAAGTCAGCTGTGCTCTTTGATGCTAGCTATTTACTGTCGGGAACATATTGTGGGGTTTTATTACGTTTGGGTAGAACTCATTCTTCAGAAATATCAAAAGAATTACTTTGTACATACACACACCGGGGACATACAAGACCCAGTTACATATGTTTAAGTGGGCATAAGAAAAGTTGACGAGGAGGTGCCACTCCTCGTGAACTCAACAAAGCTTCCATTCCTCCACTGAACCCCACTACTTGCCAAATTGGGGGGCGAGATTGTATCTGTTTTGTATGTCGAGGGTAGCTTGGAGATGTGCACAGCTGTCTTTGTTCCATTGTGGAGGATTTTCCTTGGGATGTGTAGTTGGGACTGAACCTAGCTGCGAAGGAATGTGCATGTGGCGCATGACGAGACACGACTCTGTCTGGAAGAGACCCAGGAATGGAGCACGACCAACCCATGGTTTCCTGCCCAGGGATGTGGTCTTCCGTAAGCAGAAACTACCATCCAGCCACAGAGCTACTTGTAAAAAAAGTAATGGGCATATGTTAGCTCTTTAATTGTTGGTGAATTTGTAGGTGCCACGTACAGGCCACCTCAGGATGTCAAGAAGTGAATGGTGAGCCATCCATATTAAGCGGGCGTGCCATTTTGTCTAAGGCAGACTGCGTTTCCTAGACTTGACTAATAACCTGTTTTTGTTTTGCTCGTCATGGTCCATACAGGGTTGATGGGAAAGTGCCATTCACAACCTGTCGTGGTTGAGTTATAGCCTCGCACTAGGTGTGATGGTCAGGTGACCAAGGAATGAGAGAGAGCATGGCGCATGTGACAGAGTGTTTAAAGGGAAGGGAAATAGCCTGCAAAGGGTTCTATGCTCCAGTACCACACTATACGTATGTTTTGCCGGTATTTGGTCTCCCACTGGGAGGCTTCTCTACGTGCCCCCAACATCACACTGGCAATGAGGATGGGATAGTGAGAACCCGCCGGCACAAACGCTGCACCACACAGTGACAAACACCATCCACCCAAAACGAGGCATGCTCGTGTTTGCAGATTTTTGGAAGCCACGACTGCCAAACAGTAGGTTGTTTGCTTTCCTATCGTGAGCCCCCGCATCTCAGCCCGGGGTCACGCACTAGTTACATGACTCAGCGCAGCAGTTTATTCATGTCAGGAGCACAGCTGACATCTCGCGCACATCTTATGTGCTGCGGTCCACACTCAGTGCAATGTGTAAAAAGCTGACAGGGACACAGAGAGCCAACCGCGCATGCATGGCAACATGCGATAGACCGAGGCAGCCCAGGGACACACCACCAAATTGCAGCATAAGGCTTGTACGCAGCACGGGAGGAAAATAAACCCCCACCATATTGGGCCCTGGCACACTTGGAGAGTCGCTCAAAGGCTAAAGGGGCAATGCCACAGCAATAAACAGGAAAAAGACAAACAACCGCAGCAGAAAACCCCACCCGGGTCCACACACCCAACAGCAACAAGAGACAGGCCCAGGGCAGATGCCTCATGCAGCGAGCGACGACGACAGAAAGATAGGCAGACAATATGGTATCTGACCCGGCCGCGTCCCTAGCCAGAGCACGAGGCCAAGAACAAAACCCTGACACCAGCACTTGGCTAGGCACAACCTAAGGCACATTCATGAAACCGTTTGAACCATTTGGGCCCAGAGCGGCACTCTGCCGGGAACTCTGGATTCAGCTGTTTGAACTCAGCATGAAATCAAGAATAGTCCTGGACCCGGAAGAAAAGCAAGCATTGTTGATTCTTAACCTGGGTACAATGGCACTGTGTCTTTCAATGCACTACCCAACAGAGGTACCGAGGATGATTACCATACGGCCACACTAGTACTGACAAGGAAATTCAAATGACAACTGAGTCCAGACTTGAGAGGTTCAAGATGAGTCAGACACGTCAGCACCCAAACGAAAACATTGATGATTTTCATGCCTGCCTCTGAGAGATGGCAATTGGGTGTGACTTCCTGGACGAGGAATTTGCTTTATTGCAACACGTCATCCATAGCCTATCGTCAGATAAACTCTGCAGAATAATATTATCAGAGATGGATCTACCCCTCAAACAGATCCTCGCTATGGGATGCCAGCGAAAAAGAACTGATGAACATGTAGTGGAGATGGAGCAAATGGTCAGCCGATTGCCGCTTGACACAGTAAATCCAGGGAACAGCATGACCACCATCAACGCCCTCTGACAAGAGAAAAGCAAACAGAAGCCAACACTTGGGAAACTAGGAAACTGCCTGAGGTGCGGAAATGCAGGAAATGTAACCATTTTGCAGCAGTGTGTTTGAGCTCCCGAAGCATGAAGGAACAACAAACACCTAACATGTCCAGGAAATGGAGGAGTGTAACACACCAGAGATATACCGAGGCATACCGGCCCTGCCAACAAGAACCGTGATCACATCGCCAATCAATGCAACAACACATCAAACTGAGAAGGCGGGCACGAGCAGTGGATGCTGAAGACAAAGAAAGCAACAGTGAGGAGGATGACCAGTTGAGCAGAGACACATCCCCAGACCGGACACCCTAACACAGGAGAACGAGAAAAGAAAGAGTACACATGATCTGTGCAATTAAACCACTATGAGGAAAAGGTGCACAGAGCACAAAGTCACACCGCACCTTTTAGTCATGCCAGATGAGACACCAGTGAAAATTATGTTAGACACAGGGGCCGAGGTGAATGTCATACCATCCAGCAAACACGAAAAACTTCGCCCACGCCCAACACTACACTGGAAGTCGGTGCAGCTCTTCGCTGATGGGTGCAAACAACAGCTACCGGTGAGAATCCCCTTCAAAACACGGCTTACATACAGGGAAGATAGCTGCTGAACACGAGTATACATAGTAGATGCAGGGATTGAAACCTTACTCAGCTGACCAACCGCAGAGAAACTGAAGCTCATTTATTTATTGGGAGAGTGAGCACCTTTGTAGTGAGCCCACTAAGCATGAACCAGGTACCCTCAAGAAGTTGGTGATACCCAAGGTTTACAGGCCCTTCCTGCTGCAGTTGGCACATGAGGTAAACTTAGCGGGTCCTCCTGGTACTAAGAAGACCAAGCGAAAGCTCTCTGCACATTTATACTGGCCCCGGATGGGAGTAGAAGTGGAGTCCCACTGCTGGACATATCCCACTTGTCAGTTATCTGGCAAGACTGGAGGCAGTGTCATTGCCCCACTGCAGCCTTTGTGAGTGGTTGGCACACCATTTGAGAGTGTAGGCATCAACATTGTCGGTCCCTTGGACTCTCCCACATCAGGTGCACACAGGTTCATCCCGGTACTGCTTGATCATTCCACTTGGTACCCTGAAGCTATACCCCCTCGGACCATTACTGCCAAGGTGGTTGCTAGGAGTCTACTGGGCATTTTATTACCAAAGATGGTTTCCCTAAAGAGGTGGTCTCTGACAGATGATCCAGCTTCATGTCTAGTTACATGCAAGCAATGTGGAATGAATGTGGGGCAACCTATAAGTTCTTCACCGCCATCATCCCAAGACCATCGGTCTGGTTGAGAGGTTTATAAAAAAAAGACTCTCAAGGTCATGATGGGTGCTTTGGAAGAGCCTCCAAGGAGGAAATTGGATCTCCTCCTACCATGCTTGCTGTGTGCCTATATAGAAGTGCATCCAGTGAGTGTTGCTTTCAGCCCCTTTGAGCTTCTCTTCTGACATCCCATGAGGGGGCCCGTTGCCTTAAACAGAGAAGGTTTGGAAACCACATCTCTAGGTCCTCCTAAGCAAGTGGTGGACTATGTGTTAGGCCTCAGAAGTAGGATGGCACAGATGATGGGCAATGAATCAGCAAAACTTAAGACAAGCCAAGAATTAAATAAGTACTGGCATGACCTTAAGGCCTCACAAGTTGATTGGACTCCGGGCCAGGAGATCCTTGTGATGGAGCCTACCAAGCCTAGAGCTCTGGCTGATAAGTGGACTGGATCCTTCAGGATAATCTCCAAGATGGGTGAAGTTAACTATCTGGTTGACATGGGAGTCCCTGGGGTAGCCCCTCAGGTATTCCATGTTAACAGGCTCAAGCCTTTGCACGGAAGAGAGGAAGTCTCATATCTTCTGCTAGCTTCAAAGCAAGAGGAGGATGACAGTGAGCCCCTTCTGGATTTTCTGATTGCAACCCTCAGGATGGCTCAGTGGAGGGAGTATATCTCTCTCCCTATCTGACACCAGAGCAGCAGAGGCCCTGCAGGGCTTTGCTCCGGCAGTATACCTCTCTAATCTCAATGACACCAGGCGTCACCCTGTGGTGCAGGCACAAAATTAACACTGGTGACGGTATACCTGTCACAAGCAGATGCTATCAAATGTCAGATACTGTTAAGAACCACATTCAGGCCGATATCGTCAAGATGTTGGAACCTGGTGTAATTGATCCCTCAACCAGTCCCTGGTCCATTCCTGTGGTCCTTGTCCCCAAAGCAAGTTCCCAGGCAAGTACCAAGGAATAGAGGTTCTGTGTGGACTACCAAGGAGTCAATGCCATCACTAAAACGGACACTCACCCATTGCCCAGGGCTGATGAGCTTGTGGACACCATAGGTGCGGCCAACTTTGTCAACACCTTTGATTCCACCTCACACTATTGGCAAATAGCTCTAATGGACCAGGCCAAGGAAAAAACTGCATTCTCAACATGCGCTCAATGGGCAGGAGGCCTTTTGTGTTGCCTATCTAGACGACAATGCTGTTTGCAGTTCCACCTGGGATGAGCATTAGACTCATAAGGTGTTGCAGGCCTTGAAAAGTGCTAACCTCACTATCAGGGCCCACACGTGCCAGATAGCTCAGGGGAAAGTCGCTTACCTTGGTCATGAGGTAGGAGGGGGTCCAATCCAACCTATCCCCAGTAAAGTACAGGATGTACATGACTGGTAGACTTCCACTTTTCAAACCCAGGTGAGAGCTTTTTTGGGCCTCACTGGGTACTACCAAAACTTCATGGCAAACTATGGCACCATAGCTGCCCCTCTGACAGCTCTGACTTTGCCCAAGAAACCGAGGATGGTTAATTGGACAGAAGACGGTCAGAGGGCCTTTGTTGGCTTGAAGTAAAGTCTGTATAGGGCACCTGTGTTTTGTGCTCCTGATTATAGCCAACCCTTTATTGTTCAAACTGATGCCTGCAACACCGGAATTGGAGCTGTCTTGTTCCAGTTAGATGACAAAGGAAGGGAACATCCTATCATATTCATCAGTAGGCAACTCAAAAGTAGAGAACCTAGGTGGGCTACTGTTGAAAAGGAATGTTTCAGTGTAGTGTGGTGCTTTAGGCGTTTTAGACCTTACCTTACGGGATCCACCTTCAAGATCCAAACCGAACATAAGCCCTTAAAGTAGCTTATGCAGATGAGGGATGAAAACCTAAACTGCTCAGGTGGTCCATTTGCCTGCAAGGGCTATACTTCACTATTGAGCGTAGCCCAGGGAAGAGTCATAATAATGCAAATGGCCTTTCCAAAAGGTATGTTGACTGGCTGGATGAGGGTGTCAATCTCATGGGAGATTAGACCACCCTAACCTCAGTCTGGGGGGGTGACGGTGATGCTGGAAATGCATTGGAGAGACAGGGCCTCCACGTCCTTGTCCTGCATTCCCTTACCATGTGTGTTCTGTGTTAATTTCTGCACAGGATTCCAGTTAGGACCCATGGCAGTGCAGCCCTTCCTCTTTTTGGTCATGGTGAACAGAGACCCTTGAGATACCCTTATGGCACCGATGGGTGGAGGTACAACCCTGTACCCCTAGTGTATGTTTTTGCCCACAGAGCAGGGTATGAGCTGGTGGCAGCTCCATGCTGAATGTGACAGGTTCTCTGAGTATCCTCCATGTTGGTAACCCAAGACCTGCCATAGGAATTAGTGGATACCTGATGGAAGGCAAGATGGCCCTTGGGGCCTTTTGGTTTCCATTGCCAGTTACCTTCTTTTCCTAAAGTCCTGGGAAGCCCTGAATCCATCCCTTCCCCTGACTGGCTGTTTGGTGGAAGAACCGTATATGGTAATGCATACATGCCAACATTCTGTGACCAAAAATCTCTAGGCATCTTAAACTTTCTAAAATAGTCTGGTGAGGAGGTAATGATAGGAATAGGGCATGTCAGCAGCCCATTGTCATTGAATGAGCCTGTTGCCGCGGGTGCATTCAATGACAGAGGCGCCTGCCATGCCTTCTGCCACCACGCCAGCTCGGGGGAGCCCTTGAAAGACTCCCCCCGAGCTGGCGTGGTGGGGGGCTAATGGCGCCTTTTGTCAAAGGCACACGCGGCGGAGGGGCGCATTTGGCCTGCCGCCGTGGGCGCCTTTTACATCAAAAGCCTGCATGAAGCGCCTTCTCCCACTATGCCAGCTCGGGTGAGCCCTTGAAAGACTCCCCAGAGCTGGCGTGGCGGGGGCGAAAGTGGGTGTGGTGCCCAAGGCAGTCGCCCAGCTCGCCCCCCCACCCAAAGGCCGGCTCTGCACCAGACGATGCTGATCATGCTGTGACGGGGCTCAGCCAGCCAGGCCAAAAAACAAATTAACATTTTTTCTTTTTTTTTTTTAAATCAGTATTTGTTGCCACTAAATCGGTAGGTGGTAGGACTGCTTAAAACGGTATACTACCGCCTAAATCGGTAGGGTTGGCAATTATGGTAATGTGGGGAAGTCCAGGCCAGTCTGGCTGGAGCCTTCCTAGTAACTGTGACCAATATGTATTCTATTTTATGGGTGTCTGGTATCTGTGTGTGTAACATAATGAATGAGACAGCACTGCCTGAAACTGACATGAATGCAGTGTGGTCTGCTGAAAGGCTGGTTGCTTGCCCCAATCCGCATTCCTTGTTATGGGTGTCTGGGTGGAAGTGAATTGCCTGAATGCCTGTGAGCTGGATGCCTGCCTGCATGAATGCCCTTCTGTGTGATTGGTTGACTGAGCTTGGCTCAGCCAGAGTGAATGAGGGACTCATGTGTATATCTGAGGACCTCTCACTTACAGTTTGTTCAGAAGCTTAAGATGAAACTTGAAGCTCATCCTTGAAGCCCAGCTGGAAGAAGAATTGCTGTTGCATTTCCTTAGATGAAATCTAAAAGCTGTTGAGTCGGTTGAGTACTGATCCGAGAAAGGACCTGGCTAGGAGACCTCTCTCCGTGCTATGAGGGACCATCGTGCAAAACGGCTGTTCTTCATCGAGGAACTCTAGAAGCCAGTCCTGAAAGGCTGTCGACTAGAGAAGGGGTACGCAGAGAATCTTGAAGTAAAGCACCGGACATCAAGGCCATCAAAGTCCCTTGCCGTCGACGGGGGTTCGGAGTATTTTCGTAACCGCTAGAAGCCAGTCGCGTCGTATCGCCCAGAAGCGGGGACAGCTTGACGCCATGCTGCCCAACGACTGGAGCCGCAAAGCTCCACCTTGCCTATGAACATTTGAACAAGGGCTTTCTTGCCATCACCGTCGACCACTTTGTCACACCAGAGAAAGTCGAGGTCGCTGACTACCGAGGAAAGTCTGCCAGTGGGTTTCCTGCCTCCCGAAGCCAACAAAGACATCCCGAGGACACTGACGGAGTGAAGATCCGAGGTCCAGGCCGTGGTAGAGTCCCAATTGCCAAAGCTATCCCGAGGTACGTGTTGTGGCTGCAGGACCGCCGAATCCTCTCCCAACCCTCCACGCTCCCCTGCTGGGCCTACATCCATCACTGAGTCTTCTTTGCAGCACCAAACACTTTGTATCATGGTGGACCGACACCTCCTCTTCCCAGGACTTCCTCGAACGATCATCGAAGAGCACCGCAACGATCGAAGCTGATGTCTTGTATGCCAGTGTTCCACTTTTCTTTTGAGGAATCTCGACACCTTGTGGCTCCTGGTTGAAAGGGAGTCCACCATCGAGGGATCCATCGAGGAACTGTTGAAGAATCTCTTCCAAACCATGTACATTGGGGTGGTTGAACTTTTTGTCCACGAAACAAGACTGATTAAACATTAATGGACTGGTCTTGTTAATACTTTTATTACAGGTAGCCCAGGTAGGGGGAGGGGGGGAGTCATCACTCAGAAATGTGTCTTAGTATCTAAAGAAAGCATTCTGTTATTGTTTAACCTAACTTGCCTTCCTTCCTATGATCTATGTTGATACACCTTAGTGCACGAATTATATGCATTATAAACTGTCAGCAGTTGATGCATTTTAAAGGAATCTAAAGCTAAGTGTGGTACCACATAGCCATTGTATATATTTGCCATATTAGAATTATCAAATTACAAAGTGTGTTATTAGTTGTGTATATATCTCCGAACCTTACGTTTATAGAAAGAACTTTGTTAGCACATAACATAGTGTGTGGACATTCCTTTGTAGGGGTTTGGGTACTGTATTTAAGAATCAGCCCGCATCATCTCCTGAGAGCCTTGGTTGCTCGCCGATTGCTACCAAAAAAAGACAACCTTGACTTGGGTGCTATGTGCCTCTGCTCTGCCATATAGAGAGCAGAAGTACAGATACCACCCTCCAGTCTATACAGGTGTGCATTTAGGTGGGGGACTGCTGCTACGACTACACGCTGGCATGCCCAAGTAAATGCCCACTTCTTTGTTGGAATCCTACCAATGTATAGACTTGTATGGGAACTCTCATGGACTGACTGCAAGTAAGGGTTTTTTATGAAGGACAAAAGGTAGATTGTTGCAGTAGGCCTCCTGATGCTCAGCTCTAAGATTCTGCTTGCTGCAATTTGCCTGGCGGTCTGCTGCCTTCTCCCAAGCAGAATACTGGCATTTACCACAAGAAGGCCTTCTAACTAAACTTGCAATGTTCATTAGCAGGGAGCTTTCTGGCTGCTTAAATAACAAATCCCCCTTTCCTCCTCCTCAAAGCAGTGCTTTTCTTATTCCCACGGATGGTGCTGGTCAATGACATGCGCTGAGCTGATACAATTGGAAAACAAACGTTTATAATGTTGAAGCAGGGGAGGTTTTTGATATGCTAAAAAACACTGAGTTGTCAAAATAATGTTCTGTATTCTGCGCGAATAAGAACCGCTGCTGCCTGGATGAGCGTGTGCTCTCCCTTCTTGTGGAACTCATTAAAGCATGCCGAATGGTAGGAGTACGTGAAAAAAAGGCCTAGCTGATGCTTCGGCCATTTCATCGCCAAGCGGTGGCAAGTTGCCATGCCAACACCATACACTGCCATACAAGGAATATTTAGCTATCGTCACTTCAAAAAACCAAGAGAACAGTTCAAACGTATACGTTTTAGAAAGTGCTCCTTGTGAGCAGGGTTTGACTCTCTTCCCCTGGATCAATTCAGTAAAACCATGGACACAGTGCTGATTCAATAACGCAACAAGTATTTTACATCCAATGCGTCCTTCCACTTGACAAAGTAAAGATCTCTTTCATAAACACTTGTTCAAAAATCAAAGAAGGTGTTGTTTCTAACATTATCTGTCTTGGTAAAGCAAATGGCCATCTCTCTCCAAACATCTTGGTAAAGCAAATGTCTCTTCCTTACAAAACAAAAGTTCATAAACCAATGCAATTGTTCTCCACAGGATGAAACACAAGTATTAGTACTGGCATTTACCACAAGAAGGCCCTCTAACTAAACTTGCAATGTAGCACTTTTGTTTCAATGCAATACTTTTGGCAGGATAGCACAGCAACAACCTTTTGGTAATGCAACAGTTTGTTAATAGGTTTAACAAGTTCTTTCCACCATACCTTTGTGCCGCAAAACACACTGGTTTAAATCATCTTCTTCTTTCCTGGTATACTTGCCTGCTGGACTAACTATTATGGTCTCTTTCCTGGTGTGCTCACCAGCCAGGAAGAAAAGTCTTACAACTACAACAAATCTCAGTGGCAATGTTTGTTCTAAGATTCTCCACACCAGTATCCTTTGTGAGAAGGGCTGAACAATGGCTGCCGCTTTTTACAGTCTCTTGACTCTTGGGGCTGTGGGTTCCAGGTCTCCCCAAACGGGAAACTCAAGAAAGGAGAATTGCGCCCAAGATAAGGTTTAACTATTTGTTTACAGTCTCTTGGCTATTGGCAATTTGGGTTACAAGTTTCCCCCAGGTGGTCTCCCATTGAAGGAGAGTTGCACGCTTGTCACGTCTGTATGGTTTATTTACAGCCTCTTGGCTGTTGACATTGTGGGTTACAGGTTTCCCCCAGTTGGTATCCCATATAAGGGGAGTTGTACCCTTGTCATTTCTGGACTATTTGTTCAGTTTTCAAATCTATTATTTACCACCAGTTGACCTGCTCGGTGCACCCCGTGGTCATCTTGTACTTAAGGCAAACTCACCGGTCTTCCATGGCATCTCTGGATCATTGTTCGCTGCAGCGGCAAACCTCCTGTGTCCTGCCCGCTCAGTTGCCAGTTTCTGTGTTCGTTCAGTAAACTGCACGCTCTTCCCTGGAGCTCTGACAGCTGCATTAATCCTCTGCAACCCCTCGCACACCGAATACCACAAGCTGGGTTGGGAGCATGTCTCACACTTCTCTTCTCAGCACCACTTCCTGCTGCACACACTGCTGGCATTCTTCCTTCCAGAGCATCCACAGCATTCACAGCACACCAGACTGCTCTGCCTCTGCTACTCCTCCCACATCTCTCCTCTCCCTCATCTGCAACTCGTTTGTGAGTTTAAATGTCTCGTTCACGTGTTCTACTCTGCCACAACTAGACCGCACATTCTGGTTAATGGCATTTTTGATCCTTACTAACTCTGAACCCTTCTTCCTCGTCCCAGTACCGCAAGCATTAGGGCCCTGAAGTCCATAATAGATAGCATAGCATTTATATTGGTTTGTTCTATTTTACAATATGCCTTCAAAGCTTCAGGCAGAATAGGGGAGTCGTGAGTTCGGGAGGTCACCAATTCCCCTTGATATGAGCCCCCTCCCTTGTGATCATCCCACATAATACCAGTGACAGGGTCAGGATTAGGTAGCGGCTGCCTTCTCTTGGCCACATGACTGGAGGCCCATACCAGGGTCTCAGTGATGATCTAACTAGATTCTTCACATAAGCCTCACATTTGATGATTCCATTAAAGCATGGCATTCTCACTTAACCAATGTGACAAATCCTTAGGTGTCGTCACTTCTCCCCAAGGGGGAACCCCTTCCCATGAGTCCAGGAAGGTGGGCCTGCTACCTGATATTCCCACTGTGGGTGGTACTCAATGGCAGGATCTCATGGGGAGAGAGTCTCCCTCTAGGGACAAGGACGACCATCTAGGGATAACAACCAACACCTTATATACCTCAATACTATATAGATCCCAGTGCCTTACCTAACACATCCATGTACATCTCTAACCCTGGGGAGTTGAAATCAGCTAATATTAAGCTTAGGTATTGCTGCAGTGTCTGGGAAACTGACAAAGCTAAACGTATTGAGACGTGGTGGCTCAAGGGAGGCATAAGGATTACCACAGAGCCACTAACAACATGGATTGACATTATGCGAAGGCAGTACAAGCCCTATTACAAGGAAACTGATGAAGGACTCAGCGTCTTCTACCATGGAAGTCAGGAGTCTGTGTCAGCTACCCGGGAAGTTCAAACCGGACAAAGTGAGCGGGAGGCAAGACATTGCCAATGGCGAAGCCGCAGAGGAGCCAGCAGGAGACCGACTCCTACCAGGACCACTGAGCGAGTGGCAGTCCCCCACCATTTACTAGGTGGACCACCAGAACTAAACAGGTGTTGTTCCCAAGTGGGGAACAAGAAGGCGAGACATCACTGTTTCGTAAGAAGAGGGGTTTGTGGAGCTGTGGGAGAAAGCCTGGAGAGGCTGGCGAGAAGAACCACAAACTCTGGAAGAACCGGGGCAAGGATACCCGGCAGAGTGGTGTAGTGAGCCAAGCGTAGCCTCTGGGATAGAATACCACAACCCATGGAAACCATGATATCACTGGCCAGCAGATAAGAGTCTGGGAACGGTACACACACCTAGAGAGAATTGGGGGGAGTCTCCCTCATGCTGGTGTCATGCAGAGCCACTGACCATCAGGGAGGGGTCGAGCAACAAGAACAGAAAGTTAACCAGGTCATCTTCATCATGGCAGTACCTGGAAGGGAAATAACCCGGGTCTGCCAAATCCTTCTATTAAAGAGATATGGGTCTGGGTCCTGCACCCACAAGGAAAGACCAGTATAGTGTGTTGCATCAAGTAAATGTATACATATGCAAATACATTGTTCTCCAAATACAAACCTGTGTACATTTGTTATTCTGCCATTTTAATCCTGAATGTTTGTAGCCCATGGATTGTACAGTATAAGACATACACTTCTGGAATGGAACATTGGGATACTGTTGTTGAAGAGAGAGATGTTATGAATTTAAGGAAGAAGGTAGACTGATACAATGGCAGGTTGGGTCTGTTTATTAAGTAACTTGATGAGAATCTGATGGAAGTAATAAATGCTTACAATTACTTCAATGTGCCTCAAGTGTGTATCTCATTAGAGTGCCATGTGTGTTTGCTGCCAGGAGGTTGGCTGGGACTGTCTGGTCCCAATTAACATACTGGTCCCAGTGTGTCTGGGTGGAATTAATGTGTTTTGCCACTTGTGGTCCTGATTGGCCCACAGCTGGGGTGTGGGTACGGGGCAGATCTACGATTGGCTAGTGGGGCATGCTGCTCTTATCTGGCTTTTAGGATGAGAATAGAACCCCTGCACACACTCTAGAGAGATCCTGGAAGAAAATGAAGCAGCCAAGACTCCTGCTCAGCTGCAAGACCTGCATGGAAATTGGAGACCTGTTGAAAGAAGGCTTGCCAACCAACTTCTGCTACTGTCCTGGGTGAGCCCTGTCTTGAAGGTGATCGCAAGCAGTCCTTCTCCTGCCATGTTCCGTCCATCTGGAACTCAATCCCGGTAGATTCTCGAAATGCCCTTAATCCTCCAGTTCCATAAAACACAAAATATGTGGCTCTTTGAACAACACCTGCCGGAGGACTAACAATCCCACTCTCCCTCCACCAACAGTACTGCGTTACTGTATGAAATGCCAAAACCAATTCTGACACAATTCAGTTGTCCAGTGCCCTGCTGCTTGTGAGCCAAGTTGCACTAAAAGTGATAAAATAAAATACAAAATAAAACATGGGGAGCCCCGTGATTGTTAGGTAGTGGTAGAGAACCTTGTGACTTTTCAGAGCGCAACAAGGCAAGGGAGGGGAACAGGGGAGAACAAAACAGCAATCTTACTAGGCCCAGTGACATTGAAAATGCATAAGTGCATGGGAGACGGGGAGGGGAAAAGTGCATGGAATGGGGGAGAAGTGGAGAGTGCGGAGCAAAGGAGAAATGGATAAATAATATTAAATAAATAATAAAGGCAACAAACAGTGGTAGTGCAGCCAGCAATTGGCAAGTGCTGGGTTTAAGGCAGCAGACAGGATAGGTCTGATAAGTGCAGGAAGAAAAAAGGCGAGGGACTGCATGGGTACAGATACAGACCCCAGTGCAAGGGGTGGCCCAGAGGCAGTGCGGGAGGGTGGCAGGGTGAGCAGGTACCTGGGTCCAAAGGACAGAGGGTGGCCAGGTGCACAGTGCCAAGAGAGAACAGATCAGCAGGGGAGAGGGGGAGTGAAGGCAGAAACAAAGAGTGCAGGGAGGCTGTTCCAAAGGGAGGCCCAAGCCGAAGACGGAGCTAAACGCTGAGGTGATTCTGTTCAATGATGGATCTTATATATGTAATAATATGGGCAGCATTTCTGTGAGATATGCTGTATATACACTGCTTGAGGTTCTACAAGGCTATCCACTACCTGATGTCCTTCTGCCCAGGTAGCAGAATTGATCAGCTCCCCTAGTCTATTGGACTATTAGTCATACCTTCCTCATCCATAAACAGTGCCCACAGTTCTTTCCCCAAATGGGATTGTATTTGGTTCAGAAAGCAATGGGTATTGCGGCCTAGTTCCCAAGGGATGAACATTGGTATCGTAAGGGCTTGATAACAATCAAGCTGCCAGTTGGTGTCCAACGCCTCTTACCATTTGCCACTCTTTTTTTCCTCAAGTCAATTTGTATGGTGTTGAAGGTGCCCACTCCCCCCCGGTGTTGAAATCTTGTAAATCAACAATGTCTTCCCGTATTAGGGATCTGCAACCATACACGCTCTAAGCCAATGGGTGCATTATTGGTTAGCGATTCCTGGGTTTCCAGGGAGGCAGTGTCTACTTTAGGTGCTCTGTGCATGAAGATCATTCCTCCTTTAGTGGCCCTTTCATACTGCCAGATTCTACCTTGTGCCCATACTGCTGTCTCAGCCCCCAATAGTTAGTCTCACGGGGGACTCATTTGAATTCAGCATGTGCCACACCATTATTTTGCTTGCTGTACGACTGTGTGGTTTTGCCCCCCTTGATCTAACAACCCACAAATTGACAACTCTAGTGGTTGAGCAGTTTTACTCCGGGCACTCTGGGTTTGCACCCGGGTGCCTACATTAACTGGCATCAGGGGCCCCATCTGGGGCTGGATATTTATAGAAACAACATTTGAATCTATTTTATTGGGAGATTTGGAATGGTGCATCATGCCACTGTGGGCTTTCTCCACTAACAGGGCAACCCTTGTGTGCCCCCCATGTTGGATTGACACTCCCTCAGGGATTCTTCATTTCTTTGTATTCCAAAATAAGCAGGAGCAGTTTCTTTAGAGTTGTTAGTAGTAGTAGTAATTTCTTTATTTCGGGTTAAGCAGAAAATCCATAAAAGATACATCATACACAACCATTAGACACAAACTATTCCAGACATTAAAACATAGGGCAACAATTCATTTACAATATCACTTACATAAAACCATTTCACACTGTTAAAAATTGTCTAAAACCAGGTGCAAACCTTTTCCCAAACATTAGAAATATAGAGCAGCAATTTGTTTACAAAATCACATATATAATACAGTTTGACATTCATAGAGTCGTTAGTTCTTCAAGAACTAGATTGCATGTACATCCTGTTGGTGGATTCATATCTGTGTTGTCAATAGTGATGTCAATGGGCATTCTCGTTGATGAATGGGTACAGAGAGAGGTAGCACACAATTGTGACTTCAATGTCCCACCCCTTAACTCTGGTAGCTGTTGGTGATAAAGACATGCTAGACTCATGTATCACCTACTTCTACCCATGCTCCCATGTTGGCTGTGGGTTGATTGCTATGGTCTGAAGCTCTGGTTCTTCAGTGACATTAGCTGCATTGACTGCAACAAGAGTTGTAGTGGCAATATTTCCAACTTTATCAGCCGTTTTACATGCTTGGTCGACAATGCAATTTTCCCTGGCAACATTATCAATTAAGTTCTCGAGGGCTTTAGTGAGATGGAACTGGGACGAGGACATAGGCAGAAAACATTGATTTGTTCCCTCCTCTACTTTTGATGATTTGAGAGGGCACGTCGTGGTGCTTCGGTCAGGATGGTAATCTATCCCTCTATTTGCATGGCTGTAGCTCACTGGTCGATGCGCAAACACTTCACTACGGCCTGTAATATCTGAAATATCTGTAATGTCATTGTTATCATTGTTGGCTAGACATTTCCTACCTTATTGTTTGGGCTGTTTCCCGCCATAGGGTTCAAACCGCCCTGAGGGAACTGATTAATATCTTTGCTCACGTTATAGGCTTCGCCAGTGAGTTTAACAGGGCTGTGGGGGAGGGCCTTTACACTGCCCAAATCGCTAGAAATGCCTGCTGCAGAGGGCATTTTGTGTCACACTGTCAAAATGTTGCACTTTGACTGACCAGATGTCAGAAAACTACACAGTATGTCGTGCAGTGGGGAGCAGGGTAAATCAGAATCTGCCAAGAGGGCCGGTGCTGCTGCCATGTCAAATAAACACGTGGTGGAAAGCACTGAGTAGTCAACAAAGACACAGAATCACAGGAGACAATGGACAATGGGCAGACTGCAGTTCAAATGCCAGTTCAGATCAAATCGTCTAACAATATCTATCTCTCTCACTCTTGACATTCTTTCCCTTGTCACGAGGGTCCGATTAAAGCCTTCCAGAAAGTGCAACTCTTGGTACGACTCCGACCTGGCTGCCGTTAAACGCAAGTGTAGGGCAGCTGAGCGGAAATTGACCGCATCTGATGAACCATCTGACAAACTGGCCTGCTGTCTCCTTCAAAGGCAATATCGACTCTGCATCTGCTCCAAGAAAAGAGTCTTTATTCAAGCCTGCATCTCTGCAGCATCAAACAACACGGGCAAACCTTTGAAAGTCTGCAAGGAACTGGCCAATCCTGCAGCAGCCTCGTCTTCTGTCACACCCACCTATGACGTTTACTGGGCCCTGGCTGCGCACTTCACTGCAAAAACCCAAGACATCCTTTTTACCCTCTCTTTCACACTACTATATACACCAACACTGGAGCCTCCCTTGGCCCCCTCTCCACTTAACCTCTCTTCTCTCTCACCCGTCACACCTGAAGAGGTCACCGGACAAGTTCGATCTATTAAGGCTTCATCCAAACAGTTGGACCCCTGCCCCTCCAAAACCATTAAAGATAATATTGACTCCCTCGCCCCACCCTTGACTGATCTCTGCGATCTCTCCTTTCCCACTGAATTTTTCCCAACTGTCCTTAAGCACCCCCTTGTGCACTCTCTGCTCAAAAAACCTTCTGCCGACCCCTCCATTCTGGCAAATTACTGTCCTATCTCCATCACTCCTTTCCTGGGTAAACACCCGGAGAAGCTGGCTATCTCTCAGCTGAACTCCATACTGAGTCTATTGGTTGCTTCCATGACCATCAAGAGCATCCAGAGGCACAGAAACTGCTCTTCTGAATACCCATGAAGACCTGCTCTCAAATCTCGACACTAACACCCTCTCTGTCCTCATTCTCCTAGACCTCTCCTCTGGCATCGTTGCAGTTAACCACGAACTCCTGATTGCACATCTATATGACACCCTGGGAATCACAGGACAGGCTCTGGTGTGGTTATCCTCCTTTCTCTCTGACTGCCCATCCCAGGTGGAACTCTGAGCCTTTCGATTGACTATCGCTCTCTAAACCAGTGGCGTTCCCCAGGGATCTAACCTATCCCCCTGGTTTTTCAACATCTATATGGCTGCCCTGGCACGTGTGATTGCCACTTTCATCTCTGACTTCCAGTGTTATGCAGATGACACGCAACTATCTTTCAGGCTACGCTCAGCCGCCTGCTCCATCTCGCTCATATCTGACTGTCTGTCCGCTATTCAGTCATGTTGTGCTGCAAACGACCTCTGCCTCATTTTCAGTAAGACTGAGATCATTCTCATTGGGACCCCTGCTCCCGCTTTCCAACTTTCACAACTTTTTGCAGGAAACCTTGGGGTTATTTTTGACTCCACTCTCTCCTTCTACTCTCACATTTCTGACATCTCCAACAAGTTGAACAATCAACTACACCTCCTCAGAGGTACTTGAGCTTTTCTTACTTTCCCCCAGCGGCTCACTGTCTCCAGGATACCTAGGGTATCATGGAGACGATTTATGAGGATGGAGTACTTGACTGTGTCAAAGGCAGAAGAAAGATCTAGGAGCAGCAGAATAGAGGGTGTGTTTGAGTCCAGGCTAGAGAGCGGGTCTTCACAGGTGTTAAGGAGAGCAGTGTCCATGACTCTGGAAGCCCTGAAACCAGACTGGTGGTCATCGAGGCAGCAAGCCATTTCAGTGTGGAGGGTCAATTGGGGGATGACCAGATTCTCCGTGAGTTTGCCCTAAAAAGGGTTGATAGAGATAAGATGATAGTTAGCCAGGCAAGAAGGGTCAGTAGACCGCTTTATTTAGGAGAGGATGCACAAGTGTTACACTACGGCACCCACTCAGGGGGTCTTCCGTGTCCATGTCATCGCATCGCACAATATGGATAGACCTAATATCAGGTCTTTGAGGCGAAGCTTAGCACTTCACCGCAACATAAGGAATGTTGCAGCTCTGTTCTTTTACCGCTGGCGGCTACCCTGGAGAAAGATACATGGTTCCCATTTACAAACTACATCTCCCATGAATCTTATCACTTAGTTGTAGTCCTGACTATGCTGACACGAGAGCCTCGTTTCGCCTGGTCACGCCTCCTCCCTGATTTAGTCAATGGCAGCTTACAGAGCGCTGCTTCTGTTTTGTAAGAGGATTCAATCCAGCACTACAGCTAAGTCAATGCCTAGTCTGGGATACTGAATGGAAACCCTTATTGATATATCTTTATGTCCATTTCATGAGTTCTGGATGCCTACCCCTTTATAACACCCCTCTCTTGGAACGCCCCTGACCCCACTGAGCCAAGAAGTAGTTCTGTTTTGCAAGTTTATACGGTTTATTTGAGAATGTAAACAATATATATATATCACACTTTATAATAAATTAATAATTAGTTTCACACTTCAGAACATGAGTAGTTAACAACAATGGGTAATGTTCTACTAATAAACTGATTTGATTACCCAGAAGTAGTATAAAGGATGAGGTAGCACGCTTGGGAATAGGAACAGAAGAATAAGGTGGTAGAGAATGCTTTATCTAGTTTCAGAGGGATGCAATGTTGAATGAAAGTGCAATACAGAAAATACTCAATATGATTTCAACAAAACAATGTAATCACTTTCCTCTGGCAATCCACTCCCCCCCTTTATGCAATGCAAGGAAATGGAAGGAAAGCACACAGTTCTCAGAAATGCAATCAAATGTAATTCAGTTCACCCCAGCAAGCTTAGACTACAGAAGTTTGAAACACAGGCCCAAAATGCTTTTATATGTGCTGGCAATGAAGTGAGGAATATGCTGAAAATGGTTTCAATTCCCTTTAGGGGGTTCAGGGTGAGTGAAATATACTTGGGATGAGTTCAGGCTCACTTTAGCAAGGATCTAGCAAGGATCTAGGAGTAACTAGCAGGTTAAACGAATTTTTGGCAAAGGAAAGCAAGGAAGCTGCTGTTTTCACACGTGGCTGGATTTTTAACCAAATCGCGAATCGCAGCAAAATTTGCGAATGCGTGACTCACGATTACGGCAAAAGTATGAGGAGTAGCAAGTCGAGATTCTACGCTTGCAGAGGAAAGTTAAACCAAGTTCCTAGCCCAAACGGTTCCAGAGATACGGACGATTAAATAAAGGTAGTTTTTCGGATTTGAAATTCTAAAAGTTCAAAGCGACAGGTTACAGCTTGCAGCTAGAAAATGACAGGTGACAGTTAAGAGGCAGTTCTGGTTAGATTTAAAATAGATTGAATTATATTATTTTAACTAAGTTCTGCTAGGTACTCACAATATATTTTGAAATAGGCCTCCCCACGGATCTGGTCAGGTTTTGGACTGGACTCCGGTTCTGGTCTCGGCACTTCACAGTGATCTGGGTCAGCTCTCTGGTTCTGCTAACAGTGGTCTGGGTCACTCTGGATCTCTGGCCTCTGGTTCTGGATAATGCTCTGCTTTCTCTGGGTACAGCGCTGCTTCTGGATCTTTCTGCACAGCTTTCTCTGGATCCAGCGCTGATCTGCACGGCTCCTGGATGCTGCTACCGCTGTTAGGTTTGCTGGATGCTGAGGCCTACTGAGAAGAGTTCTCAGTTTGTGGGTTTAGGCCCTTGCCTTGAGTTCTGAATCAAGTTCTTTGGAGTTTTAAAGTCTAAGTGTTGAATCTGGTATCTTCTGGATGTTGTATGGTCCGGCAGCATGCTCCGCAGCAAATGGAATTGAATGTCTCTACCTGTCCCAGCAGTCTCTTTTTATGTGTTTTGAAAGTGGGTGTGTGCCTGGGCCTAGCTAAGCCTGCCCCTTTCTACTTGTCATTGGCCCAATTCTCCCCTCTCCCATGATTGGGGAAGGAACTGTGAGTCATAGTGATGCTGTAGGTTTTATGGGTCAGAGGATCCTCCCCTGGTCAGTTTGCCCACAAATCTATATTTTATCAAAATGCACATTTCTCAAATACATAGTGGTTTGTCATAGCATGTACATATTACCTATCACATGAGGTAAACTCTGCTCTTCCTGAGGGCTTGCATTCAAAAATGGCAACTTATTTTCGATTTTAGTGGGTTATGCAACCTTGGTTCTTCATTAAAAATTATACACATATACACGGCCTGTCCTTACATACTCCAGTAAATTCCCATGTCTCTAGCTTAAACACAGAGTCTGTAGTATCCATAAATAGCGGGGTTTTGCCCCAGAACATCACACAAATTCCCAACGCGTCTTAAAACGTGCACAGAAAATTCACAAGAATTATGGTATCATTTAAATAATTTTGACAAGTCTGCACTGTGAGTTATACATCTTTCTTAGAATCATATTCTGGCCAACAGGGTTGTGTCTTTTCAGGTCACATGGTGTAGAAACCAGTTTATCCAGTTTCTGCCAAGCTCAGAGACCCTGCCCCTCCCAGCTTCTGCCAAGAGGAAGCTATTTTACAGTCTCCCTAACAAACCATCTGCCTGGGCCCTGGAAGGCCCATTGTTCAAGAGGAAGCCATTTATGGCCTCCCCCCAATAAACCCTCTGCCTGGGTCCTTTGTTTAGCCTCTAGCAGTCCCTTGGTAATTCAATCAGAGAGGGGTAACCTCCCCTCAGAATGCAGCCAGGCCTGAGAACTGCTGTGGATCCAGTTTCACTCCAATTGGGGGGAAGTTGTCGGGCAGAATCCAGTTCCTTAAGCCAGGCCCCAGCTACTGTCACTTTTAGTTACCCAGTTTTCTGCATTCAAATAAAACTAACAATTTTTACACATGCAGCTGGAATGCTGATTCTAAGTTCAAAACTATGGCATTTTAACAGTGACAAACTATGTGGCAGTCACAAGTCTGTCCCTCAGTTTATTTACACATTTCGATTTTTGGTAATTTTAAATCCAGTTTCAGTTTAAGCCGCTGCAGACCTGCAGAGCTCAGCCAGTCTTGTTATAAACCTTCAAGTCACTTCAGAATATAACTTTACATTGTATCCACCTCTTAGTAAGTCTTTCTTTGGCCTGCTTTGGGTTCATTTATTCAGTTTTACACAAATGTCTGGTGTTGTTTTAAAACGCCGGCTTTCTGATAGTGGTGAGTACTGGTAATGCAACCATTTTTGGGATTTAAGAAAATGAATTCCCCACAGTTCTAGGTTGCTTTTGGCAATCAGCATTGCCATTCCCAATGGTTTCAGGCGACTGTGTGGGTAGTCCAAGGGTGGTTTTAGGCAGTGCCCTTCTGTGCCCATAACATCGGCAAAAATGGGTGGCAGCCTATTCTTCATGCATTTCCCTGGGCATTTTCTGGGAAGCTCTGGCCATCATGATGTTTTCAATGCCAGTAATGCACAGGTTTTTTTTTTTTTTTGGTAGGGCTCGGATGCATGGGTAAAAACATCCCACAAGCCCCCCTCTTGCGATGGCCATTCTGTTTCACTGATGGAACTCGCAAGATCTGGGATGTTCTCCTCATCTTCTTCCAATAGATGGCACAGTTCAGCATTTTTTTCTCCATTCTCCATCCGGTCGGATCGATCGGTTCTCCTCGCCGGTCCTGATGGGAATATTGGGCGGTACCGTGGGCCCATCGTCCTCCTTGGCCAGTCTCCAGGTTTTCTTTCTCCTAGGACGACAAAGGAAAAGCGGTAATACCTATTCATGGACATTTCTCCCCCACTATTGATATAGTAGGGTGGCATATATATTTTAGAACTCAACAGATATGAACATGCACATTTTTTAAAATGAAGAGACAGGAACACATAAACTTGAGAAACACAGAATTTGATAGGCTATATGTAGGATCTTTTAAGTTTCAAACTGAATTACTCTGGAGCGGCCCCCTCTGGTATTGCAGAGGACTCCTCCAGTTGCTGCAGAGTGTGCCTGGGATGGCAACACTTTAGCTGATTTATATGTACCCACTTGTCTTCCCCCTCTGCCAAACCACCTTTGGGGATGCGGATCTTGTAGGCCACAGGGGAGATCTTGTCTATAATCTCAAAGGGTCCCTTCCATGTAGGCAAAAATGTTCACTGTTTGGCCTGGTTCCTTTGGAAATTGTATAGATAGACCCGGTCCCCCACCTGATATTCCTTCCTGGAAGTTTTCAGGTCATAATGGGTCATCATACTCTCGGCTGATCTTTCTAGATTCCGCTGAGCATAGGCAAAAGCATGCTGAAGGTGTTTCCTTAAATTCTCCACATACTCATGAGTTGTGGAGGCATTTATCAACGTTTGCTCTTGGGTTCTGTAGAGCAAATGCTGAGGAAGCACCATCTTGTGTCCAGTCATCAACTCAAATGGTGACATTTTGGTTGCAGATGAAGGGGTAGATCTGATGGCCATTAGGACCAGAGGTAATCGGATATCCCAACTTGGCCCAGAATCTGCCACAAACTTTTTTAAGATGCTCACAATGGTTCGGTTATATCTCTCTACTGCCCCAGAAGAAGCTGGCCGGTAAGCAATATGCAACTTCCTTTTGACCCCCAGTATCTCCCACATCTTTGTCATCACTTCACTGGTGAAGTGGCTACCTCTGTCTGACTCAATCCTTTGAGGTAGACCAAAACGGGAAAAGATGTGGTTAATCATCAAGGCAGCTGCCGTTTCTGCCTTGCAGTTTGGGGCTGGGAGACATTCCACCCACTTGGTAAATAAGCGTGTCACAGTCAACATGTACTTATTCCCCCTAGCGGAGCGAATCACGGGGCCTACAAAGTCGATTTGTACATCTGACCATGGGAGTGTCATTCCCCTCTTTTGGAGAGGTGCCCGGTGTGTGAGGGATGTTGCCTGAAATTGTGCACATACAAGACAACCCTTCAAATATTGGTTGAGGTCCTGGCCCATGTGTGGCCAGTAGGCAACCTCTCTTAAGATTTCCAGTGTTGTGTGAAACCCCCTATGACCGGCGGTGGCCGCATCATGGGCGTGACTTAACATCAGGCTTCGGAATGAGGTAGGAACCACCCACTGATCGTGGCCAGCTTTGGATTTCCTTACCAGCAAGCCGTCTTGGATTCGGAACATTTTTGGACATTTCATCAACACTCTTAGGTCCCCTTTCCCAATGTAATCGGTATCCATCAGGGGAAAGTTCTCAGGGTCCTCAAGGTGTTGGTAAAACTTACCGATAATTGGATCCACCTTCTGAGCTGTAATCAAATCAGCATCAGGGGTCTCCTTGCTCCATTGGGCAGTTGAAAGATCATTGTGAGCATTTGTCTGGGATCTAATGATAGCAGTGACCTGGATTTCCCCCAACAGGGACTCAATCTCAATTAGATCCCCTTGGATGGCCCCGGTTTTGGCCAGCTGATCAGCTAAGTCATTTCCAGTTTTGTCTGGTCCCTCTACTTTGGAATGACCCTTGATCTTTTTCCAGTAGATGGTCATCCCATTCGATGTGACCAGATCATCAATGTTTTGGATCAACTTCCCATGTTTCAAGGGTTTGTTGTTAGCACATAACATGCCTCTGGTTTTCCAATTAACCAGGTGCTCCACGAACCCGGTCCTTACATAATCAGAATCTGTGATTATGACCAGTTTGTGGAGTTGATGTTGGACAGCAGTGAGGATGGCTTGATGCACAGCCATCAATTCTGCCACCTGACTACTTCGGGGACCAATTTTGTATCCAGGGGAGGGTTCTGGAAACTCCTTCACCCATGCATTCCCTACGCCAGCCACCAGTTCTTTCTCCCCGTCGTTGTCAACATGGTAAGAGCATCCATCCAAATAGACAGTGGGCATTCCCTCACACTTGTCCTCTTCAAAGACTTTGTGTGGGGAATTAAGGTATGCCTCCGTGTTGTCCTTGATTTTTAGACTTTCGTCCTCAAGACAGTTTTCTCTGGCACAATCATGCAAGTCAGCCAGACCTTGCGCGAGGGGACTCTTCTTGTTTTGGCCATATCTGACCTCCACAGGAAAGCCTTGCATTGACAGAATCCAGGAAGTAATTCGGGAATTACTCACATTCCCGGCCCGGATTCTGTCACTTTGGAGATATTGCAGAGGCTGGTGTGGAGTCTCCACTATGATGTGTTCCCCCTGGATAAACGGGTGGTAATTCTTCAATGCCCACACCGTTGCCAGGAGTGCCTTCTCACACTCGTTGAATTTTTCCTCCACAGAGGATAAAGTTTTGCTCGCATAGGAGATTACTTTATTGACCTTGTCATGCTTTTGGTATAATACTGCCGTCAAGCACGTATTAGAGAACCCCGTCTCCAGGAAAAACTCCTTGTTTCTGACAGGGTAAGCTAGGCAAGGCGCTTGTGAGAGGCTTCTCTTGAGTTGTTTTACCGCCTCGGCTTGTTCTGGACCCCATTCCCACTTGACCCCCCCTTCAGGAGATGAATCAGGGGTCTGGTGATCTCTGCGTAGCCCTCAATGAACTTTCTGCTGTAATTAGTCAGTCCAAGGAGGCTCCTTAGTTCCCGCAGAGTTGTGGGGTCTTTCAGTTTCTGAAGTGCTTCCACTTTCTTTTCCTGGGGACAGAGACCCTGAGGAGTAATCTCATACCCCAAGAAATTAACACGGGTTCTACACCACTGTGCTTTCTGAAAGGAAAGTTTTGCTCCGGCGGCCCTCAACTGGGTCAGAACATAACGGATCTCCACTATGTGTTCCTCCACAGAAGAACTTTTGATGAGGACATCATCTACATAAGCCAGGTTACCCCTCGCACCCAGGTCGGGCATGGCCTTATGTAGGAAAATGTTGAATTCATTGCCGGAGTTGAGGTCTCCGAAGGGAGTCCGGGTCCATGTGTACTGCTGGCCCCCAAAGGTAAAAGCCAGCTTGTATTGGTCCTCCCTACTGACAGGCACGGTCCAGTATCCATTGGTCAGGTCTATTGCAGTGAATACCTGTGACCCCTGGATCTGGGGAAGCCCTTGGTCAATGTAGGTCAGAGGCCATCGGGAAGTATGGACCCGTTTGTTGAGCTCCCTAAGGTCGGCGCAGAGTCTCCACTGGCTGTTTGGCTTCAATATTCCCAGCACCGGATTATTGAAGGTGCTGTGTATTGGACGGATTATTCCCCGGGACTCAAGGTTCTTAATTATTTCAGTAAGGGACTCCATTGATGCGAGAGGCAAGCGATATTGCTTCACAAACACTGGAGTCATGCCAGGCTCCGTGGGGATTGTTGTTGTGTGGATGTCGGTGCGGCCACAGTCATATGAGTCTACCGCAAAGAGATCTTGGAAATCCAAGAAAACTTGTTTCAACTTTTGCTTTTGTTCCAGAGTCACTCAGGCATCAGCTAGGTTGACTCCCTCTTCCACCATCTGCCTGAAGCCTGGAAAGACTTCTGGTTTGGCTATCTCAGCGGCCTCCTCCAGCTGGGTGGAGAAGTCCCTGGTCAGAGTACTGATTTGGACTGGAGGCTTCAGGTGGGAAAGGCAACCCTCATGGACCTGGAACATCACCTCATCCCTCCTGAAGTCACAAGTCACATCTTCCTTACCATAAGGGCAGGAAGTGTACACCAGGAAGTTCCCCCCATGCCGGGTAAAAATCCTGTCTGGTGTTGTATTGTCCTCACTGTCACTGTCAAAACAGTCCTTGTGGACTGGTCCTAACAGTTCATTTCCTAGATCAATGGAAAAATGTTGGTCATCAACCGCCATTCCAATAATGGTGCCTGCGGCTAGAGTAATACTCTTTAAGTCGCTGTTATCCACCTCTATTGGAATGGTGTCATGTTCTATGTTGACTAATGGAGTTGGGTTTACCCCCAACCCTTGCTGTTGGAGAGAAGCATTTAGATGTACATAAGCATCAGGGTTTTGCAAATATTGTCCTCTTTTAACTTTCACTTCCAGGGAGAATTGTCGGGTCCTTTCTGGGATGGTGACTTCCTCTTTAATATGAATTTCAACTGCATAAGGTAGCAATTGAGCTGACCTAAATGCTTTTTCTGGATCATCAAAGCCCATGGGATTATCCGCTAATCGGGACCAAGCTTTGAAGTTTATTAGGTCCAAACTAATGGCAAAGCGATTGAGAATGTCACTGCCTAAGTAAAAGGCGGCAGTGACGTCTCGCACGACCCAACAATTATGGACTATGCTCTTGTTGCCAATGGAGATTTTGAGCATACACCTGCTTGGCAGGAGCTGTTTGGAATTAGGTGCTTCCAGGTCCATTTCCCATTTGTCTATCAGTTTGAATGTGGGAATGGCTGGATCTTTTGGGAGTTGGCGGAACATGGCTTCGCTGAGTGAGTGAAATATACTTGGGATGAGTTCAGGCTCACTTTAGCAAGGATCTAGGAGTAACTAGAAGGTTAAACGAATTTTTGGCAAAGGAAAGCAAGGAAGCTGCTGTTTTCACACGTGGCTGGATTTTTAACCAAATCGCGAATCGCAGCAACATTTGCGAATGTGTGAATCACGATTACGGCAAAAGTATGAGGAGTAGCAAGTCAGTCCCAGGCTTGTTGGAAAGCTGAGATTCTAAGCTTCCAGAGGAAAGTTAAACCAAGTTCCTAGCCCAAACGGTTCAAGAGATACGGACGATTAAATAAAGGTAGTTTTTTGGATTTGAAATTCTAAAAGTTCAAAGCGACAGGTTACAGCTTGCAGCTCGAAAATGACAGGTGACAGTTAGGAGGCAGTTCTGGTTAGATTTAAAATAGATTGAATTATATTATTTTAACTAAGAGATTGGTTCTGCACAGTTCTGCTAGGTACTCACAATATATTTTGAAATAGGCCTCCCCACGGATCTGGTCAGGTTTTGGACTGGACTCCGGTTCTGGTCTCGGCACTTCACAGTGATCTGGGTCAGCTCTCTGGTTCTGCTAACAGTGGTCTGGGTCACTCTGGATCTCTGGCCTCTGGTTCTGGATACTGCTCTGCTTTCTCTGGGTACAGCGCTGCTTCTGGATCTTTCTGCACAGCTTTCTCTGGATCCAGCGCTGATCTGCACGGCTCCTGGATGCTGCTACCGCTGTTAGGTTTGCTGGATGCTGAGGCCTACTGAGAAGAGTTCTCAGTTTGTGGGTTTAAGCCCTTGCCTTGAGTTCTGAATCAAGTTCTTTGGAGTTTTAAAGTCTAAGTGTTGAATCTGGTATCTTCTGGATGTTGTATGGTCCGGCAGCATGCTCCGCAGCAAATGGAATTGAATGTCTCTACTTGTCCCAGCAGTCTCTTTTTATGTGTTTTGAAAGTGGGTGTGTGCCTGGGCCTAGCTAAGCCTGCCCCTTTCTACTTGTCATTGGCCCAGTTCTCCCCTCTCCCATGATTGGGGAAGGAACTGTGAGTCAGAGTGATGCTGTAGGTTTTATGGGTCAGAGGATCCTCCCCTGGTCAGTTTGCCCACAAATCTATATTTGATCAAAATGCACATTTCTCAAATACATAGTGGTTTGTCATTGCATGTACATATTACCTATCACATGAGGTAAACTCTGCTCTTCCTGAGGGCTTGCATTCAAAAATGGCAACTTATTTTCGATTTTAGTGGGTTATGCAACCTTGGTTCTTCATTAAAAATTATACACATATACACGGCCTGTCCTTACATACTCCAGTAAATTCCCATGTCTCTAGCTTAAACACAGAGTCTGTAGTATCCATAAATAGCGGGGTTTTGCCCCAGAACATCACACAAATTCCCAACGCGTCTTAAAACGTGCACAGAAAATTCACAAGAATTATGGTATCATTTAAATAATTTTGACAAGTCTGCACTGTGAGTTATACATCTTTCTTAGAATCATATTCTGGCCAACAGGGTTGTGTCTTTTCAGGTCACATGGTGTAGAAACCAGTTTATCCAGTTTCTGCCAAGCTCAGAGACCCTGCCCCTCCCAGCTTCTGCCAAGAGGAAGCTATTTTACAGTCTCCCTAATAAACCATCTGCCTGGGCCCTGGAAGGCCCATTGTTCAAGAGGAAGCCATTTATGGCCTCCCCCCAATAAACCCTCTGCTTGGGTCCTTTGTTTAGCCTCTAGCAGTCCCTTGGTAATTCAATCAGAGAGGGGTAACCTCCCCTCAGAATGCAGCCAGGCCTGAGAACTGCTGTGGATCCAGTTTCACTCCAATTGGGGGGAAGTTGTCGGGCAGAATCCAGTTCCTTAAGCCAGGCCCCAGCTACTGTCACTTTTAGTTACCCAGTTTTCTGCATTCAAATAAAACTAACAATTTTTACACATGCAGCTGGAATGCTGATTCTAAGTTCAAAACTATGGCATTTTAACAGTGACAAACTATGTGGCAGTCACAAGTCTGTCCCTCAGTTTATTTACACATTTCGATTTTTGATAATTTTAAATCCAGTTTCAGTTTAAGCCGCTGCAGACCTGCAGAGCTCAGCCAGTCTTGTTATAAACCTTCAAGTCACTTCAGAATATAACTTTACATTGTATCCACCTCTTAGTAAGTCTTTCTTTGGCCTGCTTTGGGTTCATTTTTTTCAGTTTTACACAAATGTCTTGTGTTGTTTTAAAACGCCGGCTTTCTGATAGTGGTGAATACTGGTAATGCAACCATTTTTGGGATTTAAGAAAATGAATTCCCCACAGTTCCAGGTTGCTTTTGGCAATCAGCATTGCTATTCCCAATGGTTTCAGGCGACTGTGTGGGTAGTCCAAGGGTGGTTTTAGGCAGTGCCCTTCTGTGCCCATAACATCGGCAAAAATGGGTGGCAGCCTATTCTTCATGCATATCCCTGTGCATTTTCTGGGAAGCTCTGGTCATCATGATGTTTTCAATGCCAGTAATGCACAGGGTTTTTTTTTTTTTTTGGTAGGGCTCGGATGCATGGGTCAAAACATCCCACAGTTTGCAGTTTGCTAATCGGCACTTTCCTGACCTCCGTGTCAACACCTTTTGTAATTCTTGTCTTCTTCTGTACCGAACCCTGCAAAACGCCTAGGGACTGCCTCTGGTTTCCGATCCTTAACCTTATTTGCTTCTTGTGTACCGAAACCTGCAAAATGCCTATGGACTGCCTCTGGTTTCCGACCCTTAACCTCATTTGCTTCTTGAGTACCGAACCCTGCAAACACCTACGGACTACCTCTGGATTCTCATCAGCAGCTGCTCGAGTCCTTAGAACTGATACAGTGATTCAAAGCGGTAAGTCAGACTGTAATTTACCACGTTCCCCATTGTAAGTTGGAACAGTTCCCTTCTGCTGTGACTCTGTGGATTTATTACCTAAATGTCTGCCATCCATCTCACTTCCTGTGTCCTAACTTTGGATATTAATCTGTTACCTGGACTGCCTACATTCCAGTGCACACTGGGACGCTCTGCTGAAAATTGCACCATCCCGTCCCTAGTGAGCTCCTCGTGTCACCCGGGCAAAAAGTTACCTTACTAACCTTCCCAATTTTTTATTTTATACCTTTGTTGTTTTTCTTTGGATATTCGATCATCCATATTCTCCAGCAGTGGTAAGAAAATCATAGCATCTCTCATATCCTTATTATCCTTAGGGGGTATAGTGTTTGATGATCTTCTCTATTCCGAGGGGGTGGCTGTTATCCAGTTTGTGTTCCATCAGCATAGGGGGAAATGCATCAAGGTAACAATTGTCAGTTATTGAAGAGGGGAAGTAGCTCTGATTATTCTTGGTTACTCACCACTATTCCTTTCTTTTCAGCTGGGTCAGTGGTGGTGCAGTTCTCTCTGCTCTTTTATGTGATCGGTCTCTCTGTTTGTTACAAAGTACTACAGAGGGTCATATTGCAGAAAAGGTATTTTACCCTGACAGAGAGGAGGCTTGGTTGGAGGCTCTAACCAGGCTCTTCAAGCAACTATCTGAATAATCCAGGCATCCTCTCTTTGGGTACTCTACGTCCGGTGAGTAACAAAACCAGAAGCCATGGAAGAAGGAGACCCCGTATACACATTAGTCCATTTAGTGTCTGAACTGCAGAATGATATGACCGCAGCACATCATGCTCTTCATCAGAGAATAGATGATATTCAGAAGTTTCCGACTCCTTAGTCTATGGGTGTTAATGCGTCTGATGCCTCTGCGTCCGGCTCAGGAGCCTCTAATGCCTCTGCTTCTGGGTTTTCCGCAGCTCCTGTTCTTATGGCTACTCAATTCCCATTGGCCAATATGGAACAGTACACTGGTGATCCAAAACAATACCGGACTTTCATCAACCAATGTAAACTGCATTTTCTTTGTGGTCCTAAGTCCTTCCCTAATTCCACCACTAAGGCGGCCTTTGTTCTGTCGCATCCAAGGGGAACAGCAGCAGCCTGGGCTAACCCTCTTCTTGAGTCAAATAGCTATGTGCTATATGATTGCGATGCTCTCATCTCAGCTATGAACAGGGTATTTGATACGTGATACAAATCCCAGGCCATGGATCTAGAATTCCTAAACCTACGCTAGGGTACCTCATCTGTATTTACATATCTTACACATTTCAAACAACTGGCGGCCGAAACAGACTGGCCGGAAGAAAAAGAATCGGCTGTGTTTACCAAAGGCCTGTCCAAGGAGTTAAAAGACGTTCTGGCTACAGTTCCGGTAGTTCCTACGACGTTTGGTGAACTGTTTAATTTGGTTCTACAAATAGATGCCAGAAGAGCCGAGAGGAGGGGTGAACACAGGACCTTTGTGCAGGCTCCTTCTCCCTCGGATTCCCCGAGTCCACCTGTCTCTGCCCCGGAACCCATGCAGGTAGGGGTCGTTAGGGGTCCTTTGACCCCCGCACAACTGGAGTACAGGCGTTCACACAATCTATGCATGTATTGCGGCTTGGCCAAACACCAGTTGAAAGATTGTCCTAAGAAACCCGCTAAGAAGGCGGGAAACGCCAGAACCCGGTGATAGGTGGAGTCCCTACACCGGGGGTAATCTTTTTGGACTCCCATGGTATAAATTCTGCCTCTGTCAGTTCGCCAGTGGTCTTTACTACATCGCCTGACAGTTCCTTTTCTTCCTTGGCTATCATCGATTCTGGGGCTACAGGAAACTACATGGACTATGATTATGCAACCAGTAACAATATTCCAGTATCCACCAAAGCTCATCCGGAAACCGTTCACGTGGTAGATGGCACGTCCTTGATTTCTGGTCTGGTAACCCACAACACATCCCTGGTACAAATGCAGATGGAAGAGGGCATGTAGAATCTATTTCATCCAAGTTAATCAAGGCCCCTCAGTTCCCAGTCATTTTGGGCATCCCCTGGTTGCAGCATCATAACCCTGCTATTGATTGGGCCAAGAAGGTCATCCAATTCCCCTCCTCATTATGTAATGAGAAGTGTTTTCAGAACACCATTGTATGCCCAGAATCATCTTGTCAACCCTTAGTAGCTTCCTGTAACGCTCACCTGGTATCCACGGGGACGTCACTCAGCCTGTTCTGACCTCTTACGACCTCGAACCCTTCCCTGGAGTCTACTCGACTGGAGACTGGGCCTGAAACACAGGATTGGTAGAGTTTAACCCCCTATTGTCTCTGTGTTCTTGAACCCCTTCTTCCGTGGGGTCCAACCCTTCCCTTTGATCCACAGCTCACCTTGTTTTCTTGGAAAGTGTGTTCTCCGTCCTGCTTTCAGTGCAAGGGCGCGTTGATTGATGCAGGCTCGTTGCTGCCTAGTTACTTCACTGGCAAGAGTCCGACAGGTAAGTATAATGAGTCTTTTGAACAGTTCTCTAACTTTGTTCCTTTCCTTCCTTAGATGATGGCCGGCGTCTGGGGATGGCGACGTGCTGCTGAGATGAGTAGCGCTGAAGTCGAGTGAGAGCGTGATGCGCGATGCGACCCTTTCGTATTTCTATTGAATTGAGTTATTTTTCTGTGTCTTTTAGGTCCCGCGACATTTTCAGCGTGGATGTCGATTATGAAGAAGGAATGCGGTGAATAAGCGCGGTATGCGGTGCCTCTAGATGTTTCCATGCTAACCTGGAGTGTCTTTTCCCTCTTGCAGATGGATTAGAAGTTCCAGAGACAGAGTTCCCCCAGAGCGGCTGGGATTCAGGTAAGCATTTGAAGCTCATACAGTCTTTAAAAATAAGTGAAGATTTGCTGAATGCTTACTAATGCCTTTTTTCTGTTCTTTTCCCTTTTTTCTGTTCTTTTCCCTTTTCCTTAGGAAGCGGCGTGCCGGGATGGGAATGACACTGCCGAAGATGCCCGCAGAACAGAAAAAGCGATGAATGATGGGCAGAAGCACCGCAAGGTAAGGCTGTTCCTAACGGTGTTCTTGTTCTTGCAGGAGCTGAGCGCAGAAGAAATATGCAGGCATACTGGAGACCGATCCGAACACGATGAGTGTCACGCTGCAGGTGCAGAAAACACAAAGCATGTTTCTCTGCCTGGGCGTGGCTTAAATAGTCTCGGGTATCCCAGGTGTCTCTGGGCTGAACCACACCCAAAAGACTAGACTGCACATGCAGTTCTGGGAACCGAAATATGTGGGGGCATCCATCTTGTCCCCATCAATGCACTACAAGTCCAATCCCCAATGTTATTCTATGGGAGTGAGTGAGTCTGGTGCCACAAGCGCCAAGTTTGACTGCAAGTGGGTCTTTGGAGGGATGGAGAGGCCCTTGAGGGCCATGTAGGTGATCATGGCCTGGCTCCAGCCTGACATCTTGGAGGGCTGGGGACATGAGGGGCAGGAATCCTGACATTTCCATGGCGTTAATAGGAGCCATACCCACTGTTCCTGATACTCCCATTCCTGCAGAAGGACGTGTTCGATAAAGGGGCTGCTGATCATTTGCCACCGCATAGGTCATGCGATTGCTCCATCGACCTGGTGCCTGGTGCTAAGATTCCTGCCGGCAGAGTGTATTCACTCACCCTGCCAGAAGACAGGATATTAAAGGAATACATAGATAAGGACTTACAAACAGGTTTTATTAGACCGTCCAGATCTCCAGCAGCATCCCCGCTCTTTTTTGTCCCTAAAAAGGAGGCCGACCTTCGCCCTTGTATCGATTACAGGGCTCTCAGTAAAAAACCAGTATCCCCTTCCGTTGATATCGGTCTTATTAGATCAACTAGGTTCCTCAGTGATATTCACCAAATTAGATCTGCGAGTCCGTATCAGAGAGGGTGAAGAATGGAAGATAGCCTTCAAAAATCATTATGGCCCGTTTCGAATATCTTGTCATGCCATTTGGCTTGTGTAATGCCCCAGCTATGTTTCAGGCGTTTATCAATCACGCGTTCCATGACTGTCTGGATCAATTCATCGTCGTCTATCTAGATGACATATTGATATACTCAACCTCTACTGAATTGCACATTGAACATGTGCGTTTTGTTTTACACAGATTAAGGGAGAACCACCTTTTTGTCAAAGCGGAAAAATGTGTCTTTAATGCCACAGAAGTAGAATTCCTTGGATACGCGATGAGTCGCTCCAAAGTCAAGGCGGTTCTGGACTGGCCTGTCCGTCTTCCACCAAGGCACCACAATCCTTTTTAGGATTCTCTAACTTCTATAGACGCTTCATCTATTCGTTTTCTTCCATTTCAGCTCCCTTGACCGCGCTAACAAGTTCCAAACAGCCATATCGTTGGACCACGGAGACACCACTGGCCTTTTAAGCCTTGAAAGCAGCTTTCTCCACTGCTCTGTTGTTTCAACACCCTAATCCGCTCCTACCATTTTTGGTGGAAGCAGACGCCTCTGGATTAGCTATAGGGGCGGTCTTGTCACAACAGTGTCCAGACTCAGGGGAGATACATCCGATTGCGTATTTTTCAAGGAAATTCACCCAGTATGAATGCAACTAACCAATCATGGAACGGGAACACCTGGCCATCAAAGACACCTTCTCTGAATGGCATCACCACTTACTTGGGAAGCGTCATCCGGTGACAGTCTTTTCGGACCATAGAAGCCTCTTAGCTTTCAGGTCTATGAAGCGTCTTACCGCCTGACAAGCACGCTGGCCTCTTTTTTTTTCTCAATTCAATTTCACTATTACTTACTGGCCAGCGCATCTCAATACTTGTGCTGATGCTCTGTCTCGTCTGTCCTCGGGCCCATGTGATGCCCCACCGAATCGCCCCCTTTTGCTGCCTTATCGAGTTGTCTGTGGGTGCACAGTTCAGTCCACATTGCGGTCCCTGATTTCTGATTGGGTCTCCTCACATTCCGAGGAGTGTAAGGACCTTCACTTGGATGTGGTGCAAGGCATGCCTTATATCCAAGGACAGTTGTTCATCCCTCAGGTGCAGGCTCATATCCGTGTACTAGCTTGGTCTCATGAGTCTTTGATTGCGGGCCATCTGGGACAACAGAAGACATTGGAGGCTCTACGTCATTGGGCCTGGTGGCCTCATATGTCTCGGGACATGATTCTGGCCATGTGTTCGGTATGCCCCCAAAGTAAAATATCACGTTCTAAGCCTGTGGGTCTTTTACAGCCACTTCCAGTTGCGCACAAACCTTGGTACATGTTGTCTATGGACTTTGTTGTTGACTTGCAGCCTGTTGACGGCTTTGACACGATCAGGGTTGTCATTGACTATTTTACCAAGATGGCTCTGTTTATTCCTTGTAAGGAACTACCTTCAGCACCTGTTCTGGCTTCTCTTTTTCTGAGAAATGGTTTCCGTTTCTTTGGTCTTCCTTCTATTTTGGTGTCTGACCGTGGGCCTCAGTTCACCTCACGTTTTTGGAGGGCTCTAGTAGCATCTCTCCACATCAACCATAGGTTTAGCTCAGCCTATCACCCTCAAACAGATGGGAAAACTGAGAGGGTCAATGCTAGGCTTGAACAGTACCTACGTTGTCTCTGCCTGCGGTTCCAATCTACATGGTTGGCTATGCTTCCGTCCACGGAATTTGCTTATAATAACTCGTTGCATTCTGCTTCTGGGGTCTCTGCTTTCTTTGCCCTCTACGGACAACATCTATGTACTTTGCCCTTTGATCGCTCACTACCACTGGACAACCCGGCGGCCCAGGCTTGTATTCGAGATCTCTGTGCTGTTCGTCAGTCTGTTCCGGCCCACCTCTTACGAGCCCAAGCTAGAGCCAAGAAGTTTGCGGACCGTCACAGGGTCCCTGCTCCTACTTACAGACGCGGTATGAAGGTCTGGTTGTCGACTCGTAATTTGTGAATTCCTGGGAAGCGTATGCTTCTCCCCAAGTATGTGGGTCCATTTCCTGTCGCTAAAGTCATCAATCCTGTGGTATTATGCCTTTCTTTGCCCTCTTTGTGGAAACTGCATCCTGTTTTTCACGTGTGCCTTCTCAAACTTTGTCCTTTGTCTACCCGTCTGCCTTACCGCCCCGCTCCAGTTCGAGTGGTGGGTGGTAGTGAGTATGAGGTTGCTGCTATTCTGGACTAAAGGCTCGGTAGGGGTCACCCCTTCTATTTGATCGATTGGAAAGGCTATGGTCTGGAGGATAGAACCTGGGAACCGCTGGGTAATATCCATGCTCCTGCCCTCCTACATCACTTTCATGCCCACAGGGTGTTGGCGCCGCCTTTGGGGGTGGATGCTGTTACACTACGGCACCCACTCAGGGGGTCTTCGTGTCCATGTCATCACACAATATGGATAGACCTAATATCAGGTCTTTCATGCGAAACTTAGCACTTCACCGCAGCATAAGGAATGTTGCAGCTCCGTTCTTGTACCGCTGGGGGCTACCCTGGAGAAAGATACATGGTTCCCCTTTACAGACTACATCTCCCATGATTCTTAGCACTTAGTTGTAGTCCTGAGTATGCTGACATGAGAGCCTCATTTTCGCCTGGTCACACCTCCTCCCTAATTTAGTCAATGGCAGCTTACAGAACGCTGCTTCTGTTTGCAGTTTGCTAACTGGCGCTTTCCTGATCTACCTGTCAACACTTTTTGTAATTCTTGTCTTCTTGTGTACCGAACCCTGTAAAATGCCTACGGACTGCCTCTGGTTTCCGATCCTTAACCTCATTTGCTTCTTGTGTACCAAACCCTGCAAAATGCCTACAGACCGCCTCTGGTTTTCGATCCTTAACCTCATTTGCTTCTTTTGTACCGAACCCTGCAAAACACCTACAGACTGCCTCTTGATTCTCATCAGCAGCCGCTCGAGTCCTTAGAACCGATACAGTGATTCAAAGCGGCAAGTCAGACTGTCATATACCACGTTCCCTATTGTAAGTTGGAACAGTTCCCTTCTGCTGCGACTCTGTTGATGTGTTACCTAAATTTCTGCCATCCATCTCACTTCCTGTGTCCTAACTTTGGATATTAATCTGTTACCTGAACTGCCTACATTCCAGTGCACACTGGGACGCTCTGCTGAAAACGGCACCATCCCGTCGCTAGAGCGCTCCTCGTGTCGCCCGGGCATAAGTTACCTTACTAACTTTCCCAATTTTTTATTTTATACTTTTGTTGTTTTCCTCTGGATATTCGATCATCCATATTCTCCAGCAGTGGTAAGAAAATCATAGCATCTCTCATATCCTCATTATCCTTAGGGGGTATAGTGTTTGATGATCTTCTCTATTCCGAGGGGGTGGCTGTTATCCAGTTCGTATTACATCAGCATAGGGGGGAAGGCATAAGGGTAACAATTGTCAGTTATTGAAGAAGGGAAGTAGCTCTCATTATACTTTTTTAATTTCTTTTATTTAACCACTTTATTTATAATTTCCACAAAATATATTACAACCATGCATTGATTCCGAAGAATGAATTATTACAGTAAAAATACAAAAACAAAACAAAACACATGCAACAACAAAGCAAAGTAAAGATCCAACATATCAATTTGAAATCACATATAAATACCAAGCTTAGATTCACTAAAGTATCATCGAACAATACAGATCAACAAGAGAACAAGACAAATCAGGACAAAGGACAATACATAAAACACACTCCACCATCCCAACCCCCCTTACTTAAAAGAAAAAATAAAGCCATTCATTTCATACTATGACATAAAATCATCCACTCACATAAAAATCATTAAAGGGTCCCCAAATGTCTTCATATACTGGAATTTTTTGCTGCCTAGAAAATAAGCATTTCTCATACCTTGAAAGAATCTTCATATCACACAACCAACCCTCCACAAGAGGTTTCTTCCTCGTTTTCCAGACCCTTAACACCTGTTTGACAGCTACAAGTAAGCATTTGTTAATCCAATTTCTAGTCACATAAGCAATTCTGCGCCCAAATCTTGGAGATAACAGAGGTACAGACAACGGGTTCCATGGAAAAGTAATAGTGCAAATTTCATCAACCCTGTCCAACACCTCTTTCCAATATTCCTTCACCTCATCACAGCACCACAACATGTGCAACAGAGAAGCCTTCTCCTTCTGGCACCCCCAGCAAACATCATCTCCCTTCAATCCCATATCATACATACGAAGCAGAGTCCAATAAATCTTACCCAACACCCTCTGATGAGTAGAACGCAAATTTAAGTCAATTTTCCCCTTAACCGGAACCTTCCAGATTTGTTCCCACTCTTCCTCCAAAATATCATTGCCCAACTCTTCAGACCATTTCAGTCTCAGCCTCTCCCATGAGGCCAACCAAGCACTCTGTAAAAGGTATAAAAGTCATGATATCTGACACCTTCTGTTGCATCACAGCAAACAATTCAGATACCTCTGGTTTCTGTGCAAATCTTAACCCTAACATCTGTCGCCGCTCAGCAAGCAAATCTTTCAACAACCTAGACCTTCCCTGTTCCCTCCTGCTCAGTCCATATTTATTACTCAAAACGTCAAAGGAAACCATCTCATCATTATCATTCCAGACATCCCCAATCATCAAAACACCTCTATTACTCCAACTTCTCCAATATAACATTTTATTATTAACCTGCAACCCAGGATTATACCATAAAGAAGCTTCTTTGTACATATGCAACCCTTGACCATTATCTGTTATCAACAAGACCAATGCATCCTTTGTAACAGCAATAGATTTCCGATTCAATACCTGTCGAGGCAATTTTCCCAGAGAATATAAACACTTTACATTGTATGGATTCAACATTTCTCTCTCAATTCGCGCCCACCAAGGTGCTAAGTCCAAATCCTCATTTAAGAAAACAAACAATTTTTTAAGTAAAAATCCTTTACAATAGTTCCCCAGGATAGGATAACCAAACCCACCATCACGAACCTTTCAAGTCATAATATAACGTGGGATCCTAGCTCTTTTCCCAGTACCCCATAAAAATTACTTTCTTTTCAGCTGGGTCTGTGGCGGTGCAGTTCTCCCCGCTCTTTTATGCGATCGGTCTCTCTGTTTGTTACAAAGTACTACAAAGGGTCATATCGCAGAAAAGGTCTTTTTCCCTCACAGAGAAGAGGCTTGGTTGGAGGCTCTAACCAGGCTCTTCAAGCAACTATCTGAATAATCCAGGCATCCTGTCTTTGGGTACTCTCCGTCCGGTGACTAACAACAAGAGAGTACTTAAGGGGTTGTGGAAAGTAGCCAGTGGCAAAGGTATGGTTGCAGTGGTCAGCCAAGGCTGGGATGAGAGAGGCAATGTTGTCCATGATGGCTCTGGAGGAGCAGGGGCACACCTGTTTAGAGGAGACTTTCATAGAGCGGACCACTCCAGAGATCTCATCTGATGCAATTGGAGAGAAGCAAGAGAGTATGGGGGGTAGAGGGAGGCCAACTGAGGCAAGAGAAGGGGAAGCCTCAGGAGGGGGGAGCAGATTTTAGAGAGGACAGGATGTCCTGAGTTTTGCAGGAGAAGTGGGCGGCAAGTGCAGTGCAGAGGGCCTGGGAGGGAGGAGGAGACATTTGCAGGAATGGCAAGTTCCTTGCAGATTTTAAGAAGTTCAGCCATGTTATTGGTGGCTTGATGCTTGGACATTAGCCCTTTTCTTGGAGCAAATGGCGAGACAATATTGCCTTTGGAGTAGGTGGCAGGCCAGTTTATCAGAGGATGAGCTAGATGCCTGCTATTTCCGCTCTGCAGCTTTGCAATTGCGTTTCAAACCTGCCAAGTTGGAGTCATACTAAGAGTTGCATTTGGAGGCACGCTGCATGTGGATCCTCATGACGGGAGAAAGGTTGTCCAGGGTGTTAGAGATAGAGATGGAGGTTAGCTAGAACAGAGTCAGAAGGAGAGTCAAATGATGGAGGCAGAGGATGAATGTAGGAAGAGGCAAATGCAGTGACTCACACACATTTCACTGGTCAAAGAAGACTGGCAATGCGGGTGGAGGCATCATCGGGGAACAGGGGAGGTCAAGGTGGGAAGAGATGAGAGAGTGGTCAGACCAGGAGAGTGGTTAGTAAGACGATTGGAGAGTGGGTTGTCTGTTGAGAGAGAGCATCAAGGTGTGCCTGACAGAGACGGTTGGGCCAGAGGGAAGGATAGTGAGGGAAAGAGAGTCACAGAGATCGCAGAAAAGTACAGTAGCCACATCCGGAGAGTGAAACTGGACGTTAAAGTCACCAGAGAGTATAAGTTTGGGGGAAGAGGCAAGAAGAGAGGAGGACATGTCCACCCATTCTGAGAGGAAAGGGAGGTCGGTCCGGGGGGCCTGTAGATGGTAGGGAGAGTAAGAGAGAAGGTAGGCTAGACAAGCCTGCAGACAAGGCTTTCAAAGGATGAGTAGGTTTGAGTGGGGATGATGGAGGCAGAAACTCACCCAGAAGATCAGAACCACACCTCCCCCAGGTCCAGATGGCCTGGAATTGGACAGGCGATTGTAGCCCTCAGGGAGGAGAGTGTCAAAAGCAGTGAAGGTGCTGGCCTTGAGAAAAGCCTCATCAGAGTGAGGATGTCAAAATCAAGGTGTTCAAGGAGGCAACAGATGTCAGAGGAGTGTTTGTTACAAAGGTTCCTCTTTACTGCACCTTTCCTACCATTTCAATGGACCCCTAAACTTTTTGCTTTTATTTTTGAATCTGACCTGTTGTTTTTACAGTATGGTGACTATACTGGCTTTTGCTAATCTGTTATGGGGAAACTGACATGTCCTTCAAGCTGTCAGTAGTGGGAAACCTTGTTTCCCTTAGTCTAGTTACTTTTGTACTACTTTTTGTAACTTGTTGTCACTTGTAGTAACTTTTTTATCATTGTACAAAGCATCTTACAATGCAGTACAATCGGGTACCCTTTTTGCTTTACCCTAGACTTACACTTAGTGGATTTGTGGTTACTCTAGGTATGATAAATGGACAAGCTGGTTACAGCAGTGACATTTTAAAATGTTTTGGTACTTTACGTTTGAGTCTTACTGCATTTACCGTGTTTGGCTACTAACTGTGGCTGCTGGTCAAAAGTGGCCATGAGATTATTTGCTTGTTCTTTGACCATCTTGTCTTTTAACCTTCTTCCTGGCCTGTGAGGCCAAGAAAATCCTTATATGGACTAACAGTGCCTTGGAAAACAGAAGATTTTGGTGGGATACTGCAGGGTGTTGTATCAGGTAAATGTGTACAAATGTAAATACATTGTTCTCCAATTACAAACTTGTGCAAATATGTTATTCTGCCATTTTAATCTTGAATGTTTTTAGCCCATGGATTGTATAGTTTAACACATTCCATTCTGGAATGGAACATCGGGGTACTGTTGTTGAAGAGAGAGATGTTATGAATTGTAGGAAGAAGACAGACTGATGAAATTGCAGGTTGGGGCTGCTTACTATGTAACTTGATGAGAATCTGATGGAAGTCATACATGCTTACAATGACTTCATGTGCCTCAAGTGTGCATCTCATTACTGGCAACGAGGAACTACTGCAGCAGCCCCAGCCTGAGCCTACCTGTGGCCAACTGCAGAGGAACTGCAGAGGAAACAAAGCAAATGGGAGAAGTGCAGGCAGAGGAAAAGAAGCGAAATACCCACAGCAACGTGGAAGCCCCGTTGATGTCCCAGCAGCAAAGCGGAGACGGCGCACCATTTCTGGAGATGCCCCTCATCTAACCAAGGTACTGGGCGCCAAGGGGCTGAGGCTGCTCTGACAGCCGTAACTCGTGAAGTGTGCGGGTGTCCACACAATCTAAAGTAGCTTGGCACAGGGGAACAAGGAGCACCAACAGCTGAGGGAGAGAGTGCTCACCGCTACGTGAAAATATGCGACAGCCATTTTGAGGTCATGTGGTCTCGTGACATAGCAACCAAAAAGGTGCAGGGTGGCCGTTATAAGGTCAGGTGACCTTATTAAAGTGATTTTTCAGACAAAGAAAGTGCCAAAAAAGGGCTGTGTAGCCATTTTAAGGCCAGGTGACCTTGGAGTGAAGGACAGATTTCAGAAAACACAAAAATTAACATCCCAGGACCAATATTGTTTCCACCACATCAAGGGGTACCAAACAAGAAATGGGATGATTGGAAGGAAGGATTCATCTGATACATACATGGGGTGTATGGTAGTCATTTTGCTAGTGATAGAAAAGACTTCTTGCTATATAATTGCTTAGGACAAGAAGGACAGTCCTGGTAGTTTGTTCAAGAAACTACCAGAATTGCCAGCAAATGAATCTGAAGGTTTAACAAGTTTTGAACAGAGTCTAGCCAGACTGGACAAACACTTTGTTGTCAAAGAGAATATGTTCTTGGCAAGATAACATTTTGCTATGCGAGAACAAAAAAAGAGGCAAATCCATTGAGGATTTGTAACAGTGTTTTGCGGTTTGGCTCTAACATGCAAATATTATCACTGTAGGGATGAACATATCAGGGATCAACTAATGATAGGGTGCAGTGACCAAAAGGTCAGAGAAGCTTTGTGGCAGGAAGGAGGATGCACCACAGACATAATGCTGGAAAGAACAATTGAAATAGCGAAAATGGTACAACACACAGAAAGATCCATAAAAGCTTTGGATGCTCAGGCTGGTAAAATTGATGTAGCGGCGGCCAACATGGTAGAGAAGATGGCATCAAGAAAACAGTTGGTGAACAAGGAGGAGGGGAGAGCAGCACAGAGAAAGAAGATGGAAGTAAAACAAAAGTATGATACGAGATTTCCCTTCAAAATGTGCGACCGGTGCAGCAATCCAGAACGCATAGCAAGTGACAAACAATGCTTTGCACATCATATAGTATGCAGGGAATGTGGCAGGAAGGGTCACATTGCTCACCGTTGCAAGCATTGGAGCAAACTAAGAGAAATCAAGACAATTGGGGAATGTACACGCTACTGGCAGCATGGTGGAACAAGCAATGAAGAGGAAATGTGTGGTAAATGCAATTGATGCGAGACTGAGAAGAATAACACCGCATGCATTGGTTGATATAAATGATGTTCCGGTGAATTTACTGATTGATAGTGGAGCAGACTACATGCTTGTGAATGTGGACACTTGGAGGGAAAAGTTTAACCTGTGCCAACTACATGAACCCACTGTGAAAGCACATGCTTATGGGGGCATACCGATAGACATAGTACGGGAGTTCTGGGCACACTTCAAGTATGGTGAAAGTGAAGCTCAAGGGATGGTGAGAGTCACAGCAAAAGGAAGGACCCTGCCCAACTGAGCCCAGTAATGAGGTGGGCACACCATTTTTCAAATAAGCAAAGCAAAGTAACGCTGCCACAAGGATTTTGAATCTGGCAGGGAAAATTCAAGTAATGATGAGCGATCGATGCTCAGATTCAATGAAAAGCGCGGACCCCAACACATAAAGCCTTTACCTGACAGAATGCTATGCTGCTCCTGCAGCCTCATGGGCCACGTGGGGATAGTTCAGGCAACAGCTGGATCCATAGTGCTGGCGATGTTGGTGGCAATGCTGCTGGCGATAATCGGCCCCTCTGTTTTTGCCATTCCTAAGTATCCCAAAGTCAAATGGGCATTAGCTAACTCCAGGAGAAAGACAATCTGAATTATATTATTGTGAGGCTGGACCTAACGGTTCCGGGGGTTCTGGCCGGGTAGTGCAAAAAAACCCCAGAGAACAAATAGAACCAGCAGACCGTGATACAATGGGAGAGCAGGTGTCCACCAGGTGCAGTGGCAACATGGGAACACTGAGAGGAATAGGGCTGACAATACGGCTGTAGGTTCTTCTATGAAACACCATGCACACGTGCTGGATATACGAGCTGAGAACAGACTAGCTGTACATTCCGCTGCCTTTCTGCCGGGGTATGCAGAGCATGGCAAAACAGCGTGCATGGATCAGAGGACTACTGATCCCATAATTCCCCAGTGTAAATCATGGCAAACCGCCCGACGCCTGAAAACTCATAAAGCACGGGCATTCAGAATGACCAATGGACAGCATCTACCTTATTATCGTAACAGGAAAACCTCCAGAACTGGGGGGGACACAGTGGTGACAGGAAGAACAGAATGAGCAATCGGCTGCGCGGGTGTCAGAAAGAACACCACGGGACGAAGAAGGAAAGGGGGAGGGATTTCCTCAGAGAGGCCGGGAAGGATGGAGAACACTTGGGAATGGGAGGGGAGGAGTGCAGAGGTTAAAACCTGCATTCATTTAACCATTGGGGGTCTCTCTGTTTCCGTGTATGCACAGACCGAGAACTGCGAAGAGCGGACTGAGGATGCTGCCAGATTCCACTGGATGTATTAGTACTGTGAACACCCGGTGCCGGAGAAGTCCTTATACGAGTCCAAAAGGCTCCACAGAACGCCGAGCGGCCACCAAGAAGCTGGGATTTTCCATTGATGAACATTTTTCTTTCTGATGCCCGAATGGCGCGTAACTTTGTTTCCCTGAATAAAAGGGTCACTTTGTTTAAACCTGCTTTCTGTCTCCCGCCTGCTATTTAACAGTAGTGGCAGCAGTGGGCTCAGATAACGCCAGTACTGACTCGACATGGAGGCTGTCATCAGAAATATTCAGCGGAGGGGCATCAACAATTACAGCAACTAATAGAGGTGCAAGGGCAGCAGGCACAAGCGGATCCTCAAGCGCTGCAGCAAGATATTCAGGTACAGAGCGCTGCCCAGGATCAAGGACGAGAAGCGCTAAAGATATTGGGTGAGGACGTGGCTGCAACCAGGACAAAACCAGCTATACATTCCACAGAACTGCAGAAATACCAGGCAGGGGAATGCCCTTAGTTTCTTTTTTATCATCTTTGAGCGCATTGCTAGAGTGCACAATGCCCTCAGCAACGATGGACATTCTTCTTAGCCCCATTACTAACTGGAGTGATGCAAGGGGTATATCAAGCCGCAAATCAGATACCACCTATGCTTCACTAAAAAAAGATTATCCTATAAAGGCTGGGCATTGATAAAGAATCATATAGGATAAAATACTGGGAGACCCGCCTCAAACCGGGGGAAAGCCCATTCAGGACCTCGCTGAGAAGTGGTTAAAGCTCAGTACCGCCACTTTAAGGCAAATCAAAAACAAGATTATGCTGGAACAGTTTGTGGAGGCATTTCCTAATCCCATTCAGAGAGGCAATAGACATAACCGCTGCCTACCAAAAAGCCAGTGCATCCAGATCCTTCATGGTACCACAGGTAAAGCAAGGTATTGAGCCAACCGCCTTGCACAACGGGCCCTACCGGGCATCCCCTCGGAGCCCAGACTACGGCCAGAAAACAGGGCTGCAATTGGAAGAGACTTCCAAAAACCACCACCTCCACAATGTTTTGAATGTGGAGAATGGTGCCACATAGCAAGGTTCTGCTCCCGGAAACCGAAACCGGAATCCATGGAGATTGAGACCATTCAGTCTCAGGAGTTTTGAAGGCGACACTTACCCTACGTGATAGAGGTCACTGTGGATGGACACCCAGCCCAGGCTATGATGGACAGCGGCAGACGTCCGACAGCGATCCAGCCACATGTGAGCAATCAAGAAAATAATAAGGTGAGGAGGATAGATGTGAAATGTGTGCATGGGGATATTAAAGAGTATCCATCCCGGGACATTACATTAGGTATAAAGGGGGACAGGGTTCCCATAAGAGCAGCAGTGATTCCCTCACTTCCAGCCCCGGGACTGATTGGTACGGACCTCCTGGGGTTTGAAAAATGGTTAAAAGAAGCACCCTATTCCCGAACAGAACTGGAAAGTAGCCCAACTAGGGTTCACATGTCCCGGGCGCAGAAAAGAAAAACCAAGTCATGCTGGAAGGAGGAACACCAAGACATAGCCCTAGTAGACTGGAGAGTGGAAGACCACATACCATCCTTCTGCACAGAAACATAGTTGGATGATTCCCTTAAAAGGGCCAGGGAACAAGCACAGGATTCGACCAATAGTACAGCCTCCACTCCTTATTTCAAAGAAAAACAAGACCTTCTCTACCAGGTGACCAGAAGTGTAGACAACACAGAAAAAGAACAGCTATTGGTACCCCAATCATATCGAAAGAATTTGGTGCAATTAGCTCATGATCAGAACACAGGGGGTCATTTGGCTGAAAATATGACCTTAAAGAGGCTTCTGCTGAATTTCTACTGGCCAGGGATATATGCAGAGGTGGCTAAATATTGTAAAGAATGCTCCACCTGCCAACAGACTAGTGCACATATTCCTCCCAGGGCACCGTTGTAGAGAATGCCCATCATTAGGGAACCGTTCCAAAGAATGGGGATGGACATTGTTGGGCCACGAGAACCTAGCAGCAGAGGGTATAAGTTCCTATTGGTGGTAGTTGACTATGCTACAAGGTATCCAGAAGCCTTCTCGTTGAGAGGAACCTCGGCCAATCAGGTCTTCAACATATTACTCCCATACTTTGCCAGAGTGGGGATACCTCAAGAAATCGTGACAGACCAAGGAAGCAATTTCATGTCAATAGTAATGAAGGAAGTGTGTAAAACGTTAGGGATCACTCATCTAAAAACATCTGTGTACCACCCGCAAACTGATGGGCTTGTGGAATGGTACAACCAGAAAATAAAACAAATGTTACGACGGCCTACAAATCCCACAGGGTTGGGACGGGACAGAACCCTACCTTGGGTGTTGATGATACTACGAGATCCCCCACAAAGTATTGGTCTTACTTACAACAATTTCAAATAAGATGTTAACTTAATGGAAGGGTCCATATCAGATCACTAAATATTAGGACACGTGAACTATGAAGTTGAACAATGAGACAGACGGGTAAAAACATCAAAATGACCATGTAAACATGCTCAAGATATGGAGAGAACATTCAACCACAGCATTCTGTGCATCACTGTCATAACTGTCGATAACAGTACCCAACCTTCCTAGTGGTTTACATGATGTGATGTTGGGGAGCAGCTAAGCAAAAATCAAATAACTGAGTTGTTCAATCATCTGGAACCATTATCAGAGGTCATCTGGAACCAGTATCAGTGGTCTTTTCAGGTCTGCCCGGCCGAACCAACCTGGTGTCACACTCCATAAAGACTGAACCAGGCAAAATAGTTTGCCTTAGACCCTATCGAATAACCGAGGTGAAACGAGAAGACCTGCATCTAGTGCCCAGACCAGATGGAACCACAAGATTTTGCATGGATTTCCGGCAACTCAATGCAATATCACACTATGAAGCCTACCCCATGCCTCGGATAGATGAGTTGATAGAAAAAATAAGGGGCTGCCTCATATCTAAGTACCGAGGACCGAACCAAGGGATACTGGCAAAAACCCTGCAACCCTGAAGATCAAGAAAAAACAGCATTTGCCACCCCTCAAGGGCTCTTCCAATTTACAGTATTGCCTTTTGGCCTGCATGGTGCCCTGGCCATGTTCCAAGCCTTGTTGGACGAGATTCTCAAACCCCATTAAAAGTATGAAGCAGCCTACCTAGACAATATAGTCATCTTCAGTACAACCTGGGAGGAGCACCTATACCATCTACAAAAGGTGGTCATAGCCCTGGAAAAAGTGAGCATGCACATCAATCCTAAAAAGACCAAATTAGCGGCTGAAACCACCAAATATCTGGGATACTCAGTTGGGGTGGGGTATAATAACACCTTTATTGGATCAAGTGCAGGCCTTACAAAAACTACAAATACTGAACACCCGGAAAGCAATATGCGCCTTTTTGGGGTTTGTAAGATATTACCGGAGGTTCCTTCCTCACTTTTCTACAATAGCCGCACCACTGACAGACGCCCTAAACACTAACAGGCCTCTAGTAATCACGGCAGAAGTCACACAGGCATTTCATTCCTTGGTCAATATGATTGCCAACTGACCAGTTCTACACTACCCAGACTTTACAAAACATTTTTATCTACAAGCCGATGCTTCGGGTTGTTGGTTGGGGGCAGTTTTGTCACAGGGTACGGAAACAGACCTCTGTCCCATCGCCTTTATTAGCTGAAAACTGCTTCCACACAAACTACCATATTCCAATTTGGAGAAAGAATGCCTAGCAATCAAATAGGCAGTGCAATCTCTGCGCTACTACCTGCTGGGTAGAAAGGTCACTATATTCATGGATCATGCCCCTTTACATTGGTTGGCAACGCAGAAAGATTAAAATCAGAGGGTATTATGGTGGTTCCTCACTCTGCAGCCATACCCTTTTGTAACTGTGCACAAACCAGGGAAATATCAGTTGGTGGCTGATTACCTCTCTCACTCCTTGGACCAGCCCGAATGGCTTGGTCCCTTGAGGGGAGTATGTTGCCTGGACCTAACTGGTCCCGGAGTTCTGGCCGGGTAGTGCAAACAAACCCCAGAGAACAAACAGAAAGTGCAGACCTTGATACAACGGGAGAGCGGGTGTCGACCAGGTGCAGTGCAACATGGGACTAAGCAAGAGGAATACAGCTGACAATACGGCTGTAAGTTCTTCTATAAAACACCATGCACCAGCGCTGCATATACAAGCTGAGAACAGACCGGCTGTACTTTGCGCTGCCGTTCTGCGAACCGCCCAAACCCTGAAAACTCATAAAGCAAGGGCATTCAAAATCACCAACGGACAACATTTACCTTATTATCGTGACAAGAAAACCTCCAGAACTGGTGGGACACAAGAGTGGCGGGAGGAACAAAATGAGCAAGCGGCCGGGCCGATCAAAATGAGCAAGCGGCCGGGCGGGTGTTAGAAAAAATGTCACAGGTCGAAGAAAGAGAGGAGGAGGGGTTTCCTCAGAGAGGCCGGGAAGGATTGAGAACACCTGTAAATGAGAGGGTAGGAGTGGAGAGAAGGTTAAAACCAGCATTAATTGAACCATTGGGGGTCTCTCTGTTTCCGTTTATGCACAGACTCAGAATTGCAGAGAGTGGAGTGAGGAGGCTGCCGCATTCCACTGGGCGTATTAGGACTGTGAACACCCAGTGCCGGAGAAGTCCTTATATACATCCAAAAGGCTACACAGAACATTGAGCGGACACCAAGAAGCTGGGATTATCCTTGATGAACATTTTTCTTTGTGATACCTGAACGGCGTGTAAATTTGTTTCCATGAATAAAAGGTCACTTTGTTTAAACCTGCTTTCTGACTCCCACCTACTATTTAACAATTATCCCTTCTTGTGTAAGTTCTCCCCTATAGAGAAGACCTTTTTCAAGAAAAAAATTGCCCATCTTTAGCCCTTCCTTCTTCTTCACGAACTACCTTTAGGAAGGCTTCCAACAGGATAGGATAATTTTGCTGAGTGAAAGCTAGGTCAGGAATGATGTCGGTCTCTTCACCAGTGGCTCTATGTGTTACGTGAGTCTTTTTATTATTATTATTATTATTATTATTGGATTTATTGCCGAGCGGTTTACAGGGATATACACCAATACAGAAGCATAACAGAGCGCTTTACAGAAGTGTACAACATTACAGATGCATTACGGAGCATATTTTAGTGGAAACAACAGACAGATATACAGAAGTGGTAGGATACACAGGGGCACAGAAGAGAGAGTGGTAGTGCTGTACTGGGTGGCAGGGAGGAGAGGGGCGCACAGCGTCTAGTGACTTAGATGGTGCAAGGGGTGACGTAACGGCCAAGGTGTTGAGGAGGTGAGACTCCTTGAAGAGGTGGGTCTTGAGTTTCTTTTCTGAATTGTAGGAGCGTGGGGGCGAGTTTGATGCCAACGGGGAGGAGGTTTCATAGTCTTGGGGTGTAGGCAGAGAAGGCTTGTTTTCTGGTCTTTTCCTTTTAGCAGCAGCGGATTTCAAGTCTGCACATATCCTGGCTTCTGGTGGTTTGCTGTCAGCCAGAGATGCTGAGTTTCTCTGCAAGGTAGATGGGTGGCTTGAGGGTTACTGCCTTATAGATGATGCAGTAAGACTTGAAGGTGATTTGTGAGCGCAGTGAGAGACAGTGAAGGTTGATGAGGGTCAGGATGATCTGGTCAGTGGTAGGGAGAATTCTCAAGAATGTGCTAATTTCCCTTACCTTTTGAGACCCCCAGCAACTTTGCTGGATTTCTAGGATTTTCATTTCTACCTTGAAAGAGTGCGAGCCTTTTTTCCCCACTCTTTCATTATTTTGATGTGTTTTTTACTTATGTGTTCTTAGGATATGGAGTTTTAAAACAACTCCATAGGCATCATCTTTTTCTGTGTGTCACACAGCAGCCTCAGCGCAGTGGCACAGAGGTGTCTTTCTGACTCTCCAAGGTTTAAATACCTTTTCTGGGACTGACTACTGTCTCCCAGAGTATGGACTTTACTAGTCTTTTTAAATTTACAGACCCAGCACACACTATCTTCCTATAGAGTGCTGGAGGGGTTGCCTAGCTTCCCCTGAGTCTAAACACTCATGTAACAATCCAATGTTACCCTTTCCCACTTTAAATGGCTGGTGGGAGTAATTTAAAACAAACTACCATGATTTTTCCCGACCGCGAACACTGGTAGCTAAAAATCGGGTCAGCCATGTTTTCCAATATGGCGCCCTAGACCTATCTGTAAAAACAGACTCTGTTCAACTTTTTTCGCCATTTCTTTTTGGAAAGGTCCTTCTTGTGTTTAACTCTGTGCGCCAAACCAGGTTTGGTCCCTTTGATCATTGGCCTTTAGCGGGCTTCAGTGCTGAATCCCTCCTCTGGCGCCTGAGTGTCTGGGGTGGACAGGATATGAGGGAGGTGCCTGAAACTCCCTGTGTTTAGTCTCAGAGGAGACCTGAATGCACTCTGGTGTGATTGGTCGGCTGGCTGTCCGGCAAGGACAGCCAACCTGCTGTGTGAGTGACATCCAGGCTTGATTGAATGGGGGAAAACTGTTTAAAAGCAGGTCTCTTGGACTTGGAAAGCAGAGTCAACCACTGGAATGAAAGAACCGAAGACGAGCTGAAGGAAGACGACTGCTGCAACTCATGGTCCACTGGTGAAGCCCTGCTGCAGGTCCGAATTGCCTGAAACTCCATCGATAGAAAAGCCCTTCAAAGTTAACTTCTTCCCTTGAGTTTGGTGGGAACAACCAACTTGTAAGCTGCCTGGAGACCGTCTCCATACTGGTCGAATTTTCTCCAGAGTGCTGTTGAAAACCGGATAGCCAGGGGGAAGGATACCAGTTTGTGGACTTTAAGGCACTCACACCATAAACCGACATTTTGCCAAGCTTGTCGCCTCTTCCCTGGGCAGTGCAGGAACCTCCCGATGTCCTCCTTCCTGTCCCCACGACTGAAGCTCAGGAACAGAGAAATCTGCAGGAACTGCCAGGAGCAACTGCCTCAGCTACAGCTTTTCTTCAGTTACAAGGTACTGTGCAAGTGCGATGCAGAACTCCGCTCGGCCGCAGTGAAAGTTTGTGAAACTTTCCTGAATTTGAAGGCTTGTCCTTCCCTAAACCAACATATAACTTTTCGCCTGACCAAATTCTTCTAAGAACCATGGCAAAGACTTAACCGTTTACTACCAGAACTATGCTATCCTATACAAGACTCTGAACCATTGACTTTGGCCCAGGCCTATAGAATTAAATTGCTGGTTGTAGTGAACTAAAACATTTTGCCCTCCCTCTACAAAGTATTTGTGCTATCTTTCTTTTAACCTTGTCTTTCTACCCCTTTTAAAAGTAACTGAAGTGCCATTTTGCTCCCACTTCAGGGGAGCTGAACTTGTTCAGAAACTGATTGGTTGTGTATTGTAGTGTTTTAGATCGTGATATTGAGCTGCTTTTGCTAGTGGAATGTTTCCCAAGTGACTGTTTAAATAAATGTATATTCTTCTACCAAGAAACCTTGAGTAAGTGTTTGCTTGAATCACTGTAATTGCTAGTCCTTTGTGTAACCTATTGTACTGCTCACTTTACTCTTGAGATAAGTCTGGCTGCTCAGCCACTGCTACCGCATTCCTGTGTAGTACATGCTTGTACCAAAGCTGAAATTGAGAGGCAGGTTTTGAGCCTATGGATGTCCTTGATGGAGTCAATTTTGAGGTATAACGCTGTGTCCTCAGCATATTGTTGGATGTGGATGTTGTGTGTGGCTAGGAGGGCTTCCAGTGGCTCCATGTATAGATTGTAGATCACTGGTCAGAGGTTGGAACCCTGCAGGACTTCACAGGTGATGGGTAGCATTGGCGATCTACAGGAGCCCATCTGAACAAACTGTTCGCGGTTGGCAAGGTAGGACTTGAACCAGTGTAGGACAAGGTTGCTAATCCCCATGCACCTATGTAAGGTATCCGTAAACGCTTGGTGGTTGATTGTGTCGAAAGCAGCTGACAGGTTGAGTAGAACCAGGAGGCAGGGGTGGCCATCCTCAAGGATGTTGAGAGCATCAACGACCACCATCATGGTTGCTGTCTCCGTGCTGCATCTGGGTCTGAATCTGGATTGGTATGTTTGGAGGAGATTGTCGGTGTCGATGTGTTTGTGTGGCTACTGCTTTCTCAATGATCTTACCTAGGAAGGGAAGATCGGTGATGGGGGCAATACTTACCTAGGTTGTCGGGTTCCGAGTGGGTTTCTTTAGTAGAGGGAGGATTTGTCCTGTTTTTAGGGTTGACAGGAAGGTGCCTTGAGTTTCGGAGCTGTTGATGATCTCTAGGTAGGGAAGGAGAGCTTCTGTGGGGATGGTCTGTAGAGAGTGATTTTTTAAAATTAATGTTGGTCGAAATTCCGGGTATACTTGCTATAGTTTTTCTGTCCAACCCGATTGTCTAATCTAGTATTGTGGCACTTTCATATTTACATTTACGGCAATCCCGTGACTATCTTCAGAGACCATAAGCCACTGATCCCCCATCATGATGGGGTCGGCACCTCTCCCGCCCATCAGTTTCAAGTGTTGGCTGCTACAACTCTAAGATAATTATGTCACACGGACTACTTTCATAGAATCCTGTAGGGCAGGGTGTGGGGATGGATGAAGCCGATGAGGGGTTCATTGCCATGGTCACCAGGACTGTCATCCCAAAGTCCATGTCTGTGGCCGACATAGCAAAAGCCACCCACAAAGATGCCGGCCTCCAGGATCTGATTGTCCAATTGCAGTCAGGCCAGTGGAAGACGTTAACATCTGCCATGCAACACAGAACACCGTAGGCACAGTCATAACTGCAGGGCCGATGGAAGTTCAAAGGTGAGATATGGTGGGCCACAAAGGGTTACTTTTCCGCAGCATGCAGCTGTCAAAACACCCGTCCAACTACAAGAACAGGTTCTGGGCCTGACTCACATTGTTCACCATGGGCCAGAAGAAAACGAAGGCATGCCTCTGCGAGAAGGTGTGTTCCCAGATCTTGAGGCCTAGGTGGATGATGCCATCGGCCACTGCATGTGTTGCCAGGTGGCAAGACCACTGGCTAAAGAACCCCCCATTACCTTTCCAGACACAGCGACAGTGCCATGCCGGGCGCTCATCTTGGATTTTGGCGCGGTACTCCAATCAAGACTTTTCTTGGTTGCCCTTGGTGAGTTTTCATCCTATCCAGGGGTGCAATTTGTGGAGTCCACAGCAGCCGGATCTGTCATTCCACTACTGTTCGTGGCCAACGGGATCTCAGTGTCAGTCAGGTTGGACAATGGACCACCATTCAAAAGCGTAGAATTTGCATGGTTGCTGCAGTTCTATAGTTCACACCAGCACATCTCGTCCTTCTCCACGATCGAATGGAGTCGTGGAGCAGTTAAGGGAGATGCTCAATAAATCGTTCTGCATTGCCGTCGATAATAAACAACACTTGAAAGAGGCCCGGATGTCGTTTCTGATGGTGTATCGGATGAGACCACACACCACGTCAGGTGTCGCACCAACGTAAGCGTTCCTGGGGTGCAAGTACAGGCCCTCATCCCAAAGCACAAGTTTAGGAGCCTTGCAGTGCCTGACCCTGCAAAGATAAGGGAAGCCCAGGAGAGGGCTAATAAAAGAGAAACTAACAGATGACATCTGTTGGGGAATACCATAGATGCTAGAGATACCATTTTGGCCCGGATGCGTTATCCAAGACCCAAGTTGTGTTTGTCCACAAAGTCCCTTGACAGTCGCAAGCAAGCAGGGCTCCATGATTACAGCAGTGTGAGACGGGGGGTCACTCACCAGGAACTGTAGCTGGTTTAGACGCCTTCGAGGCAGCGCGGCTGAGACCAGAATCCCGGGCCGGAAATACTTTCCCAGGCACCTCAAAAAGCGGTGCAACAAGAGCGGGAGAGAATTGACAGGAATGTCGAACATTTCAGTTTGCAGGAAGAGGTGCTCTACTGGTACCCAAGATGGCCAGAATGGGAACCCCCTGGTAGGTTCAAGGACTATATACTCGATGACGGAGGATGGTGTGTCAATCGGAGGACTTGTGGTAAAATGTTTGTAACTAGTTGCTATTGTTCAGTTCTTTGTTTTTGATGGTTGGACGAGATTTTGTGACATAGGGTGTCACCCGTGTCAGGTGACGCCCTACGTCATGGGTTCAATCAAAATGGACATCATGCCCTGGCATGTGTGAAATTCCTGAAGAGGATCCAGTGGTGTGCGTGTCTCTTCATACAGAGGGCTCCGGCACCGCCCATACCCTCCATAACTCGAAGGGGATAAGGAATCTGTGGGCAATTAACTTTCTATGTTTCACAAAGTCGAAAGGAATGGTAGAATTGTCATCAAAAGGGCCCCAAACAACAAGAGAGTAATCAGTATTCCACATAGTTGAGGGGTTTATGGCAGTGTGACGAGACATTTGGGGGGAGGTCTCCAACAAAAATTCCATTACAGAAGATAAGTAATTTCTCCTTTAAGTGGATAGCTACCAGGTATTGTTTAAAATAATACTGTAAATTGCATAATGTGTTCATCAATATATAGAGCCTTCAATGGCACGCAATTGTAATGGGATACCAAAATGAAATCTTACCTGAAAACCTACACTCCCTTCGGAAGCATAACATAATGTAATAGTTACACATGTTATGGTTCAATTGATCCATCATCCACCCTGCACAAGAAAATTATCTAGCCAACCATACACTGCATCCCAACGCTGCACGCCCTGCACTTGGCAGTTGCTACATGATTAACAGTGTGAGATTAAGTTAACAGTCATTTTAGTCATTTAGATGATTCATACCATTGTAATGCATTGTAACCTCATAATGCCATATCACGTGTACTCATGCTAATCCGTCTAATGTTTCAGCACCTGTAATTGATTGTTATCCTGTTGTTTTTTGTCAAATTATGGTCTAGCAGAAGCCCGAAATTCTGCAGTAGCACACCTACAGACAAGCAAAGAGCATCACACATCCTTATCAATAACAGTCTGCAAATGTCAACAAACATAATCTCACATTTGTTTATCTTATATTGCAATTCACTGATTAAAAACTAGGCCTAATTTTTCTGTTGTTTATCAGATTAGGGAAAGAATAGACTCTGCGAGAATGTCATTACTGGGCACTGAATGTCCTCTCTCACCCAAAGGTGTTGATCTGTAAGTAATCTTTTCTTCCTCAATTGTTATTTTTCAGATTTTCACATATTAAAAGGATGCTTTGGTTATATTGTGTTTGAGCAGTTTAACAATTTGATGTCTAAAGGCCAATACAAATGACAATGTTGCATCATGATATAAGAATTTGCCATCAGGCAAGAGTGCAAAGCCCTGGCTTTTTGTTTTTTTCTTTAATAGTAACATTATGCAAGTAATTCCATCTCTTAAAGGGGAATTGCCAATCAGATTCCCCTTTCATAAGATCCATGCCAAAGCATATTATGTTTTCTGTCCTGCTGCATCAGAATCTAACCATGACACCAAGCAGATTTAGAGGTAACAGATGCCATTTAACAGCTGCAGTGACAGACAAGTATCTGCCTCGCAAGGACTACATTTGAGATATGCACCCCTTTATCAAAACAACAATGATCATAAACACCCCATGATGGTGGCAGGATAATCTCTAAAAGTATAGTGCATGGTACTACTTATGCTCATGACCACCACATCCCAATTGATTTCTCAGATATGTCAGCTTCTATGAGTCAGCTCTGCTGTGGAAGGTGGTGTGTATTCTGGTCAGCTGGGTGCCCCCGCCAAATGGCAGAACAGGAACCTGAAAGGCCGGGCCCCCTCTTTGATCTCAATGTGAGTAACACTCTCTGCCCCTGACAGCCACACATCAGGCAATTGTCCTGGGCCTGGCATCAAAAAGAGTAGCCTCACACCAGAGAGCTGTATCTCCAAAGGCCTTTGTTCTTGCTGAGAAGGAAAGGGGGCAGGATTATGATCGGCAGGAGGGCTCTGGTCAATGGAAGGAGAATGAGACCATTTTGGTTCTCACTGTCTTGGTCTCTCTTTCCTGTCCCCTCCACTTCCTCTGGAGAAAAGCCCATTGGGTGTGACATCAGAAGGGCTATGTCAGAAGGTAGGTATGTAGCAATGGAAATTGCTCTGGAATGAAAACCCCTATCTTTATGAATATTTATGCTTCAAGCACAGATCAGGGTAAGCTTTTATTTTGAAATAGGGAATATTCTAGGAACTGGGAGGGGATTTGAATCTGGCTACTAAAAGGATACTTGAGAGGTCACCAGGTAATCCACGTCAAGTGGAGGGTAGGCCTCTGGAGGAGTTGAGGGACGTGATACAGACTTGGGAATTGATAGGACCATGCCAAACGTTTAACCCAAATGCCAGGCAGTATACATTTTACCCTAACTCCCATAGCACTTCATTTGTATTGACTATTTTTCAATTTCTAAAAGGTTGTTGCCAAATGTTTTTGGTACTACAGTGACGAGCAAATTCATTTCGGACCACATAGATCTCACCATGATTTTGGAATGTTTTTATAAGCGGGATTGGATAAATGGTGGAGATGTAATACATTTCTTCTATCTGATACAGCTTTTAAGGAGACTATAAGAGAGAAACTTGCACACTATATAAATGAGACTAAGGAATCCGTTGGTGATGATTTCATTTTTTGAGACGCCTTGAAGGCCACTGTTAGAGGTAACATTATTAGTTACTCCTTACATCTCAAAAGACTTGGAGCTCATGAAGAAGAACAATGAATACGTTAACTGAGGGAGGCCAAGGGGAAGTATTATGATGAGCCTTCAGACAGACATAGGGAAGCAGCTTTTAATGCCAGGCAGGATCTGGGTCAATGGATAAATGAAAAAGCAGGATGAGCCTTGTTTCATGTTAGGAAGTCTTATTGGGAGTTTGGGAAAAAGCTGGTTCCTTGTTAGATAATAGACTTAAAAAGATTGAAGAAAATAAGTGTGTTACGTCTATAGTCACGAAGGATACTGTGGTCTTGACTAAACATTTGAGCAATGTGAAAGCTTTCAGTAACATCTATGAGCCCTTATATAAGTCTGAAGATGTGTGCACTGAAGCTGACAAATTAGAATTTTTGGAGGGAGTTGGGTTACCTGGTATGCAAAATTCTGATGTTCAGTTGCTGGAAGCCTCACTCGCCATAGACGATTTGTCAAATGCCTTGACTAATATGACAAAGAACACAAGCCCAAGCCCTGACGGGTTCCTGGTAAAATTCTATAGCACATTTAGTGGCTTATTAAGTCCTATTTTGTTATACATTTACCAAGAGATTATAAAGTGAGTATTCACAGAATCTATGTAATTAGCCCTGATTACATTGAATCCCAAGCATAGTAAAAATCACACGAATAGACCAAATTACTGTGCACGTTCTTTGCTCAATGTGAATGTCAAACTGTTAGCGAAAATGCTTCCCACTAGATTAAGTTTAATAATGCCTCAAATAATAAACTGAAAACAATCTGGTTTTATTAGGGATCGATGTAGCCATGATAATATGAGGGAGGTAATGCATGTCATACATCTAAATAAGCATTCATAAAAGCCATTGATGGCTGTGAGTTTGTATGCTGAGAAGGCGTTTGACTGTGTTAATTGGACATTTCCAAATTTTATTTTGGGAAAACTCTGCTTTGGTCCTACTTTTTTGTAGTTCTTTCATGCTTTAAATTGTGGGGCTAAAGCACAGGTTCTTGTAAATAGGTCTAGATCCACCGTGTTTGAGATTTAATGATGAACCGGTCAGGGATGCCTATTAACTCTGCTACTTTTTAACATCTTTATTGTACCTTTGGTGATGGCAATGAGGATAAGTGAAAACATTCAGGGCATTATGTGTGGCAAGTATATGTCTAAAGTCTTACTATAGGCAGATGTTTTGCTACTGTTCCTTTCCAACCCAGAAGACTATTATAACATCATCATTTTCTTCGGTTTGGGAAAATATCAAACTTCAAACTGCATAGAACTAAGATGGACATTTTTCCAATTACTCAAACATGCTCTAAAAGTTGTGTTTCCAGTCATGAGTTTCATTGGGCCAAGGATGGATTTACACATTTGGGGATCCATGTATCGCAAGATATTACACACTTGCTGGAACATAATGTTCATATGAGACTCAGAGAGATGAATTCAGAATGTAAGAGAAGGTTCAAAATTAATCTCTGAATATGGGGAAAGATAAGTACTATCAAGATGACTCTTCTGCTTAAAATATTTTATCTATTTACCATGCTACCGCCACCAATCTCACAGACCCTACTTAATGACCTACAGAAAGTGTACAATTACTTTTTACCAGCTGTTCCTGGCGTGACATATGGCATTCATGCATATCTTAAAGGTCAATATCGGTTGCTAATACATAGGGTCACTTCTGTCCAGCTTCTTAAATATTGGAAGGACCACTGATCACTTCCAGGAAAGGGGAGTAGGTCTGTGTGATTTATTAATGGTCACTGAAAAGGCTAAATGTTGAAAAGGCTAAACGTATAATAAACTGTCTTCTTTTGAAATTGAAAGGCATATTTGTATCAGATGGAATGAGAGTTATGCACGGTATAAGAACAGCATCTAAGTTCAATTCATCGATTAGACAGGCCTCTATGATGTGTCTTTATAGACGCGTAATTGTCAACCTTGTTTCAGTGCAGAGACCCCATGATTGCATAAGATTGCATAGTAGCATAAATACAGCACCTACTTTCAGTTTTAGCTAATGAGGAGGCATTCATCCTACAGCATTTCACTCTTAAGAGATTATAAGGTAATTAACTGTTCATTGACACTGGAACCAATGTGCCCCATGTGAAGAGAAGTGGGGGTGGAAAGAAGTAACTTGAAATTATTGCTAATGTTTGCAATAGTGGAAGAAGGAGGTGGCCGTGTAAAACCTGTTTGTTAAAATGATAACTGTTGTTAAAGTGGAAGGGCACACAGAGGTACACTTTGCCATTTGAACAGCAGAGAGGAAACCTAATGCTGATAAATTGTTTGTTAAAAGGGCAGCTGTTGTTGAAGTGGAAGGGCACACAGAGGTGCATGTCATTTGGACAGCAGTGGGCAACCTAACACTAATAAAATGAATCAGCTGAGTGTGGAAACATACCTAATTGTTTTATATATATAGATGGGGGAATGTATCTCTTTCTAAAATTCCAATGTCCATCCTTCTACGGTTAATGGATGAGTGGGGATTTGGCTTCCCTGATGTAAGAAAATATACTGCCTTCTCATTAAGTAGCCTTCACCAATGGATTAATTTAACTTCTGTTAACGCCACTGAGTCGGTTACTATAGAGAAGGCTTCAGTTTTAATGACACCATTAGACTGCCTCTTGACAATGAACAACTCTTTTCGATTAGAGAAAATTCCTCCTACAGTTCGCCATGTAATTGTGGAGTGGAATTTTGCTAATCAAGTTACTGGAACAAGGTACTTATTATCTAAAGAATCATTCATATGGACAAATCTGGCAATTATTATATATGCTGCACAGGCGCTCTTGGCAAAATGCTGCTATTTGGAAACTTAAATATATCCTTAATGAGAATTCAATGGTGGACTTCAGCTGTGTATGATTTAAGTAAAAGTTACGTATTGCGGAAGAGTTAAGATTTAATGTTTTTCAGGGTATAATCACATCCATCCTGTATCCTATGAATGTTAAAATCCATGACCCTCCTGATTTGTACTCCCTGTCGTAGAAATGTCCTCTCTTGCTGTTTGTAATCTACAGAAAAATCTCTGTGGCTCCTGAACCATCTATAGATAGATCTGGGCGGGCACTTTGGGAATCTGAGATAAATGTGTCAATCTCTGAGCCTGACTGGTTGAAAATATGCAACAACATGAAAGAATTTAAACTGGACATGGATTTGTGCTACACCCAGCAGAGGAGTATCTATTTCCTGTACTGGACACTGAGGAAGATGAAAGTAGGCTGTCTTCCAAGAAGGAGGTTTAGAAAAAACAAGGGTACTCCCTATCTTTTGTTCTCGGGGGGTCAGTACTGTCAAAAGGGAGATACATCTGACAAAACAAGAACCACAGTATTGACTACCCCACTCTAAATCCCAATTATGTAGTACAGGACAGTACATCTGGTACCGCTATTCTTATTTTTAGCGAACAAACTACTTCACAAGAAACATGATTGATAATAACATAAACAATTTGCTTTAAGTTATTGGACAAACTTCATTTAAAAACCAAAAGACACAATTCACACATTAAAAAACAACCGTACTTTTGCCTGGGGTCTCCTTACCCTTCTTCACATTCTCTCAGATGTTGCAGATCCTTTAAGGCTGAAGATTCACACTGCAGAAATCACTGACTTCTTTTGGGAAAGTTGTACTTTTCAAACCCTGAGCCTGAGGTGAAGAAGGAATCATCCAAGACAGAAAGACGATCTGTTCCTTACCCACTCCCAGGGCACATCAGGAATTACCTCTTCTTTGGACCAGGACCTACCACTCTGCACCAGAATCTCCTGAGCTGGGAGAGCAGACCCTGAACAGATCCATCCTGTCCTCGAGTCCCCCTAATCAGCCCCACAGCAACCGGAAGGCCAGACCAGCCGAAGCTCACATTCTACCACACCAAACCGGTCCCTCCATGTTCACCACACATGTAACAAGAGGGAAGTGGCCGGTGCTGGTTGTTGCGTTCCACCTCCAATTCCAACTTGCTTGCACTTTGAACCAGCTCAAAACTGCATCCTGTCCTAGGCAAAGCTCATCACCTTCTAGGCCGTGACTGCTGGGACCACAACAGAATCACTGGAGAGTCACACACAGACTCTAACCAGGGATCACAACTGCGGCTCATCTCAGCTAGCCATTGAACCGCTGCCTCATCAACTGCACATCAATGCACCCAATATGGCCACCTTGATGATCATCCCCCGCCGATTTGAAATGCTGGAGCATCACTCATCGACCCCTCTTGATTGGACTGGTTGACCTTCACACCCCTTTTAAGAACATAGCCTTCAATGGCTGCTTTGAAGTGATCTCCCACTCTACCCTAAACTATCCAGCCTCAATCCTGCAGTTCCGATACAGTTCGGCTATTGTGGCACTGCCTGCCTGCGTGGCAATATACTGGGCAACTTCTGAACCCAATTGCAGTTCTGACAGATGCTGCAATCAGATCATGCGACATCGCCGGAGCCCAAGCAGGGTCTCTGCAGTTACACTTTGCCTCGGCAAGAGCAGCAAAATTGGCTAAGTGGCTCTCTGGAGCGTAGGTCGCTACCGACCTGTGTGGAGCTGCGTTGGGCATATTAAATATAAGTAGTGGCTCCCACTGATATCCCAAGGCCGATTATAAGGAGGAGACGCCAGGACTTCCCGCTGGTGAATAAACTGGATGCTGCAGCCTACCTGTGCAGACACGCTGCAATGGGTTCTGTGTCCCTGGGTCCAATGTCACTGCTTTCCTGGGCTGAGTTGGATGCTAGGACTCTCACTACACTCTGCATTGCTGGCTATCCACAGCCCCAGCTTCTGTCAGAACAGTGCTTGCTCTGGGTGTCTTGCATAGCAATTGCAAGCAGGATTTAGGATAAACACAGTGGGGCTGATTTGGTAGATCTGCAGGGTCCCAGAACACTCGCCACTGTCTGGGCCTTGGGAGGACTTGGAGGGCCTCCCATCTCCTCCCCCGCATCACTTTTTTAAAAACATGTTTTTATTGGTTTTATCAACAAAAAACAGTAAGTACAAACTCCTACCCATGGGCTGCAAGGCCCATACCATTGTCTTCATCCCACTCAACAACCCAAATGGTGCATTCAGGGAGCTACTACCAAAGGTCCATGTATGAAGTTGAACAGCTACCAGCATTTGGTGCAAAAAAATAAAAAAATAAATCGGACCATATTAGGGGCTCATTATAGATATTTACAATGTTCAGAGATTTCCAGAAGTTAGTGGACTGTTAGTGTTAGGTCTGATAATGCAAGTTCATTCAAGGGGAGGCAGTGTCCACAGTGATCCTAGATCTAAAGGATCTCAGGGGGGCCCAATAGTCGAGAGGTCTGCTGTTGACTAGTAGCGGCATTGCATACATAGTTTCTCTCAGTTCGCACATGCAATTCAGCCAGGCCAAGAAGTTTGGATCACTTCTCTTACCCCAGGTTCTGGCGATGAGCGACCTGGCCACCATTGAGGCCATGCCGGGAAACCACCTCTCGGGCCGGGGGCCGTCCTCTAACAGGGCCAGTAGCCACAATTCGGGTGAAAACTCTCATGAGGCGGGTAATATTTCGACTATTGCTTTTTCCACCGCCTCCCAGAAATGTTGTACATAGGGGCATGTGCAAACAACATGGAAATAGTCTGCTCCCTCCATGTTGCATATATAGCATGAAGAGGATCTGTCCGGGTAAAAACGGTGTAATCTTGCCAGGGAGTAACTTATCTGGTGTAAGAATTTAAAATGTATCAGACGTAATCGAAGATTCAGGGACAGGCCTTTCGTCTGCATTTAGATCAGTTTCCACTGAGAGTGTGGGACCGTCTTACCCAAATCTGACTCCCATTGGACTCTATAGTTGTAGAAATGGTGGGTTTTCAGGAACTAATGATTTTATATATAGAGGAGACACACTTTGTAGCCCGCCCAGGTTATGAAACGTATTAAAGGAGTGGCGAGAGAGGGGGTGCACAGGGACAATCAGGCCATTTGGATTGGAACACGGCTCCTAGTCGATAGTATAACAGCATCGTAATAGCATTCCAATCACCCCTCTCCTTTATGGCATCCCAGGTGATGAATTGACCATCCACTATGAGATCCCCAAATGTGTTAACCCCAAGGCACTCAAAGTGTTGGCGGAATACCGCCTCCTGCATGACCGGGATCCCCCTCAAGGCATACACTGGGAGATCAGGGGAGTGACAGACAGCTATGTCCACTGCACAATCCAGATGTTCCCAGGCTTTGCAAGTAGTTTCCACCGGATGTATTTTGGATTGGGGCGTCGGGTGTGGTCCCCCCACACCAATCCCTTCAGGTAGTACCGGGACAACATCATCTTCTCTATTGTGTTATCAGGCAGCGCTGGGGAGGGGCTCCACCACCATATTGAGTATTGTATCTGGGCCGCGAGGAAGTAATGATACATGTCAGGATATCCCAAGCCACCCTCTGCATATGGCAAACACAGCGTGCCGTATGAGATTCTAGCATGCCTGCCGGCCCACACCAAACAAATCAACAGGGACCAAAGTCTAGACCAAAGTCTAGCAGGAGGCCAGATGGGAACGTTGTTGAAAATGTATAATAATTTGGGGAGGAGATCAGTTTTGGCCAGTGAAAACCTGGCAGCCTGAGACAGCGGTAGCAGAATTCAACCCTCAACCCTGCCTTCTAGATATGCTAAAGTTTTCAGATAGTTCTCAGTGTAAATGGGGCACCTGGACCCCCAGATACCATATTTCATGCGGACACCATCTGAAGTCCCCTGATATGTCCCCCTGGGCCACCACCTGTGTCAATGGCATTAGTTCAGACTGAGACCTGACAGGTCGCCAAAGTGCGTGATTTCTTGTACTAATGGTTGCAGATTATCGCGTGGGTTTTTTATATAAAGCAACATATCATTTGCGTATAGGGAGACAATGTAAATGTGTGAGTGTATCCTGATACCGCAATGTGCATGGTATTCCCTGAGGAAACAGGCAATCAGTCCCATGTCCAGTGCAAACAGAATGGGAGATAAGTGGCACCATTGCCTTGTCCCTCGGGCCAGGAAAATATATTCCCACTGCAGACGGTGTATATTGCCACTCTAGGGATAGTATAGAGCAGTCTGATCCATTTCAGATACACCAAGCCCAATCCGGATCTGCGAAGGACTTCGAACATGAAAGACCATTCTATAGAATCGAAAGCCTTCTTGGCGTCTAGTGCAGCTATGGTCAAGGAGATTTCAGTGCTAACATTATGCATCAACATGAAGAGGCGTCTAAGATTATTTTGGATCAACCTGCCCAGTATGAATCCAGCCTGGTTGGGGAGGACCAACGCTGGCATGTGGGGGAGCAGTCGGTCAGCAAGGACTTTCCCAAGGATCTTATTGTCCATGTTTATCAAAGACAGTAGACGATAGGAAGAGCAGTTACATTGATCTTTTCCTGGTTTCAGGAGGACAGTGACCGACGCCGTTCTAGTTGACTCGGGCAGGACCCCGGTAGAGAATGTGGATTCAAACATATGACGCAAGTGGGGAACCACAAGGTTGCTATATTCTTCGTATAATTCTGCAGTAATACCATCCAGTCCCGCGCTTTTCCTCCCAGGAGAGAGCAGATTGTGGCTAAGATTTCTTCATCAGAGGGGGGCATGTTCAACCTACCCCCTGTTTTGGCATCTAGCCAGCCAAAGGCCACCTGGTCACGATATTGAGCTATGGTATCGCACCGGGCCTGAGATTTTGTGGTATATAACTTCTCATAATATTCACGAAAGGCCCCATTTATCACCCCAGAATCGCAAATCGTAGTTCCCAGCGGGGTGGTGATTTCAGTAATATCTTCCAATTGATGCTCCGCCTGATGGCCCAGGCCAGTGTATGGCTAGGGCGATCCCCTTCCTCATATCTAGCGGCAGCATTGCGATCCCAGAGAAATCTTTTCTCCCTTTCCATGAAGGAATGCATTGCCGCTCTCTTCTTGCCAAGCTCTTGTTGAAGGGCGGGCAAGTCGTTATCCCCCTGTTGCCGCACAAGATCTTTGATTTCCCGCTCAAGGGATGACATAGAGGTGCGCTCTTAGGATGGCACCCTCCCATGATATACAACATTCTCTAATGCAACCCTTGAAGGTTTCCCATATTACCCCATTATCAGGGGCCGACCCTACATTAGCCTGAAAGAAGGTGCCTATATCTTGAGTGAGTCCATCTCGAAAGGAGGCATCAAGGAGCATGCAGGCCCAAAACCAACAGCGCAACTGCCTGAGGGAGCAGGGGGGGGAACGGCTGCAATGAGACCAACACAGGGGAGTGATCCGAAAGGGTGCAGGGGAGAATCCATATAGCACCAACCCTATGTAACAGTTCAGAAGACAGCATCACATAATCAATTCTAGAGGAGCTACTGTGAACCCCAGAATGGAAAGTTTATTCTCGCCTGTGCGGGTCAATCGACCACCAGGTGTTGTATAGTGTGTGGTAATGGGCTATGTCTAGCCAGGCCTGTGCTTCCCTGGGGTGGGTAGTTTGGGACGTTGAGGACCTGTCCATGTCTAGCAAGTGCAACATTAAAATCAATCACCCACCCATATTGTTTCATAGTGAGGATATTTATGCAGATAGGAGGCACATTTTCGAAAGAATTCGGTACTGTCAGTGTTCGGAACATATATATTTATAATGAGGATTCTCAGTCCCCGGACTTCCCCAGCCAGTAACAGAAACTGGCCCTCTGAGTCTCCATCCTGTTCTTGCAGCTTAAATTCCAATGACCGGTGTATATAGATGGCCACCCCTCTAGAATGTGTTGTGAAGGAGGACACATACCCGTGTACCCCCCAACCTGGTAGTGTCGGAGGGTTGATGTCTCTGAGTAAGTGTGTCTCCTGGGGGCAGAGAACATTAACACTATGATTCTTTGCATAATTGGCAATGAGTCTAGTTTTATTCTAATTGGTAACCCCCTGTGTGTTCCATGTTAAGATTGAAATATCATCCTTCCCCCCCATAATGATTCTGGTTGTGAATGTTGAACAATAGAGGTCCGAACCTAATCAAAGTACCTGCCGGGTGGGAACCTGCCATGGTAGCTATTCCAAGGAATGATCCGCCCAAATCTATACCCCTAAGTGAGCCCACATATATGCACTTCCAACCAATCCCAACAAACACCCTGTTACCCACCCCCACCCACGCCAGAAACCTAAACACACCGGCTGTGACCCCCACCCGTGGAAACTCTGAAAACAACTAGGAAGCCAACAACAACCGCAGTGACTGTGGTAACGAGGAGCCGTCGGCGGCATACGGGCTCCATTGGCTCAGGCTCATTCTTTGACGCTACAAGGCCTCCCGGGCCAATGCAAATTAGGTGCGTCACAAAAGACAAGTACCAGCCTTTCGTATGATGAGGAGTGTACAATAGATTATGGCCCGTGATCAGGGGAACGACATGGATCTGGCAATTCCTGTGCAAATTTCTCTGCTGCTTCAGGTGTAGTAAAGAAGGAAACTCTCCCCATGTGTAGTAAACAGAGCTTGGCCGACAACATCATAGCATGTTGGATGTTTTTGCAATGGAGGATATTCTTGGCCAATTGGAAGGTTCTCCTTTGTTCTTGTACTTGGGGGCTAAAATCCAGAAACAGGTTTATCGTCGAGGATTGCTGTTGCAATTCTCCCTTTCTCTAGCAGCTTTCAGTAGAACATCCCTATTGCGAAAATTAAAGATCTGAGCAATTATGGGGTGTTTGGGGGCTCCTGCAGGAGGTCTTGCAGCTAGGGAGTGGTGTGCAGTCTCCACCATAGACATTTTTGAGACATGAGGGACTGACAGCACATCCTTTAACAGCGTTTCAATAAACTGCTCCATGTTACCGGTGGGAGTAGATTCGGGCACCCCGAGGATGCGTAAGTTGTTCCATCGAAAGCGCCCCTCCAAATTGTCATTTTTGGCTGCTATTTTCTTGACAGTCTGCTATAAAAGGGAGACTTTGCATTGCAAGACTGGCACTTTATCTTCTCCCTCACTAATTCTAGTCTCCGCCTTGGTCATGCGTCCGCAGAGTTTGTCGATTTGGATAGCTGATATATCCACTTTACTCATGAGGGCATCAATCTTCATACCAGGGGAGTCTGTGCTGGATTTGAGGGCCAATAGAGTGGTGTTAAGGGCCACAACATTCAGCTGCAAGGACTGGGCTAAGCTGGCCCTGGTGTCGGCCCTTTGTCCATCCTGGTGAATTGGTCCAGTTTCACCTGCTTCTTGGGGTTGATCATGGCGCGGTATCCTGTGTACTTAAGGGGGACCCAAGCAATACAGTGTCCCTATGGGGCCGCAGGGGCCAGTCTGTGTCATGAAGAGTATGATTGTGTGGTGGAGCCTGCCACCTCCCCACTACCAGTCCTGGGAAACCAAAGCAGAATACACTTTTATGACACAGCTAGGCTGGGGGATAACATTCTCCGACCCTCGCGGATTGGGTAACGTTGTACTCAAGGTCTCGCTGATCCCATCATCATTTGCCACAGGGCATTGATTGATCATAGGGGGAGATCCCTGTCTGCCTTCTTGGAGCTTCCAGCAGACCGCTAAAGTGCACAAGCTATGGAGATGGGGGCCATTAATACTTGGACCCAGTGTGCTGCTAAGAAGGTTTTCCATCCGCCACATGCGGTAGACCACTGCACGCCAAGAGAGAGATCCAGTCGGCCCCCTCAAGGTGGAGAAACACTGGCAGTGGACAGGTCGCAGTCAGAGGGAAGCTCCCCCCTCTTCAGCCCGAGCTTCCGACTCGCCACGTAGCCGGAGCATGGCCAGCAGCATATTTCGATCTGAATGACACCTGGCCTAGTAGGATCGTTGTCTGTCTCCCCGTGTTCCCCCTTCCCTGCCTCGTCGCGCCTTGAAACACTTGTGTATAGGCGCATTATGAATGCCATATCATATCATATCATTATGGCCTGTACAGTTACCCCGTGGGGAGGATACACTAACTTCCACTGCTCTTAGGCCTCAGGAGCAGTCAACGCTGAATGTTATGTGGTGGTGGGGGGCTGCCTAACCTCTAAGATCAATGTGTGCCCAGCCCAGGGCATCGCAGGCCGGGCAGCAACAGCCCCGCTGGGCCCATGGAGGAATGCCACCAAACCGGCCAGATCGCGGCCGTCAAGAGGCACAGAGCGGGTGAAGATCCGGCAGAGGGCCGCCCTCCCCCATGGGGGAGATGAACACTTCTGGGATCACCGCCGCTGGGCAGGACCGGCTCCAAAGAATCAGGACCGTTCGGCAGCCGCCAGAGTCACCTCACCGATCCGGTGCCTCCCAGGTCCAGTAGAGGGAAAAGGGGAGCCGGGCAATCCTACGAAGACAGGTGGTGGGTGAGCTCCAGGAATGGGGGCACAGCAGATGAGCAGGAGCTCAGGGCATGCCACGCCCCGCCACTATCACACAGGTGCTGCACTAGCACATGCCTCGGGCGGCACAGAGCTGCATATTTCGGGATAGTCAGGTGCCGCAGGCTGGGAAACCGGAAGTGGTACTGAATGGCAGTTCTTCTGGTGTGGGAGGCAAAACTATGAACTCTCTCAGGTTGCGCCTATCTTGTCGCTGCGCAACAGCACCCCCCTCTCCTGCATCACTTCACACTCCACTGCCGCTCACCTCATGGGAAGATTTCCCAGCATGCTGCCAGCTACTGCACAAAGTTGTGCCTCTCCTGGAGCTATGTTCTCCCATCCCAGAGTACCTGAGCCATGTTCTGAACTACCTGATGTCTATTCACTAACTAACTCACCAAATTATCTGTTCTACTGCCCTGTATAACAGTTATCCCTCTGCGAGGTCACCACCTGTTTCAACATTATTCCGGGGCCCTACTACCGTGGCTCAACCTCTGCCCTGCCTACTGACATGTCCCATGGCCCTCATGACCATGACACGGCCAGCCTTCACCTATGTCGCACCCTCCCTACCTCCCACACTGTAACTCAAATATGATCCAAACAGGACTGCTGCCCCATTAGTATTGCGGGCCCTGCCGTACAGCGGACCCACTCATCTCAACTCCTGCCAAAACCTTCCCAAAGACAGCACCCACCAATCTGATGCACTCTGTATTCCTCGCCATACTGCTGCTACTCACTGGGACTTTACTCATTCACACCCTACAAGCTGTATTGCAGTGCTCCTTTCTTCTATGAAGCTCATAGATAAATTAGTGTTTATCAACTCTCCTGATCCCACAGATTGTGTGAACACTATCCGCTCTGCCAACCACAAGATTAAAGCCACACCTTTTCTCCCCACCCTTGCCTGCCTGCAAGCAAACTGCCCTCATAACCCACAGTCTGCCCTCTCCCCTATGAGACTCACCCAACCCTCCATTAAAAAGCCAACCAACCCTGCTAAGTCTAGCTCCTATACCCCCTGCTCCCTTGCAACACCCATTACCCTCCATTGCACTGGCATCCAACACACTGGAAGGCTCGCCTCACGCACACCCCCAGCTTACATGCCTTATTTCCATCCTCCAATGCTCTCATTCAGACAAGCTCGACTCCACATGTGCACCCAGCACACATGCCTTCCAATGCCACACAAAGCCAGAATTATTACCCTAGCCCCCAACCTCTCTCTAGTGTACTTATCAATGCTGACCCCATCATTGCTCACACTTCATAGGTTTGCGACCTCATCACTAATCAGCACCTTGACTTCCTTGCAGTAACTGAAACCTGGCTAAACCTAGCCGCTGGCCCAGCCCTCACCATCACCATCCCAGCAAGGTACACCATTTAACGCAACAACCGTCTAACTCACAAAGGGGTTGGAGTTGCTCTCAACCACAAAGACACATTAGCCTTCCCCCATCCCTACAAAAGCCCCCCCATCCTGTGAAGTAGTTATCACCAAGCTCACTCTCTCAGCTACCTCCACCATAACTATGCACATCATTTACCGCCCTCCTGGCCTGGCCACGTCCTTTGAGGATGACATTATGCAGCTCCTAAGATCAAGTATCAAACCAACATCCAAGATTCTCCTCCTAGGAGACCTAAACCTGGGGCTTAATGACCCTTCTGACAAATATGCTATTTCACCGGTCAACTCACTAGACTTCCTAGGCTTCACCCAACACATATCCAAACCTATCCAGCAATTAGGTAGATCAATTGATTGGCTCTTGGACCTTAATTGTAACCTAACCAACGTAGCTATTACCTTTTTGATAACGGCCACCTTCGCCACACTATTACCTTTTTGATAACGGCCACCTTCGCCCAGAGTACCTTCACCCATTCCCTCCCTCCAGCTATCACAAGATGCGCACGCAACCTCACTAAAGATAAACGTCTACCAATCCTCACAGCAGACCACTCCCTCACTGCAGCCACTCTGCCTTCCAACCCTTCCAGTCTGGTTGATATGTACAATAAAGCCATCTTGTCAGCCTTAAATGTCATTGCGCCCCTCAAGTCGTGCAATGCCAAGCCCTCTACACACATCAACTCCTAGTTCTTTCCTGACCTCCAAGCCATTGGAGCCAAAAAACAGGCCCTTGAAACCTCTTGGCTCAAATTCCCATCTCCCGCCAACAAGACCAATTTCCTCCACCTCTCTCAGGAATACAAACTAGCCATTCAATCAGTCAAAGCCTCCTCCCTCTCAGATAGGATTTCCAAGGCCCAATCCCACTCACGTGAACTTTTCTCAATTCTGCGTGAACTAGAATCTCCTATCACTCCCAAGGTCAACATCACAAAGCCTGGTGTCAAAGGATCCAAGATGCCCTCTCCAGCAAAAGTGCCACACTCCAACTCAAAATTGAAACCAAACGAGCATCCATCCTTGCAAATACAAACATGTCTGAGCTAAACCCTCTCTACCCACCTCCCATTGCCACCTCTCCTTTCAATTTCTTGCCAATCACTGAAGCAGAAACCACCTCCCTTACCTACAAGGCGATACATGCCCGGCCCCCCACATCAAGGACTGTTCCTCTGCTTCCCTCCTTCCTAGCCTCAAGCAAGCCTGGCTATTACCCCTCATAAAGAAAACCTCACTTGATTCGTCCATCCCCACAAATGACAGGCCCATCAGCATGGTTCCCTTCTTGCAACAAATCCTAGATCTAGCGACATATACCCAAATACAAGCCTGCTAGAGCACCACAAAATCCTAAACCCACGCCAATCAGACTTTCGCTCAGGACATGGCACTGAATCCTGCCTCTTGGATCTTAAGAACCAAATGGATGACATTGGTAATGCAGGCAACCTTGCCGTACTCCTCCTTGACTTGTCGGCAGCCTTTGACCATGTAAACCATCAGACCCTCTTCCATTACCGCATCACGGCGGAAAACTGCTCCCCTGCTGCTTCCAAATTGATTGCCTCCTTTCTGGCCGAGAGAACCGCTCGAGTTTATGCAGGCAATGCAGTTGTCCCCACTAACGTCCCCTGTGGTGTCCCACAAGGCTCCTGCATATCCCCAACACTGTATAATGATTATACAAAACCACTTTTCGATCACCTTGCCTCATTGAGGATTGCATTCAGAAACTACACTGATGATACTCAGATCCACATTCCGCTCTCGGGTGAGCATGAACAAGACTCCCGCCAGATCACTTTCATTTATGATATCATCCAAACCTGGATGGCCAAGCACCAGCTTTGCCTCAACGATGAGAAGACTGAGATCGTAATCATTGGGCCTCTTTCCCGCCTAGCTAAACTCGACCCAGCCTACCGTGCCTTCACGATTGATGCCTGCACCATCCCGGTCGCCTCAGTTGTTAAAACTTTAGGCGTCTACCTTGACTCTAGCCTCTGCATGACCCGCCACGTGAACTCCATTGCCTCCTCAGCAGCTCATACTACCAAACGTCTGAATACTTCCAAACACCTCGTCTCTGCTCAAGACCGACTAACCATCACTAGAGCAGTGATAGGATCTCATCTGGACTACTGCAATTCCCTCCTCGCCGGCTCTTCAGAGCAAAACCTGAACAAACCGTAATTCATCCAAAATAATCCAATTCGAGCAGCCCTGGATCTCCCCAAATGTACCGATATTCTCCCTTCAGAAGAGCAGCCCACTGGCTCCCAGTGAGAGAAACAATTAACTTTAAAATACTTTCCATCGCCCACTGCTGCCTCTTCGAAACTGCTCCACTATACCTATCGCAGAAGATCTCCAAGAACAACTCCACCAGACCAACCAGAGGCAATTATAGTCACAGACTCAACACCCCTTGGGTCAAGTGCAGTAAAGCAGGAGGCTCTAGCTTCCCTTTAATCGCTGCTCACCCTTGCACCTAAGAGCCGAAATCTCTTGTTGGCCGTTTAGAAAAAAACTTAAATCTGTACTTTTTAACTGACCTGCTCCCCGACTCCTGACAACTATTGTCAATGTACTCGAACTCAGCTGCCTATTTGTACCATATTCTGCATTCTATATCCTCCCTTCCCTCCTCTTCCCCCTTCTTTCCTATGCAGCGCCCTGATGCCTACGGTTTTGGCGCGCTCTATAATTTCAAAAATAAATAAATGAATAAATAAGTATATCTCTTAACTTTCCCGGTTTTACCTCAGTTTCTCATATGTGCTCTACAACCTTTGTTATATGAATATGTATCTGTCACTCTGTTAGTCTAAAGGATTTGACACTTGATGCACATTACCTGTTATTCTTGATCCTAGAAAACAGCTCACATTTTTTACAAAAACAAAGGTTCTATTTAAGTTTTTATTGTGAATAGTGTTTGACTCTATCTTAAAAACCATATCAGTGCAGGTGTTGACTCCAGTCCTTTCAAAATCTCTGGTCTACAGTGTTGGTCAGAAGGCCAATTCGGTCTGGAATTATTGATTATACATTAAGTATACTCGTGGGTGACGTCAAAGGTTTCTCTTAGGATCCATTTAATTAAACAATGACAGGATAGACCCTGATACGTAGGTTTGTGTGCATGTGCATTTTCAGTTGCTTTGCTTGCAAGCCCCTAGACTATGGGTTTTTTCTTTTTGTGTTTGAGTTTGGTGGAGTTGTAGGTCTCAATTGCTTATTTTTCTAGTTAGCAGTGAGAGAGTGGGTTATTTAGAGTTTGAAAAAGCATATACAGTTGAATTATGTATATCCTTCACCAAGGTTGTTTTATTTTGTTATAAAATCACGACACAGAGAATTAACAGAGAATGAAAATGGCTGCCTCCAAGTTCCCTGTGAAACAAAGTGAATCTTAAAGACAACATCAATGGCAAAATGGGAAAGTATTGAGCAGAGTATGATATGATAGGTTATTTATAACGCGCTTAATACCCAGAGGTTTCTAAGCACGGACCCAGGGATCGAACCTGTGTTGCTCCTTGTCGTTTTGCTTCCAAGGCAAGCACGTTGCCCCTGAGACATCCTCCTGAGACCGAGACAACAACTACAATAGACCCAAAAATACATTAAAGAATATACTAGCAAGCAGAGGTGGGTGCATGAGCTAATCAGCTCACTTAGTTAGTGGGCTCAAACTGACAAACCAAGCCTGTGTTCCAAACAGGAGCTGATGCATTTGTGTGCTTACTGGTGGAGCCGCTCAGCGTCCCTACACCTGCTGCGTTAGGGGAACCTGATTTCTAGTTCCCAGTGAGCCAGGCGATAAGTTGCATCGCAGAAGAGGGCACTGGAATGCCATTGATGTGAAAACATGGGTGCAGCTATGCTTTTCTGGGTGCCAGGGGACTTGCTCAATGGCCACAAGCTGGCTCTACTTGGGGAGTCAGGCAATTAGCCCTCCCAGACTTCACTGCTATTATTCACTAGGGATGGGTATTGCAGACACCATTGGAGAAGGCACAGAGATACCATTGCACTTGTGAGGGTATTGAGGGACATGTCTTCATGTCCCATTGAAATGTGGGCATGGGGGACAATGAATGAGTGGGCACGGGGGCACAGCTGCATTTGTATATACATGTTGACAATTGATCTACCATCACAATGGTCGGGGTGTTATATTTAGGAATGTTCTCCATTTTTCTAGACCTCATTACCCCTTCCACCAGCCCTGATGAGATTGTTAAAGATGAAACATGGTGCTCCAGCATACAAGGAGCCCTGCTTAATAAAATAGAACTGCTCCAAAACAAAATTGAAGCGCAATTCAGAGACCTGCCCAAACACGACCAGCCCCTGCCCTAACAGCCATCCCATGATTCCACTAACCAGCTCTTCCCTTTCCATGATGTCTCTGAACTAGAAGTTCTTGACCTCCTCAAACATCTTAAACCATCCATGTGCAAAGGAGACATTTGCCCTCCCAACATTGTTAAGGAATGCGCCGACTCCCTTGCACCTCTCCTAACGCCATTCATTAATGCCTCATTCGCTACAGGGTCCGTCCCTGCCATATTTAAGAAGCCTGGGTGGGCGCTCGATTAAAAAAAAACCTCCTTGTACCCCTCCTCACCCAATAACTACTGACCCATCACCACTGTCCCGTTCCTCTTAAAAATCTTGGACAAAGCGGCTCACAACCAAATTCAACTATTCCTCAAAACAAACGCCATCCTCGGCAAAAGGCAATCTGGGTTCCGCAAAGGACATGTCACAGAAACTGCCCTCCTAGATCTTAAAAATCAAATAACAACAATTATGGACAAAGGCAAGCCAGCCCTCCTCCTACTTCTGGACCTCTCAACTGCCTTTGTACTTCCCATCTCCTTCACGCAGCACCATTCTCCAATGAAGCCTTCTCATTGATCACCTCCTTCTTAAACGGAAGAGCTATGAAGGTTTCCTCTAACCAGGCAAATGCGGCTCCCTCTACCATACACTTTTTGAGTTCCTCAGGGCTCATGCACAGCTCCCACCCTTTACAATCTGTTTACCAAACCACTCTTCGACAAACTGGACTCCCTCGGCATAGCATACACAAATTATGCCGATGATACACAGGTTCTCCTGCCCCTCACAGGTTCCTCTGACCAAGATACTGCAGCCCTCTATCAGATTTACAGCACCATTCAAGCCTGGATGGCAACAAATGGGCTATGTCTCAATGGAGACAAAACTGAGATCATCATCATTGGCCCCAAAGAAACACTTGCCAAACTGGATCAAAAATACTGTAACTTCACCATCGACAACACGCTCATCCCGGTCTCCTCATCAGTAAAGACACTAGGTGTCCACCTAGATTCCACTCTATCCATGACATTACAGGTTAGCGCCATTGCTTCCGCTTCTGCCCATACCATGAAGCTCATTTAATGCAATAAAACCTTTCCTTTCTAAGCAAAATCGACTCTCTATAGCTGGAGCCACCATTGGAGCCAAACTAGATTATTGTAACGTCCTCTTAGCAGGTACCTCTACAAAAAATCTAACCAGACTCCAAGTCATACAGAATAACGCCCTTAGAGCAGCCTTAACTATACCAAAAAGGGACCACATTATTCAAGCTAGGCGAGACGCCCATTGACTCCCTGTGAAGGATTGTATTACATGCAAGACTCTTACCCTTACTCACAGTTGCCTCACACTCGATGCTCCGCCCTATCTATCCGAAACCATTACAAGAGACACATCCTCAGACCCAAAAAGAACTTGCCATGCTAACCAACTGTGCATCCCTTCTATCAAAAGGGTCAAAGCAGGGGATATTAGTTTCCCTCATATAACATCTAAACTATGGAAGGCCAAACCAATCTCACTTAGAGCTGTGCCCTCCCTCACAGCATTCAGCAAAGCCCTAAAAACCACTCTATTCAACTAACTCCCTCCCCCTCCCTGCTAATCAACCTACTCCCCTCCCCAAATCCTCCCCTACCCCTCCCTTCCCCCAGAGTTATTCCTGAACCTGCATATTGTAACTAAGAATGTACTTCTTGTGTGTTATTAAGACTGTATTATGTAACTAAGCTTATTGTCTCGAAACAGCGCCATGATGCCTATGGGCTGCTGTGCGCTTTACAAATGTGAGTCATAAATAAATAAATACATATTGTTATGCTTAACAAACATTACAGTGTGCCTTTCCCTTGCTGCATCAGAATGTTCAGGGTGGATTCTGAGAATGCTTATAGGAGATCCAGAAGGAGAAAGGCAGTTGAGGTTGAAGTGGGAGAATGAAGAACATTACTGCAGCCACATCATATTGATCTTTTTTTATGCGAATAAAGGCATTCATCTTATCTGTGAGATTCTGCAGCTTTATTATAGTGGTAACGAGCTGCTGCTCTGGTGTTGCAGTGCAGTGGACCAGCAGGACAGACCCTCAGCACAGGGCGGTGCTGGGAGAGTGAGCAGCTTGGCGGTTTCTATCCTTGGACCCTGAAGATTTGGAATCTCACATGATCTGGTGGTGGCAGGTGCAGCCCCATTCCTGGCTCAGCACTCCGTGTGCGGAGCCGAAGGGATTGAGCGAGGATGCTCATTCTACGAGCACAAAGGAAGTAGAGGAACACATGAGACCATGGTCTGCAGCGCATCAGAAATGCCAGCAGATGTTCCTAAATGCATGCAGTGAGCAGGCATGAGCCAGGGGAGGGGGGGACAGCTGAGGGGCACACAAGGTGGCATGAACGCTTGCGTGGATTTGAACAAGGCACAAGCGCAAAAGAACCGGAGCTGTGCAAGGCTCTTCCTTGTGCAACAATGAAAAGGACCTCAACACGCATTTGTATGTGTGGCCATTTTGGTTGCTGGTTGGTTCCCGTGACAAGCAACAACCAGTTTTCCGGAGTTGAGTTGCAACGCAGCAGTGATCTTTATGCATTGGATTACATCTTCTTGGTCCCAGTGGGTTTACGTTTACCCAAAGACAAATAAGGAGAGACAATAAAAGTCTCTCAGCCTTGTATGTGCAAAGCTAATACATGTGGTGGTTTTGAAGAAGTGTTGCTTGCAGGAAAGCAAATAAGGAGGGGAAAGTGACATTCCACAGGTTTTGTTATTGTGCACATAGCTGATAACCAAGAAGTAAAGTTCCACAGTTAATTTTGTGCACATAGCTGCCAAGGGCATGGCTAATATCCTGGGCCCTGCCCTGTTTCTGCCTCAGTGTAGTGGTCAGCTGGTAATACGTTGGAAAGATTGGAAAGAAGATTTCCTCAAATGTGTACCTGCAGTATATGGCCCACATTATTCAGTGGAATGCAAAGATGCCCTACTTTATCATTGCCTGGGTCATGGTATACAGGAAACTCTGAAAAGACTCCCTGGGCACACGCTTGAAGATGGGACAGCTTTGAATTCAGTTGAAACCAGTTAGCCAAACTAGAGAGGCATTATGAGATCAAAGAAAATAAGATTCTTGCCCAATATCATTTCGCAACCAGCGAGCAGAAATAGGGTGAGGGCATAGAGGAATTTCTCACGGTCCTGAGGTGCTTGGCAGTCAAATGTCAATTCAAACCATGCTGTCAGGAAGACCACTTGAGAGAACAGTTAATGATTAAGTGCTCGGAGGATAAGGTACAAGAAGAACCTTTGACGGAGAAGGACCCTAATTTGATTTAGTGGTTGAAATAGCAAAGCAGGTAGAGCACACTACCTCATGCATCAAAGAACTGCGCAGGGAAGGCACAAAAAAGGCAGAGGAATCACCAGAGGCAAGTCTAATATGTAAGTACAAATCATCCAGTACAACGCCATTCCAGAAACATAGCGTTCAAGATAGAGATTTAGACTGGAGGAGCAAAGGAAAAGGAAAAGGAAATGCAGTTTTCTGCAGAGAAGGAACCAGGAATCGACAGGTCAACCGACAATTCAAGTGCTGTTACAGATGTAGCAGCACAGAGCACTTGGCAATGGATAGAGAATATTTTGCACTGTATGTGGAGTGTAGGATATATGGCAAAAAGGGCACCCGACAAAATGTTTGAGAAGTGGTCACTTTGGAGTGGTCAATGAAAGTACAGGGGATGACGATGGAGTGTTTGATGGTTTGGATAGCAGGGCTGATTATTCCTTGATCAGCAAGGTGTTGTGGGAGAAAGAACTTTCCAAATGCGCATTTGTGCAAGTGCTTTCTGAAAGTGCTGTTTGGCTGTCTTGGCTCCCGGACTGTATATCCTGGTAATTCTACTGCAATTTACTGCAATTACAAACAAAAGGGGATTAAGTTACGCCCACTATTACCCACAAAGCATGTATTCTAAGCACGCATTCGTGGAAGTGCTTTCTGAAAGTGCTGTTTGGCTGTTTTGCTGTGCAGTGGGAAGCAACTTTCTTAAAGCAAATAACGCAATTCGCTTTTGTGAAAGGTAATTATCGCATGCATTTGCTTAAACAGTGACCGGTGCCCTATTTTCTATCTTACTCAATTTCTACATCTGTGTACACCTTTAAGTTGGCAATGCCCCCCAAAATAGAAATTATGAAGCTGGTAGCACGATCTAAGTGAACCCCAGTCAAAATGCTGCATATCCTAACCACTGCTAAAAGAGGCACGGGGGCCACACGTTCTTGCACCCAGTCTCTACCAGCCAACATTAGAATGTTTTACTCTCCTGATAAAAGCAAGCAAGCACACCTGAGTGTAAACAGAATCTCGCCGATAAGCATCACTCAACAGTGAGTGGACACAGCTGAGCAATCTAGAATTGACTTATCCACTCCGCCTGACTCCTTGATGGTGGCAGGCTTTACTGAAACCATGTCACAAACTGCTACCTTGAACATAGCAGACTCTGATGGGTTTTGAATGCTGACTCACGAATTGCTAATAATGATATTGATATGACAAATTCACACTCTGAAGTAGTGACAGTGGTTCTGATACATAGCAATCCGAGTACCATTGCTTCTTTCAACGGGTTAACAGACAGCGCACTGCAACCAAACTTTGATATAAATTGTGAAGTAAATGACATGCCTAACATGCTGAGCTGTCCGATTTCAAACCCAAATTCCCCCGTGCACTCACGTCTGCCACTCCCCGTCCCTCTTTAAACTCACATACCAATCTCTCACAATCACAGATTATGTTTGAGCCGTCAACAAATATCTCGTCAGCTCTCTCTATTTCTTTTGCACATCCCACGCGGAGAAATCAAACTGGTAACCAGCGAAGCCAATAATCGATATCTCCAAGCCCCGCCACATGCCCTCTTTTGGAACTAACCTTAACGGCCATAAATACGGCCCTATTATCGTTCACTAAGTTATTCGACTGTTTAGATAATAAAGTAAACATCCAGACATCTCTGTTGGAAAATCTTTTAAACCGAGATAGTAAAGAAGCCCATAGATCCCTCATCTTGCCTGGAACGTCAGAAATAACCCATCACAATTAACCATTTGTGCGCTCATGATCATGAAGATCATGGAGGTAACCACCCATGTTCTAAACTAGGTTCCTCTCTCTCTCGAGCTGATGAGCAAACTAATAAACCTGTGGCAACATCCAAAATGCCCGAAAAACCTGACTTTATAATTTGTAATAATATAATTTGTAATAATCCGAGAAAAACAGCAGCATCAAATCTCATCCAAACAGTGAAAAAAAGCAAGAATCTCAAAACAGTTCCATTGCACACTCATCCGGGCTCGAAGCAATTCTTGTGAGCCCTATCTCAACCAAAAAAAAACGATCACAAATTGTCTGCATGACTATAACTAAGAAATATGCAAATATAGCCCTGAATAATAAAAAAAAAATCTACTCGTAAAGTCTCGATCAGAGCAATGTAACTCGCGAACCACTTGACAAACTGTTGCAGGAGATAGAATTGCAAGAAAAGACTGCGCCTAATTCAAAGTGTGTAATGCAAGCAATGTCTGATGCTTTTCCACCTAAATCTTGTCCCCAGCTAAGTTCAACTGCCAAAGGTGAGTTTCAAACACTTGAACAAAGAAGAGTGGACATAGCTAAACGAATTGCCCAATATTTCAATTCTGCAGAAGCCGGGCAAAGTGCTCTCAAAATAGCATCTCTGCCTAAACAGCCCCCACTCAAAAGCGTACTCTTGAATCCACTTCACAAGAACTAGATGAACACATTTCACACACATTCTAAGACACTTCTACCACCACCCAAGCAGAATACAAATGAAAGATTGACCACACATTATAATAATGTGATAATCCAATGCAGAGCTAAGCTATATCAAATTTATGATTTGAATAAAACATGCATCTTAAAAATATTCAGTGATATACCAAGTCTTGAAGATCTTATATCCTCTGATATACATTGAGTAGAATTTTTAAACGAGAAGATCTTATATCCTCTGATATACATTGAGTAGAATTTTTAAACGACATTGACCTGTCCACAGCCAGACTGTGGATACAATCTAGCATTGTTCTTAATACAATATGGCAGGCAAGACAATCACTTTTTGACTTACGAATTTTAACTGTGTACTATTTACAATTGTCGATTTGAAGCCAATCACAGGCTTGTAAATTAATTGTTTATTATTTTCAATTGTCTATCTAATAACCAGCAACATGGTCATTATTGAATTGTTATTGATACCTTTATGTTCTTTTTATTAATTGTATTTGCTTTGCTCTTATATCTTCATTCTTTGGAAATCAGAAAATTGATTTTGTTTGTTTAGAGTAACTTCTAATTGATCTTTTATCATACAGAGTACAAGAAATTCCTTTACTATTGGTTTTATTTACCTTAAAGTTTTTTCTTCGTTGAAGCAGGGTGAATGGTATTGAAGTTATGGGTGGAGCTCCATAGACTTAACCACTTGGATCTCCAACTATGGCGACCCAACACCACAGAATAAGGATAGTTTAAAGAATATAATCTATCCATTACGTTTATTTATTTCTCTTTTAGAGAGCACAGGGGTACACTTCTTTGTTGACGTATTGGAATCATGTAGCCATAACAAAAGATGCATTTTTCAAACATTAGATCTAATCCTGATTGATCCAACAATAACATCCACAATCCTGGTCGGTGATCTGAACATTCAGTGCACGGCAAAGACAACTGCAGCGGATGCAATCTTAGTACGTCAGTGGTCTACTCTCATTGCTGACAGGCAGCTGATAATGCTAAACGGAGCATTACAAGGCGATATACCTCCAAACAGCACCTGGAGAAGATACAGTCATGAAGCGATCATAGACTATATTTGCACAGATAGAATCTTATTTGCTGTCGCAGAAAACTTTGAGGTAAAACGTCTAAAACACAGTAACCACGAATTACTAACATTAGTGTGGAATTGCCAACTTCCTCGACTAGGTACTGCACCATCCAATTACAATATCAGACTTACAGTCACGGGTGGTCGAAATCGTCTCCAATGGACTCCAGACCGTCTAGCAAATTTGCATGACTGTATTATAACTGGTCCAATTCAACTATCAACACACTTAACCAAGACCTATGGTCAATATGTTGCCGCCTTACAACTCTTTAAACAGAAAGCTTTGAGTTCAACCAAACCTAGATACAGGCACAAGCATTCATATGATCCTGATCTACAACAAAGAAAGGCGAACTTCCGCAAATCAAAGTGGATGGCTTGCCTTTTACCAACTACAGCTTAACTCAACAAAATGAAGCAGCTAAAAGCCCAATATAAGAATTGGTTAACAGCTCGCAAAGCATTAATGCTTCAGAAAGATGGAGAAGAGATGCTCTCTGCCATAGTAACTAAAAGCTTGGGCAACATTTGGCATCTGTTAATCAAGCGAATCATAATACACAATAATACACAAGCTCCCTTGCAAATTAAAGCAGTCCCAGAACAAATTTTGATCTGGCATTTTACCCATCTATATGCATCGGTCAATACAGACAAACCCCAGATCAGACTACTCATGACTAACACCATGAATCGAACCTTTGATCAGGATGATGTTCTGTTTTACATCACCAAATTGAGCTCTTAAAGAGCCCCTGGTCCAGATGGTCTTGCTAGTCTCAGGAGGATAGCTCAGTGGCAACGTCCTTGCCTTGGAAGCGAGGCAGCACAGAGCAACACAGGTTCGGTCCGCGCTTAGAAACCTCTGGGTATTAAGTGCGTAATAAATAACCTATCATGTCATGTCAAGCTTAAATCTCATCCGGATCACTGGGCTAAAATACTTTATGCAATACTCGAGCAAATAATGTATTCACAAACCATTCCTCCTTCTTGGCAGAAGTAAGTAATCATTCGTATCTTTTAAAAGTTACTGGGCAATTATCGACCTATAGCCCTACTAGATGCTCCAGGCAAACTATTTGCTTGTCTAGTCCTTAGAGACTTTAATCAATGGGTAACAATGGGCCTCATTACGACCCAGGCGGTAAGGGGTTAACGGCAGCGTTAACAGCGCCGACCCTTACCGCCTGAGTACGAGGTCCCTTAGCGCCATGGCGCTTTTAACACCTGCTTTTAGCAGGTGTTAAAATCCATGGCGCTAAGGGACCATGGAGTTAATTACGCCACCGTAATTTACGGTGGCGTAATTAACGCCTTCCCCACTCCCATTATACCCTATGGGGCAAAAATGGGAATGGGGAAGGGTAAATGGGGATTGGGGACTTACCGCCCCGCCAAGGTCGGAATGGGGCGGTAAGTCCGCCAACCACCATGGCGTAAACGTAGTTTACGCCATGGTGGTAAAGTCACGGCCCAGGCGGTAACTTACCGCCTGGGTCGTAATGAGGCCCAATGTATTATTTACAAGATCCTTATCAAACTGGATTTGTTGCTGGCCTTGGAACTACCATCAACCTAACAACAATAACAGCTATCAAAATGCAAGGACTACCAGCAAAACAACCAAATTACATGGCTCTCGTTGATTTTAAAACCGCATTTGATTTCGTATCACGAGAACTTCTAATGAGCGAGCTCAGCAAAGCGAGCAGCCCATATTCAATTCAGGCACTTATACTGCAATTAAACAATAATACGACTGTGCAAATTAGGGTTGACACTAGAGTGCAAATTATCTGCACCCATCTCTACCCATTGAGGCCTGAAAAAAGGGTGTGTGTTAGCTTCAGCATTGTTTAACTTCTTTATCTCCGATATGAGAGAGAGACTCGGCTCTTTTGTTTCTGCCCCCCCTCAATTGGACGCAGAACCCATAGCATGGCTATTCTATGCAGACCACCTTGTTCTCTTATCCAAGACGTCTAGAGGATTACAAAATTGGTTGACTGCTTTAGAAGCCTATGTTTGTGATAATCTTCTCACAATCAACATAGAGAAGACAAAAATGTTGCATTGTAACTCGAAAGTGTCTAACAGAAAATGTTCTTCAAGATGGTCTCTGCGCGGTGCGCGGCTCGAGATTTTAAAAGAGTATCAATATCTGGGGATAAACATCAATTACTATACTACAGATCTGCCCTATTTGATTGAACTTAAAAGCAAAATGACAACTGCCACCTCGCAAGCATGAATCATTCGTGCCAGATATGGAAAATTCTTGTGTGCCCCATTGATAACTTTTTACAATCAAAAAGTAGTACTGACAGTCCTGTACAGTGCTGAGACCAGGACCTACAGATCAGAAACATACTGGTTAAAACTCAAAGGCATCTTCTGGAAATGAGTATTTGCATTACCTAACCCTCAACAAATGTGCACGCTCAGATATGAGTTGAGTCTACTTTCATTGTACATCATGTATGCCTGGAAGCTATGCTTTCTGTACAGAAAATGTCTCCTAAGCGAAAAACCGGGCACACTATTGCATATTTCATCTAATTATCTAAAGTGTTCAACACACAAATTCGCAACAGAATGGAGGAAACAAACCATCACTGTTATCGCTGCAGCCGATATCTTGTCAGAATTGTTGCTATCAAATCCGAACCGAGCAAACCAAAACCAAAACCTAAAAGTATGATTGGATATGTACAACCCCGTCATGCTTGGCATATAAATCATTCAAAGACAACCCATTTGCTCCAAAACAAATGAGAGTCCCGGAATCATACTTAACAAAATTTCCAGAGCCAACGTACAGAAACACATTCTTACGCTTCGGATTACATTAATGGAAAATTAGGGCAATTCTGGCCAGATAAAAAATCATACCCAAATGTAACAATATATGTAGATTTGGCTGCAACCCTAAAAAATGTGAGAACTTAAAACATCTGTTAACTGAATGCCATAGGCTAACAACAAAACAAATTCAATACTTGAAACTGCATTTTAAAGATTTTAGAATCATGACATCAGATTTCTTGTGGGATCAGATATTTCAAAATAGGTTGACAATGATCAGAATCTCAATTGTCAAATGTCTTATGCTATTGAACTTAGTATAACCCAATGAATATATATCTTACATTTTATAATCTAATTTTATTTTATTTGAATCTTGATTCCCATGATTTATAACAATATAATTGTATGATATTTTATGTTGTTTAACTACATTGCATTGAAAGGTTGATTATTCTTGTTTCAACCATAACAATAAAAATAATTAAAAAATGTGTTTTGAAAGAGGCAAATGTTAAGGGTCACGCTTATGAGGAAAACCCAATAGTGATCATTGGTGAGTTAAACGCCAAGTTGCCCTTTAAAGGAAGTTTTTAGGCTGCGCTAGGGATACAATTAGCTTGTAGTAGGAATGCAGTGTTAGAGATTGAAGCACTCAGTAAAGGTTATGTAGCCAAGTGAGCTCCGACAGTTTTCAGTGATGAAGTAGGGTGACTCAACAGATCCATACATTAAATCAAACTCAAGAATGATGCTGCACCCTCTGTTGTCAAATTCAGGTCTGTTCCCATGTCACATAGGAAGGGAGTTGAGGTGGAACCTGGCCTGCTGTTGAGAGAGGGTATCATTGAAAGCACAGAGGCGTCTTAGTGGGGTAGCCCCATTGTGGTGGTGAAAAAGACCAATGGGGCCATCAGACCCTGCATAGATATGAGGGAAGTAAACAAGAATGTTGTCACAGAGAGGTTTCCCTGGCCCAAGATCGACGAGTTGCTCACTGATTTAGTTGGCTCAAAGGTGTATTCCCTATTGGACCTCAAGTCAGCATATCATCAGATGCACATGCATCCAGTGTCTTACAACATCCCTACATTCATTACGTATGTAGGGCTTTTTAGGTGTGTTAGGAGGCCATTTGGGTTAATTTCAGTTGCCAGTGTATTCCAGAGTGTGATCCAGAGTATTCTGGGAGGTATGTGTGGAGTAAAATGTGATCAGGATGACATTTTGGTGTGGTATGGTAACAGGACGGACCATGGCTTGAGGTTGAATGAGCTGTTGAAGAGGCTGGAAAGTGCAGAACTCATGTTGACGATCGATAAATATAAATTTGGCAAATCTGTAGTGGACTATTTAGGTTACAGTCTGTCTGAGGATGGTATACGTTCCAAACTCAGTACAGTTAAGGCTATTATAGAGATGACTCCACCAAAAAATAAAGTTGAGGTTTCTTCATTCTTAGGCATGATCGCATATTACTCCAAGTTTGTCAAGGGGTTGGCCGATAAGAATGTGTCAATGAGAAAACTCACCAGGAAAGTGGTCAGATTTGAGTGGTTTAGGGAGTGTGAGGAGGAGTTTGTACAGGTGAAGCATGACATCACACATGCACCTGTCTTGCAGGGTTACAGAGAGGGAGCCTGCACCATATTGTATACAGATGCTTCAAAGTTTGGTTTGGGAGTGGTGCTCACACAAGAAGACAGTTCAGGTATGCACCCTATAGCATATACATTCAGGATACTCAAGGAAGTGGAGAATCGCTATTCTGTCATTGAGCATGAGGCTTTGGCCATCATGTGGGCCATCATAAAATGTAGAGTGTACTTTTATGGTTGAGTATTTGTGCTACTGACTGACCATAACCCCCTGGTTGTGATTTTCAATAAAAAAGGGGTTGGATGGAGTTTCGAGAAGGATCTCAAAGTGGAATCACCAGGTTGCAGGGTTGGGAGTTTACAGTGGAACGTTTGCAAGGTAAGAATAATGTTGCTGATGTTCTTTCGAGACATCCAGTAGTTGTGGTGGAGGAGTCAGACATGTTGGTGGAGTGCGATGTGAGGGACATATTTGCAGTAGAGGAGAGCCTTCAAGAGAGTGAGTGGGTAGCAGCATGTCAGGAAGAAAAGGGTTACCAGCAGGTTAAATGACTGGTTCAAAATAAATGGAATGCAGGAAACCAGGCGTTTAGTGTAAATTTGAAGGAATATAAGAGGATCAAAGATTAGTTGTGTCTGGTATATGATTTTGTTTGCAGGGGTCAAAAGCTGTAGGTCCCATATGGCATGAGAGAGACAGTTGTGGAGTTGGGTCATAATGGTCATGTGGGCATTTGCAGGATAATGTCACTCATTAGGTTGGAATTTTGGTGGCCACGCATGAATGAGGTCAGCTAGATGCATGTTGCGGAGTGTCAGAAGTGTTGTGACAGCGACAAGGTGTTGGAGACTAGGATTCCTCCCATGGTTTTTCCAAAGGTACCCAAGGTTTTGTGGGAAACCATTGTAGTTATATCATGTTATGTTACTTTGCATTTATATAGCGTCTTATGTACCATTGGTATGGTGTGAAGGCGCTGGTAGGTTGAACGCCCTCGGGAACCAAAGTTCAAGTCAGTAGAGAGAGTAGAGAGAGTCAAAGGTGCATGTGAGCACCGGATGTGTGTGCAGCTGGTGTGGCATTCGTGTAATAGCTGCTTCATAACGATAGGTGTGGTGGTTGAGGGATCAGTGGTATGTGTTTGTTCTAGCAGGTTTTATCCAGATCGGTTCTGGCTGCGTTGGGCCTGAGGAGAACACCTGGCTGGGGGGTGACAAATCAGCAGTGATTAGTTAGAGTGATCTGGAGTATGAGGCGGATGTTGGTATGCGAACAGCTATACCGAATGGTGTCATAGTATCTCTGCGTTCTAGTTGAGTGGTGGTGTAAAGAGGAGAGTAAGCATGGTGATGTGATAAGATGGTTTACATTCTCTTTCAGACGTTACATGTATTCCAAACCATTCATGTATGTCGCGCACTTCTATGTGATCTAGTGCATTCCACACACTGAAGTCCATTCCGTTCACTCTAGTCCATTCCACGCACTCCCAAACATTCCATGCATTCCCAAACATTCCACACACTCTGCACCGTACCACACACTCCCAGACATTCCACGCACTCTGCACCGTTCCACGCATTCCAAAACCATTCTATGCACTCCGGTCCTTTCCATGTACTGTAGTCCTTTCCGCGCACTGCAGTCCTTTCCACGCACTCCAGTCCTTTCCACGCACTTCCACGCATGCCCTCCGATCCGTTCATGTACTTTGATTATTTCCGTGAAATCTAAGTTTTATGCACCTCGTCCACGTTTTCATCAGTACCTTCCACTTTTGCAAATTTCACCAGACATTTGGGCAAAGATTTGGGAACAATGTTTTTCCACGTCTGTTTTGTAGAATGGTTCGCCCCTGTGGGCAGTCGTGGTGGGAGTCAATATTCAGTCACAAGAAAATATAGTCTACCCTGCAAACATTGCTATTCAATGTCCAATGTAAAATAAATTTTGGGAAGCAAACGTGCATTATGTCATTTGTAGTATCTCAAAAGAAGGACAGAGAGCTTTTTCATGAAATCTGAAAAATTATTTGTAAAAAAACATTATATGCCTTTATTTTACATGCAATTTTAGAAAATGAGTAGCGTAAAACATGGAAACATACATAGTAAATGTACAGGTTTTCAAAACAAAAATTAATAAAATGTGGTAGAAAACAATTATTAAAAATCCAGAATAAAGCAGAGAAAGAACAATACATTAATTAATCTTGTTCTGTGATTCAAAGAGGTGTGAGTGTTCACATTCAGAAGTATTGCTGGATACCTCTATTTAACATGATTTACAAATATTCACGTAGAAGTCTGCCTACGTTTAAGTAATAATCTTGGTTTCGCAATTGTGCCCCAATTTATGTATGTTGGGCACATTGACACGTTTCAGCGGGCCAACCATTTGGCATTCAATAACGCCTCCCTCAGGGCAATGGAAACTAACCCTAGGGGGAAGCAGACTAAGGGCCTCATTACACGGTAGGCGGTAAACCATGGTGCTATTAGCACCATGGTTGCCGCCGGTACCATACCGGTACCACCATGGAGGAAAGGGGAATTACCACCTCATTCCAAGGTTGGCGGGGCGGTAATTCCCCCTTCCTCCATGGCCCTTCCCCATTCCCATGTTTGCCCCATAGGGCATAATGGGAATGGGGAAGGAGCTAATTACGGTACCGCAAATTGCGGTACTGTAATTAGCACCAAGGTCCCTTTACGGGTCCCAACTTTAACGGCTGGTCTACACCAACCGTTAAGGTCGGGTCCCGCAAAGGGACCTCGTAGTAAGGTGGTAAGGGTTTACCGGTACCGGTGCCCTTACCGGTAATGGTAAACCCTCACCACCTACCGTGTAATGAGGCCTAAATCTGGTTCAAATAGTATAAACGGTGTTTCAGTGTGAGATACTCTCAACCAATTCAAAAAATCATCTTCCCATGCATATCATGACTCCCCGGGTAAAAGCTTACCCTAAAAAGCATTGAGGGAGGGGAGTTTCCACAGAGTAGATTCCTCCGCGGACAGGGGGCACTGTATTGGAAAAGCAGCTTGTCGTCCCGAAAGAACATTTCTATAGGATCAGGTAAAGGGAATTATAAGTAGCAGAAAGTTGTGAAGGGCAACAGTGGCTGTTAAGCTGAAGTGAATGACTATTACCTTAGCGTTTTCAGATCATGTCTGATGGTCCCCCGAGTTTCATAAAAGCCACCACTTCAAAATGTAAATACCAGACTCCATACTGAAAAAAAGGCATGTACTATTACATGGAGTGTGAGGCATGGGGGACGGGCAGGGAGGACGGTGCATTGTCCGTCTTTCTCTAACATATTCAAAAGTAAACAACTGAAAAGCTGACACACGCGTACCTTAAGAATGTATAATTTCTGGAATACTGGTTGGTGTGAACGTGCTGTGGTCCTGGCTGGGGTTCAATTGTAGGTTGTAACAAGGTGCTGCAGCAAAAGAAAATATGGCCAAAAAAAAGAAGGAAGAAAAAAAAAGTGTTTTCGTTTATCAGTGAAACCGTTTTTTGTAACTAATGTTAATTTCATCAATAAAAACGGCGAAAACTGCTTTACCTGATTTACACAATGCTCACTGTAGAATGTAAAACGTTCTATTCCTCGGCGCAGTATCACAGGCGTTCTCGAGGCAACACGCGTGTCTCAAAGGAGTTGCATATTTGGGTTGCTGATTCGAACAGGCTCGCTGTAATCCTGACATAGCATGAGAAGGGGGAAGAGAAGAGGGTTGTTTTGTGCGAATACTTCATGTTGATATTGTTAATTAAAAACACGGGTGAAAACCGCATTACCTTGTTCAGATTATCCTTTGTTGGATTTTGGGACCAATGGCCTTTACATTGTTGTGGCTCTAGGGACAGCTCCATTGTGGTTGTCACACACTTACCTACTAAGTGGCTGGAAGTGGGAGTTCTCAAGGATGTAACTTCCCGGAATGGGACTATATTTCTCTAGAATGTGTTCTGGAGGGAAATTTGGGCAGCACAAATGATCAGTGACAATGCGCCACAATTTGTATCTAATACATTTCAGTCTTGGGTGAATGAGAATGGGGTGGTGCATGCGTGTACAGCACTCTACCATCCCTAAAGTAGTGGGTGTGTTGAGCGTTTTAACAGGACATTCATGGGCGGGGTTAGGCTGTCGGTTCAGAATAATGGAGATTGGCAGGGGGATATGATTAGGAGAGTGTTTCAATAAAGGGTGACTCCCCGTCCCTCCAGTGGTGTTTCCCCATTTGAACTCATGAGGGGTTGCAAACCAAACGTGTTACTAACCCCAGGATGGTTGTATCGCTCCAGGTTTGCTGAGACTGATACTTAAATGATAGGAGACAAGATGAGAGAGGGTGGTGAAGCATAAAAGCATTGATATGATACCAATCACTAGTGCAGGTCCAAAGAGATGCTGGTTGGTGAGTTTGTTCAAATTAAGCTTCCCAGAAGGAGCATAAAATGTGAGTCCAAATTATTCGGGGCACACAAAGGTCCTGAAGGATTATGGGAATGCTGCACATGAGGTAAGGTATGGAACCAAGGGAGAGCTGTGAAGGCTGATGAAGAGTAAGATTGAACATCTAAGTAACTCTTCCAACCCTTTGCCAATGCCACGGTTCTGTTATGTTGTGTTATGAATGTTATGGGTTTATACTTGTACATTATGTACATTTCTCACAGAGTTTGCTGTGTTACAATTGTTCTACTGTTTTCCCTTCCTTTTTCCCTGCCCCACTCTTTCTTCCCTGTTTCAGGTTTAGGGTGGTGGGTCAGAGGGAAGGAAGTGTGCTGTATTGTTTTGCTTAACATAACATTACAGTGCGCCTTACCCTTGCTGCATCAGAATGTTTAGGGTGGATTCTGAGAATGCTTATAGAAGATCTAGAAGGAGGAAGGCAGTTCAACTTGAAGTAGGAGGATGAAGGACGTTAATGCAACCATATTGATCCTTGTTATGCTATTAAAGGCATTGTGCAGCTTTATTATAGGGTGCACTGACAGGATACCTTTTAGTGATTATAATCGGTGGGATACGGCCCCTACCTACCACTGTGGTGAGCCTTCTATGAGATATTCAGTTTAATTTAGTGGCCCGTACCTTAATAAGTAGCTGTGGGAATCCACCAGCTGACAGGGTGAGGTGCACAAACCAAAGCATCACTAAGAGATGGCTTTGAACTCTTCAAATGTGTGCCACAGACTTATCAATATTGTCAATCCTTCCCGGGTGGGTGATTGAGTGCACGGTGCAGCCATGGTGCTGAATAATCTGGAGATTATAGAGCTATGATGGCCAGACTGTTTTACCAGGGGAGAGATCTTAACACCTGAGAAGAAGTATACTGGAAACTTATCACTGGATATCCTGAAGCTCATGTGTTTGGTTTTTTGAATTCCGAACTTTATGATAACGATTAAGCAGAAAACACTGGGAACCAACTAGTAGATCAATTGCCAACAATTTGCCTTTGCATAAGGAAATAGGGCTGTGGTTAATATGAGTGAGCAAAGAGTGCAGCAACGAATATGGGATCTTCTGTCTCTCCCCAAGCAATAATGGGGGAACTTGAAACTAGACATTCAAAACTATTCTCTGAAATGGACGGGAAAGCCTCTCGAGTGAAAGGCATGGAAACCCGTCTAGTGGAGCTCACTGGACACTCTCGCAATGACAAAACTCAGGTTAGCACTGTGGAGGATGACATCACAAAGGTCATTGAGGTCTCTGCAAGATGAGCACAAGACATTAACACACTGCAATAGATGAAAGGTTATTTTTAAAGCATTAATCGTCCAAACAATGACTACATCTGTGGACTAAGAGAGGCAGCTGAATCGGGCGCAAATGGACTTTTAATATCTGAATTACTGCCATGACCTGTGCTCTTACCACACTTTTTTTGGAAGCGTGCACCCGGATCACTTTGTCCGCGACCGAATCAAGGAGCACACCTGAGCCCAATAATCACTGTGATGCTTAATTATGAATTGACATCAACATCCTTTGTTACATGACAAGAAGCACTGAAATAGTTTATAGAAACTTGCAAAATTTCGCGTGCCACCTTGTGAGTGGCTGGGTCATGCCAAAAAAGACCAAATTGACATAAGCAAAGCACTGATTTCATAAACGTGAATATACACCCAGGCCCTGTCTTATATAGCCAGGGGACTCATAGGAATAATTGGCCACTTTCTCCATGCATGGATGTTACCATTTATCTGTAAGTTATGTATGTAACAATGCTGTATTTTGTATTCCCCCTTTTTTCTTCCCATTGCATGTTTCTTCAGGTTGGACAATCATGCATCGACCAAATGTGATACCCACAGATAGAATTTCTTCTCTGCATTCATTTGTCTATCCTTCATCGTATAAACATTTAAATTCATAATTACATGATTACTCTTGTAATCATATCCTTAAGCATTGTCAGTGCCTAGTTGCCTTTAGGCTTTGCGCGATTTATAAAAGAATAAATAAATAAAACAAATAAATACAATTCAGTACTTATTTCTCGACAGGCAACAACACACCCTACCAAATTGTGCTATTTGACCTTTATACATTGTCAACATATTATGCGCAAAAACATCACATGAAACACGGTTTAGGTGGCGATTCATGGAAATTTGCACAGAAATCCTGCAAAGGCTGCACACCAGGAAGACACTGCGTGAGCCTGCGCACAAAATAAAAAATGCTCACCCCAGGTATTCATTGAATTTATTGCGCAAAGTAACCATATTTGCATATCGTGCCCGGAACGCCCCTGACACACCCACACACAAACAATAAACAGTTAGAAAAGCTAACTTTGCACTCACCCCGTGCCTGAATACACGCACCCTTCAAATGGTGTGTGGGGACCCTGCGTAAGGTCCCCGGAACTGTTGCCGGCACCCCGACAACATTCGTAGTAAAAATCGGAACTCGGTCTAAACTCAGAAAATATGCGTGCAAACCCCCTTAAACTGTTCCTGCACCTGCTACACTGTTTACACACACTCCTAAGTTAGGTCAAAACTCCAGTTGCGCACACACACCTTTGCGTGGCCATTCCTATGCTGGGAGGCTGCGCGGGTGTTTCCATGAATACGTGTCGTTAGGCACAAATGGGGGCGTGAAAGGGACTTCCTGCAGAGACGTTCCGGGCCTGTACGAACGCCACGCAAGTCCGTAGAAAGTCCTGCGCAGTCGGTTCCATGAATCGACGAACGCGGATTTGCACGCAGTTTGGCGCGCAAGTACCCTATTTCCCACACAAATAAATACATTAATCAGGCTCTCAACAAGTATTATTCAGTGTAATACATGGATGATGCTCCTTCTTTCTCTTTAACCAAACAAAAACACCCCATTACTACAGCACTTTTAAGAGTTTGTTCCCGTAAACAGTCAGCTACAATCTAAATGGTAACTTCCTTAGCACAATGCCATTTGAGAGGCAGAAAACACATAGACAAAATCTTCCACATTCCTTAGAACAAGTTAAGTAAATAGAGGCATCACTTCCACATTAAACATGAATTATTTTTTTATTGTTTCAACATATTCTTTTCATGTTCTTGAGAGAAATGCAATAAATGAGGTATATTTCTGCATCTTCAGGATAGCCAACACAAACTCAAAGAGAATAGATGCCTCAGAGGTTCATCACATAGTTTGAAACAATCAACACATTTTCTGTGCTGAGCTATACTGGAGTTTTATTTTTTTCTTGTTTGAGGTCAGCAAGTCTGTGCTATATGGCACCGACCAACCGTTTTTTGCCACATTCTACTTTGACAAATGTGAGTAGTACAATGGGGTATCCTTCCTTTCCATGTTAACTTTGGACAGGTTCCCCACCCGCCTTTCTGGTCTAAGCCCCGCCCCTTTCCCATAGCTGCACCATTGATATCGGCTTGATATAGATTTAATATACAGTTTATATACAAATTATATAAATGGTTTATATCTTTTTTATATCAAATATATATAAACATTAATATACAAATTAATATATTTTTAATATAAAAATGAATATATAAATGTCTGCATTTTTCATTAAATGTATAAAAATGAATTTAAAAACTATATATAGAGATTTATATAAAAATCAATATGTGTAATATAAAAGTTAATAAGTCTTTTGATATACAATTAATTTAATGGCACCCCCCAAAAATGTGATATCAAAGAAATGTTGATATAATTTCGATATACATTTTATATCAATGTTATATGAATCATATATTTAGTATAAATGCCGGTGTGGCAACTTCAGACCTTGGACGACTTTCAAAATAAACCTAGGTGAATTTGCTTTACACAAGTGTGGTTCACAATACAAAAGAACCCAAACAATTGGCTTTTGGCAATACTTATTTTTTTTTTAAATGAACAGTGAAACCTGTATGTAAAAACGATGGGCTTTTGACAATGCTTCATGCATTTTAAATGAGCACAACAATATGGAAAAGCGCAGTTCCACAGACTCCAGAACACAGCTTACAGGGACACTTGGCAGCGAAATGACAGTGTTGGAGGACAACACACAGATATAGGAAGCAACCCCTAGGAGCTCGGGTATCACTGCAGGGAGAGACGGTGCATCTGTATTGGTCCCCATTAGTGAGATACATTCCTTCACAGACTGTTATTGTGATCCACCGGGTTTTCAATTCATTTTGAACAGCAAACACAATGAATAATAACATGGGTCTTATTACAAGTCTGGCGGTAACAGTGCCAGTGCTTCCTTGACAACTGTGCCTACCGGGGCCGATGCGCCCAGAGGTCAGACGTGCTGCATGCAAGGCACAGTTGTAGTCTGCCGGTCCACAAAGGGTGTTGGTACTGTTAGCCTTATTTCCAGACCGGAAGACTTCTAATGAGGCCATAGCGATATACAGCCCTTACAAAGGCTATTAACAAAATCTTTTCGGTTTTCAAATTGATTTGAACAGCAAACACAGCAAATATTGATAGTCTCTGCTGTAGCATGGCTTTCCTCGTGCAAACAGGGCCCTGTTTTTATAAAGTTTCGGGGAGCATGGTTACTCTCCGGCGGCATAGCCACACCCTCTTTCAACACCATAGATTCATAGTAATTGTCTTCAGAGTTCACTTCGCCCTTGGATGATCACCCAGACACCACCACCAGCTGCTGCTCCAATACCAAGTTGTTGTCATCCTAAAACACTTTGGGTTCATAGTCGGCCATCAAGTCCTGTGCATCTTCCACCCGATCATACACCGTAAGACAATCGGGGGTAAAGCCATTGTCGGAAGTGGCGGGGTGTTTTCAACTTGTAACTGTAGCAGTTCATAATCAGCGTTTCCTGGATACCCCACCTGATAGTCCCTGGAAGCTGGATGAGTGCACTTGTTTCCCCTGCCTAAAACAAAAGCTATATAGCGGTCTTATAGCCCCCCTCCCCGCCCAGAGCCATCTTAGCCTTAGAACCTCCCCAGACATATTTATAGGTGTATAATTTTATATCTAACATTCTTGGGATTCTTAAAGTATATAAAATGTATAAAAATAATTGGGTTATTTATAAAATTTTATTGTATATAAAAATAATACAACGTGTATAAAGTTTATATACAAATTATTGGGGTTCAATAATTTTGATATAAACACATTTGGAGGGCTTATCATTTTGATATAAAATGTACAGTAGCTTTATATCAAAGGACCTGTGGTGAGGGAAAGGGGTGGGGCTTAGACCGGAAATGGTGGGCAGGGCACCTGTCAAAATTGAACATGGAAAGGACGGTTAGTCCTTTATACTAATAATGTGACATGTTGATTATGCATCAATTGATAAAAATGTTCCCATTGTGAGCCCCCAGGCCCCTGTACACCGCGACCCCAGCACCTGACTTCCATTTCCTGCATCGCCTCTCTCCCGCCTCCCGGCCCGCCTACCATCCCCGATTGGCTACTCCCTTCACCCAACCCAGTCTAATGAAGTGCAGACCACCAAGCTTTTTTCCTCCCACTGCAATCAGGTGAGCGAAAACAACCAGGCGTCCCTCCTGAGCCTCCATTTTGATAAGAGTTTGCCCATTGTGAGCCTCCAGCCCCATGTACACTGCAACCCAGCCCCTGACTTCCATTTCCTGCAACGCCTCCCTACTGCCTCCCGGCCCGCCCTCCTCCTCCCATTGGCTAACTTATTGGGTCTTAACTGACCCTCCCGAGCAGCCCTCTGCCCAGCAGCCCCTGCGGCTAAGGGCACCTAGGCAAAGGGCTGCTCCAACAGAGGAGGCTCCATAAAGTGTCCGCAGGAGAAGCGAGAAGCCAGTAGCCTGCCGTCAACCAGCACCAACCACTAAAGTAAGTGTGGCACGGGTAGGGACTAAAGCAATCACTTTACTCCGGAAAGCCCTGCAACTCATAATTAAAAATACCTTCCTCTAAATTGTAAATGCTTACATAGGCAGCTGTGTTTAGTCTTGCACACAGATTGCGTTGCTAGGTAGCTGTGTTTAGTCTTGTACACAAATTGCATTGCTAGGTAGCTGTGTTTAGTCTTGTACACAAACTGCATTACTAGTTAGCTGTGCTTAGTCTTGTACACAAATTGCATTGCTAGGTAGATGCATTTAGTCTTGTACACAAATTGAATCGCCAGGTAGCTGTGCTTAGTCTTGTACACAAATTGCATTGCTAGGTGTAGGCCTCTCTCCCACTATACAGGATTCCCAAATCTAGCAGTGTTTAGACTTGCACACAAATTGCATTGCTAGGTAGCTGTATTTAGTCTTGTAGACAAATTGCATCGCTAGTTAGCTGTTTTTAGTCTTGTACACAAACTGCATTACTAGTTAGCTGTGCCTAGTCTTGTACACAAACTGCATTATTAGTTAGCTGTGCTTAGTCTTGTACACAAATTGAATCACTAGGTAGCTGTGCTTGGTCTTGTAAACAAATTGCATTGCTAGGTGTGGGCCTCTCTCCCACTATACAGGATTCCCAAATCTAGCTGTGTTTAGTCTTGCACACAAATTTCATTGCTATGTAGCTGTGTTTAGTCTTGTAGACAAATTGCATCGCTAGGTAGCTGTGTTTAGTCTTGTACACAAACTGCATTACTAGTTATCTGTGCTTGGCCTTTTATATAAATTGCATTGCTAGGTAGCTGCGTTTAGTCTTGTACACAAATTGAATCGCTAGGTAGCTGTGCTTAGTCTTGTACACAAATTGCATTACTAGTTAGTTGCGCTTAGTCTTGTACACACATTGCATTGCTAGGTAGCTGTGCTTAGTCTGGGACACAAATTGCAATGCTAGGTGTAAGCCTCTCTCCGACTCTACAGGATTCCAAAATCTAGCTGTGTTTAGTCTTGCACACAAATTGCATTGCTAGTTAGCTTTGCTTAGTTTGTACACAAATTGCATTGCTATGTAGCTGTGTTTAGTCTTGTACACAAATTGAATCGCTAGGTAGCTGTGCTTAGTCTTGTACACAAATTGCATTGCTAGGTTTAGGCCTGTCTCCCACTATAAAGGATTCCCAAATCTAGCTGTGTTTAGTCTTACACACAAATTGCATTGCTAGGTAGCTGTGTTTAGTCTTGTAGACAAACTGCATTACTAGTTAGCTGTGCCTAGTCTTGTACACAAACTGCATTATTAGTTAGCTGTGCTTAGTCTTGTACACAAATTGAATCGCTAGGTAGCTGTGCTCAGTCTTGTGGGCCTCTCTCCCACTATACAGGATTCCCAAATCTAACTGTGTTTAGTCTTGCACACAAATTGCATTGCTAGGTAGCTGTGTTTAGTCTTGTACACAAGCTGCATTACTAGTTATCTGTGCTTGGTCTTTTACATAAATTGCATTGCTAGGTAGCTGTGTTTAGTCTTGTACACAAATTGAATCGCTAGGTAGCTGTGCTTAGTCTTGTACACAAATTGCATTGCTAGGTGTAGGCCTCTCTCCCACTGTAGAGGATTCCAAAATCTAGCTGTGTTTAGTCTTGCACACAAATTGCATTGCTAGTTAGCTGTGCTTAGTTTGTACACAAATTGCATTGTTAAGTAGCTGTGTTTAGCCTTGTAGGATGAACAGAATTATGCAATTTGTTTCTAGTCTAATTTGTGTACAAGGCTAAACACAGCTACCTAACAGTGCAATTTGTGTACAAGACTACAGCTAGATTTGGGAATCCTGTATAGTGGTAGTTCTGTTCATCCTTTTAGAACAAATTGCATTGTTAGGTGTAGACATTTATTGCATTATGCTGGAAATCTAGCTCTGCTTGGTCTTTTATACACACTGCATTGCTAGGTAGCTGTGTTTAGTCTTGTACACAAATTATCCTGTTGGGTGTAGCCCCTTTCCCACTACATAATAATCACAAACTTGGGCTGTGTCCTGTTTCGCACACTAAGTTATTCCTGTTCTAACTTGCACACAATCAGGCATTGTGAAATTTAGCCCTCAATCTGTAACACAGTCATCGAGGCACCTTGTCACTTACCGGCGACAACCTTGGAGCTCACTGGCACACCACTAACTCTACTGAAACCCCCCGCAGTAGCTCCCTATCCCCTCTACCACACAGTCCTTCCACAGCACACCTCCAACTGTTATCTCGACCCCCTTTTTGCTTCGGCCCCCCCTTACCCTCCAACCTCAAACTATAACTCTCTCCCCGACCCGTATATCCCAATCTGCACAATTAAGAGCAACAAGATTGAGGGACGTATCAATCAGCTCAGACCCACGGAACACACAATCCCTGACACAGTCCACTCGCGTCCCATGCACCCATCCACAGGCCCCGGCCAATTGCCATTTCCCCTCACTCAATTCAGCAAGAGAAGCTCTAGACAACACCTCCGCACCAGAGAACCACCCACTCTCTGCCACCCCTTTATCGCATAAAAGGCAAGGAAGGGGAAAGACCACTCCACCTAATGCCCCCCCAGCATCTCCCATTCTCCAACACGGTACTCAACCACTGCCACCCCAATCCAGAAGCGAAACCTCAGTGCCCACCCCCAACCCATTCCTAGCTCTCTTTCTATCCCTCCCACTTAACCCAACTACTCCAGCATCCCCACACCATACCCCCTTTCCCCTTTGACCCCCCCTGCCTTTCCCCAATGCAGACCCAACTCTCCCCCCATTCAACACCCACCCTCCACCCACAATGGCCTTCCCCCAAATATCCTGCACTCTCATCAATGCCAGGTCTGTTTAAAAAAACAAACTCCACATCTACGACCTCATCACAGAAGAAAACCCAGACATCCTCTTCATTACTGAGACCTGGTTCTCGGATGACTATGAACCTCTCTCTCATGAGGCCTTCCCACCTGGTTACACTCTCACTGTTCAGAACAGATCTGGTAGGGGAGGTGGGCTTGCAATATTACACAAAGACCAATTCAAGATATTAACCATGGACACCTCCACCAGCACCAAACACTATAAATCCCTCCTGGTAAAACTCCAACTCGCACCATCCACCTCACACAGCTTCCTACTCATCTATAGTATTAACCGCAGACACCTCCACCAGCACCAAACACTACAAATCCCTCCTGGTAAAACTCCAACTCGCACCATCCACCTCACACAGCTTCCTACTCCTCTATAGACCCCCGATCTATAACAAAAACTTCTCAGACACATTTGGTGAAGCGCTGGTGGCCAACCTCATCCAAAACCCAACGCTCACGATCCTAGGAGACTTCCACATATGGTTCGACACCCCATCAAACCCCATGACCAGGTCACTCACAGATAGTCTAGACCCTCTCAATCTGAACCATCACCCTTCCGATCCCACCTACACAAGAGGTCACACCCTCAACGCAATATTCAGCACCACAAACATAGCCACCCAACCTCCACGCCCACTCTCATGGTCTGATAACTCAGCACTCTTTTTCACCATACCACTCAACACACGGGTTAACGGCCAACACCCAATTTGTCCTCAGCAAACTGCCCCCTGTACTCTCCCATTATGGAACAAAGTGGTAATCACCCCAGATCTTGAACTCTCACTCCTCAACTCTCTCAGCCCTCTCTTCCTAGTGGAAGGACCACCGGCAATTGATGCCTTCGACCTCTGGATTAACAATGCCCTCAAACCCCTCACCCCGTCAAAACGCTCCTCACAGAGATGTGGACCATCGCCAATTTGGTTCCCCGCCAATCTCAAACACCACAAAACTCTCAAGCACCGCCTGGAACGGGCCTGGAGAGCCGACCCCTCAGCCCAAAACAAAACCACCCTAGCAAGGGCAACCAGAGCGAATAGATCGGAAACCAGGAAAAGCAAGAAATCAATCTATGGAAACCAAACCCAAAATGCCTGCAACTCATGTAAGGAACTACATAAAATCATAGCAGAATTCAAATCACCCTCCTGCTCTCACACAACCACCCCAATCTCCCAAGCCCTATGCGATACCCTCCCACTCCACTTCTACAATGCCGCCAATGAAAGACACAATGCCATCGTCGCCAAGCTAAAAACCCTAGCACCACCCCCCACCCACCCACAGCACACTGTACAAACTCCACACTAATCACATTCTTCTTTTGACCACTTCTCTCCCATCACACATCAAGAATTCCTGTCACTGGTAGCGCCCAGCCGCCCGTCAGTCTCTCCAGAAGACCCATGCCCACCCACATTGCTCAAGAAAATACTAACTGCCACCTGTGCAGGTAACGTCACCCACACAATCCTTAACCACTCACTCACCTCAGGATCCTTCCAGAAATCCCTAAAAACATCCTACACCAAACCCATCCTCAAAAACCAACGCTTGACCCACTTCTTCTCCAAAATTATCGACCCATCTCCAATACGCATTTCATCCCCAAACTGAATGACCGCGCGGCCTACAAACAGCTCTGACAATTTGCTGAAACCAATAACCTCCTAGACCCAGCACAATCAGGTTTCCGACCACTAAGAGGAACAGAAGCCTCCATAGTCTCCATTTGGGATGACCTAAAAAGAACAGCTGACGCAGACGGTTGTGCAGTTCTCATCCTTTTAGACCTCTCCGCAGCTTTTGATACCATTGATCACATGATTCTCTTAGACAGACTACAAACACTAGGAATCACAAGCATAGCCCTCTTGTGGATTGCCTCCTTCATCTCTAACCGGTCCCAAATCATGCACCTTGACCAATTCACATCTTTTTCAGGTCCAATTTGCAAAGGGGTTCCCCAAGGAGCATCCACGTCACCTCTAACCTTCAATTTCTACATACAACCCATTCCCCGAATCATCCGTTCGTACAACCTTACCTGCTATAACTACGCAGATGATACCCATATCATCCTCAAAATCCCAAATCCCGAAGGACCCGACCGCTGGGACCTGTCATCATGCCTCTCCGATATTGATCACTGGATGACGACCAACCATCTCATCCTCAACCCTGGGAAAACCGAAATCCTACTTTGCAGGAAAACATCTCTCATACCCCGACCAATCCCATGGCCCGACTTACTAAGACAAGCACCAGCACCCTTTAAAGTGGTCAAAAATCTTGGATGCCAACTAGATTCAGATCTATCCTTCACCCAACACACCACCAGCGTATCCAAAACCTGCTTCTTTCACTTACATATCCTCAGGAGGATTTTCCCCTACCTCACCTATTCCCACCATTTCTCGGCCATCAACTTGTAGGGTATTTTGTGGAGATTTGGGGCCTGACGGTATTTTATTACCGCCGAAAAATAACTTAGCAATAATCACTCCTTGTATTCAGATTGGGCCATGTGCAACAATAATACAGTGGACATGCATTATTTCAGCACCCAGACATGCATATTTGGTATGCGTGGTTGGTATGCGTGGTTGGTGGTATTTTGGTGAGCATAATTCCCTTGTTTTATTTGTGGCCCCAATGTCCAGAATCCCTTATCTTTGCTTAGATTTTTTGTGTAATCACTAGAGAGACCTCAGACCTACATTTCAGGAATACCACATTTTCAGTGTTAGTGTTAGTGTGCCACCATGGGCGATCTCACTGACTTATTTATGACAGAGAGCTATATGTGGTAATTTTGTGGTAATTTCCACTACCTTATATACGGTAGGGAACTATGTTCAGAGAGTCCCTCTTCCCGTTGGCTCATGTACCTCCAACGAGCTATGCTACAAACAATCACTCTCAACTGTCCATACTGAATATGATCATGCACACATCTGTCTTAAAATGACAATTGCATTGTTTAAAAATCTTCCCTCATCATCAGCACTGTATTGGTAAATATAAGACACACCACCCGTCTGCTTTCAAATATTTTTCTGTATTATAAAAGTTGCATTTAAACACGATCTCACTCTTTACAGAAATAAATAAAATAGCACAGTAACAGCATTGTCTGTGATACACTGAAAAAAGAGTGGCGGAGAACAGAACCCAATTTGCAACATTAACATGTGATTAAGGCACCGGAATCTCCTTTCCTACTCTGACTGAATATCCTCGTACACACTCAGCTCCCACACTTATGTAATTACCTTATCTGTTCAGCCGAGTTTTCTTCAGCTGTTCTCTTTCTGAATGTGGCTCCCTTGAAGATTAACCCCAGTGAAAAGGAGCGCCTTTCCTTCTCAAACCGGGGTCATTGCCTGGAACTCTCAGCTTTTTCAGCAGAATGCTCCAGCCAAGAAAAAAGTCCTTCTCCCAGCTCTGCCAAATCTTGACTGTCCTTCTCTCTCCTCAAACTCCCCCCAGCAAAACTCTGATCACTCCCTCTAGCATGATACTTGCTATGACGCTGTTCCAATCAGAATCAATCATGCCATCTCCTCCTTCTCTACACAATGGCTCATTTTGATAGTAATACTTTGTAACCAACTGATTTCCTGTTCTTTCGAGCCCTTTTGCTTCCTGTAGTTATGTGGACAGGGCAGCAGAGAAAACGAAAAGAAAAAAAAAATGGATGTGCGTTTAGAAGTTCACTTTCAGAATAGGCCTAATTCTGCAGTGGAGACACATTTTTATTAGTGGATTATGTTAACTTCAGTTTCATTAGTCAGGTTAGTTATGAGTAATGTTAGTTATTAATTTCCAAATGTGTCTCTCGCACCATAGGCATTTCAGGTGAAAAATAGTGTGCATTTTTGAATGTGCATGTGTGCCTTTAACTGTAAAAATAGATTTGCATCTTATATGTTAAAATCGTTTTTGACTGAATAGCCTGTCTTTCCTTGTTAATCTGGTAACACATATAGCAATGCACCATAGGCATTTGGTGCTGCATCAAAAAAAAATTGCTACCTGTGCAGTAGTGCTGTACTCTGTGGTGGTTGCTACCTGTGCAGTAGTGCTGTACTCTGTGCTGTAACACGCCAAATATCCTTACAAACTCCATCATCCTCTCCCGCCTTGACTACACAAACTTCCTCTACCTAGGAGCCCCTGCATCCCAACTACGGAAACTCCAAAGAATCCAAACTACGGCAGCATGCCTTCTCATTAACCTGCCCACCAGAGAGCACATCAGCCCTACCCTGAGAGTCCTCCACTGGCTCCCTATTGCTCGACACACCACTTTCAAAGCCATGTGCATCACCCATCGTGCAATCCACAACACAGGCCCTGAATTCCTGCAAGACAAAATTGTCCCGTACCGACCTTCCTGGAACCTCAGATCTTGCAACGCATTTCGCCTAGTGATCCCACTGCACAACTCGACAAGACTTGGTGGTGCCTCCTTCTCTGTCCAAGCACCAATCATCTGGAATTCCATCCCCCTACGCATTCGCAACATCAAAAACACACCATTAATAAAATCAACCGCTTTCGATCATATATCAGGGGGCGGCAGCTCTTGCAGCAGTTTCACCTGACACACCACCACTTAACGCTCAACAACACTGCCTCCCTACTATAACTCCAGGTACGCCAGCAGCTTTTTGTTGTGGCCTTCCTGATCCACCAAAACCCCACCCACAACAACATTCCAACACATCAAGCACCCGAGCTAAGGCAGCAGCCTTCACTGTGGCTACACTTGCATCCTACTCCCCCCGACCCTCCCCACCAGGCCACATGAGAGACATATGACAAATGAGATAAGTGGCCCCCCACAAACCTATCTCTAAAAGCCAGGCTCAACAAACCATAGATGACTGTGACATCACGGATACCTACAATACAATAGGCTGAAATGGACGGCCTATCAAGCATAGCACCTCGCACCAACACGGACCTAAGGGTACTCCCCTCCATTTATTCATCAACCTGTAGCAACCAGCAAGCAGCAACCAACAAACGGGGGGTGGTGGGCATGGCTACGGTGTGGAGCGGTTACTCGGCTCAGGCAAGCCCTGCCACTCTACACTGCCCTACCCCGGAACTGGGACTACTAGCTTGTCTCACATCATGTCAAGAATTATTAAACGATAGCCCCTACTCTCTAAGGTTGCACGATTGTGGGCACCATCCTGTGTCACATCTAGATGTGACAGTAAAAACTAGTAGGTGCTGCCCATGGTCATAATTTGTTAATACTAGTGTATGCGTCACTCGGATGGAGTTGAGAGTACTGGTAGCTGCCGCGCTTAAACTGAGTTTTGAATGCTGGTATGTGCCGCACTTGAACGTAATGGCGAACATTTTTATGTGCCACACGTGGGCAGAATCGTGAACATGCGTGAACATGGTGCCAGAATCCCACCCACTCCGCAGGACTCCCAACTCAAGGCGTAGCCTCCATCTCTTGCTATTACATAAGATGAGGCGTGTGCTCAGGTTGCTCCGCAGTTGCAGTCATCTCTCCCACTGTGCAGGACTCTCTAATCTAGCTGTCCTTCGATGGGTACTCAATTTTCACTGTTGTGTGTAGGCTCTAGCCCTGGTTTGGTCTTGTACTTATATTTACACTGTTAGGTTTAGGTTTCCAGCCTGACTCAGTCCTGTACAGAAATACCACTGTCAGGGCTAGGGCCTGGCCCTGTCTAGTCGTATACTCTGATTTGCGTTGTCAACTAGTTGTGAGAACCAGCTCTGTTTAGTCCTGTACTCTTGTCACATTGACACGTTCAGCCTTTCCTCCCACTGGGCTGGACTCTCAGTTGCGGCTGTCTCTAGTTATTCACCCAAATTGCATTGTCAGGCGTAGACCTCTCCCACTGTTCAGGACGCTTGGATTTGGCCATGCCTACTCTCTTATCCAGGCTGCACATTTTGGATAGGGGCCTCCCTTTAATTGCACAGGATTCCCAGCTCCTGCTGTGTATTCTCAAGGCCCGGTACTCAATTTGAATCGTTGGGAGTGGGCATCCCACCCACCATGCGGGACTCTCAACTCTACCTTTCCTTTGCCTTTATCCAAACATGCACTGTTGGGGTAGGCCTCTCTCCCACTAGACATGACTCTAATAGCTGGCTGTGCTTAGCCTCTTTACGCACACTGTACTGTTAGGTGTAGATCTCTCTGCCACTATACAGGACTTGCAAACTCCAGGTGTAGCCCCGGTCACGGCTTAATATATGGGGATACCTACCACGTTATGAAAGCAAGGCCCCCCTGGTTTAGACCTGGAGTAATATCGCAGCCTAAGGTACATATATCTCACACTACTAGTGTGGACATGGGCCGCAGGCACGGCCAAGCATCCATGCATGATAGAACACGCCTAAGGCTAAGCACATTGGTCTAGTGCACACATAGCCGTCCAGACTGAAACATCAGACGTACCTCAACACCTCTGCCACTAGCATACAGCGACCACCACCCAAAAGGAACTTGGTATATGTGGCCTCACATAGGCTCTCTCACCAATAGCAAGCTGTCTATAACCCTCACCAGCGCCCACCCATGTGTCTGACCTCTCCTGGGCTGCTTAGTCACACCTTGTCAGCCACACAAGTCCTAGTACGGCAACATGCATACACGCATCTCCTAAACTAAACCCCCTAGAACCTTACAACCACATCGACTACGGTCACCAAGGGCGTTCAACTGAGGAAAAAAACGCATTGAGGCCACACAAGTGGGGAAAGAGCGCTATATACAATACAATAGAATACAATACAATACAATACAATAATGAAGCAATTACCACATGTCATAATAAAACATGTCCATGGAGTGTAATATGACTCTAAAAAGGGGAATACTTTTTGGCAGTGCAGCACTTGTAATCATTGAGACCCGATAAGTTAGTGCATGCTTATTGCAACTGATAACAGTATTACGGTTTTAAAAATGTTCTCTCAAGTCCTGCCTTGCCTGCATATTTACCTCTTTCTTATATGTTAACACCAGCCCACTAATTGAGACCACAACAGGTTCAGTCTCTTATCACATATCACCTGACACCCTTGTTCTTTTCCCCTACTTTCTGCAACCTTTAACTTGTAAAGACAATTACTGAAGAAATCTTGCCATTATTCTTCCTTCTTTTGACCCCAAATGCACAAGTATTTCATCCCTAGTTTCCTTGTGTCCCATTGTCATGCTTCTTCAGTGTGGTGGGTCCGAAGAAGGAGTTGGACACATAGTGGACATTCTGATGTTCTTTTATTTAAATAAATAAGTAAAAAGGGCTTTATCACTGTATCCCCATAGGGGGATTCCCTACCTAAATAAATCAAACTAAAGGTGCTTTTCTGTCGTCATGAAGTCCAAACTCAAAATGTCCTCAGCACAAACCTAAATCTGGACCCTACCAGTAACAACTAAAATTGGCCAGAAGAAGATTTCTCTTCTGGCTGTCTACCCATGGCCATTTGTCTTTATGCTTTCTCTCAGGGTTTACCCATTATACACCAACCTTCAGTATGCATATATCTCTTTTAGAAAATCTGTTCCTTATGGTAATTTCTTCTAATACATTTCTCAGGTTTTATTCATGAGCTCTTTTAGCTCCTCCCAACTGTTCAAAGATCTTGTCTTCCTGACAATATGATACATCATTGTTATCTTAGACACCTTCCTTTTATTTTATGTTGTTCCCTTGTTTTTTTGGATTGGGAGTTCCCCATTCTTGGTGTCTTTTAAATCCACTATTTCTCGCCTTGCTTGGTTCACTCTGTGCTTTTAGCTCACAACACTTTCTACAGTTTCTCATTAAGTTTCTCTTCTTGGGGATTTCTCTTGCCCAGGATATTTGTTTCTGCTTTCTTAATGATTCACAATCATTCAGGTTTTCGAACAGTTCCTCAAATATCAAGGTATATTGGTTCAATGTTCCATTATGGCCCTTATTGCAATCATAGTGCCTTCTCTTTATTACGTCTTGCCCCGGCAGCCTCCTGGCTTTTGCACTTCACACCTGTAGCTTTGTTTTCCATGGGTGACCTCACAGAGCTTGGGCTTGCTCAGGTACATTGATGAGCATTCTTGCTCCTTCCTTTCAGTCTTCACACATGTACTGGTCTTGGCGTCTCTGCAGCTGTCCGCGTTCAATGAGCAATAGTGGATGGGAGCTGTCAAAACTCCCTGTCATCCAGGTCTCGGCGTTGTGAGATGGGCGCCTGGCCCACCACGTTGGATTGTTCCTCGAAGTCCGTCCAAATAACGACTTTGCCGGGCCTCTGGTGAGGTGACTGTGCGGACAGGGTCAAAGTTGCTTTACAAAGATTAAACGGCATTGACGACAACCCAGAGGGTCGAAACACGTGTCGGCTGAAGAACGTTTTGTGACACCAATAAAACAATAAAAAATGTGTGCTCAATGAGCTTGATAGATCAATGATAGATCAATGAACTTACTATATCAGATCATTGGATTTCATTTGGGAAGAGTGCTGATACCCAATACCCAGTTAATTTTCACTTTAGATCTGAACTAATATGGTGAGGGTAATTAAGTACTTTTGTGATATTGGCTATGATATGTACTATCTGATGTCAGAACGTAAACTTACATTGCTCACTTGGAATGTCAGAGGCCTGAACATCTACACAAAGTGTGGAAGCTCCTCATTTAGACTCATAGAAGGTGGGCCACCATTTTGTATTTGTAGTAGACCCACTGAACTCTCTACTCAAGAGGGCAATGAAACTTGGGGAAAATGGATACTATGGGCCTCATCACGAGTCAGGCCCAATCATGAGTTGCACGGTAAGTGGAAGTTTTACCTTCAGCATTTTGTTGGAGGTAAACATGGTCCAATGGACCCAATGTGGAATGGGAAAGTACTGCTTCACTGCTATTCAGTCAGATAACTGTATTTGGTTGTTTGACCTTCAAAGTGCATCCTATATAAAAAAAAAACATTTCTAGGCTTACCATCATATTATTCCATATAAAACAACAATTAACAAAAAAAAGGAGAGACATTTCTGGAAGCCCTCTTGTAAGATAAATATGAATAATGGTGTAAAAATAAAAGCAGGACCCTTACTATGCAACATAGCACAGTTCTCAGTAATCATTTCTACATGCCCAAAGCCGCATTCATTCTCAACTAGCCTAAGGCTCAGGGGACTGAGGTTTGCACCAGATAAGGCATTATTGGAAGGGATGTTTGCAAGGGAACCAATGGTATCAGGAAACGGCTAATAACAATCCCGCTTTTAGAGACCCAACTATGACACGCAAATCTTTCCAGGATGTCCATAGCCGTTCTCTGGTCCTTGAAAACTAGTTAACAGAATCAAAAGATTTGTCACTAGAAAGTCTGTGGCACCCCACCATGGCTTCCCTGGTTACAAAGGTACAGTCCCTAACAGAATGAAGCCAATGGAGCATTTGTTCAAGAGAGCGTCCTCGGTTCTCTCCTGTCTGGGGGCAATTTGGGTCCCCATGAAGAAATACGGCAGACCGTATTGGCCCCCTGTGGATGTAACGCTTGGACGAACACCCCCCAGGGTAATAGTGACAAGAACTTGTTGCCCTCTCTCTAGGACACTTGGTCCTCAGAATGTTTGGTGCACCAACCACCAGTATAAGAGGCTTGACACACAAAGCAGGGTCCACAAGGGTCTCCACCAGTATAAGAGGCTTGACACACAAAGTAGGAGCCACAAGGGTCTCTCTAGGTACATTGTGGTGCAGCGGCTGCCTGGCCTCAGGTGGACTCATCAGTGTGGGAGCAATATGTTCACCAAGAGCAGTGTTCAAGGGGGCCGATGAATGAGGCCCCACAACAGAGATAGCAGTGTCTGGACCATCCCCCAAGGGACCATCCCCTCCCATCTACTCCCCTCCCGTGGGTCTCAATCAAGTCTTGTAACAGCTTTTTCATAACTGCCCCTTCGGATAGCACCCTTTGGCAACAACAACCTCGAGCAGTATGGACCTCCATGTTCGCTGGATCTGGGGGGAACGGGTAACCTTGGATGGTGGGTGAGGGTGCCGTGAAAGGAGTTACATGGAGGATGGAGCTGGAACCCGAATGATAGTTGACATAATCTCACTCCAGGTGCTGCAGGTGGAAGTAGGAGAGGGCTTTTCCTCAGTTATTCCTTCAGTGTCCATGTCCATTAAGTCCAGGGCAGGGAGTGCAGGAATAGACAGAAGATTGGCTGAAATGGAGCCCAAGGTAGACCATGGAATTGGAGCTGGGCTAATATTCACTGGGGAATTCCGGAGTGGCAAAGAAGTAGCCACAATAGGAGCTGAAGTGGAAGCCAAAATGGAAGCCAGTGGGTCACATTACGGAGGGGGTTGGGCCAAGCTTAGGGTCAGTTTCTCAGTTCCATTTCCATATATAGCAAGAGAACCAGCACCTGTGCATAGGAGACCTAATGTCTTTTCCCCAAAGGCCAAGGAGGACGAGAGACAACCAAGGTGCTACATGTTCCCCCATGGCAAACAATTGGGGCAATTGTACCCCCATAGGGGAAAAACGTTACTACCTGTGGGCTGGGGAGTCTAATATGTTCGTGGGTGAGCCTCCCATGGAGCTAAGAGTACCACTAGATTTATCACAGATTGACTCGCTGGTAAATCCCCCAAATGTGAAGATAGTGTCAACAACTGGAGCCACAGGAGCAGGGACCCGGCCAGAGTATGTGGCGACACACTCCATGCCGAGGCTCACCAGACAGCCCCACACTTTTGTTCGCACTGCCAGGATCTTGCGTTTAGTTTTGGCCTCAGGCTTGGAGTGGGTTTGCAGATTGGAAAGCTGAGCAGATTTGCAGAGGAAAAGGGGGGCAAGAGGTAGGTTGGTGCCTCCTCCATTATCAATATTTCAACAATCCTCGAGCAAGAGCCAGTACCCCAGGGAACTTCCAGCTCAGACCCCAACCAACCACAATGCCCCCCTCAACTAACTTCTCAAACTTCCGCTCACTCCCACCTCGGCTTTAGGCTTTGGGTTTTGGGCGGTCCTTCCAGTTCTTCCAGACCAATCCAATCCTCTATGTTGCAACCTTCAGATCACTAGGGGGGGGGGGCGATTAATGGCAGGTAAAGCACTATCACTTATGGACCACTCAGTGCTTGTGGAACTCCCTTTAGAGTGGAAATCCTGCGCTCTTAATCCCTGCAGGCTTCAGCCCTGCTGGTGCGGGATGCAGCTTTTGGCAGCAGGGAGGTGTGGCTGCACACACCCACAGCAACAGTGGGCCTCCTGGGACAAACACTCTCCCTGGAGAGTGGAACCTCCTACACCCTTAATCACTGCTATTTGTGATCCAGTGCTAATAGCGCTGGACTGGGTAGCAGTAACCCTATTTGTGTTGATGGTATCCAGGCAGTAGTACTGCCGCGATACCGCCAACCTCGTGATAGAACCCAATGTCTCATATGCTGCATACTGTGCCCTTCACTGAAAATTGCTACTTAAAAAAGTATGTCTGTAATATTGACACCTGCATCCTTTGAGCATGTTTGATATGAGTTAAATAAATGGTTGGATATAATCACAATATGGGTGGGTATTTGAATGTTGTTATGGGACCCTTACAAGGTAGCTCACAAGGTATTTCCAGGCCTATCTCTAGATCTGCTATGTCAGTGCTGTCCAAGATACATTTTTATGGACTCATGAATGCTTGGAGATTTCGTAGTTCCAAATAATGCACACATTACTCTGCAGTACATGACTCAGCTGTGTCAATTGATAGTATTTTACTATCTGAAGAAGGCTCTAAATTGAGTGAAAGAATGTACTTTACTAGACTAAATTCCTGATTATACCTGTTGCCCGTCGAGGATATGTTGAAATATAACTGCCTGGAAGATCACTCTCATGGCTTGCTAATAGGGAAGGAGTTGATTCTAGAATACAGATAGCATTACGCAATGGGCCTCATTGTGAAATTGATGGTAATTTCACAGCAATTCTTTAAAATGACTGCTAAATGCATTTAACGTTTCTGTCACTCGGTCCAGCAGAATTACTACTGCATTATGAGTGGTGGTAAGGCGGTGCAAATCCCCATTTTAATAGTCCATACTTAATTCACAGGACTGTCCTTTATCTACAATCAACACAATATTGAAGTCTAAAAAGCTCAATGTATACTGTCTTTTTAGGAATGCCCCTGCAGACACACCTATGCACCTATGCTCTTATTTATCTATCCTATTTTAATTGATACATTTCTTTGAACTATTCCACCTTATATGCACTGATAAATGAATCTTTTAACTGGTGCCTGCGACACAGCATCGACCCTGTTGATTCCACTTTTGTTTGCTTTAAGACCATAACCAAAAAAATACATACCTGACATTGATATTGAGCAAAACGTAATAAACCTAGAAGCCAAATCTCTTAGCAGTGAGCCTATCCCAATCCTCCTAGATATTTAGCCAAATATCCTCACAACTAGTCTGTACACACCTATATGAGGATTAAGTTTGACTCGTTAACTCTTTTGAGGTATTTGGGGGATGCAGAGGAAATCATAGAGAACATCGATTATGTGGTGAAGAGACTATTCAAAATGTTAAACATGTATTATTTTTCCGTGAAAGTTTGTCCAAAATGAGAAGAAAAACCCTACCATCCTTTGGAGGGACTATACACAATCATGATCCTATAGCATTGGGTTTCATGTGTTGGTGGGGGGGAGGGGTTGCATTGACAGGGTGCCAGTTAAGGGTTGTGCGTGGTGGTGTGTGGAGGCAAGAAGCAAATTAATGTTTTGTTTGAAGTTCCTGCACATGTTTGACTCTTCGAGCAAAGCCAGCCCTCTGACTAGTATCTACCAATCAATTATCTAGCTTCTCCACCTCTTTACATTGGCCTATAACTTAAAATGTAATGATATGGAGTGAAATGGGAGGACATGCAGCCTGCTGTGAACTAGCAACATGGGACATGAGATCACATCATGTATCAGCTTTCACATTTTTCCCTAATCTAATGTCTTCGACAAATAGTTTTCCCACTCTTGCTATGTGTGGGTGGATCCCTGTGACTTGCTCTCTAGAAAAGAACAAACATAACTGAAAGATATGTTGATTCGAAAGAAAGTAATGTCAATGATGTTGACTATAGATACTTCATAATGTGAGTGTTAGACAGACTCACCGGCAGTACCCTTTGGGTACACTACAGGCAATTAGAACTACAAGTGTAAGCAAAATTTCACCTTTGGTACAAGCCTGTACTGCACAGTAAAGTGGTAGCAATGGCTGCGCAACCAGACTTATCTCAAGAGTGTAAGTGAACAGTAGAACAAGTTACACAAAGGACCAACTAATACAATGATTTCAACAAACACTTACTCAAGGTTTCTTGGTAAAAGAATTTACATTTATTTACTCAGTTTGAAAACATTACACTAGCATAATCAGCTCAATATCACACACTAATAAACCACAAACATACAACTGGTAAGTAAATGAACAAGTTTTAGCTCCTGTGAAGTGGGAGCAAAATGGCACTTCAGATACTTATTAAAGGGGTAAAAAGACAAGATTATAAGAATAGACAGCCCAAATACATTCATAGGCAGGGCAAAGGGTTTCAGTTAAATACAACCAGCAATTCTTCTCACAGGCCTGGGCCAAAGTCAATGCTTCAGAGTCTTTGTATAGGATAGCACAGTTCTGGTAGATAACGGTTAAGTCTTTGCCACAGAGTTTAGAAGAGTTTGGATAGACGAAAAGTTTGACAAATGTTTAGGGAAGGATAAGCCTTTGAAGTTGAGGAAAATTTCACACACTTTCTCGATGGCTGAAAATAGTTCCGGATCGTGTTTCCACAGTACTTTGTTAATGAAGAAATCTGTAGCTGAGGCAGTTGTTCCTGGCAGTTCGAGCAGATCTCACTGTTCCTGAGCTTCAGTTGTGGGGACGAGAAGGAGGACGTCGGGAGGTTCCTGCACTGCCCAGGGATGAGGCCAAAGGCTGTAGCAAGACCTCGGTTTAAGATGTGAGTGCCTAAAAGTCCACGAGCAGGTTTCCATCCCTCTGGCTATCCGGTTTTCAACAGCACTCTGATGACAATTTCGACCAGATGGGGACGGTATCCAGGTGGCTTGCAAGTTGGTTGTTCCCACCAAACTCAAGTGAAGAAGTTAACCTTGAAGGGCTTCTCTGTTGATTGGAGTTTCAGGCAATTCAGACCTGAAGCAGGGCTTCACCGGTCGTCCAGGATTTGCAGCAGTCCTCTTCCTTCAGCTCGTCTTCGGTTCTTTTGTTCCAGTGGTCGACTCTGCTTTGCAAGTCCCAGAGACCTGCTTTTAAACAGTTTTCCCCCATTCATTCCGGCCTGGCTGTCACTCACACAGCAAGGTGGCTGTCTTTGCCGGACAGTCAGCCAGCCAATCACGCCAGAGTGCATTCAGGTCTCCTAGGAGACTAAGCACAGGGATTTTCGGGCACCTCCCTCAAATCCTGTCCACCTCAGACACTCAGGCGCCAGGGGAGGGCCTCAGCACTGAAGGCCGCCAAAGGCCAACAAACAAAGGGACCAAACCTGGTTTGGTGCGCAGAGACAAATACAAAAAGGACTTTTCCTAAAAGAAATGGCGAAAAAAGATTACAGGAGTCTGTTTTTACAGCTAGTTCTTGGGCGCCATATTGAAAAACATGGCTGACCCGATTTTTAGCTACCGTTGTTATGGGTTGGGAAAAATCACGGTAGTTGATCTAAACCACTGCCACCAGCCATTTAAAGTAGGAAAAGGTAACATTTTACTGTTACATGAGTGTTTTGACTCAGGGGAAGCTAAGCAACCCCTCCAGCACTCTATAGGAAGATAGTGTGTGCTGGGTCAGTAAATTTAAAGAGACTAGTAAAGCCAATTTAACTTTACATGCTCTTGGAGACAGTAGTCAGTCCCAGAGAAGGTATGTAAACCTTGGGAAGTCTGAAAGACATCCCTGTGCCACTGCACTGAAGGTGCTTTGTGACACACAGAAAATGATGATGCCACTGGAGTTGTTTTAAAACTCCATAACCAAAGAACACAAAAGTAAAACACACACAAAATACATGGAAGAGTGGGAAAAAAGGCTCAAACTCTTCCCAGGTAAAAAATCAAATCCAGCAAAGTTGCTAGGTGTCTCAAAAGGTGACGGAAATTAGTACATTTTGAGAATTCTCCCTAACAGTGAGCATTGTGTAGAGGTTGTTATTGAGTTTAGTTTTATGGAGGTTAGGAACATTGCATTGTCTATTTTAAGCCCTTGCACCATGATCCAGATTATTATACTGGCCCCTCAGGCCAAACATTTCTAGTTCTCCCTTGTTTATATGGTTTAAGATATACAGATGTATTTATAGGTAATGTAAGATGGGAAATTGATATTGATATTGATAGTTTATTTGTATAGCGCCTAGACACAAATGCGTTTCAATGCGCTTCAAGGCAAGGGAGGGAACAAGGGAAAACACAATGACATTCCTACAAGGCCTTGAGACATTAGGAATGTGAAAAATTAACTATTGTATTAGGCCTGAAGACATTTCAGATAGTGCAAGACCTTTTGGCAATGATTAGGAGGGAAGGGAGGTAGTGGGAGGTAGGAGATGAGACTGACAAACGACTATCGTACTAGGCCTAACAACATTTATGGTAGTGCTGGAGATTGACAAAAGGTGAGAGGGGAGAGGGGGGGAACAAAACAAGTGACTATCTTACTAGGCCTGACGACAATTCTGGTAGTGATGGAGATTGACAAAATGTGAGGGGGAGGAAGGAAGCAAACAAAACAAGCGACTAAACACACATCTTCTGGTGTTCTTTACACATACCTTATGAAAAAAGTACAATTTAAAGCCACTTCTGTCTCCAGTGTGACCCTAATGCTTTGAATGCGTCAATGCTTTATCTCGTTTTTGACTAATGAAAAGAAACAACTAACATTTTAAAATATATCAATATACAAACATATGTTTCATTTTAAAAATCAATATACACTATAGGTGTGTGTGACCAAAAAATAAAGAAACATATATTAAAAATGAAAGAAGTATTTTGCTGAAAAAATATGTAAACATACATTCAAAGAAACATTGACTAAGGAAAATAGACTCAACATTATTTGCACAGAAAAAGAAATTTCCAAAAATGTCAATTCAATTTTTCATCACAAAACTATAGATAGTAACATTTATTATAAAACATTATTTTGAGAACAAGATAAACATTGTCCACAATTTCAGAATTTGGAGGACAAACCAAATTAGCCATGTTCTTCAGCAAAGACTGTCACCTGGCAACATGATCTGTTGTCAGTCTGTCCATTTGCATCGCCAGCACAGTTAAATTCAGTTCTTTCACAAAGTCAAATTGAATCTGCTCTAATACTGGCTTAGCCACCCATTGTTTTCTTTTTGTTGGTAAACACCATGGTGTAACGCAGCATACCAAAGCACAAGCTGTTCTTGCTAGTTCCCTATCAATGTACCAATGTTCTTATTGTGAGCAAGAACTAAGAGCCTTGTTCTGGCCTTTATACCGTCCATGCCAAAATGCAACCTTTTAGGTCTGTACTTTAGGCACACATTATGGAAAACCTTAAGATCCCCAGTGTTGCAAGAATTTGTGAGGCCCTTCAAATCTTTGGTAAGCACATTGTTAAACACTATCTTTTGAAGGGCTATGTGAGGAATAGAGCTATGAACCAACCACTTTTACTTACAAACCTGATCGTCAATCAAAGGTCCATGAGTACACGTGCATTGTTATCCTCCCATGAGTGTTTGTTTGAGCTATGACAGAGCACTGAACGCCACTTTTCAACCAGAATATAAACTGAACCATCACAAGTTTTTGAACACCACCCTATGTGGTTGCAGATGGACTGCGGCCATTTTAAAATGTCTTCTGACCGCTTGTTTTTCAGCAGCAGTGACTTTTTTTGCTATTGATTTGCTGTTATGCCATACATCAAATTGATGATTTATGTTCGGAAACTGCTCTACCATGATATTTGCTATTCTCACATGCCAGTCCATGGCTATCAATTCTATTTGCAATCCACTTCACTCCAGAGGTTTTAATTAAACCATTGTTCTCCATGGTAACAGAGGATGTACATTCTGACACTTGTACCATGACAAAACTCACTATTATCTGGTTCTCCGTGTCCTTGATGTGGTAAGCAGAGCCCTTTGCTGTAAATTCGGGACTATCATACTGTTCATCGCCAGCAAGTCTGAGCTCTTTGCCTGCAAGAGTATTGTCAACTGCTGTTTGATATTCCAGGTCTGATCAATAGCGAACAAGAACTGGCTCTGATATTTGTAGCATGCATTTTTGTCAATGAACTCAAGTCCTAAAAATCCACAGAAACTTGAGATCTTACTGAACGTTGATCATTGAATAACAGAGCACCAGAACTAAGTACATTTCCTGCTGGTACTTTTCCAATAATGGGTTGAGCGTACTGCGAAAATGTTGAATGCTCATTCACACAGCTTTTCTTGATCATCAGTCTGTTGCATTTGACTTCTCGAGTAAACTTCACCAATGGCTCCCCAAAAATCCTTCCACATTTTCGATAGTTGCATTTAATCATGTTCATAATATCAAATAGGCAGCTGTCAAAAACAATGTATTTTGGTTCCCTCGATAGCCAATTGTCCTGCTATATAGTGGTTTCAGATTCTGTATTGGTGGTTAATTCCACCACACTAACCATGGTGCCGTCGCGGTCATGCACATCGTCGTCAATGAATTCAGAAGATGTCTCAGTGATTGCAATCTGTGTTGCGTCTAGATTTTCAGACTGCATTAGGGAAACATGGAATATTAAATCTTTTTTTGATAGAAAGAGTTTTGAAGGCATAGATTGGGTGAGAGGATTGTCAACTAATAAGAAGCATCTTCTGTATTGAATTTCAGTTCCGGTGGATGTTGTGTGCTGTAACCATAATCCATTATTCCTTTAAATGGCTCGCTGGTGATATTAATTTCAAATACCGGCTAATGCACATCCATCAGCATCCCTATTCTGAACTTTTGGACGAGCATTAGCAACCTCAAATAAGCATTATTTCTTCCCCAATTACAAAACATATGACTATCATCCTCACAATCTTATACCAACTAAACATTTCCAAGAAACAACTGTGAATCAATTTTGAAACCCTGAATCATATTTATCCTGGTTTTTGACACAGTCAATCTTGATGTACGAGTTCATGCACCATCTGTAACAGAACATTCACAATCAGTTGTAAATGACCGTAAATTGAATTTGCTGTACCTTTCTTCCCTGTGCTGGTTGACAGTAAACTACAAGAGTGTTTAAATTCATGTACATTTCAATGCATGAAAGATATGAAATGGCAAAGTATTTGCCATTTGAGACTTACATTTCTCACATTTAAGTTTAATATACTATTTGTGATCATCTATCTATATATAAAGCAGAATATCTGTTAGTTTGTTCCTTAAACAATTCCACACCGTTCCACCAATCTTCACCACATTTTGCATAGTGACCTGTTAGGACTCTCTGGACATTACTGGCTATATGACATTTGAACACCCCACCCCTTCCCCCAGATTTCAGCCCCTTCACACATAAGATGATTGCCTAAAATCGATGAAACATTAATGTGGTCATAGAAGGACAAAGCAAAGCTCATTTTAGGTGTCTCAATACGAGGAACAAAACTCAAAGCTCCTAGAAAACCATGTTTCAAGGTTCTAGGACACACTGTTTCTGAGATATTCACCACGTGCACCATGCCAGGCTGAGGTGACAGGTGGGGAGAGTACACAGAATGCCCCAGTATGCTGCAGCATGCCAACTCTCACCTCTCCTCCATGTCTGCCCCGGGGTATGTCAGTCAGCCACACACGCCAATTCTCAGTGCAGTTTACTTCAGAGTGCATAGCACATCAAGTGATAAGCCACTCGGAACAGAGAGCAACGGGATCATCGATTTTAAAAAATGATGAGAGTATTATCATGTCTGTCTACCAAACCCGTGCGAGAATGTGTACCTTTTGCTAGTTTGTTATATTATGGATATTGGAAATATTCTGGATTTATATATCATAACTATGTACATAGACGACTCTATCATTTGCTGATTATCATTTTAATCAAGTGCATTATGAATCGATTAGCAAGATGTAATTATATTTAGAACTCATTTTAAAGAATGTATAATATATTACAAAATACATTTATTATGAAGCTATAACATTACAAATACTTACTCAAAGAAATGATCAGACAACTTTTGTTCAGTTGAAAAGATACTGTTTTACCTTTTCAATACTTTTAGCTTTGGTGATAACATTTATTACAACACATGTATTTACATATCTCCCCTTCCCCACATCCCCCTCCTCCCCATTCTCACCCATTTATCCCTTCCGTTTTCCTCCCCCTCCTCCTACCTATCCCTTCCTCTTCCTCCCAGTTCTACTGCACTACTCTCCCTCTTCCCTTCTGTCTAATTGTTCTACATACTGTTTTGTTGGTTTGATTCAAAATTGTAATTTGCTTCTACTGTAAACTTGTTATTGTTATATGTATACTGTTGTTAAAATGTGCAGCGCTTTAGAGTAAAGCGCTATATAAACTTAATAAATACAATACAATATCTGGTGACCATCACTAGTGTCATGGGTAATGGATGCAATGGATTCCAATGATATATTCTCCTGTGAATGATAAAGAAAAAGATGAGTTGAACACAAATCAAAACATATTCGTTTTTAGTTGTGCTTCAATTACTCAATACTTTACAAAGTAATAACTTCAGTGCCAAGAAACATAAACACAATCACAACAAGAACATTATTTCACTTGTATTTGAACACTTTGTACAATGAAAGGAACATTAAAGTCCAGTGTATGTTAAATTATGACTGTGACCAATATTTTTATACCTAAGGTCCTTCCGTCTATTCCATCTCCACTGCTTGAGTAGTAGAATCCTTGTACATAAAAACACATGCAATAAACATTGGACAATAAAACTCTATTTGAATGTTAAGCATGTTTGATTAAAAAACTGACCTCTTGATATGTGACGTTTTATGGATGACACATTTCCATAAGTCTTGCAAAGACCTAAAACAAGGTACTTAAAGGGGAAGTTCAGTCAAAAATTGTATTGTCTCAAAAGATGGGCCATAATCAACAATATATATAAAAAATATTTTTAAAGAAAGTTCCTATGTAAAATTTTGAGCAAATGAGGCTCAAAGTCAAACATTTCACACACTAGGAGGCATCCATTTTGTGAAATGGATGAGCCTCCTGTGCTTGCGTTAAACTCTGCCCTTGTGGCAATAATGAAGCAAAAGCCACCTAAAGGTAGCTTTTGTTATTACAGCCGGCTTTTGCTTCATTATTGCTGGAGAGCAGAGAATGCAGTCAGAATCCTTCCTGACGTCTGCTGTTGCTGGTAAGTGCTTTTGTTTTTTACTGAAAAAGAAAACCACTGCAATTATAAATACAATGTTGTTGTATTTATGATTGCAGTGGCTTTTGTTTCAAGTCTCCCGGGATTCCCCGAGCCGGGGGAGCCCAGGAGACTCAAAGCAAAGGTGCCGGCAGTTATAACTATAATGTTGTTGTACTTATGATTGGTGTGGTATTCTCTTTAAGTTTCCCTGGCTCCCCCAGCTTGGGGGAGCTCAGGAAACTTCAAAAGAAAACCACAGAGAAGCACCCGAGCAGGGGGAGTCCGGGAGACTCAAAGCAAAAGTACCAGCAATTATAAATACAAAGTTATTGTATTTATGATTGCTGTAGTTTTCATTTTAAGTTGTCCGAGCTCCCCCGAGCCAGGGAGCCCGGGAAACCTTTTTTTTTAAACACAGCAATTATAAATATAACTGCGATGTATTTATGATTGTAGTGGCTTTTCTTTCCAGTCTCCCGGGCTCCCCTGAGCAGGAGGAGCCCAGCAGACTCAAAGCAAAGGTACCAGCATTTATAATTGTTGGCCTTTTGTTTTAGGCAAGTCCAGGCATTATGAATACTTCGCCGGCAAATGTCCTTAGCAGAGGGTTTTAAGAAGCAATGCATATCAAAATGAACGGCATGGGGGAAACAGGCAGAAAGAACAGTGATACTCAAAGGTGGTAGGAATGAGTCCAGAAAGGGGAGAACTAACCCATAGTTCCAGAGGTAATAATGTCAAAGCAGTCCAGGTTTCTTGGTGGAGTGAGTGAGTGGAAACAACATTGCTTTTCAAGGTGTAGGGAGGACCCACAATAGCATTCCAGAAGCATACAGGGAGCAGACAGGGGCCTTCGTAGTGGGCCTTAGAACAGTGGGCCGGCGTCCGCCTCCTGTTTGCTGCTATTGGCTAATCAAGCTAAGGGCAACCAATGGGAGGGGGGAGATGCTCCAGGCCAGGGAGGAAGGCTCACAGGGATCCTGAAACAGCCATGTTGGAAGGCCGAGGGCACACTTGCAATGATTGTAAAATGCCCAATAGTCGGATTTTGCAATAAATCTGCAGGCACAGGTAAGGATTCCTGGATACAACATTATTTAGGATGAAGAAGATTCCATATTTGTGAAGAGAACCTTGGCGGCACGCAACAATTATGCCAGAATTATTGCCGCCAGAGTAGAGCTTAACAAGAACAAAGGAGGCTGCTTCATATCACAAAATGGATGCCCCATCTAAAAATGTTGAGCCTCATTTGCTTAAAATGTTACAGAGGAACTTTCTTTAAAAATAGGTTTTATATATAGTTTTGATTATTGGCCATCTTTTGGGACAATACCATTTTTGAGTGAACTTCCCCTTTAAATTAAAAAGAAAGACATTTAATTTTTATAGAGCAAGTTACCCATTATAATAATCAAACATTTTGAAAAATAATCAATTATGATATATATCTGTTGAACTTTGCTGGTATCACAAATTGACCCTAGAGTTAACACAATACTCTCCACCTTCAAATAAAATTAGAAATAATGATGTACACTAAATATATACAGTATTGTAAAGTTCATTTTCATTTCCTGCTCTTTAATTCGTATATATGATATAAAAATATACATAGAGCATTTAGAGAATAACAGAATCCATGACGTTGATCTGCAAATATATTTTTCTATAGGCATTACTGTCAATGTTGCATTTTGGAAGATGCATGTCAGTACATTGACGAATACATTCATTCATATGTTTCCAAACTGTTATTCATTGTAAACAGCGGGTAGAACATTCAATACATTCCATAATCTAATAGAACTTTGAACTTCTCATACATGTTATTATTTGGAAGAAAACAGGCCAAATTTAATTGAATATCATTCAATAATGTCGATATATCAAGTGTCATATCTTCACTGCCTGACCAGTTCCAAATGAAGATGAATATGTTGCTGAAGTACTGGCATCCCCCTGAATATAAAATGTGGTTATTTCCATTAATAATGTTTGGAGAGAAGTATAGCAATATAAAACAACTTTAAAAGAAAAGCAAAAACTGTCAAAAGATACTAAATTACAAATATTGGCAAAAATTCAACAAATCAATAACATTGATTATTGAGTTAAAGTTGAAGTTGACCTTCTGCATCTATAGTATACTTGCAGACACATTTGAATTTGAAAAAATATTACTTGGAAGTGAAGTGAGCTTTCTGTTGATTCCGGAAGAGTTGTTGATGATGAAGTTTGACACTTTATTCATGGTTGCTACTCACCTGTCTCTGTGTGACGAAAAACAGTTGGAACAGCATTTGGTAGTAACTTACAAGCGAGTCTTGGGTGACCCTTTTTAGTGAACTTTGAGGTTTCATACACATCTTCAGATCAGTGCATGTGGCAGATGTGGAGTTGATTGCCCCTCCCATTCTCCAAGATATGACATCCTTGACTCTGCTGTCAATCTCGGATACTCGAAAGCCACACTTGAGTAACCATGATCATATCAACAACATATCTTTAGGGAAAATGTGTGTCACTGTACCAGGAGTCTTATCATGGCTGATCAGGGCAACCCAAAACAATACATGAAGGCAATTATTTATGCTCCAGAAGAACTAGAAATATTACTAAAAGAAAATAATTATTTATGTATTCCAGTAATTTATGAAACAATGAAAACCTCTCAAATACAAAGCACTTTAGAGTTTGGTAGGCTAACACACCACACTACCCACCCAGTTATATGTGAATGGTATGTCACATGAGGAAAAATATTTCTAGTACTTTGAACATTCATGGTATCATAAAAAGATAAGAGGGATAACAAAACATTACAACATCAGAAAATACCCTATCATGTAATGTAGTACTTCAAGATTTAATAATAGATTGAAAGGTTTAGAATGGAAAACTAATTGAGATATATGAAAAGAAGATTTGGATGTAAATTGGTTAAATTAAATTAATGTATTTGAAAACAAGAGAACTGTTTATAATTAAGATGTCCATTACCTGTAGTTGGAAAAATCTACAGGAATATTCTGCAACTAAGATAACAAGCAGTGCAATAATAATATCTGTAGTAGATTGCAGAGATATACTCTTGCTAAGGATATGAAGTCATTTATAAACACTTTGAAATGGGGGGTGCGTATGGGAGTTTGTTGTGTGGAAGGACTACCCTTACATTTTGTCAGTCTATTTTTGAGGGGTGTGATATCATATAGGGACATGGCCATATTTGGGTATGTGTAAAGATTGAGGAAAGTGAAGGATTGATGATGTTGAATTTCGTAAAGAAATATGGGCACATACTAACAACTGTTGTGAGTGTAGGGGCTGGATGAGGACTGCCCTTGATAAGGGTGGGGGTGAATAAGGATGAGCGAGTGAAAGGCCCAGCACCTTGTCAAAGGACACAAAGATATGTTGATTGCAGGGACAGAGTTTTGAAGGGGCAGTACAGAGACACTGTGTCTGGGGTGGCCATGTGGCCAACGGTCCCTGATGGAAGACTATCCTTGAGTTGTACATGGTGTTCAGCACCCGGTAAGGCCCCACCCAACCACCCCATTTGCGAACTTATGGCCCAAGTGAGAACTGCCATTGATAAGGGAAGGAGGTGGATCAGAATGAAGTAAGCAGAAAAGGTCCAGGGCCTCGTGAATGATCAGACACATATTTTGATTGTTCACGAGGCCCTGGACCTTTTCTGCTGGGTGTCTTCAAAGGAGAGTATGTAGACACTGGGTCTTGGGGGACCATGTGGCCGATGGTCCCCAGGCGAAGAACCTTTTGAGTTGTACATGGTATTCAGCACCTTGTGTGTGCCCACTCACCCACCCACCCACACTGCGAGTGCATGGCCCAAGTGAGAACAACCTTTGATAAGGTGGTGGTGGATAAGGATGAGGTCAGCGGAAAAGGTCTGGTATCTTGTTTAAGGCCACATAAATGTATTGATTCAGTGGGGAAGAGGTCTTCAAAGCAGAGTATGTAGACACCAGTTCTGGGATAGCCATATGTCCAATGGTCCTCAGGCAAAATAACCATTTCAGTTGTACATGGTTTTCAGGATCTTCTGCATGCCCACCTACATTGCAAGTGCATAGCACAAGTGAGAACTGCCTTTCATAGGGGAGAGGGTAGATAAGTAGAAAACAACCAGAATAGTCTTGGCATCATGTCAAAGGACACATAGATATGTTGAGTGCAGGGATGGAGTGTTTTAAGGGGAGTATGTAGACACTGGGACCTTGCGGCCATATGTCCAATGGTCCAAGGCGAAGAACCCTTTGAGTTGTATATGGTATTTGGCACATTGTGCATGCCATTTCGCACACCCACCCACACTGCAAGCACATGGCCTAATTGAGAACAGGCTTTGATAAGTGAGGTGGTGGATAACTAGGACACACACAGAATAGACGGGCATCTTGCCAAACGACACCTACATGTGGTGAGTGCAGCGGTGGGATATTCAAAGGGCAGTATGGAGACCCTGGGTATGGGGTGGCCATGTGGCAAATGGTGCCAAAGTGAAGAGCCCTTTGACTTGTACACAGTGTTTGGTACATTGCGCATGCCCACTCGCAAACCCACTCACGCAGCAAGCTCATGACCCAAGTCAGAACTGCCTTTGATAAGTAAGGCAGTGGATAAGGATGAAGTCAGTGAAATAGGCCCAACATCTTGCCCAAGGCAACATAAATATGTTGATTTAGTGGGACGGGATCTTCAGAGTAGGAGTATGGAGATACCGGATCTGGGGTGGCCATGTGGTCAAAGGTCTCCAGACAAAAGAATCCTTTGAGTTCTACATGGTACTTGGCACCTTGTGAGTGCCCACTCGCCCACCGACCCACACTGTGAGTGCATGGCCCTAGTGAGAACTGCATTTGATAAGGGAGACGGTGGACAAGGGAGAAGTCAGCGGAATGGGCCTGGCATCTTGTCAACGGTCACATAGACACGTTGATTCAGTTGGGCGGGGGTCTTCAAAAGTGAGTTTTGAGACACCTGGTCTGGGGTGGCCAATGATCGACAGGCAAAAGAACATGGTGTTCGGCACCTTGAGACCATTCACCCACCCACCCACACTCCGAGCACATGGTCGAAGTGAGAACTGCCTTTGATAAGGGAGGGGCTGGATATGTAGGAAGCAAGAGGAATAGGCCTGATATCTTGTCAAATGACTCGTACTTATCTTGATTGCAGGGAAGGGTCTTCAAAGGGGAGTATAGAGACACCTTCTCTGGGGTAGACAAGTGTCGATATGTGCAAGAACAGGTTGGGTTGTACATTGACATATGCTCGGGTAGACCGGCTGGCTGAAAACACAACCCACATGAGAAGACATGGGCAAACAGATAACAGTGCATTGATAAGGGAGAAATGGTTGGCTAGATTATGATCAACTCTGTTTGATACTGTTACCGTATTCAAGGCACCCACAATAACATTTGTTGATCCGGCTGGTATAGCATACCATTTTGTATTAGTAGACTGATATGTATTTTTGTGTGTGTTGTTGGTGACTTGGAAAAACCTTTTCATTCACTTGTCATCATATCACTTCAATACTTTATTTCCTACGACTGTCAATGTGTAAGGATTGATAACATTTAATACAACATCTCTGTATTCATAAATAAAATTGAATGAACTTTAGAGTATGTGAAATAAAGAAGTAACATGTTAAGAAAAATATAGAGTAAGAAATGCAATTCCCCTTACAATGCAAGTACTGAGTATTTAGTATTGGGATTTTAGGGTTTGTGCCTTGCTGCATGTTGTTTGGCAACATATGAAAAAAAATGTGAACATCATTGGTGTGTTTAATATCCGGGTTTTAGTTTTACTAACTTGAAATAATTAGAAAGCAGACAATTCCAAGTTATTAGAGACATGTGTTTGTTAATAAAATTTGCATAATAAAAACTGCATCTTAAATTGTTTTTGAAGGTGTATACAAAATACAATTTATATTTGTCTGATAGTGGTACTATCTGTATAAGTCAAGGTTATTGTCCGAAGACGCTGGGAAATTGTTCACGGATGGCAATTATGACACAGTGAACGTGGAATCCCAGTCTTTCATGAATTCACCATGTAAATGCTCTATAGGCCACAAGCATGTACCATATGTGTAAAAGACAGAGAAATAGTTTTGTTGAATCAATTGAATAATTTAATATATTTTTTTGTCATATCCCTGAAAAAGCAAGGCATACATAGGAATTCAAAATCATACTATGTGAGTAAAGGAAATCTATGTGCAATATGTTTAAATGATATTATAAAAAAGTATACGTGCTTTGAAAAAAGTAACTACATAACTAGATAAGATGATCATTTGGTCATAGCTTGTAATTGAGAACAATAATTAGGATGAATCTCAAATTAGAAGAAGAATCGTTTAGCATGACCAAAGAACAATTAATTTTTCAATATATCGAAATATATATTGTGAGTGAATGCATGATATCACAATGGGCTTGGGGAACAACATAAAATGCTATAGTGCAACTTTGGCAGAGATAAAATCACTTCCTTCAACTTAACCCATCTAAAACAGGAGTTCTCTTTTTCTCTCCTTGCTTCACTACTCCCTTCCCCCTCCCTTTCCTTTCTTTCCCTGCCTCTCAGATCCCATTTTCCTCTTCAGCTTGCAATCTCAGTTTTCTCTTTGATTCTTCTCTCTCCTCATCCTCTCACATTTCTCATACTGCTCGTAATTTCTGCTTCCTTCTATTTAATCTTTGTCCGGCTAATCTGTTTCTTTCTTTTCATGCTACTAAACATTTTATTTCTGCCCTAATTTTTTTCCCCATATTGAGTATCGTTTCTGTCTTCTGATTGATCTCCCTACAGCTCATCTTACCCCTCTATGTCCTATTATAATACTGCTATCCCTTTACTCTTTGGTCTGTCTCCTCATTCTTCTATTTCTTCTTCGCTCCTTGCTGCCTCTATTCTACCATTTGAATCCCATCTTCTATTTCACTTTCTTTCTATTATTTTTAAATGTCTTCACGATCTTGCTACACCTTATCTTGCTTCTTCTCTTTCTTTCTATTCCTCTTACGCTCTAAATCTACATATCATCTTGCTGTTCCTAAGCCCCCTTGTGCTTCTTCTGACTTTCGTTCCTTTACTTGGCTTACTCCTCTTCATTGGAATGCTCTTCCTCTCACTATTTGCTCTTCTTATAATTTTTTCCGTAGTCGTTTGAAGGCACATTTGAAGGCACATCTTTTCTCCTCATTGTCTTCCTCATAATTAGATGATGTGCTTTGTCAGTTTTGCTTTTTGAGTTTGCACCGTCCTTTTGTGTGTAGAGGTGCTTTGGTGAAAGCCCATAATAAAATTCGGAATTACATTTATTATTTTCATATAGCATGCTGATAACATAATAACAATAACAAGAGGCATATAAGCTCAGGTTCAGATAATAAAAATAGACTGTACTATATTAGAACAACAATATCAGGCTGGTTCTGTCAACAGTAGATCAAGCAAAAAGAAGGAAGGAGAAAAAAGAAAACACAAAAAAAGGAGGGGCCACAATTGCAGTAAGAAAACACATAGGTTAGGAAAACTTCCAACAGGATACTACAGCAACGAGGGTCAGAAGTCTTTATTCTTTGAACTCACCAGCTTTAATTATCCAGGGACGGTCCCCAAATATCAGTGAACTTGTTCTGGTCACATTTGAGTTTGTAAATGGCCCTCTTGTATGTTGATAAAGTTACCATCTCCTCCACCCAGTCATCTATGCCAAAGGAATTTGGAGATTTCCATGCACGCAAAATCATTCTCTTAGCTACCATGCAGCCGGCAGCAGCGAGGTCTTCTTCGCATATGACTGATCCTCAATCAGACGGTCATTACCAAGGAGCAACAGAGAAGCTTTTTTAGGTATGGTTTGCCCAAGCACCAGGCCCAGCCTATCTGAGACTCCTCTCCAAAGTCCTTAGTCTTGCCTCAGAACAAGAGGAGATGGCTCAGGGTCCCCTTTGCCTGTTTGGGCACAGTACTTACTCATTACTAGCAACACAAGGACAAACTGTTGTAATAAGTTCATGTATCAGCACCATCATCATTCTCAGCACAGATCTTGTAACGTAGGCCACCTTGGTCTTGCTTCTGGGTCACGCATATTAGTGGAGGTTCTTCTTCTGCTATGTAGGCCAAGCAGTCACAGTTTTCTTGGGAGCAAGTGTTTTCTGCCAAAGTTGGCATTACATTGATGGCACCAAGTGGAAACGTCTTCCATGTGATGAGTATCGGGATCCTTTGACTGATCGTCACCACTTTCACTCGATTCACTGTCTTTTTGCTAACATTCTCTCTCACGCATTTCCTCTTCGGCATACCCTGGCTTGTACAGGAACGGTTGAATTCCGTCCATCATTTTTGAGGATGGAAGGAGGAGAAAATGAACTGCGGGAGAAAAAAAAATGTTTTTAATAAAGGAATGCATTGATGGCTCTTTTTAAAATTATATGTATGAGAAAAGTGAGAGGAGAAGACGCAGACATGTTATAAAAACCCATTAGTGCAGAGAGAACAGGAGCAGGGCCAAATTTGGAAAGTTATCATTGGCACATCAAACAACCTACTGATCTAAGAATACAATTTATATCTGGCTTAACAAAGACATTTGTCAATTAAATAATAGTTATTGAAAGGCAAAGCGCTTGTAGAGAAAAGGTATTTCTTTATTTATTTATTGTGTGCTATAGTTTTATAATAACTTTTCACATCAGGCAAATTACTTCCACATATAAACAACTATACACTTTGCACACTACATATGATCAACATTAAATGAGAAGAAGAAAACAAACAGATAGATGAACAATTTCAGCATTAAACACTACTACAAATTTCACACCATTTTTAAAAAGGCTCGAACTGCAATGTTAATTTCATCAGCTCTTAAAATACGTTGTTAAAAAGCTGTAAAAGTGACTTTGCTGTAATAAATAAACCTACCATAATATTCAGACCGCCAGACTATTGAAAATGAATAAGATATAAGATGATGTTGTAACATCTCAACCTCTTGTGAGCAATACCGACATAAATGCTCACTCCTCAGAATATTCTCTCAAGCTCTGTATAACCTTATACAATCAAACCTAAAATAATGCAAAGGATATTTAAATATATATACTGGGATAAAATGATACAGTATAATTTCTAAAACAGGTGATATTGTAAAACAGATGCTCTATTAGTTATCCAATCACCTTTCAAGATTTCATTTTTTTGCTTTCTGAGATTGAGACAATTCTTCTTATGAAGTTGAATTATTATTCAACAAAATGGCTTCTCAACTATTGCTCCAAGTCTGCAAGACTTTACACCTATTTTTCAACAATTCCAAATGTAATTTTGAAAATAAACTATCAGGTAGCGGTTCCAAAACTTTACTAAACAATTGCAATAATTTCCAATTGTTTCAGGTCTGCATGGAAATTAAGCCCAGTTTATGCCTTATTATGGATATCGGGATGCACTGCTTAAAAGGTCACTGGCATCTTCACACAAAGCTTCAGAGATTATATTATTGAAGTGATTGGTATTTACTGGACACCAAATCAATGCACTATCTCTAGGCCTAACGTCAACCTCCAATCGTGTACATCCACCATGCTGCTTGCTACTCGAAATATGTATTACTAACTGCAGGAGTGAAAGATCACTCTCTTCATGGCCCACTACTTTTAAGGATCCACCAATTGTATTAAATGTATTAGATACAAAAATATAATCCTTGGTTGATAAGACCAGGGCATTACGTTGCGTAAAATGGGAAGACAATCTCCCCTGACATTCCCATTAAAGAGGTGCAAATCCTAACACTCCAGTTTGCTTTGAAATCGAATACCATTATCCCTAGAACTCCTGGAAACATGCATCCTATTCTGAGTACAGTAATGTTCCTAATCTAGTCATTCACTATTAAAGTCTCCTAATATTACAATATGGTCACCATTATCATGGACCCAAGTTACAAGTAGTTCAGTAATTTCTGCCAGAAAGGATTTCAAATCAACATTAAAATACAAATGAATCAACACACAAGTTTGAATCTCACATAGTCATCCGCCTGCTGCTTAATCTTGATCATCAGCATATCCTGCTTGTTAGTTGGAATTTGCTCCAACAGTAGACTCAAACCATTTTTAAGTACACAAAGTATGCCCCCATAGGGGCGTCCTTGGGAACCCTTTTGCGCTTTCACAAAACAGCTAGTACACAAACAAACCAGATCAAAATTACATAAAGGAGAGTCAGATTGCAGCAAATGAGAATGATCTCTAGTATTCCAAAAGATAAGTGAAAAAGAGGAAGCTCAATTATCCCCCAACAACCTTTTATTCCTGTTGTGTAATGACCCACAAGTAGGGGCCCAATCATAATTGTTTAACCTTAAAGGCATAATCTATCTATATTTATGAAAGAGAACATATGTGGGTTTGTTTTTGGCATGGTGAAGCGTTTTTCCTTATACAATTCCACATCAATTCACCAATCTGCAACGTCTGATCTGGGGTATGTCAGCCAGCCACATGCGTCCATTCTCAGTGCAGTTTACTTGGGTGGCTAACACATCAAATGATAAGCAAATTGGAACAACGACCAACAGGATCCTTGATTTTCAACAATTGATGAGAGTGTTATCATATCATGTCTGTCTACAGAAGCCGTTCCGAGAATGGCTACTTTTGCTAGTAGACAATATTTTCAAAACCAATGGAGGTACTTCATTATTTGGACCTATGTGAATTTGCAAAGGTTCCCTTGGACCAGAAATCCTATCTTCTGCAAACCCACTTTAAACAGCCCAGTTTAACTTGTTAATATTCAAGGGGCCTACTGGATCCAACACATTGTAACCCAATGAGAGTAATGCCGGTGCTTCGTTCAAAATGGTATTCCTACCCATTCTTGAATTAAAACAAACACACACTATATCTAGGCAACTGTCAAGCACACATTGTATCAATGCTACATCTTTAGTATAGATCAATCTTAAATTTAGAATTTCAAAGAGTAATGATATAATATGCTGCCGATTCAACGATCCACAATCAAGGTCCTGGAAAAGTCTTTCTAGATATAAAATATTCAAATGGTTCTTAGCCACCACTTGAGAATAAGACTGTTTTAAAGGGATTCTTTGCAGCGTATTGTTCACTCTAGGTGGATTTTCAGTCACTATATGTGTATTCCCCAAATGCTCTTCCTAGCTCGCTCCTTTCTTTGTACTCTCCTTTATTACTCTTCCCAGCATATTTTGCCTTTCTTCCTTCAAAGTTTAAAATAATACAAACACTGGAGCAGATTGATTATTAAAACGGTCCACCATAGAACCCACAACGGTAACTGGTTTTTGCTTCAAAGTGCATATTCCACTATTAGAGTTAAAAGACAAGGACAGCTCCATCCCCGTATTCAAAGACACTAGGGCATGACCTGATGATGTTGCTCGTCTTTGTTCAAGTGTCAGAAAAGTAGGTGTTGTCTGACGAAGAGTACTAAGGTTTCCATTCAGATTTTGTCTTCCGAGGTTGACGATAGATCTTTATTTCACCCATTTTTTAGTTGTACATGAGCTGCGCTGCTTCCTTCTTCAATCACTTCACCTTCACCCTTGGAGTGGCTGTTAAAATACTCAAGTCTATTAATTCTTCCATACATTGCACTGGTTTCACAAAATGAGTTACAGCATTTCGCCCAAATGCAGTACAGTTTTGTTTCTTCTTAGATGCATTTTTAGAATGGGCCAATGATCCTGATCCAAATTTCCAACATTGGTCTCTAAACCTCTAACTGTTGTACTATTTCATTTACATCATCCTCCTTATTAGAGGCAATACCGTTTTTTCACTTCCTCAAGAATTTATGAGAACCCCTGGTTTTATTCTTTAACAGGTTTTTAATTTTCTTCATTTTTTGACTCATTGTTCTTAATTACATCTGCGGAGTCACGAGAAAAAGGAAAAACAGTTAACAGGCCAGGTTTCTCACTGCCTTGAGTACTTGAACACCTTAAATTTGCTGTTATAGGGAATAATTCCTTCACAACAGTCTGAATTGTCTTACCCGCCTTTTCATCCATTATGTCCGCTTTTACCCCAGTCAAGGTAGAATAGACTTCCTGACTTGCTGGCATACCATTAGTTGTGTTGACATTAATGTCAGATAACAGTGGAACTGTGCTGGGTAAATCTTTGGGTATCCAACCCCCAAATGAAACATTAAACTCATTATCAAGCTTTATTTTATGTCCCATTATGAACCCTTCCAAGAAGGTTATCTTTTAAACCATTGTAGCAAGTAGAGATTTCTGTTCTTCAGGCTCTTCGTGAATGGTATCATACATGTTCACAAACAAGTTTAATGTAAAATTTAGTGCATGAAGAGCAGAACCAAGTCGATTAATGCTATCCCCCATTGAGGGGCGATGCTGAGAAGGCATAGGAGAAGCTAGATAATAATAAAAAGGATCAGAGTCCAAATAATTTTGAAAGCTCTGATGCAAATAAGGGTGGTTATTCTGATAAATTAGTAGATCATATCACAGGCAGAGATATAGGCAGCATTTCTACCACCAACAAGGGAATCACTTGCACAGGTGTTTCAGTATTGGCCACCATGATGTTACCACACGTTTCCAGCAGGTCTAACATCGAAGTATCACTAAGTTTATGCTTAGGCACAAGCAGTCCTTCTCTAAGAGCAAGCTGGTAACTTCAATTGGATCAAGGTTAAACTGTCTTTTCACCATTCTCACAACTGCTGCCAAGTTATAATCCGTAGCTTTTAACAAACCAATATTAAATAGTTCCACCCCCAATTCCTTAGCTTTCACCTTGCTCCTTAACTTTTAAGGACTCATGAACAACAGTAGTAAAAATACAGCATCAGCTGCAAACCAATCTTCAGCCTAGAAACAGAGTCAAAAGGCTTTCAGACACAGGTAGGGCTCTGAAGAATTCCTCAATTAAGGGCAACACAGCCGATGCATATGATTCACCAGTTCAGCAGATTACCCGGGTACTCATCAAATCTCCTCTGTCCACATCCCAGAAGGACTGCAAAGACTGCTGATACTTTGCCGGTACTTCGGTTTATTTGTAGCAAACAGGTAAAGTCGTGCTGCATAGACTCCTGATACTTTGCTGGTACTTCACTGAATGTGTGCGCTAACGCGCACATCTGATAGCTTTGTAGCAAGCAGGTAAGATCGCCACTCAACCAGGAATAATAGCCAAGCCCCAAGCAGCACCTCCTTTCACTGCAAAGACTGCTGTAGCTTTGCTGGTACTTCGCTGAACAGAAAGTCATTAGAGCTTGTGCAAGTACTTTTTTCTGTTCTATTCGTCAAAGTTGTTAGGTAGCTGAACAGAGCAAAAATGAAATAGGCGGACACAAATGCAGGAGAAACCCGGATGTTGTCTGATCAGGAAAGGTTTACTGATATTTATAGAGCAAAGGGGTGTCTAGACATTTCCATGGAGACATGCCAATAGATTGCATACAGAGGACGATTTTAGTGAGACATGCACTGGCGTTGTGACAAGGGGAGTGCACTTAAAGTTATTGTTGGCTGATGTCAGCTTGAGGGGCGCGTTTTATGATCTACTGCCATCAGGACACTTAAACTTTGGACGATTGATCAACGCATAAGATTATCACAAGAATCCTGTTTCCGTCCAGTGCGGTTTGCATGTCAAACTGTCAGAAAAATGAAGGTAAGATGCACTGGAAAAGAAATGGACTGATCCATATATGGTCAGACATATATGCCCTATTGATTGGTCCAAAAACATTCCTGAGAAAACTTCTCCTTTAACACATCCACCTTTACTAGCTAACCCATAAATATGGCCAACAGCATTTGCATTCAGCTACAAGCTGGTGGGGCAATAGGGTTCCCCTCTGAATGCTAATCCAAAACCAAAGAAATGTTAGTGATTTGGTTTACTGCATTCCTGGGGAATTCCCTGGTATGTAGTGTGTTGTTAAGCCCCCATCCCAAGGGTTGTAATGGGGGGTAACGGCCCGGCAGCTCAAGTTAACAGCCCGAGCAAAGCACTTGGAACTGGGGCTTAAAGCCATTAGCACCCCGGTTTACCTCATTGGCAACACAGGGTGCTAAAAAAAAGTATTTTCAGTCATTGAACTGGAAGCATGAGGCTTCCTGTTCAATGCTGAAAATACTGTGCTAAGATGGCCGCCACAAAAAGGGAAGGCAGTGCTCTGTACTGAGCCCCTCTTCCCTTTCCATGGTGGCAGGAGAAGCAGGAAAGCAGGTGCAGTGGCACCCCAAAACACAGGTAAGTGGGGTTGGGGAGGGGTGTTGGAAATAGACACAAAACATTGGGGGACAGTGGGTGGGGGGAAGATGGTGGCCAGGGGAACCAGCTATCAGGTGGCTTAGAACGCGGGCTGAGATAGGGTTCATCCCGTGTTTCTAGCCACCTGATTGACTGGTTACCCCACGCCAGGTGCTAATCATCATTGTGTGACAGTTTTGATATTTAATATTTTGATATGTCATTATAATAAGCCTATACACAAGTGTTTCTAGGCGCGACAAGACAAGGGAGGGAAACAGAGTGAGGACACGACAAACAATCTTACTAGGCCTTGCGTCATTCAGATTGTGCAAGGGCGACAATGCAAAGTGCAGGGGGACGGGAGAGGGGGGAAGTGCCAGGGAGAGGGAGGGGTAGGTGCAATCAGGGCAGAATTTCTCTGAGTAAGTGCAGTCATGGCATCACAGCTCTGGGTACGTGCAAGGAGGCACAGGACTGTAGAGGTTACAGTTACAGTCTCTAACTGCACGTTAGGCCCAGAGACAGTGCATGGGGGACTGATCATGGAGGAGCCTGGTACCCAGAGAGACTCTGAGGGTACCAAGCAACCAGTCGGTGCAGCCAACAGATAGATCAGCAGGTGAGGGAGTGGGAGAAAGCAGAGGAGAAGAGAATGGTCTTGAGCTGCTTCCGAACTTAAGGCGGTCTGGCTCAAGTTTGCGAGGGGCAGGGAGGCCATTCAAGAGGGAGACACCTACAGAGGAGAAAGATCTACTCCCTACTCTCCACCTGGAGAAGAGTCTGACCCTCAGAGAGTTGGAGATAGCTGAGCAAAGGGCTCGAGAAGGAAGGTATTTTGGACAAGAGAGCAGGATGTAGCACGGCCCCCGTCCCCAGAAAGTGTCACGACCATTGGCGCTTGGAGGATTTGGCGAAGGTGGAAGTTCCGTCGCCATTAGACGGTTCCGTTACGTTTTCGCTTCAACGTACGGTGCAGTCTAGTGTTTTCCAACATGGCCGCCCGCCGTGTATTTCTCCATCCGAATCTCAGCGGGCTGGCGCGTTGCAACTTGCTTTCCCGTTCGTTGCGTGCGCTCTGTAGCTTTGTCCCCTCTTAGCGATCTTCCAACCCCAATTCCTGCTACGCTCTCTCCCGCTTGCTCTCTCCCCTTTTCCTCGCTTCCTACTCTATCGGAAGTACTCCCTGCTGGTCGTTTCCTCCTATCAATGTTTTCAGGAGCTCTCTCCTCTGTGAAGCCCATTCACGCTGCTTCGTTTACCTTCTTGTGATTCCACCGCTTCTGCCTGGAGCCGATTCTCTGGATACTGCGTTTAGTGCTCCACGCTTCAACGGACCTGCTTCAGGAGTCTTCTATCAACTTGTGGGGGTTTTTTGGGCCTCGGAGGCTTTTTCCCCCGATAACAACTGGCTGTCACGGGAGGGGGTCATCGTGAGGTTTCCTCTGTTGAGATTCACGGTGGCTTCTTTTCGAGGCAGACCGTATCTGCTCTCCAAGAAGAAGTCTCAAAGGGAGAAACCACGTCGAAGGAGAACCCACTACTCTTCTACATCAGGTGAGGAGGAGAACGGTATTTCGGGGGAACCTTTCCTATCAAGTGAGGAGGAGGACATTACAGACCTAGTGGGCAAATCTGCAGGCCAGTCACCAATCCTTGATAGCTTGCAACGCCTAAAAGAAGAAGACATGGCCACGCCACAGCAGTTACAGGAGCTGGTGGCCGCAGTTCAGAACCTTAATGTCGAGGTCCAAACACTCAAGGCCGACAACGCAGCACTCCAACAGAGAGTAGCAACTAGAGAACAACAGGCTGCTGATCTACCCCCTTTGCCTTTAGTGTCAGGAAAGTTTGATGGCACTGAGAGAAGGGTAAAAGAATTCCTTGATGCCTGCAATATACATTTCACCTTTAGACCCTATGCGTTTTCCACGGATCATGCTAAGGTGGGTTACATGATCACACACCTAACTGGGAACGCCTTGGCATGGGCAACACCATTGGTATCCCAGTCAGATCCTGTGTTACAGGATTATACTGCCTTTAAGGATCTCCTTAAACAGACCTTTTTGCGGACGGAATGTGCCCACATTGCTAGTGAGGATTTACTGGATGTGCGGCAAGGGACCTCAGATTTACTATCTTACATAGCAACATTCAAGACCTTGGCTGCGGAAGCTGGGTGGCAAGAACAGGCTCAGTACACGATTTTCCGCAGAGGTTTACGGGAAGAACTTAAGGACGAACTTGCCAGGATTTCTCGTCCTGACTCTTTCTCGGATCTATTAGCAGCAGTACTAAGAATAGACTTCCGCCTAACCGAACGGAAAAACGAAAGAAAGAAGAGCCGTGGCCCAAACTTGTTCTCAGACTCTCACACCTCCACCTCCTCACCTGCTACTCGAAAGACCCGAGACGAACCCATGCAAGTCGGAACCACTAGACCTCCCTTGACCGCCGAAGAGAAGAGGAAGAGACGTGACGAAAATCTTTGTCTGTATTGCGGTTCTGCTGCCCACCTGTTGAGGGACTGCCCTTCTGTGCCCCCCCCGAAGGTCGGGAAACGAGCGCCCTCGGTAGTTGGTAGGACGGACTACCGAGGGGTGCTTCCCTGTTCTTACACCACACTTTCCGTGACCTCTGCCAGAACGCCAGAGGACCTCCGCCTGATGGTGATAGGCATCACGCTCCGTTTCAGAGACAAGGAAATCGACACGCAAGCGTTGTTGGATTGCGGAGCCGCAGGAAACTTTTTGGACACCTTGTGGGCGGATAAGGTGGGTCTATTTAGAATTGCAAAAAAGGAGGATCAAAAGGTGGAAGGAGTGGATGGAACACCCCTATGTTCCGGACTCATAACTCATACCACCGAAGTTATACAAGTATCTATTCAGCAACACAAGGAGCGGTTATCATTTGACATAATCCGAGCAGCTCATTTCCCTGTCATCTTGGGTATCGGTTGGCTCCGGAAGCACAACCCAACTGTGGATTGGACAAACAACCTGTTAAGCTTTCATTCCAAGTACTGTTTGAAGGAGTGTTTACCTGAACCCCAACATGAATTGGTCAAGACGGTATGTGCTACGGAACAGAATACCGTAAATTGTATACCCAGTTGCTATTCCAAATTTACTGAAGTATTTGAAGAACAGGTACCCATTGAACTACCTCCGCATAGACCCGAAGACTGTGGTATTGATCTGGTTCCTCAGGCATTGGTTCCTTTCGGCAGGATGTATCCCCTCTCATTGTCAGAAAAGGCAGTTCTCAGGCGCTACCTTGACGACAATCTCGCCAATGGACTGATTCGTTCTTCTAAATCTCCCGCAGGCGCCTCTTTGTTTTTCATTCCTAAACGCGAGAGCAAGGAGTTGAGACCGTGTATAGACTACAGGGGTCTCAACAAAGTGACCATCAAAGACCGTTACCCGATGCCTATCATCCATGAGATCCTGGAAGCCGTTCAGGGCTCTGTAGTATTCACCAAGCTCGACCTACGAAACGCCTACCATCTACTCCGGATAAGAGCGGGTGATGAATGGAAGACGGCTTTTCGCACTCCCTACGGCCTTTACGAATACCAAGTAATGCCGTTTGGCCTAGTAAATGCACCCTCCATATTTCAGAGGTTCATGGACCGCCTATTTTCAGATCTTTTGGGTCAAAACACTGTGATCTACTTGGATGACATTCTGGTGTACTCTCGCAATTTAAAAGACCACATTCTTCATGTTGGAGAGGTCCTAAGTAGGCTTAAACAACATCACCTTCTAGTAAAGCCGGAGAAATGTACCTTTGCCCAGTCTTCTGTATCCTATTTAGGATTCATTCTATCCGAGCAAGGGATTACTATGGACCCCAAAAAGGTTGAATCCATTCTTGGTTGGCCGTCTCCCACCTCTGTCAAAGAGATACAACGGTTTTTGGGACTAGCCAATTTTTACAGAAAGTTTATACCAAACTTCTCACAACTCACTCTACCCATAACCTCGCTGCTAAAGAAATCTTCTGAACCTTTTATCTGGTCAACAGCCGCTGAGGATAGTTTTCTCCACCTGAAACGAAGTTTCTGTTCTGCACCTATACTTAGACAGCCCGATCAGCTGAGTCCTTTCATTCTGGAGACCGACGCTTCAGCGGCAGCCGTAGGAGCTGTTCTTCTGCAATTGGACCAGGGCCAGGAACACCCTGTGGCCTACTTCTCAAAGACACTAACTGCGAGCCAACGGAACTATTCAGTCATCGAGCGGGAGCTCTTGGCCATGAAGCTGGCTTGCCTCGAGTGGAGACATCTACTCCAAGGAAGCTTTCATCCTTTCCAAATACGCACCGATCATAAAAATTTACAGGTCCTCAGACAACAAGAATGTTACAACACTAGACAGGCCAGGTGGGCTCATTTCTTTGCTCAATTTCATTTTACTATTTCCTACATCCCGGGTACTCAAAATCAGATTGCTGATGCTTTGTCCCGCAAAGACGACCTGAACCCTACCTACAGAAAGGAGTTAATGTTCCCACATACCCGAATTGTCTCAACGGTGTCCTCTTTTATGCAGGAGGTAAGGGAAACCTCTTCAGATGTTCCTGCTCTAGACGTCAATAAGCTGCCTGTCTGTAGGAAAGATGGTCTATACTTCATCCAGGGAAGACTGTTCTTGCCCGCGCAGAAACATCGCCAACAGGCTCTTCAGTGGTGTCACGACGCCAGGACCGCCGGACATCGAGGAATTAGAGGAACATTGGAACTGTTAAAACGTTCTTTTCATTGGCCCAACATGAGGACAGATACCAAGACCTATGTACAATCTTGTTTAGTGTGCCAACAGAACAAGTATTCCACTCAAAAACCACTGGGATTGTTACAACAAGAACCTGTTCCGTCGGGTCCTTGGAATTCTATCTCTACTGACTTCATCGTAGAACTACCTAGTTCCCAGGGTTGTACTTGTATCATGGTTACTGTCGACACCTACTCCAAACTCGCTCATTTCTCTCCCTTATCCCAGCTGCCTACAGCCTCATTTATGGCTGAAGTATTCCTCAGGGATATCTTTAGATTACACGGCTTACCCCAGAAGATCGTATCCGATCGTGGTACTCAATACACCTCCAAGTTCTGGACGGCCCTATGTAAGCTCTTGGGCATGGAGAGGGCTCTCTCTTCTGGGTATCACCCTCAAACTAATGGCCAGACTGAAAGACTCAATGGTTCACTGGAACAGTATTTACGGTGTTTCACAAATCAACAACAAGACAACTGGGTCTCTCTACTTCCAACAGCTGAGTTTGCATATAATAATGCTGTGCATTCCGCAACGGGCATCAGCCCTTTTTTTTGCACTTATGGGTTCCATCCTAAATCCATCATACCAACAGCCTGGAATGAGACCAACATCCCGTCTTTAGAGACCACTCTCAATCGCCTGAATGAAGCTCATGACACAGCGGAACGTAGTCTAAGTGAGACTAGCCGACGGTATAAGGAACAATCCGATAGACATCGACGACAAGTGCCTTCTTGGGACAAGGGTACAGAAGTCATGTTGTCCACCAAGTTCCTACCCCGTTGGGTCCGTCCTTCTAAGTTGTCCCCTCGTTTCATTGGACCTTTCAAGATAGAGACAAAGATCAACCCTGTTGCCTACCGTTTAGAGTTGCCAAAGACTCTCCGACGGATACATCCGGTGTTCCATTCCTCCCTCCTTCGACCCTTTGTCCCTGATGCCAGGAAACAAGCTGCTCCCAAGTTAGTGATTCGACCTACTTCTACCTCGGAGGAATATGAGGTCTCCCAGATTCGAGACTCTCGGTACCATCAAGGACGCCTGGAGTACCTCATACATTGGAAAGGCTACCCCTCTTCCGAGGATACTTGGGAACCGGCTGCACAGGTTTTTGCCCCCCGATTGATTCTACGATTCCACCGTCTCCTCCCGGGTAAGCCTGGAGGAAGGGGCCTTCGAAGGGGGCATACTGTCACGACCATTGGCGCTTGGAGGATTTGGCGAAGGTGGAAGTTCCGTCGCCATTAGACGGTTCCGTTACGTTTTCGCTTCAACGTACGGTGCAGTCTAGTGTTTTCCAACATGGCCGCCCGCCGTGTATTTCTCCATCCGAATCTCAGCGGGCTGGCGCGTTGCAACTTGCTTTCCCGTTCGTTGCGTGCGCTCTGTAGCTTTGTCCCCTCTTAGCGATCTTCCAACCCCAATTCCTGCTACGCTCTCTCCCGCTTGCTCTCTCCCCTTTTCCTCGCTTCCTACTCTATCGGAAGTACTCCCTGCTGGTCGTTTCCTCCTATCAATGTTTTCAGGAGCTCTCTCCTCTGTGAAGCCCATTCACGCTGCTTCGTTTACCTTCTTGTGATTCCACCGCTTCTGCCTGGAGCCGATTCTCTGGATACTGCGTTTAGTGCTCCACGCTTCAACGGACCTGCTTCAGGAGTCTTCTATCAACTTGTGGGGGTTTTTTGGGCCTCGGAGGCTTTTTCCCCCGATAACAACTGGCTGTCACGGGAGGGGGTCATCGTGAGGTTTCCTCTGTTGAGATTCACGGTGGCTTCTTTTCGAGGCAGACCGTATCTGCTCTCCAAGAAGAAGTCTCAAAGGGAGAAACCACGTCGAAGGAGAACCCACTACTCTTCTACATCAGGTGAGGAGGAGAACGGTATTTCGGGGGAACCTTTCCTATCAAGTGAGGAGGAGGACATTACAGACCTAGTGGGCAAATCTGCAGGCCAGTCACCAATCCTTGATAGAAAGCCTTGTGGACAATGCAAGGGTCTTGAACTGGCTCCTTGCAGCCACCGGGAACCAGTGGAGAGATTTCAGGAATTGCGAGATACAGTGCTTGGGCTTGAGGCCAAGGATAAGTCTTGCAGTCCTGTTCTGGATTAGTTGCAGAGGGCGGAGAGTAGTGGAAGGCAGATTGAGAAAGAGGCTGTTGCAATAGTCCAGTCTAGACAGACCCAAGGCTCTGGAGATAGTGAGCTTCTGGGGGAAGGTGAGAAAAGGAAGAATACCTCTGAGGAGGGGCATGTAGTTGTGGGCCTTCTTGGCACAGTCCATGATGTTAGGAGAAAAGGAGAGAGTGGAATCGAAGATGACACCAAGGTTTTTTTACCTCACAGGAAGGCAAAGGTAGAGGGCCCAAGGAGGGCGGCGAGAGTGATAGAGGGAAAGCAGGAGCCAGAGTCCCAATGAGAAGGATCTACATTTTACTGGCATGAAGGCAGAGATCATTGGAGGCACACCAACCCTAGATCACGGATAGACAGTCAGGAATGAGCGAGGCTGGTGAGGCGACTGAGAGAAGCCTGAAAGAGAGTTGAGTGTCATCCACATCAATTTGAAAGTTAGAGTAGAAGGTGGAGTTCGAGTAGGCCTCAGGGGCTAGATAGACATTGAAGAGCCAGTGGAAGAGGATGGAGCCATGGGGGATGCCACATGTGGAGAGAATGGTGGTGGAGAGAAAGGACCCAAGTTGGACCTGGGTGGGTCGGTCCAAGAGAATGGAGGTTAGTCATGCCAGGGCTTGATCAGTGATGCCCATGTTCTCAAAGAGTCGATTGATCAGGGTGGCATGATGGACCATGTCCAAAGCAGAGGAAAAGTCAAGGAGGATGAGTGCAGAGCGAGAGCAGGGATTAAGATTAGAGAGCAGAACTTGACAGGTGTTTATGAGAGAATTGTCCATGCCTTTAGCTGCTCTGAAGCCAGACTGGTGGTCATGTAAAAAACCAACAGATTCAATGTGGAGAGTAAGCTGGGAGATGGACAGCTTTTTCAGGAGTTTGCCCAGGAAAGGAGTGATAGAAATCAGGCAATAGTTTGTCAGACAGGTATGATCGGCAGATGGCTTTTTAAGGAGGGGGTGCACAAGGAAGTGCTCTAGGAAAAGGGGAAAGATCCAGTGGCAGAATAGCGATTGCAGACATCGGCCAAAGCTGAAGCAAAGGTGGGAATGTGGTCCTTGATATTTCTGGAAGAGCAGTGGAGTACCTATTGGGACAACACTTTCATAGATCGGACTTGTCTATAAATATCATCAGGTGTTGTCAGAGAGAAGGAGGAAAAAGGAAGAGGAGAGAGAAAGGCAGCCAGAGGGGCATGAGAGAGAGAGAGAGGAAGAGGAAGAGGAAAGTGAGGACAGGAAGTCTTGAGTTTTAGTGGTGAAATGCTAAGCCATCGCTGTGCAGAGGGCCTGGGAGGGAACAGGAGAGGTGGAGACTGCAGTAGGATTGGCCAGCTCCATGCAGATTTTAAAGATTTTGGCCGTGTTGCTAGATGCTGCAGAGACACAGACTTGAATATGTTTGAGTTAAGACTCTTGATATCAAGATTCTTACAGGTCTCCAGTTAAACAGTCAAGAAAGCCTGTTTGAGGAGTTCTGTTTTCTGTTTCCTTTTGAGTCCAGCACAGTTTTAAAGTTCACTTTTTGTTGTGCTCTGGAGTTGCCCTGCCTTTCCTCTTGATCCACCTCAAACTGGCAAATTTGTTGCCCTCTTTAACATGTTACAATGAGAGCAAATGTTTTGGGAACTTACAGAGATATGCTGGTAGACATTGCCTTTTAAGAATTAGAACACTCCACAGGCATGGATCCTCGAAGGTACACCTCAAACTGGAAAACAAATAGAAGAGTGCCTATCACATAAACCTCTAACATGGATGAATGAATGCAATCAGCTTCCATCCTGGCCCTGCAGTCTCTCTCTCTCTCTGATTCCTTTCAACTGGTCTACAACCATGAGGCAGTCTTCTACACCTAATCTCCAGGGTCACAACCAGTATGATCTCTTTGATGGCATTCTATTTGTCATCACCATTGTTAATGCCACACTGTTTAAGACCTGCAGGGGATCTTCCCAAATGCTGCTCCTCAATGGATTGTGCTAATCCTTATGCTAGTAGCATCCTGCTTGAACTGTTGTAACATCATCTACATGGCAGTCATGCAAAGGCATCAATTACATTACTACATGGGCAAAGACATGCTGCTCTTCCATTATTTTTCATGAAACAAACCTCTCTCCATTACCTCTATTTGAAGACTTCTAGTGGCCCCAGATAAAGAAACAAGCAACCCTCAAAGCACTCAGACCTCTGCATTAAGTTATTCATGGGCATGCCTCAGGATATATCTTCAGACTGTTTTTGATCTACCAGGCAACCATTCGCCTATGGCTGTATTTCCAAAAATAAACTGCATCATCACCCTCCGAAGTACAGGTGTAGTGGGTTTGCACCCCTGTACACACCCAACATTATCAATGTTCCCCTACAGTTCAACACATTAGAGAAAGCCTGTAAGCACTGAGCAGGATTGAAAAAACCACCTCTGCACTCTACACCTTCTTTTTCTATCTTTAACCCTTTTGTCTGTTGCCCGTATCCCCTAATTTACAGTAGCCGTACATTTTGCCCACCTCGCTCTGGTATATTTTCTTTGAAACCCTCTGAGCAGCACAAACAAGCTAAACAAAAAGAATACATGAACATAAAGAAAATCCTTATTGGTTGGTAGTTGGCAAAGTAATGGTACATTTTAAAGGCCATTCATTGCGAGAGAAAACTACGGTACTGGAGTAAGTCAGGTATGTTGCCCAACTAATTACAATATGACTTAGCAATACATTTTTTAAATATCCCATGTATCTATGATTTTGTATCAGTTTGCTCACGCCCCTAAATAACATGAATGTATTGGGGCTGTTAAAGGCTCCTAACCTGATTTGTAAATGCACTTATGACTGGAAAAGAATCCCCCCAGAACATAGTATTATTATAAATATAGGTTTGGCTAATATTAAGGTATGGGGATCACACTTTCTATGGGGTTTGACAACTAATTGTGTGACCTGCCACAATCACCCTGATTGAGAGCCACAGTAAACCCGGTGGCGGGAGACTAAGAATCGAGAGGTGTCGGAGCCTGGCAGAGGGAGATCCAAGGGTGAAAAGTGTCACCCCAAGATTGAAAGTGAAAAGCAAAAGTTAAGAGACAGCAAACGTGAACCCGAAGGAGGGATGCCAGAGAAGAAGGGTCCGAGCCCGGGAGAGGGCGATCCAGAGATGAAGCTATCACGGAAGTACTAGCAGTCGAGAGAAGTCTGAGCCCGGCAGAGGGAGATCCAGGGGTGAAGCCATCATCCGAGTACTGACAGTCAAGTCACCTCTGGATCTCCCTCTGCCGGGTTCAAGTCCGGCAGAGGGAGATCCAGAGGTGAAGCTCTCATCAAATTTTCAGAGACATAAATTAAGGAATACGATACATGGAGGGTCAGTGCCCAGAAGAGGGGGATCCAGGGGTGAATCGGTATCACCCTAAAAGAGCTTTCATTTGGTTAAAGGAACTTTAATTTGGCTAAAGGAACTTTTTTTTTTGTTATTTGAACACATCAGGCCCCGAAGGCAAGAGACTTTAAAAAGAAACGAGACTTGGCCATCAACGGTCCTGATAACTGCCATTGGAACTATCGTCTCATACTGGAGAAGCCCGAGACTGTGTTGTGCTCCAAGCTCCCACATTACCCTGTACTCAAAACATGGGGAAGGGAGACCCAAGCAACCACATCCTGGCATATTATTTGAGAACACTTTTTTCTTTTCTTGAGAACTATCCCACACCCTGTTTTGTATTAGTTGTGAGGTTTGGCAATAGGTTTCTTAGTATAGGCCCTTTTTATTTTGACACAATGCCACTTGGACTGCCTTATTTTTCATTTGATGTTTGACGCTTGCGCCCATCATAGATTTAGGTTTAGATTAGGTGTTTTTTCAACCTGCATACAGAATTCATTGTTCAGTGAGCACCCTTGAACTTTCATCACATGTGTCTGTCTTACTTGTTGACACCGTGAAATCCTCACAGCTTGCCTAGTCAATTCTTAAGAATGACTTTAATTTTGACTAGGGTTGTTCAAAGTATTCAGTGATGTTCAGAATACTTGCACTGAGTTACACATGCCCCCTCTTCTGATCAGGCCTTCAGCTAGAGACTACAAAACATGTCACCATAGCCAATAATTTGCAGGGTTGAACACCTACACCACTGTGTAAAACTTGCTTATAAACTCTGTACATTATTTTTTGCTGGATCTACAGACCGATGAGGGATATTCATACATCAGTACTGAATTAGATTTTCTTGTGGCCACTATCAGTTCTCTAAAAATCAGGCTACGCAAGAGGAGTGGGATTAGCACAGTCGAGGACGATGTCATGTTTGGTGGAACTCCCAGGTATGCCAGAACAATGCTGGAAGTCCACAGACTTGGGGAGCCCAACACCCTGCCCAAGTATACATGGAGGGCTTCGCGCAATGGCAAATTCAAACTGCGTTTTATTGCAAATAAAACCCACAGGGATCAATACAAGAACACAGGTGGATTCCAGTACTTCTCGACGTCTCCTGGCTCGCAGGACAGTTTTACTGCAATATTGTGTCATTACTCCGTCATCACTTGGGCCCTCCTCCCAAAAAGCTATTATTGTGAGGGATTGGATATTGAGACCTATATTACCTACATGGCTACCTATAGAAGTTATTCTACTGGCCCTTGCATGTCAGCTGGCTGGCCTGTCACATCCCCAATTCACCATCTATTACATTGTTGTAGGGTAGTGGGCTTACCATTGGTTCTTGTCTGTTGCTATCCACCCCATGAATACTAAACTGTGATTGGTTAGAACTGATCCCCCCAGGCCTGGGACTCGAACAAGTTCTCAGCTCACTGGGTACCTTTTCAAGGTGATGTGAACAGTTATGTGTCTGTATTGTAACTTGTATATACCACCTTTGTCTATGAGAATGTGCTCTGTACATTGCAGCTAGGGTCGCAGCATGCATCTGTTTTTGCTGCGATCGGCTCCCCTTTCCTACCATGGAAGAATGTCCATTGTTTCATTCATCTGTACCACGTGTTTAGAGACCACACAATCGAGCTCTGCAGCTCCTAATTATGAGGATGTATTCTGTTTCTCTGCAGCTAGTCCCTTTGTCGTCTGGGGATTGGAATGGGTCTTCGATCTCTGACCTTGGCTGTGGGCCATTCACACGTGTCTTCCTCTCTGTGCATCCTGAATCGGCTCAGCTTGTCTCCTGCTCAGTGGCTTGAGGCCTGCAGTCATTTTCCTAAGCCTTATAATATGGTTTCTACATTTTCCATAGTATGCTACATTATCTATAAGTTAGTCACACTTGGTTCTGCCAGGTTCCATATATATTCCCACAGTTCCCTAGGGTTATTCACAATAAGCATCTGCAAGGTTTCTCAGGATCTCTTGCGCCTTGAGGTTCTGCATTGCTGCATTTGGCTAATGACAAAAAATAAAAGCAGTGACAGTATGTATATGTAGCTGTCCTCTAGCTATAGAACTGTGCGCTCATGTTCTTCGTGTATTCGAGTGTGTGTTTGTGTGGTGCAGTGCGTGCCTGCACGTGTGCTTCATGTCTAACACTGCTGTGTCGTGGTATCACTAATGATGTCAGAATCATGGCTTCTTGGTGCTTTGTCCAGGCTGTCCAAATAGGTGTCTCTGTTCATGATCACAGACTCTTCTCCAACATACGGAAAGATTTGCATTGTATTTGGTCTGTACTGCTGCCTGAGCGGGAACCTCTCAGTGTACTTGTCAATCATTGGGTTCGTCCAAAATAAGATGAGTGGCTGCAAGCATTTCTGGCCTTTCGTCTCATCATGAATTTCATGGGGTGGAGGGAAGGCCTTGGTACCCTGATTCCCTCTTCAGTCCCCCCTCTGGTCGATCTGTTGACCACATTCTTATATGTTAAACCTTTAGCTCTTGGCTGCCATATCTTCGTAATTCATCTGAGGTGTCCGTAATAATTTACATGATCGTCGAAAGTCCATTCCATATAACTGCATACTCCTTCGGGGTTGCACCACACCCACTTCCCTTCATAGTACTTTGCATCGAAGGGGTTGTCCAACTTCATTGCCCCAAGTGGGAACAATTTGCAGGTGTCTAGTCTCTCTCTCAGCTTGTTTCTTTCTGCCACTATTTGGTCTCTTGCTCCTCCACTGTTCACATCCATCAAAACCTTCATTCCAATAGTTTCTTCTGCTCTCATCCAGCACTGGGTGAGGAAAACCTTCACCCCACACATTGACACTCCTCCCAATATTAGCCCTCCCAGTATAACCTTTAGTCCATCTGGTGGCCATGACGGCATCCATGACCATATGTATGCTATCCAGCTCTGGTCTTTTCCAGTCCCCTCCGCTTCTTTCTCCATTTTGGCATGCATCTCTTATCGCTATGTTACCTCCTATGCCAGTGTCCTGTTATCTTTGTTGTTAACAGGTTTGAATGTGCAACAGGACCTACCAATTTTTGCGCAAACTCCTCCTTCCATTGCTGTGAGCAGATCCAGAACATACCTTTTCTGGACCGCCACCAACCTTACTGCTCTGAGCTCTTCTTTTATTGTGTTGAACCCATTCACCATGGAGTTTATCGTTACGATCAGCTCCCAGCGAGTAATCTGTAGCCATTTCGCATTTGTGTATGTCTGTACCGATTATATTACTGTTGCGAAGAACATTTGCATCCTGCTGAACAATCTGTGTTCTGCTGGCACTTTGTCTAGTGCTGTTTCTGATGCTTCTGAGAGGTAATTAACTCCTCCCTTTACTTTGCTCAGTTCATCAGGCTTCTCATTTTTGCTTATTTTTTCCTCTTCCACAGATCTCTTCTTCCCTTTGTTTATATCCATCTTCGGGAACTCATCCAGTTTCCCTTCCTTGTGTGGCACAACCAAATACAGCATATTGATGTGTACCAAAGAGCAAACCCCTCCCCAGTTAGGTGGCAGCTTCTTGTAGTGCCTTTGATCCGCACCCCCAGTAATGATCCATCAGTACTGCTGTGCCTGTCGTCATGCTTTGCTATGCTCCTGCAGCCTACATTTCTGCCCACTTTCACTTTGCTGTTATTCTGGTGACAGAGTGCTGGTGCTTTCAGGGGTATTATAGCCATTGGTCCAGGTTCATTCTCCACCCACATGATCAATTTTGCACTTGTGCCCCATTCCTTCAAGCTATTGTCATTCTCTTCCTGTACCTTTTTCACCAATGATTGTGCTAAGGTGACCGCCTTGCTCCCCACCACTCCATCCTTCCATCCATCCTTCGTGTAAATTTGACCATACACCAGTATCTGTGGTTGTTCCCAGCACCCAGGTCCTCCTCCTATCTACTTCACTCTTGTCCATGGGCATGGCAGTTCCTTCAATGTTACTGTCTTTGTCTCTCCTTTCTCAGGCCCTTCAGGTATGTATTATATAGGTTCATCTAACTCCCAGTAATTGTTCATGTCTTGTGTCTTTACGTAATTGTCTTTGTACGGGAATGTTGCTCGGGACATCCATCTCAATGTGGCTGTCTTCCCTTGAAATCTCCCTCGAGTTGTTACCATTGACAGGTACATCAGACGTTGAGCTCTTGCTGCTGGTATTTCAGTTGCTATGAACGTTTTGGAGGTACTCATGGCATAGGGGATTAATGAGCAGACATAACAGCTCTCCCCGATGGTTTCCTTACCTACTTTTTTCATGTGTTTGTACCACATGTTATTAGACATTTGAGCAGTGTCAGTGAGATGCATGTTTACCCCCTTCATGTCTGTGTCAACACTGCGCTTACCTCTCCTTACTGTGTCTGCAGTGCTCTCCTGTCCACCTGACATGGTCTTTCCACCTGCTTGGGTCAGGGAAATGTTAGTAGAGAATACAGTGGCAGCACTAGCAACAAATTAAATTCTCCAAAATATAAAGGCCACAAATCCAAACCACATTCTTTATTATCTCACTCATCTTTACCTGTGCTGCTTGATCCTTGTGCAGCCTGAAGATATAGTTGCCCACCTGAAATGTGTGAAGAAATGTGTTATTGGGTTACTATTTTAAGTAACTCTGTAGGCCCTGCATACTATGTAGTAATTTATAGCAAAGATAAACACTTCTTCTCACACTGCCCTTACTGCTGGGTCTCTCACGGTGGCGAGAATTGGAGGATCACTGTGTTCGAGTTGAGGGAAGGCTTGGGCCAATTATTCCACAAAGGCAAGGTAGTATACTCTGGGTGACCATGCTCGGAACCTACTGGGTCTTCTCACAGTGTGGACAAATTGGTTCAAAAAAGTGTCAGGGTGGTAGTCAGCGGGTAACATGAACAATCATCAATTATTGCATCGGCTTTCTCTTCGAATGTATGTAGAGAATAAAATAACAACAGTGTATCCTCACTCTAATTCAATCAAGAATTCAGTACCTAATTCTGCTGCCTGTGAGCGAGTAGCCATTGGATGCCCTCCACTCTGCAGTGTAAGTTGAACGTTGTTTGTTTGCTCTTCTTGCTGCTGATCATTGGCCCTGTTGAACTCGTTGCCAGGTGAGGCTGCTGATTTGTAGCGCTTGATATTGGATATGTGGTTCCAGACCGACTTCCCCTCGAGCCTGACAGCACGGTCAGCTACCTTCTTGATGGTGTGGGAACCAATAAACTTTGGTGCGTTCCACCTTCTGATAAAGTTGCGTAACAGGACCAGATCTCCAACTTTAACCTGTCTCTTAATTTCAAAGTCTTTTGGTGCGCTGTCGCAGTTACTCTCTCTGCTGCTTTCTGGGCCTCCCCGGTGTCGTTGTATCTGGCGAGAAATAAAAGAGGCACTAGCAATCAAGGAAGTAATGTATCCATACATTTCCTGATCTAACACATCTGCACTACTCTCACAGTCTTTCAGTGCTCTAGTGGGAGGAGCCAGTGGAATTTGCATGCACCGTCCTGTTACCACCTCATGGGGCGTTAAATGGTGGTCAGACCCAGGTTTATAGTGCAATGCGAATAATGCAAGAGGTAAGCAGTGCAGCCAACTTTTCCTTGTGCTCTGTTGTGTTTTAGCTATCATTCAGGTGTTCACACATCCCGTTTGCTTGCAGGTGGTACACACAAGAGAACTTCTCTTGAATGCCCAGCAACGGGGTGATGTGCTTGAACATCTCATTTGCGAAGTGAGAGCCTTTGTCAGACCGCAGGACCTCACACACGCCCCATCATGGAAATACCTCTCTGACCAAAAATCTAGCCGCTCTGAGGGCATCAGGATGTGAACAGGGACCTGCCTCAATCCACCTAGTTAATGGGCACACTTGGATCATGTCAAAGTAGTCAAAATGTAAATGCTGGAATGGGCTTACTGGGCGAGGTATGACTCCTCTCACTACTCCCAATGTATGTCTCCTGCTGTATATTCCTTGCAGGTCAGACAATTACTTACAAATTCAGCCACGTGTTCCACCAAATTAGGACAGAACGATGTTTCTCCAATGCAGGCAGCAATTACCTCTTTTCCTGTGTGTGTTGGATAGTGCAACTGTGTCAGTGTGGTGTTCAGTAGTGCTAGTGGCATGATCACTTTACCTCTGTCATTCTGCCTCCATAAGCCATCTGTTGGAGATACTGTACATCCCCTTTGGATCCACAATTCCTTCTCTTCCCTGGGTTCAGCTCCCTGCCACTCAATAACTTGTGTTTCTGGCAATGTGTTGTACCCTTCCTTCAGTATCATGTTCCTGGCATAATCTCAAGCATTTGATGCTGTCTCCATTTCCAATAGCTTCCCAAAATATGCTATGCATTTTGCTTCTGAGTCTGCTGCTTCATTTCCCCTTGAGATAGGATCCAACCCTCGTGTGTGAGCCTGGCACTTCAATATTACTATCTGCATAGGTTACTGAATAACGTCAATCAATCTGCCCAACAGACGTGCGTGTTGTACTGGTGTACCATCTGCCCTCATGCACCCTCACCTAGCCCATCGTGCCAACCTTGAGCACATCACATAGGCGGAGTTACAGTACACTGTCACTAACAGTGCTGTGCGCCAATGCTAGTACTAAGGCCACTAACTCTGCTGCTTGTGCTGAATAATGAGATGGCAATCATGCACTGGCTACTACCTCACTCGTTCCATCCTCTCTCAGCCTCACCACTGCAGTCCCTGTATGCCTGACCCCATCTGACTGGTCAATTGTCGACAACCCGTCAATGTACAGTAAGTGTCCCCCCCTCAAGTGCGTCCTCATGTACTTTCCGAGTGTCACTGAATTCCTATATGTTTTCTGCGCAGTTGTGTGCATAGTCCCCTTCTTGTAGGACGTCTGCTAGGAAAATCGTGGGGTTAACCACCCTACACCTCACTATCTTCAGTGATGCGTTTGATAGTATCACCTCGTACCACAATGCTCTTTGTATCGTCAGTGTGCTCTTTGGCTTCTGCAGTATCGTAAAAAGGGTGTGCTCCACATAAAGCATGGTAGTGCACACGTTGGTAATTGCTGCCGATTTCTCCACCACGAAAGCGGCAGCTGCCAAAGCTTGTTCACACTGATAATGTCCTTTCATTGCTGGGTCAAGCTTTCGACTTTAGTAGGCTATGGGTATGTTCCCCAAGCTTGTCTTCTGTGTCAGTGCTGCTTTCATCATCACACCATCAGTGTGTGAGAACAGAAAAAAATCCTTTTTGTAGTCTGCGATCCCTAACAGTGGAGCTGTGCATATTTCTTCCTTCAGCTTTTCAAATGCCTCAGTCACCTGTGTCGTCCATGTCAGTGTCTTGTGTCCCTTCTGCTTCCCCATCTGTCTTCCTTTCTAGTTTTAGGAGTATCTGTCCCCCTGTCCATTCGCCCGTTTCTATTCCTCCTAGCCCCTCCTTTTCCCCTTGTACACTTTGCTGTTCATTCCCTTCTCAGCGATCGGCTGTCCTGCGCCTCTCAGTCCCTCCTCCCGAGTATATGGTGGTTGTTTATATGCCAGATTGAATACCTCTCTGCTGCTCTTAATTCTGTTATGGGGTACATTCCTTGCTCATCGTCTCTGTCATCAGAAGCTACATCCTTGGGGGACGTGTGAGGGAGCAGAAGGCGGGGTCATAGACCCCGTTACCTCCTACTCGCTCAGCATCCACTGACACTTTGCTGCATCCCCCTTGCCACAATTAGAATATGGTAATCAAGCTTGTTAACTTTTTCCACTTACAGGCACCCTGTTTGTGTGTCAGTAGTGATTGCTGCACGTCTTTGATGAAACTTCTGCACGGTGGCCATGGTTTAGTTAACTTCCCTCTGTGCGTTTAGACCTTTCTATTCTGTATTTAAATATTTTTTCTCTGTTGGGTGGGAGTGTCTTGCACAGGTTCTGTAGAGGCGTGTCACCCCTGCACTTCCCCTGATACATTGTTTGTGGCTTTTGTCTTTTACCTGACCTCAAATCGAGATTTTCGACAATCCACTGTTGAGGGGAAAAGGCACACTCTAATGATAAATTTGTTCTTACTTTACTGCAAGGCTCTCTGGCTCCACAACTTATCAGGCGCGCTCTGTGCACCGCCCCTTTACAAATTCCTCATCACTGCCTCCTCAGGCACACCGACAATCTTGCGCATGCACCTTCAGTGCACTGCCATTGGTTCACCTCACCTGCCAATCTCGAATTTCCAATACTAGCTCCTCACCAACTCGTGCCCTATGTGCAAACCTATGGGTGATGTCATCAATTTACTAAACAATGTAGTGCTGAGAAATCAAATACTGTGCACCCACTGTTATAGCCTGTTACCCCCAAAATACACAAAATCCCCACAGCTGTTTTCCTGCCTCCAGGCAGATTATACCAATATTCTCTTGTGATCGAACTGTGCCTGCTGTGTTGCCTCACTCCAGGAAACTTAACCAGTTAACTCACCTTCTGCAATATAGGCCTGCTTCCTTGCTAAACTTTACAGGGATACCGTCATCTATGACCTGAGCTAAAACGCCCAACCCACAGGAAATACACTATTTACATAACTACTGTTGTCCATTGCGGTTTATTGCATATAAAACCAACAGGGATCGATACAAGAAAAGAGGTGGATTCCAGTACTTTTCGACGTCTCCTGGCCCGCAGGCCAGTTTTACTCCAAAGTTAAGTCAATACTCTGTCATCCCCTGGTACCTTCTCCAAAAACCTATCATTGTGAGGGATTGGCTATCGAGACCTCTATTACCTATATGGCATGCTATGCATGTCAGGTGGCTGGCCTGTCCCGTCCCAAATTTACTGTCTATTACATTGTTGCAGAGTAGTGGGCTTACCATTGATTCTTGTCTGTTGCTGTCCACCCCTGGAACAATAAACTATGATTGGTTAGGCCTTGGACTCGAACAGGTTCTCAGTTCGCTGTGTACCTTTTCAAGGTAATGTGAACGATTATGTGTCTGTATTGTAGCTTGTGTACAACACCTTACCTTATGACAATATTTTACTAACGGCAGCAACACTTGTTTTAATCTGCATCTGGTTGATGAGACTGGCTTCTTTTTCCCACCATGAAAGACTGTCCATTGTTTCATTTGCCTGTACCACGTGTTTAGAGACCACAAAACCGAGCTCTGCAGCTCCTAATTATGAGGTTTCATTCAGTTTCTCTGCAGCTGGTTCCCTTGTCGTCTGGGGATTGGAATGTGTCTCCATATACCTTGACCTTGGCTGTCGGCCCCGTTTCAAGCATGTTTCTCCCCGTGCAGCCAGAAACGACTTTGTTCGTCTCTTGCTCAGTGGCTTTGAGGCCGGCTGTAATGTTCCTAAACATTACATTGCAGTTTCTACATTGATATGTTATGTTATTTTTTTTTTTTTATAGATTTCTATAGCGCCAAAGCCCAAAAGGCATACAGGCGCAATCACATAAAGCATAAGGCACAAAACCAGCTTATTTCATGTGATGTCACTTGAACAGTCTAGTCTTTAGCAGTTTCCTGAATGTTAGGTGGTTTTCTTCCATTCTAAGAATTTCAGGCAGAGCTGTGCTGCCAACGCTGGGAATGCACAACCGTTTCCCTGGGCTCTTTTTATATGGTTGACTTCCAAGCAGCAGGCCTTGGCAGATCAAAGGTTCCTTTTATGGCGGTACATGTTCATCCTTTGTTTATGGTACTGCAGCGCATCTCCGAAGACACATCTATGACAGACTGTCAACTACTTAAACTGAATCCTCACAGAAACAGGCAACCAATGCAGATCCCTCTGGGCCTCAGAGGTAGGTTCAATGTGACTCATATGGTGCACAATGCATACTGCAGCATTCTGCATTTTTTGCAGCTACTGGACATCTTCTTTATTTGCCCCACCAAGAAGTGCATTACAAGAGTTCACTCGTAGGAGTATCACTGCCCTTGCTAATTTAGCACGATTGTATTTTGAGACCATAGGGGCAACTTGTCTTAGTACTTTGAGATGATAGTTAGTGCTCTTTACTATCGCTTCAACATGAGCACCACTCTTTAAACTGGCCTCCATGTAAGTGCCCAGAGTTTTCACTTTCAAAGTAATGGCTATCTGACTACCATTGATCATAAACTCTTGAAGGCCTGGTTCAAAGTATCTCTGGCATGCTGAGACCCATATATCATGAGCTCAGTCTTGGCTGCATTTAAGCATAGCCAGTTATTTGACATACAGCCCTTTATGATCTGATAGACAAGATCCAGCTTTTCCTGATCCACTTCATAATTCCTGTTAATCTCCAGCGACAGCTGAAAATCATCTGCATAGTTGGAGAAAAATAGACACAGATTTTCAATTCCATACACATTAGGATAATATATATATTAAACAAAAGGGGGAGGCATGCCCCCTGAGGGACTCCAGAAATGATGATTTCTATTTCAGAAGCATTTTCACCCAAGTAGACTCTAGATCTTCGGTCCTCTAAAAATGATTTTAACCATTGGACCACCTCCTCTGAAAGGCACCCCACAGTGGCCAGCCTGGCTAACAAAATCTTATGATCAATGAATCGAAATCCGCCGATAAATCTAACAGGACCAGCAGCCCCGATCTACTCTTCTCCATCATGGATAGCATATGGGTCTGCAAATTCCATAAGGTGCTCTCTGTATCGTGAAAACTATGAAAACCAGATTGCTTTTTATGCAATATGCCAGCTTCTGAAATATGAGATTGTAGTTGTATGATAGCAACTTTGGCAGTCAATATCAGAAAGAACAGAGTATTTGTGATAGGTCAAAGGTTAGCAGCATCATTAGGGTCCAAACCCACATTTTTTATAAGTGGGGTTACCGCCACATCTTTAATAGATTGCGGGATGCCACCTGTACGGAACAAAGCATTGACAAACCTACATAAGAAAGGCACACAAATGTACTTATGTTCTAGGATTGTCTTAGAAGGAGGTCTCCTGGGCAATTAGTGCAGTGCATAGCTTTAAGAATGTTATGAATTTCTACACTGAACATTTTAGAGAACCCAAAACCCACGGGGGATGCTCCCTGGCTCTGGGGTCCCACATTTGCCTTTGTACTACCCCCCTCCTTATTTCCTCATTTGCTGCCTAAATTGTCAACTATTAAAGGTGGCTCCTGCTTGGCCAACTCTTCCCTGATCTTTGTTTGGGCATGCTGCAGTTTATCAGAGAAGGCTTTTTGAACGTGCATGCAATTGTCCTTAGTAGGTTTGATGGTGGGATTTAGGACTCCGGGTTTTTCCCAGGATTTAAGGAGTTTAAAGAGTTCTTTAGTTTTATTTTTGGCCTGATTTATCAGATTGTTATAAAAGCTGCATTTTGCTTCAATGACCTTGGACTTGGATTCTTTTTCCTTAGGTTTCCTTGCTGCCAGATTACTCAGAGTTTTATCTTTCAACCAAGCATGTTCCATCTGCCTCTTACTGGCTTTTAATTTCGCTAGGGCGGTAGAGAACCATTTCTGATGGTTAGGGGTGTCGCTGACATTTCTAGCTTTCAATGGGGCAAAACTGTCAAGCATAATTGTTATATCCTCATTATAGGTAGTAATAAGGACATCAGGACCATCAGAATGCTCTGTTTTGTTAATCAGGGCATTCATACAGTCTGATAATGCAACCGCTGTGATGGCCTTATCATTTCTATTTAGGACCTTGCGCAAGGGTTCATGCTGTTTTTGTAAAGGCAACAGAAGCTGTACTTGGCATAAAATGGAAAAATGACCTGACCATATGGAAGGTGTTGTTATAAAATCTGTAAGAAGAATGTTATCACTCCCCACCCAGTCAAGGGTGTGCCCTTTCATATGTGTCGGGCCCGAATTGTGAATGATTATCTTATTATTTTTAAGACATTTCTCGAGCTCTAAGGCGTTTTTATCTTTTAGTGTCCCTTCCAAAGATTCAAGTCTCCAACAGTACCACTGCTGAGTTTGCTGTTTGCATGGGGGTTATGACATTTATCTGATCCTCATTGAACCTAGAAGATTCACTAGGGGGTCTATAAAGCAATACTAAGTTATTACTATGATTACAATTTTAGATAAGTTTAATGTGCAGTATGTCGCAACCTTCACATTCGATTTTGACTTTGTATACAACAAGCTCTTTTTAACTTATCACAGCAACTCCCCCTCCCAGTCCCTCCTCTCGATGTTTCCCGAGGAAAACATACCCATGCGGGGTCAATTGTGGGGCTGTGGACATCCGAGAGCCATGTTTCTGTGATACAGATAATATCCACCCTGTGCTCAAAGATGAAGTTATGCACATCTATCATATGCTTAACAAGAGATCTGGTGTTCAACGAAGCCAGAGTGGATTTGGTTACTAAAGGCAATTTTGTAGTAATTTGTTAGTTTCCATGACGTTCTGCCTTATAGTAGGACTAGACTGACATAATGCACCCAGATTGATTTGCATGGGGGTTGGAAGATTGTGGCAGACCATGCTTTATTGTACGTGTTCAGCATAAGTACTGAGTGGAGCAGTACTAGATAAAGTAGTATCAACTTTTGAACCTCTCTCCCCTGAGGTGAGTAAGCCTGTTTCCCCAACAGACTGAAACTCCTTCTTACAACTCTCAGGCATATCACCAAAAACACATTTTCCGTCTTTCACAATCTTAGAATGAGTGTGGTACATGCTGTGGTTCTTACAGCAGCAGGGGGTATATTTTCAGTACCTGCTACTTGTGTTCCATTAGTGCCAGAGATACGTCGTAGGATTTACTTCTGGCAATAGCAATTTCCTCAAGCACTTCAGTGATCCCCATGGTGCAGTAAGGAAGCAGAGCAACAACCCACAGCCACACGTCCAAGCACAGCGTGACACAGACCGGCCCGCTGGGTTTCTAGTGATGAGCGCGCTCTGGACTACAAGAATTATGGGTATAGTAGTTCAGAGGCAGCAGTAAAGCATGCGTGCAGAGTCTAAACTCTGTTTTATATCGCACAAAATACAATCTGTGAAACAAGATGACTTGTTTGCTGAAAGCCCCAATACAAGTGCAATAAACAGATTTCAGAAACGGATCGAAACAAGCTAAAAACCATTAATAAAGTATTAAAAAGTATCTAAAACAACGAGGAGACTACCAGCAACAAATATATGAATCAATTGTCTGTGTTATTCAACATTCCCTATAGGTTAGTCACACTTGGTTCTGCCAAGTTCCATTTATATACCTGCAGTTCCATAGGGTTATTCTCGTTAAGCATCTGCAAGCCTGCTCAGGATCTCTTGTGCCTTGTGCTTCTGCGTTACTGCATTTGGCTCATGACAAAATAATAAAATCAATGACAGTATGTATATGTATCTTTCCTCTAACTATAGAACTGTGCGCTCATGTTCTTCATTTATTCGAGTGTGTGTTTGTGTGGTGCAGTGCAGAGTGCACGTGTGCTTCCTGTCTAGCGCTGCTATGTCGTGGTTTCACTAATGACATCAGTAACATGGCTTCTTGTTGCTTAGTCCAGGCTGTTCATATTGGTGTCTCTATTCACGATCATGGGTTCTTCTCCCACATATGGAAACATTTGTATTGATCTGTATGGCTGGCTGAGAGGCTACCTCCCTGTGTATTTGTCAATCATTGGTGCATTTGAGATTTTTCCAAAATATGATGGGTGGCTGAGGGCATTTCTGGTTTTTTTGTCTTGTCATGAACTTACTTGGGCAGAGGGGTGGTCTTTGGATCCCGGCTCCATGTTCAATGCGGCACCAGGAGAACCTCTGACGCTTCTCAATGCGCCCTTCGGAGAAGCTGTCAGTGCATTTCCCTGATTATTTCTAGGGTGAATGCGTGGTTTTGCACCAAACTCACTCCTCGATCCACTGCTTCTATGGACTGTCTCTGGACCCATTTTGGACATTTTGTCAAACAGTATTGTTAAACCTTGGCTTGGTTCTACGAGTTGGACTTGGCGGGATTCGAACCCGCAACCGACAGATCATGCATCGATTGCAGCAACAAGTGCTCAACCGGCTGAGCTATCTTATTGGCTAACATCCTTCAGAGGTTGGTTAAATGAGTATCGACTAAGGTATAATGATCACAGTACCTAAATGTATGACAAACCATTGATGAAGTGCTATATAAAGTTAAAATACCTATCTGGATTACCACAGGGACAGGATTTGCAGAGTTTCAATTTCAATTACCAATGTAACTTTCATTTTTTTGTTTTTGAACAGCGCTTGCACTTTCTTGTGAGTCAGGTTTTGGATGTTTTATTTGTAGTGTTGAAGATTTGAGAGGTTAGAACACCTGTGATCAGTGTAATGACAATTACTCACCCTTGAGCAAAGACTCTGCTGCCACTGACCATTTATAGTAATGTACCCCATTAACTGCAAGGTTGAATGGATGCAAACTAGACTGTGCATAGTCATCATTTTTACACACTGTTTTTATAATTAGACTGTAAATTAAATCAGAAGCGTAAAAATGATCTGCCTCTGCATGATTATGCACACAGCACCGGAACTCTGAAAAATACAATTGTTCAATACTGGTTTGCTTTCACTGGAAAAAAAGCATAACTTTCCATCTTATTAATTATACAACCCTAAAATTCTAGGAAAACATGCACAGTGCTTCTGAAGGTGAATGGGAAGAAACCATTCCATTTATCAGTGTGCAGTTTATTTTTGGAAAGGCTTCAGAGAAATACATTGGGCCTCATTACGAGTGTGGAGGTAGCCATGGTGCTATTAGCGCCATAGCTGCCTCCAAAATCGTGCCGGGGGGATGGGGGTCATTACGAACCGGGCGCTAAGGGATACCGGGCACCGGTAATGACACCGGTGCCGGTAATCCCTTTGTGCCCTATTCCGAGGTCCCTTTGCGGGTCCCTCCCTTAACGCCTGGTTTTAGCAGGCGTTAAGGGCGGGACCCGCAAAGGGATACCGGGGTCAATAATGGTACCATAATTTACGGTACCATTATTGCCGCCTTTCCCCTTCCCATTGAGCCCTATGGGGGCTCAAATTGGAATGGGGAATGGCATTTCAAATGGGGACTTACGGGTCCCGCAAAGGGCGGAATGGACCGGTAAGTCCCCATACCGCCAAGTCGGTGGCGGTACCGGTATTGGTGCTAGTCATGGCGCTAATAGTGCCATGACTAGCACCAACCTCGGAATCAGGGCCTGGGTCCGGGTTCCTTGAATGAGGAATTACTGGGTCATTCCAACCTTGGAGGACCCGGTAATTACTCATTCAATAAACCTATCCCCATTCCCATTTGAGTCCCCATAGGACTCAATGGGAATGGGGATGCAGCTAATAACGGGCCCGTTATTAGCTCCCTGGTCCCCTCGCGGGACCCGTAACGGACGTCTGGTCTGACCAGACGTTTTGAGCGGGTCCCGCAAGGGAACCTCGTAATAGGGCGAAATGGGTTTACCGAAACCGACACCATTACCGGTGCCAGTAAACCCATTCCGCCCACCTCGTAATGAGGCCCATTCTGTTTCAGAGGAGGCTTGCAATTACATCCATGTAGATAAAAATCACAAGAATCCTTCTGGGTTCTGTCAAGTAACCTGACCTTTGCACTGCCCTCTGCTCTAAACCTGTGTGTAAATGTACCCAGGAAAATAATAAAGCTGGCGTATTTACAAGATTTTCACGTGTAAAAAGGCCTAGTACACGCCTTATCTGGAGCCCTGCGTGTCCATATATATATATGGTCACCTATATAATGTCACCACAACCTTTTCCCAGCGACATTATATACGGCGACCATATATATATATATATAGGGATATTATTACCTGATACCGCCAAAATGTGTGCTGCTTCACGGTGGAAAACAACATGGAAAATGTTTCCTCGCACATGCAAGGCTGGTTCCAGTTGCAATGGTCTACAATAATTCCTTATATGTTCATTAAAATGCAGTGTGTATTAATACCTAACATGGAGCATCTTTGCTCTGCTATTGGGTTGTGGTGCCCCAAAGAAAATGAAAAGGCTGCAACAATTTATTTAGCAGAATCTTACTTTTGTTGTCAACTGTCGTGGTGTTGATTGAAGAAAAATCAATTACAATCAATGGTTGCACTGAATGTGTTAAAGTATTTGCCGTACGTGCTCATAACGTTCTTTTCGTTGATATTTATTTGTGCTGTGTAGTCACATGCAAAGAATGGCGAAGGCAAAGTCGCCATCGTTCGCCAGGAGCCTTCAGGAATACCGAAGACCTCTATCGCCAGGCGAACTCTCAAGGTCCATGTCAAGCGCTGGAGGATCACTGGTAAATAACCAACTTATTTCTCATTTTAGGAATATAGTTTTACAAAGATTCTTGTGCAAAAAAACAGCCCATGTATTTCAATACTGGAGAAAATTGCTTCTGAAATAATGCATAAAAGTCTAAATCTTTACAAATGTAACTAATTGATCGTAACCATTGTTATCACGTGCTAGCTGATTATTGATTGTACTGCAAGAGTTTTTCTTGTTAGGCTCATGACAAATGTTTACTACCGGTGCCTACATTAATTATTTTGGCTGCGCACAATTCTATTTTACATTACATGGGGCCTCATTACGGCCATGGCGCTCCCGTAATGAAGGGTGCCGGTACGGGACCTGCATCCTTCATTACGGGATGCCCTATTATGAGGTTCCCTTGCGGGACCCGGTAAGGATGCCTGGTTATTAACGGGCCAGTTATGGGGGCTCAAATGGGAATGGGGATGGGTTTTTCCAATGAGGACTTACCCGGTCCTCCATGGTTGGAATAGCCCAGTAAATCCTCATTGGAGGAACCCGGTACTGGAACCCGGTGTGGAGGCTGGCTACCTCCATACTCGTAATGAGGCCCATGGCAACCGGGTTTTACTATTTCCTCCACATAATGGTAGACAGGATCATTCATGCTGGGCAGCAGCGTAAAAGCCTTTGCGTAAGTCTTGGACACCGCTGATTCGTGTCACGGCTCATTTGAATGGCCGACAGGAGGGGAAGCCTCCCTTCTTCTCCTCCATGCAAATGCGCCTGCATTTGCGCTTGCATGCATTTTCATGGTGGCGCAAATAATGGGGATTCCTGTGGTTCCCGCCGACTTTATGTGCCAGCAAAAAGCAATCAGACCCCATAGGGATACATTGTAAACGCTGCTTGCCATGCGTACATGTCAGGAAGCGTTTACTTCTTTGGCACGTCGGTGTATAGATAGACTTGTGTGACTCCTTTTGCCCAGCACTCATGCACTCTGATGTGCAAGTGACCATGATTCGGTGGCTCGCACCCGCCTACGTGTATGTCTGCAGTAATGGGTCCCTGCCACCGAAATTATGTGGCTCAATAAAATGAGCCTCAGAGAGCTTTGCCAACCAATTTAGTTCTTAACCATTGAGTTTCTTTAAAAGATTCCCAACTTGATTGACAATTAAAGAACGTTGGACTTTTACAATCAATAATATGTTGTATTCTAACTCATATCAAGTGTCTCTGTGCAAACAGATGACGGAGAATAGGCACACTTAAAGCGAGTAGAGTAAGATGCAGAAGTGGTGCTCTGAAGCACTACTGCCAATAGCGTTTTGGCTGCCATATGTCAAGTACAGTGTTGAATGTGCCAACAATGTATTCATATGCCTGGCATAGTCACCATATTACGGTATTAACCCACATGTGCAAGTGCTGTCATTGTTTGTTTAGTGTGGCCTTAAATGCATGGCCCAATAACGCTGTCATATGCCTGGTATACTCACAAAATGTAAGATATAGGCTTCCAATTCTGTCACTTATGGTGATGGCTGCAATATGCCAGCTGTAGCCACCAATGCTACTTTAGCCCCAGGGAACTGACACCAGCCAATCAATAGTCTAGAAACGCTGCCTATATCTTCTGGGATACGCTTGCATTCCATGTTTCCTCCTGCGCCACTTCCTGCAGCTTCCCTCTTCCTTCCGCTCTTCCCTGGGGCGCCACATTCCCATTCGTTCCCACTCCCACTAACTCCCTTGGCTCCCACGTTTGCCCACTTGCTTGACTTCTGGTGTTGTTCCCTGCTTCCTGCCACATACCATCATGACAGAAATAAAAAAGGAACTTCCGTCCTTTACCTACTTCTGTCGCCAGCCATTTTGTTTTGTAGGATTTCTTTAAAGGAAATTTGTTTTGCGTGTTGCACATTTACTTTACAACACAATTATTTGTAGCATGGGCAAAGAGCCTACCTGATAATGGCCTGCCACCCACGGAAAGCCCCTCGATTCACTAGGGCCATTATTTCAGGATAGTGGGCAGTTACCAGGCAGGGCAGCCCCCCTGGAACTGCATTATCGCCTCAGTCATGCAATCTGATACCTGGTACATCATTGTAAGGTACAGTCCCTGAGCTACTGCCCCCATGTGCCAAGTGCAGCCTCCAATCGTTGGCTCCTCATGGGGAAGAAAAGGCCCCTGAAAAAACATGCCAACAGCCGCAGGGGGCGTCCCTTCCCTCGCAGGAGTCTCCAAATAATTGTTCAATGAATTGCGCAAAGTGGTGGACCAGTGGTAGCAGTCGGCAGAGCTGAATGCTTCAACACCACTCTGCTCTTGTGGATTGCTTTTCCTGCTGGGAGCAGTGATTCCTCCCTGGCTGACTCCCAGGATATGTAATACAGGCCCGTGCCCAATGCACGTGCTCAAAGTGGCAGACAGGTGATGGCAGTCGGCAGTCCGCTGTGCAGCAATCTGAGGTACAGTCAGTATTGACAGCAGATTAAGATAGGCGTGCCCTAGTGGCTGCATTGCACCTCGGTTGCTACATTGGGGCTTCCTCCTTATTTGCCTCCCTTCACTTCTGCACCAGTCCTTATAGCGCATCTTGACTTAATGACCTGCTGCCTATCTGATGCACAAGCCGACTTCCCGACCCTGCACAAAACATTATCTCAGAGCCAGAGGCTGTACCAGAGGCGCGATGGATGCAAATGGGCACACGCCAGATGTGTCTATATAAGGGAGAATAACTGCATTCCCTTGACTCCGGACTCAATAGAAAATGGAGAACATTCTGGAAATGACACTATTAGATGTGTGTAACAGCTTGGCGAGGGAGTTTGTGTCACAGGAAAATGATACGGTTAAAACGTTGGTAAATGGGGGCAAGCAACATGTTAACACAAATGACCCATTGGCCATGTCAGTAAATAACCCGATCCTGGGTTTGGAAGATACACCCATCTTTGTCAAGTACTGTCAGGTTGGAGTGACATATTCTTTACATACAGTATCATATACTCACTTACATTGGGTCAGGGGAGACACATATTTAGTTTAGAAAGGTTTTAGGAAGTTAATATGGGTTATATTTTTATACAGCCAAATTTTGCCCTTAACCTTCATTGCAGTCTATGGAGAATGCCCCAAGCCAAGATGGAGGTTCTCAGTCAAAATTCTGATTGGCTGGAGATTGTTTATAGGGAGGACAATGAACATTCTAAACTGCCTTTCATCGTCCTAGCCCAGCTGAGAGGTCGTGTGCCTAGTTGCTCCTGCTTAACTTTGTCAAGGGTGACAAGTTTCTAGCGGTAGAGCGGAAGATCTGAAAAAGAAACAGGAGTCATGTTTGGAGTTTGGTGGAGACACAGGACAGGAGTCAGAAACTTCTGAGGAAAGAAGTTTTCCAGTCTTTTTCAAGATAAGTGACTTTCCAGATTTGTTGAACGTGTAAAAAGGTTATATTTATCTATGAGACTGAAATCAAATCTGTATCAAAAAGATTGAAGCGCATACGTTTGTTTTTATCGCTACAAGTTAAATCAAACTAGCGCGAGAGTTTTTTGTCCGTTATTTTTTACCCGCGCGTGTGTCTCTGCGTGTGAGAGTAAAGCGCGAGCGTGTACTTTGGACTCGCGGATATTGTTCGTTTACGCAATGGGTTTTTCCACGAGATAATATAAGCGCGTGTGAATGTTGCGCGTGTACTTTATCAATTCGTAAGTTGGACATTAGCGCGAGTGCGTTTACCTGCGAATTGAGTTGCCAGCGCGAGTGCGTGTTTTTCCGCGACTAGGATAAAAGCGCGTGTCATTTTTATCGCATCTTGGACATCAGCGCGAGTGCGATTTACCCGCGATTTGAGGCGTCAGCGCGTGTGCGAGTTTCCCGCGACTTGGAGGAAAGCGCGTGTAATTTTTATGCGTCTTGGACATTAGCGCGAGTGCGTTTACCCGCGAATTGAGGCGTCAGCGCGTGTGCGTGTTTCCCGCGACTTGGAGGATAGCGCGTGTAATTTTTATCGCGTCTTGGACTATAGCGCGAGAGCGTTTTTACGCGTGTGCGTTTTTCCCGCGATTTGGAGAAGAAGCGCGTGAATTTTTTTTTTCTTCCCGCGGTTTCTGGCTTTCCACGTGAAGATTTCAGCGCAAGTTTAATTCGTCTTGAGAAAAAGACTTTCCACAAAGAAAATATTAAAAGCCAATACCAGAACTAAAAAGAACTTCATTAATCTTACTTGAAGACCTAGTTCAAGAATCTTGATTTGAGCAGACTAACTACAACTACAAAGTTAATTTACACTCATGGACCTAAGGAAAAGGCTGAGTTTTCTATAAGATTCTGGTCCTCAAGTAAGGAAGTCTTGTCTGCTTTTCACTTCTCTGGGCATTCTGTAGAGAAGAACCAGGTATGGTTTTTAAACTATTTTGATTATGGATTTAGAGTTTAAGGTTAGTATAGTGATAGATGAGTAATGAGGAATTTTGCATGTTTGTGTTTTTAACTACAGGTGAAGAACCAGCGAGTTGATAGCTTCCAGCCTGGTGTTTGTTTCTTTGTCCCTTCCCCCTTTCCCCTGAAAGTGAGGTAAACTGAGCTGTTATATTATGTCAGCTCAGAGTGCCACATTTTGGGTGGATTGTCGGGGGTTCAGCAGCTTCTGCAGACACCAGGTTCTCAGCTTGACAGTATGAAAGGCCAATAATAAAAAGTGTCTGCCCGAGCTGTTTGAACCCCGACTAGACAACCATGGAGGCATTGGGAGTAATGGTTAGGGAAATGAGAGAAGAGTTACGGGTGGCTCATCAAGAGTATTCAAGTCTTTGTCAAAGAATGGATGAGTTAAATTTAAAGGTAACACAGATACAAGAAAGAGAGAGTGAAGTTTCGGAAGGTGCAGGAAACCCACCTGAGTTGGTAAGAGTAGGAGAAGAACAAGAACCTAGGCTTCCCAGGGGGGCAGAGAGAGGTTTAGGAACTTTAGTTATGCCTGTTCCTTTGGCAGCCCCAGAACGTTTCTTAGGAGATTCTAGAAAGTTTCAAATCTTTCAGACTCAGTGTGAATTGCATTTTCTAAGTCGTCCAGAGTTATTTTCCACAGATGCTTCAAAAGTAACATTCATCTTATCATATTTATCTGGAGAAGCTTCTGCGTGGGGAAGTCTTTTGGTTAGTCAAAAGAATTTGGCTTTGAATAATTATTCACTTTTCCAGACAGAATTTAAGAAAATGTTTGATAAGAGACAGTTATCTTTAGAGGTTGATGGAGAATTACTGGAACTGCGCCAGGGAGGAAAGGAGTTGACTTCTTATATCACTCAATTTAGAACTTTAATTTTAGAAAGTAAATGGCCAGAGGAGAAGAGGGCTTCCTTATTTTATAGGGGCTTAAAGGATGAGTTAAAAGATGCTCTAGCTGGAGTTTTGGAGCGACCAAATACCTTAGATGCCTTAATTGATTTGGTGGTACAGTTGGATTTTCGTTTAACAGAAAGACGTTCTGAGCGTAGACGTACTCAGGGAGAGGTTAGGTTTCTGGGAAGAATGGAGAGGCCTAAAGTTGAGGTGGTGAACAGAGAAGTGAAGTCAAAGATAATAGACCAGCAGAGGCGGGTGAGAGGTCCATTGTCTAAAGAAGAGAAGGCAAGAAGAAGGGAGAATAATTTGTGCTTATACTGTGGGAGGAGTGGTCATTTTCTTGAAACCTGTCCTTTTACCCCCAAGAAGATCTCCAAATCTTCAGGCAGAGTACAACAAGTGGCAAACACAATACAGACAGCGGTTCCTCACATAACGGTGAATGTATCCTTGATGTTTGAAAGGGTATTTTTAGGTTCGGGGCCAATTATTATTGACTCAGGAGCTACGGGTAATTTTATGGATAGAGGATTGGCTAAAACTCTAGGTATTCCTATTGTTGCTAAGAAAGAAATGGAGCAGGTCAGAGCAGTTGATGGGACATCTCTTTCTTCAGGGCCAATCACTCATAATACAGAGTTACTTGAGATGGAGATGACTGGAGGTCATAAAGAAAATATCTCTTTTGAGTTAATTGATGCTCCAATCTTGAAAATTATTTTGGGTATGCCCTGGCTTACACTTCATAATCCCAGAATTGATTGGAGTGCAAGAATTGTATCCTTAGAATCAACCTTTTGTCAGGAACATTGTCTTTCAGGAAAATCTTTTGAAGAGAAAGAAAAAGTTGTGAATTCCGTTTCATTCTCGCTTGCAGAAAGAGGGGCGATAGGTTTTGACATTGGAGCAGTTGTGGGAGAACTACCAACTTGTTATCAGGATTTTTGGGATGTTTTTGATGAAAAGGAAGCTGGTGAGTTGCCTCCTCATAGGCCTTTTGACTGCAAGATAGAGTTGGAGCCTGGAGCTATTTTGCCAAGCAGTAGGGTTTATGCTTTAACTGAAAAAGAGAATGATTATTTGAAAGAATATTTAAAGGAAAATTTGGCTAAGGGATTTATTCGGCACTCTCAATCGCCGGCAGCCTCGCCATTTTTCTTTGTGCCTAAAGCTGATGGTTCTCTTAGAACTTGTATAGATTACAGGGCAGTAAATAGAATGACAGTAAAGAATCGGTATCCTCTCCCTCTCATTTCAGAAATGTTAAATCAAATTCAAGGTGCAACCATATTCTCTAAGTTGGATTTACGTGGAGCGTATCATCTTGTAAGGGTCCAGGAGGGGGATGAGTGGAAGACGGCATTTAAAACCAGATTTGGCCTGTATGAGTACCAAGTGATGCCTTTCGGTCTTTGCAATGCCCCAGCGGCTTTTCAATTTTTTATCGATGAGGTTCTTCGGGAATTTCTTGATGTTTTTGTTATCGTCTATATTGACGACATTTTGATTTTTTCACAGAATTTGGAGAAACACAAAATTCATGTTCGACAGGTCTTGAGGAAATTGAGAGAGAATAATCTTTTCGCTAAATTGGAAAAGAGTCAGTTCCACACGGATTCGGTAGAATTTTTAGGATTTGTGATTACTCCTTGTGGTCTGGAAATGAATCCTAAAAAGGTAGAAGCTGTTCGAGATTGGCCTACTCCAACTAAGGTGAAGGAGATCCAGAGCTTTTTGGGATTTGCCAATTTTTACCGAAGATTCATTGAAGGCTTTTCCAGTTTAGTAGCTCCCATTACTCGACTTTTAAAAAAAGGAGTTCCATTTGTTTGGGAAGCTAAGGCTGATGAGGCTTTTCATATTTTGAAGGAGAAATTCATTACCTCTCCTATTTTGATTCATCCTGATACTTCCAAACCATTTTTTGTAGAGGCTGATGCTTCCAATGTGGCAATGGGAGCTGTGTTGTCTCAGAGGCATAATGTTACAGGACAATTGCATCCAGTGGCTTACTTTTCTAAGAGATTTTCACCTGCAGAGGAAAATTACACCATTTCAGACCGAGAGCTTCTTGCTATCAAAGCAGCATTTGAGGAATGGCGACATTTTTTAAAAGGAGCGCGTCACACTGTGACAGTATTAACTGACCACCGAAATTTACTCTTTTTGAAGACAGCAAAAACTTTGACACCTCGACAACTTAGGTGGTCATTATTTTTTGCGGATTATGACTTTATAGTTACTTTTAAGCCAGGTAATCAAAATAAAAAGGCAGATGCTCTGTCTCGGCAGTTTCCTGAAAGTGAGGTTAAGTCGGTTTGTGAGCCTCTTCCATTGATCGCTCCAGAACGTTTTGTTCTAGCTGGGGTTGAAAAGGAGAACGAAATCTTCAAGAAAGTAAGGGAATCCATTTCGGAGACACAACTTGAAGATTGGGTTCGTTTGGATCCAGCTCGCAAAATTAAAGATGGTTTACCTTATTTAGATGACAGACTTTACTTACCATCAATTGAACTTCGAGAAAAAATGTTGAAGGAATGTCACCAATCAGTCTTGGCAGGACATCCAGGGTATCGGAAGACTCTCGAGTTGATCAGAAGACATTTTTGGTGGGAACGAATTCGACAAGATACCCTCAATTTTGTTAAGACCTGTGAAGTTTGTGCCAGATCTAAGAATCTCATCGGAAAGCCTTCTGGGTTATTGGAGCCGTTACCAGTTCCACCGCGGCCTTGGTACTCAGTGTCTTTAGATTTCGTCACAGATCTTCCACAAGATAAGGGTTGTACGTCGGTATTGGTTGTAGTTGATTTACTCACCAAAGAAGCACATTTCATTCCAATGAAGGGAAAGGTTACCGCTGATGGTTTAGCTCATAGTTTCTTGCAAGAAGTGGTAAGATTACATGGAATTCCCAGTCAGGTCATCTCAGATAGAGGTTCTCAATTTATTTCTAAGTTTTGGAGAGCTTTTTGTAAGAGATTGGGAGTGGAAGTATGCTTATCATCAGGTTACCATCCGAAACCAATGGGCAGGTAGAAAGGATAAATCAGGAGTTGAATAAATATTTGAGGTGTTATCTGCAGACAGGTGAGGAGTGGGTAGATTTGTTGTGGGTTGCAGAATTCGCATATAACAATTGTAGTAAGGATGCCACCTCTATGTCTCCGTTTTATTTGGGACGAGGTTTTCATCCGCGTTTTCTTAGTATTGAGATTAATAATGATTCTAGAAACCCAGAAGTCGAAAGAAGACTAGAAAGTATGAAAAGAAATTTGGACAAGGCAAAAGGGGTGTTGGTGGAGAGTAAACAAAAATACAAAGAGTTTGCTGATCGTAAAAGGAAGATTAGTCCTCGATATAGTGAGGGAGATTTGGTGTGGTTATCAACCAAGTTTTTGAGAATTAAAGGAAGAAATAAGTTTTGTCCTCGTTTCGTAGGACCGTTTGTTGTTGAAAAGGTGATTAATCCAGTGGCTGTTCGTCTTAAATTACCCAGGCATATGAAAACTCATCCAACTTTCCATGTTAGCTTGTTAAAACCTGTGGTTAAAGGAACTAGATTAACTCCTACTCCTTCGGCAGTTGTGATTGAGGAGGATGCTTCTGAAGAATTTCTGGTTAAAAGAATTCTGGACTCTAGAAGAGTAAGAGGAAGGCTACAGTATCTGGTTGATTGGGAGGGCTTTGGTCCAGAAGAGCGCACTTGGGAAAAAGCTAGTGATGTACATGCTCCTCGTTTGGTAGAAAGATTCCATAAAAAATTTCCATTGAAGAGTGGCCCAGGGACTGGGCGTTAGGAGGGGGGGTACTGTCAAGTACTGTCAGGTTGGAGTGACATATTCTTTACATACAGTATCATATACTCACTTACATTGGGTCAGGGGAGACACATATTTAGTTTAGAAAGGTTTTAGGAAGTTAATATGGGTTATATTTTTATACAGCCAAATTTTGCCCTTAACCTTCATTGCAGTCTATGGAGAATGCCCCAAGCCAAGATGGAGGTTCTCAGTCAAAATTCTGATTGGCTGGAGATTGTTTATAGGGAGGACAATGAACATTCTAAACTGCCTTTCATCGTCCTAGCCCAGCTGAGAGGTCGTGTGCCTAGTTGCTCCTGCTTAACTTTGTCAAGGGTGACAAGTTTCTAGCGGTAGAGCGGAAGATCTGAAAAAGAAACAGGAGTCATGTTTGGAGTTTGGTGGAGACACAGGACAGGAGTCAGAAACTTCTGAGGAAAGAAGTTTTCCAGTCTTTTTCAAGATAAGTGACTTTCCAGATTTGTTGAACGTGTAAAAAGGTTATATTTATCTATGAGACTGAAATCAAATCTGTATCAAAAAGATTGAAGCGCATACGTTTGTTTTTATCGCTACAAGTTAAATCAAACTAACGCGAGAGTTTTTTGTCCGTTATTTTTTACCCGCGCGTGTGTCTCTGCGTGTGAGAGTAAAGCGCGAGCGTGTACTTTGGACTCGCGGATATTGTTCGTTTACGCAATGGGTTTTTCCGCGAGATAATATAAGCGCGTGTGAATGTTGCGCGTGTACTTTATCAATTCGTAAGTTGGACATTAGCGCGAGTGCGTTTACCTGCGAATTGAGTTGCCAGCGCGAGTGCGTGTTTTTCCGCGACTAGGATAAAAGCGCGTGTCATTTTTATCGCATCTTGGACATCAGCGCGAGTGCGATTTACCCGCGATTTGAGGCGTCAGCGCGTGTGCGAGTTTCCCGCGACTTGGAGGAAAGCGCGTGTAATTTTTATGCGTCTTGGACATTAGCGCGAGTGCGTTTACCCGCGAATTGAGGCGTCAGCGCGTGTGCGTGTTTCCCGCGACTTGGAGGATAGCGCGTGTAATTTTTATCGCGTCTTGGACTATAGCGCGAGAGCGTTTTTACGCGTGTGCGTTTTTCCCGCGATTTGGAGAAGAAGCGCGTGAATTTTTTTTTTCTTCCCGCGGTTTCTGGCTTTCCACGTGAAGATTTCAGCGCAAGTTTCATTCGTCTTGAGAAAAAGACTTTCCACAAAGAAAATATTAAAAGCCAATACCAGAACTAAAAAGAACTTCATTAATCTTACTTGAAGACCTAGTTCAAGAATCTTGATTTGAGCAGACTAACTACAACTACAAAGTTAATTTACACTCATGGACCTAAGGAAAAGGCTGAGTTTTCTATAAGATTCTGGTCCTCAAGTAAGGAAGTCTTGTCTGCTTTTCACTTCTCTGGGCATTCTGTAGAGAAGAACCAGGTATGGTTTTTAAACTATTTTGATTATGGATTTAGAGTTTAAGGTTAGTATAGTGATAGATGAGTAATGAGGAATTTTGCATGTTTGTGTTTTTAACTACAGGTGAAGAACCAGCGAGTTGATAGCTTCCAGCCTGGTGTTTGTTTCTTTGTCCCTTCCCCCTTTCCCCTGAAAGTGAGGTAAACTGAGCGGTTATATTATGTCAGCTCAGAGTGCCACATTTTGGGTGGATTGTCGGGGGTTCAGCAGCTTCTGCAGACACCAGGTTCTCAGCTTGACAATCTTAAACTGTATTCTGACTTCTAGTCTGCTTACCTCAGTACCCACCTCGCTTCCACTTCCAAAAATGCCTATGCGTGCCTTGGACTCCATGTTTTAGTAGCATGTGTAACGAAATAAGAGCACAAAAGACCATGCAAAGTTGCACAGTTTATACTACAAAATAATAAAATACAGTCAAACGTGCAACCAAATATTTCACGAGTATACGTCAAACCGGAATTATACAATAGTGATATTCCTCCTAAGTGCAAGACTACCGTCTCACTTTTTAGCACAGGCTGCAGAATTAGTGGCGCTTTAAAAACTCAGAGCAAGAAGTAACGGTGTACAGTGACTCCGCCTATGTGACGTCGACTGTGCACGCAGGGTTGATATGGTATGAACTGATATGATATGGCATTTATAATGCGCCTATACACAAGTGTTTCAAGGCACGATGGGGCAAGGGAGGGGGAAGAGAGGGACGACAGAGACAACAATCTTACTAGGCTAGGTGTCATTGAGATCGCGCAAGTGCAGGGGAAGGGGGAAGGGGAAAAGTGCAGGGGGTTAAGGGGGAGGGGACAGTGCAGTGCATGGGATTGACAATAAAAAATAAATAGAATAAATAACAGCAATGAATAAAAGTGCGGCCAGCTGGTGGCAAGTGCAAGGATAAGGGGAGACATCAGGTGTCAAGTGCTGGTAGGGGACTGAAGGGATACAGACAACAGTCCCCAAGTGTGGGGGTTGCCAGGGAGGCTGTAGAGGTGTGCAACTGGCAGGGGAGGTGACCTGGACCCGAGATCAGAGGGTGGCCAGGTAAACCAGTGCAGTTTCATTTTTAAAGAGGAGTTCAGCAGGGGAGAGAAGCAGGGGAGAGAAGGGGAAAAAGCAGCAGCAAAGAGGAAGATTTTGTGGTGCTTCGGAACCAGAGGTCGTTCCCCTCAAGTTTCCAGGAGGCAGATAGGCCCCAGCCAAAGAAAGAGATCTACCACCAACGTGTTGATTGAAGAAGCGACTGACCCTGAGGGAGTTTGAGGGGGATGAGCGAATAGCTCGAGAAGGAAGATATTTAGGAAGAGAGAGTTGAAGGTGTTGAGGCCCCAGAAGGCCTTCTGGACAATGCAGAGGGTTTTGAACTTAATCCTCGAAGCTGCTGGGAGCCAGTGCAGAGATTTCAGTCCTGGAGAGATACGATCCCTGGGCTTGAGGCCAAGGACAAGTCTTGCAGTCCTGTTCTGGATGAGTTGCAGAGGAAGAAGAGTAGAATCAGGTAGATTTAGAAAAAGGCTGTTGCAGTAGTCCAGCCTAGAAAGAACCAGAGCTCTGGAGACAGTAAGCTTCTGGGGAAGGAGAGGAAAGGAAGAATACCTATGAGGAGGTGCAGCTGGTAGTGTGACTTCTTAGAGATGTCAGAGATGTGAGGAGAGAAGGAGAATGTGGAGTCGAAGATGACCCCAAGGTTTTTAGCCTCGCAGGTGGGAGCAGGAAGAGGGCCAAGAGAGGACGGCCATAGAGTGACAGGAAAGGAGGGAGGGGGTGTGTCACTGAGGAGAATCTCAGTCTTACTGGCATTAAGGCAGCGATCATTGGCGGCACACTACTCCTGGGTAGAAGACAGACAGTCGGAGATGAGAGAAGGAGAAGAGGTGGCTGAAGGTAGCCTGAAAATGAACTGTGTGTCATCCGCATAGCACTGAAAGTTGGGCCAGAGAGTGGCAATGCAGTGGGCAAGAAGTGCCAGGTATTTGGTTGAACAGCCAGGGAGAGAGCTTAGACCCCTGGGGAACACCACAGGTAGAGATGGAGGAGAGGAAGGACCCAAGTTGGAAATGGGAGGGTCGATCAGAGAGGAAAGAAGTCAGCCAAGCCAGGGCCTGACCGCTGATACCCATGTTATCATGGAGACGGTTGAGCAGGATGGCATGGATGACCATTTCAAAGGCAGAAGTAAGATCAAGTGAGATGAGGACACAAGGGGTGGTGTAATCAAGATTGGAGAGCAGGTCTTCACAGATGTTCAGGAGAGCAGTTCTCCTGCTTCTGGCAGCTCTGATGCCAGACTGATGGTTATGAAGACAAGCAACAAATTCAGTGTGAACATTAAGCTGGGAGATAGGGCGATAGTTAGCCGGACAGGACGGGTCGGCAGAAGATTTCTTAAGAAGAGGGTGCACAAGGAAGTGCTTCAGGGTTGAAGGGAAGACTCCAGTGACAAAGGAGTGGTTGCAGAGGTTGGCCAGAGCAGGAGCCAGGGAGTCAATGTGGTCCTTGATGGTTTTGGAGTTACAATGATGAACCTGTTTTGATGAGACTTTCATAGATCAAAATTGTCTAGAAACCTCATCTGGGAGAACAGGGAAAAGGCAGAGAAGTGGGGGGGAGGGTGGCCGAAGAAGGGCCAGAGGAAGAGCAGGGAGTAGAGGGAGGGGGGTTAGGAAGTGAGAAAGGACAAGATATCCTGAGTTTTAGAGATGAAATGAGAAGCCAGAGCTGTGCAGAGGGTCTGGGAGGGGACAGGAGAGGTAGAGACTGCAGCAGGATTGGCCATTTTCTTTCTGATTTTAAAGAGTTCTGCTGAGTTGTTAGATGCCGCAAAGATGCAGGCTTGGATTAGAGCTCTCTTCTTGGTGCGGACAGAGAGCCGGTATTACCTTTGGAGCAGGCGGTAGGCCAGTTTGTCAGAGGATGTACCAGAAGCACGCCATTCCCTCCCAGCCACACTGCACTTGCGTTTGAGGGTGACAAGGTCTGAGTCATACCAGGAGTTGCACTTGGCTTTGGGTCTCAAGCAGATCCTCATGACAGGGGAGAAGGCTGTGATGTGTTCCCGGTGTCCGCGGTCACCGCGGTTGTCCGCAGACATACTATACACTGGGCGCACTACTGGCTATTTTACTTTACTATGATGTTGGTTTTGGGTTGTTAGTAAAGCATTGGGTGAAGAGGGTATGTATTGAAGAGCGTGTGCATTGGTTGTAATTATTATTTTAGAATGTTACTTGAAGTCGATAGGTTTTGAGGTGGATGTGTTATGTTTTTGGATTGTGGTCGTTAGGTAGGTGTTTGTTTCTATGGGTGTATTATGCTGCAGTGGTTGTGGCCAGGGCCTAGAGTCTTGGGTGCATGGCCGAAGGCATTGTTTCATGGCTTATACCTTCGGCCATGCACCAAAGACTCTAGGCCCTGGCCATAACCACTGCAGCATAATACACCAATGTTGCCAAACTTTTTGACTGCGGTATATGGGCTGTTTAGGGGATATGTTTTCAAAAATATGAGTACTGATTGGCAGTAGTGTAATAGTGTTTATAAGGTAGTGAGATGATGTGTGCTAATTTGTTTGTTGGATTGTGTTCAGAATGTTGGTATTGAAGACTGTAGGCATTTTGGGTTGTATTTATTGGTGAGGTGTTCTTTTGCATGGTTGTGTTATGTTGCAGTGTTTGAGAGTCCAGTCATTATATACTTACTGTTTCCTTTGTTGAGGCTGTATGTAGAGTTTTGGCCAGGCCATGCCGTCAAGATTGTTGTGCTTGTCAACAAACACTTCAGCATAAGATACCCATGGAAGCAAACATTTTGGATTGTGGTCTCTGGTCAGATGTTTGCTTGAATGGGTACGTTATGCTGTGGTGTTTGTGAGTCCAATCATTATATACTTACTGTTTGACTCTTTGTGGTTGTATGCTGTTTTTTCATGACATGGATAATTGGAGCAGACATTCTTTTTCAATCTCTGTGATAAAAGAATAGATCACATGTTAGTGTAGGTAGTTTATAATGAGTTATTGCATTGCATAGTAGGCATTTCTGTATTTTGTCGACCCTCATAGTTAGTACTTTAGAAGTACTATAGTTCAAATCAGTGTACTGTGCAATTTGCTCAGTTCCTGTGTTTGTTTATTAAATCATTGGGTCTGTGGGAAAAAAATCCATGCTGGATGAAAAAAAATGTTCTACGTTGTGGTACAATATATTTCTTTCATTGATTTCAGTAGGAGGAATTGAATAGGTGTATGGTTTTTGATTTGGAAGTGGTGGTAGTATTGTTGCAATTAGATAGCAGTTGGTGTATTCTATTTGTTTATTTCTTTTTCCATTTTAGTGGTATTCATCTATCTGTTGGCTTGTTTCAGATATTTGGGGCAGTTAGATACCTGTTGGCATATTCTAACTATTTATTTCTTGTTTCGTTTTAGTGGTATTCATTTATCTGTTTGCTTGTTGCAGAATCTTGGGGCAGTTAGATACCTGTTGGCGTATTCTAACTGTTCACAGTTTTGAAGTTGAAGTTTTGTTTATGTTCATACACAGATTAGTTATTGCATTTTGGTTTTAAGAATATTAAGTAAGCGTTTACAAGATTTGCTGGTAATCTCTGTTTTAGAGTAATGGTAGTATCATTACATTCGAACCATCCACAATTCTTTTTTATATATGCAGTTTAGTGACCTGCATTGGTTGTGGCTCCTGCGTGGTCGATTATACCTATTGGTGTGAAGGTTTTCTTACCAAGTGATACTTGACCATGTGTGAATCCAGTCAGCTTGCAGTTGTTTTTCGTACTATCTGCATTGTAACGTAAAAGAATTACTATTACGTATTTACTATGGGCCTCATTACGACCCAGGCGGTAAGTTACCGCCTGGGTCATACCTTTACCACCATGGCGTAAACTACGTTTACGCCATGGTGGTTGGCGGACTTACCGCCCCATTCCGAGGTTGGCGGGGCGGTAAGTCCCCAATCCCCATTTACCCTTCCCCATTCCCATTTTTGCCCCATAGGGCATAATGGGAGTGGGGAAGGCGTTAATTACGCCACCGTAAATTACGGTGGCGTAATTAACAACATGGTCCCTTAGCGCCATGGATTTTAACACCTGCTAAAGCAGGTGTTAAATCCTCCATGGCGCTAAGGGACCTCGGAATCAGGCGGTAAGGGTCGGCGCTGTTTACGCCGCCGTAAACCCCTTACCGCCTGGGTCGTAATGAGGCCCTATGTGTCTATTTGTAAGGTGGAGCGATTATCTGAATTGCAGGTAGTACATAATCTGCTATGGTTTGCATTTTGTACAAGTTGCTGAAATGTAATTGATTCACAGTTAGGTATGGATAGATATACAAAGCATTCATTAGGAACTTCTTCTTGTGGTACATGGCTGCAAAGAGTGCATGTATGTTTCCATATGTATGAAATCTAGAAGATTTCATGTATAGGTATTTCTTTTGTTTTCTAGTACTTGTAGTAAGTACATTAGAAATTCTTGTGGATCTTCTTGTGTGTGTATAGTGAATTTGACCATTCCAGCACAGTAGTCCAATTCCTGCCTTATTCCAGAAACACCATAAGTGTTGTCAGGATTGTTGGTTGCATCTCTGTGAAAGTCTCACATTTGCAAATACAATTGGTCTGTCCCGTGTAAGTAAATGTTATCAATAATTGGTGGCAATTGGAATAGAATATTGATTGCTACATTTGCGTAGTAATTTACACCAGTTGTATTTGAAAAATTGAATGGACCTGACAGTTCTGTGTCCAAGTCATTTGTTCGGAGTGTGTGTTGTTTCTTTGAAGTAGTTGAGTTAGTTTGGGCAGTAGATTCTTCTTCGGTGGTGGTCCATGGTGAAGTATTAGCTTCTTTTACTTTCTTTGGAGGAGTTGCTGTGAGATCCTGCATAGTTTGAGTCTGAAGTACTTTTCTTTTACACTGTTTTGCTTTTTACGGAACAGGATAGGTTTTTAGATGGGGCTGTAGAGTGAACTCAGTATATTGTATTCTAGAATGCAAGGAATATCAATCAGCATTTACTTTACTTGCATCAAAGTTGATTAGAAATAGTCCATCAAGTGTACGTAAGCGTGATAGTGCTACATAGCTCATGCCTTCTTTAAAGACTGTGCTACCAATATCGATCAATACTTTATCTAGGGTAAGATCTTGTGATTTGTGAATGCTGACTGCGTATGCTGAAGTTAGAGAAATTTGTTCTCTGCCTACATGCATGTCTTTGAAAAGAAGGAAGTGGGCTGTTGAGCGTCCTATCCTTTTAACGTCTGATAGTTTGTCAAAGAAAATATTGACAAACTGAATGTTGTCACGTGGGTATGTTTGAAAGCCAACAACTGTACCAAGAGCTCCATTAACTAGTCCTTGGTCCACGCCAAGGTTACGTTTAAGCATTACTCTACAGTTTAAAGATAATTTTCAAATATTTTCTCCAAACCAGCTGTGTTACAGATAGAATTTTCCAAGGTATTTAGCGTTGCTGTGGCTTGTTGACACATTGGTAGTGTCATACCATGTACGTCCAGTTTGTGTGTGGAGCAAATTTGAATGATTGGTTACATTTATTTTTTCACCATTGTTTCATTACATTTTGAACAGCTTGCAAGAGTTGGCATCAAGGGCATACAGTTTACATTTCTGTGTGCTAATTGTTCCATGACATCAGTAGCACATGGGTTATGGCCATAGAGTGCATGGATGTGCTTGTTTTTTTAATATAGATTTTGCTTCTTGAGATAGAACACCAACTCTAATACTTTTTAAAATGTTGATGTATTTGAGGACTGCAGACTAACGCATGTTTTCAGTTATTTCTTTGTATTGGAAATGTTGCCAAAGGTTGACATTGCCTATGCTGCCAAGAGTTTTACGGAATAGTTTGTGCCCTAAGGTTTTAAAAATAGATTCACCTTTAACTGGTGTTAATTATAATCTATAACTATATACTATAATCTCGAAAACTATAATGTGTTTTCCTCCAACGAGTTCTTCATAGTCAGTTTTCAGTACCTCTTGTAATCTGGGGTGAATGAAGGCTAACATTAGATTTGAAACGATGCTTACCTCATCTATTAGCAGCATTTTCATTTGTTTGAAAATTCTGCGTAGTTCCATTGCAGCTTCTGGAGAAAGTTTGTAATAGTCTAATTTATTTTGGTTTTCTACTGGAAGGAGTACTAATTGGTGTAAAGTGACACTGCCTATTTTGTAGGCAGCTAGACCTGTGGGGGCATTTACAACAGCTGACAGTTTTTTATTTGTCAATTGTTGGAAGAACTTGCTGATGATTTTGATTAAGAATGTTTTGCCTGAACCAGCTTCACCACTGATGTATATCAGTATAGGTTTGTAGTCTTGGCAGGTACAATTTTTACTTTCATGTTGCACACCATGTTCAATTTGTGTTGTTACTTCTTGGAAAATGTTATGCTGCTCATTGTTTAGTTGTGATTTTAGTAGAGCAAAGTATTCTGTAGATTGCTCATATTGACACATGTTTTATACTTCTGTCATGGCTAATCCTGCCTCATTTGCTATTGGTGGCTGTCCAAGTGGTTCTTGGCTTCCTGTTACCGAAGGTTGACTCCTGTCAGGAGTGTTCACATCTAGTTGCTCCTGGAGTTCTTCTACGTGTTGCTATTCAATGTGCAACATATTTTTGTACTGTGTAAAGTTTACGTCTGTTATAGTGCTTTCATTTGCTTTGAAAGCGTCTTCATAGGAGTCATAGGTATCTAGTAAATCTTCTTCTTTTCTCCATGGTTTAAAAAGTTGTAGCAGGGACATGTAATACAGTTGTTTGTGTTGAGGAGTTTTTAATGACAATTTGATATGATTAATTAAGCATTATTTGGTAAATGTCACTAAGTTGTCTTCACAATTTTCCACTCTGTGACTACCTTTCTTTTCATCTGGTTTAATATTATTTTTGTATGTGAAGTTTTGGGCTACATGGTATAGACACATTGGGCCTCATTACGAGAATGTAGGCAGCCATGGAGCTATTTGCTCTATGGCTGCCTCCGTTCCGGGCTCCATTACCGGGTTCCTGCAATGTGGACTTACTGGGTTACTCCGACATAGGAGGACCCGGTAATTCCTCCTTCTAGGAACCCATCCCCGTTTCCCATTTGAGCCCCCATAGGGCTCAATTGGAATGAGGAGGGAGGTAATAACGGGCAGATTACATGTGCCCTGTTATTGCCTCCCTCTTCCCCTTGTGGGACCCGGAAAGCATGCCTGGTTTTACCAGGCATGCGATCCAGGTCCCGCGATGGGAAGCTCATAATCGGCGCTCCCAAAATGAAGGGGGCTGGTCCCGTACGGCCCCCTTCATTACGGGAGCGCCAGCCTTATAATGAGGCCCATGGTTTCCAAAGTGGTACTCCTGTTTGGGTAGTATGTGTCTAGTAAATTGTTTGTCAAAATGTCTTGGCTGTTGGGATCATTTTTGGCTATTGTTTCTATGTCTTCATACGATTTGAGAACTCTTTTTCTAGATTTAGCAGGACCAAGACTTAGCCATACTATATTTTCAGATTTTCCATACAAGGCAGTACAGGTTAAACGGTCTGCAGCTTCATAGCAGTCACATTATCTATGGGAGAGCATTGTTATGCCTAAACTGTACAATTTCTGTGATAGTGTTTTGTCAGATGAATGTCATTCCAGAGGTCTTGAAGCTCTGTTTTTTTCTGCTTTGGTTAAGTAGGCTATGACATATCGTGCAACTGCAGTGGAATTGTCTGCAATGTACTGAACATCTATATGATTGCATTGTAATCATTGATGTATTTTGATTCTTCTGCTCTTTTTATGTAATATGTGTTCTTTGGTGATTTACCTTTGACACTATGACTAACTGAAGACATGAAGTTGTTTACTTGACCTGTTGTTGAAACTGGTCTAGGGAAACCAAAGCAACATTTGGTGTAGTATTTCCCTTTGTTTTTATATTTGCGACGAGAATACTTCCCACATTTGTGTCTTTGAAATTGTAAAATCTCTGCATGAAGGTCACTATGGGCCTCATTACGACCCTGGCGGAATGGGTTAAACGGTGCCGTAAAAGGCTGTGGCGCCGTTCAACCCGTTCCGCCACATTACGAGGTCCCCTCACGGGACACGTTAAGCACGCCTGGGAAAACCAGGCGTGCATACCGGGTCCCGCGAGGGGAAGAGGGAGCAAACAACGGGCCATCTCATTATGGCCCGTTGTTTGCTCCCTCTCCCATTCCCATTCAGCCCTATGGGGGCGGAAATGGGAATGGGGATGCACCATGTCCGTGTCCTCGAGTGAGGAATTACCATGCCATCCGAACTCGGAATGGTCCGGTAAGTCCTCATTCCGAGGACACGGATGCGGTTTTGCCGGCAGCCATGCCGCAAATAGCGGCATGGCTACCGGCATACCTCATAATGAGGCCTTATGTGTCGTTTGTGAAGGGATTTCACAAGTGACATATTTTTGGATGAATCGCAAAACAGTGGCATCACTGTCCTGACCAAATTTAGGAGCATCTTTAATCCACAAAAGCATGTGGATGTGTGGTGCTCCACTGGCTTGGTATTCTTTTCTCCAAAAGAAGTGTTGCACTTCTCCCAGGGGAGGAACCGTTTTATTACAAATTAAGTCTAGCATAGCAATGAAGCGATGATGGAAATATCTTGATACATTTACAGGAGCTAAAGATTAGAGTTCTCCTGGTGTTTTATATCTATATTTGTTTTGTTTTTGTTTGCTATGCATAGGAAATCGTGTAAATCTTCCCATGCATATTCTGCACAAACTGGGTGGGCCAAGGTTTCTTATCAAATAGAGTACATCTCAGTGACATCGGAACCAGTACTCTTTTGTACCACACATGTTTGTTAAAAGATTTGTAATGCTTGACTGTAAAACCTCATCTTTTTCTTGCACTTTTTGTAGTAATTTTGTATCTGACATATTTTGAAAATGGGTACCTGATTTCAATGTGTGTGCAACTCTGTAGCATAGAGTTGCTAGTTCACTTTCAAAGAGAAGGTGGAATATGTATTCCACATTTTGTCTGAATTTAGGGTCTTCAGAATAGATTTGTAAAGAGCGGTATTCTGATGCTGTTATTTGTGTGGGTCTTTCATCGTACCTTCCTCCTTTTCCAGTAGGAAAGAGTAGAGGAAAGGCACGTGCTTATATACCTTTTTCCCATATGCTGATTGGAGATCATTTGGCTTGTTGCATTTGGTAAGTTTCCAGTGCATCATCTATGTTGTCTTTAGAGTGTAATGGGTGAATTGTATAATTGCCTAAAATATTGGATTCTGTAGCAGGATCTAGAAGTTGAAATTGACCAGTTTCTGATGAGTCTTCAATTATTTCAGTGGTTTCCCTAAGGTTTTCTTCAATATTTATTTCTTTGTAGTATTCATTGTTGTCTTTTAGATATTGCAGGGCTTGTCTAAGTTTATATAAGTCGACGAGTTGTTGCCAATTTATTTTTTCTTTTGTAGGTACGCCTTTTACTAAGATAATTAAAGATTGATCTATTGGATGTTTTACTCCAGATTGTGTACATTTTCTTTGAGATCTAATGGCAAATAAACTACTTTGCCAAAAATGCCTTTCACTACTTCAGAGGGAGGTAGTTTTGCTGTTTTTGATTGAAGGTGTATTATTGTTTGAAATGGGTGCACTGTTTGAATTTTGATGCTCTCATGTAAGTTCAGTTGTTGCAGGGGTTTTGGTAGTGGGGATAATTCCAAGTTATTTGTGGCAAAACGTGAAGGTGTTTGGTTGTTAAGTTTTGCAGTGCAGTAACTGCAAAGTATTAAGAGGTCAGTAATTTCATATTTGTTTTCTGCTTTAAGATAGAGAGCTAATTGGAGCCACTTGGAATCTTCATGGTCTTCTATTTTGTACGTTATGTCTGCAGTTTTTGTGCTATTTTTATAAAAAGTCCTGCAGCAACACACACACATGGTTTGGTACTTCAGCAGATGTACTTTTGAACATTAATATTTCTTTTTTGTATGTGTGTAGTAGAAGGTTGCCATCTGTAAAGTTGTTGCTAGTCTGTGTAGGGAAGGGTAGGGCAATAGGACCCCTCTCCCACTACATGTCCCACCCTGGTTGAGACCCATGACTCGTCGGCAGCCCCCGGCCTCCCGGGCCCAGGCGGTGGGGCGGCTGCTGGCCGACACGTGGGGCTGCACCATCACGCTATGTGGCTGAGAATGGACGCCATTTTGTATTGAGCCATCTCCATCTTGCTAGAAACTTGCATATCTAACCCAAGGCAGAAACACTGAACGCTGCAGAGTGACCCCCACTTGACTGCGCTCACAGAGGCCCACACTTCCCCCACCTCTGCATGGCAGATCCGCTGAAGACTCGTTCTCACGAGTCACCAGACGCGAGCGAACAACAAAATAAAGCACTGTAGCTGTTGACCTTCCGCAGTACATCATTGCCCCAGCTATGAACGAGAATACTAGGATGTAACTGAGATCAGCCCAAACCCTGCAGGTCCTGACCCCTGCACCAAGCCCCCAGCTATAGACGGCGTGGCACCCTGCACCCGTACCCACCCTGAAAGCCCTTGCAACGTGAAGAAACCATTTATGTAATTTGTGCCTTGTTGACTAACGTTCGCTGCTAATATAAAGGAGAATGGGTAAAGAGAAAGTTGTGCAACCGATATTACATGTAATGAAGAGATATACAAAGACTGGACAGCTGATAACTGTGAACAATAACTTGTGTTGCTCTCTTAATACACTCTTTACACACACCTGCTTGACACTACCTCATGTTCGTATGTCAACTGTAAATGTGAAATGCTATGTAAAAAAGTATGATCATCAGCTAGTATCCCATGTAAATACAAATACATATGAGTGCTTTCAGGAACCCCATGTGTTGTGAGTCGCCCCTCACCCATACAACAGTAAAACCGCCTCGTGCAGGATGCCACGCACGGAGCTGCAAGGCCATTTCACTTTCCCCCTGCCCAGGCTCTCTCGAGATAGACGGTGTTCAAACAGCAAAGCCTTGCCTTCCCTCCCAACCCTGCTGGACCAGTTTCAAGCATCCGCCACCCTCCCCCGTGTCAGAGGCCGCCGCAGCCTGACTCCGTGACTTATGAGCTACCTGGTCCTAAATCCCGCCGCCTTTCAGGCACCGGTCACATGCCCCCCACGGGTCAGGGGTGCCTCCGTCGACCCCGAGTTAATGACCCTAGAAAGAGGGGCGCACACACGTGCACCAACAGATCATAATACCATCCCTCACCGAAATTGCCAAGGATGGTTAGTCAAGCACCCCCACCCATGCCCCTGACTACGCCCATGGGACCTGATTGTTTGAACCTAAGGCGCCTCCCGGACCGATGTATTAAGACACTCCAGATCGCATATCAATGTTCCTGGCCATGTATTGATCTAAGGTCAGCGCTTACAAGAAGTTGCAACTCAACAGGACACAGGAAGTGTGATGAATGGGTGGGAATGTGTGGCCAAAAGGGCAAATGTTAGTTTATCTATCAATCGATGTTACAAGGCATGTCCGGCCCAGCGCTACATCCCGATGAGCCCAGCTGACCTCCCACCCCACGTGGCCCAGCACCAACATCCGCCAATTGTGGAGAAGGAACTGTATACAATGTATACCACCTAGCCATCACCACCCAATCCCTGAGACTCTGTGGCCCCTATAGCTTACCTCATGCATGACGTGTATTTGTAATATAACTAACTGCCTTTGCTATTGTCAGACAGAGCTCTCTCGGAGTTTGCAGAGTCCTTTGCATGCCCTATATTGAATTATATAAAGCTCTTTTTGATCTTACCCGCACTTGGTCCTGGCCTCATTCCCCTTCTGGGGTGTGTCCATTATTGCCTCTCACTAAGGGGGGTGCGTTTCTGGGGACACTTACATTCATCTGTTGTAAAGCAATTGCATTGTGTAGGTGGCTTTCACTTCTAAAATATTTTCTCTGAATATGCTCTGTTTCATCGAGTAGTTCTTTGGCTGTACCATGTAGAAGATTGTTATTTAAATTGGCTAGTGCTAAAGCAGGGCATTTAGCATAGTACAGTTTATGAACCAGATTTCTTATAGTTGAATGTTGTGTTCATATCATTTTGATATGGTGGAAGGTGCTTTTGCAAATAGGTCCAGAAATGCAGGCTAATGAATCGCCTAGTAGTCCTGTGCATTTGCTCACTGGACCGGAGTCCATATTTTGTAGTAGTTTAATTTTGAATTTGTCTTTGCCTTTCACATACTGACTGAGGAACTGACGTAAAGATTTGAAAGATTTTTTTGGCTATGTTACACATTGATGTGCACGGCCATTTGTAGACTGGACGCATTGGTTAGGTGGAATGGAAAGTTTTCTGGGGATATTTGTCTGAGTAGCGTTTCTTGTTCCATAATAATATTATTAAGTTTTTCGTACCCTCGTCCAATGCTATGTATGGCAATTGGGTTTATTTGCTTTTGTTTGTATGCTTCTTCATTGAAATATGGTTCTGTGCTCATGGTGTGACTCCATTCACCTCCACTGATGTTTGTGAAGCTATCTTTGTTGATATTCTGCTTATTGAGAAGTCTTTTTTGTAGTTTAGTACTTAGTTTTGTTAGTGGTTTCATTCTGTTTACAACTAAAATAAATAATTTCCTTTTGAGAAGGATTGCACTGTCTATGAGTGTTTGTAGGATACATTTTCTATGCTAGGTTTTAAGGGTTGTGCGTGATTTCTCTCCTGTTTTTATAAGGTTCTGAAGGACTCTGTGGCAGAACATTTTTTGTAAAATAATTCTTTTGGTATGCTTACTTGCGGCTACATCAAGATTTATAGGTGCAGTGTTAGCACTAGTGGTAGCTGCAGTCTTGTTAATCACTTTCTGTTTCATTTTACATTGTTTCTGTACTGGAAGTTGGTTTTGTTTTGCTTAGTGACTGTATTATGTATTGTATTATTGTACGTAGTATTTGTTTGAACTTTTTGTACATATTCTGCTAGAGGTGGATGCTTATTTTGGAGACGTTAATTTTGATTTTGTCTACTTCTGCGTTGCTTTCTACAGAGTTGCTTTTTGGTAGGCATTCTTTGGGTCTGTTGGAGAAAAAAATGTGGGTTGGGATGTTGTGCAGTGTATGTGTGCTTTGTGCATGAGTGTCTGAGTATGATGGTAAGGATGTATGTAGAGGTGTGTGATTGTGTAATGGGCTGCTACTTCAGGTTGAGAAGGCTATTCTCGTATTTGTGTGTTACTATAGTGGTGTTCAGATGACAATACAAAGTATGCAGCTGCTGAGGGGCAAGCAGTAATACTGAATCTAATGCTGCAGAGTTAATACAATTGTTTGTTCTACAATACTAGAATTTCACAGTGTTTGAGTAACAGTTAGAACATTATGGCAGTATTGCACTTACTTTTTTTGGATGGAAAGAGTAGGTTTCTTCTGAGTTCTGGTTCGTACTTCAGATACTGCTGCTTTTCAGGAGAGTGTCCTTCACTTCAATTGTGAAAGAAAGAAGTTAGTAAATATGCGTGTTAATAGCACTGTTGTTAATGTAGACATTAATTTATCTGTTTTTGCAGTAGTAGTGCTTTCTGATAACTATGCATAGCATGTAGATGCACTTTCCTTTGCCTATGTGCATTCTGTATATTTTACTTCTAATCTGTTAGTTGAACATGCGTTTAAAATGATTACAATAGTAAGCACACAGAGCACACTTGGCTTTTTAAGGCATTGTTATTGGATGTTTGGAGATAGAAGAAATAACTGTGCTTTTCTTGCTATTTATACAGGGTAAATGGCAGGAACTGTGGGGAAAAGCATGCAATGTATGCATTTGTGAAGGTGTGGGAAATAAAGCAGAAGGATTTGATGGGTTCAACAGTTTATTACTCTCCACGATAGCTGTAGGGGAGAAGGTTCAAATAAGAAAATAGGGAGAAGTTGCAAAGGGACAAAGCAAGTTTACCAGACTGCAGGTGATTACCAAACTACAGGGTGATCCTGTGGTGCTTGGAGATGGGAGAGTCTGCAATAAAGTAAGGGTTGCAATGAAGGGTCTGGTACTTGCATTGCAGACTGAAGGGAAGGTGGGAGATGTATGTCTTGGTTTACTACACTGTTTATACATAGTTGTACATGATGTGATAGACATGACTGCACCTGTGTATAGTTGAATGCTGTTGTAAATTCTAGAACGAAATGGACAACCAGCTGGAATGAGAGAACTGTCTAGATTGGAAGAACAGTTGTAGAGGCAGTGGAGTTGTTTCAGCTGGGAGCCTTTCAAATGATATTAGCTATCCATGTGCATGAATATAGATGCATGTACTCATCCTGGCTGTGTCATTTTATAACACTAGAAAGCCTTCTCCCATAATTATACTGTTATTTCTCCCATTGTTTAACATTAAATTACACTTTGTTAGACAGCTGTGTGTGTTGTGTCTGATTACTATTATAATCATTTCTAAAGGAAGTTCAAATGATAGAATGTTTGTTAAATATGAACAATGTATAGAAATGAAATTGTATGTACATCCTATGCACTGTAATGCATTAAATGCTATTATGGTTGAAATGTGGATAAATAGGTGGCAGTGGTTACACAAATGATAGAATGAATGAAGAAAATAACAGTTTGTACATTACAGTTAGTAATATGGGTAAATACCAATTTGTAGAGCAGACAGCTTTGCAAGTGACACTTGATCATAGCAGATGGGAGAAATGACAGTAAGCTGTTTTTACAGGTTATAAAGGATAAGTGGCAGTTACCCTGTTATAAGCATGTATACAAGAGCTGTACATGTACTGTGCAGAAAATATTCATACCTGTAGTTTGTGTTCATGAATCTGCAAGTAGAAATCTTGGAGAGTTTTATACTAGTTGTTGCTGTATTTGCTTTACAATCACAGCTCAATTGTACTCAGAGTGATCAACAGTACATCTAAACTGCTGAACTGTGATGATGGAGTTAGATCTAGAGTTCTTGGATGTGATTGGTGGATAGTTGTGTGACTGCTTAGCAGTAGCCAATGAGGGAATGGTGCAGAGAGTGAAGTGAAAAGGAAAGAATGGCTGCCCCAGTGTTACGCACCCCGCGGACACCGCAGCTGTTCACGGACAGGGCATGCCACATTTGGGGCTTCTCAGCATATCTGGCATGGAAATAGGACTAGGGGAATTAGCCAATCAGGTGCTGAGGGTGTCATTCATAGGGAGAGAGTTTAATCATTTTGTTTCATTGCTGTATGCTGTGAAGATGGCGGTGGCTGCTGAGATGGACAGAGTTAGAGTGTGGATAGTGGGAGATCATTATATCACTAATCTGCAGTGGTATGCAAACACATGTGGCATTTCAGACAATGATGGAATGCATGGACTGGAGGCTACCTGGTGTGATGTGCCAGGGAAAAATGTGCAAGGTGTTTATACACTTTGTAGAAATATGGCTTATTTTAACACTCCTGATATTCTGGTGGTAAATTGTGGAGCAATGTATTTGGGATATCTGAGTGCAACAAGTTTGCTGGGTGCACTGAAACAGTTGCTAAAGGAACTGGTGCACCTGTTTCCATCTGCTAAAATAATTTTTTCACATATACCACCTAGGACTGCATGGATGTCTTGTCATGTATTTAATCCTCAACAAGACATAGGAAGATGTCTTGTTAATATAGGAATATCTTGTTTTATATAGTCTGTGGGCATGTCATTCCAAAATGAGAACCTTTTGGAAGATGGTACAATTTATTCTTGTGATGGAATGACTTTCACAGATTTTGGTCATGCAATATTTCTTGGTAATATGCAGACTTCAATCAGGAAGTTGTTGTGAAGTCATGCAACAGATAAAATCTGAAAAAGCCTAAATAAAGCCTGAAAAAATGTGCAAAAAAGGCTCTTTTCAGAGCCAACTTCAAAGGGGAAGTGGGGCACACTATTTAAATTTCATTCCCTACGTTCAGATTTTACGATTTGTCCGCGGACACCTCGGTTGTCCGCGGACAGCGTGCATTACATACAGGGATTTTGAGGCTGAGAGTCATGCAAATGTGACTTAGCAGGGCAAGGGATTGGTCAATAAGGTTTAATGGGTATGATGTGTAAGGAGAGACTTTGTCAGAAAGTATTTTTCCTTCGAGTAGAGCAGTTAGCTCTGGCTGTGTCTTTCAGAAGGCAGATTGTCTGGATTTTGGGAGACTCATGGATAAATTGGTGGGAGGTACATGCAGATCGCTGTGGAGTGGCTGCACATCTTGGATTCACTCATGTGGAAGTGCACTGGCATGGAGTGTGTGGAATGAAGTGGCTGTGTTTGGTAACTCTTTGTGCTACTTTAGTGACACAGTGTCATCCAGACATTATTATTATTCATTGTGGAGGGAAAAGTTTAGGACATGTCTCTGGAATCTCTTTGCAATTTGCAATGAAAGAAGGACTTGGGAAAGTCATGAACATGTTTCCAAACTCCCAAGTAATTTGTTCTCGTATTGGGCAGAGACAAATGTGGCTGCGTTCCTTTTCATATGGTCCACAAATGGAGAAAGCAAGATGCAATGTCAACAAGGCTGTTTGTGCCTTTTTGAGAGATGTTGGCATGTCCTCTTTTCACAATGAAAATATTCTGTTTCATAGGGCACACATTTTTCGCAGAGATGGAGTACATCTTACTTATGCTGGCAATCAGATTTTTCTGTGAAATATACAAAATGCATTGTAACCCTTTTTGGAATTATAGCAATCCATTTTGCAGTAGGTGTTGACCATTTTAAGTTTTTGAAACACAAAAAAAACACAAAAAGGCTCTTTTCAGAGCCACCACTTCCTCCCAGAGAAAAGTGCAATGGTTTTGCTAGGGCTGCACCCGCAAAAATGTTAGAAGTCCGCGGACTGTCCGCAGACTTCTAAAAATGTACAGGGCCCTGCAGCATTTCATTGACGCTTCTATTTTTGAACTGTGAAAGGCGACTCTGAAAAGAGCCTTTTTTTTGAGTTTTTGTTGTTTTGTATTTTTCTTTTAGTTTTTCAGACATGACACATAAGGAAAGGAAGGGAAGGAAGGGTAACGAAGGGGCACCAACCACGGGGATAACAAAGGGCAGATGGAGAGTGAAGATGTAGGGTGCACCTTAGTCAGATAGTGGGCAGTCCTTCTCATGCTCCTGCACCACAGCCTCAAAAGCATTTTGAAGGGTCTCCCCCTGCAGAGTACTGCATCGCAGTACATACACAATACTTTGACCCTCGAAAGGTAAGGGTCAACAGCATCACGTATGGCCTGCAAGGCAGCGGGAGGGATGCGCTTCCCCACAGGAATGTCTCTTGTGGTGGCAGGAGCAGAAACTGAGGATGCTGCAGGGGAACTCAACCTAATACGTTTATCGCAAGGTACAACCTTACGAATAGCCCCACTGTGGAACGACCTTAGGTGTCACCTAATTGAGGTAGTACCGTGGCTGTACAAACCCGGTTTGCCAGGACCAACTGGCACTAGGTGCAGCCCACCTTATTTGTGAAGGCTTTTGGTACTCCATCAAGAATGGCAAACAACCTCCATACCCAAGATTGAGATAGGGTCTTCCACTACCTCATCCTTGTCATCCTCTTCATCCTCCTCTGCATCCTCACGCCTGTTCCCCTCTGCAGGCCCTTGGGGAGGTGGTGGTGGAGGTAGTGGGGGTGGTGGTGAGGCAGAAGCAACTGCAGTAGGAACAGCCATGGATGCCATCTCCAAAGTTCTCAGGAACCAAGAAGTCAGCAATTCAGGAACACAAAAGAGCAATCCAGCAATGTGGAGTAGCGTCTCTCCTGGAAGTCCAAAACCAAGATGAGGAGCAGCTCTGGGGTGTGGCCTTTTATAGGGGTGCTGGGGAGCACTTCGCAGATGGCCGCACTGTCTGTGGACACATCGAACACCAAAAAGGGTTACAAAAGTTCCCAAAAGTATGCAGATCGCTAGGGACATGGTCTGGGACATGTGCAAGGGTGAAGTTTCACAGGAAAATACTTTGTATTGCTCAGAAAAAGCACTTTTTAGGTGTCTTGGGGCCCGGACTGTGTCCACGAACAAGGACCCACGCTTAGCATGGGTGCGGTCACATCATGACATCGCGAACACGTGTTTGTGTCCCCAAAATAATTAAAAGTGTGACACACGTGCGTCGGACAGTTACAGACAGGCGCGATGTTCGTAGGAACCAAGGGTGTGATACGCATGCGTGCATTTGTTCTACGGACAGTGTTCAGGTCCCTGAACAAATTAAATGTGCATCACAACTTTGCGGACAGGTGGACGGGCTATGTGTTCTACGGACATATTCATTCTGGTTGCGGACAATGCAAACAGGGGGAATGTTCATAGGACACCTTAATTTGAATAGTTGCAGACATGCAGACGGATTTAGTAACCCCCATTTTGCTTGTGGACAGAGCCAACAGGTATAGTGTCCTTAGGACACCCCCATTTTGGTTAATTAAGGACATACCGGACACCCACGCTGTCCGCGGACACCCTAACAGCCTTTTTTTAAAAAAATAGACACAGAGGAATATAGTAAGAGCACACATAATATTTTATTATTGTATACAAATATAAAAATTATGAAAGAGAGGGGGAAGAAGAAACTGATACAAATACAGGAGAATTGGGGATTTGTACATGTTGGATGGTAGGGGAGGAAGAGATTGAAGTCTCATCATAATGTTTTTCTTGCTGGGGAGTTTTTGGGGATGGTTGGCTGGAACATGGAGAAAGGGTACAGGTACATGTGGGACAGTGATTTGTTCCTTTATATGGTCCTCCACAAAGTTTTTTAAAAGAATGACATTTGTTATTAATAGATCCATTAATACGCTCTACACGCTGCAGATGATTTTCCAAGGTGTCTGTTTCTGTATTATTTTTAATGTCTGTATGATCTGTTTACTGTATGTTCCTTTACTGACATATCTAGGCCACATGGTTTTCTTCAGTAACAGTCATGAACAAACAATTCAAAAGGTACTATATTTGTAGGCTTATCCTTCAAATATGTTCTTACAGTAATTCCCTTAAGGTCCACTTACAGCATATGAAACATATACATAGGGAAAGACACAGGCTTGCAAGACAGCAATGCTTTCTATGCATGAAGATAATCAGTAAGGTTATCAACACTTTCTTATAGTTCTGCTGTTTTTTTATTACTGTACACATCATGTGATACTTATAGATAGGGGAAGTAGCAGCTTTGAAGCAGAACAATCATTTCTGTGCGTGAAGATAATCAGTTAGGTTACGAACATTGGCTGGTAGTACTACTGCTTTTTTGCTTACTTCACTTTCCCTGTATATGCTCATATTTGTATGTGTTGTTGTCTCTTTGTTTTTTGGCTGTAATAATGCAATTATGTAGTAAGTGGGTTTTATTAGCTACTTATTAAATGTTTCACAGTACACAAAAGTCTAATAAGAAAGCATTTATCATTTTACTATTCAACATGGCAAGATTATTAATATTGCACCTCTATCATGTATGCTGCACATAATGCCTATGTTTCTACATGAGTTGCTTAGTTTATTGGAAAAAACTTCATAAAAGAATGCTATTTGTATCAATGCATTAATTAATGCACTGCATACGTAATGATATTTATTCCAATGATCCTTGACACTTTTTTATCAACATTACAATAAGAATCTTTGTAGAGACTTTTCATGAAAAGCAAATGCACATGTGATGTCATCAGTGGTGTCATCAATGACATTTGTGATGCCATTTTTGATGTCCTGGATGTTAGTCTTAGCAGTGCACGGTGGTGGCGGGAGTTATGGTTGCTTAGCTTAACATAACTGGCGAATTTCTGGGGGTTTTTGGTTATACTTGTAACCATAACATCCCTTTAACAAAGTTTTTTCACTGAATTCCATAGGTTTTTAGTAGCGCAACTTAACCACAATGTCCCTTTAACAAAGTTTTTTTCAATGAATATATATATATAGATAGATAGATGGTTGTCCACAAAAACTCAATCTTTGAAAATGATGCAGACATTTAGTTTTAAGATTGAATGTTTGTGTGCTACAAATTAAAGTTGGAACATAATCTTCACATGACATGCTGGAACAAACTAAGCTGCTTCTTTAATATGTTTCTTTCAGTTTACGAAACCGAGAGATGAAGAGGAATGGAAAAGGGCACAGCGTGCTTCAATCCAAAGTCAAAAAGAGTATGTTATCAATTCATTATCAGTTGTTATTGTTCTGCACTTAGCACATTACAGGGAGAAGTGAATATTTGTTTCACTATGGCCAAAGGCTAATTGGAGAGTGGAACAATGTTTTCTCTGCTCCAGGTTCCGTCAGCAAAAATTGTAATTTCGTATTAGGGCTGGGAAAATTAGTTGTTCTTCTGAACCTCAGAAAGATGAACAAAGTTGTCTCATAACAAATGGCATTTTGAGATTTGTCTGAAAGTTGGTGCAACCAGCATGACCAACATATTGTTATAATCACTGTTTCTTGTGAGCTTTTTGATTCTTGTAAGGATACACAGAGCCTCGGTTTACTCTACCTCTCGTCCCTTCTACTACTCCCAACTACCTATGTGAAAAAAGGTTATAAAGAGATGGATCGAGTGACAAAGGGAGACGGAGAAACAATACATATGCCTGCCGCATATATCAATTTAGACATAGTTGATCCATTGTAAACATGGAACAGTTTGTATGTATAAAGCAGTTGACGTTTGCAAAAACATTTGTAAAAACATGTTTTAATTTATTTATGCGCAATCGGTATCTAGTGACATTAGATTTAACTTCCCTGTGCGTAAAAAGAAATATTGAGATTGATTCACTGCTCCCATCAAACAATGGCCATCATTATGAGTGACCCTGTGGTTATTGGCACCTATTCCAGATGAGGTCTCTCTGAGTCTGCCGGCATGGGCTGTGAACTATCGGCAGGACTGATCTGCTGGTAGTCCAAGCCCCTACTGGCAGAAAAGTCACTGGAACACCGGCACTGTTACTAAGTCCTATGGGACTCTGCGGAAATGGGAACTTCCTGTTCCGGCGCCGCCCGTAATATCACGGTATTACCGGGATATCAGCTGGTGGAAATGGTAAGCTGCAGTTGCTGGTAGGCGGCCTACCGGCAACCTTACAGTGAAGGACAATGTGTCCTCCTTTACAATGCCTGCTGTTACTGACCTGGAATATCATTCACTGCATGCCCCAATAATTGTGCCTTTTGTTTTGTACAAATCCTTGGTTCATGCTCTGTCACTGGCCGCTGTAGCACAGGACAGGAAAGATTGACTTTTTCTCCAGCAGCAGGGGCTGCGTGTCATGACTTCAGTCGGGCGGCGTTTCTTTTCTTTATGGAGACGCCATTAACAGTTCCACCACGTCTGACGGCCATTCTGGGAGCACCGCTCTAGTGTTTTTTCCAAGATGGCCGCCGGCGTTTACTACTGCCGGCTCAGTGTGGCGTTCCTCGCGTTGCACCTTCACTATACTCTGCGTCTTGAAGGTAACGCTAGTGTATCCTTCCTCCGTGTGTTTTCTCCTGTATTCCTTCCCTTGTTTTCCCGTCTCCCTCTGGTCTCCCGTTGGTTTCCCTTTTGTTGATTCGATCCGTACGTCTTGTACTGGTCTCTCGCTCTCTCTCTCCTTTCCTTGCCCTTCTGACTTTCAGCCTGCCTTTCCTTGCCCTTGCCCTTGCTGCTAAGCACTTACCTCCTGGTCGCTGGTAGTTCCAATCTATCTGGAGTCATTTGTGCGCCCTTCCGGCTTCCTAAGGTGCACATATCACAGCTGGTTCTCTGGCGTCTCCCCAAGTCTACTGGTGAATCTCCGTTTAGCCACCCTTTTGAGCCGCCTTCTGCTGAAAGATCATTCTACCGGACTTCGCATTTCCACTCACTCCTTCATCAGAACATCTCCTGCAGGGTTTTTTCTGCCCCTTCGGGCTTTTTCCCTGCTCAGGGGCCGGCTCCCAGGAGTCCCCGCTGTTCGTGTTCTCTAGTTACCCGACAGTGTGGCATCCCAGGGAGCTCGCCCCTACTTACGTCAAAAGAAAGAAGCAAGGAAGACTGATAAGACTCAGACCCGAAGACGTCCTGGAAAGAGGCCGGAGCTACAAGAGAGGTTCACAGACGATTCAGGTGAGGCGGAAGGAGGGGAACGTTCAGTCATTCCTGACAGAGTGCAACGCCCGACTACCTCCATGGCTTCTCTCGAGCAGTACCAAGAATTGGTAGCAGCCATTCAGGGGCTTACCGTAGAAGTGCAATCACTCCGGTCCGAAAATCAGTCTCTACGACAACAGGTAGCAGCTCGTGAGGACGCCCGTGGAGATCTACCACCCCTTCCTTTACCTTGCGGGAAATTCAACGGAGATCCTAAAACTTTAAAGGTATTCTTGGATGCCTGCCAGTTATATTTCACCTTCCGCCCTCGTACTTATGAGACCACCAGGGCTAAGGTGGGTTTCCTAGTGTCTAACTTAACGGGAAGTGCCTTGGCATGGGCTTCACTGTTGGTATTACAGGCTGATCCAGCTACTGCTCATTATGATCAGTTTGTGCAACTCTTTAAGTCGCGCTTTGACCGACCCGAGGTACAGTATGCCTCTTATGAAGCAATCATCGATATCAGACAGGGTACGCACGACGTACAGTCTTATGTTACCTCCTTTATGCAGCTTGCCGCCGATGCCGGATGGCCTGAGACTGCTCAACAGACTTTGTTTCGTCGCGGCTTGCAAGAAGATATAAAGGATGAATTGGCACGTATTGCACGACCTCAGACGTTTCAGGAACTAGTGTCCCTCGCTTTTCAGATTGAGTATAGGTTGAGAGAAAGAAGACAAGAAAGGAGACGTCCACGACCTTCTCCATCAACCTTCTCCCCAAATCCTTCCCGGGAACATTCAACCTCATCCGCTGGGGAAGAACCGATGCAAATAGGCACCACCCGAGAACCTTTAACAGCCGAAGAGAAGAAAAGAAGAAGAGAGCTAGGTCTCTGCATGTATTGCGGTTCTAGCAAACATCTGCTCCGAAACTGCCCTGAGGTTCCTCCACGTCGCCAGGGAAACGATTCACCCCGAACCTAAACAGGGATAGGTTCGGGGGTGTTGGGATGAATCCCTGTACCAACACTTTGACTTCTCTTCCCCGTGAAGATAATCGTCTGATGGTATTTCAGGTTAAACTGTCCCGAGATTCTTCTACCTTCTGGGAGGCTTTAGCCATGCTGGACTGTGGGGCAGCAGGGAATTTCATCGATGTATCCTGGGCTCAGGAGAATGATGTGCCCATTGTCTCAAAGAATCTACCCATTCCGGTGGAAGGGGTGGATGGCCAGCCTCTGTCCTCAGGACCTGTTACTCAAGAGACTCTGCCACTTCGGGTCGAATTGTTCCAACATCGGGAGGAAATGGCATTCGATCTCATTAAAGCAGCGCATTTCCCGGTTATCCTGGGGATCTCGTGGCTGCGTAAACATAACCCAAAGATCGATTGGTCAAACAATACTATTCAGTTTCAGTCGCAACTTTGTCTTAATGAATGTCTAAATTATAAATACTCTCTAGACTCCATGCATACGTGTGATTCCATGCTGGCGGCTTCACTCCATCAAGTACCGGAACATTATCAGGAGTATGCAGAGGTCTTCATGGACAAGCAACCCCATTCCCTTCCTCCTCACAGAAGAGAAGACTGCACCATTGAGATCCTACCAGATGCGTCCGTTCCCTTTGGAAGGATGTTTCCCTTGTCCTTACCCGAGCGGAAAGCTCTTAAGGAATACCTAGACTGTAATCTACAGAACGGGCTCATCCAGGAGTCCAGATCACCCGCTGGAGCATCACTATTCTTCATCCCGAAGAAGGGGTCTTCGGAACTCCGTCCATGTATCGACTACCGGGGCCTAAATCGCCTTACCATAAAAGACTGTTACCCTATGCCGCTCATCAAAGAGATAATAGAAGCTGTCCAAGGCGCGTCTGTCTTCACAAAATTGGATCTTAGGGGTGCGTACCACCTGCTCCGTATAAGACAGGGTGATGAATGGAAGACGGCATTTAGGACTCCACTAGGGCATTTCGAATATCGGGTTATGCCTTTCGGTCTGGTAAACGCCCCTGCTATATTCCAGCGCTTTATGGATAAATTGTTTGCCGACCTCCTATTCTCTTCAGTGGTGGTATACTTGGATGACATCCTCATTTACTCTTCCTCTCTTCCTGAACATAGAAGACTGGTCCGACAAGTGCTGGAACGTCTACGGGAAAACAAACTACTGGTAAAACCTGAGAAGTGTGTCTTTGAGGCCTGTTCGGTGTCTTATTTGGGTTTTATCCTCTCCCATGAGGGTATTCGTATGGATCCCTGCAAGATACAAGCAATCACGCATTGGTCTACTCCAAGAAACGTCAAGGAAGTACAGCGTTTTCTCGGTCTGGCCAATTTTTATCGCCAATTTATTTCAGGTTTCTCCAATAGGGTTCTTCCTATCACATCACTCTTGAAGAAGGGTGTTCTCTTCACTTGGACACAGGAAGCCGGAAGGGCCCTTTCATGGTGTCATGATTCACCCATGGCCGGTCATAAGGGCATTCGTGCCACCAAGGATCTGGTGTCCAGACTGTTTTGGTGGCCAGGCTGGAACCAAGATGTACAATCTTATGTATCTACCTGTGCTATATGTGCGACCAGTAAGTATCTTTCATACAAACCCTTAGGTCTTCTGCAACAGGAACCTGCTCCCAAACAACCATGGACCCACGTTTCTACAGACTTTATTGTGGACCTACCTAATTCTGAAGGGAACACCGTAATCATGGTGACTGTGGATTCTCTAAGCAAACTGGCTCACTTCACTCCCTTGAAAGGATTACCTACTGCCCCTGAAACAGCCAAAACCTTTCTGAAAGAGATAGTGCGACTTCATGGTCTCCCAGAGACCGTGGTGTCAGATAGGGGTCCTCAATTCACTTCCCAATTTTGGGGTACCCTCTGCAAACAAATAGGGATTCATCGAGCCCTTTCATCTGGGTTCCATCCACAGAGTAACGGACAAACGGAAAGGCTCAATCATACGCTTGAGCAATATCTTCGATGTTTTTGTAGCAGAAAGCAAGATGACTGGAATGTCTTTCTCCCTATGGCTGAGTTTACTTATAACAATACCAAACATTCAGCCATCAATATGTCTCCTTTTTTTTGCACCTTTGGTTATCATCCAAAACATCTGCCATTAGCAGAGATCCAACCCTCAAAATCTCCCGCTCTTGACCACCTCCTGACGGAACTCAATGACACTCATGCACTAGCCAGTAAAACCTTGGCCGCTAGCCATCATGATTATAAGGTAAGGGCTGACAAGAAGAGGAAGGCTGCACCTTCTTGGTCGGAAGGGGATAAGGTTTGGTTAGCCACTAAATTTCTACCTCGCTGGACACACATAGGGAAATTCGCACCAAGATATATCGGACCTTTTCAGATCATAAAGAAGGTAAACCCTGTTGCTTTTCGCCTTCAGCTACCTCCCTCCCTTAAACAGGTGCATCCCGTGTTCCATGCCTCCCTATTGAAGCCCTACCTTCTGGATCCATATAAGAGAAGATCCAAGAGGCGACCCCATGATGTGCCGTCTGAACCAGCTGAATATGAGGTGTCACATCTGGTAGATTCCCGCTACCATCACGGTATTCTACAATATTTGGTTCACTGGAAAGGTTATCCCATCGAAGAACGGACATGGGAGCCTGTGAGGCACATTCACGCTCCTCGACTCATTAGAAAGTTTCACAGATTATATCCAGGCAAGCCCGGGGGCCCCCCGTGTAGAAGAGGGCATACTGTCATGGCTTCAGTCGGGCGGCGTTTCTTTTCTTTATGGAGACGCCATTAACAGTTCCACCACGTCTGACGGCCATTCTGGGAGCACCGCTCTAGTGTTTTTTCCAAGATGGCCACCGGCGTTTACTACTGCCGGCTCAGTGTGGCGTTCCTCGCGTTGCACCTTCACTGTACTCTGCGTCTTGAAGGTAACGCTAGTGTATCCTTCCTCCGTGTGTTTTCTCCTGTATTCCTTCCCTTGTTTTCCCGTCTCCCTCTGGTCTCCCGTTGGTTTCCCTTTTGTTGATTCGATCCGTACGTCTTGTACTGGTCTCTCGCTCTCTCTCTCCGTTCCCTTGCCCTTCTGACTTTCAGCCTGCCTTTCCTTGCCCTTGCCCTTGCTGCTAAGCACTTACCTCCTGGTCGCTGGTAGTTCCAATCTATCTGGAGTCATTTGTGCGCCCTTCCGGCTTCCTAAGGTGCACATATCACAGCTGGTTCTCTGGCGTCTCCCCAAGTCTACTGGTGAATCTCCGTTTAGCCACCCTTTTGAGCCGCCTTCTGCTGAAAGATCATTCTACCGGACTTCGCATTTCCACTCACTCCTTCATCAGAACATCTCCTGCAGGGTTTTTTCTGCCCCTTCGGGCTTTTTCCCTGCTCAGGGGCCGGCTCCCAGGAGTCCCCGCTGTTCGTGTTCTCTAGTTACCCGACAGTGTGGCATCCCAGGGAGCTTGCCCCTACTTACGTCAAAAGAAAGAAGCAAGGAAGACTGATAAGACTCAGACCCGAAGACGTCCTGGAAAGAGGCCGGAGCTACAAGAGAGGTTCACAGACGATTCAGGTGAGGAGGAAGGAGGGGAACGTTCAGTCATTCCTGACACTGCGTTTAAGGGTGAATGGCCTAGAGAACAGAGGCCAATCCTCAGCATTGTTATCGGTGTGAACATGGTGTGGAAAAGAACCGGCTCTGAGCATAAACCTAAGCCTGGGTCCGACTTGAAGACCTTAAGAATGGGGGCTTTGACGAGGTCCCCTGCCTTGCTCTGAGGTGCTTCTAGTGGTATAACCAAGGGGGATGGCTGCTTCACCCAGCTAGTGGACAATACGCCAGGAGTCCAGAGGGGAACTATCCTCTGCTCCCACCCCCACTTAGTTCCTGTCTCATGGTAGCATTGGTCACATGAAGCCTAACAAGAGTGTTCCTTTATAAGAATCAGCCTTTACAAAAGGGAATGGAAAATGTAGTCGCAGTTTCCCTTACATGGGTACCCTTATCCTCATGTGTAAACTCTTCAATTAGTTCGAAAACAATTACTGTAAAGAACAGTTTCCTTAAAGGAATATGGTTTTGCAGATCAAAGTAAATATGGGCCTTACAAGCCCATTCTCCCCATCACTATCCACAAAGTTCCACTGCAAAGACTTACACATTTGCAGAGACCACAAAATCAAACAGAATCTTTTCAGGCTATCACCTCAATAGGTCTGCATAGAGCAAACACACAGAGCAAACCTGTTTCCACAGACTGCTCTGGTGAACACTCTCAGATGGCTAAATAACACTGCCTTCCTTGGCTGCAGTAGCAAATCAATCCAACTTGTTCCCCAGCTGCTGCGCTTTGTTCCTAGTAGCACCAGGAGACCTAATGCTGACAGCAAACCAGTGCTGCCTAAATATGTGCATTGCTTTCACTTGCCATTTTTAAAGAATCCTGAAATATATGAGCCAGGGCCAGGGCATGTACATACCTCGACAAGGCATTTTAGAGTTCAGGCAACACAGGAATTGTGAGCAAAAGCAAAATGGCATCTTTGCCGTAGTGAAGCTTGGCTTCTCATGAAAATCCCAAATTACACACAGAGATGAATTAGGAACAGCCATTTACAGCTCGTCATCGATCACCACTCATGGCACAGAGCCTAACAATAAGACCCTCACAATAAGTCCCACCCTAAGTGAGGTCTTAGAGGCTTATATAAACCCAGACTCTCAGTCTAGTTGGGTGGGTAGTATGCTAGTTACACACCACAGTAAGCTGGACATGCAGACTGCATCTAAGATGCAGACCAGTCTTAACTGCACCTTCCAGTGATACCGAGGGGATTAGTGACATAGGAGGTCATTACAACCTTGGCGATAAGGGGTTAACAGCGCCGGTAAAGGTGCCGGAGCCGTCAACCCCTTACCGTCCAATTACGAATCTGCTTGCGGGAACCCGCTAAGGACACCTGGTTTTACCAGGTGTCCTTAGCGGATACCGCGAGCAGACCAGCATGCTAACAAAGGGCCTGTCATTAACGGGCCAGTCATTAACAGGCCCGTTGTTAGCATGCTCCCCATTCCCATTGAGCCCTATGGGGGCTAGAATGGGGATGGGTTCCTGGAATGGGGAAATACCGGGCCCTTCAAGGACGGAATGGCCTGGTATTTCCCCATTCCAAGAACCCGGACCCGGTACCCGGAATGGGGGTAGCCATGCCACAAATAGCGGCATGGCTACCACCAATGTTGTAATGACCCTCATAGTCTGAATGAGCAGTGGTGGCTAAGGGTTTGCCCTGACGATGGATAGTATCCGAAATGCATAGGCAATTCAAAAACCCTTGTTAGCACTACACTGCCTTATTGCTGCATATATATATATACATTATGTAAAAAAGGACTGTGTGAAAAACCATCTAGCAGAGCTTGGTTTTTTTTTATATATCAAAGAGGATTAAAATTGTCTCGAGTTTTGTTCAGAAAACAATTGAAAATTGTATTTAAGCCCATCTTGTTTGGGTGCTTTGAGAGCCTGTGGTTCTCACAAGGGTTCCCTGGGAGTATTCTTGTTGTCTAGATTTGGCCTAGTGCTTATGGCCTGCTTTTGCCACAGAGCTTAGAATACTTTATGTTACAATACTTTTGGAAGAATATTTTGAGAACATGATTACATTATTGAAACCGGCAGTTCCCTCATTTCTTAAGTGGAAGTCGAAGCCTGTGTGTCAGGTTTGTCAAACACTTCCTGGTCATCACTTAATCCGACATCTACCTCCTCTTCACCTGTGTCTTCAGATGACGTAGTATGTAGCTTCCCCTTCTTCCTCCGGTCCTTTCGTTTTTTTCTGAAGAGATATGGCCTACCTCGGGTGGAAGCCACTCTGCCGCCTTTCCGGTGGAGTCAAACAAAGGACCCCCTCCTGAGAGCGCCAGGGAGAGGAAAAAGCCAAATGACAGAAAAAAACCTCTCGTGTGGGATTTCTTGCGAGGCACTCTTGTTGCAGTGAAGGGATGAAAGTCCGCAAGGTAAGCTCCAGCGAAGAGTGTTTGAAGCAAGTCTGTGGGCCAAAGGTATCGGGAAGCATACAACCCCAAGAGAAGAATCCACAATTGTGAGAAGAGCCGTGGGGCCAAAGGTTCCTGCAAGCAGCTGTCGCAAGTGGTCCGTGGGCGAAAAGGCTTACAGGGAGAGTGGGCTGCAAGGCGGGTAGGAGGGAGGTTCAACCCGGCTGCAGCAGAAGGGAGCCGGAACGGGGGGAAACACTAGACGAGGTAGAACAGACCCAGAGATGACCGCTAGTCCAGGTGGGTAGGTAAAGATCCAAGTGAAGTGAAAAGAAAGGGGAAAGAGCCAGTATGGGAAAAGACCTGAAGGAAAGGATCAGAGAAAGGCAGTGGAGGAAGAGGCGGGACGGGACCCGAAAGCAGAGCTGTAAAGACTGTGGCAGCCCGCACGAGCAAGACTTGCGCCGTGCTTCTGCGGAAGAAATGAAAACGACTAGGAGGAAAGGCAGAACAAGGGCAGGCAGAGAGACGAGAGACAGAAAAAAACAAGCCGAACAGGAGAAAATAGAGAGCAAAACTCTTAGCATGTAGACCCAGAAGCAGAAAGCGAAAGGGTTGCAACGCACCGTGGCTGAGGAGGGGCGTGGCTATAAGGGAAACAAAACAGCAGACAGAAAGAAGACTAGACCTGCACACCAGGAAATGGAGGAAGCGTGGTGGAACATACTAATGGTGGTGTGGGCTTCATGTGTTCCACAAGCGCCAGGAAGGCAGGCATGTGACACTGTGACATGTGTTTGCAGAAGTTGTCTATTGAAGAGAAAGAGTTGAGGCAGTTGGAGGAAGAGACAGGAGTGTTGAGGAGAAGGTTTGGGATTAGAAGGGGAGAAATATCCAGAGGAGGTAGGGAGAGATTTGTAGGAGGCAGTAGAAGGACATCTGTGGCCGATGTAGAGAGATTATGTTTTCAAAACTTTGTTTATAATTTTCAAGGGACACGCATGAACCAAGGAAGAACAATGCAAATTGCAGACACAGTCTCATATCTGATTAGGGCACCCAAAGTAAATACAGCTGATAAACAGGAAGGCAATTGCTCATTGTATCATATAAGACTCATGTGTTCTAAACGCATTCCAGTATCTCAATTTTGTTCATACCAGCAGCCAGGATTACAGTAGTACACCTCTGAAAGCAGTTACAGTTTAGAGATATTTTTAGGAAGTGGCAAAAGAATATCAGGAGGGTGAAAAGAGATTTGGAGGAGGCAATAGAAGCACATTGGTGGAAAGAGAGAGGGTGCCTAGACAGTCAGCCTAGGAAGGTTCGAGAGGGCGAGCTTTCACAAGGCATGTTTGAGCCCCTAATATGGAAATGTCAAGCTCACAGACTGAGGAGGAACAAGCACATGGTGTGCCAGGGAGGAGGAACAGGATTAGAAGAGGACCAGTCGGGTGGTGAAAGGGGGCTGCCATGAGGACCCTGGGATTGGGGGGGTGACACAAGTTCTCGGAACAACCACAGCTAAAGGAAGACATATTGCATTAATCCCTTAAATCTGGTGCAAAGAGGCCAATTAGAGAGAACCAATGGAGAAAGGTGCTGGGAAGCATCAGGCTTGATACTGGATATTAAGGTGAGACCTTGCGCTCCCTTCAGATTGGGCTGGAGACCGAATGCACTTACAGGTGGAGGCGTATTCCTTTGAGAAGGTAAGTTATGGGGAAGCACCCCAACCATCGTGAACTGACAAAGGGGGGTCCCCTCATTTCTGACTTTGGTTTTAAAAATAATTTCTATTTGTGTGTTTTGGTAATTAAAAATGTTTTCCCCCATACAGTTTGTCCAGGCTGTTGGATAACCCCACTCACCCCCTTAAAAAATGGTGTCAGTAGTGGGACCCACAAAGGGCACTTTGGAATCTTGCTAAAGGCAATCTCTAGAATAGAGCATGTACACACATACGCCACCCCTGTAGTGGCCAGGGTGGATTTGCATAATGTGATTAATGTCAATATTCCACCTGGGGTTGAACCTTAATTTCTACCGGTCAAAGAGTTGGGATACCTGAAGGGACTTAAAGCAGAATTGCTCCCACATCCAGCCTCGCATAAAGTATATCATTATATAAAAGCCCATAACACAAGTAATCTGCAAAGTTTACCTTCCCACCTGCCTGAGAAAGTGAAAAAAAATGAAGTGGACAGGGAGAGGTACAACAGGGCATGGGACATACTATCTACCATGGAATCTAACTGGAAACCAAAGTCCTTGGGGGAGCAGGAACAGGTCAGTGTTTGCTATAGCCCAGAGTAATAATCCCACCTTGCATTTTGCTTTTAAGTCTGTCATATCGGCTGTGGAAGGCAGAAGAGTACCTGGACCCACATAGAAAGATGGGGAAGATGGGACCTGCTATTTCAAGGCCAAAACAATGTAAATGGAGATAGTCAGAGTAGGTATCAGTTATGGCTACCCCCACATTTCTAAAAGGCTGTTATTGGCATAGCCCACTCCTTTTGACTTGCAGGACACCACAGGGTAGCCACGGCCAAGGAACATGTCCTTAGCAGATTCGTTTGCCCAAGGATCTACCAGTAAATTCAGGATTATTGTTTAACCTTCCCAATTTGCCAACAAACCTCCAGAGAGGATATGGGTAAGGCTTCCCTACAGCCCCTACCTACCACCAATGTTCTTTCCTGTAGGATTGGGATGTGCATCATGGAGCCCCTAAATGTCAAAACCTAGACAGTTATATATCACACAATCCCCTCTTAGTCTGGAGCTAATTGCAACCAGACTTTCCCCACAAGAGCGCAGTCTATAGGAATATGGTACACCTGACAGGCCAGGGGCTTGAGTGAAAAGGCAGGAGCAGCAGCAACAGAGTTAGAGGAAAGAACAACAACAGTTCAGTACAGTAATCAAGGATACCAACCTTGACAGCCCCCACCCTCTGCTTCCCACTCTTACCTGCTCCGTGAAGGAAAAGACCCGAAACCTACTTGGCACCACAGAATTCAGCAAGGTGAGAAGAAGTAGCAAATCCTCAGAGTAAGTTCCAGAATCCCAATTAGTCGAGGTTGAAGGACCTAACCCGGACGGCACGAGGCGCGAACTACAAACGTTTCCAAGGCAGTCCTTCCATATTCTGCATAGCATCCCAGAGTTAAATGGATGGGTGACCAGAGATGAAATCAGGAGAGCGTCCAGAGTGGTCACCTGGATGTCCAGGGAAAAAGGTCCTTGAAAGTTCAGCAAAGCGTCCCAAATATACGGTGAGAATTTAAAGGAAAGTGGGATTTCACAAGAGGTAGAAAGAGAAAGCAAACGTATGAAGTGAAAGGAAGTAAAAATAAACCAAAGAAGGAGAAACACAGGTAATCAAAAAGGCACAGATCTTAGCTGAGACAGGAATCGGAAACTGCTTGACAAGACTCAGTAGTTTAAACACAAAGATACTGGAATCCGAGTATCAACGTAACCAAACACGAAGCAAGAGGGCAATCCAGGTAAGCAATGCAGCGTCGGTTAGCCGGGGAATCAATCCGAAGGAGCCGGGCGCCAAAAATCAAAGGGTGATCTAAGAGAATAGTCCGCGATAACAGGCCAAGGAATTCGGAAACAAAAATCAAGACGTAAGTGACAGAATTCAAAACACTATGAACCTGGCACCAGTAGCACAGTTAAGGAGCAACAGAGCCGCATTTGTTAACTATTAAAAGTCTACTCGCGTGCGGATGCAGGAAGATGTTACGTGCTCCTCACGTGACCATAGTGTCTGATTCCACTACTAGCACCGAATGCTGGAAGTTGTAATCCGAACAGGATTGCTGAACTTGCAGTGTTGGCCAAGACGCCAGGGCACTTTCCAGGTGACATAAGGGGTGCCCATATGCTGTCGTCTCCGCATATGGGGTTGAGGCATGACAGTACCCCCCCGCAAAGGGTACCGCCACCCGGTACCTCGCAGGCGCTCACGCCAGAAGACGCGTAAAAGCCTTAAAGCATGCAGATTAGGGCCGGTTCCCAGGTCCTGTACTCAGGACCGTATCCCTTCCAATCGATCAAATAGGAACGTATCCCATGCCGTACTCGGGTGTCCAGGATAGCTTGCATTCATCCTCCCCCTGGACCGATAGTGGAGCTGGATTAATCGGAAGCCGGGTACCAGGTACAAAAGGACGGAGCAATGAAACATGAAAGACTGGGTGAACACCCCAATGAGTAGGGATAAGTAACCGAACAACAGACGGATTGAGGCACTGCAAGACTTCATAAGGACCCACATAACAGGGCAAGAGCTTCCTTTTTCCCCGAATGGCGAGGTGTTTAGTTGACAACCACACTTGATCACCCTGAGTGTAAACAGGGGCCGGCGAGCAATGCTTATCTGCCTGTTCTTTTGTTCATCGCTGAGCAGTCTGAAAATAGCAAAGAACAGAGGTACGAATGGCAATAATAGAATCTCTTACCATCTTAGCAGCAGGAACTTGGTCCAAAGAGGGGAGAATAGATGGAAGGATTCTTGTGTGTAGGCCATAGAGAGCATAAAATGGGGAACAACCCACCGATGAATGTCGAGAATTGTTATATGCGAAATCAGCAGCCCCCAAAACAGACAACCAATTCGACTGGTGTTGTAGGCATAAACAGCGGAGGTACTGTTCCATAGTGGCATTAGTTCACTCTGTCCATCCGTTTGCGGGTGATAAGCAGAGGAAAGACGAGCATCGATGTCTAGTGCGTTGGTCCAAACACACCAAAAGCGTGATGTAAACTGTGACCCCGGTCAGATATCATCACTGTGGGAAGCACAAAAAACCGAGCTATGTTGTCAAAGAATAGGGAAGCCAACAGTGAAGCTGTCGGAACACCCGTACATGGTATAAATCGGGCCATTTTGGTAAATTTGTCTACTACCACCAGTATGGCCGACATAACCTGGACCATAGGAAGGTCCACTACGAAATCAAGGTTAACCATGTACCACGGGTGCGGAGGCAAGGGAATATTCATCAAAAGTCCTACAGGTTTCCCTGGTTGGTGCTTGCACTGGGTACAGATGGCACACATGGAGACGTACAGATCAGTCTCCTTCATTCCGGGCCACCAACACCACCGATGTAATAATTCATAGGTTTTAGTCCGACCTGGGTGTGCCACCAACTTAGAATTCATGGGACCATTCGAGAGCCATTCTTCTGGTTCTATTGTCCGGAAGAAACAGACCATGAACATAAGGAAGACCTGAAACAAGTATAGCACCCAACCCTTCGAGAGAGGAAACATGATCCTTGGCCCACTGTCTTACCATGTCCAAAAGGGACGAAGAAGCCGAACATACACAGACCACCGAACCAGATGGTAAAATCCAAGTTACTGTTTTCTCAGTGTTGCAATCGATACCAATCTGGGACAAAGCCTCTGCTTTTCCGTGTAGAGGACCAGGGCGATAGGTTATCGTGAAGTCAAACATTGTGAAGAAGAGGTGCAAACGTATTTGCTGGGCATTAGTGCATTTTGCATGAGATAGGGCCTGTACATTTCTATGATCGGAATACACCGTAACTGGGTGTCTTGCCCCCAAAAGGTGATGCCTCCATTCTTTAAATGCAGCCCGTATGGCCAAAAACTCTCTGTCCATTATTGTGTAATTCCGTTCAGCGGATGAACATTTTCGAGAGTAGAATGCTACTGGGTGCATCTGCTGTGTAGAGGGACAGATTTGTGAAAGGATAGCCCATACTGCATTGGCGGAGGCATCAGCCTCCACGATAAATGGGAGAGACAGGTTGGGGTGTTGCAAAACAGGAGCCGTAGTAAAAGCCTTCTTCAAGGCTTGGAAAGCCAATTGTGCATCAGAATCCCACAAAAATTCAAAATTAGGGCTGGTAAGGAATGTAAGGGGGCCACAATCTTAGAAAATGAGACAATAAACCTGCAATAAAAGTTTGCAAAGCCCAAGAAGTATTGCAGAGTTTTCACAGAAGTTGGAACAGGCCAATCAAGCACCGCCTGTACTTTGGAAGCACACATATGCACCCCTTTCACCGATATTTGGAACCCCAAGAATTCGACTGATGATGCATGAAAAACACATTTCTCCAGCTTTGCATATAAGGAGTATTCCCGAAGACGTTGTAAGACAGAGCAGACATGCTGGATGTGTTGGTGCAGAGTGTTGGAAAAAATCAGGATATCATCAAGATATATCACCACATAATCCAACATGTCCCTGAATATATCATTGATGAAATTTTGGAAAGTGGCCGGGGCATTACAAAGCCCAAAGGGCATTACACAGTATTCATATAAACCAAACTTGGTCTTAAAGGCAGTCTTCCACTCGTCCCTGCTTCTCATCCTGACCAGATTGTATGCCCCTCTTAAATCTAGCTTGGTAAAAATGGTGGTTGAGGTCAACTTGTCAAGCAGCTCAGATATCAGAGGCAACGGATACTGATTTTTAACAGTAATTTTATGTAGGGCCCTGTAGTCCACGCAAGGCCGTAAATCTGCCTCTTTCTTGTGTACAAAGAAAATCGGGGACGCTGCAGGGGATCGAGATGGCCATATATGCCCCATACGTAGAGCCTTGTCTACATAGTCTCGCAGATGGTCCTCCTCTTTTTGCGTTAAGGAGTAAACCAAACCATGTGGAATGACTGCCTCAGGGACCAAATCAACGGGGCAGTCATAACCTCGGTGCGGAGGAAGACTTTCAGAAAGTTTCTTGTCAAAACATCGATATACTCTTTGTATACCAAAGGTAGTTCTGAGGTGGGGTTTTGCAGTATGGCACTAACCGAAGAAATGTTAGCACCCATTGCTAAGCAAGGTGACAGCTCAGAGACATCCGAAGAATCAAGACATTGCCGACTGCAAAACACAGAGGAGAAGCGCACAGTTTGCTGGATCCAATCAATAACAGGATTATATGTCTGTAACTAAGACAGGCCGAGTATAATTCCTAACTGAGGAGCCAAAATGAGATCAAACGTAATGTACTCGGAATGACCTTCTGGAGTTGACATCCGAAGAGGCCCAGTCTGTTCTGTAACTTTACCTGAAATCAGACGAGATCCATCGACGGCATGTACTTCCTCAGGTATCTCTTTAGTGGAAGTAGGCAACCCATGATGACTAGCCAATTGTACATCCATATAATTTCCGCTAGCAACAGAATCAATCATGACAGGGCTGGAAAAGGACACAGAACAAGGGGCAGAAAAACACATAGAAAGGAACATATGAGAGGCAAAATAGTTTTCTCCTTTGCCCTCTATCTTTTGACTCGTCCTGCAGGCTCAGGTTAAGGACGAGTCTTGGCGTTTCCCGCCATCTTAGCTGGTCTTTTGGGGCAGACGCGAATGTAGTGACCTGCCTGGCCACAATAAAAACAGAGATTGTTGATCATGCGTCTTTCCCATTCTGCCTTGGATAAGGGTCCGCAGGAAGCCCGTATTTGCATGGGTTCCACTTCCCCGGACGAGCCAGAAGTACCTGCGTCTGACTTGGCTGAGATGCGGAGATCCGGAACAAGGTGTTCTCCTCGTCTCTGCCGGTGTCTGGCATCAACCTGTAGGACTAGGTCCACCAATTCTGAAAAAACGGACAGTACTGCTGGTACTACTGACAAAGCGTCTTTAAGTTTGTCTGAGAGCCCCTTGTAGAAGACGGCAGCTTTCTTCTGTTCTGGCCACATGGTCTTGACCGCTAACTGATTAAAACAGGCGAGATAGGTTAAGAGGTCTGCTCTCCCCTGAGTGATGGCAAGAAACTCAAGATCAGAGGCCTGCGCCTTATGTCTCATGTCCAACACAGCGTTCATGGCTTGGATCAGAGCCTCAAAATCGTACAAAACTGGGTCATCTGCCTCCAACAGAGGGTTGGCCCAGGCGGCTGCCGTCCCGCCCAAATGGGACAGAACAAAAGCATCCTTAGTCGTGGCATGTGGAAATGCCAATGGTCGACAAAGGAAATGCAGACGGCATTGGTTCACAAAAGTTGGATAGGCCTTAGGATCACCCATAAAGTGTTCTGGCGGGGCCAAAGGAAAAGGCCCAGGCAACACAACGGGAGTCAGAGCAGGATGTGGAGCTTGGGGTACTGGAGGGTTTGCAACTGCTGCAGCCTCACTGAACTCCTCATCAGGAGTTAGTGGTTGTATAAAGCTCTGTAACATGTCCATACGTTGATGTAAAGTCGTATGGGCGGACGCCATATCAGGGCGCAAGGCTTGTAAAGCTTGCATGAGTGCCTGCACTGGATCCGGTCCCAGATCCATGTTCCACAGGCATGTAATTAGGTTCCTTAATCTGTCAAAACCTAGTCAGTTATATATCACACAATCCTCTCCTAGTCTGGAGCTAATTGCAACCAGACTTTCCCCACAAGAGCGCAGTCTGCAGGAATATGGTACACCTGACATACCAGGGTCTTGAGTGAAAAGGCAGGAGCAGCAGCAACAGAGCTAGAGGAAAGAACAACAACATCAGTTCAGTACAGTAATCAAGGATACCAACCTTGACAGCCACCACCCTCTGCTTCCCACTCTTACCTGCTCCGTGAAGGAAAAGACCCAAAACCTACTTGGCACCACAGAATTCAGCAAGGTGAGAAGAAGTAGCAAATCCTCAGAGTAAGTTCCAGAATCCCAATTAGTCGAGGTTGAAGCACCTAACCCAGATGGCTTGAGGGCGCGAACTACAAACGTTTCCATGGCAGTCCTTCGATAGCGTCCCAGAGTTAAATGGATGGGTGACTAGAGATGAAATCAAGAGAGCGTCCAGAGTGGTCACCCGGATGTCCAGGGAAAAAGGTCCTTGAAAGTTCAGCAAAGCATACCAAATATATGGTGAGAATTTAAAGGAAAGTGGGATTTCACAAGAGGTAAAAAGAGAAAGCAAACGTAGGAAGTGAAAGGAAGTAAAAATAAACCAAAGAAGGAGAAACACAGTTAATCAAAAAGGCACAGATCTTAGCTGAGACGTGAATCAGAAACTGCTCAGTAGTTTAAACACCAAGATACTGGAATCCGAGTATCAACGTAACCAAACACGAAGCAAGAGGGCAATCCAGGTAAGCAATGCAGCGTCGGGTAGCCGGGGAATCAATCCGAAGGAGCCGGGCGCCAAAAACCAAAGGGTAATCCAAGAGAACAGTCTGTGATAACAGGCCAAGGAATTCGGAAACAGGAATCAAGACGTAAGTAACATAATTCAAAACACTACAAAACTGGCACCAGTAGCACAGTTAAGGAGCATCCGAGCCGTATTTGAGTTAATTATTAATAGTCTACCCGCGTGCGGAAGCGGGAAGACGTTACATGCTCCTCACATGGCCATAGTGTCTGATTCCACTACTAGCATGGAATGCTGGAAGTTGTAGTCCAAACAGAACCGCCAACTTGCAGCGTTGGCCAAGACGCCAGGGCACTTTCCAGGTGACATAAGGGGTTCCCATACACTGTCGTCGCCGCATATGGGGTTGAGGCATGACACTAAATACTTCAAATACAGGGAATAGTAATAGCCTAGTAAAATTAGATTATTGCACCCATTTCCAGAGGCCTTCACTATGAAATCCAATACATCCAACAATGTCATGAAACATAAAGGACCCGATTTCATGCAAGTGGGATTCCCAAAGGAAATTCTTACTGACCAGGGGACTCCCATTGTATTCAAAGTATGCCTAAATTAAAGACCTAGTTGCAAACAGATACTTTATGAATCATTCTCATACATACAGGCTAGCAGAGCACCTTGCTCAGAGTCTATAGAACCTTCACAGGAAATTGATCTCAGAGGATCCCAAGAATTGGGATGACCTTCTACCTTCGGCTCTTTTCATGGAACAGAAAATTCCCCAAGCTTCCACTGAGTACTGTCTGTTTGAACTAGCCTAAGGAAAAGAACCCAGGGATGGCTGAGGTGACCAGGAAGGAGGAACTCTCTAGTTTGTGCAAACTGTATAAGGGAGCCTCAGATTGATCTTCAACCTGGCACAATATTATTTTCTGACCTGCCAGGGCAAGCAGAAGGACTTGTGTGATAGAGAAGCCAAATTGAGGAGGCTTCTTGTCCTGGGCCTAATTCTGGCTTCATAGATTTAGCTTGTGACTAAATGTCACGTTCCCTTGTGAGTCATGCAAGTTCTTAGCAACCTTAACCATCATGTACAGCAGGATGATCACTAAAAAAAACTCCCAAGTGTATTATATAAACTGCCTTAAGACCTGGAGGAAACTTGAAGAGCCATGTTTGATGGTACATCTGGGGAAGGGACAAGAGATCCAGGTTCAGCTGCTTCCAATGGACCAAAAGTACTGAGAAGGCCTTTAGGGTGTTAAAGAATTATTGTGTCAGCCCATACTTCTAATAATGCCTCATTTTAATGATCCACTAATCCTGCTAATGGATGCCTCCCAAGTGAGGTTAGCGGCAATGATTTCTTAAGAATGGACGTGGGTAAACAACCCACTCTTTTCAGTAGAAAAATGTCCCATGCGAGAGGAACTATGCAGCCCTTGAATTAGAGTGAGTAAACATCAGGTGCATCATAGAACCTTGAAAAACTGCAGGAGCTCACAATGGCCATGGATCATGCCACACTTACTTGGTGGTCAGGAAATAAGGGCACACAACCATGAGGTGATTCCTAATGCTATAACCATACTCTTTTAATATTGCACTGCAGATCAATGTGGATTATCTAAGCAGAAACCGTATGTCAGAAACCCAAATATGCCAAGAAGAAAAGGGGATATATGTGACGAGTTTCCCTGCTATTGGGGCATTTGAAAATACACATAATTCTTCTTTCCCTTCATAGTATTTGGTTTCAATTGGATGTCTCATAGGGTCCATGAGATGGTCATATATAATAATTATAATATATTATAAATAAAGAATCTTTTTGTTGGGTCTGTAACCAAATCAATGTATGTGTTTCAATAGACCATTCAGCAATGGTGCCTTTTTTGGCTTTCTGCACCTGTTCTCTGGGAGTAATTTCTTCTTCTTCAATAGCCCTAACCTGTGTTAATTAGTCTGCTTGTTCATTTTGTCTTTATTATTTTCTTGTGTTTTGTAGTAACTCTTGATCTTTTTACAATACATAGGACCTTATTCCAAGTTTGGTGGTAATTCAGGAGTAAATCTGCTGGATTACCAACCAAATATGTTACCATTACTGCCAGTTGGTCAGGTTGGTTTAACATAGGATTACAAGTGGTGGTAATTGCTGAATATTGTAGTCCATATGACCCGATGGGGATTTTTGGCGGATTCATCGCCCACATAATTAAGTTACTGCTGAGAATCAATTTAAAATGGTAAATCTGCCAACTTTCAGCAGAATTACCGTTACCACTGGAAAAATTGAGGAATTTACTGAGCAGTCATTGCGCTGGTGGAATCACAGAGTGGTAATAATGCTGGCGGAATTACTGCTAGGCTGAACTAGCGTAATTTCACAAACGAGAAGCTTAGCAGCTAAAACATCAATCAATCTTCAATCCACCATTTCCCTTTGCCATCCAGCTACCAAACTTAGGGGAACATGCTAGGAGACAAGGGCAACACGAGGTTGCCAGAATTGAGGGTCTCAAACTCAAATTCAGTGAGGCAGAACTGCAGGTATTGGCAGATGAGGTGGCGGCCAATGCTGTTGATCTGTTTGGGGCAAATCAGGGCAAAACATCTGTCCACCGCAAGAGCACCATATGGGTCAAAATAAGTGACAAGTTAGTGGCAGTGGCCGCTATGCAATGGGACGTGGAAGACTGATGGAAGAGGTGGAATTACCTCAAGAGCATGTCCACAGTCTCCTTTCCACTCTTTACCATGAGAAGACTGCCACTGGAAGAGGCACAGTGGACCCACTGCACCTTACATCCTGGGAGGAGAGAATGGCAAGCCTCCTTCACATGGAATTCTCGTCATCATCTGTTGGATGATGTCAGATAATACAAAATACAATTAATATGACCATATATCAACTGAGATATCCTGTCTTGAATTTCTCTTGTCAGAATCATTTCCACTGGATTCACAAAATATTCAAACTACAGCTACAACCAGCAAAAATCCTGCCATTCGTCATTCCCTCTTTTTAGGAGATAATGATTTGTGGATAAATGTATTTTCTATTTGAGTCATTATTTCTCTGACTTTTTCTGAGCTCCTTCCCTATGTACTTGGATCCATTGTTTGGCCTGAATGGAACTGATCTCTGTGAGGTCTGTCTAATACAATGGTTGGATCTAGGCTTGTATAAATATTCTGATGTAAAGACCATCTATTACTAATAATGTAACCGAGGGCCTCTTCTATTGCAATGACGGACTTCTTTCAATCACAGATTGCCCATCTGCTGGTGAGAATTGCACCCACTTCATCATTAACACTATGATTATGTTTTTTTAATGATTGTCTTCAGTTTCACAGTTGACACATACTCCGTACTCTGGCAGGAGTCAAAACAGCACTACTGCACGACTGCCACTTGGCTAGCCACTTGCTTAGATGTGCGCGTTGATGCCCTCTTCTGCTGTATTTGCAATCAGGCAGTTCATAATGTAGAGCATCAATCCCTGCAGGTGAGGGTAAACAATAACAGACTCACCAAGCAGCTGACACTGCTGCCCGACTTCCAATTATCCAACCACTTGCTTAGATGCATGAGCTGAGATGCTCTTCTCTGGTATTTGAAATCAGGCAGTTCACAATGTAGGGTGTCGATCCCTGCAGGCAGGGGTAAATGATCACAGATTTGCCAACCGGCTGACAGGTACTCGGGCAGGAGAAAAACCAACACTGCTGCCCGGCTGCCCCTTATCCAGCCACTTGCTTAAATGCGCAGCACGATGATGCGCTCTTCTCTGGTATTTCAAATCAGGCAGTTCACAATGTAGTGCATTGATCCCTGCAGGCGTGGGTAAACGATCACAGATTCACCAAGCCGCTGACACGTACTGCGGCAGGAGAAAAAACAGCACAGCTGCATGACTGCCACTTATCCAGCCACTTGCTTAGACGCGTGTGCTGACATGCTCTTCTCCAGTATTTGAAATTAGGCAGTTCACAATGTAGAGCATTGATCCCTGTTGACAATGGTAAACTAGCACACAATCGCCAAGCCACTGACACATACTCCACAGCAGAAAAAACAGCACTGCTGCCCGACAGCCACTTATCCTGCCACTTGCTTAGATGCGTGGGCTGACACACTTTTCTCCGGTATTTGAAATCGGGCAGTTCACAATGTAGAGCGTTTAAATATAGAGCGTCGACCCATGCAGGCAAGGGTAAATGATCACAGATTTGCCATACCACTGACACGTACTGTGGCAGGATAAAAACTCTCTTAAACAATAAGTCCTCCAGGATGGCAAAAATGTATCTTTCAACCAACAACTTCTGTAGGATGACCTTCTGGTAAACTCTCCTGGCAGGAAGCCTTAAGTAAATTCTTCAGATCCCCTATTATACTCTCCTGTCAGGTATCTTTCCACAATGTTGTATTCCTTTGTGTATTTCAAATGGATTGTCCGGTATACTCCCCTAACAGGAATCCTATTTTGGGGCTTGCAGATGCAATAATATGCTTCTCTGCCAGGTATCTTCCTTCCCAAATGCTCATTGCCTGATGTGCTTCTTTCCCCGGGGCTTCTCTTAATGTTCTCACTGTTTTTCAGTATAGCACAGTTAAATTCCATCACTGCCTATACTTCCTTGGCTTGAGGTACTACTTGTTCAATTTTTTCCAACATTGATATCTCATATATGGAGACTTGTTCAAGTTTGGCCTTTTAACTTCTTCAGTATTATTCATCTGCTTTTGGTAACCATTGCTCCAACTTTCCCCATATTGATAACTCGTGTATGGAGACTTGTTCTAGTTCTGTCCTTTAACTCCTTCACTAGTATTCATTGGCTTGTGGCAATACTTGCTCCAACCTTCCCCATATTGACATCTCATACATGAGGATTTGGGCCAATTCTGTCTCTGCATTCTACTTGGTTGGAATTCAAAATAAGTTCTTAATGACTCACGTACCTGTCTGTACGCCCTGGGGTCCCCAACATCACTGGGCAGACTCACATGTGTCTGGTAGCATTCCCGACCTGTGGCACATTGCTCCGGTGAAGCTTTCACCTTGGGACGGCACCTCCTGCTCTGCAGACCTTCTTCCAGCTGTTCTGCTGGCTCCGCGTGCACCCGTCAGTACGCATGCTAATTCTGGCCACAACCGCATTCCTGGTAGTCTTGCTGAAACTGCTGGCTTCCCAGCGGTTCTTCTACAGTGCATGTGGTGTCTTCTGTGACCTCTTGCTACTCCAATAAGTACTGCTGATGGGTGGCAAAATGAATGCTCCTGCTTTCTCCAGGCTTGTCCATTCCTGTGCTGCTGACTTCTGCCTTGGTTTGACTTCCTTCATCTTCCGACCTGCTTCCCTCCTTTCCTCCAATGCAGAGGCCATTTTTAAATGTCCCACACACCTGAGCCTCATTACACCAACTAGCCTGCATGTTCAGTTTAGTGTTTCCTTTGATCCATATTAACTCCTTCTTCCTCTTCCTCGTCTCAGTACTTGAGGCTTTATGAGAGTCTTAAGGTGATTTTGTTTAGGATTTTTAGTTAGCACAAAAACATCAGAGACAGGATGTGTTGCATTTGAGTTATGTATATATATATGCGGTGTGAATGGTATTCTGCTCAGAATGAGGGGGGAAGAATACTGTGTCTCTCCTAATGGATTCATTAACTCCTTCTGGTAATTGTCCCTTCCCACATGACCCTTCTTTATAATAACACCCCCAGGGTCGGTATCAGGTAGCAGCTGCCGTCCCCTGGCAATGTGGGAGGAGATTATCACAAGGGAATCAATCATTGCTCTGCGGGATTAATCACAATACACTCAAGTGAGAGTAGCCCCTCTGCCAAATAGCCACAATAAGCTCCACCCAGATAAAGTCCTTATTTGGATCATTTGCTGCAGAAAATCAGACACAATACACTATATCCTCTTGGATTACTGAGTGACAGCACCTCATATGTCTAATCCAGTGTGTGACCTTATTCAATGATGCTTTTTTGGCTCTCTTATGTTTTTGTTTAATTTGAGTGTATTCACCATATACACAAAGTGACTATTCTTAAATAGGTGTGTCTTATGTTCACCTTCTTTAGTCCTCCCCAGCCAAATATTCTATTTCCGCAATTTTTAGCCCAGGATCTGCTATATGTCTGTTCACCACCAGGGGGCCTATTGGGTTTATATTGTGCTTGCATTGCATTGTATTGTATTGGTCATTTATATAGCGTCCTTTCCCCATTTGTATGGCCTCAATGTGCTTTGTGGTTGGAACACCCTCAGTGACCATAGTCCATGTGTGGGAGATTCTATGAAATGATTCAAAGATGCTTGTTTGCATTTTGGCAGGTTAGGACTTAGGTGGGCTGGCTAGTCTCCATTAAGCAGCCAGGAGGCCGGGCAAGTGGGCCAGTACTGGTGGTGGTTTAGGATAGAGTTTTAGTGCCGGAGATTCGATGTGTGCCCAGCTACACCAAATTCTTTTGTAGGTTGTCGCTGTATGCTAATGACAGAGGTGTTGAGGTACGTCAGGGGTTTCAGTGTGGATGGCTATGTGAGCTGCCAGGCCAGAATTGCATAGCCATAGCTGCATTCTAGAGTGCATGGATAGGAGGCCATGCCTGCAGCCTGTGTCCAGAGACGTGCTGCAAGATATACATACCATAAACTTGGAAGGAATCCATCTTCAATGTCATTTTCCTATCTCAAACACGAATGGCTGGTCTTGCCAGTTTTGGCCTCCCTAGATTGAAAGTCTGAGCTGTGGGAGTGGGGCCCGGAGGGTTGGGGCGATGTTCGATCATCTGTTGGTGAGGAGTTTGGGGGGCGTAAAATGTGTCACAGTGTGCCACTGCTAATGCTGACAGTATCTGTGGAGGTTTGGGTGGGTAGTTGTGTTGTTGGGTTTGGGCTATTGTTTCTGTGCACGTATCGACAGTATAGAGTGCAAGGGGTTTCAAGAGAAGGAAGGCAAGAGCCAGGTTTTGAGGGCCTTTCTGAATGCCAAGTTATTGTCAATGTTGCGGGTTTGGAGGGGCAGAAAGTTCCAGATGATCAGTGCTTGGATGGAGAAGGAGGATCCACCCCTTCTGGTGGAGTTGTAATGTGGGACAACTAGGAGAGATGCTGTGCCAGAACTGGGTGTCTTCGGGGGGTGGTAGCGAGTGACTTTGTCTTGGAGGAATTATGGGCTAGTGTTGTGGATGGCATGATGAGTGATGCACATGGCATTAAAGGTAGTGCGTCGACCAATAGGGAGCCAATGGAGAACTCTTAGTAGATGGCTGATGTGTTCTCTGGGAGAGAGGCTAAAGAGTAGGCAGGCCACAGCATTTTGGATTCTTTCTAGTGTTGTTAGCGGAAACACAGGTGTGCCTGGATATAAGCAGTTTGCATAGTCTAAGTGGGAGAGAATGATGGAAATGATGGCAGAGAAATGCTGAGAATAGGTGAGGTATGGGAACATACGCCTGAGGATGTGTAGATGGAGGAAACAGGTTCTGCATACCCATGTGTTGGGCGAGGGATACATCCATGTCCAGTGTGCATTCAAGGTTTTTCACCAAGATGGAGGTTGCCGAGGTGCGGAGGTTGGGGGCTAGGGATTGAGGCCAGCGAATAGGATGGGAAAGGAGCACTGTTTTCCCGCAGACTAGAATTTCCACTTTCCAAGGATTGAGTATGAGGTGGTTGGTAGTCATCCAGTAGTCAATATCCGAGAGGCATGATGACAGATCTGGATGGTTGGAGCCTGGTGATTTGTGGATTTTGAGGATGATCTGGGTGTCGTCTGCGATGTTGTAACAGTGAGATTGTTGGAGTAGATGAGTGTGGGGAGTGGGTTCACATAAATGTTGAGGAGGAGGGGAGATAGGGCTACTACTTGTGGGACCTCTTTTGGTACGAGTTGTGAAGCAGAGGTGAAAGAGTGGAAGAGCACACTTTGTGATTGATTAGAGATGAAAGAGGAGATCCAGGAGAGGGCAGTGAATTTGATTCCTAAAGAGTGTAGCCTGTCTGGGAGAATGGTGTGGTCAATGGTATTAAAGGCAGCAGAGAGGTCAAGGGGGATGGGTACAGTGCAAACTTCTGCATCCGCTGTTCTTTTTAGGGCATCCCAGCGGAACACCAGGGAGAACTCTGCTCCTCTGAGCATTCTGAAGCCAGATTGGGAAGGGTCCAGGAGGTTTTTGGCTTCAGTGAAATGGCTGAGCTGCTTGTATGCTGTGCGGTCCATGAGTTTGGCCATGAAGCGGGTGTTGGAGATGGGCCAGTAGTTCTGGGGGAGGAGTGGTTCAAGCATAGGTTTTTGAGGAGGGGTTTGAAGTAGGAGGTTTTTAAGGCTTTCTGGAAAGTTCCTGATGTTAGGGAGTGGTTGAGGAGTGAGCGTGCGATACTGCCTGCACAGGTTCAGGCTAAGATGCTTTTTTTTTTAAGGAATCCTCAGGGGAACTGGATGGGTGGCTTTGTGCTAGGAGCGAGAGTAACTCCTGAGATGAGGTGGAAGAGAAAGAGGCAAAAGTTTGTATTGTGAGGGTGTTTGGACGGAGCAGGCTGTGGATGGGTAATGGGCAGGGGCATTATTTCTAATTTATAGATGATGGCGGAGTGTTTGTTGATAGTGACATTGTGGAAGTGTTCTAATAAGGCAAAGCATAGTGATTGTGAGTTGGGTGGAAATGGGGTAGAGCAGCCCGGAGAATTGAATTTCGAAATCATTCTATGCATTTCCTTGCTCAGGTTGCGAGAGTTTAAGATTCTGTACTCATAGAATGCTTTCTTGGTTTTTATGATTTCCAATCATCTGTATGCCCTTGTTCGTCTTGCTAGGGTGGTTTTATTCTGGGCGGTTGGGTTGGTTCGCCATGTACCTTCCAGATGGTACTTGAGGGTTTTACAATTTGAGGTTGGCGGTATAACACCTTGGTGTGGGGCCTGAACTCTGAGAGGGCTTTTTTATTGGCATAGGGCTGTGAAGGCATTTGAGAGTTTGATTGGTGGGGGGGGGGGTTTCTGGAGGGAGCGTGCTCGGAGTGAGAAATGTGGAGGTTGGGGGTGGTCGGGTGTGACCTTGGGCGCCGGCTGTGGTTGAGAGTGGTACAGAGAAGAAGATTGCTGCGTAATCTGTCCATGTTAGGGGGCATTGAGGCAGTGTGGACATGATATTTGTGGTGTTAAAGACCGCATTGAGGGTGTGGCCTCCAGTGTGGATGGCCATGGAGATGTGTTGTATCAGGTTGAAGGCTTTTATGTTGTCTGTGAGAGAGGGGAGTCAAAAAAGATGTTGAAATCAACTAGGATGGTAAGTGTTGGATGAAGGTTGAAGTTAGTTGTCAGAGTGTCGCAGAGTGTGTTCTTGCAAAGTTTTTGTTGTAGCCAGGGGGTCTATAAATGAGTAGGTTGCTGGGAAGCTGTCTGAGACAGAGGGTGAGAGTTGATGTTTTATAAGGAGGGATTCATAGGCTGTGGTGGTAGCTGAGGTGTCCTTAATAAGTAGTGGAAATTGGTGTTTGTGTAGTATCAGTAGTCCCCCACCCCTTCTTGATCTGTTCCGAACAACAAGGTTGTAGCCGGGTGGGAAGGCCTCATGTGCAAGGGGCTCGTAATCGCCAGCAAACCCAGTCTCTATGATGAAAAGAACGGCTGGGTTTTCATTTGAGATAAGATCAAAGATGTTGAATTTGTTTTTAAGATACTGACCTGGTGTTGATGAGGATGCTAGAGATTTGGTGGGGTTTGTTTGCAAGTGCTGGATGGGTTCAGTTGGGGATTGTAGAAGGAGAGAGTGTGGAGGAGGGGGAGGTGGCAAGGGATTGCAGGTGGGTGACCTTGGGAGGGCATGGGGGTTGGTCATTGTGGGTTGGGGGAAGCGGGTGGTCAGAGGAGGGCATGGGGGGGTGCGGGAGGAGGAGGTAGACCAGGGGGGACAGGGGGCGAGGGGAATAGGGCTAATACCGGGTTGGGTGCCAGTGGGGAGGCTTGGTGCCTATAATGAGGTGGCAGGGATTGGGGTCTGGGTTGGAGCACGGTGACACTAAGTGGGGTCTGAAGTGGCATAGGTCTGGGCTCTTCCGTGACCATCATGTGGCCCATGGGTTATGGGGAGAGTAGGGGAAGTTTGGCGTTTTGCCTAGGGCTGCTCTTGCTGTGCTAAGAGAAGGGAAGCCTGAGTTGGGGGCGGGGGTGCTGTGTTGTTCTGGAGAGGTGCGAGGTGATGGCGCAGGTGAACAGGTTTGGAGTGGGAAGGTTGGCTTACTTGGGTCGCTGGGCGTTGCAGTATGCTCAATGGGTAAATGTTATCAGCTCCCACTCTCCATTATGCTGCTCTCGCTTGTGCAGAGCGAGATCTACATGGAGGAAGTAGCAGGGAGGGAAAGGAGGGATGATCAAGTATGAAGGAGGGGCATATATCTTGGAGTTTTGGTGGGTGAGGGGAGCTGTGAGACGAGGTGGAGGGTTTGGAGGTTTGGCTGTACATTGGAGAGGGTTAGGGTCGGGTGTGGTGGGTCTCGTTAGACATACTAGCTCTGATTTGGGCAGTGTGTGGGATGGTGTCTATCCTGTGGGTAGGATACATCCTTAATTGGGAGGTCACACACAAATGGATGGTGAAATTGGAGTAAGGTGTGGGATTAGGGGTGCTGGGTCTGGCCGGTAAGTGTAGAAACAGAAACACCTAGATTAGAGACACCTGAATAGAGGAAGTGTAGAAACAGGAACACATAGATTTGGGACACCTAAATAGAGGGGGTCATGTCCACTTGGGGCACAACAGTAGATTTACACTCACCCAACCCTTGGACACCTGGACAGAGGGAGAAACACCTAAAAGGGGGGGCACAACAGAAAATCCAGTAACACCTAGATTTGGGACACCTGGCTAGAGGGAGAAATGCCCAATAGGGAGGCACAACAGTAGACAGTAAATGCAGTAATGGCTAGATTTTGGATACCTGGATGGAAGGGAAATGCCTTAAATAGGGGTACAGCAATAAATGCAGTAACACCTAGATTTGGGGTATCTTGATGGAGGGAGAAATGTGTATAATGGGGGTTCAACAGTAAATAGTAAATGCTGTAACACCTAGCTTTGGGACCCCTGAATAGAGGGAGAAACACCTAAAATGGGTGTACACCAGTAAATGCAATGACACATGAATTTTGGATACCTGGATAGGGGAGAAATGGCAAAATTGGGGTACAACAGTAAATGCTGTAACACCTAGATTTGGGACACCTGGATAGAGGGATAAACGGCTAGTATGGGGGCACAACAGTAGACAGTAAATGCAGTAACAGCTCGATTTGGCATTACTGGATGGGGAGAAACTCCTAAAATGGGGGTACAACAGTAAAAGCAGTAACACCTACATTTAGAACACCTAAATACAGGGGAAAACACCTAAATGGGGTACAACAGTAAACACACTAAGACCTAGATTTGGAACACCTGAGGGAGAAATGCCTAAAATGGTTGTACCACAGTGGGCAGTAAGTGCAGTATCAGCTAGATACGAGAGCAGCACCTAATATGGAGACCCAAGAGTTAAGGAAATGGTGCTTAACAGATGAAGTGTAGCAGTGAATAAGACTGTTCCTTACTAGCTAGCAAACCTTAGTAAATTAAGGTATGAGGCTGAGAGGGGCAGTAGGGCTTTCCAGAATACAGTAATTATTGTAATCCCCCCCGCCCCAGAGCACTCTTACCTTGTCAGTTGCTGCTGGCTGACGGCGGCAGGCTTCACAGGCGAACACGGGCAAACAAGGACTGGAGCTGCTCTATAAATTTATACATTTTAACTTCCAGTAAGTCCTGGCCACGTTTATCTCTTACTTGCCTTTCCTTTGCTGTGCAAGACTTATCCGTAACTCGAATGGTAGCCATTGGTCCCCCTTTAGATCAATTGAGGGATTGTAGTGCCTTGTCTCTACCTTTTACGACAGATTTTCCTTGACTACTGCCAGATCTATTTGCATATTTTTAATTATAGTCCACATGTCTGCTAGCAGCAATACAATGTTTCTGGAGCACATGCATCCCCACAGTTGTGCCAATAGTTTACCTTCCAGTTGCTTTACTAATAGGCAACACTGTAGCAGGTTAATACTCCCTGCTTGATACACTAGTTGTCCCATGTCCTCTATCAACAAATTGCAATCGTTCTTTGTTAGTATTTATGGGATCATTTAGTTCTAAGACTTTGAATCTATTTGAAACTGTGACATCAGGGTGATTTGTTGTCCCATCTTATACAACTTGAATCGGTCCCATAGTTATTTTAGGGTACATATGATCCTTCTTCCTATGCATTTCATCTGGTTTACGGTAATTCCTCCCTCCTATTTGATTATCAAATTTAGGTTTCTTAAAAGCTTGCAGTGTATCACCCAAGTAAAAGCAATTGCTTACTGCCCTTACTTTTCTTTTTGTTCCCAGCCACATCTTCTTGCTTGTTGAGTGGGCAAATTAATTGGTCCAGTTTATTAGTTCTACTACTTTGGGTAGACTTTGCTGGCGAGGTGGCACTGGGATCAACGGAAAGTAGCCTATGATCATTTGTAATTATGCAATTGGGGGCAGAGGCTTTTGTTCCTGCCATTGATGTGGCTGAGTTTACATCTTTCAGGGAAGTGTGATGAATCGAGGGAATTTGTCTCTTCACCCCAAAGGGTGTCCCTTCCTGTGAGGCTAGGGAGGTGAGACCACTCCGCAATACCCTCTCTAGGGGTAGAAGCAAATAGCAGAGACAAGTGGGACCTCACTGGGAGAGACTCACCCTTTAATACAAGGACTACCATTTCCATGAGGAAGAAGGTAGAGTCAGCACAAGCTGACAAGCCTGTGCATTTGAATCTCGCTTGAAGCGGGAACAAGAGAAACCAAGAGAGAGACAGACTGAACAAACAGAGGATGGAATGCTAGACCCAGGGTGCCATTCTAGCATGAGAAACCCAGAGAGGCAACACCAGGAGAGACACTGGAATTCCAGACACAAGCCGCCAGCCTCATACAAGAAACCCAGAGAGGGGAAACATGAGAGAGATGCTGCAATGCGAGACCCAAGGCGCCAGGCAAGTAAGAGAAACATAGAGAGGGGAAAACAGGATACAGACACTGGAACGCTAGACCCAAGGCACCAGCCAAGCACAAGAAACCCAGAGAGGGGAAACCAGGAGAGAGATGCTGGAACACCAGACCCAAGGCCCCAGCCTAGCATGAGAAGCCCAGAGAGGGGAAACCAGGAGAGAGACGCTGGAACGCCAGACCCAAGGCACCAGCCGACCACAAGAAACCCACAGAGGGGAAACCAGGAAAGAGACACTAGAATGCCAAACCCACGGCACCTGCTAAGCATGAGAAATCCAGAGATGAGAACCCGAGAGAGAGAGACGCTCAGACATCAAAGCTAGGGCGCAAACCGAGCAAGAGAAAGCAGTGGGAAAGCATCCCAACATTGGGTGTGACAAGACCACAGGAACCCGTGGTGTACAGTCAGTCCTCGGGTCCCTCCAACGTCACCAAAGCCACTGAGCAGCAAAGGACACAGGGTGTCAGACGCCTTGTCAGCAGACAATGATATCACCAAGAATAAAGAAAGAAAAAGGAGAAGCCTAACGCCGAAGTACAGGCTACAACGAACAGAGACCGGAGAAGTGATCATAATGCAACGAGGCTCCCGGAAATGTTCCCCTACAGAATAGAAGGTAACGGGGGTAACAAATATAACAGGTTGCCTGCCAAAAAAAAGCAGCATGTTATCCAAATAACTCGTCTCAGCATAAACGTCCCATTTAAGGAAATTACTTTAAACTATAGGGAGAAAAGAGGAAATAATAATATAAGAGAGAAGAATAACACCCCTAGAAGCCAATTTTGAATACCATACTCGGTGAAACAGGGAGAGGGATAAACCAAGATATACAAGAAGAAGAGAAAATAAATAGGAATAATAATGTTGAACGGGAGGATAGCTCAGTGGCAACGTGCTCACCTTGGAAATCAGGACTTGGAATAAGACGACACGAAGCAACACAGGCTCGATCCCTGGGTCCGCGCTTAGAAACCTAAGTTATAAATATGCAACTAAGACAACAACAAAAACAAATTCTGTAACAGTGCCTCGATGCCCCCAGGCTGTGTGAGCGCTTTAAAAATGCAAATAAAATAAAAACATTTTTTTTGAGAAATCAGACAAGTAAGGTTAAACAAGAGATCAACATACCAAAGTAATCGAAATCTTTATTGTCAGAAGAAAATGGCTATTCTGACATACGAATCAAACAGGGGAACTCTGAGCATAAGGGAAAACTACAAGTGGCCCTTGACGAGTTGCAGAGACTGGTGCAAGATATTCAAAGAGATTCTGTGAGGAATTCTTACTACTGAAAGATCTCCATGACTGGTACCCTACCGAGAAGGATTTCACTCTACACTTATAAGTTGGTTTTTATAGTGGTAGGGTCAGTTAGGGTAGTTTTGGGCAGTGGACTCTTTCCTTTGGGACTTTCGTGACAGACTGTCGAGCACATTAGTTAGTAAGGTAAGCAGGGACAAGTCACAGTCATAGGGAAAGTTAGGCCTTTTATCTTCTTTTGGATGAATACAAATACACTATGCCATCTACGAATCTGTGTCCTTCTTCTGATCGCCACAGAAGCCATGGTACTGAATAAGTCCTCAATTTCATAAATTGATAAATGTTCTTCCTAAGTTGGTTTGCTACTAGCAATAGATCTATTTGTGCCCTTTGTTGCTTGCAAAGTTGTAGTCACTTTCCTTTTTCCCATTCTTGGGCATGGCCACTTGGCTACATAAATTAGCAAAATCAATTGCATGTTTTGATTTAGGATGACACAGTTATCCTGCAATTGAGTGTTACACTATTCTAGTCAGGACCTTAACCTGTATGGTTTCATTTCAAAATATCAGATTCTAAACAAAGGAAAATGGCAATTTAGCATTTATGAACAACGGTTCTGTAGAGCTTAAGATGACACAAGTAAAATATATCTAAGAATAATATTATCCCATACAATACAATTATATACTGTGATTAGGAAACAATAACACCATACCACAAACTATGTATCTGTCAGTAAAATTGTTCATACAATGATAATCAATCCAATTCGAATTGCATTCCATTAGTTTGCCTGTTTAAATCTGCACAGGGTGCCTATAGAATTCAACCATGTGTTAAACTATCTCTGTGAAATGCCACTCCAAGCTGGTGTCGGGAAGGCTCGGCTGCTCAGGGGGCACCCTTAGTCTGACTTCCTCCAACCCCCCCCCCCCAACACCCAGATAATCCAAATTGTGTGTGGGTTGGCCGTGGGTCAAGGTGCAAAGGTGTAGCAGATGGGAAGTGGGAACGCGAAAGCAATGTTCACACAATTAAGTGTGTATACATTTCTTAGTTAGTGGAAGCTCAACTGTCCTCATCATGTCCTGGTTCTCATCAAAAGGTAAAGTTAGCTGGTGTCAGGAATGCTCGACTTCTTAGGGGACACCCTTAGTCCACCACCACCCCCTTGACACCCAATTGGTACAAGTGAACCTGGGGGTCACAGATCGATTTTAACAATGCAGACGTGCAGCAAAGTATGCAGGAAAGGCAACTGGGTAGACCACCAATGCAGCTCCTTGAGGCCACCACAAGAGCGAGCAGGGCGCTTTTAATCCAGCCACCAAGCTAGCAGTAAGCAATGAATCTGGGGCAGGTGTTCTCTATCGTTCCACAGTTTTCCTTGCACCTCTCTCCTCAATGCTGCCTCAATGTCACAAAACCCTCGGCTGCCTGGAGACCCAGCAATGTGCATTCACCAAACATAAACCTCTTAGAATTGCCTCTGGTATATCTGCCTCTGATCGTAGGCGCCTGAGTGCATCGGGTAGCCAGGCTGCATGATACGCCACTCAGCTTCCGAGTAGAACCAGTAGGGGTGTGGGCTCCTTGCCCCTTCCGGCTCCAATAGCACAAACAGTGGCGCTCTTTGTTGGCAGACTTCGCCACAAGTGAGACCCATTTTCTTGTTTCTCTCTGGCCTTCCGGAGGCAGCCCAAATAGCGGCTTCCACCTGAAAACTGAGTGACAGAATCGGGAGGCTAATGGGTGTTTGAAGTGGCATCTTAGAGGCAAAGGGCACAGTGCTCATGTGATTCAGTGACCCAAATAATGATGACCCATCTTTTTTTAGGGGCGCATCAGTGTCTGAAATCTTATAGTAAAAGTCAATGTAACTTCTCCCTTAACCCAACAAGAAATAAAGACTAGTATTGGAATAAAGGTGCTTAGTAATGCTCGAGAAGCTATTATGAATACCCAACTCTTCCAGCCTGGTACGACGTTCATGCATCGGCCCTTTGCTTTCGCTGCATTTTCTGCCAATAATGATTTCCGGAAAAAAACATTGATAAATATGGGGGGGGGGGTTGTTGAGGACATATCAGGGGGGTAGAATTGGGTGGCGGATAGGGAATAAATAATAGGGGAGGTGGATTCGAGAGGGTCCCCCTCATCCTAATAAAGAAATATGAAAAAATCTATTATTTGTTTGGGGCAAACATTTCTGGAAAAAAATGCTGCAGAAAACAAAAACTGAAGTTCAATGATCATAGAACCATTCCAGCTCTTCCAAAGCGTGCAGCCATGTGTCCCATCGAAGACCATTGACAAGTCCATGAATGCCACATAGAGGAATCCCACTGAGACCACATGGTTATTGTTGGTGACAAGTGAAGGTTTCAAACCTTGCACCTCCATTCCCACTGAAAAACGAAAAACAAATGAGTCTAAAACGATATGTACATTCACCCAAACCTGCAATCTATTCAAAACAGCTTAGTGATATGTCACTGACCGTGAGAGGCCTAGAACACTTGCGATTGCCTCTTTCCCGTGTATCAAAGATTGGAACGACACAGCTAACTAACCATGAGGGAGGTAAATCTCTTGTCACAACAGCTACTTTTAATACATTAGTGTTAATATATTCAATAGCAGACCAGTCCATTTTATATAGGCCCCCGTAAGGAGGAGGTGCCTTGAAGGCCGCTAATATTAACAATTTCCCTTAGATTCATTAATGGTTTCCCTGTCTATTAAACCACCCTATAACTCTATGAATCTGTTTAACTCGTGCAAGCAGGTAGAGCAGACAGAATGTGGTTCAAAAATGCCTACAGGAACTTGGGGACCCTTTAGAAATAAAACAGGACTTCTTGACGTAAACAGCGTTGAGGGTGGGTCACCAGAAAGTGCAGTATTCTCCAGATGCCCACAGCCTACAGGGTTATTGTTCCAAATCATGACGTTCAAACTTAGTCTTACAAGCCCTTAACCCGCCAAGGAATCCCTAATCTATCTGTCCAAGGGATGTGACCAACCGAAAGTTCCAAACCTTTACTATTTAAGTCCTTAGCACCCAGGATAATCCCTAAGCAAAAACATAAACTATCTGATTCTTGGCCAACCACAGATTCCACACCTCTTTATTTACACTCCTAGTCTTAAACACAAAAGAACGAAGATTCTCCTATGAAGGCACTTCCATGATATAGTCACAGTCTGGACCCTCCTGGCTCTTCCTGCTTTCACTCTCACCTTTCAGACCTCCCCCAGGTCCATAGCCTCTCCGACTGCTCAGCAGGATTCACCTTTCCTTTTTTAGCTTCAAGATTTAATTGCTGGTGTCATTCAGTATATCATTTCCTGATATTTCTAGCTACCAGATACGTCCACACGTCTTCTCCTCATTCAGTACAGGTTTCCCCTCCAGACCACAGGATTTACACCTCCTTGGTTCTCAAGTGTCTCCACACCCTGGCATTGCCAGTATTCACTTGGAGAGGTCTCACTACAACCTAGTTTCTCAGCGTTCACTTGTTGGCAAGTTTCACACAACCTTCTTTTTCAGAATTCACTTTGACGGGTTGTTAAGCAAAGTTTGTATGCAGTACCCTCGGGGAACACTACAAACAACTCTGACTAGAGGTATAGGAAACCCAACCTTTGGTATGAGCTTGTACTACACAGTTTTGGTAGTGTGTTGAGCAGCCAGGCTTATCTCAAAAGGGGCCAATGTGAACTTCTGGGGAGTTACACAGAGAGTCACAGTGACCAGTATTCAAATAAACTCTTACACTCAAGGTTTCTTGAATAAACAATTATTAATTTAGAATAATCCTTCTTCAGAAGGGAGCAATATAATAGTAACATACAAATACACTTCAATACTGTACGCTCTTAGTTTCTAAATCAGTAAAGACCCTTTTGGGATGGCCCACCGACACAACCTACAACCTCAGGTGACTTCAATAACTAGGGTGCTAGTGCTATTAGAGTACTGTTATAAGTTGGTAAAAGGAAAAGATTATTAGAACAACAAGAGACCACAAATATTCTTAAGCAGGCAAATACTTTTGGATTCCCACAGCAGAGTCATTCAGTATATAGCAGGCTAGGCCAAAGTCAATGGGCAAAAGTCTTATATAGGATGAAGCACTTCTGGTAGGTAAGTAGAAAAGTATTTGCATAATGTTTTAGAAGTCTTTCAAAAAAAGAAGAATCAAATTTAGGGCCACAAGCCGTTAGATTTGTGAGTGGTAGAAGTTTCAAGCAACTCTACAGCAAGAGGTACGCTCTCTCAGACTTTGTACAGTACCTTTTAATTGTGGAAAAAGTGCAGCAGATGACTTTTGTTCCTGTTCAGCTCTGCAGATATCACTGTTCCTGGGCCTCAGTCATGGGGACAAGAGGGAGGACCGCTGGGGACTCCTACACTGCAATGGGACAGTCACCGCTCACAACTGGCAATCTTCAAATCAGTGGCTGTTCAGTGTTTCAGCTCCTTGTGTCTACCGCAAATAGCAACACTGTGGTTCCTGGTTGTCGAGATGGACTTTCCTTGCTTCTGGGGTCCCGCACTCCTTTGAGGGGGCTCAGGCTCAGTCAGTCCTGCTTCTTGGGAGCCCAGAGGATCTTCTAGGCCAGCTTAAAACCAATGCACACAATCCGGTGTTCCTCTCCCTGGCTATACAGTTTCCAGTCGCAACTCTGTGGAAATTCAACCAGCTTTGAGAAGGATGTCCAGGTGTCTTACCTTGGAGTTGATTGGTCCCACCAACGCAAGGGGAGAAGTCGTCCTTGCAGGGGCTTCTCTGTCGATACGAATTTGGAGCTTCAGCACAGCAGCAGGGCGTCACTGGGCAAACCAACGGTCCAGGAGTTGCAGCAGGTGCCCTCTTCAAGTTCGTCTTCAGTTCCTTTGTCCAGTGGTCGACTCTGCCTGCCAAGCTAAAAGCCTCGCCTTTTATTCAGTTCTCTCCAATTCATTCCAGCCTAGCTGTCAGTCACCCAGCAGGGTGGCTGTCCTTGCCGGACAGTCAGCCTGCCAATCACTACAGAGTGCATATGGGTCTCCTAGGAGACTAAGCACAGGGAGTTACAGGCACCTCCCTCTCTTCCTGCCTACCCCAGACACCCTGGAGCCAGAGGCGGGCTTCACTGGTGAATCCTGCCAAAGGCAAAGTGAACAATGGGACCAAACATGGTTTGACGCGCAGAGTAAATTTCGAGAAGGACCTTCCCATAAAGAAACGGCGCAAAAAAGAAGACTGGGGCCATTTTGACAAAAATGGCATCCGTGGTTGCTTTACTGCAGCTGCGAACGTAGCCCGCGGTAAATGCATTGCACAGTAGCTAAAACGAAACCACTGCCACCAGCCATTCAGTGAGGAAAGGGTAACATAAAAATGTTACATGAGAACCTAGACAAAGGGGATACTAGGTAACCCCTCCAGCACCCTACTGTAAGATAGTGTGTGCTGGGTCTATAAAGTTACAATTGTAAGTAAAGTCAGTTTCACTTTACTGCTCTGGGAAACAGTAGTTTATCCCAGAGAAGGTAGTTAAACCCTTGGGAAATCTGAAAGACATCCCTGTGCCACTGCACTGAAAGTGCTGTGTGACACAATGTAAAAGATGATGCCTATGGAGTTTGTCAGACTCCACAACCAAAAGAAACACAGCGTTCAAAATCACAATAATATACATGAGAGAGTGGGAAAAAAGGGTCTCACTCTCTCCAGGTTAAATAAAATCAAGTCCTCAAAATCCAGAAAAGTTGCTGGGGGTCTCTAAGGTGGAGGAATTAGCATATTTTTGAGAATTCTCCCTAACAGGGGTCTCACCACTAGTTGATTTATTATCATTCTGTTAGACAGGTCTCAACAGCGTGATTTTTTAGCATTCATGTGGGCAGGCCTCACCATACCATGGTCTTACAGCATTCATTTGGACAAGTCTCACAACACCCTGGTTTTTTAGCATTGCTTTGGGCAGGTCTCCCCTCCTCCAACACCTTCAGAGCTAGGCAGCGGATTTCATCGCAAGTCCTAAATCCCTGTTTTGGTTCTGGCTCATCTGAAGCCTCTTTGGTTTTCTGGGCCTACATCATTTATAGCAAACTCCCGATAATGTCTACTTTTACGATATAAAATGTAACCATGAGTCTCAATGGGAGGTAATGACCACAGCCAACTTGGTTGCAGTTTTTACCTCCATATGAAGATCTTTGAGGGCCAGTAACAATACCTGGATGATTCTCACTCCTAGAAATGCCAACCTGTACATTAAGCCTCACTTTATTTCCCTCCAATGAAATCGATACTCGGACAGTGGTCAAGGTACGATCCCCACAAGTGATTGTTTTTATAGGGCTTAGCCCAGTAGAGTGTGACTCAATTCCTTTCTTATGTGGCCACGCTCGAAACTAGTATCATCCTCCTGGAAGAAGCTCTTCCCTGGGCTTATTCCACTGCAAGCCTAGTGGTGGTTTTTGACATCTCTGCCTACATTTGAAAGGCATGGAGTCAACAAAAGTGCCTCCTGCATGCCAATGGCCAGTGAGCGTAGTTATACTCGAATTGTGTCTCTTTTCCACCCTACTTTTGTCATTTAGGCAATATAGCCTGATTTTTTGTCTATCAGACAAAAGTAAAATTGGTGTTTTAATGGTGTTGGTTACATGTGTAAGTGGTGGTTATGTTTTATTGTTCTCTTGTACTTTTGTATTTTCTTGAAATGACTTTTAGACAAAAAATAAGCACTTCAATGACTGAATGGCCTTTGTCTATGGTTTTCATTTAATGTGTTTGCATTCAAAATGTGTCATTCCAATTTCTGTAAGAATTACTATATACAGTCGCTTAAGGTATTAAATACAATGACACAGCAATTCTTATGTACGCATGCAAGACGTCTTAATGGATTACATGAGAAATGATTAACTGATATTGTCAATGTTCAGGTATGAAATATAATGGCACATATATTGTTTATGTATTTGCAAACTATTTTCCAAATAATAATCTTCTCCAATGTGACTTATTTTACATGTTGTGCAACTGCTGTGGGATGGTGAAATGGAATGCTGCATACATTCCTTAATGGCATTTTACCATGTTAGCAATGTTTTTGCTGTTAATTAAGGGAAAGGTGCATGCAATGGACATGCTTAGATTATGTTCTTTGAAGTTACAGTGTGTTTTCAGGTCGTTGCAACCCACTTTCCCTTATTGATGTTTTTACGTTTCATACACTTCCATTTAGCTATATACTCAAAAAGGAGCTCCGAAGGAAGGAAAGGGAGGCTGCTTTGGTCCCGGAAGCAGAATCGTGGCTCAGTAGACAAAAACTAGCCTCAACGGGCAAGGACAGCATCCAGCAAGCGGTTAGTGACAGTGGAGTAATTTTGCTGAAAATGTTGGGGGGGACATGACAACTGAAGGAAAGGGGTGGGGTGAAGGGACGGCGGATGGTGGCTCTGAGGGAGCGTTTCGGCTGAATAGTTAAAATAAAATTGGTTAAATGGTAGATTTGACCGAATTTGGTCACCACCATTAGTTCGAAGCCAAAGATACCGATATATGAAAAGCAGTGGTTGCAGGGGTGGCCCCCTCAGAACATGTTCGTTATTTTTGGCTTTGGCGCTTGCGGGGGTATCCCACGCTTCCTCAGCAATGGTGGCAGGACACCCAACAAAAAAAAAGAAAAGGGATGCTGCAGCGTAAGATCTGGCCTACGTTAAAGGGATGGAACTGACACTGCTGGTTACAGGAGAGGCAGCGGATGGAGAAAAGGTAAGTGGGGGAGGTTTATGGGTGTACTGGCGGTTTGAGGGGACATGGGTTTGTTTTTTTTGGACCTAAGTAAAAATGTATTTGCAGCTAAAATGACCACAGTTAATTCCGCCGTGATTTTGTAAGTCGGTCAAACAACCTAAATCACTGAGGGATAATACTAAACTACTACACCTTAAGAATCCATTGCTGACACTCTGTTATAACTTTCATAAGACTGGTGGCGTATCTTTGAAATTCAATTGGGCCCCCACACATCTTCAGCTGGCCTGCCATGCACCCAGTGACACAACACAACCTTCACAAACATAATTCCACTAGAACATACAAAGAATGCATTATTTATCATTCATTCAGACACAAAAGTCAACACACATATGCTTGCACACACTCTCACTCACACACAGATGCACCCAGCACCTCCACTGACATACACTGTGTGCACACAACATTTATATGTACATTTAGAAAAACACATGGAAACAGTGGCACAACGTCCATTGAGCACACCAGACTTTATCACCCCGTGATACCTGAAATGTTGGGGTACGTTGACTTGACCTAGCTGAACTATAAAGCCACGGCCGAAAGGACCAGATTCACTGAAATGTCAGCAATTTGCCTGATTTTTCCTTTCATTGAAAGGCAGAAACCATTGGTTAATGCAGTGCAGTGGGTGACCAAGTATAATTGGTATAGATTTGTAAATGTTATATATCCCCAAACTTGGGTTCTGCACAGCACCTTATATGTCTACGTGCTGATAGATTTTTTTTCTACAATATTCTGACTGATTAAAATTAAGGTATGTTTTCCTGTGTTCAAATGGCTCCAAGCAGTGGAGTACCGAGTGGCAGAGTCGCAAGGGGGTGGTCAAGCTGCCCCTCCGTAGCTCTAGTAAGAGCCAGACCAGGACATTTGTCATTGAGACACCTCTCCCATTCTGCACCTCAAAGAGGGTGCCCAACGGCAAAAGTGTCCCGCTGGCAGGACAATGTGTGCTGAGCAATTCCTGCTCAGCACGCTCTATGTCCTGGCAGCAGGACACCTTACCCGTTCCGAATGGTAGAGGTGTCCCGCTGCCCGGACAATGACCCAAGGAGCTCCGGGCAGCAAAGGGTCTTCACGTTGCCCTGTATCAACAGAGTATTACAATGAGAGCCATTAGGCAATGACGGGAGGGAGGTGGGTACTATTAGCAGGGACTTTTGTCCCTTTAAAATTGTGAATGGGAGGGAGTGATCAGAAGTGAGAAGGCTGCATAATGTTGCATGCTTTATGAAACAATGTCAATGGCCTTAAAATCCCAGAAGGATTCTTTAGGCTCACATTAATCTGCATGATGCTATTGTGACTTTGCATGCAGAATGGGGAGAATGAAACAAAAGCCATACTCCCATTGCGCAACATATTTCTATGACAATGTATATAGTGTATGGTTAGTTTACTATGAAAGGCTAGTTTATTATGTAATGTGGTTTATTTCCAATGCATTGCTATAAATAATTATATGTCATATGTATTATATAAATCATAAGCACATGAAATGTAAAGCAAAACCTTAATAAATGTCTATATCAACTAAGCCTGGAAAGATGTGCACGGTTGCTTAAATTGTCCACATCCCAGTTTCACCATTTAACCAAGTGTGTGATCCTGAGCAAATTATTTAATCATATTGTGCCTTATCTGCAGCTCTGTAAGTGATTCTGATTCACTTCAAAGCTTATGTTAATGTATCATGCTATTATAATGGAAAAGCCTAATGACTATAGAGTTGCTCCACATATAACAATAGTGCAATTTAGGTATTTTGCACCACAAAGTTATTTTTCATTTGGATTATTCATTTCAACGTATTCTAAAGTCATTTCCATGGTTCCTCCAAGTATCAAAGACTGATGATGTGCCTTGCAATGTCCTTTTCTGTGAAGTCACTTCTGTTGGTGCAAACCATATGCTGATTAGGAAGTGTGCATGTATTTTGCCTCAGAGGGCTTTGAAAGAGCTCCCCAACAAACATATACAGACACAATTAAAACATTTTTTTTAAAGTACCTCTGCTCTGCTTTCAAATTCCGCCCACGCTACGTCTCACGTTACACCGACCTAACCTCTTCGCACTCACACGCCTCCCAACAGAAACCAGCAAGCTGAATGAGCTTCCTAGTTCCTGTCTGTGTGTCACGCGAACACGAAGCCGTAAAGCGATGCTCTGTGCTGCTGGCCACCGGAAGTGCTGCTTCTAGCGTGACAGCACAGGTGCCAGGCCCGGCAACACCCAGTTCAGCACCCTGGCTGCTGACTTTGAGTCAGGCCAGCCAGGGTGAGGGACTCAGCCACACAGGGCATCACAGCCCTGAATGTGTTGCAGTGCGGCTGCCAGGCATCTCTGCATTATGTAATGAGACAGCGCAAGCCTTGCTGAGCACCCCAGCCGGGCTTGCGCTGTCCAATAACATAATGGATGATTGTGGCCCCCTGCCCTCCCTCCAAAAGATGGGGGGGACAAAAAGGCATGCCACAGAAGTTGGGGGGGACAAAACCTCCTGTCCCCATCTATAATTACACCCATGGTTAGTGACATTTTCATTTCATACGTTTTCAAAGATTATCGTACAAAAAAAGAGCAGCCCTCCGATTCCCATAATCGAAAAAAGAATGTATGAATCGCGTCACAAAATGTATATCTTTTAAAAAAAAACAAAAAAATTATTTGGTTGACTGATAAATCAACCTTTCAAAATTGACAACATTTTACAACAAACAAAAATTACTTTACAAATGTCAATTAAAATTTCATTTTTACACAATACAAAATTAGTTAAGAGATTTTTAAGTAGTCAAATCAAAAAACATATAAATGAAAAGCACTGAAACCATCAAAAATGTCCAACGTAAGGGAGAATGTCCCCTTCATCCCCCACAGTCATAATACTGATCTGCTGTTCGATTCACGATGCAACCAGTTTGCGACTCCACTTACCTAAGATGGAATTACAGCTTTGACAAATTGTACTAGTGTAATCTGTATGGAAGTCTTTGTGTTGGTTAAGAGATAGGTCCATATTTCATCACTGGAACGTAGTGATAGAAATTGACAGCACTTATTAAACAGTCTGTTCCGGATTATGGTCAAAGCGGGACAGTCAACCACCAAGTGGCACAACGTTTCGGGTTGAAGTGGATCCTTACAATATCGGCAGTATGTGTCATCTTTAGAGATCAGACGTCACCTGCCTAAGATCTGCCTCGTCAGGCATAGATTCAACCGAATCCGTAACATCTGGGATCTTACAAAATTGGATGGGCATTTAACTAAATAAGGTTCCATGGTGCGTAATCTTTTATGGGAGGACATTATTATTTCACCATCCACATATTCCGAGCATTGTTTACGTGTATGGATCCAGTCAAATCGATGCAGTTTCAATTTAGCTTTTGTGGGATTCAATAAAAGGAGTTCAAGAGAAATCTCAGCATTGATTAATGCTTCTAACACACAATCAGTCCATTTTTTGGGCAGATCAAGACGAGACGTAAGCAAGTGTTTTGCAAAAATGCCCAAGACATTCAGAGAAGTGGCACCTATTATACATTTTCTGTACAGAGTGCAACATTTCCACAGCTCTTGGCAATACACAAAGATGGTTCCTAATTCATAGAAGTAAGGGTAGTGGAGTACATTTGGGAAGATTTAATACCGCTTTCCAAAAATATGTTTCATAATGGTCCCAAAAGGATCTTGGTTTTGGTGGTCGTGTTTCTGCTCCATAACTAATAATTGGAACCACTTTCTGTTGGTAAAAGGTTAATATATGCGTTAGTGTGAATTTACCATATCTGTACAGAAGAATTATTGCTTGGGAGATTAATGAACACATTTTTGCATCCAAAGTTGCTATATAGATATGGTCGTTTTGCAACTCTGTAAATGGAAGACCCAAATATTTGTATTGCGAAACTCTGGCTACATCCTGATTTTGAAGAGTCCATTTGTAAATAGATGTTTTTTTCTTTACAGATGGATCACAAGTTACTATTTGCGTTTGATCTAAATTAATCATGAGATTGTTCTCATTAACATACTCTTGAAGCTTGTTCAATAGATTTTGGAGCCCACGCGGTGAGCAGGAAAGTAAGACGAGGTCATCCGCATATAAGAGCCAGATGATTTTCTGAGGCCCTAATTTGGGGGCATCTGAGATAGGCTCTTCAAACTTAGTACCTATATCTAATAGGAGTAAGTTAAAGATTGGCGAGGCCAAGATGCACCCCTGTTTAAGGCCTCGATTTGTTGGAATGGAAGCAGACAATAAGCCATCTAAAGAAAGTCTTACTTGCAACGAGGTGTTTGAATGTAGTAATTTGATTAAAGTAAGAATGGAAGCGGGGCATCCATATTGTTGAAGTTTCTTAAATAGCAACTGGCGATCGACTGAGTCAAATGCATTGCTAAAATCGACAAATGCTGTATATAGTTTTTGTTTATGTTCAGCATACTTACTCTTAATTAAATTAAGAATGAGCATGTTGGGAGAGGTGCCCAAATCCTTGACAAAGCCTGCCTGGAAAGGATCTCCTTTAGCTTTGAGCCTAGTCCAGTCGTTCAGCTCTTGCAGTATGATACGACTGTACAGTTTGCCTGGGGCATCCAACATAGCAATTGGTCGATAGCTTTGAGGTTTGTTACAATCACCTTTTTTGAAAAGGGGAATTATGATTGAGTGTTTCCAAGAAAATGGGATGCTTTGAGTAACATTGATATTGTGAAAAACTTGAAACAGAATCTCAGTCCAGAGTTCGGGATTGAGTTTAAAGATCTTATTGGATAACCCATCTGCGCCCGGAGCTCTGGATTGACTTATTGTGGATATGTAATAAAGTATATCGGTTCATAATGTGTTAAGATGAAACACAGGCAAAAGCTCCCCTTCCTGTACTGGAACCACTGATACTGGAGTGGCATACATTTTCGTAAAGTGCTCAATCCAGGCCTGTTTAGATACATTATGTATCTGTGTCAGCGTTTGCGGCGTGGTTGTGGCTTCATTAAGAGTTGCGCACATTTGTGCAGTGTTCTGATTACGCATAAGATTCAACATATGTTCTCCATCCTTTTGCCAAAGAGTTGCGCAATGTATCCGCAACCAGTTTTTGTAACCTATCTTCGCTTTAGTCAAAGCAACTATTTTAAGGCCTGCTGGAAGAAGAGCGGCTTTGCGTTTCAACGCACGATATTCTGTTTTTTTGAATTTAACTTGAACATCAAATGTGTGCCTTCTCGAAGCTGAGGGCTTTTTTGATTTCCGCGTGTTTACTGGTTGTCTCTTCATGAGATCATAGTAACCCTCACCACTAAGTCATGAATGGCCAAAAGCAGATGTAAGAGAGTTTGCAAATCTGGTTAGGCTTTTTTCAGACCACCTTATCCGATTCAGTTGAGCATTTGCCCTCACGACCCCAGAGTAAGTAGAGGGCGAATTTAGTGCCACTCTAAACGGGATGGACCAGGAGCTAGTTAACGTTTGATGATCACTGTCTATGACCGGTATTACCTGAAAACCTGCTACTTGTGACAGCAGTCTTGAGTCAACATAGATATAATCAATAATGGCTCTGGACTGCCCGCGTTGCCAGGTAAAAATTTGGGGAATATCCCCCGCACATGATCCATTAAGCATAGGCAAGCCGCGCGAGGACATTATGTGATTCCAATGAGTTTGTCTGACAGTTTCTTGAGCTTTCCCAGGTGAAAAGAGATGCAAATTAAGATCCCCGGCTAAAACAGTGTGAACAATGTCCGCTATCATGACAACATAATCTAACAAACACGTAAGGTCATTGAAAAATTTCATATCATCAATACATTGAAAATTCCAATAGATATTAACTAACGCATACAAAACGGAACAAACTGAAAGTATAGTCAATTGAGGAAATGGATTGGGTGCATACGAAAAAATAATTTTAAGATCAACGCTGGTTTTAATGCATGTAATTAGGCCAGCCATGGGACGCCCTTTGTCGACTTGCAAAGCAGGCGTAAAATGCATGATATGATCATGCCAAATAGGAGACGTGGTGAGGCACATTTCTTGCAACATAATAATGTCAAACTGATTTAATGTGGAATTTTGGTTATTGAACAGATGGGAATGCCCACGGATGTTCCAAGAGGCAAATTTCAAAAGTTCTTCCTCATGCTGATGCGTTAATTAACTTTTCGTCTCACAATTGCAGACACATTTAGGTTGCATTGGGTGTTCATGAGATACAGAATTAACTGGATCTTGCACAGAAACAGAACGTTTAGAAGGTTCAACATCAACAGAGGGCCCCAACAAGAGTACAAAGCCCATTTCAAATAGTTGGTTTTTAGCCATCCAAATAATGTATATCTTTACCATGGTGACAATGTTATTGAAAACCTAGTGAGTAGCACTCCGTTTTTCATCATGTGAGATTTGAGACCTCAAAGACGTTTTACCAAATAGTTAAGAGAATTTGGCAAGAAGATTTCTATTTTCCATTATTTTAGTACAATATTGCCATGGAAGTGGGTACAAAATAATGAAGGTTATTTTTCATTTGTGAGACAACGCTAATGCCAGGGCCGTCATTTCACCAAAATTCCAGGTGTAGTGGAAGTGACATTACAATGCCACACCCCCAAGAGTGACATCGAAGGAAGTGATGGCATTTGAGCCTGCCCCATGTGACATCACAGGAAGTGCTGTAATTCGACCACGCCCCCACGTGACATCACAGGAAGTCGCATCATAAAGCATTATCCCTCAGTACACTAAGAACATTATGGTTACAATATCACTGTATTGTGACATTTCATACTCCCGATTTTGTTAGTAAAAATGTTGCTATTTTTTACTACCTCTCTCCTGAAATAATTCTAACCCCAATGCATTCGAATAGGGAAATTCAACTCTCCCGATTCCTCGGAGAGAATCTCCCTCCCAGCTCCTGCGTAATGTTGCTATGCATGTGTGCAGGCTTCCTTCATATAAAGAACATGAATAGAACATGGGCAGGCAAAGTGCTGTGCAAGCTTTGAACAAATATTTGCACAGCATGGACCAGATCAAAGAATGTTTGTCTGATATAGAGAATGCACGAACATCCCGGGCAGGGGCAGTGGAGGCGGATCATTGCCCCACATACATAATGTATGTGCAGCCAACTAGCCAAGTCAAGGCCGGTGCAAGCTCCCCTCCTATGCAAAATATTTATAGACATCACATATAGGGCAAGTGCAAGGTTGCTTTACATGCAAAAATATATCTACTGCATGGGAAGCACTAGTGCAAGCTTCTTTTGCATGCTTAACATGATGGTGAATGACAGTACAAAGTTATCTTACATTCAAAATGTATGTTCAGCACAGGCAGGGCCATGCAATTTCGCCTAGAATATATGCACAACCAGTGTAAACTACTCTCCCATGAATAACATATGCGTAACCTATGGCCCGTAGTCTTACTAAAAGCATGATGACTGTATGCACCGCTTGGGCCGCCCTACTGCAAGCGTCCCCTCAGAAGGAGAGTATATGCGCGGCTGGGGCAACGCCAGTGCAAGCTACCTAACACCCACAATAAATTGCACAGCACAGGAAAGTTCCCTCGGATAGACAACACCGCAACGACAGTGGGGTGGGGGGCACACTACTCCCTAGATTGACGCATGGATGAATGAAGGAATACTCTAACACAAGTGACATTTTTTTAAGATAAATTGAATTTCTGCTGCTAGGGCTGTATGCGGTTCGGCTCAGTTTGCTTGCCTTTTATAATTGAAACATGCAAATAAATGATGCCACCACATACAAATGAACAGGAATGCACTAGCCGCTGGCTGCGCCACAAAAAGCAATTTAACTCTCGAGTGAGTGAGACCGTCATCATGTCACACAAATGCAAATACTGGAATTTAAAACAGGCACTTACTTGTAGAACTCCTGCTTATTTAATGTAACTTACCCATCATAGAAAATGTAGAAGTGAGAAATTCTGCGATTGGTGTATATAAGGGAACAATCGTTTTCCAAAGTGCTGCCCTGCCCTCGCGTCCCGTGCTCATACAGACATATACTACTCTCTGCCCCTCTGATGCAGTCTACTTCGCTCAGCAGGCGTATTACTTTGTTCGCAGAGCACCATCTTATCTGTTGTTTTTCTATTTACTTGTCTCTTTTTCTCATTCTCTAAACACGTGTTCACGTTTTAACACAAAACACACTGTCGCCCGTTATACATGTAAAAGTATTAACTTTGGGGACACTAGTGAAGTCCTGCTTTTAACTTTACATTCTATTATGCTTAGTCCTAGAATAATAATGGGGCAATCCAAGACTACAACTCCCAGAATGCAAAGCTAGAAACAGGGTCACAGAAGTGTCTCCCACATGGAATAGATGTTGGCATCCATGCACTCTTGTGAAGTAGATAAATTGAGTACCCAGTTATCCAGTCAACTCCCCAACCTTACCTGTGATCGCAGATCAGACAATGATCTCTGCTGCAGGCGCTTAACCCAGTGAACTGTTGAAAAAAGGATTCTTTTATTTTTTAATGCTGGCAGTGAGTGGCAATAAACACTATTACTCTCATCATCTGGCAGCCTTTGGTCCACCTGGTGCTTGTAATTTAACCTCCTTTACAAGCCCTAACATTGAAATACTTTTCCTGGGGAAGAATAGCTCCAGCCAGGCAGGGGAGGGCTGTGGCTTTTTGACCTGTTTGCTCAAAGTCAGCCAGATGGGCACTGGGCAGGCAGCAGATAAAAGGCTATGGGCAGGGTAACCGTGAACAGATGATGTGAGAGGGCGGCACAGGCACAGACCTGGCGGCTCTGATACTGCACCTGTAGTAAGTGGTGCAGGTCTTCTATGGAGGGTGTCAGCAAGAGCAGTTTGGCGGCGTGGCAAGGGGGAGGACTGTGCTCCATGCTGGAAGCTATGCGCTGTTGCGGTCCTACATAGGTGGAGGTTGTGTAGGCTCACTAACCCTGACGATTTTCACAGGAGACCCGGCTGCAGCATGCCGCGTGTCCTCGCTCTGCCTGGACGTTATGTGCACACATATTCATTGCAAGTCCGTCCCTGCTTGATTAAATTACCCTTTTGTGAATATCTAACTTGCTACATACTCGAGGAGCTTAATGAGCCGTGCACAGACCAGGATTCAGATCTCCCCTCTTAGGAGTTTTAATTGTTGCAGGGCCAAATTTGGCACATCCATTGTTACTCATGCGTTAGACAGTATGCAGGGTTTTGGCCATCTCCAAGCCATATTGAATGCTTAAATTAATCTGGGTGTCATCAGCACACATATGAAGCGATGTTGTGAGTTTCAATGATATGGACCAATGGAGCCATTTTCATGTTAAAACGTACCAGCTAGAAGGCTAATACACATAAGACTCTACAGATGAAGTTTGTGGTTCTGAAGAGCAGGAAACCCTAAGTAACTTGATGATTGCAATGACATTATTAAATCCTGGTAGGGCTCAGGCCAATTCCAGTCAGATGCCCTACAGCATGGATGATGGTGTCAAAGGTGACATAATTCTAGCAATATTGTTGTGCTTGCGTGGCTGCGCTCTTGGCTAGGGAGTGTTGAGTAAAGGGAGTGGTCTTTATCCCTTGTCAAGGTCTGGAGCCTGATTGGTTATCTTCAAGTAGTGTATTAGACTCAAAGTGGAATAACATTTGGTAGTTCGGTACCATTTCAAGGGTCTTTGCGATGGAGGCAGGCAGTCTATAGGCCTATAGTTTGATTGGTTATTAGGATTCTCATTTTGTTACTTTAGAAGTGCTCAAATGATTTTGTGTTTGAGCTTTAAAAGGACAACGTCAGCTGGTTACTAAATATCTTATAACCACATGGGTTGCTAAAGATGTGAGTTCTATGGTTTGGCAGGCTTACATGAAGGATTCTTGGTCAGTCAGACAATCTTAAGTTTATTTCAAATATATGAAAGCATTCACAGAACCATGTAAAAACAAAACAGATTATACATGTACAAACATAATAAATCCAATGTGTCATTCAGTTATGCGAACACGATATACAACCAATATCAAATTCCTCAATAAATTCAGAATTAAATGATGTAATCATATCTGTATCTATTACTTCACAAATAAATCCTAAGATAGACTGCTCAGTTACTGAAAAGTAAGGTTTTATATATATATATATATATATATATATATATATATATATATATATATATATATATATATATATATATATATATATATGTATATGCATACAACATGTCTCCCACCAGGCTCTACTAACTTGCTTTACTATATAGTACAACTTCCTGTCACTTCCCAGTTACTGTATGAATATGTAACAAATTAAATGGTTATAAAATAGTGATTCTGAATAGATAAGAACCATGTTAGAAAGCCTTCAGGACCAATACGATCTGAGATACTTGCATATGCCAAGTTGGCAGACTTAACTAATTCCCTTTCTTCCCTTACTTTATTGAATTGTTCCAGCATTAGTTATTTTGTTTGAGAAGAAATGAGTATGTTTATTGTTTGTGGGTTTTCAAACGAATCGGAGGCATTGATGGATGTTACTTTTATTTGTTATCAACATATGCTCCATTGCAGCTGAAGATATCTTTGATGATATTGCACCTCAGTGAGGTGTGTGGGATTAACTAGGTGGCCTACCACAATAATATGGTAGCCAGGATGAACACATCATCAAGGGATTCAAGTCCCAGTTCCACACGAAAAGAATAGTTAGGGGCGCTACCTGCTAAGGAAAGAGGATTACGCTGAACACATTCTCAATTACTTGGATTTGGGTTGATGACTCAAAGCCCTATATAATGCTAATGCCAAAGACTTTTTTTCTCCATTCGGGACCCCCTTTCCAGTTATACATCATCATACTCTCCCTCAGCCTTTATGTACCGGGATGAGGAAGAGGCAACCAGGAGTTATAAGGATTAACCATAGGAACAACACTGTGCAGGGAGAGGTCTACTACACTCCACCATTAGGCTGTACCATTAAACGAGCCAGGCGAGGTCAGGCATTTGACAGCAATCCTACACACCTCCACTCTATTAAACACCACTTCAGGATTGACCAAGAGAGAAGGGGTGGTAAGGGTTAGGCATGTCCGATTAATTGGCCCAGTGAAGGTCATGCAAGGGAGGCCAAGGACTCACACCTGAAGCCCCTTAACAGGTCTCAGGTGTATAAAAGGTGGGGCATTGAACAGTGTTGTGAGACGCATTTGGGAGAGCAGAAGGGAGGCTGCATGGCTGAGTCCAAAAGGGGATCCCTTCTCAGTCCCAAGTAAAACAGAGCGAGCTGGGATTGCTAGTTGGAACATGAAGGCAGCAACATAAACAGCCTGAGAAGACCAGAGGAGAAAGGGACGTGAGACACTGGCCTTGTGCATCAGAGCCGTTGCAGCGTGGCAGAGGAGTCGTGTCTCTATGGAGCCAGAGGAAGGTGAGTGTTTGCTTATTGGCCGTGTCCAGGCCAGTACTCATTCCCCTGGGATGTGTGTCGGCCCCAGCGGTGTCTGAGGAGCAGGTGATGAGACCCTGACCTCACACCCCGTATTCCAGAGAGCTGCTCGCCGGCGTGTTGCTGCCTGGGTGAGTCTCTATGTGAGTGAGAGGAAACCAGTGTCGTGAGGATGGCTGGACCGGGAGCGGTGGCTTGAAGGAGAAAGCAGAAAGTAAAGCGGTAAGCGGAAGGGAAGAGAAAAGCAAGGAAAAGCAGAGTGCGCAAGGGGCGTGAAGCGAAAGATAGTACAGTGAGGGTGCAAGCAACCGCAAAGCAGGAAAGGGGGTGCAAGCGACCTCACAGATTGAAAAGCAGAGTGAAAGAGAGCCAAGAGAGGGTGTGAGCAACATGAAACAGGAGAGCAGCAAGCGACTTTACAGAGTGAAACCGAGTGAAAGAAAGCGCAGAGAGAGTGTGAGCTACCCGAAATAGGAAAATAGTGTAATAGTATACCAGAGGACGGGGGTGTTCGTACCAATAATGTCACAAGTTAGCAGAGTATTTGGGCCCATCCGAACCCTTCCCCCCAGCAATAATGGAGAACTCAGCTATGGGGAAAATAAACCATCGTTATTCTCCAAAAGGCAGGGATCATAAAGGAAACAGCAAAATCTCTGACAATCACAGCTCCTGAGCCTGTGTCACTTGGTTTTGTTTCTTAGTGATGTTACAACCACCACCATCCCAAAAAAACCTATGGGCCATATTCATTGGGTAGCTCGGGTTATTCCACCTATGGAAATCCCCTATGTGAGTTATTGCATTGGTCTTCCCATGTTACGTGGGTTCACCAGAGACTTCCCCAAAAACAAACTATTACTTTGTTTCAGGGTCACAGGATGACCATTGGCCACTGTAACTTTAAACACCACCCCTGGTTTTGAGCATCTGGGTTGGCTGGAGCAAGTCTCCCATCCTGGGACCCTCTTCTGTTCACAGCGCTCTGTGTACCAGTGTGGGGTAATGGCAAAGACTGTGTGTCCCTATTGTTGCCACTGACACAGCTACCTAGCCTGAGAGAGTGCCTGCCGGTTGCAATATTTGGTGGACGGCGCATGTATCAATCTTGTCTGCTACGCTGGGAAGAGCTCCTCTTCCCACCTTGAGTATATGGCCATTGTTCGGCTCGGCTGTTATTGAGGATTGTATTCTGTATTTTGCAGGTGGCTCACTGCCTCGGAAATCAGGAATGTTCCACCCGCTCTTGTCCTTGGCTGCGAACACTGGCTCTGTGCTTCACACTGCAGAGTCTGCATCTATTCTTCCATATTTTGAGGCCTATGGCTTCATGCAACTTCACTACAATCCATTTATGGTTTCCCTATATGCCCTAACACTTCCCTTTTAGAGATTAATATTTGATCAAACCCTTATAGGTTCCCTATATGTCCCTGTAGCTCCTTATCTTGAGTTGCGATGAAGCAATTGCAAACTAGCTCCATGTATGCTTTGCTTTCTTGCATTTGGCTAGTGAAAAAGGAAAATGTTTGAGAGTATGTATATTTGTCTGTCCTCTATCTACAGAATGGTGTAAGCAAGTTCTTTGTGTGTCCATGTGTGTCTGCTTAACTTTGTGCAGGCATGCACATTTACTTTGTGACTAACATTGCTGTGTTGTGTTGTCAGTAGTGACGTCAGCACGGCTCATTGATATTATCAGTCAACCTGATCAATTGATGATGCTCCTGTCTCTTCAACGACATCGGCTGGATGGTGTTTGAATGGTTGTCTAAGAGGATGTCTGTTCCCATACATGGGATACACTGGTTCACCTGGTGGTTGGCCAAACACTGAGTGGCATCTCTCGTTTCTTCTTCTTCGGGCTGACATGCGTATAGGGGACATGTGGGCCATTCAGGTGATCCTCTCTTCAGTAGGGTGCAAGCAACCCGGCAGATCGTAAAAGTTAAAGATAAAGTGAAAGCAAGTAGAGAAAGGGTGAGAGCGACCCGAAAGCTGGAAAGGAGGGTAAGGAAGACCCGTAGATTGAAAAGAGAAAGAGCAAGAGGCATGATACAAGTAAAGGAAGGTGCAATGGTGCACAAGCAAAGGACAGAGAGTGCCATGGGCATGATAAAGTCAAGAAGAGTGGGCAAGAGGCACAGTAAAGAAGAAAGGAAGGTGCATGTGTGCACCATAGAAGGAAAGAAAGGTGAAAGAGAAATAAAGTCTGACTGTAAAGAGCACAAGAGGAAAAGGTGCCAGAAGGAAGAGAGAAAGCATAAAGAGAGGGGTCAGAAATCAGAGTGGTCACGCAGGGGAGGAGCCAAAGCCTGGCATTTTCTAAAGTCTCTGACACTACCCCATGGGAAGAACTGTGTGTTAAAACGGTGCATCTTGACAAGGTGATCTTTTGTGTGAGACCAGAGGGGCATAAGCTTGGGGAAGGGAACCCTGATAGGCCTACAAGAGACATTGTTGAACTTTGTGAAGAGAGGCCTAATCTTGAGGAAGGGAACCCTGAGAGGCCTAACAAGAACTGTGTCTTTGTGTTTGGAACTGACCGGATTGAAGCTTGGGGAGGGGACCCCCAACAGACCTGCAGACATTTTGAACTTTGAGTTACGGCAAGAGCCCGATGGAAGTTTCCAAGGACAACCCTTTTGAGTTGAACTATTTTGAACTGGCAGAAATATACCTATTGGTAAGACTACCTGAAACCAGCTGTGGTTTACATTTCCTTTATAACCACCATTTTTCTTCAAGAAGATCCCTGAACACATTTTGTGTAAGAGTGAGGGCAAGCATAGGTTTAGACACAGACAGACTTTGGTTTGGGATTTACAGTCATTGACAGCCCTTAGAAGCATCAGTTTAGGGAACTTCCCCTTTAGAGTTATGGTCAGTTAGGCCTTCCACTAACCCAACAAAGGTAATATATATAGGTTTTCGAACTGTTCCTTTTGAGTCTGTGTCTCTCTTAATACCATGCCTGTCTCACAGGACCTGCATATTTGAATTGGATTCTTACAAGAGACCCATCTAGACCACCAGGAGTCTCATAAGTTGTGTAATGGATGGGAATGATAGGGGGAAAGTAAATCATGCACCATACACCAAGAAATAAATGGGGCTCTGTATTCACATTGCGAAACCGATACCTTTTACGTAGCTACACTGTATTGAGGACCTGAAAGATAAATCGCTGATTTAAAGTTCTGATACATGGAAAGGGGCTTTTTTTGGAGAAATGTGTATGGACTGGTGAGGAATTAACCTAGATGTATTTGTTGGCATGTTTGAGAAGTGCCCCACTAATTGGGAGAATGTCTTCAGAAGGAGTGAATTTTAACATAGTGCTTCCGCAGCACACAGTCAAAATGGACTAAAACTGATCTGCACAATCTTATGAAAAGGCTTATTTATCTGCATATCTGGAAGGCTTTGCATCCTGGGGAGTCATATTGTTTGTGCTATACACAGCCACATGATACATCCATGAGGCTGGACATGGTTTTTGCCAACACATGATAAACAATGAGTGCACTCATCTAAGATTACAGTTGCATACCAGGCCCCAGTACTTTTGTAGTTAGAATGTACTGATTTCCCCAGACCCGACCTTAACTGTAGGGTAAATCTGGCAATTCTAGAGTATGACAGTCCACAGATTACAAGAGGCAGTTAATGTGTTTTGAGAATTGAATGTGGGACGTTTTAAATGCTTTGTTAAAAAGGTCATTGTTTCTTGCTTTGGTACCATATATTGAAATCCCAATGAGCTAAAGACCAGTCGTTGATAAATGATGTGTGAGAGTTGGAACAGGAACATAGCAGAGTTGTGACCCACAATCTCTAACTAAATTGCTAAAGGGACAAGATTACAGGAAAGAAGCAACCTCTTTAAGTAAAGCCAAATAATTTGTTAACCATGCAGAACTTCGATGAAAAATGGGTCACCTATTTGGCTCACTAGCCTAAGCATTAAAATGTAAACAGATGAACGTTATAAGCTCCATAGAGACCTTGACAGAACAGGAATCATTTGATGTTAAAGGTATTAATGAATGCGTCAACAAGAGTGTTATTCTAGGATCAGTACAATGTTTTATTGGCTCAATCACACTCTCACAAGTGATGCACCAAGAAATGAAAAGTTTGAATGCCCTCTTTCAGTGACAGACATTGCCATGACAATTAAATCATTGAAATGATAAGGGGAAGAAGGGCCGTATAGCCTGTGGACTGACTTGTATTATATGGTGATTAACTCCTCCTTGGTTCTTAAGGTAGACAAAACATTCAGGGAAAGCATAGCAGGTGGAATGTTTTCCCTTTCTTTGTATGATGCCACAATTGTGGTTTTTCACAAACCGGGATGGACACTCATAGGTTTGGCTTGCATTGCCATCTTTTATTACTTAACACAGAAACAGAGATCTTGGCTAAGTCTATATCACATAGATTAGAGGGGTGTTGAAGAAACTGGCCAATTCTGAGCAAACTGTATTTGTCCAGGAAAGACACTCGACAGTGTTAGGCGTCTATTGAATGTCATTGCTTCTCCCCGGAGGGAGACCATGCTATTCTTATCTGAATGCGGAAGGGGCATGTGATCATATTTGGTGGACTGGTTGCTCTATATTTTAGAGGAGTTAGGCCTGAATGATTATTTTGTAGATATGATTCTCCTCATATATGCCAAACTGCATGCTGCCGCCCTCACCAATTCTCTTTGCTCCCCTCAACATGACTTGGACGCCTATTTGCCCCTATTACACACTCTGACAATTGAGCTTTTGGTTTGCAGGGTTGGGATTTGCCCAACTATATAGGGCATATCACTGGGAAGGATGATTTAAATCACATTTCCTTATGTGTATATGATGTGCTGTGGTTTATTGTAGGTGGGGTTACCCCCTATTGCTGCACTTATACGCATCTTGCATAGCTATGGAGAAGAAGCTGGATACAAAGTGAATTTTGATAAGTCAGAGCCGATGAGAGTCAAAGCAGACATTCACTGAGAACTAGAGGGTTGGGGTACTTCACAAATACAGTTAAAGCTACTACGTATTAGTAGATTCATTTTCAAGGATCAAAGAAGATCTCTTGCCGTGGCATGTACTACTGCTCATGGTTATGGGCATGAATAATGCACTTAAACGTAACACAATGCCAAACGTGATAAACCTAGCCAAATTGATCCCTGTAGATCCCCTTGGTGATTACAAGGTTTGTGTGGAAGCTTAAAATTCAAGGATACATTTGATATACTAAAAGGCTATAAAGCATATTAATGGTATGGCTATGCCTGCTTGGAAAAATACATTAGAGTCACCCAAATGGGACCTGTTGATCAATTGGTCACACATTGGCACTCCCTGGAATTGAAGGATATTGCACTCTCAGTTATCTTTCCTTATTCACTGGAAAAGGTATTTGTGTTACCACCTTCTACAACAAGGAGTTGTTGAACATAAGATAGAAGCTTTGCCCTTAGGTGTTGGTCTAAATCAGTCGGAGGCATAGTGGTTTGTGTCAAAAATTTGCACAAATGCCAATTGATAAAGGGAAACCTGTTGATGCTTTGAGTAATGTAGTTTCCCTAGGTGTTGGGTTACGCTTACGGAAGGAGATGTGCTGGAGGAAAAAAGGCTGATTCTGTCAGAAAGAGAATTGTCTCACTATTTGCATGTTTCAGGAGACTTGCTACCATATTTATATTTGCATGACAAACTGAAGCCATTGGTACCAAAAGAGACCATTTAGAGGACTGCTACTTGCTCGCAGGCTAGGATGTTCCATACTGAAAATGCATATCCTCACACCAACTCTGCTACAGATTCTCAGTCCCTAGTAAGGAACCGATGATTAGCTTGGTTGCAGCAAAATGATCAGAAAAACTCAGAGTTACTATTGAATTTACAGACATAATTGTGGAATTAGGTAGGAGATGTCTGATAAAATATACAGAAACAGTATATTTAGTATAAGATTGTGCAGAGAGTCTGCTAAACTGTGCGCATTTTACATTTCTCTACCCGTTGGGGGGGGGGCAGTGAGGATTGAGTGCCACTTGAAACCATGTTTTGATAGCACTATGAAGTTCAGATGTTCTGGGACTATACAATAGATGAATGGGTGAATCCTTCATATGTCCCCTTGATCAATCTCCCACATTGATGTTGTTTGCTGAGGATATACCCCTATTATCTGTAGAGACAGCCACAATAGGGTCAATACATATAGCACTCTTCTCTAGGAAGACTATCCTTTTATTATGAAATTTCATAGTTTCATCTAGATGGGATAGACTGTTACGTATGTCTTTATGTAGGTATTTATTTGTACATTTGTATTTTTGTACAACAATCGTCTCAGATTGCCTTACAACGTTCAAGGAGAGGAGATGAAAAAGAATTCACAATGTTTTCAAAACAGGATAGGCATGTTTGGATAGGACAATTATAGCATGAGAGTTGGTCTGGCTGGTTAGGTCTTAGGAAAGAGGGAGGATTTTAGGGTTTTGTAGAAGAGGATGATGGAAGATGCTGCAAGGATGTAGAGCAGGAAGGAGTTCCAGGCTCTGGGCACCCTTTGGGTGAAGGCTGGTTGTATGTGCAGGGTAGCTTGCAGAGTGGGATGCATAGGACATTTTGATTGGTTTGTCTGGTGTGTGTGGGTGATTGGTTTCAGTTTGCTGTGACGGGAGGATGGAATGTGTATGTGTATGGCCTTGTATACAATGCAGAGTCATTTGAAATGGTTCTCTGCGGTCTTGGGTGTGATTCTGGAAATGCATTGGAGGGACAGGGCCTTCCTGTCCTTGTCCTGCACTCCCTTATCATGTGTGTTCTGTGTTGTTTTCAGCACAGGAGCGGACTCCTGGCAGTGCAGCTCTACCTTTGATGGTATTGTGGGGAAGTCCCGGCCAGACTGGCTGGATCCTTCCCAGTGACTGTATGTTGTGGGTATACCCTGGGTGATTGGAGTGTGTGACCAATATGCATTCCATGTTATCGGTTTCTGGTTTCTGTGTGTGTGACACAAAGAATGAGACAGCTCTGCCTGAATCTGACATGAGTGCAGTGTGGTGTGCTGAAAGGCTGGGTGCCTGCCCCAATCCACATTCCTTGTTATGGGTGTCTGGGTGTAAGTGAATGGCCTGAATGCACTGTGAGCCTCATTGGCTGCCTGCCTGTATGAATGCCCCTCTGACTGAATGGCTGACTGAGCTTGCCTCAGCAGTGTGAATGAGGGACAGATATGCATATCCGTGAACCTCTCACTTATCAAATTGTTCAGAAGCTGAAGTTGAAACTTGAAGCTGCTTATCCTTGAATCCAAGCTGCAAGAAGAAGGTATGCTGCTGCTCACCGTCAATAAAATCCAAAAGCTGCCGGGTCTGTCAAGGAGTGGTCAAAGAGAGGACCTGTTTAGGAGACCTCTCCCTGAGCTACAAGGGAACATCGTGCAGAAGCTGGTCTTCATCAAGGCACCCTGGAAGTCAGTCCCCAAATGCTATCAACCGGAGACGGGGTCTGCCGAGAAACATTGAAGTAAAGCACCAGGACATCGAGGCTGTCAACATCCATCACCATCGACCGGGGTTTGGAAGATCTCTGTGATCGCTGGAAACCCGTCAAGACGTGTTGCCCAGATCGGGGACAACTTGATGCCATGCTGCTCGACGGCCTGAGCCGCAATGCTCCACCATTGCCTAAGAACATTTAAACCAAGGGCTCCCTTGCCATCACCGTTGACCGCTTTGTCCCACTTGAGAAAGTCGAGATCGCTGACGACCAAGGAGAATCCGCTGGTGGGTTTCCCACCACTTGAAGACCACAAAGACGCCTATGAGTGAAGATCCAGCTGTGGTCAAGTCCCGATCGTTGACACCAAGGCTGACACTCAACGCCCACTGCTGGGCCTACGCTCGTCACTTAGTCCTCTTTGCAGCACTGAACTCTGTCATCAGGTGCCCCGCACACCTTGTCTACGCAGGACATCGGCGATCGATCGTTGACGGGCACTGCGAAATTCGAATCTGCTGTCTTGACGACAGTGTTCACATTTTCTTCACGGAATCTCGACAACCCTGGCTCCTGCTTTAAAGGGAGTCCACTCACGAGGAATACATTGACAAGCCATCAAAGAAACTCTGCTAACTCAGGTACATTGGAGTAGTGGAACATTTTGACCATGAAATAAGATTATTTAAACATTAATGGACTGGGCTTGTTAATACACTTTGTTACAGGTTGCCCCGGTGGGGGGATTCTCTCTCAAAACTACCTCTAGTTAGAGGGGGTCAGCGTTTCTGCCATTGTTTAACCCAATTTTTCTTCCTTCCTATGTCCTATGCTGATAAACATTACTGTTTGGTTTGTGTGGCATTAGAAACTGTCAGCAGTTGGTGCATTTTAAAGGAGTCAATAGATAATAGTGGTACCACATAGACTTTGTATACATTTGCCATATTAGAATTGCCAGAGTACAAAGTGTGGTATTAATTGATGTATATATCTTAAACCTTATGTATATAACGAACTGTGTTAGCACATAACATAGTGTGTGGACATTCCTTTGTAGGGGGCTTGGGGACTACACTGTACTTAATAACCAGCCTGTTACCCCTCCTGAGAGCTTTTGCCTTGGTTTCTCGTCCATTGCTACCACAATAGAGAACCTTGGCTGAGGTGCTCTGTGCTTCTACTCTGCCATATAGAGGACGGGAGTACAGATAACACCCTCCACTCTTTACACTGGTGGCAGCAGTGGGATGCTAATGGTTTTCAGAATCATAGTGTAACCTTGGCATCTAAAAAATATCCACACTTTGTTAATTTGAGGTTTTAGTTATGTACTAGGATTACTACATTAGAAGCAATTGCAAATGGTAAATTGACTATAATGAGCTTAGAGGCTCTCCAGAGTGTTTGTGAAGCCAGGGAGTTATACTTTGAAGATAAGTCTAGGGCTGAGCTGATAGCTGTCCTGGTGGACAACCAGACTGATTGTGATGCTCTTAATGAAAGGGGGGGATGAAACCACTGATGACCCTGCCCCTGGGGTTATTGTTAAATCTGTTTCTAGGAGTGCCATCTCTCCTGCTGCCTCTATTCCGAAACAGCATTGTTTCTTCAAGGAATTCCTTTGAACTTGAATTATTGAGGATGAAATTGGCCTTTGAATATAAGAAGTTGGAAACTGAAGCTGAACTAAAGAAGGAGGAGTTGGCACAGCAAGTGATACTCAAAGATAGGGATCTTGAACTTAAAAACAAGGACACTGAATGTCAGAGAATACAGCTGTAGAAAGCTAGAGTGGAGACTTCAGCCAAACCAGCTGAGAGTATCAAGTCCCCTGCCACCAAGTTTGTGAAAGATTTGGTTGGTGTGTATGTCGAGGTTTCTGATATCCTCCAGTGGATTGAAGCGTTTGAAATGGCTTGTGGAATCCAAGATGTTGATAAAAGAGATTGGGATAAGTGTTTGTAAGTAGAGTGCCTCAGACTGGTTATGACTATATTCTGAAAATGAGTGTGGAAGAAAGGGGTCAGTATGAGTGCATGAAAGCTGCTTTGATTGCCAAGATTGGCAAGCCACCTACCCAATACCTTAAAAGGTTAACAAAAATATAAAAAGAGAGAGAATGTGTCTTGGGTAGACTGGGTGAGTGAACATGGTGGGGTGGATTGATCGATACAAGGTGAAATCTTTTTTTGAATTGTCCCACCTTTTGTTTTTTGAGCATTTTCTGGAAGCCTGTTCACGAGACCTGTGTCAGTATGTTCCTGACCAAAACATTTTGTCAGCTGGCCAGGCTGGCTGACAAATGGGTCTCCCACTGGGTGTCCCCTAAGGAACCAGTGGGAAGGACAAAGAGAAAGGGGCCTCTTAGAAGCCTGTGGAGTCCCAAAAGCAAATGCAGTTGAATAAACCTAAACCTTCCTCTCCTTAGAACCAAAAATCTAGTGGTGATAAGTCTTATGGGGTGGGAGTAAGAGTAGCGGCTCTCCTGCTGCAAAGCAGGCTCCCAGTGGATCCAGTACCGTACCTCACATTCCTGGCACTTGTTGGGACTGTGGGGCTCTGGACCACAAGAAGGGGGACCTCAAGTGTAAAGGTAAGGCACTTGGAGTCCAGGCTGTCAGCCTGACCTACCCTTGCTCCATGCCTGAGGTGGAGGCCACTGTCCTCCCCTCCCCTACAGGGATCACATTTGGTGCTCCTGTAGAGATTTCCCTAGTGTCCCTTGGGGCCTGGGACCAGTATGCAGAAGTACTGGCTACTATCCCACAAAACACACACAGATTTTTGACAAGTGTCCTCCTGTATGGCCAGCCTTCTACTGGTTTGCGATACACTGGGGCAAGTATGACAGTGGTGGACAGGACCCTGCCCATGCCAGAGGACTATGTAGGTGTTCCCCTGAGAGCTACCAGGTTAGCTGGTGGGCCTCCCAAAGTATCTCCTGGTATCCTAGCCGCCATCATGATTGCGGACAAGACAGCAAAGCTTCCCATCCTCGTTCATGACAATGTACCTGCCAACATCTTGTTGGGAAATGATCTAGTAGAATTGAGGTTGATCGCTGGTGGGCTACCCCTGACTACTGCTGCAGTAACTAGATCGCAGGTCTCACCAGGTCTGACTGATAGTCAGGTACCCAAGCCAAGTGGGAGAACCAAGGCAAGTTGGAGGAGCAAGAAGGCCACATCTGTGAAGGGGGCTCCTTCTCTTGCTGCTGTTTCAGCAGAACTCACTTGGATTCAGGCTCCGGATGGGCTGGATCCAATGGCAACCTGAGACTCAACTGCTGAGGGAGAAGAGTCAGAAGACCTTCCTGCAGGAGAGGTTCTTAACCCAGAGGATCATCCTGACCTTCAATGCCTGCTGGCTGAAGGAGGGCCCTCTAGGGGAGACTTCTGCAAGGGTCAGAGAGAGTACCACTCTCTGTGGGGTCTAAGAAAACAGAAAACTGGGTGATTCAAAATGTATTGGGGCGGTGAGCTCCTTTGTAGTGATCCCACTAAGCCTGTTGGTCCCTTAGACCCTCCCACATCAGGTGGAAACCGGTTCATCCTGGTCCTGGTAGATCATGCCAACAGTTACCCTGAGGCTATACCCCTTCAGACCATTACTGCCAATGTGGTTGCCAGGGCTCGCTACATGCATGCGATGTGGAAGGAATGGGGATTAACATATACGTTCTCTACCTGCTACCATCCCCAGATCAATGGTCTGGTTGAGAGTTTTAACAAAACTTTCAAGGGCATGCTGGGTGCTTTGGAAGAGCCCCTACAGAGGAAATTGGATCTCCTCCTATCAGGCCTGCTGTTTGCATATAGAGAAGTGCCTCAAGATGGTGTTGGTTTCAGCCCCTTTGATGTTCTCTTTAGACGTCCCATCAGGGGGGCCCTTGCCTTAATCAGATAAGGTTTAGAAGCCACCCCTGCAGGTCCTGCTAAGCAAGTGGGGGACTGTGTGTTAGGCCTCGGATGGAAGATGGCACAGATGATGGACTTGGCAACAGCAAATCTGAAGACGAACCAAGAATTAAACAAGTACTGGCACAACCTTAAGGTCTCACAAGTGGATTGGACTCCAAGAGATCCTTGTTATGTAGCATAACAAGTCTGAAGCTTTTTCAGCTAAGTGGACTGGACCCTTCGGGATAATCTCCAAGATGGGTGAAGTTTTCAGTCTAGAAAAATGGATACCTCTACTATGTGACCACAAACGTATTTTGATGGCCGTGGGCCAACCGTCTCATGCACGATATGACAGAATATAGGTTTCCGAATTTGCCAATGAATGGCCATTTTGATGTAACAAGAATCGCCATTTTGTTTTCTAACCATTGCTCATTGCTTTCTGTTCTTATTGCTTCGCAGTACATTTTCTGCTTAAACTGCTCGACTGTAAAACATTGTTGTCTGCACGTATAAAGGACAAGGCCGCAGGGCCGCGAGGATAACAAGAGTTCGTTGAAACACAACGTAGGCAGCGCCAGGAAGAATGCCCGGCTCCCTCCCGAATGTAGCCTTGAAGCAGAGTTGCAGGGCATTTAATCATTTCGCAGCTGCAAGCCAGTCTCGTTATATGGTAGAATATGTTAGAATAAAGCAGCTAAAGGCTTGAATTATGCTCTTCTTACGGCCCCCCTTTGCTGAGCCCCATTAGAGCGTGTCGGCTCCCAAGACACGAATAGAACCTCATAGATAGCAAGGTCTGGAATGCAACTCTCCCCCCGTATGTAGATCGCTTCCAGGAACAGAAGCGCTGTGTTCTGTTCAACAACTGAAAGATGCCTCAGCACTCACAAATTGCAAATTGTTACTAGAATAGATGTTTGAAGGTGTCATGGTTGTCGAAAGTGTCCATCATCACACCAAGTTCAAAGAAACCCAATAAAGGGGGGTGTTAAACATGTCATAGCTGATTGTTGGATATGCATTTTGTATATATGTAACTGATGTACGTAATTCACTCTCTTGCGTCCCTCGAGGTCTAGAGATGCACGTCGCGGGGCGTGAGACCGAGTTTGCCAACTGAGACTTTTGCTTTGCAATAAACCCTAGCTTTGGGAAAACAACCTCGTGTCTGGCGTATCTATCATGTGTGGTGACTCGCCTTGTTTCCATAGACGTAAGGGACCCCTAGGGGCCCCTTTCAAAGTCAACTTTCTGGTTGACACGAGAGTCCCTGGGGTAGCCCCTCAGGTATTCCACGTTAACAGCCTCAAGCCTTTCCACAGGCGAGAAGACGTCTCATGCCTTCTGCTAGCGTCAGAACAAGAGGAGGATGAGACTGAGCCCTTCCTGATTTGCTGCATAGCAACACTCAGGATGGCTCAGTGGAGGGAGTGAATCTCTCTCCAGATCTGACACCAGAGCAGCAGAGGGCCTGCTGGCTTTGTTTCAGCCGTATGCCCCTCTGTTTTCACTGACACCAGGCCTTACCCCGTGAAGCAGGTACAAAATTGACACTGGTGACAGTGTACCTGTCAAAAGCAGGTGCCATCGGATGTAATTTACTGTAAAGAACCACATACAGGCTGAGGTCACCAAGATGTTGGATCTGGGTGTAATTGAACCCTCAACCAGTCCCTGGTCCAGTCTGGTGGTCCTTGTCCCCAAGGCAAGTTCCCAGGCAGGTGCCAAGGATTGAAGGTTCTGTGGGGACTACAACGGATTTGATGCCGTCACCAAAACTGACACGCACCCATCTCCCAGGGCTGATGAGCTCGTGGACACCATAGGCTGCCAAATGTGTATGCACCTTTGACCTTACCTATTGGCAGATAGCTCTGATGGACCAGGCAAAGGAAAAAACAGTGTCCTCAACACCTGAGGGGCTCTACCAGTTCAGAGTGATGCCTTTTGGGTTAAAGAATGCACCTGCCACCTTCCAAAGATTAGTCAACCATGCACTCAGTGGGCTGGAGGCCTTTTATATGGCCTACCTAGATGAGATTGCTGTCTACAGTTCCACCTGGGAAGAGCATTTGACTCATTTGGATCGGGTGTTGCAGGCCTTGCGAAGGGCTAACCTCACTATCAAGGCTACCAAGTGGCAAATAGCTCAGGGGAAAGTCACTTACCTTTGTCATGAGGTAGGAGGGGGCGAATCCAACCTCTCCCCACTAAGGTACAGGATGTGCATGACTCGGAGACTCCCACTACTCAAACCCAGGTGAGAGTTTTTTTGGGACTAACTGCGTGTTACCAAAACTTCATGGCGGACTGTGGAACCATAGCTGCCCCTCTGATAGCTCTGACTTCGCCCAAGCAACCGAGGAAGGTTAATTGGACAGAAGATTGTCAGAGGGCCTTTTTTGGCTTGAAGGAAAGTCTGTGCAGGGCACCTGTGATGTGTGTTGTGTGCCAGACTAAAAGAGACCCTTTATTGTTCAAACTGATGCCTGTGACAGCAGAATTGGAGCTCTCTTGTCCCATTTAGATGACAAAGGGTGGGAACATCCTATCATATTCATCAGTAGGCAACTCAAAGGTAGGGAACTTTGGTGGGCTACTGTTGAAAAGGAATGTTTCATTATAGTTTGGAGCCTTAGGCATTTTAGGCCTTACCTTACAGGGTCTACATTCAAGGTCCAAATAGACCATAAGCCCTTAAAATGGCTTATGCAGATGAAGGGTGAAAACCCGAAACTGCTCAGCTGGTCCTTTAGCCTACAAGGGCTAAACTTCATTATTGAGCATAGACCAGGGGAGAGTCATGATAATGCATATGGCCTTTCCAGAGGTATGTTGACCATCTTGATGAGGGTGTCACTCTCCTGGGAGATTAGACCACCCTAACATGGGGGGGGGCGACAGTGATGCTGGAAATGCAATGGAGCAACAGGGCCTCCATGTCCTTGTCCTGTACGCCCTTATCATGTGTGTTCTGTGTTGTTTTCTGCACAGGAGTCCATGTGTGACTCCTGACAGTGCAGCTCTTCCTCTTTTTGGTTGTGGTGAACAGAGACCCTTTTCATAACCTTATGGCACCCATGGGTGGTGGTACAACCCTGTACCCCTAGTGCATGTTTTTGGGCACCTGTGCTTGGCCCACAGAGCAGGGTATGGGCTGGTGGCAGCTCCATGCTGAATTCGACAGGTGCTCTGAGTATCCCCCATTTTTGGATACCCAGGTCCTGCCTTAGGAATCAGTGGATTCCTGATAGAAGACAAGATGGCCTCTTTGTTTCTATTACCTGTTACCTTATTTATATAAAGAACTGTGTTAGCACATCCAGGTGAGGATGTTGGAGAGACAGTTTATGCATTTCTGTGGGTGTGAATTTATGAGTGGGAGGAGATTTTGAAATATATTTGTGTGTCAGCAAGTGGATGCTGTGGTTGGTAAGAGTTTGTCTGTGACATTCAACAAATAGGTTGAAGAGGGGAACATTGGGAGGGTCCTTGAAGTGCCAGTATTTGACTGGGATGGGGTTTGAATGTGTATTCAAGGGATTTCTAGGCAGTAGCATAGATCTATTTTGATCAGCTTTGTTCAGTTCATTTATCTATTAGGGCGGAGATCGCCTATGTCTCTGCAAGAACAAGCAAGAGAAGTGAAGTTTAAATGTTCTGGTCAAGGGGTTTTTGCATAATTTCTGATTGCAGATCTTCCTAAAGGGGCCACTGTGTAAAATCCAGTACTAAGTCCAGCAGCTTAGCATTGTGTTCTGTGAGAGAAAGTGGACTATGTATGGTCATTACTTCTGCCTGTTTTATAGAGTTAGAGTTGTAGTACTCAGAACCAGATGTGGTCAGATCCTTGAACTGTGTCTGGAGTCAACCTTGAACCTACACTTGGAGTGAAAGTCTTGGAAGATACGGGCAAACGTTTACATTTGGTGATTTCATGGGATTAGGTGGCCACCAAACGTTTGACTAGATGCACCCTATGATTGGGAGATGAGTCTGCACTCACCCTCAAGATGTCAATTTAAACATAGGGTCTGCTACCATAGCTTGTGGAGCATGGGGACATGTCCAGAAGAACAAAATACACCATCCCAATAGTGAATTGCAAGAAAGCTCTGCCAGACCTGCATACCTCCCAAGACTCCTTCTTGGTGGCAAACCTCTGACTGTATTCACAGGCACCAACCTTTTTCAGCGGCTAGAGTAGGACCAGTCAAGTGGCCTCTTCTATTGAACTGTCACACTCTCGGAAATCGCAGCCCTTAGATGCCTGCCAAGGGTCCTTTCACAGATCCTAGTCCAAGAAGGTGAGGATGTGGAAAAACTGAGGACACCGACAGTAGTGTCACTGACATGTGATTATGCAAGGAGCTTGCTAAGAAGCTGTACACATTTCTGCTTCTCCTGCATCCCTATGACCCACTATATTGCCATCCTCCATCCGTAGACCACTACACCACTGGAACTGTAAGAAATCCTTCAAAGGCTTTGCTGATACCTCTTTGCTACCATGCTGACAAGGACTGTCCGATCATAACATCAGAGTAATATCCAAGTGCAAAGTGCTACCTGCTAGTTGCAGCAGTGTATTTTATGGATACCAGGCCTACCTTTAAATTGCAGCACCCGCCATTCATAGGAGCACTGATGTTCCTCCTATACTGAAACTATGTCAAAGGTACGGTATGAAATCATAGAGACAACCTCAATGCAGTTTCACCAAAGGTAATACTGGATTTGGCAGCCCCTAATCAGTCACCCCTCTACCTAATCTTTATTGTATTTTTGCTGGATCACTATTTGAAGATCTGCTGGAGGAATGTTGTCATCTTAATTACACAAATGGAGACACGTAGGGCTATATTGCCTTATAAAGACAGTAACTTGTAAAAGAAAGCCTACTCTCACAAGTTTGGATGTATTTTTAATGTAATTAATCAAGCTAAATGCACTATTTCCAAAGAGAGAGTACAAATAGAGAGCATCCACACTTCTGCCCCCATGGATTGTTAAATGAAGCCCTCTTTACTTCTTCTGATTGCAATCAACAAAAATATATTAAATACAATATTAAACCAATTAATCAGGTAGCCATAAAACCTCCAGAGTGAATGGTGTGAAATGTCATGAGTGAATACATCCTTTTTAAAATGGATGCAAAATAAATTAGCCAATTTATCACACCCTAATAAGAACCTAGTAAGGAAGCTGGCACCTCTAATACCCCCTTTGCAAGTTCGGTTAGGCAGACGGTGGGAGATACATTTTTAAGCAGTAGGTAAGACTGTACAAAAACACATGTCTAAACATTTATAGACAGTGGGCCTTATTACAAGTTTGGCGGTGTGGGAAAAAAGTGGTGGTAATTCTGTTACCACCACTTTTCCCACAACCCCATGCTCCAGGTTTTGTGATGAGGTGGCCGTATTTTCCTGCAGCTGCGAGCTGCCGGTAATACCAGTGCCAGTAATACCGGCAGTTCCCCCCATGGAGTCCTGTGGAATCTATGGAATGGGGAATTACATACACTTACTGGCACATGTAATCTGCTGCTGATTCCAGCATATCAAGTTCTGATAAAGGTAATACTGTTTGGTTGTATCCAGTCGGATTTACCGGTCGGGATACCAACAAAATAATAATGAGGCCCAGTATGTCTGTTGAAGCTGCAATTTTTAAATTGTTGAAATATATGAATATTGACGTTACTACCTACACTCTGCACTGTCAATATTATCTCCTACTCCACTGCTACTCCCACCACCACACCACTACTCTTTTCGGCATGCTACTATTACCTCTTCTCTACAACTATCCCCTCTTCCACACTACTACTCCCTCTCTCCAACTACTACTCAATCACTCTCCTTTCATCTCCTTTCCATAGACTTCACATACACACCTTACACTACCTTTTCCAAGCACATTCTATACACTAACACATACCCTCACAGTGCTGTACCACTTTCACTCCCTAGCCAAACATCACCTGGTTTGGATACTTGCCTTGACACACATGTTCATCCTTTCTCCTGAGTCCTCCTCTTCTTTCCTCGCTACCTCACTGACGATTTCGGGAGAGAAAGTCTGTGTTGGCTTGTTTACTACTTGCCATGTGTTCAACTATAAACGTAAATGGTTGCATGACCAAGAACCATCTCAGGATACAAAGATTTGTGTCTTTATTGCTGGCCATCTAGACCAGTAGAGCATAATTGGTCACCAGTTTCAACTTTCAGCCTGTAGTTAATAGCACAGGTTACAGATATCCCATTTTAAGGCAAGATCATCTATATTGATGATTGAGTAGTTCATCTCTCGGAAACGAGTTTGTGGCTGATGTACATTACTAGGCTGTCTTCTTACATTTTCTACCTGTGATAATACTAGACATAGCCCAAAAGTAGAGGTATCCATCTGTAGAATAAACTTTCTGGTGAAATCAGGCATAATTAGGACAGTTCTAATTAAGACTTGAGCTGATGATGATGTTGGAGGGCCCCTTCTTCATCTTCTTAATATGAGGGCCTGGTGTTTTTGAGAAATTCGGGATAAAAAAGGCGTTAAACTCCAACTAACCCCAGAAAGGCTTGCATGTCCTTCTTCACAATGCCTAAAAAAGTGGGGCCCAGACCAATGTCTCCCAATACAGGCATTCAAATCAAAAAACGAATCATCAATAGGAGACATTTTGCAACTCAGTTTTGCTGGCTATTCCACAACCATCCTGTACATCAACATATTCTATCTCCAATCTTATCCTAAGTTTCCTTTTGAATACAGTTTTCTATAGGTGAATTTCCACTTCATAAAACACAGTTAATTGTCTGTACTCTTTGCAATGTACCTCAAACCTGGCTGTTCCAAATTCAACATTGTCACTTCAACCATCTACATCTGTCAGCCTAGCTGGTACCCACAGAAAATCAACAAAGACAAGTAGTTAAATATGTGTTTTTTGTCTCAGATTTTAATTTACTCAATAATGCACAGTGTTTTTAAAAAAAACATAATGTCGATAATGGTGTGTTTCGGCCTATAAAAATGGAGTCTGCTCTTTTATCGAGCGCCCCTTCATTTTTCTTTAGGCCTTCATCAGGACACAAATAGAATATTTTGGACCATATTCATTCTACATTCACTGAGTTTCATGGCAAGGTTGGGTGAACCCTTCTTATTCCAAATGACAGCTCTTAGGACTCTTCAGTAATGCCACTTGCTTTGCATCAAATGTTGTTTGCAATGCATTGGGTTTTTCCACTATACCATTGCATGCCACACCTGAATGCACATATCTTTAGTTTGTCGCTCATTTTATATGACAAACTTTACATCTCAAAGTTTCAATCAAGATGACCTGCATACTGTCATTGGATGACACTCTCGTGCCTTGATTTAGTCTTCCCTCTTCCTTTTTATTTCCCTCATTCAGTTCAGGGTTTAGAGAGTCTTTAGAGTTTGTGTTTTTGCATCATGGTTAAATGTAAGGCATGGGAGAACAGTATGTCAGCCAGATAAGAGAAAAAACATCAACCCATTCTGGAGAAATATAAAGACAATTCACTTAGAATCCCTTAATCTCTACCTAAAGGATACGGCAGAAAAAACTAAATCCATACTACAGTAATCGAGAAGGCCGCAAGGGTAGCCCGGGGCTTGAGGACATTGATGGTGCGGGCAGTCAAGGGGCTAAGAAAGGCCACAAACTAATTGTCCCTGAGGGTTAAATGGGAGTTGAGGTAAGAAGGGGAGGAGGTCATCCAAATCGAATTTTTGAGGAATCCCAGCTCCTCCCGACTGCAGAGTCTCACCGGAAGAGGAGGACAAGATGTGGCTGGAGGCTATATTGAATGAGAAGCTGAACCCCATTTGTCAGCTTCTTTCTAGGCAAAATAACAACACGCCAGAATGCAGCAACAGTCGCAGACACAGCAAAGTGTTGGATAATAGCCTCAAATCTATCCTTGAGTTCATGAAATCCTTTAAGCAGGTAATCATGAACACCCTAACTATTTTGGATGATTCCATCAGAGAACCTAGGAGAAAATATGAGGATACCCCAGTTGGAAACATCACAGCCTATACAAAGAAGGGACTAGAGAGGGTGGAAAGTAACAGGAGTGTAGGGCCTTTGGAGACAGTGGGGGTGAAGGTAAGCGCCCCTAACCCAGTGGGTGTGGAAATAGATGCATGCCATCAGTCAGTTGTTGAGAACCACAGGCGAAGGCCATTGGTGGCATCTATTAGTCATGGGAGGGAATCGGCGAGTTTGGCGAACATGAGTTTGAAGGGGGGCATGCTAAATTTGCTACCAGCTGCTGTCCCAGTAGTTGGGGTAATACCAGGCCTTCCTAAAGGGAGACCTGAATCCATCACCTCCCTAAGCAATACAACTAGCAATTGGATTCATTCCAATATAATGAGGCATAGTATTAATCCTGGATCAAAATCCTGATGGCTAGAAGGGTTGGATGGGTTGGCCCAACAAATAAATCTGTCGAATACCTGATTAATTCAAATTTTTCCAGCGGTTTAAAACCAAATGGCAGAAAATGTTTCTGTAAAATGGTTAGGTTGGCCTCCTTCTACTCTAACCCTGGTGGTTGGACTAACTCTTATGTTGATCAACCAGTGTTTGACAGGAGGCACTGTGAAAAAACTGAAATCTGGGAGGCCTTTGATTCACCCAAATAAGTGCACTATTTTAAATTGAACGCCTAGACCACCTGTCGATCATCTGGCCAATGTAGCAGGTGGGAGGTTGGCCCCAGAAGTGGTAGCTGTGGTTTCCAATTGTTATGAAATATTTTCCACCATTGAGGAAATTGATTGACAGGTGGGCCCCCTCACCTAAGTATCATAGGTCTAGAAAGCAGGGGGAACACTCTTAACTCAGAAGAGGAGGCAGATGAACTACAGCAATTGGCAATTGGCCCAGCCTACTGTCACAAGATTCCTTTAATGGAACATAGCACATTTTCAAATCCCAATATATTGAACTTTTTGAAATTGTATGAGGTGATCCTATTTCAGGGAACATGGGCCCTAGAGACCCCTGTTCTTGATGTCTTATGGAGGTGGCAGCTAATACAACTAGTAGGGGTAGTTGCTTTGTTGGCCCGGAAATACTGATTAGGGTTTTCGTAGATTGTAGGGTGGAGGTATTTGTGTGAGACATGGATTGCCTCCAAATGTTGCTGTTATCCTGACGAAGTGGATTGGGTCAGTGGCAGTTCCCAGTTTTTACAACAGCCCACACAAGGCTGAGGTTAACATGCTGAAGAACTTCACAAATGTTTTAATGAAGAACAATTGCCATCGAGCGCAGATAGTGCCACTACTTTTTGTTAGGGGGAGATTTTAACCTTAAAATGGGTGTGTGCCCGTTATATGACCTGTTTTACCCTTCGGACAACATGATTCTCAAAATCCCCAAAGGAAAGCTTCAGTATGCTCGGGTATGTGCTAAAGGCCTAAAATGTTCTGTTTGGCTTATAGAATGGGGTATGTGCGCAGTCAATGGCTGTGTCCAACCTGATATCCCTGGCCTGGCCACATTGCGAAATCATCAGGGATCCTCCACTATTGATTATTTCTGCCTCTCAGTGCAAATGTGGGATAGGATTTTGGAATTTGAACTACTGGGGATCCCTGTAGTGATCATTGTCTGATTAGCCCCAAATTTCAGGGGATTGCGGGGAAAGAAAGGAAGGACGTCAATAACCTCTGAAACCTAGCATACATTGAGACGATGCCGAATAGGAGAATTAATTGGGCCAGCATTTTGGATTTAAATCTATGCCTTAAAATTCTGGTCGGAGCACTGTCTTTGTGATCTGTGTATTTTAGATTATCCTAGTGATACCACCAATGTGGTAACCAATTTTGCAGAATTGATGGGGGCATTTTCGAAGGGTTTCATGCATAGGCGTTGCTAGGGGGTGGTTAAGGGGGCTATAGCCCCTGGTCTTTTGGTTGTAGCCCCAGATAGAATCTCAGGAGCTACAACCAAAATGCTATCTAGGCCCCAGTCCCGACAGTTCCGACATTAGCATAGCCCCGGGTTTTCTCCAAACCTAGCAACACCCCTGGTTTCATGCAGAAAAGTAAGAGGAAGAAGTAGAAAAACAAGAAGGGGTGGTTTAATAAAGCGTGTGTCTTTGCCAAAAATATCCACGTGGCGCCTTTAAAATCTTCAGTTGGTTCCAAGCGTGACATCATACAGGCAAGAGCAAAGTATTGTGAAGCCTTGGAAAAAAGGAAAATTGAGCTGGATGAGGAAGCATGTGTGGACTATCTGGAGGCTGTTTCGACCCAGGATTCAAAACGATTTTGTGAATTTGGGAATCGGGGGGGGGGGGAGGGCATATAATACCATATATAGGTGAAAGGGAACACATGTGATTGAACAGTCATGGGTGAAGTATTTCTCCAGTCTGTTTAATGGCACTGATACCTCCAAGCTTGGACCGAACTCCAGTTGTCCCCTGCCCTTCATGCCAGAGGAGGTATTTTTGGCCATAAATAAGCAGGCGCATAGATGCGCCCCAGGCCCAGACGCTATTTCAGCTGACCGTTTTCACGACCAGGATGATGTCTGGGCACCATTGTTTACCATGGCCTATAGTGCTTTTTTAGAGTCCAGCAAATATCCAGGTTCTTGGAAATCTGCATTATTGTTCCTATTTTTGAAAAAGGGGACTCTGCCAGTCCATTGTCATATTGATCCATCTCTCTGCTCCATACTGGTTTTACACATTTTGGGCGAGTCTTATGGGGGCATATTTAAATCTGTCTCTTTGAACATTGTATTCTTTCTGATATCCAGCTTACTTTTAGACCTGGGATGAGCACCATGGAACCGGCTCTGAATCTCTATTTACTGGTGACAAAATCTGTTTTCTGCAGTGATGAGGATATGAATCTCGCATTCATGGACCTGAGCACAGCCTTTGACAAAGTGAACAGTTTAAAGCTGTGGGCCATGCTTGAGTCTATGAAGTGCACAGGAGAGATCCTGACTGTGTTGCAGGAGCTTCCTAGTGGGAATCGACAAGTGTGTGTAGCGGGCTGGATGGCCAATTCATGGCTCACTTCGAAGTTGGCTTGGAGGTCCATCAGGGCTGTGTTCCCCAGTTCCTTTCAACTTGTACATTAGTGGTCTGCACGGAACCCTGGTGGACTCCCAGGCAGACTTCCTGAGGTTGGGTGTTAGAGCTTTCCTGACCTCCTCCTACGTTGATGATACAATTTTGATTGCTAGAATCCCAGTGGCCCCTCAGGAATTGATTAATGCCTACAATGTGTTTATGAACAATCTGGAATTGAAAATTAACAATACGAAATCTGCTGTAATTTGTTGGTGGGAAGAGGACCGTGAAAATTAACCCTATGGTTTGCAACAGGGCCGTCCTTCCAAAAGTCAAGGAGTTTGATTATTTGGGTGTCTATTTCTCAGTGGCTTTGATGGTTAAAGCCCATCTTGGTAAACAACAATTGAAGATGGCCCAAAAGCTGGATGGGCGTTTCCGTTTTACGGCTTGGTGCCACGGTAAACCCTAAGACTTGATAATGAAAGTTCATGGTCCCAGACAAATGCTGCTGTCCTGCCTGGAACCCCCTTTTGGGTTGTATGAAACCATCTGACATAAAGATACAGGAAAACAAATATCTTAAGTGCCTTTTTTGGACTTCCAGGATCTGCCCCCAATTATGCTTTTCACAATGAATTGAGAGTGGGCTTCCTGGAAGATCAGGGGATGCTAGAACCAATCATTTTCTGGTTAAGTCTCTGGTCCAAATAGAAGGGCAATGTAACAAGTTGATCATTCTGTCCTCATTGGCCAGGGGCAATTGGCAGAAAATTCCTTGACTCTTATTTTATTAGTAATGTTTTAACAGAAAATAATACCTCTACACTTTTTCACCGAACACGTTGCTGCCACTTGTGCATTTACAACATTATAAGCGCATGTTCAGAGCTGCAGTAAAAGAGAAAAGGGTATGTAAGGAGATATCAACCCCGTCTAACAGCACTATAGTTGTTATTAGTTGGGGGGGGGGGATCTATCCAGTCAGGACATTAGAAAGGCGGCCATTCTTTCAGTCAGCAGACTGCATCGACAACATCGATCTGCATTATCGTTTCTTTTATCCGCTGATTCCCCATATGTTTCCTGGGCTTTGCTGTGCTTTTTAAAAAGAGCCATGTATCTCAGAAAGGGTTTTATAGCTACGCTGTCGACTGTAATTTTAGTACCCTGCCTATTTGCACTGGAATTATATTTCTTGTAATGTGTTTTATAATGGTATTGTTGTTAAGAACCGATGTAGAATATTTTAATTGTTATGACATTGTATTTTTGTGTTGTTTAGTGAATGTGTTCATCCGAATAAATGTATTGAATGAATGAGTTAATGTGTGCATTCCTCAATTGATTGCAGATGGCTGTTGGTGCAAATGTTCCTTCCAGCTTGAGCAAGATATCACAATATTGTGAAGGTATGCCCTGGCAAAAGTGCATCAGGGAGCCAGCACCTGGTCCATCAGCTTCTGGAAGGTGACAGGAGTTCCAATGCAGCCCAAAGGGCAGGATTGTGAACTGAAACAGGCCCTCTGGAATAGCTGTCTTGGTTGTCTTGGTTTTGGCCTCCTCATCGAAAGATAGCTAACATGGAAAAGTATTTACCCACCCTCAGTCTCTCCACCTGTTCATCTAATATCGGCATGAGGTATTTGTTGAATAGGGATATCTCTCTCAGGCATCAAAAGTCGATAAAAACATGCCATGTGTGGTCTGGTTTAGGTACAGGTACAATCCTAGGCAACCATAACGATCCTCAGATCGAGATCGCTGTTAACCTAAAGGTCCTTGCCCCTATCACACTAGTCTTCCTCTTCTCACTCCTCCACTTCTTGACCCGCTGACACCCCCCACTCTCCTGACAACCTTTGATGGTACTACCTTCTTTCCACTGTCACTATTCCCTCCTATTTCACTACTACTCTCTCCTCCACACTGCAACTCCCTCCTCCCCATTACTACCCCCTCCTATATGGTTCTACCCCCTCCTTCACACAACTACTCCATCTGCCATACCAGTACTCTCTCCTCCACTCTATTCCTCCTATTTACTACTCAAACACTCTCCTTTCACCCAGTACCATACACTTCACATTCACTCCTTACATTAACTTTTCTAGCCACACGTACCACAGCAACACACACTCACACTGCAGTATCACTTCCACTCCTTAGCCAATATTTCACCTGCCCCTGAATATGCCTGCACGCTCCACCATTCCTTCTTCTCTCCTGATGATCTCTTGCATGTACACCTTCTCCTCCTCTGACCTCATCCAAATAACCCACACTTCCAGTTGCAACCTTACATTTCCCTTATACTGCTGGTATTGGCTTTCTTTACTTGTTCAAACTGGCCCTATCTTCCCAACCTGGCGCGTGTTAAAGACACACAAAAGTCATAAGTAGTGGGCTAAGCCCCGCACACGTCTTCCAAGCGGGTCCACCATGGAACAGCAATGGTGGCACGGAAAAGCAGCTGTTCTTGTTCCAGGTTGCGGGTGCCTGTAAGGTTAGTCCCATAGGGAGAATGGTGTTTCTCCCCTCTTAGTCCCTGATGGTCTAGGTAACTTGTGGGGTACTGCACATCCTTGCTGATGCCCCTCAGCAGCCCAGTGAGGTCCCCTGTCTGCTGTGGCTTCTTGTTGCTGTTCCCTCTTTCTTCGTTGTTAATCACAGAAGCATGCCGCATCATTTGCATGGGTGTTGCAGCTTCCCTTTCTCTTAGTGAGTTCCACTCTCTTCGCAGCTGATCATGGATGTGGATTGGTGGTGGTCAGGTTTCACCTTTCTTATAACGAATGTAGGGTGCAGGATTTGAATTCACACACTGATGTTTCTTCTTGTCTTCTGGCTCAGATAATAAGTCTCGAAAAGAAACAGTGAAACACTGGCAAGCATCGTGTGTTGGAGGCATGCTGTGAGACAAAGGTATACTGCTGAAATACTTACTGGCACGAGGGGGGCAGGAATCTGGGTCCTCTCAACAGCCTCTGTCCATCTCAGGGGTAGAACTGGCTCTGGATTTCTCCCTGGTAGGCCTCCCATCCCTGCTGAGAAGGGATTATCTTCCCCTCTTGACAAGGCCAGAGTATTCGCTTTATTACATTACTTTAACTGAATGGATATATTTGTTAGAAAAATATGTGTGTGCTAATGATGTTTCTACAGTTCAAACTAAAGAAGATGCAAAATATGATCCGCCGGTGCTAGTGGATTAGATGAATCCTGATAAGAGTTCATTGTCTGCGGGTGTAAATAGGAGAGAAAAGGCAAAGAATAGGGAAGTCTTAGACACTGGGCCTCATTACAACCCCGGCAATAGCTGTGCCGGTAAAAACAAGTCTGTGTGTGGGTGCCGTTCCACCCGCCAGCAGAACTCGTAGTGTGGCAGTCCGGTAACAATGGTGCCCCGGACAGGCATACTCATAGTGAGGCCCACTGTCTCTGCTGAAATGAATTCACCCAAGGATAAGAGTAAGGTGATCTCGAACAGTGAGGTTTGATAATCTAGAGCCTCCATCTCATGATATTCACCATCTAACAGAGGAACCAAAAATGTTTTCTTTAGTGCTATCTTGTTCTCAGGAAAAAATAATGCATGTTAAAAAAACACCAGACTCAAGACTATTTTTTCTCCTGCAACCTGCACCATTAGTCGATAAATAAGCATTCCCTCGATTCAGTGGCTGCAGTAACCACATCTTCTTTGATTAATAAGACATTATTTTTTAATTAACAATAGGTTCAAAGTTAATAATATGCAGTCTTAGAATATTGTAATGGCTAAGAGGTCCCAATGGGTGCAAATGGGTGCAAATGGCCAAAAAAACAGAACAATATCAGGACGAATGTGTTACAGATATTTATTTGATAGCACATATTGCTTCCTTCCTCTGTGTGTAGGAATCTCACTTGCACAGACTATGGTAGTCATGGGATAAAATCGTTCCTCTTTGCCTTCTTTATCCTCCACCTTTATAGGCCACTAGCAAAACGTACCTGTTCTCTGAATAGGTTCTGTAGACAGACATGATAACACTCTCATCAAGTGATGAAAATCAATGATCCTGTAGTTCGCTGTTCCGATTCACCTTTCGCCTGATGTGCTTTGCAGCCTGACGTAAACTGCACTGAGAATAGGTGTGTGTGGCCGGCTGACATACCCCGGAGCAGACATTGGGGGTAGGCGAGAGTTGGTGTGCTGCTGCATACTGGGACATTCTGTGCTCTCTCCCCACCTGTCGCCTCACCCTGCCATGGTGAAGTTTGTTGCGGTGCATTGCGGTGCAAATATCTCAGAAACCATGGGGCCTAGAAATGTGATTATTAAGGTCCCACTCGAGGTTTGTTCCTCATGTCGAGACGGGTTCCTCTATGAGCACATTGATTTTCGCTGATTTCAGGAAACCATCTCATGTGTGAAGGTGCTGAAATCCGTCAAAAGGGGTGGGGTGTCCAAAAGTCGTGTAGCTAGTAATGTCTGGATGGTCCTAAGAGGTAACTATGCAAAATCTAGTGCAGATTGTTGAAACGGTGTGGAATTGTATAAGGTACAACACTTTTAAATGTTTAAATTTTTTTCTTTACATGGTTTTTAACTTGTTCTTTTGCAAAGGTTCTACTCGAAATTATTCTTGTAAATGAACTAAATGCAAATAAAAAAAAAAAATAAGGTACAACACTTTGCAAAGCCACTAACACACAAACAAATGTTTACGTTTATTAATATAAATAGATAGATGTTTGAGAGTACTAGACACATTTCTAGCCCTGCAACACAGTTGAAAAAATGCTTTCATGCACTAACTATGCTATGGATAGACTGAAACTGTCGGCAAAGCAGGTCTGATAAATGATGAAAACTTGTCTTGCCCCAACACTGCAAAATCTGCTGGTCTCCCCTAAATTGTGGTTGATAATGTTCATGTAGCAAGGAGCTTATTGATTATTGCGGATGTTTGTAAATGTACTGAAGTTATTGAAAGGGTTTGGTTGCAGAGACAGTTATTTCCTCCACCCCTAAAAATGACTTTAGAATCCTTTGGTTTTGTGTCTTTGGCTCTCTCTCATCCGCATTCCCTTTTGGAATGCTCTAGATCTCAGCTGCCCTCCTCCTTCTCTTCTTTGAGAACCGGTACCGCTGTCTCCGCGGAAGAGGGGGTGGCTTGGAAGCATTGGTTCAGCACATCTTTGTTGTTGGGGTATTGCCTTTCCTCTTCCATTCCGGTGTCGTGCTTCAACCACGTGTGGACGCTGCGTTGTTGGCAGGTCCGTCTCTTGCTTATGAAGACTTTGGGATTCAGGTCTTGCTGCCCTCCTGGGCTCGGCGGCATTCTGCGGGCTCTCTGCCCACCACATAGGGGTTGCAGTCCTTCCTCCAGGCTCTCCAGTTTGCATGCTACAGCCTGGATTAGACTTTGCAAAGCATTCCAGGAACTGGCCCTCTTCCAGCTGCAGCTGTGTTTTGCAGTGGTTCTTGTTCCTTATATGTCTCTCCCTGCAAAGAGAGACAGAATCCCATTGGTCTTTAGAACAGGCCTTTGCAAGGGGTCAGGAAAACAAACACATTTAGAGGGCCCTTTTCTTCAATATTGTTATCAGTTCCCATTTATGAAGCAACCATTTGGGAAATTGGTGGTAAGGGAGGTGCTACATATTGATTCATTGGGGAGTCCTTGTCCTCTAAAGGAGAGTCACCCCATGAGATTTCCGCTTATCTAATCCCAGGCGAGTTTTTTGCATAGTGAGCACAATGCCCTAGTCCCAAAGGGGGTGGCTCGTCCTTGGGAAGAAGGGACAAATTGCCTGGATGGGAAGGGGTCGCTCTCTCTCCAGGTGCCATGCACACTAGAGCTTCCTGTCTGCATGGAAGGCAGAAGCCAGAGGCCTGGAGACAGAGCATTGCTGCGGACCCAATGTTGGAGACAGGCAAGAAAGTGTTTGTGAATGTGTGCCTGTGTGTAATGTTTTTATGTGTGTATGATGAGTGTATATGTGTTGATGTATGTGCATGTACATATACATGCCTGTGTGTGAATGGTGTGTATGTATGTATGGGTGTGAGTGTATGTGTTGTCATGTGAATGAGAATATAGTGTGTGTGAATGTGCTTGGTTGGTGTGCATCTGGTGAATACAGTGTGAATGTGAGGGAAGGTGTATGGGTGAGTGAGTGGTGTGTGAATGGGTATGAATGTGATTGTGTGCACATGTTCAGGGTAATTGTGCCTGTGGTCAATGGAATGCGAGATAATGTGAGAGAAGCTGTATGAGTGAGTGACAGATGGGTGAATGGGTATGAATGTGATTGTGTGTGTGAGTGTTCTGGGTGATTGCCTTTGTGTAAATGCATTGTGACATTTCTGGGGAGGAGGGTGTGTGTGATTGTGGGATAAGGTGTGTGGGTGAGTGACTAGTGTTTGACTGGGTATGAATGTGGTTGGTTGGCAATGTTCTGGGAGCGTGCTTATGTGGAGAATGCAGCATGAGTGAATGTGAGAGAAGGAGCATGGCTGAGTGACTTGTGGGTGAATGGGTATGAAAGTCATTATGTAAGTGTGTGTGTGAGTGGGTGTGTGTGTGTGTGTATGTTGTGAGTGGGTGCCTGTGCAGGTTGTGAATGGGTGCCAATGTGGAAAATGCAATGTGAATGTTCTGGGTGAACATGAGAACAGGTGTAAGTGACTGGTGGATGAATGGGTATGAATGTGATTGAATGTGAATTTTCACTGTGGGTGTACATGTGGAGAAGGCAGTGGGAATGTTTGGGTGCGTGTGTGAGTGAATGTGACAGAAAGTGTACGGGTTAGTGACTGGTGAGCAATGCGTATGAATGTGATTGTGTGGGAATGTTTAGAGTGGATGCCCATGTGGAGAATACTGTGTGAATGCTGTGGGTGCGCACGTAAGTGAATATGGGAGAAGGTGTGTGGGTGAGTGATTGGTGGGTGAATGTGGTTATGTGTGGGGGCTTTGGGGAGTCAGAAGAAGGACATGGACACTCAGAAGACATGATATATTCTTGTTTATTAAAGTAAAGGTAGAAGGCCTAACTTTCCCTATAACTATGGGTGGTCCCTGCCTATAGAGCTAAGGTGCTCGTTTGTCAGTTGTAAATGTCCAAAGAAACAAGTCTGCAGTCCAAAACTATCCTAAAGGACCCTGCCATTAAGAGAAACCTAACTTAGTCCAGGAGAATGACTTCTCCTGAAGGTACTGCTAGTACCAGTCTTTAATATATAATCTGCAAAAAGTCTCTAGTGACTTCTTGTATTCATTTATTTAATTACCCGAGTGGGCACTTTCTCTTTTTCACTTTGAATCCGCTTTTCCTCTCTCTTACCCAGTTTAAGGTTTTGATCATAGACTTGGTTGTGCCTTTTTCCTGAGGGAATATGTTTTTCCTGGACTTTTACTTTAAGGCTATAACAATTCCACTTTTCCTGGATCACTGGGGTTTTAATCTGGTTTATGTCTATAGGATCAAAGCCCTGGCTTTCTCCCTCTTTAATAATATTGTTCTTGTGAAGGATGGCTCTGTGTTTTCCCCATTTCGAAGGGTATTTGTCACACTGGTTCTCTCTCTTATTATTAGCTTCTTATCAACATGTTCTCTTGGTTTACAAACTTTGCATCTATTTGTTTTCCAAGTTAACTCCGTTTCATATCTTCTGCTGTGACGAGTTTACTGTGTGTTATAATGATTTTCTCTTGATTCACAATCTTTGTATACATTTCCCTTCAAAGCTAACTCAGTTTCATATGTTCTACTGTGACGAGTTACCTGTCCATATACGGATCCTCTTGAATCTCCCTGCACCTCCCGTTCTCCCTGTTACTTTCTTTTTTGAAGGAAAACGTAGGAGGGTTGTGGTCTTGCGGTCTCTCTCTCTCTCTCTCTCTCTCTCTCTTTCTCTTTCTCTCTCACTGTCGTGTGGACACCATCTCCTCCCTGGTGTTCGTGTTTTCTTTCTCTCTCTCCTCTCTGTATCCCCATGCTCGCCTGCACTCATGGACACATTGTGGTACTCTGTTGTTGGCGGTCTCGGCAACTTTCTTCAGTCCGAAGGTCCACCACAGATTTGTCTATGTGGTCTTGCAACCACCTCCGTTTGGGCTTGGGTTTCCTGTCAGATTCTCGGGTTTCTGGGCTACTATAGCTTTGGCACCCCATGTAGGAGCTGCAAACGAGTTTGAAACTTGTGGGTTTCCTGATTTTCATTCCTGTCTGGTGTTGCACAGCTTGGGGCCTCCCACAGCCTGCGTCTCCGACCCTGTCTCTCTCTTCCCCTGCTTCTTGCTCCTCCCTGTTTGGATGCATGCTTTTTAACATGCTCGTCCCATTAATGTGGACATCTGTATTTAAAGGGAAACAGCCTTTTCTCACAAGATAATGATATGCTTTAGGAGTTTATTCATCCCAGTCTTGACAGTTCATATTTTCTTGTATTTTAAAAACATCACATGTATGCCATGGTATGTCCAGCTGGCGGGAGTTCCTCCTGGGAATGGGAGTACATTTCCCCTAAGGGGGAGTCTATCCTGGTGAGGTCCCACTTGCCTGCACTCATAGTGAGGATATTGCAGAGCGGACACACCTCCCTAGCCTCACAGGGGTGTGATGGGGTCCCCCTTGGGGAGAAGTGTATGAATTCCATTGAAAACATTTCCTTAAAGTCACATGGCATGCTTTACTGGACGTTTTGGTCAAAGACAAGGTGACAGGTGTTATTCATGGTGTGACTGGCATTTTAGTGCAGCCAGTCTAGCAATGTTTGTTTTTGGCGCATATGATGGTGCTATCGCAGATGAAAGACGCATGGGTATTTAGTAACAGGCTATCTGGTTGACATGGTAACTGAAAATGCTCAGGCAAACATTTGCAGCATCTGAAAACATTACTTGTGTCCTAGGGCCTTTTAAACCAATGCTTGGGTGCTTCTCCCACTCAGGAGTCTCATTAAAAGCACATGCTTTCATCCTGGAATGGCGTAGTGATTCTTCCTTTGCCTTCCCACCACCCTTCGTATGTCTCGCACCCTCCCATCCAGTGTTGTCAGATGGCGAATCTCCTGCCAGGAAAACACTGAGACAAGCGCTGCCCGATGGGAGATGGTGACTGATAATATTGCTCACTTTGGGACAAGAGGGAAGCACTCAGCTGCCTGAAACAGGTGATGGAGCCAACCACGAGCTGGTGAAGGAGCAGCAGGTTGAGGAGTGAAAGAGGTATTCTGCTGCAGGAAGGGAGAGAGACAGTATTGTGCTGCTGTGATGGAACCCATAAAACGCTTGGTCCAGTAGTCTGAAGGCCTCAGACAAAACCATGTGGGTACAGACAGCTGTTGGTTTGGTACGCCAGTGATGAGTATTGAGGGATTGATGGTTCCCTTGCCCGTACGTTTGTCCTAAAGTTTTAGTGCCTGTAACGGTGCTGTGTTCACTGTGATCCAGTATCTCAATTTTTAGAGGACGGATCAGCAAGAGCATGGTTGAGAGTAGAAGCCTCCACATTGGCCTGAAAATAGTAAAACTGGGTGGTTTAGCTTTTTGAAAGATGCTTAGTTTTGGAGACAGGAAGTACTTGTTCCGGCTGTCAGAATGCCTGCAAGAAAACCATTTAACGGAAGGTTGATGTTTGTTCAGTGCAGGCGGTGGAAAGTATTGAGGGATCGTTGGTTCCCGTGTCCGTCAAGTTGCATGTTTTACCCTAAAGACATAGGGCCTGTAACTGGCGTGTGTATGAGTCATGCTACTTGTTATGATGTTGTTATTTCTAGAACCCATACCCGGGTTCGGTGCGACGTCTCCTGGAACGAAGAGATTAAGTTCTCGGTCGGAGGAGACGTTGTACCGAGGCCGGGGGAACTCTCTTATTAATAAACAACCTAAAGAAGTAAACAATCGTGTATCTTTATATATATATATTGTAACTGTAAACTCAACAAGTGGCGACGAGGAGCCTGCCCGTTCCGTTAAGAGAGTTCCCGTGAAGGAAATAAACTGTGGAACGGTCGGCTGAATCAACGTTTAATCACGGCTTGACGAAGGAAAACAAATACAACTGCCGCCAATCCAAAGGTAACAGCGTTTTAATTACTGGATAAAGCGTAAAAGATAGATCAACGTTCACCGATCACCGATCAACGTTGAAGATATGAGATAAAGTAGTGCATTGTTTAAAGTCGGCGCGAGCTGTATTGATGAGGACAGCTTCCCGTGTACATCCTGACGTACGAGAAAAGATAGAGTAAAGGACCGTAAAAAACGTCTTATACGTGCCGCCATTTTAGGGAAATCATATGCATTATAACGGAGTGAGAGAACGGCTTTTCCCAGTGTGTACGATCACAGTTTAATCTGATACTACGCGGAAACTGTAACCAATAAAGACTAATGGCAATAAATGTAATCGGAAGAAAGTAATACATACATAAAATCGCGCGACTGAGCGGCTATGCAAACAAATATATGAGGACAAAATTTACAATTGAAAACACATGCTACCAGAAGTACAAGAGTTATTTACATGAAAAGAGGACATATGTGTGCATAATATTGCAGTGTTACAGACAAATACAACATTGGTGAAAATTTCACTGAAAAAGAAAATAGAGAAAACATAACAAATATTTTATAATTGGAAGACAATGGCCATGTAAGAAAAGTGATCTGTTGCACAATATACATATAATTGACAGCAGTAATTGGCAAATACAAACAATTCAAAAAGCCTGAAGCCTCAACATGCAGAACATCATGGCACCAGAGAAATTTTTGGCCCAGCCTGGATGTCCAGTTTGCCCTTGGGAACAATGGCTAGATAATTTTCAAGTATACATGAGGGCTATCGGTGGTGCTAAATTCAATGACGACTTAAAAGAGGCTACATTGCTAAGTTGCATAGGGGCTGAAGCATTAAGAATATTTCGAACATTACCTCATAATGCTGATATCGCAGGTGGATCTGGAGATTCCACGTCTAGCTCAAGGAAATATGAAACCGCCTTGGCAAAACTGGGAAAGCATTTTGGGAATATAACCAATGTAGTCTTAGAAAGATACAGATTTTTTACCCGAAAACAACTTAGGAATGAATCCATTGACATGTATACTGCAGCATTGAGAGGTCTCATATCTACATGTGAATTTACTGGAGATTCCGATGAATTTCTAAGAGATCAAATTGTTCTTCATGTTGCTGATCCTAAAATACAATAGAGGCTATGGCAAGCGAAAAATCCATCTTTGGAACAGACAGTAGAGATCGCACGATCCATTAAACTGGGAGATAAATGTATGAAAGAGGTGCAAAGTAAACAAGAAGCAATTGACAAAGGGTCTATTCAAGCTATCCGAAACAGTGAAATGAATAAAGAAGAGGAAGCGCTGGTAGCCATGGTAAAAAGGTTTGTGAGGTCAGATGTTAATTCAGGTTTGAGACAGAGTAATGAGATATAATCACGATCACAAACCAATTGTGGTAGGTGTGGTTGGTATAAGCATACAAATCCAGAAAAGGACTGTCCAGCAAATGGTTCTGAATGTTTCAAATGTGGTCAGATGGGACATTATGGCAAAATGTGCAGAAGCTTTAGAGGGAGAGGAAGGAGTATCATGCGGGGAGTTGGCAACAGAGGCTATCACCAATCTGTTAAAGGTGCTACTTCAGGTGTGAGAGCTGTAGAAAATGTTCCTAGATCGGATGACATAGTGGCCATATCTACACATATTGATGAGGAAGTGCAAATTCTGGCTCTTTCTTCTAAAGAAAAACATATTGACTCATGGGTACCAATGGCTATTGATGGAATTATCATACAGGGTATGGTGGATACAGGCTCCCCGTATACCATAGTTGATGAAGACACATTTCAGAAGGTTTAAAAAAAAAAACTTGAAGATTTGTATATTACTAAAGTCAAAGCCACGGGATATGGGAAGTCTCTGATAGACATAGTGGGATACACCTGGGTCCAATTAACCTTTGAAGGGAGACAAACTTATTGCAAGCTGTATGTGGCTCGTGAAGGTTTTGCCATTGTAGGTTGGTGGGAACAAGCAGCCTTAAAAATTAGGATTCATCCGGGAGAGAGCAATCCCATTATGAGTGTTATGGACAGATGTTGTGACTCTGATGCCACTCTAGTGAAAAGTTTTCCTGAAATATTCAATGACAGGATAGGTATGCTCAAAGGTTTCAAACATCGCATCATTCTGAAGAAAGGAACCATACCAGTTGTCCATAAAGTGAGAAATATACGGGTTGGCACTAGAGAACCGTTGAAGAAAGAATTGGAAAGGTTATGCTCCCATGATATAATTGAGCCTATAGAAAGCTCGGAATGGTTGTCTCCCATTGTGATAGTGCGAAAACCAAAGGGAGAAATTCGAATGTGTGTTGATTTAAGGGATTTAAACAACAGAATATGGGTTGATCGCCACCCTTTACCAAACATAGGAGAGATGCTCTCAACAATGGAACCTGCCAAATACTTTACCACACTTGATTTATCTTCCGCATATCATCAGATTGTGTTAGAGGAAGAATCTAGACATCTCACGTCCTTCATAACTCCGTTGGGTGCTTTTCAATTCAAGAGGATGCCATTCGGATTAGCATCTGCAGCTGCTGTTTTTCAAAGACTAATGCAAATCTTGTTTGAAGGCTTAAGTGGCGTATATTTTTTTCAGGATGATATTTTGATTTCAGCTATGTCAGAAGAAGATCATGATGCCAAACTTATTGGAGTTTTGCAAATATTACAACAGAAAGGACTCACATTAAAAATTGAAAAATGCAAAATAAAAAGGAGAGAAGTAACATATTTGGGTCATTGCATCGATAGTGAAGGAATAAGACCCAAGGAGGTTCTGGTGAATACCATGCTCAGTTTGCCTGAACCATCAAACAAAGACCAGTTGAGGAGTTTGTTGGGCTTGACGGAGTATTATTCCAAATTCATTGATCACTACACGGACAGAACGAATTGTATGAGGAGTTTGATGAAAAAAGATGTTAAATTTGAGTGGTCAGCCGAATGCAAAAGTGAATTGGATACCATCAAGACATTGATAAACAAAGCCCCCGCTTTGAAGATGTTTGACTGTAGGGCTAAATCCATCATATCAGTTGATGCCAGCAATGTGGGACTAGGAGGTGTACTAGAACAAGTTCAACATGGACTGGCAGTTCCAATTGCTTTTGCTTCTAGATCTTTAAGAGATGCTGAAACAAATTATTCCACTATAGAAAAGGAAGCTTTAGCAGTAATGTGGATTTTGGAACACTTAAAAGGTTTAATATGGGGGAGTCCCATTGAGATCAAGACTGACCATAAGCCCTTGATCCATATCTTGAATCCCAAAAATTCACATTTGATGTCTCCTCGGATCAGAAGGTGGATTCTGATCATAATGCAATACAATGTGACTGTTAGCTTCACTCCAGGCAGAACTAACATGGTTGCTGATTGTTTTTCTCGTTTGCCATGTTCCTCGATAGATGAGGAGGCCAAAGGAGAAGAAGTAGAGATGGACAGTGTAATAGCACAAATACATCCCAGTTTTACTAAGGAAGATTGGATCCAAGCCAGCGGGATGGATGAAGAACAGGTGAAGTTAAGAAAAGCTATTAAAAGTGATTGGAAAGAAATGGATAATGAAGTTTCAGCTTGGCAGGATAAGAAGGATGAAATGTCTTGTGATGAAGTCTGTATATTCCGTGGAGATCCAATAGTTCCACCCTCGAGTTTGAGAGAGAAGATAATGGAAATAGCACACGAGGGACATATAGGCAGAAACCTTACAAAAAGGAGAGTAAGAGAGAATTTTTGGTGGCCAAATATGTGGAGTGAAATTGAAAATATTGTTAGAGAATGCTCTGCATGTGCAGTTAGCGACAAAGGAAGGATCACCAGTGCCACACCCTTACAGCCTGTTTCCATACCGGATTCTGTTTGGACAAAATTGGCTATTGATATAGCAGGTCCATATGAGATTTTGAAACCTCACAAAATGTATATTATTGTTTTGGTTGATTATACATCAAAGTGGATAGAATGCGGTATTATGGAGGAATCTGTGTCAGCCATGAAAGTCAAGAAATTTCTTGAAGAAATTTTTACCAGGGAAGGAGAGCCATTAGAGTTAATATCAGATAATGGTGCACAATTCATGTCGATTGAGATACAAAAGTTTCTCAAAGAGAGAGCTATCAAACACAAGACCACAGCTTTGTATCATCCCATGGGGAATGGATTAATGGAAAGAATGAATCGTTTCATTAAGGATACCATTCAATTGGCTATAGTAAACAATATGCCATGGAGAGAAACTCTCAAGGAAGCTATAATCACTTATAGATTCACGCCACATTCCACAACAGAGGAAGAACCATTCACTATGATGAGGGGAAGAGTTGCCAATAACAGATTGAGGCCATCTTGGTTGATGTCAAAGAAGACTAAAGTTGTGGATATGGAAGCAGTCATTAGGAGAGTGAAGGATAAACAAGAAAAATACAAGAAATATTATGACAAAAAAAAATGTAGTAGAGAGCAAGACTAAAGTTGGAGATTGGATTCAAGTGAGAGAACCAAGAAGAGTCATGAAAGGTGAATCTAAGTATCGTTATCCACAAAGAGTTGTAGATTGTTCTAATAAGTCTGTGACATTAGAAGACGGAAGTAGGTGGTCATGTGATGACATTATCAGGTCTGATGAGAAAGTAAAACGGATGATGGATGACAACGAAAGGATGGAAGAGAGAGGTGTCCAGGAGGAAGTCGAGCCATCTTCATCCGAAATGGCATGCCATAGAGACAGGATAGACAATGATAGCTCTGAAATGAAAACCAGGAAAAGGATAGCACGTGTCAACGAAGATTACATATGTTATTATTAGCAAACATGTGATTTTACTGAAGTATTAACACATTCAAGGAAGATTCCATGTTCTGTATCCTTTCAAGTATTTACATTATTATTTGAATGTTCACTATTTATAATGTTCTTATTCTTTGACAAGTTGTCCATGTTATTGTTCATTTTTTTTTTTTTTTTTTTTTTTTTTGAGGAAGGGAGATGTTATGATGTTGTTAATTCTAGAACCCATACCCGGGTTCGGTGCGACGTCTCCTGGAACGAAGAGATAAAGTTCTCGGTCGGAGGAGACGTTGTACCGAGGCCGGGGGAACTCTCTTATTAATAAACAACCTAAAGAAGTAAACAATCGTGTATCTTTATATATATATATTGCAACTGTAAACTCAACACTACTGTGAAAGGAGGAAGTGGGCGGATGTCCTGTGCAATGATCCTCACATTTATGTTCTATTCATTGTTGCCATTTGTTTCCTGTAACTGGGTTGTGCCAAAAGTAAGTGGTTTAATCTCTGTGCCCGTGTGCTGCCCCAGTTCTTGTAAATGCTCAGCTATTATGCATGTCTATGCAAATAGGACGAGCATACTTGTCCTCTGCACTTAAGAGCAGAGACGTCATTTCACCCAAATGCCAGAATTCACATATATTATTAATTACAAAACGATAAACTACACATCATTTCCAATAAATACTTATCATTTCTAGTACTAATTACTTGGGTACATGTTATTTACATATTATCCTCAGTAATACTAAGTTCTCAACTTCTTAAAAAACTGTTTAAATAAGCATTTTCACATCACACGTTGTTCTCTCAGCCCCCCAGGTAATTCATTGCTTGAAGTTATTAAAATATATTTTCAGATAATCATGTGTAGAATTCTGTATTCAAATCACTCCACATGTACCATATTACAATCGCCATACACCGAGAGTGATCCGTAAATGATATCTTACTAAATTCACTTTACTATAAGTATAGTCCTTACTAACTAGCGTATATTGCATATTTCAAACCGTGCATTTATATTATGCCACATCTTAAAGAATGCCACATTAAGATGAGAGTTCCTGGCTGTGAGACAATGGGTCTCATTCCGAGTTTGGAGGCAGCCATGGCGCTATTAGCGCCATGGCTGCCTCCAAAATCGGTCCAGGTCCGGTCTGGTGGAGGGGGGACTTACCGGGACATTCCGCCATAGGCAGAACCGGTAATTCCCCATTCCAAAAGCCATTCCCCATTCCTATTTGAGCCCCCATAGGGCTCAATGGGAAGGCGGAAGGCACTAATAACGGGCCCGCTAATTGCGGGCCCGTTATTAGCTCCAAGGACCCTTAACAGGTCCCGTAAAGAACGTTTAGTCCGACCACACGTCCTTTACCGTTCCCTCCAAGGGACCCCGGAATCGGGCTGTAAGGGATTACCGGCACCGGTCTCCTTACCGGTGCCCGGTATCCCTTACCGCCCGACTTATAATGAACCCCAAAGTCACCAGAAGGTGATTTTTTAAATTTCATTTGGTTAATGCGCAAACTCTCCCATATTACACAGCCTGCGGTAGCGGGCGTGTAGTTATGGTTACGTTGCTCAACTCAAAGGAAGAGCATTTTTTGGGTGGCTTATAACTTCGCTCCCCCTGGATGAATCCTTATCAAACTTTGCAGAAGAAGTATATGGCCCACTGTGAATCTTATTGGCTTGGTTTGGTGAGGTTTCGTCAATGGGGGGCAAAGTTGTAGGGGGGTCCCACATTTGTATTTTTCCGTAGACATAATGGAAAAATGTTTTGCTCACGCCTACAGCCAAAATCGCTGGATGGATTTTCACAAAATGTGTGGCAGGAGCTGTTGCTTGGTCGCAAAAGTGTGCTTTTGTAAATTTGATGGAAATCCATCCAGTATCTTTTTTTAAACAGGTAAAATGTAGGTCCCCAAAAATGTGTGATATATTCGTCCGCTCCACAGCCCCATTTCCCTGTTTGCTCCGCGGACAGGACTCCGATTGGTCAGGATGGTGAGGTGATGTCCGTGGACACCTAACGCGCCAGCTGATTGGCTGGAGGGAAATGTGATGTCCATCATATTTGCCCAAAACGCCCACCATGTTGGGTCTCTGGATATCTGCGGATATCACGGCGGGAAACAGCACTGAGAAACATGTTTTGGGGCATTTGGTGTTGGGAAGAGGGGATGGGAAGAGTGGGGGAGTGAAAGATAGATGAAATGAAAAAGAGACATCTGGAAATGCTAAATGAAATGTGGCAACGAAATGAAGGACCAAAAATGATGAGAACAGGAAAAGAATCAGATTCACTTTTAGACTATGGGCCTCATTACGAGTTTGGAGGTAGCCATGCCCTTAATAAGGCCATGGCTACCCCCATTCTCTGATCCGGGTCCCGCAAAAGGGGATTACCGAGTCATTCCGACCTTGGAGGGCCCGGTAATTCCCATTCGTGGGACCTGGACCCGGTACTTCCCCATTCCCATTGAGCCCCTATGGGGCTCAATGGGAATTGAAAGGATGGTAGCAGCGGTACCGTTAATAAGGGTACCGCTGCTACCATCCTAGTCTGTTCGCAGGCGCCGCTCTTCACGCCTGGTCTAACCAGGCATGCAGAGCGGCACCCGCAAGCAAGCTCGGAATGTTTCAGCGAGGTAACAGCGCTGGTACCACTACCGGCGTCGTTGTTGCCTTACAGCAACACTCCTAATGAGGCCCTATATCTATGTCTCACACACCTTAACACCAAGAATCCAATCATTTGAAGTGATTTCATCCCCTTCCAGCAATCACAAAAAATTACTTATGAAATGGGCGCAAGTCCTTGAACAATTAGATATATGTTCTTTGCCAGTGCTACTTGTCAATAACGCAGGAACAAGACTAAGGCCTCATTACATGGTAAGTGGTAGGGGATTACCGGCACCGGTAAGGGCACTGGTGCCGGTAATCCCCTACCGCCCTACTATGAGGTCCCTCAGCGGGTCCCGTCCTTAACGTGTGGTCTGCCCAGGCGTTATGGATGGTTCCCGCTGAGGGACCTCAGAGCTAATAATGGTACTGCAAATTGCGGTACCGTTATTAGCTCCTTCCCCATTCCCATTGAGCCCTATGGGGGCTCAAATGGGATTGGGGAATGGTTCCCGGAATGGGGATTTATCGGTCCCGCAAAGGTTGGAATAGACCGGTAAGTCCCTATTCCGGGAACCCAGACTCCGACGGCGGTAGGGGGTAGCCATGTCGCTAACAGCGCCATGGCTACCGCCTACTGTGTAATGAGGCCCTAAGACTGAATTAACAAAATATGCATGGATAAAAAACAATCTTTGAAGATCCAAATGTCCAAATAGAATCCAAATTGAATTATCAAGGCTTGTTAATTCCTTTCAAAAAGAAAAATAAACAATTAAATAGTTAGTAATTTAATCACACTCATGAATATTGTGTGCTGATTGTGCAAATGAAAAAAAAATAAGGAAGAATATTGCTAATGCAAAAAAAATTGCCCTTTGATCAATGTACTAAAGAAGGTTGCCATATCAAAACACGATATAGGAATTGGATTCGTTCGCAACAACAACTAATTGCACAAACTGATGCAGAAAAAAATCTAAAAACTCTGAATCAAAGAAATACAAGAGAGCTTTGGGCATTAATTAGTAATAAGGAAGATCAGACGACAAATCAAATTGCAGGTGTACTGCCCGAACATTGGACAAAGCATTTATCAGATCTTTATATTCAGCCGGAAAGCCCAAATGCAAAATCGTTTATGAACAACAACTTAAAGTGGGATATTGTATGGGATCTGGAGGAAATAAATTCATATTCAGCACTTTAATACTTCGAGAGCCCCGTGGCCCGACAGAATGAGCAATGCAACAATCAAAAAGTTTCCGGTTCTGTGGGCACGTATATGTTCTCAACTCTTTAACATCATTGGAGAATTACAACAAATACCTAATACTTGGAAAACTGCAACAATCATTCCTATTTATAAACAGGGCTTTAGAAATAATCCTTCCAACTATCGTCCAATTGCATTATTAGACCAGTTGAGGAAAATGTTTGCAACATTCCTACAGAAGAAATTATACTCTTGGGCAAAAACTGAAGGACGGTTTGATAAAAGACAAACCAAATTTACCAGGAATATCGGCACAAACCTAAACACTCTACTATGAAATTGTTTAAACCAAGAAGCCTTAAAGAATAACATCTCTATGTTTGCTATATTTGTGGATTTAAAATTAGCATTCGACACGATCAATAGAAATACGCTTTGGGAGAAACTTATAAAATGGAATTTTCCATATAACATCTTGGAGCCTACTAAGGCAGCATTATATTCCCAAACATCCATTAAGATCCGTCTCTCGCTAGATGGCACGTTGTCAGAATCGATACCAACAGAGAACGGACTGAAGCAAGGGTGCCCACTGGCCGCAACCCTTTTTGTCCTATATATCTCTCATCTACAAATAACAGATGTAGCAAAGGTGGGTTATCCGCCTGTGTTGAATTCTACAAAAATTCTATATATTTTATTTGCGGATGATGTTGTTTTATTCGATAAAACTCAAAATGGATTACAACAAAGAATGACTGCTTTTCTTCCCTTTACAGAAGATAATAATCTAAAAATTAATATTAACAAAACTGAAGTGATGGCCTTGACAAAACGAACAAATCCAGCAAAAAGGTTGTTGAAGATATTCATTAAAGGTGAGAGATTACAACCGGTGAAAACAGTAAAATATTTAGGATAATGGATAAATCAATCACAAAAAAATATTCAGTGGCTAGAACATCTAAAAAGGAAAGCTGCTTCACTAGCGCGTCAAGGAGTAGCCATCCACAGAAAATACGGTAAATTCTCCTTACTATCAGTATGGACTTTTTATAAGCAAAAAGTAACATCTATTTTAACATACGGTAGTCAATCAATGATAAACATCTCGAAGATATTGTGGATAAAGATTGAAGATATATTCTGGAGAAAAGTTCTTGGGTTGCCCAAATCGTATCCGATGCCAAGAATCAGATTTGAGTTAGGATTGGAATGTATATCTGCTATAGTGATCTGGAAAAATCTAGATCTATATAGGAAAACCCTGACACATGAAAATACAATGTCATTGAGGATACTCCAGGATAATGAAACAGCGATAAACACAACAATGATAAATGTTTAGAAAACATACTGCAAACAAAGTTTGCAATTGCACGATACTACAGAAGAAATGCTTATAACTAGGCCTCAGAAACTGAAATTGAAAATTAAAAGAGATTATTGGATAACAACACAAAAACTCAAATCAGATTATACATTGAATTTACACCCGGACATAGATACTAGAACATTGAACGATTTGCCACAATATTTGAAAAAATTCACGGATAAGAGACACATTTCTAAAATTGAGACTTAATGTGCTACCAATGTGGTAATACATGGCACAGACTCACCAAATTGGAAAACAAAATAATGTGTGTAGATTTTGTAAACAAGATAAACAATCTGAATCCCTGTTTCATCTGATCATGGAATGTAATGCCTTGACAGACAAACGACAGATATTTGCCAATATGCTTCTGTAGACAAAAAGAAATGTGGGCATTAACGATCACAGGGCATACAAAATGTTGGGACATGATAAATTATGGATTATGAGAACTGTGCAATTTTGGGACTCACTAAACCTGAACAGCGATGAATAGAAGGTGTGGAAATGATAAACTGTGTAGATAGATAAATAACAATTAATCATTGTGAAGAAATATTGAGGGAAATGTTTTTTTTGTGACTAAGTGTGAAAGTGAAAGAAGTGTGGAATGGTTTTATGGAACATTTTAAAAAAAATTCTATGAGTAAATACAACAATAATGTAAAGTTTGATTTCAAACTAAATCATTATTTAAAAAAAGATGGTTGATATGATGTATTTGTTTAGATGGAAGAAGACCGTGCGGTGTCTGTGGCAGCTCACGGACATTGTGGTAATCCGCGGATAGCGCCTTGGGCGGGTAGCTTGTCTGGTGGATGCAGGGAGGCTTAATTAGTGTAGGTGAGTGGAATGTAGGTGATATGAGGATGTTTGCATAGGTTACAGATAGGCTATGCACCCAAGAATCTAGGCACTGGCAGAACTACTGCAGTGTCATATGGCCATACCACCAAGAATGTATTCAAAAGTACTGCAGTAGGTAGTGTTTGGTGGGCAGTTGGAATAACATGTTTGGGCTTAATTGGTGACTGCAAGAGGGCTTCTTAGAGTAGGGGAATGGAGTCTGGATGATATGGTGATATTGCCATTGGTGAACAATAGGGTTGGCGGTGTACTTTGATATCTGTAGATGGTGTTCGAATTGGGAAGTTAACGGCAAATTGTTGTGTGTTCCAATTCTTGGGTGCTGGCCGTATTATGCTGTGGTGGTTGTGGCCAGTCCCGAGACTCTTGGGTGCATGGTCAGAGGAAACAACCCAAGAGTCTGTGCACTGGTTGTAAGTAGTGTAATAGTATGTGTACAGAAGTAGAAAGGGACTCGGGTGGCTCGATTATGTGTGTGGGTTGTGGCTAGTGGGCAGATTCTTGGGTGCATGGGCGTATTATGCTGTGGCAGTTGTGGCCAGCCCCTAGACTCTTGGGTGCATGGTCAGAGGCCATGATCCCAAGAGTCTGCGCACTGGCAGCAAGTAGTGTAATAGTATGTGTATAGAAGTAGACAGGGCCTTTGGTGCCCGGCTTATGTGTGTAGGTTGTGAACACTGGCCAGATTCGTGGGTGCCTGATTGTATTATGTTGTGGTGGTTGTGGCCAGCCACTGCACCCAAGAGTCTGTGCACTGGCTGCAAGTAGTGTAATAGTATGTGTACAGAAGTGGATAGGGGTTTAGGCGGCTGACTTATGTGTGTGGGTTGTGGGCACTTGTCAGATTCTTGGGTGCATGGCTGTATTATGCTGTGATGGTTGTGGCCTGCTCCTAGGCCTTGGGTGCATGGCTGGAGGCCAATGACCCAAGAGTCTGCGCACTGGCTGCAAGTACTGTAATAGTATGTTTACAGAATTGCACAGGGCTTTGGGTGGCTAGATTATGTTTGTAGGTTGTGTTTACTGGCTAGAATCCTGGGTGCATGGCTCGAGGCCATGGACTGAAGAGTTGGTGCACTGGGTGAAAGTAGTGTAATGGTATGTGTACAGAGTGGACATGGACCCAAGAGTCTGCGCACTGGCTGCAAGTAGTGTAATATTATGTGTACAGGAGTGGATAGGGCTTCTGGTGGCTGGCTTATTTTTGTGGGTTGAGGGCACTGGCCAGATTCCTGGATGCATGGCTGTATTATGCTGTGTTGGTTGTGGCTTGCTTGTACACATTTGGGTGCATATCCAAAGGCCATGGACCCAAGAGACTGCGCACTGGCTGCAAGTAGTGTAATAGTATATGTACAGAAATGCACACGGGCTTGGGCGGCTGCATTATGTATGTAGGTTGTGGTTACTGGCTAGATTCTTGGGTGCATGGCTGTATTATGCTGTGGTGGTTGTGGCCTGCCCCTAGACTTTTGGGTGAATGGCTGGCGGTCATGGATCCAAGAATCCATGCACTTGTTGCAAGTAGTGTAATTGTATGTGTGCAGAAGTCGAGAGGGCCTCAGCGGTTGGATTGTGTGTGGGTTTTGGCAACTGGCCACATTTTGGGGCATGACTGTATTATGCTGTGGTGGTTGTGGCCAGCCCCTAGACTCTTTGGTGCATGGCTGTAGGCCTTGCACCCAAGAGTCTAGGGGTTGGCCACAACCACCACAGCATAATACGGCCATACACCCAAGATTGTGGACACTAGCATATGCATTGCAGAAACATGTGTATTGAAATGCCATTTAGCCATTACAAAGAAGCACGACAGCAATAACTGTATATCACTGTACGTATTGTTGAGGCTCTGCATACTTTTTGGAAGAAAGTGACAGAATACCATTGAAGTGGAAATAGCAATTATAATATTGTGCCACTGCTACACACCGTTTGTTTGTTGAATGTGGAAATGCAGGAGAAATCTTTGTTTCATTGTCAGTGTTAAAATAAAATCATAACATGTTAGGGAAAGCGCTTCATAATGTTGTAGTGTACACCATTTCAGACATTTATGTATTTTGTGAACCCTCATAATGAGTACATTACAAGTAGTATGCTTCAAACAAGTGTACTGTGAAATGTGCTCAGTTCTTTTGTTTGTTTGCATAATCATTGGGTCTGTGGTGAATAAAATCCATGCAGGGTTAAAAAAAAAAACTACATTGATTTGATGTTCTGTGCCACTTTCTGTTTCATTGAAGTGTGCAGTGCCTACAGGAATGTTTAAGGTGCACATCTATGTGGTCTTGGTGTTATAAGCACAGTTGCAGTGGGAGGAATTGAAATGGTGTATGTGTTTTGCTTTTCGGAAGTGGTGGAGCTATCGTTGCAGTTAGATACCAGTTGGCGTATTCTAACTGTTTGTTTTTTCTCTTTTTAACAGTATCCTTTTATGCTCTTTGATTGCTGTTGGTGTTTTCTAAATACTGTACTATTGAGAAATAATATTGCAGTATTGTGGGGGCAGTTAGATACCTGTTGGCATATTCTAACTTTTGGTAGTTTGACAGTTGATGAGGGTACGTTTGTATAACAAAATAAGTATTGCACTTCTCTGAGGGGAGGGATTGTTTTATTACAGATGAAGTGCAGCATGCGATAAAGTGGTGATGGAAGTACCTTGACACATTTACAGGGTCAAGAGAGCAGAGTTCTCCTGGTGTTTTCATGTCTATCCCTGCTTTGTTTTCGTTTGCTATGCGCAGGAAGTTGTGTAAGTCTTCCCCTGCATACTCTGCGCAACCTAAAGTGACAAAACATGTGGGTTGGCCAAGGTTGTGTAGCATACACCGTACATCTGCATGCCGTCGGAACCAGTATTCTTTTGTACCACGCATGTTTTTCAAGAGATTTGTGATACTTGATTGCAAAACTTCATCTTTTTCTTGCACCTTCTGAAGGAGTTGCATGTCAGACATGTTTAAAATATTGGAACCTGTTTTCAATGTGTACGCAACTCTGTAACATAGATTTGCTAGTTCACTTTCAAACAGGAGATGGAATATGTATTTAACATTTTGTCTGAATCTTGGGTCTTCAGAATGCATTCGTAAAGAGCGGTATTCTGATGCTGGTATTTGTGTGCATCTTTCATCATAACTTCCCCCTTTGCCGGTAGGAAAGAGGAGAGGAAAGGCTTGTGCTTCTAAACTTTTTTCCCAGATGCTGATTGGAGATCCTTTGGCTTGCCACATTTGATATGTTTCTAGTGCATCATCTATGCTGTCTTTGGAGTGCAGTGTATGAATTGTATACTGGTCTTAAATTTGATGCTGTAATAGGATCTACAAGTTTAGATTGGCCAGTTGATGAGGAATCCTGAATTGTTTCAGGGGTTTCTCTCAGGTTTTATTCAATGTTTATTTCTTTGTAGTATTCATTGTTCTGTTTAAGATATTGTAGGGGTTATCTAACTTTGTTGAAGTCTACTAGTTGCTGCCAATTTTTTTTGTCTTTTGTAGGTACACCATTTACTAGGATAATCAAAGATTCATCTATTGACCATTGCACTCCCAGAGTTTCACTATTTTCTTTAAGATCCAATGGCAAATAAACTACATTGCCACAAATGCCTTTCAGTAATTCAGAAGGAGGCAACTCGGTTGTTTTAGGCTCAATGTGTATTATCACTTGAAATGGGTGTACTGTTTGGATTACACTGCTCTCATACAAATTTAGCTGTTGGAGTGGTTTTGGAAGTGGAAATATTTCCAAGTTATTCGTGATAGCCCGTGAATACAATTGGTTGCTATCAAGCTTTGCAGTGCAGTATGTGCAAAGTATTGAGGGGTTAGTAATTTCATATTTGTTTTCTGCTATGAGGTAGAGAGCTAATTGGAACCATTGGAATTCCTCATTGTCTTCTATTTTGCATTCTATATCTACAGTTTTGATGCTCTTTGTAAAAGAGTTCTGCAACAACACACACATACCTGCTTTGGTATTTCAGCAGATGTGCTTTTAAGTTTTGCTATTTCTTTTTTGTACGTGTGTATTAGAGAGTTGCCATCTGTGAGGCTGTTACTATTCTTTTATGAAGTTACTGGATTGTGTAAGTGTTTGTCACTTCCAAAATATTTGGTTTGGATGTAGTCTATTTCTTCCAGAAGTTGTTTGGCTGTTCCATCAATGAGAATGTGATTTAAATGCTCCAGTTTTAAAGCAGGACTTTTTGAATAGTACAGTCTCTGGATGAAATGTTGTACAGTGGAATGGTGTATTGCTAACATTTTGATGTGGTGGAAGGTGCTTTTGCAAGCAGACCCGGAAACGCAGGCTAATGAATGTCCTCGCAGTCCTGTGTATTTGCACACCGGACAAGAGTCCATGGTTTGCAACATTTTCATTCTCATTTTCTCTTTTGCTTTCACATAGTTATTGAGGAATTGATGTAAAGATTTGAAAGATTGTTTTCGTACTTTACAGATTGAGGTGCATGGCCATTTGTAGACGGGACGATTGGTTCGGTGCAATGGAGAGATGATTGTAAGTTGGTTGGGGATATTCTTTGAATGAGCGTTTCTTCTACCATAATGTTGTTGTCTACCACTTCATACCCCTCGGCCACTGCTATGTATGGCAATTGGGTTTCTTTGCTGTTGTTAGTGTGCTTCTTCATTGAAATATGGCTCTGTGCTGGTTGTGTGAATCCACTCCCCTGCACAGAAGTTTGTAAAGATATCGATGTTGACATTGCATATGTTGCAAAGTACTTTTTGTGGTTTAGTAATTAATTTTGTTAGTGGTTTCATTCTATTTAAAATGAATATGAACAATTTCCTTTTGAGGAGCATTGCACTATCCACGAGAGCTTCCAGGTTCAGTTTTCTGCGGTAAGTTTTAAGGGTTGAGCGTGATTTCTGCCCTGCCCTGTTTTTATAAGGTTCCGAAGGACTCCGTGGTGGAACATTTTTTTGTAAAATTCATTTTTGGGAATGCTTACCTGTGGCTACATTAATATTGGTAGATGCAGTATTAGCACTAGTGGTAGTTTTAATCTTCTTAATACATTTCTTTTTAGTTTTACATTTTGAAAGTGGTGTCACACTTTCTTTCCTGCTAGCTGTTTCAGTTTTGCTTAGTGACTGTATTAGCTGTTTAGTTTAAACTTTTTGTACGCATTTTTATTCTATTTTGTATGCTTTCAGTTGTATCTGCTCTATTTCTGCATTGTTTTCTACAGAGTTGCTTTTTGGTAGGCATTTGCTTGTGTCTGTTGGAGAAAAAAGGAAAGTGTGGGTTTAGAGGTTGTGCAATTTATTTGTGTGCACTGTGCATGAGTGTCTGAATATGAGGGTAGGCATACATAAAGGGGTGTGTGATTGTGGAATGGGCTGTTACTTCAGGTTGGGAAGGCTGTTCTGGTATCTGTGTGTTACCATACTGCCATTCAGATGACAATACAAAGTGTGCACCTGCTGAGGTGCAATGAGTAAGAGTGAAGCAAATGCTGTTGGTTTGCATATAATTTTGTAGCCTACAATACAACAACACTGCACTGTCTGAGTAACAGGCAGAACAAAGTATTTCACTTACTTTGTTGGATGTGAAGAGTATATTTCCTCTGGGATTAATCTTCCACTTGAGACGCCACTGGCTTTCAGGCGGCTGTTCTTCACTTCAATTGCGAAAGAAGGAAGTTAGTAGATATGTGTGTTAATGGCACAGTAATTGCAGTCGGAGGACACATTATTTAAAATTGTAGGAGGATTTGTTTGCAGGAAGAGTTAGTGTTTGTGGGAAATTGCACAGCACTGTTTAGGAATGGGGACTTGGGAGCACAGCATTTGTTGCTATGGGGGCCAATGCTTTGCTTTGGAAAAGGATTACTGCAAGTGCTAGTAGGGTGAGAAAAAGCCTCAGAAAGATGTAGAGATTAGAAAGAAGAATGTTACTTTGTGTGGAATTCCCACACATAGATGCTTGCTACGTGAGTGCAGAAATCCTTTCTTTTGTTTAATTTATTTATCCAAATTTACAAATGGCACTGTTGCCAATGTACACATGCATTTCTTTGCTTTTTAACGAATGGTGCGTTTTGTCAATTGTGCAAAGTATGTACTTGCCATGCTTTGCTAACATAAATACAGTTTCCCTTTTGTGAGTGCATTCTGGCCATTTCACGTAGGAGCTGGCACTTGAACTTGCTGTGCAAATGTTTCCAATCTGGTTTTCTTTTTTTAATTTACAAATACATCCGAGAGAGTGGTGATAAAATTGAAATATGAAGTTTGAAACAGTTATGCAAAGAAAAGTTTGTAAGCACACATCATTGTAAGTAAGTGCCACTTGATGTTAGAAGATGGGACACATGACAGTATGATTATTTAGTGGGTTATACTAGGTAAGTGGCAGGCACCCCGTTCATATGCATGCAATCTATGTACTTGCTATGCTATGGTAAGATACATGCAGTTTTCGTTTCTGTGTGCATTCTAGGCATTTTATAACAGGTGTGTTAGTGGTTGTAAAAACTGCAGAAGGAAAGAATAGAATAACAGTTTGCACATTACAATGGGTGATATGGGTAAAATCAAACTTTCAAAGCACAAAGCATTGTAAGTGACACTCAATGGTAGGTGATGGGACAAATGACAGTAGGCTTAGTGAGTAGATATGCAGAGTAAGTGGCAGGTACCCTGTTCATATGCATTTGTAAAAGAGTTGCAAATATATTCTACAAAATATATGCCTACCTGTGGTATGTGTTGATGGATGCAGATGTGTATGCATCTAGAAGCAGAAATCTTGAAGAGTTTTACATTACTTTTTGATGGAGGTGCTTTGCAATTATAGGAGACTTGTACTCAGAGTTGTTAACAGTACATCTACAGTGCTGAACTGTGATGAGATAGTTAGATGTAGAGTTCTTGGGTGGCATTGGTGGATGGTTGTGTGACCGCTTAACAGTAGCCAATGAGGGAGTGCTGCAAAGAGTGAAATGGAAATGAAGAAAGGCTGCCCTCATGTTATGGGGTCCGTGGACACCATAGTAGTCCGCGGATAGCGCGTGCCACATCCAGGGCTTTTCAGCATGCCTGGCATGTGGGGATTAGCCAATCAGGTGATGAGATTGTGATTCATACGGAGAGAGGGTAATACTTTTTTCATTGCTGTGTGCAGTGAAGATGGTAGAGGTGCAGAGAGTTAGGGTGTTGATGATTTATTTGTAAATGTTTTGGAGAGGTATGCCAAGTCAAAAGTTGGTGCTGCCAATTTTGGTTTTGAAGGAGTGGAGGTTTTGTGGGGCAGTGTGCCTGGATGCAATTTGCAAGCAGTGCTTGCAGTTTGTAAAGATATGGCCACTTTCAACTCTCCTTTTATAGTAGTTCTGCATTGTGGTGCACTGCATTTGGGATGTATCAGTGCTCCCAGTTTGCTGAGTGCACTTAAGGAGTTGGTGAAGGCACGGATGCTGCTTTTTCTCAGTGCAAAGGTGGTTTTCTCATATATGCCACCTACAGCAGTATGGAACAACCCTGATGTCCTCTGCCAGCAGACGTCTTGTAAACAGAGGCATGCCTGCATTTTTTGTGTAGTGTTGGGATGTTCTCTTTTGAGAATGAGAACATTAATTCTCTCAATGCAAACTTTTTCACTGCAGATGGCATTTCCTTGTCCATCATTGGAATGCAATTTTGTTCTACAATCTAAGGGATGCTTTGGAGAAATTTATGTAAGATAGCAAGGAGGAGAATAAGAGAACCCCCGCAAAAAATACAAAACAAAAAATGTTTGTTTAGAGTTTTCAGAGCCACCACTAAAGAGGAAATCTCCTACCCTGCTTTACATTTCTTTCCCCACCCCCATACAGGTGCAATGTTTATAATCTTGGAATGTTAGATAGTAAAATAATTAATGCTACCATATCAAAGTAATGTGTATAGTGAAACATGTAATAACTAGGTAACAATGCATAACTTACTACATACTTGCACTTCTACAAAGAAAACAAAAAGAAACCATAAAGCACAGAAATTTGGGGCATGCACAGGGAAAGTAAAGTAAGCAAAAAAGAAACAGCATCAACTGTTGATACCCTACATGGTTATCTTCATGTACCGAAAAGATTGCTGTGTTTCAGGCCTGCTTTTTCCCCATGTATATGCACCGCAAGCTGCAGCTAAACCCTAAGGAAACTACTGTAAAAACATATCAGAAAGGGAATGTTTACAAATATAATACCTTTTGAATTTTCAGTTTCTGACTGTCGGTGAACAAAACCACATGGCCTACAAATGTCAGTGAACATAAACAAGGGGCCACACATGTGATGTCATCAGTGATGTCATCAATGACATTTGTGATGTCATCTTTGATGTCCTGGATGTAAGTTTTAGCAGTGCACAGTGGTGGCGTGAGTCATGGTTGCTTAGCTTACCATAACTGGCAAATTTCTGGGGGTTTTTGATTTTACTTGTGACCATAATATCATTTTAATAAAGTTTTCCCACTGAATTTGATGGGTTTTTATTAGTGCGATTTAACCATAACTTCCCTTTAACAAAGATTTTTCCCTGAATATACTATATGAACATGATCAAGCGTTCTGCATTGGGTCATTACATGCCTGTTAGTTTCTACCATTTGCGTGATTTTGCACAACCTAAACTCTCTGGGGGGATACCAATTTGTCTCCCTCTGACCCCAAGAGTAGGCAATTTATTCAGCCGCATTAATAGTAAAAAAAATCTAAGGTGCTGCAAAAGTCATAACAAGATATTTTTGCGGATGCAAGTAAGAGGATTGACAGCCCAGGAAATCACTGGATGTTTTAACTCTAGATAGGTGTGCATGGTTGTTAACCAATCCCACGTTTTTAATTTGTTGTTGAATATCTTCCTTAACACCCTAATTTCATCTTTCCAGTTGTGTTTAGTTTCCTAAAATAAATTCTTCATTTAGCTTGGTGTATTCTCCAAAGGAGTTACCCTCAGTTACTGTCATATTTGCACCCATCAAGACACACATAGGACCTTTCAGGACCTAAATATATTCTAGGCCAAGCCTCAAATAGTAATGTCCAGCCAAAGAAGTCAGGCCCACCTCCAAACGTACAGCTTCAGTTGTCAACACACTGTGGCAGTGTTATGACCCGGTCTGGGTCATAGTGATATAATCAGGATACAGTTGCAGGTATGCTTAATGGTTGCTTTATTCAGGTACTTCAGTTACAGGTACAAATCAGGTCTCATCAAGTCCATAAGGAGATAGGAGGAAATCATGAGAGAAACCCACTGGCTCCCACCACCCAGGCTTCCTTAGATCAACTGCCTGGGTTAGAACCCATTCATACACAAACACTCCAAGCTAGCTAATGCATTCCACAAATGACATCACCACATACATACAGCATTCAGAAGGTGAACCATAGAAAGGAAGGATAATCCTAACACCTCCTTCCCTTACAACCCATACAGGGGAAGGCTAATCCTAACACCTCCTTCCCTTACAATCCCAAACAAACCAGTCTCACGCCTCAAGCACACCGTGACCTAAAGCCGTCATCACACCTAACCATCAGAAGGGCCTCAAACACCAATACCCTGCCAGTCCCTCTAAAAGACAGAGAAATTAACAGCTGGACAAACAGGCGTAACTAACAATCCGGTAACGGCACCACACCAACTAAACAACAAAAACTTCTGTCCTTCAAGAAATCGCGCATCACCTTCCACCGTCACCACCACCAACGGGTCACCAGCCTGCCACGCCGGAGCACAGACCTGCCCCTCTGGGCTACTAACCAACACTCCATACACAACCTGGGGAAAACAAGACACCTCCTGTCCACCACTGCCACTGGTAGACCTCAGGGCTGCCACACCTGAGCACAAACGGCCACCTATATGGGCTGGCACGAAGTCCGCTACACACCTACAAGGAACATGTCTAACCTACTACACCAGACCGTAGACTCATGGCAACTAAAGAGACAGGCGCCTCCAATCAACCAAAACACACTCACTTGACTCATCCTCAACCACTCAACAGCCATATCAACACGGGGAACAGAGGCAACCAGTGGAGAACCAGTCAACCATACCACCATACTTCCTCGAGGAGTTGGCCAGACACCTCGAGCCCTCATGGCTACTAAGAGCAACCAGGTAACCCCACTACCAAGATGTTCTGTTGCCATGCTCCCAGAACCACCCAGAACAAAATCCAGAATGACCCCAGAAGCAACACTTCAAGTAAAAACAATAATAATCAATCACTCACCATCATGGCTCAGCACAAAACACTATCCTGACTCATCTGAGCCACACAAATCACTACCCTGACTCCTCTTGAGCCACGCAATTTACCATCATGACTCCGCAAAGCCACACAAATTACTATCATGACTCCGCAGAGCCTCACCAATTACTATCAAGACTCCGCAGAGCCACATGACTAGACTACCACTAGTCACACAATTCACCATCACAACTCCGCAGCCGCTTGACCAAACTACCACTAGTCACACAAATCGCTATCAAGACTCCGCAGAGCTGCTTGACCAGACTACACTAGTCACAGAAATCACTATCAAGACTCCTGTGAGCCACATGACTAGACTACCACTAGTCACACAAATCACTATCAAGACTCCTCTGAGCCACTTGACTAGACTACCACTAGTCACACAAATCACTATCAAGACTCCTGTGAGCCACATGACTAGACTACCACTAGTCACACAAATCACTATCAAGACTCCTCTGAGCCACTTGACTAGACTACCACTAGTCACACAAAACACTATCAAGACTCCTGTGAGCCACATGACTAGACTACCACTAGTCACACAAATCACTATCAAGACTCCTCTGAGCCACTTGACTAGACTACCACTAGTCACACAAAACACTATCAAGACTCCTGTGAGCCACATGACTAGACTACCACTAGTCACACAAATCACTATCAAGACTCCTGTGAGCCACTTGACTAGACTACCACTAGTCACACAAATCACTATCAAGACTCCTCTGAGCCACTTGACTAGACTACCACTAGTCACCTACACAATGACTCCGCAGAGTCACTAGAATAACCACAACCAGTCAGAGCACACACACTTCACACTGGTTACATGCACGCCATGCATCTTCAAACAGTTTCGCAGCATAACCACTCCACACTTGACAAAAAAAAACATGTTGGTTATTAGCAGGTGAAAATTGTGGAGTGCGGGCAGGGCCCTACCCACACTCATCTCAAAAGAACATGTTCCTACAATTCACTTAGCAAAAGCAAATACATCAATTTGACATTACTCTGAAGTAATGTCTGTAGAGTCAAGATCTATAAGTCCATGTTGTCCAATACATGACACAACGCTACAAGCTGCAAATCCTCAACATCATTAAACACTACATATTAGGCAGCATACAAATCAATTCCTTTTAACACACCCCACAAAATGTTACCCAGTCATCAGCACAAATACGCAAACTTGCATCTAACCTAACCTTTATGAATTCCTTGTCATATGATTAAAGAATGTAACTAAATACACTCTGCACATTTCAGCACATGTTATTAAGAGTGTAAACCTCCACACTCATTGTGAATTTTAAAAGTCCAAAGCTGACCCTCCTGCAATGCCTCAAAATTGGTTAAACACTAACATGTTAATCCCTAAACCACAATTGCACCTCCAATCACCCACACATCCGCAACAACCTTCCGTTCAAGGTAATGCTTCAAATGACATTACTAAGGTACAGGAGAGAACACTTAATTTAGTCATTTACGCCCCACGATGCAGTGCAATTTTCAAAACCTTGGTATTTTCATTTTCATCGGTTTGACAAAACAATGGGAGCTGCATAGCGTCCATAATGAGTATAAAAATCAGCTTCAAAAATCTTTTACCATATAGATGGAGCAACTAGACATCAAAAACAGCTTAATCCACTGAGGAGCAGCTGTTAACTATTGTAGCCGCTCCACACAGGTACGCTCCTAGCGGTCTGCTTCTCACTTATCCTCATAAGTTTTGGCTGCCTCCCGAGAATTGCCGCGTGACTGCTCTACAGTCTACAAACTTAACAAAGATCGCTTCCTGGTCACGTTATGACGTTTTTTAAGGTGCCTTACTCCAAAGTCACTCTTCATTCTCACTAGTCTCCTCATTGCACCTCGTATAATCAGCGCCAGCAACACCAACCGCAACGAACTTCCCAGCGCGAATGTAAGTAGAATGATCATTCCATCTGATTGCCATATCCTACTGATGCTCACATGACGTCACCAGTCAGCCTCTGTCCTCCAGACCTCACGGAGCTCCGCAGCTCCAAACGGCCCCCTCAGTTGTCGCGGCCGGCGGAAACAGCAACTTCCAGCATTCACAACTTCACTCAGCGATCACTCTTCTAGACGCAGCACCCTTTCTATCTTCTGCCCTGGGGCCCCACTTCGCTCTCCAGTTTAAGGGCAACATTACTCATGTGAACTGCTGCCTAATGGAGGCACAGTGCTTGGCAGGATACTCTCTTCACAATCTACCGGGACAGCCTGCTTTACTGCCTTGGATGCCACTCTTGCTGAAACCTGGATGCTTACCAGTACAGCCTGCTTTACTCCGCCCTAGGTGGCTGTCCTTGCGCCTACCAAGGCACTGTCACTTTCTCAGCCCTGGGTGGTGGGACTCTTCTTGGACCATGGGGGGCAGTGGGTTCCCTCTCCTTGTACAGTCTCTCACTTGAGCTTCCCTCCTGCTCTGCACCCCCCACAGCAGTATCTCCTTACTCTTTATCCTGGACCACACACACAGGTACCTGTTGCCTTGTTGCCTTAAGGGTCCATCCATATCCAGTCCCCTCCAAGACCAGACCTCGTCGCCAATTGTTATGACCCGATCTGGGTCATAGTGATATAATCAGGATACAGTTGCAGGTATGCTTAATGGTTGCTTTATTCAGGTACTTCAGTTACAGGTACAAATCAGGTCTCATCAAGTCCATAAGGAGATAGGAGGAAATCATGAGAGAAACCCACTGGCTCCCACCACCCAGGCTTCCTTAGATCAACTGCCTGGGTTAGAACCCATTCATACACAAACACTCCAAGCTAGCTCATGCATTCCACAAATGACATCACCACATACATACAGCATTCAGAAGGTGAACCATAGAAAGGAAGGATAATCCTAACACCTCCTTCCCTTACAACCCATACAGGGGAAGGCTAATCCTAACAGGCAGCCACCTCAGTCCATTTTAACCAAGCGGTATCGGTTATATATGTTTCCTCCAGCCCATATATGATCGTAGGCACAATACCTTGCCTATACACTAGTATCACACCTTCCATACTGTATCCTATATTTTTTTCAGCAAAGGCCTTAACTACAGCCATAAGTGTTAAAGCACTGCTAATGTTTGCTTCCACCATGTCAATGTGTTTGCTATCATATCTTATGGGTACCCCTAAATATGTATTAGTGGGAACTTGTTCTATAGGCTCTACCATAATAGCCATTTCCCTTCCATTCCTAGTCTTCCTGCCAATATGTATCAGCCTGGTTTTATTCTAATTAATAATCAGCCTATTCTCTTGGGCATAGCACTAAAGGTCTTTTGCTGACCTATGCAGCCCCACCACTGTGTGGTCCAGGAGGATTACATTGCCCTTGTTCGATATCCAGGGCACGTGTCTCCCCCAAATGTTAGGCAGGAAACACTTAGTTCCAGCTAGCCTTTCAGGGAAATCTGCCAGGTAGAGGTTGATGAGCATGGGCGCCAGCTCACAACCTTGTTTCAAACCTTTAGATGTTACTATTTCTTTCATACAGGTGCCCTTGCTAGCCAGCCTAAACTGAACACTTGTGTATTGTATTGTATTGTATTGTATTTATTGTATTTATATAGCACCTTTATCCAAAGCGCTTTACAGTTTAACAACACGAATACATCAAACATGGAACAGTAGAAGCAATAACAATAAACATGAATCAAACCAAAAAACAGTATGTAGAACAATTTGCATATGAGAGGGAGGAGGAGAGAAGGGGGATGGGGAAGGAAGGATGAGGGAGAGAGAGTAGGGAGTAAAGTGAGTAGTAGGAAGGAAGAGAGGTCATAGGAAAGAAGGGGGAAGATGAATAGAACTATGACAGGGGTACTTGAGGGAGAGAGATAGAGAGAGAGAAATGGTAAAAGGGGGGAATAGGGTGTCAGGGAGGGGAATGAAGGAGTGATTTCAAGGAGGAACTGAAGGAGGAATAGGTAGGTATGGAGCGGATAGAAAGAGGTAGGGAGTTCCAGTGTAAAGGGGCAAGGAGCTGAAAGGAGCAGAATCAAGAAGAGGCACAAAATATGCAACTGTTCCCTTGGTATGCCCCACTTCTCTAGTTTGTTCCATAGTCTATGTCTGGCGATATTAGTAAATAGTTTCGAAAATATGTTTGACCAAAGAGCAGAATCTCTTTTTAACACCAAATTTGGCATATTATCTGGACCTGAAGCTCTAGATCATTTTGCTTTTTCTAATACCATTTTCTATATAATCTCTAGTGAACTTACATCAACATGCTTTCAAAGAGCTTGCATCAAATGTCTGTGCTGTCTTAGTGGGTCAAACTTCCCTAAAAGATATGTATTCCCCAAAATTTCAAAATAGGGTTAGTTATTAGCAGAGAATTATACATGTTTTTACTGTCATTCCCATTCACACATTTTCAGAATACTCTTGGATTAAATCTAATTGTTATTTCCACCATTCTTTGGATATCTCTATCATTTAACCTATGTCTATAGAATTTCAGCCAGTTGTAGCGCTGTTTGGCTTGTTTAAATTCTCTAGCTTTATCATTCAATGTCCACATAGGGCTCCCTTTTATTTATCTGAAATCGTGCCTTAACCTTTCATTCCACAACTGCACCGCTACATCGACTGAGAAGGCTTTGTGATTCTTCTGCTTACAAGTTTTGGGCAGGTTTTCTGTCACTGTTTGTTGCAAGATCTGATCATTATTCTAGTCTGTTACCTGGCCCCTAGTCCCATAGATAGCCATCAATTGATCCAGTCATCAATTTGAATCCTCTATGTCACTAGTCCACCACCCTTTATGTTTTTTTTTCTGGCTAGATGCAATTAAGCCCACTGCACGTTAGATGTTTTGTTTGATTGCACCTTGAGGTTAAACTGTAATTCAATAAATGCATGATGACTCTGTTGACAGAAGTTAATACTAATTTACCTCATGTTGGGGATTAGCTCCTATGATGCAAATAAATGGTCTATCCGAGACTTACAAGACTCCTGCCTCTAGCTAGGCTTGCCTGGGATATCTCCCTTGATGTTGACATTTAGTTTGAATAGTGACCAGTCACTCATGACTTCTGCCCAACTCCTTCCCTACCCCTTCTGTTGTGCACTCCTCTGGATATCTTGCATGTTGCCTCCGTTTGGAACATACCAATTAAAGTCTCCTATTATTATCGCAGCACCAACCTCACTGAATTGATAGCAGTCCTCTAGGATGCTGTTAAGTGACTCAAACATTCACATTCTGTAGTTAATTGTGTGCTCCGATATATATTAATTAGTAGTAAATGATACAATTTCCCTTTTTGCTCGGATGGTCAGGAACATTTTACAGCTAAAATGTCAGATGAATTAGATTCCCATTCTTTTATCGGCGGGAAACATTTTTTTTATGCCTACTAGCAGCCTCCCTGATGGCCTGGCCTTTTTCACTTAATTCAAATGTATGTAAAACCCATGTATGTATTGGGGATGTCTTCGGAAAACCTTTTGCAGAGCGAACACATCATAGTTTTCTAAAACTGGGGCATCTAATTGGGGTTTTAAGGAAAATAGCCTGTAGGGATACTCACTAAAAGATGTGTATACTTTCTATGGTGTTCTGTTCGGCCAATGCCCCCAGTATCCATGAACAATCATTCTCAATAGTTGATGTATATATCTTCATCTGATATAGGGCAACTTTCCTGGGACCATTTGTGTTGAAACTAAATTTCAAATGTTCAATTTGTTTTTGGAAAAACTTCGACACCCATACTAAGAAATGATTCTGCCTCTGTTAAACTTAGAAATCAGTCTTATGATGCACTACAAATCCTACCTGGACTATGTCCTTGTATGGAATTAGGTGTAGTGGCACAATGTCTGAGAAAAGAGAAAGTACTTAGTCTCTATTCAATATTAAATCCATAGAATCATTAAATAAATCCTTTAGTGCAATGAACAAGTCAATTATTTCTGTACCCCGTCATCTGAAGTTTCCTGTCCAAACTCCACAATTTATAAAGGGGCCTTCTGAAAGGCCTCCTAGCCGTTGCTGACAGCACTTCACTGGTCATCCTCCTGTAGGCTCTCTCAGTGCTTTTAAGCTCCATTTTATCTTTGACTCCTTTTGATACTAAGTCTAATCACGTTGTTGGTTCTCATTATTTCCCAAACTTGGAAGTGCCTCTACATCTATTACTTCTGTAGGAGTGCCATCCTCGTTTTGTGTTAAACTGATCTGAGGATCTTCATTATCATTCAGCCTTTGCTCCAGGTCGCTCTACTGCTGCTTATTTTGTGTTCCCATCAGAAATGGGAAAATGTTCATACTGGATGTTGAAGGGGTGCCATTCAATGTTATTCTCTTTGCCTTTGTTATCTTTGCCCCATATTTTTTCTTAGGCTTTAGATGGATCTTAGATAGAGTCAATATCCAACCTCCTGAAACTCCAAGTATCACCATAATCTCCACATTCTTTGGGTTTAATTATTGAAAAACATTTTGGAGTGTTACCTTTTAGAGGGTTTCTTCATCATGCCCTTGTTCTTTATTTGCCTAGTTTTTCTTATGGGCTGCTTAACCGTTATCCTATCCTGAGACCCATATGTTGAGACTTTTATGAGCTCAGGGTGGTCATTTTCCATTGATGTCAGTGATTTATTCAAATGAATTAATTCCACCAATTGCTCTATGTGCGGCTCAACCAAGTAACATGATGATCCCAATAGTTTTGCGTGGGGATTGGTAATTAATCCTTCTCAATTTTGATAGTTGAACCCTGTTAAGATAGATTTCTAAACTCTGACTTGGTGTGCAGAAGTTTAGGAGGCCTACCTAGTTTAGTGGAACTGGGGAATCTTCTGGACAACCCAGACTAATCACGGTAGCTTGGCAGGCGGTCAAGACTAAGGGCCTCATTACACGTTGTCCGGTAAAAATCGTAATTTTACGGCATGGCGCTATTAGCATAACCGCCCTCGCAAGAGGCTGCTAAAAGCGTCCCATTACGAGTTCGCGGACACGAGCATAGCGCCATGCCGTAAAAGTCTGTACCGCCATGCCGCAAAAGTCCCCAAAATGCCCCTTACCGGCTTTGACCAAAGTGCTGATGGCACCTCTCCCCCCACGCTACATGCAAATAGCGGTCCCCGCTATTAGCGGTCACCGTTATTAGCGGTCACTGTAAAAAAGCGGAACCGGAAATAGCGTCATCGCACAGGAACGGGAAAGAGCACGGCGGCCATCTTTAAAAACACAATCCATTCGCATCCTCTGCATTCAGGACGTCTTTCCGAAGAACTCTGACAAGAAATCATTGAGGAAAGCCCAAAGATGCCCAAGGCGCTAATAAAATCTTCAGATCGGCAGCGCAAAGAAACATTTTCAAATGAGGAGCTGATCATGTTGACCGGGACACTTGCAGCTAATGCTGAAGTTGTTTTCGCCAATGATATGCGGCGGGAGGCCATCAACAAGAAAAAGGCCAATTGGGCCGAAGTTGCCCGCAAAGTCAGTGCGGTGGGCACTACCACCCGCAGTATCAAGGACTGCCGCAAGAGGTGGGACGACCTCCGGGTCCGTGTGCGGAATATACTAACGGCCAACCGTTACCTGGCAATGGCCACAGGAGGTGGCGCAGATTCCCCGTTGAAGCTGAAGGAGTGGGAGGAGACATGTGCCTCCACAATTGGACTCGAATCCATAGAGGGAGTCGGAGATATGGAGCATGGTGTGGCCATTTCATCCGATGGAGGTGAGTGTATACATCAAACAATGCACAGTGAAGGGTGAGGGGTCCCCCAAATATGTGTCTATGACCAGGCCATTGATCCAGCCACACACATACATGCATGCATCACCATATGCACGTGCAACAGAGACCCATCCATGCATGACCAACCCGGCATCCCCATTACTAGGAACAATGATAAAGAGGCCCCAATGCATAGAGCAGCATGACGTGAACATTCTGCATAAGGCACCTAGAACCATTAAACTTGATATACCCTATTTTTGTCCTCAACAGGATCACCGTCAGACACTGAAGGCACATCTACTGCCACACATATCCCCCCAGCAGCCAAAAAGGCCAGGATGGTGACACCGCCACCAGCTCTAGGGGAACTGGGAGGAGTCTCCATCAGCAGAGGCCCAAAGGTAGCAGGAGCACCAGTTGCACACAGCCTGAGGGCACGGCTGCTGTTATTGCTGAACCCACGCCAGTGTGCCCCATAATAGGTGGAATGCGCACGGAGGGCACGCACTCCGCTGCCACCAGTTCTACTGGCGAGGCAGCAGCCACCGTACTGCTCACTGACGAGGAGGACGCAATTGACATTCTAGAACAATGCCATTCCCCCAGCCCGACACATTCCATAGCAGAAAGTCCCAGGGCAACGTCCAGATCAGGTAGCCATGGAGAACATGACACCCACACCGTTGAAGGGGCATGGAGCCCTCAGGTGTCCTCACCTGACTCCGGGGGAACGGACCAGGACGCAGCAGCCAGACCAACATCACATGCCAGCCAACCTGACCTTGCAACCATCAGCCGGAGGCAGGCCGACATTACTGCGATGGTCGCCCAGCATGTGGCCGAGACAGGCCGTCTGAGGGAGGACCTCAGCAAATATGCAGGCCAAACAAGGGAGGCCATTGAGGCCTCCACTGACAGGATCTGCCAGGAAATGGGCCAACTCCGCCAGGCCATTAACCGTATTGGGGACATCATGGAGCGGCAATACCAACCACCAACACGGGATCAACCGGGCACCTCCTCCTCCTCGGGTTCCCTGCAGACAAGCCCCCTGCGCCGCTCTCTGCGCAACCTGAGGCGCCCCACGTCACAACCACCCAATGGTGGAGGAGGCCATGTGGCTTAGGTCCAGCAAGGACTAGGTGGCACATGTTGAGCAGCACACATAGACACTATAAGGCTCACATGGGGGTGTTGTGGGGGGAGGGGAGAGAGGGTGTTCTTGGGGGTATTGTGGGGTAGGGGGGAGAGGGTGTTCTTGGGGGTGTTGTGGGGGGAGGGGGGAGAGGGTGTTCTTGGGGGTGTTGTGGGGGGAGGGAGGAGAGGGTGTTCTTGGGTGTGTTGTGGGGGGAAGGTGGAAGGGGCGTTTGGAAAGTTGGGGTCATGCACATTTTTATCACATTATGTTCACAATACACTGTTCTAGCTAAAAACCAGGCGTCGTCTCCATCATTGTGTATGTGTCATTTATTGTGGATAGGGTCCTTTAGGGGCCTCATAACATGCACCAGGGCAACAATAACCATCTCCATCCATGTAATTTCACCTTTATACCTGTTGGAATTCCTGATGGAATTCCTGATTCAGATGCTGACGCACATCGTGTGCCTCCTTGACATCGCCTCTTGCATGTCCTGCCGGAGCATTTCACCCATACTCAGCCCCATCAACATCATCCTCATCTGGTGGTTGCATGTCAATGTCAAGTGGCATAGGCACATTTCATCAGATGCACATTTTGTGATGCTCTACACATGCCATGGTTGTCTTTGCCACTTTGTCACGGCCGTACAGGAGAGCATCACCCAGGCTGCTTAGGCACCAGCGCAATGTCATTGGAAGGCCGAATGACGGCTCTTTCACAACGCGGGTATGGGTATGTGCAATATTGAAGTCCTCTTCCTGCTGGTTCTGTGGGTTCCGTACAGGGGTTAGGAGCCACCTCTTCAGTGGATAGCTGGCATCGCCTGTATGGTGTGAGGAATGGGTAACTGTTACGGGTCACCTCTGGTGCGGCCTGTTGTTGTTGGTGCTGCACTGCAATCATGTACTGAAGCCCATGTCATGTTGGTGGTATTGGGACCATCTTGGTGTGGGAAGGGGTGTGGTGTGCTCTTTTGTGCTGCGTGTCTCCACTGCCTCCACCGGTGCTGATTTTGTCCATCTGTGACAGATGGGAACACTGCTCAGGTCTCTTAACGGGTGCTTTTAGATGCCGTTATTTGCGCCATGCCGGTAAGGGAGTTTGGGGTCTTTTCCATGCCTCTAATGCCATGTCCGCATGGCTTGTGATGGCGTGATATTAGCCCCATGGCGCTATTTCCGGTATGGGGGTCCCGCGCCCACGTCCTTGCCGCTATTAGTGGCACCGTACTTACCGGGTCCGCTAATAGCGGTGGGTCAGGGTCGTGATTGGCTTGGGAAATTACCGGTAACGGTAATTCTTTAACGGTAACGGTATTCCCTTACCGGACAACGTGTAATGAGGCCCTAAGTCTCAGGGGTGGGGGGGTCAGAGTGATCGAAGCCCACAATGAGCACACACAGTAAAACTCCACAGAATACACTTAGACAAATGTATATAAAAAATGCACATACATTTATTATAGGCCTTAATAATTAAACACAAATAAACCACAGTAATACAAAACAGTTACTGCACACGCCTTTCACTATTTAACAAATATCCAGTTACGTTTTGCATAATGCGGTAAAGGGGAAAACACAGCCACAACCTTCAACAGAAGGGTAGGTTAACACAAATATAGCATTAGGCCCTAACTTGAGCAGTCCAGCCCTACGATTTGGGGAGCCTTATGCTCAAAAGTACAGTAGTGCGTTGAAAACGTGCGGTCGTACATAGTGAGAGAAAGCAGGTCTTCTTAAGGGCGATGTAGCAGTTCAGGAAGGGGCTTGAGGTGATGAGTGTCCTACTATTCGAGGAGGGTCTACCCTTGCAGGTATATTTTGTGTTTTGGGAATAGCTAGTGAGTGCAGGCAAGCCCAGCTAAGGTGAGTATCTTTTTAGAGATTCTCGTGCGTAAAGATCAATGACTGCCAAGGGGCCACCAGTAAATACTCACTGACCCTCAACACAGTCTGGGCCAAACTTTGCAGGCATAGGCCAGGTCGCTTGTAGGTTCAAACCCTGCAGTTACATGTTGCTCTGGCTCTCAGCGGCTGCGGGACGGGATGATTGTCTGTGGTGGGACAGTATCCTTTTCTCAGCACTCGATAAAGAAAAGAGGACAGCTCCAGTGCAGCACGTCTCAGAGCACAGGTGGGAAAGTAAGCAAGGCTCCTACAATGTCCATCACCACAGCAGGGTGACACAGGGACCCCAGATGCTCGCAGCGTGGCACACTCTCTTAAATTGCTAGCCAGAGGAGCTGGGACTACGAACTCTGGCGGGAGAGGGCCCAGGACCACAAACTGGTGATTCATTTTGTCTCCAGTGACAACTCGGGACAGCGGTGCTCCTATGTGATACCCCGGGTTCAAGCTGGTCAGTTTGCCCGATGGCCCAGGAACACTTCCAAAAAGGCTCTATTGGAGGGTAATCAGGAGGTGCTAAGAGTAGTTTCTCTGACAATTCTAAAGGGTTCAAGTGCCCTTGCAGGCCTTCAGGGATTGATGCAAAAACAGAGGTCCCACGGGACAACAGCAGACTCAGGGTGTCAAACCTTCCTGTACGTCTCCAACGGAACCATGTGTCTGCTTAAGCATTTCAGGTTACTTGGCTGCTTCTGTAGTTCAGTGTGAGCTTCAGGTGATTGACCTAGAATTGATGCAGAGCCCCCTTTCTTATCCGAGATTCGTTTTGCGCTCAAATATGGGATACCCAATCAAAGATCTCCTCTCATGCATGCACACAAGATGTGGACCAATCACGGTCCACGGTGGCCCCAGTCATTCAGGCATACCAGAAATACTGGCACCAGTAGTGTGGATTGGGACCTGGCAGTCCCAATCCTCTTTCTGGGAATTAGCACACGTGACATGAAGGAGCCCGCAAAAGTTGCAGTTTTTGCAGGAAGCTGCATGCCAAATAAGGAATTCCCGGATCTGCTCGACCTGGCGGAAGGTAAAGGGAGAAAAGGGGCAAAGGACAGATCAAAAGACTTTGTGTCACTGCCATTTTCGGCACTGGCCACAGTCTTGAGCCAAACACGGTAAACGCAATGTGGTTAATTAAAAAGAAGTAAAAATACTATAAAAGTGAACTGCTGCCACCAGTTCGTCCTAGGCACACTTGTACAATCACCCAAAAATCCTTACATGGTGTCTAGGGCCAAAAAAACTAAAATGGCTCGTATGTGTGGTACTGTAAGGTAGTTGGCACATAGATAAAAAGTTACCGAGAAATGGCAACATAGTCTCCTCCCCTTTATTCAAATAGCTCGCCTTCTCTTGGCATGATATTTTGACCAATTTATATCTTTAAGTAGTTCACATTGCTGTAACTCATGAACAAGGTAACATTTTGGAGCTTTTGCTCTCTTCCCAGTCTTCCCTTTCAAGTGTCTCTCCTTAGCCTCTTCATTGGTCAGATCACGTGGAAATTATGCTTTTTTCACTTTGCCAACTTGTCTCTCTTCTCCTTCTAGGAATATTCAGTCTTTACAAGTCTATTCTTTAAAAAAATGTATCTTTGGCATCCTTATCTGCTTCTTTCTTCTCTTTCCAAAAATGCGAAATTTTCTGCTGATAGGAATGTAAATTTGATATCCTCCGAATATCATGGGACAGATTTAGATATGGCGAATTCCGTAGCACCATTTTGCGTTGTTAAATATATTCATCACCCTTTGGCTCCTTGGGACAAATACGCTTTTGGATTATTTGTTTTCTGCTCTGAGGTGTTGGAGCAGATAAACAAGGACGTCATTTCACCAAAATGCCAGGGGTAGTGGGAGTGACATCAAATGACCCTTGACCTCTGATGACATCACAGGATGTGATGCCATTTGACCACACCCCAATGTGACATCACGGGAAGCGATGGAGCACGACCTTTCCCCACTTGAGAAAACAGAAAGTGGCATCACATACAATTTTTTTAAGTACACTCCGAAAAATATGGTTACAATGTCACTAGTGATATACATTCATACAAGAATAGATCACCATATGTATCATTAATATCAGCACGTATAGGCCCATATTACCAAAGTACTGTGAAGGCAAGCAGACGTTCAAGGCCAAAAGATAATGATGTGTTATTATATAGCACTTATTCGCTTCATGTAGAATAAATACACATACAATAGAACCCAACCTGTGTTGGTACTCATTTGTCAACCTCAGCAGGATGAGAGGCTGGGTTGACCTTGCCGGATGTTGAACCTGCAGATCACACACACACACATTGCAGCAGTGAGCGCTCAACCCACTGAGCTATTTTACCAGCTATAGCTATCAGAAAACCAGCCATTCCAGAAACAAAGAGCCACATGCTGCTGGCCACAACGTAGGTGCCTCAACTTAATTAAAAACAAAGATAATTTTTTTTAGAGGTAGCAAGGGAGACCCCTAAAAAAGGCCCCTAAATGACGTCCCTGCAGAAAAACAGAACATTCCCTGTAACAGAAACATTTGATGTAAATCTTCTAACTCCGTGATTCAACTTCAATAAAAACATCTTAGTTCTACCTATAAATTACATATCTCTGACAACAAATCGGTTTTCTTTCAGTTCTAAATTTCTATTGCTTCAAATTTTGCTGCAAATTATTCAAGGGTGATTCAACATTGTTTAAATCCCTCTCCTTTTAACCCGGAATCATTTTATTCTGGCCAGATCATTTTTTGATGAATTCCTGTTGTATTGCTTAAATTGCAACTATCCAACAGGTCATTGCTTTTAAAACCAAGGAATCTAATGTCTGTGTTTTGGTTGTGTTTCCTCATTTACTTACCATTTCAGATGCTTTTTACCCATTTGCTGAATCCACATGTATAGGCCACTTGTCTTCTATGAAGTCTATGGGCCTCATTCCGAGTACGGCGCTAACCAATGGCGCTATTAACGCCTTGGTTGACGCCGTACCCGGACCGGCAGCGCCTTGGTGGATGGCGGAATCACCGCCCCATTCCAAGGTTGGCGGGGCGGTAATTCCCCATTCACCAAGGCTCTTCCCCATTCCCAAATGAGCCCCCATAGGGCTCAATGGGAATGGGGAAGATGCAAATAACGGTGACCGTTCATTACGGTCACCGTTATTGGCTTGGAGGCCACTTTGCGCCCTCGACTTTAACACCTGCTCAAAGCAGGCGTTAAGGGCGAGGGCGCAGAGGGAACTCGGAGTATGGCGGTAAGGGATTACCGCCACCGGTCTCGTTACCGGTGGCCGCTATCCCTTACCGCCATACTCGGAATGAGGCCCAATGTCCTATTCAGATAACCTCCTTCCCGCCTATGCGATTAAAGCTGGCCCTGATAGAATCTTTCTCCTTTGACATCCTTTGTTCAACACCTATTTTTCTCATGGAGTTTTAAAACAGGGTCATGCTTTACCCTTGCAAAAAAAAAGAAAGCCTGGATCCACAACAGAATGGCCAATGCTGCTCTTTCACTGTCTTTGCATTTTTTAAATAAATTCTGTGAAAAATATGTAGCAGTTCAAATATCAGACCACATATCCAAACACTGACTAATGTGTTCCTACCCTCCATGTGGTGAACAGTGCATTGCAAATGCACGATGTAGGTAGGGAATGTCTGATGGTTTTGAATGACAGCTTAGCCTGGTTTTCCTCCGTTCTGTGTAATTATACGCAATGTATCCCGGTTGTACAGAACAAGTTGGCTTTCCTTCCCATTCAATGTGGTTTTCCTGGGGGCTCTATCCTGTCTCCCATGTCAATGTCTTCATTAAACGGTTGGGAGATTGGGTGACTGGGAGCTGTTCACCAGTATGCCAACGACACCTGACTTTTCCTCAGGGTGTCATTGTCAACCAAGGTCCTGTGCATTGGAGATTGTATCTGTGTCATGAAGGCCTGGATGTCTTCTTTTTCACTAAAACGTAATCTATCCAAGTCTGAATTTCTTTTGGTTTTCTCTGACTCTTCTTTCGGGACACATTTTTTCAAGAATTGATCATGCCACTCTCTTTGATTGGCATCTCAACTTTCCTTGTCACCTCTGTCAAATTATGTGGTTTCACTTGTGATTCTAAACGTAACTTTAAATCACACATTTCCCATCTGTCACAGGTATGGTCTGTCAGTTGTCCTTTCTTTGTAAGGTTAAATCCTATATTCTTCCCTCCGACTTTCATTCAGCTGTCCAGGAATTTGTTATTTCTTACCTGAATGGTGCAGGAAAGTCTTTTCACCATGCTGGTGCACGCCTGATTTTGTGTGTGTGTGTACATTTGAGCACACGACTCTTACACTTACTTCTCCCTATTGGCTCTCTATTCACTCTAGATCAATGTTCAAGATCTGCTGCATTGCCTATAAGGCAGGGGTAGTAAGTTGGCCAGTTTATCTGCCAGTTATGTGCATATCTCTAGTAAAGCCAAACTCACTAGCAGTCACTAATTACTCATCAATAGTCTAATCACTACTGACTAGAAGTCCCTATATATTTAGGATCCTACCGACCTGACACCCAGCACCACTGTATGTGGATATTTAGAGACACTGTTTGCAGAAAGACTACTGTTTTACAATCTACAAACTGCCTCTGCATTCAGATGCCTGCTTTCCATCCACAATAGTGGACCACACTCATTCCTGTTCCTTTCTGGACTCTGATTTGATTCAGCAGGTGCACTGTGGTATAGGCATGCTTTGAAGAGTCAGAGATCTGGAAGAGGGACCTTAACTGCTGTGAAAAGCCAAAGAGTGTTTCACATCCCAGCCCCCAGGGATCCCTTAATCAGTTGGCCAGGGAAGGGTTATCACTTTTGGATCCCAACCCTGGGGGTTTACAAGCAAGGGAGGGTCACCTAGCTAGGGGGTCCTCGGTGAGTGGGAGAGAAACACCCAATGGTGAGACATGGCATCCCCTTTTCCAACTACCCCAGAATTCACTGTCCGTACCTATTTCTTGGGGAACTACATCTCGCAGAGTTCCTCCCCACTTCACCTTCCCAAAACCACTGAGACGAAGAAGAGGAGGAATAACAGGATGAGGGTTACCTCCTATGTTGTATCTGAGCCATGTCACACTAATGAGATCAGGCCGAGTCAGGCATGTAATCTCAATCTCACACACCTGACACTTGTTAATGCTTTGCAGAGTGATAGAAGGTGGCAGGCACAAGCACACTTGCGAGCAAGACTGGGAGCCGAGAGAAGCAATTCCAACAAAGTCAAAGGAACAAGCAAGTGGGAAGGCCAGTGGACTGTGCGACAAAAGCTGCGAGCAGCAGAAACCCTGGTGGAAGTCCAGTGTTTGCAGACAGCTGTGAGCGACTCGAACGGAACAGTGTGTTCACCCAAGAAGCACACCCTGCAGGTGCTCCTGGACAGCCGGCTACCCTCATGAGCATGAAGCAAGGTTGGGGATGAAACACAAGGCTGCGGGTGATGGCCTTGGAAGTAAGCAGGAAGGCGTCACTGAGGAAAGCCCCCCAAGTACATGACTGGTGAGTGATCTGAAAGCCGGCTCGTGTTAGAAGCAAGCGGGTGAGCAGCATTAACAAAAGGTTGCGATAGAACTGTAGAATGCGTAATGAAACAGAACTATCACGGTGAGATGAGAAAGCATACAGATTGATAGGGGGCTTTGCGAGGAAACATCAGCCCTTCTAAAGACTCTGTAATTCTGCATAAAAGTAACATTACATGCAAAAGGGAACACAAGATATGGGAAGCAATTGAGAACCCTGTTTTAACAAAGGCAAATCACCCCTTGTGTAACACCTCACTCTACGATCAGAGGTAGACCATACATATTTATACAAAAAAGGAGAAGAGGTACATATAATCTATTCTAGTCACTTCCTCATCTATCTTGATGTGGTGCTTTGTAGTGTCATCTCACCATTAGTTCTGAAAAAATGGACTTGGTACACAATAACCTTATATACATTTCACAATTTTAGTTCATTCTCAAAGTAAAAGGAAACACTTTAAAAAATTCTAAAACAACAAGACCCAAGATTTCCCCCACATGGTAGGTATAACATAAACCTGTTGGGATGAATTACAACAACAATTCAACACACATTACAACTAAACAGACACCAAATGATTATAATACACTCTATACTCTAAAAAATGTCATTTTACAAGAACACATATCCCGACCATAATCTCACTTTCACCAGTAGCACTTGTTCTATCAACTTCCTTCGCTGGGAAATCCTGCTTTGTGCTTCTGTGGCCAGCATTTCTAGCCTTTTCCTTTAGATCCTGCATAGGATTCTGTATCTTACCTACTGCAGTTGCTTCGTGCAGCAACCTTTCCTACCTGCTGTTACATCCTACCACTTCTCCGACTGTATTTGTGCTGCCTTTTTGTCTTTGCCCAAACACCCTGCTTTTCTGTGAGCTTCCGTCTCCCGCAGAGTTCCCTTGTTCTACAAGTGCTGTTTCACCTTTTTCTCCTGCAGACCCAGTTTGATTACATATCTATGGAGCTGCGTGGGTGAAAGGAGGGGCACAGGGTTCTATGTAAAAGTAGCCAATATATCCTTATCTGTACGGCTGGATGGACCAACCGATGCAGTTGTTTGCCGCTTATTCTTAGAAAACTTAATAAACAATGGGCCTCATTACGACCCTGACGCTAAGGGGTTAACGGCGCTGTAAAAGGCTGCGGCGCCGTTAACCCCTTAGCGCCTAATTACGAGGTCCCTTTGAGGCTCCAGACCTTATCGGCTGGTCTGGACCAGCTGTTAAAGTAGGGACCCGCAAAGGGACCTTGAAGGTAATTACGTTACCGCAATTTGCGGTACCGTAATTACCACCTTCCCCATTCCCATTGAGCCCTATGGGGCAAAAATGGGAATGGAGAAGGGCCAATGGTCCATGGGGAATTACCGCCCCACCAACCTTGGAATGGGGTGGTAATTCCCCATTGCACCATGGCGGACTCGTTACAATACCAGCAGCAACCATGGTGCTAATTGCGCCATTGGTTACCGCCGGTGTTGTAATGAGGGCCAATGTATGCTTAAAGGCAGGTGTTTATGTAATTCATCTCGATACTTGCCAGTTATACCAAGGGCCACAGATATAGGGCCTCATTACGACCCTGGCGCTAAGGAATTACCGGTAACGGTAAGGGTACTGGTACCGGTAATCCCTTAGCACCTTATTACGAGGTCCCTTTGCGGGTTCCCACCTTAACGGCTGGTTTTACCAGCCGTTAAGGAATGGACCCGCAAAGGGACCTTGGTGCTAATTACGGTACCGCAATTTGCGGTACCGTAATTACCGCCTTCCCCATTCCCAATATGCCGTATGGGGCAAAAATGGGAATGGGGAAGGACCATGGTGAAATGGGGAAGTACTGCCCGGCCAACCTTGGAATGGGGTGGTACTTCCCCATTTCACCATGGCGGACTTGTTACAATACCGGCAGCAACCATGGTGCTAATAGCGCCATGGTTTAGCGCCGGTGTTGCAATGAGGGCCATAGTGTTGCATGTTATCTCTTCATGTGTTTCATTTAATTGTGTCAGGATCCGTCCATGGAAACTGTGGAGCTCATGGCGTTTCTAACGTATACTTCGGTCTAGTCCTCACCCAACATGGCGTCGCTGGACTATAAGATACAACCACGCCCCCCTTTCCGGCGTGTTGTATCTGTTTTTCCTTCAGAACCTTCAACACTGCGAGCTACGGATCGTCCTTCTTCAGTTCCTCTCAGAGTTTTTCGGCTTAGCCTTTTGGCGTTTCTTCCCTCGTTTTCAGTCAGCCCTTCTTTGATTGGATTCTAACCCTTTTCTCCTGGGTTCCGTTTTCAGCCCTCTTTCGTTACTTTCTGTCTCTCTGTTTTGTTTGCTCGTTCTGTTTTTCTCCTCGCACTAACTCGGTGTTGTATTTCTCTATTTTTCCTTCTCGGACCGCGGCACTGTTCCCTTTTCATTTCACAGCGCCGCGGCTCTCTCGTTTGGTTCGCGGTCGCGGAGCTGTTTTGTCTTGACACCCGCGATCACGACTGGGGAGCATTCACTCTCTCGGTTCTGCTAGAGCTCTCGGTAAGTGGGTACGGTTTCTTTATATTTCCCTCTTCAGACTATCAAGGCTCAAGCTTCCGCATCAACACCGGAAGTTGCTCAAAAAGGACTCAAATATATCTACGCTCATTGACTATCCATCTCCAGGAAGAAATACATCTTACCAGGGTTTTTTGTGCCATTTCGGCTTTTTCCCTGCCGTTGGAGGTTTGGCTCCTCGGGGTTCCCCTTGGGCAGGCGTCACTTCCCTGCCAAGGTGGCCTCTGAGGGAGCCAGGCCTTACTTACACGATAAAAAGAAGAAGACATCCCAAAGACAGTTGCCGGTTGAAGATAAGAAAACTAAGAGAAGAACCACCACAGAAACCAAGGACAATTCCCCAGAAGGTTCAGGTGAGGAGGAGGTTGGGAAAAGAGGGTATTTACCTGGCGAGTTTGACAGAATACAACACCCAAGAAAACCCATGGCATCCTTGGAACAGTATCAGGAGTTGGTGGTGGCAATGCAGAACCTTACGGTTGAAGTACAGGCACTGAAGGCAGAGAATGTAGCCTTAAGACAGCAGGTTGCCCTGCAAAGAGAAGACCGTGGAGATCTACCCCCTATGGCGTTGTCGTTTGGGAAATATGATGGGCATCCCGGAGGTCTCAAGGAGTTCTTGGATGCTTGCCAGGTGTATTTTGCATTCCGTCCCTACACCTACCAGACAGCCCGGTCCAGAGTGGGATTCATCATTGCTAACCTGATTGGTAACGCCCTGGCTTGGGCTACTCCTTTGGTCACAAATAATGACATTGCATTACAAGATTTCGATCGTTTCACACAATTGTTTAAGGAGAGATTCGATAGGCCGGAGGTCCTGTACACTTCTTTTGAGGCCATTTTGGATGTGGTACAGGGCACTACAGATGTCCAAACTTACTTATCCCGATTTGTCCGACTTGCTACAAAGGCAGATTGGCCGGATTCTGCCAAACAGACTATATTCCGAAGAGGTCTTCATGAGGATATCAAGGACGAGCTGGCTCGGATAGCTCGCCCGTCATCCTTTCAGGAACTCACTACCATAGCCTTGCAGATTGAATTCCGTCTTCACGAACGACGAAAAGAAAGGAGAAGACCTCGTCTGTTAACTCCCACTCCTCTTTCCCAACCTTCCCGAGAAAACCACGGAGGGGATGAACCCATGCAAATCGGAACAACCAGGGGTCCTCTAACTTCTGAAGAACGAAGAAGACGTCGTGAAGCAGGAATATGTATGTACTGTGGTTCTTCTAAGCATCTACTCCGCAACTGTCCAGAAGTACCACCTCGGCGAAAGGAAAACTCCAACCCCCGAACCTATGCAAGGGAGGTGTCGGGGGAACCAGCTACAACCCTTGCTTTGTTACAAGACCAGTAACAGGAGGCGAAGACAATAGACTCATGGTATTCAAGGTCCAACTCTGGATAACAAGTCCTGAACCTATCGAAGTGTTGGCCATGCTGGACTGCGGGGCCGCAGGGAATTGTATCGACATAGACTGGGCCAGGAAGAACAAGGTGCCCGAGCACCTCAAGAATAGACCCATTCCAGTGGAAGGAGTGGACGGTACTCCTTTGTCCTCAGGGCCCATAGTAAAGGAGTCTGTTCCCTTACGGATGAAGATGGAACAACATACTGAAGACATGGTATTCGATATGATTAAGGCGGCGCACTTTCCATTGGTCATCGGAATTCCCTGGCTTAGGAGACACAACCCTTCAATTGACTGGTACACGAACAAGGTGTGTTTTGACTCGGATTACTGTCAAGTACATTGCATGGAGGTACCTAACCTCCAGATCGGAGTAGAAGTGTTAAATAATCCGATAAAGAAGACGGTATCTTCTATCCCACTCCAGTACCAGGAATACGCTAAAGTCTTCAAGGATATATTGCCAAGAGATCTTCCTCCCCACAGGTCGGAAGATTGCGCCATCAACATCGTTCCGTCTTCTCAAGTTCCGTTTGGTCGGATGTACCCTTTGTCTTTGCCAGAAAAGAAGGCTTTAAGAGATTACCTAGACGCTCACCTCCAGAATGGACTGATCCAAGAATCCAGGTCTTCTTGCGGAGCTTCATTGTTCTTTATACCAAAAAAGGACTCAGCAGAACTTAGACCCTGCATAGATTACCGGGGGCTAAATCAGGTAACAGTCAGAGACCGCTACCCCATGCCCTTGATAAGGGACGTTCTGGAAGCAGTTCAGGGAGCACAGTTCTATACCAAGTTGGACCTCAGAGGAGCTTATCATCTTTTGAGGATCCGCAAGGGCGATGAGTGGAAGACTGCATTTCGGACACCTTTCGGCCTCTTTGAATATAAGGTTATGCCGTTTGGGCTTGTGAACGCTCCCGCCATATTCCAGCGGTTCATAGACAGGATATTTGCAGACTTACTGTTTGTGTCAGTAGTGGTTTATTTGGATGATATTTTGGTGTACTCACGCAGCCTTCCAGAACACAGGAAACAGGTCAAGGAAGTATTATCCCGATTACAGGCCAACCAACTACTAGTCAAGCCCGAGAAGTGTACTTTTGAAGCCAGGACAGTATCTTATCTAGGCTTTATTCTTTCTGCGGCAGGTGTACAAATGGACTCAAGCAAGATACGAGCCATCCAAGACTGGAAAGAACCCCAAAACGTCAAGGAGATACAGAGATTCCTAGGGTTGGCGAACTTTTATAGACAATTCATTCCAAATTTTTCCCAGCTAGTACAACCCATCACTAAGTTGCTCAAGAAGGGCGTCAAGTTTTCATTTGATCATGACCAGAGGGAGGCGTTCAAGTGTCTAAAGGAACATTTCTCTACTGCACCCATTCTAGTCCAGCCTGATCAGAACCGACCTTTTGTCCTTGAGACCGATGCCTCAGCTGGAGCAGTAGGAGCAGTACTATTACAAGAGACTGAGGACGGTCTGGAACATCCAGTTGCCTACTATTCTAAGACGTTGTCTAGCAGTGAGCAGAACTACTCAGTTCTTGAAAAGGAACTTTTGGCCATGAAACTGGCATGTCAGGAATGGCGCCATCTACTACAAGGGGCTAACCATAAGTTCCTTATTCGAACGGATCACAGGAATTTAAAGGTACTCCAACAAATGGAATGCACTAATTCCCGCCATGCCCGCTGGGCATATTTCTTTTTACAGTTCGATTTTTGTCTGACCTACATACCTGGTACTGAAAATCACGTGGCGGATGCACTATCCCGGAGCCAAGGTGAAGAACCCACCAAGGCCCAGAGTCATGAATTACTACTCTCTAAGGCACTGGGAATATCCACCGTGATCCCTTTCCTGCATGAACTTATGGAACAGTACAAAGAGGAAAGGGCACTACCCCGATCAGTCATTCAAGACCAGAACGGTTTGTACTACCTAGGGAAGGCGCTGTATATTCCTTCTAAGACCCTACAGAGTCAGATACTTAAGTGGTGCCATGACACTCAGTTGTCGGGTCATCCTGGCATACGTAAGACACGAGATCTCATAAGTCGACAATTTTGGTGGCCCGCTCTCCGCAAGGATGTAGATAGATACGTCTCTTCGTGTCCAGTATGTGCCAGTAGCAAAAATCCTACAGGGAGACCGATTGGCTTGCTACAACAGCCGAAAGTACCAGGAAGGGCCTGGGAACATATCTCCACTGACTTTATCGTGGAGCTACCACTCTCAAAGGGAATGAATACCATTATGGTAACTATCGATTCCTTTAGTAAACTGGCACATTTTTCAGCCTTACCTCATCTACCTTCGGCTCCAGAGATGGCAGCAGTATTCTTGAGGGACATAGTCAGACTACATGGTCTACCTAGGACTATAGTCTCAGACAGAGGATCCCAATACACCTCTAGATTCTGGACCACCTTATGCCAACAACTAGGCATCGACAGAGCATTGTCATCGGGTTACCATCCGCAGAGCAATGGTCAAACCGAGAGGCTAAACTCCACCCTGGAACAGTACCTTCGATGTTTTTGCTCTAATAAACAAGGAGAATGGGTATCCTTTCTACCTCAGGCGGAATTCGCCTATAATAATGCTCTTCATACATCCATCCAAATGAGCCCATTTCTCTGTACTTACGGGTACCATCCAAACCCCTTACCATGGTTAGATATGCCTTCCACCAGAACACCTGCTATAGATAGCCTTTTGGTGGAACTCCTAGAAGTTCAGAAGACTGCAAAGAGGGCACTGGAATCCAGCAAACAGATGCACAAGAAGTGGGCTGACAGGAGGAGAAGTAGTAATCCGGCCTGGAAGCCCAACCAGCTAGTCTGGTTGTCCACAAAGTTTTTGCCAAGATGGGTCCATGCTGGCAAATTTGCTCCACGATATATAGGACCTTTCCCAATTCTTTCACGGATAAACCCGGTTGCTTACAGACTTAAACTACCGGACAGACTCCAAAGGGTGCATCCAGTCTTCCATACATCTCTGCTCAAAGAATATCAGACGGACCCGTATGCACGAAGGCTGCCAAACAAGAGCCCTTTACACCCACCTGCTCAAAAGGAGTATGAAGTAGCTTACCTGGTGGACTCACGATATCATAAGGGAAGACTTCAATATCTGGTACACTGGAAGGGTTACCCTCCGGAAGAGAGAACGTGGGAACCTAGAGGTCATCTCCATGCCCCTATGCTCATTCAACGTTTCCATCGCCTCCACCCCGGAAAACCCGGAGGGCCCCCGAAGAGAAAGGGGTATACTGTCAGGATCCGTCCATGGAAACTGTGGAGCTCATGGCGTTTCTAACGTATACTTCGGTCTAGTCCTCACCCAACATGGCGTCGCTGGACTATAAGATACAACCACGCCCCCCTTTCCGGCGTGTTGTATCTGTTTTTCCTTCAGAACCTTCAACACTGCGAGCTACGGATCGTCCTTCTTCAGTTCCTCTCAGAGTTTTTCGGCTTAGCCTTTTGGCGTTTCTTCCCTCGTTTTCAGTCAGCCCTTCTTTGATTGGATTCTAACCCTTTTCTCCTGGGTTCCGTTTTCAGCCCTCTTTCGTTACTTTCTGTCTCTCTGTTTTGTTTGCTCGTTCTGTTTTTCTCCTCGCACTAACTCGGTGTTGTATTTCTCTATTTTTCCTTCTCGGACCGCGGCACTGTTCCCTTTTCATTTCACAGCGCCGCGGCTCTCTCGTTTGGTTCGCGGTCGCGGAGCTGTTTTGTCTTGACACCCGCGATCACGACTGGGGAGCATTCACTCTCTCGGTTCTGCTAGAGCTCTCGGTAAGTGGGTACGGTTTCTTTATATTTCCCTCTTCAGACTATCAAGGCTCAAGCTTCCGCATCAACACCGGAAGTTGCTCAAAAAGGACTCAAATATATCTACGCTCATTGACTATCCATCTCCAGGAAGAAATACATCTTACCAGGGTTTTTTGTGCCATTTCGGCTTTTTCCCTGCCGTTGGAGGTTTGGCTCCTCGGGGTTCCCCTTGGGCAGGCGTCACTTCCCTGCCAAGGTGGCCTCTGAGGGAGCCAGGCCTTACTTACACGATAAAAAGAAGAAGACCTCCCAAAGACAGTTGCCGGTTGAAGATAAGAAAACTAAGAGAAGAACCACCACAGAAACCAAGGACAATTCCCCAGAAGGTTCAGGTGAGGAGGAGGTTGGGAAAAGAGGGTATTTACCTGGCGAGTTTGACAAATTGTGACAATATTCATGATTTCAAAACCAGAAATTATTCCATTCACAAATTAAACAAATGGTAAATGGTAAAAATGTGATCTGTGCTTTAACCATTCATATATTCATTCATCACTAGTCTTCAGAATGTGTCAACAAATGTTCAACATAGAAAAAATCATTAATCATTAAATGAAATACCATCAAAAGCAAATCAAAGTAAAGGTTGAAATATCTGAACGATAGTGTGTGAAATGCTGACAGGTGTTTGAACGCAACGAGGGTGGTACTGATGAACAGTTAAATGTTTTCACTGATCTCGGTTATTTGAGATGTACATTGAGGCGGCCATGTCTCATCAGGGCAAATTGTTGTGTGTCCAGATTCCTAAAGGTACAGAAAAAAGTTAACCATGCCACAAATGTGTGACATTACTTTGATTCTATGCTGGTCATAGAATTACAGCTCTACTAAAAAACAAACAACTTTTGAATATTTGAGTCCCATGGGGAATTTTACAAAATATATGCAGGAATACCAGGTCTATACAGAAGCATATGAGCTGAGAGCTCTACCCAGCAGCCTGAGGGAAGCCACTATCACACCAATCCTTAAACCGGATAAATCGCTGAATTACTGCTCATCGTACAGGCCCCTCTCCATGGTGAACGAAGACTGAAAAATACTGACAGTAGTGTTGGCTAACAGACTGAGGAGAGTAATAGGGGACCTTGTACACACGGACCAAACCGAGTGTGTCCCAGGGCGGAACGCCACAAGGAATCTGCGGAAACTACACCACGTTATAGACAGCACTAATCATTTGACGGACGAAAGTGCAGTGGCCTCATTAGATGCCGTCAAGGCCTTTAGGGTTGTCCATTATCGCTGATGCTGTATATTCTGGCATTGGAGTGGCTGGCTGTGTTCCTCAGGAACGAGTATGGGGAGGCGGGGATAAAGCTAGATGGAGTCGTGCACCTAATCTCCTTTTACAAAGATGACATGCTGTAGTATGTAAACAGGCCTGATGATAACTTACCACACTTGTTGGATGTCATTGTTCAGTTTGCTGAACTGTTGGGGATCAGGGTGAACAAGGAGAAGTCCTGCCTGTTCCAGCTCACAGGGCTTGGTGGCCTTGATGGATAGCATCTGCCGCAACTGGGACTTTGGTGGCAGATGAATAACTTTTGATATTTAGGTATTCATTTGTGGCACGACCCAGCAGCCTCACACAAGAATAATACGCAGACGGCCATGGATAACGTGGCCGGATCCATGCAGTTCTGGAGGAGATGGCCCATGGCAGTACCGGGAAGAGCAGCCCTCTTGAAGATGGTTGTACTCCCCAGTCTCCTGCATTATTTCACTAATGTCCCTTATAACATGCCAGCTATTTTCTGTCGGAGGCTGAACATGAGACTTCCTGTGGGAGGCGGGAAGAAACAGAATTGCCTTGAGCACCCTACAGAGGGACTATATGGCGGGTGGAAAGAAAGTACCCCATTTCGAGTGCTACTACCTGGCGCGGCAGCTGCAACATGTGGTGTGCTGGCTGGGGGACGATGCTTCACAGGACACTCTGCTATTACAACTGCTGCTGAAGCAATATTTTTGTGGGAAGTATTGTGGGTTAAAGATCTTGCTCTAGAGAGACCCTCCCTGCTGTTGCAATTGGGCAAAGACATATAGCAGAGAGCTGCAAACTCCTAAGTTACTCAGATCCTTGCTCAGTGCATATTTCCCTTGTGGGAATCATAGATGAATTGCAGGGGGCACTGGCGCAATACAAAAAACACTGGGAGGAGAAGGGGATAGCCACGATTGGGGACCTAGTCAGAGAAGATAACATTATAGCTTTCCAGGCCCTGGTTAGCGAATTTGACATACACAAAGAGCAATTCCTGCTATACTTAGGCATGGTCAAGAGAATTGGGGAAAGATAGCTTGGCCCGCAGAGGGAAGTGAAGACCAATGAGAAATTGGATACCATGTACGATGTGTCAGAAGGGGGACACATTGTCTGTAGACTATACAATCTGTTCCTGGCTAGTAATGAGATCAAACATATTGTATTTAGTTCACAATGTAAATAAGTCAAGTGCACTATGTATCAGTCTGTTAGGCAAATGTTATTCTTCCCTCTCGTTCATGCCCCTCCTTACTGAATCATTCAAGGAGATCCAATATGCCTCCCTGATTTTCAGCATTTTTATGCGATCCTCCTTTCTTGCATGGCAAGTTTTTCAATTATCGTCATTCATAGTTCATTTGCAGTGGGCCTCATTACAAGCTCACCAGTAAAACCTGCCGGTGGGTGGAGGGCGGCCGCCGACTCCGTAACACTGTTTTTATCGCCTGACATCCCAGCACTACTGGGATATCATGAGTGGCGGCAGAACAGTAAATCCCCATTCCCTAGGAGTCCCATAGTACAATGGGGAAACTGAATTACTGGCACCATTGCTAAAAGTGACAGTGCTTCAGTGAAAACTCTGCTAGTACGGGCCTGAACTCCCAGTAGGTTAGGCCTGCCAGAGGTTCTGTGCCCCTGTATGTAGACTTGTAGTTTGGCAGTCTGGAAAGGGTGCCGGTATGTTGCTACCGGTACCCTTATTTCCAGACTGTCGAACTTATTATGAGGCGCAGTGTGACCAGTGTGACCTTGTTGGGCGAAATGTTCCATAATGCTACTTAAGGCTGTTTGTATCCTGATGCGTTATCAATGTTCTGATAATCTAATTGAAATTTTCTTGCTGGTCTGTCCAATGTAGATTTTGTTGCATGGGCATGTCAGTGCATATAGAATGTGGCCCAAATTACAATTAGAGTGAAACTGAAGTTCACACTTGATTTTATTGTGTTTAGAATATTTTGTGGCCTCAGTCGAGTCACATGCAGACAATTTACCAAAAGGGTAGTTCCCCCAGATATTTGGGTGGCCCTACAGTTCGGGTATAGATAGGTCTCTAGGTTCTGTGTAGGTTTTCACCAATTTTTGTTTGAGGTTACTCCCTTTTTTAAAGGCGAACAGAACCCTCTTTTGCCAAAACTGTATTTGATAATGGACCAATTCCCGTCTCACTGCTTGTTGTAAAAAATCGCTATGGGCACAAACATTTGTCACACAGGTGATCATATCAGTCTGCGTTTCTCTTGTGTTGCTGGTAAGCAGCCTATCCCGTCGAGAGCAATTGGCTCTCTTCCGTGTATCACTAATTATTTTTCTGGGGAAACCACTATTGTGTAACTTATTCTGAAGGTTATCAGCCAATTTTGTGAAGTCAATCTTGTTCAAGAACTTTCGTTTATGTCTAAGAAATTGACCATAAGGTAAAGATTCTTTAAGGTTCAATGGATGGAAACTACCCCAATGTAATAGAGTGTTCCTGTCAGCCTCCTTGTTATATGTCTTGAGTTTTAAATGATTATTCTCATTCCAGATGGTTAAGTCAAGGAAAGAAATGCTCATGCTGTCAGATTGTGTGGAGAAACGGATATGTGGTGTGTACATATTTAGCGATTTTACAAACATCTGTAATTCTGTGTTGGGGTCTTGGCATACCATGATGACATCATCTATATATCTCTTCCACAGTAATATTTTGGATATATACTGATTACATTCATTATTGACAAAACTTTGTTTGAATGAGTCCTTGTAAAGATTTGCTATGCTCAAGGCAAAGGTGGACCCCATGCTGGTACCCTTTTATCTGGAGATATATGTCGTTCTTGAGGATAAAGACATTTCTTGTGAGTGCTATCTCAGTGAGTTCCATCATATATTGGGTTGGATGTCTCACTGGTTCTTTCCTCTGGTCTAACACATGCATTATGATGTTGAGAGCTTCTTCTTGTGGTATGTTCTTTCTTGTATAGACTCTCAACATATAGGAACACTAGAAGCTATGTTATGGGGTTGAAAGGCAGGTTTTCAAGAACCTGAATGATTTAAGTGCTGCATTTTATGTGTGTTGGAATCAGGGGGAACAAACAGTTTCAGGAATAAATCCACAACATTTGAAAGGGGTTTCAAGATGGAAACATTACCTGGAACAATCGGCCCTCCAGGTAGATTGGTCAGGTATTTGTATGTCTTTGGGAAAATGTATATGTTAGGCATAATTGGGTCTTCCCTCATCAGATATTCAGACTACTTTTCAGTGATCCAGTCCTCCTCTCTGCCCTTCAAGGAGAATGATGTATTTATGTCTTGTAATTCAGTAATAGGGTTTGATTGGAGGGGGCTGTAAAATGTGGGGTCTCTGACCTGTCTAAATTTCATGATGTCCAAAACTACTATGCCAACGCCCTTGTCAGCCAGTTTTATAATGATGGGATGGTGATGTCTCAGAGTGGAAATGGCTCTTCTCTTGAACTGTCGGTTGCCTCCGAATTTACCAGTAAAAATTACAAAAGTAATCCAAAAAGGAGTGTACACCAAGCAAGAAGTAACACTTTATTCTGGGCCCAGGTGTAGCTCGGACAACAACATTCACACAGATTGCAGAACAGAAATGCATGAAAGGCGCTGTCAAAGAAACACCCCTAAGACAAGAACTTTTATACTCATACAAACTAAATTAGCATCAAACCATATTGCAACATTAGGTTAGTCCTCCATGGGAGGCTGCTCGGTAGAGCTACGTCATTCCCCTATAGTGGGACATTCATTATCTGAAATGAATCAGTCCTGCAAACCTTGCCACACCACCCTCGGCCACCTCTGTGATGTCACAGTCCAACCCCTAATTCCCACATCATACTGCAAAAATATGGAGAAATTTGAGATGACCAGCAGAACTTTATTCATCTGCCGCCAGTCTTCTCCATTCGTTAATCATCTCCATCTGTTTCTCATGGCAATACAACCGATCATGACACTGGAGGAGCGTTGAACCATTGACAAGTTACTAGTTTAATGTTGCATCTTAGGAACTCTTCGAACCTCTTCCCAGGCTCACATGTGCAAAGGGGACATTTGAAACCACTGTGGGATATTTTGAAACCGTCACTAAACCAGTTTCATAAACTAATATGGCAAATTATAAAAATGATTGTGCATTCACTGCTTTTCTTCAGCACCCATGAGCTTTGCTTCCTGACCTCGAAAGTATCACAGGCTGTTAATTTCTTACTGTATGATCCTAGGAACATGTAATTTGAAATGTGCTACCAGCCTCTGCAGCTGCTAAGCAAGTTAATAAAATGTGAATTTGTTTCTAATGAAAAGCATGCTCTGAGGCCTGTTCACAGTGCGTCAGTCTAATGTTAAGCCCCATAAACTTGCCTGTTAGCCATTTATATTTTGCCTATATGTTATTTGCTTAAAACACAATTATTTAGGGCACTCTCCAGCCTAGTACATAGAACTCTGTGGCTACCAATGAAGCCCGCTCCCATTTTAGTAGGTTAATCCTGCAGCTGATAACTTTGTACCTTTTTACTGCGTTGAACTTGCATTTTTACCACATTACTCCCCGCTTTTATTCATCCATCAATAACTAACTCTTTTCCATCTCCCAGTTCCCACTCTGCACCTCTCTTTTTAGGGATCCATACTCTTTTTGTCTACTCATGTTACCTCCATCTTTTTCCCAGTCTTCCAATGATCCCTCTTTCAGCAAACACCCCTGCCCATCCTTATTGCATGAAATCCATCATAGTTCTCTCTATATCCTGCTGGTGGTGCAACCAAGTCAACTCCATCATAAACTTTTTCAGTATTGGTTAGTTTGTTAATGGTCTTATTTTTATCATTGACCCCGTCAACATTCAGGAGAAACATACATTTTCGTATCCCTTTGTTAGTATAGAGTCTGAAAATATTTTTGCCAGTGCAGAAGGTGACGAGCATGAGGGCCAGCATGTGGACAGTCACTTGAAATACTCCTGAGAGCCAAGCTGGTCCCCAATGCAAAAAGGGTGTGCAGCCAAATGTTCGATTGCACTGTTGATGGCTGTACTCAATGTTCCATTTGATGCTTCTCTATCAGGCACTATGGTACCACAGCTGCTCCCTATCTTGGCACAAACACCTCCCTTCAAGGCAGTGAGAAGGTCCAACATGTACATATTCTGGAGTACCAACAAACATATTGCCCTCAGCTCTTCCTTTACCACATTTAGGATCTTTGCTGTTGAATTGTCCAGTCGCAGTTACTTCTACCTGGTGAGTTGTAGCCACTTAGCATTAGCTGACATTTGCACACCTGGAAGCAGTAAAGACATGAAAAACGTGGTTGCCTTGGAAAACAGTTGAAACTCAGCAGGAATTGCTGCCAGACTTTCTGCACTCTTCTTGGACCAATAGTTATTTGCCCTCCCTTTTCTGTTTAGCACTCCACACATTGTTTGCTCTTTGTCTTGCTGCAGCACTTTTTCCTTTAGCATGATTGACTGCTCCTTTAATGAAAGCCATATGTTGTTGCTGCTTTGGGGTACTACCAGGGCAGTGCTGTGCAGTGTAACAATTGCACAAACCCTACTCCAATCAGGAGGAAGATGGGCATAGGCCTTCGATCCACATGCCCACCACAGGACCATTATGACAGCTGTCCCCTGCGTCAGCACCACACTTCTCATCACCTTATCACAGCCACTGTTAGTTCCCAAATGGATGGACCCACTGGACCTGAAACATAGATGGAATTGTGTAAAGCTCTTTATGTAAACTGGTTGATGAGTTTCATCTATCCGAGTCATTGCATGTACATACTTCCCCCAAACTGCCTTGCAGCTATTGGTTACTTTGGACACAACATTTTGATCAGATCCCACCAAACCTTCAGTACAACATTGCATTATTCCCCCTTCCCATTGGTCACCATACCACACTGCCCCTTTTATTCTCATTAATGGTCTTGTGTGACACCAGGGCATGCTACAACACTCTTTATCTACACACTCCGGTCGTTTGTGTTCACTAATTACTTGCTCTCATCCCTTTTATAGCCTTCTGTTATATATTCTACTATCATCTTTTTGGTTTCTATTTTTACGGCCATCCTGCCAAGTTGCACGTAATTATCTGTGTAAACTTCTTCTCCTTCATCCACCCACGGAAAGGATGAAGTGTGCGGAAAGGATGAAGTGTGCGGAAAGGATGAAGTGTGCGAAAAAGTAGAAGTGTGCGAAAAGTAGAAGTGTGCGAAAAAGATGAAGTGTGCGAAAAAGATGAACTGTGTGAAAAGGACGAAGTGCCTGGAAAGGATGAAGTGTGCGGACGGATAAAGTATATGGATGGATGAAGCCGATAGAACAGATGAAGTAGGTGGAACGAAAGAAGTGGGTGGAACGAAAGAAGTGGGTGGAACGGAAGAAGTTGGTGGAACGGAAGAAGTTGGTGGAACGGAAGAAGTGGGTGGAACGGAAGAAGTGGGTGGAATGGAAGAAGTGGGTGGAATGGAAGAAGTGGGTGGAACGGAAGAAGTGGGTGGAACAGATGAAGTAGTTGGAACGGATGGAATGTATGGATCGGACGAAGTGCATGGATCAGAAGGAATGCATGGATCTGATTCAACAGATGGAGTGCATAGAATTGAGGAGTACATGCGACAGATGGATTGCATGGAACAGATAGAGGGCATGGAATGGACATTGTGCAAGAATGGTTGGAGTGCATAGAACGGCTGGAGTACATGGACCGGTTCGAGCGCATGGAACGGTTGAAGCACATGGAACAGTTGCAGCGCATGGAACGGTTGGAGTGCATGGACCGGTTGGAGTGCATGGATCGGTCGTAATACATGGAACAGTTGAAGAGCATGGAACGGTTAGAATGCATGGAATTATTGCAGTGCATTGAATGAATGGAGCATGAAGGTGCTCAATCTCAAGCACCTACAGAAAGCCACCATATCACATCACCACGCTCACTCTCTTCTATACACCACCACTCAACTAGAACACAGCGATACTATGACACATTCGGTATAGCTGTTCTCATACCAACACCTGCCACATACTCCCATCACCCTAACTAAACACAGCTGGTTGCACACCTGCCAGCTTAGCCGTTCTCCTCAGGCCTAACGCAGCCAGAATCAGTCTGGTATCACCCTACCAGAAAGAACACATACTCCTGACCTCCCAACCACCACACCTACTGCTAAGAAGCAGCTATCATACGAGTGCCACACCTGATGCACACATACCCGGTGTACACACGCACCTTATGACTCACCCTCTCTCTCTACTGACTTGAACTTCGGTTCCCGAGGGCGTTCAACCTTCCAGCGCCTTGAGATCATACCAATGGTACATAAGGTGCTATATAAATGCAAAGTAACATAACATAACACTGGATAGAAACACTTGTTCCTTGAATAGACCCCTAGTTTTTCAGAGGGATAGGTCCAAAAGGCATCCTGCTTCATCATATAATACAGCCTGAGGTATGAAAAGCTTGGGTGCTCCGATTAAGTGTAGGATGATTGAATAATCGTAGCATGTGCCAATCGCCCTTTCTCTTCCCACATGTAACAATTCTTTGTATCAGACGTTTCCGAATGTTATCTCCTGCCCCTTTTTAGTGTCATGATGGCACTCCTCTTCATTTGACACAGTTTCTTTGATCTATTCACTCCAATGTTTGAACATATAACTCTTCTTTCTTTTTAAAAGATTTTAAAAGAAGAGTTTGCATCAGAAATGTACGTGCCGGTGAAATAGGCGCATGCATTCTCTGATCTGTGACAATTTCATGAGCAGTGAGGTGATAGTACCTTCAGGCGAATTTCAAAAGCAAAGAGAACAAGAGTGAAGCAGTGCAACCAACCTCAGAAATAGTTGCCTCACTAAATTAATGTTCCTTATATAATGACCACATAAAAATGTTTGACAAACTATACAATTGTTTACAAATTCAGACGCACATTAATGTAAATTTGGCACAAACCAATCCTCACTTATTTCTGTAGCCACATGTTCTTTTGATATCTGGGTAGGGTAGTAAAGCTGTTCCAGGGCCACATTCAACAACGTTCTTGGCATTGCCCCCTTGCCAGTACTGTCTTGCCACCAAATGAAATCTGTTAGAGACGCAGAGCACCCCCTTCTCTTCCAAAGCTCTTTTTCATCATTCAGTGCTTCTCCCCGTGGCAGGGCAAGGGTGCAGTGTTTGGACATATCTTTCCGGCAAAGCCCCTGCAGTGGTGAAGCCAATGGCGGGGTAAGGGTGCACTGTTTGGCACTGTACTGGGGGACAGAAACACTTGATGGTTCCTGCTCTCTGTTTGGCCATGCCCCCCTGGACATCGTTCCAGTAAAGCCCCTGAAGCGGTGAAGCCTGCGGCGGGGCAAGGGTGCAGTGTTTGCCACTGCAGGTGTTCAGCACAGCAGGGGGCATAAGTTAAGCCAACTTGGGACCCAGAACCACTTTCCCTGAAGAACCTGAAGAACTAAGGTGAGAGTAAAGAGAAAACAAGCTGGAACTGTGCTGGAGATGCTAACATAATATTGCAGAATATTGCAGTGGGTGACTGCCAGCCCAGTAAATTGGCACATTGGCAACCTCAGGTTAACCTCAAGTCTCGCTCATAGTGTCCCCACCCATCTCCCCTTTTCTGTAGCTCCTCTTTTGCTCACAGCTTACCCCTCAGCTTGTCATACAAGACAAGTCCCAAAGTAAGATGCTAGTTTTGAGAGGCAGCAGCAAAGGGGGCTCACTGAATGAGCCATGACAGGAAGTGTGACATCACCACTTACTTTGTCCCTGGGGGAAAACTGGGACATCTGACAACAATCAAAGCAACTCTGTGGGGGAGGCTCTCTTTCTAATAGAAGAGACCCAGCAATTCCTTGGGTATAGCCAAGAGGCTCTGGGAGGAGTGGGAATTGCACCATAAGACGGCCATCGAGATGCGATCCCCAGCAAGAGGCCTGCATTGGATCCCGATGGAGGTCCCTGTGCACTACCTTCTTATAGTGATCACTTTCAAGTGCATCCAGGGCATTATGCCCAGTTACTTGCAACACCTTATAGTGGAAAATCCCAAAGTAGCTCTCTAAGATCGAGTAATAAGAAACTTCTAATGATCTCTAGATTTAGAACCAACAAGGCAGAAAGGGGAGCTTTCTACCTCACTGCTCCCAAAGTTTGGAATAATCTTCCCCTATGCCTCAGATGCCAGCCAGGCATAGAATATTTTAAAAGAAAGTGAAAACATGGCTGTTTGCTTTAACCTTTCTCTCTGGTTCCCTCCACTCTTGAGCTGTTTATTCAATGCACTTGCCTATGTGTCAGAGCCCTAATGCCTCCGGGTCCAAGGTCTGCGCTCAATAAATGTTTTAAAGTAAAGTGAAGCTTAGGTGGCTTGCCTGTCATGTCCCATGGAGCAGGTTGCACTTTCATAAACCTGGAAGACTTAGGGCCTGATTCATGGAAGTGTTTTATAATGGCAAAACCCCATTGAAAACGTTCTGTGAATTAGGCCCTTAGTCACTAATGGAAGTATGTCCTTCACTGGAGGGAAATCTGTGCGCATGGATATTGCCAATGACAAAGCCATTGTCCTTGCCAGTGTTAATGCCGGTGTGGATGATTCCTCTGTCCCAACCCAAGTTGGCAACTCCGGCACTGTGACCCCTTGGATTCCAATTTGGCATCTACCGTGTCCACCCAGCATCCGTCACCTGATCTGAAAAATCTTGGGAAGGCAAAGCTGCTAATACCAGCGATGGATGGTGTTACCCCGGCCGTCCTCATCAATTGTACCCCACAACCAAAGCTTACCCCTGATCTCACTGGCCCAGCCCTGGACTCCCTGCTTGCTCTTGGCCCCTATTTAGCCCATTACGTGCCCACCTCCGTTTCATGTTTTTTGGCCCCAGTGGACACAGTGACCTATGATGTATCTGAAGACAAACCCCCCTCTAGCTTCACCTGTAGTGCCTGAAGTGAGAACCTGTCGACCATGCACTCAGGGGCTAGTTTCTTTCTCCGCTTAACCCCATTCAAGACCCCAAGCCTCCAAGCAATGTAATTAATCATGGGATTGACACCATAATCGACTTACTTGCTGAGGATGTTTGAAGAGCTTGAGGGTGTAACTGTAATCAAGTGCTTGCTGAGTTGGCAGTTATTAGAAAACTCCTACTAGTCATGATAAGGGACATGGGCAGGGGAGGGCGGGGCCTACTGGGGGAGTTTCACATTGCTCCACTTACCCCCATGGAGTCAAATATTCTACCCATGGAATGCTCTACTGAATAAGATACTGTGAGTCCAGTAACTCCTGAGAGATCACTGCCCACAACATTATGGACCTGGTGAGTCCTTATCTGGCGAATTACCCCAGTGAACCTACTATTAAGACCAGGGAGCACAGCAAGGCCCCCAAACCTAAGGCAATGTCTATATTACTGCTGGCCTGTGATTGAAGTGCTACGGGAATCCAACATCCCAGTATGGAGGAAATTAGAGCACACAGTCCATGGCATAAAGGGAGTATGTTTAAGTGCTGTGATCAAGGGGGGACCAGAAGTACCATGGGGTACCCAAATTGGTGGCGAAAAAGCCAGTAATTGTTGGCCTACCCATAACTACCCCACTAACTGCTCCCCTGACTAGCACACATCATACTCCTCTGGAGGTAAGGCCCAGTGGGGTCTAATGTGGCTGGTCAAGGGAGTCTGTTATATTTCGATTGGGCTACAACTGTAAATTAAGGGATTACCCAATTAGTGGGTTGCCTGACATTGTTTTTCTGATACTCTTATTCCCTTTTCCTTCTTCTCTTGACATGCTGTATTATGTTTACTAAGTATAGTATTGTGATAGGATGTACTTTGATGGCCCAACGGCTGAATAAAGTTCTTTGATGATAAGATGATGATGATGATGTAGTTGTATTATCTGCACTGTTGGGTATTTTGTGGATATTTGGGGCTTTGCGGTATTTTCTTACCGCCAAAATACCTTTAGCAATAATCACTCTCTGTATTCATATTGGATCACACATAACCATAATACATTGCATTATTTCAGAATTCAGACCTATTTAGATAATGTGCGCGATAATTTGCGTGGTTGGTTTATTTGTGGCCCCAATATCCAACATCCCTTGTTTTTTATCTAGATTTTTCTTGATCACTAGAGAGACCTCAGGCCTACATTTTAGGGATACCACATTTTCAGTGTTAGTGTTGTGTGCCACCATGGGCTCTTGTGGTATTTTTGTGGTAATTTCCACTACCTTATATACGGTATGGAACTATGTCCAGAGAGTCTCTCTTCCCGTTGGCTCATGTACCTCCAACAAGCTATGCTACAAACAGTCACTCACAACTGTCCATACTGAATATAATCATGCACACATCTGTTTTAAAATGACAATTGCACTGTTTAAAAATCTACCCACGTTTAAACCTTTTCTCATGCAAAATGAAAGAGAGAAATAATACACACTAGCTATCTGTTTTCAGATATTTTTGTATTATAGAAATTTCCTTTAAACACAGTTTAACCCTTTTTTTACAGAAATAAATGAAATGGTACAACATTATTTGTGATAAAATGAACAGAGAACTGCGAGAATATATTCAATTGGTAACATTAAATATGCTGATAAGGGACTGGGACTCCCTCGAATACACTGACTGAACAGTTTCGCAAACTTTCGCACAGCTCCCACACTTCTGTAATTACCTTATCTGTTCAGCATGAGTTTTCTCCGGCTATTCTCTTTCTGAATTTGGCTCCCTTGAAGATTAACCCCAGTGAAAACAAGCGTCTGCCGTTCTCAAACCGGGGTTATTGCCTGGAATTCTCAGCTTTTGCAGCAGGAATGCTTCAGCCAGGAAACAGGTCCTTCTCCCAGCTCTGCAAGATCTCGATTCCTCTCCCCCTCTCCTCAAGCTTCCCCAGCAAAACTCTAATCACAGCCTCTAGCATGATACTTGCTATGACGCTGCTCCAATCAGAATCAATCATGTCATCTCCTCGCTCACTACACAATGGCTCATTTCTACAGTACAAATTGTAACAAACTGATTTCCTGTTCCTTCGAGCTCTTTGCTTCCTGTAGTTATGTGGACAGAGCAGCAGAGAAAAAAAAATGAATGTGCGTTTAAAAGTTCACTTTCAGAGTAGACCTAATTCTGCAGTGGAGACACATTTTTATTAGTGGGTTATGTTAAATGAAGCTTTATTAGTCGGTTTAGCTATTAATAAGGTTAGTTATTAATTTTCAAATGTGTCTCTTGCAACATAGGCATTTCAGGTGAAAAATAGTGTGTATTTTTGAATGTGCACATGTGTGCTTTTAACTGTAAAAATAGATTTGCATCTTATATGTAAAAATCGTTTTTGACTGAATAGCCTGTCTTTACTTATATGTCCATGTTACTCTGGCAACACATATAGCAATGCACCACACCCATGTCGTGGTGCTGCATCAAAAAAAAATTGCTACCTGTGCAGTAGTGCTGTACTCTGTGCTGTAACACGCCAAATATCCTTACATACCCTCCTTTTGTTTTTAGAACTTGGCTACGATCCAAGCCAATTCCTAAAAACAACTTGTTCTTTTTTTTCTTTTAAAATGCATGTGTATTGGGATATCTTTCTCTTCCTGACGTAGCTACTAAAATCAGTAACATTTTCATTTTTACTGATAGCACAATCAACCATCCACCCATGATTAGCACCAGGACAGCCAAACCCACTATTGAGCGTTCCCCCCAGGTTCCCCAATTAAATCTTTCCACTTCTATTATCCCCAGATTACTAATTGTAATATTGTTTTTTTCTCAAATTCATTTTTATAACATGTCTTTCTTTGTGATTCAATAAATATTCCACATCCGGATCTATTGGAAAAGTTTCCCTTTGAAAAAAATCGATATTTTCCACTTGGCTTTCCCAAACATCATTTGTTACATGAAACAATGTTAACCCCCCAATTGACACAATTGTATCCTTTGGAACCTGTAAATAAAAAAACATTATATTTCACCTGTTTAACCACGTATGTTCCATGGTTTAAATGTAGTACCGTCATGTTCTTTAAACAGGTGCTGACCAACCATTTACCTCTGACCATCTTAGCCTGTGCCAGTTCCTCACTCCCCATATTGCTAATAATCACTTCACATCCTTCTGATATACTTGGGTCAGATTTCAAACCACAAATAGCATCTGTGGCATCAGGAACAAACGGTTTACCTGGACACATATAATTTTGTTCTTTAAATTTGACACATGTTTCCAGGTTTGGTATTAAATAAACTTCAGGTTCCCATGACTGAAATGCCACCACTTCTGGAGTCTTAATCTTAATAAATTTGTCCTCTTGCCAAAATCCCACGTTGTGTACCCACTTCGTTTGATAAATAAGTTCAGGGGCTACATATGGGATGCATAGCAAAAATCCGATCTCTAGTCTTTCCAAGTCCACATATAACGGCATTGCATTACCCATTTCGAATGCAATTTTTACCTGTATTATATCAATTTCCCTCCTGGTCAATCTTTCTATCATTTGACGAATAATATCCTGCAAAACAAAATACAAGGGGATATGTCCTTGAATCAATTGTGAAACTGCAGTTTGAACTTCTCTCATATAATTCGTTAATAGTCTATCAACAGGACTCATTATGTTCAATATTTCATTTAAAGTTCTGTCATGCTTAAGTATTATTTTAGTCGCCCGTTGCATTACATCCGCTTGTTCATTTAGAATGATTGCAGTTTCATTTATGAATCTTACTTGTTCATCCAGTCCCCCTCTAATTCCATCTAATGTTTTTTGTATTATTTCTAGGTCAATACTCAGTTGTTGCGCTTTAGTACTCAGTGTTCCTACCGAAATAGAATTGGCTGTTGATATTGTGGTACCTATTATGGTTCCAACTATAGACATTACCAATGATATCGCGAGCATCACCGCACCTCTCTTTCCTCTCCTCTTCTTAATGTCTGCTGAATTCACGAATGTTTTTTCCAACTGCATTAATATATCTCTTATTGACTGCTTAGTGTCCTCTTTTCTTATTTCCAGCCACTCTTTAGTCTGTTCAATCTTAATTCCGGTATTGTTCAAATGTTTTTCAATCAAAATCTCAGGATTCAATGGTATGTATATATTTTGGAAAATCATCCTTCTATCACTCATGATGAATCCTGGTGCCTCTTCCACCGCGGTACCAGATGCTGGTCCAGGTTCAATGACAACCTGTGCTTCTGAATTCTTGAAGATCCCTCCAAATATCATCATCATTAACCATATCATCGGTATCATCTTCAATGCTGATCGCTTTGCAGCCTTGGTCTTCACCCCTCTTTGGGGCTTTCCCGGAATCCGTCCACGTGGGCTCCAGGACTCCATCGTCTCCCGTGGGCTCTGATCCCGGAACCTCCGACCAAATAATGTTAATTTTCTAAATCAAATAGAAAAGAAACAAATTAAGTACATAGCACAATACTAACTTCACCCTTTTGCCAAAAATAAAACATGCTTGGTAAAAACATTTCGTTTTTTTTTTTCTTTTTTTTTCTGAAATTAAACACAAGTTAAAAAGAAAACAAGCATATATAAAACAGCATTCAATATTTAATACATTTTCTCTCTGCACATCAACCATGAGCTATTTATTTATTTACTTATTTTATATTATATATTTTTACATATATTACAGTGTTTATGTGCCATTATAACAATCAACTTTTTAACTTCTCTGTCACTGCCTCCTGATTGTACCCATTTATTTTCTCTTTTTGTGTTCAAGGGACTTTATCTGTTTCTACATGCTCAAGCTGCCTGATCTCATGTCTGGGATGGCATGGTTTGATTTGATTTACATGGACGAACTGCTCTATTGCCGTTTCACCTTCATTTTTCAAAATTTTATAAACTACAGGAGAGACCTTATCTATAATTCGAAATGGCCCCTGCCAGGCTGCTAGAAATTTAGAATTTTTCTGTTTACTTTTTACCAAAATGAAACTTGTACACCTGATCCCCTACACTGTATTCCTTTACTGATGTCTTTTTGTCATAATAAGACTTTGCACTGTCAGCAGCTCTTTCCAGATTTCTCTGCACAAAAGCAAATGCATGTTGCAAATGCCTCCTCAGTTCATCAATATATATTCATGAACTGTGGATGCACTCACAAGTGTCTGCTCATGTGTTCTGTATAGTAGGTGTTGTGGTAACACCATTTTCCTACCTGTCAAGACCTCATGGGGGCTAACACTTGTTGCTTTGGCAGGAGTTGATCTGATTGCCATCAAAACCAACGGTAAACGTAAATCCCAGCTGGAACCTGCTTCTGCCACAAATTTCTTTAAAATATCCACAACAGACCTATTGCTCCTTTCAACAGTACCTGAAGACGCTGCCCGATATGCGATATGTAGTTTCCTTTTCACACCTAGTATTTGCCATACCTTACTCATTAGAGTACTTGTGAAATGCCTTCCTCTGTCTGACTCAATTTTTTGTGGCAACCCAAACCTTGAGAACACATGGTTCACCAGCAATGTGGCTGCTGTTTGCGCACTACAATCTGGTGCAGGAATGCATTCAATCCACTTCGACATCAAACATACCACACTTAAAATATAACGGTTTCCCCTGCTCGACCTTTTTAAAGGACCTACATAGTCTATTTGCAAATCTGACCATGGGCGAGTTAGGCCTCTTTTCATCAATGCTGCTTTATGCATTGGTGAAGCAGGCTTAAATTGGGCGCATACTAGACATTCTCTAGTATATAATTCCACATCTTGGGACATATGTGGCCAGTAAGCATAATCTTTTAGTATTTCTAATGTTTTTTGTGAACCTCTATGGCCTGCAGTTATGGCATCATGTGCATGGTGTAGCATTAGCCCTCTGAATGAAAGGGGTACTACCCACTGTATTTGTCCTGTTATGGACTCTCTAATCATGAGTCCATCCTGTAATCTAATTCGTGTTTTGTTCTTTAATAGCACCCTCAATTCTTCTTTTCCCATGCAATCATTTTCTGTTAAAGAATTTTGTTCAGGATCTATCAAATGATTATAATAGATTCCCAAAATGTGATCATTCTTTTGTGCCTCAATCAAATCTTGGTCTGGCGTGTCATGACTCCACTGTACCACCGCTGGGATCTACCTCCTTTGGTGCTTTAGAACTTGTCACTGCATCAATTTGTATTTCCCTCCTTATCCTCGCCTGGTGTTTTTAAATGCCCACGAATTTTTCTCCAGTATATTGTTAAATTATTCTCTGACACCAATTTGTCTATGGTTTGTATCATTTTTCCATGTTTAAGTGGCTTTTTGTTGTATGTAACCATGCCTCTTGCTTTCCAACCAGGCAAATACTCCACAAAGCTATTCCGTGCATAGTCAGAATCAGTCACCAGGACAATTTCACTGAACTTTTTATCAACTGCAGTAGCAATTGCTTTATAAATGGATGCCAATTCCGCCACCTGACTGCTCCTATCTCCAATCCTCATCCCTATACTGGGGACGCCTTCACATTTCAACCAGACATTTCCTATTCCTGCCACTAATTGTTTATTACTGTCATTTTCAATGTGAAAAGCACAACCATCCACATATACAGTTGGCAAATCCTTGCATGTTTTTTCATCAAAAGCGTTGTGTGGTGATTGTTCAAATTCCTGCAAACTACTTTCCACTTCCATTTCATTTGGTATTTGTTCAGCTGCGCAGTCATGTAAGTCAGCTAACCCTTGAGCAATTGGGTTCTTTTTATTTTGTCCATATCTCACTTCTACGGGAAAACCTTGTAATGCCAGCGTCCATGAAGTGATTCTGGACTGAGCTAGATTACCTGATCTAATTCTTTTACTCTCTAAAAATTGCAAAGGTTGATGATTTGTTTCAATAATCACCTTTTCTCCCTGAACAATGGGGCGGAAATGTTGTAGCGCCCACACAGTGGTTAATAGGGCCTTTTCACATTCATTAAATTTCATTTCAACTTGGGAAAATGCCTTACTTGCATAGGCAATGGTTTTGTGATTCAAATCGTGTTTTTGTGATAACACTGCTGACATACAATGTTCAGAAAAACCTATTTCTATAAAGAAATCCCTGTCCTTTATGGGGTATGCTAAACATGGTGCCTTTACAAGACATTCCTTTAATTTAGCCACTGCATCAGACTGCTTTTTTTCCCATTTCCAGGGAGTATTCAGTTTAAGCAGTTTAGTCAATGGTTGAGTGATTTCTGCATAATTTTCAATGAACTTTCTGTTATAGCCTGTCATCCCTAATAAACTTTTTACTCCTTTCACATTTTTAGGATCTTTTAATCTTTGTATGGCCTCTATTTTCTTCTTTTGTGGATTTAGCCCATGTTCAGTCACTTCATGCCTAGAAAGTTCACTTTTTTCTTGCACCATTGTGCTTTTTGCAAAGATACTTTGGCGCCTGCTTTCTGCAATTGGCCAAGCACATGTCTTATTTCATTAAAATGGCTTTTTAGGCTTTCATTTTTTATCAGGACATCGTCCACGTAAACTATTGTTCCTCTTTCCGCTGCATCCGGCATGGCCTTTCTCAAAAATATGCCAAATTCACTCCCACTATTGATGTACCCGAACGGAGCTCTAAGCCAGGCGTATTGAGTCCTGTCAAATGTAAAAGAAAATAAATGTTGTATCTCCTCTGCCAATGGCACGCACCAATATCCAGAGGTGAGATCTAATGTGGTAAATACATTTGAACCATGTACCTGAGCTAGGCCCTGATCAATGAATGGCAGTGGCCATCTAGATACTGGTACTCTTTTATTTAACTCTCTTAAGTCTGCACATAGCCGCCATTGACCATTTGGCTTTAACACACCTAAAATAGGTGTATTGGATGTGCTATGAATGGGCCTGATGATTCCCTGCGATTCCAAATTTTTAATAATCTCTGCCAATGATTCTAAACATGCCAGCGGTAGTCTATACTGGCATACAAACACTGGATTTCTGCTACACCCTTCTGGTAGTGTGGCCACATGTAAATCAGTTAAACCACAATCATAAGCATCTTTTGCAAATACATCCTTAAACTCCATAAATAACTCCCTCAGATTGTCCCTATCCTCATTGCTTTCACACGCATCCGCTAGGGAGATCTGCTCTTCTACCATTTTGGAAAAGTCTGGAAAATCTTCTGGTAAGGGAATCTCGGCGCTTTCCTCTAACTGTGTGGCTGTGTCTTTTTGTAAAGCTGCCACTTTTAAATATTTTGGCATATCAGCTTCCACTTCAATGGGCTGATTTTCTGTTTCATTTTCATTTAAATTAAATATTATGCAATCCTCTTAATGGCAGCACACTGTCTCATTTGAATCATAAGGATACACAGAATGAATTTTAAATATTCCTTTGGGCTGAGAATCCAGGTGTTCTGGCAACTCACCCTTGGCATCTACATACTTTTTAGGGATATTTCCAATCACCATGTTATTTAAATCTGCCGTATAATGTGATTTTTGTATGGCCATTCCTAATGGGGAGTTTTCCTCTAAATGAATATCCTGACAACCTTTATTATTTACCATAATTTTTACAGATCCTTCACCAATGTCTACCAATGGAATGTATTCATAATACAGGCCTTGCTGTTTTATGGATTCATTCAGGCATACAAATGCATCAGAGCCTTTCATCTGCTGTCCATTTTTGCATTTCAGTGTTATTGCAAACTGTTTTGTAAATGCAGGAATAATAATATCTTTCCTCATTTGTAATTCGATTGCATAAGGAACCAGTTGTGCACAATGATAAGCCCTTCTTTTGTCTTCAAATTCAGGTGCCGGACCACCTAGGCATGACCATATTTTTTGATTAAGGAAATCTAACGCCATACACATTCTGTGCATGATGTCATTGCCCATGTAAAATTCATTTTGTGCTCCACTCACTATCCATACATTATGGTAAATTGTTTTCTGCCCAATGCTAATTTTAAGCATGCATCTGCCTGCAATTCGGTTTTCAAAGTCTGGACTGTCCAACCCAGAAACATATTGGTTTTTAATCCTAAATTTCGGGATTTCTTCCCTCTCCATTATTTTTTGCAACAATTTCTCATTAATGAAACTCCTTTCATGTCCAAGCGCTAAAGTGGCTTTTATTGATTTAAAATAGTAATTTATACCAACATGAACCCATGATTGCTCATCTTCCATGTGTATTTCTGCCAGAGTGGTAATGTGTTTTTCTGAATCTGTTTTAGGAGCAATATTCTGTTTGCATGTTTTCTCTTTTAAATAAAAACGTAATGTGTGCTCATCTATGGCAGTCTGCCAATTTTTCCTTGGGTCCAAGTATATTTGTACAGGTAGTTTTTCATTGTCGCTCTGCATTTTGTCTTGACACATTAATATAACAGTGACACTAGGAATATAGCTATTCTGGAGATATACCTCCACAGCATCATTTGTTTTGGCAACGGTGTGACATTCGTTTATATTGCTGTTTTGTGATTTTAGTTTCTTAGGCCTCAATGGTTTTTTGGTTAAGGACCACAGCACTCCATTCACCCCATCTATGAGAGGAGACAATCTTTTCAGGCAATCTGTCCCCATCAGAAATGGAATTTCACAAATAGATGTGATCAATACCTCTTGTTTCATTCTGTGCTTTCCTATTTTTATGTCAACCTCAGTTACACCTATGATGGGCACCTCCTCCCCATTAAAGTTATGCACTGGACCTTGATTTTCCTTCACTGTGATCTGACTCTGTGGGGGTCTCCCTTCATTAATACTCTTTACCAGCTCCTTGGACATAATTGTGGCCTGTGCGCCAGTGTCAATCATAGCAAAGGTGTGGCATTTTTCTTCTACAGTGATGGGTGCATAATATCTGTCCTCAACTTCCTCTAATACACATAAGAAGTGTGAATTCTTACTGATTTCAGGGCTCACCTTTCTCAGGTCTTTTTCACTTTTGGATAAGCACATTGGTAAATTGAAAGACATTTTTCCCTCCTTTTTACCCATTTCTGCGCGAGAGACTTTATTCATTTCTCCATGATCAGAGGTTTTTTGGAGTGTGGCCACTGTTCGCCCATCCATCTGGGTAACATCAGAGACCACATTACAACCTTCCAACTGAACATGTGTAACAACATCATTCAGCAATTTGTCATTTTTTAATTCTGTGCATTTGTGATCATTTAGTGTGATACCATCCCTTTCAGCCTCTTCAAAAATATGTGGCTCAAAGAATTCTTCAGGTGATTGACTTGTACCCTCCTTTTGAGTATTTCCTTTTTCTGTCTGTGTTTGGTCATTGTTTTGCTTGCCCAGGGATGGAGCTATAGCATCCCCACTTACTCCCTGTTCACTGGTATTCCCCATGCATGAGTCATTTTTCTTAAATCTGTCCCTTTGTTCTTTTGGAATTCCTAATGTTTCTTTTTCATTTGTGCAAATCTTTACTGTTTTATTTAGCTCTAGGTTAAACTGTACCTCTTTTTTAGAAGTATTTGCACTTTCTGTCACAAGTTCATTTACTGTATCTTTCATTTTTAATCCATTAGGCATCTCAGAGTCGTTATGCAAAATTATGTCAGAGCAATCTGTCATTTTGGCACTGCAGTTATCATGAGTACTTAGTCACTTTTCGGAAGCCCCCGGTCATTGCTATGGCCATCAGCCCCCTCTTTGGAAGGTTGTTTTTGCGCTGTATAGAGCTTTCCTATTTGCTCAGCTAACATTTTCACTTGGGCCTCAAGGCACTGGAACCTTTCCATCTCTCTAGGATCCTCTTTCTGTGGCCTAGGTCGATATTGGTTGTTTTCCCCCTGATTGGATCTATTCTGATACCTCTCAGGTGATTGATGTCGGTTGGGATGGTTTCTGAACTCTTGATTCATTTGTGGAGGGGAGCGGGTTGCACCCATCCTTTGATTATAGTCCCCTGGTGGGGAATCATTGTACTGACGTGGATTGTAGTTCACGTTTTGCCTCATGTCCTGTCTCTCAGATTGTGGGTACTGGCCCCTATGTTGATTTCCATTATCAGTAAATCGATCCACATATCGGGGTCTATCCTGATTACCATATATCATGGTGTTGGGATCAAATCTGCTCTGTGTCCCCAATGACTGGTAGGGACCATCATTTCTTTGATCTTGATTTTGTCTCTGGTTATTGTTCATACCTGCCATATCAGGCCGATATCCTACCCGGGGTCTGTCCCCTAAATACCCAGGGCTGATGTAGCTCTCTCTATTACTAGGATCATGTGATTGGAACATTGGTACAGGAAATGGCGATCTTTGTTGATTACCCCTTTGTTCAGGTGTCACATTATTTTTACCTTGGCTTTGAGCAGACTCAAGGGACATTTTGGCTGACCTGATTTCCATTACTGTGGCTGAGGGTTCTTTAGATTTAGGTCTAGTATCTTTCATTTTATCAATTTCTCTACCCTGACAATAGAGTACCTCATATAGTTTTGTGCTTTGATGTACAATCCATTCAAGGGACTTGTCACGGTCAAATTCACGGACCAATTGGGATATGATGTCTTTCTGTAGCCCATAGAAGTATGCAGTTTTAAACTCATTGGAATTTAGGTCAAAAGATACATCAAAGCGAGAAAATGCTCTTTTTAAGTCTTGTAAAAATTGGCGAGGGGATGTATTAGGTCCAGCAGTAATTGTGTAAGCGACTTTCTTTGCCTCCTGCAATGACTGCAAAGGAGAAAAATGACGCCTAATTTCTTTTTCAAACTCCAACCAGGTCATATTCTGCTGTTCATTTAATCCCCTTATGATGCTGGCCGTCGGGGCATCTAAAGTTAAATGAAAATATTGTCTGTACTGTTCCTTAGGTATCTGGAGTGCTTTAAAAATGTCATGCACCGCTTCTAAGTGATCCTCAATGCAGCATTCACCTCCCTTTTTAAATGGTTTGAAGAGGCTTAATTGGATTTCATTATTTTTATGGAGCTACTTGTTGCAATGCATGGAATTGCACTATTTTGTGATTCAATCCTGTTTTCAGGTGTATGAGATTGGTGGCTGCCCCCAATGGGAGTATCAAATCCCCCAAGGGCGCTACAACCAAGTTCAGTCACCGGCCCAGTCACTGGAGCACTAGCTCTTTGGGCAGAGCTAGAATTCACCTCCACTCCATTGAATGTGGTACCCTGCCGCCTCTCCTGGGACCTGGGAATGCACATTTGCTGTTCTAAGTCCTTACACTTTTTAAGGAGTCTGTTTGCTTCATTTTGCAAATAGTTGTTTTCATCACTCATCTTATTAATCACCTCCTGCATGTCGCACATTTGCATTTGGCATTCATTGAACTCTTTATTTCTCTTGTCTCTTTCTTGAATCATTTTAATCATTTCTTGTTCTGCACTCTGGAGATCACATTCTTTTTCACAATGCTCTTTTTGTAAAATCTGCATTTCTGAAACAACCTCATCTTTATCCTGTCTAATGTGGTCCACTAAGGTTTTAAGTGTACCAATTCTTGCTCACTATCCTCAAATTGTTTCTTGCTTTTGGATAACTGAGCATCAAAGTCTCTGCATTTTAATTGCATGTCTTTTTGGCATACATCCAATTCTGCTCTTAACATTTCCTGATTTTTACTTGCCCCATCTAATTCAGTCTTTAACCTATTAATTAGCTGGGTATCATTCTCCTGCATTCACAGGGACTTATTCAAAATAAACCATATTTTGCCGCATAGCCGTATTAAACAGTCTTTCTCTGCACTTTTATCAGCTGCATTCAATAATCTTGTAAGGCAGACCTGAATTATGCTGCCTTCTGCAAAAATATTGTCTAGTTTTTCTTTCTGCACCTCACCCTGAATGCGGTCACGCCATTCTAAGGTGCTGTTCGACGACCACGTCCCATGTGCAAACAACTTTGCCTCTAAATATTGCACTAGGTCTGAAAATGTGGTTTCCCTTTGTGACATTCTGAAATTCGTTTTTAGTGGCACACTGCTATTATAAAATGGGTTCCCTTTAATGTGCAAATGGCAGTGTGAGACATGCTTGCCACGCCCAGTAGGTACTCTATGATCACTTTCCCGGCCTGCAACGCACCATAAATATGTTGGGTATTTTGTGGATATTTGGGGCTTTGCGGTATTTTCTTACCGCCAAAATACCTTTAGCAATAATCACTCTCTGTATTCATATTGGATCACACATAACAATAATACATTGCATTATTTCAGAATTCAGACCTATTTAGATAATGTGCGCAATAATTTGCGTGGTTGGTTTATTCGTGGCCCCAATATCCAACATCCCTTGTTTTTTATCTAGATTGTTCTTGATCACTAGAGAGACCTCAGGCCTACATTTTAGGGATACCACATTTTCAAAAATTGTAACAAACTGATTTCCTGTTCCTTCGACCTCTTTGCTTCCTGTAGTTATGTGGACAGAGCAGCAGAGAAAAAAAAATGAATGTGCGTTTAAAAGTTCACTTTCAGAGTAGACCTAATTCTGCAGTGGAGACACATTTTTATTAGTGGGTTATGTTAAATGAAGCTTTATTAGTCAAGTTAGCTATTAATAAGGTTAGTTATTAATTTTCAAATGTGTCTCTTGCAACATAGGCATTTCAGGTGAAAAATAGTGTGCATTTTTGAATGTGCACATTTGTGCTTTTAACTGTAAAAATAGATTTGCATCTTATATGTAAAAATCGTTTTTGACTGAATAGCCTGTCTTTACTTATATGTCCATGTCACTCTGGCAACACATATAGCAATGCACCACACCCATGTGGTGGTGCTGCATCAAAAAAAAATTGCTACCTGTGCAGTAGTGCTGTACTCTGTGCTGTAACACGCCAAATATCCTTACATGCACTATCAGTGTTGCATTGAAGCCCTTTAGCAGTGCTTTTTGTTCTTTAGTTGTTTTCATCAATGCTATAAGTGGTATTTTTTCCTTCTCGCCAGGGAACAGCAGATGTGACCCTTCTGGCAAATATGCTGCTTCTTTTGCAGCTCTGTCTGCTCTTGCGTTACCCAATTAAATAAAATCTTGCCCCCGAGTATGGGCCTTGCACTTTATCGTTGCCAATTCTACTGGAAGTTGTAGCATTTTAATCATTTACTCAGAAGTTCTGAATGTTGTACTTCTCCTGAACCCTCTCCTTTTCCATCTTGCTATTCCTGAATGTGCTGTAGATGTTACGTATGCAGAATCTGAAAATATATTTACCACCTATCCTTCTGACATGTTTAGGGCCTTAATTAATGCCACCAATGCTGCCGTTTGTGCAGAGTAGAGTGCTGGCAGTTGTATTTAGGAGAAAACTGCCAATTCTCCTTCCTTGTGTATTCAGTTTTCATGTCCTTCTACTGCTGAACAAGAATGCCTCTGTCCTGAATATGGGTCAATACTTGAAGACCCATAAATAAAGATCATGCCCCCACCCTCAATTACCTCTTCTTTTACCAGGGGGATCCCTTTTTTCCTGTCCATGCATGCCACCCAATCATGTATATAATCTCCTTCCGAATTCTGCTGGATTTACCGTCCTGCATTTTACAATTTCTATTGCTGTGGTTGCCAGTATAATTTCATAACCTGATGCTCTCTGGGTTGTCAACATTGATTCAGACCTTTCTAGTAGTGCAAACAATGCATGTTCCACGTACAACATTACTGGGAATCCCATTATTATTGCAGATGCCTTCTCAATTGCAAATGCAGCAGCAGCCAGTGCATGCTCACAAGGAAAGTGTCCCTGCATTTAGTGATCCACTGTAGTATGCCAGTGGCTTGTGTACCTGTCCTTTCTTTTGTGTCAGAACTGATGTCATTACTTAACCATCTGAGTGGGAAAACAAATTAAACTTCTCTTTGTAATTTGGTGTGGCCAATACTGGTGCAAGTGCAAGCTCAATTTTGAGCTCTCCAAAACTTTAATTCATCTCAGCTGTCCATTCCATGTTGCTTTACTTTTTCTGAGCTTCCTTAAGTACCTGGAGGAGTAGCCTGATATATGTGGAATAATCAAGCACCCATGCTCTGCAGTTATTGCATAGACCAGGAACTGATGCATTTCTTTTGCTGTCTTACGTTGGGGTGTTTTATGTATTACTTCAACCCTTTCTCATGTTATTCTTCTCCCATCTGCTGATACAATCTGCCCCAAGTAAACCACTTCGTTTTGACAATACTGCAATATCTCTTTGTCCTCTTGGTAGCCCTTGTCAGCCAGCAACATTAGTATTGTCACCCCCCTGCACTAACTTCTGTTGTGCTATACACTAAAAGGTCATGCACATATTGTATCACCATACTTGCTACTTGCAAATTGCTCACATCCATTTGTTTTACTCTGTTGAATATGCTGGGTTCATCACACTACCCCTGGGGCATTCTCGTATGTTTGAATCTCGTCCCGCAATACATGAACATGGTGAGTTACCAGCAGTCTTGATGCAGGGTAATGGAGAAGAAAGCATTCTTCAAATCCACTACTGTGAAGTAGCATGCCTCCACTGGTATGTGTCAGAAAATTGTTGCTGGATTTGGAACTAGTGGAAATTCTGATTCAATGACATTGGGGATCTTATATGAAGGGATCTTATATTAATCTCCACGTCCCACCCATTCATTTTTTAATCAGATAGATCGCTGTATTGCATGGTGATGTAGATTCCTGTATAATACCTTGCTGCCATAAGGCATGCAGTTTCTCATATATACCCGCACCTGCTTCTCGTGAAAGGGGGTAGCAGTGCTCCTTCCTTTATCTTAATGTAGGTCCATAAATTCCTTGAAACTTTTTCCAAATCCTCCTACATGTATTTTGTCTGTTTTCTCACCAATTGTGTCTTCTGGGCACCTCTCTTTCCTTTATCTGTACTGTACTGTACTTTATCTCCCCCTCCTATTCATCTTTTGTAGCGAACAAATCTGTGTCTGTTATGCCTGTTAGCGTTAGTGTGGGATCGATACGCAAATTTATCGCCACTCCATGTTATCGTCACCTGTAGCAACCAGTATAACCATATCTTTTCTCACTACTACTTCCTTTTATCCAGTGTGCATGTGACTGGTGTGATGATTGAGGGGCACCATGGTCTGAATACAAATTCATTTGACAGTCAAAAGACCTTTCCCTGTATTTCTGGGACCCATCCTAGCAGTACTTTCACTCCATACAAGAACATCTCTGTGTGCATGGGTATCCCTCTCACTGCGCTTGTATCAACACTGCCACGCTGGCTAGGTAGCTCCCAGGTGAGGTGCATACCATCCCTTTCTCTGAAAATGAAATTGGGCATTCAATTTGCTTTACGAATATCTTCCTAATATGTTAGTTGGTGTGTCTTTTGAATACAATAATGGTGCTACAATGTGTTGCGTCCCTATTGTCAGTGGTAAATCTTTTGTTAGAGGAACTGCTTTAATGGTCATGGAAAAGCCTTGCATGTCCCATTTCTTGTTGGATAATGGGAACCCCCTTTCTTTTATACAGGACCTAGTTGCTCCAGTATCTATTAGAAAGGAAAAGTCCCTCCATCCTATTTGAACTGCTACCTTTGGCTCCTCTTTCGGGTCTTCAGTTAGAGCTAGGACAGGACATACTTGCACTTCCTGTTGGCACCCCTATTGGGAAAATGTGTTGATCGAAGATGCAAATTGATACCCACCCACCACTGAGACCCCATTGTAATGGGGCACCTCATGTTGTCCCAATATTGTCACCTTCTCTTGTGTGTGTGTGTGTCTACGCTGGTGCTTGCAGTACATTTACTGTACCCTGCGATTCAGCTATCATTTCCCCTTGGTTCTTGTCCCTGTGTTGGTACGACCTGTGTCTGTATAGGTTGCATTTGCATCTATTGCTATTTTATTATTTGCATCTGTTGAGGTTATGTGTATGTCTGTATAAATTGCTGTTGTGGCTGCACTCTTCGTTGCTGTCTTGTTTGTTGAATGAGGGGTCATGTTCGGGCAGAGTGACCAAAATGTCCACAAACAAAACACTGTCCTCCAAACAAGTTCCCAATACCCCTATATCCAAATCCCTTTCCCCTTGCATAATATCCCCTTCCTGTCTGATTGTACCCCATGTATGGTTTTACTCCCATGCATGTGCAAATCCAGGCTGCTGTGCATTTATAAATCCAGGCTGATGTTGCATCTGTTGTACTCTCCATTGTGTGTTATCCGGTCCTTGTGTATATCTCCCTTGCTGTGCTACAACTGTTACTGGAAGCCCACCCCCCCTGGTGGGCGAGTGGGATGCTAACTGGTGCTGTGAGCACTGCCCCTTCCATGCTTATTTTGACCATTTTTTTTTGCACTCATTCTTTCCCGCTTTTCCCACATTGTCTACTGTTTCCTTGTCTTTTTCCTCTTTTCTTTTATAATAATGCACAATTGTTGCTTATATCTGGGGCCATCCTTTTGATTCTACCCAATTATTTTTTCTGGGGTCCCTGCACATCTGTGTGGAGCCCCCTCACTAGAATGTGATAGAATAATGGGATTTTATCATCCCATGATTGTTTATTATCTTGCGTCCACATTTCTTGTATTGATCCTATGTATTCTGAAGGTTTCTCATCTGGCTTCATTTTACGTGCTAATATTGATCCCATATCTGACCTATCTAGATACAGCTCTCTTAGAGCTTTCCACAGGTGTGCTCAATAATTGTTACAAGGTGCTTCATCATGTTTGTTAGTGGTTAATTTTACCCCTGGATATCCTGCTTGCTGCCAAATCATGTCTCTTTATTCCTCTACCAAAACGGCCAATAAACTCTTGATGTCCTCTATGGCCAGTGGTATGCCTGCTGTCTCCTTCACAAATACATATATTCACTTGTTGGCCTCTGCCATTAGTGGAGGTAAACTGGAGACCAAATGAGACCAAATGATCCCTAGCCATTGTCTGCCAGGGTACGTGATACACTTGCCCTTATGCCGTCTGTTGAAGGGTTAAATATGTTGTGCTCTGGGCTTAATCTCTCATTGCGGTCTTTTTGCTACAGCCATCCTTGCTTTTCTACTTTGAAGCCTATTTCCTGAGTTCCCTGTTAATTCCTCTCTTTCCCCTTCTCCCTTCTCCCCCTTCTTTTCTCCTTCTTCTTCTGCCTACACTTGTTAAATCACAAGAGTCAAATGTGTCATCCCGACTGTCATTGTCACTACTGTCCTCCCAGTCTCATGCAGTATTATCACCTTCTGTCATGCCTGGCTTGTCCTCTTCCATGTCCTGTCCCGAGTTATCAATTTTATTTAAAACTTTATACATCCGGTTGTCCATCCATACTGATCCTCTCCTTTTCCTCGTTCCTTCCCTTTTTTCTCTATCTGCCTCTCCATTACCTTTTCCGCTTCTCTAAACATTGAATCCACTTGCTGTCTTGTGCTTTCCTTAATGTCAACTAAATATATCTAATTCTATTTCTCTTTCTTATCCTTCAAATGGGATTCTGGCTTTTTCTTTGTCTACTCCCTGTCTGGAGATACCCACCTAGGATTTGTATATCCTGTAGTCGGCTTTAATAATGGAAATGCTCCATAAGGAGGGACAGAACACTAGTTACCCCCTCGTCCCCTTCTCCCTTCTTTTCCTCTACTTTAGTTTCTTTGTAAAGTTTCCAGAGACATAAAATGTCCTGTCTCTTTTAAGCTTAACAATTTCATATGTTGCTAACAAATATGAATACATGCATCCTTTTGAAATGTACCCACTCCGGGCCATACCTGATAGCACTTTCCCACTGGGTCATTCATCGACTAAAAGTGATATTTTAATGTTTATCATGATATTGGGGCAGTTCTTTGCACATATGGTCAAGGGGTGAGCCCATAAAATAGGACAACATTATTGTGCCCTTTTCTCAATTTTTAGAGTACTCCTTTCTCCCCCCCTTCTTTTCTTAGCCCCTCTTATATCTCAAAACACCTTTACCCCCTTACTCACCCATACCCACTCACTCACTCTTATACTTACAATATAATTCGTTCACCCTATTTTATTCACACTGGCCTTCTCCTCTGGCCCTCCCTTTCACACCCCTCACACACAATGGCCCTCTCCACATGCCTGTCCTGTTAAATTTAGTTAATACACAAATGGCCCTCTCCACAGGCCCACTACCTTAACAATTATGCCCTATGTTAGTATGCCTAGGGTTTGGTTGCATCACGTGCTATATAGCTCCTCCAAAATGTACATATTAGTTCAGCTCTGGCCCTTTCTGCAAATGTCCATAGCCACAATAAACATAAAACACAGTAACTTTACTTTATCACAACAACCTACTACTGTTTCAACCAAACATCAATGCATATGCCCTTTCTCGTTCTATTTCTCTTCACACCTTCAATACTTCTTAACCGTAAATAAAAAATGAAGCAACTATACCAATTGCCAGCACTACACACAACTTTAGTCTAACAAGGTCTGCCACTTACTATGGAACCTCTGCTCTAACGCAGATTCGCCTCTGCCCACTCAATCCCTATTGGGTAAGTGGACCTAAAATCTATGACTACTACGGCCAATCGCCCTTCACCTCTTGAGGGTTCATCCTATACATGGGTACAGTCACATATCCTTCAGAGATGCTTGAGTCTTCTCGAACCGAGAGTCTTCCCAGTGCAGGGAGCATAACGACCAGGCAGACCTTCACAAACTCAGCGGCTGCACGGCCTCCTCTTTGTCAAGCTCTTAAGACTGGTCTGCAAATGCTGTCCCACTCTCCTGCAGGAGCACATCTGCAATTGCCACCTCTGGTTGGGAAAGCTGACTTCCCTGTACAGGCCACCAAAAATGTACTGCGGGTTGCCTCATAACTCACCAGTAAAAATTACAAAAGTAATCTTAAAAGGAGTGTACACCAAGGAAAAAGTCAAACAATTTATTCTGTGCCCAGGTGCAGTTGGGAAAGCAGAATTCACACAGAATGCGGAGCAAAACTGCATGAAAGGTGCTGTCAAAGATACACCCCTTAGACAAGAGCTGTTTTAATCATACAAACTAATTAGCATCAAACCATATTGCAACAGTAGGTCGGTCCACCACGTTAGGCTATTTGGTAGAGCTACGTCATTCCCCTATAGTGGGACATACATTATCCTGAAATGATTGGGTCCTGCAAACCTTGCCACACCACCCTCGACCACCTCTTTGACATTACAGTCCAAACCCTAATTCCCACATCACAGTGCCAAAACATTGAGACATTTGAGATGATCAGTGGATCTTTATTCTCTGTGATAACCTCAGTATCATCAATCAGGCCCTGACCTGGCTGACTTCGTTCCTCTCTGATCGACCCTCCCAGGTCCAACTTGGGTCCTTCCGATACTCTATCTCACTCTCTACCTGTGGTGTTCCCCAGGGGTCTAACCTCTCTCCCTGGCTTTTCAACCAATATTTGGTACCTCTCACCCAACACATTGCCGCTCACTGCTCCATCTTTCAGTGCTATGTAGATGACACTCAGCTCATTTTCAGGCTCCCCTCTGCCACCTCTTCTCCTTCTCTCATCTCTGACTGTGTGCCTGCTATCCAGGAGCAGTGTGCCACCAACGATCTCTGCCTTAATGCCAGCAAGACTGAGATTCTTCTCATCGGCACACCTGCACCCTCCTTTCCTGTCACTCTCTGGCTGGCTTCCATTGGCAATCTACCTGCGCCCACATGTGAGGCTAAGAACCTCAGGGTCATCTTAGACTCCACACTCTGCTTTTCTCCTCACATCTCTGACATCTCTAAGAAGCCAAACTATCAACTGCACCTCCTCAGAGGTATTCTTCCTTTCCTCTCCTTCCACCAGAAGCTCACTGTCTCTAGAGCTCTGGTTCTCTCTAGGCTGGACTACTGCAACAGCCTCTTTCTAAATATGCCTGCCTCTACTCACTGCCCTCTGCAACTCATCCAGAACAGGACTGCAAGACTTGTCCTTGGCCTCAAGCCCAGCGACCGTATCTCTCCAGCACTGAAATCTCTGCATTGGTTCCTAGTGCTGCAAGGATTATGTTCAAGACCCTCTGCATTGTCCACAAGGCCTTCTGGGGCTTGCATTTGTATTTATTTATTTGTAGAGTGCAACCTTGCCCTGAAGCATCTGGGCACGTAGTTACAAAAAGGTCGTTACAGGCAGGCATCACCGGTTCCCCCCCAAGGTAACAGTCTTAACAAATATGATACAATAAAACTTAATAAACAGAGCTAAAAAACATAATGGTGCAGGTTACCATAATTACTCCAGAAAAATATAAAGAATACTAAAAGCTGATGTAAGGGATGCAAAGAGAAAGAGAGGTAAAGAGAACATGAATAATTAGAAAAGGGGTAAGAAGTACTAATGTAGTTAAAAGTGAGCACCTAAAGTGAGAATGTGGGAGGCTCATCAAGCTTGTGAAGCCAGAGTTTAGTTTTGAAAGAGTGGAACGTGGGTTCTGATCTGAGAGTGGAAGGGGTGGTATTCCAGAGTTTAGGTGCGAGGACTGGGAAACTTGATCCCCCAGCAGACTGCAGCTTAAATCTTGGGTCCTCAATACCTCCAACTCTCTCTTTGCAAATACCTTCCTACTCGAGATCTTCGCTCCTCCCCCTCTCTCAAGGCCAGTTGCTTCTCCTAGCAATGAGTAGGTGGTAGATCTCTTTCTTCAGCTGGGGCCTCCCTCTGGAACAGCCTCCCTGCCTCTCTGAAACTTGAGGAGAACCATCTCTGGTTCTGAAAGCACCTCAAGACCTTCCTCTTTGCTTCTGCCTGTTCTCTTCCTCTCCCCTGCTAATTTCCTGTCTGATACTACACTGGTCCCCTTGCTACCCTCTGATTCGGGCACATATCCCTGCCCACCGAGTTGCACACCCTCACTGCCTCCCGGCAACCCTTGCACTTGGGTCTGTATCTGTAACCCTACAATCCCCCTACCTGCGCTTTTGCACACCTGCTGTCTGCACTTATATTTGCACCTGCCAACTGCTGGCCGCACTTCTTGTTATTGTTGTGATCCCATGTACAGCACTGCTCCCTCCCCTTTCTCCTGTCACTTTTGCCCTCACCCCCTCCTCTGCACTTGTGCGATCTCTATGTCACTTGGCCTAGTAAGATCGTTGTCTCTATCCTCCCTCTGTTCCCCCGTCCTTGCCTCATTGTGCCTTGAAACACTTGTGTATAAGCAGTTACAAATGCCATATCATATCATATCTGCCGCTTGTCATCTCCATCCCTTTCTCATGGGAATACAACCGATCATGACACTGGAGGAGCCTTGAACCATTGACAAGTTACCGTTTTAATGTTGCAAATTATGAACTCTTAGAACCTCTTCCCAGGCTCACATATGCAAAGAGTCAATTTGAAACCACTGTGGGACATTTTGAAACTGCCAGTAGCCCAGTTTCATAAACTAATATGCCAAATTATAAACATGAATGTGCATTCACTGCTTCGCTCCAGCACCCATGATCTTTGCTTCCTGACCACAAAAAATTCAAAGGCTGTTCATTTCTTAACGTATGATCCTGGGAATGTGTAATTTGCAATGTGCTGCCAGCCTCTGTGGCTGCTAAGCAAGTAAATACAATGTGAATTTGTTTCTAGTGAAAAGCATGCTCTCAGGTATGTTTACAGTGCCTCAGTCTAAGGTTATGTATACTTAACTGTAACCCATCTGTATCGCCTATATGTTAATTTCTTAAAACGCAATTATTCAGGGCACTCTCCAGCCTAGTACATAGAACTATGTGGCTATCAACAATGCCCCCTCCCATCTTCCTAGGCTAATCCCACAGCTGATAACTTTGTGCCTTTTACCACACTGAACTTGCATTTTTACCACACTCTCATCCCTTGAAATATTGGGGGTGTTATGTATTCTACATTTCTCGATTCTGTCTATCTCTGCCCATATGCGATTTTCAAAGGTCAGTATCTCTGGTGACATTGTGTTGGCAGGAGGACATAAAGAGGAAGGTGGTCTAAAGCCTGTATTTGTGTCTTTTTCTGCATACTCGTGGTTCCCAAAATAATGATCGAGTCTAATCTTTCTCAGAAATGTGGACATTTCGATCCTCATCTGGGCAAAATTGGACTGACATACTGGCACAAGTCAAATCAAATCAAATTCTTTAATGTGCTATAGGTTGAAAATAAATTCAAACTTTACACATATATTAATAAACATAAGCATAAAATCATACACATAAAATCATACTCATAGAATCATCAATCGTAAATCAAAAACTCCATATAACTTATAGTACATAAATTAAAAATCACAAAAACAAAAAGAAGGAGATCCAAGCTGGAGAAAAACAATAATTAGATGCATTCCTAATATTGTTTGTAGATACTTTTACAAACTTGCATGTTATCCTCCGAGACCCTTTAAACAGTATGTTGCAGTCCCACCGTGACCCGTAACATTCCCAAATACAAGCCACTTCTGTTTGCTTTAACAATCCAATTCCACCCCGAGCCTAAGTTCAGCTCTCAATCATAATATGACTAGATGAATCTTACTACTGTTAGTCCTGGGAGGTCACAGCAAAACCTGTGACTACGCTCGTCCTGTACACTTAAGAGAGCCCAGCTGGATCCTTAGCCTCTTCCATGTGAAATGTTAATTGGGCATGCTTAAAGCCCCAATCCTGATTCTATCTGTTGCCAGATATTATAAAGTGCTATGAATAAGTGCATGTTGCAAGTGTTAGTACAATACTGCCAGAATGAAAATTCATGTATAGTGAGCGGATCATGCACAAATTCACCCAGGAAATGGACAATTGTCTTCTTTAGTGCCGGGCATTGAGTTAGTAGATGCCTGGCTGTCTCTGAGCACAAGGGGGATTTACAAATCCAGCATGTTCGTTCTACTGCAGGAATGTTTTCCCGTGCTCCTGTGATGGATAAGGTCGGTAATTGTTCTATTCGGAACAAAATGATGAAGCGGCGGAGTCTTCTAGTGGGACAGAGAAAAAAGTAGGCCTGCAGTTTCATGAACCTATACACTCTGTAATTCACAAAGTGATATGATTTAAGGGTGTCTAAATGGGCAAAATTCTCCAGCCAGTCCCACAGGTCCACCTTTTTCCCAAGTGCATTTAACATTTCCTTAGTAACACTTGTCCCTCTGTGAGTCCAGCCAATTTCTTTAAGGAATTTACCCATGACTTTATAAAAAGACGAGGTGGTATATTTTTTTCTTAATTCCTGATGTAAAACTACTAATAGAGGATTGGATGATCCACTAGTCATCTTAAGGTAGAACCCAGATCTTCTTTTCAAAACCATAGCCCTAAGTGAAGGGAGGCCCAACTCTAATCTTATCAGGGCCATCGGCACACCCGGGGGAAGCCCCAGCATGCGTCGCCAGAACTTTCCCTCTAACACTTGTAGCCACGCCAGATTTGCCGTCAGCAGCGACTCTAGGCCATATATGACCATAGGTGCAAAAACTTGCATGTAAAGGTGGCGGGTCCCCCACAAAGTAAAACCCCCTTGTTTATTAGTAAAAGATGCAATAAGTGAGATCACTTGAAGAGCCCTAGTAACACGGCCCTGTCTGCATAGAGCATAATCACCTAGGGGCTCCATTTCCACTCCTAGGTAGCGATAGGACGGGGCGTACAGAATAGAATGTTTATGGACTATTAAATTCAAACGGGTTACTCTTTTCCTAGTGAATCTCATCACATTGGTCTTCTCCAAATTGATGGTCAGGCCGTTGATCTTAGCGTATTCCCAAAGAGTATGGGCAGAACGCCTGAGACCACCAATGGTGTTATCGAGGACTACCAAATTGTCGGCATACGCCAAGACCACACATAAGACCTCGCCTATTTTTGGAGGGCAATTATTTACCTCAGCAAGTGTCGCAGGGATATCATGTACATACAGGTTATATATGAGAGGCGCTGTGACGCAGCCCTGCTTGACCCCTCTATTTTGCATCACATTTCGGGTCATGTTGCCCTCCTGAATGAGTCTGAGGCACACAGATGTATCTTGGTGGAGCAATCTAAGGTAATATAACAAACCTGAAGGGCAACCCAACACTTCTAGCGTGTTCCAAAGCCTCGCTCTCGGAATAGAATCAAAAGCGGCCTTGAAATCAATAAAGAGTGCGTACAACGGGGGCTGGCCCCTACTTAGCGCCCTCGTACGCAATATGTCCATTACCAAAAGGTTATGCGAAGTAGAAAAATCCCGCCTGAAACCGCATTGGAATCTACTGAGTATACCAGTGTTCTCTACCCATTTTTGCATTTCACTGAGCAAAAGAGAGGCAAAAAGTTTCCCCGTGACATCCAGCATGGATAAAAGCCTGTTATTAGTTGGATCTGTGCGATTGCCTTTTTTAAACACCGGGATCAGAATAGCAGTTTGCCAAGATCGGGGAATTTTCCCCAGTACAAAGATCTTATTAAAAAGTAAAGAGAATAGGTCCGCCCAAAAGGACGGATTTTTTTTTATCACTACATTCGGCCCGGGAGCTCTAGAAGACTTGAGGATGACTATTTTGTTAAATATTGCCCCAGGCGAAATGTCAAAAGGGGGAAGGATAGGAGGCTTCCCCATAGAGCCACTCTCGGGCCCATCTTCCCCCGCCTTGCGATTTAGGAGGAATTGTTCCCATATTTTCTCGTTGATTGGATTAGTGACAGATCCTATGACCTTCGCTCTATTCTCATTTAAGAGTGCCCATATACTTCGGGAATTTCTCGAACAGATAGTTTTAACAAGTCGCTGGTAACAATTATTCCTCTCTATTCTCTTAATGCCCTTTATCTTTGCTCTATATCGATTTTTGGCCGTTCTTAATTTCTCACGATATGAGACTCCAGAGAGGTTCTGACCTTTTAAGCTACGTATCGTCCTTCTAAACCCTCTCTTGGCATCTCTAATTTCCCCATTATACTGGAGCGGGGCACTTCCCTCTTTCATAATATACCCCTTTTTGATAGCGGCGTAATGGCCTGAGAACCCTGATATCCACCCTTCAATTTCATTTACAGACATACACTGGAAATCTCTCAAGCCATCAGCCACATCCAGATTAAGTGCATCAGAGGCCGCTCTTACATTCTTCTCCGTCCAAACTATTCTAGTTCCTGAACAGTTGGTTAAAATACTACCGATGTTTAGCTTAGGGGTATCGGGAATCGGGGTCTGAAATGTACATAGCAGTGCCGCATGGTCGCTCCAACTGTTGGGCTCTACCCACATATCAGCCACTCTTGACTGCATCTCGGGGGACATCAGTATATAGTCTAATGTACTCCAGGATGATCAGTTTGACCAAGTATGTTTCCCTGGCCTGTCACCCGATGTCGGCCATTGATCATTGCCAGGTCCCAAGATTCAAACAGTTGCATCCACCCCAGGCCTTCCTTCTCCCTCTTTCCATGCGTCATCAGACATCTGGAACTGAGGCCGGGATTAGAAGCTATAGGAGTTTCATCGGACATGTGACAATTGAAGTCACCCACTACCATGACTGCGGTATTTCTAGTTCCCAATGACCAAGAGGTCAATAAATCCTGTAAAGCCTCTTGTAGAGAGTCTCTTGCTACTGCTCCAGGGGGGTTATAAAGGTTGATAAGAAGAAACTTGACTCTTCCCTCCCCATGGGGGTATGCAACTTCCACGGCCAGTAATTGATCCTCAGCTCTGCATTGAATTTTACGAGACATCATGGTGTTAACTACCCCCGTAAGTAGGCCGCCAAAGGGGCGTCCCTTGCTTCCCCGTTGTGCAGGTGATTGGTATGTAACATAGCCATCCAGAAAGAGAGAGTCCACTGCCCAAGTCTCTTGCAGACAAATACAGCTATGATGGAATAAAAGACCTGCAGAGCCCTCCGTCCTCAATAGATGGGAGAAGCCTCTGCAGTTCCAGGAAAATAATGATAGGCTTCAGTGCTTCTGTAGCAACTGGGGAAGAGACTCCAATAAGGGCTTAAGTGCCTGTTGTACTTCAGCCAATAGAGGGTTCTCCCCTGTCACCATCTTGGGGTCATTTGCCGAATTAGATGGTAAGACTAGTACTTCAGGGTTTACAGAAAGATCTTTCTCCTGCGGGTCCACATCAATGGTGGCAATATCTACCGCTCTCAGCTCTTCTTTGTGGTTCCTAAGCAGTTGTGCCGTGTTCAGAAACACACAATGTAGAGCAGAGACATTGGGATTAGGGCCCGACAGGGGTTCAATAAACAGAAAATCCTCAGATTTTAACACTCGGAGTTGAGGGATATGATATAGCCTAGTCAGTAGCTCCGAACGTGCCAGCCAGGAGTTGTTATTCCTAGGATATAAATTCTTGATGAAACATATACGGTTTATATGGATTTCCTGCGCATCCTTCTTTTCCTCTGGCGGTGTATGCTCAAGTAGTTCCACCGATAACCGTCCCTCAGGTGTAGACTCTGGCTGAATGAACATGCTTGATTCAAGCTCTGGTTCTGAGCCCTCCCCAATTGTTATGTCTATGTCCCCTTCATGTGGCTTCTCTTCGGGCATCAGCCAGTCTGAAAGTGGGCCTTTTTTCATCGCCAACCGTGATGCCGCTCTCATCATTCTTTTCCGAACTTTTTTAGAACGTGTTTCATTTGACGTGTCGGTTCCTATAGTAGGGAGTTGCGGGGCAATTTTAACAGGCTTATGTTTAGAAGCCTTCTTTGCCAGTCTACGCTGTTTCCGTGAGAGGGGGCCCCGAGGACTCTGCTCCAGATCTTGGTTTGCTGCCTCTGTAGGGACTTCTTCAATCGCGATGATACTGTCCGGTGCCTCTTGGGCCACACTCTCCTCCCTCTCGGATACTTGACCTTCCATCTCTTCGGCTATTTGCAGAGCGACTGATAAATTATCTTCCGCATCCTCATGCGGTATATCCTTCCATTCCAATGCTAATGAAATGGAATTGGAGTTTGCCAGGATACGACCCGTCATCTGTAGCAATATTTTCAGAGCAAATTGGAGGGCACCTACCGACGTTTGGAGCTCAGCTAATTGAGTAGTACTGGGATGGGATCCCATGCCCCCCATTATCTCGTGATCCGGCTCATCCTCCATCGAAGCCATAGCAAGGTTCGGAGATGTAGATAGACGTTCAGAATATCCCGCAGCGTTATGCTCCCCTGCATCAGCAATCGTGTCGTTTTCTTTCTGAAACGGTAATCCACTTGCCATAGTCTGTGGGGTGTAAGGCTGCAATCCTCTCTGTATTGTCAGACACAGGTCCAAGAGGGAATTGCTATCAATATCATCAAAGTTAGAAGAATTGATAGACAGGCCATCTCTGTTCACCGGTATCGCCCTTTCGTCAATTATGGTGGAATTGATCTCAGGGGGAGGGTTCACCGGGAAGAACTCCGTAATGGCTCCTTGTGCTACAGGTAGATCATGTTTAGCATTCTTCTTACGTTTGCCCCCTTTTCTATAGGACTCCTTTATCTCCTTCATAGCTTGCGGCTTGTTATTCCTCAGATTATAAATTGAATGAGGAGCTCTCTTCCCCCTCTGCATCTCCGCGTGGAATAGTTCTTGGAAAAAGATTAGGGGATCCGGGAGGGCTGCCTAACGCTTACTCTGTGTCTTCCAGACCACACAGAGGGGGAAACGGAGGCTATGAGGTCCGGTTCAAAGGCCTTAGCCCGCAGTCCCCGGGGTGATCTCTCAAGTCTCTTCCTCCTCAGAGTACAGTGTTATTTCTTCTACAGGGTATCCAATGTGCTACAAGGACCCAGTGCCGGGCAACTTTCCCCACGTCCCGGGAAGAGCTTCTTAATTACCTTCTCCCTTGGAACACAGGGCAGTTACACTGTTAAAGGGACCTCCAAGGCCACCACAGACTTGTCCTGGGCCAGCCCTTCTCTAAGGTGAACTCCAAATGCTTCTTGGGCTTCAAGCCCTGCTTAATAAAGCGCCCCAGAGAAAAGAAAAAGAAAAAAGAAAAACAAGGGGCAACCTGGGCAGAGCAAAGAAATCAAGCCTGCTATGGGAAGAGAGCCGGGGCAGTGCCCAGACCCCGTGCCCTGGGCCCCCCTCTACTTACTTAGACCGCCGGTTTAATCCGGCGTTATGCCACGCTTGGTGCAGCCCGGCGCAGCCCAGCCGGTGCACCGCAGCCCTTCCACTCCTCCGCCTATGCTTAGGAGTGCGATCGTTTCTCCAGGGACACCGTCGCACGGGGGCTGCCGCACCGTACGCCTGTGAATGCGGCTTCCTTGGGGCCCACCTCCCCGATACAGCGAGGACGTGAGGAAGCACCGGGAAAGCCAACAATGCTCGCGAGCCGCTCCCGACCGTTTGCCACAGCCTAGCCTCGCGTGCTAGAGTAAAGGACCTCACTCTGATCTCCCACTGACGTGTCAAGCCGCACCTCTTCCTCGTCTCTGAGGCCGCTTCCGACAAAAACTGGCACAGGTGAACAACCTTTTTTCAAGAGGTTTTCTTCATGGGTACTTACGTTCCTAGAAGACAGATTGAATACAGATTTTTTTTACTACCATGTCTCTTACTCGTGTCTGTTCCCTCCCGTCTGGTTTGCATTTGTGTTGGGGTTAAGGACTGATATCACCTTCTTCTTCTGCCTCTTTTGCCTCCTCTCCTAAGTAAAAACTATTGGTTGTTACCATCAAACTCAAATCTTTCCCCTTGGTTCGAAGGACCTGCTCTATTGCTTATTTCCCCTCTAGTTGATTTCCCACTACTGCTTTCAGATGTTTCTGAAAATGTGAAATACCTCCATTTCAGTTTGTTAGACCCATTTTGATTCGGTCGGTAAGTATAGTTTTGTGTTTTCTCAAACAAACCTGGCTTTGGCTAAGGGTAAACTTTTTCTTTATTGGAATTGCTAAGGTCTTTTTTTTACATTTTTCCAACTTCTTATTTAGAGTATCAATCCTGAATTTCTGAATGGTCGAATTAATTTCCTCTATTAATTGCTGTTCATCTAAGATGGTGGGGCTTGCTATATATTGTTTGGTCATATCGTCTAACTTAGCCATATATTTTGCTGTGTGACTTTGTGCAGTCTCAACAATCAAAATTAGCCAGTCCCTTGAACATCTATCCCTCAGACCACTGAACTGACTGACAAATTAGGGATCGTCAAAAAATACCCTAAGGATATTTTTGATTTGAAGATCTGTAGGAATAATTGTAGCTTTGAAGTATTCAAGCATTATTTTTCTGTGCAAATTATTTTCTTCTTAAATTTAGTGATTCTGTCAATGTTGTCTTGTTTGTTTTGAGCCTGATGCAGGGACATTTCCCAGTAATGAGCAGCCACTAATCATGTTCATAAAATGGTTGTCAGTGAAAGAAATACAAATATTTTCAGCCATGATGAGTTGCTCCATTGTCACTCAACAAATATAATAATTTCAATAATTTTACAGATGTTATCTGAAAGAATTCATAGGTCATGTCAAAACCTGGGTGCATGAGAATTGGTTGGGTCTCAACCAGAGCAAAACTGAAATTGTATTGACATCCTTGAAATTCTCTGCTTAGACTATTTGATTCCCACCATGACATTTCGCTTTGCTTTGCTTATGTTTATTTCAGAATAAATCATCAACCATTTACATTGCAGAAAAAGAAGAAAAAGGTACAATCCAATAAATAATTCCAAACAATCAAAACAAGTTCATGTCAAAGAGGATCATGATTACTCAGCATAAGCAATTAGTACAATGGGTACCAAGCCAAATGGAATAAGGTTAAGAATTACAATAAAGTGACTTTGTGCGTTCTGTGTAAGCCCACAGCATTCTCCACCAAGGTGAAATAGCATTACTAAATTGCATTGTTGCTCTGGGATCTTAGACGACTAGCCACGTCTGTTTTGTTTTTTTACTTTGAAAAGTTATAATCCCTTATGAATACATGATTGCACAATGCCCAAGTTAAGGAACTCCCACTGTCCCTGTAAAAGGGAGCGACAACCCCAGTTTCTTTCTTTGCAGCCAAGTGTGATGTGTAAATTTGGTGATGGCAAATACAGTTAATATGTTGATTTGCATAGAGGTAGTCCCTCCAAAAGTTGTCTGATTTTATGTCTTAATTAAATAGGTTTGAAGTACAATGCCCTTTCTTACCTTTAAGAGGGGCATAGGATAAGAAAATCAATCCCGGCTTACTTCTGGGGTCTCGGTAGTGCCTTGCAGACATTCAAGCCCCACTGTGTCATTTTCTTTTTGCACCCTGATGCTCCTCTTCCTCTATTACTCTGCCACTCTCCCTTCCATCTACTCATCTACTCATCTACTTTCCCCAACTACACCCACCATCCCTCACCATGTACTTCCTCCTCTGTCCCTCCAATGTGTGTGTCTCTCTCTTTCTATCTTTCTCTCTTTCTCTATCGCTGTCTCTCCAATCCGCCTTCACCTTTCAATCTTACTCCTTATTACTATCTCTCCTGCTACTCTCTATTCTCCACAACACTGTTACTCTTCCTTCATCAGACTACTACTCTCCCCTCTCCACACTACTACCACTGCACCTCAATTGCTTCTCAGTTATCCTTCACTCCTTCAGTCACATTCCACTCACTCCCCTACTCTTTCAGTACTGCTCTCACTCAAGACACCTTATATGTACATTAATAACACAGTACCACTTTCGCTCACCAAACAATACTTCACCTTTTCTGAAAACTGCCTCCACACTCTTGTCCACCATCCTTCCTCCTTTGGTCTTTTAGTCAACCACTGCTTCCTCATCTGACCTCACACAAACAATTCACAGCTTCCTGTTCCATGTCCCCAGCTATATTCTGCCCCTTCTTCTCCTTTTGGTCCTCCCTCACAGGTTCCCCAGGTCACCCTTTACTGCTCTTCCCAGCATGGAAGGTGTCACAGATAGGAGAACACATAAAAAGGGGTTAAGCCTTGTGGGTCCCATAAGCCAAGTTAAAGGTGGCCCGCACTGAATAATGTTACAGTTCATGTCAGGGAGACATGCCACAGACACTCTATCACTGCATGTATTAGTGTCGGCTGATGGTGCATAGTGTTTCTTGCTGGCGCATATGGTTGCCTCTGTGTTGCATAGCGGTTCTGTTTCTCCTTGGTGCAGGTGGGGCTATTTTGGGGATGCAAAACCTGAGGATTCCAATGTGGTATCTTCTGTCGGAAGCGGCTGCTAGCAATCTATCGTGCTCGTGGCAGTGCGGCTTGACGGATTTGTTTGCTTGGCAGGACTCGGTTGTACGTTGGTACGCAATTGCGGGTCCTTTACTCTAATCTGAGCGGGAAGAGCATTGGAGCGACAAGCGTTTGCTGCTCCACTACCTTGGAGTTTGTGTGCTCCCTGGACAACGTTGGGATAGTAGTGTGAGTGAGACCCAGAAGATACCCACCCCTCCTGTGTGACTTCATCCTGTAAAGTCCCACGAGGGCCAGGGTAAGTGTGAGGCCAGCATATTGCCCGTGAGTGGTACTGAAGCTCGAATTTGGCCTGGCCCAGTGGTGTGTCACAGATTTTGGTTTACCTGGGCTGTATTTGTACCGTTAAACCTTGCCCTACGGGAAGCCTTGAAGGAAGGGCTGGTTTGGGTCTGTAGACGCTCTCAATGCAGTGCTGAGCTCGATTCTAGACTTGGTTGGAAACCTTGTTTGCAGGGGAAAACAAGGCAGAGAGTGGTGTGGGGGGAGTGTGGGAGAGTGTGGGGGCTATAAAATGCCTCATACTTATCATACCTACACTCATTTTTTATTGCTGCCCCTTTTTCCCCTTCTGTAATGTCGGGAAAAGCTGCAAGCCGCGGTAAAGCAGTGGGCAATCGGGGAAAGAAACCCTATGGACTGCGCTCTACCAAACAGTCCAATGAAGTCAGCACTGAAGAACAGAAAAATGGCAAGGAGGGGGACAAAGGGTTGAAAGCTCAAGAGAAATTGAGCCCAAAAAAAGGACCATTGGATGCCTTTTTTCCTGCTAACATTCCAGCTCAGGTGTCATCCTTGCCCTCATTAGACATAATATCCCCGCTAGTTAAGGCCGACAGTAGTTATTTACTGTTGGATTTGGACAATGACTCATTACTACAGCTATGCTATGCCAGACGTCCCCCTCTGTAGGTGGGAGGAAAGGAGAGGCCCCAGAAAAAGTTTTGACACAGTTGCAATCATCATTTCTATCAAAGGAGCCCCAAGTCCTTTCTCCATTAGGGAATGAGATAATTCTGGGAACTGTGCCCCCCACAGGGGTGGTGGGGGACACTCCACCTGCCATTGAAATAGAGGACACTCCTCAGCCTGTTGGAGGGGGGCAGCCAGATTATCTGCCAGTCCAAATATGTTTTATGGTACCGCACTACCTTCAAGTACACTTACAGAGGAGGTGTATAGTACACATGAGACTTCTGTAAACCATAATGATGGTATTTTAAATTTTGCGGTTAAAATTGTGTGGTACAATACATGAACACCTGAAGCTTCAAGGGGCTGCAATAGCAAATATACGTGAACATCTAATAACTCTAAGCCAACCTAAAGAAAGGGCAATCATTGACTTATGGGAGACTGCCCCCCAAAAACCATGTGCCGTAAAAGGGCTGTCTCAAGATTGTGCCTTTGTGGAAGCAAGGGTAGGTTGTTTGGACTTGGCACCAACACCATCCCTTGCTGACTTAATAAAGGGCTCATCCGACATAGAGCCTGCAGTTAAATCTCAGGGGAAGCAGCCTAAGCAGAAAACCCCAATGATTTATAAGAAGAATACCATTGATCAGCCGACCTTGAGTGATAAACAGGAAGTAAATCGCCCTGCATTAAACTCAACACTGCGTCCTTGTAGTGCTAATATGTAAAAAAAAACTACGAAAAAGAGCAGCAAGACGCAAAAGGTGGTCGACACAGACTGTGGGTACACTAACCAGCTGGCTGATAGAGGAAGGACCGGCCTGTGTAGTGTCCACTCAGGAGGAGGATACAGCCACAAAACAGGATCATATAGTTTGTAATTATGTAACTGGATCAAATGTTTCTCCACGTGCGACCCAGTCTCCACTGGCTGTTATTAACACTGACCCTAGTAAAGCTGATGCCCCCCCTGCTGATTCACCCCATGCACACTCTCCCCTCCCTACTACCGTGGTGTTACCACAAAGAACTTTGACTATTACTCCTAAGGCAGTCTCAAATGAGCAGCAGCTGAATCGTGCTTCACTTTTGTTACTGTTTAGCAAGGTAACTTCCCTTAGGATACTCCATTCTGGAGACTTTGACTTTGTGCAACCTCTACGTACATCGACTACTAAGACCACCAAAGTTCATTGCAGTCTACCGGAGACTATAGCACTTATTAGATCACACTTAGCATCCTTGGGTCATCTGGGGTGTGATCTAAATATTCCACCAAGGAAGGAATTACTGCGGAAGGATGTGCTAAATGTAACTGTCCAAACTCAACCCAGTGGGCCCTAAAGGTGAATGGAAACCAGTAACAAAATGCAACGATAAACAAGGCTGGGAATGGTTAAAGAATATGATTGCCACAAACATATGTTCAGATTGAAATTGGTCAGTCATGAGTTGGAATACTAGGGGGTTCAGCCATTGGCTTAATGGAGGCAGTGCTCAGGAAATCCTGTTTTCCCACGAGGTTTGTGTGTTACAAGAGACCTGGATTACATTTAAAGTGGAATTCGACGGGTATGTGCCTTTCCAAGCAGAGGCCACCAAGGGGGAGTTTGGACGCCCCAAGGGTGGTCTTTTAATAAGTATAAAGTAAACTTATAGCCGAGATTGGTAAATGACCCTAAACCTGGTGGTAGCGTGTTAGCCGTGGCAGCGACCATAACGGCGAAAGGAGGAAAGCAACAAGACTTGTTAATCATAGACATATATGATCCTCCAGGTACCTCAAAGACTGAGTCTATTTTTGAGCAATTGGACATCATTTTAACGAAATGGGATACAGATAATGAAAGTAACCCTATTATAGTGTGTGGGGATTTGAATGCGAGATGTGTAGACCTAGAAGGTTGTGGCAAATATGAGACTGTAACTGATTATTGTTGTATGCCACAAGCAACCTCTAATATCAAAGGTAGATTACCTGACTGAATGGAGGTGTATTATCCTGAACGGACGTACAACTGGTGACAACCCTGGCCATTCAACATGGGTAATGGGAGCTAAGAGGGCGGTCCTGGATTATATGGTGGTTTCTGAATGTGTTCTGGATAAAGTCATTGGTATTCACATTGCACCTAATACCTACAGTGATCATGCTCCAGTTATCCTGACCCTGAGTGGGGGTGGGGGAAAGGGACCTGGGAACGTATGTAGTAATGTGTCCATAAATAATCAAGGGAATCAGATAAGGTGGACTCAGTTCAATATTGAAAGAATGAGGTCCCTGATCTTTCCTGAGGGATGCTGTGTGAAGAGTGAATTAAGGGGGAAATTCCCTGAGGAGATAGAGTCGTGGATACAATCTCTCACTTAGTTTCTCTTTAAGTGTCCACAGGCTCTCAAAATTAGAAAATTGGAAAGCTGTGGAAAGGGGCAAGTTTGACATCAGGATCCCGGACCGTAAACGATTAATGCGGCAAGAAATCTGTGCCTGTAGGCTGGCTTCTAGTAACAACAGGAACCAGCAGGAGAGTCTGACCAAGATTAAATATATCAAGTGGCAGTACCATTCATGGCTCTACCGTAAGTTCCAACAACGCGAGAAATGGGAAAACTTCATACAGACTCTTATGAGTAGAAATACTCGAAGAATCTGGCAAACATTAGGAGAGGCAGGAGGGGACCAGGGACCGAGATTACTGAATCCCATCGGTCAGGAGCAGTGGATAGAACACATTAAAAACAAGTTTTTTGACGCAAATATACCCATGCCAGCTATTACACTAAGCACAAATATATGGTCTTTACCTTTAAGTCACAATGTGATAAAACAGGTCATTATAGCACTCAAACTCTCTAACGCCCCCGGCCCAAAAGGGCTAGCAAACTCAGTATTGAAAAGTGATCCAGACAAGTGGGCACATATACTTTTGACACTCTTCTTGCGTATCTGTAGGTCTGCTGTGATTCCGTCCTCATGGAGAAGGTAATTATACCAGTACACAAAAAGGGAGATTGTTTCAATGCTGGCAATCACTGACTCCTCTCCATGCTTGAGGTAACCAGCAAAATATTTATGACACTTGTCCTCAGGGAACTTGAAACCTGGGTCGTTACAAATAAAATCTTGAATTTCGCACAGACAGGGTTTAGACCTGGTTCTGGGACAGCCCACAACATCAGGGTCTTGGACCTATTGATCAATAACACCTTGAGTAATAACGCTACTGTATATATAATTTTTGTGGACTTTTGCAGTGCCTTCGATCAAGTCAAAAGGGAGACGCTGTGGGACAAGCTAAGCGAGCTAAAATGCCCGGGCTGGATAATACACGTATTGTCAAGCCTACATAGTAACAACAGTGCCACGGTCAGACTTCATAATGAGGGAGAGGCTCTTGATCCCATTTCTATTAATATGGGAGTTAAACAGGGCTGTGTGGGGGCACCTATGTGCTATAATTTATATATAGCTGATTTGTTACCATAGATGGCTGCTAAGGTAAATTGCCCACCAAGGTTGGAGGATACCCCCATTGTAGGCATGCTCTATGCTGACAATTTAATATTGTTTGATCGTACGTTGTCGGGAGCAAAGAGCATGCTAGAGGAGTTATCCCTGTATTCGGCACAATTGGTGCTTACTATCAACTTGAAGAAAACAAAGATTCTGGCTATAACCAAAAGTGGCCCCCGTCGCTCAGGGTTTGAGACAAGCCTGGGCAGAATAAGCATTGAACATTCTTACCCATTACTGGGGTTAGAATTTGATATCCGACCTAATTACGATTTGATCATACTCCAAAAGAAGAGGCGGGCAAAACTTCTTACATTGCAGGCCTGTGAATTCGCTAAAGGTACAGCAGGGTATAGTATTGCGGGTATTATTAAACTTTGTCAGCAGTGTTTCGTTCTGGCAATCCTGTACGGCTTGGAGGCATTAGCCATACAGGATTTGAATTTGCTCAATGTATTAGAAGGCCAGTATTGGCGCGCAGTACTGGTTATGGGTCCAGCCTGTTCTGTCCATTATTTGAGCCTGGAGCTAGGCTTAACCTCATTGAAAGGTATGGCCTTGCGAGCTCGAGGTGTGTTCTATTTGAAAGCTATTTCCACTTCTTCATGTAAATTGCTTAGCTTGGCCAGTACTAATTTCGATAATGAAAAGTCGCCCCAGGGTAACAGCTATAAACAGTTAAATGATTCTCTTTTTACCGAAATAAACTGGTCTTGAGATGAGAAGCGTCCAATGACATTTCTACATATAAAAAAATCATTTATACATAAAATGAATAGAAGGGATTGGACCCAGAATTATATCCACCTGTCAACCCTGAAGGGGTATGAAGCTGTAACGCATGTAATCCATAGATACAGAATGTCCCAACAATACCTGTTATTATGCCCAGACCCGGAGGTACAGCAATTCATGCTAAGGCTCTGGACAAACCAACTCCAGGTGCTAGCGGTTGTTGGGCCTCGGCTGGATATTCCATTAAAGGACAGGTATTGTCGTATTTGCATGAAGGGAGAACATCTTGAAACCATCAGGTACATTTTAGTACCCTCGATTAGGCCCATTGTACATGTGCCTGTTGGGAAAGTTGTTAAGGAACTACGATACCATTAAGGGAGAGTCCTTCTGAGATTACTGTCTAAATTCGTACTCTATCGGGACCCAGCTGGCATTATAAAGGGTCTGGTCAGAGTCAAAAGTTTATTACCAAACCAGCTGGCTACAGTGGACATGCCTGTCGTTCGATGTATGTCCTTCTGGCCTTTAGACTTGATGCATGATGCTTGGTGTTGGTGCTTAGTGCTTAGTGCTTAGTGTCTATTGTTATTACCATGCCACAGGTATTTTGCATACACGGGTTGCATATGATGTATAAGAAGCGAGATTTACACCACTCATTCATGTAGTCATGTATTGTATTGCATCTGGATTCATATGCTCAAAATGTTATGCTTATTTAAAGTGTAATGTGTTGTTTGTATTTATGCTTGTATTAAGTTATCTGATGTATTTTGTATTTAGTACTGATTGTTTGTGTAAAGTTCACATTTGAACTAATTCACAATAAATGTATTATTATTATTTTAATGGGAGATGTCTTGTTGTGGGAGATTTCCTGAGAATGCTGGCAGGTGTGGTTGCCTGAAATGAGAAGAAAGAGAATGTCTACTTACAGAGGTATGGGGTGATTAAAAGTGGTACTGCCTAAGTTCATATATATACATAAGTGTGAGACAGGAGCTGGGACAGTACAAACAGCCACAATCCCTTTCTGAATAGGAAGGGCTCCGGCTTCCACCCTGGTAGGCTACCCACCACATGCGCAGAAGGGTTCATCTCCCATCTTGGCAAGGTCATGCTATTGACTTTGTCATAAAGCATAAATGACCTCTACAATTCAGGTGGACAGATACTAGGTCAGGGTCACACTTTCACCACATAGGGATCTTCCTGCACAGTCGAGGTTGGATGCATTCCCCAAAACAAGTCAACTTTGACAGTGTAGAGATGAGACAACAGCTGTCCATGCCTGTTTTATTCAAAAACATGATTGAGACGTTCTTGCACTTTACCCTCTTTTGTCCATGCATCAGAGTATAAAAAAAGGAACTTTGAGGCCAAATGGAAAAACAAAAATCGTTATCCAATGTAGACTGGCTTTTCTATATTTCTATGTTGTGCCAATTTTAAGGGCTATATACATGTTATCAACTAAACCTCTAAAAATGAGGGCCTCTCAGAATAATACATCAGAAGGGCTCTAAAAATGTAACACATATTTTGGAACAGCTGTATTTATTGCTTTAACATTTATCTACCTTAAATCAAGGTTCTTATCGATCTGGCTGTAATTAAATTAGTTTGTTAACTTTGTTTAGACAAGGCCAGCAGAAGGACTGCACAGTGCCACTGGCAGATACCAGCGAGCATGCAGTAGACGTGAACAATCCCTAGGTCACCGGGGACAGAAAGAGGAGGGAATGGGTCTCCAGAACACAAACACAATGAATTGTCTTCAGAAGCCACCATTGTTTTTTTTAACACTTTATTTACAAAAGGTTTACAGTTCAAACAGCAAGTAAAGAGCAAACAAATCAAGGCAAACAGAAAAAAGGTGAATCCGGGACACAGTAATAACACTTAGTCGACCATCATACAAAACAAATACTGTGATTCTCACCAGGTACATTTGCTTCAAAGAATCAAACATTATAGATGCATGTAGCACACTTAAATCCTGCGGAGAGCTGTCACAATAAACCCCCCCCCCCTCTAAGCACAAAATATACTGAAAGCCAGGGAGCGGCCATAAATAACCACATACAAACTATAATTTCTCCCAGGAGATCCAGTACAGCCCTCTCAGTCATCATTCATCCCCTTCATTGTTACTCTGGGATTCCCTGGTTTGTAGAAAGGTTTTAACCAGACCCCAAATGTTTCCTGGCCACAACTGTGTGATAACAGCATACAATACTCTGTCTCCATATTACAGCACCAAGCCAAATCTCGCAGCCACTGGGCCAGGGTTGGAGCCACAGGACTAGACCAGTTCATCAAGATACATCGCTTTGCCAAGTGAATACCTGCAGAAAGTAATTTCGCTCCCCAAACTATCCCTGAAGCCACCTAAACAAGCAGCAAAGAAAATGTTGGGGCACATCTTGATACACCATACAAACCATCATTTCATTTACCTGTCTCCAAAAAGTCATCAAAGAAGGGCACACCCATATGATGTGGAGAAATCCAGCATTGTCGATTCTACACCTGGGAAAACACCCATCAACATTTCTATCAAATTTTTTCTGGATCAGCATAGACAAATAAGACTGATGAAGAATTTTAATTTGTATGAGCTTGAATCTGGAACTAAGTGCTACTTTCCAATGAGGACCCCTACCGCGTCGCACACCCCAGCTCAAAAGATGTTGAGTGTTTGCCCAAGAGACTGATCCTTGCAGTGACACCTGAATACAGGATTTAAACACATTGCAAATAATATTCTGGAACTCCCACCTGTCCCAAAACCATGAACAAATAATCCCAGCCAACAGAATCAAAAGCTTTCTGCATAGCTAAAAGCGCTCCAATCCCTTGCGCCAGAAAGATATATCGGAGCCAAAAGCGCAAGCAGTCTTTCTAAATTGAGCACCGTAGAGCAGGGATAAAGCCTAATTGACAAGTGCACAATGGATGGGAGAAAAGGGAGCAATTTGTCCGCCTATATTTTAGGGAATATTCTCGTATCCAGATTAATGAGGGATATAAGCATATAAGAAAGAGACACACTCCAACAAAGAGCTGCAAGTTGCCCTGATCCCCCTGCCTCTGGATTCATACAGTTTGTTTTAAAACAATCAAAATTCATCAAGAATCAAGTCAGGTTCCAATCCCACTGTTACATATCTCCTCCTGATCACTGGAATGTCAGTTAGACCTCTAGAATGTCAGTTAGACCTCTTTCTCCCTTCAGCAACCCAGCCAGAAACCTATCCAATCTCCTTTTTTCTCCATATCTCTGCCCCAATTAAGGAACTGGAAGATATCTCACCTCCCTATACCCCTCTTCTCTGAATTGATCAAGGGCACCCCTGATTGCAGCTACGTTTCCCTTAGACGACACACCCCCACCATTGTACTGAAGGTTTTTCAGATTGACCTCAAGGCCCGCCAATCATCTACGTATTCCCTTGAGCACTCCATTTTTCAAGGAATACAATGCCCCCTCTTGTAGGCTTTAAATATTTTGCATAGAACCCCAAAAGAAGCAACTGTCCCCACGTTATTTGCAAAAAAGGAGGTTATGACCTCTAGTATCTTGCTTTGGTGCTACACATCCAGAAGAGCCTGGGCCTTAAAACACCAGTGGGGTCTAGAAATTAGATTCTCTAACCAAAAATTGGGTAGTGCTCAGACAGCATCCTTGTTAGCATACAGCAACTCAATGTATTGCAAACAAACATTGGTCCCAACACAATGTAATCTATACGGGACCTCATATAATGGGCAGAGGAATAAAATGAGTACTCTCTTTGGTCTGTTTATAGCTTCCCCCATAAGTCCACCATCCCAAGATCATCTAGCCCTCCATGTATAGCTTTAGCCACAGACAACAATGACTTTGCACCTTCTGTAGATAGATCCCTTTCTAGATTCAATAGTGTATTGAAGTAACCAGCCATTATTAGTTGTGTATGTGAGTAGGCCAGGCATTTAACCCAAAGGGAGTCATAGAAGCCTGCATCTTCAATATTTCGGCCATACACATTTACAAATGTGAGCAATTGATGAGTCAGAGTCCCCGATACAATGACATATCTTCCTTCAGGGTCACATTCGTGTTGCAGAAACCTTAAGGACTTGTGAATAATTATTGATACTGCCAGTGAATATGAAGAAACACAAAGTAGAGAACCTAACATCCCCTGACGACCTGACAAATACTTCATTCATCCTCCCCGTTAATTGGGTTTCCTAGAGAAAGAAGATTTTTGCACCTTGGTGTTCCCCGTATGCTAAAACCATGCGCATTTTGGCCTGATTATTCAGACCACATAAATTCCAACTAAGGAGAGTGCATGTCTCTGTTAACTTCCTACCCACCATCTATCCATCTTGTACATGTAAACAGCACCACAGATCCCTTCCAGAGAGTAAACTAGTGTGCTTCTTGCTGGACTAATTACTGTGTGGACCTTTTTTAACATAAAACTCCAAATCCAAATGCCTCCCACCAACCGACTCCCCCCCCCCGCCAACCAGCAGTGAAAACCACACCATTCACACAAGATAAGCAACCCCAAAAAGGAAGAGCGGGTAACCACCCAGAAACACCAAGTGCACCACCCAAATTCCCCCAATGGGAGACCAACCTACATCCAGACCATGGCCAGACAGATAGCAAACTGGTCCTAAGCATTACATTCCTGAAAAGCAAAAAGAAACCACCCTGAAAATCTAAACTATTAATATTCAGCATCAAAACCTGCAAATATGGCAGCCGCATCAGCAGGCTACCCTAATACTTACTCCAAACACCATGATGTGCTTCAAAAGAGGGAACACCTTTAACTTGGACAGGTACAGTATTGCATATTGAAGCCCCTTCTCAAGTAGTCAGCGTTTCACTGCAGTAAAGGTGATTCAAGCCTTTTGAACAGAAGGGGTAAAGTTGGATAAAAGGAAATGCTAGTTCTCTGACACTATATGTTGCCGATCTCTTTGGCCTTGCAGAGTATATTGTCTCTGTCCCGATAGTTTAGAAGATGCGTGATCTCTGGGCTCGGGCTCTGACCGGGCCTGGGAGATACTCTGTGCGCACGCTCGATAAGAAGCTTTCAGGAAAATGGCAGGTCTACAAGAACTTCCTTAATTAATCCCTCCATAAAGACTTTCATATTCCATATTCCGTTGTGTGATTGACTCAGGGATCCCCACTACTCACATGTTATTACGTCAAGAACGTACTTCCAAATCCTCATTCTTCAATTGCACAACTTTCACTAATCCTGAAACTCTCTTTCTCAATTCTGCTTTGCATGCAAATCCATCTTGAACACCAAATTATCCAACTTAGCAATGACTGAGACAAATCCTGTCTTTCTCTAGGCAAATATTGTAAGCATATCTGCATTCTGGCGTGAAGGCCCGGCCTCGCCAGCCGGATCACATGGCCCCCTGATGCCGCCCTCCCGTCATTGCGATTAATACTGGTACCAGTAACAGTGGCCACAGATTTCCTCTTAAGTAGGGAGTATTGTTGGGAAAAAAAGGTTAGCCTGTTTCTTGTTCCCCTCTGCCATTCACACCACCAACCAAGGGCATTGCTAAAAATCAACCCCTAACACTATAAGACAGCGGCCTCCAAGCACATGAAATCAGTTTTCCAGCTTCCACCTGCAGAGCAGTATGTCTCACAGACCCACTCTATCTAGATGGTGTCACACAAAAAACATAATGGGGGCATACAGAGCAGGACAACCACCACTCAAATCTTCAAAGCTCACTGTGCACATACATCCCAGGAATCTGTTGGTGACACCACCGAAACATCTCTAGATTCCTTTTGATGGCAGCAAGCTGCCACCCATTACAGCTGTGCTCTCCGCAGCGAAATGCCTGCACTGCCATAAACCCCTCGGGTCACCCTACACCTCCTCACCAGGTCATGTTGCCACTGTGCTGCCACTGTAAGTGTCAGGCTGCCAGAATGCTGGTGGCAACTGCAGCTCCAATCCGCTTGTCTGCTGCAGCCCACTACCCGCAGCACCAGAATCACCACCCAATCTCTCCCTCACGGGTACCTCAGACGCCGCAGACCAGATCTGCCGCACCACACCGGTAAGGCACACTGGCCAAGCAGTTCTTACAGGGTGTGCACTGTCACAGGTCTGGATGCCAGGCCAATTTGCTCTGGTTGCTACAGAGTTCAGCCCACTGTGGCCATCTTGGTGGGCACCACCTATCATCTCCCAAGTCACCATTGCTCTCCCGCTGCGGACCCATGGAGAAAAAGTGGGCTGGGCTTAGCTCACTAAGTATGACTGTTCAGTTTTCTAACATGCCACATGTGGGGAAGACATAGCTAGATTGGCCAGGTATGAAGGACCAATACCATGAGAGGGTGGGATATAAGCAAACAGCAAGAAGAAGGAAGTGTGGGTTACCAAAGATGGTGGAGGTGGACAACCAAGAGACCAACAGGAGGGAGCAGCAATGTGTGTAGGAGATTTCTCAAGAAGGTGAGGTATAGACCAAGCAGTGGAAGTGGTACTGCAGTGTGAGAGTGCATGGTAGTGTGGTAAGTGTGGTTAGGTGAGTTAAGTGTGAGAAGCTATTGTGACGTATATGATACTGATTGAAAGAAAGGTGAATGATTAGTAGCAGTGTGGAGAAGAGAGTAGTAGTGTAGAGTTACGAGTAGTAGTGTGGTGGAGGGTCTGGTAGCAGACAGGCAAGAGGCGAAGCATCAAAGGGTGGAGGAGAGGCCTAAAATGAGTGAGTGACATCAGACGGACTGTAGAGAAAAGGGAGGAGAGAAGCAAGGTTGGAGTAGGGGGAGGAGAGTAGTAAGAGGTACAGAATGGAGACAGGGAGAGGAGAGAGTGAACGTAATAGACTCAGAGCTAATCAAGCAGGGTATCTGCAAAGCACATTTCCTACCCGTGTAGAACACTCATCACTGGATGGAGTTTGGTCAGTCTCAGGAAGTCCCTGAGGAAGTCAACCTAGAAAACACATCTTGCCTTTAGGTCCTCAACTGCTGACAAAGACAGAAATTAGACAGTAGGGGTTAACATTTGCTATCTACTAACCAAGGGCCAGGAAAGCCTAAGTTAGCGAGGAGATGTTTTTGAAGAAGAGAGAGAGGGGGATGGCGAGAGGGCCCAGTGGAAATCATTAAAAACCCTTGAAACCTTTCTGAGTCTTGGAGTGATTACTGTACCATCTGTGAGACGCCATTATTTTGTAACATATATATGTACTGTAAAATGCGTCCAAAACAGTATTCAAACTAGTACTGTTAAAATACGGTGTGTGTGTGTGTGTGCGTGTGTGTGTGTGTGTACTGAAGCATCATAAACTTGTCCTTTATAGTGTCAGTGCTAGTTGCATATATTGGGGCACACTCATGAAAGTGTTTTACAGTGGCAATACTGTCATATTTAGGTACAGGCAGCAGTAAAATGTGTTTTAGCTTGCCATGATGAATATATACTTTAAAGATGTCTGCTGGTGTATATTGTGGGCACATTCATTAAAGTCCTTTCCTATATTTGGGGACAGGCAGCACTATATTATTATATATTATATATTTGGGAACAGGCAGTGTTGGCAATGCAAAATAATGTTTGAGAGGGCCATATTGAACATGTCATTTGCAGGTATGTACACCTATATCTTGAAGGCAAATTAATTAAAGTGTTTTGCATTGCCAACACTGACATATTTGTGCACAGAAGGTTTGAATACTTGCTATACAAGGCCCTGCTGGTAAATATTTTTGGCCAAGGCAGCATGTTCATAAGGAAAGTTGCTTTATGATTGCAACTCATGTATTTATTTGGATACAGGCAGTATGAAGAGCAATCTTACAGTGCCATGCTGGTGTATATTGTGAGAACAAGCATCATGAAAATGTTGTACAATGCTCCTGTGTAATGTTGGTGACCCCAGCATACATCTATTTGGTATTGTTACAGGGTACATTTCAGAACCATTTACCCAGTCTCCCTGAAAGGCTCCATTTCAACCTATTGTTTAAAAAAATGTTTGCCATGGAAATGCCCCCCACTCCTTCCAGGTTAACTCCTATATGTTTATTTGGGCTCCCCCGCTACACTCGGGTGCTCACACTTTTCTGAGGTAAATATTAAAGAAATCACCATTCATCACACACCTTACATCATTTAGAATGTAGCTGCCCCTTTGTAATCCCCTGCCCCTGGCACCAAAAGTGACCTCCACCAATGCTTGTTCAGAGTAATGTCAGAAACACACACAGAAACACACACATGCCTCAGCTTTTTTCCTTTCCTTTCCTTTTTTTGCTTTTCCTGCATGACAAATACGTTTTCTGGGGTCACTCACACAGAACATTAGCAATTAAATGATAAAGAAAATACCAGAAATTATTTTATGCAATAAGCCAGCTTGTGCAATTTATGCAAAATTTATTTTTCTACTTTAATATTTATTTAGGCATCCTAATGAAGATTCAGTCTATGCCTTTAACATTTTTTGTACAGCATATTTCATAATACATACTAAACTACTTCTGTGATGTCTTTTTCCAGGTTAGAGAGAGGATGAAATTTCTGAGAGAAGAGGCAATTGCCCAGGCAGGAACCAGGAGGGTTGAAAGTGAATCAAGGTATTCAATACATCCTCACTCACTTGTTAATGGTCTGACTGCTGCACATTACAACAGTGAATTATTCAAGTGGACTTCTATGAATGATTGAATATTATGATGCCCAAAGGCCAACAAAAATGATAGCGTTTTCCTGTCCACCGAGAAAGAAAGTTACAAGCATCCCAAAATTTCCTTTTTGTGGTTCAAATGTCACGTTAGGTTTTTCTGGGTCTTGTGGTCACATATGTGGATATGCAGGATCTTATCCAAGATGGTCGTGCTGGCACACATCTTTCAGCCTTGCTTCAGTCAATCAGATTTCTTAATTATTAATTAGCTCCTCCCAGGTATAGCTAATTGAGTTGTGGCTACTTTAGGGCACTTTCAATAAAATGACTAGACAGATTTTTACCACAATTTTTGAAAGCAATCTTTTTTTACCAGACACCCATTCCCCATGAAGTTTGGCACCTATTGGTGTATTGCAGTTCAGGCTGTTGGTGAGAGCAAACCTTTTTATATGGAGAACTAATAGGAACACTTGATTTCAGACCCAGCCCCAATAGTTTGCACCCTTTTTCCATGAAGCAGCACAACAGTCTATTATTTAATTGGGAAGGTACATGTGGAAACGTTGAACACAACCAAAGTTGTAGTGCACCCAAACGTTGTTCTTTCTCATGGGGATTCCGCTTCAACCATAACTACAGGTCCCTAACACAAACCTGTAACAAACATATATATAATTTGAAGAAAAGAATTGAAGAGTGAAGTTTAAACCAACAAAAACTTACATTCTACAAACATTAGACATAAAAATGTTAATGTAACAATATTATGTATCAACACATTTAAAATCATGTTATATCAAAATCAAATATCATGGTAACCTTAACTCAACCTGATTTTGTTTACTAATAACTTGTTTTTTTTATATGGAATGTTTTACAGTGAAAGTGATGTAATGCACCATGTGAATGTTTGAATGTTTGTGGTTGATGACCTTTATACAAATGTATTTTTTAATGTACATTTGTAATGTGTATTACATTAGTGGTGCTTTACAGTATACGGATTATTGTACTTTAAATTGAACTGTTAATTATACATGTTGTGTACATATTGATGTTTTTTTATTGAACTACATATTAGTAACTAGCTTTTACTGTGTATATTTTAATTGTTTTCTAGCTTTCAAGTATAATTTTCATTTTATAATGGAATGTTTTTTGTTTTATAACATATATATGGGCACTTATTCTGTGCAGGCTATATTGGTTACTATTTTCATATGTAAATGATAGGTTTTTAAATGCTTATGTATATTTTCTTATCATAGATTTATGCTTAATGTTGTTTGATTCATTATAAAATGTTGTGTATTTTACTTTTTGTTTTTTACTGGACTTTTGATGTAAGTTCATGTTTTTTTATGTTTTAATTTACATTTGTTATGATATTGTAATTTAGTGTTACAAATATATTAGAGTTTATTGTAAAACGTATTTTAAGTGTGTATTTAAAATACTTTTTAATTGTTTCCAATGTTATACAAATATTTGCTTGTATGGGTATAAGTGTTATTGTTTTGCGGTAACAGTGTATGCATTTATGTTTGTGACTGAATTAAGGTTACTATGATATCTAATTTTGATATAACATAATTGTAAATGCATTGATAATGTACATTATGTCTGTATTCCTAATGTTTGTCGTTTTTAGATTTTTGTTTGTTTTACCTTAACTCTTTTGTACAATTTGTTTTATAATGTCTTTATTTGTAAAAGGTTATGTGATTGTTCATTCTTTTAGGTACTACTGTGCTAGTTGTGGCGTTATTATTTATAATTATATTATATTACTGTACAATGTAATTGAGTTACATTTAAGAGTGTTTTAGAAAATATTACAGTTTAAGATTTATAACATTTGTATTTAATTTGTATGGTGTCCTACACATTGCCCATTACCTCCAATGTTAATAAGAACATTTTAAAAAGAGTCTAGTTAGAAAGCAAAAGTTCAATTCTGTAAGCGTTATGTATGTACAGTTTTGAAAAAATACCAATACAAGGTTCCTTTAATGTACATTGTATAACATTAATACGTGTGTATTTGTTCAAAATTCATCTGGGTATCATAATGAAAATTGCCAGAAATTGAGAAAGTATGTAAAAGTAAACTACATGTTATTAAAACATAAATATGTTATTTGATATTTTACATTATTATTATTTGGTGGTATTATGTAAGAGATGTTGTGTTTTAAAATATGTACATTTGTATTTAATGTGTATGTAGCACAGCCTCAACATCACCCCTTACAGCTTTTCCTTCCCTCCAATGTAATAAGAACCTTTTAAAAATAGTACAATTATAGAATTTTGAGTTGCAGAACGTTAATTTGTGTACATGCTATATACATTCATTACAAAAAATACAAATGAAAGGTTCTTTCAATGTATGTGTTATAACTAAGGCTTCCGGTTTTATGCCATTTCTGTCTGTTTTTATCTATATGTATTCTTGGGGCTTTTTTCTGTATTTATCCACATTTACTTTTTGTCATTTCAAAAGATAATGCACAACCAGTATTTTTCTGCATTTATTCTAATAAAAAATGCATTTATTAGAGCACACATGCAGCCATACAGGAAGGAAATAACAGCTCAATTTTTTCTGTAACAACAAACAGTTGCTACTCTGACTGCTCCTGCCGTAATATATATGCTGTCAGCAATTTGAAGAACTTGAATGCTATTTGTATGCAACTTTTACACTCTCCAAGTTGCCAATCTGCAATATGATTGGCCTGTGATATATGAGTGACATCATAGAGAACCAGAAAGAAAGACCTGTTTTTTTTTTCTCCATTTGTATAACTAAATACTGAGAGAAAGCTGATTGATTTATTTCCATCAGTATTTATGTGTAAAGATCAGTAAAAACTGAAAAATGGAAGCCTTAGTTATAGCATAAATTATTTTATGAACTTGTTATCTGGGTATCTGTGTATCAAAATGAAAATCCACAGAAATTGAGGAATTATGTACACATATACTGACATGTTATTAACACATGAATACGTTGCTTTAACCTGTAATATGCTCATTATGTTTGTGTTATTATGTAACTGTAAGACTTTTAAATTGGTGTTGCCATTTTTAATAAAATGAAATTTAATAAAATACGTTCTGCATCTTTTAAAGTCAAAAGAAAAAAACTTTTTTTATAGTAATTGGCTCATCATTACATTACAATTATAAAGAATATGTCCTTCCATCTGTTATGTATTGTTACTGGAAATTGTTTACATTTTACATAAATGTATTTTAAAAGTTGAAAACTGACTAACTCATTTTTATTTTTGGAACTTGTTTAATGCTATCAAAAGTTCTTGAAAGTTATTCAATAAATAGGTTTTTGGCAATGGTTTTTAAAACTCACCTTTTAGGCCATCGCCCTGTCCATTAAGCCATCTTCTACACTAACATTTCCTTTTAAAACAACTATCAAGGCATATGTTCTCAAAGCAGAAAGATGTCATTTTTAGAATATTTTTCTTGCGTTGATGGCCAGCTGGATTGTGGGATTGCATGTTTTAGCCACGGCTGGGGTTCCCAGGTTGTGGATAACTATTGCGCTGTCAGTTTCAGTTAGTAGCATGCCTGGTCCTCCTGCAGGAATGACATAGTTCTTCCCCTCCGTTTGCTCTCTCCTCTTACCCACCTCATATTGAGCCAGGGAGTCAATGGTATGCTTAGCAAATGGTCTTTGAATAGTAGAGGATTTGTTGTTTTGCTTTTGTTACTTATTGGACAGCCAAGTATGGGCTGTAGAGGTCCAACTCTATGATATCCAGAGAACGAGAACTTGCAGCACAATTGGATGAAATGTCAGTCCTCTACTTGTCTTGTGCTTCGGTTGTGTGGGTTATATCAAATAAGAGATCTTTAATTTCTGTGTTTAGGATGTTAACATCCGAAATGGCTCAAAGAGTTTGTATGGATTCTGTGGGCCCTCCTCTGATGAGATGAAGCTGCTGGCCTTCCTTTAAGACATGTTTTGTTTTTCCCAAAGTGCAATGGCAGCGGCGTAAGGTGGGCCTCTCTTCAGGTTGAGTCAGTTTGTTTCATTCGTCATTGTTCCATGATTTAAATCGATGAGTAGGTTAGAAGATTTAAACTCAAAATGGAAATGAATGAGCCCCCTGTCCTTGGAACTCACTCGTCTCTCAGTGGTCTTGAAGTCCAGCCTTCACAGACAAGCGCGGGCCGCCCTGGGTTTATTAGCTCCTTGATTCCTAGGCTCCGCTATATGATCACAGTTTCAATGGGTTGGAGCAGTGGTCTTGACCATGGCACGTTATGTGGTGAACCCCACCAGCGCGAAAACCAACAGCGCTAGCACTGCCCTTTGACACACCAGGATTTGCCACTCCAGGGGATAGCAGGTCAGGTTTAAGACCAGGGGTGCATATCACAGCATTGCAGCGGTAGAATGAAGAGAAAAGAAACAACAATGGCACAAACACCGACCTTGACAATGTAATCATAGTGTATTGCTTTCATAGCCAAAGAGTGCTAGTTCGGAAGTCTCCGGTTAGAGGGAAAACGCTTACATTTGAATTGCTATATTGACTCGATACAAAATGCTTTCGATGCAAAGTGTGTTTTTCTGGCTGATGAAACTGAATATTTATTTAAAAATGCCTGAAAGTGTGCAGTGCTCCTTATTGTGTCTAGTTCTGTTTGGGATGCATCCATAGGTGAATGTGCATCTAGAATGAAAAGCACGGTACAAAGGGCCTCATCACGAGTTTGGCTGTAACCCTTAAATCCGGCGGTAGCACTGTTACCGCCGGATTTAAGAGTCTGCCAAATCAGGGCTTCGGCGGATTTCTCCCCAGCTCTGAGGCTGAGGGAAATCTGCTGAAAATTCGCGCTCATACTGCCGGCGGGAAATCCACCGGCGGTATGAGGGTGAAATTTCCCCATTGAGCCCAATGGGGAATGGGGCATTCCCAAATGGGCTCACTGGGGAACGGGGAATTCCAAATCCGCCAAACCTGTGATCCAGTGCTAATAGCGCTGGTGGGTTTGGCAGTAGGGCAGATAGCGCCAGCGCTATTAGTGCCAGCGTTACCTCCCAACTCATGATGAGACCCTAAGTCTGTAGATGCATAGCTAAGATCATGTGATATAAAAAGTGTGGCAGAAAGTATCCGGATTTCTCCTACATATTAGGTGCATTGGCCGGGAAAACATTTAGCTAAGTGTCTCAGTCTGGAGTGGCAGCATCATATTTCCTAATGATGTGCTGTGCTGGGCACATGTTGAATTGTGTTTGTCAATAGTGCTGTATGCCTTATCATATCATTAAGTTTTTTTTAATTTGATACACTGTGCTTTATGTGAACAGTGGGTGAAATGTCTGAGATGAATGTTGCAAATTTGTGCGAGTATGCAGAAGCCAAATTCTTTGCTCTGGGAACATGGATGTTGGGTACTTTGAATTTGTGGAGAGAGCGCATAGTTGCACAAATAGAAAAAGAAAAGCTTGAAAAATTATTTGACGAGGATTCAGTGTTACATTCGTGCCTGATCAGACTGTTTGAGTGTGACCAAAAAAAATCTCAAAAAGTTTGCCTTATCAGGTTAGGTGCACATTTCTGGTTTCTCCTGCGTAGGATATTTGAAGTCTAAAGAGAGGATGAAAAGAAAATGATGAATTGTCAGGGCAAAATTGACAGACTTATGTAAACAACTGATTCACATAAAAGATGCAGCAGATGAGGGACAGTTCCCGCTGTGAGAAACCTGAAGGTGTCTCACTTGCTAGTCCCCAGGGATCTGTCATCCAGGTGGCCAGGACATAGCCATCACTCATGGACAGTTCCTCAGGGTGGGCATGTGCGGGAGGATCACCTGGATGGGGGATCTTCGGGGAGTGAAAGTGGGATGCTGACGGTTAGGACATGATACCCCCTTCCTTATGACACCTTGTCCCCATTCTACCCCATAGGATATTTAAAAACTCTACCCCCCCTTTTCTACACAAACACTTTCTCACACTGCAAAAGACAACAGATTAACACCAGAGCTGTTTACCTGACATTTCCCAACACAAGGGTCAGGCAGAGTCAGGCAATTGCTGATAACTACTCATACCTGACGGCCCTTTCCCTTCCCCACAGGGATAAAAGGCGGTGCACGAGAGCACACTTTGAGCAAGGCTGAACGCAGGAAGAGGCAGCTATTCTGGGATGGCAGTTTAAACGAAGGAGAAAGGCAATGGAAGGGGATGACAAAGAGGGAGTTGCCCTTGCCCCTTTCGCCCCAGAGCTGTGAAGCTTTTGATAAAAGAACAGTAAGATTGCAGCAAGCAATTGATGTGCCATTTGTCAATGGTACACAGGACCCTCCTGCACTGATAGCGAGAGCAGGGAAAACAGCTTACCGCCGTGGTACCATCTTTGACTCTAGCAGAAGAAAAGCCAATGAGTTCAGCACAGCTAGTGAGTCAGAGGAAATTGATAGCAGTCCGGACTGTATTAAGCTGAAAGTTGCAGTGGCAACATTTGCGTAAAAGAAAAGAAGATACTTGGCAAAGCTGTTTTGTGAACAACCAAGATATTAAGGTTAAAGTGCTCCTGAATAGGGAGGATATGCTGAAGTGAGAAAAATTACAAGAACCAAGAGGCCCTACAGAAGGTCTGCACGAGAAGTCAAAATGGTCACACAAGGGTCAAACCAAACCCTTTGTACAGTCGAAAGTCTTTCACACGTTGTGAGAATGAAATGAACTGTTTTTTTGAGGGGAACATCCTGAAAATTGGGATAGCGTGAAACCTGCACTTGCCAAAAAATCATGGAGTGACCCAGCGAGACGTAACCAACCTTTGGAAGTCTGTGTGTGAATTGGCAAATGCTTTGGGAGGCAGGTGAAGGAAGGACTGAGCCCGAACGAGGGGGTCCTAAGTAAAGTGGAAAAGGTAACAAAGAGATTTGTTTAAAAAGACATTAAGATTCCTTAATATTAAAAGATGATGATGCTGTGAATTGAAAAGCTAAGTGAACTGCATTGTGATGACAAATCTGAACCCGACCGAGGGATGTCCACAGTGAGTTGTTGGTCTGAGCCCGATTGAGGGAGGCTGATGTTGTAAAGGGGATCGGAGCCCAGTTGAGGGGGATCCTCGGGTGAAGAGTAATCGCCCACTGTGAAGATTAATAGAAGGAACTTTAGTTTGTTGTTTGTGATATATCAGGCCCTCTGAAGCAAGAGACTTTGCATAAAAGAGATTTGGGCACAGAAGACCCTGATATTGTAAGAAGGAATTGTAAACTCAGGCCGGAGAAGCACAGAAGTGTGCTGTGCTCGAATTTGCTGCCTTGTGCTGTGCTTCAAATGTGGAGAAGGGAGACCCCAACCATAACATCCTGACGTATGATTTGAGAACACTTCTTTCTTTCTTTGTGAACATTATCCCACACTATTTTGTAGCATAGGGGTAAGGATTGCTACTAGGTTTTTCTTAGTATAGGCCCTTGTTTATTTGATTAGACTCTACCAGGACTCTTATTATTATTTGATGCTCGTAACTTGCACCCATCTTAGATTTAGGGATAGATTACCCATTTCTATAGTTTAATAAACACACTTGAACTGTGATCACTTGTGTCTGTCTTGCTTTGATACCATGCCTCCCTTACATATGGTGTCAGCAGTGGGATGTGATTCAGCTGACAAAAATTGAAACCCATACTGATAATTGTTGTACCATCAGAAGGGGAAAATTAAATCATTGAACTCCTCGACTCTGAACGCGTATCCACACTCAAAGAGGCATTGTTCTCACACCTTCCTATCCCGACTGGTCAGAAGGATCTATTCTTTAAAACTCAAGTGTTACTAGACAGCCTTCATCTCTCACATAATATACAACTGTGGGATCAAGCAATATTGAAAGTTCAACCCGTCTTTACTTTTATTAGACCTAGTGCTCAGATCCCTCAACCCCTTTCAAACCTTTTTGTTTTGGTACCCAAACATCATCTGTTGCGGGTCTATCAGAGTGAGAGATTAACTTACTGAAGTCCATTATTTCGGCCGACTCAGATTCAGAGAATTCAGAAGATTTCAAAACTTTGTCTGAGGGAGTCGAGACTTGTTTTTTTTCTGATTCAGAACCTTCCATAGAAGGAACCCTTTCTTAAGTAATTTTCTTGATCCAAACGGTTTTGTGTTGGCTGCTTCCAGTTCCAAAGTCAAGACCAAGATCTTCCTTTCCAAATTCAAAATCTTGTATTCAGTGTTTGGGACCCTTAATCCCAATTCATCAGTGCATTATTTAACTGCTGCATGGACCTTTTTCATTTCTACTACAGTTTGTATGATTTGTCTAATGGAGAGAGCCAGTGCATCCATTATGTCCATCAGATAATCTTCAGTAGTCTGACTTTCTTCTCTAATTTGATGAGTTAAGGTTTCTTCCCTAACTCTGTTTGAAGGTTGAGTTTCACTGAGGGCTTCAGTAGTCACATCCTTCTTCTCTCCTTCCTTTTCCCTGGAACGTCTCTCTGTCTGTCATCATCCACTTCAATCAATTGGGCCATCTTTGGAGTTTTATCAGGCTGGTGGGGCTAATCTCTTAAATTGCAGCCATTCCTGCTGTAATTTCAAGAATCTCAAGGTTTTAAAAAACTGGTAATATTACTACCTATTGTGATGAATCCAGGGAATTCTTCCCAGCTCCCCAAGCAGTTATAGCGCTATGCAAAGTATTTCCTAGGGGCACAGGACAAGCAGCATCTCAATAGCGGTGACCCCCCTTAGGGAACAAGTTCACCAGACCCTAACAACTCCTTTAACATCAGCCTCCCAATTCTTCTTGCAATCTATGGGGACTACTCATGATGCACATACCTAGGGCACTTTAAATGTGCTTGGCTGTGCTGCTGATTTCTCCTGGAGGCCTACATCACCTGGCCAATGGTGAGGTGTCTATCGTTGTAGCAAGATGCCAAAAAGGACTGAGACCCTTAGCTGGAGGGGAGGCGCCACTGAAAAGCAAAGCTGTGGCTGGGAGAGAGCCAGCCCAAGCAACACTTCACACAGCCTGTGCCTCATCTGCAATGCAGAGCCCCTGGAGGGAGGGCCACATCCCATACATGGTGGGCAGGGAGATTACAGAACTCTGCTGAGCCCAGCAGGGCTGAGAATCCTGAGCTCTGAGGTCTTTGGTAGAAGAGGATTGAACTGCCACCGACGAGGACTTCTGACACATTTGAAACAGAACATCCAACCGGAGAAGGAACAGCAACAAACCAACAGCACAAGATGTGCAGTTCCAACGCGATCTAAGCTGCCGACTTCCTCGGCGAAGGACACAGTGGAGACACAGTTATGCAGTTTATGCCCAGGCAAGGGAGGAGGCTGAGCTCTGGAGCCCTGAAAACGGAACAACTATGGGATAAAACAGAAGAAAGCAACCAAAGACCCCAGTGTGGTTACCAGAGACCTGAGAGCCATGGAAAGACCCATAGGGGGTGGCCAGGAAGCTAGTAGTTCCAGAGGGGTTGCCAAATACAAGAGATAAAGAGAAACTCTGTGAGGGGGTGAATTCAAATCCAGTAACCTACGAAGGATTACCTAATAGGAAGGTGAGATAAAAGCCCACAAAGAGGGTGAAGGTGAATCCCATAACCCTCAAGGGCTTAACAAATACTAGAGAAAAAGAGAAACACAAAGAGGGGGTGAATTTGAATCCAATAACCCATAAGGGATTACCAAACACCATAGAGAGAGAAAAGCAATCTGTGGGTTTGAAGCTGAATCCCACAACCCATGAGGGGTTACCAAATACAAGAGAGAAAGGGGAGCACTCTGAGGGGGTGATTTTGAATCCAATAACTTCTGAGGGGTTACCAAAGAGAGATAAAAGTACTCTCAGGTGGTATAGCCCAATCCAATAACCTACAAGGGGTTACCGTGTATAAGAGAGAAAGAGAAACACTCCAAGCGGGTGAATCTGAATCCAACCACCCACGACAGATCACTGAATAACCAAAAGAGCGAGACAATAATTTGCAAAGGGACACTGATGACCTGAGAGTAAGCAAAAACTCAAGACGGGATGAACTTGAGTTGAAGGACCTACACAATTAAATTGCAGACTTGAGGACAGAACTTCGTTTTTTTAACCAAGACTTTTGAGGAGGGGTCAGAAGTCCCTTTGTGCTGTAAGAAAACAAGTGACTTTTTTTCTGCACAAGAAGGCATGGCCTGAAACTCCGACAAGAAACCCAGAGACATTTGAACTTTGTCTTTAACTATATGAACAGACAAACGCCTGAGGGGGAGACACTTTTTGGGAAGGGGGTCAAGCACCAAGCATCACAAGCCAGGAAAGGGGAACAGGTACACTTTTCTAGGCTACGTGTTGTTTTTCTTTATTAGTGTTAAGGTCAGTTAGCACAATAGCATAGGTTTTTTAAACAGAAGAAGAGTTTTATATATATTAGACTTCCTGACAAGCACCCTTTTGTTATTTTCTCAGAATATAGAACCTTCATTACAGCAGTAGGGCTAGTTGATGCATTTTCTTTACGTTAATAAAGAAAAACACTTTGAACCATGTCTAGTTTTCCATCTCCTTTGTCTGACCTACCTAAAAATGTGAAGCTGACAAACATTGGGAAGGTGGCAGTTCAAACAAAGTATTTCCTTTATACTAAGTTCATGATGCTACAAACAAATCCTTAACTTGCTCTAGACCATTACTTCACAACTCTCACTTTAAATATTTGGCAGCTCACATCCATGCTGTAATTAAAGTGAGTCCTTTGCACATTGCCAGCTGCAGCTTGTCTTCTATTGAACTTTCAGCACCCACCTCACTCTCCTGAGTTGCCATTCCATTCTCCCTCATCTGCCTTTAAATGTACTTTGCGTAATGCTCGTCCACTAAAGGCTTAATGTTCCCTTGTCATTCTCTAGGTGCATTGTCCTCTAGCCCTGGTCAATAATGTTTTGGGGCGGGAGTTTAGGTGAAAGGAAGTGGCATGAGGGTGAAGGGTAGTGGCAGTGCCAAAGGAGAAATAAAGGTGGATGTACAACGTCAATAGGGCTAAGTATCTTTCTTTCATTCTTTCACAGACTTTAGGCCCTTAGAGGGAGAGACGGATTACAGTTAAAGAACTTCATAGAGGCTTAAAATGAGAGCTCATTGGACAAGTATGCAAGATGCCCGTTGTTCAACCTTGTACATGATGAGGTGGAGTAACTAATTCCCTCTTTACTCATTTCGCAAGAAATTTCTGATGGAGCAACTCTCACTGGTAACTATTCTCACATGCCATAAACGGAAGCCAGAGCTGAAACCCAAGCTTTACATATTGAGGCTTGCACAGAATTCTATTCTGAATCCATTTATCATATATCTCAAACGTCAAAAAGCAAATACAAATCAAACACAACTAACAACAGGAATCTGTCATGTGGTAAATGCTATAGTTGGGGTCAGCCATTTCATCATGAAGGAGTATGTCCTGAAACGGGCCAGGCAGCACGATAACTGGCGACGAAGGAGAGATCACATGCAACACCTCGGCACGACCCGCATGAACTTCAAAGTGTAACCTGTGGCAAAGAAAATCCTCTAGAAATAGTGTGCAACTATTCTCCAAAGAAAAGTTCATGCAATTTCAAAAATTCCTATTCACACTTTAGTGTTTAGGTACCATTCATCGCTGCCAGCTGTCACTGACAGTGATCCTGAAGAATACGTCTACACAATGTCTAAATCTATGAATCAAACAGAGAACAATTGTGACATCATGGTTGGCAATCACCCAGCTAAACTCTTCCTAGACATTGGTGCCACTCTGAACATCATGTGCATCTCTGGGTCAAGGAAATGACAAAGCCACATTTGAGAAACTCAGAACTCCAAGTTTTTGTGTGGGCAGCGAAAGGTCCTGTCACCAATCAGGGAAAATTTCAGACAACACTCGGGCACAGAAAAAATGATAAACACAGAGGTGCATGCCCTTCAAGGAGAAGGCCTGGAAAGCAACTTATTACGATGTTCAATGGCCATCACAATTAACATTGCAGCTGTAACTTCCGTAATGAAACCATCACATCCAATCATCTCCCAATTTCCCACTTAGTTTCAAGGACTTGCATGCCATTAACGATCCGTGTCACCCATGGCTCAACATCACTGTCGAGCGCCCATACACATACAACCATGAGCAGAAAGAACTCATGATTCTGCTGCAGGTTACATCACAGAACCAACATTAGGGCCCATACCATGGGTGACCCACATAGTAGCGGTTCCAAAGAAGAATTCAATAACTGATATTCACGTTTGTGTAGATATGAAGAAGAAAAAAACAATGCAACAGAGAGAGAAGGACACTCAGGCATGCTTCTTGATGACATGATTAGTCAGTCAAGTATTCTCAAAGCTTGATCTAAATAAAGGTTATCGCCAAGTAGAGCTTGAGACCCAGTCCTGCTACACAACAATATTTCCCACTCACTTAGGTCTCCACAGGTACAAACAATTGAGTTTTGGATTTTCATTTGCTGCAGAGATATTTCAACAGAGTATTAGAAAATCCACAATTGCTTCAACTGCCATGATTCTAATAAAAAATGTGATGATACACTGGAACCACATGACCAAGCACTATCAAAATAAGCCTGCTCTTGTGTTAGCTGGACTAACTCTCAAAGTTGACAAGTGTGATTTTCACAGTATTTCTTTGTTCATTTATTCTATGAGAATGGCATGTGAGACGACCCTGATAAGGTTAACGCAATCTCAGAAATACCTGCTCCCATGGATGTTGGTGATATCCAGTCATTCTAAGGAATGGCTGGCTACTGCACTAGATATATCAAAGAGTTTGCGACCACAAATGCTCACTTGCAAGAACCTATAAAACAAAGTATGTATTTTTTCGGTTCATCTCAAAGTGAAGAAGCCTTTCAACAAGTTAAACAAGATGTCACCTCGACCGATCATGTGCCTTACTTCGACCCGTCACAGTGCACGGAACTAACAGTTGATGCCAGCCGGTTTAAGGGGTTTTGCCTTTGGGCTATTACCTGACTTGACGGTATTTTAGTATTGTGGTATCTTGCTGGTAAATTGGCAATATTGTATTGTAGTGGTAAATTAGTGTTGTGGTAGATTTGTGGTGAGCATATTTATAACACTGCCCTATATAATAATACAAACCTTCCCCTTTTTATAACTACGCTCTATTCTGGGGTTGACTGTAGGCATGTACCCCGGGTTTAGCATATTTAGAAAAAAACAAATATTGCCATATATTGTGTATAGTTTGTGCATAGATTGTGCCTAAACGTATCTCCGACATCAGCTTATATTATTGAAAGATCCTGTTCAGCTTCCATGCATAGCTGAACACACTCACACAACACACCGGCTTTCTAGCTTGCTTTTATATACCCCTTTGGTTTCTTACTTTACCTCCCGCGGTCAATACCTTTTACCACTGTTTTGTAGGTACCAGGGTGTATCCTAGTTACTTTCCCTCACCTAAAGAATGATCGCCATAGACAAAAAAAAAATCGTTGCACCAACTCAGTTTCCACTTTCATTTATGTTTGTTTTCAAAACATGTCATTTACAAGAAGGAAACAAAAATATTTCATTTCATAATAAGACATGTGCTGAGTCTTACCAAAGCATCGACACCACTGTGGTTATCTAAGAGATAAAATATGAACATGCATTGCACAATTTTTTTCTTTTTCTGTTAGTCCACAGTGTGCTTAAGAAAAACAACAATCACTCAGTTGAAATTAATGATCTATTCCTGTTTATCTAGCCACAGAGATAATTCACTTTCATTCAACGCTCTCCTCAACTTTACCATCACTTACATAGGATTTTGAAGTTTCTGTGCGGCCCCTTTCTCACTCCTGTTTAGCTGCGATGAAGTGTTGCAAGCTCTGCACAGCCACTTCGCGCCCCCAAAAAACGGTCTTGGATTCCTGGCAGTCTTCAATGCTAGAGCCTCTGCACTCTCTCCCTTTCTTTCGGCAGTCAACAACAAGAAAAAAAGCACACACCCTTCAGCTCATCCCTATTTATCTACCCTGGCTATCACTCAAAACTAAAACTGCCCTCTTTCTGACATGTTTCAGCAACTTCTAGACTCCTGATCCCACTGTCTAATCACCTACAGGCGTTTGTATGTATCTCTTCTTGCTTTCTTGCTTCCTGTGCACACAAATGACTCTCAGAATGCAAAAAGACAGCCCATTCATTTTTACAGTGCACATTTCTTTTCCATGGAACGAAAAGATAGAAAAAAAATAATAGAACATAATTTCCATCCGTGTTCACTGACATTGCATTGCAATGTTAATCAGGAGAACTAATTAGTTACTGGGGTTTCATTTAATAAGGGCAGTTAGTTAGTTAATCTAGGTTATTTTATCCAATGCAACCTTACACAGATGGCAATTCCTATAACTTTATATGTGTGCACCATTTTGAATATGCAGCCTTTTTGACAATCATTTTGCTTTACCATTGACATCCTAGTTCACTGCCACAATGAGATTAATGTGCCATTTTAATGTTCTGCCTTCACCTGCACAAATTTGCATAATTTGCTGTCTCTTTTCTGCATTTACACTTACCCCATTGAAAGTGCTTTCCTGTAATCCCACTTGCACTCCTTTAACTGGCTGCCTTTATTGAAATCCTTGCCTTACTGGCTGCTTTTATTGAAATCACTGTCATAGATTCCTACATCTACCCTCCTTTTCTGACAGCTATGACCGCTCGCGATGTCATAGCGGGAGTAACCACACACAATTAACTAAAATGCTACAGGATATCTCTCCTTCCACATTGTTCCCAGTATCATGACCAATACCCTCATCTTAATGGTGAGGGCAACCAGCCACCCCCCCATTAACAAAACCAAGATCGCCAAACACGCCGTACTCCTCTCTACCCAGGTCCCCCAGTTGAATGTGTTTATTTCCATCACACCCAGGCTATTCGTAGTAATATATTTATTTTCTTAAATTCATTCTAATAGTGTGCCTTTCCTTGTGGCTCAACAAAAATTCAACATCCAGGTCGATCAGGAACAAATTCCTCTGAAAAAACTCGATATTTTCCACTTTGCCTTCCCACATATCATCAGCAACATGGAATAAAGTTAATCCCCTTATTGACACAAGTGTGTCCTTTGGAATAGATATGTAAAACACACTGTACTTAACTGTTTGACAATGAAAGTTGCATGATTCAGATGGGTGATTGTGTAATTTTTCAAAGAAGTACTTACCAACCACTTGTTTTTAATTAGCCTAGCTTGTGATAGTTCCTCAATCCCCGAATTATTAATGACTACTTCACATCCCCCTGATACTCTTGGATCAGCTTTCAACCCGCAGATAGCATCTGCTGCGCCAGGAGAAAATGGTTTACCAGGACACATGTAATTCTGCTATTTAAACTTTATACATGTATCCAAATTCGGAAACAAGTAAACATCAGGTTCCCAAGACTGAAATGCCACCACCTCTGGGGTTTTGATCTTCAAATATTTGTCATTCTGCCAAAATCCCACATTGTGTACTAGTTTAGTATGGTATATGAGTTCAGGAGCAATATATGGGATGCATAACAAAAACTCAAACTCCATTCTCTACATATTGATGGACAATAGCATTGCACTCCCCATCTCTAATGCAATCTTGATTTGTACCATTTCCACTTCTCTTTGCGTGATTTTCGCTATCATCTGATGGATGATCTCAGATGATACAAAGTACAATGGTATATGCCCCTGTCTCAATTGCGAAATTGCATTTTGAACCTCTCCCATATACTTTTTCAATAATCTATCAACGGGACTGACCACGTTTATGATGTCACTTAGCATCCGGTCATGCTTAACCACAACATTTGTGCATTGTTGCATTATGACAGCCTGCTCACTTAATATAATAACAGTCTCATTTATAAACATTATCTGATCATTCAGTCCATCTCTGACTTCATCTAAGGTCCTTTGAATTATGTCTAAATCATAAGTCAATTGTTGCGCTTTAGCACTCAATGTCCCCACCGAAATTGCATTGGCTGTGGACATTGTCGTGTCCACTACAACCCCAATAATAGTCATCACCACAGAGGCCACAAGCAATACTGCAGCCCGCTCCCCCCTTCTTTTCTTTACATCAGATGAATTCACAAAAGTTTTTTCCAACTGCATCGAAATATCTCTGACCGATTGCCGGGTATCCTCTTTTCGCAGCTTCAACCATTCTCTTATTTGATCGTATGCAATCACAGATTTATTTATACATTTCTCCACTATCTTATCAGGGTTTACATTTGTGTACATATTCTGGTATACCAGCCTTCTGTTTCCCAGGATAAATCTAGGTGCTTCTTCCACTGTAATTCCAGATGCTGATCTGGGTTCAATTATGACTTGTGCTCCTGCAACTTTAATTCCCAATACGGCCACTTTGAGTAGCACAGCAAGTATCCAGTTCTCAGGTTTGGTCATCTTCGCCCTCTGCTTTGTAGACTTTGTCTTTGCCCCCATTCTTCGGTCCGGAGGCTTTCCCGGGGCCTCCTCCCGTGGTCTCCCATCCCGTGGCCTCCTATGGTCCATCGTCTCAAGGAAAAGGCCCTGCTGGGGTAATAGAGTAGTAGTATCTAAAGTGAATAGGAAAGAAACAGGTTAAGTGCACAGCATAAAACAATGTTCAATCCCTTTTCTACTACAAAGCCTTAAAAAAATCTGGATGCTTAAAACCCTATTGGTCCCTGGATTTGCCACTTTGGATACCTGCAATCAAATACATATTATACAAAAACAAAAGAATATTTTACCTTATGCATCAAAACAATTCTCAACAAAACACACACTTCTCTATACTATTACACAACTTCATTCTCCCTTGCCATATCCCATTGGTTACTTGAAACCCATGTAAAAACCTTATCATACAACATGATGATAGCTCAGTTTGGTTCAGCGCCTCTTCATGAAAATAATGCACAATATTTAAACATATGGCTCTGTTCACTTCTGCTTGCCCACCAGGCCGTATATTTCTTTACTCAAGGAGAGAAATCCTGTGTATGTTACCTTACACATGATTGCATATCATTGTATCACATGTATGAACCAGTCTCTGTTCAATGTGTCTGCTAGTAGGCAAATTTACTGTGCTTTTATGATTAATACCTTAATTGGACTATTAGCCCTATTTTCATTGCATTAATTACATTCAACTATTCTACACTCGCTCAAGCCTTTTCACCTCATGTTTTTGGTGGCAGGGTTTAATTTGGTTGACATGACAAACTGCTCTGTCACCGTCTCACCCTCCTTCTTGATAACTGTATACACAACAGGGGATGTTCTATCTACAATCTCAAATGGCAGTTTCCATGCCGCAAGAAATTGTGAATGTTTGTGCCTGTTCTTTCCAAAGTGGTATTTGTACACCTGGTCACCTACTTTGTTCTCTCTGACTGATGCCTTTCTATCATAATATGTCTTTGCACCATCAGCGGCTCTCTCCAGATTTCGCTGCACAAATGCAAATGCATGCTGTAAGTTCTTCCTCAATTGCTACATATATTCGTAAACTGTGGAGGCATTCACAAGTGTTTGTCCGTGTGCCCTGTACAATACATTTTGTGGCAGCACCATCTTTCTTCCTGTCAACACTTCATGAGGGCTGATGCCTGTTGCTTTAGCAGGAGTCGACCTAATGGCCATTAATACTAAAGGTTGTAAATCCCAACTGGAACCTGCCTCAGCTACAAATGTCTTTAGTATATCTACTATAGATCAATTGCTCCTCTCCACTTTTCCTGAAGAAGACGGTCTATAGGATATGTGCAAGTTCCTCTTTACCCCCAATATCTGCCACACCTTGCTCATCAAGGCACTGTCATGACCCATAGAACTTACCCCTTCTGGACTTCCTGGTCCTTAACGCGACGGGGCTTGTATTCCTTGTTACTCCCAACATGACCGTGCCAAGTGACTTGCCTCGCACCAGCCTTCACGTTGCACACGGCATGTTCAATAAATTGGCCACACCCCCGCGTCCATGCGCGTCTCAACACTATCATTAGGTAGTGACTTGACGTGTGTGTGCTGTTCGGCGAATCCACTATTCCTAGTTTCCTGGTTGCTTCTTCCTTCCTTTCACCCCTTCCCTCTAATTCTGCTGCCGGAATCCTCATCCCTAGCAACCACTACTTTTTTCCTGGACATCCTGGAACTGCGACCTTCTCGGAACTCTGAACGCGCTCTGCAGCCGGACGAGACTCGAGCGAGCCTATACAAGACCCGATCCGTCCACAAGAGGAATCCTGCCGCAGAACAGAGCAAGAAGCGATCCCAGGTGAGACGGGGGGAGATTTACGACAGTTTGAGACGCCAAACGACCGACACTGATACTGTTATGGAGAAAGCAGTCCAGGACCTTATGCGTGACATGCAAGAACTCACAACTGAAGTACAGAACTTAAAAGCTGAAAATGCTGCGTTAAAACAGCTTGTTTTGTATCGCGACCCCACTAACAAGGACAGCGTGTTACTGGGTGGAGTAGTAGACAAATGTGATGGCTCAGCAAAATCCTTACGTGGATTCCTGGATTCCTGCTTGGTGCATTTTACTTTTAAGCCCTATTATTTTTCAACTTCCAGGGCGAAGGTGGGCTTCATAATCTCGCATCTCACAGGGAACGCGTTGACCTGGGCCACTCCCTTAGTCAACTCATGAGATGCCCTCCTGGATGATTATGATGGATTCATTCAGGCACTCAAGACTATGTTCGACCACCCAGAACAGGTTTTTAGTGCTCAGGAACGGTTACTTGATTTCCGACAGGGATCTCAGGATATGCTAACGTACGTTACTAGATTCAAACAACTGGCCAAGGAAGCGGATTGGTCCTCAGAAGCAAGTTTCACTCTATTTCGCAGGGGTCTAAACAAGGATATTAAGGACGAATTAGCCAGGGTGGCTCATCCTAGCTCATTCCAGGCTCTTATGGATCTAGCCATGCAAATAGACTTCCGAATCCAGGAAAGAAAGGCTGAAAGAAGAAAGACCAAGATACCCTTTCAAAAGAATTCCCTTGAGACTGCTGTAAAGACCGATCCTGCCCAAACCTCTGACATAGAACTGGAACCCATGCAAATAGGAGCCTTCCGTGGGCCTATTTCCCCACAAGAAAGGATGAGAAGGATCCACACAGGCCTGTGCATGTATTGTGCCTTGGATAAACACCTTGTTAGAGAATGCCCTCTAGCTCCTCCTCGGCGTTCGGGAAACGCCAGCTCCCGATCCTAGATGGAGCGAGGTGTCGGGAGAGAGATGTTTGCTCCACATCAATAGATACTACAGGCCGTCCTGTTGCCCTCCAAGAACAAGACCTATCCCATTCTGGCCTTGGTGGACTGCGGAGCTATGGGAATTTTCATTGATCAAGACTGGGTTGTTAGTCATCATATTCTGTACGAGACACAAAACACCATGCAGCCGGTGGAAGCAATTGACAGAAGACCCCTCTCTTCAGGACCCATAAGCCTGCAGACTAAAGAGATCCAACTTTCCATAAACCATCATCAAGAGCGGATTACATTAGACATCATTAAGTCAGCTCATTACCCCATGGTTTTGGGTATGCCCTGGTTACAAAAGCACAATCCGTATATCAATTGGACAGCAGGATCATTATTCCTGGGCTCAGAATTCTGTATGTCCCACTGTCTATCCCTGGATCCCTCCTCGACACCTCCTAAAGAACCATCAAGAGACCTAAAAACACCACTCATGGTTTCCAATATCATACAAGTTCCAGAGGCCTATCAGGGATATGCTGATGTATTTTCTACTGCCATAGTCCAAGCCTTACCCCCTCACAGGCCCGAAGACTGTGCCATAGATACAGATCCCTCAGCAGTAATTCCCATCGGCAGAATGTTCATTCTTTCCGAACCTGAGAAGAAGGCCCTTCGGGAATACCTAGACTTCAATCTTGAAAACGGCACCATAAGACCCTCGAAATCTTCAGCGGGTGCTTTGTTGTTCTTCGTTCCCAAGAAGGATACCAAGGAACTCAGACCTTGCCTCGACTATTGAGGCTTAAATCAATGCACCCTCAAAGATCGGTACCCACTGCCCCTGATCTCGGATATCCTGGAAGCTGTGAAAGGCGCAGTAATATTCACGAAGTTGGGTCTCCGGGGTGCCTACCACTTAATCCGTGTCTGGGAAGGAGACGAATGGAAAACAGCCTTTAGAACACCCTTTGGTCACTATGAATATCTAGTCATGCCCTTTGGACTAGCTAATGCTCCTGCAGTCTTTCAGCGTTTTATGGATAGGGTGTTCTCTGACATGTTGTTCCTCTTCGTCATTGTCTATCCGGATGACATATTGATTTTTTCCAAGGATCCTCTAAAGCATGAAGAACATGTAAAGGCAGTACTACAACGACTTTGTGAACACAAACACCGCAAGATAAAGCATTCCAACGATTGAACACAGAGTTCACGCCAGCTCCCATCCTGGCCCAACCCAACATAAATCGCCCATTCCTAATGGAAACGGATGCCTCTACCTACGCCATAGGAGCGGTCCTGAAACAGGAACTTGAGGATAAACTGGAACACCCCATTGCTTACCTTTCACGAACCCTGACTCCCAGCAAGACACACTATTCCATCCTGGAGAACGAACTGTTGGCCATCCGCCAAGCCTTCACTGAATGGCGACACCTACTTCTGGGTGCTAAATATCCAGTTCAGGTCCGCACAGACCATTGGAATCTCCAAATTTTACAGTCGTTGGAGTGCAGGAACAATCGTCAGGCGCATTGGGCCTACTTCTTTGCCCAGTACCAATCCTAAATCACTCATGTTCCCGGATCACAAAACATGATTGCTGACGCCTTATCTCGACGTCCTGACTATGTAGCCACTGAAGACAAGGCCTATCCTAAGATGTTTCCCCACACTATCTCTGTAGCTCAAGCAGTCAACCTCCTGGAAGAAATCCGAGTGCAAACCCAGTCCTCTGACCTGTGGAAGGATATTTCAAGGAAGAATCCATGGAATCTAAGAGTTAAGGAAGGATATTTATTCAAGGACAATGCACTGGTCATTCCGACGCAGAAATTACAACAAATAATAATAAACCTCTGCCATGATACCCTTCACTCAGGTCATCGTGGTATAACTAACACCCTCCGTCTTATACAAAGACAGTTTTGGTGGCCTGGAATGAAGACCGACGTACAACAGTACCTCAAGGCTTGTGCTATCTGCGGTCAAAACAAACATGATAACAAGAGACCGGCGGGTCTTCTATTGCAACCACCGCTGCCGGCAAGACCATGGGAAATTATTGCTACAGACTTCATTGTGGAATTACCACCTTCCCGAGGATACACGACCATCATGGTAACCATAGACTTGTTCACTCATATGGCTCATTTTACACCTTTGTATAAACTACCATCCTCCTCAGAACTTGCTGGAATCTTCCTGGAACACATTTTTTCCATCTTCATGGACTTCCTTCCAAGATCATATCGGACCGAGGACCTCAATACGTCTCACAATTCTGGAAACATCTGTGTCGTATTCTAAGGATCCAACGTGCTCTCTCATCAGGTTATCACCCACAAACCAACGGAGCCACGGAACGTGTAAATCAAACTCTGGAGCAATATCTTCGTTGTTTTGCCACCAAGGTTCAGGATGACTGGTCTCTCCTCATACCCCTGGCCGAGTTTGCCTACAACAATTCCGATCACTCAGCACTCAAGGTCAGCCCTTTCTATTGCAGTCAAAGTTTTCACCCGTCCGTTTTACCTTCTGTTCTTCCACATCCCACTCCAGTACCTACTCTCGACTCATGGATTCAGACTCTCATCAACAAACACATGGAAGCCAAGAAACAATTGAAAGAGGCCCAGACACGCACTAAGCGTTATGCGGACTCCAAAAGAAGACCAGCGCCTTCTTATTCTGTTGGTGATCAAGTCTGGTTGTCCTCAAAACTATTACTGTGACATCTACGGCCAAACAAAATAGCCCCTCGGTACTATGGACCATTTTCCATAAAGGAAATCATCAATCCTGTCTCATTCTGACTCAAGCTACCTGACTCCTGGAAGAAAATACACCCAGTCTTTCACACTTCCCCATTGAAACCCTACATCCAATCCACCCGAAAATCCTGCAGACCCAGTCCTGTTGTTGTGGACAATCAGCTGGAATACGAAGTGTCCAGAATATGCGATTCCAGGTATAAACGGGGTCGACTTCAATACCTGGTTGAATGGAACGGATATCCTCCTAGCGAGAGAACCTGGGAACCAGTTTCTAACTTAAATACCCCTCGATTGCTTAGAAGATTCCATCTCATACACCGGGGCAAACCTGATGGAACAGGTCTTCAGAGGAGGCATGCTGTCATGACCCATAGAACTTGCCCCTTCTGGACTTCCTGGTCCTTATCGTGATGGGGCTTGTATTCCTTGTTACTCCCAACATGGCCATGCCAAGTGACTTGCCTCGCACCAGCCTTCACGTCGCACATGGCACGTTCTATAAATTGGCCACGCCCCCGTGGCCCCACGCGTTTCAACGCTATCATTAGGAAGTGACTTGACGTGTGTGCGCTGTTCGGCGAATCCACTATTCCTAGTTTCCTGGTTGCTTTTTCCTTCCTTTCACCCCTTCCCTCTAATTCTGCTCCCGGAATCCTCATCCCTAGCGACCGCTACCTTTTTCCTGGACATCCTGGAACTGCAACAGTCCCGGAACTCTGAACGCGCTCTGCAGCCGGACGAGACTCCAGCGAGCCTATACAAAACCCGATCCGTCCACAAGAGGAATCCTCCCGCAGAACAGAGCACAAAGCGATCCCAGGTGAGACGGCGGAGATTTACGACAGGCACTAGTGAAATGACTCCCCCTGTCTGATTCTATCCTCTGGGGTAACCCAAACCTTGAAAACATGTGATTTACCAATAATGTGGCTGCTGTTTGCGCACTACAGTCTGGTGCAGGAATGCACTCCAACCACTTTGACATTAGACATACAACCGTTAACAAATATCTATTTCCCTTGGCCAATCTCTTTACAGGCCCAACATAGTCGATTTATAAATCTGACCATGGAAGGGTTAAACCTCTTTTCCTTAAAGGAGCCCTGGGCATGGGCAAATCAGGTTTAAATTGTGCACATATTGATACCCTCTGGTGTATAGTTCCACATCTTGGGACATATGAGGCCAGTAAGCATAGTCCTTCAATTTTTCTAAAGTTTTTTGTGAACCCTTGTGTCCTGCAGGTGTTGTGCATGTGCATGGTATAACATTAGCCCTCTGAATTAAAGAGGCACCACCCACTGTATCTGACCTGTTATTGATTCCCTAATCATCAGACCATCTTGTAGCTTAATTCTCTTTTTGTTCTTCAACATTACTGTCAGCTATTCTTGTCCTTTGCAATCGTTCTCAGATAGAGGATTTTGTTCTGGGTATATCAAATGATTATAAAAAACACCTAACACTAGGTCCTCTTTTTGTGCTTCAATCAGGTCCTGATCTGGCGTATCATAACTCCATTGCACAAAAGGCTGTTCAACCTCTTTTGGAAATTTTGAGCATGTAACTGCATCTATCTTTATCTCACCAATCAGGTGTTTAATGGGTAATAACTCTCCCATTACAGCCCCAAACTTGGCTAATTGATCTGCTTTGTCATTTCCCTCCTTATCCTCCCCTGGTGTCTTTAAATGTCCACAGATATTTCTCCAGTGTATTATTAAACCATTCTCTGATACTAATCCATCTATTGCTTGAATCATTTCCCCATGTTTGAGGTGCTATTTGTTATATTTGAGCATACCCTTCGCCTTCCAGCCAGGCAAATACTCCACAAAACTGTTTTGTGCATAATCAGAATTAGTCACTAGGACAATTTCTTTGAATTTATTTTCAACTGCAGTAGCAACTGCTTTATAAATGGCTGCTAATTCTGCCATCTGGCTACTCCTGGCTCCAATTCTCATTCCTATACTGGGAATGTCCTCACACTTTAACCAGACATTTCCTATCCCTGCCACCAGTTATTTTTCAATATAATTTTCTATATGATACACACACCCATCTACATACACCGTTGGCAAATCTTTGCACACATTTTTTATTAAAAGCTCTTTGTGGTGATTATTTAAATTCATTCAAACTGGGCTCTACTTCTATTTCATCATATGTACATTCAGCTGCACAATCATGCAGATCCGCTAGCCGTGAGCAATTGGGCTCTTTTTATTCTGTCCATATCTTACTTCCACAGGGAATCCCTGTAATTCCAATGTTTAGGAAGTAATTCTGGACTGTGCCAGATTACCTGATCTAATCCTTTTACTTTGTAAAAATTACAAAGGTTGGTGATTTGTTTCAATGATCACCTTTTCTACCTGAATAATGGGACGGAAATGCTGCAACGCCCAGACCGTGGTCAGGAGAGCCTTTTAACATTCACTGAATTTAGTTTCAACCTGAGAAAACGCCTTGCTCGCATAGATGATAGTTTTATGATTTAAATCATGCCTTTGAGATAACACAGCTGACATACACTGGTCTGTGAACCCTATTTCCACAAAGAAATCTTGGTTCTTTATGGGACAGGCCAGCATGGCACCTTCGTGAGACATTCTTACAATTTCTCCACTGCTTCAGCTTGCTCTTTTTCCCATTTCGGCATAATTCTCAATAAACTTCCTGTTATATCCTGTCATCCCTAGTGAACTTTTTAACCCCTTCAGGTTAAGAGGATTTTTCAATATCTGTCTTGCTTTCAACTTTTTCTTTTGTGAATTCAACCCAAGCTCAGTCACTTCATGGCCTACGAAATTTACTTTGTTTTTGCACAATTGTGCCTTCTGCAAGGATACTTTGGCTCCTAGTTTCTGTAATTGGCCAAACACATGTCTAATCTCATTAAAATGACTCATAAGGCTTTCATTTTTAATCAAAACATCATCTACCTAGAATATTGTTCCCCTTTCTTCCGTATCTTGGAATGCTTTTCTTAAAAATATACCGAATTCCCTCCCACTATTGACATACCCAAATGATGTTCTGGACCAAGTGTATTAGGTTTTATCAAATGAAAATGCGAACAAATTTTGAATGTCCTCAGCCAATGACACACACCAGTACCCAGATGTAAGGTCTAACGTGGTGAACACTTTAGACCCATGAACCTGTGTAAGTCCTTGATCAATAAATGGGAGTAGCTATCTAGACACTCGGTACTCTTTTGTTTAATTCTCTCAAGTCTGCACGCAGACGCCATTGACCATTTGGTTTTAATACCCACACGATGAGAGTGTTTGAGGTACTATGAATGGGCCTGATAATTCCTCTGGATTCTAAATGTTTTATTATCTCCAACAATGGTTCCAGGCACACCAATGGTAACCGATATTGACACATGAATACCAGATCCCTACCATATCCCTCTGGTAATGTGGCAACATGTAAATCAGCTAGGTGACAATAATAAGCGTCCTTGGCAAAAACCTCTTTAAATTCCATAAATATTTTTCTCAACTCATTCTTACCTATGCATATGCTGCAAGAACTTGTTCCTCTACCATTTTTGAAAATTCCGGAAAATCCTCCAATGGATTAACCTCTGTGCTCTCTTCTTGTCATGTGGCTGTATCTCTTTGCATACTTGCTACCTTTAAATATTTTGGAGTATCAGCCTCCATTTCAATAGAATGATTTTCTGTTTCGCTTTCACTTAAATCAAATAATATGCAATTTTCCTGGTGACAGCACATTGTCGCATTGGAATCATAAGGATGTACACTTTTCTTACACAGTAATTGGAGCACCTGTCCTCAACTTCGTCCAATACACACAAAAAGTGTACATACCTGCTGATTTCAGGACTCACTTTTCTCAGGCCTTTCTCACTTTTTGCTAAGAACAGGGGCAATTGAAAGGATATCTTTCCCTCCTTTTTGCCCACTTCATTTGGTTAGTTAGTTAGTTAATCTGGGTTATTTTATCCAATGCAACCTTACACAGATGGCAATTCCTATAACCTTATATGTGTGCACCATTTTGAATCTGCAGCCTTTTTGACAATCATTTTGCTTTACCATTAAAAGCCTAGTTCACTGCCATAATTAGATCAATGTGTCATTTTAATGTTATGCCCTCACCTGCACTAATTTGCATAATTTGCTGTCTTTTTTTCTGCATTTACACAAACCCCATTTAAAGTGTGCTGTCCTGCAATCCCACTTGCACCCCTTTAACTGGCTGTTTTTATTCAAATCACTGCCATACTGGCTGCTTTTATTGAAATCACTGTCATAGGTTCCTACACCGGTTGGGCTTGGGGCCATACTCGCCCAACAAAACCTGGTCATGACTCAGAGCGGCATGTGAACGCTTATGCCAGAAAGAGACTCACAAACACAGAAAAAGCTGCCTGACAAGGAAATGTTAGCGTTCGTGTGGGCTTTCAAATGTTTCTCATCGGTAAGCCGTGCACAATGGTTACTGTTCACCAAGCTATAAAAATAGGTATGACTGTCCAAGATGTAAGATACCCACACAGAATTAGAGGTGTGGCCTGAACCTACAAGAATATGACTTCTGAATAATTAGTAATTGAATTCAAGCCAGTGGATATCATCTCCAGACACCATATGTGCACTAAATCTCAAATCCTATCTCATCATCGAACACACACTGAAGGACCATACTTTGGGCCTCATCACGACTTGGGCGGTAACGGTAACGCTATTAGCGCGGGCGGTATTAGCCCTACCGCCGAACTCCCCGGCGCTAATAGCGCCGGATCACGAGTTTGGCGGTAATGTAAGTCCCCATTCCCCACTGAGCCCATTCAGGAATGCCCCATTCCCCATTGGGCTCAATGGGGAATCTTCGCGCTAATACCGCCGGCGGATTTCCCGCCGGCGGTAATAGCGCGAATTTTCGGCGGATTTCCCCCAGCTCAGAGCTGGGGCGAAATCCGCCGAAGCCCTGATTCGGCAGACCCTTAAATCCGGCGGTAATAGCGCTACCGCCGGATTTAAGGGTTACCGCCGAAGTCGTGATGAGGCCCTTTGTCTAAAGTAAAATAACTCATGGTATCCTGTGAGGGGTCAGGAATGAGAGGCGGACACAAAGTTGTAAAGTTTTGAACATTATACATCTTTATTGAAATAAAAAGGGTTGGATAATGCCTCTCTGTCCCTATCCTAAAGAAAGTTTCCCTGCCTAGGAAACTAAAACTAAAGATCAGTCTGTGTCTCATTGTCAAAATGATACAACCTGTCCTTGTGTCCAAGACATACTAATCTGACCCTCACACTAGAAATGAACAACTAAGAGTTAAAGGAAAATATAACTGACTTAAGTTTGGCAAAAGGTGTTCAAAAACAAAACATGTAGATAAATAAAACAGAAATCCTGGATCCAGAGGGCAGTTCCCTTCCCCTGGATGTCTCGGGTAGGATGGCAAAAGTGTCTTTTTCAAACAATAGTACCTTAAGGATGGCAAAAGTGTCTCTTTCAAATAATAGTCTCTTAAGGATGGCAAATGTGTCTCTTAAGGATGACCTCCTGGTATAGTGCCCTGCCAGGAAGTCTTAAGTATGCTCATCATATCCCCCGGTATACTCTGCTGCCGGGTATCTTACCACAAAGTCTCATTCCTCTATATATTTCAGATTATTGATGACAGAGTCGGAAGCGGCCTCTCTTGTTGAGTTTCTATCCGGAGGTGCGGCTTGACTTTCATGCTCCTTGTGGCGCTTACGAGGGTGCTTTCCTCTAGCGCCTGTGGGAAAGCGAGTGTGGACAAGCAGCCGAGCTGAGCCCGAGATCTGAGCTCATGACCTGCGACCTGTGGCAATGAGAGACTGAGAGATCGAGCCAATTGAGCCGTACATTGTGTTCAGGGAGCTGGTCCGGCCGGGTCTGAGGAAGGCGCTGGAGGGGACGCTCGAGTGTAGTGGAGACGGTAAGCGGCTGAGGGGAGGTGTTTCGGCACTTGCAGTGAGGTAATTTCGCCCTGATTCATCCGTCAGCCGTCTCATTATACCTCATTATCCCTCGACCTGTGTTCTTTTTTGCATGCTAGCAAGTTTGCTGGCATACAGGTGAGCCTGTGTGAGCCTGTCTAAATTCAATGATGGAAATCACCGGCTAATTACCGGTTAATCCGGCTAATTACTGGTTACTGGACCGCGGTTACTGTACCGCTTCGAGGTAAGACAGAGCACAGACCGTCTTGAACAGACCCCTTACTGGCACAGCCTGGCTACATCTTGACCCTTCTTAAGCTGTAAAGTTGCACTTTGCTGCCAAAGAATGGCCAAGAGCTGCCAGTACTGCGAGCAGGAGACTGCAGGGAAAAACTCCCTTTGATCCTGCTTGCTGAAACCCCACCCTACCATTGAAGTTATTTTGAGGTCAGATTGCAATAGACCGGGTCACAAGAAGGCTGGCAGTCACCCGACTTTTTGAGCCGTAATGCACAAAAGCATGAACGCATGAAAGAGTGAGTGAACACAATAGCTGAACCACCTCACTACAAGGCTCTGGGATAAAATAGGTCATAGTTGTGTGAGCCACTGACTCTTTGCTGTGTTATTGCCACAGCACTGTGAACCCAAGAAGCCCAGCGCTCTTTCTTCACCCTTCCTTACCCAATTCAACTAAGTGACAGAAGCTGACACTAAATCATGAGAAACATCAGTGCAATTGCTGAGGCTATCACGGTGATAGACAAAATTGGTCCACAGACTAGGACCAAGACTCCACAACAACGCCGCCTATCCAACCCATGGACACTTGCAAAGGCAAGTGCAGCCAAACAAAGCACCAAGAACGGAGGCGGAACATCAGACCTTGGAAACGGTACCATGCACACATTTGATGATAATGTCGGACGCCTCCAGTCTTCAGTTTCAGCCCTCAAATAATCAATGCTTCACGACAGAGTAACACGAAGGAAGGGCAAGTCAACGAAGCATTGCAAGGAAATCAGGGCAAAGAGAAACAGCTCAAGGAAGTCACAGGAACAGACTTGCTGAAGGGAGGAGTGAATATACCCAAAGCAATTTTATCATTGTCGGACCTGGTGCCGATTTCAACTGACACTGGCAAACTAGATAAATCTCAAGCCACGGACTGTCAGGAGGAATTTTTCACACCTTTTGAAATAACCGATGTAGAACTAATGGGAGTTCTTTATTCGGAAACACTGACGGAACCATTTGATTGTGCTCAACCGATGAAAACAATGCAGACGCCGCATTTACTTAATTCATCAAAACCAATCTCAGAAAGTAACAATCTTAGTATTCGGAATACGTCTGATCAACCTTCTGACCAACTTGACGTAGAAATAGTAATAATTGCAAAAGAAAGTTTGCCAAATCAAGGCAGTAACCTGAAAAATGGTCTGAAGAACAGCTATGCGCAAGCAAAAAGCATAATTGACGAAACCAGATTGGAAGACACTCCAAAACTTACAGAATGTCCAAGGAAAGCAAACTCACAAAGGCTGAATTTAGGAAGCTCTAAAACTCCATCCAACAAGGAAAGCCTCACGCCATATGTAAATTCAGCAAAAACAGACCAGCGCCCAGTCTCCTCTGCCCACATTGAAACCAGGGTTGTATTTCAAACACTCCAAGATGGCATGCGACAACACCAGTCCCCGAATGACCGAGACAACGACAATTCATTGGTCTGACCATGCCAGCCGATAACCCGAGCGAAGCATCGCCAAAAACTCAATCAATGGCAGGGAAGGACCAAAGCGAAGCAACGACAAAATCAAGCCTTTCAGCAGCTGCAGCTATGCAAATACACAATGATTAGCAGCTTCATCTTTAGCAATGATCCCTTTTGTTAAATTGTACGAAACACTCAACAATTAAAGACCAAAGTGCGATGCTAATCAATTTAATGCAAAAAACAGATAAAATGGACACGTTTATGGCCTTTCTCCAGAGTCAAATAGAAAAAGAAGCGGATGTCTCCGCTGGTTGGCAAATGTGTTTAGGCGATCTAGTGGCAAGATACCATTGTGAAAATGACAGCTTATCAACAGGACTACTCAAAGCAGTGAAATGGATGAGACATGATAGGCGAAATGCAAATTTAGAGCCAAACGATATAAAAACTGAAGCCACAAAAGCAAAAAAAGACAAGACGCAAGCGAATCCCTGCGCATCATGTTTGGAAGCCTTAACTCCACAAATTATGCAAATGGAGCATAACGACCCACCAACGATTTTCCAAAAAGAAAACAAAGATGACAGCAGTAGAGCGAATCCAAGCCTAGTACCAGAACTACTCTACAAGCAACCATGTGAGCAGATGACGCAAGTTGGAGCTGAGGCCGAAAAAACTAACAAAGGATCAACTGACAGGCCATCAAGAAGCCTTGACGATGAAATGGCAGCATCATCACACGACACTCCTCAAATCAATATAGGAGGGATAGCCCAACAAGTAGCGTTCAAAATCTTCACTGGTGGAGGTAAAGAAATGTCAAAGGCAACAACAGGACCATGTAAAGAAGGGGCCTCAAACGAGGACACCAAGGGAACACCTCCCACCATTACTGGCCCAGTAATAAACAAGAGGAAACGATCAACTACTGCAAAAAAATGTATAAGGAATCTGCCGATGCCAATGCGACCAGCAATGTTCTGTCGACCGGAGAAAGAAAATCAGCAACTAGCAATCTTAGCTAGTCCGAAATCTAGCAAAAATATTGAAATAAGTAAACCTAATAGGAAACAAATGAGGCGAGAGTCGTTGGACGCAAGTGCCACTCTTTCCACCACAGCATCCTCAACAGATCTTTGCAATTTGTGAACATATTCTTACAATAATGACATTATCGAAGATGAAGATGAGGGAGAGTTTGAGAGCATAACACAAAAGAATCACCAAAAAACAAAAAATGTGTTAATTAGTGATCTTTATTGAAAGGCAAATGCAAATGTTGATAAATTACAAATAACGGAACATGAAAAATCAGGGCATGAAAGGAGGCAGGTTGAACTAGGCAGAAATTTAAACCCAAAATTAACAGCAAATCAACGGAAACAAGCAGTACACTACATCTCCAAAACAAAGAAGTATCATAAAAACGTAGTGTCAAAACAGACAACAAAGCTACGTTTTCAAAACATCCACACAGACGAACACGAGATGAATCTAAACCGCTCAAATCTGCTGAGACTATTTAAATGTGTACCATCACTACGGACAATTCATAGTGACGACATCAAAATTGTGGAATATGCATCTGAAAAAACATACCAGGTGCTATTGCATATTGTCTCAAACGCGGTGCGAAACCCAATTTTAAATGCAACAGACAAACTGCATGCATACGGTTTTGATCTGATAGTAGAACCCCCTAAAAGTTGCGAAGAAGTAAGGATTCCTCACGACGACACTATCCCCCATTCAATAGAGTCCAAGATCTCTACACTGCGGCAATCGTTAACTAGCCTACAACCCGAACCTCGGAGAGGAGGTTTCAACCACCAAAAAGCAAACAAAATAAATGATGATCAAGGAAAACAAGGGTGGCAAAACTGGCAACGACTAAGAAGAAAAGAAGGAAGGTGTGATCTGCTGTCTTGGAATACGTGCAGTTTTTCACATCTTTTCAAAGATTTCCTAAAGAAAACCTTGGTGATTTGTCTGCAAGAAACCTGGTTACGTAAAAAAACGTCTAAAGATTGTTTTAGTGTCTTCCTGAATCCCACCGAAAAAAATCTCACAGGCTGCCCCTTTTCGGGCCTTATAACCATGATACGAATCAATGAGGGTTGGATACCAGTTGAATCACAAAATCCAAATCCTTTTGTGCAAGGGAGGCTAATAAAATTTCACCAGTTCATCAAAGGACGTTGCAAATACATGCTAATAATAAACTGCTATTGGAACCCGGCCAAGATCTCCACAGAGGAATGTTTAAAGGCAGTGATGACCTTTTAGACGGTGCTATGTTAACCCTTAACAATTTGTGGATTGTATGCTGTGGAGACCTAAATTGTTCTTGGTTTAAACAGGAACCAACATCAAAAACAAATTCAAAAATCTCCAAAAATCAACTAAGCCTAAGAGCAAAATCGTGGCAGGAATTGATGGCAAATAGAAACCTCAATATGATCAATGGGAACATCAAGGGAGACATGCCGCCAAAAAACACATGGAAAGGTATGGGCAATTGTGATGCAAAAATGTTAGACTATATGTGGACGTCTAGAGAGATGAATGACAAATTAGTAAAAATGGAAATAATCACAATGGACCAGAGTGACCACAAATTGATATGTTTGCACTGGTTATTGAGTTGGGATGAGAGCAACCATGAGATAAATCCCTTGCTAACAGTAAATGCTGCTGGAAACAGATTGAGAATAAACGGTCCTCAGATACAGCAACTAACAATAAACTTCTCTGCAGGGGACAACCAGAAATCAATCGACTATGCGCCGCTGTTAAGCAATCATATAAAAAACCACTCAACAGCTTTAAATAAGGCTCATAAACATAACTACAGTAAGTTGTTCCACGATGCAAAAAAAGATCTGAGACGAGACATACGACACCTAAAGAAAATCCAAGTGGCTGATGATGCAGCTCAAAAGGTCAAAATATGTCGCCAACAATACAGAAATTGGGCAAAATCACATCATGTAATTATTGAACAAAATCGGGCGGAACTCATTATGAAACTCATGATAACCAAAAATTCTAGAGACATATGGGCAATTTTAAATGCTGGAAACTTGAAATGTCTGCCTATAATTACCAACGATTTAGCAAGTAACATCTGGGTTAAACACTACACAAATGTATACAAAAAATCCCTTTCGGAACCGTCAATAAAGACAGAATCTGGAACTATGGATTGGGACATAAAAATATACACACACGAGATTGCTGAAGCCTTAATGCAGCTAAAAAATTCACGGGCCCCGGGGCCAGATCTAATCACAAATGTTATACTAAAACAAAACGTTCTGGAGTGGTCTGTTTTCATCGAGACCTTATTTCATCGAATAGCGATAACTAAACAAATACCAGCATCATGGTTAAAGGCCATTGTGGTCCTGATTTACAAGAAGGGTGATCGGGCCGATCCCAACAACTATCGACCGATCGCCCTCTTAGACACCATAGGCAAGGTCTGTGGATCCTTCTTGAGGAAGAAGCTCGTAAAATGGGCAATTACATCAAAAATTGTCGATCCTAGACAAACAGGATTTACCTCTGGTGTTGGAGTCGACGGCAATTTCTGTTTACTAAGCATTTTAAAAATGGAAACCATCAAGGCAGGTCAAGACATGTAACAGGCCTTTGATGGTATAAGCCGTGGCAAGTTATGGCTTAAACTAACAGCATGGGGATGCCCCGCAACATTACTCGAACCAATAATAGCTCTTCACACCAACACAACAATTTGTGTTTGTCTCAATAACAGCAGAGAAATGTCTGAGCCTATCAAAAGAGAAAAAGGAGTAAAACAAGGGTTCCCCCTGGCCTCCGAACTCTTCAAATTGTTCATTGCCAACCTATCAATCCAACTAAATGAGACCAACTAATTTTCTCCAAAATGGAACAACACGCCAATATCTTGCATAACATTTGCAGACGATATAGTACTATTAGATCGGACTCAAGTCGGGCTGCAACGGCAAATAAGGAAACTGTTTGAATACTTGACCAATAATGAACTCGAGATAAATACGGCTAAAACGAAGATAATGGCAATCGGCCCTAAAGGAAACAAGAAAGATCAGGCTTTTTGATGGAAAATTAACGGCGAAATGATAGAAAAAGTAGCTTCAATAATATATCTAGCCATTCATTACTTGTTGTTGTTCCATTTGTGACGGACCGTGGATAGCTGAGCTAAGAAATCGGATGAAGAAGTTGGCACTGCAAGGAGCAAAAATAGAGAAAGAATATGGAAAATTCTCGTTGGAACCTGTTCTACTTTTTTATGTTTAAAAAGTAGTGCTGACAATAACGTTTGGTGCCGAGGCCGGGTGGAACATTCCTGAATCAACCCGGCATTCATTGGAGGGCCTTTTTTGGTGTAGAGTGCTAAACTTACCTAGATATGTCCCATTGACTGCTCTGAGGCACAAATTATCATTGAACTCACTACATTCAAAAGTCACATGGAAATCACTTACAACACTGTGGAAAATTATCTTATTGCCTCCAATTCCAGCATATGAGATTTTTAAGTTGAAAAGCGGTAATCAAATGACGTTGCTAAAAGAATGGTATATAAAACTAAATGACATTTTAGCAGGCTTCCTGTTTTTTGTTGTTTGAGTTGGGGGAGGAAGGAGGTGGGTCAGGTAAGGAAGGGTGCAGGTCTTATGGAAGAGTGCAGCTGCAGGGTTGCATTGCATGATCAGTGTTGTGGGGCCCACCTCGGGTCACCGGGCGGGCCTCAGCCAGTGTCAGAATCACCCGACACGTATTGCCAGTGCTTCAATCATGCAGCAAACAAAGGAGCAGGGGGCACCCCACTCGCCTTGGATCACCGGAGCAGACCACGTGGCTGGGGGCACCCAGCTCACAGCAGCCCCGGCTCTGGGGGCACCCGGGCCGGGGAGCAGGGGTGCCAACCACGTGCAGGGGCCCGTCCCTGGGCCTACTGCACACGGTTTTGCACCAGCAGGGTGCACACAAGAACAATACCGGAGTCAGGATAGGATCAACTGACGAGCTGGAAATGGCTCGTTCTTTTTATTGACTTGGTCACATGGTTGCCGCCATGTGACCACACACAGATCCTTGGGAGGTCCCATGTTGCCCAGGAGGGGTGACATGCAACACTCCTCCTTTTTCATAACAAACCAAACTGCAAAATCACAGCACACTACACACACTAACAATACACTTTTAACTCCCACTAGTCTTCACACTCTTGGGGGCCCAGGTTGTCCACTGGGTAACGGTCTAGGTTGGTGAGTTACTGGTGACACATTAACATTCCACATTCAGACACACCCTTTATTAACCTGGGTGAGGGGCTCTTGCACCCCTGACACAACACCATTACTCATGGCCGGTACCCCGCAAACCCCCAAATACAATGATACAGTGTCACCCAATGTTTAGGCCGGGCCAGTCCAGGCCTGCGGGTCACTAGTCCAGCTTCTATCAAGAACGTTTTCAGAACAGTTCGGGGTTCACAGACGGGTAAGGCCGCACCCGAGGGTACCAGGGACCACCTCAGCCCAGTCTCTGGACAGTGGAACACAATTATGGCTGGATAATGGCGGCCAGATGAGAGTTCAGGGCCGGCAAAGCCGCACCTGGGGGTACCAGGGGCCACATCGGACTAGTCCGTAGCTTGTGGGCACACCTTGGCAATGAGGAAGCTTTGAAGTCTCATATCATAGCAGGCTGTAAATCATGGGTTTTAGCAATCGCTTGTACTGCCATGGCCATCGATCTGTAGAAACATTCATCTACAAATAGAGATCATGGGAAAGCTAAAACTATCATTAGCATCTCCAGCACATATACATCGACTGATAACCTTGTGAACTCAGGACAAGCCAACGTGAATGAATGGTATCAGGTAATAATGTCCCTATACATAATGTCGCCGAGAAAAGCCATTGGCGAAATTATATATGATGGTATGGGGACAGGATGCAGGGATGTCGCCTGCCCCCCGTGCAAAAAAAGAAAAATCAGGGGTTGTGGGGGTGTACCTGCATGTTCAATGTAATAATGTCTCTGCAAAAAACAGCAACATTCTTGTCAGGAGACATTTTAGCAGGGACATTATTACATGGAACCGAATTAATGTGCACACATTTTTGCATAAGGGCATGTGCCCTGCCGCAAGACAATCATGCACTACCTGCGGATGCAGAAACCAGTTCAGGGCAGACTGTCGTGCATCGCGACCATCCGGATCATCCATGTCGAAGACAACTAAAAGATTATTCTCACGTAAGTACGCTCCCTCACCATTGAGCAGATGGGAAAGAAAGTCCCACATGATCCTAGCAAGGGACTGCCACAACGACAGTATCGCTCACCACAATATCAGTTTCTGCACAAGTATCACCGAAGACTTCAATATCTCAAATCAAAGTCTCCCACAAAGAGTGAATCTGACTCGCTGACCAGCAAATATAGAAGGAAAGGATGATTGCGGGCCATTCCAAAGAGCTCTGTGGGGCCCATAGCAAAATGACAACACACCAGAGAAAGGCTGCCATCAAGAATGAAGTGCGGTACAAGGTGGTGGCAGCAGGGTCAGTGTGCAGAGACATCTAAGACAATAAAAAGAGGTGGCACGACCTCAAAGCCAGGGTCCATTCACTGTTGGCACAGCACTACGCAGAAGCAGCAGCCACAGGAGAATGCACAGTTGAGCCCTTTAAGCTCACCCTATGGGAGGAGACAGTCTGCACAATCCTCCACATGGGTGGCCTGATGGTGAGTAAATGCATTCCCAATTGCCAATGACATAACCCATATACAATGGGAAACCATTCTCTGTGGCCATCACTAACAATATTTGCAACAAATCCAGGTGCCCCAGCAATGAGTGCTGAAGGAATGTCAGACACTCTGACATGCAGTTCACAAATGATGACACTAAATGTCCAAAAGTGCTATTTCACATGGTGTCTCATTTGACCCGGCATGTCCATGAGATCCCCAGTACGATGGCTCGACTCCCTCATTAACATGTGCAACCAAATACACATTACCACTGAATAGCTAATCTGGGCAGGCAGCCATATGCTGCACAACATACATACCATATTGGCATCACATACATACTGAATGCTGTTGAAGAGACAACTGCCACAAGGGCATTGCATGATGAAACGCACATCATTCAGTTGGTACAACATGACAAGTCACAAGATACCTCACTGGCCCAACATTCTCAACACCCATGTGTCCTGCAGATCGTCCACATACATTGTGTAGACAAAAACCATTACCGTACAAAACGTGTGCAGGCCCACCGGTTCATTGAATACAAACTTGAAACCCAATATCATACCATAGCAGCAGCATAAACATACTTATAGGGCAGGATGCCACTGGCAGGCACAATGTGTAACCACATGTTACCAAAATGAGTGACAGGCAGCAAATAACTGAGAGTGTTAATGTATCAATTAGTGAGTCCGGTAAGGTACATGACAAGTGACAGCATCTCACATCAATCTCAACAGGTGCTCAAAGCAGCCAAGCAGCAGATGAGGGGCCAAGTACATCTGCAATAGCATCTCACATCTCTACCCCAGTGCCATCCTCTGGCCACATAGCTAAGGTCACTGGGTGTGGATCAACTAATTGTCGAAAATCTGTAGGCAAGTCTTCCACAGCCATCTCCTTGGCTGAACCCACCGCAGTAGCATCTATAGAGCCTGTACCACAGACCACCAGCCCCATCCACCCACAGACATCAGGGACAACGTTGCCTTAACCAGTAGAAAGAGCAGAACCAATACAGCCCAGCAAGTGGCAGTTGCAGTTACCATCACTGCGTCCACAGCCACCTCCATCAAAGGACAGTCTGGCCCTGTTTCTGCCACTATGACAAGTGCGCCTGTCGTGTCCTCGTCACCTCCCTTATCCAGTGGCCATGCACTTCAGTGGCACCATGAAGAGGACACTGACTCAGGCATATCTGTGCATGGTGCACTTCCATCCGGAAGGGAGCAGAGCTCCATCCCCGGTACCCCAGACCACAAACAATTTGGAAGCGACCAAATATGATGGAGTAGTGGCAGGAGCGAATGAAGAGGATAGCAGAGGAACAACTAGGTCATTTGCAGGCCATGAGGGATGCCATGCATGGGGAATCCACAGGGATGACCAGTGCCATGGAGTGTCAGAGCAGCCACATTGCTGATGGCATAGCTTCTATCTCCCTGGTTGGGCAAAGGGTGAGGGAGCTAACAGAGGCCATGTCAGACAGCAATGAGACAGTCCTAAGGGCCATCACGTGTTTACACTACAGCTCATCAGGGAGACACAGACAGCTCCATCTCTGCCACTTCCACAGAGAGTCCCCCTCCCCAACACTCCAGTACGGAGATGACAGTGGATACTGTCTATGCTACTGTCTATGCTAGGGAAGGGCAAGCTCAGGCAAAAATTGGGACGTACGTAGCACAATCATTGTTTCTGGGGACAGGTGTGGTGGGAGGGCATTGGTGTTGTGGCTAAGGGTGGTGGAAGGGATTTGGTGTTTTTTTAGATGAGGGTGGTGAGAAGGCATTGGTGTTAGGGAGGAGGGTCGTGAGAGGGCAAGGGTGTGTTTCTGTAAAATTAAATGGTTATCATTCAAGCAAATGATTCCAGTGGTCATTGCTGTGTTGGTACTGATGAGTAATTGTACAGTGAAATTGTCGAATCATGTGTGATTCAAAAAAAGTTCTGAATGAGCTCCTGGCGGATGATGTGTCCTTCACTTCCATCATGTCCTCCCTGATGTGGAAGATGATCTATTACATCATCTTCATGATCAGAGTCTGGGAGAACGTTGCCGTCCTCTGGAGACATGGGCACATTCCCCCTAATGCACATGTTGTACATCCTTTCACAGACCGTGACCTTCTTCCCCACCTTTAAAGGGCTGTCCATAAGTGTCCCACCGATCTGATGGAAGCAACAGAATCTTGCCTTAAGCAGTCCAAATCTGTGCTCCGTGCACACCCTTGTCCGTATGTATGCCTCGTTGTATGCCACTTCCTGTGGCCTTGCAGGGTTTCTGATAGGTGTCATCAGCCAGGGGCGCTCTGGATAGCCATAGTCCCTGCAAATGGTATGACCAGTCCTTAAGTATTGGAGTATTTGTTATGCAGGCAGTCATCACTGTCCTATGCAGAAGGACTATCTATTTCATCTGGTACATAAAGTTTACAGGGGGCTCCCACTACATGATGTTAGGGCTGTGTGGGTCTTACAATGGGTAATGGGCAAGGAGCAGGGTTGATCCTGCTGCAGGGTAAATGAGCAAGGCACCATTCTCGCCTCGCTTTCCTGGGTGCCACTTCACCCTTACTCAATTAAAACCTCCTGGCCTGTTGCTGCTATTCAATGGTACTCATGCTGTGGATTAGTTGGGTTTTATTGTCATTTCTATGCCATTCTCATTCTTACAGTGTAGTACTTATTCTCAGGAATAGAGGTGCATACGTCAGAGTATCGTGTGTACCATACCATCATGCACCCTCATTTCGCACGTGCCTGGGGGAGGGAGTGATATTTGTGATGGCCAATCTACTGTGAAGTTTTGACAGCTGTCCCCATTTAGGCCTGCATTCTTTGAGTCACATGGATCATGTACTTACAATAGTTTGACCATGAATGAGATGTATGGCAGTACTCTTATACCCCACACCAGCTTATCCTCTTTTAATTCTTCAGATACCTGGTCATTTGCACATTTATCAATTGGTACTGCTTCCTGTTGTGATAGATTTCCTCCAGTCCCTAGGGTGGAACCAAAGTCACATGCCTACAGTCCAGTGGAGCAATCACATTAGGGGAGTGGACATATTGCATATAAACGTGCCCTAGTGGCACACACCTTGTTTGGTGTGGTGGGCATTGTTATGCAATTAGGGACCTGTCACATTACAGCATCAAGCACCTGTACCAGCATTTTGCAGTAGGTTGGCTGGTATAAGCCATGTAGCATTCCTATGGTGTGCTAAAAGGTGCTCATTTCCAGGAGGTGTAGGAAAGCCACCATCTTCAGCAGGGGTGTAATCCCACACTGTAGGTCGACTTGTATTTGGTTGAGCCCCTGAGCTATTGTTTCCCTGTTCAGCCACTACAGTGTGAATATCTGCTCATTGGTCATTGTGTAGGGGTAGGGTCTGATGAAGGGTATGGGAGGCATCCTCGCTACAAGTCTTCTATACCTTCGCTGCGCTGATATTCTTTGCAGCCGCTGCACTGCATATCTCTGCAATTCGATGCACAACAGCAAACTCTGGATCCATGTCTTCTAAGGGCTGCACTTTGCTTGGAAATAGGTTTGGTCAAAGATGCCAGTCTTAAACATTCTTTTGGATGCATCTGTTGCCTAATTTCCATCACCTGCGTGAAATTTACAGCCACCTTTGAGGTGGAGATAACTGCACTGATATTTTGGAGAAAATATTGCCTATTTGTTCGTGTTATTTTGGCGGTATTTCATTTTATAATATAGCGCAATTATGGGCAACGACGCCAGGCCTCCCCAGGCGAGGCCAGGTAACTGTTGCCTCATGGTGGGAGGCCCAGGAGAGGGGCAGCACCCCTCTCCCAAGGCCAGCTCCCCTCTCCTCCAACTGATAGCGCAGGAAGGGTGAGGTTATAAAAATACTTCACCCTTCCACAAATAACAAATGGGTGCATTGCACCCAGGGGTCAGCAGGAGCAGCCTGGCAGGGAGGTACAAAGAGATGCCCCCCCCCCCCGGGGGCACAGATAGTCAGCCACATGGCTGGTCTGGGGGCTGGGTTACTTCACTGAACTGTACTTCAAGGACCCAGGGGCTTCAGAAAAAGCACAAACTGTTTGTGGACCCTGCACGGGGACCCAAACACTCTAAGGAAGTTCACTGTGCATCTTCCTGGTTTTTTTCTTTTCTTTTCAAAGTATGCTGTGTACTCAGTGTCTTTGTTTGCTTCTTTGTTTGTGTCTTTGTTTGCTTTCAACTCCTGACTATCTCCTCTCCCAAATTTGCCGCGTACGCAGCGCCTTGGTGTTTATTTCCCCAGCACAAACATCATCCTGTTCATGGAAACAACAAACAGCTGAGGGAGTGGGCCAGAGTCAAATAGCCAGTGTTTCCAAGGGAGCGACTCCAACGCGAGGCGACAGACAGCGTGCACAGCGAGGTGTTTCATCTTGGTGGGCAGAGGAGAACGGAGTCTTTTGTGTGAAACCGAGGTTTAACCCGGCACAGACGGGGTGCAACCTAATATCAATTAAGTTAGCCCCTGTGCTGGGATTGCCCGGCAATGGAAGGTCAAAGCAACCCCCTGTGAGGTTTATAAGTAACGCGTGGTGGTATTGGAAGCAAGCCAACACAGAGCAGAGGCGGAGGTTGTCCGGCGCTGCGAGAGGAAGAGATACGGCAGTTAAAGACAATTTGTTTGCCCATGAGCAGAAACTAGCAGGGATTAGAGTGGGGCGTTACACCAAATATAATGTATATTTTATAGAAAAAACGCAAAGAAAAGGGGAAATGGTTACCGAAATAACAGAGTGGTTTTAATTCACGCAATTTTAGCAGTGCACGATTCAGGGCCTAACTACGTTGAGAGTTTGTTTCAATGCTGATGGCAGGCAATGTTTTAAGCATGTAAAAGCATCCTCCAGCAACAAACCTGTTTTTTGAATGGTGCAGGCTACATAGACAGCGTTTAGCAGTGCACGTTTAAGGGCCAAACAAAGCGAGGGTTTGGTTAATGCGGACAGCAGCCGGTTTAAGCATGTACTAGCGTCCTCCAGCAACAAGCCTGATTTTTAAGTATTGCACCCTACAGGGCAGCTACACTGCGTTAGTTGTGCAAAATTCCAGGACAAAAAACAAAATCGTAATAGTGAAAATATTAAGAAAGTTGAGTGAAACATAAGAGGCAGCCCAAAAAGCGTTTTACAGCAGCAGTGCATGATATTGCTAATTTCAGGTTGCGCTTTGCATGGCAACATTGGGAATATATTAGGAATAAATACAGAGCCAAACAAGGGTTTACATAGAATTTGTACAAACTGCCTGAAAGTATTCAGAGGGAATTTTGTTTGACATATAGGCACACGGTTTAAACTATACTGCATAAGAAGTTTAGACAATAAGACAGTCCAGTAAAGACAACTGCAGCTGACAGTACCCTGGTCTGGGCACAACACCAGGCAGTTAATCAACACGAGAAGAAGCATGGCACCCAAACGAAAGCCCCAAGAACCCACTAACACACCACAAAAACCTAAATCACCACACCTACAAGCTGCAATTGAGTCAGCGGAGCACTATGATTGGGACTGGGTCAGAGAGCATTTATACGGCTTACCAAAGGCAGGGTTGCCAGTTCCAGCAGGTTTGAAAGATAGCTCCCCTCCGCCAAAGAAAAACAAGGCACCTGAGGGCGCATGCAAAGGTAATGAAAACAGTATATTGTCAAAATTATGTGAGAATATGAAGGAGATGCAACACATGATGCTGGAATTTAGGGAAAGCAATAGGCACCTAAAGACCTAGAATGGGCAACAGGCCACAACATACCATTGAAACCCACAATAATTATAGACCCTGTGCCACCTGTTGTACCACCAACACCAGTAACTATACCCACAGTGCCACCAACACCGGTGGACACACCCATAGTACCAGCAACTCCAGTGACCACACCCCTGGGATCACCAACACAAATGGCTGCACCAACAGGGACAGACCTGGCAAGGCACCTGAAAGCATGGGCGATGCCCACAGCAAACACCACAGGGCTAATAGACATGAGCAGCAGCAGCTCGTCAGATATTTTGATATTTAGCAGTGCACAACTTGATTTAAAACTGAGTTCCTTTGAAACGGAAATACTTAACAGGTACAAGAAATCCCTGGCATGGAACATCGATATATCGAGTAAAGAGGCCATATGGATAAAATAATTCATTTAAATATTTTCACTCGTAGAAGCCCAAGGCAATGGGAGAGATGCTTTCAGGGATCCCAAGAAGATAGAGGACAATGCCATAGCAAGGAACGCCCAGGTAGAGCAGAACTGGGATAACTGGTTGAAATCATTTGCTATCTTAGCAACCATATACTTGGAAAAATTCCCTGGGCATGGGACTAACTATGGGCATACATGGACAAAAATCAGAGAGGCAAAGCTTGCCTACAAAGGAAAGGTATGGCTAGCATACAATATTAGATTCAGAAGGAGTATGTCAGAAAGGCCAGCCATAGAATGGCATGAAGTACAGAATGATCTATACATACTGAACACCGAGCCTCCATCAGAGGAGTAGGTTGCTCAAGCAGCTGGCAAATCATATAAAAACCCACAAGGGGGAAACATAAGTTTTGAGAATGAAAGACATAGGAAGGGAGAGCAGCCCTTTCAGAAGGATCAGCCATGGGCGGCTCGGGCAAATACCCGCGGACAGAGCAAAAACCACACCAAAAAATCCAATATTCCATGCCGGAATTATGGAAAAAAACCAGTGCACATGGGGTAAGGAGTGCTGGTATAAACACAGCTGCTCCGATTGCAACGGAGAACACCCGGCAAGCAACTGCACCAGATTGCCCACCAAAAACACCAAAAAAGAAGAGCAGTAAAGAAACAATGCCGCCAGTGCTGAGCAGGGCAGAACCCCCATCAATCACAAACATTTTAGCAAAACACGAATGAGTTATCCTGACAAAGAAATCAGTGCAGCAATCGACCAGGGTTTCAAAAAGGTTTTCATTATCCCGTTTAACGGAGTGGGGTCCAATAAAATCCCCAAAAATGTGGTCTCAGCCAGAGACAACCCAAAAATAGTGAGAATAAAAATCAAGAAAGGGCTACGCCTGGGCAGGATTGCGGGCCCGTGGGATACAATGCCATTCTCAAACTACCTAGTGTCACCACTAGGCCTGCTACCTAAAAAAGAACTTGGTAAGATGAGGCTAATACACCATTGGTCATATCCCAGGGGGCTGTTCGCTCAATGATGGCATCCCACACACTGAATCCGCGGTTACCTACACGCATTTTCAGGAGGCTTTAAGATTAATACAAGACTGCGGCAGAAAAGTCCTGATGGCAAAATTGGACATTAAATCCGCGTTTAGGTTACTACCAGTCCACCCAAGTTCCTAGCAATGGCTAAGGTTTATGTTTGATAAAAAAAATATGTGGACAGATGCCTCCCCATGGGGTGTGCAGTAGCCTGTGCCCTTTTCGAGCAATTCAGCACCTTTTTCCAATGGGAATTTCAGAAACAAGTACCAGGGGTCAGAGTGGTGCACTACCTGGACGATTTCATGGTGATGGGCCCAACAGAGTCAGATAAATGCAGTAGGGCACTAACAGAGTTGGAAAACATGGCTGCACAAAGGGGCATCCCATTGGCAGCGGAAAAGACAACTAAGCCATTCACAAACATTGTCTTTCTGGGGATAGAGATAGACTCAGCAGACAGCCTATGCAGAATCCCAAAAACAAAAATAGCAGAACTTTTGGACAAAATCCAAGAGCTAAGCACAAAGAACAAGGGCTCAGTAAGGGAATTACAATCACTAGCAGGCAGTCTCAATTTCACAGCCAGGATCATTCCGCAGGGTAAAGTATTCTCCAGAAGCCTGGAGTTTAAAACCAAAGCATGCACAAACCCCACCTGCACATCAGGCTAGGCGAAGAAGTGAAGGAAGATCTTAAAGTCTGGATGAATTTCCTCCCAAATTTCAACAGGACCACACTCTGGCGCGCGCCATTGAACACTGGGGCAAACATTGTCCTCTTTACGGATGCAGCAGGAAGCAAGTGTTTTGGGGCCATGCTAGACACAGAATGGGTGGCCGGACAATGGCCCGAGGCATGGCACACAGCAGAATGGCCAGAAAACATCACTCTGTTAGAAATATTTCCCATCCTGCTAACCATACACATATGGGGCAGGCGGCTGGCAAACATGGAACTCATGGTATGGTGTGACAACATGGCAGTGGGAGGAATCAAAAACAAAAGAACTACCAAATGCCACTTGGTGCTCAGGGTACTACGAGCCATCACAGCGGTCACACTGAAAACATTGTTGTTAAGGCAAAACACACTGCGGGAGCGAATAATAACGTTGCTGAGGCTTTATCTCCTTTCAGTGAAAAAGATTCCGGGAGCTAGCGCTGCATGCCCAGGAAAAGATGACACCAATCCCAGCGGACTGCTGGGAAATAATGGCCCAGCCTTCACCAGTGGAATTAGCACTGGAGATATTACCACTGTTTTTTGGCGCTTATTCCTCTGGTGCTAATCCTAAAGGCAGAATGAGCACTTGCAGAATTATCACTGATATTTATGCAGCTTGCAATTTGGCAGTGAGGTAAAAGGGAGAGTAATGGAATCACTGCCACTTGTTTTACCCCACCACCAAACACTGAATGAGCCACATAGCGTTCAATGCAAACAGAAGCATAAAAACAACATAGCATACCTGCTCCCATGCAGGGAAGAGAGTGTGGCAATTGTATGGGCCTCTTGGCATCTCCACCTATTTCTCTATGGCAAAGCATTCACGGTAATCTCAGACCACCATTCCCTCCTAACTATATTTGGTAACCCTTAGGCATGCAGTTCACCAAAAATAACCAGGTGAGGGCTACAGCACTGTAATTTAGCAATGGATCAGAAACACAGAAGGATGCCAAACTGGGTGACTTTTTGTCTTTCTACCAGTGTCTGCATGCATCAGGCACAACTCACTGCATAGGCCATCTCATTGTACTTTTGTAGCATTATTAGCGGAGGCAAGTACCCATAGTTCTCTTGTATCGTCGTATCCCCACCATGACCCATATAACACAACTTTAAAATCCTGTTAACACTATTCCCTAACCCTGCAACCTACTAAAAATGCTGCAAAGAAATTGGTAACGTGGCCCTTCAACAAATGCGGTAAAATGGCTGTATTGAGCTACGCAGGTATCATCTACACATCAAAGGAAAGCACCCGTGTTTCACCAATACATTAACTATATAATAAAAATGTCAAAATGGAATGTGTTCCACTTAAAAAGAATGAGTGCAATTCTTCACAGGACCCAACATACACATCATCACGCAGTGTCTCAACACTGGCAAATGGAAACATGTGCGAGGACTGGTGAGAGAAGCTACTGAAATAGATCACCAGAGTATATTTATTAATGAGGTCTCCGTACCTGCCTCTCCTATTCTACTAAGGAACAATAACATAGTTATTCCTTTTGTCATTAAATCAGAAAATAAAAGACTTTTCTGATGAAGGACACTGAGCGATATGTCTCTACAAAAATACTACATTTGAAACTGCATAAGTGCGTAGAGTATTCAATTAGACGTATAGCCCCTTTGGAGTGTAATCCATTAGGACTAAATCATCTGCTTATCCCAACCGAGAGATGGGGGAAGAGCCACGTTTGCGGGGATGAAGGTTAATATAAAATAGGGCTGTTTGTATATCAGACAAATATAGGTTAGAACGAGCAGGTGCTAGTATGCCACCCTGCTTTATACCTTTATAGGTTGGAATACATTTGGTGACACACCCTCTGTAATCTAAACGTACTTTAATTCTAGTATTAGTATGGAAGTGTGTAATCAATGTCAGAAGTCCTACAGTGAGATTCCAGGCCATAAACTTACACCATATAGTACTTCTAAGGACAGTGTCAAAAGCAGCACTGAAGTCTGTAGGCAGCATGCACTGGTTGGTTCTGTGTATTCCAAGGTGCTTCAACTAAAGTTACTAGTGCTAATATGTTATGCAAAGTACTAGACTGTTTTCGAAAACCAGTTTGGTGAAAAGGGATACTATTGTAAAGATCTATCCAGGAGGTATGTTCCTTTTATATACATTCTGGCAAAGATGTTGGCTGGGGTATCTAGCATTGCAAGTATTCTATAATTGCTGGGATTTTTCCAAATTCCTTTTTTCTGAACACGAACAATGATGCTGTCCGTCCATGAGGTAGGATGTTGACTAGTTGGGCTAATGGTGATAAATCGCAAGTGCAATGCTTCTGCCCAAATAAGTCAAGTAATCTTTAATAGAGCATTGCATAATCCATGCAGACCTGGCGTTCTTGAGGAATTTATGCTCTTTATAATATTGTCGATTTGTGAGACAGTGGTCGAGTAAGTGCAGTAATGAGGTATATTAATCATGGATTTTGGGGGCTGGAAATGTGTTACACCTGGATGGGTTTTGGGGGCATAAGATGCACTTAGCTGTATGTCGGGGTAAGAAATGCGCTACACTTGGATGGATGCATTTGGTTTCAACAAGGAGGAGGATAAATAAATAGTTACATTTGATTCATGTGGAGTTTGGCAATGTTTCATACTCTACTGCATATGTGGGCAGGCTTTGTCTCTGCAGCTAAACACTTAAGGTGGGAACTTTATCAAACTAGAAGGACCTGGAGATGGGCTATGTCTCATTCCAAGATCCACAAAGAGGCTGGGTATTGATTGTAGTTAGATCGTGTGTGATATTAAGTACTGCTCCTGGCACCTTGTTTGAATCTAAGGGGTAAACAATGTTTATTTTATAGCTAACCAATGTATTCCCATCACACTCTGCACCTTCAGAAACTTAGCCGAAGGCACAGCCTCACTCCCTGTTAGGACTGTTTTTCTATTCTCTGGCCTGGGGGACAGGTGTATAGAAGGGCAACCTACATTGCGCCAAGGACAACTCTGGGAGCTGTAGCCAAACCAGTTCAAGGTAGCAGTGCTGAGAGGTATAGGCTAAGTCTCAATGGGTGTCACAAATTACACTTAGACAGTATGTATAAAAATAAAGTTATCTATTTATGGGCAAGCAACACTATGAAAAATGACTACTAACAGGTAGAGTACCACACAACACTAATACTAGAATACATATATACAGTCACTAAGGCATAATACAAATTAAACCCCTGGAAAAGAAAGTACAGATTAGTTTATGCACGCCAGGTCCACATAGAATTAGCCCTAGTTTCAAAAGTCCTTCCCTCAGTTGTCTGGGGCCTTATGCCCACAAATAATTCAGGAAAGGTTCTGACAGTTTGTAACGCTGGTAAAAATGAAAGCAGGGTCTCTGGGGTCCAGTGAACAATTCCAAGGGTTAGAGGACAAGTTATTTTAGCTAACAAAAGTGTCCCAAACGTTCCTAAGGCGTGCGCGAGCAAGTACTGGCAAAGCCAAAGTATTGGAAACGTTTTAGAAAAGTTAGCAAAACTTTTAAAGGGATTTTAGGGGCAGGTAAGAACCACTGTAACTCACCCCCTGTACTCCGACTCTTCACAGGACTTGGCAGGTAAATGGAAGAAGGTCTGAGGTCATTTTTCCCACTGTCAACCTCAGTCCTGGATTTGCAGGGGTTGCAGGTTTGAGCAGATCTCCAGTCAGTGTCCTTGGCTGGTACAAGGCTCTTGGTTGCAGAATGCAGAAAAACAAAATGCAGGACCCCTCTCAGGACTGCACTTGACTCAGGTAAGCTGTTTCAAATGGTGGTCACCTCAGCACAGTGACGGAAAGAGACTCACTTGTCACGGTCAGACTTTCCCCTTCTCTCTCGGGTCCCCTTGAAGCTAGCAACATTTTGCTGAGGTAAGTCTTGTAGGACAAGCTGAGAATCTCCCAAGTTCCAGGCCTCAAACTGGTCAGCCACAGGGCAGTCCTGGGGCACTTCCGAAGGCTCTTCTTAGCAGAGTACCGAGCAGACATCAAGAATGGATCTTCCCGCTTCTACATGGGTCACAGCAAGACAGGGCTCTCCCCAGACAGCAGCAGAAGTTGGCTCCTTCAGGTTACTCTAGGATCTCTCCAGAGTTGGTGCAGGGGTCCACTTCTTATCCCAAAAGCCAGGTAAGACCAGAAACTCCCACTAGCTAATAATAGAACTAGCCCACACACACACCCCAGCAAGGGTCCAATCAGGACCACTGGCGGGAACACTCATGCGTATCACTCTGAAACACTGAAACCAATTTGCAATTCGGACGAGACAGTGCCAGCCACCATCCTGCCAGCAAACACACATAGCCCTCCAGTAGCCCACCAAAAGCCTCTGCTTTTCTGGGCACTTGAAGTCCATATAAGGATTGTCCTGGTCTCACAGGCAACAAAGATGGCTAAAAGAAAAGATGGCCAAAGGACAAGCAAACAACCTTGTGGAATGGCCATGTTTGGTCACTAGACACGAAAAGCACCAACAAATGGTAAAACGTGACTGCTGCCACCAGCTTGTACATTTAGCACAACTAGAGTAACCAAAAATCTTCTGAGTGTTAGTCTAGGACAAAAACAAAAGTGTACCCCATTGTACTAAATTGTAAGATGCATTGTACAATGAGAAAAAAGTTACCCCAAGTAATAACAAGTTGCTAAATGAGGCAACTACGTAACTAGACTAAGGGAAACAATGCTTCCCAGTACTGACAGCCTGGAGGACATGTCAGTTTCCCCATACAAAGTTTCCCCATAACAGATGAGAAAAACACAGAGTTGTGAAGATTAAGGCTTCACTGCACCGTAAAAAGTACAGCTCAGGATCAAAAACCAAAGTAAAAAGTTGCACTTAAGTTGTCTTTTTGCATATTTAACAACTATATCATACCTACTATAGTTATTGCATATCAACCTCCCCCGGATCCAGTCCATCTTACACAGCTTTGGCGCTATTGCAGGATATAAGGTCAATTATGATAAGTCGGAATTGATGCTGCTATGCACGGATATTCCCTGCGACCCGGGGGGTGGTGGCCCCATTTAGATTAGAATAAGGCTCCATCATATTGTCGGGGGAAATTCTGCCGGGGTCGGCCGGGCCGTCCGCAGACATCCGGGCAGGGAGGCCCCAACTCCTCCCATATATCCCAAAAGAGATAGAGTATGAGACACACGCAAGAAGCAAGGTGACTCTGCTGTTTATTAGACAAAACGGCAGGGATGGGTCAAGGAGCGTACGCGTCCGTCCTGACACACACACAATCGTGGGGCTCGCAGGCCCTTTTTACCTCAGTATGACGCGCTACTTGCGTCACCTTACAAAGTTTAGCAAAAAACCTATCTCCACTCTGGATTGGTTACTCGAGTGGTAGGGTTAGTATAGCACACATATAGAGAACGGTGTTAGTGGTTGAGGGTTAGTCAGGTGGTATACCTAGGCTGTCCCTTCAATTTGATACATGAAAGTTGTTACATGAAGACCTCTGAGGATTGGTCAATGTTAATGGCGTCAGTGATAGGAGCCCCATGTTCTGATTGGTCCGCTCGCGAGCCTCCCAGTCTGGGACTATCGCTGTTCCCAGCTCGCGGTGCACCTGTCATTTGCAACAATGTTTCACTATGGGTAGGTGTAAACAATGTGAGGAATTATTCATATATTGGGAGGTCGACTACTCCCACTGCTGCAGATGTCCAATGAGTCTTTTAATTGTATCTGCCTGTGTCTTGAAACGTGGGATTCAGGCGTCTCCTTCCTCCTGGGCTTGGCATCTTGTCAGGTTTGGCTTTGTCACGTGAGGTGGGACCGTGTTTTGAGGCAAAATTCAACACAATTAATATTGTTTTTCCTACTGTGTGCCTGGTTTATCTTGCTGGTGCGACCTTGGCGTTGGCTTGCAGCGTGCGAGATTGCAACATCGTGCCCTTGGCGGTGTGCTTTCGCCGGGCTCATTTTGCAGGGTCAGCAACCCAGTTCTTGCTTATTCAATGTTCATGGAAGCTTTTGCTTGCGGCCTACTTGGGCCTGGTGCATAGGTGGAACCGTTTGATGCAGAGCGCTTTAGGTTATGGTATCATATTGCTCTATCCTCAGTATCGTGTATCCGTTATATTCTTCATTATGGTACATGGTTCTTAGAAGAAGCGTGAGCAAGCCTTTTTAGATAAGTTCATGATGCGTCTTGCGTTTCTGCATTTTGAGAGCCTATGTGGAAAATAATAAAGATGCACGTCCGTGAGTATGTCTGTCGCCTACGTCATAGCACTGAGTATATTCTTCGTGTGGATTGGTGTGGGAGTGTCCGGTGTGCATGTTTGCACAGGTGTGCTGACCGTTGGCTAGGTCGTCATGGCATCTCTAACGACGTGTAGGTTTAGTCGAGTTGATCCGTGCCGCAGGTGTCGGCATGGACAGGGCGGGCTGCTGGGCAGGTAGATGGGCACATCCGTATGTTCCTGTACCAGGGTATTTGGTCGTCTGGTAGATAGGCAAACTCCTCTCGTGGCGGGTGTCTAGGCCGTGATCCTCTAGACCAAGCGCGAGGGGGGAAGGGCGGGAGCCTGTTCTTCCATTTTCCCACTTCAGTCCCCCCTCTGGTCGACTTGTCGACCACAAACATATCCTTTTCTTTATCTCCTCTTACTCTCCATATTTTAGTTATTCCTCCCAAATGTCCATAGTGGTTAACATGGTCTTCAAATGACCAATACATATATTCACACGTTCCTCCAGGAGTGCAGTATACCCATTTCCCTATGTAGCTCTTTGGGTTTCTTGGGTTTTCGAGCTTCACAGATGGTGGGTCCAGGTGCTTGGTGATGATCTGGTTGCGCAACTTCTCTCTTTCTTTTATGATTGTGCCTGTGTGTTGGCTGTCATCTGTTGGCATCAAGAGGTGTATACCAACCATTTCGATCATCTCGTCTGTGGTGCGTGCCTTCCGGGCCTTCCAAAATCTTATTATGATCAGTGTAGCTCCAGCCAAAATAGTACATCCAACTATAATCTTCAGTCCATCTGACAGCCAAGATGGCATCCATGACCATAATATTGAGAACCAGCTCTCATCCTTTTTCACACCTTTACTTTCATCCATCATTTTTGAGTGCATCTGGGCCAGTTGTGATACAGCTTCCGTGAGTGTACCATTGTCAGCATCATTAGCAGGAATGAATGTGCAGCATGATTGTCCTATCTTTGCGCAAACTCCTCCTTCCATTGCTGTGAGGAGGTCCAGTACATATCTGTTCTGTAGTGCAACCATTCTTACTGCTCGCAATTCCTCTTTTATTGCGTTGAATCCATTTACTGTAGAGTTGATTGTCATCATTAGTTCCCACCTAGTTATCTGGAGCCATTTTGCGTTTGCGTAGGCCTGCAGTCCAGGATGTATTATTGAGGAGAAGAACATAGCTGCTCTGCTGAATAGTCTGTGTTCCGGCGGAATTGAGGTGAGTGCTGTTTCCGACCGTCCCCACAGGTAATTTCCTGTCAGAGGTTCTCCTTGTCTTTTCCTTCTGTTGAGGACAGTGTAGTTGCCGTTGCGTCGGTTCTCTGGCCCTTTCCGAGGCTGTGCAGATCTCCTCTTCCTTTTGTTCCCTTCATCCATCTTGGGGAAATTCGCCATATTCACATGCTTCTGGGGTACCACTAGTGATGGTACATTAACGTGTACTATAGTGCATAAACCATTCCACAAAGGGGGCAGTGTGTGGTACGCCTTGTCTCCACAGGCCCAGTAATGGTCCATTACTACTGCTGTTCCTGCTCCCCCCTCAGGTAACTCCATCACGCTTTCACAGTTGGTGTTGTATCCTACATCCACCTCTCCTTTATGTTGGTAGCATACCTTAGGCGCAGTTAGCGGCAGTATTGTTATTGGGTCTTCATCCTTTTCCATCCACGTGAGCATGGGTACGTACTTGATCCAAGTCATCCAACATCTATGGTTATGTCCATCAATAGTTGAAACATTTTCTCTTGTTACCATGTTGCTGCCAACCACTCCTATGTCCCATTTGTTGTTCATGTACACCTTCCCTGTTATTATCATCAGTGGTCTTTCCCAACATCCGTTTTTACCAGGGACTTCAGTGGCGTACCAATCACATGATAGGTACTGCAGTGTTACTTTCTTTGTTTCTCCTTTTTCAGGACCACTTGTTATGTATCTGAATCCTTCAGCATATAAACTGCTCTTGTGGTAACTCAAATAAGTCTTGAGGAAGTTGTTTTCATATGGATATGTATCTCGTGTTTTCCACACCAGTTGCACCACTGTCCCTTGAAATATTCCTTTCGTCTGGAACAGTGCCAGGTATATTATACATCGTGCTATTTTTCCATCTATCTCCGTGGCAACAAATGTTCGAGAAGCGCTCATGGCGTATGGGATCAATGAGCAAACGTAGCAGCTGTCTTCTGTTGTCTGCTTACCTATGTGGGTCATGTGTTGGTACCATATGTTGTTTGAGATGTGTGCTGAATCTTGTATGTAGTTGTTAATGCCTTTATTATCTGAGTATGTGCTGCGTTTAACTCTATTTTCCTTGTGTGGGATTTTACTAGTACCACCTGACGTAACACCTGTTGCAGCTGGGGGTGGGGGTGCATTAGGTTTGGGTACAGCTATAATATCAATAGCATAGCTGTACTGCCATACAGAGGCAGCCAAGAACCCGGTGATCATTAAAATCCCTATCAATTTTATTACAGATGCTAATTTCACCGGCATTTTGCTCTTACCTTGCTGCAGTCCGGCAGCTTATTCTTGCGACGTTACAGTTGCCCGCCTGAAAATTCTTAATATGCTTGTTATTGGTGTTAGTTGTCGTTTTTTAAGCTCTCCCTATCAGGTAGTCATTCAGTGCCCAGGCGAAGAGCTGTTCCCACGCCAATCTAAGCGATCTATCTCTTAGGGCAGGCAAGTATGGTTGGAGGTGGGGCATTGAGTGTTCTATGGCCAAGAGGAATGCTGTGTAGTAGACACGTACCCTCCTTCTTTTCAGGTACGTTGGCCGTTTTATTTCATATACAAATTGGTGTGACAATTCTTCCAGGTAATTATCGTCTGAGGGTACCATCTACTCCTGGGCAGTGAATTGGTTAGTTATTTACTTTCTTAACAGTACAATAATACGCTGTACCTGCATGTGTGAGAGAAAAGAAAGAGAACATTCAGGTGTTTACATGTGTATATGTGCAAGACAATGTCCTTCAGTTCAGTTATTACTACAGTGGGTAGGGGGGTCAATGGGCAGAGGGTTTGGGGCTCAACTGGCAGAAGTCTCTTTACTCTTTGATCGTGTAACCATGGGGTGGGCGGTATGGGGATCACCCCTTTCTTGTCTAGCAGTTGTCTCTGGGGAATCTGGGGGGTGGCAGGGTATGGGGACACTTAGGCCGTTAGTTGTGGTAGAAGTCTCTTCCTCCGTTGGTGACGCTGTTGTTGTTCTTCCAGTGGCCCTGTCGATGGCGCTGGGGCGGGTCTGGAGTTTGTAGATCTTTACGTCGTGTAGGTGGTTCCAGGCACGTTTGTCCTGTAGCTTTACTGCTCTCGTTGATACCTCCTCTACCAGATGGGGGCCAGTGAATCGTGGACTGTTCCACTTTCTGTTGAAATTGCGAAGTAGTACGTGGTCACCTTTAGCAACTTTGCACAGTCTTTCCTTTTCCAATTCTTTATCCACGTCTTCTTGTTGATCGCTGTTAGACCCGCCCCGCGTGCGCTCGAGCTGTTGAGACACAAACACTACACTAGTAATCAAAGAAGACACATATTGGTACATTTCATCACCAAGGACATCTGCAGTACTCTCGTGGTCGGTAAATGCTCTTGATGTTGGCGTTAGGGGAAGGCGCATTTGACGTCCGGTAACCACCTCGTGAGGGGTGAGGTGGTGGTCGGAACCTGGTCTATTCCTTAGCTCAAATAGGGCTAATGGAAGGCAATACAACCAACTCTTCTTTGTTGTTTGCTGTATTTTTGCAAGTGCCTCCTTTAATAGGCCATTCAGGCGTTCACATACACCGTTGGCCTGTGGGTGGTATGCACATGCAAATTTATGCTTGATGTTCAGCAAGGATGTGATGTGCTGGAACATTTCGTTTGCGAAATGTGGGCCATTGTCTGACCTCAGTACCTCGCACACTCCCCACCTGGGGAAGACCTGCCTCACTAGGAATTTAGCTGCTCTAAATGCATCTGGGTGTGAACAGGGCCCTGCTTCAATCCACCTCGAGAACGGGCATACTACTACAATCATATACCTATTTCCTTTACATACGTTGATCATATCAACATAGTCAATATGGAGATGTCGGAAAGGTCCCTCTGGCCGGGGTATAGTACCTCTTATCACCTTCAGAGTGTGACCGGCCGTAAACTGTTGACATGTGAGACAATTGCTGATAAAATTTGACACATGAGAATTTAACTCGGGGCAGAACCAGTCTTCCCTAATTCATGCTGCAATTACTTCCTTGCCTGTGTGGGCTGGGTGATGTAGTTGGCTCAGGGCGGTGTTCAATAGTGCCAGTGGTATTACAATCTTTCCAGTGTCACCCTGGCACCATAGTGCGTCGGTTGGTGACATTGTGCATCCTCTTTTTAGCCATATTTCTTTTTCTGCCATTGGTGCAGCCGCTTGTAGCTCCATTATCTGTGTGGCTGGGAGATGGGTGTAACCTTCTCTTATCAACATCTCCTTAGCCATTCCCCTCCCTCTCCCTCTCTGTGACTCTGGGGGTTTCCATATCTCACCAAAGTATGCAGCATACTTCGCATGTGCGTCTGCTGCTGCATTCCCTTTTGAGATGTGGTCTTCACCATTGGTGTGTGCGGTGCATTTGACCAAAGCTAATTCTTGGGGGTCATTTATTGCTTCAATTAGTTCAGCCAATAGGAGGGCATGTTGCACTGGAGTGCCATCAGCTCTCCTAAACCCTCTTCTCCTCCATTTCGACAGCCCTGAGTGGACAGTGGACGTAACATATGCACTGTCGGAATATATGGTCACTCGTTTGTCAAAGCTTTCCTTCAACGCCAAGATCAGTGCAATCAATTCTGCTGCTTGAGCGGAATAATGCTGTGGTAGTTGTACACATCTCATTGCCACACACACCGGTACCTCCATCATTTTTACCACTGCTGCCCCAGTCCTCCTTATACCATCCCTTTGGTCGATAGTTGATGACCCATCAATGAACAGGAGCTCACCTCCCTCTAGTGCGTTCTCTTCAACCTTTCTAGTACATGAGTACATTTCAGTTATTTGCGTACAGTCGTGGGCATAGTCTCCCTCCTCAATTACTTCTGCTAGGAACCTTGCAGGGTTGACCGTGCTACATCTAACAATTGATAGTTCAGCTCTGGATAAAATGATCTCATAACCTGATGCCCTTTGCGTGGTTAGGGTGGACTTAGGTTTATTCAATATTGCAAATAGTGCATGTTCCACAAACAGTGTAGTTGGGCACCCCCTGGTGATTGTTGATGCTTTCTCTACCGCAAAAGCAGCTGCGGCGAGACCTTGTTCGCAAGGGAAATTACCTAACATCACAGGATCTAATTGGCCGCTGTAAAATGCTACTGGTTTGTAGCCCATGCTTGTTTTTTGAGCCAACACTGCTTTCATTACTGCTGAGTCGCAATGTGAAAATATAAAGAATTGTCGCTCATAGTCTGGGGATGCCAGTACCGGAGCAGTTGATATCGCATCTTTCAATTCATCAAAAGCCTCTTTCATTTCCATTGTCCATCCCAACTTTTTCTCCCCTTTATTAGCTTCCTTTAACGCCTCAAGCAGGGGTCCTATGTATGAACTGTAATCAAATTCCCATGCTCTACAGTAGTTGCACAGACCCAGGAACTGCTGCAGTTCCCTCACTGTTTGCGGCACTGGTGTGTTTGAAATGGCCTGTGCTCTTTGTGGTGCAATCTTTCTTCCATGTTGGGATATGAGCTGACCAATGTAAAGTACCTGTTCTTGACAGTACTGTAACTTTTCCATGTCTACCTTATAACCTTTTTCAGCCAATATTGTCAACATCTTTAATGAGTCCTCTCTGCATGTTCTTTCATTTGTACTGCAAATTATTATGTCGTCGACATACTGCAACACTGTGCTTTCCACTTCAATGTTACCCAAATCCATCTGTATTACTCTGTTGAATATTGAGGGTGATTCGCAATACCCTTGTGGCAATCTGGTGTGTTTCCACTTTGTGTTTCTGTAAGTGAAGCTTGTCAGATCTTGTGAGCCTGGGTGCAATGGTATTGAGAAGAAAGCATTTTTAAGGTCAATCACTGTAAATCGTGATGCTTCTGCTGGAATGCCACACAATATTGTGGCCGGGTTTGCAGCTATGGGGTATTCTGCTTCTACTATGTTGTTCAAGGGCCTGAGATCCTGTATGAAGCGCCAAGACCCCCCTTTAGCCTTGCGCACTGGGTATACAGCCATGTTACATGCTGATTCTGAGGGGACTAATATGCCATTATCTATAAGGGCCGTTATGGTTTCATATATGCCCTCATCTGCCTCTTTTGATAGTGGGTACTGTTTCACTCTGGGGAGTATTGCACCTTTTTTCAATTTTATCCTTACTCCCCCTATACTTTTTATGCACCCCACGTCATAGGGGCTAGTAGTCCACAATGATGTGGGTACTTTTGTCATATCCTCCTTAAAGAAGGGAACTGGGGTGGATGTAGGTGCCTCAAGTGCCATTGCAATTTTCTGTGCTACTTGTTTGTACGCCACTCTTAGCCATATTTCCACACTCATCATAAACACCATTTCACCTTCCTCCTTTTCTTCTGAGAACAGCTCCTCATCTGACACCTGGGTCAGTCTACATCCTTCTGCTAGTGCTATCACTGCCCTCCATGCTCTTCCTTCTCTGTCTTGGGCATGTACAGCAATATAATCAGCTGTTGCTATAATGCTCTCAATGTCCACTGGAACCACCTTTCCTTCTGGTTCATTGACTGGTGTTTCTGGTCTGAACAAATAGGCTGCTGGCCTCCTCCAGATCTTTCCCTCTATCCCTGGCATCCATGCAAATGCCATGTCTGTCCCGTACTGGAAAAGTTCGCCATCTACTGGCTCGGCCCTAATCTCTGTCTGTCCGCAGTATGCTTGCATAATCTGTCGTGCTGTGAGCATGTTAATCCCTGGAGTAGAGCAAATTATGCCGTCTTCAGTAAAGGAGATCGTCATATTCAACCTGTTCATTATGTCTCTCCCCAGTATATTTACTGGTGAGGCACTATAATATAAAAGTGGAACTGACATGTCATAATCTCCTATAGATAAGGGAATGTTATCAGTAAAAGGAACCAACCCTCTAGCCCCAGAGAATCCTTGGGTGTTCATGGCTTCGCCTGACATCTTAAATTTACCTTCCCTTATGCAAGACCGGGTCGCCCCGGTGTCAACAAGGAATGATAATTTTTTGTCACCTATCGTTACCTCTATGCGTGGTTCCTCCGCACTATTAGGTGTTACTGACAGGATGGGCACACCAAGGCCGTCTGTGGGCTGTCCTATTGAGGGTACAACGATTGACCATTTCCTGTGTAAGGGTTGTGTCCCAGGACCGTCACCCTACCCAGTTGTGTTTGTTGTGCTTGGGGTTGTTGTGTTATCGCTACTTGTTGTTGTGGCAGTGAATATGTCTGTGGCTGTTGTTGTGTTATTAGTTGTTGCTGTTCATTTCCCTGTTGCAACGTCTGCTGTTGCTGTATGCCCTGCTGTTCCTGTGTGGGCCTTGGTTGTCCCTGTTCACTCCATGATGGTGTTCCTGGTCTTACTCTACACGTGCGTGACATGTGCCCTAATAATCCACAACTCCAACACACCGGTGGTTCCCTACTCTGCCATGGAAAGCTCCCTGTGTTGTCCTGGTATACTGGTTGCCCTGTGGGGTAGGAATTTCTAAGTCCTCCCACCTGCTGTTGTGTGTTATATCCGTATCCTCTCCCTCTCATAATTCCTCCTCTTCCCCTGTTGTAATTATAATACCTAGCTCCTGGCATTGAGTATCCTCCTCCCATGTTGGTCGTGTATGGTTGGAGCGGCGGCACCTGTTGTGTTATAGTCTGTGAGGGTGGTATTTGGGAGAGATCTTGTGCAGCCACTACTTGTGTGGGGCTTTGGGTCATTGTTGTAGGTGTAGTTATTAGTGCCCCTTCCATTGTGTATTTAGTAAGTTTTTTCTGTACTAGTTTAGCCTCTTCCGTTTTCCTGTCCTCTTCCTTTTGTTTCATTTTCCTTGCCAGGTCCTGCAATGATGCACTATTGTCAGTTGTATTTCTGGCCTTGCTTCCATTCCCACTACTTTCTTCAGTTGTTTCTGAACTCCTTCTGGGAGCCCTTGTACTAGTATATGATAAAATATTGCTGGTGTTTTATCCCATTTTTCTCTAGTTTCCATGCGCCACTTCTCTTGGATTTCCTGGATATAATCAACAGGATCTTCGTTCTCACGCATCTTGCGTGAGGTAATTGCTCCTATGTCTGATCTGTCTGGGTACTGTACCCTCAGTGCCTGCCATAGTGCATGTCTGCAGTTTGCGAATGGTGCCCCATCGTGCGATGTGTTTACTATTGTTACCCCAGGGATTCCCGCTCTCTTCCAAATGTCATCCGCTGCATCCCCTAATATCGATATTAGAAGGCCCTTTACATCTCCCACTGCCAGTTTCTGTCCTGCGGTGTATTTTTCCATTTCATATATCCATTTACCCGCACCTCCACTTAATGATGGGAGCCTGCACTTTATATTCTCTTTGTCTGTATGCTTCCAAGGGACGTACTGTGGTCTAACTCCTCCCCTCTCCAGAAGTGGCATTAAGTTGTGTCTCATTTTACCCCTTGGGTTCCATAAAATCGAGTCCTCACACCCCTCCTCTACTTCCCTCTCTTCTACATCGTCAATTTCGTCCGTATTTCCCCTGCTCGTAACTCTTTCTTCTCCATCCTTTCCCCTTCTTCCATCATTTCCTGTATTTAATGTGGGCGTGTGTATTCGTCCTTCCTGCCTGCGTCTAGGGAGGTCTCTAAGCCGACATGCATAGGGTGTCAGTTCGTTTGTGAAGGGCGCAAGTTTTACTGTACGTAATGACCGTGAGGTGGTTGAGCATGTAGGGTGGGATGGGAGAGGGCGTGATGGGAACGGTGTGGCCTCATGTGTCTGTCTTTCCGCTATTCCTTGCTCTTCCTCCTCACTTCTCTCCAGTTCATCCTTTCTCCCACGGATCCATGGTGAGTCTGTGTTGGTCCGGGTGATGTATAGTTTATCTAGGCTTTCCCTTTCACTGTTTCTTCCTTCCTTCTCCACTCCTTCTTCTTCCTCGCTACAAAAGTCAGTCATAAATGGCACCCCCCACTCGGTCTTTTTCCCCTTGATGGTTACTGTTTTTAAGTCTATTAGGTCCAGTTATCCCTTTTCTCCTTTATCAACCGCTCCCCTTTGCGCTGATGTTGTTGCTACTTATTTGTCTCTATATACATCCCCCCTTACTTCACTCTCCCTTCTCCTATCTTCTCTTTCTCCTTCATTTCTCTCCTCCATCTCCCTACCATTTTCCTCCCTTTTCCTTTTTAATTCCTCCATTACTTCACTACTCACCTTTTCCAATATCCTTTCATCCTCTTTCTTCCTTTCCCATCTCATCCTCTCCCTTTCTAATATACTCTCTATCACCCTCCCTTCTTTGTATTTCTTAGTCGTTTCTGATAGTAATCTCTTCTTCCACATTGCCATTTCTCTTTCTTTCTCTTCTTCTTCCCTTTTCTTCTCTCGTAGCACTGCTCTTGATACCCTTTCTGCTGCTGCTTTTACCCTTTCAGCTTCTCTCCTTTGCTCCTCAGTTCGTTCCCTTATTTTTTCCAATTCGTTCTTACCTTCTTTCCTTTCCCTCGCTCTCTCTCTTTCCTCCCTCTCGAGCTGTTTGATCAGTTCATTCTGCTCATCCCTTAACTCTGCTAGTCGTTCCTCCAAAATCTCTTCCTTTTGTCGTAACAGCTCTTCCCCTCTCATTCCACTCTCCCTGGTATTATCCTCGTCTATTTTCCTTACTACCTCCTTCTCTTCTCCTGTTAATGAAACTCGTAATTTTAATAGTATCTGCGCAGCTACCCACTCATCATGTCCTATTTCCACAGTTTGTTCTTCTCCAGTCCTCCCCTCCCCTGCTGGCATCTTCCTATGAGCCACATATGGTGGCGGGCTGTATGCCGGGTTCGAGTACCCCTCAGCCGCCCTTAACTGTCCTCTTTCTATTTCTCCTAATTCTCTTAAAGGGTACAACCCCCCTCCCTCTGTTTTCACTACCTTTGCTAGGGGTATATCGTTGCTCTGTTCCTTTTTTATTTAATTTGATTTATTGTTCTTTTCTCTTCCCTCTTGTCCATTCCCCGTGTTCTTTGGGTCTTCACTCCCCTTTTTCCCATCCTCTCCTTCCTCCTTAATCTCCTTTTCTTCCGGTATTTCCCCCACAGTGAACATTCCATTTGGTCCTGGTCGGGACCCTTGGAACATCCTCCATAAGTTAAACACCTCCACGTGGTTTGCCAACTTCTTCCCTTTGTATGTATTATGCAGATGGTTTAATAGTGAATGTTGGGCATATGGATCAAAGCTACCATTAGGCGGCCATGGTGTTATCATTTTGTTGTCCGTCCCCTGTGTCCATTCTATGCTATACTTGATCAGTTTCTCCCTATGGGGTGACAGTGTTGTACATATGTGTTGTAGTGGGGTAGTGAGGGTGTTCCCCCACCCTCCCGATCCTATCCCGTGTGACATAGTAGCGCTCCACTTGTTACCCTTCCCCTTTTTGGTAGCGGTTATCTCACTAGCAGTTTACAATATACAGCCTTATATCGTTACCTGGCCCCGTAAGTTTGGGGACTTGCCATAGTCCGCTGAGGAAAATTATTAAAATATAGTATTTACATTTGTATATTTTCTTCTGTCTTTCTTCCTTTACACAACACCCTTACGGCCCCCTGCGGCCGAGGCACACGTAGCCCCCTGCGGCTGCGTACCCCTTGTGACGTTCTTATACAGTCGTCCTATTTTCATTTGCTCCTCCTCCTTCTTCTACACTTGCCAAGGCCGGCGTTCTCCGTGCGCAGCCACGTCCCCCGTTTCGCCTTTCCTCGATCAATTCATTACCGTTTATCTCCGTTTCCACTCCCTTACCACAGTTCTCTTCCCCACCACTCTCAGAAAGAAAGATGCCTTGTGCTCGGGATATCCTATGAAAGCCCTACTGGTGACGTCACCGATCGCTTCAAACTACTGGTAAGTTCTTCATATATTCTTTAAGTCCAAAATACACTTGCAATTTACCCCCGTTAACCTCACAGCTGTCTTCCTGTCACTCCTGGAACAAGGTAATCAATAATATAATCGGACTGCGCACGCTGCGTCGCCTCGCGTGTGATACGCCCCTCGACAGGAGGGCTTAACCAGCCAATTATCTTCCGTATTGGGCAACTAACTAGCTACCGCCTACAGGGAAACGTCATCTACCTATCGAGTTTCTTGCTCGAACAATAGGGATCCTCATCTACTCATTGATCAATAAATGCCAAGTCGTAGGAAACCACATACACACACACCCTTAAACGTAGTCGCGACCTAGGCCAATCAGTGTCTACGAGCGGCCGCACGTGATGTTTTCGTGCTCCGCCCCCTTTTCTCGCGTAACGTAACCGACTGCTCTCGCACTCGTTCGGCTACCATTCATTTCATTGCCTACACTAAATTGTCAAACCTTCGCCGCGCACCTGTGCAACACCTCCCACCTCCCGTATTTAATTCCTCCCCCCTCCCTCACAATTTCACATTGCTTGTTGTGCGTGGCATGCTCACCAAGTTCTCTTGATGCGGGGCCGCTCGACTGCGTGCATCCCTCCAAGCGGCTCGCCACCTCCCCTCGTCTGGACCACGTCTGGACACTCGCCAACCGCGGGTGGGATACTTCTCAACCGGCTCCCGAAGGCCAATATCCGGATTGCGCTGTCCGGTCTTCTCGCAGTTCCGCGATGGTCCTGTAGTCCTCAGAAGGGGGCAACGGCAGAGGGGGCCGTGCCGCCGGGCCTCCTCGCAACGGGATTACCTGGAAAAAGTAAAAATAAAAAAGCAGATCTTAAACAGATCTCAGCAGTGCCTCCAACTTGTCGGGGGGAAATTCTGCCGGGGTCGGCCGGGCCGTCCGCAGACCTCCGGGCAGGGAAGCCCCAACTCCTCCCGTATATCCCAAAAGAGATAGAGTATGAGACACACGCAAGAAGCAAGGTGACTCTGCTGTTTATTAGACAAAACGGCAGGGATGGGTCAAGGAGTGTACGCGTCTGTCCTGACACACACACAATCGTGGGGCTCGCAGGCCCTTTTTACCTTAGTATGACGCGCTACTTGCGTCACCTTACAAAGTTTAGCAAAAAACCTATCTCCACTCTGGATTGGTTTCTCGAGTGGTAGGGTTAGTATAGCACACATATAGAGAACGGTGTTAGTGGTTGAGGGTTAGTCAGGTGGTATACCTGGGCTGTCCCTTCAATTTGATACATGAAAGTTGTTACATGAAGACCTCTGAGGATTGGTCAATGTTAATGGCGTCAGTGATAGGAGCCCCATGTTCTGATTGGTCCGCTCGCGAGCCTCCCAGTCTGGGACTATCGCTGTTCCCAGCTCGCGGTGCACCTGTCATTTGCAACAATGTTTCACTATGGGTAGGTGTAAACAATGTGAGGAATTATTCATATATTGGGAGGTCGACTACTCCCACTGCTGCAGATGTCCAATGAGTCTTTTAATTGTATCTGCCTGTGTCTTGAAACGTGGGATTCAGGCGTCTCCTTCCTCCTGGGCTTGGCATCTTGTCAGGTTTGGCTTTGTCACGTGAGGTGGGACCGTGTTTTGAGGCAAAATTCAACACAATTAATATTGTTTTTCCTACTGTGTGCCTGGTTTATCTTGCAGGTGCGACCTTGGCATTGGCTTGCAGCGTGCGAGATTGCAACATCGTGCCCTTGGCGGTGTGCTTTCGCCGGGCTCATTTTGCAGGGTCAGCAACCCAGTTCTTGCTTATTCAATGTTCATGGAAGCTTTTGCTTGCGGCCTACTTGGGCCTGGTGCATAGGTGGAACCGTTTGATGCAGAGCGCTTTAGGTTATGGTGTCATATTGCTCTATCCTCAGTATCGTGTCTCCGTTATATTCTTCATTATGGTACATGGTTCTTAGAAGAAGCGTGAGCAAGCCTTTTTAGATAAGTTCATGATGCATCTTGCGTTTCTGCATTTTGAGAGCCTATGTGGAAAATAATAAAGATGCACGTCCGTGAGTATGTCTGTCGCCTACGTCATAGCACTGAGTATATTCTTCGTGTGGATTGGTGTGGGAGTGTCCGGTGTGCATGTTTGCACAGGTGTGCTGACCGTTGGCTAGGTCGTCATGGCATCTCTAACGACGTGTAGGTTTAGTCGAGTTGATCCGTGCCGCAGGTGTCGGCATGGACAGGGCGGGCTGCTGGGCAGGTAGATGGGCACATCCGTATGTTCCTGTACCAGGGTATTTGGTCGTCTGGTAGATAGGCAAACTCCTCTCGTGGCGGGTGTCTAGGCCGTGATCCTATAGGCCAAGCGCGAGGGGGGAAGGGCGGGAGCCTGTTCTTCCATTTTCCCACTTCAATATATTTGGGCATACACATAGGTTCCTCAATTGACACCCTAGTTCAGGATAACTATCCCATGTCAGTCTCAAAGATTCAGTCAGATTTGCTCAGGTGGAACATGCTGCCCCTGTCCTTGCAGAGTAGGATTAACGTGGTAAAAATGAATATCCTACCAAAATTAGTTTATTTGTCACAAATGATCCCCTCACCCACGCTCCCAAGAATGAGGCAGGATCTCGATTGGCACATTGGGAAATGTATCTGGCTACATAAGAGAGTTAGATTGAAATATGAATGGCTATATGCCTCCCAACAAGACTAGCACTCCCCTCTGGGTGATCATACTTTTTGGCAGCGCAAGCCTGCTTCATCAAGCAATGGTTGAACCCAAACAACGTGACCAGCTGGCATAAATCTGAACTGGCAATCTTAAACCCCTTACAGTGCAGGAAACCGTGGCTTGACTGTGGTCCCGTCTCCCATGTCACATTATGTCGCACCCCAAAAGGGATCTTCGCTGAAGTATTGATCTCAGATTTTGGAAAAAATGGGTGTGGATGCAAATGTAGTGCTGCCGTGGATCGGCCTCTGGACGTGGCTCCTGATAAGTTTGAAAGGGGAAAAGAGATGGGCCAAGTGTGAAGCGTGGCGGCAAGTTTGCATAATAGACCTATTTGAAGGTGCAAACTCGCTTCCATTCGCCGATGTTAGAGGCCTGCTAGGGCTGAGCAAACAAAGTGGCTGGAACACAGGGTAGTGATCTTACTGTTCTGTCCCAGTCGACTGAGACCACGTTCGACCACAGCCCCTCGAACTGCGAATTAGAATTAGAGACTGGCAAACTAGAGTGCCCCCAAGCTGAATGCTTTTTATCTGCTCAGAACAACATGGGGAGGAATGGGATATTGGCTGAACAATGGATGGCAGAGTTGGACATTTAGCTGAACTGTGGGGACATATACGCCTTTTTCTCATTGATCAATCAGGTATCGTATAATATGGGAAATAGGGAAATTCAATATTAAATTACTACACTCAGGCCAAGATGGCCACAATGAAACTGTGTCCTTTGACATAACAGTAATAATTTCCTGATACTAGCAAAGTAGATAAGTCATTAAACATATTGGCTTGTAGGATTCTCACTAGTCACTTTGTCTGCCCATGCACGCTCCTTTACTTTTCGAGTTTCTAGGACCAATGGTTCTAGTTTCACCCTTATACTCTAAGTGATGACCTTTTAGACTGGGTCTTGCCATAACCACCTGTATGAAAACAAAAAGAACTCCTTTTTAAAAGCCAAGAAGTTTCTTCTAGCCCCGAAGGTGACCTGTTTTTGAGTTGAAAAAAGACAAGGCCTTTCAGTGTACTCCGGTAAACCTATAGAGAACTGTGGTTCCGGTTTCTTAATGCCACTTGTACCTTGTTCTATAGTAAGAGACCGCCTCATCCAGATTCAACACTGACCTGTTGTTATTCTCTCTTTTTTTTCCCTTTTAGGGAATCAGCGCCCTACTAAAAAGCAGCGCTCCCTACACCTCTTACTATTGTAAAAGTTTGCAGTGTGGTAAGCCTCCCTGAGTTAATCATAAACTAAGGTTGAGTAGTTAGCTCTACTGTGATTAGAGCCTAACACAACCCACTTTAAATGTTGAGTTTATCTCTTATTCTCCCCCTCCGTCCCCTTTTTTCCTCAAGGTTATAGTCATTTATAACAAGAAGGAAACCACTAGGTTTAGGTGGAGGTCGTTTGTGCTGAATCCGATGTTATTAGTTTTTATGTAATTTATCACTTGTTTTTTCCTTTTCTTTTTTCTAATTTGTGTCAATATTTGGTGCGTTGTTTACGTTGGCAATGTATGGCAGATAACATTTTTCTACAACATTTTAAAAAAAAGGATTACATTGCAGTCGTATTTAGGTTTTATATGTTTTTTTAAAGAAAATAATGAAATATGGTACTATTAAAATAAATATATATATTTTTTTCAATTTTCTATGGTCCAGAACTGTGTTTTGGTTTGAACTGTGAAGTTGCACACCCCCGAGGGGTCACTATGAGCATTTACCTCATGAGTAGGGGGAGAAAGTGAGGCGCAGGATCACTTTTGTAAAAATTTTCCAGCGCGTGTAGGGCACGGTCCTGGCCTCAACCTAAAAAAGCCCTAGTCCTCTTCCAGTTGTTAGGTTATTTGCACGGCGCCCCCGCAGGACTTTTTTTCCACAAACCCGCAGGGCCCCTGTGAGTTTAGTCATTTGTATTCCCAAAAGTGTGAGGTTATAGCATGCACACAGGTCTGTGTTGAGTAAGGACGAGCATAGAGATAAAACTACTCCCTAAAGTGTTTATTCTGACAGGATCACTAAAGAGTGTTTCTCCATTTAACAATTAACAGAAAACTAATTGACAATGAGTGCAGACAAAGTGATTAGTTTTGATGACAAATATGTCACTGAACCTCTAGCAAGAGCGTCTATTTTTTCAGAAGAGGGCGAAGGTTCACTAATTTCTAACCTAAGCAATTGGGATGAGCTACTACAGCTAACAAAAGTCTCATCAGAACAGAGCTCCATGGCTCCATTATGATAGAATATTTAAGAGCAGGTACCCTCCCACAAGGACTCATTGTTCACAACGAGCCCAAGTTATTTTTAGACAACAAAGATTTTGTCATTAAATGGAGCTATATAGCCAATAAATGTGGGAGAGATTGGCTAATTTGAATTATAGATACGGCTGAAGAGATGTCTATTAAAATTACAGCAGAGTTATCCACGATGGAGGCAGACATTAAGAAACTAGTCCCCTTAGACACGTTTAAACGTAGACTAGACGAAATTTTGAAAGAGATGGTAGATTTTAACGAATACACAACGAAAGAAAGGATAAAGAGGATGAAAAAAGATCTCACAGAGTTCTCACACGAAAAAGCCTTCAAATATACCCAGGAAGGATATGATCCGTTGAAAAACCAAACAGGCCAGTTCCAGAAACAACGTAAAGTGAATTTTGGTAATACTTCATATACATCTGGAACTTCAGGCGACGAGAATACTTCATTCTCAAGGGCTAAAAGGAATAGTAATAGACCCACTAGACAACAAGGACGTGGTAGACAGAATAGTCGCGGACGCCCCATGTACACTAGACCTAATAGAGGGCGGTCAGGCCCGCCACCTCAAAGGCATCGTTTTTTAGAAGAAGCGCAACACAACGATTGGGATTATGCCCCACACCAACTCAGGAGCACCAGGGGTTACTAGTAAATTTTTCAAAATATACCCCATCTAAAACAGAAGAAGCATTACTGAACAAAGGTTTAGGCTTCGTACCTACCACACCCTCTGATGGGTTTAAATTAAGAACAGACATTCATCAGTTATTCCACAAGATCCATTTGAAACAGTTTTTCCATGCCAACACCTATGACAAAGAGCCAAATAACAGCGGTTTAAAGAACCCTTCAAGTTTTTGCCCTCCTACAACTAGCCAGACACCAGAAGCACAGGTCTTTGAGAAAAGAGTCTTGTCAGAATTAAAACTGTTGGAACAAAACAATATCACTACACATCAATTTCAAAATCTAACACGCGCAGAACGGATAGCTTTAAAATGCTTGAAGGATAACACTGAGATAGTAGTGCGCAAAGCAGACAAAGGCGGTGCCATTGTACTGTTAGATCGTGAAGCCTATATTCTAGAATGTAAACGACAACTGAAAGACCAGACATTCTATAAGAAAATTCAAGAAGATCCAACACCTCGATTGAAGTCCTTGATTGAAGAAAAAATCAATAAAGCCCTAGAGAGAGGGTGGATATGTAAACAAGAACATGAATTTTTAATGGCAAAGAAACCGACCATACCTCAGTTCTACATTTTGCCCAAAATTCATAAATAATTATCCAATCCTCCTGGACGCCCAATTGTGTCCGGATTAGGTTCACTGCTAGAACCTTTGTCAAAAAAAGCAGATGCCTACTTAAAACCTTTTGTGCTAGAAATGTATTCCTTTATTCAGGATACTACAGAGGTTATTACAATAATCGAGAATTACCCATTCAATAACCAAACACAATTGCTAGTGAGTCTCAACATTGTGTCATTATACACATGTATTCCTCAAGATCTTACCCTAGAGGTACTTGAAGATGTACTGTTAACTAAAAGAACAGAAGGTGAATGTCCTAACAGCTTAATCTTATGGTGCGCTTCGATGGCCTTGAAAGAGAATTTTTTCAGTTTTAATCAAGAACTGTTCCATCAAATTCATGGGACAGCGATGGGGTCATCAGTGGCCCCGTCCGCGGCTAATCTGTTTGTTGAATACTTTGAGAAAAATGTCATCTATGACCTCTCCAATCCATTCTTTTCCCATCTACAGATTTGGCGTAGGTTCATAGATGACATTTTATTAATCTGGGGAGTGCTTCAGAACTTGAAGCCTTCTTACACTGGCTCAATAAACAGAATACATTTCTGAAATGTACAGCTACAAGCAGTGCCAATGAGATCAACGTTCTTGATTTAACCATTTGGGCCAACACCGTCGATAATACCTTAAAGGTAAAGCCGTACAATAAAGCAACAGACCGTAACTCTTTGCTCCAGTTTGACAGTTGGCATCCGTGACACACAAGAGAAAATCTCCCTGTAGGACAATTCTTTAGATTAAAGCGCAATAGCTCCAATATTAGTACGTTTGAAAACGAAGCAGCAGTTCTAGGCGCCAAATTAACAGCAAGAGGATACCACAAAAAAATTGTAAAAACAGCCTGGAAACAGGCTAGGATCAACAACAGAGAAGCCCTCTTAGAATACAGGACAACAGAGAAAACCGAACAGCAAATAGTTTTCGTTAGTACTTTCAACCCACTTTCCAACAAGGTTAATGCCATTATTAAGCGTAATTGGCATATATTAAGCAGAGGCGAATGCCCTCTTCAATGCCCATTATGTGCATTTAAAAGAGGTCCAAATATCAAAGATTTAATCACCAGGAATGACATCTCTGCCAAACAACCTCAAAAAACGCTCACCAAATCCTGGGGAATGACCAAACTTATAGGGCATACTCCATGCGGCACATGCAGTTGCTGTGCAAGTACTCAACGGTCCAAAGAGGTAGATTTAGGTCTTAAGAGACCATGGCTACAACGCCAATTCACAAATTGTAATTCAAAAATGGTTTATTTATGTCATTTGGTGCCCGTGCCGCAAAATCTATATTGGGATGACCGAAAGAAAAGTAAAAGAGAGGATCACAGAACATAAAAGTTGCATACGTAACCACAACGTAACAGCTCCAATGGTAGGCCATTTTTTGCCGATGGATCACACACCTGAGTCCCTCACGTGGAGTGTACTCCTACAGCTGAATTCTACAGAACCAACATCAATTAATAAGAAAAACTTACAAACCAAGAACAAAGATTAATCTACCTTTGTAATTCAGTAGATACTGGTCTAAATGAATTGATCGACTGGAAGTCTTTGTAAAAAAGGTTAAATACAGGTTCTTAACACTTTTGGAATAATCAGCCAATATATGCATACAAGGCATTTTTTGTTTATGTATTTCCACCATATACCCATTCCTGAACACATCATCAAATTTCAGGAGTAATTATGCTATATGAAGCAATCCGGTGCAAACGTATAGAATTTTTGGGCTAATATTTAAAAATGAGCACCTAAGCAGATTTGCCATAGGAATAACAACAAAGGAGCTCAATACTACATTTAGTTGCCAGAACATAGTATCTACCTCGTATATTTACTGTGCCATTTCCGGCGTTTAGTTGTGATAGAGACGTGGTCCATCCCTGTGTTTGCTACTTTCGCCACACAGTAAGTTTCATTTCTATAGTTCTCCTATGGAGACCGTGTAAGCACAAAACGCGCATCAGCTTGCACGTACTAGTGTTTGTGCCCACAGCCCGTCACATGATCGCCACTTTCCACTTCCGGTAGAGAGAGGTTTTACTTTGCGGGACCATAGAGTGATCAGTAGACCAGATCCGCTGGCAAATACGGGGCAATCACACAAGCCAGGAACCAGCAGTATAACAAACTAGCTGAAAGGTAAGCAACCGTGTGTTACTTTTGTCTGCGGGAATCCAGTTTTAGCATATTACGAAATAAATCTTGCACATGAGCACTTTGTGCACCCGCCCGTTACGGGCGGCTGTCAGTAGTTTTAACACTTTCTTGTCATGGGCTTTTGCCAGTAGTTTCAGGTTTCTTCAGCGCACATGGCAGGATTGTTTACACCAAAGACAGGTGAAAGCATCCGCACTGTTCGCGGTTGGTGTTAGGTTAATGCACCGAGTCAGTGCGAGTGTGGTTCAACAAGGACCACAGTCAACCAGTGTTGTAGGCTTTTCACACTGTCCACCAATTATGTTTAACAGTGTTGACGACGCCATCATACAACAGCGCCTTGAACGCACTAAGTAATGGCCATATATACAAGCTAGTGTCCATGCAGGTATTCTGGTTAGAATTAGAAATAGTGTTCATTTTGCACCATTTCTTTTTTTCAACAGCTTTAATAAAAAAAAGCTTGCTACTTAAACCAAATTTGCAGAGTTGAACCAGAAGTTGATACTCCATGAGATACGACCATAGAGACTCACAGGAAGACTCGTACAAGACGGGTTCCCTTCCAACGTCCATTCTGGTATGCATTCAATCTACCAGCCTAATCAGCAATTAATTACTTACACCAAGTGCACCGTAATCGACAAGACTGCTGGGTCCTTTGACATAACAGTAATCATTTCTTGATACTAGCAAAGTAGATAAGTCATTAAACATATTGGGCCTCATTAGGACCCAGGCGGTAAGGGGTTTACGGCGGCGTAAACAGCGCCGACCCTTACCGCCTGATTCCGAGGTCCCTTAGCGCCATGGAGGATTTAACACCTGCTTTTAGCAGGTGTTAAAATCCATGGCGCTAAGGGACCTTGTTGTTAATTACGCCACCGTAATTTACGGTGGCGTAATTAACGCCTTCCCCACTCCCATTATGCCCTATGGGGCAAAAACGGGAATGGGGAAGGGTAAATGGGGATTGGGGACTTACCGCCCCGCCAACCACCATGGCGTAAACGTAGTTTACGTCATGGTGGTAAAGGTACGACCCAGGCGGTAACTTACCGCCTGGGTCGTAATGAGGCCCATTGGCTTGTAGGATTCTCACTAGTCACTTTGTCTGCCCATACGCGCTCCTTTACTTTTCGAGTTTCTAGAACCAATGGTTCTAGTTTCACCCTTATACTCTAAGTGATGACATTTTAGGCTGGCTCTTGCCATAACCACCTGTATGAAAACAAAAAGAACTCCTTTTTAAAAGCCAAGGAGTTTCTTCTAGCCCCAAAGGTGACCTGTTTTTGAGTTGAAAAAAGACAAGGCCTTTCGGTGTACTCCGGTAAACCTATAGAGAACTGTGGTTCCGGTTTCTTAATGCCACTTGTACCTTATTCTATAGTAAAAGACCGCCTCGTCCAGATTCAACACTGACCTGTTGTTATTCTCTCTTTATTTCCCTTTTAGGGAATCAGCGCCCTACTAAAAAGCAGCGCTCCCTACACCTCTTACTATTGTAAAAGTTTGCAGTGTGGTAAGCCTCCCTGAGGTAATCATAAACTAAGGTTGAGTAGTTAGCTCTACTGTGATTAGAGCCTAACACAACCCACTTTAAATGTTGTTTATTTCTTTTTCTCCCCCTCCCTCCCCTTTTTTCCACAAGGTTATAGTCATTTATAACAAGAAGGAAACCCTTGAGGGCTGCAACTTTTCTCCATAAGGAATCAACATCATACAAATGTGTTTGATGCGATACTGTTCGTCTCTTTGAAGCAATACCCCTGAAGAATTTCCCTGCACAAGATTCACAAATTTAGGGAAAGAAACATGTCGGGACAATGATACCGTGTGACCGAGACACGTCTACAATAGAGTAGTGATAGCTTGTACTTATTCAAAAAATGTACTGAGCAATCCTAACTTACATAAGGATTAAGTACTAGGTAGCTAATTGTTACACGTATAGAGCTTTACTAGTAACGGTGATTGCTTTTCTTAGAATTGATTGTAGATTTCTCAATGTGATTTTATGCAAATGTATTTTATTGTCTATTTGTGTATGTATTGATGAATTGGGTTAGTGATAAGATTTAGGTGGAGGTTGTTTGTGCTGAACCTGGTGTTATTAGTTTTTATGTAATTTATCACTTGTTTTTTTCTTTTCATTTTTCTAATTTGTGTCAACAATTGGTGCGTTGTTTACGTTGGCAATGTATGTGAGATAACATTTTTCTACAAAATATTTTAGAAAAGGATTACATTGCAGCCCTATTTAGGTTGTATATGTTGTTTTAAATAATAGAATGAAATATGGTACAATTAAATTAAATATATATATTTTTTTCAATTTTCTATGGTCCAGAACTGTGTTTTTGTTTGAACTGTGAAGTGACACACCCTCGAGGGGTCACTGTGAACATTTACCTCACGAGTAGGGGGAGAAAGTGAGGCGCAGGATCTCTTTTGTAAAAAATGTCCAGCGCGTGTAGGGCACAGTCCTGGCCTCAACCTAAAAAAACCCTGGTCCTCTTCCAGTTGTTAGGACACAATGAAACTGGCGACATCTGCAGACATGGATTTTGGGGTATGGTCTAGCGGAAGTGGGTGAAATCCAGAGGGTAACATTCGCACTGTATCCTAGAGAAATGCTTTTTGGAGTCAGGGTAGAATATGGACATGACGATGGGAAAGTGGTTATGTTGATGCACACACTGATGTTTGCTGCTAGGGAATCGCTGGAAGGCCTGCTTATGAGGATATGGGAGGGCCTTGTGTGAAGCAAATGCGAATTCAAGAGCCTATGTTAACTGGCGAGGTATGGAGAAGGCGCAGTGACTCTGGGAACTGAATTGACACTATTGTTACAAATGCCATATCATATCATATCCATACATTTTAACTCTATTAGGAACCTGTGTGCCGAACCACAATGGAGATCCTACAGGGCCGAGTTGGGGAACTGGTGCAAATAGATTAGAAGAGGGTGGGGGTATTGGATGGATGACTCAATTAGATATGCTTATTATTTATCTCTGCGTATGCCGTATAGCATCTATCTGTACAGTGGTTATTTTTTTTATGTTGGAATAACATGTTCCCGTGGGAGAGTGGGTGGTTGGATCATATCGCAGTGTAGGATCCAGACATAAAGGGGAATTACGATGATTGAGCCCACTGCATACAATATTTTGAACTTCCTGGCCCTGGTTGTGCTTTGGTCCCACCGGCAGCTAAAATGTGTTACCTTCTCCCCAGGCACCGCACAGCACAAATCACATGAACCAATAGTGGGGGCAGTCCATCACCACTCTCTGATCTTCCTTATCAATCAGCCAATGTACAGTTGTATGGCCAGGGATCTTGGGCTGGTCAGTGCACTCAAATGCTTGTGTCCTGGGCTCAGGCATCCCTGGCCGCTATAACTTAAAGATCTGGACTGGTGAAGGCCTAAAGCTCCAAACCTTCTTCTCATGGGATAACTCTAAAAAGATAATCTCTGGCCCTCTCTTGGACTTGCAGGGCACATTCCTTCTGGGTTACATGCACTAATGATAAGACACAATCGAGAACTGTGTATCTTCAATAAATTAACCTTCTGCAGGGCTGCCACGGCTGCGAGCAGAAGACACATGCACACCGTTCTACCCCTCGGGGCGGTATTAAGCCTACTGGCATAGCTCTGACACTATGCCTCGATTTCAAGATGGCATCTAACTTTCCACACATACTGTTAATACCAGGATTCACTACGTTTCCGCTAAAATCCAATTTTGATGGCTGACAGCCCTGCATTCTCGCAGCTCCCCTACAGCATCTCCTTCTACAATCTCCTTGTCCTAACACTTACCATTTTTATAAATTGCAAAATAATCTTTCCCAGGCTTTTCATGCTCCAGTCTAACACATTGTACCTAGCATTGTGGGAATGCTCATTTTCTAGAAGCAGAAATGCGATGTACCCTGATGTAATCTATGTTTGCCACTATTACTGCTTTCCATGAGTGCATAAACTCACTTTGAAGTGGATTTGGCAAAAAAAACTATCCGTTGTGCATCTTCCACCTAATGGAGGAAAATAGATGGAACATGCATTCTTTTTTGTGCCACATGCAATTATCCTTTCCATTTTAAATGGGTATTGAAAATATGCCATTCTGCACACACTGTACAAGGGACATGTCACATTACACGACCTGCGGTAGCGGCCGTGTAGTAATGGTTAAGTTTCTCAACCCATAGGAAGAGCACTTTTTGGGTGGCTTCTAACTTCGACCCCCATGGACCCCCATGGACGAATCCTCACGAAACTTTGCAAAAACTATTTGGCCCCGTCAGATTGCTTTTGTAAATGTGGTGTAAATCCATTGAGTATTTTTTTTTAAAACGGCCAACAAGTAGGTAAAAAAATTAGTGTTATCTGGGTTAGGTCCGTGGAACAACTTCCTCACTTCTCCGTTCGGTCCGCAGACGGGTCTCCGATTGGTCCAGAGGATGGCGTGATGTCTGCGAACATCAGACGCGCCTGCTGATTGGATGGTGAAAAGTGTGAGGTGTGTCATACTTTCTGACACCTTGCGGACAGAAAGCTGGGGAAAAAGTCTGGATAACACATTTGATGCTGGAAGGGTGGGGGAGTGGAAAAAAGATTATATGGGGCTATTTTTAGGTCGAAATAAGGCATGCAGGTGTTGAGGTAGTCCGCGTACACCAGAGCAGTCCACTGATAGCCCTTGGAATTATTTGGTGGGTAAAAGCGGGGTGGGAAAAGGTAGGGGAGTGGAATAAAGATGATATAGAGCTGCTTCTATAGGTGGAAAAAAGGGTTTGCAGATGCCCCTGAGTCTGTAGTCAATTTCAATATGTATTGTATGTACTTGGTATATGGTTTCATTATATTGTGGTGGTTACAGTAATTATAGGTACTGTAGGAGGAGTATGCAGTACTTGTAATATGGTGGCATAATACAATTGAAGTGCAGTATAATTGAGGGTAGTGGTTATCGAATTTGTATTTGTTTGTAAACAAAACAAATAGGATTACATTTGGTAGGTTTACTTAGTTGCAGATGGTGATGAAGGAAACATCTGTGGTTCATTGTGAAATAAACACAGTATAAAATGTTAAGCAGAATAGTTTGAAATGTTTAATTGCATACATTTTCACATAATCATTTACTTTTAGACCCTCATAAACAGTATATTCTATGTACTATGTTTGGTACAACATTAGCGTGCGCTACACTATTGTTGAATTGACATTAAATAATCATTGGGTCATTGGGAACAAAAATCGATACAGGTTTTAAAAAAAAACTATTACATTTATGTCAGTGTAAGTTTGACATATGTTTGTTTGAAGTGTGTTGTACTTAAGGGAATGATTAAAGTGCTTAGATACCTGTTGGCATATTATAAGAATATTTGATGTTAGAAGAAGTGTTGTAGTAAGAAGAATTGTGATGGCGTATTTGAAATGTAGTGCAATGAAGGGTATTTTTAAAGTAGTTAAATACCTGTTGGAATATTCTAACTATCTTGACTTTAAAAAGTAGTGTTGTTGTATCATGGATGTAGTTAGATACTAGTTGGTATATTCTAACTGTTGATAGTGCTACAGTTCAGTGACTAAATTTGGGTTTAAGGAATATTAAGTAGGCATTTGTTAGATTTTCTGATAATCTATGTTTTAGATTAACAGAAGTGTTGTTACATTCAAACCAACCACTTGTTTTTTAACATATGCAGTATAGTGGCCTACAGTGGTTGTGGCTCCAGTATGGTAGATTATGCCTACTGTTGTGAAGGTTTTCTTACCAATAGATGATTGACTGTGTGTGAAGCTAGTAAGCTTACAGTTGTTTTTGGTACCATCTGCATTGTCCCATAAAATCATTAGTATCAGATATTGGCAATGTGAGTTTATTTCTATAGTGGAACAATTGCCTGAATTGCAAAAAGGGCATAATATGCCATGATTTGCATTGTGCAGAAGCTGGTGAAATGGAACCTATTCACAATTTGGTATGGATACATACACAAATCGCTCACTGGGGATGTTCTCTTGTGAAACATGGTTGCAGAGACTGCATGTATGTTCCCAAAGTGTATGAAACCATTTATAGGTATATTTCTGGTCTCTATTACTTGTAGTCAGTACATTGGACATTCTTGGGGATATTCCTGTGTGTTTACAGTGAATTTCACCTTTCCTATACAAAAGTCCAATTCTTGCTTTATACCGGAGACACTGGGTGTGTTGTTGGGGTTATTTTTGGCATTTCTTTGAAGGACGAGCATTTGCAAACACAACTGGTCTGAGACGTTTAAGTAAATGTTTTGAACAATTAGTGTTAATTGGAAGAGAATATTAATTGCTACATTTGCATAGCAATTTACTCCAGTTGTGTTGCTAAATTCAAATTGACCAGAGTGTTGTGTTTCTGTGTTATTTGATGGGCATGCACTTGTTTTTGTTGAAGAAATATTTGTCTTTTTGTCTTCTGATGGAGTAGCAGTTGTTTTTTGTTTCTTTGGTGGCATTGTTGGGCGATCTCTTATAGGTTCTGTTTGTATTACTTTGGTTTGATTTTTTGAGGTACAGGGTACATATCTAGATAAGGGGTGTACAACCCACATAGCCTGTTGTATTCTATGATGCATGGAATGTCAGCGTTTACTTTGTTTGCATCAAAGTTGACTAGGAATAAACCTTCAAGTGTATGTAGACGTGAAAGTGCTACGTAACTCATATCTTCCTTAAAGACTGTGCTGCCAATGTCAATCAATGAGTGATATAGCGTTAGACTTTGAGATTTCTGTATAGTGATAGTATATGCAAGAAACAAATGCGAATTGTTCTCTGCATTCGTACACGTCTTTGAAAAGAAGGAATTGCACTATTGTGCGGCCTATTTTTTTAACTTCTGCAAGTTTGTCAAAATGGATGTTGAAAATGATGTTGTCATGTGGATATGCTTAGAAGCCAACAACTGTACCAATTGCTCCATTAACTAATCCTTGTTCTACATGAATTACTCTGCACTGTAGACACAATGATAACATTTTCTCCAATCCAGCTGTGTTGGAGATAGATTTTTCTAAGCTATTTAGTTGCGCTGTTGCCTGCTGACACATAGGGAATGTCATGCCGTGCATTTCTAGCTTGTCTGTGGAGCTGATATGCAGTAAGGGTTGCATTTCATTTCTTAACATTGTTTCCTTGAATTGACTGCAGATGGCTTGGATTGGCATTAGGGACATGCATTTTATATTTTGTTGAGTTAACTGTTCCATCACATCAGAAGCAGATGTGTTTCGGCCATACAGCTCATGGATTAGTCTACTATCTAAGATAGATTTTGCATTTTTAGTTAGCAGACCAGTTCTAATGGTTTTTTAAATGTAACCATATGTGAGGTCTGCAGACTGACGCATGTTTTTAGTTAGTTCTCTGTGCTGTAAATGTTGCCAGATATTTACATTTACTATGCTGCTGAGTGTTTTGCTGCATTGTTTGTGTCCTAATGTTTTGAAAATAAGTTGGCCTTTTACTGGTGTTAATTGTTGGAGATCGGCAAAAACAATAACGTGTTTTCCTCCAAACAGTTGTTTGGAGGCGTTTTTTAGGACTTTTTGCATTCTGAGGTGAATTAAAGCAAACATGAGGTTGGAAACCATGCTTACTTCCTCTATTAGGAGCACTTTCATTTGTTTCAGAATTCTGCGTACTTCAGTAGCAGCTTCTGCTGATAATGTGCAGTATTCTAATTTGCTTAGGTGTTCTACTGGAAGGAGCAGTAGTCGCTGTAAAGGTACACCGCCTATATTGTAGGCAGCTAAACCTGTGGGGGCTGTTACAACAGCGGAAAGGTTGTTGTTTGTTAAGTTTTGTAGAAATGTGCTGATTATTTTAATTAAGAATATTTTCCCAGAACAGGCTTAACCACTTACATTCAGGAGCAGAGGTTTACAATTTTTACAGCTACAACTTTTAGTTACATGTTTAAAACCATGTTCAATTTCTTCAGTGACTTCAAAATAAATTGTGAGTTGTTCATCATTTAGCTGTGATTTGAGCACTGACATGTCTTCTTCCAATTTTGTATGTTTTTTACATGGTGCTTTCCACTTCAGTCATTTCTGATTCATTTAGAATGAGTGGTTCTCAAAGTGAATCTTGGCTTCCTGTAAGGGAAGGTTGACTGCCCTCAGAAGTGTCTTTATCTATCTGAGCTTCAACTTCTTCTTGTTGTTGTCGTTCATTGTCCAACATTTCTTTGTATTGCTTGAAATTGAAATGTCTTATACTGCTTTCATTTGCATTGAGTGCAGCTTCAAATGAGTCATGGTTACCTAATAATGTTTCTTCTTTTCTCCATGGTTTAAAAAGTTGCAGTAGGGCCGTGCAATAAAGTTCCATTTGTGGCAGAGATTTAACAATTTTATATGATTGCTCAGACCGGGTTTGGCAAGTTTGACTGGGCTTCCTTCACAAGTTGAGACTACATATTTGCCAATTGTCTCATCTGGTGTGCCATTATTTTTGTAGGAGTAGGTTTGGGCTATGTTTTCCAAAGTAGGACTTCTGTTTGGGTAGTATGGGTCTACTAAATAGTTTTTTAAAAAAAATGTCTTGGCTGTTGGGATTATTTGTGGCTATTTTTTCTATCTCTTGGTAGGATTTCAGTACTCTTTTTCGGGATGAAGCTTGGCCAAGGTTTAACCAGACAATATGTTCAGATTTACCACATAAGACGTATCTGTTAAACGGTCAGCATCTTTGTAGCACCCGTAGTATCTGTGGAGAGCATTTTTATAACTAAACTGTGCACATTTTGTGACTGTGTTTGGCAGATGATATGTCATCCTAGAGGTCTTTCAGCTCTGTTTTCTCATCTTTGGTGAGATAGGCTGTGACATATCTTGCAACAGCAGTGGATTTGTCTGCAATATATTGTATGTCTATATTTGCATTCCACAAGAGGGCAATGATTGCATTGTAACCATTGTTGTACTTGAATGCTTCTCTCCTTTTAATGCTTTATGTTTTTTTAGGCAATTTGCCTTTTACAATGTGTCTAACAGAAGACATCAAGCTATTTATTTGTCCTTTTTCCAAAACTGGTCTAGAGAAGCCAAAGTGACATTTGGTATATTATTTACCTTCGTTTTTATATCGAGGTCGGCAGCATTTGCCACAGGTATGTTTTTGGAAGCATAAGATGTGTGTACATAGGTGACTATGTGTGGTTTCTGACGTGATGTTGCAGGTAATGCTTTTTTGAATTAACTGTAAAACAGTGGAATCATTGCCATGGCCAAATTTGGGAGCTCCTCTCGATTGATATTCTTTTCTCCAAAAGAAGTTGTCCACTTCTCCCAGTGGAGGGGTAGTTTTATTGCAGATGAAGTGCAGCATGGCAATAAAGCAATGATGAAAGTACCTTGATACATTCACAGGGTCAAGAGAACAGAGTTCTCCTAGAGTTTTTATTTCTATTGCTTCTTTATTTTGGTTTGCTATGCGTAATAAGTCATGCAAGTCATCCCATGCATATTCTGCACAACTTAAAGTAACAAACCATGTAGGTGGGCCTGGGTTCCTTGGCATACAACATACATCAGCGTGACATTGGAACCAGTATTCTTTTATACCATGCATATTTGCCAAGAGATTCTTGACTGCAAAACGTAATTTTTGTGTTTTATCTCTTGAAGCAGTTTGGTAGTAGACATGTTTAAAAAATGAGAGCCTGTTTTAATTTGTGTGCAATTCTATAAAATAGAGTTGCTAATTCACTTTCGAACAGGAGGTTGAAAATGTATTCTACATATTGTCTGAATCTGTGGTCTTCCGAATACATTCATAAAGAGCAATATTCTCATACTGGTATTTGTGTGGATCTTTCATCATATCTTCCTGCTTTTCCTGTAGGAAAGAGTTGAGGAAAGGCACGTGCTTCTACACTTTTCTTCCATATGCTCACTGGAGATCCTTTGACTTGGAGCTATTAGGGTAAACCCCCAGGCAGGCAGAGCCATGCTAGGAGTCCATGGATGCCGAACTCATGGAAGGCCTAACTCCTTCCCTTAGCCCAAAGAATGCAGGGCCCACACAAGTAGCAAGGTAATACAGCGTTTTATTACAGCCAAGAAACCACAAGGGTCATTGCGCAGAGGGAAGTCCATGCACATCTCAACGAACCCTGGCTTACAGACCACTTTGGATGACTTTTGATGACCTGTGATGTCACAATTTGCGTCACTCTCTAGGCTCTTCTCCAAAACCTATCTCCACTCCGGATAGTCTGAGGAGTGGTAATTCCCCTACATGATCCCGTATTGGTGTTAGACTATTGGACTAGGTGATGTCTGGTGTCAGGCTTGTACTATCCCGCAAAACTGTTTAACTGGAATTGTTACAGTGAGCAGACACTGTGATTGGTCAGTGACCACCCACTATCCACCCCTGGAACCTTGGATTTCTTTTGGTTGAGTCACGGGCCCCCAAGCCTGGGACAAACTGTGTTCCCAGCCCACACAGCACCTATGAACGGTGCATGTGTAATTATGTGTCTGCAAGGTGCAACTATGTGTCAGCATCATAACCGTGTGTGTACTCTTCTTGCCGTGAGCATGCTTAGTCCCAGCGTAGAATTGTAGCTTGCTTGTAGCAATTTTGTTGCGTCCAACGTCTGGTCTGGTCCTTGAGACGGTGTGCTCTTCCCAGCTACCAAATCGTGGCACTTCATCAGGCCAACCGGATCAAGTGCTTGGAGACCATGTTTGTGAGCACAAGAGCTCAGATTATTCTGTATTTGGGTCTTGAGTTGAGAGTGCAGAATGTCATTTGCAACATTGTAACCTTGGTAGCGTTTTCGTTCCTGCTGCAGTGGCTCTGCTGACACAGCATTCTGTGAGGAGGCTTGAGTCTTCTCTAAGACCCTCGGGTCTATTAGATTTCCTAAGCCATAGGGCCTCATTACACGTTGTGCGGTAAAAATCGTAAATTAGCGGCATGGCGCAATAAACGTGTCCGCCCTCGCAAGAGGGCGCTAATAGCGGAACATTACGAGTACGCGGACACGAGCATTGTGCCATGCCATTAATGACCCTACCGCCATGCCGCTAAAGTGACCAAAAAGTCCCTTACCGGCCTCCCCGAAGGTGCAGATAGCACCTCTGCCCTCGTGCAGCATGCAAATATCAGTGACCGCTATTAGCGTTGACCCGGAGTGCGGCGGCCATCTTTAAAAACACAATCCATTGCCATCCTCTGCCCCCTGGACCTGTACGTGTTACCCTGCTGCCTGGAAACCATCGTCACACCCTTACCATGCTCAAGGCACTGAAGAAATCCACAGACAGGCAGCGAAAGGAGAAGTTCTCCACCGAGGAGTTAGTCATGCTAACTCAGACATTAGCAGACAATGCAGGAGTGGTCTTTGCTAATGACATGCGGAGGGAGACCCTCCTGAAGAAGAAGGCCATCTGGGAGGAAGTGTCAACCAGAGTGAGTGCCGTTGGCAGCAGCACGCGCACCGTACACGACTGCCGAAAAAGATGGGACGACCTGAGACTCCGGGTCAGGATGATCCTGTCCGAGAATCACAAAACTGCCACTGCTGGAGGATCAGGGTCTCCCATCAAGTTGAAGGAGTGGGAAGAGACTTGTGCAAACCTCATCGGGGTAGAATGCATTGAGGGTGTCGGAAGGATGGAGCATGGCGTGCAAGACACATCTGATGGAGGTAAGTGCACTGATGCAAGCATGTAATGTGAATGTACAGGTCCCCACAAATGTCAGCCCGGGATCACTGCATGTTTGGCCCAGCACCCACACATGCATACATCAACAGAGACAAGTGCCACACACAACACTGCATGGATGAGGAACTGAAATGACACCTCACCTGCATCCTCCACAATGATTGTGAAATGGGCCCAAAAGTAATCATGATGTAGTCTGCATTGAGTAAATGCAACCATAACCAATGACATCCCCCTTCTTGTCCCCGACAGAGTCGCATTCAGACAGCGAGGGAGCTACCCAGGCACCCCCTGTGCAAAAGAAGCGAAGGCCACAGCCCAGTGAGGATGCCCCAATGACATCCAGGGGAAAAGGGCCAAGGCCCCGATTGCAGCCTCCACAACAAGACCTGCGCGCCACTGCCAGTGCCAAGCAACACCCTACTGCCCCGGCTCCAGAGGTCCACCCCCCCCCCCCAAATCCCCGCCACCGAGGGTCCACCCTCAGCTGCAGCCAGTTCGGCAGGGGAGGCTGCAGCAATTGGGCCATTGTCCGACGTGGATGAGCCCACGTATCTAGATCTGCCCATGCACACCCCAAGCCCTGCTGTAACACCAGAGCAATCCCCCGCCCCCACACCTGGCTCACACGTCACTGCTGACGAGTCATTAGTGGCCTTCAGTAGCCCCCCAGAGCTGGCATCTGCAGACCGGCAGGCATCCGGATGCGCACCATACACACCACCACAGGCCGCCACTGCCCTTGAGCTGGCCACCGTCATCCAGCGCCAGCAGGCTCTAACAATGCTTGTCGGTCAACATGTGGAGGAGGTTGCCCGTCTCAGGGCTGACCTCGCTGAGACATCCAGGCACTCCAGGGAGGGGATGGAGTCCTGCACGGACAGGCTGTATGGCGAGCTAACACGCGTTCGGGAGGTGCTGACCCGCATCGTAGATGCAATGGAGTGGCAATTTACACAAGGACAGTCTGCCACCTCTTCAACCTGCAGTGTTCGGCAGACGAGTCCACTGAGACGGTCTTCATGCACCACCAGGCGCACCTCCAGCCTGCCCCCAAATGCTGGCCCTGGTAATGAACAAAAGGGCGTGAACGTCCATTGACCTTGGTGCATGCCAGAACACATGCATTGTTGAAGACTTATGAGGGAAAGTTGTGGGGGGTGGGGGGAAGGGTGTGATGGGACAGTTGTGGGGGGTGGAGGGAAGGGTGTGATGGGACAGTTGTGGGGGGTGGAGGGAAGGGTGTGATGGGACAGTTGTGGGGGGGGGAAGGGTGTGATGGGACAGTTGTGGGGGTGGGGGGAAGGGTGTGATGGGACAGTTGTAAGGATGGCGGGATGGATGGGGAGTTGAACATTTTTCTGTTTTCGTTCATTAATACACAGTTGTATGAGCAGAACACAGGCCTGGACTCCTTCATTGTGTATGATCAATTTATTGACGCCAAGGTCCATTGTGTGCTAACAAACCGACACCAGTACCCCACCAGCCATATACAGATGACAGTATGACTACATGTAACTCAGAACAATTGGTTGATCAAATTCTGTCTCACAGCACGTCCCTCCTGGCCATCCCCTCCTGCATTACCTGCATCCCCTTCACCTCCATCCTCATGCCCAACATCATCCTCATCAGGTGCCTCCATTTCGACCTCAGGGGGGCAGTGGCACATTCCGTCTCATACACATATTGTGCACCTTCTCATGGCCATATAGGAGTGTGCCACCAGACCTGCTTATGCACCTAAACCGTGACTTCAGAAGTCCAAAAGTCTGCTCAATGACAAGGCGGGTACGGGTATGGGCACGATTGTATTCTTCTTCATGCCTGTTCTGTGGGTTCCGTACAGGTGTGAGGAGCAACCTCTTCAGGGGATAGCCGGCATCACCTATATGGGGGGAGGAATGGGTTCCTGTTACTTTTCGGCACATGTGTGGCCTGTTCATGTCACATACTTTGACCTATCATTGAGAATCATGTGCACATTCAACTGCATCCATGAATATGGTCTGTGTGACTGCTTTGTGCAAAGGTGAGCGCAAGCATGCAAGTAGACATGCCCCATTGATGCCTCCTACAGTAATTCCCATGTCCTGGGTGAGGCCAGGTAATTGGCGTCCCTGTGGCCAGGCAGATTTGGTAACACACTGGTGGTGTACAGTGCTTCCGACATTGATCTTGCCATGGTGAGAGGCAACGCCTCAGTGGTGCCCTGTGTTTGTGGTGCATTGCCATGGCTAGGGGGGTCCCAATGCATGCATCCAAGGGCACAGTGCATTGTTGATGTTGTGCTGTAGGAATGCTGCATGACTATGTTGATGTCATGGATGTCATATGTGCATTCCATGGCGTGGAGTGTCGTGCAATGTGGATGAGGATTGATCTTTAATGTCAATGGGTTTGGATTGGCAGCTGTGTCGTGTGCCATATACTTGCATGTCCGTTCATCCCAAGTACGTTGCTGCCCTCACAGATGCCCATTAGCGTACATCTGTATGTGCATGTGTGCAACGGACTACAGGCCACACCCAGTTGGAGGATCTCTCAACCCCCCCATGCACACCCAGTTGGAGGATCTCTCAACCCCCCCATGCACACCCAGTTGGAGGATCTCTCAACCCCCCCCATGCACACCCAGTTGGAGGATCTCTCAACCCCCCATGCACACCCAGTTGGAGGATCTCTCAACCCCCCATGCACACCCAGTTGGAGGATCTCTCAACCCCCCCATGCACACCCAGTTGGAGGATCTCTCAACCCCCCCAATCACACTGCCATGTGCTTGCCCTGCAATTCACCAAGTAGCCACGAACGTTGTGCCGTTTGTCGCTCCATGTAGCGGGGGATAGTTGAGTTCCGCAGGACCATGGAATCATGGGTAGATCCGGGAAATCTGGCACAGCAATGTGTGATTATATTGTTTGCGTCACATACCATTTGGACATTGATTGAGTGGAATTGCTTCCTGTTTCGGTACACTACTTCATTGTGATGTGGTACAACCAATTCCACATGTGTACAGTCGATGGCCCCAATGCAACTTGGAATGCCTGCCAGTGTATAGAAGCCAACTTTGGTGTTTGCAATCTCCTGGGCAGTCCGTGGCATGGATATGTGTTTGGGTGCATGCTTCAGGAGGGCATCGAGTACCTGGTTCAGTGTGCGTGAGAATACTGGTTGGGAGATGCCATCCATCTGCTCCACTGTATGCTGGTAGGTTCCTGTGGCCAGGAAGTGGAGCACTGACACCACCTTCAGTAGAGGGGGGATGGGAGTTCTGATGTCTATGAGGCTCACAATGTTGTCGTGTATCATGTCCACGATGCTGTCCCGGTCCAGACGGTACAGGGTGTGTATCTGCTCAGGTGTTAGGTTGAATGGACTGGCTCTGATCCTGGGAATTGGTGGGTGCCTCTGTGGTATGAATAGGTGGCGTGGTGGTGCTTGCTGTGCCTGTCTGGCCCTCCTCCTCCTCCTGCGTCTCCTTTGTGCAGCCTGTTGTTGTAGCAGCAGCACTGCAATGAGGTCCTCTAGGCCATGTAATGCTGCCAGTATTGGAACCATCTTGGTGTGGGAAGGGGGGTGGGAAGGGGTGTGGTGTGCTCCTTTTGAGCTGCCACAGTGTCCATTGCCTCCACCTGTGCTGATTGTGTCCACCTGTGGCAGGTGGGAACAATGCTCAGTTCTATTAACAGGTGGTTCGTGATGCCGGTATTAGCATCATGGCGGTAAGGGGTTTGGGGGCCTTTACCATGCCGCTATTACCATGTCTGCTCGCCTTGTGATGGTGTGCTATTAGCGGCATGGCGTTATTTACGGGATGGAGGGTCGCGCGCACGTGGCCTGCCCGCTATTAGTGGCACCGTACTTAGCGGTGCCGCTAATAGCAGTGAGCCAGGTCGTGATTGGCATGGGGATTTAACGTTACCGGTATTACGTTACCGGTAACGTTAAATCCCTACTGCCTACTGTGTAATGAGGCCCTAGTCTGGCTTCTACTATATGCGTCTTCCATAGTGTCCATATGTTAGTGTATCATGGCTGTCAGGTCCCTTGAGTGCTCTTGTCATACCGTGGGGTTATTTGCATCTAAGCATCGGCAAGCATTTACACAAGTCCTTCTTGCTTCTTGAGTTCCTGCGTTGCACTGGTTCAGATCAAGAATAACGTGGCTGAGGGATCTACTCCTGTTAATACGGCGTACGGGGATTGAACCCTTGACAAGAACATATAAACCTACATTTGCATCCAATCATGGATTTTTTTCACTATGCCCAGATTTGAGAAAGGTTCAAACAAGCCAAAACATGTGTCATCTTCGAGGGCAGTTTGTTAATGGATAATTAAATATTCTAAGTTACTATAACTTGGCGCAAATCTCCAGGAGTCTCTTCTTTCATCTGTCCATGTAGCTTTCTCCAACTCTGTCTTGTGTATCTTCATCCACCCTGGGTAAAATTCGTACTGCTGCAGGGTTGTAGGGCCTGCTGAGACGGTGTCTATCATGGTAGTTGTTCATCATAGGAGCAATGGGAATTGAGGTTAGATCATACGATCGGTGGCCATATCGCTTTTGGTGTTTCTTCCGGGATGGAAGGCGGATTCTGACCTTCCCTCTTCACTTACCCCTCGAGTCGACTTGTTGACCACACCACCATTATATCTTCCATCGTCTATCAGGCACCACACCTTTGTTATTCCTGCCAAGTGTCCATAGTAGTTGACATGATCTTCAAATAGTTGACAGGATCGTCAAAGGACCAGTACATGTAGATGCATCCACCTCCTGATTTACATTCTATAGAGCCACCAACCTTACTGCTCTGAGCTCTTCCTTTATTGCGTTGAACCCATTCACAGTTGAGTTTATTGTTACCATCAACTTTCAGCGAGTGATCTGAAGCCATTTGGCGTTTGTGTATGTCTGTAGTCCGGGGTAGAGCAGTGATGAGAAGAACATTTGTGTTCTGCTGAATAACCTGTGAGATGGTGGTACTTCATCCAATGATTCTTCAGATCATCCCCATAAGTAATTTCCTTCACTCTTTACCCTGCTCAGTGCCTTATGCTGGTCGGGAGTTGTCGTTTTGGCAGTTTCTACAGAGTCCAGTGATCTTTTCTTCCTTCCATTACCTTGCATCTTAGGGAATTTATCGAGCTTGACGTCTTTCTTAGGCACCACTAAAGAAGGCATATTGACTGTGCTAGGGAGCATTCCCCTGCCCAATTAGGTGGCAGTTTTTCCTACGCTTTTGCTCCACAGGCCCAATAGTTGTCCATCAATACTACTGTCCCTGCTCCCATTCCTGGCATTACTTCTATTCATTTGCACCCAACGTTTTCTCCTTCTTCTGCACCAGTGTGTTGATAGCATAATGCTGGTGTTGTAAGGGGAATTATTGGCAATGGTCCAGCTTCGTTGTCCACCCATGTTACTAGCTTTGCACTTCTGTCCCATTCCTTGAGGCACTTGTCGTTTTCTTTTTGCACTTTGTTCACTACTGCCCGTCCTCTGCGTATAATTGTCTATATATTAGTATTTGCGGCCTTTCCCAGCATCCTGGCTCTCCTCATATTTCTCTCGCTCCCAACTTGCACGGTATTTACTTCAGTGTAATCGTTTTTGTTTCCTCCTTCTCTAGGCCTTCAGTTATGTACTGCAGTCCTTCACTTAGTTACCAGTAACTGTTCATCATTTGTAACGTCTTGATATAGTTGTCCTCATATGGGAAGGTTGCCTTTGACATCCATTTTAATGTTGCTATTCTCCCTTGGAATCTTCCTTGTGTTAGGAACATCGCTCAGTACATGAGGCATTGTGCTGTAGCCGCTGGTATTTCTGTTGTTACAAAGGTCCTGGAGGCACTCATGGCATAGGGAATCAATGAACAGACATAGCAACTTTCCCAAGTTGTATCCTTACCAATTTTGGACATGTGCTTATACCACATGTTGTTTGTTATGTGTGCTGTGTCTGTGAGATATATGTCAATTCCTTTGATGTCTATGCCAAACTACGCTTACCTCTCCTTAACTTATCAGAACTGTCTTATATTCCACCTGACATCGTAGTCCTTGCTGCCGGGGTTGGGGAAATGTTAGTGTGTGGGATACAGCGGTGACATGCAAAGCAAAATAGAGCTGCCAGAAGGCAGTGCCTAACAGTCCAGTAGTTAACAAGAACCACACAACGAGCATAACAATTTTTATTATTTTCACTCTGGTTAATTACGCCGCTATTGAGCAGCTGATGAGAGGATAACATTGTCTGCTTGAAAATAGAATAAAAGGCCATTACTGTATTAGTATTTGTAAATATGATGATTAAGCTCCGCAAACTAAATAATCACTTAGTGCCCATGCAAGGATCTCTTCCCATATTTTCTTTGTAGAGGAATTTTGTAGAGAGGGCAGGACAGGGTATGCACTATGTTGGAGCTCTGGGTATGTTTGTGCCAAATACTCTATGAACACCAGGAAGAACATTTCTGGGGATCATGTTGGGGTCTTCTTATAGCATGGACAAATTGGTTGGCAAATGCTTCAGGGCTGTCAATAGGAGGCAACATTGAGGAATTTTCCCAACCGTTGCAATTCTAACAATGAACATCAACAATCACAGAACCCTGCATGTGCGAGGAAGGAGAAATGTTAAGACAGTGTTACTGTAGTCGGTAGTACGAGCTGTGCATGTGGAATGAGCAAGTTAAATCACGTTGAAATGCATTTGTCAGACTTGTTCCAGTTCATGGAAGGGAATTTAGGCAGGTAACAGTGAGAGTACTGAAGGTCTTGGGGACTGGTAATATTTTTACTGGTCAAGTTGCACCAGTGTTGCTGTGGGAAACTCAGGGACTTGGGAGCATCTGACCATAGGGTGGCCATTAATTTCTAGTTCAGTTGTATTTGGGACATTTGTGCTCTCTAGTTGATCATCTGTTGCTGCAGCCTTGGCCCGATTGATTTCTGTAGTGGTGCTTTGGAGTGAGGCCAATGCTTTGTAGGGCTTGATGTCCTGCAGGTGATTCCTAATTGTCCTGTGTTGCAGTTTTACTGCTTGCTCGGTGAGGGGGCTGCTCAAAGGTGTAGGGCCAGTGAAGCAGGGCACGTTCCAGCGCCGGGTAAAATCTTTCAGGAGAACACAGTCTCCAATTTGGACAGGTGGTTCTTTACGTATCTCCTGGTTGCCACTGGATTCTTGTAGATCGTCTTGTGGCCTCCCCTGTGTCTGCTGTATCTGACGAGAGATAAAAGAAGCACTAGAAACAAGTGAAGTTATGTGCTCATACATTTCCTGTCCCAATAATTCTGCTGTGTTTTCACAATCCCTCAGAGCCCTTGTAAGTGGAGCTAACGGGAGGTGCATTCGCCGTCCTGTTACTACCTCGTGGGGCGTTAAATAGTGGTCGGACCCTGGCTTATTGTGCAATTCGAACAGTGCTACGGACAGGCATTGGAGCCAATTCCTCTTGGTGCTCTGCTGAGTTTTCACAATACACTCTTTCAGGGGGTCATTGAGGTGTTCACACCTACTGTTTGCTTGTGAGTGGTATGCACAGGCAAATTTGTGTTTTATTTCTAGAAGGCCAATGATGTGCTGGAACAATTCATTGGCGACGTGAGGGCCATTGTCAGTCCGCAGTCCCTCACAAACGCCCCATTTTTAGAAGACTTCCCGGACCAGAAATTGTGCAGTTCAGAGGGCATTGGCATGGGAACATGGCCCAGCCTCTATCCACCTTAAGAAGGGGCATACCACCAAAATAATAGCAGTAGCCTTGACATACCTGGATCATGTCCACATAGTCGACGTGAAGGTGCAAGAACGGTCTTTGAGCTCTTGGTATTGTTCCTGTCACCACTCTCAGTGTGTGACCCACAGTGAACCGCTGGCACGTCAAACAGTTGCTAATAGATTATGCTACATGGGTATTTAAATCGGGACAGAACCATGATTCTCCAATGTGTGCTGCAATGACCTCTTTCCCTATGTGCGTGGGATGATGCATATGTCAGTAGGGGACATTGAGCATCCTCTTGTTACCCAGAGTTCCTTTTCATCTCTTGGTGTAGCTGCCTGCAGCTCCATTATCTGTGTTTCTGGTAGGTAATTGTATCTAGCCTTCAATAACATCTGTCTCACCCCTCTGCTCTCCTTTTGCTTTTCCTTCAAGTCCACATTTCTCCAAAATATGATGCGCATTTGGTCTTATAATCTGCAGCTTCGTCCATTGGGTCCTCCTCATTTGTGTGCGCTTAGCACTTTACTAATGCTACTTCTTCTGGGCATGTTATTACATCTACCAGTTCTCATAATAGCAGAGCGTGCTGTACCAGAGTCCCATCTGCCCTCCTGAACCCCCTTCAGAGCCACCTTGCCAACCCTGAATGTACTCTAGAGGTGACATAAGCACTGTCAGAGTAAATTGTCACTCTCTTTCCTACACACTTCTGTAGTGCCAATATTGGTGCCACTAGCTCTGCTGCTTGTGATGAGTAATGAGGAGATACATGAGCACACTCAACTACTTCATTTGTCCAATCTTCCTTCAATTTCACCACAGTGGCTCCAGTTCTCCTGATACCATCACTTTGATCAATAGTTGAAGAGCCGTCTTTACCATGTACAGTACCTCTCCCCCTCAAGTATGTCTTCCTCTACTTTACGTGTTTCCGTGAAAAACACAATGTTTTTGGTACAGTCATGAGCCCATTTTCCTGCTTGGTGGACATCTGCTATGAATAGTGCTGGATTTACATTTTTACATCTCTCTATCTGGTCTTGATAATATGATCTTGTACCCTGATGCTCTTTATGTTGTTAGTGTGCTCTTTGGCTTATGCAGTATCTCAAAGAGGGCATGCTCATCGTACAGGGTGGTGGTGCATGCCATTGTTATTGATGAAGCCCTTTCTACTGAGAAAGCTGTAGCAGCCAAGTGCTGTTTGCACGGAATATGTCCTTTCATGACTGGGTCAAGTTGTACGCTATAGTGAGCAATTGGCTTATGCCACATGCTTGTATTTTGGGTCAGTACTGCTTTTATAACCACACCATCAGTGTGTCAAAACAGGAAAAATTCCCTTTTGTGGTCTGGGGCTGTGTTTATTGCTTCTTTCAGCTCGTTGAATGCCTCGGCCATTTCTCTTGTCAAAACCAGTGGCTTTGCCCCTTTTTGTGCTTCCTTGAGAGCAGTCAGAAGTGGGTATGTGTATGTGCTGAGGTCAAAACCCATGCTCTGCAGATGTTACATAGTCCAAAGAACTGCTGTAGCTCTCTCACTGTTTTGGGTTGTGGTGTTTTCTGTATTTCCTGGCTCTTTTTGGGGCAATGTGCCTACAGTTTTTGGATATTCGCTGCACAATATATAGCACTTCCTTTTGACAGTACTGGAGTTTGGCTTTGTCTACCTTGTACCCTTTTTCTGCAACTACTGTAAGCATTTGTATTGAGTCTTTCCTGCACTCTGCCTCTGTTTCACTGCAGATGAGTATGTCATCTACATACTGTAAAACTGTGCTTTCTGTCAGACATTCCCTAGGTTCATCTGTATTATTCTGTTAAAGATAGATGGTGACTCGCAGTATCCTTGGGACAGCCTAGTATGTTTACCATTTCTGGTTGTGGTACATGAAGCTTGTCAAAACTTGGGAATCTGGGTGCAATGGTTCTGAGAAAAAAAGCATTTTTGAGGTCAATAATTGTGAAACAGGTTGCCTCTGCCGGGATACCACATAGGATCGTTGCGGGATTTGCTGCCACGGGATACTCTGTTTCTACAATGTGGTTAAGAGGGTGTAAATGTTGTATAAAACACTATGACCCCCCCCCCCCCCGTTTGCCTTGCGTACAGGGTACACTGCAGTGTTGCATGGAGATTCTGATGATACAAGAATGCCTCTTTCAATGAGAGTTTTAATTGTTTCATGATTGCCCTCCTCTGCCTCTTTTGTCAGGGTATTGTTTACCCATGGTAATATCACACCTGGCTTCAGTTTTATCTTTACCCCCCTATGCTTTTTATGCACCCCACATCAAAGGGACTTGTGGTCCATAAGGTGTTGGGTACCTTGGCCAGAACCTCCTCCCAGAATGGTGGTGGTGCCTCCAGAGCCATTGCCATTTTCTGTGCAACCTCTCTGTCTGTGATGTGTAGCCAGAAGCGCACATTCATTTCCAACATCATCCCGGTCCCCCCTCTTTCTCCTAAAAACAGCTCCTTGTTTGTCATGTGCGTTAACCTGAATCCTTCGGCTACAGCATTTATGGCTTTCCATGCCATTCCCTGGTCATCTATTACATGTACTGCAACCCAATCTTCCCTTGCCACAACTCCCTCGATGTCTATAGACATAACAGCACATATTTATCCTGTATCTAACTCTATATTTGTAACTAAGTAACCTGGTACGTATCTACTTCTGTATGTATAACCATGCACCTTGCACTAAGACTACTTCTGATGGGTGGCATTCTTGTAACCCTGAATCAAGCCTTCTTACGTTCCTCTTATAGCGCCTCAATGACTGTGGGCTGCAGTGCGCTCTACAAATTCAGATAAATAAAAAATAAATAAAACTGTTCCTTCTTTCTCATCCGACGGTGTCTCTGGTCTGAATAAGTACTCACCTGGTCTCCTCCATACCTTTCCTGCAATCCCTGGTAACCATGCAAGGGCCATATCCATCCCATACTGGAACAGCTCGGGGTCGTTTAGCTCCCCCCTCTGTACCTTTTTCCCAGAATATGCCTGAACAATTTGCCTTACTGTGAGCATGTGTATTCCTGGTGTGGAGCATACTATACCCTTGTCTGGGAATGAGATGGTCATGTTTAGTCTGCTCATTATGTTGCATCCCAATTTGGTGCTTGTTAAGAGTAGAGTAAGGGCAAAGATAAGTTGTGACCTCCTACAGATAAGGAGATGTAATCAGTAAAGGGAACCACTTCTCGAGCCCCAGAGAATCCTTGAGTATTCATGGCATCCCCTGGCAACATAAAAGTCCCTTCGCGGATACATGGCCTAGTCCCCCCAGTGTCAACAAGAAAGGAAAACGTTTTGCCACCTATCACCACTCTTATGCGAGGTTCCTCCGCAGGATTGGGTATGATCGACAGGATGGTACACAGCAAGTTTTTCTGTGGGCTGTCCTATTGTGGGTACAATGACATTCCATTCCCAGTGTAAGGGTTGTTCGCCACTATGGTAACTCCTCCCATCCATCTTACTGGCACTGTTGCCATCGTGTGCATGGGTTCTGGGGAATTGTCCTGTATTTGTGTTAGTTGTTGTGTTCTGGTGGCAGTAGCACTTGCATTTGTGGTACGGCCGGTTGAGGTGGTGCTGTCGCAGGTGGTGTCTGTCTTTCAGAGCTGTGTTTGTTCAGGCAGTGACATCTGTTGCTGTGTGTTCTGCACCTGCCCTTGCTGTGGCATGTCTGGAGTATAGTAGTCATTCTGCCCTCCCTGGTACCCCTGCCCTCCCCACCCTTGTTGTGCCCACCTGTTTGTTCATGCACAGGTAATGTTTCCTAGCTGGCCACATGTCCAGCACTGAAGTGACTCTCTAGCTTGCCATGGGAATCCCCCTCCCCCCTCACCTGGTCCTTGTGACATTTGCTGTTGGTAACCCTGCAAATCCATGCTGTGGGTTGGTGTGATAGTGGTCCAAACTCCTGCTCCCTCTGGAATCCTCCTCTCCCTCGAAAATGTTGTTGGTACCTGCCCCTTCCCATATACCCTCCTCCCATGGGTGGCGCGTACTGTTGCATGGGGCTGTATTGCTGCTGGGGTTGGTACTGAGACTGTGGCTGGGAAGTCGCTGTCTGTGTCTGTGTGCTGGGGCTCGTTATCAATGCTCTTTCTAGTGTGTATTTTGGCAATTTCTTTTTAACCAACTTTGCTTCGCCTGCCTTCCTATTTTCTGCCTTTTGTTTAACCTTTTCTTGCCATAGCCTGCAATGATGTACTATGGTGAATTGTATTTCTGGCAAGGCCTTTGCTTCCATCCCTACCAATTTTTTCTCAAGTTCCTCTGTACTGGCTCTGGTAATCCCTGTATCAAGATGTGATAAAAGATTGCTATAATTTTGTCCCACAGCTCTCAAGTTTCGAGGTGCCAAAGCTCTTGCATCTCTTGAATGTAATTGATGGGATCCTCATTGTCACGCATTTTGCTTGACGTAATTGTCCCTATGTCTAATGTGTCGGGTATTGTGTCCGCAGTGCTTGCCACGTGGCCGCTCTGCAATTTGCAAATGGTGATCCGCTGTGTGATGTGTGGTCCTCAAAGGGAACACCGCCCTCTTCCAGATGTTGTCAGCTGCATCACCTAGTATGGAGACCAGCAGGCCATTTCGTAAATCCATTTCCCTGCTCCTCCACAAATTGAGGGAAGTCTGCATTTAATGTTCTCCTTGTCTGTGTGCTTCCAGGGTACGTACTGTGGTCTAGTCCCTCCCCTTTCCAATAATGACATCTGTGAATATACAGTCCTTTCTTCCGGTGTTCGTCTGTAGTGTCATATCTGGATGGGCCCTCTCTCGTCCTGTGCTTCTGTACATATGTCCACTGGTTGTAGTGCATGTATGCCTATTGGCTTTAGTGTGTGTGTCCATTGTGGTGTAATGTCTTGTGCCCCAGACGATCGCCCCCTGGAGCAGGTGTTTCCTCGTGATTGTGTGATAGTTGTGTGGTGTCAGTGGGTCTGTCACTCCTGCTACATCTTGGGTTTGGTTGTTGGTCTTGTGCTCCTGTGATCTGCACTCCCACAATGTTCCTTCACCTATCCTTGTTAGGTAGAGTTTGCTGGGTCCCTCCCTTTCCTCATCACTTTGGTCATCATCATTATCAGACTCTTCATCCATGTCACTAAAGAATCAATTTGAAAAGTTTAGTTTCCATGTGATTAAGTTGAGATCGTGTGGTGCGGCAAGATTAATGTCTGTTAATTTGCATGTGTTCTCCTCCTACCGCACCCCTAGGCATGCCACGCCCTGTCCTGCTGGCCCTCCCTTGTGTACATTTGCACCCTCCATTTCTTGCTGCTTCTCCTCATTTCATCTTTTCCTTTCAAATTCTACTTTGATTTGGTCACTTACCCATTCCAATGCCCTCGCTTCTTCACCCTCCCAATATTGCTCTCTTGTCAGCCTTTCTAATCTCAATTGCTTCAGCCATTTCTCCTCGTGCTTACTTCATGCATGTAATAATATGCTCTTCCTCCATAATGCCATTTCCACCTCCTTTTCCTCCTCTAACATATTCTCTATGTCTTCCCTTTTCTTCTCCATTTCTTCTCTTTGCCACTATGTCCCTTCACTCTCTCTCTAACCTTGCCAAGTGCTCTCTCTGTCCTTGCTCCCACTGCTCCAGTTCCTTTGCTAATTCTCTTTTCCATTCCACATCCTCCATTTCCAGTCTTGCTTCCTCATCCCCTTGGGGTTGCTCTGCCTCCTCTACCTGTGCTAGCCTTCCGCGACACCTTTGTCCCAGCTCCAAGTTTTCTATTGACATTTCTGTACCTCTGCAGCTCCCCTTGTGGTCCCCTTTAATTTCAATAGTATCTGTGCAGCTATCCATTCTTCTGGTCCTATTTCTCCAAACTCTACTTTCGTGCTGCCGCATCCCCTCCACATTGAGTTCGGAGCTGCTGTCCACCGACCCTATGCCCTGCTATTGCTCACTTTTGGCGTACAGGGGTAGTTTATATGTAGGGTTTGAGTACCCTTCGGCTGCCTTTAGTTCCCACAATGGGTACATACCCTGCTCTTCTTCTATGTCCTCAGATACTATGCTAGGCAGTGCAGGAGGCAGGGGGGAAGGGTCTGATCCCTCCTCCTTCACCTCCAGCTGGCTCATCATCCATGGCCTGACCTCCTGGAACATACACCATAGTTTGAATATTTCCATACATTTACTTAATTTCTTCCCCTTGTATGTGCTCTGCAAGTGAGTCAGTAGGGATTGCAGCACGTCTTTGGAGAAACTGCCGTTAGGCAGCCATGGCCTAGCTATTTTCCCCTTCTGTGCTTATGGACCACTGTATGCTATATTTCATGATTTTATCATTATACGGGGCAGGGTCTTACAAAGGTGTTTTATGGGTTTTACCGCCCATTGTACATGGTCCTGTTACACTGCATAAATACATCACAATTGAGTTTTTAACTGACCTCCTATTCGAGGGTTTCGACACTAAGCTGTCAGGGAGAAAGGTTATAATGCAATAATCTACTACTTTTGTTTACTCTGAGCCTCCGGAGGCTCTGCACCTTACACGGTGCACTGCGTGTGCAGCCCCGCCTTCACCCACGCTTGCATACCACTTCGCCCGTGCGCATGCATCTTCCACACACCGGGACTGGAATACGCTCCTACCAATCTCAATTCTGCAATGGTAGGTCCTCATCATCATAATAAACCGTCCTATGTATTGACCTATGGGTGATGTCATCAAGCTAAAGTTCGAACAGAGGAAAAGACAATTTGTGCAGCCAAACAATTACCTGTTTCTCTAACTCCACACCCAACACCCACAAACCCAAAAAACTCCACAGCTGTCTTCCCACCTCTGCAGGGTAGAGTAAACTCCTTATTTCTCATGTTTAACCACACCTGTTGTGTCGCCTAACGTGTGAAACACCTCTCTCCAGGAGATTTAAACAGCTAAAACACCTTCCAAAATCTAGGATAGCTCCAGCTAACCCTTACAGGGATCCATCATTTATGTTCCGAACGAAAACATCCAACTCATAGGAATACCAAACACACACATGTACATCTTTGTGGATCACTCCTTGAAAATATGTCTACATTTGTGGACAAAGTGCTCTGTACCTTTATATTCACCTTACCCTCATATGTAAGAGACACTACTGACTTTCTATCAAAGATAGACGATCTTCCGTGAGAATCGACATATATATTAGCGACAATGAATGTGGTGTTGTTATATATGTCTATCCAATGATTCTTGAAACGATCAAACTTTGTCTGGTGAATAATATTTTCACCTTCAACAATGAGATATTCTGTCAAATCCTGGGCACCGCCATGGGCACAACATTTGCGCCATGGTACGTGTTTTTAATGAGGCAATTGGGAAAAATCTGTTGTATGGGCAGAAGAAAACTAAATATACACAGAGAAAATAATATTATGGCTACGCTATATAGACGATCTATTTATCATTTGGAATGGTACTGCACAATCTTCGTGTGAATTTGTAAAATTGTTGAACATGAACAACTTAAATTAAAATTTCACTGAACATCATAGTGAACAATCTATTGTATTCTTGGATGTGAAAGTTAAAATTGTGGGACAAAAAATTGGGTGTGAGCTACATAGAAAGATCACAGGTGTGAATGTTCCTCTACATGCCAATAGTGCCCATCCCAAGATCTTTTGTGGAGCATTCCATAGGGCGAATTCATTCGCATTAGACATAATTGCAGTGATATTAAAGATTTCGACCTAGCCAGCCAAATCACAGTCCAAAACTTTCTACGACAACAATATCTGAAGAAAGTTATCGAAAGATCGTACCTAAAAGTTCAAGAAATGGACAGAAAGAATTTTTGGACAGCATCAAAATCTGATTCACAAAATACTACAGAAGAGGACACTACAAGATTGATTTTAGCATTTCGAAGCCATTAGCAAATCATTAAAAACATTGTAAATTGATATTGGAAAGTCTTAAAGGCAGATAAAGAATTAGGCAAACTATTAAATGACCACCCTGACATAACTTTTCGTAAAAGCATCTGAAATAAAGATCTAGTAGTAAATAGCTACATGGTGCCAGATAACAGCAATACGGGAAATAATTGGCTTTCAGGTGGGGAAATGACTTCTTTAAGTGCAGCAGATGCAAAATCTGCAAATATGCACTCAACTGTGATAGTTATACCCATCTAATTTTAAAGGTACCAATTAATATGAAGGGTAACATTTCATGTGAGTCAGAACTAGTCGTGTATGTCTTGATCTGCCCATGCCTGAAATGGTATGTGGGCAGCACAAAGTGCAAACTAAAGGTACAAATCTTACAACACATAAGAGCCATCAATAATAAGGATTGCACTTATCCCATGGCAAAACAAACAAATTTCAGAATTCCATAATGGTGACCCCAAAACCTTAATTTTTTTGGCATTTACAAAGTCACAACTGGCCTCAGAGGAGGCGACAGTGAAAAACTATTGAGACAGGAGGAAACAAAATACATTATTGACTTTGAGAGTAAAAACCCTGTCAGCCAAAATGTTGACGAAGAATGATATACTTTCTTAGGGGTTTAGCACATTATGATTATTGTGTTAAAAACTGTGATTTCATGTTGTGCCTTATTGTTTCTTGCTTTTCTAGTTTGGGATTTCAAACTTTTTTAACCCACTTTTTTGTAACACTTTTTTACTGACTTTTGGCATTTTGGCACAATAATATCCTATGATGTCGGCTTTCATGTGGTCTGAGGAAATAGAATATGGAAGAAGACTAGATCACATTGCCTTCTACTAAGAGTAAGGACTTGAAATGTTATGAAGTGTATGTAATATTGATTTTATAGATGCATTTGCACTTTATTATATGATATGTTTACCATTGTGATGTTGGACGGAGCGTCAACATATTTGCACAATGCATTTGCACTTTACTATAAGAACTGTTCAGAATTTTAATGTTGGATAGACGTGTCCCCATTTTTCCACATTGAGGGTGCACTTTGCACTTTCAAAACTGAATTAGCGATTAGTAATTGGTCTAAAATCAACAAGAATATCCAAAAGCATTAGCACTTTAGTATAAGATAAGTTTACAGCTCCGATGTTGGATGGGAGTATCCACATATTTGCACAATGCACTTGCACTTTATTATAAGATGTGTTCTTATTTGCAATATTGAATGAACCGTTTTCATATTCTCATATTGAAGGTGAAATTTGCACTTTCAATAATTTCCAGTGGCTTAAACTGAGTAGGTATATTTAATGTATTTCATGCATTTTTAGAAATATCATGCATGGCTTTAATCCTAGGGGAAAGCACTATGCACTTTCCTAAGTAAGGATTTATGCCCAACTATAGTTGTATGGGAAGATACACACCCACATGCGCGGCTGATCTTTTTATATAGATTAGAGCAATTCCAAAAAGATGTGAACGTATGTATATCATATTTGGAGCATTGTTTCTTTGCTTAGCAGATCACATACCCTGGTTAACACCATATTGTAACCCTGTAATGTGTGATAAGCAGATTTACCATATACATTATATGGTTCAAAGGGTGCTAGATTGACTTATACATTATGACATTATGCTTGATAAAAAAGTATATCAAGTGCCCAAACACTGGCACCCATGGAATCTGTATTGGTTACAGAAGTGCACAACGCAATTACAAAGGAATACATGACTGCTAGCAGGTATGTAAACAATGCTCCAATAGAATCAAGTCATATAGTTGGCATAAACTATTCGAACATACACCGCCTAAAGTGGAGCAATATGAAAAATACAATGATTGCATATTGTACTTTGTTTCAAGTCCTTTCCCATATGGCCGACTGTGATTCAACATGCCAATATAGTCACCTTCTCACTGTGGTGTGGTGAAATAGGCTTCCTCCCTAGGAAGGAGCCACTGTGAAAGAGCCACAAGAGTGTGGTGAAACGTGTCAGGCTGCCTCTCAGGCATTCATATTACTGGGGAGCCATTTCCTTTTTAAACTGCACATATTTAATAAAGGTTGACATTATTTACGACCTTTGCAGTCTACATGTCCGTTATTCCAGGATTTTTTGCATTGCCGGAAAGACGTTATAACCCACGTTGGAAGGAGTGCTACTCGAAGGAATGGCGGTCGATTCGCCTTTTGACTTTCAAATATATATATATATATAGTCTGAGCCTTTTCGAGGCTACAGTCCCTGCTTATCAACAGACCCCGTTGACTTGTGACCCAAATGCTTCGTTGATATGGAAAAGGGACTTCTACCAACGCTCAATTCCCTATCACCATGCACGTGCTAACACAGCTTCACTACTAATAATGATAAAAATGTACACCTCCCACTACCGCACACATTTGACCCACCCACATCACACAATGCTTTTTGCGTGGACCACTACGTATGTTCTGTGTTCAATGATGTAGCTCGGCCGCTGGCTCCCTGTCAACCGCTTGTCTCGCCCCTCTGTGCTTTTTTGGACTCCTCGCCGACTGCGGGCAGGATATATTCTTAAGACGGCTCCCGATGGCCTATCTCTGGTTGCTCTGTCTGGTTGTCTTGTACCTGGCTGGGCTGACATCACAAACAGTCTCGCAGGGGCCTCTAACTTGTTAGGGTAAACCCCCAGGCAGGCAGAGCCGTGCAAGGAGTCAGTGAATGCCGAACTCATGGAAGGCTTAACTCCTTCCCTTATCCCAAAGAATGCAGGGTCCACACAAGTAGCAAGGTAATACAGAGGTTTATTACAGCCAACAAACCACCAGGGTCAAATGTGCCGAGGGAGGTCCATGCACATCTCAATGATAACCTGTCACAATTTGCGTCACTCTCTTGTATTTTCTCCAAAACTCTGGATAGGATGAGGAGTGGTAATTCCCCTATATGATCCCGTATAGGTGTTAGACTATTGGACTAGGTGATGACAGGTGTGAGGCTTGGACTATCCCCCAAAACTTTTAAACTGGAATTGTTGCAGTGAGAAGACCCTGTGATTGGTCAGTGACCCCCCCACTATCCACCCCTGGGGCCTTGGATTGTTATTGGTTGAGCAGTGGGCCCCCAAGCCTGGGATAAATTATGTTCCCAGCCAGAAAAACCCCTGTGAATGGTGCATGTGTAATTATGTGTCTGCAAGGTGCAACTATGTGTCAGCATCATAGCCATGTGTGTACTCTCATTGCTGTGAGTGCACTCCGGTCCCAGCACAGAATTGTAGCTTGGTTGTAGCAATTTTATGCGACTGACGTCTGGTCCATGAGACAGTGTGCTCTTCACAGCCCCCAAATCTGTGGGCCTCTCCTGCAGCCCGTGTTACTTGAGTTCATCGTGCGGAATGTCATTTGCAACATTGCGACCTTGGTAGCAGCTTTGTTCCTGCTACAGTGGCTCTGCTGACACAGCATTCTGTGAGGAGGCTTGAGTCTCCTCTAAGACCCTCGGGCCTACTAGATTTCCTGAGCCATAGTCTGTCTTCTACTACATGTGTCTTCCATAGCGTCTATATGCTAGTATATCATGACTGTCAGGTCCCTCGAGTGCTCCTTTCATACCATGGGGTTATTTGCATGTAAGCATCTGCAATCATTTACACGATCCCTTCTTTCCTCTTGCTTTCCGGCGTTGCTGTAGTAAGCCTAATGGCAAAATAATAAACGTGTAGACAGTATGTATATGCCACTGTCCTCTAACTCATAGTGCTGTATATGTGTGTTCTTCATGTATTTGGGTGAGTGAATGTCCCGAATGTGCGTATGGCACATGTGTTTCCTATCTAACACAGCTATGTCGTCATGATATCTCTAACGACTTGTGGCATGGCTTCTCAGCACGTTAGTCGATCCTGTCCATGTAGCTGTCTCCAGCTCTGTCTTGTGTATCTTCATCCACCCTGGGTACAGTTCGTACTGCTGCAGGGTTGTAGGGCCTGCTGAGAGGGTGTCTTTTGTTGTAGTTGTTCATTGTAGGAGCAGTGGGAATTGAAGGTAGTTCATATGATCGGTGGCCATATTGCTTCTGGTATTTCTTCCGGTTGGAGTGTCTTCCGGGACGGAGGGCAGATTTTCACCATCCCTCTTCAACTCAGTTGATATTTTCTAATGCATCTTCTATGGTGTCTTTGGAGTGTAGTGGGTGAATTGTATACTGATCCAAAATATTGGCTGCAGTTATAGGGTCTACACATTCAAATTGGCCAGTTGGTGGTATATCCTGAATTATTTGGGTTTAGTTTTAGTTTAGTTTTAGTTTTATTTGCTTGTATAGCGTGCCGAACCCAAGGATAACTAGGCACTTGGCTTAATTGAGAGAACCAGTTACATACATGAAATGCAGGATACAAGCGATATACATACATAAATGTCAAGGGCGATAACCAAGAAGAGATGAGAGAAGAAGAATTACATAAATTACAACAAAGGCATGGGCGATCAACGAGATATACAGAAGAGAGGAGAGAGGAAGAATTACATAATTTACACCAATGGCATGGCCAAAAAAACAAAATATACAAAATATACAGACTATACAGCGATGGGAGCAATAAGTAATCTGTGTAGTAGGTTCATGGGTTGGGTGAGAATAGCCAGGATTTGACTTTGGAGCAGAAGGCCAGAAAGGACGGTTAGTCCCTGAGTGCTGAGGGCATGACATTCCAGGCTTTGACAGCCAGGACAGGGAAGCTGAAGCCACCAGATTTTTGCAGTTTGAATTTGGGAATGCTGAGGCAATGGGTGTAGATGGTTCTGGTGGGTCTGGGGGATGATTTTCTGACAAAAGTATCAGCAAGGTATTTGGGAGCCGAGTTTTTCAGACATTTATGAGTGATCATAAGTGTTCTGAAAGTGATTCTGTCCTGTATTGGAACCCAATTGACATTGTGTCTGGCTTGGGAGATATGGTCTAAGCGTGGAATGTTGATGGCTGCGTGAAGGGCGTTATTTTGCAGTATCAACTTTTTTGTAGGTTTCATTTGCTTGTGCCCAGGTAAAGGGTGCTGCAGTAATCCAAGAGAATATTACGGGGACTGGCTAATGTGATGCAGCTCAGTATGGATAAGAACGGTCTGCATGAATTTATTAACTTGGCGGTATAAGCCGAGGAGGATGCTGTGGCATTAACCTGTCTCGAGAGTGAGAGAGTTGAGTCGAGGTAGATACCCAGCGTTTTGGCATCTTTGGACACATTGATAAGATTTCCATCAATGTTGAAGGATTTGTATTGTGGGCTGAGTTTGTTAAGGTGTTGTCTGGAGCGGATGAGAAAGAGCTCGTTTTTTTCATCATTTAGACAAAGCCCATGCTTGGCCATCAAATCTTGGATTTTGCTGTATATGACATTTAGGCGTGTCATAGGAGCCTGAAAGGGTGATGAGGATTTGTGTGTTGTCTGCGTAGTTGGTGTACGGGACTTCCATGTCATCTAGAAGGTCAAATAATGGGGGAAGGGTCTGCAGAAGCAGCGGCAGAAAAGACCCTCATGGATCTGTCAGAAAGGAGTGATTGAATCCATTTGGCTGCGTTGGGTGAGAATGCGGCTGATGTGGTTAGTTTGTGTGGTGGTTTCTCTTCAAGGTTCTCCTCTATGTTTATATCTTTGTAGTATTCATAGTTTTCTTTTAGATATTGTAGGGCCTGTCTAACCTTGATTAAGTCGACAAGTTATTGCCAAGTCATTTTGTCTTTTGTTGATATACCACTAACTAGTAGAATCAATGTTTGATCTATTGGCTGTTGTACTATAGTTTCTAGATCGTCTTTAAGATCTAATGGCAAATATACTACTTTGCCACAAATGCTTTTTAGTAACTCAGAAGGAGACAATTTGGCTGTTTTGGGATGAAGGTCATTACTGTCTATGGCAATTGTATTTTTTTGTTCTTGTTTATAAGCCTATTCACTGAAATATGGTTATGTGCTGCTTCTGTGAATCCATTTACCTTCACAGAACCTTGAAATGGTATCTATGTTGACATTGCACATGTTTACAAGTACCTTTTGTAATTTACAGCTTAATTTAGTTAGTGGTTTCATTCTGTTTAAAATGAATATACATTTATTTTTCAGTAGAAATGGCCTGTCAATTCGAGCTCCAAGGATTAGTCTTTTGCTGTAGTTTTTTATGGTAGATTGTGACTTTTAAACTGTTTTCTTAAGATTGTGAAGAACTCAATGGTGGAACATTATTTGTAAAATGTATGTTTTGGAATGCCTCACTGTAGCTACGTTAACAATGGTAGATATAGTGTTAGGTTCATTAGTAGGTTTGGTTTTCTTTATACATTTTTTTGTTTTCGTTTTTGGCAGAGGGGCCTTACTTTTTTTGGTGCTCACTGGTTCAGTTGTGTTGAGTGACGTTACTAGCAGTTTTGTTTTAATGTTTTCTATACATTGTTTTAGAGGTGGATGACTATATGGCTTGCATTGATTCTCATCTGCTCTATTTTTTCTTTGTTTTCTACAGAATTGCTTTTTAGTGGGTATTCTATTGTGTCTGTTGAAAAAAGTATATTTGGGTGTGAACGTTGTGAAAAGTATATGGATGTATTGAGAATGGGTGTGTGAATGTGATGGTATATATGAATAGAGTGCTGTGTGAGTTTGCAGTGGGATGATTGTTATGGGTGGGAAGGTTCTAAGAGTAAGAGTGTTTAGAGGTTTGAAGGGTTTGGGTTAGTGAATAAGAAATTGGTGGTGTGAATTAATAAGTAGGGACATGATGATGTTTTGAGGAGAACAGTGGGTGTTGTAATGATGGTGTTTAGATGAGAATAGAAAGAGTGTGCATGTTGAAATATAATGAGTAAGAATAAAATAAATGTTGAGTTGAAAGGAATACTGTAGGCTAATGTACATCGAAACTATACTGTTACAATAACAGACAGATTAATACTATAGTACTGTACTTACTTTGTAGGATGTGAAGAGTAGTCTTCTTCTAGTTGGTGTGTTTTGGAAATGTTCTTCTTTCCTGTAATTGTAAAAGAAAGTTACTAGGTATCTATGGTAATGGTGACATACATTTTGTAAAAGAGGTTGTTGTCTATGACTGTAGGAGGCGTTGTTGAGAAAAAGAGTCAATAATGCTGTGTTACGGATATTCTACTAAAGTATGTTAACTATGTTGTTAGAACAATTGGAATATGAGTAGTGCTATTTGGGAGATTAGAAGGAACAGGGCAAAATGTGTGTAAGATAAATGTGCATTTGTAGGTTACTTTAGTGTTGCTGATTGTAATGAAGGAAGTGCTGTGTTTGTGATGCAATGTATTTGTAATGTGTTGCGCTGTTTCTAAAGAATAGGGAAACTGTGGCCTAACAGTAATACAATGGAGGATTGTTGTTGCAGCTTGTTACATGTCCTATAGTATAGGTTTGGAAAGAAGAGTACTCTATATGTAAGTGGAAGTGTTGAATATAGATGCTTTGTTGGTATACATGTATGTCGAGAATGGTGGCAGTGTAAGGGATGTAATGAGGGAGGTTGGAAATTGTGACATTTATAAGAAATGAAAAGTTAAAGCATGGATATGTGGATTTGTAGCAGCACTGTTTGTAACTGTTTTGTAAAAGAAAATAAATGCAGATGGAACAGATTTATAGAACATTTTTAAGTGGCACATATTGTGTAGAAGTTTAATATTTTGGCAGTACATGTATACTTGCCAATATGATGCATTCTAATTTGTAAGTGTTATTTAAGAGTTGTTTTTGTATGTGGGAATTGTAGTTGCACCTTTTCTATTAGAAAAGTTGGACTGCAAGTCCCAGAATGCAGAGAAAAAAGTAGGACTGGATAAGAACCTACAGATTGGAGTGGGTTGTTAGCAAGTGTGCATGTGCCCCCAAGTTATTAAACTTGCACACACAGAGCGGCACTTAAAAATGTTGTACACATTGTTTGCATTTGCTTTCTTTAAAAAAGAAAAGATACACACAGTGCTGTTGTATATGTTTACATGCATTTGTTAGCTTTAATGGAAATGCTCCTAAAAAAAAAATATTTGAAAATGCACTGCATTTTCCATTTTTTATTCAAAGTACATGTACATGACACACTTTGCAAGCTTTCATGCAGTCCTGGTTTTGAGTTTACATTCTCTGAGTTGTAGTCTGAGTTTTATAATGGGAGAAATTCTATTAGAAGTGACAGTATGCAAAGAAATAAATTGGTAAAAAAAGCGTCTATGCTGATTGAGAAGCTTATTACAGGGTAAGTAGGTAGCAGGAACCCTCTAAATAGATATTTGTAAAATAGTTGCTGAAAATACTTTAAAACATTAAGCATGCCTGTACTATGTATTGTTAGATGCAGACGTTGAATCTGGTAATAGAAATGTTGGAGATTTTCACAGTAGTCTTTGATGCAGATGGGTGTGATTAACAGGAGATATGTACTCTCAGAGTTCTAGTGTACATCTGAAGTGTTGAACTGAGATGACAGGGTTAGGTGTAGAGTTTTTGGATGTGATTGTGGATGATGTGTGACTCTTTGAAAGCAGCCAATGAGGGAGTGTTGAGAACATGAAAGTAGAAAGGGTAGAAGGGCTGCCCCTGTACTACGCGTTCTGTGGACACTGCAGCAGTCCAAGTATTGGACGTGCCACATCCGGGTCTTTCAAGGATGCCTGGCATGGAAAGTGGACTGTGGGGATTAGCCAATGAGGTGTTCTGGTTTACAGGAAGAGAGGGTAGTAACTGTTTTCATTGTTCTGTGCAGTGAAGATGGCTATGGATTTGGGGTAGCAGAGTGTGTGGATTTTGGGAGATTCTCCAATTCAGTCATTGAAGGTGTATGCTGAAAATCAACTGGATCTTTGGAAGTATTGGATTGGCAGAAGTGGAAGTTTTGTAGATGTAGTTTGTGGCTTAAACTGGGCAAGCTTGTTTTAATTCTGTGAGGGTATGGTTCATTTTAAATGTCCAAACATTGTAATTGTGCATTGTGGAGGGGCCAGTTTGGGGTATGTGACTCCAATGTATGTTCAGGTTGCCCTACTGGATTTCTTGAAAAGTCTAATGGAACTGTTCCCTGCTGAAAAGATTATTTTTTTCTGAAATGAATCAGAGGCAAACATGGAGATATCCAAACATTGTCAGTCCACAAATGGAAGAATCAAAACATCTTGTCAATAAAGGTGCATGTGCTGTTTTATATGCTGCAGGAAGGACATATTTTGAGAATGACAATATAAGGTTTGATTTTCTTTTTTTACAATGTTAGGAATGCATTGAAAAAGTTCCTGTAAGAAAATTGTACTACTGTGCATAAAAGCAAAATAAAGGGAAAAAAGAGTATGTATTAACATCCCAAAAAAATGTAAAAGATTAATTTTAATCTTTAAACCATTAAAGAATAAATAACTGAAATTATGTTTAATTTCTCCCCATACCGCTTTGAGTGGGTGCGATGCACAGGGATGCGGCAGTAGTCTGCGGATGGCACGTGCCACATCTGGGTCTTTTGAGGGTGCCTGGCATGGGAATGGGACTGCGGAGACCGCAGACCGTCGTGTTGTCCACAGACATTGGTGGATCAGCCAATCAGGTTTCCTGGGTGTGGTGTACAGGAAGAGAGGGAAGCAGAAGCTTTTTTGCAGGAGTTTTGAGAGCCGTGAAAATGGCTATGGCTAAACATTTGAGGAGGCAGAGTGTATGGATTTTAGAGGACTTGTGGATCCATTGGCTGAAGTTGTATGCTAAGCACTGTGGAGTGGCTGTAAATCTTGGATTTTATAAATTTGAAGTGTTTTTGTATGGAGCGCGAGGAGTAAGGTGGTCTTACTTACTTCCGTTTTGTACTAATATGGTTCACTTAAAACATCCAACATTATTGTTCATTGTGGAGGGAACAGTTTGGGGTACGTAACCGGGATTTCATTGCAATTTGCAATAAAGGAGACATTTGGAAAGTTGATGGAAATGTTTCCAAATTAGAAAATGATGTTTTTGCCCATTGCTCAGAGACAAATGTGGATGCGCTCAAATTTGTTTTGTCCATAAATGGAAGAAGCAAGGCACAATGTCAATAAAGGTATGTGTGCTTTTTTATGAGATTTTAGCATGGCATTTTTTCATAATAAGAATATTAATTTTGACAATGCCAGCATTTTTCAGAGAGATGGAGTCCATCTATCTTATGTGGGTAATCTGATTTTTCTGGAAAACATTCAAAATGCTTCAAAGCAGTTTTTGAGAGCATATAAAGTATCAATTTAAGTATTCTTTAGTAGTTTAAACAAATAAAATGGAAAAACTGGTGAAAAAAATGCACTTTTTGTGAAAGTTCGAAGGAATAATTAAGTTCAGTAAAATGTTTTTTAGTGAAGTTTATAAAACCAAAAAGAAAAAAAAACACAAAAAGGTTCTTTTAAGAGCCACCATGTTTTAACATGAAACAATTAAAATAATTTTAACTCTCCTACCCCTGGAATGTTTTCATGTGTCTGCGTACTAGTTCACTTTCCACGGACTATGGAGGCTGCACAAGGGCCTGTGACTTTTTTTGTTTTATGTTTTTTGTTTTTGTTTTATTTTATTATTTTTTTGTTTTTTGCAGGAGTTGGAAGGTAAGGTGGGGAAAGCAAGGGAGGGAAGGGTGACAAGGGTCACCAACCACAGATATGGAGTGGCTGATGGACAGGGGAAGATGTTGGCCGTGCCTTAAAATTAAAGTATGGGGCAGTGTTTCTTGTGCTCCTTGACAACTGCCTCAAAAGCACTTTGAAACTGCTCCCCCCTGCAGAGCGGTGTGTCACAGTACATGCAGAACACTGTAACCCTTGAAAGGTAAGGATCTACTGTATCCTGTATGGCCTGTGAGGTGGTTGATGGGAGCCTTTGCCCCACAGAATTGTCTTGTGTGCTGGCAGGAGTAGGTGAGGAAGATGGCACAGAGGAAGATATCCTGCTCGTCCCTGAGAAAGGAACAACCTTTCTCAGTGCAACCAGTTGGTTAGAAGTTACGTGGCAGAGCATTGATATGGTCCCAAAGGAGTAGTGTCCTTGTTGTCTGCAACTGAGTTTCACCCTACACTCAATGCATTCAACATGGGCAGCCTTCGCCTTCAGGGCCCCATCCACGGTCTTAAAGATCCACCACACCCAGGACTCATTCAGAGTGCTGGAGGTAGGTACTTCCTCTACCTCATCTTCGTCTTCCTCTTTATACTGCTCTACATCTTCGCGCCTGTTCCCCTGTGCTGGCCCTCCAGGTTGTTCAGGTGGTGGTCGTGGTGGTGGTTGGGGAGGAGAAATGGTCATAAGAGATACCATTGCAGGATTACTAGCAGTTCTGCAAAGCAGGTGCTGGTAGGTGTGGTCTTCTGGATAGCCAGATTGAGAATGAGGAAAAGTAAAGGGTGGGGCCCTTTAGAGGAACCGTCCACTGACAGTCGTGCTGACCTCGGACTATCGAGTCACATATATGCCTTGAAAAGTTGTAAAAAGTTTCCAGATCAACCAAGAATGGGTCTGGGGGCTGGGAAAGGGACACATATGGGCTTGACAACCCTAGATTGGCTGAACATGCAATTTTAAACTCTTTGCGGTGATGAACACTGTTCGCAAACAGGCCATCACGCTACACAGATGCAGCCACATGATGTTGTCTGGGACATCCACAGCTCTGGTGGCCGGCCGCGGACACCCATGGGGTAGGATAGCAGGGCACATGCACGTGGGTGTCCATAGAACAGGCACAGTGTCCACAGACTAATTAAAAGTGTGTCTTGCGAATTCGGACATGTCTGGAAACTTTGCCTATCCGGGGCCACCTCCTTTTTGAGTGTGGACACCCCAGACAGTCGTAGTGTCCATGGACTCATAATTGGGGTTTAAAAAAAGAAGTATTACACAATGATATACAACGTATTTATAGTATCAAAAATACATTTATTGATGAAAGCAATGGATATCGGAATGGGAAACATAAATAGGATATTTATGAATTTCTGTACTATAATGATCAGGGGAGGAAGGGAGTGAGGTTTCATCAAAGCGTCTTTGATTTAAATGTTCAGAATTTGATGGGGATGATTGCTCGAGACAAGGGTGACAGGTGCAAGAAGGACAGTGATAGGGAGCATTTTTAATTACATGATTTTTCACATAATGTAAACGTTCTTTAAAATCATTAGTTCATTTAATTTTATAGCCAAGTTGATTTGATTATGTACAGTTGTGATAGGGCTTCTCTTTGTGATTCTTGGGATTGTGTATAATGAGACTGGGGCAGGGTTTTTCATGAACACTATTTACTGTAAGAAAAAAGAAATTATTATTTTAGTGAGGTCTATACAAATTACATTATTTGTTTACATTAAAACATGTATCCTATACCATTAGAGTCACTCATTTTTTCTTTTGGGAAGTTCTCCTTTAACCATTCAAGTGTGTTTGTCATTTCTGTCAAAATGAAAAAATAGCGCTTTTTGTTTATAATACATGCTTACATAATGAATGCTAATAATAATTAAATAAATACTGTGTAATTACTGCTTGGTGAGAGATTGTTTTAGAATAAGCACTTGGTGTATGTCAGTCTCTATGAATAGTTGTATCGAAGTGATAATATGAGGTACACACGTTTTTATTCTTGGTGAATTTCATTATATTGTGTGTTATCAATTAAAGTAATCATTTCTACAAAAAGGTGTTTTTGGCTGCAGTAAATATATGTAACGTTGGTTTATGCATATGTGTTTGTTGGTTGATGGGTAGAAAATGTTTTGTTCTCCCCTGTGCTTCTGGGTTTTGTGAATGCTGCCTTCTTTCTGCGGATATTCGTACTGTCTGCGGACTGTACAGCTGCTACATTGGGGGTTAATACAATAAAAGGGATTTGTAGCAGATAAAGGGTGCACTGGTAAATACCTATGAAATTCAGTGAAAATACATTGTTTCAGGGACGTTATGGTTAAGTTGCACTGCTAAAAACCTATGAAATTCAGTGAAAAAACTTTCTTAAAGGAACGTTAAGGATATGTTGCACTAATAAAAACCATTGAAATTCAGTGAAAAATGTTTTCTTAATGGGACGTTATGGTTACAAGTAAAACTGAAACCCCCAGAAATTCGCCAGTTATGGTAAGCTAAGCAACCACCACCATGCACTGCTAAGACTAAGGCCCTCATTCCGAGGTTGGTGGTAGTCATGGCGTTATTAGCTCCATGACTGCTGCCAATAACGGTACCGTGTCTGGTTTGGTGAAATGGGAATTTACCGGTCTAGTCGGACCTTGGCGGGACCGGTAAATCCCCATTCACCAAACCATTCCACATTCCCATTTGAGCCCCCATAGGGCTCAATGGGAATGGGGAGGGCGTAAATAACGGGCAGTCGTATGCAAAGCCCGTTATTTGCGCCCTGGTTCCTTAATGGGTCCCGTACATAACGCCTTGTCAGACCAGGTGTTAAGGAAGGGACCCGCTAAGGGACCTCATAGTGGGGCGGTTATGGATTACCGGCACCGGTCTCCTTACCAGTTCCCAGTATCCCTTACCACCCTACTCAGAATGAGGGCCTTTAACACCCAGAACATCAGAGATGACATTGCAAATGTCACTGATGACATCACTGATGACATCACATATGAAATATATTTTCATCAAAACTCCCTGCAGGGTGTTGTGTTCATAATGTTGGTAACAAGCGTCAGGGGTGATCAGGAGACCTATCATGAAATACCTAATGTATTAAAGAATGTACTCATCTAAACAAAACATTATATTGCAGTGTTGTTGTTAATTCATGAGCCCAATCATACATAACTATAGGCAATGGCTGCAACATGCACCATAGAAGTACAATATTTTAATCTGGTAATTTTGGATAGTAATTTTGGATAGTAAAATAATGAATGTTATCTTATCAAAGTTTGAGTAATGTTAAAAACACGGAATTAATAACTATGATGACCCACAATGCATCCACATCAGAGGCACATACATGGAAACTAAAGTAAGGAAATAAGAAAGAACATCACCAGAAATGTCAATAACATTAAAGGTAATCATCATGTATACAAATGAATTGTGTGTGTGAGACCTGCTTATTGCCCCATATATGTGCACCATGAGCTGAGACCAAACCCTAAGAAAAGTACTTTCAGAACATACAAGATGGTTAACCTCTAGATATATAAAACATTTTCAATTTTCATATTCAGACTATTAGTAAACAAAACTGCCTGGCCTACATATGTCAGTGAACAAAAACGAGTGGCGTGATGTCATCAATGACATCTGTGATGTAATCTTTGATGTGCTGCGTGTTAGTATTAGCAGTGTACGGTGCTGGTGCGAGTTATGGTTGCTTAGCTCACCATAATTGGTGAATGGCTAAGGTTTTTTGGTTTTACTTGTAACCTTAACGTCCCTTTAAGAACGTTTTTTCACTGAATATATAGATATCCATCTATTCCCAAGCAATGGCCCTGTAATGATGAAACAGAAAGGCTGCATCACTTTCTATAGTGTATAGTGACTTTTTTGTCAACTCTTGTTTTTTTAATGAAAAATGGATGATAACATACATAGTTAAAGCATGAAATGTGTTAAGATATTTGATTTTAGATGCATATAACTCTCACTGTGTAACCAAAAATGTAATAATTTATGCTTTTTATCTAAAATAATTCCATTTAGACACCTAGGAAGATTCGAAGAAGAAGCTTTACCAGCTGGCAGACCAAGGGTTAGTTCCATTTCTATTTCCTCAATATTGTTTTTGGTCAAACATCTTTGTATGAAAAGCATTCAGTGCAACAACCCTTTTTTTCCTGGGCAGATCCCATGTATACCACTTCTGTTCTTAGGGACATAATCAATGGAGACTTTTGATATGCCTCTACCTATCCTTAAGGAGGCAATGCCTATGGGCCTCAACTCGGAGGATACCTTTTTCCTGTATGACTTGGCTGAATTTAAAAAAAAAACATTAGACATGAGAATGCATATTTTGCACTATGCGGGCTACTAGATTTATTGCTGTATTTATTTTGTTGTTTTAATTGTGTTTTATACGTGTATTGTTAATTGAGAAATCCCAAATAAAATGTTGATTGATTGGCCTATTCTTTATGGGCTAGGAACAGAAACTCCCATAACAATAACATCTGCCGATACACTAGAGAACATGCATGATGCACAAATCTATGCAATATAAAAGATAAATCTTCAGTAAAGAGTGCGTACATGGAGTGGTAAATGCAGGCCCCTGTATGTGTGTCACCATAGAAGGAGTAAAGTTTGTTTTGAACAATGTAACATGCACCTTTCCCCTCGTGAATTCTCCACCCACTCTGCCCAGAAACCACAGACCATCACCTTTCCCTGAATAACCTAAGTTATCTCAATGGAGGGACAACACACCTCAGGAATGGGGAAAAAGATGTGGAAGAGTGCTGACATCTCGGCTGGTTCCTACACAGATAAGAAGAAACATTGGAACAAATATGGTTCCTTAAGTCTGCAGTTTGCAATGCTTTAGGTCCAGAAATTTCAAACATGGTATGGAATACAAATAGAATACCAAGTTGTTGGTATAAAAAAAGAAATGCTGAGTTTGGTATCAGGTAAGGTTAGTTTGTGAAATCTTTAATTTACAGCGCTGCAGGAGAGCCTTTAGAAAATTCAAAGACATGGAGAGCCCCATACAATTTTAAACTGAGCCCCCAACCTACAAAATAACCTCTCTTTATGCTTTTCGTGCTTCATCAATATGAATGCAGGAGAGTGGAATAGTACACTCAGGTCATAGGGAAGAACAGACTCCGCAATTAACAATAATATATAGAACAAGACGGAACAAAGCACCTATTCTCTGCTCTTTCCTTCTCCCCTCTCTCTCCCTCCCTTACTTTTTTTCTATGCACTTACTCTGAATTGTCCCGGACCAAGCATGATAGCATCAAATTTTTGTCTCCTCCCCCTTACCTTACTTGTTCCCCCCCTCCAGCATTATCTGAAATGTCGTCAGGCCTAGTATGATAGTAGCTTATTTTGTTCTTCTCCTTCTCCCTTTACTCCAACCCCCCACCTATTGTTAAATTCTGTCACTAGCTCAATTGTCATCATGGATAGTAATGTAGCGCTTGTCTGTCTCATTCTCCTTCCCACCCCCCTCCCCTTCTTATCATTGTCAATAGCTCTTACTCTATCACTAATGTCTCCTGACGTGTTTGATAGCAGCTTGTTTGTCTCCAACCACCCCACACCCTCCCTCATTTGTTTTCTCCTCCCTCTCCCCCTCCAGCACTATCTGAAATGTCAGCAGGCCTACTATGAAAGTCGCTTGTTTTGTTCTTCTCCTTCTCCCTTTACTCCAACCCCCTCTCCCCCCGCCCCCAGCTAATATTAAATTCCGTCACTACCTCAATTGTCGTCAGGCATAGTAATGTAGACGCTTGTTTGTCTCATTCTCCTTCCCACCCCCCTCCCTTCCTTATCATTGTCAAAAGCTCTTGCAATATCTGAAATGTCGTCAGGCTGATTACGATAGTTATTTTTCACATTCTGAATGTATCAAGGACTTGTAAAAATGTCACTGTATTCTCCCTTGTTCCCGCCCTGCCTTGAAGCATTTTGAAACACATTGGCCCTCATTACGACCCTGGCGGAAAGTGACTGACCGGACCGCCACAGCGTAAATAGCGTTTCCGCCATTGCACGATGGAGCAAAGTGCGGCTCATTCCGACCCATCGGGCACGAGCACCACGCCATGGTGGAAGTGCAAAGTCCGCGATGGCGGAAATGACCCCAAAACGGCCCACACCGCCGCCGTACGGCGCCCTAGGTGCAATACCGCCACCCATCTCAGCGGACACCGCAGTGAGCGCCAACCGGAAAGTACGGTGACCGTAAAAATACGGAAACGGAAGTAAAAGCATGGTCCCGGAACGGGAAACATCACGCCGTACACCTATAAAACCACTAAATCCACACAACCATTAAAAATACTACCCTGAGACACATCCCAACCCTTCATCCACCCTAGTGAAACCAAGAAAAATGGGAAAAGTAGCGAAGAAAGCGTGCGACCGCAAGCGGCAGGTCCACTTCTCCCGTGAGGAACTCACCGTACTCACAGAGACCCTCCTGGAGAATGCAGCCGCCGTCTTCTCCACGCAAATGACCAGGATGGCACTTGCGAACAAGAAGGCCATATGGGCCCTGGTGGCACAGCGGGTAAGTGCGGTGGGGACCGCACCCCGCAACCCACAGCAATGCAGAAAGCGATGGGACGAGCTGCGGATACGCGTCCGTAGCATACTTTCTGCCAACCGCAACATTGCCACAGCCACCGGGGGAGGATCGGAATCACCCATCAAGTTGACCCCCTGGGAAGAAATCTGTGCCTCCACCATAGGAATGGAGAGCATAGAGGGAGTCGGAGGGATGGAGAAAGGAGTGCAGACATCCGAAGAATCAGGTAGGTGGCCCAAATAAAACAATGCCAAAACCACAATGTCCAATCATGTGAAGTACCACGTGCCCACATAGTGCAACAGTAACACATGTCCAGGAGAACGTCCACATACATAGGCCTGATAGCACACTTCAAAACTCACATCAAATACATAAATAATTAAAAATCCTAAAAACACCCTCTACACGTGCAGCAGGCACACCCTAACTGCAGGCTGCCAAACAACTGCACCCTCACACCACACACAAATGAAACCACCTCCAAGGCCCCGACCCAAATCACCCTCAGGTACCACCCCAATGCATGTGATACATTGCCATTCCAATTTCAACAGACCCATTAATAACGCTCGCCCTCCTTTACTCCACCACAGGGTCCGATCCAAACGACGAGCTCCAGGACACCCCTACCAGCACACCTGCAAAGAGGGCCAAGACCAACGGCCAAAGACCCTCCACCTCAGCTGCACGCATCAAGACACGGCAGCAGCACAAATCAAGTGGCAGCACAGAGGAGGGAACTCCAACAGGCACCCCAGCAGCCAGCATGCCCACACCACCACCACCACAGGTCCCCCCAATGGATGCCACAGTAGGCACTGCTTCTGGTGGCAGCAGCACCATAGGTGACACTGCATTAATGGCAGCATGCTCCGACACAGAAAACGGGGATGTCGAAGTCAGATCCATCCATGACCTGTCCCAATCCCCCTGTCTGTTCCATCCCGTACACCATGAGGATACCACGCAGGGGCACCCACAAGACGACGACTGGCCATCCCCCACAAGCCCTGTGGCAGGGCAACATGAGGCGAACAGCCACTCTGTGACACCACCGCAAATGGCCATGGCCCAGCAGAGGCAACAGTCCCTCGACCAGTTAATCGTGCAACAGCAGCAACTGGCCACGCTCCTCAAGGACCATGCCGATGAATGTGGGGGCACTAAGGCAGACATAGAAACATCAACTGAGACACTTAGGGCAGAAATGGAGAGAAGTACAGAGACACTAAGGGCACAAATGGAGAGTAGCACCGAGAGCCTGAGAGTCCAAATGGAGAGAAGCACCGAGAGCCTGAGGGGGGAACTGCATGCGACGTCCAAAGACGTATGTGCCGAACTTGCCGCAGTGCGCCGTGTGCTCACTGAGCTCTCACAAACCCTTAGGGACATGCATGGACGTGAGCAGGCAGAGACATCATCCGTTGCAAGTTCCGTCCAGGGCAGCCCCCAACGTAGATCTGGGAGGAACCTGCGCTCCACAGGCAGGGGTGCGCCTGATACCCGCAGAGGGGGCTTGCAATAGCGACTGCCCACTGACAATGAGCATCTCTGGACACTGGTGTTCGGGGGGGAGGTAGGAGGGTGGAGGGGGGGTGTTGGGCTCACTTGGGTGGCGGGTCGATAGGGTGTTCAACATGATATCACATATGCCATAAACAATGCACGATCAACCAATGAGATGTGTGGACATTGATCTTTGTGTACGAGGCCATTATAGGCGTACAGTCCATATTGTGCATGTACCATACACACACAGTGCCACGAGTCCCGTGTCCATGTATCAGCCACCAGGCGTGAGTGCTAGAAGCATGCATCTATGAGATGCTGACGAATGTCACGGCCCTCCTGTGCCTCGCAGACTCCTTGAGGTGCTGCCACATCCCCACCCTCATCATGACCATCTTCAGGTGCTTGCAGTTCTGCGTCAGGGGGCATGGGCACATTTCTACGTACGCACATGTTGTGTAGCATGACACATGCCATCACCATCTTCGCAACCTTCACATGGCGGTACAGGAGTGCCCCGCCAGACCTGCTGAGGCACCGGAAACGAGTCTTCAGTAGGCCGAATGCCTGTTCTATGACTACACGGGTGCGTGAGTGGGCATGGTTGTAGTCCTCCTCATGCTGGTCCCGTGGGTTCCGGACTGGTGTGAGGAGCCATCTCTTCAGTGGATATCCGGCATCACCTGTATGTGGACGATAAACGAATCATGTGGAATGCCATTGCTACGTACGCACCCCCCCCCCTTCCTGCCAGGTCATTGCCGCATCACATACCCCACATCATCATGCATGAAATGAGACTCACCGAGTAGCCAGGATCTGTTCCCTGCGTGTCGCTCCATGTAGCGTGGTATTGTAGAGTTCCTCAAGATCATAGAATCATGGGTTGATCCAGGGAATCGGGCACAACAATGTGTAATGATCCTGTTGGAGTCACACACCATTTGTACATTCAGAGAATGAAATTGTTTCCGGTTGCGGTACTGGGCCTCCATGGCATGTGGGACGACCAATTCCACATGGGTGCAGTCGATGGCACCAATGCAACCCGGTATGCCGGCAAGTGCATGGAATCCCACTTTTGTGTTCATAATTTCCTGCTCCAAGCGTGGTAGAGAGATGTAGTCGTCTGCGTGCTTCAGGAGGGCATCGAGCACTTGCAATAGTGTCCGTGAGAACAGTGGCTGTGAAATGCCATGCAACTGTCCGACTGTGTGCTGGTAGGTGCCTATGGCCAGGAAGTGGAGTACAGACACCACCTTCAGTAGGGGTGGGATGGCGGTTGGGCTATCTATCATGCTGACAAGGTCAGCCTGTGTCATGTCCACAATGGCGGTTATGGTGTCCCGGTCCAAACGGTAGAGGGTGTGGATCTGCTCATCAGTGAGGTTGAACGGATGTGCTCGGAGGCGTGGGATTGCGGGCTGCCTGCGTGGTGGTAGTGGCTGTGCTGGCGGCCCTTGCTGGCCCTGCCTTGCCCTCCTCCTCCTCCTGCGTCTCCTCCGTGCGGCCGGTTGTAGTTGGTGTTCGTCTTCTTCTTGAAGTTGGAGTACCTGCAGTGCTATCAGGTCCCCCAGGGCCAACATAGCTAGTCCTGCCGGTAGCATTTCGGAGTGGTTGTGGGAGGAGACTGGGCGTGCAATTTATGTGTTTTCAGGCTGTATGGCCTCCACCTGTGGTGATTCATTCCACCTGTGCAAGCTGCTCTCCCCTTTGGGCGAGCACGTCCCGCACACAACGCTGCAATTCGACGAATGGCATCTTGCTATTACAATCATGTATTTGTACCCGATGGCAGTGTAACATTGGTTGATATGTTCATTCGGCTATGGTCCCATTGTTTCACATACTATCTTTGCAGTCGCGAACAGACTTGTGAAGGGTCAGTGGAACGTAGTACTCGAGTAACGGTGGACCCTCATGCATCACTGTACCGAGGTTCAACGACGGGCGGGGCGTCCCATTTGTGAGTGAAGGCAGTTGCCATTTTCACACACAGCCGCACTAGATGGATTAATTTGTGATTTCAAGCGGCCACAGATGCCTTTTCGACGTGATGTTGCAAATGAGGAATTCGAAGGGCGGCGCTTTCGGTTTTCAGCTAGCGGCGAGGAGATGCCCACAGGTCTGACTGCAAATATAACGTTCTATTGTTCAATGTCCTTGGGACAGGGGCCATGGCGAGGATGCAATGATTGATATGAATAGTTTGGGATGCGCAATGGCGAAGTGGACGATGAGGCCGGACGTTCCCAAATACATGTTACTTCACAACACTGGAATTACGGGCTGGGGCACAGTGGATTTTGCAGGCTGCATAACGCACAGACTCAATGGAAATTTCACATGTAATGTGAGTATGGAAACAGGCGTTTTCATTACGGGATGAGGGAATGATGAATGGATGCATGGACAGATGAATTGATACAGAGTTTGCCATGTACAGGGCTTCTTGGAATCTGTCCGCCTCCCCTGCGCTATGTGATGCAGGGCTGCCATAGTGGGACCATCGTCTATCTGGCCTTGTTGAGCCCTCCCTGTCTCGACGCGCCTTCAGACACTTGTGTCTATGCACGTTACCAATCCCATCTGATGGATTCTGTTTTAACAGACGCATGCACAGGTACACTCGTTTGTGATGGTGTTTTCACCTCGATATAGATAGTTATGATTCGCAAGTGGTTTTTGGGTGGTGATGATCCTTTGGAGTGGGCTAGCATGCATATGGCTGTGGATTTGGTGTGATCATTGAAGTGAGTAATTCAAATGTAGTTCTGATGGCCATACTGTTCTTTTTCATTTCATTTGGTTGACAGGTATCTCCTCCCCTTTTGCCACTGCCATCTGTATGCCACTCCTGCAGATGGATTGTACTCCCGACACCTGCTGCTTCGTGTTAATCAGTGGAGCAGCATTACGATCTTATGGGACGATCGCCAATGGGCCACATGCCCTTACGCAGTACTAGTGGCTAGGAGCAACATTTCGGCCTTTCAGCTGGACTAGTGCCTCCCTATTGGGACGGCCCTGCGGTTCTAGGCGCTTCCATGTTGCCTTTTCGTACGAGAATGTAGCCCCTGTGTACCATGAAGGAACAGGGCGTCACACAAGAAGTAGCTGGTCATTTATTGCGGATGCAGCCCACAATGGTGAAATGTGTTTTGGGGTTCATGGCCTAATGGCTGTATGGGCTTGGTGAATTTGTTGTGCATTAAATTTCTATTCTGATATGGACCGTGTAGCGTTCTTCTTTGCAAGTGATGTGGCATATTCCTATTTGGGGAGCGATGTATTGTGAGGAGATCTGCATTGGTTCCAGCTTCGGAGTATAGTTGCGTGGTACTGTGCTGGGCGTGTTTGCCTACGAAGCCCAGTGAGGTCAGGGATGAGGGCTGCCAATATGACTGTTTTAATGATGTCATGCTCAGGGGCGGGGGATTAGCTTTTGTGTAACAGATGCCGGTCAGCCAGGTGGATTGGTGGAATTATGTGATTTTCGGAATATTGCTGGTCACAGGTGCCTGTGTTTGCGTGCGTTTCTTGGTGGGAGACTGAGGTCATGTCCATTGGGATGGCTTCTGTATTCGTGCCATCTGTGCCCTGCAGCTCCCATTGGCCCCTCTTGAGATTCATTTGTTCGTTGGCAGGCATGGATGACTAGTACATTTCACTGGTTGCATTGTGTGACTTCATTGCACCTACGGGGAGTTGTACTATGTGGCCAGGGAGCGGTGTACAGGCACTCAGTGGGGCCGTTTACGGTTGGTTCGCGATGCCGTACTTCTCACCATGGCGGAATGGTACTTTCCGCCGTGCTTGATGGCGTTAGGTGCATGTCCGCTAGGGTCAGAATTCGCGTACCGTTGCGCCATGGTGGTAATTACGGTTTGGCATGGCGCGCGCGCGCGTACTTGGTGCAGTTAGCGTTGGCGTTCACTACGGTGTCGCTAATGGCATCGTACTTTGCGGTGAAGGGTCATAGTCGCACCGAGCGCTATTCGATGGCGGTATTGCATTTCCGCCATCGTTTTTCGATTTCCGCCAGGGTCGTAATGAGGCCCATTGTGTATAAGCACTATATAAATAAACTATCAATCAATCAAACCTCAAGATCAGAAGCTTGGTGTTTGCAAGATAACTCACAGCTGTGAGCAGTGACCACAATCTAGGCTTTGGAACTTCTTAAGCAATGGTAGCAAAGAGGGGACTCATCAGTGTGCGATTTATATGAATTCAGTGATTAATGCATTTTTGTTAACTAATTGTGCTGTTGCAGCAAGATTCAAACATGCAAATGACCATATTGCAGTTTTCATAGCTTTCATTTCTTCACGTTTACATGCACCTCAGCCAATATGGTTGCCATGAGGAAACTAACATTTTTCCTTACATGTCCATAGTACCATCAAATCAACATGCAGTTACATTGCCATCTACATCCCCAGTTACTCTTTTCTTCCACAATGGCAACCCTCAATGTACTTATGTACTTCAGTCTCTCTATGTTTTATTTAGGTCCTGCCGGAATGAGGGTTGCATTCAATTAACAAGGTCATCCATCACTGTGTTTTATATAAAGGGCAGAACATATGAGCTGTAGTGCTGAAACCCAGTGTGCACTTGGTCTGTGACCCATGCATTATATGTAATCAGCATTGCACTTTTACAACCAAATATGTCACAGCAGGGTAGTCCAGTGACTAGCACACTTTCCTTTATGAAGACCTAATTGAGCATGTTGCACTTAGCTATTTCACACAAGAACAAATCAAAGGCTATGCGCTTCTTGTTCCAACACATTCCTGTGACTTGATAAAACCTCAATATCCCATCTCTCATATTTGGCACAGAAAACACAGTGGGTCTTAAAGACTGGTCAAGGGTTTTCATTTTCATTTGAGGGGCAAAGGCTATCCCTCTCTCTGTCTTGTCTGCCCATGAACCTCCTCCCTATCCCAGGCATCTGTAACCATTGAATAGTTCTATATAATGTAAACCCCAATTGTCTATGATCTTGTTTTATTCTATGTGTGGTTTCCATGTAAGCAGGCTGTCTACGATCGCCCAGGAACTTCCTAACTGCCCTGCTCTAGCAACAGGTTGTGCTGCAATCAGAGTTAGGTCAGTGCCTTGCACTCGCGATTCATTCAGGTTACATCGATCATTCCCACTCACTTCTTCTCCACTTCTCTTTCTATCACTCCCCTCGAGTTACTCCTTCAACCAAGTCTTCATCCCTCCAGTCTTTCACTCCTCCTACTCCTTGTCTCCATCCTTTGATGTTACTCCTCCTCCCACTCCAATGTACCACTTCCCCTTCCTACTACTACTCGCTGCCATCCAAAACGGCACTTCTACTCTCACTTCTACACTCCACCTCCCAATACTCGACTCCCCGTTCCACTACTGGACTCTGCCTCCTACTAGTACACTCCTCCTCCCAATACTATGCTCCTCCTCCCACTACTTCACTCCTTCTCTCACTTCTGAACTCCTTCTCCCACTACTACACTCCTTCCAGACCCTCATGTCTCTCTGTACCAGCTTTCTCACACAAACGCATACTCACACTGCAGAAACCCTATCACTTCTAAATCTTACCTTCGCTGACAATCTCTTATACAATATGCTGCTCCTTATTTCCTCCTGCTGGTCTCTTTTTTTTGGTAATCCTCCACTTCTCCATCTCCACCACTAACCTCACCTGGTAAACCCACAATTTCAACTTCAAGTTACTGGGCATCATTACGACCCATGGTGAATGGTGGAATTACCACCCCATTCCAAGGTTGGCGGGGCGGTAATTCCCCATTCACCATTGGCCCTTCCACATTCCCATTCTTGCCCCCATAGGGCTCAATGGGAATGTGGAAGGCGGTAATTACGGCACCGCAAATTGTGGTATCGCAATTACCTCCAAGGTCCCTTTGCGGGTCCCTTCCTTAACAGCTGGTAAAACCAGCTGTTATGGTAGGGACCCTCAAAGGGACCTCGTAATTGGGCGGTAAGGGATTACCGGCACCAGTGCCCTTACCAGTACCGGTAATCCCTTACCACCCGGGTCGTAATGAGGCCAAATGTTTGTTATAGCCACACCTCTCTAAGGATGTGTCTGCTATCTTATTCCCCAGGGGAGTATGTGCGAGGAAAAAGTATTCGGAAGGCCTCTGGATATCGGATTGTGTAGTTGATGTAAACCAGGATATATCAGTTACCAGATGTAGAGGTCTCCAGGGGGATGACCACATCCATATTAATTCTGTGGAGTATCACTTCTATGGTGGGTAGTGGTTGGAGCGGGGCTCCGGAACATAATCCAGGGACGTTTACTGGCACACCAGGTAGCAGGCACAAATAATGTTGTTTGGTTTCTGCAAAAACTCCAGGCCAGTTGAACCCACTGTGTGGTGCCTTCACATGTTTTCTACCTCCAGCAGTTAGGTCTGAATGTGTCAGCTCCAAAACAGCCTTCCAGAATGGCCATAGTGCTAACAACTGGTGATAGTTGACTCCATCTGCTCTGGGATTGAAACTGACCCAGTATAGGTGTCTTGTCTTCTCAATGAAATGAAGGCCCGTTCGGGTCTATTCGTTGGCTTCTGAGACAAGAATCCTCTGGGCTTACTACACTCCTCCTCCCACTACTACACTCCTCTTGCCACTAATGCACTACTCTTCCCACTAAAACAATTTTCCTCTCTCTACTACACTCCTTCCACACCACTACTCAGCCACACTCCTTTCACTCTGTATCAGCCTTCTCATACTCACACCTTACACTACCTTTTCTCCAGACTTGTCTCACACAAATGTACACTCACATTGCAGGACCACTATCACTTTGACCCTTCTCTTTCCTTTTCTTTCCATATTTCTAATATTGCTTGCTCTTATCGCTATGCTTTATTTGACATCCATCGCACATGCTCTTACCTCCCCTTTCACACCACCAAATACCTTATAAGTTCACTGGTTTTCTCTCGTTTTCACTATTACTCTGCTCTTCTACTTGGTCTTCCTGCCTCTCACTTGGCTTCCCTTTGTTCTGTCTTTAAGTCTGCTAATTGAATGAGAGAGGTAGTGGAAAGGTAGTTGAGAGTAGAAGAGGTAGGGTGAGAGATGATGTACAGAAGGAGGGCTGTGGAGGGAGAGAGAGGAGAGTTGTGAGAGTCCCACACATTTTAGAGATTTTAGAGTTTTTAGAGGAGAAGTTGTAAGCAAAGTCTTTAGTAGAAAGGGAGGAGACAATGGATGTTGGCTTGGGAGGTGTGAGCAAAGTTTGGAGGTTTGCTGGGTTGATTGCAAAGGGAGGAGATTAAGTTTGCGAAGTGGGAGTATTTGGCAGAGGCAGGGGCTTTGCTGGGGGGGGGCTGAGGGGGCTATAGCCCCTGATCTTTTGGTTGTAGCCCCGGATAGAATCTTAGGAGCTACAGCCAAAAGACTAGCTAGCCCCCAGTCCCAACAGTTCCGACATCAGCTTAGCCCTGGGTCTTTTCCAGACCTAGCAACTCCCCTGGGCAGAGGTGACTGAAAGAAGGGCATTTTTGTAGACTAGGAATACAGTAGGAGTCATATGCCAGACCAAATGTTTGTTTTGAGGATCTAAACTTCAGAGGTGATCCAAGGCTGAGGATGGGAATGTGGCAATGTGTGAGCCGGATAGTGTTGGTGTAATAGAGTCATAAGTGCATAGTGAAAATCAGAAAAAGCATGGTCAATGAAGAGGCGTGCATAGGGGAGAGAGACAGAAGAGTGTTCCTCACATCAAGGTACGGGGCAAGAGAATCCTATCTGAATTTCCTCTTATTCATTAAATAGGGGAGAGAAGGAGTAGAAGGTGAAGGGACCAAGATGTTAAAGTGAAGAATTGAGTAATCTGAGAGAGAGGTTTCAATGGGGAGGTCAGAGGAGGAGAAGGAATTAGAAAGAAGAAAAGGTCAATAAAGTTCCCACCAAAGTGGGCAGGCTGGTCATGGGTGGAGTAGAAAGAGTGGTCAAATAGGAGGGATTAAGTTCAAGGTTAAAGTCTACAAGGTGTCAGTAGGAAGTGACTCAAAGAAAAGTTTACATTTAGGGAATAAGAAGTTGTGAGGACAAGGGGGTGGATGGAGAGCCAGAATGGTGAGATGTTTACACAGGAGAAGTTGAATAGTGGCATATTCAAAAGAAGAAGAGGTGATGTCAGATGGGGTAGAGAGGCAGTGTTGATGGCCTTATTAACACCCCCGACCAGCCCCCTTCCCAACAGTTGTGGAGAGTGGGAGAAGGTAACAGAGTAAGTGTGTAGAGCTGCTAGTATAGCAGATACATGAGAGGAGATCCATCTTTCTGTGTTCAAAGAAGTGAATGTTGAGGGTGTTAAGAATCAAAGTGGTCAGTGATGTAGGAATACTTCTTTCCCAGGGAATGTGCATCCCAGAGGCCAAGTGATAGAGTAACAGGAGGTGGGGCAGAGGAGCAGATGTTGTGCAGTGGGTGCTGCTATGTTGCTGAGTCCATGCCTTAGTAGAACCGATAACTCGTTAGAGTGCTGCTGAATAGCTGAATCCTTGAGAAGGTCACAGAGCTAAGACCCAAGGGGAGGAACTTGTGAACAATGTAGAGAGCAGATGGAAAGAACAATGGTGAGAGGACCGAATGGCAAGAGAGGAAAGGCATAGGGCTAGTGTCAAAGAAATATGACTTGGAGGAACCAGCAAAAATGCACATAAGTGCAGGTACTTTTGCGACACTGAAAGTAAGCTCAAGAAACCCAATGCAAGGAGTTGTGGGTCCGTCATTCTGTACCAGAGCACAAGGAGCACTGATAGACAAAAAGAATGCAGCAGAAAAGCATGTTGGAATTGTGATTCTATGACAAGACTGGAGGCGAGCATTATGCTTCAACTTCATTTATTACTACTCTCCAGCAGTTTCAACAAACTATACAAAAAACAATCACAAAGAAATGTCCCACGTGGCTTTTTGCTTTTAAAATTACAAATCCTATAGTCTCTGTAGTCCTTCACACTCCAGCTCAGTTTATGACCACTTCCTGTCCCTGAGCTCCGCCTCTTCTTTTACTGCTCTCCAAGCAGATAAGTGACATTCCTTTTCCTCCCAGCTATTGGGTAATTTTCTTTAGCATTGTAGTCAGTTAATGGGAAGTTTTTTTATAGCATTGCTTTAGATTGCGATTATATATGTGGGCATAGAGCCTTATATCTTTACTTACGAGTTTGGCAGTGATTGAGACTGTTGTATATGCGCAGCGCAGCCTCGGGTAACGCTTTAGAATTGAGCGCGTGAGTTGTACAGCGCGTAATCCGTGCTAGGAATATTGCAGACTTCAGGGCGAAGCCACCGAAGGTAACCACGGTCGTCACCAGGGACCGAGAGCTCCGTCACAACAAGCGCCCAACATGTTCAGCCCGAGAAAGGAGCTGAAAGGGAGTACTCCAGCCCCCTCCCTCGCGGGGACGGAGCTAGCCGGGTGCCCACACCGCGTCGCACTCATTAGGCGATGCGGCTCGCAGCACCTGGCGGTTCTGACAGTACGAAGCGAACGAGTGGGAAATATTAAGATTTATAGAGCCCTAGCTCTTCCGCCGTTCGCTGAAGAGACAGCACAGAGTGCATCACGAGCACGTGAAACAGGAGCTGAAGAAGGGAGGAACAGCTCACTCTCAAAGATAGTGCAAGCAGGTACACGCACGAGGCAGCAGCCTCTCAACAGTGGACAGAGTTCATAAGCCATCACAGGCACCCAAACCTGAAAAGGTCTGGTGTAGCCACAGATAAAACATTTAAAAAAAGGGGGAGAATAAGTGAGAGATTACAGGCCTTACCCCAAAGGCATCTCCTAGGAAGTGGTCAGCAAAGACTACTTTTCACAGGTACTAAGGCACACAGCACCCCTTAACATGTCGGAGTTCGAATGGAGTAAGGAAGGGCAGTCTCTAGATTTAGACAGCAGTTTTAAGGAGGTTCTGGGGAATTCCCTAGTAGATGCAGTGGCACAAGGGGTGAAACCCCTGCAAGAAAGGCTGGAGACACTGGTAGCTATGCTTCAGCAGCCTAAGGAAAGCACCAAAAGGACAAACAGCTTGCCCATTGAACCCTCTGGATCAGGGTCTAAGGGGAGTATCCAGGCCCGCAAGAGAAAAACCTCTGCAGACCCCCAGGGCCCTATGGAAGGGGTGGATAACAAGGCCCAGGACGACGCCGACGCCTTCGCGAACCTTAAGAAAGCATATTTGCTGCGCCAGGCTGTGCCAGACCTTACGACCCCCTCTCCTGGGGAAGAAAATGAAGGAGATGATGACCCGGGCTCGGAAGAGGAGCCAGAGGAAGGGGACCTATCCCCTCAAGAGCCGGAGGAGCCAGTCGAGGAGGAATGGGTGAAGCCCAGCGGGGGAAAAATGACCCACAAGGAGAAGCACCTTGAAGAGGAGCAGGACAATATGTTAGATCCGGAGAGTATTAGGAATCTGAGATCTTCCGACTGGCAGCCATCTCCGAGAGTGGCTCAATATATGACGGCAAGACTGAGGAAAGCATTAGATAAGGAGGTGAGACTGCGCCTCCGGGCGGAATGCCCCCGCCCAGACTTATCAGGGAAAGTGGCAGAAGCGCCCGGATTGGACCACAAAATACTTACCTTTGTCTCAAAGACCAGTATGGACCCCCGTAAAGGGATTGATAGATCATGGAAAAGTTGCCAGGAAAGAATACTGGACTTAGCCGGCCCTCTTGCTAAGATTATGGACTTAGCTGATAGAGCGAGGGACACTGGCGAGGAAGTTGATCCAGAAGCCCTAGCAGGGTGGGCGCAAGGAGCAGTTTGCCTTTTGGGGAATGTGAATTGCGCAATAGCTTCCGAGAGGAGACGAGGACTATTATTGAAGATAGACCCGAAGCTCAGTGACCTGGCATCCCATGAGGCTGGAGAGGCAGCCCAAGGACTCTTGTTTGGCGAAACATTCTGGAAGGAGATGGGCCGCTTTGTAGGCACATACACATCACTGGAGAACGCGTAAGCATCCATTCGTAAGATCTTTCCGCAGAGAGTTTTTGCCGGGACCGGCCGTTTCAGGGGTCTGTCGGCCGGTCACCAACAAGGAGGGAGAAGACCCCCTAATCACAGAGCCCAGTACTGGGAAAACAGGCAACAAGACACGTTCTTTCCAGCCAGAGGCCGCAAAACCAGAGGGCGCAGAGGCAGAGGCTTTGGAAGGGGTCAAGGATTTACACCAGGTAAGGGCGATAACCTACCCTCCAGTAGGAGGGAGAACCAGTATGTTCTGGGAAAACTGGCACGCGCTTTCCAGCGATGCCTGGATTTTGCCAACTGTCAGAGGTCTGCAGTTAGAATTTATGCAAGCCCCAGTGCAGACCCGAGTACCCCAGTACCGCGCCTAGCGAAAGCAGCGCAAAAAGCCCTAAATGCCAAATTAGAGATATTAGAGAAGAAAAAGGCATAGAAAGGTGCCCCAGTGCCCCAAGCTTCATAAGCAACATGGTTCTCGTGGACAGGAAGGAGAAAGTGCGCCCAGTAATAAATCTAAAAGAGTTGAACGGATGGATAGTTTACCATCATTTCAAGATGGAAGGGATCCATCAGCTCAGAGACTGTCTGAGAGAAGGAGACTGGCTGACCAGATTAGGCCTAAAGGATGCCTACCTAACGATTCCAGTGCAGAAGCATTTCAGGAAGTTCCTAGCTTTTCACTGGAAGGGACAGCTCTGGCAATTAAGGACGATGCCATTCGGGCTTGCGTCAGCGCCTTGGGCTTTCACGAAAATGATGAAACCAGTAGCTGCGTCTATTCGAGAGAAAGAAATAAGGCTAATAATATATCTAGACGATCTTCTACTTCTGGCAGAAGATCGAGGAGCACTGGAGTATCAAACGAAGTGGGTCCTAGACCAGTCGCTGGGATTCCTAGTAAACGTAGAGAAATCAGATACCAATCCAGCGCAGAGGTTGGATTTCCTCGGTTCTAGACATGAGGAAAGCCACCTTGGAACTTCCAGCAAGGAAGATACAAGATATCAAGAGGGAGATCAGAGCGTGCTTGAGGAAGAAAGTAATCTCACTGAGAGTTCTAGCGAGAATAGTGGGCCTCCTAGCAGCCTCTATACAAGCCATTTTTCCAGGTCCTTACATTACAAAGGTTGAAGGTAAGACACCTCCTACAGGGGTTGAGATACCATCAATCGATACCATTGGATCAGGAGTCTATCACAGAGCTGGAATGGTGGTTGCGGAATATGGATGCCTGGAATGGGCATGCCATATTCGGAGACCGGCCGGACCTTATAATAGAGTCAGACGCCAGCCGCCTAGCGAAGAGGAGGTGATTTTGCACATAAACTGCCTAGAACTTCTGGCAGGATCCAAAGTGAAGTTGTGCATCCTGCTAAAAATGGACAACATTTCAGCAGTACATTACATAAACCACTTAGGGGGAACGAAGTCCAGGATGCTAGCGGAGCAAGCGAAGGATTTCTGGCACTACTGCCTGCAGACAGGGACATCAGTGACAGCGGAGTATTTGCCCGGGTCACTGAACGTAGTAGCGGATTGGAACTACCGATACCTCACAAACTCCAGTGACTGGAAGCTGGATCCAGCAGTATTTCAGATACTGGATCAGAGGTGGGGTCCGCTGCACACGGACCTGTTTGCGTCTCGCCTCAATGCGCAGATGCCCAGCTATTTCAGCTGGAGGCTAGACCCGGACGCAAAAGATACGGACGCATTCCTGCAGGATTGGGCAGGCGGCCCTCACTACGCGTTTCCTCCTTTCATGATGCTGAGCAGAGTGTTAGCGAAGTGTCGGAGGGAGAGCTCGGAGCTAGTACTAGTAGCTCTGTTGTGGAAAGCTCAAGTATGGTTCCCGACACTGATGGAACGCTTGATAGACCTGCCGAGAGTCCTCCCAGAAGGAGAGCGACTGCTCATGGACCCAGCTGGACAATGTCATCCTGGGAGAATGAGAGGGACACTCCCGCTCATCGCGTGCAGGATATCAGGAGACGATGGGAACTGCCAGGCATTTCGATGCAGGCTTCAGAACTCATCGCAGAATCCTGGGCTCCATCGACTAGGAGGAGCTACGACGCGGCTTGGGCCAAGTGGACTAGTTGGTGTAGAGGGAGAGGTATTCATCCCATTTCAGTACCTGTAGTAGCGATTCTGAACTTTCTAGTGCAGCTCCTGCAAGATGGGAAAGCATTCCGCACTATAGGAGTATATATATCAGCGATCTCTGCGGGGCACGTACCAATCGAAGGCGTGCCAGCAGGCGAATACCCGGCAGTTTGTAGACTCATCAGAGGAGCTAAGTTTAAAGTTCCGCCAGAACCTAGATACACAGTCTTATGGGACGTGACAGTGGTACTGCGATTATTAGAGAGCTGGCCAGTTAACAAATATCTATTGCTCAAGCAGTAGTCGGGCAAGTTAGCGATGCTGCTATGTCTCATATCTTGTAAGCGAGTGTCGGATATTAAGGCATTGGAGGTTAATAGAAGGACATTTGGGCCGGAAGGAGTGACTTTTGTAGTGGTACAAAGAACTAAATCAAACACATCAACAGTGCACTCTCCGTATTTCCCAAGTAATAGTAAATGGTGCGTAGCAAGCTGCATTAGAGAGTATGAAGCTAGGACAGCAGAGAATAGAGCAATAAGCACGACGCAATTGTTAATAGCGCGTAGGAAGCCTTTCCATGCGATAAAGACAGCCACCATTGCGAGATGGGTCAGAGAAATAATGCAAGCAGCTGGGATTGACTTACAGAAGTATGGGGCTCATTCTGTAAGGGGGGCCATGCCGTCCAAAGCATATAGGACAGGAGTTCCGCTGCAGGATATTATGTCAGCAGCAGACTGGGCGAATGATCGCACCTTCAGAGAGTTTTATTTTAAACCAGCAGAGGGTATAGCGAGTACGGTGTTGGGACAACTTTGAACAAGCATAATGCTCGCCTCCAGTCTTGTCATAGAATAAAGATTACCCCTGCTAACTGCTCAGGGAGTATTAATTCTATTAAAGACTAGGAGGCGAGCATTAGTTTCCAGCAACGGCTAATTGTTAATCATATTGTATGTGGATTTTGTGATGATATGATAACGAATTAGACGCCACCCTGATATTCTATTTTATGTTTCCCTAGGGGAAGAGCAGTGAGTCGACTAGTAAGAAGAAGGCGAGAGGCAGCCAGAGGAATTGTTAATCATTTGGAGTTCAGGAAGTCTTCGCTCAGTTGGCGAGACAGAAAAAGTTTATGGTTAATGGATATTCAGAGCACGTAAAAGAGAGGAGGAGCTCAGGGACAGGAAATGGTCATAAGCTGAGCTGGAGTGTGAAGGACTACAGAGACTATGGGATTTGTAGTTTTAAAAACAAAAAGTCACGTGGGACATTTCTTTGTGGTTGTTTTTGTATAGTTTGTTGAAACTGCTGGAAAGTAGTAATACATGAAGTTGAAGCATAATGCTCGCCTCCGAGTCTTTAATAGAATTAATATTCCCTGCGCAGTTAGCAGGGGTAATCTTTATTCTTGTACTAAACACAAAAGCATGAGGAGCACAGAGTCATAAAAAAACACCAAGGAGGACTATACGTTGGGAGTTGAAGCCCTGTCACTCCCCATCTCTCTAATAATTCATATCACTGGGAATTATTTTTTAGAAGTCGTGGTTCTAACATTTCACATGGAAAAGCCTTTGAGACACTGAGAACCCTCAAGAGAAGTAACATAAAATTCCTTCTGGGCGCTGAAATTCTGCCACTCTCCAGTTTGGTGGGGGGGGGGAGAGAGGGAGAGAGGGAGAGAGGAGAGAGAGAGAGAGAGAGAGAGAGAGAGAGAGAGAGAGAGAGAGAGAGAGAGAGAGAGAGAGAGAGAGAGAGAGAAGAGAGAGAGAGAGAGAGAGAGAGACCGACCGACCGACCTAGTCATCTCCCATATGAATAATGGCAATGCTCTACTCACAGGAATCCCAAATGCCACCTTGGCTCTTCCGCAAACTGTCTAGAATGCAGCAGAATACCTCATCAATGGAGTAAATCAATTCTACTACATCATCCCCATTGTCAAGGAGCTGCACCGGCTACCCCTTCTAGGTTGCATCATGTTCAAGACAGACTGCATCGCCTACAAATCAGTCACAAACAAAATACCACTTTACCTGTCCAAGACACCTACCTTCTCTAGAGGCCAATGCACCACGATAAGCGACAATATTTCTAGACTGGAAACAAAGAACTATAAGAGCTGTGACGAATCCTTGGTTGTTGTCACTTCTCCCCGAGGGGGAGCCCCTTCCCATGATGCCAGGGAAGTAAGGCTGCTACCCAATAGTCCCTCTAGATATGGTACTCTATGGACAAGGATGACAATCCAAGGGAAATGCAGTGTGCCAACCCTTCATCAGCCCCACTCACCTCTTAGACATCCTTCTATCCCTTCACTGAACTCCCTGTACCACACTCTTCCATTTACTTCTGTGGCATTAGTAACCTGGAAGATACTGGGATGAGGAAGAATAGGGGTGACCTTAGAAAAATCTCCCTAAAAGATACTGGGTTGAGGAAGAGTAGGGATGACTGTAGAAGGAACTCCCTAGGATGTACTGGGTCAAGGAGGACATGCAGAGCAATGAGGAGTGCTCAAGAGAACATACACACACGTTCTAGTCGTATTGTTAGTTCAGACATAAAAAACAAAGAAAGACTTACCTTATTGGAAAGCCCTCCCTGGAGGAACCACAAGCGAGGAAGCGGTTCAGTGGAGCACCAGGAAGAAGCCTGTGAGTGTGGCATAAATAAGGGTACAGAGACGTCCCTGTTTGCTTCAGCGAGGAGGAACAGGACAGAAGCCTCGCCAGGAGAAGTTCCGGGAACAAGAAGAACCTGGATGGTGCAAGCAGCAAACCCTGACGTGCACGCGGAAGGAAGAGACATTCTGTGGGAATGCCACAGCCCATCAGAGATACAGAGAAGCCAGGGGAAGACAGAAGCCGAAGCCTCAAGGGCCCCAGTACCTGGCCATACCTAGCAGGAGAGTCAAACAATTCTGCCAAAAACTAGAGGAACATTTACCAGTCATCTTCCTCATGGAAGTATCTGGCAGGAGAGTGAACCAGGTCTGCCAAAGCCTAGAGGAACGTTTGCAAACTATCCTCTTCATGGCAGTGCAGGAATGAGAAAAGCCAGGAGAAGAGAGGCATTCCCCCTACGGTTGTGAACTATAATTAGAAGCCAGAGAAAGGCCAGGGGAACGAGTCATTACCGCTGTGAATTGTGAACTGTTAAAGTAAAAGCCAAGAGATTGTGAAAACAAAGCCAAGGAATGCCAGGGGAAGGGAGTTGTTCCGCTGGCATTGTGAAAACATGAATCCAAGGCATTCTCCGGCAACCCAATAGTAAAGAAGCAACTATGGGACATAAGAATATTGATGTTTGAGCTGGAACTTTATTACCCTTTTGAATTGAACTAAGAACTTTTGCTGCTTGCTTGATATTTCAACTTGGAACTTTCTTTTGTACTTTGGAAAGTTATTGAGACCTGAGGAAGGAAGCCAGTCCCTCAGGTATAGGTACCACCTACAATTGCAACTGTGATCCATTGTCCAAAAGAAGGGAGTCATTCTTCTGCACCAAGAAGATTCACTACCTTTTTAGTTACAAGTGTAAGGGACAGAAGCAGGGTTTTTGACACAGTATGGTGCACTGAATCCTTAGTATTTTAGTTGAGGCATGGAGAGGTAGCACGAAAAACAAGAAACAGTCCTTTCCTTGACACAGCATATCTACTGGAACAAGTTACTAACACAGATGAGAGTTGCCCTCCATCCTGCACTTCAAGAAGAACCTGAAGACGCTATTCTTCAAACAACATCTTTCCAATTGCTGAATACTCCACTCAACTCTATTTCGTCGTATTGGAGTTCCTTAAACCCAGCTCAGCTCCTCTGCAACACTCTTACCCTATCTCTGAAACCCTGGGTATGTTCCCAGCTCGGTTCGTGCTTTACAAATACCAGACATACAAAGAAAATTGATCTGAGAAAGAAAGAAAACCCAAGACTTAATATTTAAGAAAGTCTTTCTTTAAATTGGGACACCATCAATGGACCCACCTAACGGGTCAGAAGCGGGATCAGAGGGATCTGACATATTGGCTGAACCCACAAGAGCAGGAATCAACACACATGAGTGAAAGAACACAGATCGGTGTGTGCTATGTAAAGGTGGCGCCACAGGCTTGCACAATCATCAAGGAACAGGACAATCGTACAAGGTTTAACTTTACAATGTCTCGCAATACAGAACTTCAGATAGAAACCCTGCTCTGATCCAAAATAGGAACAGGCAGCATGGGGAGGACACTGTAAGCTGTAGTTGGAGAGGCACTGCATGAGGACAGCTAGCTCACTCACGTAACCACATATCAGAAATAAGATGGCAGTCAAACCCTTTGTGGGCTCAGATCACCCATCCCTTTGGTCCCATGTTCCTGCCTGAAATACAGCTGTAACAAACTGAATATTAGTAATTCACAAATAACAAAGATAGATACTCAGGTGCAAATGCTCTGGGGAAAAAAGGTTTAAGGGAGGAACCAAAGCCCTACAAATGCTGGGAGGAGCACATGGAAAATGAGTTTGGAGACGCAGCAGAATCTAGTCATTGGTGTGTTGGAGACTTGGAGAGGAGTTAAACATGGAAGGATGCTGGAGCTCAGAGAGAGATATAGAGGGCAGGAGAGATTGAATGAAAGAGGAAGATAGACTCTTCGAGAGAGAGGGAATAGACAGAGTGAGAGAGAAGCAAGACAAGAGAAGATAGTTGATTTCAGAAGTAAGGAAGGAGTAAAGAGTGAGGGAAGGAGAGGAGTATGAAGCCCAGGTGAAGGTTGGCAGCAAAAGGAAAGGAGGGGGAATAAAACAAGGAGGGGACATTTATGAAGATCATTCAATGAGGAAGGCCAAAGTTCTCCTGAAGGTTACACAAGTGAGAAGAGTGATGGGAAATTATATTCCAATTCTCCCTGGAGAACAAAGAGAGGCATAGCCATCAAGATCCCAAGAGCACCACAAAGAAAAGGCAGGGTGGCCAAACTCCAATAAACCCGATGCAACAGGCTTCAATAATCGAGGCAGCGCTGACCAACATCAGAAGGACCACCCACATGTTCATGCCCAGTACAGGGGACCCCTGATGTGGAGTGTCTTTTTAACTGGAAGGCTGTGAAGATGGGGAAGACCTTGCCTGAGTAGACCGTGCTTCCAAAGACCAGATGGTTTCAGAGTGGCCACAGTAAAACTGCTTTCTCTATAGTCAGAGAAGACATTGCACCTTTCCCAGAACGTTAAGGCTTCAATGCAAGCAGAGGGAGAGGTCGCTGGCAGAAGGCAAGGAGTGGCACAGTACACTGAATCAGCTTCTCTACCCCCTGACCATGCTTGGGAACTTGAAAGAAGTTGTGATTTAGCCCATGTCCAACATCCGTACCTTCAGTCAGCTTGTTACAACAGCCTTTTTTTCACAATTACCAGACTATCAAAGAGGCTGCAAAAAGTGGCAGAAGGAGTGCTGAGCCCAGTGCTGATCCCCACTATTAACAGAGCTCTAGGTAGCCCATAAACAACTGTAATGAATCCGGATGGACAAACCCTGTATGAGATCCTGCAAGTTGGTAATCAGGAAAGGCTGAAGTATGACGAGGAGTACCACTGCAAGGAACCCCATGAGGTATATCTTTTACCACTAACAAGTCTCTTCCAGATGTCCTACACGATTAAATACCACCTGGAAAGATAATCGAATAACTGGTAATGGAGCAATTTGTGAACATATTGCCAAGGAACCAGCACGGAAGGCTTCAGCGTTGCCAGAAGTGTTGGAAACCAGCAGCTGTACAAGATTCAGCATACAGCGAAGCAGTATTCATTAATCTGCTTACAATAACTAGGAGAGAACAGTTTTTGAAACATTATTTTTCGATTCTTTAGAGACGCATCTGAATGAGCAGACAGTGAGCCCCCTGCTATATGAAGTTCGGCACCAGTATGACCCTGCCACAGAAAATAATGGTGGTAAGCACTTAGAGATCACTGACAATATTGAGTGCTGAAAATAATCATGCGATCACTCCTAAGTATTTTTTTCCTCCTCATTTATATTTAGGTCTACCAGAGGCTTTAACAGAGGGCAGACACATCACCCCCATCCCCTTGACTTCATGACACCTCGCCACCCTTAGCTATTTTTCGGGTAGACTGAGGTAAGACTTTGATAACCATTTCTTCCTACACGGTGAACCACGTGCTTTTAATTCAACAGTAGAGTTACAAGGCGCCTCTTTTTCTTTGCCAGCTAGGACTGAGGCGGATACAGCGGAAATGAATTATTAATCTAGTAACTCGTGAGGTAAGCAGTCCACCATGTACTTAGATACTCTGCAATTCACTGAATATATAGTACACAATTCTAAGTACTATTCATTTGTTTTTTGGTTACAGGCAAATTTGTTCTGCGCTTGTCAACACATGATACAGACTCTAGAGTTTCCTTAGACTCTGTTCCACACATATAAAGTGCGGATTCTGGAGAGGTCCCTGACTCACCCCCCCCCCCCCGGGGTGCATTTTACAGCTACATATGAGCCCAATTAAATAATTCCCTGGACAACAAACATTAATTACATTCATTTTCCAATTCATTACAGATCTACACCACAGGCAGTGAGGCAACACTTTCACTTCTCCCACCCTGATGAAGGCCAGCATAATTTGGAGCTAATAGGATACCATAGGCCGAAACACTGTTGTGTCGACTTGTTCTTGTTTAAATGTGCCAGAATTGGGCAAAAAATAGACATTATTTGTATTGTATATTGTGTCATTGAAAAACCTTGACAGTACAAGGTTCATCTGTATACATCATGAGATGTTGTTTTATATGTTCTGAACTGTGCCACATTTGTATGTTTCTATGGGATGGTGTGAGACTCACTACACCATGATGGTGAAGGATATTTTTGTAGAATGTACATACAAATTACGATTTTTTTTGTGATGAAACAATTGTGTGTACAGATTTATTTTTCTACATGGTTGCCTGTTTCAGGCACCCTGATCAATTGTGTTTTATATACTGTATAATAACTGTAGTGGTCAGGGAAAAGCCAGGTGCCCCTTTTTGTTTTATAGATTCCGTAATCATTAGAACACTGTCACCCACCTAAAAGTGCTACCTTAAGGAAGTCTCTGGATTCCATAGTGGTAGCACCAAATACAAAATGTCTGCGTGATGGACTGTCTGGCCATTTTGAAACAAAGAAGAAGTAGCACCTTCATTTCTGGCAATGTTATCAGCCTGGGTCTCTAAGTGGGGCCAAGAACGAACGTTTTTTCAAAGTATCCAGATTGAAAAAGCTAGAACCATTGCAAACCCTTGAAGATTGTGAACTGCTAGGAGCCCTCATTTGTGATAATTAATTTCCTGTGTTCTTCCAATTAAGTTCTTCCTCCCTTTTCCAAGGCATTATTTTCCCGCTTTCACATAATTTTAATTTTTTTAATGAAATTTTTGTTGGGAGCCTACATGCCTAAATGTATATTTAACTGTGTTTGAAATATACAAACTGTATACTTTTATCCCCACTTTTTCATTTGAATTCTGGTGTTTAGCCAAGCTAACAAAGTGAAAAAAAAATAAGGGGGTGGCTCCGTTTAGTCAGCATCATGGTATAAGACCTTATACTAACACTAATTCGAACGAAACTTGATTTCAACAATATTGGTCCATATTCAAAATAAAATGAGTCAAAATGCTTGCTGCAATTTTAGCAGAGAAAATGTGCGCTTATCGAGGCATTTGTGATCCTGTACCAGTCATTTCGTTTTCCACAGAAAGGTATACATGAAGCAGAAAGAGTCTAATGATGCTGGTGCGCAATAAGCTGATTGTTATATTTTTGTACTACAAATTCAATGTTCATCCTGTTCTTCATATCACATGTTTATGATAATAATCTAAGCTGTTTCATTTGTTTCTTTCCACTCAAGACGCCAAGTGAGCAGGAGGCTTTTGATCTTGCGGAGTTTGTGACACTGGAAAGCCAATTTGAGTATGTATTCAAATGCATGTTCAGTTAGTGTTTTCACCTTCACATACCACATATGAGTCAATCGAGTTTTAATTCTGAGGTCCAAAGGCCAGTAACATAGTTGAATACGTTTGTTTTCTGCCCTTAATCAGGCAACATTAACCTCGTTATTTTGAGGCTCATATGTGTAGCCACACCTGGTTTTGCCAAAATCAAACGCAACTGTATGACGAGAGAGAATGGAATTCTGAGTTGGGTACATTTGCGCTGGTGCTTTTGGTAATGTGTCCTCCCCTCTGTTGCAAAGTCAGAAGGAATAAATAAGCTGAATGCCCTTTCAAAAAAAACTTAAAACAAGCTGACTCCCAACACGGTGAATATGTCTCAAATGTTGCCATGCTAATCCCCGTTCCAGTTCCTGCCCCTGCCTGCATAAAACACCTTCTCATTGGAACTCTTTCAGCTCTTTTTATTCACGCCTTAACGTCAAACTTTGCACTCGAAGTGCGTGCCTTTGTTTTTTCAAAGCAGTCTTCTGAGTCTTAAAGACTTAATTTGAGCTGTACATGCTACTGGTGTAATACAAATGTCTTAACCTGGTCTGCCTTCAGCCAATAGAGTTATAAGCACTGTTTGTGTCCATCAATGAAGTCCTGTTAAAAAAAACAGTGGCAAAGCCAACAATTTTTGGCTTGTGTGAACGTAATTTTGCATCTGTTACCGTTCATACCACTACAGCAGTGCCTGGCAGGAGCCTTTCCCATGCCTACACAAAAGCCCAAACTAATGGCATTGCCATTGCATGTTTCCATCATGACTAAACTTTTAAAGTGTTGCCATAAATGCCCTTTAAGTGTGTACCTATTTGCTGGGTAATGAATCTTCAAAGGGTCTTTCATACTGAACGAGCCCGTCCAGAACACTGCGTGTGGCTTCACATTGGAAAGGCAATAAACCCGAGCCTCACAGTGTGTGTGCTTAACTCCATATGGGAGGATGGGATTTTTGCCTTTCATGTGAATTTTTTTTTCTTTTTTGAGAATGGAGCCAAGTCAGACAGCGCACAATTAGGGGAAAACGCAGAAAAAAAAACGCAACATGCGACCTAAAAATATTATAACTGACTTTGGGCAAAAAAAAGCTTGTAATAAGCCGACATGGCAGCACTGCTCCTCCCGCACTTCACTCATACTGTTAAGGCATTGGTGGCCCAAGTCACAACAAGGCACAGACAGTATCTGCCATTGGCCCTTTCTTGCCACTGTTGTATGATATCCTACATCCCCTTGGCAGCATGAAGGAGGGGCGTTCGGCAATCTTCGGAGCCAAGCTCACCCAGCAGCCCGCCCTCAGAGCTACCAGGTGGGCGTTGCTTCAGGGCCTTCACCCCAGTCATAGGAAGCCGATTATCATACTGCATGGTATAATATATGGCTTCCCAATTAGAGTGAGGGAACTGGTGACTGATTTTTATATGCATGCCGTTGTAAGGTTCAGGGCTGCACAAAGTGTGCAGTTCTTGTCCCAGGGCTAAGGGTGGGAGGGGCAGTGGCACGGGGGTAACGCGGTGCGCTACGTGGAGACGGATACACTATCTCTGAACTGCAAACCCGTTGCTCTGCTGACGTGAACATTAAACTGCATATTGCACACTGATCCGAGTCTGCTTACTATGAAACCGTTCAATCAAGAATTGCCTCTTAAGAGTTGGACCAGACATTGGGAGCAAAGGTGCCAGGAATAGCCCTTTCAAAACCAGTAGGCAGGGACTAGAACATAACGCGGGGGGTAACTCACACTGTTAGATGTGGTCATCCTGTTTTATGTTCAGTCTGGTCCCAACCAATGTATAGGCACCATCTAGCCCCTCCCTGGACACCTTCTGATTGTGGTGGTGCAAGATATCATGGCCTTATTACACCTATGGTAATTTGCATCCCCGATTTCTCTTGGGGTAATTCACACTAACAGCAGTGTTTTCTATTTACTCTGGTCCCAACCGAAGAATAGGCACCATCTAGCTCCTCCCTAGACACCCCATACCTTTTAATTGTGGGGGTGCAATATATCATGGCCGGAACGCACCGATGGTAATTCACATAACCTATCTTACTATGGCTAACTCTCACTGACACAAGTGGTCATCCTGTTTATGTTTACTCTAGTCACACACGATCTGAGGGCACCATTTAACCCCTCCCTGGATACCGCCATACCTTTTGATTGTGGGGCTGCAAGATATCATGGTCTGAACACACCTTTGGTAACGTGAATCCCCTGCCTCCCTGTGGTTAAATTACACTGACACAAGTGGTCATATGTTTGTGTTTACTCTGATCCCTACCAATGTAGAGGCACCATCTAGTCCACATACCTTTTGATTGTGGGGGGTGCAAGATATAATGGCTTGAACGCACCTATGGCAATTCTCATCCCCTGCCTCCCTGGGATTAACTCACACTAACACAAGTGGTCATCATGTTTTATGTTTAATGTGTTCCCAACCAATGTAGAGGCTCCATCTAGACTCTCCCGGGACACCCGCATACCTTTTGATTGTGGGGGGTGCAAGATACCATGTCCTCAATGCACCTATGGAAATTTGCATCCCCTGCCCCCCTGGGGTTAACTCACACTGACAGAAGTGTTCATCTTGTTTTATGTTTAATGTGGTCCCAACCGAGGTAGATGTACCACCTAGCCCTCCATGGACACCCCATACCTTTTGATTGTGGGGGTGCAAGAAATCAAGGCCTGAACACACCTATGGTAATATGCATCACCTGTCGCCCGGGGGTTAACTCACAATGACACAAGTGGTCATCCTGTTTTATGTTTAATCTGGTCTCAACCAATGTAGAGGCATCATCTAACCCGTCCCTTGACACCCCCATACCTTTTGATTGTGTGGGCGCAAGATATTGTGGCCTGAACGGATCTATGGTAATTTGTATCCCCTGTTTCTGTTGTAGAAATTCACACTAACACAACTGGTCATCCTATTTTATATTTATAATTTTCCCAACTGATGTATAGGCACCATCTAGCACCTCCCTGGACACCCCATAGCTTTAGATTGTGGGGGTGCAAGATATCATGGCCTGAACACACCTATGGTAAATCACATAACCTGTTTTTCTGTGTTTAATTTACACTGATACAAGTGGTCATCCTGTTTGTTTATTCTAGTCCCAGCTGATGTAAGGGCACCATCTAGCCCCTCCCTAAATACCTCCCTCCATACCTTTTGATTGTGGTGGTGCAATATATCATGGTCTGAACACACCTATGGTAATTTGAATCACTTGCCTCCCAGGTGTTAATTTATACTGAAACAAGTGGTCATCCTGTTTCGTGTTTACTCTGATCCAACCAATGTACAGGCACCATATGGGCCCTCCCGGGACACCCTGTGATGCTGGAAACGCATCGGAAGGACAGGCCCTCCGTATCCCTGTCCTTCAGCTCTCTCTTTTGGTTTGGTGTACAGACCCATGGGATACCCTTATGGCACCCATGGGTTGGGGTACAATCATGTGCCCCTAGTGTATGTTTTTGGGCACCTGTGTGTGGCCCACAGAGCAGGGTACAGGCTGGTGGCAGCTCCGTGCTGAAATGACTAGTGCCCTGAGCATCCTCCATTTTGGGATGCCCAGGTCCTGTCACTGGAATAGGTACATTCCCGATTGAAACAAGATGGCTCCCATGGCCTCTTGCCTTCCATCGCATGTTACCTTGCTCTTTCAGAAGTCCCGGGAACCCCTGACTCTTTCCCTTCCTCCTGACTGGCTGTTGGGTGGAAGTTCCAAATATGGTAGTGTGGGGAAGTGCCGAACAGACTGGCTGGAGCCTTCCCAAAGACTGTATGTTGTGGGTACACCTGTGGGTGGGACCTGGGTGAATGGAGTGTTTAACGAATATACACTTCTTGTTGTGGATGTCTGGTATCTGGTGTTTGACACAATGACTGAGACAACTCTGCTCGAAACTGGTATGAATGCAGTGTGTAGTGTTGAATGGTGCGGTTCTTGTCCGAATCCTCATTCTGTGGTGAGTGTCTGGATGGAGAAGAATGGCCTGAATGCACGGTGCGCCTGATTGGCTGACTGACTGCTGAATGCCCTTCTGAGTGATTGGTTGCTTGAGTGTGACCCAGCAGAATGAATGGGAGATCAACAGTATATATGGGGTCCTTACACTGCTAGAAATCTTTCAGAAGCTGAAGAGAAACTGGAGTTGAAACCAAAGCTTGACCTTGAAGCCCTGCTGGAAGAGAAGAATTGCTGTTGCTCTACTTCGCCGATCTGAAAGCAGTTGTGACTCCAAGAACTGATCCAAGGGAGGACCTAGTAAAGAGACCTCTCCCCGAGCTACGAGGGACCATCGTGCACCAGCTGATCTTTGCCAATGCTCCCTTGTTGACAGACCTACGAAAGGCTGCCGACCGGATACGGGGACTGCCGGGGAATCCCAAGGAGAAGCGCCTGGACTGTTGTCCGTCACCGTCGACGACCACTGTCGCCGACCGGAGCCGCAGTGCTCCCGTTGACTAAGAACATTTGATCCAAGGATGTTCTCGTCTGCACCGTCAATCATTTTGTCCCGCCGGAGAAAGTCGAGGCCGCCGACGCGCCGAGGAGCATCCGCCAGTGGATTTCCCACCACCTAAAGACCACAGAGACACCAGATGGCTTGATGCCCTTGCTGGGCCACAGTTCTTCAAACTCTTTGCGGTCCTGAACTATAGACACCGAGATGCCCCACACGCCTCTTCCTTGCAGGATGTCTTCGCTGCCGACGAGCACCGCTAGGAACGAAACTGCCACTTCACCACCGTAATTTACCCTGTTCATCGCCGGACGTTCGACGACCTGTGGCTCCTGCCTTAAAGGGAGGGCACTCAAGAAGGGCTGTCTTGGGATATATCTTTATTCTACAGGTTGCCCAGGTGAGGGGATCTCCACACAGAACTGTATCTAGATGGTAGGGGCCAGTATTCTGCCAATTGTCTTAACCAACTGCTTTCCTCTTATATCTCTTGTTGGTTTCCTTTACAAACTGATTTGTGTGACATTTAACCGTACAGTTGAAGCACTTTAAAGAGATCGAATAGTGATTGTGGTACCACGTAGAACTGTATAGATTTGCAATTGTAGATAACCGAGCACAAAGTGAGTTATCATGATATTGTACATAACCTTGAACATTAATTATATAAAGACTGTGTTTTAACTAATACAGTCTGTGGACATTCCTTTGTGGGTGCTTGGGGACTACACTGTACTAAAGAACCAGCCCGCATCACCTCCTGAGAAGCTAGGCCTTGGTTGCTCACCCACGTTTACCAAATAGAGAATCTTGGCTGGGGTCCTCTGTGCCTCTCCTCTACCATATAGAGAGTAGGAGTACAGACACCCCTCTCCAGTCCTTTCACTGGTGGCAGTAGTGGGATGCTTGTGGTTTTAAGAATCAGTGTATAACCATGCCACTTACAACATATCTGAACTTTGTTAAATTGAGGTTTAGTTGTGTACAAGATAACTGCATTACAAGCAATGGAATCTATTGCGAATGGTAAATTGACTAGGATGAGCTTAGAGGCTCTCCAGAGTGCTTGTGAAGCCAGGGAGTTAGACTTCATGGATAAGTCTAGGGCTGCGCTGATAGCTGCCCGGGTGGACTACCAGACTGATGGTGAAACTCTTAAAGTGAGGGATGCAACCAATGAGGACTCTGCCCCTGGGGTTGGTGCTGAATCTGTTTCTGGGAATGTCACCATTCCTGTTGCCTCTATTCCGACCTCCACCAATTCCTTGGAACCTGAGTTATTAAGGATGAAATTGGCCATTGAATACCACAAGTTGGAAATAGGTGCTGAGCTTAAGAAATAGGAGTAGGCACAGAAAGTGGAACTCAAGAACAGGGTTCTTGAACTCAAAGACAAGGACACTGAATGTTGGCAAATCCAGTTAGAGAAAGCTATAGTGGAGACTTCAGCGAAACCAGTTGAGAGTGTCTGGTCCCCAGCCACCAAGTTTATGAAAGATTTGGTTTGTGTGTTTGTGGAGGGTTCTTATATCCTCCAATGGATTGAAGCATTTGAGATGGCTTGTGCAATTCATGATGTTGATAAAAGAGATGCCTCAGACTGGGTGTGACTGTTTTCTGAAACTGAGTGTGGAAGAAAGGGGTCAGTATGAGTGCATGAAGTCACCTACCCAATACCTTAAAAGGTTCAGGGATTTTAAGAAAAGAGAGAATGTGTCTTGGGTTGACTGGGTGAGTGCTGTGCACATGAACATGATGGGGTGGATTGATGGATACAAGGTGAAAACATTTGTTGAATTGTCACACCGTTTGTTTTTTGAGCACTTCTTATGAAACCTGTTCACCAAGCTGTGTCAGTATGTTTCTGACCAGAACGTTTTGGATCCCTTTAAGCTGGCTAGGTTGGCTGACAAGTGGGTACCCTAATGGGTGTCCCCTAAGGACTCCAGTGGGAAGGACAAGGACAAAGAAAAGGGCACCTCTCAGAAAGCTGAGGAGTCCCAAAAGCAATCAGAGTCGGGTAAACCAAAACCTTCCTCTCCTAAGACCCAAAAACCTAGTGGGGATACGTCTGTTGTGGTTGGGAGTAAGCGTAGTGGTCCACCTGCTGAAAAGCAGGGTCCCAGTGGTTCCAGTACTGCACCCCGCACTCCTGGCACTTGTTGGGATTGTGGGGCTCTGGATCACAGAAGGGGTGACCCCAAGTGTAAGGGTAAGGTACTTGGAGTCCAGGCTGTCAGTCTGACCTACCCCTACTCCGTACCTGAGGTGGAGGCCACTGCCCTCCCCTCCTCTACAGGGATCACATTTGGTGCTCCTGTAGAGATTTCCTTAGTGTCTCTTGGGGCCTGTGACCAGTATGCAGAAGTACTGGCAACTATTCCACAGAACACTCTTAGGTTTTTGAGAAGTGTCCTCTTGAATGGCGAGCCTTCTACCGGTTTGAAAGACACTGGGGCAAGCATGACAGTGGTGGACAGGACGCTGCTCAAACCAGAGGACTATGTAGGTGCTGCTCTGAGAACTACCAGGTTAGCTGGTGGGCCTCCCAAATTATCGCCTGTAGCCTTAGTCCACATCAAAATTGGAGACAAGACAGCAAAGCTTCCGGTCCTGGTCCAGGACAACGTGCCTGCAAACATTTTGTTAGGCAACAATTTGGTCGAGTTGGGGATGATCGCGGATGGTCTAGCCAAGATATCATGACCTGATAGCACCGATGGTAATACGCATCCCGTGTTTTTCTGGGGGTAATTCACACTAAAACAAGTGGTCATCCTGTTTTGTATTTACTCTGGTCCCAACCATTGTATGGGCACCATCTAGCCCCTCCCTGGACACCACTTTACCATTTTGATTGTGGGGGTGCAAGATATTATGACCTGAACGCACCTATGTTAATTTGCATCCCCTGTTTTTCTGGGGTAATTCACATGAACACAAGCGGTCATCCTCTTTGATATTTGCTCTTGTTCTAACTGATGTGCAAGCACCATCTAGCCCCTCCCTGGACACCGCCATACCATTTGATTGTGGGGGTGCAAGATATCGTGGCCTGGACGCACTCATGATAATTCGCCCACCCTGTCTCTCTGTAATTTGCAGTAACACAAGTGGTCATCCTCTTTTATATTTACTCTGTTCCCTACCAAAATATAGACACCATCTAGCTCCTCCCTGGACACCCCAATGACCTTTGATTCTGGTGGTGAAAAATATCATGGGCTCATCGCACCTGTGGTAATTATCAACCAGTGTTTCTCTGGGGGTAATTCAAACTGACACAAGTGATCATCCTCTGTTATGTTTAATGTGGTCCCAACCAATGTAGAGACACAATCTAGCCCTTTCTTGGACACTCCATACCTTTTGATTGTGGGGGAGCAATATATCATGGCCTAAACGTACCAATGTTAATTTGCATCCCCTGCCTCCCTTGGGTTAATGCACAGTAACACAAACAGTCTTACCCTGTAATATTTACTCTGGTCCTAACCAATGTACCTGGACACCCCCATACCATTTGATTGTGGGGGTGCACGATATCAAGGCCTGAACACATTCATGGTCATTCTGCAACCCTGTCTCTCTGCAATTTGCAGTAACAGAAGTGTTTATTCTGTTTTGTATTTAGTCTGGTCCCAACCAATTTATAGGTACCATCTAGCCCCACTCTGGACACCCCCCTGACCTTTTGATTGTGGGGGTGCAAGATATCATGGCCTGAACACACCTATGTTAATTTGCATCCCCTGTTTTTCTCGGGGTAATTCACATTAACACAAGTGGTCATCCTCGTTTATATCTACTCTGGTCCTAACCGATGTGCAAGCACCATCTAGCCCCTTCCTGGACACCCCTGTACAGGTAGATTGTGGGGGTGCAATATATCAGGGCCGGAATGCACTCATGGTAATTCTGCCCCTCTCCGCCTCTTCTGTAATTTGTATTAACACAAGTGGTCATCCTGTTTTATATTTACTCTGGTCCAAACCAATTTATAGGCACCATCTAGCCCCACTCTGGACACTGCCCTGACATTTTGATTGTGGGTGTGCAAGTTCTCATGGCCTGAATGCACCTATGGTAATTCGAATCCCCTGCCTCCCTGGGGTTAATTCATACTGACACAAGTGTTCATGTTGTTTTATATTTACTTTGGTCCCAACCAATGTATATGCACCATCTAGCCCCTCCCTGGACACCCCCATATCTTTTTAATGAAGGGATGCAAGATATCATGGCCTGAATGCACCTAATGTAATTTGCATCCCCTGTTTTTCTGTCAGTATCTCACACTGATACAAGTGGTCAATCTGTTTCATGTTGAATCTGGTCCCAACCAATGTAGAGGCACCACCTAGCCCCTCCTGGGAACCCCCCCATACCTTCTGATTGTGGGTGTGAAAGATATCATGGCCTAAATGCACCTATGGTAATGTGCATCCTGTTTCTTTTGGGGTGATTCACACTAACACAAGTGGTCATCCTATTTTATAGTTACACTGATCCCATGTGATGTATAGTCACCATCTAGCCCCTCCCTGAACACCACCATGACTTTTGTTTGTGGGGCTGCAAAATATCATGGCCTCATCACAGCTATAGTAATTCACAATCCCTGTTTCTCTTGGGTAATTCAAACTGACACAACTGATCATCCTGTTTTATGTTTACTCTGGTCCCAACCAATGTAGAGGCACCATCTAGCCCCTCCCTGGACACCCCCGTACCTTTGATTGTGGGGGTGCATGATATGGCATGAACGCACCAATGTTAATTCACATAACCTGTTTTTCTGTGGTTAACTGACACTGACACAAGTGGTCATCCTGTTTATGTTTACTCTAGTCCGAACCGATGTAAGGACACCATCTGGCCCCTCCCTGAATACCTCCATAGCTTTTGATTGTGGGGGTGCAAGATATCATGGTCTGATCACACCTATGGTAGTTTGAATCACTTGCCTTACTGTGGTTAATTTACACTGAAACATGTGGTCATCCTGCTTTGTGTTTACTCTGATCCCAACCAATGTACAGGCACCATATGGACCTCCCGAGACACCCCTATACCTTTTGATTGTGGGGGTGCAAGATTTCATGGGCTGAACACACCTATATAAATATGCATCCCCTGTCTCCCTGGGGTTAACTCACACTAACACAAGAGGTCACCCTGTTTTATGTTTAATGTGGTTCCAACCAACATAGAGGCATCATCTAACCCCTCCCTTGACACCCTTATACCTTTTGATTGTGGGGTGCAAGATATTGTGGTGTGAATGCATCTATGGTAATTTGCATCCCCTGTTTCTGTTGTGGAAATTCACACTAACACAAGTGGTCATCCTGTTTTATATTTACACTTTTCCCAACCAATGTACAGGCACCAACTAGCCCCTCCCTTCACACCCATACCTCTTGATTGTATCAGTGCAAGATATCATGGTCTGAATATTTACCCAGGTCCCAACCACTGTATCAGCACCATCTAGCTCCTCCCTGGACAACCCCATACCTTTTTGATTGTGGGGGTGCATAATATCATGAACTCATCGCACCTATGGTAATTCGCAATGGCCGTTTCTCTGGTGGTAATTCAAACTGACACAAGTGGTAATCCAGTTCTATGTAACCATATAAACCAATGTAGAGACACTAACTAGCCCCTCCCTGGACACCCCCATACCTTTTGATTTGTGGGGTACAAGATATCATGGCCTGATTGCACCTTTGGTAATTTGTATCGCCTATTTCTATTTGGGTAATTCACACTAACACAAGTGGTCATCGTGTTTCAGATTTACTCTGGTCCCAACCAATTTATAGGCATCATCTAGCCCCACCCTGGACACCCCCTACTTTTTGATTATGGGTGTGCAAGATATTGTGGCGTGAACGCATCTATGGTAATTCGCATCCCTTGCCTCCCTGGGGTTAATTCACACTGAAGCAAGTGGTCATCCTGTTTTATATTTACTCTGGTCCCAACCATTGTATAGGTACCATCTAGCTCCTGCGTGGACACCCCCATGAATTTTGATGGTGGGGGTGCAAAATATCATGGCCTCATCGCATTTTGGTAATTCGCAACCCCTGTTTCTTTCGGGGTAATTCAAACTGACACAAGTGGTCATCCTGTTTTCGATTTTCTGTGGTCCCATCCAATGTATATGCACCATCTAGCCCCTCCCTGGACACCCCATACCTTTTGGTTATGGGGCTGCAAGATATGGCCTGAAAACACCCATGGTAATTTGCATCCCCTGTCTCCTGGGGGTTAACTCACACTGACAAGAGTGGTCATCCAGTTTCAGATTTACTCTGGTCCTAACCGAAGTAGAGGCACTATCTAGTCCATCCCTGGATACCCCCATACCTTTAGATTGTGGGGGTGCAAGATGATATGTCCTGAATGCACCTATAGTAATTCGCATCCCCTGCCTCCCTGGGGTTAATTAACACTAACACAAGTGGTCATCCTGTTTAGATTTACTCTGGTCTTCACCGAAATGTAAGCACCATCTAGCCCCTCCCTGGACACCCCCATACCTTTTGATTGTGAGGGTGGAAGATATCATGGCCTGAACTCACTCATGGTAATTCTGCCCCCCCCCCCTCTGTAATTTGTAGTAACACAAGTGGTCATCCTGTTTTGTATTTACATGGTCGACAAAACAATAGTTCAAGGTAGATTCATTCTTTACACAATCCCATGTACATTGCCCCTTCACTGCCCCTTTGCTCTTGCCATTCAGAATGCATAAACCCACTGTAAGAGATGTAATCCACTCACATCCTGCCATGATTTTTAAATTGGACGCACTTGGGTCTGGTAGAATGTCGCCGATTTCCCCCGCCCCTTCTGGGATTAAGCATGTTGGATTTAAATCACTGACCAGAAGTGCTATACCTTTGGGAGCCTCCATACGCCAGTTCATTGTACATTCCTGCCATTCGTCAGTGTCTTACCTTTCAGAATGTGGAAGGAGCCACTTAAAGAATGCCGAAAAGTGCTGTTCATAAGCTCCAATTAGGAATTGAAAGAATTAATTAGGAGGGCAATTGGCAACCTTTCATGCCTGTAGATTTCTGAGATATCTCTCTCTATGACAAGCAACAGCATCCATGGTAACATTCTACCGATGCTTCTAACGTCGAAAGCTGGTTAAAGCAAGAGTGTCTACTACCTCATTTTTTGTCTGTGAGGAAAGAGTCTTACAAAAGACTTACAATTGTTACCTATGAAGGATAAAGTATAAAATAATGGATGTACAAATGTTATGGTGGGTGTAACCCTTCAAAAACCCCAGTCCTAGCGGAGCGGGCGGAGTGTGGCAGAGTGTTATTGTGTTTCTGTGGGTCGTGGGAGTGATCTACAATATACACCAGACATTGCAAGACAAGCCTTCCTGTCAAATCCTGCTCTAAGGAGAAGCGATTTGGACAAGCTGGACTGGATGCTAACTGCTAACCTAAATGTGTATATAAATTGAAGACCCTATCTCATTAATGGAGCTGTCCTTAGCTTAACGGGGGAGGTATTTTGTGTTTTGTGTTTTTAGTGCTCTCAGCTCCGGTAAGCACTGTAACACTTTCTTACTTACTCTGGGGTTCTAGTTTAGTAATATGGGAGTGGAGTAATCGTATTTCCCCCCCAAACAAAAACAAAAAAAAAACACTATAGAGCTAGAGTGCGTGAGGGTGTTAATTATTGAACTGTCAGGGTACTTACAGAAACTGTACCGGTGCAGTGTACCAGTTCTTTGCGCCCGTTGCCGTTCTTGAGCGGCTCGTTGGCCTAGTGCGTGGTGCTGGAGCGGTCTCGAGTGGTGACTCGGTTCCTGCGTGTCACTGATTTGTGGGATCTTTCCTGCTCTTTGACAGTGGGAGTGTGGGTTTTCTGTTGTACTCTCGGCTATTCTTTGATATACTGGCAGGATTGTGTATGCTGGTGAGGGGGCTTCTGGCACGATGGAGTCTTGTTGGCATTGTGGGTGTTTGTCTAGGTCTCGGTAATCGGCTGCTTCGGTCTTCTGCTCCTTTGCGGTTTTGTTGCGATTTCCGGTTTCACAGTGCTGCTTTGTGTTGGGAGGGTGCCGCAAGCTGAGCTGTGTTGATTCGGGAGAGATGTGAGCGGTGGCAGTAGGCTGTGCATTGGTTCAGTAGATTACAGAGACTGGTGCATCCACTATTTAATTGTAAGTGAACCATATTTTAGGTAGATTGTGAGATTAATACTGACATGTTTCCAGCTTGGTGTTGTGTGTTACGTGTTACGAGTTCTGTTAAGATATATAGGAGATTTAGCACTGTGTGATATTTAATCAATGCAAATGTACTGAATATGTATGTTTTGACTATGTTATGATTATTATGACAAAAGGAGCAAATATTATATATAAAAGATTAGTGTGCCTATGGCCGCTTTATCACGTTGCGCACATTTTTACCGTCTGGTCCCAACCATTTTTACCGTTTAGCGGTATAGTTGGGTAATACTGTCGGCAAAGCCGCTGAGATTGTGTAACAGTTAGTACTGCAATTTGAACATAGTTGATACATAGCTGAGGTGCTATATTGGGTGATAGATTGCAAAAGGAAATAAAAATGGAAACGTAGAATTCCGAAAAATGTACAGATCTTTTGTCATGCTAAGCTTGAGATAATGGTTGTAATTTTGGAATTACCAATTGATCCCTCTCAATGTGGGGAATTGGTTGATTCCAATCTAAACTCCACAAACATGAGCCCACAAAAAACGCTGCGTGGATGCCGCAGATTTTGAAGTGAGCTAGTGGGATGAGGAGAGAGGAAGGCGACCATATCATCTAATCATCTGTAATAGGAAGGACATAGTGTTGGGCCTATTGGTGTTCAAAGCCAGGAGGAGTACACTAGCTATGGCTCTAGCTATGCCTCTGCCGCAATCTCCTATTAAAAAAACAGTGAATGTAGAAGAGGAGGGGGAAGACAATGGTTTTCTGCCAGGCTTGGATGATGAAATGATTAAGGTGGCAGAAGAGATGGAGGGTCGGAACGGGGAGGGACAAGAGTTCAATCCAGGACATTCACAATCATTGTATGAAGAAGATGGGGAGTGGGGGATGTCCCTGTGTGGATATGAGAAAGGGGGGAAGGAGCGTTAAAGGAAATAGAACATGAGAGCTCTATGCCTGATACGCCTCTGATTTTTTCAAAAGGTGTTATAACACAAATGGCACGGATTGTTAAACCGATTGACTTTGGAGTGGGAGGAGAGCAAGGGGTTTTAGAAGAAGAGGAAGAAGAAAGTAGTGGAAAATCAGATAGAAAACTGATTTTGCTCACATTACTGGAAACGTAAGCCTGGGTAAAGAATGAATTGAAGGATCAATCATTGTGTATGAAAAGCATTTTGGAAAGGCTAACGAAAATAGAGCAGGACAATAAAAATTGGAAAAAGGATATCCTAAATAGTGATGGTGTGAAGGAAAGAGCAAAAAAAGGAGGGGAATGCGAACAGGAAGGAGTAATTATTGGGGAAAAACTAGGAAAGGAGAAGAGAAAGAAAAAGGAGTAGCTGGTTTAATAGATGGAGAAAAAAATGGTTCGGAGGATGTGATAGAGATCCCGGATGAAATATTGGAAGAAAAAAAGAGAGATGTGATAGTGGAAGAACCACTATGCATAGTAGTCTCTAAAAATGCAACAAAAAAGGAAAAAAAAACTAAGGGTGCTAAAGGCAGTAGAATTGAAAACAACAGAGGCTTCCTCACTAAGGTTTTTGGTGAATATGAGAAGGGGGTTAAATGCAGAGCAGGCAATAAGGGAGAAGAAAGGAGAAGATGAGATGGTTGAGAATAATGTGTAGGAGTCTTATAAAGAAAAAGATATGGAGAGTGAAAGGGGAAATCTGAGGGAGTATATCAGCTCAGAGAGAAGACTAAAAGATATCTTGAAGCAGAAACAACCAGAGAAACGGGGGAAGGTGATGAAAATAAGTAGGAAGAAGGGGTGAAATTGTTTAATATATTTAATAACTGAGGACACTCATTTGGAAAGCTATCAAGGCTACATTATATTTCACAAAGATCAAGTGAGGAGAGTGTCTTGGAGGTAGATAACAGAGGAAGGAGTGCTTCAGGCAATTTAGAATCTAGGAGGAGGGATGCAAAAAGTATAGTTCAGTTGGTAAATGAAGAAAAAAAGGCAGTTGTTATTGATGAGGAGGGGAACAAGGGAGTCCCAACATTTACTGAAGAAAATGTGAGGAACATAGTGAGGGAAATAATCAAAGAAAAAAAACCAAGAAAATAATCAGGGGATGACAGGAAATGTCAGGAAAGAACAGGCCAGGAAATGGCAATTACTAGATGGAAGTGGAGAAAGGAAAGGAGTCAAGAGAAAGAGGGAATTGAACAGAAGGGTTATGTGAACAATCTAGGAAGGGGGAAGGAAATTGACTCACTGGCTAAAATGAAATTAAGACACCTAAGCACCAGACCTGATTTTGCAGTATCTGTTTGATGAAGGACTACCTAACTCATTAAATAGGAGGAAAATACTTGAACTATTTGATGCTATTCTAGAATTTAGGCTAATTTCTTCCACGGACATCCAATTAGTAGATTACATATATCCATGGAGGTTTGATTATGTAAGATTAGTAATATTCTCTCCATTGGTGAGAAATATTATAATGAAGGAAGCAGAAAGTCTTCACAAATACAGATATGATGTCTCAATCTGGGATAAGGTGAGTTTTATGAGAGAGGGAAGGGAGAATGAAGAAAGGCAGTATAAAGAGAAAGACAGAGGAAACCAAGAAGAGACAATAGAAAAAATGAATGGAATGGAAGTTCCAAAGTTAAGATGGTTAGCCCAGGCACTAAAAGACTCAATTGCTCAATTAAGAGCTTTGAGTCAACCCCTTTAGACCTACTGGGGTATGGAAGGTCCTAAGCTGGAACTCCAGGGGGAACAAACATCTTCTAGCCAATAGAAATATATGTGCTGAAATAAAACTGAATGATATAGTGTTACTACAAGAGACATGGTAAACTTCCAATCTGACATGGGACGGTTACAATTTGGCCAGTACAAATGCAATCCAGGGAGCATTAGAAAGACCAAAGGGAGGCATTACCACATTTGTAAAATGGGGAAGGGACTAGTAAGATGTGGGGAATGGAGAATAAATAATAACATTCTGGGCTCAGGGTGGCAAGTGAAAGGGGTGGAGGAAATGGAGGCTATCTTACTTGTAAATGTATACAGGACACCAGAAGTGAACCTGGATAAGCTGTTAGGGAAATTAAATCAGAAACTGGAGGAATGGTTTTTGCAACATGAAGAGGGGGAAGTAATCCTGGTAGGGGATCTAAATGCAAGTTGTAATTTAGAGCAAGGAGGTAGAATGGATTGTTTTATGGTAGACCACAGCTGGTAAATAAGAGGAATATAAAGAAAATGGAAGGAGGGATGTGGCTTAACTGGCCAAAGAATTGGAGCCTTAAGTGTCTTCAGAACAACAAGCCTACTTGGATAGCAAGAGGATCTTCCTCAGAAATAGATTTTATATTTACGACGGTTATGTGTTCTCAAAAATAAGAAGGTACAATGTTAAAGAATCTGATGCAAGTGACCATGCCATGCTATTATTATTGGCATGGGGAACTTTTGAATAAGATGACTTGGGCTAAACGATGGTGGAGGAGGGACACAAGAATTTAAGGAACTTAAGCCTTAACACCAAAGGCAATCGTGTTGGGTGGACTGGTAAGAAAGTGAGTAGCTTTAACACGTTAATGTTAAAAGAGTTTGAATCTTGTACATTTGAAGACAAAGTTGTTAAATACTCGGCAAAGGGATCTCCTGTATTTTTACAATCAAGGCTTGAGAAATTAACAGAGTTGGAGGAAAATAAACAAAATCTAAAGAAAAATAATAAACATGTCTTTAATGTAGAAATAAGAGAAAAAAATGCCTTGCATAGGGAGATAAGGAAAATAAGGAGATTAAATGATATAGGAGTGGGCAAAGTTGAAATGATAAGGCTCCTAAAACAAAAGTTTAAAAATTGGTTAAAGTATGAACATGCACGAGTGCTACAGGCGGATGCTGAAAGGATGTTAGATTGTATCCAAAGGAAAAAATCAAGGGCCTTTTGGGAGCTAATTAACAAATCCGGAGAACAAAATGCTCTGTGCCCGAGTAATTCGATTGCAGAGGATACTTGGATGCAATACATAAGAGAGAACTTTAAGAGTAAGCAATTAAGTTCCTACAATGAGGATCTAGTACTAGAATGGGATCTTGAATTGTCTGTAGACCAGATTGAAGCAGAAATTAAGCAATCCAATCCATCAAGGGCACCTGGCCCCAACAAATTAACAAATTAACTGTTAAAATATACATCAGGGTTGTGGGCAAAGATACTATGCCTTGAATTCAATGATATTATACATACACATAATATTCCAGACTCATGAACAAGATCATAGATGGTCTCAAATCTTTAAGAAAAGGTCTAGATTGTTACCCTTGAATTACAGAACAATTTGTATTATGGATGCAGATTCGAAAATGTTTGCCTCATTAGCATTAGACAGGATAAATGAATGGATTGAAAATAACAACATTATGGATTACAGACAAATAGCATTCAGAAAAGGGATTGGTATGGATTGTGGGGGACTTTTGTTGAGCTGTTTGCAGAAGCAGGCTTGGACATCTAGTAAATTCTCAAAATATGTGGTGTCAATGGACCTCAGCAAGGCTTTTGACTCAGCGAACAGAAATGTCTTATGGAAGAAATTGGATAATTACGGAATCCCGAAAGGTTTACCGAGCATGATTATCTACTTACATAATGACTCCAAAATTCAAATAAGATTAAATCATGAAGGACTATTAACTAAAGAGTGTAAAACGGATAGGGGAATAAGACAAGGATGTATATATATTGGGGCCCACCTTGTATAATTTGTACATTGCTGACGTTGAGGGGGTGCTGGAAATTAACCCTTGTGTCACCCAAAATTGGTAGACTTAAAGTAAACTGGGCAGCATATACCGATGATTTTCTTTAAATAGACGCCACTCAGGTGAGTCTGCAGGGACTAATAGAAGCCTTTGGGAACTATATGTCAGCAATGGAATAAGAAATCAATCCTGCTAAAACGGTTATATGAAGATAGCGAAAGGGAATGAGAGGGTGCAGCGCAAGTTTACTTGGAACTGGGAAAATAGTATCCTGGCAGTGAAAGAGAACTTTCAATTTTTGGGACATCCCATATTGGCGAAATATAGTAAAACCTTATATATATATTACTTACAATCAAAAGCAAGGTGAATGTTAAATTAATTGAAGCGGGTAGACTGTACATTTGGAAAGTTTTCTCTTACACCCTGTAGAGAATTTTATAAAGGTGCTCCCATCCATTCTATATGGGTTAGAATTCTGGCCTAAAAATGTGGAAGTGGAATATAGAGCAGTGGAAAGTATGATATTGAGATCTATACTATATTTCATCCCTAAATGGGTGCCGCTAAAGGTAATAAGGTATGAAGTGGGACTACAATCTATCGTAAGTCTGATTCATTGGAAGAAATGATACCTCTTGTGTAAGTGCGAAATCTCAAGAGAGGGAACTCTCTATCAACAACTCCGAATGAATGACACGGAGGGGTATATTACGAACTTAAGAGAGGATTGTGACAATGTATTGGAGGAAATAGGTGTGTCAATGGAAATGATGAAACCAATCCGAATAAGGTGAAAAAAATACTTAGTGGTATGGATTGGGAAAAAAATCGATTCATAATTTCTAAGACAAGGCTTTGGGGGTCATTACAAGTTTGGAGGTAGCCATGGTGCTATTAGCGCCATGGCTGCCTCCAAACTCGTGTCCGGGTTCTTTGAATGGGGACTTACCGGGTCATTCCAACCTTGGAGGACCGGTAAGTCCTCATTCAAAATACCCTTCCCCATTCCCATTCGAGCCCCCATAGGGCTCAATGGGAGTGGGGAGAAAGCTTATAACGGGCCCGTAAATAACAGGCCGGTTATTAGCTCCCTGGTCCCTTAGCAGCTCCCGCTAAGGGCGGCTGGTTTTACCAGCCGGCCTTAGTGGGACCCGCTAAGGGACCTCTGAATGGAATCCTTACCGGCGCCGTTAACCCCTTACCGCCGCACTCGTAATGTGGCCCTTCATGTGCATGTATTATCTCCGAAAAGAACTCCAGGAGAAATGGAAGTCTAAATAAATTCCCATGTAAGAAGGTCAAAATAAGCTTCATGAGATTTGGAATGTATGTGTTGCCTTCAAATGAAATAAAATGTATTAAGCGTCGTGAAAAGGAATCTGAAGGACAAGCCTTCGAAGTCGGGAAAGTTTCACAAACTTTCACTGTGGCCGAAAAGATTTCCGGACCGCGTTTGCACAGTACCTTTAAAGTGAAGAAGAGCTGTAGCTAAGACAGTTGTTCCTGGCAGTTCGAGCAGATCTTGCTGTTCCTGAGCTTCAGTCATGGGGACAAGAAGGAGGACGTCGGGAGGTTCCTGAACTGCCTATTGAAGAGGCCACAAGGTTGGCAAAACGCTGGTTTAAGGTGTGAGTCCCTTAAAGTCCACAAACTGGTTTCCTTCCCACTGGCTATCCGGTTTTCAACAGCACTCTGAAGAAAATTCGACCAGTATGGGGACGGTGTCCAGGTGGATTGTGAGTTGGTTGTTGTCAATACTTGGCTCCTCTTCCCCTATCTCCTCCTCACCTGATTCTTCCTGTGTCTCCTCCAATTTTACTGCTTCCTTCTTCTTCTTGGTCCTTATGCTTTCCACTGGCCTTTTCTCTTTTTTCTGACGTAAGTAAGGACATGCTCCCTCGGTGGCCACCTTGATCTGGATGTTTTACAGATATTGGGGATACTCGAGGAGCACGCCCTTCATGCTGGGAAAAAGCCCAAAGGTAAAAAAACCCTGATAGATGTTTGCAATCCGTCTTCAGATGTGGTGAAGGCTTGAGAGTATCTCCCAATTGGCCTTGAGGTAGGATACCAGGAAAGTGTCCAAAGATTCTTCCGATACTATACTGGAGGGCAGAGCTGTAGATATCCAACTGGCTCCAGTAGTTTCAACAAAACGGGAAGGAACCGGAACACCGGTATAGGAAGAGGGAGGTAGGAAAACCAACGGACAGAATGAAGAAAGAAATAGAATAAAGTAGAAAGACTCACGATACTCAGTAAGGCGGTAATATATAGAACTGGAGAGGCTGAGAAGGGTAGCTGATATAGACACTTAAATGGAAATAGCGGCAGCCACAAAGGATGGTTAACGCTACGTGTATGAAAGGACAGCGAAACAGAACCAACCGTTACCTTACCTGTAAGCACCTAGCGTGAGGAAATAAAGGTGAAATAAACGCAGAAAGAAGGGAAGGATAAGCAGAGGAAATGCTCTGAACAGCCAGTCGCTCTGGAAACGAGACTTGCAGCGAACGTAACAAAATTGATACAACGCGCCGAGCGCCATTACGCATTGTTGTTTATAGGCTCCGGCGGCCATGTTGGATAGAAACTAGACCATCAACCTGGAACTATCAGTTCCATGTTAGTAGTATTTCCATCGGTGCAAGAACTTCCATGGCTGGTGCATGACAGTTGTTCCCACCAAACTCAAGGGAAGAAGTTAACCTTGAAGGGCTTCTCTGTCGATGGAGTTTCAGGCAATTCGGACCTGCATCAGGGCTTCACCGGTCGTCCAGGAGTTGCAGCAGTCGTCTTCCTTCAGCTCGTCTTCAGTTCTTTCATTCCAGTGGTCGACTCTGCTTTCCAAGTCCCAGATACCTGCTTTTAAACAGTTTTACCCCATTCATTTCAGCCTGGCTGTCACTCACATAGCAGGGTTCGGCCAATCACGCCAGAGTACCTTCAGGTCTCCTAGGAGACTAAGCACAGGGAGTTTCGGGCACCTCCCTCCCATCCTGTCCACCCCAGACACTCAGGCGCTAGAGGAGGGCTTCAGCACTGAAGCCTGCCAACGAACAAAGGGACCAAACCTGGTTTGGCGCACAGAGTTAAACACAAGTAGGACCTTTCCAAAAAGAAATAGCGAAAAAGTTGACCGGAGTCTGTTTTTACAGATAGGTCTTGGGCGCCATATTGAAAAACATGGCTGACCAGATTTATAGCTACCGTTGTTTGCGGTCTGCCACCAGCCATTTCAAGTAGGAAAGGGTAACATTTGACTGTTACATGAGTGTTTTGACTCAGGGGTTGCTAGGCAACCCCTCCAGCACTCTATAGGAAGATAGTGTGTGTTGGGTCTGTAAATTTAAAGAGACTAGTAAAGTCAATTTAACTTTACATGCTCTGGGAGACAGTAGTTAGTCCCAGAGAAGGTATTTAAACCTTGGGGAGTCGGAAAGACACCCCTGTGCCACTGCACTGAGGGTACTGTGTGACCCACAGTTAAAAGATGATGCTTATAGAGTTGTGTTAAAACTCCATAACCAAAGAACACAAAAGTAAAACGCACTGAAAATGAAAAGTTCGAAATATAGCAAAAGAGCTCGAGGGCTCTAAGGTAGAGGGAATTTAACACTTCTGTGAGAAATATCCCTAACAATGAGAACTGGTGCTGGCGCTCTTGGACAGGGATAGGCAGGGCGGGGCTACAAAGAAGATCACTGGCCAATACAGGAAGAGAGCTGTTGGAGTGTGGGCCATTTTGCTCTGTTTTCAGTTCAACCTGTTTGTATGGCTGTAGGGATATGTGGGTGGGTGGGGTTACCAAGTGGCCGTGGTCCAGAAGATTTCCGAACACCCCCTCCATCAGTCTGCCATGGGGATGCAGGATATCATAAAACACTGCAATTCATATGCTGTGTGATTTTATATTCCCCTTCTCCAATCTGATCCCTTTTCTCATTAAAGGGATTTTTGTCCCGCCAAAGGTTTGCAGAAGAATAAGGAATACTTTTGCTTCCACGGTCTCTTGCTGGAAGCACTTGATATGGGAACAATCAATTAACCAAAGAAGATCTGATAAGAATCACAGTCCAATGTTTTTATTGAAAACCACTGACATTTGTATCATTTACAGTTGCTTGCTCGAAGTCTCATGGAAGCCAAAAAGCCTCTCCACACAGATCTGATATTAATCACAGTTCAATACCTTTCATGAAAACGCCTGACATTTGTGCAATTTACAATTCTTTGCCCGAAGCATCCTGACAGCAACAAAGTCTCTCCCCACATATCTTAGTTTGAATGCCATTCCAAAGCCTCCTGGCAGCTATAAAGCCTTTCAGCACAGATCTGATAATAATCACAATCCAATGCCTTTCCAGAAAACCCCTGGCATGTACAATATACATCCGCTTGCCCGAATCCCTCGGGCAGCCATGAAGCCTTTGCACACAGATCTGATAATAATCAGTCTAATGTAGTTCCTGCAAACTCTTAACATTGTACACTGCACCGCTGCTTGCCCGAAGTGTCCTGGCAGCCATAAAGCCTCTCTGAACAGTCTAATGCCATTTTGCAAACCTCTAACATTGTACAATTTACAGCAACTTGCCTGAAGCCGACTGGCAGCATGAAGCCTCTTCACATGGATCTGATAAATTGCACAGTCTAATGCCATTTCTACAAACCCCTAACATTGTACAATTTGCAGCTGCTTGCCTGAAGCCTCCTAGCAGCCATAACGCCTCTCCACACAGATCTGTTATCAATCACAGTCCAATGACATTCCTACAAAGCCCTCACATTTGAACAATTTACAGCCACTTGCCCACAGCCTCCAGATAGCAATAACGCCTCTTCACACAGATGTTATAAGAATTACAGTCCAATGCCATTCCAAAGCTTCCTGGCAGCCATAAAGCCTGTCCACGGAGTCTAATGCCGTTCCTGAAACCCCCTAAGATTGTACAATTTACAGCTGCTTTCCTAAACCTCCTGGGTGCCATATAGCTTATTCGCACATATATGATAGGAATCCCAGTCTAATGTCTTTCATGAAAACCCCTGACATTTGTACAATTTACAGCCGCTTGCCTGAAGCCTCCTGGCAGTCATAAAGTCTCTCCACGCATATCTGATAGGAATCACAGTCCAATGCTTTTCCTATAACTGAAAACTCACACATTTGTACAATTTACAGGCACTTGCCCGAAGTCTTCTTGCAGCCCTAAAGCCTCTCCACACAGATCTGGAAAGAATCACAGTGTAATGACATTCCTGCAAACCCCTAACATTGCACACTTTATAGCTGCTTGCCCAAAGCCTTCTGGCAGCCAAAAAGCCTCTCCACACAGATCTGAAAATAATCACAGCCCAATGCCTTTCCTAGAAAACACTGATATTTGTACAATTTAGAGCTGCCTGCCTGAAGTCTCCTGGTAGCCATAAAGCCTCTTCACACATATCTGATAGGAATCACAGTCCAATATCTTTCATAAAAACCACTGACGCCTGGCCTAACCTGGCACTCTTTAACCTAGTGGCCCTTTCGCCCTTACAAGCACTTCCCCCCCTACTCTCGCCCCAGTACTTCTTTTTACTGCACTTGCACGATCCGAATGTCACAAGGAATAGTAGGACCGTTTTTGTCCCCACCCCATCGTCCCCCCGTTTTGTCTTGATGCACGTATAGGTTCATTATAAATACCCAATAAAATAAAAAAATAAAACTGATGGCTTTGTCATGCTTTTTTTTTAAAAGGGCATTTGGGCAAGGACAGATAATAATCAAGCGGTTGAAGGCACGCTTGGGTAAAACATGTTTATTACACCACTAGCCATTTACAGCTGCAATTAAGCCATGTACGCTCAGCAGACCCCTTAGAACTACATCTGGGAGGCTAACGTTTGATGTTGCTGCCTTATAGAACAAGCTCAAAGAGATCCCAGGAGGATGTGTTTTAGGCGGGATAGGGCAGGTAACAGGTGGGAATTACAATAGGTTTTGAATGGCTAATGGTCGTCAATGGCTGGGTAAATAACCCAACAACACCCAAAAGCTGTATGTCTCTCCTCATATGGTCACCTCCCTTCTACCTGTACTGCAATGCAATAGTTGTGTCCTATAGTTGGCGCTTAAGTGCCACCTAAGAGCCTGAAGTAAAAACGGAAGACCTGAAGAATAAACAAGGCTTCACTTGGTTGCAATATGCTTTAATGAAAGGTAGAATGTCATAATACTTTTGTGAGGGCATTGCTTCTGTGCTCATTGTAAGGCAAAGTCTGAATGCAGTACCCTCTGGGAACACTACAAGCAACTGTGACTACAGGTATAGGCAACCCAATCTTTGGTATAAGCTTGTATTACACAGTTTGGGTAGCTTGTTGAGCAGCCAGGCTTATATCAAGAGGGGAAATGTGAGTTGTAGTGGAGTTTAACAGAGATTCACAGTTACAGGTATTCAAATAAGCTCTTACACCCAAGGTTTCTTGCATAAACAATTAATAATGTATTTATCAGTCAATTATAAAGACTTCTTCAGAAGGGAGCAATAGAATGACACATAAATATACTTCAATACTGTACACTCTGAGTTTCTGAATCAGACAAGACCCTTTTGGGATGGCCCACAGACACAACCTACACCCACAGGTGGCTTCAGTAACAAGGGTGCTGGGGAAATTAATTTCTTACTGTTGGCATTCAGAACACTTCGTTAAAGGTTTGGTAAAAGGCAAAGGTTATTAGAACACAAGAAATTACAAATAATCATACACAGGGCAAATACTTTTAGAGTCCACTAGAAGAGTCATTCAATTAAAAAGGCTAAGCCAAAGTCAATGTGTAAAAGTCTTGGATAGGATAAAGCACTTCTGTTAAGTAATGTATAAGTCTTTGCACAAGTTCTCAGGAGTCTTTGAAGAAAAGAATAATCAATTGTGGCGCCACAAGCTGATTAGACTTGTGAGTTGTGGAAGTTACAAGCACTTATACAGTAAGTGGTAAGTTCTCTTAGACTTTTTTTACAGTAGCTTGGTAAAGAAGAAAATATGCAGCTGAAGACATCTGTTCCTGTGCAGCTCTGCAGGTCTCACTGTTCCTGGGCCTCAGTCTTGGGGACAAGAGGGAGGACGTCGGGCGACTCCTGCACTGCACTGTCACTGTCAAAACTGGCAATCGGCAGTCTTTACTTTCAGTGGCTGTTTCGCGTTTCAGCTCCTTGGGCACAGCAAATAGCAATAAGCACAGTTCCTTGCTGTCAAGGTGGACTTTCCTCACATCTGTGGTCCCGCACTCGACTGAGGGGGGGTCAGACTTGGTCAGTCCTGCTTCGTGGGAGTCCAGAGGATCTTCCGAAAGCTTTATGCCAGCTTACAAGCAAAGCACACAATCTGGTGTCCCTCTCCCTGGCTCTACGGTTTCCTGCAGCAACTCTGAGGAAATTCAACCGGCTCCGAGATGGGTGTCCAGGTGGCTTACTTGGGAGTTGGTTGGTGCCACCAACTCAATGGGAGAAGTCGTACTCGCAGGGCTTCTCTGTCGATGCGAACTTGGCAAGTAGTCACTGCAGCAGGGCTTCACCGGGCAAACCAACGGTCCAGGAGTTGCAGCAGGTGTCCTCTTCAAGCTCTTCTTCGGTTCCTTCATCCAGTGGTGACTCTCCCTTCGAAGACTCCCCTTTTATTCAGTTCTCTCCCATTCATTCCAGCCTAGCTGTCACTCACCCAGCAGGGTGGCTGTCCTTGCCGGACAGTCAGCCAGCCAATCACCAGAGAGTGCATTTGGGTCTCCTAGGAGACTAAGCACAGGGAGTTTTTGGCACCTCCCTCACTTCCTGCCTACCCCAGACACTCTGGAGCCAGAGGCGGGTTTCACTCCTGACGCCCGCCAAAGGCAAATGAACAAAGAGACCAGACCTGGTTTGGCGCGCAGAGAAAAACTCAAGAAGGACCTTTCCGCAATGAAATGGTGAAAAAAGAAGACCGGGGACCATTTTAACAAAGGAGGCTCAGCGCCATTTTCAAAAACATGGCTCCCGTGATTTAACGTTAACGGAGCTGCGAACAGTTTGCGGTCGGGGTAAATCATGGTAGTTCATACAAAAACCACTGCCACCAGCCATTCTGAGAGGAAAGGGTAACATATAAGTGCTACATGAGTAGCTAGACATAGGGGATACAAAGTAATCCTCCAGCACTCTATTGTAAGATAGGGTGTGCTGGGTTACAATTTTACAGGACTAAGTGAAGTCAATTTCACTCCATTGCTATGGGAAACTGTAGTTGATCCCAGAGAAGGTATTTTAACCTTGGGAAATCTGGAAGACATCCCTGTGGCACTGCACTGAAGGTGCTTTGTGACACAATTGTAAAAGATGATACCTATGGAGTTGGTTAGACTCCACAACCAAAATAAACAAACACAGAAAACACATTGAATTGAAAAGTTCAAAGTCCCAAAGTTTAGCAAAAGGGCTGGAGGGCTCCAAGGTGGGAGGAATGGGCACATTTATGAGAATTCTCCCTAACACTCATTTGCCTGGACAAGACCCTACTTGGCAGCTCCAGGTTTATTTCAAAATCTTCACCAAAAGCATGAGAACATAAGGTAACCTTGGTCCATCTTAAGCTCTTACACCACCGTATTTGCTACTCATGGCACTGCAACTAAACAGTGAAACACATGTTAAGGAGTTTGCGCCTTAGCTTAAGGTTGTGTTTTATAACCGGACCTTATTGCAAGGCGTTATATCTGAATTTGAATATGTTGGAACTTATTGTAAAAAACACATGGAATTGTTGCGAAATGAAAGAAAATCAACTCAGTACGGTGGTGTCGTTTTGCATGAAGAAAAGAAGATTATAGGCAAATAACCAAGGCCACATTAATCGCTTTTCCAGTATTCAGTCTGCAATCTTGGCAGAAAGGCATCCTATGTGAGCCGGCAACCTATGCTGTCCCTTTTTCTGTATCTAAACTTTGAGCGCGGATAATTGCTTGTTTACAACTCCTGTCCATTCTTTCATGTATGACAGAGAATCTACTGAGCGTCCTCAAACATGGGCATCTTTAAGCACCTTCATCTTTCCGACAGAAGGCAATTTTAATTAATAAAGTATATTTTAATTGTCCCATATATTTAATAAAGTATATTTTAATTGTCCCGTAATGATGTCTGTTAGCAATCTTAAATCCTAGTGAAAAGCTAAACACGATTGTCTAAAGGGTCCCTACAATCCTGTCCATTGACCTCAGCCTCCATAGTTGCCTTAGTGACACAATCATTGAATAAAGCGCAAACATGTGTGTGAAACGTTTCTAAAATCTGACCAATAACTTATCTGCCATTTCTTTCCAAAGTCATTGAGAAATGTCTGGTTCATAAATGACAGTCCAGCACAGAAACTAAAACTCATCTTGAGCAGGTTCAGTGGCTTTCTGGATTTCTCCTTAGTAAACTATTTAATATAATCTTGCTAATGGATAGGATTTTGGAATTATTTAATATGTTTATGAGTTCTTTTAAATATGTATGTTATTATTTCTGTTTGATGTTCTGTTATTTGTAGGATTCAAATTAAATTCTGATATGTATGATCTTTAGTCATAAGTCTATTTTTAAGGTTAAGGCTCACTAAATAAAAAAAATGCCAAATATGTTAAACTAGTCGTCCCAGATCATCAGACATTTAATGTTGAGAGTTGTAATTCTTTAGGCACCCTACCTTTAACTTGAACAAGTAAAATCAAAATACTGTTTATTAAATTGTTTCACATTAGGAAAATGTCTGTCTGTGTCCTTTGCTTAACAGAAGGAAGTCACAAAGCCTGAATCAATCAATGGAAAAATTGTAAGAGAATCATAGGATCTCTTCGTCGGAGTTTAAGCAAAATAAAGTCTTTGGGGTAACTGTCAGGCCACGTATGTGTACTTGCTAGCAACGCCGCCAGATGTATCTGCGGTCACCCACAATCCGGAGGTTTTAAGTGGCTACTGCGCTTCTTTCTTGACTCCTTGCCATTGGTTCCTCTACTTCTCGTTCTTGTTTCTCCTCTGCATCGCCTCATAGATTTCCACGCGCTCAACAGAGCCATCTGGCTGGATCTCAAGATGTGGGTGTATCTGCACACTAGGCCTCAGCAGCAGCAGGATGGTGAGGTATCTGCCACCAAAAACGCACCAGATTTTTACAATCGGCCGGGCTACATAAGCAGGTTGACAAACTAGATGTGGCAATGGGTTTCTCCTCCATTTCTGGGAACTTCTCTCTGTTCTCCAACATCCTGCCATTCTCTGACTCCTCATCAAGCCTGGACAATGTTTTTCCTAAGTGATCAAGAGGAACCCTTCGTGCATCTTCTTTCTTCCTTCTGCCACTCTATGTTGACCTTAATGAGGTCTCCTAGATGATTTTCCAAGTGGTCATACCTACGTGCATCCACTCCTTTCTATCCCGCATATGACATGACATGTCTGATTTTCTCCTCTCTCTCTCCTTGGCGGCTTCTTATCTCCTCCTTGCTCAATGTTGATGCTTCCCCACCCACATCTGTACGTTTCCCTACCTCCCTGCTCCCCAGGTTACCCTTCACATCCTTCACATTATATTCCTCTCTTTCCTGGTTCTTTCCTACCTCCTGGCCCCTCTCCGCCTACTGGCCTTTCCTCAACTTTTTAACCTTCCCCTTCATTGCCTCATTTCACTCCTCCTCCTCCTCAGCTCTTACAACTTCCTGAATAACGATGATATCCTGAATCTCCACCTTCTCTTGACCTTTCCTTCATTCTCTCTGACTTCATCTGTCTAGTTTCCTCTTTCTTTCCTCCTGCTGCACCTCAACGTTCCAGTCTTTCTCACCAAAGCTACCACCTTTTCTCACCAGCACCTTTGTCCTCCAATAAGTTCTGGGAATGCATCTCTGTTTTTCTCTGGACACCAACCGCCTCCTTCCAACTGTGGTTCCCTATGTAATGGCTTGGCCCCACCGTGGGCACTAGCCTCTATCAACTGCCTTTAGGCACCTATAATTTAGTCTTATTAATGGATTGGTTAATCCTTGTCATGAAGAGCTTCCCCACCACTCATAAGGGTCAGAGGTCGAAGGTGTGCTCCTGACAGCTGAAGTGACAGCCAAATCACTTCAGTGCATGGGCTTCATTTAAAATATGCACCTCTGTTCCAAAACCGCAAAAATATGAGAGTTACTATCCTCAAGGCTCCTCCTTGAGTTCAAAGGTTTTTAGTTTTGCAAACCTCAATTCTGTTTCCCTTCTAAGAGAAGGTGATTAGTTCAGCCATTCAGTCGTTGGATTCTAAAGTGTCCCCAACACTTCTTCCTTGCGTCCGGCTTTTGTAGGCTCTGGTCATCTGCTTCTTGTCCTCTATAGAGCAGCATGTATCTCCCAGAGATGTATTTGCCCATAAGTTCCTGCACACAAGGCAACACAACTGGCAGAAGCTGGAGCTTGATAAGGGCCTGGAAAACCCCAATCCTTCTACCAGAGGAGTGATAACTTGGCCTGATCTGCGTCATCTTGGTCACCCCCTCCCTGGTTCTTCCCCGAATCCCCAAGCCCCACTTCCTCCTCGAGGATTCCCAACAGTCTTAATCCCAATGGGACCTATGCTTCTCCCCTTCTCTCCTCTCCACTCTCCTGTTTCTCCTACTTTCCCTCTTTGCTTACACATTGGAGGCTCATACTTTAGCCCACCTCGGCTTGCGCCTGTCCGGTTTTATACTTGTCTCTTCATTCTCTCCTTCGCCCATCTCTGTCACTCACTGCAATCTTATTCTCACACCCTCCCATACCTCCCTGTCCAATTCCTCTTTCCTGCTGCCTCGTAAATGACTCGTCCACTTTCTCCTATGATGCTTTTTCAGCCTCCTCCTTGATGGTAATTTTCTCTCTGTATGTCTTTCTCCCACCTTCTTTTCTGTCTTCTTTCCTTCCACCCTCCTATATGATGCTTTCGCCTCCTTCCCCAATGCCCCTCCTTTCAATCTCATTTCTTCACTCTGTTTTCATGTTCTCTCTGTTTACTTTGGAGCTTCCTCCTAATATTCGTTCTAGGGCTCTTGCCTCCTTATTCTCCCCGTCTTCCCCCAGCCACCACTTCAGTGTTCCTTTCCACCCCCTGTGCCATGCTTCCTCCAATCCCCTTTCTGATGTTAGCACTGTCTCCTTCTTTACAACTACTTATAACCTCCTTGCTGGTATGCTCTCCCCCTCCTTCCTCACTCACACATCCTTCTAATCTCCTCTCTGATGTTCTCTATAAAACCATCATTGCAACATCTTTTCAGCTGCCTCTCTGATGTTCTCACTGTCTCCTTCATCAAAACTCCTTTCAACCTCTTCCTGGAAATCCCAACATCCTCTCCATTGTCACTGTACTCTCTACCTCTCCCAAGTGCTCTCTCCTTTCTCCTCCTTAGTGCCTCCGGCCTTCTTTTTCCATTGTCCGTTCTCCTCTTTGCACTCTACCACATCCGCCTCTTCATGGCTTTTCGTCACCCGCAATCTCTGCGTCTCTCCTAGTGCCCACACTACAGCACAGTTGCCTGAGGTTTTGTATTTCAGGTCGAATCCCTCTCTAGCTCCTGCTCCCAGAGACTGTTTTGTAATTGTGACTGTGTTGGGATTAGTGTACTGGGTCACGAAACTTTAGAGCACCTGCTGGCAATGAGGGCCTGAGAGGCTGTACAGTACCAACAACTGAGCTTACTTGACACTGGTCCGTCATCTTGGCATGCACACGCACGCAATAGCAATGCTGCCGGACAGACCATCCTCAAGCTGCGTCACATCTTGAGGCTGTTGCAGTGTCTGAGGTGTGCTGCACCTCACAGAGCCTAACAAAGCCCTGTTTTTTTTTCTCCCATAGCGAGGATGAGATATGTCATGCTTGCCTTAGAAGCCAGGATGATGTTTTACAACATCTGTTAGATTTTTGGTTGAGCGCTTAGAAGAGAGAATAATACTCATGAGTCGTACCATAACCAACCCCAGCGCCATTAAAATAATGCAGTTTATAAATTAGGGCAGCCCTTAAAGAGGCAGGTGGCACCTAGACATGCTTTAAGTGACAGTTCTCTGCCTTAGAGATGGGGAATGATGGGGTGGTCCAGGGGTGCCCCGAGCATCACCAGCGTGTGGTGGCACCTGGCCACCCATGGCCACCACACCTCACATTCCCAGAGACAGTCAGGAAACGTTGGGCCTCATTACAAGTTTAGTGGTATGGGAAAACATAGATCGTAAAATGGAGGTAAAAGAATTATTGCCACTTTACTATCACTTCCCCACACTGCCAAACTCCGGGATTAGAGGTGAAGTGGAGGGTTTACCTCTAGCATATTGGCAGATTTATCGCAGTGGAATTAATGCTTGTAGAAAGTCCAGAAAAAGCACAATGACATCCCCTGGAGACTTACACCTTCGTTACCCCACTTGTAATCTAGCAGTACTTTCACGGCACCAAGTGTCGGTCACAGTTATTGAGTTTGCTGGTAATTCTATGGTATATACCGTGAAATTATCACCAAAGTCATAATGTTGAAAGCCATTGTACTTTTTTCAGTTTTGTATACATGAACAATTGTGCTAATTTGTTTATGTTAATAGTGTGATACTTGTCACCTATGTTGTACTTTCAATGGAAATGAAAACATATCCAAGTTATTCTTAAGGGAGACAGTCATTTTTTGCGCATAAGGTATTTATTTCAGCAATATAGCCTGAGCCGGCAGGCATAAGTTAGAAGCCAGAGCGCAGCACAGGCTTTAACATTTAACATTAGCCCCAGTAATTCACCTGACCGGTAACGCCCCCCCTGTGAGCGCTATATTGCTATTTGTACCTCAGCACATTGTACCAAGGTACTAAGGGTGTTTTTCTCAACTTGAGAACAAAGTACAAATCAAGATGGCCGCCATGGATCAGATAGAAGGGAACTACATGTAGTCCCTTCTCCCTTTCCATGATGGCCATTGCAATGATGTGGATGCGCCTGAGGGACAGGGCAGCGCCAAGTAAGTGGGGCCAAGGTAGGGGCGATTGGGGATGTGGAAACGGAGGAGGGATGAGGGGGGCTCAGGGGAGCGCACTTACCTGATTCCTGGCAAGGGACAATGCAGCCTCCAGCTCTGAGGAGGCTCAGAGCAGGAGTTTGACTGTGTGGTAAAGTCCCCGTTCTGAGCGGCCTGATTGGCTGCAACCCTCCCTCCCCCCTATTAATAAACATTCCTAATGACGAATTTGTGAACAGGTCTGTTTACAGCTCCTTATGGTAAAAAATAAAATGTCTTTTATTCTTAGACTTGCAACAACGCTTTACACGTCAAATAGGAAACTGATGACTATAGGACACTGAAAATAGCTTACGTATGTTCAAGTATGCAAAGAAAATGTTACTTCTTAAGTATTTCTGTGTCTTTACTTTTCCCGAACAGTAGTCTTCTCTCTAGAGTTATGCTTTGCTTTTGTCTAACTGACGTAGAATTGTGAAGTGGCTGCAAATATACCCTTAATGACATTTGACCTGCTTGCCAACAATTTGAGTTTTCATTGAAAAAAATGTACATGCAGTCGGTATTCTTAAAGTATATTCGCTGAAGTAAAAGTGTGTGTTTTCACGTGCATACATTTCCCACCCTCTTATTGACATGTGTATGTCTCTCAAAATTCCACTCAGCTATGAAGAAAAAAAGGAAAAGGAGAGAGAAAAAAGGAGTTTGGCCCTTCCTTGCCGTAAACCACAAAGCATATCGGCTGCTGAGCGAGCGGTTAGTGTCTTTTCCGTTTCTGGAAACATTGGATAAAAAGCCTTCAGATTCCATTCATGAAGCAATTTAATGTTTATATATTTACATAGGTGACAACTTTATTTAAATATTTGTTATCAGGCGTTTGCTATTTATCTTGTATTTCTGATTCCCTCTCTGTTTTCTATTCTGGGTGAGTCACGACTTTGAAGAATTTTTACTAAACAGTTGAAATATTTTGAGTAGATTTCTCTGTTACGTTATTTCAGCACAACATTACGGGTAAGGTGGGCACATGGTAATGTACATCATTTCCTATGTATTTGTGTTTACTACCTGCATTTTTTTCCATGCATAGTTACCTTTATTCATTCTCATTCCGTCAGGTCTGACGTAACTTTACCAAACGACATATTAATCAATAACTTACTAACGAGATATTAGGTTCTTGAAAACAATGCCTAGATATTGTAGACTGTAAATATATAAATAATATCATTAGATACGTTGGATACCTGTTACTGCCAATTTGCCACGCCACCCTACCCTACGATGTCATTCGGCGGTAATGTAGAGGATGTCCCACCAGCAAAAACCAGGCGGTGAATCATCCACTTTACCACAAAAAAATAATCTGTTGCACAGTTATCGCTGATGGTAATTCCGACCAATTCCCTATGGAGTCCCATGAACTCTAAACATGGCGACTAACAGTGCAACCCAATTTTCACGCCGGCAATTTCCTGGGGTATTTGATAGGTGGATGGTACGTGGCGATAAAGGAGGTTGGAGTTGAGGTGAGGTGAGTGAGGACACAGAAGAAAATTGCCTGAAGCATCAAAAGAGGATGCAGGAAACAGTGTCATGGCAAAAGTGGCCAGTGGGCAATTTTAATTGTTCCGAATTAACGTCACTATGCCGTCACTAGTAATGATTGAATGCAGGGGTGTTGCTAGGTCTGGAAAAGACCCGGGGCTACGCTGATTTTCGAACTGTCGGGACTGGGGGCTAGCTAGCCTTTTGGTTGCAGCTCCTGAGATTCTATCTGGGACTACAACCAAAAGATCAGGCGCTATCTAGCAACGCCTCTGCTTGAATGAGTAGCGCTAACGGTAATCGATTTTGCTGCTAAATCGGCCAAACTCGTAATTAGGCCCATATCTTTCTCACGCTTTCTCTCCTTCATATTTGGAAATGTATTGCTTACATTCTACCAATGTGTTTGTTTAATTTGATTATGATTATGTTTGTTGTTTATTATTCAGTGAATTATTGATGTTTGTTTAGTTTGCATACTCATTTAAAAAATGTTTTATTGTATTGCAGGTTTGTATAAACCATATAATACAATACATTAAAAAAAATGTTGCTTCCAGAGGTTATTAACACATTCTGCAATGTTATTTTTATTTTCTCAGAATGATAATAAAAGTTTGGTCTGTTCGATAGAGCACATACCAAAGCACATCCAAAATGGCTGAGCATTACAGGAAATATGGTCCTTATTTATTTATTTATTTATTTATTTATTCATTTATACATTTACAGCAGCGTGCATAGCCCACAGACATCTAGGTGCTAGTGACAAAGCAAGCAGACAAGGATCAGTGGAGGAGGGGGTGGGGGGGAAAGTCAGTTGAACAGGAACGTTTTGAGGTGCTTTCTGAAGACGTTGTAAGATGGTTCTCTGCGTAGATGTAGTGCTAGCTTGTTCCAGTGAGACGGGGCCTGAACTGGGAAAACCAGAGCCCCCCACTTTAGCTCGTTTGAAACATGGTGTGACGACACAGTGACTGAAGGCAGCTCTGGTAGGTCTTACCGAGGCGCAGTTTCTCAGGTTGTTCACAAGTTTGTACTCATCGTTTGAGAGACTGCGGTGGGTGAGGGATAGAGTTTTGAATATTAGTCTATCCTTGACAGGGAGCCAGTGTGCAGATATTCTGGCTTCTGAGATGTGGTCCCGTTTGCCAATATCAAGGGTGGCTCTGAGCACATTGTTCTGTGTTGTGTGTAGTTTGTGAAGGTTTTTTTAAGAAGTACAGCAAAGCAAGGAGTTGAAATAGTCAAGTTTGGAAATATAAGTGCTTGTGCAACTTCCTGATGGTTAGTGGTAGAAAGGAACAGTTTGCTGGCATTGATTAGTTTGATCGCATACCCTGATGTTGAGGCAATGTGGTTGACATGGCGGGACATGGAGAGAGAGAAATCAAGGTAGACCTTGAGGGTCTTAACCGAGGATACGACAGGGATCTTGTGGCCGTCAATACAATGGATGTGTATTCCTGGGGGCGACTCTTCATGCGGGCAGTTGGTCCAACAATGAGAGGCTCGGTCTTTTCGTTGTTCAGGCAAAGGCTATGTGCAGCCATCCATGATTGGATAGTTTCATAGATTTCATTAGTCTTTTAGGTAGTCACCAGAGAGGGGGATAAGGATTTAGGTGTCATCTGAGTAGTTGGTGCACAAGATTCCCATGGGGGTTGAGAAGGTCAAACAGTGGCTGAGTGTATAGATTATACAGAGTAGGTGAAACACAAGAGCCTTGGGGAACTCTGCAAGAGTTGGGTGTTAGTTAGGCAGTAGCCTCACCCGAGAATACTCTGGAGGATATATTTGCCAAGAAGGAGGCGATCCAGCTGGAGGCTTCTGGGGAGAAGTGGGCAGCAGAGGTGAGAGCTTGGCAGAGGATCTTATGGTCAGCAAGGTCAAATGCTGCTGATAGGTCTAGGAGGAGAAGCAGCGACAATGATCCCTTGTCGTTGGCACTGTCAAGCTGTTTTTTTAGGTCAAGAAGGGCTGTTTCTGTCACGTGCTTCGGGCGGAAGCCTGACTGGTGGGAACCTAAAATGTGGTAGTGCTCTAGGAAAGATTGTATTTGTAGGTAGGCCACTCTGTCCATTATTTTGAGGAGGAACGGGACAGTGGTGATGGGGCGGTAGTTGGTAGGGATAGCAGGGTCGAGGGTAGGTTTGTTGCGGAGCAGTGCAATCCAAGATTCTTAAGTGCGAGAGGGACGGAACATGAAGTGAAGGAGGAATTGATAATAATGGTGATGAGGGGGAGTAGGGCTCTTTGTCCAGGAAGCTGAGAGTGAGTCTCCCTTGCACCAGGAGGTTTAAGGCCGGCAATGACACTTGCAAGGTCAATGTTGCTGATAGATTGGAACTTGCAGGGTCAGATGTCGACATGGGTGGGACTAGGAAGTGGGCAGTCGATGGCAGAGAAGCCTGTTTAGCATGGATTTTGGAATGCAGCTGAGAAATGTTTCCTGAGAGGATGTCTTGAATAGTGTCACACCAAGCGTTGTCTTTAATGATGGCATACAGGGTGGATATAGGGTTTTCTAGTTTGCTGAGTATAGTGAAGAGTTCTCGGGTTCTGGAAGCTGCATTAGCAATTCATTCATTGTAAGTGGCGGCTTTGGAAGTGCAGATGAGCTGTTTGTATTGGTGGGAGAGTGAGGAGAGGTTGTTCTTATTCGTTGTGGTGGGAGTTTTGTGCCAAATGGTTTCTGCTGTTCATTTAGCAGCTCTGGCGGAGCGCAGTTCTGGGGTGAACCAGGAATTAAGACGTGTGGGATTCTTGAATTTCTTTGCTTTAAGAGGTGTGAGGAGGTTGACAGTGCTGGTGAGCATGAGTTATAGTGGTCCACTAAGACTGAGGGGTCTTGTGAGGAGGGGCGTGGATAGTTGATGAGAGGGATGATGTTAGTGTAGGTCATGTTTTGTGAGCTACGAGCCATGGTGATGTTGGTGGTGATGACTGGCTTGGAATGTAGGCTGATGGCTGGTATGGTGAAGAATATAGTGTGGTGGTCTGACCAGGGGCCAGGACGGTTCAACAAAATGGTGGTGTTGCAGTTGTGGTCTTGCAGCCAATCAAGGATGCGGCCATGCAAGTGCATTGGTTCTGTGATGATTTGGGTAAATCCAAAAGCTGCTAGGGCGGTGGCTATGGCAGTGGCGTTAGAATCACTGGTGTCATTGAAGCCCAGGTTGAGGTCACCTAGAACTATGAGTTGAGAGGTGGGTTTGAGTTTGGTAGTGATAAGATGAGTGAGGTCATCTTTAAAGGAGCGGATAGTGCCAGGGGGGCAGTATATGAGATGTAACTTGATTTTGTTGTTTTGTGAGCATTTGATTTTGGCTGACAGTGCTTCACAGTTGGGAATTGAGGTAGATGGAGATGTGTATTTTGGAAGATAATCTTTGTAGATGAGGCCTACACCTCCACCTTTTCTTTCTTGCCTATTGCAGCGGAGAATGGCATAGCCTGATGGGACAGCAACGGAGAGGGTTGGGCCTGCTGAGGGGGGGAGCCAATTCTCAGTGAGGGCTAGGATGTTGTTCGTAGTGATGAAATACAGGACTTCATGTGGGTGTGCAATGATGGATCTAGTGTTGAGTAGGGCACAAAGCAGGGGTTGTTTATGTAATGGTGTAGCAACAGAAGTGGGAAGTATTGTGGGTTGTTGGTAGGTGGGGGCAATTCTGATAGGTGATTTAACCATATTTGCAACTGGCATGGTGGTCGCTCAGGGTTGTGGGGCGGAGTGGTTCTGTGTCTTAAATTGGTGTTCCAATCTCTGGTTACAGGTGGGTGTGTGTCATGAGGCGGTGGTACAAGCTTAGTTTTCTGAGCAGGCCTAAGTCTGTGTCTGGTTCTACATCTCAAGTTGGTGTTCTGGCCTCTGACGTCAGATGGGATTGAGATATAGGGTGGTGTGACAGTGGAGGCGGTGATAGCCTTATGTGGCAAGGCAGGGGTCTTGCTCATGCATAGCGTGTTAGAGGTGGTTGAGGTCACAATGGCTTGGGTGCTGGGTGGTGGCGGAATCACAGTGGAAGAGTAGAAGGTGGTGGAAGCAGCAGGTAGGATTATTAATTATGGTTTCTTTAGGTGTCGTCTTGACTCAGATAAGGCTGGTAGGAGGGGATTGGGTGGGGGTAGATAAAAAGGGGAGGTATGTTTTGATGCAAAACAATGTTGCAGGTTGAACTGGTGGTGCTCATGGCGGTATGAGAGAGGCGAGAGGAATGAAGTGGGGATAGGCAAGGTGAGCACTGGTGCATTGAGGGGAGTGTGAATGGTCCAGAGGGAGGTAAGGCCTGTGTATGTTTGTGACAGGGCATGGATGGGTTGCTTATGCCGGCAGGCCGGGCAGTGTCCATAGATATCATAGGATGGTAGAAGGGGGTTGGCATGTAGACTGTGCACCCACAGGCAGCGGAGAGGAGAGTCACCTGCGGAGGGACAATAGTATTCTATATTTGCATGAACCGCATGGTCGCAGGGAGAGAGGTATGTGCTGGTTGAGCTAGTGACGAGGTGCAGTTAGCGTGCGGGGAGATAACACCATAAGCATGGTGAGCTGCTATAGACTTACCGATTTGCAGCGCTTGCGATGAGCAGTGGAGAGCAGGAGATAGCTGCAGAGGCCTACGATCACAGCCATTGATTGCGGCCAGCTCCACCTACTGGTTTGCTAGCTGCGGGACCATGGGAGCGGGGACAGGTCCTCGGGAATGGATGGGGGTAATCAGAGAAGTTTGAGAGAAAAAGTTCACTTGAGATAGTTCGGTGTGAATACACTTTCCTGGGCATGATGGACCGCTGAGCGTCCTTATTCACAAATACTTGCGCCTTTGGAGTTAAGGTAATGACCGTGAGCAGTTTATACCTGTTTCACAAAGCCTACAATTGGAGCAAATCTGGAGATACCTGTATTATCTTTGAGAAATATCCATGCAAATCTGAATTGCAAACATTTGGAAGTGGGGCGAAGTGAAGCAGTTTGGCAGGCCCTTATTGTCACTGCTTCTTCTGAAAATCCTTGTGGACATTCTTGGATTCTATGCTTGGTTTCTACCTCATTTGGATGATCCTGCACCTTTAACTTTCCACGAACGCTGCGGAAGCCAAGCCCGCGGTTTCCCCCATCTTCAAAAACCGGAAACCCCGTGAAGCGGAGCGAAGTAGGGCAGAGCGAAGTAGGGCTAAGTGAAGCAGTTTGGCAGTTTGGCTGGGGAGGCGCTAGATAACCTTATCTACTGCGCCTCGCTTTTACCTATGATAAGCGGGTTAGCAGCCTCTACATCGTCTGCCTTGACCCCCGCCGAATCGCCATTACGCCCCGCATACGATCTACAAATTGCACTACATTGCTGACTATACTACTGGAAAGAATCGTGAGTACATGCCTTTGCTGTGGGAAGTATATACTCTAACAGAAGTTCCTTGGGGAATCTGCGGGGATCACCCTTTGATCTTCCCGGAGTCTCTTCTCTTGTTTACTGTGGATTGTTGAACTTATTGAAATAACTTACTGAATGTAAAGCTTGAATCACCGCCATTATGAAAACGCGACAAACGAAAGAAGTCACTATAGAACCTTTGGCTGATAACTCTAGTAGATGCATAGCCCCTTCACTCCAGAAGCAGCCATTAAAAACTAGCTTGTATCTCTTTGAGGGAGAAGCATTACTAAATATGGATACTCAGCCTAAGGTGAACCTGAAGCAAACCCCACAAACTGTTTCCCAACTGACCACACTAAATGCTTCTACACCACGTGAAACAGACGTTCCAGAAACAGAAAAACCTCTCGTAGCAAATATACAAGATAACTGTGAGAATATCTTAGAAACAGATATTGTGGACGAAGTCTTCATTCCATCAGTAGACTTGACTGACGATAACCCCATCAATAAGGAGGATTACCAGGAAAGTGGAAACAATAACTTAGATCAAAATGATAAAAAGCTTCTATTAACGGAAGGCAACCTCAATGATGGGCAAGCGACTCTAACTGTAAATAATTTGCCGAGAGACAACCATCCAAGATCTGAGAAGAACTCTGAAATAGCAGGTCAACTAGTAAAAGACTTGACTCTACTGGCAGAAAAATTATCGGCACAGAAGAGATTAAGTCTGGCCAGCATAGAGAATAGGCTAGCTGAATTGGAAGGTAACATATCCTTAAATCACTCACTAAGAACCCTGCAACCAAATATGAAATCAAAAATTAAGGAGTCAGATATAAACTTGGAGGAATCTGAACATCTGGTTAACAGTCCAGACCAAGATCCTTGTCTGCACCATTCAATGAGGCAACCTCGTAATGCAATTGAACCTAGTTCTCCAATAACTGAAGATGCGAACATCTCTACTAATGACTCTGATTCATCCTTAGAAGATAAAAGTTGGAACCCCTCACCAAGTATCCCTCCATTGGTCCCAGCTAACATCAATCTAGCGGCCCTCCAAAATATTATTCTAGCATCCATTGCACTTTCATTAACACCGTTAATGAAAATGTATGAAAATCTACACAAGGATTTACGAGATCAGAACACACTAATAGCCATGGTACAAACAAAACGAATTACCATGGAATCTCTAGCCATGAAGATTGAAGGTCGGTTGGACAAAGAAGCTGAGACTTCTCTAACATGGCAAAAGAGGTTGGCAGATTTAGCACACCGGGAAGCAAACGACAACTAAAATATGATGACGGCCATAATGGAAGACTGCAAGTGGATGCGAGAAATGTGGAAAAGCTCACCAACCTTGGAAAAAGATGATAAAATGACTCCCATCCTAGAAGCTGCAAAGTTTGAGCTTCCCAAAAGCACGGAGGATCTACCTCAGCCCGTTGTTACCGTAGGAGAAGTTCAAAACATCTTTTCCATCTTTAATGACAAAGAAAAGGAATCTCCTCTTTTGAATGAAAAGAAAAATAAATCTGCTATGAAACCCTCAGATAAAGGACCTAGCAAAGAGCCAAAGAAATCAAAGAACCAATTAATAACCAAAAAGAAAACATAAAGGAAATGGATCACAAGCATTTCTAAGAAATTTCCATACCCCCCCTAAACTAGATTTGGAACAACCCATGAAAAAATCAAGAATTGAACTCACATTAAATGCGAACAACACTACAAAAAAAGTGAGAAATTAAGTATCTTCCCAAAACATTCTTATATAGAATAGGACCCTGACGAGAATGTGAATCAATCCTCTACACTAAGTGACTTAGTGGAAATTATAGATCAGGAAAAAGATGACTCTAATTGGAACAATTTATCAGAAACTGAATGGGCCGAAATTGAAAATCTGACATCAGAAATTACTGACTACCCTAAAACCAGGGCTGACAAAGAAGTTAAAACAACAATCCACCTTGTGAGAAAAGATTCTAAGGATTCTATCGAATTCAAGACTTTGGAACAAAAAAGAGAGAATTTAGCTTATCTAAATCAAGAACTATATAAAGATAAAAGAAGCTGAAAAGACTCAAATTCAAGAATCTATAAGTCCACTCACGTTAAAAAATCCTCTCTACCTAGATATGATAAATGGAGACCTAGGAGTAGAAGCCCAAAGCGAACAAATAGAGAGGAAATAAATGCCATAAGATTCAGGAATAATAAAGAACTTATCACCAAGGAATCTAATTCCTCTCGATTTAACAAACAAAGATCTAAAAGTCGAAGCCCTAAGAGAGGAAAAGAGAGAAGGGAAAAAAATGCCACTTTTACACTGCAGTAGATCAGAGTAAATAAAGACCGAAATGCTCCTATCTTAAATCGACTCACAATAAGGAAATTATTCCAACAAATCCCTGAATTAAGAAATTTGGCAACCGATGATCTTAAAATCGTTGAATTGCCCTATGAAAAATTCACAGATATTGCTATACTACATATGATCTTGTGGAAAGCAAAATCCAAGATGCTGGAGCAAAAAAAACACCTGAACAAACTCGGATTTAATATTTGAGATCATTATTCAGATCTAAAACAAGGATCAACAAAGACCGAGAACCTAAAGAAGATCTAAGAAAGGCATCTCGAAAAACCAGTTGCCTTGAAAAACAAGCAATCGCTACTCCCCCGACAGAATGAGAAATTCCATGATAAACACACCAAAGAACTATCTACATGAAATCACCATGACCGAAACAAGATCAAAGATCTTTGTAAAATCTCGTTCACAGTAAAAAATATAAAGAACTGGAAGATCATGGAACTGGGCAGCTAAAGCTCTAGCAAAGCGACCTGACCAATAGAATATCAACTTGGATACATCCTCAGAAGTAATTCCAAGCTGGAACACTAGAGGATTTAGGACTTTATTCTGCGAGAAGAACCAAAACCTCATAAAATATGAAATAATCTGCTTGCAAGAGACTTGGCTCCGTAATACCCCTGCATGTGACGGCTATGAGTCATCCTTGAACTGGGCAGGAAAAGGTATATTTGGATGACCCTTTTCGGGCCTACTTGGTGAAAATAGAGTCCGGTTTTCAAGTAATCTCACATCTCTGTCCCAGCCAGTACATACAGATTCTGATTCTACATTCAAACACTGAGATGAAAATGGAAAAGATAATTCTAATTAACCTCTATAGGAATCCAAACCAATTGCAAGAGATGGATCCATTGAACAGTCTTAGTAAAGAGATTCAGAAACTCAAACTTGATTGGCCTAAAGCATCGATCATATTATGTGGAGACATCAATTTGCACTTACTTGATCAGAAGGGATACCCGAAAATCGAAGATGCTCTTGATAATAAAGCACAGTACTGGCATCATGAAGCAAATCTCCATGAAATGCGTATGTTAAATGGTCAATCCACAGGAGATACTCCAGGGTCATATACCTGGTGCAATGATGTACAAAAATACTGCCTTGACTACTTCTTTGTCTCTAACGCCTTGAAGAATCGAGTCAAATCCTTAATAATAGAAAAGCAATGCTCCAGTGACCATGATCTACTTGGCTTAACACTGATGACGGACTATATAAAATCTAAAAGAGAATGTAGGGGTACGGTCAACATTACTTTGTCCAAGAATCGGCTGAAAATTAACACAGGCGACATTGTGATGACTGACAAAATATTCAAACAATCTTTAAACAAGAACCCAAATCAGATTGAATATTCATGGATATTACAGGACTTCTTGAAACCATGCAAAACAAGAGAAATAAAAGGAATAATATGCACCGACCCTTTAGTCTTTAAACAGAAAAAGGAAATGCTGGTGGAATACAAAAATAAAATAAAGAAAGACCTGACAACTGGCAAAACTAAGACAACTCAGGAGACAGAAATATAGAAATTGGTTAATTGCCACTCGAGCACAGAGATTACAAACAGAGGCTGAAAGACTGCTAAAAGCAATTAGTGAAAACAATACTAGAGACGTATGGACTTTGTTAAACAATGGAGGCATTTTCAAATCAGACCCCATGATAAGTCTTGTAAGTGAACAAAGATGGTGTGAACATTTTACCAACTTGTTCACAATTAAAGCTTCACCAAGCATGAATCAGAATTTTGATATCCAAAAATGGAAATCACTGTCAGAGGGAAGAAACAGCCAAGCTACCAAATTATCAACTACTTGGAAGATAAACATTGATTAAGATGATATTAAGCTAAGAATAAATCAACTAAGTTCTTCTAGGGCAGCAGTCTCTGATGGGTCTCAAACTTTCTCCTAAAAAAATCCTGAAGAATGGAGCAGATTGATATACTGAATATTTCAACAAGTGTTATTCACCAAATGTATGCCAGATTCTTGGCGTGATGCCTTGGTAGTACCAATACATAAAAAAGGAGATCAAGCGGAACCCAATAATTACCGTCCTATTGCGCTTCTTGATTCGATGGGAAAAAATGTTGCCACAATTCGGTTGCGAGACCTAACAGCCTGGGAAAATAGCGCACACATCCTCGATGAACATCAAACAGGTTTTATTAAGGGTATAGGAACTTCTCTAAACATCTTCCTATTGGGAATCCTAAAAATCAAGGCCTTTTAAAGTAACTCCAGAATATATACAGCTTTTCTAGATCCTGAAAAAGCTTTTGAATCGAGATAAGCTTTGGAAGAAACTTAAGAACTGGAATTGCCCGCACAACTTAATCGAGGCCATGCAAGCTCTCTACTCTAACACCTCGATCCGAATATGATTGACCAACACTGGAGCCCTGTGCAAAAAAATTCCAACTCATCGCGGATTAAAACAGGGCTGTGCACTAGCTGCATTCTGATTTAGCCTGTATATCTCTGATCTAGGAATTTCTCAAAGCTTAATTCACGCATTTCCTCCAAAAGTAAATGGCAAATCAATTCCCTGGATCCTCTATGCAGATGACATTCTTTTCATCGATTTAACACCAATAGGCCTGCAATGACGAATCCAATGCTTCTACGAATATCTCTGTGGAAATTAAATGAAAATTAATACTTCTAAGTAAAAAATCCTACAGTTAAGTCCTGCCAGACTACCAAATCTAAGAAATCAAAATTGGTGGTTCAATAATGAAAAATTGGAAATTGTCAATACAATGGTTTACCTGCGAGTAACCATTAATAAAAATATCAACGATGCTGGCCATTACCCTCTCTTAAGAAGTAAAACTATGAACTTAGCAGCACAAGGAAGGAGAATCCATCAGCAATATGTAACATTTTTGGAGATCCCATTACTAACCTTTTATCGACAACTTTTTATCGACAAAAGTAACTGCCATACTCACATATGGTGCAGAAGGTATGGTTTGCCGGCCATGGACTATTTGGCCACTACTCGAAGGCCTGTTTTGGAAGAAGTGCTTAAACCTTCCTAAATGCCTGAAAATAGCAGTGATCTGTGAAGAACTAAAGCTACAGTCAGTAGAAAGCATGGTACTATGGAAATCCATTGCTCTATACAGAAAAACAATACTTCAAGGGGAAAGCTCACCGGTAGATATTCTCCAAGATAAACAAGGAAAAGACAAATCAACCCAAAACTGGTATTCAAAAATCTCAGATATAATGTATGATCAGAATTTAAGTAAGGAAGAGCTGATCAGTAATCCTATGAAGATCAAAAGGCAAATAATGGATAATGATTGGATTAGGACAGTAGACGAGAGAAACAGCAATTGTCTAAGACCTGCAAAAGAATTAGAGAAAAGGGGCCTTAACAACATTCCTAATTACTTGAAAAGGTTTACCTCGTTCCATTACCGAGATTTGCTGATTCGCGTAAGACTGAATATCTTGCCAACTAATGAAATCGCTTTAGAGAGAAAGATGATAACTCAGGAGAACTCAAGATGTCGCTTCTGTGGAGATGCTGAATCAGCAGAATCTCTGTCACACTGGGTGATGAAGGGCCCTATATTGAGACACCTACGAACTAAATATCTGCAAAAAACCCAGCAACTGAATTGTGTTAATTTAGACAAAAACTCTTGGGACAGAGTTCTAACGGGAGAACAAATAACAGCATGCATAGAGATGCTGAAACTGATAGAAGCAATTTTGAGAAAAAATGAGCAAATAGATCTAGCTGAAGGAAAGACTGGACATATGGATGAGAATATATGAACTTATTCCTTTTTAGGAGTTAAAGAGAATTAAGAAACCGTTAACAAAAGATAGGAGGAAGGAAGAAGAAATTATGTAAATGGTCAATTTTAAATCTGTAAAACTTTTCTGTGACAAAGTTTACTTATTGTATATTTTTGTAACTAATAAACATTAAAAAAATATATATTAATGTCTTCTCAAAGACCTGCGCAGATTAACTCCAGTTTTAGGCTGTAGGAATTGATTATAAAAAAGCAAGTGCAAATTGGCGATGTTCACAACATCTCCTGATTTGCTCTATTGCTAATGTTTGAGAATCAGGCCCTATGCTCATATTTATTTAGTTGATTTATTTCAGATTTTCAAATTGCCTCTTCTTGTTGTGCTAAATTAGATGCACTCACCATCCACCGCTATGAGGGGTCTAAGACTGATGGTTGGGAAGGCTGCGGGTGTGCTCAGTGGTTAGTTACGCAATTTGGCGAAATGTGCACACGGAGCTTGTTAAGCTGAAATGCTAATGGGTATAAAAATACCCCAATAATGAAAAGTGTCCACTAAGGCATGTGTATGGTGCTCACATGAGAAGATAGTCGCACAGGGTTCCTGGTGGGGTGATATCCCATCATGCAGAAACTGGTGGTTGAAGGGGCTGCTGGTGTGCAGGGCAAATTGGTAGGCAAATGTTCCCAGGTCAATTGTTGGTAGGCGGATAGGTTGGCAATTTGTCTAAAAATGTGTGCGCAGAGCTTGCTGCTAAGCTGAAATGCTAATGGGTATAACCAATACCCTGATCATGATAAGTGCCCAATTGGGCATGTGTTGGGTGGTCACATGAGAAGATGATTGCACTGGGTTGCAGGTGGGGTGTGATAGTTGCCCAATGGGGCATGTGATAGGTGATCATGTACTGGCATATTCATGAATAGAATCTGCTTGTGTGCACATGGAGCAGGTGCCACATTTGGTTGGTGTAGATCACGTGTGACCGTTTCATGGAAAAAGTCTATTGCATTGTCTCCATGTATATTTGGAGTGAACTTGGATTTTTCCCAGAGTTCAGGTATGTCAATATTGAGTTCTTCTATGTTTCGATCCTTGAGGATGACTCTTTTAGTATTGGTGATGTCTGCTGCATCTTCTTCCAAATTTACTAATAGATTGGTGAGATCCAGGTTTTGCATGTCAATCTCACTCATTGTGGGTTTCGTTTTACTTATCAGATGCCATTCTACTATCTTAGCAAACTTATTTTGAGTTTTAATTTCCTGGTATATTTGAACAGGTCCATTTGTGCTTGGACAAGGTCAGCTGTTGCTGTTGGAGCAAAGGTAGTCCCTTATTGAGCATGCTGGTTTCAGTGGGATTGAGAGGATAACTGGAGGTTTAACATTGAGGGTCCTTCTGTTGCAGTTGTGTTTTGAGATCTTGTAAGCCCTATTGCGCTTTTGTATTCTGTGGTCATGTTTCTGACATCCGCCTCGCGTGCCTCTCTTGTTGTTACTCTTCTTGGTGATACACCCTCAAGTAGGTCCTGGAAGCATACCCTTTTGAAAGTGTTTGTAAATCTTGTCCTTTTTTGTAATGTTTTATCTGGTCTAAAAAATGATAACCTTTTTCTCCGTTGATGTTGGTACTTGCTGTGGCTTCACCAGGTTCTTTCTCAGGGGGAGCTATTGCTCTTGGTGCTGGTTCCGTGTCACTGTCAATCTCTGAACTTGCCAGTGAGCTGTTGGGTGTGCTTTCCCGTGAGGTGTTCCTGTAATGATCAGCGAATTTAGGTTGGAATGTGTATACGTGATCATCCTGGTAGTCTCGTTCGTCTCTCGCACATTTTCTTCATTTCCTGAGCTTTTTTCCTTAGTACTTGTTGGCGCATTGCTGGTTTCGATCTCTGATTTGAGATGATCAATTTAGGTTACTAGTCTCTTATGCTCCCTGTCGGAGTTGTAGCATGATTTTCTTAGACATTGGTTAGGTTTTCCTCCCATTTTGGTGGCTAAGTCTGCATCCTCAAGGTTATTGAAGTCAGGAAAGATGTCTATTTTGAGGCTTCCAGGTATTTTATCTTGTTCCAAGTAGATTTGGAGAGTAAATGTCTCCCAAAATGTGTTTATCTCCTTGGTGCAACATCGCTCTCATTTGATGAATTTCTGTCAAAGGATCTCCGGTGTGTTAGGTCTTGGTGGAAAAGCGTGGTGAGTTGATCCTCTAGGGGTAAAGAGGTTTTTGACATTGTCTTTTCTGGATAGTAGGTAGTCTGCCATTTTGGCCTTGTAGATCTCTAGCAGCAGCAATCCTGTTCCAGGGTTACATTTAGGGAAGGCAAGAACAAGTTGGAAAAATCGTATCCCTGCACTGATCTGCTCAGCAAATCATGTGTATATGGTACTTCCTGCAGCTGTTCTAGGGTTCCTGCGGTACCAAGCTCCTGAAATCTAGTTACCTTTTCTTTTACAAGTAAGTAACTTTTAAACACTTATTCTCTATTCTAGTCAACAGGCCAATCCTTGGACGTCTTTCCCTTATTCTTGGAGCATGAGTGTTCTTAGTGGGAAGAGGGAGGTCACTACGGTCTAGTGTCCAACAGGCAGGTCAGGATAGGTTCTTAAGTAGCAAAAGTCCAAGTTCCTAAGGAATACTGTTAGGACAAGAAAGTACTTTACTTTTAGAGTTATCACAAGGTCCAGGGGCTTCACAGAAGACAGCCTCAGAGGATTCCAGCAGGGGCCTAGGTGCACTGGATGAGGGGACTCTGAATCACAGAAAACATCCCAAAACTACAAAGGAATCACAAGAGACTTAAGGTAAGTAAATACCCGAGCCAGCACAGTACCTCAGCACAGAAGAAGATTTTGCAGCAGGAGGACCTCAGGATCTGCAGCCAAAAACCTAGTAGTTGAATGTCTTCATCAAGAAGACAGAAGTCGGGACACTACAGGGACTTTTGCAGCAAGGACCATGGGAAAGGCTGTAGGTAAGGTTTTTCTTGTTGACGGACTCTGTGGATTTGGTGCATTTTTGAGGAGCACAGAAGAAGACAGATTATCGCCAGTCAGATTCTTGTTGTTTGCAAGGTCCAGAACTCTGGTGAGGGGACATTTTTTTTCTGGAGTCGTGCCTCTGAAGATCCAGCAGGATGCCCACGAAGTTTCATCAAGATTCGGGATTTGGAAGACTGCACCACACAATGTCTTGAGTTCCCAGGGTGTTGCAGCCCCCAAGATCACATTACAGCATGGGATGGCTCAAAATGCAGGTCTTCTTGATTCTAGTGGGTCGCACTCACTAGGGTCTGAGTCAGGGTCATTGTTTTCAGAGTGCCGAGGTTGATTGGAAGGCAGGGCTACAGCAGGCTCTGGTTACACAACAGACTCTCTCGTCACTGAAAATTGTTTCAGCCATACATTCTTCATCTTCCTTTTTGGTTTCGGTTCCAGTGGTCGCTTACCTCTTCAGCTTCCAAGATCAGACTTTTATGCCGACCAACCCCTGACACCTGGTGTCTACACATACGCTTGTACTTGCCACTTGCTGGCCGTTACTTACTTATTGTTATTATCTTTTCCCATGTACTGCAATGTCCCTGCCCCCTTCCCACGCACTTGCACGATCTGAATGACACCTGGCCTAGTATGATTGTTGTCTGTCCTCCTTTTTGTTCCCCTCCCTTGCCTCATCGTGCATTGAAAAACGTGTGTATAGGCGCATTATAAATGCCATATCATATCATATCATGCAGGAACCCAGCCAATCAAACAGCCTTGCAACATTCAAACTTGGGGGTTTTCACAATCTTTTCAGGACAGCCAGCCTCCCAGTTTGAACTGGAATCTTGCACTCAGGCTGGCAGACAAAAGGCTGCAGAATATTGGACGCCTCCCTTGCTTCCTGCCTACACAGACACCCTGGAGCCTGGGCTGTGGACTCCACCAAGATTAAAATCACACAATAGAATGTCCCACCCGGGATATCAGGGGAAGGAAAAAGAAAGGACAAGACAGAGGCCAGTTTGGTAAAATGATCACCCATGGGTGCCTTCACTGGGCCTGTGCAAACAGCCAGCGGTAAAGGTGCACATAATTAATAAAAAGGTTCACTGCCACTAGCCATTAAAGATAGGTTTGTCCTTGTAACAAAAATATTATATTTTAAAATGAGAAAGGGGATTCCTCAGTATCTCCCCAGCACTCCACATAAGGTGGGGGGTGCTGGGCTCATCTAATGAAATGTAAAAGGGACCCACAGATCCTTTCTACCCTTGGGGACTGTAGTTCTCACAAGGCCTCTAATCCAACTTCCTTTTCCAGCTCAAAAGCCCCGCAAGGCCCGTGTGCAGCCCCATCAGCCCCTTCCCCGATCGCTTCCCTTCCGTGTTTCCCTCCCCTAAACCCGCCTTCCAGCCCGCCCCGCTCCCTGATTGGTGCATCCCTCAGCAGCATCCAGGTCTACCGACCGTAGCTGCACATTTCGGAACACTTTTCCTGGAAACCTGCCGGTGAGTGTGTGTCTACCTGGGCCTCTAATCCAACTTCTTTTTCCAGCTTAAAAGCCCTTGCAAGGCCCGCGTGCAGCCCCATCAGCCCATTCCCCGATCGCTTCCCTTGCATGTTTCCCTCCCATAAGCCCGCCTTCCAGCCCGCCCCGCTCCCTGATTGGTGCATCCCTCAGCAGCATCCAGGTCTACCGACCGTAACTGCACATTTCAAACCACTTTTCCTGGAAAGCTGCCGGTGAGTGTATGTCTACCTGGGCCTCTAATCCAACTTCTTTTTCCAGCTCAAAAGCCCCGCAAGGCCCGTGTGCAGCCCCATCAGCCCCTTCCCCGATCGCTTCCCTTCCGTGTTTCCCTCCCCTAAGCCCGCCTTCCAGCCCGCCCCGCTCCCTGATTGGGCCCCATCTAGGTCATAACTGACTCTCCCAGGGCAGCCCTTCTGTCCGTGCAGCCCTGCGGCTAAGGGCCCTAAGGCCAAGGGCGGCTCCAACAGAGGAGGCGCAAAGAAGTGTCAGCAGGTGTCCACAGGGGAAGCAGTGGCCGGCCGTCAACCATCATCTACGGGGACCAGTAAGGTAGGAGTGGCCTGGATCAGGAGTAGAGCAACTACTTTGCCCCAGATTCCGAGCCACTTACCAAACCCAAAGCAAAGAAGCTGACTGCATGGTATGATATTTAGACTGCATTGATAGGCCTCTCTCCCACTATACAGGTCTCTCAAATTAAGCAGGGGTTCAGTCTCCGAATTGCATTGTATGATATTTAGACTGCATTGATAGGCCTCTCTCCCACTATAGCAGGGGTTCTGTCCCATAATTGCATCGCATGATGTTGAGGTTGCACTGATAGGCCTCTGACCCACTATACAGGTCTCTCAAATTTAGCAGGGGCTCAGTCTCCTAATTGCATTGTATGATATTTAGACCGCATTGATAGGTCTTTCTCCCACTATACAGGTCTTTCAAACTTAGAAGGGGTTCTGTCTCCTAATTGCATTGTATGATATTTAGACCGCATTGATAGGCCTCTCTCCCACTATACAGGTCTCTCAAATTTAGCAGGGGCTCAGTCTCCAAATTGCATTGTATGATATTTAGACCGCATTGATAGGCCTCTCTCCCACTATACAGGTCTCTCAAATTTAGCAGGGGCTCAGTCTCCTAAATGCATTGTATGATATTTAGACTGCATTTATAGACCTCTCTCCCACTATAGCAGGGGTTCTGTCCCATAATTGCACCGCATGATGTTGAGGTTGCACTGATAGGCCTCTCTCCCACTATACAGGTCTCTCAAATTTAGCAGGGGTTCTGTCTCCTAATTGCATTGTATGATATTTAGACCGCATTGATGGGCCTCTCTCCCACTATACAGATCTCTCAAATTTAGCAGGGGCTCAGTCTCCTAATTGCATTGTACGATATTTAGACTTCATTGATAGGCCTCTCTCCCACTATACAGGTCTTTCAAACTTAGAAGGGGTTATGTCTCCTAATTGCATTGTGTGATATTTAGACCGCATTTAAGGGCCTCTCTACCACTATATAGGTCTCTCAAATTTAGCAGGGGCTCAGTCTCCTAATTGCATTGTGTGATGTTTAGACCGCATTGATGGGCCTCTCTCCCGCTGTACAGGTCTCTCAAGTTTAGCAGGGGCTCAGTCTCCTAATTGCATTGTATGATATTTAGACTGCATTGATAGGCCTCTCCCCCACTATAGCAGGGGCTCTGTCTCCTAATTGCATTGTATGATGTCTAGGTTGCACTGATAGGCCTCTCTACCACTATACAGGTCTCCCAAATTTAGCAGGGGCTCTCTCCCCAAACTGCTGTGTAGGATGTTTAGATTGCACTGATAGGACTCTCACCCACTATACAGGTCTCTCAAATAATCTAACTGCGCTTAGTTCAGTACCCTACCAATCCCACACCTGGACCGATCTCTGAACACTGGCCTGCGCCGCGGCTAGATAGAAGTGTGAATGTTGGCATGATCACACCTGTATGGAGCCCTAATCATTGGCCTGCGCCGCGTCTAGATGGGAATGTGAGGGCCGACAAGTGCCACACTCCCCAGAACTGCGAGTGCTAGCATTGGTAAAGGTCAGATAACCCACTAACCAATAAGCTCAAACTCCTCATACTTATCTCACTCAAAAACTCACACAACCATCTCTCGCACAACAAACGGCACGCACTTCACAACACTGCAACAACACATAAACCGGATCAACAGCACACGCGGACTGACTCCGATCCGATACCTGCACCAAAGCTCAGCACCCGGTGTATACTGAGTTGAAGCTGACAACAGCACACCACTCCTCTCACTATCCTACTCCCTTCTTCAACCTACTAACCCATCCCACCTTTATCATTTGCAGATCCGCCTGAGCGCCTAGGGACCAATTCCGTTGGTGACGGTGCGCGGTACAAATACCTTTAACATTTATCATTTAACATCTTACCTAGCAATGCTCCCTTTTCCAACTCTCTTGCTCTCTCCAGCCTTTTCTGCTCTCTCCAAACACCCATCTTCTCCAACCTCTCCTCCTCCCACCAGTCTCCCACTTCAGGATTCCACTCTCTCCAGCAACCACACTATCTGTTTCAGGAGCTTCCCTTCAGCAGAAATGAAACGTGTGTAATGGTGTTGTAATGTAGTAATGAATTCACCTAGCAGGAAATTGGTGTGAAGCATTTAGATTGTTTGAGCAGGGTATGAAATAGACTTTCTTCAGATGCCTGTAATTCCACTGAGTTATGCTATGACCCAAGGATACAACGTTGTGGCCTCCATCTTGGAAATGCATATTGGTAGAATCTCTGTCTGGAGTAATTATTTTGCACCTGCTTTCCTCCTCTTTTTCTCTCTCGTGTCTCTTCAATCCATGGCAGCGAGTGCCATGAACTGCACCCTGAACATCTCCAGTTCCCATTAGATAACAGCGTGAGCGGGATGCTGCCTCGCTTGAACTTCTCTAATGCCCTCCTCTGCAGCGGCGCTGGGGATATGCTTGTGTTGAAGGCATCTGTGTATGTTTGAGTTGCAGGGCGATAGACATTTTTGGGAGCATTTCTCCTTTACATACGATTGGACATCCTTCAAGGGATTCATACCCTCACTTCTTTTAAGAGAAAAAGTTACATCGTACAGCCAGTGGTGCCTGATGAAATTACACACTTGGGTGCGGTGTAAATATTTCTCACAAATACGCATGGATGGCTGAGTGTAGAGAGAGAGCCCTAACCTACCAAGGCGGGCCTTGGGGGGCTTCCCCTTGAGAAGCGTTTTAAAATGATGGTTTAAAAGGTGCATTTTACAGTACACGTATGAGTAAAAAGCCATACAATGTATACTGGGTGTGTAGGGTAACACATGAAAAAATCCAGTGGAGCCAGGTCGCCAGCAGTATCCTGAAGAATTTTCATGATGCTTTGGCCACCACATGCCAATGTTTGTCAATGTAAGAAGGCATTTTCAAGCTGGCTGTGACTATTAATTCCAGCAATGTCACTGTAGAAAAACATGTCGTTGTTGGCTTGGTCATTATTTGCAAATATTCTCTCAAAACTAGACTCCTCTGCATTTCCAATAATTCCAGTAATGTGCTGCTGGTTGCACCAATAAATGCTAGTAACCCCAAGTAATTGCACCCTTATTTTAGTTTTGCCCATAATGCAGTAATGCCACAGTAAGAAGCCATGTCATGCGGTCCAAGAATCACTGCTAGCATTGTCCTACACTCATGTTCCCATTGCCACCACAATGCTTCGCTCCCTATACACACCTGCACGTATACACATAGACTGCTATCATTCACACATACACATACGCACGCACACACATGCACACACTCTCACTTGGGGCATCACAGGCTGCATGTATCAACATGCTGACACATTCACATGCACACAAAGACAAAAACAATTGTTCCCATAGATGCACGCATGTCTAGATACCTACCTACATGCATACACAATACATTTCAGCACTCATCACTGGCACTGTCTGAGATCCGTACTCACACGCCAAACGCCAACCTGGTTGGTCACCCCAGCTATGGTGCCTCACAGTTCAATGGCCCTTGTCTTCTGTGTGACAGGGCCAGTAGGAGGGAGCCGCACCCCTGCCCTGCTAAGGTGCTGAAGTACAGGACCGCCTACAATCCCCTCCTTACCTGCTGTGGGCCAGCTCAGACACCCAGGAAGACCACCACAGGATAGTACTGACGTCCAGTAGCCATTTCAGGGAAGATGCAGAGCGTCAAAGCGCAAGGAGACGCCGAACACGGCGCAGTAGCAGTCGGCATCCTTGAAAGGGGTGCCTAGAACGCGGCAGGACATGTCAATTATGGATGCAGCACCAAGGAGTGCTACATCAACTACAACACCGGTGGACTGTAGCAGACTTTGGAGTCAGCGCAAGCAGGGAGCCTCCACTACGCCACCAGGGAATTGAATTATTAGAATAAAGGACTCCATGAAGGCGATAATAAACCCACTAAACCAAAAGGGAGGTTTTTATTAGGGAAAGGAAAACCTCTCAAAGGGGCCCACTACACCACTAGGGATATCATTATTACATTACACGGCCCATGGAGGCCTTACCCTCTAATGTCCCTGGAACCCAGCATGGTCCATTTTATAAAGGGGCGGGACTTGCTAGCCCCTTTAAGTCCTCCCATGGCCTTCCCCTGAAACTTCCCCCGGAGCCAGATAAGCTATTGGTTAAGGTAAGTGGCCAATCCTGTGAGGGGGTGGGGTATTTCAGTAGGTGCATGTGAATTATTCAGTGTGAGTTAGTTGGGTGAGGACAGGAGATGGTGGAGGACGTCCGAGAGATCAGAGGATATGAGAGCAAAAGGCGTTCAGAAGCTATTATAAACAGTGGGTCTGTGGCATGTTTGTGTGTGAGAGTGTAGAAGTAAAGTATGAGTAGCAGAGAGGAGTGGTAGTAGTTGGGAGTTGTCTGGAGGGAAGTGGATGGCCTGAAGGCACTGTGAGTCGGATTGGCTGCCTGCATTCCTGCCTGAATGCCTTCAGGGAACTGACCCAAGAGAGGATCTGGCTATGAGACCTCTTCCCGAGCTACGAGGGATCATTGTGTACCAGCTAACTTTTGCCAAGGCTCCCTGGAAGTCAGTTCTCGAAAGGCTGCCGACCAGACACGGGGACCGCCACGGAATCATGAAGCGAAGCGCCCGTACATTGAAGTCCATCGTCGTCGACGACGATCATCGCTGACTGGAGACGCAGCGCTTCATTGCCTAAGACATTCGAATTAAGGACACCCTTGCTCATCACCGATGACCGCTTTGTCCCACCGGAGAAAGTCAAGGCCGACGACGACCAAAGAGAATCCGCTGGTGGGTTTCCTGCCACCTGAAGACCACAAAGACGCAGACGACCCAACTCCCTTGCTGGGCCAAGGTTCTTCAGAAACTCTTTGCTGCAACAAACTATCTTCGTCGAGGTGCACCTCACACCTCATCTTCGCAGGACATCCATGACCGATTGTCGACGTGCACCACCAGGAGCGGAGCTGCTGCCTCAATGTCTTTGTTCACCTTTTCTTCGAGGGATCTCGACGATCCGTGGCTATTGCCTTAAAGGGAGTCACTTAAGAAGGATCCATCAACGACCCGACGTCGAACTCTGCTAAACCAGGTACATTGGGGTGGTAGAACTTTATAGAAGGAAACCAGACTCTTATAAGCAATATATGGACTGGGCTTGTATTATATTTTAATTTACAGGTTGCTCAGGTGGGGGGATGCTCACACAGAACTGTCTCTACGTAACGGGGCCAGTATTCTGCCGATTGTTTAACCACTTGTTTTCCCCCTATGCCTATGGTTGATAACTTTTGGTATATTGATTTGTATGCTATTTGAACTGTCTACAGTTGATGCATTTTAAATGGAATCAGAGTAATAGTGGTACCACATAGAAACGGTATATATTTACCATTTTAGAATTGTCGGAGCACAAAGTGTGTTATTGTGATTGTTTTACATAACATGAACCTTTTTTATATAAAGACTGTGTTATCACTAACATAGTGTGTGGAAATTCCGTTGTTGGTGCTTGGGGGTTACACTGTACTTAAGAACCAGACCGCATCACCTCCTGAGAGTTTAAGTCTTGGTTGCTCGTCCACAGCTACCGAATAGAGAACCTTGGCTGGGGTGCGCTGTGCTTTTAATCTGCCATATAGAGAGCAGGAGTACAGATATCCCCCTTCAGTCTTTACAATCCTATTCTCCTTGATGGGCCATGCACGCAAATCAATAAAATGGGACAGAATAGTAGACCATGAAGCTACACCTCCACTGTACAGCACGATTCTCGGAAACCTGGAGAACATTTGTAAATGCAAGGCCACAGATATTGAAATAATGAAGGAGGTTGAGCTCATGAAAGAAAATCTGCTCCTGCACATCCCCTGCCCATAATGGCTGTGAAAAAGAAAGCACATTTAACCATTGGTTGGTATGACGATGCCTGTGCCATAAATGAGCTACGGTCCCTCTGATGAGAATATAAAAATGTGATTGCACGACAAAAGAGTGACTTTATGGTTAACCACTGGGCTGCTCTTACAAAAGCAATGATCGATCAAGACTGCATCACATTTTGGAAACTGGTCAAGGGGAAAGAATTGAATGGGGATGAAACACACAATTGTATGATACCTACTCTCTCGTGATACTCCCAATTCAGTGCTCTATACAAGAGCGAGGAGGGAACGACTTATCAGGCTAATAAACCTTGGACCCCAGGGAACTCGATACCTCCTGGGCTGCTAATATCAATCAGTGATGTTGTAAGGGCACTGAAAGAACAGAAAAGCAGACTTGCAGCAGGCCCAGATCGGATTCCACTGGATCACTATAAGGATGAGCCAGCAATATGGGCTCCAGTCTTAATTAAACTTTTCAATGCCATTATCAGTTCTAGGTCCATCCCCAAGTCCTAGTTGAATGCAGTAATTGTCCCAATCTATAGAAAAGGGAGCAAGGAGCTGCCAGGAAACTACTGCCCGATCTCCCTATTAGACTGCACAGGCAAGATATTTGGGAAGGTGATTCTTAACCAACTGCAGGAATGGGTTAACAATAACAATGTGTTGAGGGATTAGCAAGCTGGTTTTGCGCCAACAGGGGTACACTAGACCATTATTTTTTATTGTTCACAGTTATCCAGAAATACACAGTATTATGTAAAATGAAACTATATGCTTTATTTCTGGACCTGAAAACTGCATTTGACACTGTTTCATGGGCCTCACTCTGATAGATCTTATGAGATCACAACATTCCTACTCAACTGCTGACCTCTGTAATGCGACTTTATGGGGAGAACTAAGCCACTGTACGCTATGGTCTGGGGGGGAGCAGACCAACACTTTCAATGCTTCTGTCAAAATGCAAATATTTGCATCTTGCATTGAATGCTGAAAAAACAAATGTCATGGTGTTTAACCACAGTCTGCCAAATGCTGCTCTCTGCCAATCCAACTAAACAATGTTAGACTGGAGCAGGTCAAATACTTTGATAACTTGGGTGTCAGATTCCAAAACGCAACACATTCTCAAGTCTGGGATCACCCTGAAAAACTACAGTGGGGCAATTCAATCATTCCACAGTAGGCATGGCAGTGGTGCAATATCCCCGGCTTTGAAACTGTATAAAAAACATTCTGTGCCTGCAGCTGTTTACGGATCTGAACTCTGGGAATATGCCAACACTAGGAAATTGGCCAGCATAGAGCACACATTCATAAAAATGTGGTCCTCCTTCCAAGTAGTGCACCCTCATTGTTGTTACAGCTTGAACTCAATGTTGCCCCGTTACGTGATTCAGTCGAGTTCAAAGCAGCACTATATTGGGAGCGGTTGTGGAACACAGATGAATTGGTAATTTACTGTGAAGCACCGAACCATCTGTTATCCCTGAAAGGGGTGCACAGTCTTAAATGGGTCACACATTTCTAATACACACTGGGCGTGTTGGGAATAGGTGACCTGAGAAATTACACTAGATCTTTCCCCGGTACCAGGTCATCGAACCTGAAGGAGTTGATAAAAACAAGAGTAAGAGAGAGGCTAGTGGGCAAAGCTGCCATGTTAAAGTTGGGCCAAGACTACTTAGCTCGGTGGTCACCGGTTGATCGGTATGCCTATCTTGACTGCATCTCGCCCCCTTTTGAATGATCACTGTGTATCTGCATGAATTCTGCAGACTGCTTCCTTCACCAGAGGGTGGCATGAAAATGCTTCTGTACTGTGCCCCAGGTGTAAATAAGCAGACACAACACTAACTCACTACTTACTGGTGTGTCCTTTTACAATCAATCTAAGATGCCATTTTTTGAAGTCAATATTAAAATAAGTGAGGAGTCATTGTACAGGCGATGCCATAAAGCTCTTGAGACAATCTTTACAACCACACGTCATTTTTGAAACTGTTAGATATACACATAGAGTGTGGTTGCATAGATTAAAAGTTCTAACGGCTATAGGAGCAGGAGTTCATCATATCCAGCCTCATAATATTGACACTGGGGCTGCAAGTTCACTCTCCCTTCCAATATCTATGCAATTGATCATTGGTGCTGTTTTATGAACTATGGCCCAAACCTAATGAGGTTTTACTTTGTGAGTCTATTTACTTTGCTGGTATCCTTGCAATTAATTATTGTTGTTGTCCCATGAATGAAGGCTTTCATCTGATGGTCCATTTTTTATTACATTTTTAGTCACTTGTATATTTATTAATTTTACCTAGAACATTGTAGTGTGTTTCAATGTTGTATAACTTGAAGTTTTTTTATACCAAATAAAAGTCTGTTTGACTGGACAGTGGCAGTAAATATTTTAAAGCAGCATAATTAATACTGTACAAAAGTCAACATAGTAAAACACGTGTTTTTGCAGAGTAGAGTATATATTAGGAGATGAATAGGTGGGCAGCTCTGATTTTACCCTTTCACCACCTTACACATTGTTAGGGAGAACTCCAAGGCAAGCAGGGTGTGCTGCTAGGAGTGTGTGGACTCTGAACTCATGGAAGGCCTAACTCCTTCCCCTTTCAGAAAAGGAACGCAAGTCCAGGCAGGTAGCAAGTTCCACTGTGGATTATTACAGCCAATAATCCAACAGGGATAAGCGCACGGATAGAAGTCCAGGCGCACTCTTTGTGAACAATGGCTCACATGCCAGTTTTTAGGCAAATCTACATCACAATGATATCACATCCTGGGCCCTTCTCCAGAAAACCTATCACCCTTCGGGATTGGCTATTGAGTAGTAGTCGCCTTATAGTGGCCCCTATAGAGATTTGTTCATTGGACTTCCCACGTCAGGTGTCATGCCTGGCTCAGCCCAGAAAAGTGTTACTTTCTACATTGTTTCAGTATGTGGACCCAGAACAGGACTGCAAGACTTGTCCTTGGCCTCAAGCCCTGGGATCGTATCTCTCCAGCTCTGAAATCTCCCCATTGGCTCCCAGTGGATGCAAGGATTACATTTAAAACCCTTTGCATTGTCCACAAGGCTTTCTGGGGCTTGGGCCACAATACCTCCAACTATCCCTCTGTAAATATCTCCCCTCTTCACTTCTCTACCTCTAACTCCCTCAGGGTCAGTCATTTTTCAAAGAAACGAGCTGGGGGGTAGATCTCTGTCTTTGGCTGGGGCCTCGCTTTGGAACAGCCTCCCTGCCACTCTGAAACTTCAGGAGAACCATCTCCGTTTCCGGAAGCAACTCAAGTCCCTCCTCTTTGCTTCTGTCTTCGTCCCCCCCTCTTCCCTGCTGATCTGTTTCTCTTTTGGCACCGTGCACCTGGCCACTCTCTATCCTCTGAGCCCAAGTATCTGCTCACCCTGCCACCCTCCTGCACTGCCTCTGAGGCTCCCCCTGTACTGGGGTCTGTATCTGTAACCATACAGTCTCCCACCCCCTTTCTCTTCTTTCTGCACTTATCAGACATACCTTGTCTGCTACCTTAAAGCCAGCACTCACCACTTGCTGGCTGCACTACCACTGTTTACTGCCGTTATTATTTATTTTATTTATTTATTATTATGTACTTATTTCGCCTCTGCTCCACACTTTCCACTTCCCCCCCTTCCATGCACTTTTCCCCTTTTCCCTTTCCCATGCACTTGCGCATTGTCAATGTCACTGGGCCTAGTAAGATTGTTGTTTTGTTGTTCCTCATTCCCCTCCCTTGCCTTGTCACCCTCTGTTAGGAAAAATAGGGTAGTTACCACTGCCACCAGCCAAGTCTTAATGAAAAGGCAGCAAAACAATGCTCCAAGAGAAACACACAGAAAGGGATAAGTATTAACCCTTTCCAGAACTCTATGTAAGATAGTTTGTACTGGTCTGTGAGTTTAAAAAGACTAATAAAGTCAATGGCAACTTTACATGTTCTGAGAGACAGTAGTCAGTGTCAGAAAATGGAGTCGGAGTTGGGAAGTCTGAAAAAGAAAACCCTGTGTCACTGCACTGAAGATGCTGTGTAAAACACAGTTAAAAGATGATGCCTATGGAATAGGTGAGGCTCCACAGTCTATGAACACAAAAATGTTAAACACACACAACAAAACACATGTAAGAGTGGGAAAAAAGGCTCACACTCTTACCAGGTGAAAGAAATAAATCACAGAAATCCAGCAAAACTGCTGAGGGACTCAGTAGGTAAGGGAAATGAGACATTCTGGAGAATTCTCCCTAACACTCTCTGAAACACTTGTGTATGAGTGCAATATTAATAAAATATCAATTCAATTCAATTTAAAATTGCAGGGAAGGTATGGAGGGTGCCAGGTGAGTAGTCGTTTAGACCATAGACACCATTGCATGAGCCAGAGGGAACAATAGTCCCCAGTTGCCATTGAAGGGATTTAAGAGCTGGACAGATACGATCCCAGGGTTTGAGGCCAAGGACAAATCTTGTAGTCCTATTCTGGATTAGTTGTACAGGGCGGAGAGCAGAGGCAGGTAGATCTAGAAAGAGGCTGTTACAGAGGCTGTTACAATAGTCCAACCTAGAGAGAACCAGAGCTTGGGAGACAGTGAGCTTCTGTGGGAAGGGGAGCAAAGGAAGAGTACCTCTATGGAGGTGCAGTAGGAAGTTTGACTTTTTAGAGACTTCAGAGATGTGGGCGGAGAAGGAAAGTGTGGTGTCAAAGATGACCCCGATGTTCTTAGCCTCTCAGGTAGTAGTTAGGAGCAGGGCCAAGGAAGGCTGGCCAGAGAGTGAGAGGAAAGGATGGTGAAGATGTACCAATGAGGAGGATCTCAGTCTTGTTGGCATTAAGACAAAGATCGTTGGAGGCACACCAATCTTGAAAGGCAGTTAGGCAATCAGAGATGAGAGGAGGTGGCCGAGGGCAGCCTAAAATGAGTTGAGTGTCATCAGCGTAGCACTGGAAATTTGAGCAAAAAATGGCAATGCAGTGGGTGAGAGTTGCCAGGTATTGGCTGAAAAGCTAGAACAAGAGTTTAGATCCCTGGGGAACACCACAGGTAGAGAGGGAGATAGATGATAGGAAGGACCCAAGTTGGACTTGGGAGGGTTGATCAGAGAGGAAAGAGTTCAGCCATGCCAGAGCCTGATCAGTGATAACCAGGTTATCACGGAGATGGTTGAGAAGGGTGATTTGGTTGACCGTTTCGAAGGCAGAAGAGCGATCAAGTAGGATGAAGACAGAGGGAATGTTAGTGTCAAGGTTGGAGAGTAGATCTTCACGGATGTTCAAGAGAGCAGTTTCCGTGCTTCCGGCAGCTCTGAAGCCAGACTGGTGGTCATGAAGAGAGCCGACAGAATCAGAATGAAGGTTAAGCTGAGACATGGCCAGCTTTTACATGAGTTTACTCAGAAAAGGAGTAATAGAAATTGGGCGATAGTTAGCTAGACAAGAATGATCAGCTGTGGGTTTCTTGAGAAGAGGGTGAACAGGGGAGTGCTTCAGAGGGGAGGGAAAAGATCCTGAGGCTTGCCAAAATTGGCAAGGGCCGGAGCGAGGGTATCAATGTGGTGGTCTTGAAGGTTTTAGAGGAACATGGATGAACGTGTATTGACGAGGCTTTCATAGATCGGACTTGTCCAGTGACCTCATCAGAGGAGAAGAGAGGAAAGGATGAGAAAGAGGATGGAGGGGTGACTTTATGAGGGGCAGCAAGAGCGTAGCCATGTCTGTTCCATATTGGAACATTTCTGGGTCTAATGGCACCCCCCTCTCTACAGTGCTTCCACCATATGCCTAGACAATCTGCTTGATGTACAACATGTGTTTTAATAGGGGGGAGCATATTATGCCCTTGTCAGGGAATTACATGGCCATGTTCAGTCTGCTCATGATGTCACATCCCAATAGGTTTACAGGTGCTTGTCTGGAGTATAGCAAGCCTAAGGATAAGTCATTATCTCCGATAGATAATGAGATGTTATCAGTAAAAGGAACCACTTCTCGAGCCCCAGAGAATTCATGGCATCGCCTAGCAACACAAATGTCCCCTCCCGAATGCATGACCTAGTCGCCCCAGTGTCAACAAGAAAGGACAAAGTTTTGTCACCTATCGTTACCCATATCCAAGGTTCCTCCGCAGGATTGGGTGTGACCGACAGGGTGGATCAATTTCGTCTGTGGGCTGTCCTATTGTGGATAAATGGATAGTCATTTCCTGGTGAAGGGGTTGTTTTCCACCATGGTGACCCCTCCCAATCATCTCACTGGTACCATTGCTATAGTATCCATGGGTCCTGTAGTGTCAGTGCTCTGTATTTTTGCAAATTGCTGTACTTTTCCTCTGGGTTGCAATGCTTATAGGTACTGGGGTAGGGTGCTGCAATTTGTGGTGTTTTGTGCCTGTATTTGTGTGGTGATGGTGCTTGTGTTGCTGTCTTCGGGGTTTGTTGGTAAGGGCCCTGTGTTCTGCCCTTGCTGGTTCTGAGCACCGTAATCTCCCTGCCTGCTGTGTACTGGGTTTGCCCTTGATCCCCCCAATTCTGTTGCAGTCCCCCTAACTGACAAGTTCTGCAAATATGTCCTAGCTGTCTGCAGGTCCTGTTAGCCTACCCCTGGAAGCCTTCCGAAAAATCTCCTGTATTCTGTTGTCCCTGCGGTCCATACCCCAAAACGCTCCCTGAATATGATGCATCTGTGGTCCAAAACCATGCCCCCTTTAGAATCCTCCCTTCCCTCTGAATCCCTTTTGGAACCCGCCCCACCCCATGTAACCTTCCACCATGGGCGGTGCGTATTGTGGTGCTTGTGGTAGTTGAAACTGTTGCTGTGGTGCTGGTACTTGTGTCTCTGGTGATGGGCTAGTTATTACTGCCCCTTCATTGGCATATTTTGACAACTTCCTTTGGACTAACTTAGCTTGATCAGCTTTTCTCTCTTCTGCCTTTTGTTTGACTTTCTCCTGCCACAGCCTGTAGTGGTTTACTACTGTGAGCTGTATCTCTGGCAACAGGGTCGGGCTGGGACATGAAATGGGTCCGGTCACCCAAAAAAAAGTGGCCCACCCCTCGCCTCAAATAAGTGGCCCACACCACGTCTCATGACCCTTGACCTCTGATGACAGCGGAAGTGATGTCATTTGACCCCACCCCAAAGTGACATCCTGGGAAGTGAAGAAACATGACCTTTCACCCCTTGACAAAACAGGAAGTGGCATCAAATAGCATTGTTTCTAAGTACACTAAATTACTGCGAATCCAAGCAGACGTCCAGGGCCAAATGATAATATGTTATTGTATAGCACTTACGCTTGAGTTTTTTTTATAGAACAAATATGCATACAAGATCACCCCACCTGTGTTGGTACTCATTTAGCGACCTAAGAAGGATGAAAGGCTTTTTGAAAAGAAAAAAAAAAAAACATTGGAAAAAAAAGAAATGTCTTCAAAACCAGCCCATGCATGGCCAGAAACTGGCCCCCACACCTCACGGATGATGTCGAGGGGCCAATCCGACCCTGTCTGGCAATCCTTTTGCTTCCATCCCCACCAATTTCTCAAAGTTCTTTTGCATAGGTTCTGGTAGCCCCTCTACCAAGATGTGATAAAAGATTGCTATTGTTTTGTCCCACGGCTCTTTAGTTTTAAAGCGCCAAAGCTCACAAATCACTTGAATGTACTGAACAGGATCCTCACTGTCACGCATTTTGGGTGACGTAATTGCCCCTATGTCTGATGTGTCAGGGTACTGTGTCCACAGTGCTTGCTAAACTGCAGTTCTACAATTGGTGAATGGTGACTCGTTGTGTGCGGTGTTATGTATCGTCACCCCGGGTAACCCCACCCTCTTCCATATGGTGTCAGCTGCGTCACCCAGTATCGATATCAACAGCCCCTTGAAGTCACCCACCGCCAGCCTGTGACCCGCGGGTCAGCTTCTCCATTACATATATCCATTTCCCCACTCCTGCACTTAAGGAGGGTTGTCAGCATTTGACATTCTCTTTGTCTGTGAGTTTCCAGTGTATGTACTGAGGCCTTGTCCCTCCTCTTTCTAATAGGGGCATCTGTGAAAATGCTGCCTTCTCCGGTGTTCTCCGGTATTGCCAGATTTCTATAGGCTCCCTTTCATCGTCAACATCTGTGCATATGTCTGTGGGTTCTAGTATGGGTATCTGTGTTGTCTTTTCATGTGCTCTTGACAGTCATCCTCTGGAATGTGCCAATGTGTCTCCACTCTCCTACGCCTGGGAGGTCCCTCAGTCCATTGAGGTATGTATTTGGTGTGACGCACTGGTCAGGTGCATGCAGCTTTTGGTCATCTAGATCTGACCCACCCCCTCATTGTCCCTCTGACCTGCAGTCCCAAAATGTCCCTTCACGCATTCTTTTGAGATTGGGTTTGTTGCATTCTCCCGTTTCATCCCGGCCATGCCTGTTGTCGGAGTCTGTGTCCATGTCACTACAGAAGTCGTCTACAAAACTTAGCTTGCATGTTGTAGAATCAGGGTTGTGCTGTGTATCAAGATGAATATCCACTAAATTGTATTTTCTTTCTCCTTTCCGTATTTCTAGGCGCACAGTGCCTTGCCCTACTGAGCTGTCCAGGCATACCTCTGAGCTATCTGGCTCGGGTCACCTCTTTCCTTCCCATCATTTCCTTTCCCATTCTAATGCAGCTTGCTCCCCAGCCGCCTTCATTGCTCGCTCATCCTCTTCTTTCCGTGCTCGTTCTCTTGCCAGCTGGTCTATCTGCAACCTCCTCTGCCTCCTTTCTACATAGTTACGTGTTTCTTGCTCGATTAACTGCTTTTTCCACTCTGCCAGTTCTTCCTCTTTCTCGTCACTTCCCTTCCTTTCCCACTCTTCCTTCTCCTTCGATCTCCGTTCCCTCCCTAATCTCTCTGCCCATTCCTTATCTGTACGCTCCTCTTGTCTCCATTCCCTTTCCTACCATTCCTCTTTCTCTTTCCTTTCCCTCTCTTTCCGCTCTATTCTAGTCTCTTGGACTCTGTTCCATTGTTCCTCCTGTTCCACTTGAGCCGCACAGTCAGGCCTTTCTTGTTCCCTTTTCAAGTCCCTCTATCGCCCTTGTTGCTCATTCTGCTATCCCTGTGGTCTTCCCTTCAAGTTTCAGGAGCATTTTTTGCCACTCCTCAGTACCTATACCCTCAAATTCTGCCTTTGCTCTATGGTGCCGCACTACATCTGTCTCGTGGCTGCTGGTGGGTTGCCTTACACCTTGTGAGCTCTCTTCCCGGGTATATGGTGGTGGTTTATATGTTGGATTTGAGTATCCTTCTGCCGTCCCGTACTTCCCTTAATGGATATATTCCCTGTTCTTCCTTTGTGTCCTCAGATACTACGCTAGGAGGGGAAGGAGAAGGTGCGGAAGGGTCAGGTGCCTCTTCATTCACCTCATCCTGATTCATCATCCATACCTTGTCTGCCGCCCCCTCTTGTAATATGCACCATAGCTCAAATATTGCCATGCATTTTGCCATCTTCTTCCCTTTATAGGTGTTTAAGTGTGTCAGTAGTGATTTATGCGCGTCCCTGGAGAAACTGCCTCTTGGCGGCAATGGCCATGTTACTTTTCCTACAGTGCTCCTGGCCCATTCCACACTGTATTTAATAATCTTATCTTTATATGGTGGCAGGGGTTTGCAAAGCTGTTGAATGGGGGTCGGCCCACCTGATCACTCCCTGATATGTAGGGTACATTATGCGTTTACATTACCTCTAATCGAGCATTTCGATAATCCGCTGTCAGGGAGAAAGGGTTCAACTGCAATGGGTATTTATTTCAATCGCTACAAGCTCACTTTCTCTGCACCTTACAAAGCGTGCCCTGACCCAGCCCCACCTTCACAGTTGCTGCATTCTCTCGCACCAGCACAATTCTGCGCATGCACCTTCTGCTAGTTCCCCTCTCTACCAATCCCAAGTCCACAATGCTAGCTCCTCTCCATCAAACTCTCTGTCCTACGCAATAACCTAAGGGTGACGCCACCAAGTTAAACCTCGGACCGAATGAACACAACAGTTTGCACCAACACAAGACAATGACTTGCGGCTGTTATCCGCACACAAAATTCTCCAACACTTCCACGACCCCACAGCTGTCTTCCCGCCTCTCCAGGGCAGAGTATACTTCAATCTCCTTGTAAATAACTGCACCCGTTGCATCTCCTAACGTGTGAACCGCCTCTCTCCGGGAGACTTAACCAGTTAATACACTTCCGCAATCTAGGATAGCTCCAGCTAACCCCTACGGGAATACTGTCATCTATGCTCTGGGCTAAAACGCCCAAATCACAGGTACCCACTTATTTACATACTTCTAAAATCCAAGCAGTTCAAGTCTATAGTCCTAGTACCTCACTAGAACCTTTTACCTCGAAGACTGATTGCTCCCTAAACATAGACAAGGGACTACTACCATCTCTCCGGTCCCTACTCAATGACACTACTAACAATTCTAAAACACACTATTAATACAGTCAACAATATCTCCCTTCTCCCAACAATTACTCAACACTCTCCCTTATGCCCACATTGCTAATTTCCTGGACCAATACTTACGTTCCATGCTCAGTGATGCTGTTCGGCCGCTGGCTCCCCGTCAACCGCTCCCCCCACCCTTCCGGTCTGCCTTGAACCCTTCACTGATTGCGTGGGGGATGATTTCCAAATGGCTCCCGACAGCCTTTATCCGATTAGCACTTTCCCGGTTCTTCTCACAATACCCCTGAAGGTTCCACAGCCTTTCAGGTCTGGCGGTGAAGGAGGCAGCTTCTGGCCGGGCTGATGCCTCGAGCCATCACCTCTGCTACCAACTTGTTAGGGAGAACTCCCAGGCAAGAAGTGTGCGCTGCTAGGAGTTTGTGGACTCTCTAGTCATGGAAGGCCTAACTCCTTCCCCTTTCCCAAAAGGAACGCAAGTCCAGGCAGGTAGCAAGTTCAACTGTGGTTTATTACAGCCAAAAAACCAACAGGGATAAGCACACGGATAGAAGTCCAGGCGCACGCTCGGTGAGCAATGGCTCGCAGGCCAGTTTTTAAGCAAATCTACGTCACAATGATATCATGACCTGGGCCCTTCTCCAGAAAACCTATAACCCTTTGGGATTGGCTATTGAGTAGTTGTCCCCTTATAGCAGCCCATATAGAGATTAGTTAATTGGACTTCCCACGTCAGGTGTCATGTCTGGCTCAGCCCCGAAAAGTGTTACTTTCTACATTGTTTCAGTATGTGGCTCAACTGATTGGTTGTTGACCCCCTTTACACTCCCCTAGGGCCATGAATCATGATTTGTTGTGCTGCTATCCCCCAGGCATGGGATCCAAGTTAGTTCTCAGCTCAGAGTGTACCTTTTCAAGGTAACATGTGCAACTATGTGTCTGTGCTATACCCATATGTGAACCACCTTTGCCTATGAGAGCGGTCTTTTTCCATCGTTTAGGTACGGCTTTGGGAGTAACAACTTTGTTGCCATCCGCTGTCCAGTCCGTGGGATCTCTGCCCTTCTCAGTCGTCAATTCTTGGCTTGCCGTCAGCTCAGCCAGACCACATGTCCAGAGACTGCGTTCGTGAGCTTCAGGACTCTGAATTAGTTTGAATTTAGGAGGATTATTCGGGTCTGCCTTGCCGGTGTTACTTCAAGTCAGTGGGAAGAATGTCATCTGCAACAGTGCTACCTTGGCGAGGGCCTTGTTCCACAAATGGCAGCTCCCTGGGTCACTCTGCAGTCAGCTTAGATTCAACTTGTGATCCCGTTGTGGCCTACTGTGCCTTCCTGAGACATAGTCTGGCTTCTACTGTATGTGGTTTCCCATAATAGCCATAGGTTTGTGGACCCTAGTGCTGCTGGGTCCCTGAGGTATTCCTGTTCTCTGTACGGTTATTTGCATGTAAGCAACTGCAAGCGTGTACACAATCTCTTCCTTGTTTCTTGCAGTTTCTGCATTGCTACAGCAAACTAATACCAAAAGTAATAAACATGCAGCCAGTATGTGTATGTTACTGTCCTCTAAGCTGATAGGGCTTTACGCCTGTGTTCTTTGTGTATTTAGGTGCATGGCTGTGTCCCGATGTGCAGATGGTACGTGCCTCTAACGGCTAGATGCGTGGCGCTTTCGTCAAGACTGTCGAGTTTCATCCACCTTGCATAATGTTTGCGCTGCTCTGGGGTGGTAAGGTTGGCTGAGAGGGTATCTTACATTGTACTTATCCATCGAAGGTGCAGTGGGGGTTGCTGAGGGTTTGTGCGATCGGCAGCCAGATTGTCTGTGGTTATTTTTACGGTTTTTGGAGGGTTGGGGGACATGGCCTGATTTCGACTTTCCATCTTCACCATGTAATTAAAATAAAGGGTGAGTGTAGACCTTGTTCAACTTTAAAGAAATGTAAAGTAGTGGTATGACCGGTTACTATCGATTATCCATTTGCACCCTCACATTGAAGGTGGGAATGTATAGGAAAAAAAGTTACAACAAATACACTTTAACGTTACGACTGAGGCAGTTGACATTCCTTGAATACAACCAGAGGTACTCCAGAAATATTACCGTTGCTAGTAGGAATCTAGGAAAAGGGAGGAGGCGGTAATTACCACCAGCTGTATTTCTGTTTATGGTTCACCTAACTCGTGATCAGGCCCTACCTTCCACAACCTCTTATGATGCATCTATGGCAATCGGAGGCAGAACCATTTGGTTCAAGCAGGAGCATGAAAAGCCTCTGGATCCCATGCAGTCAGCAGCAGTGCGTCCTAGTAGTGCAGGGCAGGAAGCACTCATTGTCCCCTGAAAGTTAGGCTGTAGGAGGTGTAAAAAGACTATACTGTTTTAAGGCCTTGCCATCTCTCTCAGTGCACCTTAACACTTGCACTTGACATTGGCACAAGATTTAAATGTGGACTTGAGAACGCTCTGAATGAGCAAGTGATACCCTGTGGTTGGGAGAACTACAACCCTGCCAAGCAGGCCTACACACATACTCTACGCTTCACTGGGAACCCTCCCAAACAAGTTGGTGCACTTTACCCTATTCTAAATCCTAATAAAACATGTAAGACCACTTTAGAAATGATTCCCTGCAAACAACCATCCCTTTTCCAATGTATGCAACAGGTTTGATTGTTGTCTTCAAATGTTTGTGTATCATAGGTTGTGACAGTATATTTAACAGTTTTCTAGCATTGCATGCTCTTGGAATCATACTAAACCCCCTGCTGTCATTTATTTTTTTAGGCTAGAGCTCTGAGACGGGCAGACATAGAAAAATGTAGAACTAGTCAACTACTGTAAGTATTCGTTATATCTTCAAATGTTAAAGTTCTTATAGTCGCACACAAGAGACCGTTTTGTGTTTAACGACCGATAATAGTGATATTTTGGTAAAATGTATTCATTGTGGTAAATATCGGTGTTATTTCTACCAATATATTATCTTGGTGAGAAGAAATGAGTTGTTCTGAAACCTATCCAAATCAATGTGAACTTGTGAATAAAGTTTTTTCAAAACTAGCAGTGAGAAGTGGCATCTACACAAGGGAAATACCAAGCCTTTGTTGAATAGGGGGCTCTGAAATAGACTGCTCTCCCTTCACCAAAGGGTGCACACAACATGGCTTGTAATAACCAACATATGCACACTATTTGATTCCTTTTAAAAATGGCACCAACTCTGGCACTTTTTCAAGCTGTTAAATATGCGAGTGGGATCCATAAAAGAGTCCATTCACAATCCTAAGTAAAACAGGTTTCATTTAACACAAAGGAGCCCCTTCCCTGGGTGAAACTCACATGAAAAAAGTCAGGACAGTCTTTTCTCAGCAGTTCCGCCAGTACAAGGTGCTGCTTCTCAGGTTCACAAGATTTTGGGGTCCCTTCCCTGCCGTCACAGCCTCTATGCTTATCCTCAAAAGTCCTCTGGCTTGTCGTCTGCTGATGGTTGGATACTGCCTCCTCGATCCATCCTGTGGGTGTTTTATATACTGCTGCATCTCCACCAGGGGTTTTAGGGGCAGATGGGGCCCCTCTTCCACTTGCTGGCAGTTCCTGCAGGGGTTGTCTCCCCCAGCTTCCACAGAGGAGCTTACGAGGCCCTTTTCACCTCACTTCCCCGGGGTTGTGATTTCAATCCTCTGCACCACCTCTCTACTCCTCTGGTCCTCCATGATGGCACAACAAGCATCTGCCCGTTACTCCTCCTTCCATGGGTTCACCACTTCTGATTGTGATCTCGCCTCTGCCTTTGTCAATGCATGCCCTTCCATTCCTTTCTGCTCTCGCTAGCCATCTCCTCACTAACACTTGGTAATTTGTCCTTCTTTCCAACCTCATCCTGACGTTTCTCTGCTGACACCGCCGAAGATTTTTCTGGTGCCACCTTGTTTTGTTTCCTCCACCCATCTTCAGATGTTCTCCTGCTACGACCTCCTGTTATCTTCCCTCTAACCACCTTCTGATATTTCTTCTCCCCCTTTTGTCCACAGCCCCCATTACTTTTTCCTTTCTCTCTCCAATCTCCTTTGCCCACATCCTGCCTGAATCGCCAACTTGCTCCAAACTCAGACCATGCCCTACTCTAAACGCTCACCTCCCCGCCCCCTTTTCGAGAGCATCCCTTAAATAGACCAGAGAGCCCTTCCTTTGGGCAGGTAAAGGTGCTAGGGCCTGCAGGTGTTTACCTTCATTGATGCTGCAATACGATTGCGTGCTGGGGAACTGCCTTCTCCCTACAGTAGGTCTTATTGTGTAAACCAAGTGGCAGCTGGAGTGATTCTTTAACAATCTGGCCTGTCATTGTGAGTCTGAACATGTACCCTCCATCCTCAGAGGCCAGCAGAACCATCTTTTTAGTGAGACCCACAATAGTAGTATTTTCTGTGAAGTTGTAATGACCATTTCCAATGAAATTGGAAACCTGCCTCATATTGAGCCTGGGATGGGGGGAAGGTGCATTACTCTGAGCAAGGTCGGGCCTCTCCTGGCAAAGGGCCAGTAGCACTTTTCTGTGGGGTGTGATTGTCTCCTGGCCAGTGTTAGGGACTAAGTAGAGGTATTCATACCCATACTTCCCCCAAAACCATCATCCACTAACTTGGAAAGGTCATAGGCTCCCTTCGCCACTTGAAGGCCCAGAATTAAGGCAGGAGACTTTGTCACAGAATCCTCCTCATTTGATGGATCCCATATTCTGCGACTGTTGACTGATAGGCACAACATGTATTGGATTTGGTTGAATGAGGGAGAAGATGGGTAGGATTAAGTTGAGGATGAGGTAGAAAATTAAAACATCATTTAGTTCCATGAGGAGAACATTAAAATAGTACTTAGTTGAGGGAGAAATAGAATATCTGAAAACGAATAGGCCATTTACGTGTAATTACTACTTACCTTGCATGGCATAAATGCACATGCAATTGCTTGTCAGATTGGGCATCCCAGAATTGTTTGGATGCAACAGTAAACTGGAACCATATTTAGTGGGTATCACTGGCATTGTTATGTCCAGTATTTATATGTGGGTATTTCCCTATTTGTTGTTATCGGGGATTGTCTTCCAATGGGAAAGTTACATGTGAAAGACAGTAGAGCCCTGAAGGCAATCACCCCTCCCTCAATTCAACTTAGTAAGGTTTGTGCACCAACTTGTTCCTGAACACTTTCACATTTTGTAGGCAGGTCATTCAGACTAACTCTACACCATTGAAAAATAAAACATGTATTCAAATTTCATACTAAAATGCAGTGAGAAAACCGCTGGTGTTTATATCTATAATCACATAGTTATCACATTTTCTTTTTAACAAACATACTTTTATCACAAAAGGTTTTCTTCAAAGATTTGGAGTTAGTAAGTGATTGCACAGTCCTTTTGCAAACTCGATTAACCTTTGTTAAGACGGATTTCTGAACTCTGTCCTGGTGGCGCAGAAGTTCAGAAGGCCAACCTAATTACTTGGAACAGGGTAACCTCTGGACGAGCCAGACCAATCAAGGTAGCGATCGCGGCGGTTAAGACTAGGTCTCAAGAGGGGTGAGGGTGACTGAAAGCCCGCAATGAGCACACAAAGCACGATCACTTACAAACTACTCCAAACAGTTGTTATATAAAAAATATATACACATTTATTTCAAGGCCTTTAAAACAATGACCGTAGCGAGAAAATCACAATATAACGATAGTAAACCAACACATACCATATCAACACAATATATATACAAATACGACAGTCTCAAGCATTAGATGCACAACATGGGTAGTCCACCTAAAAGGGAAGGAAAACAGGCAGTGCAAAATAATGCTTAGACCCAGTTCACCTTCAGAGGCACCTAACTAGATGGAAGTCCGAGCCCTGCGAAGAGTGGAGCCTTGTGCTCAAAAGTACCTGCACGCGCTGGTGCCAACGGGCAAAAGGAGAAGCTCTTCGAGGGAAATCAGGCAGTTCAGTTTAGTGCACAAAAGAAGAACAACAAGTTCCGCGACTCAAGCGCAGCCTCCACAGTGGGCAGAAGCAGAGCGCGAGTACGGAAAAGGGTGCTGTTTTACACAGCGGGGAAAAGCAATGGGCTCCTGCAGGAGGGTGACCAGATCCTAGCTATGCTACTCACCGGTCCCCGATGCAAGCAGACCCAGGCTTCTCCGCGTCAGTTTCAGCAACTGGCAGGTTCAGAAGAGCAGGGAACGCCTTGTCGTCGTGTTGAGAAAAAAGACGTCCCAATCGAAGAAACCCGCACAGTTTGTTACCACAGCAGGGCAACGGAGCGGCCGTGTGTATCTGAGCCAAATGTACACTACTCACTTCAGACTTGGGAACGCCAAGTGTACGAAGGGTGTGAGAGTGACAAGGACTCGAAATACTACACAACCTGGCGGCGGTTACAGAGCAAGACTCCCGTGTAAACTGGTCAGTCAGCTGGATGGCCCAGAGACGCTTCCGAAGGCTTACTGGCAGGAGATGGTGAAGATGCCGAGAATAGCTGTTCCCGCTATTCCAAGGGACGAAGTACCAGTACAGGCCTTCTGGTTCGATCAAAGGTGAAAAGGGTTTCACAAGGCGACAGCAGTGCAGAGGAGAAGTCCTTCAGCGGGTCACCAGCAATTCCTCGGTCCAGCCTCTTGGTTGCAGGATACTTGGCTCCTGTATTTCTTCGTTCGTGAGAACTCAGGAGATCGACATGGTAGTGGTGTTTCCAGCCCCCTCTTATCCACGGTTCCCTTCGCGCCAAAACGGAGGGGATCCAATGGGAGATCCGCTCATCAACACTCACACCATTCGTGGACCAATCACGGACCACAGTGGTCCCAGGCATTCACGCCACCCTAGACTCTCTGGCACCCAGGATGTGTATTGGGACCAGACATCCCAGCCCACATCCTGGAGGCACACACAAGACATGTAGAAGCCCGCGAAAGCATCCGTGTTTCACGGGAAAGTACATGCCCAAATAAGGAAGGCCCCGGGTCGACTCGACCTGGGGAAGGTGAAGGGAGCAAGCCGGTCAGCGGACAGGACAAAGGAGCCTCGTGGTCTGGCCATTTTGGGAGCCAGGCCACCATTTTGGGTTAAGCGCGAGAAACGCGCTTAGGACGCCAAAAGGAGCTCAAAACACAAGAAACGATCGCTGCCACCATTGCCGTCCCTGAATCACTTGCACCGATCAGATACAATCCTAAACGAGTATCTAGGGCCTGTAGAAGGCTAGAGACCCAAGAGAGCTGTAACTTAGCTTACAGTGCCCTCTTGTGTCATGTTGCACGAAAGCCGCAACATGATAGAAGAAACTACGGGAAACAGCGTTCCCCGGTACTGACTGTCTTAAGGGCATGTCAGTTTCCCCATAAGAAAAGGAGCGAAAGCCCAGAGGAGTGCGGCAGAAGACTGCACTTCTCTGGCAAAGTCAAGAACAAGGTGAAAAACAACAGCAAAAAGTTTAGGGGTTGCCACATTGAAGGAAAATTACCTACAATTACGAAATCTTTCCTAACAACCTTCTAGAGGATTACGAATCGAAACAATAACAAGGCATATCTCAATAACTTTTTGTTTTTCCCCTTTGGTCATGTTGTTATTCAGTCACGTTGTTTTCATCTACAGACATACTAAACTATGATCTCCGTCATTTAGGATTAGTACTTTTGGCCTATGGGATTGGCTACATATGTTTCGGCTGTTATATACTACATGAGGCACTATCCCTAGTGCCCTTCATATTGTTGTAGCTGTCTTCAGGACATAACAATTTCTTTCAGGTTTTGTAGTTAATTCACAGGAACCCCTTATTCGGAAATGATGTTTCACTCCCTCTGTTTGTTCGAAAACAAGTTGAATCTGGGAATCTGGGCATCTTTTCCCTCATTTAAGATTTTATATTTCTTGATCAGGTCTAAGCTTCTTATTTTTGCCTGACAAGAATGCGGTTGTAACTATTCTTTTTCTTTATTCTATTGTTCTTGCATCATGGAGTTATGCCGATCGCCAAATAATATTTTTCATTTTCTTTTCCTTTTCCTTTAACCGCGACAGTAATTAATTTTGTCTTTCGCGTAATTCCTCTTATCGTGATATAGGGAGCGCTGTTGCACTAAAAAAAAAGCAAAGGCGGCCTGCTTTATAACTGCTTTGCCGTTATTGTATTTATCACGTAATGATGTTCGTCTTCTTTGACAGCGGCTATTTTCGATTTTATTTTTCATGTTAGTCCTTTTGTCATCATGTCCGCTATGTCTCGAACATTGATACAAAAACAAAACAACATACAAAATACATATTGATTGCAACACGGCAGAAGGAGTTTATAGTAAGTGCTGTCCTTTTGAACCAAAATCCGGGAAGTCATTACATTTCAGATTGGGCTCGAATCAGTTCAAGCCATAGGCCAATATAGCTGCTATTGGGTTGAACGACTTATAAATAAATCCATGCAAATGATAAAAAAGGATACAGTAAACTATCAAAACCTGTTTTGGTGCAAGTGGTGATATGCCCTCACACATCTCATCCCATACAACAAAACAAAGCATGACCGATTCTCAAAGAGGGTCTGGATATGTGCAACACTTATGCCCCCTTTCACACCTGTAAGGGTGTGGAAAAACGAGTCTCACACCAAGGTTGCATGTTTGGGGCTATAGACTTTTATTTAACAAGAAAGCAAAAGAAAACATATCCGTCCCTTTTCCTATGAGGGGTTTCCCTGTATCAACTAAAGAACTAAGATGACTGTCAAGATGTCTGTTAGCGCAAAAGTGTCCGCTGTCCTGTGTCAAGAAAACTTTACTTCTGTCTCTCACACTAGAAGCTAAAGAATAAGTCAGTATTGTTCTGGTCCCAGGAGAATGGTTCCGTTCTCCTGGGTTATGGATCCTGGTTTGTTTGAAACTCTTCAAAATCTTATAACAGTCTTGTGTCTCACATGTTGTCAGGGGGAATGGATCCCTTCCCCTGATAGTAAACTTCTACACAATACCTTCTTGGTGGGCCAGGAGAATGTCTCCTTTCTCCTGATGTCCAGTCTCAGATAGCCTAAGGGGCATGACTCCCTTCCCCAGACCTTTTGGATCTCACTGCCGGTTGGGGTTACCAGGAGAATGACTACCTTCTCCTGGTATCTTGTTATCAGTTCCTTACAACCAGGGGGAATGAATCACTTCCCCTGGTCTCGTTTTCATTAGGCTTCACAACACCCAACTCTAAATGTTACGAGGGTCCATGACCCTGGCTTCTCTTCTTATTTGATCTGGCACATTTGGTTCACTTCCCTGCCAAGTACTGCCACTTTCATCTTGTTATGGGCCCCAGAGCCCGGTTTCTCTTTTTCTTTGAACCGGCCCACTTACTGCACTCTCCTGCCAAGTACTGCCATGAGGAAGATGACTTGTATCTTGTTTAGGGTCATTGAACCTCCTTTGACTGTCAATGGGTGTATCCCCACCACTGTCATGATGGGCTATGCCTCCCAATTTCTCTTTATGATAGTAGGGGTCCTCGACTCTTCCCTGGTGGTCAACAGGTTTCCTTCCACCACTGCAATCAGGAGAAGAAAAGAAGGTTTGTAGGCGCTGGCAAAAGCACCTAAGGACCCTTGCATTCATCCTTTTGGTAAGATGCCCCACATCCCCTTTGGGTCTCCCATGCCACCCTTTTCCTTTTTGGGATTGTTTATATGTCGCCAGGGCTTCCTGGGATGGCGGCGTTCCATTCAGCCTCTCTGGCATCTTGCTTGCTCTCCCACTGTGCGACAGAGCTCCCGGTTACCTTCCACATTCCTTCCTCCTCTCGACACTGTTCTGCACTGGCCTACTCTTGAAGACCATCGAATCATCAGACACAGTGGACTGCCAGCGTCCTTGTAGTTCTCCCTCCGGATCAGTGATGCAAGTTTGAATCTCCCGCGGTCAGTGCGCAGCACACCAGCCGTCTTCTGTGGCTGCCCGAGACCAAGTGAATAGTCCATTGTCGATGTTTATACAATGTTGCCAGCAGTGTCTTTGCCCATTGTATGAGTCCTTCTTCTCTTTAACTGGTTTCATCTTTATTGCTTCGCGGGGCCAACTCGTCCCAGTACTTGGAATACCTAGGTTCCTGTTGTTCTTCGTCTCAGTACTCCCAGAACCTTGAAGTTCTGAGTTCTTTGCCTTATAACAGTGCATAGGTCTACTGTCTACAAAGAGGTTAGCTGAGGAAAGAGAGGTTAGAGTATGTGGGGGTATGGTCTGTTCTCATAAGGGCTGTAACCTAGCTGGCCTCCTCATGAGATCCTCCCACATTATAACACCCCAAGAGGGAAAATCAGGGTAGCAGTCACACCTTCCTGGCCTCATAAGAAAGGGCTCCCCCCTCGGGTAGCAGGGATGACATTTAGTGTATCGTCACACCCCCTTTGCACATGTGGACCAATAAGAGACTGTTTCTGCAAATTTCAAAGTACACCTCAAATTCACAGACAGAATGCACTTTGAAATGTGCTGAACAAGTCAAATTATCCCTGTGCCTATTTGGAATAGGTTCAAGGGGATGCACAATGTATGACCGGGTCATTGCCGATCCTATCTTACATTTTCTATTCAATGGAACAGCAGTGGTATAAAACAGTGTTGTCTCACTTACATTTCTATCCCTTAAGCGTGTTTAAAAATGCTTTTTAATTTTACTTATTTTAAAATGGCACCTGTCAGTGTGAAATACGCTCCGAGCATCCATGTAGATACTGGCAGCCTTTCATTCATTAATGTCGGAAGCACTGTCCCAACACTGATCTATGCAATGGGAATGCCAGTACATCATTTGCACTGCTGCAATCGAGATGAGTCGAGCAATCACATACTCAAATTCTGGTTTAAAATGTTCAATCCATTTCGAGGCTCATCTAGAAAAGATTAGAATACTTAAGCTGACTCGAACCCCCATTGTTTCTATAGGTTCAAATCTTTTTTCAAGCGGTTTACGGATTCCTAGATGTGAAGTCTTTAATTCTTTGAAGTTATGACAAGATTACATTCAAAGGCTGTAACATCAGTGTTTCATCTGTCTGTGAACAGATCAAATACTTGGTTCCTGTGTAGAAAAGTTGTATAATTTGTTGGAGTCTGGAGGAGTTAATCTTGAGTGGCTGTAACTCAGTGTTGCATCTTTTTGCGGCCAGAACACATGTGAAGTTGCAAATAAAACGTTTTAGAATTCTTTCCATGCAAGAGTGCCTTCAGTGTCTCGCAGAGCTTGTCATCTTTCTGTAGCCAGACCTTACACTTGTTGCATGTGTGGAACAGTCTTATTATTCTTTTGTGGGAAAGTCACATTATAGTCAGTGGTTGCAAGTCAATTCCTGTATCGGTACTAGCAGAAAGATAACCACCTTGCATGACATGAACACACATACCATTCATTGCTTGTCAGATTGAGGAGAAGAGCATCAAGGGATCTTTGAAGGTAATGGGAAGCATAAGATAGATTGAGTGGCTGGAACTCAGTGTGTCATCTTTTTGTGGCCAGACAAAATGCTCATTTCCTGTGAAGTTTCAAATACTCCCTAGAATAAATGGTATTACCCAAATTGTTCGAACACAATTGTTCGAATTACCGAAATTGACCGAAATTGACTGCACATATATATATATATATATTTATATATATAATGGGGGGTTGCGGGGGTTTCCCCCGCATATATGTAACAATTGACCTTCACAATTCGGTCAATTGTGCAAAGGTCAATTGTAATTCGAACAATTGTAGTTCGAACAATTCGTATACATCCGAATGATTATGTATAGGCACAAGAGTGCCTCCAGTGTCATTAAGTGAATGTGTTGTGTTTTTGTGGGGCAGGTCCAAGTACTTTTATTTCTTGTGTAGAAATGTTTTAGGATTCCTTGGAGGCAGGAGGAGATTAAATTGTAACCATCCCGATGCCAACATGTCTGTAGCCCCCAACCATGCAAGAAAAAGGACGAGGCATGCAGCTAAATGGTGTTTTGCATGAGCCACAGTGCCTGCTGTGAGCACAGGGGTTGCCAGAATTGTGTGTGGGGAAACTCGAATGCAGCAGTGCCACATACAGCAGCACCTGCTACACAAGATATAGTAGTACGCACTGGTATTGCAATCAAAGGAGCAAGAACATCAGTAAACTATCTCTGAGGAAGAAGGGGGAGAGGTACACACAGTCTCTACTGATGAACCAGAAGCACATCACGCAATGTGAAGGAGCATAATGATCCAAGAGACACAACATCCAAGGGCTAATGTTACAAACCATGGTGCATTAAGATAAAATGAAGCCTAAATGCCTTCAGTCGGTCTTTAAGCTTATGCTAACAATTCAGGGTATTTTGCAAAATGTTTACAGGCAGAGATGAGAGAGGAAATATGTTTCCTCCTCCTCATTCCCACTCCACCTGTATACACATAGTTTATTCCTGTGTGCCATTTTTACGCCGGTGTAAAAAATGATGTATTCCTACAAAATTCGCCTGCAGTCAGCACGTGTTAAAAGTATTCAGATTCTAAAGGAATCCAAAGCACAATGGGATTCTGCATGATCTACCTTTTTCATTTTTCACTGCAGTTTGTGAATGTGGAACATTGCATTCAGTGAAATAATGAATCATGAGCAAAGGAAAGGTTTCTTATACACAGTTCCCAGCTTGTGCTCATCCTGGCTCTCCTCCAATGCCCAGTAACAAACCATCGTCTTTGTTATCGAGTTGCTGGTTTACAGGGTTCCAAATTCAAATTCGAGAGCGTCCAAAGTAAGGGCCTTCCGAAGCCAACATGTTGCGGCTTATGATAGTCTTAAAGCCCACTTCTGGGAGTCTGAGACAGATGCAAATCCTTCTCAACACCGGCCTGCTCCAACAAAGTTTCAGGGATTGCACTTGTGGAATTTGATGTGTCCTGACCACCTCCCTTTCATAGGTTCCTCTTCCTGAGAATGCTCCCCTTTGTTATACCTGTCATCGTCTCCCCGCCCTCTGTGAGATTGCACATTCTAATGAATTCCGTCCTCCCATGGGTTTCCCATCTATGGTAATGCTGTGCATGCTGTGCAGGCTGTTCTTTGGAAACATTTCCGGTGCTAGGGTGCGCCACATAGCTCTGCGCTGACTCTGTCCGACACCCCTACGCACCGCAGACCAGACATGACGCCGGGGACAGTACATATTGAGGTACCACCCCCCATGACCTCAGTTCCTTTTTTTTGGACACTCTGATCAATTCAGGAACACACTTGTCAAGCCTTTTAGAATTTGATGCCACGCCCAACCCACTGAAGGCCTCAGGTTTTAAAGTGTGTGCGATATCGGATCCACACTGGATTTTTGTCTATTGCTTCAGTGAGGAGCACAACACCCAGGACTCTGGGTTGTGCCAGTCCATGCCCCCAAAGGCCCTACGGAAATGGGTGTCAAAAATATTCACCTACATCCACAAGATGAAGGTTGAAGTCGTGTCATCTCGTTCAAGGTTGCACAGCGCAGTTTGGCGTTCCAAAGACAGGTTGCTCCAATGCAAAGAGAAGGTGAAGGATAAGAAGAAGGCTAAGAATCACAAGAGATCCCATTCCTCAACCGGATTCTCACACAGTCATTCTTCATCCTCTTCTAAAAAGAAAAGCCATTGCTCCAGGGACTCTCCAGAGAAGGTGGCTCATGTACCCTTTCCGATTCAATCTTCCACTCCAGAGAAATGGGAATGATTATTTCTAAAACTATGGGAATTTCCAGAGTCTTTGTTTTAGCAGCAGTCAGGTTATCTATCCCTGGTTACTAAGAATCCTCTAATCTTCAAACCGACCTGGACTGCTAGTATAGAAAGAGTTAACCAATTATGTCACTCTTAGGATTTCATTTCAATAGAATATGTAATAATCAATCAATAAAAAACGTTTTCACCCTGTGGTTTACCAGAAAGGAATAGTTACATAAAACCAAGACGACATAATGTATGTCATACATTGAGTCATCATGAGTTTGGCGATAACCCTTAAATGTGTCAGTAACAATATTACCGCCACATTTAAGCGTCTGCCAAATCACAGCTCTGAGCTGGGGGAAATCCGCTGTGAAATTGCCAATTTTTGGCGCTATTACCATGTGGTAATACCGCCAATGGTAATAACGACCATTGGGTCCGATGGGGAATGCAGAATTTCTGAATGGGCCCAATGGGGAATGGGGGATTACGGTTCCGCCAAACCCGTGATCCGGCGCTAATAGCGCCAGACCGGGTGGCCGTAGCGCTATTAGCACAGGCGGTATCCCGACTGGAATATCCCCGGGATACCGCCCAACTCGTGATGAGGGCAATATTATAAAACCAATGTAAAGTGCAATGTGCTAAAGTGACACTGTGTTAAATACTAACAACTGTGGACCACAATTACCAGTTATGAAAAGCTTGCAATTATTCTATAGATCCTGTTGTGGATCTATCTACACATCGTATGCCCAGCATGTTTCGTTCCTTTGCGATTAGAAACAATCTATGTAACTTCTTCAGGAGCTTTTGAACCTTCTAAACTCTTCAGTGGTTTTTTATGTACTGAAATATGCAACAGGCTTTCCTCTACTAAATGGCAAGTCCTTTTACCTCTATGCTGCTAAGAGCCATACAATAGCCATACAATCTACAGGCTGTGCCCTCTCACAGCAGTAGGAGCGGGCTAAACTCTTTTTACCTATACTGGCTAGGGGTACTCATTATCCCTTGTCATTTTTTCATGGTTCAAAATCCCCTGAAGAAGTTATATTTTACAGGAACGAAACATGTTGGGGATATGATGCATAGATGGAACCACAATTGGATCTATCAAATAATTACAAGTTTTGCACCATTGTGATTTGTGGTTCACATTTGTTAGTATTCAACACAGTGTCACTTTAGCACATTGAACTTTACATTTTTTTTATTATATGTGTTTTAATGTATTGACATATATTATGTTGTCTCAGTTTTATGTAACTATACCTTCATGGTGAAACCAAGGGTGAAAATGTTTTTTATCGATTGATTATTACTTTTTCTATTGAAATGTAATTCTAAGAGTGATATAATTGTTAACTATTCCTATACTAGCAGTCCACGTAGGTTTCAAGTTTAGAGGATCAGCCTCTGCCCTGTTGGCTCAGGAATCGTCACAACATAAGCATTGATGGGTCTCACTGCATTCTCTGGGACCAGGATGGTACCTGCTGGGGATCCCTCACATGTGCCTACGGGCTCGGGCCTGGACTCAAAGAGGGGTGAAGTTCACCAGAAACCACAGGCCCCACCATCTGGCATGGAGGTCATGGTTCTTGCTCTGACTTCATCCTTGACGTTGTTGGTGCTGATTGGTGCTGCAGGCATCAGGGCCCCACTAGAATATGCTCCTCTTCCTTTGTCTAAGGTGTATGACATCTATGATAAAGAGGGAGATCAGGTGCCCGTTGGGTTGGAACATTTGGTCTCCAGGGAAGAGAGTGATTTCCCAGAGGAGTTCTATAAGGAAGGTAAAGCTGTTCAGGGGCGGGCCTCAGACAACCAGAAGACCAGTGGTCTGGACATATCCCCTGAACTGGACATTCTTCCAGCTCCCACTCCTGGTAAGCCTCAGGCATTCTTTTAGAATACGATGACTACATTGGCTGATAGTCTGGGCATTTGTTGTCCACTCATGCTTCCCCTGAGAGCTTAGAACAGGCCATTACTGCAAACCAGAAGGCATCCCCATTTTCCTCTCTCCCCTAACGTGGAGAGTAAGAGTCTGGACACTTGTAGGAATTAGGTGTTAAGATGGATTTCTAAACTCTGACCCGGTTTAGTGAAACAGGGGAACCTCTGGACAAATTACTCTTTGACAAGTGTATATGAAAAATATTTATACAGTTATTGTTGGCCGGACCAAATAGACACAAGTAACTTTTGCAATGAGAAAACAGTTATCACACAAATCCTTAAACTATACAGCATATATACATTATGTTTCCTAATGCAATATAGTGATAAGATCCAACCACAACCTCTGAAGAGATGGTTTTGTTAACACACAGATGGCATTAGGTATTTGATCAAAGTTTGTTCCTTAACTTTTGAGTTCAAGAGCAGAGCATTGTGCTCAACTGTACAGTTGTGTGTAAAAACGCAAGAAGCAGTTATTCTTGTGAGGGCTGTAGCAAGTCAGGAAGGGGTTTGAGGCGATAAAGATCTGGTTCCCACTATTCGAGTAGGCACTGCCCCTGGAGGCAAAGCAGTGTTCAAATGCGTACAATAGCTAGGGAGAGCAGGCTAACCCAGTCAAGTTTGAATCCCTTTAAGGGATACTCGTCTTTAAAAAGCATTGGTTGTGCCAGGGGGCCACCGGTAAGTGATGCAAGTACTCAACGACCCTTGGCACAGTCCCGACCAAACTTCACCAGTTTAGTTGAGGTCGCTGGTAGGTTCGAGTCCTGCATTGTCGCGGTGCTCCTGTTCTCAATGGCCGCTGTGGAGAATGATCGTCCGTGACAGGACTGTTGCCGTTTCTCAGCTTCTGAAGGAGGCATGAAGAACATTTTGGTGCAGCTGGCTTCAGGGCACAGGAGAGCAGAAAAGCAGAGGATCTATAGTAATGCAGGAATCATGGATGCGGGCAGCTTTACACACTCTCCTACTTCTTGACCCATAGGAGCTAGACCTGCAAAATGTGGCTGGTGAATGCAAGGGAACACAAGCAAGCAATGTCCCAAGTCTTGGGTCTGCACTCGAGAAGGCAGCAGTGCTGCGGGTTAGCCTGCAGCAGAGCTGGACAGTTCACTGGATGGCCCAGGAACACTTCCGAAGGGGCTCGTTCGGTGGGTGAGCAGGGGGCACCGATCATAGTTGTTCCCACTACTCCAAAGGGGTAAAGCGCCTTGGCAGGCCTTCTTGATCAAAGGAGAAAGCAGGGGTCCCACGAGACAGCAGATGGCGAAGGGTACCAAATCACATAAGTCCTTTTCTTCATATAGGAGGCTTGGCTCTTTCTGTAGTTCGGTGAGAACACAGGTGATTAACATGGATGGCTGCAGAGCCCATTCTCTTATCCAAGATTAGCTTCATGCCAAAATCGAGAACTTCAATAGAAGATCAGCTCTCTTGCAGGTATCCCAGACGTGGACCAATCACGGCCCACAGTGGTCTCAGTCATTCAGGCACTCCAGACATCCTGGGACTAGTAGTGTGGCGTGGGAGGAGACAGTCCCAGCCTGCTTCCTGAGCACACACACATGACAGGCAGAAGCCCGCGATAGAGATCGGTTTTCGTGGGAGGCTGCATACGCAAATAAGGAAAACCCAGGTTACTCGACCTGCGTGAAGGTAAGGGGTAAAATGGCCAAAAGACTTTGTGGCTCACCAATTTTCAGACCCGACAACAGTCTTGAGCCAAACGCGGTAAACGCGGTTTAATTCAGTAAAAAGAAGTAAAACATTATGACCAGTAACTGCTGCCACAAGTTTGTCGCAGACACACTCGTACAATCACCAAAAAAGCCATTCAAGGAAATCTAGGGCCATAAAACAAAAAGGGACCCCACTGCACAGTATTTCCACTTGCCAGGTATCTGAAGTGCTTTCCTACTTGCTGCTGGTTATGGAATGAAGGCATTTTTACCAGTTGCCAGGTATCTCAAATCTGAGTGTTTACCTAATTGCTGCTGTGTCTTGAATTTAGGTGTTTTCCCCGTATAGCCAGGTATCTCAAATCTAAGTGTTGTCCTGATGGCTGCTGTGTCTCGAATTTAGGCATTTCTTCCGACTTGCCAGGAGTATCAAATGTGAGTGTTTTCCTGCTTTCTTCTGTGTCTGAAATGTAGGGGTTTTCCTCTCTAGCCAGGTATCTCAAATCTGAGTGTTTTCCTGCTGGCTGCTGTGTCTTCAATTGAGGTGTTTTTTCCCACTGGCCAGGTATCTCAAATGTGAGTGTTATCCTATTTGCTGCTGTGTCTCGAATGTACATGTTTATTCCACTAGCCAGGAATCACAAATCTGAGTGTTTTCCTACTTGATGTTGTGCCTCAAATTTCAGAATGTTTCCACTTTCCAGGTATCTCAAATCTGAGTATTTTTTTCATGTGCTGCTAAGTCTCGAATTTAGGCATTCCTCCCACTTGCCATGTATCTCACATGTGAGTGTTTTCCTGCGTGCGGCTGTGTCTTTAATTAAGGTGTTTTCCCCCGCTAGCCAGATATCTCAAATCTGAATTTTTTCCTGCTTGCTCTTGGTTTCAAATTTAAGGATTTTCCCCAATTGTCAAGTATCTCAAATTTGATTTTTGTAATGTGCTTCTGTGTCTAGAATTTAGGCATTTCTTCCGACGTGCCAGCAATGTCAAATGTGAGTGTTTTCCTGCTTTCTTCTGTGTCTTAAATGTAGGTGTTTTCCCCTCTAGCCAGTTATCTCAAATCTGAGGGTTTTTCTGATGGCTGCTGTGTCTCGAATTTAGGCATTTCTTCCGACTTGCCAGGAATATCAAATGTGAGTGTTTTCCTGCTTTCTTCTGTGTCTTAAATGTAGGTGTTTTCCCCTCTAGCCAGTTATCTCAAATCTGAGGGTTTTTCTGCTTGCTGCTGTGTCTTGAATTGAGGTGTTTTCCCACTCGCCAGGTATCTCAAATGTGAGTGTTATCCTGTTTGCTGCTCTGTCTCAAATGTGCATGTTTATTCCACTAACCAGGAATCACAAATCTGACTGTTTTCCTACTTGATGTTGTGCCTTAAATTTCAGAATGTTTCCCACTTGCCAGGTATCTCAAATCTGAGTATTTTATTCATGTCCTGCTGCGTCTCGAATGTAGGCCTTTCTTCCAACTTGCGAGGTATCGCAAATCTGAGTGTGTTCCTGCTTGCTGCTGTGTCTGAATTGAGGTGTTTTTCCTACTGGCCAGGTATCTCAAATGTGAGTGTTATCCTAATTGCTGCTGTGTCTCGAATTTACATGTTTATTCCACTAGGCAGATATCACAAATCTGAGTGTTTTCCTACCTGACAGTGTGCCTCAAATTTCAGAATGTTTCCCATTTTCCAGGTATCTCAAATCTGAGTATTTTTTCTTGTGCTGCTGTGTCTCGAATTTAGGCATTTCTCCCACTTGCCAGGTATCTCACATGTGAGCGTTTTCCTGCTTGATGCTGTGTCTTCAATTAAGGGGTTTCCCCGCTAGCAAGGTATCTCAAATCTGAGTTTTTCCTGCTTGCGCTTTGATCTCGAATTTAGGGATTTTCCCAAATTGTCAGGTATCTCAAATCTGATTATCTTTTTATGTGCTGCTGTGTCTAGAATTTAGGCATTTCTTCCGACTTGCCAGCAATCTCAAATGTGAGTATTTTTCTGCTTGCTGCTGTGTCTTGAATTTACGTGTTTTTCCCACTGGCCAGGTATGGCAAATATGAGTGATTTTGTAGTTGCTGCTGTGTCTTGAATGTAGGCATTTTCACCCATGAGCCAGGTATCTCAAATCTGAGTGTTTTCCTGCTTCCTGCTGTGTCTTGAATGTAGGTGTTTTCCACTCTAGCCAGTTATCTAAAATCTGAGTTTTTTCCTACATGATGATGTGCCTCAAATTTCAAAATGTTTCCCACTTGCAAGGTTTCTCAAATCTGAGTATCGTTTTCATGTGCTGCTGTGTCTCTAATTTAGGCATGTCTCCCACTTTCCAGGTATCTCACATGTGAGTGTTTTCTGCTTGCTGCTGTGTCATGAATTTGGGTGTTTTTCCCACTAGCCAAGTATCTCAAATATCACTGGTTTGCTATTTGCTGCTCTGTCTGAAATATTGGCATTTTTACCCACAAGCAGTTATCTCACCTTTGAGTGTTTTCCTGCTTGCTGCTGTTTCTCGAATTTAGGGATTTTCTTCATTTGCCAGGTATCTCAAATCTGATTATTTTTTTATGTGCTGCTGTGTCTTGAATTTAGGCATTCCTCCGATTGCCATCTATCTCAAATGTGAGTGTTTTCCTGCTTGCTGCTGTGTCTTAAATTTAGGTGTTTTCCCCTCTAGCCAGGTATCTCAAATGTGTGTTTTCCTGCTTGCTGCTGCGTCTTTAATTGAGGTGTTTTTCCCACTTTCCAGGTATCTCAAATTTGAGTGTTACCCTATTTGCTACTGTGTGTAGATTGCAATTGTTAATTCCACTAGCCAGGGATCTCACATTTGAGTGTTTTCCGGCTTGCTGCTGTGTCTTCAATTTAGGTGGGTTCCCATATAGCCAGTTATCTAAAATCTGAGTATTTTCCTGTGTGCTGCTGTGTCTTGAAATAATGTGTTTTTCCCACCAGTCAGGTATCTCAAATATGAGTTTTTTCCTACTTGCTGCTATGTCTCAAATATAGCTGTTTTTCCCGAAGAGCCAAGTATCTCAAATCTGACTGTTTTCCTAATTGCTGCTGTGTCTTGAATTTAGGTGTTTTCCCTCTCGAGCCAGGTATCTCACATCTGAGTGTTTTCCTGCTTGCTGCTGTCTCTTGAATTTAGCTGTTTTCCCCTCTAGACAGGTATCTAAAATCTGAGTGTTTTCCTGCTTGCTGCTATGTCTTGAATTTTCGTGTTTCTTGCATTTGCCAGGTATCTCACATATGAGTGCTTTCCTGCTTGATGCTGTGTCTAGAATGTAGGGGTTTTCCACCTCTAGCCAGGTATCTTAAATCCGAGTGTTTTCCTGCTTGCTGCTGTGTCTTGAATTTGAGTGTTTTTCCCACTAGCCAGGTATCTCAAATCTGACTGGTTCCTACTTGCTGCTGTGTATCACATTTAGGTGTTATTCCCCACGAGCCAGGTATCTCACATCTGAGTGTGTTCCTTCTTGCTGCTTTGTCTCAAATTTAAGGGTTTTCCCCATCTAGCCAGGTATCTCACATGTGAGTGTTTTCTTGCTTGCTGCAGTGTCTTGAATTGAGGTGTTTTTCCCACTGGTCAGGTATCTCAAATGTGTTATCCTATTTGCATTTGTGTCTCAAATGCACATGTTTATTCCACTAGCTAGGAATCACAAATCTGAGTGTTTTCCTGCTTGCTGCTGTGTCTTGAATTTAGGTGATTCCACCCTTGAGCCAAGTATCTCAAATCTGAGTGTTTTCCTGCTGCTGCTGTGTCGTGAATTTAGGTATTTTTCTAATCTAGCCAGGTATCTCAAATCTGACTGGTTTCATTACTGCTGCTGTGTATCACATTTAGGCATTTTACCCACGAGCCAGGTATCTCACGTGTAAGTGTTTTCCTGCTTGCTACCCTGTCTTCAATTTAGGTGTTTTCCCCATCTAGCTAGGTATCACAAATCTGAGTGTTTTCCTGCTGGCTTCTGTCTCTTGAATTTATGTATTTTCCCTCTTGTGCCCGGTATCTCAAATCTGAATGTTTTCTTTATTGCTGCTGTGTCTTGAATTTAGGTGTTTTCCCCTCTAGCCAGTTATCTAAAATCTGAGTGTTTTCCTGCTTGCTGCTGTGTCTTGAATGTTCGTGTTTCTCCCATTTGCCAGGTATCTCGTATCTGAGTTTTTTCCTGCTTGCTGCTGTGTTTTGAATTTGGGTGTTTTTTCCCACTAGCCAGATGTCTCAAATCTGACTGGTTTCCTACTTGCTTCTGTGAATCACATTGAGGCTTTTGTTTCTCCCTATGAGCCTTTCATCTCACATGTGACTGTTTTCCTGCTTGCTGCTGTGTCTTCAATTTAGGTGTTTTAACCATCTAGCCAGGTATCTCAAATCTGAGAGTGTTCCTGCTTGCTGCTGTGTCTCGAATTTAGGCATTTTTTCCGACTTGCCAGGTATCTCAAATGTACGTGTTTTCCTGCTTTCTGGTGTGTCTTAAATGTAGGTGTTTTCCCCTCTAGCCAGGTATCTCAAATCTGATTGTTTTCCTACTTGCTGCTGTGTCTGAAATTTAGGTATTTTTACCCATGAGCCAGATATCTCACCTTTAAGTGTTTTCCTGCTTGCTGCTGTGTCTTGAATTTAAGAGTTTTCCCAGTCTAGCCAGGTATCTCACATGTGAGTTTTTTCTTGCTTGCTGCTGTTTCTTAAATTTAGGTGTATCACATTTAGGATTTTTTCCCCACGAGCCGGGTATCTCACATGTGAGTGTTTTCCTGGTTGCTGCTCTGTCTCCAATTTAGGTTTTTCCCCATCTAGCCAAGTATCTCAAATCAGAGTGTTTTCTTGCTTGCCGCTGTGTCTTGAATTTAGTTGTGTTCACCTTCGAGCCAGGTATCTCAAATCTGAGTGTTTTGCTACTTGCTGCTGTGTCTTGAATGTAGGTGTTTCTAACATTAGCCAGGTATCTCACACATGAGTGTTTTTCTGCATGCTGCTAATTTTTTAATTTAGATGTTTTACCCCTCTAGCAAGATATTTCAAATCTGACTGGTTTCCTACTTGCTGCTGTGTATCACATTTAGGCGTTTTCCCCCACAAACCAGGTATCTCACATGTGAGTATTTTCCTGCTTGCTGCTCTGTCTTGAATTTAGGTGTTTTCAGTCAGTCAGTCAAACAAGTTTATTCGGTTGTATAAAGCAACCATTAAACGACAAGTAAACACAATTATTACACTAATTCAAATTACAAAAATCTTAAAATTACACTTCCATGAGAAAAAATAGTTAAAAACATTGGCGGAAGCAGCATACAAATACATTTAACAGTTAGGCGGTTGCCTCGACATGAACTACATTAAAAGTTGTTTTAGTGAAGATTAGTTTAAAAAGACAATACAAAATACTTTAACCCAGTACAGGTACTATAGAGTTTTCTTACGGGCCCTCGCCACCTTGCAGTTTCACAATGCGATTTCTGAAATACATCGCTCTTTTCAGAAACGTCAAAAGAGCCCACGCAGTGTAGACTGATTCAGCGCTCAGGAGAAACACAAGAGCAGCCCTGTGTGTGCGGATCATTGATTTCTTAAGGGCAGGAATCAGAGACATTTTACGTATGCCTGCATACCCTATACAGAAGAATAACAAATGAGAGAGATCCTCTCTATCATGTCCACAAACCGGGCAACCCGCTGAGTCAGAAAAACCCTTCCATTTATAGGTGTTGCCTTGCAACCGAAGGCAATCGAACCGTGCCCTTGTAATCAGCCACCTGTCCCTTTTTAACGTACTCCAAAGCAGGTAAGGTTGAATTCCCGTTAGACAACTAATACTTGAGTGAAATTCACCTTTGCTATGGCCACGCTCTAGCAGAGTTCTTTTGCTTGCTATGCTTTTACCCAGCAAGGCTTTGTACACAGACCCCTCACTTTTGGTCAAAATAGTATCAGGCGGAAAAAGGGCGCCTAAGTTGGCTTCACCCAGAATTGAGAAAACATACGCAAGCCATGGAATTTTTTTCCAGCCACCTTTACCCAACACGGTACGAATAATAGTATGGCACAAGGAAGCTTGCTCGTTAGCCCACAGCCTGACCCAAAATAAAAGAGGGGCCAACGCCCACTGATCTTCCCAAAACTCCATACCCAACTCCCTATGGACGGCTATTCCAGATACACTGGACGGGAGCCCAAGCAGATTTTTAAAAAATTTGTTCTCCTTACTCTGTATTTCCCCTGTATTCTGGAAACCCCAGATAGCTGCGCCATAGAGGGTGGAAGCCATAGTTTGAGTACCATAGATCTTAAGGATCACATCCAAAGGCCGGCCCCTGCACTTCGACATGAATCTAAAAATTCCACCTATCTGTTGACTCATCTTAATAGATTGTTTGGTCACGTGGTCTTTACCATTTAAGGCCTCCGAAAAACTTATTCCAAGGTAATCAAAAGTCCTAACTCTAGGAATAATTTCGTCTGCACAAAGCATGGGTTTCATGGGCACAGGACGTTTTCTGCCAACGCACGCCATTACTGCCGATTTCTTAGGATTGATTTTTAGCCCCAGATTATCCATAAACCTTGAATAAGCATTAATCAGTATCTGTAGGGCCCTAGGTGTTTGTGTATTTTCCTGTGAGTGTTTTCATGCTTGCTGCTGTGTCTTGAATGTAGGTGTTTTCCCCACTAGCCAGATATCTCAAATCTGATTATTTTAATGCTTGCGGCAGTGTCTTGAATTGAGGTCTTTTTCCCACTGGCCAGGTATCTCAAATGTGGGTGTTATCCTATTTGCTGCTGTGTCTCAAATGTACCTGTTTATTCCACTAGCCAGGAATCACACATCTGAGTGTTTTCCTACTTGATGTTGTGCCTCAAATTTCAGAATGTTTCCCACTTGCCAGATATCTCAAATCTGAGTATTTTGTTCATGTGCTGCTGTGTCTCGAATTTAGGCATTACATCCGACTTCCCAGGTATCTCAAAAGTGAGTGTTTTCCTGGTTGCTGCTGTGTCTTAAATTTTGGTGTTTTCCCCTCTAGCCAGTTATCTCAAATGTGAGTGTTTTCCTGCTGGCTGCTGTGTCTTGAATTTGAGTGTGTTTCCCACAGCCAGGTCTCTCAAATCTGACTGGTTTCCTACTTGCTGCTGTGTATCACATGTAGGTGTTATTTCCCACAAGCCAGGTATCTCATGCCTGAGTGTTTTTCTGCTTGCTGCTCTGTCTTCAATTTAGGGGTTTTCCTCGTCTAGCCAGGTATCTCAAATCTGAGTGTGTTCCTGCTTGCCACTGTGTCTTGAATGTAGGTGTTTTTCCCACTAGCCAGGTATATCAAATCTGAGTGGTTTCCTACTTGCTGCTGTGTCTCGAATTTAGGTGTTTTCACACTAGCCAGTTATCTAAAATCTGAGTGTTTTCCTACTTTCTGCTTTTTCTCAAATTTAGATGTTTTTCCCACTAGCCAGGTATCTTAAATTTGAGTGTTTTCCTACTTGCTGCTGTTTCTCGAATTTAGGGATTTTCTGCATTTGTCAGGTATCTCAAATCTGATCATTTTTTTATGTGCTGCTGTGTCTCGAATGTAGGCATTCCTCCGACTTGCCAGGTATCTGAAATGTGACTGTTTTCCTGCTTGCTGCTGTGTCTTTAATTGAGGTGTTTTTCCCACTTTCCAGGTATCTCAAATTTGAGTGTTACCCTATTTGCTACTGTGTGTAGAAATACTTGTTTATTCCACTACCCAGGTTTCACAAATCTGAGTGTTTTCCTGCTTGCTGCTCTGTCTTCGATTTAGGGGTTTTCCTGATCTAGCCAGGTATCTCAAATCTGAGTGTGTTCTTTCTTGCTGCTGTGTCTCGAATTTAGGTGCTTTTCCCACTAGCCAGGTATCTCAAATCTGAGTGGTTTTCTACTTGCTGCTGTGTCTCAAATTTAGGCATATATCCCATTTGCCAGGTATCTCACATTAGAGTGTTTTCCTGCTTGCTGCTGTTTATTGAATTTAGGTGTTTTCACACTAGAAAGGTATCTCAAATTTGAGTGTTTACCTGCTTGCTCCTGTGTCTTGAATTGAGGTGTTTTTTCCACTTTCCAGATATCTCACATTTGAGTGTTTTCCTGCTTGATACTGTGTCTTAAATGTAGGTGTTTTCCCTTATAGCCAGTTATCCAAAATCTAAGTGTTTTCCTGCATGCTGCTTTGTCTTGAATTTAGGTGTTTTTCCTACTAGCCAGGTATCTCAAATATGAGTGGTCTCTTGCTTACTGCTTTGTCTTTAATTAAGGTATTCTTCCCTGCTAACCAGGTATCTCAAATCTGAGTGTTTTCCTGCTTGTGGTTGTGTCTTGAATGTGGATGTTTTCCCACTAGCCAAGTATCTCAAATATGACTGGTTTCCTGCTTGCTGCTGTTTCTTGAATTTACGTGTTTTCACACTAGAAAGGTATCTCAAATTTGAAGGGTTTCCTGCTTGCTGCTGTGTCTTGAATTGAGGTGTTTTTCCCACTGGCCAGGTATCTCAAATGTGAGTGTTATCCTCTTTGCTTCTGTGTCTCAAATGCACATGTTTATTCCACTAGCCAGGAATCACAAATCAAGTGTTTTCCTGCTTGATGTTGTGCTTCAAATTTCAGAATGTTTCCCACTTGCCAGGTATCTCATATATGATTGTTTTCCTGCTTGCTGCTGTGTCTTACATTTAGGTGCTTTCCCATAAAGCCAGTTATCTAAAGTCTGAGTGTTTTCCTGTTTGCTACTGTGTCTTGAATTAAGGTGTTTTTCCCACCAGCCAGGTATCTCAAATATGAGTTTTTTCCTACTTGCTGCTGTGTCTCAAATATAGCCGTTTTTCCCCATTAGTCAGCTATCTCAAATCTGAGTGTTTTCTTATTTGCTGGTGTGCTTGAAATTTCAGCTTTTTCCCACTAGCCAAGTATCTCAAATCTGAGAGTAATCATACTTGCTGCTGAGTCTGAAATGTTGCCATTTTTCCCACTTGCCAGGTATCTGAAGTCCTTTCCTACTTGCTGCTTTGTGTGGAATGAAGGCATTTTTCCCACTTGCCAGGTATCTCAAATCTGAGGGTTTATCTAATTCCTGCTGTGTCTTGAATTTAGCTGTTTTCCCCTCTAGACAGTTATCTAAAATCTGAGTGTTTTCCTGCTTGCTGCTATTTCTTCAATTTTCGTGTTTCTTGCATTTGCCAAGTATCTCACATATAGGTGTTTTCTTGAATGTAGGTGTTTTCCACCTCTAGCCAGGTATCTCAAATCTGAGTGTTTTCCTGCGTACTGCTGTGTCTTGAATTTGAGTGTTATTCCCACTAGCCAAGTATCTCAAATCTGACTGGTTTCCTACTTGCTGCTGTGTATCACATTTAGTCATTTTCCCCCCACAAATAAGGTATCTCACATGTGAGTGTTTTCCTGCTTGCTGCTCTGTCTTCAATTTAGGTGTTTCTCCCTTGAGCCAGGTATCTCACATGTGAGTCTTTTCCTGTTTGCCGCTCTAACTTTTAGGTGTTTTCCCAGTAGACAAGTATCTTAAATTTGATGTTTTACCTACTTGCTGCTGTTTCTCAAATTTAGGGATTTTCCCCAATTGTCAGGTATATCAAATCAGATTATATTTTTATGTGCTGCTGTGTCTAGAATTTAGGCATTTCTTCTGACTTGCCAGGTATCTCAAAGGTGAGTGTTTTCCTACTTGCTGCTGTGTCTGCAATTTAGGTATTTCTACCCATGAGCCAGGTTCTCACATTTGAGTGTTTTCCTGCTTGCTGCTATGTCTTGAATTTATGTGTTTTTCAAACTAGCCAGTTATCTAAAATCTTTGTGTTTTCCTATTTGCTGGTGTGATTGAAATTTCATCTTTTTCCCACTAGTCACGTACCTCAAATCTGAGAGTTATCCTACTTGCTGCAGAGTATCACATTTCTGCATGTTTTCCACTTGCCAGGTAGCTGAAGTGCTTTCCTTCTTGCTGCTGTGTATGGAATGAAGGCATTTTCCCCACTTGTCACGTACCTCAAATCTGAGTGTTTTCCTAATTGCTGCAGAGTATCACATTTCTGCATGTTTCCCACTTGCCAGGTAGCTGAAGTGCTTTCTTTCTTGCTGCTGTGTATGGAGTGAAGGCATTTTTCCCACTTGTCAGGTATCTCAAATCTGAGTGTTTTCCTAATTGCTGCTGTGTCTTGAATGTGGGTGTTTTCCTCATCGAGCCAGGTATCTCAAATCTGAGAATTTTCCTGCTGGCTTCTGTGTCTTCAATTCATGTATTTTCCCTCTTGCACCAGGTATCTCAAATTTGAGTGTTTTCCTGATTGCTGCTGTGTCTTGAATTTAGGTGTTTTACCCTCTAGCCAGTTATCTAAAATCGGAGTGTTTTCCTGTTTGCTGCTGTGTCTTGAGTTTACGTGTTTCTCCCATTTGCCAGGTATCTCACATGTGAGTGTTTTCCTGCATGCGGCTGTGTCTTGAATTTAGGTGTTTTCCCATCTGGCCGGTTATCTAAAAACGGAGTGTTTTGCTGCTTGCTGCTGTGTCTTGAATTTAGGTGTTTCTCACACTTGCCAGGTATCTCACATGTGAGTGTTTTTTTGCTTGCTGCTCTCTCTTCAATATAGGAGTTTTCCCCGCCCAGCCAGGTATCTCAAATCTGAGTGTTTTCCTGCTTGCTGCTGTGTCTTGAATTTGGGTGTTTTTCCCACTAGACAAGTATCTCAAATATGACTGGTTTCCTACTTGCTGCTGTGTCTGATATTTAGGCATGTTTACTCACGAACCAGGTATCTCACATTTGATTGTTTTTCTGCTTGCTACTCTGTCTTTAATTCAGGTGTTTCTCCCTCTTGCAAAGTATCTCACCATGAGTGTTTTCCTGCTTGTTGCTCTGTTTTGAATTCAGATGTTTTCCCCCTCTAGCCAGGTATCTCAAATCTGACTGGTTTCCTACTTGCTGCTGTGAATAACATTTAGGCGTTTTACCCCATGAGCCAGGTATCTCCAATATGAGTATTTTCCTGCTAGCTGCTGTGTCTTGAATTGAGGTGTTTTTCCCACTGGCCAGTTATCTCAAATGTGAGTGTTATCCTATTTGCCGCTGTGTCTCGAATGTACATGTTTACTCCACTACTCAGGAATCGCAAATCTGAGAGTTTTCTTACTTGATGTTCTGCCTCAAATTTCAGAATTTTCATTGGATTTTCCCCAATTGTCAGGTATTTCAAATCAGAATATTTTTTTATGTGCTGCTGTGTCTAGAATGTAGGCATTTCTTCTGACTTGCCAGGTATCTCAAAGGTGAATGTTTTCCTTCTTGCTGCTGTCTCTGTAATTTAGGTATTTCTACCCATGAGCAAGGTTTTCACATTTGAGTGTTTTCCTGCTTGCTGCTATGTCTTGAATTTAGGTGTTTTTCAAACTAGCTAGTTATCTAAAATCTGAGTGTTTTCCTATTTGCTGGTGTGCTTGAAATTTCATCTTTTTCCCACTAGTCACGTACCTCAAATCTGAGAGTTATCCTACTTGCTGCAGAGTATCACATTTCTGCATGTTTCCCACTTGCCAGGTAGCTGAAGTGCTTTCCTTCTTACTGTTGTGTATGGAATGAAGGCATTTTTCCCACTTGTCAGGTATCTCAAATCTGAGTGTTTTCCTAATTGCTGCTGTGTCTTGAGTTTGGGTGTTTTCCCCATTGAGCCAGGTATCTCAAATCTAAGAGTTTTCCTGCTGGATTCTGTGTCTTCAATTCATTTATTTTCCCTCTTGCACCAGGTATCTCAAATTTGAGTGTTTTCCTGATTGCTGCTGTGCCTTGAATTTAGGTGTTTTCCCACTCTAGCCAGTTATCTTAAATCAGAGTGTTTTCCGGCTTGCTGCTGTGTCTTGAATTTAGGCATTTCTCCCACTTGCCAGGTATCTCACATTTGAGTTTTTTCCTTCTTTTTGCTGTGTCTTTAATTTAGGTGTTTTCCCCTTGAGAAAGGTATTTCAAATTCGAGTGGTTTCCTGTTTGCTGCTGTGTCTTGAATTTAGGTGTTTTGCCACTAGCCTAGTATCTCAAATCTGAGTGTTTACCTACTTTCTGCTGTGTCTCAAATGTAGATTTTTTTCCCATTAGCCATGTATCTTAAATTTGAGTATTTTCCTGTGAGTGTTTTCATGCTTGCTGCTGTGTCTTGAATGAAGGTGTTTTCCCCACTAGCCAGATATCTCAAATCTGATTATTTTAATGCTTGCGGCAGTGTCTTGAATTGAGGTCTTTTTCCCACTGACCAGGTATCTCAAATGTGGGTGTTATCCTATTTGCTGCTGTGTCTCAAATGTACCTGTTTATTCCACTAGCCAGGAATCACACATCTGAGTGTTTTCCTACTTGATGTTGTGCCTCAAATTTCAGAATGTTTCCCACTTGCCAGATATCGCACATCTGAGTATTTTGTTCATGTGCTGCTGTGTCTCGAATTTAGGCATTACATCCGACTTCCCAGGTATCTCAAAAGTGAGTGTTTTCCTGGTTGCTGCTGTGTCTTAAATTTTGGTGTTTTCCCCTCTAGCCAGTTATCTCAGATGTGAGTGTTTTCCTGCTGGCTGCTGTGTCTTGAATTTGAGTGTGTTTCCCACAGCCAGGTCTCTCAAATCTTACTGGTTTCCTACTTGCTGCTGTGTATCACATGTAGGTGTTATTTCCCACAAGCCAGGTATCTCATGCCTGAGTGTTTTTCTGCTTGCTGCTCTGTCTTCAATTTAGGGGTTTTCCTCGTCTAGCCAGGTATCTCAAATCTGAGTGTGTTCCTGCTTGCCACTGTGTCTTGAATGTAGGTGTTTTTCCCACTAGCCAGGTATATCAAATCTGAGTGGTTTCCTACTTGCTGCTGTGTCTCGAATTTAGGTGTTTTCACACTAGCCAGTTATCTAAAATCTGAGTGTTTTCCTACTTTCTGCTTTTTCTCAAATTTAGATGTTTTTCCCACTAGCCAGGTATCTTAAATTTGAGTGTTTTCCTACTTGCTGCTGTTTCTCGAATTTAGGGATTTTCTGCATTTGTCAGGTATCTCAAATCTGATCATTTTTTTATGTGCTGCTGTGTCTCGAATGTAGGCATTCCTCCGACTTGCCAGGTATCTGAAATGTGACTGTCTTCCTGCTTGCTGCTGTGTCTTTAATTGAGGTGTTTTTCCCACTTTCCAGGTATCTCAAATTTGAGTGTTATCCTATTTGCTACTGTGTGTAGAAATACTTGTTTATTCCACTACCCAGGTTTCACAAATCTGAGTGTTTTCCTGCTTGCTGCTCTGTCTTCGATTTAGGGGTTTTCCTGATCTAGCCAGGTATCTCAATTCTGAGTGTGTTCTTTCTTGCTGCTGTGTCTCGAATTTAGGTGCTTTTCCCACTAGCCAGGTATCTCAAATCTGAGTGGTTTTCTACTTGCTGCTGTGTCTCAAATTTAGGCATATATCCCATTTGCCAGGTATCTCACATTAGAGTGTTTTCCTGCTTGCTGCTGTTTATTGAATTTAGGTGTTTTCACACTAGAAAGGTATCTCAAATTTGAGTGTTTACCTGCTTGCTCCTGTGTCTTGAATTGAGGTGTTTTTTCCACTTTCCAGGTATCTCAAATTAGAGTGTTATCCTATTTGCTGCTGTGTGTCGAATGCACTTGTTTTTTCCACTAGTCAGGTATCAGACATCTGAGTGTTTTCCTGCTTGCTGCTCTGTCTTCAATTTAGGTGTTTTCCCCATCTAGCAAGGTATCTCAAATCTGAGTGTTTCCTGCTTGCTGTTGTGTCTTGAATTTGGGTGTTTTTCCCACTAGCCAGGTATCTCACATTTGAGTGCTTTCCTGCTTGATACTGTGTCTTAAATGTAGGTGTTTTGCCTTATAGCCAGTTATCCAAAATCTAAGTGTTTTCCTGCATGCTGCTTTGCCTTGAATTTAGGTGTTTTTCCTACTAGCCAGGTATCTCAAATATGAGTGGTCTCTTGCTTACTGCTTTGTCTTTAATTAAGGTATTCTTCCCTGCTAACCAGGTATCTCAAATCTGAGTGTTTTCCTGCTTGTGGTTGTGTCTTGAATGTGGATGTTTTCCCACTAGCCAAGTATCTCAAATATGACTGGTTTCCTGCTTGCTGCTGTTTCTTGAATTTACGTGTTTTCACACTAGAAAGGTATCTCAAATTTGAAGGGTTTCCTGCTTGCTGCTGTGTCTTGAATTGAGGTGTTTTTCCCACTGGCCAGGTATCTCAAATGTGAGTGTTATCCTCTTTGCTTCTGTGTCTCGAATGCACATGTTTATTCCACTAGCCAGGAATCACAAATCAAGTGTTTTCCTGCTTGATGTTGTGCTTCAAATTTCAGAATGTTTCCCACTTGCCAGGTATCTCATTTATGATTGTTTTCCTGCTTGCTGCTGTGTCTTACATTTAGGTGCTTTCCCATAAAGCCAGTTATCTAAAGTCTGAGTGTTTTCCTGTTTGCTACTGTGTCTTGAATTAAGGTGTTTTTCCCACCAGCCAGGTATCTCAAATATGAGTTTTTTCCTACTTGCTGCTGTGTCTCAAATATAGCCGTTTTTCCCCATTAGTCAGCTATCTCAAATCTGAGTGTTTTCTTATTTGCTGGTGTGCTTGAAATTTCAGCTTTTTCCCACTAGCCAAGTATCTCAAATCTGAGAGTAATCATACTTGCTGCTGAGTCTGAAATTTTGCCATGTTTCCCACTCGCCAGGTATCTGAAGTCCTTTCCTACTTGCTGCTTTGTGTGGAATGAAGGCATTTTTCCCACTTGCCAGGTATCTCAAATCTGAGGGTTTATCTAATTCCTGCTGTGTCTTGAATTTAGCTGTTTTCCCCTCTAGACAGTTATCTAAAATCTGAGTGTTTTTCTGCTTGCTGCTATTTCTTCAATTTTCGTGTTTCTTGCATTTGCCAAGTATCTCACATATAGGTGTTTTCTTGAATGTAGGTGTTTTCCACCTCTAGCCAGGTATCTCAAATCTGAGTGTTTTCCTGCGTACTGCTGTGTCTTGAATTTGAGTGTTATTCCCACTAGCCAAGTATCTCAAATCTGACTGGTTTCCTACTTGCTGCTGTGTATCATATTTAGTCATTTTCCCCCCACAAATAAGGTATCTCACATGTGAGTGTTTTCCTGCTTGCTGCTCTGTCTTCAATTTAGGTGTTTCTCCCTTGAGCCAGGTATCTCACATGTGAGTCTTTTCCTGTTTGCCGCTCTAACTTTTAGGTGTTTTCCCACTAGACAAGTATCTTAAATTTGATGTTTTACCTACTTGCTGCTGTTTCTCAAATTAAGGGATTTTCCCCAATTGTCAGGTATATCAAATCAGATTATATTTTTATGTGCTGCTGTGTCTAGAATTTAGGCATTTCTTCTGACTTGCCAGGTATCTCAAAGGTGAGTGTTTTCCTACTCGCTGCTGTGTCTGCAATTTAGGTATTTCTACCCATGAGCCAGGTTCTCACATTTGAGTGTTTTCCTGCTTGCTGCTGTGTCTTGAATTTAGGTGTTTTCCGAGTCTAGCCAGGCATCTCAAATCTGAGTGTTTTCCTGCTTGCTGCTATGTCTTGAATTTAGGTGTTTTTTCAAACTAGCCAGTTATCTAAAATCTTTGTGTTTTCCTATTTGCTGGTGTGATTGAAATTTCATCTTTTTCCCACTAGTCACGTACCTCAAATCTGAGAGTTATCCTACTTGCTGCAGAGTATCACATTTCTGCATGTTTTCCACTTGCCAGGTAGCTGAAGTGCTTTCCTTCTTGCTGCTGTGTATGGAATGAAGGCATTTTTCCCACTTGTCACATACCTCAAATCTGAGTGTTTTCCTAATTGCTGCAGAGTATCACATTTCTGCATGTTTCCCACTTGCCAGGTAGCTGAAGTGCTTTCTTTCTTGCTGCTGTGTATGGAGTGAAGGCATTTTTCCCACTTGTCAGGTATCTCAAATCTGAGTGTTTTCCTAATTGCTGCTGTGTCTTGAATGTGGGTGTTTTCCTCATCGAGCCAGGTATCTCAAATCTGAGAATTTTCCTGCTGGCTTCTGTGTCTTCAATTCATGTATTTTCCCTCTTGCACCAGGTATCTCAAATTTGAGTGTTTTCCTGATTGCTGCTGTGTCTTGAATTTAGGTGTTTTACCCTCTAGCCAGTTATCTAAAATCTGAGTGTTTTCCTGTTTGCTGCTGTGTCTTGAGTTTTCGTGTTTCTCCCATTTGCCAGGTATCTCACATGTGAGTGTTTTCCTGCAAGCGGCTGTGTCTTGAATTTAGGTGTTTTCCCATCTGGCCGGTTATCTAAAAACGGAGTGTTTTGCTGCTTGCTGCTGTGTCTTGAATTTAGGTGTTTCTCACACTTGCCAGGTATCTCACATGTGAGTGTTTTTTTGCTTGCTGCTCTCTCTTCAATATAGGAGTTTTCCCCGCCCAGCCAGGTATCTCAAATCTGAGTGTTTTCCTGCTTGCTGCTGTGTCTTGAATTTGGGTGTTTTTCCCACTAGACGAGTATCTCAAATATGACTGGTTTCCTACTTGGTGCTGTGTCTGATATTTAGGCATGTTTACTCACGAACCAGGTATCTCACATTTGATTGTTTTTCTGCTTGCTACTCTGTCTTTAATTCAGGTGTTTTTCCCTCTTGCAAAGTATCTCACCATGAGTGTTTTCCTGCTTGCTGCTCTGTTTTGAATTCAGATGTTTTCCCCCTCTAGCCAGGTATCTCAAATCTGACTGGTTTCCTACTTGCTGCTGTGTATAACATTTAGGCGTTTTACCCCATGAGCCAGGTATCTCCAATATGAGTATTTTCCTGCTAGCTGCTGTGTCTTGAATTGAGGTGTTTTTCCCACTGGCCAGTTATCTCAAATGTGAGTGTTATCCTATTTGCCGCTGTGTCTCGAATGTACATGTTTACTCCACTACTCAGGAATCGCAAATCTGAGAGTTTTCTTACTTGATGTTGTGCCTCAAATTTCAGAATTTTCATTGGATTTTCCCCAATTGTCAGGTATTTCAAATCAGAATATTTTTTTATGTGCTGCTGTGTCTAGAATGTAGGCATTTCTTCTGACTTGCCAGGTATCTCAAAGGTGAGTGTTTTCCTACTTGCTGCTGTCTATGCAATTTAGGTATTTCTACCCATGAGCCAGGTTCTCACATTTGAGTGTTTTCCTGCTTGCTTCTGTGTCTTGAATTTAGGTGTTTTCCCAGTCTAGCCAGATATCTCAAATCTGAGTGTTTTCCTGCTTGCTGTTATGTCTTGAATTTAGGTGTTTTTCAAACTAGCTAGTTATCTAAAATCTGAGTGTTTTCCTATTTGCTGGTGTGCTTGAAATTTCATCTTTTTCCCACTAGTCACGTACCTCAAATCTGAGAGTTATCCTACTTGCTGCAGAGTATCACATTTCTGCATGTTTCCCACTTGCCAGGTAGCTGAAGTGCTTTCCTTCTTACTGTTGTGTATGGAATGAAGGCATTTTTCCCACTTGTCAGGTATCTCAAATCTGAGTGTTTTCCTAATTGCTGCTGTGTCTTGAGTTTGGGTGTTTTCCCCATTGAGCCAGGTATCTCAAATCTGAGAGTTTTCCTGCTGGATTCTGTGTCTTCAATTCATTTATTTTCCCTCTTGCACCAGGTATCTCAAATTTGAGTGTTTTCCTGATTGCTACTGTGTCTTGAATTTAGGTGTTTTACCCACTAGCCAGTTATCTAAAATCTGAGTTTTTTTCTTGTTTGCGGCTGTGTCCTCAATTTTCGTGTTTCTCCCATTTGCCAGGTATCTCACATGTGAGTGTTTTCCTGCTTGCTGCTGTGTCTTGAATTTAGGTGTTTTCCCATCTAGCCGGTTATCTAAAAACTGAGTGTTTTGCTGCTTGCTGCTGTGTCTTGAATTTAGGTGTTTCTCACACTTGCCGGGTATCTCACATGTGAGTGTTTTCCTGCTTGCTGCTCTCTCTTCAATATAGGAGTTTTCCCCGTCCAGCCAGGTATCTCAAATCTGAGTGTTTTCCTGTTTTCTGCTGTGTCTTGAATTTGGGTTTTTTTCCCACTAGACAAGTATTTCAAATATGACTGGTTTCCTACATGCTGCTGTGTCTGATATTTAGGCATGTTTATTCACGAGCCAGGTATCTCACATTTGAGTGTTTTTCTGCTTGCTACTCTGTCTTGAATTTAGGTGTTTTCCCTGTCTAGTCGGTATATCAAATCTGAGTGTTTTCCTGCTTGCCTCTGTGTCTTGAATTTAGGTGTTTCTCCCTCTTGCAAAGTATCTCACCATGAGTGTTTTCCTGCTTGCTGCTCTGTTTTGAATTCAGATGCTTTCCCCCTCTAGCCAGAAAGCATCTGAATTCAGAGATTTCAGGTATCTCAAATCTGACTGTTTTCCTACTTGCTGCTGTGTATAATATTTAGGCTTTTTTTTCTCCCTATGAGCCATGTATCTCACATATGAGTGTTTTCCTGCTTGCTGCTGTGTCTCGAATTTAGGCATTTCTTCTGACTTGCCAGGTATCTCAAAGGTGAGTGTTTTCCTACTTGCTGCTGTGTCTGCAATTTAGGTATTTCTACCCATGAGCCCGGTTCTCACATTGGAGTGTTTTCCTGCTTGCTGCTGTTTCTTGAATTTAGGTGTTTTCCCAGTCTAGTCAGGTATCTCAAATCTGAGTGTTTTCCTGCTTGCTGCTATGTCTTGACTTTAGGTGTTTTTCAAACTAGCCAGTTATCTAAAATCTGAGTGTTTTCCTATTTGCTGGTGTGCTTGAAATTTCATCTTTTACCCACTAGTCACGTACCTCAAATCTGACAGTTATCCTACTTGCTGCGGAGTGTCACATTTCTGCATGTTTCCCACTTGCCAGGTAGCTGAAGTGCTTTCTTTCTTGCTGCTGTGTATGGAATGAAGGCATTTTTCCCACTTGTCAGGTATTTCAAATCTGAGTGTTTTCCTAATTGCTGCTTTGTCTTGAGTTTGGGTGTTTTCCCCATCGAGTCAGGTATCTCAAATCTGAGAGTTTTCCTGCTGGCTTCTGTGTCTTCAATTCATGTATTTTCCCTCTTGTGCCAGGTATCTCAAATTTGAGTGTTTTCCTGATTGCTGCTGTGTCTTGAATTTAGGTGTTTTACCCTCTAGCCAGTTATCTAAAATCTGAGTGTTTTCCTGTTTGCTGCTGTGTCTTGAATTTTCGTGTTTCTCCCATTTGCCAGGTATCTCACATGTACGTGTTTTCCTGCTTGCTGCTGCGCCTTGAATGTAGGTGTTTTTGACCTCTAGCCAGGTATCTCAAATCTGAGAGTTTTCCTGCTTGCTGCTTTGTCTTGAATTTGGGTGTTTTTTCCGATTAGCCAGGTGTCTCGAATCTGAATGGTTTCCTACTTTATGCTCTGTATCACATTTAGGCTTTTGTTCTCCCTATGAACCTTGCATCTCACATGTGAGTGTTTTCCTGCTTGCTGCTGTGTCTTCAATTTAGGTGTTTTAACCATCTAGCCAGGTATCTCAAATCTGAGTGTGTTCCTGCTTCCTGCTGTGTCTCGAATTTAGGCATTTCTCCCACTTGCCAGGTATCTAACATGTGAATTTCTTCCTGCTTGCTGCTGTTCCTGAATTTAGGTGTTTTCACACTAGCCAGCTATCTCAAATCTCAATGTTTGCCTACTTTCCTGCAGTGTCTCAAATTTAGATGCATTTCCCACTTGCCAATTATCTCAAATTTTAGTGTTTTCCTTCTTGCTGCTTTTCACAAATTTAGAGATTTTCTCCAATTGTCAGGTATCTCAAATCTGTGTATGTGCTACTGTGTCTCGAATTTAGGCATTTCTTCCGACTTGCCAGGTAGCTCAAATTTGAGTGTTTTCCTGCTTGCTGCTGTGTCTTGAATGTAGGTGTTTTCCCCTCTAGCTGGGTATCTCAAATGTGAGTGTTTTCCAGCTTGCTGCTGTGTCTTTAATTTAGGTGTTATTCCCACTAGCCAACTATCTCAAATATGACTGGTTTCCTACTTGCTGCTGTGTCTGAAATGTAGGCATTTTTACCCACAAGCCATGTATCTCACATTTTACAGCCTGATTCATGGGATTATTTGTGTGAAAAATGCAAATTTATGCGCCTTTCTGCCTGAAAATCCCGATACTTCAAACAGGGATTTTCGGCAGAAATGCTTGCACATCTGCGTTTTTCACGCAAATAGTTCCATGAATCAGGCTGTTAGTGTTTTCCTGATTTCTGCTGTGTCTTGAATTTAGGTGTTTTCCCCGTCTAGCCAGGTATCTCAAATCTGAGTATTTTCCTGCTTGCTGCTGTATCTGAAATTAAGTGTTTCCCCCCTTGAGCCAGGTATCTCACATTTGAATGTTTTCCTGCTTGCTACTGTGTCTTGAATTTAGGTGTTTTCCTCGTCTAGCCAGGTATCTCAAATCAGAGTGTGTTCCTGCTTGCTGCTTTGGCTTGAATTTAGGTCTTTTCCCATCTAGCCGGTTATCTAAAATCGGAGTGTTTTCCTGCTTGCTGCTGTGTCTTGAATTTAGGTGTTTTCCCAGTCAAGCCAGGCATCTCAAATCTGAGTGTTTTCCCACTTGCTACTGTGTCTTGAATTTAGGTGTTTTTCAAACTAGCCAGTTATCTAAAATCTGAGTGTTTTCCTATTTGCTGGTGTGCTTGAAATTTCATCTTTTTCCCACTAGTCACGTACCTCAAAACTGAGAGTTATCCTACTTGCTGCTGAGTATCACATTTTTGCATGTTTCCCACTTGCCAGGTAGCTGAAGTGCTTTCCTTCTTGCTGCTGTGTATGGAATGAAGGCATTTTTCCCACTTGTCAGGTATCTCAAATCTGTGTGTTTTCCTGCTGGCTTCTGTGTCTTAAATTCATCTATTTTCCCTCTTGCGCCAGGTATCTCAAATTTGAGTGTTTTCCTGCTTGCTGCTGTGTCTTGAATGTAGGTGTTTTCCCCTCTAGCTAGGTATCTCAAATGTGAGTGTTTTCCTGCTTGCTGCTGTGTCTTTAATTTAGGTGTTATTCCCACTAGCCAACTATCTCAAATATGACTGGTTTCCTACTTGCTGCTGTCTCTGAAATTTAGGCATTTTCACCCACAAGCCAGGTATCTCACATTTTACAGCCTGATTCATGGAATTATTTGTGTGAAAAACGCAAATTTATGTGCCTTTCTGCCTGAAAATCCCCATACTTCAAACAGGGATTTTCGGGCAGAAATGCATGCAAATCTGTGTTTTTCACGCAAATAATTCCATGAATCAGGCTGTTAATGTTTTCCTGCTTTCTGCTTTGGCTTGAATTTAGGTATTTTCCCATCTAGCCGGTTATCTAAAATTGGAGTGTTTTACTGCTTGATGCTGTGAGTTGAATTTAGGTGTTTTCCCAGTCTAGCCAGGTATCTCAAATCTGAGTGTTTTCCTGCTTGCTGCTGTGTCTTGAATTTAGGTGTTTTTCAAACTAGCCAGTTATCTAAACTCTGAGTGTTTTTCTATTTGCTGCTGTGCTTGAAATTTCATCTCTTTCCCACTAGTCACGTACCTCAAAATTGAGAGTTATCCTTCTTGCTGCTGAGTACCAAATTTCTGCATGTTTCCCACTTGCCAGGTAGCTGAAGTGCTTTCCTTCTTGCTGCTGTGTATGGAATTAAGGCATTTTTCTCACTTGTCAGGTATCTTAAATCTGAGTGTTTTCCTAATTGCTGCTGTGTCTTGAGTTTGCGTGTTTTCCCCATCAAGTCAGGTATCTCAAATCTGAGAGTGTTCCTGCTTGCTGCTGTGTCTCAAATTTAGGCATTTTTTCCGACTTGCCAGGTATCTCAAATGTAAGTGTTTTCCTGCTTTCTGGTGTGTATTAAATGTAGGTGTTTTCCCCTCTAGCCAGGTATCTCAAATCTGATTGTTTTCCTACTTGCTGCTGTGTCTGAAATTTAGGTATTTTTACCCATGAGCCAGATATCTCACCTTTAAGTGTTTTCCTGCTTGCTGCTGTGTCTTGAATTTAAGAGTTTTCCTAGTCTAGCCAGGTATCTCACATGTGAGTTTTTTCTTGCTTGCTGCTGTTTCTTAAATTTAGGTGTATCACATTTAGGATTTTTTCCCCACGAGCCGGGTATCTCACATGTGAGTGTTTTCCTGGTTGCTGCTCTGTCTCCAATTTAGGTTTTTCCCCATCTAGCCAAGTATCTCAAATCAGAGTGTTTTCTTGCTTGCCGCTGTGTCTTGAATTTAGTTGTGTTCACCTTCGAGCCAGGTATCTCAAATCTGAGGGTTTTTCTGCTTGCTCCTGTGTCTTGAATTTAGGTATTTTCCCATCTAGCCGGTTATCTAAAATCAAAGTGTTTTGCTACTTGCTGCTGTGTCTTGAATGTAGGTGTTTCTAACATTAGCCAGGTATCTCACACATGAGTGTTTTTCTGCATGCTGCTAATTTTTTTAATTTAGATGTTTTACCCCTCTAGCCAGATATTTCAAATCTGACTGGTTTCCTACTTGCTGCTGTGTATCACATTTAGGCGTTTTCCCCCACAAACCAGGTATCTCACATGTGAGTGTTTTTCTGCTTGCTGCTCTGTCTTCAATGTAGGTGTTTCTCCCTTGAGCCAGGTTTCTCACATGTGAGTATTTTCCTGCTTGCTGCTCTGTCTTGAATTTAGGTGTTTTCCCACTAACCAGGTATCTCAAATCTGAGTGTTTTCCTACGTTCTGCTGTGACTCAAATTTAGATGTTTTTCCCATTAGCCAGGTACCTTAAATTTGAGTGTTTTCCTACTTGTTGCCGTTTCTCGAAATTTAGGGATTTTCTCCAATTGTCACGTATCTCAAATCAGATAATTTTTTTACGTGCTGATGTGCCGAGAATGTAGGCATTTCTTCCGACTTGTCAGGTATCTCAAATGTGAGTGTTTTCCTGCTTTCTGCTGTGTCTTAAATGTAGATGTTTTGCCCTCTAGCCAGGTATCTAAAATCTGAGTGTTTTCTGCTTGCTGCTGTGTCTTGAATTGAGGTGTTTTTTGCACTTGCCAGGTATCTCATTTATGAGGGGTTTCCTACTTGGTCCTTTTTCTCAAATTTAGGCATTTTTCCTCAGGAGCGAGATATCTCACATTTGAGTGTTTTCCTATTTGCTGATCTGTCTCGAATATAGTCATTTTCCCAACTAGCCAGATATCTCAAATCTCAATTTTTTTCCTGCTTGCTGCTGTATCTCAAATTTCAGCTTTTTTCCCACTAGTCATGTATCTCAAATCTGAGAGTTATCCTACTTGCTGCTGAGTCTCTAATTATGGTATGTTTCCCACTTGCAAGGTATCTGAAGTGCTTTCCTAGTTGCTGCTGTGTATGGAATGAAGACATTGTTCCCACTTGCTAGGTATCTCAAATGTGAGTGCTTTCCTACTTGGGACGGTGTTTCTAATTTAGGCATTTCTCTCACATGGCAGGTATCTCACATGTGCGTGTTTTCCTGCTTGCTCCAGTGTCTTGAATTTAGGTGTTTTCACCCTCTAGTGGGGTATCTCCTAATTCCTATTTTCTGCTTTGTCTCAAATTTCGATGTTTGTCCCACTAGCTAGGTATCTTAAATTTGACTGTGTTCCATCTTGCTGCTCTTTATCGAATTTAGGAATTTTCCCCACTTGTCAGGTAAGTCAAATCTGATTATTTTTTCATGTGCTGCTGTGTCTCGAATTTAGGCATTTCTCCAGCCTGCCAGGTATATCAAATGTGAGCGTTTTTCTGCTTGCTGCTGTGCCTTGAATTTAGGTGTTTTCCCACTCTAGCCAGTTATCTTAAATCAGAGTGTTTTCCGGCTTGCTGCTGTGTCTTGAATTTAGGCATTTCTCCCACTTGCCAGGTATCTCACATTTGAGTTGTTTCCTTCTTTTTGCTGTGTCTTTAATTTAGGTGTTTTCCCCTTGCGAAAGGTATTTCAAATTCGAGTGGTTTCCTGTTTGCTGCTGTGTCTTGAATTTAGGTGCTTTGCCACTAGCCTAGTATCTCAAATCTGAGTGTTTACCTACTTTCTGCTGTGTCTCAAATGTAGATTTTTTTCCCATTAGCCATGTATCTTAAATTTGAGTATTTTCCTGTGAGTGTTTTCATGCTTGCTGCTGTGTCTTGAATGTAGGTGTTTTCCCCACTAGCAAGATATCTCAAATCTGATTATTTTAATGCTTGCGGCAGTGTCTTGAATTGAGGTCTTTTTCCCACTGGCCAGGTATCTCAAATGTGGGTGTTATCCTATTTGCTGCTGTGTCTCAAATGTACTTGTTTATTCCACTAGCCAGGAATCACACATCTGAGTGTTTTCCTACTTGATGTTGTGCCTCAAATTTCAGAATGTTTCCCACTTGCCAGATATCTCAAATCTGAGTATTTTGTTCATGTGCTGCTGTGTCTCGAATTTAGGCATTACATCCGACTTCCCAGGTATCTCAAAAGTGAGTGTTTTCCTGGTTGCTGCTGTGTCTTAAATTTTGGTGTTTTCCCCTCTAGCCAGTTATCTCAAATGTGAGTGTTTTCCTGCTGTCTGCTGTGTCTTGAATTTGAGTGTGTTTCCCACAGCCAGGTCTCTCAAATCTGACTGGTTTCCTACTTGCTGCTGTGTATCACATGTAGGTGTTATTTCCCACAAGCCAGGTATCTCATGTCTGAGTGTTTTTCTGCTTGCTGCTCTGTCTTCAATTTAGGGTTTTTCCTCATCTAGCCAGGTATCTCAAATCTGAGTGTGTTCCTGCTTCCCACTGTGTCTTGAATGTAGGTGTTTTTCCCACTAGCCAGGTATATCAAATCTGAGTGGTTTCCTACTTGCTGCTGTGTCTCGAATTTAGGTGTTTTCACACTAGCCAGTTATCTAAAATCTGAGTGTTTTCCTACTTTCTGCTTTTTCTCAAATGTAGATGTTTTTCCCACTAGCCAGGTATCTTAAATTTGAGTGTTTTCCTACTTCCTGCTGTTTCTCGAATTTAGGGATTTTCTGCATTTGTCAGGTATCTGTCAGGCTGAGAGGTCCTGTATCCGCGGAAGCTGCTGAACCCCCGACAATCCCCCTGAGATGTAAAAGGATAATAATAAAAAGGAAACTTGAATAAAAGAAGGAAACCTGACAGTACCCCCCTCCTAATGCCCAGTCTCTCGGCCTATCTTGTGTGGGTTTTTAGCATGAAACTTAGCAACTAAACGAGGGGCATGTACATCAACTGAATCTTCCCAAGATCGTTCCTCCGGTCCATATCCCTCCCAATCAATCAAATACTGCAACCTTCCCCTCACTTTCCTAGAATCCAAAATTTGTTTAACCACAAATTCCTCAGATGAATCCTCCAAAATCACAGGGGAAGGTGGTGTTCTGAATCTAGTTCCTGAACAAACTGGTTTTAAAAGACTAACATGAAAAGTAGGATGTACCTTCAACTGCTTGGGTAATTTCAATCGTACTGCCACAGGGTTGATGATTTTCTCTACCTCAAACGGGCCCACAACTCTTGGACTGAACTTATTCTTCCCCTTAATTTTTAGGTATCGGGTAGAAAGCCAAACTAAGTCTCCCACCTTATATTCGGGTCCATTTTTTCTTCTCAAATCGGCATATCTCTTATATTTCAACTTATTTTCTCCCAGAACCTTTTTTGCTCTATCCAAGTTATTTTTCATTATCAACAAACGATCTTCCACTCTAGGATTCCCTGAATCTTCCTCCAACACCTCAAAACTCAGAAAACGAGGATGAAACCCACAACCCAACAAGAAAGGGGACATAGAAGTAGCATCTTTTCCACAATTGTTGTAAGAGAAGTTTTCCTGCCACTTTCTCATCAAATACGTCCCAGAAATCTTTGTAACACTGGGGAAGTTGACCCACTACAGCTCCCACATCATGACCTCCAATTCCAGTCTCAGCCAGAAAACTAGACACGGAATTACTTTGTTTTACCTCTTCCTCTAAGAGACTTCCTGAAAAGCAATTCTCTTTACAAAAATCGGATTGCATGTCAATTGTCCTAGCACTCCAATCAATTAGGGGATTATGGAGAGTAAGCCAAGGCATGCCCAAGATAATCTTCAACAAAGGAGCATCAATTAACTCAAACGAAATTATCTCTTTGTGACCTCCTGATAACTCCAAAGTTAAAGAACCAGTTCTATGAGTAATAGGACCAGAAGATAAACATGTACCATCAACAGCCCTAGCCTGCTCTACAACCTCCTTCAGAATAATTGGAATTCCCAACGATTTGGCCAGACCCCAATCCATGAAATTCCCAGTCGCACCCGAGTCAATCATTACAGGACCATTTCCCTTACACTCCAAATCAAAAAATAAGGATACATTTATGGTTATATGAGGAACCGCTGTCTGCACCGTATTAGCAATCTGTTGTACCTTGACTGCTGAGGAAGAAGTCTTCTTGGGAGTGTAAGGACAGTTTCCTAAAAAGTGCCCACCTCTTCCACAGTATAAACACAGATTATTATCTCTCCTCCTAGTCTTTTCCTCCACTGTTAACGGGCCTCTGATTCTTGGAGATGAATTATTCCCTTTGGGTTTACTCTCTATTTTAGGTCTATCTACTCTAAGTATAGACTTTACATCACTCTGACCATGACGTCTCTCTGCCTTCCTTTCACTCAAACGGAAGTCCAATTGAATAACCAAATCAATCAGACCTTCACAAGTAGGAGGGCGTTCTACTACTCCAGACAAAGCATCCTTTAACTCATCTCTAAGGCCCCGATAAAACAACGAGGCCTCTTTAACCTCGGGCCACTTGCTTTCTAACACAAGGGACTTAAATTGTGTTATATAAGCAATCAAGTCTCTATTACCTTGTTTTAATTCTAAAAGTTCACCATCTACTTCCAGAGATAACTGTCTTCTATCAAACATTTTTCGGAATATCTCTAAAAAACTGGTATAATTTTCTAAAACCGCACTCTTTTGACTCACCAACAACCCAGCCCAAGCAGATGCCTCCCCAGAAAGATATGACAACATAAATGTTATCTTCGAAGCATCCAATGGAAATAATTCTAGTCTACTCATAAAATGTAATTCACATTGTGTTAAGAACACCCTAAATCTCTTGGAATCCCCATGATAACGTTCTGGGGGCGCCAAAGGAACTGGCATAATTATACTTCTTACCCCTTCTGCCACTGAAGGCGCCCGTTGTATGTGTGGTAACTGATCTTCTCTTTCTAACTCAGGTGGAGAACCTGCGCCCCCTGAAACCTCATCCTCTCTCCTTTCTCCCCTCTGTTGAATTTGTGTAACTTTAACACTTAAGTCATCTACCTTTTGACTAAGTAAGGCATTTTCTTCCCGAGAAATTTTCAACTCCTCCCGTAACTCCCTAATCAAAGATCCTAACATCTCCATGGATTCGTCGGGGTTCATGACAGCTCGGGCGGACTAAATTATTGGCCTTTCATTCTGTCAGGCTGAGAGGTCCTGCATCCGCGGAAGCTGCTGAACCCCCGACAATCCCCCTGAGATGTATTTCCCAGAACTAGTTTTCAATACAGCTCTGTAAACTACACCCCAAAGGGAAAGGGGGAATGGGACAACAAAACAACACCAGGCAGACTGCGTCAAGGCTAATCAGTGCTGAACCTGCAGAGGATAAAGAATAACATATACACTTCCTTAATTCACTTACTTAACCTTATGAATGGAAAGTCATTAATCCTTAACTAATAATTGAGAATCCTACCTGGTTCTTCTCTTGAAATTTCTTAGAGAAGCGGATAAGAAGCTGAAAATCTCTCTTACTTGCGATAATTGAAATTCCCAGCAACTTCTTACATTAGGCAAAACTGGAAGTCTTAGTTCTCTGTTTGTCTTTTTTCCAACATGCACTGGTAGTTCAATTAGATTGTCTTTAAAATGTTCTTTCTTGTCTTTTCAAAACTTTTCAAACTATTTATAATTATCTTGAGTCTTTGAATCCTTGAAGAAAGAGGAAACACGTGCTAACTGCACACGCAGGTATTTTCCATTAAAATTATCGATGAACTTCACGTAGAAATCTTCCTGGTTGAAGAACACGCGCAAACGGATGAAGACGCGTGATCAAAATAATCCACACGCGCAAAAAATCCACACGCGCAATAATTCACACGCGCAATAATGTTCTCCTGCGAGACACGCGAAATAAGAACACCCGCGCTATTGAGTTCAAACGCAACGAAGTGATTCTCACGCGCAAAATCACTCGCGATGGAAAAAACACACGCGCACTCACATGGCACGCGACGAACAGATTCTCGCGCTTTATACCCCCGCGCTAAAAATCACACGCGCTTAGTATTTCACACGCGCTTTGTACACCCGTGCTAAAAATCACACGTGCTATGTATTTCACACGCGCTTTGTATTTCACACGCGCTTTGTACACTCGCGCTAAAAATCATACGCGCCTTGTATTTCACACGCGCTTAGTATTTCACACGCGCTTAGTATTTCCCACGCGCTTTGTAGTTCTCACGCAGCGTAAAGCTTTTCGCGCAAAGGATCACCCGCACAATAAAACACACACGCGTTTAAAATGGCACGAGACCAACCTCTACTCGCGCTCGGAATACACACGCTAGAAAGCACGTGCTCACGTGAATACGCACGCGACAGTCAAAATCTCGCGCTAAGGAACACCGCACTGGAAACACAAGCGCACTCCGATAGTTCAATAGTTTTAGTAGAAACACTACTTTTAACGAATTTTCAAGGAGACTGTTATTAAGATGAACAGATTTACAGTAGAAATAAAGTCACTTATCTCCTGAGCGAATTCACAAAGATTTCCTGCTTTTCCTATCTTCAAAACGAATTCCTGCCAGCTGAAGACTTCTCCTGAACCCCCAAGAAAGTAGCCGCTCAACTGCTGAGATCTGAAGGATAAAATCCACCAGGCCTAATACTAAAGCAGGAGCAGCCACTGAACACGTCCTCTCAGATGGGGTTTTGATGATGAAAGGCACAGAGTGACAGTTTAGAATGTTCATTGTTGTTCAGCATTGTCTTCTAGCCAATCAGAGCTGTCACTGTGAGGCTCCATCTTGCCTTGGGTCAGAACCAGGATTCTGAATCAACAAGTTAAGGCCTAACCAACTATAATGGAAAACTTCCCACCCACACAAAGCTAATCTGAAAAGGATAATAATAAAAAGGAAACTTGAATAAAAGAAGGAAACCTGACAGTATCTCAAATCTGATCATTTTTTTATGTGCTGCTGTGTCTCGAATGTAGGCATTCCTCCGACTTGCCAGGTATCTGAAATGTGACTGTTTTCCTGCTTGCTGCTGTGTCTTTAATTGAGGTGTTTTTCCCACTTTCCAGGTATCTCAAATTTGAGTGTTATCCTATTTGCTACTGTGTGTAGAAATACTTATTTATTCCACTACCCAGGTTTCACAAATCTGAGTGTTTTCCTGCTTGCTGCTCTGTCTTCGATTTAGGGGTTTTCCTGATCTAGCCAGGTATCTCAAATCTGAGTGTGTTCTTTCTTGCTGCTGTGTCTCGAATTTAGGTGCTTTTCCCACTAGCCAGGTATCTCAAATCTGAGTGGTTTTCTACTTGCTGCTGTGTCTCAAATTTAGGCATATATCCCATTTGCCAGGTATCTCACATTAGAGTGTTTTCCTGCTTGCTGCTGTTTATTGAATGTAGGTGTTTTCACACTAGAAAGGTATCTCAAATTTGAGTGTTTACCTGCTTGCTCCTGTGTCTTGAATTGAGGTGTTTTTTCCACTTTCCAGGTATCTCAAATTAGAGTGTTATCCTATTTGCTGCTGTGTGTCGAATGCACTTGTATTTTTCCACTAGCCAGGTATCTCAAATCTGAGTGTTTTCCTGCTTGCTGCTCTGTCTTCAATTTAGGTGTTTTCCCCATCTAGCAAGGTATCTCAAATCTGAGTGTTTCCTGCTTGCTGTTGTGTCTTGAATTTTGGGTGTTTTTCCCACTAGCCAGGCATCTCACATTTGAGTGTTTTCCTGCTTGATACTGTGTCTTAAATGTAGGTGTTTTGCCTTATAGCCAGTTATCCAAAATCTAAGTGTTTTCCTGCATGCTGCTTTGTCTTGAATTTAGGTGTTTTTCCTACTAGCCAGGTATCTCAAATATGAGTGGTCTCTTGCTTACTGCTTTGTCTTTAATTAAGGTATTCTTCCCTGCCAACCAGGTATCTCAAATCTGAGTGTTTTCCTGCTTGTGGTTGTGTCTTGAATGTGGATGTTTTCCCACTAGCCAAGTATCTCAAATATGACTGGTTTCCTGCTTGCTGCTGTTTCTTGAATTTACGTGTTTTCACACTAGAAAGGTATCTCAAATTTGAAGGGTTTCCTGCTTGCTGCTGTGTCTTGAATTGAGGTGTTTTTCCCACTGGCCAGGTATCTCAAATGTGAGTGTTATCCTCTTTGCCTCTGTGTCTCGAATGCACATGTTTATTCCACTAGCCAGGAATCACAAATCAAGTGTTTTCCTGCTTGATGTTGTGCTTCAAATTTCAGAATGTTTCCCACTTGCCAGGTATCTCATATTTGATTGTTTTCCTGCTTGCTGCTGTGTCTTACATTTAGGTGCTTTCCCATAAAGCCAGTTATCTAAAGTCTGAGTGTTTTCCTGTTTGCTGCTGTGTCTCAAATATAGCCGTTTTTCCCCATTAGTCAGCTATCTCAAATCTGAGTGTTTTCTTATTTGCTGGTGTGCTTGAAATTTCAGCTTTTTCCCACTAGCCAAGTATCTCAAATCTGAGAGTAATCATACTTGCTGCTGAGTCTGAAATTTTGCCATGTTTCCCACTTGCCAGGTATCTGAAGTCCTTTCCTACTTGCTGCTTTGTGTGGAATGAAGGCATTTTTCCCACTTGCCAGGTATCTCAAATCTGAGGGTTTATCTAATTCCTGCTGTGTCTTGAATTTAGCTGTTTTCCCCTCTAGACAGTTATCTAAAATCTGAGTGTTTTCCTGCTTGCTGCTATTTCTTCAATTTTCGTGTTTCTTGCATTTGCCAAGTATCTCACATATAGGTGTTTTCTTGAATGTAGGTGTTTTCCACCTCTAGCCAGGTATCTCAAATCTGAGTGTTTTCCTGCGTACTGCTGTGTCTTGAATTTGAGTGGTATTCCCACTAGCCAAGTATCTCAAATCTGACTGGTTTCCTACTTGCTGCTGTGTATCACATTTAGTCATTTTCCCCCCACAAATAAGGTATCTCACATGTGAGTGTTTTCCTGCTTGCTGCTCTGTCTTCAATTTAGGTGTTTCTCCCTTGAGCCAGGTATCTCACATGTGAGTCTTTTCCTGTTTGCCGCTCTAACTTTTAGGTGTTTTCCCACTAGACAAGTATCTTAAATTTGATGATTTACCTACTTGCTGCTGTTTCTCAAATTTAGGGATTTTCCCCAATTGTCAGGTATATCAAATCAGATTATATTTTTATGTGCTGCTGTGTCTAGAATTTAGGAATTTCTTCTGACTTGCCAGGTATCTCAAAGGTGAGTGTTTTCCTACTTGCTGCTGTGTCTGCAATTTAGGTATTTCTACCCATGAGCCAGGTTCTCACATTTGAGTGTTTTCCTGCTTGCTGCTGTGTCTTGAATTTAGGTGTTTTCCGAGTCTAGCCAGGTATCTCAAATCTGAGTGTTTTCCTGCTTGCTGCTATGTCTTGAATTTAGGTGTTTTTCAAACTAGCCAGTTATCTGAAATCTTTGTGTTTTCCTATTTGCTGGTGTGATTGAAATTTCATCTTTTTCCCACTAGTCACGTACCTCAAATCTGAGAGTTATCCTATTTGCTGCAGAGTATCACATTTCTGCATGTTTTCCACTTGCCAGGTAGCTGAAGTGCTTTCCTTCTTGCTGCTGTGTATGGAATGAAGGCATTTTTCCCACTTGTCACGTACCTCAAATCTGAGTGTTTTCCTAATTGCTGCAGAGTATCACATTTCTGCATGTTTCCCACTTGCCAGGTAGCTGAAGTGCTTTCTTTCTTGCTGCTGTGTATGGAGTGAAGGCATTTTTCCCACTTGTCAGGTATCTCAAATCTGAGTGTTTTCCTAATTGCTGCTGTGTCTTGAATGTGGGTGTTTTCCTCATCGAGCCAGGTATCTCAAATCTGAGAATTTTCCTGCTGGCTTCTGTGTCTTCAATTCATGTATTTTCCCTCTTGCACCAGGTATCTCAAATTTGAGTGTTTTCCTGATTGCTGCTGTGTCTTGAATTTAGGTGTTTTACCCTCTAGCCAGTTATCTAAAATCTGAGTGTTTTCCTGTTTGCTGCTGTGTCTTGAGTTTTTGTGTTTCTCCCATTTGCCAGGTATCTCACATGTGAGTGTTTTCCTGCATGCGGCTGTGTCTTGAATTTAGGTGTTTTCCCATCTGGCCGGTTATCTAAAAACGGAGTGTTTTGCTGCTTGCTGCTGTGTCTTGAATTTAGGTATTTCTCACACTTGCCAGGTATCTCACATGTGAGTGTTTTTTTGCTTGCTGCTCTCTCTTCAATATAGGAGTTTTCCCCGCCCAGCCAGGTATCTCAAATCTGAGTGTTTTCCTGCTTGCTGCTGTGTCTTGAATTTGGGTGTTTTTCCCACTAGACAAGTATCTCAAATATGACTGGTTTCCTACTTGCTGCTGTGTCTGATATTTAGGCATGTTTACTCACGAACCAGGTATCTCACATTTGATTGTTTTTCTGCTTGCTACTCTGTCTTTAATTCAGGTGTTTCTCCCTCTTGCAAAGTATCTCACCATGAGTGTTTTCCTGCTTGCTGCTCTGTTTTGAATTCAGATGTTTTCCCCCTCTAGCCAGGTATCTCAAATCTGACTGGTTTCCTACTTGCTGCTGTGTATAACATTTAGGCGTTTTACCCCATGAGCCAGGTATCTCCAATATGAGTATTTTCCTGCTAGCTGCTGTGTCTTGAATTGAGGTGTTTTTCCCACTGGCCAGTTATGTCAAATGTGAGTGTTATCCTATTTGCCGCTGTGTCTCGAATGTACATGTTTACTCCACTACTCAGGAATCGCAAATCTGAGAGTTTTCTTACTTGATGTTGTGCCTCAAATTTCAGAATTTTCATTGGATTTTCCCCAATTGTCAGGTATTTCAAATCAGAATATTTTTTTATGTCCTGCTGTGTCTAGAATGTAGGCATTTCTTCTGACTTGCCAGGTATCTCAAAGGTGAATGTTTTCCTACTTGCTGCTGTCTCTGTAATTTAGGTATTTCTACCCATGAGCCAGGTTCTCACATTTGAGTGTTTTCCTGCTTGCTTCTGTGTCTTGAATTTAGGTGTTTTCCCAGTCTAGCCAGATATCTCAAATCTGAGTGTTTTCCTGCTTGCTGCTATGTCTTGAATTTAGGTGTTTTTCAAACTAGCTAGTTATCTAAAATCTGAGTGTTTTCCTATTTGCTGGTGTGCTTGAAATTTCATCTTTTTCCCACTAGTCACGTACCTCAAATCTGAGAGTTATCCTACTTGCTGCAGAGTATCACATTTCTGCATGTTTCCCACTTGCCAGGTAGCTGAAATGCTTTCCTTCTTACTGTTGTGTATGGAATGAAGGCATTTTTCCCACTTGTCAGGTATCTCAAATCTGAGTGTTTTCCTAATTGCTGCTGTGTCTTGAGTTTGGGTGTTTTCCCCATTGAGCCAGGTATCTCAAATCTGAGAGTTTTCCTGCTGGATTCTGTGTCTTCAATTCATTTATTTTCCCTCTTGCACCAGGTATCTCAAATTTGAGTGTTTTCCTGATTGCTACTGTGTCTTGAATTTAGGTGTTTTCCCATCTAGCCGGTTATCTAAAAACTGAGTGTTTTGCTGCTTGCTGCTGTGTCTTGAATTTAGGTGTTTCTCACACTTGCCGGGTATCTCACATGTGAGTGTTTTCCTGCTTGCTGCTCTCTCTTCAATATAGGAGTTTTCCCCGTCCAGCCAGGTATCTCAAATCTGAGTGTTTTCCTGTTTTCTGCTGTGTCTTCAATTTGGGTTTTTTTCCCACTAGACAAGTCTTTCAAATATGACTGGTTTCCTATTTGCTGCTGTGTCTGATATTTAGGCATGTTTACTCACGAGCCAGGTATCTCACATTTGAGTGTTTTTCTGCTTGCTACTCTGTCTTGAATTTAGGTGTTTTCCCTGTCTAGTCGGTATATCAAATCTGAGTGTTTTCCTGCTTGCCTCTGTGTCTTGAATTTAGGTGTTTCTCCCTCTTGCAAAGTATCTCACCATGAGTGTTTTCCTGCTTGCTGCTCTGTTTTGAATTCAGATGTTTTCCACCTCTAGCCAGGTATCTCAAATCTGACTGGTTTCCTACTTGCTGCTGTGTATAACATTTAGGCGTTTTACCCCATGAGCCAGGTATCTCACATATGAGTGTTTTCCTGCTTGCTGCTCTGTCTTCAACTTAGGTGTTTCCCCCTCGAGCCAGGTATGTCACAGGTGAGTGTTTTCCTGCTTGCTGCTGTGTCTTGAATTTAAGTGTTTTTCCACTAGACAGGTATCTTAAATTTGAGTGTTTTCCTATTTGCTGCTGTTTCTCGAATTTAGGGATTTTCCCCAATTATCAGGTATCTCAAATCAGATTTTTTTTTTATGTGCTGCTGTGTCTAGGATTTAGGCATTTCTTCCGACTTGCCAGGTATCTCACATGTGAGTTTTTTCCTGCTTTTTGCTGTGTTTTAAATGTAGGTGTTTTCCCCTCTAGGCAGGTATCTCCAATATGAGTGTTTTCCTGCTAGCTGCTGTGTCTTGAATTGAGGTGTTTTTCCCACTGGCCAGGTATCTCAAATGTGAGTGTTATCCTATTTGCTGCTGTGTCTCGAATGTACATGTTTATTCCACTACCCAGGAATCGCAAATCTGAGTGTTTTCCTACTTGATGTTGTGCCTCAAATTTCAGAATGTATCCTACTTGCAAGGTATCTCAAATCTGAGTATTTCTTTCAGGTGCTTCTGTGTCTCTAATTAAGGCATTACTTCCGACTTCCCAGGTATCTCAAATGTGAGTGTTTTCCGTCTTGCTGCTCTGTCTTAAATGTTGGTGTTTTCCCCTCTAGCAAGTTATCGCAAATCTGAGTGTTTTCCTGCATGCTGCTTTGTCATGAATTTAGGTGTTTTTCCCACTAACCAGGTATCTCAAATATGAGTGGTTTCCTGCTTACTGCTTTGTCTTTAATTAAGGTATTCTTCTCTGCTAACCAGGTATCTCAAATCTGAGTGTTTTCCTGCTTGTGGTTGTGTCTTGAATGTGGGTGTTTCCCACTAGCCAAGTATCTCAAATATGACTTGTTTCCTGCTTGCTGCTGTTTCTTGAATTTAGGTGTTTTCACACTAGAAAGGTATCTTAAATTTGAGCGGTTTCCTGCTTGCTGCTGTGTCTTGAATTGAGGTGTTTTTCCCACTGGCCAGGCATCTCAAATGTGAGTGTTATCCTCTTTGCTTCTGTGTCTCGAATGCACATGTTTATTCCACTAGCCAGGAATCACAAATCGAGTGTTTTTCTGTTTGATGTTGTGCTTCAAATTTCAGAATGTTTCCCACTTGCCAGGTATCTCATATTTGATTGTTTTCCTCCTTGCTGCTGTGTCTTGAATTTAGGTTTTTTCCCCATCTAGCCTGGTATCTAAAATCTGACTGGTTTCCTACTGCTGCTGTGTATCACATTTAGGCATTTTCCCCATGAGCCAGGTATCTGACATGTGAGTGTTTTCCTGCTTGCTGCTGTGCCTTGAATTTAGGTCTTTCCCCCCTCGAGCCAGGTATCTCAAATCTGAGTGTTTTCCTGCTTGCTGCTGTGTCTTGAAGTTAGGTGTTTTCCCTGTCTAGCCAGGTATCTCAAATCAGAGTGTTTTCCTGCTTGCTGCTGTGTCATGAATTAAGTTGTGTTCACCTTCGAGCCAGGCATCTCAAATCTGAGTGTTTTTCTGCTTGCTCCTGTGTCTTAAATTTAGGTTTTTTCCCATCTAGCCGGTTGTCTAAAATTGGAGTGTTTTGCTACTTGATGCTGTGTCTTGAATTTAGGTGTTTCTCACACTTGCCAGGTATCTCACACATGAGTGTTTTCCTGCTTGCTGCTCTGTTTTGAATTTAGGTGTTTTCCCCTCTAGCCAGATATTTGAAATCTGACTGGTTTCCTACTTGCTGCCTGTATCACATTTAGGCATTTTCCCCCACAAACCAGGTATCTCACATGTGAGTGTTTTCCGGCTTGCTGCTCTGTCTTCAATTTAGGCGTTTCTCCCTCGAGCCAGGTATCTCACATGTGAGTGTTTTCCTGCTTGCCGCTCTAACTTGAATTTAGGTGTTTTCACACTAGAAAGGTATCTCAAATTTGAGGGGTTTCCTGCTTGCTGCTGTGTCTTGAATTGAGGTGTTTTTCCCACTGGCCAGGTATCTCAAATGTGAGTGTTATCCTCTTTGCTTCTGTGTCTCGAATGCACATGTTTATTCCACTAGCCAGGAATCACAAATCAAGTGTTTCCCTGCTTGATGTTGTGCTTCAAATTTCAGAATGTTTCCCACTTGCCAGGTATCTCATATTTGATTGTTTTCCTCCTTGCTGCTGTGTCTTGAATTTAGGTTTTTTCCCCGTCTAGCCTGGTATCTAAAATCTGACTGGTTTCCTACTTGCTGCTGTGTATCACATTTAGGCATTTTCCAGATGAGCCAGGTGTCTGACATGTGAGTGTTTTCCTGCTTGCTGCTGTGCCTTGAATTTAGGTCTTTCCCCCCTCGAGCCAGTTATCTCAAATCTGAGTGTTTTCCTGCTTGCTGCTGTGTCTTGAATTTAGGTGTTTTCCCTGTCTAGCCAGGTATCTCAAATCAGAGTGTTTTCCTGCTTGCTGCTGTGTCATGAATTAAGTTGTGTTCACCTTCGAGCCATGCATCTCAAATCTGAGTGTTTTTCTGCTTGCTCCTGTGTCTTAAATTTAGGTTTTTTCCAATCTAGCCGGTTGTCTAAAATTGGAGTGTTTTGCTACTTGATGCTGTGTCTTGAATTTAGGTGTTTCTCACACTTGCCAGGTATCTCACACATGAGTGTTTTCCTGCTTGCTGCTCTGTTTTGAATTTAGGTGTTTTCCCCCTCTAGCCAGATATTTGAAATCTGACTGGTTTCCTACTTGCTGCTGTGTATCATATTTAGGCATTTTCCCCCACAAACCAGGTATCTCACATGTGAGTGTTTTCCGGCTTGCTGCTGTGTCTTCAATTTAGGTGTTTCTCCCTCGAGCCAGGTATCTCACATGTGAGTGTTTTCCTGCTTGCCGCTCTAACTTGAATTTAGGTGTTTTCACAATAGAAAGATATCTCAAATTTGAGGGGTTTCCTGCCTGCTGCTGTGTCTTGAGGTGTTTTTCCCACTAGCCAGGTATCTCAAATCTGAGTGTTATCCTCTATGCTTCTGTGTCTCGAATGCACATGTTTATTCCACTAGCCAGGAATCACAAATCGAGTGTTTTCCTGCTTGATGTTGTGCTTCAAATTTCAGAATGTTTCCCACTTGCCAGGTATCTCATATTTGATTGTTTTCCTCCTTGCTGCTGTGTCTTGAATTTAGGTTTTTTCCCCGTCTAGCCTGGTATCTCAAATCTGTCTGGTTTCCTACTGCTGCTGTGTATCACATTTAGGCATGTTTCCCCATGAGCCAGGTATCTCACATGTGAGTTTTTTCCTGCTTGCTGCTGTGCCTTGAATTTAAGTCTTCCCCCCCCTCGAGCCAGGTATCTCAAATTTGAGTGTTTTCCTGCTTGCTGCTGTGGCTTGAATTTGAGTGTTATTCCCACTAGCCAAGTATTTGAAATATGACTGGATTCCTACATGCATCTGTGTCTGAAATTTTGGTATTTTTACCCACGAGCCAGGTATCTCACATTTGAGTGTTTTCCTGTTTGCTGCTGTGTCATGAATTTAGTTGTGTTCACCTTCGAGCCAGGTATCTAAAATCTGAGTGTTTTCCTATTTGCTGGTGTGCTTGAAATTTCATCTTTTTCCCACTAGTCACGTACCTCAAAACTGAGAGTTATCCTACTCACTGCTGAGTTTCAAATTTCTGCATGTTTCCCCCTTGCCAGGTAGCTGAAGTGCTTTCCTTCTTGCTGCTGTGTATGGAATGAAGGCACGTTTCCCACTTGTCATGTATCTCAAATCTGAGTGTTTTCCTAATTGCTGCTGTGTCTTGAGTTTGGGTGTTTTCCCCATCGAGCCAGGTATCTCAAATCTGAGAGTTTTCCTGCTGTCTTCTGTGTCTTCAATTCATGTATTTTCCCTCTTGCGCCAGGTATCTCAAATCTGAGTGTTTTCCTGTTTGCTGCTGTGTCTTGAATTTTCGGGTTTCTCCCATTTGCCAGGTATCTCACATGTGAGTGTTTTCCTGCTTGCTGCTGTGTCTTCAATTTAGGTGTTTTAACCATCTAGCCAGGTATCTCAAATCTGAGTGTGTTCCTGCTTGCTGCTGTGTCTCGAATTTAGGCATTTCTCCCACTTGCCAGGTATCTCACATGTGAGTTTCTTCCTGCTTGCTGCTGTTTCCTGATTTTAGGTGTTTTCACACTAGCCAGGTATCTCAAATCTCAAGGTTTTCCTACTTTCTGCAGTGTCTCAAATTTAGATGTATTTCGCACTTGCCAATTATCTTAAATTTTAGTGTTTTCCTACTTGCTGCTTTTTCTCGAATTTAGGGATTTTCCCCAATTGTCAGGTATCTCAAATCTGTGTATGTGTTGCTGTGTCTCAAATTTAGGCATTTCTTCCGACTTGCCAGGTAGCTCAAATTTGAGTGTTTTCCTGCTTGCTGCTGTGTCTTTAAGTTAGGTGTTATTCCCACTAGCCAACTATCTCAAATATGACTGGTTTCCTACTTGCTGCTGTGTCTGGAATTTAGGCATTTTTACCCACAAGCCAGGTATCTCACATTTTACAGCCTGATTCGTGGAATTATTTCTGTGAAAAACGCAAATTTATGCGCCGATACTTCAAACAGGGATTTTCGGGCAGAAATGCGTGCAAATCTGCATTTTTCACGCAAATAATTCCATGAATCAGGCTGAGCCAGGTGTCTGACATGTGAGTGTTTTCCTGCTTGCTGCTGTGCCTTGAATTTAGGTCTTTCCCCCCTCGAGCCAGTTATCTCAAATCTGAGTGTTTTCCTGCTTTCTGCTGTGTCTTGAATTTAGGTGTTTTCCCCCTTGAGCCAGGTATCTCAAATCTGAGTATTTTCCTGCTTGCTGCTGTGTCTTGAATTTGAGTGTTATTCCCAAATATGACTGGTTTCCTACTTGCTGCTGTGTTTGAAATGTAGGCATTTTTACCCACGAGTCAGGTATCTCACATTTGAGTGTTTTCCTGCTTGCTACTGTTTACTGTTTATTGAATTTAGGTTATTTCCTCGTCTAGCCTGGTATCTGAAATCAGAGTGTGTGCCTGCTTGCTGCTTTGTCTTGAATTTAGGTCTTTTCCCATCTAGCTGGTTATCTAAAATCGGACTGTTGTCCTGCTTGCTGCTGTGAGTTGAATTTAGTTGTGTTCACCTTCAAGCCAGGTATCTCAAATCTGAGTGTTTTGCTGCTTGCTGCTGTGTCTTGAATGTAGGTGTTTCTCACACTTGCCAGGTATCTCACATGTGAGAGTTTTCCTGCTTGCTGCTCTGTCTTCAATTTAGGAGTTTCCCCGTCCAGCCAGGTATCTCAAATCTGAGTGTTTTCCTGCTTGCTGCTGTGCCTTGAATTGATGTGTTTCCCTCGTGGCCAGGTATCTCAAATGAGAGTGTTATCCTATTTGCTACTGTGTCTCAAATTTACATGTTCATTTCACTAGCCAGGAATCACAAATCTGAGTGTTTTCCTACTTGATGTAGTGCCTCAAATTTCAGAATGTTTCCCACTTGCCAGGTATCTCAAATCTGAGTATTTTGTTAATGTGCTGCAGTGTCTTGAATATAGGCATTTCTCCACTTGCCAACTATCTCACATGTGAGTGTTTTCCTGCTTGCTGCTTTGTCTTTTCCCCACAAGCCAAGTATCTTAAATCTGAGTGTTTTCCTATTTGCTGCTGAGTCTCAAATTTCTGCATGTTTCCCACTTGCCATGTATCTGAAGTGCTTTCCTTCTTGCTGCTGTGTATGGAATGAAGGCATTTTTCCCACTTTCCAGGTATCTCAAATCTCAGTGTTTTCCTAATTGCTGCTGTGACTTGAGTTTGGGTGTGTTCCCCATCGAGCCAGGTATCTCAAATCTGAGTGTTTTCCTGCTGGCTTCTGTGTCCTGAATTTATGTATTTTCCCTCTTGTACAGTATCTCAAATCTGAGTTTTTTTCTGATTGCTGCTGTGTCATGAATGTAGGTGTTTTCCCCTCTAGCCAGATATCTCAAATCTGAGTGTTTTCCTGCTTGCTGCTGTGTCTTTAATTTAGGTTTTTTCCCCCGCTAGCCAGGTATCTCAAATCTGAGAGTTTTCCTGTTTGCTGCTGTGTCTTGAATTTGGGTGTTTTTCCCACTAGCCAATTACCTCAAATATGACTGATTTCCTAATTGCTGCTGTGTCTTAACTTTAGGCATTTTTACTCACGAGCCAGGTAGTTCAGATTTGAGTGTTTTTCTGCTTGCTGCTGTGTCTTGAATTTAGGTGTTTCTCCCACTTGCCAAGTATCTCACCATGAGTGTCTTCCTGCTTGCTGCTGTGTTTTGAATTCAGGTGTTTCCCCCTCTAGCCAGGTAATGCAAATCTGACTGGTTTCACACTTGTTGATGTGTATCACATTTAGGCATTTTACAGCATGAGTCAGGTATCTCACATGTGATTGTTTTCCTGCTTGCTGTTCTGTCTTCAATTTAGGTTTTTGCCCCTTAAGCCAGGTATCTCACATGTGAGTGTTTTCCTACTTTCTGCTGTGTCTCAAATTTACATGTTTTTGTTCCCTAGTTAGGTATCCTAAATTTGAGGGTTTTCCTACTTGCTGCTGTTAGTCATATTTAGTATTTTCCCGAATTGTAAGGTATCTCTAATCTGATTATTTTTGTATGTGCTGCTGTGTCTAGAATTTAAGCATTTCTTCTGACTTGCCAGGTATTTCGAATCTGAGTGTTTTCCTGCTTGCTGCTGTGTCTTGAATTGAGGTGTTTTTCCCACTGGCCAGGTATCTCAAATGTGAGTGTCATCCTATTTGTTGCTAGGACTCAAATACACATGTTTATTTCACTAGCCAGGAATCACAAATCTGAGTGTTTTTCCTACTTGATGTTGTTCCTCAAATTTGAGAATGTTTCCCACTTGCCAGGTATCTCAAATCTGAATATATTTTTCATATGCTGCTGTGTCTCGAATTTAGGAATTTCTCCCATTTGCCAGGTATCTCACATGTGAGCGTTTTCCCGCTTGCTGCTGTGTCTTGAATTTATGTGTTTCCCCCCTTGAGCCAGGTATCTCAAATCTGAGTATTTTCCTGCTTTCTGCTATTTCTCGAATTTAGGCATTTCTTCCGACTTGAATTGAGGTGTTTTTCCCACTGACCAGGTATCTCAAATGTCAGTTTTATCCTGTTTGCTGTTGTTTCTCGGGTGTATATGTTTATTCCACTAGCCAGGACTCACAAATCAGAGCTTTTTTCCTACTTGAGGTTGTACCTCAAATTTCACAATGTTTCCCACTTGCCAGGTATGTCGAATCTGACTATATTTTTCATGTGCTGCTGTGTCTCGAATTTAGACATTTCTCCCACTTGCCAGGTATCTCACATGTGAGTGTTTTCCTGCTTGCTGCTGTGTCTTGAATTTGGGTGTTTATCCCACTAGCTAAGTATGTCAAATTTGACTAGTTTCCTACTTGCTCCAGTGTCTGAAATGTAGCCATTTTTACACACGAGCTAGGTATCTCACATTTGAGTGTTTTCCTCCTTGTTGCTGTGTGTTGAATTTAGGTGTTTTCCCTGCCAAGCCCAGTGTCTCAAATCTGCATATTTTCCTGCTTGCTGCTGAGTCTTGAATTTAGGTGTTTCTCCCACTTGCCAGGTATCTCAAATCTTGCAAGTTTCCTACTTGCTGCTGTGTATCACATTTAGGCATTTATCCACAGGAACCAGGTATCTCAGATGTGAGTGTTTTCCTGCTTGCTGCTGTGTCTTGAATTTAGATTTTTTTCCCACTAGCCAGGCATCTTAAATTTGATTGTTTTCCTACTTGCTGCTGTTTCTCTAATTTAGGAATTTTCCCCAATTGTCGGGTATCTCAAATCAGATTTTTTTATGTGCTGCTGTGTCTAAAATGTAGGCATTTCTTCCGACTTGCCAGGTATCTTAAATGTGAGTGTTTTCCTGCTTTCGGGTGTGTATTATATGTAGGTGTTTTCCCCTCTAGCAAGGTATCTCAAATCTGAGTGTTTTCCTGCTTGCTGTTGTGTCTTGAATGTAGGTGTTTTCCCTGTCTAGCCAGGTATCTGAAATCTGAGTTTTTCCTACTTGCTAATATGTCTTGAATTTGGGTGTTTTTCCCACTAGCCAAGTATCTGAAATATTAGTGGTGTCCTACTTGCTGCTGGGCCTGAAATTAAGGAATTTAACCCACGAGCCAGGTGCCTCACATTTGAGTGTTTTCCTGCTTGCTGCTGTGTCTTGAATTGAGATGTTTTTCCAACTAGCCAGATATCTCAAATATGAGTGTTTTGCTGCTTGCTGCTGTGTCTTGAATTTAGGCATTGTCCCCTCTAGCCAGTTATCTAAAATCTGAGTAATTTCCTGCTTTCTTCTGTGTCTTAAATGTAGGTGTTTTCCCCTCTAGCCAGGTATTTCGAATCTCAGTGTTTTCCTGCTTGCTGCTGTGTCTTGAATTGAGGTGTTTTTCCCACTGGCCAGGTATCTCAAATGTGAGTGTTATCCTATTTGCTGCTGGGACTCCAATACACATGTTTATTTCACTAGCCAGGAATCACAAATCTGAGTGTTTTCCCACTTGATGTTGTTCCTCAAATTTAGATGTTTTTCCCACTAGCCTGATATCTTAAATTTGAGAATTTACCTACTTGCTGCTGTTTCTCGAATTTAGGGATTTTCCCCAATTGTCAGGTATCTCAAATTTGAGTGGTTTCCTACTTGCTGCTGTGTCTCAAATGTAGATGTTCCTTCTACCCACTTGCTGATGTTTAACACATTTAGGGATTTTCCCCAATTGTCAGGTCTCTTGAATCTGATTATTTTTTATGTGCTGCTCTATCTTGAATGTAGGCATTTCCTCCAACTTGACAGGTATCTCAAATGTGAGTGTTTTTCTGCCTGCTGCTGTGACTTAAATTTAGGTTTTTCCCCTCTAGCTAGGTATCCCAAATCAGAGTGTTTTCCTGCTTGCTGCTGTTTCTTGAATTTGGCTGTTTTTCACACTAGCCAGGTATCTCAAATCTGACTGGTTTCCTACTTGCTGCTTTGTATCACATTTAGGCGTTTTTCCCCAGGAGCCAGTTATCTCACATGTGAGTGTTTTCCTGCTTGCTGCTCTGAATTTGATTTAGGTGTTTTCCTCATCTAGCCAGGTATCCAAAATCATAGTGTTTTCCTGCTTGCTGCTTTGTCTTGAATTTAGGCATTACTCCCACTTGCCAGAGATCTCACATTTGAGTGTTTTCCTGTTTGCTGCTGGGTCTTGAAATGCGTTTTTCCCACTGGCCCGGTATCTCAAATTTGAGTGTTTCCCTACTTGCTGTTGTACCTCAAACTTAAGAATGTTTCCCACTTGCCAGAAATCTCAAATCTGATTTTTTGTTTCATGTGCTGCTTTGTCTTGAATTTAGGCATTTCTCCCACTTTCTAGGTATCTCACATTTGAGTGTTTTCCTTCTTGCTGCTGTGTTTTGATTTTAGGTATTTCCCCCTCTAGCCAGGTATCTCAAATCTCAGTGTTTTCCTACTTTCTGCTGTGTCTCAATTTAAGATGCTTTTCCCACTAGCCAGGTGTCTCAAATGTGAGTGTTTTCCTGCCTGCTGCTGTTACTTAAGTGTATGTGTTTTCCCAAATAGCCTGGTATCTCAAATGTGAGTGTTTTCCTGCTGGCTGCTGTGTCTTGGATTTAGGCATTTCTCCCACTTTCCAGGCATCTCACATTTGAGTGTTTTCCTTCTTGCTTCTGTGTCTTGAATTTAGGTGTTTTCCCACTAGCTAGGTATCACAAATCTGAGTGTTTTCCTAGTTTCTGCTTTGTTTCAAATTTAGATGTTTTTCCCACTAGCCAGGTATCTTAAATGTGAGTATTTTCCTACTTGCTGCTGTTTCTTGAATGTAGGGATTTTACCCAATTGTCAGGTATTTGAAATCGGATTATGTTTTTATGTGCTGCTGCGTCTCAAATGTAGCCATTTCTTCCGACTTGCCAGGTATTTCAAATGTGAGTGTTTTCCTGCTTGCTGCTGTGTCTTGAATTTAGGTGTTTTCCCCGCTAGCCAGGTATCTCAAATCTGAGTGTTTTCCTGCTTGATGTTGTGTCTTGAATTTAGGTGTTTTCCCAGTCAAGCCAGTTATCTGAAATCTGAGTGTTTTCCTACTTGCTGCTGTGTCTTGAATTTATGTGTTTTCACCTCTAGCCAGTTATCTAAAATCCGAGTATTTTCTTGCATGCTGCTGTATCTTGAATTTAGGTGTTTTTCCCACTAGTCAGGTATCTCGAATATGAGTGGTTTCCTGCTTGCTGCTGTGGCTCGCATGTAGATGAATTTACCACTTGCTATATATCTCAAATCTGAGTGTTGTCACAGTTGCTGCTGTCTCTCGAATATCGGCATTTCCCCCACTTTCCTTTTATCTCAAATCTGAGTGTGTTCTTTCTTGCTGCTGCACCACACATTTTGGTGTATTTCCCTATTACCATATGTCTCATATCTGAATGTTTTTCATTTGCTGCTGTGTCTCAAATTTAGGGTTTTCTACAACTTGCCATGTATCACAAATTTGAGTGTTTTCCTATTGCTGATGTGTCTCAAATTTCAATTTTTAACCACTAGCAGGTTTCTCAAATCTGAGAGTTATTCTAACAGCTGCTCTTTCTCAAATGTAGGCATTTATACCACTTTCCAGGTGTCTCAAATCAGAGTGTTTTCCTACTTGCTGCTGTGTCTTGAATGTAGGTTTGTTTACCACTTGCAGACATCTCAAATCTGAATGTTTTCCTACTTGCTGCTGTGTCTCAAATGCAGGTATATTTACTACTTGCCAGATATCTAAAATATCAACATTTTACTACTTGCTACTGCATTTCAAATTTAGGTGTATCCCCCACTTGCCAGGGATCTCAAATCTGAGTGTTTTTTTTCATTTGCCCCAATGTGTCATATTTTATGCATTTTCCAAATAGCCAGGTATCTCAAATCAGAGTGTTACCCTACTTGCTGTTCTGTCTCATATTTAGGCATTTTTCCAACTAGATAGGTATCTCAAATGTGAGTGTTTTTCTACTTGCTGCTGTGTTTTGAATTTAGGGGTTTCCCCCACTGGACAGGTATCTCAAATGTGCGTGTTTTCATACTTGCTGCTGTGTCTCATATGTAGGCATTTTTCCCACTAGCCAGGTATCTGAAATGTGAGTTTTTCCTACTTGCTGCTGTGTTTCAAATTTAGGTTTTTTCCCACTCGACAGTTATCTCAAATATGAGTGTTTTCCTACTTGCTGCTGTGTCTCTTATTTTGGTATTTTCCCACTGGACAGGTATCTCAAATTTGAGTGTTTTCCTACTTGCTGCGGCATCTTCAATTTAGGCATTTCTCCTACTTGCCAGGTATCTCAAATGTGAGTGTTTTTCTACTTGCTGCTGTATCTCGAATTTAGGTGTTTTACCAGTGGACAGGTGTCTCAAATATGAGGATTCTTCTACTTCCTGCTGTGTCTCGAATTTAGGCGTTTTCCCCAGTAGCAAGGTATCGCCAACCTGAATGTTTTCCTACTTGCTGCTGTACCTCATATGTAGGCATTTCTCCCACTTGCCATGTATCTCAAATCTTAGTCTTTTCATACGTGCGGCTGTCTCTCGAATATAGGCATTTCCCTCATTTGCCTGGTATCTCAGATCTGAGTGTTTTCTTACTTGCTGCTGTGTCTCAAATGTAGGTGTATTTACTACTTGCCAGATATCTCAAATATCAGCATTTTCCTACTTGCTACTGCATTTCAAATTTAGGTGTATTTCCCACTTGCCAGGGATCTCAAAACTGAGTGTTTTTTTCATTTGCCCCACTGTGTCATATTTAGGCATTTTTCCCTATAGCCAGGTGTCTCAAATCAGAGCGTCTTCCTACTTCCTGCTGTGTCTCAAATTTAGGCATTTTCCCCACTAGCAAGGTATCACAAACTTGAGTGTTATCCTACTTGCTGTTCTCTCTCTCATATTTAGGCATTTTTCCAACGACCTAGGTATCTCAAATGTGAGTGTTTTTCTACTTGCTGATGTGTCTTGAATATAGGGGTTTTCCCACTGGACAGGTATCTCAAATGTGAGTGTTTATCTACTTGCTGCTGTGTCTCATATTTAGGCATTTTCCCCACTAGCCAGGTATCTGGAATGTGAGTTTTTTCTACTTGCTGCTTTGTCTCTTATTTTGGTGTTTTCCCACTGGACAGGTGTCTCAAATATGAGGTTTTTTCTACTTCCTGCTGTGTCTCGAATTTAGGCATTTTCCCAAGTTGCAAGGTATCGTCAACCTGAATGTTTTCCTACTTGCTGCTGTACCTCAAATATAGGCATTTCCCCCACTTTCATGGTATCTCAAATTGGAGTGTTTTCCTACCTGTTTCTGCACCACAAATGTAGGTCTATCTCACAATTACCAGGTCTCTCAAATCTGAATTTTTTTCATTTGCTGCTGTTTCTCAAATTTAGGGTTTTCTACAACTTGCCATGTATCACACATGGGAGTGTTTTACTTTTGCTGATGTGTCTCGAATGTCAGCTTTTTACCACTAGCAAGGTTTCTCAAATGTGAGAGTTATCCTACTTGCTACTGTGACTCGAATGTAGGTATGTATTCCACGTGCCTGGTATTTTAAATTGGAGTGTTTTAGTACTTGCTGCTTTGTCCCGAATGTAGGTGTTTTTACCACTTGCAAGACATCTCAAATATGAGTATTTTCCTACTTGCTTCTGCACCACAAATTTAGGTGTATATCCCAATTACCAGGTCTCTCGAATCTGAATGTTTTTCATTTGCTGCAGTTTCTCAAATTTAGGTGTTTTAACCACTTGCCGGACATGTCAAATCTGAGTGTTTTCCTACTTGCTGCTGTGTCCCAAATGTAGGTGTTTCTACTACTTGCCAGATATCTCAAATCTGAGCATTTTGTCTACTTGCTGCTACACTTCAAATGTAGGCGTATCTCCTAATTGGAAGGTATCTCAAATATGAGTGTTTTTTTTTTATTTGCTGCACTGTCTCATATTTAGGCATTTTTCCCAAAAGCCATGTATCTCAAATCAAAGTGTATTCCTACGTCCTGCTGTGTCTCGAATTTAGCCATTTTCCCCACTAGCAAGGTATCTCAAATTTGAGTGTTATCCTACTTGCTGCTGCACCACAAATTTAGATGTATCTCCCAATTACCAGGTGTCTCAAATCTGAGTGTTTTGCTACTTGCTGCTGTGTCTCAAATGTAGGTTTGTTTACCACTTGGCAGGCATCTCAAATCTGAGTGTTTTCCTACTTGCTGCTTTGTCTGGAAAGAAAGGCATTTTTCCAACTTGCCAACTATCTCAAAACTGAGTGTTATCCTACTTGCTGCTGTGTCTCAAATGTAGTTGTTTTTACTACTTGCCAGATACCTAATTACTGAGCGTTTTCCTACTTGCTGCTGCACTTCAAATTGAGGCATATCTCCCACTTGCCAGGTATCTCAAACCGGAGTGTCTTTTCATTTGCTGCCCTGTTCATACTTAGGCATTTTTCCAAATAGCCAGCCATCTCATATCTGAGTGTTTTCATACTTGCTGCTGTCATCTCAACTATAGGCATTTCCCCCATGTGCCTGCTATCTCAAATCAGAGTATTTTCCTACTTGCTGCTGTGTCTCAAATGTCTGTGTATTTACTACTTGCCAGATATCTCAAATATGAGCATTTTCCTACTTGCTGCTGCATTTCAAATTTAGGCGTATCTCTGCTTTGCCAGGGATCTCAAATCTGAATTATTTTTTTCATTTGCTGCACTGTCTCATAAATAGGCATTTTTAGCCAATAGCCAGGTATTTCAAATCAGAGTGTCTTCCTACTTCATGCTGTGTCTCGAATTTAGGCATTTTCCCCACTAGCAAGGTATCTCATATGTGAGTGTTTTTCTACTTGCTGTTGTGTCTCAAATGTAGGTGTTTTCCCACTTGCCAGGTATCTCAAATCTGAGTGTTTTCATACTTGCTGCTGTGTCTCATATTTAGGCATTTTCCCCACTAGCAAGGTATCTCAAATTTGATTGTTATCCTACTTGCTGTTGTGTCTCATATTTAGGCATTTTTCCCACTTGCCAGGTATCTCAAATGTGAGTGTTTTTCTACTTGCTGCTGTGTCTCTAATTTAGGTGTTTTCCCACTGGACAGGTATCGCAACTGTGAGTGTTTTCCTACTTGCTGCTGTGTCTCATATGTAGGCATTTTCCCCACTAGCAAGGTATCTCAAATATGAGTGTTATCTTACATACTGTTGTGTCTCATATTTAGGCATTTCTACCATTTGCCAGATATCCCAAACCTGAGTGTTTTTTTTTTCATTTGCTGGTCTGTTCATATTTAGGCATTTTCCCAATAGCAAGGTATCTCAAATCAGAGAGTCTTCCTCAAAATATGTGTTTTTTCCTACATGCTGCTGTGTGTTGAATTTAGGCATTTCTCCAACTTGCCAGGTATCACAAATGTGAGTGTTCTTCTACTTGCTGCTGTGTCTTGAATTTAGGTGTTTTCCCACTGGACAGCTATCTTAAATACGAATTTTCCTACATGCTGCTGTGTCTTGAATTTAGGCATTTCTGCCACTTGCCAGGTATCTCAAATGTGAGTGTTTTCCTACTTGCTGCTGTGTCTCATATTTAGGCATGTTCCCCACTAGGAAGCTATCTCAAACTTGATTGTTATCCTACTTGCTGTTGTGTCTCATATTTAGGCATTTCTCCCACTTGCCAGGTATCTCAAATGTGAATGTTTTTCTTTTTGCTGCTGTGTCTCCAATTTAGGCATTTCTCCCACTTGACAGGTATCAAAAATAAGAGTGTCTTCCTACTTCCTGCTGTGTCTTGAATTTAAGCATTTTCCCCACTAGCAAGGTATCTCAAATTTGAGTGTTAGCCTTCTTTCTCTTGTGTCTTTAATTTAGGCATTTCTCCCACTTGCCAGGTATCTCAAATGTGAGTGTTCTCCAACTTCCTGCTGTCTCTCGAATATAGGCATGTCCCTCACTTGCCTGGCATCTCAAATCTGAGTGTTTTTTCCGACTTGCTGCTGCACCACAAATTTAGGTGTATCTCCCAATTACTAGGTCTCTCAAATTGAATGTTTTTCATTTGCTGCTGTTTCTCAAATTCAGGGTATTCTACAACTTGCCATGTATCACACATTGGAGTGTTTTACTATTGCTGATGTGTCTCAAATGTCAGCTTTTTACCACTAGCAAGGTTTCTCAAATCTGAGAGTTATCCTACTTGCTACTGTGACTCGAATGTAGGCATTTATTCCACTTGAAAGGGATCTCTTTTTTTCATTTGCTGCTCTGTTCATATTTAGGCATTTTCCCAATAAACAACTATGTCATATCTCAGTGTATTCATACTTGCTGCTGTCTCTTGAATATAGGCATTTCCCCCACGTGCATGGTATCTCAAATCAGAGTGTGTTCCTACCTGCTTCTGCACCAAAAATGTAGGTGTATCTCCCAATTACCAGGTCTCTCAAATATGAATGTTTTACATATGCTGCTGTGTCTCAAATTTACATGTTTTTACCACTTGCCAGACATGTCAAATCTGAGTGTTTTCCTACTTGTGATTTGTATGGAATGAAGTCATTTTTCCCATTCGCCAGGTATCTCAAAACTGAGTGTTTTCATACATGCTGCTGTGTCTGGACTGAAGGCATTTTTCCCACTTGCCAGGTTTCTCACAACTGAGGGGGTCATTACGAGTTTGGAGGTAGCCATGGTGCTATTAGCACCATTGCCGCCTCCAAACCCGTGTCCGGATCCAGGTAGTCGGAATGGGGACTTATCGAGTCATTCCGACCTTGGATGACCCGGTAAGTCCCCATTCTGAAAACCATTCCCCATTCCCATTCGAGCCCCCATAGGGCTCAATTTGAATGGAGAAGGAGCTAATAACGGGCCAGCTATTTGCGGGCCCGTTATTGCTCCATGGTACCTGAACGGCTCCCGCTAAGGTCGGATGGTAAAACCTGCCGGCCGTAGTGGGACCCACTAAGAGACCTCGGAATGTGGCGGCAGGGGGTTAACGGCACCGGCATCCTTAACGGTGCCCTCAACCCCCTACCACCGTACTCTTAATGACCCCCTGAGTGTTTTTCTACTTGCTGCTGTGTCTCAAATGTAGATGTATTTACTACTAGCCAGATATCTCAAATCTTAGCGTTTTCCTACTTGCTGCTGCACTTCAAATTTAGGCGTATCCCCCTCTTGCCGGGTTTCACAAACCTGAGTGTTTTTTCACTTGCTGCTCTGTTCATATTTAGGCATTTTTTGCAATAAACATCTATCTCATATCTGTGTGTTTTCATACTTGCTGCTGTCTCTCGAACATAGGCATTTCACCCATTTGCCTGGTATCTCAAATATGAGTGTTTTTTTACTTGTTTTTGCACAACAAATGTAGGTGTATCTCCCAATTAGAGGGTCTCCCAAATCTGAATGTTTTACATTTGCTGCTGTGTCTCAAATTTAAGTGTTTTTACCACTTGCCAGACATGTCAAATCAGAGTCTTTTCCGACTTGTTGCTTTGTCTTAAATGTAGGTGTGTTTACCACTTGCCAGACATCTCAAATCTGAGAGTTTTCGTACTTGCTGCTTTCTCTGGAATGAAGGCATTTTACCCACTGCCAGGTATCTCAAATCAGAGTGTCTTCCTACTTCCTGCTGTGTCTCGAATTTAGGCATTTTCCCCACTAGTAAGGTATCTCCAATTTGAGTGTTATCCTACTTGATGCTGTGTCTCATATTTAGGCATTGTTCACACTAGCCAGGTATCTCGAATGTGAGTGTTTTTCTACTTGCTGGTGTGCCTTGAATTTAGTTATTTCTCCCACTTGCCAGGTATCTCAAATGTGAGTGTTCTCCTACTTGCTATTGTGTCTGATATTTAAGCATTTGTCCCACTAGACAGGTTTCTCAAATGTGAGTGTTTTTCTACCTACCTGCTGGGTCTCGAATGTAGGTGTTTTCCCACTGGACAGGTATCTCAAATATGTGTTTTTTTCCTACTTTTAGCACCATTGCCGCCTCCAAACCCGTGTCCGGATCCGGGTAGTCGGAATGGGGACTTATCGAGTCATTCCGACCTTGGAGGACCCGGTAAGTCCCCATTCTGAAAACCATTCCCCATTCCCATTCGAGCCCCCATAGGGCTCAATTTGAATGGAGAAGGAGCTAATAACGGGCCAGCTATTTGCGGGCCCGTTATTAGCTCCATGGTCCCTTAACGGCTCCCGCTAAGGGCGGATGGTAAAACCTGCTGGCCGTAGTGGGACGCACTAAGAGACCTCGGAATGTGGCGGCAGGGGGTTAACGGCACCGGCATCCTTAACGGTGCCCTTAACCTCCACCACCGTACTCGTAATGACCCCCTGAGTGTTTTTCTACTTGCTGCTGTGTCTCAAATGTAGATGTTTTTACTACTAGTCAGATGTCTCAAATCTGAGCGTTGTCCTACTTGCTGCTGCACTTCAAATTTAGGCGTATCCCCCTCTTGCCGGGTATCACAAACCTAAGTGTTTTTTCACTTGCTGCTCTGTTCGTATTTAGGCATTTTTTGCAATAAACATCTATCTCATATCTGTGTGTTTTCATACTTGCTGCTGTCTCTCGAATATAGGCATTTTGCCCATTTGCCTGGTATCTCAAATCTGAGAGTTTTCCTACTTGCTGCTTTCTCTGGCATGAAGGCATTTTTCCCACAGCCAGGTATCTCGAATAAGAGTGTCTTCCCACTTCCTGCTGTATCTCGAATTTAGGCATTTTCCCCACTAGTAAGGTATCTGAAATTTGAGTGTTATCCTACTTGATGTTGTGTCTCATATTTAGGCATTGTTCCCACTAGCCAGGTATCTCGAATGTGAGTGTTTTTCTACTTGCTGGTGTGTCTCATATTTTGACATTTTCCCCACCAGCAAGGTATCTCAAATTTGAGTATTCTCCTACTTGCTGTTGTGTCTCATATTTAGGCATTTATCCCAATAGCTGGGTTTCTCAAATGTGAGTGTTTTTCTACCTACCTGCTGTGTCTCGAATGTAGGTGTTTTCCCACTGGACAGGTATCTCAAATATGTGTTTTTTTCTACTTGCTGCTGTGTCTTGAATTTAGGCATTTTTCCCACTTGCCAGGTATCTCAAATGTGAGTGTTTTTCTACTTGCTGCTGTGCCTTGAATTTAGGTGTTTTCCCACTGGACAGGCATCTTAAATATGAGTTTTCTTACATGCTGCTGTGTCTTGAAATTAGGCATTTCTGCCACTTGCCAGGTATCTCAAATGTGAGTGTTTTTCTACTTGTTGCTGTGTCTCAAATTTAGGCATTTTCCCAGTAGCAAGGCATCATAAACCTGAACGTTTTCCTACTTGCTGCTGTATCTCGAAAATAGACATTTCCCTCACTTGCCTGGTATCTCAAATACGAGGGTTTTCCTACTTGCTGCTGTGTCTCAAATGTAAGTGTGTTTACCACTTGCCAAACATCTCAATGAGTGTTTTCCTACTTGCTGCTTTATCTGGAATGAAGGCATTTTCCCACTTGCCATGTATCTCAAAACTGAGTGTTGTCCTACTTGCTGCTGTGTCTCAAATGGAGTTGTTGTTACTACTTGCCAGATATCTCAAATCTGAGCGTTTTCCTACTTGCCTCTACACTTCAAATTTAAGCGCATCTCTCACTTGCCAAGTATCTCAAACCTGAGTGTTTTTCATTTGCTGCTCTGTTCATATTCAGGCATTTTTCCCAATAGCCAGCTATCTAATATCTGAGTGTTTTCATACTTGCTGCTGTCTCTCGAATATAGGCATTTACCCCACGTGCCTGGTATCTCAAACCTGAGTGTTTTCCTACTTGCTGCTGCACTTCAAATTTAGATGTATCTCCCAATAACCAGTTATCTCAAATCTGAATTGCTTTGTCTGGAATGAAGGCATTTTTCCCACTTGCCAGGCATCTCAAATCAGAGTGTCTTTCTACTTCCTGCTGTGTCTCGAATTTAGGCATTTCCCCACTAGTAAGGTATCTCAAATTTGAGTGTTATCCTACTTGATGCTGTGTCTCATATTTAAGCATTGTTACCACTAGCCAGGTATCTCGAATGTGAGTGTTTTTCTTCTTGCTGGTGTGTCTTGAATTTAGGTATTGCTCCCACTTGCCAGGTATCTCAAATGTGAGTGTTTTCCTACTTGCTGCTGCGTCTCATATTTAGGCCTTTCTCCCACTAGCCAGGTTTCTCAAATGTGAGTATGATTCTAACTACCTGCTGTGTCTCGAATGTAGGTGTTTTCCCACTGGACAGGTATCTCAAATATGTGTTTTTTCCTATTTGCTGCTGTGTCTTGAATTTAGGTTTGTTCCCACTGGACAGGTTTCTTAAATATGACTTTTTTCCTACTTGCTGTTGTGTCTTGAGTTTAGGCATATCTCCCACTTGTCAGGGATCTCAAATCTGAGTGTTTTGTTCCATTTGCTGCACTGTCTCATATTTAGGCATTTTTCCCAATAGCCAGGTATCTCAAATCCGAGAGTCTTCCTACTTCCTGCTGTGTCTCGAATTTAGGTGTTTTCCCACTGGACAGGTATCTCAAAACTGAGTGTTCTTCTACTTGCTGCTGTGTGTTAAATTTAGGTGTTTTCCAACTGGACAGTTATCTTAAATATGAGTTTTTTCCTACATGCTGCTGTGTGTTGAATTTAGGCATTTCCCCAACTTTCCAGGTATCTCAAATGTGAGTGGTTTTCTACTTGCTGCTGTGTCTCAAATTTAGGCATTTTCCCCATTAGCAAGGCATCGCAAACCTGAACGTTTTCCTACTTACTGCTGTACCTCAAATGTAGGCATTGCTCCCACTTGCAATGTATCTCAAATCTTAGTTTTTTCCTACTTGCTGCTGTCTCTCCAATATAGGCATTTCCCTCATTTGCCTGGTATCTCAGATCTGAGTGTTTTCTTACTTGCTGCTACACCACAAATTTAGGTGTATCTCCCAATGACCAGGTCTCTCAAATCTGAATGTTTTTCATTTGCTGCTGTTTCTCAAATTTAGGGTTTTCTACAACTTGCCATGTATCACACATTGGAGTGATATACTATTGTTGATGTGTATCAAATGTCAGCTTTTTACCACAAGCAAGGATTCTCAAATTTGAGAGTTGTCCTACTTTCTACTGAGTCTCGAATGTAGGCATGTATTCCACTTGCCATGGATCTCAAACCTGAGTGTTTTTTTTCATTTGCTGCTCTGTTCATATTTAGGCATTTTTCACAATAGTCAGCTATCTCATATCTGAGTGTTTTCATATTTGCTGCTGTCTCTCAAATATAGGCATTTCCCCCACTTGGCTGCTATCTAAAATATGAGTATTTTCATACTGGCTGCTTCATTTCAAATTTAGGCGTATCTCCCACTTGCCAGGGATCTATAATCTGAGTGTTTTTGTCATTTGCTGCACTGTCTCATATTTAGGAATTTTCCCCACTAGCAAGGTATCTCAAATTTAAGAGTTGTCCTACTTGCGGTTGTGTCTCATAATTAGGCAATTTTCCCACTAGCAAGGTATCTCAAATGTGAGTGTTTTTCTACTTGCTGCTGTGTCGCGAATTTCGGTGTTTTCAAACTGGACAGGTATCTCAAAAGTGAGTTTTTTTTCTACTTGCTGCTGTGTCTTGAATTTAGGCATTTCTCCCAATTGCCAGGTATCTCAAATATCGGTCTTTTCCTACTTGCTGTTGTGTCTCATATTTAGGCATTTCTCCCACTTGCCAGGTATCTTAAACCTGAGTGTTTTTTTCAATTGCTGCTCTGTTCATATTTAGGCATTTTTCCCAATAAACAACTATCTCATATCTCAGTGTTTTCATACTGGCTGCTGTCTCTCGAATATAGGCATTTCCCCCACGTGCATGGTATCCCAAATCATGGTGTTTTCCTACCTGCTTCTGCACCACGAATTTAGGTGTATCTCCCAATTACCAGGTCTCTCAAATCTGAATGTTTTACATATGCTGCTGTGTCTCAAATTTACATGTTTTTACCACTTGACAGACATGTCAAATCTGAGTGTTTTCCGACTTCTGATTTGTATGGAATGAAGTCATTTTTCTTATTCTCCAGGTATCTCAAAACTGAGTGTTTTCATACATGCTGCTGCACTTCAAATTTAGGTGTATCTCCCACTTGCCAGGTATCTCACACCTGAGTGTTTTTTTCATTTGCTGCTGTGTCTGGACTGAAGGCAATTTTCCCACTTGCCAGGTTTCTCACACCTGAGGGGGTCATTACTAGTTTGGAGGTAGCCATGGTGCTATTAGCACCATTGCCGCCTCCAAACCTGTGTCCGGATCCGGGTTGTGGGAATGGGGACTTATCAAGTCATTCCGACCTTGGAGGACCCAGTAAGTCCCCATTCTGAAAACCATTCCCCATTCCCATTCGAGCCCCCATAGGGCTCAATTTGAATGGAGAAGGAGCTAATAACGGGCCCGCAAATAGCAGGCCAGTTATTAGCTCCATGGTCGCTTAACGGCTCCCGCTAAGGGCGGCTGGTAAACCTGCCAGCCGTGGAAAGTTGTGGCAGGGGGTTAACGGCACCGGCATCCTTAACAGTGCCCTTAACCCATACCGCCGTACTTGTAATGACTCCCTGAGTGTTTTCCTACTTGCTGTTGTGTCTCAAATGTAGTTGTTTTTACTACTAGCCAGATATCTCAAATCTGAGCGTTTTCCTACTTGCTGCTGCACTTCAAATTTAGGCGTATCTCCCACTTGCCAGGTATCTCAAACCTGAGTGTTTTTTCATTTGCTGCTCTGTTCATATTTAGGCATTTTTCCCAATAGCCAGCTATCTAATATCTGTGTGTTTTCATACTTGCTGCTGTCTCTCGAATATAGGCATTTCCCCCACATGTGTGTTTTCATACTTGCTGCTGTCTCTCGAATATAGGCATTTCCCCCACTTGCCTGGTATCTCAAACCTGAGTGTTTTCATACTTGCTGCTGTCTCTCGAATATAGACATTTCCCCCACTCGCCTGGTATCTCAAAAATGAGTATTTTCTTACTTGCTTTTGCACCACAAATGTAGGTGTATCTCCCAATTAGACGGTCTCCCAAATCTGAATGTTTTACATTTGCTGCTGTTTCTCAAATTTACGTGTTTTTACCACTTCGTAGTGTTTTCCTACTTGTTGCTTTGTCTCAAATGTAGGTGTGTTTACCACTTGCCAGACATCTCAAATCTGAGAGTTGTCCTACTTGCTGCTTTCTCTGGAATTAATGCATGTTTCCCACTTGCCAGGGATCTCAAATCAGAGTGTCTTCCTACTTCCTGCTGTGTCTCGAATTTAGGCATTTTCCCCACTTGTAAGGTATCTCAAAATTGAGTGTTATCCTACTTGATGCTGTGTCTCATATTTAGGCATTGTTCCCACTAGCCAGGTATCTCGAATGCGAGTGTTTTTCTACTTGCTGGTGTGTCTCATATTTAGGCATTTTCCCCACTAGCAAGGTATCTCAAATTTGAGTATTCTCCTACTTGCTGTTGTGTCTCATATTTGGACATTTCTCCCACTAGCCAGGTTTCTCAAATGTGAGTGTTTTTCTACCCACCTGCTGTGTCTCGAATGTAGGTGTTTTCCCACTGGACAGGTATCTCAAATATGTGTTTTTTCCTACTTGCTGCTGTGTCTTGAATTTAGGTGTTTTACCACTGGACAGTTATCTTAAATATGAGTTTTCCTACATGCTGCTGTGTCTTGAATTTAGGCATTTCTGCCACTTGCCAGGTATCTTAAATGTGAGTGTTTTTCTACTTGCTGCTGTGTCTCAAATTTAGGCATTTTCCCCAGTAGCAAGGCATCGCAAACCTGAACGTTTTCCTACTTGCTGCTGTACCCCAAATATAGGCATTTCTCCCACTTGCAATGTACCTCATTTGCCTGGTATCTCAAATCTGAGTGTTTTCCTACTTGCTGCTGTCGCACAAATGGAGTTGTTTTTACTACTTGCCAGATATCTCAAATATGAGCGTTTTCCTACTTGCTGCTGCACTTCAAATTTAGGCGTATCTCCCACTTGCCAGGTATCTCAAACCTGAGTGTTTTTTCATTTGCTGCTCTGTTCATATTTAGGCAGTTTTCCCAATAGCCAGCTATCTAATATCTGAATGTTTTCATACTTGCTGCTGTCTCTCGAATATAGGCATTTCACCCCACTTGCCTCGTATCTCAAACCTGAGTGTTTTCCTACTTGCTGCTGTACTTCAAATTTAGATGTATCTCCCAATAAGCAGTTCTCTCAAATCTGAATGTTTTCCTACTTGCTGCTTTGTCTGGAATGAAGGCATTTTTCCCACTTGCCAGGTATCTCAAATCAGAATGTCTTCCTACTTCCTGCTGTGTCTCGAATTTAGGCATTTTCCCCGCTATTAAGGTATCTCAAATTTGAGTGTTATCCTACTTGATGCTTTGTCTCATATTTAGGCATTGTTCCCACTAGCCAGGTATCTCAAATGTGAGTGTTTTTCTACTTGCTGGTGTGTCTTGAATTTAGGTCTTTCTGCCACTTGCCAGGTATCTCAATTGTGAGTGTTTTCCTACTTGCTGCTGTGTCTCATATTTAGGCATTTTCCCCACTAACAAGGTATCTCAAATTTGAGTATTCTCCTACTTGCTGTTGTGTCTCATATTTAGGCATTTGTCCCACTGCACCACACTTAGAGTTCTGAACCTGACTTGCGTCGCATCTAGATGGAAATGTGACTGTTAGCATGTGCCACACTCGTACGGAATTCTGAACTTTGGCTCCTGTCACTTCTGGATGGAAGTGTGAGTGTCGGCATGTGCTGCACCTAGATGGAATTCCATAATTGCAATGTTAGCATATGCCACACTTAGATGGAATTTCTCAAGCCTAGTCTGCGCCAGATCTAGACGGTAAAGTGATTATTAGCATATATGATTCTCAGCATACACCACACTTAGAATTATGAACCTAGGTTGCGTCAAATCTAGATTGAAAGGTGACTGTCAGCAGGTGCCGCACCTAGATGGAATCCCACAATTGCAAGGACAGCAATGCCAACTAACCAACCAACTAACAATTCCATCCCTCTGCATACACCTCTCAAACTCTAACCAAACACAACCACAAACCTAAAATGCAGCAATCCGCACAAACTTCACAACAATGCAACAACAAAACAAACCACACATAGACTTGCATAACAGCACACGACGACTACGGACCACAAAACACCCCAAGCCCAGCCAACGGACCCACCGGGCTGAGGCTGTCAACAGCACATCACCCCTCTCTTGCACTTTTCCTGCTTCCTCCCACTAACTCAACCTACCCTCCTCTTTCAGAGCCGCCAGAGCGCCAAGGGACCACTACGGTGGTGATAGTGCACGGTACAAATGTCCTTTAATATTAACATTAACATTAACTAGTCAGGTTTCTCAAATGTGAGTGTTTTTCTACCTACCTGCTGTGTCTCGAATGTAAGTGTTTTCCCACTGGACAGGTATCTCAAATATGTGTTTTTTCCTGCTTGCTGCTGTGTCTTGAATTTAGGCAATTCTCCCTCTTGCCAGGTATCTCACATGTGAGTGTTTTTCTACTTGCTGCTAGCTCCATGGTCCCTTAACGGCTCATGCTAAGGGCGGCTGGTAAAACCTGCCGGCTGTAGTGGGACCCACTAAGGGACCTCGGAATGGCGGTAGGGGGCTAACAGCACAGGCATCCTTACCGGTGTCCTCAACCCCCTACCGCCGTACTCGTAATGACCCCCTGAGTGTTTTCCTACTTGCTGCTGTGTCTTAAATGTAGTTGTTTTTACTACTAGCCAGATATCTCAAATATGAGCGTTTTCCTACTTGCTGCTGCACTTCAAATTTAGGCGTATCCCCCACTTGCCGGGTATCTCAAACCTGATTGTTTTCATACTTGCTGCTGTATCTCGAATATAGGCATTTCCCCCACTTGCCTGGTATCTCTAATATGAGTGTTTTCCTACCTGCTTCTGCACCACAAATTTAGGTGTATCTCCCAATTACCAGGTCTCTCAAATCTGGATGTTTTACATTTGCTGCTGTGTCTCAAATTTAGGCATTTGTCCCACTGCACCACACTTAGAGTTCTGAACCTGACTTGCGTCGCATCTAGATGGAAATGTGACTGTTAGCATGTGCCACACTCGTACGGAATTCTGAACTTTGGCTCCTGTCACTTCTGGATGGAAGTGTGAGTGTCGGCATGTGCTGCACCTAGATGGAATTCCATAATTGCAATGTTAGCATATGCCACACTTAGATGGAATTTCTCAAGCCTAGTCTGCGCCAGATCTAGACGGTAAAGTGATTATTAGCATATATGATTCTCAGCATACACCACACTTAGAATTATGAACCTAGGTTGCGTCAAATCTAGATTGAAAGGTGACTGTCAGCAGGTGCCGCACCTAGATGGAATCCCACAATTGCAAGGACAGCAATGCCAACTAACCAACCAACTAACAATTCCATCCCTCTGCATACACCTCTCAAACTCTAACCAAACACAACCACAAACCTAAAATGCAGCAATCCGCACAAACTTCACAACAATGCAACAACAAAACAAACCACACATAGACTTGCATAACAGCACACGACGACTACGGACCACAAAACACCCCAAGCCCAGCCAACGGACCCACCGGGCTGAGGCTGTCAACAGCACATCACCCCTCTCTTGCACTTTTCCTGCTTCCTCCCACTAACTCAACCTACCCTCCTCTTTCAGAGCCGCCAGAGCGCCAAGGGACCACTACGGTGGTGATAGTGCACGGTACAAATGTCCTTTAATATTAACATTAACATTAACTAGTCAGGTTTCTCAAATGTGAGTGTTTTTCTACCTACCTGCTGTGTCTCGAATGTAAGTGTTTTCCCACTGGACAGGTATCTCAAATATGTGTTTTTTCCTGCTTGCTGCTGTGTCTTGAATTTAGGCAATTCTCCCTCTTGCCAGGTATCTCACATGTGAGTGTTTTTCTACTTGCTGCTAGCTCCATGGTCCCTTAACGGCTCATGCTAAGGGCGGCTGGTAAAACCTGCCGGCTGTAGTGGGACCCACTAAGGGACCTCGGAATGGCGGTAGGGGGCTAACAGCACAGGCATCCTTACCGGTGTCCTCAACCCCCTACCGCCGTACTCGTAATGACCCCCTGAGTGTTTTCCTACTTGCTGCTGTGTCTTAAATGTAGTTGTTTTTACTACTAGCCAGATATCTCAAATATGAGCGTTTTCCTACTTGCTGCTGCACTTCAAATTTAGGCGTATCCCCCACTTGCCGGGTATCTCAAACCTGATTGTTTTCATACTTGCTGCTGTATCTCGAATATAGGCATTTCCCCCACTTGCCTGGTATCTCTAATATGAGTGTTTTCCTACCTGCTTCTGCACCACAAATTTAGGTGTATCTCCCAATTACCAGGTCTCTCAAATCTGGATGTTTTACATTTGCTGCTGTGTCTCAAATTTACGTGTTTTTATCACTTGCCAGACATGTCAAATCTGAGTGTTTTCCTATTTGCTGATTTGTCTGGAATGAAGGCATTTTCCCCATTTGCCATATATCTCAAATCTGAGTGTTTTCCTACTTACTGCTGCTCTTCAAATTTAGGTGTATCTACCACTTGCCAGGTATCTCAAACCTGAGTGTTTCCTCATTTTCTGATCTGTTCATATTTAGGCATTTTTCCCAACTGCCTGGTATCCCAAATCTGAGTGTTTTCCTACTTGCTTTTGCACCACAAATGTAGGTGTATCTCCCAATTAGAAGGTCTCACAAATCTGAATGTTTTACATTTGCTGCTGTGTCTCAAATTTACACACTTGCAAGATATTTCAAATCGGAGTGTTTTCCTACTTGTTGCTTTGTCTCAAATGTAGGTATCTTTACCATTTTCCAGACATCTCAAATCTGAGTGTTTTGCTTCCTTCTTGCGGCTTTGTCTGGAATGGAGGCATTTGTCCTACTTGCCAGGTATCTCAAAACTGAGTGTTTTCCTACTTACTGCTGAATTTCAAATTTACGCATATCTCCCGTTTGTCAGGGATCTCAAATCTGAGTGTTTTTTTTTTCATTTGCTGCACTTTCTCATATTTGGGCATTTTCCCCAATAGCCAGGTATCTCAAATCAGAGTCTCTTCCTACTTCTTGCTGTGTCTTCAATTTAGGCATTTTTCCCACTAGCCAGGTATCTCAAATGGGAGTGTTTTTTTACTTGCTGCTGCGTCTTGAATTTAGGCATTTTTCCCACTTGCCAGGTATCTCAAATGTGAGTGTTTTCCTACTTGCTGCTGTGTCTCATATTTAGGCTTTTTCCCCACTTGCAAGGTATCTCAAATCCCAGTATTCTCCTACTTAGTGTTGTGTCTCATATTTAGGCATTTCTCCCACCAGCCAGGTATCTCAAATGTGATTGTTTTTCTACTTGCTGCTGTGTCTTGAATTTGGGTGTTTTCCCACTGGACAGGTATCTTAATTATGAGTTTTTTTCATACTTGCTGCTGTGTCTTGATTTCATGCATATCTCCCAATTGTCAGGGATCTCAAATCTGAGTGTTTTTTTTTCATTTGCTGTACTGTCTCATATTTAGGCATTTTTCCCAATAGCCAGGAATCTCTAATCAGGGAGTGTTCCTACTTCCTGCTGTGTCTCGAAATTTAGGTGTTTTCCCACTGGACAGGTATCTTAAATATAAGTTTTTCCTACATGCTTTTGTGTCAATTTAGGCATTTCTACCACTTGCTAGGTAACTCAAATGTGAGTATTTCTTTTCTTGCTGCTCTGTCTCAAATTAAGCATTTTCCCCAGGAGCAAGGCATCGCAAACCTGAATGTTTTCCTACTGGCTGCTGTACCTCAAATGTAGGCATTTCTCCCACTTGCAATGTATCTCAAAGCTTATTTTCTTCCTATGTGCTGCATTCTCAAATATAGGCATTTCCCTCACTTGCCTGGTATCTCAAATCTGAGTGTTTTCCTACTTGCTGCTGCACCACAGACGTAGGTGTATCAGCCAATTACCAGGCCTCTCAAATCTGCTGCTGTGTTACAAATTAAGGGTTTTCTACAACTTACCATTTATCACACATTTGAGTGTTTTACTATTGCTGATGTGTCTCAAATTTCAGCTTTTTACCACTAGCAAGGCTTCTCAAAGCTGAGAGTTATTCTAACTGCTACTGTGTCTCATATTTTGGCATTTATTCCACTTGCCAGTTATCTTAAATCAGAGTGTTTTCCTACTTGCTGCTGTGTCCCAAATGTAAGTGTGTTTACCACTTGCCAAACATCTCAATCTGAGTGTTTTCCTACTTGCTGCTTTATCTGGAATTTAGGCGTATCTCCCACTTGCCAGGTATCTCAAACCTGAGTGTTTTTTCATTTGCTGCTCTGTTCATATTTAGGCATTTTTCCCAATAAATAACTATCTCATATCAGAGTGTTTTCATACTTGCTGATGTCTCTTGAATTTAGGCATTTCCCCCACGTGCATGGTATCTCAAAACAGAGTGTTTTCATACCTGCTTCTGCACCACAAATGTAGGTATATTTCCCACTTGCCAGTTATCTCACACCTGAGTTTTTTTTCATTTGCTGCTATGTCTCATATTTAAGCATTTTTCCTACTACCCAGGTTTCTCAAATCTGTGTATTTTCCTACTTGCTGCTGTGGCTCGAATGTAGATGTATTTACCACTTGCCAGATATCTCAGAGTGTTTTTTGCGTTGCTGCTCTGTTCATATTTAGGCATTTTTCCCACTTGCCTGGTATCTCAAATCTGAGTGTTTTCCTACTTGCTGCTGTCTCTCGAACATAGGCATTTCCCCCACTTGCATGGTAACTCAAATCTGAGTGTTTTCCTAGCTGCTTCTGCACCACAAATTTAGGTGTATCTCCCAATTACCAGGTCTCTCAAATCTGAATGTTTTCCTATTTGCTGCTGTGTCTCATATTTACATATTTAGGTGTTTTTGCCACTAGCCAGACATGCCAAATCTGAGTTTTTTTCTAATTGCTGCTTTGTCTGGAATGAAGACATTTTTCCCACTTTCCAGGTATCTCAAAAATGAGTGTTTTCCTATTTGCTGCTGTGTCTCAAATGTAGTTGTTTTTACTACTTGCCAGATATCTCAAATCTGAGTGGTGTCCTACTTGCTGATTTGTCTGAAATGAAGGTTTTTTTCCCACTTGCCAGGTATCTCAAACCTGAATGTGTTTACTTGCTGCTCTGTTCATATTTAGGCATTTTCCCCAATAAACATCTATCTCATATATGAGTGTTTTCATACTTGCTGCTGTCTCTCAAATATAGGCATTTCCCCCACTTGCATGGTATCTCAAATCTGAATGTTTTCCTACTTGCTTCTGCACCACAAATGTAGGTATATCTCGCAATTACCAGGTCTCCCAAATCTGAATGTTTTACATTTGCTGCTTTGGCTCAAATTTACATGTTTTTACCACTTACCATAGATGTCAAATCAGAGTGTTTTCCTGCTTGTTGCTTTGTCTCAAATGTAGGTGTGTTTACCACTTCCCAGACATCTCAAATCTGAGTGTTTTCCTACTTGCTGCTTTGTCTGGAATGAAGGCAGTTTTTCCACTTGCCAGGTATCTCAAAACTGCGTGTTTTCCTACTTGCTTTTGCACTTCAAATTTAGGCGTATCTCCCACTTGCCAGGTATCTCACACCTGAGTGTTGTTTTCATTTGCTGCTCTGTTCACATTTAGCCATGTTTCCCAATAAACAGCTATCTCATATCTAAGTGATTTTATACTTGCTGCTGTCTCTCAAATAGAGGCATTTACCCCACTTGCATAGTATATCAAATCTGAGTGTTTTCCTACTTGCTTCTGTACCACAAATGTAGGTGTATCTCCGGGTTACCAGGTCTCCCAAATCTGAATGTTTTACATTTGCTGCTGTGTCTCAAATTTACGTGTTTTTTTTGCCACTTGCCATACATGTCAAATCAGAGTGTTTTCCTGCGTGTTGCTTTGTCTCAAATGTAGGTGTGTTTACCACTTCCCAGACATGTCAAATCTGAGTGTTTTCCTACTTGCTGATTTGTCTGGAATGAAGGAATTTTTTCCATTTGCCAGATATCTCAAATCTGAGTGTTTTCCTACTTGCTGCAGCCCTTCAAATGTAGGTGTATCTCCCACTTGCCAGGAATCTCAAACCTGAGTGTTTCTTCATTTGCTGCTCTGTTCATATTAGGCATTTTCCCACTTGCCTGACATCTCAAATCTGAGTGTTTTCCTACTTGCTTTTGCACCACAAATTTAGGTGTATCTCCAAATTAGAAGGTCTCCCAAATCTGAATGTTTTACATTTGCTGCTGTGTCTCAAATGTACATACTTGCCAGACATGTTAAATCGGAGTGTTTTCCTACTTGTTGCTTTGTCTCAAAGGTAGGTTTGTTTACCATTTGCCAGACATCTCAAATCTGAGTGTTTTGCTTCTTGCTGCTTTGTCTGGAATGAAGGCATTTGTCCCACTTGCCAGGAATCTCAAAACTGAGTTTTTTGCTACTTGCTGCTGCATTTCAAATTTAGGCATTTATTCCACTTGCCAGTTATCTCAAATCATAGAGTTTTCCTACTTGCAGCTGTGTCTCAAATGTAAGTGTGTTTACCACTTGCCAAACATCTCAATCTGAGTGTTTTCCTACTTGCTGCTTTATCTGGAATGAAGGCATTTTCCCACTTGCCAGGTATTTCAAAACTGAGTGTTTTCTTACTTGCTGCTGTGTCTCAAATGGGGTTGTTTTTACTACTTGCCAGATATCTCTAATCTGAGCGTTTTCATACTTGCTGCTGCACTTCAAATTTAGGTGTATCTCCCCCTTGCCAGGTATCTCAAACCTGAGTGTTTTTTCATTTGCTGCTCTGTTCATATTTAAGCATTTTTCCCAATAAACAACTATCTCATATCTGAGTGTTTTCATACTTGCTGCTGTCTCTCGAATATAGGCATTTCCCCCACATGCACGATATCTCAAATCAGAGTGTTTTCGTACCTGCTTCTGCACCACAAATTTAGGTGTTTCTCCCAATTACCAGGTCTCTCAAATCTGAATGTTTTCCACCTTGCTGCTGCACTTCAAATTTAGGCATATATCCGACTTGCCAGGTATCTCAAACCTGACTGTTTTTTTCATTTGCTGCTCTGTTCATATTTAGGCATTTTTCCCAATAAACAACTATCTCATATCTGAGTGTTTTCATAGTTGCTGCTGTCTCTCAAATATAGGCCTTTCCCCAACTTGCCTGGCATCTCAAATCTGAGTGTTTTCCTACCTGCTTATACACCACAAATTTAGGTGTATCTCCCAATTACCAGGTCTCTCAAATCTGAATGTTTTACATTTGATGCTGTGGCTCAAATTTACGTGTTTTTACCACCTGCCAGACATGTAAAATCTGTGTGTTTTCCTACTTGTGATTTGTATGGAATGAAGGCATTTTCCCATTTGCCAGGTATCTCAAAACTGAGTGTTTTCATACATGCTGCTGCACTTCAAATTTAGGTGTATCTCCCACTTGCCAGGTATCGCACACCTGAGTGTTTTTTCATTTGCTCCTGTGTCTCATATTTAGGCATTTTTCCTACTAGCCAGGTTTTTTCAAATCTGTGAATTTTCCTACTTGCTGCTGTGGCTAGAATGTAGATGTATTTCCCACTTGCCTGGTATGTCAAATCTGAGTGTTTTCCTACTTGCTGCTGTCTCTCGGATATAGGCATTTCCCCCACTTCCATGGTAACTCAAATCTGAGTGTTTTCCTACCTGCTTATACACCACAAATTTAGGTCTATCTCCCAATTACCAGGTCTCTCAAATCTGAATGTTTTACATTTGCTGCTGTGTCTGATATTTAGGTGTTTTTGCCACTAGCCAGACATGTCAAATCTGAGTGTTTTCCTACTTGCTGCTTTGTCTTGAATGAAGACATTTTTCCCACTTGCCAGGTATCTCAAAACTGAGTGTTTTCCTACCTGCTGCTGCATTTCAAATGTATGCATACCTCCCACTTGCCAGGGATCTCAAATCAGAGTGTCTTCATACTTCTTGCTGTGTCTCAAATTTAGGCATTTTCCCCACTAGCAGGGTATCTCAAATTTGAGTTTTATTCTACTTGATGCTGTCACTCATATTTAGGCATTGTTCCCACTAGCCAGGCATTTCACATATGACTGTTTTTCTACTTGCTGCTGTGTCTTGAATTTAGGCATTTCTCCCACTTGCCAGGTATCTCAAATTTGAGTGTTTTCCAACTTGCTGCTGTGTCTCATAAATCAGGCATTTTACCCACTAGCAAGGTATCTCAAATTTGAATATTCTCCTACTTGCTGTTGTGTCTCATATTTAGGCATTTCTCCCACTAGCCAGGTTTCTCAAATGTGAGTGTTTTTCTACATACCTGCTGTGTCTCGAATGACGTGTTTTCCCACTGGACAGGTATCTTAAATATGAGTTTTTCCCTACTTGCTGCTGTGTCTTGATTTTAGGCATATCTCCCACTTGCCAGGTATTTCAAATGTGAGTGTTCTTCTACTTGCTGCTTTGTCTTGAATTTAGGTGTTTTCCCAGTGGACAGGTATCTTAAATATGAGTTTTTCCTACATGCCACTGTGTCTTGCACTTAGGCATTTCTCCCACTTGCCAGGTACATCAAATGTGAGTATTTTTCTAATTGCTGCTGTGTCTCAAATTTAGGCATTTTCCCCAGTAGCAAGGCATCGCAAACCTGAATGCTTTCCTACTTGCTACTGTACCTCAAATGTAGGCATTTCTCCCACATGCCTAGTATCTCACATCTGAATGTTTACCTACTTGCTGCTGCACAACAGACTTAGGTGTATCAAACAATTACCAGGTCTCTCAAATCTGCTGGTGTGTTTCAAATTAAGGGTTTTCTACAACTTGTCATTTGTCACACATTTGAGTGTTTTAGTATTGCTGATGTGTCTCAAATTTCAGCTTTTCACAACAAGCAAGATTTCTCAAATCTGAGAGTTATCCTACTTGCTACTGTGTCTCAAATTTAGGCATGTATCCACTTGCCAGTTATCTCAAATCAGAGTGTTTTCCTACGTGCTGCTGTTTCTCAAATGTAAGTGTGTTTACCACTTGGCAAACATCTCAATCTGAGTGTTTTCCTGCTTGCTGCTTTATCTGGAATGAAGGCATTTTCCCACTTGCCAGGTATCTCAAAATTGAGTGTTTCCATACTTGCTGCTGTCTCTCGAATATAGGAATTTCCCCCACTTGCCTGGTATCTCAAATCTGAGTGTTTTCCTACTTGTTCCTGCACTTCAAATTTAGGTGTATCTCCCAATTACCAGGTCTCTCAAATCTGAATGTTTTCCTACTTGCTGCTTTGTCTGGAATGAATGCATTTTTCCCACTTGCCAGGTATCTCAAAACTGAGTGTTATCCTACTTGCTGCTGTTTCTCAAATGTAGTTGTTTTTACTACTTGCCAGATATCTCAAATGTAAGCGTTTTTCTACTTGCTGCTGCACTTCAAATTTAGGCATATCTCCCACTTGCCAGGTATCTCAAACCTGAGTGTTTTTTTCGTTTGCTGCTCTGTTCATATTTAGGAATTTTTCCCAATAAACAACTATCTCATATCTGAGTGTTTTTCTACTTGCTGCTGCACTTCAAATTTAGGTGTATCTCTCAATTACCAGGTCTCTCAAAACTGAATGTTTTACATTTGCTGCTGTGACTCATATTTAGGTGTTTTTGCCCCTTGCCAGACATGTCAAATCTGAGTGTTTTCCTACTTGCTGATTTGTCTGGAATGAAGACAATTTTTGCACTTTCCAGGTATCTCAAAATTGAGTGTTTTCCTATTTGCTGCTGTGTCTCAAATGTAGTTGCTTTTACTACTTGCCGGATATCTCAAATCTAGAGTTTTCCTACTTTCTGATTTGTCTGCAATGAAGGCGCATTTCCCACTTGCCAGGTATCTCAAACCTGAGTGTTTTTTTTACTTGCTCCTCTGTTCATATTTAGGCATTTTTCCCAATAAACATCTATCTCTTATCTGAGTCTTTTCATACTTGCTGCTGTCTCTCAAATATCGGCATTTCCCCCACTTGCATGGTATCTCAAATCTGAGTGTTTTCCTACTTGCTGCTGCACTTCAAATTTAAGTGTATTTCTCAATTACCAGGTCTCTCAAATCTGAATGTTTTCCTACTTGCTGCTTTGTCTGGAATGAAGGCATTTTTCCCACTTGCTAGGTTTCTCAAACCTGAGTGTTTTTTTCATTTGCTGCTCTGTTCATATTTAGGAATTTTTCCCAATAAACAACTATCTCATATCTGAGTGTTTTTGTACTTGCTGCTGCACTTCAAATTTAGGTGTATCTCTCAATTACCAGGTCTCTCAAATCTGAATGTTTTCCTACTTGCTGCTTTGTCTGGAATGAAGGCATTTTCCCACTTGCCAGGTATCTCAAAACTAAGTGTTATCCTACTTGCTTCTGTTTCTCAAATGTAGTTTTTCTTACTTTTTGCCAAATATCTCAAATCTAAGAGTTGTCCTACTTGATGCTGCACTTCAAATTTAGCCATATCTCCCACTTGCCAGGTATCTCAAACCTGAGTGTTTTTTTCATTTGCTGCTCTGTTCATATTTAGGAATTTTTCCCAATAAACAACTATCTCAAATCGGAGTTTTTTCCTACCTGCTTTTGCACAACAAATTTAGGTGTATCTCCCACTTGCCAGGTATCTCAAACCTGAGTGTTTTATCATTTGTTGCTCTGTGCATATTTAGGCATTTTTTTCTCAATAGCCAGCTATCCAATATCTGAGTGTTTTCATACTTGCTGCTGTCTCTCGAATATACGCATTTCCCGCATTTGGCTGGTATCTCAAATCTGAGTGTTTTCCTACTTGCTGCTGCACTTCAAATTTAGTTGTATCTCCCAATTACCAGGTCTCTCAAATCTGCTGGTGTGTTTCAAATTAAGGGTTTTCTACAACTTGTCATTTGTCACACATTTGAGTGTTTTAGTATTGCTGATGTGTCTCAAATTTCAGCTTTTCACAACAAGCAAGATTTCTCAAATCTGAGAGTTATCCTACTTGCTACTGTGTCTCAAATTTAGGCATGTATCCACTTGCCAGTTATCTCAAATCAGAGTGTTTTCCTACGTGCTGCTGTTTCTCAAATGTAAGTGTGTTTACCACTTGGCAAACATCTCAATCTGAGTGTTTTCCTGCTTGCTGCTTTATCTGGAATGAAGGCATTTTCCCACTTGCCAGGTATCTCAAAATTGAGTGTTTCCATACTTGCTGCTGTCTCTCGAATATAGGAATTTCCCCCACTTGCCTGGTATCTCAAATCTGAGTGTTTTCCTACTTGCTCCTGCACTTCAAATTTAGGTGTATCTCCCAATTACCAGGTCTCTCAAATCTGAATGTTTTCCTACTTGCTGCTTTGTCTGGAATGAATGCATTTTTCCCACTTGCCAGGTATCTCAAAACTGAGTGTTATCCTACTTGCTGCTGTTTCTCAAATGTAGTTGTTTTTACTACTTGCCAGATATCTCAAATGTAAGCTTTTTTCTACTTGCTGCTGCACTTCAAATTCAGGCATATCTCCCACTTGCCAGGTATCTCAAACCTGAGTGTTTTTTTCGTTTGCTGCTCTGTTCATATTTAGGAATTTTTCCCAATAAACAACTATCTCATATCTGAGTGTTTTTCTACTTGCTGCTGCACTTCAAATTTAGGTGTATCTCTCAATTACCAGGTCTCTCAAATCTGAATGTTTTACATTTGCTGCTGTGTCTCATATTTAGGTGTTTTTGCCCCTTGCCAGACATGTCAAATCTGAGTGTTTTCCTACTTGCTGATTTGTCTGGAATGAAGACAATTTTTGCACTTTCCAGGTATCTCAAAATTGAGTGTTTTCCTATTTGCTGCTGTGTCTCAAATGTAGTTGCTTTTACTACTTGCCAGATATCTCAAATCTAGTGTTTTCCTACTTTCTGATTTGTCTGCAATGAAGGCGCATTTCCCACTTGCCAGGTATCTCAAACCTGAGTGTTTTTTTTACTTGCTCCTCTGTTCATATTTAGCCATTTTTCCCAATAAACATCTATCTCTTATCTGAGTCTTTTCATACTTGCTGCTGTCTCTCAAATATCGGCATTTCCCCCACTTGCATGGAATCTCAAATCTGAGTGTTTTCCTACTTGCTGCTCTGTCTGGAATGAAGGCATTTTTCCCACTTGCTAGGTTTCTCAAACCTGAGTGTTTTTTCATTTGCTGCTCTGTTCATATTTAGGAATTTTTCCCAATAAACAACTATCTCATATCTGAGTGTTTTTGTACTTGCTGCTGCACTTCAAATTTAGGTGTATCTCTCAATTACCAGGTCTCTCAAATCTGAATGTTTTCCTACTTGCTGCTTTGTCTGGAATGAAGGCATTTTCCCACTTGCCAGGTATCTCAAAACTAAGTGTTATCCTACTTGCTTCTGTTTCTCACATGTAGTTTTTCTTACTTTTTGCCAGATATCTCAAATCTAAGAGTTGTCCTACTTGATGCTGCACTTCAAATTTAGCCATATCTCCCACTTGCCAGGTATCTCAAACCTGAGTGTTTTTTTCATTTGCTGCTCTGCTCATATTTAGGAATTTTTCCCAATAAACAACTATCTCAAATCGGAGTTTTTTTCCTACCTGCTTTTGCACAACAAATTTAGGTGTATCTCCCAATTACCAGGTCTCTCAAATCTGAATGTTTTACATTTGCTGCTGTGTCTCAAATATACATGTCTTTACCACTTGCCAGACATGTCAAATCTGATTGCTGATTTGTATGGAATTAAGGCATGTTTCCCATTTGCCAGGTATCTCAATACTGAGTGTTTTCATACATGCTGCTGCACTTCAAATTTAGTTGTATCTCCCACTTGCCAGGTATCTCACACCTGAGTGTTTTTTAATTTGCTGCTGTGTTTGGAATGAAGGCATTTGTCCCACTTGTCAGGCTTCTCAATACTGAGGGGGTCATTACGAGTTTGGAGGTAGCCATGGTGCTTTTAGCACCATGGCTGCCTCCAAACACGTGTCCGGGTCCGGATAGTCGGAATGGGGACTTATCGAGTCAATCCACCTTGGAGGACCCGGTAAGTCCCAATTCTGAAAACCATTCCCAATTCCCATTCGAGCCCCCACAGGGCTCAGTGGGAATGGGGAAGGAGATAATAACGGGCCCGCAAATAGTGGGCCCGTTCTTAGCTCCATGGTCCCTTAACGGCTCCTGCTAGGGGCGGCTGGTAAAACCAGCCGGCCGTAGTGGGACCCACTAAGGGAGCTCGGAATGCAGCGACAGGGGGTTAACGGCACCGGCATCCTTACCGCTGCCCTTAACCCCCTACTGCCGTACTTGTAACGACCCGCTGAGTATTTTCCTACTTGCTGCTGTGTCTCAAATGTAGTTGTTTTTACTACTAGCCAGATATCTTAAATCTGAGCGTTTTCCAACTTGCTGCTGCACTTCAAATTTAGGCATATCCCCACTTGCTGGGTATCTCAAACCTGAGTGTTTTTTCACTTGCTGCTCTGTTCATGTTTAGGCATTTTTCCCAATAAACATCTATCTCATATCTGAGTGTTTTCATACTTGCTGCTGTCTCTCGAATATAGGCATTTCCCCCATTTGCCTGGTATCTCAAATATGAGCGTTTTCTTACCTGCTGCTTTGTCTGGAGTGAAGGCATTTTTCCCACTTGCCAGGTATCTCAAATCTGAGTGTTTTCATACATGCTGCTGCACTTCAAATTTAGTTGTATCTCCCACTTGCCAGGTATCTCACACCTGAGTGTTTTTTAATTTGCTGCTGTGTTTGGAATGAAGGCATTTGTCCCACTTGTCAGGCTTCTCAATACTGAGGGGGTCATTACGAGTTTGGAGGTAGCCATGGTGCTTTTAGCACCATGGCTGCCTCCAAACACGTGTCCGGGTCCGGATAGTCGGAATGGGGACTTATCGAGTCAATCCACCTTGGAGGACCCGGTAAGTCCCAATTCTGAAAACCATTCCCAATTCCCATTCGAGCCCCCACAGGGCTCAGTGGGAATGGGGAAGGAGATAATAACGGGCCCGCAAATAGTGGGCCCGTTCTTAGCTCCATGGTCCCTTAACGGCTCCTGCTAGGGGCGGCTGGTAAAACCAGCCGGCCGTAGTGGGACCCACTAAGGGAGCTCGGAATGCAGCGACAGGGGGTTAACGGCACCGGCATCCTTACCGCTGCCCTTAACCCCCTACTGCCGTACTTGTAACGACCCGCTGAGTATTTTCCTACTTGCTGCTGTGTCTCAAAGATACCTGGCAAAATTTGAACATGTTTGTTTTTACTACTAGCCAGATATCTTAAATCTGAGCGTTTTCCAACTTGCTGCTGCACTTCAAATTTAGGCATATCCCCACTTGCTGGGTATCTCAAACCTGAGTGTTTTTTCACTTGCTGCTCTGTTCATGTTTAGGCATTTTTCCCAATAAACATCTATCTCATATCTGAGTGTTTTCATACTTGCTGCTGTCTCTCGAATATAGGCATTTCCCCCATTTGCCTGGTATCTCAAATATGAGCGTTTTCTTACCTGCTGCTTTGTCTGGAGTGAAGGCATTTTTCCCACTTGCCAGGTATCTCAAATCTGAGTGTTTTCTTACTTGCTGCCGCACTTCAAATTTAGACATATCTCCCAATTCCCAGGTCTCTCAACTCTGAATGTTTTCCTACTTGCTGCTTTGTCTGGAATTAAGGCATTTTTCCCACTTGCCAGGTATCTCAAAACTGAGTGTTATCCTACTTGCTGCTGCTTCTCAGATGTAATTGTTTTTACTACATGCCAGATATCTCAAATCGAAGTGTTTTTCTACTTGCTGCTGCACTTCAAATTTAGGCATATCTCCCACTTGCCAGGTTTCTCAACCTGAGTGTGTTTTCATTTGCTGCTCTGTTCATATTTAGGCATTTTTCCCAAAAAATAACTATCTCATATCTGAGTATTTTCATAATTGCTGCTGTCTCTCGAATATAGGCATTTCCTCCACTTGCATGGTATCTCAAATCGGAATGTTTTCCCACCTGTTTCTGCACCACAAATTTAGGTGTATCTCCCAATTACCAGGTCTCTCAAATCTGAATGTTTTACAGTTGCTGCTCTGTCTCAAATTTACATGTTTTACCACTTGCCAAACATCTCAATGTGAGTGTTTTCCTACTTGCTGCTTTATCTGGAATGAAGGCATTTTCCCACTTGCCAGGTACTAAAAACTGAGTGTTTTCCGACTTGCTGCTGTGTCTCAAATGGAGTTGTTTTTACTACTTGCCAGATATCTCAAATCTGAGCGTTTTCCTACTTGCTGCTGCACTTCAAATTTAGGTGTATCTCCCACTTGCCAGGTATCCCAAACCTGGGTGTTTTATCATTTGTTGCTCTGTGCATATTTAGGCATTTTTTTCTCAATAGCCAGCTATCCAATATCTGAGTGTTTTCATACTTGCTGCTGTCTCTCGAATATACGCATTTCCCGCATTCGGCTGGTATCTCAAATCTGAGTGTTTTCCTACTTGCTGCTGCACTTCAAATTTAGTTGTATCTCCCAATTACCAGGTCTCTCAAATCTGAATGTTTTCCTACTTGCTGCTTTGTCTGGAATGAAAGCATTTTTCCCACTTGCCACGTATCTCAAAACTGAGTGTTTTCCTACTTGCTGCTGTTTCTCAGATGTAATTGTTTTTACTACTTGCCAGATAACTCAAATCTAAGTATTTTCCTACTTGCTGCTGCACTTCAAATTTAGGCATATCTTCCACTTGCCAGGTATCTCAAACCTGAGTGTTTTTTTCATTTGCTGCTCTGTTCATATTTAGGCATTTTTCCCAAAAAAATATCTGAGTATTTTCATAATTGCTGCTGTCTCTCGAATATAGGCATTTCCTCCACTTGCATGGTATCTCAAATCGGAGTGTTTTCACACCTGTTTCTGCACCACAGATTTAGGTGTATTTCCCAATTACCAGGTTTCTCAAATCTGAATGTTTTACAGTTGCTGCTCTGTCTCAAATTTACATGTTTTACCACTTGCCAGACATATCAAATTTGTGTGTTTTCCTACTTGCTGTTTTGTCTGGAATGGAGGCATTTTCCCCATTTGCCAGGTATCTCACACGTGAGTGTTTTTCATTTGCTGCTGTGTCTCATATTTAGGCACTTTTCCTACTAGCCAGGATTATCAAATATGTGTATTTTCCTACTTGCTGCTGTGGCTCGAATGTGGATGTATTTACCACGTGCCAGATATCTCAAACATGAGTGTTTTTTGCATTGCTGCTCTGTTCATATTTAGGCATTTTTCCCAATGAACATCTAACTCTTATCTGAGTGTTTTCATACTTGCTGCTGTCTCTCAAATATCGTCATTTCCCCCACTTGCATGGTATCTTAAATCTGAGTGTTTTCTTACTTGCTTCTGAACCACAAATGTAGGTCGATCTCCCAATTACCAGGTCTCCCAAATCTGAAGGTTTTACATTTGCTGCTGTGGCTCAAATGTACGTGTTTTACCACTTACCATACATGTCAAATCAGAGTGTTTTCCTGCTTGTTGCTTTGTCTCAAATGTAGGTGTGTTTACCACTTCACAGACATCTCAAATCTGACTGTTTTCCTACTTGCTGCTTTGTCTGGAGTGAAGGCATTTGTCCCACTTGCCAGGTATCTCAAAACTAAGTGTCATCCCACTTGCTGCTGTTTCTCAAATGTAGTTGTTCTTACTACTTGCCAGATATCTCAAATCTAAGCGTTTTCCTACTTGCTGCTGCACTTCAAAGTTAGCCATATCTCCCACTTGCCTGGTATCTCAAACCTGAGTGTTTTTTCATTTGCTGCACTGTTCATATTTAGGAATTTTTCCCAATAATCAACTATCTCAAATCGGAGTGTTTTCCTACCTGCTTTTGCACGACAAATTTAGGTGTATCTCCCAATTAGACGGTCTCCCAAATCTGAATGTTTTACATTTGCTGCTGTTTCTCAAATTTACACGTTTCTACCACTTGCCAGACATGTCAAATCAGAGTGTTTTCCTACCCGTTGCTTTGTCTCAAATGTAGGTGTTTTTACCACTTGCCAGACATCTCAAATCTGAGTGTTTTCCTACTTGCTACTTTGTCTGGAATGAAGGCATTTTTCCCACTTGCAAGGTATCTCAAATCAGAGCGTCTTCCTACTCTGCTGTGTCTAGAATTGAGGCATTTTCCCCACTGGCAGGGTATCTCAAATTTGAGTGTTATCCTACTTGATGCTGTGTCTCATATTTAGGCATTGTTCGCACTAGCCAGGTTTCTCGAATGTGAGTGTTTTTCTACTTGCTGCTGTGTCTTGAATTTAGGTATTTCTCCCTCTTGCCAGGTATCTCAAATATCAGCGTTTTCCTACTTGCTGCTGTGTCTCATATTTAGGATTTTTCCCCACTAGCAAGGTATCTCAAATTTTAGTATTCTCCTAATTGCTGTTGTGTCTCATATTTAGGCATTTCTCCCACTAGCTAGGTTTCCCAAATGTGAGTGGTTTTCTACCTACCTGCTGTGTCTCGAATGTAGGTGTTTTCCTACTGGACAGGTATCTTAAATTTGAGTTTTTTCCTACTTGCTGCAGTGTCTTGATTTTAGGCATATCTCCCACTTGTCAGGGATCTCAAATCTGAGTGTTTTTTTTTCATATGCTGCACTGTCTCATATTTGGGCATTTTTTCCCAATATCCAGGTATCTCAAATCAGAGAGTCTTTCTACTTCCTGCTATGTCTCACATTTAGATGTTTTCCCACTGGCCAGGTATCTCAAATATGATTGTTGTTCCTTCTTGCTGCTGTGTCTTGAATTTAGGCATTTCTCCCACTTGCCAGGTATCTCAAATGTGAGTGTTCTTCTTCCAGCTGCTGTGTCTTGAATTTAGGTGTTTTCCCACGGGACATGTATCTTAAATATGAGTTTTTCCTACAGGCTGCTGTGTCTTGAATTTAGGCATTTCACCCATTTGCCAGGTATCTCAAATGTGAGTGTTTTTCCACTTGCTGCTGTGTCTCAAATTTAGGCATTTTCCCCAGTAGCAAGGCATCGCAAACCTGAATGTTTTCAAACTTGCTGCTGTACCGCAAATGTAGGCATTTCTCCCACTTGCAATGTATCTCAAATCTGAGTATTTTCCTACTTGCTGCTGTACCACAGACACAGTGTATCAACCAATTACCAGTTCTTTCAAATCTGCTGCTGTGTTTCAAATTAAGGGTTTTCTACAACTTGCCATTAATCACATATTTGAGTTTTTTACTATTGCTGATGTGTCTCAAATTTCAGCTTTTACCACTAGCAAGGCTTCTCAAATCTGAGAGTTATCCTACTTGCTGCTGTGTCCCAAATGTAAGTGTGTTTACCACTTGCCAAACATCTCAATCTGAGTGTTTTCCTACTTGCTGCTTTATCTGGAATTAAGGCATTTTCATACTTGCCAGGTATCTCAAAACGGAGTGTTTTCCTATTTGCTGCTGTGTTTCAAATGGAGTTGTTTTTACTACTTGCGAGATAACTCATATCTGAGCGTTTTCCTACTTGCTGCTGCACTTCAAATTTAGGTGTATCTCCCACTTACCAGGTATCTCAAACCTGAGTGTTTTATCATTTGCTGCTCTGTGCATATTTAGGCATTTTTTTCTCAATAGCCAGCTATCCAATATCTGAGTGTTTTCATACTTGCTGCTGTCTCTCGAATATACGCATTTCCCGCATTTGGCTGGTATCTCAAATCTGAGTGTTTTCCTACTTGCTGCTTTGTCTGGAATGAAAGCATTTTTCCCACTTGCCAGGTATCTCAAACCTGAGTGTTTTTTTACTTGCTGCTCTGTTCATATTTAGGCATTTTTCCCAATAAACATCTATCTCTTATCTGAGTGTTTTCATCCTTGCTGCTGTCTCTCAAATATCGTCATTTCCCCCACTTGCATGGTATCTCAAACTGAGTGTTTTCCTACTTGCTTCTGCACCACAAATGTAGGTCGATCTCCCAATTACCAGGTCTCCCAAATCTGAAGGTTTTACATTTGCTGCTGTGGCTCAAATGTACGTGTTTTACCACTTACCATACATGTCAAATCAGAGTGTTTTCCTGCTTGTTGCTTTGTCTCAAATGTAGGTGTGTTTACCACTTCACAGACATCTCAAATCTGACTGTTTTCCTACTTGCTGCTTTGTCTGGAATGAAGGCATTTTCCCACTTGCCAGGTATCTCAGAACTGAGTCTTTACCTACTTGCTGCTGTTTCTCAAATGTAGTTATTTTTACTACTTGCATGGTATCTCAAATCGGAGTGTTTTCCTACCTGTTTCTGCACCACAAATTTAGGTGTATCTCCCACTTGCCAGGTATCTCAAACCTGAGTGTTTTTTCATTTGCTGCTCTGTTCATATTTAGGCATTTTTCCCACTTGCCTGGTATCGCAAATCTGAGCGTTTTCCTACTTGCTTTTGCAACACAAATGTAGGTGTATCTCCCAATTAGAAATTCTCCCAAATCTGAACGTTTTACATTTGCTGCTCTGTCTCAAATTTACACACTTGCAGACATGTCAAATCAGAGTGTTTTCCGACTTGTTGCTTTGTCTCAAAAGTAGGTGTGTTTACCATTTGCCAGGCATCTCAAATCTGAGTGTTTTGCGTCTTGCTGCTTTATCTGGAATGAAGGCATTTGTCCAACTTGCCAAGTATCTCAAAACAGAGTGTTTTCCTACTTGCTGCTGCATTTCAAATTTAGGCATATCTCCCACTTGCCAGGGTTCTCAAATATGAGTGGTTTTCTTTTCATGTGCTGCACTGTCTCAACTTTAGGCATTTTTCCGAATAGCCAGGTATCTCAAATCAGAGTGTCTTCCTACTTCTTGCTGTGTCTCAAATTTAGGTATTTTTCCCACTACCAGTGGTGTTATCCTACTTGATGCTGTGTCTCATATTTAGGCATTGTTCCCACTAGCCAGGTATCTCAAATGTGAGTGTTTTTCTACTTTCTGCCGTGTCTTGAATTTAGGCATTTCTCCCACTTGCCAGGTATCTCAAATGTGAGTGTTTTCCTACTTGCTGCTGGGTCTCATATTCATGCATTTTCCCCACAAGCAAGGTATCTCAAATTTGAGTATTCTCCTACTTGCTGTTGTGTCTCATATTTAGGCACTTCTCCCACTAGCCACGTTTCTCAAATGTGAGTGTTTTTGTACCTAGCTGCCGTGTCTCGAATGTAGGTGTTTTCCCACTGGACAGGTATCTCAAATATGTGTTTTTTCCTACTTGCTGCCGTGTCTTGAATTTAGGCATTTCTCACACTTGCCAGGTATCTCAAATGTGAGTGGTTTTGTACCTAGCGTCTTGAATTTAGGTGTTTTCCCACTGGACAAGTATCTCAAATATGATGGTTTTCCTTCTTGCTGCTGTGCCTTGAATTTAGGCATTTCTCCCAATTGTCAGGGATCTCAAATCTGAGTGTTTTTTCTTTTCATTTGCTGCACTGTCTCATATTTAGGCATTTTTCCCAATAGCCATGTATCTCAAATCAGAGAGTCTTCCTACTCCCTGCTGTGTCTCGAATTTCGGTGTTTTCCCACTGGACAAGTATCTCAAATATGATTGTTTTCCTTCTTGCTACTGTGTCTTGAATTTAGGCATTTCTCCCAATTGCCAGGTATCTCAAATGTGAATGTTCTTCTACTTGCTGCTGTATCTTGAATTTAGGCCTTTCTCCAACTTGCCAGGTATCTCAAATTTGATTGTTTTTCTACTTGCTGCTGCACCTCAAATGTAGGCATTTCTCCCACTTGCAATATATCTGAAATGTTAGTTTTTTCCTACTTGCTGCTCTCTCCTGAATTTAGGCATTTCCCAAACTTGTCTGGTATCTCAAATCTGAGTGTTTTCCTACTTGCCACTGCACCACAGACATAGGTGTATCATCCAATTACCAGGTCTCTCAATTCTGCTGCTGTGTTTCAAATTAAGGGTTTTCTACAACTTGCCATTCATTTCACATTTGAGTGTTTTACTTTTGCTGATGTGTCTCAAATTTCAGCTCTTTACCACTAGCAAGGTTTCTCAAATTTGAGAGTTATCCTACTTGCTACGGTGTCTCAAATTTAGGCATTTATTCCACTGGCCAGGTATCTCAAATCTGAGTGTTTTCCTACTTGCTGCTTTATCTGGAATGAAGGCATTTTCCCCACTTGCCAGGTATCTCAACACAGAGTGTTTTCCTACTTGCTGCTGTGTCTCAAATGGAGTTGTTTTTACTACTTGCCAGACATGTCAAATCTGAGTGTTTTCCTACTTGCTGATTTGTCTGGAATGAAGGCATTCTTCCCATTTGCCAGATATCTCATATCTGAGTGTTTTCCTACTTGCTTTTGCACTACAAATATAGGTGTATCTCCAAATTAGAAGTTCTCCCAAATCTGAATGTTTTACTTTTGATGCTGTGTCTCAAATGTACACACTTGCCAGACACGTCAAATCATAGTGTTTTCCTACTTGTTGCTTTGTCTCAAATGTAGGTGTGTTTACCATTTGCCAAACATCTCAAATCTGAGTGTTTTGCTTCTTGCTGCGGCATTCAAATTTAGGCATATCTCCCACTTGGCAGGGCTCTCAAATCTGAGTGTTTTTTTTCATTCGCTGCACTGTCTCATATTTAGGTATTTTTCCCAATAGCCAGGTATGTCAAATCAGAGTGTCTTCCTACTTCTTGCTGTGTCTCAAATTTAGGCATTTTCCCTACTAGCAAGGTATCTCAAATTTGAGTGTTATCTTACTTGATGCTGTGTCTCATATTTGGGCATTGTTCCCACTAGCCAGGTATCTCAAATGTGAGTGTTTCTCTACTTGCTGCTGAGTCTTGAATTTAGGCATTTCTCCCACTTGCCAGGTATCTCAAATGTGAGTGTTTTCCTACTGGCTGCTGTGTCTCACATTTAGGCATTTTCCCCACTAGCAAGGTATCTCAAATTTGAGTGTTATCCTACTTGATGCTGTGTCTCATATTTGGGCATTTTCGCCAGTAGCAAGGCATCAAAAATCTGAATGTTTTCCTACTTGCTGCTGCACCTCAAATGTAGGCATTTCTCCCACTTGCAATGCATCTGAAATCTTAGTTATTTCCTACTTGCTGCTGTCTCTCGAATATAGGCATTTCCCTCACTTGCCTGGATCTCAAATCTGAGTGTTTTCCTACTTGCTGCTGCACCACAGACTTAGGTGTATCAGCCAATTACCAGGTCTCTCAATTCTGCTGCTGTGTTTCAAATTAAGGGTTTTCTAAAACTTGCCATTCATCTCACATTTGAGTGCTTTACTATTGCTGATGTGTCTCAAAGTTCAGGTTTTTTCCAGCAGCAAAGCTTCTCAAATTTGAGAGGTATCCTACTTGCTACTGTGTCTCAAATTTAGGCATTTATTCCACTTGCCAGTTATCTCAAATCAGAGTGTTTTCCTACTTGCTGCTGTGTCTCAAAGAGAGTTGTTTTTACTACTTGCCAGATATCTCAAATCTGAGCATTTTCCTACTTGCTGCTGTACTTCAAATTTAGACGTATCTCCCACTTGCCAGGTATCTCAACCATGAGTGTTTTTTTCATTTGCTGCTCTGTTCATATTTAGGCATTTTTCCCAATAGCCAGCTATCTAATATCTGAGTCTTTTCATACTTGCTGCTGTCTCTCGAATATATGCATTTCCCCCACTTGGCTGGTCTCTCAAATCTGAATGTTTTTCATTTGCTGCTATGTCTCAAATTTAGGTGTTTTTACCACTTGCCAGACATCTACAATCTGAGTGTTTTCCTACTTGCTCTGTTCATATTTAGGCATTTTTCCCAATAAACATCTATCTCTTATCTGAGTGTTTTCATACTTGCTGCTGTCTCTCAAATATCGTCATTTCCCCCACTTGCATGGTATCTCAAACTGAGTGTTTTCCTACTTGCTTCTGCACCACAAATGTAGGTCGATCTCCCAATTACCAGGTCTCCCAAATCTGAAGGTTTTACATTTGCTGCTGTGGCTCAAATGTACGTGTTTTACCACTTACCATACATGTCAAATCAGAGTGTTTTCCTGCTTGTTGCTTTGTCTCAAATGTAGGTGTGTTTACCACTTCACAGACATCTCAAATCTGACTGTTTTCCTACTTGCTGCTTTGTCTGGAATTAAGGCATTTTTCCCACTTGCCAGGTATCTCAGAACTGAGTCTTTACCTACTTGCTGCTGTTTCTCAAATGTAGTTATTTTTACTACTTGCATGGTATCGAAAAATCAGAGTGTTTTCCTACCTGTTTCTGCACCACAAATTTAGGTGTATCACCCACTTGCCAGGTATCTCAAACCTGAGTGTTTTTTCATTTGCTGCTCTGTTCATATTTAGGCATTTTTCCCACTTGCCTGGTATCGCAAATCTGAGCGTTTTCCTACTTGCTTTTGCAACACAAATGTAGGTGTATCTCCCAATTAGAAGTTCTCCCAAATCTGAACGTTTTACATTTGCTGCTCTGTCTCAAATTTACACACTTACCATACATGTCAAATCAGAGTGTTTTCCGACTTGTTGCTTTGTCTCAAAAGTAGGTGTGTTTACCATTTGCCAGGCATCTCAAATCTGAGTGTTTTGCTTCTTGCTGCTTTATCTGGAATGAAGGCATTTGTCCCACTTGCCAAGTATCTCAAAACAGAGTGTTTTCCTACTTGCTGCTGCATTTCAAATTTAGGCATATCTCCCACTTGCCAGGGTTCTCCAATATGAGTGGTTTTCTTTTCATTTGCTGCACTGTCTCAAATTTAGGCATTTTTCCGAATAGCCAGGTATCTCAAATCAGAGTGTCTTCCTACTTCTTGCTGTGTCTCAAATTTAGGCATTTTTCCCACTACCAGTGGTGTTATCCTACTTGATGCTGTGTCTCATATTTAGGCATTGTTCCCACTAGCCAGGTATCTCAAATGTGAGTGTTTTTCTACTTTCTGCCGTGTCTTGAATTTAGGCATTTCTCCCACTTGCCAGGTATCTCAAATGTGAGTGTTTTCCTACTTGCTGCTGGGTCTCATGTTCAGGCATTTTCCCCACAAGCAAGGTATCTCAAATTTGAGTATTCTCCTACTTGCTGTTGTGTCTCATATTTAGGCACTTCTCCCACTAGCCACGTTTCTCAAATGTGAGTGTTTTTGTACCTAGCTGCTGTGTCTCGAATGTAGGTGTTTTCCCACTGGACAGGTATCTCAAATATGGTTTTTTTCCTACTTGCTGCCGTGTCTTGAATTTAGGCATTTCTCACACTTGCCAGGTATCTCAAATGTGAGTGGTTTTGTACCTAGCGTCTTGAATTTAGGTGTTTTCCCACTGGACAAGTATCTCAAATATGATTGTTTTCCTTCTTGCTGCTGTGCCTTGAATTTAGGCATTTCTCCCAATTGTCAGGGATCTCAAATCTGAGTGTTTTTTTTTCATTTGCTGCACTGTCTCATATTTAGGCATTTTTCCCAATAGCCATGTATCTCAAATCAGAGAGTCTTCCTACTCCCTGCTGTGTCTCGAATTTAGGTGTTTTCCCACTGGACAAGTATCTCAGATATGATTGTTTTCCTTCTTGCTACTGTGTCTTGAATTTAGGCATTTCTCCCAATTGCCAGGTATCTCAAATGTGAATGTTCTTCTACTTGCTGCTGTATCTTGAATTTAGGCCTTTCTCCAACTTGCCAGGTATCTCAAATTTGATTGTTTTTCTACTTGCTGCTGCACCTCAAATGTAGGTATTTCTCCCACTTGCAATATACCTGAAATGTTAGTTTTTTCCTACTTGCTGCTCTCTCCTGAATTTGGGCATTTCCCAAACTTGTCTGGTATCTCAAATCTGAGTGTTTTCCTACTTGCCACTGCACCACAGACGTAGGTGTATCATCCAATTACCAAGTCTCTCAATTCTGCTGCTGTGTTTCAAATTAAGGGTTTTCTACAACTTGCCATTCATTTCACATTTGAGTGTTTTACTTTTGCTGATGTGTCTCAAATTTCAGCTATTTACCACTAGCAAGGTTTCTCAAATTTGAGAGTTATCCTACTTGCTACGGTGTATCAAATTTAGGCATTTATTCCACTGGCCAGGTATCTCAAATCTGAGTGTTTTCCTACTTGCTGCTTTATCTGGAATGAAGGCATTTTCCCACTTGCCAGGTATCTCAACACAGAGTGTTTTCCTACTTGCTGATTTGTCTGGAATGAAGGCATTCTTCCTATTTGCCGGATATCTCATATCTGAGTGTTTTCCTACTTGCTGCTGCTCTTCAAATTTAGGTGTATCTCCCAGTTGCCAGGTATCTAAAACCTTAGTGTTTTTTCCTGTGCTGCTCTGTTCATATTTAGGCATGTTTCCCACTTGCCTGGAATCGCAAATCTGAGTGTGTTCCTACTTGCTTTTGCACTACAAATATAGGTCTATCTCCAAATTAGAAGTTCTCCCAAATCTGAATGTTTTACTTTTGATGCTGTGTCTCAAATGTACACACTTGCCAGACACGTCAAATCAGAGTGTTTTCCTACTTGTTGCTTTGTCTCAAATGTAGGTGTGTTTACCATTTGCCAAACATCTCAAATCTGAGTGTTTTGCTTCTTGCTTCTTTGCCTGCAATTACCAGGTCTCTCAATTCTGCTGCTGTGTTTCAAATTAAGGGTTTTCTAAAACTTGCCATTCATCTCACATTTGAGTGCTTTACTATTGCTGATGTGTCTCAAAGTTCAGGTTTTTTCCAGCAGCAAGGCTTCTCAAATTTGAGAGGTATCCTACTTGCTACTGTGTCTCAAATTTAGGCATTTATTCCACTTGCCAGTTATCTCAAATCAGAGTGTTTTCCTACTTGCTGCTATGTGTCAAATAGAGTTGTTTTTACTACTTGCCAGATATCTCAAATCTGAGCATTTTCCTACTTGCTGCTGTACTTCAAATTTAGGCGTATCTCCCACTTGCCAGGTATCTCAACCATGAGTGTTTTTTCATTTGCTGCTCTGTTCATATTTAGGCATTTTTCCCAATAGCCAGCTATCTAATATCTGAGTGTTTTCATACTTGCTGCTGTCTCTCGAATATATGCATTTCCCCCACTTGGCTGGTCTCTCAAATCTGAAAGTTTTTCATTTGCTCCTGTGTCTCAAATTTAGGAGTTTTTACCACTTGCCAGACATCTACAATCTGAGTGTTTTCCTACTTGCTCTGTTCATATTTAGGCATTTTTCCCAATAAACATCTATCTCTTATCTGAGTGTTTTCATACTTGCTGCTGTCTCTCAACTATCGTCATTTCCCCCACTTGCATGGTATCTCAAATCTGAGTGTTTTCTTACTTGCTTCTGCACCACAAATGTAGGTCGATCTCCCAATTACCAGGTCTCCCAAATCTGAAGGTTTTACATTTGCTGCTGTGGCTCAAATGTACGTGTTTTACCACTTACCATAGATGTCAAATCAGAGTGTTTTCCTGCTTGTTGCTTTGTCTCAAATGTAGGTGTGTTTACCACTTCACAGACATCTCAAATCTGACTGTTTTCCTACTTGCTGCTTTGTCTGGAGTGAAGGCATTTTTCCCAGTTGCCAGGTATCTCAAATCTGAGTGTTTTCTTACTTGCTGCCGCCCTTCAAATTTAGACATATCTCCCAATTCCCAGGACTCTCAACTCTGAATGTTTTCCTACTTGCTGCTTTGTCTGGAATTAAGGCATTTTTCCCACTTGCCAGGTATCTCAAAACTGAGTGTTATCCTACTTGCTGCTGTTTCTCAAATGCAGTTTTTTTTACTACTTGCCAGATATCTCAAATGTGAGCGTTTTTCTACTTGCTGCTGCACTTCAAATTTAGGCATATCTCCCACTTGCCAGGTATCTCAAACCTGAATGTTTTTTTCATTTGCTGCTCTGTTCATATTTAGGAATTTTTCCCAATAAACAACTATCTCATATCTGAGTGTTTTTCTGCTTTCTGCTGCACTTCAAATTTAGGTGTATCTCTCAATTACCAGGTCTCTCAAATCTGAATGTTTTCCTACTTGCTGCTTTGTCTGGAATTAAGGCATTTTTCCCACTTACCAGGTATCTCAAAACTAAGTGTCATCCCACTTGCTGCTGTTTCTCAAATGTAGTTGTTCGTACTACTTGCCAGATATCTCAAATCTAAGCGTTTTCCTACTTGCTGCTGCACTTCAAAGTTAGCCATATCTCCCAATTGCCAGGTATCTAAAACCTGAGTGTTTTTTTCATTTGCTGCACTGTTCATATTTAGGAATTTTTCCCAATAATCAACTATCTCAAATCGGAGTGTTTTCCTACCTGCTTTTGCACGACAAATTTAGGTGTATCTCCCAATTAGACAGTCTCCCAAATCTGAATGTTTTACATTTGCTGCTGTTTCTCAAATTTACACGTTTCTACCACTTGCCAGACATGTCAAATCAGAGTGTTTTCCTACCCGTTGCTTTGTCTCAAATGTAGGTGTGTTTACCACTTGCCAGACATCTCAAATCTGAGTGTTTTCCTACTTGCTACTTTGTCTGGAATTAAGGCATTTTTCCCACTTGCAAGGTATCTCAAATCAGAGCGTCTTCCTACTCTGCTGTGTCTAGAATTGAGGCATTTTCCCCACTAGCAGGGTATCTCAAATTTGAGTGTTATCCTACTTGATGCTGTGTCTCATATTTAGGCATTGTTCCCACTAGCCAGGTATCTCAAATGTGAGTGTTTTTCTACTTTCTGCCGTGTCTTGAATTTAGGCATTTCTCCCACTTTCCAGGTATCTCAAATGTGAGTGTTTTCCTACTTGCTGCTGGGTCTCATATTCAGGCATTTTCCCCACAAGCAAGGTATCTCAAATTTGAGTATTCTCCTACTTGCTGTTGTGTCTCATATTTAGGCACTTCTCCCACTAGCCACGTTTCTCAAATGTGAGTGTTTTTGTACCTAGCTGCTGTGTCTCGAATGTAGGTGTTTTCCCACTGGACAGGTATCTCAAATATGTGTTTTTTCCTACTTGCTGCCGTGTCTTTGATTTAGGCATTTCTCACACTTGCCAGGTATCTCAAATGTGAGTGGTTTTGTACCTAGCGTCTTGAATTTAGGTGTTTTCCCACTGGACAAGTATCTCAAATATGATTGTTTTCCTTCTTGCTGCTGTGCCTTGAATTTAGGCATTTCTCCCAATTGTCAGGGATCTCAAATCTGAGTGGTTTTTTTTCATTTGCTGCACTGTCTCATATTTAGGCATTTTTCCCAATAGCCATGTATCTCAAATCAGAGAGTCTTCCTACTCCCTGCTGTGTCTCGAATTTAGGTGTTTTCCCACTGGACAAGTATCTCAAATATGATTGTTTTCCTTCTTGCTACTGTGTCTTGAATTTAGGCATTTCTCCCAATTGCCAGGTATCTCAAATGTGAATGTTCTTCTACTTGATGCTGTATCTTGAATTTAGGCCTTTCTCCAACTTGCCAGGTATCTCAAATTTGATTGTTTTTCTACTTGCTGCTGCAACTCAAATGTAGGCATTTCTCCCACTTGCAATATACCTGAAATGTTAGTTTTTTCCTACTTGCTGCTCTCTCCTGAATTTAGGCATTTCCCAAACTTGTCTGGTATCTCAAATCCGAGTGTTTTCCTACTTGCCACTGCACCACAGACGTAGGTGTATCATCCAATTACCAGGTCTCTCAATTCTGCTGCTGTGTTTCAAATTAAGGGTTTTCTACAACTTGCCATTCATTTCACATTTGAGTGTTTTACTTTTGCTGATGTGTCTCAAATTTCAGCTCTTTACCACTAGCAAGGTTTCTCAAATTTGAGAGTTATCCTACTTGCTACGGTGTCTCAAATTTAGGCATTTATTCCACTGGCCAGGTATCTCAAATCTGAGTGTTTTCCTACTTGCTGCTTTATCTGGAATGAAGGCATTTTCCCACTTGCCAGGTATCTCAACACAGAGTGTTTTCCTACTTGCTGCTGTGTCTCAAATGGAGTTGTTTTTACTACTTGCCAGACATGTCAAATCTGAGTGTTTTCCTACTTGCTGATTTGTCTGGAATGAAGGCATTCTTCCCATTTGCCAGATATCTCATATCTGAGTGTTTTCCTACTTGCTGCTGCTCTTCAAATTTAGGTGTATCTCCCAGTTGCCAGGTATCTCAAACCTGAGTGTTTTTTCCTTTGCTGCTCTGTTCATATTTAGGCATGTTTCCCACTTGCCTGGAATCGCAAATCTGAGTGTTTTCCTACTTGCTTTTGCACTACAAATATAGGTGTATCTCCAAATTAGAAGTTCTCCCAAATCTGAATGTTTTACTTTTGATGCTGTGTCTCAAATGTACACACTTGCCAGACACGTCAAATCAGAGTGTTTTCCTACTTGTTGCTTTGTCTCAAATGTAGGTGTGTTTACCATTTGCCAAACATCTCAAATCTGAGTGTTTTGCTTCTTGCTTCTTTGCCTGCAATGAAGGCATCTGTCCCATTTGCCAGATATCTCATATCTGAGTGTTTTCCTACTTGCTGCGGCATTCAAATGTAGGCATATCTCCCACTTGGCAGGGCTCTCAAATCTGAGTGTTTTTTTTTCATTTGCTGCACTGTCTCATATTTAGGTATTTTTCCCAATAGCCAGGTATGTCAAATCAGAGTGTCTTCCTACTTCTTGCTGTGTCTCAAATTTAGGCATTTTCCCTACTAGCAAGGTATCTCAAATTTGAGTGTTATCTTACTTGATGCTGTGTCTCATATTTGGGCATTGTTCCCACTAGCCAGGTATCTCAAATGTGAGTGTTTCTCTACTTTCTGCTGAGTCTTGAATTTAGGCATTTCTCCCACTTGCCAGGTATCTCAAATGTGAGTGTGATCCTACTTGATGCTGTGTCTCATATTTGGGCATTTTCGCCAGTAGCAAGGCATCACAAATCTGAATGTTTTCCTACTTGCTGCTGCACCTCAAATGTAGGCATTTCTCCCACTTGCAATGCATCTGAAATCTTAGTTATTTCCTACTTGCTGCTGTCTCTCGAATATAGGCATTTCCCTCACTTGCCTGGATCTCAAATCTGAGTGTTTTCCTACTTGCTGCTGCACCACAGACTTAGGTGTATCAGCCAATTACCAGGTCTCTCAATTCTGCTGCTGTGTTTCAAATTAAGGGTTTTCTAAAACTTGCCATTCATCTCACATTTGAGTGCTTTACTATTGCTGATGTGTCTCAAAGTTCAGTTTTTTTCCAGCAGCAAGGCTTCTCAAATTTGAGAGGTATCCTACTTGCTACTGTGTCTCAAATTTAGGCATTTATTCCACTTGCCAGTTATCTCAAATCAGAGTGTTTTCCTACTTGCTGCTGTGTCTCAAATAGAGTTGTTTTTACTACTTGCCAGATATCTCAAATCTGAGCATTTTCCTACTTGCTGCTGTACTTCAAATTTAGGCGTATCTCCCACTTGCCAGGTATCTCAACCATGAGTGTTTTTTCATTTGCTGCTCTGTTCATATTTAGGCATTTTTCCCAATAGCCAGCTATCTAATATCTGAGTGTTTTCATACTTGCTGCTGTCTCTCGAATATATGCATTTGCCCCACTTGGCTGGTCTCTCAAATCTGAATGTTTTTCATTTGCTGCTGTGTCTCAAATTTAGGTGTTTTTACCACTTGCCAGACATCTACAATCTGAGTGTTTTCCTACTTGCTCTGTTCATATTTAGGCATTTTTCCCAATAAACATCTATCTCTAATCTGAGTGTTTTCATACTTGCTGCAGTCTCTCAAATATCGTCATTTCCCCCACTTGCATGGTATCTCAAATCTGAGTGTTTTCTTACTTGCTTCTGCACCACAAATGTAGGTCGATCTCCCAATTACCAGGTCTCCCAAATCTGAAGGTTTTACATTTGCTGCTGTGGCTCAAATGTATGTGTTTTACCACTTACCATACATGTCAAATCAGAGTGTTTTCCTGCTTGTTGCTTTGTCTCAAATGTAGGTGTGTTTACCACTTCACAGACATCTCAAATCTGACTGTTTTCCTACTTGCTGCTTTGTCTTGAGTGAAGGCATTTTTCCCACTTGCCAGGTATCTCAAATCTGAGTGTTTTCTTACTTGCTGCCGCACTTCAAATTTAGACATATCTCCCAATTCCCAGGACTCTCAACTCTGAATGTTTTCCTACTTGCGGCTTGGTCTGGAATTAAGGCATTTTTCCCACTTGCCAGGTATCTCAAAACTGAGTGTTATCCTACTTGCTGCTGTTTCTCAAATGCAGTTGTTTTTACTACTTGCCAGATATCTCAAATGTGAGCGTTTTTCTACTTGCTGCTGCACTTCAAATTTAGGCATATCTCCCACTTGCCAGGTATCTCAAACCTGAATGTTTTTTTCATTTGCTGCTCTGTTCATATTTAGGAATTTTTCCCAATAAACAAACAATCTCATATCTGAGTGTTTTTCTGCTTTCTGCTGCACTTCAAATTTAGGTGTATCTCTCAATTACCAGGTCTCTCAAATCTGAATGTTTTCCTACTTGCTGCTCTGTCTGGAATTAAGGCATTTTTCCCACTTACCAGGTATCTCAAAACTAAGTGTCATCCCACTTGCTGCTGTTTCTCAAATGTAGTTGTTCTTACTACTTGCCAGATATCTCAAATCTAAGCGTTTTCCTACTTGCTGCTGCACTTCAAAGTTAGCCATATCTCCCACTTGCCAGGTATCTCAAACCTGAGTGTTTTTTTCCATTTGCTGCACCGTTCATATTTAGGAATTTTTCCCAATAATCAACTATCTCAAATCGGAGTGTTTTCCTACCTGCTTTTGCACGACAAATTTAGGTGTATCTCCCAATTAGACAGTCTCCCAAATCCGAATGTTTTACATGTGCTGCTGTTTCTCAAATTTACACGTTTCTACCACTTGCCAGACATGTCAAATCAGAGTGTTTTCCTACCCGTTGCTTTGTCTCAAATGTAGGTGTGTTTACCACTTGCCAGACATCTCAAATCTGAGTGTTTTCCTACTTGCTACTTTGTCTGGAATTAAGGCATTTTTCCCACTTGCAAGGTATCTCAAATCAGAGCGTCTTCCTACTCTGCTGTGTCTAGAATTGAGGCATTTTCCCCACTAGCAGGGTATCTCAAATTTGAGTGTTATCCTACTTGATGCCGTGTCTCATATTTAGGCATTGTTCGCACTAGCCAGGTTTCTCGAATGTGAGTGTTTTTCTACTTGCTGCTGTGTCTTGAATTTAGGTATTTCTCCCTCTTGCCAGGTATCTCAAATATCAGCGTTTTCCTACTTGCTGCTGTGTCTCATATTTAGGATTTTTCCCCACTAGCAAGGTATCTCAAATTTTAGTATTCTCCTAATTGCTGTTGTGTCTCATATTTAGGCATTTCTCCCACTAGCTAGGTTTCCCAAATGTGAGTGTTTTTTTACCTACCTGCTGTGTCTCGAATGTAGGTGTTTTCCTACTGGACAGGTATCTTAAATTTGAGTTTTTTCCTACTTGCTGCAGTGCCTTGATTTTAGGCATATCTCCCACTTGTCAGGGATCTCAAATCTGAGTGTTTTTTTTCATATGCTGCACTGTCTCATATTTAGGCATTTTTTCCCAATATCCAGGTATCTCAAATCAGAGAGTCTTTCTACTTCCTGCTGTGTCTCAAATTTAGGTGTTTTCCCACTGGCCAGGTATCTCACATATGATTGTTGTTCCTTCTTGCTGCTGTGTCTTGAATTTAGGCATTTTTCCCACTTGCCAGGTATCTCAAATGTGAGTGTTCTTCTTCCAGCTGCTGTGTCTTGAATTTAGGTGTTTTCCCACGGGACAGGTATCTTAAATATGAGTTTTTCCTACAGGCTGCTGTGTCTTGAATTTAGGCATTTCACCCATTTGCCAGGTATCTCAAATGTGAGTGTTTTTCCACTTGCTGCTGTGTCTCAAATTTAGGCATTTTCCCCAGTAGCAAGGCATCGCAGACCTGAATGTTTTCAAACTTGCTGCTGTACCGCAAATGTAGGCATTTCTCCCACTTGCAATGTATCTCAAATCTGAGTATTTTCCTACTTGCTGCTGCACCACAGACTTCAGTGTATCAACCAATTACCAGTTCTTTCAAATCTGCTGCTGTGTTTCAAATTAAGGGTTTTCTACAACTTGCCATTAATCACATATTTGAGTTTTTTACTATTGCTGATGTGTCTCAAATTTCAGCTTTTACCACTAGCAAGGCTTCTCAAATCTGAGAGTTATCCTACTTGCTGCTGTGTCCCAAATGTAAGTGTGTTTACCACTTGCCAAACATCTCAATCTGAGTGTTTTCCTACTTGCTGCTTTATCTGGAATTTAGGCATTTTCATACTTGCCAGGTATCTCAAAACGGAGTGTTTTCCTATTTGCTGCTGTGTCTCAAATGGAGTTGTTTTTACTACTTGCGAGATATCTCAAATCTGAGCGTTTTCCTACTTGCTGCTGCACTTCAAATTTAGGTGTATCTCCCACTTGCCAGGTATCTCAAAGCTGAGTGTTTTATCATTTGCTGCTCTGTGCATATTTAGGCATTTTTTCTCAATAGCCAGCTATCCAATATCTGAGTGTTTTCATACTTGCTGCTGTCTCTCGAATATACGCATTTCCCGCATTTGGCTGGTATCTCAAATCTGAGTGTTTTCCTACTTGCTGCTTTGCCTGGAATGAAAGCATTTTTCCCACTTTCCAGGTATCTCAAAACTGAGTGTTTTCCTACTTGCTGATGCACTTCAAATTTAGATGTATCTCCAAATTACAGGTCTCCCAAATCTGAAGGTTTTACATTTGCTGCTGTGGCTCAAATGTACGTGTTTTACCACTTACCATACATTTCAAATCAGAGTGTTTTCCTGCTTGTTGCTTTGTCTCAAATGTAGGTGTGTTTACCACTTCCCAGACATCTCAAATCTGACTGTTTTCCTACTTGCTGCTTTGTCTGGAATGAAGACATTTTTTGCACTTTCCAGATATCTCAAAATTGAGTGTTTTCCTATTTGCTGCTGTGTCTCAAATGTAGTTGTTTTTACTACTTGCCAGATATCTCAAATGTGAGTGTTTTCCTAATTGCTGATTTGTCTGCAATGAAGGTGTTTTTCCCACTTGCCAGGTATCTCAATCCTGAGTGTTTTTTTACTTGCTGCTCTGTTCATATTTAGGCATTTTTCCCAATAAACATCTATCTCTTATCTGAGTGTTTCCCTACTTGCTTCTGCACCACAAATGTAGGTCGATCTCCCAATTACCAGGTCTCCCAAATCTGAAGGTTTTACATTTGCTGCTGTGGCTCAAATGTACGTGTTTTACCACTTACCATACATGTCAAATCAGAGTGTTTTCCTGCTTGTTGCTTTGTCTCAAATGTAGGTGTGTTTACCACTTCACAGACATCTCAAATCTGACGGTTTTCCTACTTGCTGCTTTGTCTGGAATGAAGGCATTTTTCCCACTTGCCAGGTATCTCAGAACTGAGTCTTTACCTACTTGCTGCTGTTTCTCAAATGTAGTTATTTTTACTACTTTCATGGTATCTCAAATCGGAGTGTTTTCCTACCTGTTTCTGCACCACAAATTTAGGTGTATCTCCCACTTGCCAGGTATCTCAAACCTGAGTGTTTTTTCATTTGCTGCTCTGTTCATATTTAGGCATTTTTCCCACTTGCCTGGTATCGCAAATCTGAGCGTTTTCCTACTTGCTTTTGCAACACAAATGTAGGTGTATCTCCCAATTAGAAGTTCTCCCAAATCTGAACGTTTTACATTTGCTGCTCTGTCTCAAATTTACACACTTGCCAGACATGTCAAATCAGAGTGTTTTCCGACTTGTTGCTTTGTCTCAAAAGTAGGTGTGTTTACCATTTGCCAGGCATCTCAAAACAGAGTGTTTTCCTACTTGCTGCTGCATTTCAAATTTAGGCATATCTACGACTTGCCAGGGTTCTCAAATATGAGTGGTTTTCTTTTCATTTGCTGCACTGTCTCAAATTTAGGCATTTTTCCGAATAGCCAGGTATCTCAAATCAGAGTGTCTTCCTACTTCTTGCTGTGTCTCAAATTTAGGCATTTTTCCCACTACCAGTGGTGTTATCCTACTTGATGCTGTGTCTCATATTTAGGCATTGTTCCCACTAGCCAGGTACCTCAAATGTGAGTGTTTTTCTACTTTCTGCCGTGTCTTGAATTTAGGCATTTCTCCCACTTGCCAAGTATCTCAAATGTGAGTGTTTTCCTACTTGCTGCTGGGTCTCATATTCAGGCATTTTCCCCACAAGCAAGGTATCTCAAATTTGAGTATTCTCCTACTTGCTGTTGTCAAATCAGAGTGTTTTCCTACTTGTTGCTTTGTCACAAATGTAGGTGTGTTTACCATTTGCCAGACATCTCAAATCTGAGTGATTTGCTTCTTGCTGCTTTGTCTGGAATGAAGGCATCTGTCCCACTTGCCACGTATCTCAAAACTGAGTGTTTTCCTACTTGCTGCCTCATTCAAATTTAGGCATATCTCCCACTTGCCAGGGCTCTCAAATTTGAGTGTTTTTTTTCATTTGCCGCACTGTCTCATATTTAGGTATTTTTCCCAATAGCCAGGTATGTCAAATCAGAGTGTCTTCCTACTTCTTGCTGTGTCTCAAATTTAGGCATTTTCCCTACTAGCAAGGTATCTCAAATTTGAGTGTTATCCTACTTGATGCTGTGTCTCATATTTGGGCATTTTCGCCAGTAGCAAGGCATCACGAATCTGAATGTTTTCCTACTTGCTGCTGCACCTCAAATGTAGGCATTTCTCCCACTTGCAATGCATCTGAAATCTGAGTTATTTCCTACTTGCTGCTGCACCACAGACTTAGGTGTATCAGCCAATTACCAGGTCTCTCAATTCTGCTGCTGTGTTTCAAATTAAGGGATTTCTAAAACTTGCCATTCATCTCACATTTGAGTGTTTTACTATTGCTGATGTGTCTCAAAGTTCAGGTTTTTTCCACTAGCAAAGCTTCTCAAATTTGAGAGGTATCCTACTTGCTATTGTGTCTCAAATTTAGGCATTTATTCCACTTGCCAGTTATCTCAAATCAGAGTGTTTTACTACTTGCTGCTGTGTCTCAAATGGAGTTGTTTTTACTACTTGCCAGATATCTCAAATCTGAGCATTTTCCTACTTGCTGCTTTGTCTGGAATGAAAGCATTTTTCCCACTTGACACGTATCTCAAAACTGAGTGTTTTCCTACTTGCTGCTGTTTCTCAGATGTAATTGTTTTTACTACTTGCCAGATAACTCAAATCTAAGTGTTTTCCTACTTGCTGCTGCACTTCAAATTTAGGCATATCTCCCACTTGCCAGGTATCTCAAACCTGAGTGTTTTTTTCATTTGCTGTTCTGTTCATATTTAGGCATTTTTCCCAAAAAATAACTATCTCATATCTGAGTGTTTTCATAATTGCTGCTGTCTCTCGAATATAGGCATGTCCTCCACTTGCATGGTATCTCAAATCGGAGTGTTTTCCCACCGGTTTCTGCACCACAAATTTAGGTGTATCTCCCTATTACCAGGTCTCTCAAATCTGAATGTTTTACAGTTGCTGCTCTGTCTCAAATTTACATGTTTTACCACTTGCCAGACATGTCAAATCTGTGTGTTTTCCTACTTGCTGTTTTGTCTGGAATGGAGGCATTTTCCCCATTTGCCAGGTATCTCACACGTGAGTGTTTTTCATTTGCTGCTGTGTCTCATATTTAGGCATTTTTCCTACTAGCCAGGATTCTCAAATATGTGTATTTTCCTACTTGCTGCTGTGGCTCGAATGTGGATGTATTTACCACGTGCCAGATATCTCAAACCTGAGTGTTTTTTGCATTGCTGCTCTGTTCATATTTAGGCATTTTTTCCAATAAACATCTATCTCTTATCTGAGTGTTTTCATACTTGCTGCTGTCTCTCAAATATCGTCATTTCCCCCACTTGCATGGTATGTCATATCTGAGTGTTTTCCTACTTGCTTCTGCACCACAAATGTAGTTCGATCTCCCAATTACCAGGTCTCCCAAATCTGAAGGTTTTCCATTTGCTGCTGTGGCTCAAATGTACGTGTTTTACAACTTACCATACATGTCAAATCAGAGTGTTTTCCTGCTTGTTGCTTTGTCTCAAATGTAGGTGTGTTTACCACTTCACAGACATCTCAAATCTGACTGTTTTCCTACTTGCTGCTTTGTCTGGAGTGAAGGCATTTTTCCCACTTGCGAGGTATCTCAAATCTGAGTGTTTTCTTACTTGCTGCCGCACTTCAAATTTAGACATATCTCCCAATTCCCAGGTCTCTCAACTCTGAATGTTTTCCTATGTGCTGCTTTGTCTGGAATTAAGGCATTTTTCCCACTTGCCAGGTATCTCAAAACTGAGTGTTATCCTACTTGCTGCTGTTTCTCAAATGCAGTTGTTTTTATTACTTGCCAGGTATCTCAAACCTGAGTGTTTTTTCATTTGCTGCTCTGTTCATATTTAGGCATTTTTCCCACTTGCCTGGTATCGCAAATCTGAGTGTTTTCCTACTTGCTTTTGCACTACAAATTTAGGTGTATCTCCCAATTATAAGTTCTCCCAGATCTGAATGTTTTACTTTTGCTGCTGTTTCTCAAATTTTCACACTTGCCAGACATGTCAAATCAGAGTGTTTTCCTACTTGTTGCTTTGTCTCAAATGTAGGTGTGTTTACCATTTGCCAGACATCTCAAATCTGAGTGTTTTGCTTCTTGCTGCTTTGTCTGGAATGAAGGCATTTGTCCCACTTGCCAGGTATCTCAAAACTGAGTGTCTTCTGACTTCTTGCTGTGTCTAAAATTTAGGCATTTTCCCCACTAGCAAGTTATCTCAAATGTGAGTGTTTTTCTACTTGCTGCTGTGTCTTGAATTTAGGCATTTCTCCCACTTGCCAGGTATTTTAAATGTGAGTGTTTTCCTACTTGCTGCTGTGTCTCATATTAAGCATTTTCCCCACAAGCAAGGTATCTCAAATTTGAGTATTCTCCTACTTGCTGTTGTGTCTCATATGTAGGCATTTCTCCCACTAGCCAGGTTTCTCAAATGTGAGTGTTTTCCCACTGGACAGGTATCTTAAATATGAGTTGTTCATACATGCTGCTGTGTCTTCAATTTAGGCATTTCTCCAACTTTCTAGGTATCTCAAATGTGAGTACTTTTCTACTTGCTGCTGTGTCTCAAATTTAGGCATTTTCCCCAGTAGCAAGGCATCGCAAATCTGAATGTTTTCCTACTTGCTGCTGTACCTCAAATGTAGGCATTTCTCCCACTTGCAATGTATCTGAAATCCTAGTTTTTTTCCTACTTGCTGCTGTCTCTCGAATATAGGCATTTCCCTCACTTGCCTGGATATCAAATGTGAGTGTTTTCCTACTGGCTGCTGTGTCTCACATTTAGGCATTTTCCCCACTAGCAAGGTATCTCAAATTTGAGTGTTATCCTACTTGATGCTGTGTCTCATATTTGGGCATTTTCCCCAATAGCAAGGCATCACAAATGTGAATGTTTTCCTACTTGCTGCTGTACCTCAAATGTAGGCATTTCTCCCACTTGCAATGCATCTGAAATCTGAGTTATTTCCTACTTGCTGCTGCACCACAGACTTAGGTGTATCAGCCAATTACCAGGTCTCTCAATTCTGCTGCTGTGTTTCAAATTAAGGGTTTTCTAAAACTTGCCATTCATCTCACATTTGAGTGTTTTACTATTGCTGATGTGTCTCAAAGTTCAGGTTTTTTCCACTAGCAAAGCTTCTCATATTTGAGAGGTATCCTACTTGCTATTGTGTCTCAAATTTAGGCATTTATTCCACTTGCCAGTTATCTCAAATCAGAGTGTTTTCCTACTTGCTGCTGTGTCTCAAATGGAGTTGTTTTTACTACTTGCCAGATAACTCAAATCTAAGTGTTTTCCTACTTGCTGCTGCACTTCAAATTTAGACATATCTCCCACTTGCCAGGTATCTCAAACCTGAGTGTTTTTTTCATTTGCTGTTCTGTTCATATTTAGGCATTTTTCCCAAAAAATAACTATCTCATATCTGAGTGTGTTCATAATTGCTGCTGTCTCTCGAATATAGGCATTTCCTCCACTTGCATGGTATCTCAAATCGGAGTGTTTTCCCACCTGTTTCTGCACCACAAATTTAGGTGTATCTCCCTATTACCAGGTCTCTCAAATCTGAATGTTTTACAGTTGCTGCTCTGTCTCAAATTTACATGTTTTACCACTTGCCAGACATGTCAAATCTGTGTGTTTTCCTACTTGCTGTTTTGTCTGGAATGGAGGCATTTTCCCCATTTGCCAGGTATCTCACACGTGAGTGTTTTTCATTTGCTGCTGTGTCTCATATTTAGGCATTTTTCCTACTAGCCAGGATTCTCAAATATGTGTATTTTCCTACTTGCTGCTGTGGCTCGAATGTGGATGTATTTACCACGTGCCAGATATCTCAAACCTGAGTGTTTTTTGCATTGCTGCTCTGTTCATATTTAGGCATTTTTTCCAATAAACATCTATCTCTTATCTGAGTGTTTTCATACTTGCTTCTGTCTCTCAAATATCGTCATTTCCCCCACTTGCATGGTATGTCAAATCTGAGTGTTTTCCTACTTGCTTCTGCACCACAAACGTAGGTCGATCTCCCAATTACCAGGTCTCCCAAATCTGAAGGTTTTCCATTTGGTGCTGTGGCTCAAATGTACGTGTTTTACAACTTACCATACATGTCAAATCAGAGTTTTTTCCTGCTTGTTGCTTTGTCTCAAATGTAGGTGTGTTTACCACTTCACAGACATCTCAAATTTGACTGTTTTCCTACTTGCTGCTTTGTCTGGAGTGAAGGCATTTTTCCCACTTGCCAGGTATCTCAAATCTGAGTGTTTTCTTACTTGCTGCCGCACTTCAAATTTAGACATATCTCCCAATTCCCAGGTCTCTCAACTCTGAATGTTTTCCTATGTGCTACTTTGTCTGGAATTAAGGCATTGTTCCCACTTGCCAGGTATCTCAAAACTGAGTGTTATCCTACTTGCTGCTGTTTCTCAAATGCAGTTGTTTTTATTACTTGCCAGATATCTCAAATGTGAGCATTTTTCTACTTGCTGCTGCACTTCAAATTTAGGCATATCCCCCACTTGCCAGGCATCTCAAACCTGAATGTTTTTTTCATTTGCTGCTCTGTTCATATTTAGGAATTTTTCCCAATTAACAACTATCTCATATCTGAGTGTTTTTCTGCTTGCTGCTGCACTTCAAATTTAGGTGTATCTCTCAATTACCAGGTCTCTTAAATCTGAATGTTTTCCTACTTGCTGCTTTGTCTGGAATGAAGGCATTGTTCCCACTTACCAGGTATCTCAAAACTAAGTGTCATCCCTCTTGCTGCTATTTCACAAATGTACTTATTCTTACTACTTGCCAGATATCTCAAATCTAAGCATTTTCCTACTTGCTGCTGCACTTCAAAGTTAGCCATATCTCCCACTTGCCAGGTATCTCAAACCTGAGTTTTTTTCATTTGCTGCACTGTTCATATTTAGGAATTTTTCCCAATAATCAACTATCTCAAATCGGAGTGTTTTCCTACCTGCTTTTGCACGACAAATTTAGGTGTATCTCCCAATTAGACGGTCTCCCAAATATGAATGTTTTACATTTGCTGCTGTTTCTCAAATTTACACGTTTCTACCACTTGCCAAACATGTCAAATCAGAGAGTTTTCCTACCCGTTGCTTTGTCTCAAATGTAGGTGTATTTACCACTTGCCAGACATCTGAAATCTGAGTGTTTTCCTACTTGCTACTTTGTCTGGAATGAAGGCATTTTTCCCACTTGCAAGGTATCTCAAATCAGAGCGTCTTCCTACTCTGCTTTGTCTAGAATTGAGGCATTTTCCCCACTAGCGGTGTATCTCAAATTTGAGTGTTATCCTACTTGATGCTGTGTCTCATATTTAGGCATTGTTCCCACTAGCCAGGTTTCTCGAATGTGAGTGTTTTTCTACTTGCTGCTGTGTCTTTAATTTAGGTATTTCTCCCTCTTGCCAGGTATCTCAAATATGAGTGTTTTCCTACTTGCTGCTCTGTCTCATATTTAGGATTTTTCCCCACTAGCAAGGTATCTCAAATTTTAGTATTCTCCTACTTGCTGTTGTGTCTCATATTTAGGCATTTATCCCAATAGCTGGGTTTCTCAAATGTGAGTGTTTTTCTACCTACCTGCTGTGTCTCGAATGTAGGTGTTTTCCTACTGGACAGGTATCTTAAATTTGAGTTTTTTCCTACTTGCTGCAGTGTCTTGATTTTAGGCATATCTCCCACTTGTCAGGGATCTCAAATCTGAGTGTTTTTTTTCATTTGCTGCACTGTATCATATTTAGGCATTTTTTCCCAATATCCAGGTATCTCAAATCAGAGAGTCTTTCTACTTCCTGCTGTGTCTCAAATATAGGTGTTTTCCCACTGGCCAGGTATCTCAAATATGATTGTTGTTCCTTCTTGCTGCTGTGTCTTGAATTTAGGCATTTCTCCCACTTGCCAGGTATCTCAAATGTGAGTGTTCTTCTTCCTGCTGCTGTGTCTTGAATTTAGGGGTTTTCCCACGGGACAGGTATCTTAAATATGAGATTTTCCTACAGGCTGCTGTGTCTTGAATTTAGGCATTTCACCCATTTGCCAGGTATCTCAAATGTGAGTGTTTTTCCACTTGCTGCTGTGTCTCAAATTTAGGCATTTTCCCCAGTAGCAAGGCATCGCAAACCTGAATGTTTTCAAACTTGCTGCTGTACCGCAAATGTAGGCATTCTCCTATTTGCAATGTATCTCAAATCTGACTATTTTCCTACTTGCTGCTGCACCACAGACTTCGGTGTATCAACCAATTACCAGTTTTTTCAAATCTGCTGCTGTGTTTCAAATTAAGGGTTTTCTACAACTTGCCATTAATCACACATTTGAGTTTTTTACTATTGCTGATGTGTCTCAAATTTCAGCTTTTTACCACTAGCAAGGCTTCTCAAATCTGAGAGTTATCCTACTTGCTGCTGTGTCCCAAATGCAAGTGTGTTTACCACTAGCCAAACATCTCAATCTGAGTGTTTTCCTACTTGCTGCTTTATCTGGAATTGAGGCATTTTCGTACTTGCCAGGTATCTCAAATGGAGTTGTTTTTACTACTTGCGAGATATCTCAAATCTGAGCATTTTCCTACTTGCTGCTGCACTTCAAATTTAGGTGTATCTCCCACTTGCCAGGTATCTCAAACCTGAGTGTTTTATCATTTGCTGCTCTGTGCATATTTAGGCATTTTTTTCTCAATAGCCAGCTATCCAATATCTGAGTGGTTTCATACTTGCTGCTGTCTCTCGAATATACACATTTCCCGCATTTGGCTGGTATCTCAAATCTGAGTGTTTTCTTACTTGCTTCTGCACTTCAAATTTAGATGTATCTCCCAATTACCAGGTCTCTCAAATCTAAATGTTTTCCTACTTGCTGCTTTGTCTGGAATGAAAGCATTTTTCCCACTTTCCAGGTATCTCAAAACAGAGTGTTTTCCTACTTGCTGATGCACTTAAAACTTAGGCATATCTCCCACTTGCCAGGTATCTCAAACCTGAGTGTTTTTTTCATTTGCTGCTCTGTTCATATTTAGGCATTTTTCCCAAACAATAACTATCTCATATCTGAGATAGTTTTTGCATGACAAATTTAGGTGTATTCCCAATTACCAGGTCTCTCAAATCTGCTGTGTCTCAAATATACATGTTTTTACCACTTGCCATACATGTCAAATCTGAGTGTTTTTCTACTTGCTGATTTGTATGGAATTAAGGCATTTTTCCCATTTGCCAGGTATCTCAAAACTGAGTGTTTTCATACATGCTGCTGCACTTCAAATTTAGGTGTATCTCCCACTTGCCAGGTATCTCACACCTGAGTGTTTTTTCATTTGCTGCTGTGTCTGGAATGAAGGCATTTGTCCCACTTGTCAGGCTTCTCAAAACTGAGTGTGTCATTATGAGTTTGGAGGTAGCCATGGTCCGTTTAGCACCATGGCTGCCTCCAAAAAGGTGTCCAGGTCCGGATAGTCGGAATGGAGACTTATCGAGTCATTCCGACCTTGGAGGACCCGGTAAGTCCCCATTCTGAAAACCATTCCCAATTCCCATTTGAGCCCCCATAGGGCTCAGTGGGAATGGGGAAGGAGATAATAACGGGCCCGCAAATAGCGTTATTAGCTCCATGGTCCCTTAACGGCTCCTGCTAGGGGCGGCTGGTAAAACCAGCCGGCCGTAGTGGGACCCACTAAGGGAGCTCGGAATGTGGCGGCAGGGAGTTAATGGCACCGGCATCCTTACCGCTGCCCTTAACCCCCTATTACCGTACTTGTAAGGACCCCCTGAGTGTTTTCCTACTTGCTGCTGTGTCTCAAATGTAGTTGTTTTTACTACTAGCCAGATATCTAAAATCTGAGCATTTTCCTACTTGCTGCTGCACTTCAAATTTAGGCATATCCCCACTTGCTGGGTATCTCAAACCTGAGTGTTTATTCACTTGCTGCTCTGTTCATGTTTAGGCATTTTTCCCAATAAACATCTATCTCATATCTGAGTGTTTTCATACTTGCTGCTGTCTCTCGAATATAGGCATTTCCTCCATTTGCCTGGTTTCTCAAATACTAGTGTTTTCTTACTTGCGTTTGCACCACACATGTAGGTGTATCTCCCAATTAGACGGTCTCCCAAATCTGAATGTTTTACATTTGCTTCTGTGTCTCAAATTTACGTGTTTTTACCACTTGCCATACATGTCAAATCGGACTGTTTCCTGCTTGTTGCTTTGTCTCAAATGTAGGCGTGATAACCACTTCCCAGACATCTCAAAACTGAGTGTTTTCCTACTTGCTGTGGTGTCTCGAATGTAATTGATTTTAACACTTGCCAGTTATCTCAAATCTGAGTGTTTTCCTACTTACTGCTTTGTCTGGAATCAAGGCATTTTCCCCACTTGACAGGTATCTCAAAATGGAGTTTTTTTTTCAATTTGCTGCTGTGTCTCGAATTTAGCTATTTCTCCTATTTTCCAGGATCTCAAATCTGAGCATTTACCTACTTGCTGCTGTGTCGTGAATTTAAGCATTCCTCCAACTTGCCAATTATCTCAAATCTGAGTGTTTTTTTACTTACTGCTTTGTCTGGAATTAAGGCATTTTTCCCACTTGCCAGGTATCTCAAAACGGAGTGTTTTTCAACTTGCTGCTGTGTCTCGAATTTAGCTATTTCTCCTATTTGCCAGGATCTCAAATCTGAGTGTTTTCCTACTTGCAGCTGTGTCTTGAATTTAGGCATGTTTCCCTATTGCCAGGTGTCTCAACTCTGAGTGTTGTCCTACTTGCTGCTTTATCTGTAATGAAGGCATTTTTCCCACTTTCCAGGTATCTCAAAACTGAGTGTTTTTCAACTTGCTGCTGTGTCTAGAATTTAGGTATTTCTCCTATTTGCCAGGATTTCAAATCAGAGTGTTTTCCTACTTGCTGTGGTGTCTCGAATGTAGGTGATTTTACCACATGCCAGATATCTCAAATCTGAGTGTTGTCCTACTTGCTGCTTTATCTGAAATGAAGGCATTTTTCCCACTTGCCACATGTTTCTCAAAATGGAGTATTTTCCAACTTGCTGCTGTACGTCAAATTTAGGCATTTCTTCCACTAGCCAGTATCTCAAATCTGAGTGTTTTCCTACTTGCTGCAGTGTGTTGAATGTAGGCATTTCTCCGACTTGCCAGGTATTTCAAATGAGTGTTTTCCTACTTGCTGCTGTCTTGAATTTAAGCATTCCTCCCACTTGCCAGTTATCTAAAATCTGAGTGTTTTCCTTCTAACTGCTTTGTCTGGAATGAAGGTATTTTCCCCACTATCTCAAAACTGATTGCTTTTCAACTTGCACCTCTGTCTCGATTTTAGGTATTTCTCCTATTTGCCAGGATCTCAAATCTGAGTGTTTTCCTACTTGTTGCTGTGCCTTGAATTTAGGCCTTTTTCTCTATTACCAAGTGTCTCAAATCCGAGTGTTGTCCTACTTGCTGCTTTATCTGGAATGAAGGCATTTTTCCCACTTGCCACATGTATCTCAAAATAGGGTATTTTCCTACTTGCTGCTGTACATAAATTTAGGCATTTCTCCCCCTTGCCAGGTATTTCAAATCTGAGTATTTTCCTATCTGCTGCTGTGTCTCGAATCTATATGATTTTACCACTTGCCAGATATCTCAAATGTGAGTGTTACCCTTTTTGCTGCTGGTTCTTGAATATATGCATTTTTTCCACTAGCCAGGTATCTCAAATCTGAACATTTTCCTACTTGCTGCTATGTCTTGAATTTAGGCATTCCTCCCACTTGCCAGGTATCACAAATCTGAGTGTTTTCCTACTTACTGCTTTGTCTGGAATGAAGGCATTTTGCCCACTTTTCAGATATCTCAAAACCGAGTGCTTTTTGACTTCCAGCTGTGTTTCGAATTTAGGCATTTCTCCTATTTGCCAGGTATCTCAAATCTACTACTTGCTGCTGTGTCTCAAATTTATGTGTTGTCCCACTAGATATGTATTTAAAAATTAGGTATTTTCCTACTTGCTGCTATACATGAAATTTAGGCATTTCTTCAACTAGCCAGGTATCTCAAATCTGAGTGATTTCCTACTTGCTGATGTGTCTCGAATGTAGGAGATTTTACCACTTGCCAGATATCTCAAATTTGAGTGTAGTCCTACTTGCTGCTTTATCTGGAATGAAGGCATTTTTGCCACTTGCTAGGTATCATAAAACTGATTATTTTCCTACTTGCTGCTGTGTCTCGAATGTAGGCATTTCTCCTATTTGCCTGGTATCTCAAATTGAGTGTTTTCCTACTTGCTGCTGTGTCTCGAATTTAGGCATTTAATCCACTTGCCAGGTATCTCAAATCAGAGTGTTTTCCTATTTTCTGTTGTGTATCAAATGTAGGTTTTCTTACCAATTGAAAGACATCTCGAATCTGAGTATTGTCTTACTTGATTCTTTATCTGGAATTAAGGCATTTTTCCCACTTGCTAGGTATCTCAAATCTGAGTGTTTTCCTACTTGCTTCTGTGTCTCGAATTTAGGAAGTCTCCCACCAGACAAGTATCTCAAAATGGGGTATTTTCCTACTTGCTGCTGTACCTCAAATTTAGGCATTTCTTCCACTAGCCTGGTATCTTAAATCTGAATGATTGCCTACTTGCTGCTGTGTCTTTAATTTAGGCCTTTTTCCCTATTGCCAGGTATCTCAAATCTGAGTGTTTTCCTACTTGCTGCTGTGACTCGAATGTATGGGGATTTTACCACTTACCAGATATCTCATATCTGAGTGTTGTCCTACTTGCTGCTTTATCTGTAATGAAGGCATTTTTCCCACTTGCCAGGTATCATAAAACAGGGTATTCTCCTTCTTGCTGCTGTGTCTAGAATTTAGGCATTTCTTCCACTCGCCAGGTATCTCAAATCTGATTACTTTCCTACTTGCTACAGTGTCTGGAATTTAGGCATTTCTCCCACTTGCAAGGTATTTCAAATCTGAGTGTTTTCCTATTTGCTGCTGTGTCTCGAATCTATATGATTTTACCACTTGCCAGATATCTCAAATCTGAGTGTCTTCCTACTTGCTACTATACTTCAAATTAATTTAGGTGTATTTCCCATTTGCGAGGTATCGCACATCTAAGTGTTTTTTCATTTGCTGCTGTGTCTCATATTTAGGCATTTTTCCCCACTAGCCAGGTATCTTAAATCTGATTGTTATCCTTTCTGCTGCCGTGTCTCAAATTTATGTGTTTTTCCCACTAGCCAGGTATCTCAAATCTGAGTGTTTTTCTACTTGCCACTGTGTCTCGAATTTAGGTGTTGTCCCACTAGATATGTATCTCAAAATGGGGTATTTTCCTGCTTGCTGTTGTACTCCACATTTAGGCATTTCTTCCACTTGCCAGGTATCTCAAATCGGAGTCTTTTCCTACTTGATGCTGCACTTCAAATTAATGTAGGTGTACCTCCTATTTGTGAGGTATCTCACATCTGAGAGTTTTTTCATTTGCTCTGTCTAATATTTATGCTTTTTTCCCCACTAGCCAGGTATCTCAAATCTGAGTATTATCCTTTTTGCTGCCGTGTCTCAAATCTATGTGTTTTTCCACTAGCCAGGTATCTCAAATATGAGCGTTTTCCTGCTTGCTGCTGTGTCTTGAATCTAGGCATTTCTCCCACTTGCCAAGTATCTCAAATCTGAGTGTTTTCCTACTTACTGCTTTGCCTGGAATGAAGGCATTTTTCCCACTTGCCAGATATCTCAAAACTGAGTGTTTCCCGACTTGCTGCTGTGTCCCGAATTTAGGTGTCCCACTAGACATGTATCTCAAATCTTAGTGTTCTGCTACATGCGGTTGTATCTCATATTTAGGCATTTCTTCCACTAGCCAGGTGTTTACAATCGGAGTGTTTTCCTACTTGCCGCTGTGCCTCGAATTTAGGTGTTGTCCCACTAGAAATGTATCTCAAAATGGGGTATTTTCCTACTTGTGACTGTACCTCAAATTTAGGCATTTCTTCTACTTGCCTGGTATCTCAAATCTGAGTGTTTTTCTATTTACTGCTGCACCACAAATGTAGGTGTCTCTCCCAAATACCAGAAGTCTCAAATCTGAGTGTTTTTCATTTGCTGCTGTGTCTCAAATTTAGGGTTTTCTTCAACTTGCCAAGTGTCACACATTTGAGTGTTTTCCTATTGCTTATGTGTCTCAAATTTCAGCTTTTTACTACTAGCAAGGTATCTCAAACCTGACAATTGTCCTACTTGCTGCTGTCTCTTAAAAATATAGGCATTTCCCCCACTTGCCTGGTATCCCAAATCTGAGTGTGTTTCTAGTTACTGCTGCACCACAAATGCAGGTGTCTCTCCGAAATATCAGGTGTCTCAAATCGGAGTGTTTTCCTATTTTCTGCTGTATCTCAATGTAGGTGTTTTTACCACTTGCAAGATATCGCAAATCTGAGTGTTGTCCTACTTGATGCTTTATCTTGAACAAAGGCATTTTTCCCAGTTGCCAGGTATCTCAAAACTGAGTGTTTTCCTACTTGCTGCTGTGTTTCGAATATAGATGTTGTCCCACTAGACATGTATCTCAAAATGGGGGATTTTCCTACTTGTTGCTGTACCTCAATGTAGGCATTTCTTCCACTAGCCTGATATCTCAAATCTGAGTGTTTTCCGACGTGCTGCTCTGTCTCGAATTTAGGCCTTTTCCCACTTGCCATGTATCTCAAGTCTGAGTGTTTTGCTACTTGCCACTGTGCCACTAATTTAGCCATTTATCCTATTTGTCATGTATCTCAAATCTGAGTGTTTTCCTATGTACTGCTTTGTCCGGAATGAAGGCATTTTCCCCACTTGTCAGATATCTCAAAACCGAGTGCTTTTTGACTTGCTGCTGTGTTTTGAATTTAGGCATTTCTCCTCTTTGCCAGGTATCTCAAATCTTAGTGTTTTCCTACTTGCTGCTGTGCCTCGAATTTAGGTGTTGTCCCACTAGAAATGGTGGCTGCGAGGATTGAGTTCAAAACCCTCTGCATTGTCTACATGGCCTTCTGGGGCCTGGGGCCTAAATACCTTCAACTCTCTCTTCCTAAATATCTTCCTTCACGAGCCCTTCGCTCATCCGTCTCCAACTCCCTCATGGTCAGCCGCTTCTCGAAGCAACGAGCTGGGGGTAGATCTCTCTCCGCAGCAGGGGCCTCCCTCTGGAACAGCCTTCCTGCCTCCCTGAAACTTGAGGAGAACCATCTCCGGTTCCGGAAGCACCTCAAAACCTTCCTCTTCGCTTCTGCCTTTTCTCTCCCTCTCCCCTGCTAAACCTGCTTAACTCCCCACTGAAATTCTGCACTAAACCTGCATCTTGGCCACTCTCAGCGACCTCGGTCCAGGGCCCAGCCACTCTCCACTTGCACTGCCTCCCTGGCTCCCCCTGCACTGTGGGACTGTCACTGTATCCCTACAGCCCCCTTCCTAGCACTTGCTCTGCACTTACCTCGCACTTGCCACCAGCTGGCCCTTTTATTTATTATTTATTATTTATTATTTTATTACGCTACTTACCGTGTACTGCACTTTCCCCCCCACCTCCGCCCCCTGCACTTTCTCCTTTTCCCCCTACCTCTGCACTTGCGCGATCTGAATGACACCTGGCCTAGTAGGATCGTTTGTTTGTCTTCCCCTTGTTTCCCTCCCTCCCTGCCTCGTCGCGCCTTGAAACACTCGTGTATAGGCGCGTTACAAATACCATATCATATCATATCATTTACTGCTGCACCACAAATGTAGGTGTCTCTCCCAAATACCAGAAGTCTCAAATCTGAGTGTTTTTCATTTGCTGCTGTGTCTCAAATTTAGGGTTTTCTTCAACTTGCCACATGTCACACTTTTGAGTGTTTTCCTATTGCTTATGTGGCTCAAATTTCAGCTTTTTACTACTGGCAAGGTATCTCAAACCTGACAATTATCCTACTTGCTGCTGTCTCTTAAAAATATGGGCATTTCCCCCACTTGCCTGGTATCCCAAATCTGAGTGTGTTTCTAGTTACTGCTGCACCACAAATGTAGGTGTCTCTCCCAAATACCAGGTGTCTCAAATCGGAGTGTTTTCCTATTTTCTGCTGTATCTCAAATGTAGGTGTTTTTACCACTTGCAAGATATCGCAAATCTGAGTGTTGTCCTACTCGATGCTTTATCTTGAACAAAGGCATTTTTCCCACTTGCCATGTATCTCAAGTCTGAGTGTTTTGCTACTTGCCACAGTGTCACTAATTTAGCCATATATCCTATTTGTCATGTATCTCAAATCTGAGTGTTTTCCTATGTACTGCTTTGTCCGGATTGAAGGCATTTTTTCCACTTGCCAGGTATCTCAAAAATTAGTGTTTTCTGACTTGCTGCTATGTCTCAAATTGAGGCATTTCTCCTATTTGACAGGGATCTCAAATCTGAGTGTTTTCCTATTTGCTGCTGTGTCTCAAATTTAGGCCTTTTCCCACTTGCCCGGTATCTCAAATCTGAGTGTTTTCCTACTTGCTGCTGTGTCTTGAATTTAGGCATTTTCCCCACTAGCAAGATATCTCAAATTTGAGTGTATTTGTACTTGCTGCTGTATCTCATATTTTGGTATTTTTCCCACTAGCCAGGTATCTCAAATGTGAGTGTTTTTCTACTTGCTGCTGTGTCTCGAATTTAGGCATTTAATCCACTTGCCAGGTATCTCAAATCAGAGAGTTTTCCTATTTTCTGTTGTGTCTCAAATGTAGTGTTTTTAACACTTAAAAGACATCTCGAATATGAGTGTTGTCTTACTTGATGCTTTATCTGGAATAAAGTCATTTTTCCCACTTGCTAGGTATCTCAAAACAGAGGGTTTTCTTACTTGCTTACTGTGTCTCGAATTTAGACATTTCTCCTATGTACCATTTATCTCAATTCAGAGTGTTTTCCTATTTTCTGTTGTGGCTCAAATGTAGGTGTTTTACAACTTGAAAGATATCTCGAATCTGAGTGTTGTCTTACTTGATGCTTTATCTGGAATGAAGGCATTTTTCCCACTTGCTAGGTATCTCAAAATGGAGGGTCTTCATACTTGCTACTGTGTTTCAAATTTAGGCATTTATCCTATTTGCCAGGTATCTCAAATCAGAGTGTTTTCCTATTTTCTGTTCTGTCTCAAATGTAGGTGTTTTTACCACTTGAAAGACATCTTGAATCTGAGTGTTGTCTTACTTGATGCTTTATCTGGAATTAAGGCATTTTTCCCAATTGCTAGGTATCTCAAAAAGGAGGGTTTTCCTACTTGCAACTGTGTCTCGAATTTAGGCATATCTCCGATTTGACAGGTATCTCGAAATCTGAGTGTTTTCCTACTTGCTGCAGTGTCTCAAATGTAGGCCTTTTCCCAGTTGCCTGGTATCTCAAATCTGAGTGTTTTCCTACTTGCTGCTGCATCTTGAACTTAGTCATTTTCCCCACTAGCAAGATATCTCAACTTTGAGTTTTATTCTACTTGCTGCAATATCTCATATTTTGGCAGTTTTCCTACTAGCCAGGTATCTCAAATGTGAGTGTTTTTCTACTTGCTGCTGTATCTCGAATTTAGGTGTTTTACCACTAGACAGGCATCTTAATGATGAGTTTCTTCCAACTTGCTGCTTTGTCTTCAATCTAGGAATTTCTCCCACTAGCCAGATATCTCAAATCTGAATGTTTTCCTACTTGCTGCTGTACTTCAAATTTAGGTTTTTCTCCCACTTGCCATGTATCTCAAGTCTAGGTTTTCCCTGCTTTCTGCTGTCTCCTGAATATAGGCATTTCCCTCACTTGCCAGGTATCTCAAATGTGAGTGTTTTTCTACTTGCTGCTGTGTCTTGAATTTAGGTGTTTTACCACTAGACAGGTATCTCAAATATGAGTTTCTTCGTACTTACTGCTGTGTCTCGAATCTAGGCATTTCTCCCACTTGCCAGGTATCTCAATTCTGAGTTTTTTCCTACTTGCTACTGTGTCTTGAATTTAGGCATTTATCCTATTTGCCAGGTATCTCAAATCAGAGTGTTTTCCTATTTTCTGCTGTGTCTCAAATGTAGGTGATTTTTCCACTTGAAAGATATCTCGAATCTGAGTATTGTCTTATTTGATGCTTTATCTGGAATGAAGGCATTTTGTCCCACTTGCTGGGTATCTCAAAACGGAGTATTTTCCTACTGCTGTTCTGTCTTGAATTTAGGCATTTCTTCCACCTGCCAGTTATCTCAAATCTGAGTATTTTCCTATTTGCTGCTGTGTCTCAATGTAGGTGATTTTGCCACTTGCCAGATATCTCATACCTGAGTGTTTTCCTACTTGCTGCTGTGCTTAAAATTAATTTAGGTGTATCTCCCATTTGCGAGGTATCTCACATCTGAGTGTTTTTTCATTTGCTGCTGTGTCTCATATTTAGGCACGTTTCCCCACTAGCCAGGTATCTCAAATCTGTGTGTTATCCTTTTTACTGTCGTGTCTCGAATGTACGCATTTTTTCCACCAGCCAGGTATCTCAAATCTGAACGTTTTCCTACTTGCTGCTGTGTCTTGAATTTAGGCATTCCTGCCACTTGCCAGGTATCTCAAATCTGAGTGTTTTCCTACTTGCTGCTGCGCTTAAAATTAATTTAGGTGTATCTCCCATTTGCGAGGTATCTCACATCTTAAGTGTTTTTTCATTTGCTGCTGTGTCTCATATTTAGGCACGTTTCCCCGCTAGCCAGGTATCGTAAATCTGAATAATACCCTGTTTGCGGTCGTGTCTCGAATGTACACATTTTTTCCACTAGACAGATATCTGAAATCTGAACGTTTTCCTACTTGCTGCTGTGTCTTGAATTTAGGCATTCCTCCCACTTGCCAGGTATCTCAATTCTGAGTGTTTTCCTACTTCCTGCTGTGTCTCATATTTAGGCATTTTTCCCACTAGCCAGGTATCTCAAATCTGAATGTTTTCCTACTTGTTGCTGCACCACAAATTTAGGTGTATCTCTCAATTACCAGGTGTCTCAATTCTGAATGTTTTTTATTTGCTGATGTGTCTCAAATTTAGGGTTTTCTACATCTTGCCATGTATCACAAATTTGAGTGTTTTCCTATTTGCTGCTGTGTCTCGAATGTAGGTGTTGTTACCACTTTCCGGACATCTCAAATCTGAGTTTTTTCCTACTTGCTGTTGTGTCTTGAAATTAGGCGTTGTCCCACTAGACATGTATCTAAAATATGAGTGTTTTCCTATGTTCTGCTGTGTCTCAAATGAAGGTGTTTTTACCACTTGCAAGATATCGCAAATCTGAGTGTTGTCTTGCATGATGCTTTATCTGGAATGAAGGCATTTTTCCCACTTGCCAGATATCTCAAAACAGAATGTTTTCCTACTTCTCGCTGTGTCACAAATTTAGGCCTTTTCCCCACTTGGCATGTTTCTCAAATCTGAGTGTTTTCCTACTTTTTGCTGTGTCTCAAATGTAAGTGTTGTCCCACTAGACATGTATCTCAAAATGGGGGATTTTCCTACTGCTGCTGTAGCTCAAATTCAGGCATTTTTCCCACTTGCCATGTTTCTCAAATCTGAGTGTTTTCCTACTTGCTGATGTGTCTCAAATTTAGTGTTGTTGCACTAGACATGCATCGTAAAATGGGGTATTTTTCCTATTCGCTGCTGTACCTCAAATTCAGGCATTTCTTCCACTATCCAGGTATCTCAAATCCGAGGGTTTTCCTACTTTCTGCTCTGTCTTGAATTTAGGCTTTTTCACCACTAGCCAGGTATCTCAAATCTGAGCATTTTCCTACTTGTTGCTGTTTTTTGAATTTAGGCATTTCTACCACTTGCCTGGTATTTCAAATCTGAGAGTTTTTCTACTTGCTGCTGTGTCTTGAATATAGGTGTTGTCCCACTAGACATGGATCTTGAAATGGGGTATTTTCCTACTTGCTACTGTACCTCAAATTCAGGCATTTCTTCCACTAGCCATGTATCTCAAATCTGAGGGTGTTCCTACTTTCTGCTCTGTCTTGAATTTAGGCTTTCTTCCTCTTGCCAGGTATCTCAAATCTGAGTGCTTTCCTACTTGCTGCTGTGTCTCGAATGTAGGTGATTTTACCACTTGCCAGATATCTCAAATCTGAGAGTTACCCTACTTGCTGCTTTATCTGGAATGAAGGCATTTTTCCCACTTGCCAGGTATCTCAAAACAGAGTATTTTCCAATTTTCTGATGTGTCTCCAATTTAGCCTTTTCTCCCACTTGCCAGGTAGCTCATATCTGAGTGTTTTCCTACTTGTTGCTGCATTTCAAATTAATTCATGTGTATCTCCCATTTGCGAGGTATCTCACATCTGAGTGTTTTTCATTTGCTGCGGTGTCTCAAATGAAGGTGTTTTTACCACTTGCAAGATATCGCAAATCTGAGTGTTGTCTTGCGTGATGCTTTATCTGGAATGAAGGCATTTTTCCCACTTGCCAGGTATCTCAAAACAGAATGTTTTCCTACTTCCCGCTGTGTCACAAATTTAGGCCTTTTCCCCACTTGGCATGTTTCTCAAATCTGAGTGTTTTCCTACTTTCTGCTGTGTTTCAAATGTAGGTGTTGTCCCACTAGACATGTATCTCAACATGGGGGATTTTTCTATTGCTGCTGTAGCTCAAATTCAGGCATTTTTCCTACTTGCCATGTTTCTCAAATCTGAGTGTTTTCCTACTTGCTGATGTGTCTCAAATTTAGTGTTGTTGCACTAGACATCCATCGTAAAATGGGGTATTTTCCTATTCGCTGCTGTACCTCAAATTCAGGCATTTCTTCCACTATCCAGGTATCTCAAATCTGAGGGTTTTCCTACTTTCTGCTCTGTCTTGAATTTAGGCTTTTTCACCACTAGCCAGGTATCTCAAATCTGAGCATTTTCCTACTTGTTGCTGTTTTTTGAATTTAGGCATTTCTACCACTTGCCTGGTATTTCAAATCTGAGAGTTTTTCTACTTGCTGCTGTGTCTTGAATATAGGTGTTGTCCCACTAGACATGGATCTTGAAATGGGATATTTTCCTACTTGCTACTGTACCTCGAATTCAGGCATTTCTTCAACTAGCCATGTATCTCAAATCTGAGGGTTTTCCTACTTTCTGCTCTGTCTTGAATTTAGGCTTTTTTCCTCTTGCCAGGTATCTCAAATCTGAGTGCTTTCCTACTTGCTGCTGTGCCTCGAATATAGGTGATTTTACTACTTACCAGATATCTCAAATCTGAGAGTTATCCTACTTGCTACTTTGTCTGGAATGAAGGCATTTTTCCCACTTGCCAGGTATCTCATATCTGAGTGGTATCCTGTTTGCTGCTGTGTCTCGAATATACGTGTTTTCTTTCCACTAGCCACGTATCCCAAATATGAGAGTTTTCCTTCCTGCTGTGTCTTGAATTTAGGCATTTCTCCCACTTGACTGGTATCTCAAATCTGAGTGTTTTTCTACTTTCTGCTGCACCACAAATGTAGGTGTCTCTCCCAAATATCAGGTGTCTCAAATCTGAGTGTTTTTCACATGCTGCTGTGTCTCAAATGTAGATATTTCTCCTATTTGCCAGGTATCTCAAATCTGAGCATTTTCCTACTTGCTGCTGTGTCTCAAATGTAGATATTTCTCCTATTTGCCAGGTATCTCAAATCTGAGTGTTTTCCTACTTGCGGCTGTGTCTCAAATTTGGGTGTTGTCGCACTAGACATGTATCTCAAAATGGGGTGTTTTCCTACTTGCTGTTGTACCTCAAATGTAGGCATTTCTTCCACTATCAAGGCATCTCAAATGTGAATGTAGTCCTCCTTGCTGCTTTATCTGGAATGAAGGCATTTTTCCCACTTGCCAGGTATCTCAAAACTGAGTGTTTTCCTACTTGCTGATGTGTCTCGAATTTAGGCATTTCTCCTGTTTGCCAGGTATCTCAAAACTGAGTGTTTTCTTACTTGCTGCTGTGTAGTAAATTTAGGTATTTTTCCCATTTGCCATGTTTCTCAAATCTTGAGTGTTTTCCAACTTGCTGCTGTGTCTTAAATTTAGGCATTTTTCCGCACTAGCCAGGTATCTCAAATCCTAGTGTTATCCTTTTTGCTGCCGTGTCTCGAATGTACGTGTTTTTGTCAGTAGCCAGGTATCTCAAATCTGAGCGTTTTCCTACTTGTTGCTGTGTCCTCAATTTAGGCATTTCTCCCACTTGCCTGGTATCACACATTTGAGTGTTTTTCTACTTACTGCTACACCACAAATGTAGGTGTCTCTCCCAAATAACAGGTGTCTCAAATCTGAGTGTTTTTCACATGCTGCTGTGTCTCAAATGTAGGTGATTTTACCACTTGACAGATATCTCAAAATGAGTTTTTTCGTACTTGATGCTGCACTTCAAATTAATGTATGTGTATCTCCCATTTGCGAGGTATCTCACATCTGGGTATTTTTTTCATTTGCTGCTGTGTCTCATATTTAGACATTTTTCCCCACTAGCCAGGTATCTCAAATCTGAGTATTATCCTTTTTGCTGCCGTGTCTCGAATATATGTGTTTTTTGCACTAGCCAGGTATCCCAAATATGAGCGTTTTCCTACTTGTTGCTGTGTCTTGAATTTAGGCATTTCTCTCACTTGCCTGGTATCTCAAATTTGAGTATTTTTCTACTTACTGCTGCACCACAAATGTAGGTGTCTCTCCCAAATAACAGGTGTCTCATATCTGAGTGTTTTTCACTTGCTGCTGTGTCTCAAATGTATGGTTTTCTACAACTTGTCATGTGTAACAAATTTGAGTGTTTTGCTATTGATGATGTGTCTCAAATTTCCTGGTTTTACCATTAGCAAAGTATCTGAAACCTGAGAGTTATCCTACTTGCTGCTTTGTCTCGAATTTAGGTATTTATTCAACTTGCCAGGTATCTCAAATCAGAGTGTTTTCCTATTTTCTGCTGTGTCTCAAATGTAGGTTTTTACCACTTGCAAGATATCTGAAATCTGAGTGTTACTTACTTGATGCTTTATCTGGAATGAAGGCATTTTCCCATGAGCCAGGTATCTCAAAACAGAGTGTTTTCTGACTTGCTGCCGTCTCGCGATTTTAGGCCTTTTTCCCACTTGCCATGTTTCTCAAATCTGAGTGTTTTCCTATTTGCTGCTGTGTTTCAAATGTAGGTATTTTTACCACTTGCAAAATATCTCCAATCTAAGCGTTGTCTTACTTGATTCTGTATTTTGAATGAAGGCTTTTTCCTACTTCCCATGCTTCTCAAATCTGAGTGTTTTCCTATTTGCTGCTGTGTCTCAAATGTAGGTGTTTTTATCACTTGCAAGATATCTCAAATCTGAATATTGTCTTACTTGATGCTTTATCTGGAATGCAGGCATTTTTCCCACTTGCCAGGTATCTCAAAATTGAGTGGTTTCCTACTTGCTGCTGTGTCGCGAATTTATTTTGGGTGTATCTCCCATTTGCAAGGTATCTCACATATGAGTGTTTTTTCATTTGCTATTGTGTCTCATTTTTAGGCATTTTTCCCCACTACCCAGGTATTTCAAATCTGAGTGTTATCCTTTTTGCTGCTTTGTCTCGAATGTACTTGTTTTTTTCCACTAGCCAGGTATCTCAAATCTGAACGTTTTCCTACTTGCCACTGTGTCTTGTATTTAGGCATTTCTCCCACTTGCCAGATATCTCAAATCAGAGTGTTTTCGTATTTTCTGCTGTGTCTCAAATGTAGGTGTTTTACCACATGCAAGATATCTCAAATCTGAGTGTTTTCCTACTTGCCGATGTGTCTCAAATGTTGGTGATTTTAATACTTGTCACATATCTCAAATCTGAGTGTTTTCCTACTTACTGCTGTGTCTCGAATTTAGGCATTCCTCCTATCTGACAGGTATCTCAAATCTGAGTGTTTTCCTACTTGCTGTTGCGTCTCGACTTTAGGTGTTGTCCCACTAGACATGTATCTCAAAATGGGGTATTTTCCTATTTGCTGCTGTACCTCAAATTCAGACAGTTCTTCCATTAGCCAGGTATCTCAAATCTGAGGGTTTTCTTACTTTCTGGTCTGTCTTGAATGTAGGCTTTTGACCGTCTTGCCAGGTATCTCAAATATGAGTGTTTTCCTACTTGTGGCTGTGTCTCGAATGTAGGTGATGTTGCCACTTGCCAGTTACCTCAAATCTGAGTGTTTTCCTACTTGCTTGTGTGTCTCAAATTTAGGTGTTGTCCCACTAGATATGTATCTCAAAATGGGGTATTTTCCTACTTACTGCTGTACCTCAAATTCAGGCATTTCCCCCACTAGCCAGGCACCTCAAATCTGAGTGTGTTCCTACTTGCTGCTGTACTTCAAATTAATTTACGTGTATCTCCCATTTGCGAGGTATCTCACATCTGAGTGTTTTTTGATTTGCTGCAATGTCTCATATTTAGGATTTTTTCCCCACTAGCCAGGTAGATCAAATCTGAGTGTTATCCTTTTTGCTGCTGTGTCTCGAGTGTATGTGCTTTTTCCACTAGCCAGGTATCTCCAATCTGAGCATTTTCGTACTTGCTGCTGTGTCTTTAATTTAGGCATTTCTTCCTCTTGCCATGTATCTCAAATATGAGTGTTTTAGTCCTTTCTGTTTTTTCTCGAATGAAGGCATTTTTACCACTTGTCAGGTATCTGAAGACTGAGTGCTTTCTGTCATGCTGCTGTGCCTCGGATTTAGGCATTTCTCTTATTTTCCAGGTATCTCAAATCAAAGTGTTTTCCTACTTGCTGTTGTGTCTTGAATTTAGGTGTTGTCCCACTAGAAATGTTTCTCGAATCTGAGTGTTTTCCTATTTTCTGCTGTGTCTCAAATGTAGGTGTTTTTACCACTTGCAAGATATCTCAAATCTGAGTGTTGTCTTACTTGATGCTTTATATGGAGTGGAGGCATTTTTCTCACTTGGCAGGTATCTCAAAATGGAGAGTTTGCCTACTTGTTGCTGTGTCGCAAATGTAGGCCTTTTTCCCACTTGCATTGTTTCTCAAATCTGAGTGTTTTCCTATTTGCTGCTGTGTCTCGAATTTAGGTGTTGTCCCACTAGACATGTATCTCAAAATGGGGTATTTTCCTATTTGCTGCTGTTCCTCAAATTCAGGCATTTCTTCCATTAGCCAGGTATCTCACATATGAGTGTTTTCCTACTTGCTGCTGTGTCACGAATGTAGGTGATTTTACCACTTGCCAGGTATCTCAAATTTGAGTGTTGTCCTACTTGCTGCTTTCTCTGGAATTAAGGCATTTTTTCCACTTGCCAGGTATCTCAAAATGGAGTGTTTTCCTGCTTGCTGCTGTGTCGCGAATTTAGGTGTTGTCCCACTAGACATGTATCTCAAAAAGGGGTGTTTTCCTATTTGCTGCTGTACCTCAAATTTAGGCATGTCTTCCACTAGCCACATATCTCAAAACAAAGGGTTTTCCTACTTGCTGCCGTGTCTCCAATTTAGGAATTTCTCCCATTTGCCAGATATCTCAAATCTGAGTGTTTTCCTACTTGCTTCTGTGTCTCAAATTTAGGTGTTGTCCCACTAGACATGTATCTCAAAATGGGGTGTTTTCCTACTTACTGCTGTACCACAAATTTAGGCATGTCTTCCACTAGCCACATATCTCAAAACAAAGGGTTTTCCTACGTGCTGCAGTGTCTTGAATTCAGGCATTTCTCCCACTTGCCAGTTATCTCAAATCTGAATGCTTTCGTGTTTCCTGCAGTGTCTCGAATGTGGGTGTTGTCCCACTAGACATGTATCTCAAAATGGGGTATTTCCCTGCTTGCTGCTGTACCTCAAATTTAAGCATTTCTTCCACTAGCCAGGTATCTCAAATCTTAGTGTTTTCCTACTTGATGCTGCACTTCAAATTAATTTGGGTGTATCTCCCATTTGCGAGGTATCTCACATCTGAGTGTTTTTTCATTTGCTATTGTGTCTCATTTTTAGGCATTTTACCCATTACCCAGGTATTTCACATCTGAGTGTTATCCTTTTTGCTGCTTTGTCTCAAATTTACTTGTTTTTTCCCACTAGCCAGGTATCTCAAATCTGAGTGTTTTCCTACTTGCCACTGTGTCTTGAATTTAGGCATTTCTCCCACTTGCCAGATATCTCAAATCAGAGTGTTGTCTTACTTGATGCTTTATCTGGAATTAAGGTATTTTTTCCCACGAGCCAAGTATCCCAAATTTGAGTGTTTTCCTACTTGCTGCTGTGTCTCGAATTTAGGCCTTTTTCCCACTTGCCAGGTATCTCAAATCTGAGTGTTTTCCTATTTTCTCCCGTGTCTCAAATGTAGGTGTTTTACCACTTACAAGATATCTCAAATCTGAGTGTTGTCTTACTTGATGCTTTAACTGGAATTATGGCATTTTTCCCATGAGCCAGGTATATCAAAACTGATTGTTTTCCTACTTGCTGCTGTGTGTCTAATTTAGGCCTTTTTCCAACTTGCCAGGTATCTCAAATCTGAGTGTTTTCCTACTTGCTAATGTGTCTTGAATGCAGGTGATTTTACAACTTGTCAGATATCTCAAATATGAGTTTTGTCCTACTTGCTTCTTTATCTGGAATGAAGGCAATTTTCCCACTTGCCAGGTATCTCAAAGCTGAGTGTTTTCCTACTTGCTGATGTGTCTCGAATTTAGGCATTTCTCCTATTTGACAGGTATCTCAAATCTGAGTGTTTTCCTACTTGCTGCTGTGTCTCAAATTTAGATGTTATCCCACTAGACATGTATCTTAAAATGAGTTATTTTCCTACTTGCTACTGTACCTCAAATTCAGGCTTTTCTTCCACTAGCCAGGTATCTCAAATCTGAGGATTTTCCTACTTTCTGCTCTGTCTTGAATTTAGGCTTTTTTCCTCTTGCCAGGTATCTCAAATCTGAATATGTTCCTACTTGCTGCTGTGTCTCGAATGTAGATGATGTTACTACTTGCCAGATGTCTCAAATCTGAGAGTTGTCCTACTTGCGGCTTTATCTGCAATGAAGGCATTTTTCCCACTTGCCACTTATCTCAAAATGAAGTGTTTTCCTACTTGCTGCTGTATTGCAAATTTAGGTGTTGTCCCACTAGACATGTATCTTAACTTAGGGTATTTTGCTACTTGCTGTTGTTCCTCAAATTTAGGCATTTCTTCCACTAGCCAAGGTATCTCAAATCTGAGGGTAGTCCTACTTGCTGCTGCATTTCAAATTCATTCATGTGTATCTCCCATTTGCGAGGTATCTCACATCTGAGTGTTTTTTCATTTGCTGCTGTGTCTCAAATTTACGGGTTTCTACAACTTGTCATGTGTCACAAATTTGAGTGTTTTCCTATTGATGATGTGTTGTAAATTTCATCTTTTTACCATTAAAAAGGTATCTGATACCTGAGCGTTATCCTACTTACTGCTTTATCTCGAATGTAGGCATTTATTCCACTTGACAGGTACCTAAAATCTGAGTGTTTCCTACTTGCTGCTGTGTCCGGAATGTAGGTGTTGTCCCACTAGACATATATCTTAAATTGAGGTATTTTCCTACTTGCTACTGTACCTCAAATTCAGGCATTTCTTCCACTAGCCAGGTATCACAAATCTGAGGGTGTTCCTACTTTCTGCTCTGTCTTGAATTTAGGCTTTTTTCCTCTTCCCAGGTATCTCAAATCTGAATATTTTCCTACTTGCTGCTGTGTCTCGAATGTAGGTGATTTTTCTACTTGCCAGATATCTCAAATCTGAGAGTTGGCCTACCTGCGGCTTTATCTGGAATGAAGGCATTTTTCCCACTTGCCAGGTATCTCAAAGGGAAGTGTTTTCCTACTTGCTGCTGTGTCGCGAATTTAGGTGTTTTCCCACTAGACATGTATCTTAACTTAGGGTATTTTGCTACTTGCTGTTGTTCCTCAAATTTAGGCATTTCTGCCTCTAGCAAGGTATCGCAAATCTCAGGGTAGTCCTACTTGTTGCTGCATTTCAAATTTATTCACGTGTATCTCCCATTTGTGAGGTATCTCACATCTGAGTGTTTTTTCATTTGCTGCTGTGTCTCATATTTAGGCATTTTTCTCCTCTAACCAGTTATCCAGTTATCTCAAATGTGAGCGTTTCCCTACTCGTTGCTTTGTCTTGAATTTAGGCATTTCTCCCACTTGCCTGGTATCTCAAATCTGAATGTTTTTCTACTTACTGCTACACCACAAATGTAGGTGTCTCTCCCAAATAACAGGTGTCTCAAATCTGAGTGTTTTTCATTTGCTGCTGTGTCTCAAATGTACAGGTTTCTACAACTTGTCATGTGTCACAAATTTGAGTGTTTTCCTATTGATGATGTGTCTCAAATTTCATCTTTTTACCATCAAAAAGGTATCTAATACCTGGGTGTTATCCTACTTACTGCTTTATCTCGAATTTAGGCATTTATTCCACTTGCCAGGTATCTCAAATCAAAATCAGAGTGTTTTTCTACTTGATGCTTTATCTGGAATGAAGGCATTTTTTTCCCATGAGCCAAGTATCTCAAAATAGAGTGTTTTCCTACTTGCTGCTGTGTCTCGAATTTAGGCTTTTTTCCCACTTGCAAGGTATCTGAAATCTGAGTGTTTTCCTACTTGCTGATGTGTCTCAAATGTAGGTGATTTTACCACTTCCCACATATCTCAAATCTGAGCATTTTCCTACTTGCCACTGTGTCTTGAATTTCGGCATTTCTCCCACTTGCCAGATATCTCAAATCAGAGTGTTGTCTTACTTGATGCTTTATCTGGAGTGAAGGTATTTTTTCCCACGAGCCAAGTATCTCAAAATAGAGTGTTTTCCTACTTGCTGCTGTGTCTCGAATTTAGGCCCTTTTCCCACTTGCCAGGTATCTCAAATCTGAGTGTTTTCCTACTTGCCGAAGTGTCTGAAATGTAGGTGATTTTACCACTTCTCACATATCTCAAATCTGAGCATTTTCCTACTTGCCACTGTGTCTTGAATTTAGGCATTTCTCCCACTTGCCAGATATCTCAAATCAGAGTGTTGTCTTACTTGATGCTTTATGTGGAGTGAAGGTATTTTTTCCCACGAGCCAAGTATCTCAAAATAGTGTGTTTTCCTACTTGCTGCTGTGTCTCTAATTTAGGCCTTTTTCCAACTTGCCAGGTATCTCAAATCTGAGTGTTTTCCTATTTTCTGCTGTGTCTCAAATGTAGGTGGTTTACCACTTACAAGATATCTCAAATCTGAGTGTTGTCCTACTTGCTGCTTTATCTGGAATTATGGCATTTTTCCCACGAGCCAGGTATCTCAAAATGGAATGGTTTCCTACTTGCTGCTGTGTCGCAAATTTAGGTGTTGTCCCACTAGACATGTATCTTAACTTAGGGTATTTTCCTACTTGCTGTTGTTCCTCAAATTTAGCCATTTCTTCCACGTGCAACATATCTCAAATCTGAGGGTAGTCCTACTTGCTGCTGCATTTCAAATTAATTCATGTGTATCTCCCATTTGCGAGGTATCTCACATCTGAGTGTTTTTTCATTTGCAGCTGTGTCTCATATTTAGGCATTTTTCCCCTCTAACCAAGTTATCTCAAATTTGAGCATTTTCCTGCTTGTTGCTTTGTCTTGAATTTAGGCATTTCTCCCACTTGCCTGGTATCTCAAATCTGAGTGTTTTTCTACTTTCTGCTGCACCACAAATGTAGGTGTCTCGCCAAATAACAGGTGTCTCAAATCTGACTGTTTTTCATTTGCTGCTGTGTCTCAAATATACGGGTTTCTACAACTTGTCATGTGTCACAAATTTGAGTGTTTTCCTATTGATCATGCGTCTCAAATTTAATCTTTTTACCATTAAAAAGGTATCTGATATCTGAGCGTTATCGTACTTACTGCTTTATCTCGAAATTAGACATTTATTCCACTTGCCAGGTATCTCAAATCAGAGTGTTTTTGTACTTGCTGCTGTGTCCCGAATTTAGGTGTTGTCCCACTAGATATGTATCTCGAATTCAGGTATTTTCCTACTTACTGCTGTACCTCAAATGTAGGCATTTCTTCCACTAGCCAGGCATCACAAATCTGATGGTTGTCCTACTTGCTGCTGCACTTCAAATTCATTTAGTTGTATCTCCAATTTGCGAGGTATCTCACATCTGAGTGTTTTTTCATTTGCTGCTGTGTCTCATGTTTAGGCATTTTTCCCCACTAGCCAGCTAGGTTATCCTTTTTGCTGCTTTGTCTCGAATTTACTTGTTTTTCCCACTAGCCAGGTATCTCAAATCTGAGCGTTTTCCTACTTGCCCTGTGTCTTGAATTTAGGCATTTCTCCCACTTGCCAGATATCTCAAATCCGAGTGTCGTCCTACTTGCTGCTTCATCTGGAATTAAGGCATTTTTCCCACTTGCCAGGTATCTCAAAACTGAGTATTTTCCTACTTGCTTCTGTGTCTCCAATTTAGGAATTTCTCCCACTTGCCAGTTATCTCAAATCTGAGGGTTTTTATATTTGCTGCTGTGTCTCGAATTTGGGTGTTGTCCCACTAGATATGTATCTCAAAATGGGGTATTTTCCTACATGCTGCTTTACTTCAACTTTAGGCATTTCTTCCACTAGCCAGGTATTTCAAATCTGAGTGTTTTCCTACATGCTGTTTTGTCTCGAATTTAGGCATTTATTCCACTTGTCAGGTATCTCAAATCAGAGTGTTTTCCTATTTTCTGCTGTACCTCGAATGTAGGTGTTTTTACCCCTTGCAAGATATCTCAAATCTGAGTGTTGTCCTACTTGCTGCTTTATCTTGAATGAAAGCATTTTTCCCACTTGCCAGGTATCTCAAAATGGATTGTTTTCCTACTTGCTGTTGTGTCTCAAATGTAGGTGTTTTTACAACTTGCAAGATATCTCAAATCTGAGTATTGTCTTACTTGATGCTTTATCAGGAATTAAGGCATTTTTCCCACTTGCCAGGTATCTCAAAATGGTGTGTTTTTCTACTTGATGATGTGTTGTGAATGTAGGTGTTGTCCCACTAGACATGCATCTTAACTTGGGGTATTTTCCTACTTGCTGCTGTTCCTCAAATCCAGGCATTTCTTCCACTAGCAAGGTATCTCAAATCTAAGGGTTTTCCTACTTTCTGATATGTCTTGAATGTAGGTGATTTTACCACTTGCCAGATATTTCAAATCTGAGAGTTGTCCAATTTGCTGCTTTATCTGGAATGAAGACATTTTTCCCACTTGCCAGGTATCTCAAAACAGAGTATGTTCCTACTTACTGCTGTTCCTCAAATTCAGGCATTTCTTCCACTAGCCAGGTATCTCAAATCTGAGTGACTTCCTACTTGCTGGTATGTCTTGAATGTAGGTGATTTTACCACTTGCCAGATATCTCAAATCTGAGAGTTGTCCTACTTGCTGCTTTATCTGGAATGAAGCCATTGTTTACACTTTCCAGGTATTACAAAACTGAGTATTTTCCTACTTGCTGCTGTGTCTCTAATTTAGGCGTTTCTCCTATTTGCCAGATATCTCAAATCTGAGTGTTTTCCTACCTGCTTCTGTGTCTCAAATGTAGGTGTTGTCCCACTAGACATGTATCTCAATATGTGGTATTTTCCTACTTGCTGCTGTACCTCAAATTTAGGCATTTCTTCCACTAGCCAGGTATCTCAAATCAAAGTGTTTTCTTACTTGCTGCAGTGTATTGAATTTAGGCATTTCTCCCACTTGCCAGTTATCTCAAATCTGAGTGTTTTCCTATTTGCTGATGCGTCTCACATCTAGGGAATTTTACCACTTGCCAGATATCTCAAATCTGAGCGTCTTCCTACTTGCTGGTGAACTTCAAATTAATGTATGTGTATCTCCCATTTGCAAGGTATCTCACATCTGAGTATTTTTACATTTGCTGCTGTGTCTCATATTTAGGCATTTTTTCCCACTAGCCAGGTATCTTAAATCTAAGTGTTAGGCTTTTTTGCTGCTGTGTCTAGAATTTAGATGTTTTTTCCACTAGCCAGTTCCTCAAATCTGAGCGTTTTCCTACTTGTTGCTGTGTCTTGTATTTAGGAATTTCTCCCATTTGCCAGGTATCTCAAATCTGAGTGTTTTCCTACTTGCTGATGTGTCTCGAATTTAGGTGTTGTACCAATAGACATGTATCTCAAAATGGGGTATTGTCACGCCTTCTGTACATTCGAATGCACCCCCTATTGGTTCCCACCCGATTCCAACCACCTCCCATCCTGTTTCCCGACAACACACACACACTGACACACGGACATCAGCTCGCCCTCTCACATATCATAGCAGAACACGATATGGCAGGCCTGGTGTTTATCGCCCCACCCGGTACTGGCAGTTGAAGTGGAGACTCCCGTTTGGTTACAGCACCCGATACCGTTCACGCAAACCTGCACGTCACGGATCACGTGACTCTCCCCGGCACCGTCCAACCTGTTCCTACTCCCGCCCCAGTCCCCACCCCTGTGTTGCTCCCGACCTCCTTTCCTCTCGCTGCCCCAGAACGCTACCAGGGCGACCCCCGGAAGTATCGCACTTTCATAAACCAATGTAAGCTCCACTTCTTGTGCAGGCCCCATGCTTTCCCAAATTCTATCACAAAGGCTGCCTTTCTTTTGTCCCATTTATCGGGAGTAGAAGCCACCTGGGCGAATGCGTTACTGGAGAATGACCACCCTGCTCTTTACGACTTCGATCTTTTAGTGACAGAAATGGCTAATGGAGTTTGATACCCGTTACAAGGCCCAGTCAAGGGATTTAGAATTTCTAGACCTCACACAGGGTAGGCAAACGCTGATCGAGTACATTACCAGATACAACCAACTCGCCGCAGAGACCTCCTGGCCAGAGGAAAAGAAGGCGATCGTGTTCTATCGAGGACTATGTAACGCCATGAAAGATGCTCTCTCTGTGGTTCCTGCCCTTCTTTCTGCATTCACGGAACTAGTGGATCTTGCGTTACAGGTGGACGCCCGTAGATCCGAACGGAAGGCGGAATCTACCTTCACTAGCCAGTCCACTCCGGCTCCTTCTTCCCCTAACGGCGAACCTATGCAAATAGGCAGGATCCGAAGGCCGATAACACAATCGGAACAAGAACGTCGGAGAACAGGTAATGCCTGTTTTACTGCGGCCTAAACGGTCACTATGTAAAGGAGTGCCCCCGACGACCACAAAACAAGACACCGGGTTTTCGGAAGGATCGCCCATGAGACAGGGGGTACTGGCGAGCCCTTTTACAACCCCCACTGAGCCCACCTTCGGCCCTATCAGACCCATTATGGTTCACGCCCTGATAAAACCTACCAGTGAGATCGTTCATGCTGTACAGATAGTGATCGACTCGGGGGCCACTGGTTGTTTCATCGACATTTCATTAGCACATCGTCTCAATCTACCCCTGATTAAGAAAGCGCCCAGAACCGGTGCAAGCGGTAGATGGCACATCCCTGACTTCTGGTCCAATCAAGCATCAGACCGCGCCCCTGGAAGTAGTGATACAAGGCACCCATAGGGAGAATATGTCTTTTGACCTCATTACAACACCACAGTTCGGTATGATTTTGGGTATTCCCTGGCTAAGACAACACAACCCTTTGATCAATTGGGGTACAGGACAAGTGACATTTGAGTCAGAGGTATGCCAACATTACTGTCTTATCGAGTCTGAGACTCTTGCTTCTCCCGCCACGATCCTAAATGCTATGGCTTCCTCCTGTGTTGTTGACGTTACATCTGACACCCCATCACATACCGTGGGGGCCACTATCGCAGGCATTCCTGCTGTCTATCATGACTACCTAACGGTTTTTGATAAAACCATAGCGGAGGCCCATGCTCAAACTCTTGTTCACCTCCGTGAAGCACAGACGGTGATGAAAGCAAAAGCAGACAGGAAGCGGGCTGCGGCACCTGAGTATCGCATGGGTGATCGGGTGTGGCTGTCGACTCGACACTTACGTATCCCTGGTTGTCGCAAGTTGTTGCCCCGTTTTGTTGGTCCCTATAGGATCACCAGAGTCCTGAATCATGTGGCTTTACGCCTATCTGTTCCTCCTGATTGGCGGATCCATCCGGTTTTCCATACCTCCCTCCTCAAGCCTTGCCTTGCCCCCACTCGTATCATAACACCACCTGCCCCTGTCTCTGTGTCCTCCCCGGATGTCTATGAGGTTAGTGCTATCTTGGGTTCCCGTATACGAAGGGGTCAGCTCCAGTACCTAGTGGATTGGGTGGGGTATGGACCCGAGGATCGCTCTTGGGTTCTGTCCCGGGACGTCCAGGCCCCGCTTCTTGTTGCACATTTTCACAGGGACTATCCTGCGTGCCCACGGGGTCGTGGGCCTTTGAGGGGGGCTCTGTCACGCCTTCCATACATTCGAAAGCACCCCCTATTGGTTCCCACCCGATTCCAACCACCACCCATCCTGTTTCCCGACAACACACACACTCTGACACACGGACATCAGCTCATCCTCACACATATCATAGCAGAACACGATATGGCAGGCCTGGTGTTTATCACCCCTCCCGGTACTGGCAGTTGAAGTGGAGACTCCCGTTTGGTTACAGCACCCAATACTTTTCACGCAAACCTGCACGTCACAAATCACGTGACGCTTCCCGGCACTGCCCACAGACCTGCACGTCACGGATCACGTGACTCTCCCCGGCACCATCCACAGTAACCTGCACGTCACGGATCACATGACACGTGACGTCCCACCACGTATCAACGCTTCCGTGCTGTGGGTCATGTGACTCCTGCTATTGTTAAATACGCATGGAAACACGGAAGACGTTGCTTCACAGCTGTTTCCTTCCCGGATTGCGTGACGCTTCGTCTTGAATCTGCTCTCTGCATTCATTGTTGCCAAGACCACAGACTTTGTACTACGGATTGTTTTGCCTACATCCTGAATCTGCACTTGGTATTCTGAACTCATTGTTATCGGACCACGGACTTTGTACTACGGATTGTTTTGCACCCTGAATCTGCTCTTGGTATTCTGAACTCATTGTTATCAGACCACGGACTTGTATTACGGATTGTTTTTGCCTACAACCTGCATCTGCATTGTCTCCTCGTTGCCAGACCACGGACTCGTATCGGATTATTCTACGGATTACGTTTTGACCATTGGCCTTACGCTAGGTGTTCACCTGCGGTGCTTCCCTTGATTCCATCCAGCCACTACTGGGGCTCAGCACCGTCATCGTACTCTACTGTGAGGGGCTCGTCATTGCAATTGCCCAGTGACTAGCTTTCCTCTGTAATTCAGGGCGACACTTCCATACACATAGGTAAGCACTATTTAGGTAAACTATTCTTTGCTCTTGAATTGTCATATCCACCCTGTACTTAAACATATATTGCCTTACAGCGGTCAAGGGATTGTTCTGGCTGTTCCCGAATCCAGGCCCGACAGACTTCCACACCTGTGACCTCAAAGACCGCTCAGGCAGTATTTTTGGTGTTGCCTGTGGGGTACTTGGGGACGGAGGTATCCATATACTGCACGACCATCAAGTCCGTAACAGGTATTTTTCTACTTTCTGCTGTACCTCAGATTTAGGAATTTGTTCCACTAGCCGGGTATTCCAAATCTGAGTGTTTTCCTACTTTGCGCTGTGTCTTGAATTTAGGCATTTCTCCCACGTGCCAGATATGTCAATTCAGAGTGTTTTTCTACTTGCTGCTGTGTCTCGAATTTAGGTGTTGTCCCACTAGACATGTATCTCAAAATGGGGTATTTTCCTACTTGCTGCTGTACCTCAAATTAAGCATTTCTTTCACTAGCCAGGCATCTCATATCTGAGTGTTGTCCTACTTGCTGCTGCACTTCATATTAATTGAGGTGTATCTCCCATTTGCGAGGTATCTCACATCTGAATGTTTTTTCATTTGCTGCCGTGTCTCATATTTAGGCATTTCCCCCACTAGCGAGGTAGATCAAATCTGAGTGTTTTGCTTTTTGCTACTGTGTATCAAATGTATGTGCTTTTTCGACTAGCCAGGTATCTCAAATCTCAGAGTATTCCTACTTGCTGCTGTGTCTTGAATTTAGGCATTTCTCCCACTTGCCAGGTATCTCAAATCTGAGTGTTTTTCTCCTCAGTGCTTTGTCTAGAATGAATGCATTCTTACCACTCGCCAGGTATCTGAAAACTGAGTGCTTTCTGACTTGCTGCTGTGCCTCGAATTTAGGCATTTCTTTGATTTTCCAGGTATCTCAAATCTGAGTGTTTTCCTACTTGCTGTTGTGTCTTGAATTTAGGTGTTGTCCCACTAGACATGTATCTCGAATCTGAGTGTTTTCCTATGTTCTGCTGTGTCTGAAATGTAGGTGTTTTTACCACTTGCAAGATATCTCAAATCTGAGTGTTGTCTTACTTCATGCTTTATCTGTAGTGAAGTCATTTTTCTCACTTGCCAGGTATCTAAAAATGGAGTGTTTGCCTACTTGCTGCTGTATTGTGAATTTAGGCCTTTTTCCCACTTGCATTGTTTCTCAAATCTGAGTGTTTTCCTACTTGCTGCTGTGTCTCAAATTTAGGTGTTGTCCCACTAAATATGTATCTCCAAATGGGGTATTTTCCTATTTGCTGCTGTTCCTCAAACTCAGGCATTTCTTCCATTAGCCAGGTATCTCAAATCTGAGGGTTTTCTTTCTATCTGCTCTGTCTTGAATTTAGGCTTTTTTCTCTCTTGCCAGGTATCTTACATATGCGTGTTTTCCTACTTGCTGCTGTGTCTCGAATGTAGGTGATTTTACCACTTGCCAGATATCTCAAATCCGAGTGTCGTCCTACTTGCTTCTGTGTCTCCAATTTAGGAATTTCTCCCACTTGCCATGTATCTCAAAACTGAGGTTTTTCATATTTGCTGCTGTGTCTCGAATTTGGGTGTTGTCCCACTAGATATGTATCTCAAAATGGGGTATTTTCCTACTTGCTGCTTTACTTCAACTTTAGGCATTTCTTACACTAGCCAGGTATTTCAAATCTGAGTGTTTTCCTACATGCTGTTTTGTCTCGAATTTAGGCATTTATTCCACTTGCCAGGTATCTCAAATCAGAGTGTTTTCCTATTTTCTGCTGTGCCTTGAATGTAGGTGTTTTTACCCTTTGCAAGAGATCTCAAATCTGAGTGTTGTCCTACTTGCTGCTTTATCTTGAATGAAGGCATTTTTCCCACTTGCCAGATATCTCAAAATGGATTGTTTTCCTACTTGCTGTTGTGTCTCAAATGTAGGAGTTTTTACAACTTGCAAGATATCTCAAATCTGAGTATTGTCTTAACTGATGCTTTATCAGGTATTAAGGCATTTTCTCCAGCATTGGATCTTTCATGGATTCACATGCTTAGAATATTCCCCGTCGTCAGGCTGGGAATCCCCGGTACATTATATAGACCCTTTCCCGTAGGAAAACTTTTTCAACGCTTATGCGTCCTATCCACCTCGTTTTGTATCATGCGTGCCCGCGCGGTCAGGGCGTCATGATATAAATACAGGCCCCGCCCCCGCGCTCCCTCAGATTTCAACCGTCTTTCAAAGTAGTGGGATCCTCGTGTTTTACTACTAGTGAAAACTAGGTTGTTTTTGTCTGTTTCGCTTCGGCGAAGTTCAAATTCTGGAGAATTATGTCTGGAAAAGCGTTATTTCGCCCGTGTGCAACCTGTGGCCTCAAAAAGGTTTATGAAGGTGATGGCCACATGGACTGTATCTACTGTCTCCACCCGCACCACTCGGCGGATACATGTGAAATTTGTCAGGGTTTCTCCCAAAAAACCCTTAAGGACCGAAAAAGAAGGCTGGTCGACTGGCTTAATGACGGAGCAGGGGCCTACCCGGCTTCGGAAGTTGGCTCCACGGCCTCCAGGGGTAAGTCGGAACCTCCATCGAAGAAGGTACGGCCAGCTGAAATGCGCTCTGAGGACAAGCATAAGAGGAAACAGGATGGATCCTCCTCATCACATAAAATGTCCTCCTCTTCCTCATCATCTAAGACGGAGAGGCTAGCACTGTCGAAATCCTCCTCAGGGGACCGTCCCAGGTCTTCCATGAGTCGGAAAGCCTCAGCCGGGAAGTCGGCATCCAAATCGACGATGAAGTCTAAGGGCTCGACGACGACGACGACTTGCTCGTCGACCTCGGTGTCATTGACGATGCCTATTACCGTTCAAGCAGCAGCGGTGGGGATTCCCCCGTCGACGGAGACTCAGTCCATGGCTTGGCTGCTCGAGGTCTATGACCCGATCCCCCCGGAGGTCTTACTGCAGCCAGACACGGCCGGCTCGGCGGAAGGAGAAGGTGATCTGGTTCTGCAGCCATCGGATTTAGGCTTACGGCCTTCCACGTCGACTACGACGGCGAGGAGTGCAAACGGGGGTGTGGTACCGATATCGTCCACGTTATTGACCCCCCAGACGGTTTTGTCTCTGGATGTGCTTAATACTCTTCAGAAGCTCCTGCAGCGGCTGGATACGCAGTTCCCTCAGCCCGGGACGTCATCGTCACTTTTGTCTGTACCTTCCGTCGACGAGCAAACTTGTACGGCTCGATCGACGACGAAACACCCTTCGGCTCCCCAGGCAGTAAAAGATCGTCCTCGAGCACAGGAGGAGGGTGAGTTGTCGGAGTCCGATTCTGTACTGGGTGACTCAGGGTCAGACATCTCCCTGTCACCTTCGAGGGACCCAACATGGAATTCGGATGTAGAGGTAGAGTCTACGAGGAGCCAGTCACAGCCATCTCCCCCGGATGATGTGGGAGCCTTCCATGCAATGATGGGGAAAGCTTGTTCCGAATTCGGCTTGATTCCGGAGGAGCAGAAGAAAGACTGTTTCCTTTTTGACCATATGGGTCAAAGGAGAAAATCGGTTTTTGCCATCCCAATCCTGGACCACGTGTGGCAAGAAGGTCTCAAAACGATGCGCCATCCGTTCTCGGAGCCCGCCATAAAGGGACGGATCAAGAAAAAGTTTAAAGCTCCGGAGTCCACTCCAAAATGTCTAACATCACAGCCTCTGTCTGACTCGGTGGTGTCGGCGGCAGCGGCTAGGAAGGCCAGAGTCCAGCAAAAATGTTCAACGCCACCTGAAAGCGAGGCTAGGAGACAGGACGCCTTTGGAAAGAAGGTGCTCTCGGTCGGAGCGACGACAGTAAGAGCAGCCAATTCCTTAGCGATCGTGTCACGATATGATAGGGAAATGTGGCACAAATTAGCCCCTATCCTAGAACACCTGCCAGACGAACACCGGAAAGCAGCTATGTTACTGGTGCGGGATGGCGAAGAGGCCTCGAACCACGCTATCAATATCGCAGTTGACCTAGCAGAATCTGGGTTCAAACAAATCAACCATGGAGTAGTGCTTCGTCAGCAAGCGTGGCTCAAATGTACTACTTTCCGTCCTGAAGTACAGTACAAAGTCCTTGACATGCCATGCGAAGGGGAACACCTGTTTGGCGAAAAGGTTGATGAAGCGCTGAAAGGGATGAAAGAAGACACGGATACAGCTAGGTCCCTCGGCGCCCTTCAAACGGGTAGAAATTTTCGTTCTTTTCGCCCCTTCAGGGGTGCTTCTGGAAACTCCCGCTTTGGAGCCTCGAGGGACCGTGGATTCAACAGGCCCTCTTACTCTTCACAAGGGTTCAGACGAGCGTCCCAGTCGGCACGTAGAAGCAGGGATTATCAAGCCTCCAGACGGCGAGGCTCAGGTCCGTCGTCAACGAAGACCAAGCAAACCAGCAACCAATGACGGCCTTCGGAACGTCCTGGGGGGTCGAGTCTCTCATCACTTCGACCGATGGAAATGCATCACCACAGATCGATGGGTCCTAGACACGATTCGCATGGGTCATGCGCTGCAATTCAAAGACAAACCTCCGCGTCTTCCTCCTTTATTCTCGACACAGCCCCACCTCCGAGTCCTACGACAAGAGGCAGCGCTTATGTTGCAAAAAGGGGCGGTAGAGAGAGTTCCTGTAGCACAGGAAGGACAAGGAGTTTATTCCAGGTTCTTTGTTGTAAAAAAGCCAAACGGCAAATGGAGGCCCATTCTCGACCTGAGGGTACTCAACAAGTGGCTAAAGAGCCTAAAATTCAAAATGCTAAAGCTCCAAGAGGTTATCAGGTCGGTGCAACCCATGGATTATCTATCATCACTAGACCTTCAAGATGCTTATTTTCACATTCCAATATGCCCACGACACAGGAGATATTTAAGATTCGTCGTCGGGAGAAAGCATTTTCAGTTCAAGGTCCTCCCTTTCGGGCTCAAGTCCTCCCCCAGGACGTTCACCAAGTGCTTGGCCCCTATAGCGGCCCATTTAAGGAAGGATGGTCATCATGTCTATCCATATCTAGACGACTGGCTGGTCAGAGGTTCATCCAAGGAACAAACACGAGACAGTCTACGAGCCACAATGTCCCTCTTACAGGAACTGGGCTTCGCAATAAACTTCAACAAGTCCTCCGTAGAGCCTTCGAGGACCTTGGTCTTCCTAGGAGCGGAGTTTCATACACACACAAGCCTGGTGAGACCATCCAGCGAAAGAATTCAGAAACTTCAAAACAAGGCGTCGGAATGGAGAGGCGGTACCAAGGTCTCGGTGCGCAAGTACATGTCCCTGCTAGGGACCATGTCGTCCTGCATTCCGCTAATAAACAACTGCCGTCTGTTTATGTGGCCTTGCCAGGAATTTCTAGCGGACCGTTGGGCGCAGAGCCGAGGTCGCTGGTCCGACAGACTGGTCGTCGACGAACAACTAGTTCAAGCACTCGGCTGGTGGAGAGTGTCTACTCATCTAACGAAAGGGATGCCTCTACTGGAACCAGAGTTTTAAAGACGGTGGTGACGGATGCATCGCTGAGCGGATGGGGAGCTCATCTGGATATGTTACAGGTACAAGGCCGGTGGTCCTTGCAGGAGTCCTCCCTGCATATCAACCTGCTAGAACTGAGAGCAGTGCGATGGGCTCTAAAATCTTTTCTTCCGCAACTGAGGGACTCGGTGGTGCGTGTCATGACGGACAACACCACTACGATGTTCTACTTGAGAAAACAAGGAGGGACACGTTCCAGATCCCTATCGACGGAGGCACAGAAAATCTGGCATTGGGCCCTACAACACAACATGACAATCTTAGCGTTCCACCTACCAGGCGTGAGAAACGTGGAAGCAGATGCCCTCAGCAGAGAAATGAACGAAGTTCACGAGTGGGTACTGAACGACCATCAACTACAACAAGTATTCAAGAAATGGGGACACCCGTCCATAGACCTGTTTGCAACGAAGAACAACAAAAAATGCCATCAGTACGCAAGCAGATGGCCTCAGAAGGGCTCTCTGGGGGATGCGTTCTCCTTCCCATGGACGAACAAATTCATGTATGCATTCCCTCCATTTCCCCTGGTCCGGAGGACATTGCAATGGATCCTCAGGTACCCATGTCATGTAATTCTGGTGGCCCCATACTGGCCCAGATAGGTGTGGTTTTCAGACCTGCTACACTTAGCGGCGGCGGAACCGATGAGATTCAAGAAGACCCCCGACCTTCTGTCTCGACAGGACGGTGTTGTTTGGCATCACGACCCGGACAGCCTCCAGTTGACGGCCTGGCTCCTGACTTCGCCGAATTTGGTCGGCTAACGATTCCGGAGGACTGTTGGCGTATCCTACAAGCGGCAAGAGCACCTTCCACAAACGCCTCATATGCGTACAAATGGAAATGTTTCTGTCAATGGTGTGAGGATCAACCAGGCTTGGCCCCGCAATCGATTAAGCCAGAACAGCTCCTTCCATACTTGCTGCTCTTAGCTCAAAAGGGCCTGTCGGTATCTTCAATAAAAGTACACCTAGCAGCCATTTCCAGGTTTACTCGTCGACGGCACTCGGCACCTTTGTTCAGCGACCGCCTGATTAAACACTTCCTTAAAGGCCTCTTTCTGAGTTTCCCTCCAGAGAAGAAATTTCCGCCGGAGTGGAGCCTCAATCTGGTCTTAACATCTCTTATGAAGCCTCCTTTTGAGCCAATGTCATCATCGTCTCTAAAGTTTCTGTCGTGGAAATTGGCCTTCCTAGTGGCCATCACTTCAGCACGACGTATTTCAGAAGTTCAGGCTCTAATGGTAGACCCACCATACTTACGATTTTTCAAGAACAAGGTAGTCCTAGCCACTAACCCGCAGTTTATACCAAAAGCTCCTTCGGTGTTCCATAAACACTCCTCTATTGTGTTGCCTACGTTTTTTCCGGAGCCATGCTCGGGAGCGGAGCGCATGCTACACACCTTGGATGTAAAAAGGGCTCTTAAGTTTTATCTCCATCGTACGCAACTGTTCAGAGAAACAAGACAGCTGTTCGTGGCCTATGGTTTGGGTGCTAAAGGAAAAGCCATTTCGAAGCAAGGACTGTCAAGATGGGTGTCATCTACCATTTCGTACTGCCATTCTAGGGCAGGGAAGCCTCTTCTACGACGGGCAAGAGCTCACTCAACTAGAGCAGCGGCATCGTCGACGGCACTGTGGGCCGGAGTCCCTCTGGGGGACATTTGCATGGCGGCTACCTGGGCGGCTACACACACCTTTACCCGCCATTACTGCCTGTCGCAGCAACATGCCGAAGATACCCGGATGGGACAGGCGGTGCTTCGACACCTATTCCAGTAAGGTAAGCCCCGGCTGAGGGGTTGCATCCTATGGAATTTGTGACTGTATGTGGTTCGTTTTCCTGTGTTAACTATTACTGATGTATACATGATCATAGGGAATGGGCTTTGCGAACAAAGTATATGGGTTTGCATGCACGCCTCCTCTTTGGGGGTGGTACTGCTGTGTAATCTATTCTAAGTATGTGAATCCATGAAAGATCCAATGCTGGAGAAGGGAATAGTTTCTTACCTGTAACTCCATTTCTCCAGCATTGGTATCTTTCATGGATTCACATGCGCCCACCTGCCTCCCCTGAACATGCAAACCGGTTCCCCCACTACTTTGGGGGCCGAAATCTGAGGGAGCGCGGGGGCGGGGCCTGTATTTATATCATGACGCCCTGACGGCGCGGGCACGCATGATACAAAACGAGGTGGATAGGACGCATAAGCGTCGAAAAAGTTTTCCTACGGGAAAGGGTCTATATAATGTACCGGGGATTCCCAGCCTGACGACGGGGAATATTCTAAGCATGTGAATCCATGAAAGATACCAATGCTGGAGAAATGGAGTTACAGGTAAGAAACTATTCCCTTCCCACTTGCCAGGTATCTCAAAATGGAGTGTTTTTCTACTTGATGATGTGTCGTGAATTTAGGTGTTGTCCCACTAGACATGCATCTTAACTTGGGGTATTTTCCTACTTGCTGCTGTTCCTCAAATCCAGGCATTTCTTCCACTAGCAAGGTATCTCAAATCTAAGGGTTTTCCTACTTTCTGCTATGTCTTGAATGTAGGTGATTTTACCACTTGCCAGATGCTTCAAATCTGAGAGTTGTCCAATTTGCTGCTTTATCTGGAATGAAGACATTTTTCCCACTTGCAGGTATCCCAAAACAGAGTATGTTCCTACTTACTTCTGTTCCTCAAATGCAGGCATTTCTTCCACTAGCCACATATCTCAAATCTGAGTGTCTTCCTACTTGCTGGTATGTCTTGAATGTAGGTGATTTTACCACTTGCCAGATATCTCAAATCTGAGAGTTGTCCTACTTGCTGCTTTATCTGGAATGGAGCCATTGTTCACACTTGCCAGGTATTACAAAACTGAGTATTTTCCTACGTGTTGCTGTGTCTCTAATTTAGGCATTTCTCCTATTTGACAGATATCTCAAATCTGAGTGTTTTCCACCCTGCTTCTGTGTCTCAAATGTAGGTGTTGTCCCACTAGACATGTATCTCAATATGTGGTATTTTCCTACTTGCTGCTGTACCTCAAATTTAGGCATTTCTTCCATTAGCCAGGTATCTCAAATCAAAGTGTTTTCTTACTTGCTGCAGTGTATTGAATTTAGGCATTTCTCCCACTTGCCAGTTATCTCAAATCTGAGTGTTTTCCTATTTGCTGATGCATCTCACATCTAGGTAATTTTACCACTTGCCAGATATCTCAAATCTGAGTGTATTCCTACTTGCTGGTGAACTTCAAATTAATGTATGTGTATCTCCCATTTGCAAGGTATCTCACATCTGAGTATTTTTACATTTGTTGCTGTGTCTCATATTTAGGCATTTTTCCCCACTAGCCAGGTATCTCAAAACTGAGTATTTTCCTACTTGCTTCTTTGTCTCCAATTTAGGAATTTCTCCCACTTGCCAGTTATCTCAAATCTGAGGTTTTTCATATTTGCTGCTGTGTCTCGAATTTGGGTGTTGTCCCACTAGATATGTATCTGAAAATGGGGTATTTTCCTACTTGCTGCTTTACTTCAACTTTAGGCATTTCTTACACTAGCCAGGTATTTCAAACCTGAGTGTTTTCCTACATGCTGTTTTGTCTCGAATTTAGGCATTTATTCCACTTGCCAGGTATCTCAAATCAGAGTGTTTTCCTATTTTCTGCTCTGCCTTGAATGTAAGTGTTTTTACCCCTTGCAAGAGATCTCAAATCTGAGTGTTGTCCTATACTTACTGCTTTATCTTGAATGAAGGCATTTTTCCCACTTGCCAGATATCTCAAAATGGATTGTGTTCCTACTTGCTGTTGTGTCTCAAATGTAGGAGTTTTTACAACTTGCAAGATATCTCAAATCTGAGTATTGTCTTAACTGATGCTTTATCAGGAATTAAGGCATTTTTCCCACTTGCCAGGTATCTCAAAATGGAGTGTTTTTCTACTTGATGATGTGTCGTGAATTTAGGGGTTGTCCCACTAGACATGCATCTTAACTTGGGGTATTTTCCTACTTGCTGCTGTTCCTCAAATCCAGGCATTTCTTCCACTAGCAAGGTATCTAAAATCTAAGGGTTTTCCTACTTTCTGCTATGTCTTGAATGTAGGTGATTTTACCACTTGCCAGATATTTCAAATCTGAGAATTGTCCAATTTGCTGCTTTATCTGGAATGAAGACACTTTTCCCACTTGCCAGGTATCCCAAAACAGAGTATGTTCCTACTTACTGCTGTTCCTCAAATTCAGGCATTTCTTCCACTAGCCAGGTATCTCAAATCTGAGTGTCTTCCTACTTGCTGGTATGTCTTGAATGTAGGTTATTTTACCACTTGCCAGATATCTCAAATCTGAGAGTTCACCTACTTGCTGCTTTATTTGGAATGGAGCCATTGTTCACACTTGCCATGTATTACAAATCTGAGTGTTTTCCTACTTGCTGCTGTGTCTCTAATTTAGGCATTTCTCCTATTTGACAGATATCTCAAATCTGAGTGTTTTCCTACCTGCTTCTGTGTCTCAAATGTAGGTGTTGTCCCACTAGACATGTATCTCAATATGTGGTATTTTCCTACTTGCTGCTGTACCTCAAATTTAGGCATTTCTTCCACTAGCCAGGTATCTCAAATCAAAGTGTTTTCTTACTTGCTGCAGTGTATTGAATTTAGGCATTTCTCCCACTTGCCAGTTATCTCAAATCTGAGTATTTTCCTATTTGCTGATGCATCTCACATCTAGGTAATTTTACCACTTGCCAGATATCTCAAATCTGAGTGTCTTCCTACTTGCTGGTGAACTTCAAATTAATGTATGTGTATCTCCCATTTGCAAGGTATCTCACACCTGAGTAATTTTACATTTGTTGCTGTGTCTCATATTTAGGCATTTTTCCCCACTAGCCAGGTATCTCAAATCTAAGTGTTATGCGTTTTTGCTGCTGTGTCTAGAATTTACATGTTTTTTCCACTAGCCAGTACCTCAAATCTGAGCGTTTTCCTACTTGTTGCTGTGTCTTGTATTTAGGCATTTCTCCCACTTGCATGGTATCTCAAATTTGATTGTTATCCTACTTGCCGATGTGTCTCAAATTTAGGCATTTCTTCCACTAGCCAGGTATCTCAAATCAAAGTGTTTTCTTACTTGCTGCAGTGTATTGAATTTAGGCATTTCTCCCACTTGCCAGTTATCTCAAATCTGAGTGTTTTCCTATTTGCTGATGCATCTCACATCTAGGTAATTTTACCACTTCTCACATATCTCAAATCTGAGCGTTTTCCTACTTGCCACTGTGTCTTGAATTTAGGCATTTCTCCCACTTGCCAGATATCTCAAATAACAGTGTTGTCTTACTTGGTGCTTCATCTGGAATGAAGTTTTTTTTTCCCACGAGCCAGGTATCTCAAAACAGATTGTTTTCCTACTTGCTGCTGTGTCTCGAATTTAGGCCTTTTTCCAACTTGCCAGCTATCTCAAATCTGAGTGTTTTCCTACTTGCTGATGTGTCTCGAATGCAGGTGATTTTACCACTTGTCAGATATCTCAAATCTGAGTTTTGTCCTACTTGCTGCTTTATCTGGAATGAAGGCATTTTACCCACTTGCCAGGTATCTCAAAGCTGAGTGTTTTCCTACTTGCTGATGTGTCTCGAATTTAGGCATTTCTCCTATTTGACAGGTATCTCAAATCTGAGTGTTTTCCTACTTGCTGCTGTGTCTCGAATTTAGGTGTTATCCCACTAGACATGTATCTTAAAATGAGGTATTTTCCTACTTGCTACTGTACCTCAAATTCAGGTATTTCTTCCACTAGCCAGGTGTCTCATATCTGAGGGTTTTCCTACTTTCTGCTATGTCTTGAATTTAGGCTTTTTTCCTCTTGTCAGGTATCTCAAATCTGAATATTTTCCTACTTGCTGCTGTGTCTCGAATGTAGGTGATGTTACTACTTGCCAGATATCTCAAATCTGAGAGTTGTCCTACTTGCTGCTTTATCTGGAATGAAGGCATTTTTCCCACTTGCCAGGTATCTCAAAATGGAGTGTTTTCCTACTTGCTGCTGTGTCGCGAATTTAGGTGCTGGCCCACTAGACATGTATCTTAACTTAGGGTATTTTCCTACTTGATGTTGTTCCTCAAATATAGGCATTTCTTCCACTAGCAAGGTATCTCAAATCTGAGGGTAGTCCTACTTGCTGCTGCATTTCAAATTAATTCATATGTATCTCCCATTTGCGAGGTATCTCACATCTGAGTGTTTTTTCATTTGCTGCTGTTTCTCATATTTAGGCATTTTTCTCCTCTAACCAGTTATCTAAAATGTGAGTGTTTTCCTACTTGTTGCTTTGTCTTGGATTTAGGCATTTCTCGCATTTGCCTGGTATCTCAAATCTGAGTGTTTTTCTACTTACTGCTGCACCACAAATGTAGGTGTCTCTCCCAAATAACAGGTGTCTCAAATCTGAGTGTTTTTCATTTGCTGCTATGTCTCAAATTTACGGGTTTCTACAACTTGTCATGTGTCACAAATTTGAGTGTTTTCCTATTGATGATGTGTCTCAAATTTCATCTTTTTACCATTAAAAAGGTATCTGATACCTCAGTGTTATCCCACTTACTGCTTTATTTCGAATTTAGGCATTTATTCCACTTGACAAGTATCTCAAATCGGAGTGTTTTCCTACTTGCTGCTGTGTCCGGAATTTAGGTGTTGTCCCACTAGACATGTATCTTAAAATGAGGTATTTTCCTACTTGCTACTGTACCTCAAATTCAGGCATTTCTTCCACTAGCCAGGTTTCTCAAATCTGAGGGTTTTCCTACTTTCTGCTCGGTCTTGAATTTAGGGTTTTTTCCTCTTGCCAGGTATCTAAAATCTGAATATTTTCCTACTTGCAGCTGTGTCTCGAATGTAGGTGATTTTTCTACTTGCCAGATATCTCAAATCTGAGAGTTGTCCTACTTGCGGCTTTATCTGGAATTAAGGCATTTTTCCCACTTGCCAGGTATCTCAAAATGGAGTGTTTTCCTACTTGCTGCTGTGTCGCGAATTTAGGTGTTGTCCCACTAGAGATGTATCTTAACTTAGGGTATTTTCCTACTTGCTGTTCTTCCTCAAATTTAGGCATTTCTTCCACGTGCAACGTATCTCAAATCTGAGGGTAGTCATACTTGCTGCTGCATTTCAAATTAATTCATGGTTATCTCCCATTTGCGAGGTATCTCACATCTGAGTGTTTTTTCATTTGCTGCTGTGTCTCATGTTTAGGCATTTTTCACCACTAGCCAGGTAGATCAAATCTCAGTGTTATCCTTTTTGCTGCTTTGTCTCGAATTTACTTGTTTTTTCCCACTAGCCAGGTATCTCAAATCTGAGCATTTTCCTGTCTTAAATTTGGGCATTTCTCCCACTTGCCAGATATCTCAAATCCGAGTGCCGTCCTACTTGCTGCTTCATCTGGAATTAAGGCATTTTTCCCACTTGCCAGGTATCTCAAAACTGAGTATTTTCCTACTTGCTTCTGTGTCTCCAATTTAGGAATTTCTCCCACTTGCCAGTTATCTCAAATCTGAGGGTTTTTATATTTGCTGCTGTGTCTCGAATTTGTGTGTTGTCCGACTAGATATGTATCTCAAAATGGTGTATTTTCCTACTTGCTGCTTTACTTCAACTTTAGGCATTTCTTCCACTAGCTAGGTATTTCAAATCTGAGTGTTTTCCTACTTGCTGTTGTGTCTCAAATGTAGGTGTTTTTACAAATTGCAAGTTATCGCAAATCTGAGTATTGTCTTACTTGATGCTTTATCAGGAATTAAGGCATTTTTCCCACTTGCCAGGTATCTCAAAATGGAGTATTTTTCTACTTGATGATATGTGTCGTGAATTTAGGTGTTGTCCCACTAGACATGCATCTTAACTTGGGGTATTTTCCTACTTGCTGTTGGTCCTCAAATCCAGGCATTTCTTCCACTAGCAAGGTATCTCAAATCTAAGGGTTTTCCTACTTTCTGCTATGTCTTGAATGTAGGTGATTTTACCACTTGCTAGATATCTCAAATCTGAGAGTTGTCCAATTTGCTGCTTTATCTGGAATGAAGACATTTTTCCCTCTTGCCAGGTATCTCAAAACAGAGTATGTTCCTACTTACTGCTGTTCCTCAAATTCAGGCATTTCTTCCACTAGCCAGGTATCTCAAATCTGAGTGTCTTCCTACTTGCTGGTTTATCTAGAATGGAGCCATTGTTCACACTTGCCAGGTATTACAAAACTGAGTATTTTCCTACTTGCTGCTGTGTCTCTAATTTAGGCATTTCTCCTATTTGACCGATATCTCAAATCTGAGTGTTTTCCTACCTGCTTCTGTGTCTCAAATGTAGGTGTTGTCCCACTAGACATGTATCTCAATATGTGGTATTTTCCTACTTGCTGCTGTACCTCAAATTTAGGCATTTCTTCCACTAGCCAGGTATCTCAAATCAAAGTGTTTTCTTACTTGCTGCAGTGTATTGAATTTAGGCATTTCTCCCACTTGCCAGTTATCTCAAATCTGAGTCTTTTCCTATTTGCTGATGCATCTCACATCTAGGTAATTTTACCACTTGCCAGATATCTCAAATCTGAGTGCCTTCCTACTTGCTGGTGAACTTCAAATTAATGTATGTGTATCTCCCATTTGCAAGGTATCTCACATCTGAGTATTTTTACATTTGTTGCTGTGTCTCATATTTAGGCATTTTTCCCCACTAGCCAGGTATCTCAAATCTAAGTGTTATGCTTTTTTGCTGCTGTGTCTAGAATTTACGTGTTTTTTCCACTAGCCAGTACCTCAAATCTGAGCGTTTTCCTACTTGCCGATGTGTCTCAAATGTAGGTGATTTTACCACTTCTCACATATCTCAAATCTGAGCGTTTTCCTACTTGCCACTGTGTCTTGAATTTAGGCATTTCTCCCACTTGCCAGATATCTCAAATCACAGTGTTGTCTTACTTGGTGCTTTATCTGGAATGAAGGTATTTTTTCCCATGAGCCAGGTATCTCAAAACAGATTGTTTTCCTACTTGCTGCTGTGTCTCGAATTTAGGCCTTTTTCCAACTTGCCAGTTATCTCAAATCTGAGTGTTTTCCTACTTGCTGATGTGTCTCGAATGCAGGTGATTTTACCACTTGTCAGATATCTCAAATCTGAGTTTTGTCCTACTTGCTGCTTTATCTGGAATGAAGGCATTTTTCCCACTTGCCAGGTATCTCAAAGCTGAGTGTTTTCCTACTTGCTGATGTGTCTCGAATTTAGGCATTTCTCCTATTTGACAGGTATCTCAAATCTGAGTGTTTTCCTACTAGCTGCTGTGTCTCGAATTTAGGTGTTATCCCACTAGACATGTTTCTTAAAATGAGGTATTTTCCTACTTGCTGCTGTACCTCAAATTAAGCATTTCTTCCACTAGCCAGGCATCTCATATCTGAGTGTTGTCCTACTTGCTGCTGTGTCACGAATGTAGGTGATTTTACCACTTGCCAGATAACTCAAATCTGAGTGTTGTCCTACTTGCTGCTTTATCTGGAATTAAGGCATTTTTCCCACTTGCCAGGTATCTCAAAACTGAATATTTTCCTACTTTCTGCCGTGTCTCCAATTTAGAAATTTCTCCAATTTGCCAGATATCTCAAATCTGAGTGTTTTCCTACTTGCTTCTGTGTCTCGAATTTAGGCATGTCTTCCACTAGCCACATATCTCAAAACAAAAGGTTTTCCTACTTACTGCAGTGTCTTGAATTCAGGCATTTCTCCCACTTACCAGTTATCTCAAATCTGAGGGTTTTCGTATTTGCTGCTGTGTCTCGAATTTGGGTGTTGTCCCACTAGACATGTATCTCAAAATGGGGTATTTTCCTACTTGCTGCTGTACCTCAAATTTAAGCATTTCTTCCACAAGCCAGGTATCTCAAATCTGAGTGTTTGGCCACGTGATGCTTGTTAGGACACGTACCTGGAAGGCTGTGGGTCGTTACATTCCTTGGCAGCTTTATTCTAGGTATCGGATCAGTGGGAGGGAGACTCTCTGATGTCCCAATCAGCTGTGTGGTCCAGGTTACGGGCGCACGCGTGAGCCGCGGACCAAGACGATCGTAGGCTTGCGCTCCAAGCCTCGTTCTCGCCTCGGAAGGACCGCGGCGCATGCGCGATTCTCTTCGCGCTCCAAGCCTCGGTTTCGCACCGTGGCCGTAAATAGCGATCGGGTGCAGGAACGAATCGCGTCTTAACGCGGTTCGTTCCTGACTCACCGTTGTTTCTCCGCCTGCTCCTGTTTGACTCTGCAGTCTTGCTTCCCTTCCCTGCCTGGATCCCTGCCCTTCCTTGCCTGGACTTCCTATTCCCCTACATGACCTTCCTGTTTTGCCGCCTGGGTCCCTGCTTTCCTGCCAGACCATCCAGTCCTTCAGTCTGGTGCTCTATCAATTCCCTCCGGACCCACTGCCTCCTGTTGCTTGGTTTCCTTGCCAGGTTCCCTCCTTTCACCTGGAATCCCAACTTCCCAGTTTTGCTCCCTATTCCTTGGCTGGCCTCCCTGTTCTTCCCTTACTGCCTTCCTCTGGTTAATCCTTGAGGTTTCCTGAGGTCTATCTGCCGCCTCCTTGGTGTACCTACCTTGTTGCCTTACTAGGGTACCAGTCTACCTGCCTGCTCCAATTTAACCTCAACACCTTCCGGATATGCCTGGGCCTGGACTCTCTCCATTAACTTGGCTACCCATCCTTCCACAGCCTGCAAATTGACTATTGTTTGGAACTCCTTTAAACTGAGTGTTGCTGGCTCTCCTGGCAATCCTCTGAGCTCTCTCCCCTGGGCCATTCTCCGGAGCTCTCTCCTCTCTGCACTTCTCGACTTCCTGATTGCCCGTCTCGCCTGTGCCAGCTACAGCAACCAAGGTCACTACAAGAAGAAGATCTTTGGTGCTGGGGGGTGGTCCCCGTCCAATCCTGTACTATCAGGACGGGACTGAGGCAGCTTCCTTGTACCATATTCTCTACTGGTTAATCCGAATCTCAGACTGGCTTCCCCAACGCAGACATCATCCGGAAACAGAGGTACGTCCAAGTTGCGAGACGTACACCTTACCAGATTAAGACGCCTTACCACCAGTTCAGATTCTGAGATGGATGAAACCGAAGAATTAAGAAACGAAATCAGAGCCCTACGTACTGAGATGTCAGCCTTACGTCAAGAGAATCTCACCTTGCAGCAAGTAGAGGCACATGGGGCTAGTTCAGTCATCTCTGCAGAGTCTGTAATGGCTCAGACTAGTCCAGTTAAGTTTGATGGTGATCCTCGCCGAGAGGCCGAATTTTGTAACCATTGCAGGATTCATTTTTTGCACCGTCCAACGCATTTCAATCAAGACAAGGCCAAGATTGGATATATCTTGGGAAACTTAGTTGGGAATGCATTGGCCTGGGCAACCCCGCTGGTGGTAGCCAAGAGTCCCATTCTTGAAGATTTTGTGGCTTTTGAGAAAGCATTCTTGGAAGTATTTCAATCACCAAACCTTGCGGCTACCGCTCAGAACCAATTTATGGACTTAAGACAGGGGTCAACCGATATTATTTCTTACATCAGTCCTTTCCGGCAATTGGCCACCGATTCTCAATGGCCTGAGGTAACCCAAAAGACACTCTTCCGAAGAGGTTTAAGAGAAGAGTACAAGGATGAGCTACTTCACATTCCAGAACCAGATACCTTACAGTCTCTCCAAGAACAGGTCTTACGAATCGATCACAGGCTGGCCGAGAGAAGAAATGAAAGACGGCGTTCGGAGAAAACATTTCCTCGATTCCCGAATCTTCCATCCAAGGCTTCGGGTTCCACTGAATCAACGCCAGAACCGATGCAACTCAGAGCCGTCAGAGGCCCTTTATCAGAGGCGGAGAAGAAGAGAAGAAGAGATCTCAGGTTGTGTCTGTATTGTGGGGCCTCAGGACATTACCTCAGTACCTGCCCGCTTCGACCACTCCGAAAGTCGGAAAACTAAATGGCCTGTCGTATGTAGGGAAGGCTACGTCAGGCCCCTCTTCTTTTCCAGACCTTCCAGTGAAGACACAGGAGAGACAGCCCATGCAGCCTGTGGTTCTTATGGCTCTGCCTATTAAAGTTTCTTGGTCAGGTAACAAAGCAGTTGAAGTGCTAGGTTTGTTGGATTGCGGAGCTTCTGGTAATTATATTGACGTCGATTTTGTGGCCAGAAATGGAATCACCTTGCTTGAAAAGAAGCGCATCTCTATGGTGGAGGTAATCGATGGGACTCCTCTGTCTTCAGGCCCTGTTCACCAACATACTGAAACTTTGCATCTACAGATTGAAGGGCATAGGGAACGGATTTCACTTGATGTAATCAAGACACCTACGTACCCCATAATTTTGGGGATACCTTGGTTGTTGCATCACAATCCTAACATTAATTGGGAGACTAGAACGTTGGTGTTCTGTTCTGATCGTTGCTCTAAGGAATGCTGTATTTGTGATCCCATTCAAACAACTGCCCCCGCTTCAACACAGACCGATGGGGAGAACAGAATCAGTCTATATTCTGTTGTTTCAATTCCATCTGAGTACACCGAATTTCAAGAAGTTTTTTCTGAACCTGGGGATATTCCTCTACCTCCTCACAGATCATTGGACTGCACCATAGACCTGCTACCAGATTCTGAGATTCCACATGGTAAAGTGTATTCTTTGACGTCCCAAGAGAGGGAGGTACTACGAGAATATCTGCAGGAATGTCTTCAGAAGGGTTATATCTCACCTTCAAATTCTCCCGCCGGGTTTCCATTATTCTTTGTCAAGAAGAAGGAGGGTACCTTACGGCCTTGCGTCGATTATAGACAGCTGAATGAAATCACCCGAAAGGACAGATACCCGCTTCCTTTGATTCGCACTATTATGGAATCCTTGCACAAAGCCCGAGTGTTTACCAAGCTAGATTTACGTGGGGCTTACCATCTGGTGCGCATAAAGCCTGGAGATGAATGGAAGACAGCATTCAAGACACCATTGGGCCATTACGAATATCGGGTGATGCCTTTTGGCCTATGTAATGCCCCCTCCGTCTTTCAGCATCTAATGGATCAAATATTCGCTGATTTAATCGGAGTTTCTGTATGGGTGTACCTGGATGACATTCTGGTTTTCTCTGAAGACTTGAAGGAACACACTACTCAAGTGAGGGAGGTCCTTAAGCGACTACAACAGAACCATCTATATGCTAAACCAGAAAAGTGTCAGTTTCATCAGGATCACATTGAATTTCTTGGATATGTGATCAGTGCCTCCGGGATAAATATGGATCCGGCAAAGGTTCGTGCTATCTTGGAATGGAAGACTCCCAAGGACCGACGTTCTCTCCAACGCTTTCTCGGTTTCGACAACTTCTATCGCCGTTTTATACCGGCTTTTTCTAAGGTGACTGCTCCACTGTCCAGTTTAACCAGTACCAAGAAGAGTTTTGAGTGGGGATCAGAAGCCTCGACTTCTTTTCAACAGTTAAAGGAGGCTTTCAGCACCTCCCCGATACTCTGTCATCCTCGGGAGGATAGACCATTCATAGTGGAGGCCGATGCCTCGGACTTTGCGATTGGAGCGGTTTTGTTACAACATGATCCCAGACTGAATATGGAATTCCCAGTAGCATATTATTCCAGGAAACTCTCGGCCAGTGAACGAAATTATCCGGTTATTGAAAAGGAACTTCTAGCCATCAAGATCGCTTTTGAAGAATGGCGTCACTACCTTTTAGGGGGTCGGTTTCCGGTGGAGGTACGCACAGACCACCGCAATCTACAATTTCTACGATCTATTCAATGCAGGACTTCTCGGCAGGCCCGTTGGGCTTTCTTTTTCTCACATTTTGATTTCAACATCACCTATGTACCGAACTCTCGGAATGTGAAAGCAGATGCATTGTCTCGATCCCTTGAGGATGACATCAAACATGAAGGCAGAGATCAGCCAGTGCTGGCCCCGAAACATTTCCTTCTGGCCTTGGTACCATTCTTACAGAGAGTAGCCCAAGAAACATCAGTGGATTCCAAACGGTCTGCTTTGCTAACACATCCACAAGTGCGTGAGAAAGAAGGCTTGTTGCTCTTCCAAAATAGACTGTACTTACCCACTGAAGCTCTACGTAAAGCAATATTGCATGGTTTACATGATTCCAAGGTTGGGTGACACTGAGGAGTTCGATCTACACAAGAAGTGATAGCACGCCAATTCTGGTGGCCTGGTGGGGCGACTCAGGTCAAGCAGTACATAGAATCCTGTCCCACCTGTGCCCAAGTCAAGACTCCCCGCAGGAAACCTTTGGGCTTATTACATCCTACTGAAAGGCCGCCTTATCCGTGGCATACACTCGCCACAGATTTTATTGTGGACCTACCAAGTTCCGAAGGCAACACATGTATCATGGTGGTGGTGGACTGTTTCACCAAGACGGCCCATTTTATTCCCTTTGAGAAGATACCAACAGCAACTCAGATGGCTAACTCTTTCCTACAAAACATCTTTCGCCTGCATGGGTTACCAGAGAAGATTATTTCGGATCGGGGCTCTCAGTTCATCTCGGCCTTTTGGGGGCAGCTGTGTCGACATCTGGATATTCATCGAGCTCTGAGTTCTGGTCATCACCCTCAAACTAATGGGCAGACTGAGAGGACGAATCAGACTTTGGAACAATATCTGCGATGTTTCACAAACGCATCTCAATCTAATTGGGCCTCTCACCTTGAGTTGGCTGAAGTGGCCTACAACAATTCTGTCCATTCAGCAACCGGATTCAGCCCCTTTTACTGTTCTTCTGGACTTCATCCCAAGCTGCTGCCTCTCTCTCCTGTTCAACTCAGTCCAGTCCCGTCTGCGGATCAGTTGGTTGCCGAGATTCAGTCCCTCCACCTTCGAGCAGCTGGTACCCTAGCTCAGGCACAAGAATACATGAGCAAGACCGCCGATAAACATCGGAGTCCTGCGCCTCAATTTCAAGTGGGAGATTGGGTGTGGCTGTCTTCTAAGTACTTACCGGCCCGTAACTTACCATTGAAATTGGCTCCTAGATTTCTTGGTCCCTTCCAAATAATCAGACGTGTTTCTCCGGTGGCTTTCAAATTGGCCCTTCCCACGTCCTGGCGTGTACATCCTGTATTCCACGTTTCCTTGTTGAAGTCCTATCGCCCCGGCCCCTATGGTCGTTCCCCTTCACGTCCAGCACCCATTGAGGTTGAGGGTATGCCAGAATTTGAGGTTCAGGAAATATGTGATTCACGTTACCTTAGGGGGAGATTGCAATTCTTGGTCGATTGGAAGGGTTACTCTGTCTGTGATCGCACTTGGGAACCTGTGGGTAATGTCCATGCTCCTCGTTTAGTGAGAGAGTTTTATCGCTGCCATCCCTGGAAACCTGGGGCTCCGGGCCTTTCTGGAGGGGGTTATGGTGTTAGGACACGTACCTGGAAGGCTGCGGGTCACTACATTCCTTGGCAGCTTTATTCTAGGTATCGGATCAGTGGGAGGGAGACTCTCCGATGTCCCAATCAGCTGTGTGGTCCAGGTTACGGGCGCACGCGTGAGCCGCGGACCAAGACGATCGTAGGCTTGCGCTCCAAGCCCCGTTCTCGCCTCGGAAGGACCGCGGCGCATGCGCGGTTCTCTTCGCACTCCAAGCCTCGGTTTCGCACTGCGGCCGTAAATAGAGATCGGGTGCAGGAACGAATCGTGTCTTAACGCGGTTCGTTCCTGACTCACCGTTGTTTCGCCGCCTGCTTCTGTTTGACTCTGCAGTCTTGCTTCCCTTCCCTGCCTGGATCCCTGCCCTTCCTTGCCTGGACTTCCTGTTCCCCTACATGACCTTCCTGTTTTGCCCGCCTGTGTCCCTGCTTTCCTGCCAGACCGTCCAGTCCTTCAGTCTGGTGCTCTAGCAATTCCCTCCGGACCCACTGCCTCCTGTTGCTTGGTTTCCTTGCCAGGTTCCCTCCTTTCGCCTGGAATCCCAACTTCCCAGTTTTGCTCCCTATTCCTTGGCTGGCCTCCCTGTTCTTCCCTTACTGCCTTCCCCTGGTTAATCCTTGAGGTTTCCTGAGGTCTATCTGCCGCCTCCTTGGTGTACCTACCTTGTTGCCTTACTAGGGTACCAGTCTACCTGCCTGCTCCAATTTAACCTCAACACCTTCTGGATGTGCCTGGGCCTGGACTCTCTCCATTAACTTGGCTACCCATCCTTCCACAGCCTGCAAATTGACTGTTGTTTGGAACTCCTTTGAACTGAGTGTTTCTGGCTCTCCTGGCGATCCTCTGAGCTCTCTCCCCTGGGCCATTCTCCGGAGCTCTCTCCTCTCTGGACTTCTCGACTTCCTGATTGCCCGTCTCACCTGTGCCAGCTACAGCAACCAAGGTCACTACAAGAAGAAGATCTTTGGTGCTGGGGGGTGGTCCCCGTCCAATCCTGTACTATCAGGACGGGACTGAGGCAGCTTCCTTGTACCATATTCTCTACTGGTTAATCCGAATCTCAGACTGGCTTCCCCAACGCGGACATCATCCGGAAACAGAGGTACGTCCAAGTTGCGAGACGTACACCTTAACAATGCTGCACTTCAAATTAATTTGGGTGTATCTCCCATTTGCGAGATATCTCATCTCTGAGTGTTTTTTCATTTGCTATTGTGTCTCATTTTTAGACATTTTCCCCATTACCCAGGTATTTCACACCTGAGTGTTATCCTTTTTGCTGCTTTGTCTCGAATTTACTTGTTTTTTCCCACTAGCCAGGTATCTCAAATCTGAGCGTTTTCCTACTTGCCACTGTGTCTTGAATTTAGGCATTTCTCCCACTTGCCAGATATCTCAAATCAGAGTGTTGTCTTACTTGATGCTTTATCTGGAATGAAGGCATTTTTTCCCACGAGCCAAGTATCTCAAAATAGAGTGTTTTCCTACTTGCTGCTGTGTCTCGAATTTAGGCCTTTTTCCCACTTGCCAGGTATCTCAAATCTGAGTGGTTTCCTACTTGCCGATGTGTCTCAAATGTAGGTGATTTTACCACTTCTCACATATCTCAAATCTGAGCATTTTCCTACTTGCCACTGTGTCTTGAATTTAGGCATTTCTCCCACTTGCCAGATATCTCAAATCAGAGTGTTGTCTTTCTTGATGCTTTAAGTGGAGTGAAGGTATTTTTTCCCATGAGCCAAGTATCTCAAAATAGAGTGTTTTCCTACTTGCTGCTGTGTCTCGAATTTAGGCCTTTTTCCCACTTGCCAGGTATCTCAAATCTGAGTGTTTTCCTATTTTCTGCTGTGTCTCAAATGTAGGTGGTTTACCACTTACGAGATATCTCAAATCTGAGTGTTGTTTTACTTGATGCTTTATCTGGAACTATGGTATTTTTCCCATGAGCCAGGTATCTCAAAACAGATTGTTTTCCTACTTGCTGCTGTGTCTCTAATTTAGGCCTTTTTCCAACTTGCCAGGTATCTCAAATCTGAGTGTTTTCCTACTTGCTGATGTGTCTCGAATGCAGGTGATTTTACCACTTGTCAGATATCTCAAATCTGAGTGTTGTCCTACTTGCTGCTTTATCTGGAATGAAGGCATTTTTCCCACTAGCCAGGTATCTCAAAATGGAGTGTTTTTCTACTTGCTGCTGTGTTGCGAATTTAGGCATTTCTCCCATTTGATAGGTATCTCAAATCTGAGTGTTTTCCTACTTGCTGCTGTGTCTCGAATTTAGGTTTTATCCCACTAGACATGTATTTTAAAATGAGGTATTTTCCTACTTGCTACTGTACCACAAATTCAAGCATTTCTTCCACTAGCCATGTATCTCAAATCTGAATATTTTCCTACTTGCTGCTGTGTCTCGAATGTAGGTGATGTTACTACTTGCCAGATATCTCAAATCTGAGAGTTGTCCTACGTGCGGCTTTGTCTGGAATGAAGGCATTTTTCCCACTTGCCAGGTATCTCAAAATGGAGTGTTTTCCTACTTGCTGCTGTGTCGCGAATTTAGGTGTTGGCCCACTAGACATGTATCTTAACTTAGGGTATTTTCCTACTTGCTGTTGTTCCTCAAATTTAGGCATTTCTTCCACTAGCAAGGTGTCTCAAATCTGAGGGTAGTCCTACTTGCTGCTGCATTTCAAATTAATTCATATGTATCTCCCATTTGCGAGGTATCTCACATCTGAGTGTTTTTTCATTTGCTGCTGTGTCTCATATTTAGGCATTTTTCTCCTCTAACCAGTTATCTAAAATTTGAGTGTTTTCCTACTTGTTGCTTTGTCTTGGATTTAGGCATTTCTCCCATTTGCCTGGTATCTCAAATCTGAGTGTTTTTCTACTTACTGCTGCACCAAAAATGTAGGTGTCTCGCCAAATAATAGGTGTCTCAAATCTGAGTGTTTTTCATTTGCTGCTGTGTCTCAAATTTACGGGTTTCTACAACTTGTCATGTGTCACAAATTTGAGTGTTTTCCTATTGATGATGCGTCTCAAATTTAATCTTTTTACCATTAAAAAGGTATCTGATACCTGAGCGTTATCGTACTTACTGCTTTATCTCGAAATTAGACATTTATTCCACTTGCCAGGTATCTCAAATCAGAGTGTTTTTCTACTTGCTGCTGTGTCCGGAATTTAGGTGTTGTCCCACTAGACATGTATCTTAAAATGAGATATTTTCCTACTTGCTACTGTACCTCAAATTCAGGCATTTCTTCCACTAGCCAGGATTCTCAAATCTGAGAGTTGTCCTACTTGCGGCTTTATCTGGAATTAAGGTATTTTTCCCACTTGCCAGGTATCTCAAAATGGAGTGTTTTCCTACTTGCTGCTGTGTCGCGAATTTACGTGTTGTCCCACTAGAGATGTATCTTAACTTAGGGTATTTTCCTACTTGCTGTTCTTCCTCAAATTTAGGCATTTCTTCCACTTGCAAGTATCTCAAATCTGAGGGTACTCATACTTGCTGCTGCATTTCAAATTAATTCATGGTTATCTCCCATTTGTGAGGTATCTCACATCTGAGTGTTTTTTCATTTGCTGCTGTGTCTCATGTTTAGGCATTTTTCGCCACTAGCCAGGTAGATCAAATCTGAGTGTTATCCTTTTTGCTGCTTTGTCTCAAATTTACTTGTTTTTTCCCACTAGCCAGGTACTCAAATTTGAGCATTTTCCTGTCTTGAATTTAGGCATTTCTCCCACTTGCCAGATATCTCAAATCCGAGTGCCGTCCTACTTGCTGCTTCATCTGGAATTAAGGCATTTTTCCCACTTGCCAGGTATCTCAAAACTGAGTATTTTCCTACTTGCTTCTGTGTCTCCAATTTAGGAATTTCTCCCACTTGCCAGTTATCTCAAATCTGAGGGTTTTCGTATTTGCTGCTGTGTCTCGAATTTGGGTGTTGTCCCACTAGATATGTATCTCAAAATGGGGTATTTTCCTACTTGCTGCTTTACTTCAACTTTAGGCATTTCTTCCACTAGCCAGGTATTTCACATCTGAGTGTTTTCCTACATGCTGTTTTGTCTCAAATTTAGGCATTTATTCCACTTGCCAGGTATCTCAAATCAGAGTGTTTTCCTATATTCTGCTGTGCCTCGAATGTTGGTGTTTTTACCCCTTGCAAGAAATCTCAAATCTGAGTGTTGTCCTACTTGCTGCTTTATCTTGAATGAAGGCATTTTTCCCACTTGCCAGGTATCTCAAAATTGATTGTTTTCCTACTTGCTGTTGTGTCTCAAATGTAGGTGTTTTTACAACTTGCAAGATATCTCAAATCTAAGTATTGTCTTACTTGATGCTTTATCAGGAATTAAGGCATTTTTCCCACTTGCCAGGTATCTCAAAATGGAGTGTTTTTCTACTTGATGATGTGTCGTGAATTTAGGTGTTGTCCCACTAGACATGCATCTTAACTTGGGGTATTTTCATACTTGCTGCTGGTCCTCAAATCCAGGCATTTCTTCCACTAGCAAGGTATCTCAAATCTAAGGGTTTTCCTACTTTCTGCTATGTCTTGAATGTAGGTGATTTTACCACTTGCCAGATATTTCAAATCGGAGAGTTGTCCAATTTGCTGCTTTATCTGGAATGAAGACATTTTTCCCACTTGCCAGGTATCTCAAAACAGAATATGTTCCTACTTACTGCTGTTCCTCAAATTCAGGCATTTCTTCCACTAGCCAGGTATCTCAAATCCGAGTGTCTTCCTACTTGCTGGTATGTCTTGAATGTAGGTGATTTTACCACTTGCCAGATATCTCAAATCTGAGAGTTGTCCTACTTGCTGCTTTATCTAGAATGAAGCCATTGTTCACACTTGCCAGGTATTACAAAACTGAGTATTTTCCTACTTGCTGCTGTGTCTCTAATTTAGGTATTTCTCCTATTTGCCAGATATCTCAAATCGGAGTGTTTTCCTACCTGCTTCTGTGTCTAAAATGTAGGTGTTGTCCCACTAGACATGTATCTCAATATGTGGTATTTTCCTACTTGCTGCTGTACCTCAAATGTAGTCATTTCTTCCACTAGCCAGGTATCTCAAATCAAAGTGTTTTCTTACTTGCTGCAGTGTATTGAATTTAGGCATTTCTCCCACTTGCCAGTTATCTCAAATCAGAGTGTTTTCCTATTTGCTGCTGTGTCTCACATTTAGGTAATTTTACCACTTGCCAGATATCTCAAATCTGAGCGTCTTCCTACTTGCTGGTGAACTTCAAATTAATGTATGTGTATCTCCCATTTGCAAGGTATCTCACATCTGAGTATTTTTACATTTGCTGCTGTGTCTCAAATTTACAGTTTTCTACATCTTGTCACGTTTCACAAATTTAAGTGTTTTCCTATTGCTGATGTGTCTGAAATGTTATATGTTTACCACTAGCAAGGTATCTCAAAGCTGAGTGTTGTCCTACTTGCTATTTTATCTGGAATGAAGGCATTTTTCCCACTTGCCAGGTATCTGAAAACTGAGTGTTTTCCTACTTGCTGCTGTGTCTCGAATTTAGGAATTTCTCCCATTTGCCAGGTATCTCAAATCTGAGTGTTTTCCTACTTGCTGATGTGTCTCAAATTTAGGTGTTGTACCAATAGACATGTATCTCTAAATGGGGTATTGTTCTACTTTCTGCTGTACCTTAGATTTAGGCATTTGTTCCACTAGCCGGGTATTTCAAATCTGAGTGTTTTCCTACTTTGCGCTGTGTCTTGAATTTAGGCATTTCTCCCACTTGCCAGGTATGTCAATTTAGAGTGTCTTTCTACTTGCTGCTGTGTCTCGAATTTAGGTGTTGTCCCACTAGACATGTATCTCAAAATGGGGTATTTTCCTACTGGCTGCTGTACCTCAAATTAAGCATTTCTTCCACTAGCCAGGCATCTCCTATCTGAGTGTTGTCCTACTTGCTGCTGCACTTCAAATTAATTGAGGTGTATCTCCCATTTGTGAGGTATCTCACATCTGAATGTTTTTTCATTTGCTGCCGTGTCTCATATTTAGGCATTTCCCCCACTAGCGAGGTAGATCAAATCTGAGTGTTTTGCTCTTTGCTGCTGTGTCTCAAATTTATGTGCTTTTTCCACTAGCCAGGTATCTCAAATCTCAGAGTATTCCTACTTGCTGCTGTGTCTTGAATTTAGGCATTTCTCCCACTTGCCAGGTATCTCAAATCTGAGTGTTTTTCTCCTTAGTGCTTTGTCTAGAATGAAGGCATTTTTACCACTTGCCAGGTATCTGAAAACTGAGTGCTTTCTGACATGCTGCTGTGTCTCGAATTTAGGCATTTCTCCGATTTTCCAGGTATCTCAAATCTGAGTGTTTTCCTACTTGCTGTTGTGTCTTGAATTTAGATGTTGTCCCATTAGACATGTATCTCGAATCTGAGTGTTTCCCTATTTTCTGCTGTGTCTCAAATGTAGTTGTTTTTACCACTTGCAAGATATCTCAAATCTGAGTGTTGTCTTACTTGATGCTTTATCTGGAGTGAAGTCATTTTTCTCTCTTGCCAGGTATCTAAAAATGGAGTGTTTGCCTACTTGCTGCTGTATCGTGAATTTAGGACTTTTTCCCACTTGCATTTTTCTCAAATCTGAGTGTTTTCCTACTTGCTGCTGTGTCTCAAATTTAGGTGTTGTCCCACTAAACATGTATCTCAAAATGGGGTATTTTCCTATTTGCTGCTGTTCCTCAAACTCAGGCATGTCTTCCATTAGCCAGGTATCTCAAATCTGAGGGTTTTCTTTCTATCTGCTCTGTCTTGAATTTAGGCTTTTTTCTCTCTTGCCAGGTATCTTACATATGCGTGTTTTCCTACTTACTTCTGAGTGTCCAATTTAGGAATTTCTCCCACTTGCCAGTTATCTCAAAATGGATTGTTTTCCTACTTGCTGTTGTGTCTCAAATGTAGGTGTTTTTACAAATTGCAAGATATCTCAAATCTGAGTATTGTCTTAACTGATGCTTTATCAGGAATTAAGGCATTTTTCCCACTTGCCAGGTATCTCAAAATGGAGTGTTTTTCTACTTGATGATGTGTCGTGAATTTAGGTGTTGGCCCACTAGACATGCATCTTAACTTTGGATATTTTCCTACTTGCTGCTGTTCCTCAAATCCAGACATTTCTTCCACTAGCAAGGTATCTCAAATCTAAGGGTTTTCCTACTTTCTGATATGTCTTGAATGTAGGTGATTTTACCACTTGCAAGATATTTCAAATCTGAGAGTTGTCCAATTTGCTGCTTTATCTGGAATGAAGACATTTTTCCCACTTGCCAGGTATCTCAAAACAGAGTATGTTCCTACTTACCGCTGTTCCTCAAATTCAGGCATTTCTTCCACTAGCCAGGTATCTCAAATCTGAGTGTCTTCCTACTTGCTGGTATGTCTTGAATGTAGGTGATTTTACCACTTGCCAGATATCTGAAATCTGAGAGTTGTCCTACTTGCTGCTTTATCTGGAATGAAGCCATTGTTCACACTTGCCAGGTATTACAAAATGGATTGTTTTCCTACTTGCTGTTGTGTCTCAAATGTAGGTGTTATTACAAATTGCAAGATATCTCAAATCTGAGTATTGTCTTAACTGATGCTTTATCAGGAATTAAGGCATTTTTCCCACTTGCCAGGAATCTCAAAATGGAGTGTTTTTCTACTTGCTTTGTGAATTTAGGTGTTGTCCCACTAGACATGCATCTTAACTTGGGGTATTTTGCTACTTGCTGCTGTTCCTCAAATCCAGACATTTCTTCCACTAGCAAGGTATCTCAAATCTAAGGTTTTCTTACTTTCTGCTATGTCTTGAATGTAGGTGATTTTACCACTTGCCAGATATTTCAAATCTGAGAGTTGTCCAATTTGCTGCTTTATCTGGAATGAAGACATTTTTCCCACTTGCCAGGTATCTCAAAACAGAGTATGTTCCTACTTACTGCTGTTCCTCAAATTCAGGCATTTCTTCCACTAGCCAGGTATTTCAAATCTGAGTGTCTTCCTACTGAATGTTTTTTCATTTGCTGCCTTGTCTCATATTTAGGCATTTCCCCCACTAGCGAGGTAGATCAAATCTGAGTGTTTTGCTCTTTGCTGCTGTGTCTCAAATGTATGTGCTTTTTCCACTAGCCAGGTATCTCAAATCTCAGAGTATTCCTACTTGCTGCTGTGTCTCGAATTTAGGCATTTCTCCGATTTTCCAGGTATCTCAAATCTGAGTGTTTTCCTACTTGCTGTTGTGTCTTGAATTTAGGTGTTGTCCCACTAGACATGTATCTCGAATCTGAGTGTTTTCCTATTTTCTGCTGTGTCTCAAATGTAGTTGTTTTTACCACTTGCAAGATATCTCAAATCTGAGTGTTGTCTTACTTGATGCTTTATCTGGAGTGAAGTCATTTTTCTCTCTTGCCAGGTATCTAAAAATGGAGTGTTTGCCTACGTGCTGCTGTATCGTGAATTTAGGCCTTTTTCCCACTTGCATTGTTTCTCAAATCTGAGTGTTTTCCTACTTGCTGCTGTGTCTCAAATTTAGGTGTTGTCCCACTAAACATGTATCTCAAAATGGGGTATTTTCCTATTGCAGCTGTTCCTCAAACTCAGGCATTTCTTCCATTAGCCAGGTTTCTCAAATCTGAGGGTTTTCTTTCTATCTGCTCTGTCTTGAATTTAGGCTTTTTTCTCTCCTGCCAGGTATCTTACATATGCGTGTTTTCCTACTCGCTACTGTGTCTCGAATGCAGGTGATTTTACCACGTGCCAGGTATCTCAAAACTGAGTATTTTCCTACTTACTTCTGTGTATCCAATTTAGGAATTTCTCCCACTTGCCAGTTATCTCAAATCTGAGGTTTTTCGTATTTGCTGCTGTGTCTCGAATTTGGGTGTTGTCCCACTAGATATGTATCTCAAAATGGGGTATTTTCCTACTTGCTGCTTTACTTCAACTTTAGGCATTTCTTCCACTAGCCAGGTATTTCAAATCTGAGTGTTTTCCTACATGCTGTTTTGTCTCGAATTTAGGCATTTTTCCCACTTGCCAAGTATCTCAAAATGGATTGTTTTCCTACTTGCTGTTGTGTCTCAAATGTAGGAGTTTATACAACTTGCAAGATATCTCAAATCTGAGTATTGTCTTAACTGATGCTTTATCAGGAATTAAGGCATTTTTCCCACTTGCCAGGTATCTCAAAATGGAGTGTTTTTCTACTTGATGATGTGTCGTGAATTTAGGTGTTGTCCCACTAGATATGCATCTTAACTTGGGGTATTTTCCTACTTGCTGCTGTTTCTCAAATCCAGACATTTCTTCCACTAGCAAGGTATCTCACATCTAAGGGTTTTCCTACTTTCTGCTATGTCTTGAATGTAGGTGATTTTACCACTTGCCAGATATTTCAAATCTGAGAGTTGTCCAATTTGCTGCTTAATCTGGAATGAAGACATTTTTCCCACTTGCCAGGTATCCCAAAACAGAGTATGTTCCTACTTACTGTTGTTCCTCAAATTCAAGCATTTCTTCCACTAGCCAGGTATCTCAAATCTGAGTGTTATGCTTTTTTGCTGCTGTGTCTAGAATTTACGTGTTTTTTCCACTAGCCAGTACCTCAAATCTGAGCGTTTTTCTACTTGTTGCTGTGTCTTGTATTTAGGCATTTCTCCCACTTGCATGGTATCTCAAATCTGAGTGTTTTTCTACTTACTGCTGCACCACCTATGTCAGTCTATCTCCCAAATAACAGGTGTCTCAAATCTGTGCGTTTTTCATTTGCTGCTGTTTCTCAAATTTACTGTTTTCTACAACTTGTCACGTTTCACAAATTTGAGTGTTTTCCTATTGCTGATGTGTCTGAAATGTTATATGTTTATCACTAGCAAGGTATCTCAAAGCTGTGTGTTTTCCTACATGCTATTTTATCTGGAATGAAGGCATTTTTCCCACTTGCCAGGTATCTCAAATCTGAGTGTTTTCCTACTTGCTGATGTGTCTCAAATTTAGGTGTTGTACCAATAGACATGTATCTCAAAATGGGGTATTTTTCTACTTTCTGCTGTACCTCAGATTTAGGCATTTGTTCCACTAGCCGGGTAATTCAAATCTGAGTGTTTTCCTACTTTGAGCTGTGTCTTGAATTTAGGCATTTCTCCCACTTGCCAGGTATGTCAAATCTGAGTGTTTTCATACTTGCTGTTATGTCTTGAATTTACGTGTTGTCCCACTAGACATGTATCTCGAATCTGAGTGTTTTCCTATTTTCTGCTGTGTCTCAGATGTAGGTGTTTTTACCACTTGCAAGATATCTCAAATCTGAGTGTTGTCTTGAATGATCCTTTATCTGGAGTGAAGGCATGTTTCTCACTTGCCAGGTATCTAAAAATGGAGGGTTTGCCTACTTGCTGCTGTATCGTGAATTTAGGCCCTTTTCCCACTTGCATTGTTTCTCAAATCTGAGTGTTTTCCCACTTGCTGCTGTGTCTCAAATTTAGGTGTTGTCCCACGAAACATGTATCTCAAAATGGGGTATTTTCCTATTTGCTGCTGTTCCTCAAACTCAGGCATTTCTTCCATTAGCCAGGTATCTCAAATATGAGGGTTTTCTTTCTATCTGCTCTGTCTTGAATTTAGGCTTTTTTCTCTCTTGCCAGGTATCTTACAAATGCGTGTTTTCCTACTTGCTGCTGTGTCTCGAATGTAGGCATTTCTCCTATTTGACAGGTATCTCAAATCTGAGTGTTTTCCTACTTGCTGCTGTGTCTCGAATTTAGGCATTTCTCCTATTTGACAGGTATCTCAAATCTGAGTGTTTTCCTACTTGCTGCTGTGTCTCGAATTTAGGTGTTATCCCACTAGACATGTATCTTAAAATGAGGTATTTTCCTACTTGCTACTGTACCTCAAATTCAAGCATTTCTTCCACTAGCCAGGTATCTCAAATCTGAGGGATTTCCTACTTTCTGCTCTGTCTTGAATTTAGGCTTTTTTCCTCTTGCCAGGTATCTCAAATCTGAATATTTTCCTACTTGCTGCTGTGTCTCGAATGTAGGTGATGTTACTAATTGCCAGATATCTCAAATCTGAGAGTTGTCCTACTTGCGGCTTTATCTGGAATGAAGGCATTTTTCCCACTTGCCAGGTATCTCAAAATGGAGTGTTTTCCTACTTGCTGCTGTGTTGCGAATTTAGGTGTTGTCGCACTAGACATGTATCTTAACTTAGGGTATTTTCCTACTTGCTGTTGTTCCTCAAATTTATGCATTTCTTCCACTTGCAACATATCTCAAATCTGAGGGTAGTCCTACTTGCTGCCGCATTTCAAATTCATTCATGTGTATCTCCCATTTGCGAGGTATCTCACATCTGAGTGTTTTTTCATTTGCTGCTGTGTCTCATATTTAGGCATTTTTCTCCTCTAACCAGTTATCTCAAATTTGAGCGTTTTCCTACTTGTTGCTTTGTCTTGAATTTAGACATTTCTCCCACTTGCCTGGTATCTCAAATCTGAGTGTTTTTCTACTTACTGCTGCACCACAAATGTAGGTGTCTCGCCAAATAATAGGTGTCTCAAATCTGAGTGTTTTTCATTTGCTGCTGTGTCTCAAATTTACGGGTTTCTACAACTTGTCATGTGTCACAAATTTGAGTGTTTTCCTATTGATGATGCGTCTCAAATTTAATCTTTTTACCATTAAAAAGGTATCTGATACCTGAGCGTTATCGTACTTACTGCTTTATCTCGAAATTAGACATTTATTCCACTTGCCAGGTATCTCAAATCAGAGTGTTTCTCTACTTGCTGCTGTGTCTCGAATTTAGGTGTTGTCCCACTAGATATGTATCTCGAATTCAGGTATTTTCCTACTTGCTGCTGTACCTCAAATGTAGGCATTTCTTCCACTAGCCAGGCATCACAAATCTGAGTGTTGTCCTACTTGCTGCTGCACTTCAAATTCATTTAGTTGTATCTCCAATTTGCGAGGTATCTCACATCTGAGTGTTTTTTCATTTGCTGCTATGTCTCATGTTTAGGCATTTTTCACCACTAGCCAGGTAGATCAAATCTGAGTGTTATCCTTTTTGCTGCTTTCTCTCAAATTTACTTGTTTTTCCCACTTGCCAGGTATCTCAAAACTGAGTATTTTCCTACTTGCCACTGTGTCTTGAATTTAGCAATTTCTCCCACTTGCCAGTTATCTCAAATCTGAGGGTTTTTATATTTGCTGCTGTGTCTCGAATTTGGGTGTTGTCCCACTAGATATGTATCTCAAAATGGGGTATTTTCCTACTTGCTGCTTTACTTCAACTTTAGGCATTTCTTCCACTAGCCAGGTATTTCAAATCTGAGTGTTTTCCTACATGCTGTTTTGTCTCAAATTTAGGCATTTATTCCACTTGCCAGGTATCTCAAATCAGAGTGTTTTCCTATTTTCTGCTGTGCCTCGAATGTAGGTGTTTTTACCCCTTGCAAGATATCTCAAATCTGAGTGTTGTCCTACTTGCTGCTTTATCTTGAATGAATGCATTTTTCCCACTTGCCAGGTATCTCAAAATGGATTGTTTTCCTACTTGCTGTTGTGTCTCAAATGTAGGTGTTTTTGCAAATTGCAAGATATCTCAAATCTGAGTATTGTCTTACTTGATGCTTTATCAGGAATTAAGGCATTTTTCCCACTTGCCAGGTATCTCAAAATGGAGTGTTTTTCTACTTGCTGCTGTGTCTCGAATGTAGGTGATTTTTCTACTTGCCAGATATCTCAAATCTGAGAGTTGTCCTACTTGCGGCTTTATCTGGAATTAAGGCATTTTTGCCACGAGCCAGGTATCTCAAAACAGATTGTTTTCCTACTTGCTGCTGTGTCTCGAATTTAGGCCTTTTTCCAACTTGGCAGCTATCCCAAATCTGAGTGTTTTCCTACTTGCTGATGTGTCTCAAATGCAGGTGATTTTACCACTTGTCAGATATCTCAAATCTGAGTTTTGTCCTACTTGCTGCTTTATCTAGAATGAAGGCATTTTACCCACTTGCCAGGTATCTCAAAGCTGAGTGTTTTCCTATTTGCTGATGTGTCTCGAATTTAGGCATTTCTCCTATTTGACAGGTATCTCAAATCTGAGTGTTTTCCTACTTGCTGATGTGTCTCAAATGCAGGTGATTTTACCACTTGTCAGATATCTCAAATCTGAGTTTGGTCCTACTTGCTGCTTTATCTAGAATGAAGGCATTTTACCCACTTGCCAGGTATCTCAAAGCTGAGTGTTTTCCTATTTGCTGATGTGTCTCGAATTTAGGCATTTCTCCTATTTGACAGGTATCTCAAATCTGAGTGTTTTCCTACTTGCTGCTGTGTCTCGAATTTAGGTGTTATCCCACTAGACATGTATCTTAAAATGAGGTATTTTCCTACTTGCTACTGTACCTCAAATTCAGGTATTTCTTCCACTAGCCAGGTTTCTCAAATCTGAGGGTTTTCCTACTTTCTGCTCTGTCTTGAATTTAGGCTTTTTTCCTCTTGCCAGGTATCTCAAATCTGAATATTTTCCTAGTTGCTGCTGTGTCTCGAATGTAGGTGATGTACTACTTGCCAGATATCTCAAATCTGAGAGTTGTCCTACTTGCTGCTTTATCTGGAATGAAGGCATTTTTCCCACTTGCCAGGTATCTCAAAATGGAGTGTTTTCCTACTTGCTGCTGTGTCGCGAATTTAGGTGTTGGCCCACTAGACATGTATCTTAACTTAGGGTAGTTTCCTACTTGCTGTTGTTCCTCAAATTTAGGCATTTCTTCCACTAGCAAGGTGTCTCAAATCTGAGGGTAGTCCTACTTGCTGCTGCATTTCAAATTAATTCATATGTATCTCCCATTTGCGAGGTATCTCACATCTGAGTGTTTTTTCATTTGCTGCTGTGTCTCATATTTAGGCATTTTTCTCCTCTAACCAGTTATCTAAAATTTGAGTGTTTTCCTACTTGTTGCTTTGTCTTGGATTTAGGCATTTCTCCCATTTGCCTGGTATCTCAAAACTGAGTGTTTTTCTACTTACTGCTGCACCACAAATGTAGGTGTCTCTCCCAAATAACAGTTGTCTCAAATCTGAGTGTTTTTCATTTGCTGCTGTGTCTCAAATTTACGGGTTTCTACAACTTGTCATGTGTCACAAATTTGAGTGTTTTCCTATTGATGATGTGTCTCAAATTTCATCTTTTTACCATTAAAAAGGTATCTGATACCTCAGTGTTATCCAACTTACTGCTTTATTTCGAATTTAGGCATTTATTCCACTTGACAGGTGTTAAGACGGATTTCTGAACTCTGTCCTGGTGGCGCAGAAGTTCAGAAGGCCAACCTAATTACTTGGAACAGGGTAACCTCTGGACGAGCCAGACCAATCAAGGTAGCGATCGCGGCGGTCAAGACTAGGTCTCAAGAGGGGTGAGGGTGACTGAAAGCCCGCAATGAGCACACAAAGCAAGAGCGCTTACAAACTACTCCAAACAGTTGTTATATCAAAAATATATACACATTTATTTTAAGGCCTTTAAAACAATGACCGTAGCGAGAAAATCACAATATCACAATATTAAACCAACACATACCATATCAACACAATATATATACAAATACACAGTCGCAAGCGTTTAAAGCACGAAATATGTAGTCCACCTGAAAGGAAAGGAAAACAGGCAGTGCGATAACGCTTTAGACTCAGTTCGCCTTCAGAGGCACCTAACTAGATGGAAGTCCGAGCCCTGCGAAGAGTGGAGCCTTGTGCTCAAAGTACCTGCCACGCCGGTGCCAACGGGCAAAAGGGGAAGCTCTTCGGAGGAAGTCAGGCAGTTCGGGTTAGTGCCCAGCAGAAGGAGAACAGGTTCCGCAACTCAAGCGCAGCCTCCACAGCGGGCAGAAGCAGAGCGCGAGTACGGCCAAAAGGGTGCTGTTTTTACACAGCAGGGAAAAGCAATGGGATACTGCAGGAGGGCGACCAGATCCTAGCTAAACTACTCACCGGTCCCCGAAGCAAGCAGACCCAGGCTTCTCCACGTTAGTTTCAGCAGCTGGCAGGTTCAGAAGAGCCGGGAACGCCTCGTAGTCGTGTAGAACAAAAAGACGTCCCAATCGACGAAACCAGCACAGTTTGTTGCCGCAGCAGGACAACGGAGCGGCCGTGTGTATTCGAGCCAAATGTACACTCCTCCCTTCAGACTTGGGAACGCCAAGTGTACGAAGCGTGGGAGAGTGACAAGGACTCGAAATACAACACAACCTGGCGGCGGTTACAGAGCAGGACTCCCTTGTAAGCTGGTCAGTCAACTGGATGGCCCAGAGACACTTCCGAAGGCTTACTTGGCAGGAGATGATGAAGTTGCCGGGAATAGCTGTTCCTGCTATTCCAAAGGTCGAAGCACCAGTACAGGCCTTCTGGTTCGATCAAAGGAGGAAAGGGTTTCACAGGACGACAGCAGTGCAAAGGAGGATTCCTTCAGCGAGTCACCAGCGATTCCTCGGTCCAGCCTCGTGGTTTGCAGGATACTTGGCTCCTGTATTCCTTCGTTCCTGAGAACTCAGGAGATCGACATGGTAGTGGTGTTTCCAGCTCCCTCTTATCCACGGTTCCCTTCGCGCCAAAACGGAGGGGAGCCAATGGGAGATCCGCACATCAACACACATACCATATGTGGACCAATCACGGACCACGGTGGTTCCAGGCATTCACACCACCCCAGACTCTCTGGCACCCAGGATGTGTATTGGGACCAGACATCCCAGCCCACACCCTGGAGGCACACAAACGACATGTAGAAGCCCGCGAAAGCAACCAGGTTTCGCGGGAAAGTACATGCCCAAATAAGGAAGGCCCCGGGTCGCCCGACCTGGGGAAGGTGAAGGGAGCAAGACGGTCAGTGGACAGGACAAAGGAGCCTCGTGGTCTGGCCATTTTTGGGAGCCAGGCCACCATTTTGGGTTCAGTGCGAAAAACGTGCTCAGAACGCCAAAGGAGCTCAAAATAAACAAAACGATCGCTGCCACCATTCCAGTCCCTGAATGACTTGCACCGATCAAAATACCATCCTAAAAGAGTATCTAGGGCCTGTAGAAGGCTAGAGACCCAAGAGAGCTGTAACTTAGCTTACAGTGCCCTCTTGTGTCATGTTGCACTAAAGCCGCAACATGATAAAAGAAACTACGGGAAACAGCGTTCCCCGGTACTGACTGTCTTAAGGGCATGTCAGTTTCCCCATAAGAAAAGAGCGAAAGCCCAGAGGAGTGCGGCAGAAGGCTGCACTTCTCTGGCAAAGTCAAGAACAAGGTGAAAAACAACAGCAAAAAGTTTAGGGGTTGCCACATGGAAGGAAAATTACTTACAATTATGAAATCTTTCCTAACAACAGGTATCTCAAATCTGAGTGTTTTCCTACTTGCTGCTGTGTCCGGAATTTAGGTGTTGTCCCACTAGACATGTATCTTAAAATGAGATATTTTCCTACTTGCTACTGTACCTCAAATTCAGGCATTTCTTCCACTAGCCAGGTTTCTCAAATCTGAGGGTTTTCCTACTTTCTGCTCGGTCTTGAATTTAGGCTTTTTTCCTCTTGCCAGGTATCTCAAATCTGAATATTTTCCTACTTGCTGCTGTGTCTCGAATGTAGGTGATGTTACTATTTGCCAGATATCTCAAATCTGAGAGTTGTCCTACTTGCTGCTTTATCTGGAATGAAGGCATTTTTCCCACTTGCCAGGTATCTCAAAATGGAGTGTTTTCCTACTTGCTGCTGTGTCGCGAATTTAGGTGTTGGCCCACTAGACATGTATCTTAACTTAGGGTAGTTTCCTACTTGCTGTTGTTCCTTCCTCAAATTTAGGCATTTCTTCCACTAGCAAGGTGTCTCAAATCTGAGGGTAGTCCTACTTGCTGCTGCATTTCAAATTAATTCATATGTATCTCCCATTTGCGAGGTATCTCACATCTGAGTGTTTTTTCATTTGCTGCTGTGTCTCATATTTAGGCATTTTTCTCCTCTAACCAGTTATCTAAAATTTGAGTGTTTTCCTACTTGTTGCTTTGTCTTGGATTTAGGCATTTCTCCCATTTGCCTGGTATCTCAAATCTGAGTGTTTTTCTACTTACTGCTGCACCACAAATGTAGGTGTCTCTCCCAAATAACAGTTGTCTCAAATCTGAGTGTTTTTCATTTGCTGCTGTGTCTCAAATTTACGGGTTTCTACAACTTGTCATGTGTCACAAATTTGAGTGTTTTCCTATTGATGATGTGTCTCAAATTTCATCTTTTTACCATTAAAAAGGTATCTGATACCTCAGTGTTATCCAACTTACTGCTTTATTTCGAATTTAGGCATTTATTCCACTTGACAGGTGTTAAGACGGATTTCTGAACTCTGTCCTGGTGGCGCAGAAGTTCAGAAGGCCAACCTAATTACTTGGAACAGGGTAACCTCTGGACGAGCCAGACCAATCAAGGTAGCGATCGCGGCGGTCAAGACTAGGTCTCAAGAGGGGTGAGGGTGACTGAAAGCCCGCAATGAGCACACAAAGCAAGAGCGCTTACAAACTACTCCAAACAGTTGTTATATCAAAAATATATACACATTTATTTTAAGGCCTTTAAAACAATGACCGTAGCGAGAAAATCACAATATCACAATATTAAACCAACACATACCATATCAACACAATATATATACAAATACACAGTCGCAAGCGTTTAAAGCACGAAATATGTAGTCCACCTGAAAGGAAAGGAAAACAGGCAGTGCGATAACGCTTTAGACTCAGTTCGCCTTCAGAGGCACCTAACTAGATGGAAGTCCGAGCCCTGCGAAGAGTGGAGCCTTGTGCTCAAAGTACCTGCCACGCCGGTGCCAACGGGCAAAAGGGGAAGCTCTTCGGAGGAAGTCAGGCAGTTCGGGTTAGTGCACAGCAGAAGGAGAACAGGTTCCGCAACTCAAGCGCAGCCTCCACAGCGGGCAGAAGCAGAGCGCGAGTACGGCCAAAAGGGTGCTGTTTTTACACAGCAGGGAAAAGCAATGGGATACTGCAGGAGGGCGACCAGATCCTAGCTAAACTACTCACCGGTCCCCGAAGCAAGCAGACCCAGGCTTCTCCACGTTAGTTTCAGCAGCTGGCAGGTTCAGAAGAGCCGGGAACGCCTCGTAGTCGTGTAGAACAAAAAGACGTCCCAATCGACGAAACCAGCACAGTTTGTTGCCGCAGCAGGACAACGGAGCGGCCGTGTGTATTCGAGCCAAATGTACACTCCTCCCTTCAGACTTGGGAACGCCAAGTGTACGAAGCGTGGGAGAGTGACAAGGACTCGAAATACAACACAACCTGGCGGCGGTTACAGAGCAGGACTCCCTTGTAAGCTGGTCAGTCAACTGGATGGCCCAGAGACACTTCCGAAGGCTTACTTGGCAGGAGATGATGAAGTTGCCGGGAATAGCTGTTCCTCCTATTCCAAAGGTCGAAGCACCAGTACAGGCCTTCTGGTTCGATTTAAGGAGGAAAGGGTTTCACAGGACGACAGCAGTGCAAAGGAGGATTCCTTCAGCGAGTCACCAGCGATTCCTCGGTCCAGCCTCGTGGTTTGCAGGATACTTGGCTCCTGTATTCCTTCGTTCGTGAGAACTCAGGAGATCGACATGGTAGTGGTGTTTCCAGCTCCCTCTTATCCACGGTTCCCTTCGCGCCAAAACGGAGGGGAGCCAATGGGAGATCCGCACATCAACACACATACCATACGTGGACCAATCACGGACCACGGTGGTTCCAGGCATTCACACCACCCCAGACTCTCTGGCACCCAGGATGTGTATTGGGACCAGACATCCCAGCCCACACCCTGGAGGCACACAAACGACATGTAGAAGCCCGCGAAAGCAACCAGGTTTCGCGGGAAAGTACATGCCCAAATAAGGAAGGCCCCGGGTCGCCCGACCTGGGGAAGGTGAAGGGAGCAAGACGGTCAGTGGACAGGACAAAGGAGCCTCGTGGTCTGGCCATTTTTGGGAGCCAGGCCACCATTTTGGGTTCAGTGCGAAAAACGTGCTCAGAACGCCAAAGGAGCTCAAAATAAACAAAACGATCGCTGCCACCATTCCAGTCCCTGAATGACTTGCACCGATCAAAATACCATCCTAAAAGAGTATCTAGGGCCTGTAGAAGGCTAGAGACCCAAGAGAGCTGTAACTTAGCTTACAGTGCCCTCTTGTGTCATGTTGCACTAAAGCCGCAACATGATAAAAGAAACTACGGGAAACAGCGTTCCCCGGTACTGACTGTCTTAAGGGCATGTCAGTTTCCCCATAAGAAAAGAGCGAAAGCCCAGAGGAGTGCGGCAGAAGGCTGCACTTCTCTGGCAAAGTCAAGAACAAGGTGAAAAACAACAGCAAAAAGTTTAGGGGTTGCCACATGGAAGGAAAATTACTTACAATTACGAAATCTTTCCTAACAACAGGTATCTCAAATCTGAGTGTTTTCCTACTTGCTGCTGTGTCCGGAATTTAGGTGTTGTCCCACTAGACATGTATCTTAAAATGAGATATTTTCCTACTTGCTACTGTACCTCAAATTCAGGCATTTCTTCCACTAGCCAGGTTTCTCAAATCTGAGGGTTTTCCTACTTTCTGCTCGGTCTTGAATTTAGGCTTTTTTCCTCTTGCCAGGTATCTCAAATCTGAATATTTTCCTACTTGCTGCTGTGTCTCGAATGTAGGTGATGTTACTACTTGCCAGATATCTCAAATCTGAGAGTTGTCCTACTTGCTGCTTTATCTGGAATGAAGGCATTTTTCCCACTTGCCAGGTATCTCAAAATTGATTGTTTTCCTACTTGCTGCTGTGTCGCGAATTTACGTGTTGTCCCACTAGAGATGTATCTTAACTTAGGGTATTTTCCTACTTGCTGTTCTTCCTCAAATTTAGGCATTTCTTCCACTTGCAAGTATCTCAAATCTGAGGGTACTCATACTTGCTGCTGCATTTCAAATTAATTCATGGTTATCTCCCATTTGTGAGGTATCTCACATCTGAGTGTTTTTTCATTTGCTGCTGTGTCTCATGTTTAGGCATTTTTCGCCACTAGCCAGGTAGATCAAATCTGAGTGTTATCCTTTTTGCTGCTTTGTCTCAAATTTACTTGTTTTTTCCCACTAGCCAGGTACTCAAATTTGAGCATTTTGCTGTCTTGAATTTAGGCATTTCTCCCACTTGCCAGATATCTCAAATCCGAGTGCCGTCCTACTTGCTGCTTCATCTGGAATTAAGGCATTTTTCCCACTTGCCAGGTATCTCAAAACTGAGTATTTTCCTACTTGCTTCTGTGTCTGCAATTTAGGAATTTCTCCCACTTGCCAGTTATCTCAAATCTGAGGGTTTTCGTATTTGCTGCTGTGTCTCGAATTTGGGTGTTGTCCCACTAGATATGTATCTCAAAATGGGGTATTTTCCTACTTGCTGCTTTACTTCAACTTTAGGCATTTATTCCACTTGCCAGGTATCTCAAATCAGAGTGTTTTCCTATATTCTGCTGTGCCTCGAATGTAGGTGTTTTTACCCCTTGCAAGAAATCTCAAATCTGAGTGTTGTCCTACTTGCTGCTTTATCTTGAATGTAGGCATTTTTCCCATTTGCCAGGTATCTCAAATCTGAGTGTTTTCCTACTTGCTGATGTGTCTCAAATTTAGGTGTTGTACCAATAGACATGTATCTCAAAATGGGGTATTGTTCTACTTTCTGCTGTACCTTAGATTTAGGCATTTGTTCCACTAGCCGGGTATTTCAAATCTGAGTGTTTTCCTACTTTGCGCTGTGTCTTGAATTTAGGCATTTCTCCCACTTGCCAGGTATGTCAATTTAGAGTGTCTTTCTACTTGCTGCTGTGTCTCGAATTTAGGTGTTGTCCCACTAGACATGTATCTCAAAATGGGGTATTTTCCTACTGGCTGCTGTACCTCAAATTAAGCATTTCTTCCACTAGCCAGGCATCTCCTATCTGAGTGTTCTCCTACTTGCTGCTGCACTTCAAATTAATTGAGGTGTATCTCCCATTTGCGAGGTATCTCACATCTGAATGTTTTTTCATTTGCTGCCGTGTCTCATATTTAGGCATTTCCCCCACTAGCGAGGTAGATCAAATCTGAGTGTTTTGCTCTTTGCTGCTGTGTCTCAAATGTATGTGCTTTTTCCACTAGCCAGGTATCTCAAATCTCAGAGTATTCCTACTTGCTGCTGTGTCTTGAATTTAGGCATTTCTCCCTCTTGCCAGGTATCTCAAATCTGAGTGTTTTTCTACTTAGTGCTTTTTCTAGAATGAAGGCATTTTTACCACTTGCCAGGTATCTGAAAACTGAGTGCTTGCTGACATGCTGCTGTGTCTCGAATTTAGGCATTTCTCCGATTTTTCCAGGTATCTCAAATCTGAGTGTTTTCCTACTTGCTGTTGTGTCTTGAATTTAGATGTTGTCCCATTAGACATGTATCTCGAATCTGAGTGTTTCCCTATTTTCTGCTGTGTCTCAAATGTAGTTGTTTTTACCACTTGCAAGATATCTCAAATCTGAGTTTTGTCTTACTTGATGCTTTATCTGGAGTGAAGTCATTTTTCTCTCTTGCCAGGTATCTAAAAATGGAGTGTTTGCCTACGTGCTGCTGTATCGTGAATTTAGGCCTTTTTCCCACTTGCATTGTTTCGCAAATCTGAGTATTTTCCTACTTGCTGCTGTGTCTCAAATTTAGGTGTTGTCCCACTAAACATGTATCTCAAAATGGGGTATTTTCCTATTTGCTGCTGTTCCTCAAATTCAGGCATGTCTTCCATTAGCCAGGTATCTCAAATCTGAGGGTTTTCTTTCTATCTGCTCTGTCTTGAATTTAGGCTTTTTTCTCTCTTGCCAGGTATCTTACATATGCGTGTTTTCCTACTTACTTCTGAGTGTCCAATTTAGGAATTTCTCCCACTTGCCAGTTATCTCAAAATGGATTGTTTTCCTACTTGCTGTTGTGTCTCAAATGTAGGTGTTTTTACAAATTGCAAGATATCTTAAATCTGAGTATTGTCTTAACTGATGCTTTATCAGGAATTAAGGCATTTTTCCCACTTGCCAGGTATCTCAAAATGGAGTGTTTTTCTACTTGATGATGTGTCGTGAATTTAGGTGTTGGCCCACTAGACATGCGTCTTAACTTTGGGTATTTTCCTACTTGCTGCTGTTCCTCAAATACAGACATTTCTTCCACTAGCAAGGTATCTCAAATCTAAGGGTTTTCCTACTTTCTGATATGTCTTGAATGTAGGTGATTTTACCGCTTGCAAGATATTTCAAATCTGAGAGTTGTCCAATTTGCTGCTTTATCTGGAATGAAGACATTTTTCCCACTTGCCAGGTATCTCAAAACAGAGTATGTTCCTACTTACCGCTGTTCCTCAAATTCAGGCATTTCTTCCACTAACCAGGTATCTCAAATCTGAGTGTCTTCCTACTTGCTGGTATGTCTTGAATGTAGGTGATTTTGCCACTTGCCAGATATCTGAAATCTGAGAGTTGTCCTACTTGCTGCTTTATCTGGAATGAAGCCATTGGTCACACTTGCCAGGTATTACAAAATGGATTGTTTTCCTACTTGCTGTTGTGTCTCAAATGTAGGTGTTTTTACAAATTGCAAGATATCTCAAATCTGAGTATTGTCTTAACTGATGCTTTATCAGGAATTAAGGCATTTTTCCCACTTGCCAGGAATCTCAAAATGGAGTGTTTTTCTACTTGCTTTGTGAATTTAGGTGTTGTCCCATTAGACATGCATCTTAACTTGGGGTATTTTGCTACTTGCTGCTGTTCCTCAAATCCAGACATTTCTTCCACTAGCAAGGTATCTCAAATCTAAGGTTTTCTTACTTTCTGCTATGTCTTGAATGTAGGTGATTTTACCACTTGCCAGATATTTCAAATCTGAGAATTGTCCAATTTGCTGCTTTATCTGGAATGAAGACATTTTTCCCACTTGCCAGGTATCCCAAAACAGAGTATGTTCCTATTTACTGCTGTTCCTCAAATTCAGGCATTTCTTCCACTAGCCAGGTATCTCAAATCTGAGTGTCTTCCTACTGAATGTTTTTTCATTTGCTGCCTTGTCTCATATTTAGGCATTTCCCCCACTAGCGAGGTAGATCAAATATGAGTGTTTTGCTCTTTGCTGCTGTGTCTCAAATTTAGGTGTTGTACCAATAGACATGTATCTCAAAATGGGGTATTTTTCTACTTTCTGCTGTACCTCAGATTTAGGCATTTGTTCCACTAGCCGGGTATTTCAAATCTGAGTGTTTTCCTACTTTGCGCTGTGTCTTGAATTTAGACATTTCTCCCACTTGCCAGGTATGTCAAATCTGAGTGTTTTCCTACTTGCTGTTGTGTCTTGAATTTAGGTGTTGTCCCACCAGACATGTATCTCGAATCTGAGTGTATTCCTATTTTCTGCTGTGTCTCAAATGTAGGTGTTTTTACCACTTTCAAGATATCTCAAATCTGAGTGTTGTCTTGAATGATCCTTTATCTGGAGTGAAGGCATTTTTCTCACTTGCCAGGTATCTAAAAATGGAGGGTTTGCCTACTTGCTGCTGTATTGTGAATTTAGGCCCTTTTCCTACTTGCATTGTTTCTCAAATCTGAGTGTTTTCCTACTTGCTGCTGTGTCTCAAATGTAGGTGTTGTCCCACTAAACATGTATCTCAAAATGGGGTATTTTCCTATTTGCTGCTGTTCCTCAAACTCAGGCATTTCTTCCATTAGCCAGGTATCTCAAATCTAAGTGTTATGCTTTTTTGCTGCTGTGTCTAGAATTTACGTGTTTTTTCCACTAGCCAGTACCTCAAATCTGAGCGTTTTCCTATTTGTTGCTGTGTCTTGTATTTAGGAATTTCTCCCACTTGCCTGGTATCTCAAATCTGAGTGTTTTCCTACTTGCTGCTGCACCACAAATGTCAGTGTCTCTCCCAAATAACAGGTGTCTCAAATCTGTGCATTTTTCATTTGCTGCTGTGTCTCAAATTTACGGTTTTCTACAACTTGTCACGTTTCACAAATTTGAGTGTTTTCCTATTGCTGATGTGTCTGAAATGTTATATGTTTACCACTAGCAAGGTATCTCAAATCTGAGTGTTGTCCTATTTGCTGCTTTGTCTGGAATGAAGGCATTTTTCCCACTTGCCAGGTATTTCAAAACTGAGTGTTTTCCTACTTGCTGCTGTATCTCGAATTTAGGAATTTCTCCCATTTGCCAGGTATCTCAAATCTGAGTGTTTTCCTACTTGCTGATGTGTCTCAAATTTAGGTGTTGTACCACTAGACATGTATCTCAAAATGGGGTATTTTTCTATTTTCTGCTGTACCTCAGATTTAGGCATTTGTTCCACTAGCCGGGTATTTCAAATATGAGTGTTTTCCTACATTGCGCTGTTTCTTGAATTTAGGCATTTCTCCCACTTGCCAAGTATGTCAAATCTGAGTGTTTTCCTATTTGCTGCTGTTTCTCGAATGTAGGTGATTTTACCACTTGCCAGATATCTCAAATCTGAGTGTTGTCCTACTTGGTGCTTTATCTGGAATGTCGGCATTATTCCCACTTGCCAGGTATCTCAAAATTTAGTGTTTTCCTACTTGCTGCTGTGTTGCGAATTTAGGTGTTGTCCCACTAGACATGTATCTTAACTTAGGGTATTTTCCTACTTGCTGTTGTTCCTCAAATTTAGGCATTTCTTCCACTTGCAACGTATCTCAAATCTGAGGGTAGTCCTACTTGCTGCTGCATTTCAAATTCATTCATGTGTATCTCCCATTTGCGAGGTATCTCACATCTGAGTGTTTTTTTCATTTGCTGCTGTGTCTCATATTTAGGTATTTTTCCCCTCTAACCAGTTATCTCAAATTTGAGCGTTTTCCTACTTGTTGCTTTGTCTTGAATTTAGGCATTTCTCCCACTTGCCTGGTATCTCAAATCTGAGTGTTTTTCTACTTACTGCTGCACCACAAATGTAGGTGTCTCTCCCAAATAACAGGTGTCTCAAATCTGAGTGTTTTTCATTTGCTGATGTGTCTCAGATTTACGGGTTTCTACAACTTGTCATGTGTCACAAATTTGAGTGTTTTCCTATTGATGATGTGTCTCAAATTTCATCTTTTTACCATTAAAAAGGTATCTGATACCTGAGCATTATCCTACTTACTGCTTTATCTTGAATTTAGGCATTTATTCCACTTGCCAGGTATCTCAAATCAGAGTGTTTTTCTACTTGCTGCTGTGTCTCAAATGTAGGTTTTATCCCACTAGATATGTATCTCAAAATCAGGTATTTTCCTACTTGCTTCTGTACCTCAAATTTAGGCATTTCTTCCACTAGCCAGGCATCTCAAATCTGAGTGTTGTCCTACTTGCTGCTGCACTTCAAATTCATTCAGGTGTATCTCCCATTTGCGAGGTATCTCACATCTGAGTGTTTTTTCATTTGCTGCTGTGTCTCATGTTTAGGCATTTTTTGCCACTAGCCAGAGAGATCAAATCTGAGTGTTTTCCTTTTTGCAGCTGTGTCTCAAATTTCTGTGCTTTTTCCACTAGCCAGGTATCTCAAATCTCATTGTTTTCCTACTTGCTGCTGTGTCTTGAATTTAGGTATTTCTCCCACTTGCCAGGTATCTCAAATCTGAGTGTTTTTCTCCTTACTGCTTTGACTAGAATGAAGGCATTTTTACCACCTGCCAGGTATCTGAAAACTGAGTGCTTTCTGACATGCTGCTGTGTGTCTAATTTAGGCATTTCTCTTATTTTCCAGGTATCTCAAATCTAAGTGTTTTCCTACTTGCTGTTGTGTCTTGAATTTAGGTGTTGTCCCGCTAGAAATGTATCTCGAATCTGAGTGTTTTCCTATTTTCTGCTGTGTCTCAAATGTAGGTGTTTTTACAATTGCAAGATATCTCAAATCTGAGTATTGTCTTACTTGATGCTTTATATGGAGTGGGGGCATTTTTCTCACTTGGCAGGTATCTCAAAATTGAGATTTGCCTACTTGCTGCTGTGTCGTAAATGTAGGCCTTTTTCCCACTTGCATTGTTTCTCAAATCTGAGTGTTTTCCTACTTGCTGCTGTGTCTCAAATTTAGGTGTTTTACCACTAGACATGTATCTCAATATGTGGTATTTTCCTACTTGCTGCTGTACCTCAAATATAGGCATTTCTTCCACTAGCCAGGTATCTCAAATCAAAGTGTTTTCTTACTTGCTGCAGTGTATTGAATTTAGGCATTTCTCCCACTTGCCTGGTATCTCAAATCTGAGTGTTTTTCTACTTACTGCTGCACCACAAATGTAGGTGTCTCTCCCAAATAACAGGTGTCTCAAATCTGAGTGTTTTTCATTTGCTGATGTGTCTCAGATTTACGGGTTTCTACAACTTGTCATGTGTCACAAATTTGAGTGTTTTCCTATTGAGGATGTGTCTCAAATTTCATCTTTTTACCATTAAAAAGGTATCTGATACCTGAGCATTATCCTACTTACTGCTTTATCTCGAATTTAGGCATTTATTCCACTTGCCAGGTATCTCAAATCAGAGTGTTTTCCTACTTGCTGCTGTGTCTCAAATTTAGGTGTTGTCCCACTAAACATGTATCTCAAAATGGGGTATTTTCCTATTTGCTGCTGTTCCTCAAACTCAGGCATTTCTTCCATTAGCCAGGTATCTCAAAGCTGAGGGTTTTCTTTCTATCTTCTCTGTCTTGAATTTAGGCTTTTTTCTTTCTTGCCAGTTATCTCACATATGCGTGTTTTCCTACTTGCTGCTGTGTCTCGAATGTAGGTGATTTTACCACTTGCTAGATATCTCAAATCCGAGTGTCGTCCTACTTGCTGCTTTATCTGGAATTAAGGCATTTTTCCCACTTGCCAGGTATCTTAAAACTGAGTATTTTCCTACTTGCTTCTGTGTCTCCAATTTAGGAATTTCTCCCACTTGCCAGTTATCTCAAATCTGAGGGTTTTCGTATTTGCTGCTGTGTCTCGAATTTGGGTGTTGTCCCACTAGATATGTATCTCAAAATGGGGTATTTTCCTACTTGCTGCTTTACTTCAACTTTAGGCATTTATTCCACTTGCCAGGTATCTCAAATCAGAGTGCTTCCTATTTTCTGCTGTGCCTCGAATGTAGGTGTTTTTACCCCTTGCAAGATATCTCAAATCTGAGTGTTGTCCTACTTGCTGCTTTATCTTGAATGAAGGCATTTTTCCCATTTGCCAGGTATCTCAAAATGGATTGTTTTCATACTTGCTGTTGTGTCTCAAATGTAGGTGTTCTTACAACTTGCAAGATATCTCAAATCTGAGTATTGTATTACTTCATGCTTTATCAGGAATTAAGGCATTTTTCCCACTTGTCAGGTATCTCAAAATGGATTGTTTTCCTACTTGCTGTTGTGTCTCAAATGTAGGTGTTTTTACCACTTGCAAGATATGTCAAGATATCTCAAATCTGAGTGTTGTCTTACTTGATGCTTTATCTGGAGTGAAGTCATTTTTCTCACTTGCCAGGTATCTAAAAATTGAGTGTTTGCCTACTTGCTGCTGTACCGTGAATTTAGGCCTTTTTCCACTTGCATTGTTTCTTAAATCTGAGTGTTTTCCTACTTGCTGCTGTGTCTCAAATATAGGTGTTGTCCCACGAAACATGTATCTCAAAATGGGGTATTTTCCTATTTGCTGCTGTTCCTGAAACTCAGGCATTTCTTCCATTAGCCAGGTATCTCAAATATGAGGGTTTTCTTTCTATCTTCTCTGTCTTGAATTTAGGCTTTTTTCTCTCTTGCCAGGTATCTTACATATGCGTGTTTTCCTACTTGCTGCTGTGTCTCGAATGTAGGTGATTTTACCATTTGCCAGATATCTCAAATCCGAGTGTCGTCCTACTTGCTGCTTTATCTGGAATTATGGCATTTTTCCCACTTGCCAGGTATCTCAAAACTGAGTATTTTCCTACTTGCTTCTGTGTCTCCAATTGAGGAATTTCTCCCACTTGCCAGTTATCTCAAATCTGAGGTTTTCGTATTTGCTGCTGTGTCTCGAATTTGGGTGTCGTCCCACTAGATATGTATCTCAAAATGGGGTATTTTCCTACTTGCTGCTTTACTTGAACTTTAGGCATTTCTTCCACAAGCCAGGTATTTCAAATCTGAGTGTTTTCCTAAATGCTGTTTTGCCTCGAATTTAGGCATTTATTCCACTTGCCAGGTATCTCAAATCAGAGTGTTTCCTATTTTCTGCGGTGCCTCGAATGTAGGTGTTTTTACCCCTTGCAAGATATCTCAAATCTGAGTGTTGTCCTCCTTGCTGCTTTATCTTGAATGAAGGCATTTTTCCCACTTGCAGGTATCTCAAAATGGATTGTTTTCCTACTTGCTGTTGTGTCTCAAATGTAGGAGTTTTTACAACTTGCAAGATATCTCAAATCTGAGTATTGTCTTAACTGATGCTTTACCAGGAATTAAGGCATTTTTCCCACTTGCCAGGTATCTCAAAATGGAGTGTTTTTCTACTTGATGATGTGTCTTGAATTTAGGTGTTGTCCCACTAGACATGCATCTTAACTTGGGGTATGTTCCTATTTACTGCTGTTCCTCAAATTCAGGCATTTCTTCCACTAGCCAGGTATCTCAAATCTGAGTGTCTTCCTACTTGCTGGTATGTCTTGAATGTAGATGATTTTACCACTTGCCAGATATCTCAAATCTGAGAGTTGTCCTACTTGCTGCTTTATCTGGAATGAAGCCATTTTTCACACTTGCCAGGTATTACAAAACTGAGTGTTTTCCTACTTGCTGCTGTGTCTCTAATTTAGGCATTTCTCCTATTTGACAGATATCTCAAATCTGAGTGTTTTCCTACCTGCTTCTGTGTCTCAAATGTAGGTGTTGTCCCACTAGACATGTATCTCAATATGTGGTATTTTCCTACTTGCTGCTGTACCTCAAATTTAGGCATTTCTTCCACTAGCCAGGTATCTCAAATCTGAGTGTTTTCCTATTTGCTGATGCATCTCACATCTAGGTCATTTTACCACTTGCCAGATATCTCAAATCTGAGCGTCTTCCTACCTGCTGGTGAACTTCAAATTAATGTATGTGTATCTCCCATTTGCAAGGTATCTCACATCTGAGTATTATTTGTTGCTGTGTCTCATATTTAGGCATTTTTCCCCACTAGCCAGGTATCTCAAATCTAAGTGTTATGCTTTGTTGCTGCTGTGTCTAGAATTTACGTGTTTTTTCCACTAGCCAGTACCTCAAATCTGAGCGTTTTCCTACTTGTTGCTGTGTCTTGTATTAGGCATTTCTCCCACTTGCATGGTATCTCAAATCTGAGTGTTTTTCTACTTACTGCTGCACCACCTATCTCAGTGTATCCCCCAAATAACAGGTGTCTCAAATCTGTGCGTTTTTCATTTGCTGCTGTTTCTCAAATTTACAGTTTTCTACAACTTGTCACGTTTAACAAATTTGAGTGTTTTCCTATTGCTGATGTGTCTGAAATGTTATATGTTTACCACTAGCAAGGTATCTCAAAGCTGAGTGTTTTCCTACTTGCTATTTTATCTGGAATGAAGCCATTTTTCCCACTTGCCAGGTTTATCAAAACTGAGTGTTTTCCTACTTGCTGCTGTGTCTCGAATTTAGGAATTTCTCCCATTTGCCAGGTATCTCAAATCTGAGTGTTTTCCTACTTGCTGATGTGTCTCAAATGTAGGTGTTGTACCAATAGACATGTATCTCAAAATGGGGTATTTTTCTACTTTCTACTGTACCTCAGATTTAGGCATTTGTTCCACTAGCCGGGTATTTCAAATCTGAGTGTTTTCCTACTTTGCGCTGTGTCTTGAATTTAGACATTTCTCCCACTTGCCAGGTATGTCAAATCTGAGTGTTTTCCTACTTGCTATTGTGTCTTGAATTTAGGTGTTGTCCCACTAGACATGTATCTCGAATCTGAGTGTATTCCTATTTTCTGCTGTGTCTCAAATGTAGGTGTTTTTACCACTTTCAAGATATCTCAAATCTGAGTGTTTTCTTGAATGATCCTTTATCTGGAGTGAATGCATTTTTCTCACTTGCCAGGTATCTACAAATGGAGGGTTTGCCTACATGCTGCTGTATTGTGAATTTAGGCCATTTTCCTACTTGCATTGTTTCTCAAATCTGAGTGTTTTCCTACTTGCTGCTGTGTCTCAAATTTAGGTATTGTCCCACTAAACATGTATCTCAAAATGGGGTATTTTCCTATTTGCTGCTGTTCCTCAAACTCAGGCATTTCTTCCATTAGCCAGGTATCTCAAATCTGAGTGTTTTCCTACATGCTGTTTTGTATCGAATTTAGGCATTTATTCCACTTGCCAGGTATCTCAAATCAGAGTGTTTTCCTATTTCTGCTGTGCCTCGAATGTAGGTGTTTTTACCCCTTGCAAGATATCTCAAATCTGAGTGTTGTCCTACTTGCTGCTTTATCTTGAATGAAGGCATTTCTCCCACTTGCCAGGTATGTCAAATCTGAGTGTTTTCCTATTTGCTGCTGTGTCTCGAATGTAGGTGATTTTACCACTTGCCAGATATCTCAAATCTGAGTGTTGTCCTACTTGGTGCTTGATCTGGAATGTCGGCATTATTCCCACTTGCCAGGTATGTCAAAATTGAGTGTTTTCCTACTTGCTGCTGTGTTGCGAATTTAGGTGTTGTCCCACTAGACATGTATCTTAACTTAGTGTATTTTCCTACTTGCTGTTGTTCCTCAAATGTAGGCATTTCTTCCACTTGCAACGTATCTCAAATCTGAGGGTAGTCCTACTTGCTGCTGCATTTCAAATTCATTCATGTGTATCTGTCATTTGCGAGGTATCTCACATCTGACTGTGTTTTTCATTTGCTGCTGTGTCTCATATTTAGGCATTTTCCCCTCTAACCAGTTATCTCAAATTTGAGCATTTTCCTACTTGTTGCTTTGTCTTGAATTTAGGCATTTCTATCACTTGCCTGGTATCTCAAATCTGAGTGTTTTTCATTTGCTGATGTGTCTCAGATTTACGGGTTTCTACATCTTGTCGTGTGTCACAAATTTGAGTGTTTTCCTATTGATGATGTGTCTCAAATTTCATCTTTTTACCATTAAAAAGGTATCTGATACCTGAGCATTGTCCTACTTACTGCTTTATCACGAATTTAGGCATTTATTCCACTTGCCAGGTATCTCAAATCAGAGTATTTTTCTACTTGCTGCTGTGTCTCCAATTTAGGTTTTATCCCACTAGATATGTATCTCAAAATCAGATATTTTCCTACTTGCTGCTCTACCTCAAATTTAGCCATTTTTTCCACTAGCCAGGCATCTCAAATCTGAGTGTTGTCCTACTTGCTGCTGCACTTCAAATTAATTTAGGTGTATCTCCCATTTGCGAGGTATCTCACATCTGAGTGTTTTTTCATTTGCTGCTGTGTCTCATGTTTAGGCATTTTTCGCCACTAGCCAGAGGGATCAAATCTGAGTGTTTTCCTTTTTGCTGCTGTGTCTCAAATTTCTGTGCTTTTTCCACTAGCCAGGTATCTCAAATCTCATTGTTTTCCTACTTGCTGCTGTGTCTTGAATTTAGGTATGTCTCCCACTTGCAAGGTATCTCAAATCTGAGTGTTTTTCTCCTTACTGCTTTGTCTAGAATGAAGGCATTTTTACCACCTGCCAGGTATCTGAAAACTGAGTGCTTTCTGACATGCTGCTGTGTCTCTAATTTAGGCATTCCTCTTATTTTCCAGGTATCTCAAATCTAAGTGTTTTCCTACTTGCTGTTGTGTCTTGAGTTTAGGTGTTGTCACACTAGAAATATATCTCGAATCTGAGTGTTTTCCTATTTTCTACTGTGTCTCAAATGAAGGTGTTTTTACAATTGCAAGATATCTCAAATGTGAGTATTGTCTTACTTGATGCTTTATATGGAGTGGAGGCATTGTTCTCACTTGGCAGGTATCTCAAAATTGAGATTTGCCTACTTGCTGCTGTGTCGCAAATGTAGGCCTTTTTCCCACTTGCATTGTTTCTCAAATCTGAGTGTTTTCCTACTTGCTGCTGCGTCCCTAATTTAGGCATTTCTCCTATTTGACCGATATCTCAAATCTGAGTGTTTTCCTACCTGCTTCTGTGTCTCAAATGTAGGTGTTGTCCCACTAGACATGTATCTCAATATGTGGTATTTTCCTACTTGCTGCTGTACCTTAAATTTAGGCATTTCTCCCACTTGCCAGTTATCTCAAATCTGAGTGTTTTCCTATATGCTGATGCATCACACATCTAGGTAATTTTACCACTTGCCAGATATCTCAAATCGGAGTGTCTTCCTACTTGCTGGTGAACTTCAAATTAATGTATGTGTATCTCCCATTTGCAAGGTATCTCACATCTGTGTATTTTTACATTTGTTGCTGTGTCTCATATTTAGGCATTTTTCCCCACTAGCCAGGTATCTCAAATCTAAGTGTGATGCTTTTTTGCTGCTGTGTCTAGAATTTACGTGTTTTTTCCACTAGCCAGTACCTCAGATCTGAGCGTTTTCCTACTTGTTGTTGTATCTTGTATTTAGGAATTTCTCCCACTTGATTGGTATCTCAAATCTGAGTGTTTTCCTACTTGCCGATGTGTCTCAAATGTAGGTGATTTTACCACTTCTCACATACCTCAAATCTGAGCGTTTTCCTACTTGCCACTGTGTGTTGAATTTAGGCATTTCTCCCACTTGCCAGATATCTCAAATCAGAGTGTTGTCTTACTTGATGCTTTATCTGGAATGAAGGTATTTTTTCCCACGAGCCAGGTATCTCAAAACAGATTGTTTTCCTACTTGCTTCTTTATCTGGAATGAAGGCAGTTTTCCCAATTGCCAGGTTTCTGAAAGCTGAGTGTTTTCCTACTTGCTGATGTGTCTCGAATTTAGGCATTTCTCCTATTTGACAGGTATCTCATATCTGAGTGTTTTCCTACTTGCTGCTGTGTTTCGAATTTAGGTGTTATCCTACTAGACATGTATCTTAAAATGAGGTATTTTCCTACTTGCTACTGTACCTCAATTTCAGGTATTTCTTTCACTAGCCAGGTGTCTCAAATCGGAGGGTTTTCCTACTTTCTGCTCTGTCTTGAATTTAGGCTTTTTTCCTCTTGCCAGGTATCTCAAATCTGAATATTTTCCTACTTGCTGCTGTGTCTCGAATGTAGGTGATGTTACTACTTGCCAGATATCTCAAATCTGAGAGTTGTCCTCCTTTCTGCTTTATCTGGAATGAAGGCATTTTTCCCACTTGCCAGGCATCTCAAAATGGAGTGTTTTCCTACTTGCTGCTGTTCCTCAAATTTAGGCATTTCTTCCACTATCAAATCTGAGGGTTTGTCAACTCTGAGGGTAGTCCTACTTGCTGCTGCATTTCAAATTAATTCATATGTATCTCCCATTTGCGAGGTATCTCACATCTGAGTGTTTTTCCATTTGCTGCTGTGTCTCATATTTAGGCATTTTTCTCCTCTAACCAGTTATCTAAAATTTGAGCGTTTTCCTACTTGTTGCTTTGTCTTGGATTTAGGCATTTCTCCCATTTGCCTGGTATCTCAAATCTGAGTGTTTTTCTACTTACTGCTGCACCACAAATGTAGGTGTCTCTCCCAAATAACAGGTGTCTCAAATCTGAGTGTTTTTCATTTGCTGCTGTGTCTCAAATTTACGGGTTTCTACAACTTGTCGTGTGTCACAAATTTGAGTGTTTTCCTATTGATGATGTGTCTAAAATTTCATCTTTTTACCATTAAAAAGGTATCTGATACCTCAGTGTTATCCCACTTACTGCTTTATCTCGAATTTAGGCATTTATTCCACTTGACAAGTATCTCAAATCTGAGTGTTTTCCTACTTGCTGCTGTGTCCGGAATTTAGGTGTTGTCCCACTAGACATGTATCTTAAAATGAGGTATTTTCCTACTTGCTACTGTACCTCAAATTCAGGCATTTCTTCCACTAGCCAGGTTTCTCAAATCTGAGGGTTTTCCTACTTTCTGCTCTGTCTTGAATTTAGGCTTTTTTCCTCTTGCCAGGTATCTAAAATCTGAATATTTTCCTACTTGCTGCTGTGTCTCGAATGTAGGTGATTTTTCTACTTTCCAGATATCTCAAATCTGAGAGTTGTCCTACTTGCGGCTTTACCTGGAATTAAGGCATTTTTCCCACTTGCCAGGTATCTCAAAATGGAGTGTTTTCCTACTTGCTGCTGTGTCGCGAATTTAGGTGTTGGCCCACTAGATATGTATCTTAACTTAGGGTATTTTCCTACTTGCTGTTGTTCCTCAAATTTAGGAATTTCTTCCACTAGCAAGGTATCTCAAATCTGAGCGTTTTCCTACTTGTTGCTGTGTCTTGTATTTAGACATTTCTCCCACTTGCCTGATATCTGAAATCTGAGTGTTTTTCTACTTACCTATGTCAGTGTATCTCCCAAATAACAGGTGTCTCAAATCTGTCCGTTTTTCATTTGCTGCTGTTTCTCAAATTTAAAGTTTTCTACAACTTGTCACGTTTCACACATTTGAGTGTTTTCCTATTGCTGATGTGTCTGAAATGTTATATTCTTACCACTAGCAAGGTATCTCAAAGCAGAGTGTTGTCCTATTTGCTATTTTATCTGGAATGAAGGCATTTTTCCCACTTGCCAGGTATCTCAAAACTGAGTGTTTTCCTACTTGCTGCTGTGTCTCAAATTTAGGAATTTCTCCCATTTGCCTGGTATCTCAAATCTGAGTGTTTTCCTACTTGCTGATGTGTCTCAAATTTAGGTGTTGTACCAATAGACATGTATCTCAAAATGGGGTATTTTTCTACTTTCTGCTGTACCTCAGATTTAGGCATTTGTTCCACTAGCCGGGTATTTCAAATCTGAGTGTTTTCCTACTTTGCTCTGTGTCTTGAATTTAGGCATTTCCCCACTTGCCAGGTATTTCAATTCAGAGTGTTTTTCTACTTGCTGCTGTGTCTCGAATTTAGGTGTTGTCCCACTAGACATGTATCTCGAATCTGAGTGTTTTCCTATTTTCTGCTGTGTCTCAAATGTAGGTGTTTTACCACTTGCAAGATATCTCAAATCTGAGTGTTGTCTTACTTGATGCTTTATCTGGAGTGAAGTCATTTTTCTCACTTGCCAGGTATCTAAAAATGGAGTGTTTGCCTACTTGCTGCTGCATCGTGAATTTAGGCCTTTTTCCCACTTGCATTGTTTCTCAAATATAAGTTTTATGCTTTGTTGCTGCTGTGTCTAGAATTTATGTGTTTTTTCCACTAGCCAGTACCTCAAATCTGAGCGTTTTCCTACTTGTTGCTGTGTCTTGTATTTGGGCATTTCTCCCACTTGCATGGTATCTCAAATCTGAGTGTTTTTCTACTTACAGCTGCACCACCTATGTCAGTGTATCTCCGAAATAACAGGTGTCTCACATCTGTGCGTTTTTCATTTGCTGCTGTTTCTCAAATTTACAGTTTTCTACAACTTGTCACGTTTCACAAATTTGAGTGTTTTCCTATTGCTGATGTGTCTGAAATGTTATATGTTTACCACTAGCAAGGTATCTCAAAGCTGAGTGTTTTCCTAGTTGCTATTTTATCTGGAATGAAGGCATTTTTCCCACTTGCCAGGTTTCTCAAAACTGAGTGTTTTCCTACTTGCTACTGTATCTCGAATTTAGGAATTTCTCCCATTTGCCAGGTATCTCAAATCTAAGTGTTTTCCTACTTGCTGATGTGTCTCAAATTTAGGTGTTGTACCACTAGACATGTATCTCAAAATGGGGTATTTTTCTACTTTCTGCTGTACCTCAGATTTAGGCATTTGTTCCACTAGCCGGGTATTTCAAATCTGAGTGTTTTCCTACTTTGCGCTGTTTCTTGAATTTAGGCATTTCTCCCACTTGCCAGGTATGTCAAATCTGAGTGTTTTCCTATGTGCTGCTGTGTCTCGAATGTAGGTGATTTTACCACTTGCCAGATATCTCAAATCTGAGAGTTGTCCAATTTGCTGCTTTATCTGGAATGAAGACATTTTTCCCACTTGCCAGGTATCCCAAAACAGAGTATGTTCCTACTTACTGCTGGTCCTCAAATTCAGGCATTTCTTCCACTAGCCAGGTATCTCAAATCTGAGTGTCTTCCTACTTGATGGTATATCTTGAATTTAGGTGATTTTACCACTTGCCAGATATCTCAAATCTGAGAGTTGTCCTACTTGCTGGTTTATCTGGAATGAAGCCATTGTTCACACTTGCCAGGTTTTACAAAACTGAGTATTTTCCTACTTGCTGCTGTGTCTCTAATTTAGGGATTTCTCCTATTTGACAGATATCTCAAATTTGAGTGTTTTCCTACCAGCTTCTGTGTCTCAAATGTAGGTGTTGTCCCACTAGACATGTATCTCAATATGTGGTATTTTCCTACTTGCTGCTGTACCTCAAATTTAGGCATTTCTTCCACTAGCCAGGTATCTCAAATCAAAGTGTTTTCTTACTTGCTGCAGTGTATTGAATTTAGGCATTTCTCCCACTTGCCAGTTATCTCAAATCTGAGCGTCTTCCTACTTGCTGGTGAACTTCAAATTAATGTATGTGTATCTCCCATTTGCAAGGTATCTCACATCTGAGTATTTTTACATTTGTTGCAGTGTCTCATATTTAGGCATTTTTCCCCACTAGCCAGGTATCTAAAAATCTAAGTGTTATGCTTTTTTGCTGCTGTGTCTAGAATTTACGTGTTTTTTCCACTAGCCAGTACCTCAAATCTGAGCGTTTTCCTACTTGTTGCTGTGTCTTGTATTTAGGCATTTCTCCCACTTGCATGGTATCTCAAATCTGAGTGTTTTTCTACTTACTGCTACACCACCTCTGTCAGTGTATCTCCCAAATAACAGGTGTCTCAAATCTGTGCGTTTTTCATTTGCTGCTGTTTCTCAAATTTACAGTTTTCTACAACTTGTCACGTTTCACACATTTGAGTGTTTTCCTATTGCTGATGTGTCTGAAATGTTATATACTTACCACTAGCAAGGTATCTCAAAGCAGAGTGTTGTCCTATTTGCTATTTTATCTGGAATGAAGGCATTTTTCCCACTTGCCAGGTATCTCAAAACTGAGTGTTTTCCTACTTGCTGCTGTGTCTCAAATTTAGGAATTTCTCCCATTTGCCTGGTATCTCAAATCTGAGTGTTTTCCTACTTGCTGATGTGTCTCAAATTTAGGTGTTGTACCAATAGACATGTATCTCAAAATGGGGTATTTTTCTACTTTCTGCTGTACCTCAGATTTAGGCATTTGTTCCACTAGCCGGGTATTTCAAATCTGAGTGTTTTCCTACTTTGCGCTGTGTCTTGAATTTAGGCATTTCTCCCACTTGCCAGGTATGTCAAATCTGAGTGTTTTCCTACTTGCTGTTGTGTCTTGAATTTAGGTGTTGTCCCACTAGACATGTATCTTGAATCTGAGTGTTTTCCTATTTTCTGCTGTGTCTCAAATGTAGGTGTTTTTACCACTTGCAAGATATCTCAAATCTGAGTGTTGTCTTGAATGATCCTTTATCTGGAGTGAAGGCATTTTTCTCACTTGCCAGGCATCTAAAAATGGAGTGTTTGCCTACTTGCTGCTGTATTGTGAATTTAGGCCTTTTTCCCACTTGCATTGTTTCTCAAATCTGAGTGTTTTCCTACTTGCTGCTGTGTCTCAAATGTAGGTGTTGTCCCACTAAACATGTATCTCAAAATGGGGTATTTTCCTATTTGCTGCTGTTCCTCAAACTCAGGCATTTCTTCCATTAGCCAGGTATCTCAAATCTGAGGGTTTTCTTTCTATCTGCTCTGTCTTGAATTTAGGCTTTTTTCTCTCTTGCCAGGTATCTCACATATGCGTGTTTTCCTACTTTCTGCTGTGTCTCGAATGTAGTTGATTTTACCACTTGCCAGATATCTGAAATCCGAGTGTCGTCCTACTTGCTGCTTTATCTGGAATTAAGGCATTTTTCCCACTTGCCAGGTATCTTAAAACTGAGTATTTTCCTACTTGCTTCTGTGTCTCCAATTTAGGAATTTCTCCCACTTGCCAGTTATCTCAAATCTGAGGGTTTTCGTATTTGCTGCTGTGTCTCGAATTTGGGTGTTGTCCCACTAGATATGTATCTCAAAATGGGGTATTTTCCTACTTGCTGCTTTACTTCAACTTCAGGCATTTCTTCCACTAGCCAGGTATTTCAAATCTGAGTGTTTTCCTACATGCTGTTTTGTCTCGAATTTAGGCATTTATTCCACTTGCCAGGTATCTCAAATCAGAGTGTTTTCCTATTTTCTGCTGTGCCTCAAATATAGGTGTTTTACCCCTTGCAAGATATCTCAAATCTGAGTGCTGTCCTACTTGCTGCTTTGTCTTGAATGAAGGCATTTTTCCCACTTGCCAGGTATCTCAAAATGGATTGTTTTCCTACTTGCTGTTGTGTCTCAAATGTAGGTGTTTTACAACTTGCAAAATATCTCAAATCTGAGTGTTGTGCTACTTGATGCTTTATCAGGAATTAAGGCATTTTTCCCACTTGCCAGGTATCTCAAAATGGAGTGTTTTTTCTACTTGATGATGTGTCATGAATTTAGGTGTTGTCCCACTAGACATGCATCTTAACTTGGGGTATTTTCCTACTTGCTGCTGTTCCTCAAATCCAGGCATTTCTTCCACTAGCAAGGTATCTCAAATCTAAGGGTTTTCCTACTTTCTGCTATGTCTTGAATCTAGGTGATTTTACCTCTTGCCAGATATTTCAAATCTGAGTTGTCCAATTCGTTGCTTTATCTGGAATGAAGACATTTTTCCCACTTGCCAGGTATCTCAAAACTGAGTGTTTTCCTACTTGCTGCTGTGTCTCGAATTTAGGAATTTCTCCCATTTGCCAGGTATCTCAAATCTGAGTGTTTTCCTACTTGCTGATGTGTCTCAAATGTAGGTGTTGTACCAATAGACATGTATCTCAAAATGGGGTATTTTTCTACTTTCTGCTGTACCTCAGATTTAGGCATTTGTTCGACTAGCCGGGTATTTCAAATCTGAGTGTTTTCCTACTTTGCGCTGTGTCTTGAATTTAGGCATTTCTCCCACTTGCCAGGTATGTCAATTCAGAGTGTTTTTCTACTTGCTGCTGTGTCTCGAATTTAGGTGTTGTCCCACTAGACATGTATCTCAAAATGGGGTATTTTCCTACTTGCTGCTGTACCTCAAATTAAGCATTTCTTCCACTAGCCAGGCATCTCATATCTGAGTGTTGTCCTACTTGCTGCTGTGCCACGAATGTAGGTGATTTTACCACTTGCCAGATATCTCAAATCTGAGTGTTGTCCTACTTGCTGCTTTATCTGGAATTAAGGCATTTTTCCCTTTTGCCAGGTATCTCAAAACTGAGTATTTTCCTACTTGCTGCCGTGTCTCCAATTTAGGAATTTCTCCAATTTGCCAGATATCTCAAATCTGAGTGTTTTCCTACTTGCTTCTGTATCTCGAATTTAGGTGTTGTCCCACTAGACATGTATCTCAAAATGGGGTGTTTTCCTACTTACTGCTGTACCTCAAATTTAGACATGTCTTCCACTAGCCACATATCTCAAAACAAAAGGTTTTCCTACTTGCTGCAGTGTCTTGAATTCAGGCATTTCTCCCACTTGCCAGTTATCTCAAATCTGAAGGTTTTCGTATTTGCTGCTGTGTCTCGAAATTGGGTGTTGTCCCACTAGACATGTATCTCAAAATGGGGTATTTTCCTACTTGCTGCTGTACCTCAAATTTAGTCATTTCTTCCACTAGCCAGGTATCTCAAATCTGAGTGTTTGCCTACGTGATGCTGCACTTCAAATTAATTTGGGTGTATCTCCCATTTGCGAGATATCTCATCTCTGAGTGTTTTTTCATTTGCTATTGTGTCTCACTTTGAGACATTTTCCCCATTACCCAGGTATTTCACATCTGAGTGTTATCCTTTTTGCTGCTTTGTCTCGAATTTACTTGTTTTTTCCCACTAGCCAGGTATCTCAAATCTGAGCGTTTTCCTACTTGCCACTTTGTCTTGAATTTAGGCATTTCTCCCACTTGCCAGATATCTCAAATCAGAGTGTTGTCTTACATGATGCTTTATCTGGAATGAAGGCATTTTTTTCCACGAGCCAAGTATCTCAAAATAGAGTATTTTCCTACTTGCTGCTGTGTCTCGAATTTAGGCCTTTTTCCCACTTGCCAGGTATCTCAAATCTGAGTGTTTTCCTACTTGCCCATGTGGCTCAAATGTAGGTGATTTTACCAATTCTCACATATCTCAAATCTGAGCGTTTTCCTACTTGCCACTGTGTCTTGAATTTAGGCATTTCTCCCACCGGCCAGATATCTCAAAGCAGAGTGTTGTCTTACATGATGCTTTATCTGGAATGAAGGCATTTTTTTCCACGAGCCAAGTATCTCAAAATAGAGTATTTTCCTACTTGCTGCTGTGTCTCAAATTTAGGCCTTTTTCCCACTTGCCAGGTATCTCAAATCTGAGCGTTTTCCTACTTGCCCATGTGGCTCAAATTTAGGTGATTTTACCAATTCTCACATATCTCAAATCTGAGCGTTTTCCTACTTGCCACTGTGTCTTGAATTTAGGCATTTCTCCCACTTGCCAGATATCTCAAATCAGAGTGTTGTCTTACATGATGCTTTATCTGGAATGAAGGCATTTTTTCCCACGAGCCAAGTATCTCAAAATAGAGTATTTTCCTACTTGCTGCTGTGTCTCGAATTTAGGCCTTTTTCCCACTTGCCAGGTATCTCAAATCTGAGTGTTTTCCTACTTGCCCATGTGGCTCAAATGTAGGTGATTTTACCAATTCTCACATATCTCAAATCAGAGCGTTTTCCTACTTGCCACTGTGTCTTGAATTGAGGCATTTCTCCCACTTGCCAGATATCTCAAAACAGATTGTTGTCTTACTTGATGCTTTATCTGGAGTGAAGGTATTTTTTCCCACGAGCCAAGTTTCTCAAAATAGAGTGTTTTCCTACTTGCTGCTGTGTCTCGAATTTAGGCCTTTTTCCCACTTGCCAGGTATCTCAAATCTGAGTGTTTTCCTACTTGCTGATGTGTCTCGAATGCAGGTGATTTTACCACTTGTCAGATTTCTCCAATCTCAGTGTTGTCCTACTTGCTGCTTTATCTGGAATGAAGGCATTTTTCCCACTTGCCAGGTATGTCAAAGCTGAGTTTTTTCCTACTTGCTGATGTGTCTCGAATTTAGGCATTTCTCCTATTTGACAGGTATCTCAAATCTGAGTGTTTTCCTACTTGCTGCTGTGTCTCGAATTTTGGCCTTTTTCCAACTTGCCAGGTATCTCAAATCTGAGTGTTTTCCTACTTGCTGATGTGTCTCGAATGCAGGTGATTTTACCACTTGTCAGATATCTCAAATCTCAGTGTGGTCCTACTTGCTGCTTTATCTGGAATGAAGGCATTTTTCCCACTTGCCAGGTATATCAAAGCTGAGTGTTTTCCTACTTGCTGATGTGTCTCGAATTTAGGCATTTCTCCTATTTGACAGGTATCTCAAATCTGAGTGTTTTCCTACTTGCTGCTGTGTTTCGAATTTAGGTGTTATCCCACTAGACATGTATTTTAAAATGGGGTATTTTCCTACTTGCTACTGTACCTCAAATTCAGGCATTTCTTCCACTAGCCAGCTATCTCAAATCTGAGGGTTTTCCTACTTTCTGCTCTGTCTTGAATTTAGGCTTTTTTCCTCTTGCCAGGTATCTCAAATCTGAATAAGTTCCTACTTGCTGCCATGTCTCGAATGTAGGCGATGTTACTACTTGCCAGATATCTCAAATCTGAGAGTTGTCCTACGTGCGGCTTTATCTGGAATGAAGGCATTTTTCCCACTTGCCAGGTATCTCAAAATGGAGTGTTTTCCTACTTGCTGCTGTGTTGCGAATTTAGGTGTTGTCCCACTAGACATGTATCTTAATTTAGGGTATTTTCCTACTTGCTGTTGTTACTCAAATTTAGGCATTTCTTCCACTTGCAACGTATCTCAAATCTGAGGTTAGTCCTACTTGCTGCTGCATTTCAAATTCATTCATGTGTATCTTCCATTTGCGAGGTATCTCACATCTGAGTGTTTTTTCATTTGCTGCTGTGTCTCATATTTAGGCATTTTTCCCCCTCTAACCAATTATCTCAAATTTGAGTGTTTTCCTACTTGTTGCTTTGTCTTGAATTTAGGCATTTCTCCCACTTGCCTGGTATCTCAAATCTGAGTGTTTTTCTACTTACTGCTGCACCACAAATGTAGGTGTCTCTCCCAAATAACAGGTGTCTCAAATCTGAGTGTTTTTCATTTGCTGATGTGTCTCAGATTTACGTGTTTCTACAAATTGTCATGTGTCACAAATTTGAGTTTTTTCCTATTGATGATGTGTCTCAAATTTCATCTTTTTACCATTAAAAAGCTATCTGATACCTGAGCATTATCCTACTTATTGCTTTATCTCGAATTTAGGCATTTATTCCACTTGCCAGGTATCTCAAATCAGAGTGTTTTTCTACTTGCTGCTGTGTCTCAAATTTAGGTTTTGTCCCACTAGATATGTATCTCAAAATCGGGTATTTTCCTACTTGCTACTCTACCTCAAATTTAGGCATTTCTTCCACTAGCCAGGCATCTCAAATCTGAGTATTGTCCTACTTGCTGCTGCACTTCAAATTAATTTAGGTGTATCTCCTATTTGCGAGGTATCTCACATCTGAGTTTTTTTTCATTTGCTGCTGTGTCTCATGTTTAGGCATTTTTCGCCAATAGCCGGGGAGATCAAATCTCAGTGTCTTCCTACTTGCTGCTGTGTCTTGAATTTAGGCATCTTCCACTTGCCAGGTATCTCAAATCTGAGTGTTTTTCTCCTTACTGCTTTGTATAGAATGAAGGCATTTTTACCACTTGCCAGGTATCTGAAAACTGAGTGTTTTCCTATTTTCTGCTGTGTCTCAAATGTAGGTGTTTTACCACTTACAAGAAATCTCAAATCTGAGTGTTGTTTCACTTGATGTTTTATCTGGAATTATGTCATGTTTCCCATGAGCCAGGTATCTCAAAACAGATTGTTTTCCTACTTGCTGCTGTGTCTCGAATTTAGGCCTTTTTCCAACTTGCCAGGTATCTCAAATCTGAGTGTTTTCCTACTTGCTGATGTGTCTCGAATGCAGGTGATTTTACCACTTGTCAGATTTCTCCAATCTCAGTGTTGTCCTACTTGCTGCTTTATCTGGAATGAAGGCATTTTTCCCACTTGCCAGGTATGTCAAAGCTGAGTTTTTTCCTACTTGCTGATGTGTCTCGAATTTAGGCATTTCTCCTATTTGACAGGTATCTCAAATCTGAGTGTTTTCCTACTTGCTGCTGTGTCTCGAATTTTGGCCTTTTTCCAACTTGCCAGGTATCTCAAATCTGAGTGTTTTCCTACTTGCTGATGTGTCTCGAATGCAGGTGATTTTACCACTTGTCAGATATCTCAAATCTCAGTGTGGTCCTACTTGCTGCTTTATCTGGAATGAAGGCATTTTTCCCACTTGCCAGGTATATCAAAGCTGAGTGTTTTCCTACTTGCTGATGTGTCTCGAATTTAGGCATTTCTCCTATTTGACAGGTATCTCAAATCTGAGTGTTTTCCTACTTGCTGCTGTGTTTCGAATTTAGGTGTTATCCCACTAGACATGTATTTTAAAATGGGGTATTTTCCTACTTGCTACTGTACCTCAAATTCAGGCATTTCTTCCACTAGCCAGCTATCTCAAATCTGAGGGTTTTCCTACTTTCTGCTCTGTCTTGAATTTAGGCTTTTTTCCTCTTGCCAGGTATCTCAAATCTGAATAAGTTCCTACTTGCTGCCATGTCTCGAATGTAGGCGATGTTACTACTTGCCAGATATCTCAAATCTGAGAGTTGTCCTACGTGCGGCTTTATCTGGAATGAAGGCATTTTTCCCACTTGCCAGGTATCTCAAAATGGAGTGTTTTCCTACTTGCTGCTGTGTTGCGAATTTAGGTGTTGTCCCACTAGACATGTATCTTAATTTAGGGTATTTTCCTACTTGCTGTTGTTACTCAAATTTAGGCATTTCTTCCACTTGCAACGTATCTCAAATCTGAGGTTAGTCCTACTTGCTGCTGCATTTCAAATTCATTCATGTGTATCTTCCATTTGCGAGGTATCTCACATCTGAGTGTTTTTTCATTTGCTGCTGTGTCTCATATTTAGGCATTTTTCCCCTCTAACCAATTATCTCAAATTTGAGTGTTTTCCTACTTGTTGCTTTGTCTTGAATTTAGGCATTTCTCCCACTTGCCTGGTATCTCAAATCTGAGTGTTTTTCTACTTACTGCTGCACCACAAATGTAGGTGTCTCTCCCAAATAACAGGTGTCTCAAATCTGAGTGTTTTTCATTTGCTGATGTGTCTCAGATTTACGTGTTTCTACAAATTGTCATGTGTCACAAATTTGAGTTTTTTCCTATTGATGATGTGTCTCAAATTTCATCTTTTTACCATTAAAAAGCTATCTGATACCTGAGCATTATCCTACTTATTGCTTTATCTCGAATTTAGGCATTTATTCCACTTGCCAGGTATCTCAAATCAGAGTGTTTTTCTACTTGCTGCTGTGTCTCAAATTTAGGTTTTGTCCCACTAGATATGTATCTCAAAATCGGGTATTTTCCTACTTGCTACTCTACCTCAAATTTAGGCATTTCTTCCACTAGCCAGGCATCTCAAATCTGAGTATTGTCCTACTTGCTGCTGCACTTCAAATTAATTTAGGTGTATCTCCTATTTGCGAGGTATCTCACATCTGAGTTTTTTTTCATTTGCTGCTGTGTCTCATGTTTAGGCATTTTTCGCCAATAGCCGGGGAGATCAAATCTCAGTGTCTTCCTACTTGCTGCTGTGTCTTGAATTTAGGCATCTTCCACTTGCCAGGTATCTCAAATCTGAGTGTTTTTCTCCTTACTGCTTTGTATAGAATGAAGGCATTTTTACCACTTGCCAGGTATCTGAAAACTGAGTGCTTTCTGACAAACTGCTGTGTCTCTAATATAGGCATTTCTCTTATTTTCCAGGTATCTCAAATCTAAGTGTTTTCCTACTTGCAGTTGTGTCTTGAATTTAGGTGTTGTCCCACTAGAAATGTATCTCGAATCTGAGTGTTTTCCTATTTTCTGCTGTGTCTCAAATGTAGGTGTTTTTACAATTGCAAGATATCTCAAATCTGAGTGTTGTCTTACTTGATGCTTTATATCGAGTGGAGGCATTTTTCTCACTTGGCGGTATCTCAAAATTGTGATTTGCCTACTTGCTGCTGTGTTGCAAATGTAGGCCTTTTTCCCACTTGCATTGTTTCTCAAATCTGAGTGTTTTCCTACTTGCTGCTGTGTCTGGAATTTAGGTGTTGTCTCACTAGACATGTATCTCAAAATGGAGTATTTTCCTATTTGCTGCTGTTACTCAAATTCAGGCATTTCTTACATAAGCCAGGTATCTCAAATCTGAGGGGTTTCTTTCTATCTGCTCTGTCTTGAATTTAGGCTTTTTTCTCTCTCGCCAGGTATCTCACATATGAGTGTTTTCTTACTTGCTGCTGTGTCATGAATGTAGGTGATTTTACCACTTGCCAGATATCTCAAATCTGAGTGTTGTCCTACTTGCTGCTTTATCTTGAATTAAGGCATTTTTCCCACTTGCCAGGTATCTCAAAACTGAGTATTTTCCTACTTGCTGCTGAGTCTCCAATTTAGGAATTTCTCCTATTTGCCAGATATCTCAAATCTGAGTGTTTTCCTACTTGCTTCTGTGTCTCGAATTTAGGTGTTGTCCCACTAGACATGTATCTCAAAATGGGGTGTTTTCCTACTTGCTGCTGTACCTCAAATTTAGGCATGTCTTCCACTAGCCACATATCTCAAAACAAAGGGTTTTCCTACTTGCTGCAGTGTCTTGAATTCAGGCATTTCTCCCTCTTGCCAGTTATCTCAAATCTGAGGGTTTTCGTATTTGCTGCTGTGTCTCGAATTTGGATGTTGTCCCACTAGACATGTATCTCAAAATGGGTTTTTTCCTACTTGCTGCTGTACCTCAAATTTAATCATTTCTTCCACTAGCCAGGTATCTCAAATCTGAGTGTTAGCCTTCGTGATGCTGCACTTCAAATTAATTTGGGTGTATCTCCCATTTGCGAGATATCTCATCTCTGAGTGTTTTTTCATTTGCTATTGTGTCTCACTTTGAGGCATTTTCCCCATTACCCAGGTATTTCACATCTGAGTGTTATCCTTTTTGCTGCTTTGTCTCAAATTTACTTGTTTTTTCCCACTAGCCAGGTATCTCAAATCTGAGCGTTTTCCTACTTGCCACTTTGTCTTGAATTTAGGCATTTCTCCCATTTGCCAGATATCTCAAATCAGAGTGTTGTCTTACATGATGCTTTATCTGGAATGAAGGCTTTTTTTCCCACGAGCCAAGTATCTCAAAATATAGTATTTTCCTACTTGCTGCTGTGTCTCGAATTTAGGCCTTTTTCCCACTTGCCAGGTATCTCAAATCTGAGTGTTTTCCTACTTGCCCATGTGGCTCAAATGTAGGTGATTTTACCAATTCTCACATATCTCAAATCTGAGCGTTTTCCTACTTGCCACTGTGTCTTGAATTTAGGCATTTCTCCCACTTGCCTGATATCTCAACTCAGAGTGTTGTCTTACATGATGCTTTATCTGGAATGAAGGCATTTTTCCCACGAGCCAAGTATCTCAAAATAGAGTATTTTCCTACTTGCTGCTGTGTCTCGAATTTAGGCCTTTTTCCCACTTTCCAGGTATCTCAAATCTGAGTGTTTTCCAACTTGCCCATGTGGCTCAAATGTAGGTGATTTTACCAATTCTCACATATCTCAAATCTGAGCGTTTTCCTACTTGCCACTGTGTCTTGAATTTAGGCATTTCTCCCACTTGCCAGATATCTCAAATCAGAGTGTTGTCTTACATGATGCTTTATCTGGAATGAAGGCATTTTTCCCACGAGCCAAGTATCTCAAAATAGAGTATTTTCCTACTTGCTGCTGTGTCTCGAATTTAGGCCTTTTTCCCACTTGCCAGGTATCTCAAATCTGAGTGTTTTCCTACTTGCCCATGTGGCTCAAATGTAGGTGATTTTACCAATTCTCACATATCTCAAATCTGAGCGTTTTCCTACTTGCCACTGTGTCTTGAATTTAGGCATTTCTCCTACTTGCCAGATATCTCAAATCAGAGTGTTGTTTTACATGATGCTTTATCTGGAATGAAGGCATTTTTCCCACGAGCAAAGTATCTCAAAATAGAGGATTTTCCTACTTGCTGCTGTGTCTCGAATTTAGGCCTTTTTCCCACTTGCCAGGTATCTCAAATCTGAGTGTTTTCCTATTTTCTGCTGTGTCTCAAATGTAGGTGTTTTACCACTTACAAGATATCTCAAATATGAGTGTTGTTTCACTTGATGCTTTATCTGGAATTATTGCATTTTTCCCATGAACCAGGTATCTCAAAACATATTGTTTTCCTACTTGCTGCTGTGTCTCGAATTTAGGCCTTTTTCCAACTTGCCAGGTATCTCAAATCTGAGTGTTTTCCTACTTGCTGATGTGTCTGGAATGCAGGTGATTTTACCACTTGTCAGATATCTCAAATCTCAGCGTTGTCCTACTTGCTGCTTTATCTGGAATGAAGGCATTTTTCCCACTTGCCAGGTATATCAAAGCTGAGTGTTTTTCTACTTGCTGATGTGTCTCGAATTTAGGCATTTCTCCTATTTTACAGGTATCTCAAATCTGAGTGTTTTCCTACTTGCTGCTGTGTTTCGAATTTAGGTGTTATCCCACTAGACATGTATTTTAAAATGGGGTATTTTCCTACTTGCTACTGTACCTCAAATTCAGGCATTTCTTCCACTAGCCAGCTATCTCAAATCTGAGGGTTTTCCTACTTTCTGCTCTGTCTTGAATTTAGGCTTTTTTCCTCTTGCCAGGTATCTCAAATCTGAATATGTTCCTACTTGCTGCCATGTCTCGAATGTAGGTGATGTTACTACTTGCCAGATATCTCAAATCTGAGAGTTGTCCTACTTGCGGCTTTATCTGGAATGAAGGCATTTTTCCCACTTGCCAGGTATCTCAAAATGGAGTGTTTTCCTACTTGCTGCTGTGTTGCGAATTTAGGTGTTGTCCCACTAGACATGTATCTTAATTTAGGGTATTTTCCTACTTGCTGTTGTTCCTCAAATTTAGGCATTTCTTCCACTTGCAACGTATATCAATCTGAGGTTAGTCCTACTTGCTGCTGCATTTCAAATTCATTCATGTGTATCTCCCATTTGCGATGTATCTCACATCTGAGTGTTTTTTCATTTGCTGCTGTGTCTCATATTTAGGCATTTTTCCCCTCTAACCAGTTATCTCAAATTTGAGCGTTTTCCTACTTGTTGCTTTGTCTTGCATTTAGGCATTTCTCCCACTTGCCTGGTATCTCAAATCTGAGTGTTTTTCTACTTACTGCTGCACCACAAATGTAGGTGTCTCTCCCAAATAACAGGTGTCTCAAATCTGAGTGTTTTTCATTTGCTGATGTGTCTCAGATTTACGTGTTTCTACAACTTGTCATGTGTCACAAATTTGAGTTTTTTCCTATTGATGATGTGTCTCAAATTTCATCTTTTTACCATTAAAAAGCTATCTGATACCTGAGCATTATCCTACTTACTGCTTTATCTCGAATTTAGGCATTTATTCCACTTGCCAGGTATCTCAAATCAGAGTGTTTTTCTACTTGCTGCTGTGTCTCAAATTTAGGTTTTGTCCCACTAGATATGTATCTCAAAATCGGGTATTTTCCTACTTGCTACTCTACCTCAAATTTAGGCATTTCTTCCACTAGCCAGGCATCTCAAATCTGAGTATTGTCCTACTTGCTGCTGCACTTCAAATTAATTTAGGTGTATCTCCTATTTGCGAGGTATCTCACATCTGAGTTTTTTTTCATTTGCTGCTGTGTCTCATGTTTAGGCATTTTTCGCCAATAGCCAGGGAGATCAAATCTCAGTGTCTTCCTACTTGCTGCTGTGTCTTGAATTTAGGCATCTCCCACTTGCCAGGTATCTCAAATCTGACTGTTTTTCTCCTTACTGCTTTGTATAGAATGAAGGCATTTTTACCACTTGCCAGGTATCTGAAAACTGTGTGCTTTCTGACATACTGCTGTGTCTCTAATATAGGCATTTCTCTTATTTTCCAGGTATCTCAAATCTAAGTGTTTTCCTACTTGCAGTTGTGTCTTGAATTTAGGTGTTGTCCCACTAGAAATGTATCTCGAATTTGAGTGTTTTCCTATTTTCTGCTGTGTCTCAAATGTAGGTGTTTTTACAATTGCAAGATATCTCAAATCTGAGTGTTGTCTTACTTGATGCTTTATATCGAGTGGAGGCATTTTTCTCACTTGGCAGTATCTCAAAATTGTGATTTGCCTACTTGCTGCTGTGTCGCAAATGTAGGCCTTTTTCCCACTTGCATTGTTTCTCAAATCTGAGTGTTTTCCTACTTGCTGCTGTGTCTCGAATTTAGGTGTTGTCCCACTAGACATTTATCTCAAAATGGAGTATTTTCCTATTTGCTGCTGTTCCTCAAATTCAGACATTTCTTACATTAGCCAGGTATCTCAAATCTGAGGGTTTTCTTTCTATCTGCTCTGTCTTGAATTTCGGCTTTTTTCTCTCTCGCCAGGTATCTCACATATGAGTGTTTTCTTACGTGCTGCTGTGTCATGAATGTAGGTGATTTTACCACTTGCCAGATATCTCAAATCTGAGTGTTGTCCTACTTGCTGCTTTATCTGGAATTAAGGCATTTTTCCCACTTGCCAGGTATCTCAAAACTGAGTATTTTCCTACTTGCTGCTGAGTCTCCAATTTAGGAATTTCTCCTATTTGCCAGATATCTCAAATCTGAGTGTTTTCCTACTTGCTTCTGTGTCTCAAATTTAGGTGTTGTCCCACTAGACATGTATCTCAAAATGGGCTGTTTTCCTACTTGCTGCTGTACCTCAAATTTAGGCATGTCTTCCACTAGCCACATATCTCAAAACAAAGGGTTTTCCTACTTGCTGCAGTGTCTTGAATTCAGGCATTTCTCCCTCTTGCCAGTTATCTCAAATCTGAGGGTTTTCGTATTTGCCGCTGTGTCTCGAATTTGGGTGTTGTCCCACTAGACATGTATCTCAAAATGGGGTATTTTCCTACTTGCTGCTGTACCTCAAATATAAGCATTTCTTCCACTAGCCAGGTATCTCAAATCTGAGTGTTTTCCTACTTGATGCTGCACTTCAAATTAATTTGGGTGTATCTCCCATTTGCGAGAAATCTCACATCTGAGTGTTTTTTCATTTGCTATTGTGTCTCATTTTTAGACATTTTTCCCATTACCCAGGTATGTCACATCTGAGTGTTATCCTTTTTGCTGCTTTGTCTCGAATTTCCTTGTTTTTTCCCACTAGCCAGGTATCTCAAATCTGTGCGTTTTCCTTCTTGCCACTTTGTCTTGAATTTAGGCATTTATCCCACTTGCCAAATATCTCAAATCAGAGTGTTGTCTTACTGGATGCTTTATCTGGAATGAAGGCATTTTATCCCACGAGCCAAGTATCTCAAAATAGAGTGTTTTCCTACTTGCTGCTGTGTCTCGAATTTAAGCCTTTTTCCCACTTGCCAGGTATCTCAAAACGGAATGTTTTTTCTACTTGATGATGCGTCGTGAATTTAGGTGTTGTCCCACTAGACATGCATCTTAACTTGGGGTATTTTCCTACTTGCTGCTGTTCCTCAAATCCAGGCATTTCTTCCACTAGCAAGGTATCTCAAATCTAAGGGTTTTCCTACTTTCTGCTATGTCTTGAATGTAGGTGATTTTACCACTTGCCAGATATTTCAAATCTGAGTGTTTTCCTACTTGCTGCTGTGTCTCGAATTTAGGAATTTCTCCCATTTGCCAGGTATCTCAAATCTGAGTGTTTTCCTACTTGCTGCTGTGTCTCGAATTTAGGAATTTCTCCCATTTGCCAGGTATCTCAAATCTGAGTGTTTTCCTACTTGCTGATGTGTCTCAAATGTAGGTGTTGTACCAATAGACATGTATCTCAAAATGGGGTATTTTTCTACTTTCTGCTGTACCTCAGATTTAGGCATTTGTTCGACTAGTCTGGTATTTCAAATCTGAGTGTTTTCCTACTTTGCGCTGTGTCTTGAATTTAGGCATTTCTCCCACTTGCCAGGTATGTCAATTCAGAGTGTTTTTCTACTTGCTGCTGTGTCTCGAATTTAGGTGTTGTCCCACTAGACATGTATCTCAAAATGGGGTATTTTCCTACTTGCTGCTGTACCTCAAATTAAGCATTTCTTCCACTAGCCAGGCATCTCATATCTGAGTGTTGTCCTACTTGCTGCTGTGCCACGAATGTAGGTGATTTTACCACTTGCCAGATATCTCAAATCTGAGTGTTGTCCTACTTGCTGCTTTATCTGGAATTAAGGCATTTTGCCCACTTGCCAGGTATCTCAAAACTGAGTATTTTCCTACTTGCTGCCGTGTCTCCAATTTAGGAATTTCTCCAATTTGCCAGATATCTCAAATCTGAGTGTTTTCCTACTTGCTTCTGTATCTCGAATTTAGTTGTTGTCCCACTAGACATGTATCTCAAAATGGGGTGTTTTCCTACTTACTGCTGTACCTCAAATTTAGGCAAGTCTTCCACTAGCCACATATCTCAAAACAAAAGGTTTTCCTACTTGTTGCAGTGTCTTGAATTCAGGCATTTCTCCCACTTGCCAGTTATCTCAAATCTGAAGGTTTTCGTATTTGCTGCTGTGTCTCGAAATTGGGTGTTGTCCCACTAGACATGTATCTCAAAATGGGGTATTTTCCTACTTGCTGCTGTACCTCAAATTTAATCATTTCTTCCACTAGCCAGGTATCTCAAATCTGAGTGTTTGCCTACGTGATGCTGCACTTCAAATTAATTTGGGTGTATCTCCCATTTGCGAGATATCTCATCTCTGAGTGTTTTTTCATTTGCTATTGTGTCTCACTTTGAGACATTTTCCCCATTACCCAGGTATTTCACATCTGAGTGTCATCCTTTTTGCTGCTTTGTCTCGAATTTACTTGTTTTTCCCACTAGCCAGGTATCTCAAATCTGAGCGTTTTCCTACTTGCCACTTTGTCTTGAATTAAGGCATTTCTCCCACTTGCCAGATATCTCAAATCAGAGTGTTGTCTTACATGATGCTTTATCTGGAATGAAGGCATTTTTCCCACGAGCCAAGTATCTCAAAATAGAGTATTTTCCTACTTGCTGCTGTGTCTCGAATTTAGGCCTTTTTCCCACTTGCCAGGTATCTCAAATTTGAGTGTTTTCCTACTTGCCCATGTGGCTCAAATGTAGGTGATTTTACCAATTCTCACATATCTCAAATCTGAGCGTTTTCCTACTTGCCACTGTGTCTTCAATTTAGGCATTTCTCCCACTTGCCAGACATCTCAAATCAGAGTGTTGTCTTACATGATGCTTTATCTGGAATGAAGGCATTTTTCCCACGAGCCAAGTATCTCAAAATAGAGTATTTTCCTACTTGCTGCTGTGTCTCGAATTTAGGCCTTTTTCCCACTTGCCAGGTATCTCAAATCTGAGTGTTTTCCTACTTGCCCATGTGGCTCAAATGTAGGTGATTTTACCAATTCTCACATATCTCAAATCTGAGCGTTTTCCTACTTGCCACTGTGTCTTGAATTTAGGCATTTCTCCCACTTGCCAGATATCTCAAATCAGATTGTTGTCTTACTTGATGCTTTATCTGGAGTGAAGGTATTTTTTCCCACGAGCCAAGTATCTCAGAATAGAGTGTTTTCCTATTTTCTGCTGTGTCTCAAATGTAGGTGTTTTACCACTTACAAGATATCTCAAATATGAGTGTTGTTTCACTTGATGCTTTATCTGGAATTATGGCATTTTTCCCATGAACCAGGTATCTCAAAACAGATTGTTTTCCTACTTGCTGCTGTGTCTCGAATTTAGGCATTTCTCCTATTTGACAGGTATCTCAAATCTGAGTGTTTTCCTACTTGCTGATGTGTCTCGAATGCAGGTGATTTTACCACTTGTCAGATATCTCAAATCTCAGTGTTGTCCTACTTGCTGCTTTATCTGGAATGAAGGCATTTTTCCCACTTGCCAGGTATATCAAAGCTGAGTGTTTTCCTACTTGCTGATGTGTCTCGAATTTAGGCATTTCTCCTATTTGACAGGTATCTCAAATCTGAGTGTTTTCCTACTTGCTGCTGTGTTTCGAATTTTGGTGTTATCCCACTAGACATGTATTTTAAAATGGGGTATTTTCCTACTTGCAACTGTACCTCAAATTCAGGCATTTCTTCCACTAGCCAGCTATCGCAAATCTGAGGGTTTTCCTACTTTCTGCTCTGTCTTGAATTTAGGCTTTTTTCCTCTTGCCAGGTATCTCAAATCTGAATATTTTCCTACTTGCTGCCATGTCTCGAATGTAGGTGATGTTACTACTTGCCAGATATCTCAAATCTGAGAGTTGTCCTACTTGCGGCTTTATCTGGAATGAAGGCATTTTTCCCACTTGCCAGGTATCTCAAAATGGAGTGTTTTCCTACTTGCTGCTGTGTTGCGAATTTAGGTGTTGTCCCACTAGACATGTATCTTAATTTAGGGTATTTTCCTACTTGCTGTTGTTCCTCAAATTTAGGCATTTCTTCCACTTGCAACGTATCTCAAATCTGAGGTTAGTCCTACTTGCTGCTGCATTTCAAATTCATTCATGTGTATCTCCCATTTGCGAGGTATCTCACATCTGAGTGTTTTTTCATTTGCTGCTGTGTCTCATATTTAGGCATTTTTCCCCTCTAACCAGTTATTTCAAATTTGAGCGTTTTCCTACTTGTTGCTTTGTCTTGAATTTAGGCATTTCTCCCACTTGCCTGGTATCTCAAATCTGAGTGTTTTTCTACTTACTGCTGCACCACAAATGTAGGTGTCTCTCCCAAATAACAGGTGTCTCAAATCTGAGTGCTTTTCATTTGCTGATGTGTCTCAGATTTGCGGGTTTCTACAACTTGTCATGTGTCACAAATTTGAGTTTTTTCCTATTGATGATGTGTCTCAAATTTCATCTTTTTACCATTAAAAAGCTATCTGATACCTGAGCATTATCCTACTTACTGCTTTATCTCGAATTTAGGCATTTCTTCCACTAGCCAGGCATCTCAAATCTGAGTATTGTCCTACTTGCTGCTGCACTTCAAATTAATTTAGGTGTATCTCCTATTTGCGAGGTATCTCACATCTGAGTTTTTTTTCATTTGCTGCTGTGTCTCATGTTTAGGCATTTTTCGCCAATAGCCAGGGAGATCAAATCTCAGTGTTTTCCTACTTGCTGCTGTGTCTTGAATTTAGGCATCTCCCACTTGCCAGGTATCTCAAATCTGAGTGTTTTTCTCCTTACTGCTTTGTATAGAATGAAGGCATTTTTACCACTTGCCAGGTATCTGAAAACTGAGTGCTTTCTGACATACTGCTGTGTCTCTAATATAGGCATTTCTCTTATTTTCCAGGTATCTCAAATCTAAGTGTTTTCCTACTTGCAGTTGTGTCTTGAATTTAGGTGTTGTCCCACTAGAAATGTATCTCGAATCTGAGTGTTTTCCTATTTTCTGCTGTGTCTCAAATGTAGGTGTTTTTACAATTGCAAGATATCTCAAATCTGAGTGTTGTCTTACTTGATGCTTTATATCGAGTGGAGGCATTTTTCTCACTTGGCGGTATCTCAAAATTGTGATTTGCCTACTTGCTGCTGTGTCGCAAATGTAGGCCTTTTTCCCACTTGCATTGTTTCTCAAATCTGAGTGTTTTCCTACTTGCTGCTGTGTCTCGAATTTAGGTGTTGTCCCACTAGACATGTATCTCAAAATGGAGTATTTTCCTATTTGCTGCTGTTCCTCAAATTCAGGCATTTCTTACATTAGCCAGGTATCTCAAATCTGAGGGTTTTCTTTCTATCTGCTCTGTCTTGAATTTAGGCTTTTTTCTCTCTCGCCAGGTATCTCACATATGAGTGTTTTCTTACTTGCTGCTGTGTCATGAATGTAGGTGATTTTACCACTTGCCAGATATCTCAAATCTGAGTGTTGTCCTACTTGCTGCTTTATCTGGAATTAAGGCATTTTTCCCACTTGCCAGGTATCTCAAAACTGAGTATTTTCCTACTTGCTGCTGAGTCTCTAATTTAGGAATTTCTCCTATTTGCCAGATATCTCAAATCCGAGTGTTTTTCCTACTTGCTTCTGTGTCTCGAATTTAGGTGTTGTCCCACTAGACATGTATCTCAAAATGGGGTGTTTTCCTACTTGCTGCTGTACCTCAAATTTAGGCATGTCTTCCACTAGCCACATATCTCAAAACAAAGGGTTTTCCTACTTGCTGCAGTGTCTTGAATTCAGGCATTTCTCCCTCTTGACAGTTATCTCAAATCTGAGGGTTTTCGTATTTGCTACTGTGTCTCGAAATTGGGTGTTGTCCCACTAGACATCTATCTCAAAATGGGGTATTTTCCTACTTGCTGCTGTACCTCAAATTTAATCGTTTCTTCCACTAGCCAGGTATCTCAAATCTGAGTGTTTCCCTACGTGATGCTGCACTTCAAATTAATTTGGGTGTATCTCCCATTTGCGAGATATCTCATCGCTGAGTGTTTTTTCATTTGCTATTGTGTCTCACTTTGAGACATTTTCCCCATTACCCAGGTATTTCACATCTGAGTGTTATCCTTTTTGCTGCTTTGTCTCGAATTTACTTGTTTTTTCCCACTAGCCAGGTATCTCAAATCGGAGCGTTTTCCTACTTGCCACTTTGTCTTGAATTTAGGCATTTCTCCCACTTGCCAGATATCTCAAATCAGAGTGTTGTCTTACATGATGCTTTATCTGGAATGAAGGCATTTTTTCCCACGAGCCAAGTATCTCAAAATAGAGTATTTTCCTTCTTGCTGCTGTGTCTCGAATTTAGGCCTTTTTCCCACTTGCCAGGTATCTCAAATCTGAGTGTTTTCCTACTTGCCCATGTGGCTCAAATGTAGGTGATTTTACCAATTCTCACATATCTCAAATCTGAGCGTTTTCCTACTTGCCACTGTGTCTTGAATTTAGGCATTTCTCCCACTTGCCAGATATCTCAAATCAGATTGTTGTCTTACTTGATGCTTTATCTGGAGTGAAGGTATTTTTTCCCACGAGCCAAGTATCTCAAAATAGAGTGTTTTCCTACTTGCTGCTGTGTCTCGAATTTAGGCCTTTTTCCCACTTGCCAGGTATCTCAAATCTGAGTGTTTTCCTATTTTCTGCCGTGTCTAGAATGTAGGTGATGTTACTACTTGCCAGATATCTCAAATCTGAGAGTTGTCCTACTTGCGGCTTTATCTGGAATGAAGGCATTTTTCCCACTTGCCAGGTATCTCAAAATGGAGTATTTTCCTACTTGCTGCTGTGTTGCAAATTTAGGTATTGTCCCACTAGACATGTATCTTAATTTAGGATATTTTTCTACTTGCTGTTGTTCCTCAAATTTAGGCATTTCTTCCACTAGCCAGGCATCTCAAATCTGAGTGTTGTCCTACTTGCTGCTGCACTTCAAATTAATTTAGGTGTATCTCCCATTTGCGAGGTATCTCACATCTGATCGTTTTTTCATTTGCAGCAGTGTCTCATGTGTCGGCATTTTTCGCCACTAGCCAGGTTTCTCAAATCTGAGCGTTTTCCAACTTGCCACTGTGTCTTGAATTTAGGCATGTCTCCCACTTGCCAGATATCTCAAATCAGAGTGTTGTCTTACTTGATGCTTTATCTGGAATGAAGGCATTTTTTCCCACGAGCCAAGTATCTCAAAATAGAGTGTTTTCCTACTTGCAGCTGTGTCTCGAATTTTGGCCTTTTTTCCACTTGCCAGGTATCTCAAATCTGAGTGTTTTGCTACTTGCTGATGTGTCTCGAATGCACGTGATTTTTCTATTTGCCACATATCTCAAATCTGAGAGTTGTCCTACTTGCGGCTTTATCTGGAATGAAGGGATTTTTCCCACTTGCCAGGTATCTCAAAATGGAGTGTTTTCCTATTTGCTCCTGTGTCACGAATTTAGGTGTTGTCCCACTAGACATGTATCTTAATTTAGGGTATTTTCCTACTTGCTGTTGTTCTTCAAATTTAGGCATTTCATCCACTTGCAACGTATCTCAAATCTAAGGGTAGTCCTACTTGCTGCTGCATTTCAAATTAATTCATGTGTATCTCCCATTTGTGAGGTATCTCATATCTGAGTGTTTTTTCATTTGCTGCTGTGTCTCATATTTAGGCATTTTTCCCCTATAACCAGTTATCTCAAATTTGAGCATTTTCCTACTTGTTGCTTTGTCTTGAATTTACTTTGTCTTGAATTTAGGCATTTCTCCCACTTGCCTGGTATCTCAAATCTGAGTGTTTTTCTACTTACTGCTGCACCACAAATGTAGGTGTCTCGCCAAATAACAGGTGTTTGAAATCTGAGTGTTTTTCATTTGCTGCTGTGTCTCAAATTTATGGGTTTTTACAACTTGTCATGTGTCACAAATGTGAGTGTTTTCCTATTGATGATGCGTCTCAAATATCATCTTTTTACCATTAAAAAGGTATCTGATACCTGAGCGTTATCGTACTTACTGCTTTATCTCGAAATTAGACATTTATTCCACTTGCCGGGTATCTCAAATCAGAGTGTTTTTCAACTTGCTGCTGTGCCTCGAATTTAGGTGTTGTCCCACTAGATATGTATCTCGAATTCAGGTATTTTCCTACTTGCTGCTGTACCTCAAATGTAGGCATTTCTTCCACTAGCCAGGCATCTCAAATCTGAGTGTTGTCCTACTTGCTGCTGCACTTCAAATTAATTTAGTTGTATCTCCCATTTGCGAGGTATCTCACATCTGAGTGTTTTTTCATTTGCTGCTGTGTCTCATGTTTAGGCATTTTTCGCCACTAGCCAGGTAGATCAAATCTGAGTGGTATCCTTTTTGCTGCTTTGTCTCGAATTTACTTGTTTTTTCCCACTAGCCATGTATCTCAAATCTGAGCTTTTTCGTGCTTGCCACTGTGTCTTGAATTTAGCCATTTCTCCCACTTGCCAGATATCTCAAATCCGAGTGTCGTCCTACTTGCTGCTTCATCTGGTAATAATTCATTTTTCCCACTTGCCAGGTATCTCAAAAGTGAGTATTTTGCTACTTGCTTCTGTGTCTCCAATTTAGGAATTTCTCCCACTTGCCAGTTATCTCAAATCTGAGGGTTTTCGTATTTGCTGCTGTGTCTCGAATGTGGGTGTTGTCCCACTAGATATGTATCTCAAAATGGGGTATTTTCCTACTTGCTGCTTTACTTCAACTTTAGGCATTTCTTCCACTAGCCAGGTATTTCAAATCTGAGTGTTTTCCTACATGCTGTTTTGTCTCGAATTTAGGCATTTATTCCACTTGCCAGGTATCTCAAATCTGAGTGTTGTCCTACTTGCTGCTTTGTCTTGAATGAAGGAATTTTTCCCACTTGCCAGGTATCTCAAAATGGATTGTTTTCCTACTTGCTGTTGTGTCTCAAATGTAGGTGTTTTTACAACTTGCAAGATATCTCAAATCTGAGTATTGTCTTACTTGATGCTTTATCAGGAATTAAGGCATTTTTCCCACTTGCCAGGTATCTCAAAATGGAGTGTTTTTCTACTTGATGATGTGTCATGAATTTAGGTGTTGTCCCACTAGACATGCATCTTAATTGGGGTATTTTCCTACTTAATGCTGTTCCTCAAATTCAGGCATTTCTTCCACTAGCCAGGTATCTCAAATCTGAGTTTCTTCCTACTTTCTGGTATGTCTTGAATGTAGGTGATTTTACCACTTGCCAGATATCTCAAATCTGAGAGTTGTCCTACTTGCTGCTTTATCTGGAATTAAGCCATTGTTCACACTTGCCAGGTATTACAGGTATTTTCCTACTTGCTGCTGTGTCTCTAATTTAGGCATTTCTCCTATTTGCCAGATATCTCAAATCTGAGTGTTTTCCTACCTGCTTCTGTGTCTCAAATGTAGGTGTTGTCCCACTAGACATGTATCTCAATATGTGGTATTTTCCTACTTGCTACTGTACCTCAAATTTAGGCATCTCTTCCACTAGCCAGGTATCTCAAATCAAAGTGTTTCCTTACTTGCTGCAGTGTATTGAATTTAGGCATTTCTCCCACTTGCCAGTTATCTCAAATCTGAGTGTTTTCCTATTTGCTGATGCGTCTCACATCTAGGTAATTTTACCACTTGCCAGATATCTCAAATCTGAGCGTCTTCCTACTTGCTGGTGAACTGCAAATTAATGTGTGGGTATCTCACATCTGAGTATTTTTACATTTGCTGCTGTGGCTCATATATAGGCATTTTTCCCCACTAGCCAGGTATTTCAAATCTAAGTTTTATGCTTTTTTGCTGCTGTGTCTAGAATTTACGTGTTTTTTCCACTAGCCAGGCATCTCAAATCTGAGCGATTTCTTACTTGTTGCTGTGTCTTGATTTTAGGCATATTGTCCCACTTGCCTGGTATCTCAAATCTGAGTATGTGTCTACTTAGTGCTGCACCACAAATGTAGGTGTCTCTCCCAAATAACAGATGTCTAAAATCTGAGTGTTTTCCTACTTGCTGCTGCATTTCAAATTAATTGAGGTTTTTTCTCCCATTAGCGAGAGTCTGAGTGTTTTTTCATTTGCTGCTGTGTCTTCTATTTAGGTATTTTTCCCCACTAGCCAGGTATATGAAACCTGAGTGTTATCGTTTTTGCTGCTCTGTCTCAAATTTAATTTCCAAGTATCTCAAATCTGATTGTTTTCCTACTTGATGCTGTGTCTTGGATTTTGCCATTTCCCCCCCTTGCCAGGTATCTCAAATCTGAGTGATTTTCTACTTATTGCTTTGTCTGGAATGAAGTCATTTTTCCCACTTACCAGTTATCTGAAAAATGAGTGCTTTCCGACTGTATCTCGAATTTAGGGATTTCTCCTATTTGCCATTTATCTCAAATCTTAGTGTTTTTCTATTTGCTGTTGGGTCTCGAATTTAGGTGTATGGCCACTAGACAAGTATCTCAAATCTGAGTGTTTTACTACTTGCTTCTTTATCTGGAATAAAGGAATGTTTCACACTTGCCAGGTATCTCAAAACTGAATAGTTTCCTACTTGCTGCAGTGTCTTGAATTTAGAGATTTCTCCCACTTGCCAGATATCTCAAATCTGAGTGTTTTCCTACTTGCTGCTTGATCTGGAATGAAGGCATTTTTCCCACTTGCCAGTTATCCCAAAACTGAATATTTTCCTACTTGCTGCTGTGTCTCGAATGTAGGTGATGTTACTACTTGCCAGATATCTCAAATCTGAGAGTTGTCCTACTTGTGGCTTTATCTGGAATGAAGGCATTTTTCCCACTTGCCAGGTATCTCAAAATGGAGTGTTTTCCTACTTGCTGCTGTGTCGCGAATTTAGGTGTTGGCCCACTAGACATGTATCTTAACTTAGGGTATTTTCCTACTTGCTGTTGTTCCTCAAATTTATGCATTTCTTCCACTTGCAACATATCTCAAATCTGAGGGTAGTCCTACTTGCTGCTGCATTTCAAATTTATTCATGTGTATCTCCCATTTACAAGGTATCACACATCTGAGTGTTTTTCCTTTTCCTGCTGTATCTCATATTTAGGCATTTGTCCCCTCTAGCCAGGTATCTCAAATCTGAGTGTTTTCCTACTTGCTGATATGTCTCAAATTTAGGTGTTGTCCCACTAGACATGCATCTCAAATGGGGTATTTTTCTACTTTCTGCTGTACCTCAGATTTAGGCATTTGTTCCACTAGCCGGGTATCTCAAATCTGAGTTTTTTCCTACTTTGCGCTGTGTCTTGAATTTAGGCATTTCTCCCACTTGCCAGGTATGTCAAATCTGAGTGTTTTCATATTTGCTGCTGTGTCTCGAATGTAGGTGATTTTACCACTTGCCAGATATCTCAAATCTGAGTGTTGTCCTACTTGCTGCTTGATCTGGAATGAAGACATTTCTACTATTTGCCAGGTATCTCAAATCTGAGCGTTTTCCTACTTGTTGCTGTGTCTTGAATTTAAGTAAGTTGTCCCACTTGCCTGGTACCTCAAATTTGAGTATGTTTCTACTTACTGCTGCATCACAAATGTAGGTGTCTCTCCCAAATAGCAGGTGTGTCAAATCTGAGTGTTTTTTCATTTGCTGCTGTGTCTCAAATTTAAGGTTTTCTACAACATGTCACGTGTCACAAATGTGAGTGTTTTTCTATTGCTGATGTGTCTCAAATTTCATCTTTTTACCACTAGCAAGGTATATCAAACCTGCGAGTTATTTTACTTGCTGCTGTGTCTCAAATGTAGGCATTTATTCCACTTGCCAGGTATTTCAAATTTAGGTGTTATCCCACTAGACATGTATCTGAAATCTGAGTGTTTTCCTACTTGTTGCTGTGTCTTTAATTTTGGCATTTCTACCACTAGCCAGGTATCTCAAATCGGAGTGTTTTCTGACTTGCTGCAGTGTCTTGAATTTAGGCATTTCTCCCACTTGCCAGTTATCTCAAATCTGAGTGTTTTCCTATTTGCTGATGTGTCTCGCATCTAGCTGATTTTACCATTTGCGAGATATCTCAAATGTGAGTGTTTTCCTACTTGCTGCTGAACTTCAAATGAATGTATGTGTATCTCCCATTTACAAGGAATCTCACATATGAGTGTTTTTTCATTTGCTGCTGTGTGTCATATTGAGGCATTTTTCCCCACTAGCCAGGTATTTCAAATCTAAGTGTTATCCTTTTTGCTGCTGTGTCTTGAATTTACATGTTTTTCCACTAGCCAGTACCTCACATCTGATTTTTTTCCTAATTGTTGCTGTGTTTTGTATTTAGGCATTTCTCCCACTTGACAGGTATCTCAAATCTGAGTGTTTTCTTACTTGCTTCTGTGTCTCGAATTTAGGTGTTGTCCCACTAGACATGTTACTCAAAATGGGGTTTCTTCCTACTTGCTGCTGTACCTCGAATTTAGGCATTTCTCCTATTTGCCATTTATCTCAAATCTTAGTGTTTTTCTATTTGCTGTTGGGTCTCAAATTTAGGTGTTGGCCCACTAGACAAGTATCTTACATCTGAGTGTTTTCATACTTGCTGCTGCACTTCAAATTTAGGTGTATCTCCCGCTTGCCAGGTATCCCAAATCTGAGTGTTTTTTTTCGTTTGCTTCGCTGTCTCATATTTAGGCATTTTTCACAATTGTCAGGTATCTTAAATCAGAATGTCTTCCTACCTTCTGCTGTGTCTAGAATGTAGGCATTTCCCCCACTAGCAAGGTATCTCAAATTTGAGTATTATCCTACGTGCTGCTGTGTCTTGAATGTAGCCATTTCTCCCACTTGCCAGGTAACTCAAATATGAGTGTTTTTCTACTTGCTTCTGTGTCTCATATTTAGGCATTTTTCCCAATAGCCAGGTATCTCAAATGTGAGTGTTTCCTACTTGCTGCTGTCTCTCGAATATAGGCATTTCCCCCACTTGCCAGGTGTCTCAAAGCTTTGTATTTTCGTACTTGCTGCTGTGTTTGAAATTAAGGCATTTTTCCAACTTGCCAGGTATCTCAAATCTGAGTGTTTTTCTACTTGCTGCTGTACCTCAAATTTAGGCGTATGTCCCACTTGCCAGGTATCTCACATCTGAGTGTTTTTTCGTTTGCTGTTGTGTTTCACATATAGGTGTTTTGCCCTCTTGGCATTTAGCTGAAATCTGAGTGTTATCCTGTTTGCTGCTGTGTTTCGAATTTACATGTTTTTTCCACTAGCCAGGTATCTCAAATCTGAGTGTTTTCCTACTTGCTGCTGTTTCTTGAATGTAGGTATTTCTCCCACTTGCCAGGTATCTCAAAACTGAGTGTTTTCCTACTTACTGTGTGTCTAAAATTTAGGTGTTTTCCCCACTAGCCAGGTATGTCAAATCTGAGTGTTTTCCTACTTACTGTGTGTATAAAATGTAGGCGTTTTCCCCACTAGCCAGGTATGTCAAATCTGAGTGTTTTCCTACTTGCTGCTGTGTCTCAAATCTAGACATTTTTCCCACTAGCCAGGTATCTCAAATATGAATGTTTTCCTACTTGCTGCTGTTTCTCAAATATAGGCATTTTTCCCCCTAGCCAGGTATCTCAAATATGAATGTTTTCCTACTTGCTACCGTGTCTGGAATGAAGGCATTTTTCCAACTTGCCAGGTATCTCATATCAGAGTGTTTTCCTACTTGCTGCTGTACCTCAAATGGAGGCGTATCTCCCTCTTGCCAGGTATCTGAAATCTGAGTGTTTTTTTTCATTTGCTGCTTTGTCTCAAATGTAGGTGTTTTCCCACTAGCCAGGTATCTCAAATATGAATGTTTTCCTACTTGCTACCGTGTCTGGAATGAAGGCATTTCTCCCACTTGCCAGATATCTCAAATCTCAGTGTTTTCCTACTTGCTGATGTGTCTCATATATAGGCATTTTCCCACTAGCCAGGTATCTCAAATTTGAGTGTTTACCTACATGATGATATGTCTTGAATATCGGCCATTTCCCGACTAGGCAGGTATCTAAAATATGAGTGTTTTCCTGCTTGCTGCTGTGCCTCGAATTTTGATTTTTCCCCCACTAGCCAGGTATCTTAAATCTGAGAGTTATCCTACTTGCTGCTTTGTGTCAAATGTAGGCATTTTTCACAATAGCCAGGTATCTCAAGTGATGTCCTACTTGCTGCTGTTTCTGGAAAAGGCATATTTCCCACTTACCAAGTATCTATAAATGGAGTGTTTTCGCAATTGCTGCTGTACCTCAAATTTAGGCATTTCTTCTTCCAGCCAGGTATCTCAAATCTGCGTGTTTTTTCCTACTTGTTTCAGTGTCTTGAATTTAGGCCTTTCTCCCACCTGTCAGGTATCTCAAATCAGAGTGTTTTCCTACTTGCTGCTGTACCTCAAATGTAGGCATTTCACACACTTGCCATGTATCTCAAATGTGAGTTTTTTCCTACTTGCTCCTGTCTCTCGAATATAGTAATTTCCCCCACTTGCCTGGTATCTCAAATCTGAGTGTTTTCCTGCTTGCTGCTGCGCCACACATGTAGGTGTATTTCCCAATTACCAGGTGTCTGAAATCTGAATGTTTTTCATTTGCTGCTGTGTCTCAAATTTAGTTTTTTTTGCAACTTGCCATGTATCCAAAATGTGAGTATTATCCTGTTGCTGATGTGTCTTCAATTTCAGTTTTTTACCACTAACAAGGTTTCTCAAATCTGAGTTATCCTTCTTGCTGCTGTGTCTAGAATGTAGGTGTTTTTACCACTTGCCAGACATCTCAAATCTAAGTGTTTTCCTACTTGCTGCTGTGTCTAGAATGTAGGTGTTTTTACCACTTGCCAGGTATCTCACATCTGAGTGTTTTCATACTTGCTGCTGCACTTCAAATTTAGGTGTATCTCCCACTTGCCAGGTATCCCAAATCTGAGTGTTTTTTTTTCGTTTGCTGTGCTGTCTCATATTCAGGCATTTTTCACAATTGTCAGGTATCTTAAATCAGAATGAATTCCTACCTCCTGCTGTGTCTCGAATTTAGGCATTTCCCCCACTAGCAAGGTATCTCAAATTTGAGTATTATCCTACTTGCTCCTGTGTCTCATATTTAGGCATGTTTCCCACTAGCCGGATATCTCAAATGTAAGTGTTTTTTCATTTGCTGCTGTGTCTCATATTTAGGCATTTGTCCCACTGGGCATACATCTCAAATCTGAGTGTTATCCTGTTTGCTGCTGTGTTTCGAATTTACATGTTTTTCCTCTAGCCAGGTATCTGAAATCTGAGCATTTTCCTACTTGCTGCTGTGTCTTGAATGTAGCCATTTCTCCCACTTGCCAGGTAACTCAAATATGAGTGTTTTTCTACTTGGTTCTGTGTCTCATATTTAGGCATTTTTCCCAATAGCCAGGTATCTCAAATGTGAGTGTTTTCCTACTTGCTGCTTTGCCTGGAATGAAGTCATTTTTCCACTTGCCTGGTATCTCAAATCTGAGTGTTTTCCTACATGCTGATGCACCACAAATGTAGGTGTATTTCCCAATCACCAGGTGTCTCAAATCTGAATGTGTTTCATTTGCTGCTGTGTCTCAAATTTAGTTTTTTTGCAACTTGCCATGTATTCAAAATTTGAGTGTTTTTCTGTTGTTGATGTGTCTCCACAATTTCAGTTTTTTACCACTAACAAGGTTTCTCAAATCTGAGTTATCCTAATTGCTACTGTGTCTCGAATGTAGGTGTTTTACCACTTGCCAGACATCTCAAATCTAAGTGTTTTCGTACTTGCTGCTGTACCTCAAATGTAGGCATTTCACACACTTGCCATGTATCTCAAATGTGAGTTTTTCCTACTTGCTCCTGTCTCTCGAATATAGTAATTTCCCCCACTTGCCTGGTATCTCAAATCTGAATGTTTTCCTACATGCTGCTGCACCACAAATGCAGGTGTATTTCCCAATCACCAGGTGTCTCAAATCTGAATGTTTTTCATTTGCTGCTGTGTCTCAAATTTGTGCTATCCTATTTGCTGCTGTGTTTCGAATTTACATGTTTTTTCCTCTAGCCAGGTATCTCAAATCTGAGCATTTTCCTAATTGCTGTTGTGTCTTGAATGTAGGCATTTCTCCCACTTGCTAGGTAACTCAAATATGAGTGTTTTTCTACTTGCTTCTGTGTCTCATATTTAGGCATTTTTCCCAATAGCCACGTATCTCAAATGTGAGTTTTTTCCTACTTGCTGCTGTCTCTCGAATATAGGCATTTCCCCCACTTGCCTGGCATCTCAAATCTGAATGTTTTCCTACCTGATGCTGTGTCTCAAATGTAGAAACTATTCCTACTAACCAGACATCTCAATCCAGAGAGTAATCCTACTTGTTTATATGTCTTGAAATTAGGTGTTTTTTTCACTAGCCAGGTATCTCAAAGCTTTGTGTTTTCCTACTTGCTGCTGTGTTTGGAATTAAGGCATTTTTCCAACTTGCCAGGTATCTCAAATCTGAGTGTTTTTCTACTTGCTGCTGTACCTCAAATTTAGGCGTATGTCCCACTAGCCAGGTATCTCAAATCTGAGTTTTTTTTCGTTTGCTGCTGTGTATCAAATATAGGTGTTTTGCCCGCTTGGCATTTAGCTGAAATCTGAGTGGTATCCTGTTTGCTGCTGTGTTTCGAATTTTCATGTTTTTCCACTTGCCAGGTATCTCAAATATGAGTGTTTACCTACATGCTGATATGTCTTGAATATAGGCCTTTTCATGACTAGGCAGGTATCTGAAATATGAGTGTTTTCCTGCTTGCTGCTGTGTCTCGAATTTCAGCTTTTCTCCCGCTAGCCAGGTATCTTACATCTGAGAGTTATCCTACTTGCTAATTTGTCTCAAATGTAGGCATTTTTCACAATAGCCAGTGTTTTCCCACTTTCTGCTGTGTCTGGAATGAAGGCATTTTTCCCACTTGACAAGTGTCGCAAAACTCAGTGTTTTGCTACTTGCTGCTGTGTCTCGAATTTAGGTGTTGTCCCACTACACATGTATCTCAAAATGGGGTATTTTCCTACTTGCTGCTGTACCTAAAATCTAGGCATTTCTTCCACTGGCCAGGTATCTCAAATCTTGAGTATTTTCTTACTGGCTGTTGTGTCTTAAATGTAGGCCTTTCTCCCACCTGCCAGCCATCTCAAATCTGAGTGTTTTCCTACTTGCTGCTTTGTCTGGAATGAAGTCATTTTTCTACCTGCCAGGTTTCTCAAATCTGAATGTTTTCCTACTTGCTGCTGTACCTCAAATGTAGGCATTTCTCCCACTTACCATGTATCTCAAATGTTAATTTTTTCCTACTTGCTGGTGTACCTCAAATATAGGCATTTCCCACACATGCCTGGTATCTCAAATCTGAGTGTTTTTCTACTTGTTGCTGCACCACAAATGTAGGTGTATCTCCCAATTACCAGGTGTTTCAAATCTGAATGTTTTTCAATTACTGCTGTGTCTCAAACCTAGCGTTTTCTACAACTTGCCATGTGTCACAAATTTGAGTGTTTTCCTATTGCTGATGTGTCTGAAATTTCAGTTTTTTTTACCAATAGCAAGGTTTCACAAATCTGAGAATGATCCTACTTGCTGCTGTGTCTCAAATTCAGAAATGTATACCACTTGCCAGGTATCTCAAATCAGAGTGTTTTCCTACTTGCGCTGTCTCTCAAATGTATGTGTTTTTACTACTTGCCAGATTTCTCAAATCTGTGCGTTTTCCTACTTGCTGCTGCACTTCACATTTAGGTGTATCTCCCACTTGCCAGGTATCTCAAATCTGAGTGTTTTTTTTTCATTTGCTGCGCTGTCTCATATTTAGTTATTTTTACCAATAGCCAGGCATCTCAAATCAGTGTCTTCCTACTTCCTGCGGTGTCTCAAATTTACATGTTTTCCCAATAGACAGGTATGTCAAATCTTAGTGTTTTCTCACTTGCTGCTGTTGAAAGAACAAAGAAATATCGAGGCTGTGTACCAAAAAGGAAATACACCAATCACGGGCTAAAAAGAATCACAGATCTTTTATTACTGTACAGTTTACAAAGCAAAACAGATAGCTATCTGGCTCCCAACACCTTACATTGTGTGCCAGCCGACAAGCAGAGATGAGAGAGTGCTGAACATCTAAACACTCGCGTTTTTATACAATTCATGTAATATTGTCCAGCCTCTCTTCATGTTAATAATTGATGGTCTAGAATTCGTGCCTAGTTCACATACAAATTTTACAATATTATGCGAAGGATTACATAAGTTTGTATTTCCATGAAGACACAGTTGTGATGTATCTTCTTGGATCCCGCGTAAGCACTGTTCCAAGTTACTTCACAATGTAGTTCAGCTAAAGCATACGCTCAAGGTTTGCTCTTCATTGTCCCAATGTTTATACACGAATGAGGCTTGTGAGCGCAGACAACACTTGAATGACACTTTATATGAAGCACAAGGTCTCTTTGCTCAGTCTAAACAGTCGGCTCTCGGACAACCTAAAAATTAACAGAACTCAAAGGTGGGAAGGCTTGTCCACAAGATAAAAACATAATCCACCATTTTAGAATGTAGAACACACGAGTGAAAATCAAAATGGTGGATGAATCTTAAAATGGTGGCGAAGTTGAACTCAAAAATCAGAACTTTGCAACGCGGTTTTCCGTGTAGCGCGAATAAGCTTAGGCCAATATGAACACTAAGGAGGCACTATATAATTACTGTTTAACACTGTGTTTATCCTATTTGCCATGTATCTCAAATCTGAGTGTTTTCCTTATGGCTGCTATGTATCGAATTTAGGTGTTGTCCTACTAGACATGTATCTAAAATCAGAGTGTTTTCCTACATGCTGTTGTACCTCAAATGTAGGCATTTCTTCCATTAGCCAAGTATCTCAATCTGAGTGTTTTCCTACTTGCTGCTGAGGCTCAAATATAGGCATGTCCCCCACTTGCCTGGTATGTCAAATATGAATGTCTTCCTACTTGCTGCTGCTGCAATGCAAATTTAGGCATATTTCCCACTTACCAGATTTCTCAAATCTGAATGTTTTTACATTAGCTGCTTTGTCTCAAATGTAGAAATTGTTCCTACTAGCCAGGCATATCAATCCAGAGCGTAATTGTACTTGTTTCTATGTCTTGAATGTAGGTGTTTTTCTCACTAGCCAGGTATCTCAAAGCGTTTTTTTTTCCTAATTGCTGCTGTGTTTGGAATTAAGGCATTTTTCCATCTTGCCAGGTATCTCAAATCTGAGAGTTTTCCTACTTGCTGCTGTACCTCAAATTTAGGCGTATCTCCCACTTGCCAGGTATCTCAAATATGAGTGTTTTTTCATTTGCTGCTGTGTCTCAAATGTAGGTGTTTTGCCCTCTTGGCATTTATCTGAAATCTGAGTGTTTTCCTAACTGCTGCTATGTCGCATTTTTCCCAGTAGCCAGGTATTTTAAATCTGAGAGTTATCCTACTTGCTGCTTTGACTTAAATGTAAGTATTTTTCACAATAGCCAGGTATCTCTAGTGTTTTCCTACTTGCTGCTGTGTCTGGAATGAATGGTGTTTTCCCACTTGCCAGGTATCTAAAATCAGAGTGTGTTCCTACTTGTTGCTGTACCTCAATTGTAGGTGTATCTCCCACTTGCCAGATCTCTCAAATCGGATAGTTTTTTAATGTGCTGCTGTGTCTCAAATGTAGTTGTTTTGTCCACTGGCCAGGTATCTCAAATCTGAGTGTTTTCCTACTTGCTGCTGTGTCTCGAATTTAGGCATTTCTCCCTTTTGGCAGGTATCCCAAATCTGAGTGTTTTCCTACTTGCTACTTGGTCTCAAATGTAGGTGTTTTTCCCACTAGGCAGGTATCTCAAATCTGAGTGTTTTCCTACTTACTGTGTGTCTCAAATTGAGGTGTTTTCCACACTGGCCAGGTATGTCAAATCTGAGTGTTTTCTTACATGCTGCTGTGTCTCTTATTTAGAAATATTTCCCACTAGCCAGGTATCTCGAATCTTTGCTTCTGCCTTTGCTCCCCCTCTCCCCTGCTGATCTGTTCTCTCTTGGCATTGTACACCTGGCCACCCTCTGTACTTTGGGCCCAGGTTCCTGTTCACCCTGCTACCCTCACGGACTGCCTAGGGGCCACCTGTTGCACTGGGGTCTGTATCTGTACCCATACAGTCCCCGCTTTTTTCTTTCTGCACTTACAGACCTACCCTGTCTGCTGCCTTAAACCCATCACTTGCCAATTGCTGGATGCACTTCCACTGTTTGTTGCCTTTATTATTTATTTATTTATTATTTATCTGCTTCTCCTTTGCTCCGCACTCTCCACTTCTCCACCTTCAATGCACTTTTCCCCTCCCCCTCTCCCATGCATTTGGGCGTTCTCAATGTCACTGGGCCTAGTAAGATCATTGTTTTGTTCTCCCCTGTTCCACTCCCTTGCCTTGTTGCACTATGAAACACTTGTGTAGGAGTGCAATAGAAATAAAATATCAATATCAATATCAATACTTGCTATGTTTCACAAATCCTTGCTTCACTGTCTCATATTTAGATGTTTTCCCATTAGCCAGGTATGTCAAATCTGAGTGTTTCCTACTTGCTGCTGTGTCTTGAGTTTAGGCATTTTCTTCACTTGCCAGGTATCTCATAACTGAATGTTTTCCTACTTGCTGCTGTACCACAAATGTAGGGATTTCTCCCACTTGCCATGTATCTCAAATTTGAGTGTTTTGCTACTTTCTGCTGTCTCTTGAATATAGGCATTTCCCACACTTGCCTGGTATCTCAAATCTGTGAGTTTTTCTGCTTACTGTGTGTCTCAAATGTTTGCATTTTTCCCACTACCCAGGTATCTCAAAACTCGGTGTTTCCCTACTTGCTGTTGTGTCATCAAATTGAGTTGTTTCCCCACTCGCCAAGTATCTAAAATCTGAGTGTTTTCCTACTTGCTACTGCACCTCAAATGTAGGCATTTATCCCACTAGCCAGGTATCTAAAATCTGAGTGTTTTCCTACTTGCAGCTGTGTCTTGAATGTAGGTATTTCTCCCACTTGCCAGGTATCTCAAAACTGAGTGTTTTCCTAGTTACTGTGTGTCTAGAATTTAGGCGTTTTCCCCACTAGCCAGGTATGTCAAATCTGAGTGTTTTCCTACTTGCTGCTGCATCTCAAATCTAGACATTTTTCCCACTAACCAGGTATCTCAAATATGAATATTTTCCTACTTGCTGCTGTGTCTCAAATATAGGCATTTTTCCTTCCAGCCAGGTATCTCAAATCAGAATGTTTTCCTACTTGCTGCTGTACCTCAAATGGAAGTGTATCTCCCTCTTGTCAGGTATCTGAAATCTGAGTGTTTTTTCATTTGCTGCTTTGTCTAACAGTTTAGGTATTTTTCCCACTAAGCAGGTATCTCAAATCCGAGTTTTTTCCTACTTGCTGTTGTATCTCAAATCTTGGTGTTTACCTACTTGCTGCTGTACCTCAAGTTTAGGCATTTCTCCCACAACCAGGTATCTCAACTCTGAGTATTTTCCTACTTGCTGCTGTGTCTAGAATATAGGTGTTTCTTCCACTTGCCAGGTATCTCAATGTGAGTGTTTTTTCATTTCCTGCCATGTCTCAAATGTAGGTGTTTTTGCAACTTATCCAGAACAGGATTGCAAGACTTGTCCTTGGCCTCAAACCCTAAGATCGTATCTCTCCAGCTCTGAAATCTCTCCATTGGCTCCCAGTGGATGCAAGGATTAAATTCAAAACCCTCTGCATTGTCCACAAGACTTTCAGGGGCCTGGGTCCAAAATACCTTCTGCAATCCCTATGCAAATACCTCCCCTCTCGGGCTCTTCGCTCCTCTACCTCTAACTGCCTCAGGGCCAGTCATTTATCAAAGAAACGAGCTGGGGGTAGATCTCTGTCTTCAGCTGGGGCCTCCCTCTGGAACAGCCTCCCTGCCACTCTAAAACCTTGCCAAGTATCTCAAAACTGAGTGTTTTCCTACCTGCTGCTGTGTCTCGAACGTAGGCATTTTTCCTATTTGCCAGGTATCTCAAATCTCAGTGTTTTCCTACTTGCTGCTGTGTATCAAATATAGGTGTTGTCCCGACTAGCAGGGCATCTCAAATTTCAGTGTTATCCTACTTGCTGATGTATCTCATATTTAGGCATTTTTCCCACTAGCCATGTATCTCAAATGTGAGTGTTTTTCTACTTACTGTGTGTCTCAAATTTAGGCATTTTTCCCACTAGCCAGGTATGTCAAATCTGAGTGTTTTCCTACTTGCTGCTGTGTCTCATATTTAGGCATTTTTCCCACTAGCCAGGTTAATCAAATCTGAGTGTATTCTTATTTGCTGATGTTTCTCGAATTTCATTTTTTCCCCAGTAGACAGGTATGTAAAATTTAAGTGTTTTCCTACCTGCGGCTGTAACTCAAATTTAGGCATTTCTCCCACGTGCCATGTATCTGAAATCTGAGAGTTATCCTACTTGTTGCTGTGTCTCAAATTTAGGCATTTCTCCTATTTGCCAGGTATCTCAAATCTAAGTGTTTTCCTACTTGCTGCTGTATATCGAATTTAGGTGTCGTTCCACTAGCAAGTTATCTCAAATTTGAGGGTTATCCTACTTGCTGCTTCGTCTCATGTGTAGGCATTTTTCCCACTAGCCATGTCTCTCAAATGTGAGTGTTTTTCTACTTACTGTGTGTCTCGAATTTAGGCATTTTTCCCACTAGCCAGGTATCTCAAAACTCAGTGTTTTCCTACTTGCTGCTGTGTCTTGACTTGAGGTGTGTTCCCACTAGCCAGTATCTAAAATCTGAGTGTTTCCTACTTGCTGCTGCACCTCAAATGTAAGCATTTCTCCCACTAGCCAGGTATCTCAAATCTGGTTGTTTTCCTACTTACCGTGTGTGTCAAATTTAGGCAATTTTTCCACTAGCCAGGTATCTCAAAACTCAATATTTTCCTACTAGCTGATGCGTCTCGAATTGAGGTGTTTTCCCACTTGCCAAGTATCTAAAGTCTGAGTATTTTCCTACTTGCTGCTGCACCTGAAATGTAGGCATTTCTCCCACTAGCCAGACATCTATAATCTGCAAATTTTCCTAGTTGCTGATGTGTCTCGAATATAGGTGCTCCGCCCACTTGCAAGGTATTTTAAATCTGAGTGTTTTCCTATTTGCTGCTGTACCTCAAATTTAGGCTTATCCTCACATACCAGGTGTCTCACATGTGATTGTTTTTTCATTTACTGCTGTGTCTCAAATTTAGGTTTTTTCCCCAATAGGCAGGTATCTCAAATCTCAATGTTTTCCTACTTGCTGCTGTGTCTCGACTTGAGATGTGTTCCCACTGGCCAGTATTTAAAATCTTAGTGTTTTCCTACTTGCTTCTGCACCCCAAATGAAGGCATTTCTCCCACTAGCCAGGTATCTACAATCTGAGCATTTTCGTAGTTGCTGCTGTGTCTCGAATATAGGTGCTCTGCCCACTTGCCAGGTATTTTAAATCTGATTGTTTCCTATTTGCTGCTGTACCTCAAATTTAGGCCTATCCTTCACATACCAGGTGTCTCATATCTGATAGTTTTCCTACTTGCTGCTGTGTCTTGAATGTAGGTGATTTTACCCCTTGCCAGGTATCTCATATCTGAGTGTTTTTTCATGTTCTGCTGTCTCTCATATTTAGGCATTTTTTCCACTAGCCAGGTATCTCAAATCTGAGTGTTTTCCTACTTGCAGCTTTGTCTCATATTTAGGCATGTTTCCCACTAGGCAGGTATCTAAAATATGAGTGTTTTCCTACCTGCTGCTGTAACTCAAATTTAGGCATTTCTCCCACTTTCCATGTACCTCAAATCTGAGTGTTTTCTTATTGCTGATAGGTCTCAAATTCCAGCTTTTTACAACTAGCAAGGTATCTCAAATCTAAGTGTTATCATACTTGCTGCTGTGTCTCGAATTTAGGTATTTATTCCAGTTGCCAGGTATCCAAAATCTAAGTGTTGTCCCATTTGCTGCTTTGTCTGGAATCAAGGCATTATTCACACTTGCCAGGTATCTCAAAACTGAATTTTTTCGTACTTGCTGCTGTGTCTCGAATTATGGCATTTCTCCTATTTGCCAGGTATCTGAAATCTGAGTGTTTTCCTACTTGCTCCTGTGCCTCGAATTTAGGTGTTGTCCCACTAGACATGTATCTCAAAATGGGGTATTTTCCTACTTGCTGCTGTACCTCAAATGTAGCCATTTTTTCCACTAGCCAGGTATCTCAGATCTGAGTGTTTTCATACTTGCTGCTGTGTCTAGAATTTAGCCCTTTTCCCCACTCCAGGTGTCTCAAAGCTGGGTGGTTTCCAACTTGCTGCTGTGTCGTGTCTTGAATGTAGGTGATTTAACCACAGATATCTCAAATCTGAGTGTTTTAATACTTGCTGCTGCACTTCAAATTGTGGTGTATCTCCCACTTGCCAGGTATCTCACATCAGAGTCTTTTTTGATTTGCTGCTGTGTCTCATATATAGGCCTTTTCCCACTAGCCATTTATCTCAAATCTGAGTGTTATCCTTTTTTCTGCTTTGTCTTGAATTTGCATGTTTTTTCCACTAGCCAGATATCTCAAATGTGGCTGTTATCCATTTTGCTGCTGTGTCTTGAATTTACATGTTTTTTCCACTAGCAGGTATCTCAAATCTGAGTTTTTTTACTTGCCGCACTGTCTCGAATGTAGGTGATTTTATGAATTGCCAGATATCTCAAATCTGAGTGTTTTCCTACTTGCTGCCGTGTCTCATATTTAGACATTTTTCCCACTAGCCAGGTATCTCAAAACAGAGTGTTATCCTACCTGCTTCTATGTCTCAAGTGGAGGCATGTTTCCCACTAGAAAGGAATCTCAAATCTGAATGTGTAGCTACTTGCTGCTTTGTGTCAAATATTGGTGTTTCTCCCACTTGCCATGTATCACACATCTGAGTGTTTTCCTACACTCTGCTCTGTCTCGTATGTAGAGGTTTTTCCTCCTAGCAGAGTATGTAAAACCGGAGTGTTTTCCTACTTGCTGCAGTGTCCCAAATGTAGTCATTTTTCCCCACTAAATGGGTATCTCAATTCAGAGTGTTTTCCTACTTGCTGCTATGTCTTGAATTTAGGTGTTTTCCCACTAGCCAAGTATCTGAAATCAAAGTGTTTTCCTACTTGCTGCTATGTCTTGAATTTAGGCGCATCTCCCACTTGTCAGGTATCTCAAATCTGAGTGTTTTATCATTTGCTGCTGTGTCTCAAATATAGGAGTTTTGCCCACTACCAAGGTATTTCAGATATTTCTTAAATATAGTCATTTCCCCAACTAGACAGGTTTCTGAAATCTGAGAGTTATTCTACTTGCTGCTTTGTCTCAAATTTAGGCATGTTTCACACTGGCCAATTATCTCAAATCTGAGTGTCTTCCTGCTTCCTGCTCCCTGCTCTGTCTCGAATTTAGGTGTTTTCCGACTAGCCAAGTATCTCAAATCTTAGTGTTTTCCTTCTTGCTGCTGTGTCTCAAATGTAGGTGTTTCTCCCACTTGCCATGTATCACAAATCTTAGTGTTTTCCTACTTACTGCTGTGTCTCGAATACAGGCATTCTTCCCACTACCCAGATATTTCAAATCAGCGTGCGATCCTGCATGCTGTTATTTCTCAAAAGTAGGTGTATTTCCCATTAACCAGGTATCGTAAGTAGTTAAATCTGAGTGATTTCCTACTTGTAGCTGTGTCTCGAATTGAGCTGTTTTCTCACTAGTATCTCAAATCCAAGTGTTTTCCTACTGGCTGGAGTACTTCAAATTTAGGCATGTATCCCACTATCCAGGTATCTTAAATCTGAGTGTTTTCCTACTTGTTACTGTGTCTCGAATATAGGTGTTTCCCCCACTTGCACTGTATCTCAGATATGAATGTTTTTTCATTTACTGCTTTGTCTCAAATGTAGGTGTTTTACCCACTTAGCAGGTATCTCAAATCTGTGAGTTATCCCACTTGCTGCTGTGTCTCAAATTTAGGCATTGTTCCCCAATAGCCAGGTATCTCAAATCTGAATGTCTTCTTACTTGCTGATATGACTGGAATGAAAGCATTTTTGCAACTTGCCAGGTATCTCAAATCTTTGTGTTTTCCTACTTGCTGCTGTACCTCAAATTTAGGTGCATCTACCACTTGCCAGGTATCTCAAATTCGAGTGTTTTTTTATTTGCTGCTGTGTCTCAAATGTGGGTGTTTTGACCAGTTGCCAGGTATCTGAAATCTGTTTTCCTGCTTGGTGCTGTGTCTCGAATTTCCACTTTTTCCCCAATAGCCAGGTATCTCAAATCTGAGTGGCTTCCTGCTGTGTCTCGAATGTAGGCATTTTCCCCACTAGCCCGGTATCTCAAAACTCAATGTTTTCTTGTTGCTCTGTCTCAAATGTAGGTTTTTTTTTCCCCATCTAGCCCGGTATTTCAATTCTGAGTGTTTTCCTAAATTCTGCTGTGTTTCAAATATGGGTGTTTTCCCCACTTGCCAGGTATTTCATATCTGAGTGTTTTCCTACGTGCTACTGTGTCTCATATTTAGGCATTTTCTGCACGAGCCAGGTATCTGAAATCTAAGTATGTTCCAACTTGCTGCTGTCCTCGAATTTAGATGTTTTCCCACTAGACAAGTATCTAAAATATTAGTGTTTTCCTACTTGCTGCTCTGACTCATATTTAGACATTTTTCCCACTACCCAGGAACATGAAATCAGAGTGTTTTCGTACTTGCTGCTGCATCTGTAATTCAGGCATTTTTCCCACTAGCCAGATATCTAATGTCATCACGTTATCCTACTTGCTGTGTCTCAAATGTATGTGTTTCCCACTAGCCAGGTATCTTAAATCTGAGTGTTTTCCTATGTACTGCTCTGTCTCGAATTGAGATGTTTTCCAACTAGCCAAGTATGTCAAATCCAAGTGTTTTCCTACTTGCCTCAGTACCTCAAATTTGGCATTTTTCCCACTAGCCAGGTATCTCAAATCTAATTGTTGTCTTACTTGCTGCTGTGTCTTGAATGTAGGTGTTTCCCCCAACTTGCCAAGGTATCTCAAATCTGATTGTGTTTTCATTTGCTGCTGTGTCTCAAATGTAGGTGTTTTGCCCACTTAACAGGTATCTCAAATATGGGTGTTATCTTACTTTCTGTTGTTTCTCGAATTTCAGCTTTTTTCCCCACTAGCCAGGTATCTCAAATCTTAGAGTTATCCTACTTGCTGCTGTGGCTAAAATGTAGGTATTTTTCACACTAGCCAGATATCTCAAGTGTTTCCTACTCGCTGCTGCATTTGGAATGAAGGTGTTTTACCCACTTGCCAGGTATCTAAAATCTGCGTGTTTTCCTGCCTGCTGCTGTACCTCAAATTAAGTTGTAGCTCCCACTTGACAGGTATCTCAAACCTGAGTGTTTTTTAGTTTGCTGTTGAGTTTCAAATATAGGTGTTTTGCCCTCTTGGCATTTAGCTGAAATCTGACTGTTATCCTGTTTGCTGCTGTTGTTTCGAATTTACATGTTTTTTCCACTAGCCAGGTATCTCCAATCTGAGCATTTTCCTGCTTGCTGCTGTGTCTTGAATATAGGCATTTTCCCGACTAGCCAAGTATCTGAAATCTGAGCGCTTTCCTGCTTGATGCTGTGTCTCGAATTTCAGCTTTTTTCCCCACTAGACAGTGATCTAACATCTGAGAGTTATCCTACTTGCTGCTGTGTCTCAAATGTCTGCATTTTTCACACTAGCCAGATATCTGGAGTGTTTTGCTACTCGCTGCTGTATCTGGAATGAATGTGTTTTCCCCACTTGCCAGGCATCCAACATCTGAGTGTGTTCCTGCTTGCCACTGTACCTCAAATTTAGGTGTATCTCCCACTCTCCAGGTATCTCAAACCTGAGTATTTTTTAATTGTATGCTGTTTCTCAAATGTAGGTGTTTTGCCCACTTCTAAGGTATCTAAAATCTGAGTGTTTTCCTACTTGTTGCTGTGACCCATTTTTTGCCATTTTTCCCACTATCCAGGTATCTCAAATCTGAGTGCTTTCCTACATGCTGATATGCCTTGAATATATGCATTTTCCCCACTAGCCAGGTATCTGAAATCTGAGTGTGTCCCTGCTTGCTGCAGTGTCTCAAATTTCAGCTTTTTTGCCCACTAGCCAGGTAGCTCAAAATTGAGAGTAACCCTACTTGCTGCTGTGTCTCCGGTGTAGGCATTTTTCACACTAGCCAGATATCTCAAGTGTTTTGCTACCCGCTGCTGTATCTGGAATGAATGTGTTTTTCCCACTTGTCAGATATCTAAAATCTTACTGTTTATCTACTTGCTGCTGTACCTCAAATTTAGGTGAATTTCCCACTTGTCAGGTATCTTATACCTGAGTGTTTTTTTCATTTTCTGCTGTGTCTCAAATGTAGGTGTTTTCTCACTTACGAGGTATTTCACATCTAAGTTTTTCCCTATTTGCTGCTGTTTCTCAAATTTAGGCATTTCTCTCACTTACCAGGTATCAGAAATCTGAGTGTTTTCCTACGTGCTGCTGTGTCTCATATTTAGGCATTTTCCCCACTAGCCAGGTATCTCAAAACTCAGTGTTTTACTGCTGCTCTGTCTCAAATGTAGGTTTTTTTTCCCACTAGCCAGGTATCTCAAATCTGAGTGTTTTCCTAAATTATGCTATGTTTCAAAAATGGGTGTTTCCCCCACTTGCCAGGTATTTCATATCTGAGTGTTTTCCTACTTGCTACTGTGTCTCCATTTTTGTCATTTTTCCCACTTGCCAGTTATCTCAAATCTGAGTGTTTTCCTACTTGCTGTTGGTCTCATATTTAGACATTTTCTGCACGAGCCAGGTATCTGAAATATAAGTGTGTCCCAAACTTGCTGCTGTTCCTTGAATTTAGATTTTTTCCCACTAGACAAGTATCTCAAATATTAGTGTTTTCCTACTTGCTGCTCTGACTCATATTTAGATATTTTTCCCACTACCCAGGAACATGAAATCAGAGTGTTTTCGTACTTGCTGCTGCATCTGTAATTCAGGCATTTTTCCCACTAGCCAGATATCTAATGTCATCATGTTATCCTACTTGCTGTGTCTCAAATGTATGTGTTTTCCCACTAGCCAGGTATCTTAAATCTGAGTGTTTTCCTATGTACTGCTCTGTCTCGAATTGAGATGTTTTCCAACTAGCCAAGTATGTCAAATCCAATTGTTTTCCTACTTTCCTCAGTACCTCAAATGTAGGCATTTCTCCCACTAGCCAGGTATCTCAAATCTAATTGTTGTCTTACTTGCTGCTGTGTCTTGAATATAGGTGTTTCCCCCAACTTGCCAATGTATCTCAAATCTGATTGCGTTTCCATTTGCTGCTGTGTCTCAAATGTAGGTGTTTTGCCCACTTAACAGGTATCTCAAATATGGGTGTTATCTTACTTTCTGTTGTGTCTCGAATTTCAGCTTTTTTCCCCACTAGCCAGGTATCTCAAATCTTAGAGTTATCCTACTTGCTGCTGTGGCTAAAATGTAGGTATTTTTCACACTAGCCAGATATCTCAAGTGTTTCCTACTCGCTGCTGCATTTGGAATGAAGGTGTTTTACCCACTTGCCAGGTATCTAAAATCTGTGTGTTTTCCTGCTTGCTGTTGTACCTCAAATTAAGTTGTATCTCCCACTTGACAGGTATCTCAAACCTGAGTGTTTTTTAGTTTGCTGTTGTGTTTCAAATATAGGTATTTTGCCCTCTTGGCATTTAGCTGAAATCTGACTGTTATCCTGTTTGCTGTTGTGTTTCGAATTTACATGTTTTTTTCCACTAGCCAGGTATCTCCAATCTGAGCATTTTCCTGCTTGCTGCTGTGTCTTGAATATAGGCATTTTCCCGACTAGCCAAGTATCTGAAATCTGAGCGCTTTCCTGCTTGATGCTGTGTCTCGAATTTCAGCTTTTTTCCCCACTAGACAGTGATCTAACATCTGAGAGTTACCCTACTTGCTGCTGTGTCTCCAGTGTAGGCATTTTTCACACTAGCCAGATATCTCAAGTGTTTTGCTACCCGCTGCTGTATCTGGAATGAAGGTGTTTTTCCCACTTGCCATATATCTAAAATCTTACTGTTCATCTACTTGCTGCTGTACCTCAAATTTAGGTGAATTTCCCACTTGCCAGGTATCTTATACCTGAGTGTTTTTTCCATTTTCTGCTGTGTCTCAAATGTAGGTGTTTTCTCACTTACGAGGTATTTCACATCTAAGTGTTTTCCTATTTGCTGCTGTTTCTCAAATTTAGGCATTTCTCTCACTTACCAGGTATCAGAAATCTGAGTGTTTTCCTACGTGCTGCTGTGTCTCATATTTAGGCATTTTCCCCACTAGCCAGGTATCTCAAAACTCAGTGTTTTACTGCTGCTCTTTCTCAAATGTAGGTTTTCTTTCCCACTAGCCAGGTATCTCAAATCTGAGTGTTTTCCTAAATTATGCTATGTTTCAAAAATGGGTGTTTCCCCCACTTGCCAGGTATTTCATATCTGAGTGTTTTCCTACTTGCTACTGTGTCTCCATTTTTGTCATTTTTCCCACTTGCCAGTTATCTCAAATCTGAGTGTTTTCCTACTTGCTGTTGTGTCTCATATTTAGACATTTTCTGCACGAGCCAGGTATCTGAAATATAAGTGTGTCCCAAACTTGCTGCTGTTCCTTGAATTTAGATTTTTTCCCACTAGACAAGTATCTCAAATATTAGTGTTTTCCTACTTGCTGCTCTGACTCATATTTAGACATTTTTCCCACTACCCAGGAACATGAAATCAGGGTGTTTTCGTACTTGCTGCTGCATCTGTAATTCAGGCATTTTTCCCACTAGCCAGATATCTAATGTCATCATGTTATCCTACTTGCTGTGTCTCAAATGTATGTGTTTTCCCACTAGCCAGGTATCTTAAATCTGAGTGTTTTCCTATTTACTGCTCTGTCTCGAATTGAGTTGTTTTCCAACTAGCCAAGTATGTCAAATCCAATTGTTTTCCTACTTGCCTCAGTACCTCAAATGTAGACATTTCTCCCACTAGCCAGGTATCTCAAATCTAATTGTTGTCTTACTTGCTGCTGTGTCTTGAATATAGGTGTTTCCCCCAACTTGCCAAGGTATCTCAAATCTGATTGTGTTTCCATTTGCTGCTGTGTCTCAAATGTAGGTGTTTTGCCCACTTAACAGGTATCTCAAATATGGGTGTTATCTTACTTTCTGTTGTGTCTCGAATTTCAGCTTTTTTCCCCACTAGCCAGGTATCTCAAATCTTAGAGTTATCCTACTTGCTGCTGTGGCTAAAATGTAGGTATTTTTCACACTAGCCAGATATCTCAAGTGTTCCCTACTCAATGCTGCATTTGGAATGAAGGTGTTTTACCCACTTGCCAGGTATCTAAAATCTGTGTGTTTTCCTGCTTGCTGCTGTACCTCAAATTAAGTTGTATCTCCCACTTGACAGGTATCTCAAACCTGAGTGTTTTTTAGTTTGCTGTTGTGTTTCAAATATAGGTGTTTTGCCCTCTTGGCATTTAGCTGAAATCTGACTGTTATCCTGTTTGCTGCTGTGTTTCGAATTTACATGTTTTTTCCACTTGTCAGGTATCTCCAATCTGAGCATTTTCCTGCTTGCTGCTGTGTCTTGAATATAGGCATTTTCCCGACTAGCCAAGTATCTGAAATCTGAGCGCTTTCCTGCTTGATGCTGTGTCTCGAATTTCAGCTTTTTTCCCCACTAGACAGTGATCTAACATCTGAGAGTTATCCTACTTGTTGCTGTGTCTCAAATGTAGGAATTTTTCACACTAGGTAAATATATAAAGTGTTTCCCTACTCAATGCTGTGCTTAAATGAAGGTGTTTTTTTACGACTAGCCATGAATCTTACATCTGAGTGTTTTCATACTTGCTGCTGTGTCTTGAATTGAAGTGTTTTCCCACTAGCCAAATATGTCAAATCCAAATGCTTTCCTACTTGCTGCAGTACCTCACATTTAAGCATTTATCCCAGATATCTCAAATCTGATTGTTGTTTCATTTGCTGCTGTGTCTCATATGCAGGTTGTTTGCCAATTTAGCAAGTATCTAAAATCTGAGTGTTTTCCTACTTACTGCTGTGTCTCGTAGTTAGGCATTTTTCCACTTGTCAGTTATCTCAAATCTGAGTGTTTCCTACTTGCTGCTGTACTTGAAATGTAGGCGGATCTTCCACTTGCAAGGTATCTCAAATCTGAGTGTTCTTTCATTTGCTGCTGTGTCTCGAATTTAGGTGTTTTCCCACTAGCCAGGTATCTCAAATCTGAGTGTGTTCCTCCTTGCTGTTGTGTTTCAAATATGGGTGTTTCCCCCACTTGCCAGGTATCTCAAATTTGAGTGTTTTCCTATGTGATGCTGTGTCTCAATTATTGGTGTTTTCCTGACTTGTCAGTTATCTCAAATCGGAGTATTTTCTATTTGCTGCTGTGTCTCAATTTGGAGGTATTTCTCCGACTTGCCAAGTATATCAAATCTGTATTTTCAATTGCTGCCATGTCTCAAATATAGGTGTTTTGCCCACTTGGCAGGTATCTCAAATCTGAGTGTTTTTCTACTTGCTGCTGTGTCACATTTTAAGGCATTTTTCACACTAGCCAGATATCTCAAGTGTTTTGCTACTCGCTGCTGTATCTGCAATAAAGGTGTTTTTCCCACTTGTCAGATATCTAAAATCTTACTGTTTTCCTACTTGCTGCTGTACCTCAAATTTAGGTGAATCTCCCACTTGCCAGGTATCTTAAACCTGAGTGTTTTTTCATTTTCTGCTGTGTCTCAAATGTAGGTGTTTTCCTACTTGCGAGGTATCTCGAATTTAAGTGTTTTCCTACTTGCTGCTGTTTCTCGAATTTAAGCATTTCTCTCACTTACCAGGTATCAGAAATCTGAGTCTTTTCCTATGTGCTGCTGTGTCTCATATTGAGGCATTTTCCCCACTATCCCGGTATCTCAAAACTCATTGTATTCTTGTTGCTCTGTCTCAAATGTAGGTCTTTTTTTCCCCACTAGCCCGGTATCTTAATTCTGAGTGTTTTCCTATGTGCTACTGTGTCTCAATTATTGTCGTTTTCCCACTTACCAGTTATCCCAAATCTGAGTGTTTTCCTACTTGCTGCTGTGTCTCATATTTAGGCATTTTCCGCACGTGCCAGGTATCTAAAATCTAAGCGTGTTCCAACTTGCTGCTGTTCGTCGAATTTAGATTTTTCGCCACTAGACAAGAATCTCAAATCTTAGTGTTTTCCTACTTGCTGCTGTCTCAATTGTAGGTGTTTCTCCCAGTTGCCATGTATCACAAATATGAGTGTTTTCCTACTTGCTGCTCTGTCTCACATTTAGACATGTGTCCCACTACCCAGGAAGGTCAAATCAGAGTATTGTCCTACTTGATACTGTATCTGTAATTCAGGCATTTTTCCTACTAGACAGATATCTCAAATCAGCATGTTTTCCTACTTGCTGTGTCTCAAATGTATGTGTTTTCCCACTAGCCAGGTATAATAAATCTGAGTTTTTTCCAACTAGCCAAGTATGTCAAATCCAAGTGTTTTCCTACTTGCCTCGTATGTCAAATCCAAGTGTTTTCCTACTTGCCTCAGTACCTCAAATTTAGGCATTTATCCCACAAGCCAGGTATCTGAAATCTGAGAGTTATCCTAATTGCTGCTGTGTCTCAAATGTATGCATTTTTCAAAGCCAGATATCTCAAGTGTTTTGCTACTCGCTGCTGTATCTGGAATTAAGGTGCTTTCCCACTTGCCAGCTATCTAAAATCTGAGTGTTTTCCTGCTTGCTACTGTACCTCAAATGTATGTGTATCTCCCACTTGCCAAGATCTGAGTGTTTTTGCATTTGCTGCTGTGTCTCAAATGTAGGTGTTTTGCCCACTTCCGAGGTAACTCAAATCTGAGTGTTTCCCTACTTGCTGCTGTTATGCATTTTTAGCTTTTTCCCCACTATCCAGGTATCTCCAATCTGAGTGTTATCATACATGCTGATATGTCTTGAATATAGGCATTTCCCCACTAGCCAGGTATCTGAAATCTGAGTGTTTTCCTGCTAGCTGCTGTGTCTCGAATTTCAGCTTTTATTCCCACTAGTCAGTTATCTCAAATCTGAGAGTTAATCTATTGGCTGCTGTGTCTCAAGTGTAGACATTTTTCACACTAGCCAGCTATCTCAAGTGTTTTCCTAATCAATGCTGTGCTTAAATGAAGGTGTTTTTTCCACTAGCAAGGTATCTTACATTTGAGTGTGTTCCTACTTGCTGCTGTAACTCGAATTGAGGTGTTTTCACACTAGCCAAGTATGTCAAATCCAATTGTTTTCCATTGCTGCAGTACCTCACATTTAAGCATTTCTCGCACTCGCCAGGTATCTCAAATCTGATTGTTTTTTTCATTTGCTGCTGTGTTTTAAATGTAGGTGGTTTGCCAACTTAGCAGGTAGCTCAAATATGGCTGTTTTCCTACTTGCTGCCGACTCTCATATTTAGGAGTTTTCCCCACTTGCCAGGTATCTCAAATCTGAGTGTTTTTCTACTTGCTGCTGTGTCGCATTTTAAAGCATTTTTCACACTTGCCAAGTATTTCAAATCTTAATCTTTTCATACTTGTTGCTGTAGCTCAAATTTAGGTCTATCTACCACTTGTCAGGTATCTGAAACCTGAGTGTTTTTTCATTTGTCTGCTGTGTCTCAAATGTAGGTGTTTTGCCCATTTGCCATGTATCTCAAATCTGAGTGCTTTCCTACTTGCTGCTGTGACAAATTTTTAGGCATTTTGCCACTATAAAGGCATCTCAAATCTGAGTGCTTTCCTACATGCTGATATGTCTCGAATATATGCGTTTCCCCCACTAGCCAGGTATCTCAAATCTGAGAGTTAGCCTACTTGCTGCTTTGTCTCAAATGTAGGTATTTTTCACACTAGCCCGATATGTCATATGTATCTGGAATGAAGGTGTTTCCCCACTTGCCAGGTATCTCAAATCTTCGTCTTTTCCTACTTGTTGCTGTACCTCAAATTTAGGCATATCTACCAGTTGTCAGGTATCTCAAACCTGAGTGTTTTTTTCATTTCTCAGCTGTGTCTCAAATGTAGGTGTTTTCCCCACTAGCCAGGTATCTGAAATCTGAGAGTTATCCAACTTGCTGCTGTGTCTCAAATATAGGCATTTTTTACACTAGTCAGCTATATCAAGTGTTTTCCTACTCAATGCTGTACTTGAATGACAGGGCTTTTCCCACTTGCAAGGTTTCTCAAATCTGAGTGTTTTTTCATTTGCTGCTCTGTCTCGAATCTAGGTGTTTTCCCACTAGCCAGGAATCTCAATTCTGAGTGTTTTCCTACCTGCTGTTGTGTTTCGAAATGGGTGTGCCCCCACTTGCCAGGTATCTCAAATTGGAGTGTTTTCCTATTTGCTGCTGTGTGTCATTTTTAGGCATTTTGCACACTTGCCAGGTAGTTCACATTTTCATCTTTTCCTACTTGCTGCTGTACCTCAAATTGAAGCGTATCTGTCACTTTCCAGGTATCTCAAACCTCAGATTTTTTTCATTTGTCTACTGTGTCTCAAATGTAGGTGTTTTACTCATTTGCCAGGCATCTCAAATCTGAGTGTTTTCCTATTTGCTGCTGTACCTTAAATTTAGGTGTATCTCCCACTTGCCAGTTATCTCAAACCTGAGTGTTTTTTCATTTGATGCTGTTTCTCAAATGTAGGTGTTTTGCCCACTATCCAGGTTTCTCAAATTTGAGTGTTTTCCTACATGCTGTTAAGTCCTGAATATAGGCATTTTCCCCACTAGCTAGGTATATGAAATCTGAGGGTTTCCTGCTTGCTGCTGTGTCTTGAATTTCAGCTTTTTCCCCACTAGCCAGGTATCTAAAATCTGACTATTTTCCTACTTGCTGCTGTGTCTTAAATGCATGTGTTTTTCAAACTAGCCAGGTATCTTACATCCAAGTGTTTTCCTACTTGCTGCAGTAGCTAAAATAGAGGCATTTCTCCCACTAGCCAGGTTTCTCAAATCTGATTGCTTTTTCATTTGCTGCTGTGTGTCAAATGTAGGTGTGTTGCCCACTTAGCAGGCATCTCAAATATGGGTGTTATCATACTTGCTGCTGTGTCTCAAAATTCTGCATTTTTCCTAGCAGCCAGGTGTCTGAAATCTCCTTTTTTTCCTACTTGCTGCAGAGTCTCCTATTTAGGAGTTTTTCTCACTTGACAGGTATTTCAAATCTGAGTGTTTTGCTTCTTACTGCTGTGTCTCATAGTTAGCCATTTTTCCACTCGCCAGTTATCTCAAATCTGAGTTCTTTTCTACTTGCTTCTGTACCTCAAATTTAGGCATATCTCACACTAGGAAGGTATCTCTAATCTGAGTGTTTTTCATTTGCTGCTGTGTCTCGAATGTAGGCATTTTCTCCACAAGCCAGGTATCTGAAATCTGAGTGCTTTCCTGCTTGCTGCAGTGTCTTGAATTTCTGCTTTTATCCCCACTTGCCAGTTATCTCAAACCTGAGTGTTTTTTCATTTGATGCTGTTTCTCAAATGTAGGTGTTTTGCCCACTATCCAGGTATCTCAAATTTGAGTGTTTTCCTACATGCTGTTAAGTCCTGAATATAGGCATTTTCCCCACTAGCTAGGTATATGAAATCTGGGGGTTCCTGCTTGCTGCTGTGTCTTGAATTTCAGCTTTTTCCCCACTAGCCAGGTATCTAAAATCTGACTATTTTCCTACTTGCTGCTGTGTCTTAAATGCATGTGTTTTTCCAACTAGCCAGGTATCTTACATCCAAGTGTTTTCCTACTTGCTGCAGTAGCTAAAATAGAGGCATTTCTCCCACTAGCCAGGTTTCTCAAATCTGATTGCTTTTTCATTTGCTGCTGTGTGTCAAATGTAGGTGTGTTGCCCACTTAGCAGGCATCTCAAATATGGGTGTTATCATACTTGCTGCTGTGTCTCAAAATTCTGCATTTTTCCTAGCAGCCAGGTGTCTGAAATCTCCTTTTTTTCCTACTTGCTGCAGAGTCTCCTATTTAGGAGTTTTTCTCACTTGACAGGTATTTCAAATCTGAGTGTTTTGCTTCTTACTGCTGTGTCTCATAGTTAGCCATTTTTCCACTCGCCAGTTATCTCAAATCTGAGTTCTTTTCTACTTGCTTCTGTACCTCAAATTTAGGCATATCTCACACTAGGAAGGTATCTCTAATCTGAGTGTTTTTCATTTGCTGCTGTGTCTCGAATGTAGGCATTTTCTCCACAAGCCAGGTATCTGAAATCTGAGTGCTTTCCTGCTTGCTGCAGTGTCTTGAATTTCTGCTTTTATCCCCACTAGCCAGTTATCTCAAATCTGAGAGTTATCCAACCTGCTGCTGTGTCTCAAATGTAGAAATGTTTCACACCAGCCAGATTCCTAAAGTGTTTTCCAACTTGATGCTGTGCTTGAATGAAGGTGTGTTTCTCATTTGCCAGCTATCTAGAATCTGAGTGTTTTCCTACTTGCTGCTGTGTCTCAATTTTAGGTGTTTCTGCCACTTGGCAGGTATTTCAGATCTTATTGTCTTTTCATTTGCTGCCATGTCTCAAATGTAGGTGTTTTGCACACTTTGGAGGTATCTCAAATCAGACTGTTTTCCTACTTGCTGCTGGACCTCAAATGTATCTCACACTTGCCAGGTATCTCAAATCAGATTATTTTTTTGTTTGCTGCTGTGTCTCAAATATAGGTGTTTTGTTCACTTGCCAGGTATCTCACATCTGAGTGTTTTCCTACTTACTGCTGTGTCTCGAATTTTGGCATTTCCCCCACTTTACAGGTATCACAAATCTGAGTATTTTCCTACATCCTGCTGTCTCTAAAATTTAGGTGTTTCTCCCACTTATCATGTATGACAAAACTGAGTGTTTTCCTACTTGCTGCCCTATCTAGTTTTTAGACGTTTTCCCACTAGCCAGGTATGTCAAATCTAAATGTTTTCCTACTTGATGCTGTTTCTCAAATTTAGGTGTGTTTCCCACTAGCCAGGCATGTTACATCTGAGTGTTTTCCTATGTGCTGCTGTGTCTCGAATTCAGGTCTTTTCCAACTAACCAAGTATCACAAATCTGAGTGTTTACCTACTTGCTGCTGCACCTCAAATTTAGGCATTTCTTCCACTAGCCAGGTATCTCAAATCTGAGTGTTTTCCTACGTGTTGCGGTGTCTTGAATGTAGGTGTTTCCCACTACTTGCCAGGTATCTCAAATCTGATCAGTTTTTCATTTGCTGCTGTGCCTAAAATGTAGGTGTTTTGCCCAATTAGCAGGTATCTCAAATTTACGTGTTTTCCTACTTGCTGCTGTATCTCGTATTTAGGGGTTTATTCCAGTAGCCAGGTATCTCAAATCTGAATGTTTTCCTACTTGCTGTTTTGTTAAGCATGTAGACATTTTTCCCACTGGGCAGGTATGTCAAATCGGAGTGTTTTCCTCCTTGATGATGTGTCTCAATTGGAGCTTTTTCTCCCACTTGCCATGTAGCTCAACTCTGATTGTGTTTTTCATTTACTGGCGTGTCTCAAATGCAGGTGTTTTGCCAGCTAGACAGGTATCTCAAATCTGAGTGGTTTCCTACTTGCTGCTGTGTCTCAAATGTAGGTATTTTCCCATTAGGCAAGCATCTCAAATCTTAGTGTTTTCCTACTTGCTGCTGTGTCTAAAATGTAGGTGTTTCTCCGACTTGCCATGTATCACAAATCTGAGTGTTTTCCTACTTGCTGCTCTTTCTCGTATTTAGAAATGTTTCCCAAAAGCAGGTATCTCAAATCTGAGTATTTTCGTACTTGCTGTTGTCACTCGAATTCAGGCATTTTTCCCACTAGCCAGACATCTCAAATCAGTTTGTAATCCTGCTTGCTGCTGTATATCAAATGTTGGTGTTTTTCCCACCAGCCAGGTATCTTAAATCTGATTATTTTCCTACTTGCTGCTGTGTCTCGAACTGAGGTATTTTCCCACTAGCCAAGTGTTTTACTACATGCTGCTGTACCTCAAATGCAGCCATTTCTCTCACTAGCCAGGTATCTCAAATTTACGTGTTTTCCTACTTGCTGCTGTGTTTCGAATATAGGTGTTTCCCCCACTTGCCAGGTACCGCAAATCTGATTATTTAATTTGCTGTCATGTCTCAAATGTAGGTGTTTTGCCCACTTAGCAAGTATCTCAAATCTGAGTGTTATCCTAATTGATGCTGTGTCTCAAATTTCAGCATTTTCCCTAGTAGCCAGGTATCTCAAATCTATGTATTTTCCTACTTGCGGCTGTGTGTCATATTTAGGAGTTTTTCCCACTAGCTTGGTATCTCAAATCTGAAGGTTTTTGTGCTTGCTGCTGTTTCTCAATTTTACATGTTTCTCCCACTTGCCTGGTATCTCAAATCTGATTGTTTTTACATTTGCTGCCGTGTCCCAAATGTAGGTGTTTTACTCACTTGACAGGTATATTACATCTGAGTGCTTTTCTACTTGCTGCTGTGTCTCAAATGTAGGCATTTTTCACACCAGCCAGAATATCTCAAGTATTTTCCTACTCGCTGCTGTGTCTGGAATGCATACGTTTCTCCCACTTGCCAGACATCTAAAATCTGATTGTTTTCCTAAGTGCTGCTATATGTCAATTTTGAGAGTTTATCCCACTTGCCCGGTATCTCAGATCTGTTTCTTTTTTTAATGTGCTGCTGTGTCTCAATTTTAGGTGTTTCTCCCACTAACCAGGTATCTCAAATCTGAGTGTTTTTCTACTTTCTGCTGTGTACCAATTTTTGGTATTTCTCCCACTTGCCAGGTATCTCTAATCTGATTGCTTGTTCATTTGCTGCTGTGTCTCAAATGTAGGTGTTTTCCATACTAGTCAGATAAATCAAGTTTCTTCTTTCTTGCTGCTTTGTCTGGAATGAAGGTGTTTTTCCCACTTGCCAGGTATCTGAAATCTGAGTCTTTTCCTACTTGCTGATGTACCTCAAATTTAGGTGTATCTCCCATTTGCAGGTATCTCAAATCTGAGTGTTTTCCTACTCGTTGCTGTGTCTGGAAGGAAGGCATTTTTCCCACTTGCCAGATATCTAAAATCTGAGTGTTTTCCTACTTGTAGATGTGTCTCGATTTCGGGCATTTCTCCCACTTGCCAGGTATCCCAAATTTGGGTTTTATCCTAATTGATACTGTGGCACTCATTAGGATCCTGGCGTTAATGGGTTAACAGCGCCATAAAAGGCTGCGGCGCGTTAATCCCTTAACGCCTTACTACGAGGTCCCTTTGCAGCTCCCGACCGGAACGGCTGGTCTGGACCAGCCGTTAACGTAGGGACCCGCAAAGGGACCTTGATGGAAATTATGGTACCGCAAAAAAATGGGGCAAAAATGGGAATGGGGAAGGGCCATGGAGAAAGGGGGAATTACCGCCCCGCCAAATGGGGTGGTAATTCCCCCTTTCTCCATGGCGGACTCCGGCATGGACCATGGTGCTAATAGCACCATGGTTTAGCACCAGAGACCTAATGAGGGCCTGTGTCTGGAATTTCTGTGTTTTTCCTAGTAGCCAGGTATTTCAAATCTATACATTTTCCTACTTGCTGCTTTGTCTCATATTTCAGAGTGTTCCCACTAGCCAGGTATCTCAAATCTGAGTGTTTTCCTTCTTGTTGCTATACCTCAAATGTAGATGTATGTCCAACTTGCCAGGTATCTCAAATCTGAATGTTTTCCCACTTGCTGATGTCTCTCGAATATTGTTTTTTCCCCCACTTGTTAGGTATCTCAGATCTGATTATTTGTTCATTTGCTGCTGTGTCTCAAATGTAGGTGTTTTGCCCACTTGACAGGTATCACAAATCTGAGTGTTATCCTACTTCCTACTGTGTCTCATATTTAGGCATGTTTTCCACTAGCCAGGTATCTCAAAACAGTGTTATCCTACTTGCTGCTGTGTCTAGCCAGGTATCTCAAATAATGCAATTTTTAATTTGCTGTTGTGTCTCAAATGTAGGTGTTTTGCCCACTTGGCAGATATCTCAAATCTGAGTGTTTTTCAACTTGCTGCTGTCTCTGGAATATAGGTGTTTCCCCCCACTTGCCAGGTATCTCAAATCAGATTATTTTTTCATTTGCTGCTTTGTGTCACATGTATGTGTCTTGCCCACTTAGCAGATATCTCAAATCTGAGTGTTATCTTTATTGATGCTGTGTCTCGAATGTCTGTGTTTTTTCCTAATAGCCAGGTATCTCAAATCTACGTGTTTTCCTACTTGCTGCCATGTCTCCTATTTAGGAGTTTTTCTCACTGGCTAGGTATCTCAAATCTGAGTTTTTTCCTATGTGCTGCTGTGTCTCAATTTTAGGTGTTTCTCCTACTTGACCTGGTATCTCAAATTGGATTGTTTTTTGATTTGCTGTCATGTCTCAAATCTAGGTGCTTCACTCACTTAGCAGGTACTCACATCTGAGTGTTATCCAACTTGATGCTGTGTCTTGAATTTCTGTGTCTTTCCTAGTAGCCAGGTATCTGAAATCTGAATGTTTTCCTACTTGCTGCTTTGTCTCGAATTTAGGCATTTTTCCCACTAGCCAGGTATCTCAAATCTGACTGCTTTTTCATTTGCTGCTGTGTCTCAAATGTGGTTGTTTTCCATACTAGCCAGATATATCAAGTTTTTTCTTACTCACTGCTTTGTCTAGAATGAAGGCGTTTTTCCCACTTGCCAGTTATCTAAAATCTGATTCTTTTCCTACTTGATGATGTACCTCAAATTTAGGTGTATCTCCCATTTGCAGTTATCTCAAATCTGATTGTTTTTTAATTTGCTGCTGTGTCTCAAATGTAGGTGTTTTGCCCACTTGACAGGTATCTCAAATCTGAGTGTTTTCCTACTTGCTGCTGTGTCTCAAATTTAGCTATTTTTTAACACTAGCCAGATATCTCATGTGTTTTCATACATGTTGCTGTGTCAGGAATTAAGGTATTTTCCCACTTGCCAGATATCTAAAATCTGAGTGTTTTCCTACTTGCTGCTGTGTCTCAAATTTAGCTATTTTTTAACACTAGTCAGATATCTCAGTGTTTTCATACACGTTGCTGTGTCAGGAATTAAGGCTTTTTCCACTTGCCTGATATCTAAAATCTGAGTGGTTTCCTACTTGCTGCTGTGTCTCAAATTTGGGCATTTCTCCCACTTGCCAGGTGTCCCAAATCTGAGTTTTATCCTAATTGATACTGTGCCTGGAATTGCTAAGTTTTTCCTAGAAGCCAGGTATCTCAAATCTATGAGTTTTCCTACTTGCTGCTTTGTCTCATATTTAGGAGTTTTTCTCACTAGCCAATTAGCTCAAATCTGAATGTTTCGTACTTGCTGCTTTGTTTTGAATTTAAGGATTTTTTTCAATAGCCAGGTATCTCAAATCTGACTGTTTTCATACTTGCTCCTGTACGTCAAATGTAGGTGTATATCCAGTTGCCAGGTATCTCAAATCAGACTGTTTTTTAATTGGCTGCCGTGTCTCAAATGTAGGTGTTTTGCCCACTTGACAGGTATCTCAAATCTGAGTGTTTTCCTACTTGAAATCTGATTATTTGTTCATTTACTGCTGTGTGTCAAATGTAGGTGTCTTGCCCAATTAGCAAATCTGTGTGTTATCCTAATTGATGCTGTGTCTCGAATGTCTGCGTTTTTCCTAGTAGCCAGGTATCTCAAATATACGTATTTTCCTACATGCTGACGTGTCAAATATTTTGAAGTTTTTCTTCTCACTAGCCAGGTATCTCAAATCTGAATGTTTTTATAAGTGCTGCTTTGTCTCTATTTTAGGTGGTGTTCCCACTTGAGGTATATCAAATCTGAATGTTTTTTCATTTGCTGCTGTGTCTCATATCTAGGTGTTTTGTCCACTTGCCAGGTATCTCAAATCTATGTGTTTTGCAATTTGCAGCTGTGTCGCATATATAAGAGTGTTTCCCAATAGCCAGGTATCTCAAATCTGAATGTTTTCCTACTTGCTGCTGTGTCTTGAATTCAGGCATTTTTCCCACAAACCAGATATCTCAAATCTGAGTGTTTCCCTACTTGCTGGTTTGTCTCAATTTTAGGTGTTTCTCCCACTTGCCAGGTATCTCAAATCTGTTTGTATTTTTCATTTGCAGCCGTGTCTCAAATCTGGGTGTTTTGCCCACTTAGAAGGTGTCTCGAAACTGAGTGTTATCCTACCTGATACTGTGTCTTGAATTTCAGTGTTTTTCTCACTAGCCAGGTTTCTCAAATCTGAATGTTGTCCTACTTGCTGCTGTGTCTCAATTTTTGATGTTTCTCCCACTTGCCAAGTATCTAAAATCTGATTGTTTTTTGATTTGACGCTGTGTCTCAAATGTAGGTGTTCCACCCACTTGGCAGGTATCTCAAATCTGAGTGTATTTCTACTTGCTGCTGTGTCTCAAATGTAGGCATTTTTCATACTAGCCAGATATCTCACGTGTTTTCCTACTCGCTGCTGTGTCTTGAATTTCTGTGTGTTTCCTAGTAGACAGGTATCTCAAATCTATGTGTTTTCCTACTGGCTGCTGTGTCTCTAATATAGGTCTTCCCCCCACTTGCCAGGTATCTCAAATCTTTGTGTTTTCCTACTTGCTGCCGTGTCTTATATTTAGGAGTTTTTCTCACTAGCTAGGTATCTCAAATCTGAATGTTTCCTACTTGCTGCTTTGTCTCTAAGTGAGCGACTTTTCCCACTAGCCAGGTATCTTAAATCTGAGGGTATTCCTACTTGCTTCTGTGTCTCAAATTGAGGTGTTTTCCGACTAGCCAGACATCTCAAATCTGAGTGTTTTCCTACTTGCTGCCTTGTCTCGAATATAGGTGTCTCCCCCACTTGCCAAGTATCTCAAATCTGATTGCTTTTTTATTTGCTTCCGTATCTCAAATGTAGGTGTTTTACCCACTTAGCAGGTATCTCAAATCTGAGTGTGATCCTAATTGATGCTGTGTCTTGAATTTCTGTGTTTTTCCTAGTAGCCAGGTATCTCAAATCTAGGTGTTTTCCTACTTGCTGGTGTGTCTTGAATATAGGTGTTTCCTCCACTTGCCAGGTATCTGAAATCTGAATGTTTTTTTCAATTGCTGCCGTGTCTCAAATGTAGGTGTTTTGTCCACTAAGCAGGTGTCTCAAATCTGAGTGTTATACTAATTGATGCTGTGTCTTGAATTTATGTGTTTTTCCTAGTAGCCAGGTATATCAAATCTATGTGTTTTCCAACTTGCTGGTGTGTCTCATATTTGGAGTTTTTCTCACTAGCCAGGTATCTCAAATCTGAATGTTTTCCTACTTGTTGCTTTGTTTTGAATTAATACATTTTTCCCACTACCCAGTTTTTTCAAATCTGAGTGTTTTCCTACTTCATGCTGTGTCTTGAATTTCTGTGTTTTTCCTAGTAGCCAGTATCTCAAAGCTGATTGTTTTCCTACTTTCTACTGTGTCTCAAATTTACCTGTTTTTTCCCACTAGGCAGCTTTCTTAAATTTTCGTATTTTCATCCTTGCTGCTGTTTCTCGAATTTAGGGAGTTTCCCCAATTGTCAGGTATCTCAAATCTCATCATTTTTTCATGTGCTGCTATGTCTTGAATTTATGCATTTATCCAACTTGCAGGGTATCTCAAATGTGAGTGTTTTCGTGCTTGCTGCTGTGTCTTGAATTGAGGTGTTTTCCCCCTCTAGCCCAGTATCTAAACTCGGAGTGTTTTCCTGCTTGGTGCTGTCCTCAAAGTTAGGTGTATCTCCCACTTACCAGGTGTCACAAATCTGAGTATTTTTTCATTTGCCGCTGTGTCTCAAATTTATTTTTTTCCCCACTAGTAAGGTATGTCAAATCTGAGTGTTTTCCTATTTGCTGCTGTGTCGCGAATGGACGTGTATTTACCACTTGCCAGGTAGCTCAAATCAGAGAGTTGTCCTACTTGCTGCTTCACTTCAAATTGAAGCATATCTCCCACTTGCCAGGAATCTCACATCTGAGTATATTTTCATTGGCTTCTGTGTTTAGAATGTAGACATTTCTTCCGACTTGCCAGGTATCTCAAATGTGAGTGTTTTCCTGCTTTCTGCTGTGTCTTAAATGTAGGTGTTTTGCCCTCTAGCCAGGTATCTAAAATCTGAGTGTTTTCCTGCTTGCTGCTGTGTCTTGAATTGAGGTGTTTTTTGCACTTGCCAGGTATCTCACATATGAGGGGTTTCCTACTTGGTCCTTTTTCTGAAATTTAGGCATTTTTCCCCAGGAGCGAGATATCTCAAATTTGAGTGTTTTCCTATTTGCTGATGTGTCTCGAATATAGGCATTTTGCCAACTAGCCAGATATCTCAAATCTCAATTTTTTCCTGCTTGCTGCTGTATCTCAAATTTCAGGTTTTTTCCCCACTAGTCATGTATCTCAAATCTGAGAGTTATCCTACTTGCTGCTGAGTCTCAAATGATGGTATGTTTCCCACTTGCTAGGTATCTGAAGTGCTTTCCTACTTGCTGCTGTGTATGGAATGAAGACATTGTTCCCACTTGCCAGGTATCTCAAATCTGAGTGCTTTCCTACTTGGGACGGTGTTTTGAATTTAGGCATTTCTCTCAAATGCCAGGTATCTCACATGTGCGTGTTTTCCTGCTTGCTCCAGTGTCTTGAATTTAGGTGTTTTCACCCTCTAGTGAGTTATCTCAAATCTAAATGTTTTCCTATTTTCTGCTTTGCCTCAAATTTCGATGTTTGTCCCACTAGCTAGGTATCTTACATTTGACTGTGTTCCATCTTGCTGTTCTTTATCGAATTTAGGAATTTTCCCCACTTGTCAGGTAACTCAAATCTGAGTATTTTTTCATGTGCTGCTGTCTCGAATTTAGGCATTTCTCCAGCTTGCCAGGTATATCAAATGTGAGTGTTTTTCTGCTTGCTGCTGTGCCTTGAATTTAGGTGTTTTCCCACTCTAGCCAGGTATCTTAAATCAGAGTGTTTTCCGGCTTGCTGCTGTGTCTTGAATTTAGGCATTTCTCCCACTTGCCAGGTATCTCACATTTGAGTTTTTTCCTTCTTGCTGCTGTGTCTTTAATTTAGGTGTTTTCCCCCTGAGCCAGGTATTTTAAATCTGAGTGGTTTCCTGTTTGCTGCTGTGTCTTGAATTTTGGTGTTTTCCCACTAGCCGAGTATCTCAAATCTGAGTGTTTAACTACTTTCTGCTGTGTCTCAAATGTAGATTTTTTCCCATTAGCCATGTATCTTAAATTTGAGTATTTTCCTATTTGCTGCTGTTTCTGGAATTTAGGGATTTCCCCAATTGTCAGGTATATCAAATTTGAGTGGTTTCCTTCTTGCGGCTGTGTCTTGAATTTAGGCATTTCTCTCACTTGCCATGTATCTCACATGTGAGTGTTTTCATGCTTGCGGCTGTGTCTTGAATCGAGGTGTTTTTCCCACTGGCCAGGTATCTCAAAACAGTGTTATCCTACTTGCTGCTATGTCACAAATGTAGGCATTTGTCCCACTAGAAAATTTTCTCAAATCTGAGTGTTTTCCTACTTGCTGCTGTGCCTCAAATGTAGGTGTTTCTCCCATTTTCCATGTATCACAAATCTGAGTGATTTCCTACTTGCTGCTCTGTCTCATATTTAGACATGTTTCCCAATAGCAAGTATCTCAAATTTGAGGGTGTTCCTACTTGCTGCTGTGTCTAGCCAGGTATCTCAAATAATACAATTTTTAATTTGCTGTTGTGTCTCAAATGTAGGTGTTTTGCCCACTTGGCAGATATCTCAAATCTGAGTGTTTTTCAACTTGCTTCTGTCTCTGGAATATAGGTGTCCCCCCCCACTTGCCAGGTATCTCAAATCAGATTATTTTTTCATTTGCTGCTGTGTGTCACATGTATGTGTCTTGCCCACTTAGCAGATATCTCAAATCTGAGTGTTATCTTAATTGATGCTGTGTCTCGAATGTCTGTGTTTTTTCCTAATAGCCAGGTATCTCAAATCTACGTGTTTTCCTACTTGCTGCCATGTCTCCTGTTTAGGAGTTTTTCTCACTGGCCAGGTTTCCCAAATCTGAATTTTTGTATATGTGATGCTTTGTCTGGAATGAAGGCGTTTTTCCCACTTGCCAGTTATCTAAAATCTGATTATTTTCCTACTTGATGATGTACCTCAAATTTAGGTGTATCTCCCATTTGCAGTTATCTCAAATCTGATTGTTTTTTAATTTGCTGCTGTGTCTCAAATGTAGGTGTTTTGCCCACTTGACAGGTATCTCAAATCTGAGTGTGTTCCTACTTGCTGCTGTGTCTCAAATCTAGCCATTTTTTTAACACTAGCCAGATATCTCATGTGTTTTCATACACGTTGCTGTGTCTGGAATTAAGGCTTTTTCCCACTTGCCAGATTTCTAAAATCTGAGTGGTTTCCTACTTGCTGCTGTCTCTCGAATTCGGGCATTTCTCCTACTTGCCCGGTGTCCCAAATTTGAGTTTTATTCTAATTGATACTGTGCCTGGAATGGCTAAATTTTTCCTAGTAGCCAGGTATCTCAAATCTATGAGTTTTCCTACTTGCTGCTTTGTCTCATATTTAGGATTTTTCTCACTAGACAATTATCTCAAATCTGAATGTTTTCGTACTTGCTGCTTTGTTTTGAATTTAAGCATTTTTTCCAATAGCCAGGTATCTCACATCTGACTGTTTTCCTACTTGCTCCTGTACCTCAAATGTAGGTGTATATCCAGTTGCCAGGTATCTCAAATAGGACTGTTTTTTAATTGGCTGCCGTGTTTCAAATGTAGGTGTTTTGTCCACTTGCCAGGTATCTCAAATCTGAATGTTTTCCTACTTGCTGCTGTGTCTTGAATCTTGCTTTTTTCCCCCACTTGGCAGGTATCTCAAATCTGATTATTTGTTCATTTAATGCTGTGTGTCAAATGTAGGTGTCTTGCCCAATTAGCAAACCTGTGTGTTATCCTAATTGATGCTGTGTCTCGAATGTCTGTGTTTTTTCTCACTAGCCAGGTATCTCAAATCTGAATGTTTTCATAAGTGCTGCTTTGTCTCTAATTTATGTGTTGTTTCCACTTGAGGTATATCAAATATGAATGTTTTTTCATTTGCTGCTGTGTTTTATATCTAAGTGTTTGTCCACTCGCCAGGTATCTCAAATCTACGTGTTTTGCAATTTGCAGCTGTGTCGCATATATAACAGTGTTTCCTAATAGCCAGGTATCTCAAATCTGAATGTTCCCTACCTGCTGCTTTGTTTTGAATGTAGCCATATTTCCTACTAGCCAGGTATCTCAAATCGGAGTCTTTTCCTACTTGCTGCTGTGTCTTGAATTCAGGCATTTTTCCCACAAACCAGATATCTCAAATCTGAGTGTTTTCCTACTTGCTGGTTTGTCTCAATTTTAGGTGTTTCTCCCACTTGCCAGGTATCTCAAATCTGTTTGTTTTTTTCATTTGCTGCCGTGTCTCAAATCTAGGTGTCTTGCCCACTTAGCAGGTGTCTCAACACTGAGTGTTATCCTACTTGATACTGTGTCTTGAATTTCAGTGTTTTTCCTACTAATCAGGTATCTCAAATCTACGTGTTTTCCTACTTGCTGCTGTGTCTCATATTTAGGAATTTTTCTCACTAGCCAGGTTTCTCAAATCTGAATGTTGTCCTACTTGCTGCTGTGTTTCAATTTTTGATGTTTCTCCCACTTGCCAAGTATCTCAAATCTGTTTTTTGATTTGATGCTGTGTCTACAAAGAAGGTGTTTTGCCACTTGGCAGGTATCTCAAATCAGAGTGTATTTCTACTTGCTGCTGTGTCTCAAATTTAGGCATTTTTCATACTACCCAGAAATCTCACGTGTTTTCCTACTCGCTGCTGTGTCTTGAATTTCTGTGTTTTTCCTAGTAGACAGGTATCTCAAATCTATGTGTTTTCCTACTGGCTGCTGTGTCTCGAATATAGGTCTTCCCCCCACTTGCCAGATATCTCAAATCTGAGTGTTATCCTAATTGATGCTGTGTCTCAAATGTCAACATATTTCCTAGTATCCAGGTATCTCAAATCTTTGTGTGTTCCTACTTGCTGCCGTGTCTTATATTTAGGAGTTTTTCTCACTAGCTATGTTAGGAAAGATTTCGTAATTGTGGGTAATTTTCCTTCCATGTGGCAACCCCTAAACTTTTTGCTGTTGTTTTTCACCTTGTTCTCGACTTTGCCAGAGAAGTGCAGCCTTCTGCCGCACTCCTCTGGGCTTTCGCTCCATTCTTACGGGGAAACTGACATGCCCTTAAGACAGTCAGTACCGGGAAACGCTGTTTTCATTAGTTTCTTTTATCATGTTGCGGCTTTCGTGCAACATGACACAAGAGGGCACTGTAAGCTAAGTTACTGCTCTCTTGGGTCTCTAGCCTTCTGCAGGCCCTAGATACTCTTTTTGGATTGTAACTGATCGGTGCAAGTGATTCACGGACGGGAATTGTGGCAGCGATCGTTTCTTGTGTTTTGAGCTCCTTTTGGCGTTTTAAGCGCGTTTCTCGCGCTTGGCCCAAAATGGTGGCCTGGCTCCCAAAATGGCCAGACCACGAGGCTCCTTTGTCCTGTCCACTGACCGTCTTGCTCCCTTCACCTTCCCCAGGTCGAGCCGACCCGGGGCCTTCCTTATTTGGGCATGTACTTTCCCGCGAAACACGGATGCTTTCGCGGGCTTCTACAGGCCTTGTGTGTGCCTCCAGGATGTGGGCTGGGATGTCTGGTCCCAATACGCATCCTGGGTGCCAGAGAGTCTAGGGTGGTGTGAATGCCTGGGACCACTGTGGTCCGTGATAGGTCCACGTATGGTGTGAGTGTTGATGAGCGGATCTCCCATTGGGTCCCCTCCGTTTTGGCGCGAAGGGAACCGTGGATAAGAGGGGGCTGGAAATGCCACTACCATGTCGATCTCCTGAGTTCTCACGAACGAAGGAATACAGGAGCCAAGTATCCTGCAACCAAGAGGCTGAACCGAGGAATCGCTGGTGACCCGCTGAAGAACTGCTCCTCTGCACTGCCGTCGCCTTTTGAAACCCTTTTTACCTTTGATCGAACCAGAAGGCCTGTACTGGTACTTCGACCCTTGGAATAGCGGGAACAGCTATTCTCGGCATCTTCACCATCTCCTGCTCGTAAGCCTTCGGAAGCGTCTCTGGGCCATCCAGCAGACTGACCAGCCTACACAGGAGTCTTGCTCTGTAACCGCCGCCAGGTTGTGTAGTATTTCGAGTCCTTGTCACTCTCACACGATTCGTACACTTGGCGTTCCCAGGTCTGAAGTGAGTAGTGTACATTTGACTGAGATACACACGGCCGTTCCGTTGCCCTGCTGTGGTAACAAACTTTTGCGGGTTCACTTCGTTTGGGACATCTTTAACTCAACTCTGCTGCTGCAGAATCAACACGACAACGAGACGTCCCCTGCTCTCCTGAACCTGCCAGCGACTGAAACTGACACGGAGAAGCCTGGGTCTGCTTGCATTAGGGACCAGTGAGTAGCCTAGCTAGGAACAGGTCGCCCTCCTGCAGGAGCCCATAGCTTTTCCCCGCTGTGTCAAAACAGCACGCCTTTCCGTACTCGAGCTCTGCTTCTGCCCACAGTGGAGGCTGCGCTTGAGTCGCGGAACTCTGTTCTTCTTCATTTGTGCACTAAACTGAACTGCCTGATTCCCTCGAAGAGACTCCCCCCGCGCACCTGCCAAGTACATCCTAAGTACTGTTGGCTGTGGACTCGGACTGGTCTGCGCTGTTTCCTGGACTCTCCTTGCAGCGCCGCCTCTGCTCTGCGCTGTACTACCATCTGTTGCTGGCCGTGGTGTCTACGGCTCGGAGCGTTTTTCACGCCTGGAGGACGTCTTTCTGTGTTACACACAGTTTGCCTGGCCCCTGCCCGTGGATAGGAGGCCCCGCCCCCTTGGGTCGAGTGACGCCCAGGAAGCCTTGTTAACCTCAGCTTCCTCGCGCACCCGCGCCGCGCACCTGCCAAGTACATCCTAAGTACTGTTGGCTGTGGACTCGGACTGGTCTGCGCTGTTTCCTGGACTCTCCTTGCAGCGCCGCCTCTGCTCTGCGCTGTACTACCATCTGTTGCTGGCCGTGGTGTCTACGGCTCAGAGCGTTTTTCACGCCTGGAGGACGTCTTTCTGTGTTACACACAGTTTGCCTGGCCCCTGCCCGTGGATAGGAGGTGACTGTCTAATACGCTTCGACCTGCCCCTGCCCATTGAACTTCCCATTGAACTGCCTTATCATTCTTCCTTCCCCTGTTTCGATTACTGCGTTAGGGCCCCCTCTTTATTACATTATTTTTTTGTCCTTTTGTTGTTTCCACTGTGTGACTGGAGGGGTGGTAATGTGCTCTCTCTGTGTTTTTTTCCCTTAGGCCCCGCCCCCTTGGGTCGAGTGACGCCCAGGAAGCCTTGTTAACCTCAGCTTCCTCGTGCACCCGCGCCGCGCACCTGCCAAGTACATCCTAAGTACTGTTGGCTGTTCGCGGTTCGCGGGACGTGAGGTGAGGGGCATTTAGGCTTTAACTACCCTTGTTTGGCTTCGGCTATATACGCTACCCTAAAAGAGGGTTGCGGCCATTTTTCGTTTTGCCGCACAGTTGGTCTGGTAGCCAGTGGACCGAGGGAAAATGGGTCCCATTCTAAGAAGTGGGAAATCCGGTTCTGCCTCCAAAGGGATTACCCAGCATCTGTCCAACAGCCTAGATAACGCGCTGCCCCCTCTGTCGCCTCCGCTTAGCAATATGCCATTGCCCATGAGTGGCCCCCAGGAGGATTTGGTAGAGGGGGTGACGTGCGAGGGCAAACTTGAGTATGATAATGAGGCTTCTCTATGCTTGCCCAAGCCCCCATCCTTGGCTGGAAAGCCTTCGTTCTTACTGCAATCATCCTTCTCCTTACAGGAGGCGAATGATGCCTTAGGTGAGGGGGGTTATGGGTATTGCTTGGGTCAGATTGCAATGTGCTCTCATCCCCAGGCTCAGCAAAGGTCTTCTTGCAATTCTGATACCTCGATTTTGGCCCCCACAATTGCTAACGAATTGGGTCGAAGAATGCGGCTTTCGTTGGGCCCGTCGTCTCCAGCTGCCTCCTCCTTCCCATTTCGTGAACAAGTTCACCTACACCAGCCCCCATTATATAGCAGCGAAAATGCAGGAGGCACCTCGAGTAAGCTGGGGTTGATGTCATGCAGAGATATCGACGGGGGGGCCGCCTGCCTGTATGAGGACCACAAGGCCGGGGGAGTTGCGCCTACGGGTCCCACTCAGTCAGCTGGCGGCAGCCCCTTCGATTCCAGATCAGAGGGCTTTGATCCTGCTGCTCCAAAAGGAGAGGGCGGTCTAGCTTCAACTCCGGAGGAGTTGAGGATATCCGCCCCTAACAATGAAGCAGTTAACTTTCCCGTAATTTCAAGCTTGCTCAACCTACTGGATAGAGGTCACGAACTCACGCACTATTCCATCAGAGAGATGCAGGGCTCGCTTTCCTTAATGAGAGATAAAATGGCAAAAATGGAGGGCTTTATTATAGCTGAAGAACGTTCTAGATCGTCTTATGTGGCCCAAGTTGAAACACTTCTAGAAAAGATAGCAGCTTCCCACGTCCAATCTACAACTGGTGTCATGACCTCCTCGCAAAGTACTCAAACAGACAGGGTTGTGTTAGCGACTGAACATCCACAAAGATCTTATTCACAGGTGTTGAGTGGTGTGAAGGATGACAGAATTGAACAAGAGGGGGTGGATGATATCAACGTGGTTGAGGCTTTGAAACTCCAACATGAGCGGCTGCTGCAGATGGAGCAGCTTGTATATAAGCTTGTTGCCGCTCCGCGCACTCCAGGCCCTCAGGATGTTGAAGGAGAGGCTGTCTTGGCCGTAGATAGGCAAACTTCCCCGCCTGACAGCCCCTCCACTCTGGTGGATTTGGTAAATGCTCAGTCTAGGTCTTCTGACATGGCCATTATACCATCCTCAGAACCCGAGGATGAACCCGTTGAACTTGATGGTAGGAATTTTATTTCGCGAAAAGCTAGGAAATCTTTCCTAAGAGCTCAGAAGCGCTTAAAACAGACCAAAGCGTGGCTCAAGAAAGCCGACGTGGCTACTTCCGGCTCTGATAGGGCCTCGGTGACGGAGACGAGGCCTTGTCTTAAAAATGAGACGTGCCATGACGACTTGGGAATGGCCTTATACGATCTAGACGAGGAAAGTAGGCGGCATCTGCAGATTGCCGCCCTGAAGAGCGGCAATGTGCAGATCAAGCCTCTCCTCCCTTTAAGGTCAGGCCCTGATAAATCACAACCTAAGATGCAATGCTTTTTCCCCAACACTGCCTCTAAAAAAGTGGCTACTGGGTCGCCAGCTCCCAAGCTAGAAGCAGCGGTTGCGTCCCTACAGAATCCCCAGGCCATCCAGGAAATACCTGCAACTGCTGAGCTGGAGGCCCAGGGGACAGTGGGTCACGCTGCCGCACAGGAGGTACCTTATATTGAGCCAAATAACACTGCTGGGCCAACACTTACTGCCTTGGCTTCTAAGTCTCTGATGAGCGCTCCCTGTGTTGATATTGAACCCCCTCCCCTAGTTGCCCAGGGAGGGTCTGACCTGGCAGAGCCTTCCTTTGTGCATACACCAAAGGATATGAAACTAATAGTAGGCTGGTCTAGTAATCCAGAGATAAATGGGCCGGCTCGTATAAATAGATCCTTTTTAATGAACTCATTTTTTCAGATTCCAGCACTAAGAAATCTTTCATCCAAAGATCTGGACTGGGTCAAATTAGCGTCCCATAATAACAACAGAGTTCTCTGTAGAGTGCAGTCTCAAATTATTACCAAAATGCTCTTCGAGTTTGCTGAAGACTTTCATTCTATTGGTCTTACTCCTAGATTGTTCTATGATATGGAATCTGCTTGGGCGTTTCTTGATTGGATTCAACCCTCTCACCCAGCATGTTCCACTGCATTGGCGGGCGAAGTCAATAAATTATCGCTGCAATTAGCGTCACTTTCTCAAGCCTTAAGTGGTCTATCCTGGTTGGAACCTTTAATAAAAGCGTCTGTCGCCAACACTGAGCCCAAGCCAGGCTCATAATTTCCAGTTTTGAATGTGGCCTCTTGGAATTGTTGTGGGTTAGGCAATCTTACTGCATGGTACAAGCAAGTTGAGCCCGACAAGATGCCTGACATTTTATTTCTGCAAGAGACTATGGCATTAAAGCTCTTTAGCCTAGATGGATTCTCTTGTTTCTCCAGGGTGGCAGAAAGGGTTACCACAGGTCGCCCCGCAGGAGGTATAGCGATTCTTATTAACAACAGATTGAAAGTCTCAGCTTCTACAGTGGATTCCTCAGCCTCCTGCGTGCTGGTAAAACTGACGCTTAAGAGCTCCAAAGATCTGAACCTGCTATTATTATCCATTTATTGGAATCCCAAAGCGGTTTTGCTAGATAGGTTTCTTGAAGACCTAGAACGGATTCTATCTATCGCAGCTAGGGAATGGCCTGACTATGAAATCATGATTGGAGGTGATTTGAATTGCTACCTATATCTAAAGAGCATAACACGACCCTTTTCTAATAGTTCAGCCTACACGCAACAGGCCAAGGATAGAGGCCAGAAATTACTATCGCTTTTCCATCTATGGGGGATTTACCCAATTCAATTGGCTTCTAATTCCATTCAATTCTCTTGGCAGCGAGGTTCATCCACTTCCCTCATTGATTACATACTTGCCTCTAAAGCATGCTCTGGGCTGCTTGAACCAATACAGATATTAGATTTGAATATGAGTGACCATCATATGCTATATTCCTGCCTGCATATGGGAGTGGAATGTTATCTAACTTCTGCCCCTGCAACCTTAGTGTCATGTGACAGGAATACAATATCTGTAAACTGGACTCCTGCCAGATGCAGGAAAGTGTCATTTTTGGTAAATAGGGATATTATAGTGCATTGGGATGTTAAGGCCTCCACAGCGAATGTAACCAAAATTAACGCAATGAATGCTAAAATGATTCATAAGCATTTGGTAGATGTCGCGAAAGAGCCTTTGGAAAAGTCCTCTATTGTGGTTGCCCAGGTCAATGCCACTCAGGTCGCATGTCTAAAAAAGCAAAGAAATTGCGATCTCCGCATACTAAGGAAGCGAATGATATGTCAGTGTACGTATATTCGCCAAAAGAACATGATTCAGGCGCACTATAAGCAACAGTTAACCCTGTTGCGTCGTGCAGCCCATATTCTAGCCAACCAATACATGATTGGCCTGTTGTGTAAAAAAAAAAGCAGAGACTTATGGGCCATCTTAAGAAATCCTGTAGGAAAAGTTGATCTTCGCATGGTGGCGGTGATTTCAGGCCCGGAATGGGAGAGGTTCTTTAGTTTGAAATTCTCGCTACCTGATAGACATACCGCTTCAGAGAGCGTTCCGGTGCACTTGCCTCTTCCGGTGGTCTGTCCTTGGGAAGTAAAGGATATCATATGGGCAATTGAGCAACTGAATCCATCAAAAGCTGCCGGCCCTGATGGGCTGCCCGCTTGTATATACAAATCTGATCCCCACTTTTGGGCAAAGTATCTACTGTCATGCTATCAGTCGATTTACCATACCGGGATTATTCCGCCATCATGGCTCATAGCCTTTATCATCCCCATCCACAAAAAGGGGGTGTTAAGTAATCCTGTGAACTTCAGACCTATTGCGTTGATTGACACAGCGGCAAAGATTTTTACACGACTGCTCTTGGTTGACTTAGAAGACCATATAAGAAACCATAATATTTTGTCTAAAGCTCAGGTGGGCTTTCGTAGGGCTTTGGGTACTCAATTAAACGCCTCAATCTTAGCACATTTAAGGAGAGCTGTGCACAGAGAATCAAAGGGCACCATATATATGGCTGCCATAGACCTTACATGTGCTTTCGATAATGTTCTTCGTGCTCGCCTTTGGCGCAAGATGTTGGCCTATGGCATTCCATCCTCCTTGGTGGCCTTAATTGCCGCACTCCACACCAATACCTCATATCAGATTCGGATCAATGCTAAGGGGCTCCTCTCTGCTATTATTCCTACGAGCATAGGGGTCAAGCAGGGATTTAATTTAGCTGCAGTTTTATTCAATCTATATCTCGCTGATATTGAGAATCTATGGAAAGAGATTAATTCTTTCCCCGTAATACTGGGTCCTATGCGTTTACATTGGTTAGCCTTTGCCGATGATATTGTTCTATTCGACAGAGTGCCTTTCGGTCTGCAGAACAAATTAAACACACTTCATGATTACTGTCTGCAAAATAACATGACAATTAACCCGGCGAAATCCCATATTATGATTTTTACGGCCAAAAAAAAACTGCCTAGATTTACATTTACTATCAACCAGCAGACCATTGCTAGGAAAGATGCGATCGTATACCTGGGCTATCAGCTGTCTAATGGGAACTCAATTGATGGATGGCGGGCCCTGCTGAAAGAGAAGCTTGGCCCGTTAATGGGACAAATGAGAATAATCAACGCTAAATATTGCAGCTTCTCTCTCCTGCCCCTCATCCAATTTTATACGATGAAGATAGAGCCCATCCTGCTTTATACTCTTGATATATGCCTGTTGAAGTTGGGGCCCTTGTTAAATCAAATCCAAGGTCAGCTCTGGAAGAATATTCTAGGGCTACCAAGTTATTTACCAAATTCCATCATATTACACGAGTTGGGACTCTATTCTCTAGCTGATAAATATCTTTGGAGGAAGGTAAATGCATTTTGTAAATTTCTTGTGCCTCCCCCTAACTCACTCTATGAAGAGTTTCATATAATGATGGAAAATCATTGCCCGGCCTCGGTTCGGGAAGTAAAGGAGGAAATAATGGAGACTCTGGCTTCGCTCAATATGACCTTGACAGACCTAACTAAAACCCCAAGCAAAGTTAGAACTCGCTTTTTTTGCAATGCGTGGGCTCTAAATTCTGACAAGGTCGGGGAATACCCCTCCTTTGCGACCTATGCGTTGTTCAGACATGCCGTGACCCCAAGGTTACCTTATATCTTATGCTTTCCTGATAAAAGGGCCAGACAGACCTATATGCGTTTCCGTTTAGATCTTATCCACACGGGAGAGCGTATTCGGTCTTGGGCCGGTTATGGAGAGTTGGCAAGGGGGCATGGATGTCGATTTTGCTTGAACAGATTGGAAAAGGAAACGCTACAACATCTATTTATCTACTGTAAATTCTTTGCGAATCAAAGATTGTGTTGCTTGGCTTCTTTGTTCTTTTCTTACTCAAGCTTTGAAGCCAATCTAGTATGGATAAGATGCATGCAGGGTTCCTCGAATGCTATTATACTAGCAACTGTTAGACTGGTTACTCTGATTGAAGAACAGCTATTGACGATGAATCTCGCAAGTTTTAACAGCATTAGGTTGGCTCTTTCGCATAGGTAACAGGAGGTTTGGCTGATATGATTAGTTTGGATATGAACTTACTGTCGTATTTACTTATGTTTTGTGTGTTATTGAACTTTGATTGCCTGCTTGTTGTGTCTCCCTTCCTTTTTCGCTCACCTCTGCCCTATCATCTATAAGGGTGCTTTTGGGAGGAGGTTGTCCTGTTAAGTTGTATACGTTTACAGTATATTGTAGTAGTTTTATGATTGCTAACACTCTGTTTCTGCTCACCCGAAGGTTTTTACTTCAAAGTCTGTTTTAGAGGAAATGAAATTTGGTTGTATTTGTACATAAGAGATCTTTAGATGTTTTTTATGTTTATTAATATTTGTAAAGGTGTAAAGTAAAATTTACTACCGAAACAATAAAATAATAAAATAAAGAAAAAAGTTGAAAAAAAAAAAAAAAGAACTGCCTGATTCCCTCGAAGAGACTCCCCCTTTTGCCCGTTGGCACCAGCGTGTGCAGGTACTTTTGAGCACAAGGCTCCACTCTTCGTAGGGCTCGGACTTCCTTTTAGTTAGTTGCCTCTGAAGGCGGACTGGGTCTAAGCATTATTTCGCACTGCCTGTTTTCCTTCCCTTTTAGGTGGACTACACATTTTGTGCATCTAACGCTTGAGACTTGTTTGTATTTGTATATATATTGTATTGGTATGGTATGTGTTGGTTTACTAGAGTTGTATTGTGATTTCTCGCTACGGTCATTGTTTTAAAGGCCTTGGAATAAATGTGTATATATTTTTAATATAGCACCTGTTTGGAGTAGTTTGTAAGTGTCCTTGCTTTGTGTGCTCATTGCGGGCTTTCAGTCACCCTCACCCCTCTTGAGACCTAGTCTTGACCGCCGCGATCGCTACCCTGATTGGTCTGGCTTGTCCAGAGGTTACCCTGTTCCAAGTAATTAGGTTGGCCTTCTGAACTTCTGTGCCACCAGGACAGAGTTCAGAAATCCGTCTTAACAAGCTAGATATCTCAAATCTGAATGTTTCCTACTTGCTGCTTTGTCCCTTAAGTGAGCAATTCTTCCCACTAGCCAGGTATCTTAAATCTGAGGGTTTTCCTACTTGCTTCTGTGTCTCAAATTGAGGTGTTTTCCGACTAGCCAGATATCTCAAATCTGAGTGTTTTCCTGCTTGCTGCTTTGTCTCGAATATAGGTGTTTCCCCCACTTGCCAAGTATCTCAAATCTGATTGCTTTTTTATTTGCTTCCGTGTCTCAAATGTAGGTGTTTTACCCACTTAGTAGGTATCTCAAATCTGAGTGTGATCCTAATTGATGCTGTGTCTTGAATTTCTGTGTTTTTCCTAGTAGCCAGGTATCTCAAATCTACGTCTTTTCCTACTTGCTGGTGTGTCTCACATTTAGGAGTTTTTCTCACTAGCCAGGTATCTCAAATCTGAGTGTTTTCCTACTTGCTGCTGTTTCTCAAATTCAGGCATTTTTCCCACTAGCCAGATATCACAAATCAGCGTGTTATCCTACTTGCTTCTGTGTCCCAAATGTAGGTGTTTTTCCCACTAGCCAGGTATGTTAAATCTGAGTGTTTTCCTACTTGCTGCTGTGTCTCAAATTGAGGTGTTTTCCCGCTAGCCAGGATTCTCAAATCCCAGTGTTTTCCTACTTGCTGCTGTACCTCAAATTTTGGCATTTCACTCCACTAGCCAGGTATCTCAAATCTGAACATTTTCCTACATACTGCTTTGTCTTAAATTTAGCAATTTTCCCACTAGCCAGGTGTCTCCAATCTGAGTCTTTTCCTACTTGCTGCTGCCCTTCGAATATAGGTGTTTCCACCACTTGCCAGGTATCTCAAATCTGAATGTTTTTTCATTTGCTGCCGTGTCTCAAATGTAGGTGTTTTGTCCACTTAGCAGGTATCTCAAATCTGAGTCTTAACGAAATTGATGCAGCGGCTCGAATATTTACGTTTTTCCTAGTAGCCATTCAAATCGGAGTGTTTTCCTACTTGCTGATTTGTCTTGAACGTAGATTTTATTCCCGCTAGCCAGTTATCTCAAATCTGAATGTTTTCCTACTTGCTGTGTTGTCTCAATATTAGGTGTTCCTCCCACTTGCCAGGTATCTCAAATCTGATTCTGTTTTCATTTGCTGCTGTGTCTGAAATCTTGGGGTTTTGCCCACTTAGCAGGTATATCAAATATGAATGTTATTCTACTTGCTACTGTGTCTTTTATTTCTGTGTTTTTCCTACTAGCCGGTATCACAAATGTATGTGTCTTCCTACTGGTTGTTCTGTCTCATATTTAAGAGTTTTTCTCACTAACCAGATATCTAAAATCAGCCTGTTATCCTACTTGCTGTTGTGTGTCAAATGTACATGTTTTTCCCACTAGCCAGGTATCTTAAATTTGAGGGTTTTCCTGCTTGCTGCTTTGTCTCGAATATAGGTCTTTCCCCCACTTGCCAAGTATCTCAAATCTGATTGGTTTCTTATTTGCTTCTGTGTCTCAAATGTAGGTGTTTTACCCACTTAGCAGGTATCTCAAATCTCAGTGTGATCCTAATTGATGCTGTTTCTTGAATTTCTGTGTTTTTCCTAGTAGCCACGTATCTCAAATCTAGGTGTTTTCCTACTTGCTGGTGTGTCTCGAATATAGGTGTTTCCTCCACTTGCCAGGTATCTCAAATCTGAATGTTTTTTTTCAATTGCTGCCGTGTCTCAAATGTAGGTGTTTTGCCCACTAAGCAGGTGTCTCAAATCTGAGTGTTATACTAATTGATGCTGTGTCTTGAATGTATGTGTTTTTCCTAGTAGCCAGGTATATCAAATCTACGTGTTTTCCTACTTGCTGGTGAGTCTCATATATAGAGTTTTTCTCACTAGCCAGGTATCTCAAATCTGAATGTTTTCCTACTTGTTGCTTTGTTTTGAATTTATACATTTTCCCAATAGCCAGTTTCCTCAAATCTGAGTGATTTCCTACTTTGTGCTGTGTTTTGAATTTCTGTGTTTTTCCTAGTAGCCAGGTATCTCAAATCTGATTGTTTATTCATTTGCTACTGTGTCTCACATCTAGGTGTTTTGCCCACTTAGCAGGTATCTCAAATCTGAATATTATCCTACGTCATGCTGTGTCTTTAATTTCAGTGTTTTTCCTAGTAGGCAAGGATCTCAATTCTACGTGTTTTCCTACTTGCTGTTGTTTCTCATATTTAAGAGTTTTTTCACTAACCAGGTATCTCAAATCTCAGTATTTTACTACTTGCTGTTGTGTCTCAAATGTAGGTTTTTCTCACTAGCCAGGTATCTCAAATATGAATGTTTTCCGAAGTACTGCTTTGTCTTCAATTTAGCTGTTTTTCCTACTAGCCAGGTATCTCCAATCTGAGTGTTTTCCTACTTGCTGCTGTGTCTCGAATATAGGTGTTTCTCCCACTTGCCAGGTATCTTAAATCTGACTGTGTTTCATTTGCTGCGGTGTCTCAAATGTAATTGTTTTGTCCACTTAGCAGGTATCTCAAATCTGAGTGTTATCCTAATTGATGCAGTTCCTCGAATGTTGACGTTTTTCCTAGTAGCCTCTTAAATATGAGTGTTTTCCTACTTGCTGCGTTGTCTCAATGTTAGGTGTTTCTCCCACTTGCCATGTATCTCAAATCTGATTCTGTTATCATTTGCTGCTGCTTCCCAAATCTTGGGGTTTTGCCCACTTAGCAGGTATCTCAAATCTAAATGTTATTCTACTTGATGCTTTGTATTGAATTTCTGTTTATTTCCTACTAGCCAGATAGCTCAAATCAGCGTTTTATCCTACTTGCTGCTGTCTCAAATGTAGGTGTTTTCCCTCTAGCCAGGTATCTTAAATCTGAGTGTTTTCATACTTGCTGCTGTGTCTCAAATGTAGGTTTTTCTCACTAGCCAGGTATCTCAAATCTGAATGTTTTCCTACGTACTGCTTTGTCTGGAATTTAGCCATGTTTCCCACTATCCAGGTATCTCCAATCTGAGTGTTTTTCTACTTGCTGCTGCGTCTTGAATATAGGTGTTTCCCGCACTTGCCAGGTATCTCAAATCTAAATGTTTTTAATTTGCTGCTGTGTCTCAAATGTAGGTGTTTTTCCCACTTAGCAGGTATCTCAAATCTGAGTGTTATCCTACTTGCTGGCGTGTCTCATATTTAGGATTTTTTTCTTTAGCCAGGCATCTCAAATCTGAGTGTTTTCCTACTTGCTGCTGTGTCTCGAATTCAGGCATTTTTCCCACTAGCCAGATTTCACAAATCAGCGTGGTATCCTACTTGCTGTTGTGTCTCAAATGTAGGTTTTTCTCACTAGCCAGGTATCTCAAATATGAATGTTTTCCGAAGTACTGCTTTGTCTTCAATTTAGCTGTTTTTCCTACTAGCCAGGTATCTCCAATCTGAGTGTTTTCCTACTTGCTGCTGTGTCTCGAATATAGGTGTTTCTCCCACTTGCCAGGTATCTTAAATCTGACTGTGTTTCATTTGCTGCGGTGTCTCAAATGTAATTGTTTTGTCCACTTAGCAGGTATCTCAAATCTGAGTGTTATCCTAATTGATGCAGTTCCTCGAATGTTGACGTTTTTCCTAGTAGCCTCTTAAATATGAGTGTTTTCCTACTTGCTGCGTTGTCTCAATGTTAGGTGTTTCTCCCACTTGCCATGTATCTCAAATCTGATTCTGTTATCATTTGCTGCTGCTTCCCAAATCTTGGGGTTTTGCCCACTTAGCAGGTATCTCAAATCTAAATGTTATTCTACTTGATGCTTTGTATTGAATTTCTGTTTATTTCCTACTAGCCAGATAGCTCAAATCAGCGTTTTATCCTACTTGCTGCTGTCTCAAATGTAGGTGTTTTCCCTCTAGCCAGGTATCTTAAATCTGAGTGTTTTCATACTTGCTGCTGTGTCTCAAATGTAGGTTTTTCTCACTAGCCAGGTATCTCAAATCTGAATGTTTTCCTACGTACTGCTTTGTCTGGAATTTAGCCATGTTTCCCACTATCCAGGTATCTCCAATCTGAGTGTTTTTCTACTTGCTGCTGCGTCTTGAATATAGGTGTTTCCCGCACTTGCCAGGTATCTCAAATCTAAATGTTTTTAATTTGCTGCTGTGTCTCAAATGTAGGTGTTTTTCCCACTTAGCAGGTATCTCAAATCTGAGTGTTATCCTACTTGCTGGCGTGTCTCATATTTAGGATTTTTTTCTTTAGCCAGGCATCTCAAATCTGAGTGTTTTCCTACTTGCTGCTGTGTCTCGAATTCAGGCATTTTTCCCACTAGCCAGATTTCACAAATCAGCGTGGTATCCTACTTGCTGCTGTGTCTCAATTGTATGTGTTGTTCCCACTAGCCAGGTATCTTAAATCCCAGTGTTTTCCTACTTGCTGCTGTACCTCAAATTTTGGCATTGCACTGCACTAGCCAGGTATCTCAAATCTGAGTGTTTTCCTACTTGCTGCTGTGTCTCGAATTCAGGCATTTTTCCCACTAGCCAGATATCACAAATCAGCGTGTTATCCTACTTGGTTCTGTCTCTCGAATATAGGTGTTTTCCCCCACTTGTCAAGTATCTCAAATCAGACTGTTTTTTCATTTGCTGCTGTGTCTCAAATGTAGGTGTTTTGCCCTCTAACCAGGTATCTTAAATCTGAGTGTTTTCCTACTTGCTGCTGTGTCTCAAATTGAGGTGTTTTCCCACTAGCCAGGTATCGTAAATCTGAGTGTTTTCCTACTTGCTGCTGTGTCTCAAATTGAGGTGTTTTCCCACTAGCCAAGTATCTAAAATCTGAGAGTTTTCCTACTTGCTGCAGTGCCTCAAATGTTTACGTTTTTCCTAGTAGCCACTCAAATATGAGTGTTTTCCTACTTGCTGATTTGTCTTGAACGTAGACATTATTCCCACTAGCCAGTTATCTCAAATCTGAGTGTTTTCCTACTTGCTGTGTTGTCTCAATATTAGGTGTTTCTCCCACTTGCCAGGTATCTCAAATCTGATTCTGTTTTGATTTGTTGCTGTGTCCCAAATCTTGGGGTTTTGCCCACTTAGAATGTATCTCAAATCTGAATGTTATTCGACTTGATGCTGTGTCTTGAATTTCTGTGTTTTTCCTACTAGCCAGGTATCTCAAATCTATGTTGTTCTGTCTCATATCTCAAATCAGCCTGTTATCCTACTTGCTGTTGTGTGTCAAATTTAGATGTTTTTCCCATTAGACAGGTATCTTAAATCTGAGTTTTTTCCTACTTGCTTCTGTGTCTCGAATTGAGGTTTTTCCGTCTAGCCAGGTATCTCAAATCTGACTGTTTTCCTACTTGCTGCTGCGTCTCGAATAGAGGTTTTTCCCCCACTTGCCAGGTATCTCAACTCTAAATGTTTCTCCTTTGCTGCCGTGTCTCAAATGTTGGTGTTTTGCCCACTTAGCAGGTATCTCATAGCTGAGTGTTATCCTAATTGATGCAGTGTCTAAAATGTTGAAGTTTTTCCTAGTATCCTGGTATCTCAAATCTACGTGTTTTCCTACTTCCTCGTGTGTCTCATATTTTGGAGTTTTTTCAATTAGCCAGGTATATCAAATCTGAGTGTTTTCCTACTTGCTGCTGTGTCTCGAATTCAGGCATTTTTCCCACTGGTCAGATATCACAAATAAGCGTGTTATCCTATTTGCTGCTGTGTCCCGAATGTAGGTGTTTTGCCCACCAGCCAGGTATCTTAAATCTGAGTGTTTTCCTACTTGCTGCTGTGTCTCAATTTGAGGTGTTTTCCCACTAGTCAAGTATCTCAAATCCCACTGTTTTCCTACTTGCTGCTGTACCTCAAATTTTGGCATTTCGCCCACTAGCCAGGTATCTCAAATCTGAGTGTGTTCCTAGTTTCTGCTGCTTCTCAAATATAGGTGTTTCCCCAACTTGCCAGGTATCTCAAATCTGAATGTTTTTTCATTTGCTGCTGTGTCTCAAATGTTGTAGGTGTTACGTCCAGTCAGCACTTATCTCAAATCTGAGTGTTATCCTAATTGATGCAGTGCCTTGAATTTTGACGTTTTTCCTAGTAGCCACTCAAATCTGAGAATTTTCCTACTTGCTGCGTTGTCTCAATGTTGGGTGTTTCTCCCCCTTGCCAGGTATCTCAAATCTGATTCTGTATTAATTTGCCGCTGTGTCTCAAATCTTGGGGTTTTGCCCACTTAGCAGGTATCTCAAATCTGAATGTTATTTTACTTGATGTTTTGTCTTGAATTTCTGTGTTTTTCATACTAGCCAGGTATCTCAAATCTATGTGTTTTCCTACTTGCTGCAGTGTCTCATATTTAGGAGTTTTTCTCACTAGCCAGGTGTCTCAAATCTGAATGTTTTCATATGTGCTGCGTTGTCTCAAATTTAGGCATTTTACCCATTAGCAAGGTATCTAGAATCTTAGTTTTTTCCAGTTGCTGCTTTGTCTCAATGTTAGATGTTTCTCCCACTTGCCAGGTATCTCAAATCTGAATGTTATCCTACTTGCTGCTGTGTCTCGAATTCAGGCATTTGTCCACTAGCAAGATATCACAAATCAGCGTGTTATCCTACTTGCTGCAATTTCTCAAATGTAGGTATTTTTCCCACTAAACAGGTATCTTAAATCTGTGTTCTTTCCTACTTGCTGATGTGTCTCAAGTATAGGTGTTTCTCTCACTTGCCAGGTATCTCAAATCTGACTGTTTTTTTATTTGCTGCCGTGTCTCAAATGTAGGTGTTTTGCCCACTTAGCAGGTATCTTAAATCTGAGTGTTCTCCTACTTCATGCTGAGTCTTGAATTTCTGTGTTTTTCCTAGTAGCCAGGTATCTCAAATGTGTGTGTTTTACTACTTGCTGTTGTGTCTCATATTTAAGAGTTTAACTCAATAGCCAGGTATTGCAAATCTGAGTGTTTTCCTACTTGCTGCTGTGTCTCGAATACAGGAATTTTTCCCACTAGCCAGATATCACAAATCAGCGTGGTATCCTACTTGCTGCTTTGTCTCAATTCTATGTGTTTTTCCCACTAGCCAGGTATCTTAAATCTTAGTTTTTTCCTATTTGCTTCTGTGTCTCAAATTGAGGTGTTCTCCCACTAGCTAGGTATCTCAAATCCGAGTGGTATCCTACTTGCTGCAATGTCTCAAATGTAGGTGTTTTTCCCACTAGACAGGTATCTTAAATCTGTGTTCTTTCCTACTTGCTGATGTGTCTCAAGTATAGGTGTTTCTCTCACTTGCCAGGTATCTCAAATCTGACTGTTTTTTTATTTGCTGCCGTGTCTCAAATCTAGGTGTTTTGCCCACTTAGCAGGTATCTTAAATCTGAGTGTTCTCCTACTTCATGCTGAGTCTTGAATTTCTGTGTTTTTCCTAGTAGCCAGGTATCTCAAATGTGCGTGTTTTACTACTTGCTGTTCTGTCTCATATTTAAGAGTTTAACTCAATAGCCAGGTATTGCAAATCTGAGTGTTTTCCTACTTGCTGCTGTGTCTCGAATACAGGAAATTTTCCCACTAGCCAGATATCACAAATCAGCGTGGTATCCTACTTGCTGCTTTGTCTCAATTGTATGTGTTTTTCCCACTAGCCAGGTATCTTAAATCTGAGTTTTTTCCTATTTGCTTCTGTGTCTCAAATTGAGGTGTTCTCCCACTAGCTAGGTATCTCAAATCCGAGTGGTATCCTACTTGCTGCTGTCTCTCGAATATAGGTGTTTTCCCCCGCTTGCCAAGTATCTCAAATCAGACTGTTTTTTCATTTGCTGCTGTGTCTGAAATGTAGGTGTTTTGCCCTCTAGCCAGGTATCTTAAATCTGAGTGTTTTCCTACTTGCTGCTGTGTCTCAAATTGAGGTGTTTTCCCACTAGCCAGTTATCATAAATCTGAGTGTTTTCCTACTTGCTGCTGTGTCCCAAATTGAGGTGTTTTCCCACTAGCCAGGTATCTTAAATCTGAGTGTTTTCCTACTTGCTGCTGTGTCTCAAATTGAGGTGTTTTCCCACTAGCCAAGTATCTCAAATCTGAGTGTTTTCCTACTTGCTGCAGTGCCTCGAATTTTGATGTTTTTCCTAGTAGCCACTCAAATCTGAGTATTTTGCTACTTGCTGCTTTGTCTTGAATTTAGACATTATTCCCACTAGCCACTTATCTCAAATCTGAGTGGTTTCCTACTTGATGCGTTGTCTCAATGTTAGGTGTTTCTCCCACTTGCCAGGTATCTCAAATCTGATTCTGTTCTCATTTGTTGATGTGTCACAAATCCTGGGTTTTTTCCCACTTAGCAGGTATCTCAAATCTGAATGTTATTCTATTTGATGCTTTGGCTTGAATTTCTGTGTTGTTCATACTAGCCAGGTATCTCAAATCTATGTGCTTTCCAACTTGTTGTTATGTCTCATATTTAAGAGTTTTTCTTAATAGCCAGATATCTCAATTCTGAATGTTTTCCTACTTGCGGCATTGTCTTGAATTTAGCCATTTTTCCCACTAGCTAGGTATCTCAAATCTCAGTGTGTTCCTACTTGCTGCTGTGTCTCGGATTCAGGCATTTTTCACACTAGCCAGATATCTCACATCAGCTTGATATCTTACTTGCTGCTGTGTCTCAAATGTAGATTTTTTTCCCCTCTGGCCAGATATCTTAAATCTGAGTGTTTTCCTACTTGCTGGTGTGTCTCATATTTAGGATTGTTTTCTTTAGCTAGGTATCTCAAATCTGAGTGTTTTCCTAATTGCTGCTGTGTCTCGAATTCAGGCATTTTTCCCACTAGCCAGATATCACAAATCAGCGTGTTATCCTACTTGCTTCTGTGTCCCAAATGTAGGTGTTTTTCCCACTAGCCAGGTATGTTCAATCTGAGCGTTTTCCTACTTGCTGCTGTGTCTCAAATTGAGGTGTTTTCCCGCTAGCCAAGTTTCTCAAATCCCAGTGTTTTCCTACTTGCTGCTGTACCTCAAATATTGGCATTTCCCCCACTAGCCAGGTATCTCAAATCTGAACATTTTCCTACATACTGCTTTGTCTTAAATTTAGCAATTTTCACACTAGCCAGGTGTCTCCAATCTGAGTCTTTTCCTACTTGCTGCTGCCTTTCGAATATAGGTGTTTCCACCACTTGGCAGGTATCTCAAATCTGAATGTTTTTTCATTTGCTGCCGTGTCTCAAATGTAGGTGTTTTGTCCATTTAGCAGGTATCTCAAATCTGAGTCTTAACGAAATTGATGCAGTGCCTCAAATTTTTACGTTTTTCCTAGTAGCCACTCAAATCTGAGAGTTTTCCTACTTGCTGATTTGTCTTGAACGTAGACATTATTCCCACTAGCCAGGTATCTCCAATCTGAGTGTTTTCCTACTTGCTGCTGTGTCTCGAATATAGGTGTTTCTCCCACTTGCCAGGTATCTTAAATCTGACTGTGTTTCATTTGCTGCTGTGTCTCAAATGTAGGTGTTTTGTCCACTTAGCAGGTATCTCAAATCTGAGTGTTATCCTAATTGATGCAGTTCCTCGAATGTTGACGTTTTTCCTAGTAGCCTCTTAAATTTGAGTGATTTCTTACTTGCTGCGTTGTCTCAATGTTAGGTGTATCTCCCACTTGCCAGGTATCTCAAACCTGACTTTTTTTTTTTATTTGCTGCCATGTCTCAAATCTAGGTGTTTGCCGATTTAGCAGGTATCTCAAATCTGAATGTGATTCTACTTGATGCTGTGTCTTGAATTTCTGTGTTTTTCCTAGTAGCCAGTTATCTCAAATCTATGTGTGTTCCTACTTGCTCTTGTGTTTCATATTTAAGAGTTTTTCTCGCTAGACAGATATCTCAAATCTGAATATTTTCCTAATTGCTGCATTGTCTTGAATGTATCCTTTTGTTCGAATAGCTAGGTGTCTCCAATCTGAGTGTTTTCCTACTTGCTGTGGTGTCTTGAATTCAGGTGTTTCCCCCCCTTGCCAGATATTTCAAATCTGATTGCTTTATTATTTGCTTCAGTGTCTCAAATCTAGGTGTTTTGCCCTCTTAGCATTGTATCTCAAATCTGAATGTAATCCTACTTGATGCTCTGTCTTGAATTTCTGTGTTTTTCCTAGTCGTCAGGTACCTCAAATCTGAATGTTTTCCTACTTTCTGCTGTGTCTCAAATGTAGGTGTTTTTCACTCTAACCAGCTTTCTTAAAACTGAGTGTTTTCCTACTTTCTGCTGTGTCTCAAATGTAGGTTTTTTTCTCACTAGGCAGGTATCTCAAATCTAAATGTTTTCCTATGTGCTGCTTTTTCTCGGATTTACCCATTTTCCCCACTAGCCAGGTATCTCCAATCTGAGTGTTTTCCTACTTGATTCTGTGTCTTGTATTTCTGTGTTTTTCCTTGTAACCAGGTATCTCAAATCTGATAGTTTTTTTATTTGCTGCTGTGTCTCAAATGTAGGTGTTTTGCCCACTTAGCAGGTATCTCAAATCTGAGTGTTATCCTAATTAATGCTGTGTCTTGAATTTTTGCGTTTTTCGTAGCAGCTAGGTATCTCAAATCGACGTGTTGTCCTACTTGCTGCTTTGTCTTGAACTTAGACATTATTCGCACTAGTCAGTTATCTTAAATCTGAGTGTTTTCCTACTTGCTGCTGTGTGTCAAATTCAGCAATTTTTTCCACTAGCCAGATATCTCAAATCAGACTGCTATCCTACTTGCTGTTGTGTCTCAAATGTAGGTTTTTTCCACACTAGCCAGGTATCTCAAATCTTTAGTATTTTCCTACTTGCTGCTGTGTCTCGAATTGAGTTTTTTTCCGACTAGCCAGATATCTCAATTCTGAGTGTTTTCCTACTTGCTGCTGTGTCTCATATTTAAGAGTTTTTCTCACTTGCCAGTTATCTCATATCTGAGTGTTTTCCTACTTGCTGCTTTGTCTTAATGTTAGGTGTATCTCCCTCTTGCCAGGTATCTCAAACCTGACTTTTTTAAAAAATTGCTGCCATGTCTCAAATCTAGGTGTTTTGCCCTCTTAGCAGGTATCTCAATTCTGAATTTAATCCTACTTGATGCTCTGTCTTGAATTTCTGTGTTTTTCCTAGTAGTCGGGTACCTCAAATCTGAATGTTTTCCTACTTTCTGCTGTGTCTCAAAATGTAGGTGTTTTTCACTCTAGCCAGCTTTCTTAAAACTGAGTGTTTTACTACTTTTTGCTGTGTCTCAAATGTAGGTTTTTTCTCACTAGGCAGGTATCTCAAATCTGAATGTTTTCCTATGTGCTGCTTTTTCTCAAATTTACCCATTTTCCCCACTAGCCAGGTATCTCCAATCTGAGTGTTTTCCTACTTGATTCTGTGTCTTGTATTTCTGTCTTTTTCCTTGTAACCAGGTATCTCAAATCTGATAGTTTTTTTATTTGCTTCTGTGTCTCAAATGTAGGTGGTTTGCCCACTTAGCAGGTATCTCAAATCTGAGTGTTATCCTAATTAATGCTGTGTCTTGAATTTTTGCGTTTTTCCTAGCAGCTAGGTATCTCAAATCGAGGTGTTGTCCTACTTGCTGCTTTGTCTTGAACTTAGACATTATTCGTACTAGTCAGTTATCTTAAATCTGAGTTTTTTCCTACTTGCTGCTGTGTGTCAAATTCAGCAATTTTTTCCACTAGCCAGATATCTCAAATCAGACTGTTATCCTACTTGCTGTTGTGTCTCAAATGTAGGTTTTTTCCACACTAGCCAGGTATCTCAAATCTTTAGTATTTTCCTACTTGCTGCTGTGTTTCAAATTGAGGTGTTTTCCGACTAGCCAGATATCTCAATTCTGAGTTTTTTCCTACTTGCTGCAGTGTCTCAAATGTAGTTTTTTTTCTCATTAGCCAGGTATCTCAAATCTGAATGTTTTCCTACGTGCTGCTTTCTCTTGAATGTAGCCATTTTCCCCACTAGCCAGATATCTCAAATCAGCCTGTTATCCTACTTGCTGTTGTGTCTCAAATGTAAGTGTTTTTCCCACTAGCCAGATATCTCAATTCTGAGTGTTTTCCTACTTGCTGCTGTGTCTTGAATATAGGTGTTTCCCCCGACTTGCCAGGTATTTCAAATCTGAATGTTATTCTACTTGGTGCTGTGTCTTGAAATTCTGTGTTTTTCCTATTAGCCAGGTATCTGAAATCTATGTGTTTTCTTACTTGCTGTTGTGTCTCATATTTAGGAGTTTTTCACACTAGCCAGTTATCTCAAATCTCAGTCTTTTCCTACTGCTGCTTTGCCTCAATGTTAGGTGTTTTTCCCACTTGCCAGGTATCTCAAATCTGATTGTTTTTTCATGTGCTGCCGTGTCTCACTTCTAAGTGTTTTTCCCACTTACCAGGTATCTCAAATCGGAATATTATCCTTGTTGATTCTGTGTCTTGAATTTTTGTGTTTTCCTTGTAGCCAGGTATCTCAAATCTACGTGTATTCCTACTTGCTCTCGTGTCTCATATTTAAGAGCTTTTCTCACTAACCAAGTATCTCAAATCTGAGTGTTTTCCTACTTGCTGCTGTGTCTCAAATTGAGGTATTTTCCCACTAGCCAAGTATATCAAATCAGCCTGTTATCCTACTTGCTGTTGTGTCTCAAATGTAGGTGTTTTCCCACTAGCCAGGTATCTTTAATCTGAGTGTTTCCTACGTTCTTCTGTGTTTCAAACTGAGGTGTTTTCCGACTAGCCAGATGTCTCAATTCTGAGTTTTTTCCTACTTGCTGCTGTGTCTTGAATATAGGTGTTTCCCCCACTTGCCAGGTATTTCGAATCTGAATGTTATTCTACTTGGTGCTGTGTCTTGAATTTCTGTGTTTTTCCTAGTATCCAGGTATCTCAAATTTATGTGTGTTCCTACTTGCTGTGTTTCTCACATTTAAGAGTTTTTCTCACTAGCCAGATATCACAAATCTGAATGTTCTCCAACTTGCTGCATTGTTTTGGATGTAGCCATTGTTCCCACTAGCCAGGTATCTCAAATCTCAGTGTTTTCCTACTTGCTGGCGTTTTTCCTATTTAGGAGTTTTTTCAGACTAGCTGATGGGGCCCCTAGGGGACCCTCACGTATGGAAACAAGGCACAATCACCACACACGAACAGATACGCCAGACACAAGGTTCAATTCCCAAAATCTAGGGTTTATTGCAAAGCAAATAGTCTCAGTTGGCCAACTGGGTCTCACGTCCCACAATGTGTGTCTCCAGACCCCGTGGGATGCAAGAGAGCGAGCATTCTACAACAGTTACATATATACAACCGAACATCTTGTTATCAGTCATGACATATTCAATTCCGCCCATAATGTATTTCCTTTGAAATGGTTTCGATGATTGACAGTTATGACATATATGACACCTTCAGACATTTATTCAACAACAGTTTGCAATTTGCAAACTTGCAGACACGATTCTTTGTTTTCGGGAACATAATGCTCTTGTTCTTACAAGCAAGCTGCATGCAGGGGAGAGACACATTCCAGGACTCACTGTCTTCTAGTTTCTATTCGTGTACTAGGTGTCAGCTCGCTCTACAGGGCTCAGTGAAGGGGGCTGTAAAAGAGAGCATAATTCAAGCCATTAATTGTTCATTTCTACCATTTCTACCATATCAGCGAGACTAGCCGGCACCTGTGTAGTGATTGAATGCCTTGTTGCTTTCTTCCAAGGACTTGTGAGGGAGCAGACCGGGCATCGCTGTCTGGCTTGCCCATGCTGCGTTTCAATATGTATCTTGTGGCCTTGCTTTATGCATGAGCAATAACGGAATAGACTACGCTTACAGCAAAGCAGTTTGAACAGAAAGCAAGAAGCGAAAATTAATCAAAATGGCGAATTCTATTCCTACAAAATGGACACAAAAAGGACGCTCTCTGGTCATGCTAATGAGTCTGTACTAATAATGCTAATCATATGGGGCAGTTGGTGGGCCAACAGAATACATCGCCTCTGTTATGGGAGGGTAATTTCTGGACTCACAAACCCTCCTCTTGGCCGTAAGCCAAGCACATCATCCAAACATTGCATCTTCTACTCAACAGGTATTTTATTCCGAGCTTTGCATACTACTATACTCATCATAATTGTCATCAATATTTATTGACATGAATTCTTTCACTGTCTTCATTTCATGATTCATTTTAGTATCAAATCTGGGAGTTTTTTTTGTTACTATATGTACGCACTCCTCACTTATTTCAGTGCAAATTATTGGTAAACAGTGTATGCAACAACAACAGGTCATAATATTCCAAGCACTGCTACTAAGATTGCAACTAATTTCCATCCCCACAAGCCTAATATTTCCCAGAGCCAGGAGCTTATGTTTAATTCCCAACTGCCTTCTGGGGATGGAGGTCAGAACTCAAAACGTGCAACTTTTTTATCGCCTCAAAAATCGTAGTGGAGGTGTCACTTACAAATAAGCAACACAATGATCCCACAATTTTGCAAACTCCCCCACGATCAGCCAACATTATGTCAAGAGGCATCCTATTTTGGAGTGTCATCAATCTAATCCCTTTTTCCTCCAACGTCAAGTTGTATAATATATCTGTTGTCCCATTTATCGTTTGCTCTAATAGTCTGGACAATTGTCTTATATTATAGGAGTTTATTGCTTGTCCCCAAAATGGTATGAATGATTTTGCTATGTCTTCTGAAATCAATCCTCCTTCCTTATCTCGTTGTGGTCTTGATCTGGATAGTTTGGCTATCTCTGCTGTTCTTGAGAGAAACACCTCCGGCAACAGAATCTCCAAGTAACAAGTACCTCCCCAATTTCTAGGTAACCAGGGATAAGCTTTTTCTCCACATATAAAATAGTCAGGGTCTCCTACATACACTGGTTCTTCCTCTCTATCGAGGAACGCTATATTCATACATCTAGTGAATGTCCCTACTCAATAGGCGCCTTTCTTTTTTAAGCCAAATGGAACAGAGCGTGGACTGTAATTTACTGTATAGGAGGGGGGAACTGTATCTTTATTTCCTTCTAGGTTCATATGAAATGTGATTACAAATGATTTATATGGCACATATAATCTATCTTGGGGCATGACTACCGGTGTAATTAGTCTTGTTTTATGAAATATAGAACAACCTACAGGTTTAATTATTACCTCCTCAAATTCGTCCATGTTTATTTTATCTAATTGACCCTTTTCACTCTTGTTCCATTTCCTATAAAACAATGCACTTAAGGATGCGTAACATGCAGAACTTAATGACAATGGCTGCACATACCAACCTATTCCCTTACCACCATGCTGTGGTAAGTGAGCACACACCCACCAATTGTTTTTTCTCAGAATTGAGTGTGTCATGTTCATTATCAGAAGTAATGTGTTATTACCATATCCTTCCCTGTGTCTCTCTTCCATTGGGGACAAAGTATAGGAAATTACACGGACCAGGCTTTCAGTGGCCGAAATATTCCTAATAGGCAAGAACACTTATAATGGGTGTATTTCTTCTAAATACCATAATACCAGTACTGTCATTATCGGTGCTAATATACTCATAACACATATGGCTATTGTTAGGATCAGCATAACATTTTTTCGGCAATGTTTTTTCTGCAACCTTACAGTCTCTATATTTACTTCATTATCAGCATTGGTGCAGGAGGAGGCAGAAGCTGGTGCAGGCACTTTTCCTCTCGATTCTTCTTCTCCAACAATGTTCGTCGTGAATACCTCTTACCGTTGCACTTGTTCAAATATTAGTAAGTTCAGAAATGTCAACAAAGTGTTTTGCCAGTTCTCGGCAGCCTGGATTACTATTCATTGCACTTTGCAAGTTTGCTTTGGAAAGGTTGCTGTTACCGCTGCAAGACGCTTTGTTACTGGATTTATTGGACTCGCCGACGAAGTTACGAAGTGTGATTGACCGTTGCCTGCTCCAAGTGAGAACTCTTGCGAACTCTTGTGACTGTTATAAACCACGGTTGCATAAGGCAACTGTTTGTGCAACTGCTTAAGCAACTGCTTAGGCGAACTCTATCAGTGCACTCACGGTAGTTTGTCTTCTCTTCACCCATAGGATGTGCTTCGGTGAAATCCCGCCCCCAGCCAACAGGAAACTATTTACTGCAAATGCACGCGCTTTGCGCGCACGCTTTGCAAGTTTGCTTTGGAAAGGTTGCTGTTACCGCTGTTAGAGCGGGGATAGCGGGTTGTGGACTGTGGAGTAAGACTTTTTCACTTATATCCAATTTGTTGCATTGTTAACCATTTGTTTGTTAAACATGCCGAATGAAAGGTATTACATATACGCTGATGTCTGGGATGCCAGCAAACATTTTAATTACAAGAGCTTCTGTGAACCTTAAGCCTGTAACCCCTAAAGCCTCCCCCATTACTATTCTTAAAAAAAAAAATTAGGATGTTCACCTATTGTGACTCCCGTGAAAAAGAACTCTACTAGTGATATACGAGGATTTTGCACGTTAAGGGGCGATTCAGATTTATTTATTCCCACGTGTGTTGAAAATCAACCTTCGAGCCCGGTAAATATGGGAGGAGGGCAAATCGCACCGCACATGGTTTCTGTGAATTCAAATGTGTCGATTGCGGACACTATTATTGTAAATGAGATATGCTCAACACAACGTGACTCTGAGGGAACTGAGGAGTGCCCTCTAATCGATTTAACTACATAAAATCCTGTATTATCATGTACAAACAACCTAAATTATATTAATGATGAAGCGGCTAACGAGGGTGAGCATAAAGATATGCAGGAGGAGATGGAAAATATAACTGTTACAAACAAATCTAATTTGGATGATTCTATTAATAATGTTGTGGTAGATGACCCTGCTTTGTCTGAATCTCCAATTGTCAATGATAGAACTAAGAGTAATGATGGTAGTCTATATGGCTCTCAAAGCCTTTTTGACCACCATACACAGTGCCCTAGAGACTTGACATCCTCCTTTGTCTATCCTACACCACGTGCACCACACAAAAAGATTGTTCCGAGTGTGGGAATCACAGATGGTAATGGTGGACAAATTGTACATGGCTCACTGGTGGAAATTACGCTGAATGCCATAAACATCTCGATTATGTCCCTTTTTAAATTGTTTGAGACCTTGGATGCTAAGATAAGCCGACAGGCTGAGCAGATTGAACTGATTACCCAGAACCTAGACAAAATGTCTAGGTACATTGATATGGGTGATAATAAGCTACCAAAGACAACGAAAGATACTAACAATAGAGACTCTGCACAAATGACATCTGATGTAAAGGAGAAGAGCGAGGTTGAGAATGTTATACCGATTTTACCTGTTTTTGAGGCTATTATATGCCCTGTCACATCCAGTGATGATGAAGTGCACTGTAGCCCCTCTAGTAGCGAGATGGTTACAGTGGAAGGTTTTACCTCTGTTAAGGTGAATGCAGATAAAACTGTTGTAGATAACCGAGAGAATGACTTTGGTGTGTATAATATTTTTGACCCAAGAACCAATGTAAGATCAAAAGCTAACACAATAACTAAAAAGAAAACTAAGAATCAGAAGCAGGCTCTGCGACCAACAAAGGCTGCTACTAATCAATTCCTAAAACGATTGCAAATTACCTCCAAAAGTAAAGCGGTTGTGGGAGGAGGATTAAAAGTTAATTATACTAATTTAAGACAGGCTAGAGAACCGGTAGCTAGTCAACCTGTGAATGTTGTATCCCACAACAACTGTGTTCCACTAGATGATCTAGTGGCTTTGCTTGCAAAAAAAGGTTCCGAGGAACAACTGCGGCTGCAACGAGCTGCTGTTAACATCACAATCCATGAAACCCCTTGCATCCCATTGGCTAGTACCGCTGTGACAAACCACCCAAAGAATGGTGTTATAACAAATACTACAAGCACAAACCCTCCTCTAGCGAGAGAACCTTCACTGGACATACTAAAAGACATTAGAGAGACCATACAGAACTCGGTTGATGAGTATCTAAGATGGAAGCAATATCAGACTCTCGCGACAAACACTGTAGTGGAGAGAGGCAAAGTGTCATTTAACAGTAAAACTACAGTGTATTCATCTGATACAATACAAAATATTGAGAGAAATTTGGAACCAAACCAACGATTTGAGATGGAACGGTTGGGTGGGGGTACAGGAAAGAAATTAAAACATGCCCTAGACCCGAAACTATATCACAGATTTATTCTGAAATGTCGCCCTGCTCCCCATATATCCTATGACCTAAATAGAGCAAGTGCGCTGACGATATTTGAAGATATTGAAGAGTTAAGAGATATCTCTTCAACTGATATTCAACAAGTTGAATTTCTAAATGAGGAGAGGCTTGACGCTGTCCGACTGTGGATTTCATCCAACCTTGTCAGAAATATTATATGGCAAGCTAGGATGGAATTGTTCACAATGGGTTTTTTGCTAGCAGTTGATCCTACAATTCTACTAACTAATATGAACTATGAACAATTACAGGATCCAAATGATAACGTGAATACTAGATCCCTAAACATATATCATAAACAAAACTTACTAGATCAAAACAAGATGGTAGGAGGTTTGGGGAAAAATGAATACAGACCGAGTGATAAAAGATCATAATACAAGGAGTGGCGGGACGACACACTGACCTTAGTAAGTTAGAATACCTGTGGTCATGCCGATCTCTCTGTAAAAGATAGCAATGATCTTAACAACTATGATTTAGTTGCCCTACAAGAGATGTGTCTGGTGGATTGCCCGGTATGGAATAATCATGAAATAGCATTTCTGGTAGCCAAATCAAATAAGAAAGGACGTCCATCCTCTGGGTTACCAATTGCCACCAAAATGGGGAGGGGCTTGTCAATTAGGCCTTGGGCAGCCCTGAATATATTCATGCAATTAGTTAAAATTCTCTACCCTGGGGGATGTTTGGCTCTAATTAATATCTACCATAACCCGATGGCTATTTCAGATAAAATTTGCATTAAAGAACTGGAGAATTCCTTCAACATGATTCTTATGACCCCCGAAATAACGAATGTTATTCTTGTGGGAGATCTGAATATGCAATGTCTGAAAGCCAAAAAAACGCAAAAGGGCCGCATAAATGAAATATGGGCAGATTTGATGTGTGATTGTAATATGCTGATGCTTAACGGTGCGATACCTGGCGACACACCCTCTAGTGAGACGTGGTGTAGAGGACTCAGTAGCTCTACAATTGATTATATTTATACGGACAAAGCAACGTTCCAAAACATTGCTTCATTTAAGGTGATAACACAGACTGCGAGCGATCATCACATGCTAACCTTGAAATGGAACTGTTGTAAAGAACCACAAAATCTAGAAAAAGAGCGGTACGCCACCAATTTGATAACAAATAACTCAAGAATAAGGTTTAGGTGGAATGAATCTACACTGAATGAGTTGAATGAAGAGTTGCTGGGTGAACAGACTGGGAACGGTGGGGTAGAAGTACCTTACAACGTCACACTCCAAATGTTCAAACTGCACTCTTCAACACAAACTCATGTGTACTTTGCACCCAGACACAGTGCTGACGTTCAGGTTCAAAAACGTAAAACCTTACTGAGACGACAAAAGAGAATGGCATTATCATTGCCGGTGAATATCATGTTTGAGGTCATTCGTTCTCTTCAACGTGCATATACGGCTTGGATCCATACTCGCAGATGTATTCTATACCAGTCTGATGGTGAAGAAATGCTCAAGGTGATTATGTTAAAAAACACAGCCCAAATTTGGGCTTTGCTTAATGCTGCTAACCATTTGGAACAGGGTCCGGTCCAGATAAATGGTGTAACTGAAACACTATGGATCGACTATTATACAGAATTATATGCTGACCCTGAGGTCAGACAAAATAGCCCTGTGATAATATGTAACAGCATGGAACTATTACAAATATCTAGAGAAGATATACTAGGATATATCCACAGAGCGTCTAACTCAAGGGCCCCAGGACCTGATGGGTTAACCAACTATATGATGAAGCAGCATCCGGAACAATGGGCTCTGATTCTGTATAACATCTTTACCCATGTGCTATAATCCAACAGTATTCCAAAGTCTTGGAAATCCTCTGTGGTAGTGCCCATCTTTAAAAAAGGTGACAGGTCTAAACCGGCGATTTACAGACTGATCGCGCTTTTGGATATACCTGGGAAAATCTTTTGCAGGTTCATTTTACGGGACTTTAACAATTGGGTAGGAACTTTTGACAAGCAAGATCCACATCAAACAGGGTTTATACCTGGCATGGGAACTTATATAAATCTGTTATCAAGCATACAGCATCATAACCTCCTGAAACAACCGCTATTTTTTTGTGTTCCTCGATTTTAGAGCGGCGTTCGACTGGTTAGATCAATATTATTTGACAAATTAGCCAGAGAAAAGTGCCCTACATACCTAATTAATTTGATAAGTATGTTACACTCAGAGACCAGCATACGAGTGAGGCTAAATTTACAAGGCTTACTAACCGCGAATATTTCAACTCATAGAGGTCTCAGACAAGGCTGCATACTTGCGGCAACTTTGTTTAATTTTTTCATCGCCGATATATGCAAAGCCTTCAAAGAGGTCATTTCCGATGCGCCGAAATTAGCAGGCAAAGCACTTGCAGCTCTGTTATATGCAGACGATTTGGTACTGATTTCGAAAACTCCCCGTGGCCTTCAAAACCTGCTTGATGCACTTGCCAGATATGTCACTGAGAATAGGTTAACCGTGAATATGAACAAAACAAAGATAATGGTCTGTAACCCAAACCCAAGTGGTACCCTAAACAAGAAACAAAAAGCATTAAGGTGGTGTTTACAAGAGCATACACTAGAGATAGTTCCACAATATACTTATTTAGGAGTTATTATTGATGGAGCAAGTAATAAAGCATTCCTACTAAGCCTTAACCAGAAGCTGAATATGATGATCTCACAAGCCTTAATTATCCAAGCCAAATATGGTAAATTCACTATCACACCCGCCATAACATACTTCAAACAGAAAGTGGTCCCGGTACTACTTTATGGAGCGGAAACAAAACCATTTATAATTGGAAATACATGGTTAGGTTTCGAGAGTAAACTTTGAAAACGCATTCTGGGTTTACCAAAATGCGTACCTATGGCTTAGATTAGGAATGAATTATGGTTAATATCATTGCATTCACGTTACATCTGGCAAATTATATCATTGTTCAGAAAATGTATTTTGGCTTCTGGTAGGCATAAACTGATTAATACCCTTGCTGATTACGTGTTCACAACTAATGACCAATATATGGTGAAATGGCGGCACACTATAATTGAAGCTTTGGCTGAAGCGGATCTCTCCCTTGATGACCTCCTTACAAATCCAAAACTAAGATATTTCTGCATGACTGGTTACGTACGAGGGAGATATGTTTGAAGTATCATGATTTCCCCAAAAATGCGTACCTGCATAAAAGGCATAGTATAGTGGAACCATATCTACTTAGATCACCATCAACTGATCATAGAAGACAATTTTTAAGAATACAGTTTAACTTATGTGAGACAAGGGATCTGAAAGCTAAAAGGAAAATGATAATGAAGGAAGATAATTTATGCCGCTTCTCTAAGATAAATGATCAACCTGAAACCTTACATCATCTTCTTACAGAATGTCAAACCCTTAAACAGAAACAGGAGCTCCACTTTAAACCACTGTTATATGAAAACACCCAAATTACAACAGAATCTCTTTGGTGGTTGATTTATTGCGGGCATACCACCCCTCTAAGGCTTGCTACCATTGCTCTTGTGAAGGATTTGAGATTGGATATTGATCAAGAACTGACAGAACCCAAGGTATAACCATTGTGGTAACCATTAGTGAGGGATATTTAGAGAAGAGTAAGATTAGATGAGTCTTGGTTAACATAGTACAACATAAATAAGCAAATACGTACAAATGCTGAGATAAAAGAGTACACTTATTGATACTGATGAATGCCTAGTCAGTTGTTATATATAGCTGAAATGCTAAGTACATATATACATATGTGTGTTAGAACCATGGGAATCGGTTATGAGTAGATTAAAATTATCTGAGCAGAATATTAGGAAGTTTGCTAGGAATGAAACTGCATGGATAATGATGAGCAAACTTTTAAGAAGTGTACTGATGGTTGGAAGGAGCAAGTAGAGATTATGCTGGTTGTTTAAGTGATAGAAGATACTGATGCTCTGTTTTACTTTAATGATTGAAATCTGTGCAGTTTATTTAGTTAGTTAAGCCAGTGGGTGTGTCTTTTGCTTCTTTTCTGTTCAGTTTACTGGGTGATACTTATGTATATATATGTATATATATGTGTACTTTTTTATGTGTATTTTTATGTGTATGTTTTATGTGTACTTTTTATGTGTACCTTTTTATATATAATTCTATAATTTTATAAATATGAATGAAGATGGAATATCAATGAAATATTGTAAAGTTGATTCAGTTCAGCTATAACAATAAAAAAAAAAAAAAATACTATTCATTGGGCAAGATTATCGTGCTTCTGCACATTGCTCAAAGACCTCCAGAGCAGTTATCAATTGCCTTTGTACTATATGAGCCCCTCTTGTCTGTGAGGGGTGATCTGCACATGGATTTTCAAAGATAGCACCGGGGAGCCGCGTTCCTGAGCTGTTGGATTTGCATAACTCCGGCGCCTCTCTCCCCTAGGCCTCCGGTTCCCACTTCATCCATGATGGGAAAGAGGCTTCAAAGAAAAATAGAACGAAGATCTGGTCACTCCTTGTTTCAAGGCCTTAAATTATACTGCCTTGCTCCAGGTACTGTGTGATCGATGAATAGTGCGGGTACACTTCCAGATTCAGGCTCAGTGTCAGGCTGTGGCACAACGAAACGTGGTGGGCGCCAAAGTGATGATACCGGCTTCATGTCAGCCAGCAGTGATGCAGATTCGGCTGGGCAACGTTGGGGCACTCTTTGCCCTTTCTCCTTTATAGCATTCTTTCCAGGCTTTGTTTCCGGATCAGACAGATTTTGTGGCAAAGAGCTGTCAACAATTTCCTTAGTTTCTGAGGCAGCTGTCTCCCGTGGTTGTCCGAAACGGGCAGTTCTTTCAATGGCGATGGAACTTTCTCCGTATGCGTGGCATGTATCCACGCCTTCCTTCCGTCCACACGGACTGCAGTTTGTGTTGCCAAGAGGACTTGGTGGGGTCACGCCACCTCAGTGCAAGTGATGATTTCCTCTCGAAATTGTTCACTAGTATCCAGTCGTCTGGTTGCAGAGAATGCTCTGGACCAGTGTATCTGATGGGAAGAGCCTCCTGTACCTGCTGTTGAATCAAACGCAATTTCTGCATTAAAAGGTTACAGTATGTACTGAGCACAGGGAATTCGACTTCATTCAATCGCCATGGCTGTGGCGCACACCAACATTAGCAGGTCTCCCCATCACAATCTCATACGGGAGAGCCCAGTCCTTGCCTGCACAGATGTGCGCATACACAATAAAGCTAGGGGCAATGCATCTGTCTAACGTAACTTGTTTACTGCACAGATTTGACTAATTTAAGCTTTCAATATGCCATATTGGTGCTCAATAAGCCTGGCACTCATCGGATGTCTGGCGTAATGGAATAGTTTGTCAATCTGAAGAACTGCACAATTCTGTAATACTACTGCTCCCACAAAATGCGGGCCATTGTCTGACCATATGACCTGGGGCAAGCCAAACCGTGAAAAGTACTCCTTTAACATCACTTTCGCAGTGCTCATGGCAGTACAATCCTTTAATGGATATGCTTCTACCCAGTTACTGAATGCACACGCAACCACTAGTACATATTTTAGGTTCTGACACCTTACCATCTCTATGAAATCAAAATGGATCACCTCAAAAAGCATATAGGGGGGGCCAAAACTACCTGTTGGAGTAGCTGTCCCTTTTCCAACATTGCGTTGCAAGCATGTTATGCAATTCTGTACTAATCTTTCTGCATTCTTCTTTATGTGTGTGTTCTGCCATACTGTAGCTAAGTGCTGAATTATTTTCTTTGCACAAATGTGCGTGGGACTGTGGGCCATAGTGACCATTGCGGTTACATAGGAGTTGGGCAGCATCCAATTTCTACTTTTCTTGTCCACCCAGCAACCTTCTAGATCTAGTTCTGCAGAGCCCTCAGACCAAACATGTATTTCATCAGCAGTTGCTTCTGCCTGCATCTCTTTGACAGTGGTAATCCCATTCTCTATCATGCAAGGCACTTCTTCTGATTGACTGTTAACATTTTGGTACTCAAATCAGTGGCAGTGTGTTTCGCAATCCTGTCTGCAAATGTGTTTCCCTCTCCCACTTTACATGTTACTTTCTTATGCGCCTCACATTTCACTTTTGCTAGGTGCTTTGGATACGTAAGTCCAGACAGCAATCATACAATCAAAGGACCATGTTGAATCCTGGTTCCATGTGATATCAAGAAACCCCTCTCAGCCCACAGTCGGCCAAAGTTATGTACCACCTCAAAGGCGTATTGGCTGTCAGTATATGTGTTTATACTCAAATTTTCTGAAATTTCACATGCTCTGGTTAATGCTATTATCTCTGCAGCTTGTGCAGAGTTGTAGGGGATCCTTTTACTTTCTACAATACTTCTTTGTGTCGTAATAGCATAGGCAGCAGTTGATATGCCATCAGGTAATTTGAAGCAGGAGCCGTCACAAAACAATTCTCCATCTTGCTCTTTCTGTGGGGTGTCTGTTAAATCAACTCTTCCTTTCGTTTCTTCCTCAGTAACCATTAGACAATCATGGGTAGGTGATTCATTCTCCCTTATTTCTCCATTGGGCAGCAGCATTAATTCTGCAGGATTCAAAGCGCTACACCTCATAATTTGAATGTGTGGTGCAAATAACACAATTTCCTATCTAGTCAATCTAGCGTACGTGAGGTGTTGCGTCTGCGTCCTATTTAATAGAACATCTATGGCATGTGGCACCATTAAAATTAAAGTGTGCCCCAGCACCATTCCTTCAGTTTGTTTCACTGATGCTGCAGCCGCTGCAACAGCTCGCAAACAACGTGGTAACACGCATGCTACAAGGTCCAGCGTGGAAGAAAAATTGCTGCATGGTCTATGTCTTCCACCTTGTTCTTGCGTTAAAACAGCCAATGTGCAGCCTTCATTCTCATGCACAAATAATCAGAACATTTTTTCATAGTTTGGTGTGCCCAAAACTGGAGCAGAGCACAATGCAGTTTTGAGCAGATCAAATGTTCTCTGACATTCTTCATTCCATTGCAAAGGCATCACAGCATCCTTTTTTGTCAATGCCACCATTGGTTTCAGAATCGCGAATTTCACTATCCATTGTTTTCACAATCGCGAAGTTCACTATCCACTGCCGGCAATAGGAAGCCATGCCTATTATGGCTCTGACTCGTTTCTATGTTTTTGGAATAGGCATACCAGAGATACTTTCTATTCTTTCTGGTGTCAGTCTTCTCCCCTCTCTCGAAAGTAGGTAGCCCAAATAAGCCACCTCCTTTCGACAATATTGGAATTTCTTCAAACTCGCTTTATGGCCATGTGCTGCTAAGTGTGACAATAACAATAAAGTACTCTTTTTACAAATTTCCTCTGTATCAGCAGCAATCAACAAATCATCTATATATTGTAACAAATCACAACCTGCCGGTAGTTCTAACATATCTAACTGTTCTTTCAATGCCCTGCTATAAATACTCTGGCTCTCTGTATAGCCTTGTGGAATACGTGTGAATGTAAATGACCAGCCTCCTAACGTGAAAGCAAACAAATATCTGCTATCCTGGTGTACTGGAATGCTAAAAAAATAAATGCATTCTTATGGTCTATCAAGCCAAAATATGCTGCCGAGGCATGTATCATTGTCAAAATTGTGGTGACATCTGGGACCAATGGGATTTGACGATCAACCAGTTTGTTCAATGCGCGAAGATCAATTATGAAACAATACGGTATCTCATTCCCTCCTTTCTTATACACCGGGAGAATGGGGCTGTTACATGTGCTACCTGTAATCTCTTCAATTACCTTCAGTTTTACCAAATCTGAAACAATACTTTTCAATGCTTTCTCGCCCTCCATCGATATTGTATACTGAGGAATACGTGGTAATGTTATTCCTTCCTTCACAACAATTTTTACTGGTTCTATCTTCAAGCATCCCACATCACTGTCATTCATTGCCCATATACAAGCTAGTACTTCACTCAACTCCCCCGGCAAAGGTTTGGACAAAAATTCGGACACTGGTATACTCTGCGGTGAAATTGTCAAGAATACTCTGTCAGGAGTGCAATGGATAACTGCACTCAGTTTTTTCAATAAGTTTAATCCTAAAAGATTTTCCCTACAATTCTCTGCCAGGAGAAATGGACAATATTCGGTAAATGGACCTAATGTCACTGGTACTAATTGGGACAGTGGATTGATTACTGGCGTACCTGCAAACCCTACTGAGATATTCTTTTGCCCTGACAGTGGTATTTCTGGAACCAAGTGGTGGTCTATTGAGCACTTCTGTGCACCTGTGTCTACAAGAAAGCTATGCTCTCTATTCCTGACTTTCATTTCTACGTAGGGTATGTTAAGAGGTATAGCTTGTTAAGATATATAGCATTGGTATTTGTTTCACATGCATCAGTATGCGGTGTACAGTTGCTGTGTGTGTTGCTCTAAGTATAATCTCTGTTCCTTGCAGCCTTACATTGCATCTTACAACCCATGGTTACAGTAGAACTCAGGTGCTGCCCACTGTTGCAGGCTCACCGTTCTGGAGTGTGTGAGAGGCTGCTGAGGAAGGAGGAACACGGTTATGCTGCTTCTGCTCCGCTCCTTCCTTTATTTCGTTCACTTTGATTTTGGTTGTAAGGAGCCTGACCCCGATCTTGGCTCTGATTCTGATTGCCATTTCCTTGATTATTCTGGTTTTGCTGCATATTATTATTTCTACTCTTGTCCATTTGTTACCGAGTGTCCCCTCTGACCATACCCATTTCTATTTTGCAAGTGTGGACATTGCACTCGCCAATGACCCTCTTCCCTACAATATGCGCACTGATTTAATCCTAGAGGCCCCCCATGCATGTTGGAATTACTGCTCCCTTGCGTTTTTCCTCTCCCTCTATTGTGGCCCACTACCTGCCTCTTACTCTTTCTCTGTATTCACTCCATTTTCATGATACTGGGCCATATGCAACACTTCACTCAATGTTTTTGCTTGCCATGCACTTTCTGATGTCATTATTAGGTTTTGAATTGGAGGTATTAATCCTCTCACATATTTATCAACAAATAGTCTTTCACCTGCCTCCGTGCTTACATCCTGCCCACTGAAATCTGTAAACACTTCTTCAAATCTATTAAAATAATCTGTTGCTAACTCATCTTTGCCTTGAATACATGCATTTAATTTGTCCCATAGAATTCTTTTTTCTGGAACTATCTCCTTCAATTTTTGTATCATTCATCCTGGCAATGCTGCCATATTTGGCGATGGTTTATCGCCAGCTTTTCTATCCTTATCCTCTATTGCTGGATTTTCTCATGTGTCACCGTAGCTATCCTCATCATTAACTTTTATTATTTGCTTCCATATGTCTGCTGGCACAATTACTGGGAATATTAGGTCTATATCGTTCATAGTAAAAATGCACAATCTCAAATAGGACTCTATTTCTTTATAGAATCCCGCTGGATTCTTCCTCAAATCAGGAATTGTTTGTTTTTTATTATTCACTTCTTGTCTGGAGAAAGGGACATGTACATACTGCGCTGTATAATGCCCTTCCATTACTTGCGCTGGGGCTCCATTAACACCAGGAATTTCTACTTTCAGCACAAAAGTAGGCGGAACCTCCCTCATAGGAAATACCACACTTACTTTTCCTCCTCCCTCCCTCATATGCAATACTATTGCTAAATCAAGCGATAAGGCTGTTTCTCCCGTTCTGCATTCAATAGCTCTCTTATATATTGCCATCAATTCGGGGGTAGGCTAGCTTGTTTATTTTCTATATCTCTAGCATAAAAATATTCAACCATTACTTGCAGTGTTTTTCTCTCCATTGGGAACGTATATTGATCAAATATTTCGTGCACTTCCATCGTGGGAACACTAGCATCTGTAATCCATTTCAGCGCCTCTCATGTACATATTTTCATTTTCTCACTAGCCTGTCTTGAGGGCGGAAGACATCGCTGCTGCACATATGGTACCGCCTCTTTCCTTTCCCTTCTCATCTCTTTGTTCCTATACCCTGACATGGCAAACATTACAGCATATGCATCATCAAGTTCATTTTTAAATTCAAAAAGACTGTCCACATGTTCCTTTATTTCTGCATCTCTTTCTCTCAATAGTGCCAAAGCATTCAAATCCCGCAACTTCTGCGGTGGTACCATTCCAATTAACTGCTTCCATCTCTCCATTAAATATTGTCCCATGCATTCCAACAGTACCTGTCTTTCACTTTCTTCCTGAAATCATACATCTAATCCAGCGTCAAAGTTTCATCATTTCCCTCTATATACATCTCTGCCTGTTCTTTCAACTCCCTCTTTCTCTCCTTGCAGACCGCACTACGGGTTACTCTAGTACACTCACTTTGAGCCGTCCCCTCTCTTTCCCTTTCATCTTCTCTGGTTACCGCAAATTCAAGTTCAATGGGCGGAGGAGGAAGGGGAATGTCTTGGGAGGGAGGGGGTGGTGTGGATGGAACAACGAGAAGGGGGAGTGGTTGCTGCGGCGCTGCTGGCTGAATGATCTCCGGCTGTAAAGGAGTATGAGCTGCAGGGATGGGTTGGGCAGTGGGCTCTGATGCAATACTATTAGCCCCTCTTTTTGGGTGCTCTTGTCTTTTCTCAGTTAATATTTTATTAATTAGTTCATCTGATGAATGCAATTCTTGTTGAGGATATATTTGTCTACTCCCATCTGAACACATCTCTCTGTCTTTCTTAAATTATCATCCCACATTTCTTCATCCTGCTCTTTTACTCTTTCGGTTCTTGACTTGTGCCTGCGAGCATTCTTCTCTCTGCTTTTCCAATGAAGCACAGCTTCCTTCCTCCAGTCTCTAATGACGTCAAATGTCGCAGGGCGTGCTTTCTTGCGCAGCAATACTGATTCCAAATAATCTATCTGTACAATCCCATAACTCCCATGTTTTGGCCATTGTAAATCTTATTCGTGTCTGATTTGCCTATGCCAAATTTCACAAAACATTATCACCCCTACACCATATTTTAAATACATCTCATATGCCGGCGACCCTACGGGTGGAGCGGCCTGGCCAGTTTCCAAAGATTGTCTACCGCAGTGGAAAAATCCCACTAGGCAGGAAGACAATACCCCAGGCATGTGTTAACCTTATCCTGGGTGTTTCATTTTGCAAAACCAACTGTCAACCAATATCAGGGTTATTCAGAATCGGGGCACGACTCACATGATCAACCAAATCGTCTTTCAAGACGCAATTCGTCCTTATACTGACGCAGCCAAAAATCATTGTGTCTGCGTATCTTGGCTCACTCTGCCTCGTTTCGGGACCCTTGCCTCCTTGTTCTCTGGCCGGACACGTCGATCAGGGATCAGCTGTGTACAGATCTGCAAAGGAGTCTCTCATCACTTTCAGAGGGGCGCCCTGAACACATCTTGATCCCGGTTCACCCGTCTCATCCTTGCTTCGTTTTCTCCTCTCGCCTTCTTATATTACAATTTACATAATGGAACAAGTGGGGGAGGGTCCCTATTCAGGCGTCATTTTGATGTATGGAAACAAGGAACAATCACCACACATGAACTGATACGCCAGACACGAGGTTCAATTCCCAAAATCTAGGGTTTATTGCAAAGCAAATAGTCTCAGTTGGCCAACTGGGTCTCACGTCCCGCATTCTGTGTCTCCAGACCCTGTGGGACACAAGAGGCTGAGCATTCTACAACAGTTACATATATACAAACAGAACATCTTGCAATCAGTCATGACATATTCAATACCACCCATAATCTATTTCCTTTGAAATGGTTTTGATGCTTGACAATTATGACGAATATGACACCTTCAGACATTTATTCAGCAACAGTTTGCAATTTGCGGACTTGCAGACACGATTCTTTGTTTTCGGGAACATAATGTTCTTGTTCTTACAAGCAAGCTGCATGCAGGGGAGAGACACATTCCAGACCTCACTATCTTCTAGTTTCTATTTGTGTGCTAGGGGTCAGCTTGCTCTACAGGGCTCAGTGAACGGGGGGCCGTAAAAGAGAGCATAATTCAAGCCATTAATTGTTCATTTCTACCGTTTCTACCGGATCAGCGAGTCTAGCTGGCACCTGCGTAGTGATTGAATGCCTTGTTGCTTGCTTCCAAGGACTTGTGAGGGAGGAGACCGGGCATCGCTGTCTGGCTTGCCCGTGCTGCATTTCAACATGTATCTTGTGGCCTTGCTTTATGCATGAGCAATAACGGAATAGAATACGCTTACAGCAAAGCAGTTTGAACAGAAAGCAAGAAGCGAAAATTAATCAAAATGGTGAATTCTATTCCAACAAAATGGACACAAAATGGATGCTCTCTAGTCATGCTCATTGTCTGTAACAGAATACATCGCCTATGTTGTGGGAGGGTAATTTCTGGACTCACATAGCCAGCTGTCTCAAATCTCAGTCTTTTCCTACTGCTCCTTTGCCTCAATGTTAGGTGTTTTTCCCACTTTCCAGTTATCTCACATTTGTTTGTTTTTTCATTTGCTGCCATGTCTCACATCTAGGTGTTTTGCCCACTTACCAGGTATCTCAATTCTGAATGTAATCCTACTTGATGCTCTGTCTTGAATTTCCATGTTTTTCCTAGTAGCCAGGTACCTCAAATCTACATGTGTTCCTACTTGCTACTTTGTTTAAAATTTAGACATTTTTCCCACTACCCAGTTATCTCAAATCTGAATCTTTTCCTACTTAATGCTTTGTCTCAATGTTAGGTGTTTTCCCCACTTGCCAGGTATCTCAAATCTGATTGTTTTGCCATTTTCTGCTGTGTCTCAAATCTAGGTGTTTTGCCCACTTACCAGGTATCTCAAATTGGAATATTATCCTCGTTGATGCTGTGTCTTGAATTTCTGTGTTTCCTAGTAGCCAGGTATATCAAATCTATGTGTTTTCCTCCTTGCTGTTGTGTCTCATATTTAAGAGCTTTTCTCACTAACCAGTTATCTCAAATCTGAGTGTTTTCCTACTTGCTAATGTATGTCAAATTCAGGCATGTTTCCACTTGCCAGATATCACAAATCAGTGTGTTATCCGACTTGCTGCTGTGTCTCAAATTTACATGTTTTCCCACTAATCAGGTATCTTAAATCTGAGTGTTTTCCTACTTGCTGCTGTGTCTCAAATTGAGTTATTTTCCCACTAGCCAAGTATATCAAATCCAAGTGTTTTCGTACTTGCTACTGTACCTCAAATTTTGGCATTTGCCCCACTAGCCAGGTATCTCAAATCTGAATGCTTTCATACTTGCTGCTTCGTCTCGAATTGAAGCTTTTTTCCAACTAGCCAGGTATCTCTAATCTGATTATTGTCCTACTTGCTGCTCTATCTCAATTGTAGGTGTTTCTCCCACTTGCCAGGTATCTCGAATCTGAATGATTTTTTATTTCCTGCCATGTCTCAAATCTAGGTTTTTTGCCCACTTAGCAGGTATCTCAAATCTGAATATAATCCTACTTGATGCTCTGTCTTGAATTTCCGTGTTTTTCCTAGTAGCCAGATACATCATATCTATTTGTTTTCCGACTTGCTGGCGTGTCTCATATTTAGGAGTTTTTCTCACTAGCCAGGTATCTAAAATCTGAATGTTTTCATACTTGCTGCTTTGTCTCAAATTTAGAAATTGTTCCCACTAGACAGTTATCTAAAATCTGAATGTGTTCCTACTTGCCACTTTGTCTCGAATTTAGCAATTTTTCCCACTAGCCAGGTATCTCAAATCTGAGTATGCTGCTGTGTCTCAAATGAAGGTGTTTTCCCACTAACCAGGTATTTTTAATCTAAGTGTTTTCTGACTTGCTGCTGTGTCTCAAATTGAGGTGTTTTCTGACTAGGCAGATGTCTCAATTCTGAGTGTTTTCCTACTTGCTGCTACGTCTCGAATATCGGTTTTTCCCCCCACTTGCAAGGTATTTCAAATCTGATTGCTTTATTTGATTCCGTGTCTCCAATGTAGGTGTTTTGCCCACTTGGCAGGTATCTCAAATCTGAGTATTATACTAATTGATGCTGTGTCTTGAATGTTTGTGTTTTTTCTAGTAGCCAGGTATTTCAAATCAACGTGTTTTCCTAATTGCTGCTTTGTCTTGAACTTAGACATTATTCCCACTAGCCAGTTATCTCACATCTGAGTGTTTTCCTACATGCTGCTGTATGTCGAAATTCAGCAATTTTCCCACTAGCCATATATCTCAAATCCTACTTGCTGATGTGTCTCAAATGCAGGTGTTTTCCCTGTAGCCAGATATCTCAAATCTGATTGCTTTTTTTATTTTCTTCTGTTTCTCAAATGTAGGTGTTTTGCCCACTTAGCAGGTTTCTGAAATCTGAATGTTATTGTCACAAACCGCGGGAGCTGGCGGTTGTGGCCCCGTTGGCGTATGGGCCACCATTGAGTTTGCCGCCACGCTCCCACGCAACATATTCTGACGGTCTAGCCTTTCAGGCCATGCCGTCCGAAGCCTTTTTCCCTGGCGTTCAACCCGGAAGCCGACGCGTTGCAACCTTCGCGTTCAGGCTTTCGGGTTGACACGCTGTTTTCCCTTCTGCTCGCTCTTGCTTCCTTCCCTCCTTACTGCCTTTCTTCCTTCTCTGTCCTAGTCCCCCTCCTCGTCGCTCAGCCTCCTTCTCTATGCTCTCTTCTCCCTCGCTCTGCCAGCAAACCCTTTCCTTGCCTTCCCACCGCTTTGTGCATTATTGTTGGAAACTACCAGTGTGTTCTTATATTGGATACCCTCGCATCATACCGGATCTCCCCTTCAATACACCATCTGAGGTAAGGACTGCCGATTGGCAAAGGGGTTTTTTATGCCGTGAGGCTTTTTCCCTGGACCAGTCTGTCGCGGAAGGGGTGCCCCTCCTAGACCTCTTTTCTAAGGGTCAGGGTGGCTTCCTCTCACAGCCAACGCTATCTGCACACCAAAAAAAAGCGTTGTGGCAGAAGAGGTTCGGAGCAAGACAGGAACCCGAAGCATCAGGTGAGGAGGAGGAGTGGGAGCGGGGTGACCAGGAAGCGGGGCCATCAGTAACCAAGCTTGACAGTTATTCTACTTGGTGCTGTGTCTTGAATTTCTGTGTTTTTTTTATAGTAGCCAGGTATCTCAAATCTACATGTGTTCCTACTTGTTATTGTGTCTCATATTTAAGAGTTTTTCTTACTAGCCAGATATCTCAAACCTGAATGCTTTTTTATTTACTGCCATGCCTCAAATCTAGGTGTTTTGCCCACTTAGCAGGTATCTCAAATCTGAATGTATTCCTACTTGATGCTCTGTCTTGAATTTCCGTGTTATTCCAAGTAGCCAGGTACCTCAAATCTACTTGTGTTCCTACATGATGTTGTTTCTCATATTTAAGAGTTTTTCTCACTACCAGATATCTCAAATCTGGATGTTTTCCTACTTGCTGCTGTGTCTCAAATGTAGGTGCTTTTCCCTCTAGCAAGGTATATTAAATCTGATTGTTTTCCTACTTGCTGCTGTCTCTCAAATGTAGGTTTTTTCTAGTAGCCAGGTATCTCAAATGTACGTGTGTTCCTACTTGCTGTTGTGTCTCATATTTAAGAGTTTATCTCACTAGCCAGGTATCTCAAATCTGAATGCTTTTTTTATTTACTGCCATGCCTCAAATCTAGGTGTTTTGCCCACTTAGCAGGTATCACAAATCTGAATGTAATCCTACGTGATGCTCTGTCTTGAATTAATGTGCTATTCCTAGCAGCCAGGTACCTCAAATCTACATGTGTTCCTACATGATGTTGTGTCTCATATTTAAGGGTTTTTCTCACTAGCCAGGTATCTCAAATCTGAGTGTTTTCCTACTTGCTGCTTTGTCGCAATGTTAGGTGTTTCTCCCACTTGCCAGGTATCTCAAATCTGATTGTTTTTTCATTTGCTGCTGTGTCTGAAATCTAGGTGTTTTGCCCACTTAGCAGGTATCTCAAATCTGAATGTTATTCTACTTGGTGCTGTGTCTTGAATGTCTGTGTTTTTTTCTGGTAGCAAGGTACCTCAAATCTACATGTGTTCCTTCTTGATGTTGAATTTCATATTTAATAGTTTTTCTCACTACCAGATATCTCAAATCTGAATGTTTTCCTACTTGATGCTGTGTCTCACATGTAGGTGTTTTTTCCCACTAGCCAGGTATCTTAAATCTGAGTGTTTTCCTACTTGCTGCTGTGTCTCAGATGTAGTTTTTTTCTCAAAAGCCAGGTATCTCAAATCTGAATGTATTCATACATTTTTATTTATTTATTTATTTAATTATTTGTATTGCGCCGTTAACTCGCGAGTTTCGGGGCGCAGAAACGTGAACACAAAGACAACAGAAATGGACGGGACAGTTCCTGGAATCAAGGATTTAGTGGGTCATGAAAGTCGAGGTCATTTGAAGAGATATGTTTTCAATAATTTACGTGCTGCTTTCTCTCGAATTTAGTTATTTTTCCCACTAGCCAGGTATCTCCAATCTGAGTGTTTTCCTACTTGATGCTGTGTCTTGAATTTGTGTGTTTTTCCTGGTAGCCAGGTAGCTCAAATCTATTTGTTTTCCTACTTGATGGCATGTCTCATATTTAGGAGTTTTTCTCACTACTCAGGTATCTAAAATCTGAATGTTTTCCTACTTGCTGCTTTGACTCAAATTTAGACATTCTTCCCACTAGCGAGTTATCTCAAATCTGAATGTTTTCCTACCTGCCGCTTTGTCTTGATTTTAGCAATTTTTCCAACTAGCCAGGTATCTCAAATATGAGTATTTTCCGACATGCTGCTGTACATCAAATTCAGCAATTTTTCCCACTAGCCAGATATCTCAAATCCTACTTGCTGTTGTGTCTCAAATGTAGGTGTTTTTCCCACTAGCCAGATATCTCAAATCTTATTTTTCTTATTATTTGCTTCTCTTTCTCAAATGTAGGTGTTTGGCCCACTTAGCAGGTTTCTCAAATCTGAATATTTTTCTACTTGGTGCTGTGTCTTGAATTTCTGTGTTTTTTCTAGTAGCCAGGTATTTCAAATGTACGTGTGTTCCTACTTGCTGTTGTGTCTCATATTTAAGTTTATCTCTCTAAGCAGATATACCAAATCTGAATGCTTTTTTTATTTACTGCCATGGCTCAAATCTAGGTGTTTTGCCCACTTAGCAGGTATCACAAATCTGAATGTAATCCTACTTGATGCTCTGTCTTGAATTAATGTGTTATTCCTAGTAGCCAGGTACCTTAAATATACATGTGTTCCTACATGATGCTGTGTCTCATATTTAAGAGTTTTTCTCACTAGCCAGGTATCTCAAATCTGAGTGTTTTCCTAACTGCTGTTTTGTCGGAGTGTTAGGTGTTTCTCCCACTTGCCAGGTATCTCAAAACTGATTGTTTTTTCATTTGCTGCTGTGTCTGAAATCTAGGTGTTTTGCCCACTTAGCAGGTATCTCAAATCTGGATGTTATTCTACTTGGTGCTCTGTCTTGAATTTCTGTGTTTTTTCTGGTAGCAAGGTATCTCAAATCTACGTGTGTTCCTACTTGCTGTTGTGTCTCACATTAAAGAGTTTTTCTCAAGGCTATATATCTCAAATCTGAATGCTTTTTTATTTACTGCCATGCCTCAAATCTAGGTGTTTTACCCACTTAGCAGGTATCTCAAATCTGAATGTATTCCTACTTGATGCTCTGTCTTTAATTTCCATGTTATTCCTATTAGCCAGGTACCTCAAATCTACATGTGTTCCTACTTGATGTTGAATTTCATATTTAAGAGTTTTTCTCACTACCAGATATCTCAAATCTGAATGTTTTCCTACTTGCTGCTGTGTCTCAGATGTAGGTTTTTTCTCAAAAGCCTGGTATCTTAAATCTGAGTGTATTCATAAATGCTGCTTTCTCTCGAATTTAGTTATTTTTCCCAATAGCCAGGTATCTCCAATCTGAGTGTTTAACTACTTGATGCTGTGTCTTGAATTTGTGTGTTTTTCCTGGTAGCCAGGTAGCTCAAATCTATTTGTTTTCCTACTTGCTGGCATGTCTCATATTTAGGAGTTTTTCTCACTACTCAGGTATCTAAAATCTGAATGTTTTCCTACTTGCTGCTTTGACTCAAATTTAGACATTTTTCCCACTAGCCAGTTATCTCAAATCTGAATGTTTTCCTACTTGCCGCTTTGTCTTGATTTTAGCAATTTTTCCCACTAGCCAGGTATCTCAAATCTGACTGTTTTCATACATGCTGCTGGGTGTCAAATTCAGCAATTTTTCCCACTAGCCAGATATCTCAAATCAGCCTGTTATCCTACTTGCTGGTGTGTCTCAAATGAAGGTGATTTTTCCACTAGCCAGATATTTCAAATATGATTGCTATTTTTATTTGCTTCTGTTTCACAAATGTCAGTGTTTTGCCCACTTAGCAGTTATCTCAAGACTGAGTGTTGCTGTGTGTCAAATTCAGCCATTTTTTCCCACGAGCCAGGTATCTCAAATCTGAATGTTTTCCTACTTGCTGCTTTGACTCAAATTTAGACATTTTTCTCACTAGCCAGTTATCCCAAATCTGAATGTTTTCCTACTTGCCGCTTTGTCTTGAATTTAGCAATTTTTCCCACTAGCCAGAGATCTCAAATCTGACTGTTTTCATACATGCTGCTGGGTGTCAAATTCAGCAATGTTTCCCACTAGCCAGATATCTCAAATCAGCCTGTTATCCTACTTGCTGGTGTGTCTCAAATGTAGGTGTTTTTTCCACTAGACAGATATTTCAAATCTGATTGCTTTTTTATTTGCTTCTGTTTCTCAAATGTCGGTGTTTTGCCCACTTAGCAGTTATTTCAAAACTGAGTGTTGCTGTGTGTCAAATCCAGCCATTTTTTCCCACTAGCCAGGAATCTGAAATCTGAGGGTTTTCCTATTTGCTGCTGTGTCTCGAATTGAGGTGTTTCCCCTACTTGCCAGGTATCTCAAATCTGATTTCTTTTTCATTTGCTGCCGTGTCTCAAATCTAGGTGTTTTGCCCACTTAGCAGGTATCTCAAATCTGAGGATTATTCTACTTGGTGCTGTGTCTTGAATTTCTGTGTTTTTTTCTAGTAGCCAGGTATCGCAAATCTACATGTGTTCCTACTTGCTGTTGTGTCTCATATTCAAGAGTTGTTCTCACTAGCCAGATATCTCAAACCTGAATGCTTTTTTATTTACTGCCATGCCTCAAATCTAGGTGTTTTGCCCACTTAGCAGGTATCTCGAATCTGAATATATTCCTACTTGATGCTCTGTCTTGAATTTCCGTGTTATTCCAAGTAGCCAGGTACCTCAAATCTACTTGTGTTCCTACTTGATGTTGTGTCTCATATTTAAGAGTTTTTCTCACTACCAGATAACTCAAATCTGAATGTTTCCTACTTGCTGCTGGGTCTCAAATGTAGGTGTTTTTCCCTCTAGCCAGGTATCTTAAATCTGATTCTTTTCCTACTTGCTGCTGTGTCTCAAATGTAGGTTTTTTCTAGTAGCCAGGTATCTCAAATGTACGTGTGTTCTTACTTGCTGTTCTGTCTCATATTTAAGAGTTTATCTCACTAAGCAGATATCTCAAATCTGAATGCTTTTTTTATTTACTGCCATGCCTCAAATCTAGGTGTTTTGCCCACTTAGCAGGTATCACAAATCTGAATGTAATCCTACTTGATGCTCTGTCTTGAATAATGTGTTATTACTAGTAGCCAGGTACCTCAAATCTACATGTGTTCCTACATGATGTTGTGTCTCATATTTAAGAGTTTTTCTCACTTACCAGGTATCTCAAATCTGAGTGTTTTCCTACTTGCTGCTTTGTCGCAATTTTAGGTGTTTCTCCCACTTGCCAGGTATCTCAAATCTGATTGTTTTTTCATTTGCTGCTGTGTCTGAAATCTAGGTGTTTTGCCCACTTAGGAGGTATCTCAAATCTGAATGTTATTCTACTTGGTGCTGTGTCTTGAATTTCTGTGTTTTTTCTGGTAGCAAGGTGTGTCAAATCTACGTGTGTTCCTACTTGCTGTTGTGTCTCATATTTAAGAGTTTTTCTCAATCGCCAGATATCTCAATTCTGAATGCTTTTTTATTTACTGCCATGCCTCAAATCTAGGTTTTTTACCCACTTTGCAGGTATCTCAAATCTGAATTTATTCCTACTTGATGCCCTGTCTTTAATTTCCATGTTATTCCTAGTAGCCAGGTACCGCAAATCTACATGTGTTCCTACTTGATGTTGAATTTCATATTTAGAGTTTTTCTCACTACCAGATATCTCAAATATGAATGTTTTCCTACTTGATGCTGTGTCTCACATGTAGGTGTTTTTCCCACTACCCTGGTATCTTAAATCTGAGTGTTTTCCTACTTGCTGCTGTGTCTCAGATGTAGGTTTTCTCTCAAAAGCCAGGTATCTCAAATCTGAATGTATTCATACATGCTCTTTCTCACGAATTTAGTTATTTTTCCCACTAGCCAGGTATCTCCAATCTGAGTGTTTTCCTACTTGATGCTGTGTCTTGCATTTGTGTGTTTTTCCTGGTAGCCAGGTAGCTCAAATCTATTTGTTTTCCTACTTGCTGGCGTGTCTCATATTTAGGAGTTTTTCTCACTAGCCAGTTATCTAAAATCTGAATGTTTTCCTACTTGCTGGTTTGTCTCAAATGTAGACATTTTTCCCACCAGCCAGTTATCTCAAATCTGAATGTTTTCCTACTTGCCGCTTTGTCTCGATTTTGCAATATTTCCCACTAGCCAGGTATCTCAAATCTGACTGTTTTCCTACATGCTGCTGGGTGTCAAATTCATCAATTTTTCCCACTAGCCAGATATCTCAAATCAGCCTGTTATCCTACTTGCTGTTGTGTCTCAAATGTAGGTGTTTTCCCACTAGCCAGATATCTCAAGATCTGATTGTTTTTTTTTATTTGCTTCTGTTTCTCAAATGTAGGTGTTTTGCCCACTTAGCAGGTATCTCAAATCTAAGTATTATACTAATTGATGCTGTGTCTTGAATGTTTGTATTTTTCCTAGTAGCCAGGTATCTCAAATCAACGTATTTCCTAATTGCTGCTTTGTCTTGAACTTAGACATTATTCACACTAGCCAGTTATCTCAAATGTGAGTGTTTTCCTACATGATGCTGTATGTCAACTTCAGCAATGTGTCCCACTAGCCAGGTATTTCAAATCCTACTTGCTGTTGTGTCTCAAATGTAGGTGTTTTTCCCACTAGCCAGATATCTCAAATCTGATTGCTTTTTTTATTTGCTTCTGTTTCTCAAATGTAGATGTTTTGCCCACTTAGCAGGTTTCTCAAATCTGAATGTTATTCTACTTGGTGCTGTGTCTTGAATTTCTGCATTTTTCCCAGTAGTCAGATATCTCAAATTAGCCTATTATCCTACTTGCTGTTGTGTGTCAAAATTAGGTATTTTTCTCCCACTTGTCAGGTATCTCAAGTCTGAGTGTTTTCCTAATTGATGCTGTGTCTCGAATTTCAGTGTTTTTCCTAGTAGCCAGGTATCTCAAATCTATGTGTTTTCCTATTTGCTGTTGTGTCTCATATTTAAGAGTTTTTTTCACTAGTCAGGTAGCTCAAATACGAATGTTTTCCTACTTGCTGCTTTGTCTCGATTTTAGTTATTTTTCCCACTAGCCTGGTATCCCAAATCTGAATCTTGTTGTACTTGCTGCTTTGTCTCGAAATTATGTATTTTTCCAAGTAGCCAGGTATCTCATATCTGATTGTTGTCCTACTTGCTTCTGTGTCTCAATTTTATGTGTTTCTCACACTTGCCAGGTACCTCAAATCTGATTGTTTTCCTACTTGCTCCTGTGTCTCGAATTCAGGCATTTTTCCCACTAGCCAGATATCTCAAATTAGCGTGTTATGCTACTTGCTGTTGTGTCTCGAATGTAGGTGTGTTCCGACTTGCCAGATAGCTCAAATCTGAGTGTTTTACTACTTGCTGCTGTGTCTCGAATATAGGTGTTTCCCCCCACTTGCCAGGTACCTCAAATCTGATTGTTTTTTCATATGCTGACATTTCTCAAATGTAGGTGTTTTGCCCACTTAGCAGGTATTTCAAATCTGAGTGTTATCCTAATTGCTGCTGTTTCTCGAATTTCAAAGTTTATTCCTAGTAGCCAGCTATCTCAAATCTATGTGTTTTCCTACTTGATGGCGTTTCTCATATTTAGGAGTTTTTCTCACTAGCCAGGTATCTCAAATCTAAGTGATTAACTACTTGCTGCTGTGTCTCGAATTCAGGCATTTTTCCTACTGGACAGATATCACAAATCAGTGTGTTATCCTACTTTCTTCTGTGTCACAAATGTAGGTGTTTTTCCCACTAGCAAGGTAGCTTAAATCTGAGTGTTTCCCTATTTGCTGCTTTGTCTCAAATTGAGATGTTTTCCCACTAGCCAAGTATCTCAAATCTGATTGTTGCCCTACTTGCTGCTGTGTCTCAATTTTATGTGTTTCTCACACTTGCCAGGTATATCAAATCTGATTGGTTTTACATATGCTGCCGTGTCTCAAATGTAGGTGTTTAGCCCAATTGCCAGGTACCTCAAATCTGATTGTTTTCCTACTTGCTCCTGTGTCTCGAATTCAGGCATTTTTCCCACTAGCCAGATATCTCAAATTAGCGTGCTATGCTACTTGGTGTTGTGTCTCGAATGTAGGTGTGTACCGACTTGCCAGATAGCTCAAATCTGAGAGTTTTACTACTTGCTGCTGTGTCTTGAATATAGGTGTTTTCCCCCACTTGCCGGGTACCTCAAATCTGATTGTTTTTTCATATGCTGACATTTCTCAAATGTAGGTGTTTTGCCCACTTAGCAGGTATCTCAAATCTGAGTGTTATCCTAATTGCTGTTGTGTCTCATATTTAAGAGTTTTTCACACGAGCCAGATATCACAAATCAGTGTGTTATACTACTTGCTGCTATGTCTCAAATGTAGGCATTTTTCCCACTAGAAAGGTATTTCAAATCTGTGTGTTTTCCTACTTGTTGCTGTGTCTCGAATTTCAAAGTTTTGCTCACTAGCCAGGTATCTCAAATCTGAATGTTTTCCACTTGCTGCTTTTTCTTTCATGTAGACATGTTTCCCACTTGCCAGTTATCTTAAATCTGAGTGTTTTTTTCATTTGCTGCTGTGTCTCAAATCTAGGTGTGTTGTCCACTTAGCAGGTATCTCAAATCTGAATGTTATCCTACTTGATGTCGAGTCTTGAATTTCTGTGTTTTTCCTAGTAGCCAGGTATCTCAAATCTACGTGTTTTCCTACTTGCTGCTGTGTCTCGAATTCAGGCATTTTTCCCACTAGCCAGATATCACAAATCAGTGTGTTATCGTACTTTCTGCTGTGTCTCAAATGTAGGTGTTTTCCCCACTAGCCAGGTATCTCAAATCTGAATGGTTTCCTAAGTGCTGCTTTGTCTCGAATTTCGCCATTTTTTTCCATTATCCAGGTATATCAAATCTGAATGTTGTGCTACTTGCTGCTGTGTCTTGAATTTCTGTGTTGTTCCTAGTAGCCAGGTATCTCTAATCTATGTGTTTTCCTACTTGCTGGCTTGTCTCATATTTAGGAGTTTTCCCCACTTGTCAGTTATCGCATATCATAATGTTTTTCCTACTAACTGCTTTGTCTTGAATTTAGGCATTTTTCCCACTAGCAAGGTAGCTCAAATCTGAGTGTTTTCCTACTTGCTGCTGTGTCTCGAATTCAGGCATTTTTCCCACTAGCCAGATATCACAAATCAGTGTGTTATCGTACTTTCTGCTGTGTCTCAAATGTAGGTGTTTTTCCCACTAGCAAGGTAGCTTAAATCTGAGTGTTTTCCTATTTGCTGCTGTGTCTCCAATTGAGTTGTTTTCCCACTTGCCATGTATCACAAATGTGAGTGTTTTCTTACTTCCTTCTATGTCTCATATTTAGACATTTTTCTCACCAGCCAGATATCTCAAATCAGCCTGTTATCCTACTTGCTATAGCGTCTCAAATGTAGGTGTTTTTCCACTAACCAGGTATCTTAAATCTAAGTGTTTTCCTACTTACTGCTGTGTCTCGAATATAGGTTTTTCCCCCCACTTGCCAGGTATCTCAAATCTGATTGTTTTTTCATATGCTGCCGTTTCTCAAATGTATATGTTTTGCCCACTTAGCAGGTATCTCAAATCTGAGTGTTATCTTAATTGCTGCTGTGTCTCAAATTTCAATGTTTTTCTCACTAACCAGGTATCTCAAATCTAAATGTTTTCCTACTTGCTGCTGTGTCTCGAATTTAGGTTTGTTCTGACTAGCCAGATTTCTCAAATCTGACTGTTTTCCTACTTGCTGCCGTGTCTTTATTTTCTTTGTTTTTCCTAGTAGCATGGTATCTCAAATCTACATGTTTTCCTACTTGCTGGCGTGTCTCATATTTAGGAGTTTTTACAACTAGCCAGGTATCACAAATCTGAATGTTTACCTACTTGCTGCTTTGTCTCAAATTTAGAAATGTTCCCACAGGCCAGTTAGCTCACATCTGAATGTTTTCCTACTTGCTGCTTTTTCTAGAATGTCACAATTTTTCCCACTAGCTAGGTATCTCAAATCTGAGTGTTTTCCTACTTGCTGCTGTGTCTCAAATGCAGGTGTTTTCCCACTAGACAAGTATCTCAAATCTGAGTGTTTTCCTACTTGCTGCAGTATCTCAAATTCAGGTATTTCTCCCACTAGTCAGATATCTGAAATCAGCATGTTATCCTACTTGCTGTTGTGTCTCAAATGTAGGTGTTTTTTCCACTAACCAGGTACCTTAAATCTAAGTATTTTCCTACTTGCTGCTGTGTCTCGAATATAGGTGTTTCCCCCACTTGCCACGTACTTCAAATGCAAAAACAAACAGAGGGAAAGGAAGCACTGCATCACGGCCCGAATGCAATGGGTGAGAAACAGAGTGTTTCATCACTACACACGGTCCACCAATACAAAGCAGGAAGCACAATGCCCCACCACTCAAAACTACAACTAAACAACAGTCCCAAGGATGTCCACCCCACGGAAATCAAAGAACCAGTCAGGAAAGAAGGATATGAACGTCTGAATACACACGCTCACCAAGACGGATCCACTAGGACAACACTTCAACATTACCCCGACCCTGAACCACTCAAAGCCTTACCCGATCAAGGTCTCACTAGATCACCTGAGAATAGATATCACCCACCCAGTCCCACACCTGAAGATTAGGTTCAGACGCACCCACCAATCCAAACTATACTCCATGGGATACAGCTGTGTCTCGAATTTCAAAGGTTTTCCTAGTTGCCAGGTATCTCAAATCTATGTGTTTTCCTACTTGATGGCTTTTCTCATATTTAGGAGTTTTTCTCACTAGCCAGGTATCTCAAATCGGTATCATGTATTAATATCCCCAACAAAAATATCACCGTAAATATGGGCGTTTGGTTCACCATAGGCGATATTCTTATTGGGGATATTATGTGGGAGCGGGGGTTGCGGGGGTGTCCCCCGCACATTAAAAAATGATGCAGGGTTTGCGGGGGTGTCCCCCGCAGGGTCCATTGTGCATTTTGCCGCAAAAATATGGCGATATTTTTGTATCGCGATATTTCTGCGGCGGAATTATCACATGGAACCCTCAAATCTAAGGGTTTAACTACTTGCTGCTGTGTCTCCAATTTAGGTGTGTTCCGACTAGCCAGATATCTCAAATCTGAGTTTTTTCCTACTTGCGGCTGTGTCTCGAATTTCGAAGATTTTCTTAGTAGTCAGGTATGTCAAATCTATGTGTTTTCCTACTTGCTGGCATTTATCATATTTTAGGAGTTTTTCTCACTAGCCAGGTATCTCAAATCTGACTGTTTTCCACTTGCTGCTTTGTCTTTTATTTAGACATGTTTCCCACTAGCCAGTTATCTAAAATCTGAATGTTTTCCTACTTGCTGCTATGTCTCAAATGTAGGCATTTCTCCCTCTAGAAAGGTATCTAAAATCTGAGTCTTTTCCTACTTGCTGCTGTGCCTCAAATGTAGGCGTTTTCCCACTAGACATGTATCTCAAATCTGCCTGTTATCCTACTTGCTGTTGTTTCACAAATGTAGGTGTTTTTTCTACTAACCAGGTATTTTAAATCAGAGTGTTTTACTACTTGCTGCTGTTTCTCGAATATGGGTGTTTCCCCCCACTTGCCAGGTATCTCAAATCTGATTGTTTTTTCATTTGCTGCTTTGTCTGAAATTACGTGTTTTTCCAATTAGCAGGTATCTTAAATCAGAGTGTTATCGTAATTGATGTTGTGTCTCGAATGTCTGCATTTTTCCTAGTAGCCAGGTATCTCAAATCTATGTGTTTTCCTACTTGTTGCCTTGTCACATATTTAGGCATTTTTCTCACTAGCCAGGTATCTCAAATCTGAGTGTTTTCCTAAGTGTTGCTGTGTCTCGAATCGAGGCATTTTTCCACTAGCCAGATATCACAAATCAGCGTGTTATCCTACTTTCGTCTGTGTCTCAAATGTAGGTGTTTTTCCCACTTAGCAAGTATCTCAAATCTTAGTGTTATCCTAATTGATGCTGTGTCTCAAATTTCTCCATTTTTCCTAGTAGCCAGATATCTCAAATCTATGTCTTTTCCTACTTGCTGCTCTGTGCCTATTTAGGAGTTTTTGTCACTAGCCAGGTATCTCATAACTGAATGTTTTGATATGTGCTGCTTTGACTCGAACTTAGTCATTTTTCCCATTAGCCTGGCATATCAAATCTGATTGTTGTCCTACTTGCTGCTGTGTCTCAATTTTAGGTGTTTCTCCCACTTGCCAGGTATCTCCAATCTGATTGTTTTTCATTTGCTGCATCTCTTAAATGTAGGTGATTTGCCCACTTGGCAGGTATCTCAAATCTCAGTGTATTTCTACTTGCTGCTCTGTCTCAAGTTTATGCATTTTCCATACTAGTCAGATATCTCAAGTGATTTCCTACTCACTGCTGTGTCTGGAATGAAGGTGTTTTGTCCCACTTGTGAGGTCTCTAAAATCTGAGATTTTTCCTACTTGCTGCTGTACCTCAAATTTAGGTCTATCTCCCACTTGCCAGGTACCTCAAATCTGAATGTTTTCCTACTTGCTGCTTTGTCTATAATTCAGGCATTTTTCCCACTAGCCAGATATCTCAAATCATCGTGTTAACCTACTTGCTGTTGTATCTCAAATGTAGGTGTTTTTCCCACTAGCAAGGATTCTTAAATCTGAGTATTTTCCTGCTTGCTGCTGTGTTCCGAATTTAGGTGTGTTCTGACTAGCCAGATATCTCAAATCAGCCCATTATCCTAATTGCTGTTATGTCTCAAATGTAGGTGTTTTTTTCCACTAACCAGGTATCTTAAATCTGACTGTTATCCTACTTACTGCTGTTTCTCGAATATGGGTGTTTCCCCCCACCTGCCAGGTATCTCAAATCCGATTGTTTTTTCATTTGCTGCTGTTTCTCAAATTACGTGTTTTTCCCACTTAGCAGGTATCTCAAATCTAGGTGTTTTCCTAAGTGCTGCTGTGTCTCAAACTCAGGCATTTTTCCCACTAGCCAGATATCTCAAATCAGTCTGTTATCCTACTTGCTGTTGTGTCCCAAAGATAGGTGTTTTTCCCACTAGCCAGGTATCTTAAATTCATGTGTTTTCCTACTTGCAGCTGTGTTTCAAATTCAGGTGATTTCCCACTTGCCATGCATCACAAATCTGAGTGTTTTCTTGCTTGCTGCTCGGTCTCATATTTAGAGATTTTTCCCAATAGCAGGTATCTCAAATCTGAGTGTTTCCGTACTTGCTGCTGTGTCTTGAATTCAGGCATTTTTTCCACTAGGCCGTTATCTCAAATCTGAGCGTTAATCTAATTGCTGCTATGTCCCTAATGTAGGCATTTTTCCCACTAGAAAGGTATCTCAAATCTGAGTGTTTTCCTACTTGCTACTGTGTCTCAAATGTAGGTGTTTTTCCACTAGACCAGTATCTCAAATCTGATTGTTTTCCTACTTGCTGCTTTGTCTCAAATTCAGGCATTTTTCCCACTAGCCAGATATCTCAAATCAGCATGTTTTTCTACTTGCTGCTGTGTCTCGAATTTAGGTGTTTTCCGACTAACCAGATGTCTCAAATCTGTTTTGCCCCCTTAGCTGGTATCTCAAATCTGAGTGGTTTCCTACTTGCTGCTGTGTCTCAAATATAGATGTTTCCCCCAGATGTGGCAGGTATCTCAAAACTGATAGTTTTTTCATTTGCTTCCCTGTCTCAAATGAAGGTGTTTTGCCCCCTTAGCTGGTATCTAAAATCTGAGTGTTATCCTAATTGATGCTGTTTCTCAAATTTTGAAGTTTTTCCTAGTAGCCAGTTATTTCAAATCTATGTGTTTTCCTATGTGCTGTTATTTCTCATATTTGTGAGTTTCTCTCACTAGCCAGGTATCTCAAATCTGAAAGTTTTCCTACTTGCTGCTGTACCTCAAATTTAGTTGTATCTCCAACTTGCCAGGTATCTCAAATCTGAGTGTTTTCCTACTTGCTGCCGTGTCTCGAAAATAGGTGTTTCCCCCCCCCCCAGTTGGCAGGTATCTCAAATCTGATTGTTTTTTCATTTGCTGCCGTTTCTCAAATGTATGTGTCTCGAATTTAGGTGTTTTCCCACTAGAAAAGTATCTCAAATCTGATTGTTTTCCTACTTGCTGCTTTGTCTCAAATTCAGGCATTTTTCCAACTAGCCAGATATCTCAAATCAGCCTGTTATCCTACTTGCAGTTCTGTCTCAAATGTAGGTGTTTTTCCACTAACCAGATATCTTAAATCTGAATGTTTTCCTACTTGATGATGTGTCTCAAATTTAGTTGTGTTCCGACTAGCCAGATATCTCAAATCTGAGTGTTTTCCCACTTGCTGCTGTGTCTCGAAAATAGATGTTTCCCCCAGACGTGGCAGGTATCTCAAATCTGATTGTTTTTTCATTTGCTGCCCTGTCTCAAATGTAGGTGTGTTGCCCCCTTAGCAGGAATCTGAGTGTTATCCTAATTGATGATGTGTCTCAAATTTTGAAGTTGTTCTTAGTAGCCAGTTATCTCAAATCTATGGGCCTCATTACGACCCAGGCGGTAAGTTACCGCCTGGGCCGTGACTTTACCACCATGGCGTAAACTACGTTTACGCCATGGTGGTTGGCGGATTTACCGCCCCATTCCAAAGGGCATAATGGGAGTGGGGAAGGCGTTAATTATGCCACCGTAAATTACGGTGGCGTAATTAACTCCATGGTCCCTTAGCGCCATGGATTTTAACACCTGCTAAAAGCAGGTGTTAAGTCCGCCATGGCGCTAAGGGACCTCGTACTCAGGCGGTAAGGGTCGACGCTGTTTACGCTGCCGTAAAACCCTTACCGCCTGAGTTGTAATGAGGCCCTATGTGTTTTCCTACTTGCTGGCGTTTCTCATTTTTGTGAGTTTTTCTCACTAGAAAGGTATCTCAAATCTGAAAGTTTTCCTACTTGCTGCTTGGTCTTGAATTTAGAAATGTTTTCGACTAGCCAGATATTTCAAATCTGAGTGCTTTCCTACTTGCTGCTGTGATGGGAATATAGGCGTTTCCCCCCACTTGCTAGGTATCTCAAATCTGATTGTTTTTTCATTTGTTGCTGTGTCTCAAATATGGGTGTTTTGCCCACTTAGCAGGTATCTCAAATCTAAATGTTATTTTACTTGATGCTGTGTCTTGAATTTCTGTATTTTTCCTAGTGCCAGGTGTCTCAAATCTACGTGTTTTCCTACTTGCTGTTTTGTCTCATATTTAAGAGTTTTTTTTATCCTAGCCAGGTATCTCATATCTGAGTGTTTTCTAACTTGCTGCTGTGTCTGGAATTCAGGGATTTTTCCGACTAGCCAGATATCACAAAACAGCGTGTTATCCTACTTGCTACTGTGTCTCGAATATAGGTGTTTCCCCCATTTGCCAGGTATCACAAATCTGATTGTTTTTTCGTTTGCTGCTGTCTCTCAAATGTAGGTGTTTTTCCCACTTAGCAGGTATCTCAAATCTGAGTGTTATCCTAATTGATGCTGTGTCTCGAATTTCAGCATTTTTCCTAGTAGCCAGGTATCTCAAATCTACGTGTTTTCCAACTTGCTGCTGTATCTCCTATTTAGGAGTTTTTCAAAACTGAATGTTTTCGTACTTGCTACTTTGTCTTGAAATTGTGCATTTTTCCAAGTAGCCAGGTATCTCAAATCTGATTGTTGTCCTACCTGCTGCTGTGTCACAATTTTAGGTGTTTTGCTCACTTGGCAGGTATCTGAAATATGAGTGTATTTCTACTTGCTGCCCTGTCTCAAATTTAGGCATTTTTCATACTAGACAAATATCTCAACTGCTTTCCTGCTTGCTGCTGTGTCTGGAATGATGGTGTTTTTCCCACTTGCCAAGTATCTCAAATCTGAGAGTTTTCCTACTTGCTGCTGTAGTTGTTTTTCCCACTGAGCAGGTATGTAAAATGTCAGTGTGATCCTAATTGATGCTATGTCTCTAAATTGTGACGTTTTTCCTAGTAGCCAGGAATCTCAAATTTACGTGTTTACCTACTTTCTGTTGTGTCTCATATTTAAGAGTTTTTCTCACTAGCCAGGTATCTCAAATCTGAGTGTTTTCCTACTTGCTGCTTTGTCTGAAATGTATGTTTTTCTCCCACTGCCATGTATCACAAATCTGAGTGTTTTCTTACTTGCTGCTCTATCTCGTATTTAGACATTTTTCACATGGCAGGTATCTCAAATCTGAGTGTTTCCCTACTTGCTGCTGTGTCTTGAATTTAGGCATTTTTCCCACTAGCCAGTTATCTCAAATCTGAATGTTAGCCTAGTTGCTGCTATGTCTCAAATGTAGGCATTTTTCCCACTAGAAAGGTATCTCAAATCTGACTGTTTTCCTCCTTGCTGCTGTGTCACAAATTTACGTGTGTTCCAACTAGCCAGAAATCTCAAATCTGAGTGTTTTTCCCACTTGCTGCTGTGTCTCAAATATAGGTGTTTCCCCCACAAGTGCCAGGTATCTCAAATCTGATTGTTTTTTTCATTTGCTGCCCTGTCTCAAATGTAGGTGTTTTGCCCCCTTAGCAGTTATCTCAAATCTGAGTGTTATCCTAATTGATGCTGTGTCTCAAATTTTAAAGTTCTTCCTAGTAGCCATATATCTCAAATCTATGTCTTTTCCTACTTGCTGGCGTTTCTCATATTTGTGAGTTTTTCTCACTAGAAAGGCATCTCAAATCTGAAGGTTTTCCTACTTGCTGCTTCGTCTTGAATTTAGAAATGTTTCCGACTAGCGAGATATCTCAAATCTGTGTGTTTTCCTACTTGCTGCTGTGTCTCGAATTCAGGTGTTTTCTGACTAGCCAAGTATCTCAAATCGTAGTGTTTTCCTACTTGATGCTGTGTCTGAAATGTATGTGTTTCTCCCACTTGCCATGTATCACAAATCTGAGTGTTTCTTACTTTCTGTTGTGTCTCATATTTAAGAGTTTGTCTCACTAGCCAGGTATCTCAAATCTGAGTGTTTTCCTACTTGCTGCTGTGTCACGAAATTCAGGCTTTTTTTTCCACTAGCCAGATATCGCAAATCAGCGTTTTATCCTACATGCGGTTGCGTCTCAAATGCAGGTGTTTTTCTCACTAGCCGGGTATCTTAAATCTCAGTGTTTTCCTACTTGCTGCTGTGTCTTAAATTGAGATGTTTTCCAACTAGCCAAGTATCTCAAATCTGAGTGTTTTCCTACATGCTGCTTTGTCTCAAACTTAGGCATTTTCCCTACTAGCCAGTTTTCTAGAATCTGAGTTTTGTCCTACATGCTGCTGTGTCTCAATTTTAGGTGTTTCTCCCACTTGCCAGGTGTCTGAAATCTAGGTGTTTTGCCCACTTAGCAGGTACTCAAATCTACGTGTTTTCCTACTTGCTGTTGTGTCTCATATTTAGGCATTTTTAATACTAGCCATGTATCTCAAAACTGACGGTTTTCCTACTTGTTGCTTTGTCTCGAATTTAGCAATTTTTCCGACTAGCCAGGTATCCTAAATCTGAGTGTTTTCCTACTTGCTTCTATGTCTCAAATTGACGTGTTTTCCCACTAGCAAAATATCTAAAATCTGAATGTTTTCCTACGTGCTGCTTTGTCTAGAATTTAGCCATTTTTCACACTAGCCGGGTATCTCAAATCTGAATTTGTTTTGCTACTTGCTGCTGTGTCTTGAATTTCTGCATTTTTCCTAGTAGCCAGGTATCTCAAATCTACATGTTTTCCTACTTGCTGGCGTGTCTCATATTTAGGAGTTTTTGTCACTAGCCAGGTATCATAAATCTGAATGATTTCCTACTTGCTGCTTTGTCTCAAATTTAGATATTTTCCCCACTAGCCAGTTATCTCAAATCTGAATGTTTTCCTACTTGTAGCTTTGTCTCGAATTAAGTAATTTTCCCACCAGCCAGGTATATCAAATGTGAGTGTTTTCCTAAGTGCTGCTGTGTCTTGAATTCAGGCATTTTTCGCACTAGCCAGATATCACAAATCAGCGTGTTATCCTATTTTCTGCTGTGTCTCAAATGTAGGTGTTTTTCCCACTAGCCAGGTACCTTAATTCTGAGTGTTTTCCTACTTGCTGCTTTGTCTGAAATGTATGTTTTCTCCCACTTGCCATGTATCACAAACCTGAGTGTTTTCTTACTTGCTGCTCTATCTCGTATTTAGACATTTTTCACATGGCAGGTATCTCAAATCTGAGTGTTTCCCTACTTGCTGCTGTGTCTTGAATTTAGGCATTTTTCCCACTAGTCAGTTATCTCAAATCTGAATGTTAGTCTAGTTGCTGCTATGTCTCAAATGTAGGCATTTTTCCCACTAGAAAGGTATCTCAAATCTGACTGTTTCCTCCTTGCTGCTGTGTCTCAAATTTAGGTGTGTTCCAACTAGCCAGAAATCTCAAATCTGAGTGTTTTTCCCACTTGCTGCTGTGTCTCGAATATAGGTGTTTCCCCCACAAGTGCCAGGTATCTCGAATCTGATTGTTTTTTTCATTTGCTGCCCTGTCTCAAATGTAGGTGTTTTGCCCCCTTAGCAGTTATCTCAAATCTGAGTGTTATCCTAATTGATGCTGTGTCTCAAATTTTAAAGTTCTTCCTAGTAGCCACTTATCTCAAATCTATGTCTTTTCCTACTTGCTGGCGTTTCTCATATTTGTGAGTTTTTCTCACTAGAAAGGCATCTCAAATCTGAAAGTTTTCCTACTTGCTGCTTCGTCTTGAATTTAGAAATGTTTCCGACTAGCGAGATATTTCAAATCTGAGTGTTTTCCTACTTGCTGCTGTGTCTCGAATTCAGGTGTTTTCTGACTAGCCAAGTATCTCAAATCGTAGTGTTTTCCTACTTGATGCTGTGTCTGAAATGTATGTGTTTCTCCCACTTGCCATGTATCACAAATCTGAGTGTTTTCTTACTTGCTGCTCTGTCTCGTATTTAGACATTTTTCCCAATAGCAGGTATCTCAAATCTGAGTGTTTCCCTACTTGCTGCTGTGTCTTGAATTCAGGCATTTTCCCACTAGCCAGTTATCTCACATCTGAGTGTTAGCCTAACTGCTGCTATGTCTCAAATGTAGGCATTTTTCCCACTAGGAAGGTATCTCAAATCCGAGTGTTTTCCTACTTGCTGCAATGTCTCAAATTTAAGTGGTTTTTCCACTAACCAGGTATCTCAAATCTGATTGTTTTTTCATTTGCTGCCATTTCTCAAATGTAGGTGTTTTGCCTCCTTAGCTGGTATCTCAAATCTGAGTGTTATTCTAATTGATGCTGTGTCTCGAATTTTGAAGTTTTTCCTAGTAGCCAGTTATCTCAAATCTATGTGTTTTCCTACTTGCTGGTGTTTCTCATATTTGTGCTTTTTTCTCAGCAGCAAGGTATCTCAAATCTGACTGTTTTCCTACTTGCTGCTGCAACGAGAATATTTGTGTTTTCCCCACTTGTCAGGTATCTCAAATCTGATTGTTTTTTCATTTGTTGCTGTGTCTCATATATAGGTGGTTTGCCCAATTAGCAGGTATCTCAAATCTGAATGTTATTTTACTTGATGCTTTGTCTTGAATTTCTGTATTTTTACTAGTACCCAGGTCTCTCAAATCTACGTGTTTTTCTACTTGCTGTTTTGTCTCATATTTAAGAGTTTTTTTCACTAGCCAGGTATCTGAAATCTGAGTGTTTTCCAACGTGCTGCTGTCTCTCGAATTCAGGCATTTTCCCACTAGCCAGATATTACAAAACAGCGTGTTATCCTACTTTTTGCTGTGTCTCAAATATAGGTGTTTCTCGCCACTTGTCAGGTATCTCAAATCTGATTGTTTTTTCATTTGCTGCTGTCTCTCAAATGTAGGTGTTTTCTCACTTACCAGGTATCTCAAATCTACATGTTTTCCTACTTGCTGCCGTGTCTCCTATTTAGGAGTTTTTCTCACTAACTAGCCAGGTATCTCAAAACTGAATGTTTTCGTACCTGCTGCTTTCTCTCGAAATCAAGCATTTTTCCAAGTAGCCAGGTATCTTAAATCTGATTGTTGTCCTACTTGCTGCTGTGTCTCAATTTTAGGTGTTTCTCCCACTTGCCAGGTATCTCAAATCTGATTTTTTTTTTCATTTGCTGCTGTGTCTCAAATGTAGGCATTTTTCATATTAGACAGATATCTCAAGTGCTTTCTTACTTGCTGCTGTGTCTGGAATGATGGTGTTTTTCCAACTAGCCAAGTATCTAAAATCTGAGTGTGTTCCTACTTGCTGCTGTACCTCAAATTTAGGTGTATCTCAAACTTGCCATGTACCTCAAATCTGATTGTTTTCCTACTTGTTGCTGTGTCTCGAATTTAGGCATTTTTCCCACTAGCCAGATATTTCAAATCAGCCTGTAATCCTACTTGCTGTTAGGTCTCAAATGTAGGTGTTTTACCCACTTAGCAGGTATCTCAAATCTGAGTGTTGACCTAATTGATGCAGTGTCTCGAATTTTGAAGTTTTTCCTAGTAGCCAGGTATCTCAAATCTGAATGTTTTCCTAATTGCTGCTGTTTCTCGAATATAGGTGTCTCCCCGCTACTTGCCAGGTAACTCAAATCTGATTGTCTTTTCATTTGCTGCTGTGTCTCAAATGTAGGTGTTTCGCCCACTTAGCAGGTATCTCAAATCTGAATGTTATCTTACTTGATGCTGTGTCTTGAATTTCTGTTGTTTTCCTTGCAGCCAGCTATCTCAAATCTATGTGTTTTCCTACTTTCTGTTTTGTCTAAAGTTTAGGTGTTTCTCCCACTTGCCAGCTATCTAAAATCCGATTGTGTTTTCATTTGCTGCCGAGTCCAAATCTAGTTGTTTTGCCCACTTAACAGGTATCACAAATCTGAACGTTATGCTACTGGATGCTGTGTCTTGAATTTCTGTGTTTTTCCTAGTAGCCAGGTATCTCAAATCTACATGTTTTCCTACTTGCTGTTGTGTCTCATATTAAAGAGTTCTTCTCAGTAGCCAGGTATCTCAAATCTGAATGTTTTCCTACTTGCTGCTGTGTCTCCAATTCAGGTATTTTTCCCACTAGCCAGATATCACAAATCAGTGTGATATCCTACTTGCTGCTGTGTCTCAAATGTAGGTGTTTTTCCCACTAGCCAAGTATCTTAAATCTGAGTGCTTTCCTACTTCATGCTGTGTCTCGAATTCAGGCATTTAATCACTAGCCAGGTATGTAAAATCTGAATGCTTTCCTATGTGCTGCTTTATCTCGAATTTAGCCATTTTTCCCACTTGCCAGGATTCTCCAATCTGAGTCTGTTCCTACTTGATGCTGTGTCTCAAATTCAAAAATATTTACCACTAACCAGATATCTCAAATCAGACTGTAATCCTACTTGCTGTTGTGTCTCCAATGTTTTTCCAATAACCAGGTATCTTAAATCTCAGTGTTTTCCTACTTGCTGCTGTGTCAAGAATTTAGGTGTGTACCGACTAGCCAGGTATCTCAAATCTGAGTGTTTTCCTACTTGCTGCTTTGTCTCAATGTTAGGTGCTTCTCCCACTTCCCAGGTTTCGCAAATCTGATTTTTTTTTCATTTGCTGCTGAGTCTCAAATCTAGTTGTTTTGCCCACTAAGCAGTTATCTCAAATCTGCATGTAAACCTACTTGATGCTATGTCTTGAATTTCTGTATTTTTCCTAGTAGCCAGGTATCTCAAATCTACATGTTTTCCTACTTGCTGTTGTGTCTCATATTTAAGAGTTCTTCTCAGTAGCCTGGTATCTCAAATCTAAATGTTTTCCTACTTACTGCTGTGTCTCAAATGTAGGTGTTTTTCCCACTGGCCAGGTATCTTAAATCTGAGTGTTTTCCAACTTGCTGCTGTGTCTCGAATTGAGGTGTTTTCACACTAGCCAAGTATCTCAAATCTGAGTGTTTTCCTATGTGCTGGTGTGTCTCATGTTTAGGAGTTTCTCTCACTAACCAGGTATCGCAAATCTGAATGTTTTCCTATCAAATCTGATTGGTTTTTCATTTGCTGCCGTGTCTCAAAACTAGGTGATTTGCCCACTTAGCAAGTATCTCAAATATGAAAGTTATCCTACTTGATGCTGTTTCTTGAATTTCTGTGTTTTTCCTACTAGACAGGTAAAATCTATAATTTTTCCCGCTAGCCAAATATCTCAAATCAGCCTGTTATCGTACTTGCTTTTGTGTCTCAAATGTAGGTGTTTTTCCCACTAACCAGGTATCTTAAATCTGAGTGTTTTTCCCACTAACCAGGTATCGTAAATCTGAGTGTTTTCCTACTTGCTGCTGTGTCTTGGATATAGGTGTTTCCCCCCACTTGCCAGGTATCTCAAATCAGATTGTTTTTTCATTTGCTGCTGTGACTCAAATACAGGTGTTTTGCACACTTAGCAGTTATCTAAAATCTGAGTTTTATCCTAATTGATCCTGTTTCTCGAATTTCAACACCTTTCCTAGTAGCCAGGTATCTCAAATCTACGTGTTTTCCTACTTGCTGCCGTTTCTCTTTTTTAGGAGTTTTTCCCACTAGCCAGGTATCTCAAATCTGAGGTTTATCCAAATTGATCCTGTGTCTCGAATTTCAATGCTTTTCCTAGTAGCCAGGTATCTCAAATCTAGGTGTTTTCCTACTTGCTGCTGTGTCTCAATTGTAGGTGTTTCTCAAATCGGATTGTTTTTTTCATTAACTGCCATCTCTCAAATCTAGGTGTTTTGCCCACTAAACAGATATCTCAAATCTTAGTGTTTCCTACTTGCTGCTACTTGCTGCTGTGTTTCAAAAATAGGCTTTTCCCACCACTTGCCAGGTATCTCAAATCTGATTGTTTTTTCATTTGTTTCCATGGGCCTCATTAGGACCCTGGCGCTAAGTGTTTAACGGCGCCGTAAAAGGCTGCTGCGCCGTTAAACACTTAGCGCCTTACTACGAGGTCCCTTTGCAGGACCCGACCTGAACGGCTGGTCTAGACCAGCCGTTAAAGTAGGGACCCGCAAAGGGACCTTTGTGCTAAGTACGGTACCGCAATTTGCAGTACCGTACTTAGCGCCTTCCCCATTCCCATAGAGCCCTATGGGGCAAAAATGGGAATGGTGAAGGGCCATGGTTCAATGTGGAATTACTGCCCTGCCAACCTTGGAATGGGGTGGTAATTCCCCATTGAACCATGGCAGACCTGTTACAACACCGGCACCAACCATGGTGCTAATAGCGCCAGGGTTTAGCGCCAGTGTTGTAATGAGGGCCCATGTCTCAAATGTAGGTGTTTTGCCCACTTAGCAGGTATCTCAAATCTGAGTGTTATCCTAATTGCTGCTGTGTCTCGAATTTCAAAGTTTTTCCTAGTAGCCAGGTATTTCAAATCTATGGGCCTCAGTACGAGGTGGAGGTAACCATGCTGCTATTTGCGGCATGGCTGCCTCCAAACTCGTTCCAACTCCGGCTTGTTTAATGGAGCAATTACTGGTCCATTCCGAGCTCGGAGGGACCGGTAATTCCCCATTCACCAGGGCCATTCCCCATTCCCTTTTGAGCCCCCATAGGGCTCATTGGGAAGGGGCAAGGTGGCAAGGTGGCAATAATGTTACTGCAAATTGCGGTGCCGTTATTGACCCCGGTATCCCTTTGCAGGTCCCGTCCCTAATGCCTGCAAAAACCAGGCGTTGAGGAAGGACCCGCAAAGGGAACTCGTAGTAGCGCGGTAAGGGATTACCGGCACCGGTGCTCTTACCGGTGCCGGTAATCCCTTACCGCCCACCTCATAATGAGGCCATATGTGTTTTCCTATTTGATGGCATTTCTCATATTTAGGAGTTTTTCTCACTAGCCAGGTATCTCAAATCTTGCTCTTTTGTCTCAATGTTAGGTGATACTCCCACTTTCCAGGTATCGCAAATCTGATTGGTTTTTCATTTCCTGCCGCGATTCAACATTAGGTTATTTGCCCACTTATCAGGTATCTCAAATCTGAATGTTATCCTACCTGATGCTGTCTATTGAATTTCTGTGTATTTCTTAGTAGCCATGTTTCTCAAATATATGTGTTTCCCTACTTGCTTTTGTGTCTCATATTTAAGATTTTTTCTCACTAGCCAGGTATCTCAAATCTGAATATCTTCCTACTTTCTGTTTTGTCTCGAATTCTGCCCTTTTTCCTATTCTTCCTGGTTCCCCTTCCTCCCGCCTCCCGGACCGCCCCCCGGTCTGATTGGTCTCTTGCCTGCGTTTGCTAGCTCTAACGACCTGAGTGTGCCCACAAGCCCTACTTCCATCGTGGCTGCTCAGTGAATATTGACCTATGCCATTCTATTGAAATCCTTGCATTTTGACCCTAAAATCTTAAATGTTGTCAGCCCCCAGCCCCTAAACCCCTTGCCGCGCTCCTCGCTTCCTCCCCACACCCGCTTCCTGGTTCCCCTTCCTCCCGCCTACCGGACCGCGCCCTCCGCTCTGATTGGTCCTGAGAACAGTATCCCCCATTCATTGCCAGTCCTCCCCAGGCAGCCCTCTGCCCGACAGCCCATCGGCTAAGGACTCCATGGCAAAGGACGGCTCCAATGTGTCTGCTCCAGATCGTATCTGCGGGTATCGGCAGAAGAAGCAAGAAGCCAACAATAAGTAAATGGGGCAAGGGCAGGGACTGAAGCAATTGCTTCACGCCTTGCTACCCTACCTCCCAACTGGTGTAATTGCATTTAAAAAGTCTGCCTAATATCATATCTTGGTGTAACTGCATTTAGAAAGTCTGCCTAATAGCATATCTTGGTGTAATTGCATTTAGAAAGTCCACCTATTAGCATATCTTGGTGTAACTGCGTTTAGAAAGTCTGCCTAATAGCATATCTATGTTCTAGTTTGCAGTTAGAAAGACTGCCTAATAGCATAACTTGGTGTAATTGCATTTAGAAAGTCCACCTAAAAGCATATCTGTGGTGTAATTGCATTTAGAAAGTCTGCCTAATAGCATATCTCGGTGTAACTGCATTTAGAAAGTCTGCCTAATAGCATATCTGTGTTCTAGTTGGCAGTTAGAAAGACTGCCTAATACCATATATTGGTGTAATTACATTTAGAAAGTCTGCCTAATAGCATATCTTGGTGTAATTGCATTTAGAAAATCCACCTAATAGCATATCTGTGGTGTAGTTGCTCCTAGAAGTCCTCCAAATAGCACATCTTGGTGTAATTGCATTTAGAAAGTCTGCCTAATAGCATATCTTGGTGTAATTGCATTTAGAAAATCCACCTAATAGCATATCTGTGTTCTAGTTTGCATTTAGCAAGACTGCATAATAGCATATCTTGGTATAATTGAATTTAGAAAGTCCACCTAATAGCATATCTGTGGTGTAGTTGCTCCTAGAAGTGGTTGCATTTAGAACATTTCCCTAATAGCATATCTGTGGTTTAACTGTACTTAGAAAGTCTGCCTAATAGCAAATCTATGGTGTAATTGCATTTAGAAAGTCTGCCTAATAGCATATCTTGGTGTAATTGCATTTAGAAAATCCACCTAATAGCATATCTGTGTTCTAGTTTGCATTTAGCAAGACTGCATAATAGCATATCTTGGTATAATTGAATTTAGAAAGTCCACCTAATAGCATATCTGTGGTGTAGTTGCTCCTAGAAGTGGTTGCATTTAGAACATTTCCCTAATAGCATATCTGTGGTTTAACTGTACTTAGAAAGTCTGCCTAATAGCAAATCTATGGTATAATTGCATTTAGAAAGTCTGCCTAAGAACATATCTTTGATGCCGTTGCATTTAGAAAGTGTGCCTAATAGCGTATATGTGGTGTAGTCTACATTTAGAAAGTGTGCCTAATAGCATATCTGTGGTATAATTGCATTTAGAAAGTCCGCCTTATAGCATATCTGTGTTTTAACTGTACTTAGAAAGTCTGCCTAATAGCACATCTATGGTATAATTGCATTTAGAAAGTCCGCCTAAGAACATAGCTTGGTGTAGTCTACATTTAGAAAGCCTGCCTAATAGCATATCTGTGGTGTAGTCTACACTTAGAAAGTCCACCTAATAGCATATCTGTGGTGTAGCCTACACTTAGAAAGTGTCCCTAATAGCATTCTGTGGTATAATTTCCTACACTTAGAAAGTGTCCCTAATAACATTCTGTGGTATAATTGCATTTAGAAAGTCTGCCTAATAGCATATCTGTGGTATAATTGCATTTAGAACGTCTGCCTAATATGTAGTCCACATTAAGAAAGTGTCCCTAATTGCATATCTGTGGTAAAATTGCATTCAGAATGTCCGCCTATTACCACATCTGTGGTGTAGTCTACATTCAGAAAGTGTCCCTAATAGCATATCTGTGGTATAATTGCATTCAGAATGTCCGCCTAATGGCAAATCTGTGGTGTGGTTGCATTTGGAAAGTCCACCTAGTAGCATATCTGTGATGTGGTTGCATTTAGAAAGCGTGCCTAATAACATACCTGTGGTGTAGTCTACTTTTAGAAAGTCCACCCAATACCCTATCTGTGGTGTAGCCTACACGTATAAAGTGTCCCTAATAGCATTCTGTGCTATAATTGCATTTAGAAAGTCTGCCTATTAGCACATCCATGGTGTGGTTGCATTTAGAACGTGTCCCCAATGGCATATCTGTGGTTTAACTGTATTTAGAAAGTCTACCTAATAGTAAATCTATGATATAATTGCATTTAGAAAGTCCGCCTAAGAACATATCTGTGGTGTCGTTGCATTTAGAAAGTGTGCCTAATAGCATATCTGTGGTGTAGTCTACATTTAGAAAGTGTCCCTAATAGCATATCTGTCGTATAATTGCATTTAGAAAGCCTGCCTAATAGCATATCTGTGGTATAATTGCATTCAAAATGTCTGCCTAATAGCATATCTGTGGTGTGGTCTACATTTAGAAAGTCAGCCTAATAGCTTATCTGTCGTGTAGCCTACACTCAGAAAGTGTCCGTAATAGCATTCTGTGGCATAAATGCCCACACTTAGAAAGTGTCCCTAATAGCATTTTATCGTATAATTGCATTTAGAAAGTCTGGCTAATAGCATATATGTGGTATAACTGCATTTAGAAAGTCCACCTAACAGCATATCCGTGGTGTGTTCTACATTGAGAGAGTCCACCTAATAGCACATCTGTCGTGTGGTTGCACATTTGGAAAGTCCACCTAGTAGCATATCTGTGGTATAATTGCATTCAGAAAGTCTGCCGAATAGCATATCTGTGGTGTAGTCTACTTTTAGAAAGTCTGTCTGATAGCATATCTATGGTGTGGTTGCATTTAGAAAGTGTGCCTAATAGCATACCTGTACTGTAGTCTACTTTTAGAAAGTCTGCCTTATAGCATATCTGTGGTGTGGTTGCATTTAAAAACTGTCCCTAATCGCATATATGTGATATAATTTCATTTAGAAAATGTGCCTAATAGCAAATCTGTGGTATAATTGCATTTAGAAAGTCCCCCTAATAACTTATCTGTTTTGTACATTTAGGAAGTGTCCCTAATAGCATATCTATGGTCTAGTCGCATTTAAAAATCGACCTAAAAGCACATCAAAGGTTTAGCTGCATGCGCTAAGTCTGCCCTATAGCATATCCGTAGTCTAGTTGCATTAGTTGCATTCAGAAAGTCTACTAATAGCATAGCGGTGGTTTACTTACACTCAGAAAAACTGCTTAATAGCATATCCGTAGTTAAGTTCCGCTTAGAAAGTCTGCCTAATAGCATATCCGCGGTGTAATTGCATTTAGTAAGTTGGCCTATTACCATATCTGTGGTCAGGTTGCATTCGGAAAATCTAAATAGAAACTGTGGAATAGTTGTACGTAGAAGCAGTGAATAATCCCACCCTGTGGTATAGTTGTATCTAGAAACTGTGAATAATATAACCCTGTGATATAGTTGAACTTAGAAATTGAGAATTATTTCACCCTGTGGCATAGTTGAATTAACCCTGTGATATAGTTGAAGTTAGAAACTGTGAATAGTCTCACCCTGTAGTATAGGTAAATTGAGAAACTGTGAATAACCCGACCCTGTGGTATAGTCGAATTTAGAATCTCACCCTATGATATAGCAGAACTTAGAAATGTAAATAATATCACTCTCTGGTATAGTTGAACTTAGAATATGTGAATAATATCACCCCGTGGTTTAGTCAAACTTAGAAACTGTGGATAATCGCACCCGGTAGTATAGTTGAATTTAGAAAGTGTGAATTATCGCTGTGGTACAGCGGTAGTACAGCCAATCATTGAGAGTGTGTACAGCTAACATCCGGTGGTATAGTTGTAGTGGGAAGGTGTGGACGAAACCATCCAACGCCAACTATAACACAGCTCAAACTAACAAAAGGCATGAGTCCTCCAAACCCACCAAAGACCGCCAAAAATGAACTCCTTGTGCCCACCTCCCTTCCCGCCCTCCCTACCTTCCATACCCCCTTCACCAACCCATCCTGCCCTCCAGCACATCCCCTACCCATCCCCTATCCAAACACCAAGCCAGAGGAGCATGATGGCGAGCCAACTGTCCTAAGACCACTCCTCCTCCCATCCCTCCTCCCACCTTCCTACTATCATCATTCCCGCTTCCCCCACTCCCTGACCAGCAGCCAGCCTAACCTTCCAAGCACTCCCATCCCCGCTACCATCCACCCCCCACTCCCCTCATCAACTCCCACCATCATCCGCCCCCGAGCCCACTCCTTCCCCTCCCAAAAAATTGCACGCCTCGCCCTGGTAAGAACAGTAGCCGCTTCCCTCTCCCCCTCCGACCCCCCATCCCTCTCTCACACTCCAACCACAACAAAAACACTGAAGAGAAAATGTACTTGGTCTCCCTCAATTGCTCAGTACTCATCGCCACTCCTGTCTAGACCCACCTCCTCATCCTCCCAATCTTGATCAACACCACCCTCCCCCCTGCCTCACCCTACCTGAAACCCCTCTCCCTCGAATTCTCACTGACCACAACCGAAACTCCTAACCCCTCACACCCCACCCTCAAATCCTCCGACCCAAATCCAGTCAACCCGTCACACCAGTCCAACCCCTCCCCCCCAAACGCACCAACTCAACTGCCCGCCTACTCTTCCCATTGACCACCATGCACGCCCCCCACTAGCTCCCCATTTTCTAACTCCCCACCCCCCTCCTATGCAACTCCCTCTCAACCTCCTGTACCAAAGTAAATTGCATCCTTTTTAATGCCCGATCTGTAGCAAATAACAGACACAGCATCTTTGACCTCCTCGCCTCTGACAAACCGGACCTGGTCTTTATCATGGACACCTGGTTCTCTGACGACTTCACCCCGATCGCCAATGAAGCCTTCTCACAGACTACTCCCTCATCCCACTAAACTGTCCCTCTAGAGGACGAGGAATAGCAATTGCCTTCAAGTCTCACTTCTGCGCCTCAATCATCGACAACCAGCCATCCATTCCTTCCTGCGAATCACTCCTTATAAAACTCTCCCTCCCCCCTTCGTTCTCCCACAGCTTCCTAATAATCTACAGACCCCCTGGCAATGATAGACAATTCTCAAACAGCCTCTGCGACTCTATTGCCACGCTCCAACTGAACCATCCCAACCTCACCCTCCTAGGAGATTTCAACATATGGCTTGACATTCCCACCAACCCAATGACACACACTCTGGTTGACGGCCTAGACGCGATTAATCTCCAACCCCACATAAACGGCCCAACTCACTATAAAGGACACACACTTGATGTCATCTTCAGCTCCCACAACCTGATACATCCAAACCCCCCCACCCCTATCATCTGGTCCGATAATTTCATTGTTTCTTTCACCATTCGCTCACCCAACCCACTCCCCTTACCTGAACCTGAACCTCCGAATCTATGCAAATGCTGGAAGAAACTAATAATCCTTCCTGACCTAGCTGACACACTCCTTCAGTCTCCACCCCCTACCTGCCTACTCAATGAACAACTAACCTCCGATACCTTTGACTCATGGCTCAACACTTCACTAATGCGGCTCACACCCTCTTGCAAACCATCAGCCCGCCGTGGCCTTTTCCCTCGATGGTTCACACCTGAACTGAAGACCACTAAACAACTACATAAATCCCTAGAACGCAAATGGCGGAAAGACAAAACCCCTCTGAGCAGATCGACCTTGGCACCTTCGTCAGTACAAGGCTGAAATCTGGAAAGCAAAAAAAGCCCATTACAACTCCCAAATCCTAAACTGTAAAAACCCCAGCAAAGAACTTCACAAAATCATCATCGAATTCACCAAACAATCATGCATCACCACCCTACTGACCCCCTCACAATCGCTGTGCGACTCACTCTCTCTCCACTTTTAAACCACAGCTCTTGAAAAAACAAATGCTCTAACCAACAAACTAGCTCTCTTACACCCACCAGGCAATCCAACCTCCATACCAGCCAACCCACCGTCCAATATCAACCGACCAATTTCTCAAACTTCTCTCCACCCACAAACCATCTGGCTCTCCACTAGACCCTTGCCCAGCCACAAACCACAAGGAAATGTTCGCATCTACCTGCGCAGGAGAACACGCAAGAACCATCATAAATGACTCCCTTTCCTCAGGAATATTTCCCGATGCATTCAAAATGGTTCATATCAAAAGCTTCCCTCAACCCTCTCGAGCCCAAAAACTACCGCCCCATCTCAAACACCAGATTCCTAGCCAAACTCATTGACTAAACCGCCTACTCCCAACTAAATACCTTTGTCGAAGCCAACAATCTCTTAGACCCCGCTCAATCAGGTTTCAGAGCCCGACACGGAACCAAAAACACCCTAACCTCATTCTGGGATGACCTTAAAAACACTGCAGATTCTGCAGGATGCGCCGCATTAATCCTTCTTGACCTATCTGCCGCCTTCCACACAATCAACCACTCAATCCTCCTTGACCGCCTCCACTCCCTAGGAATTCGTGGAACCGCACTCAAATGGATAGCATCCTTCCTCAATAATAGGAACCAAATAACCCTACTCTCCACCTATTCCTCCCAAGCCCGGCCAGTCGACACCGGGTTCCACAAGGAGCATGCCTATCAGCCCTCCTGTTTAACCTCTACATGGCCATCCTGCCACAAATAATTAGTTTGCACAACATCCTGTGCTACAACTACGCCAATGACACTCAACTAATTCTAAAACTCCTGAACTCAAAACCCAACTGCTGACCTGACCTCGCTTCCTTCCTCCTCGACATAGATCTCTGGATGGAACCAAACCACCTCTTGCTAAATCCCTCCAAAACCGAAATCATGGTATGTGGCAACACCGAACTTCTTCCACACCCACTACCCTGGCCATCTACCATGGGCAAATCACTGACACCCTCTAATTCAGTAAAAAACCTTGGATGCACCCTAGAATCTGACCTAACCCTCTCGCGCCAAGTCAACAACGTCTCAACGTGCTGCCACTACCACCTTAAAACTCTTACGCGCATTTTTCCATACCTCTCCTTTCCCAAGAGACTCTCCGCGGTCCAATCAATTGTTATATCAAGACTGCATTATGCTTTCCCCCTCTACCTCGGAGTGCACGCATACCAACTGACTAAACTTCAAAGAGCACAAAACGCTGCAGCCAAACTGCTACTAGTGCTTGGCCCAAGAGACCACATCTCCACAGCCCTCAAAAATCTGCACTGGCTTCCGGTTGCCCGAAGGGTGACCTTCAAAAATGTATGCATTTCTCACCGAGCACTGCATAAAAGCAGACCTCAATATCTTCAAGACAAACTAAAACCCTATCACCCGGAACATACCCTAAGATGAAGCTCAGCCAGCCTCCTAGTCATACCAAAAACAAACTCAGTCAGGTTAGGTGGATCATCATTCTCAGCCTTGGCCCCCACTCTGTTGAATGCTCTCCCACCCCACATCCGACTCACCGAGGACATCATGTCTTTCCGCAAACTACTGAAAACATGGCTCTTCCCCTATAACCGACCCCTAACTCAAACTGGATAACAGAAACTCAATGACATTAGCCCAAAATACAAGATCATCAATAACAATCCAGCATCATGATCCGAGCAAGAAATCGAAAGCTAATAACCTCTAAGGTAAACTAAAAAGGACAAGCAAAATAGAATAAGTAAAAAAGGATCAAAGCAGTGAAGTGGATAAAAAGAATTAGTTGTACGAGAGCAGTAAAGTGGTTGAAATTAATCAAATGGATGAAATAAATATAAAGGACAAGAAGATCAAAGTGGACAAGAGGAATAAAGGGGATAACAGCAATTCAACTAGCCCAAACTACTAGATCATAAATAACAATAACATAAATAACAATCCAACATCAAGATTCCAAGCGAGAAATCGAAAAAACTAATAACCTCTAATGTAAACTAAAAAGGACAAACAGAATAGAATGAACAAAGTGGAACAAAACAGTGAAGTGGATAAAAAGAATAAATTGTATGAAAGCGGTAAAGTGGTTGAAATTATTGAAATGGATGAAATGAATGTAATGGATGAGAGGAACAAAATGGACAAGAGGAATAAAGTGGAAAGAATGGAAAGATGAATACATGATACGAATGAGTGTGCACAGAGTACACAGAACTGGTAGAGTGCATGAAACAGATATACGGCATGGAATATAAGAGTGCATGGTATAAATGGAACAAATAGAATAGACGATTCAAGTTTCAAGTGCATGTGACGGGTGTAGTACATGGGACAGATGGAGAGCATGGGACGGATCGAATGCGTGCGACAAGTGACAGGAGTTGAACCGATAATGCATGATGAATGGATGAAGAGAGTGGAGCAGATGAAGTTGTTGAGCAGATGAAGTCGGTGCAGCGGATGAAGTTGGTAAAGCGGATGAAGTCGGTGGAGCGGATGAATGTTGGTGGAGAGGATGAAGTGCGTAGAGTTTATGAGAGCGTATAGCGGATAAGAACGTAGAGCGGATGAGAGCACAGAATGAATGAGAGCGTGGAGCGGATAAGAGCAGTGAGCAGATGAGAGCGTGGAGTGGATGTAGGATATGGAGTAGATGATAGCGTGGAGCAGATGTAGGGTGTTGAGCGGATGTAGGATGTGGGGGTGTTTTGAGCAGATGTAGGGTGTTGAGTGCATGTAGGGTGTGGAGTGGAAGTAAGTTGTGGAGCAAATGTAAAGTCTGGAGCAGGTGTGGAGTGGGTGTAGATTGTGGAGCGGGTGTAGAGTGTGTAGTGGGTGTAGAGCATGGAGCGGGCGTAGAGTGTGGAATGAACGGGTGATGTATGTGTCGGAACGGGTGTTGTATGTGACAGAACGGATGAAGTATGTGAGTGGAACGGATGAACTGGGTGGAACAGATGAACTAGGTGGAACAGATGAACTGGGTGGAATTGATGAAGTGGGTGGAACGGATGAACTGGGTGGAATGGGTGAACTGGGTGGAACGGGTGAAGTATGTGGATGGATCTAAAAATGGGTGGATGGAATCGGGGGAAGTGGGTGAATGGAATAGAGAAAGTGGGTGTATGGAACGGGTGAAGTATATGGATGGAAAGGGTTAAGTATGTGGATGGAGCTGGTGAAGTATGTAGATGGATGGAGCAGATGAAGTATGTGGAAGGAATGGGTGAAATAGGTGGAAGGAATGGAGAGAATGGGTGAATGGAACAGGTGAAGTATGCCGAAGGAACGGTTAAAGTAGGTAGATGGAATGGAGAAAGTGGGTGTATGGAACGGGTGAAGTATATGGATGGAACGGGTGAAGTATGTGGATGGAACGGGAGAAGTATGTAGATGGATGGACGGATGAAGTATGTGGAAGGAATGGGTGAAATAAGAACAGAGAAAATGGGATGATGGAATGGGTGAAGTATGTGGATGGAACGGGACAAGTATGTGGATTGAACCGGTCAAGTATGTGGGTGTAACGGGTGAAGTGGATGGATGGAATGGTTGAAGTATGTGGAAGGACGGGTGAAATATGTGGATGAATCAGGGAAATGGATGGATGAAACGAGTGAAGTATGTAGATGGAACGGATGAAGTATGTGGATGGAACGGGTCAAGTATGTGGATGGAATGGGGGAAGTAGATGGATGGAACTGATGAAGTGGATGGATGGAACGGGTGAAGTATGTGGAAGGACGGGTGAAATATGTGGATGAATCAGGGAAATGGATGGATGAAACGAGTGAAGTATGTAGATGGAACGGATGAAGTATGTGGATGGAACGGGTCAAGTATGTGGATGGAACGGATGAAGTGGATAGATGGAACTGATGAAGTAGATGGATGGAACGGGTGAAGTATGTGGAAGGACGGGTGAAATATGTGGATGAATCGAGGGAAATGGATGGATGAAACGGGTGAAGTACGTGGATGGAACAGGTGAAGTATGTGGATAGAACAAGTGAAGTATGTGTCTGGAACGGGTGAAGTATGTGGATGGAACGGGTAAAGTATGTGGATGGAACAGGGAAGTATGTGGGTGGAACGGGTGGAATGGATGGAACGGGTGAAGTGAGTGGACGAAACAGGTGAAGTGAGTAGAACGGATGAAGTAGGTGGATGAATGGATGAAGTATGTGGATGGAAAGGGTGAAATGGTTGGAACCGGTGAAGTGGGTGGAACAGGTGAAGTAGGTGAAGTGGGTGGAACCGGTGAAGTGGGTGGAACCGGTGAAGTGGGTGGAACGGGTGAAGTGGGTGGAACATGTGAAATGGGTTGAACAGAAGAAGTGTGTGGACAAAACTGGTGAAGTGGGTGGAACGGATAAAGTAGGTGGATGAATGGATGACGTATGTGGATGAACGGATGACGTATGTGGATGGAACAGGTGATATTGGGTGAACGGATAACGTGGAAATTAGCAGACCGGATGATGAAGGGATAAAATGTATAGATCGGACGAAGTGCATTGATTAGAAGGAATACATAGAACTGATCGAACTGATAGTGTGCTTCGAACTGAGCAAGTACATACAATGGATGGAATGCACGGAACAGATAGATGGCAGGGAGTGGATACTTACAAAAATGATTAGAGAGCATGGAACGATATGAAGTGCATAACACGACCAAAGTACATAGAATGGTTGGGGTCCATAGAATGGTTGGAGTGCATAGAATGGTTGGAGTGCATAAAACGGTTTGGAGTGCATGGAACAGTTTGGAGTGCATGGATCGGTTGAAGTGCATGGAACTATTGGAGTGTGCTCCATCTAAAGTACCTAAGGTAAACCACCATATCACATCTCCACGCTTACTCTCTTCTTTACATCACCACTCAACTAGAACACAGCGATACTATGACACCATTCGGTATAGCTGTTCTCATACCATCGCTTGCCTCATACTCCCCATCATCCTAACTAAACACAGCTGGTTATACACCCTCCAGCCAAGGCGTTCTGCTCAGGCCTAACACAGCCAGAATCAGTCTGGATAACAACCTGCCAGAACAAACACATAGGGCCTCATTACAACCCTGGCATTAAGGTGTTAACAGCGCCGTAAAAGGCTGCGGCGCAGTTAAACCCTTAACGCCAGATTCACACTTTAATGCCTGCTTTTTGCAGGCTTTAAAGTCCAAGGCGCTAAGCGACCTTGGTGCTAATCACGGCACCGTAATTTACGGTGCCGTAATTAGCGCCTTCCCCATTCCCATTGAGCCCTATGGGCCAAAAATGGGAATGGGGAAGGGGCCATGGTGAATGGGGATTTACCGCCCCGCCAACCTTGGAATGGGGCAGTAAATCCGCTAATAGCACCATGGTCCAAAGCCAGGGTTGTAATGAGGACCATACTCTTGATCTCAAAACCACAACACCTACCACTAAGAAGCAGCTATCACAGGAACACAACTCCTGCTGCACACATATCCGGTGCTCACATGCACTTTATGACTCTCTCTCTTTCTCTCTACTGACTTGAACTTCGGTTCCCGAGGGCGTTCAACCTAACAGCGCCTTGAGATCATACCAATGGTACATAAGGCGCTACATAAATGCAAAATAACATAACATAAAATAACTAGCCAGGTATCTCAAATCTGAGTGTTTTTCTACTTGCTGCTGTGTCTCAAATGTAGGGGTTTTCCCACTAGACTGTTATAATAAATCTTGGTGTTTTCCTACTTGTTGCTGTGTCTCGAATGTATGTGTGTTCAGACTAGCCAGATATCTCAAATCTGAGTGTTTTCCTACTTGCTGCTTTGTCTCGAATTTAGACATTTTTCCCACTAGCCAGCTATCTCAAATCTGAGTGTTTTACTACTTGCTCCTGTGTCTCGAATATCGGTGTTTCACCCCACTTGCCGGGTATCTCAAATCTGATTGTTCTTCATTAGTTGCCGTGTGACAAATGTAGGTGTTTTGACCCCTAAGCAGGTATCTCAAATCTGAATTTTTTCCTACTTGCTGCTTTGTCTCGAATTTAGACATTTTTCCCACTAGCCAGGTATCTCAAATCTGAGTGTTTTCCTACTTGTTGCTGTGCTTCGAATTTAGGTGTTTTCCCACTAGACAAGAATGTAAAATCTTAGTGTTTTTCGACTTACTGTTGTGTCTCTAATGTAGGTGTTTCTCCCGCTTGCCATGTATCACAAATCTGAGTTTTTTCTTACTTGCTGCTCTGTCTCGTAGTTAGAGATTTTTCCTAAATATCAGGTATCATAAATCTGAGTGTTTTCCTACTTGCTGCTGTGTCTCGAATACAGGTGTTGCCCCACCACTTGCCAGGTATCTCAAATCTGATTATTTTTTCATTTGATTCTGTGTCTGAAATGTAGGTGTTTTGCGCACTTAGCAGGTATCTCAAATCTGAATGTTATTCTAATTGATGCTGTGTCTCGAATTTCTGCATTGTTACAAGTAGCCAGGTATATCAAATCTGCTTGTTTTCCTAATTGCTGTTGTGTCTCAATTTTAGGTGTTTCTCCCACATGCCATGTATCTCAAATCTGAAAGTTTTTTATTTGCTGCCGTGTCTCAAATCTAGGTGTTTTGCCCACTTAGCAGGTATCAAATCTGAGTGCTATCCTATTTGATGCTGTGTATTGAATTTCAATGTTTTTCATAGTAGCCATTATCTCAAATCTATGTGTTTTCCTACTTGTTGCTGTGTCTCATATTTAGGAGTTTTTCTCACTAGCCCGGTATCTCAAATCTGAATGTTGTTCTACTTGCTGATGTGTGTCAATTTTAGGTGTTTCTCCCACTTGCCAGGTATCTCAAATCTGATTGTTTTTTTATTTGCTGCCGTGTCCCAAATGTAGGTGTTTTGCCCACTTGCCAGGTACCTCAAAAGTGTCTGTGTCTCGAATTCAGGCATTGTTTCCACTAGCCAGATATTTCAAATCAGCCTGTTATGTTACTTGCTGTTGTGTCTCAAATGTAGGTGTTTTCCCGACTTGGCAGATATCTTCAATTTGAGTGTTTTACTATTTGCTGCTGTGTCTCAAATGTAGGTGTTTTGCCCACTTAGCAGGTATCTCAAATCTGAGTGTTATCCTACTTGATGCTGTGTCTCATATTTAGGAGTTTCTCTTACTACCCAGGTATCTCAAATCTGAATGTTTTCCTACTTGCTGCTTTGTCTTGAATTTAGACATTTTTCGCACTAGCCAGTTATCTCAAATCAGCGTGTTTTCCTATAAGCTGCTGTGTCTCAAATTTAGGTGTTTTCTCACTAGACAAGTATCTCAAATCTTAGTGTTTTCCTATTTGCTGCTGTGTCTCAAATGTAGGCGTTTTGCCCACTTAGCAGGTATCTCAAATCTGAGTGTTATGCTAATTGATGCTGTGTCTTGAATTTCTGCATTGTTACAAGTAGCCAGGTATATCAAATCTGCTTGTTTTCCTAATTGCTGCTGTGTCTCAATTTTAGGTGTTTCTCCCACATGCCATGTATCTCAAATCTGAAAGTTTTTTATTTGCTGCCGTGTCTCAAATCTATGTGTTTTGCCCACTTAGCAAGTACTCAAATCTGAGTGCTATCCTATTTGATGCTGTGTATTGAATTTCAATGTTTTTCCTAGTAGCCATTATCTCAAATCTATGTGTTTTCCTACTTGTTGCTGTGTCTCATATTTAGGAGTTTTTCTCACTAGCCCGGTATCTCAAATCTGAATGTTGTTCTACTTGCTGATGTGTGTCAATTTTAGGTGTTTCTCCCACTTGCCAGGTATCTCAAATCTGATTGTTTTTTTATTTGCTGCCGTGTCCCAAATGTAGGTGTTTTCCCCACTTAGCAGGCATCTCAAATCTGAGTGTAATCCTACTTGATGCTGTGTCTCATATTTAGAAGTTTCTCTTACTACCCAGGTATCTCAAATCTGAATGTTTTCCTTCTTGCTGCTTTGTCTTGCATTTAGACATTTTTCGCACTCGCCAGTTATCTCAAATCAGCGTGTTTTCCTATTTGCTGCTGTGTCTCAAATGTAGGCGTTTTGCCCACTTAGCAGGTATCTCAAATCTGAGTGTTATCCTAATTAATGCTGTGTATCGAATTTCAACATTTTTCCGAATAGCCAGATATCGAAAATCTACGTGTTTTCATACTTGCTACCGTGTCTCATATTTAGAAGTTTTTTTCATTAACCACCTATCTCAAATCTTATTGTTTTCCTACTGGCTCCTTTGTCTCAAATGTAGACATTTTCCTTCTAGCCAGGTATCTCAAATCTGAATATTTTCCTACTTGCTGCTGTTTCTCAAATTTAGCGATTTTTCCCACTAGCCAGGTATCTCAAATCTGAGTGTTTTCCCACTTGTTGCTGTGTCTTGAATTTAGGTCTGTTCCAACAAGCCAGATATCTCAAATCCGAGTATTTTCCTACTTGCTGCTGTGTCTCTAATTTAGGATTTTTCCCACTAGCCAGATATATCAAATCAGCCTGTCATGCTACTTGCTGTTGTGTCTCAAATGTAGGTGTTTTCCCCACTTAGCAGATATCTCAAATCTTAGTGTGTTCCTACTTATTGCTGTTTCTTGAATTTAGGTGTGTTCCAATGAGCCAGATATCTCAAATCTGAGTGTTTTCCTACTTGCTGCTGTGTCTCAAATTTAGGTGTTTTCCCACTAGACAAGTATCCCAAATCTTAGTGTTTTATTACTTGCTGCTCTGTCTCGTAATTAGACATTTTCCTAAATAGCAAGTATCTTAAATCTGAGTGTTTTCCTACTTACTGCTGTGTCTCGAATATAGGAGTTTCCACCCCACTTCCCAGGTATCTTAAATCTAATTATTTTTTCATTTGTTTATGTGTCTCAAGTGCAGCTGGTTTGCCCACTTAGCAGGTATCTCAAATCTGAGTCTTATCCTAATTGATGCTGTGTCTCGAATTTCTTCATTGTTCCTAGTGGCCATGTATATCAAATCTACTTGTTTTCCTAATTGCTGCCGTGTCTCAAATTTAGGAGTTTTTCTCACTAGCAGGTATCTCAAATCTGAATGTTGTCCTACTTGCTGCTGTGTCTCAATTTTAGGTATTTCTCCCACTTGCCAGGTATCTCAAAGTGATTGTTTTTTTCATTTCCTGCCGTGTCTCAAATCTAGGTCTTTTGCCCTCTTAGCAGGTACCCAAATATGAGTGTTATCCTACTTGATGCAGTGTCTTGAATTTATGTTTTTCTAGTAGCCAGGCATCTCAAATGTATGTCTTTCCTACTTGTTGCTGTGTCTGATATTTAGGAGTTTTTCTCACTAGTCCGGTATCTCAAATCGGAATGTTGTCCTTCTTGTTGTGTGTCTCAATTTTCGGTGTTTCTCCCACTTGCCAGGTATCTCAAATCTGATTGTTTTTTTGATTTGCTGCTGTGTCTCAAATGTAGGTGTGTTGCCCACTTGACAGGTATCTTAAATCTAAGTGTTATCGTAATTGATGCTGGATAACTCTCGGGAGGATAGCTCGGGAGGATAGCTCAGTGGCAACGTGCTCACCTTTGACATAGAGCCACACAGGTTCGATCCCCGGGTCCGCGCTTAGAAACCTATGGGTATTAAGCGCGTTATAAATAACGTATCATATCATATCATGTATCTCGAATTTTACCGTTTTTCCTAGTAGCCAGGTATCTCAAATCTATGTGTTTTCCTACTTGCTGCTTTGTCTCAAATGTAGGTGTTTTGCCCACTTGGCAGGTATCCAATTCTGAGTATATTTCTACTTGCTGCTGTGTCTCAAATTTAGGCATTTTTCATTCTAGCCATATATCTCAAGCGCTTTCCTACTTGCTGCTGTACCTCAATTTTACGTGTATCTCCCACTTGCCAGGTATCTCAAATCTGAGTGTTTTCCTACTTGCTGCTATGCCTGAAATTCAGGCATGTTTCCCACTAGGCAGATATCTCAAATCAGCCTGTCATGCTACTTGCTGTTGTGTCTCAAATGTAGGTGTTTTCCCCACTTAGCATGTATCTCAAATCTGAGTGTTATCCTATTTGATGCTGTGTCTCCAATTTCTGCATTGTTCCTAGTAGCCAGGTTTATCAAATCTATTTGTTTTCCTACTTGCTGCTGTGTCTCATATTTAGGAATTGTTCTCACTAGCCAGGTATCTCAGATCTGAATGTGCTGCTTTGTCTCGAATTTAGTCATTTTCCCCACTAGCCAGGTTTCTAGAATCTGAGTGTTTTCCTACTTGCTGGTGTACCTCAAATGTAGGTGTTTCTCCCACTTGCCAGGTACCTCAAATCTGAGTGTTTCCCACTTGCTGCTGTGTCTCGAATTCAGGCTTTTTTTCCACTAGTCAAATATCTGAAATCAGCCTGTTATCCTACTTGCTGTTGTGTCACTAATGTAGGTGTTTTTCCCACTAGCCAGGTATCTTACATCTGAGTGTTTTCTTAATTGATGCAGTGTATCGAATTTCAGCGTTTTTCCGAGTAGCAAGGTATCTTCAATCTACGTGTTTTATTACTTGCTGCTATGTCTCAAAATCTGAATGTTGTCCTACATGCTGCTTTGTCTCAATTTTAGGTGTTTCTCACACTTGCCAGGTATCTCAAACCTGATTGTTTTTTTCATTTGCTGCCATGTCTCAAATGTAGGAGGTTTGCCCTCTTAGCACGTACTCAAATCTGAGTGTTATATACCTGATGCTGTGTTGTGAATTTCAAAGTTTTTCTAGGAGCCATCTCAAATCTACATGTATTCCTACTTGCTGGCGTGTCTCATATTTTGGAGTTTTTCTCACTAGCCAGGTATCTCAAATCTGAATGTTTTCCTACTTGTTGCTTTGTCTCGAATTTAGAAATGTTTCCCTAGCTAGCCATATATCTCTAATCAGCCTGTTATCCTACTTGCTGTTGTGCCTCAAATGTCTGTGTTTTTCCCACTAACCAGGTATCTAAAATCTGAGTGTTTTTTTACTTGCTGCCTTGTCTTTTAGTTAGACATTTTTCCCAAATATCAGGTATCTTAAATCTGAGTGTTTTCCTACTTGCTGCTGTGTCTTGAATATAGGTGTTCCCCCCACTTGCCAGGTATCTCAAATCTGATAGTTTTTTTCATTTGTGTCTGTGTCTCAAATGTAGGTGTTTTGCCCACTTAGCAGGTATCTCAAATCTGAATGTTATCCTAATTGATTCTGTGTCTCGAATTTCTGCATTGTTCCTAGTAGCCAGGTATCTCAAATCTACGTGTTTTCCTACTTGCTGGCGTGTCTCATATTTAGGAGTTTTTCTCACTAGCCAGGTATCTCAAATCTGAATGTTGTCCTACATGCTGTTGTGGCTCGAATATAGGTGTTTCCCCACCACGTGCAAGGTATCTCAAATCTGATTTTTTTTTCATTTGCTTCTGTGTCTGAAATGTAGGTGTTTTGCCCACCTAGAAGGTATCTCAAATCTGAGTGTTATCCTACTTGATGCTGCGTCTTGAATTTCAATGTTCTTCTAGTAGCCAGGTTTGTCAAATCTACGTGTTTTCCTACTTGTTGCTGTGTCTCACTTTTACGTGTTTCTCCCACTTGCCAGGGATGTTTTTTCATGTACTGCCGTGTCTCAAATCTAGGTGGTTTGCCCACTTAGCAGGTACTCAAATCTGAGTGTTATCCTATTTGATGCTGTCTCTTGAATTTCAATGTTTTTCCTAGTAGCCATTATCTCAAATCTACGTGTGTTCCTACGTGTTGCTGTGTCTCTGTTAGGCAGAAACATGTGCAGTTCCCTTAGGGAACACTGCAAAAGATTTAGGACTACAGGTGTTAGCAGTAAACCCACTTGGTAGCAGTCCGCACCGCTCAGATTTACCTGGTAGCTGTGGCTGAGCAGTCAGACTTCCCTCAAGAAGAGTTAGGCAGTATGCAAAGTATACACAATAGGCACTCAGATACAATAATACAAATAAACACTGACCAGAGATTTGGTATCAAAGTATATAATTATTTATTTAAAAACACACTGTTTGAAACACTCCAGCACTCTTGTTGTAAAACACTCTAAACACAGTTACTATTATAATACATACAACCCTTATTCCTTATCAGATAACTCTTAGTAAAACACCACTTATTTTCATACAGAGGTGAGCGCTTAGCTATAGATGGCACTCCAATAAGTTTGTGAAAAAGGGAGGAAAAAGACAGAATATGGAAAGGTACACCACTCTAAGATTTAGGAACACTATTAGCAAGGCAGAAGAGCAAAAGTCACTTGTGAACCAAAGTCCATAGGCTGGGCCTACTCTTAGAGAGAGCAGAGCACAAATGTGCCCACGATCACACAGTTACCCCAGGCTTAGAAGGTCTTGCAGAGAGTTCGAAAAGAGTTTAGAGAGGCTCAGAAAAGTTTAGCCAGGGTGTCCCAGGCTAACCCAGGTTCGAAAGCCGGGGGCTAAATCTACCCCGTACAGTCGGTGGCAAGGGAAGCCAGGCGGGACACGGTACCTTAAGTGTGAAGGATCCTCCAGCGGTGGCAGTTGTTCCTGGCAGTGGGTGCAAGTCTCGTCGTCATCCAGGGGAAGAGAAGATCTCGAATTGGAGGAAAGATGAAGGTCGTTGCACTACCAGGGAAGAAACCAGCCGCAGAGTTTTCCGGTTAAAGGTAATACCCTTTAATTTGCGGTCGTGGTAAAACGTGGTATCCCGGTTGCTGGGGTGCTTGGCACAGGCAAGGCGGCCATGAGATACGTCGGGAAGGCGAAAAGATGGTGAAACTGGTTTTCCCCACCAGTCAAAGGAAGAAGAGTCTCCGGCGGGAGATCTCCTCTGTCGTTGGGAAAAGTGGTGAGACGGTCCAGCAGGGCTCCACCGGTGGTGTCGTCGTGGCAGGTCGGCTCAGCTTCTCCCTCGTCGGATTCTTAGGTCCTGTGGCGACTTCTGAAGTTCCAGTCCCCAAAGCCCTGCTTTTATGCAGAAAACCCCTATTCACTCAGCCTAGCTGTCACTCAAACATGCTAAGTGGTGAGCCGGCCGGCTCACCACTTGGGCCAATCAGGACGGAGTGCGACTTGAGTTGCCTAGGCAACTCAGTCCAGGATTCCTAAATCCCCCTCCTCCCTTTCTAAGTACCCCAGACAGAGTGGCACCACTTTGGAGGGCTTCTGTGGAGAAGCCCGCCAAAAATTGGAAGAAAGGGCTCGACTTGGGTTGGAGTCACAGAAAATAACACAAACGCCATTTTAGAACCGAGTTTTGGCAAAAAATACCAACCGGAGAATTAATATTAATTAAATAAACCAGCGGTATGTTCGAGGCTATCGTAAGTAAATAAATAAAGATAGTAGCCTCGAACAATGGGAAAATCCTATAGAGAAATATTTGCGGTTGAATATAAAAAGTAGTATCCACTGCCACCAGCCAAAACTCGATCAGGGGGGACGGAGACGTACCCCCTCGACTAACAGACCCCGGGGCAATTGAATTGCCCCAGCCAGTACGTCCACAATATGATGGTTTGTACTGGTTCTGTTCAGAATTCAAGACTAGCAAAGTCAATGGTGACTTTACAGACCCTGGGAGACAGTAGTCAGTCCCAGGGTATGGAGTCTATACTGGGGATTCACTATGACACCCCTCTGTTACTGCACTAAGGGTGCTGTGTAACACACATCACAAAAGCACATGAAGCCCTATGGGGTAAAATACCCCATAGCCCATTAAACACATCTATAATCAAAGAAACACACTCAAATCATGCCCAAAAGTGAGGGTAAAAGAGTCTCACTCTTGGCAGGAGAAAAAAATAAACCCCAAAAATCCAGCAAAGCTGCAGGGGGACTCACTAGGTTAGGAAATTCAGCCTAAACTGAGAATTCTCCCTAACAGTCTCATATTTAGGAGTTTTTCTCACTAACCCGGTATATCAAATCTCAATGTTGTTCTACTTGCTGATGTGTGTCAATTTTAGGTGTTTCTCCCACTTGCCACGTTCTCAAATCTGATTTTTTTTATTTGTTGCCGTGTCTCAAATTTAGGTGTTTTGCCGACTTGCCAGGTACCTCAAACCTGAGTGTTTTCCTACTTGCTGTTGTGTCTCAAATGTAGGTGTTTTCCCCACTAGACAGGTATCTTCAATCTGAGTGTTTTACTATTAGCTGCATTTTCTCAAAAGTAGGTGTTTTGCCCACTTAGGAGGTATCTCAAATCTGAGTGTTATCTAATTGATGCTGTGTATCAAATTTGAACGTTTTTCTGAGTAGCCAGATATCTCAAATCTACGTGTTTTCTTACTTGCTGCCGTGCTTATGGAGTTTTTTTCACTAGCCAGGTATCTCAAATATGAATGTTTTCCTACTTGCTGTTGTGTCTCAAATGTAGGTGTTTTCCAACTAACCAGGTATCTTCAATCTCAGTGATTTTCTACTTGTTGCTGTGTTTTGAATTTAGGTGTGTTCCAACTAGCCAGATATCTCAAATCTGAGTGTTTTCCTACTTGCTGCTGTGCCTTGAATTCAGGCATTTTTCCTGCTAGCCTTATATCTCAAATCAGCCTGTTATACTACTTGCTGTTGTGTCTCAAATGTAGGTGTTTTTCCCACTACCCAGGTATCTTAAATCTGAGTGTTTTTCTACTTGTTGCTGTTTCTTGAATTTCGGTGTGTTTCCGACTAACCAGATATCTCAAATCTGAGTGTTTTCCTACTTGCTGCTCTCAAATCTGAATGTTGTCCTTCATTGTGATGTGTCTCAATTTTAGGTGTTTCTTCCACTTGCCAGGTATCTCAAGTCTGAGTGTATTTCTACTTGCTGCTGTCTCAAATTTAGGCATTTTTCATACCAGCCATATGTCTCAAGTGTTTTCCTACTCGCTGCTGTGTTTGGAATAAGGCATTTCCCCCACTTGTGAGGTATCTAAAATCTGAGTGTTTTCCTACTTGCTGCTGTACCTCAAATTTAGGAGTATCTCCAACTTGCCAGGTATCTCAAATCTGAGTGTTATCCTACTTGATGCTGTGTCTTGAATTACTGTGTTTTTCCTAGCAGCCTGGTATCTCAAAGCTATGTGTTTTCCTACTTGCTGTTGTGTCTCATATTTAAGAGTTTTTTTCAATAGCCAGGTTTCTGAAATCTGAGTGTTTTCATATTTGCTGCTGTGTCTCGAATTCAGGCATTTTTCCCACTGACAGAGATCTCAAATCAGCCTGTCATCCTACTTGCTGTTGTGTCTCAAATGTAGGTGTGTTTCCCACTAGCCATGTATGTTCAATCAGAGTGCTTTCCTGCTTGCTGGTGTGTCTCAAATGTAGGTGTTTTGCCCTCTTAGCAGGTATCTCAAATATGAGTGTTATCCTAATTGATGCTGTGTCTTGAATTTCTGCTTTGTTCCTAGTAGCCATGGATATCAAATCTATGTGTTTTCCTACTTGCTACTGTGTCTCATATTTTGGAATTGTTCTCACTAGCCAGGTATCTCTATCTGAATGTGTTCATGTGTGCTGCTTTGTCTCAAATTCAGGCATTTATTTCCACCAGTCAGATACCTCAAATCAGCCTGTCATTCTACTTGCTGTTGTGTCTCTAATGTGGGTGGTTTTCCCACTAGCCAGGTATCTTAAATCTGAGTGTTTTCCTAATTGATGCTGTGTATTGAATTTCAACGCTTTTCCAAGTAGCCAGGTATCTCAAATCTACAGGTTTTCCTACTTGCTGCCATGTCTCATATTTAGATGTTTTTCTCACTAGCCAAGTATCTCAAATCTGAATCTTTTCCTACTTGCTGCTTTGTCTCAAATTTAGCAATTTTTCCCACTAGCCAGGTATCTCAAATCTGAGTGTTTTCCTACTTGCTGCTGTGTCTCAAATTAAGGCATTTTCCCACTAGACAAGAATCTTAAATCTTAGTGTTATCCTACTTGATGCTCTGCCTTAAATTTAGATGTTTCTCTCACTTGCCATGTATCACAAGTCTGAATGTTTTCGTATTTGCTGCTCTGTCTCGTAGTTAGAAATATTTCACAAATAGCAGGTATCTTAAATCTGAGTGTTTTCCTACTTGCTGCTGTGTCTTGAATATAGGTGTTTCCCCCATTAAATGTTAATGTTAAAGGTATTTGTACCACGCACCGTCACCAACGGAATTGGTCCCCAGGCGCTCAGGCGGATCTGTAAACGATAAAGGTGGGATGGTTTAGTAAGGTGAAGAAGGGAGTAGGATAGTGAGAGGAGTGGCGTTCAGTTGGCAGCTTCAACTCAGTATACACCGGGTGCTGAGATTTGGTGCGTGTATCATATCGGAGTGAGTCCGCGTGTGCTGTTGTTCCGGCTTATGTGTTGTTGCAGTGTTGTGAAGTGCGTGCGGCTTGTTGTGCGAAAGATGGTTGTGTGAGTTTTTTGAGTGAGATAAGTATGCAGAGTTTGAGCTTATATCGGTTAGTGGGTTACCTGACCTTTACCATGCTAACATTTATAGTTCTGTCATATTGTGGCACCTGTCGGCCCTCACATTCCCATCTAGACGCGGCGCAGGCCAATGTTTAGGACTCCATCCAGGTGTGCTCATGCCAACCCTCACACCCCCATCCAGATGCGGCGCAGGCCAATGTCTAGTGACCCGTCCAGGTGTGGGCATGCTAACATTCACAACTCCATCTGAGCACCACGCAGGCTGGCGTTCACAACTCTAGGTGTGGCACATGCTAGCATTCACGTTTTTCCTAGGCACGGGCATGTTATCCTTCAATCGATCCTATCCAGGTGCGACGCAGGCCAACGTCTATCTAGATGCGTCTGCCGGTCTGGATATGTTCGTCCGGTACGTACGAGTGGGAGTGTCACTTGGGGCTTTCGTCTGGGTCTAGGTATGTGGTCAGTCTCTGCAGCCTTCCTTTGTGACTATTTTCCATGATGTCTTATGCTCTGTCGAATGGTTGGTTCTTTGGTTTGAGTGTTTGTCCAATTTGAGAGCGGTCGAGGTTGGAGTTATTTTCGTCATTGTTTTAATGTCTGGGCATTCTAGTGCGTCTCTGTTGTGGTTATGTTTTGAAGAGCCATGATTTGAGGAGTTTCCTGAATGCTAGGTGGTTTGTTGTATTCCGTAAATTCTTAGGTAGGTCATTCCAGGTTTTGGGTGCCTGGTGAGAGAAAGATGATCCTCCACGTTTTTTTCTGTTGTAGGGTTTTGGTTCCAGGCGTATGTCGGTGCTTGATCTTAGTGTTCTTGTCGGTTGGTGTAGGCGTAGTTTGTCGCTTAGGAATTCTGCACCTTGTTTGTGTATTGCTCTGTGCGTGATGCACATGGCCTTGAACTTTATTCGTTGTTTCATTGGTAGCCAGTGTAGTATTTTTAGCTCGGATGTGATGTGTTCTCTTCTGGGTAGCTTGAGAGGAGTCTGGCTGCTGCATTTTGAATGCACTGCAGTTTTTTTAGAAGTCGTTCGGGTATGCCCAGGTATAGGCTATTGGCATAGTCTACTCTGGACATGATCAGAGCGATGATGGTAAGTGTTTTGTTGGCGAATGACAGGAACGGTAGGATCCTTTTTGCTGCTTGCAGGAGTAAGAAACATTTATTGATTACCGAGTTTGCTTGTGGCTCCAGAGTGAGGTTGTTATCCATCAGGACCCCTAGGTTTTTTACAGTTGATGGTTCTGGTGTGGTGCCGAGCTCTCTTGGCCAGGGGATGTAGTTGATGTCTCCACCCTTTTTTGAAACAATCATTATCTCTGTTTTGCCTGGGTTGATTTTGAGATGGTTGAGGTTCATCCAGTTGAATATGTCACAAAGGCAATTCTCTAGTGTGGGGTTTCCTTCTCGGGTGTCTTGTATGTTGAAGATTATTTGTGTATCGTCGGCGTAGTTGTAGCATGTGAGGCTGTGTTTTTTGATGAGTTTGATTAGTAGGTACATGTAGATGTTGAATAGAAGCGGGGAGAAGGATGATCCTTGTGGTACTCCGCACGTGGAGACTCTGGGTTTGGATTTACAACGTTTCATCCATATTGTTTCTGTTCTGTTAGTTAGGAAGGATTTGATCCATACTAGGTCTTAGGCAGAAACCTGTGCAGTTCCCTCTGGGACCACTGCAAAAGATTTAAGACTAAAGGTGTTTGGCAGTAAACCCACTTGGTAGCAGTCTGTACCACACAGATTCACTTGGTAGCTGTGGCTGAGCAGTCAGGCTTCCCTCAAGAAGAGTTAGGCAGTATGCAGAGTATTCACAATAGGTCAAGAGAACACAATAGAACATGTAAACACTGACCAGGGCTTGGTGTAAAAGAGATATAATTATTTATTTAAAACCACATCTAGAAAAACACAGAGGCACTAATAGTAAGCAATTCAAAAACACGGTCACTAAAATATATACACTCCCTTAAAAGAATATTAGACAAGTCTTAAGTAAAGCCCCACTTATTTTCAGACAGCGGTGAGCGCTTAACGTAGATGGCACTCTAATAATTCGTTTTAAAAAGGGAGAGAAAAGCAGAGAATAAATTGGAACAGATCCCAACACTTTTTCATGAACACAACAAGCGAGGAAGGCAAAGTAACACCGTGGGTTTAGAGTCAGTAGGCCGGATCCGTTTTAAGAGGGTCAAAGCGAAATGTGTCCAAGGTCACACGGTTGCAGTGCACAAAAGTCTTGCAACGGTTCAAAGAGGAGTTGGACCAAAGAAAGGGACCAGTTAGAGGGTCAAGGCGGCCAGCCCAGTCCTGAAGGTTAAGGGGTTATTATTACCTTGTAGCAATCTTTAGAAAGGGAGGCCTGGCGGACACGGTACCTTAAAGTGGTGAGAATACTCCAGTGGGGGCAGTTGTTCCTGGCAGCAGATGCAAGTCGGTGCTTTGTCCAGGGGAAGAGAGGATCGCGTCGGGGAGGAAGACAGGAGTCCGTTGCACTGCCAGGGAAGAAACCATCCGCAGAGTTTCTCAGGTACAAGGAGAGGTCCGTTGATTCGCGGTCCAGTGGTAAGTGGCTATCCAGCTGCCAGTTTGCTTGGCACGGGCAATTCGACCACAAATCGGTCTGGGGTGCGAAGAGAAGAAGGTAAACTGGTTGTGCCCACCAGTCAGGGGAAGAAGCCTCTCCAGCCGGGAGATCTTCTCTGTCGTCGGGAAGTGGTGAGTTGGTTCCGCAGGGCTCCTCCGGTGGTGTCGTCGTGGTAGGTCGGCTCAGCTTCTCTCTCATCGGATTCTCAGGTCCTGTGGCGACTTCTGAAGTTCCAGTCCCCAAAGTCCTGCTTTTATGCAGCATACCCCCATTAACTCAGCCTAGCTGTCAATCAAACATGCTAAGTGGTGAGCCGGCCGGCTCACCACTTGGGCCAATCACACAAGAGTGCGACTTGAGTTACCAAGGTAACTCAGTCCAGGGTGCCTAAACCCCCTCCCACACCCCCTGGGGTACCCAGACAGAGTGGCACCACTTTTGGAGGCTTCTGTGGAGAAGCCCACCAAAAAGTGGAACAAAGTGCTCGACTTGGATTGGAGTCACAGAAGAGAACACAAACGCCATTTTAGAATCGAGTCCTGGCAAAAAATACCAACCGGCAAATTAATATTAATTAAATAAACCGGCGGTATGCTCGAGGCTATGAGAATTAAATAATTAAAGTTGGTAGCCTCGAACAATGGGAAAATCCCATAGGGAAATATTCGCGGTCGACTATGGTGACTTTACATGCCCTGGGAGACAGTAGTCAGTCCCAGAGTATGGAGTCTATGGTGGGGTGTCACTATGACACCCCTGTGTTACTGCACGGAGGGTGCTGTGTAACACACATAGTAAAAACACATGAAACCCTATGGTGTAAAGGACCCCATAGTCCATAAAACACATTAACAGTCAAAGGAACAGCATAAATCATGTCCAAGAGTGGGAGAAAAAGAGTCTCACTCTTGGCAGGAGAAAGAAACAAACTCCAGAAATCCAGCAAAGCTGCTGGGGGACTCACTAGGTTAGGAAATTCAGCCTAAAGAGAGAATTCTCCCTAACACTCGCCCCCCCCCAGGGACAGGAGGATTTAATCCACTCCTGGATGAATCTCATACCTCTAGTCGATGACATTTATCCTAGAGAGACATCAGCATTTTGGTGGTGACACCCTGACCTGTGCTCAATGGTGAAATCAAACCCTTGCAGGCAGATTGACCATCTCAATAGTTTTGGGTTTTCCCCTTTCATTTGCATTAACCATCTCAAGGGTTGGTGGTCAGTCTGAATGACAAAAGTAGAACCATACAAGTATGGCCTAAACGTCTTCAGAGCCCACACAATAGCAAAACACTCTTGTTCAATGGTTGCCCACCTTGTTTCAGGATACTTCAGTTTTCTACTGATGAAGCAAATGGGGTGCTCCCTACCTTTCCCATCCAGTTGACTGAGGACTGCACCTATTCCTACATTTGAAGCATCTGTTTGCACAATGAAAGTTTGGTGGTAGTCAGGAGCTCTGAGTACTGGGGCTTGGCAAAGAGCCTTTTTCAGGGTTTCAAAGGCCTGATTGCATTCCTCATTCTACCTAACCTTTTAGGGAATTTAGGAGAGGAGATGACATTCAGTGGAGAAGCTATAGATCCATAGTTCTCAATGAAATTCCTGTAATACCCTGTGAGACCTAAGAAGGCTCTCACCTGGGTCTGAGTAGTAGGTGTTGTCCAATTTTGCACAGCTTCAATCTTACTGGGCAAAGGCCTTATTTCTTCACCTCCTACCTCATGTCCAAGGTAGACCACTTTACTCTGTCCAATCTGGCATTTACTTGCCTTTATGGTCAGATTGGCCTTTCCAAGAGCCTGCAAAACATATCCCAGGTGGTCCACATGTTCTTCCCAGGAACTGCTGAACACTGCTATGTCATCCAAGTATGCCATGCAGAAGTCCTCCATCCCATTCAGAACCTGGTTTACCATCCTTTGAAATGTGAAAGGTGCATTTTTCAATCCAAAAGGCATAACCTTAAACTGGTATAAGCCAACTGCGGTAGAAAATGCAGTTTTCTCCTTGGCATGGTCTGTCAGGGCTATTTGCCAATAGCCTGACATCAAGTCAAATGTGCTGAGGAACTTGGCTGCACCAAGTCTATCCACCAACTCATCTGTCCTTGGCAAAGGGTGGGCATCAGTCTTAGTGACTGCATTAAGAGCTCTGTAATCCACACAGAATCTAAGTTCTTTAGATCCTGCCTTTGGTACTAACAAAACTGGGCTAGACCATGGACTAGTAGAGGGCTCTATTACCCCGAGATCAAGCATCTTGTTGACCTCACCTTTGATGTGGGTTCTTACATTTTCTGACATTCGATACCCTCTGCTTTTGACTGGCAGACAGTCACCAGTGAGTATGTCATGCTGTCGCCAAGGGGTCAAGCCTGGTGAAAGTGAGAACAGTGAGGCAAACTGATTCAACATAGATTTGCACTCTTCCTGTTGCGCAGGTGTCAGATTTGAAGAGAGATTTACTCCTTCAATATTTTCGTGTAAAGGTAAGCCTCTGAGGAGATCAGGAAGAGCTTCACTCTCTTCTTCTTCTTCTGATGATGCTAGAAGCAAAGCTCCTACATCAGGTCTGGAGACATACACTTTTAGTCTGTTGGTGTGGAAGACTGTTGGAGCCTCCTTGGGGTTGCCCAAGTCCACCAGATTGTTGACCTCTCCAAGTTTACCCACAACTTTGAAGGGTCCCATCCATTTGTCTTGCAAGGCCCTCTGCCTTGTTGGAATCATAACGAGAACTAGCTAGTCCTGAGTAAACTCGACCATGTTAGCCTTTTGGTCATGCCAGTGCTTGACCAATGCTTGTCCAGCTTTCAAGTTATCACTTGCTTCTGCCATCATTTGTGACATTCTCCTCCAGAGACCTATCACGTAGTCAGTCACTGTGACTGGCTTGGGGGAAGGAGCACTCTCCAACCCCTCCTTGATCAGGGCCAATGGACCTCTGACCGGATGACCATAAAGAAGTTCAAAGGGAGAATAACCTACTCCCTCCTGAGGGACTTCTCTATAAGCAAAGATAAGGCATGGCAGTAGAAGGTCCCACTTTCTTTTAAGGGGCTCCTCTAAAGCACCTATCATGCTCTTCATGGTTCTGTTGAACCTTTCAACCAGTCCATTTGTCTGAGGGTGGTATGCGGTTGAGAACTTGTAAGTAACTCCGCAGATTTTCCACATGGCTTTCATGTAGTGGGACATAAAATTTGACCCCCTGTCAGAGATTACTTCCTTAGGAAACCCAACCCTGGAAAAATACCAAGGAGGGCCTTAGCCACAGCCGGAGCTGTAACAGTCCTCATAGGAATTGCCTCAGGGTACCTAGTAGCATGGTCTACTACAACAAGTATAAACCTGTTGCCTGAGGAGGTTGGAGGATCAAGAGGACCAACAATGTCAATCCCTACTCTCTCAAATGGGACTCCCACAACTGGGATAGGCACTAAAGGTGCCACATTCTTGGAGCCAACCTTACCAGAAGTCTGGCAGGTGTGGCAGCTCCTTCAGTATTTATCTACTTCAGCCCCCATCTTTGGCCAATAAAAGTAGACTGAGAGCCTTTCCTTAGTCTTCTTGAAAATCAAGTGACCAGCCAAAGGAATCTCATGGGCTAACTGCAAGAACTGTGGTCTGTTCTCTTGGGGTACTACAAGTCGTTTGTTGTCCCCAGGTGCAGACTCAGTTGGTTCACTGTAGAAGAGGCCATCTTCCCAGTGTAACCTATATTTCCCAGGCTCTTGCCCTTCAGCCTGAGCATCTGCCTGGTGGCGAAGACCTTCCACAGTTGGACATTCTCTCTGTCCCTTACTGAAGTCTGCCCTGTTAGGTCCACCTTCTGCCAGTAAAGACTGCAGCTCAGGATGGTCAACAGGATCCAGATCTCCAATGAGTTCTTGGCCTTCCACTAGCTCTTCTTCAGAGACTAGTTCAACCACACAGGGTTGTACCTCCCTCTCAGCCTCAGCTGGAGGGGGAGTTACTGGTGTAACTTTAGACAACCTAGGGGAAGTCCTTGTTGGCTGCACTGGAGTGCTGACTGTTGGTTTCTTGTTAGAAGTCTTAGGTTTCCCCTTTGCTTCGTGTTGCTTAGAGACAGCAGCTGACATCTCCAGTGGAGCAGGAGTGATCTCTTTCTTTATCATCTCCTTGGGAGTACCTCTCATGGTTCTCTCCCTTGCAGGTCTGGTGAGCTCCTGTAACCTTTTACTAGGAGGTCTGGGGGTATGTGACACTACTCCAAGAGTTTTCAAGTCATTACCCAGCAGAACCCTTCCTGGCACCTCACTTTGTATGCTGACAGGTATCTTCACAGTCATGTCATTACACTGGATGAGAACTGGTAATTGGGGAAGCATCTGCACACGACCTCCAGCTAACTTGGTGAGGCGTTTGGGTGCCTTAGCAACATCCTCAGCCTGAAAAAACGATTTGTCCACCACAGTTATGCTGGCCCCAGTGTCCCTAATGGCAGGAGTCTCCTGACCATTCACCTGGACACTGTCCTTATAATACTCTTTAGTATTATCTGGGATAGAATTATAGACATCTAAGTTCTGTTGTTCCCACAAACCCAGAGACACTAAAGAAACACTGGCTGAGACTCCAATGGGTTCATCAGCCAGTAATAGAAAGTTTCCACTTGTCCTTTGTACTTCCTCCTCTGGAGTGAAGGCTAAGGAGACAAGCTGGACCCCTGAAGGTTTACCCTTACATCTGGGATCTCCTTTCACATGGTCAGTGGAGCCACAAACAAAGCATTTACCAAATGCTTTCTGGAATGGTGGCTTGTTCTGACCTCCTTCTGGTTTGGCACCAGAGGGTACACTAGACTGATTTGGTTTCCCCTGGGGCTTACCCTTTTGTTTCTGTTTGGGGCCCTCTTTGGAATTATTAGAATTCTCTTTGGAGTCCTTCTTTGGCTGTTTTCCCTCATCCTTTTTCTGAGTAGCCCCAGAATCCTTGCGAGTGCCCTATTGGCAACCCAAAAGTCAGCAGCCTTAGCTAACTTCCTGGAATCTAATTCCTTTGAATCAGCCAAGTGCTGTCTGAGCTCAGGAGAGCAGGCATCATAAATTGACTCCAACATTACAAGATTCTTCATTCCTTCATAAGTGTTAACTCTGTAAACCTTAATCCATCCCTCTAAGTTTTTCAAACTTTCACTCACCGAAGTAGCCCAAGGGGTATCATCATGCTTTTTGAGGTTCCTAAACCTCTTAAGGTACTGGGAAGGGGTCTTCCCAAATCTAGCTATCAAACCTAGTTTCACACATTCATAATCCTTCTTATCCACCTCCCCAAACTCCATTACCACATCAGTTGCAACAGGAGGAAGCCTAGAGAACAACCAGGGAAGTAACTCATTCCTTGTGATGTCCTGGAGCCCATGATTATACTCAAACATTTTTAACCAATCCAACACATCCAACTTAGGTTCATACATACCCAATAATTCCTTAGGCATCCGGGGTCTTTTGGTACTGGAACTCCTAGAAGAACCAGAGGAGAGAGAAGCATTTTCCACAGACAACTTTTTCATTTCTAGTTCATGATTAAGCTCTATTTCTCTGAGTCTTAACTCAGCTTGCTTCTGCTCAGCCTGGGCATTCATTCTTCTGAACCCTAGCTCGTGGTTTCTTTCAGATTGAGCAATAAAATGTTTGTACTCTAATTCAAACTTCATTTTTTCAAGTTCCAAATAAGCAGGGTCACATGTAGGACCTGGTATAGGCCCATTAGGTACAGTAGGTGAGGCAGACAGAGGCTCAGAGTGGCTAACTTCATTAGGTTCACTTTCCTCTTCTGACTCATTATCAAGACTTTGATTCAGTTCAATACCATCACTGTTTTCTACATTTGCTGGGGGGTAGATTCCTCTGTACCACCCAGACTTTGGTTTTCTAACAATCTTTCTATAAGTTCCATTTTCTTGCCCTTCTCAGGGAGATTCTTATGTCTACACAATACTTTTAAGCAATCAGCAGTTTTGGCAGACAATGATTCTAGGGTATAACTCTCCATAGCAGACATAGTTAGAAAATCAGCTTTTTAGTGCTAAGCTCTGTGGTTAGCTGTCCTAAAGTGTTCTAAAAGCCCTCTAAAGTGTATACTCAATACAAATACCACCGCTGTACACCAGTGTTAGGCAGAAACCTGTGCAGTTCCCTCTGGGACCACTGCAAAAGATTTAGGACTACAGGGGTTTGGCAGTAAACCCACTTTGTAGCAGTCTGTACCACACAGATTCACTTGGTAGCTGTGGCTGAGCAGTCGGACTTCCCTCAAGAAGAGTTAAGCAGTATACAGAGTATTCAAAATAGGTCAAGAGAACACAATAGAACAAGTAAACACTGACCAGGGCTTGGTGTAAAAGAGATATAATTATTTATTTAAAACCACATCTAGAAAAACACACAGGCACTAATAGTAAGCAATTCAGAAACACGGTCACTAAAAGATATACACTCCCTTAAAAGAATATTAGACAAGTCTTAAGTAAAGCCCCACTTATTTTCAGACAGCGGTGAGCGCTTAACGTAGATGGCACTCTAATAATTCGTTTTAAAAAGGGAGAGAAAAGCAGAGAATAAATTGGAACAGATCCCAACACTTTTTCACGAACACAACAAGCGAGGAAGGCAAAGTAACACCGTGGGTTTAGAGTCAGTAGGCCGGATCCGCTTTAAGAGGATCAAAACGAAATGTGTCCAAGGTCACATGGTTGCAGTGCACAAAAGTCTTGTAACGGTTCAAAAAGGAGTTGGACCAAAGAAAGGGACCAGTTAGAGGGTCAAGGCTACCAGCCCAGTCCAGAAGGTTAAGGGGTTATTATTACCTTGTGGCAATCTTTAGAAAGGGAGGCCTGGCGGACACAGTACCTTAAAGTGGTGAGAATACTCCAGCGGGGGCAGTTGTTCTTGGCAGCGGATGCAAGTCGCTGCTTCGTCCGGGGGAAGAGAGGATCTTGTCGGGGAGGAAGACAGGAGTCCGTTGCACTGCCACGGAAGAAACCAACCGCAGAGTTTCTCAGGTACAAGGAGCGGTCCGTTGATTCGCGGTCCAGTGGTAAGTGGCTATCCGGCTGCCAGGGTGCTTGGCATGGGCAATTCAACCACAAACCAGTCTGGGGTGTGAAGAGAAGAAGGTAAACTGGTTGTGCCCACCAGTCAGGGGAAGAAGCCTCTCCTGCCGGGAGATCTTCTCTTTCGTCGGGAAGTGGTGAGACGGTTCCGCAGGGCTCCACCGGTGGTTTCATCGTGGTAGGTCGGCTCAGCATCTCCCTCATCGGATTCTCAGTCCTGTGGCCACTTCTGAAGTTCCAGTCCCCGAAACCCTGCTTTTATGCAGCATACCCCCATTCACTCAGCCTAGCTGTCAATCAAACATGCTAAGTGGTGAGCCGGCTGGCTCACCACTTGGGCCAATCACACAAGAGTGCGACTTGAGTTACCAAGGTAACTCAGTCCAGGGTGCCTAAACCCCCTCCCACACCCCCTGTGGTACCCAGACAGAGTGGCACCACTTTTGGAGGCTTCTGTGGAGAAGCCCGCCATAAAGTGGAACAAAGGGCTCGACTTGGGTTGGAGTCACAGAAGAGAACACAAACACCATTTTAGAATCGAATCCTGGCAAAAAATACCAACCGGCAAATTAATATTAATTAAATAAACCGGCGGTATGTTTGAGGCTATGAGAATTCAATAATTAAAGTTGGTAGCCTCGAACAATGGGAAAATGCCATAAGGAAATATTCGCGGTCGAATATAAAAAGTAGTTTCCACTGCCACCAGCCAAAACTCGATCAGTGGGGATGGAGACGTGCCCCCTCGACTAACAGACCCCGGGCCAATCTAATTGCCCCGACCAGTACGTCCACAATATGATGGTTTGTACTGGTTTCTGTTAATAATTTGGGACTAGTAAAAGCAATGGTGACTTTACATGCCCTGAGAGACAGTAGTCAGTCCCAGGGTATGGAGTCTATGCTGGGGTGTCACTATGACACCCCTGTGTTACTGCACGGAGGGTGCTGTGTAACACACATAGTAAAACACATGAGACCCTATGGAGTAAAGGACCCCATAGCCCATAAAATACATTAACAGTCAAAGGATCACCATAAATCATGTCCAAGAGTGGGAGAAAAATAGTCTCACTCTTGGCAGGAGAAAAAAACAAACTCCAGAAATCCAGCAAAGCTGCTGGGGGAATCACTAGGTTAGGAAATTTAGCCTAAAGAGAGAATTCTCCCTAACAGTAGGGCAGTTTCTGTTATCCCTAGTCCTTCTAATCTCTTCATGAGGATGGCATGGTTGACAGTGTCGAAGGCTGCAGACAGATCAAGGAGAATCAGGGCGGTGCTGTTGTCTGAGTCTGCGTTTGTTTTTAGGTCGTCTCATATTGAGAGGAGAGCCGATTCTGTTCCTCTCATAGGTCTGAAGCCAACTTGTGCCTGGTCTAGTAGGCAGTGCTCTTCTATGAATTCTTGGGTTATTTGGTAGACGTACGTTTTTAGCAGTTTGGCTATGTAGGGTTTGTTGGAGATGGGTCTGTAGTTGGATAAGTCCTCTACGTTTCCTGTTGTGTCTTTGAGTAACGGCTTGATGTATGCCGATTTGAAGGCCTGCAGTATTTTACCTGTTGAGATTGAGAGGTTGAGGAGGTTCCTGTGGTATTCCATGGGGGTTCCTTGTTTGAGAATTGTTTTGTCCGGGGGACAAGGGTCTTCAGGAGAGCTCGATTTGTTGCTTTGGTTTACCAGTTTGACGAAAGCCTCAACTGATATTTCTGGGAAGTTTTGTAGCTTGTTTGCGTGTTCCTCGTCTGTGTCGGTGGGGTTTGAGCTGTGAACGTTTGGTCTGTTTTGTATGGTGTGTTGGATGGAGGTTATTTTGTTTTTGAAGTGGTCTTCGAGGTCCTCGCAAAGTTTTGTCGATGGGATTGGCGTGTTGTTGCAGGCCGGTGGGTTTTTTATTTCGTTTATGATTTTGAATAGTTCTTTTTGAGCGTTTGGTACTGTGAAGATTCGGTTGTCGTAATGTTTCTTCTTTGCTTTTTGTATTTCCTTTTTATATGCGCGGATCTGTTGTAGGAATTTAAATTTGTTTGCGGTGTTGTTGTTGTTCCTCCATTCAGATTCTAGTTTTTGTTTTTTCTTTTCATGGCTTTGAGTGGTGGGGTGAACCATTTTGCTGTAGTTTTCTTGCGTGATGGGGTGAAGGGCTTTTCTTTGGCGATGTCGTCAAGGGTTGTTGCGATCCAGGTATGAAGTAGGCCAACTTTTTTGTCTAGGTCTGCTTCTTCCATGGTTGATGCTTGTGGTTTGCTGAGTTCTAGGAGCTTGGTTAGGTTGGAGTTCTTTATGTATCTCCAATTTCTTTTCATCATGATGGGTTGCTTTTCTTGTTGCTTTTTTGTCGGAGCGTCCTTTGTGATTACGAACGGAATAATGACGTGGTCGCTCCTAAGGATTTGAATTGGGGGTGCCGCGGTGATGAGATCCTTGTTGGCGAAGAGTGTGTGCCCTGCTGAGTGGGTTGCTCCTTTGACTAGTTGTTGTAGGTTCATGGCTGCTAGTTGGGCGGTTAAGGATTTTTGTGTGGTTGTGGTTTCTTCGTGGAACCAGATGTTGCAATCTCCAAGGATGATCAGATGATTGTACTTGATGGCTAGGGTAGTGATTGCTTCCATGAAGGCATCTACGAAAGTCGCATCGTAGGGTGGTGGTCTGTATATCAGTATGAATTTCAGGTTGGTTTTGGGGTTTATTGAAAGTCGTAGTACTAAGGACTCGCATTTATCGATGTTCTTCCATTTTGATGGCCAGTTGTTCCTTGTGGATGATCGCTAGTCCCCCACCTCTTTTGGATTTTCTGTTTTTTTGGACGCATTTCAAGTCTTCAGGCAGGCAGTTGTTGAGGGTGATCTTGTAGTTGTCTAGCCATGTTTCGGTTACAAATAGGATGTCTATGCCTCCTTCTGACAGGAGGTTGTATATTTCCGTTGAGTGTTTGGACATTGACCTTGCATTTATTAGATTACAGTGGATTCACCTGGTGAGATTTTGTTTAGAGGTTATTTGTTGCTCGAGTTTGTAATTGTCTGTTCGGGGAGTTTCCGCATTGATGTCGGTAGGATGAAGAACGGCGACAGCTGCTTCTTCATTGAAGCGGTCTAGTAAGTTGATAACAGGGTTGAGTAGTCTTGGTGTTTCTGCTGTGATGCTACTCGGCTGAAGATCAGCTGTGGTTTCTTCATTGGGTCCGATTGTTGGGTGGGAGGTGGCGTTGCTGGTTGTTGGTACTTCGCCGTATTGTGTGGGATGTAGTGGAAATCGATGTTGCCCCTCTGTTCTTGTAATGTAAGGGGTAATGGGTCGGAGCCCTTCCACTCTCTTGTTGAGTGCCCCCGTCTTTTTTCCGCGTGTATCAGGAAATTATTTGCATGTTTTGAGGTTTCCGTGTTGGGGTGTCGGTGTACCGTGGTTGTTGCGAGGTAAGGTGTGAGGTATAAGGATTTTTCTCTTGTGGATTTTGTTCCGGTTGTGGCTGTTTTAGCCGTTTTTTCTCCCAATAGGGCTGTTTCTTGTGGGTTCTGTCAGTGTTGTGTGTTTGCGTCTCTTGTTGCACAATCTTGTTCTCTTTCTCAGCGTCCTTTTCTGGTACGGGCCATTTTCCAGTCTAGGTGCAGGCGTGGTAGGGCAGTTGGTCCTCTATGCTGCGCAATGACCTCAGTTTTCCTTCTCTGGATATGCTGGGGTGCTCTCTGGCTCAGTGTTGTTTTCTGTCGGTGGGTGGGGTATATTTCCTAAGGGTGCACTGTCGGTGGGGGGGGTTAGGCTGTTAACGGTCTGCTGGTATGGGATTTAGTTTGGTTATGTAGTGGTGGGTTTCCGGGATTGGTAGAGTACTGAACTAAGTGCAGTTAGATTATTTGAGGGATCTGTATAGTGGGTGAGAGTCCTATCAGTGCAATCTAAGCATCATACAGTGCCGTTCGGGGACAAGGCTCCTGCTAAGTTTGAGAGATCTTCACAGTGGGGAGAGACATCCACCAGCGCAATCTAAACACCACACAGTGCAGTTTGGAGACGGGGCCCCTGTTAAACTTGAGAGACCCGCGCAGTGGGAGAGAGGCCTATCAGTGCAATCCAAACATCCTACACGGCATTTTGGGGAGAGAGCCGAGCTAAATTTGAGAGACCTGTATAGTGGGAGAGAGGCCTATCAGTGCAACCTAAACATCATACAATGCATTTAGGAGACAGAACCCCTGCTAAATATGAGACACTCGCACAGTGGGAGAGAGGCCTATCAGTGCAATCTAAACCTCATATAATGCAGTTTGGGGACGGAGCCCCAGCTAAATTTGAGAGACCTGTATAGTGGGAGAGAGGCCTATCAGTGCGATCTAAACCTCATATCATGCAGTTTGGAGACGGAGCTCCTGCTAAATTTGAGAGACGTGTATAGTGGGAAATAGGCCTATCAGTGCAACCTAAACATCATACAATGCAATTAGGAGACAGCACCCCTGCTAAATTTGAGAGACTTGTATAGTGGGTTGAGAGGCCTATCAGTGCAACCTAAACATCATACAATGCAATTAGGAGACAGAACCCCTGCTAAATTTGAGAGACTTGTATAGTGGGTTGAGAGGCCTATCAGTGCAACCTCAACATCATACAATGCAATTAGGAGACAGAACCCCTGCTAAATATGAGAGACCTGTATAGTGGGAGAGAACCTTTCAGTGCAATCTGAACCTCATATAGTGCAGTTTGGGGACGGAGCCCCTGCTAGATTCGAGAGACCTGTATAGTGGGAGAGAGGCCTATCAGTGCAATCTAAAGATCATACAATGCAATTTGGAGACACAACCCCTCCTAAATTTGAGAGGCCTATCAGTGCAATATAAGCATCATACAATGCAATTTCGAGACAGAGCCCCTGCTAAATTTGAGAGACCTCTATAGTGGGAGAGAGGCCTATCAGTGCAATTTAAATATCATACAATGCAATTTGGAGACAGAGCCCCTGCTAAATTTGAGAGACCTGTAGAGTGGGAGAGAGGCCTATCAGCGCAATCTAAAGATCATACAATGCAATTTGGAGACAGAACCCCTGCTAAATTTGAGAGACCTGTGTACTGGGAGAGAGGCCTATCAGCGCAGTCTAAACATCATACAATGCAATTTGGAGACAGAACCCCTGCTAAATTTGAGAGACCTGTGTAGTGGGAGAGAGGCCTATCAGTGCAGTCTAAACATCATACAATGCAATTTGGAGACAGAACCCCTGCTAAATTTGTGAGACCTATCAGTGCAATATAAGCATCATACAATGCAATTTGGAGACAGAACTCCAGCTAAAGTTGAGAGGCCTATCAGTGCAATCTAGACATCATACAATGCAATTTGGAGACAGAACCCCTGCTAAATTTGAGAGACCTGTGCAGTGGGAGAGAGGCTTATCAATGCAATCTAAAGATCATACAATGCAATTTGGAGACAGAACCCCTGCTAAATTTGAGAAACCTGTATAGTGGGAGAGAGGCCTATCAGTGCAATCTAAAGATCATACAATGCAATTTGGAGACAGAATCCCTGCTAAATTTGAGAGACCTATCAGTGCAATATAAGCATCATACAATCCAATTTGGAGACACAGCCCCTACTAAATTTGAGAGACCTCTATAGGCGGAGAGAGGCCTATCAGTGCAATCTAGACATCATACAATGCAATTTGGAGACAGAACCCCTGCTAAATTTGAGAGACCTGTATAGCAGGAGAGGGGCCTATCAGTGCAGTCTAAACAACATACAATGCAATTAGGAGACAGAGCCAACCCTATGCAGAGAGGGGATATTTAGGCACAATTATAAATTCAACCAGGGAGTGCTATTAGGCACACTTCTAGATTCAACAGTGCACAGAGAGGCTAAATAGGGAAACTCTTTTAGGCACACTTCTATATGCAGTTAAACTACAGATGGGAGAGATTACAACGGTTTAGCTTTCGGCGTGTGAGTGGTAGGGTAGTATGGCGTGAAGTAGTTGCTTCAGTCCCTCCCCTTGCCACACTTACTTATTGTTGGCTTCTTGCTCCTCCTGCGGATACCTGCAGATACGATCTGGAGCTGTCTCGTTGGAGTCGTCCTTTGCAATGGGGTCCTTAGCGGTGGGGCTGCCCGGGCAGAGGGCTGCCCTAGGTTGGTTGTTAATGGCCTCGGTGGGGTGGTCAAGGGGCCAATCAGGGCACGGTGGGCGGGTCGGGAGGCGGGAGACCCGAGACCAGGAAGCGGGGAGCTGGAGGGGTTACAGGGGACAAAAAAGGTGGATGTGGGGCTAAGAAAAGGTGGATGGGGCAAGATGGCGGGGGGGCACCAAAATTAGGCTCAAACACTCACCAGTTCGACTCTAGCACACTCGAGGCAAATGGGGCTTTTGGGCAAAGAATGGGACTCTTAGTCCACAAACACACGGCCTGCTGGCCAATCAAGGCACGGTGGGCGGGTTGTATCCAAGGATGCCAGGAAGTGCTCGCAGCAGAGCTACAGCACACAGGGCCAGGGAAACGTTTTTTTTTAAAAAAGACACACACAATTTAGCACCAAAATGGGGTCGCTGGGGAGCTTCCACACTCACCTGCTCCGGTGGGGAAATGGACTCAGGGGCAGCCTAAGGGTCACTAGACCCAAAACAACACAAACTAGTTTAGCTAATGGGAGGGGAGGGCAGGCTGGGAGGAGGGACGGAGCTTGGATGCCAGGAAGTGCTCGCAGCAGTGCTACAGCACACGGGGGCAGGGAAACGTTTTTTTTTAAAAAAAGTCACACACAATTTAGCACCAAAATGGGGTGGCTGGGGAGCTTCCACACTCACCTGCTTCGGTGCGGAAATGGAGTCAGGGGCAGCCTAAGGGTCACTAGACCCAAAACAACACAAACTATTTTAGCCAATGGGAGGGGAGGGCGGGCTGGGAGGAGGGAGGAGCTCGGATGCCAGGAAGTGCTCGCAGCAGTGCTACAGCACAAGGGGCCAGGGAAACGTTTTCGTCAAATCTACGTGTTTTCCTACTTGTTGCTGTGTCTCATATTTAGGATTTTTTTTCACTAGCCAGGTATCTCAAATCTGAATGATGTCCTACTTGCTGATGTGTCTCAATTTTCGGTGTTTCTCCCACTTGCCAGGTATCTCAAATGTGATAGTTTTTTTATTTGCTGCTGTGTCTCAAATGTAGGTGTTTTGCCCTCTTGGCAGGTATCTCAAATTTGAGTGTATTTCTACTTGCTGCTGTGTCTGAAATGTAGGCATTTTTCATACTAGCCAGATATCTCAAGTGTTTTCCTACTTGCTGCTGTGTCTGGAATTAAGGCGTTTTCCCCACTTGTGAGGTATCTAAAATCTGAGTGTTTTGTACTTGCTGCTGTACCTCAAATTTAGGTGTATCTACCACTTTCCAGGTATCTCAAATCTGAGTGTTATCCTACTTGATGATGTGTCTCATATTTTTGAGTTCTTCCCTCTATCCAGGTATTTTAAATCTGAGTGTTTTCCTACTTGATGCTTGTCTCGAATTTAGACATTTTTCCAACTAGCCAGTTATCTCAAATCTGAGTGTATTTTTACTTGCTGCTGTGTCTCAAATTTAGGCATTTTTCATACTACCCAGATATCTCAAGTGTTTTCCTACTCGCTGCTGTGTCTGGAATTAAGGGTTTTTTCCCACTTGCCAGGTATCTAAAATCTGAGTGTTAACCTACTCGCTGCTTTACCTCAAATTTAGGTGTATCTCCCACTTGACAGGTATTAAAATATGAGTGTTATCCTACTTGATGCTGTGTCTTGAATTTCTGTGTTTTTCCTAGTAGCCATGTATCTCAAATCTATGTGTTTTCCTACTTGCTGGCGTGTCTCATATTTACAAGTTTTTCCACTAGCCAGGTATCTCAAATCTAAGTTCTATCCTAATTGATGCTGTGTCTAGAATTTCAACATTTTTCCTAGTAGCAGGGTATCTCAAATCTACATTTTTTCCTACTAGCTGCTTTGTCTCGAATTTCGCCATTTTTCCCTCTAGCCAGGTATCTCAAATCTGAGTGGTTTCCTACTTGTTGCTGTGTATTGAATTTAGGTGTGTTCCGACTGACCAGATATCTCAAATCTTTCTGTTTTCTTACTTGGTGCTGTGTCTTGTATATTGGTGTTGCCCCGCACTTGCCAGGTATCTCAATTCTGATTGTTTTTTCATTTGCTTCCGTGTCTCAAATGTAGGTGTTTTGCCCCAAGCAAGTATATCATATCGGAGTGTTATCCTATTTGATGTTGTGTCTCGAATTTCAGCATTTTTCCTAGTAGCCAGGTATCTCAAACCTACATAATTTGCTACTTGTTGGTGCGTCTCATATTTAGGAGTTTTTCTCACTAGCCAGGTATCTCAAATCTGAATGATTTCCTACTTGATGCTTGTCTCAAATTTAGACATTTTTCCAATTAGCCAGTTATCTCAAATCTGAGTGTATTTTTACTTGCTGCTGTGTCTTAAATTTAGGCATTTTTCATACTAGCCAGATATCTCAAGTGTTTTCCTACTCGCTGCTGTGTCTGGAATTAAGGGTTTTTTCCCACTTGCCAGGTATCGAAAATCTCAGTGTTTTCCTACTTGCTGCTGTACCTCAAATTTAGGTATATCTCTCACTTGCCGGCCATCTCAAATCTCAGTGTTTTCCTACTTGTTGATGTCTGTCGAATTCAGGCATTTTTCCCACTAGCCAGATTTTTTAAATCAGCCTGTTATCCTATTTGCTGTTGCGTCTCAAATGTAGGTGTTCTTCCACTTCCCAGGTATCTTAAATCTGAGTGCTTTCCTACCTGCTGCTGTGTCTCAAATTTAGGTGTGTTCCGACTAGCCAGATATATCAAATCCGACTGGTTTCTTAATTGCTACTGTGTCTCTAATGTAGGTGCTTCCCCCACTTGCCAGGTATCTCAAATCTGATTGTTTTTATATTTGCTGCCGTGTCTGAAATGTAGGTGTTTTGACCACTTAGCAGGTATCTGAAATCCGAGTGTTCTCCTAATTGATGCTGTGTCTCAAATTTAGCAATTTTTCTAGTATCCAGGTATCTCAAACATACGTGATTTCCTACTTGTTGGCGTGTCTCATATTTAGGAGTTTTTCTCACTACCCAGGTATCTCAAATCTTAATGATTTCCTATTTGCTGCTTGTCTCGAAATCAGAAAATGTTCTTACTAGCCAGGTATCTCAAATCTGGGTCTTTTCCTACTTGTTGCTGTGTCTCGAATTTTGGTGTGTTCGAATAGCCAGATTTCTGAAATCTGAGTGTTTTCTTAATTGCCGCTGTTTCTCAAATAGAGGTCTTTCCCCACACTTGCCAGGTATCTCAAATCTGATTATTTTTTCATTTGCTGCTGTGTCTGAAATGTAGCTGTTTTGTTCACTTAGCAGGTATCTCAAATCTAAGTCTTATCTTAATTGATGCTGTGTCTCGAATTTCAATGTTTTTCCTAGTAGCCAGGTATCTCAAATCTACGTGTTTTCCTACTTGCTGCTGTGTCTCGAATTTAGCAATTTTTCCCACTAGCCAGGTATCTCAAATTTGAGGGTTTTCCTACTTGCACCTGTATCTCAAATTCAGCCATTTTTCCCGCTAGCGAGATATCTCAAGTCAGCCTGTTATCGTAATTGCTGTTGTGTCTCAAATATAGGTATTTTTCCCACTAACCAGGTATCTTATATCTCAGTGTTTTCCTACTTGTTGCTTTGTCTTGAATTTAGGTGTGTTTCGACTAGCCAGATATCTCAAATCTGACTTTTGTCTTACTTGCTGCTGTGTCTCGAATATAGGTGTTTCCCCCCACTTGCCAGGTATCTCAAATCTGATTGTTGTTTCATTTGAGGTCGTGTCTCAAATGTAGGCCTTTTGCCCACTTAGTAGGTAACTCAAATCTGAGTGTAATCCTATTTGATGCTGTGTCTCAAATTTCAGCATTTTTCCTAGGAGTCAGGTATCTCAAACCTATGTGATTTCCTTCTTGTTGGCATGTCTCATATTTAGGAGTTTTTGTCACTAGCCAGGTATCTCAAATCTGAATGATTTCCTACTTGCTGCTTGTCGTCTCGAATTTAGAAAATGTCCCCACTAGCTAGGTATGTCAAATCGTAGTGTATTTCTACTTGCTGCTGTGTCTAAAATGTAGGCATTTTTAATACTAGCCAGAGATCTCAAGTGTTTTCCTGCTTGCTGCTTTGTCTGGAATGAAGGCTATTTTCCCACTTGCCAGGTAAAATCTTATGTGCTGATTCGTTGAATTATTTGCACCGAAAAACGAGGATTTGTGCGCCATTCTGCCCGCAAATCCCCATTTGTTAAACAGGGATTTGCGGGCAGAGTGGCACACAAATCCCCGTTTTTGGCGCAAATAATTCCATGAATCAGCCCCTCAGTGTTTTCCTACTTGCTGCTGTACCTCAAATTTAGGTTTATCTCCCACTTGCCGGGTATCTCAAATCTGATTGTTTTTACATTTGCTGCTGTGTCTCAAATGTAGGTATTTTGACCACTTAGCAGGTATATCAAATCTGAGTGTTATCCTATTTGATGCTGTGTCTTGAATTTCAGCGTTGTTCCTAGTAGCCAGGTATCTCAAACCTACGTGATTTCCTACTTGTTGACGTGTCTCATATTTAGGAGTTTTTCTCACTAGCCAGGTATCTCAAATCTGAATTATTTCCTACATGCTAACAGCCTGGAATTTAGAAAATGTTCTCACAGGCCAGGTATCTCATATATGAGTGTATTTCTCCTTGCTTCTGTGTCTCAAACGTAGGCATTTGTCATACTAGCCAGAGATCTCAAGTGTTTTCCTACTCACTGCTGTGTCTGGAATGAAGGTGTTTTTCCCACTTGCCAGGTTTCTAAAATGTGATTGTTTTCCTACTTGCTGCTGTACCTCAAATTTAGGTATATCTCTCAGTTGCCAGGTATCTTAAATGTGAGTTTTTTCCTACTTCTTGTTGTCTCTCAAATTCAGGCATTTTCCCACTAGCCAGATATATCAAATCAGCCTATTATCCTGTTTGCTCTTTTGTCTCAAATGTAGATGTTTTTCCACTACCCAGGTATATTACATCTGAGTGTTTTCCTTCTTGTTGCTGTGCCTCAAATTAAGGTGTGTCACAACTCGCCAGATATCTCACATCTGACTGGTTTCATACTTGCTACTGTATCTCGAATATAGGCGTTTCCCCCCACTTGCCAGGTATCTCAAATTTGATAGTTTTTTAATTTGCTCCCGTGTCTCAAATGTAGGTGTTTTGACCACAAGCAATTATCTCAAATCCGAGTGTTATCCGATTCGATGCTGTGTCTTAAATTTAGCCATTTTGCACACTAGCCAGGTATCTCATATCTGAGTATTTTGCTACCTGCTGCTATGTCTCAAATTCAGGCATTTTTCCTGTGAGCCACATATTTCAAATCAGCCTGTTATCCTATTTGCTGCTGTGTCTCAAATGTAGGTGTTTTTCCACTACCCAGGTTTCTTAAATCTGAGTGTTTTCCTACTTGTTGCTGTGTCTCGAATTTAGGTGTGTTCCGACGACCCAGCTATCTCAAATCTGACTGGTTTCTTACTTGCTACTGTGTCTCAAATATAGGTGTTTCCCCACATGCCAGGTATCTCAAATCTGATTGTTTTTTCATTTGCTGCCGTGTCTCAAGTGTAGGTATTTTTCCCACAATCAATCTCAAATCTGAGTGTTATCCTATTTGATGCTTTGTCTCTAATTTAGCAATTTATCCCACTAGCCAGGTATCTCAAATCTGAGTGTTTTCCTACTTGCTGCTGTGTCTCGAATTTAGGCATTTGTCCTGCTAGCCAGATATATCAAATCAGCCTGTTATTCTACTTGCTGTTGTGTCTCAAATATAAGGGGTTTTCCCACTAACCAGATATCTTTAATCTGAGCGTTTTCCTACTTGTTGCTGTGTATTGAATTTAGTTGTGTTCCAACTAGCCAGATATCTCAAATCTGACTGTTTTCTTACTTGCTGCTTTGTCTCGAATATAGGTGTTTCCCCCCACTTGCCAGGTATCTCAACTCTGATTGTTTTTACATTTGCTGCTGTGTCTCAAATGTAGGTGTTTTGACCACTTAGCAGGTATCTCAAGCAGGTATCTCAAATCTGAGTGTTATCCTATTTGATTCAGTGTCTCAAATGTAGCCATTTTTCCTAGTAGCCAGGTATCTCAAACCTATGTGATTTCCTACTTGTTGGCATGTCTCATATTTAGGAGTTTCTCTCACTAGCCAGGTATCTCAAATCTTAATGATTTCCTATTTGCTGTTTGTCTCTAAATTAGAAAATGTTCCCACTAGCCAGGTATCACAAATCTGGGTGTTTTCCTACTTGTTGCCGTGTCTCAAATTCAGGCATTTTTCCCACTAGCCAGATATCTCAAATCAGCCTGTTATCCTACTTGCTGTTGTGCCTCAAATGGAGATATTTTTCCACTATCCAGGTATCTTAAATCTGAGTGTTTTCCTACTTGTTGCTGTGTCTCGAATATAGGTGTTTCCCCCCACTTGCCAGGTATCTCAACTCTGATTGTTTTTACATTTGCTGCCATGTCTTAAATGTAGGTGTTTTGACCACTGAGCAGGTATCTCAAATCTGAGTGTCATCCTATTTGATGCTGTGTCTTGAATATCATCCTTTTTCCCAGTAGCCAGTTATCTCAAACCTACGTGATTTCCTACTTGTTGGCGTGTCTCATATTTAGGAGTTTTTCTCACTAGCCAGGTATCTCAAATCTGAATGATTTCCTACATGATGATGGTCTTGAATTTAGAAAATATTCCCACAGGACAAGTATCTCAAATATGAATGTATTTCTCCTTGCTGCTCTGTCTCAAATATAGGCATTTTTCATACCAGCCAGAGATCTCAAGTGTTTTCCTACTCACTGCTGTGTCTGGAATGAAGGTGTTTTTCCCACTTGCCAGGTATCTCAAATGTGAGTGTTTTCCTACTTGTTGCTGTGCCTCGAATTTAGGTGTGTTACAACTAGCCAGATGTCTCACATCTGACTGGTTTCTTACTTGCTACTGTGTCTCGAATATAGGTGTTTCCCCCCAGTTGCCAGGTATCTCAAATTTGATAGTTTTTTTTAATTTTCTGCTGTGTCTCAAATGTAGGTGTTTTGCCACAAGCAATTATCGCAAATCCGAGTGTTATCCTATTCGATGCTGTGTCACGAATTTAGCCATTTTGCACACTTGCCAGGTATCTCAAATCTGAGTGTTTTCCTACTTGCTGCTGTGTCTCAAATTCAGGCATTTTTTCCATGAGCCAGATATCTCAAATCAGCCTGTTATTCTATTTGCTGTTGTGTCTCAAATGTAGGTGTTTTCCACTACCCAGGTTTCTTAAATCTGAGTGTTTTCCTACTTGGTGCTGTTTATCGAATTTAGGTGTGTTCCGACTAGCCAAATATCTCAAATCTGACTGGATTCTTACTTGCTACTGTGTGTTCAATAGAGGTGTTTCCACCCACTTGCCAGGAATCTCAAATCTGATTGTTTTCCTACTAGCTGCTGTGTCTCGAATTCAGGCATTTTCCCGCTAGCCAGATATCTCAAATCAGCCTGTTATCCTACTGGCTGTTGTCTCTCAAATATAGGTGTTTCTCCCACTGTGTCTCGAATTTAGGTCTGTTCCGACTAGTCAGATATCTCAAATCTGACTGGTTTCTTACTTGCTACTGTGTCTCAAATATAGGTGTATCCCCCAACTTGCCAGGTATCTCAAATCTGTTTGTTTTTTCATTTGCTGCCGTGTCTCAAGTGTAGGTATTTTGCCCACAAGCAATAATCACAAATCTGAGTGTTATCCTATTTGATGCTGTCTCTAATTTAGCAATTGTTCCCACTAGCCAGGTATCTCAAATCTGAGTGTTTTCCTACTTGTTGCTGTGTCTTGAATTTAGTTGTGTTCCGACTAGTCAGATATCTCAAATCTGACTGGTTTCTTACTTGCTACTGTGTCTCAAATATAGGTGTTTCCCCCCACTTGCCAGGTATCTCAAATCTGACAGTTTGTTTTCATTTGCTGCTGTGTCTCGAATTGAGATGTTTTGACCACTTAGCAGGTATCTCAAATCTGAGTGTTATCCTATTTGATGCTGTATCTGGAATTTCAGCATTTTTCCTTGTAGCCAGGTATCTCAAACCTACATGATTTCCTACTTGCTGCTTGTCTCGAATTTAGAAAATGTTCCCACTAGCCAGGTATCTCAAATCTGAGTGTATTTCTCCTTGCTGCTGTGCCTCAAATGTAGGCATTTTTCATACTAGCCAGAGATCTCAAGTGTTTTCCTACTCACTGCTATGTCTGGAATAAAGGTGTTTTGTCCCCTTTCCAGGTATCTAAAATCTGAGTGTTTTCCTACTTGCTGCTGTACCTAAAATGTAGGTATATCGCTCACTTGCCAGTTATTTCAAATCTGAGTGTTATCCTACTTGATGCTGTGTCTCGAATTTAGCAATGTTTCCCACTAGCCAGCACTGCATGAAAATCATGGTTTGCTAATTTGGTAAACTGCATGCATACCTACGCAAACTATAAGTTCACAAAGGTTTACGCGTGTTTTAAACCTTTTTGTAAACCTTTGGTTTACATTGCGTTTACACATAAGTAAACCGTGGAGTTATGCAAGTCCATTTGGACTTAATGTTCCAGAGATTTGTAAACTCTAAGTTTGCCATGGTTTACAAATCATGAATACTTTGTAAACCTAATGTACACTTAATGTTTCATGCCCAATTGAACATTCAATTTACAAAGAAAACTTATTTGTAAACCTTTGTAAACCTAGTGTACTCCTCAAATTTGTAAATGTTAGTAAACATTTGGTTTACCGCATTTACTATTATTTGTAAACCTCTGCAAACCTAGTGTACATCTCAAAATTGTCATTAGTAAACATTTGGTTTACAGCAATTACAAGGTTTGTAAACCTTCGCAAATATTATTCATTTCAGTCTGTCGAGTACATTTACTTTATTAAATAATAATGTTGTATACTCTTTAAAACACAATGGGCCTCATTACAAAAGTGCCGGTCCGGAAACAACGGTGCTGGTAAGCCTACCAGCACCATGGTTTCTGGATTGGTACATTACAACCAACTCTGCAGGCAGGTGCCGTCCCGGCCACCAGGGTCAGAACTGCCAGGCGAGACGGCACCCGCTTGCAGAGTTCTCACAGTAGCAACGGCACCTATGGGACTCCATGGGAATGGGGACTAACAAAATTACCGGCGCCTGACTTCCCAGGCCACCGGACTTGGAATAGCCTGGTGGCACCGGGAAGTCAGGCGCTGGTAATTTTTTTATGTGTCTGGCGGCAACCTGCTGGTAGCACCAGCAGGGTTACTGCCAGACCCGTAATGAGGCCCAATGTTTTAAAGAGTGTATATTTGTGGTTTACTAATGAAACCCTGTCATTACAGACCTGGAAGCTACTGCAGTAGCTGTTCTCTCCCCTCTCTGCAGTGACTTACAAAACGCTCATACGATTTGAAGAAAACAGCTTGATCATGCATCACACATAAGAAAGATTTTGAAATACAAGGTCCTATATATAGAGAAGCCCAGCACGTGTATTTCCTACCCTGCTAAATTACTGGTGTGCACCTCAAACATGCTTTGATACAGAGCACCATCCTCCCAGAGGTTTCATCAAAATCACAAATCTTATCCCAGACAGTATTCAACATGATTTCACAACCCATGATTGAAGTAAAGAAATCAGATTAAAATGCAAGCAACTTACAAGGCACAGGCGTTCAAAACAGAAAAATGGCAATTACAGTGTGTGTGACTGTGGTCAAGTAGTCATACAGATTGAGCCTTCCAAGTATTGGGGCATGTTAAATGTGGTCATTAGAAATATAGAAACAAACCTATGGCCAGACATCTGCTCTGCCATTTCCCTGCTGCAGCAACAACATAATTGTCTTAGCTTCTACATCAGCCACAGAATATTTGACAGAGTTAATAAAATAATAATATTGACCACTTACAAAGCAAAAATAACTAAGAATCTCATCTTGTGTCTTAAATTGTTCAGAGTATTCAATAGTTTTTCAGATGAATATTTCCTGTTGGAAAGCAACATCATGTGTGGCATAAAAGGCATTAGAAGCTAATCGTGATTTGGCCAAGATCAGAGTTTTTTCAAGTGGTGGGGGACTTAAAAATAAAGTCTGCTAATTCTCCAGTTTATTGAGACACTTCTCCTTTTGAACCAGGTGTCCACAGCAATGTGTTCCCCATACCCACTTTGTAAGTTTTGGTCTCCCCATTGTGAAAGTCTTTCTGAACTGTGCCATCATTATGGAACTATGGTTCACTTAGCCACTTTTGTGAAGCCCTGTATCTCTCCTGTGAACATAGGTATGGAATTAGAATGGTGTGACTGACCGCATACACATGCATCACTCAAATTCTAAAACTGCAAAACGAGGATGATTAGTTAATTGTGACTTACTGCTATAATTAATGAAAAGGAAGAAAGCAAGAGAGAAAGAGAGAGGGAGAAAGAGAATGACAACCATTAGCACAGAGTGGCAGACCGCTTATAGCAAGCGCCTCCTCCATGGCAGATTGTAAGAATGTAGGCTAACCATTAGCAATGAGTGGCAGACAGCTTGACGAGAGCGCCTCCACAGTGCCACCGATTCGAAGAAAGGAATAAGATGAGCATTAGAATAGTGTGAAACTGAATAGAGACAGATATTTACTAGGAAAACAAGCGATCTGAGGGCAGAACAGAGAATCCCAAACTGGAGGCGAGAGAGAATTGTACAAGGAGGGCACAAACAAGACCAAGCTTTAAATGCAGGTCTAAAGCTTGTACAAAAATTTCACAGTTTTGGGACAGTGGTGCAGTTTACATCACTAAGGACCTCATCAAGGGTTGGGCAGAGTGGTAAAAAAAGTGAGGTTAACAATATTACTAACACATTACCACTCCACCCAATCCTGAGTTTGGGCAGAAAATGGGAGAACTACCTCCAGCATTGAGCACTTTCTTCCCATTTTCGGTGCTATTACTGCCGCCGTAATAGTGCCCAGAATGCCCATTGGGGGACTTACCAACACCCTCTCTCCCACAAGTTGGCCGAGTTGCGGTAACACAATTTGCGTTGAGCGGTATCCAGCAATGAGGTCATGAGATTGTTAGTGGGGATATATTCCAACTAAACAAAATAAAGATTTGATAAGCATGATCTAGATAACTTGCAGCTAGTACGTGGCATGCCACAAATGTAACTTTCATTTGAGATCCAAACTAGTGTCCATTATATTTGCCTCATTGTAATTTGAATGTAATTGGAATTTTGTTTGCTAATGTTTTTCTTTTTATTGTGGTGTAATTGTTTTGTGGAAAGTTCATTTTAAGCTATATGTGATTTTTTATTATTAATATGCTGTGTTATACTTTTAAATGTCTTATATATGTGTCATAATTCTCCTTTATACACATTCCCAAAATAGATTATTTTCATATAGGTGTATTTGTCTGGCACCAGTTTGACTATGGAGTCAAATGTAGCTCCTGGTATTGCTTGGTGTCAAGCTAACTGGGCTCTTTGAATATACTAGCATGAGATAAATAGATCCCAGCTATTTACTTCCTGCATTCCATTTGAGGAGGACACAAGAGAACAAAAACGTTCAGTCTTGCACATGGTGCCAACATTTTTCATATTGCTCAAAGCTTTGCATTTTCCACAATGCAAAATACATATTCTGCTGCTATCAGTGGACTATCTAGTGCACATTCCCTCCCCCACTCTTGTTCCATTACATGTGACCAGTGTGCATATACAAAGCTTCACCAGTTGCCAAGATAAACTGTACGAGGGTTAGACCACTCATTTTGTGGTTGTCCCCACACTGTTTTTTTTCCTGGTGCCACACCAAACTACAGCTTCATTGACACAACCTGACACAAATACCAAGCAAACACCATTATTACCAATGAGGGCAGCAAATATTCATCTGAATTTGGTAATAGAGACGTACACACACACACAGAGTGCCTGATATCTAAAAATACAGATAATACATACATGCAACATGACCAAATAATGGCACAAACAAATAATATACACACACCACACAGTGTACATGCAGGCACAAAAACCGCCACATGGCACCAATCTACTTGTCCTACCCCAGCATGGGTGAATGCGTGGATGAGTGACTGTTGTTCAGTGCGCAGAACAGTGGCAGAATTACATGGGGTTGTATGGATGAAAGACAATCATGCATGTATATGAACAGGTCGGTCTGTGATAAGGGATGCTTTGCACAAGGGAAAAGATACATTATTTTAAACATACCAAAGATGTGAGTGTCTTCTGTCCGGCTGGTCTTCTATTTAACCTATAGGAAACACACATAAAAAAAGCTTTCCACTGTGCAGTTGCATCGGACATTCAGACATAGTAATTTAAGTGAGGAAAAGTGTTAGAAAGACATGTTACTTATTTGATGGGAACTTTGCAACACTGCCTTCTCTTTGATGGTCAATAAATGTATGGGAATTGTAACCTGTGGAGGTAAAAATGAATACATGAGCATGGATTCCATGATATATGTAACATACGTCCATCTTCTAACAAAGACCAAAGGACAATGGCACGTCCTTCCAATATTGGCTTCGCTATGGGGTTCATCATGGCAGATGACAGATGCTGGTGTCCACGTTTACTTTTTGGGGAGCATAGGGATTACTGAAGAGTAGCTAATAGGATGCAGGAGGTGTCACTGTACAAGAACATCTATGGTGGACACAGACCTCCATTGCCATTTGTCACGCATGCAGTACTGTTGCCCCCTCCACTTTATTCAGTGGTCTCTGCATTCACGCTGCTCTAGACAACCTCAAACACATCTCCCGCTAAGTTGATTATGTCACCAAACAATGAGGCTCACTCTCAAGCTGGGAAACAGCAAAGCAGGCATACATATTGTAATAAATGGGGACCGACATCACCATACCGCCACTTGTAATCCTGTGGTAATTATTCCAGAGAAAGCAGCGTTGGCGGTAAGAGTAAATCCATTTGATGGTGTAACGACTGGAGGGGGGTATCTGTACTTCTGCCCCCTCTATGGTAGGGTAAAGGCACAGAACAACCCCAGCAAGGCTATCAATTTGGTAGATTGTGGAGAGCAGCCAGGCATAAGTTTTCAGGATGTGATGCAGGTAGGTTGTTAAGTACAGTGTTTCCCAAAAGCATTCAAAAAGGAATGTCCACCCACTATGTTAGATGATAACACAACTTCTTTATATATAAAAAGGTTGCTACCAAAATACATACACTAATAAAACTTTGTACTTGGAATACTTATTCAAAGAATGGCAAATATATACACTATGTGGTACCACGCTAGACTTTATTCTAGTAATAGCTGCACTAACTGCAGTCAGTTTTAAATAGGCAGGCGGTTTCAGGTTTTGTGTAATAGAATAGGAAAGAAAGAAGGGTTAGTTATTGTAAAGATTGGAGGGGGGGGTCTGTACTCCTGCTCTCTATTTGGCAGAGGAGAGGCACAGAGGATCCCAGCCAAGATTCTCTATTACGGTAGCAATGAACGAGCAATCAAGGCCTATCTTCACAGGAGGTGATGCAGGATGGTTCTTAAGTACATTGTAGTCCCCAAGCACCACAAAGGAATGTCCACACACTATTAGTTAAAACATAGTCTTTATATAAGTAAGGTTCAAATATTGTATACAGTCACAATAACTCACTTCATGCTAGGGCAATCTGCAATGGCAAAAATGTACAGTTCTATGTGGTACCACAATTATTATGACCTCATTCAAGTGCATGAACTGTACTGTTAAAAATGTCACACAGATCAATAATAAGGAACCCAGCAATAGAAATAGAAGGAAGGCAAGAGGGTTGAAACAATAGGCAGAATACTGGTCCCTACCACTAGGCAGAGTTCTGTGTGGAAAACCCCCCACCTGGGCAACCTGTAAAAGTAAAAATACACAACAAACCCAGTCCATATATTGCTCAATAGTCTTATTCTCTTCTATAATGTTTCAAACCCCCCCAATGTACCTGGTGGAGCAGAGTTCTTTGATGAGGGGTCGATGGAGCCTTCTTGAGTGGCTCCCTTTAAGGCAGGAGCCACGGATCGCCGAGAGGCATCGAAGAAGGCGAACTTGGCGTTGATGGAAAGTTCGAAGGTGCCGAGGCAGTGGCGTCGACGATCCAGACGGTGCTTGTCAGTGATGTGAGCATGAGGTGTGCGGGGCACCTCAGTGATAATAGTTCTGGACCGCAAACAGTTTCTGATGAACTGTGGCCCAACAAAGGGCGTTGAGTCGTAGGAGTCTCTGTGGTCGACAGGTGACGGGAAACCCACCGGCAGATTCTCCTCAGCGCGTCAGCGTCCTCGACTTCTCCGTCGGGACAATACGGTCATCGGTGCGGACAAGGGAGTCCTGAGATTCAAATGTTCTTAGGCAAAAGTGGAGCGTTACGGCTCCGGTCATCGGCGGCACGAGGTCAAGCGGTTCCCGGCTTCGGGCAACACGACTCGACAGGCTTCCAGCGATTACAGCATCACTCCGAACCTTGGTCAACAGCAATGGACTTCGACGGCGTCGGTGTCCGGGTGCTTCACTTAGTTCTCCTCAGAGGTCCCCGTCTCCGGCCAACAGTCCTTCGAGGGCAGGCTTCCAGGGCGCTTCGGCAAAGATTCAGCGGATGGCACGATGTTCCCTCATGGCTCGGGGAGAGGTCTCTGTCGCCGGTCCTCTCTCGGATCAGTCCTGGACAAACTCGACAGTCTTCAGATCGAGTCGAAGTAATTGCAGAAGCAGTGTGTAGTGTTGAATGGCTGGGTGCTTTCCCCAATCCACATTCCTTGTTGTGAGTGTCTGAGATGGTGGAGAATGGCCTGAATGCTGTATGTACCTGATTGGTTGCCTGACTGCCTGAATGCCCTTCTGACTGACTGGCTTTTGAGTGTGACCCAGCAGTGTGGATGAGAGACAGAATAGTATTTCTGGGGACCTCTCACTACTGCAATTTGTTCAGAAGCTGAGTTGACACTTGAAGAGTAACTGGAACAGCTTCTCCTTGAAGCCCAGCTGGAAGAAGAACTGTTTGTGATCCACTGGCAGATTCTCCTCGGTCGTCTGTGGCCTTGAATTTCTCCGGCAGGATGAAAGCGGTCGACGAGGGTGAACAAGGAGTCCTTGGATCAGATGATCTTAGGCAAAGGGAGCTCTGCGGCTCTGGTCGGCGACGGCAGTCATCGACAGTGGACGGCTGTCTGGTGCTTCTCTTCGTTCTCCTCGGCTGTCCCCTTCTCCGGTCGGCAGCCTTTCATAGGTATGTCTACCAGGGAGCTTTGGCAAAGATCAGCTGGTGCACGATGGTTCCTCGTAGCTCGGGAAGAGGTCTTCTAGCCAGGTCCTCTCTTGGATCGGTTCCTTGAAGGCAGAGCAGATTTCATATTAGCGAAGGACAGCAGCAGCAGTTCTGCTTCTTCGAGTGGGCTTCAAAGTTAAGCATCAGTTTCAAGTTCAGCTTCTGAACAGCGTCAGTTTCTATGTCGGTTTCAACTTCTGAATGATTTCTAGCAGTGAGAGGCCCCGAGATATACTGCTGTTCTCCCATTCACTCTGCTGGGGCACACTCAGGCAACAAATCACTCAGAAGGGCATTCAGGTAGTCAGTCAGGCAATCAGGTGTACATTGCATTCAGGCCATTCTTTTCCATCCAGACACTCACAACACAGAATGTGGATTTGAACAAGTACCACACCATTCAACAATACACACTGCATTCATACTAGTTTCTGTCAGGGCTGCCTCAGGGTTGTGTCAAACACCAGATACTAGACACCCACAACATGAAATGCGTATTCATCACGCACTCCATTCACCCAGGTCCGACCCCCACGGGCATACCCACAACATACAGTCATTGAGAAGGCTCCAGCCAGTCTGGCCTGGACTTCCGCCCAACACCATATATGGAACTTCCATCCAACAGCCAGTCAGGGGGAAGGGACAGAGTCACGGCTTCCTGGGACTTTGGGAATACAAGGTATCAGGAAATGGAAAGCAAGAGGCCACAGGGGCCATCTTGTTTCCTATCAGGAATCAACTGATTCCAATGAAAGGGCCTGGGTATCCCAAAATGGAGGATACTCAGAGCACCTGTCAAATTCAGCATGGAGTTGCCACCAGCCCATACCCTGCTCTGTGGGTCACAAACAGGTACCCAAAAACATACACTATGGGCACAGGGTTGTACCCCCACCCATGGGTGTCATAAGGGTACCCCATGGGTCAGACCACCAAACCAAAAAGAGCTGCACTGCGAGGAGTCCCGCATGGACACCTGGGCAGAAAACAATACAGAACACATATGAAAAAGGACTACAGAACAAGGACAGGGAGGCCATGTCCCTCCAATGCATTTCCAGCATCACAGTTATGAACAGTGGGAGAATGCTTTCCTTAGACTAGACAAGTAATTCTGAGTGAGGATATCCCCACCTGGGCAACCTGTAATAGATAAATTAGGGAGTAACTTACATTGTCTTTTACAGCCCAGTCCAATATTGTTCAATAACGTTGTGCTTTCTTTAAAAGGTTCTACAACCCCAAAGTACCTGAGAGGGCACAGGTGTACAGCATCCAAGATGACTCTGGGACCCCTGGACGACTCCTGAGGCTAGACGAGGCTCTTCCTCGTCACAGTACCTTTGGTGCTTTGACATGCGAAGTGGCAGAGTTTATTGGTTTCTCTCAACAATTCCCTCCAAGGATGGACCTTAAAGGCTTGGTGGATGAAGATAATACCCCTGGGGACCCTTGATGACTTCTTGTGGCGACAGGTGCGTAGGTAACTTTGTTGTCGGGTTTTGGAATAATGAGGTTTTCCGACTTTCGGTTCTTCGGTGCTGCAGCTGCAGCATGGATGTCTGGATGGCTTCTGGCAACCTGGACTCTATCACTGCAGTGGACCTCGGACCATCATCAAGTCTGGACATCTTTGTTAGCTTTTGGTGGGGGTAAGCCCACCGGTGGACCATCCACTGCTCCCAAGAACTCTGGGCTATCTCCAGTGGGTAAAAGAGGTCAGTGGAGACTGCAAGGATGTTCTTTCAAATGTTCTTAGGCAGTTGGAACTTTCACAGCTCTGGGTGTCCAACAACACTAGCCAGGGTACCCCCTCTTCTGGGCAGTAGACAGCAATGGCTTCCAGCAGTCACAAAATGCACCTCCGGACCCTAAGTGACACCAATGGACTTCTCTAGCTCATGATCTCTGGCACTCCTCTTCGAAGACCCCTTCTCCGGATGGCAGGCACACAGGAATGGCTTCCAGGATACTTCGATGAAAAGCAGCAGGTTTGCACGATGGTCCCTTGTAGCTCAGGGAGAGGTCTCCTTTGCAGGTACTCTCTGGATCAGTCCTTGGGAGACATGACAACTTGTTGAAGAAATACATCAGCAGATTTCCCTTCCAGCTGGGCTTCAAGGAGCAGTGTTTTCCTTGCTAAGCTTCCACTCCAGCTACTGAACAAATTGGTATGTGAGAGGTCCCCAGATATACACATCTGTCTCTCATTCACTCTGGCTGAGTCAGGCTAAGTCAGCCAATCACACAGTAGGGCATTCATGCAGGCAGGCAGCCAATCAGGCTCACCGGCATTCGGGCCATTCACTCCACCCAGACACCCACAACAAATCAATGTGGGTTGGGGCAGGTACACAGCCTTTCAGGACACTACACTGCATTTATGTCAGTTTCAGTCAGGGCTGTCTCATTCATTGTGTCTCACACACACAGAAACCAGTCACCCACAGCAGAGAATGTGAGTTGACTCCCAACTCCATTCACACAGGTCCCACCCCTAGGATCTACCTATAACACCTGGGAAGGCTCAAGTCAGTCTGACAGAAGGCAGCACCAGAGCCATATATGGTATTTCCACCCATCAGTCGGGGGAAAGGGAACAACAGACACATATATGGTGTTTCCACCCAACAGCCATTCAAGAGGAAGGGACAGTGTGAGGGCTTCCCATGACCCTGGGAAACAAAGTAACATCCAATAAAAAACCAAAAGGCCACAGGGGCCATCTTACCTTCTGTCACGAATCTACTGATTCCTATGGCAGGGCCTGGGTATACCAAAAAAGGAGGATACTCTGATCCACTGTCAAGTCAGCATGCAGCTGCCACCAGCCCATACCCTGCTCTGTGGGCACCACACAGGTGCCCAAACACACACATAGGTGTGTGACAATGTGGATACCTACTTGCGTAGGATTACAGACGCCTAAGCTATAAATACAGGAAGTCCTGCATGTATGGACTTTCCTCTAATGTTTTGTCTCTGCTTGTGGTTGTCCAGGAAACCAGGGTCGCGGAGGAGGAAGGCGAAGAAAAACGTTACAGCTGGCCGTATTAGAGCTGAAATACCAAGGTCTTTGACAGATCTCGGCTGATATTGGCAGATCTCGGCAGATATTTATGCCGAAGAGCTGTGGAGAAATGGTTTCATAGGAGAATCCTGGCGGAAGTTGTTATGAAAGAAGATCCCTGTTGCGCTCGTACCTGAAGAGGGGCTGAAAGACGAGATGTCCATTATCGCACTACGAAGGCAGTAAGTGAGTGCGACTAAGCCAAGAAGAGAGGTGAGGCGTTATATAAACAATGAGGCGATCACTATTGTCTGCGCTTGAACTCAAAGAGTAAACGCAGAGGAGTGAAGCCGTGCTGAGACGTTTAACTAAAGCGATCGTTGCCACCTACTAGACTTTGTGAAACCGACGCCGAGAGAATAATAACAGAGCCGGTACGCTTAGAGGAGCCGATGTGTTAAATGAAGCATGCGATCATTGTCGCCTAATAGACATTGTGAAACAGACGCCGAGAGAATAATAACAGCACTGTTACGTTTGAAGGAGCCGATGTGTTAACTGAAGCAGGCGATTGTTGTCGCCTGAAAGACTTGTGAAATTGGCGCTGTATCTCGGAGAAAGGCAATCGTCATCGCTGTGTGAAGGGTAAACGCATGCGCCGTTGCGCAATGGAATAATTTGCAGTATTATATGTTTTAAAGCGAAGTGTTACTGGAGAAAGGGGACACCCTTCAGAAGGGGACCATGAAGAGTCACTAAAGAAAGTGGTTATCCCCAGAAAAAGCAACAAGTAGTGTCGTACAGAATCTATATGGGGAAACTGAAAGAAGGTTGATAGAAAAGAATCAACTTGGCCAAGCACACAAGCACCACCCAGATTCGTTTAAGAACAGGAGGAAGAGAAGAAATAGGAGAACAGAGTGGAGTACCAAGTTGAGACTTAAAGATAGGAACTGAGAGAAATGATCAGGGAAAAGGTGAAACGACTTTAGAGAGTGTTAAAAGTAAAAGGAGAGAAAAGAAGAAGAAAGAAATACCAGGGAGAAAAGAGAAAAGACATTAAAGAACTAAATTAATCCTTACCTGGAAGTATTTTGGTTGAAATCCTGCTACTGAAATTCTGGAGAGACAAAGAAAAGACATATCCTTTACCAGTAATCCTAAAACAGAAGAAAGCATATATGAATAAAATAATTGGTTCTCTTGGTAATCCATACAAACTACTCATTGGCTCAGAGTCTTATTTATCAATATCAAACTGTTCTGTCACAGTGGTACAAGGGTGTACCCCCACCCATGGGTGCCATAAGGGTATCCCATGGGTGTCTATCCCAAAAAGATCAAATGAATAGCTGCACTGCCAGAGGTCCAGGCTGGGCCTCAGTGGTAGAAAACAGTGAGAACACACACAGGGAAGTGGTATGGTGAAGAATAGGAGGCCTTTTCCGTCTATAAAGCATTTCCAGCATTACAGGTGGTATCTCGGCAGATTTACCGGAGAAACCACCAAACCTGTAATGAGGTACTATGTGTGTGTCATCTGTCTAATTGTATGTAAGGCTATGCTTGCTGATGGGCTTTAGTAGAGGAGGCATTTGGATGTGGAAATTAAGTGGAGATGGGCATGATCCATGTGGTACTTCTCAGGTGATGTTTGGGTCCTGTCTGTGAGGATTTATCTCACCCTGAGTTGCAGTCTCCCATTAAGAATGGAAAATGCAAGATAGACCCCCATATATAGGGTATCGTACAGGCCAATATTGCTGATTAACAGTGAAGTAAAGATCCTTGCAAAGGCATTAGCAAATTGCCTGCTCACGGCGATGCTGGCACTGGTGCATATGGAGCAGTGCGGTTTCATGCCAAGGCACTCCAATTGAACATTCGTCAGGTACACATTCCAATAGACAGGGCCAATTTGATAAGAGTCCCCAACGGCTAGCCTATCAGTCAACTTCAAGAAGGCGTTTGACTCAATCTCCTGGCAGTTCCTATGGGAGATAATGTCTGGAATGGGATTTGGTGAAGAATATATGGGGTGGGTGAAGTCCCTCTATCATGGGATAATGGCACAGTTCAGAGCCAACGGCGGCTCCTCTCTGGCTTTCCCATTTGAAAGAAGCATGAGACAGGTGGGCCCTATCTCCCCCCTACTCTTTACATTAGCAATTGAACCGCTCGCACTGTTGCTTCATTCAGACCCAGGTTTGTTGGGCTTGGCGTGGCCCAACGGTAATGAAGAGCGGGTGGCATTGTATGCCGACAACTTACTTTTATTTATTAGGAAGCTGGCAACCGCTATACCACGGACTATAGAAATTCTAACGGTCTCCGAGGACTGTAGCTGCCTATGGGTGAAATGGAATAAGACCATTCTATTTTCGATACGGGGGGGGGGGCATGCAAGATGCCTGATGGCTACTGGGTCAAGCCAAACTCTTTCAAATATTTAGCCATCCAAATCTGCAGAACCCGTAAGGATTTCCTCAGAGAAAATCTCGAACCGATTATCGAACACTTCCCGGGTAATGGGATTCACTGGGCCTCTCTACCATTGTCCTGTCTGGGGCAAGGGGCTCTTTCCAAAATCACAGTTTGTATTTGTTTTGTTTATGTGGAATGAGGCACATTTAAATCCTGATGTAATGTGATATTTACAAATACCAATAAACAGACTTTAAAACAAATCACAAAGTTACCTAGGAAATTTTGCAAGGGGCAGCCAAGTGGACTGCAATGAATATTTCTTGCCCAGCACCTCCCCTCTCAGTTGAATCTGCCTCACTCTCCTTCATTTACGTGGTAAAAATCTGTTCCCTTAGCCTTTACGTTCCTGTCTGTCTAGGCTCCTCTTTATAATGATGGCTGTATTTTATAACACTGGTTGGATAGGTACCTGTGGCCTGAAGGTAACATATACCTTTCAACAGGGGAAATGCCATTATGTGTTATCTTATTGAGATTGGAACCAGTGTCAAGTAGGTTAAACACAGATTTATGTCACAGGAACATTAACTGAGTGAGCTTTCTTATTGTTAATGCAACCAGTTAGCAACATCTATCCAACAGGTGTATTCATGTACATACACTTACCCATCAAAATGTGAACCTGTGACCTTCATTGATCTCAGCAGCAAATGCAATATTCTCCTGAGGTATCTTGCTGGGTTTGACACCTGTAACATGAAGGGTGCTTTCAAATTGCAGTGCAGTGTGTTAAAGCACATGTTCAAATCCGTCAGGGGCTGTAACTTGTGACCTGTAGCTAACCACCAGCAAAAAGTACCCATTCTCTGAATGGGTTCTGTAGACAGACATGAACACTGATGCTGTAGGTTGATGTTCCAATTCCCTTATCACTTCATTTGCTTTGCACCCTGAAGTAAACTGCACTGAGAAAGGGTGCGTGTGGCTGGCTAACATTCCCCAGAGCAGACATTGAGGGGAGGCAAGAGTTGGTGTGCTGCTGCATGCTGGGACATTCTGTGCACTTTCCCCACCTGTCCGTTCACCCTTGCGTGGTGCAGTTCGTTGTGGTGCATTGTGCTGCACATATCTTGGAAACTGTGCATCCTAGAGCCTGGACCTCGAGTTTTGTTCCTCATGTTGGGACCGGTCCTTCTACAACCACATTTCACTGATTTCAGGCAACCGTCTCGTGGGTCAAGGTGCTAAAATCAGTGGAAAGAGGTTGGGTGTCCAAATGTCATGTAGCTAAGAATGTCCGGCGGGTCCTAACAGTTAATTATGCAAACTGTGGTGCAGATGTTGAAACGGTGTGGAATTGTGTAAGGAGAAACGCTTCACCAAAACACGAACAAATTATGACTTGTGGGGTATCCAAATGTCACATAGCTAGTAATGTCTGGAGGCTCCTAACTAGTAACTATGCAAAATGTGGTGCAGATTGGTGAAACAGTGTGTAATTGTATAATGAACAACACTTCGCCAAATCACAAACCCACTTACAAACATTGGCTTGTGCAGAAATCCGGGGAATGGGGTGGGGTGTCCAAATGTCATGCAGCTAGTAATGTCCAGAGGGTTCTAACAGGTAATTGTGGTGTAGATTGGTGAAACAGTGTGGAATTATATTTGGAACAATGCTTTGCCAAGCCACAAACCCACACATGTTGGCTTTGCTGAAATGTGGGGAGAGGTGTGGTGTCCAAATGTCATGTAGCCAGTAATGTACGGAGAGTCCTAAAAGTCCTAAAAGGTAACTATGCAGAATGTGGTGCAGATTGGTAAAATGGTTTGGAATTGCATAAGGAACAATGCTTCACCACAAATCATGCCACACAGCCCCTCACAGGCACACAGCCCCCCACATGCACACACATGCCCCCCACACACACAGCCCCCAACACAAACACACAGGCCACCCTCCACGCACAGCACCCTCTCCACACACACACAGCACCCCCTCCACACACACAAAGCCCCACTAGCCACAGCCCTCCCCACACACTCAGAGCCTCCTCCTGACATACACACCTAAGGGAGACCGCCCACTGATTGACTGTGGACAAAATCATCTACACACATCACCCAGTTCCCACCACACATACACACCACACACACCTTCATTGTTGGGAGTCTAGCTCAATGGCAACGCGTGCACCTTGGACGCAAGAAGACGTGGAGCAACACAGGTGCTAACTCTGGGTCCGTGCTTAGAAACCGCTGGGTATTAAATGCATTATAAATAACCAACTGCAATTAAAATAGATAACCAATTACATATCACCTCCCCACACAGCCCCCTCACAGAGGCAACACCACAGGCATCTACACATGCACACACCCAAGCAACCCAAGCCCCTCATGCACACTACACCATCAGCCACATCCCATTCTCCCTGACTCACCAACTGCCCCATCCCACCTCAACTTCCCAACTCACTTGCTCGCCTATGCTTCACCCCCAACTGCCCTCACCTCTTCCATTCACCCAACTGCCATTCTTTTCCCCACCTGACCACTCCCCTCCACTCAACTGCCACCCACTTTCCCCTCCCCAATTTTTCAACTGCTCCCACTCCACTCATCCCCCAACGTCCCCCTTCTCCCCCAACTGCCCCCTTCTCCCCTAACTGCCCCTGTTCGCTTCTCCCCAACTGCCCCTTATACTCCATCTACACAAATGCCCACACCCCTCCCCTCCTCGTTGCCTTCTGCCTGCAACTGTCCCACTCCCTTCTCCCTCAATTTCCTCGACCTCCACATCTGCACTGTTCCCCAACTGCCTCCCCTTCCATCAGCGCCGACCCAGCTGCCATCTTCTCTCTCAACTAGCCCGTCCCCCAACTACCCCCACACTTGCCAACTTAACCCACCATGGCTCCCCCTACTGCCTCCACCCAACCACCCCCACTGTTTCCCACCATATAACCCACCACTTTTTCCCCAACTGCTCTCCACTCTCCCAAATGACCCATACACCCCTAAATGTTCCGGTGTAACATCAGAAACGTCCCCTTTTCCTCCCCAAGTACTCCTCTATCCCGCTTCTGTCCAGGTTCCCTCTCCTTTGGTGTCCCTCTTTTCCCCAAACTGCCTACCATTATCAACAATAGCCCCCATTCTTGGATGACGGGATGGTAACTGCATTGAAACGTCTCCACAGGCTCCCTCCCCCGCTTTGCCCACACCGAGTCTCCGGATCGCTGCTGATAGCGATGATCCCATTAACACGTATAACACTTTGCATTCACCTACTGTACGAACGGTGAGATTTCCTTTCCCCTTGATTGGCACCAAGCGATTACAAAAAGACATCCAACTGAACTGCGCAAAGTATGCTGGGAGCCTGGGAAGGGGTTGGGGAGGCGCACACGCACGCACACACGGGGCTTCTTCTTCTTCTAAATTATCGAAAGCGTGGGCAGACCCACGCAGGCGCTTCCCCATCCTAAAGGATGATGCGCACCTAACCCCCCAATCATTATTTAGCTCACATAAACTCACAGTTCCTCCCACCTCCCCGTCTGTCTCACAAAATCCAACAACACACTGCTCTTCTTCCTGCCACTCACCCCGTCACCTCCCAACAAAGCCTTCCCACTCAACTCAGCCACACCCAGCGCAGACAACCGAACCCTCATCAATTCTCTCTCTGCAACATGTCTCTCACATCTAAGTAAAAAATGTCCCACAGTCTCAGGCACCCCACACACAGCACAGTCCCTCGACTCTCGCTTCCCCACTCGGAACAGACAGTCATTCAGCCCCACATGCCCTATCCTCAATCGGTTCAGCATCACCTCCTCCCCCTCCTCCATTCCAGACTTCCCGCATCTACCTTCTTCGACACTTTCCCACGAACACCAAACATCCACCTGCCCTTCACCCCACTCACCTACCTCTCCTGCCACTCATCCATGACCCGTCTCACCATCACAGCCTTCACCTTGTCCACACTCAAAGGCAACCTCACATCAACCGCTTCCCTTCTCATACCCTCACCCGCCGCCTGATCCACCAACTCATTACCCAAAATGCCACTGTGACTGGGGACCTACGCCAACTCCAGATTCATCCCCCCACGCACACACTCCTTTCTCCTGATATCCAAAATCACATCCTTCCTATCACCATCCCCTGCCACAATCGCCTGCAACCCACTCAATGAATCTGAAAACACCACTACCTTCTCAAACCTCAACTTGCACACCCTATCAATCGCCAATGCAATAGCCACCAACTCAGCCGTACAAATCGACACATCATTCGTCAGACGCCCCACTTTATACTCCCCAGTGCTTTCCAAATAATACGCCATACCCACTCTCCCAGACACCGGATCCTTTGAACCATCCGTGAATACCCTGCACCCTTCCTTCCCTGCCACATACGCCTGACCCAAAGCTTTGATCTCACCCCGCAATCCCTGCTTCTTTGACACCACACTCGCCAACTCTAAACACACCTTTGGAGACCCCATCATCCACATCAGACACCTCACCAAATCCATATCCGTCACAGCCATCAACTCGCCCACTCCCCACTTTACCCGCTTCTCCCACATGTGAAACCACAAAGTGCCCCCTTTCCTCCTCCACCAGTCCCCATAATAGTCAAACCTCCAATTGTACATCAAACATTCACGCACCGGATGAGCCACACTCTTCGCACTGCACTTCACCCACCACCTCATATTCAACACATCCCTCCTCAACCCCAACGGCATCTCCCCCACAAGTACCTGAACCGCATTCACTGGAGAGGACCTCATCACACCCGAACACACCCTCAATGCCCTCGCCTGCACCCTATCCAACCGCAACTTCTGACTCACTGTGAAACCCACTGCCACTTGACATCCAAAATCTAACACACTAAAAATCAACCACTTATACAACATTCGTAAACACTTCTGTTGCGCACCCCACTCTTTTCCAGTCACCGCCCGCAACAAATTTAGCCTGCATTTACACTTATCCACCACACCATCCACTTGCACATTCCAATTCAACTTTCTATCCAGAATCACCCCCAAGTACCGAAACCCCTCCAGGCTCTTCACCCTCACACCTTTCAAAACCAAGTTCAACTCCTGCTGCACTCTTCTCCTCGAGAACACCATACTAACGCTTTTATCCACAGACACCGAAAAGCCCCATTTCCCACACCATTCCTCCATGCGTACTATCGCAGCTTGCAACCGACTCTGCACTAACAACAAACTCCGCCCTCTTACCTATACCACAACATCATCCGCGAAGAAATCCACCTGACACCCGATTCCCACCAAAGCCCGAATCAACCCACCCACCATCACATTAAACAGCATTGCACTAATCACACTTTCCTGTGGCGTCCCATTCTCCATCTTCCAAACTTCAGACAGCACCCCCTCACTCTCACCTGAAAGGTCCTATCCGCCAAAAATGCCCTAATCCACCGAAACATCGTCCCCTTCACACCCATCTCCAAACGTCTCACCAACAACCCACTCTTCCACACCATATCATATGCCTTCTCCAAATCCAAAAAGAACGCTCCCACCAACTCTCCATCACATAATGCCTCCTCCACCCCAGTCACTAATCTCACTAATGGGTCAGCCACTGACCGATTCCTCCTGAACCCACTCTGAAAGTCACTCAAACACCCATTTGACTCCAAAGAAAACCCCAATCGCTCAACCACCATCCGTTCCATAACCTTACACAGCACAACAGTCAACGCGATCGGCCTATACGACTTACACTCAGTAGGAACCTTGCCACCCTTCAAAATCGCCACCACAATCGCTCTTTTCCACAACTTCAGCAAAACTCCACTCTTCCAGATCTCATTGAACAGTGCTAATACCTCTAACTTACATTCCACAGGCAACTAAAAATACATACATAACTCCATCCACCCCTGGGCTAGACCACTTCCCCTTCCGAATCGCTCCATCCAACTCCACCATCGAAAACGGAACCTCATATTGCTCCTCCCAAGACCCAACATTCGCCAACACCTCCCGCATCTCCTCCTCTACCACACCCATTCGTAGCCTCACCGCTTCTGGGAAGTTCCCCGAACTGTGCACCCCCGCAAAATACTCCCCCAACAAATTTGCATTATCCCCATCCTCACTAATCACCTCTTCTCCTTTCAACAACACAGACATACCACCCTGTGGTCTCATCAATCCGGACATCCGCTTGAACTGTTTCCAAATCTCACCCACACCAGAATCACGGTACCGTTATTAGCGCCTTCCCCCTTCCCATTGAGCCCTATGGGGGCTGAAATGGGAATGGGGAATGGCTTTTTCAATGGGGACTTACCGGTCCCGCCAAGGTCGGACTGGACCGGTAAGTCCCCATTGAACGAGGGCGGACACGATCCCGTACCAACCTTGGAATGAGGCCCATTGTTTCTGGTAGTTTGCAATGACCTGCACAGTCTTCTCAAGGAGAAGGCTCACGTTGAACATTATTATTTACAGATGATTCTCACTCAAAAGCTTTTCACTTGCCAAGCTGTCAGCTGGTTGAGAGCTTTGAAAAGTTACGTGCTGTATTCAGCCTAATTATATGTGTTCTAGGAAGACGTTAAGGCGTTAAGGACATGCCCGCTAAGGGACCTCGGAATAGGGCGCAAAGGGATTACCGGCACCGGTGTCCTTACCGGTGCCCGTAATCCCTTTGCGCCAGCCTCGGAATGAGGCCCGATGTATTTCTCTAGTGTTTCTTTCTCCCATACCTTCAAAGCTTAAGGAGGATTTCCCCAGGGATTCCTTTATTAAAAGCAAATATTAGAACAAACAGTGTTCACTTTTTAAAATGTCATTTACATTAACCCTCAATTGTGCACAGGGCTGAAAAGATATCTGAACAGCTTGAGTCACGGTTGCTCAGATCACATGCTCAGCAATGACAGTCTTTCCTATGGTCGTTATGGTCTGACGATGTATACATGCCCACCCTCCCTATTTAGACAGGTAACTCCAGATTTTTCAGTGAAAAATATTGCTCTTTTTCACATTCTCCTGCCTACAATAATTCTTTCCCCAATGCATTGCTATGGGAACATTGCTGTCTCACTATTTCACTAACAAAATCACCCTCCCAGGTGCGTCGGAATGTTGGCAGGTATGGACAATGTGCTGTAAAATACACTATTATTAAAAAAAGAAATCTTGGGGATATACCATCATACCCATTGGTGATGGTTTCCTTTACCAAACCTTTACTGTCCCACCTAACACTCCCGCTATCCAACTTCACTACAACAACGGTATCTGCAAGCAAACTTCCTTGTAACATCGCCACAATGCCCTCGTGCCGTGGGCGCTTTATAAATCCAAAAAAATAAATAACACCAAACACCACCACCTCCATCCTTCTTCTCCCCAACACCAATAACCACCACCCAACCAGACCTCATCTCCCACACCACCCAACCTAACATCAGCATTCCAACAACTCAAGCCAACCACCCAACCTCCTTCAGCATGTCACCCTGGCCCCCACGCCAACATCACCTAACATTATCACCCCAGCACTTCACACAGAAGTCTGTACCATCCAAACCCTCATCCACACCCAACCTCAGCCCACCTCTGAATCAAACCAAAGCATTCACCCACCCTTGCAACACTCAGCAGCTCACTCCAGTACCCCAAAAACCCAAACTCATCCCAGTATCCCACCACTTAACCTACCCCTAGAACACCACTGCCCTATCACTAGCACTCAGAGCGCCCCACCCACTCTCTTCCCCACCGACTCTCTCAAGTAATACTACAACCACATTAAATTACCACACAGTATCTTGATGTGCATCTAAGTCTTGAATGCACAATTACAAAACCCAGAAGCCATGTTAAGCCTCACCCTCAATTACATTCTGCACTTCCAGTCTCCCATTCAAGAGCGGCAACAATAACACTACAATAAATCCTTTTGCTTATCATATTTTTTATAAGGCACCATGCTTTAATATGATTTGTGTAGATTTCAGGCACATCCATTTATCCCACTGAGCTTTATCTAACAAAGTCCCTAGAACAGATTCTGTTCACACTCTTCACTACTTAGAAAAGGTTTACTCGTGGCATAGTTCCCTATATATGAACAATAAGTGATTAACCCCATGTTGGCAATATTTGCAATTTCTTTTGTTATTCCATAGGGTTTTTTTTAAACTGTATTGTGAATGTGGTTGTGATGAGGTTTTGCTGTGGCTGGAGTGATTATGTGGTTTTGATGTGGACAGGATGTGGGTGTTAGTACCAATGTGGTTATGGGAGTGGGTGTTATAGTTATGGGATGTGGATGTCATGTGTATCATGTTGTGTGGCTGTGATCTGATTGTGATGTTATGTAATATGATTCTTCTGTATCATACAGTTTTTAGGAGTACATATTTACTCGCTCTCAGAGGTCTGCTTGGGTTGTATGAGATGATCCTCTCTTGGATATATTTAACCCCATGGCCCTGAAGAGCTTGGTGGGTGAGAAGATCACTTTGAAATGTATTTTATTCTTGACTGGTAGCCAGTGATGGTTGTGAGAGTTGCTGTGATGTGGCCTCTTGTTGCAAGGATCAAATTCAAGACCCTTTACATCATCCACAAGGCTGAATGGGGTGTGTCTTGTGTATATCCTGACAACACAATTTATTGGGTTCTAAGATGATTCCCTGCAGGCTGTTTTCACCGAAGCCCTGTTCCAAGGGCCGATTTCAGTGCGGCAGGGAATCATCATTTTCTTTTAGCGCTCCTATCCCAGCACACCCACCATATTTTCTTGATCCGCCATTGCTGCTTACCAGGACAGAAAGAAAAACAAGTTGAATGCCCTTTCAAGACCCTCATTACAACTCAGGCGGTAAGGGGTTTACGGCGCCGTAAACAGCGCCGACCCTTACCGCCTGAGTACGAGGTCCCTTAGCGCCATGGCGGATTTAACACCTGCTTTTAGCAGGTGTTAAAATCCATGGCGCTAAGGGACCATGGAGTTAATTACGCCACCGTAATTTACGGTGGCGTAATTAACGCCTTCCCCACTCCCATTATGCCCTATGGGGCAAAAATGGGAATGGGGAAGGGTAAATGGGGATTGGGGACTTACCGCCCCGCCAAGGTCGGAATGGGGCGGTAAGTCACGGCCCGGCGGTAACTTACCGCCTGGGTCGTAATGAGGCCCAAGGCCTAAACAAGCTGACTCCTGTCCAAATAAGTAGAAAAAACAAGCACACATTTAAAACGCTGTGGATAGGTCTCAAACGTAATAAACACAACATAATAATAAACATATTCATAGAGAAAACACAGACATAGTGTGTTAGAACAAGAGTATTTTATTATAATTGCATTTTTCTGACATTTAGTATCTCTTGTTTCCATTTCTTGATTATATCTTATATAAAAGTTTAGCTTTGATAATTCACCTAATGTGCCTAATCTAACTCTGTGCCACTGTCTCTTCCTGATATGAAATACAATGTAACCAGCACGTAGTAGCCTCAGGGTTCAGAGCGCTACCTATAAATGCAAAAATACATAAATAAAGTTGCCCAACTGGTCCTTGGCTCTTTAGTGAGTCACTCTCCTTTGGTCCTCGTTTTCTTGAGTCAATGACCCCTCTCGTCCTTGACTCCTTTACATAGTTTCCAGGTAACACCACATCAGGCGTGACAATGTGGGCCAGACTGGTCATCTCGTTCTGACAAAGAAGGATGTATAGCTAGTGGGCATTTAGTGATTCAGCTCCCTCTTGCTGCCCGTCTCAAGATACTCTGTGGCTATTAAACCCAGCTGTATTGCTTTGTCTCCCTTATGATGTACACACCCCATGGGTGCCACAGACTATTTTCCACTCTAAGCAAGGGGACCCCGAACCATTTTGTTGAAATGGGCCCCCTACATCTTCAGCCTTGCTTGATAAGTATCAACACGTGTCTAGACTGGCCTACATTTTGCAGTCAGTTTGGACACATTTTCTCTTCCTCAACCTTCATCTTTATTCGCTGCATCCTCTACAACTAATCTGGAATAGGTCTGTGAGATTTATCCTTGGCCTTATGCTCTGGGACCGTATCTCTCCAGCTTTAAAATCTCTCCACTGGCCCATGGTTGTTGCAAGGATCAAATTCAAGACCCTTTACATCATCCACAAGGCTGAATGGGGTGGGACCACTCTACCTGCAACTCTCTCTTACTAAATATTCTCCTTCCAGATCCCTTCGCTCTTCTTGCTCCAACTCTCTGCTAATCAAACACTCAGCCGGCTCCCTCCTATGCAACAGTCTCCCTCTCTCTCTGTGTTCATCCAGACCACCTCAAGTTCTGCAAACAACTCAACACCTTTCTCTTCTCCTCCTCCTTCCCGCTCCCCCTCATGTACTAATCATCCCCTCTGACGCTGAGATTGGCAGCCTGGTCCCTCAATAGTCTGAAAGGGTCATGGCCTTCTGCCTAATTGCCCCCAGTATCCCTCCTATGCACTGCCATCTGGGCCCACACCCACCTGTCGGGTGGTTTGCCTCCACCATGCACCTACCTGTTGGGTGGTGAAAGTGAGTAGTCCCCCAAAATACAATACAATCTCCAAATGAGAGTCAAAGATGGACATACCCCAGTAGGGAATGAGACCAGGACCAAGTGCGGGTGAAGTAAAAAGATAAACTTTATATAAAGTTAAATAGGGCATGCAGAGGGCTCTACTTACTCCGAGAGCGCTCCGCCAAACATCACAAAACATTCACATTTATTACAAAATCACGTCAGCTTTGACGTGGTTTATAGGGGATACATTTGTTAGTATGATTGGGCCATGGGGACAGGTCGATATGGCATCTGTAGGGTTGGTGCTCCAGGATTGGTGAGATCCACATGGTGCCTTTGTGGGGCACGCGGGACAGCTGGGCTCATCTGGGTGGAGCACAGGGTCAGGCGATGTCCAAGCTGTTACATTTCATTCAGTCTAATGTTTGCCCTTGTCGCCACACATACTTTGACAATAACTAATACATCTTAGCATACTACATATATCTTGAGGTCATCAATCTTAAACAATAAAAAAAATAATTAAAGGGTCCAGGTGCTGTTATCTGACACTATATTTCAATTGCACCCCTATTAATTAGTTTGCTAGATCTACTTGGGAGCAGTTTAATTGTTTATTTGCGCTGGAGAGACTATATGGCCACATGGGATTAAGGGTAGAGGGTGAACTAGAGTTCAGTCGGAGGGCATGCAACTGGTAGATCAAATTGAACACAGGGTTAGGGGGCTTGGAGGATGTATTTCTTAAACTGGGGTCTGTTGGTACAGAGGCAGAATAATGGAGACGGATATTTTTTTCCAGGACCAGGCTCTGGCCCGGTTCATTTGCAGGGCAGTGATGCAAAAGGAAGGGGAGAGATACAGTGTTTAGTGTGATACTGTTCGAGCTCAGATTTCTGTGAGAACATGGTCCGCTGCAGAGACAACAGATGTGAGGAGGTGAGGGGTTTGGCTGGGAAGCTGTGCGCGGCCGGCAAGGGGAGAGGTGCAGGCCTGCCTTCAGTACTTTCACGTGGCCTAGTAGAAAATTGAGTCAGTGGCTAAACAAAATGGAGTCACATAGCTTATAGGTCTTGCACATGTATGTGTCATTCAGGGGCTGTCCGACACCTTGGCCAGAGGTGCATGGTCAGCCGCGGAATGAGCATAGTGTGCACATTTAATAGAGGATGAAGGGGGGCCTGGGAGACCCTTCCTACCTTGCAGCAGTAGACCTCTTTGTTGGCCTGGGATGTCTGGGCCCATGCACTTACCTGTTGCCTCCCCAACAGGCACCTCTGGCACTTCCCAACTAGGGGACCCTACTAACACTTACTCCCACCCCACTTTTCCTTGTTCTTTTCACTGCACTTGCCCGCTCTGAATGTCACAAGGCCTAATAGGACCAGTGTGCGGTTCTATTTATTCATTGTCATTTGCTCCCTTGTTCCCTTCCCTTTTGCCTTGCGGTACTTTGAAACACTGTCTTGATGTATAAGCGCCTTATAAATAGCCAATAAATAAATACATTCTCACTGTGACACGGCATTTTTTAAAGGCAAAGCCAACAGGAGTGTTTTCATAGGTGGTTATGCTGCCATATATAGGCTGAGCCAGCATGGGGTCATTACTAGTATTATGCGCGAAGCAAACTTGACTCTGTTTCTTATAGTTCTTGTATCTCTGGCACCAGTGTTTTACCGTTCTGGTGGAGGACCCTTGGTGCATTGAATCTGCTACTGCCAGGTGGTAGTCACTGATACTAGGCAAGTGCATCAAGTGAGCTATGGGTGTGAAATGCTAGCAGTCTGCAGAACCACGCTGCTGCCATAAATTCACATATTAAACACCATGTGCACATGTGAGTAAGTGAATGCAAAGAGTACAGATCGTAGTCTGCTAGAGCTGGAGTTGGAACCTTGTCTGAGGGCAATGCACCATCTAATAAACTAAGTACTCACTCAGATATTCTCATCTACCTCAATGATGAAGAAAGGAGCACAATACCTTATGAGAAGTAGGACACAGGCATCCCGCACTTCTATGAGCAAAGTGAACAAAGACTCTAACATGTCCACAATACAGTCTGTGTAGCAAACGGGAAGATTGCTTCAAAGTTAATGGGGAAAATAACAACCTATTTTCCTGTGCTCCAGAATATTCTGGAGAGTGAGGAGCCCCTGAAACATAACTCAGACGGGAATAACACCCTACTCTGTTCATGCCAATTTCGGGTTCAGGAAAGCGATTTATAAACATAAAAGAAGGACGACATTCAAAATACAAATGTCAAAGGCAACATGTACACACACATGGGTGATTTAGGTACACCATGTTGGAATAGCTATTTATCATTTAAATAGTAGGTAGACTGGAACTGTGGTTAAAACAGAAAGATCTTTTACTAAAGTTTGTTTTTATGCAGAATTAACATTAGTAAACACAGTTGCAAATTCATAGGTATGCAGAAGTGTTACTGTTGATCATAACATCTCCAATTGAGCCACATAAGACACATTTGTTTTGGAAACTGTAAGGCTGCATATTATTTTGTAAAAAAAAGCCAAAGTATATTTTACTTGTAGCTGCCATAGTAAGCACCTTACAGCTTTACCTTTCCAAAATGACTAGCGTGTTCACATAAACAATAATATTACGTAAAGGCCTTATTTACAAGTTCATGTCACTGCTTAGAGTTCTTTGGAGCAAGGGTGGGGACAGTTGATAATATACAACCAGGCAGCATGCACATTAACTCAGCATGCTGCACGAACAGCCTTCGCTAAAGCGAGCTCAGCACTCAATGACTTCTCATGAGGAGGAGGTATGGGCGGGGAGAGGCAAGAATGTTCTGATTACTTACTGGTATTCATCAGTACTCCTAGTCCTACTCTCCCTCATCACAGTACGTACCTCGGAGTCCCTGCCTCCATTCCAGGAACCCCTTTTCAATTTATAGTATTTCCAAGCTTGAACATGGGACGCTCCTCGCAGGGAGTGAGAGGAGGGTCGTCAGTACTGTGATGAGGAAGAGTAGCACTAGGAGTAATGACGATTACCAGTAAGTAATCAGAGCATTAACTTCACATCCCTCTTGCTCATCCCAGTACTTAACTGAGGTGTACCAAAGCATACACAACAAGGAGAGGTCCCAATGAGACACAGAGACAGAAGTGCTGCAACACCATCAACAATCAACACATTACTTCCCCCAAAACAAGCATACAATGTCCACAGACTAAAACCCACATCCCAAAGGACCTATTGCTGGGGTGAAGCACATGTAGCCAGAATTTTCTGACAATTGTGCTGTCATCAGCCCAAGATTCGGCCCTGCAAAACTTCCACATAGACACCCCCTCGGCGACCACCCAGAAAGCAGGCAACCCCCCTAGTGGGGCAACTCTGAAATGCACAAAGATGGGCAACACAGTAGACACATAAGCCACACCTGATGCAACAGCCAATGGACACCACTGAGGGTCTGCATCCCGCCCCAGCTGGCCCAATGTAACAAGAAGACTGTTGGACCAACAGAAACGCTCATCTCTATGGGGTTACTCCAAGACAGGCACCCGCGGACACCCAGGAGTGCCAAACCACCTCCTCAGGGCCCTGAGGAGTCTGAAAAACACGAAGGAGAACCAGGTCAATAGACGTGGGGACACATTGTAAGACAAAGGCATCCGGAAGCACCCACAGAAAAGGTGGGTGACACAACAAAGGCCCCACCTCCCCAATTTACGAGCCAAGGTGATAACGAGTAGGAATGCAGTCCTGAGCATTATGTGCTGCATGTGGTCATCCACAAGAGGAGCAAAGGGAGGACACTGGAGAAACCACAACATGAGGGCCAGGCACCATGGAGGAAGACCCCAGAGAAATAGGGGCGAGAAGAAGCCAGCTTCAGTAGGAACCTCCCTACCGGGGCAACCCCTTCCATCCTGCCCTCCAAAGCTCCCAGAGAATGGCTACCTTCTGGGGAGAAGTGACGAGATGCTGTGAATCATCACATCTGTTAACACCTGAGAATGCTGCAGTCCCATAAACACATAACCTTTGTATTCAATACTTTCCCCCCCCATATCAATAGAATTCCGTCTAAGTTTTTTTAAGGCTTATGAGTACTGCAAAGTACCCCAATGAGAGGTCTGCACCCAGCATTGTTAGCGTGTGAATGATGTCACTCTTTGGCAGTTGATTTCATTTAAAACTAAAATAAGGATATTGCGTTCCAATAAAAACACCAGTTATCCAATGCTGTCAGATTTGTAAACCATTGAATAACCTTAGCTTTTCAACTGTTTACAAAGCTCCTTTAAACATTGCACAAACTTAGTGGTTACTTAAGTTAACATGATATTTAAGTGACTGTGGACCTTGTTTGACAATTTCTTACAAAAATGTAAACTGCATGCAACACCTTGCATTTACAAAGTTTTCTCTTTTGTAAACCTAACCAAAATTATGGTTTGAACGGAATACACATTTTTGGGAACCATTAAACAAAAAGGTATGCAACATTGTTGTAAACTGTTGTAAATCTTTTGTTAATGACTTGCAAAACATTTGTAAACCTTTCAAAACATAGGTTTTGTAGGGTTTACAAATGAGCAAACTATTGTAAACACAAGGTTTTGCACGTAGTTTACATTATTGTAAAATATTTGCAAACAGTGTACACTCATTAAAATGTTGTGTACACTGCAAGTAGACATTATGTTTGCAAAATGTTTACAATAGCTGTGTAAACTGTTGTAAAGTTGAGGTTACGTAATGTTTTACAAATCTGAGAACATTGGTAAACCATCGTATTCATGCAGTGCAGGTATCTCAAATCTGAGTGTTTTCCTACTTGTTGCTGTCTCTTGAATTCAGGCATTTTTCCCACTGTCCAGATCTCTCAAATCAGCTTGTTATCCTACTTGCTGTTGTGTATCAAATGTAGGTGTTTTTCCACTATCCAGGTATCTTAAATCTGAGTGTTTTCCTACTCGTTGCTGTCTCTCGAATTTAGCCATTTTCCCCACTAGCCAGGTATCCCAAATCTGAGTGATTTCCTACTTGCTGCTGTGTCTCAAACTAAGGCATTTTTCCTGCTAGCGAGATATCTCAAATCAGCCTGTTATCCTACTTGCTGTTGTGTCTCAAATGTAGGTGTCTTTCCCAATAACCAGGTACCTTAAATCTGAGTGTTTTCCCACTTGTTGCTGTGTCTTGAATTTAGGTGTGCTCTGACTAGCCAGATATCTCAAATCTGACTGTTTTCTTACTTGCTGCTGTGTCTCGAAAACAGGTGTTTCCCCCACTTGCCAGGTATCTCACATCTGATTGTTTTTGCTGCATGTCTCAAATGTAGGTGTTTTGACCACTTAGCAGGTATCTCAAATTTGAGTGTTATCCTATTTGATGCTGTGTCTCGAATTTCAGCATTTTTTCTATTAGCCAGGTATCTCAAACCTACGTGATTTCCTACTTGTTGTTGTGTTTCATATTTAGGAGTTTTTCTCATGAGCCAGGTATCTCAAATCTGAATGTTTTCCTACATACTGCTTTGTCTCAAATGTAGCCACTTTTCCCACTAGCCAGAGATCTCAAGTGTTTTCCTACTCACTGCTGTGTCTGGAATGAAGGTGTGATTTCCTACTTGCTGCTTGTCTCGAATTTAGAAAATGGTCCCACTAGTCAGGTATCTCAAATCTGAGTGTATTTCTCCTTGCTGCCGTGTCCAAATGTAGACATTTTTTTCATACTAGCCAGAGATCTCAAGTGTTTTCCTACTCACTGCTGTGTCTGGAATTAAGGTATCTAAAATCTGAGTGTTTTCCTACTTGCTGCTGTACCTCAAATGTAGGTATATCTCTCACATGCTGAGTATCTCAAATCTGATTATTTTCCTACTTGTTGCTGTCTCTCAAATTCACGCATTTTTCCCACTACCCAGATATCTCAAATCAGCCTGTTATCCTATTTGCCGTTGTGTCTTAAATGTAGGTGTTTCCTACTTGGTGCTGTGTCTCGAATTTAGGTGTGTTCCGACTAGCCAATTATCTCAAATCTGACTGTTTTCTTACTTGCTATTGTGTCTCGAATATAGGGGTTCCCCCCACTTGCCAGGTATCTCAAATCTGATTGTTTTTTCATTTGCTGCCGTGTCTCAAATGTAGGTGTTTTGCCCACAAGCAGGTATCTCAAATCTGAGTGTTATCCTACTTGCTGCTTGTCTCGAATTTAGAAAATGTTCCCACGAGAGAGGAATCTCAAATCTGAGTGTATTTCCCCTTGCTGCTGTGTCTCAAATGTAGGCATTTTTCCAGCAAGCCATCTCAAATCATCCTGTTATCCTACTTGCTGTTGTGTCTCAAATATAGGTGTTTTCCCACTAACCAGGTAGCTTAAATCTGAGTGTTTTCCTACTTGTTGCTGTGTCTCGAATATAGGTGTTTCCCCCCACCTGCCAGGTATCTCAAATCTGATTGGTTTTACTGTTGCTGCCTTGTCTCAAATATAGGTGTTTTGACCACTTAGCAAGTATCTCAAATCTGAGTGTTATCCTACTTGCTGCTTGTCTCGAATTTAGAAAATGTTCCCACGAGAGAGGAATCTCAAATCTGAGTGTATTTCCCCTTGCTGCTGTGTCTCAAATGTAGGCATTTTTCATACCAGCCAGAGATCTCAAGTGTTTTCCTACTCCCTGCTGTGTCTGGAATGAAGGTGTTTTTCCCACTTTGCCAGGTATCTAAAATCTGAGTGTTATCCTACTTTCTGCTGTGCCTCGAATGCAGGCATTTTTCCCGCTAGCGAGATATCTCAAATCAGCCTGTTATCCTATTTGCTGTTGTGTCTCAAATACATGTGTTTTTCGCACTAACCAGGTATCTTAAATCTGAGTGTTTTCCTACTTTTTGCTGTGTCTTGAATTTAGGTGTGTTCTGACTAGTCAGATATCTCAAATCTGACTGTTTTCTTACCTGCTGCTGTGTCTCGAAAATAGGTTTTTCCCACACTTGCTAGGTATCTCAAATCTGATAGTTTTTTTTCATTTGCTGCCATGTCTCAAATGTAGCTCTTTTGCCCACTTAGCAGGTATCTCAAATGTAAGTGTAATCTTAATTAATACTGTGTCTCAAATTTCAACGTTTTTCCTAGTAGCAAGGTATCTCAAATCTATGTGTTTTCCTACTTGCTGCCATGTCTCATATTTAGGAGTTTTTCTCACTAGCCAGGTATCTCAAATCAGCCTGTTATCCTACTTGCTGTTGTGTCTCGAATGTGGGTGTTTTTCCACTATCCAGGTATCTTAAATCTGAGTGTTTTCCTACTTGTTGCTTTTTCTCGAATTTAGGTGTGTTCCAACTAGCCAGATATCTTAAATCTGAGTGTTTTCTTAACTGCTGCTGTTTCTCGAGTATAGGTGTTTCCCCACAATTGCCAGGTATCTCAAATCTGATTGTTTTTTCATTTGCTGCCGTGTCTCAAATGGAGCTGTTTTGCCCACTTAGCAGGTATCTCAAATCTAAGTGTTATGCTTATTGATGCTGTGTCTCGAATTTCAACATTTTTCCTAGTAGCCGGGTAGCCCAAATCTACCTGTTTTCCTACTTGCTGCTGTGTCTCATATTTAGGAGTTTTTCTCACTAGCCAGGTATCTGAAATCTGAATGTTTTCCTACTGGCTGCTTTGTCTCGAATTTAGCAATGTTTCTCCTAACCAGGTATCTTAAATCTGAATGTTTTCCTACTTGTTGCTTTGTCTTGAATTTGGTTGTGTTCTGACTAGCTAGATATCTCAAATGTAACTGTTTTTTTACATGCTGCTGTGTCTCAAAAATAGGTGTTTCCACCACTTGCCAGGTATCTCAGATCAGCAGATTGTTTTTTCATTTGCTGCCATGTCTCAAATGTAGGTGATTTTCCCACTTAGAAGGTTTCTCAAGTCTGAGTGTTATTCTAATTGATGATGTGTATCGAATTTCTGTGTTTTTCCAAGTAGCCATGTATCTCAAATCTACGTGTTTTACTACTTCCTGGCGTGTCTCATATTTAGGAGTTTTTCGCACTAACCAGGTATCTCAAATCTGAATGTGTTCCTACTTGCTGCTATATCTCGAATTTACACATTTTTCCCACTAGCCACGTATCTCAATTCTGAGTGTTTTCCTACTTGCTGCTGTGTCTCAAATTTAGGTGTTTTCCCACTAGACAAGTAACTCAAATCCTAGTGTTTTCCTACGTGCTGCTGTGTCTCAAATGTAGGTGTTTGTACCACTTGCCAAGTATCACAAATCTGAGTGTTTTCTTATTTGCTGCTGTGTCTCGTAGTTAGACTTTTTTCCCAAATAGCAGGTATCTCAAATCTGAGTTTTTTCCTACTTGTTGCTGGGTCTCCAATATAGGTGTTTCCCCCCACTTACCAGGTATCTCAAATCTGATTGTATTTTCATTTGTTGTCATGTCTCAAATGTAGGAGTTTTGCCCACTAAGCAGGTATCTCAATTCTGAGTGTTATCCTAATTGATGCTGTGTCTTGATTTTTGACGTGTTTCCTTGTAGCCTGTATATTAAATCTACGTGTTTTCCTACTTGCTGGACTATCTCATATTTGGGAGTTTTTCTCACTAGCCAGGTATCTCAAATTTGAAGGTTTTTCTACTTCCTGCTTTGTCTTGAATTTAGACATTTTTCCCACTAGCCAGTTATATCAAATCTGAGTGTTTTCCTACTTGCTGCTTTGTCTCAATGTTACATGCTTCTCCCACTTCCCAGGCATCTCAAATCTGATTGTTGTTTCATTTAATGCCGTGCCTCAAATCTAAGTGTTTTGCCCACTTCGCAGGTATCTCAAATCTGAATGTTATCTTACTTGATTGTGTCTTGAATTCATGTGTTTTTCATTGCAGCCAGGTATCTCAAATCTATGTGTTTTCCTACTTGCTGGCATGTCTCATATTTGGGATTTTTATCTCACTATCCAGGTATCTCAAATGTGAATGTTGTACTTCTTGATGCCTTGTCTTGCATATAGACATTATTCTCACTAGCCAGTTATCTCAAATCTGAATGTTTTCCTACTTGCTGCTTTGTCTCAAAGTTAGGGGTTTCTCACACTTGCCAGGTATCTCAAATCTGATTGTGTTTTCATTTGCTGACGAGTCTCAAATCTAGTTGTTTTGTCCTCTTAGCAGTTATCTCAAATCTGAATGTTATCCTACTTGATGCTGTGTCTTGAATATCTTTGTTGTTCCTAGTAGCCAGGTATCTCAAATCTATGTGTTTTTCTACTTGCTGTTGTGTCTCATATTTAAGAGTTCTTCTCAGTAGCCAGGTATCTCAAATCTGAATGTTTTCCTACTTGCTGCTGTTTCTCGACTTCAGGTATTTTCCCAGTAGCCAGCTATCACAAATCAGTGTGTTATACTACTTGCTACTGTTTCTCAAATGTAGTTTTTTTTTTACCACTACCCAGGTATCTTAGATCTGAGTGTTTTCCTAGTTTCTGCTGTGTCTCAAATTCAGGAATTTTCCCGCTAGCCAGATATCTCAAATCAGCCTGTTTTCCTACTTGCTGTTGTGTCTCAAATGTAGGTGTTTTTCCACTATCCAGGTATCTTAAATCTGAGTATTTTCCTATTTGTTGCTGTGTCTCAAATTTAGGTGTGTTCCAACTAGCCAGATATCTGAAATCTGAGTGTTTTCTTAATTGCTGCTGTTTCTCGAATATAGGTATTTCCCCACACTTTGCAGGTATCTCAAATCTGATTGTTTTTTCATTTGCTGCTGTGTCTCAAATGTAACTGTTTTTGTCACTTAGCAGGTATCCCAAATCTAATTGTTATCTTAATTGATGCTGTGTCTCGAATTTCAACATTTTTCCTAGTAGCCAGGTATCTCAAATCTGAATGTTTTACTACTTGTTGCTGTGTCTTGAATTTAGGTGTGTTCTGACTTGCTAGATATCTCAAATCTGACTGTTTTTTTACTTGCTTCTGTGTCTCGAAAATAGGTGTTTCCACCACTTGCCAGGTATTTCAAATCAGATTGTTTGTTCATTTGCTGCCATGTCTCAAATGTAGGTGGTTTGCCCACTTAGCAGGTATCTAACATCTGAGTGTTATCCTATTGATGCAATGTGTTGAATTTCAGCTTTTTTCCTATTAGCCAGGTATCTCAAACCTACGTGATTTCTTACTTGTTGTTGTGTCTCATATTTAGGAGTTTTTCTTCACTATCCAGGTATCTTAAATTTGAATGTTTTACTACTTGTTGCTCTGTCTCGAATTTAGGTGTTTTCCGACTTGCCAGATATTTCAAAACTTTGTGTTTTCTTAATTGCTGCTGCTTCTCGAATATAGGTGTTTCCCCCCCACTTGCCAGGTATCTCAAATCTGAGTGTTTTCCTACTTGCTGCTGTGTCTCGAATTCAGGCATTTTTCCCAATATCGTGATATCTCAAATCAGCCTATTATCCTACTTGCTGTTGTGTCTCAAAGGTAGGTGTATTTACACTATCCAGATATATCTTAAATCTGAGTGTTTTCCTACTTGTTGCTGTGTCTCGAATTTAGGTGTGTTCCGACGAGCCAGATATCTCAAATCTGAGTGTTATCCTAATTGATGCTGTTTCTCATATTTAGGAGTTTTTCTCACTAGCAAGGTATCTCAAATCTGAATGTTGTCCTACTTGCTGCTGTGTCTCAATTTTAGGTGTTTCTCCCACTTGCCAGTTATCTCAAATCTGATTGTTTTTTCATTTGCTGCTGTGTCTCAAATGTAACTGTTTTGCCCACTTAGCAGGTATCTCAAATCTAATTGTTATCTTAATTGATGCTGTGTCTTGAATTTCAGCTTTTTTCCTATTAGCCAGGTATCTCAAACCTACGTGATTTCCTACTTGTTGTTGTGTCTCATATTTAGGAGTATTTCTTCACTATCCAGGTATCTTAAATCTAAGTGTTTTCCTACTTGTTGCTCTGTCTTGAATTTAGGTGTGTTCCGACTAGCCAGATATCTCAAATCTGAGTGTTTTCTTAATTGCTGCTGCTTCTCGAATATAGGTGTTTCCCTCCACTTGCCAGGTATCTCAAATCTGAGTTTTTTCCTACTTGCTGCTGTGTCTTGAATTCAGGCATTTTTCCCACTAGCGAGATATCTCAAATCAGCCTGTTATTCTACTTGCTGTTGTGTCTCAAATACAGGTGTTTTTCCCACTAACTAGGTGTCTTAAATCTGAGTGTTAACCTACTTTCTGCTGTGTCTTGAATTTAGGTGTATTCTGACTAGCTAGATATCTCAAATCTGACTGTTTTTTTACTTGCTGCTGTGTCTCGAAAATAGGTGTTTCCACCACTTTCCAGGTATCTCATTTCTGATTGTTTTTTCATTTGCTGCCATGTCTCAAATGTAGGTGTTTTGCACATGAGGCAGGAATCTGAAATCTGTGTGTTATCCTACTGATGCTGTGTCTCGAATTTCAGCAATTTTCCTAATAGCCAGGTATCTCAAACCTGCGTGATTTCCTACTTGTTGTTGTGTCTCATATTTAGGAGTTTTTCTCACTAGCCAGGTATCTCAAATCTGAATGTTTTCCTACATACTGCTTTGTCTCAAATGTAGCCATTGTTCCCACTAGCCAGAGATCTGAAGTATTTTCCTACTCACTACTGTGTCTGGAATTAAGGTGTTTTTCCCACTTGCAAGGTATCCAAAATCTGAGTGTTCTCCTACTTGCTACTGTACCTCAAATTTAGGTATATCTCTCACTTGCCAGGTATCTTAAATCTGAGTGTTATCCTACTTGATGCTGTGTTTTGAATTTCTGGGTTTTTCTTAATACTCAGGTATCCTAAATCTACCTGTTTTCCTACTTGCTGTTGTGTCTCATATTTAAGAGTTTTTCTCACAAGCCAGGCATCTCAAATCGGAATGTTTTCCTACTTGCTGCTTTGTCTCGAATTTAGCCATTTTACCCACTTGTCAGGTATCTCAAATCTGAGTGTTTTCCTACTTGTTGCTGTCTCTCAAATTCAGGCTTTTTCCCACTAGCCAGATATCTCAAATCGGCCTGTTATCCTACTTGCTGTTGTGTCTCAAATGTAGGTGTTTTTACACTATCCAGGTATCTGAAATATTAGTGTTTTCCTACTTGTTGGTGTGTCTCTTAGGTGTGTTCCGACTAGCCAGATATCTCAAATCTGAGTGTTTTCTTAATTGCTGCTATTTCTCAAATATAGGTGTTTCCCCAAACTAGCCAGGTATCTCAAATCTGATTGTTTTTTTTCATTTGCTGCTGTGTCTCAAATGTAACTGTTTTGACGACTTAGCAGGTATTTCAAATCTAATTGTTATCTTAATTGATGCTGTGTTTCCTACTTGTTGCTGTCTCTCCAATTCCGCCATTTTCCCACTATCTAGATATCTAAAATCAGCCTGTTATCCGACTTGCTGTTGTATCTCAAATGTAGGTGTTTTTCCACTATCCAGGTATCTTAAATCTAAGTGTTTTCCTACTGGTTGCTGTGTCTCGAATTTAGGTGTGTTCCGACTAGCCAGATATCTCAAATCTGAGTGTTTTCTTAATTGCCGCTGTTTCTCGAATATAGGTGTTTCCCCACACTTGCCAGGTATCTCAAATCATTTTTTTTTCTTTTGCTGTCGTGTCTGAAATGTAGCTGTTTTGCCCACTTAGCAGGTATCTCAAATCTAAGTGTTATCCTTATTGATGCTGTGTCTCGATTTTCAACGTTTTTCCTAGTAGCCAGGTAGCCCAAATCTATGTGTTTTCCTACTTGCTACTGTGTCTCATATTTAGCGGTTTTTCTCACTAGCCAGGTATCTAAAATCTGAATGTTTTCCTACTTGTTGCTGTATCTCGAATTGAGGCATTTTTCCCGCTAGCGAGATATCTCAAATCAGCATGTTATCCTACTTGCTGTTGTGTCTCAAATATAGGTGTTTTCCCACTAACCAGGTAGCTTAAATCTGAGTGTTTTCATACTTGTTGCTTTGTCTTGAATTTAGGTGTGTTCCGACTAGACAGATATCTAAAATCTGACAGTTTTCTTACTTGCTGCTGTGACTTGAATATAGGTGTTTCCCCCCACTTGCCAGTATCTCAAATCTGATTGTTTTTTCATTTGCTGCCATGTCTCAAATGTAGGTGTTTCGCCCATGAGGCAGGAATCCCAAATCTGTGTGTTATCCTACGGTTGCTGTGTCTCGAATTTCAGCAATTTTCCTAATAGCCAGGTATCTCAAACCTATGTGATTTCCTACTTGCTCCTTTTTCTCATATGTAGCCATTTTTCCAACTAGCCAGAGTTCTCAAGTGTTTTCCTACTCACTGCTGTTTCTGGAATGAAGGTGTTTTTCCCACTTGCCAGTTATCTAAAATCTGATTGTTCTCCTACTTGCTACTGTACCTCAAATTTAGTTATATCTCTCAATTGCCAGGTATCTCAAATCTGAGTGTTATCCTATGTGATGCTGTGTCTTGAATTTCTGGGTATTTCCTAGTACTCAGGTATCTCAATTCTACGTGTTTTCCTACTTGCTGTTGTGTCTCATATTTAAGAGTTTTTCTCACTAGCCAGACATCTCAAATCCGAATGTTTTCCTACGTGTTGCTGTCTCTCAAATTCAGGCATATTTATCACTAGCCAGATATCTCAAATCAGCCAGTTATCCTATGTGCTGTTGTGTCTCAAATCTAGATGTTTTTCCACTATCCAGGTATCTTAAATCTGAGTTTTGTCCTAATTGCTGCTGTTTCTCGAATATAGGTGTTTCCCCACACTTGCCAGGTATCTCAAATTTGATTGTTTTTTTCATTTGCTGCCGTATCTCAAATATAACTGTTTTGCCCACTTAGCATGTATCTCAAATCTAATTGTTATCTTAATTGAAGCTGTGTCTCGAATTTCAACGTTTTTCCCAGTGGCCAGGTATCTCAAATCTACGTGTTTTCGTATTTGCTGCCGTGTCTCATATTTAGGAGTTTTTCTCAATAGCCAGGTATCTTAAATCTGAGTTTTGTCCTAATTGCTGCTGCTTCTCTAATATAGGTGTTTCCCCCCACTTGCCAGGTATCTCAAATCTGAGGGTTTTCCTACTTGCTGCTGTGTCTCAAATTCAGGGATTTTTCCCGCTAGCGAGATATCTCAAATCAGCCTGTTATCCTACTTGCTGTTGTGTCTCAAATACAGGTGTTTTTCCCACAAACTAGGTATCTTAAATCTGAGTGTTTTCCTACTTGTTGCTGTGTCTTGAATTTAGGTGTGTTCTAACTAGCCAGATATCTCAAATCTGACTGTTTTCTTACTTGCTGCTGTGTCTTGATAATAGGTGTTTCCCCGCACTTGCCAGATATCTCATATCTGATTGTTTTTTCATTTGCTGCCATGTTTCAAATGTAAGTGTTTTACCCACTTAGCAGGTATCTCAAATCTGAGTGTTACCGTACTGATTCTGTGTCTCGAATTTCAGCATTTGTCCTATTAGCCAGGTATGTCAAACCTACGTGATTTCCTACTTGTTGTTGTGTCTCATATTTAGGAGTTTTTCTCACTATCCAGGAATCTTACATCTGAGTGTTTTCCTACTTGTTGCTCTGTCTCGAATTTCGGTGTGTTCTGACTAGCCAGATATTTCAAATCTGAGTGTTTTCTTAATTGCTGCTGTTTGTCGAATATAGGTGTTTCCCCACACCTGCCTGGTATCTCAAATCTAACTGTTTTTTTTCGTTTGCTGCTGTGTCTCAAATGTAGCTGTTTTGCCCACTTAGCAGGTATCTCAAATCTGAGTGTTTTCCTGTTTGCTGCTGTATCTCGAATTTCAGCGTTTTTCCTAGTAGCCAGGTATCTCAAACCTACGTGATGTCCTACTTGTTGGTGTGTCTCAAATTTAGGAGTTTTTCCACTAGCCAGGTATCTCAAATCTGAGTGTATTTCTACTTGCTGCTGTGTCTCAAATTTCAGCATTTTTCATACTATCCACAGATTTCAAGTGTTATCCTACTTGATGCTGTGTCTTGAATTTCTGTTTTTTTTCTAGTAGCCAGGTATCTCAAATCTACATGTTTTCCTACTTGCTGTTGTGTCTCATATTTAAGAGTTTTTCCTAGTAGCCTGGTATCTCAAATGTACGTGTTTTCCTACTTGCTGCCGTGACTAATATTTAGGCGTTTTTCTCAGTAGCAAGGTATCTCAAATCTGAATGCTTTCCTATTTGCTGCTGTGTATCGAATTCAGGCATTTTTCCTGCTAGCCAGATATCTCAATCAGCCTGTTATCCTACTTGCTGTTGTGTCTCAAATATAGGTGTTTTTCCCACTAACAAGCTGTCTTAAATCTACGTTTTTTCCTACTTGTTGCTGTGTCTTGAATTAAGGTGTGTTCTGACTCGCCAGATATGTCAATCCTGACTGTTTTGTTACTTGCTGCTGTGTCTTGAAAATAGGTGTTTCCCTCCAATTGCCATGTATCTCAAATCTGATTGTTTTTTCATGTCCTGCCATGTCTCAAATGTAGGTGTTTGCCCATTCAGCAGGTATCTTAAATCTGAATGGTTTCCTACTTGCAGCTTGTCTGAAATTTATAAATTGTTCCCACTAGCCAGGTATCTCAAATCTGAGTGTATTTCTACTGGCTGCTGTGTCTCAAATGTAGGCATTTTTCATGGTAGCCAGATATCTCAAGTGTTTTCCTACTCGCTGCTGTGTCTCGAATGAAGGCGTTTTCCCCACTTGCCAGGTATCTAAAATCTGAGTGTTTTCCTGCTTGATGCTGTATCTTGAATTTCTGTGTTTTCCTAGTAGACAGGTGTCTCAAATCTATGTGTTTTCCTACTTGCTGTTGTGTCTCATATTTAAGAGTTTTTCTCACTAGCCAGCCTCTCAAATCTGAATGTTTTCGTACTTGCTGCTTTGCCTCAAATTTAGCAATTTTTCCCAATAGCCAGGTATCTCAAATCTGAGTGTTTTCCTACTTGCTGCTGTGTCTCGAATATAGGTGTTTCCCCCGACTTGCCAGATATATCAAATCTGATTGTTTTTTCATTTGTTGTCATGTCTCAAATGTAGGTGTTTGGCCGACTTAGCAGGTATCTCAAATCAGAGTGTTATCCTAATTGATGCTGTGTCTTGTATTTTGACATTTTTCCTAGAAGCCAGGTATCTTAAATCTACGTGTTTTCCTACTTGCTGGCGTGTCTCATATTTAGGAATTGTTCTCACTAGCCAGGTATGTCAAATCTGAATGTTTTCCTATTTTCTGCTTTGTCTTGAATTTAAACATTTTTCCCACTAGCCAGTTATCTCAAAGCTGAGTGTTTTTCTACTTGTTGCTGTCTCTCGAATATATGTGTTTCCCCCACTTGCTAGGTATCTCAAATCTGTTTTTTTTGTTTTAATTTGCTGCTGTGTCTCACATGTAGGTGTTTTGCCCACTTAGCAGGCATCTCAAATCTGAGTGTTATCCTAATTGATGCTGTGTCTCATATTTAGTTGTTTTTCTCACTAGCAAGGTATCTCAAATCTGAATGTTGTCCTACTTCCTGCTGTGTCTCAATTTTAGGTGTTTCTCCCACTTGCCAGTTATCTCAAATCTGATTGTTTTTTCATTTGCTGCTGTGTCTCAAATCTAGGTGTTTTGCCCACTTAACAGGTACTCAAATCTGCGTGTTATCCTACTTGATGCTGTGTCTTGAATTTCAGTGTTTTTCCTAGTAGCCAGGTATCTCTAATCTATGTGTTTCCTACTTGGTGCCGTGTCTTAAATAAAGGTGTTTTCCCACTAGCCAATTATCTAAAAACTGAGTGTTTTCCTACTTGCTGCTGTACCTCAGATTTTGGCATTTCCCCCACTAGCCAGGTATCTCAAATCTGAATGTTTCCTACTTGCTGCTTCCTCTCGAATATGGGTGTTTCCCCCAACTTGCCAGGTATCTCAAAACTGATTTTTTTTTTCATTTCCTGCTGTGTCTCAAAAGTAGGTGTTATGCCCACTTAGCATGTATCTCAAATCTGAGTGTTATCCTAATTGATGTTGTGTCTCTTATTTAGGAGTTTCTCTCACTAGCCAGCTATCTCAAATCTGAATGTTGTCCTACTTGCTGCTGCGTCTCAAATCTAGATGTTTTGCCACTTAGCAGGTACTAAAATCTGAGTTTTATCCTTCTTGATGCTGTGTCTTGAATTTCGATGTTTTTCCTAATAGCCAGGAATCTCAAATCCATCTGTTTTCATACTTGCTGCTGTGTCTCATATTTAGGAGTTTTTCTCACTAGCCAGTTATCTCACATCTGAATGTTGTGGTACCTGCTGCTCTGTCTCAATTTTAGGTGTTTTTCCCACTTGCCAGGTATCTCAAATCTGCGTGAATTTCAACTTGCTGCTGTATCTCAAATTTACGCATTTTTCATAACAGCTAGATATCTCCAGTGTTTTATTACTCGCTGCTGTGTCTGGAATGGAGGCATTTTTCCCAATTGCTAGGTATCTAAAATCTGAGGGTTTTCCTAGTAGATGCTGTACCTCAAATTTAGGTGTATCTCGACTTGCCAGGTATCTCAAATCTGAGTGTTATCCTAATTGATGCTCTGTCTCAAATTTCAGCATTTTTCCTATTAGCCAGGTATTAGAAATCTACATGTTTTCCTACTTGCTGGCGTGTCTCATATTTAGGAGTTTTTCTTACTAGTCAGGTTTCTCAAATCGGAATGTTTTCCTATTTGCTGCTTTGTCTCGAATTTGGACATTTTTCCCACTAGCCAGGTATCTCAAATCTGATTGTTTTCCTACTTGATGCTGTGTCTCAAATGTAGGCATTGATCATACTAGCCAGATATCTCACGTGTTTTCCTACTCGCTGCTGTGTCTGTTACAAAGGTATTTTTCCACTTGCCAGGTATCACAAATCAGAGTATTTTCTTACTTTCTGCTGTGTCTCATATTTAGGCATATTTAACACTAGGCAATTATCTCAAATCTGAGTCTTTTCCTACTTGCTGCTGGGTCTCAATTTTACATTTTTCTCCCGCATGCCAGGTATCTCAAATCTGATTGTTTTTTCATTTGCTGCCGTGTCACAAATGTAGGTGTATCGCCCACTTAGCAGGTATTTCAAATCTGAGTGTTATCCTATTTGATGCTGTGTCTCGAATTTCAGCGTTTTTCCTAGTAGCCAGGTATCTCAAACCGACGTCATTTCCTACTTGTTGGCGTTTCTCATATTTAGAAGTTTTTCTCACTAGCCAGGTATCTCAAATCTGTATGATTTCCTACTTGCTGCTTGTCTCGAATTTTGAAATGTTTACCTCTAGCTAGTTATCTCTAAAATCTGAGTGTTAACCTAATTGCTGCTGTACCTCAAATTTAGGTGTATCTCCCACTTGACAGGTATCTCACATCTGAATGTTTTTTCATTTGCTGCCGTGCCGCAAATGTAGCTGTTTTGCCCACTTAGCAGGTGTCTCAAATCTAAGTGTTATCCTAATTGATGCTGTGTCTCGAATTTCAACGTCATTCCTAATAGCCAGGTATCTCAAATTTACGTGTTTTCCTACTTGCTGCTGTGCCTCGATTTCAGGCATTTTTCCCACTAGCCAGATATCTCAAAACAGCATGTTATCATACTTGCCGCAGTGTCTCAAATGTAGTTATTCTGCCCACTTGCCAGGTATCTCAAATCTGAGTGTTTTCCTACTTGCTGCTGTGATGCATTTTCAGGCATTTTTCCCCACTATCCATGTATCTCAAATATTAGGGGGACATTACGAATTTGGAGGTAGCCATGGCGCTATTAGCGCTATTAGCGCCATGGCTGTCTCCAAACTCGTGTCTGAGTCCAGGTTCTCTGAATGGTGACTTAGCGGGTCATTCCAACCTTGGAGGACCGGGTAAGTCCTCATCTAGAAAACCCTTGCCCATTCCCATTCGAGCCCCCATAGGGCTCAATGGGAATGGGGAGAGAGTTAATAACAGGCCTGCAAATAGCGGGCCCGTGATTAGCTCCCTGGTCCCTTAGCGGCTCCCGCTAAGGACGGCTGGTTTTACAGGCCGGCCATAGTGGGACTCGCTAAGGGACCTCGGAATGCGGTGGTAAGGAGATGATGGCACCGGAATCCTTACCGGTTCTGTTAACCTCTTACCGCCACACTCATAATGAGGCCCTTAGTGTTTTCCTGCATGCTGATTTGTCTTGAATATGGGCATTTTCCTCACTAGCCAGGTATCTCAAATCTGAGTGTTAACCTACTTGCTGCTCTGTCTCAAATGTAGGCATGTCACACTAGCCAGATATCTCAAGTGTTTTCCTACTTGCTGTTGTACATCAAATTTAGGTCTATCTCCCACTTGCCAGGTATCTCAAATCGGATTGTTTTTTTTAAATCTTCTGCCATGTCTCAAATGTAGGTGTTTTGTCCACTTGCCAGGTATGTCAAATCTTGGTGTTTTCCTACTTGCTGCTGTCTCTCATATTTAGGCATTTTTCCCGCTAGCCAGGTGTCTCAAAACTGATTGTTATCCTACTTGCTGCTATGTCTCTAATGTAGGAATTTTTCCCAGTAGAAAGGTATCTCAAATCTGAGTGTTTTCCTACTTGCTGCTGTGTCTCATCTTTAGGTGTTTTCCCACTAAACAAGTATCTCAAATCTTAGTGTTTTCCTACTTGCTGCTGTGTCTCAAATGTAGGTGTTTCTCCCACTTGCCATGTATCACAAATCTGAGTGTTTTTTACTTGCTGCTCTGTCTCGCCTTTAGAAATGTTTCCCAATATCAGCTATATTAAATCTGAGTGTTTTCGTACTTGCTGCTGTACCTGAAATTTAGGCATTTCCCCACCAGTCAGGTATCTAAAATCGGATTGTTTTTTTAAATGTTCTGCCGTGTCCCAAATGTAGGTGTTTTGTCCACTTGCCAGGTATCTCAAATCTTGGAGTTTTTCTACTTGCTGCTGTGTCTCGAATTTGTGCACTTCTCACACTTTCCAGGTATCACAAATCTGAGTGTTTTTCTACTTGCTGCTGTGTCTCATATTCAGGCATTTTTCCCACTAGCCAGGTACTTGCTGCCATGTATCTAATGTAGGCATTTTTCCCAGTAGAAACGTATCTCAAATTGCAGTGTTTTTTGACTTGCTGCTCTGTCTCGTATTTAGACATTTTTCCCAATTTCAGGTATCTTAAATCTGAGTGTTTTCCTACTTGCTGCTGTGTCTCGAATTTTGGTGTTTCCCCACTCGCCAAGGATCTCAAATCTGAGTGTTTTCCTACTTGCTGCTGTACCCCAAATTTGGGCATTTCCCCACTAGCCAGGAATAACAAATGTGAGTGTTTTCCTACTTGCTGCTGTTGTCCTAATAAACACTGTTTCTATGTTGTGGCAGTAGGAAACATCCTGAAGCCACAATTTTGCATTGTGTGGGCGGCCCCATTCCCATGTCATGGCTACCCTTCTGCACACCAGAACTAAAAGCAGTCCCGCAAGTCACCTCACAGTGGGCTCTAGGGGCTTTGCACATTTGTACAGTAGTGCTATAAGGGGGCTCCACTTCAGCGGTTCCCCAATTATCAGTGATATCTAGGGCAACACCTCTGACCAGAACTGATTGAATCTGTGGCATTCCCATTCCAGGTGGAAGAACCCGGTTAGGGTTTGACCATATCTAGTGCATGCCTCTGGGATGGACTGAAAATGTCTGTGTAGTTTGGCTGGAGTGTGATATGTCTGTTGTACAAAGTTAAAATGAATAAGCTTTTTACTGAAATTGGGGGAGACTTTCTGGGTCTGCCTCAGTATGTAGGCCCAGCCCTCATCTACAATGGAGTCTCCTAGAGTTGTTTCCCACCTTTTCCTCAGGCTTTCCATCCCTCCCGACTTATCTACCATCAGGTTGTTATAGATTTGTGAGATCAACCGGCCCTCCCTTTGTGTCTGAATCACCCCGTGTAATAGATGCCAGCTTGTGCTGGGAATGAGGGAAAGAAAGACTTGAATGTGTATTGAAGTTGGAAGTACAGAAATATGTCAAGGGCAGAGTCGGCTCCTCGCTCTTTTACCATTTGGATAATAAGAAACTCACTGTCCACAAACAGGTCTCTCGAATATAGGTGTTTCCCCACACTTGCCAGGTATCTCAAATCTGATTGTTTTTTCATTTGCTGCTGTGTCTCAAACGTAGGTAATTTTCTGACTTAGCAGGTATTTCAAATCTTATCCTACTTGATGCTGTGTCTTGAATTTCTGTTTTTTTTCCTAGTAGCCAGGTATGTCAAATTTCGTATCTTCTGACTTACTGTTTTGTCTCATATTTAAGAGTTTTTCTCACTAGCCAGTATCTCAAATATGAGTGTTTTCCTACTTGCTGCTGTGTCTCAAATGTAGGTGTTTTCCCACTGGCCAAGTTTCTTAAATCCAAGTGTTTTCCTACTTGGTGCTGTACCTCAAATTTTGACATTTCGCTCACTAGCCAGGTATCTCAAATCTGAGTGTTTTCTTAATTGCTGCTGTTTCTCCCATATAGGTGTTTTCCCACACTTGCCATGTATCTCAAATCTGATTGTTTTTTCATGTGCTGCCATGTCTCAAATGTAGCTGTTTTGCCCACTCAGCAGGTTTCTCAAATCTGATTGTTATCCTAATTGATGTTGTGTCTCAAATTTCGGCCTTTTGCCTAGTAGCCAGATATCTCAAATCTATATGTTTTTTTACTTGCTAGCGTGTCTCATATTTAGGAGATTTTTTCTCTAGCCAGGTATCTCAAATCTGAATGCTTGGCTACTTGCTGCTTTGTCTCAAATTTAGACATTATTCCCACTAGCCAGGTCTCTCTAATCTGAGTGTTTTCCTACTTTCTGCTGTGTCTCGAATATGGGTGTTTCCCCCCACTTGCCAGGTATCTCAAATCTGATTGTTTTATCATTTGCTGCCGTGTCTCAGATGTAGGTATTTTGCCCACTTAGCAAGTATCTCAAATCTGAGTGTTATCCTACTTGCTGGCGTGTCTCATATTTAGGAGATTTTTTCTCTAGCCAGGTATCTCAAATCTGAATGTTTTTTCATTTGCTGCTTTGCCCACTTAGCAGGTCATCTGAGTGTTATCCTGAGTGTTATCCTAATTGATGCCGAGTCTTGAATGTCAGCATTTTTCCTTGTAGCCAGGTATCTCAAATCTACATGTTTTCCTACTTGCTAGCATGTCTCATATTTAGGAGATTTTTTCTCTAGCCAGGTATCTCAAATCTGAATGTTTTCCTACTTGTTGCTTTGTTTCAAAATTAGACATTATACCCACTAACCAGGTATCTCAAATCTGAGAGTTTTCCTACTTGCTGCTATGTCTCAATTGTAGGTGTTTTGTCCACTTGTCAGGTATCTCAAATCTGATTGTTTTTTTATTTGCTGTTGTTTCTCAAATGTAGGTGTTTTGCCCACTTAGTAGGTATCTCAAATCTGAATGTTATCCTAATTGATGCAGTGTCTCGAATTTCAGCATTTTATCTAGTATCCAGGTATCTCAAATCTACGTGTTTTACTACTTGCTGCCATGTCTCACATTTAGGAGTTTTTCTCACTAGCCAGGTATCTCAAATCTGATAGTTTACTCATTTGCTGCTGTGTCTCAAATTCAGGTGTTTTGCCCACTTGGAAGGTATCTCAAATCTGAATGTTTTTCTACTTGCTGCTGTGTCCCAAATGTAGGCATTTATCATACTAGCCAGATATCTCAAGTGTTTTCCTACTTGCTGCTGTGTGTTTTCCTACTTCCTGCTGTGTCTGGAACAAAGGTGTTTTCCACTTGCCAGGCATCACAAATCAGGGTGTTTTCCTACTGACCGCTGTGTCTGATACTTAGACATTTTTCCCACTCGCCAGGTATCTCAAATCTGAGTGTTTTCTTACTTGCTGCTATGTCTCGAATTTGCACTTTTTTCCGACTAACCAGGTATCTCAAAACTGAGTGTTTTCCTACTTGCTGCTGTGTCTCGAATATAGGTGTTTCCCCCAACTTGCCAGTTATCTAAAATCTGAGTGTTACCTTAATTGATGCTGTGTTTTGAATTTCTGAGTTTTTTCTAGTAGCCAGGTATCTCAAATCTACGCATTTCATACTTGCTGGCGTGTCTCATATTTAGGAGTTTTTCTCACTAGCCAGGTATCTAAAATCTAAATGTTTTCCTACTTGCTGCTTTGTCTCAAATTTGGACATTTTCCCACTAGCCAGGTATCTCAAATCTGAGTGTTTTCCTACTTGCTGTTGTGTCTCAATTTTAGGTGTTTCTCCTACTTGCCAGGAATCTCAAATCTGATTGTTTTTTTCATTTGCTGCCGTGTCTCAAATGTAGGTATGTTGCCCACTTCGCAGGTATCTCAAACCTGAGTGTTTTCCTACTTGCTACTGTGTCTTGAATTTAGGTGTTTTCCCACTAGACAAGTATCTCAAAACTTAGTGTTTCCTACTTGCTGTTGTGTCTCGTATCTATACATTTTACCCACTAGCAGGTATCTTAAATCTGAGTGTTTTCTTACTTGCTGCTGTGTCTCCAAATTGTGGTGTTTCCCCACTTGCCAAGTATCTGTCTCCGAATTGTGGTGTTTCCCCAATTGGCAAGTATCTCATATCTGAGTGATTTCCAACTTGCTGCTGTACCTCATATTTAGGCTTTTTTCCCACTAGCCAGGTATCTCAAATCTGAGTCTTTTCCTACATGCTGGTGTGCCTCAGTTTTAGGTGTTTTGTCCACTTGCCAGGTATCAAAAATGTGGGTGTTTTCCTACCTGCTGCTGTGTCTCGAATTTGGGCATTTCTCCCATTTGGCAGGTATCACAAATCTGAGTGTTTTCAAACTTGCTGCAGCGTCTCGTATTTAGAAATTTTACCCAATAGCAGGTATCTTAAATCTGAGTGTTTTCTTACTTGCTGCTGTGTCTCAAATATAGGTGTTTCCATCCACATGCCAAGTATCTCAAGTTCGAGTGTTTTCCGACTCGCTGCTGTACTTCAAATTTAGGCATTTTCCCCACTAGTCAGGTATCTCACATCTGAGTGTTTTCCAACTTGGTGCTGTGTCTCAAATATCGGTCTTTCCATCCACATGCCAGGTATCTCAAATCGAGGGGAGGGGTGGAAGGGAGGGGGAAGAGTTTAGGACTGAGGTTCAGTCCCTGTGTTTGACCTGTTCTTTATAAAATTGCAATAAAAACAATTTGAAGAAAAAATAAAAGAAGGAAGATGGGTTAAATTTAAGTTTTATTGGGGTCTAGTATAAAAATACTGGAGGTGCGAAGTCTAGTTTCAAAATAAACTCCTGGACGTACACTCATGAAAGAGTTCTGCAAGTCACTGAAAGTGACAGTTTTTTCATGTCCTGCTGTGTCTCAAATGTATGTGTTTTCCCCACTTAGCAGGTATCTCAAATCTGAGTATTATCCTAATTGATGCTGTGTCTCGAATTTCTGCATTTTTCCTATTAGACAGGTATCTCAAATCTACGCTTTTCCTACTTGCTACCGTATCTCAGTTTTATTAGTTTTTCTCACTAGCCAGGTATCTCAAATCTCAATGTTTTCCAACCTGCTGCTTTGTCTCGAGTTTGGACATTTTTCCAACTATCCAGGTATCTCATATCTGAGTGTTGTCCTACTTGCTGCTGTGTCTCGAATCTAGGTGTTTTCTCACTAGCCAGCTAACTCAAATCTAACTGTTTTTCTTCTTGCTGCTGTCTCCCGAATTTAGGCATTCATCATACAAGCCAGATATTTCAAGTGTTTTCATACTCACTGTGGTGTCTGGGCCAAGAGTGTTTTCCTACTTGCTGCTGTGTCTCAAATTTAGTCATTTATCTCAAAACTGAGTGTTTTCCTGCTTGCTGCTGTGCCTGGAATGAAGGCATTTTCCCACTTGCCAGGTATCTATAATCTGAAGTTTTCTTACTTGCTGCTGCGTCTTTTACTCAGGCATTTTCCCACTACCCAGGTCTCTCAAAACTGAGTGTTATCCTACTTGCTGCTGTGTCTCAAATGTAGGCATTTTTCCCACTACAAAGGAATCTCAAATCTGAGTGTTTTCCTTCTTGCTCCTGTGTCTCCTATTGAGCCATTTTTCTCACTAGCCAGATATTTCAAAACAGCGTGTTATCCTACTTGCTGCAGTGTCTCAAATGTAGTTGTTTTGCCCACTTGCCAGGTATCTCAAATCTGAGTGTTTTCCTACTTGCTGCTGTTAAGTATTTTTGGGACTTTTCCCACTATCCATGTATCTCAAATCTTAGTGTTGTCATGCATGCTGATTTGTCTTGAATATGGGCATTTTCCCCACTAGTCAGATATCTGAAATCGGAGTGTTTTTTCTGCTTGCTGCTGTTTCTCGCATTTCTGCTTTTTTCCCCCCACCTGCCAGGTATCTCAAATCTGAGTGTTATCCTACTTTCTGCTATGTCTCTAATGTAGGCATTTTCCCAGTAGAAAGGTATCTCAAATCTGAGTGTTTTCCTACTTGCTGCTGTGTCTCAAATTTAGGTGTTTTCCCACTAGACAAGTCTCTCAAATCTTAGTGTTTTCCTAATTGCTGCTGTGTCTCAAATGTAGGTGTTTCTCCCACTTGCCATGTATCACAAATCTGAGTGTTTTTTTACTTGCTGCTCTGTCTCGCATTTAGAAATGTTTCCCAATATCAGGTATCTTAAATCTGAGTGTTTTCGTACTTGCTGCTGTACCTCAAATTTAGGCATTTCCCCACTAGTCAGGTATCTCAAATCTGACAGTTTTCCTCCTTTCTGCTGTCTCTCGAATAAAGGTTCTTACCTCCACTTGCCATGTACTGCAAATCTGATTGTTTTTTCATTTGCTGCTGTGTCTCAAATGTAGGCAATTTTCTAATTTAACAGGTATTTCAAATCTGAGTGTTATCCTAATTTATGCTGTTTCTCAAATTTCTGTGTTTTTCCTAGTAGCCAGGTATCTCAAATCTACGTGTTTTCCTACTTGCTGGCCTGTCTCATATTTAGGTGTTTTTCTCACTAGCCAGGTATCTCAGATCTGAATATTTTCCTACTTGCTGCTTTAACTCAAATTCAGACATTTTTCCCACTAGCCAGTTATCTCATATCTGAGTGTTTTCCTACTTGCTGCTCTGCCTTGAATTTAGGTATTTCTCACTAGCCAGGTATCTCAAATCTGAATGTTGTCTTACTTTCTGCTGTGTCTCAATTTTAGGTGTTTATCCCACTTGCCAGGAATCTCAAAACTGATTGTTTTTTCATGTGCTGCTCTGTCTCAAATGTTGGTGTTTTGCCACTTAGTAGGTATTTCAAATCTGAATGTTATCCTACTTGATGCTGTGTCTTGAATTTCTGTGTTTTTATTAGTAGCCAGGTATCTCACATCTATGTATTTTCCTACTTGCTTTTTCATCTCATATGTAAGAGTTTTTTTGACTAGCAAGGTATCCACATCTGAGAGTTTTCCTACTTGCTGTTGTGCCTCAACTTGAGGTGTTTTCCCACTAGCCAAGTATCTCAAATCCAAGTCTTTTCTTACTTGCTGCTGAACCTCAAATATTGGGATTTGCCCCACTAGCCAGGTATCTCAAATCTGAGTGTTTTCCTACTTGCGTTTGTCTCTCGAATATAGGTGTTTCCCCCACTTGCCACGTATCTGAAATATGATTGTTTTTTCATTTGCTGCCGTGTCTCAAATGTTGGTGTTTTGCCACTTAGCAGGTTCTTCAAATCTGAATGTTTTCCTATTTGATGCTGTGTCTTGAATTTCTGTTTTTTCCTAGTAGTCAGGTATCTCAAATCTACGTATTTTCCGACTTGCTGTTTTGTCTCATATTTAAGAGTTTTTCTCACTGGCCAGGTATCTTAAATCTGAGTGTTTTCCTACGGCCTGCTGTGTCTCAAATGTCAGTGTTTTTCCCACGAGCCAGGTATCTTAAATCTGAGTGTTTTCCTACTTGCTGATGTGTCTCAAATTGAGGTGTTTTCCCACTAGCCATGTATCTTAAATCCAAGTGTTTTCCTACTTGGTGCTGTGCCTCATATTTTGGCATTTCCCCCACTAGCCAGGTATCTCAAATCTGAGTGTTTTTCTTCTTGCTTCTGTCCCTCAAATATAGGTGTTTCCCCACTTGCCAGGTATCTCACATCTGATTGTTTTTTCATTTGCTGCCGTGTCTCAAATGTCAGTGTTTTTCCCACGAGCCAGGTATCTTAAATCTGAGTGATTTCCTACTGGCTGCTGTCTCTCAAATTTAGGTGTTTTCCACTAGACACATTTCTCAAATCTTAGTGTTTTCCTACTTGCTGCTGTGTCTCAAATGTAGGTATTTCTCCCGCTTGCCATTCATCACAAATCTGAGTGTTTTTTTTACTTGCAGCTATGTCTGAAATGTAGGCATTTTCCCACTACAAAGAAGTCTCAAATATGAGTGTTTTCCTACTTGCTGCTGTGTCTCCTATTCAGGCATTTTTCCTGCTAGCCAGATATCTCAAAACAGCGTGTTATCCTACTTGCTGCAGTGTCTCAAAGGTAGTTGTTTTGCTCCCTTGCCAGGTATCTCAAATCTGAGTGTTTTCTTACTTGCTGCTGTTACGTATTTTTGGGCACTTTTCCCGCTATCCATGTATCTCAAATCTTAGTGTTGTCCTGCATGCTGATTTGTCTTCAATATGGGCATTTTCCCCACTAGCCAGATATCTGAAATTTGAGTGTCTTTTCTGCTGTGTCTCGAATTTCTGCTTTTTCCCCCCACATGCCAGGTATCTCAAATCTGATTGTTTGTTCATTTGCTGCCATGTCTCAAATAGAGGTGTTTTGCCCACTTAGCAGGTATCTCAAATCTGAGTGTTATCCTAATTTATGCTGTGTCTCGAATTTCTGTGTTTTTCCCGGTAGCCAGGTATCTCAAATCTACGCGTTTCCTACTTCCTGGCGTGTCTCATATTTAGGAGTTTTTGTCACTAACCAGGTATCTCAAATCTGAATGTTTTCCTACTTGCTGCTTTGTCTCAAATGTAGACATTTTTCCCACTAGCCAGGTATCTCAAATCTGGGGGTTTTCCGACTTGCTTCTGCGAGCATTGATAGACACCGGGGCGGAGGCCTCTCTGATTCATGGCAATCCAGCACGATTCAAAGGCAAACAATTTACTATTATAGGTCTCGGGGGGAAAGGAGACCCCTGCAGTACAAACTGAAGTGGAGATGAAAATAGGCAATTTGAATAGGCAGAAATACCAAGTGTTGATTGTTCCATACCTAAGTACATAATTGGCTTTGACATGCTGGAAGGGTTGACTTTGGGACTTGGAGTTAAAACGTACCAGTTTGGGGTGAGTGAATTGACCTGCACACCCATTACCGTAGGCAAATTGAAGATGCCCCCAGTGCAAGTGTCTGTGGCAACCAAGCGGGTAGCAATGAAGCAATACCGCATTCCTGGGAGGCACAAGGACATTTCAGACACCATCAAAGGGTACGTGGAGGCGGGTGTGTTACGCCCTATCACCACTGCATGGAACAATCCTCTCTGGCCTATTAAAAAGGGGGATGGGTCTTGGAGGATAACGGTGGATTACCGTAAGTTGAATAAACACACTCCTCCCTTAGTGCCCGCGGTCCCAGATGCCATTACCTTGATTGAGAATGTCCAAAAGTTTGAGGGGACTTGGTATGCAGTGGTAGATATAGCAAATGCATTTTTCTCTGTGCCAATTGCTGAAGAGTGCCAAGAGCAGTTTGCATTTTCTTGGAGCGGGCGTCAGTACACCTTTACAAGGTTACCTATGGGGTATATACGTAGCCCGACTATCTGTCACCGGCTGGTGGCAGAGCACTTAGACAAGATCCTGTGTAAACCTGACATACAAATCTCTCACTACATTGATGATATTTTGATTCAGGGCAAGGATGAGCACAGTGTACAAAACCAGTTAGAAGTCATTATGGAAGGGAGGGAGATTAACCCAAATAAAATTCAAGGCCCAGCTGAAACAGTGATATTCCTAGGCATTCAGTGGCATAATGGGCATCGAGAAATGGTGCCGAAGGCCCGACAGAAAATACTTGAGTTCACCACTCCAATGAACAAAAAGCAAGCTCAGCAGTTTATAGGGCTGTTTGGGTTTTGGAGACAGCACATTCCCCATTTAGGGCAGATACTGGCCCCCCTCTACGAAGTGACACGAAAGAAATATGAGTTTCAGTGGGGGGAAGAGCAGCAGAAAGCATTTGATTTAGCAAAAGACACTGTGCAGCAGGTGCTTGATTTATGGCCATTGAAGGAAGGCGAAGTGGAATTGAATGTGTCTGTACAAGACAATTATGCTAACTGGAGTGTGTGGCAGAAACAGGACAGGAAACATGTGCCATTGGGGTTCTGGAGTCGTAAGTTACCCTATGCTGGTAACTCATACACTCCGTTTGAGAAGCAGTTGCTGGCATATTATTAGGCCCTTGTTGATACAGAGCAAATGACGGTGGGCCATGATGTATTGATGAGGCCAGAAATACCGATTATGCAATGGGTACTGAGCTCTCCTAAAACACATAGAATAGTATATGCTCAAGAAGCCAGCATAATTAAATGGAAATAGTACATTCAAGAAAGAGCCAAATCAGGGAAGGGTGGAGTTGCGAAATTAAATGAGCAAGTAGCCAACATACCGCCCTCAACTTACATACCACCGGAGGTGCCTGAAAAACGCGAGACTCCCGTGAAGTGGGGAGTACCTTATAGCGATTTGACCGTGGAGCAGACAGAGCATGCCTGGTTCACGGATGGCTCAGCCCGATATGTGGGAACTGAGCGATACTGGAAAGCAGTGTCGTACAATCCCAAGACAAAAAAGATTTTGACAACGTCAGGGAAAGGGAAGAGCAGTCAGTTTGCAGAGCTTTACACAGTTTACCAGGCATTGAAACAAGAGACCCTGGTGGATGTCATTTGTACACGGATTCATGGTCAGTGGCGAATGGGTTGGCGGTGTGGTTGCCAACCTGGCAAAAGAATGGGTGGAAGATTCATTCAAAAGGGTTGTGCTGAAAAGAACTGTGGCAAGATATTGCAGAAATGTTATCACAAAGTGAAGTCACTGTGTATCATGTGGACGCCCATTGTGCTACAGACTCATTAGAACGTTGGTTTAATTCTGTTGCAGATGAACACACCAAGATTTCATCTGTGGATGCGGAGGCTCAGGAAGACGATTTGGAGGGTTTGGCTAAGTGGGCTCCCCAGAAATGTGGGCACCTTGGAAAAAAGGCTACTATCAGTTGGGCACAAGCTCAAGGAATCAGTATTCCTTTAGAGGTAGTGAAAACGATCATTTTGCATTGTCCAGTGTGCCAACACCAACAGCATAGGCCTATCCCTCAGATTGTTTGGGGTACATTGCGAAGAGGAAAACTACCAGGTCAAATTTGGCAAATTGATTATATCGGTCCCCTGCCAATCAGTAAAGGTTGTCAGTATGCATGCACTATTGTGGATACATACTCAGGATACATGATGGTTTTGCGTGCAACCGCGCCACACAACTGAACACCATTAGGTTGTTAGATCAGATCATATTGCATTACGGAGTGCCTTTGCAGATTCAAAGTGACAATGGGTCACGCTTCAAAGGCAAATTGATACAGGAATATTGTCAGGAAAAGAGCATTGAGTGGCTCTACCATGTGCCTTAGTACCCTGCCGCTTCAGGGCTGATTGAACGAATGAATGGGTTGTTGAAAGAACAGCTGCGCAAATCTGGAGATGGCAATTTGGCAGGCTGGCGTGATCGTGTATTTGATGCAGTGTAAGTGCTAAACAATAGGCCTGTGAATGAGCATGAAATTCTTTTGATGCGGCTAATCACTCCTGCTTTACAGATCCAACCCAACTCAGTCAGAGAAACCCTATTGTACTGGGAAATTACCCCGGGTTCTTTAGCTCCCTATCGGGCGACTCCAGAGTCAGCAGGGGTAGACTTGCATTCCCATGAGGAAATCAGATTAGACCCAAGAGGGATGGTTGTAATTGAAACAGGGATTGGAGTACAAATTCCCCCAGAGCATATGCGATGGATTGCCCCTAGATCTGGCCTAGCATTGAAGGGAGTTCAGGTGTTGGAAGGGGTAATTGATGCCGAGATCAAAGTCATCCTGATGAATAGTGGGTACCAATTGTTACCGATCCACAAGGGCGATCGGGTGGCCCAACTGATTATTATCCCTGTTAAGTTGTCCATGATTAAGAAGGGGGAGCCTCCTACAGTGTTAACTTCCCGTGGGGATCGTGGTTTTGGCTCTTCAGACGGTATGGTACCGGGTGCGAAGGTGTGGGTGGAAAGGCCAAGTGGCCCACCAGTGCCCGCAAATGTCATTGCATAAATCAAAGACCAAGTAGTTTTAGTAATGGAGCCCGGTAGAAAGAAATGGCAATATGTGCCCACAGACAAATGTTACCTGAGAGAGTGATTTACAACACTGATATCTCTTGTCTGTGTTTGCCTTGTAGATCCTGTGTCTGGCTGGTGTAATTGTGGGACTAAATGGACTCTGTTCGGGAGAGATAAACGGCATGCTGCTACCAATGAAAAATGTCACATCTGTGCCAGCGATCAAGGAGAAACTGATAATGATGAGTAATGATGTCCAAAAGCAGCCCTATGCCGATGCCGAAAAGCCAGCCAGACTGAAGACATGGATTCATGAAATTCGGCAAACACGTCAGGCGCAAGTGAAAACAACATTGATACCAGTTATGAGAGAAGCATCTTCAGGAAGGCGAAAATATGCTCCCATGAACACCCAAACAGAGAATATGTGGACATACCTGGCACAAGAGGTGCCCAACATTACGCACTTTTGCCTTACTTACGTGCCCAATGCTGAAGCCTTACTGTCTACGTGCTTAGTAGCAGTGCCGACGCCAGTATATTTTCGGCGTCACGCACAATGATTCTTTGGTTCAAGATTCCGCTATCAGGCAATCCTTTTCCGTCTATGAGTACTGCAGGTTTTGCCAGGAAACAGATCGCAAATGGAGAAATTTGACACATATTATAACCTATAATATAACTCAAGATGATGTGTGTTACCTTATGGCGTGCAATGCAAAAGAAATGGGCAAATGCCAACAGCTTAATTTAACCAAACAGCAAAATCAAACTGTGTTCGAGAAACGATTGTGCTCACGAATTCCACGCACATGTACCAGTGTGAATAACACTATGGGCCTCATTACACGGTAGGCGGTAAACCATGGCGCTATTAGCGCCATGGTTCATGCCGGTAAATTACCGGTACCGCCTTGGAGGAAAGGGGAATTACCGCCCTATTCCAAGGTTGGGAAGGCGGTAATTCCTCCTTCCTCCATTGCCCTTCCCCATTCCCATTTTTGCCCCATAGGGCATAATGGGAATGGGGAAGGTGCTAATTACGGTACCGCAATTTGCGGTACCGTTGTTAGCACCCTGGTCCCTTTGCGGGTTGGATTTTTAACGCCTGCAAAAAGCAGGCGTTAAATTCCCCAACCCGCAAAGGGACCTCGTAGTAAGGCGGTAAGGATTTACCGGTACCGGTAAAATACCAGTAAACCCTTACCGCCTACCGGATAATGAGGCCCTATGTCTTGTAATCATACAGTGATAGCTGCCAATCATCTGAATCATGTGAAACTTCCAACAGGATGGCTCTTTTCATGTGGCGACATCACATACACTTATATTCCAGCTAACATTTCTGGATGTCCATGTGCCTTAACTCTATTAGGACTAATGATGTTCCCTTTGCACCCAGCGATGTCTCGAGGCAAAAGGTCAACTTTTGAGTCTGTGGGTCTATCCCCCGATTGTGATTCACATGTGCATTTGCTATCATAAGCTGAGGTTATAGCATTAACCCTTTCATTAGTGGGAGTTTGGGGTTTAGCTGCTGGGGGTTACAAATCTTTGATCAAATTAGCATGTTTAGTAGTCAAAGGACTCAATCATACTTCTCAGGCGTTAGAAGAGTTACTCCTTGATAGCAAGGTTATTAGAAAAGCAACTTTGCAAAACAGGACTGCTGTTGATTATCTATTTCTAAAGCATAATTTAGGTTGTAACGCAGTTGAAGGTATGTGTTGTTTCAATCTAAGTGACCATTCACGATCCATTGAAAGTCATATTCAAGGTTTGAGGGATCTCATTTCTCAAGTGTCCCAAGATCATAATGGGTCGGTTTCAGAGACTGGCTCCTCTGCCACTGGACTATGGAAGATAAATATCCAAGGGTGGAATTGTTATGCTTGAGCTAAAACATGGCGCTGCTGCGCAGTGTATTCTGGGAGCACTCAGAGCCATAAAGGATATTTACTTCATGCCGCTGAGAAAAGCTGTACTCATTTTGCTGAGAGCTCGATTTATTTTGCTGAAGAAAACATGTTTTCCAAACCTGGTATGCAGTCAAGGACATTCTGCAGGGAAATCTGGCTTTGTTATGTCTTGTTATGAGTCATGGGACTGTTTCCATGGCGCTTGTTTTTAGAGGAGGGAAACGCTTTGCTCCTTGAGGTTACTGTCGGTTGACCCAGCTGGCAACCAACGGTTGCCCATCAGTGCGCAAGTGCATTTGCCAGAAGGTTCGAGAAAAGACCACGCCTTTTTGAGGAGTGCATATATGCGGAACCCCTCAACGGTCAGACGGGACAAGTACAAAGACCTCAGTCGGAGGGGGGATGCTTACGTCTGGCATACCTGTGGGCTGTTGTGCTCTCGGCCTGGCTGTTATCGGGGTCTTCCAGCCGCTTCTGGCGAGATGAGGGATTCAGTTACGCCCACTGTGATGTATTTTCTTTTGAATTCTCTGTCTTTTCTGTCATTTATTTCTGTGTTATCACTTGTTGCTTCCAAGCTTTGAATAAATAGCCGTATAAATGATGATTATTTTCTAAGAGTGTGTGTGGTTGAAAGTCATTGCGTCGTCTACCTGCGTTTAAACTATTGGCTCCGTAATTGCACTGGTGATTAATGACTGTCCGTGCACTCTGGGGGAGCAATACACTGTTTCATCTCATATTTAAGAGTTTTTTTGACTAGCAAGGTATCCACCTCTGAGTGTTTTCCTACTTACTCTTGTGCCTCAAATTGAGGTGTTTTCCCGCTAGCCAAGTATCTCAAATCCGAGTCTTTTCTTACTTGCTGCTGTACCTCAAATATTGGGATTTCCCCCACTAGCCAGGTATCTCAAATCTGAGTGTTTTCCTACTTGCTTTTGTCTCTCGAATATAGGTGTTTCCCCCACTTGCCAAGTATCTCAAATCTGATAGTTTTTTCAAATGCTGCTGTGTCTCAAATGTAGGTGTTTTCCCACTTAGTAGGTATCTCAAATCTGAGTGTTATCCTAATTGATGCTGTGTCTCGAATTTCTGCCTTTTTTCTAGAAGCCAGGTATCTAACATCTTTGTGTTTCCTACTTGCTGACGTATCTCATATTTAGGAGTTTTTCTCACTGGCCAGGTATCTCAAATTTGAGTGTTTTCCTACTTGCCGCTTTTTCTCGAAAATAGGTGTTTCCGCCCACTTGCCAGCTATCTCTAATCTGATTGTTTTTTCATTTGCTGCTGTGTCTCAAATGTAGGTATTTTACCCACTTAGCAGGTATTTCAAATCTGAGTGTTATCCTAATTAATACTGTGTCTCAAATTGAGGTGTTTTCCCACTTGCCAAGTATCTCAACTCCAAGTGTTTTCTTACTTGCTCCTGTACCTCAAATTTTGGCATTTCCCCCACTAGCCAGGCATCTCAAATTGGAGTGTTTTCCTACTTGCTTCTGTCTCTCGAATATAGGTGTTTCCCCCTCTTGCCAGGTATCTCAAATCGTATTTTTTTTTCATCTGTTGCTGTGTCTGAAATGTAGGTATTTTACTCACTTAGCAGGTATTTCAAATCTGAGGGTTATCCTAATTAATGTTGTTTCTCAAATGTAGGCCTTTTTCCACTTAGAAGGTATCTCAAATATGAGTGTTATCCTAATTGATGCTGTTTGTCGAATTTCTTTGTTTTTTCTAGTAGCCAGGTTTCTCAAATCTACGCGTTGTCTACTTGCTGGCGTGTCTCATATTTAACAGTTTTTCTCACTAGCAACGTATCTCAAATCCGAATGTTTTCCTACTTGCTGATTTGTCTTGAATTTAGACATTTTTCGCACTAGCCAGGTATCTCAAATCTGAGTGTTTTCCTACTTGCTGCTGTACCTCAAATTTCGGCATTTCCCCCACTAGCCAAGTATCTCAATTCTGAGTATTTTACTACTTGCTGTTGTCTCTCGAATATAGGTGTTTCCCCCACTTGCCAGGTATCTCAAATCTGAGTGTTATCTTAATTGATGCAGTGTCTCAAATTTCTGCTTTTTTCATAGTAACCAGGTATCTCAAATCTACATGTTTTACTACTTGCTGCTGTGTCTCATATGTAGGATTTTGTCTCACTAGCCATGTATCTTAAATCTGAATGTTTTAATATGTGCTGCTTTGTCTCAAATGTAGGTATTTTTCCCACTAGCCAGGTATCTAGAATACTGATTTTTATTCCTATTTACTGCTCTGTCTCAATTTAGGTGTTTCTCCCGCTTGCCATGTATCTCAAATCAGATTGTTTTTTTTTATTTGCTGCCATGTCTCAAATCTATGTGTTTTGGCCACCTAGCAGGTACTCAAATCTGATTGTTATCCTACTTGATGCTGTGTCTTTAATTTTAGTGTTTTTGCTAGTAGCCAGATATCTCAAATCTACGTGTTTTCCTACTTGCTGCTGTACCTCAAATTTAGGCGTTTCCCCCACTTGCCAGGTATATCAAATCTGAGTGTTTTACTACTTGCTTCTGTCTCTCGAATATAGGTGTTTCCCCCCCACTTACCAGGTATCTCAAATCTGATTGTTTTTTTCATTTGCTGCTGTGTCTCAAATGTAGGTGTTTTGCCCACTTAGCAGGTATCTCAAATTTGAGTGTTATCTTAATTGATGCAGTGTCTCGAATGTCTACATTTTTCCTAGTAGCCAGGGATCTCAAATCTACGTGTTTTACTACTTGCTGCCATGTCTCATATTTAGGAGCTTTTCTCACTAGCCAGGTATCTTAAATCTGAATGTTTTCATATGTGCTGCTTTCTCCCGAATTTAGGCATTTTTCCCACTAGCCAGGTATCCAGAATACTGAGTTTTTTTATATTTGCTGCTGTGTCTCAATTTAGGTGTTTCTCCCTTTTGCCAGGTATCACAAATCAGAGTGTTTTCCTACTGCCTGCTGTGTCTCATATTAAGGCATTTTTCCCACTAGCCAGGTATCTCAAATTTGAGAGATATCCTAATTGCTGCTGTGTCTCAATTTTAGGTGTTTTGTCCACTTGCGAGGTATCTCAAATCTGGGTGTTTTCCTACTTGCAGTTGTGTCTCGAATTTGGGCAATTCTCCCACCTGCCAGGTATCACAAATATGAGTGTTTTCCTACTTGCTGTGTCTCATGTTTAGGCATTTTTTTGACTAGCCAGGTATCTCAACACTGAGTGTTATCCTATTTGCGGCTATGTCTCAAATTTAGGCATTTTTTCCACTAGAAAGGTATCTCCAATTTGAGTGTTTTCCTACTTCCTGCTGTGTCTCAAATGTAGGTGTTTTCCCACCAGACAAGTATCTCAAATCTGAGTGTTTTCCTACTTGCTGCTGTGTCTCAAATGTAGGTGTTTCTCCAACTTGCCATATATCACAAATGTGAGTGTTTTCTTACTTTCTGCTCTGTCTTATATTTAGGCATTTTACCCAATAGCAGGTATATTAAATTTGAGTGTTTTCTTACTTTCTGCTGTGTCTTGAATTGTGGTGTTTCCCCACTTGCCAAGTATATCAAATCCAACTGTTTTCCTACTTGCTGCTGTACCTCAAATTTAGCCATTTCCTCCACTAGCCAGGAATCTCAAATCTGAGTTTTTTCCTACTTGCTGATGTGTCTCATAGATAGCCATGTTTCCCAACTAGCCAGGTATCTCAAATCTGAGTGTTTTCCTACTTGCTGCTGTGTCTCGAATTAACGTGTTTCCCACTAGCCAGGTTTCTCAAATTTGATTTTTTTTTCATTTGCTGCATGTCTCAATTGTAGGTGTTTTGCCCACGTGGCAGGCATCTCCAAACTGAGTCTTATCCTACTTGCTCTGTGTCTCAAATTTAGGCGTTTTTCCTAGTTGGCACATTTCTCAATTCTGAGTGATTTCCTACTTGCTGCTGTGTCATGTGTCATGCATTTAGGCTTTTCTCCCAGTTGCCAGGTATCACACATCTGAATGTTTTCCTACTTCCTGCTGTGTCTCTTATTTAGGTGTTTTCCCACTAGCCAGGTATCTAAAATCTGAATGTTTTCCTACTTGCTGCTGTGTCTCGATTTAGAAATTGTTCCCTCTAGCCAGGTATCTCAAATCTGAATGTTTTCCTACTTGCTGCTGTCTCTCAATTTTAGGTGTTTCTCTCACTTACCAGATGTCTCAAATCTGATCATGTTTTCATTTGCTGCCGTTTCACAAATGCAGGTATTTTGACAATTTAGCAGATATCTCAAATCTGAGTGTCATCCTACTTGATGCTGTGTCTCGATTATCAGCATTTTTCCTAGTAGCCAGGTATCTCAAAATTATGTTTTTTCCTACTTGCTGTTGTGTCACATATTTAGGAGTTTTCCCACTAGCCACGTATCTCAAATAAGAATGCTTTCCTACTTGTTGCTTGTCTCGAATTCAGGCATTTTTTCACTAGAAAGGTATATGAAATCGGAGTATTTTCCTTCTTACTGCTATACTTCAAATGTAGGTGTATCTCCGACTTGCCAGGTATCTCAAATCTAAGTGTTCTTTTTTCATTTGCTGCTGTGTCTCATATTTAGGAATTTTCCCACTAGCCAGGTATCTCAAAACAGAGTGTTTTCTTACTTGCTGCTCTGTCTCAAATGCAGGTGTTTTCACTACTAACAAGGTATCTCAATTATGAGTGTGTTTCTACTTGCTGCTGTGTCTAGAATTTAGTTGTTTTCCCATGAGCCTGGTTTCTCAAAACTGAGTGTTTTTTTCATTTGCTGCTCCGTCTCAACATGAGGTGTTTACCAACTAGACAGGTATCTTACATCGGTGTGTTTTCCTACTTGCTGCTATGTCTTGTAGTTAGGTGTTTTTCCCACTAGCAGGTATCTAAAATCTGATTGTTTTTTCATTTGCTGCATCTCTCAATTGTAGGTGTTTTGACCACGTGTCAGGCATCTAAAATCTGAGTGTTGTCCTACTGACTGCTATGTCTTGAATTTCAGCATTTCTCCCACTTGCCAGGTATCTCAAATCTGAGTGTTTTCCTACTTGCTGTTGTGTCTTGAATATGGGTGTTTTACCACTTGACAGGTATCTAAAATCTGAATGTTTTCCTACTTGCTGCTGTGTCTCGATTTAGAAATTGTTCCCTCTAGCCAGGTATCTCAAATCTGAATGTTTTCCTACTTGCTGCTGTCTCTCAATTTTAGGTGTTTCTCTCACTTACCAGATGTCTCAAATCTGATCATGTTTTCATTTGCTGCCGTGTCACAAATGCAGGTATTTTGACAACTTAGCAGATATCTCAAATCTGAGTGTCATCCTACTTGATGCTGTGTCTCGAATATCAGCATTTTTCCTAGTAGCCAGGTATCTCAAAATTATGTTTTTTCCTACTTGCTGTTGTGTCACATATTTAGGAGTTTTCCCACTAGCCACGTATCTCAAATAAGAATGCTTTCCTACTTGTTGCTTGTGTCGAATTCAGGCATTTTTTCACTAGAAAGGTATATGAAATCGGAGTATTTTCCTTCTTACTGCTATACTTCAAATGTAGGTGTATCTCCGACTTGCCAGGTATCTCAAATCTAAGTGTTCTTTTTTCATTTGCTGCTGTGTCTCATATTTAGGAATTTTCCCACTAGCCAGGTATCTCAAAACAGAGTGTTTTCTTACTTGCTGCTCTGTCTCAAATGCAGGTGTTTTCACTACTAACAAGGTATCTCAATTATGAGTGTGTTTCTACTTGCTGCTGTGTCTAGAATTTAGTTGTTTTCCCATGAGCCTGGTTTCTCAAAACTGAGTGTTTTTTTCATTTGCTGCTCCGTCTCAACATGAGGTGTTTACCAACTAGACAGGTATCTTACATCGGTGTGTTTTCCTACTTGCTGCTATGTCTTGTAGTTAGGTGTTTTTCCCACTAGCAGGTATCTAAAATCTGATTGTTTTTTCATTTGCTGCATCTCTCAATTGTAGGTGTTTTGACCACTTGTCAGGCATCTAAAATCTGAGTGTTGTCCTACTGACTGCTATGTCTTGAATTTCAGCATTTCTCCCACTTGCCAGGTATCTCAAATCTGAGTGTTTTCCTACTTGCTGTTGTGTCTTGAATATGGGTGTTTTACCACTTGCCAGATCTCTCAAATCTGAGTGTTTTCCTACTTGCTACTGCACTTAAAATTTAGGTGTATCTCCAACTTGCCAGGTATCTCAAAGCTAAGTTTTTTTTTTTCATTTGCTTATGTGTCTCATATTTAGGCATGTTTCCCTCTAGCCATGTATCTCAAATCTGAGTGTTGTACTACTTTCTGCTCTGTCACGTATTTAGGCATGTCTCCCAGTTGCAAGGTATCACAAATCTGAATGCTTTTCCTACTTCCTACTGTGTCTCGTATTTAGGTGTTTTCCCCACTAGCCAGATAGCTCAAATCTGAATGTTTTCCTACTTGCTGCTGTGTCTCGATTTAGACATTTTTCCCACTAGCCAGGTGTCTCAAATCTGAATGTTTTCCTACCTGCTGCTGTCTCTCAAATTTAGCTGTTTCTCCCACTTGCCAGGTATCTCAAAGCTGAGTGTTGTCCTACTTGCTGCTGTGTCATGCATTTAGGCATGTCTCCCAGTTGCCAGGTATCACAAATCTGAATGTTTTCCTACTTCCTGCTGTGTCTCGATTTAAAAATTGTTCCCTCTAGCCAGGTATCTCAAATCTGAATGTTTTCCTACTTGCTGCTGTCTCTCAATTTTAGGTGTTTCTCGCACTTACCAGATATCTCAAATCTGATCATTTTTTCATTTGCTGCCGTGTCACAAATGCAGGTATTTTGACAACTTAGCAGATATCTCAAATCTGAGTGTCATACTACTTGATGCTGTGTCTCGAATATCAGCATTTTTCCTAGTAGCCAGGTATCTCAAAATTATGTTTTTTCCTACTTGCTGTTGTGTCACATATTTAGGAGTTTTCCCACTAGCCTCGTAACTCAATTAAGAATGCTTTCCTACTTGTTGCTTGTCTCGAATTCAGGCATTTTTTCACTAGAAAGGTATATGAAATCGGAGTATTTTCCTTCTTACTGCTATACTTCAAATGTAGGTGTATCTCCGACTTGCCAAGTATCTCAAATCTAAGTGTTCTTTTTTCATTTGCTGCTGTGTCTCATATATAGGAATTTTCCCACTAGCCAGGTATCTCAAAACAGAGTGTTTTCTTACTTGCTGCTCCGTCTCAAATGCAGGTGTTTTCACTACTAACAAGGTATCTCAATTATGAGTGTGTTTCTACTTGCTGCTGTGTCTAGAATTTAGTTGTTTTCCCATGAGCCTGGTTTCTCAAAACTGAGTGTTTTTTTCATTTGCTGCTCCGTCTCAACATGAGGTGTTTACCAACTAGACAGGTATCTTACATCGGTGTGTTTTCCTACTTGCTGCTATGTCTTGTAGTTAGGTGTTTTTCCCACTAGCAGGTATCTAAAATCTGATTGTTTTTTCATTTGCTGCATCTCTCAATTGTAGGTGTTTTGACCACTTGGCAGGCATCTAAAATCTGAGTGTTTTCCTACTTGCTGTTGTGTCTTGAAAATGGGTGTTTTACCACTTGCCAGATCTCTCAAATCTGAGTGTTTTCCTACTTGCTGCTGCACTTAAAATTTAGGTGTATCTCCAACTTGCCAGGTATCTCAAAGCTAAGTTTTTTTTTCATTTGCTTATGTGTCTCATATTCAGGCATGTTTCCCTCTAGCCATGTATCTCAAATCTGAGTGTTGTACTACTTTCTGCTCTGTCACGCATTTAGGCATGTCTCCCAGTTGCAAGGTATCACAAATCTGAATGCTTTTCCTACTTCCTACTGTGTCTTGTATTTAGGTGTTTTCCCCACTAGCCAGGTAGCTCAAATCTGAATGTTTTCCTACTTGCTGCTGTGTCTCGATTTAGAAATTTTTCCCACTAGCCAGGTGTCTCAAATCTGAATGTTTTCCTACCTGCTGCTGTCTCTCAAATGTAGCTGTTTCTCCCACTTGCCAGGTATCTCAAAGCTGAGTGTTGTCCTACTTGCTGCTGTGTCATGCATTTAGGCATGTCTCCCAGTTGCCAGGTATCACAAATCTGAATGTTTTCCTACTTCCTGCTGTGTCTCGATTTAAAAATTGTTCCCTCTAGCCAGGTATCTCAAATCTGAATGTTTTCCTACTTGCTGCTGTCTCTCAATTTTAGGTGTTTCTCGCACTTACCAGATATCTCAAATCTGATCATTTTTTCATTTGCTGCCGTGTCACAAATGCAGGTATTTTGACAACTTAGCAGGTATCTCAAATCTGAGTGTCATCCTACTTGATGCTGTGTCTCGAATATCAGCATTTTTCCTAGTAGCCAGGTATCTCAAAATTATGTTTTTTCCTACTTGTTGTTGTGTCACATATTCAGGAGTTTTCCCACTAGCCACATATCTCAAATAAGAATGCTTTCCTACTTGTTGCTTGTCTCGTATTCAGGCATTTTTTCACTAGAAAGGTATATGAAATCGGAGTATTTTCCTTCTTACTGCTATATTTCAAATGTAGGTGTATCTCCGACTTGCCAGATATCTCAAATCTGATTATTTTTTAATTTGCTGCCGTGGCACAAATGTAGGTATTTTTACAACTTAGCTGGTATCTCAAATCTGAGTGTCATCCTACTTGATGCTGTGTCTGAATATCAGCATTTTTCCAAGTAGCCAGGTATCACATATAAGAATGCTTTCCTACTTGCTGCTTTGTCTCGAATTCAGGCCTTTTTCTACTAGCAAGGTATTTCAAATCTGAGTGTTTTCCTATATGTAGCTGTACCTCACATTTATGCACATCAACCACGTACCAGGTGTCACAAATATGAGGGTATTTTCATTTGCTACTGTGTCTGAAATGGAGGCGTTTCTCCCACTTGCCATGTATCACAAATCTAAGTGTTTTCCTACATGCTGCCGTGCTTTGTAGTTAGACATTCTTCCCACTAGCCAGGTGTGTCAAATCTGAGGGTTTTCCTACTTGCTGCTGTGTCTGAAATGTCAGTGTTGTTCCCACTAGCCAGTCATCTCAAATCTGAGTGTTATCCTATTTGCTGCTGTGTCACAAATGTACGTACCATTCCCACTAGCCAGTCATCTCAAATCCAAGTGTTTTCTTTTCATTTATTTCTGTGTCTCATATTTAGGAATGTTTCCCACTAGCCATCTATCTCAAATTTGAGTGTTATCCTACTTGCTGCTGTGTCATGAATTGATGTGTTTTTCCCAATAGCCAGGTATCTCAAAAGTGAGTGTTTCCCTACTTGCTGCTCTGTCTCAAATTCAGGTGTTTTCCCTACTAAACAGGTATCTCAAATCCGAGTGTGTTTCTACTTGCTGCTGTGTCTAGAATTTTTTTTTGTTTTCCCACTAGCCAGGTTTCTCAAACCTGAGTGTTCAACATGAGGTGTTTTGCAACTAGACAGGTATCGTAAATCTGTGTGTTTTCCTACTTGCTGATGTGTCTCGTAGTTAGGCATTTTTCCCACTACCTCAAATCTGACTGCTTTCCTACTTGCTGCTGTGTCTCAAATTTAGGAATTAATCCCACTAGCCTGGTATCTCAAATTTGAGTGTTATCCTACTTGCTGCTGTGTCTTGAATTGACGTGTTTTCCCACTGGCCAGGTTTCTCAAATTTGAGTGTTTTTTTCATTTGCTGCTCTGTCTCAACTTGAGGTATTTTTCAAAGAGACAGGCACCTCAAATCTGAGTGTTTTCCTACTTGCTGCTGTGTCTCATAGTTAGGTTTTTTTCCCACTAGCCAGGTATCTAAAATCTAATTGTTTTTTTCATTTGCTGCATGTCTCAGTTGTAGGTGTTTTGTCCATGTGGAAGGCATCTCAAATCTGTGTGTTATCCTACTTGCTGCTGTGTCTTGAATTCGGGCATTTTTCCCACTAGCCAGATTTCTCAAATCAGCCTGTTATCCTACTTTCTATTGTGTCTTAAATGTATGTGTTTTCCCACTAGCCAGGTATCTTAAATCTGAGTGTTTTCCTACTTGCTGCTGTGTCTCAAAATTATATGTGTTCCGACTAGTCAGATATCTCAAATCTGAGTGTTTTCCTACTTGCTGCTGTGTCTCGAATACAGAAGTTTCCCCCGACTTGCCAGTTATCTCAAATCAGCCTGTTATCCTACTTGCTGCCATGTCTCAAATGTAGGTGTTCTGGCCACTTAGCATGTATCTCTTTTCTGAGTGTTATCCTAATTGATGCTGTGTCTCGAATTTCGTTGTTTTTCCTAGTGGCCAGGTATCTCAAATCTATGTGTTTTCCTACTTGCTGCCGTGTCTCATATTTAGGAGTTCGTCTCACTAGCCAGGTATGTCAAATCTGAAGGTTTACCTACTTGCTGCTGTGTCTCGAATTTGGGCATTTTTCCCACTAGCCAGACATCTCAAATTTGAGTGTTATCCTATTTGCTACTGTGTCTCAAATGTACGTATTGTTCCCACTAGCCAGTCATCTCAAATCTGAGTGTTTTTTTTTCATTTGTTGATATGTTTCATATTTAGGAATGATTCCCACTAGCCATCTATCTCAAATTTGAGTGTTATCCTACTTGATGCTGTGTCATGAATTGATGTGTTTTTCCCAATAGCCAGCTATCTCAAAAGTGAGTGTTTCCCTACTTGCTGCTCTGTCTCAAATTCAGGTGTTTCCCAATAAGCAGGTATCTCAAATATGAGTGTGTTTCTACTTGTGGCTGTGTCTAGAATTTTGTTGTTTTCCCACTAGCCAGGTTTCTCAAATCTGAGTGTTTTTTCATTCGCTGCTCTGTTTCAACATGAGGTTTTTTGCAACTAGACAGGTATCTTAAATCTGTGTGTTTTCCTACTTGCAGATGTGTCTCGTAGTTAGGCATTTTTCCCACTTCCTCAAATCTGATTGCTTTCCTAGTTGCTGATGTGCCTCGTAGATAGGCAGTTTTCCCAACTAGCCAGGTATCTCTAATCTGAGTGTTTTCCTACTTGCTGCTGTGTCTCAAATTTAGGAATTATTCACACTAGCCAGGTAACTCAGATTTGAGTGTTATCCCACTTGCTGCTGTGTCTTGAATTGACGTGTTTTCCTAGTAGCCAGATTTCTCAAATGTGTGTGTTTTATCATTTGCTGCTCTGTCTCAACTTTAGGTGTTGTCCAAATAGACAGGCACCTCAAATTTGAGTGTTTTCCTAGTTGCTGCTGTGTCTCGTATTTAGGTGTTTTTCCCACTAGCCAGGTATCTCAAATCTGATTGTCTTTTCATTTGCTGCAGTTTCTCAAATTTAGGAATTATTCCCACTAGCCTGGTATCTCAAATTTGAGTGTTATTCTACTTGCTACTGTGTTTAGAATTTAGTTATTTTCCCACGAGCCTGGGTTCTCAAATCTGAGTGTTTTTTCATTTGCTGCTCCATCTAAACATGAGGTGTTTTCCAACTAGACAGGTATCTTACATCTGTGTGTTTTCCTACTTGCTGCTGTGTCTTGTAGTTAGGTGTTTTTTCCCACTAGCCAGGCATCTAAAATCTGATTTTTTTTTTCATTTGCTGCATCTCTCAATTGTAGGTGTTTTGCCCACGTGGCAGGCATCTCAAATCTGAGTGTTGTCCTACTGATTGCTGTGTCTTGAATTTCAGCATTTCTCCCACTTGCCAGGTATCTCAAATCTGAGTGTTTTCCTACTTGCTGCTGTGTCTTGAATATAGGTGTTGTTCCCACTAGCCAATCATCTCAAATCCAAGTGTTTTCTTTTCATTTGTTGCTGTGTTTCATATTTAGGAATGTTTCCCACTAGCCATCTATCTCAAATTTGAGTGTTATCCTACTTGCTGCTGTGTCATGAATTGATGTGTTTTTCCCAATAGCCAGGTATCTCAAAAGTGAGTGTTTCCCTACTTGCTGCTCTGTCTCAAATTCAGGTGTTTCCCAATAAGCAGGTATCTCAAATATGAGTGTGTTTCTACTTGTGGCTGTGTCTAGAATTTTGTTGTTTTCCCACTAGCCAGGTTTCTCAAATCTGAGTGTTTTTTCATTCGCTGCTCTGTTTCAACATGAGGTTTTTTGCAACTAGACAGGTATCTTAAATCTGTGTGTTTTCCTACTTGCAGATGTGTCTCGTAGTTAGGCATTTTTCCCACTTCCTCAAATCTGATTGCTTTCCTAGTTGCTGATGTGCCTCGTAGATAGGCAGTTTTCCCAACTAGCCAGGTATCTCTAATCTGAGTGTTTTCCTACTTGCTGCTGTGTCTCAAATTTAGGAATTATTCACACTAGCCAGGTAACTCAGATTTGAGTGTTATCCTACTTGCTGCTGTGTCTTGAATTGACGTGTTTTCCTAGTAGCCAGATTTCTCAAATGTGTGTGTTTTTTCATTTGCTGCTCTGTCTCAACTTTAGGTGTTGTCCAAATAGACAGGCACCTCAAATTTGAGTGTTTTCCTAGTTGCTGCTGTGTCTCGTATTTAGGTGTTTTTCCCACTAGCCAGGTATCTCAAATCTGATTGTCTTTTCATTTGCTGCAGTTTCTCAAATTTAGGAATTATTCCCACTAGCCTGGTATCTCAAATTTGAGTGTTATTCTACTTGCTACTGTGTCTAGAATTTAGTTATTTTCCCACGAGCCTGGGTTCTCAAATCTGAGTGTTTTTTCATTTGCTGCTCCATCTAAACATGAGGTGTTTTCCAACTAGACAGGTATCTTACATCTGTGTGTTTTCCTACTTGCTGCTGTGTCTTGTAGTTAGGTGTTTTTTCCCACTAGCCAGGCATCTAAAATCTGATTTTTTTTTTCATTTGCTGCATCTCTCAATTGTAGGTGTTTTGCCCACGTGGCAGGCATCTCAAATCTGAGTGTTGTCCTACTGATTGCTGTGTCTTGAATTTCAGCATTTCTCCCACTTGCCAGGTATCTCAAATCTGAGTGTTTTCCTACTTGCTGCTGTGTCTTGAATATAGGTGTTGTTCCCACTAGCCAATCATCTCAAATCCAAGTGTTTTCTTTTCATTTGTTGCTGTGTTTCATATTTAGGAATGTTTCCCACTAGCCATCTATCTCAAATTTGAGTATTATCCTACTTGCTGCTGTATCATGAATTTATGTGTTTTTCCCATTAGCCAGGTATCTCAAAAGTGAGTGTTTCCCTACTTGCTGCTCTGTCTCAAATTCAGGTGTTTTCCCTACTAACCAGGTATCTCAAATCTGAGTGTGTTTCTACTTGCTGCTGTGTCTAGAATTTTTTTTGTTTTTCCACTAGCCAGGTTTCTCAAATCTGACTGTCTTTTTTATTTGCTGCTCTGTTTCAACATGAGGTGTTTTGCAACTAGACAGGTATCTTAAATCTGTGTGTTTTCCTACTTGCTGCTGTGTCTCGTAGTTAGGTGCTTTTCCCACTACCTCAAATCTGACTGCTTTCCTACTTGCTGATGTGCTTCGTAGATAGCCATTTCTCCCAACTAGCCTGGTATCTCAAATGTGAGTGTTTTCCTACTTGCTGCTGTGACTCAAATTTAGGAATTAATCCCACTAGCCTGGTATCTCAAATTTGAGTGTTATCCTACTTGCTGCTGCATCTTGAATTGACGTGTTTTCCCACTGGCCAGGTTTCTCAAATTTGAGTGTTTTTTCATTTGCTGCTCTGTCTCAACTTGAGGTGTTTTCCAACTAGACAGGCACCTCAAATCTGAGTGTTTTCCTACTTGCTGCTGTGTCTCGTAGTTAGGTGTTTTTCCCACTAGCCAGGTATCTCAAATCTGATGGTTTTTTCATTTGCTGCATGTCTCAATTGTAGGTGTTTTGTCCACGTGGAAGGCATCTCAAATCTGAGTGTTATCCTACTTGCTGCTGTGTCTTGAATTCAGGCATTTTTCCCACTAGCCAGATTTCTCAAATCAGCCTGTTATCCTACTTGCTGTTGTGTCTTAAATGTAGGTTTTTTCCTTCTAGCCAGGTATCTTAAATCTGAGTGTTTTCCTACTTTCTGCTGTGTCTCAAAATTATATGTGTTCCGACTAGTCAGATATCTCAAATCTGAGTGTTTTCCTACTTGCTGCTGTGTCTCATATTTAGGAGTTCATCTCACTAGCCAGGTATGTCAAATGTGAAGGTTTACCTACTTGCTGCTGTGTCTCGAATTTGGGCATTTTTCCCACTAGCCAGACATCTCAAATTTGAGTGTTATCCTATTTGCTACTGTGTCTCAAATGTACGTGTTGTTCCCACTAGCCAGTCATCTCAAATCTGAGTGGTTTTTTTTTTCATTTGTTGCTGTGTCTCATATTTAGGAATGTTTCCCACTAGCCATCTCTCTCAAATTTGAGTGTTATCCTACTTGATGCTGTGTAATGAATTGATGTGTTTTTCCCAATAGCCAGCTATCTCAAAAGTGAGTGCTTCCCTACTTGCTGCTCTGTCTCAAATTCAGGTGTTTCCCAATAACCAGGTATCTCAAATCTGAGTGTGTTTCTACTTGCTGCTGTGTCTCAAATTTAGGAATTATTCACACATGCCAGGTAACTCAAATTTGAGTGTTATCCTCCTTGCTGCTGTGTCTTGAATTGACGTGTTTTCCCAGTAGCCAGGTTTCTCAAATTTGAGTGTTTTTTCATTTGCTGCTCTGTCTCAACTTGAGGTGTTGTCCAAATAGACAGGCACCTCAAATATGAGTGTTTTCCTACTTACTGCTGTGTCTCGTATTTAGGTGTTTTTCCCACTAGCCAGGTATCTCAAATCTGATTGTCTTTTCATTTGCTGCTGTGTCTCAAATTTAGGAACTATTCCCACTAGCCTGGTATCTCAAATTTGAGTGTTATCCTACTTGCTGCTGTGTCTAGAATTTAGTTATTTTCCCATGAGCCTGGGTTCTCAAATCTGAGTGTTTTTTTCATTTGCTGCTCCATCTCAACATGAGGCGTTTTCCAACTAGACAGGTATCTTACATCTGTCTGTTTTCCTACTTGCTGCTGTGTCTTGTAGTTAGGTGTTTTTTCCCACTAGCCAGGTATCTAAAATCTGATTGTTTTTTCATTTGCTGCATCTCTCAATTGTAGGTGTTTTGCCCACGTGGCAGGCATCTCAAATCTGAGTGTTGTCCTACTGACTGCCGTGTCTTCAATTTCATCATTTCTCCCACTTGCCAGGTATCTCAAATCTGAGTGTTTTCCTACTTGCTGCTGTGTCATGAATTGATGTGTTTTTCCCAATAGCCAGGTATCTCAAAAGTGAGTGTTTCCCTACTTGCTGCTCTGTCTCAAATTCAGGTGTTTTCCCTACTAACCAGGTATCTCAAATCTGTGTGTGTTTCTACTTGCTGCTGTGTCTAGAATATTTTTTGTTTTCCCACTAGCCAGGTTTCTCAAATCTGAGTGTTTTTTTATTTGCTGCTCTGTTTCAACATGAGGTGTTTTGCAACTAGACAGGTATCTTAAATCTGTGTGTTTTCCTACTTGCTGATGTGTCTCGTAGTTAGGCATTTTTCCCAACTAGCCTGGTATCTCAAATCTGAGTGTTTTCCTACTTGCTGCTGCGTCTTGAATTGACATGTTTTCCCACTGGCCAGGTTTCTCAAATTTGAGTGTTTTTTCATTTGCTGCTCTGTCTCAACTTGAGGTGTTTTCCAACTAGACAGGCACCTCAAATCTGAGTGTTATCCTACTTGCTGCTGTGTCTCAAATGTAAGCATTTTTCCTAGTAGCCACATTTCTGAAATCTGAGTGATTTCCTACTGACTGCTGTATCTCGAATTTCGGCATTTCTACCACTTGCCATGTATCACAAAAATCTGAGTGTTTTCCTACTTGATGGTGTGCCTCATATTTAGATGTTTTTCCTCGAGCTAGGTATGTTAAATCAGAGGGTTTTCCTATTTGTTGCTGTGTCTGTGCATTAGGCATTTTCCCAATTGCCAGGGATCTCAAATTTGAGTGTTATCCTACTTGCTGCTGTGTCTCAGTTTTAGGTGTTTCTCCCACTTGCCAGGTACTCAAATCTGATTGTTTTTTCATGTTCTACTGTGTTTCAAATGTAGGTGTTTTGCCCACCTGCCAGGTATCTCAAGTGTGAGAGTGTTCATACTTGCTGCTGTGTCTCATACTTAGTCATCTTTCCTAGTAGCCAGGTAGCTCAAATCTACGTGTTTTCGTACTTGCTGCTTTGTCTCATATGTAGATGTTTTTCCCACTTGCTAGGTATCTCAAATCTGAGTGTTTTTTCCATTTCCTGCTGTATTTCAAATATAGGTATTTCCCTCAATTTTAGGTCTTTCTCCCAATTTCAAGGTATCTCAAATGTACGTGTTTTCCTATTTGCTGGCATGTCTCATATGTATCTCAAATCTGAATGTTTTCCTACTTGCTGCTATGTCTCGAATTTAGGTGTTTTCCCACTAGACAAGTATCTCAAATCTTAGTGTTTTCCTACTTGCTCCTGTGTCTAAAATGGAGGTGTTTAGCCCACTTGCCATGTATCACAAATCTGAGTGTTTTCTTACTTGCTGCTCTGAATCATATTAAGACATTTTTCCCAATAGCAGGTATCTTAAGTCTGAATGTTTTCCTATTTGCTACTGTGTCTCAAATTGTGGTGTTTTCTCACTTGACAAGTATCTCAAATCAAAGTGTTTTCCTACCTGCTGCTGTACCTCAAATGTAGGTGTTTTCCCACTAGCCAGGTATCTTAAATCTGGGTGGTTTCCTACTTGCGGCTGTGTCTCGAAATGATATGTGTTCCGACTCATTAGATATCTCAAATCTGAATGTTTTCCTATTTGCATCTGTGTCTCGAATATAGGTGTTTCCCCCACTTGCCAGATATCTCAAATCAGCCTGTTATCCTACTTGCTGCCATGTCTCAAATGTAGGTGTTTTGGCCACTTAGCAGGTATCTCATATCTGAGTGTTATCCTAATTGATGCTGTGTCTCGAATTTCTGTGTTTTTCCTAGTAGCCAGGTATCTCAAATCTATGTGTTTTCCTACTTGCTGCTGCGTCTCAATTTTAGGTGTTTTGTCCACTTGCGTGGTATCTCAAATCTGGGTGTTTTCCTACTTGCAGCTGTGTCTCGAATTTGGGCAATTCTCCAACCTGACAGGTATACAAATATGAGTGTTTTCCTACATGCTGCTGTGTCTCATATTTAGGCATTTTTCCGACTAGCCAGGTATCTTAACACTGAGTGGTATCCTACTTGCTGCTATGTCTCAAATGTAGGCATTTTTCCCACTAGAAAGGTATCTCCAATCTAAGTGTTTTTCTACTGTGTCTCAAATGTAGGTGTTTCTCTCACTTGCCATATATCACAAATGTGAGTATTTTCTTACTTTCTGCTCTGTCTCGTATTTAGGCATTTTACCTAATAGCAGGTATATTAAATTTGAGTGTGTTCCTACTTGCTGCTGTACCTCAAATTTAGCCATTTTCCCCACTAGCCAGGTATCTCAAATCTGAGTTTTTTCCTCCTTGCTGATGTGTCTTGTAGTTAGGCATTTTCCCACTACCTCAAATCTGACTGCTTTCCTACTTGCTGATGTGTCTGGTAGATAGGCAGATTTCCCAACTAGCCAGGTATCTCAAATCTGATTGTTTTCCTACTTGCTGCTGTGTCTTGAATTGACGTGTTTTCCACTAGCCAGGTTTCTCAAATTTGACTGTTTTTTTTAATTTGCTGCATGTCTCAATTGTAGGTGTTCTGCCCATATGGCAGGCATCTCAAATCTGAATGCTATCCAATGTGCTGCTGTTTCTCAAATGTAGGCGTTTTTCCTAGTAGGCACATTTCTCAAATCTGAGTGATTTCCTACTTGCTGCTGTTCCTCGTATTTAGTTTTTCCACCAGCTAGGTATGTTAAATCGGAGGGTTTTCCTACTTGCTGCTGTGTCTCAGCATTAGGCATTTTCACAATAGCCAGGCATCTCAAATTTGAGTGTTATCATACTTGCTGCTGTGTCTCAGTTTTAGGTTTTTCTCCCATTTGCCAGGTACTCAAAACTGATTGTTTTTCATGTTCTGCTGTGTTTCAAATGTAGGTGTTTTGCCCACCTGCCAGGTATCTCAAATTCAGAGTGTTCATACTTGATGCTGTGTCTTATACTTCGGCATCTTTCCTAGTAGCCAGGTAGCTCAAATCTACGTGTTTTCGTACTTGCTGCTTTGGCTCATATTTAGATGTTTTTCCCATTTGCCAGGTATCTCAAATCTTTTTTTTCATTTCCTGCTGTATTTCAAACGTAGGTGTTTCCCCCACTTGCACGGTATTTCCCTCAATTTTAGGTGTTTCTCCCACTTTCAAGGTATCTCAAATCTACGTGTTTTCCTACTTGCTGCCATGTCTCATATTTAGGAGATTTTCTCACTAGCCATGTATCTCAAATCTGAATGTTTTACTACTTGCTGCTTTGTCTTGAATTTAGACATTATTCCCACTAGCCAGGTATCTCAAATCTGAATGTTTTCCTACTTGCTCCTGTGACTCAAATGGAGGTGTTTATCCCACTTGCCGTGTTTCACAAATCTGAGTGTTTTCTTACTTGCTGCTCTGAATCGTATTAAGAATTTTTCCCAATAGCAGGTATCTTAAGTCTGATTGTTTTCCTACTTGCTGCTGTGTCTCGAATTGAGGTGTTTTCTCACTTGCCAAGTATCTCAAATCTAAGTGTTTTCCTACTTGCTGCTGTACTTCAAATTTAGGTATTTCCCCCACTAGCCAGGAATCTCAAATCTGAGTGCTTTCCTACTTGCTGCTGTGTCTTGAATTCAGTCATTTTTCCCACTAGCCAGATTTCTCAAATCAGCCTGTTATCCTGCTTGCTGTTGTGTCTCAAATGTAGGTGTTTTCCCATTAGCCAGGTATCTTAAATCTGAGTGTTTTGCTGCTTGCTACTGTGTATCGAATATAGGTGTTTCCCCCACTTGCTAGATATCTCAAATCTGATCATTTTTTCATTTGCTGCGTGTCACAAATGCAGGTGTTTTGACAATTTAGCAGGTATCTCAAATCTGAGTGTCATCCTACTTGATGCTGTGTCTCGAATATCAGCATTTTTCCTAGTAGCCAGGTATCTCAAAATTATGTTTTTTCCTACTTGCTGTTGTGTCTCATATTTAGGAGTTTTCCCACTAGCCAGGTATCTCAAATATGAATGCTTTCCTACTTGATGCTTGTCTCGAATTCAGGCATTTTTTCACTAGAAAGGTATATGAAATCGGAGTGTTTTCCTTCTTACTGCTATACTTCAAATGTAGGTGTATCTCCGACTTGCCAGGTATCTCAAATCTAAGTGTTCTTTTTTCATTTGCTGCTGTGTCTCATATTTAGGAATTTTTCCCACTAGCCAAGTATCTCAAAATGGAGTGTTTTCCTAATTGCTGCTCTGTCTCAAATGCAGGTGTTTTCACTACTAACAAGGTATCTCAATTCTGAGTGTGTTTCTACTTGCTGCTGTGTCTAGGATTTAGCAGTTTTCCCATGAGCCTGGTTTCTCAAATCTGAGTTTTTTCATTTGCTGCTCCGTCTCAACATGAGGTGTTTTCCAGTATACAGGTATCTTACATCGGTGTGTTTTCCTACTTGCTGCTATGTCTTGTAGTTAGGTGTTTTTCCCACTAGCGGTATCTAAAATCTGATTGTTTTTTCATTTGCTGCATCTCTCAATTGTAGGTGTTTTGCCCACGTGGCAGGCATCTCAAATCTAAGTGTTGTCCTACTGACTGCTGTGTCTTGAATTTCAGCATTTCTACCACTTGCCAGGTTTCTCAAATCTGAGTTTTTTCCTACTTGCTGTTGTGTCTTGAATATGGGTGTTTTACCACTTGCCAGATATCTCAAATCTGAGTGTTTTCCTACTTGCTGCTGCACTTCAAATGTAGGTGTATCTCCAACTTGCCAGGTATCTCAAAGCTGAGTGTTTTTCTTTCATTTGGTTACGTGTCTCATATTAAGGCATGTTTCCCTCTAGCCATGTATCTCAAATCTGAGTGTTGTCCTACTTTCTGCTGTGTCACGCATTTAGGCATGTCTCCCAGTTGCCAGGTTTCACAAATCTGCATGCTTTTCCTACTTCCTACTGCGTCTCATATTTAGGTGTTTTCCCCACTAGCCAGGTATATCAAATCTGAATGTTTTCCTATTTGCTGCTGTGTCTCGATTTAGACATTTTTCCCACTAGCCAGGTGTCTCAAATCTGAATGCTTTCCTACTTGCTGCTGTCTCTCAATTTTAGGTGTTTCTCCCACTTGCCAGATATCATAAATCTGATTATTTTTTCATTTGCTGTCGTGTCACAAATGTATGTATTTTTCCAATTTAGCAGGTATCTGAAATCTGAGTGTCATCCTACTTGATGCTGTGTCTTGAATATCAGCATTTTTCCAAGTAGCCAGGTATCACAAATAAGAATGCTTTCCTACTTGCTGCTTTGTCTTGAATTCAGGCCTTTTTCCACTAGCAAGGTATTTCAAATCTGAGTGTTTTCCTATATGCATCTGTACCTCACATTTATGCACATCAACCACTTACCAGGTGTCTCAAATATGAGTGTATTTTCATTTGCTACTGTGTCTCAAATGTATGTGTTTCTCCCACGTGCCATGTATCACAAATCTAAGTGTTTTCCTACATGCTGCTGTGCTTTGTAGTTAGACATTCTTCCCACTAGCCAGGTATGTCAAATCTGAGGGTTTTCCTACTTGCTGCTGTGTCTCAAATGTCTGTGTTGTTCCCACTAGCCAGTCATCTCAAATCTGAGTTTTTTTTTATTTGTTGCTGTGTCTCATATTTATGAATGTTTCCAACTAGTCATCTATCTCAAATTTGAGTGTTATCCTACTTGCTGCTGTGTAATGAAATTATATGTTTTTCCCAATAGCCAGGTATCTCAAAAGTGAGTGTTTTACTTACTGCTCTGTCTCAAATTCAGGTGTTTTCCCTACTAACCCGGGTATCTCAAATCTGAGTGTGTTTCTACTTGCTGCTGTGTCTAGAATTTTGTTGTTTTCCCACTAGCCAGGTTTCCCAAATCTGAGTGTTCTTTTTTTCATTTGCTGTTGCTGCTCTGTTTCAACATGAGGTGTTTTGCAACTAGACAGGTATCTTAAATCTGTGTGTTTTCTTACTTGCTGCTGTGTCTTGTAGTTAGGTGTTTTCCCACGAGCCAGGCATCTAAAATCTACTTGCTTTGTCTCAAATCTGGGCATTTTTCCTAGTAGCCACATTTCTCAAATCTGAGTGATTTACTACTGACTGCTGTATCTCGAATTTCGGCATTTCTACCACCTGCGGTGCCTCGTATTTAGATTTTTTTCCACCAGCTAGGTATGTTAAATTGCTGCTGTGTCTCGGCACTAGGCATTTTCCCAATAGCCAGTTATCTCAAATTTGAGTGTTATCCTACTTGCTGCTGCGTCTCAGTTTTAGGTGTTTCTCCCACTTGCCAGGTACTCAAATCTGATTGTTTTTTCATGTTCTACTGTGTTTCAAATGTAGGTGTTTTGCCCAGCTGCCAGGTATCTCAAATCTGAGAGTGTTCATACCTGCTGCTGTGTCTCATATTTAGGCATCTTTCTTAGTAGCCAGGTAGTTCAAATCTACGTGTTTTCGTACTTACTGCTTTGTCTCATATTTAGATGTTTTTCCCACTTCCCAGGTATCTCAAATCTGAGTGTTTGTTTCCTGCTGTATTTCAAATATAGGTGTTTCCCCCACTTGCAAGGTATTTCCCTCAATTTTAGGTGTTTCTCCCACTTTCACGGTATCTCAAATATGAGTGTTTTCCTACTTGCTGCTGTACCTCTAATTTACTTGTATCACCCACTTAGCAGGTGTCTCAAGTATGACTGTATTTTCATTTGCTACTGTGTCTCACTTGTAGGCATTTCTCCCACTTGCCATATATCACAAATCTGAATGTTTTCCTACTTGCTGCTGTCCCTCATATTTAGACATGTTTCCCACTAGCCAGATATCTCAAATCTGAGTGTTTTCCTACTTGCTGCTCTGTATCAAAATTAGGAATTCTTGCCATTAGCAATGGTATATAAAATTTGAGTTTTATCCTATATGCTGCTGTTTCCCAAATGTTTGTGTTTTCCCATCAGCCAGGTATCTCAAATCTGAGTGTTGTCCTACTTCCTGCTGTGTCTCGTATTTACGTGTTTTTCCCACTCTCCAGCTAACTCAAATATGAATGTTTTCCTATTTACTGCTGCCTATCAATTTTAAGTGTTTCTCCACTTGCCAGGTATCGCATATCTGATTACTTTTTTCATTTGATGCTGTGTCACAAATGTAGGTGTTTTGACCACTTAGCAGGCATCTCAAATCTGGTTCTTATCCTACTTGATGCTGTGTCTCGAATTTGAGCATTTTTCCTAATAGCCAGGTATCTCAAATCTACATTTATTTCCTACTTACTGCTGTGTTTCATATTTAGGAGTTTTTCCCACTGGCTAGGTATCCCAAATCCGAGTATTTTCCTACTTGTTGCTGCACTTTAAATGGAGGTGTATCTCCCACTTGCCGGGTATCTCAAATCTGAGTGTTTTTTTTTCATGTGCTGCTGTGTCTCATATTTAGGAATTTTTCCCACTAGCCAGCTATCTGAAATTTGAGTGTTATCCTACTTGCTGCAGCAGCATTCAGATTTTAGATAACTGGCTAGTGGGAAACATTTCTAAATTCAAGACAAAGCAGCAAGTAGGAAAACATTCAGATTTGAGATACCTGGCTAGTGAGAAGAACTCCTAAATATGAGACATGGCAGCAAGTAGGAAAAGACATAGATTTCAGATATCTGACTAGTCAGAACACATTTAATTTCGAGACACAGCAGCAAGTAGGAAAACACTCAGATTTAAGATACCTGGCTCGTGGGAAAAACCTACATTTGAAACACAACAGTAAGTTGGATAACAGGCTGATTTGAGAAATCTGGCTAGTGGGAAAAATGCCTGAATTCAAGACAGAGCAGCAAGTAGGAAACACTTGGATTCTTTTTTCATTTGCTACTGTGTCTCAAATCTAGAAATGTTCCCACTAGCTAGGTATCTCAAAACTGAGTGTTTTCCTACTTGCACTCTGTCTCAAATGCAGGTTTTTCCCTACTAACAAGGTTTCTCAAATCTGAGTGTGTTTCTACTTGCTGCTGTGTCTAGAATTTAGTTGTTTTCCCACGAGCCTGGTTTCTCAAATCTGAGTGTTTTTTCATTTGCTGCTCCGTCTCAACATGAGGTGTTTTCCAACTTGACAGGTATCTTACATCTGTGTGTTTTCCTACTTGCTGCTGTGTCTTGTAGTTAGGTGTTTCCCCACTAGCCAGGCATCTAAAATCTTTTTTTTTTCATTTGCTGCATCTCTCAATTGTAGGTGTTTTGCCCATGTGCAGGCATCTCATATCTGAGTGTTGTCCTGCTGACTGCTGTGTCTCGAATTTAAGCATTTCTCCCACTTGCCAGATATCTCAAATCTGAGTGTTTTCCTACTTGCTGCTGTGTCTTGAATATAGGTGTTTTACCACGTGCCAGATATCTCAAAGCAGAGTGTTTTTTTTTCAGTTTTCTCATGTGTCTCATATTTAGGCATGTGTCCCTTTAGCCATGTATCTCAAATCTGAGTGTTGTCCTACTTGCTGCTGTGTCACACATTTAGGCATGTCTCCCAGTTGCCAGGTATCACAAATCTCAATGCTTTTCCTACTTCCTACTGTGTCTCGTATTTAGTTGTTTTTCCCACTAGCAAGGTATCTCAAATCTGAATGTTTTCCTACTTGCTGCTGTGTTTTGATTCAGACATTTTCCCTCTAGCCAGGTGTCTCAAATCGGAATGTTTTCCTACTTGCTGCTGTCTCTCAATTTTAGCTGTTTCTCCCACTTGCCAGATATCTCAAATCTGATAATTTTGTTCATTTGCTGCCGTGTCACAATTGTAGGTAATTTGACAATTTAGCAGGTATCTCAAATCTGAGTGTCATCCTAGTTGATGCTGTGTCTCGAATAACAACATTTTTCCAAGTAGCTTGGTATCTCAAATCTATGTTTTTTACTACTTGCTCCTGTGTCTCATATTGAGTATTTTCCTACTTGCTGCTGCACTTTAAATGTAGGTGTATCTCCCACTTGCCGGTTATCGCAAACCGGAGTGTTTTTTTTCATTTGCTGCTGTGTCTCATATTTATGAATTTTTCCCACTAGCCAGCTCTCTCAAATTTGAGTGTTATCCTACTTGCTGCTGTGTCATGAATTGTTCCCAATAGCCAGGTATCTCAAAACTGAGTGTTTTCCTACTTGCTGCTCTGTCTCAAATGCAGGTGTTTTCCCTACCAACCAGGTATCTCACATCTGAGTGCGTTTCTACTTGCTGCTGTGTCTATAATTTAGTTGTTTTCCCACTAGTCAGGTTTCTCTAATCTGAGTGTTTTTCATTTGCTGCTCCATTTCAACATGGGATGTTTTCCAACTAGACAGGTATGTTAAATCTGTGTTTTCCTACTTGCTCATGTGCCTCGAAGATAGGCATTTTCCCCACTAGCCTGGTATCTCAAATTTGAGTGTTATCCTACTTGCTGCAGTGTCTTGAACTGGCATGTTTTCCCAATAGCCAGGTTTCTCAAATTTGAGTGTTTTTTCATTTTCTGCTCTGTCTCAACTTGAGCTGTTTTCCACCTAGTAAGTATCTCAAATTTGAGTGTTATCGTACTTGCTGCTGTGTCATGAATTGATGTGTTTTTCCCAATAGCCAGGTATCTCAAAACGGAGTGTTTTCCTACTTGCTGCTCTGTTTCAAATGCAGGAGTTTTCCCTACTATCCAGGTATCTCAAATCTGAGTGTTTACCTACTGACTGCTGGTCTCGTATTTTGGCATTTCTCCCAGCTGCCATTTATCACAAATCTGAGTGTTTTCCTTCTTGCTGCTGTGCCTCAAATGTACACATTTTTCCCATTAGCCAGGTACCTCAAATTTGAGTGTTGTCCTACTTGCTTCTGCGTCACACATTTCAACATTTCTCCCAGTTGCCAAGTATCTAAAATCTGAATTTTTTCCTCCTTCCCTCTGTGTCTCGTATTTAGGTGTTTTCCCACTAGCCAGGTATCTCAAATCTGAATGTTTTCCTACTTGATGCTGTGTCTCATATTTAGGAGTTTTTCCAACTAGCCAGGTATCTCAAATAAGAATGCTTTCCTGCTTGCTGCTTGGTTTCGAATTTAGGAATTTTTCCCACTAGCCAGGTATCCCAAATCTGAGCGTGTTCCTACTTGCTGCTGTGTCTTGAATGTAGGTGTCTTACCACTTGCCAGATATCTCAAATCTAAGTGTTTTCCTACTTGTGCTGCATTTCAAATGTAGGTGTATCTCAAACTTGCCAGTTATCTTAAAGCTCAGTGTTTTTTTTCATGTGCTGCTGTGTCTCATATTTAGGCATTTTTCCCTCTTGCCATTTATCTCAAAAATGAGAGTTGTTCTATTTGCTGCTGCGTCACGCATTTAGGCATTTCTCTCAATTGCCAGGTCTCACAAATCTGAATGTGTTTCTACTTCCTGCTGTGTCTCGTATTTAGGTGTTTTTCCCACTAGCCCGGTATCTCAAATCTGAATGTTTGCCTACTTGCTGCTGTGTCTCGATTTAGACATTTTTCCCAATAGCCAGGTTTCTCAAATCGGAGTCTTTTCCTACTTTTTGCTTTCTCTCAATTGTAGGTGTTTCTCCCACGTGCCAGGTATCTCAGATCTGATGTTTTTCATTTGCTGCTGTGTCACAAATGTAGCTATTTTGCGAATTTAGCAGGTATCTCAAATCTGATTGTTATACTACTTGATGCTGTGTCTCGAATTTCAGCATTTTCCCAGTAGCCAGGCATCTCAAATCTATGTTTTTTCCTACTTGCTGCCATGTCTCTTATTTAGGAGTTTTCCCACTAACCAGTTATCTGAAATCTGAGTGTTTTCTGTTGTGACTGTAATTTAGATCTTTTTCTAACTTGCAAGGTGTCACACATCTGAGTGATTTCCTACTTGCTGTTGTGTCACAAATGTAGGCCTTTTTCCCGCTAGCCAGCTATCTCAAATCTAATTGTTTTCCAACTTGCTGCTGTGTGTCTAATTTAGATCTTTTTCCCACTTGCCATGCATATTTAATCTGAGTTTTTGCATTTGCTGCTGTGTCTCCAATTTAGGTGTTCTCCCATTTGCCAGGTAACTCAAATCTGAGTGTTTTACTACTTGCTGCTCTATCTCAAATTTAGACTTTTTCCCCACAATTTGGGTATCTCAAATCTGAGTTTTCCTACTTGCGGCTGTGTCTCAAATTTAGTGATTGTTCCCAGTTGCCAAACATCTCAAATATCTGAGTTTTCCTACTTGCTGCTGTGCATCAAATGTACGCATGTTTCCCACTAGCCAGGTATCACAGATATGAGTTTTCCTACTTGCTGATCTGTCTCATATTTAGGCTTTTATCCCACTAGCCAGGTATTTCAAATATGAGTGTTTTCATACTTTCTGCTTTGTTTCAATTTTAGACATTTTGCCCAATAGCCAGGTATTTCGAATCTGAGTGTATTCCTACTTGCTGTTGTGTCTCAAATGTAGGCATTTTCCCACTAGCTAGGTCTTTCAAATTCAAGTGTTGTCCTACTTGCTGCTGTACCACAGAGGTTGGCATATCTCCTACTTGCCAGGTATCTCAAATCAGAGTGTTGCCCTACTTGTTGCTGTGTTTCAAATTTAGGTGTTTCTCCCACTTGACAGGTATGGCACAAATTCATGTTTTACTACTTGCTGATCTGTCCATCTTTATCCATTTTCCCCACAAGCCAGGTAACTTCAATCTGAGTGTTTTACTACTTTATGTTTGTACCTCACATTAAGGAGTATCTCCCACTTGCCAGGTATTTCAAATCTGAGTGTTTGTTCATTTGCAGCTGTGTCTCAAATAAAGGTGTTTCTCCCACTTACCAGGTATCTAAAATCTGAATATTTTCCTTCTTGCTGTTTTGTGTTTAATATAACGCTTTTTCCGACTTGCCATGTGTCTCAATTCTGAGCCTTTTCCTACTTGCTGCTGTGTATTGAATGTAGGCATGTTTTCCCACTAGCCAGGTATCACAAATATGAGTTTTCCTTCTTGCTGATCTGTCTCCTATTTAGGCTTTTTTCCCAAGATCTGAGTGTTTCCCTACATGCTGCTTTGTCTCCATTTTAGGCATTTCACCCACTTGCCAGGTATCACAAATATGAGTGTTTCCCTAGTTCATGATGTGTCTTGTTTTTTGGCATTTTCCCCAATAGCCAGGTATCTCAAACCTGAGTGTAGTCCTGCTTGCTGCTGTGTCTCGGATCTAGACATGTCACCTACTTGTCACCTACTTGCCAGGTATCACAAATATTAGTGTTTTACTACTGGCTGATCTGCCTTATATTTAGGATTTTCCCTTCTAGTAAGGTATCTCAAATCTGAGTGTTTTCCTGCTTGCTGCTGTCTCGAATTTTGGTGTTTCACCCATTTGCCAGGTAACACATCTGTTTGTTTTCATTCTTGCTGCTGTGTTTCAAATGTATGCCTTTTCCCCACTTGCCAGGTATCTCAAATATGAGTGTTTTCCTACTCACTGCTGTATCTCAAAAGTAGTATTTTTCCCACTTGCCAGGTATCTCAAATCGGAGTGTTTTCTACTTGCTGCTGTGTATAGTATTTTGGATTTTTCCCACTAGCCATGTATCACAAATGTGTGGATTTTCCTACTTGCTAATCCGTCTTATATTTAGGCTTTTTCCACACTAGCCAGGTATCTCAAATCTGAGTTTTTTAGTACTTGATTCTTTACATCAAATAAGGCGCATCTCCAACTTGCCAGGTATCCCAAATCTGAGTGTTTTTCTATTTGCTGCTGTGTCTCAAATTTGTATAACACAAGCAAGACAGTAGTTATAAACTTAAAACAAATTATTTTTGGGTTTAAATCCCTATTAATAACTCTCTGGCCCTGTGTCTGAATATCTCATGCACCTGTATTGTGGTACAGCCATCCCTGGTTGGCGATGGTGTGCCACCTACAAAAGGTGTAGAGATCCTTGCCCTCAACTCTCTCACTACTTTCCTCAATCTAAGTTATTAGGCGCACATTTCTTGGTGGTCGGTTTTCTTTTTAATATTACCGCCCCCAGTCTATGTGTCTTATAGATAAAACACTGCTTCGACCAAATGATCAAATACAACATAAAAAAGGATTTTTTATCTAACAGTAAGTTAGTTTCTACTGTTGGATAAGGTTAAAATGATGTTTTAATTGCTCAAGCCCTCTCCTCAAGAGTATGTAGGATCTCAGAGGTTTGTGGTCATCAGCCCTTCAACTCTTAAATTTGTCAACTGGTTACAGCGGTACTACTAAATGACCGCCTTCTTCAAGAATCTTGCGTTCTCAGTAACAATTTGATTTCTTCAAACCACTCCACATCTTGGAAGGTTGGAGAGATTCTTCGGGTTTCCCACGGGCATTCCGGCTAATGTCCCGATCCCTGTAGGGTTACAAAAGTGGACAATAGGAGATAGTGAACAAGGGAGTATTGTTATGTGGTATTGTGTGTAGGAACTACCATACTGGGGGTGAAGGGTTATCTGTAGTAATCACTTGGTAGTCTCTAGTGGTTGTGGTAGTCTTGTCAGGTACATCAATGCACTTTGTGACTTCCTGTATGGCCCACCTACAAAAAGATGACCTGGTTTGTCATATTATGTACCGACTATCTTGCAGATTTCACACATGCTAGGACATACATTGTAAATACTGCATAGTGTCACAGTACCTGTAGGGTTTGTATCTCTCCTATCAGGTTGTGTAGATTCTTTGTCTAGGTACTGGCTTTTCTGTTGAATCCAGTCCTCTTCATGCTCTGATGTGGGTTGTTGCTGTGGGGAGGAGACCATATGGAGTCAAATGTGATAGTCCAATAGTCAAAAATGCCCTTAAATAGATGCAAGATCCAGTCTGAAGTCAAACTATTCACTACAAACAGTAGACTGTGCTCTTAGCAGGATAAGTTGCAGGTGAACATGCTGTGGCTTTTTACTACATGACAGTGAATGTATACTTTTTTTTATATAAAACTCTGAGCGATTTTCTAGGGCTATGGGAGTGTAGCCAAACAAGGTCCCTGTTATTCCCTTGGCGTGCAGGTATGTGGCCCATAAAGTACCCCTGTTGTTTCCTACCTCTATTTGTTCGGTGGTCTCTCTCGACGGGCTGCCTTTGGAATGACAGCATTTGCACCGGCCATCTTGTGGAGCCCGTATTTAGTCCAGTGTCCTCGCGTGGTCATGTGCGGTAGAGCGACTACAAAACTCCAGTGTCTGTTGGGGGTTGTAGTTAGCTCGCATGTGCCTGTGACTATTGATCATCTATGATTTTCAAAGCTACACAACACCAGTCCAGTGTCCTCGCATGGTCACGTGAGGTAGAGCGACTACAAAACCCCAGTGTCTGATGGGGGTTGTAGTTTGCTCATGTGTGCCCATGACTATTAATCACATATGAGTGTCAAAGCTATGCATTACCCCAGGCTGTGGAGGGGGTTGTTGTAATGTTCAACGCCATCGTATTCTGCTCGTGTTTCTTTCCTGTTGTCTTGCGTAGTCACAGGGGGCTGGACACCTACATTAAACCCCAATGCCTGACAGGGGTTGTAGTTTTTTCGCATGATATATTGCGATGGTATGTTGCAATGTAAATCCCCCACATGTGTGGCACACATATCTCGGAGGCTAAAGTGGTCCCTTGCTGAGGGGGGGGAGCTCTCATGTTATCCACGGTGTGGTGACTCTTAATTTTTGGTGTGCGGCCGCAGTGGTCTTTTAGTTATGGATGGCTGCGGGTAAGATAAAGTTATACTTGTCCCATATGTATACTAGCGCAGCTGTTTAGTCATGTGCTGCTGTGTGCTTCAGTGGTGGCCAGAGCATGCTAAGAATTGTGTCTGTGAGGACTACAAAAATGCTGCAAGAATTCTAGGAATTGTAGTTCCAACACTGTGTTAGAGCCTGTAAGGGGCCTATGATGTTTTGATGTACTGACAACCGTGTGATAGCTCCAGATGGACAACAAAGGTGCTATTAAATGAATAAATGTTGTTACATAACAGGTTTTTTTGGGAAATGAAATAAAGGTATTTCATAGCAATATGTGTCTCCCTTGTTGTTTCAAAGCGTGTTGACTTCAACAGAGGGGGACAGTGAGATGTTGACTGATAGCACATGCTTTATGGATGTTGAGGTCTATTGGTGCCAGAAAGGCACTGATAAAGTCTAATCCATCTAGATCCTAGAAATCACACACAGCCACAGTTTTCCAGCAGATTTCTTCATTCAGGCCATTCTTGTGGCTTTGTAGTCTAAAAATCCACATTTGTTCTCTTCTTAATAGTAGTGCAGCTATATTGCCACCTCTTCTAGGTACAGGGACATTTTCTAGAATTGTCCATGTTAATTCATTTTCTGAATGCCCCTTTGTCATGTAATGCTCAACTAGTGGGGCGGTACACCATTTAGTCCTGATGTTGGATCTGTGTTCACAGATTTGGGTTTTTATTGTTCTTGTTGTCATTCCGATGTACCTCATATTGCATGGACAATTAATTAGACACTACATTGGTGGTGTTACAATTCGTGAAGGTCCTCTGTTCCCACGGGTATTTCCAACCGATGTCAATTGTGGTTGTGCGCTTGGTGAATTGGCACACTGAACAGTTTCCACAAGGGGGATGTCCCAGTGTTCTCGGTGGGTGTTGCACTCTCTATTCCAGAGGGTGTTGATCTCAGGTGGTTTTGTTTCTTGATATGTATGTACTAGACTGTCCCTAAGGTTTCTTCTCCTTTTGATGGCGAAAAATGGACCAGGTAGGTTGTTGTCTTCTACATTCAGTAGGTGCCATTATTTTTTAATTTCTTTTTTCAAAAGGTTGATCACGGGTGAGTGGCTGAAAACTGCTGTGATGACATCCGCTCCCCTTTCCTTTTTTCCGTGTTGTGTGAGGGTAACTTCTATAGGTATATTTCTAGCCCTCTTGCATGCTTGCCTTATAATTTTCTTTGGGTAATTGCTTTCCCTTAGATTGGATGTAAGTCTTCTGGCCTATATATCATATTCCATTCGGGTAGTGTAGTTCCTCCTGAAGCAGAGTAATTGTCCAAATTGTAGGTTCTCCCTGATAGTCCTTTGATGAAAACTAGACTATTCTAAAAGGGAGTTCTTATTTGTGGCTTTGCGAAACACAGTGGTTTCAAAGGTCTGTCCTGTTCTTTTGATTCCTAAATCAAGGAACGTGACTTCGGTTTTACTACCGTGTCTCAAATTTGGGCATTTTTCCCACTTGTGGTACCTCAATTGTAGGCCCACTTGCCAGGAATCTCAAATCTGAGTGTTTTCCTACTTGCTACTTTTTCTCGAATTTAGGAATTTTTCCCACTAGCTAGGTATCTCAATTCTGAGTGTTTTAGTACTTGATTCTGTACCTCAAATAAGGTGTATCTCCAACTTGCCAGGTATCACACATCTTAGATTTCCTACTTGCTGCTGTGTCTCAAATTTAAGCTTCTTTCCCACTAGCCTATCTCCAATCTGAGTGTTTTCCTACTTGCTGCTGTGTTTCTAATTTGGGACTTGTTCCCACTTGCCAGGTATATCGAATCTGAGTTTTTTTCATTTGCTGTTGTGTCTCAGATGTAGGTGTTTCTCCCATTTTCCAGGTATCTAAAAGCTGGGTGTTTTCCTACTTGTTGCTGTGTCTCAAATGTAGGCCATTTTCCCACTAGCCACGTATCTCTAATCTGAATGTTTCTTACTTGCTGCTTTGTCTTGAATTGAGACCTTTTTTCCCACTAGCCAGGTATCTCAAATCGTATTGTTTTTCCTATTTGCTGCTTTGACTCGAATTTATGTGTTTTTCCCGCTATCTAGGTACTTCAAATCTGAGTGTTTTCCTACTTGCTGCTGTGCCTCAAGTTTAGGCTTTTTTCCCACTTGTGGATCTTTCATCATATCTGTTATCTTTCTAGCTGCAAACAAACGATCAAAGAAGTTGGTTCTTCTAACTTTAAGGCAAAGGTAATCTCGGTAAAGGTAGACAATCAGAATAACAGCAAACTCTCTTACCTTGTCTTCAAACTCAATGTGGATATTAGGGACATACCTGAGTCCCCCTCTCCCAGCCTAAGGAAACAGGCGTGGAGTGGAGGCGTCAGGGAAACCCTTGGTCGGGAAAAACCCTTGTAGCTGGGGATCGTTGAGAGTTCCCGACGAGGACTGTCGCGGCGCGTGAGCGTCGGGAGACAATCCCCGGAGGTACGAAGGAGTCGAGGATGTCGGTGTCCGTGTTTTTGCCTCTGACTGTTGATACAAACCAGAAAGGTAAGAGTTCTGTCTTTTATGGTAAAAGATACTCAAAAAGTGGGGAGGAAAGGAATCTCGTACCTTGGGAGGAATTCTAAAAGGTTTCAGGTGTTGGTAACAAGGTGGCTGGCGTTCGGCAGTCTGAGAAGGGATTACTGGAATTCGTTCTGAAGATATACAAGGTAAAGATAAGTAACGAGTACTATTTGACTGATCTAAGAGAGCGGGAGATAAGTAGCGTACCTACCCTAGCATATAATTCCTTCTGTGAGAAGTAGTGACTTCCATGGAAGAGGAGGAGTCTGGGTACTGTAGTTCAAGAGGTGGAATGTGTCTGCCTTTGCTAATACAGAGTGGGAGAGAAAAAAGGTCAACTGCGGGTTCAACTGAGAAGGGGAGAGTTGTGAGAATCGATGAGCTTACTTACTGGGAGGCAAGTGTCGAAATGACTAAGTAAGAGTTGGGTGTCGGGAATGGCTGGCCTGTGAATTGGTCCGCGAGGAGGCAACTAGCGGAACAAGAAAAAAGGGATTAAGCAAGCAAAGTAGGAAAAGAAGAGGTTACGTAGAGCGGTCTGGGATATCCAAATGAATCCTAAATTACTCACGGAGCGTGGCTCACGATAGTCGTAGCAACGCGCTGGTCCATCGGTGTTGATGTGGGAAATACTCTTCCGTGCTGACGGGGAGGAGTCACACCCTCCTGATCTGATCGAAAGACTGGACCAGCGCACGAAGGACTGGGCGCCATTTTGGAAGGATAACTTCGCACCCCTTGTACATACCGCCAACGGCGCCACACAGACCAATTCCGCGTCGCACTCGTGACAATATCTTCCTCCTTTTCCTATAGGAAAGAGGAGAGGAACACTACATGCTTCTACACTTTTCTCCCATATGCTCATTCAGGATCCTTTGGCTTGATGCATTCGATATGTTTCTAATGCATCTTCTAGGGTTTCTTTGAAGTGTAGTGGGTGAATTGTATACTGGTCTAAAATGTTAGCTGCAGTAACAGGATTTACATGCTGAAACTGTCCAGTTTCTGGTGAATCTTGAATTATTTGGGTGGTTTCTCTTACGTTCTCCTCTATGTTTATATCTTTGTAGTATTCCTTGTTTTCTTTAAGATATTGTAGGGTTTGTCTAACTTTGTTTAAGTCGACTATTTATTTTTAATTTTTTTATTTATTAATTACATTTTTATATAGCGCTTCACGCCAAAGCACTTTACAGGAGGACAAAAGGAAATACAACAAGCCTAGGTATCTCAAATCTGAGTGTTTTCCTACTTGCTGCTGTGTCTCAAATTTAGGCATTCTTCCCACTTGCATTGTATCTTGATCTGAGTGTTTTCCTACTTGCTGCTGTGTCTCAAATTTAGGCATTCTTCCCACTTGCATTGTATCTTGATCTGAGTTGTTTCCTACTTGCTGCTGTGTCTTGAATGTGTGCCTTTTTCCCCCTAGCCAGTTATCTCAAATCTGAGTGTTTTTTCACTTGTTGCTGTGTCTCAAATTCAGCCTTTTCCCACTAGCAGTGTGTCAAATCTGAATGTTTTCCTACTTGCTGCTGTACTGCAAATGTTGGTGAATCTCCCACTTGGCAGGTATCTCTCATCTGAGGGTTTTCATATTTGCTGCTGTGTTTCTAATTTGGGACTTTTTCCCACTTTCCAGGTATATCAAATATGAGTGTTTTCTTACTTGCTGCTGTGTATCAAATGTAGTCATTTCTCCCACTAGCCAGGTATCACACATATTCGTGTGTTGCTACTCGCTGACCCATCTCATATTGAGGCTTTTTCCCCACAAGCCAGGTATCTCAATTCAGAGTGTTTTCCTACTTGCTGCTTTGTCTCAAATTTAGGCATATATCCCACTAGCTAGGGGTCTCAAATCTGAGTGTTTCCCTACTTGCTGATCTGTCACATATAGAGGCTTTTTCCCTACTAGCCAGGTACCTCAAATCTGAGTATTTTCTTCTTGCTGCTTTTTCTAGAATATAAGCATTTTTCCCACTAACCATGTACTCAAATCTAACTGTTTTCATAATTGCTGGTGTGTCGCTAAGGTAGGTATTTTTCCCACTAGTGTGATATCTCAAATATGACTGTTTTCCTACTTGCTGTTGTGTCTCGAAGGTAGGTATTTTTCCCACTTGCCAAGTATCCCACATCTGAACTTTTTCCTACTTGCTGCTGTGTCAAATTAAGGCCATTTTCTAACTAGCCAGTTTTCTGAAAATCAGATTGTTTTCCTTCTTGCTGCTGTGTTTCGAATGTAAGCTTTTTTTCCACGAGCCAGGTATCTCAAATCTGAGTTTTCCTACTTCCTGCTGTGTCTCGAATTTAGGGTTTTTCCCCACTAGCCAGGTATCTCAAATTTGAGTGTTTCCTACTTGCTGCTATGTCTAGAATGTATGCCCTTTTCCAACTAGCTAATTATCTCAAATCAAATGTAGGCCTTTTCCCAACTTGCTAGTTATCTCAAATATGATTGTTGTTCCTACTTGCTGCTGTGTCTCAAATTTAGCCATTTTTCCCACTTGCCAAGTATCTCGAATCTGAGTTTTTTCCTACTTGCAGCTTTGACTCGAATTTAGGTGTTTTTCTCGCTAGCTGGGTATTTCAAATCTGAGGGTTTTCCTACTTCCTGCTGTGTCTTAAATGTAGGTGTTTTTCAAACTAGCCAGGTATCTCAAATCTGAATGTTTTCCTACTTGTTGCTATGTATCGAATTTAGTTTTTTTTTCCTATCAGTAAGGCATCTCAATTCTAAGAGTTTTCCTACTTGCTGGTGTGTATTGAATTTAGTCATTTTCCACACTTTCCAGGTATCTTAAATCTGAGTGTTTTCCTACTTACTGTTCTGACTCGAATTTAGGTGTTTTTCACACTAGCCAGGGATCTCAAATTAGAGTGTATTCCTACTTGCTGCTGTGTCTCGAATTCAGGCTTTTATCACACTTGCCATGTATCTTGAATATGAGTGTTTTCCTATTTGCTGCTGTGTCTCGTATTTTTGCATCTTTCCCAATAGCCAGGTATCTCAAATCTGACTGTTTTACTACTTGCTGTCGTGTCTTGAACTAAGGCATTTTTCCCACTAGCCAGGTATATCAAATCTGATAGTTTTTTCATTTGTGCCTTTGTCTCAAAATTAGTTGTATCTCTCACTTGCAAGGTATCACACATCCGAGTGTTTTCCTACTTACTTCTGTGTCTCAAATGTAGGCTTTTTTCCCACTGGCCAGGTATTTCAAATCAGAATGTTTCCTATTTGCTGCTGTTTATCAAATTCAGTTTCTTTTCCTACCATTCAGGTATCTGAATTCTGAGAGTTTTCCTACTTGCTGCTGTGTATCGAACTTAGTCATTTCACCACTAGCCAGGTGTCTCAAATCTCAGTGTTTTCCGATTTTCTGCTTTGTCTCATATTTAGGCATTTTCCCACTTGCCATGTATCTCAAATCTGAGAGTTTTCCCTCTTGCTGATTTGACTTGAACTTAGGTTTTTGTTTCACTAGCTGGGTGTTTCAAATCTGAATGTTTCCCTACGTGGTGCTGTGTCTTAAATTGTGGGCATGTTTCCCACTTGCCAGGTATCTCAAATCTGAGTGTTTTTTCATTTGCCACTGTGTCTCCAATGTAGGTTTTTCTCACACTTGCCAGCTATCTAAAATCTAATTGTTTTCCTACGTGCTGCTATGTATGGAATTTAGGTCTTTTCCCCACTTATCAGGTATCTCAAATCTGAATGTTTTCCTACTTGCTGCTATGTATCGAATTTAGTCATTTTCCCCACTAGCCAAGTATCACAAATCAGAGTATTTTCTGACGTTCTGCTTTGTCACGTATTTAGACATTTTTCCCACTTACCAGGCACCTTAAATATGAATGTTTTCCTACTTGCTGCTGTGTCTCAAATATAGGTGTTTCATCCACTTGCAGGGTATCTAAAATCTGAGTGTTGTCCTATTTGCTGATATTACTCTATTTAGGCATTTTTACCACTAGCCAGGTATGACAAATTGAAGTGTTTTCTGACTTGCTGCTTTTTCTCGAATTTAGGCATTTGTGTTTCCTACTTGCTGCTGTGTGTTTAGAAGTATTTATTTATTTATTGTGATATAGTTTAAATTATAAACTTTACACAAAGCAAAAGAAATACATATCATAAAATTAGAATATACAGTAAAAAACAAAGATAAAATATCATCTTCATGAGTCCAATGTTGACCATACAGTTATCTATAATACATATATTAATATACAATTGTTCAGTCCCTACAATTATTTAGAGTGTTATGTCCAGTCTGACTTCAATCCTCAACCAGATAGTATACAATGCTGTCAACAAACGCATGCTGTTAGAATTAATGCAATGGTTCCAAAAAAGATCATCCTTAATATACGCATTGTCGAAGACATATTTATCCAACAGGGGATTGAATGTGCTGGCCATCTCAGTTAGTTAGAAGATGCTTTGCCGTTTCCAACAAATCTAGAACTTTACATAAACGGCATGTTCGCAAAGAAATAGCTATCTTGGCCTTTCTTCCCGTAACAGTCAGCGTAGGCAGTTGATCCAGTCTGAGCAACAAGATAAACCGTCAGAGTCTGACTGATGGACATATGTTGAGGTATCTCTGTGGTTTCGTAAAATCATAAAGTCTATGTTGAACGAATTTGTAGCTTCTCAGCTTCCCTAGATGCTCAAAATTTTCAATCCAGTCCCAGAGATCTATACGTTTACACAGAGCCCTTTGAGCTTTCTCTGAGTAACCCCCTTCCTTATTTTGCCACCCAATTTCAGAATACAGTTTAGTCATTTGGTCAATAGTTGTGGTACTCGATTTCTCCCTGGCCATTTCTTGATGGACTGCTGTTAGTAGACCATTACTGGTATCACGAGTCATTTTTTAGATTGATGCTCGCTTCTTCAGTAGGAGTGCCTTAAGAGAAATCAAGCCCAATTCTAATCTTATTATAGCCATTGGTATACAAGGAGCAAGGCCGAGGATGCTACGCCAAAATTTTCCTTCGATCACCTGTAGCCAACCTAGATCCATCTCAGATAGGGATTCTAAGCCATAGATTATGGCCGGAGAGGAAGCCTGTATATACAGCTGCCGAATACCCCACAGCGTAAAACCACACTGCTTAATGGTAAACCTGTGGAACAGGGCCGTCAATTGGGCCGCTCTATACGCGCTCCTGTTTACAGGCCACATAATCGCCAGTTGTTTCAAAGTCTATACCCAAGTACCGATATTGGGGAACGCAGATAATATTCACCAAACCTACCTTAAGTGATACACGTGATACTCTCTTTTTTGTGTATCTCATAACTCTTTTGTTTTCCCCAAATTAATACTCAGGCCATTGACCTCTGCATATTCCCAGAGGGCAGCCGCAGATCTGCGTATTCCACTGATGGTATAGTCGAAAATCACCAGGTCGTCGGCATAAGGCAGGACAGGGCAAGAGGCTTTGCCAATTTTTGGCGGGCAATTGTTTACGGCGGCTATTACTTCGGGAATGTCAAACACATATAAATTGTATATTAGGGGCGCTGTAACACAGACTTGCTTAACACCCTTGTTTTGTGTAATGTTAGCAGTTGTGTGCCCTTCTTGATCTAGTTTCAGTTTTACTGTGTTATTTTGAAGTAGTAGTCTCAGATAATATATAAGACCTTTCGGACAACCCATTAGATTTAGTTTCCACCATAGACGGCTTCTGGGAATAGAATCAAAGGCTGCCGGCAAGTCTATGTATAAAGCATATAGAGGAGGGGCCCCCGTTCTTAAGGCTCTAGTTCTTAGGATATCCATGATCATAATGTTTTGGGAGGTCGAATAACCCTGTCTAAACCCACTCTGGAATTTGGACAGTACACCAGAATCCTCAGCCCATGTTTGTAGTTCTTTTAATAATAATGAGGCAAATATTTTCCCTGTGGCATCTAGCATTGAAAGCAATCTGTAATTACTAGGGTCAAATCTATTTCCTTTTTTAAACACAGGGATCAATATTGCCTTTTGCCAAGAACTAGGTATTTTACCAGTTTTTAGAATTTTCTCGAATAATGTACTCAATAGGCTGGCCCAAAAAGTGGGCTAATTATCTCATTGATTAGTAATGATCTCAGGAAGCGCGTCCGCTAACCATTTTAGGACTTGTTGAACTTCAGATGCCACAATCTTCTTACTCTTAGGTAAGCTTGGATAATCTGCTGTTACCATATCTTCTTCTACTATATGCCAATCTGGCTCAACTTCATTAAGATCAGCGTCGATTTCGACGTCTACTGCTTTTAGCTCCTCTTTGTAGTTCCTTAACAAATCTGCTGTAGCCAGGAACTTGCAGTGTAATGCAGATACTTTGGAGTTAAGGCCTTTTAGGGGTTCGACAAATACAAAATCATCAGATTTAAGGACCCGCAGTTGTGGGACAGAGTCCAATCTTGTCAAAAAGTCTGAACGCTACAGCCATTTACTATTTTTGCTATGATATAAGTTCTTTATCAGACATATCCTATTTCCCCTTGTCTCCCCTTTGGTTTCCTTGACAGCCGCTGCGGATGTTTCCAGGTTTTCAGGGTCCTTAGGCGTTTCCGTAACTTCCTCTGATTCAGGCTCTCCATTGTATTCCTCGTCCAACTCTATACTCATTATCTCCACTTCAGACTCCTTGTCAGCCACTTGTGCGGGAAGCAGCCAGCTGGTAAGATAACCCTCTTTGGTCACCTTCCGTTTCTTAGCTCTTGCCACTCTTTTCCTACTTTTTTTGGTAAGTAGTCCCATCTCTCTCTGTTCTTGCACCGGTCGTGTCCTAGTACACCTCTTTTGCCATTTCCAGCCCTTTTAGCTAATCTCTGTTGTTTTCGTGAAAAAAGAGGGTTAGGGCTAGGCACGTCCTGCTCAGCTTCCAGGCTATCTTGCTCTTCGGTTTCATTGGCAATGAAAATTGCTTCTGATAAATTGGCTTCAGCCTCTTCAACTGCCATCTGTCTTCCTTTATTTTCCATAGCAGTCGACTCCGTATTAGCCAATATTCGCCCGGACATTTTAAGCAGAATCTTAAGCGCAAACTGTAATGATGCTACTGACGCCTGGATTTCTGCTATTTCAGAGGCCCCTGGAAAGGACTTGTACTGGGACTCAACTTCCACGTCGGGGACTTCCTCTGTGGAAACCATTGCCAGATTAGGTGAAATTCACAGTCTGTCTGGGCCGGGGCCCACCACAATTGATCCTAAAGGTGAGGTTGTGGTTCTATCCATTTGTATGCCACTGTTGATGCTCCTACTAACCGGATGTGGTGTCATACTTTTTTGAATGTTTAAACATAGATCTAATAATGAGTTGTTGTCTATGTCCTCGAAGTCTATCGATGTTAAGGCCTCATTACAGCAATGAGCTGGTATGTCTTCTTCAATTGCAGTGGAGTTAATTTCGCCAACTACATTCAATGCAAAGAATTCCGTAATCACACCTTGTTTTATGGGAGGTGTCTTCATTACTTTCTTTTTTGACCTAATTTTTTCCATTGCAGTCTCCTTATTGGCCAGGGTCTGGTTTGCAATTTTCACCTTAGGTTTCCTTAGGTTATATGTGGTTTGTGCCCGTTCTATTCCAGCTTGCATTAAGGCAGGAAGTTGTTGGTCTCTTTTTGTTATGGCAAAACGTTTTCAGTCCACACCAGGATCAAAAGCGCAAGGCCAACAGTCTCCTGGTGGGGATATTACAACTATAGGCACTTTTGCCTATATGGATGAGACCATCTGTATATGTAGCCTCTGTTTGAATTTGTGGGTGGCACAGTGTTCCTTCTTTATAAAGACTTAACAAACTATTTGTCTCCTTATCGCCTCCACCTCTTAACACAGATAACAAGAGGAAAGGCAACAAGGCTCCAAAAGAGCCCCACCGAGGCGCTACACCACCAACCGACGAAGCCGCCAGCTGGTGAGTCAATCCCAAGGCACTCCAATGTGCTCCAATGTACACCACTGTGGCGCACAAAGATCTCCGCCCGCTTGCAAGCTTTGCAAGGCAGCCGGGTTCACCCACAAATCCTCTCAGATCACGCTGAGAGTACCACTCATCTGTGGTCACCCGCCACCAGCAGCCCCCAGCAGCCTATTTAGCCCGAGGCTGGTAGCCCGAGGCTGCCTGTCTGCCTGCCTGCTTACCCCCAGTACCTTCACGCTGGCAGATTCAGTGGGGCTCACACGATCCGCAGCCTACTGGAAGTCAGCTGGCGGCCTCTCTCTCCAGCTGCCTCCAATGCTGCCGTTGCTCCGCACCTGGATGCGACTCGCCTTGGGCAGCCCGTGCAAGGACCGAAATTTGCCGTCAGCCATCAGCCTCACTCGCCCGCTACCCAGCCGCAGGTGCTCCTCTCTCCAGGTCCCGGTCTCACAACCTGCATCCGGATCGAAGGATCCGAGGAAAGGACCTGCAGCCGTTACTCGCACAATCTCGCGTCAAGCCGCACCTCGCGAAAGCCTCACGTGACTCGTACTACGCACTGTGCGACTCGTAAACAGAGGCCGCTTCCGACGCTTCCCCATTTCTCCTCCTCACGAAGCGTTGCGCCATGCATTAGAGGTAGTAGAAAAGCTTTGCGCAGGTATGCCGTTTTATCGCAATTCAGTAGTAGATGCTTTACAGTTTCCACCTCTTGCATTTCTGGACATAATCTGCATGTTTTGGAAGTGGATTTTGTCCGAATAGCTTTAATTTCTTGGGTTAACATGAGGTTGAGCCTTATTCTCATGAAATTTTTCTGAAGCCTTTTTTTGGAAATTTTATGCAGTAGTTAAAGGGTCTATTAAGCTGGTTTGTAGTCGGTGGTAAGTGCGTGAGCAATTTGTTTGCCATCACTGCCTCGCATGTTTGGATCCAGTCCTCCTGAGCTATTTTCCTTTTTATCTTGGCGGGGTTGTAGATTAAGTCTTCAGATGTACAGGCTAAGTCCGCCAGGATTTTTTGCAATTTTTGCTCCCATTTGTTCAGCGCTTTACATTTACCTTGGATAAGTTCCTTTCGGATTGCTTTGAACAGTGGTAGAATTTAGCTGTGTGTTTAATTTAGGGCTTTTTCCAACTTCTCAGGTATTTAAAATCTGAGGGTTTTCTTACTTGCTGTTGTGTCTCAAATGTATGAATTTTCCCTCTAATGAGCAATTTCAAATCTGAGTGTTTTCCTACTTGATACTATACCGCAAATGTTGGCATATCTCCCACTTGTCAGGTATCTCACATCTGAGGGGTTTCCTACCTGCTGCTGTGTGTTGTATTTAGGCCTTTTTCCAATTCGCTAGTTATCTCAAATTGAATTGTTTTCCTCCTTGCTGCTGTGTGTATAATTCAGGTCTTTGTCCCACTTGCCAGGTATATCAAATAAGAGAGTTTTTTTCATCTTAGCATTGTCACAAATTAAGTGTTTCTCCCACCTGCAAGGTATCTCAAATCTGAGTGTGTTCTTACTTACTGCTGTGTCCAAATGTAGGCCTTTTTCCCACTAGCCAGGTGTGATGCTGGAAATGCATTGGAGGGACAGGGCCTCCCTGTCCTTGTCCTGTAGTCCTTTTTCATGTATGTTCTGTATTGTGTTCTGCCCAGGAATCAATGTGGGACTCCTGGCAGGGCAGTTCTTGCTCTTTTTGGTTATGGTGAACATACCCTTGGGATACCCATATGGCACCCATGTGTGGGGGTACAACCCTGTACCCCTAGTGATTGTATTTGGGCACCTGTGTGGGGCCCACACAGCAGGGTATGGGCTGGTGGCAGCTCCATGCTGAATTTGACAGGTGCTCTGAGTGTTCTCCATTTTGGGATACCCAAGCCCTGCCATTGGAATCAGTTTATTCCTGATAGGAGACAAGCTGGCCCCTGTGGCCTCTTGCTTTCTATTGCCCATTATCTTGTTTTCTCAAAGTCCTGGGAAGCCCTGACTGTCCCTTCCCCTTGACTGGCTGTTGGGTGGAAGTTCCATATATGGTATTGTGGGAAAGTCCAGGCCAGACTGGCTGGAGCCTTCCCAATGACTATATGCTGTGGGTACACCCTTTAGGTGGGACTTTGGTGAATGGAGTGTGTAACCAATATGTACTTTATGTTATGGGTTACTGGTATGTAACACAATAAATGAGATCGCCCTGCATGAAACTGGTATGAATGCAATGTGGAGTGCTGAATCGCTGGGAACTTGTCCTAATATACATTCTGTGTTGTGAGTGTCTGGAGGGAAGTGAATGACGTGAATGTGCTGTGAGCCTGGTTAGCTACCTGTCTGTATGAATGACCTTCTGCATGATTGTTTGCCTGAGTGTGGCCCAGCAGAATGAATGAGAGATCAAACAATATATATGGGGACCTCTCACTGATGGAAATCGTTCAGAAGCTGAAATTGAAACTTGATGCTTATTCTCGAAGCCGAGCCGGAAGAAGAAGATTAACTGCTGTTTCCCTTCGACACAATTTGAAAGATGCTGTGCCTTCAAGAAACTGATCCAAGAGAAGACCTAGCTAGGAGACATCTTCCTGAGCTATGAGGGAGCTTTGTGCACCAGCTAACCTTTGCGGAAGCGCCCTGGAAGTCAGCCTTCAAAAGACTGTCGACCAGAGATGGGGACCGCCGAGGAATCCCAAGAGAAGCACCCGGACATCCTTCCACCGCCATCGACCATGGTTCGGAGGATCACCGTAATGCTGGAGGCCCGTCGAAAGCTGTGTTGCCCAGAAGTGGGGAAAGCTTGATGCTGTGCCGTAGACGACCAGGGCCACAAAGCTCCATTGCCTAAGAACACTTTGAATCAAAACTCCCTTGCTCATCACCATTGACCGCTTTGTTCGGCCGGAAAGAGTCAAGGTGCCGCTGAACAAGGAAGAATCCGGTGGTGAGTTTCCCGCCACCCAAATACCTCAGACACCGACAAAGCTCCAAAAGCTAGCTGTGGTCATGTCCCACTTGCTGACGCTGGACGCTGATGAACCGATGCCCTTGCTGGGCCAAAGTTCTTCAGTGACTCATTGCAGCAACGAACTATCATCGTCAAGGTGCACCGCACACGTCAAATTCGTAGGACTTCCCAGACCAATTGTAGACGAGCACCGCCAGGACCGAAGCTGCTACCTCGATGTCTTTGTTGACCTTTCCTTTGAGGGATCTCGACAATCCGTGGCTCCTGCCATTAATGGAGTCCAATCAAGAAGGATCCATTGACGCCCGACTTCGAATTCTGCTAAACCAGGTACATTGGGGTGGTAGAACTTTAAAGAAGGAAATAAGACTCTTATAACCAATATATGGACCAGGCTTGTTTTATAACTTTATTTAAAGGTTTCACAGGTGGCGGGATCCTCAAACAGAATTGTCTCGGGTAGGGACCCAGTATTCTGCCAATTGTTTTCCTCCTCAAGTCTATTGTTGTTTCACTTTATTAAATAAGTTGTATGCCATTTGAACTGCCACAGTTGATGCATTTTAATGGAATCAAAGAAATAATTGTGGTACCACATAGAGACTGTATATATATTTATAATTTTAGAATTGCCTGAGCACAAAGTGTGTTATTGTATGTGTACATAAAGCCTTATTTATATAAAGAACTGTGTTTTCACTAACAAATTGTGTGGACATTTCTTTGTGGGTGTTTGGGAACTACACTGTACTTAAGGACCAGCCTGCTTCACCTCCTGAGAGCTTAATCCTTGATTGCTCGTCCACGTTACCAAATAGAGAATCTTGGCTGGAGTGCTCTGTGCTTCTACTCTGCCATATAGAGGGCAGGAGCACAGATACCCCCTCCAGTCTTTACACCAGGTATCTCAAAACTGATTGTTTTCCTACTTACTGCTTTGACTCGAATTTAGGTGTTTTTCCTGCTAGCTGGGTGTTTCAAATCTGAGAGTTGTCCTACGTGAGGTGTTGTGTCTCAAATTCAGGGCGTCTCTCCCCTTGCCAGATATCTCAAATATGAGTGTTTTTTCATTTGCCACTCTGTCTCAAATTTAGGTGTTTCTCACACTTGCCAGCTATCAAAAATCAAATTGTTTTCCTATGTGCTGCTGTGTTTGGTTTTAAGGTGTGTTTCCCATTAGCCAGGTATCTCAATTTGGAGTATTGTATTACTTGCTGCTGTGTCTTGAATTTAGGTATTTTTCCTATTAGTTATGTATCTCAAATCTGAGTGACATTCTACTTGCAGCTTTACCTCAAATGTAGGCATTTCTCAAATCTGTGTGTTTTCCTACTTGCTGTTGTGTCTCAGATATATGAATTTTCCCCCTAGCCATGCATCTCTAATATGAGTGTTTTCCTGCTTGCTTCTGTACCTCAAATGTAGGCATACCTCCGACTTGACATGTATCTCACATCTGAGGGTTTTCCTACCTGCTGCTGTGTGTTTAATTTAGGGCTTTTTCCAACTTTCCATGTATTTCAAATATTCCTACTTGCTGCTGTGTCTTGTAATTATGCATTTATCCCAATAGCCAAGTATCTCAAATCTGAGAGTTTTTTTCATTTGTTTCTTTGTCTCAGAATTAGGTGTTTCTCCCACTTGCAAGGTATCACACATCTGAGTGTTTTCCTACTTGCTGCTGTGTCTCAAATATAGGCGTTTCTCCCACTTGCCAGGTATGTAAAATCTGAGTGTTGTCCTACTTGCTGCTATAACTCTTATTTAGCAATTTTCCACGCTAGCAAGGTATCTCAAATCTGAGTGTTTTCCTACTTGCTGCTGTGTGTCAAATTTAGGCTTTTTTCCCACTAGCCAGGTATCTCTAATATGAGGGTTTTTCTACTTGCTGTTGTGTGTCAAATTTAGGCTTTTTCCAACTAGCCAGGTAATTAAAATCAGAGTGTTTTCCTACTTGATGCTGTATGTTTAATTTAGGGCTTTTCCAAGTTGCCAGGTATTTAACATCTGATCATTTTCCTACTTGCTGCTGTGTCTCATATTTATGATTGTTTCCCAATAGCCAGGTATCTCAAATCTGAGTGTTTTCTTACTTGCTGCTGTGTCTTAACTGTAGGCTTTTTTCCCACTAGCCAGGTATCTCTAATATTACTGTTGTCCTACTTGCTGCTATAACTTGTATTTAGGCATTTTCCCACTAGCCAGGTGTCTCTAATCTCAGTGTTTTCCTACTTGCTGCTGTTTGTGAAATTTAAGTGTTTTTCCCACTTGCCTGTTGTACCTTAAGTTTAGGCGTTTCTCTGACTTGCCAGGTTGCTCAAATCCGAGTGTTTTCCTACTTGCTGCTTTGTCTCAAATATGGGTGTATCTCACACTTTCCAGGCATCTCAAATCAGACTGTTTTCCTGCTTGCTGCTCCGTCTCGAATTTAGGCTTTTTTCTGACCAGCCAGGTATTTCTAATCTCAGTGTTTTCCTACTTGCTGCTGTGAATGTAGGTGTTTTCCAACGTGCCAGGTATCTCAAATCTTAGTTTTTATACTTGCTGTTGGACCTCGAGTTTAGGCATTTCTCCGACTTGCCAGAAAGCTCAAATCTGAGTGTTTTCCTACTTGCTGCTTTGTCTCAAATGTGGGTGGTTCAAATTTAGGGCTTTTCCTATTTGCCACGGATCTCAAATCTGAATGTCTTCCTACTTGCTGCTGTTTCTCTAGTGTATGTGATTCTCCCACTTGCCAGGTATCTCAAATCTAAATGCTTTCCTATTTGCTGTTTCTCAAATTTGGCACTTCTCCCACTAACCAGGTATCTCATTGCTGGGGGTTTTCCTACTTGCTGGTGTTTTTGAATATAAACATTTTCCCCACTAGCCAGGTATCTCAAATTGGATTGCTTTCCTATGTGTTGCTGTGTCTCAGATTTAGGCATTTTTCCCACTAGCCAGTTTTATCAAATCTGAGTGTTTTCCTGCTTGAAAATCCATCTCGAATTTAGGCTTTTTCCCACTAGCAAGGTATTTCTAATCTCAGTGTTTTCCTACTTGCTGCTGTCCCTCAAATTTAGGCCTATCGCCTACTGTCCAAGCATCACAAATCTGAATATCTTCCTACTTGCTGCTGTCTCTCTTATGTAGGTGTTTCCCCCACTTGCCAGTTATCTCAAACATGAGTGTTTTCCTATTTGCTCTTTCTCGAATTTGGCATTTCTCCCATTAGCCATGTATCTCAAATCTGGGGGTTTTCCTACTTGCTGCTGTGTCTTGAATATAAGCTTTTTTTCCCACTAGCCAGGTATCCCAAATCAGACTGTATTCCTACTTGCTGCTGTGTCTCGAATTCAGGCTTTTTTCACACTTGACCAGTATCTCAAATATGAGTGTTTTCCTATTTGCTGCTGTGTCTCGTATTGTTGCATCTTTCCCAATAGCGAGCTATCTCAAATGTGACTGTTTTACTACTTGCTGCCCTGTCTTGAACTAAGGCATTTTTCCCACTATCCAGGTATATCAAATCTGAGAGTTTTTTCATTTGTGCCTTTGTCTCAAAATGAGTTGTATTTCTCACCTGCAAGGTATCACAGATCTGAGTGTTTTCCTACTTGCTGCTGTTTGTGAAATTTAAGTGTTTTTCCCACTTGCCTGTTGTACCTTAAGTTTAGGCGTTTCTCTGACTTGCCAGGTTGCTCAAATCCGAGTGTTTTCCTACTTGCTGCTTTGTCTCAAATGTGGGTGTATCTCACACTTTCCAGGCATCTCAAATCAGACTGTTTTCCTGCTTGCTGCTCCGTCTCGAATTTAGGCTTTTTTCTGACTAGCCAGGTATTTCTAATCTCAGTGTTTTCCTACTTGCTGCTGTGAATGTAGGTGTTTTCCAACGTGCCAGGTATCTCAAATCTTAGTTTTTATACTTGCTGTTGGACCTCAAGTTTAGGCATTTCTCCGACTTGCCAGAAAGCTCAAATCTGAGTGTTTTCCTACTTGCTGCTTTGTCTCAAATGTGGGTGGTTCAAATTTAGGGCTTTTCCTATTTGCCACGGATCTCAAATCTGAATGTCTTCCTACTTGCTGCTGTTTCTCTAGTGTAGGTGATTCTCCCACTTGCCAGGTATCTCAAATCTAAATGCTTTCCTATTTGCTGTTTCTCAAATTTGGCACTTCTCCCACTAACCAGGTATCTCATTGCTGGGGGTTTTCCTACTTGCTGGTGTTTTTGAATATAAACATTTTCCCCACTAGCCAGGTATCTCAAATTGGAGTGCTTTCCTATGTGTTGCTGTGTCTCAGATTTAGGCATTTTTCCCACTAGCCAGTTTTATCAAATCTGAGTGTTTTCCTGCTTGAAAATCCATCTCGAATTTAGGCTTTTTCCCACTAGCAAGGTATTTCTAATCTCAGTGTTTTCCTACTTGCTGCTGTCCCTCAAATTTAGGCCTATCGCCTACTTTCCAAGCATCACAAATCTGAATATCTTCCTACTTGCTGCTGTCTCTGTTATGTAGGTGTTTCCCCCACTTGCCAGTTATCTCAAACATGAGTGTTTTCCTATTTGCTCGTTCTCGAATTTGGCATTTCTCCCATTAGCCATGTATCTCAAATCTGGGGGTTTTCCTACTTGCTGCTGTGTCTTGAATATAAGCTTTTTTTCCCACTAGCCAGGTATCCCAAATCAGACTGTATTCCTACTTGCTGCTGTGTCTCGAATTCAGGCTTTTTTCACACTTGACCAGTATCTCAAATATGAGTGTTTTCCTATTTGCTGCTGTGTCTCGTATTGTTGCATCTTTCCCAATAGCGAGCTATCTCAAATGTGACTGTTTTACTACTTGCTGCCCTGTCTTGAACTAAGGCATTTTTCCCACTATCCAGGTATATCAAATCTGAGAGTTTTTTCATTTGTGCCTTTGTCTCAAAATGAGTTGTATTTCTCACCTGCAAGGTATCACAGATCTGAGTGTTTTCCTACTTGCTGCTGTGTCTCGAATTCAGTTTCTTTTTCTACTGTTCAGGTATCTCAATTCTGAGAGTTTTCCTACTTGCTGCTGTGTATATAACTAAATCATTTCTCCCTCTAGCCAGGGTCTCAAATCTCAGTGTTTTTTGATTTGCTGTTTTGTCTCATATTTAGGCGTTTTTTCCACTTGCTATGTATCTCAAATCTGAGAGTTTTCCTACTTGCTGATTTGACTCGAATTTAGGTTTTTGTTTCACTAGCTGGCTGTTTCAAATCTGAATGTTTCCCTATGTGGTGCTGTGTCTCGAATTGTTGGTGTGTTTCCCCCTTGCCAGCTATACCAAATCTGAGTGTTTTTTCATTTGCATCTGTGTCTCAATTTTAGGTGTTTCACACCCTTGCCAGCTATCTAAAATCTAATTGTTTTCCTACATGCTGCTGTATATGGAATTTAGGACTTTTTCCCACTTATCAGGTATCTCAAATCTGAATGTTTTCCTACTTTATGCTATGTATCGAATTTAGTCATTTTCCCCACTAGCCATGTATCACAAATTTGAGTGTTTTCTGACTTTCTCCTTTCTCACATATTTTGGGCATTTTTCACTCTTGTCAGGTATCTCCAATATGAGTGTTTTCCTACTTGCTGCTGTACTGCAAATGTTGGCATATCTCCCACTTATCAGGTAGCTCACATCTGAGGGTTTTCATACCTGCTGCTGTGTGTTGTATTTAGGCCTTTTTTCCAATTTGCTAGTTATCTCAAATTGGATTGTTTTCCTACTTGCTGCTGTGTGTATAATTTAGCTCTTTGTCCCACTTGCCAGGTATATCAAATCAGAGTTTTTTTCATTTGTGACTTTGTCTCAAAATTAGGTGGTTCTCCCACCTGCAAGGTATCTCAAATATGAGTGTGTTCTTACTTACTGTTGTGTCAAAATGTAGGCCTTTTCCCCACTAGCAATGTGTGATGCTGGAAATGCATTGGAGGGACAGGGCATCCATGTCCCTGTCCTGTAGTCCTTTTTCATGTATGTGCTGTATTGTTTTCTGCCCAGGAGTCCATTTGGGACTCCTGGAAGTGCAGTTCATGCTCTTTTGGGTTATGGTAAACAGACCCTTGGGATACCCATATGGCACCCATGTGTGGGGCTTCATCCCTGTACCCCTAGTGATTGTTTTTGGGCACCTGTGTGTGACCCACAGAGCAGTGTATGGGCTGGTGGCAGCTCCATGCTGAATTTCACAGGTGCTCTGAGTATCCTCCATTTTGGGATACCCAAGCCCTGCCATTGGAATCAGTTGATTCCTGATAGGAGACAAGATGGCCCTTGTGACCTCTTGCTTTTTATTGCCTGTTACCTTGTTTTCTCAAAGTCCTGGGAAGCCCTAACTTTGTCCCTTCCCCTTGACTGGCTGTTGGGTGGAAGTTCCATATATGGTATTGTGGAAAAGTCCAGACCAGACTGGCTGGAGCCTTCCCAATTACTGTATTTTGCAGGTACAGCCTTGGGGTGAGACCTGGGTGAATGGAGTGTGTGACCAAAATGCACTTTATGTTAGGGGTTTCTGGTATGTAACACAATAAATGAGACCGCCCTGCACGAAACTGGTATGAATGCAATGTGGAGTGCTGAATGGCTGGGAACTTGTCCCAATATACATTCTGTGTTGTGAGTGTCTGGAAGGAAGAGAATGGCTTGAATACGCTGTGAGCCTGATTGGCTGCCTACCTGCATGAATGCCCTTCTGGATGCCTGAGTGTGACCCAGCAGAATGAATAAGAGACCAAACTGTATATCCGGGACCTCCACTGATGGAAATCATTCAGAAGCTGAAGTCGAGGGGGGGCGCTGTTGAGCAGCCTGCAAGATGGCTGCTTAGCTCTCTTGCTCACTCGCCCGACGGCCGAATATCCGCCTGAATCAGCGGTTCCCTGCATCATCCGAAGCCGAGACCATGGGCATCGTGCTGCTTACCGACTGAACAACATCTTGATCGCTTTCGGGGCAAAATCGGAGCTCCGGTGCAGTTCCGCTCCAGCACTGGGCGCCGGGCGACTGATGCCTCCTGGGCCGCGTATTCCAGCTGCGGCCCGACCTCCGTTTCCTGCGCGGGTCCGCCCCCTGGCGCTGACTGATTACCCGGCTCCTTCGCCTGGCTGTGCGGTGTGCTGCCGCTTGGAGTGGCGGGCCTAATCTCCTCTCTCCCCAGCCCCGCTCCCCCTGCTGCGGGGCCCACCTGTGTTCGCGGCTCCCTTCTCTGGCCTGCCCTCGGTGGAGCAACCTCGACGGCGACATCGCAACTTCACTCCTGCAGATGACGGATTGACTACACACTGGGCCGGATCCTCCTTGCGGCTACCCCGCGGTGGCGGTTGGGGTGGCCCGGCTGCCTTAGGGGCGCCGCTCTGACTGCCGACGCTGACACTTGCAGGTGAGGAATTGGGGGCCTTGATTGCTTCGCATTGACATCTACAGCGGTCGGCCCTGCTTTGGACAGAAGGTTGAGGCCCCCCCTTCACCTACCGATCCCTGAGAGCCTGGGACCCCAGTACCAAAATTCTACAAAGGCTGCCCTGGCGGGTCTTGGCGTGCCCTCAAATATGTCCGGCAAAGCACGCGGGGCCAACAAGGCGGGAGCAATGGACAAATTTGCCAAAACACTTGCTAGACAGGAACAGTCGGGAGCAGCCCTGTCTCAAGACGATCCAGACGCACCCTCATGTCCCCCTCAGCCGGACCTCACAGCATTAATGGAAACTATGGCAAAGAACTTTGCGTCATTCCATGAAAAATTGGACGATATTAATGCTAGTTTGGCCTCAATGCACGCCAAACTGGATCAGCACGGTGCTAGGCTGGTGGAGGCCGAGACCAGGATCAGGGCCAATGAGGACGGGGTGCATGCGTTCCAAAACACTGTCGCAGACCTGGTGCACGATATGAAACAAGTCAAGGCGAAGTGCGATGACTTAGAGTCTAGATCCCGCAGGAACAACATTCGTATTGTGGGGGTCCCGGAGACGGCCCTCAAAGGCAAAATGGAACTAGCCGTTGAAAATATCCTGAGAGACCTTTTGGGCAATCCTCAACTCTCCCCATTCTTCACAATTGAACGCGCACATCGAGCGCTGGCCCCTCGCCCTAGGCCGGGCGATTTTCCCAGGCCAATTATTGCCAAGGTCCTCAGCTACAGGGATAGGGATCACATATTGCGCTTGGCCCGGGAGAGGGGTGTTAGGGAGAATTCTCTGTTTAGGCTGAATTTCCTAACCTAGTGAGTCCCCCAGCAGCTTTGCTGGATTTTTGGGGTTTATTTTTTTCTCCTGCCAAGAGTGAGACTCTTTTACCCTCACTCTTGGATATGACTTGAGAGTGTTTCTGTGACTTGCTATGTGCTTATGGGCTATGGGGTATTTTTTCCCCGTAGGCTATCATTGGTTTTTGAATGTGTGTTACACCGCACCCTTAGTGCAGTAACACAGGGGTGTCATAGTGACCCCCAAACATAGACTTCACACCCTGGGACTGACTACTGTCTCCCTGGGTCTGTAAAGTCACCATTGACTTTACTAGTCTTAACTTAGGAACTTAACCAGTACAAACCATCATACTGAGGAAGTACTGGTAGGGGCAATTAGATTGCCCCTGGGTCTGTTGTCGAGGGGGTACTGTCCCGTCCCCCCTCGCCGAGTTTCTGGCTGGTGGCAGTGGATACCACGGAAATATTCCACCGGAATATTTCCCAATGGGATTTCCCATTGATTTTAATGCACCACTTTTTGGTGCAATGTTAAAGATACCGCCGGTTTATTTATTTAATATAAATTCACCGGTTGGGATTTTTTGCCAGAACTCGCCACCAAAATGGCATCTAGGTTCACTTCAGTAACCCTGAACCCGAATCGAGCCTTTGTTCCACTTTTGGCGGGCTTCTGCACAGAAGCCCTCCAAAGTGGTGCCATTCTGTCTGGGTACCACAGGGGGTGTGGGAGGGGGTTTAGGCACCCTGGACTGAGTTGCCTTGCCAACTCATGTCGCACTCTGGTGTGATTGGCCCAAGTGGTGAGCCGCCCCGCTCACCACTTAGCATGTTTGAGTGACAGCTAGGCTGTATGAATGGGGGTTTGCTGCATAAAAGCAGGGTTTTTGGGACTGGTCCTTCAGAAGTCGCCACAGGACCTAAGAAGCCGAAGAGGGAGAAGCCGAGCCGACCTGCCAAGACGACACCACCGGTGGAGCCCTGCGGAACCGTCTCACCACTTTTCCCAACGACAGATGAGATCTCCAGCCGGGAGAGTCTTCTTCCCTTGACTGGTGGGGACAACCAGTTTCTGCCTTCTTTTCACCTCCCTGAAGCAACTCGTGGCCGCCTTGCCTGTGCCAAGGACCCCGGCAACCGGGATACCACTTTTTACCTCAACCGCGAAAGAGGGATAACATCCTTTTAACCGGAGAAATCCACGGCTGGTTTCTTCCCTGGTAGTGCAACGACCTTCAGCTTTCCTCCACGTCGAGATCTTCTCTTCCTCTGGATGACGCCGTGACTTGCACCCACTGCCAGAAACAACTGCCACCGCTGGAGGATCCTTTCCATTTTAAAGGTACCGTGTTCCGCCCGGCTTCCCTTGCCACCGATTGTACGGGGTAGATTTAGCCCTCGGCTCTCGAACCTGGGTAAGCCTGGGACACCCTAACTAAACTTTTCTAAACTTAGTAAAACCTTTCCTACTCACCTGTAAAGACTTGTGACATTGTGTGATCTTGGACATCTTTTCGCATGGCTTTCCCTAGAGTGGGCCTGGCAACCGAACTTCCTTGCTCCGCAATAGACTGCCTTTCTAAACTTACTGTGAATCTCTGAAAAGTGTTTTACCTTGCTGTTTTCATTACTTCTGCCTTTTCCCTCCCTTTTTAACTAACTTGTTGGAGTGCCATCTAGCGTTAAGCGCTCACCTCTGTTTGGAAATAAGTGGTGTTAACTTAGACTTGTCCAACAAATAACTAGGGATGTGCATATAAGTAATAGTGACTGTGTTTTGACTTACTTACCTTTTCTGTGCTAGCGTAATTTATGAGTGTGTATTTTAAATAAATAATTATATACTTTTACACCTAGCTCTGGTCAGTGTTTGCTTGTACTACTGTGCCTCTGTACCTATTATGTATACTCTATATACTGCCTAACTCTTCTTGAGGGAAGTCTGACTGCTCAGCCACAGCTACCAGGTAAATCTGGGTGGTACAGACTGCTACCAAGTGGGTTTACTGCCAAACACCTGTAGTCTTAAATCTTTTGCAGTGGTCCCAGAGGGAACTGCACAGGTTTCTGCCTAACAAGGGGTGAACTGAAACTGGAGTCTCAGACCATGCAAATCTTCCCCGACTTTTCCGTTAATGTTGAAATGGAGCGCAGACAGTTCAATGGTGTGAAAAAGCTCCTCAGTGAAAGAAAAGTGGAATACGCCATGCTGTTCCCTGCAAGGCTTAAGCTCACCCACTGCAATAAGCTATACTTCTTCACTGTCCCTGAGGAGGCAGTGAAATTCATTGAAGCCCATATTCCCCTCCCTGGCCCGGTGGACGAGCCACTGGCCGATGGCTGAGGAGGCCTGTCATGACCCCTGTTTGTGGGCTTCCCTTTGTATCACCGGCACACTTGAATTTTCTTGCTGAACTCATGGATCCTATTTCTTGTATATCCATTGCTTTAGTACCTTGTTGTAATATCTCCTGTAAACTTAACATGTGATACTGCTGTACGATCTACGGTGTATTGCACCGATCATTCACTTAAGTCGGGTTCACGGCAGCAGCGACCCCCGCTGCAGTTGCAATGCCGAGGTTGGCTTGTTATCATTATTTGTTCCGCCCCAGTTGGGCGTACAAGCGAGTGTTGCCCCGTTGGGCTTGGCATGCTCGCATTAGGGCTTCCAGTGGGTTTCAGAGCACTGCTGCGTTGGGAGGGGTAGTGAGGGAGGGGGGGAGTACAGTTGTGGGATGTTATGACAAAAATGGCAAGGTAGTACTGGCTCTGGGCGCGAGGCAACGTGCCATTGCATTGATAGCCAACGCATGTTCAACAAACAATGCCACCCGTTGCTGGGATGTCCCCTGAAAACTGCAAAATGTCTGTCAGGCTAATGTCTTGGAATATCAGAGGGTTTAGCAACTTCACGAAGGCCCGCAGGATAACTGCGTACGCCCAAAGGCATGGGGTCAAGATACTCCTCTTGCAAGAAACCCACGCCCTTGCACACCTTTCGTCCTCTCTCGCCCCGGCATGGGGCCCCAACAAATATTACACGGTTTACTACTCCCAATCCAGGGGTGTCCTCACATTAATTCATAAGTCTGTGGAATTTTCCCTCCGCACTAGTCACATAGATCAAGAGGGGAGATATGTGATCCTCCACTGTCTGCTCGCTAATACAGAATGCCTTCTGGTTAACACATATGCCCCGAACATAGATGCACCTGAGTTCTTTGATGACATTAATGTCCTGCTCCAAAGATATATTGGGGTCCCGATCATCTGGGGGGGGGAGGACATGAATCTAATACTAGACTCCGACTTGGACAGATCAGGAGTTGCTCCCAGAATACTGTCCAGTGCCGCTCGCCGGCTCGACGCCCACATGGTCTCTGAGGGTCTGGTAGACGCCTGGAGAGCGCTCCACCTGCTGACTAAAGAGTTTACATTCTACTCTTCTGTACATGACAGCCATTCCAGAATTGATCTCTTCCTTCTGTCAGCTGGGCTCATTGGGAACACTCTCCACATGCAGATACTGCCGCGCACGCTTTCCGATCACTCCCCGGTCACACTTGACATAACCCTGCAGCCTACCCTCCCCCGCCACTCCAATTGGCGCTTTAAATCAGAGGCACTACAGGTTATAGTCTTCAGGGCCGACATCCTTGCAGACATCACCACGTTTTTTGATAACAACAAATGCCACGACACAACAGATGGGGTTCGCTGGGAGGCATTCAAGGTTTTCATTAGGGGTATGTGCATCTCCAGGGAAGCTGGGGTCCTGAAGGATATCAGGAACTCCTTAAGACGCTCTGAGACCAAGCTCAAGGAACTGGAGCATGTGTACGCTCCCGCCCCTTCCCCTCCCAAGTTGGCACAGATACGAACAGAACTGGACACATTTGAGGCCCTCGCCCTCAGCGAGATAAGATACTACAACCGACCCATTGCGGCTCGGAAGTATGGTGAAGGAGAAATGCCAGGTCGAACTCTAGCCCGACTGGCCTGGATCGAGGGGTGCAGAGCCCGGATTGATAGCATTATCGACAAGAACGGAGTGCAGCAGTGGTCCGAACAATCCATTCTTGAGACCTTTGCAGATTTCTATGCAACCCTCTACACTCGGCAATGTGAGCACAGCCCACAGGATCTTGATCTCCTCCTTGATCGCATCCCCATGTCCTTTATATCTCAGGCCACCAAAGAACAATTAGACACACCCTTCACTCCTGAAGAAATCGCAGCGGTCATCTCGGCCCTCCCTAAAGGGAAAGCTCCCGGTCCTGACGGCCTTACTGCCGAATTTTATCAGGAACATGTCACCCTACTGGCCCCCCGATTGCACGAGGTGTGGAATGAGTCGCTACGCCTCGCTATCCTCCCCCAGTCCCTGCGTGAGGCTGTCATCACCATGCTCCCCAAACCAAGTAAGCCTCTCGATGAATGCGGATCCTATAGACCTCTCTCCCTTATGAACACCGACACAAACATTTTCGCCAAGATCATAGCTAATAGGTTCTTCCCCATCATGAAATACCTGATCCACCAGGTCTAAAGTGGTTTTGTCCCCGCCCGCTCCACTGCCTTAAACATTCGGCGACTGTTTAATGTCATCTCTAGGATTGACCCCAAGGCCAACGCGGTTGCTGTGACACTAGGTGCTCAGAAGGCGTTCGACATGGTTTCATGGCAATACCTATGGGCGGTGCTTGAGAAGATGGGGATCGGCCCACGCATGTTGTCCTACATTAAACTGCTATACACCAACCCCGTGGCCAATGTCCTGGTTAACTCTCATCTGTCAGCATCCTTCACCCTCCACAGAGGGACACGTCAGGGATGCCCATTCTCCCCCCTACTGTTTGCGATGGCTATCGAGCCCATGGCGGATAGTGTACGGGACAATCATACTCGCAAAGGGATACGCCTACGAGATACCCCCGAAATTATATCACTATACGCGGACAATGTACTTCTGTACATCAGGGACCCCTAGATCCATCTAGGCCCAATCATCCGCGAAATAATTAAAATTGGTACATTCTCGGGCTTCACCATGAATTTCACCAAATCAGAAATCTTCCCCCTCATGCCCACAACCCCCCAACCGACATGCGAATACCTGCTCAAGTGGTCCCCCGGGGGCATCAAGTACCTGTGGGTACAGGTATCCCTCTCAAAATCCTCTCTGCTGGCTGATAACTATGTGGCTGCCGCGCAATATGCTGAGGACAGGATGAAGAGATGGTGTAACCTCCCTCTCTCACTATCAGGGAGACTATCGCTAATCAAAATGGTCATAGTTCCAAAACTCCTATACATATTTGCTAACGTTCCTCTCTGGCCCGGGAAACAATATTTTGCGGACCTGCATGCGGGGTGTGCCCGCTTTCTATGGCACTCTGGTGCCGTGCACAGGAAGTGGCAACACATGACATTACCTTATGAGAAAGGGGGCTTCAATGCAACTGACCTAACCCAATATTGGATAGCCACACAAACTCAGCAGGCTACACACTGGTACCGATACCAGGACCCTCCCCGCACGTTAAGCTTGAGATCCTCGCGACTGAGGAGGTGAATGTCATGTCCCTGATCCTCTTCCATTCGTACCACTCGGACGCCTCGGCCGCCCCAGTGGCCGCCACTATCAGGGCGTGGAAACAGGTTCTACTGGCCCGATCTGAAGCTCCTCCATACTACAAATGGCTACCCTTGTGGTCATTTCCGGGCCTTGCCCCCACGCATGATAAGCTCCTTATGCGTCACTGGCTGGACCTGGGATATCACTCACTATCCGACTTGTTCCCCGACGGGAAATTCATCACCCCGCAGACATGGAGGCCAGGGCACTCCAGGTCCTCTCTTGAGTTGCTACAATACTTCAGACTTAGAGCGGCGGTCCAAGACATGTGGCCCTCATACCCAGACAAACCCCCTGAGTCCCCTGAGATCTCATTCATCGCTAACTCCGCTGGTGGCAGGGGCATAGTGTCTACCCTGTATAAAATGCTGATGGCACAAGCTGTAGAACCTCCCCATACGATTCGGGGCGCATGGAGCCGGGACCTTGGATTGGACATCACTGATGGTATGTGGGCAAAAATGTGCATACCCACACGCAAGGTCTCCCTCAACACTAGATTCAGATGTGTGCAATACAAGTTACTTAATCGCCTGTACTATACCCCTCATGCAGTCGGGAGGTTTGCACGTGATCACACCCACCAATGCCGGTGGTGCAGGTCCACTGATGCAGACCACGCCCACATGTTCTGGTCCTGCGGGGCACTGGCCCCATTCTGGGAGACTGTACTGGGGGCCCTCTCAGAGATGGTGGGGTTCCGGATTGACCCTGACCCCCTGGCTCTATTGTTTGGGATGTGGGAGGGGACTGAGGCAAGGCGTGTCGCTAAATTCCTGAATGTGGGGGCGATAGTGGCTAAGAAATGCATTATGCAGTGCTGAAAGCAACGGTCCCCCCTGTCGCTGGAGATGTGGTTAAAGGCTCTTACCTGGACACAGATGTGTGAAGAGGACTATATTAACACGCTGCCTGTGAAGGCTCGCCCCAAAAATGTGTGGACAGAGTTTTGCAGCTATCTGAACAGTCGGGCAGACCTGGAGCTTCTGTCTTCTCCCCCATCACCTGAGCAGCTGACAGGGCGGGCTGAGCTGTGAACTGTAAATGGCCTCGCCGTATTTACTCTGCTCCTATGAATGTACGCAGTCTGCTGTAAAGACTTTGCATTGTTAACTATGCTTTAAATATGCAACATGAGCTGTTGTTGTAATGTGTAAAGCGCCAGTCACTGCTTCTTGCCAATAAAGAAAAGTTTTTTAAAAAAAAGAAGCTGAAGTCGAAACTTGAGACTTATTCTCGAAGCCGAGCCGGAAGAAGAAGGTTAACTGCTGTTTCCCTTCAACGCAATCTGAAAGCTGCTGTACCTTCAAGAAACTGATCCAAGAGAGGACCTAGCTAGGAGATCTCTTCCCGAGCTGTGAGGGACCATTGTGCACCATCTAACCTTCGCTGAAGCGCCCTGGAAGTCAGCCTTCGAAAGAGTGTCGACCAGAGATGGGGACTGCCGAGGAATCCCAAGTGAAGCACCCGGACATCCTTCCACCGTTGCCGACCATAGTTCAGAGGATGCCGTAATCACTGGAGGCCCGCCAAAGCCGTGTTGCCCAGAAGCAGGGATAGCTTGACACTGTGCCATCGACGACTAGAGCTACAAAGCTCCATTGCCTAAGAACACTTTGAATCAAGGACTCCCTTGCTCATCACCATCGACCGCTTTGTCCCTCCAGAGGGAGTCAAGATGCCCATGAACTGAGGCGAATCTGGTGGTGGGATTACCGCGAACCGAAGACCTCAGATGCCGACGAAGCTCTGAAAGCCAGCTGTGGTCACGTCACGCTCACTGATGCTAGATGCTGATGAACCGACGCCCACTCTGGGCCAAAGTTCTTCAGTGACTCTTTGCAGCAACAAACTATCATCGTCGAGGTGCACCGCACACATCACCTTCGCAGGACTTCCCCGACTAATCGTCAACGAGCACCACCAGGACCGAAGCTGCTGCCTCAATGTCTTTGTTTATCTTTTCTTTGAGGGATCTCAACAATCCGTGGCTCCTGCCATAAAGGGAGTCACTCAAAAAAGATCTGTTGATGACCCGACGTCGAACTCTGCTAAACCAGGTACATTGGGGTGGTAGAACTTTATAGAAGGAAATAAGACTCTTATACCCATTATATGGACAGGGCTTGTTTTATATCTTTATTTGCAGGTTTCACAGGTGAAGGGATCTTCACACAGTATTGTCTTGGGTATGAACCCAGTATTCTGCCAATTGTTTTCCTCCTCAAGTCTGTTCTTGTTTCACTCTATTAAATGATTTGTATGCCATTTGAACTGCCTACAGTTGATGCATTTTAATGGAATCAAAGAAGTAAATGTGGTACCACATAGAGACTGTGGGCCTCATTCCGACCCAGGCGGTAAGGGGTTTACGGCAGCGTAAACAGCGCCGACCCTTACCGCCTGATTCTGAGGTCCCTTAGCGCCATGGAGGATTTAACACCTGCTTTTAGCAGGTGTTAAAATCCATGGCGCTAAGGGACCTTGTTGTTAATTACGCCACCGTAATTTACGGTGGCGTAATTAACGCCTTCCCCACTCCCATTATGCCCTATTGGGCAAAAATGGGAATGGGGAAGGGTAAATGGGGATTGGGGACTTACCGCCCGCCAACCTCGGAATGGGGCGGTAAGTCCGCCAACCATCATGGCGTAAACGTAGTTTACGCCATGGTGGTAAAGGTACGACCCAGGCGGTAACTTACCGCCTGGGTCGGAATGAAGCCCTGTATATATTTATCATTTTAGAATTGCCTGAGCACAAAGTGTGTTATTGTATGTGTACATAATCAAAGCCTTATTTATATAAAGAACTGTGTTTTCACTAACATAGTGTGTGGACATAGCTTTGTGGGTGTTTGGGAACTACACTGTACTTAAGAACCAGCCTGCATCACCACCTGAGAGCTTAAGCCTTGATTGCTCGTCCCCGTTACCAAATAGATAATCTTTGCTGGGGTGCTCTGTGCTTCTACTCTGCCATATAGAAGGCAGGAGCACAGATACCCCCCTCCAGTCTTTACACCAGGTATCTCAAATCTGATTGTTTTCCTACTTGCTGCTTTGACTCGAATTTAGGTGTTTTTCCCGCTATCTGGGTCTTTCAAATCTGAGAGTTTTCCTACGTGTGGTGCTGTGTCTCGAATTCTGGGCGTGTGTCCCCTTGCCAGGTACCTCAAATACGAGTGTTATTTTCATTTTCCACTCTGTCTCAAATGTTTCTCACACTTGCTAGCTAACAAAAATAAAATTGTTTTCCTATGTGCTGCTTTGTTTTATTTTAAGGTATATTTGCCATTAGCAAGGTATCTCACATTGGAGTGTTTGATTACTTGCTGCTGTGTCTTGAATTTAGGCATTTTTCTTATTAGCGATGTATGTCAAATCTGAGCGACATTCTACTTGCTGCTTTACCTCAAATGTAGGCGTATCTCAAATCTGGATGTTTTCCCACTTGCTGTTGTGTCTCAAATATATTAATTTGCCCCTAGCCAGGTATCTCTAATATGAGTGTTTTCCTGCTTGCTGCTTTGTTTTTAATTTAGGGCTTTTTGCAACTTGCCAGGTATTTCCAATATTCCTACTTGCTGCTGTGTCTCGTATTTATGCATTTATCCCAATAGCCAAGTATCTCAAATCTGAGAGTTTTTTTCATTTGTTCCTTTGTCTCAAAATTAGTTGTTTCTCCCACTTGAAAGGTATCACACATCTGAGTGTTTTCCTACTTGCTGCTGTGTCTCAAATATAGGCGTTTTTCTCACTTGACAAGTATGTAAAATCTGAGTTTGTCCCACTTGCCAGGTATCGCAAACCTGACTGTTTTAATACTTGATGCTCTCTCTCGAATTTACACATTTTCCCACTAGCCAGGTATCTCAAATTTCAGTGTTTTCCTACATGCTGCTGTGTCTGGAATCTAGGTGTTTTTCCCACTTGCCAAGTATCTCAAACCTGAGTGTTTTCATACTTGCTGTTGTACCTCCAGTTTAGATGTTTCTCTGACTTGCCAGGTATCTCAAATCTGAGTGTACATGATTTTTGGTTTTCATTCCCCAGAATATTTGTGATAACCTGCTTCCCCCACCCCCTTACTTACCTGTGGGTGTCACTCCTCCTTGTGTGCCGCCATCTCCTGTGTCTCTCTGCAATGCTGTGCACTTCCGTGCATGGGAACTGGCACTGGGGGGTCCTCTATGTTTTTCTAACTTTATTATATTGGGAGCTTTTTTCTCACTCAAATGTTTCTAATTTGGTTAATTCATGCTAATCTGGATATCCCACTTGCCAGGTATCTCAAATCTAAGTGTTTTCCTACATGCATCTGTGTCTTGAATTTATGTGGTTTCCCCATTTTTCAGGTATCTCAAATTTGAGTTTTTTCCTACTTACTGTTGTGTCTCGTATTTAGGTGTTTTTCCCACTTGCTGGGTATCTCAAATCTCAGTATTTTCCTGCTTGCTGCTGTGTCTTGAATTTAGGCTTTTTTCCTGCTAACCAGGTGTCTCAAATCTTAGTGTTTTCCTACTTTCTGCTGTTTGTGGACTCTATTGGCCTGATCACGACTTGGGCGTTACCGCTGGCAGTATTACTGGCGGCGGTAATAGCCCTACCACTGAACTCCCGGACCCTAATAGCGGCGGATTACGAGTTCGGGGGTAAAGTAATTCCCCATTGAGCCCATTCGGGAATGCCCCATTCCCCATTGGTCTCAATGGGGAAAATTCGCACTCTTACCGCCGGCGGATTTCCCCCCAGCTAAGAGCTGGTGCGAAATCTGCCGAAGTCCTGATTTGGCGGACCCTTAAATCCGGCGGTATTAGCGCTACCACCGGATTTAAGGGTAACCGCCAAAGTCGTGATCAGGCCCAATGTGTTTGTCCCACTTGCCAGGTATCGCAAACCTGACTGTTTTAATACTTGATGCTCTGTCTCAAATTTACACATTGTCCCACTAGCCAGGTATCTCAAATCGGATTGTTTTCCTACTTTCTGCTGTGTCTCGAATTTAGGCTTTTTCCCACTAGCCAGGTATCTCAAATCTCAGTGTTTTCATACGTGCTGTTGTAACTCAAGTTTAGATGTTTCTCTGACTTGCCAGGGATCTCAAATCTGAGTGTTTTCCTACTTTCTGCTTTGATTCAAATGTAGGTGGTTTACCCTCTTGACATGTAATCTAAATCTGAGTGTTTTCCTACTTTCTGCTGTGCTTCATATTTAGGGCTTTTTCGTACTTGCCAGGTATCTGAAATCCAAGTGTTTTCCTGCTTGCAGCTGTACATCAAATTTAGGTGCATCTCCCACTTCCCAGTGATCTGAAAACTGAGTGTTTTCCTACATGCTGCTGTCTCTCCTATTTAGGCATGTTTCCCATTAGCCATGTATCGCAAATCTGAGTGTTTCCTACTTGCTGCTGTGTCTCGAATTTACACGTTTTTCCCACTAGCCAGGTATCTCAAAGGGAGTAATTTCTACGTGCTGCTGAGTCTCGAATTTAGACGTTTTTCTTACTAGCCAGGTATCTCAAATCTGAGTGTTTCCTACTTGCTGCTGTGTCTCGGATTTAGGCATTTATCCCACTAGCCAGTCTTCTCAAATCTGATAGTTTTCCTGCTTGTTGATGTGCCTGGAATCTAGTTGTTTTTCTGACTTGCCAGGTATCTTAAACCTGAGTATTTTCATGCTTGCTGTTGTTCCTCAAGTTTAGGCATGTCTCTGACTTGCCAGGTATCTCAAATCTGAGAGTTTTTCTACCTGATGTTGTGTGTTGTATTTACGCCTTTTTCCAACTAGCTAGTTATCTCAAATCGGATTGTTTTCCTACTTTCTGCTGTGCCTCGAATTTAGGCTTTTTCCCACTAGCCAGGTATTTCTAATCTCAGTGTTTTCCTACTTGCTGCTGTGTATGGAATTTAGGTGATTTTCCTTCTTGCCAGTTATCTCAGATCTGAGTGTTTTCCTAGTTGCTGTAGTGTCTCGTATTTAGGCAGTTTTCCCACTAGCCAGGTATCTCAAATCTGACTGTTTTCATATTTGCTATTGTTTCTCGAATTTGGCATTCCTCCCACTAGCCAGGTATCTCAAATCTGGGGGTTTTCTACTTGCAGCTGTGTCTTGAATATAAGTATTTTTCCCACTAGCCAGGTATCTCAAATTTGAGTGTTTTGCTACTTGCTGTGTCTCAAATGGAGGCGTTTTCCCCACTAGCCAGTGTGCTAAAATCTGAGTGTTTTCCTGCTTGCTGCTGTGTCTGGAATCTAGTTGTTTTTCCCGCTTGCCAGGTATCTCAAACCTGAGTGTTTTCATACTTTCTGCTTTGTCTCAAATGTAAGTGGTTCTTGGGAATGCACTGTTTGGCAAGGGCTGTCTAAGGCTCTGCTCTGCTTTGCTACAATAACATTACTGCTTTTTTTGCTGCACGACGAGTTTATTGGAGAAATGGTACGCATTGTGGCTGAGTATTAACAATGCCAAAGATTTAAAAGACTCAAAGTCTTGCTAATTGCTACTTTCTGTTTGTTTTAGGCAGTGAGCCTTGTGATTTCTTCTAAGTCCTGTGCTCCTCCCACACTTCCCATAATTCTATTTACTGTACGGACCTGCGCTTCATGCGCGGGCGCTTCTTGGGTAAGCACTGTTTGGCAAGGGCTGTCTAAGGCTGTCTTGGGGTGAAGGGGAAGACAACTTGTGAATTATTTGCTGATTCTTGAGGGTGAATAACTATATGTTTGTCAAATACGTACTGATTACTGAAATTGAACTTTGCTTGTTTCACACAATATATGTCCAATGCTCATTATACGTTAAAAACTAACATGCCGACCACAGCCGCTCTTGGTAAGACCGTTGCTCGCCCCAGCCCACACATACTGAGCCGAGTATACAAAAGAGCTATCGCTCTCACACCAGTGAATACTAAGATTCCAGGTGCTGCTGACATCCGCTGTTTCTGCGTGGAACGCAGCCCTGCCAAATCTGCTGCTGCAGCAATGATAGTGCAATCTCATGCAGCTTCTATTAGATCTAATATTAGAAATCTGACGCCAATGGACTCTATGATTGTAGAAGGCTATAGTGGCACGCCAGGGGAAAATAGCATTGAAACTAAAAAGCGTAACTCCGCTCAGAGTCTGAGAGAAAAAATGGGCGTTATAAGTTTGCTCTCAAACTATGGCACAGAAAAACAAAATGTGCGCCCGACTTCGAACAAATCGTTCAACCATTCCACCAAATGAACCCTTTCCCCATTCTGATAGCCCAATTTTTACAACCCCAATGGCCACTACCGCGATGCCTGCTGCCATCGACTTAGCCCATGCATCTATTTCTGATATATCACTGCATGCAAGTCACTCCGGCTCAGCCAGCATACAGAACCTCTCACACTCTCCCATTATGTTTAATCATGAAGCGGGTGAATATGAAGCATGCAAATCTCCAGCAGTGTCAGTTTCATTTGTTGCTCCCACCCCGTAGACCGACCACACTTCCGAAACATAGGGAGGAAATTAATCAACACCCTATGTTAGAGATTACTCTAAATATGGCCTTATCTAGTCTAAATCGACTATCTGAAACCTTGGATCAAAAAATAATGCTATAATCCATACAAATTAAACAAATGAGGGCCTGGATAGCCAAAGAACCATGTACAGAAATAAACTAACACAAATCAGTAAAAGAACCTATTCATAATGATTCAGTCAATTGTCTTGATCCTCCTCAGCTGACGATGCAAAAACCAAAGTGCATGTCTTGGTGCGAGTGAGGGAGACAACGCTGCAAGCAAGGGGAAACTTGCATGCAAGAAGGGTGTTGCCTTGCGAACATATTGTATTTTTCAGCCAGACCAACAACAAAGCCAAATTGATAAGGATGGCAAGGAAAAGGTGGTAAGGAAACCACAATTGAAGAAATCTAAAAATATGAAATTCATAGGTGTCAACAATAAACCGATTTCAAACCAATTCATAAGAACAATCGTTGCAACACAAACACAATCATAAAACGCAGGTTTAGCTTTTGTTGTAAAGAAATATAAAACCTTACAAAAGGACAAAAAGGATACAATACGATTTGAAGATACATCTCCCTCTGTCTACACACTCGTGGATGACCTTGTAACTGCTCTCATGGATGCATCAAGCACGGCCCCAAATAAACAGAAGGACAAGGGAAAAAGCAAAGTCTGGCGCAGATCCGGACGTGTTGGCTATTGAATTACGAAACAAAGAGATCAAAGACACAGTGGATGCCTCTCTAGCCTTCCAAATGAAGCAATTTCCATCACAAATGACACACATCACTCAGACAACCATTAATGCTACAGTCCTGTCCTCTCAAGAAAATTCTTCCAAGGAAAAACTACTGCCCAAAGATACAGGAACTCATTTAAACCAGCAAACCGGAATCTCACTTAAATCATCAGTGGCAACGCATCAACATATTAAGGCGCCGGAGCTACCAGTGAATTCTTCAAATAATAACAGAGTCGGATACTCTTAACAACAACAAAACAGAATTAACACAACACACCTTAATCATGAAATGTCGTCCGACTCCTTACAAACAATTTACTTGAGTTAACATATTGAGTATTTTTGAAGATATCTCGTCATTGGATGACATTGCTTCGGTCGACATAGACCAAGTTGAATTCCCAAATGTATACGATCCATCAACTGTTAAATTATGGAACCCTTCGCACATTGTACTCAATGCCCTTTGGCTGGCCAAAGCAGATCTGTTTACATTGGGATTTTCAATTCTGCAAGATTATCAGTAGAAGGACACTCAAAACACACTAATACACACTGTGGAAAACTTTAGTGTGCCTGTCAAAACTCAGCCTCACAGACAACGACAGTATACCAAGCATAGCTCTGCAGCAACGACATAGAGGGATTTCAGAAAAGGCTTCAAAACACAAGATCAATTAACCTTGCCAGTTGGAACACTCATGGGCATATCCATCTCATGAGCTCATTTGAAAATCGAATTGAAACGCCCAAGTCGTGATCAGGCCAATAGAGTCCACAAACAGCAGAAAGTAGGAAAACACTGAGATTTGAGACACCTGGTTAGCAGGAAAAAAGCCTAAATTCAATACACAGCAGCAAGCAGGAAAATAATGAGATTTGAGATACCCAGCAAGTGGGAAAAACACCTAAATACGAGACACAACAGTAAGTAGGAAAAAACTCAAATTTGAGATACCTGAAAAGTGGGGAAACCACATAAATTCAAGACACAGAGGCATGTAGGAAAACACTTAGATTTGAGATACCTGGAAAAATCGAATTTGATCTGCTTGCCTTTCCGGAGACATGGCTCATGCATATTCCCATCTGGCATGACCATAGCATCGCCCTTTTATCAGCAATACCTGCAACACAGGGTTGTCCAACTGCTGGTATTCTTGTGGCTGTGAAGATGAGCTCAGGACTAACACTACAACCATGGACCTCTCCAAATAACTTTATGCAATTGGTGAAATTTATTTTCAATGATCAGGTGTTGGCACTTGTGAATGTCTATAGAAACCCAGCCGGCATTTCGGATTCCCGATTCTACAAAGATCTGGAAACATTCTTAGATACAATTTTGGTTGACCCATCCATTACCAACACTATCATTGCCGGTGACTTGAACTTTCAATGCCTCGACAAAATGACAAAAAAAATTCCAAATACAAATAGATGGACTTCAGTAATGAATGAGAGAGGATTTGAAATGACAAATGGCTCTTTACCCGGAGACATTCCGCTGCATGCTACGTGGTCCAGAGGACTATCAGAAAGTTTGATTCATTATCTTTATGTAGACAAACATTTGTACAATCTTGCAGATAAATTCGAAGTAATCAACCAAACACACAGTGACCATAATATGCTAACTCTACGCTGGCATTGGAACTCCGAAAAATCTCCAGAGTCAAGAGAATGGTACACTCAAGTAATGACAGTGAATAACGCAAGGACACGCTTCCAATGGAACAAAAATAAACTACTACAACTTAATGACACTCTCTGAGAAACCTATCCAGGCACAGTAACACCTTGTATGCAATGGCCCTTACTTCTTTTAAGATTGTCAGCAAAACCCCTACTTTGAATCATCTAAAGAAGGACCATTGTTTTGATGCAGAATTAAAAGCAAAGAAAGCAGAACTCTGAGGACCCAAGAAATCTATTAAACTTCTGCCTGAATCAGAAAGATCGAGAGCTTTACGATATGCCAAATGGCAGTATAGAAATTGGACATGTAGCCGACAAGCAATGCTATACCAACTAGATGGCAAGACTATGTTGTGAGTATTAACAACTAAAAACACTGCGCTAATATGGCCCATGCTCAACCAAGCAACACTTAACATTCAAACAATAGTCCAAAATAACGGAGTAATGGAACAGCAGTGGACAAACCACTTCCTTACCCTGTATGACACATCTGCTTGGAAGATTGTACGGAAACTTATGTACATCATGTTCACCTTGACTCCTACAAGTCTCCAAAGAAGACATTGAGAATTTCATTATGAAATCAAGTGGATCACAGCTACCAGAACCGGACCGCTTAAATATCGCCATTCTAAAGGCTCATCCACACAATTGGTCTATAATTCTGTATGACATCTTTTCCAGCATCATTGAGAAATGAAGTATCCCAAACTCCTGGCGCAAATCGGTAATAGTCCCGTTCTATAAAAACAGAGATTGGTCGCTAGCCGAGAGTTATACCAATCGCATTGCTTGATGTAGCAGGGAAAATATTTGCCCGGTTTGTTCTTGTGATTTTAACCTATGGTCCTTACAGTTTTGCGAACGAGCTCCTCATCAGACTGGAATTGTAGCGGGAATGGGAACATCTTTCAATTTAATGACACTGAACGCCATCCAGCATCAGTTCCATGTGACAAATCAGCCACTATATCTCACCTTCATTGATTTCCATGCAGCATTTGATTCGATATCTCGACAACTTCTTATTAGAAAATTACGCAAAGCAGAATGCCTGCCTACTTTGATGGATATTATGAATGAACTTCACACTGGGACCACAATTCAGATCAGACTGAACGCTGAGGACTGCTCTGAAGCCTGTTACAAACCACAGGAGGGCTGAGGCAGGGGTGTATCCTTGCCTCGGCCCTTTTCATTTTTTTCATTTCTGACATGCCTGAGGCATTTGAGAGTATACCTGCAGATGCCCCAAGATTGGGACAGGAAAAGGTGTCAGCACTATTGTACGCCGATTTGGTGTTGATTTCCAAAACTCCTATTGGCGTACAGAACTTATTGCAGGCACTATCGTTGTACATAGACGTTAACCAGCTTACCATCAACACCAAAAAAACTAAAATCATGCTCTGCAATGTCCCCAAAACAGGCAGAAATAAACTAAGGGGGACTCTGCAGGGTGTTGAATAAGAGTTGATAGAGCAATATACGTATTTGGGCATGCGTATTGATAACCAACCACATAACATAGCACATTTACAGGAATTAAGGTTTACAATTGCGATCTCGCAAACTATAATAATATATAGAAATATGGCACATTTTCATTGCTTCCAGTAATTTGATATCACAATCAGAAAAAAACACCCGTATTACTGTGTGGCTTGGAAACATGGCCCATCCTGAGCAAAATGACTTTTCAGAAAATAGAAGGCAAATTCTGGAGACAAACCTTAAATTTGCCTCAATGCCTGACAATTGCTTTATTGCGATATGAGATTGGTTTAATCTCCTTGTATGCTTTATACCAATGGGGTTTATGTTCTCTGTTCAGAAAATGCATTTTAGCCAAGAACACAAACACCTTCCTCCTGACTCTATCTCGCTATATATTAACTTCGGCACATAGATTTATAGACAACTAGAAGAAGGGCGTCTTTCGAATTATGGCTGCTGCCGAGTTCTCATTAGACATTTTCATCGCTGATCCAGATAGAGCTAAAAGAAAACTGTACTTGGCTAATTGGATCAAAACTCGGAAACAGTGCCTTTCATATGGGGATTTTAGAGAGAACCCATTTGCAGAAAAAAAGTTTTGTATTACTGAATCATATCTACTTCGTTACCCATCAGTGTCCTTTAGATCAGCTATCTTGTGGTTTAGTTTCAATCTCTGACCAACTAGATCAACCATGGCAAAACATCATACAATTAGCGGAAAATTTAATTTCTGTCTATTCTGTAATGACTTAGGGCAAAAATAAACCTTGCATCATATCATTCTAGATTGTCCTGGTTTATTGGACAAAAGAGAGGACTACCTAAATAAATACTTCATGCATTTCAGAACACTAGATGATAATTACTAATGGAATTCGTTTTTTACAACCACACGCATGCCTATTCGAATTGCGATCAAGAACCTTCTAGAATCACTGTCATTGGCATACATTTGTGTACGCTTGATGAATTGTAATATGCTTGCAAATGAATGTTAGAAGGAAACATGAATAATTAGAGCTTTAACACCATTGCAATACTAGTTAAGCATTTGCTCTGTTTGATGATAATTTTAACTTAAATAGGAACAAATCACTTGTTTTATGAATCATGCGACACAAATGCCATGATTGGAAAATGGCATAGATCACTATTAAAACGTTTCAAGGAGGCTTTGTATGCTGCTAGCTTGGGAAGATTGTACTCCTCACCAATGAGCCATGTGTTGCCATGCCACCCACCTTCCAGGGCCCGGTGAATGGGTGACATTCTGAATATGAAGCTATCATGGGTGGACCCTGGATAGTTTGCATATACAGAAGTAATGAGACCGTTGGCATCACATACAATCCGCACGTTGATGCAGTGCCAGTGCTTGCGATTGCAATAGATGTGCTCTGTGGCCCTAAGTGGACATGGAGCCACATGGGTGCAATCAATCGCACCAAGCACTTTAGGGAAGTGCGCCACCCCATAAAAATCCTGGACCACGGCATGCCTTTCTGCAGGTGTTCTGGGCATGTATATGTGCCTGCTGACTGAAGGGTGTGCAGTCATGATTGCCAACACCTAGTGTAGGCAGCGTGACTGCGTAGGCTGTGAAATTCCCCCAACTATGGCAGTTGTCCGCTGAAATGACCTAGTGGGCAAAAAATTCAGAACACTTTCCCAAGGGGGTCAGTGCTTGGGAGCACATGGTGGGTGATGTAAGGTCATCCTCCTACTCCGTGACCAGGTCTAATATGATATGAGTTGGAAACCTATACCTGCCATAGACCTGGTCATCAGACATCCCAAAAAGGCTGGTCCTAGGTAGAACAATCCATGCCTTGGCCATCCTCCTGTGAAAACATAAAAATAATATGAGGCCGGGAAGCCCAGAAAGAAACACACCAACATAGGTTACAAAGTACATACAAGTGCTTTATTTAAAAGCTACAACAGTTACCAAAGTCAATTGACAAACGGATAGCTATTCGGCTCTCAGAGTAACGTAACGAACTTCAACGAAGGTTCGATGCATTAGTGAGAGAGACCGTACATTGGAATACTTGGGTCTTTTATACTCTTTATCCAGCCCTTGGCCAACCCTCTCGCGGGTTAACCATTCTAGGAGTCGGGCCTATGGGTTCCTTGCCAGGTCAATCCTATAATATATGCATTCTGATTAGTTTCGCTGATATAGTTGTACATTTACACATAGGCCAATAGTAGGACAAGGTCTCAGTTCGCGACCCCGACAAGTGGCCTGCAGGCATATTAATTATTCGTGTGTACGGAGGTCACAACGGCCGGAATCTTACCCAGAATGTCATTCGGCCTCCATTTTGATGTTCAGGGTGACTTCCATATAACAAGAGAACCTAAAATGTCGGCTTAATCCAAGATGGCGACTTACATTACTTTCTTTAAGGTCAAGACCTTGCCATGGAGTTTGTTCGCATATGATGTTTAGACAACTTGGCGTAGGCCAATACACATACAATTGTTGCAATAGGAGGCATAACATTGTTTCAATTCCGACACTACTCCTCCTCCAGTGTCCCACGATCACTGCTGCGAAAAATGGTAGATTCATCGTAGCTGTATACACGTGTTTGTTGTTTGCACACCCATTTTTGTGATGCTTATGCCAGCTTTCGCGTGGGGTACATGCTTCCGGATTTGCGTGTCTTTTTCCACACAACGGAGAGCCCTGTTCAATTCCATGCATACAGGTTCTTAGCGCACGTATGGGCGTTGCAAGGATTTTCCTTTGGTACATCCCTCATTACTCCCATATTTTGGCTTGTTGTTCCCCATTCCACATATTCTGCCACGTTTTTAGGAGACTGTGCAGAACCCAACGCCCCATCGCTACGTGTATCGGGCAAGGAGTGCGTAGTATCGCAGTGACGGGTTGGATCGGTGCGGATTCCCCGCAAGTCCCTGGTAAGACCCACAATTTGTGTTTCAAGAATACACAACCTGGCGCATGCGCGTGATTTCGCACACATGCCCCCTGTTTTCTGCACAAATCATTCCATGAATTAGGGCCTGAGTGTTTTCCTATTTACTGTATTTTCTCGAATTTGGAATTTCTCCCACTAGCCACATATCTCAAATCTGAGTCTTTTCCTACTTGCTGCTTTGTCTTGTATTTAGGTGTTTTCTCACTAAGTAGATATCTCAAATCTGAGTGTTTTCCTACTTGCTGCTGTAGCTCAAATTTAGGCCTATCTCGCACTTGCCAGGCCTCTCAAATCTGAGTGTCTTCCTACTTGCTGCCATGTCTCTTATTTAGACATGTTTCCCACTAGCCAGGTATCTCAAATCGGAGTGCTTTCCTACATAATGCTGTGTCTCTGACTTAGTCATTTTTCCCACTAAGCAGTCTTCTCAAATTCGAGTGTTTTCCTGCTTGCTGCTGTGTCTCGAATTTAGGCTTTTTCCCTGTTAGCCAGGTATCTCAAATATCAGTGCTCTCCTACTTTGTGGAATCTGTGTTTACCTTCTTGCTGCTGTGTGTTGAATTTAGGTGTTTTTTCCACAAGCCAGGTATATCAAATATCAATGTTTCCTACATGCTGCTGTGTCTGGAATCTAGGTGTTCTTCCCGCTTGCCAGGTATCTAAACCTGAGTGTTTTCATACTTGCTGTTGTACCTCAAGTTTAGGCGTTTCTCCGACTTGCCAGGTATCTCAAATCTGAGTTTTCCTACTTTCTGCTTTGATTCAAATGTCGGTGGTTTTCCCTCTTGTCAGGTAATCCAAATCTGAGTGTTTTCCTATTTTCTGCCATGTTTCATATTTAGGCCTTTTTCCTGCATGCCAGGTATCTGAAATCTGAGCATTTTCCTACTTGCGGCTGTACCTCAAATTTAGGCGTATCTCCCACTTGCCAGGCATCTCAGATATGAGTGTCTTCATACTTGCTGCTGCATCTCTTATATAGGTGCTTCTCCCACTTGCCAGGTATCTCAAATCTTATTGTTTTCCTATCTGCTGCTGTTCCTCATATTTAGGCATATCTCCCACTGTCCAGGTATCTACAATCTTAGTGTTTTCCTACTTGCTGCTGTGTCTCCTATTTAGGCATGTTTCCCAATAGCCATGAATCTCAAATCTGATGCCCTGATTCATGGATTATTTGTGCAGTAAAAAACAGGATTTGTGTGCCATTCTGCTGGCAAATCCCCATTTGTTAAACAGGGATTTGCAGGCAGAATGGCGCACAACTCCTGTTTTTTTCTGGCGCAAATAATCCATGAATCAGGGCCTAAGTGTTTCCTACTCGCTGCTGTGTCTCGAATTTAGCCGATTTCCCACTTGCCAGGTATCAAACCTGATTGTTTTCCTACATGTTGTTGTTCCTCAAGTTCAGGCATGTTCCGACTTGCCATTTATTTCAAATCTGAGCATTTTCCTACTTGCTGCTGTCTCTCTTATGTAGGTGTTTCTCCCACTTGCCAAGTATCTCAAATCTGAGTTTCCTACTTACTGCAGTGTCTCGTATTTACACATTTTTCCCACTAGCCAGGTATCTGAACTCTGGGTGTTTTCCTACTTGCAGCTGTGTCTCTTATTTAGGTACATTCCCACTAGCTATGTTTTCTCAAATCTGAGTGTTTTTCATTTGCTTCTGTGGGTCAAATGTAGGTGTTTCTTCCACTTGCCGGGTATCCCCAATCTGAGTGTTTTCCTACTTGATGTTGTGTGTCGAATTTAGGTGTTTTTCCCACTAGCCAGGTATCTCAAATCCGAGTGCTATCCTAAGTGCTACTGTGTTTTGAATTTAGGTGTTTTTCCCACTAGCCAGGTTTCTCAAATGGCAGTGCTTTCCTACATGCTTCTGTGTTTCAGATTAAGAAATGTTTCCCACTAGCCAGTCTTCTCAAATCACATTCCTTTCCTACGTACTGGTGTTTTTCAGATTTGGCATTTTTCCCACTAGCCAGTTATCTCAAATATGAGTCTTTTCCTACTTGCTGCTGTGTCTCGTTTTAAGGCAGCTGTACCTCAAATGTAGGTCTTTCCCTCACTGGCCAGATTTCTCAAAACCGAGTGTTTTTCATTTGCTGCTCTCTGTTGGATTTAAGCGTTTTTCCGACTTGCTAGGTATCTCAAATCTGAGTGTTTTTCTACTTGCTGCTTTACCTGAAGTTTAGGCATATCTCCCACTTGCTAGGCATCTCAAATCTGAGTGCCATCCTACATGCTGCTCTGTCTCTTATACAGGTGTTTCTCCCACTTTCCAGTTATCTCAAATATGAGTGGTTTCCTACTTGCTGCCATGTCTTTTATTTAGGTCTTTTTCCCACTAACCAGGTATTTCCAATCTGATTGTTTTCCTATTTGCTGCTTTACCTCAAATGGAGGCATATCTCCCACTGTCCAGGTATCTAAAATCTTAGTGTTTTCCTACTTGCTGCTGTGTCTCCTATTTAGGCAAGTTTCCCAATAGCCATGCATTTAAGATCTGAGTGTTTTCCTGCTTGCTGCCGTTCCTCAAATTTAGTTTTATTAGGTATCTCAAATCACACTGATTTCCTGCATGCTTCTTTTTCTTAGATTTGGCATTTTTCCTACTAGCCAGGTATATCAAATCTGAGTCTGTTCCTACTTGCTGGCGTGTCTCGTATCTAGGCACTTTTCCCTCTAGTCAGGTATCACAAATCTGAGTGTTTTCTACTTGCTGCTGTGTCTCAAATTTAGGTGTTTTACCACAAGCCAGGTATCTCAAATCGCAGTGCTTTCCTATGTGCTGCTGTGTCTCACATGTATGCATTTTTCCCACTAGCCAGTCTTCTCAAATTGAGTCTTTTCCTACTTGCTGCTGTGTCTCATATTTAGGTTTTTTCCCACTAGCTAGGTATCTCAAATCTGAGTGTGTTCCTTCTTGCAGCTGTACCTGAAATGTAGGCGTTTCTCTCACTTGTCAGATTTCTCAAATTTGAGTGTTTTTGATTTGCTCCTGTGTGTCATATTTAAGCATTTTTCCCACTTGTCAGGTATCTCAAATATGAGTGATTTCCTACTTGCTGCTGTATATCCTATTTAGGTGTATTTCCCACTAGCCATGTATCTCAAATCTGAGTGTTTTCCTACTTGCTGCTGTCTCTCGAATGTATGCATTTTTCCCAATAGCCGATTATCTCAAATCTGAGTGTTTTCCTACTTGCTGCCATGTCTCTTATTTAGCCATTTTTCCCACTTGCCAGTTTTTTCAAACCTAATTGTTTACTGCTTGCTGCTGTGTCTGGAATCTAGGTGTTTTTCTCACTTGCCAGGTATCTCAACCCTGAGTGTTTTCATACTTGCTGTTGTACCTCAAGTTTAGACATGTATCTGACTTGCCAGGTATCTCAAATTGGAGTGTTCTCCTACTTGCTGCTGTGTCTCAAATGTATGCATTTTTCCCACTAGCCAGTCTTCTCAAATCTGAGTGTTTTCTACTTGATGCTGTGTCTGAAATTAGGTGTTTTACCACTAGCCAGGAATCTCAAATCGCAGTGCTTTCCTACGTGCTGCTGTGTCTCAAATGTATGCATTTTTCCCACTAGCCAGTCTTCTTAAATCTGAGTCTTTTCCTACCTGCTGCTGTGTCTCGTATTTAGGTGTTTTCCCACTAGCTAGGTATCTCAAATCTGAGTGTGTTCCTTCTTGCAGCTGTACCTCAAATGTAGGTGTTTCTCTCACTTGCCAGGTTTCTCAAATCTGATTGTCTTTCATTTGCTGCTGTGTGTTGTATTTAAGCATTTTTCCACTTGCCAGGTATCTCAAATCTGAGTGTTTCCTACTTGCTGCCATGTCTCGTATTTAGGTGTTTTACCCACCAGCCAGGTATCTCAAATCTGAACGTTTTCATACTTGATGCTGTGTCTTGAATATAGGTGCTTCTCCCTTTACCAGGTATCTCAAATCTGATTGTCTCCCTACTTACTGCCATGTCTCTTATTTAGGCCTTTGTTTCCCACTAACCAGGTATCTAAAATCTTAATGTTTTCCTACTTGCTGCTTTGTCTCTCTTTTAAGCATGTTTTTCCACTAGCCATGAATTTCAAATCTGATTGTCTCCCTACTTGCTGCCATGTCTCTTATTTAGGCCTTTTTTGAAATCCAAGTGTTTTCCTGCTTGCAGCTGTACATCAAATTTAGGTGTATCTCCCACTTCCCAGTGATCTGAAAACTGAGTGTTTTCCTACATGCTGCTGTCTCTCCTATTTAGGCATGTTTCCCATTAGCCATGTATCGCAAATCTGAGTGTTTCCTACTTGCTGCTGTGTCTCAAATTTTGTTTTTCCCACTAGCCAGGTATGTCAAATCTCAGTGCTTTCCTTCTTGCTGCTGTGTCTTAAATTGAGGCATTTTTACCACTACCTGGGTATCTCAAATTGGAATGTTTTCGTATTTGCTGCTGTTTCTGAGATTTAAGCATTTTTCCCACTAGCCAGTCTTCTCAAGTCTGATTGTTTTCCTACTTGCAGCTGTGTCTCTTTTTTAGGTGTATTCCCATTTGCTAGGTTTCTCAAATCTGAGTTTTTACTTCTTACAGCGGTACTTGCAGCTGTGTCTTGAATTTAGTTGGTTTTCCCACTTTTCCGGTATCTCACATCTGAGTGTTTTCCATCTTGCAGCTTTACCTCAAATGTAAGCGTTTCTCTCACTTACCAGGTTTCTCAAATCTGATTCTTTCATTTGCTGCTGTCTGTTGTATTTAAGCGTTTTTCCACTTGCCAGGTATCTCAAACCTGTGGGTTTTAATACTTGATGCTGTGTCTGAAATGTAGGCATTTTCCCACTTGCCAGGTATCTCAAATCTGAGTGTTTCCTACTTGCTACCATGTCTCGTATTTAGGTGTTTTACCCACCAGCCAGGTATCTCAAATCCTAACGTTTTCATACTTCATGCTGTGTCTTGAATATAGGTGCTTCTCCCTTTGCCAGGTATTTCAAATCTGATTGTCTCCCTACTTGCTGCCATGTATCTTATTTAGGCCTTTTTTCCCACTAACCAGGTATCTAAAATCTTAATGTTTTCCTACTTGCTGCTTTGTCTCTCTTTTAAGCATGTTTTTCCACTAGCCATGAATTTCAAATCTGAGTGTTTCCTACTTGCTGCTGTGTGTCGAATTTAGGCGTTTTTCCCACTAGCCAGGTATCTGAAATTGGAGTGCTATCCTAAGTGCTGCTTTTTCTCTTATTTAGGTGCTTTTCCTTCTAGCCAGGCATCACCAATCTGAGTGTTTTCTACTTGCTGCTGTGTCTCGAATTTAGACATTTTCCCCACTAGCTAAGTATCTCAAATCTGAGTGTTTTCGTACTTGCTGATGTGTCTCACATGTAGGTGTTTTTCCCACTAGTCAGGTATGTCAAATGGGAGTGCTTTCCTATGTGGTGCTGTGTCTCGAATTTAGGTGTTTTCCCACTAGCCAGGTATCTCAAATCGCAGTGCTTTCCAACATACTTATGTGTCTCAGATTTAGACATTTTTTGCACTAGCCAGTCTTCCAATATCGGATTCCTTTCCTACGTACTGCTGTTTCTCAGATTTGGCATTTTTCCTGCTAGCCAGGTATCTCAGATCTGAGTCTTTTCCTACTCTCTCCTTTGTCTCGTATTTAGGTGTTTTTCCACTAGCTAGGTATTTAAAATCTGAGTATTTTCTTTCTTGCAGCTGTACCTCAAATGTAGGTGTATCTCTCACTTGCCAGATTTCTCAAATCTGAGTGTTTTTCATTTGCTGCTGTCTCTCGAATGTAGGCATTTTTCCCACTAGCCAGGTATTTCAAATCTGATTGTTTTCCTATTTGCTGCTTTACCTCAAATGTAGGCTTACCTCCTACTATCCAGGTATCTAAAATCTTAGTGTTTTCCTGCTTGCTCCTGTGTCTCAAATTTTGTTTTTCCCACTAGCCAGGTATGTCAAATCTCAGTGCTTTCCTTCTTGCTGCTCTGTCTTAAATTAAGTCATTTTTACCACTACCAGGGTATCTCAAATCTGAAGGTTTTCGTATTTGCTGCTGTGTCTGAGATTTAGGCATTTTTCCCACTAGCCAGTCTTCTCAAGTCTGATTGTTTTCCTACTTGCAGCTGTGTTTCTTATTTAGGTGTATTCCCAGTAGCTAGGTTTCTCAAATCCGAGTTTTTACTTTTTACCTCTGTACCTCAAATGTAGGTTTTTCTTCCACTTACCAGATTTGTCAAATCTGTGTGTTTTGCATTTGCTGCTGTATGTAACATTTAGGCCTTTATCCCACTTTTCCAGGTATCTCAAATCTGAGTGTTTTCATACTTGTTGCCATGTCTCAGATTTAGGTGTTTTTCCCACTAGCCAGGATTCTCAAATATGAACAGTTTCATATGTGATGCTGTGTCTCGAATTTAGGCATTTTTCCTAGCAAGTCTTCTCAAATCTGAGTGTCTTCCTACTTGCTGATGGGTCTCTAATATAGGTGTTTCTCCCACTTGCCAGGTATCTCAAATCTGAGTGTTTTCTTAATTGCTGCCATATCTGCTGCGTGTCACATTTATGCCTTTATCCCACTTTGCCAGGTATCTCAAATCTGAGTGTCTTCCTACTTGCTGCTGGGTGTCTTATATAGGTGTTTCTCCCAAATATGAGTGTTTTCTTAATTGCTGCCATATCTCTTATTAAGACATATTTCCCACTAGCCAGGTATTTCAAATCTGATTGTTGTCCTATTTGCTGCTTTACCTCAAATGTAGGCATATCTCCCACTGTCCAGGTATCTAAAATCATATTGTTTTTCTATTTGCTGGTGTGTCTCCTATTTAGGCATGTGTTGCACTAGCCATGTATCTAAAATCTGAGTGTTTCCTACTTGCTGCTCTGTCTCGAATGTATTCACTTTTTCCACTAGGCAGGTATCTCAAATGGATTGCTTTCCTATGTGCTGCTGTGTCTTGGATTTAGGCATTTCTCCCACTAGCCAGTCTTCTCAACCCTGACTGTTTTCCTGCTTGCTGCTGTATCTTGAATTTAGGTGTTATTCTCACTTGCCAGGTATCTCAAACTGGAGTGAGTTCCTACTTGTTGCTGTACCTCAAATGTAGGCTTATCTCCTACTGTCCAGGTATCTAAAATCTTAGTGTTTTCCTGCTTCCTGCTGTGTCTCAAATTTTGTTTTTCCACTTGCCAGGTATCTCAAATCTCAGTGCTTTCCTGAGCACAGCAGCTAATAGCACCATGGCTACCTCCCAACTCGGAATGAGGCCCACTATGTTAGTGAAAACCCAGTTCTTTATATAAATAGGGCTTTGATTATGTACACATACAATAACACACTTCGTGCTCAGGCAATTCTAAAATGATAAATATATACCGTCTCAATGTGGTACCACAATGACTCTTGATCCCTTTAAATGCACCAACTGCTGACAGTTTCAAATGGCATACAAATCAAAATATCAAAAGGTATCAACAGTAGATTTAGGAGGAAAACAAGTTGGTTAGACAATTGGCAGAATACTGGGCCCTTACCGTCAGGCACCGTTCTGTGTGAGGATCCCCGAATCTGGGCAACCTGTAAATAAAGATATAATACAAGCCCAGTCCATATATTGTCTATTAAAGTCTTATCTCCTTCTACAAATGTTCTACTACCCCAATGTACCTTGTTTAGCAGAGTTCGACGCCGGGTCATCAACGTATACTTCTTGAGTGAACTCCCTTTAAAGCAGGAGCCACGGATTGTCGAGATCCCACAAACAAAAGGGTGAACAAAGGTGGCAATGCAGCAGCTTCGGTCCTGGCGGTGCTCTTCGCCGATTGTTTGTGAACGTCCTGCAAAGATGAGACATGCGGTGCACCTCGACGACGATAGTTCATTGCTGCAAAGAGTCAATGAAGAACTTTGGCCCAGCAAGGGTGTAGGGTCGTCAGCGTCTTGACAGTCGGCGAACAGGACATGGCCAGGGCTGGCTTCTGGATCTTCATCGGCGTCTATGAGGTCTTCGGGTGGTGGGAATCCCACTGGCAGATTCTGCTCAGTTCGTCTGCAACCTTGACTTTCTCTGGCGGGACAAAGCGGTCGACGATGGTGAGCAAGGGGGTCATTAATTCAAATGTCGTAGGCAGTGGAGAACAGCGGCTACGGTCGACGATGATCATCAACCGTGATGGACTTCAATGTCTGGGTGCTTCGCTTCATGATTCTGTGGTGGTCCCCGTCTCCGGTCGGCAGCCTTACGAGGACTGACTTCCAGGGTGCTTCGGCGAAGGTTAGCTGGTGCACGATGGTCCCTCTTAACTCGGGAAGAGGTCTCCTAGCCAGGTCCTTTCTTGGATTAGTTTCTTGAAGGCAAAACAGCTTTCAGATTGCGTCAAAGGGAACAGCAGGTGTTGTTCTTCTTCCGGCTCGGCTTTGAGAGTAAGCATCAAGTATCGACTTCAGCATCTGAACGATTTCCATCAGTGAGAGGTCTCCAGATATACTGTTTGGTCTCTTGTTTACTCTGCTGAGACACACTCAGGCAACCAATCATCCAGAAGGACATTCATCCAGGCAGCCAATCAGGCTTACAGTGCATTCATGGCCATTTTCTCCATCCAGACACTCAAGGGAAGGAATGAGGATTCGTACAAGCACCACGCCATTCAGCACTACACACTGCATTCATACCAGTTTCTGCCAGGGCTGTCTCAGCCATTGTGTTATATATAGAAACCAGACACCCATAACATGAAGTGCATATTGGTCACACACTCCATTCACACAGGTCCCACCCATGGGCGTACCCACAACATACAGTCATTGGGAAAGCTCCAGCCAGACTGGCCTAGACTTGCCCACAATACCACACATGGGACTTCCACCCAACAGCCAGGCAGGGGAAGGGACAGAGTCAGGGCTTCCCAGGACTTTGGGAAAACAAGGTAACAAGAAATAGAAAGCGAGGAGGCCACAGCCACGCCCTGCTCTGTGGGCTGTACACAGGTGCCCAAAACATACACTAGGGGTACAGGGTTGTACCCCCACCCATGGGTGCCATAAAGGATCTCTAGGGTTTGTTCACCAAACCAAAAAGAGGAAGGGCTGCACTGCCAGGAATCCCACATGGACTCCTGTGCAGTAAATAACACAGAACACACACGATAAAAGGACTACAGTACAAGGACATGGGGGCCACGTCCCTCCAATGAATTACCAGCATCACAGCATGTTTCCTTCTAGCCAAGTATCTTTTCCTACATGCAACTGTGTCTTGTATTTAGGCAGTTTTCCCATTTTTCAGGTATCTCACATCTGAGTAGTTTCCTACTTACTGTTGTATCTCAAATTTGGTACTTCTCCCACTAGCCAGGTATTTCAAATCTGAATGTTTTTGTACTTGTTGCTGTGTCTCGAATTTAGGTGTTTTTCCCACTAACCAGGTATCGCAAATCTGAGTGTATTCCTATTTGCTGCTGTGTCTTGGATTTATGCATTTTTACCACTAGCCAGTTTTATCAAATCTGAATTTTCGTCTTTGCAGCTGTGTCTTAAATTTAGGCCTTTCTCCCGCTAGCCAGATATCTCAAACCTCAGTGTTTTCCTACTTGCTGCTGTGTCTGGGTCTAGGTATTGTCTCACTTGACAGGTATCTCAAACATGAGTGGTTTAATATTTGCTGATGTGTCTTGAATTCAGGCATTTTTCCTTCTAGCCTGGTATCTCAAATCTGAGTGTTTTCCTGGATGCAACTGTGTCTTGAATTTAGGCTTTTTTCCGCTAGCCAAGTAGCTCAAATCTCAGTGTTTTCCTACTTGCTGCTGTGTCTGGAATCTTGGTGTTTACTCACTTGCCACGTATCTCAAACCTGAGTGTTTTAATACTTGATGTTGTGTCTCGAATTTAGGTATTTTCCCACTAGCCAGACATCTCAAATCAGAGTGTTTCCCTACTTTCTGCTGTGTCTGAGATTTAGGCATTTTTCTGACATGCCAGGTATCACAAATCTGAGTGTTTTCCTACTTCCTGCTGTGTTGCACATATAGGCTTTTTTTCTATGTTCCACATTTATCAAATCTGAGCGTTTTCTTACTTGCTACTTTGTCTCTTATGTAGGTGTTTCTCCCACATGCCAGGTATCTCAAATCTGAGTGTCTTCCTACTTGGTGCTTTGTATGTTATGTAGTTGTTTCTCCCACATGGCAGGTATCTCAAATCTGAGTGTTTCCTACATGCTGCCATGTCTGGTATTTAGGCTTTTATCCCACTAGCAAGGTCTCAAACCTGAGTGTTTTCAAACTTGCTGTTGTACCTGAGGTTTTGGTGTTTCTCTTACATGCCAGGTATCTCAAATCTGAGTGTTTTTTTTACTACTTTCTCCTTTGTCTCAAATGTAGGTGGTATTCCCTCTTGCCAGGTATCTAAAATCGAAGCGTTTTCTAACTTTCTGCCAAGGTTCATGTTTAGGCCTAATTCTTCTTGCCGGTATCTGCTACTGTGTCACTTATAAAGGTGTTTCTCCCAATTGGCAGGTATTTCAAATCTGAGTGTTTTCTTACTTCCTGCCATGTCTCTTATTTAGGCCTTTTTCCCACTAGCCAACTATTTCAAATCTGATTGTTTTCCTATTTGTTGCTTTAGCTCAAATTTAGGCATATCTCCCACTGTAAGGTATCTCAAATCTGAGGGTTTTCCTACTTGCTGCTATGTCTGGAATATAAGCATTTTTCCCACTGCCCACTTTTTTAAAATGTGAGTGTTTTTCTGCTTGCGGTTGTGTCTCGAATTTAGGCTTTTGTCCCACTATTCAGGTATCTCAAATCTCAGTATTTTCCAGCTTGCTGCTGTACCTAAAATGTAGCAATATCTCCCACTTGATAGGCATCTCAAATCAGAGTATTTCCTACTTGCTGTATTGTCTCATATTTAGGCATTTTGCCCACTTTCCAGGAATCACAAACCTGAGTGTTTTCATACTTGCTGTTGTTCCTCAAGTTTAGGCATTTCTGTGACTTGCCAGTTATCTCAAATCTGAGTGTTTTCCTACTTTCTGCTTTGACTCAAATGTAGGTGGTTTTCCCTCTTGCCTGGTATCTCAAATTTGAGTGTTTTCCTACTTGCTTCTGTACCTCAAATATAGCTATATCTCCCACTTGCCAGGCATCTCAAATCTGAGTGTATTCCTACTTGCTGCTCTGTCTCTTATGTAGGTGTTTCTCCCACTTACCAGGTATTTCAAATCTGAGTGTTTTCCAACTTACTGTGTCTCATATTTGGCATTTGTACCAATAGCCAGGTATCTCAAATCTGAGCATTTTCCTACTTGCTGCTGTTTCTCGTATATAAGCATTTTTCCCACTAGCCAGTTTTCTCAAATCTGAGTGTTTTCCTACGTGCTGCTGTGTCTGGAATCTAGGTGTGTTTTCAACTTGCCAAGCATCTCAAACTTGAGTATTTTCATGCTTGCTTTTGTACCTCAAGTTTAGGCGTTTTTCCAATTTGCCATGTTTCACAAATCTGAGTGTTTTCCTACTTACTGCTTTGACTCAAATGTAGGTGGTTTTCCCTCTTGCTAGGCATCTCAAGTCTGAATGTCTTCCTACTTGCTGCTGTGTCTCTTATGTAGGTGTTTCTCCGACTTGCCAGGTATCTTAAATCTGAGTGTTTGCAACTTGCTGCAGTGTCTCGTATTTAGGCATTTTTCCCACTAGCTAGGTATCTTAAATCTGAGTGTTTTCCTACTTGCTGATATACCTCAAATGTAGGTATATCTACCACTTGCAAGGTATCTAAAATCTGAGTTTTTTCATTTGCTGCTCTGTCGCGAATGTAGGTGTTTTCCCACTTGTCAGGTATCTCAAATCTGAGTGTTTTCATACATGCTGCTGTGTCTCGAATTTAGGCATTTTTCCCACTACCCAGGTATCTCATATCTGAGTGTATTCCTACTCTCAGCTGTGTCGTTTTTTCCACTGTCTGCAGATTTAATTGAGAAAAAGAAACAAATGGAAAATATATTTGAATTTCAGCTGTATGAAAAAAGTGAACAGCCGACAATTACAAATAAATTTACCATTTGTGCCATTATAGTGAACAAGGGGAGTGGGTGTTGCAAGTGTTTCCCCCGCACCCTTGTTCACTATTTTTTTTTTATTGGCTTTACATGGTTATTCAATACAGTTGATCTTTTGCCATTTTCCAATCACACATTAAAAATATTAATTTCATTACAATACAATGTTATCAAATATGAAATTCCTTCATTTCAGTTCTTCATTTGCTGCTTTAATATTCGCAAACATTTTCAAAAGTAGTTTTACCAGCACCAGTGTTAAAGGAATTTGGATATTGAGCCATATTTCGTAGTAATTTCTGTCAATAAACTCAATCTGGTGTTATTTTGCTGGATAGAAGAATACTAGATGTTTCACTGATTCGTTAGAGTCCTCCTTCTGACACAGTCTACAAGTTGTCTTACCTTTACTACTGTTTCTTCAGCTCAATATCTCCCTCGTCGGTAGTAGGTTCAGTCAAAATCTCATAAACTGGTCTCTAAAATACCAGTTTGGAAATAGCACAAGGTACTTGAGCAGCGAGTTTAGATTTCTTGCCTCTTGAAAGGGTTTCCCATAGAGTTTGAGCGACTGACGTTCTTCCTGGGTTGTTATCCAATCTTGGATGTTTCTTTTTTTTTAACCTTGTCTGGATTCTCCCACAAGGTTAAGTCATTCACCCAATTCTGATATAATTGCTCCGCAAGCCGATCTCCATTCTGACAGTGTCATGTCGTTATTAGTTGCCAGAGCTTCTCTTAAGACCGAGAAACCTCCTGTCTTCGAGCCATCCAGACATTTTCTGTACAAGGACAGGGATTTCCAAACAACTCAAGTTTTCATTGCTGTAGATTGCTTGAATTGGAGCACTCTTTTCCAAAATATCCCCTCAATCTTTCACCAGTTCTCGGCGTGAAATGTAAAAGATGCTTCTGCTCCATAGGTTGGAATGGGGAGAGCCTTCATCTGGTAGAACGAGATCTATGGGGACATTGAAAGCAATATCCTTCCTTGGCTCTCAGGAGTTCTAGTCTTGGGCTGTCCCTTTTGTTCGTATTCAAACACATTCCCAGGTATATCAGTGATTTACCTGGGAACAGGATTTTTTGTCTCAACAGATAGAATGCATTGGATTTTTAGACTGCCGCTCCCTTACTGATCGAAAAGTCATGATCCTTGATTTCGCTGGTTTGATCTTGAGATCATTTGCCTCCACCTCCCTTCCTGATCGAAAAGTCATGATCCTTGATTTCGCTGGTTTGATCTTATGATCATTTGCCTCCACATATTTTTGCAATGCCTTGAGTTGTCTCTGTAGTCCCACTGGCGTTTGGTCCAGCAGAACTACATTGTCTACATATACTAGTCCTATCTTAGATGTACCAATCTTGGGTGGGAAACATCTAATGTCATGAAAAGCGTCTTCTATATCTGAAATAAACAAGTTGAACAGTTCGGGCACCAATGGGCACCCCTGTTTAAGCCCTTAGTTGGTCAAAATGTCCTTCGTCAGCATGCCCGATCTGTCCAGTCTTACTTGCAAAGATGTCTCAGAGTAAAGATCGTGAATTTAGTGTTTTATTAGGACATCCCCAGTGTTGTAGTTTGTTCCATAGTTTAGTTCGACTGACAGTATCATAGGCCTGCGATGTTCTTTTCTTTACTTATTTCAACTTGTGTCTTTAAGATGTTAATGATAAAGTTATTCAGTGATGTTCCCACACCCTTGACAAAGCCCGCTTGCCATTCATCCCTAAGGCTCAATTCGATAGTCCACTTCACCAAGGTCTTCAATGTGAGCGAGGCAAATATTTTCCCTGCCACGTCCAACAACGCGATTGGGTGGTAGTTGCAAGGATCAGATCTGGATCCGTTTTAATAAATTTGGACGTTCACAGCCTTTTTCTACATTGCCGGAATTGATTGAGTCTCCATAATATGGTCAAATAACGTCATCAAGAAAATAGACCATTGCAAGGGATCTTCTTTCAGTAGGGTGTTGATCATCCTGTCTGGGGCCGCAGCTCTGGAGTTTTTCAATTTAATTATTTATTTATATTTTCTTTTTTTACATTTGTATAGCGCACACTCAACCCTTGGGCATCGTGGCGCAGTTACTTGAGGGGAACTTAAATACATGAGGATACATGTGGAGTATACATTTCCAGGATTAGAATTTATACAGTTTAGACACATATTCAATATACATAGAAGTTTACATTTAGGTCTGTCGACATGCAGTGGGGAGTGCAGAGGTGGCTTGGCGAAGAGCAAGGTTTTCAGCGCCATTTGGAATGCCATATGTGAGCCCTTGGCACGTAATGAGTAAGGGGGGCATTCCATTGTAAGGAAGCTAGGTAAGGGAAGCTGGTGCCATCTGCCCTAACTCTTTTGACCAGGGACACAGTCAGAAAATTAGAGTAGGGCGTTCTGGTAAGTCTTACGGAAGTGGATGGGTGAATCCTTTGTGACAGGTAGGCAGGTTCTGTGAGGTGAATGCACTTGTGGGTAAGTGCCAGTGCTTTGAATATTACGCATTCTTTTATTGGCAGCCAGTGGTCTTGTTGCCTGGCGGCAGTAATGTGTTCCTTTTTGGGGATGCCCATAGCTGCGTGTAGTGCATTATTCTGGATGACTTCCAATTTGTGTAGGTTTTAAGCAGAAGAGCCTAAGAAGAGATTGTTGCAATAGTCAAGCCTTGAGCCGGAAATGGCTCTTGCTATGTTGGTGCAGTTCTCTACCGAGAGGAACGTTCTGGCTGCATTCAGGAGCTTGGCATGGTAAGCTGCTGAGGAGGCGATCACGTTGACTTGCCTAGTCATGGACAAGTTGGAGTCCAAGTATACTCCCAGTGTTTTCACTGATTTCTTTTTCTCCAAAACTGGATCAAATACATGCTGGTGCTGAATGATTGCTTTGTTAGCATAAACTTTCTTTTTTTTTTAAAGTTTCAAATAGCAGACAATAGTGGATAGTATGGTTACCTTTTTCTTTGGCTGGTTGAGATATGATAATTTTAAGGTTTTCTGTGCGAGCCGTTATTTTGTTTCCTCAGATCATTAGTCTATTCCTTCCATGTACCACTTTAGGGTCAACAGGATATTTAAATCCTGAGCTTGGTTTTAAAGAAGCCCAAGTCATAATTAGAAGATTGTGATCACTAGAGTTCTTTTCTTCAACCAGCATGATTGGATTGACATAATCATGTTACGGGACACACATATGTAGTCAATAATTTGGACTCCAGTTTTCCCTCTCCATGTTCGCTTACCAGGCATGTCCCCATTCGTAGTACCATTCAGGATCAATATGTCTCTCGAGTTGATGGATGTTCTCCAGCATTGCCCCCTAATCCGGGATTCTGTTGTTATCGACGGTCATCATCAAGTTCTCCGTTTTTCTCTTTGGTTGTCAATCAAAGTAACTACCTACTCGGGAAAGTTGTTCAATTCCCACCTTTTCGGGTTCCAATAGAAATTAATTAGAAATAAGATATTTTCTGTTACGATTTGTTCCATGGGTATTCTGCCCACCAACAGTTGAATATATGGTCTGGGATTGAGTTCTTCTAAGAGAGTAAATTGCAGTTGATTATTGATTGCTATCAAGAGGCCAGACATAGGCCAACCTGTTGCTCCTTTAATAGCTGGGTTTAGATAAATTGTATACCCGTCTAAAATCGGGGGTTCTCTCAACCAAGTTTCTTGTAAATAAATTAGGTTGTACTTTTCCACAGCCAAAACTTTGTTAATAAACTGGTGAGAGAATCCCGTGGTGTTTCAGCTTGCCATTTTCAACTGCCCACTCTCGATACTTTCTTAGCATTATGGCTTACTTATCTTTTTGGCCATGAGGCCCGCTAGCCATTTCCAGTTCTCCTCTCCACCTTCCTTTTCTTTTGGTCTTTTATCACTCTCATTATGTCGCTGTCTTCCAAATTCTCGCATTGTTTCCGGTCCACTCTCGTTTTTGCAGTTAATACCTTCTGCTCTGCTCCTCTTTGAACCTTATAGCTCTTGATGGTTCTAACTTCATTCTTACTAGTTTTTGGTGCTCTGTAATATCCACTTTAACCTCCATTAGGTAGAATCCCATTGGTCTCAGTTGGTATACCTCTTCCACTAATAGCTGTGTTATCCACAGTTTTGCTAAGTGAAGAATTACCTCATCCATCCTCTCTTCTTCTGAGAATTCGACTGTAAGCAAGTCGTTCATAGAAAAGGTTCTCCAGCCAGGTACATGGTGGAGTAACCGGATGACATTGGCTGTATTCAGAATGAGGCCATCATTCAACGGAATCACTCTTTCTACGTACAAGATTGTAGTAGATTTAACTTTACTTATGTTCTTACTTCTGTTTGCTCTCTCATACTTTTTGTTTTCATTAGGATCTCTTCGATCACTTTTCTCGTCTAATCTGCTTGACAATTTAGTTATCCTTAAAAAAGTATTGGTCCTTATTGTTGATGTACCGTTCGTCAAGTTGATAGTGAACTTTAAACTGCTTAGGTCTAACTTCTGTACCAGCCGATCATATTTCTTTGACTGGGTTCTCACATGGTTGATTCTTTTGCAGGTTCCTGTGATTGCCTCCTCTGTCCGGATGTTCTTTACTCCTTCATGTCCTTTTCCTCTAAAATGGGAATTTAGTCAGTGTCTTGTTCTATGGTGTTCATGTTCAGATCTTTATCATTGCAGATACATGGTCGTGTAATTCTCACGGAAGTATAATTTTCCCTCAACGTTTTGAAATTCCCATCCTGTTGGCATATCTCACAAGGGATTGCAGAACGTTCCTGTGTTTTGTCCAATGTACTAGTTGCTTCCAGTTCTTGGCTTCCCATTTGTTTTATGGCCTAAGGGCCTCTTAGGCCATCTTTACTCTATGAGCTTCTTTTGTTCGGCGTCACTCTCCGACGATAAGGGTTCATAAGTAGGTTCTTCCAACTCTGAAGTTTCCCCTTCGTCGTTGTTCCCAAAAATGGTACATGTTATATGTCGAGAGGTCCATCAAGTCCACTGCGACTGTGTCTTCTTTGTCTTCTGTTGTTTGTAATGTTTGTGCCTCACTTACCAGCTGTGGTTTATATGATGAGTTGTTACTATTGTTAAAGCCTGTTTCGTAATACTTCTCGAATTTACAACGCTCTTTGTTGTTGGGAGAGTGATATTTTGAATGAAAGTTCTGCTTCCATTCAATTTTTGTTTCGGGTTGGGGGTTGGTTCTTCGATTTCTTTACATTATTCTACTGTCTCCCACTCCTCTTTTATAATTTGCTTTCACATTCTGTCGTAGGTTCCATCAAAGTGATTTTTGCAGTAATGTTTGTTTTAGTTAGATTCAATTTTGTGAAGATCTCACAGATCTTTGGTGGAAGGTGGGCTTTCAGTTTTTCAGGACCCTTCATGTTAATAACAGTTTTTGGGATACTGACTTCCAATTCTTGGTGCCCCATTTGGCCTTTGTCCACTGAGCACTTAGTTGCCAATACAGACACAACAGTGGTCTCTCTCGCCTCTTCATTGATGATTTGTGGTGTATCCTCGTTGTTTAGGGGGTTTGTTGCCAATGAGCAAAAATGCTCAGTGGTTAGGTTCGCCTGGTTAACCTGATTCACACTGTTCTCCCCGGAACCACGCGATAAGTTGAGTGGCTCAGTTTGCATCACCATGGAGGATTGTTGTCTTGTGACCAAACCTGCAGGGGTTGCTTTGCCAACAGGTCAAATTCTCTCAACATTCTTCTGTTTTGCTTTTCTTTAATGATGGGATCCAATATCGTATGATATCGCTTGCAACCTTGGCTTTGCTGTTATCCAAATTACTTTGGATTGCAGTGACAAACCCCTATACATACACAATCTTGGATCCTTGAGCTGATCTCCCATTTGTTAATACAAGTAGAAAGTCAGACTAACTCGATGGTCCTTTTAAAGGACCCGTTTACTCGATCTCAACGTTGGCTTCAACTATTTTGGTGGTTTGTGTTGTTTGTGAGTATCGATATATTCAAGTCCTCATCTCGCTGATCTGTGATCCCCAGCCTCCCTATTTTCGAGGGTCCTTGATGGTCGCTTGCGGTTGATGTCAACGGGGGCCTATGGTTTAGTTTGACTTCTACACTCTAGGCAAATTCGACATCGTTTAGCTCCAGTCCAATGTTGTTAATGCGGTGGTCTGGACCTAAGAGGCCCACCTTTCCATTTTCTGACTGGGTTTTTTCACCTGCAGGGCATCCCACATTTCCATTTTCTGACTGGGTTTTTTCACGTAACATTCGAAGGTGATGGTTCCCCTCAGTTTCTACTATCATCAATGTTTCTAACAAAAGTTGGTCCAAAATTTCGTGGTTCGTGTGTGAGCTCACTATATCTCTAGACGTTGTTTGTGGTCGAGCATCACTTTTGTCACTGTATCCAGAGATCTTTTTGTCTGGTAAATAAACTGCTGACCCTTTGAACCTTCATACAGGTTTAGTCCTCTTGGCTTCCAGTTATTTCCATTTTTCCATGGATAATTACTGGAAGGCACTTGGCCCCTCCTTTGTTCTGCACAAACTTTGAGAGTTGTCCTTTCATAACCAGTCTTTCCAGCTGGTACCCCAGGGTATCTATCTTTGCCGGTGGATTAAAACGCGGTGTAGTTACTTTCATTGCTTTTAACGTTGTTTTTGGGGTTAATTTTGTCTGTTGTGATTCCAGAAAATTCAGTTCCGCTCCCATAGATTTGAGCAGGTAAGTTTTCTGAAAAAGTTCTGTGTTCATGTTAGGGGAGAGCTCATAGCTGTTAATTTGAACGTTGGATGTTAGTCTCTGCAATGCCCCTCCTAAGTGTTCTGATGCAGATACCTCACACTGCAATTGTACCTTTTCACCATCTGGAGTGGTAACAACGGAGACGGCAGTAGCAGCAGTAACAGCCGCGATCGCAGGGTTCAGCACAGCAGCCAATGGACCACTTGTGATGTTGCTTTTGCTGTTTGAACCCCCCTGTTGATCACTGGATTTCTTAATGAAGACACCCTCCCCCTCTCCCAAGTTCAGGGTAGGGTTTAAGGAAAGTTCCTGCACTTGCACGCCATCCATATAGAGTGTGGTGCTCGCCACTATTGATACCTCCACATTGAGAGGCTGTGGCATTCTATCCCTCCGCCATTCTTGATGTTGTGAATTCTCCATGTCTTCCCATCGGCCCACAGTCGGGTTACCAGAGAAGGGCATTATTAACTGTTTGTTAGAGCTCATACACATTAAATCTGCTTAAAGTGTAATTTTGCACAGCAGTCTGTTCAATCCCCTGCATCCATGTCCCCCTCTTCAATTAATGTTACGGCCACACATACCTACGGGTCGGTCATGGCATCCATCTGCGCTCTCCTGCGCCATCCTACCCAGACTGCTAGACTGCACACTTCTGCACAGCTCAGCTCCACGAACGCTCCTGGTTGCGGGTTTGGCGTTTGAAGGCTCCTCCTCCCAAACAGTAGTAGCAGTGGAAACACTTCTGAGTTCACACACAAGCAGCACCTCTGCCTCTGCTAGACTGCACACCTCTGCACAGCTCAGCAGTTCACTATAATGGCAGCAGGGGTTGCGGGTTGTCCCCCGCTCCCAATGTAATAATGTTAGAAAAAAATAAAGAGGACTCTGAGGCACCAGTTCTCATGCACAGAAGTGAAGGGAACCAGCATTGCAGAGAGACCCAGGAGATGGCGGCACACAAAGAGGTGTGACACCCACAAGTAAGTAAGGGGGTGGCAGAAGCAGGATATCAGAAATATTTGGGGGAGTGACAACCGAAAGTAATTTTCGTTCAAATTACTTTTGTTTTTTTCTCCTTCAAACCTTTCTAATTCGATTACTTCATGGTAATCCTGTTATCCCACTTGCCAGGTATTTCAAATCTGAGTGTTTTCCTACTTGCTGCTGTGTCTTGAATTTAGGCAGTTTTCCAATTTTTCAGGTATCTCACATCTGAGTATTTTCCTACTTTTCCTGCTGCGTCTCGTATTTAGGTGTTTTCCCACTAGCTAGGTGTCTCAAATCTGAGTGTTTTCCTTTTTGCAGCTGTACCTCAAATGTAGGCATTTCTCTCACTTTACAGGTTTCTCAAATCTGAGTGTTTTTCATTTACTCCTGTGTGTCATATTTAAGCATTTTTCCCACTTGCAGGTATCTCAAATCTGAGTGTTTTCCTAAGTGCTGCTGTGTCTCGAATTTAGGTGTGTTTCCCACAAGCCAGGTATCTCAAATCGGAGTGATAGCCTACACACGGCAGTGTCTCAAATTTAGGCATGTTTCCTGCTAGCCAGGTATCTCAAATCTCAGGGTTTTCCTACTTGCTGCTGTGTCTGGAATCTAGGTATTCTCACTTGACAGGTATCTCAAACCTGAGTGTTTTAATACTTGATGCTGTAGCTCGAATATAGGCATTTTCCCACAAGCCAGGTATCTCAAATCTGAGTGTTTACCTACTTTCTGCTGTGTCTTGAATTTAGGCATGTTCCCGCTAGCCTAGTATATCAAATCAAAGTGCTTTCCTACTTGCTGCTGTATCTTGGATTTACACATTTTTACAACTAGCCAGTATTCTCAAATCTGAGTTTTCCGGCTTGCTGCTGTGTCTCGAATGTAGGATTTTTTCCCGCTAGCCAGGTATCTCAAATCTCAGTGTTTCCTGCCTGCTGCTGTGTGTGGAATCTAGGTATTTTCTCATTTGACAGGCATCTCAAAACTGAGTGTTTTCATACCTGCTGCTGTACCTCAAGTTTAGGTGTTTCTCCCAATTGGAAGGTATTTAAAAAGTGTTTCCTATTTGCTGTAGTGTCTCGCATTTAGGGATTTTTAACACTGGCAAGTTTTCTCAAATCTGAGTTTCCTACTTGCTGCTGTGCCTCGAACATAAGTATTTTTCCCATTAGCAATTTTTCTCAAATCTGAGTGTGTTCCTGCTTGCTGCAGTGTCTCGAATTTGGCCTTTTTCCCACTAGCGATGTATATGAAATCTCAGTGTGTTCCTGGGTGCTGCTGTGTCGGAATCTAGGTGTTTTTTCTACTTACCAGGTATCTCAAACCTGAGTGTTCTACTACTGGCTGCTTTGTCTCAAATGTAGGTGGTTTTCCCTCTTGCCAGGTATCTCAAATTGGAGTGTTTTCCTACTTGCTCCGTGTTTCGTATTTAGGACTTTTACCTACTTGCAACATTTCTCGAATCTGAGTGTTTTCCTACTTGCTGCTGTACATCAAATTCAGGAGTATCTCTCATTTGCTAGGCATCTGAAATCTGAGTGTCTTCCTACTTGCCGCTGTGTCTCTTATGTAGGTGTTTCTCCCACTTGCCAGGAATCTCAAATCTGAGGGTTTTCCTACGTGTTGCTGTGTCTAAAATTTTGGCTTTTTTCACTCTAGCCAGGTATATCAAATCTCATTGTGTTCCTGCATGCTGCTGTGTATGCAATCTAGTTGTTATTCCCACTTACCCGGTATCTCAAACGTGAGTGATTTCATACCTGCTGCTGGACCTCAAGCTTAGGTGTTTCTCTAACTTGCCAGGAATATCAAATCTGTGTGTTTTCCTAATTTCTGCCGTGTTTCATATTTAGGGCTATTTCCCACTTGCCAAGTATCTCAAATCTGAGTGTTTTCCTATTTGCTGCCATGTCTCGTATTTAGGTGTTTTTCTGACTTGACAGTTATCTCAAACCTGACCCTTTTCATACCTGCTGCTGTACCACAAGTTTAGGTGTTTCTCCCAATTGGCAGGTATTTAAAATCTGAGTGTTTCCTACTTGCTGCAGTGTCTCGTATTTAGGGATTTTTCCCACTATCAAACGTGAGTGATTTCATACCTGCTGTTGGACCTCAAGCTTAGGTGTTTCTCTAACTTGCCAGGAATATCAAATCTGTGTGTTTTCCTGCTTTCTGCCGTGTTTCATATTTAGGCCTACTTCCTACTTGCCAGGTATCTCAAATCGCAGTGTTTTCTTACTTGCTTCTGTACCTCAAATGTAGGCATGACTCCCACTTGCCAGGTATCTCAAGTCGGAGTGCTTTCCTACGTGCTGCTGTGTCTCAGTGTAGGCATTTTTCCCACTAGCCGGTCTTATCAATTCTAAGTTTTCCTGCATGCTACTGTGTCTCAAATTTAGGCTTTTGTCCCACTATCCAGGTATCTTAAATCTCAACATTTTCCTACTCACTGCTTTGTCTCAAATGTAGGTGTATTTCACTCTTGCCAAGTATCTCAAATCTGAGTGTTTTCCTACTTGCTGCTGCACCTCCAATTTAGGCATATCTCCCACTTGCCAGGCATCTCAAATCTGAATGTTTTCCTAATTGCTGTTGTACCTCAAATTTAGGGGTTTCTCTGACTGGCCAGGTATCTCAAGTCCGAGTGTTTTCCTACGTGCTGCTTTGTCTCAAATGTAGATGGATTTCCCTCTTACCAGGTATCTCAAAACAGAGTTTTTTTCCTAGTTTCTGCCATGTCTTTATTTAGGCCGTTTTCCCACTAGCCAGGCATTTCAAATCTGATTGTTTTCCAATTTGCTGCTTTACCTCAAATGTAGGCATATCTCCCACTGCCCAAGTATCTAACATCTGAATGTTTCCTACTTGCTGCTGTGTCTGGAATCTAGGTGTTTTCCCCACTTGCCAGGTATATCAAATATGAGTGTTTTCCTGTTTGCTGCTGTGTCTCGAATTTGGGCTTTTGTCCCACGATCCAGGTATCTCAAATCTAATTGTTTTCCTACTTGCTGCTGTGTCTGGACTCTAGGTGTTTTCTCAATTGCCAGGTATCTCAAACCTGATTGTTTTCCTACATGCTGCTGTACCTCAAATGTAGGCATATCTCCCACATCTCAAATCTGAGTATCTTTCCACTTCATGCTGTGTCTCTTATGTAGGTGTTTCTCCCACTTGCCAGGTATCTCAAATCTGAGGGTTTTCCTACTTTCTGCTGTGTCTTGAATATAAGCATTTCTCCCACTAGCCAAGTATCACAAATCTGAGTGTTTTCTACCTACTGCTGTCTCTCCAATTTAGGCATTTTCCCACTAGCCGGTTATCTCAAATGTGAGTGTTTTCATACTTGCTGCCGTACCTCAAATTTAGGCATATCTCCCACTTGCCAGGCACGTCAGATCTGAGTGCATTCCTACTTTCTGCTTTGTCTCTTATGTAGGTGTTTCTCCCTCCTGCCAGGTATCTCAAATCTGAGGATTTTCCTACTTGCTGCTGTGTCTTGAATATAAGCATTTTTCCCACTAGCCATGTATCTCAAATTTGAGTGTTTTCCTACATGCTGCTTTGCCTTAGAAGTATTTGGTTTTCCCTCTTGCCAGCTATATCCAATCATAGTGTTTTCTACTTGCTGCATTTTTTGTCTCTAATTTAGGCTTTTGTCCCACTATCCAGGTATCTCAAATCTCAGTGTTTTCCAACTTGCTGCTGTGTCTGGAATATAGGTGTTTTCCCTCTTGTGGGGTATCTCAAACCTGAGTTTGTTCATACTTGCTGTTCCTCAGGTTTAGGCATTTCTCTGGCTTGCCAGGTATCTCAAATCTGAGGGTTTTCCTACTTGATGCTGTGTCTCGAATATAAGCATTTTCCCACATAGCCAGGTATCTCAAATCTATGTTTTCCTACATGCCGTTGTGTCTCGTATTTAGGTGTTTTCCCACTAGCTAGGTATCGCAAAGCTCAGTAATTTCCTACTTTCTGCCATGTTTCGTATTTAGGACTATTACCTACTTGCCAGGCATCTCAAATCGAGTGTTTTCCTACTTGCTTCTTTATCTCAAATTTAGGAGTATCTCCCACTTGCCAAGCATCTCAAATCTGAGTGACTTCCTACTTCCTGCTTTGTCTCTTATGTAGGTGTTTCTCCCACTTGTCAGGTATCTCAAATCTGAGTGTTTCCTACCTGCTGCAGTGTAATATATTTCCGCATTGTTCCCACTAGCCAGGTATCTCGAATTTGAATGTTTTCCTACTTGCTGTTGTGTCTCCAAGTTGGCGTTTCTCCCACTAGCCAGGTATCTCAAATCGGAGGGGTTTCCTACTTCCTGCTGTGTCTCGAATATAAGCATTTTCCCACTAGCCTGGTATCTCAGATCTGAGTGTTTTCCTACTTGCAGTTGTGTCTTGTATTTAGATTGTTTTCCCACTAGCCAGCTATCTCTAATCTGAGTGTTTTCCTACTTGCTGTTGTGTTTCAAAGTTGGAATTTCTCCCACTAGACAAGTATCACAAATCTGAGAGTTTTCTACTTGCTGCTGTCTCTTCAATTTAGCCATTTTTTTTCACTTCCAGGTGCTTTCCTATGTGCTGCAGTGTCTATGATTTAGGCACTTTTCCCACTAGCCAGTCTTCTGAAATCTGAGTGTTTTCCTACTTACTGCTGTGTCTCGAATTTAGGCTTTTGTCCCACGATCCAGGCATCTCAAATCTCATTGTGATCCTACTTGCTGCTTTGTCTGGACTCTGGGTGTTTTCCCACTTGCCAGGTATCTCAAACCTGAGTGTTTTCCTACATGCTGCTGTACCTCTAATGTAGGCATATCTCCCACTTGCCAGGCATCTCAAATCTGAATATCTTTCTACTTGGTGCTGTGTCTCTTATGTAGGTGTTTCTCCCACTTGCCAGCTATCTCAAATCTGAGTGTTTTCCTATGTGCTGCAGTGTCTTGTATTTAGGAATTTTACCCACTAGCCAGTCTTCTCAAATCTGAGTGTTTTCCTACTTGCTGCTGTGTCTCGAATTTAGGCTTTTGTCCCACGATCCAGGCATCTCAAATCTCATTGTGATCCTACTTGCTGCTTTGTCTGGACTCTAGGTGTTTTCCCACTTGCCAGGTATCTCAAACCTGAGTGTTTTCCTACATGCTGCTGTACCTCTAATGTAGGCATATCTCCCACTTGCCAGGCATCTCAAATCTGAATATCTTTCTACTTTGTGCTGTGTCTCTTAGGTAGGTGTTTCTCTCACTTGCCAGGTACCTCAAATCTGAGGGTTTGACTACTTGCTTCTGTGTCTTGAATATAAGCATATCTCCCACTAGCCAAGTATCACAAATCTGAGAGTTTTCTACTTACTGCTGTCTCTCCAATTTAGGCATTTTCCCACTAGCCGGTTATCTCAAATCTGAGTATTTTCCTACTTGCTGCTGTACCTCAAATTTAGGCATATCTCCCACTTGCCAGTCAACTCAGATGTGAGTGTCTTCCTACTTGCTGCTTTGTCTCTTATGTAGGTGTTTCTCCCATTTGCCAGGTATCTCAAATCTGAGGGTTTTCCTGCTTGCTGCTGTGTCTTGCATATAAGCATTTTTCCCACTAGCCAGCTATCTCTAATCTGAGTGTTTTCCTACTTGCTGTTGTGTCTCAAAGTTGGCATTTCTCCCACTAGCCAAGTATCACAAATCTGAAAGTTTTCTACTTGCTGCAGTCTCTCCAATTAGGCCATGTTTTCCACTTGCCAGGTATCTCAAATCTGAGTGCTTTCCTATGTGCTGCAGTGTCTTGGATTTAGGCATTTTTCCCACTAGCCAGTCTTCTCAAATCTGAGTGTATTCCTACTTGCTGCTGTGTCTCGAATTCAGCCTTTTTTTCCCCACGATCCAGGTATCTAAAATCTCATTGTGTTCCTACGTGCTGCTGTGTCTGGACCCTAGGTGTTTTCCCACTTCCCAGGTATCTCAAACCTGAGTGTTTTCCTACATGCTGCTGTACCTCAAATGTAGGCATACCTCCCACTTGCCAGGCATCTCAAATCTGAGTATCTTTCTACTTGGTGCTGTGTCTCTTATGTAGGTTTTTCTCCCACTTGCCAGGTATCTCAAATCTGAGTGTTTGCATATTTGCTGTTGTGTCTCGAATTTGGCATTTATCCCACTAGCCAGGTATCTCAAATCTGAGGGTTTTATTACTTGATGCTGTGTCTCAAATATAAGCATTTCTCCACTAGCCAGGTATCTCAAATCTGTGTTTTCCTACTTGCAGTTGTGTCTCATACTTAGGTGTTTTCCCACTAGCTAGGTATCTCAAATCTCAGTAAGTGCCTACATTCTGCCATGTCTCGTATTTAGGACTATTACCTACTTGCCAGGTATCTCAAATCGAGTGTTTTCCTACTTGCTTCTTTATCTCACATTTAGGAGTATATCCCACTTGCCAGGCATCTCAAATCTGAGTGTCTTCCTACCTCCTGCTGTGTCTCTTATGTAGTTGTTTCTCCCGCTTGTCAAGTATCTCAAATCTGAGTGTTTCCTACTTGCTGCAGTGTAATATATTTCGGCATTTTTTACACTAGCCAGGTATCTCGAATTTCAGTGTTATCCTACTTGCTGTTGTGTCTCCAAGTTGGCATTTCTCCCATTAGCCGCAGGTATCTCAAATCTGAGGGTTTTCCTACTTGCTGCTGTGTCTCGAATACAAGCATTTTCCCACTAGCCAGGTATCTCAAATCTGAGTGTTTTCCTACTTGCAGTTGTGTCTCGAATATAAGCATTTTCCCACTAGCCAAGTATCACAAATCTGAGAGTTTTCTACTTACTGCTGTCTCTCCAATTTAGGCATTTTCCCACTAGCCGGTTATCTCAAATCTGAGTATTTTCCTACTTGCTGCCGTACCTCAAATTTAGGCATATCTCCCACTTGCCAGGCAACTCAGATGTGAGTGTCTTCCTACTTGCTGCTTTGTCTCTTATGTAGGTGTTTCTCCCACTTGCCAGGTATCTCAAATCTGAGGGTTTTCCTGCTTGCTGCTGTGTCTTGCATATAAGCATTTTTCCCACTAGCCATGTATCTCAAATCTGAGTGTTTTCCTACTTGCAGATGTGTCTCGTATTTAGGTGTTTTTCCCACTAGCCAGCTATCTCTAATCTGAGTGTTTTCCTACTTGCTGTTGTGTTTCAAAGTTGGAATTTCTCCCACTAGACAAGTATCACAAATCTGAGAGTTTTCTACTTGCTGCTGTCTCTTCAATTTAGCCATTTTTTTTCACTTCCAGGTGCTTTCCTATGTGCTGCAGTGTCTATGATTTAGGCACTTTTCCCACTAGCCAGTCTTCTGAAATCTGAGTGTTTTCCTACTTGCTGCTGTGTCTCGAATTTAGGCTTTTGTCCCACGATCCAGGCATCTCAAATCTCATTGTGATCCTACTTGCTGCTTTGTCTGGACTCTGGGTGTTTTCCCACTTGCCAGGTATCTCAAACCTGAGTGTTTTCCTACATGCTGCTGTACCTCTAATGTAGGCATATCTCCCACTTGCCAGGCATCTCAAATCTGAATATCTTTCTACTTGGTGCTGTGTCTCTTATGTAGGAGTTTCTCCCACTTGCCAGCTATCTCAAATCTGAGTGTTTTCCTATGTGCTGCAATGTCTTGTATTTAGGCATTTTACCCACTAGCCAGTCTTCTCAAATCTGAGTGTTTTCCTACTTGCTGCTGTGTCTCGAATTTAGGCTTTTGTCCCACGATCAGGCATCTCAAATCTCATTGTGATCCTACTTGCTGCTTTGTCTGGACTCTAGGTGTTTTCCCACTTGCCAGGTATCTCAAACCTGAGTGTTTTCCTACATGCTGCTGTACCTCTAATGTAGGCATATCTCCCACTTGCCAGGCATCTCAAATCTGAATATCTTTCTACTTTGTGCTGTGTCTCTTAGGTAGGTGTTTCTCTCACTTGCCAGGTACCTCAAATCTGAGGGTTTGACTACTTGCTTCTGTGTCTTGAATATAAGCATATCTCCCACTAGCCAAGTATCACAAATCTGAGAGTTTTCTACTTACTGCTGTCTCTCCAATTTAGGCATTTTCCCACTAGCCGGTTATCTCAAATCTGAGTATTTTCCTACTTGCTGCCGTACCTCAAATTTAGGCATATCTCCCACTTGCCAGGCAACTCAGATGTGAGTGTCTTCCTACTTGCTGCTTTGTCTCTTATGTAGGTGTTTCTCCCACTTGCCAGGTATCTCAAATCTGAGGGTTTTCCTGCTTGCTGCTGTGTCTTGCATATAAGCATTTTTCCCACTAGCCATGTATCTCAAATCTGAGTGTTTTCCTACTTGCAGATGTGTCTCGTATTTAGGTGTTTTTCCCACTAGCCAGCTATCTCTAATCTGAGTGTTTTCCTACTTGCTGTTGTGTCTCAAAGTTGGCATTTCTCCCACTAGCCAAGTATCACAAATCTGAAAGTTTTCTACTTGCTGCAGTCTCTCCAATTAGGCCATGTTTTCCACTTGCCAGGTATCTCAAATCTGAGTGCTTTCCTATGTGCTGCAGTGTCTTGGATTTAGGCATTTTTCCCACTAGCCAGTCTTCTCAAATCTGAGTGTATTCCTGCTTGCTGCTGTGTCTCGAATTTAGCCTTTTTTTCCCCACGATCCAGGTATCTAAAATCTCATTGTGTTCCTACGTGCTGCTGTGTCTGGACCCTAGGTGTTTTCCCACTTCCCAGGTATCTCAAACCTGAGTGTTTTCCTACATGCTGCTGTACCTCAAATGTAGGCATACCTCCCACTTGCCAGGCATCTCAAATCTGAGTATCTTTCTACTTGGTGCTGTGTCTCTTATGTAGGTTTTTCTCCCACTTGCCAGGTATCTCAAATCTGAGTGTTTGCATATTTGCTGCCATTTCTCGTATTTAGGTGTTTTGCCCACTTGCCAGGTATCTCAAATCTTAGTGTTTTCAGACTTGCTGTTGTGTCTCGAATTTGGCATTTATCCCACTAGCCAGGTATCTCAAATCTGAGGGTTTTATTACTTGATGCTGTGTCTCAAATATAAGCATTTCTCCACTAGCCAGGTATCTCAAATGTGTGTTTTCCTACTTGCAGTTGTGTCTCATACTTAGGTGTTTTCCCACTAGCTAGGTATCTCAAATCTCAGTAAGTGCCTACATTCTGCCATGTCTCGTATTTAGGACTATTACCTACTTGCCAGGTATCTCAAATCGAGTGTTTTCCTACTTGCTTCTTTATCTCAAATTTAGGAGTATATCCCACTTGCCAGGCATCTCAAATCTGAGTGTCTTCCTACTTCCTGCTGTGTCTCTTATGTAGTTGTTTCTCCCGCTTGTCAAGTATCTCAAATCCGAGTGTTTCCTACTTGCTGCAGTGTAATATATTTCAGCATTTTTTACACTAGCCAGGTATCTCGAATTTCAGTGTTATCCTACTTGCTGTTGTGTCTCCAAGTTGGCATTTCTCCCATTAGCCGCAGGTATCTCAAATCTGAGGGTTTTCCTACTTGCTGCTGTGTCTCGAATACAAGCATTTTCCCACTAGCCAGGTATCTCAAATCTGAGTGTTTTCCTACTTGCAGTTGTGTCTCGAATATAAGCATTTTCCCACTAGCCAGGTATCTCAAATCTGAGGGTTTTCCTACTTGCTGCTGTGTCTCGAATATAAGCATTTTCCCACTAGCCAGCTATCTCAAATCTGAGTGTTTCCTACTTGCTGCTGTGTCTTGAATGTAGGCTTTGATCCCACGATCCAGGTATCTCAAATCTCATTGTATTCCTACTTGCTGATGTGTCTGGACTCTAGGTGTTTTCCCACTTGCCAGGTATCTCAAACCTGAGTGTTTTCCTACATGCTGCTGTACCTCAAATTTAGGCATATCTCCCACTTGCCAGGCATCTTAGATCTGAGTGTCTTCCTACTTGCTGCTTTGTCTCTTATGTAGGTGTTTTTCCCACTTGCCAGGTATCTCAAATCTGAGGATTTTCCTACTTGCGGCTGTGTCTTAAATTTAGGCATATCTCCCACTTGCCAGGCAACTCAGATGTGAGTGTCTTCCTACTTGCTGCTTTGTCTCTTATGTAGGTGTTTCTCCCACTTACCAGGTATCTCAAATCTGAGGGTTTTCCTGCTTGCTGCTGTGTCTTGCATATAAGCATTTTTCCCACTAGCCATGTATCTCAAATCTGAGTGTTTTCCTACTTGCAGATGTGTCTCGTATTTAGGTGTTTTTCCCACTAGCCAGCTATCTCTAATCTGAGTGTTTTCCTACTTGCTGTTGTGGCTCAAAGTTGGAATTTCTACCTCTAGCCAAGTATCACAAATCTGAGAGTTTTCTACTTACGGCTGTCTCTGCAATTTCGGCATTTTCCCCACTAACCGGTTATCTCAAATCTGAGTGTTTTCATACTTTCTGCCCTACCTCAAATTTAGGCATTTCTCCCACTTGCCAGGCATCTCAGATCTGAGCGTCTTCCTACTTGCGGCTGTGTCTTGAATATAAGCATTTTTCCCACTAGCCATGGATATCAAATCTGTGTTTTCCTACTTGCTGCTGTGTCTGGAATCTAGGTCCATTTCCCGCTTGCCAGGTATCTCAAACCTGAGTGTTTTCATACTTGCTGTTGTTCCTCAAGTTCAGGCATTTCTCTGATTTTCCAAGTATCTCAAATTTGAGTGTTTTCCTACATGCTGCTTTGTCTTAAAAGTATTTGGTTTTCCCTCTTGCCAGGTATCTCCAATCGTAGTGTTTTCTACTTGCTGCATGTCTCATATTTAGGCATTTTTCCCACTAGCCAGGTATCTCAAATCTGAGGGTTTTCCTACTTGCTGCTGTGTCTTCAATACAAGCATTTTTCCCACTAGCCAATTTTCTCAAATCTCAGTGTTTTCCCGCTTGCTGCTGTCTCTAATTTAGGCTTTTGTCCCACTATCCAGGTATCTCACATCTCAGTGTTTTGCTACTTTCTGCTGTGTCTGGAATATAGGTGTTTTTCCCTCTTGTGGGGTATCACAAACCTGAGTTTGTTCATACTTGCTGTTCCTCAGGGTTAGGCATTTCTCTGACTTGCCAGGTATCTCAAATCTAATTGTTTTCTACTTGCTGTTGTGTCTCAATTTTGGCATTTCTCCCACTAGCCAGGTATCTCAAATCTGAGGGTTTTCCTACTTGATGCTCTGTCTCAAATATAACCATTTTCCCACTAGCCAGGTATCTCAAATCTATGTTTTCCTACTTGCAGTTGTGTCTCGTATTTAGGTGTTTTCCCACTAGCTAGGTATCGCAAATCTCAGTAATTTCCTACTTTCTGCTATGTTTCGTATTTAGGACTATTACCTACTTGCCAGGCATTTCAAATCGAGTGTTTTCCTACTTGCTTCTTTATCTCAAATTTAGGAGTATCTCCCACTTGCCAAGCATCTCAAATCTGAGTGACTTCCTACTTCCTGCTTTGTCTCTTATGTAGGTGTTTCTCCCACTTGTCAGGTATCTCAAATCTGAGTGTTTCCTACTTGCTGCAGTGTAATATATTTCTGCATTGTTCCCACTAGCCAAGTATCTCGAATTTGAATGTTTTCCTACGTGCTGTTGTGTCTCCAGGTTGGCATTTCTCCCACTAGCCAGGTATCTCAAATCTGAGGGTTTTCCTACTTCCTGCTGTATCTCGAATATAAGCATTTTCCGACTAGCCTGGTATCTCAAATCTGAGTGTTTTCCTACTTACCGTTGTGTCTTGTATTTAGGTGTTTTTCCCACTAGCCAGCTATCTCTAATCTGAGTGTTTTCCTACTTGCTGTTGTGTCTCAAAGTTGGCATTTCTCCCACTAGACAAGTATCACAAATCTGAGAGTTTTTTACTTGCTGCTGTCTCTTCAATTTAGCCATTTTTCCCACTTCCAGGTATCTCAAATGTGAGTGCTTTCCTATGTGCTGCAGTGTCTTGGATTTAGGCCCTTTCCCCACTAGCCAGTCTTCTCAAATCTGAGTGTTTTCCTGCTTGCTGCTGTGTCTCGAATTTAGGCTTTTGTCCAACGATCCAGGTATCTCAAATCTCATTGTATTCCTACTTTCTGCTGTGTCTGGACTCTAGGTGTTTTTCCACTTGCCAGGTATCTCAAACCTGAGAGTTTTCCTACATGCTGCTGTACCTCAAATGTAGGTATATCTCCCACTTGCCAGGCATCTCAAATCTGAGTATCTTTCTACTTGGTGCTGTGTCTCTTATGTAGGTGTTTTTCCCACTAGCCAGCTATCTCTAATCTGAGTGTTTTCCTACTTGCTGTTGTGTCTCAAAGTTGGCATTTCCACCACTAGCCAAGTATCACAATTTTGAGAGTTTTCTACTTGCTGCTGTCTCTCCAATTTAGCAATTTTCCCCACTTGCCAGGTGTCTCAAATCTGAGTGCTTTCCTATGTGCTGCAGTGTCTTGTATTTAGGCATTTTTCCCACTAGCCAGGCTTCTCAAATCTGAGTGTTTTCCTACTTGCTGCTGTGTCTCGAATTTAGGCTTTTGTCCCACGATTCAGGTATCTCAAATCTCATTGTGATCCTCCTTGCTGCTTTGTCTGGACTCTAGGTGTTTTCCCACTTGCCAGGTATCTCAAACCTGAGTGTTTTCCTACATGCTGCTGTACCTAAAATGTAGGCATATCTCCCACTTTCCAGGCAACTCAGATGTGAGTGTCTTCCTACTTGCTGCTTTGTCTCTTATGTAGGTGTTTCTCCCACTTGCCAGATATCTCAAATCTGAGGGTTTTCTTGCTTGCTGCTGTGTCTTGCATATAAGCATTTTTCGCACTAGCCATGTATCTCAAATCTGAGTGTTTTCCTACTTGCAGATGTGTCTCGAATTTGACATTTCTCCCTCTAGCCAGGTATTTCGAATCTGAGGGTTTTATTACTTGATGCTGTGTCTCGAATATAAGCATTTTCCCACTAGCCAGGTATCTCAAATCTGTGTTTTCCTACTTGATGTTGTGTCTCGTATTTCGGTGTTTTCCCACTAGCTAGGTATCTCAAATCTCAGTAATTTCCTACTTTCTGCCATGTTTCGTATTTAGGACTATTACCTACTTGCCAGGTAACTCAAATCAAGTGTTTTCCTTCTTGCTTCTTTATCTCAAATTTAGGATCATATCCAACTTGCCAGGCATCTCAAATCTGAGTGTCTTCCTACTTCCTGCTGTCTCTCTTATGTAGGTGTTTCTCACACTTGTCAGGTATCTCAAATCTGAGTGTTTCCTACTTGCTGCAGTGTAATATATTTCCGCATTTTTTATACTAGCCAGGTATCTCGAATTTGAGTTTTATCCTACTTGCTGTTGTATCTCCAAGTTGGCATTTCTCCCACTAGCAAGGTATCTCCAATCTGAGGGTTTTCCTACTTGCTGCTGTGTCTCGTATTTAGGTTTTTTCCCACTAGCCAGCTATATCAAATGTGAGTGTTTTCCTACTTGCTGTTGTGTCTCAAAGTTGGCATTTCTCCCACTAGCCAGGTATCACAAATCTGAGAGTTTTCTACTTATGGCTGTCTCTCCAATTTAGGCATTTTCCCACTAGCCGGTTATCTCAAATCTGAGTATTTTCATACATGCTGCTGAACCTCAAATTTAGGCATATCTCCCACTTCTCAGGCATCTCAGATCTGAGTGTCTTCCTACTTGCTGTTTTGTCTTTTATGTAGGTGTTTCTCCCACTTGCCAGGTATCTCAAATCTGAAGGTTTTCCTGCTTGCTGCTGTTTCTTGTATGTAAGCATTTTTCCCACTAGCCATGTATCTCAAATCTGAGTGTTTTCCTACTTGCAGTTGTGTCTCGTATTTAGGTGTTTTTCCAACGAGCCAGCTATCTCTAATCTGAGTGTTTTCCTACTTGCAGTTGTGTCTCAAAGTTGGCATTTCTCCCACTAGCCAAGTATCACAAATCTGAGAGTTTTCTACTTGCCGCTGTCTTTCCAGTTTAGCAATTTTCCCCACTTGCCAGGTATGTCAAATCTGAGTGCTTTCCTATGTGCTGCAGTGTCTTGGATTTTGGCATTTTTCCCACTAGCCATTCTTCTCAAATCTGAGTGTTTTCCTGCTTTCTGCTGTGTCTCGAATTTAAGTGTTTGTCCCACGATCCAGGTATCTCAAATCTCATTGTGTTCCTACTTGCTACTATGTCTGGACTCTAGGTGTTTTCCCACTTGCCAGGTATCTCAAACCTGAGTGTTTTCCTACATGCTGCTGTAAATGTAGGCATAGCTCCCACTTGCCAGGCATCTCAAATCGGAGTATATTTCTACTTGGTGCTGTGTCTCTTATGTAGGTTTTTCTCCCACTTGCCAGGTATCTCAACTCTGAGTGTTTACCTATTTCCTGCCATGTCTCGTATTTAGGTGCTTTGCCCACTTGCCAGGTATCTCAAATCTGTGTTTTCCTACTTGCAGTTGTGTCTCGTATTTAGGTGTTTTCCCACTAGCTAGGTATCGCAAATCTCAGTAATTTCCTACTTTCTGCCATGTTTCGTATTTAGGACTATTACCTACTTGCCAGGCATCTCAAATCAAGTGTTTTCCTACTTGCTTCTTTATCTCAAATTTAGGGGTATCTCCCACTTGCCAAGCATCTCAAATCTGAGTGACTTCCTACTTCCTGCTTTGTCTCTTATGTAGGTGTTTCTCCCACTTGTCAGGTATCTCAAATCTGAGTGTTTCCTACTTGCTGCAGTGTAATATATTTCTGCATTGTTCCCACTAGCCAGGTATCTCGAATTTGAATGTTTTCCTACTTGCTGTTGTGTCTCCAAGTTGGCATTTCTCCCACTAGCCAGTTATCTAAAATTGGAGGGTTTTCCTACTTCCTGCTGTGTCTCGAATATAAGCATTTTCCCACTAGCCTGGTATCTCAAATCTGAGTATTTTCCTACTTGCAGTTGTGTCTTGTATTTAGGTGTTTTTCCCACTAGCCAGCTATATCTAATCTGAGTGTTTTCCTACTTGCTGTTGTGTCTCAAAGTTGGCATTTCTCCCACTAGACAAGTATCATAAATCTGAGAGTTTTCTACTTGCTGCTGTCTCTTCAATTTAGCCAATTTCCCACTTCCAGGAATCTCAAATCTGAGTGCTTTCCTATGTGCTGCAGTGTCTTGGATTGAGGCACTTTTCCCACTAGCCAGTCTTCTCAAATATGAGTGTTTTCCTACTTGCTGCTGTGTCTCGAATTCAGGCTTTTGTCCCACGATCCAGGTATCTTAAATCTCACTGTGTTCCTACTTGCTGCTGAGTCTGGACTCTAGGTCTTTTCCCACTTGCCAGGTATCTCAAACCTGAGAGTTTTCCTACATGCTGCTGTACCTCAAATGTAGGTATATCTCCCACTTGCCAGGCATCTCAAATCTGAGTATCTTTCTACTTGGTGCTCTGTCTCTTATGTAGGTGTTTCTCCCACTTGCCAGGTATCTCAAATATGAGTGCTTTCCTATGTGCTGCTGTGTCTCGAATTTAGGCTTTTGTCCCACGATCCAAGTATCTCAAATCTCATTGTGATCCTACTTGCTGCTTTGTCTGAACTCTAGGTGTTTTCCCACTTGCCAGGTATCTCAAACCTGAGTGTTTTCCTACATGGGCTGTAGCTCAAATGTAGGCATATCTCCCACTTGCCAGGCATCTCAAATCTGAATATCTGTGTACTTCGTGCTGTGTCTCTTAGGTAGGTGTTTTCCCACTTGCCAGGTATCTCAAACCTGAGTGTTTTCCTACATTGGCTGTACCTCAAATGTAGGCATATCTCCCACTTGCCAGGCATCTCAAATCTGAATATCTTTCTACTTCGTGCTGTGTCTCTTAGGTAGGTGTTTCTCCCACTAGCCAAGTATCACAAATCAGAGAGTTTTCTACTTACTGCTGTCTCTCTAATTTAGGCATTTTCCCACTAGCCGCTTATCTCAATCTGAGTATTTTCATACTTGCTGCCATACCTCAAATTTAGGCATATCTCCCACTTGCCAGGCAACTCAGATGTGAGTGTCTTCCTACTTGCTGCTTTGTCGCTTATGTAGGTGTTTCTCCCACTTACCAGGTATCTCAAATCTGAGGGTTTTCCTGCTTGCTGCTGTGTCTTGCATATAAGCATTTTTCCCACTAGCCATGTATCTCAAATCTGAGTGTTTTCTACTTGCTGCTGTCTCTCCAATTTAGCAATTGTCCCCACTTGGCAGTTATCTCGAATCTGAGTGTTTTCCTATGTGCTGTAGTGTCTTGGATTTTGGCATTTTTCACACTAGCCAGTCTTCTCAAATCTGAGTGTTTTCCTGCTTGCTGTTGTGTCTCAAATTTAGGCTTTTGTTCCACGATCCAGGTATCTCAAATCTCATTGTGTTCCTACTTGCTGCTGTATCTGGACTCTAGGTGTTTTCCCACTTGCCAGGTATCTCAAACCTGAGTGTTTTCCTACATGCTGCTGTAAATGTAGGCATATCTCCCACTTGCCAGGCATCTCAAATCTGAGTATCTTTCTACTTGGTGCTGTGTCTCTTATGTAGGTTTTTCTCCCACTTGCCAGGTATCTCAAATCTGAGTGTTTTCCTATTTGCTGCCATGTCTCGTATTTAGGTGTTTTGCCCACTTGCCAGGTATCTCAAATCTGAGGGTTTTCCTACTTGCTGCTGTGTCTCGAATATAAGCATTTTCCCACTAGCCAGGTATCTCAAATCTGTGTTTTCAGAATTGCTGTTGTGTATCGAATTTGGCATTTCTCCTACTAGCCAGGTATCTCAAATCTAAGGGTTTTATTACTTGATGCTGTGTCTCGAATATAAGCATTTTCCCACTAGCCAGGTATCTCAAATCTGTGTTTTCATACTTGCCGTTGTGTCTCGAATATAAGCATTTTCCCACTAGCCAGGTATCTCAAATCTGTGTTTTCCTACTTGCAGTTGTGTCTCGTACTTAGGTGTTTTCCCACTAGCTAGGTATCTCAAATCTCAGTAAGTGCCTACTTTCTGCCATGTCTCATATTTAGGACTATTACCTACTTGCCAGGTATCTCAAATCAAGTGTTTTCCTACTTGCTTCTTTATCTCAAATTTAGGAGTATATCCCACTTGCCAGGCATCTCAAATCTGAGTGTCTTCCTACTTCCTGCTGTGTCTCTTATGTAGGTGTTTCTCCCGCTTGTCAAATATCTCAAATCCCTGTTTTCTACTTGCTGCAGTGTAATATATTTTCGCATTTTTTACACTAGACAGGTATCTCGAATTTCAGTATTATCCTAATTGCTGTTGTGTCTCCAAGTTGGCATTTCTTCCACTAGCCAGGTATCTCAAATCTGAGGGTTTACCTACTTGCTGCTGTGTCTCGAATATAAGCATTTTGCCACTAGCCAGGTATCTCAAATCTGAGTGTTTTCCTACTTGCAGTTGTGTCTCGAATATAAGCATTTTCCCACTAGCCAGGTATCTCAAATCTGAGGGTTTTCCTACTTGCTGCTGTGTCTCGAATATAAGCATTTTCCCACTAGCCAGCTATCTCAAATCTGAATGTTTTCCTAATTGCTGCTGTGTCTCGAATGTATGCTTTGGTCCCACGATCCAGGTATCTCAAATCTCATTGTGTTCCTACTTGCTGATGTGTCTGGACTCTAGGTGTTTTCCCACTTGCCAGGTATCTCAAACCTGAGTGTTTTCCTACATGCTGCTGTACCTCAAATTTAGGCATATCTCCCACTTGCAAGGCATCTTAGATCTGAGTGTCTTCCTACTTGCTGCTTTGTCTCTTATGCAGGTGTTTCTCCCACTTGCCAGGTATTTCAAATCTGAGGGGTTTCCTACATGCTGCTGTACCTCAAATTTAGGCATATCTCCCACTTGCAAGGCATCTTAGATCTGAGTGTCTTCCTACTAGCTGCTTTGTCTCTTTTGTAGTTGTTTCTCCCACTTGCCAGGTACCTCAAATCTGAGGGTTTGACTACTTGCTTCTGTGTCTTGAATATTAGCATTTCTCCCACTAGCCAAGTATCACAAATCTGAGAGTTTTCTACTTACTGCTGTCTCTCCCATTTAGGCATTTTCCCACTAGCTGGTTATCTCAAATCTGAGTATTTTCATACTTGATGCCTTACCTCAAATTTAGGCATATATACCACTTTCCAGGCAACTCAGATCTGAGTGTCTTCCTACTTGCTGCTTTGTCTCTTATGTAGGTGTTTCTCCCACTTGCCAGGCATCTCAAATCTGAGGATTTTCCTACTTGCGGCTGTGTCTTGAATATAAGCATTTTTCCCACTAGCCATGTATCTCAAATCTGTGTTTTCCTACTTGCTGCTGTGTCTGGAATCCAGGTCTTTTTCCTGCTTGCCATGTATCTCAAACCTGAGTGTTTTCATACTTGCTGTTGTTCCTCAAGTTCAAGCATTTCTCTGATTTTCCAAGTATCTGAAATTTGAGTGTTTTCCTACATGCTGCTTTGTCTTAAAAGTATTTGGTTTTCCCTCTTGCCAGGTATCTCCAATCATAGTGTTTTCTACTTGCTGCATGTCTCATATTTAGGCATTTTTCCCACTAGCCAGGTATCTCAAATCTGAGGGTTTTCCTACTTGCTGCTGTGTCTTCAATACAAGCATTTTTCCCACTAGCCAATTTTCTCAAATCTCAGTGTTTTCCTGCTTGCTGCTCTCTCTAATTTAGGGTTTTGTCCCACTATCCAGGTATCTCAAATCTCAGTGTTTTCCTACTTGCTGCTGTGTCTGGAATATAGGTGTTTTTCCCTCTTGTGGGGTATCTCAAACCTGAGTTTGTTCATACTTGCTGTTCCTCAGGTTTAGGCATTTCTCTGACTTGCCAGGTATCGCAAATCTAATTGTTTTCTACTTGCTGTTGTGTCTCGATTTTGGCATTTCTCCCACTAGCCAGGTATCTCAAATCTGAGGGTTTTCCTACTTGATGCTGTGTCTCAAATATAAGGATTTTCCCACTAGCCGGGTATCTCAAATCTATGTTTTCCTACTTGCAGTTGTGTCTCGTATTTAGGTGTTTTCCCACTAGCTAGGTATCGCAAATCTCAGTAATTTCCTACTTTCTGCCATGTTTTGTATTTAGGACTATTACCTACTTGCCAGGCATCCCAAATCGAGTGTTTTCCTACTTGCTTCTTTATCTCATATTTAGGAGTATCTCCCACTTGCCAAGCATCTCAAATCTGAGTGACTTCCTACTTCCTGCTTTGTCTCTTATGTAGGTGTTTCTCCCACTTGTCAGGTATCTCAAATCTGAGTGTTTCCTACTTGCTGCAGTGTAATATATTTCCGCATTGTTCCCACTAGCCAGGTATCTCAAATTTGAATGTTTTCCTACGTGCTGTTGTGTCTCCGAGTTGGCATTTCTCCCTCTAGCCAGGTATCTCAAATCGGAGGGTTTTCCTACTTCCTGCTGTGTCTCTAATATAAGCATTTTCCCATTAGCCTGGTATCTCAAATCTGAGTGTTTTCCTACTTGCAGTTGTGTCTTGTATTTAGGTGTTTTTCCCACTAGCCAGCTATCTCTAATCTGAGTGTTTTCCTACTTGCTGTTGTGTCTCAAAGTTGGCATTTCTCCCACTAGACAAGTATCACAAATCTGAGAGTTTTCTACTTGCTGCTGTCTCTTCAATTTAGCCATTTTCCCCACTTCCAGGTATCTCAAATCTGAGTGCTTTCCTATGTGCTGCAGTGTCTTGGATTTAGGCCCTTTCCCCACGAGCCAGTCTTCTCAAATCTGAGTGTTTCCTGCTTGCTGCTGTGTCTCGGTTTTAGGCTTTTGTCCCACGATCCAGGTATCTCAAATCTCATTGTGTTCCTACTTGCTGCTGTGTCTGGACTCTAGGTGTTTTCCCACTTGCCAGGTATCTCAAACCTGAGAGTTTTCCTACATGCTGCTGTACCTCAAATGTAGGTATATCTCCCACTTGCCAGGCATCTCAAATCTGAGTATTTTTCTACTTGGTGCTGTGTCTCTTATGTAGGTGTTTCTCCCACTTGCCAGGTATCTCAAATCTGAGTGCTTTCCTATGTGCTGCAGTGTCTTGTATTTAGGCATTTTTCCCACTAGCCAGTCTATCTCAAACCTGAGAGTTTTCCTACATGCTGCTGTACCTCAAATGTCTGTATATCTCTCACTTGCCAGGCATCTCAAATCTGAGTATCTTTCTACTTGGTGCTGTGTCTCTTATGTAGGTGTTTCTCCCACTAGCCAGTCTTCTCAAATCTGAGTGCTTTCCTACTTGCTGCTGTGTCTCGAATTTAGGCTTTATCCCATGATCCAGGTATCTCAAATCTCATTGTGATCCTACTTGCTGCTTTGTCTGAACTCTAGGTGTTTCCCACTTGACAGGTATCTCAAACCTGAGAGTTTTCCTACATGCTGCTGTACCTCAAATGTAGGCATATCTCCCACTTGCCAGGCATCTCAAATCTGAATATCTTTCTACTTCGTGCTGTGTCTCTTAGGTAGGTGTTTCTCCCACTTGCCAGGCACCTCAAATCTGAGGGTTTGACTACTTGCTTCTGTGTCTTGAATATAAGCATTTCTCCCACTAGCCAAGTATCACAAATCTGAGAGTTTTCTACTTACTGCTGTCTCTCCAATTTAGACATTTTCCCACTAGCCGGTTATCTCAAATCTGAGTGCTTTCCTACTTGCTGCTGTGTCTCGAATTTAGGCTTTTATCCCATGATCCAGGTATCTCAAATCTCATTGTGATCCTACTTGCTGCTTTGTCTGAACTCTAGTTGTTTTCCCACTTGCCAGGTATCTCAAACCTGAGTATTTTCATACTTGCTGCCGTACCTCAAATTTAGGCATATCTCCTACTTGCCAGGCAACTCAGATCTGAGTGTCTTCCTACTTGCTGCTTTGTCTCTTATGTAGGTGTTTCTCCCACTTGCTAGGTATCTCAAATCTGAGGGTTTTCCTGCTTGCTGCTGTGTCTTGCATATAAGCATTTTTCCCACTAGCCATGTATCTCAAATCTGGGTGTTTTCCTACTTGCAGATGTGTCTCGTATTTAGGTGTTTTCCCACTAGCCAGCTATCTCTAATCTGAGTGTTTTCCTACTTGCTGTTGTGTCTCAAAGTTGCCATTTCTACCACTAGCCAAGTATCACAAATCTGTGAGTTTTATACTTGCTGCTGCCTCTCCAATTTAGCAATTTTCCCCACTTGCCAGGGATAACAAATCTGAGTGCTTTCCTATGTGCTGCAGTGTCTTGGATTTTGGGATTTTTCCCACTAGCCAGTCTTCTCAAATCTGAGAGTTTTCCTGCTTGCTGCTGTGTCTCGAATTTAGGCTTTTGTCCCACGATCCAGGTATCTCAAATCTCATTGTGTTCCTACTTACTGCTGTGTCTGGACTCTAGGTGTTTTCCCACTTGCCAGGTATCTCAAACCTGAGTGTTTTCCTACATGCTGCTGTAGGCATATCTCCCACTTGCCAGGCATCTCAAATCTGAGTATCTTTCTACTTGGTGCTGTGTCTCTTATGTAGGTGTTTCTCCCACTTGCCAGGTATCTCAAATCTGCGTGCTTTCCTATTTGGAGCAGTGTCTTGTATTTAGGCATTTTTCCCACTAGCCAGTCTTCTCAAATCTGAGTGTTTTCCTACATGCTGCTGTGTCTCGAATTTAGGCTTTTGTCCCACTTGCCAGGTATCTCAAACCTGAGTCTTTTCCTACATGCTGCTGTAAATGTAGGCATATCTCCCACTTGCCAGGCATCTCAACTCTGAGTATCTTTCTACTTGGTGCTGTGTCTCTTATGTAGGGTTTTCTCCCACTTTCCAGGTATCTCATCTGAGTGTTTTCCTATTTGCTGCCATGTCTCGTATTTAGGTGTTTTGCCCACTTGCCAGGTATCTCAAATCTTAGTGTTTTCAGACTTGCTGTTGTGTCTCGAATTTGGCATTTCTCCCACTAGCCAGGCATCTCAAATCTGAGGGTTTTATTACTTGATGCTGTGTCTCGAATATAAGCATTTTCTCACTAGCCAGGTATCTCAAATCTGTGTTTTCCTACTTGCCGTTGTGTCTCGTATTTCAGTGTTTTCCCACTAGCTAGGTATCTCAAATCTCACTAATTTCCTACTTTCTACCATGTCTCGTATTTAGGACTATTACCTACTTGCCAGGTATCTCAAATCAAGTGTTTTCCTACTTGCTTCTTTATCTCAAATTTAGGAGCATCTCCCACTTGCCAGGCATCTCAAATCTGAGTGTCTTCCTACTTCCTGCTGTGTCTCGAATATAAGCATTTTCCCACTAGCCAGGTATCTCAAATCTGAGTGTTTTCCTACTTGCTGTTGTGTCTCGTATTTAAGTTTTTTCCCACTAGCCAGCTATCTCAAATGTGAGTGTTTTCCTACTTGCTGTTGTGTATCAAAGTTGGCATTTCTCCCACTAGCCAAGTATCACAAATCTGAGAGTTTTCTACTTACTGCTGTCTCTCCAATTTAGGCATTTTCCCACTAGCCGGTTATCTCAATCTGAGTATTTTCATATTTGCTGCCGTACCTCAAATTTAGGCATATCTCCCACTTGCCAGGCAACTCAGATGTGAGTGTCTTCCTACTTGCTGCTTTGTCTCTTATGTAGGTGTTTCTCCCACTTACCAGGTATCGCAAATCTCAGGGTTTTCCTGCTTGCTGCTGTGTCTTGCATATAAGCATTTTTCCCACTAGCCATGTATCTCAAATCTGAGTGTTTTCTACTTGCTGCTGTCTCTCCAATTTAGCAATTGTCCCCACTTGCCAGTTATCTCGAATCTGAGTGTTTTCCTATGTGCTGTAGTGTCTTGGATTTTGGCATTTTTCCCACTAGCCAGTCTTCTCAAATCTGAGTGTTTTCCTGCTTGCTGCTGTGTCTCGAATTTAGGCTTTTGTCCCACGATCCAGGTATCTCAAATCTCATTGTGTTCCTACTTGCTGCTGTGTCTGGACTCTAGGTGTTTTCCCACTTGCCAGGTATCTCAAACCTGAGTGTTTTCCTACATGCTGGTGTAAATGTAGGCATATCTCCCACTTGCCAGGCATCTCAAATCTGAGTATCTTTCTACTTGGTGCTGTGTCTCTTATGTAGGTTTTTCTCCCACTTGCCAGGTATCTCAAATCTGAGTGTTTTCCTATTTGCTGCCATGTCTCGTATTTAGGTGTTTTGCCCACTTGCCAGGTATCTCAAATCTTAGCGTTTTCAGACTTGCTGTTGTGTATCGAATTTGGCATTTCTCCTACTAGCCAGGTATCTCAAATCTGTGTTTTCCTACTTGCCGTTGTGTCTCGAATATAAGCATTTTCCCACTAGCCAGGTATCTCAAATCTGTGTTTTCCTACTTGCAGTTGTGTCTCGTACTTAGGTGTTTTCCCACTAGCTAGGTATCTCAAATCTCAGTAAGTGCCTACTTTCTGCCATGTCTCGTATTTTGGACTATTACCTACTTGCCAGGTATCTCAAATCGAGTGTTTTCCTACTTGCTTCTTTATCTCAAATTTAGGAGTATATTCCAGTTGCCAGGCATCTCAAATCTGAGTGTCTTCCTACTTCCTGCTGTGTCTCTTATATAGGTGTTTCTCCCGCTTGTCAAATATCTCAAATCCGAGTGTTTTCTACTTGCTGCAGTGTAATATATTTTCGCATTTTTTACACTAGCCAGGTATCTCGAATTTCAGTGTTATCCTACTTGCTGTTGTGTCTCCAAGTTGGCATTTCTTCCACTAGCCAGGTATCTCAAATCTGAGGGATTTCCTACTTGCTGCTGTGTCTCGAATATAAGCATTTTCCCACTAGCCAGGTATCTCAAATCTGAGTGTTTTCCTACTTGCAGTTGTGTCTCGAATATAAGCATTTTCCCACTAGCCAGGTATCTCAAATCTGAGGGTTTTCCTACTTGCTGCTGTGTCTCGAATATAAGCATTTTCCCACTAGCCAGCTATCTCAAATCTGAGTGTTTTCCTACTTGCTGCTGTGTTTCGAATGTATGCTTTGGTCCCACGATCCAGGTATCTCAAATCTCATTGTGTTCCTACTTGCTGATGTGTCTGGACTCTAGGTGTTTTCCCACTTGCCAGGTATCTCAAACCTGAGTGTTTTCCTACATGCTGCTGTACCTCAAATTTAGGCATATCTCCCACTTGCAAGGCATCTTAGATTTGAGTGTCTTCCTACTTGCTGCTTTGTCTCTTATGCAGGTGTTTCTCCCACTTGCCAGGTATCTCAAATCTGAGGGGTTTCCTACATGCTGCTGTACCTCAAATTTAGGCATATCTCCCACTTGCAAGGCATCTTAGATCTGAGTGTCTTCTTACTAGCTGCTTTGTCTCTTTTGTAGTTGTTTCTCCCACTTGCCAGGTACCTCAAATCTGAGGCTTTGACTACTTGCTTCTGTGTCTTGAATATAAGCATTTCTCCCACTAGCCAAGTATCACAAATCTGAGAGTTTTCTACTTACTTACTGCTGTCTCTCCCATTTAGGCATTTTCCCACTAGCCGGTTATCTCAAATCTGAGTATTTTCATACTTGATGCCATACCTCAAATTTAGGCATATCTACCACTTTCCAGGCAACTCAGATCTGAGTGTCTTCCTACTTGCTGATTTGTCTCTTATGTAGGTGTTTCTCCCACTTGCCAGGCATCTCAAATCTGAGGATTTTCCTACTTGCGGCTGTGTCTTGAATATAAGCATTTTTCCCACTAGCCATGTATCTCAAATCTGTGTTTTCCTACTTGCTGCTGTGTCTGGAATCTAGGTCTTTTTCCCGCTTGCCAGGTATCTCAAACCTGAGTGTTTTCATACTTGCTGTTGTTCCTCAAGTTCAGGCATTTCTCTGATTTTCCAAGTATCTCAAATTTGAGTGTTTTCCTACATGCTGCTTTGTCTTAAAAAAATTTGGTTTTCCCTCTTGCCAGGTATCTCCAATCGTAGTGTTTTCTACTTGCTGCATGTCTCATATTTAGGCATTTTTCCCACTAGCCAGGTATCTCAAATCTGAGGGTTTTCCTACTTGCTGCTGTGTCTTCAATACAAGCATTTTTCCCACTAGCCAATTTTCTCAAATCTCAGTGTTTTCCTGCTTGCTGCTGTCTCTAATTTAGGGTTTTGTCCCACTATCCAGGTATCTCAAATCTCAGTGTTTTCCTACTTGCTGCTGTGTCTAGAATATAGGTGTTTTACCCTCTTGTGGGGTATCTCAAACCTGAGTTTGTTCATACTTGCTGTTCCTCAGGTTTAGGCATTTCTCTGACTTGCCAGGTATCGCAAATCTAATTGTTTTCTACTTGCTGTTGTGTCTCGATTTTGGCATTTCTCCCACTAGCCAGGTATCTCAAATCTGAGGGTTTTCCTACTTGATGCTGTGTCTCAAATATAAGCATTTTCCCACTAGCCGGGTATCTCAAATCTATGTTTTCCTACTTGCAGTTGTGTCTCGTATTTAGGTGTTTTCCCACTAGCTAGGTATCGCAATTCTCAGTAATTTCCTACTTTCTGCCATGTTTTGTATTTAGGACTATTACCTACTTGCCAGGCATCTCAAATCGAGTGTTTTCCTACTTGCTTCTTTATCTCATATTTAGGAGTATCTTCCACTTGCCAAGCATCTCAAATCTGAGTGACTTCCTACTTCCTGCTTTGTCTCTTATGTAGGTGTTTCTCCCACTTGTCAGGTATCTCAAATCTGAGTGTTTCCTACTTGCTGCAGTGTAATATATGTCCGCATTGTTCCCACTAGCCAGGTATCTCGAATTTGAATGTTTTCCTACTTGCTGTTGTGTCTCCGAGTTGGCATTTCTCCCACTAGCCAGGTATCTCAAATCGGAGGGTTTTCCTACTTCCTGCTGTGTCTCTAATATAAGCATTTTCCCACTAGCCTGGTATCTCAAATCTGAGTGTTTTCCTACTTGCAGTTGTGTCTTGTATTTAGGTGTTTTTCCCACTAGCCAGCTATCTCTAATCTGAGTGTTATTCTACTTGCTGTTGTGTCTCAAAGTTGGCATTTCTCCCACTAGACAAGTATCACAAATCTGAGAGTTTTCTACTTGCTGCTGTCTCTTCAATTTAGCCATTTTCCCCACTTCCAGGTATCTCAAATCTGAGTGCTTTCCTATGTGCTGCAGTGTCTTGGATTTAGACCCTTTCCCCAAGAGCCAGTCTTCTCAAATCTGAGTGTTTCCTGTTTGCTGCTGTGTCTCGAATTTAGGCTTTTGTCCCACGATCCAGGTATCTCAAATCTCATTGTGTTCCTACTTGCTGCTGTGTCTGGACTCTAGGTGTTTTCCCACTTGCAGGTATCTCAAACCTGAGAGTTTTCCTACATGCTGCTGTACCTCAAATGTAGGTATATCTCCCACTTGCCAGGCATCTCAAATCTGAGTATTTTTCTACTTGGTGCTGTGTCTCTTATGTAGGTGATTCTCCCACTTGCCAGGTATCTCAAATCTGAGTGCTTTCCTATGTGCTGCAGAGTCTTGTATTAAGGCATTTTTCCCACTAGCCAGTCTATCTCAAACCTGAGAGTTTTCCTACATGTTGCTGTACCTCAAATGTACGTATATCTCTCACTTGCCAGGCATCTCAAATCTGAGTATCTTTCTACTTGGTGCTGTGTCTCTTATGTAGGTGTTTCTCCCACTTGCCAGGTATCTCAAATCTGAGTGCTTTCCTATATGCTACAGTGTCTTGTATTTAGGCATTTTTCCCACTAGCCAGTCTTCTCAAATCTGAGTGTTTTCCTACTTGCTGCTGTGTCTCGAATTTAGGCTTTTATCCCATGATCCAGGTATCTCAAATCTCATTGTGATCCTACTTGCTGCTTTGTCTGAACTCTAGGTGTTTTCCCACTTGCCAGGTATCTCAAACCTGAGAGTTTTCCTACATGCTGCTGTACCTCAAATGAAGGCATATCTCCCACTTGCCAGGCATCTCAAATCTGAATATCTTTCTACTTCGTGCTATGTCTCTTAGTTAGGTGTTTCTCCCACTTGCCAGGTACCTCGAATCTGAGGGTTTGACTACTTGCTTCTGTGTCTTGAATATAAGCATTTCTCCCACTAGCCAAGTATCACAAATCTTAGAGTTTTCTACTTACTGCTGTCTCTCCAATTTAGGCATTTTCCCACTAGCCGGTTATCTCAAACCTGAGTGTTTTCATACTTGCTGTTGTTCCTCAAGTTCAGGCATTTCTCTGATTTTCCAAGTATCTCAAATTTGAGTGTTTTCCTACATGCTGCTTTGTCTTAAAAGTATTTGGTTTTCCCTCTTGCCAGGTATCTCCAATCGTAGTGTTTTCTACTTGCTGCATGTCTCATATTTAGGCATTTTTCCCACTAGCCAGGTATCTCAAATCTGAGGGTTTTCCTACTTGCTGCTGTGTCTTCAATACAAGCATTTTTCCCACTAGCCAATTTTCTCAAATCTCAGTGTTTTCCCGCTTGCTGCTGTCTCTAATTTAGGCTTTTGTCCCACTATCCAGGTATCTCAAATCTCAGTGTTTTGCTACTTTCTGCTGTGTCTGGAATATAGGTGTTTTTCCCTCTTGTGGGGTATCACAAACCTGAGTTTGTTCATACTTGCTGTTCCTCAGGGTTAGGCATTTCTCTGACTTGCCAGGTATCTCAAATCTAATTGTTTTCTACTTGCTGTTGTGTCTCAATTTTGGCATTTCTCCCACTAGCCAGGTATCTCAAATCTGAGGGTTTTCCTACTTGATGCTGTGTCTCAAATATAACCATTTTCCCACTAGCCAGGTATCTCAAATCTATGTTTTCCTACTTGCAGTTGTGTCTCGTATTTAGGTGTTTTCCCACTAGCTAGGTATCGCAAATCTCAGTAATTTCCTACTATCTGCTATGTTTCGTATTTAGGACTATTACCTACTTGCCAGGCATTTCAAATCGAGTGTTTTCCTACTTGCTTCTTTATCTCAAATTTAGGAGTATCTCCCACTTGCCAAGCATCTCAAATCTGAGTGACTTCCTACTTCCTGCTTTGTCTCTTATGTAGGTGTTTCTCCCACTTGTCAGGTATCTCAAATCTGAGTGTTTCCTACTTGCTGCAGTGTAATATATTTCTGCATTGTTCCCACTAGCCAAGTATCTCGAATTTGAATGTTTTCCTACGTGCTGTTGTGTCTCCAAGTTGGCATTTCTCCCACTAGCCAGGTATCTCAAATCTGAGGGTTTTCCTACTTCCTGCTGTGTCTCGAATATAAGCATTTTCCGACTAGCCTGGTATCTCAAATCTGAGTGTTTTCCTACTTACTGTTCTGTCTTGTATTTAGGTGTTTTTCCCACTAGCCAGCTATCTCTAATCTGAGTGTTTTCCTACTTGCTGTTGTGTCTCAAAGTTGGCATTTCTCCCACTAGACAAGTATCACAAATCTGAGAGTTTTCTACTTGCTGCTGTCTCTTCAATTTAGCCATTTTTCCCACTTCCAGGTATCTCAAATGTGAGTGCTTTCCTATGTGCTGCAGTGTCTTGGATTTAGGCCCTTTCCCCACTAGCCAGTCTTCTCAAATCTGAGTGTTTTCCTGCTTGCTGCTGTGTCTCGAATTTAGGCTTTTGTCCAATGATCCAGGTATCTCAAATCTCATTGTGTTCCTACTTTCTGCTGTGTCTGGACTCTAGGTGTTTTTCCACTTGCCAGGTATCTCAAATCTGAGAGTTTTCCTACATGCTGCTGTACCTCAAATGTAGGTATATCTCCCACTTGCCAGGCATCTCAAATCTGAGTATCTTTCTACTTGGTGCTGTGTCTCTTATGTAGGTGTTTTTCCCACTTGCCATGTATCTGAAATCTGAGTGTTTTCCTACTTGCAGATGTGTCTCGTATTTAGGTGTTTTTCCCACTAGCCAGCTATCTCTAATCTGAGTGTTTTCCTACTTGCTGTTGTGTCTCAAAGTTGGCATTTCCACCACTAGCCAAGTATCACAATTTTGAGAGTTTTCTACTTGCTGCTGTCTCTCCAATTTAGCAATTTTCCCCACTTGCCAGGTGTCTCAAATCTGAGTGCTTTCCTATGTGCTGCAGTGTCTTGTATTTAGGCATTTTTCCCACTAGCCAGGCATCTCAAATCTGAGTGTTTTCCTACTTGCTGCTGTGTCTCGAATTTAGGCTTTTGTCCCACGATCCAGGTATCTCAAATCTCATTGTGATCCTCCTTGCTGCTTTGTCTGGACTCTAGGTGTTTTCCCACTTGCCAGGTATCTCAAACCTGAGTGTTTTCCTACATGCTGCTGTACCTAAAATGTAGGCATATCTCCCACTTTCCAGGCAACTCAGATGTGAGTGTCTTCCTACTTGCTGCTTTGTCTCTTATGTAGGTGTTTCTCCCACTTGCCAGATATCTCAAATCTGAGGGTTTTCTTGCTTGCTGCTGTGTCTTGCATATAAGCATTTTTCCCACTAGCCATGTATCTCAAATCTGAGTGTTTTCCTACTTGCAGATGTGTCTCGAATTCAACATTTCTCCCTCTAGCCAGGTATTTCGAATCTGAGGGTTTTATTACTTGATGCTGTGTCTCGAATATAAGCATTTTCCCACTAGCCAGGTATCTCAAATCTGAGTGTTTTCCTACTTGTATTTGTGTCTCGTATTTAGATGTTTTTCCCACTAGCCAGCTATCTCAAATCTGAGTGTTTTCCTACTTGCTGCTGTGTCTCGAATTTAGGCTTTGGTCCCACGATCCAGGTATCTCAAATCTCATTGTGTTCCTACTTGCTGATGTGACTGGACTCTAGGTGTTTTCCCACTTGCCAGGTATCTCAAACCTGAGTGTTTTCCTACATGCTGCTGTACCTCAAATTTAGGCATATCTCTCAATTGCCAATTATCTTAGATCTGAGTGTCTTCCTACTTGCTGCTTTGTCTCTTATGTAGGTGTTTCTCGCACTTGCCAGGTATCTCAAACCTCAGGATTTTCCTACTTGAGGCTGGGTCTTGAATATAAGCATTTTCCCCACTAGCCATGTATCTCAAATCTGTGTTTTCCTACTTGCTGCTCTGTCTGGAATCTAGGTCTTTTTCCCGCTTGCCAGGTATCTCAAACCTGAGTGTTTTCATACTTGCTGTTGTTCCTCAAGTTCAGGCATTTCTCTGATTTTCCAAGTATCTCAGATTTGAGTGTTTTCCTACATGCTGCTTTGTCTTAAAAGTATTTGGTTTTCCCTCTTGCCAGCTATCTCCAATCGTAGTTGTTTTCTACTTGCTGCATTGTCTCATATTTAGGGATTTTTCCCACCAGCCAGGTATCTCAAATCTGAGGGGTTTCCTACTTGCTGCTGTGTCTTCAATATAAGCATTTTTCCTACTAGCCAATTTTCTCAAATCTAAGTGTTTTCCTGCTTGCTGCTGTCTCTAATTTAGGCTTTTGTTCCACTATCCAGGTATCTCAAATCTCAGTGTTTTCCTACTTGCTGCTGTGTCTGGAATATGGGTGTTTTTACCTCTTGTGGGGTATCTCAAACCTGAGTTTGTTCATACTTGCTGTTCCTCAGGTTTAGGCATTTCTCTGACTTGCCAGGTATCTCAAATCTAATTGTTTTCTACTTGCTGTTGTGTCTCGAATTTGCCAATTCTCCCACTAGCCAGTTATATCAAATCTGAGGGTTTTCAGACTTGCTGTTGTGTCTCGAATTTGGCATTTCTCCCACTAGCCAGGTATCTCAAATCTGTGTTTTACTACTTGCAGTGTGTTTCGTACTTATGTGTTTTCCCACTAGCTAGGTATCTCAAATCTCAGTAAGTTCCTACTTTCTGCCATGACTCATATTTACGACTATTACCTACTTGCCAGGTATCTCAAATTGAGTGTTTTCCTACTTGCTTCTTTATCTGAAATGTAGGAGTATATCCCACTTGCCAGGCATCTCAAATCTGAGTGTCTTCCTACTTCCTGCTGTGTCCCTTATGTAGGTGTTTCTCCCGCTTGTCAAGTATCTCAAATCGGAGTGTTTCCTACTTGCTGTAGTGTAATATATTTCTGCATTTTTTATACTAGCCAGGCATCTCAAATCTGAGGGTTTTCCTACTTGCTGCTGTGTATTGAATATAAGCATTTTCCAGCTAGCCAGCTATCTCAAATCTGAGTGTTTTCCTACTTGCAGTTGTGTCTCAAATAAAAGCATTTTCCCACTAGCCAGGTATCTCAAATCTGAGGGTTTTCCTACTTGCTGCTGTGTCTCGAATATAAGCATTTTCCCACTAGCCAGCTATCTCAAATCTGAGTGTTTTCCTACTTGCTGCTGTGTCTCGAAAGTAGGCTTTGGTCCCACGATTCAGGTATCTCAAATCTCATTGTGTTGCTACTTGCTGATGTGTCTGGACTCTAGGTGTTTTCAAACTTGCCAGGTATCTCAAACCTGAGTGTTTTCATACTTGCTGTTGTTCCTCAAGTTCAGGCATTTCTCTGATTTTCCAAGTATCTCAAATTTGAGTGTTTTCCTACATGTTGCTTTGTCTTAAAAGTATTTGGTTTTCCCTCTTGCCAGGTATCTCCAATCGTAGTGTTTTCTAGTTGCTGGCTGTCTCATATTTAGGCATTTTTCCCACTTGCCAGGTATCTCAAACCTGAGGGGTTTCCTACTTGCTGCTGTGTCTTCAATATAAGCATTTTTCCCACTAGCCAATTTTCTCAAATCTCAGTGTTTTCCTGCTTGCTGCTGTCTCTAATTTAGGCTTTTGTCCCACTATCCAGGAATCTCAAATCTCAGTGTTTTCCTACTTGCTGTTGTGTCTCGAATTTGCCATTTCTCCCACTAGCCAGGTATCTCAAATCTGAGGGTTTTCCTACTTGATGCTGTGTCTCGAATATAAGCATTTTCCCAATAGCCTGGTATCTCTAATCTATGTTTTCCTACTTGCAGTTGTGTCTCGTATTTAGGTGTTTTCCCACTAGCTAGGTATCGCAAATCTCAGTAATTTCCTACTTTCTGCCATGTTTCGTATTTAGGACTATTACCTACTTGCCAGGCATCTCAAATCAAGTGTTTTCCTACTTGCTTCTTTATCTCAAATTTAGGGGTATCTCCCACTTGCCAAGCATCTCAAATCTGAGTGACTTCCTACTTCCTGCTTTGTCTCTTATGTAGGTGTTTCTCCCACTTGTCAGGTATCTCAAATCTGAGTGTTTCCTACTTGCTGCAGTGTAATATATTTCTGCATTGTTCCCACTAGCCAGGTATCTCGAATTTGAATGTTTTCCTACTTGCTGTTGTGTCTCCAAGTTGGCATTTCTCCCACTAGCCAGTTATCTAAAATCGGAGGGTTTTCCTACTTCCTGCTGTGTCTCGAATATAAGCATTTTCCCACTAGCCTGGTATCTCAAATCTGAGTATTTTCCTACTTGCAGTTGTGTCTTGTATTTAGGTGTTTTTCCCACTAGCCAGCTATCTAATCTGAGTGTTTTCCTACTTGCTGTTGTGTCTCAAAGTTGGCATTTCTCCCACTAGACAAGTATCATAAATCTGAGAGTTTTCTACTTGCTGCTGTCTCTTCAATTTAGCCAATTTCCCACTTCCAGGTATCTCAAATCTGAGTGCTTTCCTATGTGCTGCAGTGTCTTGGATTGAGGCACTTTTCCCACTAGCCAGTCTTCTCAAATATGAGTGTTTTCCTACTTGCTGCTGTGTCTCGAATTCAGGCTTTTGTCCCACGATCCAGGTATCTTAAATCTCACTGTGTTCCTACTTGCTGCTGAGTCTGGACTCTAGGTCTTTTCCCACTTGCCAGGTATCTCAAACCTGAGAGTTTTCCTACATGCTGCTGTACCTCAAATGTAGGTATATCTCCCACTTGCCAGGCATCTCAAATCTGAGTATCTTTCTACTTGGTGCTCTGTCTCTTATGTAGGTGTTTCTCCCACTTGCCAGGTATCTCAAATATGAGTGCTTTCCTATGTGCTGCTGTGTCTCGAATTTAGGCTTTTGTCCCACGGTCCAAGTATCTCAAATCTCATTGTGATCCTACTTGCTGCTTTGTCTGAACTCTAGGTGTTTTCCCACTTGCCAGGTATCTCAAACCTGAGTGTTTTCCTACATGGGCTGTAGCTCAAATGTAGGCATATCTCCCACTTGCCAGGCATCTCAAATCTGAATATCTGTGTACTTCGTGCTGTGTCTCTTAGGTAGGTGTTTTCCCACTTGCCAGGTATCTCAAACCTGAGTGTTTTCCTACATTGGCTGTACCTCAAATGTAGGCATATCTCCCACTTGCCAGGCATCTCAAATCTGAATATCTTTCTACTTCGTGCTGTGTCTCTTAGGTAGGTGTTTCTCCCACTAGCCAAGTATTACAAATCAGAGAGTTTTCTACTTACTGCTGTCTCTCTAATTTAGGCATTTTCCCACTAGCCGCTTATCTCAATCTGAGTATTTTCATACTTGCTGCCATACCTCAAATTTAGGCATATCTCCCACTTGCCAGGCAACTCAGATGTGAGTGTCTTCCTACTTGCTGCTTTGTCGCTTATGTAGGTGTTTCTCCCACTTACCAGGTATCTCAAATCTGAGGGTTTTCCTGCTTGCTGCTGTGTCTTGCATATAAGCATTTTTCCCACTAGCCATGTATCTCAAATCTGAGTGTTTTCTACTTGCTGCTGTCTCTCCAATTTAGCAATTGTCCCCACTTGGCAGTTATCTCGAATCTGAGTGTTTTCCTATGTGCTGTAGTGTCTTGGATTTTGGCATTTTTCACACTAGCCAGTCTTCTCAAATCTGAGTGTTTTCCTGCTTGCTGTTGTGTCTCAAATTTAGGCTTTTGTTCCACGATCCAGGTATCTCAAATCTCATTGTGTTCCTACTTGCTGCTGTATCTGGACTCTAGGTGTTTTCCGACTTGCCAGGTATCTCAAACCTGAGTGTTTTCCTACATGCTGCTGTAAATGTAGGCATATCTCCCACTTGCCAGGCATCTCAAATCTGAGTATCTTTCTACTTGGTGCTGTGTCTCTTATGTAGGTTTTTCTCCCACTTGCCAGGTATCTCAAATCTGAGTGTTTTCCTATTTGCTGCCATGTCTCGTATTTAGGTGTTTTGCCCACTTGCCAGGTATCTCAAATCTTAGTGTTTTATTACTTGATGCTGTGTCTCGAATATAAGCATGTTCCCACTAGCCAGGTATCTCAAATCTGTGTTTTCAGACTTGCTGTTGTGTATCGAATTTGGCATTTCTCCTACTAGCCAGGTATCTCAAATCTGAGGGTTTTATTACTTGATGCTGTGTCTCGAATATAAGCATTTTCCCACTAGCCAGGTATCTCAAATCTGTGTTTTCATACTTGCCGTTGTGTCTCGATTATAAGCATTTTCCCACTAGCCAGGTATCTCAAATCTGTGTTTTCCTACTTGCAGTTGTGTCTCGTACTTAGGTGTTTTCCCACTAGCTAGGTATCTCAAATCTCAGTAAGTGCCTACTTTCTGCCATGTCTCATATTTAGGACTATTACCTACTTGCCAGGTATCTCAAATGAAGTGTTTTCCTACTTGCTTCTTTATCTCACATTTAGGAGTATATCCCACTTGCCAGGCATCTCAAATCTGAGTGTCTTCCTACTTCCTGCTGTGTCTCTTATGTAGGTGTTTCTCCCGCTTGTCAAATATCTCAAATCCGTGTTTTCTACTTGCTGCAGTGTAATATATTTTTGCATTTTTTACACTAGACAGGTATCTCGAATTTCAGTGTTATCCTAATTGCTGTTGTGTCTCCAAGTTGGCATTTCTTCCACTAGCCAGGTATCTCAAATCTGAGGGTTTACCTACTTGCTGCTGTGTCTCGAATATAAGCATTTTCCCACTAGCCAGGTATCTCAAATCTGAGTGTTTTCCTACTTGCAGTTGTGTCTCGAATATAAGCATTTTACCACTAGCCAGGTATCTCAAATCTGAGGGTTTTCCTACTTGCTGCTGTGTCTCGAATATAAGCATTTTCCCACTAGCCAGCTATCTCAAATCTGAATGTTTTCCTAATTGCTGCTGTGTCTCGAATGTATGCTTTGGTCCCACGATCCAGGTATCTCAAATCTCATTGTGTTCCTACTTGCTGATGTGTCTGGACTCTAGGTGTTTTCCCACTTGCCAGGTATCTCAAACCTGAGTGTTTTCCTACATGCTGCTGTACCTCAAATTTAGGCATATCTCCCACTTGCAAGGCATCTTAGATCTGAGTGTCTTCCTACTTGCTGCTTTGTCTCTCATGCAGGTGTTTCTCCCACTTGCCAGGTATTTCAAATCTGAGGGGTTTCCTACATGCTGCTGTACCTCAAATTTAGGCATATCTCCCACTTGCAAGGCATCTTAGATCTGAGTGTCTTCCTACTAGCTGCTTTGTCTCTTTTGTAGTTGTTTCTCCCACTTGCCAGGTACCTCAAATCTGAGGGTTTGACTACTTGCTTCTGTGTCTTGAATATAAGCATTTCTCCCACTAGCCAAGTATCACAAATCAGAGAGTTTTCTACTTACTGCTGTCTCTCCCATTTAGGCATTTTCCCACTAGCTGGTTATCTCAAATCTGAGTATTTTCATACTTGATGCCTTACCTCAAATTTAGGCATATATACCACTTTCCAGGCAACTCAGATCTGAGTGTCTTCCTACTTGCTGCTTTGTCTCATATGTAGGTGTTTCTCCCACTTGCCAGGCATCTCAAATCTGAGGATTTTCCTACTTGCGGCTGTGTCTTGAATATAAGCATTTTTCCCACTAGCCATGTATCTCAAATCTGTGTTTTCCTACTTGCTGCTGTGTCTGGAATCCAGGTCTTTTTCCTGCTTGCCATGTATCTCAAACCTGAGTGTTTTCATACTTGCTGTTGTTCCTCAAGTTCAAGCATTTCTCTGATTTTCCAAGTATCTCAAATTTGAGTGTTTTCCTACATGCTGCTTTGTCTTAAAAGTATTTGGTTTTCCCTCTTGCCAGGTATCTCCAATCGTAGTGTTTTCTACTTGCTGCATGTCTCATATTTAGGCATTTTTCCCACTAGCCAGGTATCTCAAATCTGAGGGTTTTCCTACTTGCTGCTGTGTCTTCAATACAAGCATTTTTCCCACTAGCCAATTTTCTCAAATCTCAGTGTTTTCCTGCTTGCTGCTCTCTCTAATTTAGGGTTTTGTCCCACTATCCAGGTATCTCAAATCTCAGTGTTTTCCTACTTGCTGCTGTGTCTGGAATATAGGTGTTTTTCCCTCTTGTGGGGTATCTCAAACCTGAGTTTGTTCATACTTGCTGTTCCTCAGGTTTAGGCATTTCTCTGACTTGCCAGGTATCGCAAATCTAATTGTTTTCTACATGCTGTTGTGTCTCGATTTTGGCATTTCTCCCACTAGCCAGGTATCTCAAATCTGAGGGTTTTCCTACTTGATGCTGTGTCTCAAATATAAGCATTTTCCCACTAGCCGGGTATCTCAAATCTATGTTTTCCTACTTGCAGTTGTGTCTCGTATTTAGGTGTTTTCCCACTAGCTAGGTATCGCAAATCTCAGTAATTTCCTACTTTCTGCCATGTTTTGTATTTAGGACTATTACCTACTTGCCAGGCATCCCAAATCGAGTGTTTTCTACTTGCTTCTTTATCTCATATTTAGGAGTATCTCCCACTTGCCAAGCATCTCAAATCTGAGTGACTTCCTACTTCCTGCTTTGTCTCTTATGTAGGTGTTTCTCCCACTTGTCAGGTATCTCAAATCTGAGTGTTTCCTACTTGCTGCAGTGTAATATATTTCCGCATTGTTCCCACTAGCCAGGTATCTCGAATTTGAATGTTTTCCTACTTGCTGTTGTGTCTCCGAGTTGGCATTTCTCCCACTAGCCAGGTATCTCAAATCGGAGGGTTTTCCTACTTCCTGCTGTGTCTCTAATATAAGCATTTTCCCATTAGCCTGGTATCTCAAATCTGAGTGTTTTCCTACTTGCAGTTGTGTCTTGTATTTAGGTGTTTTTCCCACTAGCCAGCTATCTCTAATCTGAGTGTTTTCCTACTTGCTGTTGTGTCTCAAAGTTGGCATTTCTCCCACTAGACAAGTATCACAAATCTGAGAGTTTTCTACTTGCTGCTGTCTCTTCAATTTAGCCATTTTCCCCACTTCCAGGTATCTCAAATCTGAGTGCTTTCCTATGTGCTGCAGTGTCTTGGATTTAGGCCCTTTCCCCACGAGCCAGTCTTCTCAAATCTGAGTGTTTCCTGCTTGCTGCTGTGTCTCGGTTTTAGGCTTTTGTCCCACGATCCAGGTATCTCAAATCTCATTGTGTTCCTACTTGCTGCTGTGTCTGGACTCTAGGTGTTTTCCCACTTGCCAGGTATCTCAAACCTGAGAGTTTTCCTACATGCTGCTGTACCTCAAATGTATGTATATCTCTCACTTGCCAGGCATCTCAAATCTGAGTATCTTTCTACTTGGTGCTGTGTCTCTTATGTAGGTGTTTCTCCCACTAGCCAGTCTTCTCAAATCTGAGTGCTTTCCTACTTGCTGCTGTGTCTCGAATTTAGGCTTTATCCCATGATCCAGGTATCTCAAATCTCATTGTGATCCTACTTGCTGCTTTGTCTGAACTCTAGGTGTTTTCCCACTTGCCAGGTATCTCAAACCTGAGAGTTTTCCTACATGCTGCTGTACCTCAAATGTAGGCATATCTCCCACTTGCCAGGCATCTCAAATCTGAATATCTTTCTACTTCGTGCTGTGTCTCTTAGGTAGGTGTTTCTCCCACTTGCCAGGTACCTCAAATCTGAGGGTTTGACTACTTGCTTCTGTGTCTTGAATATAAGCATTTCTCCCACTAGCCAAGTATCACAAATCTGAGAGTTTTCTACTTACTGCTGTCTCTCCAATTTAGACATTTTCCCACTAGCCGGTTATCTCAAATCTGAGTGCTTTCCTACTTGCTGCTGTGTCTCGAATTTAGGCTTTTATCCCATGATCCAGGTATCTCAAATCTCATTGTGATCCTACTTGCTGCTTTGTCTGAACTCTAGTTGTTTTCCCACTTGCCAGGTATCTCAAACCTGAGTATTTTCATACTTGCTGCCGTACCTCAAATTTAGGCATATCTCCTACTTGCCAGGCAACTCAGATCTGAGTGTCTTCCTACTTGCTGCTTTGTCTCTTATGTAGGTGTTTCTCCCACTTGCCAGGTATCTCAAATCTGAGGGTTTTCCTGCTTGCTGCTGTGTCTTGCATATAAGCATTTTTCCCACTAGCCATGTATCTCAAATCTGGGTGTTTTCCTACTTGCAGATGTGTCTCGTATATAGGTGTTTTCCCACTAGCCAGCTATATCTAATCTGAGTGTTTTCCTACTTGCTGTTGTGTCTCAAAGTTGCCATTTCTACCACTAGCCAAGTATCACAAATCTGTGAGTTTTATACTTGCTGCTGCCTCTCCAATTTAGCAATTTTCCCCACTTGCCAGGGATAACAAATCTGAGTGCTTTCCTATGTGCTGCAGGTTCTTGGATTTTGGGATTTTTCCCACTAGCCAGTCTTCTCAAATCTGAGAGTTTTCCTGCTTGCTTCTGTGTCTCGAATTTAGGCTTTTGTCCCACGATCCAGGTATCTCAAATCTCATTGTGTTCCTACTTACTGCTGTGTCTGGACTCTATGTGTTTTCCCACTTGCCAGGTATCTCAAACCTGAGTGTTTTCCTACATGCTGCTGTAGGCATATCTCCCACTTGCCAGGCATCTCAAATCTGAGTATCTTTCTACTTGGTGCTGTGTCTCTTATGTAGGTGTTTCTCCCACTTGCCAGGTATCTCAAATCTGTGTGCTTTCCTATTTGGAGCAGTGTCTTGTATTTAGGCATTTTTCCCACTAGCCAGTCTTCTCAAATCTGAGTGTTTTCCTACTTGCTGCTGTGTCTGGACTCTAGGTGTTTTCCCACTTGCCAGGTATCTCAAACCTGAGTGTTTTCCTACATGCTGCTGTAAATGTAGGCATATCTCCCACTTGCCAGGCATCTCAACTCTGAGTATCTTTCTACTTGGTGCTGTGTCTCTTATGTAGGGTTTTCTCCCACTTTCCAGGTATCTCATCTGAGTGTTTTCCTATTTGCTGCCATGTCTCGTATTTAGGTGTTTTGCCCACTTGCCAGGTATCTCAAATCTTAGTGTTTTCAGACTTGCTGTTGTGTCTCGAATTTGGCATTTCTCCCACTAGCCAGGTATCTCAAATCTGAGGGTTTTATTACTTGATGCTGTGTCTCGAATATAAGCATTTTCCCACTAGCCAGGTATCTCAAATCTGTGTTTTCCTACTTGCCGTTGTGTCTCGTATTTCAGTGTTTTCCCACTAGCTAGGTATCTCAAATCTCACTAATTTCCTACTTTCTACCATGTCTCGTATTTAGGACTATTACCTACTTGCCAGGTATCTCAAATCAAGTGTTTTCCTACTTGCTTCTTTATCTCAAATTTAGGAGCATCTCCCACTTGCCAGGCATCTCAAATCTGAGTGTCTTCCTACTTCCTGCTGTGTCTCTTATGTAGGTTTTTCTCCCACTTGTCAGGTATCTCAAATCTGAGTGTTTCCTACTTGCTGCAGTGTAATATATTTCCGCATTTTTTATAGTAGCCAGGTATCTCAAATCTGAGGGTTTTCCTACTTGCTGCTGTGTCTCGAATATAAGCATTTTCCCACTAGCCAGGTATCTCAAATCTGAGTGTTTTCCTACTTGCTGTTGTGTCTCGTATTTAAGTTTTTTCCCACTAACCAGCTATCTCAAATGTGAGTGTTTTCCTACTTGCTGTTGTGTATCAAAGTTGGCATTTCTCCCACTAGCCAAGTATCACAAATCTGAGAGTTTTCTACTTACTGCTGTCTCTCCAATTTAGGCATTTTCCCACTAGCCGGTTATCTCAATCTGAGTATTTTCATATTTGCTGCCGTACCTCAAATTTAGGCATATCTCCCACTTGCCAGGCAACTCAGATGTGAGTGTCTTCCTACTTGCTGCTTTGTATCTTATGTAGGTGTTTCTCCCACTTACCAGGTATCGCAAATCTCAGGGTTTTCCTGCTTGCTGCTGTGTCTTGCATATAAGCATTTTTCCCACTAGCCATGTATCTCAAATCTGAGTGTTTTCTACTTGCTGCTGTCTCTCCAATTTAGCAATTGTCCCCACTTGCCAGTTATCTCGAATCTGAGTGTTTTCCTATGTGCTGTAGTGTCTTGGATTTTGGCATTTTTCCCACTAGCCAGTCTTCTCAAATCTGAGTGTTTTCCTGCTTGCTGCTGTGTCTCGAATTTAGGCTTTTGTCCCACGATCCAGGTATCTCAAATCTCATTGTGTTCCTACTTGCTGCTGTGTCTGGACTCTAGGTGTTTTCCCACTTGCCAGGTATCTCAGACCTGAGTGTTTTCCTACATGCTGGTGTAAATGTAGGCATATCTCCCACTTGCCAGGCATCTCAAATCTGAGTATCTTTCTACTTGGTGCTGTGTCTCTTATGTAGGTTTTTCTCCCACTTGCCAGGTATCTCAAATCTGAGTGTTTTCCTATTTGCTGCCATGTCTCGTATTTAGGTGTTTTGCCCACTTGCCAGGTATCTCAAATCTTAGCGTTTTCAGACTTGCTGTTGTGTATCGAATTTGGCATTTCTCCTACTAGCCAGGTATCTCAAATCTGTGTTTTCCTACTTGCCGTTGTGTCTCGAATATAAGCATTTTCCCACTATCCAGGTATCTCAAATCTGTGTTTTCCTACTTGCAGTTGTGTCTCGTACTTAGGTGTTTTCCCACTAGCTAGGTATCTCAAATCTCAGTAAGTGCCTACTTTCTGCCATGTCTCGTATTTAGGACTATTACCTACTTGCCAGGTATCTCAAATCGAGTGTTTTCCTACTTGCTTCTTTATCTCAAATTTAGGAGTATATTCCAGTTGCCAGGCATCTCAAATCTGAGTGTCTTCCTACTTCCTGCTGTGTCTCTTATGTAGGTGTTTCTCCCGCTTGTCAAATATCTCAAATCCGATTGTTTTCTACTTGCTGCAGTGTAATATATTTTCGCATTTTTTACACTAGCCAGGTATCTCGAATTTCAGTGTTATCCTACTTGCTGTTGTGTCTCCAAGTTGGCATTTCTTCCACTAGCCAGGTATCCCAAATCTGAGGGTTTTCCTACTTGCTGCTGTGTCTCGAATATAAGCATTTTCCCACTAGCCAGGTATCTCAAATCTGAGTGTTTTCCTACTTGCAGTTGTGTCTCGAATATAAGCATTTTCCCACTAGCCAGGTATCTCAAATCTGAGGGTTTTCCTACTTGCTGCTGTGTCTCGAATATAAGCATTTTCCCACTAGCCAGCTATCTCAAATCTGAGTGTTTTCCTACTTGCTGCTGTGTCTCGAATGTATGCTTTGGTCCCACGATCCAGGTATCTCAAATCTCATTGTGTTCCTACTTGCTGATGTGTCTGGACTCTAGGTGTTTTCCCACTTGCCAGGTATCTCAAACCTGAGTGTTTTCCTACATGCTGCTGTACCTCAAATTTAGGCATATCTCCCACTTGCAAGGCATCTTAGATTTGAGTGTCTTCCTACTTGCTGCTTTGTCTCTTATGCAGGTGTTTCTCCCACTTGCCAGGTATCTCAAATCTGAGGGGTTTCCTACATGCTGCTGCACCTCAAATTTAGGCATATCTCCCACTTGCAAGGCATCTTAGATCTGAGTGTCTTCCTACTAGCTGCTTTGTCTCTTTTGTAGTTGTTTCTCCCACTTGCCAGGTACCTCAAATCTGAGGCTTTGACTACTTGCTTCTGTGTCTTGAATATAAGCATTTCTCCCACTAGCCAAGTATCACAAATCTGAGAGTTTTCTACTTACTTACTGCTGTCTCTCCCATTTAGGCATTTTCCCACTAGTCGGTTATCTCAAATCTGAGTATTTTCATACTTGATGCCATTCCTCAAATTTAGGCATATCTACCACTTTCCAGGCAACTCAGATCTGAGTGTCTTCCTACTTGCTGATTTGTCTCTTATGTAGGTGTTTCTCCCACTTGCCAGGCATCTCAAATCTGAGGATTTTCCTACTTGCGGCTGTGTCTTGAATATAAGCATTTTTCCCACTAGCCATGTATCTCAAATCTGTGTTTTCCTACTTGCTGCTGTGTCTGGAATCTAGGTCTTTTTCCCGCTTGCCAGGTATCTCAAACCTGAGTGTTTTCATACTTGCTGTTGTTCCTCAAGTTCAGGCATTTCTCTGATTTTCCAAGTATCTCAAATTTGAGTGTTTTCCTACATGCTGCTTTGTCTTAAAAAAATTTGGTTTTCCCTCTTGCCAGGTATCTCCAATCATAGTGTTTTCTACTTGCTGCATGTCTCATATTTAGGCATTTTTCCCACTAGCCAGGTATCTCAAATCTGAGGGTTTTCCTACTTGCTGCTGTGTCTTCAATACAAGCATTTTTCCCACTAGCCAATTTTCTCAAATCTCAGTGTTTTCCTGCTTGCTGCTGTCTCTAATTTAGGGTTTTGTCCCACTATCCAGGTATCTCAAATCTCAGTGTTTTCCTACTTGCTGCTGTGTCTAGAATATAGGTGTTTTTCCCTCTTGTGGGGTATCTCAAACCTGAGTTTGTTCATACTTGCTGTTCCTCAGGTTTAGGCATTTCTCTGACTTGCCAGGTATCGCAAATCTAATTGTTTTCTACTTGCTGTTGTGTCTCGATTTTGGCATTTTCCCACTAGCCAGGTATCTCAAATCTGAGGGTTTTCCTACTTGATGCTGTGTCTCAAATATAAGCATTTTCCCACTAGCCGGGTATCTCAAATCTATGTTTTCCTACTTGCAGTTGTGTCTCGTATTTAGGTGTTTTCCCACTAGCTAGGTATCGCAATTCTCAGTAATTTCCTACTTTCTGCCATGTTTTGTATTTAGGACTATTACCTACTTGCCAGGCATCTCAAATCGAGTGTTTTCCTACTTGCTTCTTTATCTCATATTTAGGAGTATCTTCCACTTGCCAAGCATCTCAAATCTGAGTGACTTCCTACTTCCTGCTTTGTCTCTTATGTAGGTGTTTCTCCCACTTGTCAGGTATCTCAAATCTGAGTGTTTCCTACTTGCTGCAGTGTAATATATTTCCGCATTGTTCCCACTAGCCAGGTATTTCGAATTTGAATGTTTTCCTACTTGCTGTTGTGTCTCCAAGTTGGCATTTCTCCCACTAGCCAGGTATCTCAAATCGGAGGGTTTTCCTACTTCCTGCTGTGTCTCTAATATAAGCATTTTCCCACTAGCCTGGTATCTCAAATCTGAGTGTTTTCCTACTTGCAGTTGTGTCTTGTATTTAGGTGTTTTTCCCACTATCCAGCTATCTCTAATCTGAGTGTTTTTCTACTTGCTGTTGTGTCTCAAAGTTGGCATTTCTCCCACTAGACAAGTATCACAAATCTGAGAGTTTTCTACTTGCTGCTGTCTCTTCAATTTAGCCATTTTCCCCACTTCCAGGTATCTCAAATCTGAGTGCTTTCCTATGTGCTGCAGTGTCTTGGATTTAGGCCCTTTCCCCACGAGCCAGTCTTCTCAAATCTGAGTGTTTCCTGCTTGCTGCTGTGTCTCGGTTTTAGGCTTTTGTCCCACGATCCAGGTATCTCAAATCTCATTGTGTTCCTACTTGCTGCTGTGTCTGGACTCTAGGTGTTTTCCCACTTGCAGGTATCTCAAACCTGAGAGTTTTCCTACATGCTGCTGTACCTCAAATGTAGGTATATCTCCCACTTGCCAGGCATCTCAAATCTGAGTATTTTTCTACTTGGTGCTGTGTCTCTTATGTAGGTGATTCTCCCACTTGCCAGGTATCTCAAATCTGAGTGCTTTCCTATGTGCTGCAGTGTCTTGTATTTAGGCATTTTTCCCACTAACCAGTCTATCTCAAACCTGAGAGTTTTCCTACATGTTGCTGTACCTCAAATGTACGTATATCTCTCACTTGCCAGGCATCTCAAATCTGAGTATCTTTCTACTTGGTGCTGTGTCTCTTATGTAGGTGATTCTCCCACTTGCCAGGTATCTCAAATCTGAGTGCTTTCCTATATGCTACAGTGTCTTGTATTTAGGCATTTTTCCCACTAGCCAGCTATCTCTTATCTGAGTGTTTTCCTACTTGCTGTTGTGTCTCAAAGTTTCCATTTCTACCACTAGCCAAGTATCACAAATCTGTGAGTTTTATACTTGCTGCTGTCTCTCCAATTTAGCAATTTTCCCCACTTGCCAGGGATAACACATCTGAGTGCTTTCCTATGTGCTGCAGTGTCTTGGATTTTGGGATTTTTCCCACGAGCCAGTCTTCTCAAATCTGAGTGTTTTCCTGCTTGCTGCTGTGTCTCGAATTTAGGCTTCTGTCCCACGATCCAGGTATCTCAAATCTCATTGTGTTCCTACTTGCTGCTGTGTCTGGACTCTAGGTGTTTTCCCACTTGCCAGGTATCTCAAACCTGACTGTTTTCCTACATGCTGCTGTAGGCATATCTCCCACTTGCCATGCATCTCAAATCTGAGTATCTTTCTACTTGGTGCTGTGTCTCTTATGTAGGTGTTTCTCCCACTTGCCAGGTATCTCAAATCTGCGTGCTTTCCTATTTGGAGCAGTGTCTTGTATTTAGGCATTTTTCCCACTAGCCAGTCTTCTCAAATCTGAGTGTTTTCCTACTTGCTGCTGTGTCTCGAATTTAGGCTTTTGTCCCACGATCCAGGTATCTCAAATCTCATTCTGATCCCACTTGCTGCTTTGTCTGAACTCTAGGTGTTTTTCCACTTGCCAGGTATCTCAAACCTGAATGTTTTCCTACATGCTGATGTATCTCAAATGTAGGCATATCTCCCACTTGCCAGGCATCTCAAATCTGAATATCTTTCTACTTCGTGCTGTGTTTCTTAGGTAGGTGTTTCTCCCACTTGCCAGGTACCTCAAATCTGAGGGTTTGACTACTTGCTTCTGTGTCTTGAATATAAGCATTTCTCCCACTAGCCAAGTGTCACAAATCTGAGAGTTTTCTACTTACTGCTGTCTCTCCAATTTAGGCATTTTCCCACTAGCCGGTTATCTCAAATCTGAGTATTTTCATACTTGCTGCCGTACCTCAAATTTAGGCATATCTCGTACTTGCCAGGCAACTCAGATCTGAGTGTCTTCCTACTTGCTGCTTTGTCTCTTATGTAGGTGTTTCTCCCACTTGCCAAGTATCTCAAATCTGAGGGTTTTCCTGCTTGCTGCTGTGTCTTGCATATAAGCATTTTTCCCACTAGCCATGTATCTCAAATCTGAGTGTTTTCCTACTTGCAGATGTGTCTCGTATTTAGGTGTTTTCCCACTAGCCAGCTATCTCTAATCTGAGTGTTTTCCTACTTGCTGTTGTGTCTCAAAGTTGGCATTTCTACCACTAGCCAAGTATCACAAATCTGAGAGGTTTCTACTTGCTGCTGTCTCTCCAATTTAGCAATTTTCCCCACTTGCCAAGGATCTCAAATCTGAGTGCTTTCCTATGTGCTGCAGTGTCTTGGATTTTGGGATTTTTCCCACTAGCCAGTCTTCTCAAATCTGAGTGTTTTCCTGCTTGCTGCTGTGTCTCGAATTTAGGCTTTTGTCCCACGATCCAGGTATCTCAAATCTCATTGTGTTCCTACTTGCTGCTGTGTCTGGACTCTAGGTGTTTTCCCACTTGCCAGGTATCTCAAACCTGAGTGTTTTCCTACATGCTGCTGTAAATGTAGGCATATCTCCCACTTGCCAGGCATCTCAACTCTGAGTATCTTTCTACTTGGTGCTGTGTCTCTTATGTAGGGTTTTCTCCCACTTGCCAGGTATCTCATCTGAGTGTTTTCCTATTTGCTGCCATGTCTCGTATTTAGGTGTTTTGCCCACTTGCCAGGTATCTCAAATCTTAGTGTTTTCAGACTTGCTGTTGTGTCTCGAATTTGGCATTTCTCCCACTAGCCAGGTATCTCAAATCTGAGGGTTTTATTACTTGATGCTGTGTCTCGAATATAAGCATTTTCCCACTAGCCAGGTATCTCAAATCTGTGTTTTCCTACTTGCCGTTGTGTCTCGTATTTCGGTGTTTTCCCACAAGCTAGGTATCTCAAATCTCACTAATTTCCTACTTTCTACCATGTCTCGTATTTAGGACTATTACCTACTTGCCAGGTATCTCAAATCAAGTGTTTTCCTACTTGCTTCTTTATCTCAAATTTAGGAGCATCTCCCACTTGCCAGGCATCTAAAATCTGAGTGTCTTCCTACTTCCTGCTGTGTCTCTTATGTAGGATTTTCTCCCACTTGTCAGGTATCTCAAATCTGAGTGTTTCCTACTTGCTGCAGTGTAATATATTTCCGCATTTTTTATAGTAGCCAGGTATCTCAAATCTGAGGGTTTTCCTACTTGCTGCTGTGTCTCGAATATAAGCATTTTCCCACTAGCCTGGTATCTCAAATCTGAGTGTTTTCCTACTTGCTGTTGTGTCTCGTATTTAGATTTTTTCCCACTAGCCAGCTATCTCAAATGTGAGTGTTTTCCTACTTGCTGTTGTGTCTCAAAGTTGGCATTTCTCCCACTAGCCAAGTATCACAAATCTGAGAGTTTTCTACTTATGGCTGTCTCTCCAATTTAGGCATTTTTCCCACTAGCCGGTTATCTCAAATCTGAGTGTTTTCATACTTGCTGCCGTACCTCAAATGTAGGCATTACTCCCACTTGCCAAGCATCTCAGATCTGAGTGTCTTCCTACTTGCTGCTTTGTCTCTTATGTAGGTGTTTCTCCCACTTGCCAGGTGTCTCAAATCTGCGTGATTTCTTACTTGCAGTTGTGTCTCGTATTTAGGTGTTTTTCTCTCTAGCCAGCTATCTCTAATCTGAGTGTTTTCCTACTTGCTGTTGTGTCTCAAAGTTGGCATTTCTCCCACTAGCCAAGTATCACAAATCTGAAAGTTTTCTACTTGCTGCTGTCTCTCCAATTTAGCCATGTTTCCCACTTTCCAGGTATCTCAAATCTGAGTGCTTTCCTATGTGCTGCAGTGTCTTGGATTTAGGCATTTTTCCCACTAGCCAGTCTTCCCAAATCTGAGTGTTTTCCTGCTTGCTGCTGTGTCTCGAATTTAGCCTTTTTTCCCCACGATCCAGGTATCTTAAATCTCATTGTGTTCCTACTTGCTGCTGTGTCTGGACCCTAGGTGTTTTCCCACTTGCCAGGTATCTCAAACCTGAGTGTTTTCCTACATGCTGGTGTACCTCAAATGAAGGCATATCTCCCACTTTCCAGGCATCTCAAATCGGAGTATCTTTCTACTTGGTGCTGTGTCTCTTGTGTAGGTTTTTCTCCCACTTGCCAGGTATCTCAAATCTGAGTGTTTTCCTATTTGCTGCCATGTCTGGTATTTAGGTGTTTTGTCCACTTGCCAAGTATCTCAAAATCTTAGTGTTTTCATACTTGCTCTTGTGTCTCGAATTTGGCATTTCTCCCAGTAGCCAGGTATCTCAGATCTGAGGGTTTTATTACTTGATGCTGTGTCTCAAATATAAGCATATTCCCACAAACCAGGCATCTCAAATCTGTTTTTTCCTACTTGCAGTTGTGTCTCGTACTTAGGTTTTTTCCCACTAGCTAGATATCTCAAATCTCAGTAATTTCGTACTTTCTGCCATGTCTCGTATTTAGGACTGTTACCTACTTGCCAGGTATCTTAAATCAAGTGTTTACCTACTTACTTCTTTATCTCAAATTTAGGAGTATATCCACTTGCCAGGCATCTCAGATCTGAGTGTCTTCCTACTTGCTGCAGTGTAATATATTTCCGCATTTTTTATACTAGCCAGGTATCTCGAAATTGAGTGTTATTCTACTTGCTGTTGTGTCTCCAAGTTGGCATTCCTCCCACTAGACAGGTATCTCAAATCTGAGAGTTTTCTACTTACTGCTGTCTCTCCAATTTAGGCATTTTTCCCACTAGCCGGTTATCTCATAATATGAGTGTTTTCATACTTGCTGCCGTACCTCAAATTTAGGCATATCTCCCACTTGCCAGGCATCTCAGATCTGAGTGTCTTCCTACTTGCTGCTTTGTCTCTTCTGTAGGTTTGTCTCCCACATGCCAGGTATCTCAAATCTGTGTTTTCCTACTTTCTGCTGTGTCTGGAATCTAGGTCTATTTCCCGCTTGCCAGCTATCTCAAACCTGAGTGTTTTCATACTTGCTGTTGTTCCTCAAGTTCAGGCATTTCTCTGATTTTCCAGGTATCTCAAATTTGAGTGTTTTCATACTTGCTGCTGTGTCTGGAATCTAGGTGTGTTTCCCTCTTACCAGGTATCTCAAACCTGAGTTTGTTCATACTTGCTGTTCCTCAGGTTTAGGCATTTCTCTGACTTGCCAGGTATCTCAAATCTAATTGTTTCCTACTTGCTGTTGTGTCTCGAATTTGGAATTTGGCATTTTTCCCACTAGCCAGGTATCTCAAATCTGAGGGTTTCCCTATTTACTGCTTTTCCTCATATTTAGACATATCTCCCACTGTCTAGTATCTAAAATCTGAGTGTTTCCTGCTTGCTGTTGTGTCTCTTATTTAGGCATTTTACCCACTAGCCAGCTATCTCAAATCAGAGTGCTTTCCTATGTGCTGCTGTTTTTCTGATTTAGGCATTTTTCCCACTAGCCAGTCTTCTCAAATGTGAGTGTTTCCTGCTTGCCTCTGTGTCTCTTATTTAGGCATTTTTCCCATTATCCAGGTATCTCAAATCGGAGTGCTTTCCTAGGTGCTGCTGTTTCACAGATTTAGGCATTTTTCCCACTAGCCAGTCTTCTCAAATCTGAGTGTTTTCCTACTTGCTGCCATGTCTCTTATTTACTTGCTGTTGTACCTCCAGTTTAGGTGTTTCTCTGACTTGCCAGGTATCTCAAATCTATGTGTTTTCCTACTTGTTGCTTTGTCTGAAATGTAGGTGGTTTCCCCCCTTGCCAGCTACCTCAAATCTCAATGTTTCCTACTTGCTGCTGTACCTCAAATGTAGTCGTATCTCCCATTTTCCAGGCATCTCAAATCTGAGTGTCTTCCTACTTGCTGCTGTATCTCATATGTAGTTGTTTCTCCCACTTGCCAGGTATCTCAAATCTGAGAGTTTTCTTACCTGTATTGTGTCTCGCACTTGGCATTTCTCCCACTAGCCAGGTTTCTCAAATCTGATGGTTTTCCTACTTGCTGCTGTGCCTTGAATATAAGCATTTTTCGCACTAGCCAGTTTTCTCAAATCTGAGTGTTTTCCTGCTTGCAGCTGTGTTTCAAATTTAGGCTATTTTCCCACTAGCCAGGTATCTCGAATCTCAGTGTTTTCCTATGTGTTGCTGTGTCTGGAATCTAGGTGTTTTTCATACTTGCCAGGTATCTCAAACCTGAGTGTTTTCCTACTTGCTTCTGTGCATCAAATTTAGTTGTATCTCCCACTTGCCAGGCATCTCAAATCTGAATGTTTTCCTACTTGCTGCTGTGCTTCTTATGTAGGTTTTTCTCCCACTTGCCAGGTATTTCAAACCTGATTGTTTTCCTATTTGCTGCTTTTCATTAAATTTGCGCATATCTACCACTGTCCGGTATCTAAAATCTGAGTGTTTCCTGCTTGCTGCTGTGTCTCTTATTTAGGTGTTTTTCTCATTAGCCAGGTATCTCAAATCGGAGTGCTTTCGTATGTGCTGCTGTGTCTCGTATTTAGGCTCCTTTGCCACTAGCCAGGTATCTCAAATCTCTGTGTTTTCCTACTTGCGGCTGTACCTCAAATGTAGGTGGTTCTTCGCCTTACCAAATTTAGGCATTTCTCCACTTGCCAGGTATCTCAAATCGGAATGTTTTCCTACTTCCTGCTGTCTCTGGAATTAGGCATTTTTCCCACTAGCCGGGTATCTCAAATCTGAGTGTTTTCATACTTGCTGATGTGTCTCGTATTCAGTTCTTTTTTCGCACTAACCAGGTATCTCAAAGCAGAGTGCTTTCCATTGTGCTGCTGTGTCTCAGATTTGGGAATTTCTCCCACTAGCCAGGTATCTCAAATCTGTATATTTTCCTACTTGCTGGTGTGTCTCGAATGTGGCATTTCTCCCACTAGCCAGGCAGCTCAAATCTGAGGGTTTTTGTTTCTTGCTGCTGTGTCTCGAATTTAGGTATTTTTCCCCACTAGCCAGGTTTGCAAATCTGAGTGTTTTCTACTTGCTGCTGTGTCTTAAATTTAGGCATTATTCCCACTAGCATGGTATCTCAAATATGAGTGTTTTTGTACTTGCTGCTGCGTCTTGAATTTAGGCTTTTTTCTCGCCAGCCAAGTATCTCAAATCTCAGTGTTTTCCTACTTGCTGCTGTGTCTGGAATCTAGCTGTTTTTCCCACTTGCCAGTTATCTCAAATTGGAGTTTCTTCCTTCTTGCTGCTGTGTCTCTTATGTAAGTGTTTCTCCCACTAGCCAGGCATCTAAAATCTGAGTGTATCCTACATGCTGCAGGGGCTCGTATTTATGCATTTTTACCACTAGCCAGGTATCTCAAATCTGAGGATTTTGCTACTATCTGCTGTGTCTCATATTTAGGTGTTTTACCACTAGCCCTGTATCTCAAATCTGAACATTTTCATACGTAATGCTGTGTCTCATTTTAGACTTTTTCCCTACTTGCCAGGTATCTCAAACATGAATTTTATCATACTTGCTGTTGTACCTCAAGTTTAGGCATTTCTCCCACTTACCAGGCATCTCAAATCTGAGTGTTTTCTTACTTACTGCCATGTCTCCTATTTATTTGAAACAAAATGGTGGCGTCCTGCCACATACATTTACGTCAGTTTGCATTATAATTTCCTGCAAATGTTATCTCATTTGTCATGCTGAATATCAGAGACACTGTATACTCGTGATTATATGAGATGTAAATACAAAAGGAACCCCAAGTTTGATTTTTAGCTTATTTATTTGGCTAAGGTCAAAACGAAGAGGTAGAGTAAGGGTACAGTTTCCCTTAATATTTGGTGCTTTTTACAAACCAACACTTGCCTCTAGGTTGGCAAACATGTTCGAAATGGAGTGAAACAGAAAGCAAATTATAGACATAGTTCACAAACTTATTGTGCATAGTCATAACATTGTTAGTGCATGAGCATAAGAACAAGACAGTTATTTCAGCAATTATGCTCAAGACAATACATAGGTGTGAGCCATGAACTGAAGTTAGGTTTTCACATAAAAAACATCCTGGTAGTTATTTCCAAGCTGTATTGGATTATTTTGAGGGAGGTAACCAAGTCTTTGGCCTACGTCTAGATGTTGATCAGGTGGTGTGAGGGGACCGGCATGTCTGAGCCAGAGGAGGTGTGGTCCCGTGACGTTTCGGCGGGAAGCGCCTTCTTCAAGGGAAAAACCCAGTCTCCCTGCATGGGGGAATCAGATGGAAAAGGATTTAATGTAAATCCGGCATTATTGTGTTGTTGTAAAAACACAACAGGATATTTAGCATGGCATATAAACAAAAACAAATAGATTTAATTGAGGTTAAAATGCCCCCCGGCAGGTTTAAAATAAATACCCAGGCTTGTGGCTTGTGCTATCCAGTGACTGACCTGAATGTGTTAAAAATGGGATTCAACTTCCATTGGCGTGGATTTGAGAAGAGTGGCCTGGGACAGAGTTTTAAGGCAAACACTGTTCTGTGCCTGAAAAATAGAGGGAGACAGAAAGAGTGGACATACATGTAATAAGCGTCGTTCAAATGTGCCACTGCTGGCCAAAAAACAAAACTGTGTGTGTGGATCAACTGGTAAAGAAATCCGCATCACAGGTGGCAAACTTAGATTTACCTATATCTGTAGTTTGGTAATTTTTAGGCGTCCTTCGGGCGTGCAGAAGTGCTGTGGGTCAGAGCCAGGACGCTTGCAGGGACAGGAGGCTATTTTCGTCACCCGCTTGCAGCGAAAAAATAAGGCAGCTGCACGTTCCACGTTGTGGATGCTGAGTCACCCACTGTATAGAAAGAGAGGGGAAGAAACGAAGGCCCGGTTAGGTGGCTGGCCGTCCTAAGAGACGTGTAGTAATCCCTGTCACCGTTGCGTCCCTGCCGAAAGGCAGTGACGACCCCATTAACTTGGGTGGCGGAGGTGGAGGGTATTGGCATTACCTGAAACAAACAGGGTAATGGCAGTAAGTAGAATCATTGTGCGGCGGCAGGATGAGTCACCTGGAGCGCGCTGTGTCAGCGATGGAACGCTACACTGTAGCTAGCGTTTAGAAAGATGGAGCTGTGTGTCGGTAGGTACTGCGCATGCGCACAGCGTGGAGCCGGGCTCCGGCGCATGTGCGAGTGCGGAGTGTTCCTCGTATCGCGCATGCGCAGAGATGACAGCAAGGTAGTTGTCAAAGAGGAGACAAGGAATGCTTATTCTCTTGCGTCCGTGGCTTCTGTCTATGGGGAACTGGACAGTGCATCTACAGCGGGCTGTGGGCGCATCGAATTTGCCATCGGAAGTGGCTGTAGGTCAATGAAGACGTGCCCCGTTCTTAGGGAGCGTCTCATATCAATTAACAATGAACAGATGCATGAAAAGATGTGTGAGGTGTATACCAAAATACAACGTTTTAACCATTCGTGTGCCTCTAACAATTATTGTAAAATGCATATTGTATTTAGATATGCTAGGATCCATACATGAAGAGTCCACAGGAAGATGCACAGTCAAGTGCATATGGCTGTCCTTACAGCAATAGCTAAAGGGCCCAAGATACTCATGTAGTTCGGGGTCCGACATGTTAAGCATCACATTGCGTTGTTTAATGTACATATACTGTAAAGTGCATCCTATATACAGATACATTTGAATCAATACGTTGTCTTATGTGCATATACTGTAAAGTGCATCCTATGTGTAGATAAATTTGAATCAATGCAACTAAGGATCACATGGAGATGCACAAATACATATGCATCACTTCACTCAAAGGCCGAGGCCAGGGGACAGGAGGCATCTGGACAGCTCGGGGCATATCAAGTGAGGCATCCCATCATATAACCTTTTTAGAAAGATGGATCAGACAAGGCAAGAGTCGGAGTGGCATTCTGGGCAATGTAGCAGGTTAGGCCTGCCTGGAAAGACAACATGTACCCCTTTTGGCGTATATTTCCAATATAGTTTCGGAGAAAGTATACTTTAGTTATAGTTTGTGGGTACCGCCTCATTAAGACCTCTAGTGGTGGCTTTTAATTTAAAAATCCACCATGCTTCTTTGTGGTTAAGTGCATTGGTGGTGTTGGTGTTATTAAGGATAGTGTCAACAACCCACCACTTCATGTCATCTACTCCATGTTGATACTCAATGTAGTGTGAGACCAGGGGCGCTGTGTGTACCCTGCACCGGATACGTGACCTATGTTCCCCTATCCGTTTGTTCACTTGTCGTTTGGTCTGGCCAACATATCTCTTTTCGCATGGACATTCAATCACATAAATAACATTTGAAGTTTTGCAATTGGAAAAGTGTTTTATCTGCCAGTCTTGATCCCCAATCTTGAAGGATGTAGTTTTTTTGGTTAGTTTGCATACGTTACAAGTGCCACAAGGATGGTGTCCTACAATTTCTCGCATACTCCACATTTCTGATCTTTGTGATTTTTTGTTAAGTCTGGAGTGAATAAGTATGTCTTTCAAATTTTTTCCACGTTTCAGTGCCATCCGTGGTAGTGGCTCATCCGGTAGGCTGATTTGTATAAGAGGCCAAATTTTTTTTTTTTTTTTTTTTTTTTTGGCCTCTTATACAAATCAGCCTACCGGATGAGCCACTACCACGGATGGCACTGAAACGTGGAAAAAATTTGAAAGACATACTTATTCACTCCAGACTTAACAAAAAATCACAAAGATCAGAAATGTGGAGTATGCGAGAAATTCTATAATGGCACATATATGCAGGTCTACGTGGTACCACTCTTCACTATCAATTCCTTTTAAATGCGTCCATGGCTAACCACCTCAAATAACATACGAATCAGATGGTAAGATGAATCAACGAGAGACTACCGAAAGAAAGCAAGTTAAATCAAGCAATGGCAGAACAGTCTATCCCACTACCATGAGACAGTTGTGTGCAAGGATCCCGCCACCGGGCAACCTGTAAATAAAGTGTATTGACAAGCCCAGTCAAATTATGCATAATATAGTCTTGATTCCTTCTAAAGCTTCTATGACCCCAAAGTACCTGTTTTTGTAAAGTTCTTCGGTGAGTCGTCGACGGGTCCTTCTTGAGTGCACTTCCTTTAAGGCAGGAGCTACGGGTCATCGAGTGTATGTGAAAAAAAGGGTGAACACTGTCATTGCGGCAGCCACTTTGGTTCTTGCAGTGCTCGTTGACGATTGGTTGCAAACGTCCTGCAAGCTGAGGCGTGCAGTGTACCTCGACGACGAGTGTTTGTTGCCTCAGAGAGGTAATGAAGAACTTTGGGCCATCAAGTGTGTCGGGTCGTCGGCGTCTCTGTGGTCTTCAGGTGGCGGAAAACCCACCAGCAGATTCTCCTTGGTCATCAGCTGCCTTGACCTTCTCCGGCAGGACAAAAGCAGCCAACGGTGATGAGCAAGGGAGTCCTTGGATCAAATGTCTAAGGCAAAGGAGCACTCGTGCTCCGGTCAGCGATTGCGGTCGTCGACAGTGATGGACTTCATTGTCCGGGCGCTTCGCTTTGTGATTCCGCAGCAGTCGCCGTCTCGAGTTGGCAGCCTTACGAGGGTCTGATGCCAAGGGAGCTTTGGCAAAGATCAGCTGGTGCACGATGGAGCCTCATAGCTCGGGGAGAGGTGTCCTAGCCAGGTCCTCTCTTGGATCCGTTCCTTTTAGGAACAGCAGCTTTCAGATTGGCTAAGGACAGCAGCAGAAAGTCTTCTTCTTCCAGTGGGCTTCAAGGTTAAGCATCAAGTATCAACTTCAGCTTCTGACCAATTTCCATCAGTGAGAGACCCCCAGATATATTGTTGATCTCCAATTCACTCTGCTGGGTCACACTCAGGAAACCAATCATTCAGAAGGGCATTCAGACAGGTAGGCAGCCAATCAGGCTCACAGTGCGTTTACGCCATTCTTCTCCATCCAGACACTCACAACACTGATTGTGGATTTGGACAAGCACTCTGCCATCCAGCACTCCACAGTGCATTCATACAAGTTTCGGGCAGGGCTGTCTCAGTCATTGTGTCAACCACCAGATACTAGACACCCATGGTATGAAACGCTTATTTGTCACACACTCCATTCACCCAGGTCCCACCCCACGGGCGTACTCACAACATACAGTCATTGGGAAGGCTCCAGCCAGTCTGGCCTGGACTTTCCCACAATACCATGTATGGAACTTCCGCCCAACAGCCAGGCAGGGGGAAGGGACAGAGTCAGAGCTTCACAGGACTTTGGGAAAAACAATGTAACAGGCAATAGAAAGCAAGAGGCCACAGGGGCCATCTTGTCTCCTATTAGGAATCAACTGATCCAGTGGCAGAGCCTGGGTATCCCAAAATGGAGGATACTCAGAGCACCTGTCAAGTTCAGCATGGAGCTGCCACCAGCCCATACCCTGCTCTGTGGGCCACACACGTGCCTAAAAACATACACTAGAGGTACAGGGTTGTACCCTCCCACCCATGGGTGCCATAAGGGTATCCTAAGGGTCTGTACACCAAACCAAACCAAAAAGAGGAAAATCTGCACTGCCAGGAGTCCTACATGGACTCCTGGGCAGAAAACAATACAGAACACACATGAATAAGGACTACAGGACAGGGTGGCCCTGTCCCTCCAATGCATGTCCAGCATCAGTCGCTCCACCCTGCACCCCCGCCAAGACTGAGGTTAGGATTTACACCCTCATCCAGACGGTCAACATAACTTCTGGAAAGACCATCTGCATGATCATGACTCTTCCCTGGTCTAATTTCAATGGTGAAGTCTAACCCTTGTAGGGTAATGGACCACCTGAGCAGTTTTAGGTTTTCACCCTTCATCTGCATAAGCCACTTCAGGGGCTTATGGTCTGTTTGGACCTTGAAGCTAGACCCCATACGCTAGGGCCTAAAATGCCTAAGGCTCCAGACTACACTGAAACATGGTTGACTAATCTTTGGAAGGTGGCAGGTGCATTCTTCAATCTGAAAGGCATGACTCTAAACTGGTAGAGCTGCTCAGGTGTTGAGAATGCAGTTTTTTCCTTGGCATGATTCGTCATAGCTATTTTCCAATAGCCTGATGTAAGGTCAAAGGTGCTCACAAATTTGGCAGCACCTATGGTGTCCAGCCCTGGTCAATGGGTGCGTGTCAATATTGGTGACGGCATTGACTCCTCTGTAGTCCACAAAGAACCGCCAATCCTTGTTACCTGACTGGGAACTTGCCTTGGGGACAAGGATCACTGGACCAGACCAGGGACTGATTGAGTGTTCAATAACAGCCAGATCCGACATATTGGCGACCTCAGACTGCATGTGGTTCTTCAGTGTCTGACATCCTGTAGCATCTGCTTTGACACGTATGCTGTCACCAGTGTCAATTTGGTGCCTGCACCATGGAGTAAGGTCTGATGTCAGCGAGAACAGAGGCGCATACTGCTCTGCTGGAGCAAAGCCCTGCCGGCCCTCTGCTGCTCTGGAGTCAGATCTAGAGAGAGATGCACTCCCGCCACTGAGCCATCCTGAGGGTTGCTAGGCAGCAAATCAGGAAGGGGCTCACTCTCGTCCTCTTCTTGCTCTGAAGCCAGCAAGACACATGAGACTTCTGCTCGCCTATGGAAAGGCTTGAGCCTGTTCACATGGAATACCGGAGGGGCTAACCCAGGGACTCCCTTGTCAACCAGATAATTGACTTTACCCATCTTGGAGATGATCCTGAATCATCCGGTCCACTTATCTGCCAAAGCTCTAGGCTTGGTAGACTCCATCACAAGGATCTCTTGTCCTGGAGTCCAATCCACTTGTGATGCTTTAAGGTCATGCCAGTATTTGTTAAATTCCGGGCTGGCCTTAAGATTTTCTGTCGCCTGAACCATCATCTGTGTCATCCTCCATCTGAGGCCTAATACAACAGTCCCCCACTTGCTTGGCAGGACCTGGAGGGGTGGCTTCCAAACCTTCTCTAATCAAGGCAAGGGGCCCCCTCATGGGGTGTCCAAAGAATAACTCAAAGAGGCTGAAACCAACACCCTCTTAAGTTACCTCTCTGTAAGCAAACAGCAGGCATGGCAGGAGGAGATCCCATTTCCTCCTTAGGGGCTCTTCCAAAGCACCCAGCATGCCCTTCAGAGTTTTGTTAAATCTCTCAACCGGACCATTGGACTGGGGGTGGTACGAGGTGGAGAACTTGTAGGTACCCTGCACTCCTTCCACATTGTTTTCATGTAACTCGAAATTAAGTTGGATCCTCTGTCAGAGACAACCTCCTTAGGGAATCCCACTCTGGTGAAAATGCCCAGGAGACCCCTGGCTTCCACATTGGCAGTTACAGTCCAAAGGGGTATAGCCTCAGGGTACCTGGTGGCATGTCAACCAAGACCAGGATGAACTGATGTCCACCTGAAGTGGGAGGGTCAAGGGGACCGACAATGTTGATGCCCACCCCCTCAAACAGTGTGCCAACCACTGGCAATGGCTGCAGTGGGACAATGACACTGTCTCCAGTCTTGCCAGACAACTGACAAGTTGTGCAGATCCTGGAGTGGGACTCCATTTCTACTCCCAACCGGGGCCAGTAGAAATGGGCAGAGAGCCTTTGCTTTGTCTTCTTGGTCCCAGGATGATCAGCCAAGGGCACCTCATGCGCCAACTGCAGTAGGAATGGCCTGTAAACCTGGGGTACCACCAACCTCTTGAGGGCACCAGGTTCAGGCTTAGTGGGCTCACTACAAAGGAGCTCACTCTCCCAATAAATCTGAAATGACCTGGGCACTTCTTGTGCCTGGGCCAAGGCCTGTTTCCTCAGACCCTCAAGAGAATGGCACTCTATCTGTCCTTTGCAGAAGTTGCCCCTAGAGGGCCCCCCTTCTGCCAGCAGGCATTGAAGGTCGGAGTGATCCTCTGGGTTGAGCAGCTCTCTGGCAGGAGGGTCTTCAGCCTCTTCTCCCTCAGGAGTTGAGTTTGGATTCACCACTGGACCCAGCCCGCCCGTAGCATGAATCTCATTGGGTGCTGTGGAAGAAGCCGGAAGAGAAGGCATCCCGTTCACATAGGTGGCCTTCTTACTATTCTGTCTTCTTACCTTGGGTCACCCCTTTGGCTTGGGTACCTGGCTGTCAGTCAGACCTGGTGGTACCTGTGACCTAGTGACTGCAGCAGCAGTCAGGGGAAGACCATCAGAGATCAACCCCAACTCCATTAGATCATTGCCTAACAAAATGTTAGCAGGTACGTTGTCCTAAACCAGGACAGGAAGCTTTGCTGTCTTTTCTCCAATCATAAAGTTGACCAAGGCTACAGGCGATAATTTGGGAGGCCCACCAGCTAACCTGGTAGTTCTCAGAGGAGCACCTACCTAGTCCTCGAGCAGGGTCCTGTCCACCACTGTCATGCTTGCCCCAGTGTCTCTCAAACCAGTAGAAGGCTGGCCATTCAGGAGGACACTTCTCAAAAACCCTACGGGTGTTCTGTGGGGTGTCGCCAGTACTTCTGCGTACTGGTTCCAGGCCCCAAGGAACACTAGGGAAATCTCTACAGGAGCCTTGAATGTGATCCCTGCAGAGGAGGGGAGGACAGTGGCCTCCACCCCAGGCATGGGGTATGGGTAGATCAGGCTAACAGTATGGACTCCAAGTGCCTTACCCTTACACTTGTGTTCCTGGCACGTGTTGGGACTGTGGGGCTGTGGACCACAAGAAGAGTGACCACAAGTGTAAGGGTAAGGCACTTGGAGTCCAGACTGTTAGCCTGATCTACCCTTACCCCATGCCTGGGGTGGAGGCCACTGTCCCACAGTCCCAACAAGTGCCAGGAATGCAGGGTGCAATACTGGAACCACTGGGAGCCTTCTTTGCAGCAGGTGGACCACTACTCTTACTCCCACCCACTTATCTCCACTAGATTATTGGTCTTAGGAGAGGAGGGTTTTGGTTTACTCGACTGTGATTGCTTCTGGGACTCCTCAGCTTTCTGGGAGTCCCTCTTTGCTTTGTCCTTGTTCTTCCCACTGGAGTCCTTAGGGGACACCCGGTGGGAGACCCACTTGTCAGCCAGCCTGGACAGCTTAAAGAGATCTAAAATATTCTGGTCAGTAACATATTGATGCAGCTCTGGTGAACAGGCTTCAGAAAAATGCTCAAAAAACAAAAGGTGGGACAATTCAACAAACGTTTTCACCTTGTAACCATCAATCCACCCCATCATGTTCATATGTGCAGCACTCGCCCAGTGAATCCAAGACACATTCTCTCTTTTCTTAAATTCCCTGAACCTTTTAAGGTATTGGGTAGGTGTCTTGCCAAACTTGGCAATCAAAGCAGACATCATGCACTCATACTGAACCCTTTCTTCCAAACTCAGTATCAGAATACAGTCATATCCAGTCTGAGGCACTCTGCTTAACAAACACTTAGCCCAATCTCTTTTATCAACATCATGGATTCCACAAGCCATCTCAAATGCTTCAATCCATTGGAGGATATCAGAACCCTCCACATACACACCAACCAAATATTTCATAAACTCGGTGGCAGGGGACCTGACACTCTCAACTGGTTTCACTGAAGTCTCCACTCTAGCTTTCTCTAGCTGGATTTTCAGACATTCAGTATCCTTGTCTTTAAGTTCAAGAGCCTTATCTTTGAGTATCACTTATTGTGCAACTTCTCTTTCTTAAGTTCAGCTTCAGTTTCCAACTTTCTATATTTAACGGCCAATTTCACCCTTAACAATTCAAGTTCCAAGGAATTCCCTGAAGAAACATTGCTGGAGGTTGGAAGAGGCAGCTGCAGTGGTGGCATTCCAGAATAAGATTCAATAACAACCCCAGGGGCAGGAACCTCAATGGTTGCATCCCCCCCTTCATCAAGAGCTTCACAATCAGTCTGGTAGTCCACCAAGGCGGCTATCAGCTCAGCACTAGACTTATCCCCAAAGTCTAAATTCCTGGTTTCTCAAGCATTCTGGGGAGCCTCTAAGCCCATCCTGGTCAATTTACCATTTGCAATAGATTCCATTGCTTGTAATGTAGTTTTCTAGTACACAACTAAACCTCAATTTAACAAAGTGTAGATATTTTGCAACTGGCAAGGTTACAAACTGATTCTTAAAACCATAAGCATCCCACTGCTGCCACCAGTGTGAAGATTGCAGGGGGTCTCTGTACTCCTGCTCTCTATATGGCAGAGTAGAAGCACAGAGCACCCCAGCCAAGATTCTCTATTGTTGGTAGCAATGGAAGAGCAATCAAGGCTTAGCTCTCAGGAGTGTGTTGCAGGCTGTTCACAAGTACAATGTAGTCACTAAGCACCCACAAAGGAATGTCCACAACCTATGTTAGTGATAACACAGTTCTTTATATAAATAAGGATTTGATTATGTACAGATAAAATAATACACTTTGTGCTTAGGCAATTCTAAAATGATACATATATACAGTCTCTATGTGGTACCACAATTACTTCTTAAATTCCGATAAAATGCATCAACTGTAGACAGTTTCAAATTACATAAAAATCAATTATTAATGTGAAGCAACAAAAGACATAAGGAGGAAAACAAGTTGGAAAAACAATTGGCAGAATACTGGCCCCTTTTACCTAGACACAGTTCTGTGTGAGGATCCCCCCACCTGAGCAACCTGTAAATAAGATAATAAACAAGCCCAGTCCATATATTGTTTATCAGAGTCTTATTTCCCTCTACAATTGTTCTGCTATCCCAATGTGCCTGGTATAGCAGAGTTCGATGTCGGGTCATCAATGGATCCCTCTTGAGTGACCCCCTTTTACAGCAGGAGCCACGGATGGGCAGAATCCAATGAGGAAAAGGTGAACAAAGGCATCTAGACGGTAGCTTCAGTCCTGGTGGTGGTCGTCGACAATCGGGCGTGGACGTCCTGCGAAGATGAGGCATTCGGGGCACCTCGACGGTGATAGTTCGTTGCCACAAAGAGTTACTGAAGAACTTTGGTGCAGCAAGGGCGTCGGGTCATCGTCTTTGGGTGGCGGGAAACCCACTGGCATATTCTCCTCTGTGCATTGGCGGCCTAGACTTTCTCCGTCGGGAAAAAGCAGTCGTCGGTGATGAGCGAGGGAGTCCTTCATTCAAAGGGTTCTTAGGCAATGGAGCGTTGCGGCTCCGGTCGACGATGATTGTCGACGCTGATGGACTTCAATGTCCGGGCGCTTTGCTTTGTGATTCTGCAGCGGTCCCTGTCTCCAGTCGACAGTCTTTCAAAGACTGACTTCCTGGGTGTTTCAGCAATGGTTAGCTGGTGCACAATGGTCCCTCGTAGCTCGGGAAGAGTTCTCATAGCCAGGTCCTCTCTTGGATCAGGTTCTTGAAGTCACAGCAGCTTTCAGATTGCGTCAAAGGGACCAGCGGTTCTCCTTCTTCTTTCGGCTCGGCTTCGAGAGTAAGCATCAAGTATCGACTTCAGCTTCTGAACGATTTCCATCAGTGAGAGGTCCCCAGATATACTGTTTGGTCTCTCATTCGCTCTGCTGGGTCACACTCAGGCAACCCATCATCCAGAAAGGGCATTCATGCAGGCAGGCAGAAAATCAGGCTCTCAGTGCATTCAGGTCATTCTCCTCCCTCCAGACACTCACAACAAGGTATGTGTATTGGGACAAGCACTCTGCCATTCAGCACTCCACACTGCATTCATACCAGTTTTGGGCAGGCCTTTCTCAGGGTTTGTGTCACATACCAGAAACACGTGTATGGGGTTGCTGTTGGTACTCTTGTTCAGAAGAGAATTGCCAGGCATTTCGGTGCTGGACTGCCCTTGGGCAGGACAAAGACTGATATGTAGTGGAATTGTCTCTTCTGTGAAAGGATGGTGAGCTAAAGAACTGATTGAGACTCTAATCCGGCACACAGGCCGGTAGTAGAGAAACTCCCAGAACCCCCCTCGTTTTTTCATATTAAGTAGCTTTGGGTTTTCACCCTAAATTACTAGGGTAATCCTGATGTGCAACCCTTGCTCACTGTTCTTAGAGAGGTACAGCTCCACCTCACTGACGAGGCCCAACCAGGCCGAAACACGTATCTGGGGTTTCTGTTGGTACTCTTGTTCAGAAGAGACTTGCCAGGCATTTCGGTGCTGGACTGCCCTTGGGCAGGACAAAGACTGATATGTAGTGGACATTTCTCTTCTGTGAAAGGATGGTGAGTTAAAGACTCTGGTTGAGACGCTAACCCAGGATACAGGCAGGTAGTAGAGAAACTCCCGGAACCCCCCTTGTTTTTGCATATTAAGTAGCTTTGGGTTTTCACCCTAAGTTACTAGTGTAATCCAGACGTGGAACCCTTGCTCACTGTTCTTAGAGAGGCGCCGCTCCACCTCACTGACAAGGCCCAACCAGGCCGAAACACGTGTCTTGGGTTGCTGTTGGTACTCTTGTTCCGAATAGAATTGCTAGGCATGTCAGTGCTGGATTGCCCTTGGGCAGGACAAAGACTGATATGTAGTGGAAATGTCTCTTCTGTGAAAGGATGGTGAGCTAAAGACTCTGGTTGAGACTCTAACCCGGGATACAGGCCGGTAGTAGAGAAGCTCCCAGAAACCCCCTTGTGTTTACATACCAGAAACCAGACACCCATAACAAGAAGTGCATATTGGTCACACACTCCATTCACCCAGGTCCCACCCCAAGGGGGTACCCACAACATAGTCATTGGGAAGGCTCCAGCCAGTCTGGCCCCACAATACCATATATGGAAATTCCACCCAACAGCCAGTCAGGGGGAAGGGACAGAGTCGGGGCTTCCCAGGACTTTGGGAAAAACAAGGTAACAGCAATACAAAGCAAGAGGCCAAAGGGGCCATTTTGTCTTCTATTAGGAATCAACTGATCCAATGGCAGGGCCTGGGTATCCCAAAAGGGAGGATACTCAGAGCTCCTGTCAAATTCAGCATGGAGCTGCCACCAGCCCATACCCTGCACTGTGGGCCACACACAGGTGCCCAAAGAAATACACTAGGGGTACAGGGTTGTACCCCGACCCATGGGTGCCATAAGAGTATCCCAAGGGTCTGCACACCAAACCAAAAAGAGGAAGAGCTGCACTGCCAGGAGTCCCACATGAACTCCTGGGCAGAAAACATTACAGTACACACATGAAAAACGACTACAGGACAGGGAGGCACTGTCCTTCCAATGCATTTCCAGAATCACACCAGGTATCTCAAATCTCAGTATTTTTCTACTTGCTGCTGTGTCTGGAATCTAGGTGTTTTTCCCACTAGCCTGTATCTCAAATCTGAATGTTTTCCTACTTGCAGATGTATCTTGAATTTTGGAAGTGTTCCCGTTATCCGCAGATTAAATAGAGATAAAAGTGAATAGTACATTTGTTCGAATTTCGGCTGTATGAAAAAAATGAACAGCTGACAATTTCAAATCAATGTACCATTCAGTGACTTTATAGTGAACAAGGGGAGCCGAGGTGGACCCCTGCGTCCAATATATTAAAGTTAGAAGAAAAAAAAGAGGACCCCACAGCGCCAGTTCCCGTGAAGGGAACCAGCATTGAAGAGAGACGCAGGAGACGGCAGCACACAAGGAGGTGTGACGCCCACAGGTAAGTAAGACGGTGCGGGTTATCAGAAATATTCGGAGGAATGAAAATCGAAAGTCATTTGCGTTGTAATGACTTTCGTTTTTTCGCCCTCAATTGTTTTTAATTCGATTATTTCATGGTAATCCGGTTATCCGACTTGCCAGGTATCTCAAATCTGAATGTTTTCCAATTTGCTGCTTTACCTCAAATTTAGGCATATCTTCCACTGTCCAGGTATGTAAAATCTGAGTGTTTTCCTACTTGCTGCAGTGTCTCTTATTTAGGCGTTTTTCCGACTAGCCTCGTATCTCAAATCTGAGTAGTTTCCTACTTGCTGTTGTTTCTCGAATTTGGCATTTTTCCCACTTGCCAGGTATCTCAAATCTGAGGGTTTTCCTACTTGCTGCGGTGTTGCGAATATAAGCATTTTTCCCACTAGCCAGGTATCTCAAATCTGAGGGTTTTCCTACTTGCTGCGGTGTTGCGAATATAAGCATTTTTCCCACTAGCCAGGTATCTCAAATCTGAGGGTTTTCCTACTTGCTGCGGTGTTGCGAATATAAGCATTTTTCCCACTAGCCAGGTATCTCAAATCTGAGGGTTTTCCTACTTGCTGCGGTGTTGCGAATATAAGCATTTTTCCCACTAGCCAGGTATCTCAAATCTGAGTGTTTTCCTACTTGCCGTGTCTCAAATTTATGTATTTATGTATTTACTGGCAGGGTGTCTCAAATATGAGTGTTTCCCCTGTAGGGTATTTTGTGGAGATTTGGGGCCTGACGGTATTTTATTACCGCCGAGAAATAACTTAGCAATAATCACTCTTTGTATTCAGATTTGGCCATGTGCAACAATAATACAATGGACATGCATTATTTCAGCACCCAGACCTGCATATTTGGTATACGTGGTTGGTGGTATTTTGGTGAGCATAATTCCCTTGTTTTATTTGTGGCCCCAATGTCCAGAATCCCTTATCTTCGCTTAGATTTTTCGTGTGATCACTAGAGAGACCTCAGACCTGCATTCTAGGGAAACCACAATTTCCAGGGATAGTGTTGGTGCGCCACCATGGGCAAACTCACTGACTTATTTACGACAGAGAGCTATATGTGGTAGTCTTGTGGTAATTTCCACTACCTTATATACGGTAGGGAGCTATGTTCAGAGAGTCTCTCTTCCCGTTGGCTCATGTACCTCCAACAAGTTATACTACAGTCACTCACAATTATTCATACTGATTCTGACATACACACATCTGTCTTAAAATGACCATTGCACTGTTTAAAAATCTCCCCACATCATTGGCATTGTAATGGTAAATAGAAAATAAACCACCCGTCTGTTTTCAAATATTTTCTGTATTATAAAATTTGCATTTAGACATGATCTCATTCTTTACAGCAATAAAAGGGAACAATCAAAGCATTTTCAATGACACACTGCAATTATAGTGGCGGAGAACAGAACTTAAATTGCAACATTAGCACTTGATTAAGACACGCACGGGACTTTCATTTTTCTACACTGACTGCATACTTTCGTGCACACACACAGCTCCCCCAGTTAGGTAATTACCTTATCTGTTCAGAGTCTTCTCTCTGTGAATGTGGCTCTCTTGGCTTAACTCCAACAAAAAGGAACGCTTGCCTTCTCAAGCCGGAGTCATTGCCTGGAATTCTCAGCTTTTTCAGATAGGACTGCCTCTGCCAGTGGAAAGGTAATTCTTTCAGCTTTCCCCAGTCTCGACTGCAGCAGGACACCCCCACAGCCAGGTCTTCTCCCCAGTAGTGCAGAAAGATGTCTCTCTGTCTTTTTCCCTGCTACTGCCCACTAAAACTTTCCTCTCAGCCCTCTTTATGACGTGTTCCAATGAAATCCATCATCTCTCATCCTCCTACTTTTAAACAATAGCTTCGCTTATACATTTGCAATTGTTGCAAATCTGACTTCCTTCCTCCTGCAGTTACTGTGCACAACAACACGGATAATCAGGCAGAGAAGAGAGGAAAAATCTGCACATTCATTTAACTGGTTTTCAAAGTATGCCTAATTCTGCAGTAGAGAACACATTTTATTAGTGAGTTATATTAAAATAAGGTTTTATTAGTCAGGTTAATGGTTAATATGTTAGCTGTTAATTTTCAAATGTGTCTCTAGCAATATAGGCATTTCAGGTGAAAAATAGTGTGCATTTTTAAATGAACACGTGTGCTTTTAACTGTAAAAATAGCTTTGCATCTTATATGTTAAAATCGTTTTTTGACTGAATAGCCTGTCTTTCCTTGTTAATCTGCTAACCCATATAGCAATGCACCGCACCCTTGTGGTGGTGCTGCAAAAAAAAAATGCTACTTATGCAGTAGTGCTGTAATGCTACTTGTGCAGTAGTGCTGTAATGCTACTTGTGCTGTAACATGCCAAATATCCTTACATATACCCTCCTTTTGTTTTTAGAACTTGGCTATAATCCAAGCCAATCTCTAAAAACAACTTGTTCTATTTTTTTTTTTTTACAATATAGCAATCTAACAAAATGAATATTCATGTGCATCAATGAAAATTTGCAATTAACATTTCATCTGAGTCCATCAGTTCATAAAATGTTCCACATTTGCCTTCTCAGTGGAAGTGGCATTACTTTAAGTTTAAATTTTCCAAGTCAATTAAAAACAATGAAATAAAACAACTAACTAAAACAAATAAGTAATATAACAAGTTAAAATAAATAATTAAAATAATAAATACGTGGAACTTCATATGCCGGAACTTTTGCTTTGTCTCTTTTGGTATGTCCCGACCAGCGATGTTATTCGGTTCATTCGAGTACTCTTTCATCTTGGCAATCTTGAATCCACAGTATTCATCTCTTTTGGCATTCCGGTTATTTTATTTTCACCTCCACCTGGAGGCAGGCATCTTTTGGTCTTCATCCAGGGGACTCCAGGACTCCATCGTCTCCCGTGGCCTCTGATCCCGGAACCTCCGATCAAATAATGTTAATCGTCTAAATCAAAATAGAAAATAAACATATTAAGTACATAGCACAATACTAACTTCATCCTTTTGCCAAAAATAAAACATGCTTGGTAAAAATACTTCGTTTTTTTTTTCTTTTTTCTGAAATTAAACACAAGTTAAAAGAAAACAAACACATATAAAACAGCATTCAATATTTAATACACTTTCTCTCTGCACACCAACCACGAGCTTCCGTTATATGTGCATTTATTTATTTATTTATTTATTTATTTATACTTCTTTGTCACTGCCTCCTGATCACACCCATTTATTTTCTCAAGGGACTCTATCCGTTTCCACATGCTCAAGCTGCCTGATCTCATGTCTGGGATGGCATGGTTTGATTTGATTTACATGGACAAACTGCTCTATTGCTGTTTCACCTTCATTTTTCAAAATTTTATACACTACAGGAGATACTTTATCTATAATTCGAAATGGCCCCTGCCAGGCTGCCAGAAATTTAGAATTTTTCTGTTTACTTTTTCCAAAATGAAACTTGTACACCTGATCCCCTACATTGTATTCCTTTACTGATGTCTTTTTGTCATAATATGACTTAGCACTGTCAGCAGCTCTTTCCAGATTTCTCTGCACAAAAGCAAATGCATGTTGTAAATGCCTCCTCAGTTCATCAATATATTCATGAACTGTGGATGCACTCACTAGAGTTTGCTCATGTGTTCTGTATAGTAGGTGTTGTGGTAACACCATTTTCCTACCTGTTAAGACCTCATGGGGGCTAACACCTGTTGCTTTGGCAGGAGTCGACCTGATTGCCATCAAAACCAATGGTAAACGCAAATCCCAGCTGGAACCTGCTTCTGCCACAAATTTCTTTAAAATGTCCACAACAGACCTATTGCTTCTTTCAACTGTACCTGAAGACGCCGCCCGATATGCGATATGTAGTTTCCTTTTCACACCTAGTATTTGCCATACCTTACTCATTAGATTACTTGTGAAATGACTTCCTCTGTCAGACTCAATTCTTTGTGGCAACCCAAACCTTGAGAACACATGGTTCACCAGCAATGTGGCTGCTGTTTGCGCACTACAATCTGGTGCAGGAATGCACTCAATCCACTTTGACATCAAACATACCACACTCAAAATATAACGGTGTCCCCTGCTCGACCTTTTTAAAGGACCTACATAGTCTATTTGCAAATCTGACCATGGGAGAGTTAGGCCTCTTTTCATCAATGGTGCTCTATGCATTGGTGAAGCAGGTTTAAATTGGGCGCATACTAGACATCCTCTAGTATATAATTCCACATCTTGGGACATATGTGGCCAGTAAGCATAATCTTTTAGTATTTCTAATGTCTTTTGTGAACCTCTATGGCCTGCAGTTATGGCATCGTGTGCATGGTGTAGCATTAGTCCTCTGAATGAAAGGGGTACTACCCACTGTATTTGCCCTGTTATGGACTCTCTAATCATGAGTCCATCCTGTAATCTAATTCGTGTTTTGTTCTTTAATAACACCCTCAACTCTTCTTTTCCCATACAATCATTTTCTGTTAAAGGATTTTGTTCAGGATCTATCAAATGATTATAATAGATTCCTAAAATTTGATCATTCTTTTGTGCCTCAATCAAATCTTGGTCTGGCGTGTCATGACTCCACTGCACCACCGGTTGATCTACCTCCTTTGGTGCTTTAGAACGTGTGACTGCATCAATTTGTATTTCACCCATTAAATAATCAATAGGTAGCAATTCTCCCATCACAGCCCCAATCTTAGCCAGATGGTCTGCCTTATCATTTCCCTCCTTATCCTCTCCTGGTGTTTTTAAATGCCCACGAATTTTTCTCCAGTATATTGTTAAATTATTTTCTGACACCAATTTGTCTATGGCTTGTATCATTTTTCCATGTTTAAGTGGCTTTTTGTTGTATGTAACCATGCCTCTTGCTTTCCAACCAGGCAAATATTCCACAAAGCTATTCCGTGCATAGTCAGAATCAGTCACCAGGACAATTTCACTGAACTTTTTATCAACTGCAGTCGCAATTGCTTTATAGATGGCTGCCAATTCCGCCACCTGACTGCTCCTATCTCCAATCCTCATCCCTATACTAGGAACGCCTTCACATTTCAACCAGACATTTCCTATTCCTGCCACTAATTGTTTATTACTGTCATTTTCAATGTGAAAAGCACAACCATCCACATATACAGTTGGCAAATCCTTGCATGTTTTTTCATCAAAAGCTTTGTGTGGTGATTGTTCAAATTCCTGTAAACTAGCTTCCACATCCATTTCATTTGTTATTTGTTCAGCTGCACAGTCATGTAAGTCAGCTAACCCTTGAGCAATTGGGCTCTTTTTATTTTGTCCATATCTTACTTCTACGGGAAAACCTTGTAATGCCAGTGTCCATGAAGTGATTCTGGATTGCGCTAGATTGCCTGATCTAATTCTTTTACTCTCTAAAAATTGCAACGGTTGATGATTTGTTTCAATAATCACCTTTTCTCCCTGAACAATGGGGCGGAAATGTTGTAGCGCCCACACAGTGGTTAATAGGGCCTTTTCGCATCCATTAAATTTCATTTCAACTTGGGAAAATGCCTTACTTGCATATGCAATGGTTTTGTGATTCAAATCGTGTTTTTGTGATAACACTGCTGACATACAATGTTCAGAAAAGCCTATTTCTATAAAGAAATCCCTGTCCTTTATGGGGTATGCTAAACATGGTGCCTTTACAAGACATTCCTTCAATCTAGCCACTGCATCAGACTGCTCTCTTTCCCATTTCCAGGGAGTATTTAGTTTAAGCAGTTTAGTCAATGGTTGAGTGATTTCTGCATAATTCTCAATGAACTTTCTGTTATAGCCTGTCATCCCTAATAAACTTTTTACTCCTTTCACATTTTTAGGATCTTTTAATCTTTGTATGGCCTCTATTTTCTTCCTTTGTGGATTTAGCCCATGTTCAGTCACTTCATGCCCTAGAAAGTTCACTTTTTTCTTGCACCATTGTGCTTTTTGCAAAGATACTTTGGCGCCTGCTTTCTGCAATTGGCCAAGCACATGTCTTATTTCATCAAAATGGCTTTTAAGGTTTTCATTTTTTATCAAAACATCATCCACATAAACTATTGTCCCTCTTTCCGCTGCATCTGGCATGGCCTTTCTCAAAAATATGCCAAATTCACTCCCACTATTGATGTACCCGAACGGAGCTCTAAGCCAGGCATATTGAGTCCTGTCAAATGTAAAGGAAAATAGGTGTTGTATCTCCTCTGCCAATGGCACACACCAATATCCAGATGTGAGATCTAACGTGGTAAATACATTTGAACCATGTATCTGAGCTAGGCCCTGATCAATGAATGGTAGTGGCCATCTAGATACTGGTACTCTTTTATTTAACTCTCTTAAGTCTGCACATAGCCGCCATTGACCATTTGGCTTTAACACACCTAAAATAGGCGTATTGGATGTGCTATGAATGGGCCTAATTATTCCCCGTGATTCCAAATTTTTAATAATCTCTGCCAATGATTCTAAACATGCCAGCGGTAGTCTATACTGGCGTACAAACACTGGATTTCTGCTACAACCTTCTGGTAGTGTGGCCACATGTAAATCAGTTAAACCACAATCATAAGCATCTTTTGCAAATACATCCTTAAACTCCATAAATATTTCCCTCAGATTGCGTCGATCCTCATCGCTGTTACATGCATCCGCTAAGGAGATCTGCTCTTCTACCATTCTGGAAAATTCTGGAAACTCTTCTGGTAAAGGAATCTCAGCGCTTTCCTCTAACTGTGCGGCTGTGTCTTTTTGTAGGGCTGCCACTTTCAAATATTTTGGCATATCAGCTTCCACTTCAATGGGCTGATTTCCTGTTTCATTTTCATTTAAATTAAATATTATGCAATCCTCTTGATGGCAGCACACTGTCTCATTTGAATCATAAGGATACACAGAATGAATTTTAAATATTCCTTTGGGCTGAGAGTCCAGGTGTTCTGGCAACTCGCCCTTGGCATCTACATATTTTTCAGGAATATTCCCAATCACCATGTTATTTAAATCTGCCGTATAATGTGATTTTTGTATGGCCATTCCTAATGGGGAGTTTTCCTCTAAATGAATATCCTGACAACCTTTATTATTCACCATGATTTTTACAGATCCCTCACCAATGTCTACCAATGGAATGTATTCATAATCCAGGCCTTGCTGTTTTATGGATTCATTCAGGCATACAAATGCATCAGAGCCTTTCATCTGCTGTCCATTTTTGCATTTCAGTGTTATTGCAAACTGTTTTGTAAATGCAGGAACAATAGTATTTTTCCTCATCTGTAATTCGACTGCATAAGGAACTAGTTGTGCACAATGATAAGCCCTTCTTTTGTCTTCAAATTCAGGCGCCGGCCCACCTAGGCGTGACCATATTTTTTGATTAAGGAAATCTAACACCATACACATTCTGTGCATGATGTCATTGCCCATGTAAAATTCATTTTGTGCTCCACTCACTATCCATACATTATGGTAAATTGCTTTCTGCCCAATGCTAATTTTAAGCATGCATCTGCCTGTAATTCGGTTTTCAAAGTCTGGACTGTCCAACCCAGAAACATATTGGTTTTTAATCCTAAATTTCGGGATTTCTTCCCTCTCCATAATTTTTTGCAACAATTTCTCATTAATGAAACTCCTTTCATGTTCAAGCGCTAAAGTGGCTTTTATTGTTTTAAGATAATCATTTATACCAGCGTGAACCCATGGTTGCCCATCTTCCATGTGTATCTCTGCCAGAGTGGTAATGTGTTTTTCTGAATCTGTTTTAGGAACAATATTCTGTTTGCATGTATTCTCTTTTAAATAGAAACGTAATGTGTGTTCGTCTATGGCAGTCTGCCAATCTTTCCTTGGGTCCAAGTATATTTGTACAGGTAGTTTTTCATTGTCGCTCTGATCTTTGTCTTGACACCTTAATATAACAGTGACACTAGGTATGCAGCTATTCTGGAGATATACCTCCACAGCATCATTTGTTTTGGCAACGGTGTGACATTCTTTTATATTGCTGTTTTGTGATTTTAGTTTCTTAGGCCTCAATGGTTTTTTGGTTAAGGACCACAGCACTCCATTCACCCCATCTATGAGAGGAGACAATCTTTTCAGGCAATCTGTCCCCATCAGAAATGGAATTTCACAAATAGATGTGATCAATACCTCTTGTTTCATTCTGTGCTTTCCTATTTTTATGTCAACCTCAGTTACACCTATGATGGGCACCTCCTCCCCATTAAAGTTATGCACTGGGCCTTGATTTGCCTTCACTGTGATCTGACTCTGTGGAGGCCTCCCTTCATTGATACTCTTTACCAGCTCCTTGGACATAATTGTGGCCTGTGCGCCAGTGTCAATCATAGCAAAGGTGTGGCATTTTTCTTCTACAGTGATGTGTGCATAATATCTGTCCTCAACTTCCTCTAATACACATAAGAAATGTGAATTCTTACTGATTTCAGGGCTCACCTTTCTCAGGCCTTTTTCACTTTTGGCTAAACACATTGGTAAATGAAAAGACATTTTTCCCTCCTTTTTACCCATTTCTGTGCGAGATATTTTATTCATTTCTCCATGTTCAGAGGTTTTTTGGAGTGTGGCCACCGTTCGCCCATCCATCTGGGTAACATCAGAGACCACATTACAACCTTCCAACTGAACATGTGTCACAACATCATTCAGCAATTTGTCATTTTTTAATTCTGTGCATTTGTGATCATTTAGTGTAATACCAGCCCTTTCAGCCTCTTCAAAAATATGTGGCTCAAAGAATTTTTCAGGTGATTGACTTGTACCCTCCTTGTGAGTATTTCCTTTTTCTGTCTGTGTTTGGTAATTGTTTTGCTTGCCCAGGGAAGGAGCTATGGCATCCCCACTTACTCCCTGTTCACTGGTATTCCCCATGCATGAGTCATTTTTCTTAAATCTGTCCCTTTGTTCTTTTGGAATTCCTAATGTTTCTTTTTCATTTGTGCAAATCTTTACTGTTTTATTTAGCTCTAAGTTAAACCGTACCTCTTTTTTAGAAGTATTTGCACTTTCTGTCACAATTTCATTTACTGGTACTTTCATTTTTAATCCATTAGACATCTCAGAGTCGTTATGCAAAATTATATCAGAGCAATCTGTCATTTTGGCACTGCAGTTATCATGAGTACTTAGTCACTTTTCGGAAGCCCCCCGGTCATTGCTATGGCCATCAGCCCCCTCTTTGGAAGGTTGTTTTTGCGCTGTATAGAGCTTTCCTATTTGCTCAGCTAACATTTTCACTTGGGCCTCAAGGCATTGGAACCTTTCCACCTCTCTAGGATCCTCTTTCTGTGGCCTAGGTCGATATTGGTTGTTTTCCCCCTGATTGGATCTATTCTGATACCTCTCAGGTGATTGATACCGGTTGGGATGGTTTCTGAACTCTTGATTCATTTGTGGAGTGGAGCGGGTTGCACCCATCCTTTGATTATAGTCCCCTGGTGGGGAATCATTGTACTGGCGTGGACTGTAGTTCACGTTTTGCCTCATGTCCTGTCTCTCAGATTGTGGGTACTGGCCCCTATGTTGATTTCCATTATCAGTAAATCGATCCACATATCGGGGCCTATCCTGATTACCATATATCATGGTGCTGGGATCAAATCTGCTCTGTGTCCCCAATGACTGGTAGGGACCATCATTTCTTTGATCTTGATTTTGTCTCTGGTTATTGTTCATACCTGCCATATCAGACCGGTATCTTACCCGGGGTCTATCTCCTAAATATCTAGGGCTGATGTAGCTCTCTCTATTACTAGGATCATGTGATTGGAACATTGGTACAGGAAATGGCGATCTTTGTTGATTACCCCTTTGTTCAGGTGTCACATTATTTTTACCTTGGCTTTGAGCAGACTCAAGGGACATTTTGGCTGACCTGATTTCCATTACTGTGGCTGAGGGTTCTTTAGATTTAGGCCTGGTATCTTTCATTTTATCACTTTCTCTACCCTGACAATAGAGTACCTCATATAGCTTGGTGCTTTGATGTACAATCCATTCAAGGGACTTGTCACGGTCAAATTCACGGACCAATTGGGATATGATGTCTTTCTGTAGCCCATAGAAGTATGCGGTTTTAAACTCATTGGAATTTGAGTCAAAAGATACATCAAAGCGAGAGAATGCTCTTTTTAAGTCTTGTAAAAATTGGCGAGGTGATGTATTAGGTCCAGCAGTAATAGTGTACGCAACTTTCTTTGCCTCCTGCAATGACTGAAAAGGAGAAAAATGGCGCCTAATTTCTTTTTCAAACTCCAGCCATGTCATATTCTGCTGTTCATTTAATCCCCTTATGATGCTGGCCGTCGGGGCATCTAAAGTTAAATGAAAATATTGTCTGTACTGTTCCTTAGGTATCTGGAGCGCTTTAAAAATGTCATGCACCGCTTCTAAGTGATCCTCAATGCAGCATTCACCTCCCTTTTTAAATGGTTTGATCAGGGCTTTAATGGATTTCATTATTTTTATGGGGCTACTTGTTGCAATGCATGGAATTACACTATTTTGTGATTCAATCCTGTTTTCAGGTGTATGAGATTGGTGGCTGCCCCCAATGGGAGTATCAAATCCCCCAAGGGCACTGCAACCAAGTTCAGTCACCGGCCCAGTCACTGGGGCACTAGCTCTTTGGGCAGAGCTAGAATTCACCTCCACTCCATTGAATGTGGTACCCTGCCGCCTCTCCTGGGACCTGGGAATGCACATTTGCTGTTCTAAGTCCTTACACTTTTTAAGGAGTCTGTTGGCTTCATCATGCAAATAATTATTTTCATCACTCATTTTATTAATTGCCTCCTGCATATCGCACATTTGCATTTGGCATTCATTGAACTCTTTACTTCTCTTGTCTCTTTCTTGGATCATTTTAATCATTTCTTGTTCTACACTCTGGAGATCACCTTCTTTTTCGCAATGTTCTTTTTGTAAAATCTGCATTTCTGAAACAACCTCATCTTTATCCTGCCTAATGTGATCCACTAAGGCTTTTAAGTGTGTCAATTCTTGCTCACTATCTTCAAATTGTTTCTTGCTTTTGGATAACTGAGTATCAAAGTCTCTGCATTTTAATTGCATGTCTTTTTGGCATACATCCAATTCTGCTCTCAACATTTCCTGATTTTTACTTGCCCCATCTAATTCAGTCTTTAACCTGTTAATTAGCTGAGTATCATTCTCTTGCATTCGCAGTGACTTGTTTAAAATAAACCATATTTTGCCGCATAGCCGTATTAAACAGTCTTTCTCTGCACTTTTATCGGCTGCATTCAATAATCTTGTAAGGCAGACCTGAATTATGCTGCCTTCTGCAAAAATATTGTCTAGTTTTTCTTTCTGCACCTCACCCTGAATGCGGTTACTCCATTCTAAGGTACTGTTCGAAGACCAATTCCCATGTGCAAATAACTTTGCCTCTAAATATTGCACTAGATCTGAGAATGTGGTTTCCCTTTGTGACATTCTGAAATTCGTTTTTAGTGGCACACTGCTATTATAAAATGGGTTCCCTTTAATGTGCAAATGGCAGTGTGAGACACGCTTGCCACGCCCAGTAGGTACTCTATGATCACTTTCCCGGCCTGCAACGCACCATAAATATGTAGGGTATTTTGTGGAGATTTGGGGCCTGACGGTATTTTATTACCGCCGAGAAATAACTTAGCAATAATCACTCTTTGTATTCAGATTTGGCCATGTGCAACAATAATACAATGGACATGCATTATTTCAGCACCCAGACCTGCATATTTGGTATACGTGGTTGGTGGTATTTTGGTGAGCATAATTCCCTTGTTTTATTTGTGGCCCCAATGTCCAGAATCCCTTATCTTCGCTTAGATTTTTCGTGTGATCACTAGAGAGACCTCAGACCTGCATTCTAGGGAAACCACAATTTCCAGGGATAGTGTTGGTGCGCCACCATGGGCAAACTCACTGACTTATTTACGACAGAGAGCTATATGTGGTAGTCTTGTGGTAATTTCCACTACCTTATATACGGTAGGGAGCTATGTTCAGAGAGTCTCTCTTCCCGTTGGCTCATGTACCTCCAACAAGTTATACTACAGTCACTCACAATTATTCATACTGATTCTGACATACACACATCTGTCTTAAAATGACCATTGCACTGTTTAAAAATCTCCCCACATCATTGGCATTGTAATGGTAAATAGAAAATAAACCACCCGTCTGTTTTCAAATATTTTCTGTATTATAAAATTTGCATTTAGACATGATCTCATTCTTTACAGCAATAAAAGGGAACAATCAAAGCATTTTCAATGACACACTGCAATTATAGTGGCGGAGAACAGAACTTAAATTGCAACATTAGCACTTGATTAAGACACGCACGGGACTTTCATTTTTCTACACTGACTGCATACTTTCGTGCACACACACAGCTCCCCCAGTTAGGTAATTACCTTATCTGTTCAGAGTCTTCTCTCTGTGAATGTGGCTCTCTTGGCTTAACTCCAACAAAAAGGAACGCTTGCCTTCTCAAGCCGGAGTCATTGCCTGGAATTCTCAGCTTTTTCAGATAGGACTGCCTCTGCCAGTGGAAAGGTAATTCTTTCAGCTTTCCCCAGTCTCGACTGCAGCAGGACACCCCCACAGCCAGGTCTTCTCCCCAGTAGTGCAGAAAGATGTCTCTCTGTCTTTTTCCCTGCTACTGCCCACTAAAACTTTCCTCTCAGCCCTCTTTATGACGTGTTCCAATGAAATCCATCATCTCTCATCCTCCTACTTTTAAACAATAGCTTCGCTTATACATTTGCAATTGTTGCAAATCTGACTTCCTTCCTCCTGCAGTTACTGTGCACAACAACACGGATAATCAGGCAGAGAAGAGAGGAAAAATCTGCACATTCATTTAACTGGTTTTCAAAGTATGCCTAATTCTGCAGTAGAGAACACATTTTATTAGTGAGTTATATTAAAATAAGGTTTTATTAGTCAGGTTAATGGTTAATATGTTAGCTGTTAATTTTCAAATGTGTCTCTAGCAATATAGGCATTTCAGGTGAAAAATAGTGTGCATTTTTAAATGAACACGTGTGCTTTTAACTGTAAAAATAGCTTTGCATCTTATATGTTAAAATCGTTTTTTGACTGAATAGCCTGTCTTTCCTTGTTAATCTGCTAACCCATATAGCAATGCACCGCACCCTTGTGGTGGTGCTGCAAAAAAAAAATGCTACTTATGCAGTAGTGCTGTAATGCTACTTGTGCAGTAGTGCTGTAATGCTACTTGTGCTGTAACATGCCAAATATCCTTACACCCCCCTGCACCCTTGTTCCCTATAAAGGCACCGGGAGCTGCAGAAGTGTCCCCTACTCCCAATATAAAAAAGTTAGGAAAAGAAACGAGGACCCTGCGGCACCAGTTCCTATGCATGGAAATGAATGAATCCAGCATTGCAGAGAGATGCATGTGACAGCAAAGAAGGTGTTATGGCTGTATGGTTGGGGGAAGCTGGTTATTAGAAATGTTTGAGTGAAAACCGAAAGTAATTTTGTTTCAAATTACTTTTGCATTTCATCCCTCAAACATTTCTAATTCGGTTAATTCATGGTAATCAGATTTTCCCACTTGCCAGGCATCTCAAATCTGATTGTATTCCTACTTGCTGCTGTTAGGCAGAAACCTGTGCAGTTCCCTTAGGGACCACTGCAAAAGATTTAGGACTACAGGTGTTTGGCAGTAAACCCAATTGGTAGCAGTCTGTACCACCGAGATTTACCTGGTAGCTGTGGCTGAGCAGTCAGACTTCTCTCAAGATGAGTTAGGCAGTATATAGAGTATACACAATAGGTACAGAGATACAGTAGCACAAGCAAACACTGACCAGAGCTTTGGTGTAAAAGTATATAATTATTTATTTAAAGACACACTTGTAAATTACACTAGCACAAAGAGGTAAGTAAATTCAACACACAGTCACTATTATATATATACAACCCTAATTACTTATTAGACAAGTCTTGATGAGAAACGCCACTTATTTTCAGACAGAGGCGAGTGCTTAACATAGGATGGCACTCTAATAAGTTATTTAAAAGGGAGGGAAAAAGGCAGGGTTATGAAAGCACACACATTCCAATACTTTTCAAAGAATAACAGTGAGGCAGATTAGACAAAGTCTACTGGGGAGCAAGGAAGTTCAAATGCCAGACCCACTCTTAGAGAGAGCAAGCTAAATGTGTCCAGGATCACACAGTGGGGTTATGCCCAAAGAGTCTTTGTAGAAAGTTCACAAAAGATTGAGATCAAGTCAGGAAAAGTTAGTTAACAGGTCCCAGGCTAACCCAGGTTAGAAAGACGAGGATCTACTGTCACCCCGAACGATCTGTCGCAAGGAAAGCCAGGCGGGACACTGTACCTGAAAGTGGGAAGAACGCTCCAGCGGGGGCAATTGTTCCTGGCAGCGGATGCAAGTCAGTGTTTCGTCCAGAGGACGAGGAGGTCTCGACGTAGAGGAAAGCTGAAGGTCGTTGCACTGCCAGGGAAGAAACCAGCCGCGGAGTTTCCCGGTTACAAGGTACCACCCTTTTCTTCGCGGTAGTGGTAACCCGTGGTATTCCGGTTGCTGGGGTGCTTGGCACGGGCAAGGCGGCCACGAGATGGTCCAGGAAGGCGAAAAGACAGCAAACTGGTTATCCTCACCAGTCAAAGGAAGAAGACTCTCTGGACTGCAGATCTCCTCTGTCGTCGGGAAAAGTGGTGAGACTGTTCAGGAGGGCTCCACCGGTGGTGTCGTTGTTGCTGGTCGGCTCGGCTTCTCCCTCCTCGGATTCTTTAGGTCCTGTGGCAACTTCTGAAGTTCCAGTCCCCAAAGCCCTGCTTTTTATGCAGAAAACCCCCATTCATTCAGCCTAGCTGTCACACAAACATGCTAAGTGGTGAGCCGGGCGGCTCACCACTTGAGCCAATCAGAAAAGAGTGCGACTTGAGTTGCCGAGGCAACTCAGTCCAGGGTGACTAAACCCCCTCCTACACCCCCTGTGGTACCCAGACAGAGTGGCACCACTTTTGGAGGCTTCTGTGGAGAAGCCCGCCAAAAAGTGGAACAAAGGGCTCGACTTGGGTTGGAGTCACAGAAGCGAACACAAACGCCATTTTGGAACCAAGTTTCTGCAAAAATTACCAACCAGTGAATTTATATTAATTTAATAAACCGGCGGTATGTTCGAGGCTATATTAAAAAGTGGTAACCTCGAACAATGGGAAAATCCCATAGGAATATATTTGCGGTCGAATATAAAAAGTAGTATCCACGGCCACCAGCCAAAACTCGGTCGGGGGGGACTGGACAGTGCCCCCTCGAACAACAGACCACGGGGCAATCGAATTGCCCCGACCAGTACGTCCACAATAGGATGGTTTGTATTGGTTCTGTTCACAATTTGAGACGAGTAAAGCCAATGGTGACTTTACATGCCCTGGGAGACAGTAGTCAGTCCCAGGGTATGGAGTCTATGTTTGGGGGTCGCTACGACACCCCTGGGTTATGGCACAGAGGGTGCTGTGTAACCCACATACCAAAAACACATGAGGCCCTATGGGGTAAAGGACCCCATAGCCCATAGAACACATACAAAGTCAAAGGAACACCTCAAATCATGTCTAAGAGTGGGAGGAAAAGAGTCTCACTCTTAGCAGGAGAAAAAAATAAACCCCAAAAAATCCAGCAAAGCTGCTGGGGGACTCACTAGGTTTGGGAAATTAGCCTTTACAGAGAATTCTCCCTAACACTCGCCCACCCAGACTAAGGGACAGGAGGATTTAATCCACTCCTGGATGAATCTCATACCTCTAGTCGGTTACAAACACCCTAGAGAGACCATCAGCATTTTGGTGGTGAGACCCTGACTTATGTTCAGTGGTAGAGTCAAAGGTTTTCCTTTGTAAGCTATATGACCTACAAACCCTTTGAGGAACATCAGTCTTTTTAAAGTTATAGGGGATCTGGTTGACCAGTCCCTCAGAAGTTGGTACAACTTCTGAACCCGTGATAGGCTTTTTCAAGGGGTCCTTATAAAGGAATACCTTACATCTAGAGGGGCCTCCAGAGGTCCTCACCACCTCTCTGTTGGGAGAAGGTTGGGTTTTAGGCCTCTTGGCTGGAGGGGATGGAGATAAGCAAGGTACATGCATCTCCTTCCTCTAAGATCTACCTTTAACTACTTTAGGAGTTTCCCCCTTAAGACTAGTAATTGGGTTGGAGTCTTTTGTGTGGAAGGTCCAACAGTCTGAAGGTTTTTGGCCTTAGATTTTTCTTTTCTGGTTTTCCACCAGCACTGAGAATTACCAGTTCTCTTAGGCCTAGTTAGGGTTCCAGTAGGTCTATCCACCTCTTCCTCAGAAGCAGGGGCAGTCACAGACTCTATAACTGGGGGAACAATGATGGAGCTTGGTTGGGGCTCCCATTTCCCTAACATTTTAGCCTGAAATGTGCTTGGGTCAGAGGTCAATTTACCAACACCAGGGCCTGTAGTGGGGGTCTCAGTAGAGGTTCCAACAGGCTTAGAGTGGTTCCTTAAGGTGACCTCTCTAGCCAATTTGGTTTGGTTCTGGGTCTCAATACTGGGAGGCCTGGGGTACTGGATACTACTCCTAGAGTTCTTAGATCATTCCCCAACAGGACTCTCCCAGGCACCTCAGTCTGAACACTGACAGGAATCAACACTGTCATGTCATTACACTGAATGAGGGCTGGTAGAATCGGAACCATTTGGACAGGGCCTCCAGACATCTTAGTGGGACCTTTGGGTGCCTTAGCAACATCCTCAGGACTGAAAAAGCTTTCATCCACTACTGTTCTGCTGGCCCCAGACTCTCGCCTGGCAGGAGTATCCTGGTCATTGACAAGAACACTGTCCATATAATAAACTTTAGAGTTTTCTGGTATGGAGTCGTACACACTCCTATTCTGATCACTAACCAGACCCATGGACTCTACTGTTACACTTGATTGAAGACCTAGAGGTTCTTCAGCAAAGACTACAAAGTGAGCACTAGCCATTTGGACTTCCTCCTCAGGAGTGAAGGCTAAGGAGACTGTGCTGATCCCTGTAGGTTTACCCTTACATCTGGGATCTCCTTTGATGTGGTCAGTTGCCCCACAGAGATAGCATGTTCCAAATGCTCTCTGGAAGGGTGGCTTGGCCTGACCTCCTTCTGGTTTGTGACCAGAAGGTACACTAGCCTGTTGTGGTTTACCCTGGGGCTTACCCTGGTTATTTTGTTGTTTGGGGCCCTCTTTGGTTTGGGAGGTATTAGAAATCTCTTTGTTCCCCTTTTGTGGCTGCTTTCCCTCATCCTTTTTCTGAGTGACCCCTGAATCCTTGTGAGTGGCCCTGTTGGCAACCCACAAGACAGCAGCCTTAGCTAGTTTTCTAGGATCTAATTCCTTTGAATCAGCCAAGTGCTGTCTGAGCTCTGGAGAGCAGGCATCATAAATTGACTCCAACATCACAAGATTTATCATTCCCTCATAAGTGTTCTCCTTGTAACCCTTAATCCATCCCTCTAAGGTTTTCAAACACTCACTCACCCAGGTAGCCCAAGGGGTACCATCATTCTTTTTGAGGGTCCTAAACCTCTTAAGGTACTGGGAAGGGGTCTTCCCAAATCTAGCTATGAAAGCTAGCTTCACACATTCATAATCCTTCCTATCCTCCTCCCCCAACTCCATTACCACATCAGTTTCAACAAGGGGGAGCCTAGAGAGCAACCAGGAAAGTAACTCATTTCCTGTAATGTTCTGGAGCCCATGATTATATTCAAACAAACTCAACCAGTCCAACACATCCAACTTAGGCTCATACATACCCACCAACTCCTTAGGCATCCGGGGTCTTTTGGGACTGGAACTCCTAGAGGATTCGGAGAGAGAAGCACTTTCCACAGACATTTATTTCATTTTTAGCTCATGGTTGAGCTCCATTTCTCTGAGCCTTAGTTATTGGTGCCGTTGTTCTGTTACAGCACTAATTCTTTAGAATTCTAATTCAAGCTTCATTTTTTCTAGTTCCATATATTGAGGATTAAGTGTGGGACCTGATAAAGGTCCAGTAGGTACAGCTGGCAGGGCAGGTAGAGGCCCAGGGGAGACAACTCTAACATCTTCCACCTCCTCTTCTGCTTCTGACTCAAAGTTATCAATACTAACATTCATATCAATTTCATTGCTGTTATCTACAGTTGCTGGAGTGGTAGGTTCCTCTGAACCACCATCCAGACTTTGGTTTGCTAACAACCTTTCTATTAGCTCCATTTTCTTGCCCTTAGTCAGGAGGTTCTTATGCTTACAGAGAACTCTTAAACAATCAGCAGTTTTTGTAGCAAGGGACTCTTGAGTATAGCTTTCCATAGGTGACATGTTTTAGAAAATAACTTCTTTAGTGCTAAGCTTTGTGGTTAGTTGCACTAAGGTATCTATAAGCACACTAAAATGTATACTCAATACAAATCCCACCGCTGTACACCAGTGTTAGGCAGAAACCTGTGTATTTCCCTTAGGGAACACTGCAAAAGATTTAGGACAACAGGTGTTTGGCAGTAAACCCAATTGGTAGCCGTCTGTAACCACTTAGATTTACCTGGTAGCTGTGGCTGAGCAGTCAGACTTCTCTCAAGATGAGTTAGGCAGTATATAGAGTATACACAATAGGTAGAGGGATACAGTAGCACAAGCAAACACTGACCAGAGCTTTGGTGTAAAAGTATATAATGATTTATTTAAAGACACACTTGTAAATTACACTAGCACAAAGAGGTAAGTAAATTCAACACACAGTCACTATTAAATATATACAACCCTAATTACTTATTAGACAAGTCTTGATGAGAAACACCACTTATTTTCAGACAGAGGCGAGTGCTTAACATAATGTGGCACTCTAATAAGTTATTAAAAAGGGAGGGAAAAAGGCAGGGTTATGAAAGCACACAAATTCCAATACTTTTCAAAGAACCACAGTGAGGCAGATTAGGCAAAGTCTACTGGGGAGCAAGGAAGTTCAAATGCCAGACTCACTCTTAGAGATAGCAAGCGAAATGTTTCCAGGACCACACAGTGGGATTGGTTATGCCCAAAGAGTCTTTGTAGAAAGTTCACAAAAGATTGAGATCAAGTCAGGAAAAGTTAGTTAACAGGTCCCAGGCTAACCCAGGTTAGAAAGTCGAGGATTTACTGTCACCCCGAACGATCTGTCGCAAGGGAAGCCAGGCGGGACACAGTACCTTAAAGTGGGAAGAACGCTCCAGTGGGGGCAGTTGTTCCTGGCAGCGGGTGCAAGTCGGTGTTTCGTCCAGAGGAAGAGGAGGTCTCGACGTGTAGGAAAGCTGAAGGTTGTTGCACTGCCAGGGAAGAAACCAGCCGCTGAGTTTCCCGGTTACAAGGTACCACCCTTTTATTCGCGGTAGTGGTAATCCGTGGTATTCCGGTTGCCGGGGTGCTTAGCACGGGCAAGGCAGCCACGAGATGGTCCAGGAAGGTGAAAAGACGGGCAAACTAAGACTCTCCGGACTGGAGATCTCCTCTGTCGTCGGGAAAAGTGGTGAGACGGTTCAGCAGGGCCCCACCGGTGGTGTCGTCGTTGCAGGTCGGCTCGGCTTCTCCCTCCCTGGATTCTTTAGGTCCTGTGGCGACTTCTGAAGTTCCAGTCCCCAAAGCCCTGCTTTTATGCAGAAAACCCCCATTCATTCAGCCTAGCTGTCACTCAAACATGCTAAGTGGTGAGCCGGCGGCTCACCACTTGGGCCAATCACACAAGAGTGCGACTTGAGTTGGCGAGGCAACTCAGTACAGGGTGCCTAAACCCCCTCCTACACCCCCTGTGGTACCCAGACAGAGTGGCACCTTCTGTGGAGAAGCCCGCCAAAAAGTGGAACAAAGGGCTCGACTTGGGTTGGAGTCACAGAAGCGAACACAAACGCCATTTTGGAACCAAGTTTCGGCAAAAATTACCAACCGGTGAATTTATATTAATTTAATAAACCAGCGGTAGGTTCGAGGCTATATTAAAAAGTGGTAGCCTCGAACAATGGGAAAATCCCATAGGAATATATTCGCGGTCGAATATAAAAAGTAGTATCCACTGCCACCAGCCAAAACTCGGTCGGGGGGGACTGGACAGTGCCCCCTCGAACAACAGACCCCGGGGCAATCGAATTGCCCCGACCAGTACTTCCACAATAGGATGGTTTGTACTTGTTCTGTTAGTAAATTTAGGTCTAGTAAAGCCAATGGTGACTTTACATGCCCTGGGAGACAGTAGTCAGTCCCAGGGTATGGAGTCTATGGTGGGGATCCTCTAGGACACCCCAGTGTTACGGCACGGAGGGTGCGGTGTAACACACATAGCAAAACACATGAGACCCTATGGAGTAAAAGACCCCATAGCCCATAGAACACATTAACATTCAAAGAAATCAACCGCATTCATGTCCAAGAGTGGGAGGAAAAGAGTCTCACTCTTGGCAGGATGAAAAAAACAAACTCCAGAAATCCAGCAAAGCTGCTGGGGGACTCACTAGGTTAGGAAATTCAGCCTAAACAGAGAATTCTCCCTAACGCTCGCCCCCCCAGACTAAGGGACAGGAGGATTTAATCCACTCCTGGATGAATCTCATACCTCTAGTTGATGACATACATCCTAGAGAGACCTTCAGCATTTTGGTGGTGACACCCTGACCTGTGCTCAATGGTGAAATCAAACCTTTGCAGGCAGATTGACCATCTCAGTAGTTTTGGGTTTTCCCCTTTCATTTGCATTAACCATCTCAAGGGTTGGTGGTCAGTCTGAATGACAAAAGTAGAACCATACAAGTATGGCCTAAACATCTTCAGAGCCCACACAATAGCAAAGCACTCTCTTTCGATTGTTGCCTACCTTGTTTCAGGATCCTTCAGCTTGCGGCTGATGAAGCAAACGGGGTGCTCCCTACCTTTCCCATCCAGTTGACTGAGTACTGCACCTATTCCTACATTTGAAGCATCTGTCGGCACAATGAAAGTTTGGTGGTAATCAGGAGCTCTGAGTACTGGGGCTTGGCAAAGAGCCTTTTTCAGGTTTTCAAAGGCCTGATTGCACTCCTCGTTCCATCTAACCTTCTTAGGGAATTTTGGAGAGGAGATGACATTCAGAGGAGAAGCTATGGTCCCATAGTTCTCAATGAAATTCCTGTAATACCAGGTGAGACCTAAGAAGGCTCTCACCTGGGTCTGAGTAGTAGGTGTTGTCCAATTTTGCACAGCTTCAATCTTACTGAGCAAAGGCCTTATTTCTCCACCTCCTACCTCATGTCCAAGATAGACTACCTTACTCTGTCCAATTTGGCATTTACTCGCCTTTATTGTCAGATTGGCTCGTCCAAGAGCCTGCAAAACATCTCTTAGGTGGGTTACATGTTCTTCCCAGGAATTGCTGGACACTGCTATGTCATCCAAGTATGCCATGCAGAAGTCCTCCATCCCATTCAGAACCTGGTTTACCATCTGTTGAAATGTAGCAGGTGCATTTTTCAATCCAAAAGGCATTACCTTAAACTGGCATAAGCCAGCTGGGGTAGAAAATGCAGTTTTCTCCTTGGCATGGTCTGTCAGGGCTATTTGCCAATAGCTGGACGTCAAGTCAAATGTGCTGAGGAACTTGGCTGAACCAAGTCTATCCACCAACTCATCTGTTTTTGGCAAAGGGTGGGCATCAGTCTTGGTGGTTGGTCATGGTACTTGGTCATACGTACCGCATAGCCTAGCAAGTACTGACAAATATGGGCCAATGGTGTTTCTGCGCCCATGTTCCTTTCCCCTCCCCCTTTTGTACTCCTGGTTAGTATGTGGGTGAGTGTTATGTTGCACAAAGCTGAGGATGCCAATATCTTACCACTAATATACCACTTCTCTGTACCATATATACTGGGTCTTTGAAAGGTCACACTTACAATGACCGCTTATTCAAAGAACAACTACACAGTCATTTTAACTTTTTACCAAAACATTGTGATCACAGTAGACATAACCAATTCAATACATAACATCGATCCACAGACAATTCACATACAACATGTAACATACACCTCCCTGTCTTCTTTCCACTACTTTTTATCTAATAGATCTCTTTTACCCCAGCCTGTTACACCCCTTAACCCTTAAAGTGTCTATTTTCCCATAGATTTTAGGAAAAGAAAAAGGGTGAAACATTTCTATATTGTACTCCGAGTCTTCCCCTTATGTGAGACTCCCACTGATTTCTTCTATTTTTCACTTATTTCCAGTACTAGTCAAGATAGCACTATGCAGCGCTGCCTTCTACCCCTTTGCAGAGCTAGGTTCCCGTCTTCCCTTATCACCTTTTAATTCTCCCTAACTCATCTTAATGGCCATATGCAGAGAAAGAAAAAAAAAATAAGATAGTATCTATTGTACTCCCAAGAGCCACCCTTAACTTAGTTTGACCTCTTATCCTACGTTCTACATCCACTTCCTTTTAATTTTGCTTGCACTTGATACTCACGTGTCCGTCTTGATTCAACACCCTCTGGAACCGGTCCGTCCAGGCGGCGCTGCCCCATGCTCAATGGCCGCCCCGACTCCGGCGAGCGGTACTATGGGTTTTGTGAAGTGGGACCAGTACTCTCTCCCCCTACTGCGTGCGCTCGTATAAGCATACTGGTTGCCGTAGGCGGGCAGCTCTCTTGAGGGGCCGCGCCGTGCATCTCCGCTGTGGCCGGGGACGTCTCGTGCCAAAAGGAACTAAAGGACAAATCATGTCTAAGGGGTCACCACTTGAAAGTGAGCGTCCCCCAAAAAGGCATTTAAAACTCCACAATAAGAGTCAATAATGGACACACCCTAGATGGGAATGAGACCAAGACCAAGTGCGGGTAAAGGTAAAAGGTAAAAGTTTATCCAAACCAAAATAGAGCAAGCAGAGAACTCTGCAAACTCGGAGAGTGCTCTGCTAAACATCAGCAAACAGTCACATTTTGTTACAAATCCACATCATCTATGACAGGGGAACTATGGGATACATAATTTCAATGAGATTGAACAGTGGGGTATAGGCACATATGCATCCATAAGAGTGAAGCTCTGTGATTGGGAAGCTTCTTGAGGTGTCATCATGATGCGTACAGGTCAGCTGAACTCGGTGGGGTGGAGCTCTGGTCAGCAGAGAGTTGATTGATACAACTTGGACTATACTAACATTTGCCCTCGTGGCCATACATACTCATTCAACAGTCATCACAATTCATAATGGCCTGTAAATCTCGAAAAGTTATTAATCTAACATTAGAAGAGAGATGACGCAAAACTTTGGGGGCTCTTATCTCGTCATCATAAAAGCACTATGCAATAAAGGGGCTGTTTCAGGAGGTCAGGTACTCTATCAGGGGGCACATGTTTGGGATACCTCCATCATTCGGCTTTGTTAGATCTAAAGGGGGCATATTTATAGTATTTTAGTACAAGAGTAGTTATACAACCACCATGGTCAGTCGGGGTCGGGTTGAGCTTCAAGACTATCTGGTCAGAGGGCACATAGCTGATATATCAAAAAGGCAGTGGGATGAGGGGATTGTTACCTATATTTCTTGTAACCCAGGCCTTGGGGTGTGAAACATGTTTTATGGTGTTATTGTGGGTCCGAGAGCTTAGAGAAGGTCTGATACCGAGGGCAGGCTTTGCGGAGGGGTGAGAGGTTGCAGTTAGAGCATCACATTATCAATGAAATAAGGGCCTTTAGTTCACAGCCCAAACTGAGAATGGGAGGAGAGTGGGGGATGAGCTTGCGCCGCTGCAGGAGAAGGGAGAGTGAGAGAGAGAGCCCTGTTATTGCTAGCTCGTCTATATTATAGGGTTACATCATTTAAAATACAAGATAGGATTAAGCCAGTATAGTTACATATACATCAAACATTTTGCAAGCTTATAAATATGGTATATATTAAACGTTTACGTTTATCATGAGTACCATGTGAAAAAAAGGATAATTTCTATCAACAACCGTCTTGTTAGCATCACATCATTCACAGGGCTGAGGTTTCACATCTGAGCCCAGCCGGAGGGGGGAGATTGGTGGGGGGCTGCTGTGTGCGCGGTGGTACCTCAGAGGGGTAAAAGGGGAAACAGTCTGCAGCATGCTGGGCTGTATATTCTACATTGTGAGGGACACACACACAAAAGGCTTGCATTCGAAAATGAGGTAGAAACAGGTTAGTCTGTGCATTGATACAAGGATGAGTCTGCAATCGTTCTGTTTATAATATGACTTCTTTGGCTCAACGCTCAGAGGATAAACAAATGCTACAAATGACACTCTATTATACAGTCAGCACTCGTTACACTACAAACCATACATATTGAAACTCTTAATTGTCTATTTGTATCCTAATACAGTTTTAGGAAATCATAGAATACATATGGATATCGTACATTGCTTTATGTATTGTGCGGTAACAGTAATCTGTAATAAGGGATGAAAACGTTTGACCTTACATTTCATAACCCTGTGTGTGATCTGGGATAGGTAAGGGCCATCTTATTTCAATATGTACAATCAATCTCATGGACTTGAAGCAAATGTATCGTCCCTTCAGATGGCTTAGCTGCATGGGTACAACAGGGTGGCACACGGGCTTAGTATACACGTCTGGCACTTGAAACGGGGGCCAGGGTTGGGGGTTATCCACAGCATATATCATAAATGTAGGGGTCTGCGAGAGGACAGGGCAAGTTTTATGGAATCAGCTTGTTTTTCTTAGACCCAGCTTCAGCCCGGTCATCTGTAGGTCAATGATGGACTACGGAAGGCGAAAGATATAGTGTTTGTAATGTAGCTTGTTCGTGCCTAGTCTCCCGTGAGAACAGGCTTGCAGCAGGGCCGCCAAGAGGAGGAGGGTGATGGGAGCGCTGGGCTCGCTGTGCGCGGTCAGGAGGGGAGAGCTGCAGCCCTACAGACTGCTTGTGTTAGTGAGGCCTAAATCTGTTATTTTCAAAAGGGAGTCTAAGGGTGTCATAAAATGGAGTTGGTACTATGCTATAGGGTGAGCCGGGCAGCCCCATGTGTCGGCCCGCAGCCATCCCGCATCCCAGGCCCAGGTGCATGAATGGCTGTTGGGCGAGTCATCGGCTGCACGTTGGAGTAGAATGGAGGGGAGGGGGGTCCTAAAGACCTTCCCTCCCATACATGGGCCACAAATTGAACCTGAGATGCAAAATGGCTGATCTGCGAGGCAGCGATGGATAGGTAAGCAAATAGGGAGCTTTTTTTCTAATCAGTTGCAAAGACATACTCAGTTTTAAATATGTAATCATACAATGTTTTAAATAGGATGTCTGAGTTGGTGACCAGGATGAATTTCCTAAATAAGGTGCAAAGGCATCATCAATACAGGCCATTCAGAGAAAGTGGACCCAATTCATACCTAAGGCATGCACCTGGTAGGGATTGGGGCAAGTTTAAAATGTGCCTCCAATATTTCCCCTCCATTTTCAATAGAAATGCTTCAGGTAGCAAGGCCCCTGTTTTCATACCATACAGCAATACGGAAGTGACTATTTGATTATGATAAGTGATAGCTGGGGGTAACGAAAATTTACCATATTTATATTAAATAATCTTTGTTTGGGAAATTGCTGTTGTTAATTTTCTCTACAAAACTTGTAGATGGACTTTGTTATGCTGCTGGTTGTCATTGATCATACCTAAGTATGTGTACTTATCAACTACTTGTATCTCAGTATTTTGTAAAGACCATCTAAATTTGCTTCTGCTTGAGTGAGCGCCATTGCAAATCATGATTTTGGTTTTCTGAACGTTAACAGTTAGCTGATTGACGTCTATATACAGTGAAAGAGAGTCTAGCAGTCTCTGTAGGCCTATAGGGGTCTTGGAAAACAAGACCAAGTCATCAGCATATAATAAAGCAGGTATTTGCTTCAGGCCCAATTTAGGGGCGTCTATAATAATGTCTGCAAATGATTCAGGCATGTCAGATATAGAGAATTTAAAGAGGGCTGAAGCAAGGATGCAACCTTGCTTCAGCTCTCTTACAATTCGCATTGCAGCAGAAAGCACTCCCTCAGTGGTAAGTCTGATCTAAATTGAGGTGTTTGAATGCAAATCATGTGTAACGTCAGTTAAAGTTAGCGGACATCCTGCTCCAGGTAATTTGTTCATCAAGAGTTGGCAAGAGACAGAGTCGAAGGCAGCATGGAAGTCAACAGAAGCACAATAAAGAGGTTGCTTCATCACATGTGCTTGATGTTTGATGGCATTCAAAGTCAAAAGGTTGACAGCTGTTCCCATGCCTGCCATGAATCCAGTCTGATTTGGATTGCGTTTTCGTTGCAGCAGTTTCCACTGATTGAAGTCGCGGAGCACAAGTCGCACAAACATTTTTCCTGGTGCATCCCAAGATGCAATAGGTCTATGATTCGCAGCAAGTGAGCAATCTCCTTTTTTATAGATGGGTAGGATCACTGATTTGCCCCATTTTTAATGACGTCTGAAAAGATGTTGTTAAGTTGGTGGACCAAATCTTGGGGCTTTTAACATGATATTAGTTAGCTCATCACGACCTTGGGCTTGCGATCGGCTCAAATTTGTAATCAGTCATTGGATATCTTCTTCAGAAGTTTCTATCTGCCAGGATGTACATGGATTGATCAGGTTCTGAGCATCCACCAGACTGCAATTGGCATATAAGCTGGAGAAATGGGCCAGCCATTTCTGCTCAGTGACACCATTTATTTGGGTTGTTGATTGAGTATTGTGAGTAACTTGATTCAGAAGAGACCATGTCTGCGTGGTTTTCTTGCTGGCCAATGTCTGAAGCATGGTTTCCTCGTCTCGCTGGTACATGAGGGCTTTCTGTCCATGAACCCAATTTCTATATTTGCATTTGGTGGTTTTCAGCGCACTTGACCTTTCTATCAGTGGGAGCCGACTAATTTGTTTCTTTGTGCATCAAAAGTCAGCTTTTTTTGGGCGAAGTTCAGAATCAAAGCAATGCGTAATTCTCTGGAGTACTCGTTGAGGGGCTGTGGAAGTGGCTTGGAAAAGGCATAGAGCAGCTGTATATGATCTATCACTGTTCTTTTGTTGACAATACAGGACCTGGTGGTTAAGTTGTATCAATTTATCTTCGGTCCACCGAAAACGTGTCTTAGAATTATTAACGTTCAAGGGGATAGAGTACCATTGTTTCACAGCTTGTAGACGGCTAAGATCCCAGTTCCAGTGGAGCGTTAACATGTTATGATCGTTATGCAATTGCTTCATGACGGTACATTTTTCCGCGGCGGCATACAGTTGCTTGTCCACATAAATATAGTCATTGATGCTTTCCGAACGTCCTCTGCTCCAAGTACTACTAGGTGGAAGATCTCCTGGTAGGGAACCGTTTGCCATTATAAGTTCTCTCCCCCTCATTATTGTGGTCCAGCGAGTATTAGTGGCATTACACGTTTTTTGTATCCATGGGGAGGCAATGTAAGTTGAGATCTCCAGGGATGATGGTGTTGGTGATGGTAGAGTCAGTGGCAATTATATCGAGGAGAATGATCAAATCTCTTAAAAAGGAGTCATCCGTTATGCCAGCCGGGTTTCTGTATATGTTGGGAAGGGCTAATGCTTGTTCTTGATAGAACATTTTTACTAGTTGTAAAAAGTTGTTTGGAGTGTACCTGGGTTGCATCGAAAGGCCTGTACTTAATTTAATAGCTACAAGGAGGCCAGAACGCAGATGACCTTTGTGAGCAGAAATTGCCGGAAGAAGTGTGATATCATGATTGTTCCAGATTGGAGCATCTGGAAGCCACGTCTCTTGAAATGCTAGGATGTCATAGTTGTCAATTTGATTTAGAGAAGAGTTTATAAGATGAATATGGAAACGTGTGTTCTAGCTAGCTAAAGTACATTTTCTTTTTTCAAGAATCTCGGGTTGTTATGCTTGTGTTTTGGTCCATTGTTTCCGAGAGTGTAAATTATGACAGATACATTTAGAACATTCTAGAGGTGGTTTCTCTGTTTGTACATCTGGGGATTCAGTGTCTCGGCTATGTGGTTTTTGAGCAACATTGAAGCCCAGGGTGAACAATTCCATCTTGGCTCCCCATATTGCATTTAAGACAAGACCTGAGGGAATCCACAGTTGGTCAATCGATAGATATCCTTTACTCAAGAATTTTACTTGATCAATATCAATTGACGTAATATATTCTAATGCTGGTATATCTTCAAAGATATTCATTATACTGTTTCTGCAAAGATCATAGGTGGTGTAGGGAGCAGCCCGACATTTCATTATTGAAGTTTGCGACTTTGGTTGCATTTTCTTATTAGAGCGAGTGACATGGTTATCTCGAAAATATTCTTTTTTCGATCTCAAGTTCATGTGGTTCAAAAATTACAGTATTTGTTCCTTTAGGAAGTTTTTGTTGATTGCTAATGTTTTCGTTTGAATATTCAAAAAAGACTGGTTCATGAATAGGTTTGACCATAAGATCTTTACAATTTTCACTCGAAGCCAAGGTGTTTTGTTCTGCCAGTTGTGAAGTTAAGTAGTGATTCACACCCTTCCTAATCTCAGTGTGACGCTGTTCAGTGGTCCGAGAAGCCGCATCTAGCTGAGGATTTGTCTTATTAACCACATTTTTCTTGGGATATTGCCTAATGGCAGTCACAGGGGGCACGGAAGCTTCATTTTGCGAAGTTAAAGCAGAAACAAGGTCATCCAGTGGAGGATGTGCTAAAGAGTGGCTTTCTTTTGGAAAGGATGCTTCTTTCTTATCCTTGAGTAGATTTTTATATTTCTTGACGACGGCTGAGCTGGCGTTTATAATCTGCTTCTGTGAAGCCACAATGGCCTGCACAAAATGTTTTGAAGTAGTGTGGTTGTTTTGTCGCACTACCTTCATATTTTTAGTATTTTTTAGTTGCTTGTCGGCTGGTGGCTTTCTACGATGGTCTTTACGAGTTTTTTTTCTCTTGATATCAGAGTCAGAGATTTGGAATTGTCGAGGAGCCTCAGCAGCATTAGAAGAGGCAGGCTCGTGAGCGTTAGAGTTCGTAAGATTGTGAATACTAATCATGGAAGAGTTTGGCGAAGTATCCTCAAGTGATCGTTTGATGCGTTGTAACACAGGGAGGGCAGATGGCATTGAGGTATTTTGTGTAGTTGGTATAAGTCAGGTTAACTGAACGCTAGAAAGCGGTTGGGTCACTGGTTTCTTTGCAGTTCGATTAGATATTTTATTACGCAGTTATTCACCAATTCAATCCGCAATCTGTTGGATTTGCACGGACTGCAGTGTGATTTTCGCGTCTAATGATTCAAATAATCCAGACAGATTGATCATAGTCATGTTCATGGCCGACAAAGTTATTTCCAGCAAAACATTCGGACTCATGTCTTTTTTGCATCCAGGCAAAGGGGTTGGTCTATGTGGGGTGGGGGCTACAAAGGACACAGAAATATCAGATGATAGTTCAGCAGACTAGCGTGTATTCAAATGTTAGAGTGAAACACATTATCACAACCTCCATTAATATCAAAGCTATTTGCAATTTTTGGAGCACAGAAAGATGTGGGGCTCTCACTAATTGGTGGAATTGGAATGGCTGGAGTTTGAACACAGGCTCAGGACTGGATGATGCGTTTGTAAGACTGATATGTAAAAGGTTATTTCCCATCTGTGAAAGGTACAGTGAGCAAAAAGCGATGGCTGCAAACTCTCAAGGTGGGGAAAAAAACACAGAATAGGTTATCATGCCATGTTCTTTCTGAAGAGGGGCGCCTGCTACTTTTTTTTAAATTGTTCTGCAAGGAACTTGGGGTTGGTCACCCTGAGTTACCTACGGGAACCCAGACGTGGACTCCCTGCTCATTGTGCTCAGAGAGGCACAGCTCCACCTCACTGATGAAGCCCAACAAGGCTGAAACACATGTATGGGGTTGCTGTTGGTACTCTTGTTCAGAAGGGAATTGCCATAGCATTTTGGTACTGTACTGCCCATGTGGGAGGGACAAAGTCTGATATGCAAGTGGATTTTTCCCATCTGTGAAAGGTACAGTGAGCAAAAAGCAGTGGCTGCGAACTCTCAAAGTGGGGAAAAAAAACACAGAACAGGTTATCATGCCATGTTCTTTCTGGAGAGGGGCGCCTGCTACCTTTTTTTGAAAATGCATTTGTAAGTTAGGTTGCTGGCATTATGTCAGTTGCTAGAGCTGTGTCATTATTATTGCATTTGCTTCCTGGTTACAGTCATCAGGCGTGTTGGAATAGCCTGCAATAATCAGGCAGTCTACCCCAATCTTATTTTTGTTGCATGGTGTAGAATACATTGAATGGAGCTCAGGATGAAGACTCCCGACATGGAAGCGGCTAGCGGCTGATCAGGTAACAAGGAAGCTTTATTGTAGTTTCGCGGCAAACAAAAGTCGCAAATATCAGCAGTGGGCATTTTGTTTTGTAACACAGATGCTGGTGATATGGTGATTGCCTTTTTATAAACTCGCCGAAGAGAGTGAGGGCTTGTATGAGCAATAGCTTTAGCAGCTACAGTTTCAGACGGCATATTAGATTTTAATTAATAAAAGATGACGGGAATGTAAAATAATAAAGAGTTATAGTGGCTGAAAAGCAACAAACAGACCTGTCAATGTTCAATGTGGAGGCGGGATCAAGGAAAAAAAATATATATTTAAAATAAAATGAAATAAAACAAAACCCTGCCGCTTGCTTAGTGGCGAAGCGGCAAAGCAGAACTTGAGTGTACTTGCTCAGGTGCGTGCGCGCTGGTGCCAGTTAAGTAGCAGAACGTCGCCGGGGGGTGTGGCCACAATAAGAAATATGTATACAGTGATTTGTAATCAATAAAAGGTATATATTAGAAGTCTATAATACTTAAAGCTTAAGACAGTTCGTATTAAAGTCTTGGAGGAAATCACCCCGGCAGTATGAGTTATCCACGCAGGAAAGGTTCTTGGCAGAATAGCGCTCCACAGCAAAGTGGTACTTGAGGGTACTTGCTCGGGTGCGAGCGCGCTGCTGTCAGTTAAGTAGGACAACGTCACAGTGGTAGTGGCCACAATAAGAAATATGTATTCAGTGATCTTGGCAGTATAAAATATCCACGCAGGAATGGTCCTCAGCAGAATAGCGTTCCACAGCAAAGCGGTTGTATTTGAGGGTACTTGCTCGGGGCTTGTGCGGGTTCCAGTTGAGTAGGAGAGCGTCACAGGTGGCATGGCTATAATAAGAAATTTCTATACAGTGATGCCGGCAGTATGAATTATCCACGCAGAAATGGTCCTCAGCAGAATAGACTGCAAAGCAGTACGTAAGGGTACTTGCTCGGGTGCCACCCAGGTATCTCAAATCTGTGTGTTTTCCTCTTTGTGCTGTACATTAGGTTGGGGCATTTCAAACTTGTCAGGTGTCTCTAATATAAGTGTTGCCACCTGCTGCTGTGTCTCAGAACTGGGCATTTTCCCACCTAAACCTAAGTGAAACCCCACCCAAAACTCCATGTACTGTGGCCCAGTCGCCCCTCATGGTCTCCCCATACCATTCACTACTCCAGCTTCACCGTCCATACGTGTGTGAACTCTCAATTAAGGACACACAAGATAAGCTCCATGCTCCACACCACCCAATTCATATCTGCATTCTGGCACGCCAGTATGCCTAACAATGCCCACTCTACCCAACCTCAACCCTCCTTCATGCATAGCCCATCATAACCTTCCACCCTGCCACACATCCCCCTCTGCCCCTCCAACACTCCAAGGTACATGCCCTACATCTCCCCTTGTGCAATCCCCCTTTTCCCCTCTGCTCCAACCTCCAAGTAGTTCTCGGTCTGCGCAAGCCAGAGCGGCATATTGGAGAGCTAGATTTGAAAACATCGACCCCCTGAGCATCACACACCACCCACCTCCACTGTCCCGCAAATCCTCCCACCACCATCCTACCTCATTTCCTCTGCCTGTATGTCTCAACTCTCCCGAACAACTTGACCCCCCACCACCCATCTCTTGAGCAAGGGCAGCCCTAGCAAACACGCCAACCTCACCAGTCCCCGCACTCACCCACACCTCATGGGCTGCCCGAAAGACAAGAAAAGGCCCAGGCCTCAGCCACCTCAAGTCCCACTTAGCATCACCTGTGCTCCAGCCCAGATCCCAATCCTTAGCCTCCTGGTATAGTGCTCATACCTCCCCTCCCACTCCCAACCCAGTCCTAGCGCTATTCCCTCCACCCCGTTGCCCTCCCTCACCTCCTGTCTACCCTCCACAGGCTGTCCCATCTCTCACCCCACTGTCACCACTACCCACTCCTTCAACATTTTTTTTTTTATTTAGTATCAGTTTATTACAAACTTTTACCATCCATTGAATCCAATAATACAACACAATCCAAATCAAATCCAAAGGAAAGGAAAAGGAGGGAAGGAAAAGTTAGATCGATCAAAAGAACGAAAAGACAATCTAAAATCCAAAAGAGGATACAAGGTGACGCGAAGATGGTACAAAAACAGAGTAAGCCAGAACAATAGCATTGCTCTCCCAGGCCCGGCTAACCAGATATCAGTGTCTCCTCTAATCTGCTGCATATGCTTCTTACAGATTATATGATCCCTTATAATTTACATAATACAAGGTACTGACGCTGCATCCTTACTGTTGCTGCCATCCCAAAAAGTTTCAAATTGTAAAATAACCAACCATCCCTCCATCTGGCACTGCCATCAGAAATTAATACACCCCATAAAGAGGTAAAATTTCCATTAAAACATTTGGTAGAGCAAACATTAATTTACAATTGTTTCCACCATAGAACCGTTCCCAGCAATGTCCAGCAATGGGGAGTTTGCAATAAGGAGTCCCATGTGTCTTGATATAAGTGATCTCAGTGTCGTGCAATCCAGTAGTAGGTGTTTTAGGCTTTCTGTATGCTCCCTGCAGAATCTACAGAGTGAGTCAATTACCCCGTCTTCTTGCCTCTTATAAATAGAATTTCTTTGGTATGAAAAATGTTCATTCTGAATCTGAGGAGTAGGGTCTTCTGTACTGGGTTAGGGATTTTTGCCAAGTATGTAGGTATAACATTCAGTAACCTACTATTATTTATGGCCCAGTTTAGTGTCTCCCAATGATCCTTCTGTTCGATTCCAGTCCGCACACAATTGTTTCTTTTTTACCTTTCCCGGGTTTAGTTTAAGCTGTATTTCACTTGAGTTGATATCTATCAATATTTGTCTGCAGCTTGCAAACCATACATTCAGAACCTTGTCTGTATAATACCCAGGTTTTTCTCAGAATATTTTGTATTGGGCTGGGCTGTCTTCCTTGATTGTTTTTCTCAGAATTATTTGTGAATTCCACATAATCCTCCCATACATGGAAAGGAGGCCCAACTCCCATTTCAGGACTGCAATTGGGAGCGAATTTGGGAGGCCCAGAATCTTTTTCCAAAACAGGCCTTCTAGCCCTTCCCATTGATTCCAAGAGGTAGTGAGGGCACACTCTGCTCCACAGGTCAGAACCGGAATGGCCTTTTGTTTATAAACTGGAATAATTGGGAGCTGTGAGAATTTTCCACATAGGTTGTGCATCTCTTGAGCCTGTGCCCTCAAGTAATTTGTTTTCCTTTTTATTTCCATGGTCCATGGCTTGTCATCTCTTTTGGCGTTGATGTATGTTCCTAGGTATTTTGTAGCCTTTTCAACCAGCATCAACTGTGCACCCAGGCACTAACAAAAGGGTTTCTTTTTCTTGCCTCTGAGATTCTGCAGCACTACAAATTCTGATTTCCAACATTTATTTCTAGACCATGTGCTTCTGTATATTTTGTTAGATTTTCTAGGCGTTGTTGTAGGTCTACTGGAGTTCATGCCAGAAGCACTAGGTCATCTGTGTATATGATCACACCTAGGGGGGTCCATTTACCCTAGGTGGCCAGGTAATTGGAACATTCGAGGCATGTTTCATATCTGAAATAAATAGTCCAAAAAGAGCTGGGGCCAATGAGCAACCATGCTTCAGCCCTTTTTGTGTAGAGATCGTTGGGGATAGTTGGCCAGCCCTGTTTAGCCTCACTTGAATCCCTGTGTCTTCATGTAGGGAAATAATAGGCAAAAGAAGATCTTCCGGATATTGCCAGGCTCTCATTTTGTTGCCAAAGGCGATTACGATCCACACTGTCGCATGCCTGCTTTAAGTCAATAATGACTAGATATAAAGATCTTGCTGATTTCAGTGCTTGAATCTTCAAGCTGTTAAGAGCAAGTTGACGTTGCATCCATCTCCTTTGACAAATCCAGTCTGTCGCTTGTCGTAGTTTTCTGTTTTTAACACCCATTTCTTCAGCCTCTTGCGTAACATTGATGCAAATAGTTTCCCAAATACATTGAGTAGGGCTGGTAGTTGTAAGGGTCCAGACGCTCTCCGTTCTTAAAGATTGGAACCAAGATGGCACATTTCCAACTAGGTGGAATCATTGCGACCTTCAGGATATGTTTAAATAGGATGTAGCAAAAGTCTGCCCAATGTTTGGAGTTTGCCTTTAACATGTGATTTGAAAGGCCATCTGGTCCAGATGCTTGCGAGTTACTTACATTTTTGATCAAGACAAATATTTCCTCTCTCCCTATTTGGAGAATACAAGTCGTAGCACTGACCTCATCCCCTATCGTCATGGGAGTGCATAGGGTTGTGTGTAATGTCTCACCCAAACCTCTTCTGGTATGGGGTTACATAGAAGTGTGTTCTGAGGTGACTCAAGATTGTTTATTATTGGCCAAACATTTTGAGTATTGTTCCACAACACCACTTGAAGCATAAATTCCCCATCGGTCTGCACCAGGCTAGATTCATAGGAGTTCAGCCAGTTTCGGTAGCGTTGTTTCCGTCTCCTTATGGTTTCTGCTTTTGTCAGTTTTGGCAGATCTGTTAAGACTTTTATGTCTCTCCTTAATTCTCTTCTGTGTTCAGCTAATTTTAGATCATACATGTGTGTTTGCTTAAAATGTGGTTTTATTGCAGTCAATCTCTTTTCCATAAAGTTGCTAAAGATTGCTTGTAGTCCACCACTTTGAGTGTGCTTGGATGGATTTAGCAAAGGTGTTACTCAGTCTCGAGACTTCCTTACTTCCTATCCGCAGCATGTTTCATCCTGGTTCCACCTAAACCCGGCCAATATTTACCCCCAGTTTTCCTTTTGGTGTTTTGTTCCAACTTATTTCGACCATATCATGGTCACTTAGGTTTGTCTTCACCACACTGAATGAAATGATTTTGCCTAGAATGTTTCAGGAGATTAAACAGTAATCTAAAGTGGCCGTTTGATTTCCCCTTCTCCATATTCGAGCTCCGGGAATATCACGTGGAAAATTCCCATTCAGCATGTGGAGATCTTTCTTCCATGGCCTTCAACCAAGGCAATTGTCCTGCAATTCTTAGATTTGCAAAGGGCTTGCTCGTCAACATTGTCTCTGCTTTCGAACTCCAAATAATCTATGTTTAGGTCTCGACATATAACAACTCTCAAGTTTCTATAATTTGTTTTTCCTCAGTCTATCATCTTGGTCACTTGGTTGATCAAGTTATACGACTCTCTTTCTGCCGGTTTCCAGTAGATATTTATAAGTAATAGCCAGTTGCAGGTCTCTGGTGCGTCGTTCCCCAAGGTAATCACCAGTTGTTGGATACATGGGCTTGGGTGTTGATTTCCTTGCACCTTTCAGTCTAGCCCATTTCTTATGATGGTCAACAAGCCCGATTTTGGGTGCCCTTTGTTGCCTTTTATGGCTGGGTTAAGATAAACAAAGAAGTTGTCAATCAGTGATTTTTCCTGCAGCCATGTCACTTGCATACAGAATATATTGGCTTTATCCAGGTCCCCACTTGTGTTGTTAAAGAGATGTTTGAATCCCCGCGAATTCCAAGATGCTATTGGGACCTTGTTCTTTGGCTTACAGGTTGGGCGCTACTCTTCAGAGTTTGAAGCCAAGCTTTCCACCATCCAATCCCATGATTGATCCTTGGCTTTATTCTGCATGTCCTTTCTTCTTGTTACACAGGAGGTTCTTCTAACCCCGTTTGATGTGTTAAAGCTGATTTTTTTTTTCTTTTGTCTCAACAGGGTTTGTCCTCTTCATCGTCGGAAAGTAGGTCTGAATATTGTTGTTTGGACTGTCTTAATGAGAGTTTTTGCGATTTACAAACTAGCTTATCATTATTGATCCTTGTTGATTTATTGGGCCTCATTCCGAGTTTTGTGGTAAGTATGGGTTTTTACCGGCATGGCGGAAAGACCGAGTCCGGTCTGGTACGACGCCGCAATTTGCAGGCCATTCCGACTTCGCGGGCACGAGCTTTCCACCATGCCGGTAAATCCCCTAGCGGCATACCGCTAAAGGGCCCGTAAAACCCCATAGCGGCATGAAGCGAGACGGTCATTACAACACTGCCACCGAAGCTTCGCTGTCCGTTATTAGCGGTGACCAAACGCTAATTAACGGATACGGAAATTACGTCATCGCACAGGAACGGGAAGGAGCGTGGCGGCCATCTTTAAAAGCACAATCCATTGCCATCCTCTTCATACAGGACCCAGAGGTATATTTTGACCCTTAAAAAAGCCATCACTGACCAGTATCATGCTGAAAGCACTGAAGAAAGGTGCCGCCCGCATCAGGAAGGAGCGTTTCACGCAGGACGAGCTCCAGGTCCTGGTGGACACCCTGCACGCAAATGCTGAGATAGTATTCAGCAGTGACATGCGTAGGCCCACCATTGCCAGGAAGAAGGAGATCTGGAACTTGGTCGCACAGAGGGTGAGCGCCGTAGGGAACACACCCCGTATGACGAGGGACTGCAGGAAACGGTGGGATGACCTCCGTCTCAGGGTGCGGGGCATCCTATCGGCCAACCGAACACAGGCCCTGGAGACAGGAGGAGGCCAAGCTTCTCCCATCAAGATGCCCTGGGAGGAAACGTGTACGGACATGATGGGCACTGAAGCCATAGAGGGGGTCAGCGAGATGGAGTGTGGTGCCCCGTCATCCGCAGATGGAGGTGAGTGACATGAGTGAAGATAGTAAATGCATTCCCAATGTAAGGCACCGCCAAGGGCTGGGCAAGCAGTCACATCACGTATGGGAACCCCCCCTCCCCCCATCAAATCATGCCGTCACAAGTGAGACCCAGGCTGATGCCAGGTGCAAGGTTCCAACCCATATTGGCCATAGCACACAAAGAGGCAGTCAATGTGAGTCAGCACAGTACTCCACCAACATGAGTGACCCAGACACCTGCATGCATTTACCATCCAAGCCCAGATCACTGTCCCACTCCCCACCCAAATGTCAACAAAACGCTGCAATCCCATTGTAATATCATAGGCTTGAAGAAATGCTGACCCCCAAATCATAGCTCATGCCATCTCTCTCCCCCCCCCACAGGCAGCGGCCATGAAAGTGAGGGCCAGGAAGCCATGCAGCCCTGTACCTCCAGGGGCACAGCCAGGGGACAGCGTAAACCTGCAGGAAGGAAGAAGGAACAGGCAACACCACCTGCACCAGCAACCCCCATGGAGGCTGCACAACCCACACCCTTACCCATGCCTGCACTGCCGACGGAGACATGCCCCACGGTGCACTCAGAGGAGTCCAGTGTGGCAGGGGAGAATGCTGCCATGTGCCTCCCCGAGGAGCCAGATAGCCCAACATCAGTTCCCGTATCCGACGTGGAGGAGCCCCATGACATTGTACACAGCCCAGACACCCCATCCTACAGTCAAGTTGCACACAGCGACTCTGGGGAGAGTGACACCCCAGGCCTCACAGGCCAAGGAGCACCACCTGCCAGTCCTGGATCCACCTGCCCTGCAGAAAGCCCCGAAAGGGCTGCAGGCTCAACACCATGGCTGCCGAGCACATCTGCCACACCGGCCATGGATGGATTGCACTCCCAGCGCCTCACAGGCCTGATTGAGGACTTTATCCGGGACAACCGTGAATCCAGGTCGGAGTGGCACATTGACCTGCAGGCCCTCGGCGAAGTCATCACTGCCAACACAAACTGGCTCTGTGAGGTCCTGGGCCGGATCGCTGATGCCCTGGAGGCAGCACCCCCCAGACCACAGCCCCAGTGGGAGTGCCCACCCTCACAGTGCTCCTCCACGCAGACCAGCCCTGTCCTGTCCGTCCGTCGGTCAATGCGCACACTCCGCCGCCAGAACATGGATACCCCTGGCTCTGGAAGTACACAATGACCATACTGCCACACACATGTGGCCTATGTTGCACTGATGGGACTATTGTGGTGTTGTGGGGTTGTTGTGGGGGGAGGGTGAGGGGGGTGAGGGTGTGTGTGGGAGTTGGGGGGGAGGGGGAGGGGGGTGAGGGTGTGTGTGGGAGTTGGGGCGAGGGGGGTGAGGGTGTGTGTGGGAGTTTAGCGGGGAGGGGGGTGAGGGTGTGTGTGGGAGTTGGGGGGGAGGGTGGTGGTTTTGTTGTACACGTTCCTACATAAATGTTTAATACACTGGTTGTTCATTCCCAAAAAACAGAGTGGACATTGCTCATTTTGCTTGTGTCTTTTGATGTCGCACATTGCATGGTGTATGTATCCCCACACCCAGTGGCCAATGTCCTCTCACCCTCACACCCTCAGCTGACTTGTGAGTCAGAAATATTGTCCAATCAATGATTGACGCACTGAACGTCCCTCCTGTGCATCGGCACCGTGCTGCTGTCCTGCCATTCCTTCCTCCTCCCCCTCATCATCATCTGGTGGTAGCAGTTCCACGTCAAGGGGCAGTGGCACGTTCCGACAGATGCACATGTTGTGTAGCATTACACATGCCATGGGGATCTTGGACACCTTCTCGTGGCTGTAGATGAGTGCCCCACCAGACCGGCTGAGGCAACAAAATCGTGCCTTCAACAGGCCAAAGGTCTGCTCTATCACCACCCGTGTACGGGTATGGGATCTATTGTAGTCCTCCTCGTGCCTGTTCTGTGGGTTGCGGACCGGGGTCATGAGCCACGGCTTTAGAGGGTAGCCAGCATCACCTGCATGGAAGTGGAAATGAGGTAATTGTGTGTGCATTCATGGTGGAGAATTGTACTAGTCTTACATGGCCGCAGATGATTACTGGGATGAGTATGCACCCCCCCCTTTCCCACCCAGGTGGAGTATGCATCCCCCCCCTTTTCCCACCCACGTGGAGTATGCAGGCGACCTACTCACAGCCCCAATGCACTGCCATGGCCCATTCAGGTTACTCACCAAGCAGCCAGGCACATCGTCCGGCATGTCGCTCCATGTAGCGTGGTAGTGTTGAGTTCCGCAGGACCAAGGAGTCATGAGTTGATCCGGGGTATCGGGCATTGCAATGTGTGATGGATTTACTGGCATTACACACCATCTGGACGTTGATGGAGTGGTATTGCTTGTGGTTGCGATACGGCACCTCCATGGCATGCGGGACCACTAATTCCACGTGGGTGCAGTCGATGGCACCTATGCAATTTGGCATGCCTGCCAGTGCATGGAAGGCAGCTTTTTATTGTCATATATCTCCTGGGGAGTACGGGGTAGGGATATGTATTCCCTTGTGTGGGTGAGGAGGGCATCCAGCACTTGTTTGAGTATCCGTGAAAATATGGGCTGTGAAATGCCATGCATGTGCCCCACTGTATGCTGGTAGCTGCCTGTGGCAAGGAAGTGGAGCACAGACACTACCTTCAGTAGAGGGGGGATGGCAGTGCGGATTTCTATGCGGCTCACTTTATCATCATGTATCATGTCCACTATGCTGGTAATGGTGTCCCAGTCAAGCCGGTACAGGGTGTGGATCTGCTCTGGTGTGAGGTTGAAGGGGGTGGCGCTGATGCGGGGGATTGGGGGCTGCCGGCGTGGTAATGGCGGCTGCACCGGTAGGGCATGCTGGGCCTGTCTCACCCTTCTTCTCCTCCTGTGTATCCTCTGTGGTGGGGGTTGTGGTTGTTGTAGTTGCTGTTGTTGTAGTTGCTGCCTTGCAAGCAGGGCCTCCAGCTCCAGGAATGCTGCTACAATTGGTATCATCTTGGTGTGGGAGGGGGTGTGGTGTGTGGGTGTGCTCCTTTTGTGCTGTGCCAGACTCCATTGCCTCCACCTGTGCTGATTGAGTGCACCTGTTCCTCTTGGAAACACTGCTCAGGGTCCTTAACACCTTCTCGGCGATGCCGGTATTTACTCCATGGCGGTAAGGTACTTTGCGGTCTTGTGGAGGCCGTTTTTCCCTGTCCGCTTTACTTGGGATCAGCTCCGGTTTACGCCATGCCGCTAATTACGCATGGTGTGTCGGGCGCGCGCCACTAAACCACTATTTACGGCATCGTACTTTATGACGCCGTAAATAACGGTCTGGTGGATCAGAATGGGCCGTAACGGGAAACGATGCCGGTAGTCCTTTACCGGCATCATTTTTCCCTTACCACCCAACTCGGAATGACCCCCATTGTCTGTTTGCAAAGTCAAACTGTTCCCCTTTTTTAATTCATGTATTCCAAAGCTTAGGGATCATATATCTTGGGCAGCCACCAGGATTTGGTTACACACAAGATTAGAGGGAATGTGTAAGATAACAGTGTCAATTTTTTCTTCTGTATCGAATTCCACCACTGTTATGTCCCAGGACGAGATGGACGTCAATATCGGAACATGGTGGAACAAACAGAGAATGTTTTTTTTTCGGTTGAGTATTAGTCCATCTTTACTTAGGATGCGTTCCGGCAAAAGGACATTGCCGCTAGTCGCATTTGCTCTTTTTTTTTCATCATGGGCCGGCTGGTTGCGCTGAAGTTCTTGTTAGAAGATGGTATAGTTGTTACAGGTCTAAGGTTGTCTTTCGGCTCGATGCATTTGCTGGTAACTTGTCTCTGTTTTTCTTCAAACAGAGGCTTGTGGTCACTTTGATATTTTTTGACTGCCCTAGCTCTCTTCTCTGCCAGGGGTATAAATTCAGGGGTTTTGATTAAGTCCTGGCTCAGCTTTAGTGGCTGTATCTCAGTAGGCCATGTTGTAGACTTTGGCAAAACGACATCTCCCTCCACGCCCTTATCCATGCACAAATTTATATCACTGTTATCTTCGTCAAATACGGAGAGTTCCATCAGGTCCTGCTCTTGGTCAGAGGCTAGAGCAGAGAGATCTGTCACAACTTGTTCCTCTTTGTCTGATTCTTGTACATTGACGAGCGAGGGTTCCCTTCTATTTGTTGGGTCCAATCTTAAATGATCAACAGCTGGTAAGCCCTTATTCGATGTGTCTCTTAAATCCATTGTTAAGTGTCTCAGGAAACTCCTGGAGCTGTTTGATTTAGCTCTCTTTGGCAGTCTTTCATTCTTAGATTTCTTCCTTTGCAAAGGTTTGTGGTCTAAGTACCACATTTACTTTAAGCTTAGCACCCAAAATTGAGAAAGTGTGGGCCTTCAAGGCTGGGGCCTCCGCCTGTCTTTGTCATAATCCCTCTTCCGTTTATTGATCTATCATTGGTGTATCAATTAAGACCTCTTCAGTCACACTTTCATGTAGGGCCAGTTTAGCTCGGCTCCCTGCGTACCTGTTCCCATCGGGTGTATCTCATTTACTCAGGTATCCAGGTCTTTAGCCTCAGCTTCCACTTCTAAGGTCAATTTTTGGTTATCCACAGTAAGATCTACTAAAGTGATCGTTTCATTCAATTTACATGCCCCTATTTTATTTCTCTGGGCACTGGGTTTTTATTTCTTTGGTTGACATTCAGATGGGAAGTTTGGCCTTCTTTTGTTTGGATGGTTCCTTTAAAAATATCCTTAGAAATGTTCAATAGCAGGTTTTTCTCTTCCGGCACCTCTTTCAACAGTGTCATGACGTCTTTCCGTGTTTGAATTTCGGCCCCCATATTCCATTCCCAGCTATCTTTTATAGTGATCATAAAGGCTACTATCTATATTAGTTTAGAGTTCATCATAGCCATGAATGTGGACTGGTCTTTAAAGTTATTGTTTATGGAATCGTAGAGCTTCAGGAACGTGGCCAAGGAGACGGTCAAAGTTGACATGAGGATTGCTTGTGTGTTAGCTGAGTCGTTTTTACGTGGACCTATCTCCATTGGTACTTCCTGCTTAGCTGCTCCTCTGAGCTGCCTCTGCTGTCTGCAAACGTTCCCAGCTTCTGTGGATGACGAGGACTCTACTTCATGTAGTTCGTAAGGTACCATTGTTTCACCCTTCCATCTACCTTCACTTCACCCACAAATAGGTGTTATGTTTTTTGAACACCGGGATAGTGACTAAGGTTCTTCAAAGACTGTGATATCCCCATTACTTCCCTTATATCACCAGTCAGAGGGGCCTTTTGTTCTGCTGTATTGATTTCCTTATTGAATTCATTGTCCATTTTGTGTGGCAGGGACAGTTTAATATTCACTCTGCTTAGACTGTCAGCCATGTCAGTCTCTCCATTGTGGCTGCAGGGATTGGAATTAACAAGGGGGGAGCCTCCCTATGTATCATTACATCAAACACCCAGGAGTGTACCTCCCGTGTAGGGCCAGTCAGCTTGTTAGTCTTGATGGTAGAAACGTGAGCTGATGGGAGGGAAAAAGGGATGTAGTGCACTGGGGAGGCAGGGGCACCACCGGGGCGCTGGTAGGAGCCATAGTGATTTTACTTCCCTGTCCTATCCCCTTCAGTACATGCAGCTCTCCATGGTTATCTCTTTCGGTAGAATGAACAACATTCTTGCTTCTGATTGGGGCCCCTTTGAAGGGATTTTCTCCTTTTGCCACCTCTCCACTGGCTGGAGTTGATAGGTTTTGGTGTTTTATTTGGAATGGCAAAAGGTCCAGGTCAGAGAGCTTGTCATCCCCATCTGGATGTGAGTCCCCCCAGGTAAGAGTAATTGTTATTTGCTTTGATGATGCAGGGTGTGGATGGTCATTACGCTTAGTGGCAAAAACAATTCTCCAACTGGAGCTGTGGAGCTGGTGCTGAGGTGGTGCAGTCTCAATGTTGGCAGTCTGTTTTCCTGGTCTATTGTGCTGAGAGGAGGAGCTGCCTGCGTGCATTCAAAAACCCTGTTTACCACGGAGCAGGCTCTGAGGTGGTGCAGTCTCATTATTGGCAGTCTGTTTTTCTGGTCTATTGTGCTGAGAAGAGGAGCTGCCTGCCTGCATTCAAAGTCCCCATTTACCGCAGAGCGGGTGCAGAGCTGGTGCTGAGGTGGTGCAGTCTCAGTGTTGGCAGTTTGTTTTCCTGGTCTATTGTGCTAGTAGGAGGAGCTGCCTACCTGCATTTAAAAAAAACATTTACCGCGGAGCGGGCGCAGAGCTGGTGCTGAGGTTATGCAGTCTTAGCAGTCTCCAGCAGAATCCAGCTCCTGGCGTCTTGGGGAGGTCAACTAGCAGTCGTACCCCAGACAAAACTGCAGAAATTAATTGTGAACACCTGGCTAAGATTGTGTGCCCTTATGCAGTATTAGCACTGTTAACACTGGCACGTGTATGATGCCTGAAATGGCCATTGAACCCGAATATATGGACATTATCAAAAAGCCAAAGCCTCCTTTGTAAGCGTCATTTAAGGCAGCTTTTGTTAGTGAAGGCAAACAACATAAAGACACTGACCCATTTGAAAAATGTCAGTGTGAAGATATTGCTCAACCTTCAAACCTCACCTCCAACCCCCTGGCTCTGAATACACCCTTGACCTCAATCCACTTGAAAACAGCCCATTCGACCTTAACTGCACCCGGTGGCCAGGTGCCAGAGTGTGGATGGCAAGAACTGAGGACAGGGAAAGAACGTACCTTGGGAGGTAGAGGTGGAGGTGGAGGGGTTCCCCCTTGCAGCTCGGGTATGGTATCCACAGTGACTGTCTCAGAGTGTGCTTTTCGTGAGCTGGGCGTCTTCGACGAGTGTAAGGGTGATTCGCACCATGCGGATCAAGCCGAAGTACGCAAATGCTCAATGAACAAAAACGAAGGTAAAACAAAATGCTTGCGCCCGGAGAGCAACTCCTCTGCGCACGCGCATGGATGTGCAATACAGCAGGGGATTGTGTGGGGGCGTATGCAGGAGAACGTTCACCTGACACAAAACATGGATTTTCCCGTAGTATTTAACTCAATAGAGTGAGTATTTGCAAATTTAAGCCCAATATTCAGCACAGAATTTACAAAGGACCAATGGCTAAATAGTCCTCATTTCCCACAAGTGCTGAAAACACGTGAATCTCAAAACATTCTAATACCACGATCGGCACTTGCAGCAAGGCTGACTTGTGAACTAGCATAGATTAGAGCACGCTTGTCTACCTATTCCAATACACCCAATCCTGGCAGAAGTAATAATAAAGAAAGTAGCGGCAGAGTAGCAGTCTTGGCAGTGACTGCTGCTACTTTTTTCCTGCATCTAAAGACTTTCAGTCTATCTTCAGTTTCTAGTGTTTTCAGTGAGTGGGAGGTGACTGCCTTTAAAAACCCCACTTCCCCACGGAGCAGTCTTTGGCAGTCTATGGCCGCTGTGGAAGCAGTGGACTGCTCTCTGCTAAACCCTGCCACCCTGGCAGAAAGAGGTTGGCGACTGAGGAGTTTGTGCACACGCGCTGAGGAGAAAAAGAAACCCCCCAGTGACAACGGGAAAGCAGGCTGCCCCTACACTTGTGCGGCAGGTTCAGAAGATTCAATCCATCCAGACAGGATTATCCTGAGACCCGTGGGTGTTTGTCCCATGGCTTTTGGAACACCTGACCCGTTATCCACTACAATGCTGCCGCCTAAGCCGCCCATGCTGTGTTCCAACATTGCCTTGACAGCCCCCCTCCAAGCACAGGGTACGCCAAGCAGTGAGCCTGCTTGCGCCACTGACGGCATCGGCGGATAGTGCCCATCCGCCCCCCAGAACATCGCCTCTGCGGACAAAGTCTAACCTTCTGTCGCGGCCGCTTGGCCGGCACCATCGACAGCAGCCGCTCCTCTCCCCTCCCCTGCGACCGCTGACTCAGCGCCGTCTGTCAGAGCACATGGAGTAGTGGGTGGGGCCGGAGTGGCGCTGCTGTCTGAAGAGAAGGAGAGCGCCTCAGGAGGAGCAGGCGAACTTCAAGAAAGGAAACCTAAGGGGTCAGGAGAGGAGCCACCATTTCGGTGCACGAAAAAAGTAGACCAAGGCCGTGAGGCCAGCGATGCGGGCTGCACTCCCAATAACCACTGAGTGGTATAACTGTTTTCAGTCGGTCAATCGGAGGTAATAATCATTCAAATACTCTGTTAATATTTATGAAGAAATAGAGTTTAATTTCCTTAGTGCTCTACAGTTATATATCACTGTTTTAGCAGATGCGTCACATGAGCCCAAATCGGCCTATGCATTTCGGAGTCAATATCCTTCCTCAGGGCCAGCTCATGTACTCTTCAATGTATCAGAAACCTATCATCGGTTTCAGTCTAAGTCCCACAATGTACATTATATATATATGTCGGGCATGCATCATATAAATGGCATTCAGAATAGAGGTGCAGCATTAATTAATCATACAGAGAGTATTATGATGAACAGTAGTCACAGTTTGGGTAGAACAAAGGAATAAGTGGGCCGTGTGGTGCAATATCATCATAATTAACATTCCAAATAAGGCCAGTGAAAATTCACCGCGTCAGCATTTGATCATATCAGCCACCATCATCATCAAGTTAAAGTGTCACATGTGTTGGAATATAAAGCACATCATTTAGATTATGATGATTGTAATATAAAATCATGAAATATAGCCCATACTTGCCAAGTCGCAGAGGTATGAAAAAAGAAGAAAAGAAGAAAAGAAAAGATGAATGAGAAAACATCTTAAACTGATTGTCCGCTAATGTGAAATGCTGTAAAACTACTATCAATAAACAAGAGGTACTGACCTTGGTGTGTATCCAGTGTCAGTACTTCTACTGTAGAGTAGCACGGAAAAACTGCTCAGTATGGCTGACTAGCGAGGACTGCAGCGCTAGAAAATGTATACAAATGCAAGTATCAGGTCTATGTACGTGTGGTGAGCACAGACTTGTAAGCGATTAACAGGTGCATTGAGATAGCATGTAAAATCAACGGACTGCTTACCTTGTAACCACAAGAGTGAATCCTTGAAGGACGCCTTGTAAGCGCACGAGTCGTGTGCTGAATAACTAGATTCTCCAGCTTGTTTGGAAAGCGTAACCATGGAAACCGCCCAACGCTTTGTTACGGCGGCGGCCATCTTGTAACATATATAATTACTGTTGGGTCATGCTAAATGTAATCTTTCCCTGTGTTCCTAGGTCTAGTCTCTATTGCTTCCCCCCAGAGCCTAATGGAATGACTTCTGACTCGAAATGAAAAAATCGAGTAAATAAACGTAAAATTAAGAAAATAATAATGATTAAACATTTTTTTTAAATGCTGGCGGCATAGATGTGCTGGTATATTTAAATATATTTTAATTTAAATACCGTCTGGCTATCCTGCTAAAGCGTGATCAATGGTAAGCAGTGATATGTGCTGGAATGTGTAGCAGGCGCTACCATCGTGAAGAAAAAGGAGGGGATGTATCCTGATGCGCACGTGTGGCATCTGTGAGTAGGCTAGCTACTGCCTGAAAACGAGTGCATCATGCTGTGCTGTACTCTAGGTCTGCCTGTTATGGTAAACGGGGGTATGCTGATCTGGTATTCTACTGCCTGATGGAAAGTTCATAATACTCGGTGAGGCTCAAAATCAATCTTGCGTGGTGCACAAAGACCTACAGTGTGTTACAAATATCTCCATATCTCCAACATATACACAGTCATAGTGTCATAGTAAGAAAAAATCAAGATGATAGTAAAGGGGAGAAGGCAAGAAAAAACCTTTGCAGGCCACTGGCAAGACATATATGGACTTATGGGATGCAAATATGGTAAACCACCTTGCTACATTGCTAACCACGATATATTCAATTAAAGTGGGTATACATCAGAAGACAAAAGAAAAAGAATGCTAAAGGAAACAACTGAGGTCTAACTCTTCGTTCATCCCATTAGGTGATTGTGAGTCCAGTCTATCAATCCAATAGGCTTCCTTTTGTGCTTGCCATTTCTTAATATCACGGTTAGGACCTTTGGTGGATATCACCTCAAGTATCAAAAACCTTAATAGGGTGATTGAGTGTCCATTGTCATTGAAGTGACTGGCAACTGCCGAAGTTCTGTTCTTGTTCCTAATGTTCGATTTGTGCTCATTCATCCTGATGCGAACTTTTCGTGATGTTTCTCCTACATAGTATTTACCACAAGGGCATTTGATCGCATAAATAGCATTTTCTGATAGACACGTCACGTGCTGTTTCAGTTTGATTTTTTCTCCTGTTCGTGGGTGCGTGACTATGTTGCCTTTGATAATGTTGTTGCAATTCCCACAACTCATACATGGGTATGTTCCAGGGTGTTTGTCTGGTTTAATCGAGGATGCCCTACCTCTGGTGTTAACCAACATGTTGCGTAAATTGCTGCTTTTCTGATATGCGAAAACCGGAGGAAGTGGGAATAGTTCTTTTGTTCTTTCGTTGCTGGTAAGCACATTCCATCTGTTGTGTATGATAGCTTTGATCTGCCTACTTTGTATGGAGAATTTTGTTACGAACACAAGTTCCGGACTGGCGCTTTCGTGTTTTTTGTCAAGTAATTCCTGTCGACTTTGGGTATCTGTTTTAACTCTGGCTGCAGTTAGATCTGTTTCAGGATAACCTCTCAGTTGCATTTTTTCTTGCAGTTTCTGAAGCTGAATTTGACCGTCTTCTGGATCACTCACTATCCTTTTTATACGTAACATCTGTCCATAAGGCAGGTTGCGCAAGGTATTTGGAGGATGGAAGCTCATGCGGTGCAAAAGGTTGTTTCGATCTGTCGTTTTGGTGTAGAGAGTAGTGTTTATCTTGTTGTCTTTGATAATGGTTCGAACATCTAGATAGTGGATATTGGGATCCCCTATCTCAAGTGTAAATTGAATACGATGGTCAATTCCATTTAAATATTCCAAAAACTCTTGGGTTCATTCTGATTACCTGCCCATATGCCAAAAATATCGTCAATGTACCGAACCCAGGTCTTAAGGTGACGTTTCCATCTTTGGTTATTGAGTACATGTGACGTTTCAAATTGGTACATAAAACAATTTGCATATGCCGGTGCCATTGTGGCTCCCATGGCCGTTCCTGATATTTGTGTATAGTATTTCCCATCGTACGTGAAGTTTGAATTCTTAGAAATGAAATCAAGAAGAATCATTAGGAATTCCTTGTTGGCTCCAATCTCAGCTGTTTGTAGTAGTAGAGCTTCGACTGCCTTCTGTCCAAGGTCATGTGGAATGCTGGTGTAAAAGCTGACAACGTCAATAGTGTATAGAATGTCTTCTGGAGTTAATGTTAGTGTTTCTAATATTCTCAAAAAATGAGTGGTATCTTTAACATATGTGGTTGTGGCTTGGATGATTGGCTGAAGAAAAAAATCTATGTACATCCCCAATGGTTGCAGAATGCTTTGCGTTGCGGCCACTATGGGCCTTCCAGGTGGGTTGTCTAATCGTTTATGTATCTTCGGCAAGGTGTATGAATGGGGCATTACAGGATGTGTGGTCAGTAGATATGCTTTGGTTTTGGTGCTGATCCATTCATCTTCTACTGCTTGTGCACCTCAATGTCAGAGGAACTTGTCTCCAAATCGATCAACAGGACATACAAACAAATATAAAAAAATAAACAGCCCATCGAGGCCCAGGACAATACGTTAGAAAGGAGCACACAGCTCCCCAACCCACTGTGGTAAGCATCGATGTGCACCCAACCCCAATACAATGGACAGTGCTGCCGGCACGATTTAAAGAGACCATTCAGCCAGGCACACCCCCACCGAATGCACCCGACCCAAATGGGGAATGGGAGGATGAGGAAATCCACAGCTGTGACTCGGATCTCTCACCAACATGGGTATCTACCCCGAGTAAGGGCAAAGGACCCCAATCCAAGAAAAGTAAAAGATCCACAAGGCCCAAAACATCACATGCAGCCCAGACACGCCCAACCATCAACACTGGTGGGCTGCCAAAAAAAGGGACCAAACTAACCCCAACTACCAACGGCAAAAAGCATCCAGCTAAATGCTTAACCAGGAAACTACCGAAACCCAAGGTCATTCCCAAAAGTATGGAGTACAAACCTGCTCTAACCCACACATTGAAAGACTTTTTTGGGAAACAATGTAAAAGAAAATACGACAAGATCCGTGAAATTAGTGACAGCAAAATGCTGGAAGTCGTTTGCAGTACAGAGGAGCCTGTAGAGACCCCAACCCAAAGGAAATAAACACGAACTTGCCTCCCTTTCTGCACCAAGTTGAACCAAGGCAGACGGACACCCCTATGAAGTCAGAACCGTTGGGGGTAAATCTTAAGATCTCAGAGACATTGGATTTGTATCACCTCCAAGTCACACCAACAAGGGGCTCTGCTCCAATCCAGGAAAAATGCCAGACTGGGGTAATCACTGACTCACATGTTAAGGACTCGCCCAGTGGTGTCCCTACCTCCCTGGCGTTTTCAGAACTGCCACTGAGCAAACCAGCCGCTCAGGAAAACCCCTGTCCATCTTCAATAGAAACCAGGGAGGACAATCCACCAGGAGTCATTCTGGACCAAAGTACAGCGGAAGAGAAACAGTTGAGCAGTCAGGAACACCCGGACCCCTCACTGGAGCAAGTTCAAGGGGAAAACCTCATGCTAAACAAGCTCCAAAAGGAACTCGAAGAATCAGCAAATCTGGTCCCTGTAAGTAAAATGCCTCAGCGTGCCAGAACCTCCAAAAAAGATCTTTTCATACCCTTGGCACCAACCCCTTCCAAAGCTAGAAGGTACAGTGATTTACCAGAAACACCTTTAAGAGCATGGCGACTCAATGAACTGTCAGAGTCTATACCAGCCGACTCGCCAAAGAAAAAGTTGGATATTCTGACCATCATGTCAGCAGTAACAGTGGCCCTCGCTCCTTTCACAAATCTGTATGACACCTTAAAGGACCACAGCACCATTTCAGCAATGATGCACTCCAAACTTCTCTACCTGGTGGGTTGCATAGCTGCCATGGAAAAACAACCAGAAAAAATCTGCGCACCCACAGCTCAACACGAATTTCCCAAAGATCAGAGGCAATCAACTCCAACAATCTCTAAAGAGATAGGATGCCAGACATCGTGCAACTTGAACAAATTTAATCAAGCACCTTCCCACACACCAGGTGACCTGGGGAGGGCCGACTACCAGACCCATAACCCACCTCAAAAAAAGCCAAGAGCAACAGAGAAAATTAAAAATCCATTGAGCAAAATCGAAGTCAGAGGTAAAAAAAAACGCCAACCAGAAACAAAGCGATCGTCAAACTGTGTGTGAAGGAAACAAACCAATACTGGCAGCGGGCCTCGACAAAGCTAACTCTAAGGAAAACGAATCACAGACGAATAAAGATTTTACAATCTTTACAGACCCCAAGGCCACACAACCTGACACCCCGAGGAGGGAAAAACATCTGGTTTTCCACCTACCTCTATCAGAAAAGAGACTGGCTGCAAAGCAATCTAAGAAGTCGGGCCAGAAAATAGGTTTGGATGTTACTCGCAATCTGATTGACACCGACCCTAACCTCATCAAGGAGGGAAATCCAGCAGTTCACATCGATCTGGTGGAGAGAACAAGCCCACTGAACACATCAAGATTGACAGAGGACCTCCTGATGGAAGAGGCCGTAATTAACTTAAGTCAACACTTAGACTTTCTCCTCGTGGTTATATCTGATAACACACCACCCCCAGTAAAACACAAAGCACAGTGTCACGAAACTTCGTTAACAGAATAAACCAGTGAGACAAAAGACAACTCTCCCTTTCTAACCTTGGAGGAACGCCATAAGAAGGTGACCCAAACTGGAAAACGGGGGTCGGATAGCCAAGTGCACACAGAACCCGTGACCTTCCTTGAAAGACTGCAGCGCCACTATTACTCAAAAGCACAAAGGTCCCCCAATCTCAGCTCCAGGAAACCATCAAGTAAATTCTCTGAAAATCCAAGATCCCAAGAGTGCGGCAGAGGACCTGATCCGCAAAAGAAGGAGGAAAAACGAAGTGGAGCGACGACCATAAAGATAAAGAAGACCGAAGTAGAGGCACCCCAAAAAAATCTAACATCCAAACAGCAAAGAGCCCCAAACCTGCCTTCATACTCGACCAAACGCGAGATAGCAGAGAATATGTTATCTTAAACAGAACAACAGTTATGAAACTGCTCCACAGTGTAACGAACCTTAGATCAGTGGAATCTAACGATCTAAAATTAGTAGAACCTACTCACGGAGGAAGACAAGCGACCTCCTACCTGTACATAACCTCTAGATCAGTAAAACAGAGGCTATGAGATTCCAAGAGAAATCTCTGGAAACTTGGTCATGAGCTGAGTGAAATCGAAGATCTAAGACATCAACAATCACAGGACCTTCATAGAAAAGGCCGCACAAACTGGAGCTTATCACAAAGAAAAGAAAAGACCAGTCGAAACAGATTACCATCTGACAATAGTCAAAATAAGCCTCATAAATCATAAATCTGGCTTTGTTGAAACACACACGACGAGTAGATCCAACGTAGACAAAGGAAACACCTCCCAACCCAATCAGGCAAAAAGACAAGAATCAACCCAAAAGCTAAATAAAGAAAGAAAGCCTGAGACTATTGAGGAAACCATATGAAGACCAACTGTGGCCCTCTGACATTAATAAAAGTAACATTCTCGCAGACCATCGATAAAGTCCCCAAACAGCCGACTGAAGGGGGTAAGCTCAACCCCCTGCAGAATCTATGGACATGGCTCCCGAAGTCTTTGGCACTTCAGAGAAAATAGCAACTCAAGACCACCCAGCTACACAAATCGACAACTCAACTAACCCGCAGCAATGAAACCTCAAGATTGGGATCATGGAATACACAAGGTTTCTCTAACCTTATGGTTCTGGGAGATGTAAATTTGAACTCCTTTGATATTCTGTGTCTTCAGGAGACGTGGCTTACAAAAAAGGCCACCTTAGACTGTTTTGACTTAGTCCTCGCTCCGGCAAAAAAAGGACTTAAAGGGCGTCCATCTAGAGGCCTTTTAACTGCGACACATTCAGGGAAAGGAATGAAAATGATCAAAACTCTAGCTTCCACTCTATTCCTATTAACTGTCCAAGTGAAGTGGAACTGTTGGAATCCGGAACAAGAAAAGCTATTGATGGTTTCTGCAATAATCATGAATACCTACTGGAATCCAGACGCCATCACTGACGACGACTTCTTGGACATGATAGCGAAAGAAATAGATCACTTATACATTGATCACGAAGAACCTCACCTTGTTATCTGTGGGGATCTAAATGCAGTTAGTAAAACAAAAGAGACTTCATGGTCTTCGGGGACCTCGTCAGAGCTGCGTGGCAAAGCATGGATCTCACTGATGAATTCCAGAGACCTAGTAAATTTAGACACCATCTGTGCCCACACTAACCATATTCCATCCTGGGAAGGCCGTAGTTCATGGGCTACAATTGACTATATCTTTGCCTCAACTCCTCAGCTCCAGACTATCACCTCATTCAACATTACCAAAACTCCGGCCAGCGACCACAATCTATTGAGCATAACGTCGCCATCTACTTCGGAAGGAAAAGTCATGCCAAATTCAAACTTGGCCATTAACCCAAAAGGAAACCGCATTTCACTAGGTGCAAACAACATCATTGCCCTGACCAACACCTATGCAAATTTGGGAACATTGAGAGCGCATAATCACGATCCAGACTACCGTTTGCTGCTTAACATCTTCAAAAAACCCAAACTGAATCAAGGCACGGCAACAAAGAAACCCACCCACAATTACGACCAAACAACTGGTCGCAAAGAGACGTCCTTAAAGGAAACTGAGAAGACCATTAGCCAGCAATAGCTCAGAGGCAAATAGACAAGCCCTATCTGACGGCCAAAGGATTACAAGACCTGGCTAAAATCCTATCGCCTCTCCCTGTACCAAACGGACTCGGAGGAGATGCTCAGGGTCATCTGCAGCAAAAATACACGCACATTTTGGGCGCTGATCAATGCAACTGAACGATCTACGAGCGACTCACTAATTAACAGCATTGGTGAAGACACCTGGATCACACATTACAAAAGTCTGTTTTACGATTCATCTGAAACCGCCCCAAAATCGGAGGAACAAGATGCATCTCCTTAAGTGGACCTCCGAGACAGACAGGACATTCTGGAAATGTTAAAGAAACTCAAAAACTCACGTGCCCCAGGCCCGGATGGACTGTCGAATATGCACCTGAAACAGCATCCAGCGGAATGCTATCTGTTCATTAGTCAAGTCTTCCAAAGATCAGCAAAAGCAAAAAAACTACCAGACTCCTGGACCACCTCGGTAGTAGTCCCTATCTTCAAAAAAGGCAACAGAGACGATTCCAAGAACTTTCGTCCAATTGCACTTTTGGATGTGATCGACAAGGTCTACGGATCCATGCTGTTACGTAAATTCCAATCATGGTCGAGCACGGCACCTTGCGAGGACCCATTCCAGTCTGGCTTCAAGAAAAATGCAGGTACCAACACTAATATATTAACCCTGAGCATTCTGAAGAATAAAACACTGGCAGGGGGCAATCAAATCTTTATGGCCTTTATCGATCTAAGTCAAGCTTTCGATCAATTAGACAGAGCAAGACTGTGGAGAAAACTAAAAAATTGGAACTGTCCGGCTGAACTTTTACAACCTATGAGGGCGCTCCACAATAACACCAGGATAAAAGTCCACTTAAACCAGAAGCGATAACCACAAATCGAGGGGTCAAACAATTCTACCCTTTGGCCCCAGCTCTCTTTGTGGCTTATATGGGAGATTACAGAGAATTTGAGGAAAAAATCAGAGCCTTTCCACCACAACTGGGCCATGTCAAAATATCCAGGATTTTATACGCGGATGATGGTATCCTTTTAGACCAGACCCCTATCGGTCTACAGAGACAGCTTACTAACTTTGCCGAATACATCACTGAAAATCACTTAGAAATTAACAAATCGAAAACCAAAATACTATCATTTGGGAAAGGGAAAGGCAAAGTAGACAACTTTGTTTGGCACTTGGAAGGCCAACGGATTGAGAAGGGTATAGATTTCAAATACCTGGCCGTCATGATAGACAACTCTCAACATGACAACGCCATGCAAAACTATCTGCAAAACAAAACGAAGAGCCTACTATCTCAGGTGAAAGCTATTGACAAGAGGTTTGGCCGCTTCTCTCTAACGCCAGTCATAGACTTCTACAAAGCCAAGGTTGTTCCATAACTCGTATATAGCGCAGAAGCCATGCCAGAGCTGCCTAAGAAGATCTGGCTCACACTTGAAAGCAACTTTTGGCGGAAAGTGTTGAACCTGTCGACCTCAACACCTATGGTCTTGATAAGGCGCAAACTGAGCCAGCTGTCATTACAATCGGTGGTTGAAAGAAACCCATTGATGCTGTTCAAGAAACTCCTGCTGGAAAATAGTCCCAAGCTACTAGAGACAATCAAAAACGAGCTGACCGGGGGACACTGTACAGTCCTAAACCACTGGTCCATCGATCAAGCAGGCAAATTAGAAACAATCCAATGCTCCAATCAAGATTTGATCGAGAACCCAACTAGGATCCACACAAAAATGAATGAACAAGACTGGATCAACACATGTGAGCAAGCTGGAACCTATAAATTGACCTCGCTTTTCCCATATGTGCCTCAGAAACTACACACATTACAACCTTTCGTGGGCAAATACCCCAATCGGAAACTGAGGAACACCTTCTTAAAAGCTTGCCTCAGCCTGCTGCATACGAACGAAATTCTTGCCATCCGTGGGCAGTCAACGTCAAACAAATGCAAATTTTGTAAAAACTCAAACAATGTTGAAACAATGAGACATTTGCTCCTATCATGTCCCGGAATGGAAAACATCAGACAAGCTTACCCGAAAACCCATCCTGGCCTCGGCATACATCTTCGATGAAGACGCTTGGTGGTCAAGATTGATCGGAGGACAGAAAACAGTGTGGGTAACAGCAACTGCCAAAACAATGGACTTAATTTTGACTTCACCCGTTCAAGAAAAACAGACTTAAATGCACAGTAGATGAATGCAATAAAGATTTATTCTTGTAAAAACCTTGAAGGTTAATCAAGTATAAAAAAAATAATAATAATAATAAATAAATGTCAAAGGGTCTTACTCTATTTGGAAAAAAAGAAGGAAAGGAAGTGTCAATTGATAATATCGTTGCTGTTGAACAGCATGAAAATCGACGAGAACAGCAAGAGACTAATGACAATCAAATGAATAAAGATTGTATGATATGATATGATATGATCGTTTATTTATATAGCGCCTATACACAATGTGTTTCAAAGCGCTTCAAGGCAAGGGAGGGAACAAGGGAAAATACAACCACATTCCTACAGGCCATGAACAGTAAGAATGTGAAATTAACTATCGTACTCGGCCTGACGACATTTCAGATAGTGCAAAAGCTAAGACATAGATAAGGAAGGGAGGGGGAGAGTGGGAAGGAAATGGAAACAGACAGGCGACTACCGTACTAGGCCTGACGACATTTCTGGTAGAGCCGGAGAAAAACAAAAGGTGAGGGAGAGGGGTGCAGAAAGGGAGGGGAGGAACAAAACAAGCTACTATCATACTAGGCCTGACGACATTTCAGATAGTGCTGGAGGGGTCGTGGGGAGGAAAAAAACAGTAATGGGAGGGTGGAGGAAACAGACGAGGTTGCTATTATATTAGGTCCAGGGACAATTCTGATAGAGTAAGTGCATAGAAGAAAGTAAGGGGAGGAGATAGGAAAAGGGAGAAGGTAAAGGAGGAGAGAAAAGAGAGTAAGCAGTCAAAAAGAGTGGAGAAGCAAGAGTGGAGAGCGAATACAATTGCAGAAGTCAGTAGTAACACATAATGTTGCAAGCCAAGATACAAGATGAAGATGGGAACAGCATGATTCAGGGTCACCATGAGTACAAGATGCAAAGGAAGTCCAGCATGAGAGTTGAGAAAGAGTGACACACCGTGAATGAATGAAATCCATAAAAGTCAAATCCAGCATTGGCCACAAGACAGTGATGGTGAAGGAAGGCACCAGGTGGCCGGGGCTTGCTAAGTGGTGAAAAAGAGCAGCAGGCAGGAAGGTACCAGGTGGGCGGGGCTTAGGCTAGGTGACCTAGATCCACTTGCACCTGCTCCCCATCTGCAAAGGAAAAGAAGCTGGAGGGCTCCTTAACTAGGGAAACAGAGCGGCAAGCACGAAGGCACTAGGTGGCCGTGGCTTGCTAAGTGGTGAAAAAGAGCAGGAAGCAGGAAGGCACCAGGTGGGCAGGGCTTGCTAAGTGGTGAAAAAGTGCGGCAAGCAGGAAGGTACCAGTTGGGCGGGGCTTGCTAAGTGGTGAAAAAGAGTGGCAGGCAGGAAGGCACTAGGTGGGCGGGGCTTAGGCCAGGTGACCTAGATCTACTTGCACCTGCTCCCCATCTGCAAAGGTAAAGAAGCTGGAGGGCTCCTTAAGTAGGGAAACAGAGCGGCTAGCAGGAACGCACCAGGTGGGCGTGGCTTGCTAAGTGGTGAAAAAGAGCGGGAAGCAGGAAGGCACCAGGTGGGCGGGGCTTGCTAAGTGGTCAAAAGAGCAGGAAGCAGGAAGGCACCAGGTGGGTAGGACTTGCTAAGTGGTGAAAAGGAGCGGGAAGCAGCAAGACACCAGGTGGGCGGGGCTTGCTCAGTGGTGAAAAAGAGCGGCAGGCAGGAAGGCACCAGGTGGGTGGGCTTAGGCCAGGGGACCTAGATCCACTTGCACCTGCTCCCCATCTGCAAAGGAAAAGAAGCTGGAGGGCTCCTTAAGTAGGGAAGCAGAGCGGCAAGCAGGAAGGCACCAGGTGGGCATGGCTTGCTAAGTGGTGAAAAAGAGCGGGAAGCAGGAAGGCACCAGGTGGGCGGGGCTTGCTAACTGGTAAAAAAGAGCGGCAGGAAGGAAGGCACCAGGTGGGCGCGGCTTAGGCCAGGTGACCTAGATCCACTTGCACCTGCTCCCCATCTCCCTGATCTGAATGACTGCAATAGAGACAGAGACAGTGATAGAGCGTCTCGGATCGGAATACACCCCAAATCTTAGTGGGCAAATATCAGGACACATTTCAGCAATTCAACATGAGGGATATCAAGTGAAGATAACTGCAGGGGCAATATTTCACTTGCAGAACAGCATTTTGCCCATCCTATGCAACTCTATGACACCATTTGTCAAGCTATATGAGGCTATACATGACACACTGAAAGATCGAGCTACATTGTTAGCTATGTGTCATACGAAATTGATATATTTTGAAGGCATAGTCAATAAAGTTAATGTGAGATTGGACCAAGAAGCTGAGAAGTCTTTAATGTGGTAAAACAGGCTCTGTGATTTAGAAAGGAGAGAGGAATCGGATGAGGTTGCCCCGATGGCAGCTGTCCTAGAAAACTGCAAACGGATGGGTCAATTAACAAGATCAGAGCCAATAGTAAAGTCACAAACAAAAGTTTTGACTGAAATTCTCTCGAGCATGTTAAATCTCAGGGGAAAAACTTAAACTTCAGAAATTGCAATCCATGAAAACAAACAACTGTCAATTGCCACTAGTGAATTGGAATCCTCGAGTCAGGTGATCTTGAATTATCCAAAATACTTAAGGACACTAGGGCGGATAACCTGAGTCTTTCTAACTTTGGAACAAAAAAGAACAAGTCGTAAGACCAATGGATACATAAATTTACCTCATGCTAAATCAAAAAGCCAATTAAGTATGGACAGAGTGATAAGATCAAGTCCTAAGACAATTAATGATATGGGTATAACCAATCTGATATCCATTGAAAGAATTCTCTAATCACAAGATGAATTGATATTAAATCGCAGAAATGTAGCAAAATGATTACATCACAGTCCTAAACTTCGAGATGTCACATCGGAAGATATTAGGACTGTACAATTTATTACTGAAAGATGCATGGATTGGGTGATATTGCATCTTGCATCACCTTTAATCATGCATAGTTTATTAGAATCTGCAACTGACTTCTTACCATTAGGATTTGAGGTAAGAAGCTATGTGAATATTCAGGAAGAGCGTCCCAATTCCAAAGATCAAATGAAGCAACATGTTTGGGAGTAAAAAAGCAAGTTGTGCATGACGCCAAGTCATTGTAATTAACACCAGAAGTACACTGGAAACGTGAAATGAGAGAACAGCCCCACATACAGACCAAAGTCAACTTCGCAACTGAAACACTATCCCAAAGGAAGACCACCCAAGATGAAAGATTATGTGAAAGTTTGGAGGAACGTGAGTGGGTTTGGATTGTTTCAGCCCTGGCCAATAAGATTGAAGATTAGGGTCAGGAGAAAACTGGAAAAAACAATATGAGCATGTGATCCTGGAATTCTTGAGGATTCTATCCTCTTTTCAATAATGGAATCTTGGGCCTTGAAAAGTATGATATTATTTGCATACAGGAATCCTGGCTTAGGCAGACTCCCACTTGCGTTGGATACTCATGCTATCTAAATCCTGCCAAAAAAGGATTGTCAGGCAGACCCTTTTCGGGACTCCTTACACTAATCAAAACTGGCTCCAGTCTTGTTATAAAGGAGATTAGGAATCCCAACATTTTTTGCCAAATTCTTATATTAAATAGAGCAATAGAGATAAGCAGTGAACCTCAAACATTGATTATCTTCAATGTATATCGAAGCCCAGAGTTGTGAAATTTTGAGATTGTTCCTACAGTTATTATGAAGGAATTTGACGATGTAATCATCAAAAATCGGAAATTCTCAGTAATAATATGTGGAGACTTAAATATATAGTTACTTGGTACTAAATGAGACGTCATAGACAAGCATCTGCTGGGAAAAAATGCACATGAATGGATGCAAGACATTGAATTCAGAAACTTATATTTACTCAATGTCCAGGCAAGAGGGGATATCCCCGGACAATCTACATGGTCCAATGGTAAAATAAAAGGGCATTTGGACTATATACTTGTCTCAAAGAACTTTCTGGAAGTAATATCACAATTTTGTGTCAAAAAGATGACAACAAGTGACCATAATCTATTGGAATTGACATGGATGGAACACACTACAAAGGAGCTACAAAAAACAATCAACACCATCGAAGTCACGCAAGGCCATAATATGATTAGAATGAAAGCTAGTGATATTGAATCTATCACTAACTCGTTGAGCAAAACCAACGGAGATTCAGCTAACAACATAGAATATGCATAATTGCTATCAAGCTTTAAGGAGACAGCAAGGAAGTGTGAGAAGGCCTTGTTTGAACATGTCCATTTATACAACACTGTAGTAGTGGAAGCTAAAAATAAATTGCGATCGGACATAAGGGCCCTTGGACAGAAACGGGATCTAGATATGTTAGTCGTTCTGAAAGCAAGAAGGCACAAGTATACAAATTGGCTCATAGCTACTAAATGTCTCAGAGCCCAACACGATGCTGAAACCATAATGAGAACGATCACGAAGCAGAATACTAGACATCTGTGGGAACTGTTAAATAACAATGGCAGATTCCAAGCAAGTCTACTTATCTCAAATGTATCTGAGGATAAGTGGATAGCTCATTATTCTGACTCACCAAACCAATGGCAATTCAATTCGGACATAGAAGACATTGTGATAATGATTGGTAGATTAAATGCATCGTGAGCAGCAGGACCGGATGAGTTAACCAACTGCATCTTGAAAGAAACCCCTGATCTCTGGGCTAAATTCATAACGATGGTATTTAAAATAATTATACAACACCAAAGAATTCCATCCTCATGGACTAATGCAATTGTAGTCCTGATATTCAAAAAAGGAGAATGAGAGAATCCTTAGCATTATCGGCCAATTGCCCTGTCCGATGTCTTGAGAAAAATATTCAGCTCGATTTACTAGGGGAATTAACCACATGGGCAAAGGAAAATGGGCTTTTAGATCCATGTCAGACAGAGTACATCAAGGGAATTGGAACAACTTTGAATCTCTTTATTCTTAAAATGTTGAAGCTGGGGATGCTACAAAGAAAAACCAAACACTACTTGGCATTCATCGATTTCGAGCAAGTATTCAATAGTGTGCATAGGAACAGACTGTGGCACAAATTAAAAGAATGGCAGTGTCCGCCAGACTTATTAGAGGCTATTGTGATGCTATATTTCGACTCTACCATTCAGATTAGGTTAAACAATCAAGGTGATGTTACAGCAAAAATAACAGCATATAGAGGGCTAAAGTAAGGCTGCCCTCTTGCGTCTATTTTCTTCAACCTATTTCTATCAGACCTTCTGGAATCTCAGAATATTGTTGCATGATTTCCGCCAAAAATAGCTAATCAACACATTGCGTGGATTCTTTACGCGGATGACATCGTCGTTATCTACCAGACTAGAATTGGATTGCAAAGAAGGTTGAATGCCTTCGTAGAGTACTCCACTGTCAATAACTTGAGGATAAATATAAAAAAGTTAAATCCATCGTATATCTGGGCATCCTTTTCAACTGTAATATAAATGAGAAGGAATAGCCTGATCTATTGCGCACTAAAACTAGAAATCTCGCTGTAGAGGCTACATTCATAATCATCAAATATGGAAGGTACATACTTATCCCGATGATTGTATTTTACCAGCAGATTAATGTCTGTACTAACATATGGAGCGGAAGCCCTGCTAAACCAGCTGTGGAAAATATGGTCAATTTTGAAAGGCCTCTTCTGGAGTAAGGTACTGTGTATACCTAGAGGATTACCAATTAGTTCCATCAGATATTAACTCGGACTGCAGTTAATGGAATCCCAAGTACTATGGAAATCCCTATGCTTGCTAAGAAAATGCATATCAGAAGATCACTCTCCATCCTTTGAAATATTAAGAACAGAAAAGAGTGGAAGAAGAGAAGAGCTGCTGGATCTTTGGAAGGACAAGTGCCTATGTTGGCTCCAAGAAATAGGAGCAACAATGGACATGTTGAAAATGAATTCGGACTTGGCAAAAAGAAAACTAAAAGATCATGACCGGATCCAAATGCAAATGAAGAAATCTGCAATGAGCATCTTGAATATTATTGAAAGACAAGCCCTAAATGAAATACCTGGCTACTCGAAGCAATTTCCATCAAGTCACTACCGGGACATGTTCCTGAGATTTAGACTCAATATTCTACCGATGGGTGAAATTGTGTTCCTCTGGAAGAAACATCCATATGACATCCCATGGTGCAGATTCTGCAAGACAATGCAAGTGTCCAAAACTTATTGGCATCTTCTGATTGGTTGCCCACCCTTGAGACATTTGAGAAGATCTTATCTGAGAAACTTTGTTACTAGAATGCCTTTGTTATCTGCAGATGAATGATGGGAAAGGATTGTAGGTGGATTGGATGTGAGCCTAACCCTAGCAGTGATGAAACCTTTGGGGAAAATATTGGAAAATGGTTAATTGGAATGAAGTTGCTATATCATGGGAGGAAAAATAATCACTTTTAATTGAGGGATTGACTTTGACTTTATGGATGATGGAAGTTGATGATGTACTATATGTATTTAAATGGTTTGTATAAACCATATTAAATTAATACAAAATATTTTTTTTAAATCTTCCTACCAAACTTATTTTAGGGGCTTGTATTTTTTTATTATTGCTTTGATTATGAGGGATGAAAATTGGTGCAATCCTTTGAGCCTTGTCCTTCTCCCCCTTTGTCCCCCTTTCTCCCCTTGAGTGTCTGTTTTAAAGCCAGCTTTCAGCTGTGTGCTATCAGCCCCAATCACTAACTGAGGAACTAGCAGTGGGACACCCCCTCCCGGAGTAACTTTCCTGCCCACTCCCCAGCTAGGGGGAGGCTGCAACATTGCATGAACAACTTGTGGTGTCAGTATTTCAGGGGAGTCTTGCTGCAGACTGTCTATGGCACACGTACATTGTAGCGTACAGCTCCAATTGGAATCCAGGTTGGCCATTAGGCAATCGGTAGGAACAGCCGAGTGCAGTAGACAAGTTAGACTTCTGGTGCGGGCCAATTTTATGCACCGGAGTAAACGGTTATGTGATGGCTTGGATCGCCCAGCTTAGAAGCGTCAGGGGGCCAGAAGCCCAGAGGCCATAGGAAACACAGGTAACACACTCTGTGCACTCTGCGTCACTCCGCTTGCAGGGGGTGATTTTTAGCACAGTTCCTCCTCCTCCAAAATTGAGCACATAGAAAGACTGCTACAACATGTCCACCAGACACAGTGAACGCACTATGTGCACTCCTTCAATAATCTCCAACACACCTCGACAAGCCCATGCTTTCCAGCACAGCCCACATCTCCAACAACACACACAATGACCCTGCCGGTTACAAGAAACACCCACCCCCCTTACATTCCACAAAATCTCTTTCAACGCCAGGCCAGTCTCTAAAAACAAATTTAACATCTTTGACCTTATCTTGGATGAAAATCCAGACATTCTTTTCATCACAGAGGCTTGGTTTGCTGACGACTACGAACCCATTGCACTCAAGCCCTTTCTCCCTGGCTACAACCTGACTGCTCCAAACAGCTCAAGAAGAGGGTGTTGCAAACACACACCAAATTCCAGTGCTTATCAAGGGCACCATAGCCAGCAGCACTGGCCAGCAGCACCATAGACAGCAGCACTGATTATGAATCCCTACTTGTGCAATTTCAATTCTTCCCCTCCACCTCCTACAGCTTCCCACTCATGGATAGACCCCTGACAACAAAAATACTTTGCAGACACACTCAGTAAAGCCATGTCAACCACCCTCAACATACACCCAGAAATCATCATTCCACATCTGGGTTGACTGCCCTTCTAACCCCATGACCCACTCTCTCACAGATAACCTAGAAGCCTTCAACCTAACACAACACATTTCTCTGCCTACCCACACTGCAGGCCAGACCATTGATGCAGTTTTCAGCACCACAAACACCAGCTCCATTCTGACTCCACACCAGAACATGGACATATCACTCAGCGATCTTCTTCTCAGCAATCTTCTTCTCCTTGCCATCTTGAACCCCAGCCCCTTCCTGAAGCCAAGCCCTCCACCAACCTCTACCCCCCCACTCATCCCACTCTGGAACAAAGTCGTAATCACACGCATTCTAGCCAAGTCCCTCCTCAACTCACTTGCAGTACTCTCCCTTGAGGAAGCCCCCGCCCATACTCTTTAACCACTGGCTATCCAGCACCCTCAAACCCAGCAAAAAGGACCTCTCAGAGATCAGGCCCCACTACCAGATGGTAGACCATCCACCTCAAATCCCTGAAAACACTCAAGCACCATCTGGAATGGACCTGGAGAACCTACCCCTCCAAACCAAAGCCCCCTGGCAAGACTTACAAGGGCCTGCAGATCAGAAATCATAAATACCAAAAAAAAAGCATTCAATGGGAACAGAATCTTGAACTCACAACCCAAGAAAGGAACTGCATAGAATCATCTCTGAATTCAAATCTCCAGGCTGCTCATCCCCTCCTCCACATAACTCCCAATACCTATGCAATACATTATCTGAAAATGTTCACATCGCTATGGACAGACATACTCTAAAATAGCAATACTACACCGGCCCTTTCCCCGTCCACCTCTCATTTCCTGATCCAACCCCTCAGCCCCCCTGAGAAAACCTTAGCCTCTTTCGCCTCTATCTCACAGAGTTCCCCTCACTTGTAGCACAAAGCCGCCGATCCAGTGCCCCTGAGGACCCCTGCCCACCCACTTTCCTCAAAAACATCCTAACCTCAACCTGCGCAGGCAGTATTTCATGCTCAATCCTTAACCAATCCCTTACAACAGGAATCTTCCAGAAGCCATCAAAACCTCCTATATCAAACCCGTCCTCATAAAACTTGTGCTCGACTCACTCCTTCCCCAGAACTACCGACCCATTTTCAATAACCGTTACATTTGCCAAACTCATGGAATGCACAACTTAAAAACAACTGTGCGACTTCACTGAAGAAAACAACCTCCTAGACCTTGCCCAATCTAGTTTCAGACGCCTCTGAAGAACTGAGTCCTCCCTAGTGTCCATTTGGGATGACTTACAGCGGATGCAGAAGGATGCACTGTCCTCATTATCCTTGACCTTTCTGCTGCCTTTGATACTATTGACCACACCATTCTCGTAGACAGGCTACACTCTTTAGAAATCAAGGACATTGCCCTCACATGGACCTTCTCCTTCATCTCTAATCTCTCTCAAATCATGGTCCTCAGCCCTTTCACCTCTGCATCCGGCCTGGTGCTGAAATCTCCCCTCCTCTTCAATATATATCTCAGCCCACTCCCTGCACTCATATTCTCCCATAATCTCACCTGGAACAATTATGCAGGCGATACCCAGATCATCCGTAAATTCCCAAATTCACCAGGCCACTCCCATCCAGATCTGTCATCATGCCTTGCGGATAATGACCACTGGATGATGACCAACCACCTCATTCTCAACCATGGGGAAAAAAGAAATCCTAGTCTGCGGAAATACCATGCTCCTTCCCCAACCTATCCCCCGGCCTCAATCTCTTGCCCCCCCCTTGCCCGCCGACCACCTCCATTACAGTAAAAACCCTTGGATGCACGCTGGACATGGATCAATCCCTCTCCCAACACCTCACCTCCTGCTTCTTCCACCTGCGCATCCTCAGGCTTATCTTCCCATACATCACCTATCCTCACCAAATCTCTGCCATCCTCACCATCATCCTCTCCCACCTAGATTATGCAATTTGCCTTTACATATGTGCTCCAGCATTCCAACTTAGGAAACTGCAAAGGATCTAAAACACAGTGGCCCGCCTGTTCATTGGCCTCCATCTCAGAGAGCGCATCAGCCCCACACAGAGTTCTCCACTGGCTCCCTATTGGTCGATGGGCTACCTTTAAAGCCATGTGCATTACTCACAATGCCACCCACAATACCGGGCCGGAATTCCTGCAAGAAAAGGTCACACGCTACCAACTCCCCAGGACACTAGATCTGGTGCAGAATTTCTCCTGGTTATCTCCCAATATAACTGCACCAGACTGAGCAGATCTTCCTTCTCTGTCAAAGCTCCCACCATCTAGAACTCTCTACCCCTCCACATCCGCAGCATTGATAATCACCTCGCATTCAGAAAGACCCTGTAAACCTTGTTTTTCCTTCCTCCCCTTGAAAACCCCTCCCACTCTATGCTGTGATTGCCCCTCGCACACAAACAGTGGCCCAGACCCAACAAAACACCACTCTTTCAAACCATTATAGATACCGGCAGCGTGCATAGCAGCACATCATGATAAATGCACCTTCTCCCCCCAAAAAAGATCATACATCAACCCCTGTCCCTCCTCCCCCCACCCTGCCCGTCCCTTCAGGACCCCCACCCCACCCCGCCCTTCCTTGCAGGGACCACCAACTATATTACAACTCCTGTAAATCTGAGTGCACCTTGGATGGGGTCACTTAAAGGTTTCTGGACAGAATGCTCATTCAGAATGACCATTGAAGATAGCAATGGTAGCAGGATCAGTTGAACTGGGAACATCTATGGTCGCGCACTTAGCTGTATGTCCCTACCTAATTATCAATGGGCTTACCCAAGCATTCAGAAGGCTCGACTCATAGGTCTAACTGGGGGTAGTGCGGGAATGCACCAGTTCAACCGGGGCTATTGGGCATGAAACGCACTTTAATGATTTTGAGGGTAGACATAGAGCTACACTTAGACGGTTCTTCCCACTTAGGACATAGGTGGCAAGATCTATTAATTTATCTCCTATCGCACTCAAAAAATGCCACCATCCACGTCCTTACCAAAGTTATTATGCTAACATCACCAGAAGATGCACCCGAAGAACCAGTCTATCGTCTGGAGAGACCTATGAAAATGACACTGAAGAAAAAGATCAGTCTGAGTTTAAGATATAGCTTGTTCAACTTTAGTATCCCTGTCCTCATCCACAGAGCCCCCAGTAACAAAAAAGAGGATTCCTGTGCTCATTTGTATTAACCTACAATACAATAGAATACAGCAACCGTTTTGCAATCCTGCACCATCAGAGTGCTAGGGAAAAAGGGTGGACCTGAGGTCACGAGGCACTGTGCCTCAAAATATACTGACCTGATGTCATGACCGTCTGGGGCACATAAATGTGTCAGACAGAGCTGACACCAAGGAGTGATGCACCTACTGGTGGCAGAAAAGTTTCCAAAGTGCATAAGATTATCATAGATGTGGAATCTGTGGAAGGAACATCTATTAGAGCATTACCTCTTCACCTCATACATCTGCCCTGAATCAATCTAGTTCTCTGGAACCTCCCTGCTCTATCTCTGGCTAGAAAGGGTACCCGCTTTCCTCCCACCTCATACTTAGGGCTTGAAGTTATAGTTCCCCCTCTAACTTCTCTTCATGCTCCCTAAACCATAATGGTTCTATCTACTTCCAACCTCCACATTTTCTCCTCTCCAGATAACTTTCCCTCTCCAAACTCCTCAATAACTGTCTATCTCCAGATGTTACAATCTAACAATTCTTTTTCCAACCTCTTTCTCTTCAATAATTCTCCCTCCAGCCTCAATACTCACACTCTCCAGAGGGTAGCAATGTATCCTTCCAACATCCTCAATAACTCTCTCTCCAGATGGCACCAATAATTCTTGCAACCACTGAAATACTTTCCCTGAAACATCTACATAACTCTTTCACCAGATGGCAACAAGTTTTCCTTCAACCTTCCCAAAACTCTTCTTCCAACCTCAAAATCTTTCCTCCCAGATCCCCTCTTAATAGACCTTTAGCTCACCAATCCCCAGCAAGGACCTTTCTCAAGCTCCTTCTCCGACACCCCACCCTCTTTCTTTGAGCAAGCTGGTTTGTATAGTGTCCTTACTTCCCTTGTGTGGTACTTAGGGATATGGACTGCCTTTGTGTAGTGTAAAATGGGCTGGGTTGGAATTGGGCAATGTGCCTGGGATCATGTGGGCTGGAAAGGGGTGGAAATAAGTATCTAATATTAAGGCCTTCTGCTTTTGTGGTGTACAGAACTACCCTGGAGACGTGGGGGGTATCCTATCAACTCCTTTGGAGTTGTGCTAGAATTGCCTGCTTCAAAATGTGTCCCTTTGTTTTTTCAACATGTAAATTGAAAGTCAGAAAAAACCTTGATACACAAGCAAATCTGTTTGGTGTTACTTTAACTCTTCCTTTGCTGGGAAGTTCCAGCTTTGTAACACCTGAAAAGCAAGCATGGAGGGGGAACACATTTTGTCATTTTCTTCATGCCATTCTTCTCAGGTGTTGAGTGTAAATTTGTATCAGCATGACTCTGCCCATCTACTCACTCATGCTCTCAAATGTTTCCTTTGGCAGCAATGCCAAAGAAAGAAATGTGTTTACCGGTGTATTAGGAATGTTGCAACTGTTTTCCCCTAAAGTGAAAATAATGAATTCCTATGCTAGCTGTTTGTAACTAGATCAGGAGCTTGAATGGCTTTCTTTTTTTTTTTAGGTGTCGCTTTATTCAACAGCAAACATATAATACACATAACCAATTCATAACTTTTTACAAAAACAGTCAATGTACAGTCAAATCGATTAACTTATCCCACAATGTACAACAATGTAAAACACAAGATTTAGTATATATCCTGAAATTTCCTCCAAATTCCCTCAAACATGTTCACATTACTTCATCTCCTGAAGATCACTAATTCAATACTTGACAGTGCATGCATCTCGGAGATACAGTCAGATGGCAACGGCATCGTTTGTGATCTCCACACCCGCAGTAACAACTTTTTAGCAACCAATGCCCCCCTGAACAAGAATTTATTTGGTGACTGTGTAAGATCGTCCAACAAATTGTCCCCACCCAAAATCATAGTTTTAAAATCTAGTGCGATATCAATCCCTAACACACATAAAAACATTCCACATTTATCAGACCAAAATCCACGCACTCTAGGGCAGTGCCATAACATGTGCTCCAATGTACCAACCTCACTTAGACACTTCCAACAATCAATAGAGTCAGACATTCCACGTCTCATCAACTTTTCCGGGCTCCAGTAAACCCTATTCAATATTTTGATCTGTCTAGATCTTTCACCTAAATTCAATGAACACAGACTCACATTGCCACACATTTCCATCCACCCCACTTCTGTGATATCGTATCCCAGCCGATGACTCCATTCTTCCCTCAAATGCAAATTTTCTTTATAGTTACAAACAATATACTTATATACCTTGCTAGCAAGTCCTCCCTCGCCTGGTTTTCTCGCCATAGTCAACAGTTCCACATTCAGATCTTCCTCCCACTTTACCTTTACAATACTTCTTTTCAAGTGTGTATAATCATACTCTGAAATATTTTAAATTTGCTATTTCTCACACACCTCTCCCCGATAACCATTTTCCCTTCTGCCAGATATCACCAATCCAGTAAATGCCAGCCATAAACCAATCCACCCAAAACAACATCTTTCTTTTCTCCTTAACAGCCAAATTTAACCCAATTGAAGCATTAGGTGAGTGCAAATCGTCAGTTCCCACAAATTCGTACAATCTTTTCCAGCTCTTCCTCAAATACTCAGTAATGGGATTCCACTGTCTCACTTTACTAGTCGTTGTCAGGTAACAGTGGACCCACCAACCCTTTCTCAGCTATTGTCCAATCATTTGATTCCACCCCTAGAAATGGAACAATAAACTGACAGGAATAGGCCAAATAATATGCACACAAATGTGGCTTTCTATGAGAAATAATATTAAGTGTTGATGTATCCTCAAGGTAATGTACTTGACCCTCTTTCCACGGTGGTCCTTGGTGTTTGTGGGGTTAGACATGTTCTTTTGATTACGTCCTGCCTTAGTGTGGAGACTCAGTTGAGGTGTCTTAGAGATCTATGTGCACCTTATCTGGATCCAGAATCCACTAACAGAGGGTGACCCCCACACCTTTTGCTACTTCACTGTTCATCCCCAAGTTTAGGCAGGGGACTTCATCACACCTTCTTTGCAAACATGTTAGCATCAAAAAAGGCTCACAGAGAGGGCTCATTCTTCTGGGTTAAAGAAAATGTGAGTTCTAAAGAGGGTGCCTCTATCCCCCAAGGGACAGGTACCTACTCACCAAAAGTGTCTGACTGATCCTGCTTGGTTCCATAAGGTGGATTTCGACCACTGCGCCTATAGAATTTCTGAGTAAAATGTCAAAACTCAAACCTGGCTTCCCCTATTTCTATATCCTGTAGCACTTCAACTTCAAGTTGGAAGGTACATTTCACACATCATTTGAGTTTTGGAGTGCTTACCAAGAACTATGAAAGCATTAGAGGTATGTATAAACAAATGTAGTTTCAAAACTGGACAAAAATCCCTGTCAATCATTCATGCCCAACATCAGTTCCATTTTTCACTGTGACGCCAGATTTGGGAGCATTCCTTCCTTATGTAGGTCCCTTCTGGTAGCTCAACAGGTCTCAAAGAGGATAGCTCAGGGGCATCATGATCACCTTGGAAGCAAGACAATGCGGAGCAACACAGGTTCGATCCCTGGGTCCGTGCTTAGAAACCTCTGCCTATTAAGCACATCATAAATAACCAATTATAATATAATAACTCTTAGGCCTATGAGAGCTAGGCCTTGCCCCAATGGTGGAATTTCCAAATTATTAACAATGTACAAAGCCATCCCTGCTGAGTCTGGGGTGGCTTTTGTAGGTACCTGGGACATCCTGGTTGTTCTGACCTTGTATGCTCTACTGACAGAAGGTCTTAGGTAGGCTTTCGCATCAGGATGTGTGAATCCCACTTCTGACACCATTTCGATAAACCCAAGTTGGGATAACAAAGAGACTAAACACAAAGGTGAGGTGAAAATAGGTTTGATTAAACACATTAACATTGTAACATCCTCTTCTGGGCCAAATTCTGAACACAAATTGTTAGAAAAGTTACTTCATTACAGTTTCACCAATCTGAGGGTTTCCTTATACATTTTGCAAGGATCTGGGATACCCCTGGCCACTCATAGGGACAGATTCTTAAAATCAGACGCATCTCAATGAAATGTGCAATGCCGCAAAGATGCGCCCAAAAATGCCCAGTGGGCAAAAGTGTGCAAATTGTGGTAGACAAGAGGCACACATTAGTGGGCATTTAATGGCACATCTGATGAGATGCACACATATTTGGGACATCTGTTGATGCCCACTTTTTATGTGCAAATGCTAACATGGCCATCACTTTTCAGCATTTCATCAGATACCCCACAATAGAATGCATCTGCTCGAAAAAACACTATTTCGGACAATTTGTTTAATATTCTTTCTTTGTTTTGGTTTTATTTGCATAATAAATCTCTGAATAAGAAAATGCACAATTTTAACATCAGCTTTGCGGTGAGTTTACTTTGTAAAGTGGCTTACTTCCCATGGGAGTAACTGCATACCATGTAAATGTCTATCGCAAAACATGTTACGCACAGTCACTGCAGGGAGACCTGGAGGCAAGGAGGAGGGGCTCTCATTACCGGCCACCACTTGCACCTGTTCGCTAACACAAAAGAACACCAGAGGAGTGAAGCGGGGGTGAAGCGTAATAAGCGCAGTCACTGCAGGGAGACCTGGAAGCTAAGAGGAGGGGCTCTCATTACCTCCCACCACTTGCAACTGTTTTGTTTGCAAACACAAAAGGACTCACGAGTGGCAGAGCACAATTAGCACAGTCACTGCAGTCAGAGCAACCTGGGCGGATGGACATAGCAGAATAGGAGTTCAAGTCTACCTCACTTCTATCTTTTAAGCACTCCCCATAGCCATCCATCTACAGGATTCTCCAAACAAAGCTACATGTGCGTCACAAGCAAGCCCTGAGAAGGAAGGAGAAGAAGACAAGACCTGGCAACGGGTGATCCATACAGAGGGGAGGGAAGACAGACTTTGGCAAAGCTCCTCAAGCCAGTCAGGCATTCCTCTTCAGGTCACAGTCATTAACACACAAATTAACAAGGGGGTCCTGGGAGTCCCTCTGCCAGAAATTAGTCCTGGTTACGAGAGACTTAACCAGAGTCTTTAGCTCACTATCTTTCACTGAGAAGAGATATCCCAAACATATCAGTCTTTGTCCTGCCCTAGGGCAGTCCAGCACCAAAATGCTATACAATTCTCCTCTGAATAAGAGTACCAACAGCAACCGCAGACACGTGTTTCGTCTGGTTGGACCTCATCAGTAGGGTGGAGCTGTGCCTCTCTAAGAATAGTGAACAAGGGGTCCACATCTGGATTCCCCTCGTAGCTTAGGGTGAGACCCAAAGTTACTTAAATATGCAAATTAACAAGGGGGGTCCAAGGCACACCAACACTATGCGTTACAAAGCTGCACGACTTCAGGGCCGCCTGCCTTACAAGATCTGTGTTTTGATGATGGTCCTTATGCACAAACTTCGAGCTACATTTTGCCCTTGTAATCCAAGTAACAAGTAAGTTCACTCTATATATGTTGTGTGTTTGACAACCGAGACTGCTAACATAATATGTTGTTCCCCTACATCATAACTTTGATTGCTCACTGACAAAATAATTCTTCTGTAAATTGAATAACCTCATTCTAATTTGAAACCAAAGTGTTCATCTTTAAATGTATCGTCTGAACAATTATGTTTCTTTCACTTGGAAGTATCTCCCACACTATTTTTGCTAGAATGTGCATTCACGTTTCTAATTCATCCTACTTGAAATCACAAGTACTGCAGTACCCTGCACACAAAAAAGGTACCTTTGAAAGCATAACAATGACTTACACTTTACAAGGTAGTGCAAACACAAAAAATTCAATTATTGGGTTAATTCAAGTAAACTATTTCTGTATCTCTTACACAAGTGGTACAGACTTGTGGCATATCGTGCCTTTACATCGTGGATTCATGGAAAACTGGGATTCCGCATTCGACGAGTAATACCTGCCAGTGTGGGTCGAGCCATTTGTGATGAATTCCCCAGTGACCATGGATAATACCATGGATTTATACACACAGTACCTCGACAGCAGCAGTATCATTTGCAGTGTCATTGTCATCCACTTTACTAAACTAAATAAAAAACAAAAAAATAGTTAATCTGAACAGTTGTTAGAAATATTTTTTAAGTCGACAACATGTCCAAACATCTAAGAGTATCGTAAAAGATTGGTGTGCTTTAACAAGTTTACTGGCCTATCACGCTCGCCTCATCCACATCCGGCCCCCTCTGCTATCAATGACAGTTCACACCTGTGAGCTTGCACTCCAAAGGGGGCAGGAAGGATGGGACAGCTCAAGGTGCTGAATATTATGTACACCAGAAAAGGTTCTATCGCATAGGCCCCCTTATTCACATGACCACTCCAGACCCAGTGTCTACAGACTCCCCTTTGAAGACCCCGTCCCTGCAATCAACATATGTCTGTGTCTTCCGGGCCTATTGTGCTTGCCTCATCCACATCCATCACCATCCGATATCAATGACAGATCACACCTGTGCGTGTGTGTGTGCTCGCAGGGGGCTGGGAGGATAGGAATGTTGAAGGTGCTGAATACCATGTACACCACAAAGGGTTCTTTCACAAGGGCCCCCTTATCCACATGGCCACCCCAGACCCGGTGTCTACAAACTCCCCTTTGCAATCAACATATGTCTGTGACCTTTGACTGTCTTCAGGCCTATTGTGCTTGCCTCATCCACAAGCATCCCCCTCCACTATCAATGACAGTTTGTACTTGTATGCGTGCTCTCGCAAGGGGGCTGGGAGGGTAGGAACGCTCAAGGTGCCGAATAACTTGTACAACACAATTGGGCCTCATTACGACCCAGGCGCTAATGGGTTAATGGCGCTGTTAAAGGCTGTGGCGCCGTTAACCTATTAGCGACTAATTACGAGGTCCCTTTGCGGGACCCGACCTTAACGGGTGGTTTTACCAGCCGTTAAAGTAGGGTGCCGCAAAGGGACCTTGGTGCTAAGTACGGTGCCGCAATTTGCGGCGCCGTACTTAGCGCCTTCCCCATTCCCATTGAGTCATATGGGGCAAAAATGGGAATGGGGAAGGGACCATAGTGAATGGAGAATTACCGCCCCGCCAACCTTGGAATGGGGTGGTAATTCCACCATTCACCATGGTGGACCCCGGCATGGACCATGGTGCCAATAGCACCATGGTTTAGAGCCGGGGTCGTAATGAGGCCCAAAGGGTTCTTTTGCTAGGGCACCCTTATCCACTTATCCACATGGCCACCCCGTCCCTGAAATCATCATATGTCTGTGTCCTTTGACTGTGTTCCGGCCCTATTGTGCTGACCTCATCCACATCCATCCTCCCTCTGCTATCAATGGCTGTTCGCACCTGTGGGTGTGTGCGCTCGCACAGGGGCAGCACTGGCAGAATTGAGGATGTCAACGATTGTCATAGAGACCTGTAGTTGTGAACGAACACGTCACACATTCATATACACACCCACTTCTGTAATCCTTTATAAACAATGTGGGGGTTAACAAGAAAACATCTGTGAGATCGACAACGGATCTCACCAGCTCTCCACTTTTTACCTTGGTTGCTGAGTCGACTCATCTGTTCTTCCCCAGTAATGGTTAGTCAACTTGTACTATTTTTTTTTCTGTAGTGCCAACGTTCTCTGCTAGGCCACTATGCATTGCTTTATACTCAATGTGCCCCTATTCTCATTTTACTTTATTCAAAACGTCTACACCATTATGAATCATCCTATGGATTTACATCTCTGTAATTAGCACATAACATTACTGAGTATTGTTTCCAAATGTAATCTTTCGTAGTGCATGTTTTCAATGCATGTTTGCTTTAGGTGAAAGTACATTTGTTTTTTATTATCAAAGCAACATGATGTTAAGAACCATGCTAAAAGTCAGAGTGCAGTGCTGCATGTATTTCCAAAGGATTTAAATTTAATAAGAAAATGGCTCTTGAGCTGTTGAATTCCAGTGTCCGAAATTGAAAGCAGAGCCAAGGATGTCTTGGATGACGTGAGGGGCCATCAATTCTGCGTCTGCAGCATGCACTTCTCAGATGATATGTACGTACAATAACAGTACAATAAAAAGTGTTGCCCCAGACTTCGCAAATTACTTCCCAATGCAGTTCCAACTGAATTCCAACACATGCTGACGCAAGTGAGTAGTGGACAGTGAATTTTAAAATGTACTTTACCATTTTCAAAATGTGCCTGTATAATATGTCTTATAATGACAACACAGGATATTGAAATAGTCTGTGAAAAGGCAACTTAAAGAGCAGTTTTCAGTTTTGGGGGAATATTTCTATTGACTTTATCACACACGTTTCCTTCATAACATAATGTACTGTGGTTTGTACATTTTGAACTTTAGATTACTTTGTGTATCGCTACTTTAGAGATACTCCAATAGTTCAGTGCAATGGGAGCCTTTCCAAACACACACTCACATTGCGTCCTTTAAACATAAGTCATTTATTTTAAATGACCATGGGCCTCTTTACAATAGTGCTTGTTCGGAAACAAGGGGGCTGGTAAGCCTACTGGCACTGTTTCCGGACTGGCACACTACAACTCTGTGGGTGGGTGCCCCCATGTCCCCATTCCCATGGAGTCCTGCAGGACTCCATGGGAATGGGGACTAACAAAATTACCGGCGCCAGTAATTTATTTCGGGTCCGGCAGCAACCCGCCGGTTTTACCTGCAGGGTTACCGTCGGAGCAGTAATGAGGCCCATCTGTCTTTACGTAGACCGTACTGGAGAATTACAGACCGTTACCATGAGGGAAACCACAGACAAGTCCAACATCCTAATGGTGAGGCCAAGCAACTTGCAAACAAACCTTTTTTATGATTTTTGTTGTGTTCTAAATTGTAATACTAATGTCCATTTTGAATGGTATGAATATATACATCGATTTAACGACTGTGATACTACATTGACCACTATTCCGCAGTCAACAGTAACCTCACTAACCTTTCAAGTATTTTTTTAGACTATTCCAGCTGATGCGACTATACAAAGTATGTATTTGTTCAAGTTAAACTTAAAACATTTTGATTATTGTTATGTATAATATTAGCTTTTGATACAACACCGGCTTGTATGATTTGTTGTCAATATAAACCATCTTTTACATGTAGTTTTTTGATTGATATTCCATCTTTATTATTACCATTACTGTTATATAGGTGTAGTTCTAAAACAACTGGTCTGGAGGATGAGGTATGAGAAGTGATAATTTATTGATTTATACTAATAGTTATTGATTAACAATATCTTTTTTAGATGTAGGAACTTATCAACAACCTTGATGTATTTATCACAGAAACACATGCAACAATGAAAGTAAACCTTCTGAAAAATGTACTTTGTCACTGAATAACATAGACCCTTTCACTAAATGAATGGTGTATGTTTATACACGTTTAGCTGCTTAGCAAAAATTCAATTGGTGAAAGAAAATAATATTACAACGCATTACAGTGGCCACAATTTAATCAATATGTTTTAACGGTTGATTTCTCACTAACTCCCATGCAACGTCTCTGAAGGTTATCAGGTACAGTCTTCAATTATGTCTTTTTAAAATGTTACATGTACACAATGTTCGACTTTATGTCAATGCTAATTTAAAAATGTTAGACAATTAACCATATCTTTTTTCCCTAGTTAACTGATATTGTTAAGTCCACAATCATGAAATCATTAAATAAGCTTTATCAGCATGTACTTTGTGAGGTCAAAGATATTAACATTAAATTGTTTAACAATTTAATCAATGTTCTTTGAATTTGTTATGTACAAGGAATGTAGTACTGAAGCAGTTTAAATTGAAGAGACTCATGGATAAGAAGTATACATAAGATATTGTAAAATATCAGTTATCCATTTGAACTATGATGTCATATTTAATATATTTAAAAGGAAGAACACTTTTCGGGTCACTTTATAACTCCACTCCCCCAGACAAATCCTCATGAAACTTGTGCAAAAAAATATATGCCTCCCTCAGAAATATTCTGCAAATGTTGGTGTGCTTTTGTCCATGGAGGTATGGGGGGGAGTTAAAGGGAGTCCCAAAATGTGTGGAAATCTTCATAGATGCAATGGACATTTTTTCTTTGCTCATGCCTACATCCCAAACTGTTGAATAGATTTTCACCAAATTTGCGGTCAGGAGCGGCGGCTTGGTCGCAAAGGCATGTTTTTATAAATTTGGTGTAAATCCATCAAGTCGTTTTTTTTTAAACGGCCAAACAGTAGGCAGTTTGTACCAATGAGGGGGTGACGTGACGTCCGCGGACATCAGACTCACCTGCTTATTGGATGGTGAGGCCCCCATGTTGTATCCGCGGACAGACGCAGGTGTTCACGGACAGCAAAGTTTGGAAAAATTCTGGAAAACACATTTTGGGTTGTTTGGTGGCCAAAAGAGGGGCTAGAAAGGGTGGAATGGTGGAATAAAGATGCTTTGGAGCTGTTTTTGTAGGTGAAAAAAGTGGGTGCACGTACTGTGTGCTCTGAAGACAGCGTGGTAGTCTGCGGTCAATGCCGTGAACGAGCTGCTTGGAAAATGCATTTGAGGATATTTGATGGCTGAAAGAGGGCACAGAAAGAGTAGGGGAGTGGAATGAAGATGACATGGAGCTGTTTTTGAGGTGAAAAAAACGTTTGCAGATGCCGCAGAGTCTGCGGTCACTTTGGGTGACCACAGACATTATTTGGGATGATAGGGGGTTCAGGGCGTGTTTTGATATTTGAGGGTCTATTGTACATAATTGTTATTTGGTTTAATTCTATTGTGGTGGTTGTAGCCAGTGGCCCCAAGAATCTGCCCACTGGCCACAACCACCAGAGTAGTAATATGTATATAGTAATTATAGGTAATGTAGTTGGAGTACAAAGTGTGTATAATATGGTGGAAAGATATAATTGAACTGTATATGTTATGTATGATTGTATTAAAATTGGGGATAGTGATTATGGAATGTATATTTGATTATAGTTGGTATGGTTACTTAGTTACGTATAGTGATGTAACTGGAATCTCTTGGTTAGACCTTGCGATTTGTGAATAGTGACAGCATATGCAAGAGAAAGAGAATTGTTCTCTGCATACGTACATGTCTTTGAAAAGAGGGAAACATGGTGTTGTGTGGTCAATTTTTTTAAGTTTGCGCAAGTTTGTTGTCATGTGGATATGTTTGGAAGCCAATAACTGTACCAATTGCTCCGTTGACTAAACCTTGTTCTATGTCAAGGATACGTTTTAGAATTTCTCTGCAGTTTAGACACAAAGTTAACATTTTCTGCAATGCAGCTGTGTTGGAGATACATTTTTCTCAGCTAATTAGCCATGCTGTTGCTTGTTAACACATAGTAAGTGTCACGCCGTGCACTTCTTTCTTGCCTTTCCCTTTATGGTCCCGATATCCTGCAGATGTGTGTAATGTTTCTGCTTGTTGGTTGCTGATCTGGCAGGTCGTCTGTTGGCAGGTAAGGAGTTAGAGTGATTTTTGTCTGGTTTTCATGGTGACTCTTTTTTGCAGTCGGGCATGTGAGTGTGCATTCCATAGCTGTGTTAATAGTTCCTGGCATGGTACCTGGTGTAATTGCTTTTATCTAGTGCTGTTCCAGTGGTTTCTCGCCATCGTCCTCCCATGTGGCATGGCATGTTGTGTGCTTCTATATCTTCTAGGGGTTTTACTTTGAATACTTGGATGTGTTGGTGTATTTCACATTGAATCGGAGGTTTGATCCTGTATTGTATTGTATTCTGGTGGCTTTGTGCCAAAGGTCATATTTGCTGGTTTAAGGTTCTGCTTGTGTTGATCCTTGGGTTTTCCAATCACTGTTTGGATGTGTTGTTGTAGTTCACAGTTGTGACTGCCTTCATGGGAGTCTGAGGTTTTCTCTATATTTGCAGGGTCTTGTGGCTTTGTTCCAAGTGTGGTAGTTGTCGATGTGAGGTTTTTTGTATGCCTTTTTTCCTTTTCTTTTGGATTCTCTTTAGTTGAGTTGTTGGTGTATATGTTATTGGATCACAGAGGCGTTAGCCTTCGTGTGACGTTGAGTGGATTTTGTCAACGGTGTTGGTTCCTTAGTGGTTGTTTGTTTTGCAGATCCCTTTATATTGTGGGAGTTTCTTTGTATTGTCCGTTGTTAGTGTGGGTCAATTGTGGGTGGGACTGGGTTAAGGGGTTGGTGCCTTTCAGTAGAATACACTGTGACTCTGTCGGGCGTCAAGAAGAGCTTTACTATCTGTACCATGTAGGGGAAGGGGCAAGGTCCTTGTGGCTCAGGACAGATCAGTGGGCAGCAAACCATAAAGTGGCTATCCCTGAGCGCAGCCGGTAGCAAGACACCACAATTTGCTACCCCAGGGTTGTTTGATATCAGGCATGTTGTCCCCAAATCCTGTATAACACATTACCTTTCTCTGAGCGCAGCAGGAAGTAAAGTCCAGCAGACTGTAACTATGATACAATGCTCATCTCTGTTTGCAACAGAGCCTACCATAATACAGATGCCACCCAAGCCTTTCCCAGAGCGCAGCCAGCCTATACAATTTGGGCTAGATGTGAAGCAGGCAAACTTACTTAGTATGGTCCATTGCAGATGTGGGTATTTTACATACTTTGTATATAATAATACAGTGCAATCTATTATTAATCTGATGACATATTTTCACCCTTTCCGGTAGTGACTACCCCCCATGGGGCCAGGGGATGGCAGCCGCTACCTGATCCTGACCCGGGGGTGGCTATATGAGGGAGGATCTCACAAGCGGGTGACACTCCAGAGGGGAGTGGTGGTATCAGAGGCAGTACCAGAGGATAAGACATGGTATCCCCCTTTAGCCTTATATCATGAATCTTCCATACATAGCATCCTAATGGCCTACTGTGATTCTTATCCTGCTCCCACAAAGCAGATTGCTGAATTTCTCTCAATCAAGTCTCCAAACCAACCTTCAAACAGTAACTTACCCACAAACCATGTTAAGACAATTCCTTCAATATCTTCACGTAAGTTGATCAAAAGGAACTACAGTTGCGAGAAACTCCTTAACACTGTGACGAAGAAGAGAAATGGAGGCATACAGAGCGGAAAAATGTCCCAAGCACAGGCAACGCCCTAGATGTTGGAAGCATGCACCTGTACCTGGGACGTTTAAAAAAGGATCACCAAAAGAAATGCCAGACTGCTAGGGGGAATTGGCTGCAGCTCCTCACATTACCGAAGGGTGAAGAGAAGGATGCTGGAGCCAACCATCTCATGCATTAAGCAGAAGAAGTCTGCTTGAAAAAGATTTCACGCAAGAATGCCAGAAGCAAGTACAGGGTTCCTGGACGTTCGCCGGTGGAAAGAAGCAAGAATAAACAAACTGGAGACCCATGAGGAGAGGAAAAGCCAGGAGCATGAGAAGCAAGGAAGCCAAAAGCTGAGTAGCGCAAAGGAGAGAGAATCCAACGGCTGACACCAGCAGGCTGCATACAGAACAGCAAACACCACAAAGGGCCGGTGAGTGCACACTCGGATGAAAGGAATACCGGGGCGTATTGGCAAACACACTGTATGTTAACATTTTAACAATCTGAATCAGACAGAGAGAAACGCATTTATTAATATTGAAAGTAAGAATTTAAAAGCATATTTTTCTCAGTAGGAAATTGTTACCAGACAATTTGAATTAACCCACAATGCTACATTTTCTTTATTACTCATTTTTATTGAAGTTGTTGTAATTGCATTTTATCTTTCAAAGTGGTCATCTATTTGTAAAGGTTTTTGTTAACCATATACAAATAAATATATATTTTTTTTTTAAAAAAGAATGATTGGAAGTATGAGCAAAACACTAAAGAGGCATAATGCTATGGACAAAACGAATTAGCAAAAGAGGCTAATGTGGTAAATTATCAAAGATGGAGTTGAAGAGACAGGCAGCTACAGGAAGTCCTGGCAGGAGAATAAACCAGGCAATTGTAAGTGCCTGAAAATAAGAAGCCCTGGCAGGAGAGTATACATGGCAACTGAAAGTGTGTGAAAACCAGAAACCCTGGCAGGAGATTATACCAGGTAATCACAAGTGTGTGAATATAGTAACACAGAGAACACTTGGTAGGGGAGTATACCAGGTATCCTGATAAACCCAAATGACACAGATAAATACATAAATTACTTTTGTATTGATCAAAACTGAAGAACAAAACTGTTGTTGTCAAGCAATTGTGAAGAAGAATCCAGTGGAAGGGGGACACCCTCTGGATTAAGGAACAAGATCCTTGAGAGACTTTATGTTGGAGTTATTTATTTCATTTGAACACTTTTAAAATACTAAAAGCCAAATAAATAATACTTTTCAGTTTGAGATTTATTTCATTAGAATGTGAGCGTCAGAATTGTACTTTGGACAGATGACAGTTTTGTTTCGGACGTTCTGACACTGACAGAATATTAGTGCTGAGTTTAGGTAGGGGAACACCTCTAGCGCAGGGACAGAGAGGCATTTTCCCAGCCCCTTTTATTTTTCAATAAAAGTGCTTAGCCAAATGAATGCCTTAATTGTGTCTGACTTTCATTCCTGACCCTTCACACCATCTTACACAGATAGGTTAAATGTCAACTGTTTCAACTTTACGGCAGTTAGGCTAACTCCAACTGTGGCTAACTCACACAATTAGGCTAATAGCAAACTGTGGCTGACTTACCCAATTAAGCTAAATGCAAACTGTGGCTAACTAACACAATTAGGCTAAATGCAAACCTTGGCTGATTTACGCAGTTAGGCTAAATGCAAACTGTGGCTAACTAACACAATTAGGCTAACTGCAGACTGTAGCTGACTTTCACAGCTAGGCTAATCGCAAACTGTGGCTGACTTACCCAGTTAGGCTAAATGCACACTTTGTCTGACTTACACAATTATGCTAAATGTAAACTGTGGCTGACATACGCAGTTAGGCAACATGCAGACTGTGGTTCACTTACACAATTATGCTAAATGCAAACTGTGGCTGACTTACGTAGTTAGACTAAATGTAAACTGAGGATAGCTAATACAATTATGCTAAATGCAGACTGTGATGCTGTAAATGCCTTTTGGAGGGACAGGGCCTCATAGTCCTTGTGCTACCACTTTTCTGTGTGTGTTTTCTCATTGTTTTCAGCCACTCAGGTCCAGCTGGACCTCTGGCAGTGGAGCTCTTCATGTTTTCCTTTTGGTGAACAAAACCCATGGGATACCATTGTGGAACCTATGGGGAGTACACCCATGTACCCCTTTTGTGTGCTTTTGGGCACCTGTGTGTTGCCCATGGAGCAGGGTAGGGGCTTGTGGCAGCTACAAACTGACTTGGCAGTAGCTCTGAGTGTCCTCCATTTTGGGACACCAAGGCCCTGCCATAGGAATCAATTTATTCCTGATGGAAGGCAAGATAGTCCCTGTGGCTTCTTGGTCTCTTGGTCTCTAGTGCCTTTTCCCCAAAGTACTAGGAGCCATTCCTCTGTTCCTTCCCCCTGACTGGCTGGTGGGTGGAAATACCATATATGGCTCTGGGACTGCCTCCTGTCAGACTGACTGGAGCCTTGCCAGGGGCTGTGTGTTGTGGGTACACCTTAGGGGGGGGACCTGTATAAATGGAGTCTGAAGTGACCTCACATTCTATGTTATGGGTGTCTGGGTTCTGTGCGTGTGACACAATGAATGAGACACCCCTAGACTGAAACTGGCATGAATGCAGTGTAGTGTGTTGAAAGGCTGGGTACTTACCCCACTCCACATTCTTTGTTATGGGTGTCTGGGTGTAGTGAATGTCGTGAATGCCTGTGAGCCTGATTGACTGCCTGCATGAATGACCTTCTGCATTATTGGCTGACTGAGCTTGGGTCAGCCAGAGTGAATGTGGAAAAGATGTGTATATCTGGGGACCTCTTACTTACCAATTTGTTCAGAAGCTGAAGCCGAAGCTGAAGCAAGAAGACGCTGTTCCTTGAAGCCCAGATGGAGGAGAAGTCTGTTGCTGCATTTTTACGTGTAATCCAAAAGCTGCCATTTTCTTCCAAGGACTGATCCAGAGAAGACCTGCAAAGAAGACCTCTCCCCGAGGTCACCATCTGGGGGAATTCCATTAATATACTGGAAGGTATAGAATCCCTACAGGTGAAAATAGGCTGCAATGCTGAGACCACCATTAACTTATTATTTTGAGGATTTTGTTTCTGCCCTATCCAACCACCTCATGGCCTTCCTCAAACCTCACACTAGCTTCATTATATTGGGAGATCTTAACTACTGGCTTGGCCATCAAGACAATGAAAAGGGAGCTGACCTGGAGGCCACTTTGGGCTCACTCGGCTTCGCCCAATTTAATCGTCAACCTTCTCATCAACTAGGACACACCTTGCAGCAATGCATGTATCTATCATTGATCTAACCAATTCGCCCTGCCCATGGTCAGACCATTACTTTGTTAACTTTACAATTCGGTCGCTTTTTCCTGCCAAACTAAAAAGCAAAATCTCCCCGTCAGCTAAGGGACGTAATTCCAAATTGCTCACTTTGGAACACATCTCCCCACTAGTCAAACATCTGACTAAAGATTTACTCCCAGAAACAGCCCGGGACCTCTCCACCATACTTATGGATACCTTTAATGACATTACCAACTGCCTAGCCCCGGAGAAAGTGAAAAAACACAAGCTTGTTAACCCCAATAAATCCTGGTTTACCCCAGCGCTATGCACTCTAAAAGTGGCTATGCGTAAATTGTATTTTAAATGGAAAACTAATTATTCTGATGACTTTCGTGTGGCCTATAAAGAGGCAGCGAGACAGTATATCCTAGATGCAAAGAAGAATTTCTTTAACAATAGGATTATGGAAGCACGATCAGAGGCCAAGGAATTGTTTAAAATACTTAAGAAGCAGGAATCGACGCCTGTCCTCGAAGTCAATTCAGTCATTAAAGACAAGAAATGGTGCCAGGCTATCCAGGATGCCATGGCCTTGAAACTACAGGGAAACAAAGCCAATATCAGCCTTAAAAAGGCAAACGCCAGTAATGAAGGTAACACCCCAGAACCTCAGGAGCACATTAGAAACCCACTAATTCCAGAATTCTCCTTCTCAGCAATTACGCTGGAAGAGCTGACAGAGGTGGTTAAATACCTGAAAACAACTAGTTGTAGGGGAGATCCCTTCTCAGCCATTATAATTAAAGAATGTCCCCCTTTTTTGTTGGAAGACATTTTGCAATTTATTAATGCCTCCTTTAAAGAGAGTGCCGTATCAGACGAACTGAAACACTCCTGGGTCACCCCATTGCTCAAAAAACCAGGCCTCGCCAAAGATGACCCCTTGAACTATAGGCCCATTACCAACTCGGCCTTCTTGATGAAGCTTCTGGACCGAGTTGCCTATATACAAATAGCTAAACACATAGAAAGCCATCCAATTCTTAACTGTCGGCAATTAGGCTTTAGAGCGGGTCATAGCACTGAAACGGCCCTCCTGTAATTAAAATCTAGGCTGCTTACCAACATAGACAAGAGAGTATCTACCATGCTCATGCTGCTGGACCTCTCAGCCGCGTTCGTCCTGGTTGACCACACGTTGTTGGTCACCAGGTTCAAACAAGTGGCAGCTTTTTCCACCAAAGCCTCGCAGTGGGTGGCTTCTTTTCTCAAAAACAGGGTCAGTTGTGTATGCTCAGACCTAGCTGAAGCAGACACAATCCCGATTGAGTATGGAATCCCACAAGGAGCTAGTCTGTTGCCCTGTTTTTATAATATCTTTACCGTCCCCTTCTTCTCTATGCTGGTGCATGAAAATATCGGGTTCACTAACTTCGCAAATGATACCCAATGTATCATTCCCCTTAAGGGAGACCACACACAAGATGAAGAGCGTATCAACAAAGTCTACACCTGCATCGAGAACTGGATGGTACAAAATGGACAGGCGCTTAATAGAACTAAAACAGAGCTTATGGTTGTGGGATCCACTAATCGGATCTTAAAACTTGACCCCAGGAATAGCAAAATTCAGCTTGGCGAAGTCAAACTAGACACACTTAAAAAAGGTAAGTCGCTAGGGGTGATTCTTGATCAACATCTTTCTATAAATGCTCATGTGGGTAGTGTTGTATCAAGGGCAACCTACTATCTTAAACTCTTCACCCCCCTTAGACATATGATTTCTCAGGCCAACGCCGAAACACTGGCGAGAGCCATAGTAGGCGCATAAATGGATTACTGCTGCAGCTTGCTGACTGGTATCAGCAAAAGGGAGCTTAATCGACTGCAAGTTATCCAAAATGGTGCTGTGAGGGTGGTTACAGGCCTTTCCATGCGGGACCATGTTACACCAGCAAGAAGAGCCTTACACTGGCTACATGTAGAGGCTAGAATCCAGTATCGCCTTATGCTATTAACATTTAAGTGCCTTCTGGGAATTATGCCCCGTTACATCAACAAACTTATTCTGCCTGTGTTCTCCTCGTGTTCTTAGGCCCCAGGATACCAATATGCTCTTAATTCCTAAAAGCAAATCCTTGAAATTTGAAAGGGGTGCATTTGCCACAGCAGCCCCTATCGCCTGGAATCGCCTTCCCCTGGACCTTAGATTGGAACCTACTCTCGAGGCCTTCAAAAGAAAACTAAAAACATGGTTCTTTGAATAAAGCCCAGCTGAATTTTTGGTTCTCTCCCCCAGCTTTTACTGCGCATATATGTTTTTTGTTGTCTAGTCTTGTCCACGCCATCATACCCACGGGTTCATTGCTGCACAGTACAAATGCAATAAAGTAAAGTAAAGCAAAGAGCTATGAGGGACCATCCTGCAACCTGCTGCTCTTCATTGAAGTACCCTGGAAGCCAGTCTTGTATGCCTGCCGTCCGAAGAAGGGTTCTTTGTGAGTCCTGAAGAAGAGTGCCCAGACTTTTCGAGTCGAACAAGTCCATTGGTATCCACCAGGGTCCGGAGGTGCATTTCATGACCGCTGGAAGCTGTTGCCGTCTACCACCCAGAAGAGGGGGTACCCTGACGTAGTGCTGCTGGACACTCAGAGCTGCAAAAATCCAAACTGCCTAAAAACATTTCAAGGGACATCCTTGCCATCATCACTGACCACTTTGTCTCACCGGAGAGAGTCGCTGAGTGCAGAGGAAGATCCATCAGTGGGTTTCCTGCCACCAGAAGCTAACAAAGATGTCCCAAGGGTTCATACTTGGTGAGGGTCCATGGTTCACTCCAGTGGTCGAGTTCAGGTCACCAAAAGCCATCCTGTGGCTGCAGCACAGTAGAACCGAAAGTCTGAAAACTGCAATATTCTGAAACCCGACTCCAAAAGTGACCTGTGCACCTGTCACCGCCGGAAGTTATTGAAAGGTCCCAGGGGTCTTACTCTCACCTGTAAAGCCTTTAAGGAGCTCACATCAAGTTTCATCTTCACATGACTTCTACTGTCAGAGAAATCGTTGACCAAATGAGAGCACCGGGAACAGCAATACTGATGCACTTCAGAAAGACTTTGATAACATTTTTCTAATGTACACAGCATCCCAGTGGCTCCTTCATCCAAGGGGAGTTCATCCTTGGAGGGAATCGTCGAGTGAAACTGAGAAACTCTGCCACTTTGCCCAGCAAGGCACCAAAGGTACTGTGACAAGGAAGAGCATCTTCTAGCCTCGAGGGTCATCCAGGGGTCCCAGATTTGTCTTGGATCCTGTTCTCCTGTGGCCTCTCAGGTAGTTTGGGGTGGTAGAACCTTTTAAAGAAAGCAGAACATTATTGAATATTATTAGACTGGGCTGTAAAAGACAAGATACGTTACTCCCTAGCTTTTCCATTACAGGTTGCTCTGGTGGGGGGGATCTTCACACAGAATTGTATATCTAGTCTAAAGAAAGCATTCTGTCACTGTTCACAACTAACCTGCTTTTCTTCCCTATTGTTTGCTGATACACCTCACTTAAGAATTCATATGCCTATTTAAAACTGTCTACAGTTAGTGCATCTCTTACTGAATTTAGTATTGTGTGGTACCACATACAGGCCCTGATTCATGGAACCAGGTGCAGAAATGGCACAAGGGCCGCACGCCGAGAAAGACCCGGCGCGAGCCGTGGCGCAGATAAAAACTTGCGCTGTAAGCATATTTATGGATTCCAGAGGCATCAGTAGCTGGCGCGATAGTAACAGCAAGCTGCGTGAGGAACGCCCCTAACACGCCTCCACGCACACCAAAAAGCAAGTGAAAGGGCCATCCCTGGCCCAGCATCCAGCCCCCTAGTGAAATTGCACGCTAACACCTCACAATCCACGAGCGCACACCAGAAACGCGTGCCCTCCCATGCAAACCCAGGCCGTACACCAGTGAAATTGCATGTCAACACCTTGCAATCCTCGACCGCACCCCAGCGTAATCCCGTGTCAGCACCTTGCAATTTCTGGCCTCACCCCAGCGTAATCAAGCATCAGCACCTTACAATCCCCGGCCGCACCACAGAGGAAACGCATTCCCTCCCAGGCAAGCCCAGGCCGTACACCATTGAAAACACGCTACAACACTTCGCAATCCCTAGCCGTACCCCATCGTAATTGCGTGTACACACATCGCAATCCCCGGTCACACCACAGAGAAATTGCGCGTCAACATCTTGCAATCCTGGCTGCACCCCAGCGAAATCACGCACCCCCTCATAAGTGTAGGCTACACCTGTTTAAAAAACATGAATCCCCACACACCCTCTGCACCCAGCCTGCCCACATAACCACCCACAGCACATTAACCACTATAGTGCACACATCACCTGTGACATCCCCATGCAGGCAGCACCCTCCACAAGTGACACCATCCCCCAGCCCCCTCACCTGTGACACCCCCATGCAGGCAGCACCCTGCAAGGGACACCACACCCAGCCCCCTCACCTGTGACACCCCCCTGCAGGTAACCCCCTCCACAAGGGACACCACCCTGCAGGCAGCCCCCTCCACAAGGAACACAACCCCACAGCCCCCATCACTTGTGACACCACCCTGCAGGCAGCCCCCTCAACAAGGGACACCACCCCACCCCCTCTCACCTGTGACAACCCCCTGCAGGCAGCACCCACAAGGGACACCCCCTGCAGGAGCCCCCTCCACAAGGGATACAGCCCTGCCTGCAGGCAGCCCCCTCCACAAGGGACACCACCCCCAGCCCCTCTCCCCTGTGACAACCCCCTGCAGGCAGTCCCCCCACAAGGAACACCACCCCCTAGCCCCACTCACCTGTGACAACCCCCTGCAGGCAGCACCCAACACAAGGGACACCACCCCCTAGCGTCCCTCACCTGTGACCCCTCTCTGCAGGCAGCACACTCCACAAGGGACACCACTGCCCAGGTCCCCTCACACGTGACACCCCTCTGCGGGCAGCCTCTACCATAAGGGACACCCCCCTGCAGGCAGCCCCCTCCATAAGGGACACTTCTGCCCAACACCTCTCATCTGTGATAACCCCCTACAGGCAGCACCCTCCACAAGGGACATCACCCCCCAATACCCTCACCTGGGACAACCCCCTGCAGGTAGCCCCCTCCACAAGGGACACCACCCCCGGGCCCCTCACCTGTGACAACCCCCTGCAGGCAGCACCCTCCACAAGGGACACCACCCCCAGCTCCCCTCACCGGTGACACCCTCCTGCAAGCAGCCCCCTCCACAAGGGACAGCACCTGCAGACCGTACCCTGACATTGTGACACTACAAAAATTGTGTGTTGTGCACCTGGACCGCCGTGTTGTGACATCAGCCTGAATATCATCAGGAACATGTATCCTGCAAACCAAAATAAATGCGTTCACCTGAGCTACATCCATGAGTGCCACATCTGCTCACACGCAATTGCTGGCCTTAACCCTCCCCCAGCATACACATGTGACAAGTGAATGTTAAAGTGAGGCCCTGCCGTTCATGTGAAAATGGCATGTCATTAATCCCCAGTGACCAAATGTTTGCCAATAACAGAAGCAAACATACCATCAATGTGTGCTACATCAACAAACAATGGCCAGGTGTGTCATAGCCTGAGCATCAATGAGCTGCTATTTTTCAAAGTTATTCCCTAACAATCACATCACCGTTCCAGGCATGTGTGAAGGACAGGGTAGTCAGAGAGTGCATGACTCACAGAGACAGGTGAATTGGGCAGCCACTGTGGAATATAAAGAAATGCCACTACTGTATCCCAGTGCAAGAGGTTGACCAACACCTGAGCTAATGAATAATGTGGAAACACATGCTGGTGAAGGTGAATGCACTACATGTGTGTTACACAGCATTAGCAAAGTTATGTGCCCTAATAGTGAACATGTAACACTCCCACAGTCACCCTACCTCCTTTCACCCCAACCACAGTGAAGGCAAACACAGAGTGATGCAGCACATGTGAAAGGAAATACAATTTGACAGTGCACAACCATCCTTCCACTTCACACACCACCACCCATCAGCCACTTGTGTATACTGCCCTCGCAAACCATCCCAGCAACAATACACAGGCATGTAAGCAACCAGACACGTGACTACCAATGGACAGAAGCACAGCTTCTAAATACACTAGCAAACAGGCACACACCAAAAAGAACACCAAGAAGCGATGAATTTGAGTAAATAAAAAATATAATATGCAGAAGTATTCATGTCATACAGACTGTAAATGGTCTACATGCCTAAACTACTACGTAAAATTTAAAACCAAAATAAATGTCCATAAAGTCTGGTTACAAAAAAATATAAACCTTCCCCTAAAGAACTATGTACAAACAAAAAATTGAGTATTGCCCAAATAGCTCCAAAATAATAAAAACAAAAGGACCTTGTACAGAACTATTTACACAGGCAACAGGCTAGTCCATCTCCTCATCTCACTCAAAGTCTGGACCAGGGCGTCATCGAGCACTGCGTTCATTTCGCCCAGGAGGGCCTCCATTGATTCCTGGAGGGATGCAGGGCCTCCGGCATGTCCCTCTCCAACCCCTCCACCACCCTACAAGTTGCCTCCAGGATGGCAGCTTGCCTCCTTGCCCGACGCAGTGTTGCAACCTCCGCCCTGGCCATTGTCACTCTAGCCTCCCGAGCCTGCGGCCTCTCTGCTCCGACACGCTGCCCGTAGCGCACGAACACGGAAGACATTCTGCTTTGTAGTTCCACATTTGCATCCTGCCTATGCCATATACCTGCCCGCTTGTGATGGTACGCCCTTAGTAAAATAGCCTCCTCCTCAGAGTCTGCTGCTGTCATAGCGCCTGGTGCCTGCTTCGTGTGGACACCCTTCAGGGCTGATGACATTACCCTGGGGTGTATGGCCCATGCCCTGCTCTCCCTCCATTTCCGATGCTCCTGTCTGTGCCTGGATCGGCATGGTGCCCACCTCAGCTGATTCACTGTTGACTCCCAACTCAGGCAGGGATGTTGGATCCACCAGACGGGCCAATGTGGGTGGGACTGGTGCAGAGGGCGCCCTGGTGCTATCTTGGCTGGAAGGCGCCCCAGAGGATGACTGGCGCACAGAGGAGGAGGGCGAGGAGGGCGTCACATTAATGAACAGCCCACTCCGCACAATCTGGACCAGGATTGTTGCTAGCCATGTGAGTAGATGCCATATGTAATTGTGATAATGTGCAAGCACTCGACAGCAAGCCTGCACTTTGTCAAGTATGACGCCGGTACGCCTCCCAACACCGACCAGCAGGGGTACCACTGTGTCCCGAATGGCAACAGCCGCCGGCATTGGGGTGTCGGTGTGGGTGGAAACATCTGATACCTGGGACTAGGTCTGGGTTGATGAATGCCAGCAGGTGCATACAGCTGCAGCCGTTGGCCCAGGGACAAGAATTTGTTCAGGCACCGCAAGCGGGCCTGCACAGCCTCATGCCCCAGGGTCAGGACTGCAGTAGTCACACCCACCTCACCATCCCGCCTGACCCCATGGGCTGTGTAACTATGGTCGCCTCCTCCCCCTCAACCCCGCCTACTTGGATGACTCCAGAGTGTCTTCCGCACTGTATGGCCCTTGTGTTGTTTCACCTGTCCTCCCCGCTGCTGAGGAGTCCATGTTGACTTTCGCCCTCTTGGACTTACCCCAAGACGCTTTGGCTGATGGTCCAGATGCGGAACCAGCCTCATCGCTCTCAGACGATGTGCTGTCCAGGGGGCGTGGTTGGGTATTGCACCTCTGCCAGGTTGAGGCATCCCTGCTGCCTTGCTGCACAGCACTGTCTCTGCCCTCTTCTTCCAACGCAAATGTGATTAAGGAGACATAGAACACAAACATCAGGGTACTGCACCAATGTGTGCATGGCAACACAAACTTGCACATTAAATTCACTAGTAAAGGGAACAACCCTCATCCACCACAACACACATGTACATGAAATACACACACATGCCTGTCCATCGCAACAGACAATCACATCTGGGGACATGGTACTGTCACAACCTATCAATCGCACATGCTACACACACATGCATCATATGCTCATACACATGTCACGAACAAACATCACCTGACAGTCCTCAAGCAGTGCAATGAGCAATCACATCAGAGTACCGTCAACGACAATCCGGCCACAACACTACGTCACACATTGAAATGCACCAATTTCATCCAGCTATGAGTGATGGCCAGTCACACAATCACATCTTTGCCACAAACACATGAACACCATGCATGCACATGACGTCGCCAACACCACCTCATCTGTCACGCTTGTCACACAGGCACATCTCAGACACATGTAACAAAACACATGGATGTTGTGAAAGGCAGCAGTACAACACACAATGCTAATGAAATCTCATTAAAATTACACATGGTTCACTGCACACATGTAGAGCACTGCCTGGTTCATACACACAGACATCCGTACAAGAGGCATACTTGCTGTAAGCATATGGTGCTCTCTCACAACATACAGGAACATGCAAATGCACTGCGGAGCATAGCAACACGTGGACACTCACCTGACGACTCCAGACGCTGCTGCAACTCGCTTATCTGGGTGTGTAGCGCCATGTAGAACTTTTCCAGGACCCACATGTTGGTGGTGTTGATCCGGCACCTGCGCCCCTCTCCGGTGGCACCACCCTGGAGGAAGCGCAGGGCCTTGTGGGTCCTGGTTTTTAGATCCTACCTGCGCTTGTGCACATGTTTGAAGGTGCAGGATGCCACCCCCTCCACGTTGATGGCATGCACGAACCTGTCCCAAATCAACTTATGTCCTTCCTTTCCGCGTTGTGTCAGTGCATTTAAGAGGGCATCATAATGCCCCAGGACATGCTTCACCAGGATGTCAACTTCCTTGGCAGTGAAGTTGAAAGCCCTCTGCCTCGCTGCCATGGGGTTGCCACTTACTTTAGAAGATGTTGGTTGAGGCATGGCAACTCCGAGGCAGCTGTGGGTGGGCAAGGTGGTCCTGGGGCTTGGCTGTGGAGCGGTGGTGATGGTATGGCACGTTGGGAGTCTGGTGAATCAGCTGAGGTGGTCACAGGGCCAAGGACAGCAGCACTGGCAATGGCTGGACAGCAGGCACTCAAATTGCAGGGCAGGTGGGCAGCAGGCACACACAATGGCCAGGCAGCAGCAGATGGCTAGGTAGGAGGCAGCTCAGGGCAGTAGGAGGCAGGTAAAAAGTCTTGTAGGTATGAGCTTGTGTCTTCCGTGTCTATTGCGTGGGCAGCCGGGAACAGAGTGACCGTTACTTTGCGTGTTCAAAATCAGTGCGGACACGTGAAATCAGAGGAAAGGCCCTCAGCGAGTAACTTACGTGACACGCGCTGCACGCTGGTGTTCAGAACGCCAGTATCAGGATGAAGAAGTGCATAGAAGCAAATCCGACCGTACATGCGATTGGGAGTGGACGGAAAAGTGCATTACTGAGAATTTTGGGGTGCCTCGCAAATTTGTTCACTATTGTGACAGTACTATTTTTATCTTTCAGAGGCTAACGGTGAGTCGCGTACACATTATACATACTCTGGGTGTCCCTGTGTATCGCGTATCTCCATTATTACCATTACAGTAGCTTTTCCGGGTATTACCGAAATTGACCTTTACAATTGACCTTCTGTCCTAATTGACTTAATAATAGTGGTCCTAATTGACCTTCTGCACAATTGACCTTTACCTTTATTTTACTTTTTATATATATGTGTGGGGTAGGTTTGGGGTAATAAATAATATAATGGGATTGGGTAGGGGATTGTGGGGGGTTTTGGATTGAATGGGGGCTGCAGGGGGTGTCCCCCCGCATATATGTTATGTTATGTTATTTTGCATTTAAATAGCGCCTTATATACCATTAGTATGGTCTGAAGGCGCTGGTAGGTTGAACGCCCTTGGGAACCGAAGTTCAGGTCAGTAGAGAGAGTCAAGGTGCATGTGAGCACCGGGTATGTGTGCAGCTGGTGCGGTATTCATGCAATAGCTGCTTTTTAGCGGTAGGTGTGGTGGTTGAGAGATGAGTAGTATGTGATCGTTCTGGCAGGGTTTATCCAGACCGAATGTGGCTGCGTTAGGCCTGAGGAGAACGCGTGGCTGGGGGTGTGTAACCAGCAGTGTTTACTTAGAATGATGTGGAGTGAGCGGCGGATGCTGGTATGAGAACAGTTATACCGAATGGTGTCATAGTATCTCTGTGTTCTAGTTGAGTGGTGGTGTAAAGAACCGAGTAAGCGTGGTGGTGAGGTATGATGGGTTATATGCTCTTTCAAAAGTTCCCTGCATTCCAAACCATACAATGTACGTCACGCACCATGCATTCATCTGTTTTCCTCACTCACCCGCTCTACGCACTCGTCCGTTTTATGTCCTCAGATGCACTATGCATTCACCCCCTCTACGCACTCATCCCTTCCACGCACTCATCCCCTCCACACCGAGAGGCTATTGGGCATACTTCTAAATGCACTTTTCACAGAGATGCTATTGGGCACACTTCTAAATGCCCTTTTCACAGAGAGGCTATTGGGCACACTTCTTATTGCACTTTCCACAGAGAGGCTATTGGGCACACTTCTAAATTCAACTTCTAAATGCACTTCTAAATTCAACTTTCACAGAGAGGCTATTGGCACACTTCTAAATGCACTTTCCACAGAGAGGCTATTGGGCACACTTCTAAATTCAACTTCGAAATGCACTTCTAAGTTCAACTTTCACAGAGAGGCTATTGGCACACTTCTAAATGCACTTTCCACAGAGAGGCTATTGGGCACACTTCTAAATTCAACTTCGAAATGCACTTCTAAGTTCAACTTTCACAGAGAGGCTATTGGGCACACTTCTAAATTCAACTTTTCACAGAGTGGCTATTGGGCATACTTTTAAATTCAGCTTCAAATGCACTTCAAATTTAACTTTCAGAGAGAAGCTATTGGGCACACTTCTAAGTGCACTTTTCACAGAGAGGCTATTGGGCACACTTCTGTATGCATTTTTCACAGAGAGGCTATTGGGTACACTTCTGAATGCACTTTTCACAGAGAGATTATTGGGTACACTTCTAAATTCAACTTTTCACAGAGAGGCTATTGGGCACACTTTTAAATTCAGCTTCTAAATGCACTTCAAATTTAACTTTCATAGAGAGGCAATGGGCACACGTCTGAAAGCATTTTTCACAGAGGGGCTATTGGGCACAATTCTTAATGCACTTTTCACAGAGAGGCTATTGGGCAAAGTTCTAAATGCACTTTCCACAGAGAGGCTATTGGACACACCTCTAAATTCAACTTCTAAATTCAAGGAGAGGGGGTGGGTTAGTGGGAATAAGCTGGAAAAGTTCAAGAGAGCAGTGATATGCTGTTGGCCGCCTCAGCCCGGTGGGTCCGTTGGCTGGGCTTGGGGTGTTTTACGGTCCGTAGTCGTCGTGTGCTGTTGTGCAAGTCCATGTGTGTTTTTTTTGTTGCATTGTTGTGAAGTTTGTGCGGATTGCTGCGTTTTAGGCGTGTGGTTGTGTTCAGTTAGAGTTTGAGAGATGTATGCAGAGGGATGGAATTGTTAGTTGGTTGGTTAGTTGGCATTGCTGTCCATTGCAATTATGGGATTCCATCTAGGTGTGGCACATGCCAACAATCACATTTCTATTCAGATGCGACGCAAGCTAAGATTCAGAATTCTAAGTGTGGCACATGCTAAAAGTCACATTTCCATCTAGGTGCGATGCAAGCTAGGGTTCACAATTCTAAGTGTGGTGCATGTTAAGATTCACATTTCTATCTAGATGCGGCACAAGCTAAAGTTAACAATCCTGAGTGTGGCACATGCTAACAATCACATTTCTATCTCGGTGCGACGCAAGGTAGGGTTCAGAATTCTGAGTGAGGTACATGTTAACAGTCACACTTCCATCTATATGCGGCGCAAGCTAAAGTTAAGAATTCCATCTAAGTGTGGTACATGCTAATATTCATAATCCCGTCTAGATGCGATGCAGGCTAAGGTTAAGAATTCCATCTAAGTGGCGCAAGCTAACATTCACATTTCTATCTAGATGCGACGTAAACTAAAGTTAAGAATTCCATCTAAGTGTGGCACATGCTAATATTCCTAATTGTCCTTATTGACCTTCATTTCATCATTTCACAATCAATTGTGCAGAAGGTCAATTCTCCTGTGATCTATTGTGAAAAGGTCAATTAGTATACATCCGCTTTCCGGCCTTCGTGTACACATTTTTTGTGTTGCTGGCTGCCACAGTATATCACGTAATGCTTTTTCTTTTTACACGACCTACCGAGGTGTCGCCTACATGCATTTTTGATTTTAAGGGTGCCTGTACGTTACACATCGTGTATATCTTTTCACCAGGGATAATATTGAGCCTTGCTGGACCACAGAAGTACATTTCCAATCACGGACACTGCCACATACACTGCCCCCTGACTCTGATTGCCCAGGACAATTGCTTGTTGTGCCTTCCATTGTAAAATGTCCATCTGTATCATGAGTGGGAAGGCTCCAAGAAGGAAAGGTGGCAGAGGTGGCCGGGGTCAGGGATATGCAGCAGAAACTGCTGCCCCCCCTCCAAGGGTAGGGGATGTGCAGATAGAGCTGTGCCCCCCCACAGGGACAGGGACCTTAAGCGGTAGCTGCTGTCATACCCCCACAGTGTCAGGGTGCTGCAGGGGCAGCTGCTGTCCATACCCCCCAAGGTCAGGGACCTGCAGCGGTAGATGCTGTCCCCCACAGTTAAACGGATGCACAGGGCAGCTGATGTCCATCTCTCAAAGGGTAAGGGACGTACAGGGAAACCTCCTGCCCCACCATGCTCAGGGAGCTGCAGCGGTAGATGCTGTCCCTCCCCACAGGGTCAGGGTGCTGCAGGAGCAGCTGTTGTCCCCATCCCCAGCATGAGGGAACTGCAGGGGTAGCTGCTGTCTTAGTCCCCCAGGTACACAGACACACAGGGCAGCTACTGTCCATCACGCAAAGGGTAAGGGACGTACATGGAAAGCACCTTGCCCCACCCCAGAGGGTCAGAGAGCTGCAGAGGCATCTGCTGTTGCAGCATCAGTGGGTGATGCCATGGCCCAGGCCACCAATGGTCCAGCATGTGGTGCCCTCAGTGGTCCCAGCCATACAGGGACTGCACCACTTGCCAAGAAGGCAAAGCATGCACAACAGGATGAGGCTCAATCCCACTGCATAGCACAAGACAACGCCACGTCGAGGAAGAGGAGCTTCAATGATGAAGAAACTCCAAATCCTTGTGGAGTACGTGGGCAAACACCACTGTGACATATGCAGACAGCCAGGGAGCACATAGACAAATGCCCAGCGTATGGTGCTTTGGCAGCGAGTCACGGATCACATCAATGCTTAGGGAATGAGATGCACACTGCTGCTCAGGTCATGAAGCAGTGGAATAACCTCCACAAGTCCGGTGAGTGACCAAGCGTGTGCATCCTGAGTATGTGTATGTAGATTAAACAAACAAGTATGATTGTGTTGCACTTGTGCCTGCATTTGAATGACTGCCCTGGGTGAACCATGTCATGGTGTACTGACTGCTGCAAAGTGTACTCTACAGTGGATACAACCCATATGTCGTACATCTGTCGCACATGGCATGTTGACAGTAGTCATCACCCACCATCATACACAAACAACATTTTCAACATGCTACCACAACGTGGCATCTGGTTAGTTGCATCAGTGGTGTCAGTGACTCTGCTCTGCTAGACAAGTGCTTAGTCCATCCACACATGTACATAGGTTGTTACTTGCCACAGATAACTTCCAAGAAGACTACCAGCTGGCCTCACAGTGTGCCATGAGTGACATTGCATTTCTCTACACTGTGCACATCCCCACTGCAGCTATGGCACTGACCCGTAATAAAATATTAGTCAGGATTCATACATGTTAACCTCCCGCACTCATCACACACTTCATGGCTCCATGCCCCTGTCCCTCTTGTGTGTCATTGTCCCTTCTACCTATTTCCTAGTGCATGTAATTACTCTATCCACATCAAACATCTGGACTCCACACTCAGGCCATGTCCACATTATGTGCACTCCCTGTGCCAGTTCTACACTGGTGTGGTATGTAATTGATGTGCACTTGGCTGTGAATATGTGCGTATGTGTACACATGTAATGTAATAGCATGTTACATAGCGACATGACGATGCCAAAATGTTGTATTTGTCAATAGTTTGCTGTGACATGGGCCAGTATTTGCTTTCAGAGAACCATATTGGATGTCAATGTGTCCACTGGCTCCATGGTCATGAACATGGGATGTTGTTGCAAGTCTGCATACGCCATGATCTGAAAGATTTTTTAACATAGTTTGTGCATGAAATTTCTGGCATGGTAACATGCACAGCAATGACAGCATTGTGATAGCGATGTATATTGTCAATGCAATTAACATGATTCTTCATATCTTCATGTGTCCTTGTGCAGGTGATGCAGGGGAGAAGGTAGAGGAGGAACGGGAGTCTGAGTCGGAACAGACCACCAATGGAGGACTTGGTGTGGCAGCCCATGATAATCCACAGTCTACAGTCCAGCCTGAGAATGTCTTGGTTCGACACTGACTCCTATGAATCCAGTAGCTTTGGTGCTGAACCGGATGTCCACTCCTCAATGCTGTCAGAGGTGAGTGCACCAAGTGTTGGAGCTGTTGTTGCCCGTGAGTCTGCAGGGGGTCAGGTGCCCTCACAGGGCCAGTCAGTGGTGTCACGTCCGTCTGTGGTGGTTACGGCTGCAAGGCCACACGCCACACTATTGGTTTCTATCCTGCGCCAGATGTCTAAGGGAGGGATGCAGTCCTGCAGCCACAGACAGTGGCATCACAGCAAGGGCCATGCTCCCTTGGGTCTGGCAGGCGTGAGCCATGCACACGTGATGGACGTGTGCATGCTGGGGAGAGAGTGTGGGAGCAGTCGATGTTGCATATTGCGTAACAACAGGGTGCTGCCTATGAGATGTTGGCTGAGGGCATGGATAGGGTGACCAATTCCATGATACCACCAGAAACACAGGTAGAGCACCAGCTGCAGGCAATGCGGATCACATGCCGCTCACAGAGGCTGCACATGGAGGCCAACAGCAGGAGCCGACGGGCAGATCTGAGGTCTCTGCAGCCATGCCTAGTTACAGAGGGTCAGGCCCACAGGGAAGTCCTGAGGTGATAGTTGTTGGCCATGAGAGCTTCAGTTGAAGTACCAACAGGAGATGCAACTATTGAGGCAAACCATCTCAGAGGAAATCTGTGTATCCCGTGACATCATGCATGATGACCTCCAAGGCTTCATGTTGCAGATGCATTCATCAGTGTTCCGCCAGGCCGCTGCCACCGAGGACCAGGCAGGGCATTATGTGGTGAGCCTCCCACACCACTACCACCTTCTGATTCTACCCAGGAAGGTGGTCACAGCAGAGACATGCCAACCCATCCAAGATAGCTGTGCGATCCATGAGCCCATGGAGGGAATAGTTTTTTTCAACATCCACCCATGTAGGAGTTGACGTGCACCCCTCTTGGTTGGACTCCCCCCCGGTCCATGATGTACATTTTTCTTCTTGTATTTTTTTATCAACATTTTCGTTTGCACCCCCATAGCCAGATGTTGGCATTGTATATTTTATTTTGGCCATTCCTGGTTGTAAATTTTGTTACATTTTGGGTCAATCACCCTTGAGGTGTGCCTTTAACCCATCAAAGACAACACATGTGCTGTGGTGTACATGGAGGCATGCCTAGTGGAGTAAACTGGCATGTTTACATGGTGGAGCACAGGATGGCATGCGCAGGTAATTATGGGTTTGGGGTTCCTTCGCATGTTTGTGCTGTGTCAATGTTACTTAACAATGGCTGTTTGAATGTATTTGCCCATCTTGTTTCAGTAATCCGTGATGTGTTGGTGACTGCTGTCCCGGGGCAGACACCTTGCACCATTTGAAGTACATGCTCCCCACTGTGACACGTGGTGTGGTACTCTCCAGACTACTGTACTGCAACACCCTACTCCTAAGTGCTCCTTGGTCCACACTGTAACCCCTACAGCTTACCCTGATTAGGTCCGCAAAACTCGTCATTGGACTCACAGCCAGGGACAACATCTCTCCTCCAATAATAAGGCTTCAGTAGCTCACAGACTCAGCACAAATTACATTGGAATCCATGTGTAGCTTTCACACGGCTGTTTGTGTCCCGGTACCGCCTCCAAAACTTTCTGATGAAACAATCCCCTTCTATATTCCTGCACTCCTCTGGCAACTACTCCCTGTGTGTGAAGCACTTCAGCATTTTAATGGATGGTGGTGGGTTCATTCCCGAGCCATGGTGCCTTCTGTGTAATAGAGTCACTCTCCATCTGTGTAGTGAACATGAACTCCTTAAACTCACATTAATCATGAAGTACTTTCTCTTCTCCAGTTCCTTCACCCACTCTCTTCCATGCTATTGCTGCATTAGTGTGCCTCATGTCCATGGCCTTATGTGTTGTTGGTGCCCTGAACCCTCACATGTGTCATGTAAAGTACTGTGTTTATATTGAACTTGTTCATGCTCAGCATCACCACGTGACTTATCACTTCCATTTGTGCGTTCTTTTCTGACCTTTTCGCCACAAGATGTTAGCCATGCACTAATACTCACAAGGGGCCTCACTCTGGAGTTACCTCAATGCCGCACTATGTAGAGAGCCTCGTCTTCTTATGTTCCTTAACTATGCAGGAATTTACTCTTCTACTCTTCCTTCTCTCTCCCTATTACTTGCTGACCTATCCCTCTGCTCTCTCCCTCTCTCCATCCTTTTTCCCTTATGGCTTGAGGAATGGCCGCATAATGTACCTCTGGGTCTCACAGATCCATTGCACACCTGGGCAGTGTTTTGCACACTTGCCTCCGGAACATGCACTAGCCTCATCATCAATGCACTTGTTGTGTGACACTACAGTGTAGAATCTCTTTGCACTTACACCCACATGCACTGACTGGATGCACTTGGACCACCCCCGAACTTGTTCACACCCTTCACCTACCACTCCCCTGTAAACGTCTGTGTGCTTGCTTGTTCGGATTGCACCATGCCTGTTAATCATCTGTCTCTTCCCCCCTGTCCTGGCTCCAGGCATGGTGGCACAGACTCATTGGCAGACATATACACTGTTCCCTCCACTCTTGTTTGTATAATATGCACTCACTCTACAGGGACAGAGTATTATTGTTTACAATATTTAGGGGCTCGGAACAAGTGTTGAATTTTTCCCTGTGTTACATCTATCCTTGAGGGCTTGTGCACACTTGCCCTGTGTATCTGGCCTTTATGATTATACTTTTACATGACATGGCATACCACCACACAGACTAAAGATGATCATACATGACATAGGGGATAACTTGGGTCACACAGAGGTGATTGAATTGATTGTTGGGCATGGTGGTAGTGGGGAACTCCCAGTTCAATGTGTTTCTCTTGGCAACACATGATTATTGGTTGTTTAGTTCGAAGGGATGCGACCAAATGTGCACTACCAAGGGGACTTTCTCATGGTGGTTTTGTGGGCACAGGAGATTGGCCCTTTGTCATCATTGAATGGCACCTGGAATTTAGGGGCACCGTGTGCACTACACAGGAGGGTGGGGGATTAGGTGAAAAAAGTAGCTGGATATGTGCAGCCTCGCCACGTGCCCTTTGGCCAACCACACGTAAGCAGCGGGCCTGTGGGTGTGGATAGGGTGCCAGAACCATGTCCACTGGGAGGCCATGCCGTGTTGCTACATTGTGCAGGACACATACTGCCACATTGATCCTGCAGACTACTGGTGGTGCAAATAGCAACACACCACCAGAGTGGTCAAGGGAGCGGAAACGTGACTTCAGCACTCCGAATGGGCGCTCCACTATGGCCCTTGTTGCGATATGGGCAGTGTTGTATCTTACCTGCGCAGGCGTGGTGGGGTTCCGTATTGGCGTATTCATGTAGGGGCTCAGAGGGTAGGCACTGTGCCCTGGAGAGGTGAGAAATGTTATCATTAGTTGGCAGGGTCTATTTGTCTGTGTGTGACATGCATGGCTGTGCATGGCTGTTGATACTCACCAATGAGCTATGTGTTGCCATCCTTCCCAGCTTCCAGGGCCCATTGTATATGTAACTATCATGGGTGGAACCAGGGTAGTTAGCATATGCAGAAGTAATGATGCCCTTGGCATCACATACAACCTGAAGGTTAATGGAGTGCCAGTCTTTACGATTGTGATAAATGTGCTCTGTTGCCCTAGGTGGACATAGAGCAACATGGCTGCAATCGATGGCACCAAGCACTTTAGGAAAGTGCGCCACCACCTAAAACTCCTGGACCACAGTCTGCATTTCTGCAGGTGTTCTGGGCATATAGATGTGCCGGCGGACTGAGGGGCGTGTAGTCCTTATTGACAACACCTGGTGTAGGCAGCGTGACTGCTTGGGCTGTGAAGTGCCCGCAACTATGGCAGTGGTCCACTGAAATGACCCAGTACCCAAAAAATGCAGTACAGTGAGCACCTTTTACAAAGGACTCAGTGCTTGGGAGCACTTGGTGGGTGATGTAAGGTCATCCTCCCGCTCTGTGACCAGGTCTAAAATGGTATGAGGTGGAAACCTATGCCTGGCATAGACCTGGTCATCAGGCATCCCAAAAAGGCTGGTCCTTGGTTGAAAAATCCGGGCCCTGGCCATTCTCCTCCTCCTGCGGTGTCCCATGATCACTGCTGCAACAAATGGTACATTCATCATAGCTGTATACATGCATTTGTTGATCGCGCTGGCTTTTTATGCATTTGTTAGTGTGCGCGTTGACGTTTATGCCAGCTATCTTGTGGTGTATGTGTTTCAAGATCGGCACGTGTTTTTTTGCGCACCAGCGACCCCTGTTCAATTCCATGAATACAGATTTTTGGCGCGCGCATCGGCGGTGTGATTATTTGACTGTGGAACTTCCATCGTAATGCCCACATTTTCACTTGTTGTTCCCCATTCCACGTGTTCCGGCCCCTTTTTAGGTGACTGCGCAGACCCGGCCGGCCCTTCGCTTGGAGTCTCGCGCAACACGTTCACGTAGTCGCAGTGACGTGTTGGACTGGCACGGATTCCTTGCAAGTCGCAGGTATGCCCCGCGCATTGTGTTCCATAAATCGCAGGTATGCCCCGCGCATTGTGTTCCATGAATCGACGAACGGCACTTGCACGCGATTTCGTGCACAAGTCCCCGATTTTCCACACAAAATATTCCATGAATCTGGCCAACGGTGTATATATTTCCCATTCTTTGAATAAGTATTTCCAAGTACAAAGTTTTATTATTTAAATGTATATATATTCCTAAATCTTATTTTACATAAAGAAGCTTTGTTATCATCTAACATAGTTTGTGAACATTCCTTTGTGGGAGCTTTGGGGATTCAACGTACTTAAGAACCAGCCTGCATCATCTCCTGAAATCTTAAGCCTGCCTACTCATCCGTTGCTTCCAAATTGAGAGCCCTGGCTGGAGTATTCTCTGCCTTTGCCCTACCAAATATAGGGCAGAAGTACAAATACCCCCACCAGTCTTTACACAGACTGTGGCAGACTTACACAATTATGCTAAATCCAAATTGTGGCTGACTTACGCAGTTAGGCTAAATGAAAACTGAGGTTAGCTAACATAATTATGCTAAATGCAAACTGAGTTTAGCTAATGCAATTGCACTAAATGCAGACTGTGGCTGATTTACACAATCATGCTAAATGCAAACTGAGGCTAGCTAACACACTTAGGCTAAATGTAGGTTACAGTGTTATATTTGACAATAAGAGTAATATGAGTGCTGGGGTTTTACTGGAATACAGTAATGACTGTACTCCCTGCCCGCACTACACTTACCTTTGCTGTTGCTGAAGGTAAGCTCCGTTAGGCATCCCAGGCAAACATTGGCAAACACGGAGTGGAGCTGCTCAGTAGGGAGCTGCACTTTGCTGCTTGCCCTTATCCAATGGCTGTCTGGGCAGGCTGCCCTGGCACTTCCAGCAAAGAGTCATTTCCTGGATGCTGAGGCCAGCCAATCAGAGCGGATGGAGGGAGGGAGTGGGACTGTGAGTGGATAGAGCGAGAAGGAGTGAGGAAGCAGCCAGCAGGAGCCAAGGAATGACCCTAAATTAATTAAATACTGCAACAAAAATGAACTGCGGTCACTGAGTGCTCACCTGTCGACATGTGTCCTGGCTGCAGTGAGCACTGCGCACAGAGCGAAATGGGATCAGAGCCCCTCTTGGTAGCAGCCTTTCCCTCAGCGATTCATGGATGCTGCGACCAGCCAATCAGGGGGGATGGCGGTTGGGAGCGGGGCGGTGACGTGAAGGAGCGAGAAGGAGTGAGGTATCGGCCTGCAGGGGCCAAGGAGCGGCCATACATTAATTAAGTAATGCTGTGAAAATGAACCGGGGGTCCAGAGGGCACACCTGTTCACGTTTGCCCTGGATGCACTAAGCACTCTGCACAGAGTAAAATGGTATCAGAGACACTCTGGTGAGCGGGATTTCCCTCAGCATTTCCTGGATGCTGTGGCCAGCCAATCAGAGCAGATAGATGGCGGGGGAAAGGCGGTGAGGGGTTGGCAGGGCAGTGAGGGGAGGGAGCCAAAAGGAGCAAACAAGGGGCCTGCAGGGGCCGAGGAGCAGTCCTAAATTAATACAAAAATACCACAAAAATGAACCGGGTGTGGGGTCGTGGCTGAGCAGCCATGCTGTGAGGACGGGTCCCAAGGTGCTTCTGCATGATCCAGCATGACCCGCGCCGATAGAGCATGTAGCGTGATCCTTTTCTAACAGAAATCAAAATAACCGGCAGCGAATGCCTGCAGCGTGTGTGAGTCAACTGTCCCTAGAAAATGAAGAACTAAGCCGCGTAATAGCAGGCAGTGAAGCAGGCATCTTTAACTAAGATGGTGCCTGTGATGCCGGAAATGCATCTGAGGGACAGGGCCTCTGAATCCTTGTCCTTTTTCTGTTTTTACCGTGTGTTCTGTCATGTTTTCTGCCCAGGAGTCCATGAGGGACTCCTGGCAGTGCAGCTCTCTTTTGGTTTGGTGAACAGACCCATGGGATACCCTTATGGCACCCATGGGTAGGGGTACAACCCTGTGCCCCTAGTGTATGTTTTTGGGCACCTGTGGGTGGCCCACAGAGCAGGGTATGGGCTGGTGGCAGCTCCATGCTGAATTTGACAGGTGCTCTGGGTGTCCTCCATTTTGGGATACCCAGGCCCTGCCATTGGAATCAGTTGATTCCTGATAGGAAACAAGATGGCCCCTGTGGCCTCTTGCTTTCTATTGCCTGTTATCTTGTTTTTCCCAAAGTCCTGGGAAGCCCTGACTCTGTCCCTTCCCCCTGACTGGCTGTTGGGTGGAAGTTCCATATATGGTGTTGTTGTAAAGGCCCAGCTAGACTGACTGGAGCCTTCCCAGTGACTGTATGTTATGGGTACCTCCTGTGGGTGGGACCTGGGTGAATGGAGTGTGTGACCAATATACACTCCTTGTTGTGGTTGTCTGGTTTCTGGCATGAGAGACAAAGACTGAGACAGCCCTGCCCGAAACTGGCCTGAATGCAGTGTGTAGTGTTGAATGGCTGGGTACTTGTCCCAATCCACATTCCTTGTTGTGAGTGTCTGAAAGGGAGGAGTGTGGCCTGAATGCACTGTGTGCCTGATTGGCTGACTGACTGCATGAATGCCCTTCTGTGTGATTGGCTGCTGTGTGTGTGCCAGCAGTGTGGATGAGAGACAGAATAGTATATCTGGGGACCTCTCACCACTGGAAATTGTTCAGAAGCATTCAGAAGCTGAGTCTCCACTCAAGAGTAACTGGATTTGCTGATCCTCGACGTCCAGCTGGAAGAAGAAGACTTGCTGTGGCATTTGCTTCGACGGAACTGAAGGTTGTCGAAATCGTCGAGGACTGACCCGAGAGAGGACCTGGTAAGGCGCCCTCTTCCCGTGCTCCGAGGGACCATCGAGCACCGCTGAATCTTCGCCGAAGCGCCCTGGAAGTCAGACCCTCGAAAGGCTGCCGACCCGAGACGGGACCGCCGAGGAGATCGAAGTGAAGCACCCGGACCTCGACGCTGTCGAAGTCCATTGCCGTCGACCAGGGTTCGCAGGTCTGTGTAACCGCTGGAGGCCCGTCGAAGTTGTGTTGCCCAGCCGTGGGAACCACTTGACGCCGTGCCGCCGACGACCGGAGCCGTCCGCTCCTTGCCTAAGAACATTTGACTCGAAGGACTCCCTCGTCCGCACCGTCGACCGCTTTTGCCCTGCCGGAGAAAGTCGAGGACGACCAACGCGCCGAGGAGAATCCGCCGGTGGGTTTCCCGCCACCTCACGATCCCAAAGACTCGAGCGACTCGACGCCCTTGCTGGGCTCCCGTCTCTACAATCTTTGCGGTCCAGAACTATTGTCATCGAGGTGCCCCGCACACCTCCGCCTTGCAGGACGCCGACGCCCCGACGCCGACGAGCACCGCTCGGACGAAGCTGCCGCCTCTTCGACATCGTTCTACCTCGTTTGTCGACGGACGTTCGACGCCCCGTGCCTCCCGCTTGAAAGGGAAGGCATTCAAGAAGGGCCGTCGATTCCCCGTCGCCGAACCCCGAGGTCTTCGACGTTTCTCTACGCCTCTCGACGATCCGTGACTCCTGCTTAAAAGGGGGTCATTCAAGAAGGATCTGTCGACGCCTCTTCGAAGAACTCGACTCCACCAGGTACATTGGGGGGGTAAAAACATTATAGGAGAGAAATAGACTATTGAACAATATACGGACTGGGCTGGTGTTAGATCTCTTTATTTTACAGGTTGCCCAGGTGGGGGGATCTCCACACAGAACTGTGTCCAGTGGTAGGGGCCAGTATTCTGCCTATTGTTTCAACCCTCTGTTATCTCTCCTCTCTCTATTGCTGGTTTCCTTCTTATTGATCTGTGTGCCATTTTAACAGTATTGTGAATGCACTTTAATGAGGTCTAATATTAGTGGTACCACTTTAGAATTGTAGATATTTACCATTGCTGATTTTCCTGAGCACAAAGTGCGTTATTGTGATAAGTGTACATAACCCTTGAATATTAATTATATAAAGACTGTGTTTTCAGTAATACAGTGTGTGGACATTCCTTTGTGGGGGGCTTGGGGATACCCTGTACTTAAGAACCAGCCTGCATCACCTCCTGAGAAGCTAGGCCTTGATTGCTCGTCCATCGCTACCGTAATCGAGAATCTTGGCTGGGGTCTTCTGTGCCTCTCCTCTACCATATAGAGAGCGGAAGTACAGACCCCCCCACCGGTCTTGACAAGCTGGTGGCAGCGGTGGGATGCTTATGGTTTTAAGACTCAGTGTATAACCGTGCCACTTACAAAATATCCGCACTTTATTAGATTAAGGTTTGGGTGTGTACCAAATAACTGCATTACAGGCAATGGAGCCCATTGCAAATGGTAAATTGACTCGGATGAGCTTAGAGGCTCTCCAGAGTGCTTGTGAAGCCAGGGAGTTGGACTTTGTGGATAAGTCTAGGGCTGAGCTGATAGCTGCCCTGGTGGACTACCAGACTGATGGTGAAACCCTTGATGAAGGGGGGGATGCAACCAGTGAGGACTCTGCCCCTGGGGTTGTCGCTGAATCTGTTTCTGGGAATGCCACCATTCCTGCTGCCTCTGTTCCAAACCCCAGCAATTCCATGGAACTTGAGTTATTAAGGATGAAATTGGCCTTTGAATATCGCAAGTTGGAAATAGAAGCTGAGCTTAAGAAAGAGGAGCTGGCACAGCAAGTGGAACTCAAGAATAGGGATCTTGCGCTCAAAGACAAGGACACTGAATGTCAGAGAATCCAGCTAGAGAGAGCTAGAGTGGAGACTTCAGCTAGACCAATTGAGAGTGGCAGGTCCCCAGCCACCAAGTTTATGAAAGATTTGGTTGGTGTGTTTGTGGAGGGTTCAGATATCCTCCAATGGATTGAAGCGTTTGAAATGGCTTGTGCAATTCATGATGTAGATAAAAGAGATTGGGCTAAGTGTTTGTTAAGCAGAGTGCCTCAAACTGGATATGACTGTATTCTGAAGCTGAGTGTGGAAGAAAGGGGTCAGTATGAGTGTATGAAGTCTGCTTTGATTGCCAAGTTTGGCAAGACACCTGCCCAATACCTTAAAAGGTTCAGGGAATTTAAGAAAAGAGAGAATGTGTCTTGGGTTGACTGGGTGAGTACTGCGCACATGAACATGATGGGGTGGATTGATGGATACAAGGTGAAAACTTTTGTTGAGTTGTCCCACCTCTTGTTTTTTGAGCATTTTTCTGAAGCCTGTTCACCGGAGCTGCGTCAGTATGTGGCTGACCAGAACATTTTGGACCCCTTTAAGCTGGCTAGGTTGGCTGACAAGTGGGTCTCCCACCGGGTGTCCCCTAAGGACTCCAGTGGGAAGGACAAGGACAAAGAAAAGGGGGCCTCTCAGAAAGCTGAGGAGTCCCAAAAGCAGTCACAGTCGGGTAAACCAAAACCTTCCTCTCCTAAGACCCAAAAATCTAGTGGGGATAAGTCCTCTGTGGGTGGGAATAAGAGTAGTGGTCCACCTGCTGCAAAGCAGGCTCCCAGTGGTTCCAGTACCGTACCCCGCACTCCTGGCACTTGTTGGGATTGTGGGGCTCTGGATCACAAAAGGGGTGACCCCAAGTGTAAAGGTAAGGCACTTGGAGTACAGGCTGTCAGCCTGACCTACCCTTACCCCGTGTCTGAGGTGGAGGCCACTGTCCTCCCCTCCTCTACAGGAATCACATTTGGTGCTCCAGTAGAGATTTCCTTAGTGTCCCTTGGGGCCTGGGACCAGTACGCAGAAGTACTGGCGACTATCCCACAGAACACCCGTAGATTTTTGAGAAGTGTCCTCTTGAATGGCCAGCCTTCTACTGGTTTGAGAGACACTGGGGCAAGCATGACAGTGGTGGACAGGACCCTGCTCAAGCCAGAGGACTATGAAGGTGCTCCTCTGCAAACCACCAGGTTAGCTGGTGGGCCTCCCAAATTATCGCCTGTAGCCCTAGTCACACTCATGATTGGAGACAAGACAGCAAAGCTTCCTGTCCTGGTTCAGGACAATGTCCCTGCTAACATTCTGTTAGGAAATGATCTAGTAGAGTTGGGGTTGATCTCGGATGGTCTTCCCATGACTGCTGCTGCAGTCACTAGGTCACAGGTGACACCGGGTCTGGCTGTGAGTCAGGTATCCGAGCCAAAGGCGAGGCCTAAGGCAAGAAGAAGGAAGACCAAGAAGGCCACCTCTGTGGAGGGAACACCTTCTCTTCCTGCTGTTCCGACAGCACCCAATGGGATCCATGCTCCGGACGGGCTGGGTCCAGCGGAAAACCCAAACTCAACTCCTGTGGGAGAAGAGACAGAAGACTCTCCTGTGGGAGAGGTTCTCAACCCGGAGGATCATCCCGACCTTCAATGCTTGTTAGCTGAAGGGGGACCCTCCCGGGCAGACTTCTGTAAGGGACAGAGAGAGTGCCACTCTCTCGAGGGCCTGAGAAAACAGGCCCTGTCCCAGGCACAAGGTGAAGTGCCTAGGACATTCAAGATTTATTGGGAGGGTGAGCTCCTTGTTAGTGAGCCCACTAAGCCCGAACCTGGTGCCCGCAAGAGGTTGGTGGTACCCCAGGTTTACAGGCCCTTCCTACTGCAGTTGGCGCATGAGGTGCCCTTGGCTGGTCATCTTGGGACCAAGAAGACTAAGCAGAGGCTCTCTGCCCATTTCTACTGGCCACGGATGGGAGTAGAGGTGGAGTCCCACTGCAGGACCTGCCCAACTTGTCAGTTGTCTGGCAAGACTGGAGGCAGGGTCATTGCCCCACTGCAGCCATTACCAGTGGTTGGCACACCATTTGAGAGGGTGGGCATCGACATCGTCGGTCCCCTTGACCCTCCCACTTCAGGTGGACATCGGTTCATCCTGGTCTTGGTAGATCATGCCACCAGGTACCCTGAGGCAATACCCCTTCGGACTGTTACTGCCAAGGTGGTTGCCAGGGCTCTCCTGGGCATTTTCACCCGTGTTGGATTCCCCAAGGAGGTTGTCTCTGACCGAGGATCCAACTTCATGTCTAGTTACATGAAAACCATGTGGAAAGAGTGCGGGGTAACCTACAAGTTCTCCACCTCTTACCACCCCCAGACCAATGGTCTGGTTGAGAGATTTAACAAAACTCTCAAGGGCATGCTAGGTGCTTTGGAAGAGCCCCTAAGGAGGAAATGGGATCTCCTCCTGCCATGCCTGCTGTTTGCTTACAGAGAGGTACCTCAAGAGGGTGTTGGTTTCAGCCCCTTTGAGTTACTCTTTGGACATCCCGTGAGGGGGCCCCTCGCCTTGATCCGAGAAGGCTTGGAAGCCACCCCTCCAGGTCCCGCCAAGCAAGTGGGGGACTATGTGTTAGGCCTCAGGCGGAGGATGACACAAATGATGGGTCAGGCAACAGCAAATCTCAAGGCCAGCCAGGAATTGAATAAGTACTGGCATGACCTGAAAGCTTCGCAAGTGGATTGGACTCCGGGACAGGAAATCCTTGTGATGGAGCCTACCAAGCCTAGAGCTTTGGCAGACAAGTGGACTGGACCCTTCAGGATCATCTCCAAGATGGGCGAAGTCAATTATCTGGTGGACATGGGAGCCTCTGGGGTAGCCCCCCAGGTATTCCATGTCAACAGGCTCAAGCCTTTCCACAGGCGAGCAGAGGTCTCATGTCTCTTGCTAGCTTCAGGGCAAGAAGAGGATGAGAGTGAGCCCCTTCCTGATTTGCTGCATAGCAACCCTCAGGATGGCTCAGTGGAGGGAGTACAACTCTCTCCCGATTTGACAACAGAGCAGCAGAGGGCCTGCCGGGCTTTGCTCCAGCAGTATGCCCCTCTGTTTTCACTGACACCGGGCCTTACACCGTGGTGTAAGCACGAAATTGACACTGGTGACAGTGTGCCTGTCAAAAGCAGGAGCTATCGTATGTCAGATACCGTCAAAAACCACATCCAGGCTGAGGTCGCCAAGATGTTGGATCTGGGTGTTATTGAACCCTCCACCAGTCCCTGGTCCAGTCCAGTGGTCCTTGTCCCCAAGGCAAGTTCCCCGGCGGGTACCAAGGATTGGAGGTTCTGTGTGGACTACCGAGGAGTCAATGCCGTCACCAAAACTGACGCGCACCCATTGCCCAGGGCTGATGAGCTCGTGGACACTATAGGTGCTGCCAAATTTGTGAGCACCTTTGACCTTACCTCAGGCTATTGGCAAATAGCTCTGACGGACCATGCCAAGGAAAAGACGGCATTCTCCACACCTGAGGGACTCTACCAGTTTAGGGTCATGCCCTTTGGGTTGAAGAATGCCCCTGCCACCTTCCAGAGATTGGTCAACCATGCGCTCAGTGGGCTGGAAGCCTTTTGTGTGGCTTACTTAGACGACATTGCCGTCTACAGTTCCACCTGGGAAGAGCATTTGACACATCTGGATAAGGTGTTGCAGGCCTTGAAAAGGGCTAACCTCACTATCAAGGCCACCAAGTGCCAGATAGCTCAGGGGAAAGTTACCTATCTTGGTCATGAGGTAGGAGGGGGTCAAATCCAACCTCTCTCCAGTAAAGTACAGGACGTACAGAACTGGGAGACTCCCACTACTCAAACCCAGGTGAGAGCCTTTTTGGGCCTCACTGGGTACTATCGCAATTTCATGGCAGACTATGGAACCATAGCTGCACCCCTGACAGCTCTAACTTCACCCAAACAGCCTAGGAAGGTTAATTGGACTGAAGACTGTCAGAGGGCCTTTGATGGCTTGAAAGAAAGTCTGTGTAGGGCACCTGTGTTGAGTGCGCCTGACTACAGCCGACCCTTTATCGTCCAGGCGGATGCCTGCGACACCGGAATTGGAGCTGTCTTGTCCCAGTTAGATGACAAAGGGAGAGAACATCCTATCATATTCATCAGTAGACAACTCAAGGGTAGAGAACTTAGGTGGGCTACTGTTGAAAAGGAATGTTTTAGTATAGTTTGGAGCCTTAGGCGTTTTAGGCCCTACCTTACGGGGTCCACCTTCAAGGTCCAAACAGATCATAAGCCCCTGAAGTGGCTTATGCAGATGAAGGGTGAGAATCCGAAATTGCTCAGGTGGTCGATTAGCCTACAAGGGCTAGACTTCACCATAGAGCACAGACCAGGGAAGAGTCACGATAATGCAGATGGCCTTTCCAGAAGGTATGTTGACCGTCTGGATGAGGGTGTCTATCCCGTGGGAGATTAGGCACCCTCCACCTCAGTCTGGGGGGGGCGACTGTGATGCCGGAAATGCATCTGAGGGACAGGGCCTCTGAATCCTTGTCCTTTTTCTGTTTTTACCGTGTGTTCTGTCATGTTTTCTGCCCAGGAGTCCATGAGGGACTCCTGGCAGTGCAGCTCTCTTTTGGTTTGGTGAACAGACCCATGGGATACCCTTATGGCACCCATGGGTAGGGGTACAACCCTGTGCCCCTAGTGTATGTTTTTGGGCACCTGTGGGTGGCCCACAGAGCAGGGTATGGGCTGGTGGCAGCTCCATGCTGAATTTGACAGGTGCTCTGGGTGTCCTCCATTTTGGGATACCCAGGCCCTGCCATTGGAATCAGTTGATTCCTGATAGGAAACAAGATGGCCCCTGTGGCCTCTTGCTTTCTATTGCCTGTTATCTTGTTTTTCCCAAAGTCCTGGGAAGCCCTGACTCTGTCCCTTCCCCCTGACTGGCTGTTGGGTGGAAGTTCCATATATGGTGTTGTTGTAAAGGCCCAGCTAGACTGACTGGAGCCTTCCCAGTGACTGTATGTTATGGGTACCTCCTGTGGGTGGGACCTGGGTGAATGGAGTGTGTGACCAATATACACTCCTTGTTGTGGTTGTCTGGTTTCTGGCATGAGAGACAAAGACTGAGACAGCCCTGCCCGAAACTGGCCTGAATGCAGTGTGTAGTGTTGAATGGCTGGGTACTTGTCCCAATCCACATTCCTTGTTGTGAGTGTCTGAAAGGGAGGAGTGTGGCCTGAATGCACTGTGTGCCTGATTGGCTGACTGACTGCATGAATGCCCTTCTGTGTGATTGGCTGCTGTGTGTGTGCCAGCAGTGTGGATGAGAGACAGAATAGTATATCTGGGGACCTCTCACCACTGGAAATTGTTCAGAAGCATTCAGAAGCTGAGTCTCCACTCAAGAGTAACTGGATTTGCTGATCCTCGACGTCCAGCTGGAAGAAGAAGACTTGCTGTGGCATTTGCTTCGACGGAACTGAAGGTTGTCGAAATCGTCGAGGACTGACCCGAGAGAGGACCTGGTAAGGCGCCCTCTTCCCGTGCTCCGAGGGACCATCGAGCACCGCTGAATCTTCGCCGAAGCGCCCTGGAAGTCAGACCCTCGAAAGGCTGCCGACCCGAGACGGGACCGCCGAGGAGATCGAAGTGAAGCACCCGGACCTCGACGCTGTCGAAGTCCATTGCCGTCGACCAGGGTTCGCAGGTCTGTGTAACCGCTGGAGGCCCGTCGAAGTTGTGTTGCCCAGCCGTGGGAACCACTTGACGCCGTGCCGCCGACGACCGGAGCCGTCCGCTCCTTGCCTAAGAACATTTGACTCGAAGGACTCCCTCGTCCGCACCGTCGACCGCTTTTGCCCTGCCGGAGAAAGTCGAGGACGACCAACGCGCCGAGGAGAATCCGCCGGTGGGTTTCCCGCCACCTCACGATCCCAAAGACTCGAGCGACTCGACGCCCTTGCTGGGCTCCCGTCTCTACAATCTTTGCGGTCCAGAACTATTGTCATCGAGGTGCCCCGCACACCTCCGCCTTGCAGGACGCCGACGCCCCGACGCCGACGAGCACCGCTCGGACGAAGCTGCCGCCTCTTCGACATCGTTCTACCTCGTTTGTCGACGGACGTTCGACGCCCCGTGCCTCCCGCTTGAAAGGGAAGGCATTCAAGAAGGGCCGTCGATTCCCCGTCGCCGAACCCCGAGGTCTTCGACGTTTCTCTACGCCTCTCGACGATCCGTGACTCCTGCTTAAAAGGGGGTCATTCAAGAAGGATCTGTCGACGCCTCTTCGAAGAACTCGACTCCACCAGGTACATTGGGGGGGTAAAAACATTATAGGAGAGAAATAGACTATTGAACAATATACGGACTGGGCTGGTGTTAGATCTCTTTATTTTACAGGTTGCCCAGGTGGGGGGATCTCCACACAGAACTGTGTCCAGTGGTAGGGGCCAGTATTCTGCCTATTGTTTCAACCCTCTGTTATCTCTCCTCTCTCTATTGCTGGTTTCCTTCTTATTGATCTGTGTGCCATTTTAACAGTATTGTGAATGCACTTTAATGAGGTCTAATATTAGTGGTACCACTTTAGAATTGTAGATATTTACCATTGCTGATTTTCCTGAGCACAAAGTGCGTTATTGTGATAAGTGTACATAACCCTTGAATATTAATTATATAAAGACTGTGTTTTCAGTAATACAGTGTGTGGACATTCCTTTGTGGGGGGCTTGGGGATACCCTGTACTTAAGAACCAGCCTGCATCACCTCCTGAGAAGCTAGGCCTTGATTGCTCGTCCATCGCTACCGTAATCGAGAATCTTGGCTGGGGTCTTCTGTGCCTCTCCTCTACCATATAGAGAGCGGAAGTACAGACCCCCCCACCGGTCTTGACAGTGCCGGCAACTGAGGCGACTTCCAACACCGACCCAACTATGGAGAGCCAGCTACACGAGAAGCGATGAGCCCCGGCACGGAAGTGTGCTGGTTGCCTGGTCACAGTGGCAGCGGAACGTGGAATGTTGCATTGAGCACCAGTGGAAGACGTTGGGAACATGGTGCTGTGGATACAACTGCAGCTGAGGGCGAGTGGCGAGGAGGAGCCCCAGAGAGCATCTGCCCCTGGTAAAGAGCGTGACAGTGCATCGCACTTCCAGATGGAGCCCGGCAGCAACGCCATATGAAATACCTCAGTGGGTGGTGTGAAGCAAGTCTAGGAAGTGCGAGGGAGTGGTGGCAGGGGCTGGCTGTCCCTCAGGAGTAGAGAGCAATATCACAGGACACGGAGGTCCCAAAACAGCCATCTGAGTGTGTGCGTGCACCAGGTGGTGGCCATCACTCCTCAGCAGCATCAACTGGGGCACCAATAATAGAGGGAGAAACATCAGGGCCAGCACCGGCCTGTGCAGGAAGCTGCACACAGGACAGACCCACCAAGGCCCTTCTGCAGGACTGCACACAGGGTCCTAGGACAAAGGGGTGTTGATTGTGTGCACCACTGTGGGGAGGCAAAGGCAATGGCAGGTGCGGGCTCCTGGGATCAAAGGGGTGGAGCAACGGAAGCTACATGACATAAGCAAAGACCTGGCCCGTGGCTGGAGGCAGGTGCAGCAGATTGGCACAGGTACTCCGGGATAGAGCCACCCAACTTCAGATGAGGCTGGAGTGTGGCAAGTAGTGAGTAGGTGGGACTCGGCTCCTGCAGGCGCTGCACTGCTCCAGGACTGCGGCTTGTGCGCAGTACATCCACTAGCCTAGATGGGATGAGTACAACATAAGGATGCGACATAAGGCTAGGAGGAGCAATCCTGTCTCAGCGCCCTGGCACAAAGCAGGAACAGGCGAGACAGGTGGAGGAGTGGAAAGTTACCATGCATGGCAAGGTACAAATAGCCGGCATCCAGGAGGACATGGCCGGTCAACAACGTACCCATGGGGCCAGGCACCATCTACAGCACAAGCATCCGGTTCAGATGAAATCACCTGAGCGTGGTACTTGGTGTTGCCAGCTGGTAGGCACACATGGCAGGTAAAGCGCATAAGAATAAGGGCAAACAGCCCATGCTGGATGCGTGTACAATGCCAGCACATGCAGGGGGAACCACTGCCCTTACGGATGGGTCACAACAAGAGGATTCAGAACAATCAAATGGGAACCAACAGATCCTGGCTGCCATAGCGTGCTGAAAGTGGCCCTGAAGCCAAAATAGATGCGGCTGGCTTAGAAGTGAACCTCTTAAGACAGGATGTGTAAACATTGACGGAAATAACAGAGACCCTCGAGAAACATGTCACAGAGAATGCTGCCAGACTAAAAACCACTACAGCTGAAGTGTCAATACTTCAACAGCAGATGCAAATCCTAGAAGGGAGAGTTGAGGATGCTGAGGAACGTGCCAGACGTAACAACATCAGAATTATTGGACTCCCAGAATGCGAGGAAGGTATGAACCACACCAACTTTATGGAAAACATGGTGCTGCAAGAAATAGACCCAGGCACTCTCACGCAGGGTTTCACAGTTGAGCGTGCACATAGATCAGTGGAGAGGAAGCCGCCGCCAGGAGGCCCTCTGCGGCCATTCATAGCACGAATCCTGAATTATAAACATAGAGAAAAGATCCTGGACTAGTTCAGGGAAGGAGGCACAATCCGCAGGGTTCACCTCAGTGTAAAGGAGACTGCGTACAACAAATCTCAGTATATGCTGCTTTACCCAGCTCTGTTGATGATTAAATGAACCATCTTCTTAGACGCTCTGGAGGAAGTTCATAAATCAATGGATGCAGAGAATATGCTGACAAGTGCGGCAGACAAACCAACAGAAGCAGCAGACATATAAATGGAAGGACAGACAAGCAGTATTCGAAGTGCAGGCAACTGTGCAGCAACGGTGCATGATAAGCAGGTGTAGCTGTGAGGGTTTGACATTATTAGCTCACGAAGAACCAACAGGAGTAACTCTACGTGATCTCTGTGGATAAGGAGCACGTAGGGCAGGAACATCCTTCTACCAAAATTAAGTTTGTGTGCTTGGATACTTTCAGTTATGTATCCGCCCACTGCGCTGTGGCTACGGAAGGAAGGATGACAGGGGCCGGAGCGAGAGGCAGGAATGCCTGAGAACAAGGTACTGAGCTGGGCAATTGTTGGGGGGGTGTTGTGGGGAACAGTTGGGGGTCAGCCTATGCAGACACGTGGCAAGCGCATGAATGGAGCAACAGATCACTAGGACATGAAGCAGCATCCATGGGCAATGGAGGAACTTTAGATAGCCTCATGGAATGTCCGGGGACGTAATAGATACATCAAGAGAAATAGAGTAATGACCTATTTGCACCGCGAAAACGTAGATATAGCACTTCTGCAGGGGACACACCTAACAGATGATAGGCTGTCTGCTTTGGCCAAGAAATGGGCTGGCACTACCCTGGGCTCGTTGTATTCGGAGTATGCCAGAGGGGTGCTGATGTGGGTTGCACCATTGGTACCCTTGTGGATCCTTAACACGGTTAGAGACACAGAAAGCAGAATTATGTCAATACACAGCCCCTGGGAACGAAGATAGCTATGTATTGTAAATACATATGCCCCAAATCATGATACAGCGGCTTATTTTCGCCCCTGTACTCTCACATGGGCATGAATAGGAGCAGCACAGTAGTATGGGGAGGGGATTTCAATTGCACATTGAACCCCAAGTTGGACGGATCAGATAGCAAACATGTGTACCCAGCCCCTGCGGCCAAGTCCCTGAGTACCTTGCTCCATGTGGATAGTGACATTATTCAGCCCCTCATGATCTGTCCACTAGAATAGACTACATCTTTATGGGAGAAAAGTCACTGGGGGAGTTTACAAAAGCAGAACATGGGGCAAGGCTATTATCAGACTACACACCACTAATAGTCACATTGTAGGTGCTCCCTCCAAGCGCACGCATACCAACCTGGAGGCTTAGGAGCGAAGCGCTGAAAGATGGAACATTTCGTAAGTGCCTCCAAGTGGGCATCAAAGACTACTTTAAACATAAGGGGGGGATGTGGTGTCTGCAGGGATAGTGTGGCTAGCCTTTAAAGTTGTGATTGGAGGTCTGGCTATCTCAGAAGCAGGGGGAGTGCAGGCAATGATAATAGGCGACCTGTCCAGATCTGAAGCTGCATTAGAGGATATAGACAGAGCTGGGGGTACGACGGAAGACCAAGCTCGTGAGGCAACACAGCTGAGACAAGAATGTCTAAGGAACTGGGATAGGCTAGGTGCATTAAACTACACAAAATACACAGAAAAGCAACATGTAGAGGGAGATAAGCCAGGATGCCTGCACGCCTGGCTATATCAAAATGAATCCAAAAGAGAGACGATAAGGTCAATCCGGGGAGCGGACGGAGTACAATGCATGGCACAAGAAGATATTAACAAGTGCTTCATTGACTTTTATACGATTTTATACACAGTCATCTGAAGCGCAGTCCTCTGACATCGAAGAAGCCCTACCACAGATTGACTTGCCTAAATTGGACCCCAAAAAGGCTGAATGGCTGGAAGCTCCCATACCCCTGGCAGAGCTCGAAAACACCATTAGGGAGCTCCTGACCGGCAAAATGCCCAGAATATATGGGTTACCTAGTGAGTTCTACAAGGAATACATGGCAGATGTAGTGCCTCCCTTGCTGGCAATGCTCCAGGAAGCCTATAACGAGGATATATTCCCAATGTCACTGAGAGAATCACTTATAATACCATTAATGAAGCCACATAAACCTGATACAGACTGAATGGTCATATAGACCACTTTCACTACTTAACCAAGTCAGTAAGATTCTCACTACCCTACTGGTCAACAGACTCAAGAAGGTTATAGGCAAACTAATACACTCTGATCAAATGGGATATGTCCAAAATAGGAACATTACGTGGAATTTATATAGCTACATCGTGTTATAGACCATACAAAGGGTAGTAGTAGCTCGTATGTAGTAGCCTCACTGGACGCAGTCAAAGCATTTGACTCTGTTTGATGGCCCTGGCTCTTGGCTACATTGAGTATATTCAGGATGGGACCTGCATACATCAAATGGGCACGGCTACTGTATAGTAGGCCAGTGGTGAGGGTGAAAATGGGTAGGCAAATATCGGAACAGTGAGACCTTAAGAAGGGCACGAGACAGGGTTGCCCATGGTCACCTATGCTGTTCATACTAGCTCTGGAACCAGTAGTGGCTTTTCTGAGGAAGGAGTACCAGGAGGTGGGTATAAGAATGCATGGTGGCTGGAATCTGATCTCCCTATAAGCGGATGACATGCTGTTGTATTTACAGCACCCAGAGACAAACTTGCTTTATTTATATACTGGAGATACTGGAGCGATATGCAGATTTGTCAGGGATAACAGTGAGCAAGCACAAGTCGTGTTTGTTGCGCCTTTCAGTGTACAGCGGGAGGTCAGCGCAGGCACTACCTGATATGGGTGGGAGTTAGACACGTTTCGGTATTTAGAAGTGGACATTTATCATGACCCCACTCTTGAACACATGCATAGCACGCAAAAACCTATGGACAATGTAGCAATATCCATGGACCTCTGGGCAAGGTTGCCGCTCTCTTTGATGGGGAGAGCAGCGCTTCTCAAGATGGTGGTTCTTTCCAGGCTCCTTCATTATTTCACTAATATCCCTTTACGAGATTCCCAAGATTTTTTTCAGGAGATTAGATGCAGAGTGTCAGAGGTTTCTATGGTGTAACACCAGATGCAGGGTGGCACTCACTAAACTACACAAGCCTTATGACGAAGGTGGGATTAAGGTCCCCAACATTTAAGTGTACTTTGTGGCAAGTGAATTGCAGTTTGTCATGGGTTGGTTGTCAGACGAACAATCACAAGACACCCCGCCTGCATGCACCCCCTACTTGAAGGAGTTAGTATGGATAGACAAAACGCATCCAGTAAAACCTGTCCTCCTCTTGACACTAGGAAAAGAAATAGGGCAGATATAGGGCAGAGAGCGTGCAGTCTGTTAGGCAGTACGTCTCTCTATTACCCCCAAACCTCATTAGTGGCATTGCAAGCGGAAGACAGGCAGGCTAGGTTGATGGTGAAGAAGCACCGTGAGCCCCAGGGGGTTGCAACTATAGGAGATCTATTAGAGGAGGGCAAACCAGTGTATTTTGCAACACTTGTGGCAGAGACAGAGCTGCATGGGGGCCAACACTTATTACATGCCTCTTTTTTAGCACAATTGAAACAGAAATGGCCAGTGGGGCAAAGGGGACTTAAACACGTCGATGTGATAGAAACACTTTATGGCTTTGCGGAGGGTGGAATGCAATATCAAGAATCAATCATTGCGCAAGGAGGGGATGGGTTAGTAACGACACGCCAATGGTGGGAAAGGGAATTGTACAAGCCAATGTCGGATTCAGAGGGGGCTAGAGCACTAACATACCACAAAACTGTTTAGAGAGATGCTAGATTCCATTTAATACAGCTATACATAACTCACAGAGCATATTTAACCCCTGGTAGTATTGCAAAGTTCCACAGCGCTACAGAGCAAAGATGCCCGAGATGTGGGTGAGTGGATGCAGACATGGTGCATATGTTTTGGGCATGCAGCGTGATACAGCGACATTGGGCGGACATAGCACAAAAGCTGGCCAAAGCAGAAAGTAACACTGAATATAGAGTACCCCACGGCATGCTTGCTTGGGATATTCCCATGGTCACACCGCGCGGAACATGTTAACAAGTTGAAAGACCTGGTCTATATTCTGGCGAAACGCAGAATAGCAATGTGCTGGAAATCACTTCAAGGGCCGGATGTGCAGGAGTTGTGGGGTGACCTCCAGAAATGGTAGCATGCGGAAACTTTGGATTGGTTTGAGGCGACCCACAGGGGCCATGGTGAAAATGATGTGGGTCTAGAATCCTGGAGAATGATGCTCCAAGATCTGCTTGCTTTAGAATACACTACATCCCAAGAGGCAGAGCCTAGTTTCCAAACCCCAGCAGTGGTGTAATGTATACATGGGAAGGATGAGTCATTCTGCTGTGGGCAGTTAATAACGAGATAGGCACAGGCTGACGGGGAGGAGTGGGGTGTTAGGATGGTTAGTTAGGGACACAGACTGTATACTGCAATGACCCAATATTATTTCCATGAGTATGTTTGTATGTAATGCAAAAAGTTAATAAAACATATTTGAAAAAAAAAAATGAACTGGGTGTCTCATATGCCCTGGATACGGTGAGAACTGCGTACAGAGCAGAAAGGGATCGGAGACCCTCTGGTGAGCAGGCTTTTCAACACTGTTTCCTGGATGCTGCGGCCAGCCAATCAGAGCGGATGGAGGGTTGGATCAGGCCAGTGAGGGGACGGAACAAGAAGGAGTGAAGAAGCAGCTGGGGCCAAGGAGTGGCCATTAATTAATGCCGCGAAAATGAACCGGGGGTCCCAGGTGCTCACCTGATCGCATGTGTCCTGGATGCAGTGAGAAATGCGCACAGAGCGGAATGGGATCCGAGCCCCTCTAGTGTGTCGGCTTTCCCTCAGCATTTACTGGACTCAGCCAATCAGAGCAGATGGAGGGTGGGAAAAGAGAACACGATAAGGAGCAAGAAGTAGTGAGGAAGCGGCCTGCAGGGCCCAGGGAGCAGTCCTAAATTAATGAAATAATGCAACGAAAATGAACCAAGGTCCTAGACGGCTCACCTGATCTCATGTGCCCTGGATGATGTGAGCAAATCGCACGGAGCAGAATGAGATCAAACCCCCTCTGGTGAGCAGGCTTTCCCTCAGGGTTTCCTGATTGCTGCGGCCAGCCAATCAGAGCAGATGGAGGGCGGGAGCAGGGCAGTGAGGGGAGTGAGTGTGACTGTTTATGCTTCTGAACCCCCTTGTCCTCCCGTACCTCCACACTCTCCTCACCTGAACTTCCTGAGTTGTCTGTGTCTAGTAGATTCCGCCGGCTTAGGTAGTCTCTTCCCTTTTTTGGTAGCACTTGCCTGTCTCGGAGTGAAGCCACAGTGACCGCTGACTGGACAGCCGTTCCGGTACTCCTCTTCCAGGAGCAGGCCGGAAAATCAAGCAAAAACCCACACGGGGGAAAAAACCCTTAGCGAGGAGATCGTAAGCAGGCGAAAGTCCAAGGCAGAACTTGCAGGTATGAAGAAGTGCCGAAATCCACCGGAAGGATGACGAGGAACACACTCCGGTAGCTGAGGAGATTACTGCGGTTGAGTAGAGGAATCCCTACGAGGTAGGGAACCGACAGCCGTGGAGGGTATGGTACTGCAGAACCACTAGGCCCCGAGAACACGGCCCAGAGAGAAAGAGGAAGTGTGAAAGGGAAAAACTGGAGGACCGCTAATGGAGGGGGTAGCGGCAAAGGAGAAAAAACAGGGCCCGCCGCCGAAACAGCAACCGAGAGGGGAAAGGAGAGAACACAGGGATCGCCGAAAGATCAGCGAGAGGAAAAGTAAGAGGAGAGTTCCACTGCCGGAGGAGAAGGCAGAGCGACAGAAGAAAAGTAGGTAAACAGATTCACTAGGAGAGCGAAAACAAGCCGGCACCAAGATCCGTTGCAGAAGCCGAAGCGGGCAGAGGATAACAGGAGGAGCCACTAAACAGAGCGAAGGAACCAGGGTAGCTGGAGTGAGAACCAGGTGTTAAGACCGAGAACGCCCTCCTTAAACAGATGGTAACAGCCAGGGAACCCTCCCACCCTCCAGAACTACCCCATATGGCTCTTTCTTCAGGAAAGTTTGATGGTTCACCTAAGAGAGTGAAGGAATTCCTGGAGGCCTGTACCATCTACTTCACCTTCAGACCTCATACTTTTTCTACGGACCAGGCCAGAGTGGGGTTTCTTATCTCCAATATGACGGGGAACGCTTTGACCTGGGCCACTCCATTGGTGACAAGTGCTAATGCCATTCTGCAGGACTTCTCTGGGTTTCAGAACTTATTAAAACAGACCTTTGAACGTCCTGAATTATCTTTTACCGCATGTGAAGATTTGCTTGATGTAAGACAAGGTACTCTAGATGTATTGACATACATCTCATCCTTCAAGACACTGGCAGCAGGGGCTGGGTGGCCCGAACAGGCGCAGTATGCTATTTTCAGGAGAGGTCTGAGAGAAGAGATCAAGGATGAGTTAGCCAGATCTCCCCGCTCTCCCACTTTTTCAGATCTACTCGCTGCTGCCCTACACATCGTCTCCAAGAGAGAAGGACAGAACGCCGGAAACAAAGAGGATCGGGAATTCCAGTGGACCCACCCTTACACTCTTCCTCTGGACGCTTCTCTTCTAACCCAGCTGACGAACCGATGCAAATCAGCGCCACAAGAGCACCTCTGTCTTCTGCCGAGAGACGACGAAGAAGAGAGAAAGGACTGTGCGCTTATTGTGGTTCCGACCAACATGTCCTCAAAGACTGCTCTGAGTTGCCAGAGAAGAAGGCAGGAAACGATTACCCTCTGCGCCAATATGGACCGGTGTCCGAGGGAATTCAGATCTTCTTCATCGTCCCTACGTGACTCTTTCAGTGTCGGCCTCAGAATCTCAAGATGATTCCAGACTGATGGTTTTATCAGTCCACATGCTCCTCAAGGGTATACCGGTGGAAATACTGGCCTTACTGGATTGCGGAGCGGCAGGAAACTTCATGGACACTCTGTTGGCAGATAAGATGGGTCTAACACGGATATCCCGGAAGGAAGGTCAGAAGGTGGGCGGAGTCAACGGTACACCTTTATCTTCCGGACTTATCACTCATACCACAGAGCAGCTTTCTTTGGTCATCAATCAACACACGGAGGTCCTGCAATTTGACATCATTAGGGCCGCTCATTTCCCCATTATTTAAGGTATTCCTTGGCTTCGCAGGCACAACCCTTGCATCAATTGGACCGAAAACCAACTGAGCTTTTGTTCCCCCTACTGTACTGCCAACTGTCTTCCGTCAGAAACTAGAGAAGATCAACAGTCTGTTAGGTTTCTCTCCAATGATCATGTGGGGATTCACACTCTCCACAATTTTTGTGCTGAATACTCTGAGGTATTCCAAGAGAACCTTCACACTCGACTACCTCCCCATCGGCCAGAAGACTGCTCGATGATCTCGAACCTAATGCTCTGGTTCCATTTGGGCGAATGTTCTCGCTTACCCAGTCAGAAAAGAAGGTACTAAGGAGCTATTTGGACACAAATTTGGAGAATGGGCATATCCGCCCTTCAAAGTCTCTCGCCGGTGCATCTCTATTTTTCATCAAAAAGAAAGACACCACCGATCTCCGACCCTGTATTGACTACCGGGGTCTAAACAAGGTGACCGTCCGTGATCGGTATCCCATGCCACTCATAACCGACATCATCGAAGCTGTACAAGGAGCTCAGATTTTCACTAAGTTAGATCTCAGGAATGCATAGCATCTGCTCCGCATAACCGAAGGGGACGAATGGAAGACGGCCTTTCGTACCCCATACGGTCTTTATGAGTATAGGGTGATGCCGTTCGGATAGGTGAACGCACCGGCGGCGTTCCAAAGTTTCATGGACAGGATGTTCTCGGATCTACTGTCGGTCTCAGTCATAATCTACCTTGACGATATCCTGGTTTTCTCCCCCAACATGAAGGAACATGTCAAACACGTCACCCAGGTGTTGTCTCGGCTCCAGGAGAACCAGTTGCTAGTCAAGGCCGAAAAATGCAAATTCGCAGTATCCTCAGTACATTATCTCGGATTCGTCCTTTCTGAAGAAGGAGTCGCCATGGATCAGACCAAGGTTGAAGCCATTCTCGACTGGCCGGCCCCTACTTCTGTTCGGGAGGTCCAAAGATTCTTGGGACTAGCACACTACTACCGACGATTCATCGCTAATTTTTCTGATGTGGTGTACCCCATTACGCGACTGCTCAAGAAGGAGGCACTCCCGTTTTCCTGGTCGGATGAGGCCGGAAAGAGTTTCTGTTATCTTAAAAGCCTTTTTTGTTCTGCTCCCATTCTCCAGCACCCAGATCAAACACGACCATTTATCCTGGAAACTGACGCTTCGGCGGTCGCGGTAGGAGCCGTTCTTCTTCAGAAGGAGAATTTAACTCCCGGCAGCCCTGCGCCCGGCCGATAGGCCTGTACCAGAAACAAATAAGGGACTGCAATGCCTATCTGCCAGTTCGCAGTCTCCAACGTGGAAGGAGCCGCCAACTGCGGTAGTGATTGCGGATGACAGTGAGCGAGAAAGAATGAGAAAGTGGCCTGCAGGGGCCGAGGTGCAGCCCCAAATTAATTAAATAATGGTAGGGTAGAGGGTTATTTTTTATGTTATGTTTTAGGGAGGCTTTTCCCCAGGTGGAGGCCCTTATTCCCAGTAGGGGAGTCCCTTCCTTTGAGGTCCTTCAGCATATTACCACCCAAGGGTGACTATTGGGTAGTGTCCTCACCTCCTTAGCCTCATAGGAAAGGGCTCCCCCTGGGAAGAAGTGATGAGACCAGGAGAATCATCACACTACCCACACAGGGGGTAACTCTTTGGATCTCATCCACCTCTCGCTCATCCACTAATACTACTGTTACAATATCCCCATCTGATCATTCAATTGTTTCCACCACCATCTTATTTCCCCCCTCTGATCTTCCCTAACCACTTGCCTCACATTTTACTAAAAGGAAATGTAAACCTTCTGCCATTCCTCCCTTTCTCTCTGATCTACAGTTCTAACTCTCTTCCTTCACACCTAATACCTCTTCCACCAACACTGCCTTCTCCAGCTTCCATTCCTACTATATGACTCTTTCTCCTCTCTGATTGCTTTCACCAGTATGTCTCAGCATCCTCAACCCTGGGTCAACCCCATTCATATGCTCTCTCAACACAGATATGAGCCAGCTGCTGCACAAATGGGGGCATACCCACTTGCAAGAGGACCTGCAACTCTACCTCTTTGCCCTGAACTCCCTCAAGCCCTCTCTTGTGAAAAGGAAGTGCTACCTCACTCTCATTTACTCTTACTCCAACCTTCCTTACCAGCTACGTAGCACCCAAAACACACTCCTTCCTCCTCATAAATCTATATCTATCAACTCCACTCTCACAGCTGACTTAGCTGAATTCTTCACTGCAAACATTTCCAAAATTAGAGACTCTCTCCTGACCTTCCTCGCACTCGCTCCTCCTACATTCTATACTCAGCCTACTCTACCATCATTCTCTGCTTCTATCTGCCACTTTAGTCACACAAATACTGAAGAAGTTCTAGCTCTACTGATGAATACTAACCCCTGGTATGCCCCATCAGACCCACTTGCTCCTTAGCAAGTCAAGTCTATTGCCCCTTTAGTGGCCTCTTATCTCACTGAACTCTTCCACCTGTCCTTCGACTCCACTTGCTTTCCCTCTATTTTCAAAACATCCACGGTCATCTCTCTCCTAAAAATCAAGGGCCTGACGTGAGCCTACCTGCTAATTTTTACCCTGTGTATCTCGTCCGGCACTAATCTAAAGTGCTTGAAAGGGTTGTGTCCAACCATCTTACCAGTTTCTTAAACATCCACAATCTTCAAGACCCCCTACAAGCAGGTTTCCACTCCACGGAATCTGCTCTCATTAATGTGTCCAACCTAATCACCTCTACTGAGCAATCTAACCTATACTCTATCCTAATTCTCCTTGACCGATCCACTACCTTTGACACACTCGATCACTCTAATCTCCTTAATACTCTATTTCTTCTTGGGATTCATGATCTAGTCCTTGCCTGGATTGAGCCCTGCCTGGTACCTCGCCAATTCTCTGTTTCCTGGAGCAACAATACTTATCAACTTACTCCTCTAACTGTTGCTCTTCTGCAAGGTCTGTCTTTGGTCTGCTCTTCTTTACACTCACTCTACACCTCTGCTCTTGAGGCACTAATCTCCTCTTTTGGGTTCTTGTACTAACTATTCAAGGATGACACCCACATCTTCACTTTTCCGGAACTCTCCTCTGACCCCTCTAACAACATTTCCAACTGTCTCTCTGCCATTAAGTATTGGATGGCTTTGGCTCTCTATGATGTTAAACTCTTCAAAAAAGACGTGGTCTTCTTCTCTGAAAAATGCTCCCTCTCATCACTTCTTCTGCCTATGAAGTTGCCACCTGACACTCTCACCTTACCTCCCTCAGCTAGAAACCTAGCCTCATCTATGACCCTTCTCATACCTTCTCTATTTTCACCTACAAAACTGCAACAGCAGCTCGCCTCAACCTCCTCAATATTAGGAAAATCAGGCACATCCTTCCTTTCAACACCATCAAGCATCTCTTAACCACTCTTGTGTTCTCTAAATTGGGCTACTGTGCCAGCATTCTCTTTGGTCTCCCGAACTATGCTTTCTATCCTTTTGACAAGATTATCAACTTTGCTACCAGGGCCCTCTAAGAACTCCCTCACTTCACACCTACTTCCTCCGACCTCCACCAGGTTGGATAGCTAATTATGCAAAACAGGGCCAGATTTACATTTTTTCTTCTGGTTTCACAAATCAATTCATGGTAAGGTGACACTTTATCTATCCTCCTCTATCCAACTTTATAAGCCTTCTCGTAATTTCGATCTTTCTCTCTTCTTGCTCCACTTGGATGGAATTCTATTCCCCCGGACATCCGAGAAACAGTTCACATGGATTTGTTTAAAACCAAACTAAAAGCCTACGTCTTTGCTCCTGAGTTAGCCTCTTAACTTACCTCTCATCTGCCTTCTATAAAAAAAAATCCTCGCCTCTTACCTGCTTCTGACCCTCACTTTCTCTGCCTCCACTCCAGCACTTCATACATCATGGTCACATCTCAAGCACAGCTGGCCACACAGCCCACCTGCACTTAAAATGTATAATGTTGGTTGTCCTTAATCTGTGCATTTCCACTAATGTATTGTCCCTGCTGACTGTTCCCTTTACTCCCCTCCACAACCTGATCTGAATGTCCCCCAGACTCACCCCAAGTAAGAATATCACTGTTTCCTGTCAAATGTGATCTCTTCTCTAGTGTACGTTCTTTTGTCATCAAAAGGGCATTGCTCCTCCCTGTATATAAATAAATAAAAATATATCCTGGCAGTTGTGAGCATCATGTTGAAGAACTTGCGTAGGGCCTGTGATTGTGAGGATTATGGTATCACCACCATGACCCCGCTGGTGATCGAGAAGGAGCCTTTGAAAAGAAATCCAGGGCTGACAGGACTTTGAATATTGGTGCACGGCATGGGTTTGCTTTGAGGGTGTGGTAAGGGCACCCTCTCACTGATTCACCATCTCCTGTATGATATAGGGTGGGATGCGGTGCATCTGGGTGACTGTTAGGCAGAAACCTGTGCAGTTCCCTTGGGGACCACTGCAAAAGATTTAGGACTACAGGTGTTGGCAGTAAACCCACTTGGTAGCAGACTGTACCACCCAGATTTACCTGGTAGCTGTGGCTGAGCAGTCACACTTCCCTCAAGAAGAGTTAGACAGTATGTAAAGTATACACAATAGGCACTCAAATACAATAGCACAAGCAAACACTGACCAGAGCTTTGGTATCAAGGTATATAATTATGTATTTAAAAACACACTATTTGAAACACTCCAGCACTAATATTGTAAATCACTCTAAACACAGTTACTATTATTATATATACATCCTTATTCCTTATCAGACAAGTCTTAGTTAACACCACTTATTTCCAGACAGAGGTGAGTGCTTAACTATAGATGGCAGTCCAATAAGTTAACGAAAAAGGGAGGGAAAAAGGCAGAATGTAGGAAAATACACCACACTAATACTTAGGAACTCTTAAGCAAGGCAGGAAAGTCAAAAGTTACTTGTGAGCCAAAGTCCATAGGCGGGCCCACTCTTGGAGAGAGCAGGGCACAAATGTACCCAAGATCACAAAATGACAACAGGCTTAAAAAGTCTTGCAGGGAGCTCAGAGAGGTTTTAGTTAGGCTCAGAAAAGTTTAGCCAGGGTGTCCCAGGCTAACCCAGGTTCGAAAGCCGGGGGCTAAATCTACACCGTACAGTCGGTTGCAAGGGAAGCCAGGCGGAACACGGTACCTTAGGTGGAAAGGATCCTCCACCGGGGGCAGTTGTTCCTGGCAGTGGGTGCAAGTCGCGGCGTCGTCCAGGGGAAGAGAAGATCTCGACGTGGAGGAAAGATGAAGGTTGTTGCACTGCCAGGGAAGAAACCAGCCACAGAGTTTTCCGGTTAAAGGTACTACCCTTTGATTCGCGGTAGTGGTGAAACGTGGTATCCCAGTTGCCAGGGTGCTTGGCACAGGCAAGGTGGCCACGAGTTGTTCCAGGAAGTGAAAAAGGAAGCAGACTGGTTATCCCCACCAGTCGAAGGAAGAACACTCTCCGGGCTGGAGATCTCCTCTGTCGTTGGGGAAAGTGGTGAGACGGTTCAGCAGGGCTCCACCGGTGGTGTCGTCGTAGCAGGTCGGCTCAGCTTCTCCCTCGTCGGATTCTTAGGTCCTGTGGCGACTTCTAAGGTTCCAGTCCCCAAAGCCCTGCTTTTATGCAGAAAACCCCCATTCACTCAGCCTAGCTGTCACTCAAACATGCTAAGTGGTGAGCCGGCTGGCTCACCACTTGGGCCAATCAGGACGGAGTGCGACTTGAGTTGCCTAGGCAACTCAGTCCAGGGTGCCTAAATCCCCCTCCGCCCCTCCTAAGTACCCCAGACAGAGTGGCACCACTTTGGAGGGCTTCTGTGGAGAAGCTCGCCAAAAAGTGGAACAAAGGGCTCAACTTGGGTTGGAGTCACAGAAGCGAACATAAACGCCATTTTAGAACCGAGTTCTGACAACAAATACCAACCAGAGAATTAATATTAAATAAATAAACCAGCGGTATGTTCGAGGCTATAGGAATTAAATAATTAAAGTTGGTAGCCTCGAACAATGGGAAATCCCATAGGGACATATTCGCGGTCGAATATAAAAAGTAGTATCCACTGCCACCAGCCAAAACTCGATCAGGGGGGACGAAGACGTGCCCCCTCGACTAACAGACCCCGGGGCAATCGAATTGCCCCGGCCAGTATGTCCACAATATGATGGTCTGTACTGGTTCTGTTCAGAATTTGAGACTAGTAAAGTCAATGGTGACTTTATATGCCCTGGGAGACAGTAGTCAGTCCCAGGGTATGGAGTCTATACGGGGCGGTCACTATGACTCCCCTGTGTTACTGCACTGAAGGTGCTGTGTAACACACATCACAAAAACACATGAAGCCCGATGGAGTAAAAGACCCCATAGCCCATAAAACACATCTAGAATCAAAGAGACACACTCAAAGCATGTCCAAGAGTGAGGTCTCACTCTTGGCAGGAGAAAATAAATAAACCCCAAAAATCCAGCAAAGCTGCTGGGGGACTCACTAGGTTAGGAAATTCAGCCTAAACAGAGAATTCTCCCTAACAGTGACCTCTTCATCAGCCATTTAAAATACAGGTAATCTCCCATATATAACTTTTCTCCTCATCAGTCATTGCAGAACCATGATGCCTACTGGATTGACAATTTTGGGAATGTGTATCTGTCTTTGTTGTGCTTTTATAATGTGTAGTTCATTGTGATTAGAGTGCACTGTGTACTTCTTTGGTTAGACAGGTTGCGTGCACTCTTTTCTGGGCCACTTACTCCACTTTTAAATTTAGGGCATTTTTTTGAGGAAGAGCTGTGGTTTGATTTTGTGAATCAGGATGTTGTTGCATATTTGCTCACTTTCTGTGGTCACTCTCCATTTGCATGCTTAATTTGCTGTATTTTCATGCTTTTCATCCACAGTGTGCTTCTTTTGCCCACATTTTGCACATCTTTTCCCAACTGCTGCATCTCTGTAATGCGTAGTTCTGTGAATGTCGAGCATCTATTTCTGCTGCATTTATGGCCCATATCAGATCTGCAGTTTTCTTTTGTAGAATGTGGCCCATAATCTCTAAAACACTCTGTGGATTTCCTCCAATTTCTTTCTTATGCATGATGGGTTATGGCCACTTCTGTTCCTCCGTGTAGATGTTACTGTGTCTCTGCAATGAGCTGTACATACCATTGGTGCTTTAAGACAGAGACAACTTGGTTTGTGTGCCCCAATTTCCATAAGTGAGCTTTAGAGGGTCTAAACACATCCCTACGTTTGTGTTTTGGGTCCGGATGCATCGTCTCTGCACAGCCTCTCTACTGCTCTGGTCTTGCTGCTTCTCAATGGCATGCCATGTGCTTGTTTCTCCTTCCACAGTTGGTTTATCTATTTGGACACAAGTCACACCCCTACCTCCTGCATCAGGCCAAGCATACCCTCTTGTACCTTCCTGTGTTTTTGGCTATCAAATTACTAGTCTCCTGCTATTATTCCAGATTACTTCCACCCTCTTCCTGGTTGCTTCAACCAAACACCTTCTGATGGCATCCAACCTCCACCACCTGGTGATAACGACCCTCCTCCATATTACTTCTACCAAACACCTATGGATGACTTCCACTCTCCACCTCTTGATCACGTCTTCCAAACACCTGCATTTTTTCCTTAACCTCCTATCTCTGATGCCCCCCCCTGCCCTCTACCCTTCTCCTCTCTCTCCCTTTCCTCTCTAATCTTCTTGGCCCACCTCCTTCGAAAGCTACCAATTCGCTACAAAGTCCTGCTATAACCTCCTTCTCCAAACACTCAGATGCTTTTAATATTCTGTGGCGTCTTCCATAGTCATGTATTTTTGATGTTTGCATCTGGGAGCGATATTGATTCAGGATATTGTTATTGGTTCATCTAGATTTCTACGGCTGATCCTTGTGGTTTTGCAACCACAAGGATCCCTGCTTCAGGGATGATTGACCAGGCAATTAAAGAGTCTGTCTGCATCCTGGATACCCTGACTCTGCAAGCACATGCAAATTGACTCCTGCAGTGGAGCAGTGACTGCAATGCAACCACAAGAAAGTGTCACAAGTGTTTTGTTGTTCTCTGTCACGATGACTGCCCCCAGACATCCGGAACAGGTCCATCTGTCCAGGGAACAGGCACCCAAGAAGACCCAAGAATTCCCAAAACCCCATCTAGGGGCTATATGGATTCAGTCCTGGCGCCGTAGGCGCCAGGCTCATATTGCCAACTTTAAACTGTGCAGGTCCTCCTGCTAAGAACTCACGTACAGGCCATCATGAGACCATGAAGGGACTACTTTTCTTTAGGAACTATTTTACTGCTTGGGTGTGGTACTGGAACTCCTTACCTGGGAACTACTTTTTTGATGCTATTTAAACCATGCCCGAAAAGCAGCGCACGCTTTGCGTTATTCTGCATCTCAGCACCGTAACGCTCACCGTGTCTGCAATCCAGTATCCAGTCTACAGCCGCACCCGTCTTGTGTCCGGAGCCGATCCTAGAGAAAACGAAAGAAGAGAAGGTTAGAACAGAAAGATTCCCATTTGGTCATCTTCTCCTCGAGCAGCCGCACCTGTGAGATAAGGGGAAAAAACATTTAAATAAACTGTGTCGCATTGCCAGCTGCAGCGCCGCGCCATACTCACCTATCTTCAGAGCATCTTCACGACCCAGCGGAGCGTCCGTTGAATCGCCCCCGAAACATCAGCATCTGAAAAGACAAGAACAAACAAAAGGTGAGCGAGTTCCGCCAAAGACATTCACTTACTTAACGCAAGATACTTACTCAGAATATTACCGCACGAGTCAGCGCTGGTCACCATTCTATGTTAGACATTTTCAGAAAGGCACCGCACCTGCAACGAAGATAGAGAACTATTGGTTAATCACACTTGGAACAATATTACTTGCTAGACAGTGCTTGGTGCAAAATGACTCTTACCAAAGCGCTACCTTCATCCATTGAGACAAACTCACTCCTTGGAACACGCTGCATGGGAAAAGGTATGAAAGGAGCAAGAGTGAATTAACAGACATTTGAACTCTAAAAGAACTAAACATTTGGTTTACACACAATTTATCTCAGAGTCATTTTTGTCTGGAACTCTGCCAAATACCTTCGGATCAATGAAGTAACTGAACTTCTACACACCCCTGCACTCCAAACGCAGGATGGAGAGTTCATCCTTCCTAACAATAAGGTGAGACTTTACGAAGGGGAATACTGGAAGTTTTCGGGAAATAGTGTTAGTGTTATCCCCTCTACCACGGGTGGCTAATTCCCTTTACTGCTTTTGGAAAATCCTCTTGCGGGCCAGGCAGACGAAACTGAGTGGGCAAGTGCAGTCGATCATGACTTCGCTACGAGTCACACTGGTGGAGACCGCAGCAGTCCAGCTTCGTTTGGCGCCCCTGTGGAATCCAGGTGAGCGTAACAGAACGCTAAGCCTTACTACAAATCTCCACCCGGGCGTCGTAGAGACCTCAGAGACTGACCAATTAGCCCAACTACTGGGGGAACTTAGGGCTGAAGTGCATTCCGCCCGTCAAGAGACCAATGCTCTCAGGAGAGAACTGATTGTGGCAAAAGAACGTACGGATGATCTAGCCAGGCAATTACTTCAAGCTCAAGCGGGACACACACCTTTACCTGGACTCGGGGAGCTTCTGCCCAAGCTCAATCAAGTAATCCAGTCCAAGTGATTTTACCAGGGGCAGTCCCTTTAGCACCGCCAGAACGCTTTGCGGGGGACCCTAAAAGGTTTGCTGTGTTTATGAACCAGTGCCGCTTGCATTCTTTATGTAGACATGGAGCCTTTCCGAATGATCAAGCAAAGGTAGCCTTTGTACTATCGTATCTCAGCGGCAGTGCAGCCGATTGGTCTATTCCACTAGTCAACCAGAATGACCCTCTTCTTCGGGATTTTCAGGGTTTTCAACTAAGCATGGAAAGACTATTTGCCCGACATTCTCAAGGCCCAGCTTTGGATAGCGAACTTTTGTCCTTGCGTCAGGGTAACCAGGATTTGTTGACCTACATCGCAACTTTCAATAGGTTGATGGTAGAAACCGGAGGGCCAGAGGTCAAGAGGATTACGCTGTTTCATCGTGGGCTACGAGGTGAACTAAAAGACGTTTTAGCACAAGCAGTGAACCCACCTCAAAATTGTGCTGAATACATAGACCTGGTTGTTCAGTTAGATCACAGACTTCAGAATCGAAAGGCTGATCGGGCTAGATTCGAGAACCGAGTGTTGGTAAGACCTAAGGACAACGTCACCCCCAAAGGAACTGATGTATCGAAACCCATGTAAATAGGGGGGGTTAAAGGACCTTTGACTCAAAAAGAAAGGGACAAGAGGCGACAGTTGCAATTGTGTTTGTATTGTGGAACCTCAGGGCATTTTTTACGGGATTGCCCAGTGAAACCACCTAAGAAGGTGGTTGGAGTCACTGACAAAATCAATATGGAATCAGAGCCGGGAAACGACCACGCCCGACAAGCATAGAGGTCCGCTTGCTGAGCATTAAGAAGGACACTCAGACCTCGCACCTAATTATACCAATGGTCCTTATAGATCATCGGCAGCCATCTCGTATGCACGCAGTGAGAGCATACATTGATAGCGGAGCCATAGGAAACTATATGGATCAAGAATTGGCTACAAGGATGAACCTGTCTCTTTGCGAAAAAACCACAACTGATGTAATCACCACAGTCGATGGGACCGAAAGAGATTCCGGTCCAGTAACTCATTCAACTATGGAGATGACACTGTTGGGTCAAGATGGGCATCGAGAGAACATTGTGTTTGACTTAATCAAGGCCCCACAGTTCCAAATAATTCTGGGAATGCCATGGTTGGAAACTCATAATCCTTGTATTGAATGGCGAGAAAAGAGAGTGACCTTCTCGGATTGTGCATACACTTGTTACCCTGAAAGAACTTTGATCAAAAGTCTGGCTACGGTCACGAATCCGATAACTCAGTTACCCCAGGAATACCAGGAATTTCAGGATGTTTTCCAGAAAGACCAAGCAAACACGTTACCACCCCACAGATCATACGATTGCCAGATCGACCTCCTACCCGGTGCTCAAATTCCATGCAGTAGAATCTACGCCCTCACTGAACCCGAAAATCTTCATTTACGTCAATATTTGGATCAATACCTAGCTAATGGCTTCATTTGCCCGTCCAAGTCTCCGGCAGCATCGTCTTTATTCTTCGTCCCTAAAAAGGAAGGTGGCCTCAGGACTTGTATTGACTATCGCGCATTAAATCAAATAACGGTGAAAAACCGATACCCGTTGCCCTTGATCCCAGAACTACTGGACCAAGTGAAAGATGCTCGTATCTACACTAAGTTGGACCTCCGAGGAGCGTATCATCTGTACGAGTGAAAAAAGGCGACGAATGGAAGACTGCCTTCCGTACCAAATATGGATTGTTCGAATACCAGGTGATGCCTTTCGGGCTTTGCAACGCACCAACAGCTTTCCAGTATTTTATGAACAATGTCCTTCGCGAACTCATAGACGTCTGTGTTGTTGTATACATAGACGACATCTTAGTATACTCTTCATCTGAACAAGACCATGTGAAGCATGTTCGTGCTGTATTAGAAAAACTATGTCAGCATAAATTATAAATTACATGCAAAATTGGAAAAGTGCGTTTTTCATACTTCGGAAGTCGAATTCTTTGGGTTTATCCTGACCCCAAATGGAGTTCAAATGGATTCACAAAAGGTGTATGCAATCCTCAAGTGGCCCTCGCCTACCTCGATTAAAGGGGTACAGAGTATGCTTGGATTTGCTAATTTTTACCGCAGATTAATTCCTGATTTTTCACATCTTGTACACCCCATCACGGCTCTTTTGCTGAAAAATGAACGCTTCCAGTGGACTGAAGAAGCTGAAAAGGCCTTCCAAGGCCTGAAATAGAAATTTACTTCAGCTCCTGTTTTAAAGCACCCACGTCCAGAACTTCTGTACGTGGTTGAATCTGATGCATCCAGCTTAGCTATGGGAGCTGTCCTTTCCCAAAAGGATCCTGAGACTGGTCAACTTCACCCGGTGGCATTCTGGTCATGGACATTTTCAGCAACAGAGTTAAACTATGCAGTTACCGACAAGGAACTACTGGCCATCAAGTCGGCGTTCAAAGCCTGGCGGCATTATCTTCTCGGAGCTCGACACACCACACCGTAATCACGGATCACAGGAACTTACAATATTTAAAGACAGCCAAGGCTCAATCGTCACGCCAACTTAGATGGGTCTTATTCTTTGCGGAATATGATTTTGTGATTACTTACCAACCAGATTGTCGAAATGGCAAAGCAGATGCTTTATCTCGTATTGGAATGGGAGAAGCATATTCAAATCCAGAACCTGTACCCATAATTTCAGAGAGAAGAATTCTTGGAATAACTACTCTACAGACTCTGGACGACGTCCATAAAAAGATTCAGCAGCTTTTCGACCCTGCAGCCCTACAAAGCGGGTTGAGCAAAGGCAAAGATTATTCAGTCACCGATCACCTACCATACTATCAAAGACGTCTTTACCTACCAAGTAAAGAACTACAAAAACATGCTATCTCCAATTATCATGAGTCTTTGGTAGAAGGGCATCCTGGGATCGCTAAACCGAGGCCAAGATCAAAAGACAATTCTGGTGGCCTACTTGGCAGAAAGACATTAAGTCATTTGTACTGTCTTGAGGTATTTGTACCCAAAATAAGACCCAGAAAAAGAAACCAGCAGGTCTATTACAACCTTTGGACATTCCACCTACGCCTTGGCATACCTTATCCCTTAAATTCATTACTGACCTTCCCCCATGTAATGGGTACAACACCATCCTAGTTATAGTGGAACTTTTTTCCAAAATGGCTCATTTCATTCCATTAAAGGGTCTACCTTCAGCCTCGACCTTGGCCAAGGAATTTCTAGAACATATTGTCCGAATACACGGATTCCCCTCCGTACTGGTTTCAGACCGGGGAAGTCAGTTCATGTCTCAATTTTGGAGGAAATGCTGTCAATTGGCCCAAATCGATGTAAGACTTTCAACCAGCCACCATCCTCAAACCGATGGTCAAACTGAGAGGACCAATCAAACACTAGAACAATATCTACGGTGCATGTTACACCAAACCAAAGGCAATTGGAAGGACATTTTGTGGATGTCGGAATATGCATACAACATCTCATTGCACTCAGGAACAGGACAAAGCCCATTTTACACTATATATGGGCGACATCCTCGAACCTCTGAACTCGATCCGCCTCAACACTTAGAGAGGCCCGCCGTGAGCAACCTACACGCCACTATAAGACAGGCTTTTAAAAAAGCAACTGAACATTTGAAACAGACTAAAGAGAGATACAAGAAAAACACAGATCAACATAGAAGCGAAGCTCCGAAATACCATATAGGAGACCAAGTTTGGCTAGCTTCAAGACGCATACCTTTAAAGCGGACTCGCACCTTTAACCCCAAGTATTTGGGACCTTACATTATTAAAGCCATTATTAATCCCGTGGCTGTCAGATTGGAGTTACCGTCAAATATGCAAATTCATCCAGTCTTTCATGTTTCACTTTTAAAGCCAGTACAACCAGGGACAAGGCTAACTAAACCACCTAATCCCATCCTAATAGACGGAGAACCAGAATTTGAAGTTAACAATATTTTGGACTCAATAATAGTCAAATCAAGACTTTTTTATCTGGTTGACTGGAAAGGTTATGGTCCACAAGAAAGGTCATGGGAACCAAGTACCAATATTCATGCACCTCGATTAGTGAAAAGGTTCCACCAGAATTTCCCAGACAAGCCGGGGCCAGTGAGGAGAACCGCCTTAGGAGGGGCCTTGGGGGGGAGTGCTGTCACGATGCCTGCCCCCAGACATCCGGAACAGATCCATCTGTCCAGGGAACAGGCACCCAAGAAGACCCAAGAATTCCCAAAATCCCATCTAGGGGCTATATGGATTCAGTCCTGGCGCCGTAGGCGCCAGGCTTATATTGCCAACTTTAAACTGTGCAGGTCATCCTGCAAAGAACTCACGTACAGGCCATCATGAGGTCATGAAGGGACTACTTTCCATTAGGAACTATTTTACTGCTTGGGTGTGGTACTGGAACTCCTTACCTGCGAACTACTTTTTTGATGCAATTTAAACCACGCCCGAAGAGCAGCACACGCTTCGCGTTATTCTGCATCTCATCAGCGTAATGCTAACCATGTCTGCTGTCCAGTATCCAGTCTACAGCCACACCCATCTTGTGTCCGGAGCCGATCCTAGAGAAAACTAAAGAAGAAGAGAAGTTTAGAACAGGAAGATTCCCATTTGGTCATCATCTTTTCCTGGAGCAGCCGCACCTGTGAGATTAGGGGAAAAAACATTTAAATAAACTGCGTCGCATTGCCAGCTGCAGTGCCGCGCCATACTCACCTATGTTCAGAGCATCTTCACGAACCAGCACAGCGTCCGTTGAATCGCAGCGCGAAACATCAGCATCTGAAAAGACAAGAACAAACAAAGGGTGAGCGGGTTCCGCCAAAGACATTCACTTACTTACCGGAAGATACTTACTCGAAATATTACCGCTCGAGGCAGCGCTGGTCAACATTCTACATTAGACATTTTCAGAAAGGCACCGCACCTGCAACGAAGATAGAGAACTATTGGTTCATCACACTTGGAACAATATTACTTGCTAGACAGTGCTTGGTGCAAAATGACTCTTACCAAAGCGCTACCTTCATCCATTGAGACAAACTCACTCCTTGGAACACGCTGCATGGGAAAAGGTATGAAAGGAGCAAGAGTGAATTAACAGACATTTGAACTCTAAAAGAACTAAACATTTGGTTTACACACAATTTACCTCAGAGTCATTTTTGTCTGGAACTCTGCCAAATACCTTCGGATCAATGAAGTAACTGAGCTTCTACACACCCCTGCACTCCAAACGCAGGATGGAGAGTTCATCCTTCCTAACAATAAGGTGAGACTTTACGAAGGGGAATACTGGAAGTTTTCTGGAAATAGTGTTAGTGTTATCCCCTCTACCACGGGTGGCTAATTCCCTTTACTGCTTTTAGGAAAATCCTCTTGCTGGCCAGGCAGACAAAACTGAGTGGGCAAGTGCAGTCGATCATCACTTCACTACTAGTCACACTGGTGGAGACCGCAGCAGTCCAGCTTCGTTCGGCGCCCCTGTGGAATCCAGGTGAGCGTAACATTCTCACCATACTTTCATGGGAAGCAGAAACCAACACCCTGCTCTACCTGCCTCGGGAAGTTTGAACAACTTACTGCATGTGGCTAGGGCTCAGTTTCAAAAGCCCTTAAAGGCCAGTGGTAACTTGGTCTTGCATTGGATGGTCCCCTGCCCAATGACACAGGCTAACTGAGGGTGATTCAGGGATCCTCCTCATACCACCTTGGTCCATCATTCACTAGCTCACAGGGTTTTATGGCACCCTTTGTCACTCTAACAGATGGTTCTAGAGTAAGGCAGAGGACATTTTCACAACCGAAGTGTGTCTAAGTGTGCTGGGCTGTTAGGCTGTACTCGCTGCTCTCCGACAAGTAGTCGGCAAGGAGAAGATTGCATTTCGTCGCACCACGCTCAAGGAATTACTTTTATTTGCGAACCGGACTTGACTTCAGCCTCTGTCTGATCCCGCCGAAGGCCCCGCCCACGCCCCGTACGATTGGAGCACACCCGCTTCAAAACACACTGGCACGCGCACCGCGCGCGCACCGAAGTGTGTCTAAGTGTGCTGGGCTGTTTGGCTGTACTCGCTGCTCTCCGACAAGTAGTCGGCAAGGAGAAGATTGCATTTCGTCGCACCACGCTCAAGGAATTATTTTCATTTGCGAACCGGACTTGACTTCAGGTACTCGTTGCCAACAGCGAACTTACTGCTGAAAGAGGATACTGTGGTGTGCACCTTGTGCACAACAGTGACTGTCTCCGCATTGACTTTCTGCTTCTGACCTCCCCTTCTTTTTGTTATAGCCTCTGTCTGATCCCGCCGAAGGCCCCGCCCACGCCCCGTACGATTGGAGCACACCCGCTTCAAAACACACTGGCACGCGCACCGAAGTGTGTCTAAGTGTGCTGGGCTGTTTGGCTGTTCGGCGGGTCGGCAGGGCGTCAGGAAAAAGCCTGGAAGGGAATAAACTCTTGAAGGAAATACCTTCGAACTGGATTTGAGGTTCTCTTGAGTACTAAACTCAGTGAACCTTTTATTACAGATTGTACCTTCTGCTCTCGTTTGAATTTACGGTACGTTCTGTTGTAAAACTAACCTTGTGCTTGTATTTCAACCTGATACTATTACATTTATATTACCATATTATTTTTTTCAAGTTTACTACTCATAAGCTCACAGTAGCTAACTAGAGGTGGTTAATTCAATAAATACCACTGCAGGCATCTGCCAGGCATTAAATAGCAAAATGGTGGTCAGTCTACGTAGCAGCAAGAGCCTAGCTGAAGGGAATTCTCATATAGGGATGAATGCCACAAATCCGGTATTATTACATGACTCTGACCTAGAATCCAATATAATTGCTCCTCACTTACCGCCATCAGATGCTGGTTTAAATGACAATAACAACATTCCATATAGCTTGCAATCAATGGCAATAGAACCTAATGATGACACAAACAAACATCTTCCTCTTTGCACACCTAATATAATAACTGCCGATGAAGATTCTATTAAAACTTCCACAAAGGCAAAAGCTTCGGCTGTAGTAATTCAAAAAAACAAAGAAATAGAGTCACTTGGGAATGCGGCATTTGCAAATCAAGATGATAAAACCTGTGTGGCACCGAAAATCATTTCTGATGTCTCCTTCCTGGCTCCTGCACTGATTGGTGAATGGGAGAAACGATGCAGAATTTCATTCACTCCGAATTCTCCGGTAGTATTCTTACCATCGGAAGTTGAACGGATTTGCTTGCATAATATTCAGGAGGGCCACTCTATGCACTCCTGTGCAAGTACTGAACCCTACCATCATGAACGAAAGCAGAGACCTTCTTGTAGTTCTCCTATACTCTGCAAAATATCTAATGGCCAAGGGTCTCTCCCAGCACCGTCACAAATGGTGAACAAAACATTTGATGAAGAAATGTGTTACGAGGTAGGGGCGTGTCCCACTCCAGATAAAAACACTCAATCCAAATCTCAAGGCCCGAACAATGAAGATGATCTAAGCAATTTTCCTGTGATCTCTTCCCTTTTAAATGTATTAGATAAAGGCCATGATCTAACGCACATGCATATTAATTCACTAAAAGAAGTGGTGTTGGACTTAACCAACAAAGTATCCAAAATTGAGGGTATGTTGCTTTCCCAATCTGTTGCTCATTCAGAGAAACAAGCACTTGTTGACGCATGCTTATTGAAAGCTCTGTCAGCTAATGTTCAGACGTGTACAAATCAATCTACCCAAACTACTGCATCTACCCACATTGTGATATCAGAGCATCGTACCTATGCGAGAGCTGTCGTGGATGGCCCCAAGGAGGAAAACTCTCCTATGGAACGCCCTGTGTCATCTATTATACTAGACGAAGTTAAGCAAAACTCATGTAAATTGGAAGAGTTATCTCTTCTACTAACAAGACAGCACCTGGATTTAAAGTTGGGGGGGGGGAGACCTGAGGAGTTCGTTGATGTAACTAGCTCAATGCCTCTGCCACAAGAGATTGCACTCAATAGCCCGTCACCTTTAGTGAATGTAATTAACGAAGCTGAAGCAGAACAAATTAGAAGCGACTTTATTATCGCTGTGAATCTGGATAAATTAAGAGAAGAAGTTAACTAATGATCAAATATCTGTGGTCACAAAAAAATGAAACAGGATAACAGTAAAAACTCCAATAAAAATAAGAAAAGAATGAAAATTGCTGATGATGAGGTTGAGACGCAACCATCCAACTCTCTTTCAGGATCTGCAAATGAATCAAAAATTGACCTAACACAACTGAATGAAGAATCAAAGGTGGTCTTAAGTGTGGTTCCATCAGTTGGCTCCCCCCCACAAACAAAAAAAAAGGGAGCCCTCATGAGGAAACCGACGGATAATATGGAGAAGGGTGACTCTGGACAGCTGTCTCAAGGACGCCTATCGACATTTTATCCTCTTATTGAAAAAAAAACCACGGTGTTAGGACAGATAAAGGATCTAAATCCTGATATTAACCCAGACGCAGTTCTTAAACAAAAAAAGGCATGTGACGCAAAGATAAAAACCAACTCCTCTAGGAATATGGATAACATTCAATCCTCTGAGGACTTTGAAAGTCACACTCCACCTCTAGAAAATCTGGTGGCTTCAATTGATTGTGAGGGGGATCCCACTACTGAGGCAAGGAAAGCTATAGAAGTCAGAGTATCTGTTGAGAGTAAATCTCCTTCCCGAGGTAGTGATGAAAAAGAGGAAACTAAATATGTTTTCAACAGAGATATAAGGTATTATCTGGGATGGTCCAGTGATCAGGCAATCAATGGCAAACAAAGGATAAACAGATCTTTTTTGTTTAACATATTTAAGGATAGTCCTCAATTGAGAACTCTCCACATGGATGACATTGAGTGGCTGAGACTGGCAAACCATAATAATCTGAGAATGATCTGTGCACCACACTCACCAATGATACTCAGGCTATTGTGGGATCATAGAGATGACTTTAACGCCCCTGGGTTGACGCTACACCTGTTTAGGACTATTGAAGAGGCTGAGGAATTCCTAAACGAGGTCTTAAAACCGGAGGCAGAAATGGGGGCCACTCACGCCACCTTATCAGCCGGTTCTGCACAAACTGTTGAATTAATTTCTAAAATATCAGAACTGGTGAGTGCCACTTCTAACATTCCGTGGCTTGCTCCTCTGATGACATCTATTCTTGAATTCTCTAATAAGCAAAGCAAACCATAGGCAAAAAACACTTCAGCATTAAATGCTCAGTGTCTCAAAATATTGTCTTGAAATTGCTGCGGGAAAAGGAATTTAGAAAATTGGGCCTCCAATTTTGTAATTATGGGATCTCCCACGATAACACTTTTACAGGAAACTATGTGTGTTAATGAATTGAATATGGAGGGATTTTCCAATTACTGCTTACCGGCTATAAGAGGTGCAACAGGTCGGCCGTATGGGGGTATTGCTGTACTTATAAATAATGCCATAAACCACAAGTCGAAGGTTATTTTTGCTAAACATGGAATGTTGGCAATTGAGTGCATCCTCATTGGTGTATCGACCTGTGCATTTTTAATTGTATGCCTTTACTACAATCCGACAAATGTCACGATTGAGGCCGCATTCGATAATATGGATGAACTACTTGAGGAGGCAACGATCAGAAACTCGAATTACATGATTGTTATTGGGGGCGATTTTAATGCGGTTTGTGTACCCCCAATTTCTAAGCCAGTTGATAGGTGTAAGTCCTTTTCAAATACCTCAGTGACTCTGGGAAAGGGTTGGGTCTCCTATTTCAAACAATGGAACATTCAATTGTTGGAATATGAGAGCGGTGATCATAAGGGGACTTGGAAGAGGGGGTCTCAATCCTCCTATATTGACTATTTCTTCGTCTCCTCCAATTGTATGCCCTTGGTAATCAATGTCTCAATCCACACACAGACCCAGAGCGATCACTACCCGATAAGTACAAGTGTAAAATGCGATTTGGCATCCTTGAATAAAGATGTTGCTCTGGGATTGGTGACCCCTGAAAGAGCACAGACCTCTGTAGGATGGCATCCGAAAATGCAGAGAGCTATCGTTTCTGGTCCAGAGAGATGTAATTCGTGTGTCTAGTACCGCAGATCTATTCATTAATGCACGCAGAAGAGAAGAATGGAATTCGATTATAATCAAAGATCATATTGAACATCTTGCCCAAAAAGCGACAGCCCTAAACTTATCCGTTGAAAGTGGTTACAATTCTGGAATAGCAATGGCTAAGAGGGAAAAAAATCGCTGTCTGCGTGCCTTGAAGAAGAATCACGAAAAACACATAGACTATTATGTTGCCAAAAACAAGATTAGGAACCACTACAGGCACAAACTAAAATCCATAAAATTCCAAATGAAGCTTGTCGCAAATCAACAAATGATGAAATATCTCATTACACATGACACCAGGGACATCTGGGCAGTATTAAATAATAAAAAGGGGGTGGCGCTGCATGATATGGCCTCACCAATTGCCTCGTCCACTTGGATTGAATACTTTGAATGTAAATATAGTCTGCCATTGAAATTCTCAACATATAATTCAGGAATTCTTGATTTCGATTGTAAAGAACATTTATTTTTTTCCCTGAATGAAATTGTTGATGCAATTAATCATCTTAACTATTCCAAGGCGGCTGGGCCGGATGGTTTGCCTGCCTGTATTTTAAAAGACGATCCATATTTTTGGGGCGCCATTCTTTATACAAAGTTTGCTTATATTCTTTCGACTAATTCTATCCCTAAATCATGGCTTAATGCCATAATTATTCCCTTGTACAAAAAGGGGAATCCCAAATTGCCTGAGAACTTCAGGCCAATTGCACGGATGGATGCATCAGAAAAGGTTTTTTCCATACTTTTACTACAGCGTTTACAAAATTTCATAGAAACAAAGAGTATATTCTCAAAGTTCCAAACGGGGTTTCGAAAGTATATGGGGACCTCGTTAAATGCTCTCATTATATCACACATTTATGCACAAACCAAAATTCCAGATTACGGGGCTGTCTATATGGCAGCCTTGGACATGAGTAGCGCTTTCGACTCAGTAATAAGAGAAATATTATGGACTAAACTCATACAACTTGGTTTCCCAAAAAGAATGGTCCAACTAATTGCAATGTTGCATAATCACACAACGTATCAAATAAGAATAAATAGAGACGGTGTCCTTACAGTACCTATTATGACCAAGACAGGAGTTGAACAAGGATGTAACATGGCCGCTACATTATTTAACTTATACATCTGTGATATGGATATGATTTGGAATGGAAGTGGCATGTATCCCGTGAAACTAGGGGATTTGAAAATATCATGGTTATGTTTTGCAGACGATATTTTATTGTTCGACCGAACTCCAAGTGGATTACAACAAAAATTGGATAGATTCTCTAATTATGCTGCATTTCATAACCTAACACCAAACTGTCTGAAATCACAAATTGTCGTTTTTCGCAATTTTAGAAAAATCAAATCATATAACTGGCAACTAAATGGTAACATCATTGTATGTGAAAACTCAATTCGCTATCTTGGGTATCCCTTAAATGTTCAGTATTCTCTTAAATTTTGGCAATCATACCTAAAGACGAAGGTACGTCCGTTAATATCTATGATGAAGGTTTTGTTAAGAACTATCTGTGAGTTTTCGCTGTTACCGTTGATTAATTTCTATATGTTGAAAGTTGAACCAATCCTTCTATATGGTTTGGATATGTGTCTTCTTGATGTGGGCGGCATACTAAATCAAATACAGGGAAATGTATGGAAAAGTGTGTTGGGGTTATCTAAATCAATCCCTAACTCTATTATCAGACATGAACTTGGTTTATCCTCTCTAGCTGCCAGATGGTCTTGGAGAAAACTATCACGATATGCAGATATTATGGCGCCTCATAATAACTCCCTATATGTGGATCTAAATGGTCTATTTGCTTTGACAAAAATAAAATCTATCAGCATATTTGCTAATGAAATGAATCTCATCTTAGACGATTGCGACTGCACGATTCAAGATCTAGTTATGCAGCTTCCTAAAGTCAAAAGGAATCTCTACGATCGTGACTGGTCAGCAACCTTGGATTGTAATAATTCATACAGATTGTATTTGGAATATGCTAGATGGCCACGTAAAAGAGTGTTGAGATCTCCTTATCTGGAGTTATGCCCATCAAGTAAGACTCGTCGAGCCTATCTAAGGTTCAAATTGAATCAATATCACACACTTGAGAGAATTCATCATTGGTGTAAATGTACAGGTGTATCCACTAATCAGCTTTGTCGCCTTTGCGATAGTGGGTTTATTGAAACCTTAAAACATCTAGTAGTTGACTGCACCTTCTTTGAACACGATAGAAAAAACTACCTGTGGATATTTGCCCCAAAGGATACAGATATTTCGAAATCTTCCTTTTGGGATAGCTGTATGTATGGTGGGAGTATGGCACTTATTATTTCATTAGTGCGTTTGCTGAGTAAAATCGAAACTGTATTGGGAAGCATAAATGACAATCTAAACAACTCTAGCTGAACATCTTTCTCCTAAAATGACGTATAAACAATCTTTCAGGTACGATTTTTTGGTAGTTTAAATTATGATGCTGGTAAACGAAAAGATTGAGCAAAGAAATGGGTGATGAATTCAATCTATAATCTATGTTTTGTTGATTGTAATGTAGCAAAGTTTGTTTAAAGAAAAGGTTAAGGAACCCAATATTTTTTAACTCTCGTCGACTGAAATTTTAATCATCATGTTTACAATTCACAAGGTTCATGTATTACATAATTTCTGTTTGTAGCGGTTTTCTTTTGTAAACCTATATATTTTTTTGGCTTGTAAATGTTTTCTTTTTTAAATTTACACAATAATTGTTTATAAAAGTTTTCTTTTGTAAAACTATATATAAAAAATTCTTTTAAATAAAAAAAAAAAAAAAAAACATTTTCACAACTCCTTCATCTCTTGGCGAGTTCTTCCATTTACCTTAATTCTCAAGATGGTAAGACTCTGACATCAAGGAGTAGACAGGATTCCTGCAGGGGACTCGAGGGAGTAGACAGGGTTACTGCTGGGGACTCTAGACCTAAGTCTGGAGGTGGTTGATAGGGGCATTCTCTCTATAATGCATCCTCTCTGTAACTCCACCTGGGACTGCATCAAGGAGTGGGCACCCAGACTCCAAATTTACTACAGTCCCACCACTCAACCTGCAGAATGAGACTTCATAACAGATGGCATAATTCTTCTCCTGCAGGAACTGCTTTCAGCTGATAGACATCTGACTAGTCCAGGCCCTGTGTTCAGATACAGGTGCATTTCCCCCCATGCAAGCGCAGGTACTATCTGAGAAAGATCATCTAACATGACATCAGGACCTCGGCAGTGACGTAATGAGCATGTGCCATGAGAACAACAGCAGGGCTCATAAGTTTAGGCTAACAGTCAAGAGGTGACAATATAGCACACAGTAGTGTATGTTTGCTTTTCACATAACATAGGCAGTGGTTGCATTATAATTTTGCTATTGGCCAGCATTGCGATACATAACATTATATTACTTGCATACACTGCACTTCATAGAGAGGATGCAGCATATCACTTTTCATGCAGCACATTGCCCCACGTCTGAGAAAATACATGTTGCATGGCGCCACACACATCATACTTCATAGCACATTGTGAGACATACCTGCCCACAGCCCAGCTCATGACATCTTTGAGTTACATGGCAGCTGGACAGGAGCTGCATACACTTTCATCACCTGGCACAGCACATCCACACACATACACAGATACAAACACAGCTCACCCGGTTTATCTTTTTGTACGAAAGGCATGGGCACCTTTTTGATTTTTGATGGTATTAGAACATGTAGTTTGAAGCACATGACACATCATTATTGTGTCCTATATTTGTAGGATGATAGGGGCTATGATCAAGAGCTCTGCCATTTTGAATAGGCCTCAGTTAAAGACATTAAGCTGCTATTGTAGTGCATGAGGCCATAGTCGTTAGCTGACTTCACTTGATTGAATTCCATCCGTCCCTGCAAACAGTATGAGAGCTCCAGGGCAGGTGGGGAGGGGTATGAGATAGTTGCCTGCTCTTTATTGCAAGGCAAGCATTTCTCAAGAGACAAATGTCTGGTCCAAGACAATAAGTGCTGCAGATTGGGAAAAAACATAAGGATTGTGAAGGCCACAGTGAGGGTTCTCAAGCAGCCACAATATGGAATGGGCTTAATAACATGTAGAAATTAGCAGAAATGATGGTCCAGAAGCGGTGCTCAGCAGTGGATCAGTCGCATGTTTTGTAGCAGGCCATTAATTGCAGGAAGGGTACTAGAAGGTGGTTTTACCAGCACTGGCAACATGTAGCAAGACAGAGAGTTACAGAGTGGCCAGGTGCAGATGGTGGGAATGGGAAATGAATACAGGAGGTATGTGCCATGCTGGTTTGTTGCTCATTGGCCCATCTCGGTCGGATGGTTGGAGCACCAATTGTCTGAGGTGGCATGGGCCAATTAAAATGAAGCCCTTTATCAAACTGTTTTCCCGAGATGGGGTTGGTGCATTTTTGGGGCTGAGCAACGGGGGTGTGACTATGTTGGGTGGGTTGTGGTCTTATTTTGATGAAATGGTAACTGCCAATAGTTTTTGAACAATGTAGTAGAGTTGTTTAAAGGGCTGGTCATGACCAGACAATGATCATGTTAGGTTTATGTTTTGATTTCATTTCAACAGCTTTATTTTGACGAGAAAGTCATAAAAGTGATACACAATAAATAAATACATCATCATCAAAATCACTAATCACACAAATAATTTACAGTCAAGAATGAATTCATCATGTCACATGGTAGTAGCAGTTTAAAAAGCAACACAATTCATCATCAGCAAAACATTGAGTCAATCAATGGCTGAATAAAAGCGGCTGAGCTAATTCCTTAGCCTTTTTCATATGAATTCTCTGTGCCCAGCTCAGGTAATGGTGTGGCAGCGAAGATGGGCAAAGGGTCTGCAGAATCCAGGCACGTAGCCATTGCTATGCTTAAGGTCCTGCAGCCGCGATTTAGGAATACGGGCTTCAAAAGCACTTCCTCAAGGGCTTAGTCCCCAGGCAGAGGAGTAGATAATGTTGCAAAGTGTCGGGTGCCTCACTGCAAAGAATACATGTTGCGGAAATGGCATCATTCTATTTGTGCCAGAGTGCAGCTGTGGGCAAAATGCGAATGTGGAGCTTTAGGTATACAGCCCTTTCCTACCTGGAGGTGACATAATCCAGGTACTCTTCGCAACCAACCAGTTTCTTAATAGCAAGATACCGGACCAGTGGCTCTGAGACCTTGGATTTCACCAGGATATCACGCTGTGCGTATGCCCCCACTACTGATTATATTTTTGTTACATTTCTTCTGTGATATGTCAATGTCCTGTTTGTGGCTATAGAATGTTGAGCCTGCAAGGGATGGGTTGAAGTTGGCTTGTTCTGTTCATCTTCCTGGCCTTGATATACAAATCCTTTTTTCTGTTTTTCCTGCATGTGGTGTAGTACTCCTTTTTTAGTTTCTGTGGATATTTTTTTCCCTTCTTTTGGGCCTGAGTTGGGAGTGCCCCTAGCTCCACACCTGTTTGTTGTGAGCAAGACTGAGACCCTTCCTACCTTCTTGCTTAGTGCCTTAAAGTGACTGACTTTGTGGTGTGTGCTATTCAATCTCATAATTAAATAAAGAATACTACAGCATGAGGTGTATTTTAGGTTCTCAGAACAAAAGGCTGTGCAAAGTTGGCATGACCAGCAATGGGGGATTGCAAAGGGCATACTCCAGGTACTTAAAAGCTCTTATTTTGGACTGGTCCCATGTTAGTCAAGAAGGTTGGTCTAATTTAAATTGTAAGGGCGCCTGCTATGGTAAAGAATCTCAAGAAAAACCTTGGGCAATAGCCCTGTATACCTAAAGAAGTCAAAAACTATTTTCTTTAAATTATAGTTGGGCACTTTCTGGACTGCATCTGCCTTTTCTGCCTGTGGTTCTGCTAGACCATTCCCTTCACATAATCTTAAATATTTTACAGAGGATTGTGCACGGCTACATTTCAATGGGTTGCCATTAATTCTGCTTTTAGTAATGCCTGGTCGATCAGGTAGCAGTGATGTATGTGTTCCTTCCAGGTTTGGAGGTGGATAATGATGTAATGCATAAAGGCCCCTGATAATGGAACTCGAGACTCTCTGTACCAAATCCACAAACTGCTGGAAGGTGGTAGGAGCTCTGTGCAAACCAAAGGCAGAGACGTAAATGGGAACAACCCCACAGGGATAGAAATGTTGGTAATGTCTTTATCTTTCAGAGCTAGGGGAGCCAGCTAGTAACCCTTGGTAAAGACCTAGGTGGCTATCACAGTGGAGGATTGAAATATTCAACAAACAAATTCACCAGTTGCATGATATACACATCAAACGGTCTGACACACCCCGTTGGTGGTGCAAAAGTGATGCAAAATCACTAACTAACATCACGTTTTCCCACCAAACCTATTGGTGAGAACCGTTCAATAGGTGCTTTCTGTATCTGATGGTTGTTGCATGTTGTATTTCCTCCTTTACAATCTATTAGCAGGCTGTGTGTAATCATTAGGCTCTAACTCCAGCGAACTTCCCCTTTGGGTGACCCTGTCATGTCTGCCACTGTGAGTCAATTCCCTTGCCATCAAACTGGAAGTTAAATTCACCACAAGACAAGATTGTTATGAGAGACTAGGGGAGTGTGCAGGAGGAAGGGAAAAGGGGTTAAACAGATGTGAAGGGAGAGGAGGGGCAGATGCAGGAAAGAGAGAAAGCAAGCACAGTGAAGATAACCCATACTGTATTGTATTAGAGAAATGTTTGAATATAAGGAGAAGAAAATAAAGTAAGGCAAATGAAACTCAAAAGAGTGTGTGGTTTGTTTCCACTGTTTCATCTTGTATGTTTACAAATATCTACGACATGGAAAACCCTATGAGTCGACTCTGAGAATATATCTGAGAAGTTGTCTACAACATTGCTTAAGTTCTGTTGTTGGACAACAGTCACATTCTCAGATATCAAGATGAAGGTCAAGTTGGTGGAGCGGGACATTGGCTTGAGCATTCTTTGTCAGGGTCATCCTAGTTAGATTAGTGTTGTTCTTCCACATCTTTAGCCAATTCAGAGGGCTGGGAGGATAGCTCAGGGGCAATGCATGTGTCGTGGAAGTAAGACAATGCAGAGCTACACAAGGTCTAAGCATGGCCCCATGCTTGGAGATTGGTCTCTGGCATTAAGCACATTATAAAATACTGAATAATTAATTCATCAAGATGATATATTTATTCTTTCTTGCATCTCCCTGCCTTTTTAACTCTATATTAAGATCTCTTATCACTTCTGTGATTACATGGGGCCAATAAACAGAGCCAAATATATTACAGGGCCTGCAGTAGCGGCCCTGTAGTTGTGGTTAAGTTGCTCAACCGATAGGAAGAGCACTTTCTGGGTGGCTTATAACTTTGGCCCCCTGGACGAATCCTCACCAAACTCAACCAAAAAGGTATATGCCCCCCTCAGATTGATTCAACGAAGTTTGGTGAGGTTTCGTCCATGGGGGCAATGTTATAGTGGGAGGTGCCAAAATGTGTGGTTTTCCTCATGAATGCAATGGAAAATAAATTATTCCCACGCATATAGCCCAAACTGCTGGACAGATTTTCACCAAATTTGTGCCAGGAGCAGTGACTTGGTGTAAATCCGTCCAGTATTTTTTTTAAAAATGGCCAAAAAGTAGATACAAATAAATTAGTGATATCTGGGTTCGGTCCGCGGACTCACTTCCCTATTTGGTCCAGGACACCCCTCTGGAACAATCGGAGAGTGTTGTGATGTCCGCGGACATCATACATGCCCGCTAATTGGATGGTGAAAAACGTGAGCTGCGTCAGATATTTTAAAATAGTCACCATGTTGGATCCGCGTACTGTCGCCGGTGTCCGCGGACATCGCAGTAAAAACAAATTTTAAAAAAACAACATTGCACTTGTCAAACTAATGAAACAATCTCTGGGGGGGTGAGGGGTGATGAGGATGTTATGGGATATGGCCATAAAAAGGCAGAAAACTGGTGGTTTTCCACCTTTGAAGTTCACAAACAGTTCGGGGACAGCCTTGTTATATTTGCGTACATCTCAGATGTTTGGGGACATCCGTACATATTTTTGTATTACAAGGTTGGTAAAAAGCAGTTTTTGGATGGCCTATAACTTTGGTGTCACTGAATGAAACTGCATGAGTTTTTGTGATATAATTCTAGATCACTCGAGCATTTAGCTATGATTGCAGTTGGAAGTCTCTGTTATTGAAGTCTGAATTACCATTTATTCAAGCCTACATTATTCCTGCTTGCTCAACAGCTTTCACAATATTTGCTTGGGTCATTCTGATAATTTTGATTGCACAATCTTGGCTCATTTATTTAATTATTTCCTCCGTACGGCACCAATACATTATTACTCCTTGATTAGGTTTCTCGTCGGAAGTTCTCTCTATCGCCGCCTGGGCCATTTTACATGTGCTCATTAATGCCAACATCATTCCTGTGACGTATTCGGCAGCCGCTGTTTATTGCATGCGACTTCGCATGTCTGTTTTGTTTCTGAATACGTCATTCGTGCGACGCAATACAATCGGGCAGCCGCGTACGTTGCTTCCGTGACGTATGCGGCCGTCGTCCTTTTACATGCGCGGCCGAACATACTGCCGGTTGATCCATTCAGTCCGACGTATTATGTTCCTCGATTGACCGAGTGAGTATATTTTCTCTGTGCTTCTATGTTGTCTGCTACCCGATTGAGTTCCAGTCCTATGGAACTATTTGAACACAGTTTTCCTGTATTATTTTGCAGGTGATATATGTGGTCAAGCTACTACTACGTTATTTGTTCCAACCCCTATTGTTTATCTACTTGAACATATTGGATTTCACCCAGTTACTCTTCTCATGGTATGTTGCCATTATTATTCTTTGAATATTTGATTACTGATCACCCGCTCCTTTTTTATCCAACTTGATACAAGACTTTTTTCCAACAGGAGTCTATTACATATTTATCAACCATCAAGCCCTGATGGTAAGCTTCTTTCCGGCTATTACTAACTCACCCACTTTTACTTGGGAAATTTTGACCTCCGGACACCCCTTTTCCGTGCCGGCTCGTACATTACCATATCTAATTTTAACTCATCACTAGTCAGTTCACTTGGATGTATTTACCTTAGTTGCACATTCAGGTTACTTACCATTCCAACGGTCGGAATTCATGACAATTTTTCTTTTAATCAGGTGACTGGTGTTTAACTTTGCATGGGTTCAAGCGGTGGTTATTGTAGCACATATAGCAACAGTTATTCAAGTACTGTAATTATTACACTTCATTCATTAGAATACATTATTGTATTTTCATTCATGCTGTCTGCTCTGCCTATTCCGCAACATCTGTCCTTCCTTCGCTGGCTGATATGGTATGCTTCAACATATTTGAACATTTTACTGTTATTTAATTTTTCAATTTTTCTTTTGGTTTTCGTTTACTTTATTCTTTTGAATTATTCTTTTGGATTATGTAAAATTGGATATGCAATATGGTTCCAATGTTACCATTTACTTTTCATTTTGATAATTGTATGTTATTTGCCATGTTATATTGCATTTGTGGCTCAGACTGCTTTATTTTATTTTATTATCTTTTGCTTCATCCTTTTAAATTACTGCTAACGGATTATTTGATTTTGAAATAATTCAGCCTTGAAGACGATCCGAGTGTCAAAACACGTGTCGGCTTTTCTTCACTCTATTAAAACCTGAAACACTGAATTCTGATCGTAGTTTTATAATTCAATAGTGCAAAACGCATTTTCACCCCAAAGGTCTACTTAATTAATTCTAGATCTCACCTTGAATGGTTCTACAAAGTTTGGTAATTTTTTGCCAAGAGGGAACAAAATCAGAGCAAGGGTCCTAGAATATTTGAAAGGCTTATACATTTGGTGCTATTTCACTAATCTCACACAAGTTTCAAACAGATTTAAGACCCAGATTTGAATGTTTTTGCAACATTTAGTGGGATTTTGTGAGGCAAACTTAGAGGGCGGGTTGAACATTTTTAGATAGCTTATAACTTTGCAGTCATTTGAGGAATGTGTACAAAAGATTTTAGAAATATCATAGACCCAACCTTGAATGTTTGTGCAAAGTCTGAATGGTTATTGTTAAGTTATATGACTATTTTATGTACGTATATTTTTATACTTTACAAAAAATAAAACATGGATGGATTTTTTTAAAAAACTTCATTTAATACTGGCATAGCAAATCACAGAGATCGTCACATTATCACCAAGACAGTAAAGCTAGTAGGAATAGAGCAGGTATAGATTTGATTACGGTTTGTTAGTCACAGGGCATTGGAGGGAATGGGGGAGGAGAGAAACAGGACACAGTGGGTTAGTTAGACATTGGCTCAATTTCTTCTTTCTTCTTATGGCTCTTTCGTGTTCTGTAGGTATGTTCTGAGGGGGCCCCATATGTCCTTGGGTCTGGAGATGGTTTGAATTCCTCGTATATAGGTCTCTTCACATCCGTGTGTGTTTATCAGGTCTCTGAGCCAGACTTTGTCTGTGGGAGGGGTTTTGGATTTCCATCTCCTGAGAATGTTCTGCCTGGCCACGGCTCCGCCCACTGCAAATAGTATGCGGGCCTTTACAGATGCTTTCCCAATATCCCCCAGTAAGTATTTCCATGGTGTAGCCGGGATATTTTTATTCAATATATCGTTCATAATTTCTACTACTTCTTCCCAGAATTGCCTAATTGGTGGGCATTCCCAGTCCATATGGATCACGTTTTCGGTCATTGTGCCGCACTTGGGGCATGTGGTTTGCTTAGAGGGATCGAACTTGGAGATTTTGCTAGGGGTGATATGTAGATGGTTTAAAATTTTGAACTGGTTGGGTGTTGCCCTGTACTGTTCTGTATAGCGTAGTGATGCTGCGTGTGAAGCCATTCTGTGTCAGGATGTCGGATAGGAATTTGTGCACAGGTGGTGCCATCGGGAAGGACGGCCATTTCTTCCTGAAGGCTGCCTTTAGACTCTGGTGTTGTAATGTTGTGGATAGTCCGGTTCTCGCCCTGTTCTGGATCTCTGCAGCTGTAAGAAATCGTCCCTCTGGGAAGAGGTCCCCAACCCTGTCCTGTTTTTACAGATCCCATTTCATTTGTATCGTTCAGTCTATAGTAGGTTCAAGTTCAGTGTAGTGCCATAGGGGTAGATGTGGCCAATATGGCGTGTCACATCCCACTCTCTTAAGGATCTGTGTCCATGCCAGCACTGTCAACGATATCGGATCCACCAGTATCCTTTCTTCTGCTACCTTGGTGAATATCATGCTCTTAAGGTTCAGGGGAGACGCCGCAAACTCTTCCGCATGTATGTGTGCAAATTGTTCTGCAGTATTGTTCCAGTATTAAGCGAAGTGTGCCTGTGCAGAGTAGTAGTATAGAAGAATGTCTGGGGCCGCTAGACCACCAGTATCATAGCTTTCGCATAGTTTAGGCCAACTGATTCTGGCCGCGCGTCCTCCTCAGACAAATCAAGAGGACAGCTTCTGTAGCATGTAGAAGAATTTTCCACGTGGCCAGATCGGGTTGCAGCTGAATAGGTATAGTCGTTTCGGTACCACCAGCATTTTCAATAGGGATATACGCCGGTACAGGGATAGTGGCAACTTAACCCATGAGTTGAGTTTGTATTCCAGTTGTGTCAAGTATGGAGCGTAATTATTGGCGTACAAAGTCTGCTTGTCTGGTGCCGTGATGATGCTCAGGTATCGTGCTGTGGTAGGTGACCATCAAAGGCCGTTCATGTCTGCAGTTTGGATTGTGGAGCTGGTCAGAGGTATTATTTGGGACATGGCCTGGTTGATCTTGTATCCTGAGTGTTTTGTAAATTCCACTATGTCCTGCAACACAGGTGGTAAGTGAGCATCCGGGTCTCTGATATATAGCATCGTATCATCCGCATAGAGAGAGATGAACTGCGGGATTCCATGATACGAATCCCTCTCCAGGCATGTCTGCAACGTAGGTATGCTGCCATTCCTTCTATTGTTAGTGCAAAAATTAGAGGGGAAAGTGGGCAGCCTTGCCTGGTACCTCGCTGTAGATAAAAGCTGGATGGTAGTGTCTTATTGGTCCGTACTCTGGCAACGGAATTGCGGTACAGTAGTCTTATAAGTTGGAGGAATCCTGGGCCGAATTCCATTTTTTCTAGTATTGCGTACATGAACTTTCATGAGATGGAGTTGAACGCTTTCTCTGCGTCTAAAGTACCTGCTACCGTCTTTGCCCGATGATCCAACTGGGAGGTAATGGCGAAGAAGCGTCTGAGATTCAGGGCGGTGGAGCAGCCCGGTATAAAGCCCGAATTGATCCGGGTGCACATGTTTGGGCATATATGGGTTCAATTTATTGGCTATGGCTTTTGCAAAGATTTTGGTGTCGAAGTTGATAAGGGACAAAAGTCTATACGAGGAGGGATAGTGAGGAGGTTTATGCAGTTTCAATAAGACCGTGATAATGGCTTCTCTCATTGATGGTGGCAGTATTCCCCTCTCCAGTTATTCTTCCCATACTTCTAGAAGCCGTGGGGAAAGTTCTTCGATGAGGATTTTGTAGAGATCTGCAGGTAGACCATCCGAACCTGGTTCCTGCTGCCTTGAGGTCTTTTATTGCTTGTTTTAAGTCTTCTAGGCTCAGAGGAAGGTCTATGGCAGTTCCTTCCTCTGGGGTAAGTGCGGGGAGTGGAAAGGAGTCAAGATAGTTTTGGAACTCTTCTGTTGTCAGCTGATCCGTATTCGTATAGAGCTTGGTGTAGAAACTCAGGAACACCTTGTTCACCTTCAGGTGGTCTACGTGTGTTATGCCCTGCTCATCAGTGATACTGGTAACTTGTTGAAGGCCCTGTTCAGACTTGATTAGGTTGGCTTGCATCTTGCTGGATTTATTCCCTTCTCCATATTTTTCTGGCTTTGATTGGTTGTGTCACATACCAGATCTCCCGTTCTGCCAGTGTCATAAATTCGGCCAGGGCGTTATGTAGCAGGGTCAGAGTTCTTGGCCCTGGCGATTCTGTGTATGCTTCTTCTGCCTCTTTAATGTGATCCTTGGCCAGGGCTAATTGGGTACGTATTTCTTGCAGTGTACTGTGGACCTTGGATATCAGGTGTCCTCTCAGCCACACTTTGAAGGTTTCCCAGATCGTGTTGTGTGAATTCACCGAGTCTTGGTTACGTTTGAAGAATTCAGCCACCTCTATCTGGAGTGGTTCCAGGAGCGAGTCATCTCGCAGGAGATCCGGCGGCATTCTCCATAGGCGGTGATCCGGCACGGGTGTCCCTATCTGGATATCCAATACTAGTGGTCCAAAAGGGTTTGGGGTAGTATTGTGCATTCACTCAAGTCTGGGATACAGTCGGTGGAGCAGAGCCAGTTGTCGATTCTGGAGCTCCACCCATGGACATATGAGTGGAATGTGAAGTCTCTGGTAAGGGGGTGTAGTTCCCACCATGCATCGGCGAGTGGTACTAAGGTCAAGGCCTGTTTTATGGTGAGTGCTGCCTTTGTGTCCGTCCGTTGAGCAGTGGATGTTCTGTTGACTGAAGAGTTCAGGATGGTGTTAAAATCTCCCTCTCATATCAGTCTTGCGCCCCCTGTTGGTGTTATTAGTGTAATGATCTGTTGATAGAATTCCGGCGTGTCGATATTAGGTCCGTATGTATTGATTATAATTATGTCTTGTCCTTGTAGCAAGCCCCACAATATTACGAATCTGCCATCTGTGTCCACTTTGGTTTTAGTCACCAGGAACCCAAGTGTGCGGTGGACTAGCATCAGCACTCCCCTCAACTGTGACGAGTAGTTTGTAGTAAATACTTGTGAACCCCGGGGTGGCCAAATGAGCCAGAGATTTGTTCAGTGGTGTGAGTCTCTTGTAGTAGGAAAATATCAATTCTGTGTCTATTGGCGTATGCTAGGATTTTTCTGGCCTTGATTGGGTTGAGTAACCCCCTGACATTCCAGGAGAGGAGTAAAAAAGTGTTGTTAGCAAAAGGGTTCCTCAATTCTTTGTAAAGGGTGCTGTGGTATGTGAGGAAGGATGCATCAAGGAAAGGAGTACATTTACCACTAGCTACCCACCTCTAACACACCAAAGGAAGCTACTTATCTGAAATTTTCCCCACAGTGGGAGTTTCATGAGATTGTATCTACCATCACAGGCAAGGTGATATATTTAACATATTTTAATCATTATTTTCTCAAGACAGAATAGTAAAAAAGACATAAAAAACCTATTTCCAGCGTTCGTCATTTGCAAAAACAACAATAAAGAGAGAAAACACCAATGCATTTGCAGTTTTTTGACATTCATTGATTTGCGTGATGTTAGTAGTGGTGTAATTTGATCGCATTATAATTATACGTAAACATAGTATAATAGCGTCAACAATCTAATATGTTTCTGGGGCAGAGGACAACACTGTTGCAGTCTAAAGCTCATCAGTAAAGTCCCGGGACCCGTCTTCAGGACGCAGTAGGTTAGAGGAACAGGTTACACTGTCAACATGGCGCCTATGTGTCAGTATGGTAACCTATAAAATGAATAAAAAGATTTACTCGATACAAATAAAAACCTTGTGTCAGTGGTGTGAGTGTAAATACAAAAAGAGTAGCCAGCTTGCTAACCTTAAGGCAATTTCTTGTGGTGTGATGGGCGAAGCGATTACATTAGTCAATCTTATTGGGGCGGTGAACAAGTCTGTCCTGGAAGATCAATCTGTAAATCAATACGTAATTTTGATCAATAAAGATGGGGTGTTGGGCAAGCAACAATCACTTTTGGATATACGAATAAATCATATTTACCATTTGATGTGGACCCCAGTCAAGTTTTAGAATCCTGCGGTGAACGTTTGACCGTGACCATGAATTATGTAGCTGTATGAGCACTGCGTTTCCCACAATGCATCATGGAATCTATAGCAAATAGAAATGTCTATTAATTCTGCGTTGTTTCCTTTTGTTGTAAATATATAAATTACAAAAACCCACCACTTACTTGGCTGTGGGTATCTCAAGTGCTATCTTGGTTTGTGTCTCCTGGTTTCGTTGTTTTTTAAATCAACTTGCGTGTAACCCGTGTAAAGAGACAATTCTGCATAGGGGCAAGGAAAACAGGGAAAAGGGGTAAACCCTCTGTTTGTTTTTAAGGTAGCCGTGTGTGACATAGGATCAGAGCAGGCTTACCTTTCGTGCCAGAGTTCGCATAGAAAAAATTGCTGTAGAGCGCGGCTTCAATAACGTGGTGTCTGTAAATACACAACACGTACGTTGACATCGAGGAAGGACTGACAGAGATAAAGTGTCAGCATCCTGCAACGTATGCATCGAAGGAGGACTACCCTTGCTGTGTATCGTAGGGGGGCCATTTTAAAGTGTATGGATGTGCTGAGGCAGTTCAATGCAAAGGCAAATCTTTTAGTGATTGCCAGTACGGACACCGTTGTTCATTATTTCCGTGAGGCTATATATATAATCAGATCACATTATGTGTAATTTGGCAGCTCATTATCAAAGACATGACCCAATAATACACAGTGTACATCTATTGATAAATAGCATAATGATGTAGGTTGTGATTAGACCATGTAAACCAGAGAGAAGTGTCCCCCAGGCTTTTCAAATGCCAAATGAGAATATGGATGGTCAGAGTGTCGTATGCTGAGAATAGCTCGATCCGCTTAAACCCCAATGAGTGTGTGAGCCATTAATGGATGAACAGATTCCATTCTACGGCGATATTTAAACCGGATTGAACTGTTTTGAGATTATAAATCCATTTTTGTTCCAGTTTTTTAAGGGACAAATCCCTGTTGCCACCTCGTGGGTGGGCTTTTGTTGTTTGAATAACAAACCAGAACATATCTTCACAGGTATGTTTAGCCTCTGTGTAGTGGGCCACAAGTGGTTTATCGAGAGTGCCATTTCGAATGGCTGAGCGATGTTCGCCAATTCGTACTTTGACGGACCTGATAGTTTTACCTACATAGATTAGCCCACAGGGGCATTTTATCCTATAGATCACCCATTTGGTCAGGCAATTTGAGAAAGAGGTCCAGGAGAGGAGTCTAGTACTTTTAGGTACTTGTTGTGAAACATGGATGGATTTGCAGAAAAGGTGTGCAAGGAGCATTGGCATGGACCTCAAAGCATGTTTTTGCAAATGTGTCTGTGTTTTATTTTTTGAAAAGTGTCATAATGTTGGTATAAAAATGTGTGATATAAATTTGGTGCATGGATAATGGGCCTAGCCCTCAGCAAAGGTAAATGGCTACTCTGACTTATTGGGGCATGCAGCATTTTCAGCCAATCTAGGGTGTTTCAAGAATCCACCTTGGCATTCCCTTGGCACTTTCCTCCTGGGTTCCCACAAGCACTGGTCCATCCATACTGCCCCTTTTATTATGGAGTTATATCACTGCACAATGCATATGCAAATTTATAGGAGCACTATGTATAATATTTTGCTCTAAGTATGGGAAATGTAGTTGCAAAAGATTTGTAGAATATTGTCAAGTGGCATTTGGTGGTTGGAAGTTTAATATATTGATAGGGTATATTTAGAGTTTTTAAGTGATTGGTGGATGTATGTGTGAATGGTTTAAAGTATGCAATGAGGGAGTGTTACAAACATAACAGTAAAACGAGTAGAAGGGTTATTTTGTGTGATGGTGTGCATGCACAATCTGTGTTTTGTAATAAGGCATGGGCTAGACAGGGGAATATGGAAGCTGTGGATAGTCATAAAGGGCAATGGATGATGGTGTTTATTGTATACTAGAGAGAAGATGTTCAGACAGAAAAGTGTTTATGTGCTTTTTTTTTGTCTAGAACACAATTGTCCATTATTTCCATTAGCATAGTAGACAATGGTAATGGAAATGTTGGAGAATCTTATTGAGTCTAACTACTTTACTGAAATATGTAAAGTAGATGGAGTCTATATGCTTATTTTTATAGTTCTATTTTTTAACTGTGAAAGGTGGTTCTTAAAGGAACCTTTATTTTAATGGTTTTTGTTGTTTTTTTTGCAGGAGAGGCCAGAAAGTAAAGTGGGGAGGGGAATGAGGGAAGGGGCACCAACCACGAATATGGAGGGGCAGGTGGAGAGGGGAAGATATTGCACATGTGTTACATCTAAGGTTGGGGGGGGGGTTTTCATGCTCCTTGGTTGCAGATTCAAAAGCACTTCGAAATGTCTCCCCCCCCCCAGTAGAGTGGTGTGTTACAGTATATACAGAGTTGTCTTTGAAAGATATGGATGTACAGCCACTTTTATCGCTTGCAAGGTAGCTGATGGGATTTTGTGTCCCACAGAAGTAGGCTGTGCGGTTACAGTATTGGTGGAGGAAGATGAGGTAGAGGAAGACAGCCTACTACTTCCTAAAAAAGGAAAAGCCTTTCTGAGAGCATTGCAGTAGTTGGATTTGGTGTGGCGGCACATGGAGGTGGTTCCATAGGAGTACTGTCCAGGTAGTCCACAACTGAAGTGCATTTCACTTTGGTAGCTTTAGCCTTTGGTACATTCCCAACAGTGGTAAAGAACTCCCACACCCATGATTCTCACTGGGTGCTAGAGATAGGACCTTCCTCTACCTCATCTTCCTCGTCTTCCTCATTGTCTTTTGAAGTATTGCGCTTCATTTGTTGTGTAAGTACTCAAGGTGGTGGTGGTGGTGATGGCTCTTAGGGAGGAGGGATGGCAATAGTTGATGCCATTTTTAAGGTAAATAGCAGTGTTGCTAATATTCTGCCAAGAATGTACTGTGTGCTAGATTGTTATTGGATAATGAGTAAGAATAGGTGTAGGAGCTGTGCAAGCGTACATTTTGAGCTTCAAAGTTCCTAGATCAGCTGAAAATGCAGTTCCAAACTGTTTGAGACGCACGGACCCGTTCATGAAGTGCAGACGCGTTCACAAACACGTCATCATGCCGTGCCTTCGCACGTGGTCACGTGACACTGTCCGGAAAGCCTGCAGTGACATCAGATCGACGTTAGTGAACATCGGCGTACACAAAAAGACTGGAAACAATTGCTAAGAGTATATAGAAGTGTTAAAAATGAGGCTAGGTGGTGTGGAATGGCAGAGTTTTAAGGTGAAAATTGGACAAATGTTTTGCTAAATTGGGGTATGATATTAGTAAGTTGTAGGAAATTAGGGTGCACTGGCAAAAACCCATGAAATTCAGTGAACAAACTTTGTTAAAAGGATGTTATGGTTAAGTTGCACTTATAAAAACCTATGAAATTCAGCAAATCAACTTTGTTAAAGGGATGTTATGGTTAAGTTGCACTAATAAAAACCTATGAAATTCAGTGAAACAACTTTGTAAAAGGGTCATTATGGTTACAAGTTAAACCGAAAACCCCCAGAAATGTGCCAGTTATGGTAAGCTAAGACACCACAACTCACGCCACCACCATGCACTACTAATACTAACACCCATGACATGAAAGATGACATCACAAATGTCATTGATGTCCTGCAGTACGATGGGAGTTTGCAGCTTCCATTACTGTCCATTGGAAGGGTTATAGTACAAGTAATTGGAAATGGGTCTCTAACGACATTGGACAAGGTTAATGTCATAGAACAAGGTTAACATCTAGATATTAAGAATCTTTTCAATTTTAAAATTCTTACTGTCAGTAAAGAAAACCACTAGACCTACATTTGTCAGTGAACAAAAACAAGTGGACTAGATATGTGATGTCATCAGTGATGTCATCAAAGACATTTGTCATGTTATCTTTGATGTCCTGGGTGTTAGGTTTAGCAGTGCATGGTGGTGATGCGAGTTATGGTTGCTTAGCTTACCATAACTGGCGAATTTCAATGGTTTAAGGTTTTACTTGTAACCATTACGTCCCTTTAACAACAGTTTATTACTCAATTTCACAGGTTTTTATTAGTGCAACTTAACCATAACGTCCCTATAACAAAGGTTTTTCACTGAATTTCATAGGTTTTTATTAGTGCAACTTAACCAGAACGTCACTTTAACAACGTTTTTTCAGTGAATTTCATAGGTTTTTACCAGTGCACCCATAATCTGCTAAAAGTTCCTTATATTATACTCACCCCCAATGTAGCAGCTGTAGAGTCCACGGACAGTATGAATGTCCGTGGTCGTGAGGTAGCATTCTGAAAGCCCAGAAGCACAGGGGAGAACAGAAAATGTTCTACCCATTAGCCAACAAACACATATACATAAAACAATGTTACTTATATTTACTGCACTCAAATATACCTTTTTGTAAAAAGAATGACTTGCAAATCTACAAATTATGTTTTATTTATAAAACACAATATAATAGAATGCTCCAAGCATAAACCATAATTGTACATCTGATATTATCACTACAATATAACTGTTCGTAGAAACTAACATACACCAAGGACATATTCTAAAACAATCTATCACCAAACAGTTAGTACACTGTATTTATTTCTTTAGTATAAGCATTTCATTATGTAAGAAAAAGCACAATTTTTTCATTTTGACAGAAATGGCAAACACACTTGAGTGGTTAGAGGAGAACTTCCCAAAAGGAGAAATGAGTGACAATAGCATCTCTAATGGTATGCAATACATGTTTTAATATAAACAAATAATGTAATTTGTACAGACGTCACTGAAATAATAATTTCTTTCTTACAGTAAATAGTTTTCATGAAGAAACCATGCCCCAATGTAATTATACACAATCCCAAGAATCACAAAGAGAAGCCCTATCCACAACTGTACATATCAAATCATGACTTGTCTGCAAAATCGGATGATCTAAATAATGATTTTAAGGAACTTTTATAATGACAAAAATCATGTCATTAAAATGTTCCCTATCACTGTCCGTCTTGCACCTGTTCCCCTTGTCCCCAGCAATAATCCCCATAAAATTCCACAAATTTAAATCAAAAAAGCTTTGATGAAACCTCACTCACTTCCTCCCCTGATTATTATTGTACAGAAATTCCTAATTCTCCCATTTATGTTTCCCATTCCGATACCCCATCCCTTTCATAAATAAATGTATTTTTTATACTATACATTTGTTGTATATTGTTGTGTGATATTTTTTTTTTAAAGCCCAATTGTGAGTCCACGGACACATCCACTGTCTGGGAGGTCCACACTCAAAATTGAGGTGCCCCTGGACAGACGCAGTGTTTGGACATGCCTGTTTTCGCATGACAGACTTTGAATTAGTCCACGGACAGCGCACCTATTCTACAGACACCCACGCACATGCGCCCTGTGTTTTCCACATGATGGGAATTTGCAGACGGCCATCTGAGCCATAGACGTCCCCGGACAGCATTATGTGACTGCACCCGTGCAGTGTGACCACATGTCCGCAGATAGTGTCTGCAGACACTTGAAAACTGTATTTTCCTCCAATCTAGGGTGTTTCAAATTGAAAATGTGCCCTTCCGCAGCTCCGAGAGCCATTCTTGGTTGAGCTGGCAATTTTTTACAACTTTTCAAGGCCTTTTTGCAACTCGTTAGTCTGCAGACAGCACGACTGTCAGCGGGCGGTTCCTCTGAACGGACCCACCCATTATTTTTTATCCCTCCCTTCCCTCCCCCATCTTACCTTGCCTCTCCTGGAAACAAACACAAAACAGCCACAAAAAATACAAAACCAAAAAAACACAAAAGAAGAGTTCCTTTAGGAGTCACCTTTCCCAGTTAAAAAATAGAAGTGAGAAATAAAATTACATGTGCTTTGCAGCTTGCATAGTCCACGGACAGCACAGTAGTCCATGGACACCTACAAAATTCCATGCATGGGGTGGGGGCATGAAAATCATTTTAATTGTTTTTCACGCAAACATGTTGGCTCTTAAAAGAACCTTTTTTGTCTTTTTGACATTTAAATATTCTTTGCTTATTTTGTCTCATATACTGAACTAGCAAAGATTCAACACAATGTTATTATTATGTGTTCACAAAAACCTCTTCAATGGATTTTGAACTTTTTCCAGACAAATCTGATTGCCCACATCCATCTGAAAAATGTTGACAATATCAAATTCAATGTTCTCATTATGAAAAGATGTCATGCCAGCATCTCGCAAAAAAGCACAAACATCTTTATTCTCGTTGCACCTTGCTTTTTCCATTTACAGACAAAATAAGTTTGAACACATCCACATTTGTCTCTGAACAATGCGAGAAAAAAGTATTTTTGAATTTGGAAACATTTCCATCAACTTTCCAAATGTCTTCTACATTGAAAACTGCAATGATGTTCCAGTATCGTACCCCAAACTGTTCCCTCCACAAGGAAAAACAATGATGTCTGGATGTTTTAAGTGAACCATTTTCTCACAAAACAAGGAGGAGGTCCGCCCACTTCATCCCTCACACTCCATCCATACCATGACACTTCAAATTCATGGAATTCAAGATTTTCAGCCAATCCACAGTGCTCAACATAGACCTTCAGTCAATGACTCCAAAAGCCCCCAAAATACATATACTCAGCCTCCTCAAAGACATAGCCATAGCCATTTTCAGTGCTCTCAAAACTCCTGCAAATATAATCCCTGCTACCCTATCTTCCTGTACATCAAGCCCAGGAATGCTGATTGGTAAATCCCCAGTGTCCCCTTTCCATGACAGACATCCTTAAAAGACCTGGATGTGCATGTGCCATCCGCAGACTACCACAGTGTTCGCTGACGTCGTGGCCACTCAAGGGTGTGGGGAGGGAGTTTAAACGCAATTTCAGTTATGTATTCTTTAGTGGTGGCTCTGAAAAGAACATTTGTTTTTTTAGTTTTTTTGGGGTTTGTTAACAAACACCTTTTTCCCTTTTTATGCTTTTATATACAGTAGTACTATACACTCTACAACTTTCCTTACAATTTTCTTACCTGAACGTTTTCAATGTATTCCTCACATTGTAAAGAAAAATCGCATTTCTGACATCTATAAAATTAACTCCATTGCCCCTGAAAACAATTTCAAAACATCAGACCTATATTGTCATTCTCAAACATTCCTGAAGCATATAAAAAAGCAGTCACAGCTTTATTGACAAGCTGCCTCGATTCTTCCATTTGTGGACTGAAAAGGTTTGGACATCTCCATCTTTGCCTCTGATTCCTTTCAAACAAAATTATCTTTCCAGCAGGAAACATTTCCATTTTCAAGAAATTCTTCAGGGCAACCTGCAAATACATTGGGGTCACATACACCACCTGTCCCCTTCACAATGCACAATTACATTTTCTGGACATTTAAGATCAGCCATAATGGAAAGGAAAGTAAAGTAGTGTAAGAACATATTTGAAGGGTAAGTCTACAAATATAGTACCTTTTGAAATGTTAGTTCCTGAGAGTTACTGAAGAGAACCACGTGGCATAGATATGTCAGTAAATAAAAAAAAGAGGGAGCCAGACATGTGATGGCATCAGTGATGTCATCAATGACATTTATGATGTCATCTTTGATGTTATGGGTGTTAATCGCTGCAGTGCACGGTGGTGGAGCGAGTTATGGTTGCTTAGCTTACTACCGAATTTCTGTTTTTTTTTTTGGTTTTACTTGTAACCATAATATGGATAGGTTGTTATTAGTGCAAAGTAACTATAATGTCCCTTTAAAAAAGTTTTTGCACTGAATTTGATAGGTTTTTACCAAGATATCCTTAATATGTATAGATGTAACATACAACATACAGAACCCTCTGGTCCCATGTTGATGACCACAGGGTCAGCAGAATATGCAACCGTCCGCAGACCTTGGGTAGCATCCACACTGCCCAAAAGCTCAGGGGATCTCTTATATTGTTGTAGCGTGCAACAAAGACACTCAACATGTTGAAAGAGCAGCACGTACGTGAATTACAAACAAAAATAAAGTAGGTCTACAAACTCTAAACTTAAGAAAGCAACAGTGCAATTCCATAGGGTATGCAACATAATGGAATGCACCAAGAACAAAAATAACCTGTGCCTCCAGAAGAATTACCTCACTGCTGCTTTACACAGAAACTGCAAACCAACTGTCAACAGCACACTTGCAAAGCACTAACAGCACAGCTGAACTACAAACAGGTAAGTGCACTACATTGTTTCCTATAACTACACAGTTTGTTCAGTAGTTTACACTAAAAAATAATTTCTCTTTTTTGACACAGAAGTGACTAGCACGCTGGAGTGGCTTGAAGAAAATGTTCCTCGCGATGAAATTAGTGAAGACAGTGATACTATTGGTACACAGTGCAATTTGTAAAGTAAGCCAATTAATACACATTGCTTCACATGTACCTGACACATTTATTTTTCTTTAACAGTAGGTACATTAAATAAAGGCAAAGCCCCAGAAGCAGTAGATCATCCACAAGTCCATGACCACATAGAACAGCCTAGTAATATAGTACAAAATCACCTACTGAGCTTGTAAGAAAAAATTGATCAATTAAAGAGCACTTTTGCCGATTTAAAAGATTTTGTACAAAGACATATCATGGAGAATGTTAAATATCACTGCCCCACCTGCACCTGTACCGCTTCCCCCTGTCCCAGGCATGGTAAAGGGTGTTGTGTGGTCCCCTCTGGCATGGGCTGCCTGCAGGGCATGTTCAGAGGTGATGGGCTTCCTGCAGGGCATGGCCACGGGTGATGGGTGGCCCCTGTGGCGTGGGCTGCCTACGGGGCATGGTCAGGGGTGTTGGGTGGTCCCCTGTGGTGTGGGCTGCCTGCAGGGTATGGTCACAGGTGATGGGCTGCCTGCAGGCATGGCCACGGGTGATGGGCTGCCTGCGGGGCATGGTCACTGGTGTTGGGTGTTCCTCTGTGGCATGGGCTGCCTGCAGGGCATGGTCAGAGGTGATGGGCTTCCTGCAGGGCATGGCCACGGGTGATGGGTGGTCCCTGTGGTGTGGGCTGCCTACGGGGCATAGTCAGGGGTGTTGGGTGGTCCCCTGTGTTGTGAGCTGCGTGCGAGGCATGGTCACGGGTGATGGGTGGTGACCATGCCCCGCAGACAGCCCATGCCACAGGGGACCACCCAACACCTGTGACCATGCCCCGCAGGTGGCCCACACCACAGGGGATCCCCCTACACCCATGGTGATGCCCCACAGGAAGCCCACACCACAGGGGGGACCCCCAACACCTGTCACCACGCGCACATCCCTTTCAACGCGATTTGGCTGGCCGAGCGGGGTACGCATATTTGAGTCAGAGGGTTTGCTAGGAGATTTTCATGCGATTTGGCTGGCCGAGCAGGGTACGCGTATTCGCAGGGTTACGATAGGCCTTTTTCACGCAATTTGGATGGCGCAAGTGGGGTACGCGTATTCAAGGGGGTGCTCAGGGAGATTTTCATGTGTTTCTGCTGGCGCAATCGTGGTACGCATATTAAAGGGGAGCACAAGTAGATTTTCACACGTTTTGGCTTCCACAAGTTGGGTATGCGCAGTCTTTTTACACAATTACGGTGTAGGGGGCTGTATGCTGGTCCGGACTTAGTGCTGCCCTTTGCGCTGTATTGGGGATTTCTATGTCTTTTTATGGCACAAGGGGCGTTCTTGGGGGCGTTACTGGAGCTGCTGGATTTTCGCTGCGCCACCGCTGCAAATGTCTTGGGAAATCCATGAATACACGGTGCGCCAACAGTGGCGTAGGAGACCCATAAAATCTGGGGTGGACAGGGGACACCTTGGGGACTTGGGCGGGGAGAGGCAGGAACTCCTTTACATCTTTCCCTGTCACTGACATATGTAGTAGATTGTACAGGAGCTTACCCAAATGTATGGAAATACTTTGGTCTTAATAATGTTTTTCTCTTCCACCTCAGTTGGTCTGATGATCCGTTTCACTTCTTGTGTTTCTCCAGGTCTCCCAGCGATAGACCTTTAGAGCAATCTTTTATAATACTCTCACCTGCGCTTTAAGTGCAGATGCTTCATGGAGTTTCACCAACCCATCCTATCCTATTCCACTTGAACCCTCAATGATGGAACATGAGTGTGCCCTTTTACAGCAGTGTATGTGCTGCAATCATACCTCGGCATCAGGGTATTCACTAGATTTACATGGATAGCCAAACAAGTGCTGTTGTGAATCTCGAGGCTCTGCTTTATTCTTTTCTGGGTCACCCAGATGGCTTATGGTGGCCTCCATTAAAACTTGTCTACAACTCATTATTCTGCTGGTTGTGGGTACCAGAAATGCAGTTGCATCCATATTTTAAAACAAGCGTTGGCAACGCCAACCGTTTGGGCTTTAATGTAGGCATGGAAGAAGCACTTGCCAGGCACCGCCCCAGGGGTATTAGGTACCCTCTGAAGGTAGCAGCTGCAAAATGGTGCAAGTACCTGGACATTTAATGGCAGTGCCTGGCAAATGCCCAATACGTACACACAAGCAAACACTTGCCATTGCTGGTTTTTAGCAGGACTTCAGTGAAGGAAATGCAAAGTGCTAATAGAGTGGCTGAAGGCATCCCTGGATAAGACATTTGTATTACACCAGTAGTATGTTCCCAGCTCCAATGAAGTTATTAAATTATAATGCGCCTATATACTAGTTTTTCAAGGTGCGATGAGGCAAAGGAGGGGGAACAGAGGAAAGACAGACAACAATCCTACTAGGCCAGGTGTCATTCAGATCACACAAGTGCATGGGACAGGGAAGGAGGAAAGTGCGTAGGGGGGTGGAGGAAGGGACAGTGAAGTACATGGGATAATAAGATAAATAAACAAAGTAAAAGTAAGGCCAGCAGGTGGCATGGGTAAGTGCAGACAACATGTGTCAAGAAAGTGGGACGTTGGCTCTAGAGTTGGAAATTACCTGGCTAAGCTCTGTTATTCATGGTTCATCAGGGTGGGGGTCATAGGTCGCAAGATCACAGAATCCTGTTTGAGGTATAGCCAAAACCTTGTTTGTTAGGTAGAAGAAGGGAGGGGGTTTGTCCTGGATATCGTGCTTTTGTTGCTTTGAAGAAAATACTTTTCCCCGCTGTTTGATGCCTTTTTTGTTGTTTATTCGTGATGAATGGTTTATTTATCTTGAGTTATGGTACACATTACAGTACATCTGGGGCTCTTATATCCCCATGTGGTCAACCGGCACGTGTTTTGACCCATAGGTCCTTATCTAGGCTATTGGTTCTGGTACGGAGCCCTCTGTGAGGTCATGTTAGAGAATTTTCTGTCGGTTGGTCCTGTGCATACAGTGGCTCCTGTTGGGCCCTAGAGCTTCGTAGTGCGCGGTCTGTTCCAGTTGTTGCTCGTGACAGTAACCAGGACCCCACAGGGCGCCATACCAGAACCAATAGCCTTGATAAGGACCTACAGGTCGAAACACGTGTCGGCTTACCACATGGGGATATAAGAGCCCCGGATATACTGTAATGTGTACCATAACTCAAGAAAAAGAAACCACCAACATGTGTCAAGTGCTGATAGTGGGACTGTAGGGATACAGAAAACAGTCCCCAAGTGTGGGGGTTGCCAGGAAGGCAGTGCAGGAGTACGACTGGTGGGGAGGGGGACTGGGTCCGAGATCAGAGGGTGGCCAGGCAACCAGTGCAGTTTCAGTATCAGCCAGGAAGTCAGCAGGAGAGAGGAGGAGAAAAAGCAGAAGCAACAAGAAATGTTTTGAGATGCTTCCGGAACTGAAGATTATTCTACTCAAGTTTCAGGGAGTCAGGGAGTCTGTTCCAGAGGGAGGCCCCAGCTGAAGAAAGAGATCTATCACCAACTCGTTGCTTGGAAGAACGTCTGATCCAGAGGGAGTTGGAGGCAGATGAGCAAAGAGCTCGAGAAGGAAGATATTTAGGAAGAGAGAGTTAAATGTATTGAGGCCCCAGGCCTCAGAAGTCCTTATGGACAATGCAGAGGGTTTTGAACTCAATCCTCACAGCCACTGGGAGCCAATGTAGAGATTTCAGTCGTGGATAGATATGATCCCTGGGCTTGAGGCCAAGGACAAGTCTTGCAGTCCTGTTCTGGATGAGTTGCAGAGGGCGAAGAGTAGCAGGCATATTTAGAAAGAGGTTGTTGCAATAGACCAGCCTAGAGAGAACCAGAGATCTGGAGACAGTGAGCTTCTGGGAGAAGTAAGGAAAGGAAGAATACCTCTGAGGAGGTGCAGCTGGTAGTGAGACTCCTTAGAGATGTTGGAGATGTGAGGAGAGAAGGAGAGTGTGGACTGAAGATGACCCAGAGGTTTTTGGCCTCACAGGTGGGAGCAGGAAGAAGGCCAAGAGAGGCCGGCCAGAGAGTGACATGAAAGGAGGGAGCAGGTTTGCCGATAAGGCAAATCTTGGTCTTACTGGCATTAAGGCAGAGATCATTGGGGGCACACCACTCCTGTATGGCGGGCAGACAGTCAGAGATGAGAGAGAGAGAAGAGGTGGCTGAGGGTAGCCTGAAAATGAGCTGAGTGTCATCTGCATAGCACTGGAAGGTGGGACAGAGTGCGGCAATGCGGTGGGCAAGAAGTGCCATGTATTAGTTGAACAGCCAGGGAGACAGGTTAGACCCCTGGGGAACACTGCATGTAGATGTAGAGATAGAGATAGAGGAGAGGAAGGACCCAAGTTGGACCTGGGAGGGTCGATCAGAGACGAAAGCCACGTCAGGGCCTGACTGGTGATCCCAAGGTTATCATGGAGATGGCTGAACAGGATGGCATGGTTGACCCTGTCAAAGGCAGAAGAGAGATCAAGTAAGATGAGGACACAGGGGGGGTTGGAATCAAGGTTGGAGAGCAGGTCTTCACGGATGTTCAGGAGAGCATTTTCTGTGCTTCTGGCCGCTCTGAAGCCAGACTGATGATCACGGAGACAACCAACAGATTCAGTGGGAAGATTGAGCTCGGAGATTGCCAGCTTTTCAAAGAGTTTGCCCAGGAAAGGCGTGATGGAGATTGGGCGATTGTTAGCCGGGCAAGACGGAGCGGCAGAGGGTTTCTTAGTGAGAGGTTGCACAAGGGAGTGCTTCAGGGGTGAAGGGAAGACTCCAGTCGTGAAGGAGTGGTTGAAGAAGTCGGCCAGGGCAGGAGCCAGGGAGTCAATGTGGTCCTTGATGGTTTTGGAAGAACAGGGATGAACCTGTTTTGATGAGACTTTCATAGATCGGACTTGTCTAGAAACCGCATCTGGGGAGAACAGGGGAAATGCAGAGAAGGAGGGGGGAGAGGTAGACAAAGAAGGGCCAGAGGAATAGCAGGGAGTAGAGGGAGGAAGGAGAGTGGAGGAGAGAGAGGACAGGATGGCCTGAGTTTTAGAGATGAAATGAGAAGCCAGTGCTGTGCCGTGCAAACATCCCTAAGTCAATGGCTTTATCTAAACCTGAAGCACATCCTATGCCATTTCCGCCCTACACCACTCTCCCTATGTTCTGGTCTTTCCTGCACCCTTCTCTCCCCTGCACATACTGGTCACCCCGTGCTGCAAACCATCCCCATCTTTCATCTGCACTCTGCAACTATTAGTCATGCTCCATTGTCGTACCTCATTTTGGCGTCTTCTCCAGGTCACTGACCGGGCAAGGCCCACCCAGTGCTGTGCATACTGTTACCGAGCACCCCAAGGGTTAAAGGAGTGCTGCCCCCACCGCTGTGGGGGCGGAGCCAGCTTACGGCGGAAGGCCGGGGAAAAGAGGGAATTATGGGTAAGGCACGCGAGCGCCAGTACGTTTTGGAAGAGAGAGAAATAAAGAGGCTTCCACAATTCCTGTGTCCGCGTCCTCCTTCTCCGTGGCCGCCACCGTGTAACAATGGCGACGAGGACCATCCCTGTGCGCCCACGGAGTCCTCCTTCGGCAGTCCGCCGTCCTCCTGTGGTTTTCCACCACGTCCTGCGCTACGAGCGCATCCGCGGCATTGCCGGCAGTCCGCCAGCTCTCCTCCGTTTTGATCGCCTGCCGCCTCCGCGCTGCAAGCGCGTTTGAGGACGTTCCTGCGCCTCCCTCTGCCTGTTAACCTCCTACACGGCCAGAAATTAGAGGCCGCTCCACAGGTACCCTGCAGCTGCGCCATATCACGACGTTGTACGTTGGAGGCTCGCCTGATTCTCACGGCACTGCGACGAGCCCCCCCCCCCAGAAACTGCCCAAGGGAGTTTCAGCGTCTCCACTGCGCGGCGTGCTGGCATAGCCCGCCCACGCCCACAAAAAAAAAACATTTTTTTTTGTTAAATATCATCAAGAACATTTGGCGAGTTTGAAGCAAGGACGTGTGCCACCCCTCTCCACACCTGGCAGACCACTCTCTCAGCATAACTGATCCATACACAAGTGCTGTACCCAGCTCCTGGCACCATGAGCACGCCGGCATCTGCCTCAGGGTCCAACCCTGGGTCGCCTACACCAGCCCATATTGTACAGCCAATTCAGCTGCGACTTCCACCGCCTTTCACCATGACTCCACAAGCCACGAAGGGGCCCAGATGGACCGACTGGATGGAAGATTTCCAGCACTACTTCAGGGGGTCTGGTGATGGTAATTCCCCCAACATTAGGGACATTTTCCTCAACCTGGTAGAGGGTGAGATTAAGACGGTGGCCAAGACTATCCCTGCAGCTGAACAGAACACATTCAAGGACTTGATCAACGCCCTAGATAGACTCCTCATCATAGAGGTTAATCGTGACTACGAACGCTATCTTTTCAACAAATGCACCCAAATGCCACAGGAGACAGTTGACAAATTCATAACCCGCCTAAGAGTGAAAGGCGCAAATTGCCAATTTGACGCTTTCTCGTTGGAGGAAGCCATAAGATTAAGGGTCATCGAAGGCTGTCTATCCCCGGTGCTCAAAAAACAGCTCCTGAAGAAACCCCTCACCATCCAGGAAGTGAGCGAACTCGCCCGCATACATGAAAGGGTTGATGCCCAAGCCACATCCATGGGAAACCCGAGTAACACCAAGCAGGACGCAGCGGAACTGGTCGCAACTATTCAACCAGCTCGCCCAGGTGACCGAGGGCCGCAGTCATACAGAACTCAATCCATCCAAACTCCCCGCCAACAGAGACAGTGTTATCGTTGTGGGATGTCTTTTCCGCATGCAGGCTCATGTCCGGCGCTATCACAGCGATGCACGAACTGCGGAAGAGAAGGACATTTTCACTCAGTATGCCGGGAAGGCATACCATTTCCCCCTGTGAGACCCCAAACGCCTGCCAGGCCGGTTTTCCGTCCACCACCCCCACAATACTTTCAACCCAGATACTACCAACAAGGTCAGGGGCAAAGGAGATACGTCCGGACCATCGACGAATACCAAACACCAGGATATCCACTACAGCCGGAGCAAGCTGACCGAACAAGATACTTCACGGACGAATATGATCATCCACCAGAGGAATATGGGCCCGAGACTTTCTACCAGGAGGAGCACGGAGCCGCATATGACATGCCATATGACCTCTACGACCATGACGAGTTTGTCAACCTCGTACTTGACACTGAAGAGGCCAGAGAAGCCCCAAAAATCCCCATCAAAATGGGAAACAGAAAAGTCCAGTTCATGATTGATTCCGGCGCTACCGTCAACATTATGGGCGAGCAGGACTATGCCGCACTACCGGACCCACCAGCACTCGAACACTCTCGCTCAAGGATATTTCAGTGGGGAGCTACCACCCCCCTACCGACGGTAGGATGCTTCACACAACGCCTTCTCCTAAATGGCCGGAAAGTCGACACAACAATACACATTATCCGGTCACTTGCCAGAAGCCGGTGCCTACTCAGCTATCACACGGCATCCCGCCTGGGCTTGATTGAAATACACGTGAGGCCGGGAGACTCCATCACAGCGACCTCCGAGAGCACAATCATGAGAAACACAGTTGGCTCCATCGCATGCCACCAGCCGCAGAACCTGGTCACACAGTCTGACATCACGAGGCAATTCCCCAACCTCTGCACAGGGCTAGGCAAACTCAAGGCCCCTCCCATCCGGCTCCACGTCGACACATCAGTGAGGCCAGTACCACAACATCCTCGGAGAGTAGGATTCCACCTGCAAACGGCTGTGTCAGATGCTCTTCAACAGCTGCTGGCTGATGGAATCATTGAACCAGCCACAGGCCCGACACAATGGGTCTCCCCGCTCGTGGTCATACCCAAAGAAGGAGGGAAGATCCGTCTGTGCGTGGACATGAGGGTGGCTAACACTGCCATCCAGCGTGAGAGACATCCGGGCCCGTGCATCGAGGACATGATTGTGCAATTGAACAACGCTCGGATGTTCTCCAAACTCGACCTCAACCAAGGATACCATCAACTAGAGTTACATCCGAAGTCCAGGCCCATCACGACGTTTGCGACCCACGACGGTCTCTACAGGTACCGGCGGTTGAATTTTGGAATCTCATCAGCCGCGGAAATTTTCCAGGAGGCCATCCGACAGGTGATCAGACCCATCAGGGGCACACTAAACTACAGCGACGACATCCTCGTTTTTGGATCATCTAAGGAGGCCCATGACAAGGCTCTACTCGCCGTGTGTGCAGCACTCCAGGAAGCGGGCCTCACTCTCAACATCGCCAAGTGCCGTTTCAGCAAGACAAAACTGAAATTTTTCGGACACATCTTCTCCAGCGAAGGAATGTTGCCGGATCCCGACAAGGTTGACACCATCACCAACTTGGATGAACCGCGGCAGGCTGCAGATGTTCGCTCGTTCCTCGGCATGGCTGGTTACTGTGCGAGGTACATACCACACTATGCGTCCCTTACCGACCCTCTGCGGAAGCTCCTTCAGAAAGATACAATTTTCAAATGGACCCCTGCGTGCCACCAGGCATTTTCCAACATCAAACGTGCCCTGATGGAAGCACATCGCCTGGCGTACTTCAACCCTTCGTGGCACACTGAAATAGTGGTGGACGCTAGCCCAGTGGGCCTTGGTGCCATCCTAGCCCAGACCAGCGGGGCGGACGTCCACCCGAGACACGTGGTCGCCTATGCAAGCAGAGCCCTGTCCACCCCTGAACTGGCTTACTCCCAGGCGGAAAAAGAGAGTCTAGCCGCCGTCTGGGCGTGCGAACATTTCCACGACTTCATTATCGGAAAAAAGTTTACGCTGATTACGGACCACCAGGCCTTGCTATCGCTCTTTGGCAACCCGCACACCAAGATGCCCCCTAGAATCGAGCGGTGGGGAATCCGTTTACAGGAATACGATTATGACATTGTGCATCGACCCGGGGGTGACCTCAACCCCGCGGACTACCTATCACGACACCCAGTCGGGGCTCCCCTAACCCGCGAAGGAGACATCGCCTACATACAATACATTGCATCCAACTCGCTACCACCGGCGCTATCCCTGGAGAGAGTTGCAGCTGCATCAGCGGCCGACCCCACCATGGCTCTCGCCATCAGCCTCACACTGACCAACAAATGGAGAGATCACCACAGGGCAATGCTGGCGCACCCAGGGGTGTGCAAACAGGAAATCGAAAGACTGGCCAGGATACATAGTGAACTAGCCGTCAAGGACAACGACATCCTCCTCAGAGGCTGCAGGGTCGTCATCCCCGCCACGCTCAGGAACGAAGTAGTAAGCACGGCCCATCAGGGACACAGAGGAGCGGAGAACACCAAAAGACAGCTGAGGTGCCATATCTGGTTCCCGTTTCTAGACGCAGCGGTAGAGGAATGGGTAAAAAACTGTCATGCCTGTCAGTGCACGGCTCCTGCGGAACATCCACCCCCGCTCCAACACACACAGATACCTGAACGGCCGTGGGAGCGTGTAGCCATGGACTTCTACGGGCCCACGGAGGAGGGTGACTACCTCCTGCTCATAATAGACGAACACTCACGTTTCCCGATCGTCAAAACAGTCACCACCACCGCATTCCCTCAAGTAGCAGCGGCAATAGAGGAAGTGTTCAGCGAGTGGGGGATCCCCAAAACAGTCAAGTCCGACAACGGGCCCCCGTTCAGTGGACACGAGTTTGGAACCCTAGCAGAACACCTAGGATTTGCACACATGAAGATAACTCCTCGACACCCACAAGCGAACGGGATGGCGGAACGCTTCATGGCGTCGATCAAGAAGACAAGACAAAGGGCCAGAATAGAAGCAGTCGATCCACACCAGGCACTGTGCCGACTTCTATGAGACTATAGAAACACTCTGCACGAAGCCACCAACAAGACACCTGCCGAGCTAATGTTTCGATACAAAGTGCGAACCCGTATACCGTGCAACCCATCGGATGAGGAGCTGCCTGACATAGACGTACTCCGAAGGGACGCGGAAGCCAAGGAGAGAGCAAGACGAGAGACAGATGCTCGCCGCCACGCGGTAATACCAGACTTCCACATTGGGGACGAAGTACTCGTCCAGCAACCAACGCCCAGAAAGACAGATCCGCGGTTTGCTCCAAGCCCCATGAGAGTAACCACCATGAAAGGCACGATGGTGACGGCCGAGGATCAAAGCAGATCTGTCACCAGGAACTGTCAACAATTCAGGCACTACGCCAGACGAGAAGGAACAGAGCCGTTCCAGCGGTCGACCTCTCCAGAACCACGAGAACCGCGGGACGACCTGTGGATCCCGCCAGGAGGAGATCCGGGGGAGACAAGCGGAGAAGCGAGAACCACGGAACCGCAAGAGGCAGGTGACCAAGAGGAGAGGCCACGGAGAATCGTAAGGAAACCTATGAGACTTGTCGAAGAATGTTGATTTGATGTTTGAATATATTGTTCGGGGGTGATGTTACCGAGCACCCCAAGGGTTAAAGGAGTGCTGCCCCCACCGTTGTGGGGGCGGAGCCAGCTTACGGCGGAAGGCCGGGGAAAAGAGGGAATTATGGGTAAGGCGCGCGAGCGCCAGTACGTTTTGGAAGAGAGAGAAATAAAGAGGCTTCTACAATTCCTGTGTCCGCGTCCTCCTTCTCCGTGGCCGCCACCGTGTAACACATACATGCTTGTATTTATTATTTACACTATAATGCTGCTTGCCGCCTGCCGGATGACGCCACCCCATACCGGCCTGCAACTCACTGGTCTGAGACCACATGTTTGCCTCACCTGCCCTGTGTGCAGTGTCAGTATACATGCACTCATCGCTCTGTGGTGATGAAGTCCAGGTGTGGACCCAGCAAGGGGTTGAGGGGGGCAAGTGGGTAATGGTGATTATAAGCCACTTGAACTTGAATAAGCTAGTGCACTGTTTTGGATGTGCTAAGGGAACGGAAGGGAAGATGGCAACATGCTTCTTCTCACAGAAACAGCATTAATACTGCATTTACCATAGGGACCCCTGGGAGCTCTGGGAGGCAAACACAAAACACAAGAGAAAGGAAACTGCAACAGAGCACGAACAGGAATGTGCATTGGCATGCAGGTCCATGGGGAAAGAGGCCAGCTAACAAGGCCATAGAGTGCTGTCTTGGGTCACTGTCACCAGGTAAGTAGCACGATGTAAGTGACTGACCTGCACTTATTTTCAGGGTGTTGAGCTGTGGAGTCAGGTCTTTGTAGTATTTACACATTAGCCTGCAGTGCAGGTCTAAGTTATTTCTCATTTCTGCATTCATGTAATACAGACTATTCTTTGTAGTCAACACAATTTCCAAATGGTCATCTCCCTCGCATGGCTTTTTTATTCCCACAAGGCACAGGTGGCGTGGCGCTGCTCTGACCTTACACTACACTTATGGTTCCTAAATCCGAATTCGAGCTCTGCAGAGCCTAAACAAGCTCACCCCGGACCCAGGCCAACCCCTCCCTGCAACGCACACCTCCCCTCAGCCACAGCCACCACAGTCCCGTAGTTGGGTTCAACTGCTTCAAATTAATCCATAGACGTATGAGCACATCCCTTTGCTCGGGGACAGGCTGAAGCAACTAGTTTTCACACCCACATTTGTGGTCTTCGCGAATGCCCTCATTATCGTGAAGACCACACTGCACAATGCACCCCATTATGAGCTTCAACATAAATAAATAGCTTAATTTTCCATACAATGGAGACCTTCCCAGAATAGCGCTCCAATGTATGTGCTCCAGGTATGTCACCACAAACCAGTTTGCCTGCGGCGACCTACAAAGTGTTCCACCAGCGGGTAAAAATCGGTAAATTTTGAATCCCTCTGATCGGGGGGCTTTTTTCTGAAGTTGCGTAGGTTTACGATGCACTCGTAAACACGCTGCGCAACACAGGGGTCTTGGGTGTTGATTTATCATTTATGTTCTGTAATGGGGCTATGCGAAACGTGAACAGTGCATGCCACACATCAGGGATGTATGTATTTTGCTCATCGGTTAAAAGTGCTCATTGCATGCACAGAACAGCCCACTTTAGCACTTGTGTGCTTTTGGGTCACCTGTATGCAATTTGAAACCTTCACGAGGCATGGGGCGAAGCCTGTCTTTTCCTGTTATCATGAAATACAACGAGGGTTCGACCCTCAGGTTTTTCAATTCATAATGAAACATTAAGAGGCCAGGATTCCCTTGCAACGCGCTGCACATGTTTAGAAACTGTATAAATATTCCCTCTAATAAATCCTCCCTATGCCAGCCTGCACTGCACCTGGGAGAGGGAGGCCACTTGACTTACCTTAAGTACGGTAGCTGAGGTCTCAGGAGGTCGAGTCTTTTTACATACTGCAGTGACACAAATTCTGGGGGGATAAATGACATTATATCCCCCCACTTAAAATTGTGTGTGGGGGGGATTTGTCCCCTCTGTCCCCCCATGTCCTACGCCCATGTGCGCCAAAATGCTGTTTTGCGCTGCACCTGGTGCGTGGGCTACTTCTGCGCTGATTTCTATGAATTGACCCGTTTGTATCTCGACGGGAAAAAAGGATGTACGCTAGGGCACTGAAGAGAAGAACCCTGAAACACCAGCAATTGCTGCAGGAGGGGTCAAAACTAAAAACCTGCCCTTACCTATAAAAAAAAGGATGACTGCAATATATAATACATCGGTAGTCTATCTTTGGAAGAAGGAGCGTTTGACTTGACTCAATTGGAGGAGGAAAATAAAATGGACCTTGAATTAAAGGAAAATCCATCTAAAGTTATCAAGACAGAGGAGAAAAACAATAAAAATGTGAAGCTAAATACAAATAAAGGGGGGAAAAAGGACTAACAGAATCATCTGCCTTGACAGTAACTGAAATTCCCAGCACCGAAATATCTACAGAAGATGGGAACTACTATGCTTCGCCTTCTCTGACAGAAGTATCTATTAATAGGAAATCAAAATCAATGACAGAAAAGGGAGGTAAAAAAGCCTTGTGAAGATCTTGGCGCAATTTGATAAGCGAAGAAGCTGCCGCTTCACTTGAATGTGAAGACGAGGTGGGCATTGTAGATTAATTTGTTAACCCAGAAATAGCTGCGATAAGGGAAGGGAATGGAGAACCTCAGATGCCATTAACCATAAGGGCAAAAAATAAAAATAAAAAAACAAAAATAATATTTACACAAAAAATGATGAAACAAAAGCTGTGGGGCACAGTTTTTTTTTTCAGTAGAAACAACAAAATAATGGAGACTTTCCAGACGATCAGTTCCAAGAATCCCCCCATAACGAATATCTCCAATGTTAAAATTTAAACTATACAACAAGATTTAAGCCCAAAGTTGGCCCTCATACTGAGTAGTAAGGGCACAAATAATAAAGACCTTGATGGCTCGCATAAGGAGGCTGTTGAGAAGGAAGCAGTAACGACTAAAAATATTTCCACTGAGTGCATACACATTTTTGGCCAACAATTGCTGCTTAGCCTACTGCAACATCCCTCTAAATGTGGTTTATTACAGCATCTTCAACCATTGAGGGACTCATTGAGAAATAACGAGGAAGATAGAGCAGGCACTGATCAGGATCTACCTGTTACAGAAACCATGCTGCCCTTTTACGATATGAGGGCCAGTGAATCTAGAGCCCCCTCAAATCATGTTTCCTGGTCTGAGGAAGGGGGTGGCCAGGAATCTCAGAGGACTGGGATTCCTGCTAGTAATGCCCCCCTAATATTAATGCACATGTAAACATTATTCCATCTCGCTTGTGGCCAATGTCCGGGGATAAAAAAAAGATATCTGATCTGGAAACATCTAGGGGGGAACCAGCGCCAACTTTTATGGCAACACTACAGTGAGCAGAAGTCATGATGATAATATTGAAGGGGATGGAGGACCTAATGTGGGGAAAGGCGGTGACACTGAAAGCTGGGGAGAAAAACAAAATGGAGGCAGAGATCTAACTACTGGCCATAATAGAGAAGCCTTGGGTGTCTTGTGGAGGCAACTACACTATCTTGATGACCCTAGCGTGAAACTACACTTCATGTTACCATATGGGGGCCCCCACTCACTGAATCGATGGAGGATTTTGTTGCTGTCTAGCGAAATTCCCGTCTTTCTCTTGTAGCATCAGGGGATATAAAACTAGTGGATTATATGCATCCTGTGAGATTTGATTATGTACAGATAGTTTTCTATTCATGTACTATATACAAACTAGTACTTTCTGAAGTGCATTCATTCAACAGATATGGGTATGATCTATTAAATTACCGTCAAGGCTTTTTGACCCGAGGGGGGTAGTGCAGACAGAGGATCTGAGAGGAATTCATCCCGCTCCCAGAGAACAACATAGGGAACATAGCCAGTCATCAGGATCTAGTAATGACCCAGACCGGAGATGGTTAGCCCTGACCTTACTTGAATCAATCTCTAAGCTAGAGGGACTTAAAGAGAATACTTAGCATCCCTTAGAATTTAAGCTGTTGTCCTGGAACTCTATGGGATCTTGATTTTTAACTACAGCTTTGTCTTACAATGTTTTAAGAATTAGCCACCACAAAAGATCAAATGAAGAGCATCAGGAGGTCTTTGAATTGCAGTTAAAACAGACATTGAGTGGAAAATGATCAAAAGTTGTAATGTCACCAAGGGGAGCATTGCTGTACTGTTGGAGTTAAAACTTGGTAATACTCTCATGCATCCTTTGATTATTAACATATATTGATCTCCTGATAACAACTTGAAGGATGAACTAGAACTCATAGATTTTGTTATTCTCGAGTGTCAGGAATTATGCTTCGACTTGAACATCATAATTGTGGGGGACTTAAATCCGGATTTAAGATGCAAACACATCAAACGCACATGTCAACAACCAGAGAGGCCTGTCAAGGAAAAGACTACAGGGAGAGATGTGGCATTGCTTTTTTAAGGATTGGGGCTTGTATTGCGCCAACGACTTATTAGCAGCCCCTAGTGATCCATCGACATGGACTAATGGCGTACTGGAGTCGATTATCGACTAGGTTTTTGTGTCCAGGACTCTATTTGATGTAGTCAAATCTTTTTTCCTTATAGCTACGCAGAAAAGTGATCATAAAATCCTAAAGGTATCTCTCTTTTTTTAAACACTATCCTCTTAACGCCATTACTTCCCTTTAGTAATATCAACTAATAGATCTTGCAATATGATTTTTTGGCATAAGGGAAATGGGATGAAATTAAACGTGCTATTTATGTACGATTTTAACACCTCTTATCTTAGCAAGAAGTTACATTTATACACCCATAAGGCTTTTGATCATTACGTGGAAACCGTTATTAAGAAGGTTCCCATCTTAAGGAAAACAAATACAGTGAATATTAAACACAGACACACTTTCTGTGAAGGCGTGAAAGAGATGTAACATGGAAGGAACAGGGAACTCAGATCCATCCATAAATCCCACCTTTCTGGGGATGCTCTATCAGTTCTGACCAAAAGGGTCAAAAACAAATGGAAAAGTCGATTGAAGAAACTCTGTGCCTCTATGTGTCAGAGGGATGGCGAGGTAATGCTATCAGCGCTATCCGATTCTACTGCCCGGAATTCTTTAGCACTAATTAATAAGGGGACCGATTTGCAAACTAGGGTACAAACAGTTACCATCTAAGAGGATTTTTGGGGAGGGCACTTCGGGGCACTCTACTCTCCTTCCAAAGTGGAATGGTCGTTACCCATCCACATACATCATTCTTCGTGGAACATTGCTTTTACACAGGCAGATATCAAAAACCTGATTTCCCGTGCATCTTCCTCCTGTGCTCCTGGTCCCAATTATTTAGCCTTAGTTCTTAAAGGGAATCCCAACCTATGGGCAAACATTCTTTATGTTCTATTTATTTATTTATTAATAATATGCATACAACAATAAAGTTTTACATATTTTGTCATTTCACATCATAAATATTTAAATCTAAAAATATACTTCATACGAGTCATAACACTTCTAATAATATAACATATCTTTCAATAGTTCTTTTAAAATTTCTAAAAGCATCACATAAAATGTCATCATATAAAAAATGTAATTCAAGTCATTCCCTTATAATAACTTTTCCCACACATTATTCATATTGCACATATACATTGAACTGTTGTATGACATCAAAGATTGTCTCTGTAGTTTATCCAGACTTTCGCACACACATATTATGTGGTGTGCAGATCCTAAAATGTTTGTTCCACAAAGACGACAAAACTGAGTTTCTCGAGGAATACCCACTCTAGCGCCTAGTATTTCTAAAACATCACAGAAATTGAATTTAAACAAGTACTAACGAATGGTGGAGCAATTGGGACACGCCAACTGATATTTTGGTTTAATCACTCTTGATATCTGATGCTCTATAAATGCCCTGCTGTTAGCTTTAGTTGCCAGATTCACTATTCTTTCCTCTCGGTCTATTTCGCAGATTCGTTTTTTTCAGTTTGCGTTTTATCTGTGACACAGAGTATAGCAGCCAACTATGATTCTCATTATTTATCCATTTGAGGTAAATTGATCTATCTATCCTTTCAAAATCAGTTTTAATAAAAATTACCTCACATTGCTCCATCATTCGCACTATAAAAGTATTATTGGCTAGCCGAGTTAACTTCACATAGAGCATGGCTGTGGACAATTGTACTTTACTTCTTACACTGGTTATCTAGCATTCCAGCAGAATATATTCATAGGACAATGTTTTAGGCATTCGCATCAGTATTCTCAGCATTTTTGCCTGAAATTTATCTAGGTCATTTCCAAATTCATTTCCCCAGATTTCAGCTCCATACTCCAAGCAAGAGAAAATGTTAGCCGAGTACAGTTTAACAACTGTTGTTACTGAGAAAGTGCCCTGATTGCCTACAAACGTACTCAAGTTCATGGTTGCTATCATGCATTTTCTTTTAATTTCAGACCAATGTTTTTTCCACGTGAGTTTATTATCTATAATAACACCTAGATATTTATATTCATTAACCACTTCTATCGGTTGATGATTCAGTAACCACCCACCATTGTATCTTTTCTTATTGGAATGGTTCCTGTCAAACCTCATAATTTTAGTTTTTCCTATATTAATAACAAGGTTATTGACCCTGGCAAACTTTTCTAGTTCATCTAATTTCGCCTGTAAGCCTTTCGGTATGTAATCAAGCAATATGAGGTTGTCTGCATATCCCAGCCACCATAGCCTCCCCGTCTAGTCGTATTCTGACAGAGGTTTCCTAATAGAACAGCTGTATCATATACAGCAGCCCATCAGGTATACCCCAGCACACTAGTTTGGCCCATAATTTACTTCGAGCTATTGTGTCGAAGGCTGCTGAAAAGTCTATATAGGCTACATAGACCGGCAGCCCTCGTTTTCCATGAATATTCAATTGCACTAACTAAGATAGCAATATTATAGGTGGTAGAGGACCCACATCTAAATCCAGATTGGTACTCTGGTAGGATCCCACAGCTGGTTATCCACTGATTCAATTCACTCAGCAAGATTTTACCAACATGTTTTGCTGGAATATCTAGCATGGCTAAAATTCTATAAAAAGCTGGATCTCTGTGGTTGCCTCTCTTGTAAATCGGTAGTATAATACTCTTCCTCCACGTGTCAGGTATTTTCCCATTTTTTCCTATCCATTGAAAAACAATGTGTAGGACCTTAGCCCATTTTTCGGGGGACTGGTTTAATAAAGCGTTAATAAAGCGTTACATGTGCTGTCAGGGCCAGCAACTCTAGACTTTGGTAACTTTCTCATTATGTTGGTTAGAGAATCTACCGTATAAGTACCTTCCCATTTAGTTGTTATTAGTTGATATTCATCTTCATCCCTCCCTAAAGAGCCAATTGTCTTATTGACATGGGTAATCCAGCTATTTTCTAGTACACATTTAATGGGTAGAGTCTTTTCTTTTTTCTCATTAATAAATCCCACATTATTTGGCTATTCTTATTATTTGATGCATCGGCCAGCAAGCGCCATATTTCTTCCTTTTTCTTTTTTAAATGGTGTTTCAACCATCTTCTATATTCTGTCTTATATCTGTGTATCATGTTTGTAGCTTGCACAACATTCTCTTTAATACACTTTCGGATATCTTTCCTGAGGGTTTTTCTTTGTAGTTGTACCGTTTTATCAAATTTCTTTTGATGTTCTATGTTCCATCTTTCATTTGTCGTCTTATATCTCCGTTTAGTACTAATGGCTTCTCTTATCTGCTCTGTCAGTTGTTCAAACATACCTAATAAGTTATTTGCATCGTGTATTTCACTTGAGTCAAATGTTTCAATAAACTGTTCTAACAGGGGTTGGGCAATGGCATTGTCTTTGTCTTCATTTTTTGGGTTCCATTTTATTCTATTCCCTGCTGAGTTCACTCCAATTTCTCCATTTTTTTTATATTTGTCTCTCATTGATGTCTTACTTTATGTTCTATTTAAAGATATTGGGGTCATTCTGAGCATGGAGGTAAGGTAAAAAACATGGCGGTAATGATTTACCAGCATGGTTTTCCGCTCCATGCTATTCTGACCCCTCAGACCGTTAATTACAGCACCGTAAACTACAATGCCGTAATTATCGGTCTTGGGTCTTGCGCGCGCACCTTCATGCCGAAATTAGCGGCATGGCGTAAACGGGAGCTGATCGCAAGTGAGGAGCACACGTAAATAATGGCCTCCCCAATGCCGCAAAGTACCTTACCGGCATGGAGTACATAAAGGCATCTCAGAGAAGGAGTAAAAACCCTGAGCCACAGGTGCACACATACATCACAGATGGAGGCAATGGAGTCTGCCACAGCAGAAAAGGAACACACCCACACACCACCCCCCTTCCACACCAAGATGACACCAATAGAACAAGCAAGGCCACAAACACACAAACCTCTGCAACAACACCCCCCCCCACTGAGGAGACACAGGGGTAGAAGGAGGGGGAGATAGGCCCTGCATGCAGCACCAGTGCAGCCTCCGTTACCACCCCAGCAGCCCCCATGCACACGCAGCATACGCGGCCACTAAAGGAAAAGTCCTACCAGATAGACACCCCTGACCACCTAAACTGTGACACCGTCACCACCATATTGCGCCACAGACACAAAGAAAAGCGAGCACCATACACATGTACAGTGCCAACCTGGCACAAGTGACGGTGTTGCCTGTGCCCCACACCCATGCCACAGGCACCTACCAGCACACAGTGGTGCCGATGCATGGCATGTCACAACCGTCCATTAGACGGCCACATATACAAGTGCCGTTACACCTCCCCAAGCACTCAAGGGCCTACCAATCCCCAACATGGACCACCCAGGAGAAACACAACAGTAAAGCTGGACCCAATGCAAATGGGGGCATGCCAAATGACAATGGTGCCCCTCACAGCACCCACAGGTCGTATGTGGACCAGCATGGCATGCAGGCGGCGGACAGCAACTGCAAACAATACCACTCCCCCTACGTGCAGATGGAATCCAACACAACCAAGAACCGCACACATGGGTGGGCCCGACACCAAACAACTACACATGACTCAAAGGGCCAGCAGTTCTTCACTCTACCGTGCCACATGGTCCAACATGTAGGATGACCTGCCTGGCTGGCTGTTGAGTCATCTGACTGTGTCATGCAAGTGCACTGGTGCCATGAGGTGGGTGCCTGCATGAACCAACTGGGTTGAAATGATGAAGCCATCGTACGGTGTTCACCCCAACAACAAACCTGCCACAGAACCAGTGCAACGGCACATACAAACAGCTTCCCACTTTGATTGAATAAGGCACTCACAATACACTACATCTCCATCATCTGACAAGGGCTAATCACACCACACTAGCACCACTCATTGGCGGACACCACAACCGTAAGCAAGCGCATATCGGAAGACACAATGCACATGCACAATGTGGCAGCCCCCAGCATGGCACCACATTGGAGACCCATCCCTGGGAGTGGAATAAACGGAGGGCAGCAGGGATACTACATCACGTCAACGGCATGGCACACCCATAGGAGTGTTGGGAATCACCATAGAATGGATCAGAGCAGGATGATGACCATGATCCACAGACTACAGCCATCACACCCAAATACGATTCTACACAGTACACAGCACCACATGGATCTAACATCGGGACAGCAGCATGCAACAAAGGAACATGTACCACAAGATGTCCATACCATCGTACACGGACCATCTTGTAGACGCAACCCCCCACTGCATTCCATTGTATTGGACACATATTTGTGTCCATGATTGTGCGCAATACATCCATGGACATGTGCAGATGGCCATCATTGAAACCCTGCCATGACAGCCAAGTACTGTTCTCCACCATGACAGTCCAGACACTCACCTTATTTGGCTACACATGCAGCTGTTGGTGGCTGTCCCTTGACAACAAGCCACATGACCCCTGTCATGAACCCCCTGAACAGGCCCATGGAGCACTCAAACAATGCCCATACCTGGGCATGCGTATAGATGAAGCAGTCACCTGGCTTACGTGAAGCACATATGAGCCGGCGAAGCAGGACTGGTGGGTGACCCATCCACTGATATCTGGTGTCGAATGAGCCCATGTCATATGTGTAGATGAACAAAAAGTGCATCCCTACATGAGCAGCTATCACCCCGGACATGGTACTGCTACAACCACATGACGATGTGGTGAAGGTGGAGAGTGAAGTGGCAACAAATCTTCATGGAGGCAGTGCACTTGAGGGACATGTAATGCTCTAAATTTACAGTGGACAAGATCTCCAGGCCACAAGTCAGTAGAGGGTGGCATGACATGGGCACACAGGGCACTGGACTTGTGTATACTTGTACACCATGCACTGGCAGACGTCAATAAACAAATGCGCAATGATGAATGTCCACAACGGTTGAAGTTTGCGACACCAATAGTGTATTGCGAGAAAAATAAAATAGTGAAAACATCACCATCACCCCTCTCCCCCCAACTCCACAACAAACCATCACCCCCTCCCCCCTCCCTCCCAACTCCACAACAAACCATCACCCCCCTTCCCTCTCCCCCCTCCCCCCCAACTCCACAACAAACCATCACCCCCCTCTCCCCTCACCCCAACACCACAACAAACCATCACCCCCCTCCCCCCCAACTCCACAACAAACCATCACCCCCCTCCCCCCCAACTCCAGAGCAGTCATCCCATGTAGGATGTGAAGCCCACATGTGGCAGAAATGGCTATTGTTTCTTGCCCCCCTTGTCTGGGGGAGGCATATCCCGGTGACGCATGGAACGCCGAGTGCGTCTCTCTGGGCTGCCTTGTGTGGCCTCACTGTTTGCGGCCGTGTCCGCCTGCTGTGGCTCGGAACTGGAATGGCCTGCCCCAAGGGCATTTGCTATGCGTCCGAGGATGTGACATAGATGGGTCGTGCTGTCTGTCAAAGTGTCACACAATTGGGTGGTGCAGTCGGTGAGGGACTGCCGCATTTGCCTGAGTCCTTCATGCCATTCTGCCCTGGCCTGGCGGTTGCCCTCAATGAAATCTTGTATAAGGTCTGTCAGCTGATTCACTCGCTGCCGGCCAAAAGATGGTAAACCATCGGAGAATCCACTTGGTCCAGCATGCTCTGCAGAGGGCGGTACAGGTGGACTGGGGAGATCCGCGTGATACCACTGCGAGTCGAGTTCTGGACTGTGCACAGGTGCAGGGGCATCCCCAGAGTCACTGCATGAGGCCAGTGTTACAATGCATGGCTCCGGGCTGTGCACTCCCCCGACAAGGCCCCACAGATGGGTGACGGGCTGTGCTCACACTCATCAGGCCCGGTAGTAGCAGCCTCACCTGAGATGCTCGACTGTGCCGAGTTAGGGGTTGGCATAGTGGCTGCCGCTGATGCTGTGTGGGATGGTGGTTCGGCAGCATCCAGTGGCCTTTCCGTAGGCAGGGGGTGGTTCTTTTTGGTGATGGCTTTGGCCTGACCCTGGCACTACCCGCGGAGGTGCTTGGCCGGCTTGATTGGGGCTCTGTGCTGTCATGGTCAGTGCCTGTGGGGGTAGAAGAGAGGGACAATATGAGTGAATGTGCAACGTCCTATTTGCATACATGGCTGCATGGACATTTCGGTCATTTGATGTTTGTTCTGTTTTGGGGGTAGCTATGGCAGTGGTAAATGTGCATGGTAATGCCATTTACGCATGTTTGGGAGTGACTCATTGTGGCCTGGTTATGTACATTTTGGGTAGTACAATGCCAAACACGCTGGACAGTGCATGATGGCCTGTGCAAGTCAATGCACTATGGTTGATGTGCGTTTTTTGCTCGCACTTAGACCTTCGTTAGGCGGCACTTTCCTCAGCATTTGTTGGATGGGGGGATGCGTTGGATGGGGGAGGGCAACACGAGAGGGTGCCTTCGATGGCCCGTGGGTCAGTTTTCATCATACAATGGACATTGCCAGTGTACACTGTGGACACTCACCTCCTTCAGCAGAAGTCGTACCCCCACACTCCATGGTCCCCATGCCCTCAATGGATTCTGTGCCAATGAGAGCCGCACAGGTCTCCTCCCACAGCTCAAGTTGGACTGCGGTGCTTGGTCCACCTCCCGTCTGCAGGGCCTGGCTGCGGTTGCTGGAGAGGAGGCCCCGCACCTGCACTCGCAGGTCATCCCACCGCTTGCGGAAGTCCCTGGGGATACGGGGGTGTTGCCTACGGGACTCACCCTCTGTGCCAGTTCGGGCCAGATGTTCTTCTTGCAGAGGATTGACTCCCTCCGCATGTCGCTGCTGAATACAACATCGGCATGCTCAGCCAGGAAGTCGACCATGGCCTGGAGTTCCTCGGGCAGAATCTCCTCTTGCGGATGCGATCCGCAGCCCTCTTTGGTGCCTTGGGCATGTTGTGGGTTGTCTAGTCCTGTTCCCGACGTTAGTTGACTCACAGGGTGCTGGCGGTTGAGGATGGCAATGGATTATGTTTTTAAAGATGGCTGCCGCTCTCCTTCCCGTTCCTTTGCGATGACGTAATTTCCGGTTCCTTTTTTTAGCGGTGTCCGTAATTTACGGTGTCCGTAAATTACGGTCACCGTTATGTACTGACGCAACAGCTTCAAAGGCGGTGTTGTTGTTTACGTGTCGCAGCATGCCGGTAGGGGTTTTTCGGGTCGTTTTCCGGCAGGACGCTTGGTTCTTTTCCGGCATGGCGAAAAGCGTGTGTCTGGGCGCACGGAATGGACCATGCTGGAAAGTACCGGTACTTACCGGCATAGCTCGTAATGGGGGCCATTGTTTTGACTAAATCTAACCCTGACAGTTGCCATCTATCTTACATTGTGCCCATTTATAAGAAAAGCAATAGGGGCTGTCCTTCCAACTAGAGACCTATCACCTTTCTCGATGCCGATTCAAAGATTTTTGCTGGGCTGGTTTTGGGACATATACAAGACTGGATAGATCTATATAACCTACTTTCACTTTTTCAGTTCGGCTTTAGGCACAATGTAGGCATGGACGCGGGAGGCCTTCTCTTAAACATTATCCAAGAGATGGCATGGAGACATGGGAGTTCTCCAATTTTTTAGCCTCAATGGACCTCACATTGGCCTTTTATCTTGTTGATAGATCCACACTTTGGACTAAACTTTTGTCCTTTGGGATGCCCGGCCATCTATTATCAATTCTTTACCATCCACATGAGGGCTCTAGAATAAAAATGTGTTTAAATAATATGGGAGCTCTATCCAAGTCCATTTGAGTATTGAATGGCCTCCGACAGGGGTGTATATTCGCCCCAACAATTTGTAATCTTTATAATGCAGATATTGGCTTAACTCTGGAGAAAGTTGCTTTTGCCCCCCCGGTGGTGGAAGGCAACAAGGTGTGTTGGAAGGCATATGCGGATGACGCCATGCTGTACGATCATACACCAATAGGTCTGTGTACCTTCAGAAAATATACAACAGCTAAATCATTAATCATAAACAATAAAAAAACTGTCATTGTGCGATTGACAGAGAGAAGAAGTCCCATTAAATACTCCTGGTTCTTCAACCACGAATAACCAGCTGTTTGCTTTGTTGTAAGCTACCCTTTTTTTGGGGATAAGAAAAAGATTAATTATCCAGAATTTTTGGACTGGAAAGAAGGCCCCATTATAGCGAATTAAGAAAAACAGACTTAAAGTTTGGGAAATTCTCTCTTCTGCCATGCTTGCGCTTTTACAAACATAAGAGCGTTGTTCAATTCTGCTATGGTTTGGAACTTGCTCCACAATGGTGTAGAGGGGAACTATCTAGGTCTGAGTCTAGAATTCTGAAATCTATTTTGAGATGTTTACCGAAATGTGTTCCTCTACATGCCATTTGATACAAGCTTGGTCTTTTTTTCTCTGGCAAGCATAGTAGAATGGTGTTGACTTTCTTTATACAGAAAGTTGATCACTTGTAAGGAAACCACATTATATGAAATCATGGGGAACGGTCTGCGCAATGGTCCTCCTGCTTCTTTGTATCTAAGCAGAATTGAATTTGAAAGTCATAAAATCCTGGATAACTTGGGAGTCCCCCCGAGAACCTCTCATATCCAACCCTCAAAGTAAAAAAAGTTACTTCAATGGAAAGATTGGAGCAACACAGTGGAGTTGGTACTTAAATATAAACTGTAGGGCCATCTTGTTTCATATCATTAAAAAAATCGGGGCAATTGAATCCTATCTCTCCAAATTTCATGGACAAATTATGGAGACAGGATTTCATCCGTTTTAGGTTCAATGTGCTAGAGATGGGAGAAATGAAGGACATCAGAGAAGGAAAGATGGGGAATCCCTCCCCCTGCAGGTTTAGTAATCAGGACGATTCCCCTTAAACATTAAGGCATCTACTGACGGAATGCATTGATTTAAGATCTGAGCGTATCAGCAGATTTAGCAAATATATCTTCAACACCGAGTGTGTTGATTTAAGTCTGCTGTGGTTGGACATGTTGCATGGCAAGAGAGTAAATTTGCAGATCGCGGTAGTAAGGTGTTTGGCTGATATCTGCAAACTAAAAGATACAATTGGAAAGAATTGAAGAGAAGGATTTGTTTATTTAAAAGAAAAATCAATCTAAAATGTAAATGTTCAAATCGAGATGATTTGTGAGATGTGCACCTGTGAAATTTTGGGAAAGATGGTACTCTGATATCATGTCTGAAATTTGGGTTTAGATTTCTTCAGCACCAGTTCTTTAAAAGATTTGATGCTTTTTTAAAACTTTAGATATGGTTTTAAATGGGTGGGAAATGTGTAGTGTCTGGAAACCTTGCTAGAAAAATTATGAGATATATTAATAGAAATATAGCTAGAAATCCTGCTAAAAATATAGTTCGAAACTTTGACAGAAATGTTAATGTATGTTTTATAGTTCAGTATTTCAATATTGTAAGAATTACGAATGAATGTTTTGTTTTAAAAAATGTGTATTCAACCTTTTGTATTCAATCCAGTGTTCTAATTTTGTACCCACATTTTGTAAAGAATACTGTGTCCCCAATAAAACAACAACAAAAAAAGATCATGCACAGATGCATAACATGGAGGACAGAAAACGGGAAAAATAATGTTCAGTACTGCAGCCTAGGGTCACCAGGCAAATACAGGAATCTACGTTGACATGCAGGTTCTGTTAGAGGCAGTCACACTTCTTTCAAATATATGTATATAACTAATTTTACCATCCTGTCTTTCCCAAAAAGCCTTAAACATAATGACATTAACTGTAATGCATTAACTTTCCCAGCTAAACAATATTACTATTCCCATAAAAATGCTCACCCCATTAACCCCAACTTGAAGCCTGTACAAGTGTACTGCTTTTGCACAATGCCTGTACTATTGTTTGTAATCCGAGGATATATCCACAACAGAAGTCTATTTGCAGTTTCCAAGTCACAGGTGTTGTTAGATCTGTGTGATAATGTAAACTATACAAATATATGCAGTTTATATGAAATAGTCCCAGTTTGGTTATTGTAGCACAACAAAGTTGCATAATGCTTGTGGGTCGTGATTCTTAATTATCCTTTTCTTTGGGTTTGTTTTACCATTGGTTTAGTAATATATGGCCCATTGTGTGAGGAACATACTGAAAGTGATGAGCCGTTGCTGGATTTCCGCTTGGGATACCCAGAGCCATTAAGTTCCCTAGGCTTGGTGCTCATTTCTGGGCTGATGCATTTAGCATCACTGGGCATTTAGCATCACTGGGCTCATCCTGTTAGGCATCACATGGACAAAAAGTATACAGGTAGGTAAAGCATGAAAAGTAGCTCATCAGTTGCAATGCACTGAATAACTAAAATGGGGCAGAATGCAAGGTGGAAGGGTAGAAGTGTGAACATGTCTGCAGTTTAATTATTTTATTGAGTAAAGTGTCAAATACAGCCAACAAGCATTGGTGCTTATATGTTATGTTATGTTATGCTATGTTACTTTGCATTTATATAGCGCCTTATGTACCATTGGTATGATCTCAAGGCACTGGTAGGTTGAAAGCCCTCGGGAACCGAAGTTCAAGTCAGTAGAGAGAGAGAGAGAGAGAGAGAAAGAGAGAGAGAGAGAGAGTCATACAGTGCGTGTGAGCACCGGATATGTGTGCAGCAGGTGTGGCATTCGTGTGATAGCTGCTTCTTAGCGGTAGGTGTGGTGGTTGGGAGATCAAGAGTATGTGTTAGTTCCGGCAGGTTGGGATCCAGACCGATTCTGGCTGCATTAGGCCTGAGGAGAATGCCTAGGCTGGAGGGTGTGTAACCAGCTGTTTTTAGTTAGGATGATGAGGAGTATGCGGCAAGTGATGGTATGAGAACAGCTATACCGAATGGTGTCATAGTATCGCTGTGTTTTAGTTGAGTGGTGGTGTAAAGAAGAGAGTAAGTGTGGAGATGTGATATGGTGGTTTACCTTAGGTGCTTGAGATCGATCACACTCCAATAGTTGCATGCCCTCCAACCGTTCCATGCACTCCAAACCGTTCCATGCACTCCAAACCGTTCCATGCACTCCAAACTGTTCCATGCACTCCAAACCGTTCCGTGCACTCCAAACCGTTCCATGTACTCCAAACCATTCCATGCACTCCAACCCGTTTCATGCACTCCAACCATTTTATGCACTCCAACCGTTTTATGCACTCCAACCGTTTTATGCAATCCAACCATTTTATGAGCTTGCACTTCAGATCGTTCCATGCACTCTAATCATTTTTTGTACAGTGTCCATTCCGTGCCCTCTATCTCTTCTATGTATTCCATCTGTTGCATGTACTCGCTCAGTTCAATGCACACTATCTGTTCGATCAGTTCTATGTATTCCTTCTGCTCAGTGCACTTCGTCCGATCTATGCATGTTATCACTTCATCATCCGGTCTGCCCATTTCATTCGTTCTACCCACTTTATCTGTTCTCATGCATCATCCATCCACGTACTTGACCTGTTCTATGCACCCTGTTTCACCCATTCCGTCCACATACTTCACCCGTTCTGACCACACACTTCTCCCATTTTGTCCACACTCTACACCCGCTCCACACGCTACACCCGCTCCACATTCTACACCCGCTCCATATTCTACACCCGCTCCACACTCTACACCCGCTCCACAATCTACACCCACTCCACACCTTACATCCACTCCACCCCTTACATCCACTCCGCACCCTGCATCTGCACAACACCCTGCATCTGCTCAGCACCCCACACCCTATATCCACTCAACACCCTACATCTGCTCAACACCCTACACCCACTCCATGCTATCATCTACTTCACACCCTACAACTGCACCACGCTCTCATCCGCTCCACACTTTCATCTGGTCTACGCTCTCATCCGCTCTACGCTCTCATCTGCTCTGCGCACTTCATCCGCTCCACCGATTTCATCCGCTCCACCGACATCGTCTGCTCCACTCACTTCATCCATTCATCCTGCATTATCGGTTCAACCCATTCACTTGTCGCACGCACACGATCCGTCCCATGTAGTCCGTCTGTGCCATGTATTACACCCGTCTCATGCACTTGAATCGTCTATTCTATTCGTTCCATTTATACCATGCACTCTTACATTCTATGTCATCTATCCATTCCATGCACTCTACCTATTCGGTGCACTCTGTACTCATCCGTATCATGTATTCATCTTTTCCATCCTCTCCACTTTATTCATTTCGTCCCTTTGTTCCTCTCGTCATTACATTTATTTCATTAATTTCAACCACTTTTCTTCTTTCATACGATTTATTCTTTTTATCCACTTTGCTGCATTGATCCACTTTACTCATTCTATTTTGTTTATCCCTTTTAGTTTACATTAGAGGTTATTAGTTTTTGATTTCTTGCTTGGGTCTTGATGCTGGATTGTTATTTATGTTATTGTTATTTAGCCGGTGGATTCTGTGCACTAGTGTTTCTTTATTGTGACATATTGGTTTTATACATATTTATTTATACGGTTCGCTTAAAAAATCAGTACAATTAGCAAATCAACCAAAACAGGCAAAACGTCCAGGAGTACATGAGCTATAGAACCATATTTCTGAAGGGTTAATTACAAAACATATATGTTAGCGGCTCACAATCCATAAGAAACAAGCATAAAATAATACAATGGACCAAGGGAGAAAAAAATAAAAAACAGAAACAGAAACAGTCAGCACCCCTTGCCTCCCTAACAAAGCAAACAAACAGTGAATTCAACCACAAGATACACAGCTTACTCCGCAGGATCACCATCATCTTCTGACATGTCCAATATCACAACAAGACATTGCATTCAATCAGGACTCACATGAGGGTGGAGCCAAGCTAGTCAATTTCTATTGTGACATCCTTATCAAAACTCAATAACCGGAAATTCTCATTAGCCATATGGAAGGGGCTCACAAAAAACTGTGATTGGGAACTAAACTGCAATGTAGGATTCTAGGGAGTTTCACATCTGTGCCTCTGCACGGTTGATACACAGGGACACCAGCCCTGGTTCTATCATACTGCAAAGAGTATTTTGCAGCTGCAGTATAGATGAGCCATAACACATTCATTCATGTCACCATGCACATGGCGTGTGCAAAACCCTTCTCGTGGACAACAAGGTTTCCGTCTTGCAGCACATCATGGAGTGTGGAGGCGGATTGTGGCATATCAGAGATGGGGAAACATAAGTAACTCAAGCATAGATAATAAAACGAGACAACAGGTATTGCATCAGGGCAAAGGGTGCATATGCTGTAGAATTCTCTTACATGTTATATGTTGCTTTCATTCTATGGTCCTTGAATGTTAAAGCAGAAAGGCTGCCACCATGTCCCTAGTAGGATATTACCTTTGTTGTCAAATTATGGGTTGTTTATGAAAATAACATCACATAGAGAAATGATGCTGTAAATGTGATGTTAAGGTGTTTGCTTTAGATGTACACAACTCGTATTCACTTACCTAACTTTTTTCAACATCTCACAAAATTTCATATAGGCTCCAAAATAAATTTAAAGACAACATTCCTTTGGCGTTTCCCACTTTCAGAGGAGCAAGACCCGCACGAAGACGCAGACCAAGGGTTAGTGTCATTTTATGTCAATGTTTTTCTTGTCAAAGATCCTTATATTATCAGAGCAACATTTTATTTTGTTATTGCCCACATCTCAAAGAAAGGGGTGGGATGCAGTTATGCTACCCTGCAAAGGTTTGAGAAAAGGAACAATACTGCACTTGTTGTTTTAAAAGTATTGGCTGGTGTGAAGGCACAGTCAAATGCACCATTGGCGTAACATGAACCAGTTAGCAAATAATAAGCTTCTACTGTTTCTTAGCTCAGCATTCACACTCATCTGGCAGTGAATAATAAATCTGTAACTCTCCTTTATAATACCTCTTTATTTTCTGAACTTAGGAATTTTAAGACGAATTACCTCCAAGTTGCATTGTCCCATGACACCATCAGCTATTTTGGGGACCTTGTCTTTTTCTCATTGCAGAATACATAGAAAAATATTTGAACTTGTTGTTCACTAAAGGGCCACCCTACATAGAAAACACATCCTACTTTTTTTGTATGTTTATTTATTTATTTTATTTGTATTTGGTTTTAACATTAACACCTTTACAAAAGGTGAGTTTAAGAGCAATTTAGCAAAACATATTGCATATACAAATGTTAAAACAAGTACAGATCAACAAATGATACACAATACAAAGTACAAAGTATAAAAGACAGAAAATAGACAGAGTATATATAGATAAAGAAAATACTCATCAAATGATAAAATGTCTAAAATTCCAACGTACCAAAAACAAAAGGAAACTATACGTTATCAGTGTCAAATTGTATTGTTCTATAGAATCTCTTATACTTCATTTAATTAATTAGTTTGCAGACATCTTTCAAGAACCTCAGAACACCTAATTTCAACGCTTTTCCTGTGTAACATATCCAACCAGAGACAATCTAAAGATACCCAGCTAAGATTTGTGACACATTTTCCAAAATAATCAATTCTGTGACTTTTTAAAGCTATACAATGTAGTAGTAAATGCGGCAGTGATGCTTGTTCTGCTTGTTTGTAACAAAACCTACAATATGCTAACTCAGTTTGGATTCCATTTCTCATGGATATAATTTCATTAGTTGGTAATACATTGAGTCGAAAACGCATATAATTATTCCTCACAATATTTTGTGGAAATCGTATCAGGAACTTTTCTGGTGTTCCAAACCTTTTGTCATATGACACAATCTGATTAAATAGTTTGGTTCTAATTACCTCATGTATGGTAATTGACCAATCAAATTTGCGATTTTTCCTCTTTAAAAAATTCAAGTGATACCTCGAAGTCTCTAATGTAGTGCCAATATTTTTCAAAATATTTATACATTGTAGGTAAAAATCATAAATAAAACCTTTAGAAACATTACACTCCATTCCTTCTTTTCCCAAAACAGTATATACATTGTGTTCAATACTGCAATACATTTTTTGGAACAGAGTCAGCTTTCTCCATTCAACCCAGCTAGCCAGGGATTGCAATCTTAATTCATATCTAATGCCTTCAAAAGTAACACTCTTAGCTAAATGAAAAAATATTTCTCTCCACATAATAGCTTAATATCGGTCCAACTCTGGTATTACCCATTCTGGAAATAATTCCAATCCATATGTCATTTGTGGGATAACTTTAGCTAGATAAAATATTATGACTACAAAGCTGAAACGTGGCATATTTTTTGTCCACTTTTAACATTTGGCTACCCAATACTGTGACTTTAACTTTCTTGCGAGCTCTGCACAGTTTCAGTATAACAGTCTTTTGCGGTTGATTACCAAATTATTTGCAGTCGTATATTCATTAAAACTTTTGATCACTCTTTGAAGTCCTATTGGGGTTTGGTCCATTAGAATAAAATCATCCGCATATGCTGCCCATACTATCTTTATGTTGCCAATTCTTGGTGGGACAAAAGAAGCTTTCAACAACATTTTTACCCACATCTGAAACATATAGGTCAAATAGAATGGGAGCCAGTATACAGCCTTGCCTAAGCCCATTTAAAGTTGGAATGGGCCGGGACATTAAACCTTCACTATTCAACCTTACTTGTATAGTCGAATCATTATGCAGTTAAATCAATATGCTCAGTAGACCTCCGGGATTCCTAGATTATTTAATGTTGTCCAGAGAGTACGACAGTCCACCAAGACAAAAGCCCTGGATAGGTCTATAGAAGCTATATATATAGCTGACGTGCTATCCCTCCAGGCCAATTGCTGTAGACTATTCAGCAGAAGGCCACTACCGTCAGTACCCATCTGTTTACGGATTCCCATCTGAAAGGTGTTTAGAATATTCCTTTCAGTTCACCATTCCTGTATGTGTTTCAATACTAATGATGCAAATATTTTAGAGTCAGCATCCATTAAGGAGATAGGGCGGTAATTTCCTGGTGACATCCTGTCCCCTTTTTTGTAGATAGGGATTACATAGGAGATATGACGGGATAAAGGGATTTTTGTGTGCCTATTATGTCATTGAAAAGAACAAATAGTACACTGGACCATAGGTCAATATTATGTTTAAATATGATGTATGTTAAGGGGGTTGGTCCCCTTGCTCTAGAGGCACAAGCCTTAGTTATTTTAGCTGTAATCTTCCCTGGGGTGAACTCCAATAACCACAGAACTGTACTTCTCTCCTGGTTTTAGCTCCTTGAATTTGGCCCCTCCTTATACAAATCCCCAAAGTATAAGGCCCATAACTCCTCCTTTATGGGAATGATTTGTAAGGAGCACCGTGTCCTTTCTAGATCATTGATCAAATTCCAAAAATTCCCAGAACTCCCCTCTTTCAGGGCAGACAACATGGCCTCACTCTCATTTTTAAATACATTAAATCGGTATGATTTAATCAGATTTTTGAATTTCTGTTTTATCCTTTAAATCTTAACACATTTATCCTGTATTTCCCCAGCCATGTTTCTCTTCATTTGTCTTATCTCCTTTTGATTAGACCTTTTCATTTGTTGTATTATAGGGTCATATTTGTGGGGGTGAATTTTAACTCTAGTGTTTTTAATTTTTCCTTTCCCAATGGACACCATTACGGTCATAACATAATTATTGAAAGACAGTGCAGTATATGTTGTCCTCTTTACCTCTGAAGGGGAGTTTGTGAAATCCCTTAATAGCACCGTATTAAAAATACATATCTTGATTTCATTCCACCTTAATTGATTACATTGCTGGTTAGACGCTAGAGATGCATTATATAACTTGCGTCGTATCGATTTACTTCAACTCAAAAATTACCAACAGCATAGCATGGTCACTAAACTCTGTACATAGGACCTTAAAAGAACGATTCCTATTATAGATATCTTGTGTTACAAATATGTAGTCTGTGCATGATGAGCTGTTATTACCAAACCAGCTTGCATGGTCTTGCTCTGTCTCCTCCATGGTTAGCGATAGCGGCTTGTGATCCCAATTTTCAAGGTTAGAGCGCCATCTTTTCCCTGTATCTTTTTACACCTAGTTAAACTGGTCACCCATGCACATTCTCCATCCCTTCCCTTATTAAAATTGTCGGAAGCGACCTCAAAAAGTTCATCTCTGCCTATTACAATCAAACTGGAGCAATCAGCATTAAAATCACCTACAACCACGATCTGGCCCCCTGGACATTTGAGGTACCAATTTTCAATCTTTAATGTATTTTTGAGATTTCCCTGGGGGTTCCAGTATATATTGAGCAGTAATAAATAGTAAAAAAAATTCCCATTTTCCATTTTTATAGTCACAGCTAAAACATCTTTACATATAGTATGTTGACTCACCACTGATAGTCCCCTACCTTGTTGAACAGTGACCAACAAGCCACCAGCAGGGCAACCCTGCTATCCCGGTGTTGCTACTTCATAGGTATAGGCTAGCTCGTACCCTTGAAAAATAGGTGAGAGTCATCCTGCTTTCTTGTAAACATATCAGTGGAAAAAAAGTAGGTACTGACACAGAGTAGTATTTGTGCATAATGTAGAGAAACCTTGCACATTCCAACAGATTAATGTTCAGTCAGGTTCAGTGCTAAAGGGTCCTGTTATTTCATTTAATTATTAGTTGATTAGTTTAATTGATTGATGGCTTCTCTGAGTGTTATTGTGAGCCATCACCAATTAGATTCCTCCAGCTCCTTGTATGTGCCTACTTGTGCTCTACCACTCAGGCTCACCCTCCCCTCATCCTTTGCACTTATCTCTAGATCTTCCCAGTCCCGACCATCACAGCCTATCTTACTGAAATTAAAGGGCCTGAGATCATATCCTAGTTTCTGGAGGTTCTCAGATTCGTTCATCAGTACCCCAAAAATAATTTTCGAGGGAATCACCAGGCGGACGTAATCATACCTTTCTCGATGTATGAAATCTATCAATTTGATGTCATTCGATGTTATTAGCCTTAATGCAGGTATTTCATTGAACAAAGCTAGAACTGTCCTCCTGTTAAGGTAGTCAGGCACACCTTTATTAAATGTATAGTTAAGTATTAGGGCCATTGCATTCAGGAATACAGGATCTCTAAGGCAAGGCTCAAGTACTCTATTGCTAAGGTGATTGCCAAGGCATCCCTCCTGTATAGGGGACTTGTTTTATGCGGTCCATTCTCTTTGTTCAGATGACGCTCTGTTAGGTTCAATGTTTAGTGCTTTGTATAGTTGAGCATGAACATTAGGGACATATACAATGTCCCCACTGGTCGTTCCCTAACCATCTCCAACTTCAACATTAAGTAGGACTTCTGAAATCTCCTTAGGGCAAGACAAGGAGGTTGGACAATTCACCACTAGAGTGTCATCAGATCATTTCTACATTCCCAGGTTCCCCATGCCATCACCATATTTGACCACTGTCTCCTTCTGGCCCATCTTAGGGGCCGATTCATGGAACAAATGTGCACTGAAAATCTTGGCGCAAGGAGGCGCAAGCGTGAAAAAACAGGTGCATGTGCACGCGTGTGATTCATGGAAGTCCCTGCGCATGTTTTCCTCGGGATGTGAACCAAAACCGTGCGTGGCACACATGGGCGCACACGTCATTGCAACAGCTCGAACGCCGTGCGCGACGCGTACAGGGAAAGCGCACAACGTCCGCGCACACACCAAAAAGGGGGCGGGACACGGGGCGTAACACGTGGAATGGGGAACAACGCGTGAAAAAGAAGGCATAACAGGGGAAGTACTGCAGGGAAATACACAGAACGCCCACACGCACGTGAACAACCCATATTCATGGATTCGAATACGGGAAACCCACGCACGGCAAAAGACGCACATAGGCGTCAACACGTTCACCACACAAAGGCAGGCGGAAGCGTCCCCGCGCAAAGCATAAAAGTGCGCACAAACAACAAAAAAGTATATACCGCTACGATGAATGCCCCATTTGTCGCAGCACTGATTGTGGGACACCGCAGGAGGAGGAGAATAGCCAGGGCCTGCATTCACACTTCCGCTCCCTTGACCACTCTGGTGGGCAGCTACTATATGCACCCCCAGTAGTGTGCAGGATCACTGTGGCAGCATGTGTCCTGTACAATGTTGCAACACGGTGGGAGGTACTGGTGGACATGGTAGTGCCCCTACATCCCCAACCACAGGCACAGGCGCAGCCCATGGGAGGGGACAGGGCACGGGGCGAGGCAGCTCGGACCCAGCTTGTGGCCACATTTTTCACCTAAACTCGCACCCCTGCGGAGTGCACACAGGCCTGGCACATACCAGGTGACAATCGATAATGACAAAGAGACAGTCAACTGTCACAACCTTACCACCCTGAGAATGTTGCCACGGAAGTGCTATATTGTGTGCATCCCTAGCTACTTAAACATAACCAATCCTGTGTGACCAAAAAAGGAACACATGCGAGGCGTGTATCACACACACCCCCCCAAAACCGGCCATGACAATCCCTGGTATGTCACCCAAACCCTGCCAACCCACATCACCCTTGTCTGCCACACCATGACATGGCATGCAATAGCAAAAGCCCAACACATGACCAATAAGATACGAAGTGACATGTGATGAATGGGAAGTGTCCCGAGATAATGACGCCTGACATGGAATCAGATGAAATGACTGACCAACAGCCTCCCACATATACTAAGCCATACGCAAATGCTATCCACCAGTCCTACCATGAACACAACACTGAATGCCTGTTCACATGCACATTGGGCAAGCCAAAATCCCTACTCCCGAACCCGTGTGCTGTGCGTGTCTCCTGCAACACACTGCTCAGCACACAGCACTTTGAGCAGCCATTGTGTTGCAGATACACCTTGAGCATCAAAGACTAATCACATCCACAACCAAATGACGCACGTACAGGATACCCAAATGGTAATAGATCATATGCTGCATGGACACAGCGGGCCTGAGAATGCAATCTGTGTGCACCTGTGGCCATGGAAGAGTGGTTGTACGTGTGGTGGATCATTGTGAAACTGTGTGTGTCATTAGGGACATGCACTCAATATATGCATGTGAAATCAAGTAACCCTCAGTGTCCTGTACACTTCACATGTGAACATTGGCCATGTGAACACCCCAGCATGTCAAACCACACCAATCCCCTGACACCTGAAAAGTAAACACAACACAGGAACAGGCATTGACCAGCACAACACATCATGTACATAGTACCCCACAATTACAATGTCTGAGTGCCCAAAACACTGTAGGCCAAGCCAACTGTCCAACAACAAAAGGCCCTCCCTTACACATCACCTTGACCTTCTGAACAACTGTCTCTGGGGCATGTAGCCTTCTTCCCTCAAGTCTACCTGGCTACAGGATCACCCTACCCTTTGGTCTCTATGTTCCAGATTGCGTGTAAATAGGGTCCAGCCCCCTCAGAGGCTACCTTGACTGGTAAAAATACGAAATCGCAGAGCACTCCAAGTAGCCGAACCCCCAAACCAGGGAAAAAGCCTGTAGGCACCCAAAAACCCAGGAAGAGTCTCCAGTAGATTACTTGAAGTAGCAGGAAGACACGTATAGCAAGGTGTTACTTCAGTACAAGTTGTGTTCTGGCAGCCGCATATTTCAATAGGTAGTGCACCTGGCATTAGCACATGCAAATGACATGCACTGCCCATGAGTCTGTGCCTCGCTGGGTGTCCCTGTGCGTTGTATCAGTATCTGGCTAGAATGCTACTTCCCTAATAACTATGCTTCAATGGAGCAGGGGGTACTCCAGGAAATGTTTGATGGCCCCTGCTTGTGCCCCTGACAACTTGTAAAGCCACTTGGCATTTGGCCCTCAATGCATGCCAGCTGTACTGTGTGATTCTCCAACAATGCCTGGCAAAGCTCCTCAGCACTGGTGCTACTTAGCATGCATGTGCAAGTGGCCTGGTGGAAGGTTGGCTGTGGTGTCAGCCCTTGTGCTGCTCACCTTGGCTGGAGATCCTGGAAACACGTCTGCTTCTGTTGGACGTCTTCGCACAAGCCCTGTGCCTCTGATTGCGCACACAGCCACACGTCTGCACCACCGAATGTGCCCAGTTCTCTGGATTAGTCGTCCCTGCGTCTGCTGGCAAAGGTAGTCTGGAGGCTCATCTTCCTGCAGAAAGGGCATTAAATAAATCAATAAGACATGAAAGTTCCCTGTGTGTGTGTCTTCATGCTGGTTGTCACTGGTCCAGGTCACAGAGCTACATCCAAACTCCTCCCACCATCATTGACAGGCCAAGGGTGCAGGCTACTATCTACAGCATGAAGTGCATTAAGCACATATACAGGCAAGAAAATGACATACATCACAATCCACATCAATTAATGGATAAATCAATCACATACTCACCCAAATTCATTGCAGACATCGGGTGGATGAAACGCAACCAATCCCCACTAGGGGTGTTAACACAAGTAGTATAGCAGCAGACAGGCCACAGTTATGAGGCAAGTCCAAAGCCCTTGTGTAATATTTTGTTACACCGAACCATCCTAGCGAGTACATGGATAAGGGAAGCAGGAGTGGCCTATGTGAGTCAGGACCCCAAGCTGCAAACACATACACAAGACAAGCTTGAAGGGCGCAGCTGGAACAGACAGTGGATGCTTTCAAAAGCCACAAAGCACCACACCGTCACATGAATGCACAATAGACAAACAATATTAAACTATATTAACTAATTAAACTAACAATGAACAACCTACATAACCTAATTAAAATAACTATCAAATAGTTAATATTAACTAACTAACCTAAAAGGAAAAATCAAAAATGGCCACATACGACCCCGGGGGGGGGGACAGGGGGGAAGGCACCCAGGAGGGGGGAGGTACAGGGTACAGGGTGCACTTTAACACCCACATGCAATGATGTTGAGACAAAAAAAAAAAACCTCCATGGGCTCAACGCCTGCACACCACGACCTGTGTGGAAAATAATTTGTCGTCCGAGTCTGCCTCATCCTGTAAAGGACGACGTGGCACAGGACCCTGACCATGCCTAGGTGCAGCTTGCCCCTCGTCGGCAGCAAGTCTGCCAGACGGGTGAGCTTGGTTCTGTGCGGCAATGACACGCAGGTCTGCATGCAGAACCTCCTGTGATACATGTGCATCCTCTTACAAGGAATCACATGTGGCACGGAGTTCTTCCTGCGTGGTCTGGCTGGACAACTGATGCACCTCCCGGCAAGCATGTAGCTCAGCCGAGATGGTACACTCAAGCTGCTCAAACCTCTCCTCTGACCGCACCCTCTGGGATGTCAAGAGGGCATACAGAGTGGATCTGAGGGACTGAGACTCAGCCCTCAGGGCCTTCATGTGTGCCTCTGCGTGAGCAGTAATTGCTTGACGCAGAGACAACATTTCAGTCTGGCGTGCCCTGTCAGAAGCCACCATGCCCAGCCTGATCGAGCGGGCCATGGACTGCACCGCCTGCAGCTGGAGAAGCACCTGTCTAGCAGGCGAAGCATGAATTGGGCCACACGTTCCATGCTCCCAGCGATGTTATCAAGTGCTGCCCCCTGACGTTCTGAATTGGCAGTCATGTCTTGTTCCCACTCAGTATAACTCGGTGGCGCGCGGCCACCGCGTTGCTGGGCTTGACACCTGCGGGACCCAAGGACCGTGCATCCTCGTTGGGTGGCCACCGCCCGTGGCTGCACGACTACATGCTCCCGTCTACGTGATGCCCCAGGCACATCAGCGACTGGTGTGGAGAGTGACCCTGCATCCCAATCCACCACAGGCAGAAGTCCCACCACTGTCCGGCCCCTCAGTGCAGGTGTCGCACACAGAGAATTGTCCACATCAGAATCACTCACCCCTGACGTATGGACCTGATGCACAGCCAACTCAACATGGCTGTCAGAGTGGTCATCTGGCCTGGACTCATAGCCAGCCAAAGATAAGATGGACTGAAGCACACGTGGGTTTTCGTGGTCTACCACCCCACGACCACCACTTGTGCCGGGTTGTGGTTGTGATGACAACACCATCCTCTGGCTCCATTGCATCATTACCTGAAAAGTGGAGAGTAAAAAAAATTAGTACACATGTCAGAAGCACATGACACACATACACATAGACATCACACAGACAGCCAACACATGAAGCAGACATGTCACACACAAAAGAGAACCTGCCATGCATACCCGGTCAATTTGACATTGCATCAGTGAGTAGGCATGTAGAATGGTGTTACACGGCTCAGAAGCGGGTTGATGCAGTACAGAACATGTGTACGTTACTCACTACATGAACAAGTACTTCATGATGTGTTTCAAAAACCGTGAAGCCATTGGAAGGGCTAGTTCAGGCATCACGTGCAATGTGCATGCAATGGGTTGCATGTCAACAAGCAAAGCACCCCCCCTTCAGTGAAAATGCAGGGATGCCTTGCTTGGTAGCAAAAGGCTGAACAGAGACCTGTGTATTGGCAGACAGTGTTGACTAGCATCTATGGCCGGCATCATCTGAGTCAACTGACAACACAGCAGATGATGATGGGACAGTAAGCAGGACCCATGACGAACCCTCAGTAGTACACCCGAGTGTGCAAAAGCCACTACACTAGTTGGACAGAGTCAGTGGGCCTGAAACTGGGGGAGGACTGTGCCCCACACAGACCGTGATACCCTAAACATGTGTGTGATGCAGGACAGGGCCAGGGTGGGCATGGGATGGCTGAAGAAATCCCATGAAATGTTGCTCATACAAGATACGTATTACAATGATCATCCAGGCAAGGACACATAGGGGCATGCATGGAATGCACATGGAGCATGAATGGGCACTCATGTACCTGCGGAGCATCTGGCAACTGCACAGTCCAAGTGAGACACCCTGCGTGAAGGGCAGAGGATGCACCCCACTGCATGTGTCTGGCAGGTTGGCTGGTGGAAGTTAGCATGTACACAGGAGGCTTGAACAGGCCATTGCAGTACGGCAAAAAGATGCACAACAGTGTAATGGTGTAATTGGTGTGCAGGTGGGTGGAGGGGCAAGTGGACATGCCCACGTGGAGTACCCGCATGCAGGCAGAGGACACATGCACGTCAGTCATGCAATGACATAGTCCCAGTGCTGAGAGTAAAACCACGCCGGGCTACATGCAGAAGAGCCAGAGAGCAGGAACATGGACCGGAGGGGCATCTGGGTGACTAGCATGTGAGTAGGGTGCAAGTGTGGTGATGAGGACAGTCCCCTTCTGCTCTACATGTCCACCATCCTGCACAGCAAGCACACATCTGTGAAGCATTGCATGACTAGCACATGAGAACCATGTACACATAGCATGTAGTGGCAATCAAGCACAACACATCACACAGGCAAACCACACATGGGCTGCACATACACGCAACAACACTCACTGGACTGGGCATCAAAGTCCTGTATCTCTCCCACTCCTTCGACCAATTGTTCTGGTATGAACTCCGCAACGAGTGCCTCGTGCGGAGTGAGGCCATCCTCCTCAGGTGGTGGCCCACCGCCAGTCACCAGAGTCATGCTGTAATTAGAGGCATGCTTGGCCTTAGCGCTGTGTTTGAAGTCATCCCAATCTTCTTGCACTCGGCAGCTGTGCGCACCTCATGGCCGAATGCACTCACATTATCCGCGACATGCTTCCAGTGGGTATTACGATGGGCAGCCGTAGTCTGACAATTCGGCCCCACTATCATGTCACGTCTGTAGGCCCGCACATAGTCCACAAGGGAGTCCAGTTCCTGCTTGCAGAAAGGCTTCTTCCTTGACGTGCAGGAGGCTGTGGCTGTGTCTGGGGTCCCAGCCTGTGCTGCAGATGCAACCTTCATCCTCTTGGATGGTGCCGCGGACCCTGGCTGGCGAATGCCGCCCTGATCAGTATGGCCAATGGGACCGGTGGATTGAACGAAGGGAGTGGCAGGTTGAAGGACAACCTCAGGCCTTACTTGCGTCAGTGGCTGCTGGGTGCCCTGGAATGGACCCTGCACAGCAACATCCGTTGTGCCAGGGTCATTGACCGCGACTGTCCTGGTTGGTAGACTCACAACCGGGGTGTTGTTGGCTGCATCTGCCCCTGCACTTGCCAACACACGGCTGGTCGGGGCAGCAGATGACATTACTGCCCCAGGTACACGTGTCTCGGTCAGGGCAGCCCTGCATGCACCTACAGTGTTCCTCCTGACCTGCTGGAAATCTTCCAGTGACTCTTCAAGTGGCAACGCAGCCTGCGCTGGCAGACCCTGAGCCTGGGTGGTGGTGTCCACAGCTGTACCTGCAGCTACCACTACCCTTGGGCCCGTGGCAGTTGATGAAACGGACTGTCGGGTCACACGGCGCCAGTGCCAGATGCAGAAGCTGCATCTCCCGGAACCACAGGGGGTGGTGGCATGACTGCACCAACACATGGCACATCATTGTGCTCAAGTAGCGCACCCCTGCCTCTTCCCCCTATGTGGCCACCCTGGACACCCTGGAGTCCCCCTACTCCCTGGTCACCCCGGCCATGTCCCTGACCACGCCTGCCACGAGGAGTACGCCCAGCTGAGGCGCCCCTCACCTTTGGTGGCCTCCCAACCATGGCACAGATGGAGTAGTGCTGGCACAGATAGAGAAATGCCAATGGGAGGTGTACACCACAATTGTCCTGGGCAATTGGGGTGAAGGGGGTGGATACAAGATGTTATAAGCACCCCTGCACCTACAAGGCTGTATGTGACCCCAGTGATGAAGTGACGGGTCACTCAATGCTCAGGTACCCCAAAAATGCAGTAAAACCGTGCACGCACCCCAGTAGCCCACGTGTGGAATTAACCTCCCGTAGTACCCGGTGGCACCCAGGGACACAAAAAACACATACGCCTGGGACACGCAGGCTACTATGACTTCGAAAACGGGTATGCGATACACAGGGGCACCCGCAGTGGGAAAAATAGCATGCGCGACTCACCGTCAGACTTGCGTGATAATGAAAAACACGCATAACCAAAACCCCAGCCAAAAGAAGAGATACGTCCTTGATAGCTCTGAAGTAGTGATGGTGCGTGAAACAACAAGAAGTAGCAACACACACATCGGTCTCCACGAAAGGCATGTACAGCGAACTGCTGGGACCTGCTCACCTTTAACCCGTGCTGAGGGAAACGCCCGTGCGCATCACGTCACTTACGTGCTTAGGCCCTTTCCTCGGATTATACGCATTGATCCGCGGACGTGCTGTTTTTTTCATGTGCTGAATCACTATGCACCCGTCATGAGGGAAACGCCCGTGAGCGTAACGTCACAGACGCGCTTACGCGCTAAGGGCCTTTCCTCGAATTACACGCTGATGTGCACTTTTTTCACGTGCCAAGTCACTCCGTATCAAGCTGGCCACGCGACAACACACGGAAGACCACGCACCTGCCCAGAAGGCCATTTTCCTGCCCCCCAGATCCCTGAGCACGCTCCCACCTGCCATCTGCTGCTGCCTGCCTGCCTGCTGCCCACGTGCCCTGCTATTTGCTGCCTGCACGTCAGCCATCTGTAGGGTTGCAGTTGCTGTGACCACCCCTGCTGGAACTGAAGACTCCCGACTGGGATACCATCCCTCCACAGCCCAGGACCCAGTTGCCCACCCACACCTGCCTCTGGGGTTGCCATGTCGGACACAACACCATCTGGCACCACTGGCAACCCCCAGCCAGAGAGGCAGAGGGCCAACAGCTTCAGTGCCAGTGAAGTTGGTGTCCTGGTGGAGCAAGTCCTGGGGCAGTATGATTCCCTCTTTGGAAGTTGACGCGCCGACAATGAAGGACAGTAGAGGATCTGGATGGACATCGTGACTGCTATCAACGAGGAGGGGGTGGCAGTCCGCGAGATAGATCAAACACGTCCGGAAGTGCTGGGAGGACTTCAGGTCCAGGACCCTCAATAAGGCCTGGTACCTCTTGAAGGCAGGGGATTCCGAGGGGTGCAGGGTCCACCTGACCAACAACCAAATTAGGGTCCTGGAAGGCATACGCCCAGCGCTCCACGTCCAGGTCCTTGAGAGGCAGACCCGTCTGGAGTTGCGCGGTAAGTGTACATGCATACTGATTGGACGCTGTGCATGTTGAGGTGTGGCAGGAGTGTGCAGGTTGCACATGTATCTTTGTAGGGCCATGTATGGATGTGTATGTACAGGGACATGAGCCTTCCACATGTGAGTCCTCTCATGTGTGAGACACATCGATGGTGTATGTGTTGGTAAGCATGCTAGCCAAATGCAGGTGTGGGAGCACACATGTTTGAATTTCTGTGTTTGTACGTTGGCATGTTTGTGGTGTCACACATGGATGCTGGTTCCTGCTGCCTGTATCTGCACTATGTACATGTGCGTGTATTTGACAAGTGTGCAACTGTGATGCAACATGGATGCATGTGACACTGACATGTAGAAGGCTGAATGCCAGATGTGACATGGATGGTGATCTCATCACTGCAACAGTTGTTGGAGATGTACACATGCATGTAAGTCTGGTGGCGTGTGTGCATGTGTTCTGCCCTCCCCGTGTTGCATGTGACATCAGGCTCACCTTCGGCTGCTTGTGCTGTTGTTTTTGTATGGATGGTGCTGCCTGGTGCAATATACTTGTTGATTTTCTCATGTGTGTGAGTTAAAATGACATGTGTGTTGGGGAGTGTGATGCCATGTCTGAAGTTTGACACTGCCACTCATGTGCAACTGTCATGTGTGTATCAGTCCATTGTACAGTGCCCTGATTCCTGTGTTCTATCTCTCCCTGTCTGCAGCGTCAACTGATGAAGAGGGCAGAGAGGGTGCTGTGGAGCAAAGTGGCAGGGATCGTACCACCAGCCAGAGACGCAAGGCCCGGCTCCCCTCCCAGGTTGTCATCTCGTCGGGGAGTGAGGAGTCTGGTGCCGCGTCCCAAGCCACAGCTGCTGAGGATAGGTCCAAGAGGCGGAAGTCGGAGGTGGACTCCTCGGCAGCAGAAGGGGCAGCTGAGACCTCACAGAGTCCGACGGAGGAAGATGGCACGGAGTCATCCTGGTTGGTGGGGGGTTTGGTGGAGGAGGAGGCCATGGAAGGGACACATACGGGGTCCGGAGGTGGGGATTCCACTGGTCCTAGTGGTGCAGTGCAGGGGCAGGGACAGGAGGCAGCACAGGCCTCCCCCGGAGGTGCCTGTGTGTAATCCTGTCCCCGATCCTTTGACTGCATCATCCTGCACCAGCAGGGATTCCTATGGCCAGACCTGTTTTCAGGGAGGGGATGAGGCACAACAACTGGCCTTCCTCTCCCTGCGGACGTGGCTATCTGGGACCGGGTTGAGCCTGTCCTGGGTGGGATGGCGTTGCATCAACGGGGCATGCGAGTTGACCTGCAATGTTTTCGTGAAGACACTGCACGTCCTCTCGGATGCCTCGTTGACCGCATTGACCTACTGGGACGGGTCACCAGGACTGGATTCCTCTGTATGCTGCACCTTTTTCCGACCCCCTCCTCCCCTGAACCCCCTATGCGGCAGTCGTCCTCCATGCCATCTTCCCACCCATGTATCACCTGGGTACCCTGTGGAGCTGCCTCTGACCCAGCAGCCAGGCTGGTGGAGGACACATCCCTGCCACAGTCGATAGTCGGACGTCCAGCAGGGGTGGCCACCACAACAACTGCACCCCAGCCGGAGGAGGACGTGCAGGCAGCAAGAGCCAGGGCACAGGCACAGCAGCAGCAGCAACAAGGTTGGAGCGATGATGGCTCGGGCCATCAACATCCGAGGGGCAGGCATCGGCAAGAGGGCAGGAGGACCCAGGATTGGGAGTGTCTTCCGTGTGGCAGCGGTTGCGCCAGGCCATAGGTGCGCAGCGGCGGCGGGCGGAAGAGGCACGGCTCACAATGGTCAGGGTGGAGAACTCCATGCGGAGGGCGCTGAGGTGGGGCGAGTGCCTCGAGGCAATTCGCAGGGAGTAGGAGTTGAACATGTCATCGTCCCTGCGAACCCTCTGGGCCATGGAAGAGGACCGCCTCCAGGACATAGAGCAGGAGTTCGATGATGCCCTGGCCCGGGAAATTGAAAAGTGAACCATCGGACTAGCCCGCTGCCATTATATATAGTTTTTAGTGTTAGGTTTCATTTTCGTTTTGCTTTATTTTGGGGTGATTGGACTATTCCCCACACTTTTGTATATAGTTATTTCTTAGGTAGTTTCTTTGATAGGTTTCATTTCTTTCGTTGGGCTCATGGACCCTTTGAACATTTGTTGTACATAGTTGAACATTGGATTTGTGAGAACCTTTTTTTATTTTTATTTACCATGGATCACTGGATTTTACATTTTACGTTTCCTTTGGATTTGCTTTGCTGGACGGAGAGTTCGGACGATTTTTCTTTTGGATTTTTTTGGATTGGTTCTACATTTCATTTTAGTGTGTTTTGGACATGCATTTCATTTCATGTTTGCATTTGTTTATGCTTTCATTTTATTACATTCATTTTGTTCACAATACAGTTTCATATTTTACTTCCATGTGTGGAATTAACTCATTGGGTTCATGCATGTCGAAATGTGGGTTTACACAATCAATGGCACCCAGTGTGTGTGTGTGACGGACATGTGTTGATGTACATGGTTGACTTTTGATTTGTGTCATGAGATAGGCATGTCAGTGTGGGGTGGATTGGGAAATTCATTGCATCTGAAGACTGGGGTGGCATGCTGTGGGATTTTGGTGGACATGAGGGCCATGATTGTGCATCTTTATGACGTGTTGGGGGACATGAGTCACTGCTGTGGGGGGGGTGCAGGGGGACCTGATTCGGGGCCTGCTGGCAGGTGCCCATCACTGTTGTGGGGGGGTGCAGGGGGACCTGACTCGGGGCCTGCTGGCAGGTGCCCATCACTGCTGTGGGGGGGGTGCAGGGGGACCTGACTCAGGGCCTGCTGGCCGGTGCCCATCACTGCTGTGGGGGGGGTGCAGGGGGACCTGACTCGGGGCCTGCTGGCCGGTGCCCGTCACTGCTGTGGAGGGTGAAGGGGGACCTGACTCGGGGCCTGCAGGCAGGTGCCCGTCACTGCTGTGAAGGGGTGCAGGGAGACCTGACTCGGGGCCTGCTGGCAGGTGCCCGTCACTGCTGTGGGGGGGTGGAGGGGGACATGAGTCGGTGCTCACTTGTGCATGGTGACATGTGGGCTGGCTGGGGGGCATGGCCTCGGTGGATGGGCTGCCTGCGGGGCATGGCCAGGGATGCAGGGTAGTCCCCTGTGATGTGGGCTGCCTGCAGGCCCTGGGGAGGGTGGTGAGGGCTCACCTGTAAGGTCACACACTGCCAAATCCCGTTGGGGCACCCCCGAAATACAAGTACCCCGCTCGCCCAAGGCCTATCGCGTGTCATGTTCCCCGCGCACCCCCGAAATACATGTACCCCGCTCGCACAAGGCCTATCACGTGTCATTCTCCCCGTGCACCCACGAAATACAAGTACCCCGCTCGCCCAAGGCCTATCGCGTGTGAAACTCCCCGCGAACCCCCGAAATAGACGTACCCCGCTCGCACAGGGCCTATCGCGTGTGATTCTCCCCACGCACACCCGAAATATACGTACCCCACTTGCCCAGGGCCTATCGCGTGTGATTCTCCCCGCGCACCTCCGAAATACACGTACCCCGCTCGCACAAGGCCTATCACGTGTCATTCTCCCTGCGCACCCCCGAAATACAAGTACCCCACTCGCACAGGGCCTATCGCGTGTGATTCTCCCCACGCACCCCCAAAATCTATGTACCCCGCTCTCACAAGGCCTATCGCGTGTCATTCTCCCCGCGCACCCCCGAAATACAAGTACCCCGCTCGCCCAAGGCCTATCGCGTGTGAAACTCCCCGCGAACCCCAGTCATACATGTACCCTGCTTGCACAAGGCCTATCGCGTGTGATTCTCCCCATGCAGCGGGGTACGTGTATTCGGAGGGGTGCGCGGGGAGTTTTACAGACGTTTTCGTGGTTGGGGGGCTGTATGCTGGTCCTCTAGCCTGTGCGCCATGTACGGGATTTGTGCGCTGTTCATGGCACACAGGGAGGGGTTGGGGGCGTAACTGGTGCTGCTGCAGGGTCGCTGCGCCACTCTGCGCCACGGCTGGTTATGGATGTTGAAATCCATGAATACGCTGTGCGCGGAAATGGATTTTGGCACACGCGGCTGGCGCAGACTGCCACACGCGCACACTGTGCGCCAGCCGCATGCGCCACTTGTGCACTGAATTCTATGAATTACCCCCTTCATCTCTGACACCTCATTTATACTACGTTCCTCATTTGTTTATTTATATGATTCCTGGAGTATCACTGATTTAACATCACATCTATTGGAAAGCGACTGCTCCATAGTTGGGCGTATGGTCAGCCTCAAATCTGCCATTCCCCCTCTGGTCATAGTATCCCCCTTCTTGTTTTGCTTAAATATTTGGAATGTAGTTGTTTCTGGCAGCTAGCCCTGCTTGCTCTTCCCCATATTACCTTTTGTGAAACCCTGCTGTTTGAGGGCATCAGTCGGCCTAGACTTGGACGATATATGTTGTCCCTTAGTTACTAGCTCTTTTTCCCTCCAAGTCTCATTTGGCCACTGGTGCATTCAGGCCACTCTTCTCCATCCTGACACTCACAACACAGACTATGGATTCGGACAGGTACCACGCCATTCAACAATGCTCACTGTATTCATACCAGTTTCGGGCCGGGCTGTCCCAGTCATTGTGTCAAACACCAGAAACTAGACATCCACAACAAGAAGTGCATATTCGTCACACACTCCATTCACCCAGGTCCCACCCACAGGCGTATCCACAACATACGGTTGTTGGGAAGGCTCCAGCCAGTCTGGTCGGCACTTCCCCCACACTACCATATATGGAACTTCCACCCAACAGCCAGTCAGGGGCAAGGGACAGAGTCAGGGCTTCCCGGGACTTCGGAAAGATCTAGGTAACAGGCGATGGAAGGCAAGAGGCCACGAGGGCCATCTTGTCTCCATCAGCAATCTACCGATTCCAATGACAGGGGCTGGGCATCTCATAATGGAGGACATTCAGGGCACCAGTCAATTCAGCATGGAGCTGCCACCAGCCCGTACCCTGCTCTGTGGGCCACACACAGGTGCCCAACAACATACACTAGGGGCAAAGGGTTTGCCCCCCCACCCATGGGTGCCATAAGGGTATCCCATGGGTCTGTTCACCAAAACCAGAAGAGAGAGCTGCACCGCCAGGAGTCCCATATGAACTCCTACGTGAACAATACGACAGATAAAAAGCAGTAAAGGACAAAGGATACGGAGGCCCTGACCCTCCGATGCATTTCCAGCATCACACGAATGACTTAGGATTACCAATGGTTTAGCGTTTTCCCTTTGCGCCCAGGTAAGTGCACCCACACATGTGAGGTACAGTTTTCGTCAGGACACCTGTGGGAACAAGGGAAGGTAGGACATGTGCTGTTGCCGATGTGTTTCGGTAGGTTGGCAGGGGGAAATGTCTGAAAATTGTGTTTTCTTTGCAAATTTTGGACTTTGCCGGAGATTGTGGTTAATAAATTCTGGGGCGATTCGTGCAAGTCAGACCTCTGTGGATTCCCACAGATGTCTTCTTTTCGGAAATGCATGGGGTTCCTTGTTTTCCTTGGTGGCTTCGACACCCTAGACCCAATTCTGTAGGTTGTCCACTAGAGCAAAATCCTGCAAAATCTGCACTGCCGAAAGAGTTGGGGTTACCAGTCGTTTAGCCTTTTTCCTTTACGCCCAGGTAGGTGCACCTACACATGTGAGGTACTGTTTTTGTTGGGACACCTGTGGGAACACAGAAAGGTAGGCCATGTGTTGTTTCCGGCGTGTTTCGGTGGGTTGGCGGTGGAAAATGTCTGAAAATTGTGTTTTCTTTGCCATATTTCGGACTTTGCCAGAGATTGTGGGTAATACATTCTGGGCCGATTCACGCAAGTCAGACCTCTGTGGATTCCCATGGGTGTCTTCTGTTTGGAAATGCATGGGGTTCCCTGTTTTCCTTGGTGGCTGAGACAACCCAGTTCCAAATCTGAAGTTGTCCACAAGAGCAAATCCCTCAAAATCTGCTCTGCCGAAAGACTTGGGCTTACCAGTGGTTTAGCCTTTTCCCTTTGTGCCTAGGTAGGTACACCTACACATGTGAGGTACCGTTGTCATGGAAACACCTGTGGGAATGTGGCAAGGTAGGACATTTCTTTTTTCGCTTGGTTTTCATAACATTTTCATACATTTGCTGCTGCACTTTGTCACACAACCCTTTAATTTCCCAAATGTGACATACATTTAGTCGCTGCTTTAGCCACTATACACTTTTGCAACCTGCACGTCACCTACGCTTTAAAACGTCTGCCTGTGCTCTTTCAAAAAATGTATGCTTACCCTTCCTCACCACATTTGTTTTCCTTATTTACACATGCTAAGTACGTCTGTTAAGGCCGTAAGCATAAAAAATCCTTTGTACCGTGGCTCAGTTTTTGGCTTGTGGTATTGCTTGTTTTGTGAAACATTACAAAAAATGTGTGATCTCCTAACAAGAAGTATCAGGGGAATATAGAAGAGCATTGCTTTTCTCAAACTTCACAGAAGCCATCGCCTTACCGGGCCAACCATGTCCACCACATACCTTTTTTTCTGAAATGTTTCAATTTTTCCCCAAACTATCGAATTTTTACCTACATAGTAGTTGCCTGACCTGCGCAAATCATCCCTTCCTAAACTTGGAATTTTGTCTACTTTTCAGAAATGTATGCCTTTCTGTCTTCCCATTCAGCTTTCCTACCCTCCTCTTCCATCTCGTCCACGCATGTCCTATTGGAAAAAAGGCCAAAATCGCCTACCTCTCACAAAAGGTCTGGTAACCACTCAACCTGTTCTTGAAAGCCTGGAAGATTGCAAATTCAGCACAGCAAACCTTCTTTGTACATCATTTTATTGGCATTTTTTGAGAAAAACAAATGTTCTCCTTTTTGTTATTTTCTCTCACCCACATACAGCAAACTAGGATTCCTTGGTGGTGTTATGACCGCCTACGTGTGGAAAGAAAAGGGGCCAAATTTGGCTGAGATATCTCATGTACAAAAACGTTACAAGGGATTTAATGGCGACATACCGAAATCACCAAAAAAGGCCTTGGCACTGGGGGAGGGGACACTTGGCAGTTAAGGTGTTAATAGATAGTACATAGTATGTTGAAAATGTTTACGAGGCATCATGTACACACACATCTTTTGTTAGATAGTCAGATACATTTAATTGGCGCTGAAAAAAATTATGGAATACACTGAGTGCCCCAGACCATTGCCCTAACTAGATATAACGCTTTGAGTGAAATATTGTTTCACTGTTTGCTAACAACTCATTCATGACCTATCAGTTGTATATGTTCCACATGAAGTGCCATAGGCACTTCATTTATATATGGCAGTGCATTCCACACACAGAAAATAGGAGACATTAATGTGTGATGTTATAATTCAGTCAGGATTTGGTATAATCCCACAGGGGCCACCTGATTAGAAAGGAGGATTCAAGACATTAATGATTGTCAGGGGTACCAGATTCCTAAATGTGGAATCATATTGCAGTGTGGGTTGGCAATTTAAACGAAGTGACATTGAGCCATTAACTTGGAGGACAAACAATAAAAGACTGTGCGCCTTTGTATAAATGTGGCTGTGCGGTCAAAAAGTAGCAGTAATTCCATTACTGACACTTTATTTGGTAGCATTCAGCTAGAGGTAAATGATCCACTTGAATGCCACTTGAAGTCTAGATTATGGGACCAACACCGCCATACAACCATTCAGAATCCTCTGGTAAGTCCAATGATACCAAGCAGAGGTAACATTAACTGATTTTAGCTGTAATTCCTGCATTTATTGTCAAATCACTGACAAACTTGTCAGTAAGTAGAGTCAGCATTCACAAGGAGGGGAATTTAGTACAATATAGGGTTATAGATACTATTTCATACTAAATCTGGAGTGTGCTTTGCTCTCTCTATATATTACATGGCCACGCTAGTGGCCATGTACTTATGGTTAAATTAAGTTGCAGTTTCCTTAGGAAGAGCACTTTTTGGGCGGCTTATAACTTCGCTCTCCCTGGACGAATCCTCACCAAACTTTGCAAAAAAAGGGGGGGCAAAGTTACAAGTGGGGTCCCAAAACTTCTTTTTTCCCATAGACTGAATGGGGAAAAAACTTTGCTCAGCCCAAACTGCTGGACGGATTTTCACCAAATTTGGACCAGGAGCAGCGGCTTGGCCCCGAAAGCGTGCTTTTGCAAATTTGGGGAAAATCTGTCCAGTAGTTTTTTTTTAAATGACCAAAAAGTAGGTCATAAAAAATTAGTGATATCTGTGTTCGGTCCGCGGACACACTTCTCTGTTCGCTCCACGGACAATGTTCTGATTGGCCGATCGGCTTACGTCATGTCTGCCATATGGCCATGTTCCCAAGACTCTATGCCCTGCCACAACCACCGCAGCATATCACACTCATAGTGGCTTATAATGTTGGGAATCCAAAAACAAATTTATAAGGAACAAAGTTAAAAGCCACTATGGGTGTGATATGCTGCGCTGGTTGTACTTATTATAATATACTTACTGTTTGGTTTAGTAACTGGAGTCTATGCATTTCTTGTTCATTTCTGTGATAAAAGAAAAGATCATGTTAGTATTGGTATTTTGTAACGACTTATAACATTGAATAATCATTTTTTTTTTTACCCTCATATTTAGTAGATTACAAACGAGTGGACTGTGCAATTTGCTCAGTTTCTGAGTTTGTTGCTAAAATCATTGGGTCTGTGGGAGCAAAAAAAATCCATGTTGGATTAAAAAAAAAACTTTTTTTGTTATGCTACAGTCTATTTGTTTGTTTCTTTTCAGTGTTCACTTGTTGTTTCTGGCTAATGCTCTATATATTGGCTTGTTGCAGATTTTTGGAGCAGTTAGATATCATTTATTTGTTCGGATATTGTAAAGTTTTGGAGCAGTTAGATACCAGTTGGCGTATTCTAACTGTCTATTTGTTTATATATTTTATTGGTATTGATTTATCTGTTTGAATATTGTAAAATTTTGGGGCAGTTAGATACCAATTGGCGTACTCTAACTGTATATTTTTTTATATAATTTAGTGGTATTCATTTATCAGTTTAGATATTGTAAAATTTTGGGTTAGTTACATACCAGTTGGTGTATTCTAACTACCTATTTTTGCTCTAATTTAGTGGTATTCATTTATCTGATTAGTTGTTGTAGAATCTTTGGGCAGTTAGATACCTGTTGGAATATTCTAACAGTTTATATTTTTTTACTACAAGTTTAGTTAAGGTTTAAGTACAGTTTAGTTAATACATTTTGGTTTTAAGAACATTAAATAAGCGTTTGAAAGATTTGCTGGTAATCTCTGCTTTAGAGTAATGGTACTATCATTACATTCAAACCATCCACATTTCTTTTTTATATATGCAGTGTAGTGACCTGAATTGGTTGTGGCTCCTGCGTGGTAGATTATACCTATTGTTGTGAAGGTTTTCTTACCAAGTGATACATGACCATGTGTGAATCCAGTCAGCTTGCAGTTGTTTTTGGTACCATCTGCATTGTAACGTAGAAGCATTAGTATTACGTATTTACTATGTGTTTGTATTAGTAAGGTGGAGCGATTATCCGAATTGCAGGTAGTACATAATCTACCATGGTTTGCATTTTGTACAAGTTGCTGAAATGGAATGGATTCACAATTAGGTATTGATATATATATGAAGTGTTCATTGGGGATTTGTTCTTGTGTCACATTGTTGCAGAGAGTGCATGTATGTTTCCACATGTATGAAATCTGGAAGATTTCATTTATAGGTATGTTTTTATTTTCCAGTACTTGTAGTAAGTACATTAGAAATTCTTGTGGATCTTCCTGTGAGTTTAGAGTGAATTTCACCATTCCAGCACAGTAGACCAATTCTTGTCTTATTCCATAAACACTATCAGGCCGATTCATGGAATAATTGGCGCGGCGCAAGTGGCCAAAAACGTGCGATTCGCAGTGGAATAGCGAAAATCGCAGTGCAAGTGCGAAAATCGCACGAAAAGCAGCGCACATCGATTCATGGAAGGCTGTGCGCGAGAAAACCATCGATGTGCGCTAAAAAAGTGCACGGCGCACGTTGGCTCACAGGCCATCTAACGGCGTGTGCCAGGTCCCATGAAAATCGCACAGGCCACAGCGAAAATCGCACATAGCGCGGCGCACACAACAAAAGTAGGCGGAACACGGGGCGTAACACTCGGAATGGGGAACAACTTGCCAAAATGTGGGCGTCACGGGGGGAAGTACAGGGTGCAAGTGCGAGGAACGCCCACACGCTCGCCTACAACACGTATTCATGGAATCGAATAGGGCAAAAAAGCGCACGGTCAAACCAGCGCACAGGCACAAACACGACCGCCACAAGAAAGCAGGCGGTAGCGTCTCAGCGCCTGTAATAAATGTGCGCCAAAAGGTGCGCCAACAAATAGCACCTATATACAGCCATGATGAATGTCCTATACTGTGGCCCTCCAGGACAAATGACGTGCAAAGGGGTACCCACAAACACGGACACCCGCTGACTGAAAAATAACGTGTACGTGTATACCAGGGTGCGCGGGAACTTTCACACGCAATTTGGCTAGGTACGTGGATCTCAGGGGTGCGCGGAAGTCCCACACGCGATTTGGCTGGGTACGTGGATCTCAGGGGTGCGCGGGAAGTCCCACACGCGATTTGGCAGGGTACGTGCGCAGGAATTTACACACGCGACTTGGCTGGGTACGTGGATCTCAGGGGTGCGCGGGAAGTCCCACACGCGATTTGGCAGGGTACGTGGATTTCAGGGTTGCGCGGGAAGTTCCACACGCGATTTGGCCGGGTACGTGCGTGGGATCTCAGGGGTGCGCGGGAAGTCTCACATGCAATTTGGCAGGGTACGTGGATTTCAGGGGTGCGCGGGAAGTTCCACACGCGATTTGGCCGGGTACATGCGCGGGAATTTACACACGCGACTTGGCTGGGTACGTGGATCTCAGGGGTGCGCGGGAAGTCTCACACGCGATTTGGCAGGGTACGTGTATTTCAGGGGTGCGCGGGAAGTTCCACACGCGATTTGGCCGGGTACGTGCATGGGAATTCACACACGCGATTTGGCTAGGTATGTGGATCTCAGGGGTGCACGGGAAGTCTCACACACGATTTGGCAGGGTAGCACCACCAGGCCACCACTCATGTCCAACTCATGTCTCCCACCACCCCCACCCCCCAACCACCATGGGCATCCCCCACCAGGCCCCCACTCATGTCTCCCACCCCCCAGCAGTGCAGGGGCAGCACCGCCAGGCCCCCACTTATGGCCCCTATCGCCCCCACCCACCAGCCACCATGGGCATCCCCCACCAGGCCCCCACTCATGTCTCCCACCCACCCCCACCCCCCAGCCACCATGGGCAGCCCCCAACAGGGCCCCACTCATGTCTCCCACCACCCCCACCCCCCAGCAGTGTGGGGCACCCTCCACCAGGCCACCACTCATGTCTCCCACCACCCCCACCCCCCAGCAGTGCAGGGGCAGCACCACCAGGCCCCCACTCATGTCCAACTCATGTCTCCCACCACCCCCACCCCCCAGCATCCAGGGGCACCTTCCACCAGGCCACCACCCATGTCTCCCACCACCCCCACCCCCCAGCAGTGCAGGGGCAGCACCACCAGGCCCCCACTCATGTCCAACTCATGTCTCCCACCACCCCCACCCCCCCAGCATCCAGGGGCACCCTCCACCAGGCCCCCACTTATGTCTCCCACCACCCCCACCCCCCAGCCACCATGGCCATCCCCCACCAGGCCCCCACTCATGTCTCCCACCACCCCCACCCCCAGCCACCATGGGCATCGCCCACCAGGCCCCCACTCATGTCTCCCACCACCCCCACCCCCCAGCATCCATGGGCACCCTCCACCAGGCCCCCACTCATGTCTCCCACCACCACCACCCCCCAGCTACCATGGGCATCCCCACCAGGCCCCCACTCATGTCTCCCACTACCCCCACCCCCCAGCCACCATGGGCATCCCCCACCAGGCCCCCACTCATGTCTCCCACCCACCCCCACCCCCCAGCCACCATGGGCAGCCCCCACCAGGCCCCCACTCATGTCTCCCTCCACCCCCACCCCCTAGCAGCGCAGGGGCAGCACCACCAGGCCCCCACTCATGTCCAACTCATGTCTCCCACCACCCCCACCCCCCCAGCATCCAGGGGCACCCTCCACCAGGCCCCCACTCATGTCTCCCACCACCCCCACCCCCAGCCACCATGGGCATCCCCCACCAGGCCCCCACTCATGTCTCCCACCACCCCCACCCCCCAGCAGTGCAGGGGCAGCACCACCAGGCCCCCACTCATGTCCAACTCATGTCTCCCACCACCCCCACCCCCCCAGCATCCAGGGGCACCCTCCACCAGGCCCCCACTCATGTCTCCCACCACCCCCACCCCCCAGCCACCATGGGCATCCCCCACCAGGCCCCCACTCATGTCTCCCACCATCCCCACCCCCCAGCCACCATGGGCATCCCACACCAGGCCCCCACTCATGTCTCCCACCACCCCCACCCCCCCAGCCACCATGGGCAGCCCCCACCAGGCCCCCACTCATGTCTCCCACCACCCCCACCCCCCAGCATCCAGGGGCACCCTCCACCAGGCCCCCACTCATGTCCCCCTGCACCCAGGTCCTCACAATCCCCAATCATGTGCGTTATGGTCAGCCTCCACAGCCAAAAGGCCCTACCAAGTAACCCATTCACCCCCAAAGTTCATAAAGCAAATGAACCCATGTCCGTCACACACAATGGTTGCAAATGAATGGGAAAACACCCAACATGACATGCATGAAACCAATGAGATGATACCACACAGTGAAGTATGAAAACAAAATTGTATTAAAAAAAATTGAATGCAAATGAAATGAAACAAACTACAATGGCAATGAAAAAAAGATAAGCTGCATGTCCGTCCAAAAAAATCAAAACTACAAATCCAAATCCAAAAAAATGTTGTTCAAAGTCACATTAAAAATAAAATCAATCCGAGAGAGAAAAATAAATGCAAAGACCATTGCTCCATGGAGAATAAATAAAAAATAAAAAAATAAAACAATCCAATGAAGAACTATGTACAAAACATCCAAGGGTCCATGAGCACAACTGAACAAAGGAAACCTACAAAAAACCCTAACTAAAATCCAACTATATACAAAAAGTGGAGCAGTGTCCGTCGACTCCAAATCATAAGAAGAAACAAAGGAAACCTAAAACTAAAGAACTATATACAAAGGCGTCGGGCAAGTCCAGCGGCTCACTCCGTGGTGTTCCGGACCAGGGCATCATCAAACTCCTCGTCTATGTCCCGGAGGCGGTCCTGTTCCATGGCCCTGAGGGTCCGCAGGGACGACGCCATCTGCTCCTCCAACCCCCTGCGGATTGCCTCGAGGCACTCGGCCCGCCTCAGGGCCCTCTGCATGGAGTTCTCCGCCCTGACCATCGTGAGCCGCGCCTCTTCCGCCCGCCGCCGCTCCGCACCTATCTGCTGGCCCAACCGCAGCCACACGGAAGACACTTTCTGTCCTGGGTCCTCCTACCCTCCGGCCGATGCCTGCCCCTCCGATGTTGATGGCCCCGAGCCATGATGCCTCCCACGTTGACTCTGCTGCTGCCTCCGACGCAACTGCCTCTGCCAGCACGACGGCATCCAGGCTGATGGAATCCACCGACGCCGTCGTGCACGTGCCCTGCCTGATGATGCCGGCACATCCTCCATCTGCTGGGGTACAGTTGCTGTGGTGTCCACCCCTGCTGGACCTCCGACTCCCGACTGTGGCAGGGATGGGATCCCCACCGAGCTGGCTGCATTGGTCAGGGCAGGTCCACAGGGGACCCTGGTGGCATCTGGGCCGGAAGACGGCAAGGAGAACGACCGGCGTATAGCCTCCACAGAGGAGGAGAGGGCCGCCAGATTGGCCGACACATGCAGGAAACCCCCGAACATGGAAGATCCCAATTGGGCCACGTCGGCACGGTGCTCTTCGTGATGATGTGCGTGCTCCTCCCGGGAAGCACGCACGTCATCACGAATTGCACCCGCGCGCATCGTGACTCCAATCAGGACCTTCTCCATACGGACACGGGTCCCCTCGTCCGCAGGTGGAGGGGAGTCAGGTGACATGGACATCCCCTCTACCTGCGGATGGGCCTGGGACGGGGCATCCCTGCTGGTGCACGGTGGTGCACTCACAGGGTCAGGGACAGCGACATGCACAGGCCCCTCCACGGTGACCTGTGCTGCCTCCTGCCCCTGCCCCTGGACTGCACCACTTGCACCAGCAGGGATGCCCCCACCAGGCCCCATGTGTGCCTCAGTGGCGGCCTCCTCCTCTGTGGAAACCACCAACCTGGATGGCTCCTCACCGTCTTCCGCCGTAGCAGGCCCCTGTGGGGGCTCACCCACCCCTTCCGCTGCAGCCGTGGGGGCATCCCCACCGCCTTGCTCCACAGCTCCGTCTCCGCCCTCTTCTTCACTAGCCGCTGCGTAGAGGGAGACATAGAACACAAGCATCAGGGTACTGTTCAATGGTCCCCTAGACAGGAAGCAATAGCAGATGAGTACCACTGTCAAAGTACACTTCCATCATGTCCCTCCACAACACATGGGTCAGTCCAGGCAAAACACACACAGTAACAGGCATGGTGCATGCCATGGACATTTCCATACATGTCCAATGGACTCTTGAAACATACAATGATATGGAACTCACATGCATCATTGGTCATGCCTATCACATGCACACACTTCACCTCAGTCACATCTATCTGGCCTCATACACCCCAAACACAGCGGATACAAGGGTAACTAGGCTGCATCAGTGAATCTGTGCATTGTCACACACATGTGTCATGCATCCATGGCATTCATAAGTCACAGACACGCAGGTCAGGCACACAGACATGGCTACCATATATGTACCTGTCATCAGCACCCATCCCTCACCCCCACCCATGTCCAGGAACAGAGACTGGCATGCTCTCATGTGTAAAATCTGCATAGGGCTCCCCATGTGGCATTTAAACACATGCAACAACCATGTGGTTCACACATCACTGGTCGCACATGCATTACCATGATGTCCCTGCACACATACATGCATACATGGCCTATGTCACACATACAGGCAAGTGTCAGACAACCAGCACACCGCAACATGCCCTGTCTCACACAGCAATGCTTGGACACTTACCGCTGAATCCAGACGGGTCTCCCTCTCAAGGATCTGGGCGTGGAGCGCTGGGCGTACGTGTTCCAGGACCCTCATCTGGATGGAACTCATGCGGCCCCGGCCCCCCTCCACGAGGCGCCGGGCCTTCACGAGGGTCCTGGACCTCAAGTCCTCCCAGCGCTTCTTGATCTTCTGGACGTCGCGGGTTGCCACCCCCTCCGCGTTGATGGCAACCACACAGTCGGCCCAGATCCTCTCCTGTCCTTCCTTGCTGGCACGGGACGATCCAAAGAGGGCATCATACTGCCCCAGGACATGCTCTACCAGGACACCAACTTCGGTGGCAGTGAAGCTGGTGCCCCTCTGCCCCTATGGCCTGGGGTTGCCACTGGTGCCAGAGGTGGAAGTGCCCGACATGGCAACCCCAGAGGCAGGAGTGGGTGGGCAACTGGGTCCTGGGGCTGGGCTGTGGAGCGATGTTATCCCAGTCGGGAGTCTTCTGTTCCAGCAGGGGTGGACACAGCAACTGGACCCCTGCAGATGGCTGATGTGCAGGCACCAAATGGCCGGGCACGGTGGCAGCAGGCAGGCAGGCAGGCAGGCAGGCAGCAGCAGATGGCACGTGGGAGGCTGCTCGGGGCACTGCAGGGCAGTAATTCAGGCCTTAAGGGCAGGAGCGTGGTCTTCCGTGTGTTTTCGCGTGGCCAGCTTGATACGGAGTGATTTGGCACGTGAAAATCCTGCACGTCAGCGTGAAATTCGATGAAAGGCCCTTAGCGCGTAAGCGCGTCAGCACGCATACGCGATTCTATTGGACCAAAGGCCCTCAGCGCGTAAGCGCGTCTGTGACGTGACCCGCACGGGTGTTTCCCTCATAGCACGTGATGACGGAGCACACGCGGAAAGACTGCACGTCAGAGTGTCATCGCGTGTAATTGGACAAAAGTGCGCGTACACGCGATTGGCCTATGTACGTGTATTTCAGGGGTGCGCGGGCACTTACACACGCGAGTACATCAGCGCACGTGTATACCGGGGTGCGCGGGAATTTCCACACGCTATTGGCCTGGGTACTGGATTTCAGGGGTGCGCGGGAAGTTTCACACGTGAGTACATCAGCGCACGTGTATACCGGGGTGCGCGGGAATTTCCACACGCTATTGGCCTGGGTACTGGATTTCAGGGGTGCGAGGGAAGTTTCACACGCTCGCCTACAACACGCGCAAAGAAACACGTACGCCAGTAGGAAGCAGGCATACGTCGACCCACGACGCATAAATTTGCGCGCAAACAAAATAACAAGCTCAGACGCCAGGATGAATATACCGTTCCTAGCAGCAGTGGCCGTGGGCTACCAAAGGAGGAGGAGGAGGATAGTCAGGGCCAGAATATTCACACCCAGAACCAGCCTTTTCGGGATGCCTGATGACCAGGTGTATGGGAGGTACAGGTTTCTACCACACATAATACTGGACCTGGTGAGTGAGTGGGAGGATGACCTCACATCACCCACCCTGTGCTCCCAAGCACTCAGCCCCCTGGAGAAGGTCCTCAATGTACTGCACTTCTTAGCCACTGGATCATTTCAGCGGACAAGTGCCATAGTGGGTGGGGTGTCACAGACCATGCAGTCACGCTGCCTACACCAGGTCTTGAACATCATCACTGCATGCCCATCAGTCCACAGGCACATATACCTGCCCAGAACACCTGCAGAAAGGCATGCTGCCGCCCTGGATTTTTACAGTGTGGCACGATTCCCCAAAGTGCTAGGTGCCATCGACTGCACCCATGTGGCTCTACGTCCCCCCAGGGCATCTGAGCACATCTATAGGAACCGCAAGCACTGGCATTCCATCAACGTGCAGGTAGTATGTAATGCCAAGGGAATCATCACCTCAGTATATGCCAACTATCCCGGGTCCACCCACGACAGCTTCATTTACCGAATGTCCACCCTAAGCCGGGACCTAGAAGCTGGGCGGCATGGCGATACATGGCTGCTTGGTGAGTATGAATGCCACTGCACATGCATGCATGTCAGATACTGAGCAAGGTCACAACCCCACCAATGATACCAATCACCACCTCCACAGGGGACAGTGCCTATCCTCTCAGCCCCCACATGATGACGCCAATTCGGAACCCCACCACGCCACCTGAGGTAAGATATAACACAGCCCACATTGCAACCCGGGGCACAGTGGAGCGCACATTCGGAGTGCTTAAGTCACGCTTTCGCTCCCTTGACCGCTCTGGCGGGCAGCTGTTATACGCTCCCCCAGTAGTGTGCAGGATCATAGTGGCAGCATGTGTCCTGCACAACGTTGCAACACGCCGGGGCCTGGCCGTGGACATGGTGGTGGCCCCACATCCCCAACCACATGCACGGCCGCTGCGCATGGGAGGGGAAAGGGCACGGGGGAGGCAGCCCGTACACAGTTAGTGGCTAATTACTTCACATAGAAATCACACCCCTGTGGAGTGCACACTTCCCTGGCACATACCATCTGACAATCAATGATGACTCAACCTGACACTGATCCTGAATGTCTGGAGAATCAACCGTCAAAACCATATCAGCCTGAGATTGTTCACCTGGAAGTGTTACAATGTGTGCATCCCTACCTACACAGACACCACCAATGCAGTTTCGTGAAAAAACACATTCATGCAGCTAAAATGAATACCCACTTGCAAAATGCAACATGAGGACAGTGCCATGTCACCCAACCCATCCCCAGCACCGCCACACGACACACCGTGCCATGTCATGCTATGTGCAGGTAAACAAAGTAATCCCCACAACATGACACAAGTGTCACAATGTACAGTGTCCCTAATTGAAACTCGCGACACCTGAAATGCTCACAGTAATGCAGGACCAACAACACACTTGAGCAGGTATTTAGCAATAACACTTATCAGCCACTGACCCTCAAAACTACCATTAACATGACATTACGAATGTAAGGAATTAGTAGTCTCACCACCTGGAAATGCCTGCACTCCCACCACTTCCAACTGTACAGTGTTACCGCCATGTAGAGTTGAAGGTGCACTGCTGCCAACATGGACCCCATCTCCAAAGTAGAGGGCCTTGTGTAGACATGAGGAAAGGACCTGCAAATTAGGAGGTAGGCACGGATGATGAGTTACACATCAATGCAACATGCAGTGTACAACACAACAGCAATATGCACTAGGAATGTATACACAGTATTGACTAGACTACCCACACATGTAGTGGGAGTCCAATGTCACCATGTACGTCAATGTCACTTGGGCACACCCTTTGCAAGCCCATGGAAACGGGAAGCAGGAGGGGTGTGTGTGACAAAAACCCAAGCATCTGAACCAAATACATGACAAGCCTGCATGTGCCCAGCCACAATGCAGCGTATGCCCACAGGAGCCACAAAAGGCAACACATTGTCCCAAAAAAAATAAAAATAAAGAAAAAAAATAAATAAATAAAAAAATAAATAAATAAAAAATGGCCATTAATGGGCCCGGGGGGGGGGTTGGGGAGGCCACCCAGGAGGTCCGAGGACAGGGTGCACACCAATACCCACCTGTGTGGATCTTGGGAAAAAAAAACACCTCCATGGGCTCATGGCCCACACGGCTACCCTATTGTGGGAGTATCACTGCTGTCGCTATTATCACCCTGTGCAGCTGCATCCGGAGGTGGTTGCCCTATGGGAGGCAGCCCACGCAAGGCCCTAGTCTGTTCCTCCATGGCTGCGGGTGTGGTAGGTCTCGTTCTGGAGGATGAGTGTGCGGAGGTCCCCATGCAACAACTCACGGGATGCCCGGACCTCCGCCCTAGTTGCCTGCATCTCAGCTGAGAGCGTACGGGTGAGACGCTCCAGCTGCTGTTCTGTCCTTCGGTTTGTTGAAGCCTCAAGCTCAACAAGAGTCGTCCTGAGGTGAAGGAGCTCCTGCCTCAGGGCTTCCCTGTGGCCATGGGACTCTATGGAGATGGCTTCCTGCAGTGTCGCCAGTGCCGCCCGCCTGTCCCTGTTGGACGCCAACATGTCCTCCCTGTGTGACTGGCAGATGGAGTCGGTTGCCTGCTGTAGTCGCTCCATCAGCCTTTCGGGGGGACAATGGAAGTGGCCACCCTATCCATGGCCTGAGCCATCATCTCTGATGATGCTGCCTGTTGGGTTGCCATACCGTAAATGGATTGCTCCCATGCGGTATTGCCAGGTGGCGTACGGCCACCACGTCGGCGGGCACCACACCTGTCTGGGGCAAGGTGAACTGCACCTTGCTGTGCCGGCACTGCCTGAGGCTGCAGGACTGCATTCCCCCTCTGATCTGCTGGCCCAGGAACAGGATCAGATATCGCGGAGTGTGACCCTGCATCCGTAACCACCAAAGGCGTAGCTGCCAACACTGACATCCCCATTGAGGGTTCTGACCCTGGTGCAGGTGGGTGGGACAGAACAGAATCCCTCCCAGGAACACTCACCTGCGACGGCATGTAGGTCTCATCATCCGAATCAACACCTGAGTACAGCTCGGGGGAGGTGCAGCTAGAGACACCCCTTGAGAGCACGACCTGCAGCAGTTGTGGGTTCTCACCCACCACCACACCACGCCCCTCACTGGTGGTCGGTCGGCCCTCGGACCCCTCCTGGGTCTGCACCATCTCCACAACCCCAGCAGTATCAGGTGCATCTTCCCCTGCAAAGACATAAAAGCAAACAAATGGAAACAGGCATTAGCACCATGGCACACAATGAGGGCTGAGAAGCAAGAGAACCAGTACTTGATTGACACATGTCCCACATGACTAAAACCCTCCCATGCATGCACCCTCACTGCGTATGAAGGGCAGGCAAATGGCACACACTGATGACACCAAGATGGAAGATGAACACATTTTCTGCATGCTGCCTGGCAGTGGCATCACACATTGGCCTGTGATTGCCAGGTGAAATACACATGCCATCACACAGATGGCATGTACCATTGCTATTGAGTGAAGATGGAGAGGAGGGCAGCACTTATTCATTCAGTCCAGTTCCCGCATGTATTAGCTTTTCTAATTCAAACAGGTCTGATTTTTCACCTGGAGCTGCCAGTCCAAAATGGTCCTATTGCACAGGGACATGTGTGAACAAATGATATCCAGGTAAGAAAGTCACTCCACTTTACCACAGCCATGTCAGACATGTGACTAGAGGACTGAGAAATGCCTAGTAAAAGTGGTGGAATGCAAACAATCTGCCTGAATGAACAGAGAAAAATAAGCAACAATGTTGTGGCAAGGTGACACTTCAAGGGCAACTGGCGTGCTGTTGGGCTAGATGTCTACTGTTGGCAGAAGGGATACTGCTATGGCCAAATGCTGCTGCGCAGAATGTATTGCATGAAGCACATGGGTGACCCAAACGACTCAGGCGCACACACCCTCACCTGGCACACAAACAGAAGCCCTCACACACACACCATGCACATGGATGACACACACATGCATGTGCACTCACCGGACAATGCCTCATAATCAGGCAGATCTCCCACGCCTTGGATCTGTTCCTCCGTGACGTAGGTCCCAGCGACTGACTCATGTGGAGTGAGTTCCATGTCTTCTACTGGAGACCCACCTCCAGTCACTAGAGTTGCGGCATGACTTGAGGCCAGCTTATTCTTTGCCCTGCGCTTTAGGTAATTCCAGCGCTTATAGCAATCATTGGCTGTGCGCCTCACGATTCCAAGGGCACTTACGATGTCCGCAACGGTCTGCCAGTGTGCCTGGCGTTGTGCAGGTGTGGTCTTGGATCCTGCAACAATGACCATCTCGTTATCATGTGCGGACACATACTCGACAAGTGCATTCAGTTCGGCATCCGTGAAGCTGGGCTTCCTCGACGGGCCGGACTGTGTAGCCGTGTCTGGGGCATCAGCCTGTGCCGGACGAGCACTCTTCCTCTTCCGCTTGGAAGGTGGTGGTGATCCTGAGTGTCCTGCGCTGCTCTGGACACTAGGGGCAGGAGCCCTGGTGGACTCTGTATCAGGAGTGTGGGATTGCACACTCAGCATGGGAGTTGGTGCAGGCATTGGCTCAAGTGTAATGGTGTCAGGGGGAATGTCAGCAGGATGGACTAGGACCGACACTGTCCTGGCTGGGTGTGTGAGAGCTGGGGTGGATGGAGCCGCAGCTGCCCCTGCAGCCTCTCCACCCTGCCTACTTGGGGCAGCAGATGACCTTGCTGCCCCTGATCCACGTGGCCTGATGACATCAACGTGCACCAGCGCACGTGTCATAGGCCTGCTGACCTGGAAGTCAGCCATGGAGTCAGCCATGTCTGGTGCCACAATGGGCTGGTCCAACAAGGGCTGAGCATGGATGGTGTCAGCCACATCAGCCTCAACCGGGGGGGGGGATTATAGGTGCCCTTGACTGGACCTCCACACATGGGGGGACAGGGTCACCCTGCAAGTAATGACCACGTCCCCTACCGGATCCACCACGGCCACCACTTGTGGCTCGTCCACCTTTGCCACCCTTACGGAATCCTCGCCTCCCAACCATGGCACTGATGTTAATGTGCATATGGGAGTGGCTGTGAGCTATTGTCCTGGGCAATTGGGGGTCAAAGGGGTTGGGTACCAGATGGTAATTGTACCCTAGTGCTCTAGCAAGGCTGAATGTGACCCCTGGGGAAAGATGACGGGTCACGCAATGCACAGGAAGCCCAAAAAAGGGAGATGACGTGCACGCAACCCCTCCTAGACCACGTGTGCGGAAAAAAAAACCTGCACTACGCTGTGGCACCCAGTAACACAAGAATGAACATATGCGTGTCACACGCAGCCTAGAATGACCTCTGAAGGGGTAGGCTACACACGGGGCAAGCATAGATGTTAGATACGTGCGTGACTCACTGTCTGCCAGGAAAAAGAGTGTGAAAAAGAAGCGCGTTTGGTTGGCAACACCCCCGCCAAAAGAAGATTTGTACGCTGTCTGAGGAGACAGGACAACAGTAGAAGGGAACACTGTTTAAGGGAACAGGCCCAGGAAAACCAGAAAAAGAGAAAAAAGAGAAAAAGCTGTCAGAGGTAACAGGGAGTACGAACTTGAAACGCCGTGAAGTAAATCACGTGTGAAACGACAAGAAGTACAGAATTCACCCACTCGCTCTCTACGAAAAGCACGTACAAGGAAATGGTGTTCTACACGTACCTTTTATGCAGGCCCACACGTCCAGCGTCACTTCCGCGTGTACGCGCTAGGGCCATTTCCACCAATTACAGCTTTGTCACTTCCGCGTGTACCCGCTGTATCCACCAATTACACACTTTGTCACTTCCGCGGGTACGTGATATTTCCACCAATTACACGCTTTGTCACTTCCGCGTGTACGCGCTTTTTCCACCATTTACACGCTTTGTCACTTCCGCGTGTATGCGCTTTTTCCACCAATTACACGCTTTGTCACTTCCGCGTGTACGCGCTATTTCCACCAATTACACGCTTTGACACTGGGACGTGTCTTTCATTTTTTTAACACGCAACATTTCAAACGTGTGCCATATTCAACGTGCACGTGACTTCATAGACCTGCATAGGCTGGTGGCCTTTGGGCCAATGAATGTACAGACGTGTGCTGACGCGCTTACGCGCTAAGGGCCTTTCCTCGAATTACACGCAGGCGTGCAGGATTTTCACGTGCAAAATCACTCCGTATCAAGCTGGCCACGCGTTCACACACAGAAGACCACGCTCCTGCCCAGAAGGCCGAATTACTGCCCCCCAGAGCCTGAGCACGCTCTCACCTGCCATCTGCTGCTGCCTGACTGCCTGCTGCCCACGTGCCCTGCCATTTGCTGCCTGCACATCAGCCAGGGGTGCTGTTGCTGTCACCACCCCTGCTGGAACCGAAGACTCCCGACTGCTTTTCCATCGCCCCACAGCCCAGCCCCAGGACCCAGTTGCCCACCCACTCCTGCCTCTGGGGTTGCCATGTCGGGCACTTCCACATCTGGCACCAGTGGCAACCCCCGGCCAAGGAGGCAGAGGGGCACCAGCTTCACTGCCACCGAAGTTGGTGTCCTGGTGGAGCATGTCCTGGGGCAGTATGAAGCCCTCTTCGGAAGGTTGCGCGCCGACAAGGAAGGACGGACTCGGATCTGGATGGACATCGTGACTGCCATCAACGCGGAGGAGGTGGCAGTCCGCGACTACGAACGTGTCAGGAAGTGCTGGGAGGACTTCAGGTCCAGGACCCTCAACAAGGCGCGGTGCCTCCTGAGGGCAGCGGATGCTAAGGGGCGCCGGGGCCACTTGTCGGAAGATCAGATGAGGGTCCTGGAACGCATATCCCCAGCGCTCCACGTCCAGGTCCTTGAGAGGCAGACCCGCCTGGAGTCGAGCGGTAAGTGTACGTGCATACTGATTGTAAGCTGTGCGTGTGGTGTGCCAGGAGTGTGCAGGTTAAACATGTATTATTATGTGGGCAAGTAGGGGGGGTGTACAGGGCCGTGAGGGTGACACATGCGAGGGTTCTCATGTGTGACACATGGATGGTGCTTGTGTGTGTGGGCTTGCATGGCACAGGATGTGGAGGAATGATTGTCAGGTGTGACATGGATGTCGATCGGAACACTGCGACAGTTGGCGGAGGTGTACACATGCATGCAAGTTTGGTGGTGTGTGTGCATGTGTAGTGTACTCCCTATGTTGCATGTGATGTGTGGATGACCTTTGGCTGCTCATGCTGTTGTATGTGAATGGATGGTGCTGGCTGTTGCAATATGCCTGTGGTATGGCTCATGTGTGCAAGTTGAAATGACATGTGTGTTGGGTATTGTGATGCCATGTCTGAGGTTTACCAATGCCACTCATGTATGACTGTCATGTGTGTATGAGTCCATTGGACAGTGCCCTGATGCCTGTGTTTTCTTTCTCCCTGTCTGCAGCATCAACTGATGAAGAGGGCAGAGAAGGTGCTGTGGAGCACAGCGGCAGGGGTCGCACCACCAGCCGGAGACGCAAGGCCCGGATCCCTTCCCAGGTTCTGATCTCGTCGGGGAGTGAGGAGTATGGTGCCGTGTCCCAGGCCGCAGCTGCCGAGGGGAGGTCCAAGAGGTGGAGGTTGGAGTTGGACTCCTCGGCAGCAGAAGGGGCAGCTGGGACCCCACAGGGCCCAATGGAGGAAGGTGGCACGGAGTCATCCAGGTTGGTGGCGGGTTTGGAGGAGGATGAGGCCGTGCAAGCGACAGAGGCGGGGTCTGGAGGTGGGGATTCCACCTCCGCGGAGGTGCCTGTGTGCAATCCTGTCCCTGCTCCTGTCACTGCATCATCTTGCACCAGCGGGGATGCCTACCTCCAGACCCGTTCTCAGGGAGGGGATTGGCTTACAACACCTGGCCTTCCTCTCCCTGCGGATGTGGCTATCCTGCACCAGGTTGAGCCTGTCCAGGGTGGGGTGGCGTTGCGTCAACGGGCCATGCGAGCTGACCTGCAGTCTTTTCATGATGAGTCTGCAAGTCTTCTTGCATGGCTCGTTGACTGCGTTGACCCACTGGGACAGCTCACCAGGGCTGGATTCCTCCGTTTCCTGGACCTTGTTCCGACCCCCTCCTCCACGGAACCCCCTATGCCCCAGTCGTCCTCCATGCCATCTTCCCACCCATGTGTCACCTGGGTGCCCTGTGGAGCTGCCTCCGACCGTGCGGCCAGGCTGGTGGACAACAGATCCCTGCCACAGTCGGGAGTCGGAGGTCCAGCAGATAGGTGCGGAGTGGCGGCGGGCTGAAGAGGCGCGGCTCACGATGGTCAGGGCGGAGAACTCCATGCGGAGGGCCCTGAGGCGGGCCGAGTGCCTCGAGGCAATCCGCAGGGAGTTGGGGGTGAACTTGTCGGCCTCCCTGTGGACCCTCGGGGCCATGGAACAGGACCGCCTCCGGGACATAGACGAGGAGTTCGATGAGGCCCGGAACACCACTAAGTGAGCCGCTGGACTGGCCCGCCGCCATTGTATATAGTTATTTAGTGATAGGTTTCCTTTATAGTTTATTTTTATTTGGAGTCGACGGACACTGCTCCACCTTTTGTATATATTTCCATTTTAGATGGTAGGTTTCATTTCTTCTGTTGGGATGATGGACCCTGAATACTTTGTACATAGTTGGACTTTGGATTTGGATATTTTTTTTACTATGGATATTTTTTTCCATGGAGCAATGGTTTTCATTTTCTTTTTTCCCTTCATTTCCTTTTTATGGACTAGAACTTTGGAAGAAAATGTTTAGGATTATCATTTATTGATTTTAATTTGAAAAGGGACAGGCAGCTTGATTTTGGTTTTTTTTTTACTTGTGTATTTTGTTTCATTTTGATTGCCATTACTGTTGTTATTAATACATTATTTGGATTTTTTCATTCTTCAATGTGTGGTTTTATCTCATTGTTTTCATGCATGTCATGATATGGGTTTTCAGGTTCACTTGCAGCCATTGTGTGTGTGTGAGACACATGTGTTGATTTACATTGTTTCCATTGGAGTAGTATCATGGGTGCATGTAATACTTGGTTGTGTCTTTGGGCTGTGGTGGCTGGCCATGAGGCCCATGCTTGAGGATTGTCAGGGCCTGTAGGCAGGGGGACATCGGTGGGAGCCTAGTGGAGGGTGCCCCTGCACTGCTGGGGGGTGGAGGTGGTGGGAGACATGGGTGGTGGCCTGCTGGTGGAGGGTGCCCCTGGATGCTGGGGGGGTGGGGGTGGTGGGAGACATGAGTTGGACATGAGTGGGGGCCTGGTGGTGCTGCCCCTGCACTGCTTGGGGGGTGGGGGGGGTGGGAGACATGAGTGGGGGCCTGGTGGGGGCTGCCCATGGTGGCTGGGGGGTGGGGGTGGGTGGGAGACATGAGTTGGGGCCTGGTGGAGTGTGCCCCTCAGTGCTGGGAGGGGGGGTGGGAGACATGAGTGGGGGCCTGGTGGAGGCTACCCCTGCACTGCTGGGGGGTGGGGGTGGTGGTAGACATGGGTGGGAGCCTGGTGGAGGCTGCCCATGGTGGCTGGGGGGTGGGGGTGGTGGGAGACATGAGTGGGGGCCTGGTAGAGGCTGCCCCTGCACTGCTGGGGGGTGGGGGTGATAGGGGACATGAGTGGGTGCCTGGTGAAGGCTGCCCATGGTGGCTGGGGGGTGGGGGTGGTGGGAGACATGAGTGGGGGCCTGGTAGAGGCTGCCCCTGCACTGCTGGGGGGTGGGGGTGATAGGGGACATGAGTGGGTGCCTGGTGAAGGCTGCCCCTGGTGGCTGGGGGGTGGGGGTGAGGGGGGACATGAGTGGGGGCCTGGTGGAGGGTGCCCCATGACTGCTGGGGGGTGGGGGTGCAAGGGGACATGAGTGGGGGCCTGGTGGAGGGTGCCCCTCAGTGCTGGGGGGGTGGGGGGTGGGAGACATGAGTGGGGGCCTGGTGAAGGCTGCCCCTGCACTGCTGGGGGGTGGGGGTGGTGGTAGACATGGGTGGGAGCCTGGTGGAGGCTGCCCATGGTGGCTGGGGGGTGGGGGTGATAGGGGACATGAGTGGGGGCCTGGTGGAGGGTGCCCCATGACTGCTGGGGGGTGGGGGTGCAAGGGGACATGAGTGGGGGCCTGGTGGAGGGTGCCCCTCAGTGCTGGGGGGGTGGGGGGTGGGAGACATGAGTGGGGGCCTGGTGGAGGGTGCCCCTCAGTGCTGGGGGGGTGGGGGCAGAGACATGAGTCGGGGCCTGGTGGAGGCTGCCCCTGCACTGCTGGGGGGTGGGGTGGGTGGGAGACATGAGTGGGGGCCTGGTGGAGGGTGCCCCTCAGTGCTGGGGGGGTGGGGGCCTGGTGGAGGCTGCCCATGGTGGCTGGGGGGTGGGGGTGGTGGTAGACATGGGTGGGAGCCTGGTGGAGGCTGCCCATGGTGGCTTGGGGGTGGGGGTGATAGGGGACATGAGTGGGGGCCTGGTGGAGGCTGCCCCTGCACTGCTGGGGGGTGGTGGTGGTGGTAGACATGGGTGGGGACCTGGTGGGGGCTGCCCATGACTGCTGGGGGGTGGGGGTGGTGGGAGACATGAGTGGGGGCCTGGTGGAGGCTGCCCCATGACTGCTGGGGGTGCAAGGGGACATGAGTGGGGGCCTGGTGGAGGGTGCCCCTCAGTGCTGGGGGGTGGGGGTGGGAGACATGAGTGGGGGCCTGGTGGAGGGTGCCCCTCAGGGGTGGGGGGTGGGAGACATGAGTGGGGACCTGGTGGGGGCTGCCCAGGGTGGCTGGGGGGTGGGGGTGCAAGGGGACATGAGTGGGGGCCTGGTGGAGGCTGCCCCGTGACTGCTGGGGGGTGGGGGTGCAAGGGGACATGAGTGGGGGCCTGGTGGAGGATGCCCCTCAGTGCTGGGGGGGTGGGGGGTGGGAGACATGAGTGGGGGCCTGGTGGAGGGTGCCCCTCAGTGCTGGGGGGCCTGGGGGGTGGGAGACATGAGTGGGGGCCTGGTGGAGGCTGCCCCTGCACTGCTGGGGGGTGGGGGTGATAGGGGACATGAGTGGGGGCCTGGTGGAGGGTGCCCCTCAGTGCTGGGGGGTGGGGGTGATAGGGGACATGAGTGGGGGCCTGGTGGTGGCTGCCCCTGCACTGCTGGGCGGTGGGGGTGGTGGGAGACATGAGTGGGGGCCTGGTGGAGTGTGCCCCTCAGTGCTGGGGGGGTGGGGGTGGGAGACATGAGTGGGGGCCTGGTGGAGGCTGCCCCTGCACTGCTGGGGGGTGGGGTGGTGGTAGACATGGATGGGAGCCTGGTGGAGGCTGCCCATGGTGGCTGGGGGGTGGGGGTGATAGGGGACATGAGTGGGGGACTGGTGGAGGGTGCCCCATGACTGCTGGGGGGTGGGGGTGCAAGGGGACATAAGTGGGGGCCTGGTGTAGGGTGCCCCTCAGTGCTGGGGGGGTGGGGGTGGGAGACATGAGTGGGGGCCTGGTGGAGGGTGCCCCTCAGTGCTGGGGGGGTGGGGGTGGGAGACATGAGTGGGGGCCTGGTGGAGGCTGCCCATGGTGGCTGGGGGGTGGTGGTAGACATGGGTGGGAGCCTGGTGGAGGCTGCCCATGGTGGCTGGGGGGTGGGGGTGATAGGGGACATGAGTGGGGGCCTGGTGGAGGCTGCCCCTGCACTGCCGGGGCGTGGTGGTGGTGGTAGACATGGGTGGGGGCCTGGTGGAGGCTGCCCATGACTGTTGGGGGGTGGGGGTGGTGGGAGACATGAGTGGGGGCCTGGTGGAGGCTGCCCCATGACTGCTGGGGGGTGGGGGCGCAAGGGGACATGAGTGGGGGCCTGGTGGAGGGTGCCCCTCAGTGCTGGGGGGGTGGGGGTGGCCGACATGAGTGGGGGCCTGGTGGAGGGTGCCCCACAGTGCTGGGGGGTGGGGGGTGGGAGACATGAGTGGGGGCCTGGTGGAGGCTGCCCCTGCACTGCAGGGGGGTGGGGTGGGTGGGAGACATGAGTGGGGGCCTGGTGGAGGGTGCCCCTCAGTGCTGGGGGGGTGGGGGGTGGGAGACATGAGTGGGGGCCTGGTGGAGGGTGCCCCTCAGTGCTGGGGGGGGTGGGGTGTGGGAGACATGAGTGGGGGCCTGGTGGAGGCTGCCCATAGTGGCGAGGGGGTGGGGGTGCAAGGGGACATGAGTGGGGGCCTGGTGGAGGCTGCCCCATGACTGCTGGGGGGTGGGGGTGCAAGGGGACATGAGTGGGGGCCTGGTGGAGGGTGCCCCTCAGTGCTGAGGGGGGTGGGGGCTGGGAGACATGAGTGGGGGCCTGATGGAGGGTGCCCCTCAGTGCTGGGGGGTGGGAGACATGAGTGGGGGCCTGGTGGAGGGTGCCCCATGACTGCTGGGGGGTGGGGGTGCAAGGGGACATGAGTGGGTGCCTGGTGGAGGGTGCCCCTCAGTGCTGGGGGGGTGTGGGGGTGGGAGACATGAGTGGGGGCCTGGTGGAGGCTGCCCCTGCACTGCTGGGGGGTGGGGGTGGTGGTAGACATGGGTGGGAGCCTGGTGGAGGCTGCCCATGGTGGCTGGGGGGTGGGGGTGGTGGGAGACATGAGTGGGGGCCTGGTGGAGGCTGCCCCTACACTGCTGGGGGTTGGGGGTGATAGGGGACATGAGTGGGTGCATGGTGGAGGCTGCCCCTGGTGGCTGGGGGGTGGGGTGATAGGTGACATGAGTGGGGGCCTGGTGGAGGGTGCCCCATGACTGCTGGGGGGTGGGGGTGCAAGGGGACATGAGTGGGGGCCTGGTGGAGGGTGCCCCTCAGTGCTGGGGGGGGTGGGGGGTGGGAGACATGAGTGGGGGCCTGGTGGAGGGTGCCCCTCAGTGCTGGGGGGGTGGGGGCAGAGACATGAGTCGGGGCCTGGTGGAGGCTGCCCCTGCACTGCTGGGGGGTGGGGTGGGTGGGAGACATGAGTGGGGGCCTGGTGGAGGGTGCCCCTCAGTGCTGGGGGGGTGGGGGCCTGGTGGAGGCTGCCCATGGTGGCTGGGGGGTGGGGGTGGTGGTAGACATGGGTGGGAGCCTGGTGGAGGCTGCCCATGGTGGCTTGGGGGTGGGGGTGATAGGGAACATGAGTGGGGGCCTGGTGGAGGCTGCCCCTGCACTGCTGGGGGGTGGTGGTGGTGGTAGACATGGGTGGGGACCTGGTGGGGGCTGCCCATGACTGCTGGGGGGTGGGGGTGGTGGGAGACATGAGTGGGGGCCTGGTGGAGGCTGCCCCATGACTGCTGGGGGTGCAAGGGGACATGAGTGGGGGCCTGGTGGAGGGTGCCCCTCAGTGCTGGGGGGTGGGGGTGGGAGACATGAGTGGGGGCCTGGTGGAGGGTGCCCCTCAGGGGTGGGGGGTGGGAGACATGAGTGGGGACCTGGTGGGGGCTGCCCAGGGTGGCTGGGGGGTGGGGGTGCAAGGGGACATGAGTGGGGGCCTGGTGGAGGCTGCCCCGTGACTGCTGGGGGGTGGGGGTGCAAGGGGACATGAGTGGGGGCCTGGTGGAGGATGCCCCTCAGTGCTGGGGGGGTGGGGGGTGGGAGACATGAGTGGGGGCCTGGTGGAGGGTGCCCCTCAGTGCTGGGGGGCCTGGGGGGTGGGAGACATGAGTGGGGGCCTGGTGGAGGCTGCCCCTGCACTGCTGGGGGGTGGGGGTGATAGGGGACATGAGTGGGGGCCTGGTGGAGGGTGCCCCTCAGTGCTGGGGGGTGGGGGTGATAGGGGACATGAGTGGGGGCCTGGTGGTGGCTGCCCCTGCACTGCTGGGCGGTGGGGGTGGTGGGAGACATGAGTGGGGGCCTGGTGGAGTGTGCCCCTCAGTGCTGGGGGGGTGGGGGTGGGAGACATGAGTGGGGGCCTGGTGGAGGCTGCCCCTGCACTGCTGGGGGGTGGGGTGGTGGTAGACATGGATGGGAGCCTGGTGGAGGCTGCCCATGGTGGCTGGGGGGTGGGGGTGATAGGGGACATGAGTGGGGGACTGGTGGAGGGTGCCCCATGACTGCTGGGGGGTGGGGGTGCAAGGGGACATAAGTGGGGGCCTGGTGTAGGGTGCCCCTCAGTGCTGGGGGGGTGGGGGTGGGAGACATGAGTGGGGGCCTGGTGGAGGGTGCCCCTCAGTGCTGGGGGGGTGGGGGTGGGAGACATGAGTGGGGGCCTGGTGGAGGCTGCCCATGGTGGCTGGGGGGTGGTGGTAGACATGGGTGGGAGCCTGGTGGAGGCTGCCCATGGTGGCTGGGGGGTGGGGGTGATAGGGGACATGAGTGGGGGCCTGGTGGAGGCTGCCCCTGCACTGCCGGGGCGTGGTGGTGGTGGTAGACATGGGTGGGGGCCTGGTGGAGGCTGCCCATGACTGTTGGGGGGTGGGGGTGGTGGGAGACATGAGTGGGGGCCTGGTGGAGGCTGCCCCATGACTGCTGGGGGGTGGGGGCGCAAGGGGACATGAGTGGGGGCCTGGTGGAGGGTGCCCCTCAGTGCTGGGGGGGTGGGGGTGGCCGACATGAGTGGGGGCCTGGTGGAGGGTGCCCCACAGTGCTGGGGGGTGGGGGGTGGGACACATGAGTGGGGGCCTGGTGGAGGCTGCCCCTGCACTGCAGGGGGGTGGGGTGGGTGGGAGACATGAGTGGGGGCCTGGTGGAGGGTGCCCCTCAGTGCTGGGGGGGTGGGGGGTGGGAGACATGAGTGGGGGCCTGGTGGAGGGTGCCCCTCAGTGCTGGGGGGGGGTGGGGGGTGGGAGACATGAGTGGGGGCCTGGTGGAGGCTGCCCATAGTGGCGAGGGGGTGGGGGTGCAAGGGGACATGAGTGGGGGCCTGGTGGAGGCTGCCCCATGACTGCTGGGGGGTGGGGGTGCAAGGGGACATGAGTGGGGGCCTGGTGGAGGGTGCCCCTCAGTGCTGAGGGGGGTGGGGGCTGGGAGACATGAGTGGGGGCCTGATGGAGGGTGCCCCTCAGTGCTGGGGGGTGGGAGACATGAGTGGGGGCCTGGTGGAGGGTGCCCCATGACTGCTGGGGGGTGGGGGTGCAAGGGGACATGAGTGGGTGCCTGGTGGAGGGTGCCCCTCAGTGCTGGGGGGGTGTGGGGGTGGGAGACATGAGTGGGGGCCTGGTGGAGGCTGCCCCTGCACTGCTGGGGGGTGGGGGTGGTGGTAGACATGGGTGGGAGCCTGGTGGAGGCTGCCCATGGTGGCTGGGGGGTGGGGGTGGTGGGAGACATGAGTGGGGGCCTGGTGGAGGCTGCCCCTACACTGCTGGGGGTTGGGGGTGATAGGGGACATGAGTGGGTGCATGGTGGAGGCTGCCCCTGGTGGCTGGGGGGTGGGGTGATAGGTGACATGAGTGGGGGCCTGGTGGAGGGTGCCCCATGACTGCTGGGGGGTGGGGGTGCAAGGGGACATGAGTGGGTGCCTGGTGGAGGGTGCCCCTCAGTGCTGGGGGGGTGGGGGGTGGGAGACATGAGTGTGAGCCTGTTGGAGGCTGCCCCTGCACTGCTGGGGGGTGGGGGGTGGTGGTAGACATGGGTGGGAGCCTGGTGGAGGCTGCCCATGGTGGCTGGGGGGTGGGGGTGGTGGGAGACATGAGTGGGGGCCTGGTGGAGGCTGCCCCTGCACTGCTGGGGGGTGGGGGTGATAGGGGACATGAGTGGGTGCCTGGTGGAGGCTGCCCCTGGTGGCTGGGGGGTGGGGGTGATAGGGGACATGAGTGGGGGCCTGGTGGAGGGTGCCCCATGACTGCTGGGGGGTGGGGGTGCAAGGGGACATGACTGGGGGCCTGGTGGAGGGTGCCCCTCAGTGCTGGGGGGGTGGGGGGAGGGGGGTGGGAGACATGAGTGGGGGCCTGGTGGAGGCTGCCCCTACACTGCTGGGGAGTGGGGTGGGTTGGAGACATGATTGGGGGCCTGGTGGAGGGTGCCCCTCAGTGCTGGGGGGGTGGGGGTGGGAGACATGAGTGGGGGCCTGGTGGAGGCTGCCCAAGGTGGCTGGGTGGAGTGGGGGGTGGGAGACATGAGTAGGGGCCTGGTGGAGGCTGCCCCTGCACTGCTGGGGGGTGGGGGTGATAGGGGACATGAGTGGGGGCCTGGTGGAGGGTGCCCCTCAGTGCTGGGGGGTGGGGGTGATAGGGGACATGAGTGGGGGCCTGGTGGTGGCTGCCCCTGCACTGCTGGGCGGTGGGGGTGGTGGGAGACATGAGTGGGGGCCTGGTGGAGTGTGCCCCTCAGTGCTGGGGGCGGTGGGGGGTGGGAGACATGAGTGGGGGCCTGGTGGAGGCTGCCCCTGCACTGCTGGGGGGTGGGGGTGGTGGTAGACATGGATGGGAGCCTGGTGGAGGCTGCCCATGGTGGCTGGGGGGTGGGGGTGATAGGGGACATGAGTGGGGGCCTGGTGGAGGGTGCCCCATGACTGCTGGGGGGTGGGGGTGCAAGGGGACATGAGTGGGGGCCTGGTGGAGGGTGCCCCTCAGTGCTGGGGGGTCGGGGGTGGGAGACATGAGTGGGGGCCTGGTGGAGGGTGCCCCTCAGTGATGGGGGGGTGGGGTGTGGGAGACATGAGTGGGGGCCTGGTGGAGGCTGCCCCATGACTGCTGGGGGGTGGGGGTGCAAGGGGACATGAGTGCGGGCCTGGTGGAGGGTGCCCCTCAGTGCTGGGGGGGGTGGGGGGTGGGAGACATGAGTGGGGGCCTGGTGGAGGGTGCCCCTCAGTGCTGGGGGGGTGGGGGGTGGGAGACATGAGTGGGGGCCTGGTGGAGGCTGCCCATGGTGTCTGGGGGGTGGGGGTGGTGATAGACATGGGTGGGAGCCTGGTGGAGGCTGCCCATGGTGGCTGGGGGGTGGGGGTGATAGGGGACATGAGTGGGGGCCTGGTGGAGGCTGCCCCTGCACTGCTGGGGGGTGGTGGTGGTGGTAGACATGGGTGGGGGCCTGGTGGAGGCTGCCCATGACTGCTGGGGGTGGGGGTGGTGGGAGACATGAGTGGGGGCCTGGTGGAGGCTGCCCCATGACTGCTGGGGGTGGGGGTGCAAGGGGACATGAGTGGGGGCCTGGTGGAGGGTGCCCCTCAGTGCTGGGGGGGTGGGGGGTGGGAGACATGAGTGGGGGCCTGGTGGAGGGTGCCCCTCAGTGCTGGGGGGGTGGGGGGTGGGAGACATGAGTGGGGGCCTGGTGGAGGCTGTCCCTGCACTGCTGGGGGGTGGGGTGGGTAGGAGACATGAGTGGGGGCCTGGTGGAGGGTGTCCCTCAGTGCTGGGGGGGTGGGGGGTGGGAGACATGAGTGGGAGCCTGGTGGAGGCTGCCCCTGCACTGCTGGGGGGTGGGGGTGATAGGGGACATGAGTGGGGGCCTGGTGGAGGGTGCCCCTCAGTGCTGGGGGGTGGGGGTGATAGGGGACATGAGTGGGGGCCTGGTGGTGGCTGCCCCTGCACTGCTGGGCGGTGGGGGTGGTGGGAGACATGAGTGGGGGCCTGGTGGAGTGTGCCCCTCAGTGCTGGGGGGGTGGGGGGTGGGAGACATGAGTGGGGGCCTGGTGGAGGCTGCCCCTGCACTGCTGGGGGGTGGGGGTGGTGGTAGACATGGATGGGAGCCTGGTGGAGGCTGCCCATGGTGGCTGGGGGGTGGGGGTGATAGGGGACCTGAGTGGGGGCCTGGTGGAGGGTGCCCCATGACTGCTGGGGGGTGGGGGTGCAAGGGGACATGAGTGGGGGCCTGGTGGAGGGTGCCCCTCAGTGCTGGGGGGGTCGGGGTGGGAGACATGAGTGGGGGCCTGGTGGAGGGTGCCCCTCAGTGCTGGGGGGGTGGGGGGTGGGAGACATGAATGGGGGCCTGGTGGAGGCTGCCCATGGTGGCTGGGGGGTGGTGGTAGACATGGGTGGGAGCCTGGTGGAGGCTGCCCATGGTGGCTGGGGGGTGGGGGTGATAGGGGACATGAGTGGGGGCCTGGTGGAGGCTGCCCCTGCACTGCTGGGGGGTGGTGGTGGTGGTAGACATGGGTGGGGGCCTGGTGGAGGCTGCCCATGACTGCTGGGGGGTGGGGGTGGTGGGAGACATGAGTGGGGGCCTGGTGGAGGCTGCCCCATGACTGCTGGGGGGTGGGGGTGCAAGGGGACATGAGTGGGGGCCTGGTGGAGGGTGCCCCTCAGTGCTGGGGGGTTGGGGGGTGGGAGACGTGAGTGGGGGCCTGGTGGAGGGTGCCCCTCAGTGCTGGGGGGGGTGGGGGGTGGGAGACATGAGTGGGGGCCTGGTGGAGGCTGCCCCTGCACTGCTGGGGGGTGGGGTGGGTGGGAGACATGAGTGCGGGCCTGGTGGAGGGTGCCCCTAAGTGCTGGGGGGGTGGGGGGTGGGAGACATGAGTGGGGGCCTGGTGGAGGGTGCCCCTCAGTGCTGGGGGAGGGGTGGGGGGTGGGAGACATGAGTGGGGGCCTGGTGGAGGGTGCCCCTCAGTGCTGGGGGGGGGTGGGGGGTGGGAGACATGAGTGGGGGCCTGGTGGAGGCTGCCCATGACTGCTGGGGGGTGGGGGTGCAAGGGGACATGAGTGGGGGCCTGGTGGAGGGTGCCCCTCAGTGCTGGGGGGGTGGGGGGTGGGAGACATGAGTGGGGGCCTGGTGGAGGGTGCTAATCGCGTGTAAAACTTCCCGCGTACCCCTGATATAAACGTTACCCGCTTTGCGTTCCTTGCTTGCCAGCCCTGTAAACTGGTCCAGGGTTAGCGCAGCCCTTTGCGATGAGTTAGCGATTTTGATGGCTTTACTGGCGTTCTTGCGGGCGTTACTGGCGCTGCTGCAGGGTCGCTGCGATACTCTGCGCCATGGCTGGTTTGGGAGCCTAAAATCCATGAATACGCTGTGCGCGGAAATCGGTTTTAGCGCACGCGCCTGGCGCAGACAATCGCACGCGGACACTCTGCGCCAGCCGCTTGCAACACTTTTCTGCGAAATTCTATGAATTACCCTGTATACGTGTTATCAGGATTGTTTGTTGCATTTCTGTGAAGTACTAACATTTGCAAACACAATTGGTCTGTACTGTGTAAGTAAATGTTGTCAACAAATGGTGGCAATTGAAATAGAATATTCATTGCTACATTTGCGTAGCAACTTACTCCAACTATATTTGAGAGTTTAAATGGACCAGGTAGTTCTGTATCTGATTGATTTATTTTTAGTTTGCCTACCTTCTTTGACGAAGTACCTGGTTTACTTTCCCTAACTGGTTCTGTTATGTTTGTAGTACTTGATGACGTTTATTTTCTTTTACTCTCTTTGGAAGATTTGCAGTGACATCCTGTTGCATTTCTGTTTGATTTAGTTTTCTTTTACAACGTTTTACTTTTTGTGGAACAGAATATGTGTTTAGATGGGGGGTGTATAGTGAGCGAAGTCTATTGCATTCTAAAATGCAAGTAATATCAGCGTTTACTTTACTTGCATCAAAGTTGATTAGAAATAGACCATCAAGTGTACGTAAGCGTGATAGTGCTACGTAGCTCATGCCTTTTTTAAAGACTGTGTTACCAATGTCTATCATTACTTTGTCTAGGGTAAGACCTTATGATTTATGAATGGTGACTGCATATGCAAGAGTTAGAGAAAATTGTTCTCTGCGTACATACATGTCTTTGAAGAGAAGGAATCGAGCTGTTGTGCGTCCTTCCTTTTTACTTCTGAAAGTTTGTCAAAGAGAATATTGACAAACTGAATTTTGTTGTCACGTGGGTATGTTTGAAAGCCAACAACTGTACCCAGTGCTCCATTAACTAGTCCTTGGTCCACGTCAAGGTTACGTTTAAGCATTACACTGCAATTTATGGATAATTTTAATATCCTTTCCAACCAAACTGTGTTGGATATTGAATTTTCTAAACTATTTAATCTTTTTGAGGATTGCTCACACATGGGTAGTTTCATACCATGTACATCTAGTTTGTCTGAGGTGCTAATTTACATTATTGGTTGCATTTCTTTATTTAACATTATTTCATTGAATTTGAAACGGCTTGCAAGAGTTGGCATTAAGGCCATACAATTGACATTCTTATGGGCTAATTGTTCCATAACATCTGTAGCACATGCATTATCGCCATAAAGTGCATGAATGTGCCAGGTTTTCAATATTGCTTATGCTTCTTTAGATAGTGTACCAACTCTAATACTTTTTAAGATGTTGGCATAAGTGAGATCTGCCGATTGCCGCATGTTTTCTGTTAATTCTCTGCATTGGAAATGTTGCCAAAGGTTGACATTTCCAATGCTGCCAACAGTTTTACGGCAGAGTGTGTGTCCTAATGTTTTAAAAATAGGCTCACCTTTTACTGGTGTCAATTGAAGAAGATCTCCGAAAAAAATAATGTGTTTTCCTGCAAAGAGCTCTTCGTAGTTTGTTTTGAGTACTTCTTGTAATCTGAGGCGAATCAAAGCCAACATTCGGTTGGACACCATGCTCACTTCATCTATTAGTAGCATTTTCATTTGTTTTAATACTCTGCGTAGTTCCATTGCAGCTTCTGTAGAAAGTTTGTAATAGTCTAATTTGTTTTGGTGTTCTACTGGCAGGAGTAGTAATCGGTGTAAAGTGACACCGCCTATGTTGTAGGCAGCTAAACCTGTGGGAGAAGTGACAACAGCGGACAGTTTGTTGTTTGTCAATTGTTGAAGGAACTTACTGATGATTTTGATTAGGAATGTTTTGCCAGAACCAGCTTCACCACTGACGTATAGTAGTATAGGTTTGTAATTTTGGCAGGTGCATTCTTTGATTTCATGTTGTACACCATGTGCAATTTCTTTTGTTACTTCTTCAAAAATGCTACGTTGCTCATTGTTTAGTTTTGATTGTAGTATAGTTAAGTCTTCTTTATCTTCATACTGACACATGGTGTTTTCTACTTCTGTCATAGCTAATTCTGCCTCATTTGTTATTAGTGGTTCTCCCAGTGGTTCTTGGCTTCCTGTTACAGAAGGTTGACTACTGTCAGGAGTGTCTTTATCTAGTTGGGCCTGGAGTTCTTCCTCGTGTTGCTGTTCATTGTGCAACATTATTTTGTACTGTGTAAAGTTGACATCAGTTATAGTGCTTTCATTTGCTTTGAAAGCGTCTTCATATGAGTCATAGTTATCTAGTATTTCTTCTTCTTTTCTCCATGGTTTAAAGAGATGTAGCAGGGACATGTAATATAGTTCTTTATGTTGAGGAGTCTTTAATGACAATTTGATATGATTAATTAAATTTGGTTTGGTGAGTTTTACTAAGCTGCCTTCACAGTTTGTCACTCTGTATTTACCTTTTTTTCATCGGGTTTTATATTATTTTTGTATGTGAAGTTTTGGGCTATGTGGTATAGACACATGGTTTCCAAAGTATTACTTCTGTTTGGGTAGTATGTGTCCACTACATTGTTTTTTAAAATGTCTTGGCTGTTGGGATCATGTTTGGCTATTGTTTCTATATCTTCGTATGATTTTAGAACTCTTTTTCTAGATTTAGCAGGACCAAGACTTAGCCATAAAATATTTTCAGATTTATCATACAATGCAGTACCAGTTAAACAATCTGCTGCTTCACAGGATCCACATTCTCTATGGGAGAGCATTTTTATGCCCAAGCTGTATAATTTCTGAGACACTGTTTTATCTGATGACAGTCATTCCAGAGGTCTTGGAGCTCTGTTTTTTCTGCTTTGGTTAAGTATGCTGTAACATATCGTGCAACTGCAGTGGAATTGTCTGCAATGTACTGCACATCTATGTTTGCATTCCATAAGTGGGCAATGATTGCATTGTAATCATTGATATATTTTTCTTCTTCTGTTCTTTTTATGTAATATGTATTTTTAGGAGACTTACCTTTAACACTACGAGCCTCATTACACGGATGGCGGTAAGGGTTTACCGGTACCAGTATTTTACTGGTACCGGTAAATCCTTACCGTCTTACTACGAGGTCCCTTTGCGGGTTGGGGAATTTAACGCCTGCTTTTTGCAGGCATTAAAAACCAACCCGCAAAGTGACCAGGGAGCTAATTACGGTACCACAATTTGCGGTACCGTAATTAGCGCCTTCCCCATTCCCATAGAGCCCTATGGGGCAAAAATGGGAATGGGGAAGGGCAATGGTGGAAGGGGGAATTACCGCCCCGCCAACCTTGGAATAGGGCGGTAATTCCCCTTTCCACCAAGGCAGTGCCGGTATTTTACCGGCATGAACCATGGCGCTAATAGCGCCATGGTTCACCGCCATCCGTGTAATGAGGCCCTATGTCTAACTGAAGACATGAGGTTGTTCACTTGACCTGTATTTGTAACCGGTCTAGGGAAACCAAAGCGGCATTTTGTATAGTATTTCCCTTTGTTTTTGTATTTGCGACGACAATATTTACCACATTTGTGTCTTTGAAATGGCTTCTGAGGGAATTTCACAAGTGACATATTGTTCAATAAACTGTAAAACAGTGGCATCACTGTCTTGACCAAATTTAGGAGCATCTTTAATCCATAAAAGCATGTGGATATGTGGTGCTCCTCTGGCTTGGTTTTCTTTTCTCCAAAAGAAGTGTTGCACTTCTCCAAGGGGAGGAACAGTTTTATTACAAATAAAGTGTAGCATAGCAATGAAGCAATGGTGAAAATATCTTGAAACATTAACAGGATCCAGAGAACAAAGTTATCCAGGTGTTAGTATTTCTATGTTTGTTTTGTTTTTGTTTGATATGCGTAGGAAATCATGTAAATCTTCCCATGCATATTCTGCACAACTTAATGTAACAAACCAAGTGGGTTGGCCAAGGTTTCTGATCATACAACGTACATCTCCATGACGTTGAAACCAGTACTCTTTAGTACGACGCATATTTGCTAATAGATTTGTAATATTTGATTGTAAAACTTCATCTTTTTGTTGCACTTTTTGTAATAATTGTGTAGCTGACATATTTTGAAAGTGGGATCCTGATTTTAATGTGTGTGCAACTCCGTAACATAAAGTTGCTAGTTCACTTTCAAAGAGTAGGTGGAATATGTATTCCACATTTTGTCTAAATCTGGGATCTTCTGAATACATCCGTAATGAGCGGTATTCTGATGCTGATATTTGAATAGGTCTATCATCGTACCTTCCTCCTTTGCTAGTAGGAAAGAGTAGAGGAAAAGCATGTGCTACTATACTTTTTTCCCATATGCTGATTGGTGATCCTTTTGTTTGACGCATTTGGTAGGTTTCTAGTGCATCTTCTATGGTGTCATTAGAGTGCAATGGATGAATTGTATAATGGTCTAAAGTATTTGATATTGTAGCAGGATCTAGGAGCTCAAATTGACCAGCTTCTTGTGTCTCTGAATTATTTCAGTTGTATCCTTCAAATGTTCTTCAATATTAATTTCTTTGTAGAATTCATTATTCTCTTTAAGATTTTGCAAGGCTTGTCTAACTTTATGTAAATCTACCAGCTGTTGCCATATTTTTTTGTCTTTTGTAGGTACTCCATTTACTAAGATAATTAAAGATTGCTGCATTGGACGTTGCACTCCTAGAGTGTGCACATTTTCTTTTAGATCTAATGGTAAATACACTACTTTTCCACGAATACCTTTCACTAATTCAGAGGGAGGTAATTTTGCTGTTTTTGGTTGAAGACGTATTATTGCTTGAAATGGGTGCACTGTTTGAATTATGATGCTCTCATATAAATTAAGTTGTTGTAGGGGTTTTGGTAGTGGATATAATTCCAAATTATTTGTGATAGCACGTGAAGGAGTTTGGTTGTTGTCAAGTTTTGTAGTGCAGTAACTGCAAAGTATTAAGGGGTCAGATATTTCGTATTTGTTTTCTGCTATAAGGTAGAGAGCTAATTCAAACCATTTACAATCTTCATTGTCTTCTATTTTGTATGATAGGTCTACAGTTTTTGTGTTACTTTTATAAAAAGTTCTGCGGCAACATACACACACATGGTTTGGTACTTCAGCGGATGTACTTTTAAATTTTAGTATTTCTTTTTTGTATGTGTGTTGTAAAAGGTTGCCATGTGTAGAATTGTTGCTAATTTGGTTTAAAGCTATTTCATTCTGTAAGTGGCTTTCACTTCCAAAATGTTTTTTTCTGGATATAGTCGATTTCTTCAAGTAGGTCTTTTGCTGTACCAATTAGAAGAATGTTATTTAAATTGGCTAGTGCTAAAACAGGACTTTTAGCATAGTACAGTTTATAGACTAGATTTCTTATAGTTGAATGATGTGTTGATATCCTTTTGATATCATGGAAGGTGGTTTTGCAAGTGGGTCCTGTAATGCAGGCCAATGAATGTCCTTGTAGTCCTGTGTACTTGCGCACTGGACAGGTATCCATATTTTGCAGTAGTTTAATTTTGATTTTGTCTTTGCCTTTCACATATTGATTGAGGAATTGGCGTAAAGACTTGATTTTTTTTTGGGGAATGTTACACATTGATGTGCATGCCCATTTGTACACTAGATGTTCTGATTCAGTTGACTGGAGAGGTATTTCTAAGTTTTCAGGGCATATTTCTGTAAGCAGTACTTCTTGTTCCATTGTGGTATTATTAACTTTTTCATAACCTCGACCACTGCTATGTATGGCAATTGTATTTGTTTGCTTTTGTTTGTATGCTTCTTCATTAAAGTATGGATCTGTGCTTGTAGTGTGACTCCATTCACCTCTGCAGATATTTAAGAAGTTCTTTCTGTTGACATTTTGTTTATTGAGAAGTCTTTTTTGTAATTTAGTCATTAGTTTTGTTAGTGGTTTCATTTTGTTTAACACTAAAATAAATAACTTTCTTTTGAGAAGAATTGCACTGTCTATCAACGCTTCTAAAATTAATTTCCTACGATAGGTTTTAAGGGTTGGACCTGGTTTCTCTCCTGTTTTTATAAGATTTTGAAGGACTCTGTGACGGAATATTTTGGCTAAAATACTTTTCTTGGTATGCTTACTTTGCACTATATCAAGATTTATAGAAGCAGTTTTATCTGTAGTGATAGCTGATTTTTTGTTAATTGTTTTCTGGTTTGTTTTACATTTTGATAGAGGAGGCAAAGTGTCTGTACTTGAAACTTCTTTTGATTCACTAAATGACTGTATTAGCTGTTTTGTTTCAACTTTTTTCACAAATTCTGCTAGAGATGGATGCTTATGTTGGACACTTTTATTTTCATTTGCTCTACTTCTGCGTTGCTTTCTACGGACTTGATTTTTGGTAGGCATTCTTTAGGGTCTGTTGAAAAAAATAAAGAAGGTATGGGTTGGGGTGTTCTGCAATGTATGTGTGCTGTGTGCATGAGTGTTTGAGTAAGATGATAAAGATGTATGTAATGGTGTGTGATTGTGCATTGGGCAACTACAACTAGTAGGGATCGGTATTCTTGAATTAATGTGCTACTAAACTGGGGTTCATATGACAGAAAAAAGTAAGCTAGTGGTGTGGAGAAGTACAAATAGTAAATCTAATGCTATACAATTAAAACAGTTGTTTGTTCTATAACATTAAAATTCTAGTGGCTGAGTTGGGTAATTTGTGTGTCGTAAAATAGGAATTTGTGGGCCATTCTGGCTGATTTTTGGACATAATGGTGCACAATTTTAATGTTTAGGCACAGAAATAGCATGAATTAACCTTGCACTGTGTTTGAGTAATAATACAAATATTATGGTGGCATTCAACTTACTTTTTTTCTACAATGAGCAGGTTACTTCTTAGTTGTTCTTTGTACTTCAAATTCAGCTGCTTCTTTTCAGGAGAATGGTCTTCACTGCAATTGTAAAAGAAACACATTAGTAATTTTGTTTGTATATAGCACTGTTTTTAATTTAGACATTGATTTTTTTAATTGACATCCTCACCGCCTTCCTCAAAACCATTAAAACTTTCTTATTCACATAAGATACGTTGCACCAGCTGAATACATATCATATGTTCTTAATGAATAAACTGTATTGCAATGACTAACTGTAGCAAATACAATATCTTTACTATGCCTTGTGAAATTCATAATGTACCACTGAATACCACTATTCCTGTAACTAAGCTCTTGCAAGTAATAGTGCCTCAATGTCATGGGCTGCTTGCGCTATATAAATATAAGTAAATAAATAAATAAATAAATACATAAATCAATGTTTATGTTATTGTACAAGTATTGGTGTTTGAGATTTTAACATAGTGTGTGCATGCAATTTTGTTTGACTATGTGCACTCTATATATTTTATTTAAAAAATGTTAGTTCAACATGATTTGAATGTGTGTAAAAAGAAATTAAATAGTATAAAGGTTTGTAAGTGACAGTTGATTTTAGGAGATGGAAAAAAGACAGTAAATTCATTTTCCAGATTATACAAGATAAAAGTCAGTTAATCTGTTTATATGAAACTAGAAGAATTGTAGATGTACTTTACAGAAAATATGCATACCTGTAGTTTGTGTTCATGCATATGGATATGCATGGAGCTGCAAGTAGAAATCTTGGAGACTTAAACAGTATTTCTTGTAGAAGGTGCTTTCCAATCAAATGACACTTGTACTCAGAGAGATTAATAGTACATGTGCAGTGCTGATCTATGATGATGCAGTTAGATGTAGAGGTCTTCTATGTGATTTGTGGATGGTCATGTGACTTCTTAGCTACATTCAATGAGGGAATGGTACAGAGAGTGAAGTGGAAATGGTAGAAGGGCTGTCCATGTTACGATATGTCCGCGGACATGGCGGTAGTCCGCGGACATCGGGTGTTACATCCAGGGATTTTTGGGTTGGGAAGCCATGCAAATGAGAATGACCATACAAAGGGATTGGTCAGGAAAGTTTAGTGGGTGTGTTGTGCCAGGAGAGAGTTTCTCAGATACTCTTTTTGCTGAGAGAAGAACTGATAGCTATGGCTGTGTGTTTCAGAAAACAGATTGTTTGGATTTCGGAAGACTCGTGGATACATTGGTTGAAGGTGCATGCAGGAATCTGTGGAGTAGCTGTAGATCTTGGATTTCCACATGTGGAAGTACACTGGCATGGAGTACGTGCAATGAAGTGGTTGGACTTGCTACCTCTCCGTGCTACTTTGGAGACAGAGCAACATCCAGACATAATTGTAATTCATTGTGGAGGGAACAGTTTAGGACATGTGTCTGGAATTTATTTGCAATATGCAATGAAAGAATGAATTGGGAAGGTCATGGACATGTTTCCAAATTCTCAAGTAATATTTTCACGGATTGCGCAGAGACAAATGTGGCTTCGTTCTTCTTCATTTGGTCCACAAATGGAGAAAGCAAGGCGCAATGTCAATAAGGCTGTTCGTGCCTTTCTAAGAGATTTTGGCATGGCCTCTTTTCAAAATGAAAATATTATGTTTCGTAGTACATACATTTTTCGCAGAGATGGAGTCCATCTTACTTATGCTGGCAATCAGATTTTTCTGAGAAATTTACAAAATGCATTGCGACCTTATTTAGAATTACAGCATCCATTTTGTAATAGGTGTTGAGTATTTCTAATTTTTCAAACACAAACACCACCAAAAGGCTCTTTTCAGAGCCACCACTTCCTCCCAGATAAAATTGTAATGGTTATGATAGGGCAGCACCCCAAAATTTTAGATGTCCGCGGACTGTCCGCAGACTGTCCGCGGACTTCTAAAAAATACACAGGGCCCTGCTTCATATTTTTTCACTTCTATTTTTTAACTGTGAAAGGCGGCTCTGAAAAGAGCCTTATTTCTTTTGATTTTTGTTGTTTTATATATTTTTTGTTTTTTTATACAAGACACACGACACACTCGGAGAGGAGGGGAAAGGAGGGTAAAGGAGGGGACACCAACCACAGGGTAAAGAAAGGGCGAGCTGAGAGAGGAAGATGTAGAGTGGGTTTTATTTGGGTAGTGAGCAGATCTTCTCGTGCTCTGAGACGATAGTCTCAAAAGCACTTCGAAGTCGCTCCCCCCTGCAGAGTACTGCGTCGCAGTACATACACACAACTGTGACCCTCGAAAGGTAAGGGTCATCAGCATTATGAATGGCCTGTGAGGCAGCTTGAGGAATACGCTGTCCCACAGGAGTGTTCCTTGTGGTGACAGGATCAGAAACGGAGGATGAAGTAGAGGAAGTCAACCTGCTACGTTCCTCGCAAGGTACAACCTTGTGAATGGCCCCAGTGTGGAATGACCTTAGGTGTCGCTTCATGGTAGTGGTCCCAAAGCTGTACGAACCAAGCCTCCCGCGACTGAGTACCATTTTGCACTTGTTGCAGGTGACTTGGTTTGCACGAGCCTTAGGACCATTCCCACAAATGGTAAATAACTGCCACACCCAAGACTCACGCCGAGTGCGGGTAGTAGGGAGTTCAACTACCTCATCCTCGTCATCCTCTTCTTCCTCCTCTGCATCCTCATTCCTGTTCCCCTCTTCAGGCCCTTGGGGTGGTGGTGGTGGTGGAGGCGGTGGGGGTGGTGCTGAGGCAGATGCAGCACCAGGTGGCAGCAGTGGAGCCATGGATGCCATCACGTTCTTGATGGAAATCTGCAGTTGGCAGTAAAATTAGCTGTGCTCTGTAGGATAGCCAGAAACACAATGAGAATAAGCTCTAGGGCGTGGACTTTTATAAGGGTGCTTGTACGCAGTTCGCGGACATGCGCGCTGTCCACGGACAGATCGAACACAAAAAAAGGTTACTCCCCCCTGCAGAGTACTGTGTCGCAGTACATACACACAACTGTGACCCTCAAAAGGTAAGGGTCATCAGCATTATGAATGGCCTGTGAGGCAGCTTGAGGAATATGCTGTCCCACAGGAGTGTTCCTTGTGGTGACAGGATCAGAAACGGAGGATGAAGTAGAGGAAGTCAACCTGCTACGTTCCTCGCAAGGTACAACCTTGTGAATGGCCCCAGTGTGGAATGACCTTAGGTGTCGCTTCATGGTAGTGGTCCCAAAGCTGTACGAACCAAGCCTCCCGCGACTGAGTACCATTTTGCACTTGTTGCAGGTGACTTGGTTTGCACGAGCCTTAGGACCATTCCCACAAATGGTAAATAACTGCCACACCCAAGACTCACGCTGAGTGCGGGTAGTAGGGAGTTCAACTACCTCATCCTCGTCATCCTCTTCTTCCTCCTCTGCATCCTCATTCTTGTTCCCCTCTTCAGGCCCTTGGGGAGGTGGTGGTGGTGGAGGGGGTGGGGGTGGTGCTGAGGCAGATGCAGCACCAGGTGGCAGCAGTGGAGCCATGGATGCCATCACGTTCTTGATGGAAATCTGCAGTTGGAAGTAAAATTCGCTGTGCTCTGTAGGGTAGCCAGAAACACAATGAGAATGAGATCTAGGGCGTGGACTTTTATAAGGGTGCTTGTACGCAGTTCGCGGACATGCGCGCTGTCCACGGACAGATCGAACACAAAAAAAGGTTCAAAACGTTTCAAAAAGTATGTAGAAACTCAGGATTACTATGTGGGACTTGTGCCATGCTGAGTTTTTATGGAAAAATATTGTGGATTACTTGAAAATGTACTTTGAAATTGTTCGGGGACACGAACAGTGTCCGCATTCAGAACACGTGATCAGCGTGGGCGCGGTCATATGATAGCTTCGCGAACATGTCCACGAAGGGAGCGGCTGTCCGCAGGACACCAAATGCACCGACAGTGGTTTGCGCATGCACGTTGATGTTCTACGGACACTGTTCGGATGCTGAAGTAATTAAAAGTGCGTCACATGTCAAACGAACAGTTACGGACAGGCGTTTGTTCTTAGAACAGTTTCAACTTGCTTGCGGACAATACGGACCGACAGAGCGTCCTCAGGACACATTTCAGGATACCACATGTGTTCTTATAACAGTTTCAACTTGGTTGCGAACAATACGGACAAACATAGCGTCCTCAGGCACCCCTATTTTTTTATATTTAGGAACATTGCAGGATACATAATATGTTCTAAGAACACTTTCATTTTGTCAACGAACAATACGGACAGCGTCGTCAGGACACGCCAATTTCGTCCTTTGACAAACATTTCAGGAGACAGCTTGTGTTCTTAGAACAGTTTTAACTTGCCTGTGAACAATACGGACAGGCATAGCTTCCTCAGGACACCCCTATTTTGTTTATTTCCGAACATTTCAGGACACAGCGTGTGTTCTTCGAACTGTTTGAACTTGCTAGCGAACAATACGGACAGGTATAGTGTTCTTCAGGACACCCCCATTTTGTTTATTTACGAACATTACAGGACACCACATGTGTTCTTAGAACAATTTCAACTTGGTTGCGAACAATACGGACAGGCATAGTGTTCTTCAGGACACCTCCATTTCCGTTTCTTCACGGACATTCCGGACACCCGCGCTGTCCACGGACACCTAAATTGCTTTTTTTTAATAAAAAAAACATGAAATGAATTAGAACACAATATAAAAATGTAACTTTATTTAACATGTATTATTAATTTATGATAGAGAAGGTGAGGCAGAAACTGAAACAAAAACAGGAGAATTAGGGATTTCAACAGGATTTGTATGAGGTGAAGAAGGGATGGAAGTCTCATCAAAACGTTTTGGTTCATGGAGAGGGTTTGGGGATAATTGACTGGGATATGGTGAGGGGGGACAGGTACATGTGGGACAATGGTATGTGGTTTTTTGTTTAAAATGATCTTCCACAAAGTTTTTTAAATTATTAAAATGTGTCAACAGTAGATCCATTTTTTCTTCTATGCTATGAAGAGTCTTACCCATAACAGCTTTTTCTGTAGTACTTTCTCTTTTGGTATGCTCTGTACAAAAGAAAATATATATGTTAAATGTATATAAAATAATAATAATTAAATGGTTTATATTGTAAAGTGTCTACCATTAGATTCACTATCTTCTGACATTTCCTCAAGAAATGCTCCTCTAGCCATTCCAGAGTACTAGACATTTCTGTGAGAAAAAAAAACATAATATCATTATTTTTTTATCTGAAACAGAAAGTTTACAAATATATGAGTAAAATGCAGTACACTTACTATTTCAGCTAAGGTGTGTTCTGAGTGGTCTGTAGATGTGCTGTTGTTCTTGGTTGTGGAGTTTCTGTGAGGTAATCATGTTGGAAGCCTATCTTTCTTCTTTTGGTATATTCCATTTTAGAATATATTGTATTTAAATGAATGGTTAGTGTGTTACATATATGGGTTACACTTCTTATGTATTACTACATATAATGTGTATGTGTGCTGGTTTGTGACGTTGTAAAATGTTCATTCATATGTTATGATATAAAAATTAAACATACCCCCCCCCAGAGTTTTTGGGTAGTGGTGCTGTTGTCCGAACATGTCCGCGGACATCAAACTCAGTAGAGGGGGGTCAGTATGTTCCATTTTACATGTACATAAAGTCAGAGATTTTATTGTTAAGTTGTGCTACTAAAAACCAATGAAATTCAGTGAAAAAACTTTGTTAAAGGGACGTTATGGTTAAGTTGTGCTACTAAAAACCTATGAAATTCAGTGAAAAAACTTTGTTAAAGGGACGTTATGGGTCCAAGTAAAACCATAAAACCCCTGAAATTCGCCAGTTATGGTAAGCTAAGCAACCATAACTCGCCACCACCGTGCACTTCTAAGACTAACACCCATGACATCAAAGATGACATCACAAATGTCATTGATGACATCACTGATGACATCACATGTGTATTTACTTTTCATGAAATGTGTGTACAAGGGATCCTTATTATATTGTTGAGAAAAAAGTGTCAAGGATCATTGCAATAAATATCATAAGCTAATTAGTGCATTAAACAATGCATTGATATGAATAGCATTCTATTATGAGGTTCTATCTAGAATACTAAGCTACTCATGCAGAAACATAGCATTGTGTGCAGCATACATGATGAAGGTATAATATTCATAATGTTGATATGTTTAATAATGAAATGATAATTGTTTTCTTATTAGAGTTTTGTGTACTGTCAAATATGTAATAAGTAGCTAATAAAACCCATATATTACATAATTGCATTACTACAGTCAAAACACAAAGAGACTAAAACAAATACAAATATGGCTATATACAGGGAAAGTGAAGTAAACAAAAAAGCATAAGTAGTAGCAGAAACAATTCATAACCTAACTGATTATTTTCATGCAAATAAATGATTGTTCTGTTTCAAAGCTGCTATTTACCCTATGTATATGTACCACATGATGTGACCGGACCCTAAGGAAAGTAGTGTGAGTACAATGTATACAAAAATGAGGATATACAAGGAAAGTACAGCCATAAAAAAACAACTGAACTATCAGAAAGTACTGATAACTCTATTGATTATCTTCATGCACAGAAAGGATTGCTGTCTTTCAAGCTTGTGTCTTCCCCTGTGTATATGTTTCATATGATGTGACTGGATTCTAAGGGAATTACTGTAAGAACCTCCTTGAAGGATAAGTCTACAAATATAGTATGTTTACAATTTTTAGTTCATGACTGTTACTGAAGAAAACCATGTGGCCTAGATATGTCAGTAAAGGAAAAAAGAGGGTCCCAGACATATGATGTCATCAGTGATGTCCTCAATGACATTTGTGATGTCACCTTTGATGTCATGGGTGTTAGTCTTAGCAGTGCACGGTGGTGGCGCGAGTTATGGTTGCTTAGCTTACCATAACTGGCGAATTTCAGGGGTTTTTCGGTTTAACTTGGAACCATAACGTCCCTTTAACAAAGTTTTTTCACTGAATTTCATAGGTTTTTAGTAGCACAACTTAACCATAACGTCCCTTTAACAAAGTATTTTCACTGAATATATATATATATTCATTGAAAACATTTTGTTAAAGGGACATTATGGTTTAGTTGCCCTAAGAAATTCAGTGAAAAAACTTTTTTTAAGTTAAAGTATAGTTACTTTTCACTGAATTAGATAGGTTTTTAGTAGCCCAAGTTAACCATAACGTCCCTTTAACAACGTGTTTTCACTGAATTTGATAGGTTTTTAGTAGCAGAACTTAACCATAACAAAGTTTTTTAATTGAATTTCATAGCTTTTTGCCAGGATACCATTCGTTTTTATAGACGTATGTTTTCAAACTCTAGTGTGTCCAGATCAATTAAAGAACTATCCTTTGCTGCTCCTACCCCTCGCCAAATGAAGCCTCTTTCACCAACTCCCAATGAGGTTGAGCAAACTGAACCAAAACATGGTTTAGTTGAAACAGCCCTTACTTCAATGAATTTTGCAATACAATCATTAGTGAGTCTGTTTGAGACACTTAATGTAAAAATAGCCCTCCAAGCTGTACAATTAGAGGAAATTCTAGCTTGGCAACACTCATTTTTAATACATACTGAATCTCTAAAATAAATGGCACTCACTGATAAAATAAATATATCGGAAAGTTGTCAACCAAACGCGCAAGGAGATGTAGCTATTAAAAACAAAAATGAAGCAAATGACTGTTCAGTACCTTTCATTCCCATTCCAATCATTGATCCTCAATGTGTAAAAGCCCAATCAACAATACTGAAGTACTTGAATCAGCCGAGCAACACCTATCAATGGCGAAATCAAATTATGCCTTATGCTCAGGTGGCAGTGACCAGACCCCAGGATTAAAAGTAAAATTAAACAAATCCAAAGTCGAGCAGAAAAAAAAGACTCAGAACATCAAAAATGTTAAAGTAAACCCCTCTTCTCAATCAAAGCAATTTATTAAAAATGTAGTACAATCACAGTCTGCTGCTCCTACAGCTTCTAAAGCAATAGCAAAAAAATATATACTCCAGGCCTCTCAAAAGAGACATCCATCTTTAATCAACAAAAATTGAAAGGTTCAGTCTTATAGACCATTGGATGATCTAGTGGCTGCTGTTACGGCAGCACCTGTCAATAATGCAGCCCCTCACAGCCAACCTATAACATTAGGCACTGTGGACAACACACTAGCCTCTCGTCACAGCGAAATAAGACAAGCTGTGGATGCTTAAATGGCCACCCTACGACCCCAAAAATCTCTCAGATTTTGTCCGAATGATAACGATCTGTTGAATTTGAACACACATCCAATTGATCAAGGGCCCCAAAGGGAATCAAAAACCCAATGACCTATACCTGCCTCACAAAATCCTATGTCAACTTGGCAAAACTCTACTCAAGTGCCAGATAAAGATGTGCTAGAGCAAAAATCCAAAACTCCCACAGGCCATCCTCTGACAGACCTAGAACTAAAACATTTGATTAAAACAACCATGTTTCAAATCTTTGAAGTTAAAGGTTCCTCTAATGATCAGCTCAAACAGACTCCGGTTACAACCCTGAAAAATCTCAAACCAATAAATCAAGCAGTTAAAAGACCAGCAGTTCACTCACTTACCATGATGTGTCGTCCCTTGCCTTTTACCCGGTACAATTTAAATCGTACCTCGGTTCTATCAATCTTTAGTGAAATATCAGCGCTTGAAGACATTGGTACAATCGATATAGAATTAGTCAAGTTTGCTGAATCATCGAAAAGAACATCAGTTGAAAACCCAGACTTGAACTGAAAGTGATTGTGTACGATGTATTGATAGAACACTTGAACATTTATGTATTTGCTATTCCTGTGTGCAGTAATAAATAACGTTTTTAAAAAAAGGAAAAGAACATCAGTTACTCTCTGTTTGAATTCCAGAGTTGTACTCAATACCATCTGGGCGGTTAGATCCCAACTTTTTGAATTGGGCTTTGTTATACTAGCTGGCCCTGATAAAGTGGATAGTGGAGTCTCTGCATTGCCCACCCAAGTGACCACTCCATCAAACGGAACTACAGGAAATCAAGCTCCTTCCAAAGGCGCCTGCATTTGTGGTTCATCAGCAATTCAGAATTAGCTAATTTCTGAAACCCGTGCCTCTCTGTCTTTAGTCAGCTGGAACTCGAGAGGCTTTAAGCACTTAATCAACAAAAATGAAACTAATTTAGCAGTATATGACATCATTTTTTTAAAAGAGACGTGGCTTATGATGCCACCCTCTTGGAATAACTATGATGTCTACCTTGTTGCAGCCAACAAGGCGAAGTATGGGAGACCGACGTCTGGGCTTTTGATTGCCATCAAACAGAGTTTACACTTATACTCTGAGAAGTGGTTTTCCCCCAATCCATTCATCCAAATGATCAAATTGCATCAGAACCAAAATGTATATGCACTAATCAATGTTTGTTTGTTTGTTTGTTTATTTGTTTGGTAATGCGCAGCAAGCCCTTAGGTAGACGGGCACAACAGAAACAAGAAATCTTAAAACTTAGTTACAGTACAAGGTTGCAATTCATAGAGCAGTGATTGCAGTAGGAGCAAAAATACAGGTACAATATACATTAAATGCAAAGCAATGGTCTTGGTAAGTCAAGGAGGCATTATCGTGAGTAGCAATATATGCACACATACATATACAGATATGTATATACAACCTTACATGTCTACGTTAACGTGTATCCATGGTGCATGCAAATATGACCAAACAGATGACCATGCGTGTATAGTTAAGTAATCTACAGTGTAGTTTGAGGGAACAAAGGGTCGTATAGGGGCTGGAGAGGTAGAAGTGTCGTTAGTGTGTAGCCAATTGAGTATCTTATGTCTGAATATAGGGTAGGGTTGTTCTAGTCTGAGGTCAACTGGTAATTTGTTCCAACACTGTGCCGCTTTAACAGGGAAACTGGTTCCTCCTGCTGTCAAGCGTTTGAACCTAGGAATCTCAAACATAAATGAGTTAGCAGATCTTGTAGGGCGGGTAGCTGTTCTCCTGGTAATTTTATCCATAAGGTATGGGGGTGCTAGGTTCTTCAGGCATTTGAAGATGAGGGATGCTGTTTTGAGGATAATTCTATCTGTTATTTTCAGCCAGTTTACCTCCTTCCTGAATTCGGTAATATGCTCTCTGTAAGGGATGTTCAATGCTGCCCTCAGGGCGTTATTCTGCAGTCTTTGGATTTTGTCTGTAATGTATTTGTTGTCTCCCGAGTACAGGGCATTACAATAATCTAATCTTGACATGGTAAGCGCGTTGGCTAGTGTGGTACAGCTCGCTCTTGAGAGGTATGGTCTGGAAGCTCTGATGAGTTTGCAAGTGTACGTTGTGGATGAGGCAAGGGAATTGACTAAGTAGAATCTAAGTAGAATCCTAAAGTTTTAACTACAGACATCACCTTGATAGGGTTGTTATCAATGGTGAAGGATGAGTAGTTTGGTCTGAGTTTTTGGATATTAGCTTCAGAACCTAAGATTAGTAATTCTGTTTTTTCGTCATTCAGGCAGAGGCCATGGGATGCTATCCATGCCTGAATGAGGGTGTATATTTTGTTCACCAAGGCTGTATATTGGAACCGGACGTGCTGAGTGATGACAGGTTTCTGGAATCCATGAATGAAGCACTAGATTTGGTGGCACAAGAAACAAACCTTTGCCATATCATAATAGCAGTGGCACAAGAAACAAACCTTTGCCATATAATAATAGCAGGGGATCTCCATTTACATTGCTTGATTCGATTAGACATCTTGAACGAACCAGATTACAAAAATGGAACAAATTTACTAAATCCAGAAATCTTTTCATGCTCAGCGGATCCCTGTTGTCAGACATCCCACCTAAACCGACCTGGCACATAGGTTCTAGTACTGGTATTATTGATTTCACTTATGTAGACATGAGCCTTTTTACACAGATATCGTCTTTTCAAGTAATACATTCTGACCTGAGTGATCATAATATGCTAAGCTTATCCTGGGTCCCCAATAGTCTGTTGGCGAGAGTTACACCTGAACCTCATCTGGGAAATTTGCGAGTGAATACTGCACGAAATAGATTAATCTGGTCCGAACCCACATTGAATCCTTTTAGTAAACGCTATGCCAGAGACATTCTCAAAGCTAGAAACGATGATCTCAAGTCTTCTGTGGTGTATCCTAAATTAATGCAGCTATTTCAACCTAACTCTGTACAGACAAAGAAAAAACAAACACCTTATCTACATGTTTACAATCACGAAATTAAAAAAATGAAAGCAAAAGTTAGACATGAAAAACGAGAAACTTTAAAACTATCTTCCGATAGCAGATAAAAGGCCCTAACACAAATCAAAACAAAATATAAGAATTAGATAAAAGGCATGAAATCCAAATTATACCAGGAAGATGGCAGCAATATGCTGAGGAAACTGTCTAACAAAAATGCCTCACAAATATGGAGTATCATAAATCAAGCGACAGCTGGAAACCAGGTGGCAGTACAATCACATTCTGTAAAAGAACAGGATTGGATTGACTATTATCAAAAGCTATTTAGTCTCCCAGAAACTGCTATGGCTCTTGACCTCCAAATAGAACAAACTGCTTTCACTTTCAACTATGATTGTGACAATACATTACACTATATACACAAAGCTAGTCGCTCCAGAGCTCCAGGCGGCCTGTCCAACCTAATAATGAAACAGTATCCAGAAATCTGGGCTGACATCCTCATAACCATGTTTGACCACATATTAGTCTCTCAACAAATTCCAACATCATGGAAACGCTCGATCACTATCCCTATATATAAAAAGGGAGACCGCGCAAATCCAGCCAGCTATCGACCAATATCATTACTAGATGCTCCAATAATGGTTGCATCATTTTAAAAGACCTTAATACTTGGTCAGAAAAAAACTTCAAGAGAGATCCCTTTCAATCAGGCTTTGTCAGTGGATTGGGAACAGCTCCCAATATGATCACTCTCAATATGCTTCAATCACAAAATGGCCTTTGATTCAGTGGACAGGAATTTATTATATGCAAAGTTGAACACATATGGTTGTCCTACATCTCTGCTGGTCCTGATTAAACAGTTACACACTGGCACTACCATGCAAGTGAGGTTATCCTTTGAAGGTTTCCTATCGTCTGCATTAAGCACCTTTCGAGGTCTCAAACAAGGGTGCATAATGGCTTCGATATTATTTTATTTATTTATTCTAGATATGGGGCCTCTTTTCTCAAGGTTGTGTCCGATGCTCATAAATTAGGCAATCATCGTATAGCTTGGATGCTCTACGCTGACACCCTGATACTCATATCCCAAACCCCTAATGGTCTCCAAAATTTGTTGAATGCCATGACTGAATATGCTCAATTAAACAACCTTACAGTGAACCTTGAAAAATCACAGATCTTGGTATGTAAAAATTCAAGGAAATCGAAGTCATGTAACTATGTTTGGACTTTACAAAATACAGTCTTAAAAATAGTCTCTGAATATAAATATCTTGGTTTGACTGTCTACGATAGAATATCCAACATCAAGTGCCCCAGAGCCCGACGGCATTACTAACGTAGATTTGAAGGAACACCTTACAGAATGGACTGTCTTCACCCACGAGGTAATCAAAAAATGCATTAAAACAAGATCTATACCTGTTTCATGGACGACAGCAACCATTGTTCCGATTTACAAATCGGGACCCAGAGATCAACCTAAGAACTACCGACCAATCGCACTACTAGATGTAGTTGGGAAGGTGTTTGGTTCACTGTTGCTGGAAAATTTCCAAAAATGGTCTAGGGCAATGGGACATGAGGACCCTCTACAATCTGGGTTTGTGAAAGATGGGGGAACTGCACCAAATATTCTCCTACTAACCACTTTAAAGAGTAAGATCCAAGAAGGAAGTCCGAAGATCCATCTTGCTTTCATTGACCTGGTCCATGCTTTTGACCAGGTCAATCGCGAAATTCTTTGGGAAAAATTAACAACAAGAAATTGCCCGGAAAGCATTTTAGGGCCTACCAGAGCCCTTCATCAAGATACTTCCATCAGAGTGCGTCTAAATCAAGGGGGGGGTGTTATCTGAGTTAATTCCAATGGCAAGAGGAGTGAAACAAGGGTGCCCTCTTGCACCAACATTGTTTAACTCATATCTCTGGGATATTGAAGGAAGTGACCAGGAGGTCCGGTCTTTCCCACCAACAGTAGGGAAGGTTAAGATCCCGAGATTGCTCTATGCGGACAATCTAATTTTGATGGATTATACCTCAATTGGCCTTCAACGCCAATTAAATGAATTGCCGTCCTATATAAAGAGATCAATAAGGCCAAAACCAAAGTCATGACTATGGAGAATCAAAACACCCGCACTGAGATTTTTAGTTGGACCCTGGAAGCGGGCGGTTAGATCCCAACTTTTTGAATTGGGCTTTGTTATACTAGCTGGCCCTGATAAAGTGGATAGTGGAGTCTCTGCATTGCCCACCCAAGTGACCACTCCATCAAACGGAACTACGGGAAATCAAGCTCCTTCCAAAGGCGCCTGCATTTGTGGTTCATCAGCAATTCAGAATTAGCTAATTTCTGAAACCCGTGCCTCTTTGTCTTTAATCAGCTGGTACTCGAGAGGCTTTAAGCACTTAATCAACAATAATGAAACTAATTTAGCAGTATATGACATCATTTTTTTACAAGAGACGTGGCTTATGATGCCACCCTCTTGGAATAACTATGATGTCTACCTTGTTGCAGCCAACACGGCGAAGTATGGTAGACCGACGTCTGGGCTTTTGATTGCCATCAAACAGAGTTTACACTTATACTCTGAGAAGTGGTTTTCCCCCAATCCATTCATCCAAATGATCAAATTGCATCAGAACCAAAATGTATATGCACTAATCAATGTTTGTTTGTTTGTTTGTTTATTTGTTTGGTAATGCGCAGCAAGCCCTTAGGTAGACGGGCACAACAGAAACAAGAAATCTTAAAACTTAGTTACAGTACAAGGTAGCAATTCATAGAGCAGTTATTGCAGTAGGAGCAAAAATACAGGTACAAGATACATTAAATGCAAAGCAATGGTCTTGGTAAGTCAAGGAGGCATTATCGTGAGTAACAATATATGCACACATACATATATAGATATCTATATACAACCTTACATGTCTACGTTCACGTGTATCCATGGTGCATGCAAATATGACCAAACAGATGACCATGCGTGTATAGTTAACTAATCTACAGTGTAGTTTGAGGGAACAAAGGGTCGTGTAGGGGCTGGAGAGGTAGAAGTATCGTTAGTGTGTAGCCAATTGAGTATCTTATGTCTGAATATAGGGTAGGGTTGTTCTAGTCTGAGGTCAACTGGTAATTTGTTCCAACATTGTGCCGCTTTAACAGGGAAACTGGTTCCTCCTGCTGTCAAGCGTTTCAACCTAGGAATCTCTAACATAAATGAGTTAGCAGATCTCGTAGGGCGGGTAGCTGTTCTACTGGTAATTTTATCCATAAGGTATGGGGGTGCTAGGTTCTTCAGGCATTTGAAGGTGAGGGATGCTGTTTTGAGGATAATTCTATCCGTTATTTTCAGCCAGTTTACCTCCTTCCTGAATTCGGTAATATGCTCTCTGTAAGGGATGTTCAATGCTGCCCTCAGGGCGCTATTCTGCAGTCTTTGGATTTTGTCTGTAATGTATTTGTTGGCTCCCGAGTACAGGGCATTACAATAATCTAATCTTGACATGATAAGAGCGTTGGCTAGTGTGGTACAGCTCGCTCTTGAGACGTATGGTCTGGAAGCTCTGATGAGTTTGCAAGTGTACGTTGTGGATGAGGCAAGGGAATTGACTAAGTAGAATCTAAGTAGAATCCTAAAGTTTTAACTACAGACATCACCTTGATAGGGTTGCTATCAATGGTGAAGGATGAGTAGTTTGGGCTGAGTTTTTGGATATTAGCTTCAGAACCTAAGATTAGTAATTCTGTTTTTTCGTCATTCAGGCAGAGGCCATGGGATGCTATCAATGCCTGAATGAGGGTGTATATTTTGTTCCCCAAGGCTGTATATTGGAACCGGACGTGCTGAGTGATGACAGGTTTCTGGAATCCATGAATGAAGCACTAGATTTGGTGGCACAAGAAACAAACCTTTGCCATATAATAATAGCAGTGGCACAAGAAACAAACCTTTGCCAGATAATAATAGCAGGGGATCTCCATTTACATTGCTTGATTCGATTAGACATCTTGAACGAACCAGATTACAAAAATGGAACAAATTCACTAAATCCAGAAATCTTTTCATGCTCAACGGATCCCTGTTGTCAGACATCCCACCTAAACCGACCTGGCACAGAGGTTCTAGTACTGGTATTATTGATTTCACTTATGTAGACATGAGCCTTTTTACACAGATATCGTCTTTTCAAGTAATACATTCTGACCAGAGTGTTCATAATATGCTAAACTTATCCTGGGTCCTCAATAGTCTGTTGGCGAGAGTTACACCTGAACCTCATCTGGGAAATTTGCGAGTGAATACTGCACGAAAAAGATTAATCTGGTCCGAACCCACATTGAATGCTTTTAGTAAACGCTATGCCAGAGACATTCTCAAAGCTAGAAATGATGATCTCAAGTCTTCTGTGGTGTATCCTGAATTAATGCAGCTATTTCAACCTAACTCTGTTCAGACAAAGAAAAAACAAACACCTTATCTACATGTTTACAATCACGAAATTAAAAAAATGAAAGCAAAAGTTAGACATGAAAAACGAGAAACTTTAAAACTATCTTCCGATAGCAGATAAAAGTCCCTAACACAAATCAAAACAAAATATAAGAATTAGATAAAAGGCATGAAATCCAATTATACCAGGAAGATGGCAGCAATATGCTGAGGAAACTGTCTAACAAAAATGCCTCACAAATATGGAGTATCATAAATCAAGCGACAGCTGGAAACCAGGTGGCAGTACAATCACATTCTGTAAAAGAACAGGATTGGATTGACTATTATCAAAAGCTATTTAGTCTCCCAGAAACTGCTATGGCTCTCGACCCCCAAATAGAACAAACTGCTTTCACTTTCAACTATGATTGTGACAATACATTACACTATATACACAAAGCTAGTCACTCCAGAGCTCCGGGTCCGGGTGGCCTGTCCAACCTAATAATGAAACAGTATCCAGAAATCTGGGCTGACATCCTCATAACCATGTTTGACCACATATTAGTCTCTCAACAAATTCCAACATCATGGAAACGCTCGATCACTATCCCTATATATAAAAAGGGAGACTGCGCGAATCCAGCCAGCTATCGACCAATATCATTACTAGATGCTCCAATAATGGTAGCATCATTTTAAAAGACCTTAATACTTGGTCAGAAAAAAACTTCAAGAGAGATCCCTTTCAATCAGGGTTTGTCAGTGGTTTGGGAACAACTCCCAATATGATCACTCTCAATATGCTTCAATCACAAAATGGCCTTTGATTCAGTTGACAGGAATTTATTATATGCAAAGTTGAACACATATGGTTGTCCTACATCTCTGCTGGTCCTGATTAAACAGTTACACACTGACACTACCATGCAAGTGAGGTTATCCTTTGAAGGTTTCCTATCGTCTGCATTAAGCACCTTTCGAGGTCTTAAACAAGGGTGCATAATGGCTTCGATATTATTTTATTTATTTATTCTAGATATGGGGCCTCTTTTCTCAAGGTTGTGTCCGATGCTCATAAATTAGGCAATCATCGTATAGCTTGGATGCTCTACGCTGACACCCTGATACTCACATCCCAAACCCCTAATGGTCTCCAAAATTTGTTGAATGCCTTGACTGAATATGCTCAATTAAACAACCTTATAGTGAACCTTGAAAAATCACAGATCTTGGTATGTAAAAACTCAAGGAAATCGAAGTCATGTAACTATGTTTGGACTTTATAAAATACAGTCTTAAAAATAGTCTCTGAATATAAATATCTTGGTTTGACTGTCTACGATAGAATATCCAACATCAAGTGCCCCAGAGCCCGACGGCATTACTAACGCAGATTTGAAGGAACACCTTACAGAATGGACTGTCTTCACCCACGAGGTAATCAAAAAATGCATTAAAACAAGATCTATACCTGTTTCATGTTCGACAGCAATTATTGTTCCGATTTACAAATCGGGACCCAGAGACCAACCTAAGAACTACCGACCAATCGCACTACTAGATGTAGTTGGGAAGGTGTTTGGTTCACTGTTGCTGGAAAATTTCCAAAAATGGTCTAGGGCATTGGGACATGAGGACCCTCTACAATCTGGGTTTGTGAAAGATGGGGGAACTGCACCAAATATTCTCCTACTAACCACTTTAAAGAGTAAGATCCAAGAAGGAAGTCCGAAGATCCATCTTGCTTTCATTGACCTGGTCCAGGCTTTTGACCAGGTCAATCGTGAAATTCTTTGGGAAAAATTAACAAGAAATTGCCCGGAAAGCATTTTAGGGCCTATCAGAGCCCTTCATCAAGATACTTCCACCAGAGTGCGTCTAAATCAAGGGGAGGGTGTTATCTGAGTTAATTCCAATGGCAAGAGGAGTGAAACAAGGGTGCCCTCTTGCACCAACATTGTTTAACTCATATCTCTGGGATATTGAAGAAAGTGACCAGGAGGTCCGGTCTTTCCCACCAACAGTAGGGAAGGTTAAGATCCCGAGATTGCTCTATGCGGACAATCTCATTTTGATGGATTATACCTCAATTGTCCTTCAACGCCAATTAAATGAATTGCCGTCCTATATAAAGAAGAAAAACTTAGAGATCAAAAAGTCCAAAACCAAAGTCATGACTATAGAGAATCAAAACACCCACACTGAGATCTTTAGTTGGACCCTGGAAGGGGAATAGATAGAACAAGTGGAGAAATTCAAATATCTGGGGGTAGTCCTTAGCAACAATAAACAAGCGCGTCCAATGCAACTCCACCTCTTGGAAAAGGCAAGAAAACTGGCAAGACAGGCAAAAGTAATTGACATAAGATTTGGTTGATTTACAGAAATCCCTTTGATTCAATTTTATAAGGGAAAGGTGGTTCCTTCTTTGATTTATGGTGCGGATGCAATGCTGACTATACCGCAAGGTTTCTGGAAACATCTAAAAGGCATGTTTTGGAAAAACACACTGAACTTACCATTATCAACACCGGTAAAGACCATATGTCAGGAACTCTGTTTGCAATCACTGGAATCGATGGTTGCTAGAAACTCACTAATGCTATACAGGAAGTCCCTGACCAGCACTTGTCCAAACGTAATGTCTATTATGTACACAGAAATTGAAGAACAGAAAAGTAAAATTTTGACGTATTGGATGAAAGAACATCAAAAAACCCTTGCTGAAATAAATAGCTCTGAAGAAGAACTTATTCAAAACCCAAACAAAGTTAAAAAAAAATGCAGGAACAAGACAGGATACAGACTACATCTCTGGACCGAAGAAGTAAATTGATAAGCCATTTGCCCCCAACAACACAAGGTTTAAATGACTTACCGAAATACCTAAATAAAATGCCAAGTAAGACACTGCGAGATACCTTTTTACGAGTGCGAATGAACCTCTTACCAACAAATGAGATCAGAACTATAAGGAAACTAACACTGGACACTAGTTGCCGGTTCTGTAAAAACAAGACGCAAACAGAGACACTACGACACTTATTACTATCGTGCACCTCTCTGTCTAGGTTGAGAATGGCATATTTGGGTCATCTACTCAAGGACTCAAGAACGTGCGATGAAGAGGACTGGTGGAACCGATTAATAGAGGGGGATAAAATCAGCCACATGATAGCGGTCTCCCAGTTCTTCATGAACTTGAAGCTCCAAGACTATAAACTGGAACAGGCCGTGGGCTGTGAACCTGAAAGATCTGTTTGTGGGCTAGTTTGGACTATAGACATAATCTATAAGATGAAGAGAAAGGAGGGAGGGAGCTGAGGAGCACTTTCTTTTTTTTCTTTTCCTGTAACATTTTTTTACAAGTAAAAAACAAGTAAAATAACAACAACAAAAAAGAATATCCAACATGTTATATTCATTACATCTTGAAACAAAAATGACTACACTGATATCACAGGCAAAAATTCTAATCTTTCAATATGGTAAATTTACGTACAAACATCTGTTGCTTTTCTATGAACAAAAAGTTATTCCTGTCATGTTATACAGAGTAGAAACTATGCCAAACACTCAAACAAAAACGTGGAATGGCTTAGAAGCCAGATTTGGAAGAAAACTTTAAAACTACCAAATTGCATTCCAGTGCCGATCCTCCGTCATGAACTGGGCGTAGTGTCACTAGCATGACACATATTATGGCGAATGTGCATCCTATTTCACAAATGTCTATTGGGTCTAGATACTTATAACCTCCTGAGTGTCATAGCCCACCAGAACACAACATCACACAATCATTTTCCAATGATAAGGCGTAAGTGTGTAGTAGAAGCTATGGCCGAAGCAAATATTACCATAAGCTTATTGATTGAAAATCCATCACGAGCTAAGGTGAAACTGTACCAATGGGATTGGATAAAGAACAGAGCAAATGGCACAAAATACAAGGACTACCAAATTTGGGTAAAAAAGATTGCGACAAATGTCAGATTATTTACTAAAATGCCTATCACCAGCCATAAGAAACAAATATTTACGATTTAAATTAAATCTGTGGCCAACAAGGGAAATATTAGCCCGACGAAAGATAATATCATCCTCTCTGAGCTTCTGTCGTTATTGTAATGTTACAACTGAAAAAGAGACACTACAGCATATATTGGTTTCATGCCCTATACTGAGTGCACAACGAATGTTATATTTTAAAAAACCTTTTATGTTTATTTAGTGATAGCAGTGATGAAAAAATGTGGCATTTACTGTTTTCGGACAAGAGATTTGCAGTAATGAAAGCTATAGTTCAATTTCTGGAATTTGTTTTACCAATAGAAACATGATATGAAGAATTATCCTTTTGGCAATTTGCTATTTTACAATGAATTTCGAAAATATGAGATGGGCCCAGCGTTATTCTAAATAGGATCTGTTAGATCAGTTTATTTTACAGTACTGTTTAATTTGTTTTTTCTTTTACAAGTGATGAAATTCTTATCTAATCTTTCTTTTCCTTTCCTTTGTAATAATTGCCTTTTTATAATATGTTTCATGTTTGTTTTATCCTGTTTAATAGTTTTTGAAATGTAAATTATTTGTATTTGAAAAGTAGAATTTTCTCAACTAAACCAAACAAAAAAAGAAAAAAAATGTATGTTTGATGAAGTGGGCCTGTTATCGGGCCACAAGATAAATTGCGGAAAAGCAGTGGTCTTCCCTCTAGATGTTAGACTACCATGAAATGTTTTGGGTTTGTGGAATTGTCGCTGGGAAGTGGGTGCAATAAAGTATTTGGGTATTTACATGGTCTGGGATTTGAAAAGAATGGCTGAATTCAATATATCAAGAATATTGGAGAATATTAAAAGGGACATATTAAAATGGTGCCAGCTGAAGATGGGATTATGGGCTAAGGTTAACGCCATTAAAATGGTCCCTTTGCCAAAGATACTCTACATCGTACAGTCCATCCTTTTGAAATTCGCAAAAAAGGTAATCTCTTCTATTGATAAGGTTTTCCAGGGATTCCTTTGGGGGGAAGGTAATAGTCCAAAAGTGCCCAAATATATGTTGATGCATCCTGTGAAAGAGGGAGGATTTGGATATCCAAACCTGATGAATTACTGCACTGAATTTGTCCTGAAAAAATCAACTTCTTATTTCTCTGAAGTTAACAATTAGGTTCCCAATTGGCATATTATTGAGAATGCTCAATTTTCACCTTATGCACTAAGTGATGTGTACTCTATGTCAAAAATGCCAAATTTGGAGGTGAAATTACCTACTATATGCGGTACTAGGGAGGCATTACAAAGTTTTATGAAAAATAATGGGGACAATATCTGGATGCATTATGACGCATCTTTGTGCCATAATATGGGGCTCCAAATGATGAATAAAACTTTATGCTGGAAAGGTTGGATCAGTAAGGGCATACTTAAAATTCCTGATGTGTGGCAGAAGGGTCGTATGATTCCGTTCGACCGATTGAGAGTAACCTTTGGGATTGGGCGTAGGGAACGGGAATGTTATAGGACTTTGAAAGCTCTTTTGACTGAAGGGACAAGAATGTTGAATGAAGTTATGACAGAGAGGCCCTCGATGTGTGAGATTATTCGCTCTACCCCATGTGCTGTATCCACGTACACTAAGTTAATGCCAATGGAAAGGTCAGAAGTGGATGCTTGGCATAAGCTTCGCCAGGCTTGGATGGAGGATCTTGACATAGTTATTCCTGTGAAGGAATGGGAATATCTGCTTCACGTGGGGGTACAAGCGAAAATGGATCTGGGGCTATGATACATTAGACAAAGGATCCTTTACAGATTAAATTGCACACCGTCTAGGACGGCGAGATTGGGACTTTTGGAAACTGATTCCTGTTGGGGATGTGGATGTGGCGGTGGTACTTTGATGCATATGCTGTGGGTATGCTCAAGAGTATCTAACTTTTGGTCTGATGTATTAGATAGATTGGACATTGTGGTGGAGGAGCAACTTCCAAGTACTTTCTCTTCGACATTTTATTATCAAACAGAGGAAGGGGGGATAAGGCCAGGGTAAGAACGGATTGGATCAATAGAGTTTTGGTGATGGCGGCAAAACAAATATTATGAGTCTGGAAGTCAAGAAAGAAACCAAATGTGGAAGAATGGTTATTGGATGTACAAACCTTGTCATACTATGAAAAAGTTATGTTTTTGAAACAAGGTAGGGAGGGTTATTATTCTTGACTTTTGGGGTCTTTTAATGAATTGCACAGTTGAAAGTCCAGTACCATGTATATATTCGTCTGTTTACATTAATTGGGGGATTAGTTTAATGGCTATATGGAGTTGTCCGTTGTGCATGTCACTGTTGTCTTGTCTTGTTTGTTGTGCGTCAAAGATCTGTAAACTGGTTGCAAAATAGTGCTTTGTGATTGCTATTAGTTTCTTTGTTTTCATGAATTTAAGTATAGTACTGTATGATTCTTGGTAACGTTATGAATTTTACAATCTGGTCATAATGTTAAGATTTTGAGATGGTGTTGCTGTTCTGTTCTTTGTATATTAATTCGAAACAACAAATAAAGTGGATTAAAAAAAATCCATGTAATTTTGATCATTCTTCAGACCAAATGATGCCTTCATCTATACGTACATTTCTAAATGTTCCCAAACAGAATATTTTGCATTTGTATGGTAAGGGTCATAAAGCTTTTTATAGCCTTAATCTGTTTGAATGGATATTTCACTAACTATGATTTAGTTTTTGTTTTTCTCTGTCTCCATTCTTGGATCCTCGGGTGTAATCTCTCTCCTGCCCACCGCTGACATGCGAAGTGTACCACTCCCCTCTCCTCTAACCTGGATTTCTTTGTATTCATCTGCATCTGACAGGGAAATGAAATCTTCCTATTTATCTGGTTGAGCTTGAGTAGAAGGGAGATTGTGTCCGGCACCCCCTATATCTTGCACATGGCCACGTGCGCCAAACCCACTAGCATGACTCTGGGAGTCTTAAAACACTGGAGATGAAGTCTCAAGGTTTAGGGACCCTCTCCTCTCTTCCATGAAACGTATCTGTCTATGAGTTTTAGACTAGTGTAAAATGCCCTAGATTTGGATGCCAGCGCTTCTTTCATATTCTGTAGTTTCTTGTGTAGTGAGTTGCTGATAAATGTGTGTTTCCTCAACTGACTCTTGACTAATAGTGCAAAAGCTGTTTAATTCTTTCTTCTAGTATTTAATCTCAGACTTTGTGTGCTCTTCAGTAACTATGCCCAGTTTTTCTCTCAATTACACATTCAGCCAGAGCACCTGCCACCTGTAAAGTTAGTTAATGTATTTGCTGAGTAGCAGCATATTTGTCTTCAGCTAACTGAGCTCTTCCTCTTTTAATGATTTCCTTGTACAGCAGATCAAACTGTTCTATGAACCTTTGCTGCATTTCTTTCGCCAAATGCTTTTTTGGCACATTTTGCACTTTTTTTCTGACAAAATGCAGAGGAGACCCCAGCAAACCCTACTTCTCTTCACCCCCACCCTCATACATACCCTAACCCTACTTACCATCTGCATTTTTCCACTGGAAGAAAGTCCAGAAATGCTCACAAAAATGAATTCAGCGAAAATGCATTCAGCAAAAGTGGGCTATACCGATCGAACTCTGTGTCTGATTCATTATAAGAGTTGCCTTTTTCATTTTCACTATGGCTTGATTAGTTATTTTAGCCTTCAATCCCTCATGTGCTAGTAGACACTGATTATGAATATCGTTAAGGCCTGTGAAATCGGCCTGTTAGCGCTGTTTAGCTTCTTGCACCAATGCTAATTCAGAAGAGGCTTTTGTGTATTTTGTGCCAGAAGGTTCAATTCATGTGAGCTTTCTGCCAATCTATTTTCCACCATTTGATGATAAAAGAAAAGGTGGGCAGAAAGATTCACAAGATTCAGTTTTTCCCCAGCTTTTGTGTAGGTCATATACAATTTTTGGAGGGCCTCATCTAGTGAGTCATATTGCGCCCAAATATATGGGCCTTTCTGTCTGTCTCATCTCTGGCCTCCATGTTTCAAAATACTGCGCCTGCGATTGGCCGTGTAAGAAATACTTGCATTTTACATAGTCAATAGCTGCACCCAGATCTGCTGTGATGTCCTGTGATGTCATGGCTATTCAATCAGCATAGACAATTATACCTTTTCTAAAAACAAAAAAAAGAATGTCACTCTTTTAATTTTAGCTGAGCAAAAACACCAACACTGTCTGTACTTCTATAGGACTATGCAAAGGAGAACATCTAATACCATGCACCAATTAACAGGCTGATTCATGGAATAAATGTGCGCCGAAAAGGGGAGCGCAAGCAGGAAAATCGAGCGCAAACGTGAAAATCGCAGCGCACGCGTGCCAAAGCCGCGCACATCGATCCATGGAATTAAGTGCGTGTGTAAATCCTGGGATGTACGCTAAAATCGTGGTTGCGCGCACAGGGAAAGCGCACATAGCGCAGCGCATACAACAAAAGTGGGTGGAACACGGGGCGTAACATGCAGAATGGGGAACAACACGTGAAAATGTGGACGTTACGGGGGAAGTACATGAGGTAAATGCCTGCAACGCCCACACGCGCCAACAACACACATTCATGGAATCAAACAGGGGAAAGGCGTGCGCCAAAAAAGACAAGCTAATCTGGAAACACGTATGCCAGCAGGAAGCAGGCGTAAGCGGCCCTGCGCAGCATAAAAGTGCGCAAACAACTAACAAGTTCAGACGCTACGATGAATATACCGTTCCTCGCAGCAGTGGTTGTGGGACACCGCAGGAGGAGGAGGATAGCCAGGCCCTGCATTTTTTTACCCAGGACCAGCCTTTTTGGGATGCCTGATGACCAGGTGTATCGGAGGTACAGGTTTCCACCACACATAATCCTAGAACTGGTCAGGGAGTGGGAGGATGACCTCACATCACCCACCCTCTGCTCCCAAGCACTGAGCCCCTTGGAAAAGGTGCTCAATGTACTGCACTTCTTGGCTACTGGGTCATTTCAGCGGACAAGTGCCATAGTGGGGGGTGTGTCACAGGCCACACAGTCACGCTGCCTACACCAGGTGTTGGCCATCATGATTACACGCCCCTCAGTTTGCAGGCACATATACATGCCCAGAACACCTGCAGAAAGGCAGGCTGTGGTCCAGGACTTTTACAGGGTGGCACACTTTCCCAAAGCGCTAGGTGCTATTGATTGCACCCATGTGGCTCTACGTCCTCCCAGGGCCACTGAGCACATATATCGAAACCGCAAACACTGGCATTCAATCAACGTGCAGGTTGTATGTGATGCCAAGGGAATAATCACTTCAGTATATGCCAACTATCCAGGGTCAAGCCATGATAGTTTCATTTTCAGAATGTCACCCCTAAACTGGGACCTGGAAGCTGGGCGGCATGGCGACACATGGCTAATTGGTGAGTATAAATGCCTCTGCACATGCATGCATATCAGAAACTGAGAAAAGGGAAAACCCCACTAATGAGAACCATTATCACCTCCCCAGGCGACAGTGCCTACCCTCTGAGCACAGCCCATATTGCAACCCGGGGCATAGTGGAGCGCACAGTCGGAGTGCTCAAGTCACGCTTTCGCTCCCTTGACCGCTCTGGTGGGCAGCTGCTATATGCGCCCCCAGTAGTGTGCAGGATCATAGTGGCAGCATGTGTCCGGCACAACGTTGCAACACGCCGGGGCGTGCTGGGGACATGGTGGTGCCCCCACATCCCCAACCACATGCACGGCCGCTGCGCATGGGAGGTGAAAGGGCACGTGGTGAGGCAGCCCGTACCCAGCTTGTGGCAAATTACTTTGCCTACAATCACACCGCTGCGGAGTGCACACAGCTCTGCACATACCAGCTGACAATCAATGATGATGGCAAAAGGGACAGTCAACTGTCCCAACCATACCAGCTTCAGATTGTTCACCTGGAAGTGTTACATTGTGTGCATCCCTACCTACTCAAAGACACCCAATGCTCTGTCACAAAAAGACACAAATTCATGCAGCAGGAAAGATTACCCCCGTGCAAAATACCACATCAAAATACTGCCATGTCACTCAACCCCTCCCCATCTCAGCTACCCAACACACCATGGAATGGCATGCAATGTGAAAGCAACTAAATGAATGCACAACACATGACACAAGTGTCACAAAGTGCAATGTTCCAAATGTAAACAGTCCACAGACAATATGCTCTCAGTAATCAATAAGAAACACCACACATGAACAGAGTCTTACCAGCAACACAATTCACCAGTACAGGAAGAAAGCGTGGCAATATAAGACAGGAAAAAATCAAAGTAGTGCAAGTATCACAACCTGACCAAGGCAGCGCATCGACCCCTTCCAACTGCAGAGTGTTGCTGTCAGGCAAATGTGTCAGTGTACTACATACAATATAAACTGCATCTGCAAAGGAGACGGCCATGTGAAGACATGAATAACCTACATGTAAATAAGGAGAAAGACATGGATGCACAAGCACATATCAATACACCATGCATTGTAGAATCCAACAACAATCACCACTAGGGATGTACACACAGTTTTGACTACAGACTGCCCACACAACTCATGGGAGCCCAATGTCACTGTGTAAGTTACTGTCACTTGGTCACACCCTTTGCAAGCCCATGGGAAGGGGAAGCAGGAGGGGTGTGTGTGTCAGGAAACCAAGCATCTAACCCAAAGGCAGGACAAGCCTGCATGTGCCCACCTGGAAAACACAGTGGATGCCCACGGGAGCCACACAAAGCAACACACTGTAAAAAAAATAAAAAAATAAAATAAAAATAAAAAATGGCCATATATGGACCAGGGGGTGGGGATAGGCCACCCAGGAGGCACGAGGTACAGGGTGCATCCCAACACCCACATGCATGGATGTTGGAAAAAAAAATACCTCCATGGGCTCATGGCCTGCACGGCTACGCTTCTGTGGGAGAACTGGCGTCGCACCCTTCAACCTCTGCTGCTACATCAGGCGGTGGCCGTGATATGGGAGGCAGCCCATGCAAAGCCCTGGTATGGTCCTCCATGGCAGCAAGCATGCAGGTCTGGAAGGTTTGCTTCTGTAGGATAATAGTTCGGAGATCCCCATGCAGCACCTCACGGGTTGCCTGCATTTCTGCATGCATGGCCTCGCGTGATGCCCGGATCTCCGCACGGGTTGCCTGGAGCTAAGCTGAGAGTGAACGTGTGAGCTGCTCCAGCTGCTGTTCTGACCTAAAATTCTGGGAAGCCTCAAGTTCACCCAGAGTATCTCTGAGGAACCTGTGTTCTAACCTCAGGGCTTCCCTGTGGGCCTGCGACTCTACAGATATGGCTTCGCGCAGAGCCTCCAGTCCAGCCCGTCAGTCCCTGTTGGACGCCAACATGTCCTCCCTGTGTGAGTGGCAAATGGAGTCGGTTGCCTGCTGCTGGAGCTCCACCTGCCTCTCAGGGGGCATCATTTCACACAATGCTCCCTGTTGTGCTGCAATACTGTAGATGGAGTTCTCCCACACTGTATTGCCTGGTGGCGCACGGCCACCGCGTTGACGGGCACCACACCTGTTTGGGGCAAGGCGATCTGCACATTGCTGTGATGGCACTGCATGAGGCTGCAGGACTGCATTCCTCATTTGATCTGCTGGCCCAGGAACAGGAGCAAACATTGTGCAATGTGACCCTGCATCCATAACCGCCACAGGCGGACTTTCCAACACTGATATCCCCATAAAGGGGTCTACCTCTGGTGCAGGTGGGTTGGACAGAACAGCATCCCTGCCAGAAACATTCACCTGCGATGGCACATATGTCTCACTGTTCGATTCAGCACCTGAATCATAGAGGTCTGCGGAGGTGTACTCAGAGACACCCGTGGACAGTATGGTCTGCAGGAGGAATAGGTTTTCACCCACCACCATCCCACGTCATCCACTGGTGCCCGGTTGTGGCTGAGATCCCTCCTGGGTCTGGACCATCCCCTCCTCCTTAACAGCATCAAGTGCCTCATCACCAGCAAAAACATGACAGACAACAAATGGAAACAGGAATGAGCACCATAGCACACACAGAAGCCTGACGAGACATAGATCCAGTATATGAATTGCACATGTCCCACATGAATATAACTCTGGCATGCATGCACTGTCAATGAGTTGGAAGGGGAGGCAAAAAGCACACACTGAGGACTCCAAGATGGAAAAGCAACACATGTGCAGCATGCTGGATTGCACTGGCAGCACACATTATCCTGTGAGTAGCATGTCCAATACACATACATGACACATGCCAACACACAGATGTCACGTAGCATAGCCATGGTACATTTGACAACTACAGCCATATGTTAGTGAATGAGTACTGTCACCCATCCATGTGAGATGGACATGATGAGATGAAACATGCGAAATAGTGTTGCAAAATACGCATGTGCCACACACTGCAACACATCCAGTGTTCAATTATACAGTGATGGCAGGCAGATGGATACATCAATGGTTGGTCACTTCAACATGACAGAAGACAACAGTCATGTTCTACATTCAAACAGGGCCCAAAAATGGTTGTGAGCAGGCCATTACTCAATCAGCCTGAATGGTTAAATCATTCCCATAACAAGGTAATAAATGTGGGCCATTGTGGGATGTAATCTATGACAGAAGCATGTCACATATGTGGCAGTAGGGCAGAAAAATGCATCGTAAAAATGGCAAGGATTGAAACAATCAGGCTGAATGAACAGGAAGACATTATGAACAATGTTGTAGCAAGATGACAGTTGAAGGGAAACTGCAGTAATCTGGTGAAAATTGGCTACTGTGGTCAGAAGGGATACTGTCATACCCAAACCCAAGGACGGGGAATGGTTTGGAGGAAGCACATGGGTGACCCATACCAGTCATGACTACACACCCTCACCTGGCACTCAATCAGAACACATAACCCAAGCAACATACACATGGATTACACACACATGCATGGGCACTCACCGGACAATGCTTCAAGATCTGGTAGGTCTCCCACGCCTCGGATCTGTTCCTCTGTGACAAAGGTTCCAGCGACAGACTCATGTTCAGTGAGTTGGTCGTCCTCTGGTGGAAACCCACTGCCAGTCACCAGAGTAGAGGCATCATTGGAAGTCAGCTTGTTCTTTGCTCTGCGTTTCAGGTCATTCCACCGCTTGTAGCAATCATCAGCTGTGCGCCTCACAAATCCAAGGGCACTAATGTGGTCTGCGATGGTCTGCCAGTGGGCCCTACGTTGAGCAGGTGTAGTCTTGCACCCGGCAGTCACCACCATTTCGCAGCTATGTGCCAACACATAGGCCACAAGTGCATCTAGTTCGGCGTCATTGAAGCTAGGCTTCCTTGACGTGCCGGAGTATGTAGCCGTGTCTGGGGTCCCAGCCTGTAGTGCAAGAGCACCCTTCTTCTTCTTGGAAGGTGGTGGGGATCCTGAGTGGCTTAGGCTGCTCTGGTTGGTAGGGGCAGAAGCGCAGGTAGACTGGGTACTTGAAGTTTGCAAAGGCACATTGACCAAAGGTCTCGCTGCAGGCATTGGCTGCAGGGTGATGTTGGCCTGACTAACGTTGGTGTGATGGACTTGGACCGACACTGTCCCTGCTGGGAGACTCGGAGCTGGGTGGATTGAGCTGCAGCTGCCCCTGCAGTCTCCTCACCCTGGCTACTTGGGGCAGCAGATGACATTGCTGCCCTAGATCCACGTGGCCTGGTGACAGCCACTTTCACCGCCACACGTGGCTTAGACTTGGTGACCTGGAAGTCAGCCTGGGAGTCATCCTGTGCCAGTTCAGTTGACAAAATGGGCCGGTTTAACAAGGACTGAGCGGTGATGGTGTCAGCTACATTTCCCACAACCATTGGGGGGGCATAGGAAGCCCCGATTGGTCCTCCAAACACTGGCCTCTTGTGGCACCCTGCACATGCTGGCCACGTCCCCTACCGAAGCCACCTTTTGGAGGTCGGCCACCTTTGCCTCCCTTACTGCTTGGTCGCCTCCCAACCATGGCACTGATGTTGTTGTGCGTATGGGAGTTGCAGTAAACAATTGCCCTGGGCAATAGGGGTAAAAGGGTAGGATACTAGATGGAATTTGTGTCCTAGTGCTCCAGCAAGGCTGTCTGTGACCCCTGGGGGAAGATGACGGGTCACGCAATGCACAGGCACCCCAAAAACTAAATTAAACGTGCACGCAACCCCTGGTAGACTATGTGCATGGAAAAATGAACCCGCACTACGCTGTGGCACTGGAACCATTGTGAAGTAATCACGTGTGAACCGACAAGAAGTACAAGTATCACCCGCTCACTCTCCACAAAAATCACGTTCAAGAAAATGGTGTCCTACACGTACCTTTTAAGCCAGCCCACACGTGCGACGTCACTTAGGCGCCTACGCGCTAAGGGCCTTTCCTCCAATCACACGCAGTGACACCCGGATGTGCACTTTTTTCATGTGTACAATAAACATGCACCCGTGTTGTGGGAAAAGCGTGCGTAACGTCACAGACGCGCTTACGCGCTTAGGTTCTTTTCCTCGATTTACACGCTGACGTGCACTTTTTTCATGTGCCAAATCACTCCGTATCAAGCTGGCCACACGACAACACATGGAAGACCATGCTCCTGCCCAAAAGGCCATTTTCCTGCCCCCCAGAGCCCCGAGCACGCTCCCACCTGCCATCTGCTGCTGCCTGCCTGCCTGCTGCCCACGTGCCCTGCTATTTGGTGCCTGCATGTCAGCTATCTGCAGGGGTGCAGTTGCTGTGACCACCCCTGCTGGAACAGAAGACTCCCAACTGGGATACCATCGCTCCACAGCCCAGCCCCAGGACCCAGTTTCCCACACCTGCCTTTGGGGTTGCCATGTCGGACACAACATCATCTGGCACCACTGGCAACCCCCAGCCAGAGAGGCAGAGGGCTACCAGCTTCAGTGCCAGTGAAGTTGGTATCCTGGTGGAGCAAGTCCTGGGGCAGTATGATGCCCTCTTTGAAAGTTTGTGTGCCGACAATGAAGGACGGAAGAGGATCTGGATGGACATCGTGACTGCCATCAACGAGGAGGGGGTGGCAGTCCGCGACATTCTACACGTCCGGAAGCGCTGGGAGGACTTCAGGTCCAGGACCCTCAACAAGGCCCGGCACCTCTTGAAGGCAGCGGATGCCAAGGGGTGCCGGGTCCACCTAACCGACAACCAAATGAGGGTCCTGGACGTATACGCCCAGCGCTCCACGTCCAGGTCCTTGAGAGGCAGACCCGTCTGGAGTCGAGCGGTAAGTGTACATGGATACTGAATTGACGCTGTGCGTGTTGTGGTGTGCCAGGAGTGTGCAGGTTGTACATATGTCTTTGTAGGGCCATGTATGGATGCATATGTACAGGGACGTGTACCTGCCACATGTGATTCCTCTCATGTTTGAGACACATCGATGGTGTATGTGTTGGCAAACATGATGGGCAAATGCATGTGTGGGTGCACACATCTAAAAGTTATATGTATTTACTGTGGCATGGTTGTGGTGTCACACATGGATGCTGGTTACTGCTGCATGTATCTGCACTATGTACATGTGCATTTGTGTGTATTTGACAAGTGTGCAACTGTGATGCACCACGGATGCATGTGACACTGACATGTAGAAGGCTGAATGCCAGATGTGACATGGATGGCGATGTCATCACTGCGACAGGTGGTGGAGATGTACAGATGCATGTAAGTCTGGTGGCGTGTGTGCATGTGTTCTGCACTCCCTGTGTTGCATGTGACGTCAGGCTCACCTTCGGCTGCTCATGCTCTTGTTTGTGTATGGATGGTGCTGCCTGGTGCAATATTCCTGTTTATTTGCTTATGTGTGTGAGTTGAAATGACATGTGTGTTGGAGAGTTGTGAAAACAAAGAAATTGATATGAGGCTGGGAAGCCCAAAGGAAACACACCAACACAGGTTACAAAGGATATAGAAAGTGCTTTATTTAAAAGCTACAACAGTTACCAAAAAGTCAATTGACAAACGGATAACTATTCGGCTCTAAGAGTAACGTAACGAACTTCAACGAAGGTTCGATGCATTAGTAGAGAAACCGTACATTGGAATACTTGGGCTTTTATATTCTTTATCCAGCCCTGGCCAACCCCCTCGCGGGTTAACCATTCTTGGGACCAGGCCTAGGGTTCCTTGCCAGGTCAATCCCATAATGTATGCATTTTGATCAGTTCCGCTGATACAGTTGTTCATTTACACAGAGGTCAGGGATAGGACAAGGTCTCAGTCCGCGACCCCGACAAGTGGCCTGCAGGCATATTACTTATTCATGTGTGCGGAGGTCACAACGGCCAGAATCTCACTCAGAATGTCATTCGGCCTCCATTTTGATGTTCAGGGTGACTTCCACATTACAAGAGAACCTAAAATGGCGGCTAAATCCAAGATGGCGACTTACACAATTTTTCGTTAAGGTCAAGACCTTACCGCGGAGTCTATTTACATGATATTTTAGACAACTTGACGTAGGCCAACACACATTCAAATACTGCGATAGGAGGCATAATATCATTTTAATTCCAACAGACCCTCCTTTTGGCCTATGCCAAGTGCTAATATCATTTCTAATACTTTTGCAAATAACTCCATGTGTTGTCATCCATACATCCCAAATCATTGTCTGTAATATCTATAGCCATTAGGTCGTTCATCAGAACCTCTTGTAACACGAACTCTTTAGATGCTGTATCTGGGGCATATATTCTATGCCCTATTGTGCTAACTGCTTGGGCACAACATCCCCCTAGCATTCCACATATACTCGAAAGACATTGAAAACAGCAACAAAGGAATAGCAGGATCCCCAAAATAACCAGAATAACAGAAAGCACGTTCCAACCCCAAGATCGCAAAGAATCCCAGAACCAGGTGCTAAGATTCCAATCTCCTACAGAGATATGTACTTCAGAACTAAGAGTATGCAAGTTCTGTATTGCTTTAAAAATTGTCGGCGAGGAATCTGGTACGAAAACACAGCAAGCGGACCCCACTAATTTGCATACTCCACCTCGTTCTGCCAAAATGACATCTAATTCCATCCGATTGTGGAGTGCTACCAATCGTATTGCTTTTTGTTCTAAGGTCATATTGTAGAGTATGTCCGTGGTCCGGTTGATCGTTCTCTCCAGTACCCTTGCTAATCCCCTAATGTTCTCAGAATTTGTTATTTGTCCCCAAAAGGGCACAACTGATTTCGTTATATCTCCCAATACTTGCTTAGGGGTATCTCCGTTCTTGTCCCGCCGTGGGCGAGCCTTAGAAACCTCCAATCTACTAGCTACAAATACCCCGGGTAACAGTATTCCTAAATAACAGGTTCCCTGCCAATCCTTGGGCAACCAGGGAAATGCTAAACTACCACAGACAAAATAAACAGGCCCCCCTACATACAGAGGCCTGTTTTCTCCAGTCAAATTTACAATGTTCTTACAACCTTCAAAATCTCCCATTGGCCGAGTGCCATTTCTTTGTACACAAAAGGGGACCGAGTCAGGGCTATGATTTATAGAATAAGAAGGAGGCACAGCGTCCTTATTGCCTATCGGAGCCATTTTAAAAGAAATTAAAGTTTGAAAAGGAAGAGATAGTTTATCAGACGGCCTAATAGAAGCGACAATGGGTTTACTTCTATTTGCAAAAAGCGAGCATCCCAGGGGAGTTAATTCACGTTTCTCGAAATCATTCAAATTAGTTCCATCAATGTTCCCTGAGATGCTATCATTCCAACGGCCAAAGAATAGTGCTCTAAGAGAAGCATAGCAAGCAGTCGTTAAAGGTAAAGGATGAATATACCATCCCAGTCCCTTGTTCCCATGTTGCGGTAAATGAGTACAAATCCAACAATTACTCTTATTAAAAATGGCATGAGTTGCATTCATCACTATCATTAGAGTGTTATTATGATACTTTTGTCTATGTTGGGAGTCTCTAGGGGACAGAGTGTGAAGGTGTACAGAGGGAGTCAAAGCAGTTGGTACAATCTCGGTCGGTAGTAAAGGTTTCAGAGGATAGATTTCTTCAAAGTACCAAAGTCCTGCAGCAGTAGTTGCAAAAATAACAATTATCATTATCAAAACACAGCAGTACGTTTTCGGGGCCCAGGCACATTGTTCATTGTTCAAGTTGGTCACCCCCTTATTCACAAGTCCAGTGCGGGGAGCAGCAGTGGAGGTGGCAGGCATTGTAGTTCCTCAATCGACGACCCCAATGTTCGTTGCTGGCGACGCTACGGTCGCGCGATTTCTTAGTCCTTCCCAACCCTAGCCAGCAGAATCCCTTTTCTTCAACAGAACTTTCTTATACAAAAGAAAACTTCCAATCACTTCCCTTTTCCAGATGCACCAAAAACCTGTGCCGCAGTTCTATTTTCTTCGTCGAAGGTTGTACCTGGTGGTACCCAAGATTGTCTGATCCGGAAATAAAGTGTCGTCACTTCCTGAGGGAAGCGACGTATCAGAGGCGACGGAAGTTGCAGAGCTTGAAACAACGTTTTCCGGAAGTGATTTTTCAAGAGAGTGCGGAGACGAAATGGACTGTTCCCCAAGCTCCTCAGGCTCAGAGAAATTCTCCGACGCACTCACAGCGCTGTTTGCTACTCCAAGATCAGAGACTGTAGCATCAGCGAGGGGTTCTGCTTCTTCTGTAACATGTGGCGTCGGGTGAGGAAGTTTCTTGACATGCGTCGCGTGGATCCAGTGCTTCTTTCCAGCCACCCGCACTGCTGTCCGGGTGACCAACAGCACCTGGTAGGGTCCCCGCCAGCGAGGCGCGAGACAGGAAGACCTTTCGTAGGCCTTCACTAGGACCCAACTTCCAGGCTGTATATCGTGTGCTGGGCCCGTGAACCGTACAGGTAAAGCTGAGTGCACCTGGTGATAAATGAAATACAGATTTTAAGTTAACTGGTTACAGTAGTCTACAAGCAATACATTTTCCACCTCTCTCAGGGCTTTAGGTTTTGGGAGACCCCAAATGTTAGCAGGTCTCCCCATCACTACCTCAAATGGAGAAAGCCCAGTCTTAGTTTGAGGTGTAGTACGCATAGCCAATAATACAATATGTAAGGCATCTGGCCATTTCAGTTTGGTATCGGCACATGTTTTTGCAAGCTTATTCTTTAAGATACCATTGTGTCTTTCCACCAACCCAGCACTTTGAGGATGTCTAGCTGAGTGAAATCGTTTCTCAATACGTAAGGCTGTGCATATCTGCAAAATTACCTCTGCAACAAAATGAGGACCATTATCTGACCAAATTACCCTCGGGAGCCCAAATCGAGGAAAAAATTCTTTCACCATAATCTTTGCAGTGGTCATGGCGATAGCATCTTTAACGGGGAAAGCCTCGACCCATTTACTAAAGGCACAAATAATTACAAGAACATATTTCAAATTATTACACCGTTCCATCTCAATAAAATCGAAGTGAATGACCTCGAAGGGAACAGAAGGGGGGCCAAAGCTTCCCCTTAGAGTTACTGTCCGCTTACCCACATTGTGCTGTAAGCAGATCATACAATTTCGGACATGATATCTGGCAGTCTCCGGAATCTTGTTATTCACCCAAACTTGTTGTAACATTTTCGTGATCTGCTGAGCACACACATGTGTAGGACCATGTGCCATCGTAACCATTGCCAGTACATATGAATCAGGGAGCAACCATTTTCCTTCAGATGTATCCACCCAACACCCATCATCATCCAGTTTCCCCATTCCTTCAGCCCACCTTTTAGATTCTTCTACTGTGGCATCAGTTTGAATATCTTGCACAGACCCAATACCTTCATCCATTATATAAGCATCTCTCATTTCCCTCAAAGCATACATGTCCGTGCTAAGGTCTGTGGCCGTTTGTCTGGCTATCAGGTCCGCGAAAGCGTTCCCTTTCCCCACATCATCTAAGACCTTACGATGTGCTGCACATTTCATGATCGCTAACTGTTTAGGGAGTGAGAGTGCCGAGAGTAGTTGCACTATTAAGGGGCCATGCTGGATCTTGGTCCCATGTGAGGTCAGGAACCCTCTTTCCGACCAGAGCCTTCCAAAGTTGTGAGCCACCCCAAATGCGTACTGTCTATCAGTATATATATTTACTATACACCCTTGGGAGAGTTCACAAGCTCGGGTCAACGCTATAATCTCTGCGGCCTGCGCAGAGTTATGCGAAATTCTCTTAGTTCCAACAACTTTACTCAATGTAGTAACTGCATAAGCAGCTGTAGATGTACCATCTGAAAGTTTGAAGCAGGAGCCATCACAAAACAGCTCCCCTTCTGCATTGCCCAAAGGGGTATCTATGAGATCTATCCTGCCCTTCGTTTCTTGTTCAGTGGTATATAGACAATCATGTAATTCTTCGTCACCGCAAACAGTGTTTTGCGGGAAAGGTAAGAGTTCAGCCGGATTAAGAACACAACACCTCTTAATTTGAATGTGAGGGGCAAACAGAATTAATTCATACCTTGTTAACCGCGCAGAGGTGAGGTGTTGCCTTTGGGTTTTGTTCAATAGGATATCAACAGAGTGAGGTACCATCAAAATCAAATCATGGCCTAGGACCATTCCCTCACTCTGTTTTACAGACGCAGCAGCAGCAGCGACAGCTCGCAAACATCTTGGCAAAGCGCATGCGACAGGATCAAGGGCGGAGGAGTAGTAGCCGCACGGCCTATTCTCCCCTCCGTGTTCCTGTGTTAACACAGCCAAAGCACATCCATCACATTCATGCACAAACAACACAAAGGCCTTGTCATAATTTGGAGTACCCAGAACCGGTGCAGAGCATAGCGCGGTTTTGAGAAGCTCAAATGATCGTTGATGTTCCGAGTTCCATGGCAGTGGTAGAGAAATGCCCTTCTTCGTCAAAGCCAACATCGGTTTTATCACTAGCGAAAAGTTCGGGATCCACAACCTACAGTAAGAAGCCATTCCTATTAAGGCTCTGACTTCCTTCTGTGTATTTGGAACAGACATGCCAGAAATGTGTTTTATTCTTTAAGGTGTCAATCTTCTCCCCTCCTTTGACAGGAGGTAGCCTAAATAGGCGACCTCCTGACAACAATATTGAAATTTTTTGAGCGAAGCTTTATGACCATTTTTAGCTAAATGAACAAGCAACAGTACAGAGCCTTCTTTACAAGCACTCTCAGAGTCTGCAGCCTAAAGCAAATCATCAACATATTGAAGCAGCGTACAAGTAGGTGGCAATTCAAGGGTGTCGAGCTGCTCTTTCAAAGCTCTACTATAAATGCTTGGACTTTCAGTATACCCTTGAGGTGCCCTGGTAAATGTAAATGAGCGCCCCCCCAAGGTGAACGCAAACAGATATCTACTTTCCTTATGTATAGGAATGCTAAAGAAAGCGTTTTTTAAATCCACAACGCTGAAGTGCGTAGCTGTAGCAGGGATCATTGTCAATATCGTCGTCACATCAGGCACAATTGGAAATTGTGGGGCGACAACTCTGTTATGAAGCGGTATGGAATTGCATTGTCGCCTTTCTTATATACAGGCAAGATCGGACTGTTATACAGACTACCTGTAATCTCCTCGATCACCCCACGATGCACAAAATCGGAGACAATGCATTTCAAAGCACGCTCGCCCTCAACTGATATTTTATACTGCGGAATGCGTGGTAGTTTCACTCCATGTTTCAAAACTATTTTAAACGGCTCAATCTGTAATACCCCGACATCATTGTCGTCAACCACCCATAAACATTCCGGAACAATGCTAAACTCAGGAGGTAAAGGTCGAATCAGGAACTGAGAATTAGGAAGTTGCTGTGGTGAAACCGTCAGCCGTACTCCATCAGAAGAACAATGAATTACTGCGTTCAATTTCTTTAACAAATTCAACCCCAGCAAATTCTCTCCACAGTTCGAAGTGAGACGAAAAGGGCAATGGTCCGTAAAGAGACCCAAAGAAACAGACACCGGCGAAGAAACAGGACAGACAATTGGTATACCAGAAAACCCTACGGAAACATTTGTTTGCCCTGACAGTGGAATGTTTGGAACCCGGGAATGATCAATGGAGCAGTTCTGTGCTCCAGTGTCTATCAAAAACTGGTGTTTCCTATTCCCTACTAATAATTCAACGTAGGGGCCTTTCTGATTAACGGGAATAGGTGAAGGTTCCAAACCCTGCTTCGGGCAATCCTAATGAAATAGAGCCTCGTCAGAAGAAAGCTCTTCAGAAAGGTAGGCAGCAGAAGGGTGATCAAATATGTTCCTCGAGTCCACACTCGAGGTCTGATTTTCCCGTGAAAAAGGTTGCTGAGGATCTTGTAAAAACGGACCTCTATCAGGGCCCCCTGCTCCAGGGCGGCCCCTGGGTCGTCTACCCATACTCCCAAATGCACTGTTTGACCTTTGTCGAAGGACGGGGCACTGTGCTCGCCAATGACCTTCCTGGCGGCAATAAGCACATTGATTAATATTCACAGGACCCAAAGGAGCATTTCCTTTTGGGACATACTGGCCTCTGGTCTGTTTCGTGCCTCCTCTAGGGTTTCTAACAATTTGTTGTAGTAATACTTTGGTTTTCAAATCTCCTTTCCTCTTTTCAATGTTTTCCTTCTCATTGTTAACACGGTTCTCATAATACTGAGCCATGTGCAAAACCTCACATTGAGTTTTTGCCTGCCAAGCGCTCTCAGAGGACATAATCTGTGACTGGATGTCGGGCAACAATCCGCGTACAAATTTGTCCACAAACAACCTTTTCCCAGACTCTGTACCCAAATCCTGTCCACTGAAGTCAGAAAATACCTGCTCGAATCTGTTAAAGAATTCGGTGGCGCCTTCAGTTTTTCTTTGAACACAGGCCGTAAGCTTGTCCCAAATAATTCTTTTCTCTGGAATTATAGTTTTTAATTTTGCGACAATTCTATCCGGCAAAGTAAGTATTACCTGTGGTGGTTTCTCACCTGCTGGTCTTTCCCCATCAATCCTAATCATATTAGCCCACGTATCTCCCAACCCTGGCACATCGTCTATTGTCCGAACCTGTTTCCATACATCTACGGGTAGGAGTACAGGAAATAGCAAGTCAATATCACTTAAGGTGAACACAGAGGACTGCAAGACGGACTCAAATTCTTTGTAAAACCCCGTCGGGTTTTTCCTGATATCGGGGACTGTTTGTCTAATAGTGTTCACTTCCTGTCGTGAAAACGGGACGTGAACGAATTGTGATACGTAATGTTCAGGGATATCCACAGCGGGGGCACCAGTCCCAGCGTTGGCGGGAATCTCAACTTCTGGGACAAAGGTCGGAGGAACCTCTCTCATAGGCAACTGAGACATAGGTACCTCCGGCCGCTTACTAAGCAACAGAGCCAGGTCGAGCGCTAAGGCAGCTGAAGAAGTGTCGGGCGAAAAAGCCCTTTTACAAATCCCCAATAATTCTATGGGGCAACTAACCTTCTTTCTTACACATTCTTCTTGCAGGTACTGTACCATTACCTGAATTACCTTTCTTTGCATTTCTACTGTATACTGACTATACGTGTCATATACTTCATCCGGCGGAATCGATGAATCCGAGATCCATCGAATCGCATCTTTGGTACAAATTCGTATTTCCTCAGGTGCCGATCTACGACACGGAAGGAACCGTTTCTGTACATATATTCTATCGTCTTCGTCATCCTCATCTCGTGACTTTTCAAAGTCTTTCCTATACTCAAACAATTTTTTAACATGCCCATATACTTTCTGCTCTGTGTCCCTCGAAAGTGCCAAAGTATTTAGATCTCTTACCCCTTGCGGAAGATCCGAATTTTGTAATCTACCCCACATCACACATAAATGGGTCCCCAAACCTTCGATAAAAACATTTTTCTCGGGAAAACTATTCAAATTAGATGATGTGGACAAAAAAAATTAACTTGATCACCTTTCTCCATACAATGCTTAGCCCATGCAAACAATTCCTGTTTCTTACCTGCAGAAACAGTATTACGAGTGACGATCTTTGATCCTGCACCTGGATCAACTTCAGTCAATACGGGACCACTCGGGAGCGGAGGTGCAGGTAAATTTAATAAAGGTGCAACTATCGGTGCAGAAGGAAGGGGCGGTGCGATAGGTGGAGGAACAACAACTAGAGGACTAGGAACAATAGGTTGTACAGGGGGAACAGGAATAACAGCAGGAACAACAGCAGGAATGGGCAGAGTGCCCAAAATAGGAACATACGGAGGTGGCGCAGAGGCACCAGGCCTGCGTTCGTTTAACAATTTCTCAATAAATTCTTCGGAAACATGGAAATCTTTAGAGGGGTAAATTTTCTGGATTCCAAGTGAAAAAGCCCTATCCATATTTTTAACTGATTCTGAATGTTTTTCTTTATCATATAACAATGCTTTTTCGGCATTTGTTTTATGACGGCGTGCATGTTTGTCCCTACTTTTAAGCTGCTGTAACGCTTCTTTTTTCCAATTCTGTAGAACATCAAAGACTGCAGGTCTAGCCTTCTTTTTTAGCAAGACTGATTCTAGGTATTCAATAAGGGGGTTCTCAAAACTACCGTTGATTGGCCACTGAAATTCGGAGGCATGTCTGGTCTGTCTGTGCCAAATATCATTAAATACTATACTACCAATGCCATACTTACAGTACATAGTACATGTCGGCGACCCCTCCTGTGGTGCCGGGCGGCTAAATTCCAAAGATTGTCGATCGCTGCGGAACAGAACCCTAAAGCAGCTAGACAATTTCCCAGGTATTTCACAAAAAATTGGTGTTACCTGGTCAATAATTGTGTCTGCAGATACAATACGCCAAATTCAAATTGTCAGGGTTAAATTAAGAGCCGGGTCACGACTGCACCTGACCAAACCTAAGGAGGACCGTACGGTTTATCAAAGAACTTACCTAACGAATTTTACCTTGTGTTTGGTGGTTTCAACAAATCTGCCCGCCTCAAAAAGGGACTCTCGTCAAGATGCCGTGTCAGACCACACGACTATCGTCCAAGGATCGGATCGTGCAGCGCTGCCGAGGTATCGCGTCTCGTTCGGTCGGGCCCGCAGAATCACACTGTCCGATCCCGGTTCGATAGTCTGTGTCAACCTTCAATGATCCGGCATCAATCTTGAGGGTCCCTATTCGGGCGCCAACTGCGAAAACAAAGAAATTGATACGAGGCTGGGAAGCCCAAAGGAAACACACCAACACAGGTTACAAAGGATATACAAAGTGCTTTATTTAAAAGCTACAACAGTTACCAAAAAGTCAATTGACAAACGGATAGCTATTCGGCTCTAAGAGTAACGTAACGAACTTCAACGAAGGTTCGATGCATTAGTAGAGAGACCATACATTGGAATACTTGGGCTTTTATATTCTTTATCCAGCCCTGGCCAACCCCCTCGCAGGTTAACCATTCTTGGGACCAGGCCTAGGGTTCCTTGCCAGGTCAATCCCATAATGTATGCATTTTGATCAGTTCCTCTGATAAAGTTGTTCATTTACACATAGGTCAGGGATAGGACAAGGTCTCAGTCCGCGACCCCGACAAGTGGCCTGCAGGCATATTACTTATTCATGTGTGCGGAGGTCACAACGGCCAGAATCTCACTCAGAATGTCATTCGGCCTCCATTTTGATGTTCAGGGTGACTTCCACATTACAAGAGAACCTAAAATGGCGGCTAAATCCAAGATGGCGACTTACACAATTTTTCGTTAAGGTCAAGACCTTACCGCGGAGTCTATTTACATGATATTTTAGACAACTTGGCGTAGGCCAACACACATTCAAATACTGCGATAGGAGGCATAATATCATTTTAATTCCAACAGACCCTCCTTTTGGCCTATGCCAAGTGCTAATATCATTTCTAATACTTTTGCAAATAACTCCATGTGTTGTCATCCATACATCCCGAATCATTGTCTGTAATATCTATAGCCATTAGGTCGTTCATCAGAACCTCTTGTAACACGAACTCTTTAGATGCTGTATCTGGGGCATATATTCTATGCCCTATTGTGCTCACTGCTTGGGCACAACATCCCCCTAGCATTCCACATATACTCGGAAGACATTGAAAACAGCAACAAAGGAATAGCGGATCCCCAAAATAACCAGAATAACAGAAAGCACCTTCCAACCCCAAGATCGCAAAGAATCCCAGAACCGGGTGCTAAGATTCCAATCTCCTACAGGGATATGTACTTCAGAACTAAGAGTATGCAAGTTCTGTATTGCTTTAAAAATTGTCGGCGAGGAATCTGGTACGAAAACACAGCAAGCGGGCCCCACTAATTTGCATACTCCACCTCGTTCTGCCAAAATGACATCTAATTCCATCCGATTTTGGAGTGCTACCAATCGTATTGCTTTTTGTTCTAAGGTCATATTGTAGAGTATGTCCGTGGTCCGGTTGATCGTTCTCTCCAGTACACTTGCTAATCCCCTAATGTTCTCAGAGTTTGTTATTTGTCCCCAAAAGGGCACAACTGATTTCGCTATATCTCCCAATACTTGCCCAGGGGTATCTCCGTTCTTGTCCCGCCATGGGCGAGCCTTAGAAACCTCCAATCTACTAGCTACAAATACCCTGGGTAACAGTATTCCTAAATAACAGGTTCCCTGCCAATCCTTGGGCAACCAGGGAAATGCTAAACTACCACAGACAAAATAAACAGGCCCCCCTACATACAGAGGCCTGTTTTCTCCAGTCAAATTTACAATGTTCTTACAACCTTCAAAATCTCCCATTGGCCGAGTGCCATTTCTTTGTACACAAAAGGGGACCGAGTCAGGGCTATGATTTATAGAATAAGAAGGAGGCACGGCGTCCTTATTGCCTATCGGAGCCATTTTAAAAGAAATTAAAGTTTGAAAAGGAAGAGATAGTTTATCAGACGGCCTAATAGAAGCGACATTGGGTTTACTTCTATTTGCAAAAAGCGAGCATCCCAGGGGAGTTAATTCACGTTTCTCGAAATCATTCAAATTAGTTCCATCAAAGTTCCCTGAGATGCTATCATTCCAACGGCCAAAGAATAGTGCTCTAAGAGAAGCATAGCAAGCAGTCGTTAAAGGTAAAGGATGAATATACCATCCCAGTCCCTTGTTCCCATGTTGCGGTAAATGAGTACAAATCCAACAATTACTCTTATTAAAAATGGCATGAGTTGCATTCATCACTATCATTAGAGTGTTATTATGATACTTTTGTCTATGTTGGGAGTCTCTAGGGGACAGAGTGTGAAGGTGTACAGAGGGAGTCAAAGCAGTTGGTACAATCTCGGTCGGTAGTAAAGGTTTCAGAGGATAGATTTCTTCAAAGTACCAAAGTCCTACAGCAGTAGTTGCAAAAATAACAATTATCATTATCAAAACACAGCAGTAGGTTTTCGGGGCCCAGGCACATTGTTCATTGTTCAAGTTGGTCACCCCCTTATTCACAAGTCCAGTGCGGGGAGCAGCAGTGGAGGTGGCAGGCATTGTAGTTCCTCAATCGACGACCCCAATGTTCGTTGCTGGCGACTCTACGGTCGCCCGATTTCTTAGTCCTTCCCAACCCTAGCCAGCAGAATCTCTTTTGTTCAACTGAACTTTCTTATACAAAAGAAAACTTCCAATCACTTCCCTTTTCCAGATGCACGAAAAACCCGTGCCGTAGTTCTATTTTCTTTGTCGAAGGTTGTACCTGGTGGTACCCAAGATTGTCTGATCCGGAAATAAAGTGTTGTCACTTCCTGAGGGAAGCGACGTTTCAGAGGCGACGGAAGTCGCAGAGCTTGAAACAACGTTTTCCGGAAGTGATTTTTCAAGAGAGTGCGGAGACGAAATGGACTGTTCCCCAAGCTCCTCGGGCTCAGAGAAATTCTCCGACGCACTCACAGCGCTGTTTGCTACTCCAATATCAGAGACTGTAGCATCAGCGAGGGGTTCTGCTTCTTCTGTAACGTGTGGCGTCGGGTGAGGAAGTTTCTTGACATGCGTCGCGTGGATCCAGTGCTTCTTTCCAGCCACCCGCACTGCTGTCCGGGTGACCAACAGCACCTGGTAGGGTCCCCGCCAGCGAGGCGCGAGACAGGAAGACCTTTCGTAGGCCTTCACTAGGACCCAACTTCCAGGCTGTATATCGTGTGCTGGGCCCGTGAACCGTACAGGTAAAGCTGAGTGCACCTGGTGATAAATGAAATACAGATTTTTAGGTAACTGGTTACAGTAGTCTACAAGCAATACATTTTCCACCTCTCTCAGGGCTTTAGGTTTTGGGAGACCCCAAATGTTAGCAGGTCTCCCCATCACTACCTCAAATGGAGAAAGCCCAGTCTTAGTTTGAGGTGTAGTACGCATAGCCAATAATACAATAGGTAAGGCATCTGGCCATTTCAGTTTGGTATCGGCACATGTTTTCGCAAGCTTATTCTTTAAGATACCATTATGTCTTTCCACCAACCCAGCACTTTGAGGATGTCTAGCTGAGTGAAATCATTTCTCAATACGTAAGGCTGTGCATATCTGCAAAATTACTGCTGCAACAAAATGAGGACCATTATCCGACCAAATTACCCTCGGGAGCCCAAATCGAGGAAAAAATTCTTTCACCATAATCTTTGCAGTGGTCATGGTGGTAGCATCTTTAACGGGGAAAGCCTCGACCCATTTACTAAAGGCACAAATAATTACAAGAACATATTTCAAATTATTACACCGTTCCATCTCAATAAAATCGAAGTGAATGACCTCGAAGGGAACAGAAGGGGGCCCAAAGCTTCCCCTTGGAGTTACTGTCCCCTTACCCACATTGTGCTGTAAGCAGATCATACAATTTCGGTCATGATATCTGGCAGTCTCCTGAATCTTGTTATTCACCCAAACTTGTTGTAACATTTTCGTGATCTGCTGAGCATACACATGTGTAGGACCATGTGCCATCGTAACCATTGCCAGTACATATGAATCAGGGAGCAACCATTTTCCTTCAGATGTATCCACCCAACACCCATCATCATCCAGTTTCCCCATTCCTTCAGCCCACCTTTTAGATTCTTCTACTGTGGCATCAGTTTGAATATCTCGCACAGACCCAATACCTTCATCCATAATATAAGCATCTCTCATTTCCCTCAAAGCATACATGTCCGTGCTAAGGTCTGTGGCCGTTTGTCTGGCTATCAGGTCCGCAAAAGCGTTCCCTTTCCCCACATCATCTAAGACCTTACGATGTGCTGCACATTTCATGATCGCTAACTGTTTAGGGAGTGAGAGTGCCGAGAGTAGTTGCACTATTAAGGGGCCATGCTGGATCTTGGTCCCATGTGAGGTCAGGAACCCTCTTTCCGACCAGAGCCTTCCAAAGTTGTGAGCCACCCCAAATGCGTGCTGGCTATCAGTATATATATTTACTATACGCCCTTGGGAGAGTTCACAAGCTCGGGTCAACGCTATAATCTCTGCGGCCTGCGCAGAGTTATGCAAAATTCTCTTAGTTCCAACCACTTTACTCAATGTAGTAACTGCATAAGCAGCTGTAGATGTACCATCTGAAAGTTTGAAGCAGGAGCCATCACAAAACAGCTCCCATTCTGCATTGCCCAAAGGGGTATCTATGAGATCTATCCTGCCCTTCGTTTCTTGTTCAGTGGTATATAGACAATCATGTAATTCTTCGTCACCGCAAACAGTGTTTTGCGGGAAAGGTAAGAGTTCAGCCGGATTAAGAACACAACACCTCTTAATTTGAATGTGAGGGGCAAACAGAATTAATTCATACCTTGTTAACCGCGCAGAGGTGAGGTGTTGCGTTTGGGTTTTGTTCAATAGGATATCAACAGAGTGAGGTACCATCAAAATCAAATCATGGCCTAGGACCATTCCCTCACTCTGTTGTACAGACGCGGCAGCAGCAGCGACAGCTCGCAAACATCTTGGCAAAGCGCATGCGACAGGATCAAGGGCGGAGGAGTAGTAGCCGCACGGCCTATTCTCCCCTCCGTGTTCCTGTGTTAACACAGCCAAAGCACATCCATCACATTCATGCACAAACAACACAAAGGCCTTGTCATAATTTGGAGTACCCAGAACCGGTGCAGAGCATAGCGCGGTTTTGAGAAGCTCAAATGATCGTTGTTGTTCCGAGTTCCATGGCAGTGGTAGAGAAATGCCCTTCTTCGTCAAAGCCAACATCGGTTTTATCACTAGCGAAAAGTTCGGGATCCACAACCTACAGTAAGAAGCCATACCTATTAAGGCTCTGACTTCCTTCTGTGTATTTGGAACAGACATGCCAGAAATGTGTTTTATTCTTTCAGGTGTCAATCTTCTCCCCTCCTTTGACAGGAGGTAGCCTAAATAGGCGACCTCCTGACAACAATATTGACATTTTTTGAGCGAAGCTTTATGACCATTTTTAGCTAAATGAACAAGCAACAGTACAGAGCCTTCTTTACAAGCACTCTCAGAGTCTGCAGCCAAAAGCAAATCATCAACATATTGAAGCAGCGTACAAGTAGGTGGCAATTCAAGGGTGTCGAGCTGCTCTTTCAAAGCTCTACTATAAATGCTTGGACTTTCAGTATACCCTTGAGGTGCCCTGGTAAATGTAAATGAGCGCCCCCCCAAGGTGAACGCAAACAGATATCTACTTTCCTTATGTATAGGAATGCTAAAGAAAGCTTTTTTTAAATCCACAACGCTGAAGTGCGTAGCCGTAGCAGGGATCATTGTCAATATCGTCGTCACATCAGGCACAATTGGAAATTGTGGGGCGACAACTCTGTTAATAGCACGAAGATCAATTATGAAGCGGTATGGAATTGCATTGTCGCCTTTCTTATATACAGGCAAGATCGGACTGTTACACAGACTACCTGTAATCTCCTCGATCACCCCACGATGCACAAAATCGGAGACAATGCATTTTAAAGCACGCTTGCCCTCAACTGATATTTTATACTGCGGAATGCGTGGTAGTTTCACTCCATGTTTCAAAACTATTTTAACGGGCTCAATCTGTAATACCCCGACATCATTGTCGTCAACCGCCCATAAACATTCCGGAACAATGCTAAACTCAGGAGGTAAAGGTCGAATCAGGAACTGAGAATTAGGAAGTTGCTGTGGTGAAACCGTCAGCCGTACTCCATCAGAAGAACAATGAATTACTGCGTTCAATTTCTTTAACAAATTCAACCCCAGCAAATTCTCTCCACAGTTCGAAGTGAGAAGAAAAGGGCAATGGTCCGTAAAGGGACCCAAAGAAACAGACACCGGCGAAGAAACAGGACAGACAATCGGTATACCAGAAAACCCTACGGAAACATTTGTTTGCCCTGACAGTGGAATGTTTGGAACCCGGGAATGATCAATGGAGCACTTCTGTGCTCCAGTGTCTATCAAAAACTGGTGTTTCCTATTCCCTACTAATAATTCAACGTAGGGGCCTTTCTGATTAACGGGAATAGGTGAAGGTTCCAAACCCTGCTTCGGGCAATTCTAATGAAATAGAGCCTCGTCAGAAGGAAGCTCTTCAGAAAGGTAGGCAGCAGAAGGGTGATCAAATATGTTCCTCGAGTCCACACTCGAGGTCTGATTTTCCAGTGAAAAAGGTTGCTGAGGATCTTGTAAAAACTGACCTCTATCAGGGCCCCCTGCTCCAGGGCGGCCCCTGGGTCGTCTACCCATACTCCCAAATGCACTGTTTGACCTTTGTCGAAGGACGGGGCACTGTGCTCGCCAATGACCTTCCTGGCGGCAATAAGCACATTGATTAATATTCACAGGACCCAAAGGAGCATTTCCTTTTGGGACATACTGACCTCTGGTCTGTGTCGTGCCTCCTCTAGGGTTTCTAACAATTTGTTGTAGTAATACTTTGGTTTTCAAATCTCCTTTCCTCTTTTCAATTTTTTCCTTCTCATTGTTAACACGGTTCTCATAATACATGTGCAAAACCTCAGATTGAGCTTTTGCCCTCCAAGCGCTCTCAGAGGACATAATCTGTGACTGGATGTCGGGCAACAATCCGCGTACAAATTTGTCCACAAACAACCTTTTCCCAGACTCTGTACCCAAATCCTGTCCACTGAAGTCAGAAAATACCTGCTCGAATCTGTTAAAGAATTCGGTGGCGCCTTCAGTTTTTCCTTGAACACAGGCCGTAAGCTTGTCCCAAATAATTCTTTTCTCTGGAATTATAGTTTTTAATTTTGCGACAATTCTATCAGGCAAAGTAAGTATTACCTGTGGTGGTTTCTCACCTGCTGGTCTTTCCCCATCAATCCTAATCATATTAGCCCACGTATCTCCCAACCCTGGCACATCGTCTATTGTCCGAACCTGTTTCCATACATCTACGGGTAGGAGTACAGGAAATAGCAAGTCAATATCACTTAAGGTGAACACAGAGGACTGCAAGACGGACTCAATTTCTTTGTAAAACCCCGTCGGGTTTTTCCTGATATCGGGGACTGTTTGTCTAATAGTGTTCACTTCCTGTCGTGAAAACGGGACGTGAACGAATTGTGATACGTAATGTGCAGGGATATCCACAGCGGGGGCACCAGTCCCAGCGTTGGCGGGAATCTCAACTTTTGGGACAAAGGTCGGTGGAACCTCTCTCATAGGCAACTGAGATATAGGTACCTCCGGCCGCTTACTAAGCAACAGAGCCAGGTCGAGCGCTAAGGCAGCTGAAGTAGTGTCGGGCGAAAAAGCCCTTTTACAAATCCCCAATAATTCTATGGGGCAGCTAACCTTCTTTCTTACACATTCTTCTTGCAGGTACTGTACCAATACCTGAATTACCTTTCTTTGCATTTCTACTGTATACTGACTATACGTGTCATATACTTCATCCGGCGGAATCGATGAATCCGAGATCAATCGAATCGCATCTTTGGTACAAATTCGTATTTCCTCAGGTGCTGATCTACGACACGGAAGGAACCGTTTCTGTACATATATTCTATCGTCTTCGTCATCCTCATCTAGTGACTTTTCAAAGTCTTTCCTATACTCAAACAATTTTTCAACATGCCCATATACTTTCTGCTCTGTGTCCCTCGAAAGTGCCAAAGTATTTAGATCTCTTACCCCTTGCGGAAGATCCGAATTTTGTAATCTACCCCACATCACACATAAATGGGTCCCCAAACCTTCGATAAAAACATTTTTCTCGGGAAAACTATTCAAATTAGATAATGTGGAAAAAACATTAACTTGATCACCTTTCTCCATACAATGCCTAGCCCATGCAAACAATTCCTGTTTCTTACCTGCAGAAACAGTATTACGAGTGACGATCTTTGATCCTGCACCTGGATCAACTTCAGTCAATACGGGACCACTCGGGAGCGGAGTTGCAGGTAAATTTAATAAAGGTGCAAATATCGGTGCAGAAGGAAGGGGCGGTGCGATAGGTGGAGGAACAACAACTAGAGGACTAGGAACAATAGGTTGTACAGGGGGAACAGGAATAACAGCAGGAACAACAGCAGGAATGGGCAGAGCGCCCAAAATAGGAACATACGGAGGTGGCGCAGAGGCACCAGGCCTGCGTTCGTTTAACAATTTCTCAATAAATTCTTCGGAAACATGGAAATCTTTAGAGGAGTAAATTTTCTGGATTCCAAGTGAAAAAGCCCTATCCATATTTTTAACTGATTCTGAATGTTTTTCTTTATCATATAACAATGCTTTTTCGGCATTTGTTTTATGACGGCGTGCATGTTTGTCCCTACTTTTAAGCTGCTGTAACGCTTCTTTTTTCCAATTCTGTAGAACATCAAAGGCTGCAGGTCTAGCCTTCTTTTTTAGCAAGACTGATTCTAGGTTTTGAATACGGGGGTTCTCAAAACTACCGTTGATTGGCCACTGAAATTCAGAGGCATGTCTGGTCTGTCTGTGCCAAATATCATTAAATACTATACTACCAATGCCATACTTACAGTACATAGTACATGCCGGCGACCCCTCCTGTGGTGCCGGGCGGCTAAACTCCAAAGATTGTCGATCGCTGCGGAACAGAGCCCTAAAGCAGCTAGACAATTTCCCAGGCATTTCACAAAAAATTGGTGTTACCTGGTCAATAATTGTGTCTGCAGATACAATACGCCAAATTCAAATTGTCAGGGTTAAATTAAGAGCCGGGTCACGACTGCACCTGACCAAACCTAAGGAGGACCGTACGGTTTATCAAAGAACTTACCTAACAAATTTTACCTTGTGTTTGGTGGTTTCAACAAATCTGCCCGCCTCAAAAATGGACCCTCGTCAAGATGCCGTGTCAGACCACACGACTATCCTCCAAGGATCGGATCGTGCAGCGCTGCCGAGGTATCGCGTCTCGTTCGGTCGGGCCCGCAGAATCACACTGTCCGTTCCCGGTTCGATAGTCTGTGTCAACCTTCAATGATCTGGCATCAATCTTGAGGGTCCCTATTCGGGCGCCAACTGCGAAAACAAAGAAATTGATATGAGGCTGGGAAGCCCAAAGGAAACACACCAACACAGGTTACAAAGGATATACAAAGTGCTTTATTTAAAAGCTACAACAGTTACCAAAAAGTCAATTGACAAACGGATAGCTATTCGGCTCTAAGAGTAACGTAACGAACTTCAACGAAGGTTCGATGCATTAGTAGAGAGACCGTACATTGGAATACTTGGGCTTTTATATTCTTTATCCAGCCCTGGCCAACCCCCTAGCGGGTTAACCATTCTTGGGACCAGGCCTAGGGTTCCTTGCCAGGTCAATCCCATAATGTATGCATTTTGATCAGTTCCGCTGATACAGTTGTTCATTTACACATAGGTCAGGGATAGGACAAGGTCTCAGTCCGCGACCCCGACAAGTGGCCTGCAGGCATATTACTTATTCATGTGTGCGGAGGTCACAACGGCCAGAATCTCACTCAGAATGTCATTCGGCCTCCATTTTGATGTTCAGGGTGACTTCCACATTACAAGAGAACCTAAAATGGCGGCTAAATCCAAGATGGCGACTTACACAATTTTTCGTTAAGGTCAAGACCTTACCGCGGAGTCTATTTACATGATATTTTAGACAACTTGGCGTAGGCCAACACACATTCAAATACTGCGATAGGAGGCATAATATCATTTTAATTCCAACAGAGTATGATGCCATGTCTGAAGTTTGACACTGCCACTCATGTACAACTGTCATGTGTGTATCAGTCCATTGTACAGTGCCCTGATGCCTGAGTTCTATCTCTCCCTGTCTGCAGCGTCAACTGATGAAGAGGGCGGAGATGGTGCTGTGGAGCAAAGCGGCAGGGATCGCACCGCCAGCCGGAGACGCAAGGCCCGGCTCCCCTCCCATGTTGTCATCTCGTCGGGGAGGGAGGAGTCTGGTACCGCGTCCCAGGCCGCAGCTGCCGAGGGTAGGTCCAAGAGGCGGAGGTCAGAGGTGGACTCCTCTGCAGCAGAAGGGGCAGCTGAGACCCCCCAGGGTCTGACAGAGGAAGATGGCACGGAGTCATCCAGGTTGGTGGGGGGTTTGGTAGAGGAGGAGGCCGTGGAAGGGACACACAAGGTGTCTGGAGGTGAGGATTCCACTGGTGCTAGTGGTGCAGTGCAGGGGCAGGGATATTAGGCAGCACAGGCCGCCGCAGAGGTGCCTGTGTGTAATCCTGTCCCCGATCCTGTGACTGCATCATCAAGCACCAACAGGGATGCCTACGTCCAGACCCTTTTGCAGTGAGGGGATGAGCGCACAACAACTGGCCTTCTTCTGCCTGCGGATGTGGCAATCCAGGACACAATTTTTTGTTAAGGTCAAGACCTTACCGCGGAGTCTATTTACATGATATTTTAGACAACTTGGCGTAGGCCAACACACATTCAAATACTGCGATAGGAGGCATAATATCATTTTAATTCCAACAGAGTATGATGCCATGTCTGAAGTTTGACACTGCCACTCATGTACAACTGTCATGTGTGTATCAGTCCATTGTACAGTGCCCTGATGCCTGAGCTCTACCTCTCCCTGTCTGCAGCGTCAACTGATGAAGAGGGCGGAGATGGTGCTGTGGAGCAAAGCGGCAGGGATCGCACCGCCAGCCGGAGACGCAAGGCCCGGCTCCCCTCCCATGTTTTCATCTCGTCGGGGAGGGAGGAGTCTGGTACCGCGTCCCAGGCCGCAGCTGCCGAGGGTAGGTCCAAGAGGCGGAGGTCAGAGGTGGACTCCTCTGCAGCAGAAGGGGCAGCTGAGACCCCCCAGGGTCTGACAGAGGAAGATGGCACAGAGTCATCCAGGTTGGTGGGGGGTTTGGTAGAGGAGGAGGCCGTGGAAGGGACACACAAGGGGTCTGGAGGTGAGGATTCCACTGGTGCTAGTGGTGCAGTGCAGGGGCAGGGATATTAGGCAGCACAGGCCACCGCAGAGGTGCCTGTGTGTAATCCTGTCCCCGATCCTGTGACTGCATCATCAAGCACCAACAGGGATGCCTACGTCCAGACCCTTTTGCAGTGAGGGGATGAGCGCACAACAACTGGCCTTCTTCTGCCTGCGGATGTGGCAATCCAGGACCGGGTTCAGACTGTCCTGGCTGGGATAGCGTTGCGTCAACGGGGCATGCAAGGTGACCTGCAGTGTTTTCGTGAAGACACTGCACATTATCTCGGATGCTTCTTTGACTGCGTTGACCTACTGGGACGGATCAGCAGTGCGGGATTCCTCTGTGTGCTGGACCTTCTTCCGACCCCCTCCTCACCTGAACCCCCTATGCACCAGCCATCCTCCATGCCATCTTCCCACCCATGTATCACCTGGGTACCCTGTGGAGCTGCCTCTGACCCAGCAGCCAGGCTGGTGGAGGACACATCCCTGCCACCGTCGGGAGTCGGACGTCCAGCAGGTGTGGCCACCACAACAACTGCACCCCAGCCGGAGGAGGACGTGCAGGCAGCAAGAGCCAGGGCATAGGCACAGCAGCAGCAGCAACAAGGTGGGAGCGATGATGGCTCGGGGCCATCAACATCCGAGGGGCAGGCATCGGCCAGAGGGCAGGAGGAACCAGGATTGGGAGTGACTTCCGTGTGGCAGCGGTTGGGCCAGGCCATAGGTGCGGAGCGGCGGCGGGCAGAAGAGGCACGGCTCACAATGGTCAGGGCGGAGAACTCCATGCAGAGGGCGCTGAGGCAGTCTGAGTGCCCTGAGGAAATTCGCAGGGAGTTGGAGTTGAACATGGCATCATCCCTGCGAACCCTCAGGGCCATGGAAGAGGACCGCCTCCAGGACATAGAGCAGGAGTTCGATGATGCCCTGGCCCGGGAAATCGGAAAGTGAGCCGTCAGATTAGCCTGTCGCCATTGTGTATAGTTTTTAGTGTTAGGTTTAATTTTCATTTTGCTTTATTTTGGGGTGATTGGACTATGCCCTGCACTTTTGTATATAGTTATTTGTTAGGTAGTTTCTTTGATAGGTTTAATTTCGTTCATTGGGCTCATGGACCCTTTGAAAATTCATTGTACATAGTTGAACATTGGATTTTTGAGAACTTTTTTGGGGAAATCACCATGGATCAATGCATTTTACATTTTACGTGTCCTTTGGATTTGCTTTGGAGGACGGAGAGTTTGGACGAATTTTCTTTTGGATTTGTTTAGATTGGTTCTACGTTTCATTTTATTATGTTTTGGACATGCATTTCATTTCATGTTTGACATTTTTTTATGCTTTCATTTCATTACATTCCTTTTGTTCATAATACATTTTGACATTTTACTTCCATGTGTGGGATTCGCTCTTTGGGTTCATGCATGTCAAAATGTGGGATTGTACAATCAATGGCACCCAGTGTGTGTGTGTGACAGACATGTGTTGATGTACATAGTTGACTTTTGGTTTGTGTCATGAGATAGGCATGTCAGTGTGGGGTGGATTGGGAAATTCATTGCGTCTCAAGACTGGGGTGGCGTGCTGTGGGATTTTGGTGGACATGAGGCCCATGATTGGGACTCTTCATGACGTGTTGGGGGGGACATGAGTCGGGGCCTGTTGGCAGTTGCCCCTCAATGCTGGGGGGTAGTGTGCAGGGGGACATGAGTCGGGGCTTGCTGGCAGGTGCCCCTCAATGCTGGGGGGTTGGTGGTCCAGGGGGACATGAGTCGGGGCCTGCTGGCAGGTGCCTGTCAATGCTGGGGGGGGTGGGAGTGCAGAGGGACATGAGTTGGTGATCACTAGTGCAAGGTGACATGTGGCCTGGCTGGGGGGCATGCCCATGCTGGATGGGCTGCCTGCGGGACATGACCAGGGGTGCAGGGTAGTCCCCTGTGCTGTTGGCTGCCTGCAGGGGCTGTGGAGTGGGTAGAGGGCACACCTGGGAGGACCCATACTGCCAATGCACGTGTGAAACACCCTGCGCACCTCACTGAATTCACGTACCCCGCTCTGCAAGTGAAATCATGTGTGAAAGTACCCACACACCCCACTGGATACATGTACCCCGCTCTGCAAGCAAAATCGCGTGTGATACTTCCCGCGCACCCCAGAAATTCACGTACCCCGCTCGCCCAAGACCTATCGCGTGTGAGACTCCCCGCGCACCCCACTGGATACATGTACCCCGTTCTGCAAATGAAATCGCGTGTGAAAGTACCCGCGCATGCCAGAAATACACGTACCCCGCTCGCCCAAGGCCTATCGCGTGTGAGGCTCCACGCGCACCCCACTGGATACATGTACCCCGCTCTGCAAGTGAAATCGCGTGTGAAAGTACCCGCATACCTCAGAAATACACGTACCCTGCTCGCCCAGGGCCTATCGCATGTGAGGCTCCCCGCGCACCACACTGGATACACGTATCCCGCTCTGCAAGCGAAATCGCGTGTAGTACCCGCGCACCCCAGAAATACATGTACCCCGCTCGGCCAAGGCCTATCGCGTGTGAGACTCCCCGCACACCCCACTGGATACACGTACCCCGCTCTGCAAGCGAAATCGCGTGTGAAAGTACCCGCACACCCCAGATATACACGTACCCCGTTAGCCCAAGGCCTATCATGTGTGAGACTCCCCGTGCACCCCACTGGATACACGTACCCCGCTCTGCAAGCAAAATCGTGTGGGAAAGTACCCGTGCACCCCAGAAATACAGGTACCCCGCTTGCCCAAGGCCTATCGTGTGTGAGACTCCCCGCGCACCCCACTGGATACACGTAGCCCCCTCTGCAAGCGGAATCGCGTATGAAATTCCCCGTGCACCCCAGAAATACACGTACCCTGCTCGCCAAAGGCCTATCCCGTGTGAGACTCCACGCGCACCCCTGGAATACTCGTGCCCCGTTCGCGCGATTGCAGTGTGGCGGCCCTGTTAGCTGGTCCAGGGTTAGCGCGGCCCTTTGCGCTGCATTGGGGATATCAATGGTTTTTCCTTGCGCAAGGGGCGTTCTTGGGGGCGTAATTGGCGCTGCGGGATGTTCTCTGCACCAGCGCTCAAAATGGCTTGCCAATTCCGTGAATACGCGGTGCGCCAGAATGCTGTTTAACGCACACGGCTGGCGCACGCTGGCGCACGCTCCCTCTCTGCGCTGCTCGCGAGCGCTGCCTCTGCGCTGAAATCTATGAATTACCCCATAAATCTCTCACATCTATGTGCTATCTGTGCAGATTCTGTGTTACTCAATATATTCACTCAATAAATTAATGTATGTACACAAGCTATGTCATCAACCTAAGACCCCGGCATACAAGCCCAAAATTATGCTGATTGTTTTTGGTATGTTTTAATATTGTATCACACAGATGTAACATGCCAATCTAATGTTCCCACTTATATAACCCCACCTGCAATTCGATGCAAAGAACAGACAGTGAAATATTCAGAAATGTACATGCATTTAAAATAATTAGATCTATTTTAGACAACTGGACCTCCAGCTTAACCCTGGAGCCCACTATAATATTGTATGTATATATAGCAATCATTTAAATAGAAATTATTTTTTTCATGCCTACATGAACCTCCCTTTAATAAGTCCACAAAGGCATTTACTTTCAATCATAACAAACTCCATATAAACATTGTATATTCTAATAAGCACTATACCTTCTGGCATTTCTGCTTAGCATTGCTCTCTTTCCTAAGCATCACTAAGGTCTCACTATAATATATTACACAATGTAAATATTGTTAAACATTTGATTTTCTCCAGCATGAAGACAAGTATGGCACCGGAGAAAACATTACATCAATAATCAAAATAATAATATACACCAACTCCCTTGTGCCAGTGTAAGATAACAAATATATTAACCACCTAGATGCCAATTGACATGTAGGCAAGGACCTTTAACAAAGGGATATGTTTTGAGCCTTTTACATGCAAAAAGTTAACTTGTTTGCATTGGCTCATGTACATTTGCATTCACAAATATTTTCCTCAGGGATCTATATCTTTGATTCTGAGCCCACATATATGTTATGTGTCCTGCATGTGTTAATGCAGTTCTCTATAGACACATACATGTCACATATCAAACTAGGATTTGTTATTTCATTTGTCAGTTTGTGAGTGTGTGTATAGCTTTCCTTGCACATGTAGGGATTCCTTTCAATCTTTTAGTCCCTTTATATTTCAGGGCTGGAGATGAACTATTCTCTAGTTACAGTTAATCAGTGGAAAATGATCTTCCCTCCCACACTATAGCTAACTCTGCCTAGGAATTGACAGACCAGAGAATGCAGAGAAATTTAACGTCACACAGTTCCTAATGAATATGATTAACTCTTTCAGGGTGCATTTTGTTGCGCAAACATCCATACTTTATTATGCTCTAGGTTGGCTGCAGCAAAGCAGAATACCACCAGAGGCGTTAGATAGTACGTGGACAGTACTATGACCCACCGTGACTCATCACCAGCTTCGAACCTTAACTATCTTTGCAAATAATACTTAGCTTTACGAAGGCAATCACACGTTAAGATTTTTAGTTTTGCATTTTGTCTTTCATTTCAAAGGGGAATGGTACTGAAGGAAACCACATCTCATCTTGTATTTGATCTATAAATGAGGAAACATAGGGCATTAGAATACTAGAAGCTGTGCCCCTAATTTTTAATTGCACCTTCTCTGCATTCCCAGTCCTTTTCCCTTCCCAGGTTTTATCCTGATATAAATTGCACAATTTTAGGGAATGGTTAAGTGTTTCTTTTGATTTACCTTTTAAGATGCACTTGTCATTTTTGGGAAAATCAGTGAGGGACTTAGGCAGTCATCATTCCATCAGCAAAAACCCTTAATTCTGGTGGCTAGCTTGGGAGTCAATTTACCTGCGCAAACTGGACATCCATCTATGGGATACTTTGGTTTTCCTCTTTCAATTAACAAGTCTTCCCCTTTTGGGGCAGAACCGGAATTTCCTCTCCCATCCCCAGTTTGTTCCACTTCTGTCTCATCCTCTCTCAATACTCCAAAATCCATATTCCACTCCTTCTGCACTATCCTATGTGTATGCTGTTCTTATAGGCCTTTACCCCACCCCTACTCTTAGCATAGAGGTGTGGTTTCCCAGCCACCTGACCAAAAAGGAGGCAGGTGCTGCTGTTTCTAAAGAGAAGCTCATTTTGTTTTTATGCTCTGAACTTCTGACTCATTGGTGCTACCTTGATACTTTTTACAATTGTGTGTGTTTTGCCATTTTCAAGCCATTTCCAAGATGAGAACATATAATTCCATTTCACCATTCTGTTAGAACTTGCTTTGATGTACAATATATCAATAGCTCAAATCGATTGGAGCGTTCCTGATGCAAGGCGTAAAGGAGGGGTTCACTCAAAAATGCTATTGTTTAAAAATATTGGTCATAAAAAAATGCATGCAACTATTTAAAAAAAAAGTCAATGTAAAGTTAGCAACAAATATGCTCTAAAGTCCTGATTTTTAAGATTCTGCCAGAATTCATTTTGTAGAGACAGTGGTGCTCATATATGTCTGGCGGTATATGTTAAAAGTGGCAGTAACGGTATTAACGACACATTTACTGTAGTGTCAAATTAGGATGCAACAGTAAAATCATCAACGGTAATACCATGGGTGGAATTAATGTCAACGATATTACCGCAGATGGAATTACTGACAAAATCACAAAACGGTAATACAGCTGTATTGCAAGTAGGAATATGACAGTAATACTGTTGAATTTGCACAGCAATACCACCAAGAGCACAGTGCATTTACCTCCAACTAAAAGGTGGAGGCAAATGCATACAGGTATTTAGTTTTATTTATTGTGTATTAATGATGCACAATGTGTTTCGAGGCACAACAAGACAAGAGAGTGGGGGAACAGGAAGAACAAATCAAACAATACTACTCTGCCTTGTGACATTGAGAACATGCAAGTGCAGTAAGAGAAGTGCAGGCGAGGAGGTTAGTACTGGTCAGGGTGGAAGGGCCCATGAGAAAACGCGAGTGCCAGGGGAGGCCAGGTAGACAGAGCCAGGGGAAAGCAGAGAGTGCAGGGGAAGGAAGGTCCGCAAGCTAAGTGCGAGGAAGGGGCTGGAAGGGCTGCAAGTCTGCAGGCTTAGCCAGGCAAGTCAGCGAGGAGGGGCAAGGAAGGGCAGTACAGAGGTAGACTGTAGTGGGGGAGGGCTGGTGCCCTGAAGATTATGAAGGAACCAAGCAGTCAGTCAAGAAGCAGACAGGGACATTAGCTGGGATGGAGATAGGGAAGAAGAGAAAAGGAAGGTCTTGAGAAGCTTCCGGAACATAAGGAGATCCGGCTAAAGTCTGAGAGGGGCAAGGAGGCCGTTCCAGAGGGAAGCACCTGTGGAGGAGAGAGATCTACCCCCCACTGTCTGCTTTGAAAAGCATCTGATCTGCAGAGAGTTAGATCTAGAAGACTGAAGAGTAGCAGGGAAGTATTTAGGGAGAGAGAGTTGGATGTAGTGGGGCCCCAGGCCCCAGAAAGCCTTGTGGACAATGCAGAGGGTCTTGTACTTGATCCTCGCAACAACCGAGAGAAAGTGAAGAGATTTTAGGGCTGGAGAGATGCGGTCCCTGGGCTTGAGGCCAAGGATAAATCTTGCAGTCCTATTCTGGATTAGCTGAAGGGGGCAAAGGGCAGAGTTAGAAAGATTAATGAAGATGATGTTGCAGTAGTCCATCCTAGAGAGGAGATGAAAATAAAGCCACACATGCCCCCAATCCATTCAGGAAGAGTACATAAGGCCCACACTCTCCACAAACACACTTTTCAACACCATCATGTTGCCACTAGTTCTTGTGAACATGGATGCGTAGCTGCTCCAGCTCTGCATTGAGCTGCAGAGGCTGGAAGGGCACCACAGGGTACAGAATGCAGAGTATAGGAGGAGGAGGGGTAGGACTAGGGGCACCACTTAAGGTGAGCACCCATACCACAGGTCAGGCCATCACACTGGATGTTGACTGATAACCAGCTAATCACCCTGTACCGACTGAACCGGGAGGCCATCATTGAGCTGCTCACCCTAATCCAGGATGACATAGAGAGCAGAATCAACATCAGCACAGCCTTACCTCCGCTGCTGATGCTTGTGTTGGTCCTGCATTTCTTGGCAATGGGCACCTTCCAACGCACTGCGGGCATGTTGTATGTGCTTTTGTAGGTGCTGGAAGCACTCCTGCGCTATGTCTCCCAGCACATCTCCCTGCCTGTCACCATAGCACAGCAGAACGCCATGAAATCACCTTTATATGAAGCAGCACACATTCCAATGTAATAGCTGCTCTGGACTGCACCCATGTGGTGTTGGTGGCCCCCAGGCATCTGAAGAGGTATACTGGAACCATAAGCTATACCACTCCCTGAATGTCCAGGTCACTTGCTATCCTGGCCTCCTCATAACCCACTACTGTGCCCGCTTCCCTGGTTCCACTGATGATGTTATGGTCCTGCGGAACAGCACACTGCCTGGATACACAGAGGGCAACCAACATGTATATTGGGTGAGTACAAGTGCCATCACACAGACTATTCTTGCAGTACAAGTGAAATGCCATGTCAGGGTGTAGGATTACCACAATGGAAGAATGCATACCCTGTCAAGGCCCTGTAGATGCAGGATCTGCCCTCTCACCCCACACATGATCGCCTACAACCCACAGGACTAGGACATGAGAGACAATGCTGCACTAAATCGCCAATGCATTTTGGCCTAACAGGCTATCAACGCACACAAAGGAATGCAGCAACCACAATGCAACATTACTATACATGGAATGACAAGCTTCGATACTGCAACAAAGGAATGCAACACTGGCATAAGTAATGCCATGTACACAGGTAATCATGTATGTGAAGCCTGAATAGGATAGAAGCAGACAACCTGCACAAGTACAACTAATCACCTATCACGCCGCAAGCATGGGAGCAACGCACAGGCCCAACACAGGCACCATGGCAATCTGCCAACACACCTTGGTGAGATTCTAAGGGACATGTTAGTTTTCACCAGAGATTGCAAACCAACCACCACTCAGACAAAAAGGAAGGGGACTTACCCATGCTTAAGCTGTGGTAATTGTAATACGTCACCAAAGGCCCTTATGTATTTCAACCACAGACAGGGGAAAGGATTAGGCTAAGATACTTCGCAACTTGTTCAACAGAGAATGTCAGATACTGTATTAGGTGCCCTTGTGGCATCTACTATGGAAGAGAGACAACAAGAAATGTGAGGATCCAGTGAAATGAGCATAAATCATGCATACGCACAAGGAACAGGAACTCATCAGTGGCCAGACACTTTAACGAGCATGGACATTCAATTGCCCAGACGCCAAGGAATTTGGAGGAGACATTGGCCCTCATTACGACCCTGGCGGAAAGTGACTGACCGGACCGCCACAGCGTAAATAGCGTTTCCGCCATTGCACGATGGAGCAAAGTGCGGCCCATTCCGACCCATCGGGCACGAGCACCACGGCATGGCGGAAGTGCAAAGTCCGCGATGGCGGAAATGACCCCAAAACGGCCCACACCGCCGCCGTACGGCGCCCTAGGTGCAATACCGCCACCCATCTTAGCGGACACCGCAGTGAGCGCCAACCGGAAAGTACGGTGACCGTAAATATACGGAAACGGAAGTAAAAACATGGGCCCGGAACGGGAAACATCCCGCCGTACACCTATAAAACCACAAAATCCACACAACCACTAAAAACACTACCCTGAGACACACCCCAACCCGTCATCCACCCTAGCGAAACCAAGAAAAATGGGAAAAGTAGCGAAGAAAGCGTGCGACCGCAAGCGGCAGGTCCACTTCTCCCGTGAGGAACTCACCGTGCTAACAGAGACCCTCCAGGAGAATGCCGCCGCCGTCTTCTCCACGCAAATGACCAGGACGGCACTTGCGAACAAGAAGGCCATATGGGCTCTGGTGGCACAGCGGGTAAGTGCGGTGGGGACCGCACCCCGCAACCCACAGCAATGCAGAAAGCGATGGGACGACCTGCGGATACGCGTCCGTAGCATACTTTCTGCCAACCGCAACATTGCCACAGCCACCGGGGGAGGATCGGAATCACCCATCAAGTTGACCCCCTGGGAAGAAATCTGTGCCTCCACCATTGGAATGGAGAGCATAGAGGGAGTCGGAGGGATGGAGAAAGGAGTGCAGACATCCGAAGAATCAGGTAGGTGGCCCAAATGAAACAAAGCTAAATCCACAATGTCCAATCATGTGAAGTACCATGTGTCCACATAGTGCAACAGAAACACATGTCCAGGAGAACGTCCACACACATTGGCCTGATAGCGCACTTTAAAACTCACAATAAATACATAAATAATTAAAAACCCCAAAAACACCCACTACACGTGCAGCAGGCACACCCTAACTGCAGGCTGCCAAACAACTGCACCCTCACTCCACACACAAATGAAAGCACCTCCAAGGCCCCGACCCAAATCACCCTCAGGTACCACCCCAATGCATGTGATACAATGCCATTCCAATTCCCACAGACCCATTAATAACCCTCGCCCTCCTTTACTCCACCACAGGGTCCGATCCAAACGACGAGCTTCAGGACACCCCTACCAGCACACCTGCAAAGAGGGCCAAGACCAACGGCCAAAGACCCTCCACCTCAGCTGCACGCATCAAGACACGGCAGCAGCACAAATCAGGTGGCAGCACATAGGAGGGAACATCAACAGGCACCCCAGCAGCCAGCATGCCCACAACAGCAGCACCACAGGTCCCCCCAATGGATGCCACAGAAGGCACTGCCTCTGGTGGCAGCAGCACCATAGGTGACACCCCATTGATGGCAGCATGCTCCGACACAGAAGACGGGGATGTCGAAGTCAGATCCATCCATGACCTGTCCCAATCCCCCTCTCTGTCCCATCCCGTACAACATGAGGATACCACGCAGGGGCACCCACAAGACGACGACTGGCCATCCCCCACAAGCCCTGTGGCAGGGCAACATGAGGCGAACAGCCACTCTGTGACACCACCGCAAATGGCCATGGCCCAGCAGAGGCAACAGTCCCTCGACCAGTTAATCGTGCAACAGCAGCAACTGGCCACGCTCCTCAAGGACCATGCCGATGAATGTGGGGGCACTAAGGCAGACATAGAAACATCAACTGAGACACTTAGGGCAGAAATGGAGAGAAGTACAGAGACACTAAGGGCACAAATGGAGAGAAGCACCGAGAGCCTGAGGGGGGAACTGCATGCGACGTCCAAAGACGTATGTGCCGAACTTGCCGCAGTGCGCCGTGTGCTCACTGAGCTCTCACAAACCCTAAGGGACATGCATGGACGTGAGCAGGCAGAGACATCATCCGTTGCAAGTTCCGTCCAGGGCAGCCCCCAACGTAGATCTGGGAGGAACCTGCGCTCCACAGGCAGGGGTGCCCCTGATACCCGCAGAGGGGGCTTGCAATAGCGACTGCCCACTGACAATGAGCATCTTTGGATACTGGTGTTCGGGGGGGAGGTAGGAGGGTGGAGGGGGTGTGTTGGGCTCACTTGGGTGGCGGGTCGATAGGGTGTTTGACATGATATCACATATGCCATAAACAATGCACGATCAACCAATGAGATGTGTGGACAATGATCTTTGTGTACTAGGCCATCATAGGCGTACAGTCCATATTGTGCATGTACCAGACACACACAGTGCCACGAGTACCGTGTCCATGTATCAGCCACCAGGCGTGAGTGCTAGAAGCATGCATCAATGAGATGCTGACGAATGTCACGGCCCTCCTGTGCCTCGCAGACTCCTTGAGGTGCTGCCACATCCCCACCCTCATCATGACCATCTTCAGGTGCTTGCAGTTCTGCGTCAGGGGGCATGGGCACATTTCTACGTACGCACATGTTGTGGAGCATGACACATGCCATGACCATCTTTGCAACCTTCTCATGGCGGTACAGGAGTGCCCCGCCAGACCTGCTGAGGCAGCGGAAACGAGTCTTCAGTAGGCCGAATGCCTGTTCAATGACTACACGGGTACGTGAGTGGGCATGGTTGTAGTCCTCCGCATGCTGGTCCCGTGGGTTCCGGACTGGTGTGAGGAGCCATCTCTTCAGTGGATATCCAGCATCACCTGTATGTGGACGATAAACGTATAATGTGGAATGCCATTGCTACGTACGCACACACCCCCCCCCCTTCCTGCCAGGTCATTGCCGAATCACATACCCCACATCATCATGCATGAAATGAGACTCACCGAGTAGCCAGGATCTGTTCCCTGCGTGTCGCTCCATGTAGCGTGGTATTGTAGAGTTCCTCAAGACCATTGAATCATGGGTTGATCCAGGGAATCGGGCACAACAATGTGTAATGATCCTGTTGGAGTCACACACCATTTGTACATTCAGAGAATGAAATTGTTTTCGGTTGCGGTACTGGGCCTCCATGGCATGTGGGACGACCAATTCCACATGGGTGCAGTCGATGGCACCAAGGCAACCCGGTATGCCGGCAAGTGCATGGAATCCCACTTTTGTGTTGGTAATTTCCTGCTCCGAGCGTGGTAGAGAGATGTAGTCGTCTGCGTGCTGCAGGAGGGCATCGAGCACTTGCAATAGTGTCCGTGAGAACAGTGGCTGAGAAATGCCATGCAACTGTCCGACTGTGTGCTGGTAGGTGCCTGTGGCCAGGAAGTGGAGTACAGACACCACCTTCAGTAGGGGTGGGATGGCGGTTGGGCTATCTATCATGCTGACAAGGTCAGCCTGTGTCATGTCCACAATGGCGGCTATGGTGTCCCGGTCCAAACGGTAGAGGGTGTGGATCTGCTCATCAGTGAGGTTGAACGGATGTGCTCGGAGGCGTGGGATTGCGGGCTGCCTGCGTGGTGGTAGTGGCTGTGCTGGCGGCCCTTGCTGGCCCTGCCTTGGCCTCCTCCTCCTCCTGCGTCTCCTCCGTGCGGCCGGTTGTAGTTGGTGTTCGTCTTCTTCTTGGAGTTGGAGTACTTGCAGTGCTATCAGGTCCCCCAGGGCCAACATCGCGAGTCCTGCCGGTAGCATTTCGGAGTGGGTGTGGTTGTGGGAGGAGCCTGGGTGTGCAATTTATGTGTTTTCAGGATGTATGGCCTCCACCTGTGGTGATTCATTCCACCTGTGCAAGCTGCTCTCCCCTTTGGCCGAGCACGTCCCGCACACAACGCTGCAATTCGAGGAATGGCATCTTGCTATTGCAATCATGTATTTGTACCCGATGGCCGTGTAACATTGGTTGATATGTTCATTCGGCTATGGTCCCATTGTTTCACATACAATCTTTGCAGTCGCGAACAGACTTGTGAAGGGTCAGTGGAACGTAGTACTCGAGTAACGGTGGGCCCTCATGCATCACTGTACCGAGTTGCACCGACGGGCGGGGCGTCCCATTTGTGAGTGAAGGCAGTTGCCATTTTCACACACAGCCGCACTAGATGGATTAATTTGTGATTTCAAGCGGCCACAGATGCCTTTTCGACGTGATGTTGCAAATGAGGAATTCGAAGGGCGGCGCTTTCGGTTATCAGCTAGCGGCGAGGAGATGCCCACAGGTCTGACTGCAAATATAACGTTCTATTGTTCAATGTCCTTGAGACAGGGGCCATGGCGAGGATGCAATGATTGATATGAATAGTTTGGGATGCGCAATAGCGACGTGGGCGATGAGGCCGGACGTTCCCAAATACATGTTACTTCACAACACTGGAATTACGGGCTGGGGCACTGTGGATTTTGCAGGCTGCATAACGCACAGACTCAATGGATATTTCTAATGTTATGTGAGTAAATATTCAGGCGTTTTTATACCGGGATGAGGGAATGATGAATGGATGCATGGGCTGATGATTTGATACAGAGTTTGCCATGTACAGGGCTTCTTGGAATCTGTCCGCCTCCCCTGCGCTATGTGATGCAGGGCTGCCATAGTGGGACCATCGTCTATCTGGCCTTGTTGAGCCCTCCCTGTCTCGACGCGCCTTCAGACACTTGTGTCCATGCACGTTAACAATCCCATCAGATGGATTCTGTTTTCACAGACGCATGCACAGGTACACTCGTTTGTGATGGTGTTTACACCTCGATATAGATAGTTATGAGTCACAAGTGGTTTTGGGGTGGTGATGATCCTTTGGAGTGGGCTAGCATGCATATGGCTGTGGATTTAGTGTGATCATTGAAGTGAGTTGTTCGAATGTAGTTCTGATGGCCATTCTGTTCTTTTTCTTTTCTTTTGGTTGACAGGTATCTCCTCCCCTTTTGCCACTGCCATCTGTATGCCACTCCTGCAGATGGCTTTTACTCCCGACACCTGCTGCTTCGTGTTAATCAGTGGAGCAGCATTACGATCTTATGGGACGATCGCCAATGGGCCACATGCCCTTACGCAGTACTAGTGGCTCGGAGCAACATTTCGGCCTTTCAGCTGGACTAGTGCCTCCCCATTGGGACGGCCCTGCGGTTCTGTGCGCTTCCATGTTGCCTTTTCGAACGTGAATGTGGCTCTGTGTACCATGATGGAACAGGGCGTCACACAAGTAGTAGCTGGTCATTTCTTGCGGATGCAGCCCACAATGGTGAAATGTGTTTTGGAGTTCATGGCCTAATGGCTGTATGGGCTTGGTGATTTTGTTGTGCATTAAATTTCTATTCTGATATGGGCCGTGTAGCGTTCTTCTTTGCAAGTGATGTGGCATATTCCTATTTGGGGAGCGATGTATTGTGAGGAGATCTGCATTGGGTTCCAGCTTCGGAGTATAGTTGCGTGGTACTGTGCTGGGCGCGTTTGCCTACGAAGCCCAGTGAGGTCAGGGATGAGGGCTGCCAATATGACTGTTTGAATGATGTCATGCTCAGGGGCGGGGGATTAGGTTTTGTGTAACAGATGCCGGTCAGCCAGGTGGACTGGTGGAATGATGTGATTTTCGGAATATTGCTGGTCACAGGTGCCTGTGTTTGCGTGCGTTTCTTGGTGGGGGACTGTGGTCCTGTCCATTGGAATGGCTTCTGTATTCGTGCCATCTGTGCCCTGCAGCTCCCATTGGCCCCTCTTGTGATTCTTTTGTTCGTTGGCATGCATGGATGACTAGTACATTTCAATGGTTGCATTGTGACTTCATTGCACCTACGGGGAGTTGTACTATGTGGGCAGGGAGCGGTGTACAGGCACTCAGTGGGGCCGTTTACGGTTGATTCGCGATGCCGTACTTCTCACCATGGCGGAATGGTACTTTCCGCCGTGCTTGATGGCGTTAGGTACATGTCCGCTAGGGTCGGAATTCGCGTACCCTTGCGCCATGGTGGTATTTACGGTTTGGCATGGCGCGCGCGCGCGTACTTGGTGCAGTTAGCGTTGGCGTTCACTACGGTGTCGCTAATGGCATCGTACTTTGCGGTGACGGGTCATAGTCGCACCGAGCGCTATTCGATGGCGGTATTGCATTTCCGCCATCGTTTTTCGATTTCCGCCAGGGTCGTAATGAGGGCCATTGACAGGAGAAGAGCACGCAGAGAAGCCTTTTGGGTACATAGACTGGAATCTCTTCTTCCCAATGGCATGAATGAGGAACTGGACTTACATTGTTCCTTGTAATGGTCTGCTAGAGAGCGTCTTTTGGGTTTTTGTAACACGGACATTGATGGTTCTCCTGTGGGATCCACCGATAATTTACATGCCCATTTAAAAAACATTTGAACCATACACCAATGCATAGGATAACAAAATGTCTGTCAGCTAAGAATGTCATTCTTTTGCCTTTTCTTTTCCTCACCCTCGTTGTCTACTGTCTATCACCACTACCCTTTGGTCTATGGTTAGACGGGTATTGGGCATATGGTTTATTGTCAACCTTAAATAATGCAGGAGGATCAGCATACCCCAGGAGCTTTACTTATTACAACTTTTTATAGTCACTTTCCACAGGAGGTGCACACCCTCGACTTTTGTTGGTGAGGCGTTAAATGACTGGATGTTTCCCTTTTTTCTCTTCTTTGAACCACAGCTTTGCGGTCTGCCAGAGGGTTGCAAAGGAAACCCAATCTAGGGTTATCCGCTGGACATGGTTAGACAGGTAAATGAACCCACTAGCGTTTTTGACATTAGCCGTTTTATTCAGCAATGGGTTTATCCCTTTATGTACTTTTTAACTTTGACCAACCTACAGAACCAGAGGAAACAATTTCCCTAAGTGTTTAAGTGAGTTGGACAGTTGTACACAGTACAGTAGATTTCCAGGTCAGCCTTTACCCTTTACCACTTGCAGTTCGTAATGACTTACTAGTAGTTTTTGGTTACTATACAGGGTGTGGATGTTAATCTTCAGTAAGGTTTGGGATGTTTGACTATACTTTGGCGAAGCAAAGCTAGCTGAAATTGAATCTTTCACCATCACTTAAGTAGGATGGGTATGGGACGAGCAGGTTCCAGTACAGCCATCTAGAATCTTGGCGCAGCATATGTTAATGTGAATGTCAACTGCCATGAACACCTATTGGTGATATTTGTATTTCTTCTTTTGTCTCCTTTTACCTCCTCTGGCATTTGCATACATGATATGATATGATATGGTATTTGTAACGCGCCTATACACAAGTGTTTCAAGGCGCGACGAGGCAGGGAGGGGGAACAAAGGGAAGACAAACAACGATCCTACTAGGCCAGGTGTCATTCATATCGCGCAAGTGCATGGGTAGAGGGGAAGGGAAAAGTGCAAGGGGAAAGGGAGAGGCGAAAGTGCAGTACAGGGGTAGTAGAATAACAAGATAAATAATAAGGGCCAGCTGGTGGCAAGTGCAAGGTAAGTGCAGACAAGTGCTGGGAAGGGGGTTTCTAGGGATTCAGAGACAATCCTGCAGTGCAGGGGTTGCCAGGTAGGCAGTGCAATGGGAGAGTGGCTGGGCCAAGGGCCGAGATCGGTGAGAGTGGCCCAGTTGCAGATTCAATGCAATTTCAGGAATTTAGCAGGGGTGTGGGGGAGAGAAAGCAGAAGCAAAGAGGAAGGTTTTGAGGTGCTTCCGGAACCAGAGATGTTTCTCCTCAAGTTTCAGGGAGGCAGAAAGGCTGTTCCAGAGGGAGGCCCCTGCCGCGGAGAGAGATCTACCCCCAACTCGTTGCTTGGAGAAGCGGCTGACCCTGAGGGAGTTGGTGGTGGATGAGCGAAGAGCTTGAGAAGGAAGATATTTAGGAAGAGAGAGTTGAAGGTATTTTGGCCCCAGGCCCCAGAAGGCCTTGTGTACAATGCAGAGGGTTTTTAACTTAATCCTCGCAGCCACTGGGAGCCAGTGTAGAGATTTCAGTCCTGGAGAGATACGGTCCCTTTGCTTGAGGCCAAGGACAAGTCTCGCAGTCCTGTTCTGGATGAGTTGCAGAGGGCGGAGTGTAGAGGCAGGCAGATTTATATAGAGGCTGTTACAGTTGTCCAGCTTAGAGAGAACCAGAGCTCTGGAGACAGTGAGCTTCTGGGGGAAGGAGAGGAAAGGAAGAATACCTCTGAGGAGGTGCAACTGGTAGTGTGACTTCTTAGAGACGTCAGATATGTGATAAGATAAGGAGAGTGTGGAGTCGAAGATGACCCCGAGGTTTTTTGCCTTGCAGGTAGGAGCAGGAAGAGGGCCAAGAGAGGCCGGCCAGAGAGCTGCAGGGAAGGAGGGAGTGGGTGTGCCGATGAGTAGAATCTCAGTCTTGCTGGCATTAAGGCAGAGGTCATTGGTGGCACACCATTCCTGGATAGCAGACAGACAGTCAGAGATGAGGGAAGGAGAGGAGGAGGCTGAGGGTAGCCTGAAAATGAGCTGGGTATCATCAGCATAGCACTGAAAGTTGAGGCAGAGAGCGGCAATGCGGTTGGCAAGCAGCGCCAGATACTGGTTGAACAACCAGGGAGAGAGGTTAGATCCCTGGGGACACCACAGGTAGAGAAAAAGATGTCAGAGAGGACAGACCCCAGTTGGACCTGGAGGGTCGATTGGAGAGGAAAGAGGTCAGCCACGCCAGGGCCTGACCAGTGATACCCAGGTTATCACAGAGACGGTTGAGCAGGATGGCATGGTTGACATTATCAAAGGCAGAAGAGAGATCGAGCAAAATGAGAACACACGGAGTGTTAGAGTCAAGGTTGGAGAGAAAGTCTTCACGGATGTTCAGGAGAGCAGTTTCCGTGCTTCTGGCAGCTCTGAAGCCAGACTGATGGTCATGAAGACTACCAACAGATTCAGCATGGAGATTAAGCTGGGAGATGGCCAGTTTCTCCAGGAGCTTGCCCAGGAAGGGAGTGATGGAGATTGTGCGATAGTTAGCCGGGAGGGAGGCGTCGGAAGAGAGTTTCTTAAGAAGAGGGTGCCAAGGGAGTGCTTAAGGGGGGATGGGAAGACTCGCGAGGTGAAGGAGTGATTGCAGAAGTCAGCCAGGGCAGGAGCCAGGGAGTCGATGTCGTCCTTGAAAGTTTTGGAGGAACAGGGGTGAACCTGTTTTGACGAGACTTTCATAGATCGGACTTGTCTGGAAACCTCATCAGCAGAAAAAAGGGGAAAGGCAGAGAAGGAGGGAGGAGGGGTGGCTGCAGAAGGGCCAGATTTAGAGCAGGGAATAGAGGGAGGGAGGTGATAGGAGGAGAGAGAGGACAGGATGTCCTGAGTTTTAGAAATGAAGTGAGAGGCCAGTGCTGTGCAGAGGGCCTGGGAGGGGACAGGCGAGGTGGAGACTGCAGCAGGGTTGGCCAGTTCCTTGCAGATTTTAAAGAGTTCAGCCGAATTGTTAGATGCCGCAGAGATGCGGGCTTGGATAAGGGCTCTCTTCTTGGTGAGAACGGAGAGCCGGTATTGCCTTTGGAGCAGGCGGCAGGCCAGTTTGTCAGAGGATGAACATGAAGCACGCCATTTCCTCTCAGCCACCCTGCACTTGCGTTTTAGGGTGACCAAATCCGAGTTATACCAGGAGTTACATTTGGCTTTGGGCTTCAGGTGGATTCTCATGACAGGGGCAAGGATAATAAGAGTATCAGATATAGCAGAGTGGAGAGTGGAGATGGCTGTGTCAGGGTGGGAGTCAGCCGAAGGGGGGGGAGATGAGGAGGTGGCGGCGAAAGCCTCAACTGACACACGCTTTATGGGTCGGATGACCGAGAAGGGGGGTGGCAGTGATGAAGGTGGCTTTGCCTGAGGAGTAGGGAAGGTGAGGTGGGAGGAGAGGAGAAAGTGATCACTCCAGGAGAGAGGAGTGGAGAGAGGGACTGAGAGCGGAAGGTCTGAAGAGATCAGAACATCGAGAGTGTGCCCTCCAGAATGAGTCAGGCCAGAGGGGAGAATGATGAGTGAGAGAGAGTCGCAGAGGTCGCGAAAGAGTTCAGTAGGGGGACAGGAGGCATCCAGGTGGATGTTGAAGTCTCCAAGAAGGAGGAGTTGAGTGGTTGAGGCCAGGAGTGAGGAGGAGAGGTCTGCCCACTCAGAGAGAAAGGAAGAAATCCGACCAGTTGGCCAATAGATAGTAGTCACAGTAAGGGAATGGCTTCGCGAGAAAGAGAGCCTGCAGACGAGGCATTCAAAAGAGGAGTAGGCCTGCGTAGGAATGACAGAGGCAGGAATCCACTCAGGGAAGAAAAGGGCTATGCCACCACCAGAGGGGTTAGGCCTGGGCGCAGAGATGATCTTGTAGCCATCAGGTAGGAGTGTGTCAAAGCTGGTGACAGAGCTGGCCGTAAACCATGTCTCAGTGAGGCTGAGGACATCTAGGTCAAGTTCTTCAAGAAGGCGGCAGATGTCAGAGGAGTGTTTGACAGCGGAGCGGGAGTTAAGAGTGGCAATGTGGAGAAGGTTGCCCCCCTTGAAAGACTGCCGGGGAGGGGTACAGATCAGAGGTACGCACTTCAGAAGTGTAGAGAGCACCAGAGAGAGGGCAGAGAGGGAGGTAGAAGGCAAGGTAGCTGAGAAAAGGGGGGAGGGGACAGCAGGAGAAGAAAGGAAGTTGATAAGGCGTGGCTAGTGTCTATCAAAGAGATGAAGGTTTGCCTGAGGTCCTTGGACCAAGACGGTCCCATTAGAGTAGACATTAATGATGACTTTAGAGGATAGGAAGGAGGCCAGAAGGGCGTCCCAACGGGTGCCACCATTAATGGGAGAGGAGGAGAAAGGAGAGAGCACAGAGACCATATCGGGGGTCCATAGATCAGGTGAAGGAACGACAAAGATGATGTCGGTGAGAGTTTCCTTGGAGGAGGCACTGATGTAGGTGTCAGTGATAGGGAGGCCTGGGTTGGAGACCAGGATGTCCTTTTTAAACTTTTTCCTACCAGACTTAGTGAGGAGAGCAGGATAGTCAATAGAGAAACAGTTTGAAAAGATAGGGGAGACAGAGAGCACCATGAGTAGGAGGGAGGTCAGAGGGGTAGACAGACAAGACAGAGAGGGGCAAGTGCGCAGGAGAGAGTGGGAACAAGACAACGGCACTAGGGGGGCGAGCGTAGGAAAGGCACCAGGCATACCAAGATAGGAAGACAAATCTAAATGTGAGAATCCTAGAGAGGGAGAAAAAGGCCTAGGTTTCACAGTGCAATTATGTCGGTGGTATGTTACAATCAATTTACGCTGCCTAAATTTGAGAATCCTAGAGAGGGAGAAAAAGGCCTAGGTTTCACAGTGCAATTATGTCAGTGGTACGTTACAATCAATTTACGCTGCCTAAATTTGAGAATCCTAGAGAGGGAGAAAAAGGCCTAGGTTTCACAGTGCAGTAATAAGGCAGGCGGAATTTGCAAGTAGAACAGCCGAGGATTACAGCTAGTGAGCGGTGAGCAGGAGGTCGAAGGGAGAGGGCAGGCGCCTGGCGTCCCCTGCGGACACCTGCAGACACAAGCAGGAGCCGCCCTTTGCCTGAGGGGCCCTTAGCCATGGGGGCTGCCCAGGAGGGTCAGTTAAGAAGAGAGATATGTGTGAACCCAAGGGATGGGGGTGTGGTGGGCGTTCAGGGAGGCGGGAGGGAGGAGTGGACCAGGAAGTAGCTGCAGGGTGGGGTGATACATTGTTTTCCATCAAATCGTTTGATTGCAATTAATTGTTTGTGTGCACTATATATAAATGTACACGTCTGTGGCATTTCTGATTGGATCCAACTGTACGCACAATTTAGTGCCTTGACATGTCACACAATGTTGATTGGTTTGATGGCCTGCACAAATTAGACTGATGTCACAACTGACTGTTTTGGTATGCTATTCTCATGACAATCCTACATTTTCATTGATCACTATGGCCCGGTTGTGGGTTATTGATTCATTTTTTGATCCGGGCCAAGAGCTCTTTCGATTGACTTCTGTATATGATACGCAGTTATTTATTTTTCCCTGATGAAGGACTAAACAGTCCAAAATGCATTGGCACACAGGGCAATGTCCCTAAATACTGTTTGTTTTAACAAAATACATTCTGGTTCTTGAAAGAAATGCTTGATGTAGATATGTCTTATTGTATAGCAGAGATTAACAGTGGATGTACATTTCATTAATGTCTTCTAGCGGTTTATTTATTTATCTATTGTGCATTTGTTAGGCGCTTATACAACAAGTAAATTGTGTTTCAAAGCGCCCACAGGGCCACAGGGAGGGAACATGGGAATGAGAACAATATATACACTGGAGGATAGAGAAAAACCTACTAGGCCTTGTGAGTATTCAGAACATGCAAGTGCAGAGAGAGAAGAGGGGAAGAGGGAGTGGGGGGTAAGTGCTGGAGTGTCCATGCTCGTGGGTGAGCAGCAGATGTAAGTGCCAAGTATAGTAATTGCTAGGAGCGTTGGACTGCACTAAGTAGTTAAGTGCAGGCCTATAGTGGCGTAGGCAAGTGGGTACTGATTAAAGTGCTGTGTGTAGTCAGAGGCTGAGGCAATTGTATGCGGGAGGTCAGAGCCCCAAAGGACACATAAGGGCCCTGGTCAGCAATCACAGTGACTGTGAGATTACCAGAGGAGGGAACAAGGAAAGGAGGAAGTGAAAAGGAAAGTCTTGAGGAGCTTGCAGAATTCGAGGAGGTCCGGCTCAATACAAAGAGTAAGGGGGAGGCTGTTCCATGAGAGGTAGCCATCGAAAGAAAGAGATAGGCCTCGGCCCTCTGTTTAGCGAAATGCTTTACACACAGTGAGGTGGTACCAGAGGAACGTAGGGGTCTAGAGGGAGAGCATTTATTAAGAGCAAGTTGAAGATGACGTGGTCCCTGGCCCCAGACAGTCTTGTGGATGATGGAGAGGGATTTGAATTTAATCCGTGCAGTAACTGGAAGTCAGTGAACAGTGTTTAGGGCAGGAGAGATGCAGTCCCTGGGCTTGAGGCCAAGGTTAAGTCTTGCTGTCCTATTCTGGATTAGTGGGGTCGTAGAGAGAAAGAGGGTAGATTTAAGAGAAGGCTATTACGGAAGTCAAGTCTACAGAAAACCAGGGCTTTAAGCTTCAATGTTAAAGTGAGAAAAGGGAGAATTCCTTTCAGAAGGAAGAGTTGAAAGTGCGACTTCTTGGCAATGTCCTGGATGTGAGGGTGGAAGGAGATGACTCCAAGGTTTCTGGCTTCAGACTAAGGACAGGGGGGATAGCCCATAGAGGATGGCCAGAGTGAGGGGAAGAAAGAGGGAGCAGGGCTCCCAATATGAAGGATCTCAGTCTTGCTGGCATTGAGGATGAGATAATTGGAAGAGCACCAGGACTGGAGGGCAATCCGGCATGATGGAAGAAGTAAGAGGGTCAGTGGGAGTTTAAAAAAAAGTTGTTTGTCATCTGTGTAGCACTGTAAGTTAAGAGAGAAGGTGGAAATGAGGAATGCCGGTCAACCAAGATATGTGTTAAAAAGATGGGGAGAGGTTGGAGCACTGGGGACACCACAGGTGGAGAGCGAGATAGGGGAGGGGAAGGTATCCAGAATAACCTGCAATGGACAGTTAGTTAGGAAGGAGGTCAGCCAGTCCAGTGCCCATGCCGAAATGCGCAGTGTATCATGGAGCTGTTTTATGAGGATAGAATGGTTGAATTTGTAAAAGGCAGAAGAGAGATCAAGTATAATGAGGACATCTGGAGAGTTAGAGTTTAAACTAGGGAGTTTAGCCCTCACAGTCGGCTTCCTAGCCTAGGTCATGTAGTACCATGGCATTCTGCCCTGCCAATCACAGACCCTGAAAGGAACTAGTACTGTCTGTGAGCTTTGTGCATGATGTCACACGACAGACCAAATTTTCCCCTGGAGTGAATTACTTCCCATGCAAGTACTGCCATTGTAAACCATGTTGCGTGATAATACTTGTGAAATGCACGCACATACTGTCTATCAACATGATGTTGTAACAGGCAACACATCCACAATGCTCTGTGACTGAACCCTATGACCTTTGCCCTTGCAGATGACTGGATACCCACAGCTACCATGGCTGATGACACCTGTGCAGAATCCACAGATGCAACAGGGGGTGGCCTACAATGAGGCACACAACCAGCCTATACATTGAGCGGCCTTTGGCCTGTTGAAGGCTTTTTTCCAGTGCCTCCACTGGTCTGGAGGGGCCTTGATGTACAGGCCAGAGAAGGTCAGACAATTTGTACTTGCCTGTCCATGCTGCACAACATTTGCATCATGCAGAATGTCCCCCTGCCCCTTGATGAGGATATGATACCTCCAGAAAAGGAGGACTCAGTACCTGCTAGTGCTGTGCTGCCATGCAGTGAACAGAAAGATGGTAGTGATGGTTGCCTGGTTCGGCAAGAACGGATTGACAGTTTTGTTTAGGCCAATTGATATGCACTTTAAACACACCTCTATATTCAGTCACATTATGAATTAAACACTTGGACACATTAAGGTATGTCTTAACATTGCTTCAAGTGAAGAACTATTTAATCAACAAATGTCAAAACACCATCCCTACAACACCTCCCGATCCCCAAAAAACCCTCCCCCAAAAAACCTTCCCCAATTATAAAATCCCCAAAACACCATTCCTACAACACCTCCCCCTTCCCAAAATCCCTCCCCAAAACAACCTTGCAATATCAAACAAATAGCAGTCACTTCCATTGCCTCTTGACATTGGTGGCCTGCACCAGCACCTTAGGTGGAAGGTGGTGCTGCGAGGAGCCCCTTGGAGTGCTTGGCTGTGACCCCTATGTGGGGGTGACAATTGTGGAGAGCTCAGACCTCTGACCCTGGATATGCTGCATGGTGAGCATCATGCAGGAATGTAGGGACTCTGCAAAGGCCAACATATCCTCAGTATGTTTCCTCATTCCTACCGACCGTGGTGATGGTAGAAGTGGCCTAGCAGAGGGAACAGGAAGTCCCTCATGGCCTGCATGTGTTCCACCTGCTGGCACTCCAGTGTCTTCATTGATGCCTGGCAATGTACTTTGGCATCTAGCCATGCCCAAAAAGGCTGCCATGTTGTGCACAGGCAGAGGTGGTGGGCTGAAGTACAGGGAACGGAAGCCCATGTCCTCCTCAACCTCCTCTGTGATGCGGTCGCTGCCTGTGCCACAATAGTTTTAGGGCTGGCGATGCACTACACGAGATGGTGATGAGGGTGCACTGCTGCCCTGATGTATGGGTGCACGAGCGGCGAATGTAGCCATGTGGATTGCAACATGGCTGGCTGTGGAGTGAGGGGCTGTGGCAGCTTCAGTGGCAGCCGTGCCACCTGAATGGCTGGTGGCAGGGACACTGGGCACCAATGTGGGGACAGTCCTTACCTCCACCCTTGCCAGAGGATCCATAGCAGTGATGTCTTGTGGCCTTGCTGCCTTGCAGCTCCTCGTACTCTCACTGCCTATGGGTCCGGCCTATACACAGGTGGATGTAGTCAGAGTGACAGCAGTGCGAGTCCGTCCTCTCTGCGCACATGCAGCAGGCTTGCAAGACACTCATGCAACATTGTGTTTGGTTTACATGCACACATTCTGTATGATTGCGTGAGTGGTATCAGGCCAATGAGTTCAGTACTGCTAGGTGGAGATAGTGCCTACTGAGGGTACACATTGTTCATGCCTGTGTATGTTGACTCTTGGCCTGCCACGTTTGCTTCTTGTTGCACGTGTGCTGGAGGTACACTTGTCAACATAGATTATAATGGTTTACACGGGTGCTTCTCATATTTCCAGGGCTCATGTAGGCCAAATGACTTTTATTTTATGACTGCAGAGAACTGCTATGTTTACCAGTGGTGTGAGTTGCTCCCCAACAGAATATTATATCTTTTGCACTGAAGGGTAGACATGCAAGGGGCAAATGGTGGCATACAAGCATGTATGCCACCTCCTAATCTTCACATGTGCACTGCAAAGTGCTAAGTGTGTACACACTGACTGGCATGCTTTTGTTTGTGAACACTGGAACTTTACCCTCCCGTTAAGTACTCTCTTGTGCACTCCCTTTTAAAGATGCCCTCGTCCGATCCTTCCTCTCCGGCTAACTATCACCCAATCTCCAACACTCCTTTCCTGGGCAAACTCTTGGAAAAGCTGGCCATCTCTCAGCTTAATCTACATACTGAATCTGTTGGTTGACTCCATGACCACCAGTCTGGCTTCAGAGCTGCCAGAAGCATGGTAACTGCTCTCCTGAATACCCGTGAAGACTTGCTCTTTAATCTTGACTCTAATCTCCCTTCTGTCCTCATTCTCCTTGATCTATCCTCTGCTTTTGAAACAGACAACAATGCCATCCTGCTCAATCGTCTCTGTGACAACCTTGGTATTACTGATCTTGCCCTGGTCTGGTTGACCACCTTTCTCACCGACTAACTCTCTCAGGTCCAACTGGGGTCTTTCCTCTCTTCTATCTCTCTCTCTCTATCTCTACTTGTGGTGTTCCCCAGGGGTCTAAACTCTCTCCCTTCAACCACTACCTGTCACCTCTTGCCCACTGCATCGCTACTTTCTGCTCCAATTTTCAGTGTTATGCGGATGACACTCAGCTCTCTTTCATGCTCCCCTAAACCACCTCTGCTTCTTCTCTCATGCCAGACTGTCTGGCCTCTATTCAGAAATGGTGTGCTTCCAATGATCTCTGCCTTAATGTCAGTAAGACTGAGTTCCTCCTAATTGGGACACCCGCTCCCTCCTTTCTTCTCTCACTCTGGCCGCCCACTCTGGGCCCTCTTCCTGCTCCTTCCTTTGAGGCTAAGAACCTTGGTGTCATCTTCGACTCCACTTTCTCCTTCTCTCCTCACATCTCTGACATCTCTAAGAAGTCAAACTATCAGCTGCACCTCCTCAGAGGTATTTACCTTTTCTCACTTTCCTCTAGAGGCTCCCTGTCTCCAGAGCTCTGGTCCTCTCTAGGCTGGACTATTGCAAGAGCCTCTTTCTAAATATTCCTGCCTCTACTCTTCAACCATTGCAACTTATCTAAAACCAGATTGCAAGACTTGTCCTTGGCCTCAAGCTCAGGGATTGTATGTCTCCAGCTCTGAAATCTCTTCACTGGCTTCCTGTGGTTGCAAGGATCAACTTCAAGACCCTCTGCATCATCCACAAGATTTTCGATGGCCTGGGACTGCTCTACCTCCAACCTTCTCTTCCAAAACATCTTCCTTCTCGAGCTCTCCGTTCATCCACTTCCAACTCTCTGAGGGTCAGACGCTATTCCAAGCGGAGAGTTGGGGGCAGATCTATCTCCTTGGCTCGGGCCTCCCTATGGAACAGCCTCCCTGACTCTATGAAACTTGAGCAAAACCACGTCTGGTTCCGGAAGCAACTCAAGACCTTCCTTTTCGCTTCTACTTTCTCTCTTCCTCTGCCCTGCTGATGCACCTGACTGCTCCATGCACTGGTCACCCTCTGAACTCTGGCCCAGGCTCCTGCATGCCCAGTTGCCCTTGCAATTCCTCAGAGCTCACAAGCAGTTAAGGGTCTGTATCTGCAACCCTACAGTCCCTTCTTTCTGCACTTATGAGCCACCCGCTGGCTGCACTTGTGAGTTAACTGCACTCCCCCTTCTCCCCCCGGCACATCCCCCCTTCCCTGCACTCGCATGAACTGAATGACACAAGGCCTAGTAAGATCATTATTGTCTTGTCGTGGCTAGAAACTCTACTTTACAGGCGCGTTATAAATGCCACATGATACAATCCGATATGATAGGTTATTTATAATGCGTTTAATACCCAGAGGTTTCTAAGCGCGACCGGGGGATCAAACCTTTTTTACTCAGTGTCGTCTTGCTTCCAAGGTGAGCACGTTGCCCCTGAGCTATTCTCCCAAGACTTGCCGCTGCGCTATCCTCCCATCATATATCACATCATATCCAGCTCATGCAAGCGTTGCTCCAAAGACTTTCAGGGTGACACATTTCAGCTCATTCGTTATAGACTCCTCAGGTGCCACTCAGAGCAGACTTCCAATCGGGGTTAATGCAAGATCCTATAGAAGCATAACTACATTTCTCCTTTTTAACTTGAACAACAGTCCTTCAAACAGTGAGACCAAATACTCAACAATAAGCAGCACAATCCCACAACCGAATATCCCCTCTGGATGCCTATCTTGGCGTAATAACCCCCTCCCAAACCCAATGCCTCAGGTGAAACAAATAGCTTTAATGAAACATATTGAGAGGTAGAACTCTCCTTCCCCACAAATTGTACAAGAACAAAGCGCCTTAGGCCAGGAGAACAGTGGCGAGATGTCAGGCCTTCAGGGGCATTGTTTGGGCTGATGCCTCTTCCGTCTGTTTGGTGGAGTCATAGCAATCTCCATTCCAGGATCAGGATGAGGATGTTCAACTGCCTGTTCCTCACCCCATAGATCACTTGCTTCTTCTGGTTTGGAAATCCCTCCCAGCTTTCCATCTATCTCAAAATAAAGTTTAATGGAAAAGCTCTACCAGTACCGAATATTCCTCTCCCGAAGCCGGCCAGTCACTCATTGCAAGGTCTTTAATTTGCGAAGCATCAGCTAAGATAAATCCCGATACAGCAACAGTTAAGCTCCCCTAAAGCAGATTTGAGGCGATTTCCATGCTGCTTGTATCAGTTTCTCTTTTGACTTATAACAATGAACACTTCAGCGATACATTTTCTGCTCTGTTGAAAAGCTGTGTGGATCTTGTGGGTGTGATATAGATGGACAGCATCCCCCAGAATAGACTTGAAGAGATTTTGAACAAAAGACTCCAACTCATTATCAAGGAACGCCACAGTGTTCCCCCGCAATCTGATGTTGTTGCAGCAAGATCTATTCCTCCTATCTCTCCAGGATCTGCTGCATAGAAGACTCCAGCTCAGCAACCCTTGCTTCCAGGACATTCTGTTCATAAGCCTGTTTGCATTGTTTGTCCCCCAGTTCTTTCAAGCATTTGTCAGACCTCTGGAGATGGTGGTCCAGCTCTGAAATGCTATGTGATAGCAGTGCCTCTGTACCCTTCTGAAAATCCACCTTTAATTCCAGAATAAACGCCTGAAGATCTGCCCTGTACCCTGATTTACCCACATTCTCTGCAGTCACTGGGTGCATGTGAATATGTGCTACCACCTGATGAGTCTTCTCCTTTGGCTTCGGTTGGAACTGGAGCAGAGCCTTTACATCCCCATCTGGAGAGACCTTTTGTTTAGGAAAGGTCTTAGCCATGTTGATCCATCTCTTGCACTCTTGATAGCTTGAATCACGGTGCAGCAGCTTAGGGCCCGGAAAACACAGCTCACAATTCACAGACTCAAGATCTCCTGACTAGGCTACTCAGTTCCCTAATCCCATTCCGGCTGTCTCTCCAAGCCCCCACATCTGAATCCGGCCAGTGGGCCAAAAGCTCTTCACTACTACAGGTGAGTCCAAGGGACGCCTCCTCTGAGCCTGTGTCTGGGGCCTGGGCAGACCGAGGGCTCCGGGGAGGATTCTAAGTTCCCACAATTCCATCCAATAGAGATTTCACCTTAACAGAGCAATAATTTACGCTCCAGGTGGTGCTACTGCAATCTGCAGCTCATCAGAGGCAACAGTAACGAGCTTCTGAGCCGCTCACTCAGCAACCGGGCACCAGGTCTATGCCGCCACCATCTTGAGAGGCGCTGGACACCAGAGTGAAGCCTTTATCCCCATCAGATCTCTGAATGTAGCAGGGTGGAACCTATCAAAGTGAACCTGGGGATCTTCACCAACCGAGGAACATTGGGGCAGGGGAAAAAATCAATAATGAGGGCCCGGGAAGGGAGAAAGCCACATCGTGCCAGAGACCTCACGGCGAGAGCAAACGCAACTATGCACCACTGGGCCATGCTCCCCAAAAACAGACCTCTGGCAGTGAAACCCTTATGGCACTCATGGGTGGCTATACACCCTTGGAACCCGTTATGTGTATGTGTGGGCACCTGCGTGTTGCCCACAGAGCAGGGTATAGACTGGTGGTAGCTACATGCTGTTTTGACAGTGGCTCTGAGTTTCCTACATTTTTGGGACACTCAGGCCGTGCCATAGGAATCAATGGCTTCCTGGACAAAGGCAAGATGGCCACTGAAGCCTCTTGGTTTCTATTGCCTTTACACCTTGTTTCCCAAACTCCTGGGAAGCCCTGACTCTGTCCCTTTATCCCTGACTGACTGTTGGGTGGAAAGACCATATATGGCTCTGGGGCTGCCCCCTGTCAGACTGACTGGAGCCTTCCCAGGGACTGTGTGTTGTCGGTACTCCTTTCGGGTGTGACCTGTATGAATGGAGTCTGAAGCCAACTCACATTTTGTGTTGTGGGTGTCTGGTTTTGGTTTGTGACACAATGCGTGGGCCAGCCCTTACTGAAACTGGATTGAATGCAGTGTAGTGTTCTGAAAGTCTAGGTGCTTACTCCAATACACATTCTGTGTTATGGGTGTCTGGTTTGGGTAATTGACCTGAAAGCCTGCGAGCCTGATTGGCTACCAGCTTGTGTAAGATTGGATGACTGAGCCTGGCTCAGCCTGAGTAAATGGCGAAAAATGTGTATTACTATGACCTCTGACTCACCAATTTGTTCTGAAGCTGAAGCTGAAACCTGAAACTTGAAACCTGGGTCCAGTCGGAGAACGGAGTCTGCAGCTGCATTTCTTCAAGGAATCAAACGACTGTTGATCTGACCCTTGGACGGAATCAAGAGAGGACCTGGACAGGGAACCTCTTCCCAAGCTACAAGGGACTATCATGCATCTGCTACTCTTCATCAGAAGTACCCTGGATGCCAGTGCTGTATGTCTGCTGTCTGGAGAAGGGGTCTTCGTGAGTCCAGAAGAGGAGTGCTTGGACTTCTCAGTCCAAAGAAGTCCAGTTGTGTTGTATAGGGTGCAGAGGAGTGTTTGTGACCACTGGAAGTCAGATTTCTATGTATCACCCACAAGATGGGGTACCCATGCATAGTTTTGCTTGACACTCAGAGCTGCGAAGATTCCACCTGATGTAAGAATCTTCCAAGGGACATCCCTGACCTGACATCAGACCACTTTTTCCCAGTTAGTAAACCACAAAATCTTGAAACCTGACACCTACGTCTGCCACTGCACCCACCATCACCAAAAGTTATCGAAGGTCCCCAAGGGCCTTATCTACTTCAGCTAGGCCTTTTCTGAATACACAGCAAGTTTCACCTTCAAGGGACATCCACAGCCGGAGTAACGACCTGCCAACGGAGACCACCCCGAAGACCGACACTGCTACCTTTATGACACTGTCTGGTTCCTACTTTTCTCTTGGCCTCGGCATCCCAGTGACTCCTTCTTGGAAAGAGGATCCATCCTCATGGGGTCCCATCGAGCAAGGTCAAGAAACTTTACATCTTCGCTTGCCAAGGCACCAAAAGTACTGTGACGAGGAAGAGCATCTTCCAGCCTCAGGGATCATCCAGGGGTCCCAGATTCCTCTCTGATCCTGTTCGCCTGTGGCATTTCAGGTACTTCAGGGGGATGGAACATGTAGAAGTAATGCAGAACATTATTGAACATTTTTGGACTGGGCTGTAATAGACAAGATAAGGTACACCCTGACTTTCCCTTGATTATTTCAATTCCGAATATTTCGAATCTGAAAATTACAAATTTGAAATTTTCCAAATAGCAATAATCATGAACATCACCTCGGAGCAAAATGCAACTCTGTGAACCCGCTCCCCCTCCCATCCCCTTACTTACCTTTTGGTGGCATACTTCGCTTTGTGCCGGCGACTCCCCGTCTCCCTGCGATGCAAGTTCCTTTCACTTACGTGGCTAGGAACTGGTACTGCAAGGTCCTTTCCTTTTTTTTTACTTTGTTTGTCCCACACTTTCCTTTTTAAGGAAGCAGTGGACACCCCCACAACTCCTGAAGTCCCATAATGTCGATCAAGGGGAGGGGGAGACACCTCTGCATCCCCCACTCCAATTGATCAACATTCATGGAATTATGTTATTTTTCCAGTGCCTAATTCAGCATTTTGGTCGATTCAATTTCTTTTAGTTTACTTCTACTTCTACGAATAACGCCCCGGTTGGGGATCCTCGCACAGTATCACTATTTAAGTCTACAGAAAGTGTACTGCCTATGTTCGGAAACTAACCTGCATTTCTTCCTTAATCTATGCAGTTATCCCTTGCTTAGTAACTCACATGCTCTTTAAAGACTATCAGCAGTTGGTACATTTTTTATGAATCTAAGTATTGCATGACACGACACAGAGTCTGTCATATTGCTATTATTTGAATAGGATAACCCAAGTACAAAGTGTTATTATTTAAATTTATATATTTATCTGAACCTTATTTCATATAAAGAATCTGTGTAATCACCTAACATAGTGTGTGGACATTCCTTTGTGGGCACTTGGGCACTCACTGTACTTAGGAACCAGCCTGCATCACCTCCTGAGAGCTTAAGCTTTGGTTTCTCGTCTAAGCTACGATATAGAGAACTTTTGCTGGAGTGCTCTGTGCCTCTACCGCAACCATATAGAGGGCAGAAGTACAGATACTCTCCTTCAGTCTTTACATAACACATACTGGTTCAAGCTCAGTATACGTTTTTAGAGTTGTTTTCTGTAAATTCAATCAGATCTTATAGTGAACTCCAATATTAAAAATACAGTTGCAGAGGCAGTTTCTTCACCAGCACATGGTAAGTTTCTTTGGTATAAAAGTGATGCTGTTTTGCAAATGAAATATGACATTGTGCCTTTGTTTTTAATAAGGTGACATATGGTCAGATGTTAAGTCTGTACTTAATGCTAGGGCTGTATGTTTGGAATATCATATCACAATGACACAAGTTTTTTTTAATCACATTGATATACATTTTTACGATGTTTGCCAATCTGTAAAAGCTGCTTTTTATATATGTGCAAGGTTGCTTAAGGGTTTGCCATTATGCTTTTATAATGCTTTTGTGTTTCTTTACAAAACATTGTATCATTTGTTAATGGCTGTTGCGAAATACATGTTTCAGAAACCATGCTGGACACTATAACCCTGAGACAGAGAAGGCAAGGGAAGTGAAAAAACCTGCAAAATCATGGCGTAAACTAGAGGATTCGACTGGGGGGGGGGCAACATACTATACCGGCTAGATCATCCATCTGGTTGAGCAAGAGAGTTTTTGTGTGGGATGCAATGGATTGGGTATCTGTTTGTGAACAAGAAATGGGTAATTTTTCACACATTGTCTGCGTTGAAGAATCTCAAGGACTGCAACTATGGTGAATATCGGAAATTGAGGACGGCACTTGGTGGAGTGGATGTGGCCGACGGGTGATGTGGGTCTGCAGCTTCGGTTGTGTCTCTGGGAAGTGTTCTCTGCCCTGTCGGTCCTCCCATGGCTTCAGGTACAGTCTCTCTCTCTCGCCAGTACAGCCGATGCACCTCACTGCCTCCATTCTACCTCCAGCTCCTTCTCTGCTGTGGTTCATTCGGCGTTGCTGCTCAGGCTCTTTCCCGGCTGCTTCAAATGCTTCTCCAATTCAGAGTGAAGCACCAGCTTTCCTCTGCAGGGCTTTCTCTCACTGATCTGCTTTTCACAGGCTTTCCGCTGCGCGGGCACTGCATCCCTCTCCGGCTTCTCGGCTTCACACAACTTTCTGCTCCTTCATGTTCGCCTGCTGTTTCCATCACTGGTCTTTAAATGTCCTGGCAGCTGGATTAGGTATTCGACAATCAGCGCTAGTTCTGCAGTCTGTTGTCAGTCTTTATTGCAATCTTCCTCATCCCAGTACCAAAGTGGTGTTGACTGGGAGATAAGTCATGCAAAATATAGGGAAGGGACTGGTAATAACCTATAAATGCCTGGGGGATATTGGTTTCATTAGAAAAGGGCTTTGGAGGATACTGTGTCTCACCCAAGGGTGCCTCATTCCCACTCCCCAAGTCTCCTCCACCCAAGTGATCCTCCCTTGCATATCCACCCCCAGGATCAGGATCTGATAGCAACAGCCTTTCCCTGGCCCCCTGGCACCCTGGGATGCAGGTTGAATCTAATTGTTTTACATGGAAATCGAGAAAGGAAGTCGACATTTCCTTTGATCTCGACCCCTTCGATGTTCCACAGTGAAACTGTATGGCTGCAGATCCAAAAAACACTTAATAGCTTGTGGACTGGACTCCTTTTGTTGGCTAATCCATGCCAGAGGTGAATGATCTGTGATCAGCCTAAACTTCTGCCCCAACAGATAGTACTTCAGATCGACAATGGCCCACTTTATAGCAAAGGCTTCCAGCTCTATAACAGAGTAGGTTTTCTCCCTCAGGAATAGTTTCATACTTCTATAGAGTACAGGGTGTTCCAAGCAGTTGTGATCTTGTGAAAGGACAGCTCCTAGCCCCACTAGAGAGGCATCCATCCGAAGGATGAACACCTTTGAAAAATCAGCTACTTTTAAGATGGGGCTTTGACAAAGGGCTTCTTTTAAGATTGTATAGCAATTTTGATCTTCCTCATTCCACCTAATCTTCTGGGGTTCTGCATTTTCCAATTTGTCAGTGAGTCTAGCAGTTTTAGGGATGAACCAATGGTAATAGCTGATTAGTCCTAAGAAAGCCCTTCAATTTTTTGTTTTGTTTTTGGTGTAGGAGTATCCAGAACTGCCTTAACTTTTTCTTGTGGCTGCACAGTGCCATTGACTGTGGATTGAGCCAATTTGCATTTTTTAGGATTAGCGGTTAACCCTCCAGTTCTCAGGACTCTGCTGACTGTATAAAGGATACATATGATCTTCCCAGGTCTTACTCTGGATCCCAATGCCGTCTATGTATGCTTCACAGAAGTCAGAGTAAGGTTGTAAGATCTTTTCCATCAACCGTTGGAATGTTGCAGGGGCCCCATGTAGTCCAAATGGGAGAACTGTAAAGTCGAATAAACCTAGGGGTGTGGCAAAGGTCGTTTTTTCTTTGTCAGGATCATACAATGTAACCTGCCAATAGACTTTTGTAAGGTCTATATTAGAAAGATAGACAGCATTGCCAAGTCGATCAATGAGATCATCAACACGAGGCATCAGGTAGGCATCAAAGGCAGATATTGTATTGACTTTTCTAAAGTCAATACAAAATCTCCATGTCCCATCGGGTTTGGCTACTAGTAAGATGGGGGAAGGCCAGGGACTGCTAGATGATTCAATAATATTAGCCTCAAGCAACTGCTTGACTTCCTGAATGATAGTTGCTTTGCACGCCTCAGGTAGTCTACACAGTTTTAAGTGTATCAGTTTGCCTTCTTGGGGTGCGGATATGATGGTAAAATCCTTTCACTCTTGCTGGCACCTCTCTGAATACTCACTATTCTCATATGGGCATAGCCCACTCAAGGGTGTTGTGCCTTGCTACTTAGTATAAATCAAAAGAAGGCTCAGAAAATGGTGAACCAGTGTACCCTACCTAATCCTCATGACACTCAGAGAAAAGTCTTGGAGCAAATATAAGCCTCCCCAAAGTATCAAACTAATGTTACATAAAACACAGGTACTTTTATTATACAATACATACAGTGGTGTAGCCACCTTGAACTTTAATAGAAACAATTATGTAATACATTTATCAGTAGTCAACATCTAAAGGTACAAAAAAGAATACTGCCATTAGTACAATGATGATACACTGTGTATGTCCTTGGCACATTACAAAATCAAGTCACTATGACACGATTGCTCATAGTGTTGGTCCTGTGACCCCAATTCTTCCACTGCAGTTCTCTTTGGCCTACTTATATAATTTTCTGTCCTCAATGACTGCTCAATGCTGGACCGTCATCAGGGGCAGCGTGTGTGTATCTTTAAGTGGCTTGTAGTGAATTCCACTGTTCTTTCCCATATGTTTTCCCGAGGATCCCTGTAAGGATGGGTGCACAATTAACAAATGTATATGTGTATATGTGATTGAAGGTTCTGTAAATAGACCTAGCTTTACAACCCTCTACCCCAAGGGTAACAAGCAGACTAATTATAATCTACCTGTGTGGTGTCGCTGCTTCTTTATGCTTTCCACTAAAACTGTAACCATACGTGTTGCTCTAGCTGTTTCACAAATCACAGCTTATCTTCTTGCACCTCACCTGCAAGGCAAATACATTAGACAGTGGACAAAACCACACTGAATATATTTATTAATTGTTCTTGGCAAGCTCTCCTTACCTTCTTGACAGGTGAAGATTGGGATAAACGTGTCCTGTCTTCCCTCCATATGGGTAATTTCTTGGTTCAACCACCCAGATTCTCCTAATTGAAATAATCCCTTGCTAGGCACTGAGAAGAAGTAGCAAACTTGTACTCATGCCACAAAAATTAAGTGACTCAATGTTAAAGGGACAATGCTGGGAAAGTGGGTTAAGCCTAAATACTGAATACATCAGTAAATTGGAGGAGTAGGCCATAGAGATCTTGTCTCTGGTTGTTACTAGGTTCTGAAGGGATAAATACCTCTCTATCAGAGTCATCGAGTAATAGACAAGAAATAATGGTGGTAGTAGACTCTGTATGGTTTTCTTTCCACTCCTTTAAAAGGTTGACATGGTATACCAGGGTGGGCCGTTTGGGAGGCTTTGTAGTTACATGGTCCTGTCTGTTCTAGCACCTCATAATGCCCATGCCCTTTGGGGATTAGTTTATTCTCGGAGTTGTTAATAATACTAATACCTTGTGTCCTCCCGAGAAAGATCTTAAGGTAGCCGTTGTATTGTATGAGGTTTTCTGTTGTTCTTGGGCTTTGGCCATATTTATTTTTGTTCTTTTATTTTATTGGACATTTGTATGGCACCTATACACAAGTGTTTCCAGGCACCACAAGACAGGAAGGGGGAGGGATAGGATATTATCAGACAAAACAGCAACAGGAAAACAAAGAGTCGGTTATATTGGCCTTGTGACCATCCTACTGTGCAAGTGCTTAAAGGAGATAAGTGCAAGGGGGTGGGGTAGAGGGAGAAGTGCAAAGGGGGGCTTCTCTTGGTATTGAATCAAAAGCAGTTTTGAGATCTAAGAGGATTGCATGTAAATTTGTTTTGCACAATCTAGTATATTTCTGTACTAATAAGAAGAGCAAAATGCTGCGGTTTTCCGTGCCCCTGCCCCACCATGTTACATTCAACCAAGATGTACATGTCATTTACCCCTTCTTGGTACTTAAGATTTTAAACAATGTCAGCCAGCCTTCTTATTTTTGATGATGGCTCATGGCTCTGGGGTATTTCGGTCACTTGGAGGCTACTTAATTTGTGCTATGAATATTAGATGGAAAAAGCTATGTTTTAATACCCATCAATTGTATGTATTTGTGTGATTTATGCATTTGTATTTTGTTATATTGTGTATGCTAATTATTGTATATGTTTTATGGATTCTATGCAAAATAAACATTGATATACAAAAAAAACTGTGGGAAACTGTAAGCACTAAAGGAAAGGGTAGGCTATAATCCAATATTATTAAAGATCAGTACCACAATTATTTGGAAAAAATGTATGTTTGAACACTGTACATTAGGGTCGGTGATGGGTTATAACCCTAAAACCTGAACTTAGGTTGCTAATGACCCTGTAACCTGTACATGTGTAGCCAATGGCACTAATTCTGCATTACTCCTGACCACTTTCACTGTGTATCTCTACACTCTTAATCACCTGTTCAGAACTATATCATTAACCATGTTCTGAAGTCTTCAGCCTCCCGACAGAATTCCCACTCCACTCCTTTCTGCCTAATCCCCCAGTCTGCCTTTCCTATCCCAGTACTTCATGTCATCCTCAAAAGCCACCCTGGCTGACAACCAAGCTTGAACCTTATCCATCCCGTTGCCTCTACTCCTTAACGTTGCCCTCTAGACCCTTCTTTTCCTTCTCAACTATTCCAATGTTTGAGTTGTGTAGTGCCCAATATTCATTCATTTCTGACCACTTCAACTTCCAACATGTGGTCATCAGGGTTGACACTGAACCCTGTCTTGCCCCATGACACTGTCACACTTGCTCCTCATGACACTGTCACACTTCCTGTCCTATTCTGCCGCATTCATTCACAATCACCTGGAAAGGAGCAGGGGGCTATCGTATTGATCAAGTGGAATACCCCCTCTGCCCCAACTGTAATTCTACTTTCTCCAACCCGTATTTCCATACACTGTAACCCAGCTCTTGCCCTCAGGTTCCTCACTATGCTCTCAATTTACAAGCACTTCAACCTCCTCAATTCCTCCTTCCCTCACCTTGACCACCTTCTTGACGCTTCTTCCACTCAAACCCCTATTGGGCTCCTAGGCACTTCAACCTCCAGAAAATATTTTGTGGCTTACTTATGTCTGACCACTCTGGTTCATCTCAATAACCTATCTACACTAATTCAAGTCTCTTTCTTGATCCCATCGTTCTGTCATCCTCTTTATCTTGCCTTACTATTGACCCATCCTGCTCTGTCCATTCCCTCCTCCATGTCAATGTCTCAGTTCCTCTTCTTCTCTTGTTGCCCTCCATGTCCACTGTTTCCAAATTAAAATCAAACACAGACTCCCAGGCTCTCTCACTGCCCATGGGCATCCCCCATCTGTGTGCTACCTCCCTGCTAGGCCTCCTCCAATGAGCAGACCCTAATTGACTTTGACCTGAAACGCTGTCATGATCAGCCACATCGCCGTGAGGAGGAGGAGCTCTCTCATCTCGTGCTCGCAGGAGCGACTCACCCCACGATCACCTTTATCATCCAGAGGTAAGCCTATGGGCTATGGATACCTTGTTGGACATCTTGTGCATACATTCTTCATTTGCCAGGTCGCATCTCAATTGTATCTAATTCTGGAGTTACGCTTGATGTAGCAGTTATCTACAAATTGCAGTGCCCAGACCAGTCTCACCGAAGAACCCGCGTGGGCTAAAGCTCACTTAAAGATGGCCGCCACAATTTTTTTCGTTTGCCAGTAGCTCTCGGATGCAGACCAGATGATTGGTGTGCACACTGCGCCTTATAGCCTATCAGAGGGAACCGGTAGGCGAAGCCGGCCCTCGTCAAAGGCACTCATTCAAGGCTCCTGTCCCAAGCCTGTCGGAGCCGGGGGGAACACAGGAATGTCAATAACTTTTGGACTATTCACTCCCATCAAAATCGTGAGTAAACTTGTGAGCACCTGTGCCAGTGAGTCGTGACCCAGCCCATCGAGACCAACACGGCCCACACAGCGCGGTGGATCGGCACTCCACTAACTGCATATACAGCTATATAGTACTATTGATTTGTCCACCGCCATTAGCCTTAGTCCTCCACCCGCTAGCTCAAAATGCTGTCTTTTGAATTATCTACCTCCACCGCGCACTGCCTATTATAAGCCATGCATAACCTGCCTAAAACCACTGTAATTCTATGCATGAAATACTGTATACATTGCTGCCAGCCTGCACCAGTTTAGTAGAATATGGTATGCCTCGTATTTGTTGTGTAAGTCATCACTCGCCCGTGTGGTTACTCATCTAGGCACTCACACCACATTGCCATTTTGTTGGTGTTGGTGCCCACTTCGAAAGCCAAGCCAAGAGATCTTCGATCCCAGGTTCTCCATAGGCCTGCTTGTATTTAATGCCACCCATAGGTGATTGAGAATTCAGCCTACTACAAATAACTTAACATCGTACGCTGCGCACCTAAGTGCCATCCACCCACTGACAGCGGGGAAAGCAAATTAACCTACTGTGCTGCACATTGCTGCTCGCCCCCCACTCTGCTCCTTCCCTGCCCTATAGGGACCGAAACATGGTTGCACCAAGCCTCAGGCCCCCTACTAGTGCTGGCAATCCCACCTGGATTCGACATCCTCAGGACTGATAGATTAAATGAACAGGGAGGTGGTGTGGCCATAATAGCCAAAACCAGTCTCCAGTTAAGAACTTGTCCTCTCGATCTATTAGAAGGATACAAAGCTCTCCTTGCCAAATTTACTTCAGACCCTAAAACTATCACCCACATCTTGGTAGTGTACAGAGCACCTAACAATAACAGCCACCCAGAATCAGATATCCCACTCCTCCTCACCCCCCCTCCTCAAGCCCAACACCAAATGTATCATACTAGGTGATATTAATTTAGGCTTCAATGACACTCAAGACCGCAAAGCAAACGCATTACATGCCTCCCTCGTAGACAGGAACTTCACCCAGTTAGTTAACTCCCCGACACATTCCAAGGGCAGAGTATTAGACTGGATACTAAATACCCAAGTTGGAATAGATGATAATGTACCAGTCGATTGGACCAACCATCATTCCATCAACTTCACACTATTTTTAGAAAAGAAACTCCTTCCCACATTGACTACTATGGATACCATTGAAAAAGGGAACAAACAGAGCCTAACTGTAGATAGCCTCACCCCATCCTGAAGGATGCCCTATCCACCAATCCTTTACTGAGCAATAACCCAAATTGTCTTGCAGACCTCTACCACAATTGTCTTAAAACTACCATCGACTCACTAGCCCCACTTACAACTAAAACTCGACTCCCCGACAAATGTACTACCTTTTGGTTTGATGAAGAACCTGTAGTACTTAGGCTTAACAAGAGATCCCTGGAATATTTCCACAAAAAAACCTTATCCGGCGACTCCTCTTAAGCATTTGCTGAAGGTAACAAAATCTACAAAGCTGCCATTATTACTCATAAAGCTAATGCTCTTAACACCCGCATCAGCAACACATCTGCTAATTCCAAAGAACGCTTCACAATTCTTAGAGAATTGGAAAATCCCGTCCCACCAACCACCCAATTGAACTCCAGCAAAGCTGGTGTACCACTATACAAAATGCTTTAGCAACTAAGATACAAGTACTACAAGGGAAAATATCCTCCAAAAGAAAACTTCTGGCCAATAAAAGTACACCCCTAAAAACAATAGCTAGCTCCAGAGAAAACTCAAATTCCCAATTCAAATTCACCCTAGTTTCCCAAGAACAAGTGCTAGACACCATATCCAAGCTAAAACCATCCAACTGCAAAGGAGATAGCTTCCTAGCTCACCTAGCATAGTTGTGCGCTCCTACTCTTACGCCCATCATTACTAAATTTGTCAATGCATCGTTTAGCACAAACTCAGTCCCACCAAGTATCAAAGAAGCTTGGGTGACCCCCCTCCTAAAAAAAACTTCCTTGGACCCCACAGTCCCTACGAACTACCACCCCATAACCACTGTTCCCTTTTTATTGAAATGATCGATAAAATAGCCTATGCACAAATTCAATCCCACTTCGAAGAAAATAATCTCCTAGGAGCGAGACAATCAGGCTTTTGGCCTAATCATAGCACCGAACAGCACTCCTAGATCTCAAAATACAGATGGACTCCAGAAGAGATGCCGGCAAACTATGCATCCTCTTACTATTAGATCTATCCGTAGCATTCGATCGAGTGGATCATGATAAACTATGGGCCACTCTGGCTAATGATTTCCGATTCTCACAAGATGCCACCCTCTGGATCAAATACTTCCTTGCAGAACGTACTTCCCGAGTCTCCATTGGCAGAGAAGCCACAGACCCTATACCAGTTCCACTAGGAGTCCCGCAAGGATCACATCTGTCTCCCACCCTCTACAATGCTTATACTAAGCTACTATTTGGTGCCTTGGATGGCATGGGTGTCATTTATACAAACTTTGCCGACGACACCCAGATCCTTATTCCCATAACGGGGAACTACGATCAGGATACTATTACGATTAACAAAATATACGTGATTATTCAAAACTGGATGGCTATTAACAGCCTTTGCCTAAATGATAAAAAGACTGAGATTCTCATTGTGGGCTCCACTGCCAAATTAAATGCTCTCCACCCTGATTATTCCACAATCACCATTGATGGAACACCTATTCCAATCTCAAAACAAATCAAAACACTAGGGGTGCACTTAGACGCAAACCTAACTATGTCTAAACATGTTAACGCCTTCTCCTCTGCCACTTCCTACCAATCCAAACTCATTGCATTAAGTCAACAATTTCTTATTCCACAAAACTGCACCACGATAGCCCAGGCCCTCATCTTATCGAAACTAGATTATTGTAATGTGCTATTGCTAGGTACCTCTAAGGCCAATTTAGCCAAATTACAACTGCTACAAAATAAAGCACTGAGAGCAGCCATTGGACTATGGACTAAAAAAATTGTATCACATCTCCACCATCAGGAGGGAAGCTCACTGGCTCCCTATTAAAGCCAGAATCATCTTCAAAACACTCTGTGTCACTCACAAATGTCTTGCCAAAAAAGGCCCCATTGTACATCAACAATGTCACCTTGAATAAATCCATCAGAACACTAAGATCCAACAACAACTCACATCTCTCTATACCACGCTACAAATGCTGCAGAGCAGGGGCAAGTAGCTTTGCAGTAATGGCTCCCAAACTCTGGAACACACTCCCACACCACACATCTGAGCCCTCTCACCAGTGCTTCAAGAAGAGACTCAAAACATGGCTATTCAACAAATTTCAACCGGATGCCCCACCATATCACCCAGGACAGAAGTTGCCAGGCATCCCTTTGAATAGTAATCACCCCTGCAACCCCCGGATAGTCCAGAACGCTAGGAAACCTGTGTGCCGCTATATGTATTAATGTTATGTTTGTAAATGCACTGTAATTGTATTATATCCACATGTAAGATGTCTGTAACTACGCCGTGATACCTAAGGGTTTGGGTGTATTATGAATGCAATAAATAAATACATAAAAATAGAATGTTCACTTGACTCTTTGGTTTGTACTGGACCCATTTGATGATATATGTTGTTTTTCACAACTCCTGATGCAGTGGTGATTGTTCTCCCTCCCTGTCCATATCACCACCCTGCCACTCCATGCACATAAATCTGCAGGCATTCAAGTCAACTTTGAGAACCTAAGTGGGTACTCTTTCGTCGCATTCTGGTCCCTCTCTTCCATGCTACTCAGCACCTTCTCTTTCTCTCACTGCCCCTTTTACATAGCTGCAACTTGCTGCTTCCTTGGAGGTGGGCAAAGCACTCTGTGACATTTTAAGCATAAGTAGGGCCATTTTACATTTGTATTGCATGCAGGTACCAACAGTGTTAGCACGTACGTGCTGTTGGGTCCCCTGCATGTAATTTTAAATATTTACAAATCTGGGGCTCAGGTTCAATAGGGGCATAACATTAATGGAAAGCGTAAAAACCAAAGGATCTTACACCTTCGATTAACTTTACCCCCTATTTTCAATTATTTTTATGGTGGAGAGAAGGGGCGGAACGCAACTTATGTGAAAGCACGCACGTAACGAGTCCCGGACAACAAATTACTAATTTGTTCAAAATGAGCTTCTCTGGAGCCTAGTTTGCTCCTAGTTGTAACTTGGCAGCAGGGATCGGGTACTTTTTCCCTGCGGCGTAGTACTGTCCTTGCTACCACATTTTCATCATTTGCACTGCAAGGTGCAGCTATAAAGGCAGCATGCAAGCGTGTACGCCACCTTTCCCCTTCACCTTTGAACTCCACAGTGCAAATGAAGGAAACACTGCCAGCCATGCTCACATGCCAGACAGCGTTCACTTTTGATTGTGAACGCCGTTTTCCATGCCTGCATGTCAAGCGGAGCTCACAATTACAATCAGACGCTGCCTAGCATGCTAGCCTGTCAGACAGCATTTAATGTTCATTATGAACACTGCTTCATTTGCATGCGTGGTAAGAAGTGTTTGCAATGACAAATGAATGCTTTCGGATATGCCAGCATGTCAGACACCATTTTATTGTAATTGTAAACTTTGCCTGTCATGTGAGCATGACCAGCAGTGTTTACATTGATTTCCTATAGAAACTGCCCCGGTTTTTGCTAGTGCAAAAAGCGGACGGTTTCCATAGGAAGTCATGTCTTGTAAACAATGTAAATGCTGGCTTCAAATTACACTTTGCAGATAGCATTCAGGGTCTCATATTAAAAAGAAAATGCAAATTGCTTACAGAGGACCGCCAATGTTTGCATTTATGTGATGTTGGATGCCCTGCGTGCAATTTTCAACACTTACAACGTGGGGTGTAATTGTAATTGTGAAGAGTAAAATAAGGTGAAATCAGCTTTAATCTTCACTTTTACTCCCTGCTTTATGAGAAATAAAACACTGTGTTAAGATGACGCTTTGCTGGAGGCGTTTTAAAATTGGTTCATGTGGAACCCCCCCTGCCGTTTGCCAGGTGTAAATGCAGGGCATAATATGGCAGAGGAATCCTTTGGCTTCATGCCTACATGACAATCTCATGCAAGCGTAAAACTGGGTGCTCTGCCAAGACTCTGCTTACTGCCCTCCTAATCTTTGAAACGGCACAACAATGATGTGGACCACAAAATAAAAGCGTAAAGGCATCCCTTTCATTTTGTGCACCACTTAGTGCAACTGATTTCTATGGAATCTGCCTGCTTTTATTCAGGTCCATAGGAATACATTGCTTTGACACCACATTCTTTTTTTGCTAATTTTGTATTATTAGTATTATACAGTCAACATAAGTCAACTTTGAACACATCACATGTATCACATAATATAATCCAAATAATAGGGTCTTCCAAAAAGTGCCTAAAGATAAAACAATAAAATACATAAGATTATTGTACTTTAAATACTAAAAGATGCTTAGCATTTGGTTAATTTGATTCCAAAGCTTCATCACAAAATGTAATGCAAGCATCATTATTACCGCTCATAGAAAGATTCCATATTACATCAGTATCAACAGAGTTAGCTAGCTTCCGGTCAGCGACAGCTGAAAGATGGACATTCTAACAGGAAGTGCTTTACACTTTAAATGTTTTGCTCAGCACAGAGTCTACACAGCCTTTCAACCTTCGGTATGCTATGCCACTCTCCTATAACTTCTAGTGGGGTCGTCGTGTTGAATTTTGATTTCATGTATTCCCACACTGAATAAACACCTAAATAAGCCTGGTATATTTAGGAATCGTGTCACGGGTGACAATATATTGCACGAATAGCTCAAAGCGACTTTGAGCAGCCACATCAACCGAGGACTGGTCCCAACTATGACTATGACACACTTCATGCTCTACAATCTCATTCAGGTGCTAAGGCAAGTCACCTTTGGATATTTGGATTCGGAGAGGGGAAGCCTGGCTGCAATGAGAATTCTGTCTCTTCCCCCTTCTCTACCTCCGACATTTACTAAAATGCCAGGCAGTGTAAAGACACGGCATAATGGCTAACGTCTTACTTGTAGGCCTTCATTTTGCACTACATGTTTTGTGTGATCACCTCCCCAGACTTTGACAACAATAATGGTGAGATTGCTAAACACACGAATACAGGTTAGACATCACGTCGGTAGGTGATAAGTTTAGTTTCTTCTTCTGACAGGGTCAAATGCAATGATTTATGAAATAAGATGTGAACATGCTTTTAACAAGTAAGCATCTTTATAGGTTTTAGTCACGGCAATGTTAGGCAAACATGCAACAGCAGACATCTTGAGAAAAGGATACTTGTGTGACGCGCAATTACTCAAGGAGTCCTTGCATTACTCGGCATGCATGTATCTATTTGGAAGTTCACAAAAGTTCATTATTGGGGCCCATATGTCTGCTGATTGCGTAAAATGTGTGCTTTGTATTTGTATCTTGTTGAATTTATATAGCCCTTTAATCCAAAGTGCTTTACATGAGAACACGCAAAATACAACAAGCATAAGATGGCAATTGAATCATAACTCGAAAACAGTATAAAGAACCATTTACAATATTGCAGAGGTGAGGAGGGAGTAGGGAGGGGCAGAGGTGAGTGAGGGAAAGGTAGGTGTTAGTGGAGGTAAGAGAAGGAGTAAGAGGGAATGCATGAGTGTGAGGAAGAGGAGAGGAAAGAGTAGGACTAGATGAGAGCAGGGGGTGGGGGAAGGAGGTAGGGAGGGATAGGAAGAGCAGTGGTAGGAGTTGAGGAATGAGGGGGAGGGAGAAGAGCGAGAGGAAACGAAGGGTGCTAGGGAGGTGAGTGAAAAAGAGAAGATTTGAGAGAAGCAACTTCACGAGTGCACTTGCATCTTACCATACGTTGACAACAGCAGGCAAATATCATTATTGGGGCATTTGACAATGCTCTTGACAGGACGCGTGAGAAGAGTGGAGGAAGGGCATAGTTAAATGCAGTACAGAGTGGGGAGAGTGTGATGGGTCGAGAGAGGGGGCAGAAGAAATGAGCGAGGAGGAGAGGAATAGATGGGGTGGGCTGAGGTGCCATGATTGTAGATAAGCAGATTAGAGAGTGCAAAGAGAGAATGGTCAGACAGAAAGGAGAGTAGCTGAGTCCATCATGGTAAGCCGAGACTGGTGTTACCAACAGTGAAAGACTTATTTTGTTCTAGATTCAGGGGCAGCAGAAGGAGAAAGAAGGAAGGAAGGGTGTTTTGAGGGAGATGAACAACTGATTGTAGTCAGTGTTAGTTGAGCAATCAGAGTGTTTCATGCAGAGAGAAGGAGAATCAAAATGGTAGAAGGATGGAGGAGCATAAACCAGTGGAGGGACAATGTGTGGGCGTGCATGGAGTTCCTAGGAGGAGTGTAGGGAGAGGGTGGTTAGTGGAAAGATGAGGATATGTAGGAACATGATCATTTTGTATATTATTAATATTGTTAGAATACTCATTGAGCGCTAAGAGATAGCTTCGGGAAGCAGTGGTGCGCTTTACAATCATAGCGGGAAGAACACAGTGAGTGAAGCAGAGACAATGAGAGTGGGGAGCTACCCGAGGAGGGCGAGGGTGGGCAATTGGCAGCCACAGAGCTACATGCAACCACGGGAGAAGACAGTGGGGAGACGATCGCCAAGTCTTAGGAAGGCTGGGAGTGCAGGGTGTCTGGCCTTGGTGTTAGGGAGGAGCCATTCCTTGAAGAGGAAGATCTTGAGTTTTCTCCTGAACTGTAGAAGCAATGGGGTGAGTCTAATGTTGATGGGGAGGTAGTCCCAGAGTCTTGGAGCATAGATAGAGAAGACCTGTTTTCTGGTTCTTTCCTTCCTGCACCGTCAGAGTTCAAATATGCACATTCTCTTACTTCTGTGGGCTCTCAGGCCTCTGCACATGCTCAATTTCTCAATGAGGTAACTTGGGGACTTCAGGGGACTGATAAGAGAATAAAAGGGGAAAATAAAAGTACATTGTTAGGTAAACGAAGCCAGGCACATGGGTGGTGCATACCAGTTCCAAAGAATACTAGAGTGTGGTGCTAGGTCTTTGGGTCTTGGTTTCAGGGGGCACTAAACAGTGTTGACTGTAATATGTTGCTCTTTTCTCTGTCCTTAGTTCTCTAGAGGGCTCCAGAGGCCTAGCATGCCCCGGTTACTCAGGTGTCTCACTGGCTCATACTGGCAGTCTCCACTTTACCGCTTTCAGTACTTGCCTGCAAACACATGAGCTGGACACATTGGGGAGAATGAAGAAGAACCAAGGGAGTACTTCACATGACACCCTGGGAGAAAAAAGGAATGGACAAGATGGCTGGCACATCCAGGAAGGCGTTGTATGTTCATTCATTTTACATGTATAGGAGATTGCTACTTTTTTACTGCTGCAATCTCAATCCGTGTTAAGGGTCCCATAGCATGGCGGTATGTTAGGATTCATTTGTCAAAATGTATTTTCGACTTCGTGATTCGTGGTGTAGTTATTTGATGCTCTAGGAGTCAATGGGAATGGTCAAGATGGATTCTACCAGGTCCCGAAACTGTTGCAGGCCATTAATTTTGCAGCAAGAGGGCAGATTTGCTTTCACTGCAAGTGGTCAGGAGCAAAAGTTTGCCTATAGAAATGGCAATGTCTATGTCCTGCCATGAAATGTGGTCAGACCAACCTCTGTGGGCCAATCGGAATGGCCAAGATGGTTTCCACCAGGTTCAGGAAGCACTTACACGTCCCATAGAGTTGCCGAAATGGACATGTGTGCTTGGCTGCAGGATAGTAGCTGCGAGAACATTGAACACACACACAGTTCTGTCAGGGTCAGAACGTGACTCTACCACTCATCTGCTCCAAGCTCCTGTCAACATCTAAAGGCCTTTGATGCGGAGGGTGGGGGGGCTGGAGTGAGGCCTGCACATACGTCCTGGTGATTCTCCTGCTCATAACCGTCTACATGTGTTCTGTGCTGGGGTTAGTCCAACACAGTGAAAAAACCTTCTGAAGGCACTGCATACCCCTGTACCCCCTACATCATAGCATGCGGCTGTCCTTATGATGTAATCATGATATGATATGATAGTTTATTTATTTAGCGCCTATACACAATGGGCCTCATTCCGAGGCTGGAGGTAAGGGTTAACGGTCACCGTTAATGGCAACGGTGACCGTTAACACTTACCACCATATTCCGAGTTCCCTTTTGCGGGTTGGCATTTAACGGCTGCTTTTAGCAGGCGTTAAAAATCCAACCCGCAAAGGGACCTTGGAGTAAATTACGGCACCGTAATTTATGGTGCCGTAATTTACTCCTTCCCCATTCCCAGTGAGCCCTATGGGGGCAGGAATGGGGATGGGGAACCGGTATCGTGAATGGGGACTTACCGGTCCCTCCAACCTTGGAATGGACCGGTAATTACTCCATTCACCATGCCGGATTTCCATGGAGTAAATAGCTCCATGGTTGCTTACCATGGTGCTCTTTACTCCATGGATAGCTCCAGCCTCGGAATGAGGCCCAATGTGTTTCAAAGCACTTCAAGGCAAGGGAGGGAACAAGGGAAAATACAACCACATTCTTACAGGCCATGAACAGTAAGGATGTGAAATTAACTATCGTACTCGGCCTGACGACATTTCAGATAGTGCAAGAGCTAAGACATAGATAAGGAAGGGAGGGGGAGAGTGGGAAGGAAATGGAAACAGACAGGCGACTACTGTACTAGGCCTGACGACATTTCTGGTAGAGCAGGAGAAAAACAAAAGGTAAGGGAGAGGGGTGCAGAAAGGGAGGGGAGGAACAAAACAAGCGACTATCATACTAGGCCTGACAAAATTTTAGATAGTGCTGGAGGGGTGTTGGGGAGGAAAAAAACAGTAATGGGAGGGTGGAGGAAACAGACGAGGTTGCTATCATATTAGGTCCAGGGACAATTCTGATAGAGTGAGTGCATAGAAGAAAGTAAGGGGAGGAGATAGGAAAAGGGAGAAGGGAAAGAAGGAGAGAACAGAGAGTAAGCAGTAAAAAAAGAGTGGAGAAGCAAGAGTGGAGAGCGAATACAATTGCAGAAGTTAGTAGTAACACATAATGTTGCAAGCCAGGATACAAGATGAAGATGGGAACAGCATGATTCATGCAGAGTATGATGCAGAGTAAGGTGCAGGGCAAGGACGTTCTCCTATTGATCAGAGCGGGAAAGCCTTCAAGATAAGCCGAAGCAATAACAAGCAGCCATTGTACACATGCACGGCCATTTGACCAGCGTTGCCAAATTGGCGACTTTCTCTGTATTTAGCTCTCTCTAAACCAAGAAAAAAGTAGCTAGATTTCTCGCTAGCCTCTTTTTCTAAAAAAAAAGTCGCCAGGGGGCCATGCTTTCTCGCTAAATATAGCGAGAAAGTCGCCAAGTTGGCAATACTGGAAACACCATGAAAACAATGCTTAACCGCACTAGCCCAACATCACTTCCCTCAATTTCTGGCCCAAACGTGAGCCATCCTACATAACGATGTGGGAGGGTTCACACGCCTTGTAACATCGCGACGTGACACGTGGTAGCACTGCAGAATAATACACACTAAAAATGCGACAAAAAAGTCGTAAAAAAAATTATCACACTCTGGCAAACTCCAGCCACGCAAATCCTCAACTTCCTATGATCATGTCTGCTGCGGGGTGAGGCTGTGCTTGTGTGCTAGTTGCTGTTGCCCTACCACCAGAGCACCACATTTGAAATGCCCTTGGCTCCAACTGAAGAAATAGGCACTTTATTTGAGGAGGCCAAATCATACTGTGGGGTGGATTGTTTGGCAATTTTGCAGCAGACATTTTATGTGGAAGGCGTCTATTTCTAAGACCATCATCATGGCTCTTAATGGAGCCATGAGCCAACTTGATTTTATTTATTTAATTGTTTTTAATAACGCCGTACCTGAGTTTGGTTTGTAAACACGGATCCCGGATTCGAACCTCTATTGCGTGCGCTGCGTGGTCTTGCTTCTAAGACCAGCACGTTGCCCCAGTGCTATTATTCGCTCATAAATGAAATAGCTAGAACACCTGCAAACACTTCAAGATTGGGACTTGCTTCATGAAATAATTTTCCATAACACAGCTCCTGTGTTCTTGTTGCCTTTCTGCTTATCTACATATAGCCAAGTATTCTTTTCACTCTTCTGCAGTTAATTTATTTTCACTTCGTTTTGAATGGTCCATTATTTTAATTTGGTCGCATATGCGTCACCCTGTCATGCATTAATGTTTTAATTATGCTTGAACTGAACTAACTTCATATTTGTTTATAACTTTTTCACTAGCAATAATGAAATTATAGTGTCAAGGAATTCGATCTGTTCAGTCTGGGTATGCCATTAGGTGACCTCACACTAGAGCTAACACATATCCTGACCGAAAACCTCATTTCAATGATGATATTCTAATATCAATCTAAATATTTATTCAGATTGAAGCAATATAAAAAAATGACTACCATTATCCCGTGGCCAGTGTGCCTTTTCCCACCGACCACTCCATGTAGTTTTTCCTTGAAAAGTATGCATTATGTGGAAGACACCCGAAGAGGTTTCTGGTGTACTATAGACTATACTATAAAGCAGATTATATTGTAGGCTCTTACATTACAGGTAAGCAACTTATTTTTATTAAAATGTCAATGATTATTGGCCAGATCAATACAATGTTTGCAAATATTATAGATAGTGTTTCTGATTTATAATTTGTGCGCTTCATATTCGAGCCTAGACGTGTTGTTCATATGTTGCAGATACCTGTTCCACTGATGATAACTGACTAAGCTGCTTCTTTATTTTGTTTCTACCCACTAAAGGCACAGAGTGCGCCGGCGATTATGAGCGAAGAAGAGTTCAATGCAATACCATTTCAAGAGGAGTATGTATTCCATTGTTTCTCAGTTGTTATTGATCTGATCTTCTTACATTACAAGATGAGTCCATCATTTGTTTACTCCAATGCTCAAATGCCAATAACACAATTTAAGCTATTTTAAATGTGTACTTATTAAAAAACAATTCTTCGGAAGCCCGCGCTTCCAGAGAATTGAATGATATGCTGCTCTGGCACTAGGCTCCGGTCCACTCCCCACCCCGTGAGATGTCCCATGAGGATTGAGGAAAGTGGACTGTGAACTAAGAGTTCCGTTGTCACTAAGGTGAGTAACCTTTTCACAGTGTGTGCACTTTCATTCCTTCTCAGAAGACATTGGGGCTGATTTCCAAAATATTCTTGGATGCAAGCGATGAGATGCACTTGCACCTCTCATCACTTGTGTAGCATAAGTCCCGAGATGGCGGTCCAATACCGCCCCAGGTAATGCCCCCCGGTCCCATAGTTATGCTCGGGCCACAACGAGGCCCCGGCGGCATTACCGCCGGAGGTATTGGCCCGCCGTCGAGGAGCTTATTGCCATTAGTACCCCGGCCCATTAGACCGGGGTACTAATTGCATTTCTTTCTGTTCCGAAACGCGGAAAAATAAAAAAAAGTCAAATAAAATGGCTGCCAGGAAAGGGAAAACGTAGTCCGTTTTCCCTTTCCATGGTGGCCATCGGGAGCGGTCGCGCTGGAAACAGAAGTATGGATGTGCTGAGAACAGAAGTGTTCCCAGCACGTTCGCTCCTGAGAAAAGAAGAAACAAGAAGATAAGTGCGTTGGGAGGGTGGGGAGGGGATAGTTTGCAGGGGATGGGGATGGAGGAAAAAAAACATACCTGAGTCCCCGGCGGGGGACGAAGGCAGCCTCCAGCGCAGATTGCCTCGTTTCGAGCCTCTTCATTGGCTAAGGGGCTGCCACGCCCCCCGCTGGGAACAAACGAAGGCACGTATGTGCGTGCAAGGGATTCCTGGCCTGGTAATTCCCCCGGCGAGGGCCAATCAGAATGCTTGTTACATTCTGATTGGCCCTGGCCGGGTATTAAATGCAACTAAGTGCTTCCAAATACACAAAGGCCATCTTAAACACAGACATTCTGATGCCCTCTTTCAATCCTTTGTGCATTTGCGCTAGTCTGTGGAGTATTTTTGTGCATTTTAAAACAAAGACATCTCCCTGTGCTTATTTGGAATAGGCCCAGGATGTCTTTCCTGACCCTGTCATGCAATTTTTCTTTTTTAAATGTGATAGCAGCAATACCGCTGCTTTGCCACATGCATGTCATTTTCACAAACCGGAATAGAAATTATTTGCTGGTTGACATTTCACAGTGAGCAGCAGTTTGGGGACCCTGCGCTCTGAAAACTTAAGTGGGTGCTGGGAACCGGTCGTATATTAGTGTCAGGAGTGCACCCAACACTAATGTATTCAGAGGGACTGGCCAGTGCATCATTTGTGCGGAGGCTAAGCTGCCAGGAAATGCACAGGCCACCTTTATGAATAAGCTGAGCTGGGAATTTCCCAAAATTGGGTATCTAATAACAGCGAAACCTCAGAGCTATTTTTAAATGGCCTGTTTTTAGAGAATCTTCCCCGTTATTTCCAGGTTCTTTAGAACACTTTTGTCTTCAAGTCCCTTCGCAACAGAGGAGCATTGAGATTCCTTCCAAATCCTCAAGATTTTACGCACCCATCACCACTCGGAGTAGACCTTGCTTGTTTCCCTTACAAGGTCCACATACTCCATTCTTGCGCTCAAGGGTTACAGTTCAGCTATAACCAAGTGTGAAGTTGATCCTACTTGCAATCTCCTCCAAGATGATAGACATCTTTTCACAGCCCCATAACTTATGACTGATTTTTTTTTGTCTCCATTTCCAACACCGGTCAGAGGCTGAGAAGCCCAACCTGAACTTTCTGGTGGATGTCCATTTGAGTTTATAAAGCAGCACTGCTGCATCCAGCTTCTTTTTAAATCCCTGGAGCTCAATTTCATGACTTTGAGTGCATTGTCCCATTGCTGCTCTGTTCATGGTGGTGTTTAGAGAAAAATTCCTGAAGGATTATCCTCCAGTCCATTCAGTTTGCAGTATACAAATCCAGTTTTTCTATTTTGTTCAATTTTCTCTTATAATCGTTCCTATAAGCGTTAAGATAAGGGAGTGATTGCCACTATATTTCTGCAGACAAGGGCGCACAGATGTGCTTAGCTCCTCTCTTCCTCACGCAACCCATATTCCTCCTGACCCTTACAGAATGCTTTTGCCCTTACCAGCATGGTGATCTGCCAGTTATGCAAGATTTCTGGAAGACCCTTGCTTACCCATCTCCCAACCCCCCTGCTCAGTTTGATGCAAATGTTTCCAAGCAAAAGGGTGCTTAGCAGTCTAAGGTGCACATAGATCCAGTCCTTTTTTATGAAGGTTGTCATGAATAGGTAGGAATCGAATACTCTGAGACCATAGTTCAAGGTTTTCATCACATTTATTAACAACAGCACAACAAAACGAAACAACATAATAGGATGTCCCCTAGTCCATATTGGTTAAATAACAAATATCCCGACTGTCTACCTCCTTCATTCACTCTGTTATCTGCAGTCTGAAGGCTGTCAGCTGGCTTAGCTGCCCAGATGGCATAGTAAAACACGCTTGAAACTTTGCTCCCTGGGTTTTTGGGGACAAGGTTGTAGCTTTGTAATCGTCCCCTTCCTTTTCCATGGTTCTCTGGGATGGGTTGGGTGAATTCCTATGGTCTCCAGGGCTGTTTTATAAAAGAGGTTCCAAATGCCCAGATGTGAGAAAAAAAAACAGCCTGTATGTCGTGCTCCAGGTGATCCTATGGCAAACGTCCAGCTCAAATACCAGAAAGCTAGGCGCTTGGGTTTCTTGGGTAATATCCCAAGTCAGTGTCCAACAGAATCACTCAAAGTTTCAGGAAGTTATAGTGTTCCTGTGGACTTCTTTCCTTGGTGGGCTCTGTTCCTTTAAGATGCTGGTCGTCGCTTTGCACCTTGGCTGCTTCGCCTGTTAATATGGTGAGATGGCCTACAGTGGTGATTGGAGCTTTTCTGCCCTTAGAGGTGTGATAGTTTCCAGTATGGGCGGGTCTGTAGTAGGGATCTCTGGTACATGGCTGCCCTGTTTGGGACAACTTGGGTAGGTATATCCCCCCTTCAGGGGTAATTCTAGATAGAAATTTTGCACCTCCTAGCTGGGTGCTAAATCGGGGTTTCTTATGGTCACTGGCACCATAGTCTGTATCCTGACTATATCTGGCTCGCGTCTTCCTCTCCAGGCTCCTTGATATATAGTGCCTTGCTCTTTCTGCCAATGTTTAGGGCATGTAGCAACTCTGAATCCCTTCAGCAACCTGAAGGTGCTATATGATGTGGCAAGACCAGCAATCAGGTCTTGCCAAGAGGGAACTGAACCCCACTCAGCCAGGTGTGGGAGGCCTACCAGGGAGCACTGGCGTTGCCAGGAATCACATTTAGGAGGGGCACAGAGGGGGCCAAAGACAAAAGTAGGGGGCCGCCTATGAAAGGTAATGTTTGACGTCACAGGCATTCCTGCAGAGAGGGTTTTGTGCACACCAACTACCCACACCCCACTGCACTTTCCCTCCCATCAGAATGACACATGAAACAATTAAGTGGCTAATGGCCCATCATGAGCAGTTTCGTGGCTACATTCTGATGGGGGGGCTGCAAGCTGCTCCATCACTTCTCGCTTTGAGATAAAGGGAGTATTGCCGTGTGATATGCAGACATTTGCCTCGGTGAGTGTCACAAATAACACCACGCACAGAGAACATGGTCACTGCTCGCCTTAGGTGGGGGGGGAACAAAAGGGGGGCACATGATTTCAGAGGGGGGGCACTGGCCCCCCCAGCCCTCCCTAGAGATGCCACTGCCAGGGAGCCATCCAGAGCCAGTCCTACCTCTGAGGTCGATGGTGGCAGCAGAAAAGGCCGCAATTCCTGTTCCTCCTTTGTACCAGAATGCTTGCATGCAGACCTTTATCTTCTACCATGCCTCTTGACAAAGATTCTTGCCAGTTTTTCTCTTCTTATTACAGATCTAAAGCGATGCCAGATTGTGTGTCTGACGAACCCAAGATAAACAAAGAAACAATGAGACAGACATCGCCTACATTAGAAATAACATCCCTCTAGTGCCCTATCCAAACTCCCTTTAAATCACTAACCTGTTGCTAGAGTAGGGACAGTTCGGGAGTCCAAGCTTTTATACCGACATCTATACAGGAATACAAGGCTGTAGACAGTATGGGTTACCATCTCTGAATTTACCAAGGGTTTTGGACACCTGGGTTATGGAGGAGGTTCATCGGCAGATGAGAGAGAGAGAGAGAGAGGGAGAGGTGTGGCCATAGGCCCCTCATATTAAAATAAAAACCCTTGAGCTGTCCTCATCACTCCAAGTGTTTCTGTGACATCTGTGACACGTTGTGGCATTGCTAGATTCACCAAACCCCATTACAGAGATTACCCAACACTGTGCAAAATGTTGAGAGTGCTCAGAATAACCCAAACCACTAGACTTTCCACCTGAGTCTCAGAGGAAACAGCAGATGATGACCTATATGGGGATGAAGAAGTCATCATTCCACCAAAGTGCCAAGCCATGACTTGCACTGGATTTACAATACCAGGGGGAACCTATTCGGGAGAAGCTCCAAAATCAGGGTTGGCCCACACATATTCCCCGGAATTGTGAGCCGGAGTGATTGACTGTGATAGTAGGGGTGAAATCAAGGTAACTCTGCTGAACCTTGATAATACTCCCTTTATACTGAAGCCAGGCCAACCAGTGCCATCTTAACCACTTTTGGGGCCCTGGGCACGGACATCTTTGGGGCCCCCCTCCACCAAACCAAAGGAATTAGGTAATTAAGAATATCTGGTTGCACCCCCACTCCCTTATCCTGATAACAACCTATAGGTTGATATGCTGCCTCGCAGCATGGAAAAGTAAGCATGTTTACTCCCTTTAAGTCCCCTTACCCTCTTCATTCTTGCTATAACCAGAATGATAAACAAGTAGCATTTGATGGCCAACATTAGCAGTCTACGAAGAGGTTACTTCTGTTTTAGTATCGATACAGGAGACGTTTTATCAATATCATTCAGGAAGGCATGCAGCCTATAGTATTAATGCAGGACTGTATGTAAAAGTTACATGTAAGCCGGTATTGGCAGAAAACTCACATTAGCTGCCGCAGAAAATGCAAAAGTGATCAAGCATGGATAGAGAAGACTAAATGGAAGGAAGGAGAAATCTACACATGCCATAGACTGGATAGTGGATGCAGATTCGAAGCTACCAGGAAGGTGTCTGTATCCAGACAGATTGAGATAAGAAATGGGATATGGTTTTCAAAATGTGTTGCGATTAGAGATCAAAAGAACAAGTGCTGTGGTGTTGAATATATCAATGCTCACCACTATAGTGGAAGCAACACTGTAGCCAGTGAATCTATGAGTGAGGCTTTTATAAAGATCATACCCTGAGTAGGAAATCACCCTGAAGGGCTGGCAATTTTGAAAGGTTTAGGGACTGTCAATTTTGAGAGGTTAGGCAATACAAGATTAATTGAGATGCCCGGGATCCCAAATTGCTTAAGGGGTGAAGCTGGGATTTGTGCCAACTCTCCAACTGTGAAATTTCTGCATTTGAAAATTTCTTTTCCTGGTATTAACTTAAACTAAAACAATCCCATTTTATAAAAATGACTTGGAAAGTACACAAATCACATAAACAAAGATGACCATTTATAAAAACAAAATACTATAGAAGGGTGTTACACAAAATGGGAATGATTCTAGCTTCATTCTCTCCATCATCAAGGAAAGAATATAAGGACCAGTATACCAATCGATGTGATTTAACATGTTTAATATGGGGTTTTCTTACGTATTTTAAAGCTTTAAATACTTCTAAAACAATGACTTGTGACATTGTAATTTGTAAAGGTGCATAAAAACCTTTGACTTTTAAAAAAAGCAAACAGCAGACTTTAAAATATGCTTGCCGAGGCCTGCAACATCTGGTCTGCTCTCCTCTGTCTACCACCCCTTTCAGTCAAATGTCCTACATAAGAAGAAAGATCAAGTAATGGGCTAAACAATGCCACTGTTTTCAAGAAGGCAAACCTCACATAAGACAGCACAGTAATGTAAAAGATATTAGATGATTTGACGAGGATCACTGTTTCGTCTGTTGACAAACCTGCTAATGATTAGTGGCTAACACATTATTGTTTTGGTTTTCTTTCTCCCTCCAACCTTATCATCCTCACTAGAAAGCGGACTAATACGAGCACTAGTGGTTTGATAAAATCCTGAGCTCCCTCGCAAAGAAATAGTCGAGTATTTGCTCCCTCAACAATCACTTTAGACTTAGTCTAACAAAGGGTTGGATACACTTATTGTTTATGTCGTCTGTTGACAAAGCCAGGATACAAGCATGAACACTTTTGTTCCACAGTCTTGAATTTGGATATTTATTCACCTCTAACAGTTCATGCTCATCATTGGAGGTGAGTGCATAGGGTCTAGACCTTCACCATTCAGATGATATGTTAGTTTTTATAGCAACCCCTATCTGGTGCAGGTACATTGCTGATAAAAGCACCTGTTGTGCTATAAAACCAGGGTACATGTGCAGGTAGGTTTATAAACTTCAGACATAGGAAAGGCTCAGCCAGCTTTGCTGGAATGTGCTATTCTAATCTTGCATATGTACACATATCTCTGCAATGAGTGCTTGACACACTGAGCTATTGCATTTCAACTTTAGCTATTGCACATGATAAACATAATTCCCACAGGAAGGAAAGAATGCCACAGAGTTGTGCTGTTAGGAACACACACACTATGTATACCATAGTTAACACAGAAGGCACTACATGACAAATTGATCATGGCAGAATGTACTTGTCAAAACAGAAAGGCAATGGGCTAAGAACCTCAGCAGCATGCCATAAAATATCTTGACACGTGCTATTTAAGTCTGATGAACAATGGAATATTACTTCTTTAGATCAGGCAGCCTTGTGGGGGCCCCCCTCCAAGGTTGGGGCCCTGGGCAAGTGCCCCTTTTGCCCTCCGTAAAAACGTCTATGAGGCCAACCCATCATGCAGTTGATCTGCAAACACCTACTCAATCCAAGTTTAGAAGAATTTGAGACTCTAGACACAACCGAACAAGCAGTAGTAGGATTTGTAGAACTGACAGAAGCACAAGTACTTCAGCACAAATCCTGAGAGCTCTGTGGACCTGTGTCAATAGAATATGCTCAGACCCAGAGAATGGATCCCCTTCTTCAGCAAGTCTGGCCCAATGTTGTTTCAGAGGCAGAGAGTCAAACCTTGACAGGCCCTGATTTATTCACCAGCTGTAGTTGCCAAACCTGTCCTGGCAGGCTGATTCTGTGCTGGCACACTCAAACCTAACCGCTGGACATTTGGGGTTCGAAAAAAAAACCCAGAAAGACCTATTGAGACAGTTATACTAGCCTGAAGTCTACACTGAAACAAAACAATGTTGTGCCTGCTGCTCTATATGTCCTGAGCCCCGCTCGAACCACTACCGACCATTGAAGTGCCAGTCCACCAAATCGGTATGAACATAGCCACCCCCCTAAGGCCTTCAAAATCCAATATCTGATACATCCTGGTAATCGCAGACGATGCAAACTGATATGCAGAGGCCTTCCCGATGTGGAGCACCACGACTAAGGCAATTAAAAGTTATCCAAGAGTGGAGTTTCCATCTGAAATATTTACTGTTAGGCGACCAGGATCATGCCAAAGTTGATGACTGAAATTAAAGACCTAATGAAAATCTAAACGTTAGGAAACCTCTCTATATCATCCCCTAAATGACTGAAATAGTAGAGCCTTTCAATGAAACACTGAAACATATTATATGAAAACTGGTCGCTGAAGACATTTGTAATTGAAATGACTTGGTACTCTGGGCCCTGGTGGCCATCAGAAACATACCTCCATGCATCAACTAGATGATCCCCTTTTGAGCTGGTTTATGGGCAGAATACCTGAGCCGTCTTGGATAGCCTGCAGGAGGAAACGGGAAGGTGCTAGCAATGGCCAGACCAGTAACCACCCAATGATACAGCATACCAGAGAGTAAATGAAAATAGTGCTGCAGTGGTAAAAGGGACAGCATACAAAAAAGGACCTGTCTTCATACTTTTCATGAGTGAGACTAAGTGATGGTCCTGTGCCCAACCTCCAAAACAAGCTGTTGGATAGATGGCATAGCCCCTGCACCATCACAGAGGTTGTATCACCATTGACATTCAAAGTACAATAAGAAATCCCACCCAGTTGTATCACATAATCAAACTGCAAGCATGCAGAGAAGACAACAACCCCCAACTCCTCCTTATAGTTGCCAGCAATACTCTGAATCAACCCCTTCCACCACAAGTAGGGGAAGTTGATATTCCGATTGGGTGAACCATCCAAAAAAATCAAGACCAGGCCCGATGGATTGATGGGTATGCTGATATGTTCTATCCCAAACCTGTGAGTGTGAGGTTACATCCATAAGCTACATATTCCTGACAGAAGAGTAGACCAACTAAAACCTTATTGGCTCCCTAAAGCATGTAAGAAGAGGATCAAGGAGAAACTACAGAACATGCTTGACATGGGAATTAGTAAATGGTCTTCCCCTATCGTCCTTATCCCTAAACCAGACCAGACAAGCTGGTGGGTCTGCAAGGTTCACACCTACCATGGACCTCATAAAGGGTTACTGGCAGGTACCTCTGGACAAGTAGACCAACACCAATACAGCCTTTCTTCACCCCAGAGGGTCTGTGCCAGTGCACAGAGCTGCCCTTGAGACCTCATGGTGCCCCAGCAACTTTCCAACAACTGCTGATTCACATCTTGGATCTCGGCTACCTCTTTGCCGGAGCATACTTGGACAATAAAGCAATCTACAGCTCAAATTGGGACGGACATGTTCATCATTTTATGGCAGTCTGCAATCAATTAAAGAAGGCCCACCTGACCGCTAACCCTGCTAAATGTCACTAGTCTCAGATAGCAGTGAAATATCTGAGTTCTAGTTGGGTAGCAACAAGGTCCTCCCTAAGATGACAAAGGGGAAGTGGTTTGCCAAGTCAAGATGCTGGTCATGAAAAAGGACATAAAAGCCTTTCTAATCCTGTGCTGGGATATTATCACCAGTTAATATTTAACTTTTCATGAATCACAGCTCACTTGATGGAGCGACTGATTAAAGAAGGGCCTACATTTTTTAAATTGGACAACGAAACCCAAAATGCTTTGATTGGCTTAAAGAGATTCTGTGAAAAAGCCCTGTTCTTACCATGCCAGACTTTTCTAAAGAATTCATACTCTAAAAAGATCCCTCAACAGTTGGGCTAGGAGGAGTGATATCTCTAGTAGTCATCAGAGAAGGGAACTCCATTAAGCACACTAGCCAGAAACTACACAACTGTGAAATCAACTATTCTATTATCCAGCTGGAGGCCTTGTCCCTAAATGGCTAGTATACAGTCTTCAAAATCACTTGACCAGCTGGAGATTACAGTTAGTGACAGACCATGCCCTCTTAGTATCGATGGCTTGAAACATAGACACAAACCTGTGCGTCTCAGGGTGGTTTCTAGCATTACAACCCTTTTTGTTTACTGTTGAACACCAGGCATGTTGGAAATAAACCAATGTTGATTTATTTCATCCCAATGTCTACTGACACAGTGTACATGGAGAGGGGGAAGAAAAGGAAACCTTAGGAGAAAGAGTGGAGATATGTGACAAGGTCAGTAATCAGTTCTTGTCAAGATGTGATGTGAACCCCTCTTATCTGGGGGTGGGAGGCCAAGCAGGGAGCCACCTAGAGCCAGTGCTACCCCTGAGGAGGACAGTGGCAGTAGAGAGGGTCACAATTTCTGTCTTCTGCTTCATGCCATAATAATTGCATGCAGGCCTGTATCTCGTAACATGCCTCTTGACAGAGATGCTTTCCAGTGGTTCTCTTCTTGTTACTGATCTAAAGCGATGCCAGATTGTCAGCCTGACCAACCCAAGAGACACTAAAACCAATGAGACTGACATTAAGCACATTGGAAATAAAAGGAGGAGGAGTGTAATAGTGGAAAAAGAAGTAGGAGGAGTCAAATATTGGAGGGTAGGATACTTGGTAGGAGGACTAAGTCAAGGGGAGTGGTAGAGATTGTAGATAGTAGGGGTTACTGATCTCTAGAACTAACCCAGGGTTATGGATGCCTGGGTTAGGCCTGGAGAAAGAGGAACATCCCTATGCCCACCGAATGAAAATAAAAATCCTTGAACTGCCCTCAAGACAAAAGTGTTTGCTGTATCATCTTTGACACAGGCATCTGGCTCATTTCACCTTTCACCCAGGGTCTGTCTGGCCCCTGCCACCAGATCTTCGCAGGACTCCCACAGGCTTTCTGTCCTCTCGCCCAGATAGCTAATGGACTTCTGACCCTTTTGTATTGTGCTTAGGGTGGAGTAATAAGGGCCCTTATTTTCTGGCCTGTTCTTTTCCGTTCATTCATGGACCTGATTGCCAATGCCCCGTGTACTCACCTTGCCCCTTGTTGGTAAGCCATTACCTGTCCTTAAGCCCTGGTGATGGTATTGGGGAAGACTTGGGGACGTGTCCCTTCTTGTGCTGTCATACATAGGTCAGGCCGCGTCAGTGTGGTGGTGTTCCATGCCGGCTTGGTTTCACAGGAATTGGCGCTCCATTCTTTCTCTACAGTGGAAACTGACAGCTGCAGCAATTCATGATTGCACCCAGAGCAAATGTGTACACCTTTGATATTTGTTTTGACTGCCATGTGTTTGGCCTCAGGATCTGACAGTAATTCATGGCAGACTTTGTCCCATTGACGCACATAGAGTCGAGACTCCTGACATCCACATAGACCCGCAGACCCAATTCCAAGCAGTCAGAGAGTGTTGATTGATTTAATCGGCCACCTGTGAAGTGCTATATCTGTATGTGTGGGTGTCTCAACATTGTCTTTTGCAAGTAACTTTAGGAGACATATCATTTTTAAAATTACTATGACAAACGATCGGAAGAATAAGATATGTCTGAGGATCCTCATTTATCACCTTCGGGGTCGCATCACACAGCAGGTAGCTCCACGCACACCGACCCCAAGTTTCCCAGTCTCCACTTTTTCAAGTGACCTAAGTGACTTTGTCTGGCTGCCTGGTGCTCCTCTGAGTCATTTAGGACACCTGCCCAACACTGTCCAGTTCCTAGCACATGCCTCTGGGCCCTCCTGCACTGCCACTTGGCCTTCATTACACTTCCTGGGCATTTTCCCCTTGGAGGCCCTGCCTTCCTGCGCTTATCACAGGGCACTGTTCCACTGGGTACATTTCTTCCTCTTCCCATCCCCTGCACCTCTCCCCTGCACTTCTTTTCTGCACACTTACACAACCTAAATGATTCTAGGCCTAGTAAGATCGTTTGTTTTGTCCTCCCCTGCTTTCCCCTCCTTGCCTGGTTGAGCTTTGAAACACTTGTCTATATGTGCATTATAAATAACCTATCAATCAATCTACTGTATGGGATTGATTATGGTGCAAGTGGCCTCAAAAACTTCTCTTGAGTAATTCTCTTCTGTATGTCACCTATTGAAATATGGATGCTATGTGTTATTGCCTCATGTCTGGTAAATGAAAGCTACTTGCAACTGCTAGGTGGGAGAGTTGGCTAAGGACAGCATTGCTTTTCTCCCTGTTAATCATGAGAACTTGTTTATTATACTATATAATAGCTTTCAAATTACATGACTATTGTGATGGCTAATGCCAGAGCTGGTACATAATTACAAAGAAACGTATTTATTTTTATAGTTTTTTCACAGCCAGGTTTAGCTTTTCTCATATGTCTGCATCCCTTCTAATCTCCACCAATAAGTTGGGTTTTATTTGATTGGTTATTTCTGTTGGAAAACGATGCCCAGGTACTTACATTTCTGTTTCTCATTGCCCCGGCCACCCAAAACATGTCTTTATTGACAGTTTCTGGACAGTGGTAGAATATTGGATTTGCTCTGGATGATTGTATACCATGTCAAAATCGAGTGTTGACTTATCCAGGGGTGCACAGTGAGCAGAACCAGGCTTGCAAGGGTGGAGTGGATTCCTAGGAGAGTAGGGTGCGGTCGTCAGGAGGGCTGCCTATCTCAAAAATGTCTGGATCCTGCTATGACATCCTGCTCCAGATTAGCCAGAGCTTGGTGCTGCAGTGAAAGTTGACGCATTGGAAGAACACCCTGTCCTGTTAGCTGTTGACAAAGGTAGGTATGCTGATGGCCAGAGATTTGACTTCATCCACCATTTAACTGCAAAATGAAAGTGGCCTGGAAAATATTAGGGAAGGAGTCTTGGAAAGTAATGGAATCCAAAAGCTCTGTGCAGAAATAATGGAGGTCGAGGAAGGAGAAACATCAGGAATAAGAAAGACTAAAAGGAGGGTTTGGCGAAGGAGGAGAGAAATTGCCAAGGAGAAGAAAGGACCAAAGAATGTGAAATTGACATACTGGATGCTGGAGAACAGGATTCAATATGAGTTGTGGCTAAGGAAGTGAGGGGGAGAAAAACATACCCACAAGAAAGACAAAGGTAGAAGATATGTGAGAGTGCCCTGGGGACTAACCCCAAGTGAAGACAGGACAGAAGGATGACAGGGACACAAACTCTGGTGAGACTTCTTCCTAGTGTGGGGCCACTTTCAAAGTCTGGAGAAACAGGCAAACATTCTGGCAAATTGAATAAACCACCTTAAACAAGACTTCTATGTATGTTAATATTGAATGGCTTCTCACAACTCTATGACTCTTCCAGTGCATTGCAATGTTACCATGAGTGCTCGAATGGTGGATTGTAAGTCCAAAGCAAAGACGATGGTCAGCATACATGGAAACTTTATATTCCGTTCTGCATGCATTCCTCCCTTTGATAATGGCCCTTTGTTTAAAGGCAGTGGCTGTGAGTTCTTCTGAGAGGTCAAATAAAATGTGGAAGAGTGAGCAACCATGATGTCCTCTCTCCAGCTTGATGGATGAGGAAGTGTCCCCACTCACTGTTACACAGGATTCCAATGCTATGTAGAGCATCCTGGCCAGTACAAGGAAGCTGCTGGCTGTGGGAAGGTCCAGGCCTGACCCTGCCAATGGGATGGTGGAGTCACCAAAGGGCTGAGTGTCACCACAAGTGACATGATGCTTTGCCTGGGGCATACTTTGGGAGGAGTGCTTGGGTACAATTCCCTGCTCGGCCATCTTTGATGTCCCAACCTCCTTCTCTGTTAAGGTAAGAAAATCTAGGATGTATATGGCAGGCAACTTTGGGGTGTAACCCTCATGTCACAGAAGTTATAAGATCTGTTTACTATCAGCTTAGGTTATTAAAACATGTTGTATCCCTTATCTTTGAATTGGACCGTGCTGTGGTTGTTGGGAGAATGGTCAACTCTAGTCCCCATTATTGCAGCCCTGTTCTTTTAGGAGTGCCAGAAAATCAGTTAAAATGGCTTCAGGTGTCTCAGCATGCCGCAGTCAGAAGTGTATACAACTTTTCCTGAACTTTATCGGTCTCCTTACTGGTTGCCTGTCTGGAAGCTACACTGGTTGCTTGTCCAAAAACGAATTGAGTTTAGGACTTTGTGCCTAATATATAAATGTATTCATGTAATGGCACCCAGTTACCTGGATCCCAAAATCAGCCTCTACCATCCTTCTCATTCTCTCCACTCGATTGGGCATTATCTGTTGGTTTTTCCGTCTTCCAAATTTGTCTTCCTGGGGGACCGATGTTTCTTTATCAGGGGTCCCCACATTTAGAATGCATTGCCTGTTGAACTCCAGAAAACATCTCCTCTGGCTCTCTTCTGAAAAAAATGGAAGACACACCTGTTTCAAAAGGCATTGTCTCTGTGTTGCTCTAAGTTGTTGCGTCAGAGGATGAACATCTGCACCTAGATGCAGGTCTCTGCTTGGCTCCGCGAGGATGTGCGCAATATAAATTTCAAATCCTCATCATCAAATCATCAAAACTAAAATGTGTTGCATGAGAGGGCAGGGTTTGTCACAAGACCTCCTTGAACTCTCCTTGCCCTTGAAGGTTATTAAGTGGGAGCCAGGACCCCATGGAGCTGATCACCTCCGCCTGCTCAGCTCCCATCTCACAGGTGCAGAAATCTCAAATAAAACCAAATGGAAAAGAGCAGGCCCTGATCAGGAGATCGAATGCAAGCAATCCATGAGTCACCTCTCAACGTCTCCACACTCCTAAAGCTAATAGCAGCTGGGCTAAGGGCGTCCGACGCAAGGACAGGGACAGGGTGTGGAAAACGGAGAGGAACACCAAAGGGGAGGGACAAACCAACCTGTCCCACATCAAGGCAGTAAGCCAATCCCAGGGATGGGACCCATCAGCCAAATAATATCCAAGCTACCTAAGGAAATGCACCTGAGTTCCCTATACCAGAGAGAGACTGCAAAGAGAGGAGTCTGGGAAAGGGAAGACCTATGGGGGTTGGAGATAAAGACGCAGAGGTTTGGGAGGAGAGTAGCCTAGAGGGCTGTGAAGAGAAAGACAAAGAGGGCTGGAAGTGGAAAGACCCAGAGGGATGAGAGAGGGAAACCTAGGTTGGTAGGAAGAGTTATAAGACCACAAAGTTTAGACATGAAAAGAGAAAGGAAAGAAATAAGGAGTTTGTATAAGAGTTTTTGAAAGAGGTGGATAAGCAGAGAAACATCCAGAAGAGTAGGTGATAGTGTAAAACAGAGGGTAAATGTGAGGAAACATTAAGGAGGTGAATGAGCTCATAAAAGGAAGTAAAGATGAGAAGTAAAGGAACCTCAAGGTGGTGAAGAAGGAGGCGACTGAGGTAGAGGAGGAGTGGTGTAGCAGTGGAGAATTGTTAATGAAGATGAGGGAGATTGTCCATCAGCAGAAAACTAGGGAGGTGGTGGATCCTAAGATACCCAGGTGTACGAGGAATGGATCTGTGGCAGGAAATGTTGGGTGAGATAGTGAAGGTGATATAGAGACTGTTCTAGGTGGCAAGAGAACCAGGACACAGGGGAAGCGGGAGGTGGGAAAAGGTCTGGAGGTTGTCCAAAGATTGTGACAGGGTATTCCCTGGATCTTTGATCTTTGGGCAACCTCCAGACTCCTTGAAACTCTGGGATTTGGTTATAGGACAGCATCTGTGTGGCTTGACCTTCAGAGCTCACCAACAAGTTATTGTCCAGAGCTGTGACCTTTGGGGGGGGGGTTAGATCCCAACCTGAAAGTCCCAGGAAGCACAGGGGAAACCCTTAAATCTGAGATTAATAACGTTTGTGGAGAAAAGTATCAGTAACCTTTAAACCTGGCATTGAAAACATAGGGGGAAACCCTGGGTTGAAGGGTGCGGTAACCCCTTAAACCTCTGAATATAAGCTACATAGTATCTGTGGTAATATGCCAGGAGAGGGCCGTACCAGTCTGAGAACCAGGAGAATGTATTGCTCAAACAGATTTTACTTCCAGGCACAGACATTCTTTTACTAGGTTTTACCAAAGTACTACCCACTTCCCAGAGAATAACTTATTCTGGTATTCCCCATCACCTATATGTGGATGACTCATGGATCTTTCTTTACTTTTCTTGTTTTTCTTCTGAAATCCATTCAAACCTTTCTGCCTGAGTACTGCCATGCAAGCATGGATGCCTTGCACTTTCTTCATCTAAACCACTCAAAAATTGAGGTTATCTTCTTTCCAGCCACCACTATCCCTCTTCTTTCTCCTCCCTCTATTCTCCTTGTTCCCTCTTCTTCTGTTACTCCCTTACATACGGGCCTTAATTTGGGAATTCCCTTTGACTCCTCCCTTTCCTTTGTTTTTCAAAATCTACTTCTCGCTCATGCCCATACCAGCTGTACAACATTTTCCCATTTCTTGCCACTCATTCTACTAATCTACTGCTCTCATTGGTCTTTTCTCACCTATTCTATTGCTTCTCTATCCTCTTTCTCCTTCCTGCATACAGACCTGCCCCCTCCATTCAATATCCAATTCCTCCATTTGTCTTCTTTTTTCCCTATCTCTGCGTGAGTCAATTAGTCCTGCTGTGCTTTCTTGTGCTAGCTTTCTTTTCAATCCGGATTGCTGTTCCATTTTCTTTGTATAGTTTTTAAATGCTTTAATCATCTTGTTTCTTTCTATGCTCCTAGTCTCACTCTACAGTCTCAATCTCAATTTTTCTTGTCTGTCCCTCATCCTCCATTCGCGCCATCTCAATTTGGTCACCTGACATTGACTTGTAAACTGAGAGGTCTCAAGGGCAGGTCAGGTGTTGCGATTAGTTCTGGTACAGGGAAGATGTGAAGTTTGATCCTTGTCTTGCACGACAAACTAAAGATGTCTCTGTTTTGCTATAATCCTTGATTGATGTGGTAGCTTAAATTCTCCCACATTCCCTTTTTTTTTGCCAATGGCTGACCTCCTTCATAACCAACCTACTCAAAATCAAGGCAATCCTCACAAACTCATAATCAAACTCCCTTAAAACAGCAAGCCTCATTTTTGACCTGTCCCAATCTGTCTACACACTCCTTAACTTCAATGTTTCTGTTGTTCCTCTTCTCTCACTCCCTCCACCTATTATATTTCCAAGTGCAAAATGTAAACTTTTCTAACTTCCCAGCTGAGATCATATACACTCTGCCAGATCTAACCCCTCCTTGTATCTCCTCCTTTAAACATTCCTTCAATGACTTTAACCTAGCACTTTCCTCCCGAATTGAAAAATATTAACTCTCCTGTACATTTAATTCCAACCCTGGATCACCACTCAGTTATGACATTTTATGATCAATTGGAACCTAAGCGGACGCCACTGTCACAAATCTCACTCTCTTCTGCAATTACGAATTCCCTCATAGCAGTATGACCTTCAATGCCCTAAGGTCTTATTACCTAAACACTCTCATCTCTTCTCTCCACTCCAAGCCATGCACATTCTACTTTACCCACTTAGTGATGCTGCCACCCAAGACACAGGGTATTTCCTCCCTATATCAGCTAGTAACCTTTCCCCTCTACTTCTCATCCAAGATCTTTAAGATCTCTGGTACCCGCCCCACCATTTTCTACCTCCCGATTCTCTTTCCTTATCCCCTAGTTAATTATTCTACCTTGTCTCTAATACTGCTCCCAAATTTCAGCCATAGAGCTAGCTCCCATTCTCTTGTATCCCATGAATCCCATTGCTATATAAATTACGAAAGACATAGCACTAATAGCCTGCTCCTTTCTCCCTTTCCTCGTTAACCTCTGTTTCACTAAAGGAACCTTTCATTTTGTGTTTCAAAATAGCCCAAAGATTCCTGAACATTTTCAACTTTTCTCTCTTCACCCCCACTGCTCTAAAACCCTGGAAAGTTTGACCTTCAACTGTATCACCAGTTACTTGGAAGCAAACACTCTTACACCTGCCTCTATAAGAATTGCACTGCTGTCATTCCACAGAAACATCACTGTTTCCAACTTCCTCACTGATGCCCATAACCTCAAACTCCTTCAAATTCCTCCTCATGAGTGCTTACTGTGCACCGCCCTTCTCTCATTCGGATTCTTGCCAAACTCAGAATCGGATTGCCACCACTATAAAGCTAATTAGGCAACATTTGATACCACCCCCTCTCCCTGTGGGCATCCCACAAAGCGTTTTCTTATGCCCACTAATCTTTAACATGTTCACCTCCTCCATGGACACCATGTCAAATAGAGAGGGTGTACCAGAATCTGGAACAGTATGTACAGTGTTATTGATGCAACACCTTCATCCTGTTATAGACGACTACCAACATCAGAGTGTGTGCCACATACCTTAACCAGCGTTTCCCAGTTATTTGCCTACTGTGGTATCCATCATTGCATGCTACCTGTCATCCAGCCTGCAACCTCAGCCTTCCTTGTAGCTAAAGACACCTGCACTATCCGGGATACCCATGAGTGGGTTTATAAGCACAATGCCAAATAAATGTCAGCCAGACAGAAATTCAACAACCACAACTTGCTACGCACCTGCAGAGCGGGTGTGTTTGTCCATCCAATGTCTACACCTGCCGGGCTCACATAAATCCCTGCCCTGATATAAAGGTCTTCATCAGTTTTTGGCACTGTCAACCTGCTTTCCTATGTGCTTCATCTCTCATCATGGTGGCATGTACAGCCCATACCCCTCCCCCCATTCTCTGATTTCTTGTTTGCAATGCATGATGCCTGAGCGTTGGGCCAATTTCAAGGGGTTCTTATGGGTTCAGCATCAACGAATTATCAGAATTCTGACATTCTAGGAAAATAAAATCTCTCTCCCTAGCCAGATATACCGATCGCATGTCCCCTCAACAATATCCTTTCAGAATAATATCCACATCCCTTCGCTAAAGATGGCAATCATGCTTTTGGGTCCTATCCGACAGTTATCTGAATCACCAACATTTGATCATCTCCACCCCTACTGCTGCTAGGCTCAACCTGGTGATCATCAGGAAGATCTGCCATCTTCTCACTGATCATTCCATGAAAACTCTTGCCCCCATTCCATTACTTGGCCGACGTCACTATTGCTTGAGCCAAGGTCTTAGAGAATTCAGAGGAGGGGGAAGAGGAAGTAGAAGAGTTAAGGACAATTTAACATAAATGCATCAAAGGTATAGAGTATATGCAGGATGGCCAACCAAGTCCTACAGCAGTACACCAACCAGGTTGGCCCTCAAGAAAAAGGATGTAAGTGCAGAATTCGCCTAACAGTATGGTGCAGAAAGAAAACCAAGTGGCAGTAAACCTTAGCTGATGGAGGGTGTGGCGCTGCAACAGCCCAGCCATCAGGAGGCAGTCCTGAGTCGTTAATCTTGTTCAGAATTTCAGCAAGCTTTCTTCATATTTGATTTCAAGAGGAAAGCTGTTCGACAGATCAAAGCCCCCAGAGCTGATGCATTTTAGACCCAACATCTTTTCCTGAAGGTAGGGATGGAAAACATCCTCCTTGTGGTGGATCTTAGTGTCCAAAGTAAAGGGGGTTACTTTTAGTTGTGAATAGTCTAAGGAGCTTACTTTTAGAGTGAGACAGTGTAAGGTCTTCATGGCAGAAGAGACATGACCAAGAGGTATAAAACCAGAGTTGGTTGGGGGCCAGGAGAAATTATGCAGTTGCTGTACCTGAGTGTCCAACACCCAACATCTTTTTGCATCCACTAGGGAGGAGGAAATCTCAGTGACCCATCACCATGTATTACATACATATACATTACATTTGTTATCTCTAACTACAAGGGTAGCAAACATCTCAGAGTTGGTTAGAGCCAAAAGCTTACTTTGATTGGCTGCAACTCTAGGTGCCATTATGTGCAACAACTTGGAAGGACAGAATACAATGGAGGAGAAAATCATAGAGCTGGTTAGAAACAGGAGGTTGCACTCAGTGGATGTAGCAGAGTGTGCCATTTTTACTGGAAGTTAGCTAGACATTTGATACAGCCACCAAAGCTACCTACTGATTCCAAGGCTCAGATTGGCCAGTAATACTTTGTGAGAGGTGCTTTTGTTCTGATTGGCCCACCAAATTCAGCAATGCCCACTAAAGTCTCCCCTGAGTTTGGTCCAAATCCTGTGAGGTCTTGCGAGGCCACCAAATCCTGAATATGGAATTTGGCTCAACTCGTACATTTGGTCGCCCAGAAGGTTGCACAGCACTTGCTACTGGCCAGTTCTCTTTGAATATTATTCCCAGTTCATACCCTTCCTCAGCACCAACTGGCAAACTATGCATTGTCACAAACTGTGGATGGGTATACCCTATACTTCGTAGACACCTGGGGTCAATAATAATACAACAACAAGGTGTCATCTCACAGGAAAAAAACAAATTCAGTATAGTATAGAGGAGGAGCCAAGTACCCCCACCTCAACCCCCTCACCCATATTGCCTATATTTTGGGAGCCCGGATGTGAAAAGCGTGCAGTACCAGTGAAGATACCGGTACCTAGGAGAATGCTGGAGGCAAGGTTCCCATTGAGAAAACCATAGCTGCATACAAGAAACTATGATGGCAGTTTGAATGAAATCCCGGAAGAAGCAGAGCAAATGAATGGTTTCGATGAATGGTGACATCATACAGACTTGAGCTGACGTACCTGGGAGAGATGCAGAGACTGGGGAATATAGATATTCTAAAAGGCATCAAGAAAGTATCAAGGATAAGTGACATCTTGGGGTCAAGGTGAAGAAGCTTATGCCATAAAATGGATGCAGAAATCAAGTCAGTTTACACTTGTACAGATGCAAAAGTATTCTTGAGGATAGCTTTATAGTGAATACATTGCGGCATGCGCCATTATATACATATATGCATTTAAGGATCAATGATGGATGTTTCCACTACGTGTTATAGCAGAGTTGGACTAAAAATGGAAGGCCTCATTCTCAGTGTGGTGCAGTAAGAAAACTCATGAATTAAAGGTGAATCTCGAAAAAGACGAGGCTGAATGAGCCATGAAGTCCAGCCAAGAAGCAAAAGTCTTATCAGGTTTGAATGAGCTGACATTGGATACAGAATTGTGTGAAAGAACAGCTCCTGTTCAGAAGACATGAACAAAACACAGAAGACGTCAGAGGTCTATTAAAAAATAGTATTTTAAAGACAGTAAAAGCTCAAAATCATGGTCCTCAATCACGTGGAAGGATGAAGTTGGACAATCAAGATGCTCACACCTACGCATGAGGGCAGAGCGTGCCTTCACTCCCTTGATTCTCCACAGTACAGAACAAACTCAAGGCAGAGCTTCAAAGCCTAATTGACTACACTGAAAATTGAGGTGATGATAGATTATATGCTAATTGGTGGGAAGCTGGGAATAAGACAAGCTCACCAGCACCTGGAGATCCAATCTGCATGCTGCCAGACATAGGTGGAAAAGTATTGACGAAGGTTAGAGTGACAACCAATTGTAGGGGACCACATAATTAAGGGTCCTATATTTTGTGTATCCAATGGGACGTTGTGTATTTAGTGACGTTCATAGTGGCCATTTTGAATGGAGGGCTAAGTTGCCCCGCCTGATGTTAAGAAACCTATCACTTTCACTTAATATCTCATACTAGTATGGATCATATACTTAGATGTTCACTCAGAGCCTATCATAGTTGTTAATAGGTTTTGTAGTTTGCCACGTAGGATGACATTGGTAGTGACATAGGTAACGTCAATGATGACGAGCTTTTGATATATAAGCCACGTTTTTTATTAACTGTTTTGAGTAAGAGGATTGAGCGAAATTCGTTGATTTCATTATGCTCCCTGTTTTAGACAATTGAAAATAAAACAGTTATCCTTTTTACCAACTAACTGAGTCATTTCTTGAGTATTGATGTTGAGTAACTTCTGCATTCCCATCCATCTCCAGCGTAATTGCAACTCATCTTAAAGGGCTGAGGTTATTCAGTTCATTAGTTTAAGAAATGTATAACAGATAAATCATTCACCTACTGGAAAACTGACGGAATAAATGAGAGGTGGAAGTAGAGAGACACATTCAATCTCGACAAATGAATGTACTATTCATTATGGAAAATGAAAACATTGTTGAAAAGCAGTCTCAGGATAATATGCTACATGTACAATTGAAGGGCAAAGTGCTAAATGTTAAATCATTAGCACCATGCCTGTGTAAACTTAATTTTTGTGCATGTTGCCATCTTGCCCATGCATAATCAGGCCCTGTCGCCACCGCTGCTACCACAGGTCTATCCCAATCTTCCTGTCCTATCCTTCCATCTTTGTGTAACTTTTGTTTCACCTCCCTCCTTTTGAACCTTTCAAACTTGTAAGGCACTCTGAGACCCTCTGGGTAAGGCCAGCGCTGAAAAAAATAAAAAATGTATAAATAAATAATATCTGCATTTCTTTTTCAGCCACAATTGCACGTTTTTTCTCACGCTACCCTTCTCCTGCCTGCACAACATCCTGGGGTCCTGTTTCAGTAGTTTTAATGCAGTTTAACTGGGATAATCTGATTGCTAAAAGTACTTCCTCTAGAAGGTGGCATCAAACTATTGTTTCTGATATATATTTTAACAACTAGCACTGGAGAAACAGAAATGTAGTTTTTCTTTTTGAACCCAATCATTATAAGAATTTGTTAAAATAGTTTTAGACAGTGCACTGAATTTGAAAGGTACATACCAAAGGACTTGTAGGCCTATCTCCCGTAGCATTTGCTTAACATATTTGAACCAAGGCAGTGACTTGTATCCAATAGACATCAGGACATTGTGGATGCCCTCTATTTAGAGTCAGGGCAACCGTGGTCCATATCTTGAGCCAAAAACCAAGGGTTTCAACATGATTTCGTATTTAATTAATCTTTTATAATATGCTTCAAACCGGAGACCAATCTCAAAGCGCAGGATCAGGATTCAGACCTGTGTTGCTCTGCATTGCCTTGCTTTCAAGACAAACGTGTTGCCCCTGAGCTATGTTTCCAGCCCATCCTCAGTTATGTATAGTTCCAATGCAACAGGAGCAGAGGGTGCACTATAAGATAGGAACATTCATCGTTTTAACAATGTAATCTCTGTCACCTGTACTTTGGAGCATGACACATGGCCTTATAGTTTGGACGCAAACGTGATAGCTGGGATTGCTTGGGCTTTATAGAGTTTCATAGCATTTGAGAGTGTTTGCCCCAAAACGGGACAAAAAGCTTGCAACACCACCACCCCACTTAGCCGCTGTTAAATTGTTCTTGTCCATCTGAACAGTCCACTTCAAGTTACTAGAAATGGTACCTTCAAGGTAATCAAAAGTGGGGACAGAATCTATGGGAAGATTTTTTAGGAGGAATATTGGTGGGGGTGACAGCTACAGTGCATGGGTTGGCATACCATAACTTCTGTTTTTGATATATTAATGATTAAGCCCTTCTCCCTACATACATCCGAGAAAGCAAAGTGTTGCTGTTGTACACGAGATGGGGTTTTGGATACAATTACAGCATTATTCGCCAACATCAACAAACTCCAATTATTTTTGCCTAGAGACAGAGCTTCGGCTGCTGAGCTATTAATAGTAATGGCAATTCAATTAATATGTAAAAGAAACAGCAGGTGGCCAACAAAGATCCTTGCCTCACTCCAAAATTGTTGTTAATCGTGTCGGAACATTTGTCATTTGGGTCCCATTTTATCCTTGTATAAATGTTGATATGTAAGGATTGTATAGAGAGGTATAGGTTAGGCGGAATCTAGAGGGCATCAAGAGTCTGCCATAACAAAGAACTTGGGACGGTGTCAAATGCCTTCTGCAGATCGATAAAAGCCAAGTACATAGTTTGGCCTTTCAGTATTGCACGTTTCTGGAGAATAAGAAACAGCCTGAAGGACCGGTCTGTTGTTGACACTCCTTTGCAGAGACCGACCTGAGCTAGTGAGAGTATTTGATGACTATTGACCCATTCTTCCAGTCGAAAAATGATTATTTTAGTGTAGATTTTAGCTAAAGAGTCGATTGAAGATATCGGTCTATAGTTTGATGGTAACTTTCTGTCTCCCTTCTTATAGATTTGAATTGCAATATTGTTGCTCTTTTCCAACTTGAACAGCAATATACATTCCATTTATGTCATTGAAAAATGTTGATATTAAAGGGTCAGATGTTGACATCACTCGTAAAGAGATCTGCTGGCAGATTGTAAGGGCCAGGACAAGAGGGCTAAGAAGGCATGCATGGTCATTTCAGACAGATGATTAAAGCTTTTGTTGGGAATGGGGAAGCCCCGCCCCAGCCCCCTATGTGCTTTAGAGTGAGGCGAGATGCATTCAAAGCAGTATGATTGGCCAGGGGAGATGTGGGATTGTGAGAGGTCCACCTCCCAATATGATCAAATAAAATCATTCCACATTTAGTACAGAGATGACATTACAGATGTTACAGGGCACCCTGCCCCACCCTACTGGGCCATTTGTGCATTACACATAGATTACGCTTACATGGATGAGCATTGTAATGGATCTAGGTTTGTTTATTTGTTTGTTTATTCACTTATAATGCGCACCAGACCCGAAGGTAACCGGGCGCAGCAGTACAGAATATGCAAGGCTTGGGGTTGCAAGGTTACAGATTACAAGCAAAAACAAAATATATACAGGCTATAGAAAGGTCACAAACAGATTACAAGCAATACAAAATATATACAGACCATAGAAGGTCAGTTGCAGATACCTCATTGTAGTGGGTTGCCCTTTTTCAAGGTGGGTGGAAGCAGGGCCATGTGCACACCTGGATGGCAATTGTGCTGCTAAATCTTTAGTATGTGAGATTTTCCCTCAGTGGGGTGTGTGGCAGGTTTTAAGGTCAGACAATAGCATACATTTATTAAATGCATTGTTTCAGCACGTCACAGCACTACTTGGCTTCAAGCACTGGATGTGCTTGATTTACCACCCACAGAGCAAATAAACAGGCTTCTCAAAAGCAAGTTATCTAAACTTTGCACCATGTTGAAGAAGAACTGGGTGCACTCTTTGTCACCTCACAAAGTGGTCACTGGTCGGCATACGCATACCCCCATACGCCCTGTAAGAAGGGCTTCAGACTCACATAGGGCAGCAGCGGTGCTAGGCGATGAGTTCAAAGATTATTTGACCACGCTAACTTGGGCAATTAAATGTGTCTCCCAACAGATTGTACCTACCAGGATTAAAACAACAGAGACACCTGATGTTGCGACCACTGCAGCGACAGATCCCGAGCATATGACCGAGCATATGACCACACAACTACTGCTGCCTGGTGACTTCAAATACGCCCCTAATTTCGTGTGCCGGTGGAACGAACCATCAATTCCACAAGCCCTACCAGGTGGTGCTTTGCACTCCCCTCGCTGTAAATATTAAGGTGTTCTGCTATTGGGTCCACCTCTCCGACGTTCGTAGGGCACCTCCAGATAGTGCATTGGCACACCAGTTATCTTAAACACAAGGTGTAGCAGTACTTGTACCCTATCTACCTCACGCTGCACTGCCGGGCCAAAGCTCAGCTGCTAGCTCAATATCTTTCTTTTTTCAGGAGCTTTCTTCCTTTTCTTTATCTCTCTCTCTCTCTCTCTTTCTTTTCCTCTTTCTTCGTGTGAAATGTATGTCTTGTATATCTCTCCTTTTCGTTGTCTTGTGTGTTTGTGTTTTCATTTCAGGAAAGAAGAAGATAGACGTGACTAATGTAAATAATTTCTTAAGTAGGCACTGAGGTGTACATGCACAAATGAGAGTATTTAGACCTATGTTTATTATTGTGGGTTGACCATTATCACAGGTCTCTGTGTGATATTGATAGTACTATTGGGATTGTTTTGGAGGAGGATGTTATATGGGGAGGTCCTATAAGGGGGGGAAGGGGATTGTATATCATCCAAATGGGACAATACATATAAATGTTAACAATATAAGCAGAGTTACATATATTAGTAATACTGTGAACACTAATAATAATGGAAATGAATATAACAAGCACAACACGACAGTGGGGAAAACAGTGAAAAGGGTGTTTTCAGCAAGTAGGAGATAGTTTACTAATACGAAACAAAACAATCTTATTTCCAATAGCACTATTAAAGCTGCCACCCCTGAAGCATGTATAGAATAATTAAAAGAGCGGTACGAAGAAAGTATGACACATATCAAGGACTGGGTTTGGATGTGATTGAGGATAGATGTCATCCTGAGTTTACCAACTCATGGCATTGCGAAATGTGTTTTGTGGGAAGAAACACTGTGAATGGAAGCTGTTATGTGTGTTCACTCATTCCGCATGCGTCAGGGGCTCCCAAGGTGTTAGTACAGCAAGCTGTCCCTATTATAGATGCACAATGCCAAGTTCATCTTGCGCTATGCAGAATAAAAAGAATGTTCCGGGCACATAGTGTGCAACTGCAAATGGTGGGCCCAGATCTTATACAGTGCAGCAGCGATTCAAAATACATAAAGTGTGTGGAGCTGCCATATCTGATGGTGAAAGGGCGTAAACATGTCAATAATAACCGGCAGGACACCACACTAATTTACTTGGCAGAAGGACTGGTAACATATAGCAAGGAAAGGATAGCACGGGTGGACAATTTCTGTGCACAAATCTGGACAGAGCATATTACAAAGCTGATGTGGATTGAAACAATGGAAAAGCTGGTCTGAGTACACAAGGAAGAAGAATATAGACTCTGTTTTTGTAGCAAGGGTACAGACTTTGTCGGCTCAAATGAAGATTACAATAAGACTCTCCTGATCAAGGACATGAAGAAAGGAACAGCAGCGATGATGAATTACTACTGGGTCTGTGGCCAACAAGCTTACTTGCACCTCCCACCATCATGGAGGGGCTGTTGGTCACTGGCCACATTGCACTCAGCGCTATTAGTAATCCAAGAATAACACCTGAAGGGAGAGCACTGCCTGTCGAGGGACCAACTAGTCTCCCCACCGTCGAGAATGAAGATATGTGCCCGTTGCTCACACAAGAGCTCCACATCCTACAAGGAAAAGGGCAGTTTCAACAACCAAAGAGGATGAAAAGATTGATTTACATTTCCAAAGACTCTTCTACTTTCTTGGTGAAATACCAGAAGAATAAAGGCTTGTCAGCTCAGCATAATCCTTTTTTTGCATCTTTACATTTGCTAGAAGTGCAGGCTGCAGCAAATGCCAAATTGCAGATCATGAGATGGGAGCTGGTGCAGCTCACAAACAATACAGAGAACCGGTTCAATGTGATCAAGGTTGAGTTGCATGCATTAAGATGTTTGACGATGCAAAACAGATAAGTGTTGGACATGTTAACAGCAATGGAAGATGGAGTTTGCAAAGGGTTTGGCGATTCCTGTTGCACATTCGCGCCTCCAGAGGATGCGGAGAACGCATCATTATCCCACACCATCGCAGCAGTCCATGACCTGGGTGTTCGCATGAAGAAGGAGGGAGGAGTACAGGACAGTGATTGGTTTACTTTGCATTTAGTTGGGCCCCGTTGTGGCTCAGAGCTATCATGAAGATGTTAATGCCTATCATCGTGTTCATCCTTGTTATTTTCTGCACCTGTCAGCTGGGTCTTCAATGTTGTGCCAATGTGGCACCTAATAGCGCAAGAATGATGGAATCAATTGGAGTTTCAAAAGCACCTCGGGAGACAAAATATATTGTTGAAGTACAGACTGATATCCCAAAAGGTGGCCCTAAATATGAAATTCTCCCCATCCCGTATGGAGATGAAGTTGAACCTCTGTACCAGACTGTCATTTCTCCACCCTCTGTTTACGGTCAGTGTGTAGGGCCTGGGTACCAATAAAGGGAACTCAGCCATATGTGGAAGCAGAGAGGAGGTAACAGGAGCTCAGAGGGATAGCAGTGTTTGTTACTGTAGAAGTAACGAAAGGGGGGAATGTTGGGAAAGGGGCTGCCCCACCCACCTAGGCACTTTAGAGTGAAGTGAGATACATTCAAAGCACTATGATCGGCCAGGTGCCAGGGGGGATGGTGAGAGGACCACCTCCCAATACAAAAGGACCCCACACCAATATATACAAATATAATCAATCCACATAGTATAGAGTAGGGCGCGAGCAGCATTGCTATTTTTGCATAGATATTAGTAGCCATAGATAGAAGGCAAGGCCTGAGCAGAGAATGTGGCATTGTATGCACTAGGCGAGACGAGTGAAATCTCCAGCCATGCCCAAGCTCCCATGAAGACAGACCACACCCCCAACTGCAACGATGCCTATTCTTTGTTCTAACAGTGTGGCAAAGATGTTTGAGGGGAATGTGCCCTACAAGGCTGTGAGCATGACCCGGCCCATCCCCAGGCGACCATGAGTTTTAGCACATATAACTGACTAAAATATAAGACCCCTGAATTCCATGGCACCAGGTACCCTTTGACCACCGACCCCAAAGTAACAAGTCCTGAAATGTTCAAAGAGGACAGACAGGGCACATTGTTGAAGCTACACTTGTGTGTATTATATATATTGCCGGGTGCTGGGCGGATAAATTATAGTTCAAAACGAGGGTGGAGACCTTAGAGGCAGATGGCAAGGAAGGGAGTGTGTGAAATGTGTGTGTGAAGGTTAGAGTGCCCCAGAACCTCCTTTGTGCCTATCGTAAGGCCTGCCAGGTGCACAGTATAAGTGATAAAGTAGCGGTATATTAGGAGTATAATTAATTTGTTCTTTGACCTTCGATGTGAGAAGATGATCAACGCAGCACCTACGTGACGGAAGACGGATGGATTGGGCTGGAACCAATGGCCTGGCATCTCTTATGGAGCAGGCGGATCATGTATAGGCGCACACCAACCAGCAGTGTGGGATTTTACTATATGTATTACATCATGTATGACAATGTTTTCCTTTATAAGATTCTGCTTGTACTACTTTTCGGCAGAACGTTCTTAGCTGCAGAGTTCTTTGCAGTTGCTTGCATCTGCGTGTGAGATTAAAACTTCTTATCCTTACAACATCGACTTGGGCCTTTCTTCTCTCTCTCTCTCTCTCTCTCTCTCTCTCTCTCTCTCTCTCTCTCTCTCTCTCTCGTACTATTCAAAATCTTGTGTGGTTCTTGGGCTACCCAAAGCACTCTGGTCCTCCAATAGGCTTGCTTTAGCGTGACTTTGGTAGGGTGTCTGCACGCTCAGGTTTATCTGGCTCCCAAAAGCCTTGTGGCTTTCCCATCCTCAACTTTTATTGTCTCTCAGTTTCTCAGGGCTCTCCAAAGCCCTCTGGCCATGTCATAAGCTTCCTTCAGCTCGATTTAGGTAAGGCATTGGCCGGCTCTGGTTTATTAGACTCCTGTAACCCTTGTGGCTTGGCCCACCTCGAAAATCACTGTTCGACCCTCCCAACGGTGTTACCTCTTGCCAGTGTTCACTTCCCTTCAGCTGCCTGACTCTGCAGCTAATGCATTCCTTGTGTGGGCTCTATGCTGCAGTCTGGTCTCAGCATCGGTTAACAGGTTTCAGGCCCACCACGGCTTCCGCGTGGTCGTGCCACCAGGTGAGACAATCACTTTATGATCTCTGTCTCTTTCTCGATCTTGGCTTTTTCGATGGTCAGGATGCCAGCTTTCTGACATCTTGTGAGTGATTTGTTCGCTCTCCACTCTAGTGCTGACACCATGGTCACCAGAGACTCACCTCTGCATAGTATTTACTCTCCTCACTTCCAAGTTCCTCGTCGTGTTATGTACTTCATCACAAACAAAAGGGGTGTGTCATTCATCTTTGACTGTGTCGTTCCGGTGGGAACCAGCATTAGCTGATGCCAAAGAGACGGAAGAAATGTCACTATTCAGTGAATCCAAAACAGGGTTTACAGCAGTCTTCCTGATTCCCATGTAGGCCGGTAATGTTTTCTGGACAGGGAGTTACTTGTAGTAATGGGAATCCCTGTCCACAAGAGGGGAGTCACTCCCAGTGAGGTCCCACTCGCCTGACTCTAGGGTAGGTCTTGCTGAGCGTGCTCACCTCCATAGCCTCAAAGGGGGTGGTTCCCACCTGGAGAGAAGGGACGAATAGTCAGATTCATCACATCACTGATATTGGCATCAATGTTGGCCAACTGTGCATCAGTGGTAAGCTCAATGGCTCACTCAAACCTACCCAAACAGTTACAAATGGTCTGACCCCTAATCACACTCCATGCTGCAAGGGCTGTACTTGCCTCATTCTACACTTTATTCACCACATCCCTTTTTAATAATACTTTCCGCTTCTAAGCTATCCATACAGCTGTGGCCTGTGTGCCAGTAGGAAACCGTGAATTGACCTGGAAAGCAAATGGAGGCAGTGAGAAGGTTATAGTACCTAAAAAGATATTTACAAGTGAATACCTATAGCACAATCTATCTGTCTTATCAACCACCTCATATCATAGTGACTTGTGGGGGGTTTGTTGTTGTAACCTTAAATTATGTCACATTCATAGCATTGGAACAGAGGCTTAAACTATGGACCATGAAGTATAATCTCCTTGGCTAGCATTGTGGTTACAATATAGAAAATAATTACTTACATGTATTCTCTCTACAATAGTCTTATTCCTGGAATCTAAATGAGTCACCAATTAGCAATAATTGTCATTGTATCTATTCCCTTCTCCATCTGATGCCTTGTTTTCCCTTTCTTCATTACAAACACAAGTGATTGCTACCATTTCTACCCTCCCAGGCAAGTCAAGCCTCCTCCTGAACTCCTGTTAAGTAACTAGATGAGGCATGAGATGCTATAGCAGCACCTGGATTATATTGTTCTAATACCAGTTGATCATTGTCTCTTTATATTGGCCTTTATCTGCAAAATACAAAGTAGAGAAAGTAGACGGACAATAGGAAACTAGATTAGACAGATTTGGTGGTTTTGGCTAGTGCATTTCAGACTCTTTATTTATTTATTTAATTTATTTATGTATTTATTTAGCATTTGTAGCGCGCGCCAAACCTATCTGGGCGCTGTAGAGCAGGTAATACACATTACAGGGTTACCACAGGCAACCATAGAAAACAATGGCTGGGCATGAATCATATTATGCATATTTACAGACATAAAATATTTACATATACATTTTTCCGTCAGTACATAATCAGTAATATTTACATGTGCAACCTTATTAACATGGGTAATATGCAAATGAGGTAGAGCAGATATATTCTCAGGCGCATATTGTGCAGGATGAGACTGTGAGCATTAAGGCACAGAGGCTACACGTTGGAGTTGAGGAGCCAGGCTTTAAGCTTTCTGCAGAATGAGGTGTGGGACATGTCATATCTACTGTCTAGCGGAAGGGTGTTGCAGCCTTTGACTGCCACAACTGAGCAGCTGCGTCCCCCAGCCTTTGTTCTTTTGAATTTATGGAACAGAGAGAAGGAAGTCTGAAGCAAACTGTGTGGTCCTGATGTTTTGGGTTGGAGTTAACAGGTTGGTAAGATATTTAGGAGCTATGTTAATGAGGAATTTGTGGGTGGTTGCCATTGTTTTGAATTTGATCTGGTCTTGAACCGGTAGCCAGCGCACTTTGCGTCTGATTTCAGATGTATGTTCTCTTATTGGTATGTTTAGTGCTGCTTGTAGGGCATTATTTTGAGTGACCTGTAGTTTTTTAATGCTGGTAGTCGCAGTGCCGGCCAGGAGGATATTACAAAAGTCGAGTTTCAACAGAATGAGGGCTCTTGCTAAGGTTAGGCAGCTGTCTGCAGATAAGTATTGTCTGCAGGCATGAATGAGTTTGGCAGTGTATGCTGTTGATGAGATTAAGGAGTTAACTTATCTTAAATGGTATAATGGTATTATGAAGTTTTTGTATTTGGGGTCAAGTTTTTGGAGGTGTGTTTGGGTGCCTACCAGAAGTAGCTCAGTTTTGTCATCATTTAGACAATGTTCATGTTGGCCCATCCAGGAATGGATCATCTGTTAAATGTTGTTGAGGATTCTGGAGTCAGTGTTGTAGTCTCCAGTTAGGTGGATTAGAATTTGTTCATCGTCTGCATAGTTTGTATAGGATACTCCACGTTCATCAAGGCGGTCGAATAGCAGCTTGGAGAAAATGTTGTAAAACGTTGGTGACATGCAAGATCTTTGAGGAACCCCGCAGGGTACGCGGTCAGGGATGGCGTTAGCTAGTTTTGAGAAAACTCATGGTGCGCTCGGAGAGGAATTATTTTATCCAAACAGTGCAGCACTGGCCAGGTGGTGGCATAGTATTGTATGATTTACTAAGTCAAATGCCGCAGAAAGGTCTAAGAGAAGTAGTATGGCTAGATTTCCATTGTCAATGGTGTCCATTTGGTTTTTTTAGTTTGAGGAGTGCTGTTTCTGTCCCGTGTCTGGGTCGGAAACCTGATTGGCGTAGGCCCAGGAGATTGTTATTTTCCAGGTGTTCCTGAATCTGGAGGTAGGTGGCGCAGTCAATGATTTTCAAGAGGAAGGGGACCCTCGTGATGGGATGATAATTAGTAGGGATGCTGGGGTCAAGGGATGTTTTTTTTAGAAGCGGGAGTACCCAAGCTTCTTTCAGATTCTTAAGGACTGTACCTTGTGAGAAAGAATTACCTAAATTCGAAAGGATGGGGTGAAGGCTCTCTCGTGATTCGTGGGTCAGTGTTAATGGCTGGTAGTGTTCACTTGTCTTTTTTGTTTGCGATTTTGTTTTGGAGCGTAGCTATTTTGTCAAGGAGTGCATGCTGTATGCTAGCACACCAGGTTTCATCTTTCTGAGAGGTATCGGTGTGCTTGTGGGAGACTGGAGTTCCCTCAGGATGGTGAGGACAGCTGACATGGGGGTAACTGTGTTGTGGGCCAACATTTTGCAAACTCTAACAGCTGTTGGTGAAATGTCAGTTAATGTTAGAGCCTTAGCATTATCCGGATCGGACAACCAACTGCAGAGTGTCGGGCTTGGGAATCTACTTGTACATCCTTACATTTGGATGGTAAAGGAATAAACCCCTGCAGCATATTCACCCCAAACTCTCATGTCCCCCTCAAGTGACAGGTCCCTCCCTACCTGGTTATTATGTAAAGCCTGCAAATCCATGGACACAACTCCATTTCTGATGTTATTACTACAGTAACTAAACTGTCTATTTTTCTTAACCTCAATGGTTTGTGTAGCTGCATTTGTTCCTGTCAACATCAAATGGCCTTCAGTACCATACAGACGTACCTGTGTACAGTGTATCACCAATAGCTCGCTCTCTGTTTTCTGGCTTCTCTTACAATGAGAAGCATGCACACAGACAGCTATTTAGCTACTTCCCTAAACTTAACTGCAATTCCCATCAACAAAATAACCTGAAAAGGTCCAAGCTACTAGAGTGCCAGCCCTGTCTTGTGTTGGAGGTTCTTCATATACACATTCTCCCATAATGGATGGAATGGCGGGCTTCTGCGGGTTTCTTCAGCAAGGTCTCTCTCGGCTGTACATGGAATAATTTGATAGAAACAATCAGTCTTAGCCAATATCTTGTCAAAATATCAGTCAGATAGATATTGTTCAATGTTCTCCTCATGGAGACTAAGTCCTGTTTTTCTACGGGTTGAGATGCGCACACTGAATAACATGAGTGGCAATGTATGAACCACTTGAGGCCAGTTTCTGTGCACAATTTTGCAATGCAGTTCCTCAGAACTCTGTTCCGTCTATCCACTTCCCCTTCTGACTGTGGATAGTGTGGGCAGTAGAGCCTATGTTGGATGTTTACGTCAGCGCCCAACTCCTTTACAAAACTGCCCTGTCAAATGAAAACTACTATCCTGATTTATGCTGGCAGTGCTCCAAACTTTGGTATAAAATCTCTAATCAGAAATGTGGCCACTCATATGAGGTAAGCTCTCCAGCATGGGAAGGCCTCAATCCAACCTGCGAATGTGTCCACTTTCATAAGGAGGTTTTGGACATAACTGCATTTTGGGACCTCTATGAAAACCACCCGAAGGGTTTGGTTTGGTTGTGTTGGAAGATAACGCACTGTCTGGAATATGCTTCTGTCATGGCAGAAAGGTCCAGTGCAATCTGGTCCTGGTTGAGGGCAGTCATCAAACCCACTTTCCCTACATGAGCGAGCCCATGATAAATACAAGCCAAATAAGATTAAAGCACTTTTGTTGGGACTAGATCACCATGTCCGTCCTGCCACAAAGGTAACCTCTCTTTGAAAATGAATTATTTTCCCCTTTTGGAATTGCATCTTGAATGTATGCGAGTATTAAAAGGAGGGGTTTCTGCCTCACACTTTCCTCTTAAAATATATTCAGCCTAGGTCAGAAATGCCAGACTTTTTAGCAGCTGCATCTGCAAATTTATTTTTACAGGCAATCTCGTCATTTAAGGGCTCCTGCGCTGAAAACTTGATTATGGCTATTTGTTTTGGCAGCACCAGAGCTTCCTCTAGGTTTGCCACATATTCATGATTTTAAACCAGTGAACTAAATGATGACAAAATTACTCTCTGCTTCTACAACTGATCCTAATTGTGCAGTACCCCAAAGGCATACCGGAGATAGTAATTATGTTAACTGTCTTCTGTTCAGCTATTTTCTTTTTACTTATTACTAGGTATTTCTACACCCAGAAATGTGAAAAGCACATATCAAAAGTAAATGAACACATGTTGAAATACATTCATTTAATTATTTATTTATTGGATATTTGTAAGATGCCTATACAACAAATGGTGTTTCAAGGCGCCACAAGACAACTGGGTGAGGGAACAAGGGAGGAAGATACAAAAACGGCCCTACTAGGTCTTGTGACAGTCAGATTTTGCAAGTGCAGAACAAGAAGTGCGAGGGAGGGGGAGTGCCGGTCTGCTCAATAAGCAAAGGGCTATGGTGGGAAGGGAAAAGCAGGGTAAAGAGGAGCAGGTGCAAGTGCTCTGGGTAGACCAGGAAGGCAAGTGCCAGGGATTGTGGTGGTGTGGTTCAACATGCTAAGTGTGAGGAATGGTTGCGGACTAGGCATGGGTTCCTGGAGCCCTGTAGAACTTAGAGGGAACCAGGCAGCCAGTTACAGCGGCAGAGGGAGGAGTTAGCAGGGGAGTGGAAGAGGGAAGAAGGAGGAGAAAAGGAGGGTCTTGAGGAGCTTCCGGAACTTAAGGAGATCCGGCTCAAGCCTGAGAGGGGCAGGGTGACCGTTCCACAGGGAGGCTCCTGCGGAGGAGAGAGATTTACCCTCCACTCCCTGCTTAGAGAATTGTCTGATCTGCAGAGAGTTGGAGCAAGTAGACTGAAGGGCTCTAGCACGGATGGAGGTATTTGGGGAGCACGAGTTGGATGTTGCGGGTCACAGGCCCCAAAAAAAGCCTTGTGGATATTGCAGAGGGTCTTGAATTTGATCCTAGCCGCAACCAGGTGCCAGTGGAGAGACATTAGGGCTGGAGAGATGCGGTCCCTCGGCTTGAGGCCAAGGATAAGTCTTGCAGTTCTATTCTGGATTAGTTCAAGGGGGCCAAGGGAAGATAAAGGAAGAATGATAAAGAGGCTGTTGCAGTAGGCAAGCCTACGGAGGACTAGAGCTCTGGAGACATTGAGTTTCTGGGGAAGCTGAGAGTGTCACAGGTTTCCCCTTTTCTCACCTGTTTTCGCTGCTTGCTGGAATCCTTGGGAGGAGTTTTCTTCTTTACGGTTCAGGTTTTGTACAACCCGGCTCGGCCGTCTTCGGCTTCCAGCGTTCGTTCAGCTTCTATGTCCGGGATCGAAAGGAAACTTCCAGGAAGTCCAGGATACGAAAAAGTGTACTCGGAGGCGGGTACACCGAGTCCAGGAAGAAGCAGGATAAGAAGGAAGGAGAATAATAAGAGAAGACGGAAGGTCCGGGAGCAAGGAACAACAGAGTACCGCGAAGGCGAACTACGGAGCACACGTCTAACCACAGCTAACAGTAGCGTTGAGATGTGTGGGGCTGCAGGGGCATGGCTATTTTATAGGACGTGCTGCATCAGACATAAAGGCTGGGAGGCTGCATTTGGTGCTTAACGGCTATGTTGGAAGTACCACGGAGTGTAAGCCCCGATGTGCCAAGGACCAGGCGGTCCAGAAGGATGGTTCATGACAGCATGCGTCCTCCGAAAACTCGTCCCGCCAGGTTTGCCCAGGTGTATGAGATGGAATCTTCTGAGTAACCTGGGAGTATTTAAGTTTGAGATTGGTTCTCAAATGCGTTCACTGGGAGGGTATCCTTTCCACTCCACCAAGTACTGGAGCTGACCACGTTTATACCTAGAGTCACATATTCTGGAGACTTCATATTCCAGTTGGTCATTGACAAGTACAGGATTGGGTCTGAGGTTAGTCCGAGAATGTATGGAAAACCGGGTGAATTTTCTTCCAGGAATCAGGTAATTTGAGTCGAAAGGCCACTGGGTTAATGATTTCTTTTATGGGAAAGGGCACATAATACCGGGGAGCCAGCTTATTTGGTCATAGATGTCGGGGCAGTAGTCTCGAGCATAGCCATACGACCCTGGCGTTAAGGGTTTAACAGCGCCGTAAAAGGTGTCGTGCCGTTAAACCCTTAACGCCTGATTACGAGGTCCCTTTGCGGGACCCGACCTTAACGGCTGGTTTCACCAGTCGTTAAAGTAGGGTGCCGCAAAGGGACCTTGGTGCTAAGTACGGTACCGCAATTTGCGGCACCGTACTTAGCGCCTTCCCCATTCCCATTGAGCTCTATGGGGCAAAAATGGGAATGGGGAAGGGCCCATGGTGAATGGGGAATTACCGCCCCGCCAACCTTGGAATGGGGCGGTAATTCCGCCATTCACCATGGTGGACCCCGGCATGGACTATGGTGCTAATAGCACCATGGTTTAGCGTCGGGGTCGTAATGAGGCCCCTTGTCTCCTACTGCGTAGGAGGGGCCTGGTCTTCTTTTGAAATCCGCATAATGCTTGGTATGAGTCTGAGCCTTTTCTAACTACTCTTTGGCTTCTCTTTGTACATTGATGAGTGTTTCAATCCAGGAATCAACTGTAGGGACAGGTGTAGGATGTGGGAGTACGGAAGGTAGCACTGAAGGGTGGAATCCTTGACTGCAGAAAAAAGGGCTGCTCTTGAGAGCCGAGTCATCCGAATTATTATAGGAGAATTCAGCCAGAGGTATTAGAAGTGACCAATCGTCCTGGACCTTGGTAGTGAAACAACTGAGATATTGTTCCAGGGTTTGATTCACACATTTGGTAGCCCCATTAGTCTGTGGATGATACCCTGAAGAGAGGGCACGTTGTATTCCCAGTATTCGGCAAAGGTGTTTCCAAAACTGAGATATGTATTGAGGTCGTCTGTCTGATATGATCTTGGAAGGGAGTCCATGGAGTCTAAATATATGTTCCAGAAAGATTCCAGCAAGTTCTGAGGAAGAACGTAGTTTATTTAATGGTGTAAAATGAGCCATATGAGTGAATAAATCTATGGTGACCATGATAGTTGTGTACCCCCTGTAAGGTGGTAGTTTCACAATGAAGTCCATAGCAATAATTTCCCAGGGCCTTGTTGGTAGTGTGGACTGAAGTAGGAGACCCGCCGGTCTCTTGTTGTCATGTTTATTTTGACTGCAGACTGCAAAAGCTTGGATGTAGAGTCGTACGTCAGTTTTAATTTTCGGCCACCAAAATTGCCTTTGTAGAAAATGGAGGGTGTTTGTGATGCCACGATGTCCAGAGTGAAGGGTATCGTGACAGAGGTTTAATATCCTTTGCTGTAGATTGTGTGTGGGGATGACTAAACTCTTATCCTTGAAAAGATATCCATCCTTATTTCTGAGATTCCATCGGTTCTTTCCTGAAAAGTCTTTCCATAGATCAGAGGACTGTGTTTGGATCCGAACATCGTCCAGGAAGCTGTTTGCTTGAGCCACGAATATCGTGTGTGGAAACATTTTAGGGAATGAACGGTCTTCCAGGGTTTCGTAGTCGGGACGTCGAGACAAGGCGTCAGCAATTATATTCTGTGTTCCAGGGACATGATGAATTTGTAACTGGTATTGGGCAAAGAAGAAGGCCCAACTGGCTTGTCGGCTATTCCTACATTTCAGGGCCTGTAATACTTGAAGATTTCGATGGTCCGAGCAGACCTGGACAGGATGTTTTGCTCCTAGAAGTAAATGACGCCACTCTGTGAAAGCTTGGCGGATGGCTAGCAGTTCTTTTTCTAAAACAGAGTAATAGGTTTCACTGGGAGTTAACGTCCGTGAAAGATAAGCAATGGGATGTTCCAGGCTATCCTCCAATTCCTGTTTTAGAACTGCTCCAATGGCATAGTTAGAGGCGTAACTCTCCACTAGGAAGGGTCGGTTGATATCAGGTTGAGCCAGGATGGGAGCTTATGTAAACTCGATTTTTAACCGTTAGAATACCTCCTCTTGGGCTGTTGTACAATGAAAAGGAGCGTCTTTTTTCAACAAGGCTATGATCGGTTGGACTATCTCGGAAAAGGAAGGTATGAATTTCCGATAAAAGTTAGCCAACCCCAGGAAGGATTGTATCTGTTTCATAGTGGTCAGAATTGGCCAGGATAGTATGGCTTTTACCTTGGATTGATCCATACCAATACCGTCTGGGCTAAGGACAAATCCTAGATAGTGAACAGTAGAGACATGAAAAAGGCACTTCTCGGGTTTTGCTAGGAGTTTGTGTTCATGTAGCCGTTGTAACACTGTCTTAACATGTTCTTCATGCTTAAGATGGTCCTTGGAGAATATCAAGATATCGTCCAGATACACAATGACGAAGAGTAATAGCATGTCTAAAAACACCCGATCCATGAAGCGTTGGAAGACCGCCGGGGCATTTGCAAGTCCAAAGGGCATGACCAAGTACTCAAAATGTCCAAAAGGTGTTCTAAAGGCTGTCTTCCATTTGTCTCCTCTAATACGGATCAGATGGTAGGCACCTCTGAGATCCAACTTAGTGAAGATTATGGCTCCTCTTACTGCTTCCAATTTATCTGAGATCAAGGGCAATGGATAGCGATCCTTAAGGATGCACTGATTTAAACCTTGATAATCAAGACAAGGCCTGAGCTCATTGGTGTCCTTCTTAGGAACAAAAAACAGTGAGGCTCCGGCTGGGGATTTGGATGGTCATATGGTGCCATTTTCAAGGTTAGTATCTAGGTACTCACGGAGGGCCTTTTTTTCAGGTTCGGATAAGATGAACATCCTTCAAAAGGGAATCACAGCTGAAGGTTCGGTATCAATGGCAGTCTTCTGGTCTATGAGGAGGTAAGGCTTGAACAATAGCAGAAGAGAACACATCAGAGTATTCCTGATAATTTTCGGGAACCTGGATGATATTTGAGACTGTGAGCGGCCCTTGATGATCGGCTGAAACTCCTTCCAATGGTGTCAGAGCGGGATCCAGGAGTAAGCAATGAGACATGCAATGTTCGGAACCCAGGAACAGGGATCCTGCTGCCCAATTGATGTATGGGTTGTGTCTTTGTAGCCAGGGCATTCTCAAAACCATTGGGTAATGGGAGGACTTGATGATGTCAAACTTTATCTTTTCTCGATGGTGGTTTATTGCGAGCTCAATTTCCTTGGTTTGAAGGGTTATGGGTCCTGAAGAAAGGGGTCTTCCATCAATTGCTTCTACAGGCTGCATGACATTCCGGGATTCTTATGGAATATGGTGTTTAAAGACCCAATCTTGATCTATGAATATACCCATGGCTCCACAGTCCACCAGGGCCAGAATGGGGTAGGTTTCCTTCTTGGATGGCGATAGAAATGCCTGTAAAATAACCAGATTGTTTTGTCCAGGAGAGTTCAAGGATGGAATAGATGTGGAGCTAACATCTCTCTCCCGAAACTGTGCTCCATCTAGGATCGGGAGCTGGTGTTTCCCGAACGCCGTGGAGGGGCTATAGGACACTCTCTCACTAAATGTTTGTCCAAGGCGCAATACATGCATAAGCCTGTATGGATCCTTCACATCCTTTCTTGGGGGGATATGGATCCACGGAATGCCCCTAGTTGCATGGGTTCGGGTTCGTTACTAGGGACAGGAACACACTCGGACTTCGAGGAAGTCTCAATGGGATACTTCTGGAAGGGTAACTTGGTCTTCTTTTTCTCTGCCTTCCTTTCCTGGATGCGGAAGTCGATCTGTAGAGCGAGATCCATGAGGGCTTGGAATGAACTTGGGCGAGCCACTCTGGCCAGTTCATCCTTGATGTCTTCATTTAGCCCTCTTTGAAAGAGAGTGAAGCAGGCTTCTGAGGACCAATCTGCTTCTTTAGTCAATTGCTTAAATCGGGTTACATATGTGAGCATATCCTGGGAGCCCTGTTGGAAATCGAGTAGGCGTTCCTGAGCGGTATAGAACTGTTCTGGCCGGTCAAACATGGTCTTAAGGGCTTGAATGAACCCGTCATAATCATCCAGGAGGGCATCTCTGGCATTAACTAGAGGTGTGGCCCAGGTTAATGCATTCCCGGAAAGGTGTGAGATAATAAAGCCCACCTTAGTCCTGGAGGTAGAGAAATAATAAGGCTTAAAGGTAAAGTGGACCAAACAGGAATCAAGGAATCCACAAAGGTTTTTTGCAGAGCCATCGTATTTGTCTATGATGCCGCCCAATAGTACACTTTCCTTCGTGGCAGAGTCGCGGGATAACACTAATTGTTTTAATGTGCCATTTTCTGCCTTTAGATTTTGGACTTCGGTCGTTAGTTCTTGCATGCCGCGCATAAGATCTTGAATAGCCGCCTCCATGTCTGTATTGACTTCAGTTAGGTGGCGTCTCAATCTGTCACAGGTTTCCCCTTTTCTCACCTGTTTTCGCTGCTTGCTGGAATCCTTGGGAGGAGTTTTCTTCTTTACGGTTCGGGTTTTGTACAACCCGGCTCGGCCGTCTTCGGCTTCCAGCATTCGTTCAGCTCCTATGTCCGGGATCGATAGGAAACTTCCAGGAAGTCCAGGATACGAAAAAGTGTACTCGGAGGCAGATACACGGAGTCCAGGAAGAAGCAGGATAAGAAGGAAGGATAATAATAAGTGAAGACGGAAGGTCCGGGAACAAGGAACAACAGAGAACCGCGAAGGCGAACTACGGAGCACACGTCTAACCACAGCTAACAGTAGCGTTGCGATGCGCAGGGCCACGGGGCGTGGCTATTTTATAGGACGTGCTGCATCAGACGTAAAGGCTGGGAGGCTGCGTTTGGTGCTTAACGGCCATGTTGGAAGTACCAAGCCCCGGTGTGCCAAGGACCAGGGGGTCCAGAAGGGGCTTGTCAGACGGTTCATGACAGAGAGAGAGAAATTGAAGATGACACCAAGGTTTTTTGCCTCAAAAGAGGGTGAGGGGAGGGGACCCAAAGAGTGTGGTCAAATGGTGGTAGGGAAGGTGGGAGCTGGGGTCCCGATGAGAAGGATCTCAGTCTTACTGCCATTAAGGCAGAGATCATTGGAAGCACACCATGACTGAATAGCAGTTGGACAGTCAGGAATGAGAGAGGAGGAAGAGGCAGCAGTAGAAGGAAGCTTGAAAGAGATCTGTGTGTTGTCTGCATAATACTGGAAGTAAGAAGAGAAGGAGGAGATCAGGTGGGCCAAAGGGGCAAGGTAGATGTTGAAAAACCAAGACGGGAGGATAGAGCCTTTAGGGACACCGCAGGTGGAGAGAGTGATAGTGGAAAGAAAAGGACCCAGCTGAACCTGTGAGGGAAGGTCATAGAGGAAGGAGGGCAACCAGTTCAGTGCAAAGCCCGTAATGCCATGGGAATCTCAGAGGCGATTAATTAGGGTGTCATGATTGACTGTCTCGAAGGCAGAGGAAAGATCCAGAAGGATAAGACCGGAAGGAGAGTTGAAATCAAGATTTGTGAGCACGTCTTCACAGATGTTCAGAAGAGCAGTTTCCGTGCCTCTGGCTGCTCTGAAGCCAGACTGGTGGTCGTGGAGACAACCAACTTATTCAGTTTCTTGGATCAGTTGGGAGATGGCCAGCTTCTCCAGGAGTTTGCCCAGGAAGGGGGTAGTGGAGATAGCGTGGATGTTAGCAGGGTAAGAGGGGTCTGCAGAGGGCTTTTTGGGGAGAGGATGCACAGGGGAGTGCTTCAGGTGTAGTGGGAAGGAGTCAGTGGAAAAGGAATGATTACAGAAATCGGCCAGGGATGGTGCAGGGGAGGCAATGCTGTCCTTGATAGTTCTGCAAGAGCAGGGAAGCACCTGTTTGGAGGAGACTTTCATAGAGCAGACTTGTGAAGAGACCTCATCCAGTGGTATAGGCGAGAAAGATGAGAGTAGGCTGGGAGGGGAGAGAGGAGCCAAGGGAGGCCTGAGAGATGGGGGATGGAGGAGGAAGGGGAGTAGAGGAGAGTGAGAACAGAATGTTCTGAGTTTTGGTTAGGAAATGAGAGGCCAGTGAAGTAGAGAGGGACTAGGATGGTACAGAAGAAGGGTAGACTGCAATAGGATTGGTGAGTTCTTTGTAGATTTTAAACAGTTTGCCAGTGTTGTTAGTGGCCCCAGAGATGCAGGCTTGTACTTTTGTCCTTTCATTTCTTTCCGCTGTGCATGTAATTCCTGTGTTTCTTCATAAACTGCAGATCTTTCTTTCCTGAGCTTAACTATTAACTCATTCATTTGCACGATCTGCACTTTGTACTCACTGATCACTTCCCTCTTCCTATCATGTTCCGACATCCATTTAAACACTTCACTTTCTAGTGACTGTATATCCCTAGAGGACTGCTTATTATGTTTGCGTACGACTGCATTTCTGACAGAGCAAAGTCGCTTTCTTCCCGAATACTCTCTAGAATTGTTTTTAAGTAGGCAACTTCCCCTTCACATTCCCCAACTTGCCTCTCTATTTTGCACAATCTCCAAATTTAAAGCATCACATTTGGCTGGCAACTGTGTACCGGGTCCTCCCTTTTCTGAACTCTCTTTTAACTGTAACAATTCCTCACACATGGTTGCCAAGTCACATTGCAAGCCTGCAATGACTTCACCATTCTTCATTCTCACTACAATGAGCCTGTGTAAAGCGAACCATGCGTTTGCGCCAAGATGAATCAAACAGTCTTTTTGTGACTTATGGTCATTGGAATGGAAAAGTCTGAGTAAGCATGACGGCAAAACAGTCCCTTCTGCAAATAATCAGGGCACTCCTTATCAAGTTCAGAGTCTATTCGCTCTCATCTACCCGAGATGGTTTCTAATGTCCAAGTTGCTAAAGCAAACAACTTAGTTTCTGCGTATGTGCAGAAATCAGCAATATCAACTTTTGTCATATCTGCAGTGTACCAATGGTATTTGGCACACAGCTCTACTAAAATAATTCAAAGCCCCTAGATAATTTAAAGTGCGCCCAGCACAGCACCATATGATCACTCTATAAAGTGCCATGCCCAACAAATGCACCTAGCCAAACATGCCTGCATTCTCCACCAACCTGTAAGAAATGTTTGTTTGCTCAAATATAGGGAATTAGTTCATATCCCCTTCTCTATTACTAGTGAAATGCCAGACTTTATACTACACTAAGCACACTAAGGGCTCATTACAAGGGTGGCGCTCCCTTCATTACGGGAGCACCGATTACGAGGTTCCCTTTGCGGGACCCGCTAAGGACGCCTGGTAAGAGGGAGGGGAAGAGGGAGCTAATAACGGGTCGTTACTAACGGCGCTGTTATTAGCTCCCTCCCCATTCCCATTTGAGCCCTATAGGGCTCAAATGGGAATGGGATGTGTTCCTGCAAGGAGGAATTACCGGGTCCTCCAATGTCGGAATGACCCGGTAATTCCTCATTGCAGGAACCCAGTATTGGAGCCCGGTATGGAGGCAGCCATGGTGCTCACAGCACCATGGCTGCCTCCATACTCGTAATGAGGCCCAAAATGTTCACACCAACTCTACTGCATACACCAGACTTTCACTCTATATATAATAAAATAGACCACAAACAGGTTTTCACACTTATGCCCTCTGGCACCTTTATACACGTTCAACAATACTGAAGAAACACATGCAGCAGAAAAACATCAGACATACATTCTAACTGAACATGTTCAAGAAACAGAAAACTAAATAAACAAACAGCATTTGCAAAAACACAGTTTGCATAATTCATCCAAACATTTACATGCACAGTTGACAGTGATTTCTCCTTCCTGATTTCTCTTTCCCTAAAGTGAAAGCAACTACTCCTTAGAAAACCTGGCAGACTATGTGCATTCTTTATTCGTAAAATTTAATTATAACTGACAAACCTCCCCCTTTCCAGCAAACTTCTATTTTCGCACAGGCAAACAAATTTCCTCTTCGGCACCACAAGAACAAAGCAGCTTTTGATTCGACACTTCACAGATTAAACTATGGGGGTTGTCGTAATTGATTACTTCTTTCTTATTTACACCATCTATACTCACCAAGAGTTTAGTGCAACTCTATCTGCATGGACAGACACTCTTTAATTTCACGGCTGCTCTCTCTCACTGCCACCCTCTGCTGCCTCCAGGATTACTGCGATCTCTCCTCCAGCCCGTCTGCCGCCTCTGCAGCTAGCACTTCATTCCCCTCAGACAGCAGCCAGCATCTGATCTGACCTTTTTCATTTTACTTTTTTTCCTCTTTCCCCTTTCTCTGCCCCTTCTCCTTGTGTGTCCTTTTTATCTCCCTCCTTTCCTCACCTTTTAAGCCCCATTTGCTTCACCTCCCATCAGCCCACATTTTCATATAGATCCTGTAATGTTCCTCCACCCATTCTCATGCATTCTATTGTGATGTCATGGAAGATGACTCTGGTCAATCACCGCCCTTTTAGCCAACACCGCCAGTAACTTCCCAACCTTTTCTGGTCCTTTCCACAGCAACCTTTGTACAGCGCTTTTGTTCAACATGCCATCGAGCCTGGATGAAATGTGAACCATATTTCCTCTCTTGTTTCCTGGCTTGCACCAGCTTGAACAATAAAATTGTTCTTTCAAGCGCAGATTCTTTCAAGCACACATTCTGCTGTTTCATCGTGATGAAGCCAGCATCTGCGATCCACACTGCTCTTCAATTTTCAATTTTGCATTTAAACTGACATTGCAATGCTATTTTCCTTGCACCTACAGCCCCAGTCTTACTCTCAGGATTACAACCCACTTTACACCACATAGATATTCGGGGGGAGACACCCTTCATCCCCCCATATTACTACTATATCCCATACCCCCCACATATATATGTGGAGTAAGGTGGGGTGTTGAAAAAATCGGAATTTTGGGAGTCGAATTCTGAGGGCGACATTTTGGTGCATTTCCGCAGTTATCAGTAGTTCGTAGTTAAGGTTATTAGCACCCTGCGTTATGCTTTACGTATGCTAGACACCTGCTAAGTTTCTCCGTTAAGTCTTCCTACATAATCCTGCAGTTTTCATGGTTAGTAAAAATGTCACTTTATTAGTGGGTAAAGAGATACATGTAGACAATTACATTTTATTTAATGTTGTATTTAAAAAAAAGTTTGACTTAATAAGTTAAGCATTTAAACTGCAAACTTGGTTATAATGGAGCAAGTTTACCATGAGCAGGCATCAGGAGTTATGTAAAAGAAAATGATTTCTTAATAAGAAAGCAAAACATTTTCTAATGTTTTAGCTCAGTCTATGTTTCCTTAAAAAGTATGTTGCAGCAAAAAATATCTCCCCCCAGAAAGCAAGTGCCTTGTTAAATAAAATCTTGACTTGAAATTGCATGTTGTTTTCCTATCTGCTTCTGAAGACAGAATGTTCAGAATGCACTCTATACCAGTATTTATTGACTGTACTCTAAACTTCTGATTGGCTGAGAGGAGGTCAATAACGATCTCCATGTGCTAATAAACCTGCCAAACTGATTTATAGTTCAAATCAGAACTGACTAATGGTCATGTCTTCATCAACATTTATGTATTAAAGGATATGGCATCTATTTCTATATGGTCATTTGATGTTTCTTTTCCCAAACAATAATCCTCTCTCTTATACCATACTTTACTTTTGGGCATCTGCCCTTGAATGGTGAAATAGATATGCTGCAGAAAGAAAAAATACCTATAAGCGTTATGTTTAGAATACATTATCAGAAGTTAGTGTGTATTTTCAGGTGGATGTACCTCTTATTGGTGTTTTATTTTTTATTTCTTACCAAATTCCACGTAGGCACGAATTATCCCCGGAAGAGTATGGGGATGTATTTCAAGCTAGCAGTTCTATTCATGAGCCCTCCACATCATGTTTAAGAGAAGAGAACTTGGTTAGTACCTTTATTATTTCAAGAAAGTATGTTTTCAAATATCTTTGTCTAAATAAATGGCAGTCCATACATTACAACAATGAAAACATGCGTTTTTGTAAAATGTCATATTGTGTATAGTTTTAAAACTGTGACAATGTTCTTGAAATACTTGTAATCAAATGTTTTTCTTTTTTTCCATTTTATTCTTTATTTTGACGTGAATTGTCATAAAAGACAGCATATCGTGCAATCAAAAAATCACAACAAGAAAATAAGATAAAAATGACAATTGGACCATTTCTTCTTGTACTTCAGACCACAAAATAACATATAAACACCTTTACTGTTTAGTTCCTCTGTTCTTAAAGGCAAGTTTAAGAAATGTCACAACATCCACAAAAACTGTGAGAGTAGGACACAAATGGTTTTTACATTAAGCTGAGTCCACAAGGATCTGAGCCATTTGGACTTCTCGGATGAGTATATAGGGCAATGGAAAATGAAATTCACTCCACCCTCAATCTTGATGGGACAGAAGGGACATGAGGATGAGGGTCAAACATTCTTATTCCATTTGGCTGTAAATTGAGCCAGCGGCAAGATTCCTAGGCGAAACTGATGATTTTCGAATTGAGACTTGAATGATATTCAAGATACAATTCAAGGCCCCAATTTGTTTTGACTAACACATAGATAGTTGCCATCATCCCTTCATAACAGGTGTCAATCATCTGGCCCCATACCCAGCCCTTGAAGTAGGTTCTTGACACTACGAGTGTACATAGTACACGTGTGTACATAGTACGTAGTACATAGTACTACGTTGTGTACATAGTACAAAGCTAAGTGGGGTTTTCCCATAGGTCTTCCAGTCCAATGTTTACTAGCACGTTTTTCACATTCCTTAATCACGGCAACTGCTTTTCTCCCAATCTATTCAGCACCTCCTCCAGTCCTTCTCTGTACAATACCAATGCCTCTGAATTCTCTGTACAATACCAATGCCTCTGAATTCCAAATTCTTAGCCATTACAGCACTTGTTGGAGCATGATGAAATATTTTATTTCAGTTAAACCAACCTCACAGGCCACCGGAACTGATGGTAACCCAAGGAGGCACTTTAGGAATATATTCTCCGCTATTTTGATAGTGGTGCAGGAAGTATGTACCCATAGATCGGCACCATATACAACAGATGGAGTCACCTGAGCCCTATGCAATCTTAATGTTTTGTTGTTTATTTGGTATTTTGAAATTTTAATGACTAGTTCTTTGTTTTCCATGTTGTGGGACTTATGATCTTGAAGGCTTTTTTTCTAAACAACTACAATATATTGGCTATGCAGTTGTAAAGTTTACATTTCCTTTCCACAGTATCAATGTGATGGGTACATCATAAAGCACATCATTAAGCTGAGCTGAGTGTTTTGGTGAAGGCTGTTGCTGCAGTGTTAATTTGGATTTCCCAGCATTACTGCACTGTTCCTGAGTATTTTTATCATCTATACTATCGCCAGCTTGAGGAGGAGGAGGAGGACTTTGTAATAAATACCTCACTCCACGCAGAGCGCGCTGAGAGAGCTGAGCGTTTTGTTGAAGGGTATGGCTGCCGTGTTAATTTGGGTTTCCTAACACTACTGCACTGTTCCTGAGTATTATTACCATTTTCTACTATTGCCATTTCTCAAGGAGGAGGAGGACTTTATAATGTATACCTCACTCCATGCAGAGCACGTGAACTACTCAGTCAATTCCTTCCAGCTGGCGCAACATCATTATTGTTCTCGTCTGTAAGAAGGGCAATCACGAAAACCCAGTGAACTATAGACTTCTTACAATGCTTAATGTCTCATCTAAAATATTCACCTGCATACTGCTCAGAGAACTTGAAGACTGGGCAGAAGATTTTAACATCATCCCATTCAATCAGACTGGTTTGTAAGGGTTCCATCACTACCATTAATTGTCTGGCACTAGTCACTACTGTGGAGCAAGTTTGGATGGTAAGAAAGATCGCGGTGTATGGAGCCATGGTAGACTTTAGTGCTGCCTTCGACACCGTAGACAGGGGGCGACTCTGGAATAGGAAACGTGGGTGGGGGATACCCCCTGGGTGCCTCAAGATGCTTGTTCTACTTCACAACCAGACTAGAGTAAAAATAAGATTGGGTCAGCAAGGGAAGACCACCTCATGGACTAAGACCTAGAAGGGCCTCAAACAAGGCTCCGCCATGGCCCCAATCTTGTTTAATCTCTCAGACGTGGGTTGCACACTCAAGGACGCTATTACTATCCCACCAAAAATAGGCTCAACCATCCTACAATGGTTAGGCTATGTGGATGACTTGGTTATCTTGGATCTCACTCCAGCAGGTGTTCAAAATTCGCTGAACAACCTTAAGAAATATGCAGATCTCAACTCACTGAAAGTTAACACTACCAAAACTAAAATCATGGTCTTCAACCCATCTAGAAAGATACCCCAAAAAGTCAAATGAAAATATGAGGGGGCACTGATTGAGGAGGTAGTTGTCTACAAATATCTGGGGATAAACCTTGATAACAAACAAAGGGTTTTGAGCACCTTGAACAAGTGAGATCCTCTTCATTTTCTGCTCTGGGTTGTATCATCGCATTTGCAGGAGGCTATTCTGTTGTCAGTATCCTACAGTTGTACAAGACTAAGAACCCTTCCGTTATTCTGTATGAAGCGGCCATCTGGGCTATGAACCATTTGAATAGGGTGAACAAACATGAGCAAACTCTGCTCAAGAAACATTTGAGGCTACCCGTTTGGACATCCATAGAAAGGGTCTACATTGGATATAATATTCTGCTCATGGCAGTGAGGATTCAATCTAGCTGCCTTATGACACACTGGAAACTAACTAGAGCACCTAATAACACACTCCAGGCCTGCATATGCAAGGTTATGAGGTCTAGAGTTCACCTCATGTCAAGCTGGCGAATTGCCACAATGAAGGCTATTGCATCTCTATGGCTACCCAGAATGCCAGTGGCCATAGCTAACTTAGACTATCCATTAATTAAGGGAAAGGTGAAGTGCATGTTCACCGATTTCAGCAAAGAACAGCTAATCGTCAACTTGGCATCACATGAACGGGGGCATATGTTGTCCACTATATACTGCGATGGGTATCTTATCCAAAGTATATGAGAAGCTTCATAGCGATCATGTTGGTATGGGACTACATTAAGATAAAACTACATGCCATTAAAACAATGATTTGGAGGGAAAATGGCTCTGCCTCTCGAGAGAAGATAATGTCTGTCGCTTATTTGGGGACGACACACCTGAAACGGCAAAACATCTCCTGACACAATGTGAGTCCCTTAGGTCCCTGGCCTTCCTGTCTGCAAGCCTATCAGTCAGCCTAACCACAGATTAAACATGGGCCTTGTACTAAGCGTGAATCATGATGCATGCATCATTTATCTGACCAATATGTAGAGGAAAGTGTGAGATTTTATGTGTCTGACATAGCCATCTCAACCACAAACGTGGTGAGGATGGCTGGGAGGTAGTTTTTGTTATGTACAGTGCTCAGGTAGGAGTGTTCATTTCTGTTCCATACTATGGGAAGCCGTATAGTATGGGAGGCTGTTCAAGTCAAAATTACAACTTTGTGAATGTGACATATTGAAGTGAATACAACATGCAGTGAAATGAGTAAGGCATACACTGAGATGACTATAATACATATCGAAATGAGTATAACATGTATTGAAATGAGTCTGACATGTATTGAAATGAGTATGACATACACTGAAATTCAATGAATAAGACATGCATTGAAATGAATAGGACACACATTGAAATGAATATGACACCTATTGAAGTGAATATGACACACGTTGAAGTGAATATGACATGCAATGGAATGAATATGGCACCCATTGAAATAAATATGACACGTTGAAATAGATATGACACACGTTGAAATAAATATGACACCCATTGAAATGAATATGACACATGTTGAAATAAACATAACACCCATTGAAATGAATATGAAACAGGTTGAAGTGAATATAACATTCATTGGAATGAATATGACACACATTGAAATGAATATGAAACACATTGAAGTGAATATAACATGTATTGGCATGAATAAGATACACATTGAAATGAATAGGACATGCATTGAGATAATTATGACATCCATTGAAATGAATATGACACACTTTGAAGTGAATAGAACATGCAATGGAATGAATATGACACCCATTGAAATGAATATGACACACGTTGAAGTGAATATAACATGCATTTGAATGAATATGCCATGCATTGGAATAAATAAGACATGCGTTAAAATGAATAGGACATGCATTGAAATAAATGTGACACCCATTGAAATGAATATGACGCATGTTGAAGTGAATAGGACATGCAATGGAATGAATATGACACCCATTGAAATGAATATAACACACGTTGAAGTGAATAGGATATGCATTGGAATGAATATGACAACCATTGAAATAAATATGACTCACGTTGAAATAAATATGACACACGTTGAAATAAACATAACACCCATTGAAATGAATATGAAACAGGTTGAAGTGAATATAACATTCATTGGAATGAATATGACACCCATTGAAATGAATATGACACACTTTGAAGTGAATATAACATTCATTGGAATGAATATGACACCCATTGAAATGAATATGACACACGTTGAAGTGAATATAACATGCATTTGAATGAATATACCATGCATTGGAATGAATAAAACATGCGTTAAAATGAAAAGGACATGAATTGAAATAAATATGACGCCCATTGAAATGAATATGACGCATGTTGAAGTGAATAGGACATGCAATGGAATTAATATGAAACCCATTGAAATGAATATCGCACACATTGAAGTGAATGTAATATGTATTAAAATTAATTTAACATCCATTTGAATGAATAAGTCATTACCTCCATGTCCCCATTCCTCTTCCCAGTACTTACCTTTGAGTACGTTCCGTGCTCACTGGAACTCTTTTCTTTTCAAGCTGCCCTCCTCCAATTGGAAGGAATTATCAAGTGTTCTAGGGCTTTGGTGGTCTTCAGGTCTTCGATCTAGTGGAATGATGTTATGGTTCGGAAAGACAACACCTTGGCTCTTGCTTCCATCAACCATCAGGGGACTACTGGGTCCCGCTCCCTGGAGGATCTGGCTTTGTCCATTTGGACCTGGAGCACGGCACACCTGGTCTCCTTGAGAGCGGTCCATATCCTGGGGGTGGACAATGTGACTGTGGACCGGCTCAGAAGGGTGTTTCCGGTCTCAGCGGAGATGTCCCTTTGTCCCAAGGTTTTTCAGGATGTGTGTCGGTGGTTCGGCATCCCTGGATGGACCTCTTTGCCTCCCCCTGCAACTCTCAACTTTCCTGGTTTTGCTGAGGACTCTGCCCCCCAGGGGTTTGTGGGGGGTGGACGCTCTTCCCTTGACTTGGCCCCTCAGAGCTTCTTTATGCCTTTCCTCCAAATCCCCTAATTCTGCAGGTCATCAGCACAATCTCCACTTGTGTTTATCCTGGTGGTCCCTTACTGGCCTCAGAGGGGGTAGTTCCCGGGCCTTCTGGAGATGCAGTTAGCTTCTCCTTGGGTGTTGCTCAGGCGGCCGTATGCATTGCGGGTGGTCAATGTCCTCCTTCTCCTCTCTCATCCGTTGTGGGTTCTGGAAATGGAGAGGAGGGATCTCCTGGCATTAGGCCTTTCAGCTGCAGTGGCTGGGATGGTTCAGAGGGCGCTTCAGTCCTCTACACTTAAGTTCTGACCGTCATTGGGCTAATTTTCTGGCTTGGTGTCACCTGAAGTGTGTCCTGGAACTGGAGTGTGGCATCCCAGATATTTTGCAATTTCTTCATGAAGGGGCGGAGAAGGGGTTGGTGGTCTCTACTCTCTGTTCTCAGTGGTCTACCATTCGGGCTTTCCAGGTTTCCTGGTCCTCTCCGGTAGGGGGCGGGGCTCTGGTCTCAACACTCTTGAAAGGGGTAGCAGGTACTCAACCTTTGGGCCCAGTTGGGGTTCCCCGTGGGACCTTCCTTTGGTCATGTCCATATTGCAGAAGCCTCCATTTTGGCCCCAGGAGGAGGTGGAGATGAAATAGTTGTTGCTGAAAACTACCTTCCTGATTGGCATTACTTTGGCTCAGCATTTGGGGGAAATCAGGGCCCTCTTGCGTAGGCCACTGCTTCTAGTGGTCGAGGAGGAGGCTTTGGTGCTGGGCTGTGACCCCTCGTTTGTGTCAAAGGTCGCCTCTTGGTTCCATCGGTCTCAGGAGTGGTTATCTCAGCTTTCTTTCTTGCTCCGTCCTCTCCTAGGGGGGAGGCTTGGCATTGTCTGGATGCCAAGCAGGCGGTCTTACATTATCTGTCCCAGAGAGAGTCCTTTTGTCTCACTGATCAGGGGGCAGGGGACTGTGGTTGCCAGGCTTCCATTCCAACGATTAGCCGGTGGACTAATCTTTGATTCTATGAGTCTGTGGGCCTCTGTACTGGAGCTTGGGTCCAGGGTCGGTCCACAAGAGGGGTGACTGTCTCCTGGGCAGGCCTGCGGGGGCTACCTTTGTTGGATATTTGCCGAGCTGCCACATGAGCTACACCTAATACATTCATTCTGCATTACCAACTAAACATGGAGGAGCTCCAGTCTATGTCCTTTGGTGTGAGTGTCTGGAGGCTGTGTCTGGTTGAGGTGGTGATAGGAGTCATGGTCAGCATGCCTTTGGCTTTTTGCTGTATCTTGAATAAATTGGTGTTGGGTCGGTTTTGCATTACCGTTGGTGTCTGTGGCCCTCATTACAACCCAGGCGTTAAGGGGTTAACAGCGCCATAAAAGGTGGCGGTGCCTTTAAACCCTTAACGCCTGATTACGAGGTCCCTTTGCGGGTGGCACTTTAACGCCTGCTTTTAGCAGGCGTTCAAAAACCAACCCGCAAAGGGACCTAGGAGCTAATTACGGCACCATAATTTACGGTGCCGTAATTAGCACCTTCCCCAGTTCCATTGAGCCCTATGGGGAAAAAATGGGAATGGGAAGGGCCATGGGGAATTACCCCCCTGCCAACCTCGGAATGGGGCGGTAATTCCCCATTCCGCCATGGCAGAGTCGGTTAGTTACCGGCATGGACCATGGTGCTATTAGCACCATGGTCCAACGCCTGGGTCGTAATGAGGGCCTGTGTCTTTTGTGGTAGGCATGGGCGTCCTTCCTGTTTCTGCTTTGGTACAACTCAAAGGTAAGTACCTGGACGAGAAAGAGGGACGTGGAGGTAATACTCAGATTACTTACTGGTAATCTTGAATATTCCCCCTCCTCCTCCTCCTCTGTCACACCCACCCAGGACCTTTGCTCGGCCCTGGCTGCACACTTCACTGAAAAAACCCAAGACATCCTTTTCTCTCTCACTTCCACACCACAACATACACCAACATTTATGGAGCCTCCCTTTGCCACTCTACCACTTCTCCTCTCTTCTCTCAATCCCATTACACCTGATGAGGTCGCCAGACAAGTCCGATCTATGAAGGCCTCATCCAAACAGGTGGACCCATGCCCCTCCAAAACCATTAAGTACAACATTGACTCTCTTTCTCCAGCCTTGGCTGATCACTGCAATCTCTCTTTTGCCACTAGAGTTTTCCCATCTTCTCTTAAGCACTCCATTGTGCACCCTCTGGTTAAGAAACCCTCTGCCGACCCATCCATTCCAGCAAACTACCGCCCTATCTCCATCACCCCCTTCATGGACAAACTCTTAGAGAAGCTGGCTATCTCTCAGCTCACCCTCAACACTGAATCTGCTGGTTGCCTCCACGACCATCAGTCTGGCTAGAGAGCATCCAGAGGAACGGAAAATGCTCTTCTGAATACCTGTGAAGACCTGCTCTTAAATCTCGACACTAACACCCCTCTGTCCTCATTCCTCTTGACCTCTTCTCTGCCTTTGACATGGTAAACCACAATATCCTGATTGCACGTCTCCGTGACACCCTGGGAATCACAGGTCAGGCTCTGGCGTGGGTAACCTCATTCTTTTCCGCCCGTCCATCCCAGGTGGAACTTGGGTCTTTTCTATCTACTCTCACTCTTTCAACCTGTGGTGTTTCCCAGGGTTCTAACTTAGCCCCCTGGTTCTTCAAGGTCTACATGGCTGCGCTGGCATGTGTGATTGTCACTTTCATCTCTAACTTCCAGTGTTACGCTGATGACATGCAACTCTCCTTCAGGCTACCCTGAGCAACCTCTTATACCTTTCTTATATCTGACTGTCTGTCCGCAATTCAGCCATGGTGTGCTGCAAACTACCTCTGCCTCAATGCCAGTAAGACTGAGAACTTTCACATCAGGACTCCTGCTCCCACGTTCCCACTCTCATTCTGGTAAGCCTCCATTGGCCCTGCACCTGCACCCAGCTGTGAGGCAAAAAACCTTGGGGTCATCTTCGACTGCACTCTCTCCTTATTCACTCACATTTCGGACATCTCTAAAAAGTCCAACTACCAGCTGCACCTCCTCGGTGATACTATTCCTTTTCTCACCTTGCCCCAGCTACTCACTGTCTCCGTAGCCCTGGTTCTCTCAAGGCTGGACTACTGCAATAGCCTCTTTCTCAACCTCCTTGCCTCTGCTCTGCGCCCTCTGCAACTCATCCAGAACATAAACGCAAGACTTATCCTTGGCCTCAAGCCCACAGACCGCATCTCTCCAGCACTGAAATTCCTCCACTGGCTCCCTGTGTCTGCAAGGATCAAGTTCAAGACCCTCTGCATTGTCCACAAGGCTTTCTGGGGCATGGGACCTACCTATCTGCAACAACGCCTACCTAATTACTGTCCTTCCCGAGCCCTCCTCTCATCTACCTCAAACCTTCTGCGAGTGAGCCGGTTCTCCAAGCAGAGATTTGGAGGGAGATCTTTATCCTCAGCAGCGGCCTCCCTATGGAATAGCCTCCCTGCTGCCCTCTGTCTTGAGCGTGATCTCCTTAAGTTTCGGAAACTCCTTAAGACATTCCTCTTCTCCTCTTCCTTCTCTATCCCTCTACCCCGCTAACCTCTTTCTCCGCTCTATCCCTCTCTCCCTCCTTTTCCGCACAGTTTACTGACTGGCCGCCAGGTGTACCTCAGAGTCTCACATGTCCCGGGCAACCTCGCCAGTCCTCTTGCACTTGCCTCTGGGCCTTACACTTGCCTCATCGTTACTGCACTTGGTCAATGACCCATGAGAGTGCCATCTCTCAGCACTTACCTCAGCTTCTTACTGACTGGGTGCACTTGGACTCCCCCTGCCCCCAGCACTTGTCCTCCCCTGCCCACCTCCCCTCTCCTGTACTGTCTTGCACTTGCATGATCTGAACGTACCATGCCTTGAAGATTCATCTATCTATCTTCCCTTGTCCCCTCCTTGCATGGTGGCGCCTCAATGCACTTGGAAAAACTGCAGAATCGTTGTCAGACCTATTTGCTGTCATCTACACTGTTAATTCTATTATATGCACTTACTCTGCCTGTGCAGATTTGTATCGTTCAGAAATTCAACGCCTCTGAAGGACTGTTGCTTTTTCCCCTTGTCCCCTCCCTCCTTGAGTGCTTTGAAACAAATGCTTTGTGTATAGGTGCTTTACAAATAAACATTACTATACTATACCATACCATACTAGTCTTACTCTTCGTCCCCCCAGTACGGACTTCCCTTCCCTCCCGACCGTTGAATGAAGGTTCCCATGCCCAGGCTTTGGATTACTGCCGTGGACTGGTTAGTTGGGAGGTTATACCTCCTGGGAGGGGAGGGGCGGCCAGAGGAGGGCTTGAAAAGAGAAGAGTTTCACTGAGCACGGAACATACCCAAAGGTAAGTACTGGGATGAGGAGGAAGATTACCAGTTAGTAATCCGAGCATGCATTTAAATGGATATGACATGCATTGAAATGAATATGACAATCATTGAAATGAATATAGCCTGGGTTGAAATTGTTATGACACAGATTGAAATGAATATAACATGCAGTGAAATGGATAAGGTGTACTGAATTGTGAGTATAACACATGCTGAAAAGCACATGACATAGTCAGCCAATCATATGAGCCCTCCTTCTCCTGCAGTTACATCTAGGAAGCCAAGAGCAGAGGAAGGGCTGGATTGGCCCACCAGGACTTTCCTTGGTAGGCCTTGCGACATCGGGCCTCTTTTCTTTGGGGAAGGAGGGCGCATATGATTGGCTGACTATGTCATGTGCTTTTCAGCATGTGTTATACTCACATTTCAGTACACCTTATCCATTTCACTGCATGTTATATTCATTTAAATGCATGTTTAATCAATTTCAATCAGTGTTATATTCACATCTATCAATGTTACATTAATTTCAGTGGGTGTCATATTTATTACAATGCATGTCCTATTCATTTCAATGCATGCTCGGATTAATAACGGGTAAACTTCATTACTCCTAGTCTTACTCCTCCTCATCCCAGTACTTACCTTTGAGTATGTTCTGTGCTCAGTGGAACTCTTCTCTTTTCAAGCACTCCACTGGCCGCCCCTCCCCTCCCAGGAGGTATAACCTCCCAATTAACCAGCCCATGGCAGTAATCCAAAGCCTGGGCATGGGAACCTTCATTCAACGGGCAGGAGGGTAGGGAAGTCTATACTGGGGCGAGGAAGAGTAAGACTAGTATGGTATGGTATAGTATGGTAATGTTTATTTGTAAAGCGCCTATACACAAAGCATGTGTTTCAAAGCACTCAAGGAGGGAGGGGACAAGGGGAAAAAGCAACAGTCATTCAGAGGCCTTGAATTTCTGAACGATACAAATCTGCACAGGTAGAGTAAGTGCGTATAATACAATTAACAGTGTAGATGACAGCAAATAGGTCTGATGACGATTCTGCAGTTTTTCCAAGTGCATTGAGGCACCACCATGCAAGGAGGGGACAAGGGAAGATAGATAGATGAATCTTCAAGGCATGGTACGTTCAGATCATGCAACTGCAAGACAATAAAGGAGAGGGGAGGTGGGTGGGGTAGGACAAGTGCAGGGGGTAGGGGGAGTCCAAGTGCACCTAGTCAGTAAGAAGCTGAGGTAAGTGCTGAGAGATGGCACTCTCATGGGTCATTCCATGGGTCATTGACCAAGTGCAGTAACGATGAGGCAAGTGTAAGGCCCAGAGGCAAGTGCGAGAGGACTGGCGAGGGTGCCCAGGACCTGTGAGACTCTGAGGTACACCTGGCGGCTTTCAGCAAACTATGCGGAAAAGGAGGGAGAGAGGGATAGAGCAGAGAAAAGGGTAAAGGGATACAGAAGGAAGAGGAGAAGAGGAATGTCTTAAGGAGTTTCTGGAACTTAAGGAGATCAGGCTCAAGACGGAGGGTGGCAGGGAGGCTATTCCATAGGGAGGCCGCTGCTGAGGATAAAGATCTTCCTCCAAATCTCTGCTTGGAGAACCGGCTCACTCGCAGAAGGTTGGAGGTAGATGAGCGGAGGGCTCGGGAAGGACAGTATTTAGGTAGGCATCATTGCAGGTAGGTAGGTCCCATGCCCCAGAAAGCCTTGTGGACAATGCAGAGGGTCTTGAACTTGGTCCTTGCAGACACAGGGAGCCAGTGGAGGAATTTCAGCCCCAGAGAGATGCGGTCCATGGGCTTGAGGCCAAGGATAAGTCTTGCGTTTATGTTCTGGATGAGTTGCAGAGGGTGTAGAGCAGAGGCAGGGAGGTTGAGAAAGATGCTATTGCAGCAGTCCAGCCGTGAGAGAACCAGGGCTATGGAGACAGTGAGTCACTGGGGGAAGGTGAGAAAAGGAAAAGTATCACTGAGGAGGTGCAGCTGGTAGTTGGACTTTTTAGAGATGTGCGAAATGTGAGTGAAGGATAGAGTGCAGTCAAAGATGACCCCAAGGTGTTTTGCCTCACAGGTGGGTGCAGGTGCAGGACCAAGGGAGGCTGACCAGAAAGAGAGTGGGAATGTGGGAGTAGGAATCCTGATGTGAACGTTCTCAGTCTTACTGCCACTGAGGCAGAGGTAGTTTGCAGCACACCATGGCTGAATTGCGGACAGACAGTCAGATATAAGAAAGGTATAAGAGATTGCTCAGGGTAGCCTGAAGGAGAGTTGCATGTCATCAGCGTAACACTGGAAGTTAGAGATGAAAGTGACAATCACACATGCCAGCGCAGCCATGTGGACCTTGAAGAACCAGGGGGCTAAGTTAGAACCCTGGGAAAAACCACAGGTTGAAAGAGTGAGAGTAGAAAGAAAAGACCCAAGTTCCACCTGGGATGGACGGCCGGAAAAGAATGAGGTTACCCACGCCAGAGCCTGACCTGTGATTCCCAGGGTGTCACGGAGACGTGCAATCAGGATATTGTGGTTTACCATGTCAATGGCAGAGAAGAGGTCAAGAGGAATGAGGACAGAGGGGTGTTAGTGTCGAGATTTAAGAGCAGGTCTTCACAGGTATTCAGAAGAGCGTTTTCCGTTCCTCTGGATGCTCTCTAGCCAGACTGATGATCGTGGAGGCAACCAGCAGATTCAGTGTTGAGGGTGAGCTGAGAGAAAGCCGGCTTCTCTAAGAGTTTGTCCAGGAAGGGGGTGATAGAGATAGGGCGGTAGTTTGATGGAATGGAGGGGTCGGCAGAGGGTTTCTTAAGCAGAGGGTGCACAATGGAGTGCTCAAGAGAAGATGGGAAAACTCTAGTGGCAAAAGAGAGATTGCAGTGATCAGCCAAGGCTGGAGAAAGAGAGTCAATGTTGTACTTAATGGTTTTGGAGGGGCAGGAGTCCACCTGTTAGGATGAGGCCTTCATAGATCGGACTTGTCTGGCGACCTCATCAGGTGTAATGGGATTGAGAGAAGAGAGGAGAAGTGGTAGAGTGGCAAAGGGAGGCCCCAGAAGTGTTGGTGTATGATGTGGTGTGGAAGCGAGAGAGAAAAGGATGTCTTGGGTTTTTTCAGTGAAGTGTGCAGCCAGTGCCGAGCAAAGGTCGTGGGTGGGTGTGACAGAGGAGGAGGAGGAGGGGGAATATTCAAGATTACCAATAAGTAATCTGAGTATTACCTCCACGTCCCTCTTTCTCGTCCAAGTACTTACCTTTGAGTTGTACCAAAGCAGAAACAGGAAGGACGCCCATGCCCACCACAAAAGACACAGACACCAACGGTAATGCGAAACCCACCCAACACCAATTTATTCAAGATACAGCAAAAAGCCAAAGGCATGCTGACCATGACTCCTATCACCACCTCAACCAGACACAGCCTCCAGACACCTACACGAAAGGACGTAGACTGGAGCCCCTCCATGTTGAGTTGGTAACGCAGAATGAATGTATTAGGTGTAGCTCATGTGGCAGCTCGGCAAATATCCAACAAAGGTAGCCCCCACAGGCCTGCCCAGGAGACGGTCACCCCTCTTGTGGACCGACCCTGGACCCAAGTTGCAGTACAGAGGCCCACAGACTCATAGAATCAAAAATGAGTCCACCGGCTAATCGTTGGAATGGAAGCCTGGCAACCACAGTCTCCTGCACCCTGATCAGTGAGACAAAAGGACTCTCTCTGGGACAGATAATGTAAGACCGCCTGCTTGGCATCCAGACAATGCCAAGCCTCCCCCCTAGGAGAGGAGGGAGCAAGAAAGAAAGCTGAGATAACCACTTCCTGAGACCGATGGAACCAAGAGGCGACCTTGGGCACAAACGAGGGGTCACAGCCCAGCACCAAAGCCTCCTCCTCGACCACTAGAAACAGTGGCCTACGCAAGAGGGCCCTGATTTCCCCCAAATGCTGAGCCAAAGTAATGCCAATCAGGAAGGTAGTTTTCAGCAACAACTATTTCATCTCCACCTCCTCCTGGGGCCAAAATGGAGGCTTCTGCAATGTGGACATGACCAAAGGAAGGTCCCACAGGGAACCCCAACTGGGCCCAAAGGATTAGTACCTGCTACCCCTTTCAAGAGTGTTGAGACCAGAGCCCCGCCCCCTACCGGAGAGGACCAGGAAACCTGGAAAGCCTGAATGGCAGACCACTGAGAACAGAAAGTAGAGACCACCAACCCCTTCTCCGCCCCTTCATGAAGAAATTGCAAAATATCTGGGATGCCACACTCCAGTGCCAGGACACACTTCAGGTGACACCAAGCCAGAAAATTAGCCCAATGACGGTCAGAACTTAAGTGTAGAGGACTGATGCGCCCTCTGAACCATCCCAGCCACTGCAGCTGAAAGGCCTAATGCCAGGAGATCCCTCCTCTCCGTTTCCAGAACCCACAACGGATGAGAGAGGAAAAGGGGGACATTGACCACCCGCAATGCAGACGGCCACATGAGCAACACCCAAGGAGAAGCTAACTGCATCTCCAGAAGGCCCGGGAACCACCCCCTCTGAGGCCAGTAAGGGACCACCAGGATAAATACACGTGGAGATCATCTGATTGTGCTGATGACCTGCCGAATCACAGGGATTTGGAGGAAAGGCATAACGAAGCTCTGAGGGGCCTAGTCAAGGGAAGAGCGTCCACCCCCCACAAACCCCTGGGGGGGACCGGAAACACCCTGCTGAGCCGGTCCACAGTCACATTGTCCACCCCCCGGATATGGACCGCTCTCAAGGAGACCAGGTGTGCTGTGCTCCAGGTCCAAATGGACAAATCCAGATCCTCCAGGGAGTGGGACCCCGTAGCCCCCTGATGGTTGATGGAAGCAAGAACCAAGGTGTTGTCTTTCCGAACCATAACATCATTCCACTAGATCGAAGACCTGAAGACCACGAAAGCCCTAGAACACCTGATAACTCCTTCCAATTGAAGGAGGGCAGCTTGAAAAGAAAAGAGTTCCAGTGAGCACGGAACGTACTCAAAGGTAAGTACTGCGAAGAGGAATGGGGACATGGAGGTAATGACTTATTCATTTAAATGGTTGTTAAATTAATTTTAATACATATTACATTCACTTCAATGTGTGCAATATTCATTTCAATGGGTTTCATATTCATTCCATTGCATGTCCTATTCACTTCAACATTCGTCATATTCATTTCAATGGGTGTCATATTTATTTCAATTCATGTCCTATTCATTTTAACACATGTTTTATTCATTCCAATGCATGGTATATTCATTCAAATGCATGTTATATTCACTTCAACGTGTGTCATATTCATTTCAATGGGTGTCATATTCATTCCATTGCATGTTCTATTCACTTCAAAGTGTGTCATATTCATTTCAATAGATGTCATAATTATCTCAATGCATGTCCTATTCATTTCAATGTGTGTCGTATTCATGCCAATACATGTTATATTCACTTCAATGTGTGTCATATTCATTTCAATGGGTGTCATATTTATTCCAATGAATGTTATATTCACTTCAACCTGTTTCATATTCATTTCAATGGGTGTTATGTTCATTCCATTACATGTCCTATTCACTTCAACGTGTGTCATATTCATTTCAATGGGTGTCATATTCATTCCATTGCATGTCCTATTCACTTCAACATGCGTCATATTCATTTCAATGGGTGTCATATTTATTTCAATGCTTGTCCTATTCATTTTAACGCATGTCTTATTCATTCCAATGCATGGTATATTCATTCAAATGCATGTTATATTCACTTCAACGTGTGTCATATTCATTTCAATGGGTGTCATATTCATTCCAATGAATGTTATATTCACTTCAACCTGTTTCATATTCATTTCAATGGGTGTTATGTTTATTTCAACGTGTGTCATATTTATTTCAACGTGAGTCATATTTATTTCAATGGGTGTCATATTCATTCCATTGCATGTCCTATTCACTTCAACATGTGTCATATTCATTTCAATGGGTGTCATATTTATTTCAATGTGTGTCATATTCATTTCAATGGGTATCATATTTATTTCACCGTGTGTCATATCTATTTCAACGTGTGTCATATTTATTTCAATGGGTGTCATATTCATTCCATTGCATGTCCTATTCACTTCAACGTGTGTCATATTCATTTCAGTGGTTGTCATATTCATTCCAATGCGTGTCCTATTCACTTCAACGTGTTTTATAGTCATTTCAATGGGTGTTATATTTATTTCAACGTGAGTCATATTTATTTCAACGCGTGTCATATTTATTTCAATGCGTCTCATATTCATTTCAATGGGTGTCATATTTATTTCAATGGGTGTTATATTTATTTCAACGTGAGTCATATTTATTTCAACGTGTGTCATATTTATTTCAATGCGTGTCATATTCATTTCAATGGGTGTCATATTTATTTCAACGTGTGTCATATTTATTTCAATGCGTGTCATATTCATTTCAATGGGTATCATATTTATTTCAACGTGTGTCATATCTATTTCAACGTGTGTCATATTTATTTCAATGGGTGTCATATTCATTCCATTGCATTTCCTATTCACTTCAACGTGTGTCATATTAATTTCAGTGGGTGTCATATTCATTCCAATGCGTGTCCTATTCACGTCAACGTGTTTTATATTCATTTCAATGGGTGTTATATTTATTTCAACGTGTGTCATATTTATTTCAATGCGTGTCATATTCATTTCAATGGGTGTCATATTTATTTCAACGTGTGTCATATTCATTTCAATGGGTGTCATATTTATTTCAACGTGTGTCATATTCATTTCAATGGGTGCCATATTCATTCCATTGCATGTCATATTCACTTCAACGTGTGTCATATTAACTTCAATAGGTGTCATATTCATTTCAATGTTTGTCCTATTCATTTCAATGCATGTCTTATTCATTGAATTTCAGTGTATGTCATACTCATTTCAATACATGTCATACTAATTTCAATACATGTTATACTCATTTCGATACGTATTATAGTCATCTCAGTGTATGCCTTACTCATTTCACTGCATGTTGTATTCACTTCAATATGTCACATTTACAAAGGTGTAATTTTGACTTGAATGGCCTCCCATAATGTGGGGTTTACTGCTATGCAGTATTTTATTTTGTTGTTTGTGAAAAGTTTGCATAACACTGTGACACCGTTATAATAAATAAAAATAAAGAAATAATATCTGGCAATGAAACTAAGGATTTGCCATATATGTGTGTCAATTATAAACAAATATGTTTGGTTGATGTAACCGCGAATGTGGAGGCTGGCAGTAGTGTGACACCCGATATCTTACAACTTTATGTTATTGATTAGAAGCATTATAAGAGAATATTCTTATCATTTATTGAAAAACTGGTAACTCCTCTAATAAATCCTAAATAAAATATGAACTTTAGGCAGATTGAAAACATGAACACAAGTATGCCACTGCAGTTGTAACAGTAAAAAATGAAAGAATGAGAGATCTGAGAACTATACTAGGTATTAGCACCCAGGGTGGATGCCATAGCGTATCAGGTTATTTGGATCGTGGGCTGAATCCCACAATCCATGCCTGCATTCCGAGCAACTGCCCTTCCATTTTCCCCCACCTCTCTCTCTCCTTTCCCCTCCTTTCATGCCCTCCCTCTACCTTCTGTCTCCATCCCTAGACCCCCACCCTCCTACCCCACTTACTTTGTTCCTCTGGCCATCACCGCCACCATATCCTTGCTCGCTATAGAAATGGAAGAGGACTCTGCATGGAGCCCCACTTTCCATCTCCACAGCAGCCATCTTATCTAAGTATTTTGTTTAAATTAATGGGATGCCATAAGCGCGTCATGTTCAAACACAATACATTGCTGTCAGAACCCAGTGTTTTTCGGATTGAAAACCCAAGATGCTAATAGCAATACAACCCAATTCAGAGGTCAGGATCGGATGGTAACAGCGCCCAGCCCATTATTGAGGACCTTGGGCCTATAACTCTGGCCCCAGACACAATCAGGATGAATTGCTTATGTTTCACTAAACATACAATCAGTGACTTGCAAACCATTTAAAAATGTATATAAAGGATGCATACAGCAGAAGAAAGTGAAACAGAATTGTCATGACATGGATGAACTTTAAATTAAATCAATAATTGGTAGAACGTTTAATATTGTGTTATAGCAAAATTGCAGTACACAGAAACCCATGACAACATTGTTGTGATCTTGCAGACTTTGAAAAACTCTACTGCCACTGCCCTTATGGTCTTTATGATGCACTATAAATCAAAGGAACTACACTGTGTGCACATATACTGATGTCCTGTTTATGTGTATTGGTAATCCTGGATTTATACCAGCAAGTTGTCACAATAGCAAAATAATACCTGTATATAATGTGATGAATCTGATGCGTCATCACTGATTCCCCGATGGTGACCTCCTCCGATGTGGCAAGGGGACAGAAGCCACTACCTTATCCTTTCCCTGGCAGTGGCTATATGAGGGAGTATCACATGGGGGTAAACAACCTCCGAGTAGATGTGATGCTTCACCGGGTGAGACATGGTATCCCCATGTTCTCTTGAAAATAACCCTCCCATATCCAGGACCCTCATTGCCAATTGTGATACGTCCAGTCCTTTTCCCATGAAGAATAGGGAAATCACCCTCTCCAATTCCTCTCATCAATCACCCAGAACTCATTCACCATTTAACACTACTGGAAATGATTATTTAAGTTTTCCAAATCAATTCTCGAAAGGGAACTTCATCTCCCAGAATGACCAAAGTACTGCGACGAATAAGAGGAATTGAGCAGTACAGAGTGAGCGACGCTACACGCCCAGCACGCACTCTGGTGCTTTGCTCACATACACCTGTGCCCGGGAAGTTTAAAAGGCAACTGAAGCAGGGAATAAGAGTCTGATGCTGGTGGGAGAGTGTTGTGTATCTCTGTGCTGGTGAAGAAACCGAAAGACAATTATCGGCATGGTGGAGCCAAGCAGCTCACCAATGAAGAAGGAAGAGGACGCACGATGAAGAAAACACTGTGGGAATGCCAGGAGCTATTGAGAGACTCCTGGGCATTGGCAGGTGACAGATAGCATTGCTTTACTAGTCGGAACCTGGAGAGAAGCAGACGTGTGAAGAGGAAGCCGCGAGAGACGAAGGAACCAAAAGGAAGCAGTCACGAGAAGGAAGCAGAAGGATACATTTCTCTGGTTGACTGTGGGAGAAATGAAAGACACCAACAACAGTCAGTGAGTCCACCCAGAGGAAGTGGGGACTCTGGGGCATGTCGGTGGCAACGCCAAGTGAAATTAATTAAAGCACAAGGACTTGAGAGAGAAAGAACAAATTAATGTTATGTAAAAAGGGGGATTAAGCAACAAACAAACCCCTTTCAAGTAAAACGATATATGTTACGTAGATATGGGGAAAAACCAAACCAGATACTATATCGGGAGTACAGATTGACAAACAATGTATACATGCAAATTTGGAAAAGGGCAAAAGCCCTGTGTGAAAAGCAGAAATCCTGGTAAGAGAATATACCAGGCAATTACAAGTGTGTGAACATCAGAAGTCCTGGCAAGAGAATACACTAGGCAATTACAAGTGTGTAAATACAAGAAGCCCTGGCAGGAGAGTATACCAGGTAATCACCAGTCTGTGTGAAACAAGAAGTCCTGCCAGGAGGGTATACCAGGCAACTACAGGTGAGTTAAAGCAAGAAGCCCTAGCAAAGGAGTATACCAGGCAACGATAACTGTATGATATAAAGAGATCCTGAGGGGGAATATCAGGACTAGAGAAGAGATATGTGAACCAAGAGAGGAGAAATAAAAGTCTGACAGAAAAGCATACCATGTGCTCTGAAAATAACATTGCCAAGTCAAACAAGTGTGTACGTTAATTGTTGTGAGCCTAGAAAGCCACAAGGAACTGTTGTATGCAAAACCTCAGAGTAAAGAGGAATCCGGGAGAAGGGAACCAACATCTGGAACAAGGATTTCTCTCCTGGAAGAACTTTTATGTTGGAGCCATGTATTGTTCTTTTGTGAACACTTTTCGAAACCTCCCACGGTTGAAGACATTTCCCCTTTCACCTTAGAGTTTAGTGTTAGTATCAGGGTCAGAATGGAAGTTTGGATTCAGGACAGTGTTGGTTTTGACAGCCTGACACAGACAGATCCTTAGTTTTGGTTTAGGTAGGGAAATTCCTCTTAGAGCAGGGTCAGAGAGGCCTTAACCCAACCCTTTTACTTTCAATAAAAGTCTTTAACCAAAATGATAGCTAACTTTTGTCTCAGTTAACACAAGCTGGGGGACCCTCATGTTGAGAAACTCAGCAACAGAGGTTCCGATCCATCAGTAGCTACGGAACATTCTATTGGGTTTGATTTATGTTGTAGCAGGGGAGACTTGATACAACCTGGTGACTGAGCTTTAATACCAAATGATTCGGTCCTAATACCCCCACTCGGAACGTACATTAGACTTGCCTCTAAATCAGGCCTACCCTGACAATATGGCCTAGACGTGTTAGCAGGCATCATAGAACCTGATTATAGAGGAGACATCAAAGTCTTGTTTCAAAATAGCAGCAAGGAGGCATATCAAGTAAAGGCAGGAGAAAACAATAGCACATGGGATTCTAAAGAGGGCTCTATTTCCCAATAAAAAGGAAATTAAGGACTCTGATAAGACCAAGACGGGAAGCAAAGGCTTTGGAGATGCAGACGTAGATACCCCCACTACATCAGATGTACTTCCACCTAGAACCCTTGGAGAAAAAGCTGAAATTATTCTGGACTTGGCATTTAACCAAAAGAATGATACTTTACTTGCAGACCCCTTCCTTCAGGTGTTGCCCGAGGAGTTTGGCAGAGAGAAAGGGGGGGCATTTTTTTCCTGAAATCTCTAGCTACTATATAGAAGAGACATTGGTCCTGCTGGTACTCATAGGTTACAAACAAATAATGGTTCCTGAGAGTCACATGAAAATAGTGTTAGAGATTGCTCACTCGCATCTGACAGGTGGTCACTTAGGAACAGCTGAAACCTAAGCCCAAATATTAAGCCAATTTTATTGGCATGGGATCTATGCCGATGTGAAAAACATTGTGCTTACTTGTGCCTTATGCCAGAACACTAGTTTTTAACTGCCATCCAGCCTCATTGCAACCCTTACCCATCATTGATGTGCCCTTTTCACGGATTGGCATGGATATAGTTGAGCCTTCAATCATCAAAGCTAGGCAAACAATATTTATTGGTAATAGTGGATTATGCGACTCGCTATCTCAAGGCATTCCCTTAATGCGATAACACGAGCCAAGAAATTCTTAAACATTTAGTTCCCTAGTTTTCACGAGTTGTGCTCCAGGATTAAATCTTAACGGATTAGGGGACTACCCTTATGAGTAAACTAATGTCAGAGGTAAATTAATTCTACACATGAAAGCACTGAGAACTTCCATTTATCTCCCATAGACTGACAGACATACGAAACGATTCAATAAGTCTCTAAAACATATCTTGAAGAAGTTAGTTGAAGCTGACGGTAAAAATTGGGATGTCATAACACCTTTGGGCCCTTTTCGCAGAGATCCACAGGATGTCCTCGACACGTTATGGGAGACTTGGGAAGAGCGGGAGAAAGCCATCTTACCCTTTTCCCAAATAGCCCAATGATTAAAAGAACACTTGACTACGGTCACGACAATAGTTCCAAGAACAGCAGAAAGGTAACCATGATAGGAAGGCTTTGCTTAAATCCATTTCCACTGGACAGAAGGTCTTATTACTTCTTCCTTCATCTGATAATAAGATATTGTTTAATTGGCATGGTCCCTAGGAAGTAATAGAACCAACAGGACCATATGATTACCGTATCACAACCAAAGAATTAAGACCCATATCCATCACATAAATCTCAAGGCGTGGAGGGAAAATGCTGCTGAAGATACCCCCTTAGTACTGATTAGTCTGTTTTCCGATGAGTCAAATCAAACCAACCTGACTCCTTCCAACCTGCCTCAGAATCATAAAGAAGACCTGTTAAACCTCCTAGAAAAATTCCCTGAGGTCTTTAGAATAGAGCCAGGATGAGTTAAGGGGGTGTTTCATTATATCAGTACACCCCTAGGGGAAGGTGGTACATTTAAAGCCCCACCGGATAGGCGAGTCTAGAAACAATTTCACCATAGAAGAGGTGGAAATCATGCTGAGAGCCGATATCACCAAACTGCCTCAAGCTCTTGGTCCTCTCCAATAGCACTTGTTGCCAAGTAAAATCAGTCGTAGAGATTCTGTATTGATTTTAGGAAGGTCTACGCATCGTTCCAATTCGACAGTTACCCTATGGGAAGTATAGGCAATCTGATTGATCGATTGGGAACTGCTGTTTTCCTCTCCATGACTGATCTGACAAAGGGATAGTAGTATGTCTCTATTAATCCAGAGGACAAGGAGAAAACAGCATTTCCCACCCCCATTGGACTCTTTCAGTGCAAGCTATTACCTTTTGGACTACACAGCACCCTGGCCATCTTATAGAGATTAATGGACCAAGTATTCAGTCATTAAACATCTTTCTGTATCTTTCTGTGGAGCGTAGATTGATGATGATATTCACAGTTGGACAAGAAGGAACATTTAAATCACATTAACCTTAGTTACCAGGACCTTGAGAAAAAACAGGCTCACAGCAAATCCAAAGAAGTTTCACTGGGCAAATTAGGCAGTCATTCTTTGTTGGCTATGAGCTAGTTCAACCCCAGAATGAGAAAGTAAAAGCAGTCAAGGAAACCGCGATACCCAAAACAAAGAAAGATCTAAGGGCCTTTTTGGGTTTAGTGGGATATCATAGGCGATTCATCACCAGTTATTCGTCCATCACATCTTGCCTCACTGGTGAACTCAAAAATGCAGAGCCCCAAAACTTAAAGTGGAAATAGAAGGATCAACTGTGTTTTCATAAACTAAAGCACATTTTGTGTAGGGAACCCGTGTTGAAGGTGTCAACTTTAAACAGGGAGTTTATTTCACAGACGGATGCTTTACACGTTGGGTTAGGAGCAGTTCTTTCACAAGATGATGATGGTATTGAACACCCTATTCCATACATCAGTTGAATGCTGTTTCCCAGGGAAAATAACTATGCCATTATTGAATTGGAGGCCTTGGCAATAAAGTGGGTGATAAACTACCTTAAATACTTCCTTAATGGTAGAAAGTTTAGATTGGTCTCAGATCATGCTCCATTGACATGGATGAGCCTCTGCAAGGATACCAGCGCATGGTTCACACGCTGGTTCTTGGACCTTCAGCCCTATTGTTTCAGGGTAGACCATAGAAAAGGAAGAGAACAGGGTCATGTAGACTTCCTTTCCCATTTTCCAATAGATGCTGAGAGAACCAGCAGCATTAGTGGAAGGGTATGTGATGAATCCGATGGAGTGTGAAACTAGTGTGAAACTTCGAAGAGCAAAGAGGAATCCAGGAGAAGGGAATCACCCTCTGGAACAAGGATCTTTGTCCTGGAAGAAAATGTATGTTGGAGCCATTTATTCTTCTTTTGTGAGCACTTTTCTCAACCTCCCCAGGTTAAAGACATTTCCGCTTTCACCTTAGAGTTTAGTTTCAGTGTGAGGATCAAAATAGAACTTTGGACACAAGGCAGTATTGGTTTTGACTCCTGACACAGACAGAAAGTTTTGGTTTAGGTAAGAAAATTCCTCTAAGAGCAGGGTCAGAGAGCCCTTTTCCCAACCTGTTTATTTTCAATGAAATTCTTTAACCAAAAAACATGGCTAACTTGTGTCTGAGTTTCATTCCTGACTCCTCACAATAAGCACAAAGTACAAAATGACCCCAGAAATTGCCAGATCCTTGCTATGTTGGATGCACCAGTGAAGGTATTCTTACATGTATTATTAACAGAATTCGGTGACTTGGTGGATTCATGTGAAATAATGCTGTTCAACTAAACTGGTTTTAGAAAATGCTCAATAACATGAACACATAGCATGGCACTTTTCACTGTTATCGAGCAGGCTAACACACTTGTAACGATCCATTATACATTGGGCCTCATTACAAGTATGGAGGTAGCCATGCCGCTTTTAGCGGCATGGCTACCCCCATACCGGGTACCCGGTCCGGGTTCCCGGAATGGGGAAGTACTGGGCCATTCCGACCTTGGAGGGCCTGGTAATTCCCCTTCCCAGGGACCCGGACCCGGTACATCCCTATTCCCATTCGAGCCCCCATAGGGCTCAATGGGAATGGGGAGGATGCAAACAACGGGCCCGTTAATGACGGGCCAGTTGTTTGCATCCTGGTCTGCTCGTGGGACCCGCTAAGGACGCCCGGTAAAACTAGGCGTCCTTAGCGGGTCCCGCGAGGAGACCTCGTAATGGGGCAGAAGAGGGCTTACGGGGCCGGCATCTATACCGGCCCTGTTATCCCTCTACCGCATACCTCGTAATGAGGCCCATTGTTTCTACATATTTTAGTGCTTCCTTTGATTCTTTTAACCATAGCCTACATTTGTAACTATGGGGTATACCTAAGTGTTTCTTAAAAATGATTATAGCACTGCATGAAGCTACTGCAGTATAGTTGCTGTACAACTGGACACATTTGGTACTCTAAGTAATACGATTAATGCGTGCACTGTTAAAGACAAAAAGGTATGAATTAGCTCCAATGCTTTTTAATCACTTTCTGGGAGATCTTCCACTTGCCCTTATGACTGATACAGTCTTTCCCCCAAGCTCTGGCCAAGTGAAATACACTGGTGAGATACGCTGATTGTCTTTTGAACAGCAAACTTAACGGTTTGCCTATGCAAGCTGACCTCTTTTTGTCACATAATAGTAATCAGGGACTATTCATTAACATCACAAAAACTAAAATATGTATGTCATGTGGTCCCTGTAACAAGAAAACATGTAACTAGATACTTGATGATTTAGCTCTAGTGCCAAAGTACACTTATCTAGCAGTTGTCATTGACAAAAAGCTTACTTGGAAATACCATGCTGTGTGTGTTAACTTTTCAAATGTGGAACATTTAGCCATTATTACATTATTTTCATTGAAATATTGTTTATAGTCTAACACCACTGATAGATATTTAAAACTAAGTAAACGGCCATTATTTTTTACTAAACCTGATCACAGCACCGTCTACACCCCAACCACAGTAGTGGCAATATTGGCGGCATGTAGTGCCAAGCGTCTGGGAAGCACACAAACAGAAAGTGCCAGTTGTGTTTGGGAAGGTGAGCTTGTGTGCGCCGGCGCCTGCCTTTGCCTTTTCTTTGAAGTTGAGAAAAGCAGCACTTCTGTCGGGTTACACAGCCTGTATAGTTCAACACAAGTTTGCCTGATAACATTGTAACATGACCATTGCATTGTGCTCCATGACAAAGCAATAAAACATAGCAGTTTCGCTCGATTCAGTCTTCTAGTCAGTCTAGTGTACAATCAAAGGAACTGAAAGCACATGCCTGGAAACTTACTGTGAGTAAGCACTGGCATTACTGTGGTGCTGCCCCTTTAAGGGTTCAGCACGTTGCGGAGTGACTTTGCACTATAAATAAATGGAGCGTTTCTGGCCACGGCAGAGTGACCGGGGAGCCCGAACTGCATACTACGATCTCTGTGTGGGTCTGTAGCAGGAGGGGGCTCACTGCATCAACTATGGCCTTGACTGACCCACAATAATTAATATTAACCTCAGCAAAGGAAATGCCATTGCTGGTGTGATTATCCAGTTACTCCAGGATACACAGATCAAAGCCAAGAACTGGGAGTTGCCATTGGAGGTTATGTACGTTATGTATGTTTAGCCTAACTGCTGCACTTTCATCATCAATCCACTTTGGTTAAAGTGTGAGGGACTAGTGTTTGGTGTGGCCACATTTGGCTACGTCCGCAGGACTTCTCGTTGTGCTCTCTGCTACTTCGTTGGTGAAAGTGTTGGTGAAAATGCAAGTTTACGGCTTGGAACAGCCATTCAACGCTGCAGTTCAATGCTGTCTGCTGGCCCTTTAACAAAGGAGGAGGACCTACCACATTAAACCTGGCACACGCACGAAGTGTGAGGGACAAATGTTTGATGAGCGTTGAAGGGATGGAAGAGGAGTGGGCTGCCCCCCTGCAATACCCTCTCCCACCCACCCTCCCTCACACATTGGAACGAAGAATGGCTCCCTCTGCTGCTTCAGAAATACACAACAGTGAGCCATTGCAGCTGCTTTCTTCCTTTTTCTTTCCCTCTGATAAACAATGTTCACAAACTATTGTGTCAATTTGCTAGAAGATTGTCCAGTAGCATTTACCTAGTCTAACAACCACTACGGGCTTGATCTATCTCAGTGAGGATATTAGCTGGACCTCTGTGTTTCTAGGGACCAGGAAAAGATGCCGGGCAAATAACGCTCTAGGGCAAGCAATTATAACCTGAGGAAAAATGCACCTTATAAGAAGGGCTTGGTGGCCACTGCCACCAGAACTAAAGCAAGCAAAACAAGCTCCTAAGTTACCAGCTCGCCTCGCAGAAAGGGTGGGAGAACAGAGAAACCGTCTGGTACTATTAAATCCTTCTTCCAGGTTGAACCAGCAGCGGTACTTTCAACGGCCCCACATCATGAAGGTATAATTTCACTACCTCCGGTGCTTCTATCTCCACCCAAAAATAGAAGTAATATCACAGATTCATCTTTTGCAGCTTTTGACAACAACAACTCGCTGCTCGCTCTGTGCTATTCTTTGTGGGATTCTTTGGGAACAGACAAATTGCCAAACGTTTACAGGTCAGCTAACGAAATAACGCATACACCTGAAATAGATATGGCAGACTTATTGGAAGTGGCGCCTACTCCAAAATCGCCTCCCAAACCTACCCAAAGACTGTACATCACCCCAAACGTGTTGCCCACAGAGGAAGAAGCAAGCAATTCTATTCCTGGACAGGACATTGCAACTGCCCCAACCCAATACAAGCTCAATTGACGGTGATCCAGTTTGCCATGAAAGTCCTACTTCAACTTAGTGGAAAAAATCCTTGCTAAACTTATCCTTTCTCCCTTTTCCTATCTCCTTGCCTCCTCCCCTTACTTTCTTCTATGCACTTACTCTATCAGAATTGTCCCTGGAACAAGTATGATAGCAACCTTGTTCTTCTCCTCTGCCCTCCCCTTACTTGTCCCCCCTCCAGCACTATCTGAAATGTCGTCAGACCTAGTATGATAGTCGCTTGTTTGTTCCTCCCCTCCCTTTCTGCACCCCCGCCCTCACCTTTAGTTTTCTCCAGCTCTACCAGAAATGTTGTCAGGCCTAGTACGGTAGTCGCCTGTCTGTTTCCATTTCCTTCCCACTCTCCCCCTCCCTTCCTTATCTATGTCTTAGCTCTTGCACTGTCTGAAATGTCATCATGCCGAGTACAATAGTTAATTTCACATCCTTACTCTCCATGGCCTGTAAGAATGTAATTGTAGTTTCCGTTGTTCCCGCTCTTGCCTTTGAAGTGCTTTGAAACACATTGTGTATAGGCGCTATATAAATAAACTATCATATCACAAATCCCAGCAAAAATACTAAGTGAGGACCCAGATAAAGAGCTTGATGTTCTGATTGACTCAATCCAATTTAACAGAGGACATCAATCTCAAGAACCAAATTCTGTTCCTCTGGATCCTCCAGTGGATACCAGCCTTGAATGTATTGGAAGCATCGATAAAGCGAGCAATACATCAACAATGTGTTGCTTTATTGCTTTGATTCAACAAAATAGCCATAAAAGCAGTTCACAGACAGCAAACATACCCACATCAATAACAGCATCACAATCACTTAGCTCATTGGTCACTTCCACTGAAATTACAAGAAATGACAGCCCCTACAGATAGGTATCTTTACCCCGTAGCATTATTCAGCAACTTAGCCTTTCTCATGTACATTTTTCTTGCCCAGCTCAAGTAACTTATGGTGGCGAGAACGGCCTCTGCATCAGCAGCGTCCAAACATATTGTCATAGCAACAGCTAAGGACCCGCAGGCGTGACTGAGGAACAGAGTCTTCAGGAAGCGCTTACTCAAGGGCTTGGTAGCCGGGCAAAGTAATAAATGGTGTTGCACCGTATCCTCAAGCTCACTGCAAAGAATACATGATGTGGAGAAGGCATTGTTCCATCTATGCCAAAGTACAGCAGTCAGCAAAATTCCAGTGCGGAACTTTAAATATAGAGCCCTTTCCCACCTAGGTGAGACATGATCCAGGTATTCTTCGCAACCCGCCCGTGTCTTTATTAGAAGATATCGGGCGAGCTGCTCTGGGGCCCTGGATATTTCCAAAATATCCTGCCAAGCTTTTTCCCCTGCTACACTCTTGATCACTTCCTTTGAAACTGATGTGATCACTGAGGGATTTGACCAATAATCCTCCAAACCCAGTTAACTTTTCACATGTCCAGCCCACTTTAAAGAGCCGCTCCCCTGCTGAGGCAAAACATCTGTAACTGCCTCTTTGTATTTACGAAGGGGAGGATTGGACCAAAGGCGAGCCCAGTAAAGAGCTGGGCGCAATTTACATATTGTCTCAAGCCCCTCTAATCAAGTTTCCAGAAGCACTGGGATATTCAGGGTGGCAGTGGGCAACCCAAGGATATTTTTCAGAAACCTTGTCTCAGTCACTGCAAGGCCTTGGTGTCCACTTGTCCCCAAAGTTCTGCCCCGTACAATGCTACCTGGCATGCTTGTGCTCTGTAACCAACGAGATCTGCACTGCACCATTCCCATGTTCATTAGTGAATCTGGTGAGGGCCCCACTATATCTGACCAAAGTTAGATTAGCCTTCTCAATCTGCATTTCCCAATTGCATGATGCCATGATTCTCAGACCTAAATAATCGTAGGACTAAACCTGCTCAATTGTACCCCTTGCCCGTGCCACAAAGAGAGATAGGGGCTTCTTCCTGGTGTTAACATTGAAGATTGTGGCCTTATTTTTTTTTATATTCAAAGAGAGCCCATTCCTCTTTGAAAATGACAAAAATCTCCAATTGTTTATGTGCACCAACCGGTGTGAGAGGAGCACAGCATTGTCTGCAAACAACAATGCAGGGAACGTATCACCTGCTAACGAAGGGGCGTCAGTCAGAACAGCCAAGAGCCTCTTCAGGACTTCATTAATAAAAATACAAACAGCATAGGTGCCAGCACACATCTCTACCGCACTCCCTTCTGAATGTCAATGCTGTGAGAAGTGCTTCTGTCTGGGTTCCAGTAGACCACCGCCGAGTTCACCGTATAGAGGCTCGGATTGCTGAGAGCAAGGCAACAGAAATGCCAAGCTCCTCCAGGACCTACCATAAGCGTGCCCAAGGGACCGCATCAAAGGCTGTGCGTAGATCGACAAACACGGCAAAGACGTTAACCTTCCTCAGCACAGAGTATTTTTCACAAATCAATTGCATCAATTTACTTAACCAGGAAGCAGCGCAAACAAATGAAACAACGGAAGAGAATTCAGCTAGAGGCAATAGAATCTCAGACCCATTCAGACCCCGAATTTCAAACAGCCAGTGCGGAACAACCGCAAAATGCAGGGAAATCCAACAAGAAGAACAAAAAGAAGAAGAAAAATGTGCCCGCAAAGGGGGAGATAACAAAATGGATTGCAAAGGCACAGAAGCCAAATGCAGTAGTGGACGAAGATTCTATAATCTGCAATGAGGCTCACGAGCTTGACGGGGTGGAAGACCCAGTACAACCTCCTTATGGCAAGCTGGAAAATCCAGTTAAAATCCCACATCCAACAAAGACCCAATTTTCTCCATAATACAGCAACATCAGAGCAATAGGGACTCCAGTTTACACATCAATAGATGGGAATTCTTGCTACTGACACATAAGATCCTGCCTCTCAGAATACTAGATATTAAAGACTTTGAAGTCTTTGAACCTACCAAATCCACGGTGCAACAAACTAGTAGAATCCATTGTACCACTGTCAAAAACTGCAAAACTGATTAAAAGCCACAAAAACAGGTTTTTGGCCCTGGAATATGAGATTGACCCAATACCGGCCCCTCTCCCAGCTACGAACACCATAAAATTGGGTGCCGACTATCTATGGGAAAAACTGGCATCTGGTAACAGAATGGGTGGAAACGCCCAGACCCCTAATACATTGCAAGATAACATCATGGGCATCCTCAGCTGGTTGATCCAGAACAACTCCTGTAAGCCTATAGTTAACAACTGAAATTGGACAATCTGCTCATGGAACACGAGAGGCTTTGCACATCTCTTGAACACAGAGGGCTCTCTGGACCTGTTGTTGCGAGCAGACATTTTTCTATTACAGGAGTGTTGGATGCTTACAGATTTGTATATTGATGGGTATCAACTGTTCCAAGTATTGGCCAGCAAAGGCCCTAGAGGGCGCTCCTATGGTGGCCTCATAACTGGGGTTAAAAATTCCATCTCGGCCAAAAGAATCATTCTTGACATAACAAATCCCAATATCCTACCTGTAAATATCAGCCTTGCTCAAGATATGGGTAACTTCACCATCATAAACATCTATGACCCCCCCCCCCCCGCCCAGGCCTTTTATGTACCCACAATATTATTGAGAGCACTATAGAAATTTTGTGTAAACTAAATACTGGGAAAACTCCAGAATAATTGGGAGGGACCTCAATGCTAGATGCTGCTGCATTAAGGAACTGAATGAAACATAATTTGTAAGTAGTTTGCCAAAAATGGAGGATTAATGTATGACGGGGAAAGGGAGCCTTTGGCTGGATACTCTCTTAAAATGGGATTTTGATAGATTACTTCTTTTGTAATGAGGAACCCATCTCACAAATAAGGAAATTGTTAGTGGAAGAGAATAGCTTCAGCAATCAATTCACAGTTACACCCACCATTGCGGGCCCTGAAGCCATAGTAGACTACGGAGTTGGCAATGTTGATGTTAACAATGGTGGAAACAGATTGGTCCGAGAAGAACCTTGAGAGTGTTTGTAAATTTGTATCATCTCAAACAGTAGATCAAATGGAGAGCATACTAGGTTTTTCGGCGGACTCCATTGAAACATGGATTAAAGAAACCATGTCTGAGCTGACGACTTTCAAAGGCAGCTATGTTCTACTGAATAAACCGGCTAAGAGGTTATATCATAAGGCAATTCAGAAAGCCAAAAGACACACGAGGCAAGAGATGAAAAGAACTAAGAAGGCCGATCTAGATGTCTTGTCTACTTACAACGCGTGTCGCCTGGAAGAAAATAGATACAATGTATCAAGCACTGGAAATAGTTACACAGAAATGCTCAATGGCAATATCTTTTGAAAGCAGTAACCACGACAGACACAAAAAAGATGTAGAGCCTATTGACTAAGTTCAACTGCCCTAAAACTTTGCTAATAACTAGTTGTATCAGCGAACAAGCTTGCACTGAATTCATAATCAAAGCATTTACTGTACCAAAGGCCACGGCGTAATTCCTGCCCTCACCAAAAGAAGTTTTAAAATAAAATTCGACTTAGTAGACATTGAAATAAACATCCGTAAACTCAAAGACGCTATGGTTCCGGGCCCTAAAGGCCTAGCAAATTGAATCCTGAGAAGATCCCCTGTTTATTGGTCTAGGGTGCTGTTTGCCCTCTTCAACAAAGTATATGAAGAGGGCAGAGTTCCTAGATCTTGGAAAAACTCTCTCCTCATTCCCATCTACAAAAAAGGAGCAAGAACATCCCCCAAAAGCATTAGACTCCTCGCAATGTTAGATGTAACTGGGAAGATATTTGCCTCTATAGTGCTTGATGGGCTAGCTAGATGGGCAAAATCAGCCCAGATGCTTGACAATTTCCAGATGGGCTTTAGGTCACGCTCAGGCACTGGGCGCTGCCTCTGGCTCATCAACAAGCTAACCAGAATGCTAAGACCAAGAGTAACCCCTAGCTCCATATGGCCATGATTGACTTTCGGTCTGCATTTGATACAATTGACCGAAATAGATTGTGGCAAAAACTTGAGGCCTTTAATTGCCCTGCAAACCTCTTATATGCCGTACGTAATCTGCTTGAGGAGACGGTAGGACAGGTCAGGATGGACAGTGGTGGGTCTTTGACACGACCCATACAAACTGAAAGATGTGTAAAACAGGGCTGAGCCTTGGCTCGCCTGCTGTTCAACCTGTACTGGCAGACCTGCCTGAACACCTGCAGCAGGCTGTTAACCATCCACCTAATATTGCTGGTACCCAAGTGAAATGCCTGTTATATGCAGCCAATCTTATCCTGTGTGATCACACCTACGTGGGATTAAAACGTTCCCTAATTGCCCGGTGTAAATATGTAGATAAGAATGGCCTGATGATAAACTTCAAAAAAACGAAATTTATGCACTTTACCTCTAAAAACATGTCCGTACCAAAACAGATGGTAGAAGGTTCTCACATTGAACGGGTGAAACAGTATAAATACATGGGATTAGATATAACGCCCGATTGCGATTATGGAGCAATCATTGCCGAGATGAAACGCAAAGCCATCGCCCTAACAATGGTAACTACAAGGTACATCAAGGAGACCACAAGTTTTACTCTATACGGTATATTGAGCATGCATATGCATAGCTTCTGTGCTGCTATTCTATATGGGTTAGAGCCATTAAGTTTGAAAGATCAGACATGGCTGAAGGCACTCGAGGGAACATTTTGGAGGAATGTTCTGGGATGGCCCCAAGTATACCAATCGAAATAATAAGGATAGAGCTCGGCCTGATATCCCTGGTAGCAAAGTGTTGAAAAGAAGATGTCTTCTATACTTAAAATCTAAACTATCTCCCGTCTGCCCACTCTTGTACCTCCTTGGTTAGGAAAAAAGCGGAGAATGTAAAAACTGTCTCACAGCTTTGTCAAATGAGGTATTTAAATCATAGAATGCAACCCTAATTGGGAAGAAAACTACCATAGTTAGAAGAGTACGTTTGTCGCAAAGCTGGAGTGGTGGGATTGATGTTCTAACTATACCCACTTGTGCTCACTAAAAAGTTTCGGGGAGGGGATGCCTTGCCTGACGCACACTTTTGGGAAACCGCAGGGCTACCTGAAATTGGGCCCCAGCCCGGAATTAAGCACATTTCTGTTCTGTGAATTAACAAACTACCTGTACTATCTATACTGGCACCCGAAGTTTCGGTCCCCAGAGAATCCAGGAATTGCTGACTATGCCTTGTTCCGAGCATACCCGAGATAGCTCGTCATGTTCTGACTGAATGCAGAGAATTTGGCCTATACATGAATCTCCTTGGGCCATATGTAGGAAAATATGATGAGATAAAAAGCAACAGTTTTTGGTCATATTGCCTAGATACGCGGAACAAATCTGTATATATCACACTCTTTCAGGTCTGGAAGTCATTGGTGGCCACGGGGAAGCTTGATAGGCCCACCAACTATGACAGATGAATCTCTAAGGAATGATTAGCATTTCTATGCATATGTGGTTATATCCTATACAGGAAAGAAATGAAACGTTTTTGAAATGACTAAGGTTGAATGTATTTAATGGATGTAAGTTATTTAATGTGTTTCATTTTTTGTAATTATTTTAGTTTTACTATGTGAACGTTTTTTGAACTATACACATAAATAAATACATTTTTTACACAGCTGAAATAGACTGTCAATCCCTGGGTAAAATGGAAAATAAATGCAATTTGTCGCAGTACAAATTAAAATACATTAATACTATTCTTGATATGCCAAATTCAGTCATGTGTTGTGTTAAGGTGGCACATACAACCAATGCAGCATCTCTTAAAGATTCCATTATATTATAGGGACATTGATTAATATTAAATTTTAACTGTATGAATTGGACCATGAACAGAACTGGACAGATTTAGCCACAAGTGCCCAAATATATTATTAAATGGGATGCATACCTACTTCAAATATTATAAAAAGCACCAAAAGTAAATGCAAAAAATAGTCAAAGCAGTTCATCCAGGGGGCGGGGAGGCGCTCAAAAGCCCGACCAAGATGGCCATGGGCTAACGCTGCTCCTTGGAGAATGGGCAAGCCCGTTTGAAATATGCCCGCTGCAGACCGGCATTGTGTACTTTAAACCCAGCCAGGGGTTGTGTCTGCCCTATAGTCCATGCTGTGTGATTTGCAAGAGCTGACGTTGATCCGCTCGCACGAAGTAGTGAGCAGGAAAGTGAGGTGCATTGTGGAGCGGCACGCCATGCAGGGTGTTTGACTCCGCTGAAAGACCACCGGAGGGGATGGCTAAATCCTGCGGGAGACCGCGCTGATCGTCTGGGCAACTGGAGCGGGTGAATGCAGCCTGTGGTGCACCGCTAAGAATGCGATGACAGTGGTATGCAAACCCTCCCCCCTGGGTTCTGCGATAACCCCAGAGTGTTTATGGCGAGCAGCCACTTGCCCATGTATGAGGCCCTGATCTTCTACCTGAAAGGGGAGAGCTACACACCAGATACCAAATCAGCCTACGGTAGCAGCTTGGAGCCCCGTAGAGTGAGAGGATGAACAGAGCGGCTCACTGCGAATCACCTACAGTAATGGCACGGGAAGCGCCTGGGACCTCGCTGAGTAATGTTCCATGAACAGTGTGGAGGAGGGAGCAAGCAGAGGCTGTATACAGACCAGACTGCCTGCGATCTTCATAATTTGTTGCACATGCTGGGTTGTGTGAGCGCTGCTCCCCACTCTTGGAGTGCTGTCAGACTGTGCTAGACAGTGAAAGCACCATTGTGGCTTGGGGAACATCATTCTGAGTGGCAAGTGCTGCGCAGGTGATCACGGCGTGCCTCACACCAGGTTGTGCGGGTGGATTGCAACAGGTCCTCAGCTAAATATGTGGTACATACTTCGACAGCAGCCTCATAAAGGTCTATATTTACATATGCACTTTGAATTGCCCCTTATGATATGATGAACACTAAACCATCCACTCGCTGCTAGGGGACAGCATGGTCAGATGTGAGAATTTCTGATGCTGTGGAGACCTACACCTCCGGCATGCCTGGTTGACATCACACACGAGCACTAACCACTCGGGCTGACCCCTGGAGAGGCCGGTCATGACACACATTGGATCTATTGGCTACAGCAGACACATTGGTGACATCCCTGGTGGGCTATGTCCCAATGGCCATGGGATTCTGAGGCTGAATCTACAAAATCAGATTACAACCACACCTCTGTGCCAGCACGCACATGCTGTTCTCAGAGATGCAAGGAGATTATGGAAGTGTCAGCACAACTCCAGGCCATCCTGGCCAAGATGAAGACAATCAGACAGTGAACACAAGAGACACACAGCATGGTGAAAGAGGTGATGAGGGGACTTAAGGACATTAGGTGCCACCTTGACCTACAAGCCGAACAGACAGTAGATAATGAGAGGCACATATGTCTACTTGAGGACAATCAAAAATCGGCCTCTGCCGACGTGGATGCACTGATTAGAGAGATCCAACGCCTCAGTACCAAAGTAGAAGACCAAGAAAACAGGTCGCGTCGGCGTAACTCAAAATTGGTCGGCGTTCATGAAAATCTGGAAGGTATGAGCATCGAAAGACTTCTATATGGCTTTTTCAGTGACTAATTGAAGCTAGCTGACCCACGTGTCTTCACTATCGAATGTACCCACTCTGCTCCTATTCCTAAACCACAAGCCGGGGAAAGACCCCGGGTCATCACATTTCACCTGCTTATCTTCCAAAGCAAACTATAGGCGCCATACAGATTAATAAAGCCACAGTGCTATTCTTCAATGACTACTCAATGGAAGTATCTAGATGCCGGAGAGTCTTCAATCCAATATTCACATCGCTTTGGGACTCCAACCAACAACACTACCTCAAATTCCGATATGGACCATCCAAATTGACAAACATTGGCACTCTTTTGACGTTCCCAACGAAGCGTGGACATTCTTAAAAGAACGTGATCTAGTCACCGCTGACACCCTCCCTGGCGAGCCCGAGCGTGGCATGACCCACGCCATCGAATCATCGGCACATGAGTTCCATGAGCATTTGTTGGAAGAAGGGTGGAAGGAACCCAAGTGGTCTGGGGCAAATCAGGAGGCACTTGGAGCGGCTGATGACTTGATGGGTCTACGGACATTTTCTGTTGCACCAAATGGACAGAGACGTGGGTGACTGGGACCGCTCAACCTCTGTTGTCCCCTGGTTATAGAATTGCAACTCTTGCGGATCTGATATGATACGCAGGGCGCTGATGGGCTCTTCTGTTGCAAATTGACCTGGCCTGCTCCTCGGGACTCTGCTAATACATTCTTTCTGTGGAAGGGTGGACGCTTTAGACATCACAATCCTTTGGGGGAAGCACACCCATCCACCATGGAACCTTGTGCGGTACAACGATGTGCGGTCATAAACGATGCAGAGCGGTGCATTGCCCAGGCCATGCCTTTCTACCCCTGTTCCCCCCTGTATATTACCACCAGCATGGGGTGGAATGACTGCCATGGGCCTGTGCCGGACCCTGGTGGCTTTTCCCATCTCTCACAGCAATGGATCTTTTTTTTTATTGTGATATTGGTTTAAAAAAACCTTACACAAATATACACACATTGCCATAATTAACACATTTTCTAAAACTCCTGTGTAACAAATGTGTAAAACTAGTTAATATCAATTCATACCACGCACTTACAGTTAATTTTTTTTTTAACATGGATACTGGATTACACTTCAATTAACCCAAGAACTTCCTTTAAAAAATTGTTGAAAGCTAAAATCAATGAAACATTTTCTCCCCACATTAATCTACATCACAGCAAATTCTTTGAGAAATGATTGTCCTTGCATCTCTCAAATGCTTCAATGTTTCAGTCGAAAGGGGATATTCACCAAATCTGCAGTGGGTTAAAGTGTGTTGTGCCTCATGATCTTTCCAATGCTGAATCCTCTCCCCAGTACGAAGCTGGTGAAGCCTAAAGAGGAGATAGGTGTTGTGCACTCTACTACAAGGAAACAGTTGGGGATGGGTACAGGGTAAAAAATTAAATAAAAAAAATAAAAAAACAAGGAAACATATGTAAGTAGCGTGGCAAATTATCTCTCCTGTGGGAGAAATTAGAGTATTCCCTATGCGTGGAATACGCTGCTATCTTTTTGCAGCTAATGGCCCAGTCAAAAGTATAAATTTTTTCTTCACCAACCCAGGGCTATATACAAGATCGTCAGCAGTTGCCCCAAGATCTGCCAAAGTCACCATCATCTGAACTTTGAAAGAATTAATTGAAACAATAGATTCTTCCAACATAATAGAGTTCAGATCTTCATACAAAAATTGGTCGGGGGTTGAAGGATCTTTGCATAGGTTAGCATTTGTCTCCACATAAAACGTGCATTCAGGGAAGACAGGCCAAATACCTCCTTCCACAGTTTCCTCTGTGCAATATCAAGTAGATTCCGTGCATTTACTAAGCAGATATCTAATCCATATAACAGCACAGGCTCTACTTTGGCCCTGTAATAACAGAGAATCAGTAGTAAAGATAACTTACACTTTCTCATGTGCAAGCATTTCATCTGAGATATAAGGGGGAGAAATTTGGAGTCCCTCCACTTGCCAATGGAAGCAGTGTTACTCAAGTTATAGCACAGATATTTCAATGCACCTAGACGTTCCAATTTTTCAGGTCCCAAAACCCATCACCTAGTTTTAGGCTTGGCACTGCTTGAGAACACAATTATCTTAGATTTAGCCCCATTAGGCGGCATATTGTTATCCGTAGAATACTTGTAAAACAACCTCAGCTTCACCTGAAGACCCTGTGCCATCCTAGCGAAAAGAATAAAGTAGTTGGCAAAGGCTTGCCAGTACAACCTGAGTTTTAGATAGGCAGATGATATCCAGGTCTGGATGGTGTACAAGCAGGAGCGGAGGCGAGAGATGTCTTGAGGGCAAGTTACCTTAAGGTACAGCTGCATGTTATCAGCGTACGGGTGGATGGAGATGCTGGGGTCATTTAAGAGGATTCCCCGGGGCTCCATATAAAGGTTGAATATAATGGGTGAGAGAATGGTGAGAGAATGGAGCCCTGCTGTACGCCGCAAGATACTGGTAGGCGTTTGGACATAAACACCCCTATTTGGATGGCTTAGAATCTGTGGGAAAGGTATGAGGAGAACCAGTCAAGGACTTTTCCTGTGAAGCCCATTCTGGTGGTGTGGATCAAGATGAGCGTGGGATGGTCAACCGTGTCGAATGCTGCTGAAAGTTCGAGGAGAATGAGGAGGCAGTAGTCACCTCTCTCCGTAAGATGAAGAGTGTCATCTATCATCTGAAATGTGGCCATTTTTGTGCTACATTTGTGGTGGAAACCTTATTGGTAGTCACGGAGAAGGCCGAGTTGGTGGATTTTCGCCAGAAAATGATTGGCTACAGCCTTTTCAATGAGTTTCCCTATGAAAGGGAGGATTGTGATGGGTCTGTAGTTTTCTATGTCATCAGGATCGAGTGAGGGCTTTTTCAAGAGTGGCGAATCAGCTGTGTTTTTAGAGAGTCCGAGAAGGAGCGAGAGAGTCGTTAAGCAGTGTGTTGAGGGCGCAGCCTTGGAGCTGTTTGATGATGGAGGCTGGGAGGTGATCATCCGAGTAGGCTATGGGTTTGAGGGATGCAAGGGTAATAGAGAGGTCCTTAATGGTGAGAGGGTTGAAGTCTGACCAAGGGGGGAGATCCCAGTGCAGGGTGGGGGGTGGCTCCTTGGATGACTTTGCAGAGTCAATAAAGTCCCTGACTTTGGCAACTTTGTCAAGGAAGAAGCTGTTAATACTATTGCATTTCTCCTGCGAAGCCGGGGCCTCAGGGTCTGGGGTAGGCCAGGTGCAGTGTCTGACAATATTGAAGAGGGTTCTGCTCCTGTTACGGGCACCCTCAATTGCGGTGGCTTAATATGTTGATTTTGTGTCAGTAATCAGCTTTTTTCGCAAGGTTTGCAGGGTTTTGAGTGAAGAGAAATCCTCCGGATGGCGGTGTTCACACCACCATTTTCCACAAGCCTGATTGCTCCTTTGTTGGCCCTGAGGTCAGGAGTGTACCAGAGGGTGGATGGTCTGGCCTTGATCCAGGTTGTTTTTAATGGGCTGTTCATGTTAACCAAGTCAGTGGCAGCAAGAGAGAAGGCTTCAACGAGGTCCAAAGCATGTCTGGTGGAGGGGTCGGTAGCCAGGGCTGGCTCAAAGAGGTCCACAGGGAAGCGTTTGAAGGAGCAGCAGGTGATCTCAGGGCGTTTAGCTTAGGTTAGAGGGATTGCCAGGTGGTCCGACCAATCGAGTGGGATGGGGTCAGCATGAGAGAGGAGAGCCGGAAGGGTGTAGTCGAGGTAGAGCATGTACCCTCCTGTGTGGGTTGGCGAGAGGATGATTTGTTGTAGGGTTGCACGAGTTTGTTAGTGCATAGAGTGGGTTGCGTAGGTGTTTAGAGGGTGGTGTCTCTGAGATGTTGAAGTCCGCAAGGAGGATGTTGTGGCGTGTGCAATTGATGCTTAGGAGATAAGGTTGGTGAGGTCCTCTATGAATGACCCGTTCACTTGGGGCGGGCGTATATGAGGTGGAATGTGATTGAATCCTTGTGCGAGAGGTGGATTCAACATGGCAGGGATTTGAGTGAGGGGTAGGGTGTGGATGGCAGGACCATGCAGGGCCAGTCTGACTTGTGGATGACAGCTACCCTGCCACCTGTCTTTCCTTGCTGGTCAGTATGTTGAATATGTATCCGGTTGGAGGGAGAATGTCGAGTATGTGCTAGGAGTAGGGGGTAAATCATGTTTCCGTTATGAAGATTGCATCATTGTTACTCTCTGTGATTAGATCAGCGATGTCAGCGGCGTGCGCTGTGGCCGACCGGGCGTTTACCAGCATGATGGGATGGGAGCGCATGATATGAGGGTGTTGTTGTGGGGTATGCGGTACAGTGATGAGGATGGATATGGTAGCCACTCATGGCTGCCTAGTGCACATTGGATCACAGGACTTGGAGATCGTGCAGATGGGGTGCAGACAGATGAGACACATTGTGAAGTCTATTAGAGCATTTGAGTGGCAGCGTGGTTGACCCTGGGTCCTGCCAGAACCTAACACGTACAAACAGTTAGTGTCATTGTCCTTGTAGGTCCAAAGCCGAGGATGGTATGGAAGGGAGCCTATGGGCATTGCCTGAAAGGACTGCTTAAGTAGGAAAAAGAGTGGCAAAGAGTGGCAAAACCAGAAGCTTTCCAGTGATTGACAGGTGGCAGAAGACATTATCCCCTTTCCCCAGCTGCAAAGAAAGAGACTGGAAAGCCTGCTTAAGTAGGAAAAAGAGCGGAGGAAAAGAGGGGCAACACCACAAGGTTATCAGTGATTGACAGGCAGTAGGAGACCTAATCCATTTGCCCCAGCTGCAAAGAAGGAGGCTGGAAGGCCTGCTTAAGTAGGAAAAAGAGCGGAGGAAAAGAGGGGCAACACCACAAGCTTATCAGTGATTGACAGGCAGTAGGAGACCTAATCCACTTGCCCCAGCTGCAAAGAAGGAGGCTGTAAGGCCTGATTAAGTAGGAAAAAGAGTGAGAAAAAGAGCGGGAAAACCAAAAGCTTACCAGTGATTGGCAGGTGAGAGGAGACTGAATCTACTTGCCCCGACTGCACTGAAGGAGGCTGCGAGGCCTACTTAAGTAGGAAAAAGAGCAGCAAAACCTGAAGGTTACCAGTGATTGGCAGGTTGGAGGAGATCTCATCTCTGCACCAGCTGCACTGAAGGAGGCTGGAAGGCCTGCTTAAGTAGGTAAAAGAGCGGGAACAAAAGCAGGAAAACTCAAAGCTTACCAGTGATTGGCAGATGGGAGTAGACCAAATCCCCTTGCCCCGCCTACACTGAAGGAGGCTGAAAGGCCTGCTTAAGTAGGAAAAAGAGTGGGGAAAAGAGCGAGGAAACCCAAAGCTAACCAATGATTGGCAGGTGGGAGGAGACCTAATCCCCTTACCCCAACTGCACTGAAGGAGGTTGGAAGGCCTGCTTAAGTAGGAAAAAGTGCAGGAAAAATAGCAGGAAAACCCAAAGCTTATCAGTTATTGGCAGGTGAGAGGAGACCTAATCCCCTTACCCCAACTGCACTGAAGGAAGCTGGAAGGCCTGCTTAAGTGGGAAAAGGAGCAGGAAAACCCAAAGCTTACTGATGATTGCCAGGTGGGAGGAGACCTAATCCCCTAACCCCGACTGCACTGAAGGAGGTTGGAAGGCCTGCTTAAGTAGGAAAAAGTGCAGGAAAAATAGCAGGAAAACCCAAAGCTTATCAGTTATTGGCAGGTGAGAGGAGACCTAATCCCCTTACCCCAACTGCACTGAAGGAAGCTGAAAGACCTGCTTAAGTGGGAAAAAAGAGCAGGAAAACCCAAAGCTAACCAATGATTGGCAGGTGGGAGGAGACCTAATCCCCTTGCCCCGCCTACACTGAAGGAGGCTGAAAGGCCTGCTTAAGTAGGAAAAAGAGTGGGGAAAAGAGCGAGGAAACCCAAAGCTAACCAATGATTGGCAGGTGGGAGGAGACCTAATCCCCTTACCCCAACTGCACTGAAGGAGGTTGGAAGGCCTGCTTAAGTGGGAAAAAGTGCAGGAAAAATAGCAGGAAAACCCAAAGCTTATCAGTTATTGGCAGGTGAGAGGAGACCTAATCCCCTTACCCCAACTGCACTGAAGGAAGCTGGAAGGCCTGCTTAAGTGGGAAAAGGAGCAGGAAAACCCAAAGCTTACTGATGATTGCCAGGTGGGAGGAGACCTAATCCCCTAACCCCAACTGTACTGAAGGAGGTTGGAAGGCCTGCTTAAGTAGGAAAAAGTGCAGGAAAAATAGCAGGAAAACCCAAAGCTTATCAGTTATTGGCAGGTGAGAGGAGACCTAATCCCCTTACCCCAACTGCACTGAAGGAAGCTGAAAGACCTGCTTAAGTGGGAAAAAAGAGCAGGAAAACCCAAAGCTTACCAGTGATTGACAGGTGGGAGGAGACCTAATCCGCTTGCCCCAGCCCTTTGCGGGAGAAAGTGTGGGGCGGTGGGTTCTGTTGGTCATATCCTTTGAACATGCCCCATTGTACCACCTTTTTGGGGCCTTGTGCTGCGTCGCCAGGATAACATTAGAAACTGTGATGCTTCCTCGACACCGATGATGGCGATTTTTGACCTCCATAGTGTGGAATGGCATGTAGACTCATTAACGTGTCCGTTTTTTCATGTCATTCTATTCTCTGCTAGAAAGGTCATTTTGAAAGGATGGAAAGGATGGAAAGGATGGAAATCATGTGTGGCACCTGATAAGCAGAGATGGTAGGGCCTGCTAGCAAAGATGTTTGATCTAGAACAAGCTAATATTAAAAAAAAAATGCTGTCTCAGCCCTGTGCTGATGCGTTTCGTGACATAATGGATATTGTACTGCAGGTAGGCAAGCCCCTCAGTGTCTATGTACTTGTGCCAAGGGGCAAAATGATGGAGGCAGACCCCGGCATACCAATGCACCCACCAAACGAGTGGCAGAGCTATTCATCCACACATAAACTAAGAATGAGGGATGTTTAGGGATGAATGGTTAAGGACATTTGTCGAAAGGTTGACCTTTGTATGTATATACACATAGCTCTCAACTCACACGCTTTTGGTGGGTGTTACCCACCTTGTAAACAGCAGAATCTCGTTTTCAATGGGCCTCTCAGCCGCCAAAAATAAAATCGGTTGTTTTCAGCCGCCTTTGCGACGCAAATGGTTGAGAGCTATGATATCATTCTGTTCAGAGAATATACGCTAGGAGCACAGGTGGGGGGAATGTTGAGGGTGGGGGGTATGTTGTTGATGTTGGTAATGATGATAATTATGATTTGACTGCTGATATGCCCACAGAATTGAAATGCTAGATTGGCGGCTGACATAGCCATAGGATGTGATTTGTAATGCAGAATGTATTATGCCTGATCTCTTTCTTCCACCTTTACGTTGCTCAACATCTTAATACATTTTTTTTAAACCGTTAATCCAAAGTTTTTTGAGGAGCAAAAAGGTGCAAAGTGTGTGTTTACCTTTTTGGCAAACCTTGGATTAACTGTTTTGACAGTTTTTTACATTTACCTTTGGTGCTTTTTAAGGTATATGAAGTAGGTGTGCATCCTACTAAAAATACTTGTAAGAGAGTAGCCTGGCAATTGGAAGATTTAGCTCCCATGTATAGATATGTCATTTTCTAAAATCAGCACTCTTACTGATAAAAAGGCAGACATCCTAGGCTTTACATCAGAAGACGATAGTAGGATACTCAATTTGATCAAAGCTACTGAAAAAACTATAACCACTACGGGTAACAGAGATGACATAGTAGGTCAACTGGAGTTCCTAATTAGAAAATAAATGAATCAAAAACCTCATGCTTCTACTTTGGGAGAATATTATAAAGCGAAACACATATCATATGGTGTGAGGATATCAGTAAAACCCACTCTACACAAACAAAATAAAGAGTTCTTAGAAAAATGGCATAACATTTTGAACACATTTTCTTTGGACCTCATTTTGTGAACTATTGCGAAAATGAGTAAATTAACTGATAAACTTGATCAGGAAATTGATGAACTTAAAAATAATCTTACAAAGTTGTTGAAGATTATTGATCAGAATCTCTCCGGTTATAAAAAGGATTTGGATCAGAGACATTTCGCAGATCACTACAAGAATGATACAGTTCATGCATGGCAGAAGGTATATCATTTAAAAACATCGAAATTCAATTCTAAGAAATGATTTCCTAGTAAAAGATCTGATTCAGAGAGCAGTGCAAGTAGCAGTGAGCCCCCGTCTGACGGTGGATCTGACACTGACACTAGCACGACAAATACTATAGCAAAGTAAGGTACATCCCAGGGAATTACTGATCAAGCAGCAAGTCCTACACCTTTTTTGGAAAAAAGCCACAAGGTGGGGAAAAAGATGCAAACAAATCTGAGATTCAATTTGACCCAGAAACAGACCAAACTACAAGTCTGCCGGTAGGGGCAGTGAACTACCAGCAGGCCTGACGTGCCAGCAGATAAATCACTGAAGCACTGACACTGTTACTAACCGTGCCAGTGATTCAGTGTTCCCATTCCCGTGGAGTCCTATGGGACTTTACGGCAATGGGAACTTACAGTTCTGCCGCCTGTATTATTCCAGTATTACTGGGATATCAGGCGGTGGAAACTGTAAGCAGAGGTTTCGGGTAGCCCGTCTTTGCCACTGGCGGCCTACCGGCAACCTCCTAATGAGGGCAGTGTTTAATATTTCTAATACACTCGGACACAATTTGAACATCATACTACAAAAGGGGCTATAATTTACATCCACTTACTATTCTACCTTATTTAATGAAAAGATAGACTTGTTTAAGAACTAGACACATCCAACTCACTGGAATATACAGAGCTCATACCATAAACAGACTTTTTCATAATATTCCAAACAAGACAATTGGTATATTTAAATCATTAGTCTTGAAGAATTTTACGTCTTCCAATTTAAAAATTATCCAGATAGGACAATTTCACTCATAACAAGAGGCAAGTAGTCAAAAACCTGCTACAAAATCAAGCTATACTATCAAGCCTGCTGACAAATTGGGCTGTACAGTAGTTATGGACAGCGATAAATATGTTGAAGCAGTAACTCATCAACTTAATGATGACACTGCGTATCTGAGATTGAATAATGAGACCACTGAGGCAAACAAAGGTTTGATATATAACACACAGATACCTATGAGTCAGGCACGAGATATAAATAAAATGAACAAACAAACACCTGTAACAATGCCCATGAAATGTAATGGATTGCTGACAAAACACACGTATTTCAAATCAATTACACACAATGATGCCAGTGTTGTATGGACTTTCAAAAATCCACAAGGACGTAAACAATCCTCCTCTCTGCACTATTCCAGCGGGAACAGGGGGTTTAGCAGAACCTCTAGCCATGTACATTGCTATAATCCTTCCGTCTCTGATTCAAGAGAATAGCACTTTCTTGAAGGATATTGGACATTTCATGAGAATATTGGATTCCACAAGGAAATTACAAGAACATTGTCTACTATTTACCATTGATGTAGTCAGCCTATAAATCTCTACCCCACATGAGGGATACATGATATGGAATGCTTTCTTTTGAAACATCTCACACTGGAGGGCTCTCCCCGAAGTTGGGGGGAACGGGGGAAAACAATACGTGCACAGAAAGGATGTTCCCACCAGGAGTGATTTAGAGTTGTCTATTAGTTAGGGCAATTGCTGTCAAAACGTGGTATACCTCGCATACCTCACAGAGGTTATACCCATGCAACACATATGTTGTTTAATCAGTCAAATGCACAGTTAATGTTTCTTTTATATTTCCATTTTCTTGTGTATAATTCATAAATATCACACTAATAATGGCATCACAAAATTCACTGACTCATACAAAGAAGGATACATACATTTATACTAAGATAAACAGTAAAACGCACAGCAAAAAGGGGGAGCTGCACTACCTAAAACATGTACAATAGAAAGAAACAAAGCAACACAAATATGTATTGTCCCGGCAGTCGCCTTGGAAGCAAGACGACACGAAGCAACACAAGTTCGATCCCCGGGTCCGCGCTTAGAAACCTCTGGGTATTTAAGCGCGTTATAAATCCGCAACTAAGAAGAAAAAAAACAATTACGCAACTAAAAAAAAAAAAAACTATTCCTGAACAGCGCTTCGATGCCCACGGGCTGTGTGAGCGCTCTAAAAATGATAAAATAAATAAATAAATACAAGTAATAGTTGTATGTATGAAAAGAAGGGGGGTAACCACTAGGTGTTCCCTATAATAAATAACAGAGACCCACTAGTCCTATTCTAAAGGGGTCCCTACAGGCAGGGTCTACATTTGATTAAACACTATAATTAGTGTATAAGGAGAAGACATTGGGTCACAGATCATTAGACCAATCATATGTTTTGGCAAATATACTTAATGTGTCTGCCTTCTCCAGGACCAAAATAGAATGACCCGTAGCTCCGGGCTAAGAGAGGGGAAATGAACGCATGGTATGTCTCCTGCTAAGAGGTAAACACACTGTCATGTCCAAAGAAACAAATGGCACTATGCGGTCGGAAAAGGAGAGACTGAACGCCCTTGGAAGTACTGCTCGAACCTACAGTCAGGGTATATGCTCCATTGCTATACAGGCTGGCGTTGTCTGAGTGAAAAGCTGCGGCTGCCGATCAAGTGGAAATGAAAGCTGCTTCAGAAACGAAGGCTGCTGCTGTTTGCAGCGTAGTTCCTGGGACCTCAATGGGTTCTGCACCCGCTCCGACATATGCCAATGCATATATGTATTTTTTTTCGACCATTCATGTATTGTCAAACTAAAGGTAGAACCCCTGCAGTGAAATGGTGTTGCTACTTTGACGAAATCTTTAGAATTTGGCATGACCCTGAGAATTTGCTTTTCAATATCTCAATAACATAGACTTGAGAGATTACAATTGACCATAAATGCAGCATCTCCGCAAATACATTTTCTGGATGTACAGATAACCTACTCTTACGATCTAAAACGGTTTATTACGAATATCTATAATAAACGGACCAATAGAAACTGTGCATTAGGAGCAAACACAGTTCATCCCCCTTGGGTTAAACGTCTACCATATAGCCAATTCTTGAGACTCAGGCGTACTATCTGTGAGGAAGATGAATTAAATAAACAATTAAATATCATGGTTAACCGATTTTTGAACCAAGGATATGACAAGACTCCCATTGACTTTACTAAAGGCAAAGTTGTTTTGAAAGACCAGAGACCTTTACTAGAACCTACAGGCAACACGTCACTACCTGATTTATTCTATGTATATACATTTTACAATCAAAGCAGTCAGGGGCAAAAGAACTATCAAGAAACACTGGCCTATTATGAAGACTCACCTCTACATGGTCTATTCTCAAACTTTCCAAAGAAGTCGAAATATTCAACAAGAATTAGTAATTACAGAATGCAGTCATAAAACAACTCGGAACACACTGGCTACCACTAAAAGAGGGATTTATCCATGTTTGCACTGCAGACACTGTAACTCTGTTATAAAAGGTCCATTTAGCTTTCACCCATCTACTGGGAAGAAGGTTAGTTTACACAATTCTGCACCTTTTGACTAACAAGTGGTAATCTATAGCATTCAATGCCCCTGTGGGAATTTTTTTATGTGGGAAAAAGGACCTGTAAAGCAAACATACGATGGATTGAACATCAATCCATGATTAGACAAAACAAACTGTATGTTATGTTATGTTATGTTATAATTATTTTTAGAACGCACAAATGCCCGAAGACACCCTGGCGGTAAGATGTGAACAGAGCCGCCTAACAAACAGAATTAGAACACAAATGTTTTAAGCAGAGTCCGAAAGGCTAGATGATCAACTGTCATTCGCAGCGCCTGAGGAAGGGCATTCCAAACCTTGGCGGCAGCAACCGAGAAAGTGCAGCCGGCAGTACGGGTCCGTCTGAAACAGGAAACCTTAACAAGAGATGTAGAGTGTGAGCGGAGGCACCGCGTTGGAACATAGTGGGGGAATTTGTCTTGAATATGTTCCGGCCCCAGTTCATTAAAGGCCTGGTGCGCCATAAACAAAGATTTAAATAGTATCCTCTTTTCTACCGGAAGCCAATGAAGCTGCCTTAGCAGTGGGGTGATGTGAGCACCAGTCGGGGGCCGAAGTATAGCTCTGGCAGCAGCGCTCTGTAATAGCTGAAGCCGATGAATCACATAGCGATGCTGGGCAAGATACAGTGAATTGCAGTCATCTAAACCACTCAGAACGAGTGCGCCAACAACCGGAGCCCGACATTTTTCCAGCACAAATGGGAGAACTTTCCTAAGTATGCACAATTTAAAATGTCCGCTCTTACATACTGCAGCTATCTGAGCATCCATGGCTAAAGAGGAGGAAATAACAATCCTCAAGTTCTTCACGGATGCCACAGGGACCGGGAGAGGACCAAGGGACACCAGCCAGCAGTCATTGGTCCAAAAAAGAAGAGGCAAGGTAGTACCAACCACCAGCACCTCTGTTTTACTGCCATTTAGTTTCAGCCAGTTTGATGACATCCATTCCTCTACCTCCTGGAGACACATCCTAAACCGACTGGCTGTATTGGCCTGATTAAGGTCAAGGCGGACCTGAATTTGGGTGTCGTCGGCGTAGGAATAGTAGCTGAAACCATGGGAATGGATGAGAGCCAGAAGATGCCTAATATACAGATTAAACAAAATCGGGGAAAGGGCAGATCCCTTTGGGACACCACAGGATAATAAGACAGGGCTGGAAAGAAAGGGAGGGAGCAAGACCGATTGGGAATGGTCGGCAACAAAGGAGACAAACCAGTACAGAACTCTTCCAGACAGCCCGGCAGCAGACAGCCAGGATATCAGGGTGGGATGGTCAACGGTGTCGAAGGCAGCCGACCGATCTAATAAAACGATTGCGCCGACACCCCCCTGGTCCACCAGGCGAGCCAGGTTGTCAAGCACGGAATTCAAGACTAATTCAGATCCCCTTCCAGGCCTGAATCCCACCTGAAATGAGTTAAAGTAAGAAGTGGATTCAAGAAAAGTAGAGAGCAGAGGAGAAACCAGGGCTTCCAATAACTTCATGAGGAACAGGAGTAGAAAAATAGGACGATAGTTAGCTAGCACCTCTGGATCTAGTGAAGGTTTCTTTAATAGAGGAATCACAAGGGCATGTTTAAGTGTGGATGCAATCACACCCTCCATAAAGGAGGCATTTACTGCTGCAGTAATCTGAGAGATGATAGCCCTCGAGTTTTCCTTCAGCAGCGCAAGAGGAATGGGGTCAGTAGCAGAAGCTGATTTCAACCCTTGAATGGACGCATAACATCCCATGTACCTCCCTGCGTGCACACCACTTTGTTGAATATAATCACAATGTGGCATAAATTCAAGTTTGTATTTTGCAGGTAGTTCCCCAAACATAAAAGAGGTGGAATAATGAAACATTGTTATCCCAATTGGAGGCATTCTGGATAGATTTCCCTGATACCTTAATTCTTAAAGGTCTGAATGACTTGAATGTATTCCAGCATTTTTTGTAAATCTAACTTTTGTATTCAGCAAATTGTGTAACATCTTCACTTATATAAATGTCTGATACGTATGGCATGTGCAATTACTAGAGTCCACAAGGAACAGCTTCCCACCTTCACATACAAGGGATCAGAACACATACACAACTATCACTCGTTGATAGTTATGTATGTTTTCTGACCCCTTGTATGTGAAGGTGGGAAGCTGTTCCTTGTGGACTCTTGTATAAGCTATTGTGTATCCGTCCTCCTCCACAAAGCCCCCCAAAAAAGAGGACTTTCCTTACTTTACAGTGTATGTTCCATGTGCAATTACTATACTCACAAACAAATATTATTTTCTGTTTAATATTTATAGAAATAATATTCATATTTGGAATTGTACTGCCTAGTAAATACAAAATTCCACCACAACAAGCAGCGCAACTTTGTTTATGAATTTTAAGCAGTTAATTTGTTAACAACTTTTTTATAGATACAAGTAACTGGCATTTGATTGATTCCACTGTGAGATCTACTTTGACACGAGCATCCATAAATTAAAAAAAGATACACTATTTACACATCCATGAATGTTTCGCTGTTGTCTTCTTTAAAAATGGAAGATAAAATTAGCCTGAGGATGTCGTTGTGCTGCCCCGCAGAACACTGTTCCATCATCGCACTATAGCAGTAATGTGATCACGTCTGTACGTGGACTTGTTCCAGATGCAAACTTGCGCCAAATCAAACGCTACTTACGACTTCGTAATTCATGCAATGATCTGTCTGAATCTTGAAGAAAATATAGATTGTAACCTAGTAAGCCCTGATAAAGGGATTATTCACTATATTGGAACATGATTATACTTTCCGATAAAAATAATACTCAAATGACTTTGCTGCACATATACTCCCTTTCTCCATTTGTTATAGGTAGGATTATTTCCCGCCTTTGCATGACATTTTAGAGATATATAATCACTTAAAACAAAGGTAATTTTAATTGGTGGACTGAGTTATACTGTTTTCAATATGCTTATTTACCATGAAAAAGGCCTTGGATCCCATTATCTTTTCTTTCCAGGGAGGTAAAATATTTTACCCTTTTGATAACAGATGTTTATAGGTACAGGTATTTTCTTTTTTTAAATTCAAATTGGGGAGGAAGGGTATGCTTCTGATCATCTTAAACTGAGCCAATACAATATTTTTCTTATTAAAATATTATATGGTATCCATTACAACTGCCAAAATACCTGATCAAGTTTCCAAGTAAGAGGGTTTGGCTGGATTATATATGATTGAAATTTAAGATATTACCTACCTTAGAATTACTTGGAGCATGGGCTATTCTTACTTTGTTTGGTTGGAAAGGACACGTAGAGTAAGCCTGTCTAATCAGATTGAAAGTGCTAAACACTTGATGTTATTTTGTCCAGTTTTCTACACTTTGTGGATAATGTACATTGCTCTGCCATCTGATATAACAGTGGTTGAGGAAAATAGAATGAATACATATGGAGAATTTGAATGCTGGTTGAAAAAATGATGTTATGCGTCTATAATAGCTTTTTGCACAATATTTTGACTAATGTAGGGTAATGTCAGTAAATGTCAGAATGCCATGTTTTCTGTATTTATTATATTATTATTATTTAGGGTGATATTGTGCTAATTTACAATATTCACATACATTCTGATTTATATTACTCAGTTTCGTTATGTCATTACTAGTGGTATGAAAGGTTATGTTGTAACCGTTATATACTAATAATAAAGCAAGATGTGATCATTTTCTATTACGTTTTGTTAACTTTCATTGGTTTAATTCTACAGATTCTTAACGATGTCTACAATCTAATTTTTAAGCATTCACAATGATAATAGCTGATGGCTTTTTCTGATGCACCCTTTGCGAGAGAGCCCCAATGAAAAGCTGTAGCGCTACTGCAACTATTTGTTCATTTTATTGATTTATTTTTAGGAATTTTGTAAGCTCTTTGCTATTTTTTATAGCGCAAAATAGTTAAATGCAAAGCTTTCACAACAGACATATACATGCAATCATGTTGTTAAAAAAACAATAACAAAGTTAATCGATGCTACAACCAACTTTATAAAACTAATAGCAGCTTTTGCCAACCAAATGTGATTACTTCCTAAAGTACGAGTCCAGGAATTAGGCTTGGTTAGGGAAGACACGTCATACACAATGTGCAAACAGCACTAATGCCTAAACTTCTTAAGAACAGTAAGTACAGTCTATGAACACGTGCTCCAAGGTTTCGATCTTACTAGAGTCTTTGTCAAGCAAACTCATTTTTTCACTATTCAACACTTGCGCATTTGCAACCAAAATTGTATTTGTTTTAAATACATTCAAACAAAACCTCAAGAAATCATTTCTAAGAATTCTACAGGGATACTTGCATAAACAACTTGGAAGCACTAATCACTTTTTTCAAATATCCCCATAGTGTTGAACAGCAGGGACATCATTTGGGGGTAGCCAGGGGTTGCAGTTGTGACCCCTGAGGTCTCCTTTGCCTTCCCTCTCGTCTCCCTTGCTACCCCTACATTTTGTTTCAACGTTTTCCTTTAAATGTAAGCTGCTGGACTGTGGCCAGCGCCATGTGGCTCTTTATTTTCGATGTGGAGATAGAAATTATTCTAGGAAGCCTGAGTATTTTCCTCCAAAAGCTTCCTTCCAATGAAGGCCAGATTTCCAACGGGTGCATAGAAACCCTTCAACACCATGCATTAAGCCCGGGGTGACTTGGATTTATAGAATGTCAGAATTGTCATCAGGGAAAATGTTCAGAATCTCTTGTGGAGCATTCAACCCTGTCCCATTAGAGATCTAAGGTTTGCCTTCAGGGCCAACTGGCGGTGGTGTTCCACCTTGCTGTTACTAATCTGTGCTCCTAGATAGAACACCTCCTTAACCTTGACCAAGGGCTGCTTTTCAGTGTACCATTTGAACTGGGGTCTTTGCTGTGGACCCTGAGGGCCAAATACCACAATGTTGGTTTTGGCTAAATTCAAGGTCATGCCGTTGGAGGACAAATATCCATAAAGGCTATCCAGAGGTCTTTGTAGGCCAATTGGCATTCTATCGAACAAATCAAGGTTGGTCGCATCAAGAAGTCTTAGAAGATGTTGTCCCCCCATTTTAGTAGGGAAAGCATGCATCTTCCTCAGATGAAGCCTGATGTCTGAAAGAAAGAAATTAAACAAAGTTGGGGTCAACGGGCAAGCTTGCTTTAAACCTCCAAACGTATTGATACGAGAGGTTAATAGCCCTTGAGCATTGAGGCGAATTTGGGCACTAGTAGATGTCGCGATCCACACCCCTGACACCCTCAGGTGTAACAGCCCCTGACAGCAGTGGGGCTACAGTCCTTCACAGTGGCCCCAAGGGCCTTAAAACTCCATACTCAGAATACATGGAGTCAGTCCTGGCACCTTCGGCAATAGGTTCATTACCAGGAATAAGGCAAGTACCCATTTGGACCTTAATCCAACATGGACGTCTGTTACACAGCTCAGTTCCTAGAACCGAGCTGTGCAGACTAGTGCTTTGGGTGTGGTCGGTGTAAAGACTGGAGGGGGGGCCTGTACTTCTGCCCTCTATATGGCAGAGGAGAGGCACAGACAGCCCCAGCCAAGATTCTCTATTATTGGTACGTGGTCGAGCAATCATGGCCTAGCTTCTCAGGAGATGATGCAGGCTGGTTCATAAGTACAGTGTAGCCCCCAAGCATCTACAAAGGAATGTCCACACACTGTATTAGTTAAAACACAGTTTTTATATAATTAATATTCAAGGTTATGGACAATATCATGATAACTCACTTTGTACTCGGTTATCTATAATGGCAAATATGCAGTTCTAGGTGGTACCACAATTACTATTAGATCTCTTTAAAGTGCAACAACTATATGGTTAAATGTCACACAAATCAGTTTGTAAGGGAAACCAACAATAGATATAAGAGGAAAGCAGTTGGATAGAATAATTGGCAGAATACTGGCCCTGCTACCTAGAGGCAGTTCTGTGTGGCGATCCCCCCACCTGGGAAACCTGTAGAATAACGATATCACAAACCCAGTCCATATATTGTTCACCAGAGTCTTTCCAATAGTTCCGCAACCCCAAAGTACCTGGCGTTGTACTGTTCCTTGTCGGGAAATCGACGGCCCTTCTTGAGTGCCCTCCCTTTAAGGCAGGAGTCATGGGTCATCCAACGTCCAGCGGAGATCAGGGTGAACTACGGCAGTAAAGTGGCAGCTTCTTTCCTAGCGGTGCTCGTCAACGGGGAAGCATAAACGTCCTGCAAGGAAGAGGCGTGCGGGGCACCTCGATGTCGATAGTTCTGGACCACAAAGAGATTGTGAAGAACTGTGGCCCAGCAAGGGCGTTGACTCATCCGGTGTCTCTACGGTCGTCAGGTGGCCGGAAAACCCACCGGCGGATGCTCCTCGGCGCATCATAGCCCCAACTTTCTCCCGCGGGACAAAGCGGTCGACGGTGCAGGGGAGAGTGTCCTTGGATCAAATGTTACTTAGGCAAAGGGAGCACGGCGGCTCCAGTCTGCGACGGCGGTCGGCGGTGGTGATGAACAACAGTGTCTGGGCGCTGCTTCTTGTGATACCGCGGCGGTCCCTGTCTCCGGTTGTCAGCCTGTCGTACGTCTGTCTACCAGGGAGCTTTGGCAAAGATCAGCTGGTGCACGATGGTCCCTCGTAGCTCGGGAAGAGGGAACCTAACCAGGTCCTCTCCGGCTCAGTCCTTGGAGACAGAGCAGATTTCAGATTGGTGAAGTAGAGCAGCAGCAAGACTTCTCTTCCAGCAGGACTTCAAGGTTAAGCTTCAGTTTCAACTCCAGTTTCTCTTCAGCTTCTGAACACAAATTCCAAGAGTGAGAGGGCCCCAGATATACTAGTTGATCTCCCATTCATTCTGCTGGGTCACACTCAGGCAACCAATCGGTCAGAAGGGCATTCATGCAGGCATGCAGCCAATCAGGTGCATAGTGCATTCAGGCCATTCACTTCTCTCCAGACACTCACAACAAGTTATGTGTATTGGGACAAGTACCCAGCCATTCAACACTCCACACTGCATTCATACCAGTTTCGGGCAGGGCTGTCTCAATCATTGTGTCAAACACCAGAAACCAGACATCCACAACAAGAAGTACATATTCGTCACACTCTCCATTCACCCAGGTCCCACCCACATAGTCACTGGGAAGGCTCCAGCCAATCTGGCCTTGACTTCACAACAACTTCCACCCAACAGCCAGTCAGGGGGAAGGGACAGAGTCAGGGCTTCCCAGGACTTTGGGAAAACAGGGTAATAGGCGATAGAAAGCAAGAGACCACAGGGTCCATCTTGTTCCCTATTAGGAATCAACTGATTCCAATGGCAGGGCCTGGGTATCAGAGCATCTGTCAAATTCAGTATGGGGCTGCCACCAGCCCATACCCTGCTCTGTGGGCCACACTCAGGTGCCCAAAAACATACACTAGGGGCACAGGGTTGTACCCCCACCCATGGGTGCCATAAGGGTAACCCATGTGTCTGTACACCACACCAAAAGAGAGAGCTGCACCCACCGCTAGGAGTCCCACATGAACTCCTGCATGGAAAACACGACAGAACACACAATAAAAACCAGTAAAGGACAAGGATAGGGAGGCCCTGTCCCTCCGATGCATTTCCAGCATCACAGTTGGGTCTTCAGGTGTGGCTGGCTTTATAAGCCACGCCCAAACTGGAATTCATGCTTCGCTTTATTCTGCACTCCTGCAACATAACTCTCATTGTGTCCAGCTCCTGCTCATCTGCTTCTCCCGGCGGCGCAATCCTGAAGCCATCAATCCGAATTCCACTGTCTACCTGGAAGAACAAGAACAGCATTAGCAAGCAAATACATTTACCTGTTAGTAGCAGGTCCTGAATCCATCCAGCGCTTGTTTGCCTCACCCATCTCCGGATTGCACCACAACCTGCAAGGGCGAAGAAGAAACAAGGACAACATTAATAAAACACTGACCTGGGCAAGCAGCGCTTCAATCGATCACCACTCCGGAACATCACCGCACCGCAACCTGCATGAAGAAGGGAAGAGAATACAGGTTAGCAACTAACTCTAAATAAAGAGCGCTGCGCTCCGCGCTTTAACAACTTACCATAGTCTTCTCCATCCGGCACTGCGGCTCCGAAATCGCAATGATCCCTGTGGAAACAAAAAGAGACATTATTACAAATAGCGCAGAGGAGAAAAGTAACACCGAGAAGACACAGAAAGCGATGGGAAGAAAGAGACAGAATAGAGACTGAAAGAGTGACCTGAACACAATAAGCAGAGTCAGAGTCACAGCCGGCCTGGACCCGACACAAGGGCACATGGACCAGTGAAGCAAATGGGTCCTCGGAATGCCCGCATCTATAACACGCCCCTGCACAGCGACGCAGGACGGAGAGCTCAACGCACAAAAAACTAAGGTGAGACATAACCCCAAGGGAGGGGATTTGGATCAGTGGGAGGTGGGAGTCCACCCATCACGGGCCCAGTATCTTAACCCTCCATTCTCCTGTCATAGGCGCTACCCAACGGCTGGCACACAACCAAGCAGAGAGGCGTCCGGGATAGAACACAGCCTTCCATCTAGTATCGTGCGGTGCCCCCGTGGATACCAGGTGAGCGTAACATAGATTGATAGAGGGACTTGATCAACACCAGTAAATCAGGTGGACAGTTCCACACCTCCATTTTAGACCACATCAAATGTCGGTCGATACTGTCAAAGGCCTTTCTTAGATCTATAAAGGCCAAATAAATCTTGCTGTTGTCCTTAAAAGCTTTACCTTTTAAGAGATTTAGCAAAAAAAGATTCAAATCCATTCCAACACCTTTCACAATGCCTGTTTGTCGAGGGTCATCTCTTACCTCACAAGAAATCCATTTCTGCAACTGCCGCAGAAGAAATGCTGCAAAGAATTTTCCAGTGAATCCAACAAGGCAATCAGACGAAAATTCGACTGGTCAGCCCTGCTTCCCTTTTTGTGAATGTGTACGATTATAGCTGATCCCCAAGAACTTGGAATCTCTCCCCTCTTCAAGACTTGATTAATAGGCTCCAAAACAAAGGGTGCCAATGCTTCCGGGAATTCCTTAATCATAGAGTTGGAGACGCCATTTGGTCCCTGCTCCCTAGAAGGATCAGCCTTTTTAATGAGGAGCTCCACGGCAACGATATCCAGCAAGACACGCCATCCAGACATTGAGGTAACCAGGGATAAACAACTTGATCTTTCTTTGAATTCAAATAACTTCCAGTAGAAGGATGTCCATAAGTCTTCAGAGATCACATTGACCAGGTCCGCCGATCGTAAAGACCCGGCTCCATTAATCTTTTTTAGCAAGCCACATAAGCATTAATTCTGCTTCTTTTTTAATAGACTCAGCTTTGTATGAGGCCAACCAAGTCTTGTATTTTTGCTTTCTTTTTTTACTCAGAAGCATTTGTTGTACATCCTGCAATCTATTTATCCGTCTAAGGTCTTTCTGAAGAAGCTTCTTTTCTTGGGTAATTCTTTCGTCATAGAAATGCTTGTTTGTTTGTTTGTTTGTTTATTCACTTATTACGCGCTCCAGACCCAGAGGTAATAGGGTGCAACAGTATGCAAATGCAAATCTTACATAGTTATACAATATACAATGATATGCAAATATAATAGGTGTAGCAGTAGCTACAGAGCACAGTACAGAGTGTAGGAATCTATATAATTACAATCATTTCTAATGTACAAATATACAATTTACAGATGATTCGCTCTGTGGAGCCCTTAGACTCACAGGTAGAGTAGAGACATAAATGGCTGTAACTTACAATGGTAGAAAATGTTCAACTATTCAAATTACAAAATGTTCCACAATCATGTAGCAGTAGACTCACAGGTGGAGCAAATTCCACATGTATATCAAGGTAGTATACCGTTATATAGGGATGGTGGGTGAAAGGCTAGCAAGGGTGGGAGGCTATGGGTCGGTCGAGATAATATGTTTGATAACATTTTTCCTAAAGTGTGGGAAAGGTTGGTCCCTACGCAAGTCTTGAGGAATAGTATTCCATAGTGTCGCTGCCTTTACAGGGAAACTATTAACACTGATGGTGGTGAGCCTATGTCTAGGTATAATCAGACAATTACTATTGCCAGCTCTAGTTTGTCTGGTGGTAATTCTTCTTTGGAATTTATCTGAGAGGTAGCTGGGGGCAGCATTGTTGAGGGCTTTAGAAGTCAAAGACAGCGTCTTGAGCTGAATTTTGTTACCTGTAGATAGCCATTTATGTTGGCGTCTGAGGGATGAAATATGAATTCTTTTATTAGTACCTAGGGCTGCTCTTAAGGCATTATCTTGTAGTATCTGAAGCTTCCGGATAGTAGTTTTATTAGTCCCACTATAGAGGGCATTACAATAGTCAGTTCTGGAGAGTATTAAGGCTCTGGCCAGAATCAGTCAACTACCCTCCGATCGGAAGGGTTTACCTGCTCTTATCAACTTGCAGGTATGAGCCGTGGATGAATTTAGGGATTTTATCTGTTTGTCAAAAGACAGTGTGGAATCGAAATAGAACCCAAGGGTTTTTACCTCCTTGGAGACTTTGATGGTGTTCCCGTCGATATTAAATGAGGCGAACTCCTGTCCTAGTTTTTTAATGTTGGCTAGTGACCCCAAAATCAACAACTCAGTCTTATCATTGTTCAAGCCTAGGCCATGAGTGGCCATCCATGCTTGGGTGATAAGATATACCTTGTTCACCAACTCCGTGTCCTTACTATGATCCCCTGAAAGCAGGAGGAGAATCTGAGTGTCGTCTGCATAATTCGTGTAGGTGACACCCAGAAGGTCCAAATCATCAAACAAAGGCTTGGTGAAAATATTGTAGAGTGTTGGCGAGACACAGGAGCCCTGCGGAACACCGCACAGAATAGGGGTCGGGTCAGCAGCTGCTGATGGGGAGAAAACTCTCATCGTTCTCTCACTCAGGAAGGATTCAATCCATCGGATAGCTTCCTGGGAGAAGTCGGCAGCTGAGTCAAGGTGTCTGCAGAGGATCTTATGATCAACCAGATCAAATGCGGCTGAGAGATCAAGTAAGAGCAGAAGTACTGTCCTCCCTTTGTCTCTCAGCTCGTCTATTTGCGATTTTAAATCTATTAAGGCTGTTTCAATTCCGTGTAGTGGGCGGAAGACAGATTGTCTCTTGCCTAGGAGATTGTGCAGTTCAAGATGTAGTTGAATTTGATTATAGGCAGCTTTGTCCAATATTTTAAGTAGAAATGGAACGGTGGTGATGGGACGGTAATTAGTCGGGATGAGGGGATCTAGTGTCTGTTTCTTGAGGAGAGGGAGCACCCAAGATTGTTTGAGATTGGCCAGGATGGTACCTGTAGCGAAGCAGGCATTGATTAGTTTAGTAATAAATGGAGATAATTCTCTGGCAGCATCTTTTATTAGTTGTGCTGGGCAGATGTCGCGTTTACAGTTGGAAGGCTTCAGTGACAGGATTATTTTTTCTACTTCCAGTATAGTCATTTTAGAAAAATGGAATGTGTTGTTGTGTTCTGTCAGTGATGCGCTAGGCAAAGGGTTTTTTAATGCGTCTTTTTTCTTCTGAATTGTGTTTTGAAGCATGCTAATTTTGTTAGCTAGCGCCTGTTGGATGTCTGCACACCAAGTTTTGTCTTTGGTGCAGATATCAGGTATCGCTAGTGGAGATTCTAATTCTTTCATACTTGAGTTTGATTTTGCAATACGCTCATCATAAGAATTACGTTTGGCTCGGCAAAGTTCCTTCTTGTACTGCGATGAGAGTGAGGTTAGTTTAACTTTATTCTCGTTAGAGGGGCATAATCTCCAATTAGTTTCGCTCTTTCTCTTCAAAGTGCGAAGGTCTTTGTGAGATTGGACTGTTGACATAGATTTTTTGGCATCAAGGTTTAAATTCAAAGAGTAGAGGTAGATAGTTCACATATCCTCCTGTGGCCACCTGCCTCGAAAAGTTTTGCGAAAAGGACTGAATATCTTGTCTTCATAGCCTCAGGTGATTTACACCTTGAGTTATTTCGACATCCGTTGTCCACTTGTCTTGCTTCAGGCTCAGTTCACCAATCCAGGTGAGTTTAAGTAGAGAGTGATTACTCACAGCTTTTTGAATAATCTGAAATTATGTTATCCCTTGAATTAGTGAGCTGGAAACAAATACATAATCCAGGATGCTAGAAGAGTTGCCATTAGACCAAGTAGGTCATGGAGGGCGATCACCATTAGTTTGGCCATTCAAAATATGGAGATCTCCATCATGCATCAAATCCATCCATTCAGATGCTCTCCATTCACTTTTTGATTGTGACATAGCCGACCCTTTACCAATGCATCGCCAGTTTAAGTCGCCCCCCACAATTATTAAGTGGGGGTTACATTTTAGCACCCATTTGTCAATTGAGGAGATAGTTAAGTTTATAAACTTATCAGTATAGATGGCTCTAGTGTTTCAGTATGCATTCAGCAGGAGGCAGTGCTGGGCCTCACCCTTTTCCAGCACCTTGAAAGTAATACCTATGAACTGCAGGAAAGGATTTGGACTATCCAAATCCTCCACCCATAAGATTCTTTCATTTAGTAAAAATGTTAGTAAACCAGACGCAGTAGGTCCTTTTACACCTCCAGGGATGCAGGATATAACAGCCAGATTTCTTGAAGGCAGATTATGTCCAAATCTCCTGATGATAGACAAGTGTCAATAGGTAAATGCGTGTAGCCCCTGGTATTCCAAAAGGCTATTCCCTGTGAGGCCACTCGTTGTTAATTGGTCTTTTGCACTTGAAGTTGAGCACCTCTCTGCACGGTCATCTCGTAAGGTTTGTCCTTAAGGGCTTCTCGTCCCATTGTGAACACCCGTCTTGAAGTCTCGTCATTAATGAATGTGGTTAGCCATGGCAGAGCTCTCCCTGGTTAAAAAAAAAATAAAAATAATAATTCATGTGGTACTAAGAGGTCCTACCATATCGGCAGCCCCGGTAAGAAGCAGGCATCGTCCCATCCACATTGGGGAACCTCTTGGATGCTTCCCAGGGAAGGCTAACTGAGTTCATTTGTTGGTTATAATGTTTTAGCTCGGCTCTCTCATTCTCAATCCGGTGAGGATCATGCCCACAATGCTGATAAACAGGAAATTGTGCCTTCCCAGAGAGAAATCCGTACATTCGAATCCCATCATCAAAAGGAGGTACGCCCTTTTCCAGGAGTGATAACCTAACACAATTAGATCTCAGATGGAGTATCAGCCTGTCTGTAATGTGCTCTTTCTGAAAATCCACAATCGTAATGTCCTCTGACTGCAAGAATCGTAATAGAGGAACATTGTGCAATAATCTGAGCACATTTGCACAGTTCAAGATCAGCCTCTAGATGGGGCAAGCGGTCTGTATTTCGCTTGCTGTAGCTTCCATACAACTCAGTAGATTTAGCTTGCATAGTCATTTTCTGGCTTTTCTCTGCTAGTGTCAAGAATTGACCTGTAGGTTTAGGGGGCGATGTTGAGCAGCTGAGGAAAATGGCTGCCTAGCCAGTGAGCTCCGTCTCTGCCCACCTGAATCCGTTGGACATCGGCGCTAATCCGCACACCCGCCCAACGAAATTGCCATGATTCTTACCCTCTCACTCTCCTTTTTTACGTGGCTGAAATCTGGACAGAAAATGATGCTTGGGGCTGGTGTGACGAACCTCGGGGCCTGCGGCGCGGTGCAGCCTTCTTGCAAACCCTTGCGGAGGTGGCTTGCGGCCACCAGACACACCGTTCTCGCTGTCCCTGGATGGCCGCCGCCCGCGGGCTCCCTTTCGCCGCCTCATCGCATGGCAGCAACATTCCCCCGCAAGTGCCCTGAAGAGCGGGCCTTCGTTTGGTGCACCCCCCCACCCTGCTGCTGGTCCGGCGGCGGCCGGGAGCTCGGGACGGCTGATCGGCTCTGGCTACCGCGGGCCAGGCTGGGGCCCCCCTGCGCCCGTGTGAGGTTGCGGCCTCGCTGTCCTGGCCTCGATCTCCCGGCAGGCGGTGAAGGCTTCCCAATACCGACCGCGAGGCATGGGCGCTGCCCCCCCAGCGGTCCTCTGTGGCTGTGGACCGGCAGCTCCATCTGGGGGCCTACCAGCGCTGCCCCATAGACGCGCCTGGACCGGAGGCTGTGGCCGGGGACCGCTCTCCACTGGCTGGCCGTGCTTCTACGATACATCGGCCCTGGATCTGGACCTGGCCTCGAGGGGCGCGGCCCGACCCCCTGGGGGAGAACGAAGCGCTGTGAAACGCACGGATCCAGCCACCCTGAAGGCTGAAAGGTGGGTGACTGCGACTGGACTGCGACCCTTTGCTCCTCGCTAGCGGAGCCCCCTGCACTCCCCTGCACTGCATCCAGCGTGTGTTCACGGACGCTTGCCCTGCTTCCACCCCAACTCCTGCTGCTTAAGGCACCTCAGCCCTCCACGGGACATCCCCTGGACATTGACTCTCCGACAACCCCTTGGAGTGGCGACATCTCCGTGTGGCTGCCGCCTCATAGGGCTCCAGGTACTGGGCTGCAACTCTTGGGGTGCGGATAAAGGCTGGGTCTCCCCACCCAATCAACCTGCACTGCTGAACACAGTGGCACCTGAAGGAGACCCCTACCTGCCTCACTAGCGGTTCTTTACTCAGCACGCCCAAACCACACTCGGAGTGATACGCATAACACAAGGCTAGCCGGCCCTCCCTGGCTCACCCCTAACTGCAGCTCCGCCACCATTGCCTCGCTACCAGCTGGCTTCTACACCCTGGCTGTACAATACTACGCCTACTGCTCTTGAACGACTCACGTGCCGCAACCACAGTCCTACTACCGCCCTACCATCGAGGATCTATCCTGGGGCCACCACCAGTCCTAGCTAAGCAGGCGCTACCTCCCTCCATTGCAATGCCCAGCAAGACGCGGCCCAACAGTAAAGTAGGCCATGGACAGGTTCACCAAGATAGCACCTAGAGCAGACCAGGCATCGTCCTCTGCGCCACAGGAGGAGGAGGATGAATGCAATCCAGACCCCCCTCAACCAGACCTCTCCACGATGATGGAATCCATGGCAAAAAATGTCGCTGCCTTCCACGAAAAGCTGGACGACATCAACGCAAATGTAGCCTCCCTCAGAGCGAAGATCGATCAACATGGGGCCAGAATCACAGAGGCTGAGCAAAGGAAGGGACCCATGAGGACAACGTCCATAACCTACAAAACACAGTCTCAGAACTTGTCCGGGACATGAAGCAGATCAAAGCTAAGTGTGATGACCCAGAATTGAGGTCTCGGAGAAATAATGTCCGCATAGTGGGGGTTCCCGAATCTGCACTGAAGGGCCGCATGGAACTTGCGGTCGAACAACTCATCAGAGACCTCCTGGACAACCCGACACTCTCACCTTTCTTCACTGTGGAAAGGGCACATCGCTCCCTGGCACCCCGGCCTAAACCTGGGCATTTCCCCAGACCAATAATTGCAAAACTACTGAGTTATAAGGACAGGGACCATATACTCTGATTGGCCAGGGAGAAAGGAGAACTTAGGCTGGATTCACAAGTCATTAGGATTTTCCCGGATTTTTCAGTGGCAGTGCAGGCGGAGAGATGACAATTCAATGGGGTGAAGAAAATGTTGAAAGAGCGGAGAATCGAGTATGCAATGCTTTTCCCTGCTCGCCTCAAATTCACCCACCGCAACAAACATTACTTTTTCACGGTCCCGGATGAAGCCGTCAAGTACATCGATGCGCAGATCCCACTGGCAGATCCTCCTGAGGAACGGATGGAAGACGACTAATATCTGGATCCCCGAACTCCCGTAGTGGATCCCAGTGGCTGTGGTGTAATGACTGTTGGCTTCCTTGTTGGGCTCAAGGCACCCCCCCTCTCTGTCCCGCGGCGGGCCCACCGTGGCTCAGCACCACTGCAGCGAGCGCATAACTTTTTGTAGGGGACGCATTCTGGGCTCATCTCATGGTAACACCACTCACTAGGCCCGAACTCCGCAAAACTGAACATCACTGTGGTACACTGTCCTTGGAGGTGCAAGCTAGGACTTCGCTGCTCTATACCAGGAGGGTCTTTGCCTCGAAATCTAAGTGTTCTAGTATCCTCTCTTTGCAACCGTTTTTCATCAGCTGTTTTCCAGTCCTATATGATATTATTGAAATTGTATCAGTACACGTGGGCAGAACGGCAGCGGCAGCCCCCACTGCAGCTGCAATCCCCTCTGAGTCTAAATGTTTATGTGTTGGCCCCAGTTGGGCGAGTTCCCCTGCGCTGCCGAGTTGGGGTTGGCACGCAGTTGTTCAATGTAAGGGTGGGTATCTACACACTGCTGGTTGGGTCAGGGCGGTGAGGGTGGGGTGTGAAGAAGTTGGGCTGGGTCTAGAGGGTGGCACCCTTATGCTAATACAGCACATACGGCGGGAATCAACGGCAGATGCTCTACTTGGGATGTTCCGTAAGTTGGCAATATGGCGGTCAAAATGATGTCATGGAATGTTCGGGGGCTGACAAATTTCACGAAGTCTCGTAGGATTGCGGCCTATGCTCAAAGGCATGGGGTCAAAGTCCTCCTATTACAGGAGACACACGCTCTGAAACACTTATCGTCCAATATAGCACATACCTGGGGTCTCAATAGATACTATACTCAATACTCCACTCAAGCTAGGGGAGTCCTAACCCTTATCCATAAGTCCTTAAACTTCACACTCCGCACGTCCCACATTGACACTGAAGGCAGATATGTCATTCTACACTGTACCTTAGCTCATGAGGAATGCTTGCTGGTCAACTTATACGTACCCAATACTGACTCCCCTGAGTTTTTTGACAATGTGGCCTCCATTCTAATGAGATATCTAGATATCCCCATCATATGGGGGGGGGGACATGAATCTGGTAATCGATAATGTCCTAGACAGAACAACAACCACTCGCAGAATCACAACGCGGGCGGCCGGGCGACTCCGCATACATACGGACTCTCTAAATTTACACGATATATGGAGGACTCTCCACCCCCACGAAAGGGACTATACTTTCTATTCCACGGTACATGATAGTTCCTCACGTATTGCTCTGTTCCTGCTCTCTGGTGGTTTAGTGGGCAGAGTCTCGGATATCAGGATCCTTGCACGCACGCTATCTGATCATTCCCCTGTGCTACTACAGATCTAGCTTGGTAACACAAGGCCAACACGTCCCGCTTGGCGCTTTAAGTCTGCCGCCTTGGCTGACATTGTATTCAAAGCTGAGGTATTAGCGGACATTGCCACATTCTTTGAAAAAAACAGTGCATCTGACACATCAGAGGGGGTCAGGTGGGAGGCGTTCAAGGTCTACATCAGGGGGATGTGCATCTCTAAGGAAGCGGGTGTCCTGAAAGCTATAAGGCAAGATCTGAATAACTCTGAAACCAAGCTCAAAGCCCTAGAACAGGAATATCTCGCTACTCCATCCCCGGGGATCCTAGCAGGGATCAGAGCTGAGCTGGAACAGTTCGAGTCACATGCCATGAGGAGAGGTGCAATACCATGCTCGTCCTGTCGCCGCCCGTAGATATGGAGAGGGGGACAGACCGGGTAGAACCCTGGCTAGGCTGGTGCGAGCGGAGAGTGGCAAGACTTGGATTGATTGCATTATGGACGAGCAGGGACTGAGGCACTGGTCGGACCAATCCATCCTTGACATATTTGCTAGCTTTTATGCCAATTTATATGGTCCCCAGCCTGGAGACTCAGACTGGGACTTGGAGGACCTACTGGAGAGCATCCCTATGACTCTTATTTCTCAGGACACCAGAGAACGTCTTGAAGCCCCGTTCACTCTGGAGGAGATAGTCCAGGTGATATCTTCCCAAAACAAGGCTCCTGGCCCGGATGGGCTCCCCTCTGAGTTTTACCAGGAGCATGTGGCCACTCTGGCACCAGCGCTACATGGGGTCTGGACCGAGGCGCTTCGATTACACATCCTCCCCCCCTCCTTACGAGAAGCCTTAATAACAGTCCTCCCCAAACCTGGAAAACCCCCGGAGGAGTGCGGGTCTTATAGACCCCTATCCCTCATTAATACTGACATGAAAATCTTTGCCAAGGTAATCGCAAACAGGTTTCTCCCCTTCATGACCCACATGGTTCATCCGGACCAGAGTGGGTTCATTCCCGGTCGGTCCACGGCACTCAACATCCGTCGCCTATTTAATGTGATGGTCAGGATTGATCCGAGCGCGGATGCTGTAGCGGTAACTATAGATGCCCAAAAGGCCTTTGATATGGTCTCATGGCAATACCTGTGGGCTGTACTGGAGAAAATGGGTGTAGACCCAAAAATAGTCTCTTACATAAAGCTCTTATACACGGATCCATTAGCTAGGGTCCTTGTAAACTCTGTTCCCTCCTCCCTCTTCAAGCTACACCGTGGGATGCGCCAGGGCTGCCCATTCTCCCCCCTCCTCTTTGCGCTCGCCATCGAACCCATGGCGGACCATGTTAGAGGGCGTCACATCAATAAAGGCATTCGATTAATTGACACACCGGAAATCATCTCACTTTACGCGGATGACGTGCTCCTATATATCAGAAACCCCTTCACAAATCTGGACCCGATCATCCGCGACATTACTAAAATAGGCACGTACTCCGGTTTTACAATAAACTACTCCAAATCTGAAATGTTCCCTCTTGCCGTAGCAACTCAACAACCAACCTGTGAGTATCCCCTGCGCTGGTCGCCGGAGGGAGTCAAGTATCTCGTGGTTCAGGTGTCACTAACCGAACCGTACCTCCTAAAGGACAATTATGAGGCTGCGGCTCAGCTCATTATTTCCAAGTTCTCCAAGTGGCGCAATTTACCGCTATCCCTGGCGGGCAGACTCTCCCTGATAAAGATGATAGTGGTTCCCAAGCTCCTCTACGTATTCACTAATGTACCAGTCTGGCCCGGGAAGCAATTCTTGAAAAGGCTCCACTCGGAGTGCGGCCAATTTCTCTGGCACTCGGGGTCGGTCCGCAAGAAGTGGCAACACATGACAGTACCATATGATAAAGGGGGGTTCGCGGCCCCAGACCTACGGCTGTACTGGAACACGGCGCAGGCCCAACACGCCTCTCATTGGTACGCATTTCAGAATCCGCCTCCGCATGTAAAACTCGAGAAAATGGTGTGGGGTGGGACCAATATCATGACCCTATTGTTACACCGCACGCTCCGAACAGATGCCCAGGCAGACCCGGTGACCACCACGATCAGGGCTTGGAATGCAATTCTGTATTCTGAACAGGAGCGACACCCGTACTATAAGTGGCTTCCCATGTGGCAATTTCCCGGACTCTCCCCCACACACGACCAGCACCTCTCACGACACTGGAAAAATCTCGGCCACCGAGCCCTGACTGACCTCTTCCCAGATGGTAGATTTATCACCCCTCAAACATGGCGACAAGAACACACTAACTCCCTGCTTGAGATGCTACAGTATTACAGGCTCCGAGCTTCGGTTCGGGCTATGTGGCCCTCATACCCAGACGAGCCCTCAGAATCACCCGAACTTCGATACATAGCAAACTCCGCAGGCTCCAAGGGTGTGTTATCCAATTTGTATAAAATGCAGCTGGGAAAAACAGTGATCGAGTCCCTCAAACCACGTGAGTCGTGGGCTAGGGAGCTTGGAATGGAAATAACCGATGGACTGTGGGGTAAAATATGCGCACATACGCGCATGGTCTCCCTTAGCGCCAGATTCCGCTGCATACAATTCAAGTTCCTCAACAGGCTCTACTACACACCGTATAGAGTAGCGAAATTCACAGGTGCCCTGTCTCATACATGCCCTAAATGCAAATCTTCCGAGGCAGGTCATATGCACATGTTCTGGGCCTGCCCTGCAATCAACACATTCTGGGAGGCTGTGGCGGAGGCGCTCTCCGAAATAATAGATTCCCCGGTGGATATGGACCCACTTGCCCTGTTGTTTGGTATCTGGGAGGGGGAAAATGCAAAGAAAATGTCTACATTTTTGAAAGTGAGCGCCATTGTTGCTAAAAGATGTATATTGCAAAGCTGGAAGCGCCGCAGCCCCCCCACCTTCATGATGTGGCTCAAAGCCCTTACCTGGATATAAATGTGCGAAGAGGAATACATTGGATCCTTGCCACCCACATCACGCCCCAAAAACGTGTGGTCAGAATTCTGCAGCTACCTGAACAATAGAGACGGAGTGGAGTGGAGGTCTACCCCTCCCGTAACACGGCCCACTACGCCATGAAACTGTAATTCTTCTTCCTGTCTGAGCCACTCCAAGACACTAATCGCTCTTTTCCGATGAAGGTGGGCCCAGCCGTGTTGTGCTGCTGTTTGTGTTGCGATTTTGATTGATTACTGCCATGTAACCTGTAATGTGCCTGTCTTAACTTTCTGCCAATAAACAAAGTTAAAAAAAAAAAAAAAAGAATTGAGCTGTAGGTTTAATAGGAAGGAAGTTGAGCAGGTTATATGAGAAACTCAGTGGTTGACCAGAGGGAACATCGTGCTTAGACATCAAAGAATCCCCATGAGCTAAGGGAAGGGCTTGAATGGCCAGTTCAGAAAGAGGGGCCTGAGCCAGCATGATTGTTGGCTCATCCAATGTGGGCTGTTCATCCTCTATGGTATTAGTGGAGTAGTTTAATCATTTGTCCTCTTCAGATTCGGGACATTTATCACTATCGTAGGCAGCCTCATCCAAATATTGGGGTTGAGCCATTAAAGGAAGCAGCTACAAAGGCGTTATTGCACCCAAAGATACAACAATCGGGGGAGGTCAATGGGTGCCACATGGCGTTGGCAGGTTCCTAATAAAGGCCCGGGCCTGATAAGAATTTCTGTTTCTGGGCCTATGCTGACTTTTTGTTTTTTTCCCCTGAAGGCTCTCTTTTGGTGTCATTTGGTTTAGCTTTCTCTTCTTCCTCTTCTGTCCAATAAAAAAGGATGTCAGTTAACTATAGAATTTGCAGACAATTGAATTGTAGGCAGCAACGTTTCATTGATAGGCACAGTCTGGCTTGTTTCCTCAATCACTGCCGTCAGAGCTGTCGACTTTCATGTTCAGGGCCTAACACTGATTCTGACGGCATTGTAAGTAGAGCTAAAGGCATAGTCGTTTTTGTAGCTTTTGATTCCTGCACCACAGCAGATAACTGTGTGATGTCCTTTACATATTGTTAGGCAGAATCCAGTGCAGTTCCCTTAGGGAGCACTACACCAGATTAGGACTACAGGTGAGAGCAATACATCCCCTTTGGTATCAGTCTGTACCACAAAGATTTAGTTGGTAGCTGTGGCTGAGCAGTCAGACTTATCTCAAGAGGGAGATGATCAGTATTCAGGGTTTACACAATAGGTCATACTGTATTATGGAGCCAGGAAACACTGACCAAAGCTTTGTATTAAAAAGAGAATATATATTTATTTTATACACTTCTAAGTCAACACGTAATCACAATTGGTAAAGTAAGTAGAAATTCAGTCAAGGAAAAGTATATACAGCTCCCTATTCAATTGTAGATAAGTTTGCGGTAGAGTGAAAAATGAGCCACAAGTTAAACCGAAATATCTTCGGACACCCCCTAGCAACACTTCCCTGAAGTTTTGTAGACAAGTAATGCACAGTAACACTTTAGTTGAAAGATAAGTGAATGAAAACTGAGCAAAATGGCACTCCACAAGTTAAAATAGTTGGAAGGAAGAGGGGTTTCGAAGATTTAGGTGCATCCACACATTTCTCATTGAAAACCAATCTAGTGAGAGCAGATCTAATAAATCAGCCATAGTCAATAGGCCTGAGCCAGAGTCAGTGGTACAGGAGCAAGAGCTTAGGAGCAAAAAATGTTCTTGTAGCTGCAGTCAAGTCTTTAGTAGAAAAATATCGAAGAGGTAGATGCAAGGCGAAAGACAATGTTAAGAGAGAGGGCGGCCAACCCCACAAGTAGATAAAGGATTTAAAAACCTTTAGGGCTACCATGGAGAAAGGGCGGCCTGGTGGAACAATGTACCTTAAACGTAAAGAAGTGGCTCCTGCGGTGGTGGTTGTTCCTGGTAGTTCATGCAGGTCGAGGGGTCCAGCAGAGGAAGAGAGGCTCTCGTCGTGGAGGAAGGTTCGAGTCGCTGCACCACCCAGGGATGAAACCAGCCGCGGTGCTGCCAAATGAAGTTTAAAAGGTACGCTCCTTTTAATCGCGGTCCGGGTCAATAGCTGCCTGGCTATCCGGTCTCCAAGTGCGGGGCGCTGTCGATTCAACCAAGGCAGGTCCGAGGAAGCGATAGGTGAACTGGTTGACCCCACCAGCTCAAGGGAAGGAGGCTCTTTCGCTGAAGATCTCCTCTCGCCATGTGGAAGAAAAGTGGTGAGACAATCCGGCAGGGCTTCACCGGTGCTGTAGATGCTGAAGATGTCTGTGGCTTCTCTCCCCTTCGGTTCCGTAGTTCCAGTGGCGACGTCTTGCTCTTCCAGTCCTCAGGACCCTGCTTTTATGCAGAAAGAGACCCATTCATACAGCCTAGCTGTCACTCACACAGTGGAGTGGTCTTCTTGGCGGGGGACCCTCCAGCCTATCAGGTTAGAGTGCGACCTGAGTTGCTGCTGCAACTCTGTCCAGGGGTTCTACTCCCCCTCCCAAACAACAGACCCACCCCAGACTCAGAGGCGCCGAAAGGAGGGCTTCTTGGCAGAAGCCCACCAAAAGAGCAAACAAAGGATCCCCGACCTGGGTTAGGAGTTTAAAGTAAGACACGAGAAAGAATTTATATCAAAGTTCTGGCAAATAAAACCTACCGGAGCAAAGTTAATAATAAAATAAACCAGTGGTATGTTAGAGGCTGTTAGTAAAAGTGTTAGCCTCGAACAATGGGAAAATCCCATAGGAAAATTTTTGCGGTCAAATATAAAAGGTAGTAACCACTGCCACTAGCCAGAAACTTTGCAGAGGGGGACTTTAAGGTACCCTCTCGAAAATGAACATAGGGGAAAAACTATTAACCCCTTCCAGTACCTCCATATTAAGATGGGTTGTACTGGTTAAGTTCATAAAACATGACTAGTAAAGTCAATGGGGACTTTACATGCCCTGGGAGACAGTAGTCAGTCCCAGGGTATGGAGTCTATGTTTGGGGGTCGCTACGACACCCCTGTGTCACTGCACGGAGGGTGCTGTGTAACACATGTGTATAAAGATGGTTCCTATGGGTGAGAGAAAAGATCCCATAGGCATTAAACACAAAAATAGCCTAGAACACACATAGCAAAAATGCCTAAGAGTGGGAAAAAGAGTCTCACTCTTAGCAGGTAAAAAGAATCAAACCCTTCAAATCCAGCAAAGCTGCTGGGGGACTCTATAGGTAAGGGAAGTTAGCCATAAAGTGAGAATTCTCCCTAACACATATCAACACAGAAGGCAGTTCCAGAGTAATAACAGACAGACCCTTTTACTTGTTTTGCATCAGTGGCTTCAGATGTAGAAGATCCTGTACAGAGTTCAACAAACATTTCTTATTCGGCCGCTCTAAATCAAGTGCATCTTGAAGCTTCCTGCGGATCACATTAGCACATTCCGACTCTTGATCCACTCTCGATTGCAAAGCCGTGATAAAGGATTCACAGGCCGATTCATGGAATGAATGTGCGCTGAAAAAATCGGCACACGCGTGCGAAAACGTGTGGTTCGTGGTGCTACTGGAAAAATCGCAGTGCAAGTGCGAATATCGCAGGGAAACCAGCGCACATCTATTCATGGAAGTCTGTGCGCAAGTAAAATGTGGGATGTGCATTGAAAAAGTGCGCGGCGCACGCCGGTGCACAGGTCATCTAACTGCGTGCGCTAAGGCCACAGCGAAAGCACACATAGCGCGGCGCACATAACAAAAGTAGGCGGAACACGGGGCGTGACACGCGGAATGGAGAACAACTCGTGAAAATGTGGGCGTCACGGGGGGAAGTACAGGAGGCAAGTGCGCAGAACGCCCACACGCTCGCCTAAAACACATATTCATGGAATCGAATAGGGCAAACCAGCGCACGGGCAAAGACGCGCACAGGCCCATACACGTCCGCCACACGAAAGCAGGCGGTAGCGTCCCTGCACATGAAAAAAATGTGCGCCAAAATGTGCGCTAACAAAAAGCACGTATACACAGCACTGATGAATGTCCCATACTGTGGCCCTCTAGGACAAATGACGTACAAAGGGGTACGCGACAAACACGGACACCCGCTGTGTGAATAATAGCGTATGCGTGTATTCTGTGGGTGCGCGGGAAGTTTTACACGCGATCGGGCCTGGGGGAGCGGGGTATGTGTATTTCAGGGGCTCGCGGGAAGTTTAACACGCGATCGGGCGTGGGGGAGCGGGGTACGTGTATTTCATGGGCTCGCGGGAAGTTTAACACGCGATCAGGCCTGGGGGAGTGGGGTACGTGTTTTTCAGGGGTGCGTGAGAAGTTTCACACGCGATTGGCTTGGGTACGTGTATTTCAGGGGTGCGCGAGAAGTTTCACACGCGATTGGCCTGGATACGTGTATTTCAGGGGTGCGCGAGAAGTTTCACACGCGATTGTCCTGGGTACGTGTATTTCAAGGGTGCGCGAGAAGTTTCACACGCGATTGTCCTTGGTACGTGTATTTCAGGGGTGCGCAAGAAGTTTTACACGCGATTGGCCTGGGTATGTGTATTTCAGGGGTGCGCTAGAAGTTTTACACGCGATTGGCCTGGGTATGTGTATTTCAGGGGTGCGTGAGAAGTTTCCCACGCGATTGGCCTGGGTACGTGTATTTCAGGGGTGCGCGAGAAGTTTCACACGCGATTGGCCTGGGTACGTGTATTTCAGGGGTGCGCGGGTGGTTTTACATGCGATCGGGCCTGGGGGAGCAGGGTACCACTCACCGACTGCCTTGCGTGTAGAAGAACGTGTAGCCAAGACCCACCCGCTGTGAAGTAATAGCGTGTGAACCCCAACGCCTGGAAAACACACGCACCCCACCCCACGAAAAGCACGTACAGAGCAATGGAAATCCACGTGGGATCTTCAAGCCCTGCCAGGGCAACGCAGAACGCCCACACGCTCGCCTAAAACACATATTCATGGAATCGAATAGGGCAAACCAGCGCACGGGCAAAGACGCGCACAGGCCCATACACGTCCGCCACACGAAAGCAGGCGGTAGCGTCCCTGCACATGAAAAAAATGTGCGCCAAAATGTGCGCTAACAAAAAGCACGTATACACAGCACTGATGAATGTCCCATACTGTGGCCCTCTAGGACAAATGACGTACAAAGGGGTACGCGACAAACACGGACACCCGCTGTGTGAATAATAGCGTATGCGTGTATTCTGTGGGTGCGCGGGAAGTTTTACACGCGATCGGGCCTGGGGGAGCGGGGTATGTGTATTTCAGGGGCTCGCGGGAAGTTTAACACGCGATCGGGCGTGGGGGAGCGGGGTACGTGTATTTCATGGGCTCGCGGGAAGTTTAACACGCGATCAGGCCTGGGGGAGTGGGGTACGTGTTTTTCAGGGGTGCGTGAGAAGTTTCACACGCGATTGGCTTGGGTACGTGTATTTCAGGGGAGCGCGAGAAGTTTCACACGCGATTGGCCTGGATACGTGTATTTCAGGGGTGCGCGAGAAGTTTCACACGCGATTGTCCTGGGTACGTGTATTTCAAGGGTGCGCGAGAAGTTTCACACGCGATTGTCCTTGGTACGTGTATTTCAGGGGTGCGCAAGAAGTTTTACACGCGATTGGCCTGGGTATGTGTATTTCAGGGGTGCGCGAGAAGTTTCACACGCGATTGGCCTGGGTACGTGTATTTCAGGGGTGCCCGTTAAGTTTTACACACGATCGGGACTGGGGGAGCGGGTACGTGTATTCCAGGGGCTCGCGGGTGGTTTTACATGCGATCGGGCCTGGGGGAGCAGGGTACCACTCACCGACTGCCTTGCGTGTAGAAGAACGTGTAGCCAAGACCCACCCGCTGTGAAGTAATAGCGTGTGAACCCCAACGCCTGGAAAACACACGCACCGCACCCCACGAAAAGCACGTACAGAGCAATGGAAATCCACGTGGGATCTTCAAGCCCTGCCAGGGCAACGCCCGTGCGCGATACGTCACAGACGCGCTTACGCGCTAAGGGCCTTTGGTCCAATGAAATCGCGTATGCGTGCTGACGCGCTGACGCGCTAAGGGCCTTTCCTCGAATCACACGCTGACGTGTAGAATTTTCACGTGCCAAATCACTCCGTATCAAGCTGGCCACGCGTATGCACACGGAAGACCACGCTCCTGCCCACAAGGCCGAATTACTGCCCCCCAGACCCCCAAGCATGCTCCCACCTGCCATCTGCTGCTGCCTGACTGCCTGCTGCCCACGTGCCCTGCTATTTGCTGCCTGCACATCAGCCAGGGGTGCAGTTGCTGTGACCACCCCTGCTGGAACTGAAGACTCCCGACTGGGATTCCATCGCTCCACAGCCCAGCCCCAGGACCCAGTTGCCCACCCACTCCTGCCTCTGGGGTTGCCATGTCGGGCGCAACACCATCTGGCAGCACTGGCAACCCCCAGCCAGAGAGGCAGAGGGCCACCAGCTTCAGTGTCACCGAAGTTGGTGTCCTGGTGGAGCAAGTTCTGGGGCAGTATGATGCCCTCTTCAGAAGTATGCGCGCCGACAAGGAAGGACGGACCAGGATCTGGACTGACATCGTGACTGCCATCAACGTGGAGGGGGTGGCAGTCCGCGACTACGAACATGTCAAGAAGCGCTGGGATGACTTCAGGGCCAGGACCCTCAACAAGGCCCGGCGCCTCGTGAAGCCAGCGGATGGTAAGGGGCACTGGGGCCACCTGTCGGAACATCAGATGAGGGTCCTGGAACACGTATCCCCAGCGCTCGACGGCCAGGCCCTTGAGAGGCAGACCCGTCTGGAGTCGAGCGGTAAGTGTACATGCATGCTGATTGTAAGCTGTGCGTGTGGTGGTGTGCCTGTAGTGTGCAGGTTGCACATGTGTTATTGGAGGTCCATGTATGGATGTGTATGTACAGGGCCGTGGGGCTAACACATGCAAGTCCTCTCTTGTGTGAGACACATGGATGGTGCATGTGTGTGTAAGCTTGCATGGCAAATGCAGATGTCTGAGCACACATGTTTGAATGACTGTGTATGTAAGTTGTCATGGTTGTGGTGTGACACATGGATGTCGGTTCCAGCTGCATGTATCTGCACCGTGTACATGTGCATGTGTGTGTATCTGACAAGGGTGCAACAGTGATGCAACATGGATGCTTGGGACACTGATATGTAGAAGACTGATTGCCTGATGTGACATGGGTGCAAATCTCATCACTGCGACAGTTGGTGGAGGTGTACACATGCATGTAGGTGTGGTGGCTTGAGTGCATGTCTAGTGCACTTCCTATGTTTCATGTGATGTATGGCTCACCTTTGGCTGCTCATGCTGTTGTATGTGTATGGATGTTGCTGCCTGTTTCCATATGGCTGTGGAATTGCTCATGTGTGTGAGTTGACATGCCATGTGTGTTGGGGATTGTGATGCCATGTCTGAAGTCTGACACTGCCACTCATGTGCAACTGTCATGTGTGTATCAGTCCATTGTACAGTGTCCTGATGCCTGTCTCCTATCTCTCCCTGTCTGCAGCGTCAACTGATGAAGAGGGCGGAGAGGGTGCTGTGGAGCACAGCGGCGGGGATCACACCACCAGCCGGAGACGCAAGGCCTGTCTCCCCTCCCAGGTTGTCATCTTGTCGGGGAGTGAGGAGTCTGGTGCCGCGTCCCAGGCCGCAGCTGCCGGGGGAAGGTCCAAGAGGCGGAGGTCGGAGTTGGACTCCTCGGCAGCAGAAGTGGCAGCTGAGACCCCATAGGGTCCGACGACGGAAGATGGCACGGAGTCATCCAGGTTGGTGGGGGCTTTGGGGGAGGAGGAGGCCGTGCAAGGGACAGAGACGGGGTCTGGAGGTGGGGATTCCACTGGTGCTGGTGGTGCAGCGCAGGGACAGGAGGCAGCACAGACCGCCGCGGAGGTGCCTGTGTGTAATCCTGTCCCTGATCCTGTGACTGCATCATCTCGCACCAGCAGGGATGCCTACGTCCAGACCCGTTTTCAGGGTGGGGATAGCCGCACAACAACTGGCCTTCCTCTCCCTGCAGACATGGCTATCCGGGACCGGGTTGAGCCTGTCCTGAGTGTGGTGGCGACGCGTCAACGGGCCATGCGAGGTGACCTGCGGTCTTTTCATGAGGAGACTTCAGGTCATCTCGTATGGCTCGTTGACCGTGTCAGCCTACTAGGACAGGTCACCCATGCCAGAATCCTCCGTTTACTTGAACTTGCTACGACCCCCTCCTCACCTGAACCCCCTATGCGCCAGTCGTCCTCCGTGCCATCTTCCCACCCATGTATCAGCTGGGTGCCCTGTGTAGCTGCCTCTGACCGTGCGGCCAGGCTGGTGGAGGACACATCCCTGCCACAGTCGGGAGTCGGACGTCCAGCAGGGGTGGCCACCTCGACAACTGCACCCCAGCGGGAGGAGGATGTGCAGGCTGCAGGAGGCAGGGCACAGGCACAGCAGCAGCAGCAACAAGGTGGGAGCCATGATGGCTCGGGGCCTTCGACATCGGAGGGGCAGGCATCGGCCGGAGGGCAGGAGGACCCAGGACGGAAAGTGTCTTCCGTGTGGCAGCGGTTGGGCCACGCCATAGATGCGGAGCGGCAGCGAGCAGAAGAGGCATGGCTCACGATGGTCAGGGCGGAGAACTCCATGCGGAGGGCCCTGAGGCGGGCCGAGTGCCTCGAGGCGATTCGCAGGGACTTGGGGGTCCGGATGTCATCGTCCCTGCGAACACTCAGGGACATGGAAGAGGACTGCCTCCGGGACATAGAGCAGGAGTTCGATGATGCCCTGGCCTGGGACATCCAGAAGTGAGCCGTCAGACTAGCCCGCTGCCCTTGTAAATAGTTCTTTAGTGTTAAGTTTCCTTTCGTTTTTTTCTTTATTTTGGTTGCGCTTGGACAATGCACCACGTTTCTGTATATATTTTTTTAGTAGGTAGGATTTTTGTTAGATTTCATTTCTTCAGTTGGGATCATGGACCCTGGATTGTTCATCTGTATATAGTTCACCATTGGATTCTTCTCTTTATATTTTTTTTTTCTCACCATGGAGCAATGGTTTTCACTATCATTTTTTGCCTTGAATTTGATTTGTTGGACTGTGACTTTGGACACCATTTCTTTTGGATTTCTTTGGATTTTGATTTCTTGTTTTTCATTCTTTCACGGACATGCTGCTTTTTTTTTTATTCCCATTGTTGTTTGATTTTAATTCCATTCATGTTGTGATTAATACATTTTTTTCTTCATACTTCGATGTGTGGTATTATCTCATTGGTTTCATGCATGTCATGATATGGGTTTTGACATTCACTTGCACCCATTGTGTATGTGTGTGTGACAGACATGTGTTCATTTACATACTTGCCATTGGGGTTTTATCATGTAATTGCCTTTTCTATGTGGGTGGATGCAATACTTGGTTGGGTCTTTGTGCTGGGTATGCTGGCCATAAGGGCCATGATTGAGGATCGTCATGACCTGGGGGCAGGGGGACATGAGTGGGACATGAGTGGGGGCCTGCTGGCAGGTGCACCGCACTGCTGGGGGGTGGGGGTGCAAGGGGACATGAGTGGGACATGAGTGGGGGCCTGCTGGCAGGTGCCCCGGACTGCTGGGGGGTGGGGGTGCTGGGAGACATGAGTTGTTGAGCATATTGAAACGTGACATGTGGCTTGGCTGGGGGGCATGCACATGGTGGATGGGCTGCCTGCGGGACATGACCAGGGGTGCAGGGTAGTCCCCTGTGGTGTGGGCTGACTGCAGGGTCCGTGGAGGGGGTAGAGGGGACACCTGGGAGGACCCACACTGCCAATTCACGTGTAGGACTTCCCGCGCACATCTGAAATACACGTACCCAGCCCAATCGCGTGTAGAACTTCCCGCGCACCCCTGAAATACACGTACCCAGGCCAATCGCATGTGTAAACACCCGCGCACCCCTGAAATACATGTACCCAGCCCAATCGCGTGTAGAACTTCCCGAGCACCCCTGAAATACACATACCCAGACCAATCGCATGTAAACCTTCCCGCGCACCCCTGAAATAAACGTACACCGCTCCCCCAGGCCCAATCGCGTGTAAAACTTCTTGCGCACCCCTGAAATACACGTACCCAGGCCAGTCGCGTGTGAGAAAACACCCACGCACCTCTGAAATACACGTACCCAGCCCAATCGCGTGTAGAACTTCCCGCGCACCCCTGAAATACACGTACCCAGGCCAATCGCGTGTGTAAACACCCGCGCACCCCTGAAATACACATACCCAGCCCAATCGTGTGTAGAACTTCCCGCGCACCCCTGAAATACACATGCCCAGACCAATCGCGTGTAAACCTTCCCGCGCACCCCTGAAATACACGTACCCAGCACAATCGCGTGTAAAACTTCACGCGCACCCCTGGAATACACGTACACCGCTCCCCCAGGCCCAATCGCGTGTAAAACTTCTCGCGCACCCTTGAAATACACGTACCCAGGCCAATCCCGTGTGAAAACACCCACGCACCCCTGAAATACACGTACCCAGCCCAATCGCGTGTAGAACTTCCCGCGCACCCCTGAAATACACGTACCCAGGCCAATTGCGTGTTACCGCGAAACCCGTAATACACGTTCCCCGCTTGGCGTTTGCTCTTTGGCAGTCCGGTAAACTGGTCCAGGGTTGGCGCAGCCCTTTGCGCTGGTTTGGGGATTTTGATGGCTTTTCCTTGCGCGAGGGCGTTCTTGGGAGCGAAACTGGCGCTGCTGCAGGGTCGCTGCGCCACGCTGCGCCACGGCTGGTTTTGGATGCGAAAATCCATGAATACGCTGTGCGCGGAAATCGATTTTAGCACACGCGGCTGGCGCAGACATTCGCACGGGCACGCTGTGCGCCAGCCGCGTGCGACACTTTTGTGCGAAATTCCATGAATTACCATGTCAATATAAATAATTGGTCTTTGGCGTTCTCATGTATTGCCTCGTATAGCTTCAAAAACTGTGCCAGCGAGATGATTAGAGCTGACATCATGTTGCAGTGTACATTGAATGAGGTAGACTTAGATCCCTGTTTTGTATGAGCCGAAGGTTTCGGAGGATTGAGGAAGCCACTAGAGAAAGCCCCAGGTCTTTTGAAATGGTAAACAGACCTTGGGGCTCAGACGAGAATTAGATCAGGTACAGTTGGTCTTTCTGCAAAATCCCTGAAGCTGTATTCGTCATGTTGCCAGATTCATCATAATATATTTTCAGTGCCTTTTTAGTCAGACATTGGTCATTAAGGTCTTCCTGGTGTGCCGACCCATTTTAATTTGTGTCAGCTATCGAATCGCTGACCCGTGGAGGGTAGCCCACATTGACCTCTTTGCAGGCTTCCCGGGAATCTTCCAAGGGGGGAGAACAGCAGTTGGATTGCACAAAGATAGGGTTGTCTGCCAGTTGGTTGCCAATCGCTAAATCGGCCGGCCTCACCGCTGCTTCAGAGTAAGCAGCCGTACAACTCGGTAGCATATCGGAGCTGGTGATTGGGTCTAAAGATACAGGTCTAGAACCCCCCTTCTTCATCAATGACTAGCCATCATTCCGACAACCGTCTCCGTCACACTTTGGAGATTGTCCAACACAAGCAGGATCAGGGTAAGTCTAGAGTCAATTAGGGAAACAAAATCTTGTTATTAGCCAGATAAGGCAGCCTCATCTCTGTACAAGCTCTGCATCAGTAAGATCACACAGCCAGCTTTCCCCAGAGGTCACAGGAGCCATGCTGATCGAGCAAGAAGGCAAATTAATGACTGGAGATACAGATAATTCGGGGCCGGTCAGCTGTAAAGGTGCTTTCTTTTTTTAAATACATCTGCCAAGCCCACACATTCTACTCCCTAATTTCGAATCATGGAGCCACGTTACAATAGATCTTGGGGTTGACTCATTTGCATACTTCTGCAAGTTCTTTGGCTAGACTAGGGAGGAAGGCAGGGATTTAGCAGACTTGGGTGTTACATTAGTTAAAGAGCTCACCTGTGATTGGAGCTGTTCTCGAGTCCTCGGCATGTGAAAGAAACGAAGGGAGCCATTCACCGGATCCATGTAGTGAGAGCACAACGTCACTGTTCTGTTCCTCATAGCCTCAAAGGCAACACAGACAACAATCCTCGCACTCCACACCGCTCTGCGAATGACAGGAGATTTTGTAGTCATGTCTCTCTATGGCACACAGTGAAAATAGTATAAAGACTATCAGCGTTCGTCACTGAAGGCAGCAGCAGCAGGGGAAGGAGCAACACAGACAACACTCCTCGCACTCTGCGTTGCTCTGCGAATGAAAGGAGGTTTTGTAGTCTTGTCTCTGAATGGCACAAAGTCAATATTTCTATTTCCTTGCTTGCTCACTCAATGAAATGAAGTAGTTTGAAAGCTTGCCCAGTCCAGCCTCTAAGATACATGCTGGAAACATCAACGAACTTAGTACAGCACAGGCAGCACCTGGGAAGTTAGGGGAGAAAGATTGATCACAAAAAGTTGTACAAACAGATAAGAAATCAGATTTGACGGCAAGCAGTGATCTTCTTACAATGGGTTGAGTTGGAGGGACATTCTGACTAGGTTGTGGAGAGGAGTAAATGGAACAGTCAACGGGGACAATACATATATAGACATACATAGATTAAGGACAATGAACTTTGGCCATTTTTAAGTGCAGGTAGGCAGTACGGCCAGCTGTTCTTGGGATGTGACCACGATGGGTGAAGTGCTAGAGTGGAGACAGAGGAAGTGAGGGACATAGGCAGGTCAGAGGCAAGCAAAAAAGGTTATCTAGCCGGCAGATGAGAAGGTAGGTTAAGAGGGTAACTCTGAGGCAAGGAGGTAGGGTTTTAATTTAGTTCAGATCACATCTGTGTGGACTGTTTCTCTGATGTCCAGGGGAAGAGAATTCCATGCAAGTTGAGCAAGAAAAGAGAATGAGCGGAAGCAAGAGAAAGCACGGGGAGTGGGAGGATCATCAATGGTAGACAAGGAGGCAGGCGGATGGAGAATATGAGAAGGCTTGTAGAGCTGGATAGAGGAGCATAGATACAGTGGTACCTTACCGTGGATAGATTTGTGAACCAGGAGAAGAAATTAAAATCTGGCCTTGTTTTGCATCGTCAGCCATCCATCTTGGTGACGTTACGAAGAAGTATGTGTCAAGTTCAAAGAGAGTCCTGTTAATGAAGTTAATGTTCTTGTCTAGATGATAGAAAGCATAGTTGGGGAGACCAATGAGGATGTTGGCACAGAAGTCGAGTTTAGAGAATACAAGAGTGTTTACCTGATGCTTGGCAGTGTTGAAAGGATGGAGGTGCCTGATTTTCCTAATATTTAAGAGTTTGAGGTGAGCTGCTATTCCAGTTTTGGAGATGAAGTCAGAGAAGGTGTGAGAAGGGTCATAGATGACGCAGAGCTTTCTAGCTGAAGAAGAGTAGGGGAGAATGTCACATGGGAACTGGATAGGCAGAGGAACAGATGAGAGAGCTTTTGACAGGGAAGAAGAGAACCTCTGCTTTTATCAAGTTTAACATCAGAGAGTGCGCTGCCTTCCAATATTTAATGGCAGAGAGACAGTTTGAAATTTTAATAGAGAGGTCAGAGGAGAGTATAGGAAAAGAGAAGAAGAATTGGGTGTTGCCCACGAATAGTTGGTACGAGAACCCAAAGGAAGAGATTAGTGCCCCAAAGGGGGAGGTGTAGAGTGTAAAGAGGAGTAGACACAAGACAAAGCCTACAGAAGAATAAGTTGAGAAGTGTTGTTGCTCCAGGAGACAGAGAATCACTGAGTTGTAATCTAGGATTCAATCCAGGGAAGGGCTCGATCAGGAATCCCAGGAACAAAGAGAGTATTAAGGAGGTCAGAGTGATCGACAGTATCAAAGGCAGCAGACAGGTCAAAGAGAAGTAGGATAGAGGATACGTTGGAGTTGGAGTACTTAGCAGAGGCAATGAACTTGGACACATTCATGAGAGCAGTTTCCGTGGAGTGACATGAGCGGAAATCTGCTTGTAAGGGGTCTCGAAGGTTGTGGATGTCTAAGGAATTGGAAAGACAGTTGGACACAAAACTTTCACGCACTTTAGAGTAGTGCAGAAGGAGAAAGACAGGGTGAAAGTTAACTGGTATGTACAGGTCAACCTTTTGCTTTTTTAGGAGAGGATGACCGTGGCTGTTTTGAAAACAGAGGGAAAGCAAGCAGAGTAGAAGGACAAGTTGAACAGTTCAGCTAGGTGAGAGGCCACTAAAGGGACAATAGGCTTTGGAAAATCCTTCATTTATCCTTGGCAAGGGGATCCGACCATGGTTACAAGGATACATGGTTACAAAGTTTATGTTTGAATAGAAGTGCTATTTTGTTACGTTTGAATGGTCATATGATACCTGTACGATTTTGTTGTATGTATAAGTGTGAGGGACAAATCTCCTTCATTAGAGTGTTTTCCTTTAGTCTTAGTTTAATAGGTGGGGAAATCCTTGTTAGGTTAGGGAAAGCGAGGCATTTATCACACCCTTATTATTTAATAACGTGGCTACTTGTGGAAAACCTCTATCTGATTGTCTACCTCACATTTCTGAACCCTCACATAAGGCTCTTGATATGTGTAAAATGCAGTGTTTATGAGCAGTAATTCCAAAAGCTACAGAATTTGACTATTTAAGTATGCCCTTTTCCAGCAACCTGGCGGTGGCTGATGTGTCTAAACAAAAAACACAAATGAGTCAAGGTTTGGGCGGGGTAGCCCGCTTTATGGGAATATGTAGTGGTAAACCCTTACAGATGATCCTTAAGGTTTACAATACCCACACTTTGCCTACAACCACCTATGGAGCTAGTTTTTGGGGTCACAGCAAGATCACAGGGCTAAAGGTAATTGAACATACATTTCTCAAGAATTTGTTGGATTTGCCAAACTCGGCTGCACATTTTGCAGCTCATGAGGAATTGGGCATATGCTTTTTGGAAGACATAGGGGTCTTGGTCCCAGTGTTACACTGCTGCATAATCTAGTCAAACGCTGATGCCTCCCTTAAATATTTTCTGATTAAGAACGTTCTGAAAAGTGATGCAGCTAGTCGTATTCCTTGGTTTAAATATCGTAAAGGGAGTTTAGCTGGCTTTAATACACTTGCACTTTCCCCCCCACCCCCCGAAGCACTTTCATCTAAAGTCCAAATCAATTTTTACCGGGAAAGTCTTAAATCTAGAAACCTGGGAGATAGAGAAACACATTAATTCAGGTTACATTTTAATAAAAGGCATGCCAGGTCTGCTACAATATTAACTTTTATTCAGCCACTACCCTTCGGAGCATTGGCTGATTACGAGGGCTCAGTTAGACTTTTTGAGACTTAGGAATAATACGTCTAAGTGGCAGAGCTATTTAACTGTCGCTAGTTGTTAAGCATGTGGGGTAGAGAGGGAGGATTTATCACATGTTATCCGTTTCTGTCTGGCTTAAAGTGTGATTCTAAGTCCAACCATTTTGCCCGTTTTAAGGCAATATTCCTTCCCTCAATGCCGGCCTGCCGTCTATTTCCCGCTAAAAGCAGACTCCATTTACATTGCAGGAGCTCTTCTCTCTTTTCCTAAGAGAGCGATGATAATTAGAGGGACCGTTGGAGAATAAATTATGGTACACATTTGAGGATATAGTTAGTCGATGTTTACTAGCAATAGGCTCTAAAAGTTTCCACCGCACATTTTATGGTTGTATTGGTGTTTTCATGTTTTTTGATAAAAATGTGTATTTTAGACTGAGTTAACTGATATTTTTCGGGGATGTTGGGTTTTGCATTTGTGTGTGTTGTATTTTTTATTGTTTCTTTTGTGGCTTACAACTGAATAAAGATAGAAAAGGAAATTAAGTTAGTTTAATAATGAGAAAGGAAATCGACAAACTCTGCAATTGAAAAAGGGTTATATTTTCTAAGATTTTAATAACAAGGTTGTTTTCATAAGTTAAGCATTTCAATTGCTACCTTGATTAAATTTGAGACGGTTTAACATGAGCATGCAATAGGGGTCGAGCACAATTAAACAGTTTCTCTATAAGAAAGTAAAAGCATTTTCCCATGTTTTAACTTTCTCTTTGGTAAATTAAATATGATGTTTCAGTGAAGAAACTGGTCCCCCTAGAGAGAAAGCGTTTTGTTGAACGACATCTTGCCTGTAAATTCATTACTGTTTCCCTGTCTGCTTTTGAAGTCAGGCTGTTCAGAATGCAGTGAATACCAAATGGCGGTAGGTATTGACTGCTCTCTGAACACTCTGATTGGCACAGAGGAGGTCAATAACGATCTCTGTGTGCTAATATGCAGTATGTTCAGCTGAGTCTTTGGGTGCTATGATCCTCCATTAAGGAGCACACCTTGAGGCGGCTTTCAAAAGCCTTGAGGTAAGGGATTACCGGCACCGGTAAGGGTGCCGATGCCGGTAATCCCTTACCTCCGTATTCCGAGTTCCCTTTGCGGGTCCTTCCTTACCTCCTGCTTTTAGCAGGAGTTAAGTACAGGACACGCAAAGGTACCTCGGAGGTAATTACGGTACCGTAATTTACGGTGCCGTAATTACCTCCTTCCCCATTCCCATTGAGCCCTATGGGGCAGAAATGGGAATGGGGAAGGGCAAAAGGTGAATGGGGAATTACCGGTCCCATATATCTTTAGTCTCCTTTTAGCATTCTTGTTTCCGAATGCATACTAAACTTTTATTATAATTTCTTTTTTACAGGCTGACAAACGGAGGAGAGCTAACTTACGGACCAAAGTATTAAAACTTCAAGATGAAAGTAGAGCAAAGTAAGTATTTAATAAATCCTCAATTATGCATTTTTTCAGTCCAACACAGCGTTTGTTGCCCAAAACCGATAAGTGATATTTTGATGTCATGCATTTTTTCTGATAATTTGTGTTCTTTCTGTCACTTTATTTTCTGTGTGAGAAGATATTTTTTTCTAAAACGTTTAACAATCCAAGAAGTTATCCCATAAAAATGGTTCTTCAAAATCCGTAATGGTTAGTACAGTATACAAAAAGACAATTGCTCCCAAGAAATGTAGTGTGGGGCACTTCAGATTGCTGAAACAGTGACATGCAAAGACATTTGCCTGAGCAGGGGCTCAGAATAATTTAGTCTCCCTGCATCCAAGGACGACACAGCCCTCTCCATGCTCCACTCTGCTATATCTGATACTCTTGATATCCTTGCCCCCGTCATGAGAATCCGCCTGAAGCCCAAAGCCAAATGTAACTCCTGGTATGACTCGGATCTCGTCACCCTAAAACGCAAGTGCAGGGTGGCAGAGAGGAAATGGCGTGCTTCTTGTTCATCCTCTGACAAACTGGCCTGCCGCCTGCTCCAAAGGCAATACCGTCTCTCCGTTCTCACCAAGAAGAGAGCCCTTATCCAAGCCCGCATCTCTGCGGCATCTAACAACTCGGCCGAACTCTTTAAAATCTGCAAGGAGCTTGCCAACCCTGCAGCAGTCTCTACCTCTCCTGTCCCCTCCCAGGCCCTCTGCACTGCACTGGCCTCTCACTTCATCTCTAAAACTCAGGACATCCTGTCCTCACTCTCCTCCTATCACCTCCCTCCCTCTCTCCCCTGCTCTTCCTCTGGCTCTTCTGCAGCCACCCCCCCTCCCTCTCTGCTGACGAGGTTTCCAGACAAGTCCGATCTAAACAGGTTCACCCCTGTTCCTCCAAAACTATCAAGGACCACATCGACTCCCTGGCACCTGCCCTGGCTGACTTTTGCAACCACTCCTTCGCCTCTGGAGTCTTCCCATCCCCCCTTAACCACTCCCTTGTGCACCCTCTTCTTAAGGAACCCTCTTCCGACCCCTCCTGCCCGGCTAACTATCGCCCAATCTCCATCACTCCCTTCCTGGGCAAGCTCCTGGAGAAACTGGCCATCTCCCAGCTTAACCTCCATGGTGAATCTGTTGGTAGTCTTCATGACCATCAATCTGGCTTCAGAGCTGCCAGAAGCACGGAAACTCCTCTCCTGAACATCCGTGAGAACCTGCTCTTGAACCTCAACTCCAACACTCCGTGTGTTCTCATTCTGCTCGATCTCTCTTCTGCCTTTGACACGGTCAACCATGCCACCCTGCTCAACCGTCTCCGTGATAACCTGGGTATCACTGGTCAGGCTCTGGCATGGCTGACCTCTTTCCTTTCCAATCGACCCTCCCAGGTCCAACTGGGGTCCTTCCTCTCTGATATCTTTTTTCCACCTGTGGTGTCCCCCAGGGATCTAATCTCTCTCCCTGGCTGTTCAACCAGTATCTGGCACTCCTTGCCCAATGCATCGCCGCTCTCTGCCCCAACTGTCAGTGCTATGCGGACGATACCCAGCTCATTTTCAGGCTACCCTCGGCCTCCTCCTCTCCTTCCCTCATCTCTGACTGTCTGTCTGCTATCCAGTAATGGTGTGTCGCCAATGACCTCTCCATTAATGCCAGTAAGACTGAGATTCTATTCATCGGCACACCCACTTCCTCCTTCCCTGCAGCTCTCTGGCCAGCCTCTCTTGGCCCTCTTCCGGCTCCTACCTGCAAGGCAAAAAACCTCGGGGTCATCTTCGACTCCACACTCTCCTTCTCTCCTCATATATCTGACGTCTCTAAGAAGTCACACTACCAGCTGCACCTCCTCAGAGGTATTCTTCCCTTCCTCTCCTTCCCCCAGAAGCTCACTGTCTCCCGAGCACTGGTTCTCTCAAAGCTGGACTACTGTAACAGCCTCTATCTTAATCTGCCTGCATCCACTCTCCGCCCTCTGCAACTCATCCAGAACAGGACACCGAGACTTGTCCTTGGCCTCAAGCCCAGGGACCGTATCTCTCCAGGACTGAAATCTCTACACTGGTTCCCAGTGGCTGCGAGGATTAAGTTCAAAACCCTCTGCATTGTCCACAAGGCCTGCTGGGGCCTGGGGCCTGAATACCTTCAACTCTCTCTTCCTAAATATCTTCCTTCCCAAGCCCTTCGCTCATCCGTCTCCAACTCCCTCAGGGTCAGCCGCTACTCGAAGCAATGAGCTGGGGGTAGATCTCTCTCCGCGGCAGGGGCATCCCTCTGGAACAGCCTTCCTGCCTCCCTGAAACTTGAGGAGAACCATCTCCGGTTCAGGAAGCACCTCAAAACCTTCCTCTTTGCTTCTGCTTTCTCTCTCCCTCTCCCCAGCTAAATTCTTCACTGAAACTGCACTGAATCTGCAACTGGGCCACTCTCACCGACCTCGGTACTGGGCCCAGCCCCTCTCCACTTGCACTGCCTCCCTGGCAACCCCTGCACTGTGGGACTGTCTCTGTATCCCAACAGCCCCCCCTCCCAGCACTTGTCTGCACTTACCTTGCACTTGCCTTGCACTTGCCACCAGCTGGCCCTATTTTATTTATTTTATTCTACTTACCTTGTACTGCACTTCCCCCCTCCCCTTCCCCTTTTTCCCTTCCCCTTACCCCTGCACTTGCGCGATCTAAATGACACCTGGCCTAGTAGGATCGTTGTCTGTCTTCCCCTTGTTCCCCCCTCCCTGCCTCGTCGCGCCTTGAAACACTTGTGTATAGGCGCGTTACAAATGCCATATCACATCATGTCATATCATACCCTTGACTTTGCCGGTATATTCACAATATTTGATTTTTTGGTGATGTGGGCTCCAGCCCTTTTAGGATTCCACCAAGTTTACTGAAGCCGGTACCTTGGCACAGGTGATATTGATGTCATCCTAGCATATATTCAGGCTGTACAAGGATGGCTGCATAGTTTCTAGAGTTGGTAATGTAGACCCCCAAGGAAACAATCTATAGCTGCCAGGCTTCCCTTTCAAGAACACAGGTGTTTGTATTTGGAAATTAATCTGAATTGTTTGCTAAGCAATTTTTTACACAGAGCTGTTTAAATATGTGTATACATTTTAGTGTTGACTCCCAGGTCCTGGTAGTATAGCTCAGTGGCAACACGCTCGTCATGGAAGCAAGACAATGCAAAGCAACACAGCTTCAAATGGGTCTGCGCTTAGAAACCTCTTTGGTATTAAGCTTGTTATAAATACCCAATTATAATTAGGTGCCCCCTATGTGAACAAAGGCCTACTAACTTATGTTGATCGCTCTCAATGAAAATTAGAAAGCAGTACCATTGTAAACTTTGCCCCAGTGTCTCTAAGGTCAACTATATTAAAATTCAATGAGATATGGGGTCTTGACCTGGAGATAATTGTGGGTTGTTGCAGAAATGTAGTTTTCCTTTTGGTATTGTGTCACAACTCATCTCCCCTCACATCGCTTAGGCTTGTGGGGTAGATTGTCCTGGCACTCACAATGCCATGAAGAGAAGGGTGCACCCCATAAACGAGTCATGGTGCACTGCACAGCCATGGGGTGAACAGCAGATCCTACCATAACTTCCAAGAGGGGTATCTGCAAGGATTCCTCGTTGTGAAGCTTGCACATCCAGGCCATTTTAGGACGTGCAAACACCAAAAGCTATTTCAAGATGTAAGTGCAGCCCTCTTTGCATTAGATCGCTCCAGGTATCCCATAGAAGGTTTATCTTTCTCCTGGCAGTATGATCCTCTTTCAGTCTTGTGACATTGTCATGAAAGTCCATGTAGGTCTTCTGACTCCCTTCTGAGCTCTGCTTCCTTTATCTTCTCTGTCCTATGTATGGTTGTGGAAGGTGGAGACTGACTCACAGGTTGTAAGATTGTTGCTAAAATCATTTATCCATGGGAAAGTAAAGTAAAAAACCCTACCTGACCCTATTACTAAGAGGGGTTTCCCTGGCTCATCCTAACACTAAGGATATGTCAGAATGTGTGGGACCAAAAGTCCACCATCCTGTGTCAAAATCTATTTCCTTCCCTTACACTTCTTACTAAACTAAAAGGTAAGTGAGTCTTAATGCAGAAGAGTGTCTTCCTTCGTCTATAGTGTGGACCAACATGCCAGTAGTCTGAAGAGACTATTTCCTGAGGGAATGACTCCCTTCCCCAGGTTGCAGTCCCATTCAAAGGCAGCACACAAAGTTTCAGGTTGAAGATTACTCAGTTCACAAATAAAGCAAAATTCCAATGTATAACCTTGTTGCCAAGAGAATGACTCCCTTCCCATGGTCTTTCTCAGGTGTTTCACAATGTTCACAAATACCAGGGGAATTGTCTTCCATCCTCAGGCCGTTCTCAGGCTTCTCACAATGCCAAAAGAATGACTCCCTTCCCGTGGCTTTTCTCACAATGTTCTCAAACACCAGGGATAATGACTCCCTTCCCCTAGCCTATCTCAGAATGTTCAACTCATGGGGGGATCTGTTCCTTTCCTAGGTCTTTCTCAGCCTTTGACTCACAGCCTACCCGGTTTGTTACCCTGCCTGGTACTGTGCCTATGAAGATGACTTAGTTTACTCTTCATAAAAGGATGCAGGTCCCAGACCCATGAAATTATCTTCACTTGATGCCACACACATGGTTCACTATCTTGCCAGGTACTGTGACTATGATGAATACTTTGGAGGCAGTTTGTTTTTAGGTGTTAGTCCCAGACCCGTTCTTTGTGACTTTTCTGCTCCTCAGGGTTCCCACCAACCACCCCGGCTACACAGACCTCTCCAGGGTTCTTACTGGCCACTTCCTGTTGTCTGTGGGCTTCTACTTTTAGCTCGGGCTTCTCACAGTCTCTCCAGGGGCTACATTTGCCTTGTAGCTTCCCCCTGCTCTTGGGCTGTGCATTTCCACCTCTCTGCGCACACTAACTCTCTAGGTCAGCTGGCTGCCCTGGTCTTTGCCGCCTTCTTTGGTCCGACCACAGCAAATCTCTTGGTGACACCTCTGCCGGCAGCCCAGTGTCTTTGTGCCTTAGCCTCTGCACTCCTGCCGTCTCTCTTCCATCAGCTTGTTTCGAGTTTCCTGGTTCTTCCATGAATGGTCTTACAACCTGTGAAAACCTTCTTCCCTTTTTATTATCGGGTTGGACTTACTTGTTCCCAGTTGTGTGGGCCGAACATGTTGGTTCCACGGGGCACTCTGCATTGTGCCACGCCTCTTCCTTCTCTCAGTATTGATGTTCTCATCCTCAACTATGTTACTTGTGTTCTTCTTTCACCCAGGTTCGTGTATGATTCACATATGAAGTCGCTATTCTTCCTCGTTCCAGTACTTTTTAGGGAGGTCAGATCATCTACCCTACAGAGGTACATGAAAGTGTGCAGGATTATGGGACCCTGTATAGGGTAGGAGGATGAGAGGGGGTGGGGGTATGTTTTGGGCAAAACACGTTCCATGCGGACAGTCATCCCTAGTCCCATAGGGGGGCCCTTCCCATGAGTTCCACCTGCTTAGTACCACCCCACGAGGGAATATCGGGCAGCGGCCTCACCTCTCTCCCCTCATGGGAATGGGCTTCCTCTCGGGGGGAATGGATGACATCCAAGGATTTGGGACATCATGAACCTCCAGCCTGTCTCCCCTGTTGTGTTCCTATGCCCAAGCAGTTCCTTTTGTCCCACCTTGCTTACAATATTAAACTGATGCTTGCCTTCTTCTTGGGCTACTGTTATGTACCTCCTGATTCCTTAAATTTGACCAGGTACTCCGAGGTTTTTTGCCCATACGTTTTTTTCTTCTCAAGAGTTGGCACCTTTTCTTGAGACCAATCACTCTGCAGCTGTTAAACAACCTGTTATCAGACTGACATTTCTCTTGACTCTGCACACCAGGAAACCATCTCATGTGAAACCCGTAACTGACCAATTACTTGTGTATAGCCTTCCCCCATTCGCTATTATATTTCAACTGATGTACCACCACACACATCATACTCTGTCTGTTCCTTGCCTATCTATGCTTCTCATTCCGCATTCCTCTCTTTTTTTTTATCTTTGCTGGTATCACTATGCATCCATGTGCTTCCCTGATACTGCCTATATTTTCTTTTTCTGCAGCATACCTGCAATAGTCTTCTCCCCTGTTTTAAGCCTTTAATGTTTTGGTGCTGGCCGATGTCCACTAGCCCACTAGCTACCTTTTACTTTTGGCTTGTTGATGGTACATGCTACAAATGGCCAACTCTTATAGATACTTAATAGAGGAAAGAGGGCGTTGGCTAAACTAAGTTCTGCATTCACAGAATTGATTTGTATGTATCCTTTAATAAGGTGAAGAAGTGTATGCATGTGTGCTTACTAATTATGGCAGTATTAGGTTAAGAACTCCCCCTCCACACTGCCCCCTTCATACTCCAGTGGTAGGAGGGGCATGACGTTTTTTTTTTACCAATTAATGTGTACATGAAAACTGAAGAGTAGCTGCATATCTAGGACATCATGTGAATACTCTTACCTCCAAACTGATGTCTTCTGCCCATTGTGCCCCAACTGAAGTTTACTCTTACCCCTTGTCTCAAACTAGTATGTCCTTCAGTCAGACCACCATCTGTTGCCACCAGCTTGTTTTAAACCTGAGCTCCTGTCTCCTCCGCCAGTTTGAGGTCTCTTCCCATGCCACCCATGCCCCATGGCTATCTGCCTTTGAACGTAACTGGGGTAGGTGTCAAAAAGGAAGGGGGAACATAGGGACAATTTGCTCGAGCCTTCTTGATCTGCTCATCTTCTGTCACTCCAGCCCTGCTGCTGAGGGCCGAAGAGTGAGCCAAGCAGATGTGCCTAGGGGAGAACAGGGACAATGCGCTGTGGTTATGGACGCCTAGTCTTCTCCAGTGCGGATTCATTGCAGAGAAGTGCAGCATCCCACTCTTTCTTTCTATTTGATTTCATTGCAATGTCCACATGTGGTTTATTAAAACTATGTAGATTATTAAAAATAGTACTAAAAGAGGAAAACAGCACTTTATAAAGGATGTGTAGGAGAGATCGAAAATAATGAAATACATATTACACGGTCCACGGTAGTGGCTGCGTAGTTATGGTTAAGTTGCTAATCTCATAGAAAGAGCACTTTTTGGGAGGCTTATAACTTTGCTCCCCCTGGACGAATCCTCACCAGACTTTGCAAAAAATATATGACCCACTCTGAATTGTTATGCAAAGTTTAGTGATGTTTAGTGCAGGGGGGCAGAGTTATAAGGGGGTCCCTACATTTCTTTTTTTTCCCATAGAGTGAATGGGAAAAAAACTTTGCTCACGGCTACAGCTCAAACTGCTCCACGGATTTGCACCAAATTTGTGGCAGGAGCAGCGGCTTGTTCCCGAAAGCGTGCTTTTGAAAATGTGGTGTAAATCCGTCCAGTAGTTTCATTTTAAATGACCAAAAAGTAGGTCTAAAAAAATGTGTGATATCTATGTCCGCTCTGCTGACACATTTCCCTGTTCGCTGCGCGGACAGGACACCAAATGGCTAATTGTCTTGCGTCATGTCCTCAGACATTCGACATGTTCGCCCACCATCTTGGATCCGCGGACAGTGTAGCGACGAATGGGGAAAAATACAACTTTGGGGAGTGTGTTGGTGTGTAAGAGTGCTCGGGGAGGGTGGGGGAGTAAGAGATGGGTCAAATGCTGTATTTGTTTAGGTGGCAGGTGCACTGATGTGTTCGTCATGTCCGCGGTCACCGCGGCTGTCCGCGGACATATAAAATGCACTTCTGGATATTTTACTTTAGTATGATATTGGTTTTGGGTTGTTAGTAAGAGTTGATTGTATTTAATATCCTGTATAAGTAGCCAATATAGCACAGTTAAAATGTTTGATTCTATGGGTGTGTTATGCTGTGGTGGTTGTGGCCAGGGCCTAGAGTCTTGGGTGCTTGGCCGAAGCATAACCCACCCATAGAATCAAACATCCATCAAATATCCACAAATCTGCAGTTTGTGTACTGTTTGATTTGTATAGTTTGTATGTGAAGTTTTGGCTAAGTCATGCAATTAACATTGTAGAGTTTGGTAACAAACACTGCAGCATAACAAATCCATGGAAGTAAAGATTTTGGATTGTGGTGTATGGTTAGATGTTTGCTTCAAGGGTTGTGTTATGGAGCGAATTATGATATACTTACTGTTTGATTTTTTTGTGATTGGATATATTTTTTTTATGACTTGGGTAACTGGAGCACATATTCTTTTTCAATTTCTGTGATAAAAGAAAAGATCATGTTAGTGTAGGTAGTTCATAATGAGTTATAGCATTGCATAATAGATATTTCTGCATTATTTCGACCCTCATATTTAGTAGTTTACAAATCAGTGTACTGTGCAATTTGCTCAGTTTCTGTGTTTGTTTATTAAACCATTGGGTCTGTGGGAAAACAAATCCAAGCTGGATTAAAAAAATAAAGTTTTTTGTTATGGTACAATATATTTCTTTCTTTGTTTTCAGTGTTTATTTGTTGTTTCTGGCTAATGTTCTATCTGTTGGCTTGTTGCAGATTTGCTGGGGCAGTTAGATACCTGTTGGTGTATTCTAACTGGTTATAGTTTTTTATTTATATTTTCAAGCTACTCATCTATCTGTTGGGTTGTTGCAGGTTTTTGGGGCAGTTAGATACCTGTTGGCATATTCTAACTGTTCATTTCTTCTTATATTTTAGTGGTATTGATGTATCTGTTTGGTTGTTGCAGAATCTTGGGGCAGTTAGATACCTGTTGGCGTATTGTAACTGTTTATAGTTTTCTAATTGAAGTTTTGTTAATGTTTATGCACAGATTAGTTATTAAATTTTGGTTTTAAGAATATTAAATAAGTGTTTATAAGATTTGCTGGTAATCTCTGTTTTAGAGTAATGGTACTGTCATTACATTTGAACCATCCACAATTCTTTTTTATATATGCAGTGTAGTAACCTGCATTGGTTGTGGCTCCTGTGTGGTAGATTATACCTATTGTTGTGAAGGTTTTCTTACCAAGTGATACTTGACCATGTGTGAATCCAGTCAGCTTGCAGTTGTTTTTGGTACCATCTGCATTGTAATGTCAAAGCATTAGTATTACGTATTTATTATGTGTGTGTGTTTGTAAGGTGGTGCGATTATCTGAATTGGTGGTAGTACATAATCTGCCATGGTTTACATTTTGTACAAGTTGCTGAAATTGAATGGATTCACAGTTAGGTATTGATACATACACGAAGCGTTCATTAGGGATTTGTTCCTGTGGCACATGGTTGCAGAGAGTGCATGTATGTTTCCACATTTATGAAATCTGAAAGATTTCATTAATAGGTATGTTTTTGTTTTCCAGTACTTGTAGTAAGTACATTAGAAATACTTGTGGATCTTCTTGTGAGTTTATAGTGAATTTGACCATTGCAGCACAGTAGTCCAATTCTTGTCTTATTCCATGAACACTGTAGGTGTTGTCAGGATTGTTGGTTGAATTTCTATGAAGGACTAACATTTGCAAACACAATTGGTCTGTATTGTGTAAGTAAATGTTGTCAATAATTGGTGGCAATTGGAATAGAATATTTATTGCTACATTTGCGTAGCAATTTACACCAGTTATATTTGAAAATTTGAATGGACCTGATAGTTCTGTGTCCAAGTCATTTTTTCGGAGTGTATGCTGCTTCTTTGAAGAAGTACCTGAGTTAGTTTGAGCAGTAGATTCTTCTTTGGTTGTAGTAATTGATTAAATATTAGCTTCTTTTACTCTCTTTGGAGGATTTGCAGGGAGATCCTGTTTCGTTTCTATTTTTTTTACAACGTTTTGCTTTTTGTGGAACAGGATAGGTTTTTAGATGGGGGTGTACCCTTGCTCCACATCAAGGTAACATTTAAACATTATTCTACAGTTTAAAGATAATTTTAATATTTTTTCCAAACCAGCTGTGTTGGAGATAGAGTTTTCTAAGGTAATTAGCCTTGTTGTGGCTTGTTGACACATGGGTAGTGTCTTACCATGTACGTCTAGTTTGTCTGTGGATCAAATTTCATTTATTGGTTGCATTTCTTTTTTTAATATTGTTTCATTGATTTTTTAACAGCTTGCAAGAGTTGGCATCAAGGACATACAATTGACATTTTTGTGTGCAAATTTTTCCATGACATCAGTAGTACATGTGTTATGGCCATAGAGTGCATGGATGTATCGTGTTTTTAATATTGATTGTGCTTCTTGAGATAGTACACTAACTCTAATACCTTTTAAAATGTTGGTGTATGTGACGTCTGCAGACTGGTACATGTCTTCTGTTAATTCTCTGTATTGAAAATGTTGCCAAAGGTTGATATTTCCTATGCTGCCAGCAGTTTTACGGCAGAGTTTGTGCCCTAAGGTTTTAAAAATAGGTTCACCTTTCACTGGTGTCAATTGAAGAAGATCTCTGAAAACAATAAAGTGTTTTCCTCCAAAGAGCTCTTTGTAGTCAGTTTTGAGTAGCTCACTTCATCTATTAGTAGCATTTACATTTGTTTCTAAACTGCGTAGTTCCATTGCAGCTTAGCTTTTTTGTAATAATCTAATTTGTTTTGGTGTTCTACTGGAAGGAGTAGTAATCGGTGTAAAGTGACACTGCCTATGTTTTAGGCAGTTAAACCTGTGGGGGCACTTAAAACTGCTGACAGTTTGTTGTTTGTCAATTGTTGAAGGAATTTGCTGATGATTTTGATGAAGAATGTTTTTCCTGAACCAGCTTGACCACTGACGTATAGCAGTATAGGTTGGTAGTTTTGGCAGGACACTTTTTATTTTCATGTTTTACACCATGTTTAAATTTCTTGGAAAATGCTACGCTGCTCATTATTCCGTTTTGATTTCAGTACAGTGAAGTCTTCCATATCTTCATAGTGAGGCATGGTGTTTTCTACTTCTGTCATAGCTAATTCTGCCTCATTTGCTATTAGAGGCTGTCCCAGTGGTTCTTGGCTTCCTATTACAGAAGGTTGACTACTGTCAGGAGTGTCCTTATCTAGTTGGGACTGGAGTTCTTCTTCGTGTTGCTGTTCATTGTGCAACATTGTTTTGTACTGTGTAAAGTTTACATGTGTTATAGTGCTTTCATTTGCTTTGAAAGCGTCTTATAGGAGTCATAGATATCGAGTAACTCTTCTTCTTTTCTCCAAAGTTTAAAAAGGTGTAGCAGGGACATGTAGTATAGTTCTTTATGTTGAGGAGTTTTTAATGACAATTTGATATGATTAATTAAGCTTTGTTTGGTAAGTTTCACTAAGCTGCCTTCACAATTTGTCACTCTTTATCTATATTTGTTTTCATCTGGTTTTATATTATTTTTGTATGTGAAGTTTTTGGGCTATGTGATATAGACACATGGTTTCCAAAGTGTTACTCCTGTTTGGGTAGTATGTGTCCAGTAAATTGTTTTGCAAAATGTCTTGGCTGTTGGGATAATTTTTGGCTATTGTTTCTATGTCCTCGTATGATTTGAGAACTCTAATTCTAGATTTAGCAGGACCAAGACTTAGCCATAGTATATTTTCAGATGTTCCATACAAAGCAGTACCGGTTAAATGGTCTGCAGCTTCATAGAAGCCACATTCTCTATGAGAGAGCATTTTTATGCCTACGCTGTACAATTTCTGAGACAGTGTTATGTCTGATGATAGGTCATCCCATAGGTCTTGAAGCTCTGTTCTTTCTGCTTTGGTTAAGTAGGCTGACATATCATACTACTGCAGTGGAATTGTCTGCAATGTACTGCACATCTATGTTTGCATTCCATAAGAGGGCAATGATTGCATTGTAATCATTGATATATTTTGCTTCTTCTGTTCTTTTTATGTAATAAGTATTCTTAGGTGATTTACCTCTAACACTATGTGTAACTGAAGACATTAAGTTGTTTACTTGACCTGTTGCTGTAACTGGTCTAGGGAAACCAAAGCAGCATTTGGTGTAGTATTTCCCTTTGTTTTTGTATTTGCGACAACAATATTTCCCACATTTGTGTCTTTGAAATTGGAAAATGTGTGCATGAAGGTCACTATTTGTTGTTTGTGAAGGAATTTCACAAGTGACATATTTTTGGATAAACTGTAAAACAGTGGCATCACTGTCTTGACCAAATTTAGGGGCATCTTTAATCCATAAAAGCATGTGGATATGCGGTGCTCCTCTGGCTTGGTATTCTTTTCTCCAAAAGAAGTGTTGCACTTCTCATAGGGGAGGAACAGTTTTATTACAAATAAAGTGTAGCATAGCAATGAAGTGATGATGGAAATATCTTAAAACATTAACAGGATCTAGAGAGCAGACTTCTCCAGGTGTTAGTAGATCTATGTTTGTTTTGCTTTTGTTTGATATGTGTAGGAAATCATGTAAATCCTCCATTGCATATTCTGCACAATTAATGTAACAAACCAAGTGGGTGGGCCAAGGTTTCTTATCATACAACGTACATCTCTGTGACGTCGGAACCAGTATTCTTTTGTACCACGCATGTTTGCTAAGAGATTTGTAATGCTTGATTGTAGCACTTCTTGTAGTAATTGCGTAGCTGACATATTTTGAAAATCGGTACCTGATTTCAATGTGTGTGCAACTCCGTAGCATAGTTCACTTTCAAAGAGTAGGTGGAATATGTATTCCACATTTTGTCTAAATCTGGGATCTTCAGAATACATTCGTAATAAGCAGTATTCTGATGCTGTTATCTGAGTGGGTCTATCATCGTACCTTCCTCCTTTCCCAGTAGGAAAGAGTAGAGGAAAGGCCTGTGCTTCTGTACTTTTTTCCCATATGCTGATTGGTGATCCTTTGGTTTGTCACATTTGGTACGTTTCTAGTGCATCATCTATGATGTCTTTGGAGTGTAATGGATGAATTGTTTAATGGTCTAAAATATTGGATACTGTAGCAGGATCTAGAAGTTGAAATTTACCAGTTTCTGGTGACTCCTTAATTATTTCATTGGTTTCCCTCAGGTTTTCTTCAATATTAATTTCTTTGTAGTATTCATTATTGTCTTTTAGATATTGCAAGGCTTCTCTAACTTTATGTAAGTCTACGAGTTGTTGCCAAATTTTTTTGTCTTTTGTAGGTACACCATTTACTAAGACAATTAAAGATTGATCTATTGGACATTGCACTCCCAGAGTGTGTACATTTTCTTTCAGATCTAATGGTAAATAAACTACTTTGACACAAATGCCTTTCACTAATTCAGAGGGATGTCATTTTGCTGTTTTTGGTTGAAGGCTTATTATTGCTTGAAATGGGTGCACTGTTTGAATTATGATGCTCTCATATAAATTGAGTTGTTGCAGGGGTTTTGGTAGTGGGAATAATTCCAAGTTATTTGTGATAGCACGTGAAGGAGTTTGGTTGTTGTCAAGTTTTGCATTGTAGTAACTAAAAAGTATTAAGGGGTCAGTTATTTCGTATTTGTTTTCTGCTATAAGGTAGAGAGCTAATTCAAACCATTTGGAATCTTCATTGTCTTCTATTTTGTAAGTTATGTCTACAGTTTTTGTGCTACTTTTATAAAAAGTCTGTGGCAACACACACATAAATGGTTTGGTACTTCAGGGGATGTACTTTTAAATTTTAGTATTTCTTTTTGTATGTGTGTAGTAGAAGATTGCCATTTGTACAACTGTTCCTAGTCTGTTGTAAAGTTATTGCATTTTGTAAGTGGCTTTCACTTCCAAAATATTTTCTCTGGATATGCTCTATTTCTTTGAGTACGTCTTTGGCTGTACCATGTAGAAGGTTGTTATTTAAATTGCCTAATGCTAAAGCAGGACTTTTAGCATAGTACAGTTTATGGACTAGATTTCTTATAGTTGAATTGTGTGTTGATATCATTTTGATATGATGGAAGGTGCTTTTGCAAATAGGTCCTGAAATGCAGGCTAATGAATGTCCTTGTAATCCTGTGTATTTGCGCACTGGACAGGTATACATATTTTGTAGGAGTTTCATTTTGAATTTGTCTTTGCCTTTCACATACTGATTGAGGAACTGGCGTAAAGATTTGAAAGATCTTTTGTCAATGTTACACATTGACGTGCACAGCCAATTGTACACTGGATTTTTTGATTCAGTCGGATGGAGAGGTGATATTGAGTTTTGTGGGGATATTTTTGTAAGCAGCATTTCTTGTTCCATTATGGTATCATTAAGTTTTTCATACCCTTGTCCACTGCTATGTATGTCAATAGTGTTTGTTTGCTTTTGCTTGTATGCTTCTTCATTGAAATATGGTTCTGTGATCGTGGTGTGACTCCATTCACTTCCACAGATATTTAAGAAATCATTTTTGTTGACATTCTGTTTATTGAGAAGTCTTTTTTGTAGTTTAGTAGTTAGTTTTGTTAGTGGTTTCATTCTGTTTAACACTAAAAAAAAACCTTCCTTTTGAGAAGGATTGCACTGTCTATGAGAGCTTCTATGATTCATTTTCTACGGTAGGTTTTAAGGGTTGTTTTTATAAGATTCTGAAGGACTCTGTGGTGGAACATTTTTAGTAAAATACTTTTTTTGGTATGGTTACTTGCCACTAAATCAAGATTTATAGGATCAGTGTTAGCAGTAGTAGTGGCTGAATTCTTGTTAATCACTTTCTGTTTCATTTTACATTTTGAAAGAGGAGGCAGAGTTTCTCTACTGGAAGCTTGTTTTCTTTCGCTTAATGACTGTATTAGATGTTTTGTTTGACATTTTTTTGCAAACTTCTGCTAGAGATGGATGCTTATTTTGGACACTTTTATGTTGATTTGCTCTAACTTCTGCGTTGCTTTCTACGGACTTGCTTTTTGGTAGGCATTCTTTGGTGTCTGTTGGAAAAAAAGAAGGTATGGGTTGGGCTGTTCTGCAATGTATGTGTGCTGTGTGAATGAGTGTCTGAGTATGATGGTAAGGATGTATGTGGAGGTGTGTGATTGTGCAATGGGCAGCTACAACTACTTTTGAAGGCTTTTCTTGTATTTGTGTGTTACTATACTGGGGTTCAGATGACAATACAAAGTAAGCTAGTTGTGAGGCGAAGCACTAATACTAAATCTAATGCTATAGAATTAAAACAGTTCTTTGTTCTGCAATACTAACATTCTAGGGGCTGATTCATGGAATTTGTGCGCCGAAAAATGGGGATTTGTGTGCCATTCTGCCCGCAAATCCCTGTTTAACAAATGAAGATTTGTGGGCAGAATGGCACACAAATCCCCGTTTTTCGGTACACAAATTACTTGAATGAACCCCACTGTGTGTTTGAGTTACAGTTAGAACATTATGGTAGTATTGTACTTACTTTTTTTGTTTGGAATGATCAGGTTTCTTCTGAGTTGTTGTTTTTACTTCAGATGCTGCTGCTTTTCAGGAGAGTGGTCTTCACTGCAATTGTATTATAAAGAAATTAGTAATTTTGTGTGTTTCTAGCACTGTTGTTAATTTAGACGTTGATATTTATGTTTTTGTAGTAGTATTGTTGTTTGATAACTGAACATAGTATGTGCATGAAGTTTCCTTTGACTATGTGCAGCCTTTATATTTTACTTACAATCTGTTAGTTGAACATGCTTTGCAAATGAGTATAATACTAAGCGTATGAAACTCACTTGGTTTCTTGAGGCTGTGTTATTGGATGTTAGGACATAGAAGAAATAATCATATACTTATTTTGCTATTTTTATAGGGTAGATGGCAGAAACTGTATGGAAAGGCATGGAATGTATGCATTTGTGAAGGTGTGGGTAATAAAGCAGAAGGATGTGATGTAGAGGCAGTGGTGTTTTTTCAGCTGGGAGCTTTTCTAATGATAGTGTCTATCTGTGGGAGTGTATAAAGATGCATGAACTCATCCTGGCTGTGTGTAATTTTATAATACACTACTAACTGTTTTTCTACAATTATATTGTTATTTCTCCCATCTTTTAATATTAAATTACACTTGTTTAGATAGCTGTGTGTGTAAAAAAAAGAATTTAGATAGCAGACAGGTTTGGAAGTGACAGTTGATTTTAGCAGATGGTAAAAATGACAGTAAGTTCATTTTATAGGTTACACAGGTTAAGTGGCAGTTACTCTGTTTATATTTATTTATAAGAGTTTTACATGTACTGTGCAGAAAATATGCATACCTGTAGTTTGTATTCATGCATGTGGATATGCATGCAGCTGCAAGTAGAAATCTTGGAGACTTGTACAGTAGTTTTTGTAGTAGGTGCTTTCCAATGGCATGAGACTTGTACTCAGAGTGATCAACAGTACAATTGAAGTGCTGAACTATGATGATGGAGTTAGATGTAGAGGTCTTGGATGTGAGTGGTTGATGGTTGTGTGACTGCTTAGCAGTATCCAATGAGGGAATGACACAGAGAGTGAAGTGGAAAGGGTAGAAGGGCTGTCTAAGAGTTACGCGCTCCGCGGACACCGCGGCTGTCCGTGGTCAAGGTGTGCCACATCCAGGGTTTTCCAGAAAATGCAGCATGGAAAGGGGACTGTAGGGATTAGCCAATCAGGTGTTGAGGTTGTGGATTTGTGTTGAAAGAGGCTGTGTGTAGTGAAGATGACAGAGGTGGAGAAAGTCAGGGTGTTGGGTGTTGGAGATATGATTGTGCATGGTTTAGAGCAGTATTCTAAATGCAGGAATGTGGCAAACAATTTTGATGTTAAAAAAGTGGCGGTGGTGTGGAGCAATGTGCCTGATTGCAATGTAAAGGGAATTGTACAAGCTTGTGAAGAAATGGGTAGGATAAACAGTCCCCATGTGGTAGTTTTGCACTGTGGTTCTTGGCATTTGGGGTATGCCAGTGCCCCTACTTCGTTGGCAGATTTGGAACACTTGGTTCAAGCAGTAATGAAAGTCCTTCCAAATGCCAAAGTTATTTTTTCTGGTTTAGTGCCTAGGGCAATATGGGACAATAGTCTGTTTTTTGTCATCAGCAAAACATTGCTAGGTGTGCAATCAACCAAGGCATGTTTGCTTTCATGCTTAGAGCTGGTATGTTCTTTTGTAATAATGAGAACATTGATTCTAGTAATGCTGTTTATTTTAAAGAAGATGGCATTTCTTTATCTTTTATGGGAAATGCCATGCTGTTTTGCAATATAAGGGTTGCTTTGGAGAAGCTTATGTGAAGATTTTCAGAGTAAAGTAAGAAAACAAAATACAAAATAACAGGTGTCTCTCAAGCATCTGCAAAAAAAACCAAAAAAAAGGATCTTTTCAGAGCCAACCTCAAAGGGGAGATGGGATACATTATTTAAATAGAAATTCATCACGCTCAGATTTTTTGATAGTCCGTGGACACGGCGGTTGTCCGCCGACAGCACGTATTACATACGGGGACTTTGGGGTGGAGAGGCATGCAAATGAGAATGAGTGGAGCAAGGGATTGGTTAATAAAGTTTACTGGGTGTGTTGTGTAAGGAGAGAGTTTGTCAGAAAGTCTTTTTATCTGGGAGAAGAACAGATAGCTATCGCTGTGTGTTTCAGAAAAAAGATTATCTGGATTTTAAGAGACTCCTGGATACATTGGTTGGAGGTGCATGAAGAACGCTGTGGAGTGGCTACACATCTTGGATTCCCTCATTTGGAAGTACACTGGCATGGAGTGCGTGGAATGAAGTGGCTGGTTTGCTACCTCTCTGTGCTACTTTGGAGACACAGCATCATCCAGACATAATTATAATTCATTGTGGTGGGAACAGTTTAGGACATGTGTCTGGAATTTCTTTGCAATTTGCAATGAAAGAAGGACTTGGGATGGTCATGGATATGTTTCCAGATTCCCAAGTAATTTTTTTCGTATTGCGCAGAGACAAATGTGGCTGCGTTCTTCTTCATTTAGTCCACAAATGGAGAATGCGAGGCGCAATGTCAATAACGCTATTTGTGCCTTTTTAAGAGATGTTGGCATGTCCTCTTTTCACAATGAAAATATTATATTTCGTAGCACATACATTTTTCGCAGAGATGGAGTACATCTTACTTATGCTGGCAATCAGATTTTTATGCAAAATATACAAAATGCATTGCAACCTTTTTTGTAATTACATTAATAAATTATGCAGTAGCTGTTGATCATGTGAAGTTTTCGAAACACAAAAAAACACCACCAAAAGGCTCTTTCCAGAGCCACCACTTCTTCCCCTAGAAAAGTGCAATGGTTCTGGTAGGGCAGCACCTCCTAAAAATAAATGTCCGTGGGCAGTCCACAGACTTCTAAAACATGCACAGGGCCCTGAAGTATTTATTTGTCACTTCTATTTTTAAACTGTGAAAGACGGTTCTGAAAAGAGCGTTTTTTTTTTGGATTTTGTTTTATTTTTTGTTTGTTTTTCAAGCACAACACACAAGAAAAGGAGGGGAAGGAGGGTAAGGAAGGGACACCAACCACGGGGATAAGAAAGAGCAGGTGGAGAGACGAAGATGTAGGGTGGGCCTTATTTAGTAGGTAGCAGACCTCTCATGCTCCTTGACCGCAGTCTCGAAAGCACTCCGAAGATTATCCCCCCTGCAGAGTACTGCATCACAGTACATACAAAATATTGTGACCCTCGAAAGGTAAGGGTCAACAGCATCATGAATGGCCTGTGAGACAGCTGGAGAGATGCGCTGTCCTACAGGAGTGTCTCTTGTGGTGACAGGAGCAGAAACGGAGGATGTTGTAGAGGAACTCAACCTATTACATTTATCACAAGGTACAACCTTGCAAAAAGCCCCACCGTGGAACGACCGTAGGTGTCGCTTCATTGATGTCGTACCAAAGCTGTACGAACCAGGCCTCCCACGGCTCAGCACCATTTTGCACTGATTTGATTGCAGGTGACCTTATTCGCACAGGCTTTTGGCACTCCATCAAGAGTGGTAAACAACCGCCACACCCAAGACTCACGGTGATGCTGGTACTAGGGACTTCCACTACCTCATCCTCTTCATCCTCTTCATCCGTCTCCTCTACATCCTCACGCCTGTTCGACCCTGCAGGCCCTTGGGGACGTTGTGGTGGTGGAGGGGTTGGGGGTGCTGATGCCGATGCAAGAGTAACTGAAGCAATTTGGGATGCCATTAGGAACCAGGTAGCAAAAGCAGCAAAAACAGGTCAATCTGCCAGGTTAATCTGCAGTACTGGAAAGACAATGCTCTGTCAGGTATCCAGAAGCACAATGAGGATCAGCTCTGGGGTGTGGCCTTTTATAGGGGTGCAGGTGCACGCTCCGCGAACACCCACGTTGTCCGCGGACACTTCAAACACCCAGAACAGCCTCAAAAAGTTCCAAAAAGTATGTAGATCGCCAGGGACATTGTCTGGGACATGTGCAATGGTGAACTTTTACTGTAAAATATGTTGGATTGTCCAAAAAAGTACTTTTAAAATGTTCCGGAACCCATACAGTGTCCGCAAATCTGGACACATGCTCAGCGTGGGTGCGGTCACATGATGACGTCGCAAACACGTTCGCGAATGGGACATGTGTCCACAGGATACCAAATGTGCAGGGACGGTTGTGCGCATGTGCGAGGGTGTTCTACGGACAGTGTTTGGGTCCTCAAACTAATTAAAAGTGTGACACATGTGCGACGGACAGTTACGGACAGGCGCGATGTTCGTAGGACCTATGGGTGTGGTGCGCATGTGCGTAGATGTTCTACGGACATTGTGGACACTCCCATTTTAATTACGGGCAAGTATAGTGTCCTTAGGACACCTCCACTTCGGTTAATTGCGGACATTCCAGACATCGAGTGTGTTCTAAGAACAGTTCCATTTTGATTGCAAACAGTACAGAAAGGTATAGTGTCCTTAGGACACCTCCATTTTGGTTAATTGCGGATATTCTTGACACCGAATGTGTTCTAAGAACAGTTCAATTTTGATTGCGGCCAGTACTGACAGGTATAGTGTCCTTAGGACACCTACATTTTGGTTAATTGCAGACATTCCGGACACCCGCGCTGTCCGCGGACACCTTAACTGCCTTTTAAAAAAAAGAAAGACACAGAGGACTGAATTAAAACACACATAATAATTGTTTTATTATATACAAATATAAAATGTATGAAAGAGAGGGGGAAGAAGAAACTGACACAAATACAGGGGAATTAGCGGTTTGGCGAGGATGGATGGGAGGGGATGAAGGGATGTAAGTCTCATCAGAACATTTTTCTTGGTGGTGAGGGTTTGGGGATAGTTGACTGGACATGGAGAGGGGGAACAGGTACATGTGGGACAATGATATTTATTTTTTTCTTTTGTGAGGTCCTCCACAAAATGTTTTAAAAGATTGACATTTTCCATTAGCATATCCATTTTTTGTTCCATGCTCTGCAGAGCATATTCTAATGTCTCTTTTGCTATATTCTTTTCACTGTTTGGATGGTCTGTTAAAAAAAAATGTGTTAAGTACACATAAAGTAATGATTATTAATTTGCTTATATAGAGAAGTGTCTACCATTAGTATCACTGTCTTCACTCATTTCATCACGTGGGAAATTTTCTTCAAGCCATTCCAAAGTACTGGACATTTCTGTGTAAACTAAATATATTACTTTTAGTGTACCTAATACAGAAAGTTTAGAAATATATAAGAAAAATGAAGTTTACTTACTAGTTTTGGTAAGTTTTGTTGCTACTGTTGTGTAGGTCTGCTGTTGCTTCTTGCTGTGCAGTTTCTGTGAGGTAATTATGTTGGAGGCATATCTTTTTTGTTTTGGTATGTTCGATTTTAGTACATATGTTATTTAAATGGACGGTTGATGTGTTACATATGTAGGTCCAAATTCTTATTTATTATTACATATAATGTGTTCATGTGCTGCTTTTTGAACTTGTTCAGTGTTTATATGGCATGATAGAACAATCTAAGATACCCCTGAGTTTTTGGGTAGTGTTGATGTTGTCTGCGTCCGTCCGCGGACATGCGCACAGTCCACAGACCTCAAAATCACTAGCAGGGTGTTCAGTATATTCTATGTTACATGTATATAAAGTAAGGGAATCCTAGTAAACATCTATCAAATTCACATTATGTATATGTATATTCGGTAAAAAAAACTTTGATAAAGGGAGGTTATGGTTAAGTTGCACTATTAAAAACCTATGAAATCCAGTAAAAAAACTTTGTTAAAGGGACGTTATGGTTCCAAGTAAAACCGAAAACCCCCAGAAATGTGCTAGTTATGGTAAGCTAAGCAACCATAACTCGCGCCACCACCTTGCATTGCTAAGACTAACACCCAGGACATCAAAGATGACATCACACATGTCATTCTGCCATCAACCAAACCTCACAAGGTTAAACATTTTGGCATCAGCCAAACTTGTAATAAGGCGCTTTGAGACCCTCAGGATAGTGCTTGCACTAAAGAAAAACTCAAATAAAATAAATAATAAAATACCAGAAAGGTTCCACTCAAGGGAGTTACAATGAATGTTCAATTACTACCTGCCGGCATTCCAATAGTTGTTGCCAAATATAGTTTAAACAATCTTCAACATCTATTTACTGTGCTGTTTTGCCCCCAACACTTCAGATGTGTTTCACTGATTGAATCACATGTCCCCTTCGGGCAATATCCAAATTGCACCATGGCCTTTTTATTGCTATGTGCTCCAGCGCGATCTTTTGGTTTCTCAGTACTTATACCTAGTTCACTGCCTTGACATGTATTCCTTTTGTTGGGTCCCAGACACTATTGCCAGTGGTTTAGTTTTCTCTCTTGTAGTCTGGGCAGTCCTGGTTTCCCAATCAGCAAGGGACTGCCTCATTTTGTTGGGTCCCAGCCCCCTGTGTATGCACTTCTTTCTCTTGGGTCACAGACCACTTTGTATGAACTTCCTTCTTTCTCCCATAGTTTAGGAAGCCCTGGTTTCCCAGTATGCAAGAGACTGGCACGAAGATGTCACTTCTTGCTAGGTGCAGGTTCCAGATACGTGAATCAGTGTGATAAGGTTCCTCTGGGTTCCCAGCAAACCTCCTGGTTTCCCAACACGTCTCTGGTTGCTCACTGGTCTTTGTTTGCTGCTTCTGGGTCTTTTTAAACCTACTCCGGCACCTTCTTCTCTCCCTGGACTCTGCCACAGTTTTGCAGCAGCTTGCTGCTTTCGGGTGACATGCTCCATGCGGAGGAAACGCTGCAGCTCCTTCCTTCAACTGGTTGCCTGGGCTCCGACTTCCATCTCCTGCTCGACTACGGTTGCCATGTGAGGGATGCCTCTTCCGACGAGCAGGTATTCCGTTCGTTGCACTTTCGGCGTCCCAGTCCCTCCAGCCACTCATGAAGCTTTGGGTTCCTCAAGGGAGGATCTCTCTCCCAGTTCGGATTTCCCTCTTTTATTTTTGGTTTGTTTTGACCAACCACAGGAGGTCTGTGCAGACTAGACCGCTCACAATATCTTATGAAGGTGTTATTCATTCTTACGTACTTCTTTCTCATCCCAGTACTGTTCTTTTGAATTCCCTGTGGGTCAGTTGGTCTCTCCCTCATCTCAGTACACCGGGCTTAGAAGTCCATTTTGGAGTCTACACTCTTCCTCATCCCAGTACTTTCTATATTACTGACATGGAAAAGGTACATGGGTACACTAGGGAAGGTGAGTCCGAGGAGGTAGCAAGGTGTGTTAGGGTTAGGTGGGTTATGGGGACACTGTGTTCTCCTCGGGTTGTCACTAATCCCATAGGGGATTTCCCTCCCCATGAGATCCACCCACTCAGTACAACCCCCAGGGGAACTATCAGGGATTCGTCACAGTACATTTCCTGTTCAGGTGCAACATTTGTACAACAAATGAAATAGTCTTGCAAGTAACAGTAGCCATATATGTACATCTTTTACACACACATGAAGTAATCTTGTAAGAAATGGTAGCTTTCACATGGGCTTACAGTGTTTGAGGCTAATACCTGTTTATTATCAAATTTGCCATTATTTTCTCTATTGTTGCCACTCATTACTTGGGTCTTTATTTTTGAAAAAAGTTATCCATCATTTCTTGGGCAAGTCAATGAAGGTTTGCATATAGAGTAACAGTTGCAGAACAGCTGTCATTACAAGAAGCTGATCCTAGGTCACTACAGGCTATCATAGAAGCTTCACTTAAGCTTCACTTAAGTAATCTTTCATATGCAAATGTAAGAGAATCCTAGTGCAACTGGTACTCCAAGCATTTTAGACCAACCTCCTTTAGATTAACCCAGCAATTGGTATAGAATTATGGTTAATCTTGCTGAGAAATGGAAGTTTACGGCATTTCGATCACTACTCTCTCCAATTCATCAACAACCCGACTTCTCTCCCTCCCCATCCGATGGCGCTTATTGAACATGGTAAAGGGGAGATTGTATTGGACTAACTGACATGCTTTCAGCATTTCAAATAAGGCCCTTTGCTACTGGAAATATGATTTTTGGCCTACATGAAAGGAATAGATTACAACATAATGCAGTCGCACATGTGCAAATCAGCCAACAGGAAACTAACACCTTTCTCAGTCTTTATGCAAATAATTTAAGCTATATGGCATCACAGTCACAGAGCATGCCCAGATTTATTTGATGTATTTATTGTCTGCCATGGGGTAGCTGTACAATTAAATACAAAATATACAATTAAATATAAAAATACAGAGGGGGAAGGCACAGCCGAACCTACTATGCTTTGTGACTGTTCAGAACGTGCAAGTGCAGGAAGGAAGAGGGCAGTGGGGTAGGTGCTGAGGTGTCCGTGCTCAAAGGTGAGCCACAGATGAAGTGCAGGGTATAGTAAGTGCTATGCACCAGGAGCCATGTTGGTTGAAAAGTGCGAATCTCCAGTGCAGATGTTGAGCCACGGCAAGTGCTGAAGGAAGACAGATACTGGGGAGATTGGGTGTGATTGGTAAGGGGCCCAGTGGATGCATAAGGGTCTAAGACACCAATCACAGCAGCTAAGTGATTAGCAGGGAAAGGAGGAAGGGAAGGAGGAGGAAAAGAGGAGAGTATTGCAGTGTTTTCAGGACTTTAGATGGTCCTGCTCAAGACGCAGGGGGAGGGGGTGGCTGTTCTAGAGGAGGGGACCAGCTGAGGAAAGTGAGCAGCCTCCTGCTCTCTGTTTAGCACAACCTTTACACATAGAGAGTTGCTGTCCGAGGAGTGTAGAGATCTAGAAGGATAGTATTTGGTAAGAGACAGTTGCAGATAGAGTGGTCCCGGGCCCCAGACAGCCTTGTGGATAATGCAGAGGGATTTGAATTTGATCTGTGTAGCATCCGGGAGCCAGTGGAGGCTTTTTAGGGCAGGAGCGATGCAGTGCCTGGGTTTAAGGCCAAGGATAAGTCTTGCTGCTTTATTCTGGATTAGCTGAAGAGGACGCAGAGTGGAAGAAGGGATATTGAGGAGGAGGCTGTTGCAATTGTCAAGCCTAGAGAGAACCAGGGCTCGGGAAACATTGAGCTTCTGGGGGAAAGTGAGAAATGGGAGAATTCCTTTGAGAAGGAAGAGTTGGAAGTGGGGCTTCTTGGCAATGTCCTGCGTGTGAGGGAGGGAGGATAAAGAGGAGTCAAAGATGACTCCAAGGTTTCTGGTTTCATTAGAAGGAGGAGGGGGAGAGCCCAGAGAAGGTGGCCAGAGATGGGCCTTTTGTTCTCTCCAGCATCTCAGTGTGTAGGTACTCAATCCCACCCTATGTAAGGGCTAGTTTGCTAGACTTCAGTGAAAGGGTGGTTGGGAAACAGATCTGTCGAGACTCATAGTGTCAGTTCAGAGGTGTAAAGCGAGGCGCTGAAATTAGGGAGGACAGGGGGAGGGGCTGATTGAGTAACTCTGTAAGATGTGGAGGAAGACTAGAGAGAAGTGGCTGAAGGAGGAAGGCAGTGAAAAGGGGAGTTTGTGAAAGTTGGGGCAAGTGCTAAAGAGGAGGTTGGAAACAACATCAGAAGAAGAGAAAAACTGGTGAAGGACAATGAGGAGTTGGTGAAGGGAAACATTAGTATGTGCAAGTGGCACTTGGAGACTAAGAAGGTGGTGATGTGAAACATCAGGAAATGCAAGGAGGAGGTGAAGGGGAGTGCAAGCAAGAAGGTTCAAGAGAACATCAGCAGAGAGAAGAAGTGAGGTCTTAAGGATGAAGAGGGACAAAGTATTGAAGAAAAAGGTGGAATGAAGATGAAGCAGGGTGGTGGGGGAGAGGGAGCAGACAAGCCTTAAGCATGTGGAGAGCAACTTAAGGTAGGGATGAAGTACGGGCATGTGGCGAGCCATCAAGAAGGCTCAGAAAGAAGAGAAGGAGAACCAAGATGGGGAGGACAGAATAGAAAGTGCAGAAGAGGCACCATAGGCACAAGAGCATTACAAATCATTGAGGATGGAATTTCAGGGTTGAGATCCATGTCCCTGGGATAGGGAGGTGTTGAGTGTATTAAGATAAGACTAAAGAGAAAGTGAGGTTTCCTGCCTCTTGGTGGTCACTCTATGGAGGTTGGAGCTGCCCTCTGCTTCCAGAAGTTACATTTGACAAGGCCCTGAGTGGAAGTGCAGGAGAAACCTCAGATACCTAAGAGGGGTCACCCTGAAGATGAGGACAAAAGCACAGACGCTAATACGCAGAATGAGAAACCAGAATAAGACATGCAAGGATATGCAAATCCCCATGACTGTGCATGGATGTTAATATATCCCACTAAAGTATCCATGGATTGAGGATTCCAGAAACATTTATTGAGTTGCAGAGAATTATTTGAGAACCAAGACCTCTTTGAACATGTGGTATACTTCTTTATTTGTAGACATACATCTATGCATGTGTGTCCTAATGATGCACTCTATACTTGTGACAGTGTTCAGATTCTTTCGAGGGTTTCGAAAACACCAGGAGAGGGATTGATTTAACCACTGTATGCACACAACCCAAGGATCGATATTATGAGTTAGGATGTTTCTCACCACCTAATCTCAGGGCGACCAGTCCTGCTCATGCAGATAGGTGCTGGATGCAATATGGAGTTCTAGGCATTGCCTTCCATCTCTGTTGAGCTGAAGTAACATGCTGAATATTACAATTCTGGATGTCCGGAGCAGAATACGAGGGCTCTTCTGGTTCTACCCGTTTATGGCACTGATCAGATTAAGTGTTTGAGTAGTATAGGTCGCACACTGCCTTTCATCATGAAAGGCTGCAAATAGGTTTTGAAAGGTGGTCCCCAGGAGGTAGTTATTGGCACTGTGTCATTTGTCCATATACTGATGTAATTGGCCTATATAAATCTTTTTTCGATCTGTTTGGTAATGGGCATTAATGCAAATTGCTTCTTAATATTTTGTATGAATGCTAATGGGTTGTCTTGTAGTGCCAACAAATAAGTCATCATGCCTATATTGGCACAATGCCCAGAAGCCCTAGTTGCTCATGGCAACCAAGCCAAAAAATAAGAGGTATGATTTATTTGTACAGTTCGGAAAAGGTCTGTAGGATTTACAGACCACAACTCAAGGAAACACGGTTCATTTTATTCAACAAATTTAAACTGGGGCTATCTAAAGCAGACTTTTTATTTTTCAAAAAACAAAGTGCAGGTGTTTTTAATGGAACAAAATCTACTCTTTGCTAGCTACAAATATTGCAATACATATGTTTCAATTCCTTATAGTGCAATTCCATAAATGAGGTAGTTATACAGGCTTCTAAAAAGGATGAAAGTCATGCATTTCTGAACTCACCAGACCATAACATAAACTATGCAAAATATTGAGAGGCTGACCAATTGAGGAGGTAGTTACATTTCAAAAGAAATATGTAAGATGATTCAAAGAACTAGCTATAATAAAGCTAGCTATAATAAAGTATAATAAAGTATAATAAAGTAAGTCATAACAAATATGTAATTTGAAGTTGAAATACGGTAATTAAGTTGTTACAAATAATACATTGTAGGATACAATTAATAGTTACATAAATTGCATATCGCACATTGCAGAGCTGCCATCCATAGCAATCTCGTAAACAATTTCCTTTTCTTTGGTGGAAGGGTTCTGGGAGGTATTAGGATATCATGACTCGAAACAGGGGGTAACAGGTTGAGCAAAGGTTCACTTTTAGAAGGTTGGCGAAATGGGGATAGGAGGGTGAAGAAATAGCACCATGGATATCTGTGTTGCTCTTTAAATGTTCCACTTGAGTTCTACAACCCACAATCCCTACAGCAGATGTCAGTATTTTCAGGTCAGCCACGGCTTGCATGTAAACTTCCCAGTCGTTTCTTGCTAAAAAAAAAAAGGTGTGACAATTGTAATTAATACATATTTGATACATGTATAGCAATACCTCTGCAAACTAGTTTGTAATGATGGCCTGGGAAAACTCCAAAATTAAACAGAGGATCAGGAGTCAGAAAAAACGGACTCATAAAAAGAAGTAGACAAAGTGAAAGGCAAAACCCAGCTTTATTAACGTCCAAATAAAGCAGGGATAGCATACAGGCAAAACGTTGCAGCTCTCTGAGCTTCCATATAAAACAATCTCTTTTAAGGTGAACAATCGTCATAACTGACATCACATTACAATCTTATTTGCCAAAACCCACGAGGTAAATGGATTGGTTAGTAAGGATAACTTGGTGTCATAGGGGTTTTCCTCATAAGTGGGGGAGAGAAGAATGTATCTCTCCTAACAGAGTCATCAAATCTTCCTGGTAGGCATCCCCTCCCACATGATCCTTCCTCATAATACCACCCCCGGAGTCAGAATCAGGAAGTGGCTGCCGGCCCCTGGCCATGTGGGAGGAGTTCATCACCAGAGAATCAGTTATGACTGCAGGTTCATCTCACATCTCTCACCCTACTCCCGTTTGGCTCATGCCTTGACAACCTATCAGTTGTCCAACGTTGGTCAGCAGAAAAACAACCAATCAAACCCCGCCATGATAGGCCACCCAGTACATATTCTGCCCACCAATAGGGTATTCTAGGGTTGATGTGTACCTGCTATTACCCATTTAAAGGTGGTCCTATTGTCACTCTAGGCATAGTACCATTCATATCTCATATGCACATAACACACACTTAACATCTCCTGTTTCTGATGTTTTTGTTTTAAATAAAAATGTTAAGCAAAATCACTAAGTCCCAGCAACCTTATGGACTCTAATTCCCATGGACCCTCAAGTATTGAGATGAGGAAGAGGAAGGAGTTAATATTGATTGAAGGAAACACCAAGCTAAACATGCGGACTAGTTATTGCAATGAACATTGTGAGAAATATGAACCTGCCAACAATCAATGAATTCTAATGAAGAAGTTAAAAGACAGAACTTGAATAAGTCTCCATATATGAGATATCAATGTGGGGAAAGTTGGAACAAGTAATACCTCAAGCCAATGAAGTACAAACACAGTGAATGAGTACAACTGCATTATACTAGAGGGCAGTCAAATCAGAGAAGAATCCCTGGTGAAAGAAGCACAATAGGGAATGAGCATTTGGGGTGGGGTGTTCAGTACATGGCAGAGAAGCATACCAGGGCATCTGCAAGACCCCAGAAGGGGTTTCCTGGCAGGGGAGTATACCAGGCAATCCATTCAAAATACACAAAGGAATAAAACATTGTGTGAAGATACCTGGCAGGAGAGTGTACCAAGGCATCTGGTTAACCTACAAAGACTTCCTGTCAGGGTAGTATAGCAGGAGGTAATTCTTAAGAAGTTGTTGTTTGAAAGAGACACATTCACCATCCTTAAGACGTTAATTGAAAGAGACACTTTTGCTATCCTGACGGAGCCTTTCTTTGAAAAAGACATTGCCATCTTTCCTGAGAAATCCAGGGGAAGGGAAACACCCTCTAAATCCAAGGATTTCTCCTCGGAAAAGTGTCTTCTATTGGATTCATTTATATGCTTTAATTGTGAACACTCTTACCAAGCCTAAGTCAGAGACATTTCCTTACACTTTTAGTTGTATATTTCTAGTATGAGGGTCAGATTAGTATGTTTTGGAAACAAGTACAGTTTACATAATTTTGACGACAAGGCACAGACTGGTCTTTAGTTTTAGTTTCCCAGGCAGGAAAACTCTCTTTAGGATAAGGACAGAGAAGCCTGTATCCAAACAGTTTAATTTAATAAAGATGTCTGACAGTGAAAACATTACAACTTTGTGTCCACCTCTTATTTCTGACCCATCATATATGGTGTCAGTAGTGGGATTGGATTCAGTTGACACAAACTGGGGGACCCTTAAGACTGAGATACCTAGTAAGGGAGCCTTTGATCCTGCCATTGAACATTCTATTGGATTTGGCATATACAGTATTAGGGGAGAATTGCTTCAATCTGGGCACCAAACCTGGATTCCCAATGATCTAGTCTAATCTAGTCCTTATCCCCCTACTGGTACTTACATTAGACTGGCCTCTAAGTCAGGGCTGTAATATACTACACCAGGAATGACTATGAAGATTGGGACAATATCACATCTTCAACACACACTCTTCATAGATCAAAGTAACCATTACCATGTAATTCATAAATATAATCAATAGGATTTAAATTCCTCATATTGCACTGTGCGGGGCCATTATCTGCAAAATACTGATATTTAATTGATTCAAAACAATATATCATTTCATATTGAGAAGAATACTGTGCAAAGCATCATGCCAAATTGACCAATGCTAACTTATAACAAATACTCTCAAAGAAAGCAGCTTATCAAAATGTGGACACTCTTTGTGTAGAAACCTGGTAGTGTGGGTGCAATCAATAGATGGCACACTCACACCCCAGGTTTGCACAATTATTCAAGGCCCAACGAGTGATCTGAAGTCACAATAGATTATACATGCCAAATGTCAAGAATTACAATTATTAATTGAGAATACAGGGCATCAATGTTCTAATAATAAAGCATGATTTCAATGGTTCCAATAGCGCCCCCACTAGTTTCAACACCTCTCTACAAATGAAAAACAAGACAACTAAATGAGACCATTAGAACAGGTAAAAACAACTCATTACTATTGTGATAGCCACACCTGGCCACAAACGCAAACCACACGATTCAAAGGTTATCTGTACCAAAGGTTGTATGGACAGGTTATCAATTGCTGCCATTACATGTCACTTGATATCACTATAAAATATAGTCTTTCTCAACCAATGCTGTAACCACCTACTTCAGTGGGACACAAAATCCCAAAAGCTACCTTGCAAGCGATAAAAGAGGCTGTTGATCCATATCTTTCGTAGACAGCATTACTCTGTATATACTGCAACAGACCACTCTGCAGGGGGGAGCATTTTCGAAGTGCTTTTGAAGCTGTTATCCAAGAGGATGAGAAACACTGCCCGCTACCTTAGATGTGCAAGATCTTCACCTGTCCACCTGCACCTATATATTTGTGATGGGTTCCTCTTCCCTCATTTCCCTCCCCACCTTACTGTCTGACCTCTCCTGCAAAAAAAGGAACCACCTTTCACAGTAAAAAAAATAAATAAAAAAATCATCTTATAGACTCCATCTACTTTACATTTCTCAATAAAGTAGATAGACTTTATATCGCCCTAACTTCAAAGGCCCTCGCTGCACTGATTACCTTCACCCATCCCTAAAACTGACATCACTATACGCTCAGGATGAGCTCCACCTATTTCAGTGATGTTAGTGGGCAGTGTAGTCAAACGTACCCTGTCATCACCAACGTCATAAGGTTATCTAACGCAGAACGAGGAACTTAAACACACACACATCCACAACAAATGCAAAACTTTTGTTTCTTTTTACAAAAATGATACAAGCATTTTATTTTGAAGAAAACAGCAATAGTCGGGACCAAAACAAGTACTTTTCATTTTGACACAATGATGAACGTATTTAATTAAGTCCACAAAAACCTGGTTAAATTATTTTAACACAGTTCATAGCTACTGAACTTTGCATCATTTTCATTTTTAGTGTAACTGTCAACTATGATCTTCTAATGCTAAATAAGATCATTGATCGATTAATGCAAGTCTTTGCGTTCTTCATTAAAAATTATCTTCCATGACCGACAAGTAATCTACGCACATAGCGCTCAATTACAGAGGAGAAATTAGTGCTTTAAAATGGATATAAATGCAACACTTTCACATCTGCATGTTTCTAGAACCTATACGCTCCCATGTTGCTCCTCGTTGTTGATACTGTTGAAGAAGCCGTCGGCCATTAGACTGTACCCATGACAAGTGCACATCGGGATTATATAACTCTGTAAAATCGAGAATGCAAAAACATATTTCAGTAACCACTTTATAGTTAAATATACACAGTGCATTCTTATTTTGGCTATAAATTTAAGTTACAATGAGCATGTACGATATCTATTCTTTGCATCAAATTGAATATTCATCCGTCAGAACATTCATCATATGGCACACAGTACACTTTCAATTCACACTTCAATAAATATTATTTAAAATCTTGCTTACATTGCGTTTTGCGAATCCATTCTTCCGATGTAGCGGAGGACCAACCGCTTCAAAACACAGTTTTCTGAAATAGAAACTTTTATTTTCAGACATAAGCTTCCAATATAGTAAATCTTATCATTTCTTTGTGGATTTTTGACATATTTAGTCGTTAAAATTCTTAGTGCAGTATATTCAAGGATACATAACAAAGAGACCCTTCATCTAGCATTCACAGCGTGCCCGAGTAAGTTTCGTTTTTGGAAGCACATGCCACAAAAATGAACAATATTACTGGCAATCAGTGTAATGAAAAACAACAAAATATTTCAAATAAAACACATATCAATATGTTTACTTCCATTTTACCAGTATCAACGTGCCTGTTCCCAATACATTTACGTTTTCCTTCAAAGATAACCTCAGGCGTGGTCCACACAGCATGGATTTCCCTATACGATAATAGTTATCTGCCACCTGCTTTCTGCTATGAGAAGTGTTTTCCCAGCAGAGAGTTGGAGCAACAGGATCAAAGGTATCATGAAGAAGAGTAGTTTGTCAGAAAGAGCTGCAGGTAGTGTGTTCCCACACCCCAGGCCGCCTTGTGCATAATGCAAGAGTCTTGAATTTAATCCTTAAAGCAACCACGAAGACATCAGAGTTTGTCCAGCATAATTGCTGGAACCTGAAGGGATAATAGTGATGGAAAGAGAAGTACAGTGATCATGTAAAAGTGTAGAGACACGTGGCGTACAGGCTTACTTGCTTCTGTGTACATCTATTCCCGCAATCATATCCATTTCTGCATTCATGCACGCGCCCCTCATTACCCTCAACAGTAAGATGGGTTCCATGTGTTAATATCCCGCAAAAAGATTGTGATGGGGATAATATATAGGGATACTGTAAGATGTAAATGTGCAAAGGCCACAGGCACATTTTCATAATGCACATTGGCAATACACATTCCTTTGCCCACTTTTTAAATGTTGGCTAACACTGTGGCACATACACTTTTGGTCTATTGCAATCTGCAGCCACTTATAATGGTACCTACTTTCCTCCGTGTCCAGAATTCATTACTTTATTCATTTATTTCTTGGTTATTTGTGTCTACACCCCCCAAAAATGTGCACGTTGCCACAAGACCAAAAAAGGGTGGGGGGTGGGTGGGCAGGTACCAAAACAACATTGATATGATATGATAAGTCATTTATAACGTGCCTGTACACAGGTGCTTCTAGGCGCGACAAGACAAGGAAGGGAAAAACAAAGGGAAACAGAACAAATTATCTTACTGGGCCTTGTGTCATTCATATCATGCAAGTGCAAGGGGAAACAAGAGGAGAAGTGCCAGGGGGATGGAAGAGAGAGTGCAATAAGCAACCTCCAGTAAGTGACATCAGAGCAAAGTGGATTACTGCTGCAGTCTATTGCTGGGCATTAGTCAGCAAGAGCTGCGTAGGCTGCAGGTAGCTCAGAACTGGTCAGTCAGAGTAGTTCTCAGACTTCCTAGGCACAGCGATGTAACAGAGGCCAGGCAATCCCTTGACTGGCTTCCCATTGAATCCCAGATCTCTTTTAGAGTGTTGGTTATTACATTTAAATGCAGGCTACAAGTAATGCCCGCTTATCTACAAAACCATATAAAAGAGAAATGTAATCAAAGAACTCTCAGATCAGGAAATCAAAATCTGATAATACAGCCTTTTAAGACCTCAAAGGCAGAAAATTGGGCGTTTAATGTGAATGCGCCTTCCCTTTGGAATAAACTGCTTGTAGGACTAAGGAGCCATAACTCTCTCCAAGTCTTCAAGAAAGAATTGAAAACTCTCCTTTTTTCCTGAGACATTTTCGATCTGGTTTTACCAGGACTCAGGAATCATACCACTCCGATTCTTAGTTAGTCCGTTTTGATGCCATGTCCTGTTTTGCTCTCTTATGCGGGACCCAGTTAATACCTCTTGGGGGTTCTTCTTTTTTGTGTCCTTTTGTGTTTGTTTCCTGTTGTATTTGTCTTTTTCTAGTCTGCGCCTTTATGCCTGAGGACCAATAGTGTGCATAACAAATATAATGTAATGTAAAAGACATTACAAATTATACTGCTGTGGTTGAGATACTGGCTGCATCAATCCACGGTATTGTCCGCTGTCACTGGGGAATTCATCAATAATAGCTCGAACCACACAAGCAGGTATTACTCTTCAAACACAAAATTCCAGTCTTTCATGAATCCACCATGTAAATGCGGGATATGCCACAAACCTGGTCCACCTGTGTAACAAATACAGACTTAAATTACTGGAATGAAGGCAATAATTGAATTTGTATTTGCACTATGTACCTTTTCATACAATTTATTGACAGCACCTTTGTGTTGCGATACACAAACAGAACTCTCTGGTCCATTTAAATTCAGTAACACAAATGGAGTAAATGGTTATGCCTATGTAACAATGAATCTTCTCTTTCAATTGTCACCAATTGTTCACAACATTTACTTAAACAACTCGGACCAGTTGTGTTTGTAAATGCTCGTCCTTCATAGAAATGCCACAAACAATCCTGACAACACTTACAGTGTCTCAGGTATAAAGTAACAATTAGAATACTGTGCATAAACACACAAGAAGATCCACAAAAATTCTTAATGTACTTACTACAAGTAATGTAAACCAAAAACAATCCTATAAATGAAATCGTCCAAATTTCATACATGTGACAACATACATTCACTCTATGCAACCATGTTTCACAAGAGCACATCTCCAATTAACGATTTGTATATGTATCCATACCAAAATCTGAATCAATTGCAGTGCACCAGGCTTTTTCATAATGCAAATCATGGCATATTTTGCCCTTTTTCCAGTTCAGACAATCGTTCCACCATACAAATAAACTCACATAGCCAATATGTCATAATAATGCTTCTAAGGTAATATGCAGATGGTACCAAAAATAACTGTAAGCTTACAGGCTTCACGCATGGCTAAGTATCAGAACAGTTGGTATAGTATACCACACTGGTGCCACAACCACATCAGGGCACTACACTGCATATGTCAAAAAAATAAGTGGTTGTTTTAAATGTAACAATATCTCAGTTACTCCAAAACATAGGTTACCAGCAAATTTAAGAAATGCCTACTTAATATTCCTTCAACCCAAATTTAGTCACTAAACTATAGCACGATGAACAGTTAGAAGACGCCAGCAGGTATCTAACTACAACCATAATACTACAATAGAACATTTGAAATCTATTTAGAATACACCAACAGGTATCTCACTACTTGAAAAATACCCTTCATTCCAAAATACTTCAAATACGCCATATCAATTCTTATACGACAAAACATCTTCTAACCTCTAATGTAGTTAGAATACACCAACAGGTTTCTAACTACTTCAAGCACTCCCTTAATCAAACTTCAAACAAACATACTATCACCCTTACACTCACGCAACTGTAATCAAGTTTCTTTAATCCAGTACTGATTTTTTTTCCCGATGATTATTTAATGTCAAAACAACAGTATTGTGTCATACACTAATGTTGTACCAAACAAAGTACTTCGAATGTACCGTTTATGAAAAAAAAATGTATATGTAAAATTGTATACAACTACAGCTTTTAAGCTATCCTGCTTAACAAATTGGATGTTTTTTCCACAGACAATAAACCAGAGATTCCAGCTTCATAACACTACTAAACTAAGTAACCACAGCAATTGTAAAGAAATACATATTCTATGAACACTATCCTCAATTGCACTACAATCATAAGTACCATATTCAATTACATAATGTCTCCATATTACAAACACATTGTACTCCCACTACATTACCTATGCTTACTATACAAATATTACTACTATGGTGATTCTGGCCATACTCCTACTACATTATCTATAATTGCTATACACATATTAATACTGTGATGGTTGTGCCCAGTGCACATTTTCTTGCGGCCATGCCCCCCAGAATCTTGCCACTTGCCTCAAGCCAACCACCACAATACAATTAACGATATAACAAGTATGTACCATACACCGTCAACTAATAAAACTCATCCTGAGCCCCCACAATCGAAATAATGTCAGCAGACTCTGCAAAATTTCCAGAACCCTTTTTTCACCACATTACCTTCATTACACTTCCCTTCCTATTTGTATGCTTTCTTATAGCCATCAAATAACCCCAAAGGTATTTTCCAAGCTATCCATTCAAGGCGCTCCCGCGAACTACCGCAGTGTCCGAAGACCGCGACAATACCTGCCCAACCTTTTTCAACCTACAAAAATAGCCACATATCGGGCCTCATTCCGATTTCGGAGGTAACCACGCCGCTATTTGCGGCATGGCTGCCTCCGAACTCGTCCAAACTCCGGCCTGGTGAATGGAGTAATTACTGGTCCATTCCGAGGTCGGAGGGACCGGTAATTCCCCATTCACCAGGGCCATTCCCCATTCCCATTTGAGCCCCCATAGGGCTCAATGGGAAGGGGGAAGGCGGCAATAACGGTACCGTAAATGATGGTACCGTTATTGAACCCGGAGTCCCTTTGCGTGTCCGTCCTTAAAGCCTGCTAAAAGCAGGCATTAAGGAAGGACCCGCAAAGGGAACTCGTAGTAGGGCGGTAACGGTTTAATGGCACCGGTCTCGTTACCGGTGACCGTTAACCCTTACCGCCCTACTCGGAATGAGGCCCATCATCTTTTTTCCACTACCCCACCCATCCGAGACCCTCTTTCCACCACCAAATAACCTCAAATTTGTTTTGCAGACTTTTCCCCCACCGCTCTGTCCGCGGACAACGGACGCAGTCCGCATATCCAGCATGTCGGGCTTTTACCAAAATCTGACACACCTCACGCTTTTCACCATCCATTCAGCAGATGCATTCGATGTCTGCAGATATCACACCAGCCTACGAGCCAATTGGAGGCCCGTCCCCGGACCGAACAGTGAAGTGAGTCGACGGACTGAACCCAGATATCACTAATTTTGTTTGACCTACTTTTTTGCTGTTTTAAAAAAAACTACTGGACAGATTTACACCAAGTTTATAAAAGCACACTTTCAGGACCAAGCAGCCACTCCTGCTAGAAATTTGGTAATAATCCATTTGTCCTGCGTTTTAGGCTGTATGCATGAGCACATTTTCTTTTTCATTGCGTCTATGGGGAAAAAACACATTTTGGGACCCCCCCCCCTATAACCTTTCCCTCCTGCACAATACCTCACCAAACTTTGCAGGTGAAACAGGAGCCCCTGGCTCTTTGTCTGGTAAATCTTGGAATGCTCAGGGCAGAAGTGGTGGAGGAGCGGAGATTGCGAAGATGTTTTTCTTGGTGATACGGTTTGTGAGATAAGAGGGGGCAGTGTTAGGTAAGCAGCGATGCCTGATGGCTAGGAATTTGAACTCAATGCAGGCTTTGATGGGGAGCCAATGAGCCTCCCGTATGATGTTGGATATGTGGTTGGAGCGTTTCAAGCCCCAGGCTGCTCTGAGGGCATTGTTTTGCAGCAGTTGGAGTTTGTGAAGATGATTGGTTGAAGTCCCATCTAGAATGGCATTGCAATAGTTTAGTTTACTCCCTATGATGGCTCTGGCTAGGGTGAGACAGTTGTTGGACTTGAGGAATTTCCTGGAGAAGTTGATGAGTTTGGTAGAGTAGGATGTAGAGAAGGTGATAGCATTGATGTGTTTTTGCATGTTCAGTTCTGCGTCCAAGTAAACGCTTAGCGATTTTACATGTTTGAAGATGGACTGGTGTTGCCATCTATGCAGAAGGAGGCGATGGCAGGGCTGAGAAGCCAGAGGCGCTGCGGGTATCCAACGATGAGGAGTTCTGTTTTTCCATCATTCAAGCATAGATGGTGAGTGGCCATCCATGCTTGTATGATGGTGAAGACATAGTTGATGAGTGCAGAGTCGGTGTTGTGATTGCCGGAGAGTTTGAGGAGGACATGAGTGTCATTGGCAAAATTGGTGTAGGGCATGTTGAGGCTGTCGAGTTTGTCAAAGAGTAGTTTGGTATACATGTTGTAGAAGGTGGGGGAGAGGCAAGAGCCCTGTGGGACACCCTAGGACACAGGAATGGGGTCAGTTGATTTGAGGCCTCCAAAGACTCTGGTGGTTCGGCCCGAAAGAAAGGATTGGATCCAAATGGTGGCTTCTGGGGCGAAGTGGAAAGTTGTGGTGAGGTGTTTACAAAGGATCTTGTGATCGACTAGGTCAAAAGTTGCCGAGAGGTCTAACAGAAGAAAAATGGCAAGCTCACCATTGTCCCTGATGAGGTCAAGCTGGATCTTCAGGTCAAGGAGGGCAGTTTCAGTACTGTGTCTCGATTTAAAGCCAGATTGGTGGGTGCCTAGTAGGATATGATTTTCTAGGTGTAATTGCAGTTGTGAGTATTCTGTGCGGTCAATGATTTTGAGGAGGTAGGGTACTATGGTGATGCGGCAATAGTTAGTGTGGATAGAGGGGTTTAAAGTGTTTTTGTAGGAGGGGGGTGACCCAAGCTTCTTTGATAGCGGAAGGAATCGAGTTGGTCTTGAATGTTGCATTGATGAAGGTGGCTATAATAGGGGCCAGGGGTTCAGCACACATTTTAACAATATATGCTGGGCAAGTATCACCAGCACAATTAGAGGCTCAACATATACAACAGCACAACATAGCCACTTTACAAGAATCCTTTTAATAAATCTGACATTGTGCATTTTACCAGTTGCAAACTAGCAAAACAAATGTCATTTCTGGGTCCTCAAATCTCTGCTAAATATGCAACCAAGGCATAGAAAGCACCCACCACTTTATTTTCTTACAGACCTTAAACTTTGGCTGAGGAACAAGAGAATATTTACACTCTCTGCTGCTATGTATCACTGCAAGCTACTAACAACTCTGGATTGCATCTTTGCAGTCTCTAATTATCTTAAATCTGCTAGAGGGGGTGCTTTTGAGCTGCCTGAATAATGGCTGCCTAGTTTGTGAGCTCCGTGCCCAATTGACGCCAATCCGACTACACCAGCGTGTATCTTGACCTGTACAAGCTACAACTTCCACCACACGAAGTGCAAAACCTGAGGCATCTTTGGTCTGTATCCCAAGAAGAATCGGCCATCTACGACCGAGCTGTGACTGGCCGAACTTTGGTGCTGTGGGAGGCTGCGCTGACAGCCATGACTGTCTGTGCTCCGTGGGCCTGTGGTGCGGCCCTCCAGAGCCGTGATTTGGTTGGGCTGCGGCCTGCAACCAATTGGAATATCCAAGCCTGCTGCCACCTGGGACTGCCCTCCTCTTCCCGCTGGTCCCGCCACTCTGGGTGGCTCCCGCTGCTCCCCTCCGGAGTGAGGGTTGCGTGGCGGGTGCTCGATCTGCGTTGGAGTCTGCATGGAGGACCCGCGGCCCGCATACACCGCCGCCCATGATGTGAAGGGCGTCCGCTTCAGTGTGCCCCACTCCTTCTGGTGCCTCCTGGCTCCGCACCGCCAGCCTACGCAGCAGAGCCTGTAGATTGCGGCGGGCGGCCCATGTTGCTGCAGGCTCCTCTGTCTTGGCCCAGGACTGCAGCTCTGGACTGCTCTGGACTCCGTGGTGGCCCGTTGGCCCCCTACTCAGGTGAGAGGCCCGTGGGTGCTGCACCTTGGCGCCGGTGGAGCGGCGTATATGTGGGGCTCTGGAGTAATCCCCCCTGAAGCCTGGGGGCCCCCCTACTGAGCTAGTTCTGGAGGTGTGCTGGCCTCCCTGCCCTGTAATGCCCTGTGGATCTTACCATTGCTGCTGCTATGGCATTTTGTTGTGACCTCCCCTGACTCCTTGGGCCTCCGTGCAGCCTGCTGCTGGGTGGGCCTCTCTAGAAGTGGTTCTTAACCTTTGCTGTCCTGGGCACCATCTCTGCTTCAGCTGCAGTCTGCAGCCTTGTACACGATTCTTCCTGCTCTGAGAGTGCCAGGGCCACATTCACTGCACCCTAGTGGTGCATCTGGCAGATCTCGCGTCACTGGTCCACCATAGTACTACAATACACTGCGTTTCTCCCTGCTTATCCATACCTGTGTGTGCATGTGCCTGCTATGTTCTGACCAAGCGTGAGCCCTGGGGTGGAGGTGACACTTTCATGCCAGTGGAGTGCGGTGGGGGTGGAGGTCTACACCGCTATTTCACACCTCTTGTATTCCCATCCCTCTGTGCCAGGAATTTCCGGGTGGGCCACACCAGCATATTGACCACCTTGTCCTGAAACTATCGATTAGGCCCGGCCACCCAATGATTTATGGACTGGATCCCCTATGCTGCTGCTCCTTGCACCCTTGCTCCCAACTCCAGCTGTGGCGATCACTATATACTGTTTGGCCTACCTCAGGCGCTGAGTACTGATATCGCTGTTGGTCCCCATATACTTGAACTAGCCTGTTGTGTTGGCTCTACGGAGATGTCTAACAGGTCCAGAGGCACTAACAAAGTGGGCGCCATGGATAAGTTTACTAAGGCGTCGTCCAGAACGGAGTCGGGTCACTCATCAGCCAGCCAGGAGGATATTGCCTCGCCCCCGGATATACCAGCCCCTGATCTCATTGCGATGATGGAATCCATGGCCAAGAACTTTGCCTCCTTCCACGAACAGTTGGATGATATCAATGCTAACGTCGCATCACTTAAATCTCAGCTTGACCAGGCCGAAACCAGAATTACCGAAGCTGAATCTAGAATTGGGGCTAACGAGTATAGTATACATGTCCTTCAGGATACGGTTACCTCCCTTACCTGCGATATGAAGTTTATAAAAGCCAAATGCGATGATTTGGAATCCAGATCACGCAGGAACAACATTCGCATTGTAGGGGTTCCGGAGAATGCTCTTAAAGGCCGTATGGAACTGGCGGTTGGAAATCTGCTTCAAGAATTATTGGGCAACCCTGAGATGTCCCCCTTCTTCACTGTTGAGCGTGCCCACCGTGCTCAGTCTCCTCTCCCCAAGCCCGGTGACTTCCCCAGACCCATCATTGCTAAAATGTTGAGTTACAGGGACAGGGACCTTGTACTCCGTCTGTCCTGCGACAAAGCAGACTACGCCTTGGCTCCCAGACAATCCGGATTTTCTCTGACTTCTCTGTGGGCGTACAGCAGGAAAGACGCCAGTTCCTCGGTGTAAACAAGATGCTGAGGGAACGCAACATCTCCTATACAATTCTATTTCCGGCACGCCTCAATTTCACTTTCAGAGAGAAATTATACTTCTTCACTGTCCCTGATGAAGCGGTAAAGTTTATAGAGGCACAGATACCGCTCAACAACCCAGCCGATGACCTCATGGATAATGACTGACCAGTTGCCTATTGCTTCTATTTTGCCAGGGTCTTTGGTAACAAATATCCTTCTATGTCTGGGCTGATGGTAGTGTTGAACTATTTGTTTCTTCACAGCATGTCTTAATAGTATGTTGAGATGTGGCTTGCTTGCCCATGTGGGCCATGGAGGGAATTCCTCCGAAATTCTTATTGCCTTATACAATGAATCACGTGTTGGTATTCTATTGCCTATTGACGCACTGTACTGTGCTTTTGATAACTCGTCACTGCTATACTGTTTTTTATATTACACGGGTACAGTTGCCAATTGTTGTATATGCCCATGAGGTGAGATTATGTTCTGATATTTTGCACTGCCGGGCTCATGTGCCAATCTTGGTATTTCATTGCTCCTACTAAGTTAATTGCACGGCAGCAGCGTGCCCCACTGCGGTTGCAGTGGTTATTTTGGAGGGACTGTTGGGTGTGCGCCCCTGTTGGGCCACCAGTGAGGCTGGATCTTGTTGGGTTTGGTCCACCGACCCCTGGCTTGGGGGTCCGCAGAGGAATGTGGGTGGGGGGCACACTGCCGGTTGGGATTGGGCAGTGAGGGAGGGGGGAGGAATCATTCCCGGAAGTTATATTAAAAATGGCATAGGTGGAACAACATCTCACACTGTGGAGGGCGGCATAACCGTAATAATCTTACTGGCAGGCACACGCTAGGTTGCACTAGCTGGGATGTACACTTAAGTAACACAATGATTACAAACATATTGTCCTGGAACGTCCGGGGACTAAGCAATTACACCAAGGCCCGGAAAATGACGGCTTACGCCCAAAGGCATGGGATCAAAATACTTATGCTGCAAGAAACACATGCCCGTGGCCGACTAGCAGCGAGCATCGCACCGTCCTGGGGGCCCCATAGATTCTACATCACTTATTCCACCCAAGCCATAGAGGTGTTGACACTGATTCTTAAATCAATCAAGTTCGTGCTCCATAAAAGCTTCATTGATCCTGAGGGCAGGTATGTCATTCTACACTGTACATTGGTGAATAGGGAGTATCTTATAGTGAATACCTAAGGCCCCAATGTGGACACCCCAGATTTCTTTGATACTGTTGCCTTCATCCTGTTGGGTTATGTAGGAGTCCAGATCATTTGGGGAGGTGAAATTAACCTAATACTCGACACCATACTCGATAGAACGGGAACGTTACCCAGAGCCCTATTGCGCTCGGTGCGCATACTGCAAATACACATCACATCACTTGGTGTCTGGGACGTTTGGAGAGCTCTCCATCCCCAGACGCGAGAGTATACATATTATTCGTCCGTACAAGATAGTTCCTCAAGGATTGACCTTTTCCTGGTATCTAGTGATTTGATAGGGAAGATGGATAAAGCCCAGATACTTACTCGTACATTATCTGACCATGCCCCGGTCACCTTGTCGATCGAGTTGGGTTTGCCTGTGCCTACGTACAGCACTTGGCGTTTTAAATCCGCCGCCCTTCTAGATATAGTGTTCAAAGCCAACATACTGGCAGACATTGTGACCTTTTTCGAGTGTAATACCCTAGAGGCTACCACTGCTGCGGTCCGCTGGGAAGCTTTCAAAGTGTACATAAGGGGAATGTCCATCTCTAGGGAAGCGGGAGTGCTCAAGGTGAGAAGGAACGACCTGAGTCGGTTCGAGTCTAAACTTCATGAGCTGGAACGGGACTGCACGTCTGCAGCTGACCCCATTAAACTTGCACAAATAAGGGAGGAACTTGAGGTTTTCGAGCAACACGCCTTGAGGGAGGTTCGCTATCTTAGCCGGCCGCATGCTGCCCGCAAATGCGGGGAGGGCGAGAGGCCGGGTCGGACACTTGCCAGATTTGTGATGGGGAATGGGGCAACACCCAGATTGTGTCTGTCAGGGATACACAGGGCACTCCTCACTGGACCGACCAACAGATATTGGAGATCTTTACTAAATTTTACACTAACCTCTATGCGTCACCTCCGGAACACAGTGAACAACACATGAGGGACCTCCTTGACCAGATTCCCACAACTCACATCTCCCACTCATCTAGGGACCAACTAGATTCCTCAATTTTGCTCAAGGAGATTGTGAAGGCCATTTCTGATCTTCCGAAGGGTAGGACCCTCGGGCCTGACGGACTCACCCCTGAGTTTTACCAGGAACACGTAGCAATCCTTGCTCCTAGATTATTGGAAGTGTGGTCCGGATCACTCCAAGAGTCCATTCTCCCCCCCTCCCTGCGCGAGGCTGCTATAATAGTGCTGCTCAAACCCGATAAACCTGAGGATGAATGTGGTTCATACAGGCCTCTCTCGCTCATGAATATTGACGCTAAGATCTTTGCAAAGGTGATAGCTAACCGTTTCCTCCCGATCATGCCATTTCTATTACACGAAGACCAGGGTGGATTTGTGCCCGGGAGATCTACCTCCCACAATATCCGGTGGCTCTTCAATGCAGTGACTAGAATCGACCAGTACTCAAGTAAGTGCTGTCGCAGTTGTGCTCAAAGCCCAAAAAGCGTTTGATATGGTCTCATGGCAGTATATATGGTTAGTCCTGGAGATGATGGGGATTGGTCCTAATATGATTAGATACATTAAATTGCTATACACGTCTCCGGTTGCGAGGGTCCGTGTTAATTCCCTAACATCCACATTATTAACACTCTTTAGAGGGACACGCCAAGGTTGCCCTTTCTCCCTGATCCTTTTCGCATTGGTAATCGAACCAATGGCGGACTATATCAGAGCATGCCATGCCCACAGAGGAATACGCTTGAAATATTCCCCCGAAATAATATCCCTATATTCGGATATCGTGCTACTATACGTCAGAGACCCTGCCACCCACTTGGATCCCATTCTACATGATATCACTTGTGTGGGTACCTTCTCTGGCTTCACAATTAATTATTCTAAATCGGAAATGTTCCCGCTCACTAACACTACACAACAGCCTGCCTCAGAGTATCCACTGCGCTGGTCTCCCAGCGGGACCAGGTACCTGGGAGTCCGAGTGTCCCTGTCCGACTCCAACCTGCTGGCTGACAACTACACCGCTGTTGCACAATTAGCTGAATCCAAAATGGCGAGGTGGTGCTCCCTCCGCCTGTCACTAGCCGGGAAACTCTCCCTCGTCAAGATGATTCTGGTCCCTTAACTACTTTATATTTTCAGCAACGTGCCTATCTGGCCCGGAAACCAATATTTCATTAAGTTACATAGATTGTGCGCGCAATTCCTGTGGCATGCGGGTGCTGTTCGCAAGAAATGGCTAGACATGACACTTCCATATGACAGAGGGGGTCTTACAGCTCCAGACCTAAAACTGTAATGGATAGCCGCACAGGCCCAGTTTGCCACGTACTGGTATACAAGTCCTCTAACTCGCCTGCATGTCAAGCTGGAAACTATGGCTGCGACCGAGGTTAATTCTATGACCTTGATATTGTGTCGTGAGTTTGTGCTGGACTCCCCGCTTGATCCGGTGGCAACTACTCTACTTGCCTGGGGCCGGCTTCTAAGCCCCACTGTGGAATATTAGCCCTATTACAAGTGGCTCCCTATCTGGGGATTTCCCGGACTGGAACCTACGCACGATAAGGCCCTGGCCCGGCACTGGAGCACACTGGGGTACCGGGCTCTGACTGATCTCTTTCCTGATGGCAAATGTATTGATCCACAGACATGGAGTCAGTGCCACTCTGGATCTGCACTCGAGTTGTTACAATGTTATAGACTTCGCGCCGCCTTCCGTGCCAGGTGGCCCTCCTTTCCCGACGAATCCCCTGACACCCCAGCGGTTGCATAAATTGCTAATTCGAACGGTGCCCGTGGCGTTGTCTGCTCCCTATATAGATTGCTATTGGCCGGGACTCCAACCCTGCCTTCCAGTGATCGTACTGATAGGGCAGCTGAACTGGACCTCAAAATATCTGACCATTTATGGCAAAAGATATGCTCACACACAAACAGAGTATCCCTCAATCTCCGGTATCGGTGTATGCAGTTCAAGTTACTGAACAGATTATAAAACACTTCCCGCAAAATCTCTAAGTTCTCTCGCAATGCCACACACACCTGTGCTCGCTGCAAGTTAGAGGGGGAAGATCATTTACACATGTTCTGGACCTGTCACAGATTGGGAGATTTCTGGGATGGGATCTTGAGGGCTCTTTCTGGCATCATTGGAGCAGTGGTTGATCCTAGCTCACGGGGTATTCTGTTTGGTGTGTGGAGTTCTGATGACACCAGACGGATGGCTAGATTTTTAAACATAAGCTGTATGGTAGCCAAGAAATGTGTGATTCAGAACTTGAAGAGTCCTTCTCCCCCAACCTTTCAGAAGTGGCTCAATGCACTTACCTGGTCCCAAACCTGTGAAGAAGAATCAGCGCTTTGGATTAAAGCGCTATATAAACACAATAAATACAATACAATAAGAATACCTTACCTTGCTCCCATCACACTCCTGCCCCAAGAACATATGGTCGGCTTTTAACAGCTACCTTGTTGGTCAAGCTGAGAGTGGGTCCGGACCTGACTCTCCTGTGACCACATGAGTGGGTTTTGGTACATTATTGTGCTTCATATGTGGCTGCTTATTCCTTCTGCAATGTACTACTTGCTTTTCACCTGAACCATGACCTGTTCATTAATTGACTATGTATTATACTCTGACATATGTGTTTGCTGTGAACCTCTGGCTATAAATAAAAACTTTAAAAAATAAATATTAAAAAATCCGCTAGGTCAAGAAGAGCAAAAATGTTATATGAATATTTATTTAAAATGTATCTCTCGTCTTGTGCAACATGATACATCTGATTACATTCTGTAAGGAAAAACTGTGCCTTTTTATAGCTTTGATGATACAATTCCTGTATTTTTTTTACTCATTTTAAGAATTGTTATAGTTTTCAAAACAAACTTCTTAATATATCATCTCTATCATTAACCAGTGATGAAATGTGTTCTGTATCTTCTCTTTGATGACAAATGTCAAAATAAAGCAGTTTTGATTAATTTCATACATTTGTTTTCAAAAACTGATTAGCATAGTTTTCTGATCAACTTATACGATTATATTTAATGTCACCTTAATTTATTTTTACATACGATATAAAATGAGCAACAATACAGCATGTGTGTGTACATCTGAAATAAGACATTAGTGAGATGAATGCCTGTGAAATGTTTAGCTGCATAAAAAGGCAACACAAAAATAAATCTGATCAAAAGGGGAAGAAAACAGTTTTCAATGCAAGGCATTGTGCAGCAGAGTGCAGTCCGGTGTTGCACAGTGCAGTGTCTCTGTGTCCTTTGCCTACCCCATCATGTTCCGTGTTGTGGCAGGCAGGGTAGTTGGCAATTTCAGATGGACAAGATGGCCCTTGCCTGTCATTAATATTAAACCATTTCAATATGGTGATAAGTCCCATTTTTGGGGGCGGGCACGGCTGGTAATTGGCATCCAGCCCGAGCCAGGTAGGATCAAGCTGAGCATGCCAGCCCTGCCTTTATTAAAAGAAAAAGCGTTTACTAGTTTGCAATTAAACTTTGCACACTAAATTCTTACAATAAGAAACATAACATTAACCATAAAATGTATCATAAACGAATAACGGTTTGTACAAAAAGAGTGCAAACAAAACAAGAGCAAGTAAAAAGCAGCATGCAACTGTGGCACATTAAATACTCGTAAACATTTCTTACTCTACAATTTGTCTCTCTGCTTGCGATGTTTATTGATAGTTTGGGACAACTTCCTTCCTTATTGGTTAGGGGGAATTTGCAAAAATACATATATTCAAAGTTCCCTTTAATGCCTTACAGTAAATGTAGGATATCCAGTGATTTTAACAAATAAAAAACAGAGAATAACTTTAATGAAGAAATAATAACAAAAGAATCACATTTTTTTAAAACATGTATATGGAGGTGTTAAAACGGTTGGGATGGGGTTGGATTGGGTTTTAAAGCATAGGGAAACAGGGGAATTGAGGGACACCCCCCCAAATAAAAATCAAAAAATGTCGATATGTTTTTTTTATAAAAGTTGCGTTATTAAAGCATTCTCTGTAATTTAATTGTTAATAATCACATGTAACCAAATGTACTCATCTCAAATCACATGCCACTCTCGCTCCCATGTTGCACTATCATGTTAAGCTCCACAAACATTTTTCCCAATAATTTGGTCAAGGCTAAAATCAAGGCCTGGTTTGAGTTTAACATCAGCCTACCCTATAGGCAGTGCATCAGGACCTGCAACGTTGAGTGGACAAATGAACCTAAATGGCTAATCATATCCTTCACAAAAGCAGGACGTTCCACTGCTAAGTGAAAGAGGGATTCCACAGGGACCTGACCACATGCGCGGCACCCGCAAAGTTCCGTAGGCAGAGCTATGTTCGGACCAATGACTTCTAGCATTGGAAGGGCATTTAGATGAAATTTCAAATACCACTCCCAATGTTTTTGTGACGGACATTTGGAAAGATAAGCTCTAAGCTTATACGAAGGGAGGAAATAGCTTAAACTCTCTTTAAAGAGCTTTAACCTTTCCAAATCTTCCAAATCCATCCTCTTGTCCCAACGCTTTATCTTCTTTTTCTTTGCATGATAGGAGTCTGACATGTCCAAAGTGGTCATTTCTTGCTAGGTTAAACAGCGTTTACAGAATTTACTTCCAAAAGGATTCGAGTCAGGCCTTTCAATTAAGCAGTCATACAAATAGAAGCCCAGGGTGGGTTTTTCTGACTGAGCTAGTTTGTGTAACAAAGAGAGACTTCTTTTTATATATTGTGCCCACCATGATGTAAGGCCCAATTCAAGTCTGGTCACTCTGATTGACTCTGTTTTCGGCGGGCCCAAAACTGTTTTCCAGATTTTTCCTTGCACGCAGTCCAGAAATGTTTGGTTCTTAAATGGGATAAACTCACAACCATATAGAACCATTGCTGTTACCTTTAAATTGGAAAGCTCTATTAATGGCAGAAAGGAATAAGAACACAACTTTCGTTTCAGCACCTTCATACAAGGTCAAATATTTCCCTACATTTTTTCTTTTTGGTTTTTAAACTGACTTTTGAATGATATGGGGAAGTCCAGATAGTTTATGGTTGTAACCCTGATGACCGGCATCCTATTCAATTTCCAGCTGTATGGTTTATTTTTTTAATCTGGTGGTGAAAGTCATTATGAAGGATTTCAGAGGATTAATCGCCAACTGATTTTGTCCCAAATAACATTCCACTGCCTCTAAAAGCCTTTGCAGTCCTGCCGGGTGTAGTCTAGCAGTACGAGATCATCTGCATAGGCGATAATGTTTACCCTCAAGTCTGACCATCTCTGGGCATGGCCCTTTCAGGCTTTACTTTCTTCCCATAGGTCAACTAAATAGAGGTTGAAGAGGGTGGGGGCTAGAGCACACCCTTAATGCACCCCTTTTGTAATGGGTATAGTGCTGGACAGGTCTCCCTGGTTGTTCATTCTAACTTTCAATGAGTTGTCACTATATAGTAGCTGGATCATGTGTGGGAGGCCCCGGTTTATACCCCACTTTGTTAATTTGCCCCATAGATTAGTGATGTCGATGTTATCAAACGTGGCTGTTAGATCAACCACTGCCACGTATATATACTTCTTGAACTTCCCTCCTATATTGGAGGTACAAGAACTCCAATTGAAATCTATGGCACTCATTAGGGTCCCCACACCTTACCTGTACCATGTTTGTAACAGGCTCAGTTGCCTATTACACTCAGCCCGGTAATGCGATCTTTCAGTACCAGTTCAGCAAAGATTTTCGCTGACGAGCCAAACAGAACAATTGGGCAGTAGCTATATGGAATGGCTCTATCGCCTCTTTTGAAAATAGTAACCAAGAGAGATCTTAGCCACAAACTAGGGCAGGAATTCCCTGTGCGAGAATAGTCTATATAGGATATCTGACCATAGAGCGGGATCATCTTTGTATACTCTAGTTGTCATTCCATCTGGTCCACTTGCTCTGGAGTTAATTATTTCCCCAATTACCAATCCAATGTCAGTGTTGTCAAATTGGAACTTCCAGCTAGCTGCCTTCAAACATTACTTTCAGAAATCATTGAGTGACCCAAGGCTGCTTTACATTTCTTGGACAGAGAGTCTACTCAGACATCCTCTGCCACACAACAGGACTGCATTTTAGCTTGCGATCTATCTGTGTCGTTTAGAAGTTGCCAAAAAGAGCGAGTGTCTTTATTAACTAGTTTCTTAAAAAAACACAGCTTTTTGTTAATACGCAATTGAAGTCAGTGCGACATGAGCATTCTACGTTGGGCCTATTTTAGCATTTATTTCCACCTATAATCGTTATGTGTCTATTCTTGCTGGGAAAGGTGGGCCTGTTTTCGCATTTGTTTTCCATCTATAATCGTGATGTGGCTATTCTTGCTGGGAAATGTGAGATTAATCCAATCTCTGAGAAGGACTGGTATAAACATGTTCAGGAGTTATGCTTTTGAAACAATATATCTTAACAATTCTAGACACCTTACAACTCTAGATTCCTTGAATCTCCCGCAGCTGACATCCTCTGCCTGCTCATGAATAAATTGAAATATTCGTGGGCTCCAGGCCCTGATGGGCTCGCAAATGTGATTATTAAAAAGGCTCCTGAAATATGGGCGGAGATGATATACCGGCTGTTTCTTCAGATTACATCTAAGGGCGTATTTGCAGATTCATAGAAGAAGTCCATCTTAATACCCATTCATAAATAGGACCCTCATCATGTCCCAGGAAATTATGTTCAATTGGGTGCATGGAGAAAAACTCTGCACCACTTGAGAATCTGCAGGTTTTGTAGGCTTGAGGTGGAAACAACTCATCATCGTTTCACTTCATGCCAGGCCCTGTAAGATGAAGACAAAAAAGGGTTATCACAATTTGATACGCGGTGTGGCAAGTATAATGAATGACCAATTTTGGGCTTATATTTACTCTGGGGAATTGTCTATCCTGAAAGCGCAGTTCTTTATATTTGGTCCTTACTGGAAAAGAGACATTTTAATAATTATCAACCAGCTGAAATTTGAATGTGTTAGTGTATGTATTTTTGATATGGTATATTATAATGTTGAAAAAAATTAATTATAATTGTGTTTATACGTTTTTTTTATACTGTATCATATTCTTTGTTGTTTGATTGTGTGAATGGTTATTTACCCAAAATCACCAAAATTATAAACAAAAATAACTTTACTTTACTTTTGTAATCTTTTATTCGGATATTAAGCTATAAAAGAACATCCTCACATTACATCATTACAATACATTTAGTTTGAAGAAAAAGTTCATATATCAAAATAATAAGTATCATTCAGTTCGTCCTGTTTTTAAAACAAGTCATTTTTAAAAATCAAGTAAAACCATATATTGAGGGTGGAGAGATTCTACTTAAATATCACACATTTAAAAAATGTGCAGCCTCCCAATAGAACATATTCATCAATATTGCTCAGAGAATTCATAAAAACAACATCTCACTTTTTAGTCCTCAACACCCAATTATAATAAAAGCAAGTCTTAATGGGGAGACATTTTACTTACATACCGGATGCTTTCGGAGCTTGCAGTCCCCCTAAGAACAAAATATGGTTCATCAATATTCCTGAAAGAGATCATGAAAAAAAGATCTCAAATTTTCAGCCTCAGCACCCATGCCCTGTGTATACATTTTGATTCTTTATAAACCCTTCCTCTGTTGTTTGTTGTCTCACAAAACTCCAGTGCTTCAGTAACTGTGTGTATCTCAGATTGTCTCATTAGGGGTTTAAGATATTTCTTTTCTCACTCCCTGGGTAGCAGAGCAGAGGACATGAAATGTATAACAGTTTCGTCACTTGCATTGCACAGGGGGCACTCACTCGTATTTCCTGGCCTCCATGAGGCAGTGAATTTTGGCACCTCCTGTGAGCCGCATCTAAGGTTGATAAAATGTGCACAGGCAAGCGGAGGAGTAATCCAGTCAAAGTATTTAAAGACTGACTTAACCTGTATATATTCAAGTGCAGACTTTAGGTTCCTACATGCTATGACCATGCCTCCTCTACATGATTCTTCATAAATCTTTGCCTTGATACATTTGGACTTTTGTTTATCAATCAGTTGTGGTTGGGTTCATGTTTCCTGCACATTTAAGGCATAAAGTTTTTTTCTGACATGTGCCAACCATGGCAGTTTCATCGCTCCCTCTAGACTCATGAAGTTGGTCATGTCCACCCTATAGGAATCAAGTTCAGGCGTTCCCCCAAAGCCAGGGCCAGTAAAGAATTGGTTTGGCTGCAGCAATTGCATCAATTGGGCATAAATCCAGTTCGAGGTGCAGCAGCGCATTGGGCATGGATACTGGGAGAGAAAATAATCTCTTAAAAAACGTATTTTCCACCTTTCTCAGTGACTTCAGGTTTACAAACCCTCATAGTTCAGCCCCAAAAAGGGATGCTGCTGTAGCCTGTTTTTATATAAATCCAAAGCAGGTGAGACAGCACCTCTGTCATGCTTGGTGAAAAAAGCATGGGTACTCCCCACCCCTGTATTTTTCTAACCTGGCACTGGCAATTTGACTTGACCAGTTGTCACTAAAGCGTGTGCCCAAATAATCGCAATCTCTTACTTATTCTATGGGCAGCCCCCCTGCACTTATTTCAAGGTTTCATTTTTTGCCAAAGTTGGGCCTAAAGACAATTGCTTTTGTCATCGCTGTATTCAATGCCAGTTGTGGCTCTTCACAGTTTCCTAAGAAGGCTGATAATGACTGCTTTAATCCCTTGGGAGTGGTCAATAAGAGTAAAGCATCATCTGTAAAAAAACAGACCAGGATATCTTGACTTGCCTAGATTTCGCAGGCCCTTGCCATCAGACAGCATCTGTTTCACCATTTGATCTATGTAAATACAAAACAAAAGGGGAGCTAGGGGCAGCTCTGCCTTACTCCTCTGTTGACATTAAGGGGCTGACTCATGGAATTTGTGCGCCGAAAAACAGGGATTTGTGTGCCATTCTGGCCGCAAATCCCCATTTGTTAAACAGGGATTTGCGGGCAGAATGGCGCACAAATCCCAGTTTTTTGATGCACAAATTCCATGAATCAGCCCCTAAATGTATCAGTGATCTCACCCCCAAACCCACTCTGACTGCTGCCTTGTTTTCTTTATAGAGGGATTTAATAGCCCTTAATAGTCCCTCTGGCATACCATTTCTTTGTAGAACTTCCCATAGCAAATATCGTGGGACGCAGTCAAAAGCCGTCCTGAGGTCCACAAAAGCGGCATAAAGTCTCATCTTCCTAAGGACAGTGTATTTTTGTATGATGTTGTAGAGGCGGAGGCCCTGGTCCACATTAACCTTCCCCCTCTGGGAGCCTGCCTGGAGCATGCTTATTATTTGACTCTCTGAAACCCATGCCTGTACTTACCAATATTACTTTTGCAAAGATTCTACCCACACTATCTAGCAAAGATATTGGGCAATCGTTTGCGGGGAATTCCTTCCCTACTTTTTTATATCTGCACAATATCTGCCATCTGCCTCAAGTTGGGGACAGAATCAGTGATAATGCACGCTTCAAAAATCTTCCAGAGGATCAGGGCCCAAATAACTGTTTCTTCTTTATATACGTCTATTGGGACTTTATCAGGGCCTGCCGCCTCCCCAGCCTTTTGTGACTTGATGGCAGTTGCCACATTGTTAATGCTAAATGAGAGTCCCTCTAAATCCTCTTGGATGGACATCACAGGCCTTGACAGTTCATCCTCCCTCTCTTCGAACAACGTCTCTGCTGTTATACTGCACTGGCTCTCTACATTTCCCATCACCTCAGTACCCGCCACCAATTTCCAAAATGTGACATAATCCCTCTAGTCGAGTGCAGAGGCAAGAGATTCCCACTTGTTCCTATAGAAGAGGTCTTTTTTAGCCTTAACAGTTGCCTTATACTCAGCCTTTTTGTAGTATAGTTTTGTCCATTGCACTTCCCTTATCCAGGGCTCTAACCATGTCTTGCTTTGCCAGATCACAGTCCTGGTCATACCACTCTACCCTAGTCAGGGCTCTTTGTTTTATTTGTCTGCTGATGCTAGTTACAAAAGGGGAGATTCCTCTGACCATTTCCCCAAAAATTCCTATGGCATCAGGGGCATCCACGTCAGATGAACAGATCTTCTCGAGGTTGGGAATAATGTTATCATAGAGGCATGGGCTGAAGTCCCTCAAGTTCAGTTTTGCCCATTTAGCAGCCCTGTGGCCATGACCAGTGACTAAAATGACCTGGTTCCGTACATCCTTATCTGTTGGTGGTAAAATTGGGTTTTCAAATTCAATGGTTAATACTAAGGGCCTATGGTCGCTTTCAAGTTTTTTCAGAACCTCAAAATTACATATTTTAGACCATACATCAACTGATACAAATATATAATCAATTAACGTGGATCCCATTGGCCCTACATATGTCATGTGAGCAGGGCGGTCCTTGGAAAAACGCCCATTACATGCGCTTGTCTTAATCTCAGATAATACCCCGATGGTATCAATGGCAAGTCGGTGGGTTTTCTTTGGATATGGTGCTGTTACCAGCGGGATGTCCCATGCCTTGTCCTGGTCATCCCATATACCTTCAAGGTCAATGAGTCGTTCCAACTACATGTTGAAGTCCCATGCTATTATTTTAGGTCCACCCTCCTGGCCCCCTTTCTGTTTAACCAATGTATGCAATTCCCGAAGAACAACCAGGGTATTGGGCCTATTGTGCACATTAAAGATTGAGATTTCCTGCCCCACCTGGGTCCTTGCGTCCAGGAATTGTAGGTCTACCGAATGGCAGGTACGATGATCTATCTTCCAGTTTAGTACTTCATCCACCCAAATTAGCAGTCCGCCACGGGGGCGGCCTCTTGGGCCTTTAATAGAGGGGATATAATAGGTCTGATACCCTTGGATGTCCACCAGGCTCATGGCCCAGGTTTCCTGCAAAAGCACCCAATGAAGGAATTCCAGGTGGGCAAAGACATATGCCTGGCTCGCCCAGCTATGTTCCATGATATCATTCTTAGTGATCTGCATTTACTTGCTTCCCTGGTGTTGGCTAATGGTCAATCAACATCTTCCAAACCCTCACCCCCTTAAATCAGGACACCCCTTGGCAGCCTTTTCATTGTGTCCATACCCCCCCTTAGTGAAAGAAGCTCTAGTCGCATTAGTGGTCACTAAATTTGACATGCTTGTTTGGGTACTACCTAAGCTAAGGTTGAAATCATAGAATTGCCAGGAACGTACCAAAATCCCCACACCCCTGGGGGGTATTACCCGTGGGTCTATTCTTCGGATTCCCTCCACAAGTGCCCACGAGTTCAAGTGGATCTTAAAGTAGTCAAACCTGGAATTCAGTAGCCGTTCTCACACACAGTTGACAAAATCACTCCTAATAACTGATAGGCACCCCCTCGTCACCATGAACCAATGTACACACTTGTTTGTTAGGCCCTCAACATCCTCAAATGCACCTGTTGATAATCGCAGCACATTTGTTAGATAAATCAGCGGCAGTCCCGGGCTCCAGCCCCCAGACTCCCTCCCCTCTGCCCCCAGGGGCTGTAAGTTCGATCCTGATGAAGGGAACTCAACCCGCCATGGACATTTAATGACCGGTCTGGGTGACTACACACTTGGTTATGATTCTGTGGGTCGTGCACACATGAGTGCCATGTATATCTTTGCCCCTCAGAGGGCCTTCCAGTTGCCACACCATCTCCAGGTCCCCCAGCGCGTGATCCACATGTGCACACTTATATCCATTATTTCTTTCCCTTGTGCCTCCCATTACATACAGGTTACCGTCTTCCCCCAAATTGTGTCCCTCACAGGGCTTCGGGAGGCGGTGGGGGGGAGGAGGGCATAAAAATAACATCATGGGAGGCTTGATAAATTTCTCCCTAAATGGGATCAAGGTTGCTTTGGACTCCTTGTGCTCCAAGTTCTCGCTTAGAGTATATGCCTTTTTTCTACAGTAGGGGCTGTCAAACCTATCATGTTGACCTCCCTGGTGATCACATCCCAAAGGCCTCGAAATCTGATACAGTGGCAATACTAATCTGAGTCTGGGGATGTGTTGAGCCCACGCACATCCCTCTAACTCTCTGAAAGGTCCGGCATGGCTGAAGTGCAAATCTTTTATTAGGAAAGAATCGCCCTACATGTCTGTACAATTGAAACCATACAGTGTTTGGTCATCCCCCTCTTCACTGTAAATGGCATGGCAGAGATACACCTACCTGGGGGAACTAAAGCGTGACTCGTTTTTCTATAGCAGGGCTTGTGTATGACCTTCGAGATACGTACCATTTCCTGACCCAGGAAGACTGTGGTTCCGAAGAAGGTTAACTACAAGGCCAGTGCTGTTTCTTCTTTTTCTTCTTATCCTCCCTTTACTCTGCCCATTAGATGTGCTTAGGAATTGAGGCCTCAACTGGTGGGGATTTGGGAGGTTTGTTTTTTGATTTAGCTGAAGTTACTTCTTTGAAGACTGCTTTGAGGTCTTCTTTCCGCTGAGACCCAAACATACCTTTGCTTCTCACTCCCCTTCCCTTCCTCTGTGTCATGGTCCTCATCAAGGCATCACACACATGACATATGCCTGCTGCATTACTTGTAGGGCCCTAAGGCTCCATTTGGGTGGCTGCATGATGTAATTAAAAAAAAAAGTAAATGACTGTTCGTCAACAAATGTCAGCAGCTGATCATAGAAAAACAACTTGGTAAAGTTCAGTTTACTGCTTCATATGCACCTATCTTGAGGATGTCATTTGTGGCGTAAGAGGCTCACACCGCCACCTGGTGGCTGTTAGGAAAACATGAAGAGCAGACTTCAACTGGATCATTTTTCTTTTTTCTTTGATTTATTTGGATTTATAAAGCGCCAGTGGCCCATGGGCATCGTGGCGCTATTACAGGATACTTAGCTTGGACCAACAACAGTCTTACAAGGTGAAAACAAACTATTTTTACAGAGTGAAGCAGACACCATTTTCACAGTTAGGAGGGTACACTGGCTAGTTTCAGCTAGCAAGCAAAAGAGGCGGTACCAGTCAAACAGGTGAGTCATCATGAGGCAGGTGCTGTGCTAGCGGAAACATTATATCATGTTTATAATTATTCTTTTATAACGGGCTTAATACCGAAGACCAGTTTCTAAGGGCAAGACCGTCTTCGAACCTGTGTTGCTCTGCATGGTCTTGTTTCCAAGACAATTACGTTGCCCCTGAACTATCCTCAGAGAGGCAGAGTCTGTTAGAAGAATGTATGCATTACAAACAGATTTTAATCTGGAAATAGGTTTTTCTCTGTAAAGGTCTGCCTAGTTCTCGCTCATTTGAGTTTTTTTTATTTCTCGCAAAATTCCCTTTAGGCACCTAACGAGATTTAAAGGCCCACGTCGTGTGGCCCGGCCTTCTTCAATATCACTGTCAAGAGCCAGAAGAAGGGTGAGTGTCATTTTATGTTTGAATCAATGTTTTTTCATTTTTGTTAAAGTTCCTTGATTGAAAAAGACCATCTATCTTTTATTCTTTGCTAGATGTCTGAGGGAAGAGGTCCTAGATAATGTCCCTACCGAGTAATGGAACATGGGAGGGGATATAGTTTCCCAAAAGGGGTGTGCCCTTGACCTCTGAGGAATCTGGAAAATGGAGTGGCACAATTTGCTTACACCTATCCCTAATGGGTCTGCAATCGAGCATGCCCTTACCGTACCACGTGTGCTGTACTTTGGAGAAACATGCAGGAAACAAAATGGCAAGGCAGCATAACTCAAGACTGGGGAAATGTGGGTATGTGCCTAATTAGACAACAAGCAAACCGAAGGAAAGTGGGTGTCTTCACAGCTGCAGACTGCAACACAACAGGCTCGTATATGTCAAAATAGAACATGGGTGAAAGGTGTGAACTGTAAAGCACGGGTAGCATGTCCCCCTATATAATAGGGAACAATTCTACATGCATGTATGCAAGTCAGTCTCTAAGTTTCCCAATCGTGGGGCTGCGACTCGCTGTTCTCTGCCTCCCTAGATTGCAGGTTCAAACCATATTATGACTCTCTCTCTCTCCTGACTTGAATTCGTATATCTGCTAAACTTGTCTTTTACTGAGTTTTTCTGGCTTTAAATTATTCGGTGTCTATGGTTGAATCACTGTTCCTTTATTGCAGGCCTTTTGGTTTTGTTCAGGGTAAGGGCCAGAGTCACAGGCTGCCATCTGTTGTGATGGCATATTGTGGAACCGGCCCAGTAAAAACTGGGACAGCATGAGAGGACACAGGAGGGAGGAAGAAGGAGAAGAGAAGAAGACAGAAGAGGGGAAGTTAGAGGTGTGGAGGAGAAGAGATAATAAACAAGTGTTACGTCTCCTTAAGTGTGCGGTCTGGCCTGTGCTGCGGCCTCCCTCAAACCAACAACTGTCGATGAGCGAGAGACACATACCACAATGATCCCAGCGGTGCAACTGGCGAAGGACGCCATGGCACATCCTCCCGTGTGGTCCTCATGGAGGGTGGTGGTCTGCTACAGTGTCACTCTGGGCACCATCCACGTCTGGTGGATATAGCGCATGCTCCACTCTGAAGGAAGAATACATTCTGCCAGCTGGCGGTCCTGCTCTCACATCGGAAGGCTCCTGCTGAACTCCCAGCCGTGATGTCCTCACAGTGGGTGGCAGCCTGTTCCAGTGCCACCCTGTGCACCAGGAGAGCTCCATTCCACAGTTAGGTTGCATAACACGGCTGGTGGTGTGCTGTTCGAGTGCCACCCCATGCTACACATGCACTCCAATCTGGAGCTAAATTTGCATACCGCATGACAGCGGCTCTGTCCTTTGAACTCACGTAGGCCAAGCAGTAGATCCAGTCAGGGTGACTGTCTGCACTGGAGCCGTGAAAGGTTGAACTAACATCTAAGAGAGTGAGTCTTTCCTCCAAACACCCAGCATACTATGAGAAGCTCCAGTGGGTACAGATCAGCAATAAGACTGTTCTTATAAATCCAGCTATTCCTATTTGCAAAGGTCGTATGCCAGGACCCTGTGTACTAATTCCTGTCTATAAAACGCCAGTTTTGGCCCATCCTATGTCCCCGCCTCATATTGTCCAACTTGGAGAAAGGTGCTGGCAGGGACCCTGAAACAATCCAAGCTCCTTTGCCCATGAATGTGAGGGCCTGTTTCCTCAGAGACCCCCTCCCGTTCCAGCTGCAGCCACATCATGATAAAGGAACCCAATGGATCAAATGGCTTGACGAGTTCACAGACTTTATTAGGGCCGTGGGAGATGAAAACCCTAGCCATGATTGACATCTTCACGAATCAAGTGGGAAATGAGCTTAAAGCAATCATTAAAACAATTCCTGAGATTGAGAAGATATCCTACGATGCACTGGTTGAGGCCCTCAACAAGAAATTGGTGATCCAACCCAACAGAGATTATGAGAGTTACGTCTTCAACCAATGTCACCAATCGCCTCATGAGTCCATAGACAAATCTATGATGAGACTTTGCCAGAAGATAATCCACTGTCAATCTGGCAACTTCCCTGTTGACAATGCCATATGTCTGCGCATTATTGAAGGGTGCACATCCTCCAGATTTTGTAAACAACTACTCAAAAACCCTTCCCACTAGATGAAATCATTGACCTTGCTTGCATGTGCGAGAGGGTCGATATGCAGGCAGCCACCATAGAAAGTGATGCAATAGCTGTGTTACATCTATCCAAAGGTCCTGAGAAGTCTCAGATGATGCAAAGAGATGGTCACTGGTTGCAACACTACAAACAAGATTCACTAACGCACCCCGCAGAATGTGCTATGGGTGTGGGTTCACATTTTCCAATACCGGCATATTCCGAGCGATAAGTTAGCAATGCACCAACTGCGGCAGGGAATATTGTTTCCAGATAGTATGCTGGGAGAGAAAATTCTTTCCCACTACCAGGACACGACAGAATACCATGTGGAGACCATGCCCCACTGGGCCGCAGAGAGCAATGTGGAGACCACCACAAAATACACCCCTGGAGCCCCTTAGGTTTGTCCTTTTGATGGATGCCCGAAGCAAGGGGTGTTAGAATTACCCAAACCACCACATGACAGAAGGTTATACAAACCAACACATGATAGTAGAATATCCGCAAAGAGACAGCCAGCAATGGGAAGTTCCGGCTCACACAAACTCGGAGTACACAAATGAATATGTTTATTTGATGGAAGAGGATCCCCGTGTACATGCTGCCCCGCATGTTTCGTTGAGGCTGGGCGGTACTAACCATTGTTTCATCTTCGACTCAGGGGCGGCAGTCAACATAATGGAGGAACAAGAATTTCTTCAAATGAAAGACAGACACGTCTTCTCCAGATCAACGACAGGGAGCTACCAGTGGGGTGCGAATATGCCATTACCATCCATAGGTCAAGTATGCCACATCTTGACACTCAGAGGGATAATGACCCTCAACACCAGTGGTCGAAGTGTAAGAAAAGATGTAGTGGAACGATGCTCCATACTGGCCTGCCCCCAATCCCCACAAACCTCATTGCCACACTCCCTCCCACGAATAAAATAGACCCCCAACCAGACACACCTGCTATTTAAGGCAACAATCACTACAAAGGAATGCTGACTCTGTTCTGCTGCTGGCTGAGTGCTTGCCTCGATGGTGACTGAGGCTGAGCGCAAGTGCTGCCATTTCAGGTGCGTGCGGTTCTCTCTGTGCTCCTGTCTCTGCCGCCTTCCCTGTTTGCTTCTATCTTTTTCTGTTTCTAGCTAACTGGCTTTATATCAGACTTTCTGTCTTTCTCACTGTGTCTACATGACCCTTCTCTCTTACTTTTTCCTTCCATCTAAGGACTTGGGAAACTGAAAAGGACTGTCTTTGAACTCCATATTGCTGAATCTGTGTGTCCTGTCCCTCAGCACCCAAGGAGAGTGGGGTTCCACCTACAACACCCTGTTTTCCAGGTACTGCATCAACTGTTGCAGGACAGCATGAGTGAGAAAGCATTGGGCTCCACAACCTGGATATCTCCCAGGTTGTAGTGCCAAAAGACTGTGGTCAGGTACATTTGTGCGTCGACATGAGGTTCACCAATACCACAATACAAATGGAGAGATAACCTGCACCAAACATAGAGGATATGATTGTTTACCTGAACAATGCCACCTTGTTCTCCAAGCCAGACATTAATCAAGGCTACCACCAGCTGGAGCTGCACCCAGCATCCAGGCTTATTACAACATTTGCGACACACGACAAGCTCTATAAATGCAAAGGATTGAGCATTGGGATCTCATCCATTATAGACATTTTCAAGGAAGTGATTAGGGAAATACTCCTCCTTTTCCAGACAGTGTTCCATTACAGTGATGATATCTTGGTCTATGGGAAGCCCCAGGCTGAACATGATGAGACGCTGCTAGCAGTTTGTGCCCCCTCCAGGAAGCGGGCCTAACATCGAACTTTGAAAAGTAGGACATATTTTTGGACCAAGGGATGCAGGCAGACACAGAAAAGGTATGCACCATTAGCAATTTGACTGTTCCAAGAAATGGGGCTGAAGTACAGTCTTTCCTCGGCATGGCGGGCTACTGTGCTCAATACCTTCCCAATTTCGTGACTATGACGGGGCCCTTGTGGCTCCTCCTAAAACAGGAGACTTTGTTTGTATGTCACTAGAGTGTCCGATGGCTTTTGATCAGATTAAGGTGATGCTGTCTGAAGCCAAACAGTTAGCTTCCTTCAACCCGATGTGGGTTAGAGAAATTATTGTGGGCGTCTGCTCGGAGGGCCTGGGAGAAATCCTTTCCCAAAGTAACACAACATCCTTGGAGCCATAACATATTGTCACACATTCCAGCAGAATGCAGATACTCTCAGGCTGAAAAAGAGAGTCTGGGGCTGTGTGGGTGTGTGAACACTTCCATAATGTTATAATTGGCGAAGATTCACCCTAGTGACTGATCATCAAGTACTCCTGGTGCTCTTCGGAAACCCTAGGACAAGGATGTCTCCGTGCATTGAAAGGTGGGGCATCTGACTTCAAGAGTATGATGACGACATAATTAATCTACCAGTTGGTGATCTGAACCCAGGCAAATATATCTTGTGAAACCGTGGGCATGATATCCAGTGGAAAATGCAGAGAGCAGCCAAAAGAATACATCCAATACGTGACAACTCATGCTCTTCCCCCGGCGATCAGAATGGAGAACTACAGCAGGATGGTGTAAGTGTCAATGTGAGTTATATAGCAAGAATGGTTAATGTGCACACAGAATTGGTGGTAGCGGACCAACAGATACCTCTGAGAGGATGCCTGTTAGTTGGCCCGGCATCGCTAAGGAAAAAGGTGGTACAGGTCAGCTCATGAGGGGGATAGGGGCATTGAGATACCAAGAAACGTCTCTTCCCAAGCAGCATTGAGCTGTTGAGCTTGAATCTTTTCATGAGGACATTTAGTGGTAGAAGTATTATATTGAATTGGTTAGTTTGAATTTTTAGACATTAGGTTTTGGCTGCTGAAGTCCTTCCTTTCTGTTCAAAAGTCATTTTTCCTGTTGCCTTCCTCAAGACAACCAGGTTCTGCTTACTTTGAGTACGGCCAGTGACATTTTCCATTGGATATAGGCCTATGGAGAAAGGCCTGCATCCAGTGGGAGGGTTCCCCCCTAGTGAAGCAAAGGATACAAAAGGAAGGTGGGTTACTGGAAAGCAAGCCCACATAGCTCACCAGAGAAAACCTTCAGAGATTGGAGGTTTCTCAGGAGGTGGGGCCCTTCCTCCTACAGTTGGGGTGTGACATTCCCCTAGTGGTTCATTCTAGTGTCAGGATAGCACTAGAGAGGTCTAATAACTTTTGACAGGAAAAGCAACCTCAGACCCTCTTCCTTTGTCCTGCCAAGCCTTGGGAAGAATCGGAGTATGGGGGTAAGTTACAGAGCTTCTTACCTACCCCTCTACTCCCATTATAAGTCATTGGGCTTATAATAAACCTTAATTCTAACAATATTGGCTTTGCCCTTGCTGGCTTGCGCAAGACTTCTGAAAGTTGTGGCTACTTCTGTTAGCTAGTTTAACTTGTACTCTAACCATAAGAACCCTTCACTGGACCTTAGAGACTCTGCCTGCATTTTTTCCTACTTCAAAGATTCTGTGGAACTTTACCTGAACCATTCGGCAAATGGCCCCAGACAAATTAGGGCTGTACATTTTTAGTTAGGGATCATTCTCTGTGGACCTTGAGTGCATATTACTAATCTTACCTTTCCTTTGCAGGAGTCTGTGATATGTATTATACCCTATAATAAGTGAATGTATATATCAGAGGTCGCCAAAGAGTCGATTGCGGGCGACTAGTAGCTCGCCTGAGCCTTTTCAGTCACCCGTGCTGAAGATACCGAAAAATAATCATTTATCTAAGTTATATTATTTAATGGTGCGTTTTGCAGCTATTTTCCGTGTTCAGGATCCGAACCCTGGTCCAATTGCAGGCAGAGAGCTTGGCTGTTGTGCCATTTGGGACTGCTTGTAAATCCACTGACAAATGTCAGTATCACGTTATGCTTCTGCAGGCCGCCTCTAGTACCACAGTTGGCCTTGTGCGCCCCCACGACAGTCTTTCTTAAGCAAGCTGCTCCTGTTTGCCAGAGATGTTGGAGGGGCTGGGGCAGGATCAGGATCATTGTGACCACGCAATGAAAATATCACAGTAGCACTGCCGCTTGCCTGGAAATGTTAAAAATAATATTTAAAAAATGGTGCAATTTCTTTCATGTGGCTTCTTTCCAAATGACACACTGTACATTTCCACTTTAAATCACTTCCATGACACAGGTACACCCACCTTTAGTAGATTAAGCGATCCATAGACTTGCTGTACAGTAGAAGCCTACCAGGGTAGCCCAGCAGGTTGACAGACTGATGCTGAGATGTTATATATTCAAAACTACAGGTTGTTAATCGTATGACTTTTTGCAATGTCTTATAAAAAAAGAGCTATACAATTTGTTTGGCCAGGCTTTGGGTTGGGCTGGTTGCTTGCTTATATTCAGGGCTGGGGTCGGGATATTTCTGCCCCTGTAGTGAAAATCAAAAGTTGGCACCCATGAACCCACAGTTTAATTTCCTAAAAACTGCTGTCAGCATAACAGAAGCATTTATTTGTGATTAACCAGTTTGACAAGCATATAACATCTTTATAAATATAACTTGTGCTAAAAAACAGAGGGGCACACAAATAATGTTAATGATATGTTATTTATATAGCACCTTAATCCAAAGCGCTTTACAGAGCACATATTTACATGCAATATCACCCAACTGAAATTGGTACTCATTTATCGACCTCTGAAGGATGAAAGGCTGAGTTGGCCTTGCCGGGATTTTAACCTGCGACCTGTAGATCATGCTCAGATCGCAGCAGCGAGCGCTCAACCCATTGAGATATCTTACCGGCAAATAACAGAGTATATGTGGTGTCTGACAAAAAAAAACATTTCAAAGAAAACTCGTGAACGCAAGCAACATTTTTCAATTTGGAAATTACTTTTTTTTTTTTTATGGAAGTGTGAAATGCACATTTGGAAAATAATAGTGTGCCTAACATGTAGAAAACCTGCATAAAACGCAAAGGAAGGGGCACAAAAATGACAGGATATTTGTGTGGTAGTCCAACGAATATCTGTCTTTTGAGACAGCTACTAATAAATAATAATGCAACAAAGTGGTTTTTGAAGTTCTTAATATATTCGTGAAGGCATATGTTATTCCATCTGTTTATAGAGGTGAAATAATCGAGCCCAAAAAATTGGTAAAAAGTCAGAGGTTTATAAATATCCCCACCCCGATATCGCCCGCTAGTAGCTCGCCACTGTTGGCCTCCACTACAAGTAGCTCTAGCTAACGTATAGGTTGGAGATCCCTGGTATATAAGTATGTTTGTCTAGTGTTGTGTGATAACTCTACTTGCCAGTAGTCATTTTTCTACACAGTGTTTTGGCCAATAAATAATAACTGTCCTTTTATACATCCTGTCTAAATTTAATTTGTGATTCTCATTGTGTGACCTCATTGTGGACCCTCTACAAGCTCACCACCTCCGAAGAACTTAGCTTAGACCGCCTGTCACTGCTACCTGAACTCATTTGGCTACAGCTCCCCAGAGTTGTCCCTGTCACAATATAGTTTGGCCTCATATACATCTGTCCACCAGGACAGAGTATAGAAAATGAGTATATGATCCCCCCACTGGGGCACACACTAAAAGTATTCAAAAGATAATTGGCTAAAAAATAATTGGCTGCTACAAAAAGTACCCAAAAGATCCCATCACCTTATCAGGTGACCTAAATGTAAGAGATCTTCACCTATGTGTTCAGCCTTGAGGGGTCAGGGATCGACTTTGGAAACAATTTTTAACAACTCATGAATTAGAATGTTTACCATTTAATATGCTGACCCTAACAAAACCTAGTTATACTTGGCCCAATGGTACTGTTCGATCAGACATAGATTATGTTATTGTGGATCCAGTAATGGCAGCCTATTTTGGACCAGTTAAAAGTTGCCCAATCACCTGAGTGACCATGTCATGCTAACCTGGACTATAAATGCATCACTGCCCATATGTAGAACGCTATGAAAAATAAATTTAGATATTAATGTGCAGGGCAATCAAATAAGATTTACAGGAGACAAGATAACAGAGATTAATAATTGCTTCTTGAGAAAGCAGTTTGGAGAGGAAAGCTGGCAGATGGAACAGGTCTTGGATTTAGAGGCCTTAATTAGGGATCTAACAAACTTCTCCCAATTAACTAAAAAGAGCCCCTTCAGAAAAACAGCAGGCATAAAGACGCCCCCTTTTGGCCTTACAATACATCGTCAGAAAATACAGCATCACAAAGCTAGGGCTGCTATTAGAGGTAACCCTGTCCTATCTAACTTGCAGTGAGAGGTTAGTGTAGTCAATCTTACTACTTGTCATTAAAACATTGGGTCAAACAGCATAACCATTCTATATTAAATGTCAATTGGCTATCAGTGGCCCCTCTATTAAAATCTCATGATAGCCATACATTTTGTTCTCGTTTTAATGAGTACCAAAAAGCTCCCTTAGTGAGAGACTTAAATCCTGTAACTGAGGCAGCACGGGGGTTGCATATAATTGAACTATTTATTGACACTGAGGAAGTAAAGTGGGGAGAAATTGCAGACTATATTATTATGCGTTAGTTCGTGATCAAGAGAAGATAGAAATTATCATTGGAAATCTTAAAGCCTCTAGGGCTCCTGGCCTGGCGGCATTCTGAACATTCTCTTCAAGGCTAATGCCCAATTATGGGTCAGAATTTTGTTGAGTCTCTTTATTCAGATAGAACTAAGTGGCAAATTGCGGGTTAGTTGGCATTGATTTGTTCTTCTTCCAGTCTTTTAAAAGGGTGACAGATCTGTTGCAGCCAACTACCGTTTGCTGCCCATTCTCGATACCAGCCACCAAAACATTTGCCACTATATTATTAAGTAAACTCACAAAATGGACTGTAGCGAAGAACATTTTAAAATCTTTTCAGACCGGATTCAGAAAGACATATAGCACCATTAACAATATCTGTGCCATACACTTTCGAATGGCTGATGCCCTACGTGGGCAAAAAAACAATCTATTCTGCTGTTATGTCGACTTGAGTAAAGCCTTTGATCTGGGCTCCCACCCATGGCTCTGGGAAAAACTGGAGGAATAGGGGATTCGAGGCGCAGTTTTTTATTCCATTAAAATGTTAGATACTAATACATCTGTTACAGTACGATTGAACCAAGCAGGCAATTTTAGCAAATTTGTAATACCAGTCGTGGGACTCAAGCAGGGGTGTGTATTGGCCCACCTGCTTCATACATGGCTGATGCTCTTAGCACTGCACACAACTTTCCCCCAAAATTCTGTGGGGAGTCTTTTTTATGTATGACCTATGCTGATGATGCAATCATATTTGATGTGACCCCCATGGGCCTCCAGAGATCATTAGATGTGTATGCTAAATATGCCATGGAGAATCATATGGTTAATAATATTCCGAAGACAAAAATTATGTGTTTGGCGGGTAGTTTTTAAAAAAGGACTTCCTTTCTGTGGAAACTTAATGACCATATATTGGAAATTATTGATAAGTGCTATCTGGGATTTCCAATAAAATATAAACACTCTATACACTATTATGTAACAAATCTACTCCCAAAATTTGGAAAAAGTGGTTGGCAGTAAAACATTATATAGCTAGACAAGGGGGTTATAACATCGAAGGCATGCTAGAAATGTATCGAGTTAGTATAGTACCAAGCTTGCTGTATGGTCTAGCAGCATTCCCTTGTAAATACGTCTCCTGACTGGCTAAGATTGAGGGAAGAATTCTACGCACAATTATTAATCTTCCCACATCCGTTCCAGTAGAGGCTTTGATTGGAGTTTGGGCTCTCATCCTTACAATCAACCTGGCGTCTTCAAAGAACATTTCTCTATTGCCAATTGGTGTCACCACACATACATTCTAATGCCTTGATGAAATGAATGGGAAAAAATGTGCTTTGGTTAGTAACAATAGATTTGTCGAGGGCTTACAACAATGTGCATCTTCGTACCTCCGCAGCTTGGGCATTTCCATGACAATGGTCTTAAATTTGCCTAATATCGAATCCATTATAAAGAATAAGTTCACAACATGTGATAAAATAAAAAGCCTAGATGAACTATCTCAAAAAAGGAGATATAATGAATATTCGCATCAGGCTTTTGCACCTGATGCTCCGCAGACATATTTGAAAAGATTCTGTCCTATGAATTTGAAACAAATTTATCCTATGTCTTCGACTAAATATTCTACCTACAAGAGAGTATCTTGGGGCATGGACTGATATTCCATTAGCAGATTGTGTATGCCGTCTTTGTTGCAAATATATTGAGACAAGTTGGAATTTATTAACTTCTTGTCCGGTACTGAAATCTTAATATCTGAGATGTTAGAGTTGTAGGCTGCTGTAATCACATTGAATTGGAACATTTTTGGAGCACCTTAATTGGTGCTGAATCAGTGGTGATTTCTGTAGCAGCCTTTCATGTGTAGAAGGAAGCACTGAAGGTAATTAAGCTTAGATAAACCTTTTTAAATTTGAAGAAGCCTTTTATCTGTGATTTGTTAAATACTAATGTATTTGTAAGGCAATAAGGAGACGTTTAGTAGTAATATGATTAATTCTCCTTTTTTCTCATTTTTTTCCTCTCTTTTCTCTTATCAGTTTTTCCTTTGTACTTACTTTTAGAATATGTATATATAGAATTGTGACTTTTAAAATTTGTTTTTTTAATTGGAATATTAATGTTGATTTAATAAATGTGCTTAAGGTGTGTAGCAATAACCAGATGCACAAAAAAGTAACAAAAAAAGCGACTGAACAGTCAGCCTAATTTTTATTTATCATATTTTGTGTATTATTATTATAATTATTATAATTATTATTATTATTATTATTATTATTATTATTATTATTATTATTATTATGAGTATTTTTCATACAGATATTTTAGGGTGCAGTTAACTCCTATAACTCTGTAAAGCGATTCCTTGAACCCAACACCATCTTACTAGTACTGCCCATGATGGTTGTAACTTTGCATGGCCAAAGCACCACGTCACTCTGCCCCATCATCTTGTCCCCAAAATGTCTTTGCGTGCCCACAGTGATAATGACCTATTCTGAAAAAGGATCTGTTACATTTTGGCAAGGATCAATGGAAGACCATAGAGAGTCAAATTTTAGACTTGCTTCATTCTTTCGAACCACCTTAGTTATAGGGAGTAAAGTTGAAGACAAAAGTATCATAGTCCTCTAGTCCTTGTCCTACCACTTCCCTGTGTGTGTTTTCTGTATGTCTTCTGCCACTGAGGCCCAGTCTGCAGCTCTTCATTTTTCCTTTTGGTGAACAACACCCATAAGATACACTTATGGCACATGTGGTTGCGGGGTACACCCTTGTACCGCTTATGTGTGTTTCTGGGCACCTGTTTGTCGCACCCAGAGCAGGGTATGGGCTGCTGCCAGCCACATGCTGACTTGGTAGTGGCTCTGAGTGTCCTCCATTTTTGGGACACCCAGGCCCTGCCATAGGAATCAATCCTGGGAATCCCTTCCCACTGACTGGCTGTTGGGTCTAAATACCATATATTGGCTCTGGGGCTGCCTCCTATCAGATTGACTGCAGCCTTCCCAGGGACTTGCCAGTGTGTTGTGGGTACACCCTTTGGTTGAGACCAGTGTGAATGGAGTTAGGAGTCAACTCACATTCTTCATTATAGGTGTTTGGGTTCTGTGTGTGTGACTCAATGAATGAGACAGCCCTGACTGAAACTGGTATGAATGCAGTGTAGTGCTCTCAAAGGCTGAGAGCTTACTCCATTCCACATTCTGTGTTATGCGTGTCTGGTTTGGGTGAATGACCTGAATGCCTGCAAGCCTCATTGGTTGATTGCCTGTATGAATGCCCTGATTGTTGCGTGATTGGTTGACTGAGCCTGGCTCCACCTAATTGAATGGGGAACAAAGGTTATAACTAGGGTCCTTGCACTCACCAATTTGTTCAAAAGCTGAAGTTGAAACCGAAGATGATCCCTGGAGTCCAGCTGTAGGAGGAAGATCGCGACTGCTACTCTTCATCGCAATCCAAATGCTGCTGTGCCGCTCCAAGGACTGATCCAAGAGAGTACCTGTCTTTGAGACCTCTAGGAGACTTCTCCCTGAGCTACGAGGGAGCATTGTGCAACCTGCTGCCCTTAATCAGAAGTACCCAGGTAGTCAGTCCTGTGTCCCTGCCTGGGAGCTTGCCTTGATGACAAGGACCTCTGGGCTGGACCATGGGCTGGTTGACGACCTCTGCCTGGATGTGGTTCTTAACAGTGTCTGACATCCTGTAGCATCTGCTTTTGACAGGTACCCTGTCACCAGTGTCAATATCATGCCTACACCATGGGGTGAGGCCTGGTGTCAGTAAGAACAGAGGTGCATACTGCTGGAGCAACACCCTGCAGGTCCTCTGCTGCTCTGGTGTCAGATCTGCAGACAGTTCCACTCCTTCCTGTATTACCCTAAAATTGTATGGTAGATTTGATCATATTTTAGCTGTACGAAAATTCAGATGAAATCCGCCATACGGCACCATTGTAGTGAACAAGGGCAGCTGGGGTTGCGGGATGTCCCCTGCACCCTTGTTTGCTACAGTGGTACCGAGGGTTGCGGGGGTGTCCGCACTTCATGTGCATAAAGTTGTCAAAAATAAATAAAAGGAACCTGCGGTGGCGGTTCCCAACCACGTAAGTGAAGGGAACCGGCGTTGCAGGGAGATGGGGGAGTCGGCGACACACAACAAGGTGTGCCACCAACAGGTAAATAGGGAGGTAGGTGGCCGGTGGGGTAAGGGAATGAGGCTGAAATCATGCATGATTTCACCGCAGCGTGCCTTTCAAATCCGGCTTTTTCAAATTCAAAATTTTGCAATGCAGTGAAATCACATAGATACCTCCCTCCACTGAGCCATCCTGAGGGTTGCTATGCCACAAATCAGGAATCTTATTATCTTATTGCTCTGAAGCTAGCAAGAGGCATGAGACTTCTCCTCTCCTGTGGAAAGGCTTGAGCCAGTCCACTGTCTGCCAAAGCTCTAAGCTTGGTAGGCTCCATCACAATGATCTCCTGATCAGGAGTCCAATCTGCTTGTGAGGCCTTAAGGTCATTCCAGTACTTGTTTAATTCTTGGCTTGCATTAAGATTTGCTGATGCCTGGCCCATCATCTGTGCCATCCTCCTTCTGAGGCCTTACACATAGCCCCCACTTGCTTGGTAGGACCTGGTGATCTGGCTTCCGAAACTTATCTGACTAAGCTAAGGGGCCCCCTCACTGAATGTCCAAAGAGGAGCTCAAAGGGGCTGAAACCAACACACTGTTGAGGCTCCTCCCTGTAAGCAAACAGCAGACATGACAGGAAGAGATCCAATTTCCTTCTCATGGGCTCTTCCAAAGCGCCCAATTTGCCCTTGAGAGTTTTATTGAATCTCGCAATCAGACCATTGGTCTAAGGATGGTAGGAGGTGGAGAAAGTATAAGTTACCCCTCATTCCTTCCACATAATTTGCATGTAACTAGAAATGTAGTTGGTTCCTCTGTCACAAATCACCTCTTTAGGAAGACCAACTGTGGTAAAAATGACCAGGAAATCCCTGGCAACCACCTTAGCTATTATGGTCTGATGGGGTATAGCCTCAGGGTAGCTTGTGGCATGATCTACCAGTACCGGGATGAACCTGTGTCCACTTGATGTTGGAGGGTCTAGGGGACCAACAATGTTGATGCCTACCCTCTCAAATGGTGTGCCAACCAATGGCAAAGGCTGCAGTGGAGCAATGACACTGCCTCCAGTCTTGCCAGACAACTGACAAGTGGGGCAGTGTTACGCTCACCTGGTATCCACAGGGACGCCACCCAGCCCTGGTTGGATGATTTGCACTCTCGAACCCTCTCCCAGTCCCTTGGTAAGGCCTCTGGTTAAAGATGGGTCTGCAATATAAGAGAGCTGGATTCAATACAGGATTGTCTTTATGTTTTCCCACCTCCCTTGGCCTCAACTCCTTCCTCCCCCCTGGGCCCTCTCCTCACCTTAATATTGTAAAAGGTGGATTCTCCGTCCTGCTCCTCGTGGCAGGGGCGCGTAGATTTGGGGGGCAAGCAGCGACCAAGTTACTTCACTGTTGCAAGCCCCCCTCATTTGGGAATCCAGGCCTGCTGCGACTCCGTAGGTTGCTGCTTTACAGTCTTTATATGCAGTTCTTATGTTCCTCTTAGTTTGAATAATAATGTCTTGCTTCTTTCCTTTTAGGTATGGAAAGGTATTTTGGTGTTGTCATGCAGTTTGAAGATGAGCATGGGCCTGTAGGCGAAAGCGCGGTGTGCGCGATGCTGTCCGGTGAGTAATGCGCGATGCACTGCACTGTTTCGCCTTTTATATTGCTAACCTGTGTCTTTTCTCTCCTTGCAGGCTGCGTTGTTCCTGTAATGTTCCAGCAATGATACTGACCAGGAGATAACTACCCAGGTAAGAATTGTGTGGCTTTCTTCATTCGGGAGGAAACGTGAGTAAACGCTTACTAATGCTGTCTTTCTTTCTACTCTTTCCAGGTTATGGTATCCCAGGATGCATGCGGTGCTGGTTGATGGAGTGTTTACCTTCACGTGAGTGGAACTGAAGTCGGCGATGGATTGAAGACAGGATACTGTTCCAGGTAAATTTCGTAGTGTTCATTCTCACTCTGCAGGTCCTTGGTTTCAGGTAAGCTGGCATCAAGAACTGGACATGGTGAGCGTTACGCTGCCTACAGCAGAATAACGCAAAGCATGTTCTGCTGTTTGGGTGTGGTTTAAATATCTCAGGTAAAGTAGTCCAGGTAAAATATTCCCAGGCCTGCCACACCCAAAGTATTCCAGGTAAAGTAGTCCCAGGCCTGCCACACCCAAAAGACTAGACCGCATAGCTCAGTTCCTTGTAACTGAGCTATGTGTGTGCCTCCATGTTGGCTGAACCCCCAAGTTATATAGTCCCAAGTAAATAGTCCCATTCTAATGTTGGTCCTCAGGATGGTTATGAGCCTGGCGCCTAAGGCGCCAGGACTGACTCCAAGAGAGTCTTGGATGAGGTTTTAAGGCCTTTGACCTGGCCCTAATTGGAAGGCTGACTTGCCAGTGAGGGCCAGGGGCAAGGGTCATGACAGCACTGCCCCCCAAGGCCCCTCTCACAGTGGCACTTCTGCCTGGTCCTGGTTTGGCTGTGTAATTCTGATGGAACTTTTTAATTAAGCGAGGTGCATGATGTATTCACTAGGGTCCCATGATCTGTCTTGAGGGCCGTACCCCTTCCAATCAACTAAGTAGTATAGTTTGGATCTGGTGTATTTTGAGTCTAGGATATCCTTTACTTCAACCTCTGGTTCTCCGTCAACTAATACTGGTTTTGGTCGTGTTGTAACCCGTGTACCGGGTTGTACCGGTTTCAGGAGTGATACGTGAAACACAGCATGAAACTGTATAGTGGGTGGTAGGGCTAACTTAACTGCCACTGGATTTATTATGGATTCAATAGAATAAGGTCCCAGATATCGGGGACGAAAGGTCCGAGTCCTTTTTATGGGCACATATTTTGACGCTAACCAGACCTTGTCTCCAATTTGATAGTCGGGGGCTTTACTACGATGTTGGTCAGCAAATTTCTTTTGTCTGTTCTTGGCTTGGAGTAAATGTTCTGCTGCTTCTTTGAAGGCCTGGGAAATAGTCGTATGTAGGGTTTTAACCGCTGGCATTTCCAAAGGGGTTGGGAGATCCAATTCTGAAGTACGTGGATGTCTACCATATATAATATAGAAAGGGTTTTGTCCAGTGCTGGTGTGTAATGAATTATTAAAGGCATATTCAGCTATCCATAACAAGTCCTTCCAATTTCTTTCCACTTGATGTAACATGCAACGTAAGTATTGCTCGAGGGTTTGGTTTGTTCTTTCTGTTTGGCCATCTGTTTGAGGATGGTGACTTGTGTATAGTCGAATGTCAATTTGGGCCATTGAACAACATTTCCTCCAGAAGTTGAATACAAACTGACTACCTCGATCTGAGATTAAGACGGATGGAAATCCATGTAGCCGTACGATTTCCTCCAGGAATACTTTTGCTAAATTGGATGCATTTGGAAGACCCTTAAAATGAATAAAGTTTGCCACTTTAGAGAAAAAGTCTACAACTACTAAGATAGTGTTGAATCTTTGACTGGGAGGTACATCTGTAATGAAATCAAGGGACAGTGTGTGCCATGGTGCGGGAGGAATTTCCAATGGTTGGAGAAGACCAGCTGGTTTCTGCTTTTGGGACTTGTTTTGTGCACACACACCGCAAGATTGGATGAATTGTATGATGTCTTTACTCCATGTGGGCCACCAATAGTTTTGTTTTACTTTAGCTAGAGTTTTGGCAATTCCAGGATGACCTTCAATCAGGGAGTCGTGATAACCTGAAATAACCTGCTCTTGTAAATCTTTACTTGGCAAGTATAGACGGTTCCTAAAATATGGTAACTGGTCTTTAATGGTGTAATGTTCTCCTTGAGTACACCACTCTTGTGAGAAAGTGGGATCCATTAACAGTTGGATCTTGTTTTGGAGTTCACCCTGTGTCAATGTTGTCGTAAGACCCAGGAGTTTGTCTTCTGGAATGATGGCTACTGGATCTGGAGTTATATATACCTTTTCATCAACACCCATGCGGGACAAGGCGTCCGCCTTTCAGTTTCGGACTCCTGGCCGATAGGTGATCACATAGTCATATTCAGCGAAGAAAAGAGCCCACCGCAGTTGACGAGATGATTGAGCCTTTGCTGTTTTTAGGTATTACAGGTTTCGATGATCAGTTATGACCGTGACAGTATGTCTAGCACCAAGGAGATAGTGTTGCCATGCCTTGAAAGCTGATTTTATAGCCAAGAGTTCTTTGTCTGTGATAGCATAGTTGAGTTCGGGAGGTGAGAATTTTCATGACCAGAAGGCCACAGGGTATAACTGGCCAGTTCCTGGGTCCCTTTGTGAGAGAACAGCTCCCATAGCCATGCTAGAGGCATCTGTTTCAACCATATAAGGCAGGTCTGGACGAGGATGCCATAGAACTGGAGCAGAAGTGAATTTTTTCTTAAGTTCTTGAAAGACCTCCTCTTCTTCTTCGGTCCAATGGAACTTTTTATTGTTTTTTCTCAATAGTGATGTAATTGGATGCACTATTTGGGAAAAATCTGGGATGAATCGGCGGTAAAAGTTTGCAAAGCCCAACATACTCTGGATTCCTTTAAATGAAGTTGGTGAAGGACAGTTAAGAATGGCATCTACCTTGTGCCTATCCATTCTGATACCTTTTGGTGTGAGGATAAAACTGAGGAACTCCACTTCGGTGACATGAAAAGAGCATTTTTCGAGTTTAGCATACAGTTTATGTTGGCAGAGTTTAGTACGGATGGAGCGGACATGCCTGACATGGTCTTCTTTTGTAGCAGAATATACGAAGATGTCATCAATGTAAACCAGGGCGCAAATGTCGATTAACCCCCACAAAACATAATTCATAAAGTACTGGAATACAGCAGGAGCGTTGCAAAGTCCAAAAGGCATTACAAGGTATTCATACAAGCTGTATTTGGTACGAAAGGCGGTTTTCCATTCGTCTCCTTTCTTCACTCGAACAAGATGGTACGCCCCCCCATAAGGTCCAGTTTGGTATAGATTTGGGCGTCTTTGACTTGATCCAATAATTTGGGAATAAAGGGTAGTTTGATAACGGTTTTTTACTGTGATCTGGTTTAATGCACGATAGTCGATGCAAGTCCTCAAATCTCCTTCCTTCTTTGGCACGAAGAATAAGGGACTGGCTGCCAGTGATTTAGATGGGCAGATAAATCCATTTGCCAGGCACTGATCAAGATAAGATTTAAAATGGAGGTTTTCTGGTTCAGTAAGTGCATAGATTCGACCACAAGGAATTTGCGCACCAGGTATGATGTCTATCTGACAATCGTAGGGCCTGTGCGGTGGTAGAGTATTGGCTTGTTCTTTCTGGAACACGTCTTGAAAATCTTGGTATTTATTTGGTAGAGTACTAGTCACACCTAGTAGAATCGCTGCCGTACTGGGAGTAGCAGATGTACATAAGTCTGTTTTCCTCTTTTCTTGGTAATAACAGGTGCAAGCACAATCATTGGAAAAGGCCAACTTCTTGGCACGCCAATCTATTAGAGGGTTGTGAGCTACCAACCATGGCATCCCTAAGATTAGTCGAAACTGAGGAGCTTTGATGAGATTGAATGCAATAGATTCTCAGTGTCCATCCAGGCACAGTAGGGTTAGTGCGGCTGTGCATTGGGTTACTGGTCCAGAAGCGATTTCTGTCCCCATCAACTGTAGTAACTTTTTCAGTAGTCGACTTGGAGCATAAGGGAAGCCCCATCTCTGCTGCCAGATCTTGGTCTACATAATTCCCAACTGCTCCGCTGTCTATGTATGCTTCGACAGCATGCATCCGAGACGATTGCTGGCGATTGATCAAAATTACTGCTAACACAAAGTGTGACGTCTGTGGCTCATCCTTCTCACTCGACAAGCGGACCTCTACGCTTGCCAGGCTTGGCAGTTTTCCGACTCCTTGTTATTATTTTCCTTCTCTCTGGCTCCAACAGTTCTCCTTGGTGGTTTCACTGGACATTCTTTGAGGAAGTGGCCTGATTTTCCGCACTAGAAGCATAACTGCTGTTGCCTTCTCTTTTCTCTTTCAGTTTTAGTTAAAGGGGGCTGTACACCTCCGATTTGCATGGGTTCTTCCATGTTTTCCAATGTACGTGGAACATTATGCTTTGACTGGACACACACAGCTCAAGTGTCTAACCTTATCCGGTCCGCTTTTCGGTTTTGTAATCTGTGATCTAATTGCACCACAAGGTTGATGAATTCTTCACAGTCTTTAGGTGGGTTAACCACTTGAGCAAGGACATCCTTTAGTTCCCCTCATAGACCCCGATGAAGTAGTGTGGTCCTTTTTTCCTCAGGCCACCCAGCTTCAACGACTAGTCTGTTAAATGTTGCTATATATGTAAGCAAGTCTTGACTTCCTTGACGGAGTGACAAAAGTTTGTTGTCTAATGCTTGGCCTTGGGTATGATGAGCAAAGAGTTTTTCCATTTCCATCTGGAAACCCCCAAAGTCATGTAACAACGGGTTATCCTGACTTACCAATGGTACCGACCAATCCGCAGCACTGCCACTCAGATATGACAAGACAAATCAACCCACGCTTGGTCGTTAGGAAAAGCCCCAGGTCTGCAAAGGAAATGAAGATGACACTGGTTCATGAACGTTGCATACTTCTTGGGGTCCCCTGTAAATCGTTCAGGTCGAGCTAAAGGAACTGCCCCAGGAAGGGTTATTTGTACTGGATTGGTGGAAGAAGTTGGTACAGGTGCTGGGGGAATGTTACCAGGCAATGGGGTCTGTCCTGCTTGTGATTGGAGCAGTTGTCTACTTATTTCGTCGGTACGATCCTTAGTAACAATCAAATCCCTCCTAAGAGCGTTGGTTTATTGCCTGGCTGAATGTACTTCAGTGCGTAATTGTCCCAACAACTGAACTAACTGGTCAGTCTCTGAAGTCTCCATGACGTCCAGGTGGATAATATTATTGAGGCTTTGCGTTCTGTTACGCTCACCTGGTACCAATGGGAACGGCACCCAGCCCTGGTTGGATGATTTGCACTCTCGAACCCTCTCCCGGTCCCTTGGTAAGGCCTCTGGTTAAAGATGGGTCTGCAATATAGGAGAGCTGGATTCAATACCAGATTGTCTTTATGTTTTCCACCTCCCTTGGCCTCAACGCCTTCCTCCCCCCTGGGCCCTCTCCTCATCTTAATATTGTAAAAGGTGGATTCTCCGTCCTGCTCCTCGTGGCAGGGGCGAGTAGATTTGGGGGGCGAGCAGCGACCAAGTTACTTCACTGGTGCAAGCCCCCTCCTGTGGGAATCCAGGCCTGCTGCGACTCTGTAGGTTTGCTGCTTTACAGTCTTTATATGCAGTTCTTATGTTCCTCTTAGTTCAAATAATAATGTCTTGCTTCTTTACTTTTAGGTATGGAAAGGTATTTTGGTGTTGTCATGCAGTTTGAAGATGAGTATGGGCCGGTAGGCGAAAAGTGCGGTGTGCGCGATGCTGGCTGGTGAGTAATGCGCGATGCGCGGCGCTGTTTCGCCTTTTATATTGCTAACCTGTGTCTTTTCTCTCCTTGCAGGTTGCGATGTTCCTCGCCGAGCTCCGTAATGTTCCAGCAATGATACTGACCAGGAGATGGCTACCCAGGTAAGAATTGTTGGCTTTCTTCATTCGGGAGGAACGTGAGTAAACGCTTACTAATGCTGTCTTTCTTTCTCCTCTTTCCAGGTTATGGTATTCCAGGATGCATGCGGTGCCGGATGATGGAGTTTGTACCTTCATGTGAGTGGAACTGAAGTCAGTGATGGATTGAAGACAGCACACTGTTCCAGGTAAATGTTGTAGTGTTCTTTCTTGCAACAAGCTTCCACTTCTACTCCCATTCTGGGCCAATACAAGTGGGCTGAGAGCCTTTGCTTAGTCTTCTTGATCCCAAGATGACCAGCTAAGGACACCTCATCTGCCAACTGCAACAGGAAGGGCCTGTATACCTAGGGTACAACCAACCTCTTGACTGCACCAGGTTCAGGCTGAGTGTGCTCACTGTAAAGGAACTCACCCATCCAACAAATCTTAAAGGTTGTAAAGGTTGTAGGCACTTCAGCTTGTGCCTGGGCCTGGGCCAGTTTACTTGGACCCTCAGGAGAGTGGCATTCTCTTTGACCCTTACGGAAACCCCCTAGATGGCCCACCTTCAGCCAGCAGGCATTGAAGGTCAGGGTAATCCTCCAGGTTGAGTATCTCTCCCTGAGGAGAGTCCTCTAGCTCTTCTCCCTCAGGGGTTGAGTCTAGGGTCAGCACTGGGCCTAGTCCCTCTAGGATATGGGACCACTGCACCACTGGGCCTAGTCCCTCTAGGATCTGGGACCACTGCACCACTGGGCCTAGTCCCTCTAGGATCTGGGACCACTGTGGCTGGTGCTGAAACAGCTGGAAGAGAAGAAGTCCCCTCCAAACAGGTGGTCTTCTGACTCTTCCATTTAGCGTTGGGTTTCGCCTTTGTCTTGAGGAAGTTTCAGTCAGGCCCTGTTTGACCTGTGACCTAGTAACTGCAGCAGCAGTCAGGGCTAACCCATCAAAAAGTAACTGCCGCTCTACTTAATCATACCCCAACAAAATGTTGGCAGGCACATTATCCTGAACCAGGACAGGAAGCTGTGCTGTCTTGTCATCAATCAGAATGGTGAACAGGTCTACAAGAGAAAGTTTGGGTGGCCCACCAGCTAACCTGATGGTGCTCAGGGGGGATCTATGTGATCACTGCGACTACACATAATTGCGACGGCCGAAAATGCTGACTTTTTTTTATTAAACCCCCTTTACGCCAAAGATATGTGGGGGGGGAGACCCCCTGTATCCCCCCATATTACTATAATATCCCATATCCCCCCCACATATATATGTGGTGTAAAGGGGGTGTTTAAAAAAGTCAGGCATTTCAGCCGTCGCAATTGTGAGGGCGACATTTTGGGGCATTTCCCTCAGAGGTGCACCTACATAGTCTTCTGCCTGAGCAGGGTCCTGTCCACCACTGTCATGCTGGTCTCAGTGTCTCTCAAACCCGTGAAAGGCTGGCCATTAATGAGGACACTTATCAAAAATCTACCTGTATTCTATGTGATACTAGCCACTACTTCTGAGTACTGGTCCCAGGCCCCAAGGGACACTAATGAAACTCTACAAGGGCAGCAAAGGTGATTCCTGGAGAGGAGGAGAGATGGTGGCCTCCGCCTCAGTCAGGCATAAGGTAAGGGTAGGTCAGGCTGACAGCCTGGTCACCAAGTGCCTTACATTTACACTTGGGGTTACCCTTGTGGTCCAAGGCCCCACAGTTCCAACAGGTGCTAAGAATGAGAGGAACTGAGCTGGATCCACTGGGAGCCTGCTTGGCAGCAGGATCACCACTACTATTACTCCCACCGCCATGGGATTTATCCCCACTGGATTTTTGGACTTTTGGAGGGAGAATATTTAGGTCTATTTGAATGTGGCTGCTTCCTGGACTCCTCAGCCTTCTGAGAGGTCCCTTTTTCTTTGGCCTTGTCCTTCCGACTGGGATCCTTAGGGGACACTCTGTGGGAGACCCAATTGTGAGTCAACTTGGCTAACTTAAGGGGTCCAATATATTCTAGTCAGCAGTGTACTGATGCAGCTCTGGTGAACAAGCCTCAGAAAAATGTTAAAAAAACAAGAGGTGAGACAATTCAACAGAAGACTTCACTTTGTAACCATCAATCCACTCCATCATATTCATATGTGCAGCACTCACCCAATAAACCCAGGACTTATTCTCTTTCTTTTTATACTCCCTGAACCTCTTAAGGTACTAGGTAGGTGTCTTGCCAAACTTGGCAATCGAAGCAGCTTTCATACACTCATAATGGCCCCTTTCTCCCACACTCAACTTCAGAATGCAGTCATAACCAATCTAAGGAAATCTGCCTAACAGACACTCAGCCCAATCCTGTTGGTCAACATTATTGATCTCAAATGCCAATTCAAATGCGTTCAACCACTGGAGGACATCTGAACCCTCCACATACACACCAACAAAATCTTTCAAGAACTTAGTAGTAGAAGACGCGACACTCTCAACTGGTCTAGCTGAAGTCTCCACCTTAGTTTTCTCCAATTGCATTCTTTGGCCACAGGTATCTTTGTCTTTGAGTATCACTTGATGAGCTCCTGACTACAGCAAACCCGTTATGAAACAAACTGATGCCAGTGACACAGGAATTGGAGCTGTCTTGTCTCGGTTAGATGACAAAGGGAGAGAATATTATTGATTATTTAGAATACCTTTAGACATTTCTCATTCTGTATCCTTGTAGATACACGTTGCAGAGATTCTCATCTGACCCTACCTTGCAATTGAGATTGCCATAGAGACATGCGTTTAATGAGTTTAGTGCAATTTCTCGAGATTGTCTATATGCATATGAAACTACATGAGGTCATTTCACATTCTCACACAGATCAAATGCACAACACAGGCTATTTTCTTTGATTAAACAAATTGAGCTAGAGAGCACAGCATCGGGCATTTGAGGACTTCTTTGGGTCTACAGAGAAGGTGATATTGATATACTTTCAGTGTATCGAATATTCCTTTTTTTACATGCTAACACAGAGCAGACTTTCTGGTGTACTTTACCTTATAGAGAGCGGTCAAAGCAGGAAGAATGTCAGAATATTGAATATTGTGAATACTATGAACACTTTGGTCCTGATGAAGGGATGCCATGTCCCGAAACGCTCTTCTTTACATTAGAATGTGTACTGTACTTATACTTTCAACATATCGTTTCTGTCATAACAATATGCTTTCATTTTTTAATTGAAAGAATAAATATTTGTAATATTATGGGAATATCAATAGAATTACACAAGTTTGGAACGTTCTATATTTCAAAAATTTACAAAAGTGAAATTTGGAATTGTTAATATAATTTGGTTCACCTGTTGGTTAGTATATGAGGTTTGCAGGGAGTGCGAGTGTCAATTAGTCTAGGGCACTTTTCTCCCTCGAAAGGAAGAGAACACCCCATCATTTTCATCAGTAGGCAACTCAAGGGTAGAGAACTTAGGTGGGCCAAGTTTGAAAATTAGTGTTTTAGTATAATTTGGGCACTTAGGCATTTTAGACCTTACCTTACAGGGCCTGCCTTCAAGGTCCAAACTGACCATAAGCTCTTAATGTGGCGTATGCCTTTACTTCTTGTAAAGTCGAATCTGGGCATGTAGTATTGTCCTGTGCTCTAAAAACGTAGCCTTTCCCCCCTTCTACGAAAGTCGAATCTGAGTGTGTCATATTCCAGGAACTGTGACATTGTTGCTGGGTCTCTCTAGGCCCCTAACTAGATTTCCACCCCACAAGGCCTGCCATTTGTGTTGTGAGTTACTTGTTCCCCTCTTGTGTCTTCCTTTGTTGTGAACTCTAGCCCTGCACCTCCTCCTCCCGCTGCGCATTCTGAGCTGTGTGGCGCAGGGATGTGTGTGTCTCTCTCTTCTTCCCTCATGCCCTTCTCTTCCAACTACCTCCCTCACACCCTCTATGGTGCTCTCTGTCCATCCCATTGTCTCTAACTGCTACACTATCTCCTACCCTATCCGTCTCACTAAGTCTGGAAGGAAGAAGTTCAATAGGGACATCCTGGTCTCCAACCCAGGCCTCCCTATCCCTAATACTTATGTCAGTGCTTCCTCCAGACAGACCCTCACTGACATCCTCTTTGTTGTCTCCTCTCCAGACTTATGTCCCTTCATATGGTGTCTGTTCTTTTTCCTCCTCTCACATTAACGGTGGAACTAGGTGGGAGGCCCTCTTGAACCCCTTCCACTCCTCCAAGACCATCATTAATGTCTATCTGAATTGCACTGTCTTGGTTCAGGGCCCTTACCCCAATCTCCTCCTCTTTGATAGGCCTTCTCATCAACTTCCTCCCTTCTCCTGCTACTCCTTCTGCCTTGTCTCTGGCACCCTCATCTTCCTCCTTTGCCGACCCTCGGCCCCTTCTGCCACCTCCACAGAGTGTACCTCAAGCCTATACCATGGAAGTCTTTCAAATGTGGCAGCCTTCTCCATGTCACTAGTATCAACTCTCGTTCTGCTGTCAAACACTCCTCTGACGTCAGCCACCTCCTCGAAGAACTCAACCTAGATGTCCTTGCTCTCACCAAGAATTTGTTTATGACAAGTTCTGTCATAAGTTTTGAAACTCTTCTCCCTTTGGGCTACAAGAATCCTCTCCAAACCCAGAACCAACCAACCTGGAGGAGGAGTAGCCCTAATCTTTCCAGAGTGGGACCCTGCCTCTGTCACCCTGCACAGGCCTATTCCTCATTTGGATGCCTGGTCTGCAGGCTCTCTATCTCTCCTGGCTTCTCTCTAACTGTGGCCACCATCTACAGGGCTCCTGGCCAGTTCACCCTCTTCCTCTCTGAATGGGCTGACCTCTCCTCTTCTCTCCTTGCCTCTACCTCTCAACTTCTCCTCAGAGATCTCAACATCCACCTGGATGCTTCTAATCCCTCCTCTGAGCTTTTCGACAACCTCTGTGACACTTTCTCTCTTTCCATTCTGCCCTATGGCCCGACATACTTTGCCGGACATACTTTAGATGTTCTCATCACCTCAGATATCCCCCTCTCTAACCCTATCACTCCTCCGATCCACGTGTGTGTTTCCTGGCACACAAATGCAACAAAGACATTGCGATGGTCCAGACTTTGTGAGGACCCAAGGTCCACTCCAGCAGTCCAGTACAGGTTGCCAGAAGCCATCCAGAGGTTGGTGCTGCGGCTGCAACCGCGGAAGCCATCTTTGTCAAAATGGCATCCAGTCTTTTTCTTTCACCATTTCTTTGTGGAAAGGTCCTTCTAGAGATGTTCTCTGTGCGCCAAACCAGGTTTGGTCTCTTTGTTCATTTCACCTTTGGCAGGGTTTCCAAATGAAACACGCCTCTGGCTCCAGAATGTCTGGGGTAGGCAGGAAGTGAGAAAGGTGCCCGAAATTCCCTGTGCATAGTCTCCTAGGAGACCCAAATGCACTCTGTGGTGATTGGCTGGCTGACTGTCCGGCAAGGACAGCCACCCTGCTGGGTGACTGACAGCTAGGCTGGAATGAATGGGAGAGAACTGAATAAAAGGCGAGTCTTTTGGCTTGGAAGGCAGAGTCAACCACTGGACGAAGGAACCGAAGAAGAACTTGAAGAGGATGTCTGCTGCTACTCCTGGACCGTTGGTTTGCTCGGAGAAGGCCTGCTGCAGTGCCGAAACGCCAAGTTTGCATCGACAGAGAAGACCCTGCAAGGAAGACTTCTCCCTTTGAGTTGGTGGGACCAATCAAATCCAAAGTAAGCCATCTGGACATCCATCTCGGAGCTGGTTGAATTTCCACAGAGTTGCTGCTGGAAACCGTATAACCAGGGAGAAGAACACAAGATGGTGTGCGTTGCTTTTAATGATAATGTTAATGATGTGTTATTTATATAGTGCCTTAATCCAAAGCACTTTACAGAGCACATATTTACATACAATATCACCCAACCAAAATTGGTACTCATTTATCGACCTCGGAAGAATGAAAGGCTGAGTTGGCCTTGCTGGGATTCGAACCTGCGACCTGCAGATCACGCTCAGATCGCAGCAGCGAGCGCTCAACCCGCTGAGCCATCTTATCGGCTTTAAGCTGGGCTAGAGCTTTTGGAAGATCCTCCAGGCTCCCAAGGAGCAAGACTGACCAAGCCTGAGCCCCCTCAACAGAGTGCAGGACCCCAGAAGCAAGAAAAGTTCATCTCAACAGCCAGGAACCGCAGTGTTGCTAATTGCGGTAGACGCGAGGAGCTGAAACACTGAACAGCCACTGAAAGTGAAGTTTGCCGGTTGCAAGTTTTGACTGTCCCAGTGCATTGCAGACGTCCCCCCGACGTCCTCCCTCTTGTCCCCACGACTGAAGCCCAGGAACAGTGAGATCTGCACAGCTGCACAGGAACAGAAGCCATCATCTGCATCTTGTCTTCATTTCTAAGGTACTGTAAAACAAGTCTAATAGAACTTACCTCCTACTGTAGAATTGCTTGAAACTTCTACAACTCACAAGTCTAATCAGCTTGTGGCCCTATTTTTGATTCTTCTTTTCATCAAAGACTCCTAAGAACTTGTACAAAGACTTTTCCATTTACTCACCAGAACTGCTTCATCTTATACAAGACTTTTGCCCTTTGACTTTGGCTTAGCCTATTGAATTGTATGACTCTTCTTGGAGGATCCAAAAGTATTTGCCAGTTTAAGAATGTTTGTTCTAATAACCTTTGCCTTTTACCAACTTTTAAGAGTGTTCTGAATGCCAACAGTAAGATATTAATGTCCCCAGCACCCTAGTTATTGAAGTCACCTGTGTGTGTAGGTTGTGTCTGCGGCATCCCACAAGGGTCTTTTCTGATTCAGAAATTCAGAGTGTACAGTATTGAAGTATATTTGTGTGTTACTATTCTATTGCATAGGTAAAAACAAATCTGGTATTTAAATGGAAAAGTCTTTGCGACGGTTCTTGGAAGTAATTCACGGAAGAAAGGTTCATATGTCGGGTCACAAGCTGACTATGCTTGCAAGTCGCCAAAGTTCCAGGAACTTTCGCGGTGAGAGATAAGTTCTCTCGGTCAGGTTTTCACAGTACCTTACATTGAAGAAAAAGATGCAGCTAGAGACTTTTGTTCCTGGCAGTTCCTGCAGATCTCGCTGTTCCTGAGCCTCAGTCATGGGGACAAGAGGGAGGATGTCGGGGGACTCCTGCACTGCACGGGGACTGGTCACAAAGCTGGCAAACTGGAAATTCTTCGATTGCGGTAGCTGTCTTCAAGCACTCAAGCTGGTGTCCTTCTCCCTGGTTATCAGGTTTCCTGCAGCACTCTGAGAAAATACAACCAGCTCCGAGAATGGTGTTCAGGTGGCTTACGAGTTGATTGGTCCAACCAACTCAAAGGAAGAAGTCATCCTTGAAGGGCTTCTCTGTCGAGATGAACTTGGCGATTCGGACCTGCAGCAGGGCTCCAATGGGCAAACCAACGGTCCAGTAGTTGTAGCAGCCGTCCTCTTCCAGCTAGTCTTTGGTTCTTTCTTTCCAGTGATAGACTCTGCCATTCATTCCAGCCTAGATGCCACTCACCCAGCAGGGTGGCTGTCCTTGCTGGACAGTCAGCAAGCCAATCATGCCAGAGTGCATTTGGGTCTCTTAGGAGACTAAGCACAGGGCATTTCGGGCACCTCCCTCACTTCCTTCCCACTGCAGACACTCAGGCACCAGAGGCAGTCTTTAGTCCTAAAGCCTGCCAAAGGCGTAGGAACAAAGGGACCAAACCTGGTTTGGCGTGCAGAGACAAACTATAGAAGGACCTTTCCAAAAAGAAATGGCAAAAAAAGAAGACCAGACCTGTTTAAACAAAGGGGGCTCAGGCACAATCTTGAAAAACATGGCTCCCGCAATTTTTAGTTATGGGTTTTTTCGGTCAGGAAAAATCGTGGTAGTTTGTTGCAAAACCACTGCCACCAGCCATTTCAATAGGAAAGGGTAGCATTTGACTGCTACATGAGTTTCTAGACATAGGGGATACTAGGTAACCTCTCCAGCACTCTATTGTAAGATACTGTGTGCTGGGTCTAGGAATTTAAAAAGACTAGTAAAGCCAATGTAACTTTACATTATCTGGGAAACAGTAGTTTATAGCAGAAAATGTGTTTAAACCTTGGGAGAGCCTAAAAGGCTTCCCTGTGTCACTGCACTCAGGGTGTTGTGTGACACGCCATAACCAAAAGAAATAAACAGAGAAAACAAACAGAATTAAAAAGTTCAAAGTCCCAAAGTTTAGCAAAAAAGCTGGAGGGCTTTAAGGTAGAGGGAATTAGCAAATTTATGGGAATTCTCCCCAACAAGTGTTTTCTGCACTTTATCTTTCTTTTGCTGTTGATGTTTGAGGGCCTTGGTTACCTGCCTCCCTGGGTGTCATGACTCATACCTCTCTCATAACCTCACTGGTTCTGTGCTGTTCCTGCTCCTCCTTTCCAACGTGCACAAACTCGTTGTTACATCCTTCATGATCTTGCCACCTTCGGATTGGAGTCTCACCATTAGTCTCTACCTGGACCTAAGTTGACCTCTCAAACCTTCCTTATCTGACTGGTACCCTCTTTTTCTCCTTATGTTCTTTGACCCCCTCCTCCTTTTCTCCTATCACTTTCTCGAAGTCTCTCCCCACCCCCTCAACGTCTCTCTCCACCTCCTCCTGAAGTTCCTCTAGACAAATCCTTCAAATCTCTCTCCACCTCCTCCCGATCCTCTGCCACCTACTCTGAGTCTCTCCAATTTCCTCTTGCACATGTTTTCCTCTCTCTACAACCTACTCCACTCCCTCCTCAGTCTATCTCTCCAAACTCCTTGAAACTCCTTCCTCCCAGCCAAGCTCCTTCAAGCTCATGTCATTAGCCCCTATTCCAACTTCCTAAACATCTAGAATGAGAACCTTCTTTGAATAAATGTACTAAGTCTCCCCTGGGGTTGGACTTCTTATGAGGGTCTGTACCTCTGAGGAGGAATAAGTGAAGACATGGGATTGGCTGTTCATATTTGGCGTCTCCGTGTGATTTGGGAGATTTGATTAAGGGACAAGCCTTTGCAAGGCTGAGCCACCATTTTGGATTTTACTGGCAGCTCCTGTGTGCCGCATGGTTCCCCATCATGCCCCTCTAGTGTATATATATGTGCTAGGCTCTGGGCTTACGGTTTTCAGGAGTTGACACTAATGGTGAGTGAGGACCCATCACTTTTGGAGGCAGCACTATTTCCCTGTATGTCTGCCCTACAAGAGACGAGGTGCAGCATTCTCTAATCAAGTGGGCTTGCCACACCAGTGCCACCCATAAATGGACTGTGCTTTTGTTGTCTGTGCCAGTTCTCAGAGCAGGCCATGAGAAAGGATTGAATCTGTTTCTTAATTATATGCAGGTTTGCATTGTATGCCTCATGGAGACTTTCAAAGCGTCCCAGAGGTCAGACCATGCCCCAAGCGTTTATAGTGGAGATAATGGGCTAGTTTGTCAACAAACGTATCCACTTTCTGAATACATTTCATAACAGGATAGGGGAAACATTGAAACATTGCTGCCATTCAATATTTCATTCCCAGTGCAATTTCATGTGATCTCCACCTACCATGGAGATGTGGGGTACTATGTGGACTTGACCTGGGGTTCCTCCCCATTCCACACCCCCCACCCCTGCATTTTCTAGCTAGGGGAGAAGCTCTAGCCCATTGCTCATCTCACAAAATACCGTCAGAGCCGATTAGAGGACCTCACTCTGGGAAGATCCATTTATAGGGCTTGTAATAACCGACTCTCAGAAGCTGACAATTTCAGTGATCTTTTGAAAGCTTTGGGTTACCCTAATAGTCTTATGGTGAAACCCCAAAACATTTCAGAATTTGCTTAAATAGTGAGAGTCCCTCTTCTGATAACAAACAAGGTCGAAGAACATGTTCTATATGCTACTGCTCACACAGAAGAGTTAGCAATCAAAGTGTATCTCACTATGCCATGCAAGATGGGAATTATCTATTTGTAGCTAGGACATTCTCCTATCATTATGAGGACCAATGCCAACCCTAGACACTAAAGTCTCTCTTGTTGTGTATCATCAGCTTATCTACTAAGTTTGAAGCCTGAGACGTTTCAAGAATTGGCAAAAATGTTTGCTTCCAAATATTGAGAATGAACAAGACCAAACAGACTGTTCTATTGGATGGTAACAGGGTGGTCTGTTGTAGTGAGGTGGGACTGAGGTGAAATGTCTCTGGATGATTCTGTGCTGGCACCCTCAGGGTGGTTTCAGGATTGATGTTTATTATGGACAAATCTAAGGTTCTGAACCTTATATGTCCCTAGGATGCGGTGGGATCCTTGAAAGACTGATATCTATTGAAATGCGGAAACAGACACATTAAGTGCTTGGGAGTAAATATGACGAGACAATCGTTTTGCAAGGTCAGCATCCTGGGACTATGTAGAGAAAGAACACACACTCTCAAGAGATGGTCAGTCGTGAGATTTCGTAGTTTGGGAAGAAAGGAGCCCTAAGAATGTTGATTCTACCAAGATCTGTATACAGTTTCCATTTAATCACGGTAGCTGTTCCCTGCGCAGAATGGCTAGGGTTTCAAAAGACCTGACACAATATATTTGGGGGAAGGAAGGAGAGGGGGGCAGCAAAGCTGCAACAAGCTTTTACAGAAAAGGACAAATAATACATTTCTTTCATGGGTATAGTGGCGGTACCTTTTGAGGCCTGGGCAGAGAGAGGTTGATGGCCCACCTATCTGATAGGGGAGAGTTAAAGCCCTTCCAGCTATTTAAACCTAGATTTGGTGCAGATTTAAATAATATAGCCTTATAGACGGTCTGGGAAGGGTCACTATCCCAAGGGATAATGACCCAGCTATTAGTACATAGTGGTACTAGGAAATATTTTTTGAGCATTTTGGTGGTGTAATAAAAAACGTTAGTTTAACAATGAGAAAGGAAATAAACAAACTTAGTAATTGAAATGTGGTTATAATTTCTAACAAGGTTGTCTTCATCAGGTAAGCTTTTAAATGGCAAACTCTTAAATTGGAGCGGGTTTACCATGAGCATGCCAAGGGGGTCGTGCAACATTAAACAGTTTCTCTATAAGAAAGTAAAAGCATTTACCCATGTTTTAAATATGTTTCAGTGAAGAAACAGGTCCACCTGGAGAGGACGTTTTTTTGTTGAAAGACATCTTGCCTGGAAATTACGCTAATACTTCCCTGTCTGCTTTGAAGTTAGACTGGTCGGACAGAACACTCTGATTGGCTGGGAGGAGGTCAATAACAATCTCCCTGTGCTCTTTGGGTGCTGTGAGTCTCCATTAAGCAGAATGCCTTGAGGCTGCTTTTGAAAGGCTGCTCTTTTCATGGACAGGTTCTAGAAGCTTGACCTCTGCTGCATTATCAGATCTTGATGGATGCCTGTGATGAGCCATCCTTAGAGGCCTTGTTGTAGAGAACATGTTACAAATAGTCCCTGTAACAAAGCAGCTTTTACAATGTATGCAATATGTTTCGTTTTACTAGTCTAATGTTTTTACGTCATATATTGGCACTTTATCTTTACTCTCGTTTTAGCATTGCCTTTTTCCGAATGCATTCTAAACTGTTAATGTTATTTCTTTTTTACAGGAGCTAAAGAAAATTCAAAAAGAAAGTGTAGCAAAGTAAGTATTTTGTAAATCTTCAATTGTACATTTTTTGACTTCGACACACCATTTATTTGGCCACAACCAATAAAAATGATATTTTGATGTCCTGCAACGTATAACAATACAAGAAGTTATCTCATTAAAAAAGTCACTTCAAAATACATAATGGTCAGTAGCGTATACAAAAAGACAAATGCTTCCTAAAAAATGTAGTGTGGGGCCACTCAGATTGCCCCAACAGGGACATGCAAAGACATTTGCCTGAGCAGGAGGTCTCAGCATGATGTAGCCTCCCTGCATCGCGGGGGCTACTGGAATGCATGCACCACCCTTGGTTCTGCCTGTGTATTCACAATATTTGAAGTTTTTTTTTTATAGATGATGTGGGCTCCAGCCCTTTTAGGATTCCACCAAGTTTACTGAAGCCGGTACCTTGGCACAGGTGATGTTGATGTCATCCCAGAATATATTCAGGCTGTACAAGGATGGCTGCATAGTTTGTAGAGTAGGTAACATAGACCCCCATAGAATCAATCTATAGCTGCCAGGCTTTCCTTTCAAGAACACAGGTGTTTGCATTTGCAAATCAATCTGAGTTGTTTGCTAAGCCCTTTATACACAGAGCTGTTCTAATATTTGTGTACATTTGGTGTTGACTGCTAGGTGCCCCCATGTTAAGAAAGGTGTGCTATACTATGTTGATGCTCTGACTGAACATTAGAAAGCAGTACCATTGTCAACTTTGCCCCAGTGTCTCTAAGGTCAACTATATCAAAATGCAATGAGCGATAGGGGTCTTGACCTGGGGATAATGATGGGTTGTTGCAGAAATATAGTTTTCCTATTGGTATTGTGTCAGAACTCACCTCTGCTCACATCGCTGGTGCTTGTGGGGTAGATCGTCCTGGCACTCACCATGCCATGAAGAGAAGGGTGCGCCCCCTAGTGGAGTCAGGGAGCACTGCACAGCCACGGGGTGCAGAGTGGATCCTGACATACCTTCCAAGAGGGTAGTCTGCAAGGTGTTCCACATTGTGCAACTCCAAATAAAGATAGTTGGCTTGCCCATCCATGCCATCCTAAGATGCACAAACACCAAAAGCTATTTCAAGGTGGAAGATGCAGCCCTCTTTGCATGAGACACTCCAGTTATCACTAGAAGTTTCGCCCTTCTCCTGGCAGTGTGACCCTCTTTCACTCCTGTCTTTGTTAGGAAAATACATGTTCGTCTTCTGACTCCCTTCTCTTCTGACTCCCTTCTGCGCTCTCTGTCCCCAGATGTCTCCCCTGTTTTCTTCCTGCACCCCAGCATTTCCTGGTTCCCTACCTTGCCTACATTATCAACCTGCTGCTTGTTTTCTTCGGGAACTACTTTACCGCACATCCAGAGTCCTTAAACGTAACCAGCTAATCAGAGGATAACGTTTTGGATCTTCTCAAGGGTTCAATCTCGGGGGCGACCCGTCACTGGCCTATTGCCTTAAGTACAGCTTTCTTCCAATCACTATCATCGTCCAACCATGTCTACCATCTCACACCTCATCCTCGGTCTGCTCTCTGTCTATTGACGCTCCTCATTTCTCTCATGTTTTCTCTATGCTGATATCATGTATCCATCTGTGTTTAGTCATTAGTCATTTTGGCAGCATTAGGTTAAGAACTGCCCCTCCACAAAGCACCCTACATGCTCTAGTGATAGGAGGGGCATGATGTTTTGTACCCATTAATTTGTGTATGTAAACTGAAGAGCAGCTCCCTATCTGGGACCTCATGTGTGTTATCTTACCTCTAAGCTGATTCTTCTGCCCATTTTGCTCCAGTTGCCATTTCCACTTGTCCCTTTTCTCAAACTGGTGTGTCCTTCAGTCACACCACCAGCTGCTATCACCTGCTGGCGTTGTACTTGAGCTCCTGTCTCCTCCTCCAGTTTGAGGTCTCTTCCTATGCCACCCTTACCCCATGGCCATCTGCCTTTGAAAGTAACTGGGGTGGGCGTCAAGAAGGCAGGGGGAGTATACCGACAATTTGCTCATTTTGGTTTTAGGAATATTAAGTTGCATGTTTCAGGTTTGCTAGTAACTTTTGTTTTTAAGTAACAAAAGTGCATTACCCCAGCCTGACCAAACTATCCCTGCTATCCACTGCACCTACCTTGCAGCCTAGTTCAGTGTGTTCTATACCCTCATAATGTGACCAATGGCCAATGCTGCAATAAATATCAGATAGTGAGCACCTTGCCTACTACTGTTTTCACCCCCTCGCTCCCCATGCCATCAGAGTCCCCACAGGTTAGGCCAAGAGGGTGTGAGGGTTGCAGGAGTGCTTTGGAAATTGTTGACTTGATTCGCAAGGAGAATAAAGACCTTGAAATTACCTGAGAAAGCTAGCTAAGATAGTTGAGGGGTTGAAGCGCAGGTTCCTGCCCCCACATCGGCAGCAGGTGGGGCAGGGGCATCAGCCCCAGCACCGCCAGTTGGTGGAAAAGTGTTGTCTACTAGGCCATGTGGTACCCAGGAGATTGGTCTTTCAGAAAATGTGCGGCTGAGAAAGGATGGTTCACAGACAGATACCAACAGGGGGGTGGGAAGCAGCCATTTGGCAACAGGGTCAGTGAGGGGAAATTACTCCCCAGGGGAATAAACATGACAGCACTCATAGGATGGTTACCTTTTACCTAATCAATGTGGCCAAGTCCCATGACAGTAAATATGAGCGGGGGAAGGTCTTATTAATAAAGTCATACATGGACTGAGAGCCAAGAGAGAGTGTCTCACCATGATTCGCACCAATTTAGTTTTCTGCAAGAGGCTAACTGTCCCCCATGAGAGTGATTCAATCAAAGTCCAGCTCAAAGAGCCCCTCATGGTTCGGGGTGCACTGACAATGGAACAAAGGTCGCTGTCCCCAAGTAACTTGGTCATCAGAATAAAATTCGCCTGCCTGGGAAGCTCCTAATGCCGGGGGATGTAGGAGGAGTGAACAGGGTCCCCGGGGCATATTTGTAGAAGGGGCAAAAGACGATAACTTGGGACAGCAAGCCCATAATCAAGCAAGACGTGGCACCCTACCCTTGAGTGGTGAGCGACGGGGTGATGGACCCTTGAATGCCTATGATTACCCAACTGAAATTCAAAGGAGACTGGTCCATATTAGTGGGAGTCAAGGTTTGGTCCCCAGGAGGTGATGGATCGGGCACCCCGGGCAAGGACATAGTTGTGCTCCTTTGGAGTGCGATCAGGAGCAGATCTGGTGGTCGGATACAGTAATTTACCACTAGTATTAGCCCAATCCAGCCCGGGCCGGGGTGCGGGTTCTATCATGGAATATCGATGGAGTTAACAAACATATGCTTCATAATAATAAAATAATAATAAATTAGCATTTATATAGCGGTACAAACCCTCAGGTATCTGAGCGCTGCTTATTATTACCCACAGTGTGTGGTGCTCATTTATCAACCTTGGAAGGATGAAAGGCTGAGTTTGGCCCTGCCGGGATTCGAACCTGCGTCAGCAGGCTCTGCACAGGTGTCAAAGCGAGTGCTCTACTCGCTGTGCTATTTAATAATGACTGGCTTTCATTTGTCCAAGAATTTGGGGTGATTTGCCTGCAAGAAACCTGGCCTCTGGTGCCACCTAACATCCAAGGTTATTCCACCTGTTCCATCCCGGCACATAAGGGCATTAAGGGTCACCCAAGTGGTGGACTGTTGAGGTGGACTGTTGATATGGGTGAGCACCGCCCTATTTAAATCTGTCAAACAAATAGATGCTGGTTCTATCAACCATATCATATCAAGCTGAGGGACAACTCTGAGATCCTCCTGTTACATGTTTACAACAGGATCATACCAGGAAAGGGTGCAGAGTTAATAGTTATGATAGTGGAAATCACCCTGGCATGGATATTGGCGGCACAGGGGTTAGTGAAGACCCTGGTGATGGGAGACCTCAACCTCCAGTATGAGCAGTACAGCTGATACTTTGGAGGAGGAAGACATCTGCCTGGGTTTGGGGACCCTTAATGCAAGTTTTCCAACCAGGCAACATCGACTTTCAGAAAAGGTTCCTATTGCCTTGATGTCGGCTAACGTAAGGGCTTGTAATGGCCGATACATAGGGGATCTTCCAGCTGCCACAACGTTCAACAATAAGCTGTACAATAGTAATATTGACTATATTCTGTTTAATATTGAGGCCTGGGGTTCCATGAATTCCTTTTGTATTTACAATAGGGTTGAAAGTCACCACCCCCCTCTGCTGCTGGAAGTGTGTGAGGTCTTTCGGATAACAGCAGCCGAGGGAGTGGCTAGTTGTATGCTCAATGCCGCAATAGGGGAGCATTTAAATTAAACCAGGCGCAACATCACGTGGTGTAAGCTTGACCTTGAAGTAACTCTGCCCTTGGTCTAACAAAAAGCTAGTAAAATACAGAGAAGCTTTGCAGGATGTGTTATCCCAGCAAAGATGCATGAATGTGAAGTGGCCAGTTCGTGTAAAGAGGAGTCTGATAAATCTGGGTTTGATTACCACACACTGCAAAGTGTTGGCTTTGATGCGGCAGGACACTCTGGCAAAAGCTACAATTTCTGAATCCCTAGCACGCTATCTCACAATCAAGATGGAGGAGGGGTTTGAGCATTACCTAGATCTGATCAGCTGTAAGCTTGAGAGGTCCCTGTATCTGAAATTTCATTTTGGGATCCTGCCCACGGCAGAGTTGATGCATAGATGGGACGCTGAAGCCTCATCTATCTGTATCCTATATAGGAGCGGCAGATGAAAGGGGCTTGCCCTAACTCGTTGAATAGAATTACAGACTTGTCGTTGTATGTATGAAAAAAGCTAGGGTATACCGCCAGGTCCAGCACCCACCAATAGTCTCTGCATGTGTTTGACTAGTGCAGATCCAGTACAGATAACTGTCTTTCACACTTGTAAGGCTTAAGACCCAATTACACTATGTAATTTACAAAAGTAAATGACTGTTCGTGAACAAATGTCAGTAGCTGATTGTGGAAAAAAAACAGCCTGGTAAAATCCTGTTTACTGCTTCATGTGCACATATCTTGAGGTTGCAATTTGTGGCGTAAGAGAGGCATGTAAAACTCGCGGTGGGCTCGGATCCAGAGCCTCACAACGCCACCTTGTGGCTTTTTAAAAAATATTGGGACCATGATAGGTGGAATCTGTGAGAGAAATGTATACATTACAAACAGATTTTAAGCTGGAAATATGTTTATCGCTGTTTAAGTGTGACTCATTTTCACCAATTTATTTATTTTTCTTCTCTCAAAAAATGACATTTAGTTATCTAAAGAGACGTAAAGATAAAACGCCTGAGTCCCGGCCCTCTTCAAGAGACTCAGTATCCCGACCAAGAGCCAGACCAAGACCCAGACCAAGACCCAGACAAAGGGTGAGTGTCATTTATGTTAAAAAAAAAAGTGTTTTTTCTTTTTTGTTAAAGCTCCTTGATTAAAAACCTATCCGTCCATCAACCGTTTTGTTCTTTGCTAGATCACTGAGGGAAGAGGTCTGAGCTAATGGACCTACCCAGACATGGGACATGAGAGGAGATATAGGGCCTCATTACGACCCTGGCGGAAAGCGACTGACCGGACCGCAACAGCGTAAATAGCGTTTCCGCCATTGCACGAAGGAGCAAAGTGCGGCCCATTCCGACCCATCGGGCACGAGCACCACGGCATGGCGGAAGTGCAAAGTCCGCGATGGCGGAAATTACCCCAAAACGGCCCACACCGCCGCCGTACGGCGCCCTAGGTGCAATACCGCCACCCCTCTTAGCGGTCACCGCAGTGTGCGCCTACCGGAAAGTACGGTGGCCGGAAATATACGGAAACGGAAGCTAAAACATGGGCCCGGAACGGGAAACATCCCGGCGTACACCTATAAATACACCAAAACCACACAACCACTAAAATCACTACCCCGAAACACACCCCAACCCGCCAACCACCCTAGCGAAACCAAGAATAATGGGAAAAGCAGCGAAGAAAGCGTGCGACCGCAAGCGGCAGGTCCACTCCTCCCGTGAGGAACTCACCGTGCCAACAGAGACCCTCCAGGAGAATGCTGCCGTCGTCTTCTCCACGCAAATGACCAGGACGGCACTTGCAAACAAGAAGGCCATATGGGCTCTGGTGGCACAGCGGGTAAGTGCGGTGGGGACCGCACCCCGCACCCCACAGCAATGCCGCAAGCGATGGGACGACCTGCGGATACGCGTCCGCAGCATACTCTCTGCCAACCGCAACATTGCCACAGCCACCGGGGGAGGTCCTGAATCACCCATCAAGTTGACCCCCTGGGAAGAAATCTGTGCCTCCACCATCGGAATGGAGAGCATAGAGGGAGTCGGAGGGATGGAGAAAGGAGTGCAGACATCCGAAGATTCAGGTAGGTGGCCCAGATAAAACAATGCCAAATCCACAAAGTCCATTCATGTGAAGTACCATGTGTCCCCATAGTGCAACAGAAACACATGTCCAGGAGAACGTCCACACACATCGGCCTGATAGCGCACGTTAAAACCCACAATAAATACATAATAAATTAAAAACCCCTAAAACACGCACCACACGTGCAGCAGGCACACCCTAACTGCAGGCTGCCAAACAACTGCACCCTCACTCCACACACAAATGAAACCACCCCCAAGACCCCGACCCAAATCACCCTCAGGCACCACCCCAATGCATGTGATACAATGCCATTCCAATTCCCACTGACCCATCAATAACCCTCGCCCTCCTTTACTCCACCACAGGGTCCGATCCGAACGACGAGCTACAGGACACCCCTACCAGCACACCTGCAAAGAGGGCCAAGACCAACGGCCAGAGACCCTCCACCTCAGCTGCACGCATCAAGACACGGCAGCAGCACAAATCAGGTGGCAGCACACAGGAGGGAACATCAACAGGCACCCCAGCAGCCAGCATGCCCACAACACCAACACCACAGGTCCCCCCAATGGATGCCACAGAAGGCACTGCCTCTGGTGGCAGCAGCACCATAGGTGACACCCCATTGATGGCAGCATGCTCCGACACAGAAGACGGGGATGTCGAGGTCAGATCCATCCATGACCTGTCCCAATCCCCCTGTCTGTCCCCTCCCGTACAACATGAGGATACCACGCAGGGGCACCCACAAGACGACGACTGGCCATCCCCCACAAGCCCTGTGGCAAGGCAACATGAGGACAACAGCCCCTCTGTGACACCACCGCAAATGGCCATGGCCCAGCAGAGGCAACAGTCCCTCGACAAGTTAATCGTCCAACAGCAGCAAATGGCCACACTCCTCAAGGGCCATGCCGATGAATGTGGGGGCACCAAGGCAGACATAGAAACATCAACAGAGACACTTAGGGCACAAATTGAGAGTAGCACCGAGAGCCTGAGAGTCCAAATGGAGAGTAGCACCGAGAGCCTGAGGGGGGAACTGCATGCGACGTCCAAAGACGTATGTGCCGAACTTGCCGCAGTGCGCCGTGTGCTCACTGAGCTCTCGCAAACCCTTAGGGACATGCATGGACGTGAGCAGGCAGACACATCATCCGTTGCAAGTTCCGTCCAGGGCAGCCCCCAACGTAGATCTGGAAGGAACCTGCGCTCCACAGGCAGGGGTGCCCCTGATAACCGCAGAGGGGGCATGCAATAGCGACAGCCCACTGACAATGAGCATCTTTGGACACTGGTGTTCGGGGGGGGAGGTAGGAGGGTGGAGGGGGTGTGTTGGGCTCACTTGGGTGGCGGGTCGATAGGGTGTTCAACATGATGTCACATATGCCATGAAAAGTGCACGATCAACCGATGAGAAGTGTGGACATTGATCATTGTGTACTAGGCCATCATAGGCGTACAGTCCATATTGTGCATGTCCCAGACACACGCAGTGCCACGAGTCCCGTGTCCATGCATCAGCCACCAGGCGTGAGTGCTCGAAGCATACATCAATGAGATGCTGACGAATGTCACGGCCCTCCGGTGCCTCGCAGACTCCATGAGGTGCTGCCACATCCCCACCCTCATCATGACCATCTTCAGGTGCTTGCAGTTCTGCGTCAGGGGGCATGGGCACATTTCTACGTACGCACATGTTGTGGAGCATGACACATGCCATCACCATCTTTGCAACCTTCTCATGGCGGTACAGGAGTGCCCCGCCAGACCTGCTGAGGCAGCGGAAACGACCCTTCAGTAGGCCGAATGCCTGTTCAATGACTACACGGGTACGTGAGTGGGCATGGTTGTAGTCCTCCTCATGCTGGTCCCGTGGGTTCCGGACTGGTGTGAGGAGCCATCTCTTCAGTGGATATCCAGCATCACCTGTATGTGGACGAGAAACGTATGATGTGGAATGCCATTGATACGTACGCACACCCCCCCCCCCCTTCCTGGCAGGTCATTGCCGCATCACATACCCCACATCATCATGCATGTAATGAGACTCACCGAGTAGCCAGGATCTGTTCCCTGCGTGTCGTTCCATGTAGCGTGGTATTGTAGAGTTCCTCAAGACCATAGAATCATGGGTTGATCCAGGGAATCGGGCACAACAATGTGTAATGATCCTGTTGGAGTCACACACCATCTGTACATTCAGGGAATGAAATTGTTTTCGGTTGCGGTACTGGGCCTCCATGGCATGTGGGACGACCAATTCAACATGGGTGCAGTCGATGGCACCAATGCAACCCGGTATGCCGGCAAGTGCATGGAATCCCACTTTTGTGTTGGTTATTTCCAGCTCCGAGCGTGGTAGAGAGATGTAGTCGTCTGCGTGCTTCAGGAGGGCATCGAGCACTAGCAATAGTGTCCGTGAGAACAGTGGCTGAGAAATGCCATGCAACTGTCCGACTGTGTGCTGGTAGGTGCCTGTGGCCAGGAAGTGTAGTACAGACACCACCTTCAGTAGGGGTGGGATGGCGGTTGGGCTGTCTAGCATGCTGACAAGGTCAGCCTGTGTCATGTCCACAATGGCGGCTATGGTGTCCCGGTCCAGACGGTAGAGGGTGTGGATCTGCTCATCAGTGAGGTTGAACGGATGTGCTCGGAGGCGTGGTATTGCGGGCTGCCTGCGTGGTGGTAGTGGCTGTGCTGGTGGGCCTTGCTGGCCCTGCCTTGGCCTCCTCCTCCTCCTGCGTCTCCTCCGTGCGGCTGGTTGTAGTTGGTGTTCGTCTACTTCTTGGAGTCGGAGCACTTGCAGTGCTATCAGGTCCCCCAGGGCCAACATCGCGAGTCCTGCCGGTAGCATTTCGGTGTGGTTGTGGGAGGGGACTGGCTGTGCAATTTATGTGTTTTCAGGCTGTATGGCCTCCACCTGTGGTGATTAATTCCACCTGTGCAAACTGCTCTCCCCTTTGGCCGAGCACGTCCCGCGCACAACGCTGCAATTCGGGGAATGGCATCTTGCTATTGCAATCATGTATTTGTACCCGATGGCCGTGTAAGATTGGTTGATATGTTCATTCTGCTGTGGTCCCATTGTTTCACGTACTATCTGTGCAGTCGCGAACAGACTTGTGAGGGGTCAGTGGGACGTAGTACTCGGTTAACGGTGGGCCCTCATGCATCACTGTACCGAGTTGCAACGACGGGCGGGGCATCCCATTCGTGGGTGAAGGCAGTTGCCATTTTCACACACAGCCGCACTCGATGGGATGATTAGTGATTTCAAACGGCCACAGATGCCTTTTCGACGTGATGTTGCAAATGAGGAATTCGAAGGGCGGCGCTTTCGGTTTCCAGCTAGCGGCGAGGAGATGCCCACAGGTCTGACTGCAAATGTAACGTTCTATTGTTCTATGTCCTTGAGACAGGGCCCATGGCGAGGGAGCAATGATTGATATGAATAGTTTGGGATGCGCAATAGCTACGTGGGCGATGAGGCCGTCCGTTCCCAAATACATGTTACTTCACAACACTGGAATTACGGGCTGGGGCACTGTGGATTTAGCAGGCTGCATAACGCACAGACTCAATGGATGTTTCTAATGTCATGTGAGTAATTATTCAGGCATTTTGATCCCGGGATGAGGGAATGATGGATGGATGCATGGGCAGGTGATTTGGTACAGAGTTTGCCATGTACAGGGCTTCTTGGGATCTATCCGCCTCCCCTACGCTATGTGATGCAGGGCTGCCATAGTGGGACCATCGTCCATCTGGCCTTGTTGAGCCCTCCCTGTCTCGAGGCGCACTCAGACACTCGTTTGTGATGGTGTTTGCACCTCGATATAGATGGTTGTGAGTCGCAAGTGGTTTTGGGGTGGTGATGTTCCTTTGGAGTGGGCTAGCATGCATATGGCTGTGGATTTCGTGTGATCATTGAAGTGAGTTGTTGGAATGTAGTTCTGATGGCCATTCTGTTCTTTTTCTTTTCTTTTGGTTGACAGGTATCTCCTCCCCTTTTGCCACTGCCATCTGTATGCCACTCCTGCAGATGGATTTTACTCCCGACACCTGCTGCTTCGTGTTAATCAGTGGAGCAGCATTACGATCTTATGGGACGATCGCCAATGGCCCACATGCCCTTACGCAGTACTGGTGGCTCGGAGCAACATTTCGGCCTTTCAGCTGGACTAGTGCCTCCCCATTGGGACGGCCCTGCGGTTCTGTGCGCTTCCATGTTGCCTTTTCGTACGTGAATGTGGCTCTGTGTACCATGGGGGAACAGGGCGACACACAGGGAGTGGCTGGTCGTTTCTTGCGGAAGCAGCCCACAATGGTGGTTGGTGTTTTGGATTTCATGGCCTGATGGCTGTATGGGCTTGGTGATTTTGATGTGCATAAATGTCTATTCTGATTTGGCCCGTGTAGCGTTTTTCTTTGCAAGTGATGTGGCATATGCCTATTTGGGGGGCGATGTATTGTGAGGAGATCTGCATTGGGTTCCAGCTTCGGGGTTTAGTTGCGTGGTACTGTGCTGTGCGCGTTTGCCTACGTAGCCCAGTGAGGTCAGGGATGGGGGCTGCCAATATGCCAGTTTGAATGTTGTCATGCTCAGGGGCGGGGGATTGGGTTTTGTGTAACAGATGCCGGTCAGCCAGGTGGACTGGTTGAATGATGTGGTTTTCGGTATATTGCTGGTCACAGGTGCCTGTGTTTGCGTGCGTTTCTTGGTGGGGGACTGTGGTCATGTCCATTGGGATGGCTTGTGTATTCGTGCCATCTGTGCCCTGCAGCTCCCATTGGCCCCTGTTGTGTTTCTTTTGTTCGTTGGCATGCATGGGTGACTTGTACATTTCAATGGTTGCATTGTGGCTTCATTGCACCTACGGGGAGTTGTACTTTGTGGGCAGGGAGCGGTGTACAGGCACTCAGTGGGGCCGTTTACGGTTGATTCGCGATGCCGTACTTCTCGCCATGGCGGAATGGTCCATTCCGCCATGCCTGATGGCGTTAGGTACATGTCCGCTAGGGTCGGAATTGGCGTACCGTTGCACCATGGTGGTGTTTGCGGTTTGGCATGGCGCGCGCGCGCGTGCTTGGTGCAGTTAGCGTTGGCGTTCACTGCGGTGTCGCTAATGGCATCGTACTTTACGGTGACGGGTCATAATCGCAACGAGCGGTGTTCGATGGCGGTATTGCATTTCCGCCATCATTTTTCCATTTCCGCCAGGGTCGTAATGAGGCCCATAGTTTCCCAAAAGGGATGTGCCCTTGACCTCTGAGCTATCAGGCAAATGGATGACTCAATCTGATTACTCATACCCCTAATGGATCTGGAATGGAAAATATCTTAACCATAGCATGTGTACTGTACTTTGGAAAACAAGCATGAAACAAAATGGCGATGCAGTATAACTTAAGACTGGTGGAAAGCAATGTATGTGTCAGACTGTGGGAATGTAGGCATGTGCCTAATTAGAAAACAAGTAAGCTTATTTTTTATTTTATTAGCATTTAGCTTCAAATAAGCTTAAGTAAAGTACGTTTCTTCACAGCTGCAGACTGCAACACAATAGACTCACATATGTAAAAATAGAAAGTCGGAAAAGGGTGTGAACTGCAAACCATGGGCAGCATTGCTCCCCATATAAGAGGGAACAACGTTACATGCATGTATGCCTCTCAGTCTCTGACTCTACTAGTATCGTTGCTCCTTCTGAATGTTCTCTGCATCCCTAGAGTGCAGGTCCAACCCCTAATATGACTCTTTCTCTCTCTTAAGACTTGAATTGGTCAATTTGCTAAACTTGTCCTTTGCAGAATTTGTCTGGCTTTAAATCATTCCGTGTCTCCGGTGAAATCACTGTTCCTTAATTGCAGGATTTTTGGCTTTGTTCAAGATGAGGCTCAGAGTCACAGAGCTGTCATCCTTTGAATTAGTCTACTGGTGCAGCATATAATTGTGTATATAAAGTTTAAATAGCACATAAAAAGAAAATAATTTGATACATCTCATTAAAATCAGCAAATTTATTACCAAATATAAAAAGGAAGAACTAGACAACACACATAGTTAAACACAAAAATCCAAATAAAATGACATACAATATAATCCAAATGCTACATAGGAAAATTGGTAAACACAGAGCAAGCACGTCAGCAGGTATAAAGCAGGTATAACTTATCGAATGTATAGGAAGGCAGATTTTAGAGTTCATCCAACAATTTAACATCATCTTCAAACTTTCGCAAGAACTTATCAGCACATTTCCATACCTGTGTTATGGCAATGATCTTACTACGGCTATGGCCAGACATACATCATAGCCAAAACAATTCACAGGCTATATTGTCTAGATCTTCCACGAATTTAGGGTCATATTTGTCATAAATAGATCTCATCCCTGGGCATTGAGTAAGGACATGTCTAGCCGATTCTACTTCCTGTCTGTCAAAACAGATTCTACAAGTTCTTTCATTTGCAGGGATTCCTGCCCAGGCATCTCTAATTTCAAGCACATCGAGCCTATTTAACCTGATATTCAGGAAAATCTGACGTGTTACCATAGAGGGAAGGAGGTTCAAATATTCTTTGGGTTCCTTGTAGTTAAAGGTCATCTTAGAGAAGGTGTGAAGGGACTTCATTTTAGCTACCTTCCCATGGCTGTTAACCCAGTCAAGCTTCTCAGCTGAGTTAAAGATTTCATCATTGCACCTTCCCCATGTCCCCAATTTGGTGTCCAACATAGCCTCTCAAAGAAGCCCTCATTCATAGACTTGAATTTATTCATAGCCGAGCAGGTGCCACTGGTAAGCATGGTGCGTAGTATAGACAGAAATGCGTTGGAAGGTGAGAACATCATCTTAAATTACAACTTTGCTCTGTTTAAGTTAATCATAGTAGACATAGTAGAGAGAGAAATTAATCCCACCTCCTGTCTAATAGCCTCCACAGGTGTATAATTGCTCAAGCCCAAAATTCTCCACCAGATCACTCCTTCAATGTTATCAGCCCATGGGGTAAAATCACTAAGAGAGGCCTCAAGACCGTAAAGGAAGGTTGATGCTAATTTCTGTCTATATACAGTACGTATCCCGCGTAGGCTATCCTGCAGTTCTTTTAGAGAATGACAGGACCGCTCTCATGAGAGAAAGGACCTTAGTCCTCTTATTTAGCTGCAAATTCTCATTGGCCCCTGTTTTTTCTGACACAACTTCTTAGCCAAGGTACTTATGAGTTAACACTTTTGATGTTACCAATGCTACAAGGGATAGAAATCTTTTTGCAGCGCCTACTCCCAATCGCCATGAATTGTGTTTTGTTGATGTTAACTTTCAGGCCATTTTTATCAGCATAGGAGCACACTATTGCACTATTACAGATCCCAACAAAGGTATTGTCAAACATGACAATATTGTCTGCTTAACAGATCCATCCCAACTTATTTGTGCCAATCCTGGGGAAGGCATTCATTTTTCGATGAAGACTTCACTAAAATCAGCCATGAATAAGTTAAAAGACATGGGTGCCAGGGCACAGCCCCGTCGGACTCCCATTTTAACTGGTATAGAATCAGACATTAAGCCCAGATTATTTAGTCTTACTCTAGTAGTGTTTTGTTTGTACAATAGTCTGCAAATGTACAGTAGATGAGCCAGCATGCCCATATGTTCAAGTTTTGCCCACATCATTCTTCTATTCACCCTATCAAATGCGGATGAGAAGTCCACAAAAAGTATATAGAGAGGTAGCTCGGAAGTACTGTTTGCTTGCTCGATCAAAGTATTAACCAAAAAAAACCAACAAAATGTTGTCAACGGTGAAATAGCCCTTACGAAAACCACTTTGTGCTTTATTAAGGATGTTATTCTGAGATATCCACAATCTGGTTCTCTCTGCACTTTGGGTTGAGTCACAGTAGAAATTTCTTCAGTGTTTCGTGCAGGTGTGAATGCTGTCTCAGTTCTCTGAATTTGAACTATTAACTCATTTAAACTTTTACACAACGCTATCCCTCCCCAGAGGATCTTTGGGCTCTTTTTAAAGTTCAAAGATATGAGAAAAATAAGTGTCTGGTCTATTAGTGCAGTCAGTGATGAACATTATGTCCTCTTTTCTGCATTTGGTGTTGCGGCTAGTTCTACCTCTAGATTTAGTGTTGGCATACAGCCGAGGTACAGAATCGACAAACAAACCTTAAGAAAACAGATTTTATGAGGGATTCCAAAATGGCCGTGCTTGGGTGAGAAGCAAGTCCCCCGAGCTCCTGCACTGAAGCATGAATAATGGCTCAAAAAGCAGCAGACTAAGCCCTGTCCAGGTGTCACTGCTCAATGCCTCCCACACAAAAACGCTGCAAGTCAGGGGAAGCGGCTCTGACCCCTGAATCCTCGAATGAATCAGTTTGCGCCGACTGCAGAGTACAGTGGCTCTAGAGACCGGCCGGAGGCTCCCCTGGCGGGAAGAAACCAACGGCTGTATCTACTATTGCCTGGCACGCCTCATGCATCGTGACGGGCTGGTGGACTGGCATACCGCTACATGAGCAGGCACCACCCGGGGTTGGCACGGGACAGACAATGAGGCTGCGTCTCCCGGCAGGCCGGCCGTTCGAAGGGCAGCGCCGCAGCGGGAATACTGCGTAGGTGGCCTGCAGAGCCGATGGCTGGAATCAACCCTTTCCACGCCAACATCCCGGCGGGGGAAAAGTCACGGGCGCTACAGGGGGATAGCGCGAGGAATTCCCGGCTTGTAGTCGCCTCCTCACCGACAACATCCCGTGGCAGAAGATCAAAGCTGAGCCTGAGGAAGATCCGCACCACCCAGGCCGAACGACCATGGCCCGCCATCCGGGAAGGCCCCGGCGGTGCTACGAAGCAGGCCCTCTGAGCGGAAAGGATACGAGAGGCCCCTCTGCGAACTCCACTGGCCCCAGCCCTCTGCGGGATCAAATCCTTGCACACTCAGCATTCCCCCTTTCTCCCACCCCAGTGGCACTGTAGCAGGCTCAGGGAGCCGTGGCACAGTGGCTGACCGCCCAACATAGTTGGGGGTAACAAGGAGTGGACTCACCACAGATGGGACCGGTCTCGTTCTTTGCAGCTATCCAAACTTGCACCCAGATTCGGCGTGTGCCCCTGCGCAGGAGCTCAGGGCGTCCTTATTCCGGGGGAAACTCCCACGACTCACCTGCACCCTCTCCACCCGTCAGAAAAAGCAGACAGCAGCCCAGCAACCCTACCCCTTGTGCGCATCCCTGGCCTGGGAACAACAGCGCAGGCCTAACGCTGTAGGGGCCCACATCGGGGCTCCCTCCCGCCCCTAACCCGCACACTCAGCGCAGCAGGGAAGAGGGGGGGAACCCTGCGGAGGACTAGCGCGCCTACAACACTGTGTGGTTTCCAGTGTGGAGCGGAGCAAGTAGTGGCGCCCACTGCTGGGTGGGCCCGGCCAACCTCAGCCAAGCACAGGAGGACTTCAAGCAGCAGCTTTGGCATAATCAAGTAAGTCCAGTGAGGGGGCACAGGCGACCTTTGGGGGAGGAAGCCCACCCTGAGCTGGGAAGCCTTACCATCCTAGACCAGCCAGGGCCATTGAGCCCACCTGCGCCGGGAGCGCCTGGTCGGCAGCACAGCGGATCACCACTCTTTCCTGCCTCTGCCACGCAAACTCACAGACCCTGGGGTGGGAACAGCGACCCACGCAGCATAGGGACATCGCCAGTGGGTTAACAAAACGTGCTCCTGGGCCCATATCCCTCAGGACAGTCCTCCTACAGCACCCGGGGGACCCCGACATCCATAAAGGGGCCCTACATTACTTCCAGTGTCCTGGCGCATTGCTCCCCGGTACTGGTGCCAGCTGGGGGGGGTCCCCCTCAACAACATGCAATCATAGGAGAGATTTTGAAGGAACTCTGCTAGGAGGCCTGCTCAATTGCTTATTGCCCCCCTATTTACCTGCCCACAGCAACCAAGGAGGCTCTCAGGAGACAAACCAGCAGTCCAGATATGGACCTCCTATAATATACGTCCCCCTGGGAACATAGTAACTGTGGCCCGAGGTCAAGCAAATCAGTGGCCAGACGTAGGTTCTGGAGGGTTCGGGGGGTAGAACGCCTTCTGCAGACGCTACCTCTGGGGGGTTGATGCAACCCAGTAACCCACCACAACCGCCCGGATCACCGCAGGGCACCCCCCGAGCCTCAACCGCCTACAGAGATGTCCAGGAATAGGAACAGGGACACTGCTGTCCCTCCAAAATTGCAAAGAACACCCAGCAGGGGACACTCGTGCAGATTTGGGCCAGGGACATGAACACAATGAGTACCCAGATTAAAGCTGCCTGGGGGGCAGACGCTGCCACGGAAAGCTGGGAATACGACCAGGAGAGACCGGTGACATACTCCTCTCTCAAGGGTCTGTTGGGTGAAATAGTAGAGAAAATTGCTGAAGTAGGGCAAAACTAAGAGAAGACCTGGCTGAAGGAATCCAAGAAATTAAAAGACACATCAACAAAATCGAGGAAAGAGTGATTAATGAGACGGCTATGCAGGAATTAACAGAGGACGCACGCAAAGCAGATACACTTTTGGAAATGTTGGTGGCTGCCACCCATAACCTTGAGCTCAGGGCCGAAGACCTTGAAACAGGTCCAGGCGTTGTAACATACGGGTCAAATGCCTTCCAGAGACTATTCCAGACCAAGAGTTTGCCTAAATCATGCAATCCATCTTTAGTGACCTGTGGGACGCGGAACAGAGGGTGGGTAGCCATTTTTACAGAATACATAGGGTGGGATCGAAGCGTCAGGGGCCAGGAGCAAGACCAAGGGACGTCCTGATTGCGTTCCACAGTTATACCCTAAAAGAACAGATTCTGGACAAGCCCAGAAAGTCAAACCAAATTACATACAACGGCGCAGAGCTTCATCTGTACCAGGACCTATCACAGTCCACACTGGTCAGAAGGCGATGCATGGCCCCGGTCTTGAAGCACCTGCGGGACCAGCAAGTCTGGTACAGGTGGCAACATGGCAACATCCATTCACGCAGAGCTTCAGCTGGCAGGGGAAACAGCATAAGGTGACAACATGCGAGGAAGGCGAAGCCATTCTAGGCCTCGAAGAAGATGCTCGAGAGCTGCGTCCCTCATCTCTCAACCAATCAGGCGCCCGGAAAACCTGGGAATGGACAACAGTGGAACATAAAAGAAACAAGAGTGGGGGAGCAAACCCCCTCGTGTGGGCCCAGCCCCAAATCCAGACTCCATTGAAACAGGGCAAACAGAGCCACAGAACGGATGACCTAAGTTTGGAAGCGCGGATCGACAACTCCGATAACCCTGGGGAGGGCATATATTGGGACGTATCACCAGTTAGAGCCACATAGAAACATGGGTACACGCAGGGGTGGGAGGGAAGGTGGGAGCGACAGACACATTGGAATGGGAATGAGAGTTCCTGCGTGGGGTTGCGCTGGGCACGCAGTAGGGTTTATCTCTCATGGCTTCATGAGGGGGGCTGAGCGCCAGCTAGACCCACCCAGCAAGTAGAGGGTGAATAGGGGAGAGGTGGGGTGGAAGCGAGCAGGCCACTAGTCATGGAGAAGCTAAGGAATCGGGGTGGCCCACCAGATGAACAGGGGAAGGCGAAGAGGCCATTCCCGGGAGGCACTGGCCCACTAAGGCAGAAAACAATCATCAAGGACTCCGGAAATGGCTCTACCTAAGCGTTTGAGGGTTCTATCACTTAACATTAATGGCCTTAACACCCCTCTCTAACGTAAGAAAGCAGAGAGAAACCTCAGGAGAGAAAACCCACACATAATCACACTCCAAGAGACACGCATTCAGACGCGGGATACCCACAGAATAAAGGTCTGGGGGTATGGGAGAATCTTCCAGGCTACAAGCCACGCAAAAAAGGTGGGGTACTTATAGCGTTGAGAGATGGGCTCGATCTAGCTGTCACTGACACAGACAAGGATAATCAAGGTCGATATCTAGCAGTAGCACTGGAAGGAAGGGGAGGCTTACACGCTTGCGACACTCTATGCCCCGAACACAGGTCAAAACGCATACATACAGAAAGCGCTTGCATGTCTAGAAAAGTTTGCAAAATCCCCCATCATCCTCACCGGAGACTTTAACATGGCGTAGAACCCCACTATAGACAGAAGCTCTCAAACTCAGTGCCCGCCTGGCTTACCTTCTGGGATCTCATGCAGACAATTCAGCAAGTGGGCCTAGTGGACACGTGGAGGACAATTCAGGGGGACCAAGAGGGGTACACCTTTTATTCTCATGCCCATAGATCACACTCCAGGATCGATTATATCTGGTTGTCTAGCACCCTGATGGGCAAAGCCACCAAACTAACACTGGGGGCAATCACTCTTTCTGATCATATCACTATGATCCTAGAGCTGCGTAGGAAAAGGGGGCCATTGGGGCTCTGGAAATGGAGATACCCAGCCCACCTTTTCAAAGACATGACCCTAGTCTGAGATGTGTCGGAGGAAATCTAAAGATTTGCCTAGACCAATAAGATCAGGGATACCACTTGGCAAATCTGGTGGGACGCACTTAAAGCAACAATGAGAGGCAAGATCATAGCTATTAAGGCAAGGCGCACACGGGAATTGAGACACGAAGAACCCAATTTAGAAGCCAAATTAAAAGACTTAATGAGCAGAAGGAGCCCAAAGCAGACCCCTGCTCTCAAAAGAGAATATAGAGCGATACGAGGACAGTTAAGACACCATACAGACCAGAGCTGCGGAGTGCAACCTGCTTAGCCTTAAACAGCGGTTTTATGTAAAAGCCAACAAATATGAGGGGAAATCACTCTTTCTGATCATATCACTATGATCCTAGAGCTGCGTAGGAAAAGGGGGCCATTGGGGCTCTGGAAATGGAGATACCCAGCCCACCTTTTCAAAGACACGACCCTAGTCTGAGATGTGTCGGAGGAAATCTAAAGATTTGCCTAGACCAATAAGATCAGGGATACCACTTGGCAAATCTGGTGGGACGCACTTAAAGCAACAATGAGAGGCAAGATCATAGCTATTAAGGCAAGGCGCACACGGGAATTGAGACACGAAGAACCCAATTTAGAAGCCAAATTAAAAGACTTAATGAGCAGAAGGAGCCCAAAGCAGACCCCTGCTCTCAAAAGAGAATATAGAGCGATACGAGGACAGTTAAGACACCATACAGACCAGAGCTGCGGAGTGCAACCTGCTTAGCCTTAAACAGCGGTTTTATGTAAAAGCCAACAAATATGATCACCTGCTGGCTAGAATGCTGAGCAAGGAAGAGAGGGAAATATAGCGAGGGAATTAGTGAAATTCTACTCAAAGTTGTGCGGCTCTGAATACCTGTCCCTACAAAATCAAGAATCTGACCTAAGCGGTATACGTCTAAACCGGCTATCTACTAAGGAGAGGGACACTTTAGAAGGGGAAATCACAAGGGATGAGGTTAGGGCAGCCATTCCATCACTACCAGTCAACACATACCCGGGCCCAGACGTGTATGTTGTGGAGTTCTATAAACTACATAAAGAAGACCTAATCCCACACCTTACCAATCTGTATAGCAATATAGAGTGATCCAAAATGCTACCAAGTACTATGGAGGAAGCCAAAGTCATACTAATCCCAAAAAAGGGGAAAGACCCGACCAAGTGTGGATCGTGCCGCCCCATTGCGTTAATAAATGTTGACGCCGAAATCCACACTAAAATCTTGGCTAACAGGCTCGAAGCCATCCTCCCTAGACTAGTCCATGCGGATCAATCAGGGTTGTGAGGGGCAGACAAACAAGCGATAACATTAGAAGGATAGCCCACCTGATTGTAAAAACCCAGAAGAGAGGCATCCCCGCTCTACTTCTAGCAGTTGACGCTGAAAAAGCCTTTGATAGAGTGGGGTGGGGATTCCTCTTTGCACTATGAGAAAGATGGGCTTCAGACCGACCTTCCTACAAAGAGTCGAAGCAAACTACTAGCGTCCTCTCCTGCAGCCAGTGATAAATGGGCACATTTCTGATTCGATACATGCGGAAAGGGGCATAAAGCAAGGCTGCCCTCTGTCCCCCATCCTGTATGCCCTTCCTGGCGGCTGTAAGGGAAAACGAGAATATAACGGGAATACCTTTCGGGGGGGGTCCCGCACAAAATAGCCGCCTTCGTGCTCGACATGATCTTATCCATAACTAGCCCAGACACTTCACTCGGGGTAGTGCAACATGAGCTGGACCGATTTGGGGCAGTGGCGGGGCTGAAGATCAACATAAGCAAGTCTGAAATCCTTAACCTCACATTAACCCCCCAGGAGGTGCAAAGCCTCAAGCACAACTTCCAGTTTAGGTGGGTAGACAAGTCCATCGGGTACTTAGGGGTAACCCTGACCAGCACAGTGGGCACCATGTATCAAGCTAACCTCCCGCCCCTGCTGGAGAAACTTAAAACAAAGCTGATAGACTGGGGGCCAATTTCTATCTCCTGGCTGGGGCGCATCAACATTCTGAAAATGGCGGTCCTGCCACAAATCCTTTACCAGTTCACATCCCTCCCAGGCCTAGTGCCACCCCGCTTCTTCAGTAACCTCCACAAGGCGATGGATAAGTTCATTTGGAACAACAAACCACGAAATATGGCGGCAGAAGTGTTGAGAACCCCAGTCGGGAATGGGGTGCTGGGAGTCCCGGACTTTAGGGCTTACTACATCGCGGCCCAAATAAGGGTGATCAGAGACTGGCAACAGGAAAATAGGGGGAAAATATTGGGGCACTAGAAAATGCTCTGTGGAAGCCAAAGTCAGACAGACCGGCACAAATGTACACAAGCCTGATCACAGAAACGGTGGGCAGGGCCTGGGACACCGCGGTCAAGAAAGCACAAATTACCTCCTTCCCTTCACCCTACACGCCACTTTTCGGAAACCCGCAGTTCTCCTCTAGCCTCGACGCATCCACATTCCATGGGTGGTAGCGAGGTGGCTGCCACAGAGCGAGGGATATGTTTACTGGATCCCAGATCAAATCCTTTGAGCAATGCAAAGCAAACTTCGGCCTGGGGGAGAACCAATGTTTCCCCTACGCCCAACTGAGCCATTGGCTGTCCCATCCAGAAATGAAAACCGCAGCGAGTCGCGAGCTTATGCCCTTCGAGAAAAATCTAAACACAGACTCAGGAGAGAGAAAAGTAGTTGCAAATATCTACAAACTCATTAAGGACGCTGAACCTCCGCCGACCAGGACCTACACGGTGAAATGGTACATCGACACAGGGACGATAATAGCCAAGGCTGAATGGACAAAACTATGGATCCAGACAACAAGACTTACAAGATCAATCCAAATCCCAGAAATCTGGATGAAGCTACTGACACAGTGGCACCTCACCCTGGTCAGGCTCCACAAGATATACTCGGAAGTCTCAGTGGAATGCTGGAGGAAATGCGGCCAGATAGGCAACTGGAGTCACATATGGTGGTGCTGTCCGAAAATAGCCCAATTCTGGTAATCTATCGATGCAGCACTCGAACAAGTGTTGGCGATCAAAAGTGTGGGAAACTGGGGCCTAGCCATGATAGGCCTGAGCAGGGTCCTGAAGGAACTGAGCATCAAATCCCACCGGAAACTCTATATCATCATGATGATGGTGACGGCTCTAGTCCTGGCACGAAAATGGAAATCAGAGCAACCTCCACTAGTCCACGAATGGATTGCAAAAATATGGTCTCTCCTTGCGATGGAATGGCTAACATACTCGTTGCAAGGTGACCACCTTAGGCTCAACTCAGAATGGTCTACACTACTGAGGTACCTTAAGGATGGAGCTCTCCGAGCTTGGTGCCGGAGGGCTATGTCTCTCCTGGGGATAATACCCAATCAAGAGGACGAAGATCTATAATCAGCACACATTTCAGGGCCCTATCTCTCAAGACGGTGAGCTAGAGCACAGAGGGCGCAGACTGGCTCCAATCACTACAGACTTTTGCAAACTGCTCCTGACTGGGAAGGGTGGGTGGGAGGGGGGAAGGAGGAGGTACTTGTTGAAGATGTGCACTTACAAAATGTTAATAAAAATGTATTGGAAAAAAAAGAAAACAGATTTTATTATTTCATTAAACGTGAAGGAACTCCTCCTCTGCCAAACTCAAGCAAATAAAACATGTCAGGACAGTCTTTTACAGTTGTGCCAGTCTAAACGGCACCTTCAAAAGTTCACATGCTTTTGTGGTAACTTACACTCACAGTCTCTCTGGTTATTGCCCTCTCGTTCATTCCTGTTCTTGTGAGCTATGGTCTCATTAGTTCTGTAGGCTTCCTCCTGCTTCCAAGCCTTCTCCTGCATGTTTCCTCCTGCCACCGCCTGATAGTTTTCACCACCCCCTACTATTCTCCTCCAGCCACCTCCTGTTGATGTTATTTCTCCACCTTTTATCTCCAATCTCCTCTGTTGTCCCCATTCACGCACATCTATCCTGAATCACCAACTCACGCAAACCTCTGCTCGGAACTTCCTCAAAACACTCACACCACTCTTTATTGGGCCTGGGTTTAAAAAGCCTGTCTGAATTTTACTTTCACTGGCCTGGGCTTGGATCAACAGTCTGCAGCTATGCAGCCTGACTGTACAGGGATTTAGATTGACCCCCATTAATTATGGCACTTGGTATTAGAATTTGCGTGTACTGGCAAGCAGTCGTATCTTTGAAAACTGCATCATCTTGAAATGGGATAGTGTGTGTTTCCACGCATGTGTACGAATGTTTGGCTCTGGGAGCGGAGTCACTTTTGTTTCTTTACATGAGGCGAGTGTTCTCAGGGTGCTATTTGTTGAAATTTTGATGTTATGAAATGTGTCTTTCTCTGCATGCACATGTTTCTTTGCAGTAGATGGATAGACTACACTTGGGGTTTTCTCTGCCAATGGGTATTTTTTGGGGGGATGCTAGTAGACTGCTTGGGAAACCCCCGATGCTTGCCCCAACAAATGAGCAGATCTTAAGTGGTTTGAAGATTTGAGGGAATTCGCCCCTTTCCCCCAAGGGGGATCCCTCCCAACTTGGGCAATGAAAGTGAGCCCTCTCTGTCAAACCCTCCCTAGGGGTCAAGGCAAGAGGTGCTTCAATGGGAGAGACACGCCCAGTGGGAACAGGGACTCCCGTTCCTGTGAGGAACTCCCTAAAGGACACCTCGAAATGGCCTACTTAGGAATATCGGAAGCACAAAGAAACATACAACAAGAAACTGAGCATGTCACTTTAAATGGAAAAATATATTTCACTGAGATGAGGAGGCTGGAGTGGAGAGAGATGCAGCAGCAAGCAGAGGGAGAGGGGCACAAACTTCAGCCAGAGAAGCCCGACAGTGACTTAACACCTGAGAGGTGACGAGACGCTGCATTCGGCAAAGCCCCCAAGTTTGGAAACTGCTTGGTGCCAAAGGCAGAGCACTGTATGCACAGCGACCTTGGAGAAGGAAAGAGCGAGAAGCTGAGGGTGGTGGCATGACCGCGAAGACTTTGTGGTGGACCAGTGGTCCACAAAACTACTCAGAGCTCCACTAAGTGGTCAAAGCCGCATACGCTGCGGATACCCGCAGAGTTGCTAATCTGTCCAAAAGGAGAATGTGGAACATAGGACACAGGAGTAATGAGAGAAGCAAAGAAAACAGCAAACCTGGAGCGAATGGAGGCCCCAAGATGTTGTCCCAGAGAATCCAAGGTAACTGGGAGAACGGGAGAGCAGAGAGGCCATCAGGGAATCGTTATGGGAATGCTCATACCCTTACAGTCAAATCAAAGTGAGCATAACCTTGAAATTCAGAAACTGGAATATGGGCAATGAGAGAAAGTTGAATGCAATAAAGATTGAGAGAGAAACTTCAAGGCACTCACCTGCGGAGAAAGGCAGAAATAGACTATAACGAGAAAGAATTATATGAATTAAGAAGCAGAGAAGAGAATCTAAAGAGGTAGATTTGTGGAGGCTGGATATCACTAGCCTGGAAAAAGGGGAAAGCATCTCCTTTTTGTAGAGAGAAAGAGCCAAACCAACTGACCACCTGCTGGCTAGAATGCTGAGCAAGGAAGAGAGGGAAATATAGCAGGGGAATTTGTGAAATTCTACTCAAAGTTGTACGGCTCTGAATACCTGTCCCAAGAAAATCAAGAATCTGACCTAAGCGGTATACGTCTAAACCGGCTATCTACTGAGGAGAGGGACACTTTAGAAGGGGAAATCCCAAGGGATGAGGTTAGGGCAGCCATTCAATCACTACCAGTCAAGAACAAGCGCAATGATGTGGAGGAGGATGACAAGGAACAGGAATATGAGGTAGTGGAAGTTCCTACCTCCAGAGTCCAGAGAGAACAATGGGTGTGGCAGTTATTTAAAACCATTGGGGGTGTACCAAAGGCTTGGGCTGACAAGATTGAATGCATTGAGTGCAGGGTCGTACTCAGTCGTGGATAACCTGGGCAGTACTCTTTTGTGACCACATCCATGCAACATCACAGGTGCTCTAAGAAAGGCTCTTCCTTTCTCAGCGAGAAGTAGGTTATCTTCTTCTACCCCATTTAATTTGATTTGATTGATTTGATTTGAGAATTTATATAGCGCATACCCATATGGGGACCAGGCACATCGCAATGTTGCAGAGGTTCAAGCTAACAGTAAAGATCCACACTAGGCAAACATATGTTTTCTGTTTTTTCCTAAAGATTGTTAGGGATTCAAGGAGTCGAAGGTTCAGTGGGAGATCATTCCACATTCAAGGACCAAGGACGGAAAACCGTCGCTCACCCCACGTGGTCGTTCTGACCCTTGGGATCTGCAGAAGACGCTGATCTAAAGAGCGCAGTTGTATCTGAGGGCATTATTACTGAATTGTTGTGCTCAAAAAGGCTGGTGCCATCCCATGGATGCACTTAGACACTAAACAAAGTACTTTAAAAAGGGTCCCCTGAGACACTGAAAGCCAATGTATCTGCCTTCTGAATTGGGAGCTTGCAGCTCTTCTGCTCAATGAAAAAATCAGCCTAATAGCAGAATTCTGGGATACTTGGAGTTTCTTTATCTGAAATGTTTGCACCCCCACAAGGAGAGCATTGCAGTAGTCCAGCCTAGCATTGGTTAATATTCCAACCACGGTTGGCCGTTCCTTCACTGCAATTAGAGGCATCACTGGTTTTAGAAGCCTCAGTTGATGATAAACCGATTTTATCATCTGGCTGACCATTGCAGTCCATAATGAACTCCCAGATACAGCCGAGGTTTTTTACAGTGTCTACATACTTAGTGGGGGGCACCAATAAGAGAGGGGCATGGAATAGTATGGGCCATATCCCATACCAACTTCCTTGCTCCCAGTACAATAGCCTCTGTTTTTTCTGGGTTCAGCTGTAATGTGTTTTCCAGCATCCAGTCCATGACTCGTATTGCACAAGACAGCACAGTATTTACTGCTTCCGCTGGTTGATTTAGACGCACGTAAATTTGGGTGTCATCCGCATATGAATGGTATGACAACCCAAATTCGGAGAGAATATTCAACACGATTTGAATATAAATATGGAACCATAGAGACGAGAGTGAAGACCACTGGGGTACTGCGCACAAGACCTGCACTGTCTCAGAAAGGCAATCACCCATCCTCACCTGTTGGGTGTGGTTAGATAAGAAAGACATGAACCATTTCATGGCCTCTTCTGAAACATGTGCCACTGATGACAGTCTAGTGATGAGGATGTCAAAATCCAATGTGTCGAAGACCACAGAAAGGTCCAGCATGATAAGTATGCTGACAGTACCTTCATCGGCGGCCCCGAGCAGATCATCCCAGACCGTTACAAGGGCAGTCTCAGTTCCATGAGCCGGTCGAAAGCCCGATTGAAAACAGTCGAGGATCTTGTGTTCATCTATGTATGTCTGGAGTTGCCTTGTCATCACCTTTTCTAAAATGTTGGCGGGCCATAACAAGCCGGCTATTGGATGATAATTAGCAAGAACCTTATAGTCCAATGTTGTATTTTTTAACTCCAGAGGAACACAGCCTTGTGATAATGAAGCATTTGTAAAAGATGCCAAAGATCTTCCTCAACTGCTCCTATCACCACACTGGCTACTCCTGTGGGGCAGAGGACAACCACTGGCTGCCTAACATGCCATCCAGAACGCTGTTGACCTTTATCTTTATAAAGTCACAATACTCTGTTTGTACTGTGATACACCACTCTGCAGGGTGGAGCAGTTTCAGAGTGCTTTCGAGGCCGCGGTCAAGGATTCACGAGAAACATTGCCCCCTAAGTTAATTTTAAGGCATGCCCAACATCTTCCCCTGTCCAACTTCCCCTCCGTATCTGTGGTTGGTCTGCCTTCCCTCCCTTCCCTCCACAACCTTACTTCCACACCTCCCCTACACAAAAAAGAAAATTAAAAAAATATAAAGGTCAGAAAGACAAAAAAAAAGGTTCCTTTAGGATCCACCTTTCACAGTTAAAAAATAAAAATCACAGGACCTTTTGCAGTGTGCATAGTCCACAGACCGTAACAAAGTCCACAGATATCTGGAAAAATCCAGCCCGTCGAGTGGGGAATTAAAATCAATTAACTTGTTTTTCGTTTATAAATGGCGTCTCTTAAAAGAACCTTTTTTATTTGATCAAGGCTTTTATATACTGCACAAACAAATGTTCCACTGAACTTAATTATTTTTTCTAACTTTCACAAAAACGACTTCTATTTTTTTTTCTGTTTTTGTTTTGTATTTACCACAACTACTAAAAAAATACTTCACAACATATTTCATGAGTTCACAAAAAATGTTTCAGTGCATTTTGGATATTCAAATGAAAAATCTGATTTCCGACATCAGTCAAATGCATTGCATCTCCTCGCAAAATTTTTACACCATCCAACTTGATATTTGCGTTGTCAAAAGATGCCATTCCTAAACAAAATAAAAAAGCACATACACCTTTATTGACATGCTGTCTAGCTTCTTCCATTTCAGAAGAAAACAAATTTGGATGTCTCCATATTTGACTTTCATGGATTTCAGAAAATATAATCTTCACAGCTGGAAACAGTTCTATTAGGCTTTTCAACATGTCCTTCATGGCAAACTGCAAATGTCCTGCAGTCACATAACCCAAACTGCTGCCTCTACAATGCACACTAATATGTGGATGTTTAAAGTGAGCAATACTCTCACAGAATGGTAATAAAGTCGCCCACTTTAATCCACAATCTGCATACCACGAAACCTCCACTTCTTCCAATCCATTAGTAGCAGAGATGCCACAAGATTCAGTATAAACCTTCAATGAATGGATCCAAGAATCTCCCACTATCCACACACGCTGCTTCTTCATACCCACAGCCATCTTCACTACACACAACGAAGAAAAGACTTGCTATCCTGTACTGCTGTACACTTCAACTCCTCCTCCATAACCACAAAACATTAATGTCCCTCAATGTCCTCTTTCCATGACAGGCATCCTTAAAAGACCTGGTTGACATGTGTGAGTCTGCGGACTACTGCAGGATCCACAGACAATGTAGCACCTGCACACCTTTTTTTCACCTATATAAACAGCTCTATATCGACTGTATTCCACCCTCCACCCTTTCCGGGCCCTCTTTCAGCCAACAAATAACCCCCAATGTGTTTTGCACACTTTTTCCTCACCCCGCTACCCGCGGATCCAAAAAATATGATGCAGCTCACTTTTTTGAACATCAAATCAGCGGGTGCGTTCAATGTCTGCGGATGTCACGCTGAACCCTGATTGGTCGAGAGGTTTCTTACCTTTTGGAAATTATTTTAAAAACTACTGGACAGATTTACATCAAATTTACAAAAGCACTCTTTTGGGACCATGCCACTGCTTCTGGCACAGGTTTGGTGAAAATCCATCCACCAGTTTGGGCTGTAGTCATGAGCAATTTTGTTTTCCATTGTGTCAATGAGAAGTTCCAAAATGTTGGGGCCCCCCTATAACTTTGACAGACAACCCCACCCACCCCCACCCCCCCCACCTGGACTTTGCAGAATTATTCTAAGGGGCCAAATGCCTTTCCTGCAAAGTTTGGTGAGGATTCATCCAGGGCGGGCAAAGTTATAAGCCACCCAAAAAGTGCTCTTGCTATGAGTTGAGCAATTTAACCATAATTACAGGGCTGCTACTGCAGGCCCTGTAATATAACGTCCATTAACAAAGGTTTTTCATTGAATGTATGCATCACTGATGACATCACATATCTGGACCACTTATGTTTGCTCACTGACATGATGAGGCGAGTTTTTCTTTTACTGACAGTGACAAGTTGAAAAATTCAAAAGGTGCTATATATCTAGACATTAACCTTCTCATATGTTCTTAAAGTATGGATCTGAGCTCATAGTGCATATAGATTGGGCACTAAGCAGTCCTCAAACACACAATTCATTTGTGTACATGATGATGAATGGTAATGTTATTGTCATTTTTTGGTGCTGTTGTTTGTTTCTTTCTTTCTTACTTCAGTTTCCCTGTATGTGCCTCTAATTTGTATGCATTCTTGGTTGTTATATGTATTTTGTCTACTAACACAAGTGTGTGGTAAATTTTGAATTGTTAGTTATTTATTCAATTTATTTTTTTTACTATTGGAAATTACCAGATTAAAAATATTGAACTTCTATGGTCCATGCTGGAGCGATTGGCTATGGGTGTGTATGATTAGGTTCCTGTATTAACAACACTTGAATATAATGTTTTGTTTAGATGAGTTAATTCGTTAATACATTAAGTAGTTCACGATAGGTCTACCAATCACCCCTGACATCTTGTTACCAACATTATAAACACAACCCCTTGTAGGGACGGTTCATCAAAATTCATTTAATATGTGATGTCATCAGTGATGCCATCAATTACATTTCTGATGCCATCTTTCATGTCCTGGGTGTTAGTCATAGCAGTGAAAAGTGGAGGCGCAAGTTAGGGTTGCTTAGCTTACCATAACTGGCGCTTTCTTTTTCGTCGGTTTTACTTGAAACCATAACATCCATTTAACAATGTTTTTTTATCAAATTTCATGGGTTTTTACTAGTACACCCCAATTTGCTACAACTTCCTAATATCATACTTACCCCCATTATAGCAGCATTTTCGGTCGATGTAGAAAGTTTGAAGTTAAAACTGTGCCATTCCCCACTTCCTAGCAACATTTTTAACACTTCTATAAGCGTTTTGTGATTTTTTCCACTGTGTTTGTGTTCACCGATGTTTGTTAACTTCTGACGTCATCACAGGCTTTCTGGACCGTGTCAAGTGACCACGCGTGCGCAGCATGATGACATGCTCGCAAAGGGATCGGCGCTTTGTGGACGGGTCCATGCTTCGTGGACAGTTCGAAACTGCATTTTCAGCTGACCTAGGAAGTTTGAAGCTGAAAATGTACACTTGCGCAGATCCTACACCTAGACTTACTCATTATCCATTAACAATCTAGCACACAGCACATGCTTGGAAGAATATCTGCAGAACTGTTATTTATCTTCAAAAATGGCATCAGCTATTGCCATCCCTCTTCCCCAGGAGCCACCACCACCAGCTGGACAACCAAGACAACGGAATAAGCACAATACTTCAGAAAACAATGAAAAAGACCAGCAAGATGAGGTGGAGAAAATACCTACCTCTAGCCCCCAGAGAGAATCAGTGTTCTTTACCAAAGTTGGGGGTGTACCAAAAGCTAAGTCTACCAAAGTGAAATGCACTGAGTGCAACCTTGTACTCAGTCGCGGACAACCTGTATAGTACTCCTACGGGACCACCTCCATGTGCTGCCATACCAAATCCAACCACTGGGATGCTCTCAGAAAGGCTGTTCCTTTCCCAGGAATTAGAAGGCTGTCTTCCTCTACCTCATCTTCCTCAACCAATACTGTGACCACAAAGGCTACTCCTGTGGGGCATAAAATTCCACCAGCTACCTTGCAAGCCATAAAAGAGGCTGTTGATCCATATTTTTCAAAGACAACAGTACTCTGTATATACTGTAACACACCACTCTGCAGAGGGGAGCAGTTTCGAAGTGCTTTTGAGGCTGTAATCAAGGCGCCTGAAAAACACTTCCCCTACCTTATATGTAATGCAAGCCCAACATCTTCCCCTGTTCACCTGCCCCTCCATAAATGTGCTTGCTGCCCCTTCCCTTACTTCCCTCCCCACCTTACTTCCTGGCCTCTCCTGCAACATAAATAATTAAATAAATACCAAAAAAAGGTTGCTTTTGGAACCACCTTTCACAGTTAAAAAAATAGAAGTAAAAAAAAGAATTAAGTCCTGGATTGCACGTGCACACCATCGCACAGGACAGCCCGTCTGCCCTTTTTACTGTTATGTTTGTAACACTTCCTTGTTGCCTGCTTTCAAACACTCACACATCTATCCACTAATCACTTCCAGAAACTCAACACATAACCCTCTCAATATATTAAACTTCCACACACCAAATGCCACTTAAACAATGTTCCTGAAATCTTTTGCATCTTCAGCTCCCTTACTTATACAAAATAATTGTACACAATGCTGCTATAAATGCACATATGCATTGTGCAGTAAGAGAAGCACATGAATGTAATGTAAGGGGAAGTAGAGCTTGCCAACTGCTGATAGGAGCTCAAAAGGAAAGTGGCAAGAGGTGGCAAGGTGAAAGGCCACTGGCTAACTGCTGGGGCAGAGGAGTCCCAAGGGTGGGCTACATAGCTGCCAGGAGGTAGATCCACAAGGGCAGTGTTGAAGGGGCTGGGTTGTACTGGTGTAGACTAGATATAGGGCCTGAAACCTGTGAGGTTCATGAGGGACCAGGCCATCAGTCTCAATGGCACTGGTATGAGTTAACAGGGAAGGGATTGAGTGAAACAGAAAGATAAAATCAGAGCTTGAGAAGTTCCCGGAAGGTAAGGATGTCCAGCTCAAGTCTAAGAGGAGAAGGAAAGCTCTTCCAAAGAGATTTACTAGCCAAAAAGGGAGAAATGCCCACCACTCTCTGTTTCAAAAAGCGTTTGACAAGCCGAGGATTGGAGTTAGGGGAGCGGAGAGCTCTAGCTGCAAAGTATTTAGGGAGACAAAGTTGAAGATAGCGTAGTCCCAGGCCCCACAAAGCCTTGTCAATGATACAGAGGATCTTGATTTTCATCCTTGCAACCACCAGGAGCCAATGTACACATTTTAGGGCTGCAGCAATATGATCCCTGGCCTTGAGGCCAAGAATAAGTCTTGCAGCCCTTTTCTGGATTAGTCAAAGGGGGCATAGAAAACAAAGTGGAGGTTGAGGAAGAATCTGTTGCAGTAGTCCATCCTAGAGAGGACTAGGGCTCTATAGACGTTCAGCTTCTGGGTGTAGGTGAGTAACGGTAGAATGCCTGTAAGAAGGTGAAGCTGAAAGTGGACCTTCTTTACAAGCTCCAAAATGTAAGGAGAAAAGGAGAGAGAGGACTCAAAGATGACCCCAAGGTTTTTGGCCTGACAATATGGTGAGAGTAGAGGGCCCAAAGAGGGCAGCCAGGTGTTAGGAAGAAAACAGGGCACAGGTGTCATAATAAGAAGGATCTCTGTTTTACTGGCATTGAGACTCGCCTGGTATGGAAACAACAGCGGCGGCCACCGTTGTTTCCATGCCGGGTGATCACAACTCCTGCAGGCGGAGGCATCAAACTCGCCAGGTCTGACCTGGCGGGTTTAACACCGCCCACCTGCAGGCGGACGAGGAAACACCAGCACCATCACGAGATGGTGCCGGTGTTTCCATGATCCCCATTCCCATTGAGTCCTATGGGACTCAATGGGAATGGGGATTAACCCCATTCCGCCTCTGGAATTCCCAGGACACCAGGGTCGTAATGCCCTGGTATTTCCGGGAGTCACGGAGGCAGAAATGGTAATACGAGTCCGGTGGTAACCAGGCAGTTTTACCGCCTCGGTTACCGCCGGACTCGTAATGAGTTCCAAAGATTGTTAGCCGCACACAATGCCTGGTTGGTGGTCAGACAATCAGGGATAAAAAACAGAGAGAAGAAATTAGCTTATAGACTCCACCTACATCATATTTTTCAGTAAAGTAATTAGACTCAATAAGATTCTCCAAAATTCCCATTAGTATGTTCTACTATGCTAATGAAAATTATGGACAGTTGTATACTAGAGAAAAGGAAAAAATCACAGAAACAATGTTCTGTCCCAAATCCTTTTCCCTTGCATACACTAAGGGCCATAATCCGTGGCCCTTCATGACTATCCGCGGTCCCCGCAGTCCCCTCTATAGAGCATGCATTATTAAAAAAACGTAGATTGCACATGCACATCATCTCACAAGACAACCCTTCTACCCTTTTTATTGTTATGTTTGTAGCACTCACTCATTGCCTGCTTTGAAACCGTCACTCACATATCAACCAATCAGTTAAAAAAACTCTACATACAACCCTATCAACAAATCCCACAAACCTGTCAACTTCGTTCATGAACATCCGTCCGATGAAACGAGTGTCAGCTGCTGCCTTCACATCTACCTTCATCCCCCCAAACCTCCACTGTAGACTCTACCTCTGACTCCGCTCTCAGCAACCTCCCTCTTGCCATCACTTGCATTCTTGACATTCTTGCCCCAGTCATGAGCATCCGCCTGCAACATGCCTCCAAACATAACACCTGGTACAACTCTGAACTTGCAGTCCTGAAACGCAAGTGCAGAGCTGCGGAGCGAAAGTGGCAGGCCCTCTGACAAACTGGCCTGTCGCCTGCTCCAAAGGTAATACTGACTCTACATTCGCTCCAAGAAAAGGGCTTGCATCTCTGGTGCATCCAACAACACTGCTGAACACTTTAAAATCTGCAAGGAACCATCCAACCCTTCTGCAGTCTCCACCTCACCTCTTACCTCCCAGGCCCTCTGCAATGCACTGGCCACACACTTCACTGCAAAAACTCAGGACATCCTGAGCACCCTCGCTTCTCTATCCCCCTCCCCTTCCCCACCCGCCTGCCACCTACGGCATCCCATCGCACCTCTGCCTTTCTCTCCTCCTTCTCTTCTATCACATCTGATGTGGTTACTAGAGTTGTCTGCTCTATGAAGGTCTCATCCAAACAGGTCACCCCCTGCTTTTCCTGAACTATTAAGGACAATATTGGCTCTCTTGCCCCTGCACTTACTGATTTCTGCAATCACACGTTTGCTACTGGGTCTTTCCCCCTCTGCCCTCAAGCACTCTCTTGTGCACCCCCTCCTGAAAAAACATTCTGCAGACCTGTCCTGTCTGGCTAGCTACCGCCCAATCTCTATCACCCCCTTCCTTGGGAAACTCTTGGAGAAGCTTATCTTCCCCCAACTGACCCAGCATACTGAGCTTCTTGGTTGCCTACACGGCCATCAATCTGGATTCAAGCACCCAGAGGTATGGAAACTGCTCTTCTGAACACCTGTGAAGAATTGCTCGCCTCTCTTGATTCTAACTCTCCTACCGTTCTCATTCTACTTGATCTCTCCTCTACATTTGACACGGTCAACCACATCATCCTTATAAAACAGCTCCACAATACCGTAGGTATCTCAGAACGGGCACTGGACTCGCTGACCTCCTTCCTCCATGACCGTCCCTCCCAGGTTATCCTGAGCTCTTTCTCCTCTCCCATCTCTATTTCCACATGTGGCATCCCCCAGGGCGCCAATCATTCTCCCTGGCTCTTTAACATCTATCATGCCCTGCTTGCACACCTAATTTCCACCTGTTCCCCTTACTTCCAGTGTTATGAAGATAACACACACCTCTTCTTCAAACTTCCCTTTGATCATCTCCTTACTGCCTCCATCATTCCTGACTGCCTATCTGCAATCCAGTCCGGTGTTCCTCCAATGATCTTTGCCTCAATTTCAGCAAGACTGAGATCCTTCCCATTGGGACTCCTGCTCCCTCTTTCTTCCTCTCACTCTGGCCACCCTCTAAGGGTTCTCCCCCTTCTCCCTCATATGTAGCCGAAAACCTTGGAGTCATAGACTCCTTTCTTTTCTTCCTCCCTCACATCCAGGACCTTGCCAAGAAGGCCCACTTTCATCTCCACCTCCTCAAAGGAATACTTCCTTTCCTCACTTTTCCGCAAAAGCTCAATGTCTCTGGTACTCTCTAGGCTTGACTACTGCAATAGCCTCTTCTTTAATCTACCCTCTTCCTCTCTATGTCCCCTCCAGCAAATCCAGAATAGGGCGCACATTTTATCCTTGGCCTCAAGCCCAGGGACCACATCTCTCCAGCCCTAAAACCCTCCACAGGCTCCAGGTTGCTGCAAGGATAAAATTAAAATCCCTCTGTATCATCCATAAGGCTATCTGGGGCCAGGGACCACGCTATCTACAACTGATTCTCATAAATACACTCCCTCCAGATCTTTACATTCCTCCGGCGCCAACTCTCTGTGTCTCAAGTGAATCGCTAAACAGCGAGCTGGTGGACGATCTCTTTCCTCGGCTGGCTCCCTCCTATAGACAGCCTCCCCCTTCCTCTTCGTCTTCAGCCGGATCTCCTCAAATTCTGGAAGCTCCTCAAGACTTTCCTTTTCACCTCCTCCTTTCCACCCTCTCTCCTTTGCTAAACCCCACAGTAGCTGACACTGGTGACCAGGGCCCTTATGTGTCCACTTCAGTCCTGGCCTGCCACCCCCAATTGCTTTCAACCTCATCCCACTCCAAGCACTTGCCTTAGGCACCCACTGGCCTTTGCTAACACAGGCCTGCACTTATTTAGTAGCCCCTGAGCCCCTCCTGGGACCCTTTAGCCTGATGCCTGCACTCCTAGCCCCCACAAAGAGCAACAGAGCCAAATCTTCAAAGATGGCCACCACTGCAAATCTACAGAAGCCAGCAATCTTGCCTGGCCTTGCCCTGCACCGTTCATATGCAGGAAGTACGTCAGAGCCGGATGGCGGAGCTGTCTGAAATGCAAGGCCGATATTTAAGGACAAGGTCGGTCTCTGCCGGTCCAGTAGCCCCTGAGCCCCTCCTGGGACCCTCCAATCCCCACGAACAGCAACAGAGCCAAATCTTCAGAAGCCAGCAACCTTGCCTGGCCCTGCACTTCACCCTGATTGGGTAAATGTACTTCATATGCAGGAAGTACACCGGAGCCGGCCGAAATGCAAGGCCCATATTTAAGGCCAAGTGCCGTGCAATTCCACCTGCATTTGATCACCCGGTTCTAGGCACCCTTGCTGCCTGCCTGGACCCCCTCCACCTGCCAGTACTTCAAAGGTAAGCCGTGTCGAGCATACCTCTCTCATTTCACAATATGCCCCGTGCCGCAGTCATATGCCTCTCAGAGGCCACTACCATACCCTTGCCGTCACCCAGCCCCGTCCACATGCCGCTGCACACCACTCGAAAGGAGGTGACAGCCCCGCCCACACTCCACGAGACCACGCCAAACCCAGAGGTCATAACGACTCTACCTAACAAGCGCCTAAGAAAAAACTGGCTAACCACACTGGCCCACAGAAGCATCACCCTACTACTGCGGCTTGCCCGTTCCTCTACCCACACACCCTCCACAGTTTGCAGAAATAGCCATCTGTGCACCAGAACCAAACAAGATGAATACTCTGTGGAATACAGTATGGTCCCAATTATGACCGCCTCTAGCAGTGGACTCTCAGAAAGAATGGCTGTTCATACGACCTCTGCTGACTTTGTCAGCTCCAAGGAAGAACCCATCCAGGCCTCTACTGCCCACCTATTAGCGACTTATAGTGCTCGCCCTATGCCTGACAACATAGCTGTAATACATGACAGCACCTCTGCGCCCAACCACGCTGAGGCCATTGCTACCACCTACCTACTAACTAACCGTTCTGCACAGCCACACACCATGCACCTAACCATTTATCTAATCGTTCTGCTTTCTTGAGTGATGACACTATGCCTATGCACACAGCCACCCACCATGCACCTAACCATGAATCTAATTGTTCTGCTTTCTTGAGTGATGACACTATGCCTATGCACACTGCCACCCGCCATGTACCTAACCATGTATATAATCGTTCTGCTTTCTTGAGTGATGACACTATGACTATGCACACAGCCACCCACTGTGTACCCAACCATGTATCTAATCATTCTGCTCTCCTTAGTGATGATACCATGCCTATTCCTACTCACACAACCACCAGCACTACCCACATGACTTACAATGTCTCTGTCTCGAATGCTTTACTATTGAGGCTGACACCCCGGCGATTGCACACAATGACGTGACACCCAACTGCTTCTCTGCGTATATCTGTGCTACCGCGTTGCGACCTAACCTCTCGGATGACATTGTGGCCTGCCCAGAATACAATACCACTACTGACACTGCCCCTATGGCCTCTCTTGCCAACCATACTGCTGCAAACAACACCAGTGTCAACGTCATGACCTGCCTCGCACCTTCCAGCAGGTCTGCATTTCCATCCCTGACAACTGAACATTACATGCCTCTCCTACAATACCAGACGTCATGACCTGCCTCCCACCTGCCAGCAGGTCTGCATTTCCATCCCTGACAACTGAACATTACATGCCTCTCCTACAATACCAGAGAAACTGCTCACCACTAGCAAGAATGTGACCTCCTTGTGTTGTGAGCTGATGAATACTCGCTCCTTTCCTGCTTATGCCCTCGACATTCACAACCTCCTCACAACTAAAAACCTTGACATTGTGGCACTCACTGAAACGTGGCTCCACACTGCTTCAAGCCCCGCTCTATCCCTAGTAGTACCTGAAGGATACACGATCCTTAGGAAGGATAGATCGAAGTCCAAAGGTGGCAGAGTAGCTATCATAGCCAAAAATACACTCAGCATTAGGACATTTGATACAACCGTTGATAACTGCGACATCCTATCCACAAAGCTGACCTCCTCGCCCACCATCACCATCAATGTCATTTACCGACCCCCAGGCCCCACTCAATCCTTTGAGGGAGACCTCCTTCTAACCATTAGCAACAACTTTAAACCCCAGTCTAAGATCATCCTCCTTGGAGACCTCAACATGGGCCTCAACGAGCATAACAATCTACAAGCCACCTCCCTTGCCAACTCCTTAAATGCGCTGGGTGTTAGCCACCGCATCAAGGCTCCAACGCATACCAAAGGCTGCTCGCTATACTGGATCACAGACATCAACTGCCCAGTCTCTATTGACTCATAAACCCCCTGCCCATGGTCTGACCGTCACATTATTGCCTTCACCCTACCACTCCACCTCCACACCAAACCTACTGCCACTCCACTCCCCCCTCCCTGGCTTGCAGCTCCTGCAAACTCACCAAAGAGCACATCCTACCCCATCTCGCTCCCCTCAAACATGAGAATCTACATTTACTGGACCCTGACACCCTAGCAAACCTTTACATTGCAATGGTAAACACAGCAGTGGACCTCATCGCCCCTTTCCTACCTAAAAAATCCAAACTAGCAGGCCACATCAATGGCTGGTTCACCCCAGAACTTCTTGAACTCGGTTCCAGTAAGCAATTAGTTGAAGCCAACTGGAGAATGAAACCCTCAGGCACCCTTAAAATAGCATTCTCAAGGGTGGCCAAACAGTGTAAACAAGCCATCATCCACGCTACAGTCATGGCATTCAATACCAGAATAGCCAGCGCTAAATCTGATTCCAGAGAACTATTTACCATCCTCAAGAAACTAGAAGCCCCCATCACCTTACCTTCAACCATTATTAAAGACAAGACCTGGTGTATGAACATTCAAACTGCCATGTCCCAAAAAATCGACTCCTTACACATGAAAATCCAGAGAAAATGACTGTCCTTGAAACCTACCCATCTGACCACTACTGACCCCACCTCACCTAAGCCCAACAGCCCCAGCACCCCCCTGTTCCGCTTCAAAAAGTTAATGGATTTGGAAACTCTGAACATCCTGAAAAGTCTTAAGCCCTCTAGATGCAAAGGTGACATCTGCCCGGCACCACTCATCAGAGACTGCCCATTAACACTCACTCCCTTCATCACTGCCTTGCCTTCATTAATGCCTCCTTTAAGGCAAGCACAGTGCCCCCCAGCCTTAAGGAAGCCTGGGTACTACCATTACTCAAAAAACCTACTCTTGACCCTACCCTGCCCAACAACTACAGGCCAATCACCACAGTCCCTTTTCTTCTAAAAATCTTAGATAGAGCAGCTTATGTCCAAATACAATGTCACCTGGAAGTTAATCAGATCCTTGGAATCCAACAGTCCAGATTCCGCCCAGGCCACGGCACAGAGTCTGGACTCCTCAATTTTAAAAAAGCAGCTCAATGAAATCAGAGACGAAGGGAAACCTGCACTTCTCCTCCTCCTGGACCTCTCTGCTGCCTTCGACCTAGTCGACCACAAAATCCTCTGCCACCATCTGACCACCTCATCGTCCTTTTCTCCCGAAGCCACAATGTGGATCACCTCCTTCCTATATGGCGAGTAATGAGAGTCTTTTCCGACAAAGCAAATGCCCCCCATATCAATACAATGCGGGGTACCACAAGGTTCCTGTGTTCTTTGACACTCTACAACATATTCACCAAGCCCATATTCGACCTCCTGGACTCCCTCGGCATAGCTTACACCAACTATGCTGATGACACACAAATCCTCCTCCACCTCTCCAGCAACTACACCTAGGACACTGACTCCCTCAGCAAAGTTTACTCAACCATTCAAGCCTGGATGGCAATGCAGTGCCTGGCCTCCTTCCATTCCTCTAAGATCATCATTAATGTTTACTTGAATGGTACCATCCTTGTCCAAAGCCCTCAAGCCAACCTTCTTCTCTTTGACAGACGCTTCTCATGCATCATCACTTTCCTTTCTTCTCCTGCTGTCCCCTCTCTCCCCTCCATGCCTTCCTCGCCTCCCCCTCCTGTCTCCTCCTTGGCTACCTTGCCCTCTCCTCCTCCTTCTTCTTCTGCCCCCCTCAAGCTTCCTCTACACCTCTGTAGGGCGTACCTCTGATTTGTACCTATCCCCAGAAGTCTTTCAAGGATGGCAACCTTCTCCATATTGAAACCAAAAAAACAATGTATCACTCTTCCTTAATCTACTTTGTCCTCAATCTGCCCTCCTCACACCCTCAAAGCAAAACAAGAACACCCAGACCATGAACCAAATAGGTACTGGGTAACACAGGTAGAATCTTAAAACACATTTTTTATTATAAATATATTTTCCAATCACTTCAATTCACATATAAAGTTCTAAAACACAATTATTTAACACAGCCTGGCATTTTAAAAACAATCATCAATAAACATACAAAAATTCATATTTATCACTGTACTATAGGTCTCTATTTCACAATGGTTGGTGTAACCTCAGTGGACAATTGTCCACTTATGGTAAAACGACCTTAAAGTACACAAGTGCAAAAAAGTGCAAAAAGTGCAAAAAGTGCAAAAAAAGTGCAAACTTACCACATTAATAACTCAAAGACAATTTGAACAAAAACAAATACAATTGTAGTGTAAACACCGCGTTGGCTTTTTTATATACAATTTATTCTGATGTATAAAGGAACCCTTAACCTAAAGCAAGGGACCTATTGAACCCTTATATTAGGATATATTCATAAACTCCTTTCTTCGGAAAGGTATGCCGTTCTTAATAACGCTTTTTATTATAACACTGTTGTAAACTCACAGTGTATTATGCCCAACATGTTTCGTCCTATGGGAGCAGTTATTAATGCTTACTATAAGGACTTCTTCAGGGGAACCAACGTGATCCCACTACAAATTCTAAAATATATGGTATTACACCACTATCAGTCACAATGAATATTAGTGTGCTATAAACCAGGACTATAGCAAAAAGTTATTCTGCCTCCTTCGATCCTGTTTACAAGTATCTTTCTTCAATCAATTCCCATTGGATTCTTGAAAGGAGGTGTATGGCACCCATCATGCAAGCGAAAATTAATTTAGTATTTCTGTGCTTGGGAATATGCAGGTGTCCACGACCTGGACTGTGCCCTTGTGTCGACCAAATGCTTTCATCCAATAATGTGGAGATACGGTCTTGATTTCATACAAGCAACACTCCCCTCCCCACAATGGACCTGGATCCACCTGGATGCTTCCGGTCCTTCCTCTGGACTCTTTTACGACCTCTGCAACTCTCTCTCACTCTCTATTCTCCCCTGTGGCCCGACTCACTCTGCAGGGCACACTCTGGATGTTCTGATCTCTTCAGACCTTCCCCTCTCCATCCCTCTCACCACTCCTCTCCACTGGAGTGATTACTTTCTCCTTTCCTCCCAGTTCACCCTCTCTACCGCTCAGGCCAAGCCAACTCCAGCACGGCCACCTACATTCTCGGTTATCCAACCCCTGAAGCGTGCGTCAGTTGAGGCTTTCACTGCCACTTTCTCTCCCCCCTGCCCCCTTGGCTGACTCACATCCTGACACAGCCCTTTCTATGCTCCACTCCGCGATATCTGATACTCTCGATGTTCTTGCCCCTGTCATGAGGATCTGCTTGAAGCCCAAAGCCAAGTGCAACTCTTGGTACGATTTAGACCTCGTCACCCTTAAACGCAAGTGCAGGGTGGCTTAGAGGAAATTGCGTGCTTCCGGTACATCATATGACAAATTGGCCTGCTGCCTGCTCCAAAGGCAATATTGGCTCTCGGTCCGCTCCAAGAAGAGCACCTACATCCAAGCCTGCATCTCTGCGGCATCTAACAACTCGGCCAAACTGTTTAAAATGTGCATGGAGCTGGCCAATCCTGCTGCAGTTTATACTTCTCCTGTCCCCTCCCAGGCCCTCTGCATGACACTGGCATCTCATGTTATCTCTAAAACTCAGGACATCCTGTCCTCTCTCTCTTCTCCCCTTCCTCCCTCTACTCCCTGCTCTTCCCCTCGCCTTTCTTCGTCTACCTTTCCTCCCTCCTTCTTTGCCTTTCCCCTGTTCTCCCCAGACAAAGTTTCTAGACAAGTCCAATCTATGAAAGTCTTGTCAAAACAGGTTCACCCCTGTTCCTCCAAAACCATCAAGGATGACATTGACCCCATGGCTCCTGCTCTGGCCGACTTCTACAACCATTACTTCGCCACTGGAGTCTTCCCTTCCCCCCCTTAAGCACTCCCTTGTTTACTCTCTTCTTAAGAAACCCTCTGCATACCCGTCCTGCCCGGCTAACTATCGCCCATTCTCCATCACTCCTTTCCTTGTCAAACTCCTGGAGAAGCTGGCCATCTCCCAGCTTAATCTTCACACTGAATCTGTTGGTTGTCTCCATGACCATCAGTCTGGCTTCAGAGCTGCCAGAAGCACAGAAACTGCTCTCCTGAACATCCTTGAAGACCTGCTGTTCAACCTTAATTCCAACACCCCCTGTGTCCTCATCTTACTTGATCTCTCTTCTGCCTTTGATACAGTCAACCATACCATGCTGCTCAATCGTCTCCGTGATAACCTGGGTATGATCGATCAAGCCCTGGCTTGGCTGACTTCTTTCCTCTTTGACCGACCCTCCCAGGTCTAACTTGGGTCATTCCTTTGCTCATTCTCTATCTCTACCTGTGGTGTTCCATAGGTGTCTAACTAATTTAGACAACATTGCTTCTTCTCTGTCTCGAGTGCTGGATTGCAGTTTAATTCCTGGCCCAATGTCAATACACGAGGTAACTTTGCCTCCAATGCTGGGGAAGCCGGGTTCAAAAGGTGGTAACATTTTAAATCGGATGGATGATCTAATTGGTCCAGCCATATCAGTTAGCTCCACCTGGGACCATCTACAGAATGTTGCAAATGAAATTATATGAAACAAAAGGGGTGGCTCCTTCCACTAAACAAGTTAGAGACAATACATTACTGTTTGTATGTCTACTTAGTTATCAGAACAAGTTATACACAATGCTTCTGAAGTAAGCACAACATCCCTTGACTAGATAGTTCAAATGTAGACTCGATCCATACAAATATCAATGAGCATTGTTTTAATTCGTCCGTCTGCTTTATTAATTTTAGCAGATATTATTGTCTCTTTGGTAGACATGTGTATCAGGTATTAACACTTCATACCTTTAGACTGAGATAGTGAACAACATAATTTGAACACAAGTGCAATATTTACATATATTTTTGCAGACATGGGTATGTTTAGAATAGTAGTGTAGCATATTCCGCACTCACAAATACATTTAGATGTAGCCATATTCTTATGCGTGATACTATTTGGTGTTTGTCTGTTTATGCAGTCAGGCAAACCTTCTGAGCCCTATATGAGGTGTCAAAGTTTGGGTTCATCTAGATGCTCAGTTAGAGGACCAAACCATAGGTCTACGCCAGGAGGAAAAATAAACTTAAAGTTCGGGTGGACTTTATAGCCGGCTGCTGGCTGTGTCCACAGGCGTTTCGGCTCCTTGTTGAAAAGCCTTCTTCTGGGCCTCTGGGATAGTCTCTCTGTTGAGGGTCGGCTGGGGCAGTCGAGTGGGGGGGTTTCCTTCCTGCTCTTCAAGCTGCGTTGTCAACCATAGATAGTCATAGGTTTGGGTCCCAGAAAGTGGATGCTCTTGAGGGACCGTATGTGCACGGAGTCACTCGGTGCCGGTCTTGATTTACGGAGGGCGAAGTCTCCCTTGCGTGTCACCCGGCTGGGAAGCTGCGTTGAAGGCCAGCAGGGGTGAGCCTTGGGATCTGTAGCACAGAGGGACCGTGTGTGCTGGGAATCACTCGGTGCCGGTCTTGATTTACGGAGGGCGAAGTCTCCCTTGTGTGTCACCAAGCTGGGAAACTGTTTTGAAGTCCTGCAGGGGTGAACCTGGGGGTCTGTAGCACAGAGTCGTGTGTACTATCTTTGTAAAGATCCTCTGCGCTGGAGCTTTTTGTAGGGCAAACAGGAAAGCAGGGAGTGCTGCGTGGGCTCACAACACACGCGCACCGGCAGGCCAAGGACACAGCTCCTTTGGACAGAAACGCCAACTCCCGCAATGCAGAAGCAATTGGCAAATCGCGCCGCACTCCCTCCTTTCTTTCCTGTCACTCTCTGGCCGCCATTCCTTGGCCCTCTTCCTGCTCCCACCTGTGAGGCTAAGAACCTCGGGGTCATCTTCGACTTTTGACTCTCATTTTCTCCTCACATCTCTGACATCTCTAAGAAGTCAAACTACCAACTGCACCTCCTCAGAGGTATTCTACCTTTCCTCTCCTTTCCCCAGAAGCTCTCTGTCTCTAGATCTCTGCTTCTCTCTAGGCTAGACTACTGCAAAAGCCTCTTTCTAAGTCTGCCTGCTTCTACTCTCTGGCCCTCTGCAACTCATCCAAAAAAGGACTGCAAGTCTTGTCCTTGGCCTCAAGCCCAGGGATCGTATCTCTCCAGCACTGAAATCTCTGCATTGGCTCCCAGTGGTTGCAAGGATTACGTTCAAGACCCTCTGTATTGTCCACAAGGCCTTCTGGGGCCTGGGTCCTCAATAACTCCAACTCTCTCTTTGTAAATACCTTCCTACTCTAGCTCTTCGCTCCTCCACCGCAAACTCCTTCAGCGTCAGTCGCTTCTCCAAGCAACAAGTTGGTGGTAGATCTCTTTCTTTGGCTGGGGCCTCCCTCTGGAACAGCCTCTGGAACTTGAGGAGAACCATCTGCAGTTCCGGAAGCACCTCAAGACCGTCCTCTTTGCTTCTGCCTTCTCTCTTCCTCTCCCCTGCTGATTTCCTGTCTGATACTGAACTGGTCACCTGGCTACCCTCTGATTTCGGGCCAAGGTCCCTGCCCGTCCATTTGCACAACTGCACTACCTCCCAGCAACCCTTGCGCTTGGGTCTGTATCTGCAACTCTACAGTCCACCTACATGCACTTTTGGACACCTGCTGTCTGCACTAACCCTTGCACCTGCCACCTGCTGGCTGCACTTCTTGTTATTGTTTTGATCCCATGTACAGCACTGCCCCCTCCCCTTTCCTCTGGCACGTTTCCCCTCTCCTCAATCTCAATGTCAATTGGCCTAGTAAGATCATTGTTTCTGTTCTCCCTCTGTTCCCCCTTCTTTGCCTCGTCGCGCCTTGAAACACTTGTGCATCGGTGCGTTACAAATGCCGAATAATATCATATCATATATGCTGAACTGAGGAAGAGATGGCTTTAAACAATCTTTTAAAATATCAAACACATTTCTCAGCTGATGCATATGCATTATGCAAAATGACTGACCACAAAGCCCTGACATTTGTAGTTTTTAGCTATCTAAATAACGCCAGGAGAATCTGAGTCAGATTAAAAGGTTGAATCGATTGAAGAATGTCATATTTACACATTGATATCAACTTTTTCCTTATGATGTCATATGTTAAACCATGTAGCGTGTGTTTTTTAACATCGTAAAGATGTGACATTTCTAGTTTCTAGCCATTTAGATATGATCTGGAGAATTTGGAAAAGACTAGAACGCTGAATCAATTGAAGATCGCCGTGCTAGCATAATTAGTTAATTTTTTTACTTTCCTAATGAATAATGTCGTTGGTTTTGAATACCAGGTTTGAAATGATGTAATGGCTACTTTTTTTAAAACAGCTGGATGTGTTTTTGTACTATGCTTTCATGTGCTTCGACCAAAACAAAGATATGGATTGATTGATTGATTGATTGATTGATTGATTGATTGATTGATTGATTGAATAATCTGTAGATCCGCCAAGAAAGTCCTTTGTATCAGCAGTAGTAGAAAGGGGCATGTGTAATCTGGTTATTGTGTTTTACTAAAGCATAGCAAGTGTGTACTATAGGAGCAGGTGGATTCCTCCTGTTGCCCCAATGCTCTATTTTTAAAAACAGTCTGGTTAGGATGTGTTATGTAGTCTAGTATATGTAACACACAATGGCCCTCATTACGACCCTGGCGGAATCCGAAAAACGATGGCGGAAATGTAATACCGCCATCGAATACCACCCGTTGCGATCATGACCCGTCACCGTAAAGTACGATGCCATTAGCGACACCGTAGTGAACGCCAACGCTAACTGCACCAAGTACGCGCACACGCGCCTTGCAAAACCGCAATATCCGCCATGGCGCAACGGTACGCGAATGCTGACCCCAGCGGACATTCACTTAACGCCATCAAGCATGGCGGAAAGTACCATTCCGCCATGGCGAGAACTACGGCATCGCAAACCAACCGTAAATGGCCCTACTGAGTGCCTGTACTCCACTCCCTGGCCACATTGCACAACTCCTCGTAGGCGCAATGTAGTCACACCATGCAACAAGTGAAATGCACAAGTCACCCATGCATGCCAACGAACAAATGCATGCAGGGGCCCCAAGTGCCCTGTGAGTGGCCATCCACATTTGGCAAGACACCATTGCCGTACTGATGCAGCACAGGCATCTGAAGGTGCAAGTACACCAAAATGAACTGAAAATCCCATGAGACAAAACAACAACAGTCCCCCATCGGTTGCCACCAGTGTAAATCAAAATTCAAAGCAGTAACCTGAGGGAGACTGCACCAGCCCTGTACACTTGCCAGTAGTCAAACCAACCATCAGCATAAGCACGTACCACACAACTGTACCCAGAAGCCGGAACCCAATGCAGATCACCTCACAATACATCGCGCCACAAATCGGAATATGCCACATTACTAGCAAAGAATAACGCTACACGGTTAATATCTGAATATAAATTTAATGCACATCAAAATCACCAAGCCCATACAGCCATTTGAACATAAACTCCCAAATGATCATCATTACTGTGGGCTGCATCCGCAATAAATGACCAGCTTCCCCTTGTGTGACGCCCTCTACCTTCATGGTACACAGGGGCTACATCAACGTCCAAAAAGGCAACATGGAAGCGCCTAGGACCGCAGGGCCGTCCCATGAAGTAGGCACTAGTCCAGCTGGAAGGTAGGTATGCTGCTCCTAGCCACTAGTACTGCGTAAGGGCATGTGGCCCATTGGCGATCGTCCCATAAGATCGTAATGGTGCTCCACTGATTAACTCGAAGCTGCAGGTGTCGACTGTAGAAGCCATCTGCAGGAGTGGCGTACAGATGGCAGTGGCAGAAGGGGAGGAGATACCTGTCACCCAAATGAAAAAAATAATAGTATGGGCATCCGAACTTCATATGTATTACTCACTTCATTCAACACACCAAACCTACAACCATATGCATGCTAGCCCACTCATAAGGATCAATTGCACCCAAAAATCACTTGCGAATCATAACGACATAAATCGAGGTGAATACACTATTACAAACGAGTGTCTGTGTGCATGCGCCTGTCAGAACAGGATCCATCAGATGGGATTATCAACGTGCATTGACACAAGTGATTGAAGGCGCGTCGAGACAGGGAGGCTTCAACAAGGGCAGACAGACGATGGTCCCACTATGGCAGCCTTGCATCACATAGCGCAGGGGAAGGGGATAGATTCCAAATAGCCATGTACATGGCAGACTCCCAATTAAATCATCTGTCCATGCATCCATTCATCATTCCCTCATCCCGGTATGAAAACTCCTGAATATTTACTCACATAACATTCGAAATTTCCATTGAGTCTGTGGTAATGCAGTCTTCAAAATCCACTGTGCTCCTGCCCGGATTCCTTGTGTAGTGAAGTTACATGTATTTGGGAACGTCCTGACTTATCGTCCACTACGCTATAGCGCATCCCATCCAAATCATATCAATCATTGCATTCCCGTCATGGGCCCTGTCCCAAGGACATTCAACAATAGAAAGTTATATTTCCAGTCAGACCTGTGGGCATCTCCACGCCGCTAGTTGAAAACCGAAAGCGCTGTCCTTTGAATTCCTAATTTGCAACATCACGTCGAAAAGGCATCTGTGAACGCTTGTATTCACAAATACATCTATGTAGTGCGGCTGTGTGTGAAAATGGTAACTGGCCTCAATCACTAATGGGACTCCCCGCCCGTCGGTGAACGTCGGTACAGTGCTGCATGAGGGTCCACCGTTGATCGAGCACTACATTCCACTGACCCTTCACAAGTCTGCTCGCGAATGCAAATATAGTATGTGCAACAATGGGACCATAGCAGAATTAACATATAAACCAATATTTCACTGCCATCGGGATTAAGAACATGAATGTAAATGCAAGATGCCATGCGTCGAATTGCAGCGTCGTGTGCGGGACGTGCTCGCACGAAAGGCATTGCAGCTGACACAGGTGGAATGAATCACCACAGGTGAAGGCCATACAGCCTGAAAACACATAAATTGCACACCCAACCCCCTCCCCCAACCACACCCACTCCAGAATGCTACCGGCAGGACTAGCGATGTTGGGCCTGGGGGACCTGATTGCACTGCAAGTACTCCAACTTCAAGAAGAAGACGAACGCCAACTACTACAACAACCGGCCGCACAGAGGAGACGCAGGAGGAGGAGGAGGAGGAGGAGGGCAAGGCATGGCCAGCAAGCCCCACCAGCACAGCCACTACCACCACCCAGGCAGCCCGCAATCCCACGCCTCTGAGCTAATCCGTTCAACCTCACAGCTGAGCAGATCCACACCCTCTACCGTTTGGACCGGGACACCATAACCGCCATTGTCGACATGACACACGCTGACCTTGTCAGCATGATAGATAGCCCAACCGCCATCCCACCCCTACTGAAGGTGGTGTCTGTACTCCACTTCCTGGCCACAGGCACCTACCAGCACACAGTCGGACATTTGCATGGCATTTCACAGCCACTATTCTCACGGACACTATTCCAAGTGCTTGATGCCCTCCTGAAGCACTCAGACGACTACATCGCTTTACCACGCTCGGAGCAGGAGATTACAAACACAAAAGTGGGATTCCATGCACTTGGCGGCATACCGGGTTGCATTGGTGCCATCGACTGCACCCATGTGGAATTGGTTGTCCCACATGCCATGGAGGCCCAGTACCGCAACCGGAAACAATATCATTCTATCAATGTACAAATGGTGTGTGACTCCAACAGGATCTTTACACATTGTTGTGCCCGATTTCCAGGATCAACCCATGATTCTATGGTCTTGCGGAACTCTACAATACCACGCTACATGGAGCGACACGCAGGGCACCGATCCTGGCTACTCGGTGAGTCTCATTTAATGCATGAGTATGTGGGGTAGGTGATGCGTGAATGACCTGGCAGGAAGGGGGGGGGGATGCGTACGTAGCAATGACATTCCACAAACATCCTTTGTTGTCCACATACAGGTGATGCCGGGTATCCACTGAAGAGATGGCTCCTTACACCAATCCGGAACCCACAGGACCAGCATGAGGAGGACTACAACCATGCCCACTCACGTACCCGTGTGGTCATAGAACAGGCATTCGGCCTACTGAAGGCTCGTTTCCACTGCCTCAGCAGGTCTGGCGGGGCACTCCTGTACCGCCATTTGAAGGTTGCAAAGATGGTCATGGCATGTGTCATGCTACACAACATGTGCGTACGTAGGAATGTGGCCATGCCCCCCGACGCAGAACTGCAAGCACCTGAAGATGGTCATGATGAGGGTGGGGATGTGGCAGCACCTCAAGGGGTCCGCGAGGCACAGGAGGCCCGTGAATTACGTCAGAATATCATAGATGCATGCTTCTAATACTCACGCCTGGTGGCTGTTACATGGACACGGGACTTGTGGCACTGTGTGTGTCTGGAACATGCACAATGTGGACTGTACGCCAAGATAGGCCTCGTACACAAAGATCAATGTCCACACATCTCATTGGATGAATATGAAGAATTGTATTGCAGATGTGAATTGACATTACACACCCAATCGACCCGCCACCCAATGAAGCACAACACACCCCCTCCACCCTCCTACCTCCCCCACGAACACCAGTGTCCAAAGTCGCTCATTGTCAGTGGGCAGACGCTATTGCAAGCCCCCTCTACGGGTATCAGGGGCACCCCTACCTGTGGAGCGCCGGTTCCTCCCAGATCTACGTTGGGGGCTGCCCTGGACGGAACTTGCAACGGATGATGTCTCTGCCTGCTCACATCCATGCATGTCCCTAAGGGTTTGTGAGAGCTCAGTGAGCACACGGCGCACAGCGGCAAGTTCACCACATACGTCTTTGGACGTCGCATGCAGTTCCCCCCTCAGGCTCTCGGTGCTTCTCTCCATTTGTCCCCTCAGGCTCTCGGTACTTCTCTCCATTTGTCCCCTCAGGCTCTCGGTACTTCGCTCCATTTCTGCCCTAAGTGTCTCAGTAGATGTTTCAATGGCTGCCTTAGAACCCCCACATTCAGCAGCATGCTCCTTGAAGAGCGTGGCCAGTTGCTGCTGTTGCACAATCATCTGCTCGAGGGACTGTTGCCTCTGCTGGGCCATGCCCATTTGCGGTGGTGTCACAGAGGGGCTGGACGCCTCATGTTGCCTTGCCACAGGCCTTGTGGGGGTTTGCCAGTCGTCGTCTTGTGGGTGCCTCTGCGTGGTTTCCTCATGGTGTACGGGATGATACAAACAGGGGGATTGAGACAGGTCATGGATGAGTCCTACTTCGCCAGCACCGTTTTCTGTGTCGGAGCATGCTGGCATGAATGCAGTGTCACCTAGGGTGCTGCTGCCACCAGAAGCAGTGCCTTCTGTGTCATCCATTGGGGGGACCTGTGGTGCTGCTGTTGTGGACATGCTGGCTGCTGGGGTGCCTGTTGGAGTCCCCTCCAGTGTGCTGCCACTCGATTTGTGCTGCTGCCGTGTCTTGATCCGTGCAGCTGAGGTGGAGGGTCTTTGGCCGTTGGTCTTGGCCCTCTTTGCAGGTGTGCTGGTAGGGGTGTCCTGAAGCTCGTCGTTTGAATCGGACCCTGTGGTGGAGTAAAGGAGGGCGAGCGTTATTTATGGGTCTGTGGTAATTGTAATGGCAATGTATCACATGCATTGGGGTGGTACCTGGGGGTGATTTGGGTCAGGGCCTTGGAGGTGGTCTCATTTTTGTGTGGATTGGGGATGCAGTTATTTTGCAGTCTGCAGTTAGGGTGTGCATGCTGCACATGTAGAGTGTGTTTTTGGGATTTTTAATTATTTATGTATTTAATCTGACTTTTAAAGGGCGCTGTCATGGCAATGTATGTGGTCGTTCTCCTGGACATGTGTTTCTATTGCACTATGGGGACACATGGTACTTCACATGGTTGGTAATTGTGGATTTAGCATAGTTTTATTTGGCCCACCTACCTGATTCTTCGGATGTCTGCACTCCTTTCTCCATCCCTCCGACTCCCTCTATACTCTCCATTCCAATGGTGGAGGCACAGATTTCTTCCCAGGGGGTCAACTTGATGGGTGATTCCGATCCTCCCCCGGTAGCTGTGGCAATGTTCCGGTTGGCAGAGAGTATGCTCCGGACGCGTATCCGTAGGTCGTCCCATCGCTTTCTGCATTGCTGTGGGTTGCAGGGTGCGGTCCCCACCGCACTTACCCGCTGTGCCACCAGGGCCCATATGGCCTTCTTGTTCGCAAGTGCCGTCCTCGTCATTTGCGTCGAGAAGACGACGGCAGCATTCTCCTGGAGGGTCTCTGTGAGCACGGTGAGTTCCTCATGGGAGAAGTGGACCTGCCGCTTGCGATCGCACGCTTTTTTAGCAACTTTTCCCATATTTATTTTTTTGAATGGGGTGGCTAACGGGTTGGGATGTGTCTCAGGGTCGGTTTTTCAATGGTTGTGTTGGGATTCGGATTTTATGGGTGTACGGCGTGCTGTTTCCCGTTCCGGCCCCATGTTTTTACTTCCGTTTCCGTATATTTACGGTGACCGTAGTTTGCGCTGACCGGTCATTACAGTGACCGCTGAGATGGGTGGCGGAATTGCACCTAGGGCGGCGTACGACGGCGGTAAGGGGCGTTTTGGGGTCATTTCCGCCGTCGCGGACTTTGCACTTCCGCCATGGCGTAATGCTCGTGCCCGATGGGTCGGAATCAGCCGCACTTTGCTCCATCGTGCAGTGGCGGAAACGCTGTTTGCGCTATGATGGTCATGTCAGTTACTTTCCGCCAGGGTCGTAATGAGGGCCAATGTATGTTACTCTACAATTTGTATAACTCTTCATAGCACACATCAGATAGGCAAACACACACAGCTCTCAAGTGATTCATTTGGAGAGCCTAGCAGAGACCTTCCAAATATTCCTCCAAGCCAATACAAAGTTCATATTGGATCAGCATTTTAGTTTTAGAAGACCTCATTATTACACTTAGGCCCTCCTTACGACCCTGGCGTTGGACCATGGTGCTAATAGCACCATGGTCCATGCTGGTAACTTACCGACTCCGCCATGGCAGAATGGGGAATTACCGCCCCATTCCGAGGTTGGCGGGGCGGTAATTCCCCATGCCGCCATGGGCCTTCCCCATTCCCATTTTTGCCCCATAGGGCTCAATGGGAATGGGGAAGGCGCTAAGTACGGTGCCGCAAATTGCAGCACCGTACTTAGCACCAAGGTCCCTTTGCGGGTTGGTTTTTAACGCCTGCAAAAAGTCTCCAACCCGCAAAGGGACCTCGTAATCAGGCGTTAAGGGTTTAAAGGCGCCGCCACCTTTTACGGCGCCGTTAACCCCTTAACGCCTGGGTTGTAATGAGGGCCTTAATGTATAAGAATGAAAAACAGCCCTGTGTCCTTTTCCACATCCTCCATCCATGTTGTCAGTTCAGAAGCTCCTGCCCAGATTAGAACCGCTCCAGTCCTCACCAAAATCTGCAGCTCAACATTTGCATTGTAAAGTGTTACAGTGGCTGTACAAACATCCAGATTCTAAGGTGTGGTTCAAGGGTCTTTATTGAAAAAAATATCAGGTATCAGGATTTCTCAATCTTTTGCGCCAGTGCTGAGTACAGTAGTGGGCAGTTACTCTCTCATCATCCCGAGGACTGCTGCCACCCTAGCCAAGGCATACCTGCATTCCAGTGTGGTAGTGAGAGATAGGTAACCCCTCCTATCTGAAAGCTGCCTAAGGTGAGGGCTTTAAGGCAGTAACCTTCTCTATCCGACTAACTCCAGAGTTCTTCTAAGGTGTTCCCTATCCTACCACTCTTCTGATCAGTTTATAGAAGATTCTCATTGTAGTGTTCCTTCCCTGATGATTTTACTCTCCACATTATTCTACTCTTGACCTTCATCCCACTCTCTAGTTCTCCTTTTCTATCTCCACCCAAACTCCTCTGATGTTCTCCACTTTTCTGCCTCCACTCTAACTTCTCCTGCATCTCCCTTCTGTCCTTTTGCCTCTCACCTATCCTCTCTCCCCTCTTGCACTCTATTTCTACACCAAGACCCTTTCACTCAATCCACAAAACACTAACTCTCAGCCTCACTCCTACAATCTGGTATCACTCGCTCACTACCAACACCTCACCCTTAATAACCTTCTGCCACAATCTCCTCAATCCTCTGCAACACAGTACTTCCTCCATCTCATCTACTGGTCTGCCTCTTCACTTCCTGGCCCCACCCGAAGGCCCCACCCTCACTCTGTTCTTCAAGGGTTTGTCTTTGATACCCCTCCCTTGCTATTATTTTCCTTCCTCCTCCACTCCATTGGTTTGGTGCACCACCTGAATCTCTGGAACAATCTATGGTGGGTCTTTTTCTCCTGAGGACGGCTTTCACATTGAAAGCCCCTTTAGACCCCATCCCCTTCTTTCACACAACATTTGAATTCTGTGTTGGGTTTCAGACACTGCAGCGCATGTTTGGTTTGTCTCTGCTATCTTCACATGCCGCAGGAAGTGTATTTAATTCAGCGCAGCTCTGCTAATGCAGGTGCTTTAAAAACATTAGGTGGTCACTCTCTCCAGTTCACGGCAGTCTCTGGCAAGACGTACTGATCTTTGTAATTCTGAAATGAGACAAACAGAACTCGGGCCAGCAATGGGGCTGAATGGTGTTAGATCCGCCTTGCGTCCCGCTACGCAGTGACGCAAGGTGCCCAAATAAAGGCCCCGCCCCCGCACCGCAGAAGAAGTTCCGGGGCAAGGCAGCAACACAAAGGTGTCCGTGTCTTTCATTGCTCCTGCCGGAGCCACGCAGCAAGGCCCACCCAGGCGGGCCTACTTCTCCCTGCTTCCCGCCTACGCTTCGGCCGGATGCAGGGATACAACACTGGCGATGAGGAAGCGAACGTTACACCACGCGTGCCGCCGCCGCACAGCTTCGTTTGAAGCCGCAATCAACACAAAAAAAATTTGGAAACACGGTGGGGGTCACACAAAACCCCCGCACCAAAAAAAACATTTTTTTCTCTTTCTTGGGGAATTGTCATCATTCCTCCTACATCCTCTAACTGCAACGTCGGACTGGCTCCACGACACAGCTACACAGAGCCAGAGTCCACCTGCACCACGCAGTGGAAATCAAAAGGGAGAAGAGGCACCCCACCAAGCCCAGCACGTGGACACACGAGTGGAAAGCCGAGGACTCCCACAGGGGCACACCAGGGTGAGACAGCTATCCCCACAAGTGCGCAAGTGACTCTCAAAACATGGCGACAGGCACATCCACCCCCAGGCCCGGCACACCATCCAGAATGGCCGCAAACCTGTTGTTGTCCACGTCACAAGCTCACCCACAAGGTGGTTCATCGGTAGCACTCCATCCGTTTGACCCCTACACTGACTCATTATCAGTTGGCCCTAGATGGCAATTGTGGCTACAAAAGTTTGAGATGGCAATGGAGTGTAAAGACATTACCACCGCAAGGCAAATGAGGTCGCACCTATTGTTAAACGTGGGTGATGAAGTATTACGCATCTTCAATTCACTGACTATCGATGACGGCCTTGATGCCTACCAGCAAACGAAGGATGCCCTATCTCCCCCCTTTCTACCCCAGCTCAATCCAGATTACAAGACATTCATATTCTGCACAACCATCCAGCTGGAGGAAAAGACGTTGGACGCCTATCACACCAGGCTCCGGAAGCTGGCAATCTCATGCGAGTTCACGGACATAGAGAAGGAAATCAGACGACAGCTCATAAATGGAATCCAATCAGAAAAACTGAGGAGAATGGTGCTGAGTGAGAAGGGCATTTCCCTCACCTGAATCCTTGAACTGGGCCGCCAGAGAGAACTAGCACACGCCAGGGCAGCACACATGGGTACGACCCTCCAGAAACTACAGCCGGCCCTCACATCGGCCTCCATGGCCCAGATAACAAATCGCCAGCCCATGAGGGAGGAGACCGGTCGTAACTACTTGCACCCCAAATGGCAGTTCCGAACCCTGGGACCCACGGAATGTGGGTGGTGTGGAGGGCCTCACCACGGAAGACGCAACTGCCCAGCTCAAGGCACCACATGCGGCACATGCGGCAGGAGAGACCACTATGCCAAGGTATGCAGGTTGTCAGGCATGCAACAGCAGACACCGCAAGCACCCCAGGACAGGAGTGGGGGAAAGAAGAAGAAACAGGCCAACGCCCGGCGGATCGAAACCACGAACTCTTCCACGAAGGAAGAAAGAGAGGACGCAGCACAGGTCCAACAGGCCGCCGCGAATGAGAAGTGGAAGAAAGGAAGGAAAATCTATCTGGTGTCAGCCCTCAACCATGGAAACACCACGCCAAAGAGGAAGCTGAGACGATGAAAATGCCAGGTGGCGGTCCAGGGCCAAAACATACTGATGACCATAGATACCGGAGCGTCTGTGAACGTGATGCCACTGACCACGTTCAAGACACTACTGCCCCCGCCGGACATCAAGGCAACAGACACGCTACTATTTGCATACGGGTGCCAGACCCCACTGCCCATCGTAGGCAGGTTCCAAACCACCATCAGCCACGGAGAAAAGTCACTGCAATCGAAAAACTATGTGGTAAATGCGGGCATCGAATGCCTCCTGAGTGGCGATACAGCTGAGGACTTAGGGCTGGTAAGCTTCATCTGCGAAGTGAACAACTCACAAGAAGTCGAGAACGTGCTGGAGAAATACCCAAACCTTCTCAAGGGCATAGGATGCTTGAAGGTAAAATCGATCAAACTACTCATCGATGAGTCAGTCCAACCAAGAGCAGTGCGACACAGAAGGACGCTGTTCCACATCCGCAACCAAGAGGAAAAGGAGCTAAGGGCGCTGGAGAAAGTGGGCATCATCGAGGAAGTGATGGGGCCCACGCCATGGGTGTCTCCCATGGTTGTCACGAAAAAGCCAAGCAAACCCCGGGAAGGTCCGAATATGCATAGACATGCGGCTACCCAACGCAGCAATCAAGCGGGAGCGCCATATCACCCCGACCCTGGATGAGATAGTAGCAGACCCGGGTCCAAGGTATTTTCAAAAGTCGACCTGAACGCCAGTTATCATCAGCTGAAACTGCATCGGGACTCCCGGTACATAACGACATTTTCAACTCACATTGGCCTACGCAGGTACAAGCGCCTGAGTTCTGGAATCTCCTCAGCTGCCGAGGTCTTCCAGCAAACAATACAGGAGGTGATCCGAGACATACCGGGCGTCTTAAATGTCAGCGACGACATATTGATTCATGCCAGCAACAAAGAGGAACACATGAGAAGGCTCCACATGCTACTCGGCAGGTTGAAAAGCTCAGGCCTGACAATACACAAAGAAAAATGTGAATTCCTGAAAGATGAAATCTCATTCTTTGGGTACACGTTCAATGGTACAGGCATCTCAGCGGACCCCCAAAAAGTGGCGGATATCGAAGCTGCTACAACCCCCACCATTCCAAAGGAAGTGCACGGTTTCTTAGGAATGGCCACGTACAGTGGGAGGTTTATCCCAAATCTGGCCACGCTCTCGGAACCTCTTTGGGAACTCACAAAAACCAGCATGAAGTGGGAGTGGGGACCCGCTTGCCAAGAGGCGTTTGAGCACATCAAAACGTCACTATCAGCTGACACTACCATGTCCTATTATGACCCAGCACTTCCAACTGAACTGTACGTAGACGCCAGCCCCGTGGGCCTAGTGGTCATTCTCATACAGGTGACAAACACGGGAGAACGAATGCCGATTGCCTATGCCTCCAGGGCATTAACACCAACGGAGCAGCAATACTCCCACATCGAAAAAGAGGCGATTGCTGTACTATGGGGTTGCCGCCACTTCCATCTGTATCTGTATGGCCGGAAATTTAAAATGTACACAGATCACAAACCACTGATCCCCATCTTCACGGACACATCATCTCACTCCCTGGCCCAGATTGCCAAGTGGTTGCTGCACCTCCAGCAATATGACTTTGAATTGGCGTACCAGCCAGGCAGCAGCAATCCGGCAGACTTCCTCTCGAGAGATCCAAGAGCGGCAACACCAAAGGAAATCCACGTAGCAGAAGAGACGGAAGAGCACATCTGCCAGGTGATACACACCATGATGCCTCGAGCGATCAGCCTAGAGGACATAGTAGAGGCCACGCAAAGAGACCCATGCTGCGACCTGATTAAGGACACAATTATATCAGGGGAATGGAGGTCGTTCCTACGGAACATCCACAATAGAACAGCAGAAGCCAAAGAATTCCTCACAGGGATCTTCGCGGTCCGGCAGGACCTATCCATCACAGAAGAAGGACTCATCCTACGTGGAACCCGAATCATCATCCCGCTGAGCCTACAGGACAAAATCATGGCGTTGGCACACGAGGGCCACCAGGGGATAGTACAGCCAAAGCTCATATAAGGCACCGGGTGTGGTTCCCACAGATTGACGGCAAAGTCAAGCGGCTGGTCAGCACTTGCCTCCCATGCCAAATAACAGGGCCTCCGCCCAGTCCGGAGCCCATCCAGTCAGCGGTGCGAGGGTCCGCTAGATGGGACGCCATAAGCATTGACTTTTGCAAAGTACAGGAAGGCACACACCTACTGGTGGCAATTGACGACCACTCCAGGTACCCGGAGGTCGAGATTGTCAACTCCACGGCAGCAGAGGTCGTAATACCCATGATCGAGAAAATGTTCGTAACGCATGGACTACCAAGAAGAATCAGGAGCTACAACGGCCCACTCTTCACAGGGGAGGAGTTCAAAAAATACCTTAAGGAACTCAACATCAGATACCACCACATAATGCCGCGATGGCCGCAGGCAAACGACGATGTGGAACGCTTCATGCGGACAATCAATAAGGTACTACGCCTGTCGCGCGTCAACGCCAGCCCATGGCAGGTGGACTTATACCGATTCCTACGGAATTACAGGGTCACACCACACAGCACGACAGGAATACCGCCGGCAGTCCTGATGTGTGGCACAATCATCAATTCATCCATACCACATCACCCGAGCAGGAGCCCAGACACATTCAACTTCGAGCGCACCGAAACAAGGAGGACCGGAACTAACGCCCACATGAGCAACAAGAGGCGGGCCAGGCAGTCCGACCACCGAGTCGGTGATCAAGTGGTTATCCACTTGATCAAATCCAAAGTGGACACACGCTATGATGCAGCCCTGTGGACGATAAGTAGACGCCATGGCACTGTGATAACTGCAAGAAGGGGGCAAAGAGAAGTGACGAGAAATGCGTCATGGTTCAAAGGAGTGACGAGGAATTTGTGGACAGATGGCGAATCTCCCCCAGAAGAAGAAGAGGATCCGCCGAGGGACGATGGACAGGAAATCCCACGTGATGAAGGAAGCTTCGCTGAAGGAGCCGATGAACTGTGGGGCGAACCAGAACCAGGTGAGCAGGAAAATTAAGGTGAGCTACACGAGGTGACACAGGGGGCCATACCCAGGGGTGGAAGATATGGGTTAAGAACCACTACCCGGCCTCCAGCCAGAGTGAGAGACTATGAGTGGTAGAAAAGAAAAAAAAACACTAGTGACTAAATGAAAGGGGGCCAGCCCGTTGGCTGAGATGTGTGTATTTGTTTATTATTCAGTTATAATAAAGGAGGAATGTTAGATCCGCCTTGCGTCCTGCTACGCGGTGACGCAAGGCACCCAAATAAAAGCCCCGCCTCCACGCCGCGGAGGCAGTTCCTGGGCAAGGCAGCAACACAAAGTTGTCTGTATCTTTCATTACTCCTGCCGGAGCCGCGCTGCAAGGCCCACCCACGCGGGCCTACTTCTCCCTGCTTCCTGCCGACGCCTCGGCCGGATGCAGGGATCCAACAAACGGTATGGCGTGATTGACAGTGGCACCACATATATTTAACACTGCACCTGCAGGGGGGCAAGGACTGGGGTCCTCCCAACTCCCTCATCCTACCTCTGGGGCAGTGCTGGCTCTGAAAAAGACCCTGATAGACCTCATCCCCCAGTCTGGGAGCGGTCCCTGTTCAACCCAGAGGGGATCGACCCATGACCCTGTCACAGAATCCCCAGCCAAATGTAGCAAATATCTGAAAGGAGGTTAATGCAAATTGAGAAGCCCATGAGTGGGTAGAGGTTAAAGCTTAAAAGCATGTTGTCATCTGTTTACATCTTCCTTTATGTCCCCCCCACCAGAGACCCCATTTGTATGTAATCTCCTATCTAATCAGCGCACTTACCGAGCATGCACTACTGTGCAGGTGCCTTGGACACTCATTTGAATTCAAGCTACTGCCAGAAAGCTCCAGCAGTGCCTTTCTTAGTCAGTGATAGATAAAGTAACTGTCAGGATTGTGGGGATGGTGGTGAGTGCACAACCACAGAATGGTAAAAGGGGTACTGCTAGGGAACAAACAGTGTCAGTGTGACCGCTGTAGGGATTTGTAGCTTCTTTCATCACAAGAGAGCTCAGAAGCCCTGGAAATGTCCATGACCACCAAGCAGTACTTCAGTCCCCAAAATCTCTTTTGGGGATTCTGCTTAAGTCCTGTCTCCACATGCTCCGTGACGGTAATTGAGATGAAACGCCGATCTGCACAGGCTGCTCGGTTAAGTCTTGTAAAGTTGTGAAGATTCCTGGTTTACCTGTTGCCAGTAACTTCTGCGACCGCTGCTGTTCTTTGTTAGCAGCCATTTCCCTACAGCATCAACGAGCTGCTCACTCCGAAGACAGTTAACCACAGTCATTCCACCATTCAGGTGGTCCATATTTGTGCTCCATTTTGCAAACCTTGCTTCCTGATCATCCTGGGAACCCTCACTGAGGTTTCTAGGGCAGCAGATAGGTACACACACCTGAATTGAGTTGCCTTTCACACAGAGTGTCCATGCATGTGCTGTACCTTGTTGTACCCTTGGTTCTAGTCAAGCAGTCAAGCATTCTTTATTTTCTATTCTCTGGAGGCTGATTATGTTCTGCTATACACAGGATTTGTCTGTGAAGTAAGAGACCACTTCTCTGCAATTTGGCACTGTAATCAGGTTCAGAGAAATACCTAAACTCAGTGTAAGGAACTTGTTCCTTTAGGAATTGAGTTGCCCTATGCTTCGTGCTAACATGAAAAAATGGTGTTCTGCTACTTAATGTGCTATTTCTATGGAATTTTGTTTTGCCATGATATGTGCTAGCATTACATGTGAACTTGTGCTTGTGTTATGTTATGCTTTCTATTTCATTGGAGTGTGTTTTGGCCGAAGTGTGCTTTGGCTTAGCTAAAATTGTTAATGTGGAAACTAGCTTCTGTGAGTTTTCATGCTTTGTCACGAAAGTTCATCATTGTCTTCCTCGCCACTGGCAATCATTGGATGCACCCTAAACTCTGCTTTCATGTTCAGTCCACTAGAGAACCTCTATGCGCCCATTGCTTTAATTCTGCACCGCCTTTCAAGGACTTCAATTTCAGGAATTGCTTCTAGAAATCATTTGTTGTAGCCCACTTCCTGGTTTATTCTCTCCATTATGCTTGGCTCTTTCAAGACAGACATTGTTTCCTCTCTTTCATAGTTAATTTATTTGACTTCATTTGTGATGAGATATTATTTTGTATGAGTGGATATGCCTGGAAGTGATAATATTTATCAATCAATCATTTAGTTTATTTCGGATAATTGTATCCATAAACCAAACATAATAACAATGATGAAACCATCATCATAATCGTACAATACATCAAATAACTACATCCTAAAACCGCACAAAATCCAAAAATCCAAATACTTGTAATCAGGTATAATGTGCTAGAATAATTTCACATATTTTAGTCCCCCCATCGCAACCCCCAATAAGAAGCTCTCATTGCTGGCAAATGGTGCCTCAAGCCACTACCTCTAAAAATGCACAATAAAAACGATTTTCTTATAGCGTTATAAAAAGGATAAAATAATACCAGATGAATCAAAGTCTCAACTTCCCCACATAAGACACACCTGTTTAATTCTTCAATGGGACGTTTCCCCTTTTATTCGAAACTGCCCTAACTGGTAGGGCATTAAGTCTAGCTCTTGTAATGAAATCCTTTCTTAAAGCCCCGTGTTCACCGGACCATAGACCCTGATTGCGAAAGAGTGCGAGGAAGAGCCTTGCTGCAGCTTCTTGAATATGTGGGAGCTTTATGAGTTGGGATACAGGCGTGCCTAGATAGATGGAATTAGAATAGTTTAGACGCAAGAGGATGGTGGGCATGATTGTGGAGACGCTGTGGGGATAGGAGAGGTATAGGAAAATCTGCTTGTGGACGTGTAGGTGGAAGGTGGATGATCTGGAGACTGCATTGATGTGGCAGGAGAATGTAATGTCCAAGCTAATTGGGCATCCTAGGTTTTTGACTGAGGGGGATGCAAAGATGTGATAAGTTATTTATAACGTGCTTAATACCCAGAGGTTTCCAAGCGTGGACCCGGGGATCGAACCTGTGTTGTTCCGTGTCGTCTTGGTTCCAAGGCGAGCACGTTGCCCTTGAGTTATCCTCCCAAGACCATTGGGCATGGGCCCTAAGGCAGGCAGTCAAGGGGCAGGTTGGGGAAAGATCTGTTCTGCCACAGATTAGGATTTCAGTTTTCCCAGAGTTGGGGAGGAGGTGATTGCTTGTCATCCATAGGTCAATGTATGAGAGGCAATCTGCCAGATCTGGGATGGGTGAAAACAGGGATTTGGGAATCTTGGGGATGATCTGAGTGCCATCAGCCAATTGTGGGAGCAGAGGAGCACGCTGGAAGGGCGAGAGGTAGAGGTTGAAGAGGAGAGGATAAAGGGAGGCTGCCAGATAAGATGCAGTGGAGGCGGGCACCATAAATTACCACTTGGTAAAATAATTCTCCACTTTTTGTAGGCATTTCGATTTACAATAACTCCAGATTTCACATTCATAGCAACCGGTCGAGATTGCTTTACCCCCTACAAAGCATTAGCATATGCTCGACCAAACTATGCTTCCAGGTCTTTGCAAATCTAAAAATGCTGCCCACTATTTGCGGCATTTTGATTGTGTGCCTTGCAGTGTGGTCCAGCTAATTTAATCCATTGTTAAATCTTAGTCCAAGATAGTCAAAAGAAAAACAGGGTAAAAGCTGCTGACCATCTAAGACCACGGGCGGAAACTTGGCAGCACAGCGAAAAATGCACATTGCAAAGCATTTGGCCAGATTGACCTTCAAATGTCTAGCTTTCATGGAACATTCCTCCACCAAACCCTGCAAGGATATGCGAGTTCTGGCAAGGAGATGAGCATCAACAGCATAGCTGAGGATTGGCAATCTACTTGCGTCACAACGAGGAACGTCAGTTTGAGTAGCCTCTAAGTGGGATGCTAAAGCATTTACATAGAGGTTAAAAAGAATTGGAGCCAAAATTAACCCTGGCATACTCCTGATGTTTATTTTTTCACTATGTTTGCATTTTACTAAATTTTCAATGTTAACCCCAAATTTCCTAAGGGAAGAATTATGTTCATACTCACTAACTAAGTAATAACTTTAATCAAGTCGCTCTGTCCAGTCTGAACCTTGCAATTGGTAACCTCACACTAAACCTAATTCTAATCTTCATACTATACCTAATTTAAACAGTTTTAGGTAAAAGCATATGTGCTCAAACAATGTCAGTCCAATCTAATTACTTATAGCAAATGAAGGACTGCAATGAAATTCTCCATGGTCCCGTGGCCAGATTGATTTTTGCCAATCGCCGAGCAGCTTCAATTTACCTAAAAAGGTGCGGGATATATGATGTGGAAGAAGAATGTTTTGCTGTTCTATAAAGTAAATTTAATTGCAACCCTCTTACATTACAGGTAAGCAATTCATTTTAATTGTAATTTCGAGTATTACTGCCCACGGTGATGCGCATTTGTAAATGAGCCGAAAGTTTATTTTTCTAATGTGATGCTTATGTGCTTAAAATGAAAGATAAAGACCTTCTTTGTGTGGCATGTTGCTGATCACAAACTAAACTGCTTTAATTTGTTTCTTTCCACATAAGTCAACGAGTGGGGATGAGATTTTTGGACTTGAAGACTTTATTGCCATGGAAAATGAACTAGAGTAAGTATTCAATTAATTCCCAGTTCTACTTTTTCTGCTCTTTGCATGTTTGAAGGATGAGTGAATAATCATTTGTCTCTGCTACCTAAAGCCCACTAGCCTTGTTGAAATTGTATTTTATCCACCCCTGAATTAATCCACTTTAATCTTACTTTTAATTAGATATGGGCACATTATATTTTATTGTTAACCTCAGAAAACTAGTAGACATTGTGTTCAAATGGAAGGCCCTATTTCATAACTCCACCCAGGTTACTGACATCTACAGTATGTGACACAAAGGAGCCGTTGATGGGTGCCACCCCTATTATATGCTAAGACTGAACATTGGTGACAACATGGGTTTAGTGACACAGATTCTTTGAAGTCAACCTTCAGCCTCAAGTGGTTCTCGAGGTGAACATGGCTGTTTACATTTGTATTTAATATAGTCCTTAAATCAAGAGGTGTCCCAATTCATGTCTATAGTTTTATGTATGCTTGCACTATTCCTTTTTAGTTTTGGCTATTAGGTGGTGCTGAAAGCTTCGGGGATAGATACACATTGATAACCAACAATGCTGTTTTTAAATTTCCATTAATACCACTTATCTCAACCCCTAGGGCAGACACCATTTCATTAGTGCACCATACTTCACGTGAGCTCAATCTTGGACTAACCCCTATAATCAGTCCTCCTGACAGTCTCCCTCTTTTACCCTTCTTAGCCAGCAGGTGATACAAATGGAATCCTTCAAAATATACAGGTCAATCGAGCCAGGTCTCCTGCAGCATAAAAATGTCTGTGGCCAACAATATAGCCATGGATCCTTCCTTATTAAACAAATGTCTGTGCCCACGTGTATTCCAACTGATTATTTTGGTGGGTCAACACCCGTCAACATTATCCTGCAGGGTAGCCACAATCCCCGTTTCCCTCCCATGGGCATCCTGCTTAGTTTCAGAGGAGCCCAGTGCCCCCTGGAGGCTGAATATACTGGTTTTTGCTGGTTTTCCTTCCAGATTATCATTCATTATTTCCCCACGTATTAATAAGCTCAAACCCATTGCTTTCAAAACATCAACATTTGCACACATCAAGATACCACTGCCGGGCTACTAACTCGCAGCAACACCCAATTTCGGGGGACTATCCAGTTCAGGTAGATCAATTTCCAATATATCAGCAGACCTAATAGTAGATAGCCATGGCACCTTAGCCATCATACACATCAGGTTGGATCTATTCATCACCGGGCTCATCGCCGTAGTGTTCTTCTCTACTAATTTTACCATGCATCCGGGTCTGAGAAAAGCTTTAGGCTTATTCAATCGGTTTACTTTAAAATCTGCATTGGCCATTAATCCTCTCTCCACCTTCTCTATGGAGGGCCGAGATTTTTCTCCCAACAGTCCTTGAGCAAACCTAACCCGTGGGGGCAACCTTGTTTTAGAATTCCGTTCCCCCAAGGAAAACCCACTTGTAACTTTGTGTTTAATTTGAATACCCCATTTGGCAGAAAATTAGAAAACAGGTAACAGACCTATTGGTCCATTACTTTTGATCCCGGGTATGGTAGCTGACTATACCCTTCCTGGATGTGGCTGCGCCGAATTATTTAGGGGACCTCTTAATACCACACTTCTACTCGACCCATCTGCTAGTGTGTGGGTAACTTTTTTCCCTTTTTCTGGGATTGCTAATTTCTTAGCCACTACCATAGAAGTTTTTTCAAAATCTTCCTGATTCATTATCAACTGATTTTGATCATTCCATGGCCCAATCTGGTAATCCCTATCCGATTTTTCACCCAATTTTTCAACCACCAGAAATGTATCTCTGCCCATTAACGCGATTTCAGCACATAGGGCTTCTATTGCATCTTGCTCATTTTATGCTGTTATGTTAACTGAGTCATCAGTTCTCCAAGTGTCATCAAGGGAAATATGGCTCTCTCTCTCTACATACTTATTGGCACACCTGTATCTTTTTCATCCTCTACACTCGACGTTGCCACTTCCGCCATAGGTTTGTCCTTCATAGGGCAAGACTTTGTACTTTCTCCCTGGTGCACAGGTTCCATAGGACATATACCCATGGTCTTAATCACCACATCCAGTTGCATTTGAGTTTGGAGCTGATAAGATATCATATTGGAACACATCCTACATATATCATTCAGCCTTTCCGAAATTGATTTGTACTCCAAATTGTTATAGCTAGTTGCCAGAGGGAGAGGGACTTCCCATCCCTTTTCTTCCACACCCTGGAGTTCAGCCCCTCCATAATAGCGTCCATATCAGGCGTTAAGAGAAAGATTTCCCATTTTTCTTACCTCTTTCTCCTGGGGAATTATGCTCATCGGCTTTCGTTGCAAGGATTGAGATCCTTATTAGTATCTAAGAAAATGTCTTCAGCTCCCACCTCTGAAATGGTAATATTCTCCGAGATGTTCTCTAAGTCCATTTTAGAATTCTGGCCCGAGTGTAGGCCAGACATAGCTAGAACAGGCAGTTTTAACCCTCTAGCCTTAATTTCCTCTTTATCATGTCCACCGAAGTACCCCGGTATTGTGGTTTGTGCAGCCATGTTATCCATCTTCCCCCGTTTTTTTTTAATGTTGGGCCTTCGATTTCCGTTCCAACCCAAGGCTTGGCAGCCTTTTACCTTTTGGCAGTGTGTCACTCCTGAGACACACCCGTTTGGTGTTTCTTGTTTTCATTTTAGTCCGTGGTATAAACACCAATTTGTGGTACTAATCAGTATCATAGTACACTCACTTATCTCCTTCACTGTGGACTGGTATTCGGATGCAAATCCGTATTTATTAAAGTGTACTGGTCTCCCAGTTTTAATTAAAAAACAACGCCCTATATGAAAACCATTTTAAAATGTATCACATTGTATGCACAACGCACCCTTTTCTTCAGCTGTGCCGTCAACAATCCATATGTTCCATGAAATCACGTCAGTTTGGGGTAAAGAATAACCTTTAAATAACACAAAGCGGGCTCACACGTCAGTAGATTGCACAGCCAGCCAGTGCTCTCACCTTTTTCTTCGGACAGTAATTCAGAACTCTTCAGCAAGGCAAAGTTCATATATTGTTACTTGAACTTCCCAATCAGAAGTACAGTAAGGCCGCTTCCCCGCTGAACACCGCCAAACAGTGTGCACTTTGGCCTCACTTCCGTATATTAAGAGTCACTTGTTTATTTTTAAAACAAAATACATTGAAATATGTTACAGAACTTGAAACCTGTAGTAAATATTTTTGAAAGCATCAAACAAGTCAAATTACTTTTTATTAACATTGCCTTTTTATTAACATTAACATTGACATATGGGGGCCGCCTTTATGGAAGTAAAAATGGATGACAGAAATGGTTATCTTGCTCAGACAAAGCATTTGTTCTTGAAATACCTGGGACAGTCTAGTTTTCACAACATCGCTTATTGTGTTGATGGAGAGGCAGACCATCCCTTGACTTAATGGTAATGTTCCACTCTGTGTAATATTCTACACTCCTTCATTCAAACCACTGAGCACAAAGGTATACATGTTGGTCATCCCAGGGGTGGGGGCTCATCTAACCTGGACAAGGTCCCTCTGTGTGTTTTCATTGTCTCCCGCAGTGCTCCTTAGTAAAGATTTTCACAAACTGGCTTTACTCCAAACCCGATCTCCATGTGTTATTTTTCCCTGACACAAGTGAGGAATTCCCTTCTTAGATAGTAAGCTATTTGAGATTCCCCACTTACTCTTAAACCAACACTCATGAAAGTGAGAAGTTCAAGCAAGCAGGGAGTAAAAGAAACCTTTCATAACTATTTCAATTGATTGATCCTTTCTCATGATTTAAGTGGCATTACTACACTGCACTTACATGTATATTATTGCCACAAACTCTCTCTCCACATGTAGTGTTCCCCAGGGCTCTACCCTCTCACCCTTGCTCTTCAATGTCTACTTGGCTCCTTTGGCCCACCTGATCTTTACCTTATCCTCTAACGTTCAGTATTATGCGGATGCCGCTCAGCTCTCCTTCAGGCTCCCGTCAGCCTTCTCTTCTATCTTGCTCATTCCTGTCTGTCTATCCGCGATCCAGGATTGGTGTGCCTCCAACGATCTCTGCCTTAATGCCAGCAAGGTGGAGATCCTTCTCATTGGGCCCCTGCTCCCGTTTCCCCTCTCTCAGGCCCTCTTCTTTTGCCTTCCTGTGAGGAACAAAACCTTGGGGTTATCTTCGACTCCACTCTCTCCTTCTCTCCTCACATCTTAGACCTTGCCAAGAAGGCCCACTACGCGCTACCCTTTCTATCATATCCACTTCTCCTTTACCCTTCACCCCACAGTAACCTCCCATCAGGTCAGGACCCCCCCTGGCCACCAGTCCCATTTACCTCTACTCCCACCTACCCCAAAAACCCACATCATGTCTTTCTTGGCCTGGCAGTGGAAAATGAAGGGTAATGCTTCCTCCTCATCTGCGAGGGCTGAGCAGCGAGACCCCCAGTCTTTGTTCCTTCTCACATGGTGTGCACTCAGCAATGCCACCCTGAACACTGTGTTTACTCCCAGCAGGCCCCGGAGGAGGTGCTTGTGGACCTGTCATGTTGTTGTAAAAGACAGGAGCCCATTCCAGAATATTGAAGCAGGAATTAGGACATTTTGTTCTTACAAAATGGCATTTCGAAGCACAGCATTTTATTTTATTGTTGCATTTTTGCAGAACATTTTAATTGAGTTGAGTGCACGAGGGAGTTCTAGCATGCAGACGAGAGAGCCATGATGGGATCAGGGGGAGTGGGATCAGGAGGCAGACAGTGCAGAATGAGGGGATTCTAGCCTCCTGGTATCGTTCCTGGTGGAGCTTGGCAGGGAGGAGGGGCCCTTTGCTCCCCTGCCATGCCCCTGTACATCATTGCCTGGTACATATAGTTCATATACTGGTTGTGATATGCAATTGTCCATCATGACATTTTGTTTGATGTGTTTACTTTGATTTGCTATTGAATTTCACAAATGTGTTCAATAATGTGGCCTGATATTTTCAAAGAAAGGTGTGTGTGTGTACTTGACAGGTCCTCAAACATGTGTGCCCATTTATTAAACCATGTGTGAGGCTTTTTTTAAATAGCTTATATCGTGAACTCAATCAATTCTAAAGGCACCTGATTTTGTCAGGTAACGGACAGTGTGATTAAAGGATTTGCCCAGGATTACACAATTTGGTTAAGTGGTAAAGCCAGAATTTGAACCGAGCTTGAAATGCAGATGCTCGACCATGCATATTCCAAGCACAGGTTGGTACAAATATGTGTTGAAGTTTGGTTTTGATTACCTAAAATAATACTCAATTATATACAATTACTTTAAAAAACCACATGATAAACTAACCTGACAATGTGAACTCATTTTTTTAAATGTGTTGCTGAACAAGTAAGGGAGTCATTCAGTTTTGAATCCTAAATTACACAGAGGGGACCACTCCTGTTTGCAGTTTTTGCAAAATGGCCCCTCCATGCGATTTAAATTGTTTCCATCAAGTACTGGTAAAGTAAAGTATAAAACACAAGTAAATATCACCTCTGATCTTCACTTTTCCATTACATGTCAAGAAAAGTGTAAATTCTTCCCCCGATTAACCATTGGGGGAGCCATCCATATGAATTCTTTTTGAATCTGCCTGCTTTTACCAGGGTGTAAAACTCAGGTGTATTCCATAGGAGTCCATTGGTTTTCTACCAACATAAAATGTCATGCTGGTGCAAAACCAATTGGATTTGGTAGGGGGACCTGCAAGAGCAGGCAAACCTGTTAAGTCCAAACTGTTCCCCATCTTCACCTGACAAATCATACAAAATGCTACAGTGCATAAAAAGTGGTGATAAATGCATCTAGTACCACTTTTTTCCATTCTGAGTGACTTGGAAAATGACCTCATATGATTGCAGCTTTATTTTCCTCATCCTGAATGGAATCCTATAAGCTGCAGCATAGAAAATAATGATAACTTACAAAAAATGTCATAAGAGACAAAGTGAAATGAAATGCATGACAAGGTTATTGTTTCACACGGCTTGTTCTGAATCCCCTTAATTTCGAATCACCCAACAATCACACTGTATACAATTTAAAGAAAAAACTGCCAAACAATGTTAACTGCATGTTACCCTTTCCCATCTATAATCACTTCCTGTTGTAAATAATCTGGCTCTGAGACACCTTAAAAAGATAAACCCTCACTGGGAGGGCATGTGCGGACCTGGCTGTTTGTGTTTGAAGGGAGAGAGGCAGATCAGGGGGAAAAGGGGCATGGGCATTTGCCCGTTGTCCAAGTGTTAAATCCACCTTTAAATGCTCTCTCTAGGAATCATTTAAATACTGCTTTTTAGTTTTAAAAGATGTACACATTCATACTTTGCCCGTGATATTAAAGAAAACTCTCTTCTCTTGTGTTATTTTCTAGGTGTTGATGATTAATCTTCTGAGATGCAAATCTTTATGTGGGGGAGAGGGGGAGACAATCCTTCCAACCTGCTCCCCTCCCCATCACTGGTGGGGTCCCACAACAAATAGCAAATCATTTCAATTTCCAGCACTGCCTAAACACTGAGCACCCAGGATTTACATCATACCTTCCAGACAAGACCCACAATGCACATGATGTATTCTGTTTTTTTCATGCAAACTCTATTAAGTTACTCAAACAGTATGAGGTTATCATTTCAGTTCTTATGAGATTGAATCATGAAAAGTTCTGGCTGTTCAGGCTAGGATTCTAACGCAGACAAAGATACATTTAATTTAGGTTGGAACTCGACTGGCAAGTACTCATGAGGAGATGATCTGAAAGTGGTCCACTCAGTGAGGTGTAGCTTAATTCCCTAGGTATAGCAAAGGAAGCACCCACATCTGGGCATATATACTTTCACTTCGGGGGACAAACTGAAACCAACATGCACTGGCAAAGCCAACAGCTTTGGCTTTTGATTTGGCATGGCTAGGCTTTTGCCAGGCACTGCCATACGGGTATCACCTGGCCATAAGATGGGAACAGTGTGAGTACCTGGGCATATGATGTCATTGCCTGGCAAATATCTATCTAATACCTATACACAAGCCAAAACGGCTGGCTTTGTGATTGCCTGTTTTGGACAGGACTCCCATGCAAGGAACAGAGGCATTGACACAGATATTGCTTATAAAATCAGCTAGCTGAAGACACACACACACATTTATATCACACCAGGAACTCATTTACAGAGGTAATTAAGTAATTGAACACTCAGAAAACGCTTAGATATAACACAGTCTGGTCCTATACAGCACATAGATAGATGTTACTTTGTGATAGAGCTTGCTCAACGAGTTCCCAAAGGGTACATTTTGGCGGTGATGGGCAGGTAGTTGGTAGTAATGCCATAGGCATTCCCCTAGCCATGGCTACTCATTGGGTTGGTAAATGACCAAACACGCCTGTAGGATGTGTGTTTCCCCTCACATCCTGTCTCCATCCTATCTGTGTTCCACTGCAAGAGTTCTGGCTTACACCTAGTAGGCAAAACTACAATAGGATGGCTGTAAGTCTCCGAATCAATCATAACCCCTGGCATTGCTCTGCCTTCCATACCATTGTCTGCAAATCAGCGTCGGCCATGCCACTAATGTGAGCATCCCTGCCTAAACTGCCTAAACTGTTAGATTGCTAGACTACAAGGCTTAAAAAACCCTGTGGTTGCTTGTGTTCCAGTGCAGAAGGTACATGGCCTAGCAGTTGAGACGCAACTGCATCTTTTGGTAGCAGAACCAAGAGTCATTTGCTAATGGCGTGTTCCCTTCTGTAATGGCACAGACATACTAAAGGTGATACATACTGATACATACTAAAGGACATACTGTGGCTAACATACTGTTGGCGCACCTCACAGTACCTCTACAAAACGGGCTCCGACACCCAACCTCTCCCTCCCACCACCCTCGCCTTACCTACCCACCCTGGAATGGATAGGCACACCCACCCTTCCAACATATCTGGTAGCAGCCAGATCTTCCCCATTCCCCACTCCCCCCCCCCAGAAACATCCCTCCCTAGCACAAAGACTTAAAAACCAAACCGGTCCCCCCAACCCCATCAGTGCCTAATCATACCTCTAACACCTTGATCACCTCCTCACGTTCGCCACCCACCCTTGCTGAATACCCCATGATGCTCTCAAACCCCTGGGTAGGAATCTTACACCTACATAGATTCAGCGCCAGACTACCCAACCTAGATGCCATTTATTCTGTCTGCATAGGCACCGCCAGACTTCAGCGTCTCAGATCCTGAGTAAAGATACCCAAACCCCAGCGACACCCTGTCTGCGCACACACTCCCAAACAACCTCCCCCCATGCACCAAATGCTCCTGCCACATCCAAACTTCTGGCAAGTGCCCTCATAAACGCGCGATCCATCAGTGCTCACGCACTAGACATTCACAACCTCCTACTTAAAAATGACCTAGACATGCATGCCATTGCTGAAACCTGGCGGCACAAGGCATCCGGCCCCAGCCTACCTCTCGCCCTCCCCTTAGGATATCCCATCCTCTGTTCTAACAGAGATGGATGTCAAGGTGGACGAGTTGCCATCATCTCCAAAACTTCCCTTCCAATCAGAATACTTCCCCTCACTCCCCCAGCAGGGCATGAAATCCTAATTGCCAAACATGAGTCGGACCCGCAAACCACCATCAACCTTATGCTCATCTGTCACCAACCCAACTGCATCTGCCCCCCTGACACCAACCTACCCCTCCTCATTGCCCCCTCCTAAAGTCCACATCCAAATTCCTGTTACTGGGTGACTTTAACCTCGGGTTCAATGATCCCACAGGTCAGAAGGCCTCCGCCCTCTCCACCACTCTCCATGAGATGAACTTCATGTAGCCCATCCGCACCCCTACCCATGCCAAAGGCCAGACCCTTGATTGGATCCTCCCCCTCGATATCCCCACTCAAATTTCCTCTATCGACCCAGTACCCTGGAAAGATCACTTTGTGATTCTCTTCTTTTTGTCCCTTGCACCCCCGCAATCAAAATTAATTATATCCTAGCTCCCATCACTGCAAGACATACCAAAAAGCTAACCAAAGAAATACTTGAGCCAACCATCCGGGCCTCCCTTGACTCCTATCCTGATAACAACAACCCCAAAGCCATTCTCACGGCCTACAACTCCTCACTACTGTGTGCCCCGGATCTTTACACCCCCTTCAAAACAACGAACTGCAAAAAAGACCATCACCACAATTGGTTCAAGTAGGAGCTTACTACCCTCCATGAAACAAAACGCGCCAAAGAACACATTTGAAGAAGAACTCCCTCCCCTGCCAACAAAGATGCCTTCAGCATCAGTGCTATCGCCTACAAAACAGTGATCATTAACACTAAAGCTAACATTTACAACTCCCACATAGCTGAGGCTAGCTCTGATACTAGAGTGCTTTTCAAAATCCTCAAAGAACTCAAATCCCCAGAACTACCAATCACAACATTTCCCAAAGACAAAACCTGGTGCACCCTATTACAATTCACCATAGTGAACAAAATCCTGACCCTTCGAGACAAAGCTATTCTCAAGAAATCGCATCTCACCTACACCAAGTCTGATATCCCCACACACACCACAGCCACCCCTTGCCCTTTCTAATCCCCCCCAGTATCTCCGGCGACATGCTCTCCACCATCCAACGTCTCAAAACCTCCAACTGCACAGACAAAATCTGTCCTGCCCACATCATCAAACTCTGTGTGGTAACCCCTCGTCCCAACCATTGCCAAATGGATGAACGCCTCTTTCAGCTCCTGCACCATGCCCAGTACCTTAAACGAAGCTTGGGTCACACCACTGCTAAAAAAAAAAAAATCCCTTGACCCCACCTTGCCCACCAACAACCGCCTACCATGACAGTACCATTCCTATTGAAAATTCTTGACTGCACTGCCTACTTACAACTCCAAACCCACCTAGAAACCAACAACATTCTCGGCATGCGTCAGTTTGGATTCAGACCCAGACGTAGCACCGAATCCACCCTCCTCGAACTAAAGATCCAACTCGATCACATCTGTGATAGCAGTAACCTTGCTATCCTCCTGCTACTAGACCTATCAGTGGCGTTCGACCTGGTCGACCACGACATCCGCTGCCACCGCCTCTCTACCGCCTTAAACCTCTCCCCCGAAGCAGCTTCTTGTTTTAAGTCCTTCCTTAGCAAGCGATCGTCTAGGGTCTTCTACGAAGCAGAAGACGATGATCCCCATCCCAGTTTCCTACGGGGTACCACAAGGATCTTGACTCACCCCCACGCTGTACAACATGTACACCAAGCCGCTCTTCGACCTCTTGGATAACCTCAACATACCCTATACTAACTTTGCTGACGACACACAGATCCACCTCAAACTCATGGGCTTCCATGAGATTTACTCTGTGAACATTAACCATATCCACAACATTATTCAGGTCTGGATGGCTAACCACCATCTCTGCCTGAATGATGATAAAACAGAACTACTCATTGATGGCTCTCCACACTGTCTCAAACACCTTGACCCTGCCTTCTCCACCTTTCTCATCGTTGGGTATAGCATTCCGGTATCTCGCCATGTCAAAACCCTGGGGTCTGCCTTGATGCTGAACTCAACAAGCACTATACCTCTTCTGTGGCATACTCAACCAAATTCATTAACCTCTCTAGACAGTGCCTCAGCCCTAACAACTGCCATACTCTAGCCAGAGCCATCATCAGCAGTAAACTAGGTTATTGCAATGCCATCCTCACAGGGACCTTAGCAAAAACCTAAAAAAGTTACAGCTTACCCAAAACAATGCCCTGAGAGCAGTGTGAGGCCTAAACGATCAAACCACATCCCCACTATGAAACGCAAAGCAAACTGGCTCCCTATCAAGTCTCGGTTTGAATTTAAAATCCTGTCCATTACGCATTGATGCATCCACAACACCGCCCCTCACTACCTCACTCACTGCATCACCTGAAAGTCCAACTCATGCAACCTGCGTTCCTCCTCCTCCACCTTTCTGACCACCTCTAGATACATCAGAAAAAGAGCAGGTGAAACAAGCTTCACTGTCATTGTGCCCACTTTGTTGAATGACCTCCCGCCCTCTATCAGAAATGAACCCTCCTACCTGACCTTTCGCAAACAAATCAAAATTGTCCTCTTCAATAAATTATTTGAAAATAATTTATGGCATGGAATGCTGTGCAGAGCAATGATAGTGGTAATGTTTAATTGTTACTATCAACTTTATTCTTTTCCCTTATACTTAAGTTGTTAATGCAGAAGAATATATATTTCAAATGTAATTTGTAAGGACCCTGTGACGAATCTTTGAATAACTTCAACACTCCAAATGGGAAAAACCTCGGGGTCATCTTCGACTCCACACTCTCCTTCTCTCCTCATATTACTGACGTCTCTAAGAAGTCTCACTACCAGCTGCACCTCCTCAGAGGTATTCTTCCCTTCCTCTCCTTCCCCCAGAAGCTCACGGTCTCCAGAGCCCTGGTTCTCTCTAAGCTGGACTACTGTAACAGCCTCTATCTTAATCTGCCTGCCTCTACTCTCCGCCCTCTGCAATTCATCCAGAACAGGACTGCAAGACTTGTCCTTGGCCTCAAGCCCAGGGACCGTATCTCTCCAGGACTGAAATCTCTACACTGGCTCCCTGTGGCTGCGAGGATTAAGTTCAAAACCCTCTGCATTGTCCACAAGGCCTTCTGGGGCCTGGGGCCTAAATACCGTCAACTCTCTCTTCCTAAATATCTTCCTTCCCGAGCCCTTCGCTCATCTGTCTCCAACTCCCTCAGGGTCAGCCGCTTCTCGAAGCAACGAGCTGGGGGTAGATCTCTCTCTGCGGCACGGGCCTCCCTCTGGAACAGCCTTCCTGCCTCCCTGAAACTTGAGGAGAACCATCTTCGGTTCCGGAAGCACCTCAAGACCTTCCTCTTTGCTTCTGCTTTCTCTCTCCCTCTTCCCTGCTAATTCTTCACTGAAACTGCACCTGGGCCACTCTCACCGACCTCGGTCCTTGGCCCAGCCACTCTCCACTTGCACTGCCTCCCTGGCAACCCCAGCACTGCGGGACTGTCTCTGCATCCCTTACAGCCCCCCCTTACAGCCCCCCCTCCCAGCACTTGTCTGCACCTACCTTGCACTTGCCACCAGCTGGCCCTATTTATTATTTATTTTTTATTCTACTTACCCTGTTCAGCACTTCCCCCTCTCCCCTTCCACTTTTCCCTTCCCCCTACCCCTGCACTTGCGCGATCTGAATGACACCTGGCCTAGTAGGATCGTTGTCTGTCTTCCCCCCTGTTCCCCCCTCCCTGCCTCGTCGCGCCTTGAAACACTTGTGTATAGGTGCGTTACAAATGCCATATCATATATCATAAAGCCCTTCTCTGTAAGGCTAGGGTGGTGCGACCACTAACCAATATTCCGCCTAGGTGTGGTAACATACAGGACGTCCTTCAAGAGGAGGACTCCCCTCTTGGGGATGAGGACATATATTATGGCCCACAACCACCTTATTCCCTTAATAACCTCATCATCCATCATACCAGTACACCACCAGATACGCCTTACTGCACTCAGATGCTATTTTGTAACTTGGTATCCTCCAGTAGTACTAGAACATCTAAGCCCTGAGCTGAGGAGGCACAGAGATCGCCTCGGTAAAACTGACAAAAGACTCTTGTAATTCTCAAAAGAGGAAATCCCCTATATACATTGAAGGAGGACTTACCATGTTGTCAAACCCAGCCAGGAGAGGCAACAGGTGCAGAAACGAGCAGGAGTTTGAAACGCTGTGGGTAGACCAGAGTTGGAGAAGAGTGGAGGACCCCAACGAAGCGTGGTAGACGTTCTCTGTGGGTCCAGCTGATGTAGACCCGAACTCGAAGCAGGAGAGAAGAGCCGAGCAGCATAAAAGACTGCAGAGCTGTGGAAACCAGAGAGAGGAGCCTGGTGCATTGGAGAGAGGAATCCCAGTCCCAGGAAGTCCACGTGGCCTACCAATATCCCTCAGATGGTAACAAGAGGTGCAAGAGACCTGGAACGGACAGAGGGGTGGAAGATAGATGGGCCGCGGACCCTAACACTTGTATGCTCAGCATCCAAAGACGGTTTCCTCATCACAGTGGTGATAATAAGCCAACTGATCACCAGAGATGGATCAAAGACCCCAACCAGTACAAAACCAAGCATCCGAGGAAAGCTTCCTCATCACAGTGGTGAAAATAATCCCGCTGGCCACCAGAGAAAGGTGAAGGCACGCCCCTAAATGCTCACACCACAAAAAATACAATCTGCTAGGGAAAAAGGCCCAAGAAACTCTTGCAAGAATGACATGTTTTAGGTGTGTCAGCACAGAACTCTGCTGTCATAGAACGTTCTGCTGAAAAAGGTTGCAAGCAGAAGCTTAAAAGGAGACACAGCATCATAGATGACATTATTACATATAGTGTAAACTGGCGTTGCTGATTGGTGAGACCCTATACATGGTCGGCCTGCTCCATAGGTGATGCCCGGCCATTAGTCCCAGCCTAGTCCGTCTGTCTCATCACGTGTTGTCTGCTGGGCTCATCATCTCCAGGGAACCAAAGCCAAAGAAGCAATTAGTTACATTCATAAATAGTGCTACTGTAGCATTATAGAGTGCACCTGGCATGGCACCTGGCATGCTAAAAAACGAGCACAGGGGGATTCTTGAGGCCACCCTAACCCATACATACATTTCGCCCATCCTGATCACGTCTCTCGGCTTCCAAGTCTTCCACCCTTGCTTCTGAACTATAATTTATGCCATCCTGTACCTTGCATTACAAATCATGCCATTGTAGAATAAAGGTGGGACAACCATGCTCTTAGATCTTTTAAGGTTGATTGGTTTATGGTTGTTGGTCTGGGGTCATTTGGTCCCTCGGAATCCAGTGGTCTTACAACTGGGGCAATTGCAGGGGCTATAACTCGTAATTGGCTGTGTGGGGGTTATAGGCCTGCTTTGGCCTGTTAGTGATAACACATACACCAAGGCGCACAGTGCTGTCATGTGGCCTTGCAGGGCACATACTTTCTTAGAACAGACATATTGGCAACAATTTTAGAACAAAGGAGGGTTTCTGTGGAAGTTAGCAGCATGGGCCTCTCTCATCAGTGAGCGCTTGGGCCTATTCAGATTTACTCTTCAGTCTTGCGGCCTGTGTCTAACACACTAAATACTGCATGGTCATGCGTGCCCTATACTTCCACCATAGCTACAAAATGGTGTCTGCTTATATGCACGCACTATGTTTAAATGTCTGAATGGCATATACTATTATGGTCATGTGGGGGCCTTAAGGACACCCGTTACCCCCTGGGCTATTAGCAGTCTCTCAGTGGGGCTGACCTCACCCTGAAGCGCCTAGGGGGGTGGGCTAGGTTTGCTCTCTTCCCATGATTCCCCCCTTTAATTACTTCTACAGAAACAAACCCCCCTCCCAAGCATACGCTCATTTTCACTTCTTGCTGCTGCCTCACATGGTGGGGTTCCCTTTTGTGGTATTGAAGCCCTGCACACAGACCGTAAGCTTTCCCCTGATTGTGTATATTCTTGAGGAGTACAGGTCAAATAAATGCATCCCCATCGCATGCCAGATCTACCCATACTCCCTCATAGTTTTCAGGGTCAGGGGGTGGGACAATGGTGGTATGATATAAGAGTTTACTTTGTTTCCGTAGGCGATGGGGATCATGTGAGGGATGGCATGGTCAGTTTGTATTTCTGTATCTTTTGTATTGCGAGGTACATTGGAAACCCCAACTGACACCATCATCATTGCGCTACTAGGTACTGCTTTGGCACAACAGCAGAGTCACATTTGACAGGTTCAGAAGATGAGCAAGATGAACATGATGGCAGGTACCAGCATGTTCACAATGGTGCCTAGCGAGGACGGGGCCCAATCAAATGCAATTTCAAACCAGTCATTTCTTTGTGTTCCTCCTTCTTCATGTATGGTTGCAATTATGTGGAATATTGACCCATTCTCCGCATCACCGGGAACCTCGAATGTGCAACATGAATCCCCAATCTTTTGGCACATGCCTCCTTCCATTGCCGTCTACATATAGAGGACATACCTGCATTGTTCTGCATTGTCATCAATCTTAAGGCACTTAGCTCGACCCTTATGACGTTGAAAGCGTGTTCGGTGTCATTTGCCAACTGGACTAGCTCCAAACGTACAATTTGCATCCGTTTTGTGTTGGCCGCAGCTTGTACGCCAGGTAACAATAGGGAGGCGAAGAAAGTTTCTGCTGAGCTGAAGAGTCGATATTCATCAGGAATTTCAACAAGATACGCACCTGAGTCACCAGATAGGTAGTTTGATCTTTTCTTCCTCCACAACTTCTGATACTGAGGGGTAGGATGTGAAACTCTGGTGGTGGTAATGGATTTTGTTCTTCGAATACGGGAGAAAGGGTTGTGCCATATCAGTATTAGCCCGCATTGCAAGTGTTCTTCTAGTATTACTAATAGGGCTGAGGGCAGCGTTGCCAGGGAACAATAGCCCCTCAATGATAACAGGAGGTGCAAGAAAGGGTGTTGGCCGCAGTCCCATCCACCACAGTTGCAGTGCCCTTCTTTAGGTCTGGGATCAGGAGGGTCCTGTTGCATCGTTCGTTAGAACCAATAAAGATAGTTCCTTCAGTGTGGAAGCAAACTTCATATGTTTCTTCTCGGTGCACCTTTTTTTTTTTTTAAATGTGTTTTTATTTTATCTCAACCAAACAACATTACAACGAAACATAAATAAAACACTTCAAACAACAAAACCAAACGAACAAAAAGTAAGGCACTGCAATCCCCATCCCTCCCCCCTATGAGCCTGTAGAGTGTTCACCATCAGTGTCCGTTCCGTGCGGTGGGGCCTCATCGCTCTCAAGTCCAGCCGAGGCCGATCCCGCACAAAACAATTCAGCTAACAACAACTTCCATGCCATGAGAGAGCCTATTTCTTCCCCATCGCCTGCCATACTGCCATCTTGCCACGCTGTCGTTTCCGCATCCGCCCATTTTTGGAGATCCCGCCACCAGACCTCCACTCGCGGCTTGTGACATTTCTTCCACTCCATGGCTATCCTACTTTGACAAGCACATAGGCCAGATCTTTAAGTTTATCAACATGTCGAAGCTTACGCGCCCTGGGATACCCTCCCAGCAGACAAGCCCACGCCGAATCCACCTTAAGTGTAATACCCCTTCCTGCCAGCCTCTGCGCCACTTCACCCCAATAAGTTGCGATCACCGGGCACGCCCAGAACATATGTATCATGTCCGCATTCTCTTCGTTACACTTGGGGCACGCCTGGCGACCACCACCCAGGAATTTGGAAATTCTGTGGGGGGTCATATATGCCCTGTGCGTAATATAGAGCTGTATCTGCTTGAACCTGGCGTTCCTCGATACCTTTTTATGGTACCCCAGGGGGCGCTCCCACATCCCATCCGACATCGGAGCCCCCACCTCTGCATCCCACTCCAGTCTCAGATACCCTAAATCCTTCCCAACCTTTGTCATCAACATCTCGTACAACCTAGAGACCTCGTGTCCGCCCTCTGATGCGTCATACATCGTCTCTAGCGTGGCATCCGGTTCATCGGCCAAAGTAGTTTCGTGCCACGTGCTCCGGACCTCCCGGGCCACCCTGTGATATGTTACATATTGACCCCTGTGTAGTCCCGACCCTGCCTCCAGTTCATCGAACTCCATCAGGGTCCCCTCCTGCCAGATGTCGCCCATTGTGATCAATCCCACTGACTCCCAATACGTCCGGATAATAGTTCTCAGCTGCCCGTCCTCCTTTGCCAGGGCGATAAGAGGGAACTGCGGCATACACGGCGCGGGGTCACCCATCATCCGACAGGCTCGCCGCCATATGTTCCTGCCAAGGGCCAGCATCTTAGGACGCTCTCTCATCCATGAGCCAGTCACCCAAATCACCTCCCGCAGATAGAAGGGGGAACAGTCTTCCCCTAGCAGCCTATGTTCGGGGGTCTCTTCATCTGAAAGCCACCTGGCCACATATTGCAGTTGCGCCGCGATATAATAGGCCTCAAAGTTCGGCAGCTTCACGCCACCTTTCTCGTAAGAGTTCTGCAGTTTCCATAATGCGACCCTGTTGCGCGTGCCGTGCCACAGGAAATTCCTACACACGCTATGCAACCTGGCGAAAAACTTCCTAGGTATCATATGCGGGATGTTATTAAAATAATGCAGGAGCCTGGGCAACACCACCATTTTAAGCATAGCTCCGCGACCCATCATTGCTAAAGGCAATCTTTCCCAGAACCTCATGCACCTCTCAATCTTTCCCACAGCTAGTTCAGTATTATACTTGTGTTCTTCCTCGGTCGTGTGATACACGTCAATGCCCAAGTACCGGAAGGAGCTCGTTGCCCACGGAATCCGCAGCACCGGCAACCTCTCCGCCGGTATCCCCACATAACTGCCCAGTGGGAATAATACGGATTTCTGAGGGTTAACCGCTATGCCGGACAACCAGGCGTACCTCTCCAATACCTCCAAGATATACTGCAAGTTCTCTTCCGGGTGTTTCAGGTATAACAGCATATCGTCTGCATACAGGGATATAAGATGGCACTCTCCTCCCACCTCTATACCCACCGGGTCATACTGCTGCCGGAGGTAAATTGCTAAGGGTTCGAGGGCCAGTATGTACAACATTGGGGACCAAGGACATCCCTGCCTGGTACCTCTGCCTAACTGCCATCTGTCTGACACTACTGCACCCGTACGGACCCTAGCCAAAGGCGCACTATATAATAGCTCGGCCCACCTCATGTAGCATGGTCCCAGTCCGAACCGCCCCAAGGCCGCCAGGAGCCATGGCCATCGGACGGAGTCGAACGCTTTAACCGCGTCCAGCGCCACTATTGCCATTTCGCTGTCGTCACTGCCCCCCTTTTCCACCACCCTGTGAAGGCGCCTGTGATTGTGGGTAATATTCCTGTTCGGGACATAGCCCGTCTGGTCAGGATGGATCAGCTTGCCTATTACCCTCCGCATTCTGGCCGCCAGGACAGCTGTTAGGATCTTGCTGTCCTGGTTCAGCATCGACAGGGGTCGGTAGGAGCCACAATCATGTCCCGGTTTATTGGGTTTGGGGAGCGGTACTATAATCGCCTCCCTGAGTGATTCCGGCAACCGCCCCACCTCGAACGCTTCATGAAACATCTCCAGCATGGGCGGGAGCACCTCCTCCCCATATGCTTTATAAAATTCACTGGGGAACCCATCCGCTCCTGGGGCCTTGCAAGTGGGTAGCTGCCGCACAATCTCCTGCAGCTCCTCCAGAGTGATCGGAGCATCCATCTCCTCTCGCTCTTCGTCACTTATCTTGGGCAGGCCTATGTCTTCAAGTGCTACCTCTATATCCTCCCGGCTTCCCCCCTCTCGATCCTCATATAATGCTTGATAATATTCTGCGAATGCTCCATTCACCCCTTCCTGGGTGTTCTGCTCCACTCCCTTTTCAGTGATAACTGACCGGATCGGGGATCTTGGGGTCTCGCTCTTATACAGCCAAGCAAGAAGTCTGCCCGTCTTGTCTCCCCCGGCATGCAACCTCTCAATGTACTTCTTGTAATTCAGGTTACAAAGCCTGTCCCAATGTTCTGCGCACCTCTGTTGCAGTTTAATGACCTCCTCCATGTCCGTCCCCCCCTCCCCCAGCTCTCTCTCCAACTCAGTCTCGGCTCTACGCAGATCTGCCAGGACTCCTCCCATTAGTCCTTTGGATTTAGCCATGGCAACCCCCCTCATTACAACCTTAAAGGCCTCCCACAAGGTACCTGCCGACTTGACGCTGCCTGTGTTCGTTTCAAAATAAGCAACAATCTCCTCCCTCACTTCTTCCCTGAAGACTGGATCCCTGAGCGCTTCCGCCCTGAGGCGCCATGTTGGAATACGCGCACGTGGGGGACAAAGCTGCCAACGCATGACCAGGGGCGAATGGTCCGAAAGGACTCTCGCCCTGTAGTCTATCTGGTCACACTCCGCGACTATGTCCGGAGTGGCGAAAAAGTAATCTAGCCTTGTGTGTAACTGGTGCGGGGCCGAGTAATGTGAATATTGCCTCACGCCAGGGTGTCTCGTCCTCCACACATCTGCCAGGCCGAGGTCTACCAGCAGCGCCTGCAGTACCCTAGCCGCCGGGCTGGGCCTGTCCACCCTGTCGTCTGACCTGTCCTCCTTGGGGTCTAGTACACAATTAAAGTCCCCTCCCCAAATCACAGGACCCCCCATCCCCTCACCCAGTCTAGTGGTCAGTGTCCTAAAGTATGTCGCCGTGTCACGGTTGGGGGCATAGGTATTTATAACGCACACTACTTTATTTTCCACGAGCCCCCTTACCATGACCAGCCTCCCATCAGCCTCCACAACCTCCCCAAGTAGCTTAAACGGGACATGTGGTGCAACCCAAATCAGCACACCTCTAGCATAGGCAGAATATGTGGATCCAACTACAGTCCCTCTCCACTTTCTCCCCACCAGTTCCAACTTATCCCGTGTCAGGTGTGTCTCCTGTAACAGGGCGATGTCTATCCTTTGTCTTTTTAGGTACAACATGACCTTGTTACGCTTAAGATAGCTGTTAAGACCTCTAACGTTCCACGTTAGTATCCTAAGGTCCCCCATGACGCACCCATAGCTCCCATCCCTCTCCCAGGACCACTCGCCTCCCCCCTACCGCAAGGGCCCCCATCACCAGTTTCTTTCCCAGGCTCATATAAAAACTAACCCACCCCACCCCCCTAACCCCCTTAACCCAACCAACTGCCCAGCTCCATCCCTGGATCTCAGGCATCCCTGTGTTCGGTTCTCTCTGGAACCCAAGTAGAGAACCCGACAGGGTGTCACCCCACACACAGTGACTAAACTAAACTCAAACTGGGGTACAAGGACCAGCCCTCGGAGGCTCCCCTCCCGCACTTACGTATCCGCGCACACGGACCATGTTTCAAAGTCCTAACGCATACACTACCAAACAGAGTCATCCCGACTATATTCCAGTCCCAATGTTCATAGCCCAACCGGGCCCGCAGCATCACCTATCTCTTCCCGTTCCATCCGCCGTCCGCTCATCTGGCTCCTGAGGACAGTTTTGTGCATCGAGCCATTCCATGGCCTCCTCCGGAGTGTCAAAGAACAGCATCTTAGTCTTGAAGAAAACCTTCAATCTGGCCGGGTAAAGCAGCATATACTTGTACCCTGCTGCCCGCAATCGCCTCTTGACCGCCCCAAAGTTCATGCGACTGCGCTGCACTTGCAAGGTGTAATCGGGGTAAGAAGTAATGGTCGCCTCTCCTCGCCGTATGGTGCCCCCCTTACGAAAGTGCTCAAGGATCCTTTCCCGATCCCGATAATTGAGGATCTTGGCGATCACAGGCCTAGGTGGGTTCCCCGGCGGTGGTCTTCTACTCAAGGCCCTGTGCGCCCTCTCCACCGCAAACCCCTGCGACAGGGCTCCCCCAGTGATCTCCTGCAGCAGCAAGTTCTCAACAAACTCCGTGGGATTCTGGCCTTCAGCCCCCTCCGGCAGGCCCACGATGCGAACGTTGTTTCTCCGGGCACGTCCTTCCGCCTCTTCAGCCCTACTTTCCAAGTTGCCCACCCGCTGCACCAGGGCATGGATATCGCGCTTATGTGCAGTGCAGTCCGCTACAGTAGGGCTCATCTCCTTTTCCAAAGTTTCCGTGCGCTCAGCCAGGGCTCGCACATCCTGCCTCAGGAGGTTCACGTCCTCCTGCACCGCTCCAACCTGTAGTTCCAACGCGGTTTTCAATTCGACCACAGCAAGTTGGAGCCTGGTCTCCCACGTCGCCTTCAGATCCGCGATCGCAGCGAGAACCTCCTGGTTCGCACCACCGGCGGCCATCTCCTTGGTCTGAGCCTTATCCTTGCACCTGGCACCCTCCAGGCCAGGCGACGTCTTGGCGTATTCGTCGAGCGTGGGCTGTTTATTCTTCGCCCTCAGAGGCTTGTTCGACATATCTCCAGTCAGGAGCGTCCCTCCGGTCGCGCCCCGGTCCAAACCAGGGAGGCACTGTGCCCATGCACCACGACTCTGTTGAGAGTCTCAGCTCGCCCAGCAGTCTCAGGCACCGCTGTTATCCGGCGCTCCCCCCAGATGGGCAGGGTCGCGCTGCCCCCTTCGTACCGCTGAGAGGGCGCACGTATATTGTGGTCCCGATCTACCGCTCCTTTGTCCCCTCGTCAAGCGGCGGCGGCCATTTTGTCATCCGCCGAGGTTTGGCCGCCAGTGCTTCATTCGGCTCTTAAGTGTCCGTGCGCACTACGAACCCATATAAAAATGCGTCCTCGCGTGCAGCCGGACTTCATGTACACAGTCTTCCAATTTTCGCCAAATCACAGCGGTCCTTGCGCGGTATCAGTCGGATTATGTACGGATCAGCGGGAGCTCCCGTACAAGCACGTCCTTTCACATGGCTACCAAGCCACGCCCCCTTCATCTCGGTGCACCTTCACTAGTTTTTCCATTGCTGCAATGCATGTCAACTTTGTGATGTGCTCTGTCCAGATTTGTGGGCAGGTTGCTTCCACTCGGGCCAGGAGTTCCTCTTCATATCCCAGCAGGCCTTCTGTCAAACAGCTGAGTGTGGTCTCTTGCCACTTCCTGTTTATATATTTAAGTCCTTGGTTTACAAAATATGGTTGCTGTAGGCATTTAATGTCTCTTGGATTATCATTACATTGCAGGGGATCTGAATCGATGAGCTCCAATCATGCTCTTTATGCCTGGAAGGTTCCCTTAACCCTACGTAGCACAAGATGAACTGGGCATTGTGCCTCTATAATTGGTACTTCTCGTGGTACTAATACCTTGGATGCCCTTGACGCATGCAGGATTAGTGAACAGACATAACAGCTACCATTTGCTGTTTGTTTCCCTATGGCACTCATATCTGTGTACCGACTGTTGGTCATCTCGGGGTGCTATACATCTTCAATAGCCTCAAGGCCAAGCCCATGATAGTTGTCATATTTCGCCCTTCGTGCTTGCTGTTTTATTCTTTAATGTGTCCCAATGGGGCTCACAACACTTCTGCTGCTAATATCATCATAAGTGGATCTGTTACAATACATATTTTTAAAAACAAATGGAAAAGAATACTTTAATATCATGGTCACAGTCATGCTCATATGTGCAGGGGTACTTGTTGATCTGTTATCGTTATTACTATGATCACTACTATTGTTATACGTGTTTACAGTAATGTTGGTTATGTTTGTGAATGCACACCCTCTGCCCCCTCTTTTATATGAGCTCCCCATATAAAAGAACCTTCCCAATAAACTCCTAAAATACACATTAAAATGGTAAATAATGCTGCACTATAAGGCATGCCACACATATATGAGTATGAACATCTAGGATTAATTTCATAGTTAACACGTTTTTTAATATACGGAAGTATCTGAAGCAGTTGTTTCCATCGTCTTCTCACCTAAGAAGAAAAAAGAATGCACACAAAAGGGAGGGTGGGGAAGGAGATGTGGAGAGAGAGATAAAGAGAGAGAGAGAGAGAGAGAGAGAGAGAGAGAGAGAGAGAGACAGAGAGAGAGAGAGAGAGAGAGAGAGAGAGAGAGAGAGAGAGAAAGAGAGAGAGTGTTTTTTTAAATATGTCAGAAGCTGTGCATGTGCAGTAATAAGAGAAGGGTTGGTATTAATTTATAATTAATGCTGAGGTATGTGAACAATATCAACTAACTTTAAGGTGTGTGTGTAGAGTTTGGGGGCACCCTGAGGATATTAGAAAGGTGTATCCAGTAAAGATGCCCCTTTACTTTTACAGCAAGGGGTGTGGAAAACACCACTTTGTAGGGGCCATGAAATCTGGGATATTCCATTTCCTAACAAAACTTCTCACATAAATGAGTTCTCATGGCAGCAGTGGTTGGACGGGTGGGGAGTCTGTTGTGCTTGTAGTGTCCGAGGAGTTCTCTGTGCAGGGAGGTGCAATTTGTCGGGAGACACATTTAATTGCACGTGTTAGGGTTGTTAAAAAAAATTTAAATTCCTCACCTAAGACCGCTGCCGCCCTATCGGCATTTGATGTCTTCCTGACAGGTGAAATGTGGGTGTTCATGTGCTGACCAGTAACCACCTCATGGGTTGATTGCTGTACTGTGTGCGTAAACTGAAGAGGGCTAAAGGCATGCAGTGCACCCAGTTTTTCTTCAGTGTGGTGCAACATGTAGATAGTTTGCTCTTGAGAGGGCTGTCAATCCTCTCCACAACGCTGTTGTCCTGGGGGTGGTAAATTGAGCACAGCCAGTTTTTAATGCTAAGTAGTGCTGTAATTTCTTTAAAGAGCTCATCAAAAAAATGTGTGCTGTTATCGGACCTTAACACATTGCATACACCCCATCGGGGGAATACTTCACGGACCAGGAATTTGTCTGCACATTTGGCATCCGGATGAGTTCAAGGCCCTGCTTCAACCCACTGTGAAAAGGGGTACACTACAACAATCATATATCGGGATACATTGCATCTTTCTCCCAAGTCTGCGTAATATATGTGTAGCTCGTGCAAGGGCCCAATAGAGGGGTGGAGCAAGGTGCCCCGTAGTGTTCGTAGTGTCATGCCAGTGTTGAAAGTTTGACATGAGGTGCATTGTATGATCATGTTCGTGAAGTGCTCCTGAAGATTGGGTACAAACCAATCCTCCTGCATTTCTGCCACAATATGTTGCTTTGAACTGTGGAAGGGGTGGTAGAGTTGATCGAAAGCTATCGCCAACAGTACATATGGCATCACTGCTATGCCAGTGCACTCCTGTCGCTACAACAAATTGGTCAGGGATTGTGTAACCCTCTCCACGCCGTACTTCTTTCTCCTCATCTGGCGCTCTGCTTTGCAATTCCGTGAGCTGTGTAATAGGCGAGGCTGTATATGGGGCACTTTGTTCAGTATTTGAAGGTGTGATCACACTGTACTCGGCGGTTGTGGGTACCGGAAGGTAGGCCGCTATTTTTGCCACTGCATCAGCTCTGGCTTTTCCCAATGAAATTTCATCTGTGTTGTTGGTATGGGGGCGCATTTAACAACCGCCACTACAGAGGGTTGGGACAACGTGGAAATTAATATGTCTAGCATGGCGGCATGTTGAACTGGGGAATCATTTGGTCTTCGGAAGCCGTCCCTTTCCATTGTGACAGACGGGCCTGCACTGTTGTTTTGATGTATGCTGAGTCAGAATAGATGGTCAAGTAGCACCCTGTGATGCTCGGAGCACTTCAATGAGCGCTATGAGTTCAGCTGCTTGTGCTGAGTAATGCATTGGTAATCGTTTCATGATAAGTGTTTCGTATTCACCTGCTTCATGGCGCACTATTGCGGCACCCCTATTACCTTAGCCCGTTTCTTGGTCAATTGTTGATGACCCATCATGGAAAATAACCCCCCCTTTCTCTAGTGGACTTTCTCTTGCCTTGGGAATGTCATCTTCCTACCCTTCATATGTGACAGAGTCATGCAGTGCTAAGTACTCTTCTGTACATATTTCTGTCAAATAGGTGGCAGGGTTTACTGTTTTGCATCGTGCAATATGGATGATAGGGCTTGAGAGGATAATCTCTAATGTTGAAGCTCTCTGTGTGGTTAGGGTAGATTTCGATCTTTCCAAAATGGTGAACACTGAATGCTCCACATACATGATTCTGCCAGTTTCTTCGATGGCAAGCGCAGCTGCAGCAAGTGCTTGCTCGCACACAAAACTGTCCTTGCATCACTGAGTCTAGTGTGCCACTGTAATAGGACAATGGCTTGTGGCCCATTGTACTCTTCTGGGTCAGTACTGCAGTCATAAGTTGACCGATAGAATGTGAGAATATGTAGAACTCTTGTGTATAGTCTGGGGTGGCGAGCACTGGCACTGTGGCTATGACTTCTTTTAAATCATCAAAATGTTTGATCATTTCTGCTGTCCATTCAAGTTTGTGAGTGCCTGTTTATGCTTCCTTGAAGGCCTGTAGGAGGGGCCTGGTATATGCTGCATAGTCTAAAATCCATGCTCTGCAATAGTTGCATTGCCCTAAGAAATTTTGCATGTTCTTCACTGTCATGCATCAGGGGGATGGGTGGCACAAACAGACGATGCTCTGTCTGGTATTATTCTTTTGCCATTTGCTATTAACTGACCTAGATACAGCACTTCCTGCTAGCAGTACTGTAGTTTGGCTTTGTCAACCGTATTGCCCTTTTAGGCCAGCAGTTGTAGGAGAGTTATTAAATCCCTCAAGCAATGTTGCTCACTGTCACTCCATACAAGCAAATCATCTGTGTATTGAATGATCATACTGGGTACTTGAATGTTTCCTAAATCAGCGTGTAATATTCTGTTTTAGATGCTTGGGGTCTCGTAGTACCCCTGGGCCAAACAAGTATGTTCGAAGCACTTTCTGGCATGGGTAAAGGCCATCAGGTATTGAGAGTCAAGGTGCAAGGCTATCAAAAAGAAGGCAATTTTCAAATCCACCACTGTAAAGTGGGTTGCCTCCTTGGGGATACTAGATAGAATAGGGGAAGGATTGGGGATCACAGGAAACTCCTTCTCTACCACATCACTCAGGGGGTGCATATCCTGGATCATTCTCCAATTACCCCATGTTGCCTTTTTTACAGGGTATATTGCCGTGTTACACAGTGATGTGGATGGCACTATTATACCTTGGTTGAGTAGGGAGTGTGTTGTGTCTCTAATTCCCTGCTTCTCTTGATAGTGGATATTGTTTCACCTGGGGTAGTACTGCACCTGCCTTTACTGTTATGTGTACTGGGGTCACTCCTTCAAAAGTCCAACATCATGCGGGTTGGTGGTCCAGAATTGCTCAGGTACATATTCTAAGTCTGCTTCAACAAAGGGAGGCAAGGCCACAACAGCCATCAAGGGGCTCTGCACTCTTTGTATTGGACCATGATATCACAAGGGAAGCAAATCTCTAGAATTATTTCTCCATCACTGTCATTATTTTCAAATAACTCTGCTACTCTGCATCTGTCACTTCTTTCAGAGGTACAGTGGGGTCAATGCAAAGCACCGTAAGCCACTCACACCCATGCCTGTCTGTTCCTAGTACAACCACTCTCTTCGCCAACACCAATAACTCTTGCAAGTCAAGCGAAAGGATTGTGCCCACTACCAATTCAGGGGGCACCACAGGGCGAAAGATAAAATCTATCTGCACTCTCCAACAGCCCCTGGCAATCTGTGGTACCACCTCAACAAGTACTGTTAGGGTCTATGGGCATCCCCCGGACCACTACCGCCCCTGCCATAGCATGTATTATTACCATTGCTCTCATTGCATACATTCCTTATGTGACACAAATGATGCCCACCAACAGTCCCCAAGTGTGGGGGTTGCCGGGGAGGCAGTGCAAGTGTGTAGCTGGTGGGGGAGGGAACCTAGCCCGAGATCAGAGCGTAGCCAGGTAACCAGTACAGTTTCAGCCAAGAATTCAGCAGGGGAGAGGAGGAGAAAAAGCAGAAACAAAGGTTTTGAGGTGCTTCTGGAACCGGAGATGGTTCTCCTCAAGTTTCAGGGAGGCAGGCAGGCTGTTCCAGAGGGGGGCCCCAGCCGAGGAAAGAGATCTACCACCAACTCGTTCCTAGGAGAAGTGACTGACCCTGAGGGAGTTGGAGGCGGAAGAGCGAGGAGCTTGAGAAGGAAGATATTTAGGAAGAGAGATGTGAAGGTATCACAAGGGACAATATCAAGAAAAAGGTATAGTGACTGCTGGAGAAGGATTATGAACCCCTTTACCCCAGAGAAAATGGGGAGGGATTGGCCACCGTTATCCAGACAGTCCCTCTCCCCTGGGGCCAGAGAGATCGCTCAACACTCACAGTAACACAACACGCCCAGGATCAAAGGCCTAGGCCCGCAGTCTCCTGTGCGTATGACCTTGAGGCCCGATTGCGTATGTTGGGCAGCACTGGCCCCACTACTCAAATTTAACAAAAAATGGTCACGAGGTATGAGTATGGGATCCAACAAAACTCCCACGAAAGCCGCACTGATCAAGGTAGGTGAAGGTTTGCGCTCAGCTGGAGGTTAATAGGGCGCAGAAACTCTACACCAGATTATTGTATTATCACAGCTGGCACTCTGATTTTACTATGCTGACAAATGCAAGCATAGCGCCCAATGAGCCTCAATGGTGACTATATGAGGATCAGATGCGGAGAGCGTAAGTTGTAGCCCCAGGGATATGCCTCACAGCTCACCACTCACCTCCAATATTCACAGCAAAGCCCTCGTGATGCTGTATCACCATATTCTATATGTATGGGAGTCGGCAGGAGAGAGCACGGTACCCCGCCTCCTTATTCAGCTCCGGGACTCCCCTCGCCGGATTTGTGGTCACCGTCCCCGTCCTTTCGCCACTCCACCTATACAGCCTATACAGCAGCTCCCGTGGGCGTAGGGGGACCGAGGACCACGCAGTGACTCGTCATGCAGTCACTCGTCTGCTGCCACGAGCTTCGGGAGCATCCGTTTCAAACCAGCCGCACCTCCGTCGCTCCACCGCCGCTCTGCGTTCCGTTAGAGGAAAGGACCCTGCGGCGTGGAGAGAATGTGCGTACCCGAACAAGGAAGTCGTGTCAAGCCGCACCTCGTATCGAACTCAGCGTACCCAGAACTGCGCTGTGAGAGGCCGCTTCCGACACCAACCCAAGAGATGTGAAGGTATTGAGGCCCCAGAAGGCCTTAAGGCCAATACAGAGTGTTTTGAACTTAATTCTCGCAGCCACTGGGAGCCAGTGCAGAGATTTCAGTCCTGGAGTGATACGATCCCTGGGCTCGAGGCCAAGGACAAGTCTTGCAGTCCTGTTCTGGATAAGTTGCAGAGGGCGGAGATTAGAAGTAGGCAGATTTAGAAAGAGGCTGTTGCAATAGTCCAGCCTAGAGAGAGCCAGAGCTCTGGAAACAGTGAGCTTCTGGGGGAAGGAGAGGAAAGAAAGAATACCTCTGAGGAGGTTCAGCTGGTAATGTGACTTCTTAGACAGACCCTCCAGAAAATTGCGGCATGAAATGGAAAATATTGCGGCACAAAAAAGAAAAAAATTGCGGCACCCAACTGCGTTTTTTGCGGCATTTTCTAACGTTGAAAAATATATCATTTAACATCTTTTTTAGCCTAAAACCAAGTAATTGCAAGGCTTTTGTTAGTGAGGAACAAAATGTGTTCTGTCTGGCTGCGCTCTGTAGGACAGCCAGGTCGAGTCACCACAGCTTAACATTTTGGATGTGGTGGGGGAAGGGGGATACAGCCTGATGAGCTCCAAGGAAATGGTGCTGTGCCACTACTTCCAGCAGACAAGTGGAAAGCAAATAAACAGATAGGCTTGAATTCAAAAGTGTAACCCTGGTTGAAGCCCATAGGTTTGCTTTTGCTTGTCCTATGACCCCAGGAGAGAGGGGGAACAACTCTACACTTCTCCATGGAAGGAATCCATGAGGCCAAGACACAGGGGCAATGCAGTGGCAGTAACTGCAAGCCCATAATACCTAGCCAAACAATGAACTCTCTTGGGTTCTCCTGTCCCTCACCCCCCAAGCAAACACTATGCCCCCTGTCCCTCACCCCCAACCAAACACTATGCCCCATGGCCCCCTCACCCCCAACCAAACACTATGCCCCATGGCCCCCTCACCCCCAACCAAACACTATGCCCCCTGTCCCTCACCGCCAACCAAACACTATGCCCCATGGCTCCCAACCCCAAACAAACACTATGCCCCATGGCCCCCTCACCCCCCAACCAAACACTATGCCCCATGGCCCCCTCAGCCCCAACCAAACACTATGCCCCATGGCCCTCACCGCCAACCAAACACTATGCCCCATGGCCCCCTCACCCCCAACCAAACACTATGCCCCCTGTCCCTTACCGCCAACCAAACACTATGCCCCATGGCCCCCTCACCCCCCAACCAAACACTATGCCCCGTGGCCCCCTCACCCCCAACCAAACACTATGCCCCATGGCCCCCTCACCCCCAACCAAACACTATGCCCCAAACACACTCAAGCATGCACCCATACAGACCTGAACCCCCTACCCCCCAAATCAGCACACACACAAACATGCACCCATACAGACCCGAACCCCCCACCCCCCAAATCAGCACACACACAAACATGCATCCATACAGACCCGAACCCCCCACCCCCCAAATCAACACACATACAAACATGCACCCATACAGTCCCGAACCTCCCCCCCCAAATCAGCAAACTCTCAAACAAGCACCCATACAGATCCGAACCCCTACAAACATTCATAAACATCCGACACACACCCCCACCTCAACATACACTCAAAATACATTCAAACACAAACATTCAAACACATCCGACACACCCCCCCACCCCCGCATCTCAACATACACTCAAAATACATTAAAACACAAACATTCAAACACATCCGACACACCCCCCCACCCCCGCATCTCAACATACACTCAAAATACATTAAAACACAAACATTCAAACACATCCGACACACCCCCCCACCCCCGCATCTCAACATACACTCAAAATACATTAAAACACAAGCATTCAAACACATCCGACACCACCCCACCCCCGCATCTCAACATACACTCAAAATACATTAAAACACAAACAAACACATCCGACACACCCCCCCACCCCCGCATCTCAACATACACTCAAAATACATTAAAACACAAACATTCAAACACATCAGACACACCCCCCCACCCCCGCATCTCAACATACACTCAAAATACATTAAAACACAAACATTCAAACACATCCGACACACCCCCCCACCCCCGCATCTCAACATACACTCAAAATACATTAAAACACAAACATTCAAACACATCCGACACACCCCCCCCACCCCCGCATCTCAACATACACTCAAAATACATTAAAACACAAACATTCAAACACATCCGACACACCCCCCCACCCCCGCATCTCAACATACACTCAAAATACATTAAAACACAAACATTCAAACACATCCGACACCCCCCCCCACCCCCGCATCTCAACATACACTCAAAATACATTAAAACACAAACATTCAAACACATCCGACACACCCCCATACCCCCGCATCTCAACATACACTCAAAATACATTAAAACACAAACATTCATACACACAAACATAAAGCAAAACAAACCCGACACACAAACACAAACAGACCACTTACCGGAGACGTGCTGGAAGGCAGGCAGGTAAGCTGGAATCGCACTACGGCTGGCGTGGTCCAAGGCTGAAATGCCTTCCGGCATCAAGCCTTATGGGCCACGCCAGCCGTAGTGCTGCTGGCCCTCCATTGGTGCAGCACACGCATTACGTGGCTCGTAGGAGCGACGTGATGCGTGTGTGTGCTAGCCAATGAGGGCCAGTGCTTTCACCGGCCCGGAAGACAACAAAGACTTTCCTAATGGAGGGCGGCCGCGCGGGCCGCCCTCCATTAGGAAAGTCTTTGTGCCTCGCGGGCCGGTCAAAAGGGCATGGCGGGCCGCAACTGGCCCGCGGGCCGTATGTTGTGCACCCATGCTCTAAATCATTAAATGAGCGCAAAAAAAGACACACTAAGCTAATGTGTCTTTTTTGCGCTCATTTAATGATTTATAGCGGCAATTGCGGGAAATGGCAAATTTTGCGATTTTTTTGCAAATCGCAAAATCGCAATAAGCTGGATGGTCTGCTTAGAGACGTCGGAGATGTGAGGAGAGAAGGAGAGTGTGGAGTCGAAGATGACCCTGAGGTTTTTAGCCTCGCTGGTGGGAGCAGGAAGAGGACCAAGAGAGGCTGGCCGGAGAGTGACAGGAAATGAAGGAGCGGGTGTGCCAATGAGGAGAATCTCAATTTTACTGGCATTAAGGCAGAGTGCACCAGCAAAGAGCTCTGCTGAAAAAGGTTACAAGCAGAAGCTTAAAAGGAGGCAAAGCGTCATAGATAACATTCTAACATATAGAAGAAACCTGCATGGCTGGTTGGTGAGACCCTATACATGATCGGCCTGCTCCGTAGGGGATGCCAGGCCATTGGTCCCAGCCCAGTTCATCCGTCTTACATCAAGTGGGATCTGCTGGGCTCATCGTCTCCAGGGAGCCAAGGCCAAAGAAGCAATTAGTTATATTCACAAATAGTGCTACTCTATCATTATGCAGTGCACCTGGCATGCTTACAGACTGCACAGGGGGAGTCTCGAGGTCACCCTAACCCACACACACATTTCGCTCATCGCGATCGCATCTCTCAGCTTCCACCCTCACTTTCGAAATATAATTCATCCTTCCCTGTATCTCGCATTACAAATCATGCCATTATAGAATAAAGGTGGGACAAACATGCTCTTAGCTCTTTTATGGTTGATTGGTTTATGGTCCGTGGTCTGGGGTCAGTTGGCATCTCTGAATTCAGGGGTCTTAGAACTGGGGCAATTGCAGGTGCTATAACTCGTAGTTGGCTGGGTGGGGGTTGGAGGCCTGCTTTGGCCTGTTTGTGATAACACGTACACCAAGGTGCCAAGGTGCCCAGTGCTGTCTTGTGGCCTTGCAGGGCACATTATTTCTTAGAACAAACATATTCGCACAAATTGCAGAACAAAGGAGGGTGTCTGTGGAAGTTAGCAGTGTGGGCCTCTCTCATCAGCACTTGGGCCTATTCAGATTTCCTCTTCAGGCGTGCGACCTGTGTCTAACTCACCAAATACTGCATGGCCATGTAGGCCCTATACTTTCGACCATAGCTAAAAAATGGCATCTGCTAATATGCACACACTATGTTTAAACATCTACATTTCATATAATATTATGGTTGTGTGGGGACCTTTAGGTTGCCCCCCTCACCTCTCTGCTATTGGTGGCCTCTCACTGGGGCTCGCCTCACCCTGAAGCACCAAGGCGGGTGTGATAGGTTTGCTCCCTTCCCAACACAGGTCGAAGACCCTAATCAGTACAAACCAAGCATCAGTGGACAGTTTCCTTGTTGCAGTGGCAACAAGTCCACTGACCACCAGAGAGGGGTTGGAGACCCCAACGATTGTAAATTAAACATCCAAGGACAGCTTCCTCGTCCCATTGGTGGCAATAAGCCTACTGACCACCAGAGACGGGTCAGAGAACCCAACTGTTGGAAATCAAGCATCCAATGAGAGCTTCCTTGTCGCAGTGACATTAAAAAGCACACTGACCCTCAGAGAAGGTTCTGGGACCCCGACCAAGAGAGAACTTCTTTGATGCAGTGATAGCACTAAGCTGAATGATCAACAATGACAGGATTTGGGAGTTTGCTAACCCCAAAATAGAGTGGCAAAGTGTACATAAATCTGGAGATTGTGAGAAAACATTTTAGACACCAGGAGAAGGGAGACATTCTCCTGGGTAAAGAGGGAAATGTCTTGGGACAAACTCTAAAGACGCCAGGGAAAGGGAGTCATTCCCCATGGCCTTGTTGTGAACTGTGCCAAGAAATACCAGGAGAAGGGTGTCATTCTTCTGCTGTGCTAGAGATGCCAATGGAAGGAAGTAATTCCCACTGGCTTTATTGGAAACTGTATAGACCTATTCCAGGAGAAGGGACCAATTCTCCTGGATGTAGAAATTATACTCGTGCCTTGAAACACTTGTATATAGGCACGTTATAAATGCCATATCATATTATCATATAATGGCTGTGTGCAACCAGCAAGCTAGGGGATGTGAGTAATTCCCCTGGCAATCTTGTTGCAAGAGAACATTCTTTTAAAACACTATCTGAGCATCAGGAGAAGGGAGACATTCTGCAGTAGGAACTTTCTGTTAGATTATCCTTTAGTTGCAGTGTGAGGAATAGAAGTAGGTTGTGACACAGGAAGGAGTAGTTTGATATGAGGGACATTTTGACTGACCCTTCAGTATTAGTGTTGAGGGAGGGAGACCCCTCTTAGAAGATAGGGATAGTGAGGGCTTCTTTATGCACAAATAACATTCTATAACTACCACCATGCCACCTTTGTGTCAGATTCCTTCTTTAACACCCTTACATCATCCAGACGATGCACCTTCTGCAGAAATCTGTGTGCAAACAACATTGTATCATTTGTTGTTTGATATAGTTAAGCATGATGTGAAAAAAACTATATTCCCACAACAAATGAACATACTTTAAAATACTTTACATTACAGAAGCCAACTTTGTGATATTAGGTTTGAGAAAATTATTGTAAGCAGCCTGTAAGTGTGCTACCTCACTTAGAGGTGTGAGTGACACTTCATCTCCCTGGTCATTTGTGCTTTCATAGCTATGGGGCATAGATCCTTGTCCAGGGCAAGCAAACAAATCCTGACTTGGCCTCCTGCAGTGCAGCCTCTCAGAATGGTAATCTCTCTGAGGTTCCTGCTGCACATGTACACCAAATTACCCCCCACAACCCAATGCCCCCACTCCCTTGGGTCCCAAATTTAAGGCCTCCTTTCTAGGGGTCCAGGAGGTGACCTTGGCGGGGGCCTGGCCCCCAAGGTCTCCCTGCTGGAGCCAGGCCTGGGTGCATGCCTTGCCCTGCCTAGACAAGGTATCAGTGTGAACTGCATTTTGCGCTTGCGCAAAAAATCGATGGGTGGTCCTATAGGACTTGCTGAGTTTATGTGGTTTGTGGATGGATGGGGATCTCAGAGTAGGGTGGGAGGTTCATATGAAGTGAGAGTGTTATACATTTCTCTGACGGTGTAATAAAGCATCCCGTGGTGCAAGGCTTTCTGGCCTTCCATGGCCTGACATGGCCACAGAGGAACTCCGGTCCTTAGATGGGGTCCTTGAAGGAGGGTCAGCTTTGCCTGCCGCTCTCATGATCCCCAGTATTATTGTTCGCTCATGGGCAATCTGCTGTATGCAGAGGTGCGGATAAGGGCAGACAAGGCCCCTGCCAACTAAGGTAGGAGGCGGCAGCCATTTGTAAATGCTGCTGATGCACTGCATATGCCATTTGCTGATTAGCAGGCCTTACCTCGTTAAGAACATCACCTTAAGTTAGATGTCTGCGTGTGAGTGGAACAGTTTGATGAAGTGGAAGGAGGAGCTTTTTTGGAGGATTGGAGAAGGGTCATGTGGTATGATGGATGCAAGGAGGTTCGAGGATCGTAGAGCCTTATCATCTCGGGAGAAGGTTAGATGAAAGCTAGAGGAGGCGATAATCCCACTCCATCTGAGCAGGCGGGAGGACAAGTGATCCCCATAGAAATTAAGAGCAGGAGGGTTCCTGCAAACTAGGTCAATCCAGGACAGACTTTAGAGCCCGGAGGAGGTATGAGATGGTGTTATCTCATGAACTGTCAGGGAAGTTATTTCAGGACTGTCAGGGGAGGACTGTCCTAAGGACCAAAACCCTAAATCAGGGTTGGAGCCCAGTGAGATCAGTGACCCCAAATCTGTTTTCCATACTTCGGTGATTCCCACCACTGTACAAGAAGATCCAACACTACCTCCATCTTGTGGAGGAGACCTGCAGACAACTTGGAAGTCTGGGATGGGTGCCTTGGATGGCCTCGGCCAAGATGAAGAGGGTTCAGGAATCGTGAAAATTCACAATCTGAACAATTCTTAGAGACTCTTTCTTTTGATCATTATTCATTACCAAGACTTATCCTGACTTTTATTTGTTGTGTAAAGAAGCCCTTATCTTAAAAAAGCATCATCCTTGTGTCTGTCTCTTTGTGCTCTCACTCATGCTGCCTACGACTAATGGTGCCAGAAGTGGTATGCATAAATGCCACTCCAAAGGTTTACCCAAGTCTCCAAATAATAATCAACAAAAGGATATCCTGTGTGCCCACTAGAGCAACTGCTGAATCAGCGGGTGTGGATCGCTTTAATATCGATGAACTAGTCCTTCCCCCTAAAGATTGGACCCTAAATTCCATAGGTCTGATGGTCGCCTTTCCCAAGGGGGCTGGGAGCATAAAGCCACAGGTAAACAGAATGTAGACCACAGCAACAAGTATAGGTGTAAGTGTTTTATTAAGGTATGATATGAACAATATGTTAAGGTGATTGCGTGGACAGTAATTGTAATTGTTTATTTGGAAAACGCTTATGCACAAGTGAAGTGCTTCAAAGCGTTTCAAGGCGGGAAGGGAACAAGGGAGTACAGAGTAATTCTTAGGCCTTGAAGTTTCCGAATGATCTAGCAAAAATGACTAGCAAACTAGGCCTGACGGCATTACAACTGGTGCAAGTGCAAGACAAGAGAGGAGGTGGGAAACGTGGGAGGAGAGGGAGAAGAGCATACAATGCTTAAACTACCGTACTAGGCCAATGACATTTCAGATAGTGCAAGTGCATGTCAGAGAGTGAGGTGATAAAGGGGGAGGAGAAGGAGAAGAACATACAGAAACAAAAACATTACCATACTAGGCCTAGCGAAATAGGCCTAGTGCATTCTGGTAATGAAAGTGCACAGACACGAGGCGAAATGGAGGGGGGGGGGAACAAGTGCGCCCAGTCCAGTAGGACGCTGGTTAAGTGCAGAGAGGTTACCATTCTCATGGAATGAAATCCAGAAGTACATTAGTGGTGAGTAGAGTGCAGAGGCCTGGCGGCAAGTGCAAGGACTGGCGGGGGAGCCTGAGACCTGTGAACAGGTAACCTAAAGACAAAACTGCTCGGTCTTCTTGGGAAGTAGACCCACATGAAAGATATCCTCTCACGGTTTCTCAAGGCTCCAAGAGATGAAGGTGCTCAATTTCAATTTCCAAACACTGTGCTCTGGAATCCCACTTTAACCAACGAAAAGCTCCAAAATAAAAGTGCTCCTTCTGTCACAATGAAACAAAAGTCTTAAAACCAAATAAAATGTCTTTTGTCCTCCTATATCAAGGGTTCTATCTGTCTCCTAGTTGTCCATGGGAGTTCTCCAGACCGTGACCGTGGGTCCCTCTCAGCACATCCATTTGGCCATTGGGATCATGTGAGGGATGGCATGGTCAGTTTGTATTTCCGTATCTTTTGTATTGCGAGGTACATTGGAAACCCCAATTGACACCATCATCATTGCGCTACTAGGTACTGCTTTGGCACAACAGCAGAGTCACATTTGACAGGTTCAGAAGATGAGCAAGATGAACATGATGGCAGGTACCAGCATGTTCACAATGCTGCCTAGCCAGGACGGGGCCCAATCAAATGCAATTTCAAACCAGTCATTTCTTTGTGTTCCTCCTTCTTCATGTATGGTTGCAATTATGTGGAATAATGACCCATTCTCCGCATCACCGGGAACCTCGAATGTGCAACATGAATCCCCAATCTTTTGGCACATGCCTCCTTCCATTGCCGTCTACATATAGAGGACATACCTGCACTGTTCTGCATTGTCATCAATCTTAAGGCACTTAGCTCGACCCTTATGACGTTGAACGCGTGTTCGGTGTCATTTGCCAACTGGACTAGCTCCAAACGTACAATTTGCATCCGTTTTGTGTTGGCCGCAGCTTGTACGCCAGGTAACAATAGGGAGGCGAAGAAAGTTTCTGCTGAGCTGAAGAGTCGATATTCATCAGGAATTTCAACAAGATACGCACCTGAGTCACCAGATAGGTAGTTTGATCTTTTCTTCCTCCACAACTTCTGATACTGAGGGGTAGGATGTGAAACTCTGGTGGTGGTAATGGATTTTGTTCTTCGAATACGGGAGAAAGGGTTGTGCCATATCAGTATTAGCCCGCATTGCAAGTGTTCTTCTAGTATTACTAATAGGGCTGAGGGCAGCGTTGCCAGGGAACAATAGCCCCTCAATGATAACAGGAGGTGCAAGAAAGGGTGTTGGCCGCAGTCCCATCCACCACAGTTGCAGTGCCCTTCTTTAGGTCTGGGATCAGGAGGGTCCTGTTGCATCGTTCGTTAGAACCAATAAAGATAGTTCCTTCAGTGTGGAAGCAAACTTCATATGTTTCTTCTCGGTGCACCTTCACTAGTTTTTCCATTGCTGCAATGCATGTCAACTTTGTGATGTGCTCTGTCCAGATTTGTGGGCAGGTTGCTTCCACTCGGGCCAGGAGTTCCTCTTCATATCCCAGCAGGCCTTCTGTCAAACAGCTGAGTGTGGTCTCTTGCCACTTCCTGTTTATATATTTAAGTCCTTGGTTTACAAAATATGGTTGCTGTAGGCATTTAATGTCTCTTGGATTATCATTACATTGCAGGGGATCTGAATCGATGAGCTCCAATCATGCTCTTTATGCCTGGAAGGTTCCCTTAACCCTACGTAGCACAAGATGAACTGGGCATTGTGCCTCTATAATTGGTACTTCTCGTGGTACTAATACCTTGGATGCCCTTGACGCATGCAGGATTAGTGAACAGACATAACAGCTACCATTTGCTGTTTGTTTCCCTATGGCACTCATATCTGTGTACCGACTGTTGGTCATCTCGGGGTGCTATACATCTTCAATAGCCTCAAGGCCAAGCCCATGATAGTTGTCATATTTCGCCCTTCGTGCTTGCTGTTTTATTCTTTAATGTGTCCCAATGGGGCTCACAACACTTCTGCTGCTAATATCATCATAAGTGGATCTGTTACAATACATATTTTTAAAAACAAATGGAAAAGAATACTTTAATATCATGGTCACAGTCATGCTCATATGTGCAGGGGTACTTGTTGATCTGTTATCGTTATTACTATGATCACTACTATTGTTATACGTGTTTACAGTAATGTTGGTTATGTTTGTGAATGCACACCCTCTGCCCCCTCTTTTATATGAGCTCCCCATATAAAAGAACCTTCCCAATAAACTCCTAAAATACACATTAAAATGGTAAATAATGCTGCACTATAAGGCATGCCACACATATATGAGTATGAACATCTAGGATTAATTTCATAGTTAACACGTTTTTTAATATACGGAAGTATCTGAAGCAGTTGTTTCCATCGTCTTCTCACCTAAGAAGAAAAAAGAATGCACACAAAAGGGAGGGTGGGGAAGGAGATGTGGAGAGAGAGATAAAGAGAGAGAGAGAGAGAGAGAGAGAGAGAGAGAGAGAGAGAGAGACAGAGAGAGAGAGAGAGAGAGAGAGAGAGAGAGAGAGAAAGAGAGAGAGTGTTTTTTTAAATATGTCAGAAGCTGTGCATGTGCAGTAATAAGAGAAGGGTTGGTATTAATTTATAATTAATGCTGAGGTATGTGAACAATATCAACTAACTTTAAGGTGTGTGTGTAGAGTTTGGGGGCACCCTGAGGATATTAGAAAGGTGTATCCAGTAAAGATGCCCCTTTACTTTTACAGCAAGGGGTGTGGAAAACACCACTTTGTAGGGGCCATGAAATCTGGGATATTCCATTTCCTAACAAAACTTCTCACATAAATGAGTTCTCATGGCAGCAGTGGTTGGACGGGTGGGGAGTCTGTTGTGCTTGTAGTGTCCGAGGAGTTCTCTGTGCAGGGAGGTGCAATTTGTCGGGAGACACATTTAATTGCACGTGTTAGGGTTGTTAAAAAAAATTTAAATTCCTCACCTAAGACCGCTGCCGCCCTATCGGCATTTGATGTCTTCCTGACAGGTGAAATGTGGGTGTTCATGTGCTGACCAGTAACCACCTCATGGGTTGATTGCTGTACTGTGTGCGTAAACTGAAGAGGGCTAAAGGCATGCAGTGCACCCAGTTTTTCTTCAGTGTGGTGCAACATGTAGATAGTTTGCTCTTGAGAGGGCTGTCAATCCTCTCCACAACGCTGTTGTCCTGGGGGTGGTAAATTGAGCACAGCCAGTTTTTAATGCTAAGTAGTGCTGTAATTTCTTTAAAGAGCTCATCAAAAAAATGTGTGCTGTTATCGGACCTTAACACATTGCATACACCCCATCGGGGGAATACTTCACGGACCAGGAATTTGTCTGCACATTTGGCATCCGGATGAGTTCAAGGCCCTGCTTCAACCCACTGTGAAAAGGGGTACACTACAACAATCATATATCGGGATACATTGCATCTTTCTCCCAAGTCTGCGTAATATATGTGTAGCTCGTGCAAGGGCCCAATAGAGGGGTGGAGCAAGGTGCCCCGTAGTGTTCGTAGTGTCATGCCAGTGTTGAAAGTTTGACATGAGGTGCATTGTATGATCATGTTCGTGAAGTGCTCCTGAAGATTGGGTACAAACCAATCCTCCTGCATTTCTGCCACAATATGTTGCTTTGAACTGTGGAAGGGGTGGTAGAGTTGATCGAAAGCTATCGCCAACAGTACATATGGCATCACTGCTATGCCAGTGCACTCCTGTCGCTACAACAAATTGGTCAGGGATTGTGTAACCCTCTCCACGCCGTACTTCTTTCTCCTCATCTGGCGCTCTGCTTTGCAATTCCGTGAGCTGTGTAATAGGCGAGGCTGTATATGGGGCACTTTGTTCAGTATTTGAAGGTGTGATCACACTGTACTCGGCGGTTGTGGGTACCGGAAGGTAGGCCGCTATTTTTGCCACTGCATCAGCTCTGGCTTTTCCCAATGAAATTTCATCTGTGTTGTTGGTATGGGGGCGCATTTAACAACCGCCACTACAGAGGGTTGGGACAACGTGGAAATTAATATGTCTAGCATGGCGGCATGTTGAACTGGGGAATCATTTGGTCTTCGAAAGCCGTCCCTTTCCATTGTGACAGACGGGCCTGCACTGTTGTTTTGATGTATGCTGAGTCAGAATAGATGGTCAAGTAGCACCCTGTGATGCTCGGAGCACTTCAATGAGCGCTATGAGTTCAGCTGCTTGTGCTGAGTAATGCATTGGTAATCGTTTCATGATAAGTGTTTCGTATTCACCTGCTTCATGGCGCACTATTGCGGCACCCCTATTACCTTAGCCCGTTTCTTGGTCAATTGTTGATGACCCATCATGGAAAATAACCCCCCCTTTCTCTAGTGGACTTTCTCTTGCCTTGGGAATGTCATCTTCCTACCCTTCATACGTGACAGAGTCATGCAGTGCTAAGTACTCTTCTGTACATATTTCTGTCAAATAGGTGGCAGGGTTTACTGTTTTGCATCGTGCAATATGGATGATAGGGCTTGAGAGGATAATCTCTAATGTTGAAGCTCTCTGTGTGGTTAGGGTAGATTTCGATCTTTCCAAAATGGTGAACACTGAATGCTCCACATACATGATTCTGCCAGTTTCTTCGATGGCAAGCGCAGCTGCAGCAAGTGCTTGCTCGCACACAAAACTGTCCTTGCATCACTGAGTCTAGTGTGCCACTGTAATAGGACAATGGCTTGTGGCCCATTGTACTCTTCTGGGTCAGTACTGCAGTCATAAGTTGACCGATAGAATGTGAGAATATGTAGAACTCTTGTGTATAGTCTGGGGTGGCGAGCACTGGCACTGTGGCTATGACTTCTTTTAAATCATCAAAATGTTTGATCATTTCTGCTGTCCATTCAAGTTTGTGAGTGCCTGTTTATGCTTCCTTGAAGGCCTGTAGGAGGGGCCTGGTATATGCTGCATAGTCTAAAATCCATGCTCTGCAATAGTTGCATTGCCCTAGGAAATTTTGCATGTTCTTCACTGTCATGCATCAGGGGGATGGGTGGCACAAACAGACGATGCTCTGTCTGGTATTATTCTTTTGCCATTTGCTATTAACTGAAATAGATACAGCACTTCATGCTAGCAGTACTGTAGTTTGGCTTTGTCAACCGTATTGCCCTTTTAGGCCAGCAGTTGTAGGAGAGTTATTAAATCCCTCAAGCAATGTTGCTCACTGTCACTCCATACAAGCAAATCATCTGTGTATTGAATGATCATACTGGGTACTTGAATGTTTCCTAAATCAGCGTGTAATATTCTGTTTTAGATGCTTGGGGTCTCGTAGTACCCCTGGGCCAAACAAGTATGTTCGAAGCACTTTCTGGCATGGGTAAAGGCCATCAGGTATTGAGAGTCAAGGTGCAAGGCTATCAAAAAGAAGGCAATTTTCAAATCCACCACTGTAAAGTGGGTTGCCTCCTTGGGGATACTAGATAGAATAGGGGAAGGATTGGGGATCACAGGATACTCCTTCTCTACCACATCACTCAGGGGGTGCATATCCTGAATCATTCTCCAATTACCCCATGTTGCCTTTTTTACAGGGTATATTGCCGTGTTACACAGTGATGTGGATGGCACTATTATACCTTGGTTGAGTAGGGAGTGTGTTGTGTCTCTAATTCCCTGCTTCTCTTGATAGTGGATATTGTTTCACCTGGGGTAGTACTGCACCTGCCTTTACTGTTATGTGTACTGGGGTCACTCCTTCAAAAGTCCAACATCATGCGGGTTGGTGGTCCAGAATTGCTCAGGTACATATTCTAAGTCTGCTTCAACAAAGGGAGGCAAGGCCACAACAGCCATCAAGGGGCTCTGCACTCTTTGTATTGGACCATGATTTCACAAGGGAAGCAAATCTCTAGAATTATTTCTCCATCACTATCATTATTTTCAAATAACTCTGCTACTCTGCATCTGTCACTTCTTTCAGAGGTACAGTGGGGTCAATGCAAAGCACCGTAAGCCACTCACACCCATGCCTGTCTGTTCCTAGTACAACCACTCTCTTCGCCAACACCAATAACTCTTGCAAGTCAAGCGAAAGGATTGTGCCCACTACCAATTCAGGGGGCACCACAGGGCGAAAGATAAAATCTATCTGCACTCTCCAACAGCCCCTGGCAATCTGTGGTACCACCTCAACAAGTACTGTTAGGGTCTATGGGCATCCCCCGGACCACTACCGCCCCTGCCATAGCATGTATTATTACCGTTGCTCTCATTGCATACATTCCTTATGTGACACAAATGATGCCCACCAACAGTCCCCAAGTGTGGGGGTTGCCGGGGAGGCAGTGCAAGTGTGTAGCTGGTGGGGGAGGGAACCTAGCCCGAGATCAGAGCGTAGCCAGGTAACCAGTACAGTTTCAGCCAAGAATTCAACAGGGGAGAGGAGGAGAAAAAGCAGAAACAAAGGTTTTGAGGTGCTTCTGGAACCGGAGATGGTTCTCCTCAAGTTTCAGGGAGGCAGGCAGGCTGTTCCAGAGGGGGGCCCCAGCCGAGGAAAGAGATCTACCACCAACTCGTTCCTAGGAGAAGTGACTGACCCTGAGGGAGTTGGAGGCGGAAGAGCGAGGAGCTTGAGAAGGAAGATATTTAGGAAGAGAGATGTGAAGGTATCACAAGGGACAATATCAAGAAAAAGGTATAGTGACTGCTGGAGAAGGATTATGAACCCCTTTACCCCAGAGAAAATGGGGAGGGATTGGCCACCGTTATCCAGACAGTCCCTCTCCCCTGGGGCCAGAGAGATCGCTCAACACTCACAGTAACACAACACGCCCAGGATCAAAGGCCTAGGCCCGCAGTCTCCTGTGCGTATGACCTTGAGGCCCGATTGCGTATGTTGGGCAGCACTGGCCCCACTACTCAAATTTAACAAAAAATGGTCACGAGGTATGAGTATGGGATCCAACAAAACTCCCACGAAAGCCCCACTGATCAAGGTAGGTGAAGGTTTGCGCTCAGCTGGAGGTTAATAGGGCGCAGAAACTCTACACCAGATTATTGTATTATCACAGCTGGCACTCTGATTTTACTATGCTGACAAATGCAAGCATAGCGCCCAATGAGCCTCAATGGTGACTATATGAGGATCAGATGCGGAGAGCGTAAGTTGTAGCCCCAGGGATATGCCTCACAGCTCACCACTCACCTCCAATATTCACAGCAAAGCCCTCGTGATGCTGTATCACCATATTCTATATGTATGGGAGTCGGCAGGAGAGAGCACGGTACCCCGCCTCCTTATTCAGCTCCGGGACTCCCCTCGCCGGATTTGTGGTCACCGTCCCCGTCCTTTCGCCACTCCACCTATACAGCCTATACAGCAGCTCCCGTGGGCGTAGGGGGACCGAGGACCACGCAGTGACTCGTCATGCAGTCACTCGTCTGCTGCCACGAGCTTCGGGAGCATCCGTTTCAAACCAGCCGCACCTCCGTCGCTCCACCGCCGCTCTGCGTTCCGTTAGAGGAAAGGACCCTGCGGCGTGGAGAGAATGTGCGTACCCGAACAAGGAAGTCGTGTCAAGCCGCACCTCGTATCGAACTCAGCGTACCCAGAACTGCGCTGTGAGAGGCCGCTTCCGACACCAACCCAAGAGATGTGAAGGTATTGAGGCCCCAGAAGGCCTTAAGGCCAATACAGAGTGTTTTGAACTTAATTCTCGCAGCCACTGGGAGCCAGTGCAGAGATTTCAGTCCTGGAGTGATACGATCCCTGGGCTCGAGGCCAAGGACAAGTCTTGCAGTCCTGTTCTGGATAAGTTGCAGAGGGCGGAGATTAGAAGTAGGCAGATTTAGAAAGAGGCTGTTGCAATAGTCCAGCCTAGAGAGAACCAGAGCTCTGGAAACAGTGAGCTTCTGGGGGAAGGAGAGGAAAGAAAGAATACCTCTGAGGAGGTTCAGCTGGTAATGTGACTTCTTAGAGACGTCGGAGATGTGAGGAGAGAAGGAGAGTGTGGAGTCGAAGATGACCCTGAGGTTTTTAGCCTCGCTGGTGGGAGCAGGAAGAGGACCAAGAGAGGCTGGCCGGAGAGTGACAGGAAATGAAGGAGCGGGTGTGCCAATGAGGAGAATCTCAATTTTACTGGCATTAAGGCAGAGTGCACCAGCAAAGAGCTCTGCTGAAAAAGGTTACAAGCAGAAGCTTAAAAGAAGGCAAAGCGTCATAGATAACATTCTAACATATAGAAGAAACCTGCATGGCTGGTTGGTGAGACCCTATACATGATCGGCCTGCTCCGTAGGGGATGCCAGGCCATTGGTCCCAGCCCAGTTCATCCGTCTTACATCAAGTGGGATCTGCTGGGCTCATCGTCTCCAGGGAGCCAAGGCCAAAGAAGCAATTAGTTATATTCACAAATAGTGCTACTCTATCATTATGCAGTGCACCTGGCATGCTTACAGACTGCACAGGGGGAGTCTCGAGGTCACCCTAACCCACACACACATTTCGCTCATCGCGATCGCATCTCTCAGCTTCCACCCTCACTTTCGAAATATAATTCATCCTTCCCTGTATCTCGCATTACAAATCATGCCATTATAGAATAAAGGTGGGACAAACATGCTCTTAGCTCTTTTATGGTTGATTGGTTTATGGTCCGTGGTCTGGGGTCAGTTGGCATCTCTGAATTCAGGGGTCTTAGAACTGGGGCAATTGCAGGTGCTATAACTCGTAGTTGGCTGGGTGGGGGTTGGAGGCCTGCTTTGGCCTGTTTGTGATAACACGTACACCAAGGTGCCAAGGTGCCCAGTGCTGTCTTGTGGCCTTGCAGGGCACATTATTTCTTAGAACAAACATATTCGCACAAATTGCAGAACAAAGGAGGGTGTCTGTGGAAGTTAGCAGTGTGGGCCTCTCTCATCAGCACTTGGGCTTTTCAGATTTCCTCTTCAGGCGTGCGACCTGTGTCTAACTCACCAAATACTGCATGGCCATGTAGGCCCTATGCTTTCGACCATAGCTAAAAAATGGCATCTGCTAATATGCACACACTATGTTTAAACATCTACATTTCATATAATATTATGGTTGTGTGGGGACCTTTAGGTTGCCCCCCTCACCTCTCTGCTATTGGTGGCCTCTCACTGGGGCTCGCCTCACCCTGAAGCACCAAGGCGGGTGTGATAGGTTTGCTCCCTTCCCAACACAGGTCGAAGACCCTAATCAGTACAAACCAAGCATCAGTGGACAGTTTCCTTGTTGCAGTGGCAACAAGTCCACTGACCACCAGAGAGGGGTTGGAGACCCCAACGATTGTAAATTAAACATCCAAGGACAGCTTCCTCGTCCCATTGGTGGCAATAAGCCTACTGACCACCAGAGACGGGTCAGAGAACCCAACTGTTGGAAATCAAGCATCCAATGAGAGCTTCCTTGTCGCAGTGACATTAAAAAGCACACTGACCCTCAGAGAAGGTTCTGGGACCCCGACCAAGAGAGAACTTCTTTGATGCAGTGATAGCACTAAGCTGAATGATCAACAATGACAGGATTTGGGAGTTTGCTAACCCCAAAATAGAGTGGCAAAGTGTACATAAATCTGGAGATTGTGAGAAAACATTTTAGACACCAGGAGAAGGGAGACATTCTCCTGGGTAAAGAGGGAAATGTCTTGGGACAAACTCTAAAGACGCCAGGGAAAGGGAGTCATTCCCCATGGCCTTGTTGTGAACTGTGCCAAGAAATACCAGGAGAAGGGTGTCATTCTTCTGCTGTGCTAGAGATGCCAATGGAAGGAAGTAATTCCCACTGGCTTTATTGGAAACTGTATAGACCTATTCCAGGAGAAGGGACCAATTCTCCTGGATGTAGAAATTATACTCGTGCCTTGAAACACTTGTATATAGGCACGTTATAAATGCCATATCATATCATCATATAATGGCTGTGTGCAACCAGCAAGCTAGGGGATGTGAGTAATTCCCCTGGCAATCTTGTTGCAAGAGAACATTCTTTTAAAACACTATCTGAGCATCAGGAGAAGGGAGACATTCTGCAGTAGGAACTTTCTGTTAGATTATCCTTTAGTTGCAGTGTGAGGAATAGAAGTAGGTTGTGACACAGGAAGGAGTAGTTTGATATGAGGGACATTTTGACTGACCCTTCAGTATTAGTGTTGAGGGAGGGAGACCCCTCTTAGAAGATAGGGATAGTGAGGGCTTCTTTATGCACAAATAACATTCTATAACTACCGCCATGCCACCTTTGTGTCAGATTCCTTCTTTAACACCCTTACATCATCCAGACGATGCACCTTCTGCAGAAATCTGTGTGCAAACAACATTGTATCATTTGTTGTTTGATATAGTTAAGCATGATGTGAAAAAAACTATATTCCCACAACAAATGAACATACTTTAAAATACTTTACATTACAGAAGCCAACTTTGTGATATTAGGTTTGAGAAAATTATTGTAAGCAGCCTGTAAGTGTGCTACCTCACTTAGAGGTGTGAGTGACACTTCATCTCCCTGGTCATTTGTGCTTTCATAGCTATGGGGCATAGATCCTTGTCCAGGGCAAGCAAACAAATCCTGACTTGGCCTCCTGCAGTGCAGCCTCTCAGAATGGTAATCTCTCTGAGGTTCCTGCTGCACATGTACACCAAATTACCCCCCACAACCCAATGCCCCCATTCCCTTGGGTCCCAAATTTAAGGCCTCCTTTCTAGGGGTCCAGGAGGTGACCTTGGCGGGGGCCTGGCCCCCACGGTCTCCCTGCTGGAGCCAGGCCTGGGTGCATGCCTTGCCCTGCCTAGACAAGGTATCAGTGTGAACCGCATTTTGCGCTTGCGCAAAAAATCGATGGGTGGTCCTATAGGACTTGCTGAGTTTATGTGGTTTGTGGATGGATGGGGATCTCAGAGTAGGGTGGGAGGTTCATATGAAGTGAGAGTGTTATACATTTCTCTGACGGTGTAATAAAGCATCCCGTGGTGCAAGGCTTTCTGGCCTTCCATGGCTTGACATGGCCACAGAGGAACTCCGGTCCTTAGATGGGGTCCTTGAAGGAGGGTCAGCTTTGCCTGCCGCTCTCATGATCCCCAGTATTATTGTTCGCTCATGGGCAATCTGCTGTATGCAGAGGTGCGGATAAGGGCAGACAAGGCCCCTGCCAACTAAGGTAGGAGGCGGCAGCCATTTGTAAATGCTGCTGATGCACTGCATATGCCATTTGCTGATTAGCAGGCCTTACCTCGTTAAGAACATCACCTTAAGTTAGATGTCTGCGTGTGAGTGGAACAGTTTGATGAAGTGGAAGGAGGAGCTTTTTTGGAGGATTGGAGAAGGGTCATGTGGTATGATGGATGCAAGGAGGTTCGAGGATCGTAGAGCCTTATCATCTCGGGAGAAGGTTAGATGAAAGCTAGAGGAGGCGATAATCCCACTCCATCTGAGCAGGCGGGAGGACAAGTGATCCCCATAGAAATTAAGAGCAGGAGGGTTCCTGCAAACTAGGTCAATCCAGGACAGACTTTAGAGCCCGGAGGAGGTATGAGATGGTGTTATCTCATGAACTGTCAGGGAAGTTATTTCAGGACTGTCAGGGGAGGAGTGTCCTAAGGACCAAAACCCTAAATCAGGGTTGGAGCCCAGTGAGATCAGTGACCCCAAATCTGTTTTCCATACTTCGGTGATTCCCACCACTGTACAAGAAGATCCAACACTACCTCCATCTTGTGGAGGAGACCTGCAGACAACTTGGAAGTCTGGGATGGGTGCCTTGGATGGCCTCGGCCAAGATGAAGAGGGTTCAGGAATCGTGAAAATTCACAATCTGAACAATTCTTAGAGACTCTTTCTTTTGATCATTATTCATTACCGAGACTTATCCTGACTTTTATTTGTTGTGTAAAGAAGCCCCTATCTTAAAAAAAGCATCATCCTTGTGTCTGTCTCTTTGTGCTCTCACTCATGCTGCCTACGACTAATGGTGCCAGAAGTGGTATGCATAAATGCCACTCCAAAGGTTTACCCAAGTTCCCAAATAATAATCAACAAAAGGATATCCTGTGTGCCCACTAGAGCAACTGCTGAATCAGCAGGTGTGGATCTCTTTAATATCGATGAACTAGTCCTTCCCCCTAAAGATTGGACCCTAAATTCCACAGGTCTGATGGTCGCCTTTCCCAAGGGGGCTGTGAGCATAAAGCCACAGGTAAACAGAATGTAGACCACAGCAACAGGTATAGGTGTAAGTGTTTTATTAAGGTATGATATGAACAATATGTTAAGGTGATTGCGTTGGACAGTAATTGTAATTGTTTATTTGGAAAACGCTTATTCACAAGTGAAGTGCTTCAAAGCGTTTCAAGGCGGGAAGGGAACAAGGGAGTACAGAGTAATTCTTAGGCCTTGAAGTTTCCGAATGATCTAGCAAAAATGACTAGCAAACTAGGCCTGACGGCATTACTACTGGTGCAAGTGCAAGACAAGAGAGGAGGTGGGAAATGTGGGAGGAGAGGGAGAAGAGCATACAATGGTTAAACTACTGTACTAGGCCAATGACATTTCAGATAGTGCAAGTGCATGACAGAGAGTGAGGTGATAAAGCGGGAGGAGAAGGAGAAGAACATACAGAAACAAAAACATTACCATACTAGACCTAGCGAACTAGGCCTAGTGCATTCTGGTAATGAAAGTGCACAGACACGAGGTGAAATGGAGGGGGGAGGGAACAAGTGCGCCCAGTCCAGTAGGACGCTGGTTAAGTGCAGAGAGGTTACCATTCTCATGGAATGAAATCCAGAAGTACATTAGTGGTGAGTAGAGTGCAGAGGCCTGGTGGCAAGTGCAAGGACTGGCGGGGGAGCCTGAGAGTGAGGTGATAAAGCGGGAGGAGAAGGAGAAGAACATACAGAAACAAAAACATTACCATACTAGACCTAGCGAACTAGGCCTAGTGCATTCTGGTAATGAAAGTGCACAGACACGAGGTGAAATGGAGGGGGGAGGGAACAAGTGCGCCCAGTCCAGTAGGACGCTGGTTAAGTGCAGAGAGGTTACCATTCTCATGGAATGAAATCCAGAAGTACATTAGTGGTGAGTAGAGTGCAGAGGCCTGGTGGCAAGTGCAAGGACTGGCGGGGGAGCCTGAGACCTGTGAACAGGTAACCTAAAGACAAAACTGCTCGGTCTTCTTGGGAAGTAGACCCACATGAAAGATATCCTCTCACGGTTTCCCAAGGCTCCAAGAGATGAAGGTGCTCAGTTTCAATGTTCCAAACACTGTGCTCTGGAATCCCACTTTAACCAATGAAAAGCTCCAAAATAAAAGTGCTCCTTCTGTCACAATGAAACACAAGTCTTAAAACCAAATAAAATGTCTTTTGTCCTCCTATATCAAGGGTTCTATCTGTCTCCTAGTTGCCATGGGAGTTCTCCAGACCGTGACCGTGGGTCCCTGTCAGCACATCCATTTGGCCATTGGTCAAGGGGTCTGGGAGCTTGGCTTCCAATCTGTCCTCATTTTACCTGTGCCTTAATGGTTTTGGTGGGCCCAGGAAGAGGCAGACCATGGATCAGAACACTACTGTTGACTTCCCCTTTGAGAAGCCCCCTTGGTTCTTGGATCTGGAAACTCTCTCCTGTCCACCTTCCTCAACCCTCACTACTTTCTGTACCCCTCTCTCCTTCTGGTCTTTGTGGCCCTTCCAGTTACCTCCCTCATTTCTGGCACCCTCTGTTTGTTGGGCATTCTGGGGCCTACTTCTCCCTACAGCCGACTCAGTTTCCTACCCCCTTTGGACTCCACCATTCTCCCTATCTTACATTCTTGGTTTGTCCTTCACCCTGCTCCTCTCTCGACCCCATCACCTCTGTGTTCCTTTAAGCATCACCCTCCTCCTCTTTTATCAGGCCTTCTCGCCCTCGAGCACAACTTCTCTCCGTCGAACACCAATGTCCTACTCTCTCCACTCTATTATTGTCTTCAACTTTTTTGCCTCCTCCAACAACCTCCATACCTTCTCCTTAGCTTTGTGGACCTTATTCGACAATATTCCTGCCACCACCTTAAACTCTCCATCTACTCCTCTTTAGTCTTCTTTTTAAACTCTTAACATGCCTCACCCTCTTCCGTCCTCTTCCTTAAACTCTGCAACCTCCTCTTTAACTTTGTCCATCTCTTCCTTCACTCTACAACCTCTTCCTGACACTCTTGTGCCTCCTCCTTGAACTCCAGAAACCTCCTCCTTGACCTCTTCGACCTTCTGCTTGAACTCCAAAACATCCTCCTTACATTCGTCAACCTCCTCCTTGAACTCTGTAACCTCCTACTCAACCTTTTCCACCTATTTTTTTTAAATTCTGCAACACCTTTCTTTGCCAATAACATCCCCCTTCTAATTCCTCACCCTTCCTCCACTTTGCCCAGCTCTTCTAGTCTGCTCTTTCCACCTCTGTAAACCTTCCTCCTGCCCGTCTCCAATTCTCTCCAAACTCCTTTCTCTAGTTCCTACTCCAGTCACATTTCCCCTTCCTCCAAACTCGGACACTGACCGACTACCAGCTCATTCCATAAAAGTCATGTGATGACCCGCCATTCAGCTGGATGTTGTTTGAGCTGTGCCCATTCCTTATAGGATGAAAACATACACACCCGTATCAATGTAAAATGCAATGAACAACTGCAAAAGCCAATGCTTGCTTAACAGTAACTACTTTGAAGGATTTGTTTGCCTATTTCATTTGCAGAATTTGTAAAGCCCTTTTTTGTATTGTAATCTTTTTAAAACCTGTATCTTTGCAGAATACGTGTTCTCTATGACGCGCTTTCAATGAAAATGAAAAAGTAAAAAAGGTTCTAAATAGTCGTTTAATTTTAAATTAAAATATCTTTGACAAATGTGTTATTTCCAATTTGTGAAAGGACTTCTTATAGCCGTTTAATGTAGCATGTGAAAAGGAACAAACATTCTTGAATCTTAAACCTGCAATGCTAATTTATGTTAAAATGGTAACTGGCTAATTGTCAATGTGTTTAACAATATTCAAGTATACAAAGAAAATGCGATATGTGTTCTATCTATTCATGTGTTGTTTTTTCCGTAGACAATGGGCTTATCCTTTATGTCATACTCAATGTTGAAATGGAAAGATTTCAGACAATTCCATTATCCGCTATTGGACAGTTGATTAAAGAAAATCTAAACACAAAGAATATACTTAAATTGTATTTCTTGAAGTTACTGTATGTTTTTTTACAGTGCAGATGCCTCCTATTCTTCTAGTGACATTTTATTTTACTTCTAACCAAATTTCATTTAGAGAAGAAATGCCACTGGACCTTTCATGCGCTGAAACTGAGCCATTATCTGAAAGCCAAGAGGAGAAAATATGGGTAGGTGCCTCTCTCATTTCAGGAAAATATGTTCTCAGATATCATTAAATGTATTTTACGATTCATGATCAAATACTTTTTTAATTAAATAATGTTTAAATATTTGGACTAAGTAGAATACAGTTGTACTTTATTTCAGCACAAGAGTACAGTTGAGGTGGGCACATTATAAAGTAGATTACTTTCCCTTAATTTTGTAAAATGCTCAGATTTCCACAGATTCTCAACAAGTTCTAAAATGACATTTTTAAGCATTCATAATCATAATATCTTATGGCTCTGCATGCCATGCATATGCCAGGGCACCCCAAAAATCACTCTTGCAATAACTGTAACAATCTGTTCATTAATTGTATTGGTTGACTCAATGGAAAAATTTGATTTTAGCCTAAAGTTTGTCCACTAAACTTTTGGCTGTCCTCTATTGTTTTTCTACTTTCCTTTTTCAACAACTTTTATCGAAGTTACCCTTTCACTGGTACCCTTTTACTCGTATATTGCCCTTTCAAACCCATATGGCTACTAGGGATGGAATGCTATTTATGCATGTAAATTTGGCACCAAATTGATTATATCAATTGGACATCAACATCGATGGCACCACTGTCCCCATGCTGAAGCATGTCAAAACGCTGAGAGTGTACATTGATGCCAGTCTTACTATGACTAAACAGATTAATGCACTCGCCTCCTGAACGGCGTGCACCTCCAAACTCATAGCTCTTAGCCGACAATGCCTGACCCCAGCAAATTGCCTCACTTTAGCCAGAGCCCTGGTTCTATCGAAACTGGATTATTGCAATATACAATTACTAGGCACCTCCAACAACAACCTAGCCAAAATACAATTGTTGCAAAACAAAGTCCTAAGAGCAGCGCTAGGCATAAAAAAATCAGACCACATCTCCAAGACTAGAAGGGACGCTCATTGGCTCCCTATCAAAGCCAGAATCATCTTTAAAACATTATTTATCACACATAAATGCTTGACTAGAAAAGGACCTATCTACCTCAACAACACCCTTCACTCTAAAGATGATAGGAGATCACTTAGATCTAATGACAAACTCCTTCTGGCTCCTCCCCGCTTCAAATCCACTAGAGCAGGGGGTAGCAGCTTCACCGCTCTAGCCCCCAAACACTGGAACACCCTACCTATTAATATCAAAAAAGAATCCTCTTTCATAACCTACAAAAAACTGCTAAAAACCTGGTTATTCAACCAATATTAGCACCCAAGTCAAGCCTCTGTATTGAAGCACCCTGTTAGTGAATACTTGCACACTGTTATTCTGCACCTGCCTTTCTAAAATGTAATGTAACTAATGTAACAATGTATTATTCATTTTTAAGCTGTCTTGTAACATCGCCGTGACACCCATGGGTCTGGGCATGTAACAAATATATAAAATAAAAAAAAAAAATGATATCGGTTCTATGTTCTTACGTCTCCAGGTAGTTTTACGCAGAGTTTTTTACTGAAAATCTTCGACCGAAAAAAATCATCACATTAAAAAAAATATTTGTGGAGGGGTTCCCCCCAACACCCCTCTTTGCTATTATCTAGTCCCTGTTCCCCCCACACACCCACCCCTTATATACCCTTACCCCCCACCATCTGCATATTTTTAGATGAGTTTTTTCAGGCGAAACCTTTCGACAAAAATCCTGCAATGTAACAACATTATGCCATTATATCACCCTGTAAGGGTGTTCTGTAGTAGTGTGGTGAAACCTGTGATTTAGTTTTGCCTATACCATGCTTGTAGCCCAGTGTAGCCCATTGGGGTACTGATGTATGTTTTAAGCCCTGCTCTCAGAAAGTTTGTTTTGTGGCCTTTCTTTGTCGGTGTGGGCAAAGAGGCACAGCCAAAAGTCAATTGTTCTGACATAGCTCATCCAGTGTCAACAAAGGCACCTTTGGTTTAAACTGGTTTGATTGGTGCAAAGTCCTCTGGTGTTTATTTAGGGTCAGCCTCATTGTTCACCAAAACCTTTGTGTGCTACCAGAGTGAGATTGGTGGTTTGACTTTGGCCAGCCCCTGAGTGAATGTATTATCAGAGTGAGACATGTGTGTTCCTCAGACCGGTTCTTGATTCTCACCTCAAAACTGCTGCAATGATGGACAGCAGTTGAAGATCCTGGTTTTTCATACTGACTGGACTCTAGATCCTTTGTGCGTTATCCTGATCCTTCCTCCTAGTGCATGGATGTGCAACCTGTGGTTCTCCATATATTTTGGATTACAATTTACATCAGCCCTGGACTGAACAATCGATGCTAAGGGATCCTGGACGTTGTAGTCCAAATCATCAGGAGTGCCAACATTTGCAGACCTGTGTCCTAGTGGGAACCTGTCCAGGGCTCTTCCTTAGTTTCTTGCTGTCCTCCTCCCTGCCTCGGCTCACCGTTGTTTCACAACTCTTCCTGGTCTGCAGATTTTGAACCGCTGGTAACATTCTTCTGGCCCAAGTGTCTCAGTTAGGCAATCCCTCCTCCTCTTCCTGGCTTGAATATGTGAGTGGTTTGCTGCCGCCCCATCTTCGGACATCTTGGGTTGACTGCAGACTTTGTCTCTGTCATGGGACCATTTCCTTGCTGGCTAGTTGTACCCTCCTGCTCTTTTGGCCTAACATGTTGCTCATGTTGGGTTCTTCAGTCCTGTCGGTATCATCTGTGCTACCATTTAATTTTCCTTGTGGGTCAGCTCATAAGATGTCTATCTTGTTGGGCTGTCGTTATTTGGATTCATGCTGGTTCATATCCTTGAATAAATCCACTCAGAGCCCCAATCCACGACCAGTTAGACCTAAACCTGACACCAAAACTCACCTGTTTGCACGCTCTTCCTGGGCCTAAATCGTAGCAATCAGTACCATTGGTACCTGATCATGATTACTGATTCCATTGCTAGATCCAGTCTCAGGTATATCCTGGGTCTGGAGAAAGTGGGAGTCTGAAGACCCCGCCTTTTCCACTGCTGATATTTATTGTCTGGAGTGTGTTTTATTCTTCCTCTGCAACCAGTCAGTTCTTCCTAATCTGCTGGTTCTTGAACCCTGGGCTACAACACATGTTTACCTGTGAGCTAAAAGAAGAACTTACCAGACCTTCCCCATAAATACAGAAGATCTGTATGATGTGTCAACTGATTCCTATTAGAGAACTTCTTCAACCTCCTCCAAAATGTGTACCCAAGGCTTACCTGAAAGTCATTTTCCCCAGGACCCATACCATCACCATAAGTGATTTATTGTAGAATTGATATAATACATTGCTGCCGTTCACACTATAGAATAGGAAGCATTGGCCTTAGAGTAGCTACTACTGCTTACATTGTTTCTTCTTGTTTCTAGAGGTGTTTCCATTCAACACCAGTATTGCTTTCTAGTTTTACTGTATGTTTTGATGATCTTTTGAACCTGTTTTATTTAACAACTGAAGCATTTTCCTATCTCTTTCCTAATACTCCTTGAAAGGAAGGCATGGTATCAAACAGTGAAGACAGACACAAGTGATCACAGTTTAATGGTGTTTATTGAACTTCAATGGGTTAGTAAAATGCCTATCTAAACCTAAATCAAAAGATGGGAGCAAACTAAGACCATCAAATAATAATAACGCAGTCCTAGTGGAGTCAGTCAAAATAAAACGGCCTATACTAATAAACCTATTGCCAATCCTTACTTCTAAAGACAAAATGGTGTGGGATAACAATGTATGTAAAAGAAAGGAGTTCAGGAAATGGTATGCCAGGACATTTCAGCAGTTGGCTTCCCTTCCCCACGTTTTCAACACGGGCAAAGCAGCACTTTCTGGCTTCGCACACACTCTGGCTTCTTGGCCACCAGGTAACAGTTCAACACATAGACATCAGGAGGGCCTTCCGCCAAAGGTTCTCTCGCAATGACAGACTCTTATTGCAGAGGGCCTGATGTAACAAACAAAACACAAAGAGTTCCTTTCCTTTGTCAGGGTTTTCACATTCACAAGTTCAAGACTGGTCTCCCTCTTTCAGGCTCGCACCACGGGTCCCCGTCGTCCGGGCTCAGACCCCTTTTCTACAATGTTCACAATTTGGTCCCCCTCCCTCGTGCTTCGACCATGGATCCCCCCATCCGGGCTCAGATCCCTTTTTTTAAAAAACTTACTTTATTAAGCATTTTCTTAACAGGAAATTAAGGACTGTCTCGTGTATATGTTTGTATACTTAAGTAGTAAAAACTGTTTTTCAAAGAAACTATTCGGTCCAACTTGAGCCCCCCCCCCGCCCGCGACGAGACGAGTCATAGAAATTGGTCTTAGGGATGATTTCATGCATTTCCGTGGGGAGCGTTGCCCCCTGTTTCATCTCCAGTCATTTGTAGGCTTAGAGGAAGGGTGCCCATTCCATTTCTCTACTTGGGGTGATCTTGTGGATGGCTCCTGTAATGTTCTCCATCTCGTAGCTTTCTGGGCCCAGATTGCTTCTGACAAGAGGGTGGGAGATTTCCACTCTTTCACATAAGATCATAAGAGCCCTGGTGAGTAGCCCAGCTGTAAAGAAATTCCTGTGGCTCATTTACATCCAGGAATGCATCAGTCAGTTAAACTGTGAAAGCCTCATTTGTCCCCAAACCTTTTTGACTCCATGTGCTGTAAGGAAACATAAGCAACTGCTTAAATCCATTTTTGTGTTAAACAGGGAGTCCTCTGCTTTGGGTACACCTTCAAATAGAAGGCACATTGTTTTAACAACTGTAGATGCTATTCAGCCGTATCTGCTTCATAGTAATAAACCCTCAGACCGTTGGGCTTTGACACAAGCCCGATTCGATTCTCTTTGGCTTGGGGCTCGAACAAAGGGCTGGCCTCACAATGTACAGCCCACAGCCTGCCCTTGTTGCCAGTGACCTGTGGAGGACCTTTTACACTTTGTGCTGTTTTGCCCAAATTACAAGGACTTAAGAAGGAAAACACTATTGCCCTTACTTAGGTCTGATGGCTTGACTCATGCTAGGCCTGCCCTATGTTATTTGCTTTCAGCCGCCACGTTGCCAGTGGTTTGGGGTTCGGTGGACTATTTGATAAAGGCTTGGCATCGGAGAACTAAAACTATTTCTCAAAATGTGACTGAATATTGAAAATCTAATGACCACTCTAGATCCCTACTGGTGGACAATAATCGGAATTCACACACACACCTTTTACATTTTTATACATTAAACGTTTTTATGTCTGAGTCATGGATTTTCAAATGATGAAATGAATTTTGTACTGTTTTATGCATTTTATTTTGTATTTGCTGTTTATGGATAGTTTGCTTCTGAATAAACTTATTGAATGATTGATTGATTAATTGATTTCCAGCCTATGGCGATGCAGACCCTGGCAGCTAGTAGTAAGAAGTGCGGCACATGGGGGATTTGCGTCCACCGGCCTTCCTGCTCTTCCAGACCAAATAGCATCAATCTAGGATCACTTTCTCGTGTAACTCCGTCTACCTTTCTGATCCAAGCCAGCACCTCTTTCCAATACGCCTGGGATTTCGGGCAGGACCACCACATGTGCTAGCATTCCCTCCAGCATTGAGGGCTTGTTTGCTCAAACATTTTGCAGAGTCTCCTGGGAGCATACTGCCACCTGTGCAGCAATTTTATTTTTATTCAGTGTAGGTTATGTTGCGCTGAAATTGAGGTTTTATGGGCTGATTTGCACATTTGAGACCTTAGTTGGTCTGACATCATTCGCCCCATATCAGTTTCCCATCTTTTTTTGAGGGCGTCAATCCTGTTTACTTGTTCGCTCAGCAGGGATCTATATAGCTGGGAGATGAGGCCCCTGGTTGAAAGGGTTTCACTTAAGATTGTTTTCCAGTGAAATGAGGTCCCTTTGAAGTTCCTCCTTCCATTTCGGGGTCAGTAGCGCTCCCTTTAGTTGTAGCAACATAAAAACTCCCAGAGGTTTGATTTGTAGGCCTGTTTCCAACTCTTGGATAGATATGCATCCATTAGCTTTTACCATTTGCCCCACCCTTTCTAGCCCTGCCTCATACCACTTCTGATAGCGCTGCAGATCCTGGATCTCGTTTCTGATGGGAGGGGCATATAGAACTCATGGGGGATGGCCATGTCGTGAGTCCCTTCATTTCACCTTTGCTCCACCACAGCTACAGGAACGATCCCAATGCAAAGTGGCTGATTACCTTGGTGGGAAATGCTTTTTTGGGAGACCATAGCCATTCTCTGAGTGTTACCAGCTGTAGTAGGTGTTTTCTTTTTATATTCAATTTTTATTGGATTTTCAGATTAACAGCAATTTTATTCAAACACAACTTCTGGGCACAAGCCCGTAACCAGAAAAAAGACATGCCATTGTTCCTTGAAATGTTTTTCCCAACCTCCCCCAACCCCTCCTAACCAATTTTCTCGGGGACTCAGTTTGCTTGTCTATGCTGATTTATTTGGGGCAGTTCCGACCGGATTCCAGGTCGTCCGTGATTAAACCGACTCTTCTAGTTCTGAATCAGATTGTTCACTACCAAGGCGTGTTTTGGGCCGGGTCAAGTTCCCCTGAGGGCCTTCAGGTGGGTCCCCCTGTTAACAAACTTCTCGTTGAATTGCAGCCAATCGGTCTCGATCTGGGCACTTGAGCCGTGTATTGCTGCAGTACGTTTTTCCATAAAGTATATGTCTTTGGCCACTGCCACCCACTCTTTTCTCGTCGGGAGGGCGGGCCGCTTCCATGTTCTTGCCCTAGCAGCTCTGGCTGCGAGCAGTAGCGAGTGTGCGAAGACTGGTAACTTTTCCCAGTGGTCCTTGTTTTGCTGTAGACCAAACAATATGAGAATTGGGTCTTGTGGGAATGCCCCCTCCCCCGCCTCCTTGAGCCAGCTGAGCACCTCAGACCAGTAGGCTTGGACCTTCCTACATGACCACCACATGTGCCAGTAGTTGGCTCTTCTCCACATCCATGCCAGCACAATGGAACTACATCTGGGAACATCCTTGAGAGGGTGATCGGGTCATACTGCCACCTGTGGAGCAGTTTGATGGCATGTGTCTTATATTGGCAGGAGATTGATATTTTAAATGCTCTGCTGCAGAGTCGTCCCCAGAGACTGTCCCCGATTCCACAGCCCAGGTCCTTTTCCCATTTTTTCCTGAGGCTTTTGGTTGATCCCTCCCGGGGGGCCAAGAGGGCAGCATAAAGAAGAGAGATGAGCCCTTTCATATCTACATGGGTGTCTAAGATTATCTCTACTGGGGTGAGTTTTCTTTGAAGGTGGAGCTTATGTTTCTGTTGCATTAGGATACCCTTAAGCCGTAAGTATAGGAGTGGGGAGAGCCTGCCGATTCCCAGTGCCTCCTCGAGCTCTTGAATACTTATAAAAGAGTCTTCCCTCACCAGCTGGCCGACTCTACAGAGACCTGCTTCAAACCAAGATTGGTAATGTTCATGTCCTGGGATTTCCTCTAGCACTGGTGTGGACCAAATGTGGCTCAGGGGGAGGGCCATGTGGTCACCTCCTTCCCGTGTCCCTTCCCTTCCAATGCCTTCCACATTGTGCCTAACATTGGATGTTCCCGGATTCTTCTTGGAAGCTTTTTCATTGGAACCCATAGCCATTCTCCGACTGTAACTGCACTCAGGAGGGAGTTCTCAAGGTAGACCCATTGTTTGTCTGGGTCTTCTCTGAGATGTGGGGCCAGGGCCCTGAGTTGGGCTGCTCTGTGATATATGCGCAGGTCTGGGAGGGAGACCCCCCCTCTTTCTTTCGGGAGAGTAAGAGTTTTGTATCTTATTCTAGGTCTCTGACCCTGCCATATGAATTTCATTATGCGTTTTTGGGCTTCTTTGAGGTGGGCTTTGGGGGCCTCTAACAGGAGCATCTGGAAAAGGTACAGGACCCTGGGGAGGAGGTTCATCTTTATGGCGTTTATTCTCCCCATCCACAAGATTTGCCCCTTATCCCATCCCTCCATTTCTCTGTATAGCTTGTCAAACAACGGGGGTAATTTGCCTGGTTTAGGTCCTCATGTGGTCTAACAATGTTAACCCCCAAGTATTTTATCCCCTCGGTACAGACTTGAAGGCTGAGGGGAGCCAGCTCGCCCAAGTTCCTTTCAGTATCTTGCGCGAATGGGAAGATCATTGACTTACCTATTTTTACCCTGAAACCTGAGAACTGACCAAAACGTTCTATAACCTGTTGGGCAGCCGGGACTGATCTGGCTGGTTCCTTTAAATGTAACAGGATATCGTCTGCGTAAAGGCCCAGTTTGAAGGTCCGGTCGCCTACATCTATGCCGTGAATTAACGGGGAATCCCTGAGATATTTAGCAAGTACTTCCATGGTCATGGCAAACAGGAGTGGGGAAAGAGGACAGCCCTGCCTAGTCCCTCTTTGAAGGCTGAAGACTCGTGACAGGCACCCATTAACAGTGACTCTCCCTGTTGGATCTACATATAGGGCCTTGATAGCTCGCCTAATCCCCACTCCGAACCCCATTTTCCCAAGGACTCCATGCAGAAATCCCCAGTCCACTCGATCGAACGCCTTTTCGGCATCGATGGCCACCAGAACCGGTTGTCCCCCTTAGGAGCTGCTTCCCTCATAATGTGCAGGGTTTTGCGGAGGGTGTCAGCCCCCTGTCACCCCTGCATGAAGCCTACCTGATTGGAGTGAATCAGGCCGGCATGTGGCCATCGAGTCTCGTGGCAACAATCCTAGTAAATAGTTTCGCATCCACATTTAGGAGGGAGATAGGTCTGTAGGACCGGCAGTCGGCCGGATCCTTACCCTCCTTGGGAATCACTGTGATTAGTGCCTTACCAAAGGACGGGGGTGCCCTCCCCGTCGCCATGATGCTGGAGAATAAGCCCGCCAAGAACCCGCCAGTTTGCCCCCAAAGGCCTTGTAAAAGCCTGCAGTGAACCCGTCTTCCCCTGGGGCTCGCCCCAGCTTTAGTCCCGATTTTGCCTTGAGGACCTCTTCTTCTGTTATTGGGGAGTCCAGGGCCAATGCCTCTGGGGAACCAAGGGCAGGGAGGGAGACCCCGTCAAGATATGTCTTGAGTGCAGCCTCATCTACTTCCCCTTCCCTTCTGTAGAGGGTCTCGTAGAACCCAGCGAATTTCTCTGATATGCCTTCTGGATCGGTTTCTTCCCCCTCTTCCCCACCTGCAATTCCTGCCACCCACCTCTCAGCCCTCTGTTTTCGGAGCTTGGATGCCAACATAGCATCAGCCTTATCCCCTTTTTCATAATATCTTTGCCGCAGGTGTTGGAGGCTCGCTACGATTCTGCCCATTTCTAGTTCTCTCAGCTCTTGTCTTTTCACCCTTGCCTCACCAGGTCCCTCTCCCTCTCCTCCTCCCCCTTTCCTTCGGGCCTCTCCAGTGCTATTATCTCTGACTGCAATCTGTGGGTCAAGAGAGTCCTTATTTGTTTTTTTGAAGCCCCCTCCCTGATCAGTCTGCCTCTCCAGGTTGCCTTTGCCGCTTCCCATACCATCTCTATTCTGACCTCACTTGTGTCATTCAATTCAAAGTACTCTGTAATTGCTGTACCCATCTCCTCCTTAAAGACTGCGTCCCGGAGCAGGAAGTCATTGCATTTCCATAGGGATTCCCTGGGTTTCAGGCCTGAGATACTAAAGTCTGACCAGACCAGATCGTATCCGACCAGCTGACCGGGCGGATATCACAGGACTCTACCCTGCTCATGTTCTGCTATTCTGTAAAGAGGTAATCTATTCTAGTCCTAGTGCCGCGGACTGCAGAGTAGAAAGTGTATTCCTTTGTGGTCGGGTGTAGTTCCCTCCACATGTCTACCAATCCGTGGTCCCACATCAGGTCCCGGAATCTGCCGAGAGGTCGCCCCCCTCTGCCACCCAGCGGAATGACCTCTCCACTATGGTCCAGTTCCCGGTTGGCCCAGATGTTAAAGTCCCGCCCCAGCAACAGTAGACCTTCAGCCTTGCTCATTATCTCCCCCATTGCCTCTTGGATGAATTCGATCTGGCCCACATTGGGGCAGTATATGACTGCTAGGGTGACTCTAGAGTTGTGTAAATTGCCCGATACCACCAGGGATCGCCCATCCTCCCTCCCCCACCTAGTTACCTCAGTGAGCCTCTGGTTCTTGTGTCGGAGGATCCCGACTCGTCCCCTCTTTATGTGTGCGGAAGCCCAGAAGGTCTGCCCCACCTGTGCTCCCGGGATGGTCCTTTCCTCCCCCTTCACCGTTCTGGTTTCTTGGACGAAGAGAACATCCAAATTGGCATTCTTCATTTCCCTCCCCAGGAGGGAGCGCTTAGCTGGTGAGTTTAGTCCTTTTGCGTTAAGCGAGCCTATCCTCAGTGTCTCGGCCCGGCCCTTTCTCTCTTTGTCTGTGATTGATTCTTTGTCTTGAGTGTATCTTCTTCCCGGTTCCGTGTGGGCTGCTCCATCCCAATCCGTGGTTGGATCGGTGTTGTGTCCGAGAGACCCTTTCCCCAGCTCCATCCCTTATTCCCTCCCCCCTCACTTCCCTGTGCTTGACGCCTGCCGACGGGCAAGCCACCAGGGTGATTACCTATCTATCCACCGCAGTTCTCTCGATGAGCTCCATGTCCCCGGCCGGGGGTAGCTAGTTTAAGCGCTACATTCTCTGTTGGAGGGTTTTTATCCCTCTAGTCATTTCCAGCCTCCACCGTAGGGGTGTTTGGTTTCTTGAATTTTCTCCTGCCCTTCATCTTCTTCTTTGTGGACCAAGGGCCTTCCGGTTCTCTCCTGGCATCCGGCGTTGCCTGTATGTCCCCCTCGATTGTCTCCTCCGGGATGTCGCCCTTAAGCACCTGCAGAACCTGCGCGGCTTCTTTGCCGCTAGTAATTCTGTAATCTACACCAGCGCGTTCAAAGGATATGGCAAATGGGAAGGACCACCTGTATCTTATCTTATGTCCTGGCCTGTGAGCCATTGGGTGAGCGGCCGACACTCTCTTCTGCGGGTGAGCGTGAGGGTCGAGAGGTCTTGGTATATTCGGATTGTATCACCTTTGAAGATGAAGCTCTCCAGTCTTTTCGCCTTCTCTAGCACCTCCATTTTCTCTCTGTAACGGAGGAAGCGTACAGCGATGGACCTTGGGCCTCCCCCTCCGCACCCTCCTCCTCAATGTGCTCTTTCCAGCTGGACCTCCTTGCCCCCTTCCAGTGCGAAGAGTTGGTTTATGAGTCCCTGGACTTTCCTTCCCACGTCCGCGGCTGTCTCCCCTCTCTGCTGTGTCACGCCTATGATACGCAGGTTATTTCGGCGTTCCCTGTTTTCTGGATCATCCATCTTCAGGGTCATGTCCTCCTCTCTTATATCTAGGTCTGTCAGCCTCGCTTCATACTTCATGTCCAGCAAGTCTGTCTGGAGGTGGTTGTTTTCCATCCCTTCCATTTTGTCCTCCAGCGTTTCCACTCTCCCCCTGAGGTCCACTATTGAGGCTTGAATGTCCGTTCGGATTGCTTTAATTTCTTGTAGGATGTCTTGAGATCATCCTTCGTTAGCACTGCCGAGGAGGGGTCGGTGGTTGTGGGCATGGTGGCTCTATGCGCCTCGCTCGGGGCAGTAGGTGACCTGCGAAAACGTTGGAGGGAGATGATTGCTCTGGCGGCCAGGGTCCGCTCCAGGGCTCCGTTTCTTTGGTGTACCTTGGCGTGGGGGTGCTATGTGCACCTGCCTTGCCTGGTCCCGATATCCTACTTATTGGCCACAGTCGCTCCTTCTTTCCGGGTTACTGTATCCACAGGAGGGGGGCCCCCGTGGGTTCTCCAGGGGAAAGTAGGGCGCGCCCCACCTTTCCTGTATGGTGGGTAGCTTCTGCAGGCCCGCTCGGGGCTCCAGGGGGGGTGACATGATCCCTCTGTGCCGATTCCCCTCAGCCCCTCCTCACCTTCTCCTCCTGTTAGGGTGCCCCGGGCCCCAGTGCTGTCAGCCCCAGGGCGTGCCGGCTCTCAGTCCGGCGTGTGTGGGGGGTGGCGCAGGCTCCCGCCCAATCGCCGGTCTTCGGGGACCCACAGAGAGTTCCCCCGCTTAACGCAGCCCTGGGAGGCCCCCGGGCGCCGCGGGTCCGGGCCGGACCTCTGCCCCACCTGCGGGTCCGCAGCTTCAGCAGGGAGCATGTCCCGGAGCCCCCCGTTCTTGACTTTGGGGATCGTGGCGGTATGGGGAGCTCCACCCCCAGTTCCTTGGTTTTATTCCGTATCGCTCGGGAGAGGCTATTGCCAGGGCTTATCTTTAGAGGCGGTCCTGGGGCAGACGTTCTCCTGGCCCGACCTCCCCTGGGCCCGGTGGTGTCCGTGTGGGTCCGCGCACCCAGCCCGGGCTCCCTCACCGTGTGCGCCGGTAGATGTGGTCCTCCCTCCGAGTGTTGCGGGAGGCGGACCGTTGGGCCTCCCACACTCGCCCAAACGGGGCGCTCTGCAATGTCTCTGGGCGGCGGAGGCCCAGGCCAAGTTCTTTGTTTTTTTTTGTTTTTTGCCTCCGGGCCTGTGCGGGCTCAGCTGCAGCGAAGGGTGTGCCCCGGCGACCTTTGCACAAATGTTCGGGTGCTGATGGGAGGGGATCCCAACTCCAGGTCCCGGTCCTGTTTCTGCAGTTGCTGGGGGGGGGGACATGCCCCGTCAACCCGGGCCGTACTGCGGTCCTCCCAGGGGCTGGCGGCTCTATGAGGCAGTCCTTCACCCCGTGCTCAGTCTCACAGGGAGTCACGCCGCCAGCGCTCTTCCAGCTCCGGCAACTCAGGCCCCGCCACAGTCCTCTCAGGGGCCGCAGGGTCCGTGAGGCGGTCCCTCGCTCCGCGCTCTATCCCGCAGGGAGTCCCGCAGCCAACGTACTCCCGGCGGTGCTCCCCTGTATAATCGACCCGGGGCCAGTCCCAGTCGGGTCCCCGGGGACCCCCGAACAGCTTGAGGGCTCCCACGGGGCTCGGGTCCTCCCCCAAGCCAGACTCTAATCCCGGCCGGGGATCTGGTTAGGTCACTAGGCCCTGCGGTGCTGGAGGAGCGCGAGAGCTACACGTCTGGCATGCTCCGTGCCCCCTGGTGGTCTGCGTAGTAGGTGGTTTTTGATTGTAACCCATTGTTTTTTTTGTCTCCTCTCAGGTGCGGCACCTGGGCTCTGAAATGGGGCTGCTCGATAGTATGTGTGGAGGTCCGGGAACCCTGTCCCACCTTCCTCCTTCAGTTGAGTCAGGGTGGTGTAGGCTATTTGCAGTTTTTTCTCCTGCCATAGACATTTTAGGAGTATGGCTTTCATTTCTAGGAAGTGAGTTTGTGTAATGACAATTGGGAGCATCTGATATTGATACAGGATCTTGGGGAGAATTATCATTTTTATAGCATTTAAGCGGCTGAGCCACAATACTGTTAGTTTGGTCCATCTATCTAGGTCCTTTGATAGTTCTGATATTAGTGGTGGGAGGTTTGCCTCGTAGAGGTCTTCCGTCCTTTTCGTGACATTGATGCCTAGGTATTTTAGGTTTGGATGCGTCGTCAGGTATTCCCCATGTAGTCGTGCTTTTCGCTCCCAGGTGATTTGGCGTCTTGTATGGGAAGAGCGTGGACTTTTCAGCATTGACTTTCAGCCCTGCCCACTTGCCAAATTCCCGTATAGTCGATAGCACTTCGGGTATGGCGGTCTTGGGGCCCGCCAGGTATAGGAGCATGTCATCAGTGAACATGAACAGTTTGTACTCTGTGTCACCAACCATGATGCCTTCTATTGTGCTATCTTTCCTGATTATGTTGCCAAGAGGCTCGATGGATAGGGTTTAGAGGAGTGGTGAGAAGGGGCACCCCTATCTGGTTCACCTGGACTTGTCAAATTCTACTGAGCATTTGCTAATCATTGCCGCCCTTCCCTTTGGGGCTTTGTAAATTGCTTGGATCCCATTTATAAATCTTTCCCCAAACCCCATGTTTCTAAGTATGGCCCAGAGAAAACCCCACTCTACGCGATCAAATGCTTTCTCTGAGTCCAAACTGAGAAGCGCCTGACCCCATCCATCCATAATGTCCATTGTCTTTCGCATAGCATCCAGCCCGTGTCTGCCCTTTATAAAGCCCACCTGGTATGGATGGATCAGGCGAGGCATTATCTCTTCCATACGTGTGGCTAGGACTCTGGCATACATTTTTGAGTCAGTATTTAACAATGATATCTGGCAATATTATTTGCAGCTTGAGGGATCTTTTCCCGCTTTGGCTATTACCACGATGTGAGCTGTAGAGAATGATGGGGGGTATTGGCCGGAATCACGTATATGATTGAATAGCTTGGCTAGGTGTGGGGCCAGGGTTTTGTCAAAGTGTTTATTGAAGCCCATGCTGTAACCATCTTCTCCTGGGGCCCATTCCAGGAACGTCATTTAGGGGTCGCTAGAGGTCGCAATTACGACCTCTGAGGTCTCCCTTGCCACCTCTGTGGTCTCTCTTTCGACCTCTAAAAAAGAAATGATTTTTTTTTTTTAAAATCAAGCTCCTGGGCTGTGGCCAGCACCATGTGGCACTTTACTTCTGGAGTGGCTGGCTTTCTTGGTCAGGCCCCTTAAAAAAAGAACAACAATAAGAACAGGAGTGCCACAAGTCTAACTCTTTCAGCACTGACCCTAAATAAGAAAGAATAGGAATACCAAATAACGTGTCTCTCTGGAATTCCATACAATAATTGTTAGACTCATTAAAGGTTTATCTCAGGCACACCTCAGGAGGTGAGTCACTGATTTAGTCTGTTCTTAAACGCCTCAACTCAGCCTGTCATACTTCTGAAGTCGATAAATGAGTACCAACACAGGTTGGGTGATATTGGGTGTATATTTTTTTTCTATACAAAGCGCTTAAGCATAAGTGCTATATAATAACACATCATTACCATTTGGTCATGGACGCCTGCTTGCATTCACAGTAATTTGGTAATATGGGCCTATACACACTCATCTTAATGATACATATGGTGATCCATTCTTGTATGAAATGTACATCACATTATAGTGATATCATATTTTTCGGAGTGTACAATGCTATGTGATACCATTTCCTGTTTTGTCAATGTGTGAAAGGTTGTGTTCCATCGCTTCTCGCGATATCACTTTGGGTTGGGGTCAAATGACATCACTTCCTGTGATGTCATCAGGGGATCAAGGGTCGTGTGATGTCACTTCCGCTACCCCTGGCATTTTGGTGAAATGACGTCTGTGGCCCATTCCGGGGGAAGCCTTTTTATTGCTGCTTTTATTTCCTCTGGGGATATGGGTGAGTCTAGGTGGGACAGCTCTGAGCACGTTAAATGTGTTAGACGCGCCCTAACAATGTAGTCTCCCATCTGTTTTTCTGCCCTGTCCTCCCCTGAGGTGTATAGGCCTTTGTAGTAATTGGCAAATTGGTTGGCTGTTTCCTCTGGCAATTGTGCCCAGCCCCCCTCCTCCGTTTTAATTCTCTCAACCCATCTCTCTGCTCTTTGAGCTCTTAATCTGGTGGCTAACACTTTATCTGCCTTATCGCTCTTTTTGTAAAACTTCTGCTTTAACAGTTTCAGTTTTATCACTATATCCCCTTTTCCCAGTGCTCTCAGGTCTTCCCTTTTTTGTTTAAGAGTTTCTAGGTGCTCTTTGCGATAGGACCCTTGGGCATGTAACTGACTAATGTGAAAGAACTTTTGGGTCGTTTTCACTTTATGCCTCTGCGACCTGGTTAATTGCAAAAATTTGCTCTGTCGCATTGGTGTGTCATAGAACGGAGACTTTGAGTTCCTCAAAAACAAGCTGCTGTGACTGCACCATATTACTGCACCAGAAGAAAATAAGGCTGAATCCAGGTAGGGTTATGTGATAGGAAGGTTTAATTAAATTGCCCTATAGACTACACGTGTTTCGGCAAGGTGCCTTTCTCAAATCAGGGCATATCTAGATGCATTAAATCATAAGTGAAAATGGTACGTATGCATTCAAAAAACACCATATTCCATGTCACAATGCAAAGATCAAAAATGGGAAAGTCAAGAGAAAAGTGCAGTCAGCCATAACATAGAAAAGAAAAGTTCAGCAATTGACATATTACCCATATGCATTTCCATTAGAGTTAAAACATGACAGAGAGAAAGGGTGGGGGATAGGGGAGGATGAATAGGGGTAAAGAAAATCAGAGATATACTAAATATGAAAAATTAGTGAGTGGTTGTGATGAATCCATTTTGTGCTAAATGTGCAGTAAGATAAAGGGTCCTTTCTTACCCAGAATTGTTTCTTGTAACCATTACTGAAGATGTAATAACTGGGATCAATCCAAACTGCGAGGTAGAAGGATGGGGGAGGGAGGAAAAACCGTGGCGGTTTTTACCATTAGTTATACCAAGTATGCTCATTACGTTCAGTTTAAGTTCAGACCTAAAGATCCTGATGTTGTTGTGTCAGGGGGCAAAGCTTGCGCTTCCTTTGGCTCTATATAAGTGAAAATGCATTTTTAGAACCATTCAGGGTTCTTGTTGCTCGTGCTGCCCTTGGCTCTATATAAGTGAAAATGCATTTTTAAATCCATTCAGGGCAGGGGCGCCTCCAAGGGGTGGCCAGGGGGGGCCATGGCCACCCTTATAAAAATGCTGGCCCCCCCATCGGCCACCCCATGAAAAAGCAAAAAAATACACTTTTTTTTCTTCCCCTCTGAACTGTGCATGGACAATAATCACATGTGCAGTTCAGTGTGAACACATTTTTTTGTTTGTTGCCGCAGCTCACCACCTGCGATGGACTGGATCAAGCCACGTATGATGGTGGCCCTACCCCCATTGATCGCACAATAAACACAGCCTGAGTGCACGCATTTCTGTTTTGGCTTGCACTTGCAGGCTTTGTTCACTTCCAGGCACTGAAAAGGAGACCTGGGCTGCGGCGCTGAGGGATCGAGTGGTTGTCCCAGGCAAGCACTTCAGAGTTGAGGTATGTGGCACCAGGGGTGGTGCCAGGCATGGGCGTGGGAGGGCTAAAGTCCCCCCCCCTTCTGCAGCTGCCTATGTGCCATGCACAGGCCTGCTCGCTTGACCTCAAGCCGGCGCTCTCCACACCGCTTTATTTTCTCCTCACAAAACTGATTATGGGGGAGGGAGGAGGCGTTAAAATGTAACAAGCCTATTATTATTAAATAGAACAATTGTGGAGGTGAGACGTCCCTGGAAGAAGAGAGTACCTGCTGACTGCGAGATGCATGCTGGCCACCTTAGCAGGATAATCGGTGTCTCTTTCAGTGAGGCCATTCACCTTGTACCCATCGTGAAGAGTACACCCTGTGTCAAAAACGTGTTGCTGCAGTGCCTGCCAATTGAAAGAGCAGCTCTTTAAATTGTATCTGGCCTACGTGGCCAGACCATGTCGTATGCGAACCCTGCCACGTTGTCATTTGCCAATCGGCAAAGAGCAGTGCTGCCATCATTGCTGCCTATCCAAAAACAGGGCCCCTCCTGTCACAGCCATCCCCTGGACTAGAGGCCCATGTTCGGTGACCTTTACTTTCTACCCCCAAATACCTTTGCCCTTCTACCTGCCCATTCGACAGGTGGGAGGCATTTCACTGCCCTACTCTCCACACAAGACACATGATTGCTGCCCACCTTCACCCCACCCTTGACCGAGGCCAGCACTGCACTGCCCTGATCTCCCTACACAATTCTGCTCTCCTCACACACGCAATTTCTTTATACTTACACCTCCTTACGCAATCCCGACCGTTCTGTCACCACCCAGAACAAATGAGCTCCTAGGCCTGTTGTGCACAGCTAGATTTGGTCCCTCTATATAGGACTTCTAGAAACATTTAAATTAAATAACTATCAACTTTCCCACTAACAGATGTGACTCCCCTCATTCTTGTGTGCACTTCAGAATGCTGCATTAAAATAGAAACGAGCACCCCTCTCTAATGCTTCAGAGGATGACAGTGTCCATATTACTTGCCAATATGCTTCAATACACCAAGTCCTTCCCTTCCTTGACATAGTCCTTACAACTTGCGGCACTTTCACCTCTCGAGTCACCTTATGTAAGCAAATAGCTTTCAAATAATACTTTAGTTTAATTCAAATGCAGACTCCAAATAGCACTCCTCCCACTCCCAGAATGCTCTCTTTGGCTAGAAAGCTCCTAAGCATGTGCACAGGCTGGCAGCATTACTTGGCAGGGTAGCAGGAGGATTGAGAGTGACAAGAAAGAGTAGGATTTGGAGTAACGCGAATCCCCTGTGGACACTATAGCACCTTCCTTGCCCCAGTTGTAGATATATGAGGCTATAGCAAGCACCATTAAACACACACACTGGAAATGCTGCAACACATTTGCTGAAGACCAGATCCTTAATGAGCAATGCTTTCTGAGCTAAAATGAAGTCCAACAAAGTCTACAACATGAAATGTGTAATGCTTAATGAATGTTAAGGGACACATGCTTACATTGTGGTCCTGCAGATTTTGGGCACTGATACACACCTCCTTTCTGCCCATAAAGCTGCAATGCCACCTGAGTAATGAAATTGGATCACATTAAGTAGTAGAACTTTCTGGTGTCCTTAGTCCAACACAATCATTTGCTTTGCCCATCTGCCTTTGATAGTAGTTGCATGTTTCCAGCTCCATTTCCCTGGAACAAAAGCTACTAACAGTGTGCCAACAGAGCGAAAAGGAGCAACCCTGTGTAAATAGATGGCCCTCCCTAGGTACAACATATGAGGCAGCCCATCAGGGCAGTTTTACAGACTGAAAGTAGGGAGAATACGCTTCAGTGATATATGAAAGGGCATTTACTTACGAACAAACCCAGAGTAGAAGTCATTTCAGATGAGGCTCAGAGGAAAGAAGTGCCCCCCATTTTCCCCTAGCAGTGAGTTGAAGTAATAGCCACTAAATAAATAGTGCCATAAATGACAAAAGCTGCAGGTGCACCTTTTGCAGAAGGGTCTAGTCGGGAGACTCACACTCTAAGTGCATGTCATGTTTTACTGCCATTTTTGGGCAATGGAAAGCCTACCTGAGTGTTTGTATGTGATGGTGGGGTTGGAGTGGGGATGGGTGGGGGAGAATACTACAGTGGGGCTGGCCTGGCAGGGTCTTACTGTGGCATGGAATGTTGTACTCGCATTAAGGTCAAAGGCAACATGAGTGTTCTTACATTGGGAGCGCATGCTTCCTTATCTTGACTTGGGTCTTTATTATTTTACTGGTGTTTAAGGTCAAAGGCAACATACATATTGTTACATGGGGGAATATAACATGATGTGTGCAACATAAATGTTCTTATATGGGGGGATTTGTGTGATGATATGCTATTTATATAGCGCTTTCACCAAAGCGATTTTCAGAGAACATATTTACATCAAATGTATCACCCAGCCGAAGTTTGCACTCATTTAATGAGCTTTATTTAATTATTGCATTTATTGACATTGCGCAAACCCATACGTATCACGGCGGTGGTACAACTTGGTGAGCAGGGAAAACAGTACAGTACAGAGTAAGAGAGGTAACAAGTTGCAAAAGCAACATAATAGTACGAGGTCCATATAGGAGGGTAGAGATCACAGAGATCACATTGAAGTATGAAAGACAGAGTTGGCCTTGCCTGGATTTGAACCTGCAAATCACACTAGGATTACAAAAGCATGCGCTCAGCCCGGTGAGCTATTTTACCGGCTTGCCAGCAAGAGCATGTTTTCTTTATGTGGCATTGCAGTGTATTACTGGTGTTAAGGCCAAAAGCAACATACGTATTCTAACATTGGGGTGGGGGCATTCGTGCTGCCTGCAAGGCTATATGTTTTTTTACTGTGGCATGACATTTTTTATTGCCGTTAGGGAGCAAATACAACATGATGAGTGTTATTATATGTGGAGTGGGGGATTTTTGTAGCCAGCAAGGATATATTTTCTTAATGTGGCATGGCTCTTTTTTCACTGGCATTAAGGCAAAGCCAACAGGAGTATGTTCTTACATGGGGATTCTGGCGCGTATTGGGAGAGCTAGCATAAACATGCTTTGTTATAGTATCGTTACTGGCATTATGGACAAAGCAAACATGATTATTGTCATATATGGAAATATTGGCATATATAGGTGCACCAGAAAGGACATGTGTGAGCACAATCAATATGAAAATGCTTTTTTACACTTGCAGAGTACTGGAATATAGCGGACAAAGGCATTATGAAAATGTGTTTGAAAATGCTCCGGTGCATTGTTGGTGGCTTGGAATCTAACATACTTTTCATGTCTTACCCTACAAAATCGATTGTAAACTGGGTGGTTTTTACCTAATTTATCACAAAGTGTACTGTAAAATGCACTATATTTTAACACATTCTTTAAAACCTTTTCTCAAGGGGACAAACCCCCTTTGATTGGTTCGCCCTCCCTCACTACTCTGTCACTCCTATGTATTTGGCTGGGGGCAGAACAAGTGCCCTTCCTTCTGCAGGCTCTTCTTAATGTGGGCCCTACTACATTAGCTCCAGGCCCCACTTGTTACAGAATAACGGCTACGCCTCTGGTGAGTTGGGGTGAAAGATGGATCTAATGGGCCAAAGGAAGGCGTGATATCTACTCAGCCTACTGGGCTTGCAAAGCGGATGTTAGGACGAGGGTGGTTCAGTAGCCCAATAGGTTTAATGTACGGGCTCACTAACAGTTTTCAAAACTGCCATCCAGCCCCGCCAAAATGTTGAGGCTGGATCCGCCCCTGTTTGGCACCCTGTGTGCCACCCCAAGATTTCCTGTGGCCTCATCAGGCCACCCCTATGAAAAATTTCTGGAGGCGCCACTGATTCAGGGTTCTTGTTGAGATACACCATTACTGTGCAAGCTACATTGCACTTAGGTATCAAAGAGTCATTGTTTAGTACTCATGCGTATGAATATTTTAAGCACTTCTTTGAATGTTAAAAGTCATGAACTGGCAAGTGCGTTACTAATTACTGCCTTTGTCTCCATGTAAATGAAAATGCATTTTTGAATCCATTCGAAGTTCTTATTGAGGTGCACAGTTTCTGAGCATACTAAATTGCACTTAGGTATCTAAACAAGTCATTAATTGGCACTCATGTGTGTAAACAATGTTTTAAACGCTTATTTCAATGTGAACTGCCATAACTGGCAAGAGCGCTACTGTATTAACACGACCGTGCGTCCGTATATTGCAATTATATACGGATCTGCAGTGACTAACAGGTGAGACACGTTCTGATTTCTCACACCCTGTAGACCCAGTGGTTCCTTGTTAGGTTAGTATCATGTTCCCTTGAGTGAGGTGGAATCTTGACATATTCCTTTATTCTTTTTGCTATATCTCTGCTTTGTTGATATATTTTGATGTACTTATTTTAAATTCTTTTTTCCTAACGTAATACTAAATAAATGTCAACATATATTTACAGATTATGATACTGGTGTGTGTTACTCAGTATTTTTATGGAACCAATTGTACTTTTGTACCAGCCTAGCCCCTCCGAGTCAATGAAGACAGACTGCTCTGCTACGTTACATATTGATCAAGTTTTGTCTAACCTGGTGAACACCCTGTTCTTTCACTCAGGTTCGGCCACGTCTCACCAGACACCAAAGGGCTGTGAAAAAAACACATTTTTAGATGCTTTAGTACACATTGAATTCAGGTGCCAACAGATAGAGGATCTGAACTTCATTGACAGTAGTGGTAATTATTAGTAGATTCCAGCATAGCATATCTGTGTCATACTGATTTGGAAGACTAATTCCGACTTTATTGGATGGTTTTGCATTACTTTGTCATAATCTTGATCATATATTAGACATCTTTCCTGTGGCAGACTTTGTTTTATTTTGTGACTATATTGATGTTGTCCAACTGGTAGAATATGTATGGGGTCATACAAACATGCTGATGCACCACAGCCCAGTGACATAGTGACAGATGGTTATCTCTAAACAAGGTCATTTTCATTGTTTACTCAATGTGTGTTCAGGCCTTTCTGAAATGTTTTGAAATATTCCTCAAGTCTTAAGTGCAAAGGGAGGATGTTATAGCACTTAGACACCTCGGCATTGAAAGTCCTGCTGCTACATTCTGTGTATTCAGCATTGTGGGTGGTGTGACAAAGTCCCCTGCCAGGCGTTGGGAACCGCCAGGAGAGTGACTTAGGTAGAGGGGTGCCACCCCGTGCCACTGGTTGTTGGAGCCAGGGAGATATGGGGAGGCCCCCCTTGTCATTTTGCCCAAGTTTCCGGCAAATGGCAATGGAAAGTCACATTGCCCCAGCTCAGGCTAGTCCCAAGGGTCCAGTCCCTCGCCACGCTAGCCCATCAAGACAAACCAGCTGTCATGATGCCTACCCCCGGGCATCCGGATCAAGCCCATCAGCCCCGGGAGCAGGCATCCAGACATTTACAAAAACCCCAGCAGCCCCAGCTAGTGGCTGTCTGGGTTCAGTCCTGGCGCCTTGAAACACTTGAAACCCTTGTGTATAGGCGCGTTACAAATGCCATATCATATCACCAGGCTCATAATAAAAATCAGTCCTGGCGCCATAGGCCCCAGGCTCATAGACATTACTTACCTCATGCAGACCATGCTGCAAATAAATCCAAGCCAACGTGAGGCCTGGATGGGACTATTTTACTACAGGGACTATTTTTTTACTCGGGTGTGGTCCTGGGGAACTTCTTTCCTGGGACTACTTTGGAGGCTATTTAAACCACGCCCGAACAGCAGCACATGCTTAGTGTTATTCTGCATCCAGCAGCGTGACTCTCACCGTGCCTGCAGCCAGCATCCAGTCTTCTGCCACGCACGCGTGCCTGCAGCCAGCATCCAGTCTTCTGCCACGCCTGCCTCGAATCCGGAGCTCCTAGAATAAAGAGGAAGAAAAGGACAAGGTTAGAAAACTAACTTATTTTTATTTTCTCACCTGATTCCGGATCCATTTCATCTCCCGACCTGGAAAGTACATCAGTCCTGCACCCGTCGTTTCGCCAGCTCCGGCACGGTGCCATACTCACCAGTTCTCACAGCATCTTTCGCTCCGGCACTGTCTCCATCATTTCTTCGCCGTACTCCGGCACCTAGGGGCACAAGAATAACAAGGTGAGCCAAGGGAATCAACAAATACCTCTTACCACCATAGACTTACCTGATTTACCACCGGCGGTATTATTCTCCATATCTTCATATGCCGCATCTGTAAAGAGGGAGAAAAACAACACGTTAACGCATGCAATAGTTACCGGACAGCGTTGGGTAACACAGACTCTTACCTGAACGCCAGCAGCAGCTACGAGACCTTCTTCTCACGAACTCAGTTGCAACTTAAGGAAGGAAGGGGACAAGAGTGAACATCGGGCACATTGAACTCTTTGAACTTGATACTTACCAATCCCGCCTGGGACTTCAGAGTCAATGCTTACCGGAACTCTCCCAACGCCTTCAAACCAGTGAAGTAACTGGTATCTACGCGCCCCTGCAAGACATGCAGGATGGAGAGCTCATCTTTTACAAACATAAGGTGAGGTTACTAAGGGGATATCGGAGGTGATTAGTGGGGGAGAGTGAGAACAGTTGGGAGGCCATCACTAAAACCCACAGGTGGCTAATCCCTGTCTCCACTTGCAGGAAAATACTTCTTCGGGTCCAGCCGACAAGACTAGGCGGGCCAGTCCAGACAGTCATCTCTGCACTACGCATCACGTTGACGGAGACCGCAGCTGTCCGGGTCCGATCGACACCCCTGTGGGGTCCAGGTGAGCGTAACAGAACACAAAGCCTTTCTAAAAATACCCACCCGGGTGTTATGGAAACCTCGGAAACCGACCAACTGGCCCAATTATTGGGGGAACTTAGGGCGGAAGTACATGCTGCTCGCCAAGAGACTAATGCCCTCAGGAGAGAACTGATTGTCTCAAAGGAGCGCACTGATGATCTGGCTAGTCAACTACTGCAAAACCAAGCTGGGCAAACGCCCCTACCTGGATATGGGGGAAACCCAACCCCCGTTTCATCAAGCAATCCTGTGCAAGTGGTTTTACCAGGAAATATTCTGTTAGCTCCACCCGAACACTTTGCTGGGGACCCCAAAAGGTTTGCTGTGTTTATGAACCAATGCCACTTGCACTTTTTATGCAGACTGGGAGCCTTTCCAAATGACCAAGCCAAAGTAGCCTTTGTATTGTCATATCTTAGTGGCAGCGCAGCGGATTGGTCCATTCCGTTAGTCAACCAGGATGATCCTCTTCTTCGGGATTTTCAGGGTTTTCAAGGGAGCATGGAAAAACTATTCGCCATACACTCACAGGGTCAAGCCCTGGACAACGAACTTTTATCCTTACGACAGGGTAACCAGGATCTGCTAACCTATATTGCAACCTTCAATAGGTTGGTGGTGGAAACCGGGTGGCCGGAGGAAAAACGAATTACATTGTTTCATCGTGGACTTCGGGGAGAACTCAAAGACGTCTTGGCTCAACTTGTGAACCCACCTCAGGATTGCACAGAATTTATAGACTTAGTGGTCCATCTAGACCACCGACTTCAGAACTGAAAGACTGATCGAGCTAAGTTCGAGATTTAGGTATTGGTTAAACCCAACGCTGCCCCCAAAGGAACAGATGCATCTGAATCTATGCAGATCGGGGGGGTTAAAGGACCCTTAACTCAAAAGGAAAGAGAAAGATGACGACAGATGAAGTTGTGTCTGTACTGCGGAACCTCAGGACATTTTCTACGGGATTGCCCTACAAAACCACCCAAGAAGGTGGTAAGAGTTGCTGATAAAAGCCACATAGAGCCTGATTCGGGAAACGACCACGCCCGACAAGCATAGAGGTCCGCTTGCCGTGCTTAAAGAAGGACACTCAGACCTCGCATCTGATCATCCCAATGGTCCTACTTGATCCCAGGCAGCCATCACGTATGCACGCAGTAAGGGCATATATAGATAACGGGGCCGTAGGAAACTGTAACGCTCACCTGATTCCCGCAGAGGCGCCGGTCTTGACTGGGTGAATGCCGTAACTTCAAAGGTGATGTGTAACACACGGTTGGCTCTTTGGGCTGGACCTCTGTGCACTGTATGTCTGACTCGAAGAGTAAGATGTCTGCAGATAGAAAATATGGGATTAATGAACTGGGGTTATTGGGTGCCTCTCTCTTCTTCCCTTTCTCTTCTCCTGTAGAACCCCAAAGGTTAACGCCCTCACCTTAGGTAAGTGAACGCCGAGCTCTCCATCTGCCTCGGGGCAGGGTGCCGTAACCAGTTTCTTCACTGGATAAGGGTGCAGGCCTCTTGACCTCAGAGGACTGCTGTCCGTCGTTAACTGCACGAACGGTAAGTTCTGGGCACTTCAAATGTCTTAAAAGTCTTTTGTAATGATATCTCTTGTTTTGCAGGGTTCTGGCGATGGCGGATGGCGGGCTGATGAGAGTTGAGGATCGAACCCGCGTGAGGAATAGAAGCGCCTGGAAGCACGTAAGTAAGCGCTTGTAGCCTGCTTCACGATGCGCACTAACTGTCCCTTTTATCTTGCAGGTACAAGTTCGGAGCTTTAGAGAAGCTGAAGGGTGCTGGAAAACCCACTGAATTTGGCGTGGGAAGGAGTGATGGCACGTGAGTAATAAAGTTGCCCAATGTCTTTAAACGCACCTTCTTTTGTCTTTCAGATGCGGGATGCAGCGCCGAAGGCCTCCGGAGCGTGCGAAGAGCTGGTAAGCTTTTGTCTTTCAGATGCCGGAATGCAGTGCGAAGACCTCCGGAGCATGCGAAGAGTAGGTAAGCCTTTGTCTTTCAGATGCCGGAATGCAGCGCGAGGCGTTGGTGACAGCCGATGGACCAGGTAAGAGATGCGCTGCCACTGAAGACCGTAGTGCTAACCTGTTCTTTCTTTGTCTTTACAGGTGCTGCTGAAGACTGGATTCCAGGATGGTAAGCCTTTGTTCCCTTAGGCCCAGGATCAGAAGCAGAAGACATGATGAGCGTTCTGCTGCAGAGAATGCAGAATAACACAAAGCAAGATTCATCCATCGGGTGTGGTTTAAATAGCCTCCTGTAGTGCTTAGGTGTCTCCTTCCACAGCCACGCCTAGGTAAGAAAAGAGTTCCTGCTTTCCAGAAGAGTTCCAGTGTTCTGAACCTAGGGAGTGGCTCCTGCCCCACCCAACAGGAAAAGTAGTCCCAAACAGAAGAGGATCAGGGGTTCAACTGGCAGGTAAGTAACCAGCATGGTCTGCTGCAGGTAAGTCCACCCAAGCATTATGAGCCCGGCGCTTCCAGCGCTGGGACTGGGCATCTTTATGAGCCTGGTGCCACTGGCGCCAGGACAGGGTCCAAAAGGTCCCAATTGGGACTGGCTGGCACTCGGAACCGGGGTTATGGGTCTGCTTCCAAGGGAGTCGGGCAAGTCCTGATCTTTTGGAAGCAGAGATCATGACAGCACCCCCCCTCAAGGCCCCTCCCAAACCGGGCTTCTCCGGGGGTTTGGGCTTGTTAGGAAATGTTCGATGAAATCTTTTGATTAGATGAGGCGCGTGGACATATTCTGCAGGTTCCCAGGATCTTTCTTGGGGACCGTAGCCTTTCCAGTCAATCAGGTAAAATAGTTTAGATTTGGAGATCTTGGAATCCAGGATGCTTTTGACTTCAAACTCGAGTTCTCCATCAACTAGAATAGGTTTTGGAGATGTAGTTAGTCGGGTTTGAGGTTGCACGGGTTTTAATAGAGAGACGTGGAAGACCGGATGTATCTTCATGTGAGGGGGCAAGTCCAACTTGACCGCTACTGGATTTACTATGGTAGTGATGGAATAGGGACCAAGGTATCTTGGGTTGAATGTGCGTGGTCCTTTTAGAGGTAGATATTTGGTGGATAACCAGACTTGATCTCCTACTTGATATTGGGGGGCTTCCTTCCGATGTTGGTCTGCTCCTTTCTTGTATTGTTCTTTAGCCCTTTGAAGGTGAGAAACGGCTTCCTTAAAGGCTTGGGTGATTGTAGAATGCAGGTGGTCTACTGCTAGTGTTCCAAGATCTTGGAGTGGATCCAACTCCGAGGTTCGAGGGTGACTACCGTATAAAAGAAAAAACGGGGTCTTCCCAGTTCCCGAGTGGACAGAGTTATTGTAGGCATATTCGGCTATCCAAAGGATATCTTTCCAAGTTTTTTCAGTTTGTTGTAGCATGCAGCGCAAATACTGTTCCAGAGTTTGATTGGTCCTCTCGGTTTGTCCGTCGGTTTGAGGGTTGTGGCTGGTCGAAAGTCTCACATCAATTTGAGCCGACCGACAGCAACTTCGCCAAAAATGAGAAATAAATTGACTACCTCGATCCGAAATTAGAACTGAAGGAAAACCGTGCAGTCGGACGATGTTTTCGAGAAATTCTCGGGCCAGAGTTGCTGCTGTTGGTAAACCTTTGAGTGGAATGAAATGCGCCATCTTGGAGAATAGGTCCACGATTACTAGGATCGTATTGTATCCGGAGCATGGAGGTAGATCGGTGATGAAGTCCATAGAAAGCGTATGCCAAGGGCGAGGCGGGATGTCAATAGGGCGTAAGAGGCCGGCTGGTTTTTCCTTTTGACTCTTGTTTTGGACGCATACTCCACAGGACATTATAAAGTCTCTGATATCTTTTTTCCAAGACGGCCACCAGAAGTAGCGCTTGATCTTTTCCGAGGTCTTGGTCATACCGGGATGTCCTTCCATTAAAGAATCGTGATAACAAGAGATTACCTTTTTCTGTAAATCTGTGCTGGGCAGGTATAACCGTTCTTGGAAATATAATAGGTTGTCCTTCACCGTAAAGTCCTTTCCCTGCAGATGCCAATTCTGTATGTCTGCTGGAGTTACTAGTAGCCTGGCTTTATCCTTAACTTCCTCTATGGATTGTGTGGCGATTACACCTAGAATTCTTTGTTCGGGAATGATAGGTACAGGTTTAGGATTGATCAAATGTTCTTCCACTCCCATCCGAGAAAGGGCATCAGCTTTACCGTTTTTTGTACCAGGTCGATAGGTAATTATGAAGTCAAACTCGGCAAAGAATAGTGCCCAACGGAGTTGCCTAGAGGATTGAGCTTTTGCGGTTTTCAAATATTGCAGGTTTCGGTGATCTGTAATCACAGTAACGGTGTGTCGGGCCCCCAGAAGATAATGCCGCCAAGCCTTAAAGGCGGACTTGATAGCTAGAAGTTCCTTATCAGTAATAGTGTAATTGATTTCAGGAGGCGAGAATTTGCGGGACCAAAATGCCACGGGATGCAACTGATTGGTTACTGGGTCCTTTTGTGATAGAACTGCCCCCATGGCAAGGCTCGAAGCATCAGTTTCAACGATGTAGGGGAGTTCTGGGCGAGGATGTTTTAAGATCGGTGCAGAGATAAATCTAGTCTTCAAACTCTGGAAAGCTTGTTCCGCCTCGGTAGACCATTCAAAACGTTTGTTTTTCTTTAACAAGGCGGTGATGGGCTGGACTATTCGAGAGAATTCGGGGATAAACCTGCGGTAAAAGTTAGCGAAGCCTAACATGCTTTGAACACCTTTTACGGAGGATGGCGATGGCCATTTGAGAATTGCATCGACCTTCTTTGAATCCATACGCACTCCGCTAGGTGATAATATGAATCCCAAGAATTCAACTTCAGTCACGTTGAAAACACATTTTTCCAACTTAGCGAAAAGTTTGTGTTGACGCAATCTCTCGAGGACCATTTTCACGTGTTTCCGATGTTCAGTTTCCGATGAAGAATAAATGAGGATGTCGTCAATGTAAACAACAACACACACATCTATGAGCTCTCTGAGGACATCGTTCATAAAATATTGAAAGGCGGCCGGGGCATTGCAAAGTCCAAAGGGCATGACCTGATATTCAAATAGCCCATACTTGGTGCGGAAGGCCGTCTTCCATTCAACGCCCTCTTTTACTCGTACCAAGTGGTAGGCTCCTCTAAGATCCAGCTTTGTATATATGCATGCTTTTCTGACTTGGTCCAGGAGTTCAGGGATCAAAGGTAACGGATATCTATTCTTAACGGTGATCTGGTTCAGGGTGCGATAATCTATACAAGTTCTAAGGTCCCCTTCTTTTTTTGGAACGAAGAACAAAGCTGAGGAAGCAGGGGACTTGGAAGGACGAATAAACCCATTCGCTAGGTATTGATCCAGGTATTGTCGGAGGTGAAGATTCTCAGGCTCGGTGAGGGCATAAATTCTACTACAAGGAGGAGTAGATCCAGGTATCAGGTCTATCTGGCAGTCATAAGACCTATGAGGAGGTAGAGAGTTAGCCTGATCCTTCCGGAAAACATCTTGGAATTCTAGGTATTCAGGAGGTAACTGGGGAGCCTTCGAGGAAATTGCTGCCAGTGCAACACCAGGTCGAGGGTGACAAGTAGAGACACATTCTGGAAACTGAACCGTTCTTGCTCGCCAATCGATCTGAGGATTGTGCTTCTCTAACCAAGGAATTCCTAGAATAATCTGGAACTGAGGGGCCTTGATCACATCGAACACGATCTTCTCATGGTGTCCATCTTGACTTACTAGCGTCACTTCTTGGGTGGTATGCGTTACTGGTCCGGAGGCTATCTCCGTACCATCCACCGTAGTAATGACGTCCTTTACAGCCTTTGGACAAAGAGTCAGATTCATCCTCAAAACCATTTCATGATCCACATAATTGCCGATGGCACCGCTGTCGACGTAAGCTTCAATCGCATGTAATCGATCCGGATGTTCAGGGTTAATGAGGACCATAGGTATCACGAAATGCGAGGTCACTGAACTGGTTTTAACGCTCGGCAAGAGGACCTCTATTCTTGTCGGGCAAGGTCGTTTCCCTGCTCAGAGTTTGTGACCCTGGTAACTGCAGCTCCTACTGCCTTCTTGGCTGGTTTCACCCGACAGTCTCGAAGAAAGTGCCCCGAGTTTCCGCAATAGAGGCATAATTGCAGCTGTTTTCTCCTTTCCCGTTCCTTTTGTGTTAGTGGTCCTTTCAGGCCCCCTATTTGCATGGGTTCCCCGGAGTCTACTCCTTTGGTAGGAGTTGGTGGTTTGGAAAATACTCGAGCATCAAACTTGGAACGATCGGCCTTCCTGTTCTGCAGTCTGTGGTCAATTTGAACGACTAAGTCAATATAGTCCGAACAGTCTTGCGGGGGATTCACTACTTGGGCTAACACATCTTTGAGCTCTCCACGTAGACCTCTATAAAACAGCGTAATCCTTTTGTCCTCAGGCCATCGAGTTTCCACTATCAGTCTGTTGAAAGACGCAATATAAGCCAAAAGGTCTTGATTACCCTGTCGCAATGAAAGGAGCTCATTGTCCAAGGCCTGCCCCTGTGAATGTCTTGCAAACAGTTTTTCCATACTGAGCTGAAAAGCTTGAAAATCATGGAGAACCGGATCATCTTGATTAACTAGAGGGATCGACCAGTCTGCCGCATTGCCACTAAGGTACGAAAGCACGAAAGCTACCTTAGCTTGATCAGTTGGAAAGGCTGCTGGCCGGCATAAGAAGTGCAACCGGCACTGATTAATAAATACTGCAAACCTCTTTGGGTCACCAGAAAATCGTTCGGGCGGAGCCAGAGGTACATTCCCAGGTAGGTTGATCTGCACTGGGTTCGTAGAGGATGTTGAAGGAAGATTTGCCCCTGATGCGGGTAACGGAGTTTGTCCGGCTTGTGACTGTAGCAATTGTCTAGCGAGATTGTCTGTTCGCTCCTTGGAAATAATCAGTTCCCTTCTTAGAGCATTCGTTTCCTGACGGGCTGCATGCACTTCTGCTCTTAGTTCCCCAAGTAACTGGGCTAGCTGGTCGGTATCCGAGGTTTCCATAGCGCCTGGGTGGGAGTTTTGCGGTAGGCTTTGTGTTCTGTAACGCTCACCTGATTCCCGCAGAGGCGCCGGTCTTGACTGGGTGAATGCCGTATCTTCAAAGGTGATGTGTAACACACGGTTGGCTCTTTGGGCTGGACCTCTGTGCACTGTATGTCTGACTCGAAGAGTAAGATGTCTGCAGATAGAAAATATGGGAATAATGAACTGGGGTTATTGGGTGCCTCTCTCCTCTTCCCTTTCTCTTCTCCTGTAGAACCCCAAAGGTTAATGCCCTCACCTTAGGTAAGTGAACGCCGAGCTCTCCATCCGCCTCGGGGCAGGGTGCCGTAACCAGTTTCTTCACTGGATAAGGGTGCAGGCCTCTTGACCTCAGAGGACTGCTGTCCGTCGTTAACTGCACGAACGGTAAGTTCTGGGCACTTCAAATGTCTTAAAAGTCTTTTGTAATGATATCTCTTGTTTTGCAGGGTTCTGGCGATGGCGGATGGCGGGCTGCTGAGAGTTGAGGATCGAACCCGCGTGAGGAATAGAAGCGCCTGGAAGCACGTAAGTAAGCGCTTGTAGCCTGCTTCACGATGCGCACTAACTGTCCCTTTTATCTTGCAGGTACAAGTTCGGAGCTTTAGAGAAGCTGAAGGGTGCTGGAAAACCCACTCGATTCGGCGTGGGAAGGAGTAATGGCACGTGAGTAATAAAGTTGCCCAATGTCTTTAAACGCACCTTCTTTTGTCTTTCAGATGCGGGATGCAGCGCTGAAGGCCTCCGGAGCGTGCGAAGAGCTGGTAAGCTTTTGTCTTTCAGATGCCGGAATGCAGTGCGAAGACCTCCGGAGCATGCGAAGAGTAGGTAAGCCTTTGTCTTTCAGATGCCGGAATGCAGCGCGAGGCGTTGGTGACAGCCGATGGACCAGGTAAGAGATGCGCTGCCACTGAAGACCGTAGTGCTAACCTGTTCTTTCTTTGTCTTTACAGGTGCTGCTGAAGACTGGATTCCAGGATGGTAAGCCTTTGTTCCCTTAGGCCCAGGATCAGAAGCAGAAGACACGATGAGCGTTCTGCTGCAGAGAATGCAGAATAACACAAAGCAAGATTCATCCATCGGGTGTGGTTTAAATAGCCTCCTGTAGTGCTTAGGTGTCTCCTTCCACAGCCACGCCTAGGTAAGAAAAGAGTTCCTGCTTTCCAGAAGAGTTCCAGTGTTCTGAACCTAGGGAGTGGCTCCTGCCCCACCCAACAGGAAAAGTAGTCCCAAACAGAAGAGGATCAGGGGTTCAACTGGCAGGTAAGTAACCAGCATGGTCTGCTGCAGGTAAGTCCACCCAAGCATTATGAGCCCGGCGCTTCCAGCGCTGGGACTGGGCATTTTTATGAGCCTGGTGCCACTGGCGCCAGGACAGGGTCCAAAAGGTCCCAATTGGGACTGGCTGGCACTCGGAACCGGGGTTATGGGTCTGCTTCCAAGGGAGTCGGGCAAGTCCTGATCTTTTGGAAGCAGAGATCATGACAGAAACTATATGGACCACAAATTGGTGTCAAGGATGAATCTACCTCTTTGCAAAAAGACCACTTCGGATGTCATCACCACAGTTGATGGAACTGAGATTGCCTCGGGGCCTGTAACTCATTCCACTACAGAGATGACACTGTTGAGTCAAGATGGGCATCGAGAGACTATTGTGTTTGATTTAATCAAAGCCCCACAGTTCCAGATAATACTGGGGATGCCATGGTTGGAAATACATAATCCTTGTATAGAATGGCGAGAGAAGAGAATAACCTTCCCGGATTGTGCACACACCTGTTACCCGGAGAAAACTTTGAACAAAGGCCTGGCTACAGTCGTTAACCCAATCGTGCAGTTACCTCAGGAATACCAAGAATTTCAGGATGTTTTTCAAAAAGAACAGGCCAATACATTACCTCCTCACAGATCATACGATTGTCAAATCGACCTCCTACCCGGTGCACAAACCCCATGCAGTAGAATCTACGCCCTCACGGAACCTGAAAATCTTCACCTACGGCAATACTTGGACCAATACCTTGCTAATGGCTTTATTTGTCCTTCCAAGTCTCCTGCATCCTCAGCTTTATTCTTCGTGCCAAAAAAGGAAGGTGACCTTAGAACGTGCATAGGTTACCGCGCATTAAATCATATTATGGTAAAAAACCGATACCCATTGCCTCTGATCCCCGAATTACTAGACCAAGTAAAGGATGCTTGTATCTACACTAAGTTAGATCCCCGAGGGGCATATCATCTGGTACGTGTCAAGAAAGGCGACCAATGGAAGACTGCCTTTCGCACCAAGTACGGATTATTCGAATATCAGGTGATGCCCTTCGGGTTGTGCAATGCACCAGCAGCCTTCCAGTATTTTATGAACGATGTCCTTCGTGAACTCATTGACGTCTGTGTCGTCGTATACATAGATGATATTCTAGTGTACTCCTCCTCAGAATCAGACCGTGTTAAGCATGTGTGTGCAGTCCTTGAGAAGCTACGCCAGCACAAGTTATATGCAAAATTGGAAAAATTTGTTTTTCATGCTACGGAAGTTGAATTTCTTGGATTTATCCTGACTCCAAAGGGAGTCCGAATGGACTCTCGAAAGGTGGACGCAATTCTCAAGTGGCCATCACCCAGTTCAGTCAAAGGGGTACAAAGCATGATCGGATTTGCTAATTTCTACCGCAGACTCATTCCGGACTTCTCCCATGTTGTACACCCCATCACAGCACTTTTGCAAAAAAACAAACGCTTCTTGTGGACCGAAGAGGCTGAAAAGTCCTTCCAAGAGCTGAAAGCGAAATTCACATCAGCACCTGTCTTAAAGCACCCACGCCCTGAGCTTCCATGCATAGTAGAAACTGATGCATCCAGTTTAGCCATGGGAGCTGTCCTGTCCCAGAAGGATCCTGAACCCGGTCAACTTCACCCAGTAGCGTTTTGGTCCAGAAAGTTCTCAGCACCTGAGTTAAACTAAGCGATTACCGATAAAGAGCTATTAGCTATCAAATCCGCCTTTAAGGCTTGGCGGCACTACCTTCTTGGTGCCAGGCATACCATTACCGTAATCACTGATCACCGGAACCTGCAGTATTTAAAAACAGCCAAAGCCCAATCATCGTGACAACTTCGATGGGCATTGTTCTTTGCTGAATTCGATTTCGTGATCACTTATCGACCAGGCCGCAAAAATGGCAAAGCAGATGCCTTATCCCGAATAGGGATGGGAGAAGCATATGCAAACCCGGAACCGGTGCCAATAATTCCCGAGCAAAAAATCCTTGGCATAACTACTCTACAGACACTAGAAGATATTCATTCAAAAATCCAACAACTCTTCGATCCAGTAACCCTGCAGGACTGGGTAAAGAAAGGCCCGGACTACTCAGTCATCAATGACCTACCTTACTATCAAGGACGACTATTTCTACCACACAAGGAAATACAAGAACTAGTCATCTCCAATTACCATGACACCCTGATGGAAGGGCACCTAGGTATCGCAAAAACTGAAGCGAAAATTAAGAGACAGTTCTGGTGGCCCACTTGGCGAAAAGACGTAAAGTCGTTTGTGATGTCTTGTGGCATTTGCGCCCAAAACAAAAGCCAGAAGAAAAAACCTGCTGGCCTTTTACAACCTTTGGGTATTCCACCTACACCATGGCACACCTTGTCTTTAGACTTTATTACAGATCTAACTCCATGTAATGGATTTAACACCATCCTAGTTATTTTGGATCTTTTTTCCAAGATGGCCCACTTTATTCCTTTAAAAGGATTACCTTCCGCTTCAATGTTGGCCAAGGAGTTCCTCGAAAACATTGTTCGAACACACGGATTTCCTCCCGTATTGGTCTCTGACCGAGGCAGTCAATTCATTTCACAATTTTGGAAGAAATGTTGTCAATTGGCGCAAATCGACGTGAGGTTATCAACCAGTCACCATCCCCAGACCGATGGTCAGACGGAGAGGACCAACCAGACCCTTAAACAGTACCTACGTTGCATGCTGCACCAGACCGAAAGCAATTGGAAGGATATTTTATGGATTTCCGAATATGCATACAATAACTCAGTACATTCTGGAACCGGACAAAGTCCCTTCTATACCATATACGGACATCACCCTCGAACCTCAGAACTCGATTCGCCTCAGCACTTAGAAATGCCTACAGTTAGTCATTTACAATCTACTATTACACAAGCCTTTAAGGAGGCAACAGAACATTTGAAACAAGCGAAAGAGAAATATAAGAAAAATGCTGATCAACACAGAAGCGATGCTCCACGATATCAGATTGGGGATCAAGTTTGGCTGGCTACAAAACACATACCTCTAAAAGGAACTCAGACTTTTAATCGTAGGTATTTGGGACCTTACACTATTAAGGCCATTATCAACCCGGTGGCCGTCAAGTTGGAATTACCCTCTAATATGCGGATCCATCCTGTCTTTCATGTTTCACTTCTGAAACCAGTTCAACCCGGGACAAGACTTGCGAAACCACCTGACCCCATCCTAATAGATGGAGAACCTGAATTCGAGGGAAAGAATATCCTGGACTCTAAATTGGTTAAATCAAGACTTTTTTATTTAATCGACTGGAAAGGTTACGGACCACAGGAAAGGTCATGGGAGCCTAGTGACCACGTTCATGCACCTCGGTTGGTGAAGAAATTCCATCGGAACTTCCCAGACAAACCAGGGCCAAGGGGAAAAACAACTTTAGGAGGGGCCTTGGGGGGGAGTGCTGTCATGATGCCTATCCCCGGGCATCCGGATCAAGCCCATCAGCCCAGGAGCAGGCATCCAGACATTACAAAAACCCCAGCAGCCCCAGCTAGGGGCTGTCTGGGTTCAGTCCTGGCGCCGTAGGCAACAGCCTCATAATAAAAATCAGTCCTGGCGCCATAGGCTCCAGGCTCATAGACATTACTTACCTCATGCAGACCATGCTGCAAATAAATCCAAACCAACGTGAGGCCTGGATGGGACTATTTTACTACAGGGACTATTTTTTACTCGGGTGTGGTCCCGGGGAACTTCTTTCCTGGGACTACTTTGGAGGCTATTTAAACCACGCCCGAACAGCAGCACATGCTTCGTGTTATTCTGCATCCAGCAGCGTGACTCTCACCGTGCCTGCAGCCAGCATCCAGTCTTCTGCCACGCCCGCGTGCCTGCAGCCAGCATCCAGTCTTCTGCCACGCCCGCCTCGAATCCGGAGCTCCTAGAATAAAGAGGAAGAAAAGGACAAGGTTAGAAAACGAACTTATTTCAAATTCCTCACCTGATTCCGGATCCATTTCATCCCGACCTGGAAAGTACATCAGTCCTGCACGCGTCGCTTCGCCAGCTCCAGCACGGCGCCATACTCACCAGTTCTCACAGCATCTTTCAATCCGGCACTGTCTCCATCATTTCTTCGCCGTACTCCGGCACCTAGCGGCACAAGAATAACAAGGTGAGCCAAGGGAATCAACCAATACCTCTTACCACCATAGACTTACCTGATTTACCACCGGCGGTATTATTTTCCATATCTTCATATGCCGCATCTGTAAAGAGGGAGAAAAACAACACGTTAACGCATGCAATAGTTACTGGACAGCGTTGGGGAACACAGACTCTTACCTGAACGCCAGCAGCAGCTACGAGACCTTCTTCTCACAAACTCAGTTGCAACTTAAGGAAGGAAGGGGACAAGAGTGAACATCGGGCACATTGAACTCTTTGAACTTGATACTTACCAATCCCACCTGGGACTTCAGAGTCAATGCTTACCGGAACTCTCCCAACGCCTTCAAACCAGTGAAGTAACTGGTATCTATGCGCCCCTGCAAGACACGCAGGATGGAGAGCTCATCTTTTACAAACATAAGGTGAGGTTACTAAGGGGATATCGGAGGTGATTAGTGGGGAAGAGCGAGAACAGTTGGGAGGCCATCACTAAAACCCACAGGTGGCTAATCCCTGTCTCCGCTTGCAGGAAAATACTTATTCGGGTCCAGCAGACAAGACTAGGCGGGCCAGTTCAGACAGTCATCTCTGCACTACGCATCACGTTAATAGAGACCGCAGCTGTCCGGGTCCGATCGACACCCCTGTGGGGTCCAGGTGAGCGTAACAGCAACCCTAAAGAGGGTTGCTAGGTCTGGAAAAGATCTGGTCCTAAGTTAATGTCAGGTCTGTCGGGACTCAGGGCTAGCTAGCCTTTTGGTTGTAACCCGTGAGCTTCTATCCGGGGATACAACAAAAGACCCGGTGCTATAGCCCCCTCGGTCCATCCCCCTAGCAACACCTCTGAGTTAAACCCTACTCAGAATTCCTGCAAGATAATACGGCACCTCCTCCCCAGTTAAGAGTGTCTGCAGCTCCCTTTAAACACACCTCCAGCTCCAATGTAGAAAAGGTTGCATTTGCCCTTAACTGAAACTATCTTTCTATTCATTAGACACTACATACAATGTAGCATTTGTAAAACATGATCTGGGACTTCAAGGAAGTCATTTCTGAACTTAAAAGAGATATTTAATGAGCCAGGTTGTCCCACTGTTAGTGCTGCAAACCTGCATCTTTCTGACCTGGGATTGTATCAAAGAACAAATAAAGATACAGATGCATCGTCCCTCAGCATAAATGTAAGAGTGTAAACTGCTTTACCCAGTCTATTTCCATTATTGAATTCAAATGCAGTGAGACAGTAAAACACAAGGGAGGGCCAATGAGAGATTCAGCCATATGTAGGCTTGGTCAAAACATCGAAGCCTACATCAGCCCCAGGCACACTCACATAACGTAGCCATTCCCAGCCCTCACTCATTTACCACTCACAGTATCAGACACTCAGTAAAAGGCCCAACCAGAGAATGAAGGATATAATGAAGTAATAATGCAATAAGACCTAGTTTATGAGTATGGGTTACAGGAGCAAGAGGCTCACCTTCAGAGAAGGCTAGTACTGGATGGTGGAGAAAGAAGAGCAGGTTGGAGAAGCAGCGGAGACTAGAGAGGTGGTGGCAGTGGAGAAAAAAAGGAGGTGGTGGTGGGTAGTGTAGAAGACAGTAACATCAAGAGGGCAAAGTGAACAGAAGGAAGTGGTAGCAGTGAAGAAGGTGGAGACATCATGAAGGAGGAGTGAACAGAAGGAAATGGTGGTAGTAAAGAAGGAGGTAACAACAGGAGCAGAGAGTGAACAGACGGAGATGGTGGTGGTAACAAAAGAGGTGGTAACATCACGAGAGTATAATGAACAGAAGGGTGTAGTGGTAGTAAAAGATGTGGTAACATCAAAAGCAGACCGTGAAAGGGTAGTGGGAACAAAGCAGACAGTAACATCAGGAACTGAAAGTGACCCGAGAGAGCTTGTGTGGATGTCAGTGTCCAGTAGTAGCACAGAAGCAGTCATAACAGAGGTAAAGAGTACTGTGTAAGAGCTGAGAAGAAAACAGAGCCGATCAAGGAGTGGAGAATAGGGTGGGGAAGACCAAGATCTAGGTAGCTAGAACAGGAAGGTTCTGGCTGACCAGGGCAGTCCTAGGAAGGGCCAGATGGTGGGAAGAGAAATGCACAAAGAGGTTAGTCAGTTCATAAAGGTAAACATCCAGGGTATGCTCAGTCCGCCCTAGGAGACATTCCAAGGCTCTGTCTGCCAGCTACAGCCAGGCACTGGTCCGAAATAGCCAACGGGTGAGGAGATCCAAGTTTTATTTTTAGATTCCCCTTTCTTATACATAATCTCCAAATAAACATATTAGCTACCAGTACGGGATCTTGGTGTACTTGTTCCCAGGTGTCAGATTTGATAGTGATTAGTGGGTTATGTTAAGGTGATCTAAGGTATCTTGTTGGCAAGGTGGGCAGAAGATCTTGGTGTTGTAGCCCCAGGGTGTGACCATAGATATCCTTGTTGACTAAGTATAAAGCTTCTGAATTGAAATATGTTCTTGATCTGTTGCCAGTAAACAGTCTTCGGTGAAATTACCCAAAGTCTTAAATAAAAGATGAGCTCTGCAGCATGGTTTTGGGGTATTTGCCAAAGGCTCAGTGTACAAGACACCATAATAGTTTGGTCATGATGCTAATACCATTAGAATCAAGATATTTTTTTAAAGACCTGATGTACAGGAAAATTTCTACATATCTCCAGTTGGAGGTAAAAGGTGCTTTTGTTGACTGTATTGATGTCTGTCTAAAGGAAATGTTTTTATTGAATAGGACCACATGACTATGGCTGCAGATCCTTTAGTGGGAGGGTGATCCCCAAAGACTGAGACCAGTGGGAGGGAGTTATTTATTAAGCACAGGCGTAGCTCGAGAGCAGTGGAGTGCTGTACATATGGGTAGCCAGCATTTAAACTGGCATCTTTTAACAGTAGTGCAGTACTGTGAGGTCATGTTTGTGTGTCGGTATGTGCAGCCATTGATTTTAGTCCTTGGTCAGGTGTTGTTGAAAGAGGCATGTTTTGGGAGATTTGAGAAAGTGGAGAATTTTGGGGGTATTCCGACCCGACATCAGGTTTTTTTGTTTGTTTGTTTGTTTATTTGGTATTGCACGCCAAACCCCTGGGTACGCTAGTATGCTACTTGTGCCTGCTTTGAACATGATACATGCAATCTTTAGCAGGAGAGAAGGCCAATGTAGTTTGCATCGGAGGGGTTGATTCTGTCAAAGTTCCATGCACCCGTAATAAGAGGTGCTGCAGCATGGTGGACTGATTTTAAGGGAGCCACGTGAGCAACTGGGAGCCACGTCTGGAGGGCCTTCCCCCCAACGATGTGCAAAACCTCAAGGGCCTGTGTTCTGCGGAGGGATGAAGGGTTTGATTTTGTAAAGGGTGGAGATTCGGAGCTAGGTGGTTTGGGTCTTTTTGGCTATTTGTTTTTTGAAGGGCAGGCTGCTGTCAATGGTGAAGCCTAAGGATTTTGCGGAGTCTGACAGTTGTGAATCATATCCTTTTTAGCGGGCATGATTATGAGGACGAATTTAGTGTTGGATGGATTTACTTTGAGGTAGGGAGTGGACATCCAGGACTGGATGATGGGTAGGTAATCACTGAGACGAAGGATGTCGTACATGCTATTTACTCTCATGCACAACTGTGTATTGTGTGTGGATGGCGATATTGGGATCTTTGAGGAGAGTGCCTAGAAGCTCCATGTAAAGGTTAAAAAGGATTGTAAGACATTGGAGCCTTGGGTGCCCCCTCAGGATACCTGGAGTTGTTTAGAACACAGCAAGTTCATCTGGGCGACCTGAAGTCTGCCTGAGCGGCAGGAGGTAAATCAATTCCAGACAGTTTCATAGAATCCAATCCTATCGGCCAGGAGGCAAGAGAGGAGGATGCAATTGTCCACAGTGTTGAAAGCAGTCGAGAGGTCAAGGAGGACAAAGAGGTATGAGTCACTCTTTTCCACGATTTGGAGGGCATCATCCACCACCTGGATGATGGTTGTTTCAATACTACACTTGAAGCGGTACCCTGAGTGATAGTCATTTAGAAGGGTTTCTGGCGAGTAGTTGTGTAGTGACTACTTTTTCAAAGATTTTGCTAATAAACTGGGGGCTCATAATGGGCTAGTAGTTGGCCAGGTCATCTAGATCTAGGGTTGTTTTTCTCAGAAGAAGTCATATGAGAACAGTCTTGAGTGGGTCTGGGAATCACCCTGCTGTGAGGCAGGCATTAATGATGCTGAGGAGCACATTGAGTGCCGGGTCCGTCAATTTTTTTATGATATTGTCGGAGTAAGAAATAGTTTTGAGGGAGGCAATCATTTTTAGGAGATCAAGAGGGGAGAGAACATAATTTGGTCCAGAGATGCAGTGTTAATTTTATGGTGCAGGAGGCTGTACTTCTGTGGGAGGTTGATTCTATGGTCTCTGAGAATTTGTCTATTTTATCAAAAGGTGCAGATTCCATCACATTTTTCCTGAGTTGCTGTTACCTAAGGGTTGGCTGGGGATTGGGACATTGTTTTACTACTTCAAAGAGGGATTTGCTCCTGTTATAGGCTGCCACAATGGTGGTGGAGTAATAAGCAGCTTTGACATCTTTAATCAGAACACTACAGTTGGCACAGCGATATCTGAGGTTGATGAGGTCTCCAGGGTTTACATTGTGTGCTCCACCTTTTATCTAGGGCTTTCATTGAGCACTTGTCAGAGCTGCGCTTGGGGCTATACCAAGGGGCAGGTGCTTTCATCTTAGGGAGGCTGTTTTTTTACAGGGGCATGAGTGTCCACCAGTTTCATAGACAAGATGTTGAATAATTCTGGGGGGCCAAGTTTGCTGCTAGCTCATTTACTGGGAATGTATTTCACATACAGCGTTGAGTGAGGGGCGCATTTAGCCTGACCTTTGTTGGCCATAATCGAGTGGGTGACCGATAGTGGGATGGTGTGGTGAGACCAGTTGAGTGGGAAAGGGTCTGTGCAGATAATAAGGTAGGTTGATGTGAAGACTAGGTCTGTGGTGTTGCCTTTGTTGTGCGTGGGGAATACATAATCTGCTTAAGGTCCATGTAACTGATCAGTGTGAAAAGCTTGCTTCGAGTATGGTTGCCAGCCTGTGACTCAGGGACACAACAATCTCCAAGAAAGACATTATTAGAGTGTGCTAATTTGGCAGAGGAGATGAGGTGGAAGGTAATGGGTTCCTTATGAGATAAAGGGAACTGGCAGGCCAGTGATGCAAATTAGCTTGTTCTGGGACAGGTGTATGATGCAGTATGGGCACTCACGTTTCTGGATGATTGTCACTCCACCTCCTGCCATTCCCAGCCAGTCGGCATGTTGAATGCAGTAGCCTTGGAGTAGGGGATATCAAAAACATGTAGGGAGAATGTGGTTAATCATGTTTCAGTGAAGAGCAGGGAATCTAGGTGGCTGTACGATGAGGTCTGCGATCTCTGCAGCGTGAATGATTCCTGAGCGAGCAAGCATTGATCAACATGAGAGGGAGTGTGCCAGTGGTCTGTGGGTGTTGGAAGGGGGCAAGGGCGATATTGATGAGGTTTGATAGGGTTGGTTGCTGGGGCTTGGTCATTCAACCCTAGTCAAAGTGGGCATGGGTTATGGAGGGAGGAGACACATGGTGATGTATTTTAGCGAGTAGAATTAGTAGCAACTGCTTTTTAGGTGCTATGCAGATAGCTGAGTGGCACTGCCTGGACACTTGACCAGTAGTCCACTCAATGCTGTCTGCCTGAAGCTGGCCTACAGTCCTTAATTAGAGGCCTGGAAGATATGCAAACTGGTGGTGGGCTTAGCAGACCAGTGGCAGGGCATGGCCATATGACCAGCAGCCTACTCAATGAGTTAGATTGTACTGCTCTCAGTCTTCAGTCCATTAGCAGGCTCTCTTCAATCCTTTAAGTGGATTTTGTTTTTCAAAAGGAGCAAACATATGAAGTATGTTTTTAAGAAAAGATGACATTGTTAAAATGTGTATGCATATTTTGTTTTCCAAGCTGTGGAATGAAATCAACAGAACATACAAGAGTCTAAAGCAAGAAGCTCAAAACCTTTGTCTTTTTCCGAATAAGTATCAGTAAAGCATAATGGTTCAAGGGGAATCGAACTAGAACTTATAATGCACACTCTAGCAAAGCTGTAAGGACGTGTCAACTCAATGTGTCTCAAGGGCCTAACTATGGTACTAAGGACCTTCCCCTGTGTTCCCTAACTAAAATGTATCACCCACTGTAGTTCCAGGGAAATAGCAATGATCTTGCTTCTTGGAAATCTTTCCAGGAATATGGTGCACTGCATACATCTTGCATTCCTATCAGCAAATATTTCTTCCCCCTTATGTACAATTTTTGTCAGGCAGTGATATCATCCACCGTCTAAGAAGCACACTCCCAGTCAAGTCAGCATTAACCAGTTGTTCTCACCCTCCAAATAAGATCCTATCCTGGGCCCAGAGTTTTTCTAAAAATTGTAGAGGTCAAATATTCTCATCCTCAGGCCAGGTCGTCCTGATTGAGCTTTTTAGCTTTCTCACAATTGCAGATGTCTGCGATTCGCACCCTCTTGCGATGTCAACCTACTCATTCAGGTGTCTCTCTCAAAATTGTAATAGGAAGATTTTCTTGCCCTCAGGCAATGTGACCCTCCTTGGTCAGATATGTCTCTCAAAATCGTAGTAGCCTAAGATTCTCAACTTCTGGCTAGGTTGCCCCTCTGTGCCAGCTTTGGAACATCTTCTTTGTGTGCTTGCCGCTCTGGGTTAAAGTCTGTTGTAACCATTGTGATCGGTGTCGCAAGAGTCTGGCTCCAGGTTTAACCAATAGCTTCTTCTCTTCTTTGCTTCTCTCAAGATAGTAGTCCTTTTCTCCCTGCTATGTGGCAACAACTTCGGAGACCTAATGTCATGAACCATCGGTCGCGTCCTTTCTGGACTTCCTGGTCGCTGACCCATAGGGGCTTGCACTCAGCAGTACTCCCAACATGGCCGCTGAACACTGTTTTCCAGTTTCTGTGCCGTACGCATTACGTTCTATAAAGCGGACACTCCCCCGCGGCCCTGCGCGTCTCAACGCTACTGCTTGCCGTGGCTAGACGTGTGCTGCCGTAGTTCACTTGTCTTCCGTGTGCACTCTTTACTGTTTTCCTGGATTTCCTCGGACTTCCCGGACATCTGAACGTTGCCAGGACTCGGAACGCTGAACGCACACTGGAACCCAAGGACCTGCACTCCGGGTTATACAAGACCCAAACTCTACTAAAGAAAGCTCCATCGAAGAACTCCGGCAAACAACAAAGACAGGTGAGAAGGGGGGAAACCTGTGACACCTAAGCTCTTTTTACTTCATTCTGGAATAGTTTTGCTGTTCAATAAATGGCATAATTGTTTATTCATAATTCTCTCTCCTCTTTGTCAAGGTCGTCATTTGTGGATCGCTAGGGGTATCCTTTGGTCCCCAGAGGCATTGCCACACTAGGGAAAGAAAGCAAACACCGCAGTTTTCTGGTTCTCATTTTGGCACTTAGCCCATTACACTGGTGGGGCTGCCTGTGACTGAAACTCCCCCTTGGAAGAGTTGCAGGAAGAGAAAGATGTACGAGAGGGAGGTGTAGAAAGATCGAGTAGTCCAAGGGTGCCTAGAGGTACATTTGTGCACGGAGAGAGGGAGGCAAAAAGAGAGAGGGTGCTGGAGCAGATAAGGTCTATAGTGAATGTACTCATCAATGGACTGAAAGGTAGGAGGACAGGATAAAGTGTTGGGAGAGGGGCATAGGAGTAGAGAGTATGCAGGGGGGACAGCGGTGCAATAAAAGGGTCATGGGAGGTAGAGGCATACAGAAAGAAGAGAAAACATTGGACAGCCAGGAAGAGAGGGGGTTGGCAGAGAGAGAGAGGAGGTACAGGGGCAGTGAGTGGTGCAGCAGAGAGAAAAGGGAGTGCAGAAAGAGAGAGTGGTGCATGAAGAGCAATAGGGCACAATGCCACTAACTGAGTGTTGTATTCCGACACATGGTTCAGGCAGGCAGGGGTAGATGCCGTAGATGGTAAAAGGAAGGAGTTGGAAAAGAAAAATGTTCTTGTACACGATGATCTGTATGCAGGGAGACGGCTGCCAAACTAAAAGGGGCACCCAAGGTACAAGATGACAGTGACAGACGTAGCAGTAAAAATTCCAGCTGACCCGCAGAAAACGAATGCAGCATGAGAAGAAAACAATCAGGGGGTTTGGGAAAGCCTTCAACCTATTCTTTTCCCTAATTGTGGCCCTTCCACACAGAGACACACTCAGTGTGTTTAGAGAGGCAATGGTGTACTTATGGACCCTTATCTCTGTGGCGATGCACACTCCACAAATTCTCATCAGTCTTACGCAGATTGAAAAGAAAAGGTGGTGTGGGCTTTTCAGTGGGCTGTTCCCACTATTTCACAAGCAGTGGAAGGGCCACAAGAATCTGCCAGCAACAACAGCAGGAAGCAAGCAATAAAACTGCTGCTGCTTCACTCAGAAAAATGAGGGCTGGAGTGGGCTGTTTGCGCTGTTCATGCTGGGGCTGCTGGAGCTTTACAGCCTTCTGAGGGCTTGTAGTGAGTACAGCCTGTCTGTCTGCTCACTGGCATGTTGTTTGGTACTTGGTTTGACTGTGTTCCAGTCAATGCTGTGGGAGTTGAACCATGAATCCTGGCACTTTGCTCTGGAAATTCACACTGCCACTGCTCTGGAATCATAGAATTGTGGATTTTGTTAACATTGGATCAAGGACACAACCCTAGGGTAAGGATTCCAAGGGGCGTTAAATGAACAAGATGTGTGGTCCTTCTGAAGAGGCTGATGTCAAAGGGCTGTTTCAGCAGTTGGGGTGCTTTAAGATTACTGGGTCTGCCATTTAAGTGACTCCGGTAGGAAGTAGATGCTTTGAAGCTGCTCACTTACTGCTCACTTATTCATCCTGTAGCGTCCCAGTTCCAAGCTAAAAGTTTAAAAGCTGCATAGTGTGTGACCCCAGTAGTTGTGACTGCATGCTATTGCTTTCCTCTCTTGGTTTCTGTCTGCCAAATGTGTCCTTGATCCCTCAACGCTGATAATCCTGTCTTCCGCTCTCCGGATCTACTTGGGATGGACTCAAGAAAGCCTCCCATGCCAATCCAGCGTTCCCCTCTGAGACTTTATTTCAGCGAATTTGAGTAGCAAGTGAGGGGCCAAGGGTGATGGCCCACAGTTGGTCAAATTGCTGCCTTTAGGTCCCCCAGTGCCCCTGTCAATTGTTAATATTTTCTTACTAACTTTTCTTTTTCTTGACAAAAAGCTTTCTAGATACAAACAATTGTTTGTACTATTTTTACAGATAACTGATTTTGTATGTGCCTAGAGATGCATGCGGGTTATGTTGTAAGTTTATGGGAGCTGTGACCCAATAAGCTTTCTTGCATTTTGCACTTTGGCTTACAGTTTACAGTCCGCAGTTTGCATTCTTGGAAGCAGGCCATACTCGGCACTTAGCACCTTGAAATTAACTCTCAAGGATAAAGTGGTTTTTAGAAGTATAATTTTTAACAAGCATAAGTAACTAGTGGGGAATATTGTGTAACTATTTTACTTGTAGTTCACTTGAAATTTTTATACTTTTGGTGTTTTGTCTTTCCACATGTGTATGTGGGTTTGGATCTGATAAACATTTGCACTTAGCTTGATAGTTTGCACATCTAGGAATAGATGTTTACATCTTTCTCATTGTACCCACTAAACAGGATTGGCAAAATACTGGGTTATCTGGTAAAACATCCAAGATTGCTGCCTTGTTAGGGAGAGGGGAGGGCTTCTTAGAACACCTCGAAGCCAAAAACTGGGAGGACTAATATCCTGAAACATTTCTTTAAAAATGCTGTGGGTGCCTGGGACACCAAAATCCAACTGGCTGAGAAAGTGATTTGATGGAATGGAATGGGAGTACAGGAGCAGATATAAATGATATTGATATCCTCATTTGCCACTCTGGCTCCGGGTCTACCAAATAAGACTGTGAACTGAGACACCCGTGTATAGGCGCGTTACAAATACCATATCATATCATATCATATCATATCAAATAATTCTTGTAGAGACCACCTAGGTTAGAGACCACCCAGGTTCCCATTCTTAACTAGGTTGGAAAAGAGCCCTGCCAGTCTGCAGAGGATGTGCAAAGAGTCTGTTGATCAAGGAGACGGCTCAGATGGTAGCTTTAAGGATCTTTTGAGCCTGAAGGAGACATTTCCAGAGTATACATACAGAAAAAGGTTAGCAAAAGGTTAGCAGTGATGGAGAATCAGAAATTGAATATACATTAATTTTTTGTGAAGTTAGATAATAAAATGAACAAGGTTCTGGGTAAACTAGAGGCCTTTATTCAGGCAGGCAAGGAGACTGGGGCCTCCAGAAAGGGACCCCAGTTAACAGTATCGAGAACGCCAACAGTACCCTACTATCTAGGGCCGAAATAGTCCCAAATAAAACAACTGAAAGGCCCCTTGTAGGGAAAGTGGGTTCAAATCATGTTTCCATCAGAAGGATTGAGAAGTCCAGAAAACCTAATTGAGTAATCATAGGGTGCCCGAATAAGACAATCGTAACTAAGGATACAAAGGTTAAAGATCTTACCAAGGCTATGGTCCCTAAACCTAAGGTGGTCAGAGTTGAGATGGGGGCCTTTAACGATTCCATGTACCTAAGGCCATTCAAGACTGGGAAGAAATTAGCTGAATGAGCTTAGCTTCAGACATATTTATCCCCACAGGCTTTGGTCCTGACGAATGTCCCCGCCCTGGATAGTCACCAAACTGAGGACACAATTGGACTCAGAAACAAGGTAGCACACTCCACAAAAAGGTTCTGTAATGTTGAGCTTTTTCTGGTAAAGGATGTTCTGATGGCTGCCTTGACGGGGACTGTGTCGCTATTACTCCTAACAATGCTACTAAAAAGGCACACCTGGTCGAATTCACAATCTGAAGTTGGGTTTTATCCTCTGGCCTTTTTTTTATCAACTAGGTCAGGGTGGTATATAGAGATCAATGGGGAAATGTAGGTTTGTGTACCTTTTATTGGACTAACAAAATATTTTGCTAAGATGGTAGTGCCATACACTTTCGAAGGTCCAGAAACAAATGGAAACAAATGGAAACAAATGGAAACCAAAATAAAACACACACAGGGCTGGACAGCACTTTTACATGGGAAAAAGGCAAGGGATTCTCTCACTTTAAACTCCATTGGCTGCAGGCAAAATGTATGCCAGGTATCCTCTTGCAATGCCCCTTTATTTAAAGGTACATATATTGGAAATGAAAACGGATCTATGCTCAAACACTGGGCGACAGTTTCCTTGTCGAGAAGTTACTTTTCAAGCAAATGTTTTGTAGTGTCCAAACATTTAAATGCATAGTGTCTGGGTGGAACCCAGAATTAAAAAAATATCAATGCTATTGTAGATGATTTCCGAGTCCAGGTGATGCCAAACAGGATTAGTTAACAGCTCCATTACCCTGAGTAATAGGTTGATATGTTTAGAGTCATTAGACAATATCGACTGAAAGATTGAGACCGAACATGGGTCGTACATCCTGCCTCACACATGGCAGAAGTGATTTCATTAACACTGAAAATCAATTGGTTCGGGGCTGATGGTTCTGGTCCAGACAACATGGGGCAGCAACATATTAACATTCTTGTTTGGAATTTTGCAGGGCTAGGATCCAAGATTACAGATATAGACTGGGTTTCCTCTATTATGAGCCACTAGGAGACATGGCTATAGGAGCCAATTAATTTGCAATGATATTCACTGTTCTTTATCTCTGGTGTGAAAAGCAGTTTGAGAGGGCGTCCATCTAGAGGACCTTCGATCTACATCTCTCTGAATAACTTGGGAAGCCAGACGCTCAAATAAATATGGTAATATTCCATTTATGTCTCTCCAGAGTGGGAAGGCATCATGAAGCAAGACACAGACAACCAAGCTAAAGTTCAAACAAAAGATATTTATTAACTTAAATATCAGGATGTCTGAAGGCCTAACTTGCCCTATGCTAAGGTGGGATTTCCCCACCTGAATAAAACTAAGGAAAGTCTGAGTCAAATAGTTCAACTTAATAGCCCCTCTGTGTCCAAAGCCTATTATTGGCCTCAAAACTAGAACAAACAAATGTGTAGGGCTGTCAAAGTCAAAATAAACAGTGTTCTACTTATAGTTCTGAGCTTCTTCCAGCTCACAGCTTTCTCTCAGCTCCCCTTCCCCAAGCACAAGCAAGTTCCATGAAAGAGTCTTAAAGTTGACCTTTCTCTAGTTCAAAAGGAATGTTATTCAAAGTCAATCCTGGAGTTCCATTCGCCAAGATTCAAACACAACAATTGATCCTTGCCAGGCCTCAAGGTTCCCTTCCCCAAGACTTCAGGATCTCATACAGGTTTTATTGACACTCACTCCTGTGCGTCAAGTTACTTTCACTTGCTTCCCTTCATTGTTTAAGTGGTTATGGTGAACTCTTTGGGCATTTGTGGTTTTTCCTTAGCTGCCCTGTAGCTCTGCCACCATGTGTCACACACCCCTTTCCAAATGACAGAATAGTCACTTGTAGTTCATAGTTTAATACAGTCTTTTAATGAATTTATTTTATGTTGCTAAATCTGTTCAATGTCAAGATTTCTATCTGTTCATGGTGCAACACACATTTAGCATTTGGCTTTGCATTTGTTTGTTTCACAGTTACATTTCGTTTTTCAGTTCAGTATTCAGTTATGCTTTCAATTTTAAGTTGATTTCATGTGTAATAGGCATTCAGCCTTCAGGGTCTTACTGTTGTCTTTTAATGACAAAGTTCTCTTTGAGTTTGGTATTCAATAGTCATTCACTTCCTTTATTTTTCCTTTTAGTTTGGTATTTAATAATTGTTGTTTTCTGTACTTTTCTTCTCTTGTTGAAGACTTTCGAAAACGTTCCTGTTAGGCTCTCGAACACTTCAGCAAACTTTAATTGATTCACAAAAGAAGAATTCACAACGTTCGGAAGTTTTCGAAAACGTGCTTGTTCCTTTAACAAGTCACGCAACCACTCTGCTACACTGGGCCTCATGATAGGACCGGCGGTAACCGTGGCGGTGCTACTGGCGGTCGGGAAGTCAGGCTCCGGTAATTTCGTTAGCCCTATAGGAATAGGGACACAGGAGAACTGGAACCTTTGCTAACGGTGCCTGTGCTCCCGTGAAAACTCTGCAGGTGGGTGCTGTTCCACCCGGCAGCCTGACCTGTCGGGCGGGAGGGCACCCGCCCACAAAGTTGTAGTGTGCTGGTCCGGAAACAACGGTACTGGTAAGCTTACCAGCACCATTGTTTCCGGATCGACACACTTAGAATGAGGCCCATTGTCTTTAATGTCACTTTCATCTTCAGAGACAATAGCGCTTCACTCACGATTACAGTAACACCAGGTTTCTCGTTCTGAAAAACTCACCTACTCACTTTGGAGTCTTCTTTTGCATCACGCCGGCCACAAACTAGATGGCTTCAGTACAGGGGCATTCAATCTGCCCCTCAGACACTGCAATGCTCTTGCAGTGCCACGGGAGAAAGAGCAGTCTCTTAATTGGTACGAAGGACAAACCCGCATCTGGTCTCCTTCGCTTTCCTCGCCTCTGCGCCACAGAGCTCCTGGTCCTACTTCACATTCACCTGGACCCTCAGCTTCTCCGGTCCTCAGGGTGTTTCTGTGGCTGCAATAAGGCTTTTATCTGCTCCCATTAGCATCTCTTCTTCCTCTCCTGCATACGCCCCTTTTATACACTTGAGCTGTGTAAAATGGTTGCAGGTGTGTGTCCTATTCATTAATTCACTGATCATAGTTAGGCTTGTTAGCAAGACATGCCTGATCTTTATAATGGTACTCTTCTGAAGCCCGCTTCCTTTTCTCAGTGCCAGTGGTGCATGTTGGCATGTATTACTCGTAGACGCCTCTTCCTCGTCCCAGTACTGTCAAAAGTCATGTGTGGCAAAATGATGAGGGCTGATAAATCCATCCCTCCCCCGTAAAGGTTGGGGGAGGGATGGATTTGTCATCAATGGGAAAAGGGGATACCATGTCTCGCCCAGGGGTTCCCCACTCCCAATCCTCAAGGACCCTCCACCCTGCTGACTCTCCCTCACTTCTCCACCCCCAGGGTCAGGATTCAAAAGCAATGGCCTTTCCCTGGCACCTGTGCAGAGGATCCAAGGGGAGTAGAAGTAAGAATACCCTTGGGTTTCTCACAGGAGACAAGAACGTATGAGCTTAGGGCTGGCTAACTTTTGCAATAACGAAATAGGGAAGGGATCTATAGAAATGTTGACATTGCTCAAGGAATGTATGCTAAGTAATCCAGCTGATCTTCGGGTGAATTCCCCACTATTCTTTGGGGAGACTTCAAAATGCGTCTCGACAGGAGAGGATATATATACAGTTACATACAAAGAGAGAGCCTACAATGTACCTGCTGCCTCTCTTGCTGAAGTGATTACATCTAACAAAGCACTGTGCTTATGGGAAATCCTGGTACAGTCAGGCTATCGGGCTGTAAATTGTAGGTTCACTTCATGCACGGCTGAGGACTATACATTCAATAATAGTAGATGCCACAGTATCATTGAATACATACTCGTACCAATGAGGTGGTGGGGGTGTATACTTGGTTTTGAAATTCATAAAAGAAGTGACCACACCTTTTACCCCTCAAATGGGAAATAAATAAGAGAATACATGAAACATCTGTCACTCTGCTGTTATTGGGGATCTATGTGATCACTGCGCCGCCCATAATGTCGACTTTCAAAATGCTGACTTTGTGAGGGGTCAGTAATGCGAGGTGAACAAGTGCTTGTATTTTTCTCAAAGTAACATATTTTATTAAGGTATACATTTGCAAACAAAGCCTCACTTTCCCTACTCTACTGAGGTATTTCCTACCCAGTCTAAAGGCTAAGGGAACAGTCTCTTGCATGGGTAAACTGGCCCTTACTCTAAACAACCAACATTCAAATAAAGTAATAAAGCAACATGGGATAATAAACAATAATTGAGCAATATTTGGATGACCTACACCTGTCCTGGGTAAAAATCATCTTCCCAGATTTCAAAGTCAGCTTCAAAATGTTCAAAGGAAAAGAAAAGTCTTGACTCAGTTCTTATTAGTTCCAAAAACAAAGGTTTATCAAACAAAAATCCACAGGTAACAATTCTCTGGTTTTGGTTGAAAATATCCCCTTCCAATTCCAGTCAAGAAAATAGCACCAATGGTTATCCTGGATATCTTGTCTATTATTTATCAGAGTTCAAAGAATAGGTATAGGACTTCTCCATCTACAACTGTACAATTGTTTAGAACTTCTGCAGTGCCTTTGGTATATGTGTTAGGATGCTTCTCTTTGGGTTGCTGCTTCCCTTTTAACAACCACCCTTTTACTGTTGTTAGTATGAGAACAGTCACCTTTTTGGATGATTATAGTTGAGTGGGCACAGCTACTTAATTGTGTTCTTAAATATAATGCAGATAATGCTTCTTTAGTGAGTGTTTTCTAGTCCTGTAACCAGAATGGCCCCACTTGCACTGTAGAGTGAGTAATATGCTAGAGGATGTTGTCTGGGTTGGGATTACTCAGGCGTCTGAAAGGACCCTGTGTGAATATCTCAAATGTGTAAGTTTTGATTAGATATACATTTTCAATTTTCATAGCTCATCCTTAAGTATACAGTTCATACAAAAAAGTGTAAAAGTGTTCAATTGTTTTTTTTCTCATAAAAATGAAGCATTTATTCCTTAGACATAGGCATTGTTATGGTGTCCAATGCATTTCGGTCTTGTAGACCATCTTCAAGGACCAATTTCTACAAAAGATAAGCAAACGCATTTTGTGAATGGTTGAGGATTCTTAGGCAGAATTATATGCAGTACCCTTTGGGAACACCACACACAATTAAGACGACAAGTGACAGTACAAAATCACCTTGGTACAAACCTGTACTACTCAGTAAAGTGGTAGCGCTGGCTGAGCTGCCAGACATATCTCAAGAGTAAGTGAGCAGTATCAATAGTTACACAAAGGACAGCAATTACTATGATTCAAACAAACACTGACTCAAGGTTTTTGAGTAAAATAATATACATTTATTTAACACGTCATTTGTAAAACATTTCATCAAAGTAAAGCAGTTGAAAAATCACACTCTTAATACACTATACCACACCCAATAGATTCTGGACAAGTTAGGCTCAAAATGAAGTGTGAGCAAAATGGCACTTCAGCAATTTAAAAGGGAGGGAAAGACAAAGTTAGGCAGAAATTGAGTAACACCAACAAGTAAGTAAGCAGGGCAATCTAGAAAAAGGGACAACAGTGAGGAAATCAGATTCAAACAGGGCATGGTGCAAAGTCAATGGGTCAGAGTCTTTTGCTCAAGATCATACAGTTCAGGGTAGTTTGCGGTTAAGTCTTTGCCAAGAGTTCGAAACGAAGTTGGTCGGCATAAAAGTTAGTTTGAAGAATGGAGAAGGACAATCCCTCGGATTGGCAAAAGGGTTTCATAACCGAGTTTGAACAGTACCTTAAATGGAGAAGAAGGCTGTAGCTGAGGCGGACGTTCCTGGCAGGTCCTGCAGGCTCACGGTTCCTGAAGCGACTGTCGGACTGACACGAAGCATGAAGACTGGAGGGTCCTGCACTGCCCAGGGAAGAAGCCAGCAGCAGAGAAAAGCAATGAATAAAAGGTGTGCTCCTTAAAACACAAGCAGGGTACGTTCCTCCTGGCTATCCGGTTCACTGTAGCTATGTACAGCAAATTCGACCAGGGAATGGAGACCTGACGAACAGTTTGGCAAACTGGTTGTTCCCACCAGCTCAAGGGGAGAAGATTCCTTGAAGATCTTCCCTGTCGTTGGAGTATGAAGATTCGGACCTGCAGCAGGGCTTCACCGGGCGTTTCAGTCATTGTAGGGGTCCTCTTCTGTCAGCTCCTCTTTGGTTTTTTATTCCAGTGGTGACTCTGTCTTTCCAGACCCAGAGACCTGGATTTATGCAGTTTTCCCCCATTCACACAGCCTGGCTGTCAATCACATAGCAGGGTGTCTGTCGCGCCGCAACAGTCACCACAGCCAATCAGATCAGAGTGCAACATGGGTCTCCAAGGAGACCCTGTGCAGGGAGTCCTAAACCCCTCTCTCACATCCTGTCCCCTCTAGACATACAGGCGCCTAAGGAGGGCTTCTGTGTAGAGGCCTACGAAAGGACGGTGAACAAAGGAACCAAACCTGGTTTGGCGTGCAGAGAAAAACACAAGAAAGACTTTTACAAAAAGAAATGGCGAATAAACCCAGCTGGAACCGTATAAAAATGTATATGGTCTAGCGGGTTTAAGTTCGGGGGTCCCAAGAAAGCCTAAAACAATACCAGGGCTATTTTACATAACCGCGGTAGGAAAAATAGGGTAGTTACCACTGCCACCAGCCAAGTCTTAATGAAAAGGGAGCGACACAATGCTCCAAGAGAAACAGACAAAAAGGGATAAGTATTAACCCTTTTCAGAACTCTATTTAAGATAGTTTGTACTGGGTCTGTGAGTTTTAAAAGAGATTAATAAAGTCAATGGCAGCTTTATATGTTCTGGGAGAAAGTAGTCAGCCCCAGAAAATGGAGTCGGAGTTGGGAAGCCAAAGAAGACAATCCTGTGCTACTGTACTGACGGTGCTGTGTAACACACAGTAAAAAGATGGTGCCTATGGAGTAGGTGAGGCTCCACAGTCTATGAACACAAAATGTTAAACACACACAGCAAAACACATGTAAGAGTGGAAAAAAGGCTAACACTCTTAACAGGTGAAAAAAATAAATCCTTGAAATCCAGCAAAGCTGCTGAGGGACTGAGGGCCCGATTCTCAAGTTGGTGGTAATTGCCGAAAATGTGGTAAATAGGGCTAATGACATTTTCGGTAATTATACCCTATTCTGAAAGTGGCACAATCTTCCGAAGTTGGAATGATTGCACCACTTTAGGCATATGGGTGCCGGTTGCTAGGAAGGGCTGGAAACCGACCTAGCAACCGGCACCCTCGTTAACTCTGTCTTTGCATGGTTATTCTTGTGGCCCTCCTCCAATTTTGTAAGCGCTTGAAATTGGCGCTGAAGTACAGTACCAAATTGGTGTCATACAGGAGGAGTGCCACAAGAAGCGCGTGTTTCGGTGTGCAGATGGTGACAGGTGGGTCCAGCATTGCATTTTTTGTGGATGGCAGTATGCACTCTTCTGCAAATAAAGATAAACAAATGCAGTGCAGGACCGACCTGTCAGCATTTGCACACCCAAAAGCCACGTGCATTTTTGTTTTTATCCCGGCAGCATTTTCGTTAAATAACGATTCCCTCGTTATTTGACGAAAATGCTGCTCAGATTCTGCAATCCGCCTGTTTCCATTAGAAACAGGCAGATTACAGCAAAAGCACTGTTGTGCTTTGTGAAGAAGCCCGGGCCCACATGAGAATAGCAGTGGTGCCTGGGCGTCAAGAAATGGCGCAGTGAGTCGTGCTATTTAGCACGCTCACTGCGCCAAGATGATAATAGGGCCCTCAATAGGTAAGGAAAATTAGCCATTCTGGAGAATTCTCCCTAACAAGGATATTGATTTCATATTAGTTTAGGAGGTATTATGCATACGTTGGTTAACTGCCTGCGGTTCTATCTCTCCTATATGTGCTTCATATCCTTATGTTATCTTTTGCACTGCTGGGCTATTCTTAGGTCTGTAGCCTAGACCTCTGTGAATTTGTTGGTAACCTAAAATGTAAAGCATACATTTTGCTGCTTGTTCTTGTGTTCCTAACCTCTAAAATATATAGGGTAATTCATTTATTTGACATACCTTCTGTTCACAGCACCGCCAGAGATAACATAAGGATATGAAGCATATATAATTGACTATGGCCCTCATTACGACCCTGGCGGAAATCGAAAAACGATGGCGGAAATGCAATACCGCCATCGAATAGCGCTCGGTGCGACTATGACCCGTCACCGCAAAGTACGATGCCATTAGCGACACCGTAGTGAACGCCAACGCTAACTGCGCCAAGTACGCGCGCGCGCGCCATACCAAACCGTAAATACCACCATGGCGCAAGGGTACGCGAATTCCGACCCTAGCGGACATGTACCTAACGCCATCAAGCACGGCGGAAAGTACCATTCCGCCATGGTGAGAAGTACGGCATCGCGAATCAACCGTAAACGGCCCCACTGAGTGCCTGTACACCGCTCCCTGCCCACATAGTACAACTCCCCGTAGGTGCAATGAAGTCACAATGCAACCAGTGAAATGTACAAGTCACCCATGCATGCCAACGAACAAAAGAATCACAAGAGGGGCCAATGGGAGCTGCAGGGCACAGATGGCACGAATACAGAAGCCATTCCAATGGACATGACCACAGTCCCCCACCAAGAAACGCACGCAAACACAGGCACCTGTGACCAGCAATATTCCGAAAATCACATCATTCCACCAGTCCACCTGGCTGACCGGCATCTGTTACACAAAACCTAATCCCCCGCCCCTGAGCATGACATCATTCAAACAGTCATATTGGCAGCCCTCATCCCTGACCTCACTGGGCTTCGTAGGCAAACGCGCCCAGCACAGTACCACGCAACTATACTCCGAAGCTGGAACCCAATGCAGATCTCCTCACAATACATCGCTCCCCAAATAGGAATATGCCACATCACTTGCAAAGAAGAACGCTACACGGCCCATATCAGAATAGAAATTTAATGCACAACAAAATCACCAAGCCCATACAGCCATTAGGCCATGAACTCCAAAACACATTTCACCATTGTGGGCTGCATCCGCAAGAAATGACCAGCTACTACTTGTGTGACGCCCTGTTCCATCATGGTACACAGAGCCATATTCACGTACGAAAAGGCAACATGGAAGCGCACAGAACCGCAGGGCCGTCCCAATGGGGAGGCACTAGTCCAGCTGAAAGGCCGAAATGTTGCTCCGAGCCACTAGTACTGCGTAAGGGCATGTGGCCCATTGGCGATCGTCCCATGAGATCGTAATGCTGCTCCACTGATTAACACGAAGCAGCAGGTGTCGGGAGTAAAAGCCATCTGCAGGAGTGGCATACAGATGGCAGTGGCAAAAGGGGAGGAGATACCTGTCAACCAAAAGAAAAGAAAAAGAACAGAATGGCCATCAGAACTACATTCGAACAACTCACTTCAATGATCACACTAAATCCACAGCCATATGCATGCTTGCCCACTCCAAAGGATCATCACCACCCCAAAACCACTTGCGACTCATAACTATCTATATCGAGGTGTAAACACCATCACAAACGAGTGTACCTGTGCATGCGTCTGTGAAAACAGAATCCATCTGATGGGATTGTTAACGTGCATGGACACAAGTGTCTGAAGGCGCGTCGAGACAGGGAGGGCTCAACAAGGCCAGATAGACGATGGTCCCACTATGGCAGCCCTGCATCACATAGCGCAGGGGAGGCGGACAGATTCCAAGAAGCCCTGTACATTGCAAACTCTGTATCAAATCATCTGCCCATGCATCCATTCATCATTCCCTCATCCCGGTATAAAAACGCCTGAATATTTACTCACATAACATTAGAAATATCCATTGAGTCTGTGCGTTATGCAGCCTGCAAAATCCACAGTGCCCCAGCCCGTAATTCCAGTGTTGTGAAGTAACATGTATTTGGGAACGTCCGGCCTCATCGCCCACGTCGCTATTGCGCATCCCAAACTATTCATATCAATCATTGCATCCTCGCCATGGCCCCTGTCTCAAGGACATTGAACAATAGAACGTTATATTTGCAGTCAGACCTGTGGGCTCGCCGCTAGCTGATAACCGAAAGCGCCGCCCTTCGAATTCCTCATTTGCAACATCACGTCGAAAAGGCATCTGTGGCCGCTTGAAATCACAAATTAATCCATCTAGTGCGGCTGTGTGTGAAAATGGCAACTGCCTTCACTCACAAATGGGACGCCCCGCCCGTCGGTGCAACTCGGTACAGTGATGCATGAGGGCCCACCGTTACTCGAGTACTACGTTCCACTGACCCTTCACAAGTCTGTTCGCGACTGCAAAGATTGTATGTGAAACAATGGGACCATAGCCGAATGAACATATCAACCAATGTTACACGGCCATCGGGTACAAATACATGATTGCAATAGCAAGATGCCATTCCTCGAATTGCAGCGTTGTGTGCGGGACGTGCTCGGCCAAAGGGGAGAGCAGCTTGCACAGGTGGAATGAATCACCACAGGTGGAGGCCATACAGCCTGAAAACACATAAATTGCACACCCAGTCTCCTCCCACAACCACACCCACTCCGAAATGCTACCGGCAGGACTCGCGATGTTGGCCCTGGGGGACCTGATAGCACTGCAAGTACTCCAACTCCAAGAAGAAGACGAACACCAACTACAACCGGCGGCACGGAGGAGACGCAGGAGGAGGAGGAGGCCAAGGCAGGGCCAGCAAGGGCCGCCAGCACAGCCACTACCACCACGCAGGCAGCCCGCAATCCCACGCCTCCGAGCACATCCGTTCAACCTCACTGATGAGCAGATCCACACCCTCTACCGTTTGGACCGGGACACCATAGCCGCCATTGTGGACATGACACAGGCTGACCTTGTCAGCATGATAGATAGCCCAACCGCCATCCCACCCCTACTGAAGGTGGTGTCTGTACTCCACTTCCTGGCCACAGGCACCTACCAGCACACAGTCGGACAGTTGCATGGCATTTCTCAGCCACTGTTCTCACGGACACTATTGCAAGTGCTCGATGCCCTCCTGCAGCACGCAGACGACTACATCTCTCTACCACGCTCGGAGCAGGAAATTACCAACACAAAAGTGGGATTCCATGCACTTGGCGGCATACCGGGTTGCCTTGGTGCCATCGACTGCACCCATGTGGAATTGGTCGTCCCACATGCCATGGAGGCCCAGTACCGCAACCGAAAACAATTTCATTCTCTGAATGTACAAATGGTGTGTGACTCCAACAGGATCATTACACATTGTTGTGCCCGATTCCCTGGATCAACCCATGATTCTATGGTCTTGAGGAACTCTACAATACCACGCTACATGGAGCGACACGCAGGGAACAGATCCTGGCTACTCGGTGAGTCTCATTTCATGCATGATGATGTGGGGTATGTGATTCAGCAATGACCGGGCAGGAAGGGGGGGGGGTGTGTGCGTACGTAGCAATGGCATTCCACATTATACGTTTATCGTCCACATACAGGTGATGCTGGATATCCACTGAAGAGATGTCTCCTCACACCAGTCCGGAACCCACGGGACCAGCATGAGGAGGACTACAACCATGCCCACTCACGTACCCGTGTAGTCATTGAACAGGCATTAGGCCTACTGAAGACTCGTTTCCGCTGCCTCAGCAGGTCTGGCGGGGCACTCCTGTACCGCCATGAGAGGGTTGCAAAGATGGTCATGGCATGTGTCATGCTCCACAACATGTGCGTACGTAGAAATGTGCCCATGCCCCCTGACGCAGAACTGCAAGCACCTGAAGATGGTCATGATGAGGGTGGGGATGTGGCAGCACCTCAAGGAGTCTGCGAGGCACAGGAGGGCCGTGACATTCGTCAGCATCTCATTGATGCATGCTTCTAGCACTCACGCCTGGTGGCTGATACATGGACACGGTACTCGTGGCACTGTGTGTGTCTGGTACATGCACAATATGGACTGTACGCCTATGATGGCCTAGTACACAAAGATCATTGTCCACACATCTCATTGGTTGATCGTGCATTGTTTATGGCATATGTGATATCATGTTAAACACCCTATCGACCCGCCACCCAAGTGAGCCCAACACACCCCCTCCACCCTCCTACCTCCCCCCCGAACACCAGTGTCCAGAGATGCTCATTGTCAGTGGGCAGTCGCTATTGCAAGCCCCCTCTGCGGGTATCAGGGGCACCCCTGCCTGTGGAGCGCAGGTTCCTCCCAGATCTACGTTGGGGGCTGCCCTGGACGGAACTTGCAACGGATGATGTCTCTGCCTGCTCACGTCCATGCATGTCCCTAAGGGTTTGTGAGAGCTCAGTGAGCACACGGCGCACTGCGGCAAGTTCGGCACATACGTCTTTGGACGTCGCATGCAGTTCCCCCCGCAGGCTCTCGGTGCTTCTCTCCATTTGGACTCTCAGGCTCTCGGTGCTTCTCTCCATTTGGACTCTCAGGCTCTCGGTGCTACTCTCCATTTGGACTCTCAGGCACTCGGTGCTACTCTTCATTTGTGCCCTTAGTGTCTCTGTACTTCTCTCCATTTCTGCCCTAAGTGTCTCAGTTGATGTTTCTATGTCTGCCTTAGTGACCCCACATTCATCGGCATGGTCCTTGAGGAGCGTGGCCAGTTGCTGCTGTTGCACGATTAACTGGTCGAGGGACTGTTGCCTCTGCTGGGCCATGGCCATTTGCGGTGGTGTCACAGAGTGGCTGTTCGCCTCATGTTGCCCTGCCACAGGGCTTGTGGGGGATGGCCAGTCGTCGTCTTGTGGGTGCCCCTGCGTGGTATCCTCATGTTGTACGGGATGGGACAGACAGGGGGATTGGGACAGGTCATGGATGGATCTGACTTCGACATCCCCGTCTTCTGTGTCGGAGCATGCTGCCATCAATGGGGTGTCACCTATGGTGCTGCTGCCACCAGAGGCAGTGCCTTCTGTGGCATCCATTGGGGGGACCTGTGGTGCTGCTGTTGTGGGCATGCTGGCTGCTGGGGTGCCTGTTGATGTTCCCTCCTCTGTGCTGCCACCTGATTTGTGCTGCTGCCGTGTCTTGATGCGTGCAGCTGAGGTGGAGGGTCTTTGGCCGTTGGTCTTGGCCCTCTTTGCAGGTGTGCTGGTAGGGGTGTCCTGAAGCTCGTTGTTTGGATCAGACCCTGTGGTGGAGTAAAGGAGGGCGAGGGTTATTAATGGGTCTGTGGGAATTGGAATGGCATTGTATCACATGCATTGGGGTGGTACCTGAGGGTGATTTGGGTCGGGGCCTTGGAGGTGCTTTCATTTGTGTGTGGAGTGAGGGTGCAGTTGTTTGGCAGCCTGCAGTTAGGGTGTGCCTGCTGCACGTGTAGTGGGTGTTTTTGGGGTTTTTAATTATTTATGTATTTATTGTGAGTTTTAAAGTGCGCTATCAGGCCAATGTGTGTGGACGTTCTCCTGGACATGTGTTTCTGTTGCACTATGTGGACACATGGTACTTCACATGATTGGACATTGTGGATTTAGCTTTGTTTCATTTGGGCCACCTACCTGATTCTTCGGATGTCTGCACTCCTTTCTCCATCCCTCCGACTCCCTCTATGCTCTCCATTCCAATGGTGGAGGCACAGATTTCTTCCCAGGGGGTCAACTTGATGGGTGATTCCGATCCTCCCCCGGTGGCTGTGGCAATGTTGCGGTTGGCAGAAAGTATGCTACGGACGCGTATCCGCAGGTCGTCCCATCGCTTTCTGCATTGCTGTGGGTTGCGGGGTGCGGTCCCCACCGCACTTACCCGCTGTGCCACCAGAGCCCATATGGCCTTCTTGTTCGCAAGTGCCGTCCTGGTCATTTGCGTGGAGAAGACGGCGGCGGCATTCTCCTGGAGGGTCTCTGTTAGCACGGTGAGTTCCTCACGGGAGAAGTGGACCTGCCGCTTGCGGTCGCACGCTTTCTTCGCTACTTTCCCATTTTTCTTGGTTTCGCTAGGGTGGATGACGGGTTGGGGTGTGTCTCAGGGTAGTGTTTTTAGTGGTTGTGTGGATTTTGTGGTTTTATAGGTGTACGGCGGGATGTTTCCCGTTCCGGGCCCATGTTTTTACTTCCGTTTCCGTATATTTACGGTCACCGTACTTTCCGGTTGGCGCTCACTGCGGTGTCCGCTAAGATGGGTGGCGGTATTGCACCTAGGGCGCCGTACGGCGGCGGTGTGGGCCGTTTTGGGGTAATTTCCGCCATCGCGGACTTTGCACTTCCGCCATGCCGTGGTGCTCGTGCCCGATGGGTCGGAATGGGCCGCACTTTGCTCCATCGTGCAATGGCGGAAACGCTATTTACGCTGTGGCGGTCCGGTCAGTCACTTTCCGCCAGAGTCGTAATGAGGGCCTATGTGTGCTAACAAGGACTTGGTTGGTGTACTGCGATGTGTTGTATGTGGATTTGTATGCGTTTCATTAATGGGAGAAAAGAGGAAGGGTATGTACATGTTACCACAAAAATGTGGTGACATGTAATAAACACTGCAAGGCACCTCCGGAAACTGAAGGGCAGAAGCCGGCTAGTCTGTGACCTGTGTGGATGTGTATTTTTGCTGCGTAGCACGCGATCCACATATCGGCTCTAGGCCCTCCCCACTACGGGCTGGAGTGCCGGTAACCAACAGTGCCACCAATTTAACAACATGATCCCTGACAAGAGGCAGCTTCTCATGTCACTGTTTACATCCTAGATAGTCCTTGCCTGCCAAGGAGATAAGTGGAAACACTGAGTATTAGTGATTCGCACGCCTGTATTAGATTCACAATGGGCTGGTGTAAAGGGAATAGCCAGAAAGGATAGCAGATACCCAGGTGGGCATAACCCAAACACCCTGTCTCGCCCCGACATGAAGTACAAATGTACATTATAACAGGGTTAAAGCAACACCATAGTTGTTATGGATTGGTAACTAAAACAGCCTTTTGTCTACCTTACTAACTGCACTTTCTGTGGCTTTTTGACATATGTGATGGGCATAGGGTGCAATGTCATTAGGGGCAAAGGTTGTGCTACTACCTCCAGTGACATTGTGGGGAGGGTGAAAGGTCATATGTCATTTCATGTGATGTCATTGGGTGTGTGATGTCCGTTCCGCTACCTCTGGCCTTTGAGCGAATTGACATCCCTGCTCTTAGCCTGTGATTAAATATGTATGCTTTCTGCTTGCTCCGTTTCAGGTGTTTACCTTTTACTACTAGAGCGTATCAGCTATGGCTTATCATTGTTTCTTAGTTGCCAAGAACTGAAATGGCACATCAGCTATTTTGAGTTCTGACAGAAGAGAAGAGTTGGCCTGTGCTCCTGCATTGAGGCACTATGTGCCTCAACCGACTTTGTCTAGGACTATAATGCCTCGTTAGCAAGGTGTATTTGTTCACTCCTCTACCGAGCATCACCTTGATGGATAGTGCTGACCTTGTGAGTGGGAATACAGGAACCGGTAGTAGCTGCATTTCCTGAACAGGTCTCATCATGAAGGAGCAAGCTCATATCACAGCTCACCATGGGGGTAGACTGCACAGAAAGCTTGGGCAAGTACACTCTTTGCAGGAATGACAGGCCAAGAGATTTGAATAGCATCCTATATAGATAGAAAACAAGAGGGCCAGGGACAGGAAGATGGGTTCTGTGGTATTCCCCATTAACCTCCTCCAGTTAGAACATTAGATTGCGTATAAGCCTCTCTTGTCCTCAGAGTCCCCCATGGTCATGAAGCAGGGATGTGCCATGGGACTTCATCACACACATCACTCTCCAGACAAGGATCGCTGCCAAGGGCATGAGTTGGGTGCACAAACGGCCTGAACATAAATCAGAGGCATAATAGATTTTTATCAGCACCCAACATTCTCCAAGGAAAAACTCGACATTTTAAATCACTTTCGTCTTCTGTGTTCACTAGTGGTGAATGTAGCACGGAGGTGATTGGAGGTGTAACATTAAGGTAAGGGAATACCCTTGCCAAGGTAACCCCAGAAGAGGAGGTGGTTTAGAGGTAATAATAGCAGATAAAGAGACCAGAGCAGACTGGAGAGTAACTCCCTAAGAGGTAGTCTGAGAGAGGTAGGCCAGGAGGATTACTCAGGGTCGCCATGCTTGTCTTGGAGGCAAGACGATGCATAGCATCACTGGTTCAAACCCCACTTCTGCGCTTGCAGTCTGGTTTCCAGCATGCAAAAGCTAAACATTTTTTAGAAGCTGAGACAGGAACAAATGTAGAAAGGGAAGGACTGATGTGTGTTAGGCAGAATCCTGTGCAGTTCCCTTAGGGAGCACTACAGAAGATTAAGACTACAGGTATATGCAATAAATCCCCTTTGGTATCAGTCTGTACCACAAAGATTTAGTTGGTAGCTGTGGCTGAGCAGTCAGACTTATCTGAAGAGGGAGATGAGCAGTATTCAGGGTTTACACAATAGGACTACACTACTCTGGAACAAGGAAACACTGACCAAAGCTTTGTATCAAAAAGAATATATATATTTATTTTACACACTCTTAAGTTCACACACAAATCACTATCATTAAAGTAAGTTAAAATAGTCTGGAAAAAATATGCACACTCCCTTTTTAAAATGTAGACACGTTTGAACAAGAGTGAGCAAAACGGCAGAGTAAACTAAGCAAAAATTGCACTCTAACAATTTCTTCAGAGGGAGGGAAAGGACAAGTCATACAGGGTTAGACTCCTAAACACACCAGCAACACTTCCCAATTAGATTGTGAACAAGTTAGGCAAGGCAGTACTTTAGTATAAGCAATACTTTGATGAAAACCGAGTAAAATGGCACTTCAGCAATATAGAAAGGGGAAGGAAAGGTGGTTATAAGAGTTTAGGTGCACCAACACATTTCTTAGAGAGAAGCAATCTGGAGAAGGCAGTTGTAACAGATTTAGCCAGAGTCAAGAGGCCTGTGCCAGAGTCAGTGGTACAAGGCAAATGCCCAAGATCAAACTGTTCTTGTAGCTGCAGTCAAGTCTTTGTTTAACGAGTTGAAAAGATGGTTGCAGATGTAAAAAGATAATGTTAGACGAAAGGGGCGGCCAACCCAGGAGGTAAGTAAAGGATTTAAAACACCTTTAGCAGTACCCAATGAAACGGGAGGCCTGGGGGAACAATGTACCTTGAAAGTAGAAGAGGCTCCTGTGTGGCGGTAGTTCCTGGCAGTTCCTGCTGTTCGGGAGATCCAGCAGAGGAAGAGAGGCTCTCGTCGTGGGGGAAGTTTCGAGTTACTGCACTGCCCAGTGATGAAACCAGCTGCGGTGATGCCAAGACAAATAAAAGGTACGCTCCTTTAATTCGCGGTCGTGATGCACAGGTGCCTGGCTATCCGGTCTCCTAGTGCTTGGCACTGGCGATTCGACCAAGGAAGGTCCTGGAAGGTGATTGGTGAACTGGTTGGCCCCACCAGCTCAAGGGAAGAAGACTCTTGCAGAGGAAGATCTTCTCAAGTCGTTGGAGAAAAGTGGTGAGGATCTGCAGCAGGGCTTCACCGGTGGTTCAGTCGTAGCAGGTGTCTTCAGCTTCTCTTCTCTTCGGTTTCTTAGTTCAAGTGGCGACGTCTTGTCGTCCAGTCCTCAGAGCCCTGATTTTATGCAGAAAAACCCCCATTCATACAGCCTAGCTGTCACTCACACAATGGGGTGGCTATCCTGGCGGAATAACCCCCCAGCCTATCAGGGCAGAGTACAACTTGGGTTGCCTAGGTAACCCTGTCCAGGGTGCCTATTCCCCCTCCCACACATCCTGTCTACCCCGAGACTCAGTGGTGCCGAAAGGAGGGCTTCTGTGCAGAAGCCTGCCAAAAGAATGAACAAAGGATCCCCGACCCAGGTTAGGATTTCAGAGAAAGACACGAAAAAGAAATATTAACACAGATCTGGCAATAAAAACTTACTGGAGTAAAGTTAATATTAAAATAAACTGGCGGTATGTTAGAGGCTGTCAGTAAAAGTGGTAGCCTCGAACAATGGGAAAATCCCATAGGAAAATATTTGCGGTCGAATATTTATGGTAGTAACCACTGCCACCAGCCAGAAACTTTGGAGAGAGGGACTGGACGGTACCCTCTCGAAAATGAACACCAGGAAAAAATTATTAACCCTTTCCAAGACTTCCATAGTAAGATGGGTTGTACTGGTTTTATTCATATCTATTGACTAGTAAAGTCAATGGGGACTTTACATGCCCTGGGAGACAGTAGTCAGTCCCAGGGTATGGAGTCTATGTTTGGGGGTCACTGTGACACCCCTGTGTTACTGCACTGAGGGTGCTGTGTAACACATATGTTAAAAAGATGATTCCTATGAGGGGGAGAAAAACCCCATAGACCATAAGCACACAAGACAGCCCTAAACACATACTAGCAATCTGTCTAAGAGTGGGAAAAAATAGCCTCACTCTTAGCAGGAGAAAAAAATAAACCCTTCAAATCCAGCAAAGCTGCTGGGGGACTCTAGGTAAGGGAAATTAGCCTTTGAAGAGAATTCTCCCTAACACTCCCCCCTCCCCCCAGACTAAGGGACAGGAGGATCTATTCCACTCCTGGATGAGTCTCTTACCTCTAGTCGGTTTAAAACATCTTAGAGAGACATCAGCATTTTGGTGGTGACATCCTGACCTGTGTTCAATGGTAAAATCAAACCCCTGGAGGCAGATTGACCATCTTAACAGTTTTGGGTTTTCCCCTTTCATTTGCATCAACCATCTCAAGGGTTGGTGGTCAGTCTGAATAACAAAAGTAGAACCATACAAGTATGGCCTAAACTTCTTCAGAGACCACACAATGGCAAAACATTCTCTCTCAGTAGTTGCCCACCTTGTTTCCGGGGCCTTCAGTTTCCTACTGATGAAGCAAATGGGGTGTTCCCTACCTTTCTCATCCAGTTGACTAAGGACTGCGCCTAGACCTGTATTGGAAGCATCTGTTTGCACAATGAAGGGTTGGTGGTAGTCAGGAGCTCTTAGAACTGGAGCTTGACAAAGGGCTCTTTTCAGGCTTTCAAAGGCCTGATTGCACTCCTCATTCCATTTGACCTTTTTTGGGAATTTTGAAGAGGAGATTACATTCAGTGGAGAGGCTATGGTCCCATAGTTCTCAATACAATTCCTGTTATACCCAGTGAGGCCTAAGAAGTTTCTCACCTGGGTTTGAGTAGTAGGTGTTGCCCAATTTTGCACAGCTTCTATCTTGCTGGGCAATGGCCTTATTTCACCACCTCCTACCTCATGACTAAGGTAGACCACTTTACTCTGACTAATTTGACATTTGCTTGCCTTTATGGTCAGTTGGACCTGCTCACGAACCTGCAAAACATATCCTAGGTGGTCAACATGTTCTTTCCAAGTAGGGCTGAACACTGCAATGTCATCCAAGTATGCCATGCAGAAGACCTCCATCCCATTCGGAACCTGATTAACCATCCTTTGGAATGTAGCAGGTGCATTCTTTAATCCAAAAGGCATAACCTTGAATTGGTATAAGCCAACTGGGGTGGAGAATGCAGTTTTCTACTTGGCATGGCCTGACAGGGTTATTTGCCAATAGCCTGACGTGAGATCAAATGTGCTGAGGAACTTGTCTGAACCAAGTCTATCCACCAGCTCATCTGTCCTTGGCCAAGGATGGGCATCAGACTTAGTGACTGCATTTAGAGCTCTATAGTCCACACAGAACCTCAACTCCTTGGATCCTGCCTTTGGTACTAACACAACTGGGCTAGACCATGGACTAATAGAGGGTTCTATTACCCCGAGATCAAGCATCTTGTTGACCTCTCCTTTGATGTGGGTTCTTACATTCTCTGACAGTCTGTAACCCCTGCTTTTGACAGGTAATCAGTCACCAGTGTTGATGTCATCCTGGCCCCAAGGGGCAAGCCTGGTGAAAGTGAAAACAAGGGGGCAAATTGATTCAACAAAACTTTTCACTCCTCCTGTTTTCAGAAGTCAGAATAGAAGAGAGATTAACTCCTTCTATTTTGTCATCTAAAGGTTTGCCTCTGAGAAGGTCAGGCAGAGGTTTACTCTCCTCCTCCTCTTGAGCTAAAGCTAGAAGCAAAGCTCCCGGTCCTGATCTCGAGACATACGTTTTTAGACGGTTGGTGTGAAAGACTCTGGGAGCTTCCTTAGGATTGCCTAAATCCACCAGATAGTTCTCCAAGTTTTCCCACAATCTCGAAGGGTCCTATCCACTTGTCCTGCAAGGCCCTCTGCCTTGTTGGCACCATAACAAGTACTAGCTGGTCTTGAGCAAACTCAACCATGTTGGCCTTCTGGTGCATGCCAATGCTTAACCAGAGCCTGACCTACTTTCAAGTTATCACTTGCCTCAGCCATGAGGTGTGACATTATCCTCCGGAGTCCTATCACATAGTCAGTCACTCTGACTGGCTTGGGGAAGGAGCACCCTCCAATCCCTCCTTAATCAGGGCCAATGGACCTCTGACTAGATGGCCATAGAGAAGTTCAAAGGGACTGTAACCCACTCCCTCCTGAGGGACTTCTCTATATGCAAAGAGAAGGCATGGCAGTAGGAGATCCCACTTTTTCCTAAGGGGGTCTTCTAAAGCTCTTATCATGCTCTTCATGGTTCTGTTGAACATTTCTACCAATCCATTGGTCTGAGGGTGGTATGCGGTTGAGAACTTGTAGGTAACTCCACAGTTTTTCCACATGGCCTTCATGTAGTGGGACATACAATTTGACCACTTTTCGGATATTACCTCCTTAGGAAACCCAACCCTGGTAAAAATACCAAGGAGGGCCTTAGCCACAGCCTGAGCTGTAACAGTCCTCATAGGAATTGCTTCAGGGTACCTAGTAGCATGGTCTACTACAACAAGGATAAACCTGTTGCCTGAAGAGGTTGGAGGGTCAAGAAGACCGACAATGTTGATTCCCACCCTCTCAAACGGTACTCCGACCACAGGGAGAGGCACTAAAGGTGCCACGTTCTTGGAACCACTCTTACCAGAGGTTTGGCAGGTGGGGCAACTCTTGCAATACTTATCTACCTCAGCCCCCATTTTAGGCCAATAAAAGTAGACAGAGAGCCTTTCCTTGGTCTTCTTGAAACTCAAGTGACCAGTCAGTGGTATCTCATGGGCTAGTTGCAAGATTTGGAGTCTGTTCTCTTGGGGCACTACAAGTCTTTTGTAGTCTCCAGGGATTGACTCAGTCAGTTCACTGTAGAAGAGGCCATCTTCCCAGTGCAGCCTATACTTCCCAAGCTCTTGCCGTTCAAGCTGAGAAGCTGCCTGGTGGCGAAGACCTTCCAGAGGTGGACATTCTCTTTGCCCCTTACTGAAGCCTGCCCTGTTGGGGCCACCTTCTACCAGTAAAGACTGCAGCTCAAGATGATCCAAAGGGTCCAGATCTCCAATAAGATCCTGGCCTTCTACTAGATCTGAATCCTCAGGCTGTAGTTCAACCACACAGGGTTGTACCTCCCTCTCAGCCTCAGCTGGAGGGGGAATCACAGGTGTGATTTTGGACAACCTAGGGGATTTCTGGTTGGAAGCACAGGAGTGCTTTCTGCTGGTTTCTTCTTAGAAGTCTTGGGTTTCCCCTTTGTTTCTGGTTGCTTAGAAATTGCAGTTAGTAATTGCAGTGGAGTAGGAGTGATTTATTTGTCTATCATCTCCTCAGGAGAGCCTCTCAAGCTTCTCTCCCTTGCAGGTCTGGTGAGCTCCTGTAATCTTTTACTAGGAGGTCTACGAGTACTTGACACTACTCCCAGATATTTAAGATCATTGCCTAATAACACCCTTCCTGGTACTTCAGATTGTACACTAACAGGTATCCTGACAGTCATTTAATTGCACTGGATGGGAGCTGATAACTGGGGAAGCATCTGCACAGGCCCTCCAGCTAACTTGGTGAGGCATTTGGGTGCCTTAGCAACACCCTTCACCTTGAAAAAAGATTCATCCACCATAGTTATGCTGGCTCCAGTGTCTCTAATGGCAGGGGTCTCCTGACCATTCACTAGGACACTGTCTTTATAATACTCTTTATTTTGTATTTGTATTTGGTTTATTTATAAAGCGCAACCAGGCCCAGGGGCATACGGGCGTGTACGTTTTTTGATCATGTTACATAAGAGTACAGTTACATTATCAAGCAGTAGGCAACAGTTACAATAGTTGCAGTTACAAATAAATGCATACATTGGTATTACAGGTACAAGCATAAATGTTGCAATTAAGGCGGTGGGCCGAAGATGAGACAGATAGTAATATTATTTACAATATGTACAGTGGCTAGGCAGTAAATCTAAGCTCTAAGATGTTAAGCTGTCAATGTGTCCAGGTCATGAAGCCAACGTTTGGTGTTGCGTTTAAATAGGTTGAAGGAGATTACAGACCTGATTGGAACAGGTAGAGTGTTCCCTAGCTTTGAGGCTTGTACAGGGAAACTAACTCCTCCCGAGTTATGGAGTTTGAATCTTGGTATAGACATAATGTTAACTTGAGCTGTTCTAAGTGGTCTTGTAGATGTGTGTAGGGTAAGTTGGTTAGAGATGTAGGATGGTGCGAGGTTAGCCCTGGCTTTGTGGGTAAGGGCAAGAGCTTTGAGGGATATTCTGTGCTCTATAGGGAGCCAATGCAGATTACGTTTAGTCCCAGAGATATGCAACTTCTTAGGGATGTTGAGGGCTGCCATAATGGCATTATTTTGAGTTACTTGTAATTTGTGAATATTTTTGCGGCTAGTGCCTAAGTAGAGGGCATTACAATAATCTACTTTGGACAAGATTAACGTTCTAGCAAGAGTAATGCAGTTGGGAGTGGAGATAAATGGCCTACATGCAGTAATAAGTTTACATGTGTAGGCGGCTGAAGACGCTACTGCATTGGTTTGTTTGGTGAAGGATAATGTGGCATCGAGGTAGATACTAAGGGTTTTAGTATTATTAGAGACAGGGATGGGGTTACCATCAATAGTGAACGATTTGAAAGCAGTATTTTTTTTTTTTTAGTTTAGCGTGAGTACCAAGGATAATCAACTCAGTTTTTTCGTCATTGAGACAAAGTCCATGGTGTGCCATCCACACTAGTATTATTGCGTATATTTCATTGAGGGTTTTGCTATCAGTTTCATAGGCGCCAGAGATGGGAATGAGTATCTGGGTGTCATCCGCATAATTAGTATGCGTGACACCCAAATAGTCAAGGATATCGAAAAGGGGCTTCGTATTATTTGGGATAGAATTATACTCATCTAAATTCTGTTGTTCCCACAACCCCAAGGATACTAAAGATACACTAGCTGAGACTCTGATGGGGTCTTCAGCCAGTAGTTGAAAGTTTCCGCTGACCATTTGTACTTCCTCCACTGGAGCGAAGGCTAAGGAGACAGTGTGGATCCCTGAAGGTGTACCCTTACATCTGGGATCCCCTTTTACATGGTCAGCTGAACCACAAACATAACATTTTCCAAATGTCTTTATGAATGGTAGTTTGCTCTGACCTCCTTCTGGTCTTGGACCAGAAGGTGCACTAGCCTGATTTGGTTTCCCTTGTGGTTTACCCTTACAGTTTTGTTTGTGGCCATCTTTGGAATTGGAATTATTTGAATTCTCTTTGTAGTCTTTCTTAGGCTGCTTTCCCTCATCCTTTTTCTGAGTGACCCCTGAATCCTTGTGAGTAGCCCTGTTGGTAACCCACAAGTCAGCAGCCTTAGCTAGTTTCTTGGAATCTATTTCCTTTGAATCAGCCAAGTGCTGGCTGAGCTCAGGAGAGCAGGCATCATAGATAGACTCCAACATGACAAGATTTTTCATTCCTTCATAAGTGTTCACTCTGTAACCCTTAATCCATCCCCCTAAGTTGTTCAAACATTCATTCACCCAAGTAGCCCAAGAGGTACTATCATACTTTTTTAGGGTCCTAAACCTCTTAAGGTACTGGGAAGGGGTCTTCCCAAATCTGGCAATTAAAGCTAGCTTTACACATTCATAATCCATCCTATCCACCTCCCCCAACTCCATTACCACATCAGATGCAACAGGGGGGAGCCTAGAGAATAACCAGAGACCGACGGATTCCATGTGATTTCCTGGAGCCCATGATTGTACTCAAACATAGCTAACCAATCTAACACATCCAACTTAGGTTCATACATACCCACAATCTCTTTGGGCATCCAGGGTCTCTTTGAACTGGAAGATCTAGAGGATTCGGGGAGAGAAACATTTTCCAAAGACAATTTCCTCATCTCTAGCTCATGATTGAGCTCCATTTCTTTGAGCCTTAGTTCTTGATGTTTCTGTTCAGTTTGGGACTAATTCTTTTGAATTCAAGTTCAAGCCTCATTTTTTCTAGTGAGATAAATTCAGGACTTAATGTGGGAAATGACAATGGTCCAGTAGCCAAAGCTTGAAGCCTTTGAACAGACAGAGGGACGGCGGGGGTTACATTGTCAGCCCCCTCTTCCTCATCTGCTTCAACAATAAAATCATCAACATTATTATCCTCAATGTTTGCTACATTTGCTGGAGGGGTAGGCACTACAGCCCCACTCTCCAGTCTTTGTTTTTCTAACACTCTTTCAATCATTTCTGATTTCTTGCCTTTGACAGGAAGACTTTTCTGTCTGCACGGATCCTTTAAATACTCAGCAGTATTTACAAGGAGGGTCTCCTGGCTATAGCTTTCCATCTTTAACTTTTTAAAATTAACTTTTTAGTGATTGTTAAGCCTTGTGGTTAATTGAACCAAGGTACTAGCAGCACTCTTAAATGTAAATCCAATACTTTTATCCCACCGCTGCCACCATTGTTATGCAGAATCCTATGCAGTTCCCTTAGGGAGCACTACAGAAGATTAAGACTACAGGTATATGCAATAAATCCCCTTTGGTATCAGTCTGAACCACAAAGATTTAGTTGGTAGCTGTGACTGAGCAGTCAGACTTATCTCAAGAGGGAGATGAGCAGTATTCAGGGTTTGCACAATAGGTCTACAATACTATGGAACAAGGAAACACTGACCAAAGCTTTGTATCAAAAAGAATATATATATTTAATGTACACACTCTTAAGTTCACACACACACATCACTATCATTAAAGTAAGTTAAAACAGTCTGGGAAAAATATACACACTCCCTTTTTAAATTGTAGACAAGTTTGAGCAAGAGTGAAAACTGAGCAAAACGGCACAGTGTAAACTAAGCAAAAATGGCACTCACAATTTCTTCAGAGGAAGGGAAAGGGCAAGTCATACAGGGTTAGACTCCTAAACACACCAGCAACACTTCCCAATTAGATTGTGAACAAGTTAGGCAAGGCAGTACTTTAGTATAAGCAATACTTTGATGAAAACTGAACAAAATGGCACTTCAGCAATATAGAAAGGGGAAGGAAAGGTGGTTATAAGAGTTTAGGTGCACCAACACATTTCTTAGTGGGAAGCAAACTAGAGAAGGCAGTTGTAACAGATTTAGCCAGAGTCAAGAGGCCTGTGCCAGAGTCAGTGGTACAAGGCAAATGCCCAAGATCAAACTGTTCTTGTAGCTGCAGTCAAGTCCTTGTTTAACGAGTTGAAAAGATGGTTGCAGATGTAAAAAGATAATGTTAGACGAAAGGGGCGACCAACCCAGGAGGTAAGTAAAGTATTTAAAACACCTTTAGCAGTACCTAACGAAACGGGAGGCCTGGCGGAACAATGTATCTTGTAAGTGGAAGAGGCTCCTGCAGTGGCGTAGTTCCTGGCAGTTCCTGCAGTTCGGGAGATCCAGCAGAGGAAGAGAGGCTCTCATCATGGAGGAAGGTTAGAGTTATTGCACTGCCCAGGGATGAAACCAGCCGCGGTGATGCCAAGACAAATAAAAGGTACGCTCCTTTAAATCGCGGTCGTGATGGACGGGTACCTGGCTATCTGGTCCCCTAATGCTTGGCACTGGCGATTCAACCAAGGCAGGCCCTGGAAGGCGATTGCTGAACTGGTTGGCCCCACCAGCTCAAGGGAAGAGGACTCTTGGAGAGGAAGATCTTCTCAAGTCGTTGGAGAAAAGTGGTGAGGATCTGCTGCACGGCTTCACTGGTGGTTCAGTCGTTGCAGATGTCTTCAGCTTCTCTCCTCTTCGTTTTCTTAATTCCAGTGGCAACATCTTGTCCTGTAGTCCTCAGATCCCTACTTTTATGCAAAAAAAAAAACATTCATACAGCCTAGCTGTCACTCACACAGTGGGGTGGCTATCCTGGCGGGATAACCCCCAGCCTATCAGGGCAGAGTGCAACTTGGGTTGCCTGGGTAACCCTGTCCAGGGTGTCTATTCCCCCTCCCACACATCCTGTCTACCCCGAGACTCAGTGACGCCGAAAGGAGGGCTTCTGTGCAGAAGCCCGCCAAAATGACGAACAAAGGATCCCCGACCCGGGTTAGGATTTCAGAGAAAGACACAAGAAAGAAATATTAACAAAGATCTGGCAATAAAAACCTACCAGAGTAAAGTTAATATTAAAATAAACCGGCGGTATGTTAGAGGCTGTCAGTAAAAGTGGTAGCCTCGAACAATGGGAAAATCCATAGGAAAATATGTGCGGTCGAATATTTACGGTAGTAGCCACTGCCACCAGCCAGAAACTTTGGAGTGAGGGACTGGACAGAACCCTCTCGAAAACGAACACCAGGGAAAAACTATTAACCCTTTCCAGTACTTCCATAGGAAGATGGGTTGTATTGGTTTTGTTCGTATCTATTGATTAGTAAAGTCAATGGGGACTTTACATGCCCTGGGAGACAGTAGTCAGTCCCAGGGTATGGAGTCTATGTTTGGGGGTCACTGTGACACCCCTGTGTTACTGCACTGAGGGTGCTGTGTAACACATATGTTAAGAAGATGATTCCTATGAGGGGGAGAAAAACCCCATAGACCATAAGCACACAAGATAGCCTAAAAAACACACTAGCAATCTGTCTAAGAGTGGGAAAAAAGAGTCCCACTCTTAGCAGGAGAAAATAATAAACCCTTCAAATCCAGTAAAGCTGATGGGGACTCTATAGGTAAGGGACATTAGCCTTTGAAGAGAATTCTCCCTAACAATGTGTGAAGGGAGAGAACCAGCACATAGCTAGGACAGGCCAGTTCCAATGGGTCATTGCGCTCTCGGTCGGACAAGGTGGTGTGGGAAGTAATTGGACGGTGTCATTTCACACCTTGAAACAGTTGTGTATAGGCGTGTTATAAATGCCATATCATAGCAGAGAGATTATTGTGATATCACAGAGGAGGGACAAGAGAAGCCAGGACAAAGCCCTGGCCCAATCCAATCCTAGTGACCCATCTCTAGCTCTCTCTGACAAAATCAGCTGATCTATCTCCTCACAAGACAACACCCCACAGTGAGTGCTGGGGTACGGTACCCCAGAATGTTTGCATCTAGTTCAGACCAAGAAGAGATGTTCAGGTCACCCTAAGGCCTGATACATCTGGAATGTTTGAGGTAAAGGTCTGTGGGGAAAATAGGACCCATGTCCATTTAAGGAGAAACATCCTGATGTGTTTTGTTGTTGTAGAAGATCGCACTTTGATTTGGATTCGCCAAGTATTATACTATATTCCCTAAGAACATTTCTGAACTGCATGATTTTTGGTTTCAATGTCTTTCTTTGTCCCAGGCGGAAACCCATGGCATAGACTATTCACTTGATGTTGTAATTGCATTAACTGAAGAGTTACCTGGAGGATCAAAGCAATTGATTTAGCTTTTTACTTATGCAGTTTATAAAAGAATTTGGTGATGCATTGTCAGTTTTAACATAGTTCCCTGCTGTATTTTTGTGTTTTATTTAATGAGTATTGTTTGTATATTATATATATATATATTTGTGAACCTATTGATTTATGGATTTAAGTGTTTTCCACAGTTTTTCTTACTTTTGCTGTTAATGTTTGAGAGCCTTGGTTACCTGCCTCCCTGGGGGGTCATGACTCCTAGCTCCCTCGCCACCTCACTGCTCCTGTGCTGATCAGGTTCCTCCTTTCCAACATGCACACACTCATTGCTCCATCCTTCATGGTCTTGACCCCTTCGGATTGGAGTTTGTTGACCTCTCAAACCTGCCTTATCTCACTGGTTCCATCTTTTTCTCTTTATGTTCTTTGGCCCCCTCCTCCTTTTTGCTTATGACCTTCTCCAACTGTCTCCCCACCTGCTCCATGTCTCTCTTCACCTCCTCCTGAAGGTGGAGCTTATCTACCAAGGACGAAACATTAGAAGAATGGGCAGAAATGTCAGAGCCCAACTTTTGATAATGAACAAGACCAAGTGTTAGGGAGGATTCTCCAAATGTACTAATTTCCCTTAACTTTTCAGACCCCCAGCAACTTTGCTGGATTTCTAAGATTTGATGTTTCTACCTGGAAAGAGTGTGAGCCTTTTTTTCCTACTCTTCCATGTATTTTGTGTGTGTTTTTTACTTTTGTGTTCTTTGGTTATGGTGTTTTAAACAAACTCCACGGCATCATCCTTTTCTGTGTGACACAGCACCTTCAGTGCAGTGGCACAGGGGTGTCTTTCAGACTCCCCAAGGTTTAAATACCTTCTCTGGGACTGACTACTGTCTCCCAGAGCATGTAAAGTTAAATTGGCTTTACTAGTCTCTTTAAATTTACGGACCCAGCACAAACTATCTTCCCATGGGGTGCTGGAGGGGTTGTCTAGCTTCCCCTGAGTCAAAACACTCATGTAACAGTAAAATGTTACCCTTCCCTACTTTAAATGGCTGGTGGCAGTGGTTTATATCAAACTATCATGATTTTTCCTGACTGCTAACAATGGTAGCTAAAAATCGGGTCAGCCATGTTTTTCAATATGGCGCCCAAGACCTATCTGTAAAAACAGACTCCGGTCATCTTTTTTCGCCATTTCTTTTGGGAAACGTGCTTCTTGTGTTTGTCTCTGCGTGCCAAACCAGGTTTGGTCCCTTTGTTTGTTGGCCTTTGGCGGGCTTCAGTGCTGAAGCCCTCCTCTGGCGCCAGGGTGTCTGGGGTGGACAGGATGTGAGGGAGGTGCCCGAAACTCCCTTAGCTTAGTCTCCTATGAGACCTGAATGCACTCTGGTGTGATTGGCTGGCCGGCTGGCAAGGACAGCCACCCTGCTGTGTGAGTGACAGCCAGGCTGGAATGAATGGGGGAAAACTGTTTTAAAGCAGGTTTCTGGGACTTGGAAAGCAGAGTCGACCACTGGAACGAAAGAACCGAAGAGGAGAGAAAGGAAGAGGACTGCGAAAGGAAGAGGACTGCTGCAACTCCTGGACGACCGGTGAAGCCCTGCTGCAGGTCTAAATCGCCCGGAAACTCCGACGACAGAGAAGCCATTCAAGGCTAACTTCTTCCCTTGAGTTTGGTGGGAACAACCAACTTGCAAGCCACCTGGACACCGTCCCCATCTGGTCGAATTTTCATCAGAGTGCTGTTGAAAACCGGATAGCCAGAGGGAAGGAAACCAGCTTGTGGACTTTAAGGCACTCACACCTTAAACCGATGTCTTGCTACAGATTTTGGCCTCTTCCCTGGCAGTGCAGGAACCTCCTGACGTCCTCCTTTTTGTCCCCACGACTGAAGCTCGGGAACAGCGAGATCTGCTCGAACTGCCAGGAACAACTGCCTCAGCTACAGCTTTCTTCATTGACAAGGTACTATGCGAACATGGTCCCGAAATATTTTCGGCCATCGGGAAAGCGTGCGAAACATTCCTCAACTACGAAGGCTTGTCCTTCCCTAAAGATTTGTCAAACTTTTCACCTAGCCAAATCCTATAAAAATCTGTGGCAAAGACTTAACCGTTACTTACCAGAACTGTGCTATCCTATACAAAGACTCTGGAACATTGACTTTGGCCCAGGCCTGTTGAGAAGAATTGCTGGTTGTAGGTAACTGAAACCCATTGCCCTGCCTATGAATTTAATATGGGCTATCTATTCGTATTACCTTGTATTTTCCCTCCTTTATTAAGTATCTGAAGTGCATTTTGCTCCCACTTCATTTTAGAGCTAAACTTGTGCATTTACTTACCGGTTGGATTTTTGTGGTATATTAGTGTGTGATATTGAGCTGCTTATGCTAGCGTAATGTTTTATAACTGTCTGAGTAAATAAATGTATATTCTTATACTAAGAAACCTTGAATCTGTATTTACTTGAATCCTGTATTAGTTGGTCCTTTGTTTAACTTGTTCTACTGTTCACTTAAACTCTTGAGATAAGTCTGGCTGCTCAGCCATCGCTACCACTTTACTGTGTAGTACAGGCTTGTACCAAAGGTGAAATTGTACTGATACTTGTAGTCTTAATTGCTTGTGTTCCCCAAAGGTGCAGGTGATTCTGCCTAACACCAAGTAGACTGTTCTATGGGATGGTAACCGAGTGGCCTGTTGTGGTGACCTGGGACTGAGGTGAAATGTCTCTAGATGAATCTGTTCTGGCGGCTTCAGGGTGGTTTCAGGATTCACATTCATTATGTGCAAATCTGAGGTTCTGAACAATATGTTTCCGTAGGATCACTTGGAATCCTTGCAAGACTGATATCTATTCAAATGGGGGAAAAGAAACATTAAGTGCTTGGGTGTAAATATAACAAGACAATAAAACGTTTTACAAGGTCAACAACCTTGAACTATTTAGAGAAATAAGACACACTCTCAAGAGATGGTCAGTATTGATATATTGTATTTTGGCATGATAGAAGCCTTAAAAATGGTGATTCTACCAAGATCTCAATACGGTTTCCATATAATCCCGGTAGCAGTTCCTTGTGAAGAAGAGCTAGGGTTTCAAAAAGGCATGACACAATATATGAGGGCAGGAAGGAGAGGGTGTCAGGAAAACTGTAACATACATTTAAAGAAAAGGACAAACTTGACTTCCCCGACCTATTGCCATATTACTAGTCAACTCAATTTACGATGTTGAGCGATAGGATTGATTCTAGTTCCCACAAGAGCTGGTGCTGGCTGGGAGGGGCTATTGCGGGTTTCCATTGAGTTATTTGAACTCCCAAAGGCGACAGACTATTGGCGGTATATGAAAGTCCTTCCAGCAAAAGCACCTGGCGTGTCTGGGACTGGGTTGCTGAGTGATGTGGCCGACTACATTCCCATCACCATGTACTCCATCCACAAATAACATATTTAATTCCTGGGTATAGGGGTGGTGCCTTTCGTGACCTGGGCACAGAGCGGTTGGTGGCCCACATGTCTGATAGGGGAGAGTCAAAGCCTTTCAAGAAATGTAAACCTACATTTCGAGCAGAGAAACATAATATAGCCTTATAGACAGTTGGGAAGGGTCATTATCCAAGTGTTAATGACCCCGGCCTTTAGCTCATAGTGGTACCAGGAAATCATGTTTTTGAGTTTTGGTGGTGTAATAAAAAACATTAGTTTAATGATGGGAAAGGAAATCAGCAAACTCAATAATTTAAATGTTGTTTCCTTCGTAAATTAAGCATTTCAATTGCAAACTTTTTTAAATTGGAGATGGTTTAACATGAGCGTGCATTAGGGGTTGTGCACCATTAAACAGTTTCTCTATAAGAAAGTGAAAGCATTTACCAATGTTTAGATTTTTTCATGGGCATGTTAAGTATGTTTCAGTGAAGAAACAGGTCCACCTGGAGAGTACATTTTTTGCTAAAAGACATCTTGCCTGGAAATTGCGTTATTGTTTCCTGTCTACATTTGAAGTCAGACTGTTCAGAGTGCAGTCAATACCAGTAGGTATTGAAAGCACTCTGAACACTCTGATTGGCTGAGAGAACATTAACAACCATCTCTGTGTGCTAATGAAGCGATAGAACCAGAGGAGGGGGGCATTACCAGTAGGGTAATGCCTCTGGGGCGATAGTTAGAAGCCTGCCCAAAGCGAGGGCTTTAACATAGCCCTGGGGGCGTTACCCAACCGGTAATGCCCCCCGTCTGAGGGTTCTATTGCTATTAGTACCCCGGCACATTGTACCACCGTACCAATAGCAATTTTTCTCGAGTTGAGACATGGTGTTGCCACCACTTCTCAACTCGAGAAAGAAATGGAAAAAAAAATGGGTGCCAGGGATCGGGGAGAAGGGACTAAACATCGTCCCTTCTCCCTTTCCATTGGGGCCATTAAAAAATAAATAAACAAAATGGCCGGCATGGAATAGGAGAAGGGATTACACGTAGTTCCGTCTCCCTTTCCATGGCAGCCGGGGAAGAAAGGGCTGGGACACCAGAACCCGGCGCTCCAAACGGAGCACTCAGGTATTTCTTACCCTGCCAGATAATGACGTAGTAAGGGCCAATCAGATAGTTTGGAACAATCTGATTGTCCCTCACCAGGTTGTAATATGCAGTATGTTCAGCTGATTCTTTGGGTGTTATACTCATCGTTAAGGAGAATACCTTGAGGCTGCTTTCAAAAGGCTGCTCTTTTCAGGTACAGGTTCTCGATGCTCGATTTCTGCTGAATTATTGGATCTTGATGGATGCCTGTGATGAGACATCTCTGGGGGCCTTGTTGTAGAGGACATGCTAGAAATAGTCCCTGTAACAAATCAGCTTTTGCAATGTATGCAATAGGTTTCGTTGTTCTAGTGCAATGTGTTTACATCATAGATTGGAACTGTATCTTTAATCTCTTTTTAGCATTGCATGTGTCCGACTGCATACTAAACTGTTGTTGTAATTTCTTTTTTCAAGGTTAAAGAACTGAAGAAAGCTGAAAAACTGGCCAACATATTAATACGTGAGAGGGAGAGTAAACAACAGTAAGTATTTTGTAAATCCTCAATTATGAATTTTTTGACTCCAACTCTGTTTTTTGGCCAAAAATTAAAAAGTGATATTTTGATGACATGCATTTTAGTTGATAACTTGTGCTCTGTCTGTCCGTTTATTTTACGTGGGTGAGGAAATTAGGTGTTTTTTTTTCTTCTAAAACGTATAACAATCCAAGAAGTGATCTTCTACAAAAGGTCCTTCAAGATTCCAAGATGGCCGCCATTGCTTAGGGACGTGTTGGTCCTTAGCTCCGATCCAGACAGTGGAAAAAGCAAGCCTGGCTTCACATTTGGAGGAGGGCTGGGCACAAGAAAAAGGACCATTAACACAAGTGCAACATAAAGAGAGACCACTTCTGGATTAAGCTCCCCTCCCTCTTCAAGTACTTAGCACGCCCTGTCCAAAAGAAGAAACTGGGCGGAGTCTGTTTGCGTGGCAGGCGGGGGACCTGATCGAGGAAATAAATCCAGTGCAGTATATCCAGCGCCCCGTGGGGTTGTTTGCTCCCCTCCCTCTCTGGCAGTGAGTGGAAACTGGGCGAAGCCCTCACACGCAGCAGGAGGAGGACCTGATTGAGGGACCAACTTGTGTGCAGCACATATAAGGACCCCTGGTCGTGTCTGCACCCCTCACTTTTTGAGAACATTGTTAACCCTGCCGGCAAAAGTAAACTAGGCAGTACCTGTAAGTAAAGCAGGCGGCGGTTCCAATAACGGAAACAGCCTAGCGCGGGACGGAACATTGGGGCACAGGGACTAATACACTGAGTGACGTCTGCCCTGCTAAGAGACACTTGGATCAGAGTTTCTGGTGGACCGGACCAGCGAGATATACTCCGGTAAGACTGGATATGTGAGAGGGCGGCATATCGGCGACTCCAATGGTAACAACCGAAATCAGTCTTAGGACAGCATACTGAGGGTGGAAATCACACAGGTGTAGGCTGGGGTGAGATAAAGTCTGTTCTGCCTTATTAGGTGGCGAAGGGAGTGACTGTTGGAAACTACACCTCACTAGATAAGATATCTCCTCCTTGAGGGGGAGGCATCTGGAGAAGGGGGGAAAAGGGGCTTGCTGGAGACATAAACGAGGGGTACAGACCTGCAAGTTTGAGGCATGTCAAGTGAGATACCCCATAACCAAAATATCTGGTGGGGAAATAAACGGTGAATGGACAAATATCCAGGAAGTAAAGTGCACAAAGGGCTTGTGACACAAGTACAATAAACAACTAACTAAACAAGAAACGGTGAGGTGGAGGGGAGGCCCATACACTGGGGGGGGCTGGAAGGAGTCGACACATCCCAGATGCCAAAACCAAAGAAATAAAAAACCCTGCCAGAAGAAAACGATCCCTAATGACACAGGAAGGACTATTAGAGCAGTGCTGGAAACAAAGCAGTGAGAGTATAACAAAGGCAACAAAAAAAAAGATAGTGAGGGTGAAAAAGGGAACGCTCTGGCCAAAGGGGAGATGGCTCTCAGTAAGGATGATTTGAAGGAATTTCTGAGCAGAATGGTAGAAAGAATAACAAACAGATTTCAGGAACAGTTCACTTCACTGCAAGAGGAATTGAAAATGTCCCTAACGGAAGTAAAGGGGCAAGTGTAGGGTGGATGTGACTGAACAAGGACTGGCGGAAATATCTGATGAGGTACGGCAGAATAGCAAATTGTTAGACCAATTAGCCAGAGTCTCACATAATTTGGAATTGCAGGCAGAGTACTCTGAAAACCAATCTAGGAGGTCTAACATCAGGGTGAAGGGCCTAAGCAAGACAATAATGGACTCCGACTTGAGAACCACGATTCAACAATGCTTTGGGAATTTATTGGTAGATGTGCAGCCAGAAGACATAGAAATTGACCAGGTCAACAGAGTGGGGCCTAGGAGAAGGGAACCCGGGGCCAGACCAGAGGGATGTGTTGGTCGCCCTGACCTCATATAGAGTAAAAGAAAATATTCTGCGAAGAGCGGAAGGGGATATCTCAGTGAATGGGGCACAGATCCATTTGTTCCAATGCCTGGCGCTAGCAACATTACAAAAGCAGAGAGAAATGCGTCAAGTAACACGAACCCTGATAACGAGACAAATCCCTTACAAGTGGACATTTCCGTTCGGATTGCTGTTTAATTGGGAAGGGCACAACATTGGATTACAACATGCACGGAGGGCCTGGCATTGCTGAACCTGGAGGAGGAAGGACACATAGAGAAACAAATGAGATCCTCCATCCAACGGGGGATCCGACAATGGGAATGGGCTTCCGTGCAAGGAAAGAAGAGGGGCAGGGGTGTAAAATTGAAAGGTCCACAGGGGCGAGGACAGGGAAGGGGGACGGAAGGGGGAACAGATGGTGTTTCATAAAAGTATTAATGAGAAGCTCAGTAGCAATAGTGGTGGGTAGACAAGGAGCGATTGGTCATAGTAAGCTTTGCCCGGGTTGGGGAACTGGGGACATGTTTTGGAATTTGTGGGAGGAGTTAGGATACTTTCCAGAGGGGATTACCTCAGGTTATTGTCAAGGCCACAGCCCTGGGAAAGGTCCCTGGGGATATCATAGGATCTGTGGCCTGGTCCTGAGATGGTTATTTGGGTGGGATGTTATGGGAGAGATGGGGGGTTGGGAGGGCAGGCAGAGTGATTGGAGAAAAGTTCATGAAGGGTGGTGGTGTAACACAATAAGCTTGTTACAGAGCAAGGTAAAAACAAGCAGCATTCAAGAAAATGTCATATAATGTAAGGGGTTTGAATACTCCTGTGAAGCTAAAAAAGGTTGAAGTTTTGTTGAGAAAGGAAAAAGTGGATATTGTTATGTTACAAGAGACACACATTAAGAAGGCTGACAAATCCTTGCTCCATTGGTGGCCTTATTCAAGAATATTTCAAGCCAAAGCGAAGGGGAAGACTCTAGGGGTGTTGATAGGCCTCAAAGACTCACTCAAAACTATGATATTGCATACTCTCGCTGATGCTGAGGGGAGATACATATTTTTGCTGATACAAATGGGTACAGACAGGTAACTTTAGCAACAATACATGAGCCCAACTCGGGGCAGGTGAAGTCCCTACACGAGGTGATAGCAAAGCTGAAATTATAATTACAGGCGATTTTAACCTAGCATGGGATCCAGTTAGAGATAGAAGTGGTGGAATGGGGAAGGGATCCATAGTCCCCTCACGGGTGCTGAAGGCATGCTTTGATAATCTAGCACTAGGCAACGTTTGGAGGGCTAAGAGGGGTGATGCAAAAAGGTATACGTGCTTTTCGCATATATATCAATCCATGTCCAGAATTGACTATGTGTCGGTAACAATGGGGCAAATGGGTGAGGTAAAAGAAATAGATCTTGGGTCTATATCATTGTCCGATCATGCCCCTTTTATAATGACGGTTAGGGATGTGGGGCAGCGAAAGGGGTTTCGGGCCTGGACGTTTCCATCTGAGCTATTGAGTGACGCTGTGGTGGTCGAGATCATTAGGGATAAGGTTGATACATTTTTCTTGATTAATGATAATCAAAATGTCTCGCCAGAAGGGACATGGGATGCTTTTAAGGCAGTGATGCAGGGTGAACTTATAGCATTACGAACTCAGCAGGAGAAACAAAGACCAAAAGTGGAAGGGGACTTAGAGGCCCAACTGCGAGAAACTCAGCAGGCCACAGTGAAATGTAGAACGAGGGCCGTACATAAGAGCTAAAAGAACTCCATAGCCAATGGAATATACTGCGGACCCACAGAGCAAGGAGATCACTATTAAAAACTAAACAGAGGTATTACTTGCGGGCCAGTAAAGCAGATAAATTATTAGCACAGCAATTGAAGGGATCGGAGATGGCTAGGACTATACAACAGATTACAATGCCTGATGGAACAAATACAACAGAATCGGAATCCATAATAGAAGCGTTTGTGTAATTTTATGAATCATTATATAAATCAGAGCAACCCAACTCTCGAGAGATTGAGCAGTATTTTTCAGAAGTGTTGATGCCAAAAATAACGGCCCGGGAAAGAGAAGATTTGGATGAAGATATTAGGGAGGAGGAGGTGGAAGCAGCTATTAAAGCATTGCCATTGAATAAAGAGAGCCGGGACCTGACGGTTTTATGGCGATAATTTATAAAAGATATGCTAGGCAACTGATCCCAAAGCTTGTGAGGCTATTAGGAGCAATAGTGGCAAATGGGGGTTGTGGGGGGGGGGGGGGGTCATGCAGACTATGCCAGAGGCAAAAGTAGTGGTGTTTGAGAAGCCTGGTAAGGACCTAACGAAATGTGGGTCATATAGACCTATTGCATTAATGAACATAGATTCGAAATTATATACTGGAGTTTTTGGCAGCAAGGTTGGCCCCCCCTTCTTCCAAGCTTCATAAACACTGACCAGTCAGGATTCATTATGGGGAGACAGACCTCAGTCAATATTAGGAGAGTAATCCAATGAATAGAACAAATTGCCACTAGATGATGAAAAGGTGCTTGATCGGGTGGAGTGGCCTTTTTTTTTTACAGCTATGGAACAAATGGGAATGGGAACTAAATGTATCCAAATGGTCTGGGGAAATTATCAGGCTCCTAAAATAGGATTATCGGTTATTAAGCTAGTATCCCGCAGCATAGACATATGTCAAAGAACGAGACAAGGATGCCCTCTTTCGGCACTTTTATATGCCATATATTTGGAGCCATTTTTGTACACACTTATAGTGAGGCAAGCACTATGGGGTATCCCCTTTGGAGGAGAGGAACACAAGATAGCAGCCTTTGCGAATGATATGTTAGTAACACTGACACGACCTGAACAGTCAATACCGGTATTAGTGAAAGAACTGGCAGATATCGAACGGGTGGCAGGTCTTAAGGTAAATATGGGAAAATCTGTACTATTGGACCTGGGCCTCTGAACAGGTCAAAAGGGAGGGACCTAGGTCCTATTCTCCGTTTGTAGTCACAGAAACCAATATAAGATACCTAGGGGTTAATATAACTAAGGACTTCTCACAGTTGTTCAATAATAACTACCCACAAGTGCTTCACAAGGTAAAGGAAGAATTAGGGAAATGGATCCCTCTTAGAATCCCATGGTTAGGCAGGATAGCGACAATTAAAATGGTAACTCTTCCGATACTACTTTATGTTTTCAAGCCCTCCCAATACCAATTCCGCAGTCATTTTTTGTGGGGTTCAACAGAATGATTTTGAGATTTATTTGGCGAAACAAAACTCTGAGAGTAGCATTGCGTATATTAATGGCACCTATAGAAGGTGGGGGAGTGGGCCTTCGGAATTTTGAGAAGTATTATGAGGCTGCACAGTTGAGGGTACTCCGTGAACGGTTTAAATGGCGAAAGGGTCCAAACCCTGGGTAAGGATGGATAGGGCGGTGGCAGGGTGCTCTTTGGTAGGAGTTCTTTGGCTACATAGACACGATAGGCCCCAGAATATGAGAAAGAGTCAGATACTGGCAGTGGCATGCAATATTTGGGATCAATTAATTGCAAAAGGGAAATTATCTACACAACCATCCCCCCTTACCCCACTATTTGGGAATCTGCATTTTAGTCCAGGGATGGCATTGGGAGCTTTTAAGCCATCGTGGGAAGCAGGGTGCAAAAAGTTGAGAGACATGATGAGAGGAACGGAAATCAGCACGTTTGAGGAATGCAAACAGTCCCTGGGTTTAACAGAAAAGGTTAGATTGAAGTACTACCAGCTAAGACATTGGATAACAAGCTGTGAGGGGAGAATGTTTACAACATAAAATGAATTACTGTACACACGGGAGATAAACAAATGGTGTCTAGGCTGTATTTTATACTAATGGAAGAGGAAAAGGGACAAGCATGGGAATACATCAAAAATTGGAAACTACATTGGGGATGGATCTACCGAGGGAACTTTGCAAACATCTATGGGTGAATATTCCTAAATTGAGAAGGTCAATCCAGGTGAGGGAAGCATGGTATAAAACAATGGTCCAATGGCACTTCACACTAGAGTGATTGTATAAAATGTATCCTTCAACTGATGGAAAATGTTGGCGGGTTGTGGCTTAGAAGGGGATTGGACCCATACTTGGTGGTTGTGCCCGAAGCTGAAGGAATTTTGGGAAGTAGTCATAGGCCTAATAAAGACAATGGTAACTCCTGGTGTTACTTTGACACCCATAGAATGGTCGTGTGGCCTGTTTGATCCGGACATTCGTATAATTAATAATTCACACAGCAAAGCTTTTATGCTAATGGTTATAGCAGCATTGTTGGTAATGGCGAGCAATAGGAAACAGAAACGACCACCAACTATAAGGGATTGGTTGTTTAAACTGTGGGGGTGCAGGGACAATGTGAGACAATGGTGTCATCATAATTTAAGAATACGAAATATAATGTGATAAGAATAATCTTGTTAGTATGCGTAATGGAAGATTTGATGTTACAACCTGCCTGGGGGGACAGGGCGGAGGTAGAGGGGGACGGGGGTCGGGGCTGTTAATGTTGTAATATTAAAAATGACAATAAAAATATATTTTAAAAAAAAGGTTCTTCAAAATCCATAATGGTCAGTACAGTATACAAAAAGACAAAAACTCTGTAAAAATGTAGTGAGGGGGCCCTCAGATTGCCCAAACAGCAGGGGCTCAGAATAATTTAGCCTCCCTGCATTGCTGAGGATATTGAGATGCATGCATCACCCCTGGTTTTGCTGGTGTATTCACAATATTTGAAGTTTGTTTTATAGATGATGTGGGCTCCAGCCCTATTTGGTTTCCATCAAGTTTACTGATGCCGGTACCGTGGCACAGGTGATGTTGCTGTCATCCAATCATATATTCAGGCTTTACAAGGATGTCTGCATAGTTTCTAGAGTAGGTAACGTGGACTTGCATGGAATCCATCTATTGCTGCCAGGCTTCCCTTTCAAGAACACAGGTGTTTGCATTTGCAAATCAATCTACACTTTTTGCTTGGCCCTTTATACACAGAGGTATCCAAATATTTGTATACATTTTAGTGTTGACTGCTAGGTGCCCCCATGTTAAAAAAGTTCTGCTATACTATGTTGATGCTCTGACTGAAAATTAGAAAGCAGTACCATTGTCAACTTTGCCCCAGTGTCTCTAAGGTCAACTATATCAAAATGCAATGAGAGATGGGGTCTTGACCTTGGGGTAATGATGGGTTGTTGCAGAAATATAGTTTTCCTATTGGTATTGTGTAACAACTCAACTCCCCTCACATCGCTGGTGCTTGTGGGGTACATTGTCCTGGCACTCACGATGCCAACAAGAGAAGGGTGTGTCCCATAACAGAGTCATGGAACACTGCACAGCCATGTGGTGCACAGTGGATACTGACATACCTTCCAAGAGGGTGGTCTGCAAGTCGTTCCTCATTGTGCAAGCCCAAATAAAGATAGCTGGCTTGCCCATCCATGCTATCTTAGGACGTGCAAGCAGCAAAAGCTATTTTAAGGTGGAAGATGCAGCCCTCTTTGCATCAAATCACTCCAGTTATCCCTAGACAATTTTGCCATTCTCCTGGCAGTGTGACCCTCTTTCACTCTTGTGTCTTTGTCATGAAAGTCCATGTTGGTCTTCTGACTCCCGTCTGTGCTCTGCTTCCTTTGTTTTCACGGTCCATGTACTTCCAGCCTGTCTCCCCCGTTTTCTTCCTGTGCCCCAGCAGTTCCTGGTTTCCAACCTTGCCTACAATATCAACCGGCTGCTTGTCTTCTTCGGGAGCTACTATTCTGGACATCCTGAGTCCTAACATCTAACCTTCTAATCGTAGGTTACTGTTTTGTATTCCTTCTCAAGGGTTCAATCTCGGGTGAGACCTGTTCCTGACCTATTGCCTTAAGTACAGCTTTCCTCCAATCACTATTATCTTCCAACCCTGTGTACCACCTCACACCTCATCCTTTGTCTACTCTCTGTCTATTGATGCTCCCCATTCGTCTTATGTTTTTTCTTTGCTGATATCATCATGCACCCACGTCCTTCCCGGATCCCTCCTATATGTTCTTATTTGCAGCAGGGTAACACGAAGGGTCTCCCCTTTCTTAGGTAATGGTGCTGTCTTATGTCTACCGACCCCTGGCTGCTTTTTACTTTTGGCTCCCTGGTGGCTACCAGTGGCCAACTCTTATAGATATGCACAATAGAGGAATGATATCATTGAATGAACTAAGCACTGCATTCACTGAATTGCTTCTGTATCTATCCTTTAACAATGCAAAGCAGTGTATCAATCTGTGTTTACTAATTGTGGCAGCATTAGGTAAAGACCCCTCTACACTGCACCCTACATGCTCTAGTGTTAGAAGGGGCATGACGTTTTTCATCCATGTATTTGTGTATGTAAACTGAAGAGTAGCTCCCTATCTGGGACATCATGTGCGTCCTCTTACCTGTCTCTCCTGCCCAGTTTGCCCCAATTGCCATTTCCTAGTGTTCCTTTTCTCAAAATGGTGTGTCCTTCAGTCACACCACCATCTGCTGTCACCTACCTGTTTTATACCTGAGCTCCTGTCTCCTCCACAAGTTGGAGGTCTCTTCCTATGCCGCCCTTGCCTCATGGCCGTCTGCCTTTGAAAGCAACTGGGGTAGGTGTCAAGAAGGCAGTTGGAGCATAGGGACAATATGCTCATGCATCCTTGATCTGCTCATCTTCTGTTTCTCCAGCCCTGCTGCTGAGGTCAGAAGAGTGAAGCAAGGATATGTGCCTGGGGAGGACAGGGCCAATGCTCTATTGGTGTGGCAGCCTGTTCTTTGTTAGGCAAGAACTGATGTAGTAACTCTGTGGGAGACTACACAACCCTTGTTCTCTTGGTTATTAGGTAACCCACCTATTGGTATAGGCCTGTACTACACAAGTTGGTAGTGTGACTGAGCAGCCAGGCTTGTCTGAAGAGGGTTAAATGTGAGCTGTAGAGCTGTAGCAATTAAATCCACCAATACAAATAGCCACATAACACTTAGCCTCGAGGTTTATGTTATAAATAATTATGTATTTATTTAACAGTAGTTTTTAAATAAGCATTCTTTAAAAAGGGTGATATATGTAGCAATCAAATACACTTTAAAGTACTTTTTCAGAATCAACACAAAGCTAGTAGATACCCTTTAGAGATGCTTCTTACACACTTCCTAAACCCTGAGGTGACTTCACTAACTAGGACAGTAATGGCATTTATATATCACTAGTTCACATTGTAGATTCTGCGGTTTGTAGAAAGGAAAGTAGAAAGGAAGCAAACAAGTTAAACAGGTTCTCAGAGCATGTGAGCACTTTAAATCTTCCAATGAAGTTTAGATAAAAACCTTTCCCAGAAATATTAGTTTAAAACCAATGTATCACCTATGAGGGACAGTAAGTACCAAAGTCAAATGGAATAAAAGAGTCTGCAGGGAGCCAGGACAGCCAAAGTCAATTGGAGCAAAGTCTATGGAGCTGAGGCCCTTCTTAGATAGTAAACGTCTTGCACAAAATTAGAGAGTTTGTTGAAGAAAAATCACTGTAGGGTGACAAATTGTTACACTTGTGAAGGGTAGAGCTGAAATCAACTCTACCAAAGCAGCTACTACAAGCCTCAACTGAGAAGAGCAAGCTACAGACACTGAGGCAAGTACCCCAAGTCAGAACAGTACCTTTGGTTAGAAGAAAAGTGGCCCAGCTGGCTTCTGTCTGGTTTCAGCGATTCAGATCCTCTGTTCCTGGGCCTCAATTGTGGGGACAAGAGAGAGGACATCTGGGGATTCGAACTTCGCGGTTTCAGCACTCGGTAAACAGCACCACTGCAGATCTTGGATACCGGTTCGGCTTCCTTCACTCCTTGAGTCCTGCACTCTGGTGAGGGGACTCGAGCTCTGGTTGCACTGCTTTTGGAGGGTCTTGGGGAGACTCCTAGAGCTCCGGCCGGATCACAAACATTGCACTCGATGATGGATTTCTCGACTCCTGACACTCGGTTCCTGCAGCAGCCAAGAATTACAGCCAGTCGGGGAAGGTGTTCCAGTGGAGTTCGTCTCATGGTCATTTGGTCCCACTAACCTAAGGGAAGAAGTTTGCCCTTCTGGAGCTTCTCTTGTTGATCAGAAAAAGGAGTTCCAGCACAGCAGCAGGGCTTCACCGGGTAGTTCAAGGGTCCAGGAGGATGCAGTAAGCTTCATTCCTGGTTTCTTCAATGGTTTGGTTGACTCTGTCTTCAGTCCCAAAACCCTCGCCTTTTAAGCAGGTTTCTCCCATTCATGCACAGCCTAGCTGTCCCTCAAACAGCAGAGTGGCTGTCATGCAAGGACAGCCAGCCAGCCAATCAGGACTGGGTGCATTCAGGCATTCCTAAAGACAAAGGACAGGGGAGTTTCAGGAACCTCCCTCACTTCCTGCCCTCAAGAAAAAATTCACAAACAGAAAATGGTGAAAAAATAAGACCAGTGCCATTTTGACAAAATGTTCACCCATGTGTGTAATACTGCAGCTGTTGATTCAGCCTATGGTAGCAAAGCACAATTGTAGGAACATTAAACCACTGCCACCAGCCATTTAAAGTAGTGAGGGTAACATCAAAAATGTTACATGAGTAGGTACAAAAAGGGGCTACTAAGTAATCCCCCAGCACTCCACATACAATGTTATGTGCTATGTGCTGGACCTACAAAGAGAAAAGGTAACTAAAGTCAATTTCACTTCACTATTCTTGGAAACAGTAGTTCACAGAAGAAAAGGTATTTAAACCTTATGAGAAATCTAAAGGATTTCTCTGTGACACTTCACTGAAGGTGATGTGTGTCATCATACAAAAAGTAGATGCCTATGGAGTTTGTCAGACTCCAAAAACAAAGGATACGCATAATCATAATCAGGTCAAAACACATGAGAGTGAGAATAAGGGCTCAGTCCCTCCAGGGTTAAAATTAAAAAGTCCTAAAGTCCAGCATAAGAGCTTGGGTTCTCTAAGGTTGAAGGGAATTAGCACAGACATGATAATTCTCCCTAACACAGTTCCCCCCCAGACTAAGGGACAGGAGGATGTTATCCACTCCTGGATGAATCTCCTAATCCAGTCGGTCATACTTTCTGGAGAGACCATCAGCATTTTGGTGATTAAACCCTGACCTGTGTTTTCTATGGTGAAATCAAACCCTTGGGGGCTGATTGACCACCTTAACATTTTTGGATTCTCCCCCTTCATCGTCATTAACCAACTCAGGGGTGCTGGTCTGTATGAATAATGAAAGTAGAACCATACAAGTATGGCCTAAACTTCTGCAGAGACCACGCAATGGCAAAACACTCACGTTCAATAGTTGCCCACCTTCTCTCACGGTCCTTCAGTTTGCTACTGATGAAGCAGATAGGGTGTTCCCTGCCTTTCTCATCCAGTTGACTCAAACTGCACCTATCCCAGTGTTAGAAACATCTGTCTGTACAATGGAGGATTGGATGTAGTCAGGAGCTTTCAAAACTCAAACTTGAAAAAGGGCTTTTTTCAGTTGTTCAGAAGCCTTTCGTGCACTCCTCATTCCACCTGACCTTCTTGGGGAATTTGGGTGAGGATATCAAATTCAAGGGAGAAGCTATGGTCCCATAGTTCTCTACGAAGTTCCTGTAGTACCCAGTGAGATCTAGAAAGGCTCTCACTTGGAGCTGAGTAGGAGGGGTGGCACAGTCTTGTACAGCTTGTACTTTGCTAGGCAATGGCCTTATTTCACCTCCTCCTACCTCATATCCAAGGTAGACCACTTTACTCTGACCAATCTGACATTTACTAGCCTTTGTGGTCAGATGTGCCTGTTCCAGAGCCTGCAAAACATATCCTAGGTGCTGAAGATGCTCTTCCTAAGTGAGGCTGCACACTGCAATGTTATCCAAGTATGCCATGCAGAAGTCCTCTAACCCATTCAGAACTTGATTTACCATCACATAAAATGTAGCAGGTACATTTTTTAGTGCAAAAGGCATAAGCCTAAACTGGTAGAGGCCTCCTGGGGTGGAAAATTCACTTTACTCCTTGGCATGGTCTGTCAGAGTTATTTACCAAAGCCTGATGTCATGTCAAATGTTCTGAGGAACTTTGCCGAACCAAGTTTGTCCACCAGCTTGTCTGTCCTGGGTAAAGGATGGGCATCAGTCGTGGTAACTGCATCAAGAGCTCTATAGACCACACAGAATCTCAACTCTTTGGTTCCTGCTTTTGGTACTAGTACAGCTGCACTAGCCCATGGACTTGTAGATGGCTCAATAACCCCATAAGAAGCATCTTCTTCACCTCTTCCTTTATGTGGGATCTTACATGATCTGACATTCTCTAACCCCTGCTTTTTACAGGGAGACTGCCACCAGTGAGAATATCATGCTAGCCCCGAGGGGTTAAACCTGGTGTTAGTGAGAATAGGGGGGCTGTCAAGATCACCGCAAAACATCCAACCCAAAGTATTCGACGTCGGCCCTTACCCGTTTCAAAGAAACTCTGTTCCTTTGATAAAAAGCCAAAACACCCTTTCCGAACCCGTGCTGCCATGTTGCCATGGCGACTATGGTGTCCTCTCCACAAACAAACTATCACACTGCAACGAAGAGGAGGGGCCAATCAAGTTCGCGGCTACCCGTTATAACACTTCCGGGTAGCTGCACTCGCTGCTTCTGATTTTCGTCAAAATTGCTGAAAGCTCCTGAACCCACGTCTTGTTTCCTTTGACTGCGCTTATCCTTTCCTGGCTTTGTTTTTGGACCGCAGTCTGTGTTTCTTGAACTTTTGCTTCCTTGTCTGTTTACGTTTTGTTTCTTCTTGAACTGCTTCCACGTTGCCAGACTCCGGAACGCTAGTTGACCTGTCTTGCCTGCTGATTCGGATCTGTATTTCTGTCCACACGCTGCCGAACCCCGGAACGCAAGTTAACCTGCCTTGCCTGCTGATTCTGTTCTACCCTATTGTCCGCACGCTGCCAAAACCCGGAACGTTATTGGACCTGCTCTACCTCTACTGTTTGCACCGGCTACCCAGCAAAGTCCTTTTACATTTTGGACTCAACACACCGGATTAAGGAACAACAACTGTTTACACTGTGGCACTTTTCATCACCTACCTGAGCAAATCTGCATTTCCGAAAAGAAGAGCGCAACGAACTAGAGACTGATTCCCGGCGCTCAGGTCGTTAGGCGTCCTCGTTTCGACGGGATAGTCTGTGGACTTGAGACTGCCAAACGCCATCTAGGCGTCCTAGTTTCGTCGTGAGTTAAGGATAGGTTGGGTTTGCAGAGTTTGCTCAGTAGGATCTTTTCCTTGTCTACCATTGGTAAGTTTCACTGCCTATTACCTGATTCCTGATTATCGTTTTGTCCTTCTCTGAAATTGTTTGTGTTCCACTCTATACGCTTAGTTTCTGATAACTGGTTTAACCCCTACAGCCTATTCTCAGTGTATATCCGCCATCATTACAGTGTACCTGTATCAGCTGCTTTTCTACGCTCCACGGCTTCTGTCTCCATTTCCAGCTGCAACAGTAGAACCATCTTTCGACTAATTGGTTCCTTTGTAATTTTACTTAGAAATACAAAGGGACACATTGGTAGGAAGAACTCAACGGCTACACTTCGAGTTCTCCCACCAGGCCTCCTGATCACGAGTCGGGCCAACTTGACATAACTTGACAGGGGCAAACTGATTCAACAGAGCCTTGCACTCCTCCTGTTGTTGAAGAGTCAAATCTGAAGAGAGTTTTACTCATTCAATTTTCTCATCTGAGGGTTGTCCTCTGAGGAGATCAGGGAGAGCCTCACTCTCCTCCTCCTCTTCATCAGAGGCTAGAAGCAAGGCTACTAGTTCTGGTTTGGAAACATAAGTCTTTTACAGACGGTTAGTGTTATAGACCCTGGGGGGCCTCCTTCAGATTGCCGAAGTCCACTAAATAATTGACCTCTCCAAGTTTACCCACAATCTCAAAGGGTCCAATCCATTTGTCCTGTAAGGTGCCTTGTAGGTACCAGAACCAAAACAAGCTGGTCTGGAGTAAACTCCACCATGTTGGCCTTCTGGTCATGCCAATGTTTGACCAGAGCCTGACCTGCTTTCAGGTTATCTGAAGCTTCTGTCATCATGATTTATGAGGGACATTTGGAACCAAAAACTATTATGTCTGTCTACACAGTACAGTGAAAGCAAACCCAATGTTACACTTTACTGAATGACTAAAAGTTGTTCTAGGTAGGTAAGACCGAATGCAGACTTATTCTGGACAGGCTAGCAGCAAGTCAGGGGAAGCATGACCCATTTGGGGGGACACTCATACAATTATCCTAACAGGCATAATCTGCTGATACCAACAGTTGGGGACACGCATACAATTTTCCTAACAGGAATAATCTGGTGAAATCAACATTACTTTAGGGAAGAGGCACAACCTAATCACAGGTGAGTAAAATACCTTCAATCCACTTTCTATTAGAATGGCAAAACTGTTTCTAAGGAAAGAAAAATGTTAACCATACTTTTAAGAATAGTGCATCACACATCCGAGGTAAGTAAACACTTTTGTAACTGGTCACTCTCAGAGTTACAGTTGCCAACCAACTCTTTTACAATTAAGTGACTAGTGACCAACAGACAGTGTCAGAATAGGTTATTTTTTTAACCCATCTGTTTATTGATTTTGTAACAGAGCAAAACAAGATACAACCAATGTACGCCTTATGCAAGATACTATAGGTTCCATACAGTGTATTAGCATTGACCTGGGAGTCCAGCCATCTAGGGACGCTGGCAAAGTACATTGGTAGCAGAAGTGTTCCAGGTTGGGCAGTCCATGCAGTCCATGCAGTCAGGCCATTTAGCCATCCGCCTCCCACTTCCCCCATATCTTTGTGAATTTCCCGGCACAGCCCCTGGCTCTGTATACTCTCAGTTCCAGGGCCTGGACTGTCTCTGAGTTGTATTGCTAGGTGTTTAGAATAAATAGCAACAGTGAAAAGAGGCATCTGTGCCTCGTGCCTCTCCCTACTTCAAAGGCCCGGGACGTGACTCTGTTTACTCTCGCCACTGCTTCAGGGGATGTACATAATAAGTGGACCCATGCGAGGAAGTTTTCGCCAAATCCTATGCGGCCCATAGTTCCCCAAATAGAGTCCCCCAGCACGGAATCAAATGCCTTCTCGAAGTCTATGGCAAGGATAGCCAGCTTGTCTGGTATTTTGGTAGCTAGCCCAATAGCCAGTTGTGCACGACATAAGTTCATTTGTGTGGATTTGGAGGGCATGAACCCGCACTGATCCGGGTGTATCAACGAGCCAATCACCCTCATTAAGCGGTTGACCAGTACTCGGGCCAAAATCTTAGTCTCCCCATTTATCAAGAGAGCTTGGCACATTGTTCTGGGGATTTGCCAGGTTTCGGGAGGATCACTATGCTAGCCCTTCTGAGGTCGGGTGGCAGACTCCCGTCTCATTTTCTCTTTAGGAAGAGACGATGCAGATGGCTGCTCACCTTCGCCCCAGCCGCTTCTATAACTCTATTGGAAACCCATTGGACCCCAGTGCTTTTCCTGTTTGTGGCTGTGTGACTGCTGCAGAGATTTCCTCCTCCGAGACATCTGCTTCCAATCCCATAGCTTGTTGAGCCGATAGTCGTGGGAGTGGCACCTGATTCAGTGTGTCCGGGTCCCATGCTTCTCGGTCCTGCGTCCCTACTCTATGTAGCGCCTCATAGTATTGCACGAAGGCCTCCGCTATTTCGTTGTCACTAGTAATTACCTCTCCTTGGGCGTCCCTTAGGGTGCACACATGCCCATACCCGCTATCTCTCCATTCTAACCAGGCAAGCATGTTCCCCCCTTTGTCCCTGTCTACTGGCTTTGTCCAGTGCGACATTGCGAAGAGTTTCTTGCGCTGTGACAAGCAACTGCTTGGCCCTTTGTGCCCCGGAGGAGAGGAATTCCTGTTCCGCTTGCTGCACTGCCCTCTCTGCCTCCTCCACCTCATGCACATGCTCCTTACGCGTGGCTGCCACATCGAAAGGACCCCCCCGTAATGTGGCCTTGAACCCCTCCCCCTGTAACGTGGCCTTGTACCCCTCCCCCTGTAACGTGGCCTTGTGTGACTGGGCTATCAACCGTCCTCATATTTATTTCGAAGTATTCCTCCGTTTTGGCCGCAAGGCCATCCATAAATTCGGGGTGCCCTAGGTAATAGGTATTAAGGCGCCAGCTCCCTTTGGGCTTTGTCTTCCCATTCGTTAGCTCCATGATTAAGGGGGAGTGGTCTGATATCTCTCTGGCCATGTATTTGGCGGATAGCAGATGGTGTGTCTTATACGCTGGGACAAAAAAATAGTCAATCCTAGATATTGATGCGTGTACCCCAGAAAAGAAGGAATAGCCCCTTTCAGTAGGGTGCAGCCATCTCCATGCATCCACCCACCCCAAAGCTTCAGCAAATGAGCACAATTTAGCGCATACTACCGGGTTCCTGGTGCCCCATAAGTCCTATCCAAGCCCTTCTCCATCACCTCATTGAAGTCCCCCCCCTAGTATCTAGGCATCCGCGTGGTTTTGAAGTGTGAGCCCCTGTAGTTCCGCAAGGAGATCAGTGGAGAGCGGAGGGGGTGCATAAACCGCTACCACTCCCAGTGTGTCACCCCATAGCTCCCCCTTTGCCAAGACATACCGCCCCCTGGGGCCAGACCTCACCTCAGCGAGCTGAAATGGGACCCTCTTATTGATGACTATGAGCATTCTGCTGGAGCCCCTAGCAAAGCCAGCGTGGAAGGCCACCTTGTAGGTGGATCTCAGAAAGAATTTACATTCTGTGCCTGCTAGGTGAGTTTTTGTGAGGAACACCAATTCTGGGGACAGCCTATTAAGAAATTGTAGAACTAACCTTCTCTTAACCCCTCAACAAAACCCATGTACGTTCCAGGACACCACAGTCTTTCCCTTCATGAGCCACCGTCCCAAGGAAACTCTGCTGCAGCCCAGGTGGTGCCCCACATCCCGTTTCTGTCCCCACCGACCTTTGTCCATCCTCCCTGCGTGCCAGCCCCTACTTGGGTGCCCGGATGTGCTGCGTACGTTGTGAACCCAACGCCAATCCAAACCCGGCCAATAACGGTCAACCAACTATCTCCCCGTCCCTTCCCGCACTCCTCCCCAACTAGAAGCACCTGTCACCCTAACACTGCACCAAACGGGTGCGGATTAACGGTGTCAACCATTTGCTGGGTGCCCACTGGAGCTGTGCATGTGAGTCCTCATTTCGGTTCTGTAGCCGCTGTATTTGTTTGTCCCTACACACCCTGCAAGACTGTAGTCCGGCATCTGTGTGATGCCCGGTCATCCATTGTCCTCTGCCCTGGGCATAGAATCCAAAGGTGCTGTTTGTTCTGTTGGCTGCAAGTCGAATAGTGCTGAAGAATGCCCCGGACCTGGGTCTCTTCTGGGTCACCCTCTTGGTGGCCAATGTTCTGGCTGTGAGAGGACGTTAGTTTCGAGCCACAACCTTGCCTCCTGTGGATTATTGAAGAGGTGCACTGTTCCCTCATGATAAACATTAAGTTGCGCTGGGAAAAAGAGCATGTATTTCATGCCAAGCGAATGCATCTTCCTTTTAACTGATTCAAAGGATTGACGTGCCCTCTATAATTCAAGCGGCGTGCAATTATGGTGCGGGGGAGAGGGGTGCCCTCGCTGTCTTCCGCCCTGTTTTCTAGTTGCGTGAGCCTCTGGGTGACCACCGTCAGTTGTTTTTCCATTTTCTTAATGGCATCCTCCGAATCTGAGATGTGCTGCTCTACCTCCCTGACCCTCGAGGTCATGTTTCGCATATCCTGTCTGAAGAAGGTCACTTCGGTTGAAAGGCCGCCTATGTTCTCCTCCATAGAGGACCCGGATTCTCCTATGGCTCCGATTATGTCGCGAAGCATGATTTGGGAGTCTTGTGGTTCCCCTTACGTGCCTGCTGTCTCAGTGGCACGGGTCGATTTGGGGTTGGGAAGTACTCACTGTGTACTGGGCCATCTTGCATTGGAGTCCGTTCTTCTTGGCTTTGTCTTTACCATGGTGTTGTGCTGTGGGTCCCCTGCACCCTTCCCAGTGTGGTTGCTGGTGCCCCGATAGTGTGGGCCCAATCATTGTCCTGCTGGTCAAGCTGGCCTGTGTGGCGCGTGTGTGGTCTTAGCGCCTCCTCTCGCTTCTTCGTGTTGAGAAAGGCCACGGTCCCAATGGGGGGAAGGATATCCCCCGTAGCAGATTGTGCGCTGGGTCTGTCTGTCTCTGTCAACCCTGCAGGGTCTTGTGTGCTTGCTGCTGCCTGCCCCCGGACCGGAGTCAGGGTGTATGAGTCTGTGTGCCTTAGCCCTTCTTGTCTCCCCACTCGTGGCAGCCAATATGGTCCCAGACTGGTCTTGGGGTGAGTCTCGCTCCTTTTCATTCTGCTGCTGCCCTGTGGGCCTGTCGCTGTCTTCCCAGTGCCTCTCCTCTTTGCCTGCCTTTGTATTCACTGTGCTAGCCAAGTACGCACTGCCTTCTTCCACCCACCTGGAGGGGGGGCTCCTGCTATTCTACCGCGTAGTGGGTGAGGCTAGTGCTGGTAGCTGGCAATTAGGTTGGCCTAGGGCATGTCTATGTGCTCAGGCACTGGTCCAGGTGGTGGTGGATCTGCGTGGTGGGCGAGGCTGGTGCAGGTGGCTGTCAATTGAATCAGCCCATGGTGGTTCCATGTGCCCAGGCAATGTTCGGGGCAGTGAAGGGATTGTTTGTCCGCTTTTCACCACACTAGGGCTTTTTTCACTTCCAGCCCCTCCGTATTCCGTTGGATTATGTGAAGCTCCCTACCCCCGGGCCTCTCATCTTGTTTGCCGCCGCAGGCATCTCATTGGCGGCTCTCCGGCAGCAGCCTTCAGTTTCTTGCTTGGATAGGGGAAGGGACGCCTGGTGTCGGGTCCTCCATTTCGGGTCGGGTCTTCCATGCTGCGGTGCGCAGTTCCAACCGCAGCAACGTTTTGTTTTTTTAATCCATTTTCTTTTTCAAAAATCCAACAATTTACAGACATCACATCACAATATACACCTTATTACGTTACCATCAACATCTGTAAAACCCTAATCCCCACCAAATCCCCCACCCCCTAGCCCCAGCCTCCTTGATATCACATAATTTGACCACTTCTTGTCTGTCTACTCAACAACTCCAATGGCTGTATTGCACTGTACAGGACTTTGCTCTGGTTCTTCAACTTACAGAGTGGAGGTAACCAAATCCTCAATAAATTTCCTCCAAGCCTCCACCCCTCCCTCCCCCTGATCCGAGGTCCTATCAACTGCTTCTTGCCATACCATAGTTTCTGCATTTGCCCATTTTAACAGGTCTTTCCACCATACTTGCACTATAGGTCTCGCCTGTGCCTTCCATCCCATCGCCATTCAGCGTTTTGCTAACATATATACTAGATACTTTAGTTTGCTCATGTGTTTGGCCCGCTTGGGTCGAGTAAAACCCCCAAGTAAACAAGCCAGGGGGGATCCAGTATCCAAAATGATGTCTGCTTTTGCTAATGTTTGAGCCACCTCCCCCCAAAATCTGCCAATTTCTATACAGGCCCAGAATATATGAATCAAATCCGCATTCACCTCCCCTCATTTCAGGCAAGTCTCTATCGCTGCTCGGCCAAACTTTGCTATTCTTTTTGGGGTTAAATACGATCTGTGGGTTATGTACAGTTGAATCTGCTGGAGCCTAGTGTTCCTGGACAGCTTCTTGTGGTACAACAAAGCTCTATTCCACATTGCATCCGACATTGGCTCCTTCAAATCTGCTTCCCATTGTTGCCTCGTCTGTCTCAACTCCTTCCCCGTTCTGGACATTAAAAACTCGAATATCCTCGACACTTTGTGCCCTCCCTCTGACACATCATAAAATTACTCTATCATTTGGTCTAGTTGCAACGCAGCTTCAGTCCCTGGTCACCTGCTCCGGAAACTCTGTAGTAGACAGGAGTGCATCAGGTGCTGACCTGGGTGCACTCCATCTTTCTTCATCAAATCCCCAAACCCTTTAGGAAGCCCCTCTTTAACCAAGTCTCCGACTGTCACTACTCCATTAGGTTCCCAGTATTTCCTGACATTCAATCTCAATTGGTCACTCATTCCCTCCAGTGCCACCAGGGGAATCTGCAGGGAATGTGGTGCCATGTCCCCTATCAATTGACAGCCTCTACTCCACATTACCCACCCCAATCTTACCAACCTGGGTAAGTGGACTGTGCGAGAATTTATCATCCATTGATGATAAATGGATGATAAATTCTGTCTCTGCGTCTCTGTTGCCTGTAGCAATCGCAACTCGTGTGTTTGCTCATCTGCCAGCCACTGGACTACAAATTGCAACTGGCTAGCAACAAAATACACTTTGAAATTGGGTAGCTTTATTCCCCCTAGGTCGTACGCATTCTGACGTTTCCAAAGTGCCACCCTATATCTTGAGTTACAGCACAGGAAGTCTCTACATATACTATGCAGTTTACCGAAGAACAATCTCGGCATTGCAAACGGGACATTTGTAAAGAAGTGAAGGAGTCTCAGGAGCACCACCATTTTCAGCAGCGCTGCCCGTCCCATCATAGACAATGGTAATTTTGTCCAAAGGGATATTGACTTTTCAGTACCATTCAGTGCCTTTACTGTGTTCTGTGTATGCTCTAACTGAAGATCATGTTAGATGTTCACTCCCAGATAGCGAAATGTGCCCAATTCCCAATTGATTGGCAGCACTGCCAGCCTGCACACCGGCTTCCCGATGTATTCTCCTAACGGGAACAGATTTGCAGGTTAATCTTTATACCCTATAAGGCTGCGTAGCGTTCCATTATGTCTAAAATAAATTGCAGGTTGGTCTCTGGATGTTACAAGTAAAGTAACATAACATATCATCTGCGTACAACAATATTAAATGTCGTCTTCCTGGCATTTCTATCCGTGCCTCACATACTCATCTCGCAGACAGATTGCGAGGGGCTCCAGTGCCAATATAAATAGCATCAGAGACCACGGTTACCCTTGTCTTGTACCGTTACTTAACTGCCATTGTTCCGAAAGTGTCTGACTTGTTTTAACCCTTGCCACTGGTTCGCTGTACAGTAGTCTCACTCATTTAAGATATGTTGGTCCCATACCAAACCCCTCCAACACCGCCAGCAGCCATGGCCATCTGACTGAATCGATCGCTTTGACTGCATCTAGTGATGCCACCACGAGCTGTCGCGTATCGCCTTGAGAGCAATTTATCACATGGTGAAATCTACGCAAATTACTAGTAATATTCCTATGTGTGACATATCCAGTCTGGTCTGAATTTATAAGCTTGGCTATAATCGGCCTGAGTCTGAGTGCCATCACCGCTGTAAGTATCTTCCCATCTTGATTTAGTAACAAGATAGGTCTATAAGAACCACGATCTATATCTGTCTTATTTGGTTTCAGGAGGGGGATTATGAATGATTCTCTTAATGATCCAGGCAATCTGCCCTTCTCCAGCAATTCGTAGAGCATTTCTAGCAGTGGTGTTAGGATATCAGTCTTATATTCTTTATATAATTCGCTAAGGAGTCCATCTGCCCCTGGGACTTTACCCATCGGCAGTTACTTAATCACGTACTCCAACTCCTCCATCGTAATGGGAACCTCCAATCTATCGCGTTCCTCTATGCTTAGCTTGGGCAGTCTAATCTCAGACAGTGCTTCTCGTATTTCCGCTACATCACACTCAGAGGTTTCCTCATATAATTGTTTGTAATATTCGTAAAAGCACTTATTCACACCCTCTTGTGACTCATGCAGGTCTCCATTATTCCCAGCCACTGCTCTAATTGGTTCTCGTTTGTTCTCACTTTTATAGAGCCAGGCTAGCAATCGCTCCAGCTTGTTTCCTTCTGTGTGTTGTCTCTCAATGTATCTCCTGTAGCTTAAATTGCTCAAACTGTCCCATTGTTTCCTACATTCCTGTTGTAATTGCATCACTTCCTGTGCCTCTTTTAGGGACCTATCTCCTGCCTGTGCTATATTTTCTACCCTATCCTCTACCCCTCGCAATTCACGTAAAATAACATCTTGCATTCCTTTACATTGATATCTAGCCACTCCCCGGACCACCACTTTGAAGGCCTCCCACATTGTACTTGCTGAACTAACACTGCCTGTGTTATATTGAAAATATTCCTTCACTTCCTTCCTTAGATGTTCTCGAAACCCTGTGTCCCTGAGTACCTCAACTCTAAATCTCCATGTTGGTATTCTGGCTCGCGGGGGGGAAAGCTTGCCATGTGACAACCAGAGGAGCATGGTCCGAAAGTACTCTTGCTTTATATTCCACACATACAAACTCACTTAACAATTCATCGCCCATCATCACATAGTCTAACCTTGTATAGAGATTTGAAGGGTCATTACAGTGGGAGTACACATGGTCCTGTTGATGCATCGTTCTCCACACGTCTTCTAATTTGAAGGTGTGTAGCAGTGTGTTCAAGGCCTTCACTGTAGGGGTTGGGTGAACACATTTCCCATCTGACTTATCTAGTAATGGGTTCAGCATACAGTCTCCACCCCATATTAACACCCCATCTCTGTACTGACTTAACGTAGCATACAGGGATCGGAAATATGCTGCTTTGTCATGATTCGGCGCATATGTGTTAACAACGCATAGATCTCTATTTTCCACCATTCCCCGCAATATAATCATCCTGCCATCCATGTCTAGATAGGTCTGCAACACTTTGAACGGGACAGTCGGTGCCACCCATATTAACACCCCTCTGGCATATGCTGAGTAAGTAGAACCCAGGGTCACCCCCCCATTTTCGTGCCAGGGTCTCTTGTCTGTCTTTGGTTAAATGCGTCTCATGCAGTAGGGCTATATCTATCTTTTGGCGTTTCAAATATGCCTTCACTCTATTCCTCTTAATGTAACTATTCAATCCTCTGACATTCCATGTTACTAACTTGAGTTTACCCATTGTCTTTGAACTTGTCTGTTGTCTCCCTCCCTTTTCCCCCTCCACCCTCTTCTAGTGGTGTGTGACTGTAGGCCAACTTCCCTTGAACTATCCCAACTCCACCCCCCTCTTACTCCGCATCTGTCCCGAACATTTGCCCAGCTCCAGATCCGGATCTCCACATCTCGCTCCGATGTCGGCTCTACTGCCAGCACTCAGATTGCAGGGGGTGGATACTAAACTACTACTACCCAAGTAACCTAATCTAATGGGGGTGATACCGTGCTCCTGGCGTCGTCTGTATCTAGACGACACCGGTGCTCCTGCATGCTGCTAATCATTTATTACTATGCTCTAATCTAACTACAAAATTACTAGTATACTCATCACGCAATAGTGAACTGTTCAAATGTACATTATGTAGGCTATGTAGGTTCACTTATCACTTCCACTCTTTGTAGGGTTGTCCGCTTCTGAGGGAACGTTCAGCGCATCCATCCATTTAGTCACATCTTCTGGGGTTTCGAAAAAAACAGCTTGGTCCTTGTGTAAAACCTTCACCTTCGCCGGGTACCACAGCATGTAGTTATTATTGGCTGCGCATAATCTCCTTTTGATCGACACATATTTAAGTCTCCGTTTCTGCACCAAAAAAGTGTAATCCAGTTATGCCATGATGGTCGCAGATGCTCTGCTAATTGTTCCCCCTTTCCGGAAATGTTCCAGGATCCTCTCCCTGTCCTTATAGTTCAATATCTTGGCAATAACCGGTCGAGGTGGAGCTCCAGGTGGTGGTCTTCTCATCAGAGCGCTATGCGCTCTTTCAACTGTGAAACCCTGAGTGAGTGATTCCTCACCTATCTCCTGCAGCAACATGTTTGTGATGTAATTAGTCAGTCTGAGCTTACCTCGTCCTCAGGGAGCCCAACGATGCATATGTTGTTCCAGCATGCTCGCCCTTCCGCCTCTTTCGCTCTGTTCTCTAAATTCCGAACTTCTTGCTGTAGTTTGGAAACTTCCTGAGAGTTGGCGGTGCAATTGCTAGTGTTCGCCTTCACCCCTTTTTCCAGCACACCCGTATACTCTGCCAATTCTCTAACATCTTGCCTTACGAGATTGACGTCAATACTGACAGCATCAATTTTGAATTCCAGATCCTTGATCTCCATTCTCTGTGGCTTGCCAGTGCCAGATCTGCACCAATAGGGGCTGCACAAGTGTCAGAAGGGTAGGATTCCGTTTACTGTCCTCACATGGGCTGCCGTACTCCTTTTGCGTATCCTGCTGCCAGCCTCGGTTGAATACTACTAGTCCCTCTCAGAATCCCTCATGTGAGGGAGAACATGGCCTCTGCAATTATGCCCCCAACAGTGCTGTGTCTATTCCATCCATTACTTGCAAATCAGCAATTGCAGTTGTTTCAGGCAAAAACAAACCTCTCTTTTACTGTGTGCTCCGTTCTGGCCGCACCCAGCTAATGATTGCCAGCCTTTCCTGCTTTCCGTTCCGCATTTGTCAATCGTCCTGGCCGTCCGGTATTAGCTGCTGGGCATCAAGGAGTTCCTCCGGCCTCCCTTCCTCATTGTAATAATAACAAGCTTGCTGTGTACCATCCCTTGCAAACCGATGCGTATACTTGTTACTTTGTCACAAGTTCAATAAGCAGCGTAGCACAGAAGGCCCAGAGTGCCCTCCGAACAACTAGCAACTGCTTCTCGTATTGTTCCTTCAGTTGCGTTGCTTGTGTTCCACACAGAACCTTCGGCTCCTTACATTATTGAGTGCTTGCATCCGTAATATCTCTCTCCTTTGTTACTGTGTACTCAATGCGCCTCAGGCATGTCGGCCATTGAACAGCTGTTTGTCGCTGCTGCAATATTCTTTATCCCGAACAGCACAACAAGCCTGTGTTCAGTTACTTCATCATTCCAGGCATAGCGCACTTATATGATTCCTTTCACCACTCTGGGCTCTCCTCCTCTCCAAGACTGTTTATTAGTTTGACTGCATTATGTCATACAGGCTCTCATTTCTGCATGTAACACGCAGCACTGGGGTGTCATTACTTTATTATTAAAGCGCCAACCGTCTCCGTTGTTTTCACAAGCTCTGAGCTCAATTGCAGGCAGCGATCCGGCTCCGGCTGCTCATCTCCTCGGTCCATTTCTTTGTCCCTGGCACAATGCCATTTTCTCTCCGCCATCTCCGAAGTGTCTTCCACTCTTGATTCATGTTGTCAGCATTCTGTGAACCTTCATGCATAAGTACTCCCAAATTTAGAGCTCATGATAGGTTTTAAGCATAGTTCCACGTTCAAATCATTCAGGATCAGCAGGAGCACTCGTGGAAGCAAGTCTTATCGCATGGCCCTGTAGCCACTCCCCCAACCGCAGCAAAGTTGTTCCCCGGGGCTTGGTGCTCCCCTGCCCAGGGGGTTGAATAAACTGCTGGTGCTTGTGTGCAGTGTGCTGTGACCGCAGCCGCAGGTTTAACAGCGTCGCATGGTCTGGCTTGCAAAATGGCACTTGTAGCCTCTTTCCCACTGCAACGGTCCGTTCACAGGGTTCCCCTGTGTGATTTTCTCTGAGATTGCAACGAGTGGCTGCCACTGCGTTCCGCCGTCCAGGGCTATGTTTCAAAACCCTGAAGGCATGCGAGGAACAGGATTTAGACTTCAGGATATCCGCGGCTTCTCAGGAGCTGCGAAGACTCACGTCTACTTGGCTCTGCTGCGCCAATATCTGGTCCAGAATAGGTTCTTAAGTAGCAAAAGTGACAGTTCCTTAGGAAGACTGGGCAAACAGGCAAGCACTTCACACTAGGGTTAGAAGAGGGTGCAGGGGCTTTGCAGAAGACACCCTAGCAGGCTTCTAGCAGTGGGACTGGGTGCATTGGATGAGAGGCCTCACCCATCACAGAAAACACCCCACAGCTACACAAAAATCCTAAGAGACTTCGTACCATGTTTTACTTAGCTGTGCAACTGAGAGAGTACTGTGATTAACTTGCCTGTGCAGCTCACTTAGAATTTATCTTGTTACATTGACTCAAATCTAGAAGGTGCCAACTGTGATGGTACTGTGATTTACCTGCCTGTCCCACACTCTTAGGAATTTCTCTTGTTAGATTGACTCACATCTAGAAAGCCATATTGATTCACATCTTGAAGTAACCACTGAGATGGCACTGTGATTTACTTGCCTAGGCTGCGCAATTAGAATTGCTCTCACTGTTTCGACTCTCAACTAGAAATTGACGTCTGAGTCCACAGGCACCCTTCCCCTCCCGTACCCCTCCTCAACCTGTCTCAACCAGCCTGAATGTTCCTACCACACCCTACACCCTCCTGGTCACGCATGTCCCTCAAGCTCCCACCCCGATGAGTACCACAAAAATCACGTCCCCTCACAAAGTCACTTGCATCCTTTTTAACACCACTCCGTAGCAAGAAACAGACACAGCATCTTTGACCTCCTATCCTCTGACAAAGCCAACCTCATTTTTATCACTGAAACCTGGTTCTCCAACGACATTGCCACTGTAGCACATGAAGCCTTCCCCCCTGGCTGCTCACTCATCACCCACAATAGACCCTCCAGAGGTGGCAGAGTGGCAGTCCTTTTCAACTACCATTTATCCATCTCAATCGTTGAATCGCAGACATGCATTGCCTCCTATGAATGCCTTCATAGCAAAACTCTCACTACCACTGTGTTTCTCCCACAGCTTCCTACTCATCTACAGACCCCCCGAATACGAGAGGCATTTCACCAACGACCTCTGTGATTCAACAGCTACCATATAAGTATACCACCCTTCCTTTACTCTCGTAGGAGACTTCATTAATTGGTTCAATATCCCCAACAACCCTATGACGCATCCCCTGGTTGACAGTTTATATGTGCTGAACCTCTCCGTCATTCCACTGGTCCAACCCACTCAGGTAGGCACACCCTTAATGCAATTTTCAGCTCCCATAATCTGGTTTATATATCCTGCCCCAAACCAGCCATCTGGACCCACCACTATGCCATCCCTTTCTCTATCCACATTCCTGCCCATCCTCCTACTGCTCCCCATGCCCCCGGGACCGCAAATGCTCGAACAAAGTCAAGATCCTTCCCGACCTAGCTGACGCCCTGCTTCTTCGTCCCCCTGCTTCTTCGCTCCCCCCATAGACCCTTAACCATCGACTCCTTCAACTCCTGTCTTAAAGACTCACTAATTCCTCTTACCCCCTCACGCCCACTTCCACACATAATGGGCCGTCCCCAAAATGGTTCACTCCCCTCTAGAGGAATGGCAAAAACAAAATAACTCTCTTGAACGCATATGGCGAGCATCCAAAACTGATCTCAGCAGATCCATGTTTGCCCTGCACCACCGTAACTATAAAGCAGAAATCTGAAAGGCAAAAAAAGCCTATTACAATAACCAAATTCTCAACTGTGGCAACCACAGCAAAGAACTCACATGATCTTATCAGAATTTGTCACAACCACTTGCACATCTACCCAATCCACCCCCACACAATCACTCAGCGACTCCCTCTCCCCACACTTCTACAACACCGAAATTAACAGGACGACATCCCTTAACACCAAACTGCCTTTCCTCTCCCTCCTCCCATCACAGAGCCCTCCTGATCCCACTGCCTCGACGCCCAATTTCCCTATGTTTGACTCCTTCAAACCCATCTCCAGAGATGAGTTCCTTGACCTATTGGCTGCCCTATGGACTCAGACGTAACCCTCTCCCGTCAGATCAACAACATGTCAAAATGGTGTCACTACCACCTCAAACTTCTCAGACACATTTTCCCTACCTCACCTCTCCTACCCGAATAGATTTGCCGCAGTTATGTCTATTGTGACATTTAGACTGGACTATGCCAACTCCCTATTTCTAGGAGCTCCGGCATACCAACTGAAGAAACTCCAAAGAGCCCAAAGCGCTGCTGCAAAATTGCTCCTGACCCTGGGTCAAAGAGACCACATGTCACCAGGTCTCTGAACTCTCCACTGGCTCCCAGTCGGACGAAGGGCCACTTTCAAGACCCTATGCATCACTCGCTGTGCAGTGCACAAGACCGGCCCATTGTAAGTACAAGAAAAGATAAAACCATACCGCACTTCTCGCAACCTAAGATCAAGCACTGCCCTCCTTCTAGTAATTCCACCCTCTAACTCGGTCCGGATCGGAGGATCCGCCTTCTCAACCTTGGCCCCAACTCTGTGGAACTCGCACTCCTCACATATTCGACACTCCCAAGACTATATGACGTTCCGAAAAGCTCTAGAAATGTGTCTCTTTCCGTAATGCTGATCTCAACCATCTGAAGCAATTGAACCTTGCAACCTGATGACTAATACTCAATGAGAACCTGAGCAATGACGCCACTGAAGACGCTTATTAACTCACTATTAAGTAATCGCAAGCTTGTAATCCGGAATAGCGAACTCCTTAGATCATAACTCCACCCAAACACTCAACTGCCATATTACTATGCTTACTCTCTACTCTACACCATCACACGATTAGAGTGCAGCTACACCCCTCGACAATTTTGGCCTAGCTGCTCACATACGAACAGCACCCCATGAACACCTCATCATTCTAATAAAATGGAGCTACATCCCATGACAAATTGGCCTAGCTGCACACATAAGCGTCCTACTCAGGCCTAACACAGCCAGAACCCAGTCTTAGTGTCCACCCTCCAGACTGCACACATTCGACTAATATCAATACCATCACACCTAATGCTAGTATGCAGCTAACATATGGCATGTGCATCAGCTTCACACATAATTGGTGCACCCAAGCACCCTATGACACCTTACTCTGTCAACTGACCTGGGCTACGGTCCCCCAGGGCATTCAACCTACCAGCGCTTTGAGGTCATACCAATGATTTATATATAAATGCCAAATAACATAACATGAGTGCCATCCTCTTCCTGAGGCCTAACCCATAGTCACTGACTCTCACTGGCTCTAGGGACGGAGCACTCTCCAACCCTTCCTTGATCAGGGCCAAAGGGCCTCTGACCGGATGACCAAAGAGAAGTTCAAAGGGGCTGAACCCAACCCTAGCTGAACCCAATCCTATAAGCAAAGAGAAGGCATGGCAGTAGAGGTCCCTCTTTCTTCGAAGAGGTTCCTCTAAAGCACCTATCATGCTCTTCATAGTTCTGTTAAACCTCTCCAACAATCCACTGGTGTGAGGATGGTAGGCTGTTGAGAAGTTGTAGGTCACTCCACCATTTTTCCACACAGCCTGCATGAAGTGGGACATAAAATGTGATCCCCTGTCAGAGATGGCCTCCTTAGGAAAACGTAGCCTTGTAAAGATACCAAGGAGGGACTTACCCACTGCCTGATCAGTAACAATTCTTATAGGTATGGCTTCAGGATACCTGGTAGCATGGTCTACAACAACCAATTTAAATTGGTTGCCTGAAGAAGTTGGAGGGTCTAGGGAACCGAAAATGTCAATACCCACCCTCTCAAAAGGGAATCCCACCACAGGGAGGGACATTAAAGGTGCCAGATTATTGGGCCCACCCTTGCCAGAAGTCTGACAAGTGTGGAAGCTCTTACATCATTTCTCTACATCTGCCCCCATCTTGGGCCAGTAGAAGTACAGAGATATCCTCTCCTTGGTCCTCTTGAAACTCAAGTGGCCAGCCAAAAGAATCTCATGTGCTAACTGTAAGAACCTCTGTCTCACCTCCTGATGCACTACCAGTCTTCTGTAGTCCCCTGGAGTAGACTTAGGTGGTTCACTGTAGAGCAGGCCATCCTCCCAGTAAAGCCTATGCTTCCCTGGCTCTTGCCCTTTCAGGTGGGAAGCTGGCTGCTGGCGCAGGCCTTCTAGAGAGGGACACTCTCTTTATCCTCTGCTGAATCGTGCCCTAGAGGGTCCTCCTTCTGCAAGTAAAAATGCAGCTTAGGATTGTCTCTAGGATCCAGATCTCCAATGCAGGGAAGGTTCTCTTCCAGCTCTGTGTCACCAGTAGCTGTCTCTTCAGAGTTTGGTTGGTCCTCCCACTCCGCCTCAGCTGGGGAAGGGGTCATTGGGGTGACCTGGGACTGTTCTCTGGGGGATGTCCTTGTCCTCTGAACAGGTTTAGGTTTAAGAACTTTGTTTCTCCCAAAGACCTTGGATTTCTCCTTTGTCTCTTTCTTTTTCCTGGAAATAGAAGGGTGGCCTTCATGTGGACTGGAGGTATTGGAAATCTCCTCAACCTCAAATTGAGAGTCTCCCATGGTTGCTTCTCTGGCCAATCTTGTTTACTCCTGCTCCCTTTGCTGGGAGGCCTGGGGGTACTAGATACAACTCCAAAAGTTTTCAAATAATTTCCCAACAGGACTCTCCCTGGCACTTCCTTCTGTACACTAACAGCAATTCTAACAGTCATATTATGGCACTGGATGAGAATAGGAACCATTTGGATAGGGCCTCCTGCAAGTTTAATGGGACCTTTGGGTGTCTAAGCTACATCCTCAGGTTTGAAAAAACATTAATCTACTACTGTAATACTTGCCCCAGTGTCTCTGATGCCAGGGGTCTCCTGACCATTTACAAGAACACTGTCCTTATAATATTCTTTTGTGTTATCTGATATGAAGTTGTACACATCCACATTCTGTTGTTCCCAAATACCCAGGGACAATAGTAACAAGATGTATTACTGGTAACATATCTATTTACATTGCCACCTCCATAGCCTCTTCCTCTTCCACAAGCGCATCTAGTACCTTTTTCAGGTGCCAGTACGCCACCTCCTACATTCACAGACACTGCGCTCCGCTTACTGCCATTTGCTACTGCTGTTGTACATTTTGCACCTGCCATGATATCACTTTGCCCCCATTGGCTTCATTTTTTGTTCTTGACATGATACACAATGATTTGCTACCGCAAAGAATTCTCAGAGGGGCTTTACCTGCGACCCAGCACAAACCAGCCATACCGCTTTAGACAACAGCCCTTTTTCAAATGTACCTGGAAATGCTTCTCTACCATCTCCGCTGGCTTAGTTAACCTGAAACATGCCTTAAGACATCCTTCAAGTTGTTTGGCAACTTATCTTTCATCTGGCTACAGTTCTAAATGTTGCCACAATCAATTTTATAGACACATACCACAGCAATATGTTGAACCATTGTATCTAATGTTCCTTCTTAGATTGTTGTGCGTTTTTTCGAACTTAGGATGTAACTTGTTTGTTTTCTGTATGTTTTGTAATTTTCACTCTCCCAGTCTCTTTGAGCTTTCTGCAAACCAATTTAAAAAGACTTGCAACTCTGCTAGTTTAATCAAGCAAACCTTGGACACAGGTGAAAAATATTAATTATTTCGAACATTCCATCTTTGTGAAATGGTTGCAGTCTGTCTACCTTCATTAATATATTCAATTTTTCGAGATACCTGCCTACTCATGGTCAGTAGCTTATAAACATATAAAATGTTGCTGTACGCGTCTATTGGTTCTGTTTCTTTAGATTTGATTATTCCCATTTGATCTCATTTTAATATTTTCCAAACCTAGTGCTATGACATTTGTTCTATTAAGGAAGTATCTTGGCTTACATCCTCTATCCCCTTCTTCTCGCGGCACCGCCCTCAGTCCAAAACTATTGTTTCTTCCTCCATTCATTACTAATTTTTTCCTTTTTCATTTTACATTTCCATTTATTATTCATTAAATCTTTTCAGTGTTGTTTAGTCCCCCATTTTATTAGTTCATATCACGTACTACCCTTGCTGCCTTATGATTAAATAATCACGGCTTTTGCGCAGCATGAGAAGAATGGCCAACCCTCACTGGCAGCTCTCCTCCAAAACTCCTTCAGAAGTTTTGATTAGGCCTCTAACCCATTCTTTTTACACAAAGAGGTTCAAAGGGAAGTGTTCTGCTCCTCTCATTACCACCTTAACTCTCAGTATGGTGAATCCAAAGTGTGACAGCACCAAATGCTGAAATGTGCAGCTCATCACCAAATAATGCAACAGAGAAACAGGCAGCAAAGGCTGAAACAGGTTTTATTCCATACAGCTGTGCAGAAATGGGATGAAAACCAGCATTGTACCTCTGTCATGAAACTAAGACGTGAGCCCAAAGGGTTTTTATGCAGTTTTACCTGGTGAACCTCTCTCAGAGAAAGTCAGTATTATACATTTAGTCCATTATATTAACAATGGACTACCTTATAGCAAATCCTGGGCGGCATGGCTTAAGGGGACCATCTGAGCATAATGTAATACTGCTTAGCCCACCAACATGACTTGATCCACCTCCTTGTCAGGAGTTTTCCATCGCACCTAATGCCATAAAAACAGCAAGCTCAGCAGTCACATGATCTTATGGCCACCCATGCACTTCCTAACCAATGAGCATTTAGTCTGCACCACCACCCCTTGGAATGGCTGCGGTTTCTATGTCATGGCTACAACAATGGCGGTCATTCTGCACTGGCAGAGGCTCATGTACGTCCACAGACCTATTAGTAAAGTTCCACCAGTTTCCCTAATAGCTACATATGAAAGGATGAACTAATTCATCTTTTTGCTGAAGCATGTCAAACTCAACATGCTGAATGGATACCATCAACTAAGACTTAACAAGGGCTCAGACATTCACAGCATTCTTCACTCCATATGAGACCTATTAATTTACCCACATTTGTTTGCTGTATCCTCAGCTGCTTCAGTGTTTTCAAAGAATGATGGACTCCATATTGCACACTGTGAGGAGTCAGGAATGAAACCCAGACACAAAATAGTCATGATTTTGGTTAAAGACTTTTATTGAAAATAAAACACATTTGGGAAAATGCCTCTCTGACCCTGCTCTAACAAGAACATCCCTACCTGAACCAGAAAACGAATGATTATTCAGCATTAGAAGGTTTAACATGTAAACTCTCCTGTGTCCAAAGTTCTATTCTGACCCTTATACTAAAATCAAATTCTAAGGTGAAACAGTAAATGTCTTTAACCCTGGAAGGTTTGGGAAAGTGTTCACAAAAAAGAAGAACTATCTTTCAACCTAGAGATTCTTCAAGGATATGGGCCCTTCCACTGTATTCTTCTTGATCCTCTAGAGATTAATTTGCAACAGTTCCTTGTGCATTTCTTGGGTCACAACAAATATATCAAGTTCACATTCAACAGTTCCTTATGCCTTTCTTGGCCCACAACAATGTTGATGTAAAAACCTTATCTTGGCTTTGTAATTGTATCTCTCTTGAACACCTGGTTCAAACAATCCTTTCCTGGTCCTGAAGTTCCTTCTCATAACCTCTTTGTTAGACAACAGAGTTCTTTACTCATATTAAACAACACACTTCTCATTGCCAGGTTTATTCCCCTACCTGGACTTCTTAGGTTCACATTCTTTTGATGATTGCCTGGTGTACTGTCCTGCTAGGAGTTCTTAGGTTCACACTATTGTGTTGGTTGCCAAGCGTACTCTTCTGTCGGGACATTTTAGGTTCACATGGGCTTCCTGCCCTTTTCCATACTTGCACACACACTGTGTTTACAAATATATCTTCCGGATATATGTTCAATTTTTGGGTCTTCCTTTGTTCGCACTAGTTGCATTTATCTTCTTTTAGCAGCTTAATTTGCAATCTGTTTCCCCTTCTAATATTAAATACATTCTCTCTTCCTCTCTCATTTGTTTGTGGTTTATTCTCTTGCTTTCGGCATACCTACCGACATGCCCCTTGGTCCCAATGGTCTCTGGGAAGGCTCACCAGCATTTGTTGGCATTGTCGTATGTTTCCTCAGTCAACCAGCAAAGTGCATTCACCCGCTTCTGTCTTGTGACTGCCGCTCCCTGGTTTCTTCGGTTCTCGCAGCATCCACTTCCAGCATCTGTTTCGCTCTGGGTACTGGTAAGGAAATCACTGCTCTTGATCACCTGTGAATGCCCAGGAGTCCCTCGCTAACTCTTGGTGTTCTTGCAGTGTTTCTTCTTTGCTCTGCAGTCTTATCCTTCTTCTCTGGTGAGCCTCCTGGCTCCACTTCACCAGTACTCAACCAACAATCTCCTCAGCCTCATGGAGAGACGCTGTTCTCTCCCACCAGTACCAGACATCGATGTTCTGCTTCACTTGCCTTTTAAACTTCCCAGGCAGAGGTGGATATGAGTAAACACTAGAATGCTCACTGTACTGGGGCTTTTTCTCATTCTGCCTGTCTTTATTCTTCTTCTTCTTTGTCCTAGTACTCTGTTCATTCTAAAACAACAAGTCTGGGTTTTGGAATTGGTTTGGAAGTCTTGAATAGACATTTTCAGTAGTCTTAAATGGAAAACGATTCTTGGCTAAATTGCAGATGGAAATGTAGAGAGTGATTTCCCTATTCTTCATGGGAGAAAGAGTGGGCGTATAACAATAGGCCTTGAGGGTATTAGATATGGGAGGGCTATTTTCATAACAAAATGGGGGGTACCATGTCTCACCCGATGAAGCCATGACATCTCCCGGGAGATTGTCTGCCCCCATATGATCCTCCCTCATATACCCGCCCCCAGGGTCAGGATCAGGTAGCGTCTGCCGTCCCCTGGCAACATGGGAGGAGGTCACTGCGGGAACTCAGTGATGATTCCATCAGGTTCATGACAACATAGAATGAAATGTGTCATACTTCCCCCTAGGATGACCTCTTGATAGATGGCGAAGTCATAGATACAAACGGCCGCACATTGGAAAATGTGTTGCACAAACTTGAAAAAGCAAAGATCAGAGGGAAGTATGGAAAGTGTGTTCTAGGCAGATGTGGTCAAATAAGTATGATAGGCAATTACTTCACAAGGCATTAATTCAAGTTAAACCTACTTAAGGCCTTTTCATATGTACCAGTCCCAAGTAGCAGGGATGAGATCAGATCATACTTAGGACTTGCTGAATACTCTGCAAAGTGTATCTCCTTGTTTTCCAAAAAAACTTTCCACATAAGAACAATACTCAATTAAGGTATTGAGTATTAGTGGATGATCTTGCAGCAAGATGAATTTGAGAGGGTCAAAAAAATGATTCTTGAAGCTTCTTGCATAAAATCATTTAATCCCAAATAGAATACTTATACCATCATTGAGGCCAGTGTATATTGCCTGGGAACCATGCCGACATGTGGGCACCGGAACCAAGAGAACAACAGAGCATTTCTTCAAAGGCCCTAACCCAGGCTGAAAAAAATTACCTCAAAATACAAAAATAGATACCCTCCTGTTTATAAGCAGCTGAGTACTTTTGTGCTTATATATGGGGTACAACGTTATTTTTAGTGACAGTTCTCAAGCCCCTGGTCTGTTTCCTGGCCCACTTGGTATGAAGACTGCTACACCAATGCTGGCTTGGCTGGCAGCAAAACCTAACTTTCAGAATACTCCATATACCAGGATGGAAAACCTGCAAGAAGATTACATGTCAAGAATGCCCTGAAAGGCAAAATGAGAATGCACTGGGCTTTCAGTGGGGGACGTGTTCAGAGAAGGAACTCACACCCTGAGCAAGCAACATTGGATTGAAGAAATAAGACACAGCCACACCGTAATTAGAAAGATTAATTAAAAGTGTGTGGGGGGGGGGTAGTTTAGAAATCCATTCTGTAAGCCCTATGCCCTTATTGGAGTATTTATCTAGGGCTATTTCCAGAAGAAATACTGTTCAGTGGTGATATGGCTGTACCACCTCAAGGAATCCATCAAACCATAATCATACGGGATCCTCTCTGAACCCATAACCAACTGACTCATAGGTGGAGTAGCTCTGATCTTTCCGGAGTGGGTGCCTGCTTCTGTCATTTCTATGCAGGCCTACTCCTCCTTTGAATGCCTGGTCTGCATGCTCTCTATCTCTCCTGGCCTCTCTCTGAATGTGGCTACCATCTACAGGACACCTGGCTAGGTTGCCCTCTTACTCTTAGACTGGGGTGACCTCTCCCCATCCCTCCTGGTCTCTGCCTCTCCCCCCCTACTCATCAGAGACCTCAACATCCACCTGGATGCTTCAAATCCCTCCTCTGAGCTCTTCTGCAACCTCTGTGATACACTCTCTCTTTCCATTCTCCCCTGTGGTCTGACACACTCTTCCGGACATACCTTGGAGGTTCTCATCTCCTCAGACATCTTCTTCTCTAACCCTCCCACCACTCCTCTCTCTTGGACTGTTCACTTTCTGCTTTCCTCTCACCTGAAACTCTCCGTCCCCCAGGCTAAGCCTACCCCAGTACTGCCAGCTACCTTCTCGGTCATTCGGCCCATGAAGCGTGTGTCAGTGGGTACCTTTACTGATTCTTTCTCTGCTCCTCCTATGCCTGCGGCTGACTTACACTCTGACACAGCCCTCCCTAACCTGCATCTTTCTATCTCCAACACTCTGGACATCCTCGCCCCTGTCATGAGAATCTGTCTGAAGCCTACCTCCAAGTGCAACTCTTGGTATGACTCTGAGCTCAGCGCCCAGAAGCGCAAGTGCAGGGTGGCTCAGAGGAAGTGGAGGGCTTCTGCCGCATGCTCTGACAAACTCACCTGCCGCCTGCTCCAAAGGCAATACAGACTCTCTGTCCTGTCCAAGAAGTGAGTCCACGTCCAACCCTGCGTCTCCGCGGCCTCAAACAACACGGCCAAACTCTTTAAAATCTGCAAGGAGCTGGCCAATCCTTCTACAGTCTCCACCTCTAATATTCCCTTCCAGGCCGTCTGTATAAATCTGGCTTCTCATTTCACCACTAAAACTCAGGACATCCCGTACCTCTGCCTCTGTCTCTCTCAGCCCCCCTCTGACCACCACCCCCTCTCCTCCCCCTTTCTCCTCGTTCTTTACGACAACACCTGACAAAGTTTCTAGAAAAGTCAGATCTATGAAAGTGTCATCCAAACAGATGCTCCCCTGCTCCTTCATAACCCTCAAAGACCACATTGACACCCTCGCTCCAGCCTTAGCCGATTTCTGCAATTGCTCTTTTGCCACTGGAGCTTTCCCCTCTCTCCTCAAACACTCCCTTGTGCACCCTCTCCTTAAAAAGCCTTCTGCTGATCCTACCTGTCCGGCAAACTATTGCCCGATCTCTATCACTCCTGTCCTGGGCAAACACCTGGAAAGCTGGACATCACCCAGCTTACTCTCCACACTGAATCGTTGGTTGTCTTCATGACCATCAGTCTGGCTTCCTAGCAGCCAGTGGCATGGAAACTGCTCTCCTGAACACCCGTGAAGATCTGCTCACTAATCTCGATTCTAGCCTTCCTTCTCTCCTCATCGTCCGTGGCCTTTCCTCTGCTTTTCACACAGTCAACCATGTCATCCAGATCAATCGACTCTGTGAGAACCTGGGAATCACTGATCTGGCCCTGGCAGGGCTGCCCTCCTTCCTACGACACCGACCCTCCCAGGTCCAACCTGGACCCTTTCTCTCCACCACCTCTCTCTTCACACGTGGTGTTCCCCAGGGCTCTAACCTCTCACCCTGGCTCTTCAATGTCTACTTGGCCCCTTTAGCCCACCTTATCTCAACCTTCTCCTCTACCTTTCAGTGTAATGCAGGTGATACACAGCTTTTCTTAAGGCTCCCCTCAGCCTCCTCTCATCTCTCTCTCATTCCTGACTGTCTCTCCACGATTCAGGTTTGGTGCACCTCCAACGATCTCTGCCTTAATGCCAGTGAGACTGAGATCCTACTCATTGGGACTCCTGCTCCCACTTTCCCTCTCTCACCTGGCCACCCTCCTTGGACCCTCTTCCTTCGCTTTCCTTGGTGTCATCTTCAACTCCACTCTCTCCTTTTCTCCTCACATCACAGAACTTGCCAAGAAGGCTCACTACCAGCTGCACCTCCTGAGGGGTGTCCTTCCTTTTCTCACACTCCTCCAGAAGCTCACTGTCTGCAGAGCCCTGGTCTAGGCTGGACTACTGAAACAGTCTCTTTCTCGCTCTGCTCTCCGACCTCTGCAACTAATCCAGAACAGGACTGCAAGACTTGTCCTTGGCCTGAAGCCCAGGGACTGTATCTCTCCAGCCCTGAAATATCTCCACTGGCTCCCGGTGGCTGCAAGAATCCAGTTCAAGACCATCTGCATTGTCCACAAGGCCTTCTGTGGCCAGGGCCCGCACTACATCCAACTATCTCTTCCTAAACACCTTCCTTCTTTAGCCCTTCGCTCAGCCACCTCCAACTCTTTGAGGGTAAGATGCTTCTCCAGGTAGAGATTGTGGGGTAGATCTCTCTCCTCTGCAGCTGCCTCCCTCAGGAATGGCCTCTCTGCCCCTCTCAAACTTGAACTGGACCACCTGAAGTTCTGAAAGCAGCTCAAGACCTTCCTTTTATCCTCTGCTTTCTCTTTCTCTCTCCCTGGCTGGCCTACCTGTCTGCTGTGCTGACTGGTGGCCAGGCTACCCTCAGAGTCTAACTGGGTACCAGGCGCCTCCACAACCAGTTGGCCCTGCACTGCCTCTGGCCCTTCCATGCGCTTAGGGTCTGTTACTGTAACCCAAAAATCCCCTTCCTCCTTGCACTTACCCAGAGCTGAGCTGCCTAGCTGCACTTAGTCAGAGCAATGCTGCCTTGATTGCACTTCGCCTTTTCCCTCTCCCTTGCACTACCTCTTCTCCCTCCCCCTCTTCTCCCCCCTGCACCTTGCATTATCACGCTTACACAATCTTAATGTCACAAGGCCTTGTATGATTGCTTGTTTTGTCCTCCCTCGGTCTTCTCTAACTTGTCTTGTCGTGCCTAGAAACACTTGTTATAAATGACGTGTCATACCATTTCATAATAGACAGAGAACATAACGGCCAGCTTGGATCTTCGATGATAAAACAGACAGTGAGAGAAACTTGCTGGCAGCCCAAAATAGACCCTGACATTCACAATGCATTAAAGAATTGTCACAAATACCTCAGTAGTGACAAGTGCTTGTACCTCGGGGAAGTGCCCTGCTCAATACTGAAATACCGTCGGTGAATGGGAAAAGATAGGATTGCACTTTATTGGCTCATTGGAAGCAATGGGTGCGAACAGAAATATTTAATTGTCATTGTGGCTATCTGTGGAAATAGGTAGAACTACATTTCATCGGTAACATTACCACAAAAGAAACGCTATCGGAACGCTTAGGACAGTATTCATACCGGAAGGATTGCCCAAGGAAATGGAGAAAGATAATGGGGGGTAATTGACATCCGCTGAGATGGAGGGGTTCATGACCCATACAAACGCAAAGCTGAAAAAAGTTACATTATACCAGCCATAGGCTAAAGACCAGGTTGTGCAGACAAATCCCTTCACAAAGGGCAGCGTCCAATTAGCATTGTCGTCCATCTTGGACACACCTGACATGGCCCTATGAGCTATGGCCGCAATTAGCCTAAGCCCATATGGTGTGACAGGTGTATCCCCATTTCAGCTAATGAGAGGCTGTAGAGCTGTCCCCACTTTTGTTCCTGCATTGTTGTCAAATGTTAGGGTGTACAGAACAATGGATATGGAAGACCTGTTATGGAGAATGAAGGAAGCCAAAAACAAGGAAAAGTATGCTGTGAGGAGAGCTCTGAAAAGAATTGAAGTAAGAGGAAACCTAGTAAAGATCAAAAATGACCTATAAAGACCTTCTTATAGCATACAAATTCAGTACCCTGGTAAATATAATGCACAAAGGTGCCAACAATGTTTGAAGTGAAGATGGCTGCAAGTAGAGTATGGATCAGGTGGCAGTATTTTCAAGTGCTGATGTGAGGACATCTGCTTCCTAGAGAGCAGAAGACTCAACAAAAGGGGGCATGACTGCGACAAGCGGAAGGTGTTACAGCCCCTTCAGAGACAGAAAAAAAAGAGAAAAAGGCACACCAACTGGTGAAGTTATTTCAGGGAGTCAGGTCTGACTGATGTCAAAAGCAATCTCAAACAAGAGATATCCAAGGAAGAAACTCTGCAGAGCAGCAGCAGAAAAGGACCCAAACTGGAAGATCTCTCCGCAGCCTGAAACGTTTAAGGATTTGTGGTGGACTGACCCCCTCTTCCTTCTCAGAGGAAAAGAGTATGTGAGAGAGCTGGTCCTGCAATTTGAGCCGCAATATTCACGGATTATCGATACAACGGTGAAAGCAGCACAATTGGAGAAGTACAATATGATGATAAAAGTATTCCCTCAACAGATAACAGATTTGTAATTAAAAGCAGAATAGAATACATCTGTACCAGCAAATCATAGAAATAAAAAATAAAATAAGCATGCCGGCTTAATAAAAGTTCAAAATTCATATAAATACAATAGTCGAATTTCCAAGTATTTCCTCCCTATTACCTAAGAGTATTATCTTGAGTTAGCAGCAAAATATCATAAAAATGAAATGAGCACAAAGTCTTAAAACATTCAAATACATATGTCAAGTGTTCCTGGTTTATTCCTCCATACCGCCTAAGCTAAAGTACAACATTAGTTTAGCAGCAACATTGGTTAAAAACTGCCAAAGAATAGAACAGCCTTTCTCCAAAAATCTCAAAATTAATTCTAGGCCGGCCAGGTCAAATATTGTTTTAGCAATGTTCATAGCGCCACTGGTGCACCGGACGCTATTTGTGTTTAGTCGCGGCCTAAGGAGATGCCTTCTAGAGAGTCCATACAATGGGAAAATAAACATACATCTTCCTATCATTGCTCATAGAATTGGCAATTCCCATGTAAAATGCCCAATCTGATTTTTGTCAAAAGGTTTTTATGTTCCTCTAGCATGAAATATCCTAGTAGGACTCCAGACCTAGAGTCAATTTAATTGCCAGATATTCTGAAGACAGGTTTTAGTGGCACAGACATGCGTATCTGCTTTAGGTACCATTCATCATATGCGCTACAAACTACAGACGTATAGTTCAAGCTACACATGCAGGGATTATTCTAGAGTCTAGTCTGCCCGACAATAGTAATCATTATTTTGCTATACTTAAGTCATGGATGTATTTTTACATTGTGTACTATTAGTGCATGGCGTAGAGCTTCGCGATAGAGGCTCATAGCTGGAACATTCCATACCCTTAGCAGTATGATAGAGGCTCATGTTTGTCTACATGGGCTATGCCCTATGTGCCTAGGTCTAGGTAATCGGAATCATCGGCGTACTACGCAGGAGTCACAGTACATTTTTCAAAATGTTGTTTTTTCCCTTTCTAGCGATATTATATTTGGGTGCCCCCAAAGATCGCCACCATACACTGCTGCATAGATTGCTTGCATCGTATGCACTTTGCCCTCATGAGAAAGTGTACGACCACCATAATGCTTGCAGAAGTTAGCCACAGCCATACTTCTTGCTAATGTTAATGTGCTTTTAGCAATTTGTTCTGTCCATTTTAGTGATTTGCACAAGTGTATACCCAGATAGTCATAACTATGGACCACCCCAGTAACAATATTGATGATGGTGTGCCCCAATGCATGAGGGCTACAGGCTTGTTATAAGTAAATAAGTAAACAAAAAAAAAAATAGTAAGTTTGGTACAATCTGGGAAGCTTGTTTAAGGTCTTAATGGTGTTGATGGACAGCCTTTCTTTCTGGTAGATGTCAGAAAACATGATTAGCTTGCAAGTACAGCCATACCATTGTAACCACCACTATTATGTTCGTCTGCCAAGCAATAAATAAAGTTTACCAAAGAAAAGCTGATTAGCTGACTCTGAAGGCCAGTAGGCATCCTAGAGATTAAAATTGCACCATCAGCAAATAGTTGTTCCCCCAATGTTGTTTATATATAATGAAAACAACTGGGTGAGCATTCCACGCTGTCTTACTCCTCTTCTGATGGTGAGTGGTTTAGTACACTGGACTGATGGGCCCCGGCAGACAATGGCAAAATTGTTGGAATACAATGAATATATGGCAGCGTGGGACAGCTACATCATCTAATACGGTCAACTACTGGTCTCTTGAGACAGAATTTAAAGGTGTTTGGAGATCAATAAACGCCACAAACAAAGGGACCCTCTGCGATGATACATATTTTTGAAGGAGCATTATTGATCTAAATACTTGATCTATGGTAGATAAAGACTTTTTGAAGTCTGCTTGCACTGGAGACAGAATGTTCTTAGTCTCAGACCATTCTTCCAACCTCCTTAATATCACTTTAACATATAATTTTGAGAGGGAATCGAAGAGCGATATGGGCTGGTAATTTGATGTTTCAAATATTTTCTGTTGGGTGAAGGTTATCTATATACTCCAGAGAGTGCCAGTGCACTACCTCCTATGCTTGTCCTTACAGGTCGTCTCACAGAGTTGGTGCCTCGATTTCCCCATTGACCCCCACCTCCCCATCATTTACCTCTGCAAATTATGTTGGATTGAAGGATTGACGGTAACTCATTCACAGAGAATGTGCCTGCTTCATTGAGAGGAAGGTTTTGGTATGCCCTTCATTTTGTGTTACTGAAAAAGGACATGGGCCTGCATCCCATCAAACATCTGCAGCTGCTGAATTTGTATTTTCACAAGCATAGATTGAAGTTGGTCTCATTGGCCCATTCCTCCAAGCCTTCATATTTTGACTGGCTTCTATTATTGGACCTTATTGCGCAAAAGCAAAAGTGAAGGCTCAAGTGTTGGCATTGCAGTTCTGAAGTGTTACTCTGTCTCTGCCTGCAAGGAGCCTGTGTGCATCATCGTTTGCTTTGGCCTGGGAGCTCAGCGCTCGGCTTCCTCTACTGACTGCCACTGGCTTCAAAACACCATTTCTAGCGCAAATGTGTGCGCATGGGCAAAAGTGAAGGCTCAAGTGTTGGCATTGCAGTTCTGAAGTGTTACTCTGTCTCTGCCTGCAAGGAGCCTGTGTGTATCATCGTTTGCTTTGGCCTGCGATCTCAGCGCTCGGCTTCCTCTACTGACTGCCACTGGCTTCAAAACACCATTTCCAGCGCAAATGTGTGCACAAGGGCAAAAGTGAAGGCTCAAGTGTTGGCATTGCAGTTCTGCAGTTTTTCTCTGTCTCTGCCTGCCAGGAGCCAGTGTACATCATCGTTTGCTCTGGCCTGGGAGCCCAGCCCTCAGCTACCTCTACTGACTGCCACTGGCTTCGAAACACTGAAAACGCGCGCGTGAAGGCAACAGCGAATGCTCAAGTTTTGCCATTGCAATTCTGCAGTTCTGTGGGTCCACCTTGAGTACTAAACCCTTCTGTCTTTACCATCTATTGCTCCAATATGATCTAAAGTCTGCCCACTCTCGTCCTCTTGAATTCATAATCATGCCATACTTGAAACTCCAGTCTTATGGACTCGGCAGTTCTGCACAAGGAAAGGGTAAGCGCCATAGAAACCAAGCTACGGGCAAGTGTGATCAGGGTGGTCCTCCCCACCCAAAAAAAGATAAAAGGGACTGCTTGGGTGCACAGGCATCCACCCAGTCCAGGATAACCACGTTTCTGGAGCCCACATGTATTGAACTAAATGCAGGCTTTGTGGAAAATGCTTGTCCTGTGAATAAGGAGACTGTATGCAACCAAGAACCTTTGCTAACCACAACAAATCTATCACCTGGTTTGTCTAGCATTGACAACAATGGCTCGCTTCTGAATCACTGCTTAAATCTGCGACACAACTTTTTGGGCCCAGTAAATGGCGACTATAACAACGTGATTGGCTCTCCCCTTTCAGCCACACCAGACTTGGAAGATCTTCTTTCCTCAACCAATTTCTCCTCAAGCAATAGCGAAATGGAGGCGGATGTTATCCTTTATAATCCTGAGCATCAGGGGAAATCTACCCCGTTAAAAGGAATGCTCTATGGCAAAAATTAACAACTGGGACTCTACAATTGATGTTCTGCTGCAGCTGTGCTCAAGCATTGCTGAAAAGCAACAAGTCCTAAAGTCCTTGGTGGGGAAAGTAATTGATGAATTCTTGGGGGTCTTTACCACTACTAAAGATGGTCAAATTTGGCAGCCGGGGCAGCAAGAAATAAGCCCACAGGGAAACCTGTAAAGTTTCATTGTACTAAAGAAGATCATATAGTAACATGCACATGGGAAATTGCTTCTCCTGATCTAGGGGTTTTGGATCCATGCTGCCCTCTAAGTGCAAATTCTGTGATTATAAACCTTAGTGCACTCAACTCAGTAGAAACGACAGAGGAATGTGCATTTCTTTTAGGGTATCAGCTGAATCTGAAGCTCAGGCACTAATGTCTGCGCACTGAGCAATCCATGCTAACTTCACCTCCATCTCCTGGAATCGATCAGACTTTTGGAAGCCAAAAATAAATCTGGGAAAAGTAGTCTGACGAATAGCAAACAAAAGAGGGCTTGAAAGAAGGACTGGCTACCTAACAATTCTAAAACCACTTCATCCTGCTCTGCACCTACAATGACGGCGCCTTATATGATGATTAATGAGACTGCAGATGGTGAAGTAAGGAGGGTCCTGTTACAGAGCCCGATGGAAAAAGGGTGCTATCGAAAGCCAATACTGCAGCACTTGTTTCAGCTTCCACCACCCGTGGGAGACCCGGCGAAACCATATCTCAGTTGGTCACTATATCCAATGCACAGTCTAATAAACCATCAATGCCATGTGACCTTACTTCTGTCGAGCAGGGAGGAGAAATAATAGCAGTAGATCAGGAAATTCCTATGGAAGCTTCATATAACTGTATTGGACTCATTATAATACATTGTGTTCCAACACCCCACATTCTACTGATCCCTTATGGTATGCGGTCGTAAGCCACATTAAGCTTGTTGAAGTCTCTCCATCTCCCAGAAGTACCTTCTTAAATAGAAAATGGCTATTGGAACGTTGGCATATGATTCCCGACCTTTGTACAATAACTTCTAAAGATATTGATTCACTAGAACTGCCACGTATAACAAGCGTTTTGAACTGGGTGACTGCCTCCTTCTTCTCACCTACTGTAATAGAACAACACATCTGTAAGCATGTACAAGCCCTTGCTGCCTTAGGATTTGAGCTAACTGTCTTTTGCCCAACGGTTCGGAACAATCACCCACAGAGACAAGGGGTATTGTGTGCATATGACTGCCAGCTTGAAGAACGTGAGAGTGAAGGCTATAGGGTAAACGCCCTGAGGATGGAAGGTTACTGATCATATATATGTGCTTAGTCTCTGCTGAACCCCTTTCCTACAAGACAAAGCAACATTTAAAGTGGTGTCTTGGAACACAGGAGGGTTCAACACATTCCTTCAGAAGCTGAGTGGTTTACTTCGTCTGACTGTGGCTGAGGTTTTTACTTTGCAGGAAACCTGGTTGACTTCTCCTTTTGACCTGGATAGCTACAGTGCGGTTTATAGCCTGGCTGCCCCGGTTCGGAAGGGACACCCCAAAGGCTGCCTTTGTATTGGAACGAAGGCTGGAAATGATTTAGTTGAACTTTGTGATAGATCGATTTATAATAACCTTTTAGGTGTTAGCTTGTGCAATACCTTGCTGGGGCCTGACTTATTGCTTGTGCTAATTTTGTATGTATGACCCCCGGGTGATGATGTTATTAGGAACCTCATGATCGCAGTTACAGAGTGTAAAGACTGGACGGTGGTATCTGTACTCCTGCCCTTTATATGGCAGAGTAGAAGCACAGAGCACCCCATCCAGTATTCTCTATATGATAGAATGAACAAGCAACGAAGGATTAAGCTCTCAGGAGGTGATGCAGGCTGGTTCTTAAGTACAGTGTATTCCCCAAGCCCCCCCACAAAGGAATGTCCACACACTGTTATGTCCTAACACAGTTCTTTATATATAAATAAGGTTCAAGATATATACATCAATTAATAACACACTTTGGGCCTCATCACGAGTTGGGCTGTATTCCTGGCTGTAATACCGCCGACTGTAATAGCCCTAGCACCGACTGGCCTGGTGGTATTACAACCGGATCACGGGTTCGGCCTTAACGGTAAATCCCCATTCCTGTTTTGGTACATTAGATCCAATGGGGAATTTTCAGTGCTAATACTGCGGGCTAATGCAGCCAGCTGTAATACCGCCGAAAACAGGGATTTTCACCTCCAGAAAAAAGCTGGAGGTAAAACAGCCGATTTAGCACCCAACTTGTGATAAGGCCAGCCCTTAAATGCGACGGTAACACTGTTAGTACCGCATTTAAGGGCTACAGCCCAACTCGTGGTGATGCCCTTTATACTCTGGCAATTCTAATATGGCAAAGATGTACAATGTCTATGTGGTACCACACTTAGCCAGTGACTCCTTTAAAATGCATCAACTGCTGACAGTTATAATGGCATATAAATCTTACAGTACTGAGTAGCAACCTGTAATAAAGAGTATTAACAAGCCCAGTCCATTAATGTTTAAAGAGTCTTGTTTCCTGGTTAAAATGTTCACCTACCGATTCCAAGATGGCCGCCGCCTAAGTAGGACGCACAAGAACTCGCTCCATCCTGAAATCGTGGCCAAGTCAATCAGCAACAGGTGAAAGGACCCCCCCCTCGACACATTTAATACAGCGAATGTGTTGGCGGTATCCCCCTTTTCCCATCTTTAATCCTCGACGTGGGATTCAGAAGAACATTTCAGCGGCAGGATTGTGGAGGGTGAGGGACACGCCCTGACTTCTTGTTACAGCAACTGGGGAAGAAACTCCCCATCCCCTGCCTCATATATTCTACTGAACACGTTGGTAGCATCCCCCTAATCTCATCTCTAATCCCCGAAGTGGGAATTACAAACGCTTTTCTGAGGCTGCGGAGCGGAACGAGAGAGACACGCCCAGATTTCTCGCAACAGCTGAAGGCTTTTCAGGAAAGCTAGCGGTCATGACTCCCTCCCTTGGAAACATACTAGCTTCTCGCTGTTGCTGAAGAAAAGATTTGTGCCCAGTCCCAAGAGCAAACAACACGACGTATCAGCAGTAGGGAGCTGGGATGCTGGTGATCGATATCCCTTTTGTGACGGATCATATGGGCATTGAAGGCACACATTATTAAAACAGACCATTGAGCAGGCCTGAACCTACACTATTACATCTATGGGGTAAGCAGCACAGCAGGGGTCCCAGTGGGTCTGTGCCATTATCGCCCGAGGGGGAACAACTTCCCTACACCCAAATGACCAGCATAAGCCAGTTATATGTAATACACCATGCCTCATACTTTATACTTTGCAGGGGGAAGGTCTGAACTCCTAAGCTGAAATACTGCAATTCAATTTGCGCATTAACCTATTTTAACCAGAAGGGACCACAAGTGGGCAGATACACCAGGGACTTATAAGAAACATACAAAATAAGAAAGACTAGCTAAGAGGTGAGATACACTTAATAAAACAGAGAAACAAAGGTTGCTTGGTTTGGCAGCTTATTTTGATCTCTCATGTTGCCAAAAACACACAGATCACTGGGTTTATCTCAATATAGAGTGAGTCAAAGAGAGGTTTATATGTACAGCAAGTGAATAAGCTGATAACTAACTAGGTCTATGTCTGGTGCCAGGAAGAAATCTACACAACCAAGACACATTGACTCCCTGCAAAAGCAACCCAAATCCGTGGATTTGCTTAGGGCAAGCAGTAAAAGCCCATCTGGACCCTCGATGAAACCTACATCACAAGAAACACCTGAGATAGGTCTGGGGACAACAGATATGGCGGCATCAAAAGTAATCATTATCAAGAGCTTCCAAGAATTTCAAGACAAATTGACCTCTTCTTCTCAGTTGCAATTCTCTACTTTCACTTCAGAAATTAGACATTCACTGGCTGAATTCATCTAAGAATTATCTACACTGGCAGAAAGGGTGGACACTAATGAACGAGCCATATAGGAATTGACAGAAGGGAGTAAACAGACATTGCATTGGAAGATTTATCTCGAATGACACACAACCGAGGACCTAGGGAATCGCCCACATCGTTCTAATATAAGGGTCAAAAACCTTCCAGAATCAGTGTCGGAGGCAGAATTGAAGGAACCAATTACTTGCATTTTTGGAGACCTTATAGCCGAAAGTGATCATGCCCATATCCTCCTGGATAGGGTACACAGAATAGGTCCTAAGAGACTGGAACCTGGCACCCTCGCCAGGGACATACTAGCTGCCTGCACGATATACCCTCAAAAGAAACAAACATTAAAGGAAGCGAGAACTGCCATCTCGATCACACATAATGGGGCAGAGATTCAACTTTGTCAAGATTTACCTAGGTTGACTCTTCAAAAACACAGAGAGATGTACCCCATAGTAAAAACTCTGCAGGCACAGGGCATAAGATATAGGTGGACTTTCCCCTTCGGACTACGCTTCAATCTCGAAGGCAAGCAATGAAGGATCACCCCTGAGAATTAGGCATGGAGCTACTGCACATCAACGAAGATACACAGGCAGGACTCCAAGAAAGGGCACACATTTCCGTGGATCGACAGGAGGCGCTCTCAAACAAAGGGGAATAGTCTTCCTTGGATTGACAAAAGAGAATTCGCAGGGGTCCACGAAAAGAAGTATGGAGAGCCCGACTAAGAGGCCCACTCTACATTTCTGGCACATCATAGGAAGACGCATCTCAGGCTTAATTTTATTTCACTAGAAAATATGACTTGGACAATAAGCATCCAATAAGAAGCACGGAAGGACAACAACATCTTGGTATCTATCTGTTCCGTTTACAGATGGGGAAGTTACAACTCTCCACACACAACCCTGGGACAGTGGGTGTGTCGCAGCTGGGACCGTCACTCTCGGGATACAATAAGTACTGTGTCTCACACCAGGGAATAGTTTTAGGGAAATGTAATAGGATTGAGGGCATGGGGGAAGGTGAAAATGAAATGTTAAGGGAATAGTAGGGCCAAGGGGAGACAAGTTGATAAGGGAGGGTGAACTGCTCATTCAGCTGAAAGATTATTATGTTTGGGAAAAAAATAATCATCTGTACATGCTGATTCTATGCTATAATGTAACAATGAAACACAATTCAAGTGCCTGTCATGGAATGTAAGGGGGCTTAATACCCTGTAGAAGCCTAGGGAAGTAGATTCCTTCTTGAGGCATCACTAACTGGATTTGGTGGCACTTCGAGAAACCCATATCCGAAAGGTAGATAGGGGAAAACTTCAGCTGCGTCAGTACTCGAAAATAATACAAGCAAATGCTGAATGTAAGGTGGCAGGTGTACTTATAGCATTGAAATAAGGATCAGAGCTCCAAATCATTCGCACCAAGACTCATAAAGAGGGTAGATATGTATTTGTAATTTTGAAGTATGGGACTAAGAAACTCACAGTAGCATCATTATGTGCTCCAAACACTGGCCGAGAAGGTTTTCTGAAACATGTCACCGAGCAACTGTAATCTTTTATGGAAGGTTAATTAATGTTAATGAGGGATATAAATTTAGCATGGGATCCAGATTGTGACAGACGTAGGTTACCTAGGTATGCTGCAGCTTCCCCATCGAAGGTCCTGAAAAAAACATTTGTGGATCTTTCTATTGTAGATGTTTGGCTTATCATGAAGGGGGATGAGAAACGATGTATCTTTTACTCGCATGTACATAGGACATTTTCTCGAATAGATTATAAGTGGATCTCCACCTCATTAGTAGGTTTTGTCATGCAAATAGAGGCCCTCACCATTTCCCTCTCTGATCATGCCTCAATTATTGTGGATCTCAATATTGTTAAATTAATATAGGCCAAGTGGTCAAGGGAGAAATGATGCAACAAATAAAAAAATATTTCGATCTGAACCGTGAAGGGGTAACATCGCTGAATACTGTCTGGGATGCATTTAAGGCAATGGGGTAACATCACTGAATACACTAGAATTAGAATTAGAGGAGGAACTAGCTTTAGTATTGAAAACAATGTAAACTGATTTGGGTCCTGCAATTCGGAAAAGTCATAGAACCCAAGTAGGTCTAGAAAAATAGACACCTCTCACGATGGACGACAAACACATTTTGGTGGCCAAAGGCCAATCATCTCATGTACGTAACAATAGAAATACAGGTTTCCGAGTATGACCAATGAACGGCCATTTTGATGTAACAAGGATCGCCATTTTGTTTTCTAACGATTGCTCATTGCTTTCTGTCCAAATTGCTTCGCAGCACATTTCTGCTTACACTGCTCGACTGTTAACATTGTTGTCTGAACGTGAAAGGACAAGGCCGCAAGGCCGCGAGGCTAATAAGAGTTCATTGAAACACAACGTAGGCAGCTCCGGAGCGGCATGCCCGGCTCCCTCCCGAATGTAGCCTTGAAGCAGAGTCGCAGGGCATTTAATCATTTCACAGCTGCCAGCCAGTCTCGTTATATGGTAGAGTATGTTAAAATAAAGCAGCTAAAGGCTTGAATTATGCTCTTCTTATGGCCCCCCTTTTCCAAGCCCTGTAGAGCGTGTCGGCTCCCAGGACACGAACAGCACCTCATAGATAGCAAGGTCTGGAATGTGACTCTTCCCCCATATGTAGCTCGCTTACAAGAACAGAAGCACTGTGTTCTGTTCAACAAAGAAAAGATGTCTCTACACTTGCAAGGTTGCATATTGTTACTAGAATAGATATTTGAAGGTGTCATATTCGTCAGAATTGTCCATCATCAAACCGAGTTCAGAGAAACCCAATAAAGGGGGGTGTTAAACATGCAACAGCTGATTGTATGATATGCATTTTGTATATATGTAACTGATGTACGTAATTCACTCTCTTGCGTCCCTCGAGGTCTAGAGATACACGTCGCTGGGCGTGAGACTGAGTTGGCCAACTGAGACTATTTGCTTTGCAATAAACCCTAGCTTTGGGAATACAACCTCGTGTCTGGCGTATCTATCGTGTGTGGTGACTTGCTTTGTTTCCATAACGCGAGGGACCCCTAGGGGCCCCTTTCAAGATGGCGCCTGAATAGGGACCCTCCCCCACTTGTTCCATCGTGTACATTGTAATTGAGTAAAGGCGGAATATGTCGAGGACGGGACGATCGAGCCGGGTTCAAGAGGTGTTCGGGGCGCCCTGTAGAAGTGATGAGAGATTCCTTTGCAGATCTGCACACATCTGATCCCTGATCGACGTATCTGGCTAGAGAACAAGGAGGCGAGGGTCCCAAAATTAGGCAGAAGCCAAGAAACGCAGACACAACGTCATTGGTTGCGTCAGTATACAGACGAATTGTGTCCTGGAGGACAAATTGATTTATCAGGTGAGTCATACCCCGATTCAAAATAATCCTGATATTGGTTGAGAGTTGACTTTGCAAAATCAAACGCCCTAGGTAAGGTTGATTAACCAAGGGGAGGTTGAAACATGCCTGGGGTATTGTCCACCCTAGCTGGGTTTTTCCGCTGCGATAGACAATCTTTGGAAGATGGCCAAATTGCACCACCTGGGGCAACGCCAGCGTATGAGATGTATGTGAAGTATGGTGTGGGAGCGATAATATTCTGTGAGACTTGGCGTAGGCAAACCAGAAAGCAACAAGACCATCAGTGGCCGATAAATGGTAGTTTTGAGATAGCGAGAATAGATCATTTGGAAAGGGTTTTGATAAGAAAGAAAGCGCGTCCCACAGCATTTGATATCGTTAAGGACTGGAGAAGGGAAGCAATGCTCCGATTTAGAAGTAGAGCAAAGCATGCGCGCAGGCATAAATCGAAGTAGCGGAAGAAAAGGAGGAGGAGGAGTGGACTGAGAGTCTGAGGAGGTCAGGTAGACGTGACCAGTTGAATATAGAAAAAATATACTCACAACAAGAATTGAACATAGCAGATGAAGTGATGGAAAACGTATTGATCCATACAAAACAAGGCCCAAGACCAGAAGCGAGGCCAAACACGTCAGTAACTATTGCTCAAGCCCCTGTCGTAGCTCAAACTCTCCCTCCCATAGCTCAAGCCCTCCCACAGCCACAGACTGTGCACGTAACACTTCCTATTAGCCAACCAGGCCCACAGCAGACACTCCCCGTTCCTATTGTCCCATCCGCACCTCCCGCCTTAGATACAGACTCGGTACCGTCCGTCCCTCCAGGGGTTGGAGTTGAAACCACGGGGGCAAGAGGCGGTACTGAACTAAGTGGATGCACGAGGGTAACTCGCAGTGCGATCAGCAAAGAAAGGAATGCGGAATTGCAGCAACAGGAAGAAATGTATATAGACGGGAATGATGGGACGGCAGCATTGGCTTTGATGTATGACTTCCGAAGAAGCAACGAAAGACAGGTAGTGTTTGGAATGCATGGGTGAATATTTGGCGGAGAGATGGAAACAGTTAATTGGGAAATTATCACCGCAGCGATTGTTAGACTTAAATGCATTAGCACGATGTAGACAAAGTGATGAAGAAGTGAGGGAACATGTGTATGGACTTTTTGAGCTTAAAAATTAATTGGATAATGATGAAGCTGAAATGTTTACTGCACCTGGGTACAGGGGTAAGGATATCGGGAGAGATAGGAAGGAAGTGCTAGGGCCACACAATCGACGACAACAGTTACCATCACCGGGGCGAAAGGCGATGGTGGACGAATTATTGTTATTATAACAGGTGGGGGAAGACTTGAAAAAATGCAGGTGTTACTGCAGCAAGTAGCAGGACATAATAGAGGAAGAGGGAATGCACAAGGGAGGAGTAATTTGAATACGCATGGAGGGCCATTGGGACCAAATCAGCGTGCATACTGTAAGGAGGAAGGACACTGGCGAGCGCAATGTCCACCTTTACTGAATAGAAATGGAACTGGCCAGCATTTCTGACGATTTGGCCACAAGATGCCCCTGTGTCAGAATTCATGTCTGAAACCTTGCCAGGGGAGTTAAGAAAAGTGCCAACCTGTATATGGGCGATGCATGACAACGATTTAGGATGCTTGAAGATAGAGCCAGTGAGGATCATTTTGAAAGAAGGAGTTACACTGCCAAGAATTTCCCAGTATAAAATTTCGGCAAACGGAGAGAAAGGATTGAAAAGTATTGTTTCAGATTTGGTGAAATTAGGGGTAATTGAAGAAATTACAGGCAGTACATGTAACAGCCCGATTCTGCCAGTGTTTAAGAAAGGAGGCAATGAAGTACCATATCGTTTCATAATTGTTTTGCGCGCGCTAAACAAAGTAGTAGATCCACAATTTCCTTTGGTCCCAGACGTCACTACAATATTGACAATGATACCTGCCTCAACAGAATACTTTAGCGTAATTGATCTAAAAAACGCTTTCTTTAGCATTCCGGTAGACAAGGACAGTAGATATTTGTTCGCGTTCACATTAGGGTGACGATCATTTATATTAACGCGCAATCCTCAAGGATATACGGAAAGTCTGAGTATTTACAGTAGAGCGTTAAAAGAGCAGCTAGACATGCTAGAATTACCAGTGGGGTGTGGACTATTGCAATACATAGATGATCTGTTGATCACTGCTGATACAGAAGAGATTTGTAAAAAGAGCACCGTATTACTACTGTCACACCTGGCGGCACATGGCCATAAAGCTAGTTTGAATAAGTTTTAATATAATCGAAAGGAGGTAGCTTATTTGGGCTACCTACTTTCGAAAGAAGGGAGAAGGCTAACGCCAGAACGCATAGAAAGTATTTCTTTTAAGCCTATTCCAAAGACACAGAAAGGAGTCAGAGCCATAATAGGCATGGCTTCTTATTGCCGGCAGTGGATCGGTAATTTTGCGTTAATTGTGAAGCCAATGGCGCTATTGACTAAGAAGGATGTGGTGATGCCTTTGCAGTGGAATGAAGAATGTCAGAGAGCGTTTGATCAATTGAAAACTGCATTATGTTCTGCTCCAGTTCTGGGCATGCCGAATTATGAAAAAGTTTTTAGATTATTTGTATGCGAGAATGAAGGATGTGCATTAGCTGTTTTGTCACAGGAACAAGGTGGAAGAAATAGGCCGTGCGGCTATTTTTCTTCTGCGCTGAACTTTGTAGCATGCGCACTACCATGATATTTGCGATCTGTCGCGGCGGCTGCTGCATTGGCAAAACAAACGGAGGGGATGGTATTGGGGCATACTTTAATTCTGATGGTGCCGCATGCCATAGCTGTCCTATTAAATAGGACACAGACGCAACACCTCACCTCTGCTAGACTAACAAGATATGAGATTATCTTGTTCACGCCCCATATCCAAATTATGAGGTGCAGCGCTTTGAATCCCGCAGAATTAATGCCACTGCCCATAAAAGAAATTGGTGACAACGAATCACCACCCCATGATTGCTTAATGGTCACTGAGGAAGAAACGAAGGGGAGAGTTGATTTAAGTGACATCCCATAAAAGGAGCCAGATGGAGAGTTATTTTGTGACGGCTCTTGTTTTAAACTACCTGATGGCACGTCATCTTCCGCTTACGCTATCACTACCCTAGAGAGCGTTGTAGAAAGCAAAAGAAATCCCTACAACTCGGCACAAGCTGCAGAAATAATAGCATTGACCAGAGCCTGTGAGATTTCTGAAAATTTGAACGGGAATATCTATACTGATAGTCAGTATGCTTTTGGGGTGGTTCATAACTTTGGTCGAGTCTGGGTTTAGAGGGGTTTCGTGACATCGCATGGGGCCAGAATTCAACATGGCCCTTTGATTGTATGATTGCTGTCTGCACTCACGTTTCCAAAGCGCTTAGCAATAGTGAAATGCGAGGCACATAAAAAGATAACATGAAAAGTGGGAGAGGGAAACGCATTTGTAGACAGAATTGCGAAACAAACTGCCACTGATTTGAATAATAAAATGATGACAGTGCAGACTGAGGAAGTACCCTATATGATAGAAGATGGAATTGCCACTGTCAAAGAGATGCAGGCCGAAGACACGGCCAACGAGATACAAGGGTGGGCAGAGGGCTCTGATGAGTTAGATTTAGAGGGTTGTTGGGTGGACAAGAGAACTAAAAACTGGATGTTGCCAAATTCTTATGTGACTGCAATGGTCACGACCGCTCACAGCCCTACCCACATCTGTGCAAAAAAAATAATACAGCACCTATCTACGGTATGGCAGAATGTAAACATAAAGAAGAATGCAGAGAGGTTGGTGCAGAACTGCATTACGTGTTTACAACACAATGTGGGAAAGGGAACAGTGACTCCAATAGGCAGTTTTGGCCCGCCCTCTATGCCATTTGAGGTAATCCATTTTGATTTCATAGAGATGGAGAGGTGCCAAAACTTGAAACATGTCTTAGTGGTGATCTGTGCATTCAGCAAGTGGGTGGAGGCATATCCCTTAAAAGACTGCACAGCAATGAGTACGGCAAAAATAATGCTTAAAGAATACTTTTCCTGTTTTGGCTTGCCCCGTGTCATATGGTCAGATAACGGTCCACATTTTGTGGGCGCAGTGGTATTACAGATATGTGCAGGTCTTCAGATTGATAAGAGATTTCATAGTTCGAGGCATCCGAGTTCGGCCGGTCTTGTTGAGAGGCACAACGGAATCCTCAAGTCAAAAATTAGCAAGATATGTGCAGGGAGCAAGTTGAGTTGGGTGGATGCATTACCGTTACCGCTATTGTGCATGCGTACGTCTGTATAGGCTAGAACTGGGCTCTCCCCGTATGAGATTGTGATGGGGAGGCCGGCGAATGTTTGGTGCGCACCTCAGCCAAAGCAACTTAGTGAAGTGGAACATCCTGTACTTAGCACTTATTGTGGCCTTTTAATGCAGAAATTGTGTTTGATTCATCAGCAGGTGCAGGAGGCTCTACCCGTAAGATATACTGGTCCGGGGCACGAACTGGACCCAGGTGGCACGGCCCTTATCAAGTGCTTCTGGCAACGCAGACGGCAATACGGGTGGATGGGAGGAGGTCGTGGATCAATGCCACCCATGCCAAAAAGATCCCATCTTCACTGAAAGACTTGCCCAATCCGGACGACCAGAAAGAGACAGCGGTCCCAGAAACGAAAGAAGCTACTGCCAGTCCACCACCGCTAAATCTGTCCGAGCGGGAAGTGAAACTCGAAACAAAGCCTGAAAAGATTGCCAAAAAGGGGGAAGGGCAAAGAGTGCCCCAACGTTGCCCAGCAGAACCTACATCACTGTTGGCCGACACGAAATCGCATTGCAAATAACGACAGATACTAAAGGTATACCCCTTTGGTGCCCACCAGCACTTTCCATTGCGCCAGGGCCAAAGACTGAATCTGCATCACTGTCGCGGCGCACACCAGCATCTGCCATTGCGCCGCAGGCTGACTCTGAGCCTGGATCTGGGAGTGCACCGGCACTGTTCACGGATCACACAATACCAGGAGTGAGGCGATATGATTTGCGGCCTCGAAAGACAGAGTGATCCACAGTTCTTTGCTGTTTATGCTAACCTCTGGTTCCGCTCATGGACGGAGAAGGAACTAGAGGTGTAGAGGATAGAAGCGTAAGAATTGTGCAAGTCGGACAATTCAAGACTCGCGGCTCCTCGGTGCGATCATAAAAAGTACATGTGTCCTGAACCAGAGCGGACAAGCTGGGCGCACATGGTACAGAGGCAATAGAGAACTGTTCAGAAGTCCTCTGAGCAGTGTGAGAGAGGATAAGTGATCTTGCCTAGAACGAATAAGCAAACCAGACTGCAAAGGGCTGGCAGACTAAACTGTTGACAATTCCTTTGAACTTATTTACATCTGGATAAGTGCGATGAAGAGAGATATCCACGACAAACTTTGTCAGGAAGAAGAAGGACGGTGAGAAAAATGTCGGGTCCGGTTTCAGCCTCCTCCTGCACCACTGCTGAGAATGAGTTAGTTATAAAGACTGTAAACTTAGGGAAAACGCATGGTAAAAAAAATAGTATGCTGGCTTTGACAATAATCATGTGCTTCATGAGTGTGGTAGCACCAATAACGACAGCCTTTGTGTTATGGTATGTGGAGTCTATACACCCATTTGGGAATGTTTTTACCAATAGTTAATATATCCACTACTGAAAGCCTGGTTCAGGTGATTACTTATACCTTGTTCCCAATGGAAGAGAGACACAGAGAAGGGTATGGGAACAATACGCTATTACTCATCATGCATATGACGCATGCTATTCTAAAGAAAAATAATTGTTGGGTATGCGCTCATTTACCGCAGCATGCGGGGAAAGGAATAGGTTGGTATGTACAGCTATTACCATAAAATACTGCATGCAGTGCATCTTTAAGTGCATTGTTTTATGGGAAGTGGAATAAGAGTAGTATGGGTCAGTTAGATAGAACAAACATGAATGAGTTTGAGGAAATAATTATGAGGCCTGTGGGTTGTTCCATATTCCATAAAGCACAAGTAATGATCCCATAACCTACGAAAAAAAGTATGCGAAAAATAACACGACAAAATAGACAAGATAGATTGGCCCCACCAGTTAAAACATCTGTGATGACGTTTCGTGTAAGAACAGACGGGAACAAAGATGCAATTCCCCCTTCTTACACAGTGAATTACAACCCGAGAACTGTCCCGTTTTGTCTAAAAAAGAAAGGCTCCTATTCAGTAGGAACATTTACTGGATGCATGAATACAGCAGTACTAAAATGGGAAATAGAACCAGTATATGTGGGAGATCCAGTCTATTTTATATGTGGAGAAAAAGCATATCCTTGGTTGCCCAAAAACTGGGGAGGTACATGTTACCTAGGTCTACTGTTCCCAGGAGTATTCCTCTTAGAAACAGCAGAACCGGCCAGGCTATCCAGATCTAGAATCCGAAGGAGTAGCAAAGGTGTTTTGATAGCGAAGGACGTAGCAAAATCATTAATTCCATTCTTGTCCCAGATAGTGAACTCCTATAACATAAGGCAACTGTCCAGAATACTAAAAGATACGATAAACACAACAACAGATATACTATTTAACATGACGTTGGAAGAAAAGGGAATTAGGTTAATGACGCTGAAAAATAGAATGGCTCTCGATGTAATCCTGGTTGATCGTGGGGGAATTTGCAAGATTGTGCGATCAGCGTGTTGCGTATTCGTAGATGACTACTCCCCTACGATTTTTGAAGCAATAAAGAAAATGCATGTCCTATTCTCCGAACTCCCTACTGAAGAAGGGGGCTGGGGAATAGAGTCCTGGTTTTGGGGAATACTGCGTTCTTGGGGATGGACGTTGATTGCGATATTAGTAGTAGTGTTTGGAATATTCATAACATGCTGTTGTTGCATACACTGTCTGCACTGAGATAACTGAGGGATGTACTAAGGGATGTATGCATATGATAACAAAAAGAAAACAAACCTATGGTCCGGACGACAGGCACACAAATGAAATGAATCAGTGAAAGAATTAATGGCTATAGATATTAATGACGATGATGATGCTGTTGTAACTTGAATGTCGTGCAGATATGTGAGACCTCCGTCCCCAAGTGCCGCACAGGGAGAATGATAAATTCACTCCCTATACAACCTTTGAGGCCACAGGTGGAGAAGAATCGGGGGCCGCGAAGTACTGGAAGCCCCACGGAAGCTGTAAAGGAAAGCAGTGTTAAGTACCAAGCAAGCAGGGTAAAGCACGGGTAACCAACAAACAGGAAGGATCTTACCAGGAATTGGTAGCAGAAGGGATTCCGGGGCTCAAGATGGCAAATGGTCCCGGGTAGGAGGCACTTACTGGTAGTCACACCAGACCCCACCTGAAGAAGACCTGTAAGCTGGACTGAACCAAATTGCAGGTAAGGGTGGTGATGAGGCGTAGTTCATACAGTGTTCCAGATTCTTTGGAGAGGGGTAATCCACAAGAAGTCCATGACAACAATCCAGGGTCTAAAGCCAAGTGTAGCAGTCCAAGCTGACGAAACAATGAAGAGCGGGATCCAAAGAGAAGTCCGTGACAACGGTCTGAGGTCAAGAGCCAAGAGTATCAGTCCAAGCCAAAAGCACAGATATAACGTGATCCAAAAGATTTCCAAGAAGAGTTAGCCGGGTCCAAGATCAAACAAAACACAAGGTAACAAAACGCAGGCCAAACAGGGTCTCCGAGAAAACAGCTGTGAAGCGCGGTACTGAAGTACTCCACTGTTTAAGTACCGTTTGATTACTGATCACGTGATTGTGAATCCAGGTCACGTGATCGCGAGTTCCGGTCACATGACCGCAAGCTTAGGTCACGCGATCGGATAGCGCCAGCAGCACGATGCAAAGAAGCGAACCTGATCTTTTGATGGCTTAATCTCCACGGCAGCTGCCAATGAAGAAATGGTTGCAGTTGTGACTGTGGAGTAGTAGCGTGAAGCTGCTGCTGTAGCTGTGTGCGAGCCGGTCTGGACCGCCAAAGTGAGCCCCGGAGGGTAAGTGGGGGGTGAATCCGGGCCGAGGGGGAACTGGGATCACTGGTGGGTCGGATGGAGGGCATGACAGATGCTTATAATAGCATGCAAAATTCAGACATAAGTACTTCAGACTTATCGTCATCAGAGGAGGATACAATAAATGAATGAGACATCTGGCATACGGCCAAAGGAGGGTTTGTCGGTCTAGAAAAATAGACACCTCTCACCATGGACGACAAACGGATTTTGGTGGCCGAAGGCCAACCGTCTCATGCACGTAACGATAGAAATACAGGTTTCCGAGTTTGACCAATGAACGGCCATTTTGATGTAACAAGGATCGCCATTTTGTTTTCTAACGATTGCTCATTGCTTTCTGTCCAAATTGCTTTGCAGCACATGTCTGCTTACACTTCTCAACTGTTAACATTGTTGTCTGAACGTGAAAGGACAAGGCCGCGAGGCCAATAAGGGTTCATTGAAACACAACATAGGCAGCTCCAGAGAGGAATGCCCGGCTTCCTCCCAAATGTAGCCTTGAAGCAGAGCCGCAGGGCATTTAATCATTTCGCAGCTTTCATCCAGTCTCGTTATATGGTAGAATATGTTAGAATAAAGCAGCTAAAGGCTTGAATTATGCTCTTCCTACGGCCCCCCTTTTCCGAGCCCTGTAGAGCGTGTCGGCTCCCGGGACACGAATAGCACCTTATAGATAGCAAGGTCTGGAATGTGACTCTTCCCCCGTATGTAGCTCGCTTACAAGAACAGAAGCACTGTGTTCTGTTCAACAAAGAAAATATGTCTCTTCACTTGCAAGGTTGCATATTGTTATTAGAATAGATATTTGATTGATTGATTTATTTATTTATTTATTTATATAGCACTTTATACCAAATTTGAAGGTGTCATATTCGTTGGAAGTGTCCATCATCAAACCGAGTTCAGAGAAACCCAATAAAGGGAGGTGTTAAACATGTCACAGCTGATTGTATGATATGCATTTTTTATATATGTAACTGATGTACGTAATTCACTCTCTTGCGTCCCTCGAGGTCTAGAGATACACGTCGCGGGGCGTGAGACCAAGTTGGCCAACTGAGACTATTTGCTTTGCAATAAACCCTAGCTTTGGGAATACAACCTTGTGTCTGGCGTATCTATCGTGTGTGGTGACTTGCCTTGTTTCCACAACGTGAGGGACTCCCTGGGGCCCCTTTCACATTAGCTGTAAAATTAAATCTTCACATATCTAAGAAGAACGAAAAAGCCCATATTCTTTTAAGACAAAATTGTTATCTAAAATCAAATAAAATGGATCGCCTTTTAGCATCCAAGCTGAGACAACGTGCAGCCACAAGGATTATACAATTAATAAAATTACCCTCGGGGAGACTGCATCTGAATACCAGAGTATTCTTCCACAGTTTCACTCCTTTTACACCAATTTGTATAAATCTGAAGCTCCAGAACCACTTTTACAGCAAGCTTCTTTAGATGCGGTTAATCTTCCATAATTTACATCAAAAGACAGTCAAGCATGAGAAAGCACCATAACTCAAGAAGAAACGTCTCGGGTCATCAGAGAACTTCCCCTAAACAAATCACCAGGCCCAGGTGGATACCCAGCTAGTTTTTATAAAATATTTAGTATTTTATTAGCTCCCATATTGACCAAATTATACAACTCATTTACACAAACAGCCTAATTACTCCTTCAATGGAAGAATCAAGAATAATTATTTTCCCTAAACCCGGTAAAGATCCTCCAATTTGTGGGTCATACCGCCCAATTGCATTGATCAATAATGATGCCAAAATCTTCACTAAGATTCTGGCCAACCGGTTAGTAGATCATATGCCTACACTTATACATCCAGACCAGACAGGCTTAATAAAATTCCAACGAACTCATGATAATATTTGCAGAGTAAGTCATATCAAACAAAAAGTGGAAAAGAAGCAGATCCTTGCAGTCCTTGTCTCTATAGATGCAGAGAATGCTTTTGACCGTGTGGAGTGGTCTTTTCTTTTCTTAACTCTGTCTAGGATGGAATTTGGTCAACAATTCTTGGCAAATATTGAAGCTAATTACAATGACCCTATTACAAGATTACTAATAAATGGTAATACAGCCCACCCTATATATCTACAACGGCGAACCAAACAAGGATGCCCTCTATCGCTCTTGTTATACAAACTTCATTTGGAACCTTTATTGGCCAAGTTCAGACAGACAGAGGGAATAAAGGGAATACAATTCAGTGGCAATCCACAAAAAATCATGGCTTACCAGGATGACATGCTCCTAATGGTAGCAGATCCCATTTACACCTTACAGTTAGCTACACACGAATTGGAAACCTTTGGAGGGGTAGATATTTTGAACTTATCCCTCACACCATTAGAAATTCAGGACCTCCAGGAACACATGTAATTAGGTTGGGCACAAACGGGAATACAACTCCTGGGGTTAGTAATAACTTCCACTGTGAAGGGTTTGTATGCAGCAAACTACCCCAATCTACTGCAAGAAATAGAAACACAATAAAAAAAAAGGATCCTATTACTACCTCATGGCTAGGCAGGATACATTCAGTGAAGATGGTAACATTTCCCAAGGCACTATATATTTTCCAAGCACTACCAATCAGAGTTCCCCTAAAAAATGTTCGCAAAATACACAGAGCCATTTCGTCATTTATATGGCAAAATAAACTCAGCGGGTACTTTAAATATGTTAATGATTCTGAAAGAACAAGGAAGGTTTTTTAAATATTATCGTGCTGCAAAATTGAGAGTAATCAAACAGTGGTGTATGGAAGAATCAGGGAAAAGATGGGTACAAATGGAACAGGCGGTGGGGGGACCGAGCTCCATGAAGCACTATGGCTACCAAGAGAAGATTGCCCAGCAAACACACACAGGAGCAACATAATGGCAGTAGTAGAGGAGATCTAGGACGCTGCAGTTAAAAAGTACAATTGGATGACATATCCCTCACCACTTACACCACTGTTCTTTAATCCCCAGTTCTCCCCAGGTCAAGTCCCCAATGCATTCAAAGAATAGAAACAGGCAGGGACCAAAAAGCTTAGGAACATGTTCCAAGGGGAAGAAGTTAAAGCTGTTAAGCAATGTAGACAAGAAATCAGCCTACCCAAAAAATCAAATCTAGATTGCAATACTTCCAAGTGAGACACTGGATCCTAGCCCCAATGATTATAATCGGCTGCGGTCAGAGAACATACGCCCTTAGAAAACTTTGTAACCCATGATCCTGGGGTCTCTGCCCTCATATTGAATTTGCAGAAATGTATGGGGGAAGGTAAAGCACATAAGGAAATCAGCTACAGATGCCGGTGGCAGATCACCTTGGGGGCAGAGATCTCAGATAAAGATTGGGAAAAACTGTGGAAAGCAATCCCTAAACTCACACAATCTATCCAAATCCGTGAGTTTTGGTACAAACAAATGTTTCAGTGGCATTATACCTTAGCCCGTCTAACGAAAACGCAACCAGAACTATCGGACACATGCTGGAGGGAGTGTGGACGGGTGGGAAGTTGGGAACATATATAGTGGAGCTGCCCGGTGCTTACACAGTTTTGGGATGGGGTAAATGCATATATATGTAAAATATATCCATTGTTAAAATCTAGATCCAAATGCGCGTTTCTTTTGGTGCTGATGGAGGAAGACTTTAGGCGGCAACCAAAAACAATACAAAAGACATATGTAATGTTACAATTAGCTGCACAGTTAACTATCGCACAAAAATGAAAGACCAAAGAATCTCTGTATATTACCGATTTTCTTTTTAAAGTGTGGAACTTTTTGGCAATGGAATGGATGACCTACTTCTTACAAGGGGAACAATTAGCCTTTTACACTGACTGGAAGGAAGTGCTTGCTTTCTTGCATCAGGACTATAATATTGTGTACTGTCCGCAGAACTTATGTATATTGGACATTGTGTGAATTGGTAACTACAATGAAAGTATTATTGATGATAGAAGTAATACAAGGATACTAACGTCTGCTGAATTAGGAGGGGAGTGGAGTGAGGGGAAATAAGTTGGGGGGTAATTGGGGGTAAGAGGGTTGGGCAGAATGTTGAAAAGTTGTATATGAGAAATGCTAATAAATATAATTAAATTAAAAAGTTTTTCAACTACCCAAGGGGCCTGATTTAGAAGATTTTCTTCAATGGGTCGTCAATGGATCTCTTGAGAGTGGACTCCCTTTAAAGCAGGAGCCACAGGACGTTGAGATTCCTTGAAGAAATGTGAACCCTGGCATTGAGACAGCAGTTTCGATCTTTGCGGTGCTCTTCAACGATCGTTTGAGCAAGTCCTGGGAAGATGAGGCATGCGGTGCACCTCGATGCAAAGAGTTTGGTGCCGCAAAGAAAACTCATTGAAGAGCGTAGGCCCAGCAGCGGGTGTCTGGCATCGGCGTTAACCATCGGGACTCGACCACAGCTGGATTTTGCATCTTCACCTGTCGGCGTCGTTGTGGACTTCGAGTGGCAGGTAACCCACCAGTGGACTCTCCCTAGTCGTCGGCGACCTGGACTTTCTCTGGCGGGACAAAGCAGTCGATGGTGATGGCAAGGGTGCCCTTTGTTCAATGTTCTTAGGCAAGTTGGAGCAGTGTAGCTCTAGTCGCCGAGCAGCATGGTGCCAAGATGTTCCCCGCTTCTGGGCAACACGACTCAAATGGCTTCCAGCGGTTGTGGAAATTCTCCGAACCCCAGTCGACGGCAATGAGCTTCGATGGCCTAAATGTCCTTGTGCTTCACTTCAAGATTCGTGGTGGACCCCTTCTTTGGTCGACAGCCTTTCGGGATTGGCTTCCAGGGCTACCTCGATGAAGATAAGCTTCTGCATGATGTTCCCTCGGAGCTCAGGGAGAGGTCACCTAGCCAGGTCCTCTCTTGGATCAGTCCTCAACAGACTTGACAGCTTTTAGATTTGGTCAAAGGAAAGCAGCAACAATTCTTCTTCTTCCAGCTGTGCTTCAAGGATAAGCAGCTTCAAGTTTCAACTTCAGATTCTGAACCAAATGGGAAGTGAGAGGTCCTCTGATATACACATCTGTCCCTCATTCACTCTGCTGAGCAAAGCTCAGTCAGCCAATCAGACAGAAGGGCATTCATGCAGGCAGGCAGCCAATCAGGCTCACAGGCATGCAGGGTATTCACTTCCACCGAGACACCCATAGGAAGGAATGTGGATTGGGGCAAGCACACAGCCTTTCAGCACACCACACTGCATTCATGTCAGTTTCAGTCAGGGCTGTCGCATTCATTGTGTCATCTACACAGAAACCAGACACAGAATGCATATTGGTCACACACAATATTCACACAGATCCAATCCCAAGGGTGTACCCACAACATACAGTCACTGAGAAAGCTCCAGCCAGTCTGGCCTGGTTCTTCCACCCAACAGCCAGTCAGGAGAACAGACAGAGCCAGGGCTTCCCAGGACTTTGGCAAAACAAGTTAACAAGTGATAGGAACCGAGAGGCCACAGGGGCTACCTTGCCTTCTATCAGGCATCCACTGATTCCTATGGCAGGGCATGGGCATTCCAAAATGGAGGATACTCAGAGCACCTGTCAAATTCAACTTGGAGATGCCACCAGCCCATACCCTGCTCTGTGGGCCACGCACAGGTGCCCAAAAACATACACTAGGGGTACAGGGTTGTATCCCCACCCATGGTAGCCATAAGGGTATCCCAAAGGTCTCTGTTCACCATGACCAAAGAGAGGAAGAGCTGCACTGCCAGGAGTCCCAACTGAACTCTTGTGCAGAAAACAACACAGAACACACATGATATGGGAGTACAGGACAAGGACTGTGAGGCCCTGTCCCTCCAATGCATTTTCAGCATTACACAGAGACTCTTTATTCCTAGTGTAGCAGACATCATCGTGTGGGTATCATACTAACAGAGGATTTCAATGTAGACGCTCACTCCCGTTGAGGAGGATATTGAGGGAAGGGCAAGGTTCTCTTGCCCGGGCAAAAGGACAGGCTTGGCACAAAGCTCTTTTGGAATATGACTCATATGTGCTTACTAGTAGTAGCGGGAAACCAGGGGGGACCTGATCAAATGGAACTTACGATAGTTGCATTGATTTATTTTGTTAACTCAGTAATACTTAAGTGCCTGCCCGAACTTGTTGTCAGCCCTATTGATTTAAGTGGCAATGCTGCTCTCAGTCTAAAATGTCAATCAATCAGCATACAGCAAAGGAAAGGCCTAAGTTGAAATCCTACTGGGAACTTACAAGGAAATATATGATGTTGCTCTTCCTTTAATATTAATTACTTTAACTGGAATCTTAGACTCAGCACACAGTCTTATGCAGATTTATTGAAGCAGTCAGGTTGGGATCAGAAAACCATGCTAGACAGGCTCAGTGTATTGTTATCAAAACAGGTTTGTAGGAACAATCACCAATGCAAACCAGGCACCTTGTTTGACGTGTGCATTGCAAAAAGGAAGAAATTGCTCAATGGAACTCTATGTGAAATAAGCAAAAACTATTCTATATCTATGAGCGAGAAAAGTAAAATGAAAGCACTAGCCAGATCAAGTTATAAAAGCTGGCTTTGTGCATATAAATATATCATAAACTCCCGTAATTGGCGATTTATAGACAGAATGCTAAGGACAAGTGACACTAAGAAATGTGTTGTTCCTCTGATTAACCTTCAGATCTGCCAACAATGATCTAGTGATATGTGGCATTTCTGAAAATACATGGGCTGTATACATTGCTGAGACTTATTGGTTGACAACTGACACTCAAGCCTTTGTACCAAACACCAGTAAAATTGCCTCTCAGGTCGGTCGGCATGTGCAGGAAGCAAATCTTACCTCAATAATATTGAAATCTAAGTCATCTAGGGCCTTGGGTCCAGATGGCATTTGTAATGTGGTATTTAAGAATGACCCTCAATATTGGGCACAACTGTTAAGGACTTTGTTCCTGCGTGTGTGTGAGAAGGGTGGTCTTCTTCCCACATGACTGGAATCAATTTTGATCCCCATCTATAAAAAAGGACCACACCTGGATCCAAATAATTATAGATTATTGGCCATGTTGTACAGCATCTCAGCAATATTTTCCTGCCTCCCACAGGAGCTGCTTGTCACATGGTCTGATTCAAATGCCATTTTAAATAGGATGCAGTTGGGTTTTAGGAAGGGAGATGGCCCCAGTCATGCTATTTGGGTGGATAAATTAGCTGTCATTTAAAAACACCATTGACAGACAAGGCAGAAAATCCATAGAGGTGAACATTTTTGCATATCAAATATCGGTTGTGCCAGGGATTCTGTATGCACTGGAAACGTTCCTATTGGGCTGGGTGGGTTGCTCAAGAAACTTGAGGGTAAACTTCTTAGATCTCTGTTAAGTCTACAGGCAGCAGTTCTGTTTGAAGTTATCGGACTGGAACTTGGCCTACCCTCCTTAAATATATTATGGGTACTGGCAGTGTGTAAACTCTGGGCAAATATACACTTTAGCGACCCGGAGAAAGGAAGACTCCTGAGCTTAACTATGTACCATGGGCAATGCTGTTTGCGCAGTACATGGTTTCTTCACATGCAAAATTTGGTCTCAAAATATTGTGTGAATGTAGGTATGACTGGATTGCCTGAGCTTTCGAGGTGGTAAACGCGCCTGACTTCGAAAGGAAATTGAAGGATTACGATCGTAACTTATCTATTGAATATCTCACAAAAATCCAGAAGTATCACCTATATTCCACTCAGGGAATGAATATAAACACCCTGTGCAATTACCTACTTAAAATATATTCACCAAAACCGGTCTGCTTTATTCTATCTTTGCGACTAGAATTCTTACCGGTCTATGAAAACATCAGGGCCTGGATAGGCCTCAAAAGGGACGATCGTCTCTGTCACCTATGTAATTTAGCTGTTGAACTGTCGAGGCATGTGCTTACACAATATAGTTTGCTCTGCAGTCTTTATGAGAAAGGTTACCATGAGTGTATTGATTACACTTCAGATCAGTTTTGGAGTTCCCTCTATGGGGCGAAATCCTTAGTTGTGACGGCCGCCACCTATTACATCTGGCTAGAGGTGGAACAAAGATTGGATATACTTAAGTGTTAAATCCAAACCAACACCTCTTGGTTCCATATAACTTGAGAGACCTGGCATCGAAGTAAACAGTCCAAATGGAACTCGCCCACATAAATATTTTTGGATCTCTTTTTGATTGTTAAGCATGATACAATGTTTTATGATGTAAATGAATTTTCTTTTCTTGTTCTATAGTTGTTTGAAATGTTTTATTGTATGATGAACCGTTTTCATTTTGATTTGTATAGTGTAAAGGTCAAAGGTTGACCATAGAAATTTACATGAAAAAAATGTAAACATTATTGGACCTATGGGGAGCCTTGGTCTATTTTCTGATCAGTCCAAAGCACAAACGTACCTGAGGTTATTGTTTGGGAACACTAATTCCTAGTTTGCTGTCCAGCACTTTGACCTTTCTTTGACCTCAAGAGTTGTCACAAAGATGTTAGCTATGTTGGCTGCACATTTACATGGATGGTTGGCGCTTTTAGTCTCGCTCTCCAGAGCTGTTTGGTGTCCTTTGCTGCACAGCTTGAGTTTCTTCCTAAAGTTCAAAAAGTCCTCAGTGCCAATCACACAAGTTCATCAGTTTGGTCCCTGGGCATGAACTCAGACAGGGCCTTTCCACTCAAGGACCTTGTGACACACAACATTCATATGGTGCAGGTCTTCAAGTCTGTTAGACAGAATCCTGTGCAGTTCCCTTAAGGAGCACTAAAGAAGATTAGGACCACAGGTGAGAGCAATAAATCCCCTTTGGTATCAGTCTGTACCAAAAAGATTTAGTGGTAGCTGTGGCTGAGCAGTCCGACGTATCTCAAGAGGGAGATGAGCAGTATTCAGGGTTTACACAATAGGCCTAAAGTACTATGGGACAAGGAAACACTGACCAAAGCTTTGTATTAAAAAGAATATACATATTTATTTTATACACGTCTAGTTAAACACATTTATCACAGTTATTAAGTTAAATTCAGTCAAAGAAAGTATACACAACTCCCTAGTTAAATTGTACACAAGTTTGAGCGAGAGTGAAAACTGAGCAAAACGGCACAGTGAAAACCAAAACACAAATGGCACTCTAGCAATTTCTCACAAGGGAGGGAAAGCACAAGTTATACAGAAATATCTTCTTACACACCCTAGCAACACTTCCCATAAGTTTGTGAACCAGTTTAGGCAAGGCAGTACACCGTAAAGAAAATACTTAAATGAAAACTGAGCAAAATGGCACTTCACAAGGTTTAAAAGTGGGAAGAAAGAGGTGGTTATAAGAAGTGGGTGCACCAATACAGTTCTAGTTGAGAAGCAATCTAGAAATGGCAGTTCTAACAAATGTAGCCAGAGTCAGTAGGCCTGTGCCAGAGTCAGTGATACAGGGCAAGGGCCCAGGAGCGAAATGTTCTTGTAGCTGCAGTCAAGTCTTTGGTTAACGATTTGAAAAGGTGGATGCAGAAGGTGAAAGACAATGTTAAAAGAGAGGGGCGGCCGACCAAACAGGTAGGAAAAGGATTTAAAACACCTTTAGCTCTACCACGCAGAAAGGGCGGCCTGGCGGAACAATGTACCTTTAAAATGAAGAAGTGGCTCCTGAGGTGGCGGTTGTTCCTGGTAGTTCCTGCAGTTCGGGGGATCCAGCAGAGGAAGAGAGGCTCTCTTCATGGAGGAAGGTTTGAGTTACTGCACTACCCAGGGATGAAACCAGTCGCGGTGCTGTCCGACGAATAAAAGGTACGCTCCTTTAAATCGCGGTCTGGGTGGACGGGTGACTGGCTATCCGGTCTCCAAGTACAGGGTATTGGCAATTCGACCAGGGCTGTTCCAGGAGGGCAATTGGCAAACTGGTTGGCCCCACCAGCTCAAGGGAAGAAGGCTCTTTCAGATGAAGATCTTCTCTCATCGTGTGGAGAAAAGTGGTGAGACGCTGCAGCAGGGCTTCATCGGTGGTTCAGTCGTTGCAGATGTATTTGGCATCTCTCCTCTTTGGCTTCTTCGTTCCAGTGGCGACGTCTTGCTCTTCCAGTCCTCAGGACCATGCTTTTATGCAAAAAGAGCCCCATTCATACAGCCTAGCTGTCACTCACACAGTGGAGTGGTTATCTTGGCGGGAGACCCTCCAGCCTATCAGGATAGTGTGCGACATGGGTTGCTGAGGCACCCTGTCCAGGGGTCCTACTCCCCCTCCCACATAATGGACCCACCCCAGACTCAGTTGCGCTGAAAGCAGGGCTTCTTGGCAGAAGCCCACCAAAAGGATGAACAAAGGATCCCCGACCTGGGTTAGGATTTTAGAGAAAGACACGAGAAAGAAGTTATATTAAAGTTCTGGCAAATAAAACCTACCAGAGTAAAGTTAATTTTAAAATACACCGGCGGTATGTTAGAGGCTGTCAGAAAATGTGGTAGCCTCGGACAATGGGAAAATCCCATAGGAAAATATTTGCGGTCGAATATTTATGGTAGTAACTACTGCCACCAGCCAGAAACTTTTGAGAGAGGGACTGTACGGTACCCTCTCGAAAATGAACATAAGGGAAAAACTATTAACCCTTTCCAGTACCTCCGTAGTAAGATTGGTTGCACTGGTTTAGTTCATAATTTACTAGTAAAGTCAATGGGGACTTTACATGCCCTGGGAGACAGTAGTCAGTCCCAAGGTATGGAGTCTATGTTGGGGGGTCGCTACGACACCCCTGGGTCACTGCACGGAGGGTACTGTGTAACCCATGTGAATAAAGATGGTTCCTATGGAGGTGAGAAAAACTCCATAGACATTAAACACAAAAATAGCTTAGAACACACATAGCAAAAATGCCTAAGAGTGGGAAAAAGAGTCCCACTCTTAGCAGGAGAAAAAAACAAACCCTTCAAATCCAGCAAAGCTGCTGGGGGATTCTGTAGGTAAGGGAAATTAGCCATAGAATGCGAATTCTCCTTAACACTCGCCCCCCCAGACTATGGGACAGGAGGATTTAATCAACTCCTGGATGAGTCTCTTACCTCTAGTCGGTTATAAACATCCTAGAGAGACCACCAGCATTTTGTTGGTGACATCCTGACCTGTGCGCAATGGTAAAATCAAAAGTTTTCCTTTGTAAGCTATATGTGTCACACTGTGCAAAAGTTCCAGCCCCCTGAGACTCCTCACCTGGATCTTCAGCAGGGTTTGATGACTTCGGTCTCCTTCTTCTTTCCGTTTGGAGACTTCCTCTTTCGTCGCTTGACTGAATAGTCCTTCTTCCCTTCTTTCGTTCGAAGAGATAGGGACGGTCTCCCCCCGAGGCCACCTTGCCCGCCTATGGATCTGGCAGTCAGGTGGACCCAGGGGAGTCCGCTCCTCAAACAGGGAAAAAGCCTGTTAAGGCAGAAAAAACCCTGTGTGTCAATCGATGCTTTTGGTAATTCCGATGTGAAGACTGGAGAGGCTGGCGTAGTCCTGTATCAGCTGTAATAGCAAGCTCAAGGTTTGATCCTTCCGGATGAGGGTTTGGCCGCTCACGGGAAGCGAGGAGAAAATCCAACCGGAGGCTAAGGAAGTAAAGATAGCCACAAAAGACTCCTGGACGAAGGTAAGAGAGGAAAAAGGAAAGAGAGGGTACGAGCGCGAGAGAGTGAGAGTGTGCGAGCGCGAGAGAGAAAGAGAGAGAGAGAGAGAGAGAGAGAGCGAGAGCGAGAGCGAAAGAGAGCGGTAGAGAGAGAGAGAGAAAGAATGAGAGAGAGAGCGAGAGCGAAAGAGAGCGGTAGAGAGAGAGAGAGAAAGAATGAGAGAGGGATAGACAGAGAGAGAGAGCGAGCGTGAGAGTGAAATCGAGCGTCAGAGAGAGAAAGAGTAATAGACGCGGGAGTAGTAAGGTGAAACTCACACCGAACACACCGCGACAGGTTGACTGAGGCTCCAAGCAGGTACAACCGGGGGGGAGCGAGAGAAGAGGAAGCAAGCGAGGCTGACAGCAGAAGAGAAAATCCGGACAGGAAGCTAAGGATAGCGAAGAATCAGATGAAGCAAAAGTAAATAGATTCGCTGGACGGGGCACTGCAAGCAGACGAAAGTCAGGAGACTAACAAAGCGAGTTGCAACGCAAGTTGCAGGGGGGGCGTGGTCTCCTCTTATACCTGCCGGTCCTAGACGACTAGACCGTCGAGCGGACCGGTGTAGAGGCTCAATACCGCCTCCATCTTGACCAGAGTTTCCACGGCCGCGGTGTGACAGTATGCCCTCTCTTCATCGACTCTCCCCCAGGTTTTCCCGGATGTAGGCGATGGAACTGTCTTAAAAGTTGTGGGGCGTGGATATGCCTTCTGGGCTCCCAAGACCGTTCTGCGACAGAATACCCCTTCCACTGAACCAGGTATTGTACAGATCCATGCCTGTAACGTGAATCCACCAGCCTCTCCACTTCATATTCTTCCGGTTCAGGGTCTTGGAGTTTAGAAGAGGGTATATGACGGTTCATGGGATCAGGATGATAAGCCTTCAGGAGAGAAGTATGAAAAACGGGGTGAATCCTTTTCAGACTGGATGGCAGACGTAATCGAAAAGCCACAGGGTTTACTTGAGACAAAATGGGAAAAGGGCCTATAAAGCGGGCTGAGAATTTCCCTGGATGAACCCAACGTGGGAGATATTTGGTTGACAACCAGACCTTAGTTCCCACTTCCCATTCGGGGTTTAGAGATCTCTTCTTATCCGCATACTTCTTGTATCGAGCTCTGCTTGCCTCCAACTGCTGAGTCGCTTCCTTCTGGATGGATCGGAGATCAAACAGGCGTTGATCTACCGAAGGGACTGAAGTTGGAGGAATACCAAAGAGAGGTATATGTCTTGGATGATATCCGTAGGTATAGTAGAAAGGGCTGCAGCCAGTTGCCGAATGTATAGTGTTGTTGTAGGTAAATTCTGCTAGAGTTAGAAAGGATTTCCACTTATCTTGTTCCTGATGGCAAAAACAACGGAGATATTGTTCAAGGGTGGAATTTAGGCGTTCTGTTTGTCCGTTGCTTTGGGGATGATAACCAGAGGATAAAGCTCTCTTTATTCCTAGAGTACTACATAAAGCCGACCAGAATCGGGATGTGAATTGAGAGCCCCTGTCGGATACTATGGTCCGAGGTAGACCATGCAATCTTACTATTTCTTTGAGGAACACTTCAGCGGTTTCGGATGCAGATGGTAGGCCAGGCAAGGGAGAGAAATGAGCCATCTTGCTCAAGGTATCCACCGTAACCATGATTGCCGTTGATCCCATTGAGAGAGGGAGATCCACGATGAAATCAGTGGAAATGTGTTCCCAGGGTTGTGATGGTAGAGGTTCTTGTTGGAGCAACCCCATGGGCCGATGAGTAATGGGTTTATTAGCAGCACAAACCGGACAAGCCTTCACGTAGGTTCTGACGTCCTGGTCCATAGTCGGCCACCAGAAATATCTGGATATCAGATGGAGTGTTGCTTCTTGGCCCTTATGTCCTGCCGAAGGGAGGTCATGGCACCAGAATAAGGCTTGTGTCTGGAGTTTCTCTGACGGTAAATACAGTGATCCTTGATGAAAGAATAGTTTCCCTCTCCTTTCCATGCTGGTCCTATGGTCAGAAGAGACTTCAGAGAAATTAGTCGAGCGCTCAACTTCTTGTATGAAGGAATTGATCATTCCTAGGATTCTCTTCCCAGGGAGTATCTCACCCAGGCCTTGTTCTTCCTTGGGCTCCAGACTGCGGGACAGAGCGTCCGCTAAGGTATTCTCCTTTCCTGGAAGGTAGGTTATTTCAAAGTCGAACTGGGAAAAAAAATACGCCCAGCGGGCGTGACGAGAATTACGGCATTCCATCTGTTGCAAAACCTTGAGATTCCGGTGGTCCGTGCGAACCAGAAAGGGATGTGCCGCCCCCTGCAGTAAATGCCTCCACTCTATACATGCCTGACGAATAGCCAGTAATTCTCGTTCCAGAACAGAGTAGTTCCTCTCACTAGGTGTAAGAGTTCTGGAATAGTAGGCCACCGGATGTTCTGCTCCATCCTTGCTTGATTGTAGGAGAACAGCTCCTATGGCACCTCCGGAAGCATCCGTCTCCACCACAAAAGGAAGAGACTGATTTGGTTGCACTAGGATGGGAGCGGTGGTGAAAGTCCTCTTAAGTAAGAGAAAGGCCTGATCCGCCTCCTTATCCCATTCGAACTTCTGACCCTTCTTAAGCAAACGGGTTATGGGTAGAACAATATCCGAGAAATTGGGAATAAACCTTCTGTAAAAATTAGATAGTCCCAGAAATCTCTGAATATCCTTGGGATTCCTGGGAGTAGGCCATAGGAGAACTGCCTTAACTTTCTCCGAATCCATCTGTACTCCTTCCTTAGAAAGAATGAATCCTAAATAGGATACTGAGGAGGTTTCAAAAACACATTTCTCGGGTTTGACCAGAAGTTGATGTTCTCTCAGCCTTTGAAGGACCTGCGTGACATGTCTTCGATGTTCAGATAGGGAGGAAGAGAAAATCAAAATATCGTCCAAATAGACAACCACAGAGATGTATAACATGTCTGAGAAGATCTTGTCTACAAACCTTTGGAACACGGCAGGAGCATTCACTAGTCCGAAGGGCATTACCCTATACTCAAAATGTCCCATGGGAGTTCTAAATGCCGTCTTCCATTCATCTCCTTCCCTTATTCTCAACAAATGATAGGCTCCTCGGAGGTCTAACTTTGTAAAGATTGAGGCTCCTTCCACAGCTTCAAGTACCTCCTTGATGAGAGGCATTGGGTACCTATCCCTGATGGTCATGCTATTCAGCCCAAGGTAGTCTATACACGGTCTTAATTCTGAAGTTCCCTTCTTGGGAATGAAGAACATCGAGGCTCCTGCTGGGGAACGGGATTCTTGTATTAAACCGTTTTGCAGATTGGCATCCAAGTACTCCTTCAAGGCTCTTCTTTCCGGAAGGGACATAGGGTACATACGGCCAAAAGGAACAGATGCCTCGGGCTTTAGGTCGATACCGCAGTCCTCGGCTCGATGTGGGGGTAAAGAACGAGGTAGTCTGTCTTCAAAGATTTCAGCATACTCCTGATAATGCGGTGGAATCGTTTGGACCACTGTAGTGCATGTCGATTGTGCTTTCCCCTTCTTCATCAAAGGAGAGGGTTGTGGTAGACATTCCTTCGAACAATACTGTGACAAAAAACAGACGGTATTTGCGGACCAATCAATCCTGGGATTATGTTTACGTAGCCAGGGTATGCCTAAGATGATTGGGAAATGGGCTGCTCTTATAACATCAAAAACAATCCGTTCTTGGTGCTGAGACAAGGACATGTTAGCCGGGACTGTCTCCTTAATGATGGGACCGGATGAAAGGGGTGCTCCATCGACCCCTTCTACTGGCAAAGGGCAGGCTTTCCTACGCAGGGGTATGCCTTGTTCTTGAGCCCACTGGATGTCCATAAAGTTTCCGGCCGCACCACAATCCAGCATAGCTAGTACTTCAACAGATGGAGAGGATTCAAACGTTAGGCGCACAGAAAACACCATAAGACTGTTGTTATCCGCAGAGGGATCCTGGTGGGTAGAATTGCAGGGATTCCTTGATCCTGCCCGGTTCCTTTCCCTGCTCAAGACCGGGGAGGCGCGTTTCCCGGACGTCTCGGGGGCACATCTGGACAAGTCCGGAGCAAATGTTTCGAAGATCCGCAGTACATGCAGAGGCCCAGGTCTCTGCGTCTCTTGCGTTCCTCGGGGTTCAAAGGGCCTCGGGTTGTTCCTATTTGCATAGGCTCTTCCTGTTGTGGTCGGTTAGGAGAACCTGCAGAGGGATTCCCTCCTGAAGGGATGGAGTCTGAATCTCCTTCTTTCCAACCTTCGTTCATGCAATCTGTACTCCAGTTGCAGGGATAAAGTAACCAACTCTTGGAAGGAGGTAGGACGTGCCATCCTGGCTAGCTCGTCCTTGAGCTCATCCTGTAAGCCTCGGCGAAAAAGGGTCTGCTGAGCCGAATCTGGCCATCCGGAGTCTGTGGCCAGTTTGGTAAAAGTAGAGGCATAAGTCTGTACATCTTGATTGCCTTGCCGGAGATCTAGAAGGGTTTCATAAGAAGAATATTGGACTTCTGGTCTCTCAAATCTGGCACACAATAGTTGAGTGAACTGAGAGTAATCCGCTAGCGCAGGGTCCGCGAGTGTTATCAGTGGGGTTGCCCAAGCCAGAGCGTTACCCGTAAGGTTGGAAACAAGAAACCCTACCTTAGTTCTATCCAGTTCATATGCCCTGGGTCGAAAGGTGAAGTAAACCATACAGGCATTCAGGAATTCCTTAAGAAGTTTCGGATTGCCATCATACTTCCCAAAAGAAAAGGTCAGAGGAGGTAGATCGCCTCGGGATTCTTCTCGTGTCGCTACCTGTTGGCGTAGGTTAGTGTTCTCGGTCCGGAGATTCTGAACCTCGGCCTGAAGGCCCTGAATAGCTGTAACCATCTCCTGGAATTGTTCTAAGGAGGCCATGCCGGTAGTTGGGCGTTGCAATCTGTCACACTGTGCAAAAGTTCCAGCCCCCTGAGACTCCTCACCTGGATCTTCAGCAGGGTTTGATGACTTCGGTCTCCTTCTTCTTTCCGTTTGGAGACTTCCTCTTTCGTCGCTTGACTGAATAGTCCTTCTTCCCTTCTTTCGTTCGAAGAGATAGGGACGGTCTCCCCCCGAGGCCACCTTGCCCGCCTATGGATCTGGCAGTCAGGTGGACCCAGGGGAGTCCGCTCCTCAAACAGGGAAAAAGCCTGTTAAGGCAGAAAAAACCCTGTGTGTCAATCGATGCTTTTGGTAATTCCGATGTGAAGACTGGAGAGGCTGGCGTAGTCCTGTATCAGCTGTAATAGCAAGCTCAAGGTTTGATCCTTCCGGATGAGGGTTTGGCCGCTCACGGGAAGCGAGGAGAAAATCCAACCGGAGGCTAAGGAAGTAAAGATAGCCACAAAAGACTCCTGGACGAAGGTAAGAGAGGAAAAAGGAAAGAGAGGGTACGAGCGCGAGAGAGTGAGAGTGTGCGAGCGCGAGAGAGAAAGAGAGAGAGAGAGAGAGAGAGAGAGAGAGAGAGAGAGCGAGAGCGAAAGAGAGCGGTAGAGAGAGAGAGAGAAAGAATGAGAGAGAGAGCGAGAGCGAAAGAGAGCGGTAGAGAGAGAGAGAGAAAGAATGAGAGAGGGATAGACAGAGAGAGAGAGCGAGCGTGAGAGTGAAATCGAGCGTCAGAGAGAGAAAGAGTAATAGACGCGGGAGTAGTAAGGTGAAACTCACACCGAACACACCGCGACAGGTTGACTGAGGCTCCAAGCAGGTACAACCGGGGGGGAGCGAGAGAAGAGGAAGCAAGCGAGGCTGACAGCAGAAGAGAAAATCCGGACAGGAAGCTAAGGATAGCGAAGAATCAGATGAAGCAAAAGTAAATAGATTCGCTGGACGGGGCACTGCAAGCAGACGAAAGTCAGGAGACTAACAAAGCGAGTTGCAACGCAAGTTGCAGGGGGGGCGTGGTCTCCTCTTATACCTGCCGGTCCTAGACGACTAGACCGTCGAGCGGACCGGTGTAGAGGCTCAATACCGCCTCCATCTTGACCAGAGTTTCCACGGCCGCGGTGTGACAATATGACCTACAATCCTGTTGAGAAACATCTTTCTTTTGAAATCTATAGGGGATCTGGTTGACCAGTCCCTCAGAGGTTGGTACAACTCCTGAACCTGTGTTAGGATTTTTCAAGGGGTCCTTATAAAGGATTCCCTTAGATCTAGAGGGGCCTCCAGGGTTCATCACCACCTCTCTGTTGGGAGCAGGTTGGGTCTTAGTCCTCTTGGTTGGAGGGGCTGGGGATAAGCAAGGTACATGCTTCCCATTTTTTCTTAGGTCTCACCTTACCTACTTCAGGAGTTTCCCTCCTAATACTAGGATTTCGGTTGGAGTCTTCTGTAGAAGTTTCAACAGTCTGAAGGTTTTTGGCCTTAGACTTTTCTGTTCTGGTTTTCCACCAGCACCGAGAATTACCAGTTCTCTTAGGCCTAGAGAGGGGCCCAGTTGGTCTATCCACCTCTTCCTCAGAAGCAGGGGGAGACAGAGACTTTAAAACTGGAGGAACAATGATGGAGCTTGGTTGGGGCTCCCATTTCCCTAACATACTAGCCTGAAATGTGCCTGTGTTAGAGGTCAACTTACTAACACCAGGGCTTGTAGTGGGGTTCTCTGTAGAGGTTCCCACAGGCTGAGAGTTGTCCCTTAAGGTGGCCTCTCTTGCCAATTTGGTTTAGTTCTGCTTCTCCATACTGGGAGGCCTTGGGATACTGGATACTACTCCTAGAGTTTTTAGACCATTCCCTAACAGGACTCTCCCAGGCACCTCATTCTGAACACTGACAGGAATCCTCACTGTCATGTTATTACACTGAATGAGGGCTGGTAAAATAGGAACCAACTGGACAGGACCTCCAGAAAATTCAGTGGGTGTCTTAGCAACATCCTCAGGCTTGAAAAGGCTTTTGTCCACTACTGTTCTGCTGGCCCCAGTGTCTCTCCTGGCAGGAGTATCCTGGCCATTGACAATAACACTGTCCATGTAACATACTTTAGAGCTTTCTGGAAGGGAGTCATACACACCCCTATTCTGTTTACTAACCAGACCCATGGACTGTAAGGATACAGTTTTCTGAAGACTCAAGGGTTCTTCAGCAAAAAATTCAAAGTGAGCACTAGCCATTTGTACTTCCTCCTCAGGAGGGAAGGCTAAGGAGACTGTGCTGATCCCTGCAGGTTTACCCTTGCATCTGGGATCTCCTTTGATATGGTCAGTTGACCCACAGAAATAGCATGTTCCAAATGCTCTCTGGAATGGGGGCTTCTGCTGACCTCCCTCTGGTTGAACACCAGAGGACTCACTAGCCCTATTTGGTTTCCCTTGGGGCTTACCCCGGTTATTTTGTTGTGTGTGGCCCTCTTTGGGATGGGGGGTATTAGAATTCTCTTGGTTCCCTTTTGGTGGCTGCTTTCCCTCATCCTTTTTCTGAGTGACCCCAGATTCCTTGTGAGTAGCCCTGTTGGCAAACCACAAGTCAGCAGCCTTGCCTAACTTTCTAGGATCCATTTCCTTAGAATCAGCCAAGTGCTGTCTGAGCTCAGGAGAGCAGGAATCATAGATAGACTACAACATTACAAGATTTCTCATTCCTTCATAAGTGTTAACTCTATAACCCTTAATCCATCCCTCTAAGTTATTCAAACACTCATTCACCCAAGTAGCCCAAGGGGTACTATCATGCTTTTTGAGGTTCCTAAACCGTTTAAGGTACTGGGAAGCAGTCTTCCCAAACCTAGCTATTAAAGCTTGCTTTACACATTCATAATCCATCCTATCCACCTCCCACAACTCCATTACCACATTAGATGCAACAGGGGGGAGCCTAGAGAATAACCAGGGGATCAACTGATTCCCTGAGATATCCTGGGCCCATGATTGTATTCAAACATAGCTAGCCAATCTAAAACATCCAACGTAGGTTCATACATACCCGCAATCTCTTTAGGCATCCGGGGTCTTTTTGGACTGGAAGATCTAGAGGATTCGGGGAGAGAAGCATTTTCCGAAGACAATTTCTTCATCTCAAGCTCACAATTGAGCTCCATTTCTTTGAGCCTTAGTTCTTGATGTCTCTGTTCAGTTTGGGTACTAATTCTTTGGAATTCTAGTTCAAGTCTCATTTTTTCTAGAGAGATACATTCAGGACTTAATTCGGGACCTGATAAGGGTCCAGAAGCCACAGGTTGAGGCCTTTGAGCAGGTAGAGGTCCAGAGGGGGTGACACTGTTATCCTCCTCTTCCTCATCTGTTTCAACAATAACATTTTCAACATTATCATCCTCAATGTTTGCTACATTTGCTGGGGTAGTGGGCACTACAGCACCACTATCCAGACTTTGTTTCTCTAACAGTCTAGCAATCAATTTTAATTTCTTGCCTTTGACAGGAAGACCTTTCTGTCTACACAGATCCCTTAAATAATCAGCAGTATTATTAAGGAGGGTCTCCTGGCTGCAGCTTTCCATATTTTTTGACTTTGTTTAAAATAAACTTTTGTGATAGTTAGCCTTGTGGTTATTTGAACCAAGGTATTAGCAGAACTCTAAAATGTAAATCCAATACGTTTATCCTCACCGCTGTACACCAGTGTTAGGCAGAATCCTGTGCAGTTCCCATAGGGAGAACTACAGAAGGTTAGGGCCAAATGTGAGAGCAATAAATCCCCTTTGGTATCAGTCTGTACCACAAAGATTTAGTTGGTAGCTGTGGCTGAGCAGTCAGACTTATCTCAAGAGGGAGATAAGCAGTATTCAGGGTTTACACAATAGGCCTACAGTACTATGGCACAAGGAAACACTGACCAAAGCTTTGTAGTAAAAAGAATATATATTTATTTTATACACTTGTAGTTAAACACATTTATCACAGTTATCAAGTAAGTTAAATTCAGTCAAAGAAAGTATACACAACTCCCTAGTTAAATTGTAGACACGTTTGAGCAAGAGTGAAAACTGAGCAAAACGGCACAGTGAAAACCAAAACACAAATGGCACTCTAGCAATTTCTCACAAGGGAGGGAAAGCACAAGTTATACAGAAATATCTTCTTACACACCGTAGCAACACTTCCTATAAGTTTGTGAACCAGTTCATCAGTATAGAAAATACTTAAATGAAAACTGAGCAAAATCGTACTTCACAAGGTTTAAAAGTGGGAAGAAAGAGGTGGTTATAAGAAGTGGGTGCACCAACACAGTTCTAGTTGAGACGCAATCTAGAGAAGGCAGTTCTAACAAATGTAGCCAGAGTCAGAAGGCCTGTGCCAGAGTCAGTGGTACAAGGCAAGGGCCCAGGAGCAAAATGTTCTTGTAGCTGCAGTCAAGTCTTTGGTTACCGATTTGAAAAGGTGGATGCAGAAGGTGAAAGACAATGTTAAAAGAGAGGGGCGGCCGACCGAACAGGTAGGAAAAGGATTTAAAACACCTTTAGCTCTACCACGCAGAAAGGGCGGCCTGGCGGAACAATGTACCTTTAAAATGAAGAAGTGGCTCCTGGGGTGGCGGTTGTTCCTGGTAGTTCCTGCAGTTCGGGGGTTCCAGCAGAGGAAGAGAGGCTCTCGCCGTGGAGGAAGGTTCGAGTTACTGCACTACCCATTGATGAAACCAGCCGCGGTGCTGCCTGACGAATAAAAGGTATGCTCCTTTAAATCGCGGTCCGGGTGGACGGGTGCCTGTCTATCCGGTCTTCAAGTACAGGGTACTGGTGATTCGACCAGGGCAGGTCCAGGAAGGTGATTGGCAAACTGGTTGTCCCCCCCAGCTCAAGGGAAGAAGGCTCTTTCAGATGAAGATCTTCTCTTGTCGTGTGGAGAAAAGTGGTGAGACGCTGCAGCAGGGCTTCACCAGTGGTTCACTCATTGCAGATGTCTTTGGCTTCTCTCCTCTTCGGCCTCTTAGTTCCAGTGGCGATGTCTTGCTCTTCCAGTCCTCAGGACCCTGCTTTTATGCAAAAAGAGCCCCATTCATAGAGCTTAGCTGTCACTCACACAGTGGAGTGGTTATCTTGGCGGGAGACCCTCCAGCCTATCAGGATAGGGTGCGACATGGGTTGCTGAGGCAACCCTGTCCAGGGGTCCTACTCCCCCTCCCACACAATGGACCCACCCCAGACTCAGTGGCGCCGAAAGGAGGGCTTCTTGGCAGAAGCCCGCCAAAAGGACGAACAAAGGATCCCCAACCTGGGTTACGAGTTTAGAGAAAGACACAAGAAAAAAGTTATATTAAAGTTCTGGCAAATAAAACCTACCGGAGTAAAGTTAATATTAAAATACACCAGCGGTATGTTAGAGGCTGTCAGAAAATGTGGAAAATCCCATAGGAAAATATTTGTGGTCGAATATTTACGCTAGTAACCACTGCCACCAGCCAGAAACTTTTGAAAGAGGGACTGTACGGTACCCTCTCGTAAATGAACATAAGGGAAAAACTATTAACCCTTTCCAGTACCTTCATAGTAAGATGGGTTGTACTGGTTTAGTTCATAAAACTTGACTAGTAAAGTCAATGGGGACTTTACATGCCCTGTGAGACAGTAGTCAGTCCCAGAGCATGGAGTCTATGTTGGGGGGTCGCTACAACACCCCTGAAGGTGATCCCTGGGTCACTGCACAGAGGGTCCTGTGTAACCCATGTGAATAAAGATGGTTCCTATGGAGGTGAGAAAAACCCCTTAGACATTAAACACAAAAATAGCCTAGAACACACATAGCAAAAATGCCTAAGAGTGGGAAAAAGAGTCTCAGTCTTAGCAGGAGAAAAAAACAAACCCTTCAAATCCAGCAAAGCTGCTGGGGGACTCTATAGGTAAGGGAAATTAGCCATAGAATGAGAATTCTCCCTAACAAAGTCCCAGAGTCAAGTCCAGGCTTTGCCTTTCTACTCCTTCTGGGTGTCATGGCCTCCTGTATTTGTGTCATGCCAGAGGTTCAGTTGTGCGTGAGCTTGCTCCTGTGGCTGCTTCGATGTCAGTGATCTCTGTTTTAGGACAACCTAGCAGACCTTTCACAGGCCTCAAGCAAAGAGTCACGTGAAGACTTCTAGTGGGCCTGCAGAGACAACTTGCTGGGGGAGAGCCTTTATGGCACCCTTGCCTTCAAGTGACGCTAGTCACAGGTGCATCCTTGAAAGATTAGGGTGCTCAACTGAATGATCTGCCAGTAAACAGACGGGTGCCCCCTGAGGCAAGTGAATGCATAAAACTACAAAAACCACAGGCCCTCGTTGCTTTCCTTTTGTGATGCAAGTGTGTCCAGATACTGCCGCACAACATGATGCCCATACACAACTTCAACAAGAGAGTTAGTGTGAAATTGCTGCATTTTTGCAGGGAAGCAATACAAGCATGGTCGTGGTCTCTTGAGAAAGCATTTGTCAGTCTCCCATGAGTTGGCACTGTGTCAGGAATTGATGGCTGAGATATTTGCCTCTCGGATGTCCTCTTAAGTGTACCTCTTAGCCTGGAGTTTGACCCAGATGTGCAAGTTGCCCTACTACAGGCAGTGTCCTCCATGCAGAGCTTTAAGGGACACATTGATTGTTGAGTGGAACTTTGACCTCCTCCATTCATTTCCTATGATTCCTGTTATAACGCAGCTTCTGAGATGACTGCCAAGGTTTAGGTCACTCATGATTTTGAACAACCCGGGTTGAATCTAAATGGTGGGATAGCCAATACTTCTGGACATGCCCATCTATCTTTCCCAATTGGGCGGCAATGTCCACCACCAGAGCCTGAGCAGTCCTAGCACTCATGCTTGGCTGCTGAGAAGCTGAGGTGCTAAACAAATATGACATGGACAAATAAAACAACCTAACGCCATACATTGATATGTCACAGAGGAATCAGAAATCAGAGGGATGATATTAGTTGAACAGGAGGGTCTTCTGTCCCTTTCTGAAGACCATGATGGAGGTCTCTTCTCTTAGATGAATGGGTAGTTGATTCCAAGATGCTGGTGCTGCCGAGTAGAAGGCTCAATTTTTCACCTGTGTCAGCCTACATGCAGGGATCTTTAGTAGAGAGCAGTTGTTAGATCTGAAGTTATATTTATTGGCTTTTGGTACCAATTTGCGATTGAGATATGTTGGGCCAGCATTTTTCATACAGCTAAAGGTGATCACCATCAGACGAAAGCAAATTCTCTCCTTGATTGGCAGCCAGTGTAGATCCCTTCTTGCATTCGAGATGTGGTCCCTTTTATTTCGGTCCATAATGACTCTGACTGCATTATTCTGCATCTCTTGGAGTCTGTTAATCTGACAATTAGGTAGACTAATCAATAGACTACTACAGTAGCCTATTCTCGATCCCATTAAAGCACTTGCTAGAGTTTCCTGACTTGAGAGGAAAGGTCGGGCATGGGACAGAAGTTTAATGTAATACACTGTAGAGGCAAGCAGACTGTGTTCAGGTTGCAGTCCGGTAAACCCCCAGCCGTTTAACCTTCATTTTGACCTCAATAGTAGAACCTCCAATTTGTAATTGGATGTACCGTTCTTCCAGCTTATGTGTTTTAGTTTCTATTCCCACACGCATCAACTCTGTCTTGCTCATATTGAGTGATAAGCCGTTAGCACACATCCAATTTTGGATAAGGCCATAGATCCTATTGATGTTGGCTTCATTATCTGCAAAGACACCAGTGAGGGTGATGACACATTGAGTGTCATCGGCATAATAAGTAAACTCAATGCCATTATTAGTCAGGAAATCCAAAAATGGCACTGTGAACGAATTATTAAAAATAGGGCAGAGACAAGCTCTCTTAGGTACCCCTTGGACCAACTCTAAAGGATTAGCATCAGCCATGGCACTGCTCACTCTCTATTGATGCCCCCCAAGGAACAATTTGACGCACTGAGCTGCCGAGGTGGAGAAACCCGCTACCTCCTCCAACCTGGTGACCAATGCTGTGTCACACATTGAGTGTCATCGGCATAATAAGTAAACTCAATGCCATTATTAGTCAGGAAATCCAAAAATGGCACTGTGAACGAATTATTAAAAATAGGGCAGAGACAAGCTCTCTGAGGTACCCCTTGGACCAACTCTATAGGATTAGCATCAGCCATGGCACTGCTCACTCTCTATTGATGTCCCCCAAGGAACGATTTGACCCACTGAGCTGCCGAGGTGGAGAAACCCGCTACCTCCTCCAACCTGGTGACCAATGCTGTGTCGTCCACCAGGTCGAAAGCAGCAGACAGGTCCAGAAGCATCAGCATGCTTGTATTTCCCTGATCCATATGCCAGAGAAGTCTGGACTTTAAGTCCAGCAATGCGGTCTCTATCCCATGATTTTCACTGAATCCTGATTGCCTCTGGTTCAGTATGTTATAGGATCTCAGGTGGGCGAGCACTTGCATATACGCCACCCTGTCTAAGGTTTTTAACAGAAAAGGAGAGTTTGAAATGGTCGATAATTCAGAGGATCACAGGGTGTTAGGCCAGGTTTTTTCAGAAGAGGTGTAACTCATGATTTCTTAATGCATACCGGCACATAACAGTCTCTGAATGTGTCTGCAGAGAGTGGTAATCAGAGCAGAGCATGCTTTAATAGCTAATGCAAGACATATGTTCCCCTTACAGTTTGAGGGTTTAAGTTTCACTATAATCGCATAAGTTCAGCTTCACATATGGGTTTGAAAGAAAATGCTCTTCTGATTTCCATTTCTTAGGTATCGGACTAATAGTATCGGAATCTTTTCGTGTTATAGTTTTATTTGATAACATAATTCCATCTTTACTTTTATTAAGTTTAGCATCCATGGCCTCTTGAACTAAATTACACCAGTTAGCATCTCTGATGATTGTTTCAACATTATTATTTTTAGTTGTTTCCAACTCCTTAAAGACTTTAAAGAGCAACTTGGGTTGGGACTGTGTCTTAACTATACAATCATCTATAAGCTTTCTTATCCAAAATGACTGCCTTTTTACAGCTTTTTACATGAGTTGTGTATATTTCTTTGTCAAGATATGTTAGAGTTTTTCCACTTGTGCAAGTCTTTAATTGCATTACTTTTCAATTCTTGTAAGTCAGAGGAGAACCAAGAATTGGTCTTTCTTTGTAATAACTTTTTATTTCTCCAAGGTGCTAAAGTGTCCACTGCTATCTGCAGAGTGTCTTGGTAGGTGCCTGCAATTTCATCTACTGAACACTCATCATTCAAATTCTTCTGCAATGTGTGGATCCATGGATCCAAGGTTTCTGGCGTCAGTTTTTTTAGATTTCTGCAACAAATTATGGTGGAAGTTAGTTTCTTTTTTGTTACTATATTTTCAAAGATGATTTCGAAATAGATAAGAAAATGGTCGGACCAGGGACAAGGGCTTACCATCTGGTTGGTAGGAGTGATATTATGTCCTACTAGCCAATCAAGAGTGTTCCCTTTCACATGTGTGGGTACCTTGACGAATTGAAAGAAGCCAAGGTTAGAGAAAGCCCTATCCAGTGACTTAGCTTGCACATCATTATTATCACATAACCAGTAATTAAAATCCCCAAGAAGTAAAACTTTAGAGGAGGGTTTTAAAAATGTTAAAAGAAGATCAGAAATTTGATTAGTAAAATCCTTCATTGCAGTGGGTGGTCGGTATACAAGTATGATGTTCACAGTGCTTTCAGCATGTAGTCTTATTTTGATATGGAGAATATCACAATTGTTTATAGTCGTAGTGTCAATTCTTCACACATCCAGGGAGACTTTAAAAATGATCGCCACTCCTCCCCCTTTACCTTCCTGTCTGTCCTGACAAAATATGTTATAGCCTTGAGGTATGGCCAGGGCAAGGGTGGGCCCCGCCGCTATATGATTCCAGGTTTCTGTTAAAGCACATATATGAATGTTATGTGTAGAAATATAGGTGAAGACCTCTAGTGCATGCTTCAGAAGAGAATGTGTGGTGAGTAATAAGCATTTTTGCTTATAAGCAAGGTTAACATTGCTCTCGGCAGGGGGAATAGTCACTGTGTAATTCATATGAACAATATTGTTTTTACAGTTGATTTGCTCTTTGTTACTTAACGCATGACATTCAACAGGACATGTCTGAGTATTTATGTCCTCTGAAGCAGCTAAAGTGTTATTGTCAATGGAGTTTCACAGTAATCTCTCCTTCTCATGGGTGTTTCCACTAAACGAGTTTCCTTCACCCGTGTTATCTGTCTTTAGTCCTTTCCCAGGGCTATTCAGCATATGCCATTTCTGCAGGCGCAAGCTAGATTCCACAGCCATTTCTAGAAAGTGGGGCAATCTGCTTTTGGATTCCACTCTTTCTTTAGTAATTAGAGCTCATGTTGCTTACCTGTACTTGGACACCAACAGCGGAGAGAGTACCCTGCAGTCCACGGACCGCCAAGGACCGCCACAGACCGGTGGGCTCCTTCGTGCTGGCGCATTCACGCCGGGTTTGTAGTTTATTGCGGCTCAGAAATACATACTCCATTGGGAGTTGTAGTTTACAGCAAGCATGCCTGCAGAGACAAAAAGCTCTGTTTCAAATCGCACGGACGGTCAAAGAACTTTACAAGTGGTATCTAATTATGTTTCAATAACAATTCAAGCACAGTGCACAGAAATATGATGAAAAGGAAAAGTGACTAAATAGCGAATACAAATATTAAAACAATAACAACAGTGAAAAAGAAGGCTAAAAGCATGGGCAATATAAGAACAAAGTAAAATCTCTGATTCAAGAGTAAACCAGAGCCCTTTTACACCGGCACAAATCGGCAGGCTCCTTCGCACCAGCGCATTCGCGCCAGGTTTGTAATTTAATGTGGCTCAGAACTACAGACTCCTATGGGAGTTGTAGTTTACAGCAAGCGTGCGTGCAAAGACAAAAAGCTCTGTTTCAAATCACACGGACGGTCAAAGACCTTTCAAGCGGTATCTAATTATGTTTCAATAACAATTCAAGCACAGTGCACAGAAATATGACGAAAAGGCAAAGTGACTAAAAAGCAAATTTAAATATTAAAACAATAAAAACAGGTAAAAATTAGGCTAAGAGCACGGGTGTTGTGGCCTAAATAGATGACAGGACGCTGTAGGGTTTCTAACAGTCTTTATTGACTGACAAAAGGGAGAAAGGCTCTAACGTGGCCTGGTGGCGCTGGGCGCTTACTTACAGTTCATTGCGATCAAGTCCTGTGCTTTCCCAGTTAATTCACTGTGGAAAGGTTGTGCTCACCGGTGGCACGCTGTAAACTTCTAGGGCCCCCATGTAGCCTCCTGTGGCTGTGGTGTTACGCTCTAGAAGCTGTGGTGTGAGTCCTGTGGCTCACTGCTTCTTCTCCTGTAATCAGGAGCAGCGCTCCTCTGTGACCGCTTCAGCTGGCCGAGCGCCAACTCTGAAGCGGGAACGTTTTCCCGCGGAGCGTGGGCTCGCGAGATCCCGTCTCGCGAGATCTCGCGAGAACACGCTCCCACGATCATGTGATGTCCCCACACACCTCCTTTGCTGGGAAAAAGGATGGGTGGTCACTCCATGATGAAGTCTGCATATTTCCTGGGTGTCCTTCTCTCTCTCTGGGGCCTGCCAGGATCGGGGTATGGAGCGGGATCGATGAAGTGTCTTTGGGAAGGTGCTGGTGATTCAGGTTCTCTTTGTCCAGCTCTTTGCTGTGATTCCCTGGGTGTTGTTGGGGGGATGGGGCTTGCGAAGTCGTTGTGATGGTGCGGCTCTATGGTATCTCTACTTGGGAGGTGATGGTTCTCGTATGACTCTTGGCAGACTTGATCTTCTCCAGTGTCTCCTTGTGAGTGTACAGTGTCTTCTTTCCTGCGGTACATGGCTACCCTTTCTAGATTCCATCTCCTGCCATCGCTGGTGCAGATGTGTTTTGTCCCTCTCTCCATGATTTCTATGGGACTGCTGTATCTGGAACCAGTGGAGGTGTCCTTGTGGGGAAGTCGTATCTTCACCAGATCCCCTTTGTTGACTTGTGTGTGTCGAGCGGCTCGGCGCAAATCCCCCTGTGCTTTCATTGCTTCTTTGTTGCACTGCATGCGGCACGTTATGTCATCCATGTCAACGTCTTCGTCGGCCCTCACTTGCTGGAGCCATGGTGGTACCAGTGAGGATGCTGCCCTTCTCCCCCTCAGGAGATGGAAAGGTGAAACACCTGTGACGGCGTTGGGGGTGAGACGGTGGGCCGCTACGGCTTCTTTGACTGTCTTGTATGGGTCTAGGCCCGAGGCGTGAGCCAGTTGTAGCGCCCCCTTGATGAAGCGGTTTGCCTGCTCGACTAGGCCATTTGCCTGTGGGTGGTATAGACTTGCTTTCCGCTGTGGATGTTGTTGAGCTTGAGAAATGTTTCCATTTCTCTGGAGACTAGCTGGACTCCGTTGTCCGTGACGAGTTCTTCGGGCAGGCCCTCCCGCTGGAATATGGCGGTGAGTGTTTCAATGACTGTTCCTGTGGTGATGTCTGAGGTGAAGTCAGCTTCCACCCATTTGGAAAAATAGTCGACCATGACTATCCCGTACCTGTGCTCTGGGGGCATGTTGTCCAGCGGCCCTATGAAATCCAGACCCAGTTTTCGCCACAAACCTTTGGGGACTTCGGTGGGCAGCGTGGGGGCTTGCCTCACGGCTAGGCGCTTGTCACTGTTTGAGCATTCATGGCACCTATCGACCATCTGCCGTACGTCCTGGTCCATGCCTGGCCACCAGTATGCATCGTGTATCCTTCGTCTGGTCATGTTGCACCCTAGATGGTCCGAGTGTGCTCTGCACAGTATAACTTTGCGGATTCCGCTGGGTGGGATGATTTGATCACCTCTGAGAATGAGACCGTTCATGGCAATGATTTCCTCGTTCACCTTCCAGTAGGGACGAAGGCCTTCCGGGATCGCTCTCTCGTTGGGCCATCCATTTCGAACCCAGGTGCTTACGTGCCCTAGGGCGTAGTCCTGCTCGAACTCTTCCTGCCAGTGGCGCTCGCTCATTTCCATGTACTCGACGTTCCTCAAGTCGCCGATGGAAGCAACGACACATTCGTCTTCCAGGAATGTGGTGCCGGGGGCGCTTTGGTTCAGGAGCGTGGACATGCAGTCCGCTTGTGCGTTTTTTTCCAGCCCGCAATGTGTTGTATCTCATAGGTATACTCTTGGAGCTTTGCGGCGATCCTGGCCAGTCTAGGGGTGGCCGTCTTGGTGCCGCCCGGGCTCAACATGTGAATTAGGGGTTTGTGATCGGTGATCAACTTGAATCTTGTCCCCCATACGTATGATCTGAAATAGTCGACGGCCCAGGCGCATGCCAACATCTCTTTCTCTACCGTAGAGTAATTCTTCTCGGATGAGGATAATGCCTTGGATGCAAACGCCACAATGTTCTCAGTGTCGCCCTTCTTCTGGGTCAAGGTGGCCCCCAGGCCGTATGCGCTGGCGTCAGTGGTGATGCAGGTGTCCCATTCAGGGTTGTATGGTTTAAGACACGGCGCGTGTAGAATCCTTTTCTTGATTTCTCCGAAAGCCTCATCCTGTTCTGGGCCCCAAGAGTAAGCTGCCCCCTTCTTCAGGAGCTCCCTCATGGGAGACGTGGTCTCGGAGAACCTGGGGACGAATTTGGCATAGTACTCGGCTAGGCCAAAGAATGAGCGTAGTTCCTCTTTGGACATCGGCACCGGTGCTTCTGTAATGGCCTCCATGAGGTTCTTCTTGGGGCTTACCCCATCACTCGAGATGCAGTACCCAAGATATTCTACCTTGTTCACCCCGAAGACACACTTTTCATGGCGTAGGTGAATGCCTTCCTCCTGAAGTCTGCTCAGGACTGACTTGAGTGCCTTGTCATGGGTCTAGTTGTCTTTGGCGTACACCAGGATGTCATCTTGGAAGAATGAGACATTGGTGAGTCCTTTAAGCAGGGAGTTCATCATCCTCTGGAATGCGGATGCTGCGGACGATAACCCGAAAGGCATGCGGGTGTATTGGAAGGTGCCTAAAGGAGTGATGAACGCCGTCAGGGGGCGGGAGGACTTGTGTAGAGGAATCTGGTGATAGGCATCACGCATGTCCAGCTTCGAGAAAATGGCCGCCTCCTTCATCATGAGGACAATCTCATTGATGCTGGGGAGTGTGAAGCTATCCGTGATCACCTCTAAGTTCAGGCTTCTCAGGTCGATGCAGATCCTGAGGTCGTTGCTGGACTTTTTCTTTACTAATACTACCGGACTCAGCCACTCTGAGGATTCCACGGTTTCAATGGTTCCTTCTTCGACCATCTTCCGCAGGTGGGCGTCCAAAGCTGGTCTTGCGGTGGCAGGTACTGCCCTTACTTTGTGCTTGACCGGGGTGGCATTGGGTTTCAGCCGAATCTTGTGGACAAAGTTTTTCACTTTTTCCGGTTTCTCGGAAAACAGGTTTGGAAAGATCTCCTTGTAGTTTTGCGCTGCTCCTGATGAGATCATGAGCACCTGTTCCAGAGTGCTGGGATCTAGTTTCATGCTGAGTTTGTGTTGGTCATCCCACCCCAGCACGGCTGGACCTTTGGGTGAAAAATACACTTTGGTGGTGGTAGACCTCCCTTTAAAATCGATCCGGGCTTTGATGTAGCCCAAAAGGTCGGCCGTTGCCCCTCCAAACACGGTCGGTTTTTGCCTGGTTGATCTAAACTCCACTTTTTCTTGTCCCATCATCTCCTTGTACGTGTTGATGGGCAGAATGGTGAGGTCGGATCCCGAATCAGCCATGACGCGCGTTTCCATTCCGTCCACTTTAATGGTGCAGTGGGGCTTTTCTCTTCTGGCATGGGGGGCATTGACCATGACAACCATGGGTCTGTCCTGTAGTTCATCATCATCAGTTGAGGTGCAGTCACCGTCAACACGGGAAACAGTTTTCTCCCGCCACATGCATGCCGGAGCCACGTGGCCAATGCGTCCACACTTGGAGCACTCCTTATTCCTGGCGGGGCAGTCGCAGTCGTTCGCCATGTGCTTGGAGCTGGTGCATCTGTAACATTTTGGTGCCTCCTTTTTCCTGGGACTTTTGTCTTTGGGGCCGTCGCGGGAATGCTTGTCTCTGCGACCTCTCCATTGTAGCGCCGCCATTTCGGGCACAGGCAGGTGACTTCCCGCCTCCTTGCGTCTGCTGGAGGTTTCTTCCTCCACCCTGGCAATCTGGATGGCTTTATCGAGGGTGACCTCCTTTTCTTGGATGAGTTTGTCCTGTACTTTCCTAGAGTTGGTGTGGACAACGAGCATGTCGCAGATAACCTGTTCTGCATTCTCTCCAAAGGCGCAAAGAGAAGCGAGTTCCCTCACCCTGGTGATGTAGTCATCCAAGGGTTCGCTCCCTTCCTGTTTGCGAGTGTAGAATCTCATCCTGTGCAGTACAATGTTCTCCTTATTGGTGAATCTCTTCATGATGCGACAAGTCGCTTCTTTGTAAACATCGTCGTCTTCGACGTCATTGTCGGCCGCAGGTATTTCTTTAAGGCCGGCAAAGATGCGCTGACCTTCAACCCCTAACTCATTTAACAGCATCGCCCTCTTCCTGATGGGGGCATATCGCGTGCCGCCCACTGCTTCCAAGTAGGTGGAGAAAAGGGGTTCCCATTGCATCCAAGGAATTGCCGGTGTCCCTGGCAAGGGGAGAAACGCAGGGGGTGGTGTGGCGCCTTGCATGGTGGGTCCGTGGCACTTCTGGTATCCTCGTCGCCAGTTATGTTGTGGCCTAAATAGATGACAGGACGCTGTAGGGTTTCTAACTGTCTTTATTGACTGACAAAAGGGAGAAAGGCTCTAACGTGGCCTGGTGGCGCTGGGCGCTTACTTACAATTCATTGCGATCAAGTCCTGTGCTTTCCCAGTTGATTCACTGTGGAAAGGTTGTGCTCACCGGTGGCACGCTGTAAACTTCTAGGGCCCCCATGTAGCCTCCTGTGGCTGTGGTGTTACGCCCTAGAAGCTGTGGTGTGAGTCCTGTGGCTCACTGCTTCTTCTCCTGTAATCAGGAGCAGCGCTCCTCTGTGACCGCTTCAGCTGGCCGAGCGCCAACTCTGAAGCGGGAACGTTTTCCCGCGGAGCGTGGGCTCGCGAGATCCCGTCTCGCGAGATCTCGCGAGAACACGCTTCCGCGATCATGTGATGTCCCCACAACGGGCAATATAACAGCAAAGGAAAATCTCCTGGATGTACTGCTTTCTCCCAAGAGACCTGCCGCCAGTCCCAACTAAGCCTGCCAGTGGCTTGGAATGGTAAAACTGCTTCTAAACAGAGCAGATTAAGAGGGATAATCCTCTGCAATTCTTGTTGTATAATCTGGCCAAGAAGGAAGTGCCTGAAGATCTCATGTCCCATCCTATCCAGATGCCTAGTGGCTACCGCTGACTTGCAGCGTGCTGACTCTTCTGTGGATGTCCAGAAGGAAGCTACATAGGTTTCCATGCACACCTTCACCAATGATTACTGCCTGAATCCTTTGACAGGGCAGAATGCACGCTTTGGTGATGTAGTGCTGCAGAGTTTCCATTTTTAGGTGTTGGTTCCATTGCTGTCATCCCATTTCCTGGTTCTGTACTGCTTTGGGAGTCTTTCTAATACAGAATCTGTGGGAGAAAAGCGTTTATGAGAATATCAAATGATTTACCTTTAGTAATGTTTGTTCCAATGGATTAATCCTTCCCCCTAAAGCCACTTCATCGTCCTCCTAAATTACTACTCATTATGGAAAGCCATGATGTCACATCCGGAGTCAGGGACACTGTTGTGCCAAGTATAGCTGGCAGAGAGCCGCATTGCACCCAGCTGGTGGCTGACAAAAATTCTTAAGCTAGATTGTGGTTGGAAAGTGTATTTCTAAGATTAAGAATAAACGAAGAAAAGGACCAATCCCTCAAAAAGAACATTAACACACGTATTAATTTGTTCTTCAAGGGCTTCCTGCAGCATCGTTCATACCATTATTTCTACAAATGGACACAGAAGGCTGCTTGAGCTTTGGGATTAATGTGCCAGAGTCGTTCATCCTATCAGGTTTTTGTTTGACCCCGCAATGTCTGGGTTGGCAAAAAAAATATTGGATACATGCCCAACAAATAGGAAACACAAAATTGTCCTTCACACAAATTCACAACCTTCACTTAGGTTAGGAGGTATAATGAATCTGATGATGTCATCAGTCCTTCCTGGAGCTAGCCTCTCCTAATGTGGCCAGAGGATGGCAGCCGCTACCTGATCCTGACGCTGGGGATGGCTATTTGAGGGAGGATCACATGAGGGGAGGCGACATTGACGGGGAGGGTGCAGCATCATCAGATGAGGCACGGTATCCCCCTTTCCCTTTTAGGGATATCCCTTCCGTTCATCATGCTTTGATGGCATACTGTGATCATCCCCTTCAACAACCCGTAAAGCCTGCTGACAGTATCCCTCAATATTCTGTAACAAACAGAATGATAAAGACTGAGATGAGGAAGAGGAGCCGAGTAATGCTGAATAATCAGTAGAACCAGAAGTAGCACTCTAGTGCTTGGAGGAAGCTGATTGGCTCCAAGCAACATCTTTCCTTCAAGCAGGAGTTTAAAGATGGAACAGCTGAAGGTTACTGGGAGATTCAACCGGCCAGTCACTACCGGGGAAGCCAAGCTGTCAGGTCCACAGGCAAGCAGGTATACGGTGAAAGAGGAAGGACTGCAGGAGCTGGTTCACCGTACTGAGATTGCAGCAGGAAGAGAAGAGGACATTTTCTGGTGACTGCAGGAGCCAAGAAGCAGTACCAAAGCCGACTGTACACAGAGAAGGGCTCAGGAGGAAAGCAGGAGTCACGAAAGATGTGGAAGCAGCCAGACAAAGCCAGTAAGCCTGTGAAGTCGAGGCAGGACGCTGGGGCGCTTCTGTATGTTTGCTGCAAGAGGTTCAGAGAAGGCCAAAGAACGCTGTTGAGCCCGGAGAAGGGAAGCTGTGCCACCAAGGCGCTTTGGCAGCTCCATCAAGTACCGATAAGTGGCAGTTACATGAGTCAGGTGACCCCAAGCAAGGAGATTGGGTAACTGGGACATTTGATAAAGAAAGTGAATGAAAGTGGGTTTGAGACCTGGTGTCTTGATAAAAGCGATACAGATTGTACCCCTCCGCCCAACCCCTGATGAGGCCCAACAGGTATGTTTGTAGTTTTAGGCCAAGAGCTCATGATATGAAAAAAGCCAAGTCTTTGTTTGTTTCTGGAAAGCCCAGTATTATTGTTCAGATCTAAGGGAGAGTGATAGGTTGTTCCAGTTTTTAGAAGCTATGACTGGAAAGCTGCCCTTCCTGCCCTGGTGTGCTTGAAGCGGGGTATGGAGAGTTGGTGAGAGTAGGTAGTGCAGGTGGGTCTTGAAGATTGAGACCCGTCGAATTTTTGTGATAGATATTTAGGGGCGGTGTTGGAGAGGCATTTGTGCATGATAGTTATTAATTTGAAAATAATGCACTCTCGGATGGGTAGTCAAGGAACACTTTTTCATGCAGCAGAAATGTGGTCATGCTACGGAATGTTAAGGCCCGCCATGTGAGCATTGTTTTAGACAAGATGCAGTTTGTAAAGGTTATGAGAGGCAGGAGTGGACTGGGAACCAAAAGAGGACCTGGAAATAATTTTCAAAGTGGCCCCATTTTACACATTTTCAGCAAGCCCAACCCTTTTTCCGATGAGAAAATGTGGAAGTTACCACACAAAAGAGGCCATGAGTGCAGAGGTCTACCAGGAAATCTCCAGAGTTCCCTATAGGCCAGTTCACCCCTGGCGAGAGGTGGTGCCTGTGAATAGGGTGTTACAGTAGTCCAGTCTCGAGCCGATGAGAGCCCTGGCAATGGTGATACAGCTTTCGGTGTTGAGGAATGGTCTGCATGCATTGAGCAGCTTAGATGTGTAATCTGCCTCAGAGGCAAATGCATTGATCTGATGTGTGAGGGATAGGGTGGAGTCAAGGTAAACGCCCAGGGTTTTGACATTATTGGGAACTTGGATGGTGTTTCCTTCTATGATAAAGGATTTGTATGATGAGTCCAGTGTGTTGAGTGTATGTTGTGAACCGATTAGAAGGATCTCTCTCTTATCTTCATTAAGGCTAAGTATATCGCTCTTGTACTACGACCCATTTATTTAGAAACAGAAAACATACAGTAATGCCCTAATTGAAATATTGCCTATGTTGCCAACTAATGGGCTGTTTATGAAAATAAACTGATAAAATACAGAAGATTTGCTAATAATATGGTTATTGTTGTTTTAATGTGTTCAATATTAGGTGTACATTACCCTCATTCACGTATGTCTTTTTTACCTCTCAAAAAATTCTATTTAGGCACCTGGATCGGTTCAAAGATAAAGCTCCATGCGAGGCAAAATCCGGACAACCAAGAAGAATAAGGGTTAGTGTGATTTGTATTTCAGCAATTTTTTGTTGTTGTCAAAGATCATTATTGTATGTTTTCTTGGAACAGCTATTTGGTCCCTGCCCAGCATGCCCTTGGAAGGGGTCTTAGATAAGGGTCCTATTCAATAATAGTACAGTGAGTTGAAGCAGTATTACAAAAAGGGTATAACACCTGAACTCTTTGTGACAGCAAATGGAGTCCATGTGCCTTTAGCTATCCTTAATGATGCAAGAATGGAAACTCACCCATAACATGTCCACTCTACGTCAGCGGACATGCATGATACAGAGTTGAATGAAATAGCCAAAATGAATGCTCCATCAAGGAGTAATGACATCTGATAAGAAATTCAAACCCCTTTGTAAAAAATGCATTTAACTGTAACACAATACACTTCTCGCCTCCCACATTCACCTCCTATATCTGCCTGAAAGCCAATAACACTCACATTTCTTCCAGTAACTTTTATTTATCTAAATGGAAGGAGAACGCTCAATCGGGACTGCGGGAAAAGCAATGTGTAAGACTGGTGGATTTGGGTTAACAAGTAAGCGCAGGGAAAGGAAGGTGTGAAAATGACAATCAATGGCCAGCACTGATAGGGTTGCCAGGTCATCTCCATGTCATGAGGGACACACTATTCCACACCCGAGGTAAGCTTTTTCCTTAGTTTTAGTTCAGACCGTTTTATTGAATTGAAGTCACCTGACAGTTCTCCCAGCAGCCAACTGATAATGCAATGAAAGTCCAGTACTGGCCGGGGGGTAGGGAACACTGGAAAAGTCATCAGCGCTAAAAGTCCCTATACTTTCAATGGTACTTTATAATAAACTGTCCACCGGTACACTGCCCAAATGACCCCACCTTCCCCCTCCCATGCCCTCCTCCCAGGAAAACCAAATGTCAACTAATCCAGCTGTTCTCTCTCTTGCTAGTTTGCAAGTTCAAATCATGTTGTTAGCCCTGCTCTCTTGAGCTCTGGTATTTGCCCGAGCTTCAGATTGGAATCAGTCTGTTTGAGAAGCACGTCTTTTCAGAGTTTGGACTTTCTGACGAGTCACGGGATCTTGTCACGTATACCCAGAGGGGAGCCCTTCTCTGTGAGGCTAAGGAGGTGAGCCTGCTACGTAACATTCCCCCCTAGGTGGGTGGTCAGTGGGACCTCACAGGGAGAGATTACCCTCTTGGGGACAAGGACTCCCGTTCTATGGAGGAACTCCCTGTCCCACTTTCCCATGAACACCTCAGACAATGACTGCCTCAGAAGTCACATCCTGAACAAACCACTATCTGCTATTGTAATACAACAGCATTAAAATACAACACAGGTCCACTGAGAAGAAGAAGAGTGGCACAGTAATACTCATCACTCCTCCATGGCAAATAGAGAATACTGTGAAGACTGGGAACTGTGGAGTCAGAAAGAAGGATTGGTATGATTTGTAGGTGGCATAAGTGTTCACAGCGGATTTGACCGTAGTCAATTTCGCCGCAAACCCATTTTTGCCGTGGGCAAAATCATATCAATCCTTCCCCAAATCCCTCCCCCAATACATACCCACCTCCTTCCCCCCATTTACCTTTCACCATCCGGTTTCCATTTAACCCTGGCAGCGTCAGTTCCGTCCCTGCAAAGCAGATCAGAACGGATGCCGCAGGGTCCCTTACTGTGTGTTTCTTTTTTAATAAAGTCCCCCGCTTCCAATGTCCTGGAAGCGGCGGACACCCCTGTAACCCCTGTTCCCCTTGTTCACTATAATGGAACCTTATGGCCCATTTGGTTGTACGGTCCTTTCGTTCGTACCTCCTAAATTTGGTCAAATGGGCCATACGGCTAAAAATATTCAGTCAAATTGGCCAATACCAGAAAGAATACTCCAGAGAAAGAGAAGAAACGCAACGATCCTCTGCTGGGGAGGACCCAGCAAACAGGCATACAAAGTAAAGAAGTACTTGCATTAGAGGAGCATATTCACTGAGCAGGTGAAGCCCAGGAAGTTCGAACCTCGGAGAGAGAGAAGCCAGGGCATTCTGGGAGGTCCTCGGTTGAGAGGCCATGGAGAACAAAGAGGTATTCCAGCGGTGCAGAAGCCGGCAGAGAGCCGACACCTGTGTGTGACAAGCAGTACCAGTTGGTGGCGTGACCTTGGGTCTTAGGAAGGCTAGTTTTTAGTGGGGCCTTAGTGACCACCATTTTCATAGCAGGGTTGTTGAATGATTCTAGGAGGCCAAGTTTGCTTCTAGCTCATTTTCTGGGAATGTTTATTATGAGCAGCATTGTGTGAGGGGGCGTTTAGCCTGTCCTTTGTTGACTGTTGTCGCCTGGGTGACCAATAGTGGGATGGTGACACGGTGGGACCAGCTGAGTGGGATTGGGTCTGCATGGGTTATGAAGTTGACAGGTCTGCGGTGTTTGCCTTTGTTGTGCGTGGGGAGTACATAATTTGCTTAAGGTCCATGGAACCGGTCAGTGTGACAAGCCTGCTTCGAGTGTGGTTGTCAGCCTATGACTCAGGGACATTAAAATCTCCAAGAAACAGATTATTAGAGTGTACTAATTTGGCAGTGGAGAGTAAGTTGGAGTTGTCAGAAATTAAAGGTGACTCCTGTGAGGTGGTCTATAGAGGAGGTGGAAGGTAATGGATCCCTTATGTGATAAAGGGAACAGTGATGCAAATGAGCTTGTTCTCTGAGAGGGGAGGATGGGGCATGGGCAATCGTTCCTCTGGGCGGCATGTTGAATGCAGTAGACTTGGGGTAGGAGTATGTCAACAACATAGGGGGGGAAATGTGTTAAACCATGTTTCAGTGATGAACAGGGCCTCAGGGTTGTTGTATGAGATGAGGTCAGTGATCTCTGCAGCATGAATGATTGCTGAGCGAGCACTGATCAACATTAGAGGGAGTGTGCCTGTGGTCTATGGGTGTTGAATGGGGGCAAGGGCGATATTGATGAGGTTTGCTAATGTTGTTTGCTGGGGCTGCCCAGGGCGCTTGGCCTTTCAAACCTAGTGAGAGTGGGGATGGGTTATGGAGGGAGGAGACACATGGTGATGACTTTTGGCGAGTAGCATTAGTAGTGATATGCAGATAGTGGGTCTGGCCCTTAGCCCTCTCAGGCCGAAACAGGTGAGGTCCTTGCCTTTGTAAGCCCTTTGTTGGGGATGCCGGCGATGAGGGCATCCAAGGTGGACTGTTGAAATATGTGGTGGGCTGAGCAACTGAGTGGCAGGTCATGGTCACGTGACCAGCAGCCTACTCAATGCTGTCTGCCTGGAGCTGGCCTAGAGTCCTTAATTAGATGCCTGAAAGGCACGAAAACTGGTGACGGGCATAGCAGCCGAAAGGCAGGGCCTGTCCAGCCTACTCAATGAGTTATATTTTACTGCTCTCAGTCTTGAATCCAAGTGGATTTAGTTTTTTAAAAGGAGAACACATGAAACATGTTATCTTAAAAAGATGACATTGTTAACATGTTAATGGATGTGTTGTTTTCTAAGGTGTGGAGTGAAATCAACAGAACATTTATTTATTTTAATTTTAATATTTAATTTGTAAAGCACACACAAACCATTAGGCATCTAGGCACTATTGGGGAATCATGTTACACACAGTTGCAATTGACATACAGTTGACTCAAAGGAAAACCAGTTACATTAGAGTTTAAGTTACATACAGCTCAGGATCACAATGGGATGAAAGGTCATGGAATACAGGAATAAAAAAACAGCAAGGTTTTGAGGGCTCTGTGGAAAGCCCAGAAGGATTCCTTTGCCCTCAAAGCATCGGGGAGAGAGTTCCACTGTTTGGCTGTAATGCCTGGGAAGCTTGTCCCTCCAGCCTTGGCGCATTTATATTTAGGTTGAGCAAGTCTATGGGTATAGGGGGTTCTGGTATGCCTAGACGAGTGGGCCTTAGCAATTCTTTGGGCCAGGTAAGTCAGGTTAAAATTGGACATACACCTGTGTCTAAATGTGAGTGTTTTGAAAGTGATTCTATATCGGATTGGGAGCCATTGTACTCCTCTACGTATGGCTGAGATGTGCTCAGATCTAGGGATGTGCAGGGCTGCTCGTAGAGCGTTATTTTGGATGGTGTGAAGTTTTTGTATGTTGTGTGCAGATGTACCGCAAAAAGTACATGGCAGTAGTCAAGCTTGGTGACTACTACTGCGTGTGCAATAGTTAGATAACTGTCAGAAGAGAGGAAGGGTCTGGCAGTGTTTAGGAGTTTGGTGGAGTATGCCACCGAGAATGAGATGGCCTTTACTTGTCATGTCAAGGAGAAAGTTGCATCCAACCGTTGGGGTTTTTACCGCTGGGGAGACTGGGCTTGTGGTTCCACTGATGACGAAGGCTGAAAATTCAGGGCCCAGCTTTTTTAGCATGGGTGAAGGTCCGACAAGAAGCAGTTTGGTGTTCTCGTTGTTGAGACAGAGGCCATGAGTCGACATCCAGGCTTGGATGGTTGTGTAGGTTGAGCTCAGAGTGGCTGCATCGTTGGTGTAGTTGCCAGGGAGGGAGAGGAGAACTTGAGTGTCATTGGCATAGTTGGTGTATGCTATGATTAGAGAGTCCAGGAGGTTGAAAAGCGTCTTCGTGAATATGTTGTATAGCGTGGGGGAGACGCATGAGCCTTGCTGCTGTACTCCACACTTGTTAGGGGAAGGGTTGGCACTGGCGTTTTGAAAGAAAACTTTCATTGCTTTGCCTTCCAGGAAGAAGGTGATCCAAGATGCTGCTTCTGGTGCAAAGGAGGCTGTGGTGGTGAGGTGGTGGCAGAGAACATTGTGGTCCACTAAATCGACGGCTGCAGAGAGGTCTAGGAGGAGAAGCAAGGCCTCATTTTGTCAATCTGGTTTTTAAGGTCTAGGAGTGCAGATTCTGTGTTGTGTCCAGCCCGGAAGCCCAATTGACAAACTCCTAGGATATGGTTTGCTTCCAGGTGGTGATCATTTTGGACTTCTGATGCTTGTTAATCTGTTTAGAATCACATACTGTGCATATGGTCTGACATCCAGTGGTAACTGCATAGAATTGCATCTTGTCTTTCGAGAATTGAAAGGGGACGTCGGCATAGTCGTGTGTGTAACACTATCCCTACCGTGACGTGTAGTGTACCCAAAATCCCTCATGCGCCGAGGTCCCTCAGATTGTTTTTTTACGCCCAAATTCCTGGTTGCCCTAATGCAGAGCTCTTACATAGAGATAGCGTTATTGTCATTATTATTGACTTTCTCGTTATTGCTGTTAAGTCACTTCGACTGTTGAATCCTGTGAAACAACGCCGAAGACTGCTGCAGACTTTCAACAGCTGTTGATCCTGGCCGCGCTGCCGTCCACATGGTTGGGCCGTCTGGCCAGCCGACACAGTAGGGAGAGTGCGGTCGGGCTAGACATTATCTTTACAAGTATGCCTTTCCTCTTTCACCCTCTTTGCTTCCTGGGTTTTGTCATCGCTATAATTGTCTTTTGCTATGGAAAAGAAGCCATTTAGATTTTGTCCCTCATGCAGGGCCAAATATCCTTGGAAGGTCGAGCACGCTCGGTGCAACAATTGTCTGCCCCTCGACCATAAGAAAGCGAGTTGCACGGCTTGTAGACTCCTGCGCCCTAAGACGCTTAAGGAGCGCCACTTAAAGCGATGGGCGGCCTACGGCATGTTGCAGGCCGAATGTTCTTCCCCCGCCGTTGCAACCACCGAAAGTGATGGGAGGAACTAGCGATGACCAGGCCTCCGTGTGGGAAGCCATTGACCTAACGGCGGATTGCTCTCAGTCCGCAACGCCCGTCAACGACCCCATCAGGCCTGACGCGAGTCACACTATGGGGAAGACACCCCGGCGACAGAGGCGCACACGATCATAACACCAAACACACAATCCAAGGTTCTGCTTCGGTAGGAGTGTCGAAGCATACCAAAGCGCCAATGGAACTGTCGAAATCTTCGACGGGATCCTGTGATCGGGATGATTGGCAGCCTTCCCCACAACCGCAGCTGCAGCCTCTAACTGAGCAATCTAAAGTAAAGGGTGCTAACACTAAAAGACACGCGGACATTGAGGCGCTCCAGGAGGACGCATAGATGCTGCTTAAAGCCCGGGTGGTTACGGAATCCACCGGTCAGCCCCCGGTTCACCCGGTGGCGTCTAAATCCACCGCTCAGCCTGCGGTTGTCCTGGTGGCATCGAAATCGACCGCTCACACTCCAGTTCAGCCGGTAGACTGGTCGGATTCTCCCACCATTGCCGAGAGCATTGCAAGGATTACTTCAGCAGTTAGACTGAAGGAGCGGTCGAATGAGGCAGTGAAGCACAAAGAATGGCCGAGAGACTGTTTCGAGGGACATGCCAAAGCACCCTGAACTCTGCCAGGACTACGTTGAGAGTCCTGTGCCTTTGTCAGCCACATTAGGGGAGAAATCTTAATGTCACAGAGAATAAGATGAACCCTTTCCTCCCCTGGACCCCTCTGGTTCATCCTCATGGACCAGGGAGAAATGTAAGGGCTGTAGGGACAGATTAGAAAATGTGTCTCTTATTCTGAGAACCTTGCTCACAAGAGGCCTTGAGAAGACTTTCCTTCTACTCCTGTATCCAAGTATGAAAGGACCCTGGAAGATCCACATGAGGAGTTTACTTGTGTTCTCACAGATGACGATGGTATGGACACTTATGATCAGGATGAAGATGGCACCTTTCTGGAAAACTACAATGTGGATGATCAGACAGGTCTTATGGACAATTGGGAGGACAGCCGTCAGGTTGATGCTCAACCCTGGAAGTCCCCTACTCCCACCCAAGACCCCGCTGGTTCCCCTCCTCCACTCCGGCTCGGCAAGCCTCCCCAGTGGATGACCAGATGGCGTTCAACACCATCTTGAAGAAGGCGGCTGACCATTTTCAGATCGGCACTCAAGCCTTACCAGATTCTGATTTCATGGAGGATATACTCAAAGAAAAACCTCCGGCCAGCCAGGCCATCCCCTTGTTGAACTCAATCAAGAGGAGATTGGCACCTTCTTTGTTGATGCCGACCCAGACCAGGGCGGTGAACCCTATGGTGGAGAAGCTGTTTCGGCCTTCTCTGACTGACCCTGCCTACATCAAGGGTCATGCCACTCCAGATTTGTTAGTTGTTACCACAACTAGAAAACAGGTTGGTGTTCCCCTGTCTACAGGAGAGACACCACCCGATAAGGAATCCAAGAGACTTTATGCACTGGGGAAAAGGGTAACAACGGTTGCTGCCTTTACCACCCATATAGCCAATAACACCACGCTATTGGCCAGCTAGGCAGACATTCAGTGGAACCTTCTGCAAGAAGGCCTTCAATAAGTGCCAAAACCTACAAGGACCAAGTTGCTCATCATCATTTCCGAAGGCAAGCAAGTGAACCAGAATGTGCTCAAAAACACTCTGGACGCTGCAGAGACAGCGGGAAGAACACTGGCACAACGTACCTTGGTCAAGAGACATGCTGGCTGAGAGACTCCAGTTTCAAGCCGGAGACCCAAGCAGCACGGATTAACAAACCAGTTGCGGAGACCAACCTGTTTGGCAAGACAGTGGACAATGCTCTTGATACAGCTAAGAAAGCACACAAATCACTCAAATCCCTTCGACAAATTTACCCAGAAACCATCTCCTCAGAGAGGAAGCGGCTCCCGCCGGTCCTTTCGTGGTCAGTCTAATTTTTCCCAGAACCAGTATAATGCAGGAAACAACTGGAATTTGGGACAAGGGTCCAATACCTCCACTAATTATCCACCCAGAGGACAGCGGCGTGGAAAAGGTAGAGGACGAGGTTCCAACCCCAGAGGCGCACCGGCCTCTGGTCAGAAATGACCTGCGCATCCAGGTTCCCTCCCATGCAACCCCAGTTGTGGGGCATACAAAATCTTTCCTTACTGCATGGGAGGGGATAACAACAGACCAGTGGGTGCTCAAGACGGTCGCCCACGGGTACTGTATAGAATTTGCCCAACCACCCCAATTCAGACTGCCAAAATCAAGACGCCTGACGCCGGACCACCTGCAAATCCTACTGCAAGAGGTGCAGACCCCTCTACGAAAGGACGCCATAGAAGACGTCCCTATTCTACAGGTAAACAAGGGTATTAATTCAGTGTACTTCCTTGTACCCAAAAAGGATCTCACCATGCACCCTGTGCTAGATTTTCACCCAGCGAACAAGTTTGTCAAACCTCAAAAGTTTCATATGGTCCCTTTACAGGAAGTAATCCTGCTGTTGAAACACAGGGATTACATGGCAACACTGGACATAAACGATACATACTTTCATATTTCAATGTTGCCAGCGCACAGAAAATACCGAGGTTTCATGTTGGAGGACAAGCACTCACTCACCAGCTTCAGCAGACAGCGCACGGCGTGTGGTCCCTACAAGTATCGTCCAACCACATAAATCTGTTGGAGCTATTAGCGGTATTCAAAGCACTGAAAGCCTTTCAGATACAGTTACAGGGGAAGACAGTCCTGATCTTGACATACAGCACCACAGCCATGTACTACCTGAACAAACAAAGGGGCACACACCCTCCAGGGCTATCCAAGCTGTTCCAAAACATTTGGATATGGGCTCTCAACACACAGGATGTTCCTGTTGTCCCAACATGTTCCAGGGGAACTCAATCTTGTGGCAGACATGCTCAGCAGAGATTTCCCACTTCCCGTAGAGTACAAATGGCGACTACACGAAGACATTGGGCCTCATTACGAGTTTGCCAGTCCGGATACTACGGTACTGGTAAGCTTACCTGTACCCTTATATCCGGACCGGCAAACTCTGAGTTGTGCTTGTGGGTGCCTTTCATTCTGCCAGGTCTGACTTGATGGAATGAAAGGCACCGCGAGCACAGCAAGCCTGTAGCACAGACACAGTAATGAATTGTGCCGGTGCTACAGGCATCCCCATTCCCATAGGTGCTGCTAGAGCATCAACTATTCCAGAAGGGTGCAAGCGTGCCAACCAATTGTAGAAGGCCGTATAACGAGGAGCCTTATAGTTTGAGAGCCAATGAGGTGTTGTGTTTTTTATTACTGTTGAAGATGACTTGCACTATTACTTGCACTAAGGGAGGGCATGAGTGCCCATCTGACTATAGAGACCCAATCATGATCCTATCCCATATAGAAAGTATACTTAGCTGTCCCCTTAGAGCCAACCACAATCTCCCATAGGCTTTCTTAATTTGCCACGTAGTATGACGTCATGTATGATGAGGTTTTGCTCTATCAGTGTAATTTTTTACAAGATGCGTTGAGATTATGCTGTGCGATGTCCGTTGATGTACTGTACTCCCTGTTCTAGACAATTGACATTAAAACAGAGTTATTTGCCAACTTCCTCAGTCGGTCTTGTTATTTAGTCTGAGAAGTTATTCTCCGTCCCATCCATAGTACATTTTACCTCGAGTAAAAGAGAAGATCCCCCAGGGTTCACATGGTAGCATCCCGGATGGTTGATGACAAGACCCATCGACCTATAGACTGTAGCGCTTCGAACAATGGAGTGCCTTTCGCCATCTATCCGGAAGATCGCAAGGTTTCCTGAGAAGAGCGGCCAATATAGAATTTTTTTTAAGAAGATCGATAGAGGTGGGTCGGGTCCCTCTTTCCCCACAAAATCCCTCCTGGTTTCCACAGGCGCTTAGAGGACGAAAGGCGAAAGTGGTCGATTGGAGAGGGAATTCAATACCAAAGGTCTTGAGCTGAAAGAACAAATGGTGAGTAGACAAAGGAGAATGACAAATTGAGAGGATGGGATTGTGGTAGGTTAAAAAAGTAACAGGGTTGGTTTTAAAGTGTAAACGAAGAGCGTTTTAACAGATAAAGCCCCATAAAACCTGGCCCAAGGGGGTCAGTAGAAGCCATTATACACTCCAGTTCGAGTAAAGTAGAAGCTGCAGAGGACAGGTCCGTGGAAAATAATGAGTAACACCTTGTGATCAAGGTATATTTAGGGGCAGAGATAAAGCGAAGAGCGCTGAGGATTAATGTGAAGTTGACTAGTCTGTCTGTTTGTTATGTGTCTGGTTTGAAAAGGTGTCGAAGAGTGACAAGAATAAGTTGTGTAAAGTTGAAGAAGAGATAAAAAGTTGTTACCGGTCATTGTCGGTACCGACTTAAGTTAGGTTAAGGTTATTGAAAAACAGAGGTTTTGAGCTGTGATTTGTTGGAGCACGCTCATATTTGTTGTTTTTATAAACATGTTCTTTTGTAAAACACTGGAAAGTATTGACAGTCAATTGAGACACGTCACAATGAAAGAAGTTACTCCTTTGATGTACCTGTGTAAAACCCTGCCAAAATACATGCCCAATCTTAAACAGTATAGTGCAGAATGGGTCAAAGGCACGGCAGATAAGATGTTCATGCCATGGCCACAAGGGGGATCTTTGGCAAAAGCAGTATTCAACACGTGACCACATACTTGCACGCTGGGTACACAGGAAAGAAATTGGAGAAGAGGTTAGCTATTTTAGGGCTTTGGAAGATGTACCAGGAAGAGAGAGAGGATCCGTCACCTGATGACTGGATGCTTAACCAGTGTAAGGAGGAAGGTGTCGAGCCTTCTGCTCCCCTTGCCTTGCTTGAAGTAAAAAGCATTAGTACAGAAAGTACAGGATTGTATCCATTAAAAGAACTGAAAGTGGCGACAGGATATAATAATCCAGTATTTGAACCGCCTACTTATAGTAGCGATGATAGTCCAGAGGAGACAAAGAGAAAAGAGGAGATCATTCAGGCCTTACAAAACAGGGAAGAGAAAGGCGAGTGGCCAAATGTATCGACAGACATAGAACGGGAAATTCAGAGATGGAAAGGAAAAAAGGATAAAGCTGATAAGGTAACGCTCGTACAGAACGAATGGATGCAAGGGCAGATATTATTCAAGCTAGATGGAAAAAGCTTCGAGGAAGTTAGGCAAAGAGAAGATCGAGATGAGCAAGATAAGAAAGACAGGGAACGAGAAAAAAGATGAAAAAAAGATGAGCAGAAAAGGAAGAGCCAACAGCGACGAGAACAGCTGTATCAGGAGGAGCAACAAAAGAAAGAAAAAAGAGCAGAGGAACAAAGAAAGTATGACGACAGAGAGCAATGGAAGAATAAGATAGACAGGATAGGACGAGAGAAGAAGAGGAAGCACATAAATTGAGAGATATGATAAAAAGACAAAAAGAAGAAGAAAGAAGAGCAGGGGAAAGGAGAGAAGAAATACAAAAGGAAGAAGAAAGAGTTAGAACGGAGGCAAGAAAGCAAAGAGAAGTAGATGAAGAATCAGAACGAAAGAGGAGATATTGAAATGTGAGATTGAGCACATTCAGAATGGATTACGATGGAGTGACATAGAAGAGTTCCTCCCATTACAGGGAGCAATGTCAGGACCATCTAAACTTACATTAGATAAGAACTTCGATATATGGAGCATCAGAGATAGGATCGATAAAGCTTATTAGGATTTAAGAGAAAGAGGCAAATCAGGAAGCTGAGGAAAGGAAGATTGATCTATCTCCCAGTTACGAGGTGAAGAAGGAAATCCACTCAGTTCTGAGCATAGAGCCCTGTCTCTAAGCAGGTTCACCTCAGACATAGGTGAAAGGGTGGAGAGCCATACTAATTGGGGACTAGACATGTGAGACGAAGAGAGAGAATCCTTCAGTAGGGAGGGAAGAGTATGTGTGACCCTGAGGCAGGCTTACACATAGGTAAGGAAGTAATATGGTCTGATTTAGAACAACCCAAGGATAGGACGCCAGATCCTGTAGCATGTCCAGAGCACCCTAAACGATGATCTTATAGTAAGAGGGTGGAATCGCCGGCATATGTAAATCGGTTAATGTCCTTACCAGGAAGAAGGCGATCGGGAACTATTGTTCCTACTAGGGATAGGCAGACGATGAGAGTGGATTGTGGACAAGAGTTTATGCAGTTTCCTCTATTAGAAAAGGGAGGGGAAAGACTACTGTATATTCAATAGCCACTGATGGACAAGGATAATTTAAGGTGCAAACTCCCCAGCTTAATGGCAGGTGTGGGAAAATGGATTTATGAGTTAGAGAAAATTACTGGAAGAAATACATTAGCAATAGGGGACATTAACGGTCTACTTACTGCTAATTTTGGGGGAAGAGCAGATGACATTTGGACGAGAGCAGGCTGTTCGAGTGTCATGGCACAAAACATGGTGCACAGTGTAGCACCATTTAATAACTGTAGGGCAGGTGTTTTGAGAGCCCTTACAGGGCAATATCCTGACGTGTCAGATATGGGTGCGATTATGACACGGAAGATGAAAGAAGATGAAGATTATATTCAAGACATTCAAGAGTGCTGGTCTCTTGAAACGTTTGAACAGTGGCAGTATTTTACCACATTGTGTGTCAGGGACTGCCTAAGCCGGTACAAAGGAAGCTTAAGAAATTAGTGGGGATGGAAGCAAAACCATGGGCTGACATACAGTTGACTATGGTGCATCACTGTCAGCTGTTACAGGAGAAGAATAAAAAGAAAGATGATGCTAGAAAAATTGAGGAAGCCAAGTTAGTTCAGAAAAAAATGTCAAAATATGCTATAGAAGCAGCAGTATTGACAAGCGGAGAAGGGTTAGAAGCACAGCAAGCAGTGGACACATTGCAGGTGAATAGACAGTGCCCGATGAATCAAGGAGGAAGTGGGTTTATACCACGAGGTAGAGGCATGGGTTTAAGAGGAAGGGGTGGATTTCAAAACACTCAAGGTGGGTTTCAGAATGGGCAGAATGAGAATCAGAATGTGCAAGGAGGATTTAATCAAGGAGTGCTAATTAGACAAAAACCCTTCTATATGTTGGATGTGTGGGATGACAGAACATATTGCGTGCACATGTGGAAGGCAAGGGTATATACAGACTGGTCAGTACCCCAGAGGTAGGACAGCTTATCCTCGAGCATGTAGCTCACAGGCTAGGGATAGAGTTCCCCAGGATGAGACAGCATATCAGTCACAAGCACCACAAGCGCAGCAGGTACAGCATTTGCAGCGATCACAGCAAGCACCATTGAACCCACCACAAGGGCAGTCGCATCACACTCCTATGCAGATACAGCAGAACGCAAACACAGGACAGCTTCTGACACCTAGTATAGGGGGTGTCACAGTGACAGGAGGGAATCCTTTTACAGGTACAGGGATATGCATGTATCCACATTGGACAGCTCACAGGGTGACTTGATGTGTTCAGTACTATCTGTGATACCAGAACACCAAGAGGAACCAAGGGTCGATATGACAATAGGAAGAACATCTTTTTCATTTTTAGTTGACACTAGGGCTACACGTTCATGTATACAAGAGAGAAAATACCCAATGACAGGGAATGCCATGTATGCTCAAGCATTCTCTGGAGCTACAAGTCGATTTCCTTTTACTGATAAATTACCAGTGTCTATAGGAGAATGTGACATGTCTGTTCAGTTGTTATATTGAAGATAGACACCAGTTAATATGCTGGGAAGAGACAGTGACAAAACTTAATATGCCGATTTCTTTCAGTGATGAAGGTATAGTGTACTCCACTCCAGGGATAGAAGGAGAAGAAGGATTTGAAGAGATGAGAAAGGCAATGTGCACAGCTCCAGCTTTAGGGATTCCCAACTATGCTGACAAATCATTTTTATTTTCACACACTGATGGAAACAGTAATGACAGCAGTACTAGCACAGAGAACTACATTAGGGTACAAACCTTTGGCATATTACAGTGGGATTTTAGACCCAGTAATGAAAGGGCATTTCCCATCTGCACAGTCATTGGCAGTCGACGCATTCACAATTGAGAAGTCTGCAGGTATTGTAATGGGTTGTTCCATGACACTTTTTTGTAGAGCATGCTTTATTTGCCATTTTGGAGAAACCTAAGTGTACATTGATATCTCAGAGGGCTTCCATGTACGAAGTTATTATATCTAATCCAGCGATTAAAATTGTCAGATGTAAAATATTGAACCCTGCCACATTTATAGCTGGGCCAGTGGCAAAGAATGAGCATGTGCATGATTGCACAAACTATGAAGAGTTCTATGACAGCATACCACTCGTTAAAGAGAATACGCTGTCAGGAGGGGAGATTCTCTTTATTGATGGTTCTTCAAAAATGTATCAAACAAGTGGGAAAAAGCATTCTGGTGCAGCTGTAGTGAGACATAGAGCAAACAGTGAATTTGAGGTTATGGCAGGTGCAAGACTACCATCTCACTTTTCAGCACAAGCAGCAGAATTGGTAGCGCTTATTGCAGTGCTTGAAAAACACAAAGGACAGGAAATGATGATATACAGTGACTCTGCCTATGTGACGTCAACTGTGCACGCAGGGTTAGCACGTTGGAAAAGGAGGGGTTACCTCCGAATGGATGGCACTCCAGTGCAGCATGCATCATTATTGGACAGGCTTATTAAGGCACTAAAATTCCCAGTAGCCATAGCAATAGTTAAATGTGCTGCACATACTAAGCAAACTGATTTTATTTCTTGCAGAAATGAAGCCGCAGATGCAGAAGTCAAAAGGCCTCCATGTGTACCAAATATTTCAAGTTTTGGTGCTCCAGATATTAAGGAAAAAGTGGTAAAGATTATGGTGGTAAAGGAAGGATTTAACCATTTATCAAGAGTTCAATTAATGGAGATTCAAGGCAGTGCACCACAGGAAGAGGAAGAACTATGGGAACGAAGGGGGTGTTCTTTATCCCCCACATAAGCATTGTGGCAACAGGACAATACCGGAAAGCTGGCAATGCCAGTAGCATTATTAAGGGTAGCCCTTGAACAGCTGCACTACTCTGTGCATGTAACTAGGGAGAGTCTTACTGCAGCTATTGCAGAAGACTGTTTCGTATCAAACCTGTTAGAACACGTTGCAATTTATGTAGTAAATAGCATTGTATGTCAAAAGTTTACTGCTGGGCATTCACTGGAGGAGTGATTCCTCAACGGAATGGTCCTTTTCAGCATTTACATATTTATTATGTTGACATGCTGCAAGTATGTAGTGGACACAGGTATTTGATAGTGGTGCTGTGTCCCTTCTCCAAGTGGATCGAAGCAGGTCCTTGTACACATCCTGATGCCACATGCAAAGAAAAGTTTTTAGTACATTAAGTCTTTCCAAGATGGGGAGTGTGTGAAGTGCTGAGATCTGATAATGAGCCTCATTTTGTTAATGAAGTATTTGAACAAATAGCGCTTCTCTTGAATATAAAACATACGTTTTCTTCTGCTAATCAACCGCAAGGAAACAGAATATATGAAAGACTCAACGGCCTCCTAAAGGAGAGAGTCACCAAGTTGAAATTGAAACTGAAAAAGGTATGGCTATATTGCCTGCCCTTAGCACTATATGCCCTAAGGAATGAGCCTGATTCGGATCATCACCTCACACCCCACAAACTAGTGACAGGGAGATGTTGAGAATGCCTTTGACTCCACCATCGAGGAGCAGAAACTGTTAGGAAATTAGTTAAATGAGTAATTAAAATATATGACTGCTAGTATCTCTGTCATTTCAGAGCAACTCGAGCGCCAGGGGGGTTGGTCTCTGCACACAGATGAAGACCATTCAGCAGCCAGAATTTCAAAACTATTATCAGCACCTAAGTTGTGCATTGTTGATCTAGTGCTGATTTGGAATTTCACCAGAAAGTGGTGTGAGCCCAGATTCGTTGACCCATTCGTGGTGGAAGACAGTACTCCCTCTGCAGTAAAAGTCCAAGACAGAAGAGCATGGATCCATATCAGTGATGTTAATACTTGCAGTGGACAGGCCTATGCACCCCCAACAATTGATTCAGAAGCAAGACAAGAAGAAAAATTTCAGCCAGTGCCGACTCAATCGATGATCAAGAAGAAGGACGAAAAACCAACAGATTAATCAATTAGTGCAGATTTGCACTTGTACTGTGGCTCTACCAGACACTCTTTATAGATATAGCAGAGAAGTGTAAACTAATTTCTTGAGCCAAGGAGTTCTTTTGAAAATGAACTTTAGAAAGTTGTTGACACATTGGGCCTCATTACGATTGTGGCAGTAAGGCAACAACGGTGCCAGTAGTGCTACCGGCGGCGTTGTTACTATGCCGCCACATTACAAGTTCTGCTCGTGGGTGCCGCTCTGCACGCCTGGTCAGACATGACGCCATGCATGACAAGAGGCCAATATCAAGGAAGGTGGACCATCTTGAAGGTGGACCATCTTGCGATGGAGGTCGGAATGGTCATTTCCGTTTCAGGATGATTATATCAAGGCTACACAGATAGAAAAGGAACCTGTGTGGAAAAGCAAGATGCTTACATATCCTCTGAAAGGACAGGAAGAGGTGGTAGTTGCGGAGATGAAGAGACTGAATTGCCCTGATAAAACAGAAGTTGCAGGATGGCCTGGATGTTGTGAACAAACACAAGTTTTAGTTTATGGACAAGTGAAATGCACAAAAGGATGGGAAGGAGGCCTAATGTCCTGCTCAGCTTATCTATTAAAGTCAGAATATTTGCCAGAAGTACAGAGAGTGAATGATGCTTGTTTAAAGTCTTGGGCTAAGCACGTCAGAAAGATGACATGGGTAGAAGATGAATCAGTGTTGATGATGGTGGTTCCATTGATAAATGCAACATTGTGCTTCCATTGGAGAATTTCCAAAAGCAGAAGCCCATTTCAGAAAGAGAAGATCACTAGAACTCCTCAATCGAACCAGGAGAGAAAACTAATTTTCAGCAAAATCAATAGAAGCCTTCAATGCTATTCCATATGAACACAGGTTGTTCAGTCAAACTCGGGCAGTCTTTATGACTACCTTTATGCCTGGGGTCCGGATGATGGCCAATGCCAAATGGCTACAGATTACTAGATGGGAGTTTTTGCAGACGATCAATACCAGTATAAAGTGATTCAATGCGATCAAGGAAGAACTAAGAGCCATAAGACTGATGACTCTCCAGAATAGATTTGTTCTTGACATGATCACAGCAATGGATGGAGGTGTTTGCGCCAAGATCGGGTCATCATGTTGCACGTTAATACCTTCTCACAATGATGAGAATGGGACCTTCACGGAGGCCATAATGCTGCTGACAAACCTGCACAACAAGATCGAAGATGAGATAGAAGATATTGCAGATGACAGCTGATTTGTGTCCATTTTCTCATGGATTCCACAATGGATGGCGAATATCTTCAAGCTCTTGGGAGCAAAACTAGTGATGATGATGTTTGGATTTTGTGTAATCAGGATAATTATTATACAGTGCAAGAAGACACCAAAGAAAGCAGTAGGAATGAAGATCATGATCAATGTCGAATCAGGGTTTTAACCCCAGGAGTTAACAGATGAAGACATAAGAGATTTGATAAGGGCCAGTATCTTAGCACTAGAGGGAACAAAGTTCCTGCATCCAAGAAACTACAGGAAGTATGTGGGACGATGGATCTACTGTTATCCGAATAGCTGATGCAGCCCTATGACATGGAGTGTTGATGAACATGTGAAATCAGCAGGATCTCTGAAGGGAGTAATGAAAATGTGGACACCAAAGAATTACTTTTTTAAGAGAGAATGCTGAGATGTGGAAACTGGTGAAGGAGTAGTGGATGACTGGAGCAGAGGTGCAAGTGTAGAGGAGCAGTTGAATGCCTCTACAGGAAGTCCCACCCCTATGTTTCCTATATGCTGGAAACCAGAAATTGTGACATGTGCAACGCCAGTTATGGTACCTATACCATGAAGAATCTGTGAGGCATGGTATCCACTAAGAAGACCCTATGTGAAGTATCCCCGAAAGACTGATGGTCTCTTAAGAGAAGCACGTGAAGGAATATGAAGATGAGAGAGAAGAGGCTGGTGACATCACAGAAAGATGACAGTGATGCACTGGGAAGGATGATCGAAGAAGAAAATGTGTAGGTGATATGGAACCTGTTGTCGGAATAAAGAATCGAGTAAGCTTTCATGTGCGGATTGAAGATTGCACATGTGAAGAGCACTGCAGAAAACACAAGCTATTTTACAATTTTACAGACGCTGCAATGCAAGTAGATTAAGTATTCTTAAGGCTGGCTTTATCTAGTATATAGACTGCAGGCGGTGCCGCCAATATACATGTATATAGAGTTCTGGACATTCAGTGACATCATTTAGTAAGCAAGTCTCCATGTAAGAAGACGGATTGAAGGCCATGTGTATTGCAGCAAAGAATTGGCTCGAATTCGAAGCAAGATCAAAGAGGCTGTCTGGCTTGGTGTCAAAGACTGGAAGCAGCCAAGAACTGGTTATCAGCTGTGAAGAACAGTAGACGTGAGAAGCTGAGGCATCCCTTGTTAAATTGCAAAGCGAGAACACCATGAAGGCCAAGTTTCTTCATTAAAGATTATTAAATGCTAGAATATGGGCACATTCACGGTCTATGATAACGTGAGCTGAGGACGGAAATAGACAAGGAACATGGTGAACCAGATTGAAGCTAGCGAGTGCCTGCACTCCCTTTTATTACCAGAGTCGAGGAGCTACTACAAGGCCGAGTTCAAAGACAATGTAAATGACAGAGGGCATGAGTGATGAGAGATGGCAGGCTTATTGGGTGGAGAGACACAGTCAGGCTCACCCACCAGCACCTGGTGTACCAGCTTACGTGCTGCTAGAGCATTGAATATTCCAGAAGGGTACATGCGTGCCAACCAATTGTAGAAGGCAGTATAACGAGGGGCATCATAGTTTGAGAACCAATGAAGTGTTATGTTTCTAATTACTATTGAAGATGACTTGCACTATGACTTGCACTAAGGGAGGGGATGTGTGCCCACTTGATTATAGAGACCCAATCACAATCCTATCCCATATAGAAAGTATACTTAGATGTCCCCCTGGAGCAAATCACAATCTCCCGTAGGTTTTCTCAATTTTCCACGTAGTATGACATCATGTATGACAAGGATTTACTATATGAGTGTGATTTTTTACAAGATGCGTTGAGATTATGCTGTGCGCCCTCCGTTGTTGTCTGTTGTACTCCCTGTTTTAGACAATTGACATTAAAACAGAGTTATTTGCCAACTTCCTGATCCAGTCTCGTTATTTAGTCTGAGAATGTTTTCTCTGTTCCATCCATAGTACGACATGTTAGCTTGAGTAAAAGAGCCCCCAGGGTTCACAGCTGTGTAAGGAAAGTTGAAGGAGACAGGGATGCAGTTTCCAAGCCTGGATGGAAACTGGCATGTGAACCCTACCTGGGGGAAACCCGAAGAGAGAATTTGAAGGACACAAGTCTCAGATGAGCAAACGAGTTCACAGTGGTGGCGTGACCGAGAGTCGGTAGGCTGGAAAGTCCAATAACGCCGCCGAGACCCCTTACCCGACTATAATACAAAGCTTGTACAATGAAGAAGAGAAAGAAACCGAGAGTCGAGAAGCCAACCTGACAAATGGAGGAGAGGATCCCATCCTGAATGCACTACTGTGAAGCTAACCCTGAGAGCTAAAGGTAACAGGGATGGCTAGAGACCGCTGAAATGTATGTTTTGTACCTAATGATTCTACAGTCAAATAAAGGATTGAATTGAATTGGATAGCAAGAGTAACCATGGGATGAATAATACTCATCCCAGTGGAGACTGAATGCTAACGTTACTGGAGTAGAGTGTGAATCTTTATGAGAATAATCACACTGTTCGGTATTGATTTGGGGTAGTACCCTTAGGGTGCACTACAACAATCTGAGCCTCCTGGCAATAGGACCCAACCTTTGGTATAAGTCTGAACTGCACAGGTTGGTAGTGCGGCTGAGCAGACAGGCTTATCTCAAGAGGAGTCAATGCGAGCAGAGGAGAGAAGAGTCTTTCAGTGAAACAGGCTAGGCCAAAGTCAATAGGCAAAAGTCTATGTAGCTGAAGCACTTCTTGCAGGTAAGAAAAGTCTTTGCACTATGTTTTTGAAGTCTAGTGAAGAATAAGAATCAATGTAGGGCCACAGGCTGTTAGGCTTGTGAAGAGTAGAAGCAAATCTACAACAAGAGTTAAGTTCTCTTAGACTTTACAGTACCCTTAGTTAGAGAAAATGCAGCAGATGAATTCTGTTCCTGTGCAGCTCTACAGATCCTAGTGTTGTTGGGCCTCAGTCGTGGGACAAGAGGGAGAAATTCTGGGGACTCCTGCACTGCAATGGAACGGTTACCGACAGCAACCAGCAATGTTCAAACTAGTGGCAATTCGGTGTTTCAGCTCATTGTGTCTACCACAAACAACACCACAGCGGTTCTTGGCTGTCGAGATGGACTTTCCTTGCATCTGGGTTCCAGCACTCTGTTGAGGTGGCACAGGCTCGGTCAGTCCTACTTCCTGGGAGTCCGGGGGATCTTCTTGGAGCTCTTGGCCAACTTAAAAGCAACGCACACAAACTGGTGTTCCTCTCCCTGGCATTTCAGTTTCCAGCAGCAACTCTGTGGAAATTCAACCAGCTTCGAGAAGGATGTCCAGGTGGCTTACTTTTGAGTTGATTGGTCTCACTGACTTAAAGGGAGAAGTCGTCCTTGGAGGGGCTTCTCTGTCGATACGAATTTGGAGTTTCGGCACAGCAGCAAGGCTTCACTGGGCAAACCAATGGTCCAGGAGTTGCAGCAGACATCCTAGCAGACATCCTCTTCAAGTTCTTCTTTGGATTCTTTCGTTCAGTGGTCTTCCAAGCCAAAACGTCTTGCCTTTTGTGCAGGCTTCTCCCATTCATTCCAGCCTGGCTGTCAATCACCCAGCAGGGTGGCTGTCCTTGCCAGACAGCCAGCCAGCCAATCACTGGCATTCCTGTCTACTAAGAGACTAAGCACAGGGAGTTTCGGGCACCTCTCTCACTTTCTGCCCCCACCAGACACCCTGGAGCCAGAGGTGGGCTTCACTTGTGAATCCCGACAAAGACAAAACAAACAATGGGACCAAACCTGGTTTGGCGTGCAGAGTAAGTCTCAAAAAGGACCTTTCCACAAAGAAATGGCCAAAAAAAAAAAGACCGGGGCCATTTTGACAAAAATGGCACCCAAAGGTGCTTTACTGCAGCTGCGAAAGCAGCCCGCTGTAAAGACATGCCACGGTAGTAAAAAGTAAACCACTGTAACTAGCCATTCATCAAGGAAAGGGTAACATAAAAATGTTACATGAGAAGCTAGACAAAGGGGATACTATTTAACCCCTCCAGCACCCTACTGTAAGATATTGTGTGCTGGGTCTAGAAATGTAAAAGTGTACGTAAAGTCAATTTCACTTTACTGCTCTTGGAAACAGTAGTTATCCAAGAGAAAGGTGTTTAAACCTTTGTGGAAATCTGGAAGACTTCCCAGTAGCACTGCACTGAAGGTGCTGTGTGCTACAATGTAAAAAGATGCCTATGGAGTTTGTCAGACTCCAGAAACCAAAAGAAACACAGAGAAAAAATCACATTAAAATACATGAGAGAGTGGGAAAAAGGGTCTCACTCTCTCCAGGTAAACATGAAAAAAGTTCTAGAGTCCAGCAAAAGAGCTGGGGGTCTCTAAGTTAAGTTAGAGAGGAATTAGCACATTTCTGAGAATTCTCCCTAACACACACTCATCCCAATAAAGATGGAATAACAGAGAAAGTTAAGAATTTTTTTATTTTATTTTATTACATTTTTATAGTGTGCAAACTGCCCGTGGGCATCGAGGCGCTGTTACTTGTGAGGAACTTAGTTACATGTGACATGGTTAACAGGTTATACATTTAGACTTTCTGGACAGCAGGTTAGTTAGTATGTAGTACGTTTATACATTCTGGATATGCAAACTAAGTATACTGCGGCCTAGGTATCAATATAAACGGATGTGGAGGAAGAGGTGATTAGATGAAGAGCAACGTTTTCACTGCTTTTCCGAATGCCACATGTGAATGTTCTGCTCTAAGGGGTGGTGGTAGGGCAATCCATTGCAGGGCTGCAAGTTAGGGAAAGCTGGCACGTCCTGCTCTGGCATCTCTTGATTTTGGGCATTGTGACCAGGTTTGTGTAGGGTGCTCTAGTTGGTCTTGTGGATGCAGTGAGCTGCATCCTTTGTGAGAGGTAGGCTGGGGCCGTTTGGTGGATACATTTGTATGTAAGTGCAAGGGCTTTCAATAGTATTCGCTCTTTGATGGGAAGCCAGTCCGCCTGTTTACAAGCAGCCGTGATATGTTCCCTTTTGGGGATGCCCATAGCTGCACGAAGTGCGCTGTTTTGGATGACTTGCATTTTTTCCATGTTCTTGGCTGAAGTACCCAGGAAGAGGGCATTACAGTAATCTAGCCTTGATCCTGTTATGGCTCTTGCTGTGGTAATGCAGTTAACCTTTGAGAGAAAAGGTGTGGCTGCGTTCAGGAGCTTGGCATGGTAAACCACAGCAGAGGCGATGGCATTGACCTGCCTGGTCATAGATAGGTTGGAATCCAGGTAGACTCCCACTGTTTTTACTGATTCAGACACTGGGATTCTGATAGAGTCAATGGTGAAGTGGCTGATTTCAGAGTCCATTTTTTTTAGAGTTTCAGTATGTCCTATCAGGAGGAGTTTGGTCTTGTCTGAGTTTAGGCACAGTTAGTTTGCCGCCATCCAGTTCTGGATAGTGGTGTAGATGTCGTTGAGGGTTTTAGAGTCTGTGTGATAGTTGCCTGTAAGTGTGAGGAGGATCTGTGTATTTTCCGTGTAGTTGGTGTAGGAGATGCCCAAAGAGTCCAGAATATGGAAGAGGGGGCGTGTAAATATATTGTAGAGGGTGGGCAAGATGCAGGGCCCTTGTGGCATGCCACAAAGTATGATAGTGGGTGAGGCGGAGGCTGAGTCAGAGACAACTTGCATGGATCTACCTTGTAAGAAAGAGGTGGTCGATGCAGTGGCATTCGGTGAGAATTTCGCCATTGATGTTATGTGGTGGCAAAGGACATTGTGATCAACAAGATCAAATTCCGCGGAGAGATCAAGGAGTAGGAGTAGGGCCGGTTTAACTGAGTCTCTTGCGTCGTCCATCTGATTTTTAAGATCAAGTAGGGCATGGAGTGGCAGTACATCACAATCAACAGTGCTGGCCTTTTGTTAGGCAAGGAGTGGCAGTACATCACAAACAACAGTGCTGGCATTTGGTAATGCATGGAGTAAAACAACAGTGCTGGCATTTGGCAAGGCATGGAATGGCAGCGTATCGCAATTAACAGTGGTGGCATTTGCCATAGCAGGGAGTGGCGAGGCAGTACAAACCATAATGTTGGTCAAGAGGGGTGTGGTAGTACAGGTGGTATTGGTGTCGTAGGCATAGTTGTGGGTCCAGGATGGCGTCTGGTTGTAGGCGAGAGTTTCATTGTTATTAATAGGCACGGCAACATGGCATGGTGTGTGGTCTACCGTGCAGAGGTCTGTATAGTTATTCGAGGACCCTACAGACCTGGGAATCGCATGCGTGATGACCTCCAGTATTGACGTTCTTGCAGGTGGCATTCATATTTAGGATGTCATATTGACGATAGCATGGGGGACGATCAAGAGGCTTAGTGTTGATTCTTCTTGCTGGGTGGGTTTTGGTGACGTGGCTCTACACAGACTTGTGCCTGGTCAGCATTGAGCATACAAAGCGGACCATAGGGTGAGGTGCACGTTGTGTATGTGCAGCAGCCTGCAGCCGAGGGGCAGCGCATACGGGGTGAGGCCCAGAGATGGTGCGTGCTTGGAAGCGCCCGTGCCTGGTGGAGGGGGAGGGAGGGATAGCTGGTAAGGGGGAGCATGATTTGTGGGCAACAGAAGGCAGGGTCCAGCGCTCACCTTGCATCCTCTCATCAGCAGGGTGATGACGGGGCAGCATGGAGCAGCGGAGATCTTCAGAGAGCGTAGAAAGACTTTTCCACAGGCCTTCTCGGCTCGGCTTTGCCTGCCGGCGCACTCGCTCTCCCTTTAAGGCAGGTGGGAAGCGCTTGCGGGGTGGGAAACCAATCCGGGCTCTGGCCAATGGGGGAGAGACTTCCTGGATTCTTGTGGCTATGAGTGGCTTCCATGGCAACGCCCTTGTCCATTTTGCTTCCCGATGAGACAGCGTGGTGACTAGTATGCAGGAGGCATATGCTGGGGAAATCCAGTGCTCAAATTCTCATCAGATCAGCTGTTGGGAGAATCATCACTGGAACAATGATACTCATCCCAGTAAGCCTAAAGTGGTGGAGAAGAGTGATAATTATCACTGGGACATTCATACTCATCCCAGTAAGACCAACGAGATGGAGAAGAGTGAGAATCGTTACCGGAAACCTCATACTCATCCCAGTCACTACCAATTGGTCGAGGAGAGTGCAAATCACTCTGGGAACAGTCCTACTTGGCCCAACCAGGGAAAAGAGTGGACAACAAGTTGCACGTTTAAGGAACAAGAAAAGGGAAGAACCATATTGAACAGGGGGGACAAAGTGTAAAGGACCTTTGAAAAAGTGAAGAGCCCTAGATCTGAACTATATTACTTGATCAAAGTAGTTACCAAGAACTACCTTTGAAAACGTTACTAAAGTGAACTTGCTGAAAAGGAAGATGTTTCTGCCAAGGATGTGCTCTTACACCCATCATTTGAGCTTATATTGCAACACTCCTGCCCCATATCTGGATTCACTTACTTCTATTGATGTCCCTCAGTTAGGCAAAAGGAGACTGCCAGTGCTCAACTATACTGATGACGCTGTTCTCCTGGTGTAGACCCCTAAATCACTGCAGGCTCTGATTACAGAATATGATAAATATACGAGGGGCAGGGGCCTACGGGTGAATGGCCATACATGTTTCATAATGTGTGTCTCCAGGAAGCCTAAGCAGTGCCTGGCAATGTTTTTAGAGGGAAAGCAACTGGAATGCTGCTCCTCTTTTGACTAATTGGGCATACGATTTAACAAAAGGTTAAAGTGGGATGACCTTATTACATAGCTGTGTCGGGATGAACCAGATAATCGGTGCCATTTTTAGACTAGTGCATCATTTGAGATGTCTGTGGAACACATGATCAAGATTCATGAGGGAAGGGTCATCCCTACAGTTAGCTTTTGGGTGTCAAATCTGGGGTACATAAGGGTCCCTGGCTTTAAGAAGACTGATTATGGTTGCCCCTTCAACACCTGTGTGCATTTGGAAACTGCCATGATATAACTTGCTGAGAATATATTTGTGAGACCTATTCTAACTTTGGACTCACTATGGGCAGGTACTCATAGTCCTCTAACAAAAGATGTAATTATGAACCTAATCACTCTAAATGGTTACTGTAATGTTGGCTAGTTAGACCTTATATGTCCCTGCTACATAAGTTGTCATTGGCAACATACTTTGATGATCCAGAAAAGATGAAATATCTCTCTAAGATATTGGTAAAAGCCAGGGCCATGCAGTTGTAGAGGAGGAGCCAAGTACCCCCACCTCAACAATTTCGCCTATGTTGCCTATAGATTGGAAACCAGAATATGTAACATACACGGAGCAGTTAAAGCAACAAAAGGCAAGGTATGAAAATCCTGCTGTAACTTTAGGTATCTCAATACCTAAGAGAATCCTAGAAGCAAGATTCCCATTGAGGAAACCATACCTGCACACAAAGAAGTATGATAGTCGTTTAAATGAGATTCTTGAAGAAGCAGAGCAGATAAACGGCAAAGATGAATGGTGATGTCACACAGAGCCGGGCTGATGTACATAAAGAATGTAGAGCTATAAGAGAATGAGGATATTCTATAAGGCATCAAGAAAGTATCAAGGATAGGTGATTTTACACGTGTCCAAATGCAAGAAACACAAGCAGACAAAGTAATCATGAGGCTAGCTGTATAGTGAATAGATTGCAGCAAGCGCCAATATATACATATATACAAATAATTAAGTAAAGGATGGATATTTCCACCATGCATTATAGCAGTGCTGAACTTTAATAAGAAGGCATCATTTCAGTGTGTCGCAGTTAAAAAGCAGCTTAAATTACAAAATTAATCTCAGAAAGCAAAGCTGAATGATCCAAAGAAGCCAAGGTCTTATCAAACCGGAGCATCCTGACTTTGGATACAAAGTCGTGCGAAAGAACAGAACTCCTGTTCTGAAGGCATGAACAAAACAAAAGACGTCAGAGGTCTATTAGAAAATAGTATTTAAAATGCACCAGAAGCTCGATTCCATGGTCTCCAGTCACGTGGAGGGATGAAGTTGGACGAACGAGGTGGTCACACCTATGCATGAGAGCAGACCGTGCCTTCACTCCCTGGATTTCTCAGAGCTAAGAACACTCTCAAGGCCGAGCTTCAAAGCCCTAATTGACAGTGGACCATTGAGGTGATGATGGATTAGCATGCTAATTGTTGGGAAGCTAGTGTTAAGACGAGCTCACCAGCACCTGGATGTTCACCCTGCATGCTGCTAGGCGTAGGTGGAAAAGTACTGATGGAGGTTAGAAGCCAACCAATTGTAGAAGACCGCGTAATTAAGGGTCCTATAGTTTGTGTAGCCAATGGGACGTTGTACATTTAGTGACGTTCATAGTGGCCATTTTGAATGGAGGGCTTAGTCGCCCCACCTGATGTTAAGTACCCTATCACTTTCATTCACTGTCTCATAATAGTATAGAACGTACACTTAGATATTCACTTAGAACCTATCCCAACTGCCCATAGGTTTTTGTAGCATGCCACGTAGGATGACGTTGGTGGTGACACAGGTCAACGTCACTGTTGACCAATTTTGAGTATAAAACCTACGTTTTTTATAAGATGCGTTGAGTAAGAGGATCGAGCGAGTCTGTTGATGTTCGTTGTACTCCCAGTTTTAGACAATTGGAAATAAAATAGTTATCCTTTTGCCAAACTACCTGAGTCGTTTTGATTATTGATGTATGAATACAGCCTGCATCCCCATCCATCTCCAGGGTACTGCTACTTGCCTTAAAGGGCTGGGAATATCCAGTTGACCGTTTTTGGCAGCTGCAGGGGAAGATCAAATGATGCTCACAAACACAGGTAAGGGTTTACCTACCATTAGCTCCCTTAAATGGGCCTGCAGATTATCTGCGTCTGGTGACCGTGCATCTGCATAGACCCCCTCCTTATGAAAAGGAGTACCACCTGTGGTGGGCATTAATACAGACCTTGCATAAAGACAGCATGGAGGGCCCAGATCAAAAATGTGTGAGTGGTGGCTTTGTGACCTTGTCCCATTTTATTTTGTTATGCTTATTGTTTACAGATTTGCGGGCAGAATCTTTACTGAATATACTTCGAGAGTGTTGGATAAGGTCCTGTCATCTGATGATGTTGTTTTTGCTAACTTCAACAAAACCTGTGGTGCTATTTGACCTTGCCTCTTATCTACATAAGGTTTGATGGATATGCTCTATATCATGGCATTAAGGGGAGGAGTATGCCTAAATGGATGTAAATATGTTTTATGGCAAATCTGAAAAAATGAAGGAGCTGTTGCTTGACACTCTTGCATTTTTCTATCATTACTGTATGTTTATTTGGTGTATTTTAATATTGTGAATATTGTGATTTTATGAAATGTGATAATTGTGATGGTTTTATGGATTTAAAGATTCGAAATAAACTTGATGAAGTTTGAAGAAGATGTAAAATACCAGAGGAGAATGGGTAGCCTAACAGTGGTCCTGTTGAGAATAAAGTGAGCAAGAAGAGGGTGATGTTGTTTAAGTGTAGGTTAGTGAGAGTGGAGGGAGAAATGTAGACGCAGGAGAGCCCAGGGAGTGTGCAAACATGAAAGAGGTGCATGAATAGAGAGGAGTACAGTGGAAAAGAGTGCATGTGGCCGTTGGAAGGGGAGGAAAGTGCAAGGGAGAAGGGATGCTGATGGGAGCATACACAAGGGGAAATGGGAATGGGGGGATCTAGGTACCAGGTGCAAGAGGGATCCAAGGAGGTAAAGTGATGCAGGTAGAGAAAAGGGGCACACAAAGCGAGAGGAATGCTGCTTGTAGTGAGTCCCGTTGTCTGTGGCAGTTACAGTCCACTCCACATTGTGTACTCTGACGTGACAACCATAGCAGTTGGATTTCAGTACTAAAACTAAGAATATTTCTGTAAATGATCTCACATTTTAAACAAAAAGCTGACTGTAAACAAGACCTGAAATGTACTGCTTAAAATATTTGTTTGGCACATTATAAGGTGGATATTGCATTGGCCTAGAACATTTCCTCTGGGAGAAATAACAGTATTGATGGGGGCTAGAGTTATGTTATAGTCATGTTATTGAGTAATAGGTCCACCTTATCATGCGCTATGATGCTGTATGATGCAGCCCAGGCTGTCCATGTCCCATATGAGGAGAGCTTCCACTGATGTGGCTCATGCTTCTTCATTGCTGTTTGAGGGGCCCATGTGTTGCTCCGCTCTCTATTGTCCCTGTTCTGTGTGATGGAAGATTGCCCTGATGTTGCCTTTTCTGTGTTTGTTTTTTGTGAGGGAAGCTTGTAGGACTGTGATGCCTCGTTAGCAAGGTGTATTTGTTCACTCCACTATCGTGCACCACCTTGATGGATAGTGCTGACCTTGTGAGTGGGAATACAGAAGCCAGCAGCAGCTGCATTTCCTGAACAGGTCTCATCATGAAGGAGCAAGAGCGTACCACAGCTCACCATGGGAGTAGACTGCACAGAAAGCTAGGGAAAGTACACTCTTTGCAGGAATGACAGGCCGAGAGATTTGAATAGCATGCTATGTAGATAGAAAACTAGAGGGACAGCGACATAAATATGTGCTCTGTGTTATTCCCCATTAACTTCCTCCAGTTAGCACATTACATCGCATGTAGGCCTCTCTGGTCCTCAGAGTGCCCCATGGTCATGAAGCAAGGATGTGCCATGGGACTTCATCACACACATTCCCCCTTGTATCCTGGCTCCACCTGCTCACTTTCCTTCTTCCTTTTAGCTTCGCAAGATTAGTAACTTACTGCCATATTCCCAAGAAACACTTAGTGAGACAGCAAGGTTTGGAATCCAAGTTCAATTGTTGGTCCATTTGTTCATCAAATTTGGAAAAGTCTTGGGATCACTGAGGACTATTTCTAGAAGCATCCCTAGGCCACAACAATTTTGGAAGGGATCATCCAGAGCTTGAGTGTGAATGTTATGGATGTTATGGATGGGATTCTCTGCACTATGAGTCTTGGCAAGAGATAGCCATTGATATAAGTTAGACATATCTGTACCAAAAACTGCAGCTTTTGGTCAGCTGGCCATTATGGCCAAGCCAATGGGAAATGATTTATCATTTAGTTCTAGGTTTAGCCATGTTATATGGCTGATTTCTTATTCTGAGATAATTTGAGATATTTTGGGCAGTCAGGTCAGGATTAATTGATCTGAATAGATTAAAACAGACCTGACAGTCATGTGTCAGCTTCCTGAAGTCACCAAAGCTTAGCCTCCAATCAGAACCGGTGTTTTATATTCTTCTTGACCTTGTCACCGAGTTAAGATCTCAAAAATGTCTTCATTCTTTCTCTTGGTTCTTCCTCCCAACTCTCAAGTCTGATACTCCTATGCATAATGTCAGGAGGTGTCATAAAACCAGTGCATATTGGTTCTTCTTTTAATTTTCATTAGAGTATCCGGGAATAGGTCATATTGTTCTGCATGAAAAACATTTGGAGCAGCCATTTTCAGAGGAAAGATTTAAATGAATGCTCTGTAACCTCTGGTGAAGGTAATCTGCTGCATTGGCCCATTCTTTCCAAGATACCCTCTTTGAACTTGTCGTAAGATTTGTGAGACTGGTGTCAGAAGCCACAGCTGAACGCACTGAGTGCACTGACTGCCTTTTGTGGATCAAGCGGTGCTGAGAGCAGTGCGGGTTGACGCTCGTACACCATTCAGACCTTTCCTCAAACCTCACCTTGCCACGCAGACTTGGAGCTCTGTGGATCGCAGGACTGAAGTATGGAGCACAGAGACAGCAGCTCCACATCGTGGTACTAATATATAGTCTCCTGCGGTCCATGATGGACTGGAGTGCTGGGGATAGACTTGGGTGATGTTGGTGATCCAGTATGCCTTGGATGAGCTTGAGTGTTGTGTGGGCTGTGATTAAGATCTGCCCCGTATGATTAAGATCAGCCCCGTAATGTGGCTGTAGTACCTGGCTTAATCGGAATGATGGCTGGATATTAAGCATGGGAGCTGCAGAGACGACGTTCTATGTGCACAGCAGTGCATTCAGTTTTTTAACAGCAGCAACCTTGCACCCTCCCCCTTCTTTTTGTGACAGCCCGTAGCCAGCAGTGAGTGCAAACTGCACTCTGCAGTAAACGGGCATTTTATTGGACAAACCCTAGAAAAGGTGATTTGCTAGAGCAGCATTTGTGTATGGGGAAGTGATTAGGGGCACACGAGCGAGACAGAGTGTGCTTTAGTCTTAAAACCTCTACAGATTAGAGAACTAGTAGCTGAAAGAGCTACTCTGATACTAGTGTATGGCGTGGAGCTTAAGCGTTGAACTTTCGCTCATAGCCCTTCCACTCGTTGCACACAGTTTCTCAAAATACAGGTGGTCTGGGAGTGTGAGTGTGGATTTTTTGCGTGGATTTTTGCTCATAGGCCTCGCATCCCTTACGCAGATCCATTAAAAATCGTAGGTGGTTTGGGAGTGTAAACGTTGGCTGTCAACTCATAGACCTTCCATCTTTTCACGTACTTTTATAGCTCGTGTGGGAGTGTGAGCACAGGAGTATGGCTCCTTGTTTTAATTGCTTGTTTTAATTTTTCATATGAATTTACCTAAACATTTTTCACCTCATCTTCCTGTCTGTCCTCCTTTTCCAAAACTCACTTCCCCACGTCTGCTAAAAGTAGGAGTGACGAATATTATCATGTGTGAATTACGAAGTGGAAAAACATTGATCCACCGGAATGACAAAACCCAATACATTTCGGATGCAGACAGCTTGGCGGCTATACATTTTCCTCTCCCCTATTCTCCAGATGGGGTTCAAAGCAACCCAGAACCATGGTCCAACTCTGTCTCTGAGTTGACTACACGTGCTGATGCCTTAGAGACTGCACCCTGCTTCATTAAACAGAAAACTTCCACCCTTACCAACACAAACAATCTGATAACATCTTTTTTCCCTCAGTGGGAAAAGTAAAGTCTGGGCACAACTCGGCACCCCTGTTGACATCTCAGGAAACTTCACAAATCCCAATAATTGCCAGACACGGCTGATAATGTGGATTCTATGGAGACTAGCTTCGTTGACACTCTTGCAGACCATGTAACAAATTTCATGTCAGGTACAGATTCCTTCTTTGATTCTCCGCCTTCATCAGTTCAACCAAGAAGACTCTCAACAACAACTCCAGGAACTAATTTTAGATGGAACATTCCATCTAATCAAACCATATTTGAGATAAATCAAATTTTATGTATACTGGTCTCTCTTTATGAAGGCCTAAAGACAGAAGTTAAAGCCAACTCTGTGGTCTAGAATCGCTTTTTTTAATCTGACAATATAAAACTGCATATTGCGGCCAAGGAGTTTCTCTTCCAACAGAAATCTTGTCCTCTGACAGCAGAGGTTGAGCAAATGTCTAATGTGGGTAACTTAATGTGGGGAGATGTGGCTAAGGATGTTAGCTTCTTGGATGAATGTCTGAAGTTTTGGAAACCTCAAGTTAATGGTCCCGTTATGGAAAATCCTCCCGTGCAACCCCATGGAGAGAAAATAGATACCACTCAGGCATTGAGTAAAGACCCTCCTTTTTAGGCAATATCTAATGCATCAACACACTCTATGTCTGACAAAGAGGTGATCTTCATTACACCAACATACCATCCCATTATCATTAACATCTCCTCCGACACTGAGACCTCCTGTTCGGTTATGCATGTTTCCTCCTTACCCATTCTAACTACCAACATGAATGAGAAAAAATCCAATGCAAGAACACATCAGCAACAGCGGAAAACAAAGAACATACTTTCTAATGAACAAAAATACTAATCATCCATTAAGACACTTTATTTAATCTTTTCTTGATCAACCCACTGTAAAAGCTGCGTTGTAAAAATCTGATACATCTAGTGTTACGACAAAACCCACACATGTCAAGATACCTAAAATTAACATAGTATCAAGATCTACCAATGGGCCCATCAATATTGGACCGGGCAATGGCCATACTGACAATATGAATATAATTATTAAACATGGCACAGCCAAATCCTGCTCTGTGTTGAATGGGCCAAGCATGGGGCATGAATCTCAAGCTCTGAGTATGGTGTGGGTACAAAATTTGATTGCTCACTTCCCATTGCAAAGGTTGGTGAGTGTAAAATAGCATCCAAAACTAAATCTGAACAAAGTTATGTGGTTAGTCATCAGGAACTTTCTTCTTTACTTCAAGCCCAGAGTGTCCCCGGTTGCTCTTCCCTACTAAGTCTGGGAGCATTGACTAGCCCGACAACTCGGATGCAACTTACTGTCTATCTGAAACAGGGTTACCAAATTGGGTGAATTTTACTACACCAACAGAAAGTCACAATAATATTACAACATTAATATCACTGAAATGACAGTAGCCCAATATAGCATCCCTAAATTATCTGATGAGGGGGCTATGGGTAAAACCCACAGAGTGAATGGCGCATCCATTGACTCAAGCAAGAACCTAGCCACTCAAACTCCATTGGGTCCTGATGTTTTGAGAAGGCGTGAGCCATTTTTTGATCCAACACATAGAGAGATTTTCCCTAATGAGAAACATATTTCAGAGGAATATCCATATGCAATATTATTTGAAGGCTTATTGCCTGAAAATCGGTCTGTAATACTTAGACGAACAACTGTTTTACAACTACTCTCTGCAATACTGAGTCTCTGAAATGACATTGAATGATTTGCAAAAGGTAGACATTACAAACCACTGCAGAGCAAGTTCTTCCATTGTCTTTCTCAAATCAAAATGTGTGTTTGAACACATAATGAAGGAATGGGAGAACTTCAGAGTACTTAGATATTTTTCTATACAAATCATTATATGAGAACAGCATTAAATCTTGTGACATGGGAATGAAGTCTGTTCCGAGGGCTGAAATACAATGTCTAAAAAACATGATGCACATCTCTGAACAAACAAGCATTTGGCCATGGTTATTAAAAGCTTCACAGCAAAAGTGAACTACTTGTGTGCCTAACAAACCTACGACATCAGAGTTTAATCCAATCTCATGGAACACAGGAGGCCATGGCCACTTGTGAACCAATGCTGAACTTGGACATAAATTACAAACCTTTCTAGTGATTACTGTCCAGGAGACTGGTTGCTCGAACCGCTTGTAATGGATGGTTATCATCTTTCATGTCAACTCGCCCGGCAAGGAGCTCTTGGCTGCCCTTCTGGGCCCTAATTATAGGTGTTCGCTCTTCCCCCATCATATCAATTACTGGGTCATTTGAGCTATGGTTTGGAATTCTGGCAACCCATATTCCGTATAACAAAAGGAGCTTAATGAACATTCTGATCTTAAATGTTTATTGACATGACGTGGATTTGGATTCTATACTGAGCCGTCCCACCTGTTTCCTGTTGGATTGGTCAACAATTATTTTGGGGGCCACATATTGTTAGTTGGATCTAAACTCTGACTTTATCCACCTAAAATCATTGGGAGAGGTTGGTGGGAGAGGTGTTTAGACCACCAACAAAAGGGGAAATGACAGCCGGTGGATGAATTGTCTAGGCAGCTTAGGCTTGGATATGTTTAATGACTGTTTCTCCTCCCCAGTTGCAGTCGAGAAAAAAGGATATTAGAAAAAATATAAGAAGTCTCAGATCTCAATTTAGCCCTTCGTCTGGTGAGGCTCAACTACTCAATAAAAATATTTGTCAGTCCTACAAAAACTGGACGCGAAACTCACGGGCAGCAAGACTTCAGAATGTTTCTGAAGTGGTGCTCAATTGTCTAAGAAATAAGGACACTAGATCATTCTAGAGATTGGTTAATAGCAATGATCTGTCACAATCCGGCATGCAAACTAATGCAGTGATTGACGGAATCAGTATGGGTTGCTCATTTCAAAGCTGTTTACTCTTCTAGAGATGACAATGAGCTAAGCACCATGCTATTTGTAGGCCATCATTTTAAGTGATTGAGGGGCTGATTTATGGAAGTATTTGCGCTGAAAAATGGGGATTTGTGCGCCATTCTGCCCGCAAATCCCTGTTGAGCAAATTGGGATTTGTGGGCAGAATGGCGCACAAATCCCTGTTTTTTGGCGCAAATAATTCCATGGATCAGCCCCTGAGTCCGGAACATTTTGAGCCCAAGCTATCTTGCATCTTAGCTCATCTCGGGCCCTGCATCTAAAGTGGCCTCTCCAACTTTCTGTTTAGGAGTGACCCAACTCTTTGGGCTGATGTGCTGGCATGTCTATTTCAAGACATAGTAATCACTGGTAAGATGCAATTCTCTTGGTCTTCTGCCTTGGTAATACCGATCTATAAAAGAGGTGAGAGAACATGTCTCCTGAATTATAGACCAATTGCAATCCAAGATGCAGAGAGCAAGGTATTTGCCTCAATATTACTAAATGATCTTGACTTGTGGATTGCTCACTCTCAGGTATTGGACAAATGGCAGACAGGATTTAGTTGCCACTTTGTCTCAAGCTTCAGACTTCGGGTATTCCTCCTGATCTCCTCAGGCTTATTGTGGGTCTATACACCAAAACCAACATACACGTTTGCTCAATCATACCAGTGGTCATTCTAGAACCATTCCTACTGTTTAAGGGGTTAGGCAGGGGTGCGTATTGGCATCCTGCCTATTTAATTTCTATCTAGCTGACGCTGATGACTGTTTAAAATCTGATATATTTGTTTCACCCAAATTGTGTCACCTAACACAGCGATCCTTTGCAGATGCTGATGATTTCTTACTATTTGATTGCACTGCAGTTGTCATTCAGCGCCTAATAACCTCTTTTGTCAGTTATATTGAAGCTCACTCCCCGAAGGTAAATCCTGAGAAGACAAGGGTGATTCAGTTTACTAAACTTAAGACCAAGAGCTCACATTGCTAGAAGATAAGAGATGCAAAAACCAACACTAACTTCTATGACCTATCTAGGATTTCTAATTAACTCAAAGCACTGTAAAGGAAACGTAAGACAGTGGTTTAAGGAGCGGGCTCCTGCTCTTTCCTCTCAATTAGTAAGGATTAATCAGAAATATCGGAAATTCTCTCTGAAACCTGTGATCACATTTTATGAGGGAAAACTTGTGCCAAAGTTACTGTATGGCATTGCAACTTATCCTCCCAGTGTGATCAATTGCCTATCAGCTCCTGAGGCACTGTTTTGGAGAAGAACACTAAGACCCCCGAATTCTCTCCCTATTGATGCCATAAGATATGAACCCGGTATTTTCTCACGACAAGCAAGAGCAGAATGGAAAGTAAATATCGTTATTCCGGAGATTTGGTGTCCAACTGAGGGATCCTTGTTTGTAGATTTAAACAAAATCTTTTAGGTTAAAGGGTGTGCCTGGAGTTGCTCCATTTTGGAAAGTTGTACTATTAATTTACATTGCATCAACTGCTCCATTGAAGCTTTGGTGGATAATCCACAGACGGTAAAAGTATCCTTAGACAATCATGATTGGATTAAAACAATGGATTCTATGTACTCATATTCTTCATTGAGTCATTTGAGCTCTGACTATAAGAAGTTGGATATCATAGCACCTTTTCTAAGTATCTACCCGGATAAATTAGCAAGGGCCATTTTTTGATGTTTTCGATGGAACTTGCTGCTCACCAAACAAATTATTGGCAGATATGGTATTATATGCTTTGAACAAGTTACATGTCGATTTTGTAATATGCCAGATTCAAGTGAATCTCTCAGGCACTGGATAACTGAATGCATACCTCTGAGGAGTGCTCAGTTGCCCTGGTTTAAGAATATTTTTTGTCAACAATTTCCCCTATTGAACTGAGCGATTTTGGCATCTATGTCTAGCTGGGTGGACTACTTCCATTGTAATTGCTGTAGTTGGTTTATTAAAATCATTGAACCTACAAAACAATACTGTATATTGGTTCTTTGATAATGAATTTTAACGTTTTTGAATTTAATTGCTACTGATGCGTTTTGACTTTTTGATTCATGATTTTAAGATAGGATTTGATCTGTGTTCACATGAATTTTAATCTCATTCAATATATGTTGTCTTATTCCTTGTATTCTTATAAAAGGTTGAATGTTTTAACCAAATGATAAAACACAAAATAAGTAAATAAAAAAGTGAGGCATGTTTCCATTGGGGCTTAGGATGGGATATGCACTTTGGTTTATTCTGTCAACAGGGGTCTTGTGCCGAGCGAGCTGTCGCTGCCATCTTGACAAACTTAACTAATTATGCTCTTGCATCTTCTCCTTTTATGTATTTCTATAGTAGTGTGGTGGTACGTGGGATTCTCTTGGTCAGTCTGTCACTGCCTTATTTACTTGATGATGATATCTGTATGCAATTATTCCACCCTTAGTTGATCATCCACCAAATTCCCCCCTTTAACTTATTTTCATTTCCCCAGAGGCCTACGACAAACGAGCTGTCCACTTCTTCCTCCTCTTTAATGGGAGTGGCTAGTTGACAAATGATCTTTCCCCTTTTGGGATACCCGACATCTAATTTATTTATTCATTTATTTAGTCATTTATAAAGCGCTCAAAGCCCGGAGGCAGCTAGGCGATGTTACATACTTAAGAGGATGGTTACAGTTGTTTGGAAAGTAGCATAAAGGTTGATCAATAAACATTTTACATAAAACACAATATACATTTATATACAATTATATGTATAGGTTGTACAGGTAATCGGCTGGTGCGTAAGCAACTATTGCGGGAGGTATGTCCTGAAGAATAACGTTTTTAGGTGTTTTCTGAAAGACCAGAAGGAGGTAACGTTTCTGAGATGAGTAGGAAGGGCATTCCACAATTTGGGAGCTATATTAGGTAAGTTAGCTCCTCCAGCTTTTTTTCTTTTGCATTTGGGAGTGGTGAGGAGGTTAGTGTACTGGGAGTGGGTTGGTCTGTTGGGGTGGATTTTGTGGATGAGGTTACTGAGGTATAGGGGTGCTTTGTTTGTAATACATTTGTGAGTGAGTGTCAGGACTTTGAAGTTAATTCTGTCCTGGACAGGGATCCAATGAATCTTCCTCCAAATGGTAGAAATGTGTTAGTGTCTAGGAATGTTTAGGGTAGCTCTGACGGCGTTGTTTTGGACAACCTGTAGTTTTTTGATGTTCCCTGAGCTAGTTCCTACAAATAGTGAGTTGCAGTAATCTATCCTGGATAATATCAACGCTCTGGCTAGGGTGATAGAGTTGTCAGCAAAGAGGAACAGTCTGCTGGCTCTTATTAATTTGGCAGTGTAAGCTGCTGAAGAGACAACAGCGTTCACCTGTCTAAGGTAAGGGAAGAGTCGATATACACCCCCAAAGTTTTTATTTCCTTGGCAACTGTAATAGTGTTACTATCGATATTGAATGATTTGTAGGTCTGGGGGAGGTTGCTGAGTTTGGTTTTGTTGCCAATGAGGATTAACTCGGTGGTCTTGTCATCATTAAGACACAATTCGTTAAGCGCCATCCATGCCTGGATGGCCAGATATATCTTGTTTAGGTTTTTGGAGTCGGTGTTGTGACATCCGGTAATGGGTATGAGAATTTGCGAATCGTCCACATATTTTGTATACGTGATGCCCATGTTGTCAAGTTTATCGAACAGTAGCTTAGTGAAGGCATTATATAGTGTAAGTGACACACAAGAGCCTTGCGGTATGCCACAGGTCACAAGGACTGGAGGGGCTGCCGAGTTGCCAGAGAAAACCCTCATGTTTCGATTGGAAAGGAAAGACTTGATCCACTTGATGGTGTCTGCTGAGAATTGGGAGGCAGTCTCAAGGTGCTGGCAGATGATGTCATGATTGACCAGATCAAAGGCTGCGGAGAGATCTAAGAGAAGGAGGATGACAGTTCCCCTTTGTCTTTATATTGATCCATTTGTGTTTTCAAATCTAATAGAGCAGTCTCTGTGCTGTGACCTGGCCTGAAGTCTGATTGTCTTAGGCACAGGAGGTTATTCTCTTCCAAAGTGAAGAATCAAATAAACTATTTATAGTTCTACCCAGTCCAGAAGATCCTCCAATGATATGCTATCTCCAACAGAAACATGTGGTTGGGTAAAGGGAGTGTGTTGTCCCTGTGAACTGACTTATGTTCAGTCGGTAGCTGATGTATTATCTGGGCTCCAGGAATATAATGGCCACTTCCTGTGCACCCTCAGATATGGGGCTTACTACCTCTCCTGGGATTACTCACCCACCTTAATGTATCGTGCCCCCTGATTCTGTGTGATCCGGGTGAGTGCAGGTTTGTCAAGAATACCTCTTCACCGGCACATGCCAATTCAGATTTTCAGAATACAAATGCTCGGGGTCCCAAGAATAAGATGATTTCTGAGCCACTTGTGTAGGTTCTTGGTTATTTACCCTAAGTTTTAGGTCTGACCAAGAAAAAGAATAAATGGCGGATATGATAATACAAGTTGTGGTACCACAAGGTTCTTCAAGGGGTTCTGAAGCTTGAATGAAGTGATCTTTAGAAAATCTTATGAGTCTTATTTTACTCCTCTACCAAGATTGTAAAAAACCTTTAGGTGAAGTTCTGTTGATCACACTCTTAACACGTTGTATCATGGGGAATCAATAGGACAAAATAGAATCAGAATTAAGATCTTCAAAACCTTTATTGACTTTACTTGGAAAGGTGTAAGGACCGGTCAACACAATGTGTCTCAAGAGCTTCACCATGGGAGTGCTGATCTTCCCCAGGAATGATTAACTGATGTTCCTCCACAGTCTCAGTTCCAGGGTTATATCCCCCATGCTCATTTCTTAGGTCTTTCACAAACCACATTTCCAGAATCAGTTGCTCTGTAAGATCGTGCCTTTTCTGGAAATTCCTGAGTAGGTAGAGCTTGTTAGAGCATTGGTTATCTCTAAACTAGACCACTGCAACAGTGTTTATATAGGCCTGACCAAGTGGCAAAACCACCAACTCCACCTCATCCAGAACTGAACAGCCAGAATAGTACCAGGCCTCTCAATGTTGGACTCATTAACCCTGGCATTAAGGCCCTGCACCAGTTACCCATAGGAGCCTGCATCCCTCTAAAAGTCCTCTGCATGAGCCAAATATCCATGTCGCCCAAATTTCTTGCATCCCTCTTTACCACCTACCTCCCTGTCTATAATGTACTGGTTAAAACCTCCTCACTAGTATTAGCTATAGGAATTGATAGATAAAGGGAACTCCAAGATGGTGGCCAGTGCTTCATTCAATTTCCCCAAATTCTGGAAAAAAGCCTTTCATGACACCTACGTATGGCTTTGCCCCAGCTATAGTTTCTAACCCGAGTCAAAACAGCCTGGGTCACATGCTTCCCTGCTAAGCAGCATTTGACTTAAAGGACATTTGAATATGGAGGCTTGGGTCCAATCTGGACTGCAATTATCTCCCAGGCGTTCATACCTGGCAATGAGGAAAACCGTAATCCCTGAATTTTCAATTATGTGAAAATGTTTTTTGCTCTTGATCATCATATTTGTTGGATCTACCACTCTTGTTAATCAGGAATGTTTACATTCACTACTAAACTGCAACTGCTGACTTCATGTCCCCTTCACACCCCATTCTGTTACTTCCTCTCTCCTTACCCATGCACTTCGAAAAAGCATTCTTGTGATTATGCAAAGTACAAAACACCATTAAAATACAAAATAAATAGTGCCCAGTTTGCAGCTTGGCATTCTCCATCCCAGGTTCATTGCGCACTGTTTGCTTCTTGGCCCTCCCACCAGCAAGTACTTCTCCGCCTTACTTAGGGTTTTTGTTAGGCTGTGTTCTTATCACAGTCCAGAAAAAGGTTGCTGCTTAGGGGTTGACTGGGGTCCACAAACGGGCTGAATACAAATTGGACACAAAACTAATGTGTATCAGCACTAAACGTTCTCCTGTTAAAAAATCCAAATTATAAATCACTATTGTCCTTCACTGTTCATTAGTAGTGAAGGTAGGATGGAGGTGATTGGAGTTGTAACATTATGGTAAGGGAATGCCACACCCTGGCCAAGGTAACCCCAGAGGAGGTGGTTTAGAAGTAAGAATAGTGGAAAAAGAGACCAGAGCCAACTGAAGAGTAAATTCCCGAGATGTAGTCCGGGAGAGGCAGGCCAGGAGGATTATGAGGGTCTGCATCTCTGAGGAGGAATACGTGACGACCAGGGATTGACTGTTCATATTTGGTGTCTCAGTGTGATTTTTGAAATTTGCATAAGGGACAAAGCCTTTGCAAGGCTGAGCCACCTTTCTGGATTTTACTGGCACCTCCTGTGTGCTGCATGGTTCCCCATCATGCCCCTCTAGTATATATATGTACTGGGCTTTGGGCTTATGGTTTTCAGGAGTTTTCACTAATGGTGTGTGAAGATACATCACTTTTGGTGGCAGCGCAATTTCCCTGGGAGCGATTTGTGTGTCTGCATTACCAGGGACGAGGTTCAGCATTCTCTAATCAAGTGGGCTTGCCACGGCAGTGCCACCAATAAATGAACTGTGCTTTTGTTGTCTGTGCCATTTCTAAGAGCAGGCCATGAGAAAGGATGTAATCTGTTTGTTCATTCTATGCAGGCTTGCATTGTAAGTCTCATAGAGACTTTCAAAGCGTCCCAGAGGTTAGACCGCACCCAAAGCTTTTATAGTGGAGAAAATGGGCTGGTGTGCCACATGTCTATTTTTGAGTCTCTGAACAGGATAGGGGAAACAATGTAACATGGCCACCATTCAATATTGCATTCCTAGTGCAAAGCTGAATCTTTTAAGGGGAAGATATCCTTTGGTCTCATGTGACTACCACCTGCGAATGAGATGGGGGGTTAAGTGGGCGTGAACAGGGGATCCTCTCCATTACACCCAATCCCCAGGCCCTGCATTTTCTAGCTTGTGTTGGAACTTGGACCCATTGCTCACCTCACAAAATACCCTCAGAGCCAAGCAGAGGACATTGCTCTGGGGAGATCCATTTATAGGGCTTGCAATGACCGCCTCTCAGAAGATCTTTTAAAAGTTTTGGATTTCCCTTTAGTCTTATGGTGAAACCCCAAAATATTTCTGCATTTTCTTAAAAAGTGAGAGTCCCTCTTCTGATAACAAACAAGTCCAAAGAACCTGTTCGGATGATGCCCACATAGACGGGTTAACAATCAAAGTTTATCTCACTGTGCATTACAAGAGGGGGGTTATCTATTTGTAGCTAGGAAATGATCCTCTCACTGTGAGGACCAATGCAAAACCTAGACACTATATTCTCTCTTGTTGTGTATCATCAACTTATCTAGTAAGGGTGAAACCTCAAACTTCAATAATTGGCAAACTATTGAGAATGAACAAGACCAAGTAGACTCTTCTATGGGATGGTAACCGGATGGTCCGTTGTGGTGGGGTCGATCTGAGGTGAAATGTCTCTAGATGATTCCATGCTGGCTGGCGAAGGCGCCTTCAGGGTGGTTTCAGGATTCACTTCAGGATTCACTTTTATTATGGACGAATCTGCGGTTCTGAACATTGTTTCCGTAGGATGAGGTGGGATCCTTGCAAGACTGATATCTATTAAAATGGGGGAACAGACACATTAAGTGCTTGGGGGCAAATATAATGAGACAAACAATTGTTTTACAAGGTCAACATCCTGGGACTATTTAGAGCTATAAGACACACTCTCAGGAGATGGTAAGTCTAAAACCTTTTGTAGTTTGGCAAGAAAGAAGCCTTAAAAATGTTGATTCTGCCAAGATCTGTATACAATTTCCATGTGATCCTGGTAGCTGTTCCCTGTGCAGAACGGCTATGGTTTCAAGAAGACACGACACAATATATATGGGGGCAGGAAGGAGTGGGTGTCAGGAAAACTGTAAGAAGCTTTTAAAGAAAAGGACACACTTGACTTCCCTGACCTATTGCGATAGTCCCAGTAAACTCAATTTAGGATATTGAGCGATAGGATTGATTTGAGTTCCCACAAGAGCAGTTGCTGGCTGGGAGGGGCTGTTCCGGGATTCTCATTGCATTGAGTTATTTGATCTCCCAAAGTCAACAGACTATTGGTGGTGTAAGAAAGTCCTTCCAGCAAAAGCACCCAATGGGTCTGAGGCTGAGTTCCAGAATGATGTTGGCTGACTACATTTCAACATCCATGTACACCATCCACAAATAATATATTACTTTCCTGGGTATAGGGGCGGTGCCTTTCGAGACCTGGGCAGAGACAAGTTTGTGACCCACCTGTCTGATAGGGGAGAGTAAAAGCCCTCTGAGCAATTTAAACCTAAATTTGGTACAGAGTAATATAATATAGCCTTTTAAACGGTTTGGGAAGGGTAATTATCCCAAGTGATAATGATCGGGCTATTAGCACTTAATGGTACTAGGAAATCATGTTTTGGAGTTTTGGTGGTGCAGTAAAAAACAGTTTAATAATGAGAAAGGAAATAAACCTCAATAATTGAAATGTAGTTATATTTTCTAGTATTTCAGTAACAAGGTTGTCTTCGTAAGTTGAGCATTTCAATAGCAAACTTTCTTAAATTTGTAAGATATATTTTGGGATTATATCTATTACTTCATGGTATTTTATTGTGGTGTCTTTGCTATGGTGTTATTTGGTGGTATTTGTGGTAAACTTGTTGGCGTTTTTTTTATAGTGGTGAGAGAGACTGATTTCAGAATACTGCCTAATAATTATCTTCACCAGGGTCACTAACAACAGCAAATACTGGACTTAATGCACCCTGAATAGATGGCTTATGCCCTCCTGTGGCCTTATGCACAATACCACACTATGCCCTTTTGGCTGAGTTTCAACAAATGTAAAGCATGCATTTGAAATGCTGCACATTCATTCAATCTCTCTAAATAAACAGCTCCCTTAGCTACTTTGCTTTGAGATATTTCTTACTGTAAATCTGCATCTCCCTAAGCATGTCAAATAAAAGGGACTGAATGCAGAATAAATATAATGAGACTAGATTACTTTTTGAATTTGTTCTTTATCGAAAATAGAATTATGCAGGTTACTCAGAATGACACTCGTGCCCACATTGTACTTCACAGTAGAAGTACATTTCCTCTTCAATATCTTTCAGCGCTTTATCTTTGCAAAGCCCTGTCAATTGAACTTGGCTTTGTTAAACTTGGCAAGAAAATTATACTTAACAAAAAAACAGCAAAACTTTGAGAAATACGAACACAGTAGTATATGCACGTTAAAATTAGAATCTCTAATCCAGCACCTAAAATGAAGTTAACTACTTAATCTGGGCTACCTAGTATCTTTCACATCACCAGCACCTCATTTAACCTCATATTTACCTAAATATGTTGGCAATATTCCTGATTCAGCTTGGCGGTGAAATCTTCCTCAGCCTTTCTGCCTGCCTTGTACAGGGACACCCAGATAAGGATTCTTGACACTGCGGTTTTTCAAAAGATTCTCAACCCAGGAGAGACAGCTTTAGTAAGTCTTAGCCCAGCAGATAGTCAGCTTTCAGGCACCAAACTCTGCCCACCAGCCCTCTGCTCCTTCGTCAGTCAATGCCAAAAGAGTAATGCCCCCTCTACTCTGCCTCCAAACCCTTTACTATGACACCCCTTTTAAATCACGAGCACCTCCCCTTGTCCAGACCTACCCACATCACGCAATTTTTATCTGTGCCTTCCTTATTGTTCTCACTGAATTACTGAAGTGAAAAAAATTTAATTTTTCTCTTGCGCTTCCTGCTCCAAAACAAAGCTATGTTTAACAGAACGGAACATCACATTTTTCAGCTTACCACACAACGCAAATCCAGCCTGCATGTTTAAAGTCCATTTTCTTCCCATTTTCAGAGCATTATGCATTTTCATCAGTCTGCATCCAGTTTATTTCATGAGCTAAATTGCACTAAATGTTATTATGGGAATCGGTTACATGTTAAATGGGTTGGGTTAATTAGTATGTTAGATTTAGGTTAGCATTATATTTAGTGCAGTTCAGCTCACTGATATAGCAAGATGAAGCAAAGTGCCATTTCAATCATGTGCTCTGTGCATTGGCATATATTTAATTCTGCCTGAGACTCACACTCTTGAGTCCAGCAATGAGTTTCACATCCTGGGGCCCAGTTGAAGTTCAAACCATTGCTAAAATGTGAATGCTGAAATGATGAGTCTAACTGTTGAAATGTAGAGTCATAATATTGAAATTAGAATCATACTCCTACACTCCCTCCTTTTTTTTTACTGCTCGGATATAACCCGAAATCACTGCAGGAAAAATAAATACATATGCTCTAAAACACATGTGCTTTTCCCAGTAACCACATCTTAATAGTCGAAAATAAATAAAATACAAATGGTAATATTGATGCGCGATAAACATTTTGTATATACCACTAGTCTTGACCAAAATAATCTTGATTCTTGATCAAAGGAAAGGAACGTATTTAAGAAAAGAATACAAAAAACATTTTTTATAGAATGTATCTCTTTTTTCATATTTTTTATGTATCTTTTTGTTTTTTTTGGATCACCTTTATCTTTATCTTTTTTGTTTTTTTGCAAATGGTGGTCTATTTGTGAAATCATGTGAAAACATGATTTGGGATTTTATTTTTAAACACTTATCTCTTGATCAACTTTATCTTTTATCTTCTTTTAATTGGTGATCTGTGTTTTTTTATTTTATTTTTAAACATTAAAGAAAAGCATTCGCATTTCCAGAAAACATAAGTCCATAAAATTGTGCCATTGACCTCAGTCCGATGTAAAAACCAGTAAAAATCTAATCCTGGTAACAGTAAAAAATAGTAAAAATAGTGTGTGATAAATATAGTCTGTGATAAAAATAGTCTGGGAAAATTAAAAGAAAAATCACACTTCTTCGGTCCAGGGGGCTTACCAGGGGACTACAATCCAGTGGTATCCTCCAGTGATCTGGCGCTCCAGGATCCGGCGCTGATGGGGAAAACAATGATTTTTCTAGAGTAAAAAGAAAAGACAATTTAAGAATCAAGCACATTAAACCCTTTACTTTTCCTTCCTCACTGGGATATCTGAAATCAAATTCCATTATGCCCACAAATGCAGACTGTACCAAATAACATGCCATGTAGCCAATGATTAGCTGAAAACAACATGATATCACAGGGTATTTTTCAGATAACAGTCTCAAACACAACAGCCTTTTTCTTATTGGCTTAGTTGATTGCATTTTTGTTCACAACCTTGATAAATGTTACTCCTTTTTTTACCTATTTAAATCTTATTTTAACATATTTGCACTATTTACAACTATCAACTTGCTATGGCAATTCTATTTCTTTTTTTTTTACTCCCTGTTATTTTTATTTCATTCTAGTCTTTTCACTTCATGTTTCGGTTCAAAGGGCTTAATTTGATTAACATGGACAAACTGTTAAATCTCCCACCTTTTGAGCAATTCTGTAAAACACAGGTGAAACATTATCTACAATTCTATATTGCCCTTGCACTGCCTCAAGGAATTTACAATTTTTATGTTTCCCCTGGTCTTCTATTTCATATTCTCTCACAGATTCCTTGCTATCATAATTTGTCTTTGCACCGTCAGCAGCCTTTTCCAAATTTCACTGTGCAAATGGAAATGCATATTGCAAGTGCTTTCTCAATTCCTTCACATATTCATGAATTGTGGACGCCCCTGTTCATTTGTTCTGTAAAGTAAGTGTTGTGGCAGAACCATTTTCCTGTCAAGATTTCATGGAGCTGAGGTTTGTTAATTTGGGGTGCGTTGACCTGATAGCCATTAGTACCAATGCAAGCCGCGAATCCAACTAAATCTTGCTTCAGCTACAAACCTTTTCAACATATCAACTATCAACCGTTCTACTCCCCCTGAAGAGGAGGGCCGGTAAGAAATGTGTAGCTTTCTCTTTACACCCAAAATGTGACATATTTTTGTCATCAACGCACTAGTGAAATGACTTCCATGGTCTGACTCAAATTCTTTGAGGTAAACCAAATCTTGAAAAAATATGATTTACAAATAAAGTGGCCACCGTTTGCACACAGCAATCTGAGCTGGAATGCACTCCACCCGCTTGGACATTAGACCAGTGACTGTCAGCATGTAGATGTTCCCCTTGCTGATCTCCTCACGGGTCCGACATAGTTGACTTGTAAATCAGACCGGTGACGCAGCTTGAAACTGTGCACACACTAGACACCCCTTGTTGTAGAGCTCAACATCTTGGGACATGTGTGGGTAATAGGTGTGATATTTTAAAATGTCCAAAGTTTTTTGTGACCCTCTGTATCCTGCAGTTATGGCATTGTGGGCACGATGTAACATCAATCCCCGAAATGACAAGGGCACAACCCATTGTATTTGTCGTGTCGCAGATTCTCGAATCACCAGTTCATCCTGTAACCTAATTCCCTTTTTTTTGTTAACAGCACTCTCAATTATTCTTTCCCTTTGCAGTCCTCTTCAGTCAGAGGATTATGTTCTGCATCTAGAAAATGGTTGTAAAATGGGCCTATAATAAGATCTTCCTTTTGCGCTTTGATCAAGTCCTGATCTGGAGTATCATAGCTCCATTGTACTACAGGTTGTTCAACTGCTTTTGGAGTTTTGGAACGTGTTATCGCATCTACCTGTATTTCACCAAGCAGGTGTTCAATAGGAAATAACTCCCCCATTACAGTTCCAACATCATTTCCCTCCTTATCCTCAGCTGGTGTTTTCAAATGACCACATATTTTCCTCCAATGGATTATTAGGTCATTTTCTGATACAAGCGTATCTATAGCTTGAATCATCTTGTCATGTTTAGGTGACTTCTTGTTATAGGTGAGCTTGCCTTTCACTTTCCAGCCAGGTAAATACTCCACAAAACTATTTCGTGCACAATCAGAATCAGTTACTAGAACTATTTCTTTGAGTTTATCTTCTACTGCTGTAGATTTTGCCTCATAAATAGAGGCCAATTCTGCCACTTTATTGCTTTTGGGGCCTATCCTCATGCTTATTCTTGGAATGTTGTCACATTTAAACCATATGTTTCTATTCCTGCTACACGCTCTTTTACTGTATCATTTTCTACATGGTATGCACATCCATTGACGTACACAGTTTGTAAATCCTTACATGTTTATTCATTGAATGCCTTGTGTGGGGATTGCTCAAATTCATTCAAACATGTCTCTAGCTCTGTGTCATCAGGCGCACATCCAGCTGCACAATCATGCAACTCGGCTAGTCCTTGAGCAACTGAGCTTTTTTTATTTTGTCCATATCTCACTTCTACAGGAAATCCCTGAAGTGCTAATGTCCAGGAAGTAATTCTTGATTGGGCCAAATTCCCTGATCTGATTCTCTTACTTTGCAAACATATCAGAGGCTGGAGATTTGTTTCAACAATCACCCGCTCCCCTTGAATTATGGGCCGGAAATGTTGTAATTCCCAGACAGTGGTCAGAAGCGCTTTTTCACATTCATATTATTTGGTCTCTACCTGTGACAATGCTTTCTTAGTATATACAATGGTTTTGTTGTTTATATCATGTTTTAGATATAACACTGCTGACATGCATTGATCTGTAAATCCTATTTCTACAAAGAAATCCTGATTTTTCATTGGGTATGCAAACATGGTGCTTTCATTAGACACTCTTTTAGCCTGGCTACACCTTCATTTTGTTCCTTTTCCCATTTCCAGGGTACGCCCCGCTTCCATAATCTCATTAAAGATTGTGTAATTTTTGCACAATTTTCAATACATTTTCTGGTGTAACTTGTCATTCCTAACAAACTCTTTCAACTTTTCAAATTAGTGGGATCTTTTAGTTTATGAATCTTCTCCACTTTTTTCTTTTGTGGGTTTAACCCATGTTCTGCCACTTCATGACTGTTAGGCAGAATTATATGCAGTACCCTTTGGGAACACCACACACAATTAAGACTACAATTGACAGTACAAATTCACCTTTGGTACAAGCCTGTACTACACAAGTGGAAGCGATGGCTGAGCAGCCAGATTTATCTCAAGAGCAAGTGTACAGTATCAATAGTTCCATAAAGGACTGCAATTACTATGATTCAAACAAACACTGACTCAAGGTTTCTGAGTAGAAGAATATACATTTATTTACACATCAGTTGTATAACATTTCACTAAAGTAAAGCAATTGAAAAATCACACTCTTAATGCACTACACCACACCCAATAGATTCTGGACAAGTTAGGCTCAAAATGAAGTGCGCACAAAATGGCACTCCAGCAATTTAAAAGGCAGGGAAAGACAAAGTTAGACTACAATTGAATAACACCAACAGGTAAGTAAGCAGGGCAATCTAAAAAGAGTAACTACAGTGATGGAATCAAATCAAAAAGGCTTAGGGCCAAAGTCAGTAGGACAAAAGTCTTTTGCTCAAGATCACATAGTTCAGGGTAGTTCACGGTTAAGTCTTTGCCAAGAGTTCTGGATGAAGTTGGTCAGCAGAAAAGGTTAGTTTAAAGAGTAGAGAAGGACAAGCCCTCGGATTGGCGAAAGGTTTCACACACCTTCACGGCGGCTGGACGAAACGAACAACCGGATTTGCACAGTACCTTTAAATGGAGGAGAAGCTGTAGCTGAGGCGGACGTTCCTGGCAGTTCCTGCAGGCTCACGATTCCTGAAGCGACTATTGGACTGACATGAAGTGGGAAGACTGAGGGTCCTGCACTGCCCAGCGAAGAAACCAGCAGCAGAGCAAAGCAACGAATAAAAGGTGCGCTCCTTAAAACCCAAGCAGGGTCCAACCTTACTGGCTATCCGGTTCACTGTAGCTCTGTACAGCAAATTCGACCAGGAGGAAGTCCTGGCTTGCAGTTTGGGCGAACTGGTTGGTACCACCAGCTCAGGGGAAGAAGATTCCTGGTAGATCTTCTCTGTCATTGGAGCTTGAAGATTCGGACTTGCAGCAGGGCTTTACTGGGTGGTTCAGTCATTGTAGGGGTCCTCTTCCATAAGCTCCTCGTCGGTTCTTTCGTTCCAGTGGCGACTCTGCCTTTCTAGACCCAGAGACCTGCTTTGTATGCAGTTTTCCCACATTCACACAGCCTGGCTGTCAATAATACAGCAGGGTGGCTGTCCCGCCGGGACAGTCACCACTGCCAATCAGATCAGAGTGCGACATGGGTCTCCAAGGAGACCCTGTGCAGGGAGTCCTAAACCCCTCCCTCACATCCTGTCCCCCCCAGACAACCAGGCACCTAAGGAGGGCGTCTGTATAGAAGCCCGCGAAAAGACAGTGAACAAAGGAACCAAACCTGGTTTGCCGCGCAGAGTAAAACACGAGAAATACATTTTCAAAAAGAAATGGTGAATAAACCCATCCAGAACCGTATAAAAACCTATATGGTCCAGCGTGTTTAAGTTTGAGGCTACCAAGATAGCCTAAAACAATACCAAGGTTATTTAAGATAACTGTGGTAGGAAAAATAGGGTAGTTACCACTGCCACCAGCCAAGTCTTGATAAAAAGGGAGCAAAACAATTCTCCAAGAGAAACAGACAAAAAGGGATAAGTATTAACCCTTTCCAGTACTCTATGTAAGATAGGTTGTACTGGGTCTGTGGATTTTAAAGAGACTAATAAAGTTAATAGTAACTATACATGTTCTGGGAGACAGTAGTCAGTCCCAGAAAATGGAGTTTGATTTGGGAAGTCTAAAAGACAACCCTGTGTCACTGCACTGAGGGTGCTGGATAACACACAGTAAAAAGATGATGCATATGGAGTAGTTGAGGCTCCACAGTCTATGAACACAAGAAAATGTTAAACACACACAGCAAAACACATGTAAGAGTGGGAAAAAGGGCTCGCATTCTTACCAGGTAAAAAAAATAAATCCTAGAAATCCAGCAAAGCTGCTGAAAGACTCAGTAGATAACGGAAATTAGCCATTTTGGAGAATTCTCCCTAACAATGACCTAGGAAGTTTATCTTTTTTCTGCACCACTATGCTTTCTGCAAAGATACTTTCTCCGATGCCTTCTGTAGTTGGCTGAGCACGTGTCTAATCTCATTGAAGTGGCTTTTCAGATCTACATTTTTGATTATCACATCATGCACATAGACTATTGTTTCCCTTTCAGCTGCATCCGGGAGTGCCTTGCTCAGGAATATCCCAAACTCACTCCCACTATTGACATACCCAAAAGGGGTCCGGGACCACGCATATTGTGATTTGTCAAATGAAAATGCAAACACATTTTGAATATCTTGAACTAGTGGCACACACCAGTATCTAGCTGTAAAGTCTAATGTGGTAAACACCTTTGACCCGTGAACCTGTGCAAGACCCTGATCAATAAATGGAAGGGGCCACCTTGAAATAGGTACCTTTTTGTTTAATTCTCATATATCTGCACACAAGCGCCATTGGATTTTAGCACACCTAATATAGGGGTATTTGATGTACTATAAATAGGCCTAATGATTCCTCTAGATTCAAGATTTTAGATTATTTCAGCTAGTGATTCCAAATATGCCAAGGGTAACTGAATACCATCTCCCTTCCATGTCCTTCTGGTATTGTGGCAACGTGCAAATCGGTCAGCCCTCAGTCATAGGCAGCTTTGGCAAAAACCTGTTTAAACTCCAAAAATATTTTTCTCAATTGGTCTTTTTCTTCCTCACTTGTGCAAACATCTGCAGCTTGAAATTGCTCCTCTACCATTTTAGAAAACTATGGGAAATCCTCCAAAGGAGGAACCTCTGTACTTTCCTCTAACCGTATGGCAGTGTCTCTTTGGAGGGTCGCTATACTCAAATATTTGGAATATTGACCTCCATTTCAATATGATGTTTTTCTCTTTTAGATTCACTTAATTTGAATATAATACAATCATCTTGATGACAGCACACTATTTCACTTGGCTCATAAGCGTACACAAACTGAACTTTAAAGATTCCTTTAGGCTTAGATTCCAATGATTCTGGTAACTCACCCTGTGCAGTCACATAGCTTTCAGGAATGTTCCTGATCACTAAGTTACTGAAATCAGCAGTGTAGTAAGACTTCTGTATTGCCATTCCTATTGCTGAGTTTTCTACCAAATTAATGGACTGATACCCTTTATTGTCCAACTGGATTTGATTGGGTCCAGCCCCAATCTCTATATTCGCATTCTAATCCTTGCTGCCTCATGGATTCATTTAGGCATATAAATGAATCAAAACCGTTTATCTGTTGTCCCTTTTGGTATTTTAATGCTCCTGTAAATAGTCTGGTGAATACGGGAATGGTAACGACCTTTTTCACCTGCAGTTCAACTACATATGGTGTCATTTGGCACAATAGTAAGCCTTTCTATTGTCTTCAAATTCAGGTGTGGCTCTACCCAACCTAGACCAAATCTTTTGATTTACAAAGTCTGATACCATACACATCCTGTGCATGTTGTCATTTCCCAAATAGAATTTGTTTTGTGGCCCGCTCACGATCCACACATTGTGATGAATACTCTTAGGACCAATTGTAATCTTGAACATGCATCTTCCTAGAATTCTTTATCCCAACTTGGAGTCATCTAGGCTAAAAATGTGTTGATTCTTTATTCTGAACGTTGGGATCTCCTCCCTGTCAATTATTTGCCAGAGTATCTTTTCATTAATGAAACTCTTTTCATGTTCAAGCGCCAAAGTGGCTTCAATCATTTCAGGATGCCCATTCACATGGATAGGAATCCATGGCTGCTCCTTTCGCATGTGTATGGGTTGAAATGTGTTTTTCTTTATTTACCTCTGGAGTGACATTCGGTTTACGTTTTTCTTCATTTAGATAAAAACGCAGCGTGTTTTCATCTATTTCTGTTTGCCATTTTTTCTTAGGGGTCCAGATAAATCTTCAAAGACCGCTTCTCTTTTTCTCCTAGCATTTCTTCCTGACACATGAGAATAACAGTGATGCTGGGTACACAGCCATTCTGAAGATATACTTCCTCTGCGCTTTCTGGTTTAGCAACAGTGTGGCATTCCTTTACACTGTTACTTTGGGTCATTATTTTCTTGGGTCGCAATGGCTTTTAAGCTAAGGACCACAATACTACATTTATTCCATGAATGAGGGGAGACAACCTCTTCAGGCAATTTGTCCCTATGAGGAAGGGTATTTCATTAATGGATGTGATCAACACTTCCTGTCTCATCTGATGCTTCCCTATCAACCTCAGTGACACTGTCGATAGGTATCTCATCCCCATTGAAATTGTGCACAGGGCCTTCATTTTGCCATACCTTTATATGGTTTTGTGGGGATCTCTCCTCATTGATACTTTGCACTAGTTATTTTGACATTATTGTTGCTTGGGCACCTATATCAATCATTGGAAATGCATTATGTTGTTCTTCAATAGTAATAGGAGCATAGTACCTATCTTCAACCTCTTCTAGTACACATAAAAAGTATGTATGAATTTTTGCTGATTTCAGGACTTACTTTTCTTAGCTCTTTTTTGCCCTTTGCTAGGCAAATGAGCATATGAAATGACAGTTTAACCTCCTTTTTGCCCACTTCATTTCAAATGTCTTTGTCTATTCTCCCTGGCTCAGAACTCATTTGGAGTGTAGCCACAGACTGCCCCTCTGACTTGGGACCACTAGTGTTCACACCCCAATTTCTCATTGTACTCTTCTCATTGTCTGGGTCCTCGACCCTTTATTTCTACACTGCAACCTTTTTACTGAGTATTTTCACAAGTGTCATGTGACAGCCTGTCAACTTCTGGCGCAAGACACTTGTCTGTGTTTTGCATGGAGGCTGCCATTTCTGTCCCTTGGAATATCTGTGGTTCAAAATACTCCTCAGGTGACTGACCTGCACCCTCCTTTTGAGCTACTGCTTCCTCTGTAAGGGTATCAACAGTATTCTGACTATCAAGTAAGGATAATCTATCTGTTGATCCTAACTCTTCATTTTGTGGTTTATTTTCACATTGGGTGCTCTTTTAAATCTGCTTCTCTGTTCTTTGAGGTTTTCTTGTTCATTTTCCCTCTCTTGTTCTTAATTTTCACACACTTGAATAGTCTGGTTCAACTCTAAATTGAACCACACTCCTTTTTTGTGTGTGTTGAAATTCCCTGTCTCGCTTTTATTTGTTTGTATTGTTGTTTTAAAACCAGTAAGCAATTCAGAACCGTTATTCAAAGGTGATTTATAGGCATCTGTGTTTTCATCAGTGCAGAGGTGATTAGCATGTCACTTGTTGTCAGAACGCACAAGATCACTCCTATGGCCTTTGGCACCTTCACCTGACTGTAGCTTTTTGACTGCACATAACTTTCCTATCTGTTCAGACAACATTTTGACATGGGCCTCTAAGCATTGCAACCACTCTATGTCTCTGGATTCCTCTCTTTGTGGCCTGGGCCGATAATGTTAAACTCACCCTGATTAGGCCTGTTCTGGTATTTATCAGAAGATTGATTACTGTTTGCGTTGCCTCTGAATTCATGTGACACAGGAGTGACCATCCCTTGACCATGGTCAATTGATGGTGGTGATTGGTTATATTGGGCAGGGACATAATTAATATTGTGTCTTTCATTTGCTGGGGATTGTCCCCTATGCAGCTTTCAATTTTCAATGAGTTTATCCACATATCTTGTTTTTTTTGTTGATGGCCATATACCATTGTATTAGGGTCAAATCTACTCTGGGCCTCTAGTGTAGTCTAGTGTAGTCTAGTAGTAATAGGAGCATAGAACCTATCTTCAACCTCTTCTAATACACATAAAAAGTATGCATTTTTACTGATTTCAGGACTTACTTTTCTTAGCTCTTTTTTGCCCTTTGCTAGGCAAATGAGCATATGAAATGACAGTTTAACCTCCTTTTTGCCCACTTCATTTCGAATGTCTTTGTCTATTCTCCCTGGCTCAGAACCCATTTGGAGTGTAGCCACAGACTGCCCCTCTGACTTGGGACCACTAGTGTTCACACCCCAATTTCTCATTGTACTTTTCTCATTGTCTGGGTCCTCGACCCTTTATTTCTACACTGCAACCTTTTGACTGAGTATTTTCAGAAGTGTCATGTGACAGCCTGTCAACTTCTGGCGCATGACACTTATCTTTGTTTTGCATGGAGGCTGCCATTTCTGTCCCGTGGAATATCTGTGGTTCAAAATACTCCTTAGGTGACTGACCTGCACCCACCTTTTGAGCTACTGCTTCCTCTGTATGGGTATCAACAGTATTCTGACTATCAAGTAAGGATAATCTATCTGTTGATCCTAACTCTTCATTTTGTGGTTTATTTTCACATTGGATGCTCTTTTAAATCTGCTTCTCTGTTCTTTGATGTTTTCCCTCTCTTTTTCTTACTTTTCACACACTTGAATAGTCTGGTTCAACTCTAAATTGAACCACACTCCTTTTTTGTGTGTGTTGAAATTCCCTGTCTCATTTTTTTTTCATTTGTATTCTTGTTTTAAAATCAGTAAGCAATTCAGAACCGTTATTCAAAGGTGATTTATAGGCATCTGTGTTTTCATCAGTGCAGAGGTGATTAGCTTGTCACTTGTTGTCAGAACGCACATGATTACTCCTATGGCCTTTGGCACCTTCACCTGACTGTAGCTTTTTGACTGCACATAACTTTGCTATCTGTTCAGACAACATTTTGACATGGGCTTCTAAACATTGCAACCACACCATGTCTCTGGATTCCTCTCTTTGTGGCTTGGGCCGATAATGGTTAAACTCACCCTGATTAGGCCTGTTCTGGTATTTATCAGAAGATTGATTACTGTTTGCGTTACCTCTGAATTCATATGACACAGGAGTGACCATCCCTTGACCATGGTCAACTGATGGTGGTGATTGGTTATATTGGGCAGGGACATAATTAATATTGTGTCTTTCATTTGCTGGGGATTGTCCCCTATGCTGCTTTCCATTTTCAATGAGTTTATCCGCTTATCTTGTTTTTTTTGTTGGTGGCCATATACCATTGTATTAGGGTCAAATCTTCTCTGGGCCTCTAGTGTCCGGATTGGGCCATTGTACATTTGATTTTGATTGTTATTTAGGCCTGGCATATGATGGCGAAATCCCACTCTCTGAGAATTACTCTAATATCTAGGGCTTATGTAACAATCCCTATTGCTGGGATCTGTGGAGGCATGCCCCTTTGACTAGATGTCGTATTGTTCCTTGCCTGAGTTTGGGCTGATTGTAGTGGCATCTTTACAGATTTTACCTCCAAAATCGCTGGTATGGGTTATTTAGACTTTGGTTTTGTCGCCTTATTCTTAGGCCCCTCCTCTCTCTGACCAAATATCACTCCATACAGTTTGGTCCCCTGTTCTAGTATCCATTCTAGCGATTTTTCCCTGTCAAATTCACGAATTAAGTGGGATACTATTTCTTTTTGTAGTCCATAAAAGTATGCATTCTTGAATTCTACAGAGGTCTGGGTAAAGGCCACATCAAAGTGTGAACATGTTCTTTTCAAACTTTGAAGGTATTGGTGAGGGGACATACCAGGCTTTGCGGTCATGCTAAAAGCTGCTTTTTTGGCATCCTGTATAGACTCATAAGGTGAGAATTGATGTCTAACCTCTTTCTCAAAGTCCACCCATGACATATTTTCCTGTTCATTAAGACAACAAATGACACTAGCAGATGCTGAATCTAGGGTTAGGTGAAAGTACTGTTTATATTGTTCCCTAGGTATTTTGAGGGCTTTGAATATATTGTGAATGGTTGTCTCCCTTTTTGAATAGTTTAATTAAAGTCTTGTTGGATTTCATAATTTTCATACTACATGCAGGTGCATTCTGTGTGTGCCATTTTGTCACTCATTCCTGTTCGCTTTTGAGCAAGAATGTGTGTGAATATTGCAGGTGAATCAGACCCCACCCTTGGGTTATAACCAGGTCTGGCAACAGGGACACCTATTGGTACATTGTTTCCTTGGCCATAGCTGTGATTGAGTTCAGTTCCATTGCATGTAGTGTCTTGTCGCCTTTCCTGAGATTTGAGATTAAATATTTGCTGTTCTAGGTTCTCCTCCCTGACCTTATTGGTTATTGTTTGCAATTCATTGATTTGTGTCTGATACTTATTAAGCTCTTTGGCCTTTTTGTCATGTCTTCCAGTAATTGAAATAGCTCCTGTTCCATAGCATGGAATTCTCTATCTCCCAGCCATCTTCTCTAAGGGCTTGTATTTCCAAAATAGCAACATCTTTATCTTGTCCCATTTCATCTAAAATTGCTTTTAGGTGGGTTAATTCTTGCTCCTGCTCACGCTCATTAAATAGTTTCTCTCTCCGAGCCAATTGAGCAACCAGATTGCTGCATTTAGCTTGTAATTCTGTGTCTAGCTCCCTCTGCTTTAATTCCGCTTTCAATTGCTGCACCTGATCACATTCATTGTCCAAGCTGCATTGTAACTTGCTAATAACTCCACTGTCATTCCCTTGCATCTTTATTGATCTGTGGAGCAGGAACCATAGTTTTGCGCACAGTCTGATGATCCAGTTGTTCTCCTTGTGGTCTGATGCTCGGAATAACCTAAGGAGGCACACCTGCACAATGCTTGCTTCCTCAAAAAAAGTTTTCGAATGCCTCCAGTTCTACCTCTGTGATAATTCTGTCATTCCATATTGTCACATTTTATGAGGACCAAACTGCATCAGCATAAAGCTTTGCCTCGATATAATTTGACACACCCAGTATTTGTTTAAAAGTTTCCCAATGGCCAACACACCAAATCTGTAAGATATATTTTGTGATTATTTCTATTACTTAGTTGTATTTTATTGTGGTATATTTGCTATAGTATTATTTGTGGTAAACTTGCTGTCGTATTTTTTATAGTGGTGAGACTGATTTCAGAATACTGCCTAATAATTATCTTTACCAGAGTCACTAACAACAAAAACTGGACTTAACACACCTTGAATAGATGTCTCATGCTCACCTGTGAACCCTTATGTACAATACCACACTTCGCCCGTTTGGCTGAGTTTCAACAAATGTAAAGCATGCAATTGAAATAGTGCACACTTATTCAATCTCTCTAGATAAACAGCTCACTGCGGCTACTTTGCTTTGAGATATTTCTTTCTGCACATCTGCATCTCCCTAAGCATGTCAAATAAAAGATCATGAATGCAAAATAAATATAATGAGACTAGATTACTTTTTGAATGTGTTATTTATCATAAAATAGAATTATGCAAGTTCCACAGAGTGGCACGTATGCCCACATTGTACTTCACAGTGCAAGTACATTTCTTCTTGCAATAGCCTTCAGCGCTTTATCTGTGCAAACCCCTATCAATTGACCTCGGCTTCGTGAAACTTGACAGGAAAAATACACTTAAAAAAACCAGCAAACGCAGTAGTACATGCAAATTGAAATTAGAATCTCTAATACAGCACCTAAAATGAAGTGAACTACTTAATCTGGGCTATCTAGTATCTTTCACATCACCAGCACCTCAGTTAACCTCATATTTACCCAAATCTGCCAGCGATATTCCTGACTCAGCTGTGCTCTGAAATCTCCCTCAACCTTTCTGCCTGCCTTGCACAGGGACACCCAGATAAGGATTCTTGAGACTGCAGTTTTTCAAAAGATCATCAACCCAGGAGAGACAGCTTTATTCAGTCTTAGCCCAGCAGACAGTCAGCTTGCAGGCACCGGACTCCATCTGCCCAGTCAGCCCTCTGCTCCTTCGTCAGTCAGTGCCAGAAGAGTAGTGCCCCTCTACTCTGCCTCCAAACCCTTTTCTATGACATCCCCTTTCAATTACAAGCACCTCCCCCTGTCCAGACCTACTCACATCACACAATTTTTCTCTGTGCCTTCCTTATTGTGCTCACTGCATTGCTGAAGAGAAACATGTTTCATTTTTCTCTTGTGCTTCCTGCTCCAAAACAAAGCTATGTTTTAGCAGAACGGAACTCCACATTTTTCAGCTTACCATACAGTGCAAATCCAGCCTGCATGTCTAAAGTCTATTTTATTTTTCTTCTCATTTTCAGAGCATTATGCATTTGCATCAGTCTGCATCCAGCTTATTTCATGAGCTAATTTGCACTAAATGTTATTATGGGAATCTGTTACATTTTAAAAGGGTTGGGTTAATTAGCATGTTAGACATAGTTTAGTATTATATTTAGTGCAGTTCACTTCACTGAAATATCATCATGAAGCAAAGTGCAATTTCAATCATGTGCTCTGTGCATTGGCCTCTATTTAATTCTGCCTGAGACTCACAGTCTTGAGTCCAGCAATGAGTTTCACACCCTGTGCCCCAGTTGAAGGTCAAACCCTTGCTAAAATGTGTGTGCTGAAATGATGAGTCTAACTGTTGAAATGTAGAGTCATAATGTTGAAATTAGAATCATACTCCCTCATAAAAAAACTCAATAATTGAAATGTGGTTATATTTTCTAGTATTTTAGTAACCAGGTTGTCTTCATAAATTAAGCATTTCAATAGCAAACTTTCTTAAATTGGAGCGGATTTAACAAGAGCATGCGTGCAACATTAACTAGTTTCTCTATGAGAAATTGAAAGCATTTCCCTATGCTTGGACATGTTAAATATGATGTTTCAGTGAAGAAACAGGTCCGCTTGGAGAGGATGTTTTTTATTGAAAGACATCTTGCCTGGAAATTGCACTATTGTTTTCCTGTCTGCTTTTGAAGTCAGACTGTTCAGAATGTAGTGAATACCACTGCGCTCTGAACACTCTGGTTGGCTGAGAGAAGGTCAATAACGATCTCCATGTGCTAATATGCAGTATGTTCAGATGAGTCTTTGGGTGCTATGATCCTCATTAAGGAGCATACCTTAAGGCTGCTTTAGAAAAGCTTCTCTTTTCATGGACAGTTTCTATAAGCTTGACCTCTGCTGCATTATTAGATCTTGATGGATGCCTGTGACGAGATATCCCTGAGGGCCATGTTGTAGAGAACATGTTAGAAATAGTCCCTGTAACAAATCAACTTTTGCAATGTATGCTATAGTTTTATTTTTTCTAGTGTAATATTTTTACATCATAGATTGGGACTGTGGGCTTCATCATAAATTGGACGATATCCCGGCAGTAAATGTGGCGGGTTACCGGCCAACACTAATAGCGTTACCTCACTCAGTCAGGCGCAATTTGCGCCGGATCCTGAGTTGCAAGGGGGCGGTAAGTCCCCATTCCCATTGGGTCCATTGGAATCAATGGGACATTTTGTGTATTATTACTGCTGCGCAATTTACGCCATGGTAATAGCACAGCAAATCGGTGGAATGACACCAAATTTACCTCCAGCTTAAAGCAAGAGGTAAAGCTGGCTGACTTACCACCCAACTCATAGTTGGGCGGAGCGGTAATGCAGCGGTAAAAGCATTACTGCCGCATTGTTATCGCTCCGCCCAATTTAGGATGAGGTCCATGTATCTTTAGTCTCGTTTTAGCATTGCATGTTTCCGAATGCATACTCAACTTTTATTATAATTTCTTTTTTACAGGGTACTAAACAGGAGAGAGCTAACTTACGGGCAAAAGTATTAAAAATTCAAGATGAAAGTAGAGCAAAGTAAGTATTTAGTAAATTCTCAATTATGAATGTTTTGACTTCGACACAGTGTTTGTTGCCTAAAACCGATAAGTGATATTTTGATTTCATGCATTTTTTCTGATAACTTGTGTTCTGTCTGTCAGTTTATTTTCTGTGTGAGAAGATATTGAGTGTTTTTTTCTAAAATGTATAACAATACAAGACGTTATCTTCAAAATCCATAATTGTCAGTATAGTATACAAAAAGACAATTGCTCCCTAAAAATGTAGTGTGGGGCACTTGAGATTGCTTTTTGATTGATATTTTATTTCTATCGCGCTCGTACACAAGTGTTTCAGATCGCGAGAAGAAACGTGTACATGCAAAGACAATTGCCTGAGCAGGGGCTCAGAATAATTTATCCTCCCTGCATCGCGGGGGCTACTGGGATGCATGCATCACCCTTGGCTTTGCCGGTGTAGTCACAATATTTGAATTTTTTTTATAGATGATGTGGGCACCAGCCCTTTTTGGATTCCACCAAGTTTATTGAATCCAGTACCATGGCACAGGGGATGTTGATGTCATCCTAGCATATATTCAAACTGTACAATAATGTCTGCATAGTTTCTAGTGTCAGTAACATGGACCCCCAGGGAATCACTCTATAGCTGCCAGTCTTCTCTTTCAAGAACAGAGTCTTTGCATTTGCAAATTAATCTGAATTGCTTGCTTAGCCCTTTAAACACAGAGCTTTCGAAATATTGTATACATTTTAGTGTTGACTCCTAGGTGCCCCCTATGTGAAAACAATAGGTCTACTATACTATGTTGATGAAATTGGGAAAGCAGTACTGTTTTAAACTTTGCCCCAGTGTCTCTAAGGTAAACTATGTTAAAATTAAAGGAGAGATGGGGGTCTTGACCTGGGGATAATGATGGGTCATTGCAGAAATATAGTTTTCCTAATGGTATTGTGTCATAACTCCGCCCCTTCACATCGCTGGTATTTGTGGGCTAGATCATCCTAGCACTCACAATGCCATGAAGAGAAGGCTGCTCCCCCAACACAGTCAGGGAGCATTGCACAGCCATGGGTGCACAGTGGGTCCAAACATACCTTCCAGGAGGGTGGTCTGTAAGGTTTTCCACATTAAAATAGCTGGCTTGCAGATCCATGCCATCTTAAGACGTACAAACACCAAAAGATATTGCAAGATGGGAGATGCCGCCCTGTTTGCATTAGATCACTCCAATGACCCTTAGACGTTTTGTCCTTCTCCTCGCAGAATGACCCTCTTTCACTCGTGCTTTGTCATGAAAGTCCATGTCGGTCTTCTGATTCCCTTCTGCGCTCTGCCTCCAGCCTGTCTCCCCTGTTTTCTTCCTCTGCCCCAGCAGTTACTGGTGTCCTACCTTGCCTACAACATCAACCTGCTGCTTGTCTTCTTCGGGAGCTACTATTCTGCACAGCCAGAGTTCTTAAATTTTACCAACTAATCGGAGGCTAACGTTTTTTTTCTCAAGGGTTCAATCACAGGTGAGACCTGTCACTTACCTATTGCCTTAATTACAGCTTTCCTCCAATCACTATCATCTTCTAACCCTGTGTACTACCTCACACCTCATCCTTGGTCTACTCTCTGTTTATTGATGCTCCTCATTCCTCTCATGTTTTTTCTTTGCTGATCCCATCATGCACCCATGTGCCTGATCCCATCTATATTTTATTATTTGCAGAAGAGAAACTCTAAGGGTCACCCCCTGTCCACTGACCCCTGGCTTTTATTTAACTTTTGGCTCGCTGGTGGCACCCAAGCAAAGGCTACTTTCCGCTCAGCCGCTACTTCAGCTGTCTCAAAACCTCTCTGATACCTTAGCCCACAAGATCCAGTGGGAGGCAAACTCTCACAACAGCTGCAAAATAATGGCAGGGTTTTACTTCAGATGCATGGGATTTGTAAACAGTAGCCCATGGTTGCTGCCTCCCCTTTTTAAGATGGCCTTGTGATCATACAATGGGGAGCCACTAATTGAAATTTTCGGGTCCGGTTTTTCTGCAGGAAATCTTGAGCCTGCTGGAGAAATGTGCTATAGAACAAGTACCTGTGACGGAGATAAACAAAGGGTGGTATTCTCCCTATTTCCTAATCCCAAAGAAGGACGGAGGTTTGAGATCCATTTTGGACTTGAGATGCCTTAACAAGTTCTTCAGGAAGGACAAGTTCCAAATGGTATCTTTTCTCAGACCCTTAGGCTCTCCAGCTCCAGGATTGGATGTTGTTATTGGACTTACAGGATGCTTACTTTCGTGTGACTAGCCATCACAAGCACAGAAAGTACCAGAGGTTCGCCGTTGGCGGTTCTCATTATCTGTTTCGAGTTCTGCCATTCGGGCTGATCTCCGCCCTGAGGTTTTTCACCAAGTTGGTGGCAGTGGTGGCAGTAAGTCTCGGGAGATGGGGGATTCATGTCTACCCCTACCGGGACGATTGGCTGATCAAGGCGTGTTCTCCAGAACAGGCCCTGGTACACCTCAGTGTAACGTATCACTCTCTCCACAGACTGAGATTTTCCCTCAATTACAAGAAGTCCCACATGATACCATCTAAAAGACTTCAGTTGATCGGAACAGTCCTGGATTCATCCTTGGGAAAAGCTACGCCACCCAAGGTGAGGGCTCAACACATTCTGTAGATGATCACCAAATTCCAGAGTGCCCAGCGTCTTCCGGCCATCAACTTTTTAAGGTTGCTCGGCCTCATGGCATCCTGCATAAAGTCCTGATAATGATGGACAATACAGTGGCCATGTACTACCTCAACAAGAGAGGAGGTGTAGGTTCACAACCACTGTATAGAGAGGCAATGTAGCTCTGGTTCTGGGCAATTCAAGAAGTAATCGCTCTATCATCAGTTCATCTAACCATAGAGAGAACACAGCGGCGGACGCTCCTGAGCAGGGAGAGCACAGTCTCCCATGAGTGGGTGCTAGCTCAGGAAGTCCTTCAAGAGATGTTAGCTCCTTTGGGGAACCACTAAAGTAGATCTGTCCATGATCAGTGTTAACCAGAAGTGCAAACTTTCTGCTCCATGATCCTGATTGCTCCAGATTGGGCCAGCAGGACGTGGTACCCGGACCTTCTGGACATGTCCATCTGCCCTCCAATGCATCTTCCACAAAGAGAGGGCCTTCTTTCATGAGAGGAACGTTGGGTTCTCCATCCAGAGGTCAAGACACTCAATCTTCATGAATGGTTTCTGAGAAGTTGATATATAAGGATTGGGACCCCCCGGATGACATTATGGAGATTTAGCTTTCGGCCAGAAGGCCAAAACAAAATCCTTTTACCGCTGCGGTTGGAACAAATTCTGCAGCTGGTACAGGGAAAAGGGTGTGGACCCTTTTCAGTGCAATAAACCTATGGTGTTGTCTTTCTTGTTACACTTGGGAAATCTGGGGCTCCAGATTGGAACTATCAACGGGTACTTTTCGATCTTCAAGCACACATCGGAAGAGGTGTCATATTTCAAGATGCCATTGGTCATACCATTTCTAAAAGGGCTCACTAATATGTTCTCTGCTTCACCATTTCAAGTTCCTATTTGGGATCTGAATCTTGTATTAAAATGTTGTATGTGCGCTCCATTTGAGCTGCTCTATTCGTGTCCACTGAGGCTGCTGACTTTTAAAACCATTTTATTAGTCGTGTTAACATCAGCCCGCAGGGTGAATGAGTTATAGGCCTTATCTAGTAAACCACCATTTACAACCTTCTACAAGGACAGGGTTGTTCTCAGAGTTATGCCAACTTTTCTTCGGAAAATTGTGTCTGATATTCACATATCTCAGAAAATTATGTTACCAGCATTTTATCCACCTCTGCATCCTGGCAAGGAAGTGAAAAGGCTGCACAGGCTAGATCCAAGAAGGGCACTTATCTTTTACATTTCACTAATTGCTAAAATACGTCAAGATGACAAACTTTTTATAGGTTTCACTGTCACAAATTGGGACTAGCAGTCAGAAAACAAACACTGTCTAGATGGATAATTCTAGGCATTACGGGATGCCACAAGCTTGCAGGGGAAAGATCCCTCAGAAGGCCTGAGGGCCCATTCCACAAGGGCCATGGCAACGTCTTCTGATTTGCAAAAAGTCGTGCCGACAAATGACATTTGAGCAGCAGCCACCTGGTCTACTGTTGACACATTCACAACATATTACTGTCTGGATTGATCTTCAGGTCAGGAAGGAGGATTTGGAAAGGACATCTTACATTTTGTCCATGACAAATCTTGAAAGTAAATCAGAAAATTCATACTCCCTCCTCCAAAACTGACACTGCTTTGGGAGTCTATCTAAGGATGAGGAATACGTGGGAGGAAACAATCCATTCGAAGAACAAGCTGCTTACCCCTGGTAATGTTACATGCTTGCCTTGGAAACAAGACGACATGAAGCAACACAGGTTCGATTCCTGGGTCCACGCTTAGAAACCTCTTGGTACTAAGCGCGTTATAAATACACAACTAAGACATATTCCTGTAACAGCGCCTCGATGCCCCCGGGCTGTGTGAGCGCTTTAAAAAAGCAAATAAATCAATCAAATTTAAATAAATAAATAAATGTTCTTTTGACTGGATGTACCTCCCATGTATTCCTAATCGCCCCTACCAACCTACTCTGTGGTAGAATTTCCGTGCATTACACTTTACGCTCTTTCAATGTCTGATATTGTCTTGGACACATTAATGCCAGTAATTCTGTAGGCAAAAGGTTTTAAAAAAGGAACTCAAGCTAACGTGCGCTGTGCTTGCTATATGTACCAGTGATTGATTGATTGATTAATTTGAATTCTTATAACGTGCACGGGCACCCGAAGGCATCATGGTGCTGAAGAGAGGCGGTGAAAACATAGTAGGAGACACAGAGCCATCAAAGCTAAGATCAGAATAGTACGTTTTAAGAACTTTTCTGAAGGCCAGATATTTGGAATATTTTTTTTTTTTTTTATTCTCATAGGGAGTTTATTCCACAACTGGGCTGCGGCGATGGAAAAAGCGCTTCCCCCAATCTGGGCACGGTGGGGCATGGTGGAAGGAAGGAATGCATAGCAAGTCAGAGTGCGCTTTGGAACATAGCATATAAATTTAACACGCAAACATTCAGCTGTCTGATCATACAGGGCCCGGTGCACAATGCATAGTGCCTTAAATTCAATGCGCCAGGCCACCGGGAGCAAATGTAACCGGCGCAGCACAGGGGAAATATGGGCCCCATAAGGAGAGCTAGTGGCTACAAGTGCTTCAAGGTTCGGATAATGTTGAATCTGGCAAATCAGGCCCTTAGGGTGCGCAAAAAAAAGAGAGTTACAGTAATCTACCAGGCTTAGCACCATTGAGGCCACAACCGGTGGGCGCAAGGCTGATGATATTAAATGAAGCACCTTTTTGAGGATTTTTAGATGGAAAAACCCGGTCTGGCATACCGCCGATACCTGGGCGTCCATAGACAGGGTGGCCGTCATAAACACCCCTACATTTTTTACCTTTGTTGTGGGATCTGGGAGAAAACCCAGGGTGAGGGGCCAAAAAGAGGCAATCCACGTTGAGGGATCAGGTGGGGAACCCACCACCAAGACCTCTGTTTTGTCCCCATTCAACATCAGCCAGTTTAGGCCCATGCACCCCATACGGCCGTCAGGCACCGATGTAGACCCGATGACACCTCAGCCCGGTCAAGATATAAACGAATCAGGAGCTGGGTGTCGTCGGCATAAAAATAGCACCTGACGCTGAGGGAGCAGATGAGACACAACAAGGCACAGATGTAAATGTTGAAGAGAATGGGGGACAGAGCAGAACCCTGAGGGATGCCACAGCTAAGATGACACGGAGAAGAGGAAAAAGGAGACAACAAAAGAGATTGTGATCTGTCAGCCAGGAAAGATGAAAACCAGGCTAGTACCTGACCAGATATACCGACCTGGGCCAGGCGGGTGAGCAGGGTAGGATGGTACATTGTCACAAAAGCCACTGAAAGATCTAATAATATCAGAGACTCCCCCGCATCCACCAGCCTGGCCAGGTGGCCCTGGACAGAGACAAGCACACTCTCAGTGCTCCTAGGCCGAAAGCCTGACTGAGCTGGGTCAAGATGGTCAGAAGACTCAAGAAAGAAAGACAGAAGAGGAGACACCAGTGATTCCAAGAGCTTCGTAAGAGCAGGAAGAAGGGAAATGGGACAGAAAATAGACGGAGAAGAGGGGTCTAAAAAAGGTTTCTTTAAAAGGGGAATGACCATAGAGGCCTTAAGCTCAGGTGGGATATAGCCCAATTGACAGGAGGCATTAACGGCTTCCGTAATTACCCCCACCAAATTGGGCGAGATTTCCTTCAAAACTCTCAGCGGCACCACATCAGAAGAAGCGCTAGATTTAATTAGCTGGATGGCATTCAGCACTGACTCCTCAGAACAAAAGAGGAACAGAAGACCAACCTAATTGAGCAGTGTCCGTCGCCAGATCAGAGGGAACATTACCAACAATAGGTACAGCAGTAGCTGATACAGAGCTGACTAATATATCAGCGCGGATAATCTCGATCTTCCTGATGAAAAACTCAGAAAGAGAATCACATAGCATTTGAATTGATTCAACACAGGGTGTAAAGTTTTTCAGTGAGGAGAGAGATTTAACCACTGAAAATAGTGTCTTAGGTTGACATAATGCAGTTTCCATTTTATTCGCACATAAAGTTTTTTTTGCATCTGAAATGGCAGTTGCATAGGCCATAGAAGAAAATGTATACTGGATTTTTCGTGCCGGGTCATATTGATGATGTCAACCTCGATACAGAGGCTCTTGACGGACATTGAGTCGACCGCATCAACGCACAACACCCTCTGCCGAAATTTATTTTCCCAAAGCAGCTAAAGCTGGAAGGAAAGATGTCTAAAGATGAGGAATACGTGGGAGGAACATCCAGTCGAAAGAACATTACATGGGGTAAGTAACTTGTTCTTCTTTCTATTTGATTTCATTGCAATGTCCACATTTAGTTTATTAAAACTATGTAGACCATTTAAAATAGTACTATTAAAAAAACATTAAAAAAGCACTTAAAGGATGTGTGGTCAAGATCATAAATGAATCAACACATACCTATACATAAATACCTGGATGAAGGGAAAAAGTAGGGACATTTCTCTCTGCGATGGACTTCTTGATCATGAACTGGAAAACATGGATCTCATCCCCTATGATGCCATGTAGTAATTGCCCACTCCCATTAGATTTTCTTCCTTGCAGCATACTTTCAAAGTCACCCCTTATCTTTGTTTTGGATTTTGCCAATTTGAGTGTGGACTCATTCAAGCATGCACAGTACAAATTGTAGTGCAGGAGGCTGTAAAGCCAGGATAACATGAACAAGGACGTCGCCAGCGCACAGTAAATTGAACAGATACGAACTGGTGAGGATAATGATGCAGCTCATAAGTGATTGGAAGTCGTCATGGGAGTGTAGATCCAACAAACCTCAGCAGGGATTGTCAGACCGGAAATCATAATATAACTTCATAAGCCAAAATAGATATAGAGGTCGGACTTTCACGGAATTAACAGGTTTATTGTTTTGGTCGGGAGGTGGGGTAAGTGTGCTGGAAGGCCTGGCAGTAGAATGTAATAAATAAAGGTGCGGGTCTGGAGCCCAGCACTGTCAAGAGTTTTGACACTATCCTCACTGATGGCTACAAGATCCTCTCCAAACCCAGAACCAACCGTCCCAGAGGTGGAGTAGCTCTGATCTTTCTGGAGGGGATCCCTTCTTCTGTCATTCCTACACAGGCCTACTCCTCCTTTGAATGCCTGGTCTGCAGGCTCTCTACCTCTCCTGGCTTCTCTCTGACTGTGGCCACCATCTACAGGCCACCTGGTGTAGTTGCTCTTTCCTCTCATAGAGGGCTGACCTCTCTTCTTCTCTCCTTGCCTCTACCTCCCAACTTCTCCTCCTCTGAGACCTCACCTACCTGGATGCCTCTAATCCCTCCTTGGGGCTCTGCCGCAACCTCTGCGACACTCTCTCTCTTTTCATTTCACCCTCCTGTTCGAAACACTCTGCCGGGTATACCTTGGATGTTCTCATCTCCTCAGACATCTCCCTCTTGAACCCTTTCACCACTCCTCTCTCTTGGACTGACCACTTTCTGCTCCCCTCTCACCTGACACTCTCTGTCCCCCAGGCTAAGCCCACCCCAGCACTACCGCCTACCTTTTCTATCATTCGGCCCATGAAGAATGTGTCAGTGCTAATTAATTGCTGTGTCGTGCCAAGGGATAAGTCGTCATGCTTATACTGGCACGGAAGCCCTAGTTGCTCTTTGGAACAGGGCCAAAAAAGCAGAAGTATAATTTAATTTTACAGTTCTAAAAAGGTTTGTATGCTTTATAGAGCATAAACCAGGAAAGAGTTGATTTTGTTCAACAAAATTAAATGGGGGGCCATTGAAAAGCATGCTTTTTAGTTTTCTGTAAAATGTGTGGGTAGTTTTAATGGAAGAAAACCTGCACTTTGGTATTTACAAATATTGCAATACATATGTGTCAAACCCTTTCAGTGCAATTCCATAAATTAGGTAGTTATAAAGGCACCTAAAAAGGATGAAATTCATGCATTTCTTAATTCACACGGCCATGACATGAATATCATATAGAAAACTATGCAAAATAATCTGCGGCGGACCATTAAAGGAGGCAGTTACACTGCAAAAGAAATATGTAAGATGACTGTAGCTCTAGAACCAGTTATTATAGAATAAGTCATAACAAAATATGTAATCTCAAATTTAAATATTGTAATGAAGTAGTTACAAATAATACATTGTAGCACACAATTAATAGTTTCATTAATTGTATATCACACATTACAAAGCCACACCATATATTTAGTACTAAGAACAATCGTGCAATGGCTCTTCCCCTGGCATGGGCAGTCTGAACATTATAAAGAACATTCATATTTCTGTGATCTACATATTTTAAATGTCATTGCTCTAAGAAGCAGAATCCATTAAATCATTTAATATTAGAGTTTGACCTTATCCGCATACCCTCCAAACAACATATCATCCAAAACTGGCTTGAAAACATGAACCTAGACCGATTCACCTGCAAGCTGGCTGACTCAGCCGAATCCCTAGGCTTTATTGTCGATAGCAGTCTCTCCCTCCAAAAACATGTGGCCGAGAAATGCCAAACCACCTGGCTCCAAATCTCCACATTTAGGAAAATCAAACCCTTTATCCCCCCACTAGCTTCCATACAGTAGTCCAGGCACTGGTCATCTCATACATTGACAGGGGCAACGCCCTCCTCGCCAGGCTTCCAGCCACGTACCTGGCTCCCCTGAAAGTTGTCTACCATGGTGCAGCCTGTCTTATTGTGGGTGCCAAAACAAACAGGATCCCACAAAACAGCTTCCTTCCTTTCTGTTCTAGGTAGGTTATAAGGTGCCTCTTGACATAGTTATGTCCACCACTTTACCATAAATGAGGGCAGATCACCATGTATTATCCAAAAATATACATATTTTAATATTTATCAAAAACCATCAATTAACAATACATCTACTTAAAAACAGCAACATGATCACAATTCATTCTTACACATGCTAATATTCAGAACATATACATAAATACATGCAACCAATTTGACAGAGGGGAAGCGAACTTAAGTTGGCCTCTTCTCTGCCTGATCGGTGAACCACTAAGTGTCTCTATTGATACCCTGAATAATGGAACCTCCCTGATTCAGGAGGACAGACAATGTGCCAACACTTGATATGTGCTTCTAGGACCAATATTAATTATTCACAATGCATCCAAATTAATACAGATTGCATCTCTTATTGGTGCTGTCTTCAGGGCACTTATTCTTTTGTTCTCATTGTTTCCTGTGTTCATATTCAACGTTTTACATCACAGGACCATGTTATGTTCCCAACATTCTACAAAACAAATAGAAAAATAAAACCTTAATACCATGGTTACATTAATTTTTATCCTAAGTGAAAAAGGTGGTTTCTGCACTTACAACATCTTTATGGGCGATCAAATAAATAAATATATGATGAACTAAGAGAAATTGGTGTTGGTTGATACCGAACTCCCTGTGGCGCAGTAATAGATGAGTGCAGAAACCACCTTTTTCACTTATTACAAACGGAGTAGGAGAACTCTGTGTCTTCGTTCTCTGCACGCATCAATGCAACACTGTAATACTATCATGTTGTATCAAGTCGTGGAGGTCTAAGAGTGACTATAAAGAAGTTCCCCAAGTCATATTAATTTTTATCATGTCAAGTATCTTCAGGCACCTTTTCCACCTTAACCTTTACGTGATTCTAAACAGAAGGATTACATTTTTAAAACATCTCAACCTTACCCATGGAGACCATTTCCCCTGGGTCATCAAGTGTGCCTTGTTCTATGAATTACGTGTCCGAGGCCCCAAAGTACCCCTATTCTTTTATAATATCAATCCGCTAAATGCTTCTATTTTACACTTCTGCACTCATGCACTCATAGGCTAGTGCCTATATCATTAATAGTTACCCTTCACTCGTGTCGTGTGGAAGTGGAGGGGTATTTTCTTTTGGCGTATGCTCAATCAGAACGACTTGATATGTGGAGCAAAACCACTTATAAATGCTGAAAAAGAACCAACAATTGTCCTGTATCAGAGCTAAACTGGCTGCAACTGATTAGAAAGCCCCGTAGTTCTAAAAAACGGCACTTACTGACTGTTGTCACTATCTTGTTGATCACGCGAACCGATCACTCCTTCCCCGCGTTCAACCGTCCGAGCAATTTTAGATGCATGTTTCTTGGTACGACTGTTCCACAGACCTAATGAAACAACCAACAACACCCCGAATTATACCTCAGTATTTCGGAGTGTCAAACAAGGCATCTATTGTAACGCCGTCTCACCTCTGTGTTATTGTTTTCTCTTCCGTCGGATCACTTCCTGTGTCAGCATTCCACCCAGCGACCGGAACAGGCGTTATCTGTCTATCACGTGCCAGCAATATAGCTTGGGTCACAATTACGTATGCAAGTCATGTGACTGCATATAAATGTATGTAAACAACGTCCAGAGGCCCGCCATGTTGGAATGAAGACCATATCTAGGTGGGCATGCAGCAAATTTCATACTGTACGGTTTAAAACATTCAGATTTTGCCAATATTTCTAGATATTTTCAGCCCCACAAAACAAGCCTTGTGAAACCATATTCTAAATTATTTCTGATAAATAAACAAAGCCCATTCAATGGAAATATTTAAACCTTCTTTTATGTGTTCAAGGAATAGATCCATTTTTGTTCCGCCTGTCTCAATTTCAAATCTCTATTACCCCCTCTGGGCAGAGGCAAAATTGTTTCAATGATGAACCAGTGGATATCATCTGAATTATGTTTAGCAGATTTAAAGTGTGCATCTAGGGGTTTGGCCACTACACCACTCTTTACACATGATCTGTGTTCGCAGATCCTCTGTCGAATAGGCCTCTTAGTCTTCCGAATATAAAAAAGACCACACAGGCACTTGATGGCACACATGGCCCATTTCGAGTTGCAATTGATGAAGCCCCTAAAAAGAGGACTTTGTAGCTCTAGATAGTTGCTGATTATTGTGGGTGCCCACAGATTCAACCATATCACCCCATCCTACGTGATCTCCATGCGTCCCCCCTCTCCTGCAAGGGTTCTCTATAAAACCACGTGCATCAGCTACAAAGCGGTCTCAACGGAACCCCACCTTCCCTGGCAGCCAAACTCTGTATCTCAGGACGTTCCCGCACCTTTAGTAGCTCGACCATCAAAGGGTTACAGTCCACGCTTATCCGTAAGGAAATAACCAGAAAGTGGTCCTTCTCCTGCTATGCTCCATCCCTCTGGAACTCACTCCCCCTGTAGGCTCGTATTCTCCCTTCCATCATGCAGTTCTGCAAAATTGTGAAGAGAAGGCACTGTCATTGCGTCCTCTCCCAGGACTGAAACCCTGACAATCCCGCACAGTACTGCGTTACTGTTAAAAACGCTAGCTCGATGCTATCTTCTAGCTTCTTCTGAGCTCTGTAAAGCGTTTTGCTCCTATGGGCCAGGTTTGCGCTATAAGCAATACACATTAAAATAAATAAAAAATGAACACTAGAGGGGGGAAATAAATTGTTATCATTTAGAGGTCATGGAAGGCCCCCTGTGAATTTAAGTTACAGAAATCTGTTGTGCTGTAACACAAAAACTCAAGTGTAGCGATATTCACTGGCAGAATGCACTTGGCGTACTAATAACAAACTCAGTAAAGGATAACAGAAGGTACTGTCACACAGTCACACTTTAAATGTAGCGCTGTAGGCAATACAAATTTTAACTAGGATTGTAGTAATTCAAAGATGATAATGTCTAAATGGCATGTGAATGGGTGGAAAAGGAGGTATGATATGAACTAAGCATGCAGGGTTGTGTTTAAATGGATTGATAGATGCTATGCTCCCCGAATTCAGACGGTATTTCTCAGGCAGGTTGACAACTTCCTTCAATTTAATAGTCCCATGGAGCTTTCTATTTTAATCTCTCGATGGGATGATTGAGCAAAAGTCCAAAGGAGGATGCAAAGCACCTCCTTACATGAGTTGAAAAGATACAAAAGGGCACAATTAGTGCAGACTTAAATGTAATGGCCCAGTATGTTCCAATAGAGGCTTTGTAGGAATTATGGACAGGACCACTTGATAGGCAGACATGCACAGGAAAGCAGGTATAGAAAGCTTTAGCAAATAGAACTTTCCAGAATGGCATGAGGGTCGCCTATGGGATTTGATGTGGTAACAGGAGCAAACACCAAAGAAATAGCAGTCCAGAGAAGGTCAGTAATCCAGACAAGGTCAATAATCCAGAGAAGTTAAAAAAACACCTTAGATTCTCAGTCTCAGAGTAAGAAGAAAAACTCAGTTTCAAAACCCCCCAGAAAAAGAGGTAGAACATTTACAAGAAAACAAAAATGCAAGTATCAATCCAAAAGGCACAGTAGTGCAGTTCATCCAAGCAAACAAATCCAATTGATAATCCAAAAGAATGGTCAAGCGGTGCAAGAGGTCAAAAACAGTATTTACAGGCAGAACAAGCAGCTGAAAAAACCAAGGCAGCACAACTGCGTTCTGGAACAGTTGTAAAGCACTGGAGATTCATTCATGCCGGCTCTTTATAGTGAACGGCGAGTGATCTAAGATTTTCTGATTTTTCCACGTCCCGTGACTAAATGTACATAGGAACGTACAAGGGATGCGCAACAGGACGCGCTGGGGAACTCAGGAGTTGTGGTTTGCTGTGCACCGTTCGGCACTGCAGTATACACCATGGTATTCGCCAGTCATGGCGTGCAGCATTCATAACAATAGAACATTATATGAGTAGCTACAGTTCATTTTCTGTTGTGAAAGGTAGCTTCATACTTAGGGAAGAGGTGTGGTGCAAAGGTGTTTGTTTTATATTTGAGTACAGATGTGTGTGGGAGTGAGGCTGTGCCATCAGATAAGTTATGAAGGTGCAGGTGCGAAGAGGAAAATGGGTTAGCTGTACAAACAACACTTTCTACCCCCTGAATTCAATCCCTGTGCAAAGAGCAGTGCTTAGTCTCACATATGATCTTAGTGCCATAAACGAGTAAATAAACAAATGATATGCTATGATATGGCATTTATAACGTGCCTATACACAAGTGTTTCAAGGCACTACGAGGCAAGAGAGGGGGAACAGAGGGAAGATAAAGGCAACGATCTTACTAGGCCAGGTGACATTGAGATTGTGCAAGTGCAGGGGAGGGGGCAAAGGGAAAAGTGTGGGGGGAAGGAGGCAGGGGGGAGTGCAATACATAGGATCAACACTAAAAAATATAAATAAAATAAATAAGACAATAGGTAAAAGGTGTGGCCAGCTAATGGCAAGTGCAGGGATTATTGCAGAAATCAAGTGGCAAGAGCTGGTAGGGGACTGTAGGGATACAGAAACAACCCCCAAGTGCAGGGGTTGTCTTGGAGGCAGCGCAGGTGTGCAACTGGCGGGGGAGTAGACCAGGCCCGAGATCAGAGGGTTGCCAGGTGCCCAGTGCAGATTCAGTCAGGAGTTCAGCAGGGGAGAGGAGGAGCGAAAGCAGAAGTAAAGCGGAAGGTCTTATAGTTCGCCTCAAGTTTCAGGGAGGCAGGGAGGCTGTTCCAGAGGGAGGCCCCCGCCGAAGATAGAGATCTGTCATCAACTCATTGCTTGGAGAAGCGACTGACCCTGAGGGTGTTGGAGGCGGATGAGCAAAGAGCTCGAGAAGGAAGATATTTAAAATAGAGAGTTGAAGGTATTGAGGCCCCGGGCCCCAGAAGGCCTTGTGGACAATACAGAGGGTTTTTAACTTAATCCTCACAGCCACTGGGAGCCAGTGCAGAGATTTCAGTCCTGGAGAGATACGATCCCTGGGCTTGTGGCCAAGGACAAGTCTCGCAATCCTGTTCTGGATGAGTTGCAGAGGGTGGAGAGTAGAAGCAGGCAGATTTAGAAAGAGTCTGTTGCAGTAGTCCAGCCTAGAGAGAACCAGAGCTCTGGAGACAGTTAGCTTCTAGGGGAAGGAGAGGAAATGAAGAATACCTCTGAGGAGATGCAGCTGGCAGTGTGATGTCTTAGAGACGTCAGAGATGTGAAGAAAGAAGTGTTGAGTGAAGGATGACCCCAAGGTTTCTAGCCTCACAGGAGGGAGCAGGAAGAGGGCCAAGAGAGGCCGACCAGAGAGCAATTGGAAAGGAGGGAGCAGGTGTGTTGATGAGGAGAATCTCAGTTTTACTGTCATTAAGGCAGAGATCATTGGCGGTACACCACTCCTGGATAGCGGACATACAGTCAGAGATGAGAGATGGAGAAGAGGTGGCAGAATGGAGCCTGAAATGAGCTAAGTGTCATCCGCATAGCACTGAAAAGTGGGGCAGAGAGCTGCAATGCGGTGGGTAAGGAGTGCCATGTATTGGTTGAACAGCCAGGGAGAGAGGTTAGTCCCCTGGGGAACACCACAGGTAGAGATAGAGATAGAGGAGAGGAAGGACCCAAGTTGGACCTCAGAGGGTCGATCAGTGAGAAAAGAGGTCAGCCAGGCCAGAGCCTGATCAGTGATACCCAGGTTATCATGGAGACTGTTGAGCAAGATGGTATGGTTGACCATGTCAAAGGCAGAAGAGAGATCAAGTAAGATGAGGACACAAGGGGTATTGGAATCATTGTTGGAGAGCAACAGTTATATAGATGGACATACACTTTCTGAGTGGATCTTAGAGTGACACATTACCATCTGTAGGTCTTTCAAGAGTGAAAACATTCCCACGTTACATGTCTAGTTGCGGCAGCAATGGCCACCCTCATATACTTTGGAGTTACATACAGTGCTGACTATAATTGAAGATTCAGCTTTAATAGATTATCCTCCTCCAAATGTATCCAATTGCTTGTCCTAAGGAGTGTTTAAGTGTGCTGCATTGCCCACCCTCAGCGACCCTTTGAGATCAATACCTGACCACTCTCAGGATGATTATCATGTGCAAGTTTACTGTAAAATCTTCTTGAGTCCTCCAAACAAAAAGTTCCCTACTTAAATGTCTAGTTGCTGCAGCAGTGCTCGCCCTCATATGCTTTAGAGCTACATACAGTGCTGACTATAATTGCAAATTCAGCTGTAATTGGTTATCCTCCTCCAAATTGATCTAATTGCTTGACCTTAGGTGCATTCAGTGCGATGCCTTGCCCACCCTCAGAGCCCATTTGAGAACAAATACCTGGGCCACTCTCAGGATTCTTAATATGGGGTTGGTGGGGCTCACGCAGGGATAGGGTTGACCTTGCTGAGGTGATAAATGTGAGACGAGTCAAGGTAGCTAAAAGATGGACAGGTCAGTGGGAGTGTACGTGGGGGTCTGTATGCTGGATGAAGCTAGTGTGCAGGGGGGTCATGGGTCAGGACGAGGGGGTTCAGGAAGCGGGAGGGAACAGCCAGGTTTTGAGGGCTTTCCTGAAAAGCATGTTATCCAGAATTAGGTGGAGAGCGAGGAGGAGAGAGTTCCACAAGGTTTAGTTAAAGGAAAATCAAACTAATTGGATCATGTGTTTATATGTAATTCTGCAACATTTGAATTATAGAAAGAATGCTGAAAAAATGATTGAAAAGGGAAGCTTGAAAACTAAACCTACATATGGTCACTTTGTAAAATACACAAAACATAGTTTACAAAATCATCAAAAACTAACAGATTGATCACTTGAAAAAAAGAACTGTACTATTGTTTACTTCAATACTTTTTATCATTGCATCATGAATCTGAATTGCAATGCAATTGAAATACTTTCAAAATGCTAGAAGAGGAAATGAAGCAAGACAAACATCAATGAAACAGAACTAGCTGTTATTATCGGAACGGCACACTCCGAGTTCTGCGGGCGGGCGGGTGCTGTCCCGCCCGCCAGGTCAGACCTGGCGGGCGGAACTGCAGCTGCCTGCAGACTTTGACGGAAGCACTGGCACCGTTCGTTATGAACGGTGCCAGTGCTTCAGTCCTCCCCATTCCCATTGACTCCTATGGGACTCAAATGGGAATGAGGAGTAATATTTTCCGGCGCTTGGCTTCAGGGACCGCCGGGGCTGTAATGCCCCGATTATTCCCTAAAGCCAGGTGCCAGAAAAAATACATGACTCCGGCGGTAGCCTGCCTTTGTTACCGGCACGGCTACCGCCGGGGTCGTAATGAGGCCCTTAGAAAGTCTTAATTCTATTAAAGACATGGAGGCAAGCATTATGCTTATCTTTCTTTATTCTATTCCCATAGAACGAGCTCAGCTGCAAGTTTTTAATGCACCCAAAAAACTAGATGAAGACATCTATACATACTCAGGGTGCAGAAAAACATACAATAATAACCTTAAACTGAAAATGTAACATTACATGATTTCCAGTTCACAGTGAACAGTCAATGAAAATAAGAAAACTCAATTTCACAGCAAGATAGGTCCAAGTTCATGGAAGGTCACTAAACATTTGACACCAGTCCTCCAATAACAGTAGGTAAACCCCTACAAATAGGTCCCAAAAGTGAAACTCCTCCCCTTTCGAGGCTGCAAACTTAGAACCAAGGCAAGAAGAAGAAAATAACAGTTGTAGTTGTCAGCAGTGGACATCCACGGAGATCCAAGGCCCTTCAAGTCGGCTTATCTGAAGTCACTAGGAAAGGACAGGAAAGAATCAAGGGTTACGTGATGTATATATCAACCCTATTCAGTATACAAGGACGGGGAAGAGAACAAAATTCCATTAGGCAAACCATACATGGCATGTAATACAATAAATTCATTGCTTGCATAAGACAACGCAACTGCATGCAAGAGCGATACGCGCCCTTTATTTCTCTAGTCGGGCGGGATAATTCTCGCCTCTGTGTCTTTAATAGAATTAAGATTTCCTAAGGAAGTTGTTCTGGAAAATGTGTACTCTATGTCAAGACCGGAGGCTCACATTATGCTGGTTTAAAGCTTACTTACCACTACGGATGCAGGTTGCTCTACCGGCTTCAGGTAGAATTGTTTAAAACTAGACTCGCCTGCACAGTTGGCCATCCTCATGATGTCCTCCAAACGGACTTCAACCAGAAAGGCCTTGGAGGCCATGGCACCTCTCACTGAGTGAGCGCCAAAGAGGTGAGTATCAATTCCTGCCTGTGCGAGCGTCCAGCGTACCCAGCGCATCAGCAGTAACGCAGAAACCGCTTTATGCGGCTTGCAAAGTGCTATCAACAGTTGTCCGTTAGGAGAGGCCCTGAGTGGCGCAGTCACCTTCTCGTAGACCTTCAAGCACTTGACGTGGCAGAGCTTGGGCTGTTCTGTAAAGGCAGGGTATGAGATAACACTACAGTTGCATTTTGTTCGCCTGGACATGTGAAACACTATGCTGTCAGGCATAAAGGATCTGCCTGCAATACCAAACATAGTTGCGTAGTAAGCTTACCGGAGAGGGCAGTGCGCGATAACTCCTCGTTATGAGGCCAGGAAAGAAAAAGATTCAGTACTCTGTTAACGTCCCACAGGGTTTCATAACGGGACGGAGACGGTACTGATAAGCGGATGCCCTTAAGTAGCCTGTACACAGTGATGTTCGCCTGCTGGTAAGCCCTCGACGAGGTCATGACCAGCTGAAATTGCGGAGTGGTAAGCGTTAACCATCCTATATACAAGGCCACGCTCTACCAGGGAGGCCAGAAAGTTCAAAATGTCCTCTATAGGTGCTGAAACCAGATCGAACCCTCGGTCCAAACACCAGTGTGTCCAGGCGTTCCAGGAGTTAGAATACCTCTTGTAGGTAGCGGGGGCCCATCTCTCTTCGATAAGGCTCACTGCCTTTGAGAGAGATGCCTGTGACACTCCATCTTGACCTGAAATCCTCCAGGCCGCCAGAATTAATGACTCGCTGAGGAGAAGGGGGTGGCGTTTGCCCGTCGGACCCACTAGGAGATCTGGAGACTGGGGTAGAAGCATTGGAAAATCTGAGGAAAGTTCCAGAAGAACTGGATACCAGGTCTGAGATGTTCAGTGCTGACAGGCCTTCGCCAGGGTCCTCGCTATCATGGTGAAGGGGGGAAAGGCGTAAAGAGTTCCCCTGATCCACCACTGTGGGATTGCATCCGTCGCTGCGGCTTCTGGATCCGGACTCCAGCTGTAAAATTCTGGAAGTTTGGTGTTGAGGCGGGAGGTAAAGAGATCCTTGGACATGGGGCCCCATACTTGTTGAATCCGGCAGAAGACCTCTCTGCTGAGTCTCCAATCGCTGTAGTCGGTGGAGTGGCGGGAAAGCCAATCCGCGACCACGTTTCTGCGGCCTGGAATATATTTCACTGTGACGAAAATGTGATGTTCCAGGCAGAAGTGCCAAAAATCCTTGGCTAGTTCCGCTAGTGGCCTTGACTTGGTGCCACCCAGATGACCGATATATCTTACTGCATAAATGTTGTCCATCTTGAGTAAAATACAGCAACTCACTTTGTCTTTGGCGAAAGATTGCACAGTGAAGGAGCCTGCTAGGAGTTCCAGGCAATTTATGTGCATGTCCAGTTCCTGAGAGGACCAAGTTCCTTCCGTGGCCACTGGACCGCATCTCGCTCCCCAGCTAGAGCAACTGGTGTCTGACTCTATTATTATGTCTGGGACGGACCCAAAGATCGGCCAGCCGTTCTAGTCCTCCATATGCGGGAGCCACCAGATGAGCTCTGTCCTTGCCTGTGTCGATAGAGTCAGACGTTGAGAGTAGGAAAGGTTGCGTCTGAGATGGTGCCCTTTCAGCCTCTGTAATTCCTGGTAATGAAGGGGGCTGGGAAATATTGTCTGTATGGATGAGGACTGCAGGCATATGATCCTCAGCAATTCCCAGAGGGAGATGACATTCCTCTGTAGAAGCCTGCGAATTTCCTGACGCGTGGTGTGTATCTTGGCGGTAGGTAGATGGAGTTGTGAGGTTTGTGTGTCCACAATGAATCCCAGAAATTCTAGGTGCCTGGAAGGGCAGAGTGACGATTTCTCCCAATTCATGAGAAACCCCAGGTTGTGCAAGAGATCTATGGCGAGACAGGCTTGTTGTTGCACCAGAGCCTGGAATTGAGCCATGAGGATGATGTCGTCCAGGTAAATAATTAGTCTGACACCTTTTCCTCTGAGATGAGCTACGACTGGCCGTAGGAGTTTGGTAAATGCCCAGGGGGCCTAAGAGAGCCTGAAGGGCAAGCTTGTACCTTCCCCAGTCCTGACCCTGCCAAGTAAACCCGAGATAACTCACGTGTGCCTGATGGATGGGTACTGCCAGATATGCGTCCTTGAGGTCTAGGCGAATCAGCCAGTCTCCCGGCCTCAGGATGTCTCTGAGCATGTGAATGCTCTCATTTTGAAATGGCAGTATATTATGAAGTCGTTCAAAGTCTTGAGGTTTATTACTGGATGTACTTTTTGTTTTTGTAAAAGAGTCCTTACTCTTACGAGCCAGTGTACATCTCCCATCTGACAGGTGCTTTCTCTTCTGGGTTCTCTTCTTACCCAGCTGAGGCGCTGTTTGTAAATGCTCCTCCATTGTTTCTAAACGGTGTTGCATGGGTAATAGCATCTCGCAGACAGCCTTCTTTATAGAAGTTTCCACAGAGGATCCTAAAACCCTCTTGAAACTATCAGCCATGGCCACATCTTTATATTCATAAACCTCCTCCTCAGGCTTGATCAGGTTGAGGGGAGTATTGAGCTGTCATTATAATAATCTTTGTGCACTTTTTTTTTAATGTATATAGTGAGTGATTTCAAAGCCTTCTCTCTAGCCCACTCTTAATTTTTCCAGGGATGATCTTAATCTCCCGCTTCTCTTTTATTTTTTAGGAAAAATATGGAGATCACAATGAAATATTGATAAATCCTCACTCTGGCGCCAGTGCTCGTAAATCTTCTGGGAAAAAAACGGAAATACTTGTGCAAGCGCCAGAGTAAGAGAAAAGCACCAAGAGAAAGCTTCTTCTTGTGCTGTCTCGCTTAATTGCGCCTGATAGAATACATTGTGTGTGGCCTCCGCCTGTCTCTCAGAACGTTGCTGAGAGCGGGGAGGCATGCGCTAGTGTCCCGAGGGACTAAAAACAACTGAGGCAATCTCAGAGCTGAGCTCCGATACGCGGAAACAATTTCCGATGCCGGCCTGTGAGGAGCCGGTGTTGGATGAGGAAAGAAAGAAAACACAACGTGTTTATTGAAAGCAACACAAGGTACGCGAATATGGGCAGCGTATATAAATGGTTCAACGGTCAAAGGCACAACATTCTCAACCTTGCCAACAAAATATGAAAGCAGTATAATACGAGCTGCGTGGAAAGCACATTGCTAATAAACATCTTAGCAGTAAAGGATACAACGTTAAATACGTTAGTCATCACATGAGTAAAGCAGTCTAAAGGTCTATAATGTAAATATGCTCATTTCACTAGAAGAATAACTAGTCAGATATAATAGAATGAAATGGACTTATCTCTTGCTGTGAGCAGCAAAGAAAGAGGAGGAGTTTCACTATTGGCACCTATTTGGAGGGGTTTACCTACTGTTATTGGAGGACTGGTGTCACATGTTTAGTGACCTTCCATGAACTTGGACCTAGCCTGCTGGGAAATGGAGTCTTCTTATTTTCAGTGACTGTTCACTGTGGACTGGAAATTATGTAATGTTACTTTTTCAGTTTAAGGTTGTTATTGTATGTTTTTCTGCACCCTGAGTATGTATAGATGTCTTCATCTAGTTTTTTGCGTGCAATGAAAACTTGCTGCTAAGCTATTTCTATGGGAAAAGAATAAAGAAAGAGAAGCATGATGTGAGCCTACGGTTTTGACATAGAATTAGCTATGCAGGATGCACTTGCTTCAAAGCAGCACGTTTACAAAGAAAATCATAATGTTAGAAGAACTAGTTGAGCACTTAAATTTTGAACAAAAAGAAGTATTAAACAAATTTCTTAGTTACATTGACCATGCATTATACATGAAATCAAGTTTAGTCAGTGTGTAAACCTTAAACCTATACTTTCTATATTAGTGGACAAGGAGGTACTAGCAAATGTTTTATTTTAAATTAATGTTATGTCTCCATTTGTTTGCAACGCATTTGCTAATTCTTTAGCATCTGTTGTTACTGCACCTACTGGTCTTGCAGTTTGCAACATTGGTGGCATAACACTACATGAACTAGGTTTTATCTGGTAGAACATGACAAATAGTTAGAAAAGCGAACACTTAATGTGCAATGGAAGTAGCATGGACGTTTTAATAATAGATATTATAAGCATGGTTTCAAAGATAACGGTTGCATTCATATTTCTTAGAATTCAAGAAATGTTGAAATATGATAATGACATTTACGGTATGTTACAGTTAGTGACAGTTAATGACGATAACTTATTTTTAAATAAAATACTGCAAAAGATGGTGCTAAAACAATAGGAAGCATTGGCAATGTTACATTCTGGAGCCATTTCTCATATGTTCAATGAACTCAAAACATGAGACAAAGTGAACATGTAGAATTCAGAGAAATACTGTAAAAAATTTGAACTGGGAAAGTCCCCACAAACTCCATTACAATATTAGAAATAAGACAAAGTACATTGCTGTAATTTGTTTGTCTCAATCCAATCTTTATTAAATCAGATTTCTCCAATAACATCAACATACATACACTAAACATGACAATACTTGTATGTATATAAAGTAACAACAGCACAAATATATACTGGATTAGTAAAAAAAAAAATTGAAACAACTGGTATACTGTATGTACACTTTAGTTGCCTCTGAAAAGTTCAATACTCAAATGAGTTCTGAAGAAAATGAAAGCATAATATTACCTAAAGCCGTGCCATAGACAAAGTGCAATAGTATGAATTAAATAAAAAGAGAAGACTACAAGAAAAAGATTACAAGACTTGTAACATAGTGTGTGAAGAACAGCTGGCCAGGAGAGTTGTTTAAATGTTTGTGTTAAAGAATTATTTTAAAAAAGAAATGTAAATGTTGAAGAAGGCTTAATTAATGGACCAGTTAGTTACATGGTTTCAAAAACAATGCTCGCAACATACTCATTGACTATATATTTTTTTCCAACTATGTATATTTTTTTTCTTTAAACAAAATGGTTACAGGCAATCATGTTCGTCAGATGCATAAAACACAACTTTTGCTGATGGAAGTGGCTTTCTTACAATTGTGATGACCAGTTATTTTATCAACCTGTTTGTCCCCCCCTCCTTCCCCATCTTTTGTTCTCCACAGGCCCCTCACAACCGCTCTCTCTTTGTCTGGGTAGGCTCCCCTATCTGTCGTGAAAGGACGAATGTATGATCTTAGTCCCTGCTTGGATCAAATTCATTTTGGTAGTGTGTTTCGTGCCGTATCCTCTGTGTGGGCTCCTCTCTGTCATATTTATGTTTCTAGTAGTTCCCAGTACTGGTCCCCTCTTGCTGGGTTGAGCTTTGATTGCGTTTTGAAGGCCAGCCGCTTGAGTTGGCATGTTTTGGAGAGGGTTGTGACCCATTCGGTAATGGATGTTGGTGCCGTATTAGTAGTTTGCGCGCTGTGACAAGTATGAGGCTCATGAGTTTGCGTGTTAGTGAGTCGGCGTGCCAGTCTGTTCCATCTCCGAATAGGATCTTTGCGGTTGGACTGAAGGCTAGGTTCGCCCCTTCGATGTCTTCTAATTGTCGATGTATTCTGGGCCAGTAGTGGGTGAGTGTGGGACAGGCCCACATTACATGTCCCATTGTCCCAATGCCCTTGCATCCTCTCCAGCACAGGGCTGTGGGTTGGATCCCCATTTTGTATAGTTTAACTGGGGTGTAGTACAGTCTTTGGAGGATTTTATATTGAATCTCTCTGTTTTTAAGGCTGAGGGAAGACGCTGGGATAGCCAAGAAGTAGCCATGCATGCCTGCCGAACTGATTGGAGTCCCTTGGTCATCCGCCCACGTTGCAGCTAGTTTGTGAATTCTGCCTTTGTTATCTGGGATTGACATTGAATAAAATGTGCGAAGTCATGGGAATTTATCTACATTTTGTTCCATTTCTTTCCTGCATTGCTCACTGGGCTGTAGGCGGGATTCTACAGTTTTATGTCTGAGGATCGTGGCACGGATGGTGTGGTATCTTAGCCATTCTCATGCCCCCAGTCCTAGTGTATGGCGTGCTTCTTGAAAGTGTACAAGTGCTCCCTCTTCCATGATGTCCATTATCTGCGTGTTTGCCCATTTGTCTGTCTGGTTCTGGTGTATTGTCTGTGTTAGCCCTTATGATAGTATCGACCTTATGCTGGCCCATGTTGGTGTGTTCTTGGTTAGTACCCCTTGTGCTGTCCGGAGTCTATGCCATTGATGTAGCGTTGGTTCTATTATCGGATGGGTTTTTGACCCACTGTGGGAGTTTGTATGGTGGTATGGCCATGGTTTCTATGGGAGTTAATGGCGCCAGCACGGCTAGTTACATAGTATGCCAACTGGTGTCGTCAGTAGTATTTAACCAACATTTCATCCAGCTTATCTGAGCCGCCCGGTAGTTGGCTTTCAGTGAGGGGGCTGCCAGGCCTCCGTTTGTCTTCTCCGCCTGTACTATTGGAAGGTGGACTTGCTCGTTTTTTCCCTCACCAGTTTCATTTTGTAACTGATGTATCTAGTTCCTTTAGCATGATCGTTGTTAGGCTGATCGGTAGCATCATGGCTATATAAATTAGTTTGGGGAATTAATTCATCTTCAGAGCGTTTATCCTCCCTGTCATGGATAAGGCCAGGGTTTCCCATCTCTCTAAGTCTGCTTTGATTTTCCTAAGGACCTGTGGATAGTTTATGTTGCAGAGTTCCTCTATTGAGGCACTAATATATGTTCTCAGGAATTTGATGGATCAGAGCTGAAGGGTGAATGGTGCCACCCCACCGAGGTCCCATGGGATGTCTTGTCTTAGGGGCATAAGTTCTGATTTTCTATAGTTTATTTTGTATCCTACCATCGGGCCTATGTCCTTTAAAAGTAACCTGATATACAGGAGGGTTGTCGGACTTAAGCTAATATATAGAAGTAGGTTGTCTGCTTAGAGCGATACCCGATGTTCTTCCTCCCCTTGGCGTATACTTGACCAGTTTGGATCTATGAGCAATTTGATTGTCATGGGTTCTATGGATAGAGCGTAAAGTATGGGTGATAGTTGGAAACCCTGACATGTTCCGGATTGTAGTGCAAATTCTGCAGAGGCCACCCCGTTTGTGACCACTGAGGCTGTCAGACCTGTGTATAGAAGCTTAATGAATTGTATAAGGTGTGGGGGGAAGCCGTGTCTGGGCAGAACGTGAAACATAAATTCCCACTGAACTTTGTCGAACGCCTTTTCTGTGTCTACCACCAGTATGGCATCTTGGGGGTCTCTCTCTCCAGCTATTACGCACAGAAGCCTGCAGATTTTGTCACTTGAGTATTTGCCTTTTATAAAGCCTGTTTGATCTTTGTGCACTAGCTGCGGGAGTATGTTCTCTATTCTTTGTGCCAGACATTTTGCGAATAGTTTGGTGTCTGAGTTTATTAATGAGATTGGCCTATAGGAGCCAAATACTTCTGGGTCCCTCTCGCCTTTGTGCAATACAATGATATTGACTGCTAACATTGATTTTGGCAACTGTTTTTGGGTCACCGCTTCTTGGAAGACTGCTTCCAATTTTGGTGCTATTTCATCTAACATGTTTTTGTATAGGTCTATTGTGATCCCGTCGGGGCCGGACACTTTTCCCTGGCTTGCACGCTTGTTTAATGTGCATGGTACAAAGTCTAGCGGCCTGCGCCTAGATGTAGATGTTCTCCAAGTAAGGCAGAGGTGATGGGGCAATAGCTTTGAGCTTATCTGCTGTTTAATGGTTGGTGTATCTTCATCTAATGGTAAAACCTCTCACTGGCTCCCTACCAGGTTGTAGCAGATAGCAGGAGGGTGCCAGGAATCAGGTCTACCCTGCAGAGAGTTTATCCAGTTTGTGCATCTTGAGGTAAGACAGTCTCGCGTTTGGGCCGGGTGAGGTTCTGTGCTGAGGCTGGGAAGGGGCCCTCCAGGTGTTCGCGGGGTGACACGATGTTGGAGGGGTGTGTGTTCTGCGATGCACAATGGCTTCGGCCCGGGCAGGTTCTCACCGCTTTCCTGAGCCCCCTTGGTCATTTAGATGGTATCTTTGGCTGGTGGTCCCCCTCCAGGGATTGTTGGGATTCTATTCCTTATGTCTTATCCCCTGATGTTTCCTGGAGGCACTTGTTATACCCCCTTTGTCTTGGCTTGCTTAGTTTCCTTCCTGTGTAGCCGGCTTTATTATTGTGTTCTTGATCTCCTCCATGAAGTGTGGTTCCTTGAGAACTCCTGGTGCGGAGGCGCTAACTACCTGCGCTTGTGCTTGGGGGGTTTATCTTATTCGGCAGTTGTGGTTCTGTTCCTTTTCCTTGGGTCCCCCAATTAGACTGCAGTGATTGCACCAGGATCCCCTGCTTATGGCGTTCAGCCACCCTTTTCGCTGGGATCTTATGGTGGCACCGCCGGCCAGTTATGCGCCTTTAATGCGATCTGTTTTGAATCAGGCATATTGTAAAGTTTTTAAGGCCCCTAATCGTGGTCTTGTGGTGGGGCTGTATTATAAATAGTGTCCCTTTTTTCCGTTTCCTCCCCGCACCTTTTCCACTTGGCTGGATGTTTTATGAGGGGCCCTTGGTTGCGTTCTTACCCTGCGAGCAGGGCGGTCACGTGGCTGCTGTGTCCATATTGGCCCCCCGCTGCGCATTTGACTTACTTGGGGGTGTGGCCGGTGTTTGTTTCCTTCCCAGATCCGTGCCCGGTGACGGTGTGTGCAGGGTGGCATGTCCCTCCTGCTCCGTGGGCCGCCAGAGATCCAGCTTTGTGCACTGCAGTGACACTGCCTCCTCCTGGGTCTCGTAATGGAGCTGGCCTGCATTCGCTGTGCAGTGTTCCTCTGCCTTCTGTGTCCTGATAGTTTCTCTGGTTGTATCACAGAGGCTGTTTGCAATCTCTCGCAAAAGCTCGTACTTTGTGGGTATGACAGCGTTCTGGTGACCTCCTTTCCTCTACCTGCGCTCCCTCCCGTGTTGTCGGTCAGCGTTGCTCCGTCTTGTCGCCCCCGCGGGCGGCCCTTTCTTTTGCTTGTCTTACTTCACTAGGCGGTCTTTTTACCCTCCCCACGCATCTGTTGTGCGTGGTGGCTGTGTTCTGCTGTGCTTCTGCTGTAGGGGGGTCAGGCTAGTCCTGTGATGTCGGCGCTTCATTTTCACGCCTTATTGCAGTCTGCCAATTGCCATGGCGTGGGTCATCAGAGCGCTCAGTGTCCCATATATGCTGTCTGGCTGTGCACATTTTCCTGAAACTTCATGCCGCTCTTCTCCCATTATTCTGATCAACAAATCTCCCATTTTCAGATCATAATGTGTGCTTTAAAGGGGTGGAATTGGCTTTTCATGCCATCTCGATTTGGAGCTCTCTAAGCCCATGGCTATCTTGCTCGGGCTCTCAAGCGCCTCCCATTCATTGGCTATATTTTGATAACGTTTCATACCATTAAAAGCATGCAATGAATACAAAGAGTAACAGTCTATTTACAACTGTTAAAGTGTACAACACAAGTAAAATATTTCCAATAACACCTTGTGAGGAACCTGCATGCATCCTCTCATCTACTCCCCTTGGATCCTCTTCTCAGGTGGCCATTGCTTTTGGATTCCAACCCTCGGGATGGCTATGCGAGGGAGGATCATCTGGGTGGAGGGACTTTGGGCAGTGGGGAGAAGATGTCTCCAGTTGAGGCATGGTATCCCCCTTTCCCTTGTCAGGAAGCACCCTACCCACCCCTTTCCTTTGTAGATTATTATCAGTACACACACACACACACACACACACACACACACACACTCTCTCTCTCTCTCTCTCTCTCTCTCTCTCTCTCACAATATTATGCCTTTGGAAGAGGCAAAAAGGAGTGATGCACACTTCCATTCACCACTGTGGTACTGTGATGAAGAAGAGGACTATGGAACATCACTACTGTGGTCAGGCATGTCCCACTAATGAAGGTAATTGGAGTCAGGCAAAGGACATTCACCTGCAGCCGGTTGAAGGGCTACATGTGCATGTAAGGAGAGGCATGCAAGTAGTGAAGAAAGAAGAATGCGGTTACCCGACATGGTGCAGGCTGCAGGGTGGCTGGTGAAAAGGACCCTGAGCGCTGCAGGAAGGAGAAAAAGACACCAAAGTCCGAACAGGCTGCATTAAGGTTGAGCGTCCTGCAGAACCTTGTGCCGTGTATCCCGCTGCTGGAGCTGGGGGACACAAAAGACTCCAGGGAGCCACTGACAGCAGCAAAGAGGGTCACAAAAGCGAGCCCTGTTCACTGGACCTCTCAGCAAGTGAAGGGGGAGCTACAGACTGCAGGGGAAGCAGCCAAAAGCACCCAGGGGAACGGCCGTGAACCGGTGAGTGACAGAGAGGGAACAGTCAGGCTGGGACAATCCAGGGGCTGGATTTGGACAAAGGAAAGTGTTGAACAGATGAAACCTTGCAATAAAAGGGTCTGAGGACCAGAGGAAAAATTATTGACTGCCGAAAAATCTGCAAAGTACTTTATGATTATTGAATACCAAACTAAGGAAAAGATATGCAAAGTATATGAAAATAGAGCACTAGTGAAATGAAAGTGATGTACAATTTCGAACAAAGTGAGAGCAAGTAAAGAGCATTTATGGACAATGTGAAAGTGCGAGTCAAGTGAAAGCCAGTAATGAAGGCCTGTGAAGAAAGTTAAAAGCAAATGATAAGCACTATTGGTTAGTATGAAAGCAAGGTGGTGACAAGGAATACAAACCACAAAGTGGACTGTGTGAAAGGCACGTTGGGGCTGAGTCAAGAGACTGATAAGGAGAAATAACAATGAAAAGGGGACTGATGACACAGGTACAGAGAGGAAGCCTGTGTTGGCAAGACAGTCCAATGAGAACAAGTGAATATTATAAAGTGCCAAGCGTTATCGGTTGCGTGACCTATGATGGGTGGACCGTGTGGTCTGACAACTGCACCTAGACTGAGTAACCCCTACTTGGAGTGAACCAAGGAAAGTCAAGACACTGAAGCTGTTGTGCTCAACAAATGTCAAAGTGATTAAATAAAGGAGCAAGCATAGTGAGCTATTGAAAAGCCTGAAAGGTTACAAAGTTGATTTGGAATACTTATGGAAAGCTAAGACAAGTGAATTGACTGTAATTTTGAAGCTGGTAGAGCTGCCTTCTTGGGGGAAGGGAACCCCAAGACCTTGTGAGTTATGTTTAACTTGCGAAGGGACTCCCAAGACCTTTTGGACTGTGTTGAACTTAGGGAAGGGAATCCCAAGGTATTTTTGTGGAACTGTTTTGAACTTGGGAAAGAGGGAGGTGAACCGCAAGCCAAGACCCGGAAGAAGCTCTGAACTTTATTTTGAACACTGTTTCTTTGGTTGCTGACATCCCTAAACATTGTATATCTTTATTTGTGAGCACAAGTATAGGTTTAGGACACAGACATACCTTTGAGTTGAACTTAATGACACAGACTCTCCTTAGTTTCTTTAGGTAGGGAAATCCCACCTTAGCATAGGGCAAGTTAAGCCTTACTCCTTCCTGACAATTATTTTATTTTAGAAAAGTGAATCTGTTGTCTGTTTCTTACTTCATGATGCCTTCACAGCCTATGTGTCTTTTTACAATGCATACATCTCAAGGCTTAAGTGTAGACACAGCATTTGGTCAAAAGTGTTTACAGATGGAATGAGAAATGTAGCTTTACCCAGAATGATAACACTTAATGGACTATATTTCATAAAGATGGATGTTTCCAAAATAATAGCTCATAGTCCATGTATTAAAGAATACAATATATTGCTATTCACATATGCTAACCATTTACCAAGTGTTGAAATATTAACAATTAGAAAAAGGTAATGCTTAATCTAAAGTACCCAAAGAAAAGCAAACTAGTAGCACAGTTGTAAGTTCAAATACAACAAACAAGGTAATATTTCATACAAATAGTTCTCCCCATTTTATAAACCACACTGGACTAAATTGTTATGCAAATGTGACTTTCATATGCTGTGAAACATAACACCTTTCATTGTAAAATGAAGGTCACCATTTTTATGCTGTATCACTAAAAACACGAATTAAAAATATCACACGCAATCCAACACAAGCACATAGCTTTACTTCTATGCAATAGATTAATTATAAAATCACACCTAGTTCACAAACAATGACCAATTTGATTCTTATTAATTATTGTTGCCAATATGTACGTTATTTTACCTGGAATGTTTATTCAACTGTTGGTATACATTTTACATATAAACAAGAATTCAATGAAAAAACGTTGTTAAGGGGAAGTTATGGTTAGTTTGCACTAATAAAAACCTATGAAATTCAATGAAAAAACTTTGTTAAAGGGAGGTTGCAGTTACAAGTAAAACCGAAAAACCCCAGAAATTCGCCAGTTATGGTAAGCTTGGCAACCATAACTCACGCCACCACTGTGCGCTGCTAAGACTAACACCGAGAATATCAAAGATGACATCACAAATGGCGCGCGGCATGATGACGTGTCTGACAACCCTTCCTCACTTCACGATAAGGTCCATGCTTCGCGGACAGTTCAGAACTGCATTTTCTACTGTTCTAGGAACTTTCAAGTTCACAATTTCCCTTGCACAGCTCCAACACCTATTCTTTCCATTATCTATCCATTAACAATCTAGTACACAGTACATACATTAGCAAAACTGCTATTTCTCTTAAAATGGCATCAGCTAATACCATCCCTCCTCCGCAAGAGCCACCACTACTGCTGTAATCAAGGAGCAAGAGAAACACTGCCCCTAGCTTATAAATAACACACACACAACATTTCCCCCTGTCCACCTACCCCTCCATATTAGTGTTTGGTGCCTCTTCCCTCATTTCCCTCCCCACCTTTCGTTCTTAGCTCTCCTGCCAAAAAAATAAATACATCCAAAAAAGGCAAAGGAAATGTTCTTTTAGGAACCACATTTCACAGTTAAAAAATAGAACTAAAAGAATTGTATAGACTCCATCTACTTTATATTTCTCAGTAAAGTACATAGACGCAATAAGATTTTCAAACATTTCCATTTGCATTTTCCATCATTGTGGCGTTCATCCTCCGTTCCAGGGACTGGAACAGTGGATACCGGCCCGGCAGCCCAAGTTATCAGCCCAAGCGAAGCGAGGATGGCTAACGAGGTCTCTGGACCATTATCCACCCATTCCAGCCCCTGTAATGGGGAATGAAGGCTATTAGCACCATAGGTTCCCAAAGCCGGAACCCGGGGTGCTAAAAAAAAGATTTTTTCTTCCTACAAGGAAAATCCTTTTCCAAGATGGCCACCATGGAAAGGGAAGGCGGGGTTCCAAACAGGGCCCCTCTTTGCTTTCCATGGCAGCCTGCAGAAGGCGAAAAGAGAACCCTATCACCATATTACCACAGCACATATTCCTTCCCTTTCAAATATATCCCAATTTCAGATAACTTTACCACAAAGCCAGTGCCAGGTGCACATGGCCACGTTTACCCCATGTTTTGTCCCTCGTGGTCATGGCTAGATTGTCCAAATTATGACATTATTCCATGACCCGGACAATCTGGCCACTGCCCATGGCCACAGGCTACACCTCAGTCACCAATTTTTTGTACCTACATTATGACATTTGTCAAAAAATAAAACACAGGCACATTTGCAAAACCATGCTTTCAGGTCTTTGCCAATGCTCCTCACACAAGTTTGCTGGAAATCCACCAATGTTTTATTTTTTCAAAAGTGTCAAATGTATGTACATACAATCGTCATATAACCTAGCCCCCACTTGACAAAATCCATTCAGACTTTACGAAAACATTTATATCTAGATCTATAATCTTTTTTGCAAACCTTTGTGTAGATTTGTCAAATGGCACCACATTTATGAGCCTTTACAATATTTTGGGACCCCCCCTCTAATTTTGCCACCTCTTGACAAAATCCCACCAAACTTCGCAAAAACATGTATACCTAGATCAATTATCAGTTTGCCAAATTAAGTGTAGATTCGTCAAATGGCACCTCTTTTATAGGCCTTTACATTATTTTGGGACCCCCCTGTAATTTTGCCCCCTCTTGACAAAATCCACCAAAATTCGCAAAGACATTTATGTCTAGCTCTATTATCAGTTTGCCAAATTAAGCTGCAGCCATATCCCATCCCATCCTCATCACCCCTCACCTCCCCAGAGATTATTTGATACGTCTTACAAGTGCAATGTTGTGTTTCTTAATATGTTTTACTGCGACGTCCGTGGACTCCGGCCGATGTCCGCAAATCCAAGATGACGGGCATTTCCAAAAATCTGAGGCACTTCACTCTTTTCACCATCCAATTAGTGGGTGCGTCCTACGTTCGCAGACACCATGTTGCCCTCTAAACCAATCGGAGTCCTGTCTACGGACCGAGCAGGGAAGTGTGTCCGCGGAGCAGACATAGAAATCAACATTTTTTTAGACCTACTTTTTGGTAGTTTTCAAAAAAAATACTGGATGGATTTCCACCACATTTACAAAAGCACCCTTTCGGGACCAAGCTACCGCTCCTGCCACAAGTCTGGCGAAAATCCATCCAGCGGTTTGGGCTGTAGGCATGAGCAAAGTTTTTTTCTCCATTCAGTCTATGGGAAAAAAAGAAATGTTGGAACCCCCCCTATAACTTTGCCTCCCCTCCACCAAACCTCACCAAACATTTACAAGAGAATTCAGAGTGGGCCGTATACTTTTTTTGCAAAGTTTGGTGAGGATTCGTCCATGGGGAGCGAAGTTATAAGCCGCCCAAAAAGTGCTCTTCCTATGGGTTTAGCAACTTAACCAACCAGGAAGAGACATAACATCTAGCACCTACCTCCAAATAGAAACAAGACTCTGCGAGAAAAGAAAATTCAGAGGAACCACTTGCTCATATCCGATAGCCAAACTATGGAACTCGATCCCAAGGAAATAAGAACAACAGAAGACCACCTAACTTTCAGTAAACAACTAAACACCTGACTATTGAACTCACCAAGATAAACACAGACATACTATACAACATCCCCCACGAGCCGACCACCCCAACCTTCATCCCAACCTACGTACAATGACTGCTTCTAGAAGCAGTTAACATAGTGCAAAGAAAAACATGGGATGAATACAGAATGAAAAAACTATAACCATTCCTACACAATAGCCAGAGACCACTCAAAACCCACTAACACCCCTCTTCTCTCTTCCACACCCCCACACCCTTCACCTATAATACACACATAGAGGGCTAGAGAACAACCCACCAAAACACCTAAACCACATATCACTCTCCAGCCAAGCTACAAACCCAATAATCCCAGAGAACAAACACAAAGAATGGACACCTCATTACAAGTGTGACGGTCCGAAAACAAGTTGCCGGAAAGCTTGTCGGTAGGCAAAATCTTCACGGATGCACCGGCACCGTTAGCAACGGTGCCAGCGTTTCCCTCTCGCCACTCCCATAGAGTCCCACAGGACTCTATGGGAATGGGGAATTACAAAATCCAGCGCCTGACTTCCTGCGCTGCCGGGACTTGTAATGTCCCGGTGGCACCGGGAAGTCAGGTGCCGGATTGAGTGTTATGGGTTGGCGGCAAACCGCCGGTCGAACTGGTGGGTTACCGCCAACCTCTTAATGAGGCCCAATGAGCTCCAATGCACAAAACAAAGCTCAGCCAGAAAGCTCACTGTTAAGACGGATTTCTGAACTCTGGCCTGGTGGGCAAATGTTCAGAAGGCCAGCCTAGTTTCTTGGAACAGGGTAACCTCTGGACAAGCCAGATCAATCAAGGTTGCTATGGCAGGCAGTCAAGACTTAGGGGGGTCATTATGACCTTGGAGGTAACCATGCCACAATTTGCTGTCTGCGCCTCCACGAAACGACGGTGGAGACAGAGCAAAGGTCCTGCGTAAGCTGGTCAGCCCACTGGTTGGCCCAGGGATACTTGCGAGAAGGCTTATTTGCAGGTTTTGTTGAAGGTGCCGAGAATAGAATAGAATTTGCAGACCTTTTAGGATGACCAGATGCAGAGGGGTGCCACGGGACGACAGCAGGCTCAGGGTGCCAAACCTTCCAGCGGTTCACCAGTGGTTCCCCGACTCAGCTTCTTAGTTTCAGGATACTTGTATCCTATCCTTCGTTCAGTGAGAACTCCAGAGATCGACATGGTATGGGTGTCTTTGGCCTCCATTTATCCAAAGTTCCCTTCGCGTCAAAACGGAGAGGGCCCAATGGGAGATCTGCTCACACACTCCATATGTGGACCAATCACGGACCACGGTGGACCCAGCCATTCACAGCACTCCAGACTCTCTGGCACCCAGGATGTGTATTGGGCACAGACCCCCCAGCCCACATCCTGGATGCACACACACGAGGCATGCAGAAGTCTGCAAAAGCTTGGCGTTTCGCGAGAAACTGCATGACCAAATAAGGACTGACCCAGGTCGGCTCGACCTGGGGAAGGCAAAGGGGCAAGATGGCCAAAGGACAGGACAAAGCACCTCATGGCATTTGGAGCCAGGCCACCTATTTGTGCCAAACGCAGTTAATGCGGTTTAAATGGCAGGAAAGGGTTAAAATCATATGAAAAGATAAGATGCCACCAGCCCTGTCCATGACACATCTGCACATCTCCCAAAAAGTCCTACGAGAGTATCTAGGGCCTTTGGAAATGACTATGAGACCCAAGTGCACTGTACTGTAAGGTACATGGTGCACTTGTTACATGTTGCAGAAAAGTTGCAACATTGGAAAAAGGACAAGGGGAAATAAAGTCTCCCAGCACTGACTGTCTTAAGGGAATGTCAGTGTCCCCATAATAAGTGAGAGAAAGCACAGAGGAGTGCAGCAGAAGGCTGTAGTGCCCTGGCAAAGTCAGACTAAGGTGTTTAAACAGCAGAAAAACGTTTGGGGGTGTACAACTGGAGGCAAAATTACATATAAAATGAAATATTTCCTAACACATGCGCAGATGCTAGTTGCTCCTGGTTCTGCACGCATCAACAAATGAGCACAACATGTATCCTACCCCTCTCTATTGTACTAGCCAATCCAACCCACTTCCCCTTACAGAACCACGTGAGTGCTTGGAGACCATGGAAATGGCAGTGGTGCACAGTAGAATTCCACTTAACATAAGACAATGAGGAGCAAATTACCTTAAAAGAAAGAATAGCACAGAATTTAATGGACGCATACTTAATATTAAAAGGGCAAGAGCAACTTAAATGTAACATTTAAAAACAAATGCAGCTGCTTGTATTCCAAGGAGCATTAAAGTAACCTATAATAAGAACAAAATGATATTTTAAAATTTAAATATTTACATGTTTTTATTTATTGCAGAAACCTATCATTTAACCCAGGAAACACATTGATGTGAAAAATGTAACTCTATGCTATATATCAGTCAGTCACAAATACCTTTATTCGACATCAGTATTAAGGCAGTTACACCACATCATTAAACAAAATATTACACATTTCATCTGTGTTAAAAAAAGAGTACAAATCCTTAAAAAGAGTTTAAACCTCAAATATACATTCTCTGTATATGTATATCTCTGTACACTTTAATGCTAAAAACTCCATTCTACTCTACCGTAAAAAAACAATAGGGATTTCAAGATGGCCGCCAGCAACGACTAGACGCGCCGACGGCGGCTCCCGCACCCCGAGGCCTTTTTTAGGGATCCACCACCCCCTGGGGGCCCCTCGAGGTGTCAGAAGACGTACGGGGCTCTGGAGGACCGGCGGCACGGCGGATCGAAGCGGCGGGTGCTGTGGATCCGGTGATCACGGCAGGCGGCAGCGGCTGAGGTGGCCCGCGCGAGCCGGCTACGGGCACGGAGCTGCAGTCCCCAGGAATTCTGGCGGCGGTGGAGGAGGCCTGTACGGGCGAACTGCGGGCCGGGGCGTCGACCCGCGTAAGGAGGCTGTCGCAGAGGAGAGGAGCGCCGACGAGAGGGACGCACCCGCCGCCGGTGGTACGAGGTGGGAGAGGTCATCTCCCTGAGGGGGAGGACCGGGCCTTCTGGCGAGGCCTCGCGCAGTCTTGCAGGAGAAGCGGAGAAGCGCCACACATCCGAAGTAGGAGGAGCAGGAGCCGCCGGGGATCCGCTTGTGGGGAGGCCCCCGGAGGAGAGTTGGGAGCCTCCTGGTCGTCGGCGGAGAGGTGAGGAGCGGGCAGCCCCCCCCCGGGGGTGGAGAGTTGAGGCGGGGGTGGCCCTCCTCCCCCCTATTTGAACGGATCCACGGGGTGGAGGCTCGGTCCCCGAGGCTGGTGTTGTGGGACCCCGGGGAGGGGTCACTCATTGGCCGGGCCTCTGCCCCCCCCTCCAAAAGGGGGTGAAAGCAGTGGTAGGCGGGCGGGCCCCCCCTTGTCTTCGCGATCGGTTGACCCCCCCATCTGTGGATCTGGAGCCGGTGGGCGGCCCCGTGTGGCGCCCAGTAAAGGAGTGGTGGGCGAGCTGAGGAGCGCTCCCCGGCGGATCCCGCTTTTTGGGTCCTTCAGTGTCATGATGCCCGCTCCTGGGGAGCCGGCTCAGGCCCTGCGTCCCCGAAAGCGGACATCAAGTCCCCGGGGAAGGTCCCAGCAACCCCTTATAGGGGCCCTTTGGACAGTGTCCTGGCGCCTATGGCGCCAGGCTCATAGAAAACGTCAGTCCTGGCGCCATAGGCGCCAGGCTCATTATGAAAGTGTTTGGGTGCACTTACCTGATGCAGACCATGCTGCAGAACCCCGGCCTCCTTGAGGCCTGAAAGGAACTACTTTACCTGTGGGACTCATTTACCACCTGGGCGTGGTCGGGGAAGGATACATACCTGATTGGAGGAAGGACACATTCTAGGAACTTCTTCCAAGGCTATTTAAACCACACCCAATCAGCCACACGTGCTTCGCGTTGTTCTGCATCTAGCAGCTGGACGCTCACCGTGTCTGCTCCTGCATCCTGACTTCTGCCACGCCTGCCAGCATCCTGAATCACCTCCAAAGGAAGGGAACAAGAGAACAGAAGAAGGAAAAGGCCTTACCTGCTAAATCTGCATCCCGGAGACATTTTGGCGACGATCCTGAAAAGGAAGACATTTATTTTTAAAAGCACATCACATCGATCGCTGCAGCGCCTCATTCTACTCATCTTACAGGGCGCTTCCATGTTCTGCAGTGACCATCCGGATTCACAGTCGCGCCCCAGCGCCTAGGGAGAAAAAGACAATAACGAAGGTGAGAGAAAGAAGGGAAAAGGGAAGCTAAATCTCCATGTTAAGACTTACCTGTTGGGTCATTCCCTTTTCGTTTCGGGTCCGCGCCGCATCCAGGCATTTTCGGACCCCGGCCCCTAAGGGGAAAAAGACATCAGCGTTAATGAGCGAATGAAAAGACATTACCAAGACGCTCATTAAAGACTTACCTGATTTCCACAAGGATTTCACCTCTCATCTCGGGTCGGTGCCTGTTCCCCGGCATTCCGTACCCCGGCCCCTATGGGGAAAAAGACACTAGCATTAGAACATTAATGCATGGACACAAGGGGAACCACTTATCAAAAACTTACCTGGAAGCCAAGCAAGTTTGGTTCTCACCAATCCGAAAATCCATTGAAGTAACTGGATACCAACGCGCCCCTGCATCAGAAGCAGGATGGAGAGCTCGTCCTTCCAGACCCTAAGAAGGATACTTCTGCGAGTCAGACAAGCCAGATTTGGGGCCCGGTCCAGTCCGTCTCCCGACCCCTGCGCATCACCTTAGACGAGGTCACAACAGCGCGAACCAGGCCAGCGCCTCCGTGGGAGTCAGGTGAGCGTTACAGAACGCGAAGCCTTCCTACAAATTCCCACCCAGGCGCTATGGAAACTTCTGAGACTGATCAGTTGGCCCAATTACTGGGGGAATTACGGGCCGAAGTACATGCCGCTCGTCAAGAGACTAATGCCCTCAAGAGGGAATTAATAATATCAAAGGAAAGAACTGATGACCTGGCCAGACAGCTTTTGCAAAGTCAAGCTGGACAAACTCCTCTACCCGGTTCCGGAGGGAACCCCGCTCCTGTGGTTCCCAGTAACCCTGTGCATATTAATCTACCTGAAAACATGCCGCTGGCCCCACCCGAACGCTTTGCTGGGGACCCCAAACGATTCGCCGTATTCATGAATCAGTGTCGTTTGCACTTTCTATGCAGGCCTGGGGCCTTCCCTAATGATCAGACCAAAGTAGCCTTTGTATTGTCATATCTCAGCGGCTGCGCTGCCGATTGGTCAGTTCCACTGGTTACTCAGGATGATCCGATTCTCCATGATTTTCAAGGATTTCAAGCAAGCATGGAAAGGTTATTTGCACGACACTCTCAGGGGCAGGCTCTGGATGATGAACTTCTATCCCTGCAACAGGGCAATCAGGATCTCCTATCCTACATTGCAACCTTTAATAGACTAATTGTAGAAACTGGGTGGCCAGAGGATAAGAGAATCACGTTATTTTATCGAGGCTTACGTGGAGAACTTAAAGATGTCCTGGCCCAAGTTGTAAATCCGCCCTGAGAATGCACAGAATATATAGACTTAGTGGTCCAATTGGATCACAGACTCCAGAACAGAAAAGCAGATCGGTCCAGGTTTGAGACCCGGGTGTTGGTCAAGACCCACGCTAACCCCAAGGGAGTTGATGTCTCAGAGCCTATGCAAATTGGTGGGGTTAAAGGACCTTTAACTCAAAAGGAACGTGAAAGGAGGCGGCAATTAAAGTTATGTCTTTATTGTGGGAACTCTGGACACTTTCTACGAGATTGCCCGGCAAAACCGCCCCGAAAGGCGGTAGGGGCCGCTGATAAAAACCTTGAAGACTCTGTTTCGAGAAACGACTCAGCCCGAAAAGCGTAGGGGTCCGCTTGCCGAGCTTGAAAACTAACTCTCAGACCTCGCATTTCATAGTGCCAATGGTTCTCGTAGATCCAGAACAGCCTAAGCAGTTGCATGCAATAAAGGCATACATCGATAGCGGGGCTATTGGAAATTATGTGGACCGTGAGTTGGTCTCCAGGATTAACCTCCCTCTCCGTCCTAAAACCAGCAAAGACGTCATCACCACAGTAGATGGAACTGAAATTGCCTCTGGACCGGTAACGCATTCCACTACTGAGGTGACTCTTATTGGTCCCGACGGCCATCGGGAGGCAGTTGTGTTTGATGTAATCAAGGCCCCACAGTTTCAGGTTATTCTTGGAATTCCTTGGTTAGAGACACATAATCCTCGAATTAATTGGGGAGCTAAGAGAATAACCTTCCCGGATTGTGCACAAACCTGTTATCCAGAAAACCTGAAGATGAATCTAGCATCTGTAACCTCTGCCTCCATGCAATTGCCTCCGGAATACCTAGACTTTCAGGACGTCTTCCAAAAGGAACAGTCCAATACGTTACCTCCTCATCGATCGTACGATTGCCAAATCGATCTGGTGCCCGGTGCACAACCCCCTTGTAGCAGGATTTATGCCCTTACCGAACCTGAGAACCTGCATCTGAGACAATATTTGGATCAATACCTCGCCAATGGTTTTATTCGCCCATCAAAGTCCCCGGCATCCTCGGCTTTGTTCTTCGTGCCTAAAAAGGAAGGCGACCTCAGAACTTGTATTGATTACCGCGCATTGAACCAGATAACGGTTAAAAACCGTTATCCTCTGCCTCTGATCCCTGAACTTCTTGACCAGGTAAAGGACGCTTGCATATACACCAAGTTAGACCTCCGGGGGGCATATCATCTGGTGCGAGTAAAAGAAGGCGACAAGTGGAAAACGGCCTTCCGTACTAAGTATGGATTATTCGAATACCAGGTAATGCCCTTCGGGTTGTGCAATGCGCCTGCTGCCTTCCAATTCTTCATGAGTGATGTCCTTCGGGAACTCATCGATGTTTGTGTTGTCGTCTATATCGATGACATTCTAGTGTACTCTTCTTCGGAATCTGATCATAGAAAACACGTTAGGGCAGTTCTGGAAAAACTGCGCCAACACAAACTATTTGCTAAACTGGAGAAATGTGTTTTCCATACCACAGAAGTTGAGTTTCTCGGTTTCATCCTGACACCCAAAGGAGTCCGAATGGACTCAAGAAAAGTGGATGCCATCCTCAAATGGCCATCACCTAGCTCTGTAAAAGGGGTTCAAAGCATGCTCGGCTTTGCCAATTTCTATCGCAGGTTTATCCCGGAATTTTCACGCATAGTACAACCCATTACTGCACTCTTGAGGAAAAATAAACGTTTTGAATGGTCTGAAGAAGCCGAGCAGGCCTTCCAGGATTTAAAAGCTAAGTTTACCTCCGCACCTATATTGAAACACCCACGTCCAGATCTCCCGTATGTCGTCGAAACTGACACATCCAGCCTAGCCATGGGAGCAGTTCTGTCTCAAAGAGATCCCAAAACCAACCAACTGCATCCCGTAGCATTTTGGTCCAGAAAATTCTCGGCACCAGAGATTAATTATGCAATCACTGACAAAGAACTGTTAGCCATAAAGTCCGCTTTTAAAGCCTGGCGGCATTACCTGCTTGGCGCTCGACATACCATCACAGTGATCACTGATCACCGGAATTTACAGTATTTGAAAACCGCCAAGGCTCAGTCATCACGGCAGCTCCGATGGGCTTTGTTTTTCGCTGAATTTGATTTCGTGATTACCTATCGACCTGGCTGCAAGAACGGCAAAGCAGACGCCTTATCCCGAATTGGAATGGGAGAACCTGATACAAACTCAGAACCAGTACCAATAATTCCCGAACAGAGAATTCTAGGCATGACTTCGTTACAGACGCTTGAAGACATTCAAGTCAGAGTGAAACAACTCCTGGACCCTACAGTCCTACAAGATTGGATACAAAAGGGATCAGACTTTACCATAGATAATGGTTTACCTTATTACCAAGGACGCTTATTCCTGCCACACAAGGATTTACACGAACTAGTTATTTCCGGTTATCATGATACATTAATAGAGGGACACCCCAGTATTGCCAAGACAATGGAAAAGGTGAAACGACAATTCTGGTGGCCCTCTTGGCGAAAAGATGTTAAATCTTTTGTGATGTCCTGTGGTGTTTGCGCCCAAAATAAAGGTTAAAAGAAAAGACCAGCCGGTCTCCTCCAACCTCTAGACGTACCGCCAGCACCCTGGCACACCCTATCAATGGATTTTATTACGGACCTGCCTCCTTGTTCGGGATACAATACCATTCTGGTAATTGTGGATTTGTTTTCCAAAATGGCCCACTTCATTCCTTTGAAAGGTTTACCTTCAGCTTCTGTCCTAGCCAAAGAATTCCTCGAAAATATTGTTCGGCTACATGGATTCCTATCTATACTAATCTCTGACCGGGGAAGCCAATTCATTTCCCACTTCTGGCGCAAATGTTGACAAATGGCACAAATCGACGTAAGATTATCGACCAGTCACCACCCTCAGACCGATGGTCAGACTGAGAGGACAAATCAGACCCTTGAGCAGTACTTACGGTGTATGTTACAGCAATCTGAAAGCAACTGGAAAGACATTCTTTGGATAGCCGAATACGCATATAATAATTCGGTACACTCTGGAACTGGCCATAGTCCTTTTTATACCTTGTTTGGACATCACCCTCGAACCTCAAACCTCGACTCACCTCAGAACCTCGGAGTGCCCGCAGTAGAACATCTGCATTCTACCATTACCCAAGCCTTCAAAGAGGCAACCACGCATTTACAACAAGCCAAGAGAAAATACAAGGAGAATGCTGACCTACATCGGAGTGAAGCACCTCCGTATCAGATTGGGGATCAAGTGTGGTTAGCTACTAGACATTTACCGCTCAAAGGGCCCCGAACCTTTAACCCAAAATATCTGGGACCTTATTCTATTACGGCAATAATTAACCCAGTAGCGGTTGAATTTGATTTACCAGCTAATATGCGAATTCACCCTGTTTTTCATGTGTCACTTCTGAAACCAGTGGTACCCGGAACCCGACTACTCAAACCTCCAGAACCTATTCAAATAGATGGGGAACCCGAATTCGAAGTGAGGAACATTTTAGATTCAAAAATGTTTAGGTCAAAGCTTTTCTACCTAATTGATTGGAAGGGGTACGGACCTCAGGAGAGGTCGTGGGAACCCAGTGACCATGTGCATGCACCTCGATTAGTCAGGAAATTCCACCGACTCTTCCCAGACAAACCAAAACCCCCGGAGGGAACAACCTTGGGAGGGGCCTTGGGGGGGAGTGCTGTCACGATGCCCGCTCCTGAGGAGCCGGCTCAGGCCCTGCGTCCCCGAAAGCGGACATCAAGTCCCCGGGGAAGGTCCCAGCAACCCCTTATAGGGGCCCTTTGGACAGTGTCCTGGCGCCTATGGCGCCAGGCTCATAGAAAACGTCAGTCCTGGCGCCATAGGCGCCAGGCTCATTATGAAAGTGTTTGGGTGCACTTACCTGATGCAGACCATGCTGCAGAACCCCGGCCTCCTTGAGGCCTGAAAGGAACTACTTTACCTGTGGGACTCATTTACCACCCGGGCGTGGTCGGTGAAGGATACATACCTGATTGGAGGAAGGACACATTCTAGGAACTTCTTCCAAGGCTATTTAAACCACACCCAATCAGCCACACGTGCTTCGCGTTGTTCTGCATCTAGCAGCTGGACGCTCACCGTGTCTGCTCCTGCATCCTGACTTCTGCCACGCCTGCCAGCATCCTGAATCACCTGCAAAGGAAGGGAACAAGAGAACAGAAGAAGGAAAAGGCCTTACCTGCTAAATCTGCATCCCGGAGACATTTCGCCGACGATCCTGAAAAGGAAGACATTTATTTTTAAAAGCACATCACATCGATCGCTGCAGCGCCTCATTCTACTCATCTTACAGGGCGCTTCCATGTTCTGCAGCGACCATCCGGATTCACAGTCGCGCCCCAGCGCCTAGGGAGAAAAAGACAATAACGAAGGTGAGAGAAAGAAGGGAAAAGGGAAGCTAAATCTTCATGTTAAGACTTACCTGCTGGGTCATTCCCTTTTCGTTTCGGGTCCGCGCAGCATCCAGGCATTTTCAGACCCCGGCCCCTAAGGGGAAAAAGACATCAGCGTTAATGAGCGAATGAAAAGACATTACCAAGACGCTCATTAAAGACTTACCTGATTTCCACAAGGATTTCACCTCTCATCTCGGGTCGGTGCCTGTTCCCCGGCATTCCGTACCCCGGCCCCTATGGGGAAAAAGACACTAGCATTAGAACATTAATGCATGGACACCAGGGGAACCACTTATCAAAAACTTACCTGGAAGCCAAGCAAGTTTGGTTCTCACCAATCCGAAAATCCAGTGAAGTAACTGGATACCAACGCGCCCCTGCATCAGAAGCAGGATGGAGAGCTCGTCCTTCCAGACCCTAAGAAGGATACTTCTGCGAGTCAGACAAGCCAGATTTGGGGCCCGGTCCAGTCTGTCTCCCGACCCCTGCGCATCACCTTAGACGAGGTCACAACAGCGCGAACCAGGCCAGCGCCTCCGTTGGAGTCAGGTGAGCGTTACACTCGGCCTCCCCGGGTGAGACCTGATGCCCGCGAAATCCAGGGGCAGGGCGCCGCGCACCTGTCTGAGAGAGGGGGACCCCCTGAGCACCCTCCCCTCATTGTGGTCTGCAGCAATGGAAGCCAAGGGCGACAGTGGGGGGGACACCGAGCGCCTCAAGTCCCCTAAAGTACCCGGAGAGGCGGAGGACCGGGAGCTCCTGACCAGGAGGGATCTCAGGGGTGAGATGCACGCCTTAGGAGAAACTCTAGCCAAAGCCTTCCAGGACCAGTTTCAGTTGTTGAGGTCGGACTTAAATATGGCCCTTGGGGAACTGAAGCAGGAGGTGGCTCAGATAGGTGAGAGAACGGATATACTGGAAAGGGGCCTACAGGAATTTGGAAAGGCCGGTACGGCCAACGGGGAAGCGATTGATCGCCTGGACCTAGCGACCCGCAACCTAGAAATCCAACTGGAGGACTTGGAAAATAGGTCGAGAGGGGTCAATATAAGGGTAAAACTACTCCCGGAGTCAGTAACAGATGGGGAGTTGAAGGGAGAGGTGCAAAGAATCTTTATGGGCCTGCTGGGAGGAGAAGACCCCGTGTCTATAGAGTTGGACAGAGTACATAGGGTGGGCCGACCTCCCCGCGGCCCAGGCGCCAGGCCGCGTGATGTGTTGGCAGCATTCACACGGTACGACCAAAAAGAGGCTGTTCTACGGGCGGCAAGGTCTCGCGAACCACTGCACTATAAGGGCCAGGAGATCTCCTTGTTTCAGGATTTGGCTAACAGTACTTAGGTGAAGAGGAGGGCATTGCGCCCAGTGCTTAGAGAACTTTCAAGAAAGAATTCCCGTTTGGGTTGGTGTTCGAATGGGAGGGCGCCCAAAGAAGGGCCACCAGTGTACAGGAGGTGGCGAGCATCATTCATCTGGATCTTGGAGACTCCGGGGGGGACGCCGAGAGTGCTCCGCCTGCTCCGGGGGATGGGGCGAGGCCGTGGGTGTGGTCCACAGTGGGCTCCAACGCAAAGAAGAAGTCAGCACGGAAACGTCCGCAGGAGGGGAGAGTGGAGCCCGCTCAGGGAGGAGATGAGGGAGGGTCCCCGGACCGGGGGGCTTCCAGCTGATACAGTGGATACGGCTGACGCGGGGGGGAGGAGGATGTAAAAGGGGGTGGTGGGAAGTCGGCTATGAATGGAAGCGGGGAGGGGGCAGGGATGCACTTCTTGGATCACGCAAAGGACGAGAGAGTCCGGGGGATGGGGAGGGGACATGCGGGAGGCCTCCTGAGTTGGGGTTAAGTAGGCTGAGGGGAGGGCAGGGGAGGGGCTTTAATTGTGGGACAGGGGAAGGGGGGTGTGTTGGGGGGAGGGAAGGGGGTCGGTGGTTGCAGCACTTATCATGGAGGAATCACCCTACGAGCCTGGCATTTACAGAGCTGCACCAAGGGAAGTGGGGTTGGGGGGGAGGCCCCACAAAAAGAATGCAGGAGGGAGTTTCTTTTTTTTTTTTTCCTCTATGGAGCGTTCTCTCGATACCTCAGAGTGCAAGCTGCGGTGGGCACGTGATGTCCAGTTGTTTCCTTCAAGTGGCAAACACATAATGTGAGGGGGCTCAATTCCCCCCTTAAGCGTACAAAGCTGGAGCATTTTGTTAGATCCCATAAGCCGGACGTGCTAGCCCTTCAGGAGACCCACCTGAGGAAACGAGACCAAGCCCGGCTGCGACTTAAGGGTTTTCCCCAGATTTATTTTGCGTCAGGCCCTACGAAAAAGGGGGGGGTGGCCATCGCCTTTGGTAGAGGCACGGATTTTCAGCCCCAGGAAGCTCTTAGGGATAGTAATGGGAGGTTTGTGTTGGTTAAGGGGACCATATTGGGCTCATGCTATACTATTGGGTCCATATATGCGCCTAACGTGGGTCAAGACCAGTTTTTACAGGACCTCTTAAACATTATTGAGAATTTCGCTAGGGGCCAGGTGGTGTTGATGGGGGATTTCAACATTGCCTGGGACAAAGTTGGGGATCGCTCCAGGAGTGGAGACGGGGGGAGGGGCAGTGGCCTCCTCTCAGTTGAGGGAGAGATGGAAGCGGGCTGGCCTCCGGGATGTCTGGCGGTCTCTACGGGGGAGGGAGGAGGGCTTCACTTTCCTGTCGGATGTCCATAGGACACAATCCTGAATTGATTACATTTGGGTATCAGCCAGTCTGGTGGGGGCGGTGGAGGCGGTGGAGGTGGGCCCCCTGGGGGTGGTGGATCATAAGGTCGTAGAGATGGTCCTTAAGCTGGGGAGACATAGGCTAGGGGTGAGGAGCTGGAGATTTCCGAACTGGCTCTTGAGAGACCCCGTGGTTTGCGGTGAGCTAGAAGTTAGGATTCAAGGATTTTTCGGGAACAATCCCCCCTCCGATACGAGCTTGGGTACGAGGTGGGACGCCTTTAAGGCGACTCTTAGGGGGGATCTTATCGCCCTATAGGCGGAGAGGAATAAACGGCCTAGGGGTTTGGAGGCCCAACTGGAGGGAGAGGTGGAGGTCGCCAGAGCCCAACTACGGATCACTCCCACGAGGAGAGCCTTCACGGCGTATAGGCTGGCGGAGGGCCAATTGGGGATTCTGCGGAATAAGAGGGCGGAAGAAGCTATGCTCAGAACGAGACATACATTTTACGCTAAGGCCAACAAAGCAAGCACCCTGCTAGCTCGTCTGTTGAGGGGGCAAAGGGAACGGAGGGCCATTTCCGCACTTAAAGATCAGGGTGGTGGGCGTCTTACCCGGAATGATGAGATACGGGAGAGATTCGTGAAATTCTATGAGGCCTTGTACTCCTCCCAAGGTCCACCCCCTCATTTACAGAAAGGATTTTTGGAGAACCTGCCTCTCCCGCAGGTATCCAGGGAAGTGGCAGAGGAGTTGGGCCGCCCCATCGCGGAGGACGAGGTGAGGGCTGTTATTGCTGCTCTTCCCCGTAATAGGGCACCGGGTCCTGACGTCTATCCTGCTTCCTTTTATAAAAAGTTTTCTCACCTCCTGGTCCCACACTTGACGAAGCTGTTTAATGCGTTTAACACGGAAGGCAGCATATCCCGGACGATGGAGGAAGCTAAGATCACCCTTATTCATAAGGCAGGAAAAGACCCGGAGGACTGTACTTCATATCGCCCTATTGCTCTTATTAACACCGAAGCAAAAATCTTCACTAAGGTTTTGGCACGGCGCCTGGAAAAACATCTTCCAACTCTGATCCACCAGGATCAGTCGGGGTTTGTTATGGGACGGCAAACAGCGGATAATATTAGAAGGGTGGCGCATCTTGTTGAGAAATCCCGCAAAACAGGTAGCCCGGCGATCCTTCTGGCGCTTGACGCCGAGAAGGCGTTCGACCGGGTTGAGTGGGCCTTCCTGTTCCGGGTGATGGAGAAGATTGGGCTCGGTGGGGGCTTTATCAACCTGGTCCCCGCTAATTACAAAAATCCCATATCACGCATTCTGGTTAACGGAGAGGTGTCTAGATCTTTTAGGCTTCAGAGGGGGACGAAACAGGGGTACCCCCTCTCCCCATTGCTGTTTGCTATCTATCTGGAACCCCTCCTACTGGCGATCCGCCAGTCAACGGAGATCGAGGGGATCCCTTTTGGTGGGGAACAACATAAAATCGCGGCCTTCGCAGATGACATGTTGCTTACACTTACCAACCCGAGAGAATGCCTCCCAGCTTGCATAGCATTATTATCCTCCTTCGGGGAGGCATCAGGCCTGCGGGTTAATTTCCAGAAATCGGAACTTATGAATCTCTCCCTGCGGGAGGAGGAGGCGCGGGTTGTCAGGGACCTGTCCCCTTTCAGGTTGAGCCCCTCTGGGTTGAGGTACTTGGGAGTAAGGATCACCCCCTCACTGGCTGGCTGGTTTGGAGCGAATTATGACCCCCCTACTTTTAGCAATCCAGAAAGACCTGCGGAGATGGGGGGCCCTTCCGATCTCCTGGCTGGGCCGGGGGGCGGTGCTCAGGTCGGTTGTACTTCCCCGGGTCCTCTACCTTTTCCAGGCCATCCCACTGAGGGTGCCTGAAACCTCTTTACGAGGCTGGATAGATTGGTACGGGGTTTTGTATGGGGGGGGGGAGGAAAGCTTGTATATCCAGGCAGCTGCTCACTGCCTCCAGAGATAGAGGGGGTTTGGCCTTCCCCGATTTCCGCCGATATCACGATGCAGCACAGCTCAGGATAATTAGGGAATGGTTCTCGAAAGAGTATTTGAAACACTGGGTGAAGATGGACAGGGCGGCTGCGAGGCATCATCTGGGAGAGGTTCTCTGGCTCCCGCGACGGCTAAGTCCCTCACACATTTACTTGAGCGACATCACGAAAAATGTGGTTGACTGCTGGGATCGGTCTGTGCTAAAAGGGGGGATCACGTCTTTTCCTTCGCCGTTTACCCCTATCTTCCGGAACGGGGACTTTACTCCAGGGATGGAGAAGGGAGCGTTTCTGGCTTGGGAGGAGGGGGGTTGCAGGACATTGAGGGACATGTTCAGTGGTGAGAGAGTGAAATCGTTTGTGGAATGTAAAAATGAATTTGGTGTGGGAGAAAGAGTGAGGCATCGATACTTTCAAATTCGCCACTGGGTGATGTCTCTGGCTGTTAGGCAGGCGGCGACGAGAGATCTAACCCATTTTGAAAGGTTCTTAGCAACTCACGAGGGCACAAGGGGACTAGTCTCGGACCTATACAGACAACTTGAGAGGGGTAACCCAAGCATCAAGTGGACCTACTGTTGGGTGTCCTGACCCACGTTTGAGCTATCATGCTGCAACATTTGGTGCTGTGGGCTTAGAAAATCCAAGATGGCCAAAAAGCCCACACGTGCGCCAGAATCCATGAGAACAACGCAGTTTGTGCGCACACCAAAATGGTTACCTAACTTGCCACCCACCAGTGTAAAGAAAGATCTTTGTTAACAAAATCCACTGTTACTGATGTCAAAAAGTTGCTGAAATCGTGACTCATTGGACCACTTTAAAGATTCAACCCTTTTGTGGGGTTCCACATAACCATCTTACTGTAAGGAGCCCCATCAAAACAATGTTAAGCAAGGATTTACTACCATGTAAGAACCATTCCTGTTTGGAATGCATTAATCCAAGAAAAATCCCAAAAATGGGTGCATTACCAGTACTCACCACTATCAGAAAGCCGGCGTTTTAAAACAACACCAGACTTTTTTCTCTTTTTGTGTAAAACTGAATAAATGAACCCAAAGCAGGCCAAAGAAAGACTTACTGAGAGGTGGATCCAATGTAAAGTTATATTCTGAAGTGACTTGAAGGTTTATAAGAAGACTGGCTGAGCTGTGGATTTCAGCAGTTTAAGTAAATTTGGACTGAAAGACACTAAAAACCTAAATGTTTAAAAGAAATGAGTGACCTACTTTTGAGTGTCACATAGGTTGCAATTGTTTAAATGTCATAGTTTAAACTTAGAAACAGCATTTTAGCTGCATATGTAAAAAATGGTTAGTTTTATTTGAATGCAGAAAACTGGGTAACTAAAAGTGACATTAGCTGGGGCCTGGTTTAAGGAACTGAATTCTGCCCACCAGCTACCCCCGACAGGAGTTGAGACTTGCACAACTGCTGTGTTCCCAGGCCTAGCTGCCTTTTGCTGTTCCCACCAAAAGGGATATAACACTTCTCTGATTGAATTATCAAGGGACTGCTAGAGACTAAACATAGGACCCAGGCAGAGGGTTTATTGAAGTGGCAATAAATGGCTTCCTCTTGAACAATGGGCCTTCCAGGGCCCAGGCAAATGTTTTATTATGGGGGACGTAAAAGTGGCTTCCTCCTGGAAGGAAAGGGGAGGAGCACTGCATGTGAGAGCAAGCTGGCTTGGCAGAACTGGAAAAACCAGAAATTCAACCTTGTGCTGTGGGGAAACCACACCCCTTTGGAGCCAGAATATGGTTTTAGAAAAAGATGAATAACTCATAGTACAGACTTGTCATAATTATTTAAATGATACCATAATTCTTGTGATTTTTCTGCCCACATTTTAAGAGGTTTTTAGAACCGGTGGCATGATCTGGGGGCAAGCTAGCAGTTAAGAGCGTATTACTTAAAATATATGCATGTTAAAAGTCTGATACTTCATCAATTAATGCCTGCATGCTTTGCACACATTTGAGTAAATTTGAGTAAGAATCTGATATTGGTAACCTGACCAAAAAGTGAAATATGTTGCCATTTTTCAATGCAAGCTCTCAGGAAGAGCAGATTTGGACAGGGTATACCTCCTGAGATATGTGATGGGTGCATGTAATTTTAAACAAATGTGTACCTGTGCAAATATGTCTTTTGGGTCAAAATATAGATTGTGTGTAATTTGACAGGGGTGGGTTCTCTGTACCATAAACAGACCTCATCATGATGACACTTCATTTCATTCCCCCAATCAAGGGGAAGAGGATGAAGTGGCCAATGACAAGTGGAGAGGGGTAGGGCCTAGGAAGCTAGCCTTTCCACCCATTTTCAAAACACATAAAAGCAGACAGTCAGGACAGATAGGGACTTTCAATTCCATTTGCTGCGGAGCATGCTGCCGGACCATACCACATCCAGAGATCCAGACTTCAAATCCATCAATCTCCAGAGAAAGCTGTGCAGAAAGATCCAGAAGCAGTGCTGTACCCAGAGAGAGCAGAGCTGACCCAGACCACTGTTAGCAGAACCAGAGAGCTGACCCAGATCACTGTGAAGTGCCGAGACCAGACCAGAGTCCAGTCTAAAACCTGACCAGATCCGTGGCGAGGCCCATTCTATTTCTAAATATATTGTGAGTACCTAGCAGAACTGTGCAAAACCAATCTCTTAGTTAAAATAATATAATTCAATCTATTTTAATCTAAGTAGAACTGCCTCCTAACTGTCACCTGTCATTTTGTAAAGCTGTCACCTGTCATTTCTAGTTGCTAGCTGTCACTTGTCACTTTGAACTTTAAAATTTCAAATCTGAAAAACGACCTTTACCATATCGCTCATATCTCCGTGACCGTTTGTCTTAGAGACTTGCAGTAACTTTCCTCTGAAAGCTGGGAATCTTGGCTTTTCAACGAACCTAGAACCGTATTCCTATTCCATACACTATTGCCGCAATCGCGAAAAACGCACTCGCGAATTTTGCCGCGATTTGCAAATTTCTCCACGTGTGAAAACAGCAGTTTCCTTGCTTTCCTTGCTAAAAATTCGTTTGCCTCTTAAGAACCATCCCTGAATCATTGCTAGAGTGATCCTGGACTAATATTAACTAGATACCACTCACCCTGAACCTCTAGAGGGATATAAAAGCATTTTAGCATATTTTTCACTTCATTACCAGCACATATAAAAGCATTTTAGCACATTTTTCAATATAGTGCTATCACATATAAAAGCATTTTGGGCCTGTGTTTCAAACTTCTGTAGTCTAAGCTTGCTGGGGTGAACTGAATTACATTTGATTGCATTTCTGAGAACTGTGTGCTTTCCTTCCATTTCCTTGCATTGCATAAAGGGGGGAGGGGATTGCCAGGGAAAAGTGATTACATTGTTTTGTTGAAATCATATTGAGTATTTTCTGTATTGCATTTTCATTCAACATTACATCCATCTGAACTTATATAAAGCATTCTCTACCACCTTATTCTTCTGTTCCTATTCACAAGTGTGCTAGTGCCAGACTATCCATTATTGATTACTGCTCAGATTCAGTGTGATATTCAATTATTAATTTATTATAAAGCGTGATATATATATATATATTGTTTAAATTATCAAATAAACCTTTAAACTTGCAAAACAGAACTACTTCTTGGCTCAGTGGGGTCAGGGGGATTCCAAGAGAGGGGTGTTATATAGGGGTAGTCATCCAGAACGCATGAACTGGACACAAAGATATATTAATAAGGGTTTCCATTCAGTATCCCAGACTAGGCATTAACTTAGCTGTAGTGTTGAATTGAATCCTCTTACACTACATGACTAAGTGGGAGAATAATTCAGGGTCCGTATGGAGCAAGCCGATTGGGAGAGATTATGGGCACGGATACCCAAGCTAGCGAAAGCGATCCAGGTTAGGGAGATGTGGTACAAATGCTTGGTGGGTTGGCACTACACTCCCGCCCGTCTACATGCAATGAACTCCGCCGTTTCAGGAGAATGCTGGAGAAGGTGTGGGGAGAGGGGCACAGCTACACATATCTGGTGGGACTGCCCTATTATACAGCCCTTCTGGGATGATCTTAAGACAGCTATCACTCAGGCATTGGGAGGAGGCACCCTCCGAAACCCACGCAAGATATTGCTGGGGAGGACTGGGAGGGAGGAGGGAGTGGGGGTAGAGAAGACAGGACGGGGTTGCAGCAAAGCATGGGTGATATTCATACTGGCAGCTCTTTCTCTCATTGCGCAGAGGTGGAAGGGGGCTGCGATCCCGACGGAGTAGGAGTGGCTGAGAAAGTTATGGGATATAGTTTCGTTGGAGTGGGCCTCCTATGCGGCAGAGGATAAATTAGGGTCTTTTTACGCGGACTGGGGGGTGACCCTGGAATTCTTAAAAGGAGACTTTAGAGCTCAATGGTGTCCACAGAGATTAAAATTATTGGACATATACGATCCGATGGAGGCCCGGGGGTGAAGGGAATGGGAAGTGATTCTTGGGTGCTGTACCACGGGGGGGAGGGTGGGAGGGATGGGTCGAAGTTTATAAGTATGTTACTGTTTATGTTTATTGATGTTTGTTTCTCTTTTCTTCGAAAACGAATAAATAGAAGTTTAAAAAAAACAAAAAAAAACAATAGGGTAATAATTATAAATATTGAATCCCAATAAAAACTCAGCAACATGACAATTAACATAAATGTTTCCTGAATAATGAGTAGCCCTCTCAAAACTGTGCTGGTCTACAATACCAATGCTAGACGACTATAGCATTTTGTTCCTGCACAGCCAAGCATGGTGGATGTATTTAGCCCCATGGTAGACAACATTTTTATCCGAGGAGGATTTTCAATAATCCATTGCAACAATAATGCTAGCGTATGTGTACAGAGATAAAAATAGACTTCAGATATCCAGCTCTCAAAGTCTTTAGATGGTTGCACAGTAACATTAAATGAACAACCATTTTCTCACCCTGTCCAACTGGGCAGGCACCAGAATTCATGCTTCCCCATGTGCTATTAAATTTAGCGACCCTCGTTGTGCTCATCCTTAGCTCCATTTACAGTGCCCATGCATATGGTGTAGTGATGGTGTCTGAGTACCATTCAAAACCAAAATCAGGTTTACCTATTAAGTAACCGGGGCCCAGCTTCAGCCTACTGCATGCCTCCTCCATATTTACCCTTGACAAAACAAGTGCTGCTTTTTTTAACCTTTCAGAAATTCCCCTGGTCTAAGTTTTCCCTATATTTATAACTAGTTGATGTTCTTTGCATTTGCCTAGGAACCTCTCCATGGTACTTTTAAGGCCCATGGGCGAAGTAGACAGAAGGACTGCATCATCTGCAAAGAACAGAGCTGGAACCCTATCCTTACCAAGTTTGGGTGGCTCTAAACTGTGTATTATCAGCTCATCAATTACTTTGTTAAAATAGATGCAGAATAACAAGGGAGCAAGGAGCCCACCCTGTCTTACTCCTCTAGCAACTTCAAATGGGATTGAAACTTCTCCAGCCATGACCCAACGAACTAACGCTTGGTTGTCTGTATACAATGATTGAATTAGGTTGAGTAATTTACTTCAAATTCTGTTTATTAGCAGTATTATCAGTCATTCAAAACCACAGCGAAAGTCACATCTTACAGGAGCAAGAGCAATGTTCGATAAACTGACAACAACAAAAAGAATACAACCACAACCAAAAAATAGGAAGAAAAAAAACAACATACAAAAAACAAACAAAGCATCGTGGGTTGAAATCATCTAATAGTAATTCTAATAGTAATTTGGTGGGGAGCAGTGCATGTCCAATAGGGATCACCTCCAGAGGTGGTTATTTCTCAGTCCAATCAAGTGTGGTCCATGGTTCAGCATGATCATCACTTATTACCAGTGAACTTATAAAATTAATATTTTTAAAGGGAGCCCTGATCAAATGTTCACAGGGGTTTATCATCTGATGGGTGGAACATAGCAAGGAGGAGGGCATTACATGCCTTAACATTCTTTGAAGGTTCACAAGTGCTTTCTCTCAGGAACAATGTGTGCAATATTCCTAGAACTAAGAACACTTTAAGGAAGACCGTACTGCCAAAGCCCTTTCCTTCCAACCTTTTGGTGGATTTCTTCAAGAAAAAAAGTACTGAGAACTGTGATGTTCTGGGAGAACTTTCAGATGCGGGGATTCTAGAAGGTGTCGAAGATACGCCAGATCAGTACTTGCTGAAGGTTCAAAAGGCGCCCAGGAGGCCGCCTAAGGCGAATGAACACGCCTCAAGACAGCTTGATAAAATATCAACGCCTTTAAGGTGCCATTTTGGTAAGCCATCAGGCTGCAACCGGAGCATGGGGCCAATGATAATTGGCTCGCCCCCAGTTCCCACTTAAAAACATTGAGTCACCTGATCTCATCTTGAGGAATGGCAAAGAGATGCCTCCTTCACCAAAATCTACATTAGAAAGTTGTAACAACTATTTACTGGTTGAAGTCCTGACAGAGGACCCAGCGTCGGAGTCAGAGGTGGATAGCCGGATACAGAGGTCTAACTCCCCAAGGATAACAGAGGAGTCGAGAGAACAAAGTGAGAGAACATTGTGTGATTTATCAAAACTATCAAAGGACAACAGGGCTAGTTCAGCTCGGAATAAGATCAATCTAGCGTTAATATCAAAGCCCTGCACGCTCTCTACTACGCCTCCTCAAAACAGACGATTGAGTGAAATCTCACAAACAATGAGTAAGGAATCCCCTCATTTAAAAACAGATTTGTTAGCAATAATGTTGACTGTCACAATAGCCTTGGCTTCCTTCAGTAAGCTTTATGGAGCACTGAATGAAACTTTAAAAGATCACCCCAAGATGACGGCTTTAATGTACACAAAGTTGTCATATTTGGAAGGCTATGTGATGGCAAAAACAATTGAAAAGCCAAACTTGAGGGATTAAGCCACCGATATTCCACCTTGGATAAACAATGTCCAGGAAGGGGATCAATGTAAACTTGACTCAGAGAGAAGAATTCAACGCTCAGTCTGTTCGCAAACAACTGAGGCAGATGTTAAAAAGGGTGCCATAACAAACAAGATGGGTGAAGTTAGAGTTCACCTAACATCTGAAAACTCGTTGGGCAAACAACAAGACGCCAACGTAAAGCCCCACTCGAGACATTTGGAGCAACTCTTTAGAAAGCCTAAAGTAAATCATACTGTTCAGCAAGTCAACCTGGGACGGAAGAGAACCAACGGTTGTATAGCCTCTGTCCTACCGGATGAGACCCCAAACATAACACTCTTTAGTTAAGACACAGAAAAAAATAATCAACTTAAGACAGGAGGAAAGCAAAATGTAAGTTTTGGCATTTGTTCACAGAAAACTAATGCTAGTTTGGAGGATGAGCATAGCCCAAAAGAATGCAAGTTGCACCAAAAATCCAAATGAACAGGTTACAGTATAAAAAGATAAGGAAAAGGTAAAAACAACAAGCCTGCTCATCGTTGTACACGATTAGGAACTATCTACCGATCTGATGGATATGAGCCTATACACGGTGGAAGACTCTGAATCAGAACTGGCCTACTTGCCACAACAGAAGAGAAAAGCTTATGAAAATCGAGAACACACTTTACCTTTCGAGCCAAGAAAAAAAATTAGGATAATGGAACTGACTTCTCCTATCTTTCTAACTATGGATGAAAAAAGCAAAAGGATTCAATATAATGAAGTGAAAACTAACCATGTTCACCATGCTAGTGATGCAAGTAGACGAAGGGCAACTGTCAAGACCTGTGAATTGCTTGAACAAAGGTCTTCGCCAAAGGGCAATAAAGCTCCTTCATCATTTGGCCATAAGAGAGATCTGACCTCATACCACCGCAAATCCCCCTAAAAACAGTCAGACACGGAGGTTTAAAGAGAAAAAGAGAGACATAGGTCCCGAGGTCCCAGAGTAATAGTTCCAGACACTCCAGATCTTAGTGCAAGATCAAAGGGATGGACTCATTATAATAATAAAAATAAAACATACAGTAGCCGAACTTTTAAGCTTGAACGTGTTCTGGACCGAGAGGATAACCTCATCCTAAATAGGAGAACTATAATGAAACTATTTGATCATATCCGAGCTTGAGACAACTATACTCAGAGGACATAAAGATCGTCAAACCCAGTCAAAATGGCGCAAGTTCTGTTCATATCTCCACATCGAATCATCGGTAGTGAAACTTATGTTACTTGAGGCAACCAAGAATGTATTAATCTTGGGGTATGAGCTAAGCGAGATGTATACCGATGAAGACGTGCGAGAGCGGCCATTTGAAAAGGAAAGTAATCACAACTCGAGATATGCATCCTTAGGCCACAGGTCTGTGGCTGGGAAGGAACACAAAAAGCCACATGAGAGAGGTAATTTTTCCTTCAAGCCCACTCAAGAAGACTCGTCCAAATACTATTGAAACCAAAAGATGAGAAACCAACTTATGAGGTCACCAAAAAGGGGTCTTATTGGCGGTAGTTATAAAAAGCTTAGCTCCTATTCCCCCAGTGAAAAAGAAGATGAAAGGGACTTCTTAGACATTGACAGAATGCCTAAGGAACCAATGCCCAAATTGAAAATAACCTTTGATCAAGACATAGTGGAAGTAAAACGTGCAAGCTCAATTAATATAGCATCGAAATTGATAAGCGAAGAAGACCAAAGAAAGTCGGGTTTGATTCCTTCGGCCCTTGCTTCTCAATCATTCCATTAGCCACTAAAAAAGAAAACAAAATGTCAGTTGGTCACAAGGGAGGAATATGCAACGTCTCAATTTTCCACTAAAAATGTGATCATGGGCTCCTGTAACACCAGAGGGTTTGGTCATTTGACCTCACAAAGTGACGTCAGCTTGGTAAGCTATGACTTATTATGTTTACAGGAGACTTGGCTGATGTCTCAACCTAATGTGGATGGATATAACATCGCCTTTACCCCCGCCCTAAGGGGACCAAAAGGTCACCCAACATCTGGCCTCTTGACAGCCATTCGATCTGGCAGTAGTTTATACTAGAAAACAATGATACTTTCAACAGCATTTATCCAGGCTTCCTTGGCCTCTTGGCGATGATTAAAACATTCGACAAATGAAGAAAAGATTGACAACGTGTTATTAGTGAACACCTACTGGAATCCAAGTGCCATAAACAAGGTGCTCCTTTTAGAACTATGGGAAAAATAATTGATGAGGCTAATGACATTCATCAAGTAAAGCACATAATAATTAATGGAGATCTCAATGCGATCCGCCCGGAAAGAGTGGACCAAAAGCTCCACCTATCAAGATCTTCACCTTCCCTTGAGAGAGGGCGACAATGGGCTGCGCTAATGGACTCCAAGGATTTACACAATCTGCATTGGATGACAGATAAAAATCAATCAAAAAGTCCTACATGGGAGCGAGACAGCCAAGGAGGTATTATTGATCAACTTATGTATTAAGAGAACTTCATTCTCTCATCGACAGCTTCAAAGTGAAAAGAACAAAACCTAGTGATCACAACATGCTTATTACATCATGGAAAGCCCCACAGATCCGTTGACTACAAATGTTGGCGGAAGTTGAAAACTGTGATGGTGATACCCGTCTCAGGTTAACGGATGTAGCGATCAGGCAAATGTCAAAGTAATATCAGGGTCCCAATTCAATAGGCAAGATCAAGGTCAACATAGAAGTTGATTGTCAGCCACTATTTACTGCCTATCGATCAAAAAAGGGAAAGGGGCTACCCACATCAAAATCATATATTCACACGCATAGCCAACTGGTGGTAGAAAAGAGAACAACCTTGCGGCGAATAAAGTGAGTCGCAAGCAAATCAAACTCTGTTGAAAATAAGGAAAAGGCCAAGGACGCTGAACAGATCTATAGAAACTGGCTGCGGAACGATGTTACGTGCTGTATGCAGAAAGAAACCCAGAGAATTCTGGTTATTATTAAAGTCATACACAAAGGAAGCTAATAACACCCTACAAAACAACATTGGGGAGCAGAAATGGGTAGATAATTTCACATACCTCTACAAAAAACGGGATGGGGTTCAATTAAACTCCCAAGTACAATCAGCTACATCTTGGGAGATTTCATATGATACTGAAACGATCTTAACAAAGATCTGTAAGATAAATCGTTCTAGAGCCCAAGGTCCAGACGGGATCACTAACTTCGATTTGAAAAAAGTATCCTGGGGAGTGGGCCCTTTTCATCAGTGAAGTGTTCCAGAACTGTGTGCAAACGAAATCGATTCCAGTTTCCTGGACGACTGCTAATGTGGTGCCAATTTTTAAAAAGAGTGCTAAAAACAATCCACGGGATTATCGGCCAATTGCACACTTAGATGCAATTGGTAAAGTTTTTGGTTCACTAGCATTGGACAGTTTCCAGGAATGGACGAAACAGGCTGGGTGTATTGATCCTTTCCAGACGGGTTTCATTAAAAATATGGGAACAGCTGCGAACATCCTAATGTTGAGTAGTCTGAAAGCCAAGGTCATGGATGGATGGCCCTGTGTCTTTGTGGCTTATGCTGACCTGGTTCAGGCTTTCGACCAGGTCAACTGCGAAACCCTCTGGATGAAAATGGAAAACTGGAAATGCCCTAGCTCAATCCTGGAGCCAATAAAGACCCTTTACTCCAGAACATTGATGCGAGTTAGACTCAGTCGAGTAGGGCTCTTGTCAAAGAAGAGCATTACGACAAGAGGCATCAAACAGTGCACTTTGGCGTCAGTTTTGTATAATTCTTACATTGCAGATTTTAAGAACTACGAGCAAAGGATTAGAGCATTCCCTCCGACATTAGGCAATGTAAAAGTGTCGAGAATTCTGTATGCCGATGACATCATCCTACAGTACCAGACGGCGGTGGGCCTCTAGAGGCAATTGGACAACTTGTCAGCCTATATTAAGGAAAACAATCTGGAGCTCAATAAAGCAAAAACAAAAATAATGTCTTTTTAAAAGACTACCAAATTGTCTGAAAATGGTAACAATCAGGCACGAATTGAGGTTGCAATCCATGGCCTCAATAGTACTCAATAGTACTCTGGAAAACAATCTCCCTATTCCGGAAATGTATCCTGGAAAAACCATCAATCCCATTTGAAATCCTGGTAGCTCACCCGAACATCAACAAAGACAAATTCCTCGGAGCATGGAAGCAAAAATGTCTTGACCAACTCCAGCATAATAACATCAACCTGGAAATGCTTAAAACAAATCCTGAAAAGGCAAAGAGATGCCTAAAAGAAAGAGTCTGGCTAGAAACAGATACACTAAAGGCTGAGCATGGATACTGTCTCAATATTGTATGGGAAAGGAAAGCTCTGAATCATCTCCCATCATATATAACAAAGTTTCCATCTCCCCACTACAGAGATTTGTTGATGCGATGTCGACTGAACCTATTACCATCAAATGAAGTGAAATTTCTAAGGAAACAGGTAAGTGAACAAGAGACTCTCTGCTGCTTTTGTAAAAATGGGGAAAGGATGGAATCAACAAGGCATTTGGCGTTATCATGTACGAAACTCCAAAACCTAAGAAGAAAATATCTAAAGGTTATACCGATACGAATCGAGCACAGTACAGAAGAGGAGTGGTGGGAACGCTTAATGACGGTCGATGAAATCAGCCAGACTCTAGATGTACTGATGCTCGTGGAACGGATATACATAGAAATAAGAAAAGATGATAAAGATGATGACCTGACCTCTAAAGTGGACGAGGAAGGAGGAATATAAAGGACTCTGAGAAGGACTCTGTCCTGTACTGTTCTCCTCCTTGTAGATGGAAAGGATCATTACATGTAACATTTGTTAAAGGTTGACAATTTGATTAACCAATATAACAATTAAAAAAAAATAATAATAATAAATAAAGCAAAAACAAAAATAAATGTCTTTTGAAAAAACATCAAAGAAGATGGAACAACTGAAATGGTATATAGACGGAGTCCAACTGGAAAAGGTTAACAGTTTTACACATCTGGGAATAACTCTGAATAATAGCCTGTCAGAAATACCAATGCAGATAATTCTGTATGAAAAATATTAAATCATTGACAGCACGGACCAAGGCCGTGGATAGGAAATAAGGCCGCTTCTCACTCATCCCAGTTCTGAACTATTACAAGGCCAAAGTGGTTCCAGGGCTAATCTATGGAGTGTAAGCCATGTCTTATATTCCAGCAAACATTTGGCAAACATTGGAGGGCCTTGTTTGGTGTAAAGTCCTGGCCTTACCACAATCGACTTCTGCAGCATTGATTCGACTGGAACTGAGTTTAATGTCACTTAGTGCGATGGTTGCACGTAACACCGTAATGCTGTTCAGGAAGTTTATCCTTCCCTCTTGTACAATGATCTTCGACATAATCAGAAGAGAAATAGACGGATAAAAAATTAAAATGTTAAATAAGTGGTTGTCAGAGAATAAATGCCTTCTACTGGTAACATGTCTACTTAAATTTCCTCCTCCATAGCTTCTTCCTTGTCCCCAAGCACATCCAGTACCCTTTTCAGGAGCTGGTACCCCACCTCCTGCATTCACAAACACTGCCCTCCTACTTACTGTCATTTGCTGCTGCTGCTGCGGTACATTTTGCACCTGACGTGCCATCACTTTGCACCCATTCATTTCATTTTTTGTTCTTAACATGATACACAATGATTTACTAAAAGCAAAATCCAATGCACATCTTATTATTCAAATTTTATTCAGAAGGAAGATTTTAAAGTAATATGTGTAAAATATGCAGAATGTATGGTGCAGAGCAGAACAGTCTGTCCTGGCACATAGACTGAACCATAACAATGAGCTAGAAAAGTTCCCGTAAGAAGGGAACTCCCGTCCCACTGCACACTTTCACAAGCCAATAAATCGGCCAAGCATTCCAAGAAAAGTCATCAAATTGTACATAATTAAGTAAAATACTTCAATGTCAAAATGCAGTCATAACATGAAGTATCTCAATCATAGTTCATAATGCAGTTTATTTTAGCAGATACATGTAATGCAGTGACCCAACGTGTTTCAAGAACAAATCTCTTCTTCAAGGGTCTTGACAAGACGTTTATTCTATAAATAATCAAATAAACAATAGTTTTATCAGTTACTTTGTGGTGATCAACTCATAAGTAACAATAATCATTTGATACAGTATTCTTCTGTTATGAATTTAAATAAACAACTACCTTCATAGTCTCATAATCTTGTCCACTTCAGAGTTCAAGTGTTACTCCTATTCGGAACTAAGTGGTTTGTGAACAGTACCTGGTTACCTGAAAAATGATTACACTAATGTCAGGTCCCTGTTCCTCCCTACATTCTACGAAAGCTGAATTCAGTGTACAATTAGATTCCATAAATTCTCACGTTAACTTTAGAGAACATAATTCTATTCATTCCATGGTGTAGCCCAACGTGCAATTATATGTAGTGTTCCTAAATCAATGCCAACTGTGTGTGCAAGTGATCTTCCTCCTGTGAATATAGTAGATAATGAAAAGAAGTGTAAGATTCTGGTGAATAGAATCTCTCCTATTGGTGATAATGAGATTGATATGTTCGTACTCACCCTGTGGTTAAGTTGTCTGACTCAAGCCAAAGGTATTTTATGATTGCTGGAAATAGGTGATTTCAATTGGCTTTCTCTTATCTGAACAATAGGAGGTTCAGATGAGATCCCTGGTGTTAGGCAGAATTATATGCAATACCCTTTGGGAACACCACACACAATTAAGACTACAAGTGACAGTACAAATTCACCTTTGGTACAAGCCTGTACTACACAGTAAAAGTGGTAGCGATGGCTGAGCAGCCAGACTTATCTCAAGAGCAAGTGAGCAGTATCAATAGTTACACAAAGGATAGCAATTAATATGATTCAAACAAACACAGATTCAAGGATTCTGAGTAAAAGAATATACATTTAGTTACACATCAGTTGTATAACATTTCACTAAAGTAAAGCAGTTGAAAAATCACACTCTTAATACACCACACCACTTCCAATAGATTCTGGACAAGTTAAGCTCAAAATTAAGTGTGAGCAAAATGGTACTCCAGCAATTTAAAAGGGAGGGAAAGACAAAGTTAGACTATTATTGAGCAGCACCAGCAGGTAAGTAAGCAGGGCAATCTAGAAAGAGGAACTATAGTGATGGAATCAAATCAAAAAGGCTTAGGGCCAAAGTCAATAGGACAAAAGTCTTTTGCTCAAGATCACACAGTTCAGGGTATTTTGCGGTTAAGTCTTTGCCAAGAATTCTGGACGAAGTTGGTCGGCGGAAAAGTTAGTTTAAAGAGTAGAGAAGGACAAGCCCTCGGATTGGCGAAAGCTTTCACACACCTTCACCGCGGCTGGACAAAACGAACAACCGGATTTGCGCAGTACCTTTAAATGGAGAAGAAGCTGTAGCTGAGGCGGACATTCTTGGTAGTTCCTGCAGGCTCACGGTTCCTGAAGCGACTGTCGGACTGACATAAAGTAGGAAGACTGGAAGGTCCTGCACTGCCGAGGGAAGAAACCAGTAGCAGAGCAAAGCAACAAATAAAAGATGCGCTCCTTAAAACCCAAGCAGGGTCCGACCTTCCTGGCTATCCGGTTCACTGTAGCTCTGTACAGCAAATTCTACCAGAGGAGGGAGTCATGGCTTGCAGTTTGGGCGAAGTGGTTGGTCCCACCATCTCAGGGCAAGAAGATTCCTGGTAGATCTTCTCTGTCGTTGGAGCTTGAAGATTCGGACCTGCAGCAGGGCTTCACCGGGCGGTTCAGTCGTTGTAGGGGTCCTCTTCTGTCAGCTCCGCGTCGGTTCTTTCGTTCCAGTGGCGACTCTGCCTTTCCAGACCCAGAGACCTGCTTTTTATGCAGTTTTCCCCCATTCACACAGCCTGGCTGTCAATCACACAGCAGGGTGGTTGTCCCGCCGGGATAGTTACCACTGCCAATCAGATCAGAGTGCGACATGGGTCTCCAAGGAGTCCCTGTCCAGGGAGTCCTAAACCCCTCCCTCACATCCTGTCCCCCCGAGACATACAGGTACCTAAGGAGGGCTTATGATATCATATGATATGATATGGCATTTATAACGCGCCTATACACAAGTGTTTCAAGGCGCGACGAGGCAAGGGAGGGGAGGACAGTGGAAGACAGACAACGATCCTACTAGGCCAGGTGTCATTCAGATCGCGCAAGTGCGAGGGTAGGGAGAAAGGGAGGAGTGCCAGGGGAAGGGAAAGGGGGAAAAGTGCAGTACATGGGAAAGAAGAATAAATATGATAAATAAAACGGCCTGAAAGTGGCAAGTGCAAGGTAAGAGCAGACATAAGTGCTGGTAAGGGGATTGATGGGATACAGAACCAATCCCCAAAGGAAGGGGGTTGCCAGGGAGGCAGGGCAGGTGAGCAAACGGCGGGGCTTGGCCCCAAGATCAGAAAGGGTGGCCAGGTAACCAGTGCAAAATCGGCAGGGGATTTCAGAAGGGGAGAGAGGCAGAGAAAGCAGAAGCAAAGAGGAAGGTTTTGAGGTGTTTCCGGAACCGGAGATGGTTCTCCTCAAGTTTCAGGGAGGTGGGAAGGCTGTTCCACAGGGAGGTCCCAGCCGAGGAGAGAGATCGACCACTAACTCGTTGCTTGGAGAAGCGGCTAACCCTGAGGGAGTTGGAGGCAGATGAGCGAAAAGCCCGAAAAGGAAGGTATTTAGGAAGAGAGAGTTGAAGGTAATGCAGTCCCAGGCCCTAGAAGGTCTTGTGGATAATGCAGAGGGTTTTGAACTTAATCCTGGCAGCCACTGGGAGCCAGTGTAGAGATTTCAGTCCTGGAGAGATACGATCATTGGGCTTGAGGCCAAGGACAAGTCTCGCAGTCCTGTTTTGGATAAGCTGCAGAGGGCGGAGAGTAGAGGCAGGCAAATTTAGATAGAGGCTGTTATAGTCTAGCTTAGAGAGAACCAGGGCTCTGGAGATGGTGAGCTTCTGGGGGAAGGAGAGGAGAGGAAGAATACCTCTGAGGAGGTGCAGCTGGTAGTTTGACTTCTTAGAGATGTCGGAGATGTGAGGAGAGAAGGAGAGTGTGGAGTCGAAGATGACCCTGAGGTTTTTAGCCTTGCAGGTGGGAGCAGGAAGAAGGTCAAGGGAGGCCGGCCAGAGAGCTGAAGGGAAGGAGGAAGAGGGGCTACCGATGAGTAGAATCTCGGTCTTACTGGCATTAAGGCAGAGGTCGTTGGCAACACACCACTCCTGGATAGCAGACAGACAGTCAGAGATAAGGGAAGGAGAGGAAGGAGAGGAGGAGGCCGAGGGTAGCCTGAAAATGAGCTGAGTATCATCTGCATAGCACTGGAAATTGGGGCAGAGAGCGGCGATGCGGTGGGCAAGGAGTGCCAGATATTGGTTGAACAGCCAAGGAGAGAGGTTAGAACCCTGGGGGACGTCACAGGTAGAACTTCTGTGTAGAAGCCAGTGAAAAGACAGTGAACAAAGGAACCAAACCTGGTTTGGCATGCGGTGTAAAACACGATAAAACATTTTAAAAAAGAAATGGCAAATAAATCCAGCCAGAACTGTATAAAAGCCTATATGGTCTAGCAGGTTTAAGTTTGAGGCTACCAAGATAGCCTAAAACAATACCAAGGTTATATAAGATAACCGCAGTAGGAATAATAGGGTTATTACCACTGCCACCAGCCAAGTCTTGATGAAAATGAGCAAAACAATGCTCCAATAGAAATAGAAAAAAAGGGATAAGTATTAACCCTTTCCAGTACTCTATGTAAGATAGTTTGCACTGGGTCTGTGGATTTTGAAAAGGCTAATAAGTCAATGGCAACTTTACATGTTCTGGGAGACAGTAGTCAGTCCCACAAAATTGAGTCTGAGTTGGGAAGTCTAAAAGACAACCCTGTGTCACTGCACTGAAGGTGCTGTGTAACACACAGTAAAACGATGATGCCTGTGGAGTAGGTGAGGCTCCATATTCTATGAACACAAAAAATGGTAAACACACAACGCTGCAGCACCTACCTAAAGCAGCATTTTTCTTTTCGGGAGAACCGGAAAACGAACGCTTCAGAGCTGCCAAGGGGCTCTTTCAAGTCTTCTGTCCCGTGCCTGCTTCCTGGAGGAGGCGTGGCCTGACAGACACGTGAGGCATCACATGACCCCCAGCTGCCTCAAAACACGGAGACACCCACCCTCGCGGCGTTAAGCCCGAGGGAGTAAAGCACATCGGCTGTTGTGCGGCTGTTTGGCGCTGTGGTGCACCACCTAAACTTGGGGAGACTGCGGAGTTATAACCTCTTTGAACCCCATCTTGAACGTAAACCCATGACATCACAGTTATAATCTCCAGCCGGGAAGGAAACGAATCACAATTAAATCTTGCGGCACAAGGGCTGTGCTTGAAAGCAACAAGACAATCACAAAGAGAGGCATAGAACGATGGCCTCGACTATAACAGTAACAGAAGACAGTAGCAACATCTCTATAGGAGGGGCTACTGCCCGCCCACTCACAAGAGCAACCTCAAGACTTCCACTGCAACAACGAGAGAGGCCGGGGAATATCCACGTCATACACAAAGAAAGAGGTAAAATTGCTGCCTTTCCCAGAATATCGAACATTGACTTGCCTAAAAACTCAGAAAACACAGAGTTGGGAGGGAGGGAACAGAGGAGGGAAGCAATCAAACGTGATATGAATATCAACCCATTCAAATTGACAACATCAGCATTCGCACACATAAATACAATCATAAAAGTTCATGATGAAGGAAACGCTTTTTGTGAGAAAGCCTATAGAGAAAGTCCGACAACTGAGTGTGCAGAAAAAGTCCAGATCTCATCCACAGGCGAAAACGTATTAGTACAGCAGTGTATAAACGAAAAGGAATCACACTGTGAAGACTTAGATTCAACATTACCATTGCCAGCTGAACTCCTAAACGTGACAGACGCCGAACTAACAGATCTTGGAATGTTGTTGGAAGCTCAGCAAATCAGAACTGATTTAAGAACGGAAGAGGACGAAACAAGAGAAAATCTGCCCGTGGAAGAAAGGAACGAGGGTAGTCTAACAACGTTAAACAGAGAACATGATGGAGTTTATCCACCAGAAGCTCTGTTAGAGCAAAATCTAAAAAACAAAGAACTAACGACAATCGAAGATGAAGATATTACCAGCGAAAGCAACACTGAAAAAGTCATACAACCACTTAACAAAGACTTGGACGAATCAGTTTACTCAGATGCTTCCGAAATACTATCAATAAGTGACAAAGGAGAGAATCATAAAACAGACAACAGCAGAATACCACACGACGACTTGAATGTCTCCAAAGAACAAATAACTAACATAAAGGCACAATTGGAAGCAGGACCAAACGAGAATGACTACAAAAAATTGGAATCATTAATCAAGCAAAGATCGCAGAAAACTGGAATTAGTCAGAAAGAGGGGATTGACCCACACAGACAGACAAACCAGCTCCTTCAATCAGCAAAGAAAAAACTGCATTCCCCCTTAATCGGAAAAAGATTTGCTGCCAAAAATGGTGGTCAGGAAAACTCAATTGCCGAAGAGATTGGAGAACATGAATGGAGAGAACATTTTATTAAAACAATGGAAGGAAACACAATGAAGAGAATAACCACAGGTAGCAGATTAAAACCCAGCCAGGAAAGCAGTCCCTCTCTAGGGAGAGGTGAACTTAAAGACCTGGGAGCACGAACAAAAACTACAACCAGCGCGTACGGACTTCGAACAGAGAAGACCCCGTGTAGGGCATTAAGAACCCAGCAGTTTCTTAATTTTGAAGATGCTGACTTATCGACATATTCACCAACTGACAAAAGATGCTTGCACTCAACATTCGAAAAGAGGCGCCGGTTCCTTGACGCTCAAATACAACAAGGGGAAAAGTCCTGCGAAAACATCATGACGAGATGCACCGCAACACAGACAGATGAATGCTTACCACAAAGAAAGACTCAATACATCATTCACTCGCAAAGTCCTAAAAAAAACCCTACAGGAACTACAAAAGAGAGCATAAACATCAACGAAGAAGTAGTTGTAGGTCAAACTTCATTCCCACAACTGGGAACACAATTGCAGAATAATGTAATGGCCGCCTTAACAATTTCGTTAGCCCCATACATGAAACTGTACGAATCCATCATTGAAAACGTAAAGGACAACAACGCTCTCGTAGCTTTAATGCTCACCAAGCTAACCGCCCAAGAATTAACAGCTTTAAAACTGGAAGCAAGGTTAAATCAAGAAGCAGAAACCTCAGCGGCATGGCAAAGGAGACTGTTTGACCTTGCAAGCGGAGATAGACAAGAAAAAGACATCTTGACAAACGCCTTGCTAGACTCACTAAAATGGATGCGGAAATCCATTGAGTCTGCAGAGAGGAAACAAAATCTCCAGAGGCTGGTTGCAACTACTAAACAAATGGTCACGATGGAAAATAGATCCGATACAAGTAGTCTCGAGGGCTATGATAAAGAAAATCAAGAAGACGGCCCAGTACTAACACATAGTGAAAAATTGAATAAAGTTACGTTAGCAAAAATTAGAGTGCAAGACCCAGACGATGCAGGAATTCGACCAAGTAGCAATAGCGAAAACATGAACTGTAAGGAAAAAACCACTGAAGGTCTGGTTGAAGACCCGAGGAAGAACAACAAGACTAAACGAATCGACGATCTCTTAGTCGAAACAAGAGACAACGAGTTTACAAAGAAAATCTTGAACAAAGAGGAGCACTATCCCGTGTTCGGTCGTAAACAAAGGCAGGAGACTCAAAACAAAAACACGGTCGAAGCTACAAAAACATCGAAAAAAATTCTCAAAACATCTACAACAGTAGAGGCTAAAGAAAAGAGAATTTCGAAATCCTCAAAAAAAGGAGAGGGATCTACAAAAAGCATACGGCCATTATTTAGGAACGTTAAACAAACAAGAGAAAATGAAGACGTGACCTTAAGTAAAGAATTAGAACGAACAACTCGACCGCCTCCCAAACAAAGTGAAAGGCATGTAGTGCTGATCACTGAGGACGAAGAAAGCGTCCTAGAGTCGCAAGATAATTCAAGAGATCTGATCGAGGATGCCTCTTTCTACATTGAAGAGGTGGAAGCAAATAACAGGCAAAATGTAATGGAAGTGGCTGAGTCTCCATGTCAAGTGCAAAATGAAGTAAGTCCAGTACAAGGTGAAGAAAAAACAAAGGACGACGAAAGCTCGTACTTGGAATCGGAGGAAGACGACTACCATGAACGTTCAGGATTTCTAACATTAGATGAAAAAAGAAATAGAATTAACAGGGAAAAACTTCCGACTGAAAAAGCAAAGATCAAGTGCGACCTTTCAGGAGAAACGTATAATCCATGGAACCCAAAGCACCCGAGGAAAAAACAGTTCAATATGCAGAATCACAACCATATGAAAAAACAGCAAAACGAAAGAGCCCAGTCTCCTAAAAAGGTGCTGGTCGAAAACTTGCTTGAAGAAAACGAAGGAAAAAACCTAAATCGGAAAAACGTGATAGCCCTGCTTCACTGTGTGGACAAATTGAGAAAATTAAGAAATGAAGACATAGCGGTGGTTGAATACATTGACGAAGAACGTGTGGACAAAGTGGTTTTACATCTGAAATCTAGAACACTCAAAGAATTAATTCTAAAAGACGGAAAAGAGTTGTTGAAACGAGGCTACGAGATTCGAGAAGTTTTAAACAATACAAAATCAGACGACAACAAGAAAAAAGAGCAAACACTTCGTGAACAGAAAAGAGCATCAATAACTCCCGTATCGCAAAAGGGAGCGGTCAGAAAGCAAAAAGAAAACTTCAAAATAACAGTGACAAACATGAAGGGAGAACTTGACGAAATGGTGAAAGATGAGTTAAGAAAAATAGAAAAAACAACTAGGGACAGAAAAGACAGTCTGAAAAGGAATGTAGAGCTCCAAGAAGACTGGCTATGGTTAGCATGTTCCCTAGCCTCAGATGGAAAAGACCGATAGCAAAGAAAGTCGGAAGTAAGAAACGAGGAATCACTGTTCTCTTGGAACACGAGGGGATTTAAGCACTTGATGACGAAGGAGAACCCACTTTTGAACAACGCCACAATAATATGTTTACAGGAGACCTGGTTACGTGAAACGCCGGTATGCAGAAATTTCGAGATCGCCATGAACCCGGCAAAAAAAGAACGAGATGGGAGACCTTATGCTGGCCTAATCACATTAATAAGAAAGGGAAGTGGCTGGCGGATCATGGAGAAAGGTAATACAACCCACCTTATACAATGGACTCTGTTAGAAACCGACAGCGACTCTAAGATTGTGGAAATGTCGTCCTTACTACTGATAAACGTCTATTGGAACCCAGCAGGAACAACAACCATCCAGTTCCTTCAAGCAATAACAGACATAATAGTTAAAAGAAGGGAACAGAATTCAACGTGTCAAATAATTGTATGTGGTGATCTAAACATAAAATGTCTGACAAAAAATGGGCTCCCGCGGTTAGAAGAACTACAGATGGGGAACTCAAACGCGGCCAGATGGGCACAGATGGCAAAAGGTTTTAACCTGCAGATGTTAAACGGTCAAACACGTGGCGATATTCCAGGTAAACACACGTGGTCGAATGGCCAAGCATCGACAACAATAGATTATATTTGGGTCTCTTTACCCCTGACGTTGGAAATAGAAAACTTTGAAATACTATTTCAAAATGACAGTGACCATAACATCCTTAAAACATCATGGAGGAGAGAGAAAAACTTAAAATCTTACGGGAACAGTAATAACCTAGCCTTAAATCCATCGGTAAATCGAATAAGGCTGACAATGAAAAATATTCTATCGCTGAAAGAGGTCTTCGTCGAACCAGAAAATAATTTGACGGGACACCTCAATTATGAAATATTACTAGAAGCCTACAAAACAACGAGCTCTGGACTTAAAACTGACGCATTAACACACAAGCACAAATACAGCAGAGAATTAGTTGAAAGGAGGAAACAACTAAGAAAGGAAATAAGAGCTTGTAAAAAAAGAAAAAAAGACTCAAATATAGACAAACAAAGGAACATCAAAGTATGTCGAAATCAATATAAAAACTGGCTCACAGACTTCAAAACAAGACGACTTCAAGAGCAAGGGGAGTCAATGCTAAAGACCCTAAAAAAGGCCAATACCAGAGAAACATGGGACCTAATAAACAATTGCACCTTGAACCATCAAAGTAGATTAATATGTGGAGTATCTGAGAATGATTGGATAAAACATTACACAGAAGTCTTCTCAGCTAGAGCTGACGACGTAGACTTACCTGAAGAGATAACAACACTTCCTTGGTTGAAAATGATGGACGAGGAGGAAATTGAAACCGCTATTCGGAAATTAAAAGACTCCTCCGCTGCAGGACCTGATGGGTTGACGAATATCCACCTGAAGAAAGATCCAAAATCATGGGCAGTGATAATAAACATCTTATTCAAGAGAATTGTATTACAAAGAAAGATCCCAGAAACATGGACAAAAAGCATAACAGTGCCAATATATAAAAAGGGTCAACGTGATTTGCCTAAAAATTATCGACCTATCTCGTTACTAGCAACAACAGGAAAGCTTTTTGCAGCAGACTTACAGAAAAACCTGTCAAAATGGGCAGAGACGAATAACATCATTGACCCACGCCAAACAGGGTTCACAAAGCGTACAGGAACTGATCTAAACCTATTTATCATATCAATGCTAAAAACCAACGCAATAGAGTTCAAAAAAGAACTACATTTGGCATTTATTGATCTAAGCCAAGCATTTGACACCGTAAACAGAAGAAAGCTATGGGAAAAGTTAAAATCCTGGTCATGTCCTGCGGAATTATTGAACCCAATAAGGGCTTTACATCAAAACACGACTACTCAAATCAGAGTAAACGATCGAGGGGATTTGACGGCCAATATCAGAATCAACAAGGGTGTGAAGCAAGGTTGTCCGCTTGCAGCAACATTGTTCAAACTGTTTATAGCCGACATTCCAGAAATAACATCATGCACAAGACATTTCAGTCCGAAAATAAACAAGCAGGAAGTGGCGATAATATGCTACGCAGACGACATAGTAATATTAGATGAAACAAGAATCGGGCTGCAACGACTCATAAACAACCTACAAACCTACATGCAAAAAAATGACCTGATGATCAACGTGGGAAAATCAAAGATCCTGACTATAAATGGCAAGAACAACGCCATAATGAAAAAATTTAAATGGCATATAGCAGGAGAACCTCTTGAACGAATACAGATGATAAAATACTTAGGAGTCGGACTCAACGCCTCTACAGTGGAAAAGAGCTGGGTAGAAACTCTGCTTGTAAAAGTCAGAAATCTAAGTGCACAAGGAAGGGTACTAGATGGCAAATATGGAAAATTTTCATTGGCTCCAGTAAGATTGTTCTACGTTCAAAAAGTTCTGACGTCCTTAACATACGGAAGTGAAGCCGGTTTGAATCTATCATATAAAATATGGTCGAAACTGGAAAGTGGATTTTGGAAACCAGTATTGAAGCTTCCAAGATGCACTCCGATAGTGGCAATAAGAGCGGAACTAGGGCTCGAGTCACTTGAAGCCATAATGAAATGGAAATCATTATGCCTGTTGAGAAAAATCTGTGAATCCAGTCCGGCTGAGAGCTATAAAATACTGGCAACCAAAGGAGTAGACAAAAGCTCAACTTACCTTAACCATTGGAAAAGAGAATGGTCCCAAGTACTATCAAAAATGGACTCATCTAAAGAAGAACTGGTTACAAACCCCAACAAAGTAAAAGAAAAGCTCATGAGACAGGACTGGATTGCAACAAGAGAGGCCAAAATGAAGCTAACGAACATAAAGACCATGGCAGTCGAACATAGAAAAAGAAATGTGCTTCCAGAGTATCTAATAAAATTTCCATCATACACACATAGAGCAACATTACTAAAAATCCGGTTGGGAGTCTACCCAACAAATGAATATAAAAACAGAACTGGAGGAAGAGGCATTAACGAAGGGCGCTGCAGGTTCTGTCAAAAAGAGTGTCAACTGGAGACACCGATGCATCTCATGTTGAACTGCACCGCCGTTTCAAAGGACAGAAAGCGTTTGTTATCAAGGTATATGTTAAACATAACCCAAAGCAACGATGAGGAACGATGGGACTATTTTATTCAAGGACATAATCCCAGATTCTCATGTGCGGGTATAAACTTTTTGGATAAAATCCTCAAAGAAAAAGATGACGAACTAGCAGACGAAAACATGCAAACATCTGGACACACCAAGTGATTAAACAAACATATACCTTAGGAGGCGATGGACGTAAAGATAGTCACGATGAAACGAAAGGAAAAGAGCTGAATTGAAATTAACGGACAGTGTGATAAAAGTTTAAATTTAAACTAAAACACTACACTTTAAAAAATAAAAAATAAAAAAAAAAAAAAGCAAAATGCATGTAAGAGTGGGAAAAAAGGCTCACACTATCACCAGGTGTAAAAAAATAAATCCTAGAAATCCAGCAAAGTTGCTGAGGGACTCAGTAGGTAAGGGAAATTAGCCATTCTGGAGAATTCTCCCTAACATTCAAGGAGTGAGAAAATCGATTGCAGGTAATGGTCAGTGGGCGTGTATCCTTACGGGATATGCTCCCCCTCTGATCACCTAATGGTCAAAAAAGATTAAAAAAGATTAAAGTTTTTACCTAATCTGTTGTCTTCCATTCCCATTTGAAACGCCAAAAAGTGGGAGTTCTGGTGATCCGCAATCTCTCCCCACTGTTCGTGATACAAGTAGAGTTCTGGTGATCCACAATCTCTCCCCACTGTTCGTGGTACCAGTAGGACAAGAGGGCCGCTACAAATAGTGGCGCCTGTCAGCTGTGTCATTACGTCATGCCGTAATGACGGCGATGACGTCATGTTTGTAAATAAACCTGAAATGGGCCAGTTCCGTCTACTTCTTAGTAAGTAGCTCAATACGTCGGTCCTTTTTGTTAGGCGTGGCCCCTCCTCAGTGGGTAGTAACCATATGGATAAATGTATTAATACAAACCTTTCAATGTCATGTCCAAATTTGGGGTTTCCATATAGAGATGCTACAAATCAAGGTGACTGGCCCTTTTCAGGTTTATTCACAAACATGATGTCATCGCTGGCATGATGTCATGACGCAGCTAACATGCGCCACTATTTGTAGTGGCCATCTCGCGCATCACCAGAACTCCCACTTTTTGGCGTATCAAGTGGGAATGGAAGACAACAGATTACGTAAAAACTTTTATATTTTTTGATGATGATGTGATCTGAGGAGGAGCATATCCCATAAGGAACACAGGCCCACTGACCCTTACCTGCAATCTATTTTCTTGCTTCCTAGGGGATCTCATCTGAACCTCCTATTGAACTATGTTCAGATAAGAGAAAGCCAATTGAAATCACCTATTTCCAGCAATCATAAAATACCTTTGGCTTGAGTCAGACAACTCAGACTTACCAATGGGAGGGCTTCTATTCACCAGAATCTTACACTTTTTTTTCATGATCTACTATATTCACAGTAGGAAGATTACTTGAACACACGGTTGGCATTGATTTAGGAACACTACATCGTATTCCAAGTTGGGCTACACTACGGAATGAAGAGAATGCTGTTCTCTAAAGTTAAGGTGATAACTTATGGAATATAATTGTACACTGAATTCAGCTTTCGTAGAATTTATAGAGGAACAGGGACCTGACATTAGTGTCATAATTTTTTAGGTCACCAGGGACTGGTCACTACCCATTTAAGCCATTTCGTTCCAGATAGGAGCAACACTTGAACACTGAAGTGGACAAGATGATAAGACTATGAAGGTAGTTGTTTATTTAAATTCATAACAGAAGAATAATATATCAAATGATTGTTGTTACATATGAGTTGATTGACACAAAGGAACTGATAAAACTATTGTATATTTGATTATTTATAGAATCAACGTCTTGCCAAGACCCCTGAAGAAGAGATTTGTTCTCGAAACGGGCTGCGTCACTGCATTACATTTATTTGCTAAACTAAACTGCATTATGAACTATGATTGAGATGCTTCATGTTATGACTGCATTTTGACATTGAATTGTTTTACTTAATTCAGTGCAATCCGAAGACTTTTTTTGGAATGCTTGGCCGATTTATTGGCTTGTGAAAGTGTGCAGGGTACGGGAGTTCCCTTCTTGCGGGAACATTTCTTGCTCACACAATAATTTGCTAACATACAGCATACTGAGAGGTACTTCACCTGCGACCCAGCGCAAATCAGCTTTACCACTTTAAAAATGCACCTGAAAATGCTTCTGCGCCGTCTCTGTCGGTGTTTTCACCTGAATTATTCCTAAAGACATCCTTCACGTTGTCTGGAAAATCAGCTGGCAGCTCATCTTTTATCTGACTACAGTTCTAAATGTTGCCCCAATCAATTTTATAGGCACATACCACAGCCATATTTTGTACCAATAAATCTCAAATGTTCCTTCTTAGATAGTTGTGCGTTACCAAAAGTAGGATGAAACGTGTTGTTTGTTTTCTCTATGTTTTGTAATCTTGACTCTCCTAGTCTTTTTGCGTCCTCTGCAAACCCATTTAAAATGATTTCCATTGGAAATGTTCCAACTCTGCTGGTTTAATCAAGCTGCCCTTGGCCTCAAGGTCACTCCCCAGGTGAAAACGTTTAGGTCGAACATCTCATCTATGTGAAATGGGTCCATCTGTCTACCTTCATTAATATATTCTGTTTTTCTAGATATCTGCATGCTCCTGGTCAGATGCGTATGAACATATAAAATGTTGCTGTACCCCTGTCTGTTGGTTCTGGTTCTTTAGATTGGATTTTTCCCATTTGATCTCATTTTAGTATTTTCCAAACCTATTGGTATGTAATTTGTTCTATTAAGGAGGTATATTGGCTTCTGCCCTCTATCCCCTTCTTCTTGCGGCTGCGCCCTCAGTCCAATACTACTCTGTTTCTTCCTTCATTCATTTCTAATGTATTGCCTTTTTATTTTACATTTATTCATTAAACCTTTTTCGGTCCTGTTTAGTCCCCCATCTTCTTAGTTCATATTTCGTACTACCCTTGTTGCCTCATGATTAAATAATCACGGCTTTTGCGCATCATGAGAAGAAGGGCCAACCCTCACTGGCAGCTCTCCTCCAAAACCCCTTCAGAAGTTTTGATTAGGCCTCCAATCCATCCTTTTTGCACACAGGGGTACAAAGGAAAGAATTCTGCTCCTCCCATTACCGCCTCAACTCAGTATGGTGAATTCAAAGTGTGACAGCACCAAATGCTGAAATGTGCTCATCGCCAAATAATGCAACAGGGAAACAGGCAACAAAGGCAGAAACAGGTTTTATTCCATACAGCTGTGCAGAAATGGGATGGAAAACCAGCATAGTACCTCTGTCATGAAACTGAGACGCGAGCGCATTGGGTTTTTATGCAGTTTTACCTCGTGAACCTCTCTCAGAGAAAGTCAGTATGATACATTTGGTCCATTATATTAACAATGGACTACCTAATAGCAAATGCATGGGGTGTGTGGTTTAAGGGGACCATCTGAGCATAATGTAATACTGCTTAGCCCACCAATATGACTTGAATCACCTCCTCATCAGGAGTTTTCCATCTCACCTAATGGCATCAAAACAGCAGGCTCAGCAGTCACATGATCTAATTTGGGGTATGTAGATAGGCCCAGTGGATGGCTTACTGGAGCCTCACACAGCCTTATGGCCACCCATGCACTTCCTAACCAATCAGCATTTAGTCTGTGCCACCACCCCTTACCATGGCAGCGGTTCCTATGTCATGGCTACAACAATGCTGATCATTCTGCAATGGCAGAGGCTCATGTACATCCACAGACCTATTAGTAAAATGCCACCAGTTTCCATAATTGCTACCTGTTGAAGTATGAACTAATTCATCTTGTTGATGAAGCATGTCAAACTCCACATACGTAATGGATGCCATCAAATAAGACTTCACAAGGGCTCAAAGACATTCACAGCATTCTTCACGACATATGAAACCTTTTAATTTACCCACATGCTGTTTGTCCTATCCTCAGCTGCTTCAGTATCTTCAAAGAATGATCGACTCCATATTGCACACTGTGAGGAGTCAGGAATGAAACTCGGACACAAGTTAGCCACGCTTTTGATATGATATGACATGGCATTTATAATGCGCCTATACACAAGTGTTTTGAGGCGCGACGAGGCATGGGAGGGGAAACAGGGGGGAGGCAGACGACGATCTTACTAGGCCAGGTGTCATTCAAATCGCACAAGTGCATGGTTAAAGACTTTTATTGACAATAAAAAGGGGTGGGAGAAATGCCTCTCTGACCCAGCTCTAACAGGAACTTCCCTAACTGAACCTGAACCAAAAACTATCTGTCGTTGTCAGAATGTTCAAAATGAAAACTGTTCTGTGTCCAGAGTTCTATTTTGACCCTCACACTAAAACTAAACATCTTTAACCCTGGAGGTTTTGGAAAGTGTTCAGAAAAAGAAGAAAAACTGTCTTTCAACATAAGTTCTTCAAGGATATGGGTCCTTGCTCCAGAGGAGGGTTCCCTTCCTCTGGATTACTCTTGATCCTCAGAAGATTTACTTTCAACAGTTTCTTGTGCCTTTCTCGGCTCTCAAAAATATATCTGAAGTTCACATCCAACAGTTCCTTGTGCCTTTCTTGGTTCACAACAAATATCTGAAATTTACATTCAACAGTTCCTGGTGCCTTTCGTGGCCCACAACAGAGTTGACGTAAAAACATTGTCTTGGCTTTGTAATTGTATCTCTCTAGAACATATGGTTCCTACAATCCTTTCCTAGTCCTGATGTTCCTTCTCAGGACCTCTTTGTAAAAAAAAACACAATTCTTTACTCTTATTAACCCCTAATAAGAGTAAAGAATTGTGTAAAGAACTTGCTAAGGGCGAGTATGCTCATGCCATTTGCATGTAATTGCATAGAGATCAGCATTTAAGGGGTTATACAACACAGTTCTGATTGCCTGGTATACTCCCCTGCCAGGACTTCTTAGGTTCACACTCTTATGATGGTTGCCTGGTGTACTCTCCTACCAGGACTGCTTAGGTTCACATGGGCTCCCTGCCCTTTTCCATAGTTGCACACACACTTTGTTTGCAAATATATCATCCAGATATATGTTTTGGTTTTGGGTTTTCCTTTGTTTGCACAATTTGCATTTATCTTCTTCTTGGAGCTTTATTTGCAATCTGTTTCCTCTTCTAATGTCAAATATATTCTCTCCTCCTCTCGCATTTGTTTTTGGTTCATTGTCTTGCTTTCGTTATCCCCGCCACATGCCCGGGATCCCCACTGCCTCTGGGAAGGCTCACTGGCATTTGTTGGCATTGTTGTGTGCTTTCACGCACAACAAGCAAAGTGCTTTCATCTGCTTCTGTCTCGTGACCACCCCTGCCTGGTTTCTTTGGTTCTTGCGGCTTCCACTTATAGCATCTGTATCCCTCTGGGCATCGGTAAGGAAAGCGCTGCTCTTGATCACATGCGAATGCTAAGGAGTCCCTCCCTAACTCCCGACGTTCTTGCAGTGTGTTTCCCTTGCCCTGCAGGCTTCTCCTTCTTCGCTGGTGAGCCTCCTGGCTTTACCACACCGTTACTCGCCCTGCGATCTCCTTAGCCTCACGGAGAGGCACCATTCTCTCCCACCAGCAGCAGACATCGATGTTCACTGTGCTTGGGGCCTTTCTCATTCTGGCTTGCTTGATTCTTCTTTGTCCCAGTACTTTGTTCATTCTGGGACATGACGTCTGGGTTTTGGAATTGGTTTGGAAGTCTTGAATAGATATTTTCAGTAGACTTAAATGGAAAATGATTCTTGGATAAATGGTAGGTGAAATTGGAGAGAGTGATCTCCAAATTTGTCATCGGAGAAAGAGTGAACGTATAACAATAGGCCATGAGGGTATTAGAAATGGGAGGGTTATTTTCATAAGAAAAAGGGGCATACCATGTCTCTCCTGATCAAGCCATGACATCTCCCCAAAGGTTGTCTCCCCCATCTGATTCTCCCTCATATAGCCACCCCCAGAGTCAGGATCAGGTAGCTGCTGCTGTGCCCTGGCCATATGGGAGGAGGTCACCGTCGGGAAATCAGTGATGACTCCATCGGGTTAATCACAACACAGAATTAAATGTATCATACTTCCCCCAAGGATGACCTCTTGGTGCATGGCAAAGGCGTAGATACACACGGCAGCACATTGGATAGTGTTTTGCAGAAGCTTGAAAGAGCAGAGATCAGAAAGAAATATGAAATGTGAGTTCAAGACAAATGTGGTTGAATACCTAACATAGGCAATTACTTCACAAGGCATTACACCAAGCTGAACCTACTAAAGGCCTTTCATATGTACCGGTCCTGAGCAGGAGGGACGAAATCATATCATACTTAGGACTTGATGAATACTATACAAAGTTTGTCTCCATGTTTTCAGAAAAAAACAGTGCACAATGGAACAATACTCAGGTAGTAATTGAGTATTAGTGAATGCCCTTGCAGCAAGATGAATTTGAGAGGGTCAAAAGAAGATTCTTGAAGCTTCTTGCATCAAGCCATATAATCCCAAATACAATACTTATACCATCATAGATGCCAGTGTATATTGCCTGAGAACTATGCTGCCACGCAAGCATGAAGTCCAAGAGAACAACGTGACATTTTCTTCAAAGGCCTTAACCCAGGCATTACAAGTTACCCCAAAATACGAAAAGAGATGCCTGCTTGTTTATAAGCAGCTGATTACTTTCACACTTGCATGTGGAGTACAATGTTATTTTTAGTGACAGTTCTCAAGCCCCTGATCTGTTTCCTGGCCCACTGAGTATGAAGACTGCTACACCAACGCTGGCTAGATTGTCAGCAAACCTTCAGGAATATACTTTCAGAATACTCCATATACCAGGATGGAAAAATCTGCAAGAAGGTTGCATGTCAAGAATGCCCTGAAAGGAAAAATGAGAATGCACTGTGGTTTCACTGGAGGAAGTGGGCCGAGAAGGAACTCCCACCCTGAGCAAGCAACATTGGATTGAAGAAATAAGACACATCCATGCTGTGGTTAGAAAAATTATTCAAAAGTGGGGGGCCGGTTTAGAAATCCATTCCGTAAGCCCGACGCCCTTATTGGAATATTCCTCTAGGACTGTTTCTAGAAGAATTGCTGTTCATTGACGATATAGCTGTAACACCTCATGGAATCCATCAAATCATAAAATAGACAGTGAACATACTGGCCAGCTTGGATCTTCAGTGATAAAACAGACAGTGAGAGAAACCTACTGGCAGCCCAAAATAGACCCTGAAATTCACAATGCATTAAGGAATTGTCACAAATACCTCAGTAGTGACAAGTGCTTGTACCTCGGGGAAGTGCCCTGCTCAATACTGAAATACCGTCGGTGAATGGGAAAAGATAGGATTGCCCTTTATTGGCTCGTTGGAAGCAATGGGTGCGAACAGAAATATTGAATTGTCATTGTGGCTATTTCTAAATATGGGCAGAACTACATTTCATCTCAAACCTTATCATAAAAGAAAGGCTATCGGAACGCTTAGGACAGTATTCATGCCAGAAGACTGACACAGGGAAATGGAGAAAGATAATGGGGTGCAATTGACATCCGCTGAGATGGAGGGGCCCATGACCCATAAAAGAATAAAGCCGAAGAAAGTTACATTGTACCATCCATAGGCTAGGCTAAAGGCCAGGTTGTGCAGGCAAATCCCTTCACAAAGGACTGCATCCAATCAGCATTGGTGTCTAGCTTCGACACACCTGGCATTGCCCTATGAGCTGTGGCCGTGCATAGTCTAAGCCCATATGGTGTGACAGGAGTACCCCCATCTCAACTAATGAGAGGCTGAACCACCGTCCCCACTCTTGTTCCTGCATTGTTGTCGAAGGTTAGGGTGGACACAACAATGGATATGGAAGACATGGTATGGAGAATGAAGGAAGCCAAAAACAAGCACAAGTCATAGTGGAAGGAGAGGAGAAGTGTGAAAAGAATTGAAGAGGAGACCTAGTAAAGATAAGAATTAACTATAAAGACCTTGTCATATCATACAAATTCAGTACCCCGGAAAATATAATGCCTAAGGAAGCCCACAATGTTTGAAGTGAAGATGGCTGCAAATAGAGTATTGAACAGGTGGCAATATTTCCAAGTGCGGATGCGAAGACATCTGCTTCCGAGAGAGCAGAAGACTCAACAAAAGGGGGCATGACAGGGACTAGCGGTAGGTGTCACAACCCCTTCAGAGATAGTAAGAAAAGCAAAAAAGGCACACCAACTGATGAAGGGATGTTCAGGGAGTCAGGATAGACTGATGTCAAAAGCAATCCCAAGCAAGAGATATCCAAGGGAGGAACTCTGCAGTGCAGCAGCAGAAAAAGACCCAAACAGGTAGCTCCCTCTGCAGCCTGAAATGTTTAAACATTTGCAGTGGACTGACCCCTTCTTCCTTCTCAAAGGAAAAGAAGCACATGAGAGAGCTGGCTCTGAGATTTGAACCGCGATATTGATAGGGTCTTGATACACCAGTGTAACAAAGTGCATTTGAGTGGAAAACCTTGTACATGTCGCAGATAGCGGGGACAGGAGCACAGGAAGCTTGAAGGTGCTAACAGCACAGAATCTGTAATTTATTATTATTACATACAAGCTTTTTTCAGCTGGCGCGTGGCTACAGAGCCATGAGATAGGACGTGATTCCGTGGGCTCCTGCAGATCCTGAACGATCCCAGTGAAAATATGGGGCCACACAAAGAGATGAAGCAAAATAATGAAGAAGCATGTATGTGAAGCAGCATAGCACTGGAGGGTACAAGCTGGAAGCTGCCCAAGCACAGAAAGCGTAATGGTAGCCGAAAAAGTTCTGAACTGGCTGGACATGAAGTTAACAAGATGGCAGAAGCACCATGACAAAGTACCGAGTGCACAGGCCACCATAACATGGAGACGTGAGGAGCGACGCAGCCGAGGAGGAGCAAAGGCAGTTCGGGTGCTGGGCGGCGGTGAAGAAGTGATTAGATAATGGTGGGCGTAAGGACCGTATGGTGGAGCACAGTAGATGGATGCGAGGTCCCCTGCAAGGACGGTAGTGCGATCTGCGACATAGGAGCTGTGAGATCGAAGCAAGCTCTATTTTGGAAGAGCGGCGCGGCTGATGACCGGAGTGTCCACAAGCAAAGAAGGAAGTGCCCCATGAGAACAATGAAAGGTGGTGCGGCAGCAGTTCTGCACAAACCCAGGTGCCTCACCCGAGGATCGAAACGGGTCGGCCACCATTGAGAGCTATGCTAAAGGCAGATGGAGTTGCAGCATGTCAGATAGAATTGCATGCAGTTCCCTCTGGGACCACTACATACAATTGGGGCTACAGATGTAAGCAAAACCAACCTTTGGTATACGTCTGTACTACACAGTTTAGTGGTAGAAGGCCTGAGGAGTCAGGCTTATCTCAAGAGGGAATGTGAGCAGTGCAAGATGTTACACAGAGGACGTACAATCACAGTGGTTCAAGTAGACACTTATACTCAAGGATTCTTGGTAAAACACATATTAATTTATTTACACAATCATTTATAAAACATTCACTAGTTTTAGGCAACTTAATAATATACACAGATATAATTCAGTACTAAAGCAATACCTTTCTGAACAAGTTAGGCTCCCCTGAAGAGGGAGCAAAATGGGGCTTCAGTAACTTTCAAAAGGAGTAAAAAGGCATAAAGTAGCAGCATAGATCACCTATACTTGGTAGACAGTGCAAATAGTTTAAGTTCACCAGAATAGTTCAATTCAAGTCAATAGGCCAGGCCAAAGTCAATAGGCTAGTGTTGTGTACAGGAAAGAGCAGTTTTGGTATCAAACGGTAAAGTCTTGTCAAAAGTTCTTAGAAGTAGTTTTTGCGAAAAAGAATCAAATATTGTGTCCCAAACTGATTAGGCTTGCAAGTTGGGAAAGTTTCATGAACTTTCACCGCGAGAGAGAGCTTTTCTCAATCGAGCGGGCACCGTACCTTAGTATGAAGAAACAATTGCTGCTGAAGTTGTGGTTTCCTGGCAGTTCCTGCAGATCTCACTGTTCCTGTGCCTCAGTCGTGGGGACAAGAGGGAGGACGTCGGGGGACTCCTGCACTGCCCAGGATCGTCAAAGAAAGCAAACAAGATGGAGTCACTTCAGTTCCAGTAGCTGTAGATTCAAGAACACAAGCTGGTGTCCCTCTCCCTGGTTAATACTAACCAGCCTTGAGAGTGGTATCCAGGTGTCTTACGAGTTGATCCCACCAACTCAAGGGAAGAAGCCGTCCTTGAAGGAGCTTCTCTGTCGAATGGAGCTTTGGAAATTTGGACCTGCAGCAGGGCTTCACCGGGCAAACCAATGTTCCAGGAGTTGCAGCAGCCATCCTCTTCCAGCTCATCTTCGGTTCTTTCGTTTCAGTGGTCGACTCTGCCTTCCATTCCAGGAAAATCGCCTTTTAAACAGTTTTTTCCCATTCATTCCAGCCTAGCTGTCAATCACCCAGCAGGGTGGCTGTCCTTGCCGGTCATCCAGCCAATTACGCCAGAGTGCATTTGGCTCTCCTAGGAGACTAAGCACAGGGAGTTCCGGGCAACTTCCTCACTTCCTGCCCACCCCAGACACTCAGTCCTGAAGCCCACCAAAGGTAAACGAACAAATTGATATTGACATTGATATTTTATTTCTATTGCGCTCATACACAAGTGTTTCAGAGCGTGACAAGGCAAGGGAAGGGGAACAGAGGAGAAACAAAAACAACGATCTTACTAGGCCCAGTGACATTGAGAACGTGCAAGTGCATGGTAGAGGGGGAGAGGGAGAAGTACATGGAAGGGGGAAGGAAAGGAGAGTGCGGAGCAAGGAGGAAAAAAACCCATAAATAATAATAAATTAATAAATAAAAAGGCAACAAACAGAGGGAGTGCAGCCAGCAAGTGGCAAGTGCTGGGTTAAAGGCAGCAGGCTGGGTTGGTCTGATAAGTGCAGGAAGAACAAAAAAGGGTGGGGGCTGTATGGATACAGATACAAACCCCAGTGCAAGGGGTGGCCCGGAGACAGTGTGTGCGGGTGGCAAGAGGAGCAGGTACCTGGGCCCAGAGGAAAGAGGGTTGCCAGGTGCATGGTGCTGAGGGAGAGTAGAATCAGCAGGAGAGAGGGGGGCGAAGGCAGAAGCAAAGAGGAAGGTCTTGAGGTGCTTCCGGAACCAGAGATGGTTCTCCTCAAGTTTTAGAGTGGCAGGGAGGCTGTTCCAGAGGGAGGCCCCAGCCGAAGACAGAGATCTACCCCCAGCTCGTAGCTTTGAGAAACGACTGACCATGAGGGAGTTAGAGGTAGAGGAGCGGACTGCTCAAGATGAGAGGTATTTGCGGAGGGATAGCTGAAGGTATGCTGGACCCGGGTCCCAGAAAGCCTTGTGGACAATGCAGAGGGTTTTGAATTTAATCCTTGCATCCACTGGGAGCCAATGGAGAGATTTCAGAGCTGGAGAGATACAATCCCAGGGCTTGAGGCCAAGGACAAGTCTCGCAGTCCTGTTGTGGATAAATTGCAAAGGGCGGAGAGTAGAGCTAGGTAAATTAACAAAGAGGCTGTTGCAATAGTCCAACTTAGAGAACCAGAGATTGGGAGACAGTGAGCTTCTTGGGGAATGAGAGGGAAGGAAGAGTACCTCTGAGCAGGTGCAGTAAGAAGTTTGACTTTTTTGATACATCAGCGATGTGGACGGAGAAGGAGAGTGTGGAATCAAAGGTGACACCAAGGTTCTTGGCCTCGCTGATGGGGATAGGACGAGGGCCAAGGGAGGCCGGCCAGAGAGTGAGGGGAAAGGAAGGTGATGGTGTGCCGATGAGGATGATCTCAGTCTTGCTGTCATTCAGACAAAGATCATTGGCGGCACACCAATCTTGATTGGCAGTTAGGCAATCAGTGATGAGAGAGGTGGAGGAGGTGGCCGAGGGCAGCCTGAAAATGAGTTGAGTGTCATCCGCGTAGCACTGGAAGTCTGAGCAGAAAATGGCAATACAGCGGGCGAGAGTTAATAGGTATTGGTTGAAAAGGCACAGTGAGAGGTTAGACCCCTGGGGAACACCACAGGTGGAGAGGAAGATAGATGATAGGAAGACCCAAGTTGGACCTGGGAGGGTTGATCAGAGAGGAAAGAGGTCAGCCAGGCCAAAGCCTAATCAGTGATGCCCAGGTTATCACGGAGACGGTTGAGCAGGATAGTATGGTTGACCATGTCGAAGGCAGAGGAGAGATCGATTAAGATGAGGACAGAGGGAATGCTAGAGTCAAGGTTGGAAAGCAGATCTTCATGGATGTTCAGGAGAGCAGTTTCCGTGCTTCTGCTGGATCTAAAGCCAGACTGATGGTCATGGAGAGAGCCAACAGAGTCAGAAAGAAGGATTAGCTGGGAGATGGCCAGCTTTTCAAGGAGTTTGCCCAAGAAGGGGGTAATGGAAATTGGCCGATAGTTGGCCAGACAAGAGGGATCAGCTGTGGGTTTCTTGAGGAGAGAATGAACAAGGGAGTGCTTAAGAGGGGAGGGGAAGGATCCTGAGGCAAAGGTGTGGTTGCAGAAATCGTCAAGGGCCAGACCGAGGGTATCAATGTCGTCCTTGATCGTTTTAGAGGAACAGGGATGAACCTGTTTTGATGAGGCTTTCATAGATCGGACTTGTCTAGCGACCTCATCAGGGGAGAAAAGAGGAAAGGAAGAGAAAGAGGGAGGGGGGATGGCTGGAGGAGGGTCAGTGAGTACAGACGGAGAGGGGAGGGCAGAGGGAGTGGAGGAGAGGGTGGACAGGATGTCCTGGGTTTTTGAGATAAAGTGAGAGGCCAGGCTATTGCAAAGAGCCTGAGAGGCAAGGGGAGGGGTAGAGACTACAGCAGGGTTGGCCAGCTCCTTGTATACTTTAAAGAGTTTGGCCGAGCTGTTAGATGCTGCAGAGACACGGGCATGAATGTGGACTCTCTTCTTGGTACAGACAGAGAGACAGTATTGCCTTTGGAGTAGGCAACAGGCCAGTTTGTCAGAGGATGAACAGGAATCCCTCCATTTTCTCTCAGCTACACTTACGTTTAAGTGTAGCTAGGTCGGAGTCATACCAGGAATGGCACTTGGCTTTGGGCGTCAGGCGGATCCTCATGACAGGGGCAAGAACATCAAGAGTATCAGAAATAGAAGACTAGAGAAAAGACAGGGCTGTGTCAGGGTGTGAGTCAGCCAGAGGATGTGGGGGGGAGGAGAGAAGGTGGCAGCAAAAGCCTCTACTGACACACGCTTCATGGGCCGGATATCCAGGAAGGTAGGTGGCAGTGTTGGGATAGGATTGGCTTGGGGGGAAGAGAGAGAGATAAGAGGAAATGAGGTAGTGGTCACTCCAAGAGATGGGAGTGGAGAGAGGGATAGAGAGGGGGAGGCTAGCGGAGATCAAGACACCAAGTGTGTGCCCTGCAGAGTGTATTGGGCCAGAGGGGAGGAAAGAGAAGGAGAGGGAATTGCAGAGGTCGCGAAAGAGCAAAATTGAGGGACAGGGAGAATCAAGGTGAATGTTGAGGTCAGCAAGGAGGAGGAGTTGAGTGGTTGAGGCCAGAAGAGAGGAGGAGAGGTCAGCCCACAGAGAGAGAAAAGAGGTGATCTGACCAGGGGACTGGTAGAGAGTGGTAACAGTAAGAGAGTGGCTAGGAGAAATTGAGAGCCTGCAGACGAGGCATTCGAAAGAGGAGTAGATCTGAGTGGGAATTATAGTGATAGGAATCCACTGTGGAAAGATCAAGGCTACACCCCCTCCGGGCCCAGTGGACCTGGGTGCGGAGAGGATCTTGTAGCCATCAGGGAGGAGAGTTTCAAAGCTTGTGACAGAGCTGGCAGTGAACCATGTCTCTGTAAGAGCAAGGACATCAAGGTCAAGTTCTTCAAGGAGATGGCAGATGTCAGAGGAGTGTTTGACAGCAAAGCGAGAGTTGAGAGTGGCAAGATCGAGAAGGTTGCCGGCCTTAAAGACCTTCCAGGGAGGGGTACAAATCAGAGGTATGCCCTGCGGAGGTATCCAGAAGAGGGGCAGAGGAGTGAAGAGTGGCCAAGGTAGCCAAGGAATGAGAGGAGGGGACAGCCGGAGAAGAACGGAATTTGATGAGGCGAGGGAACTGCCTATCAAAGAGGAGGAGATTGGCCTGGGGACCTTGCACCATGACAGTGCCATTTACGTAGGCATTGAGGATGACTCTAGAGGAGTTGAAAGAAGCCATGAGGACTTCCCAGCACGTGCCACCATTTATGGGAGAGGAGGAGACATCACAAAGCACAGAGAGCATATGGGGCGGTCCATAGATACGGCGAAGGAGCAACAAAGAGGATGTCGGTGAGGGTCTGTCTGGAAGAGGCACTGATATAGTTATCAGCAATAGGGAGACCAGGTTTGGAGGCCAAGATATCCTTTTTAAACTTCTTCTTTCCAGACTTAGTGAGAAGAGATGGATAGTTGATATAGAAGCAGTTGGAATAGAGAGGAGAAACAGACAGCGCCATGAGTCTGAAGAGAGAAGGCAAAGGGACCAAACAAAGAATGCACCCTTGCTGTTGAGGCTGGGGTGTGAAATGTGGAGCAGGGCCTGCCAGCTGCACCGTATTCCCCACAGATTCTGCTTGTTGCACTGGACAAGGCGGACAAGCAATTGAGGTTAAATATAAGAAAGCACTGGGAACCTAAGGGAGTAGTGATGGTTGGAGATGTGCTAAAAGACGGGTTAACCAAGGAGTTTGGGGAACTGATGGAAGATACTGGGGAGCACTGGGGCCAACACCTCACATACTCACGCCTTCTTAGGAATCTCAGACATAGATGGCCAGAGACCGAGGTGCCTTTGCAGTTAGGCCAGATGAAAGAGCCGTTTTTATGATGTATCAGAAGGGGCACAGGAAGTCTCGAGGATGTATGAGCTCCTGATGTCCAAGATGGGAGATGTGTTAGTGCAGATAAGGCAGAGGTGGGAGACAGACTTGCAGGAACCAGTATCAGAGGTAATGTGGATGAGATCTTTGGCGTATCACAAAAAGGTGTCTAGGAATGCACGTTTACAACTGATTCAATTATTCGTGACCCACAGAGCATATCTGACCCCAAACAGAATAGCTAAGTTCAACCAGGCAGCGGCACAATCATGCCGGAAATGCGGAGAGATTAATGCAGATCAGGTTCATATGCTCTGGGCCTGCACAGAGATTAGAAGATTCTGGGGTGAGAAAGCCTAAGCGCTAGCACGGACGGGTAGCAGAAAGGGGTGAACAAAAAGCGTGTCTGCTAGGGGGCTTCACAAGGCCCAAGAGGGCTAGACATGTGAGTAAGCTTAAGGATTTGGCATACATACTTGCAAAATACAGGATAGCGAGGGGTTGGAAAGTACACACAAGGCCAGGAATGCAGGTGTGGTGGAGGGACCTGTTAAAATCGGCAAACGCAGAGACTGTGGCGGGCAAGAAGCAGTGGGTCGGAGCATGGAACAAGGTGATGAGGGGGTGGCTGCTTGGAAGCAATTGATAGTGGGTTTGGCCACTTCTGAGCAGGGCGTTACAGACATAGTGAATACACCCATACGGGAGGAGACGGTTGCTAAGGTGGTCGCTAGGGAGTAGAGTTGCGAAGTGGAGGAACCATTGTGTGCAATGTATTCCTGGGAAGGGGTGGTGGAAGTTGGGGGGGTGCAGATGGTCATGACTCGATGTGAAATATGATACATATATTTATACCGTCTGTAAGTTGCTTGGTTGATCTAAAATAATAAAAACTGTTTAAAAAAAAGGCTGTTAGGGTAAAAGCTATAAAAGCAGCACAATTGTAGAACTAAAATATGATGATGAAAACATACCATCAACAGATAACAGATATGCAATTAAAAGCAGAATAAAATGCATATGTACCAACATATTATAAAAAGAAAAAAAGAAAATAAGCATGCAGGCCTGATAAAAGCTCAAAATTCATATAAGTACAATGGCCCAATTTTCTCGTTTTTCCTCCATATTACCTAAACGAGTATTAACTTCAGTTAACAGCAACATATCATAAAAATTAAATGAGCACAAAGTCTTCAAGAATTCAAATACCTATGTTTGCCTGGTTTATACATCCATATCATCTAAGCTAAAGTATAACATTAGTTTAGCAGAAATATTGGTTAAAAACTGCTAGCGAATAGACCAGGCCTTTTCCAAAAATCTCAACGTGGATTCTAGGCCGGCCTGGTCAAATATTGTTTTAGCATTGTCCATAGCGTTAATGGTGCATCCAAAGTTATTTATGTTTAATTGTGGCCTAAGGAGATGCCTTCTAGAGAGCCCATACAATGGGAAAATAAGCAAAATATGACATATATCCTCCTAGCATTGCTCATATAAGTTGTCATGATCCATAGAGCGCGTCCCTTTTGTACTTCCTGGTCTCTATCACAATGAGGCTTGCACTCCTTGGTACTTCCAATATGGCCGTCTAACGTGGTACGCTCTCCACCAGCCTCCACGTCAGAGGTAGCTCATTCTATAAAGAGACCACGCCCTGCGGTCCCACGTGTCTCAACGCTACCGCTTGCAGTGGCTAGACGTGTGATCCGTAGTTCGCTGTAACTAATCTCTTGTTTCCTGGTTTCCGGACCCTCGATTTCCCCCTCTTCCCTTCCTCCCTCCTTACACTGCCTTGATTTGCTGGATCTCGTGTACCGCCTCCGAGTACACCTCCCTCGTTTCCTGGACTTCCCGGATACTCTGAGTACCCCTGTACGCTGAACGCACGCTGGAACCAGAAGAGGCTCGCGCGGGCTTGTACAAAACCCGATCCGTACGCAAGAAGGCTCCTTCCAAGAATTCCTGCAAGGATCGAACTCAGGTGAGAAAGGGGGAAATCTGTGACAGTTTGAGACGCCAAATGACCGAACTTGAATCGGACATGGAGGCGGCCGTTCAGGATCTCATGCGTCGCATGCAAGAATTAACGACCAAGGTGCAGAATCTGAAAGCAGAAAATGCTGCATTAAAACAATTAGTTTTGTCCTGCTACAAAGGAAAGCGTACTACTGGGCGGCATTGTAGATAAAAACGATGGGTCTGCAAAATCCCTTCATGGATTCCTTGACTCCTGTTTAGTCCACTTTACCTTTAACCCCTACTACTTTTCTACCCCCAGGGCTAAGGTGGGCTTTATAATTTCGCACCTCTCTGGAAATGCACTAACCTGGGCCACACCTTTAGTCAATTCTGGAGATGCCCTCCTGGATGATTACGACTGATTTATACAGGCCCTTAAGACCATGTTTGACCACCCAGAACAGGTCTTTAGCGCCCAGGAACGTCTACTTGATTTCCAGCAAGGTTCCCAGGACATGCTTACGTATGTAACACGATTTAAACAATTGGCTAAAGAAGCGGATTGGTCCTCAGAAGCATGCTTTACTCTTTTCTGAAGGGAACTAAATGAAGACATCAAAGATGAACTAGCCAGAGTGGCTCGCCCAAGTTCATTCCAGGCCCTTATGGATCTCGCTATGCAGATAGACTTTCGTATCAAGGAAAGGAAGGCAGAGAAGAAGAAAACCAAGATTCCCTTCCAGAAGTTTTCCATTGAGACCTCCTCAAAGTCTGACCCTACTCCTGCCTCTGTTAACGATCCGGAACCCATGCAATTAGGGGCTTTCCGTGGACCCATATCCCCGCAAGAAAGGATGTGAAGGATCCACACGGGTTATGTATGTATTGTGCATTGGATAAACATCTAGTTAGAGAGTGTTCTCTAGACCCTCCATGGCGTTCGGGAAACGCCAGCTCCCGATCCTAGTTTGAGCAAGACTTCGGGAGAGAGATGTTTGCTCTACATCTATTCCATCCTTGAACTCTCCTGGACAGAACAACCTAGTGATTCTACAGGCCTTTCTATCGCCATCCAAGAATGAGACCTACCCCATTTTGATCTTGGTGGATTGTGGGGCCATAGGGATATTCATAGATCAAGATTGGGTCTTTAGCCACTACATTCCATATGAAACTCGAGGCATCATGCAACCTGTGGAGGCGATCGACGGAAGACCTCTTTCTTCAGGACCCATAACCTTACAGACCAAAGAGATCCAACTCTCGATAAACCATCATCAAGAGGTGATCAAATTTGACATCATAAAGTCAGCTCATTACCCAATGGTACTGGGTATGCCCTGGTTACGGAAGCACAACCCATATATCAACTGGGCAGCAGCATCCTTGTTTCTTGGTTCTGAGCATTGCATGTCTCACTGTCTATTCCTGGATTCCTCCTCGACATCTTCCGAAGGCACGCCAACAGACCAGCAAGGCCCATTCATGGTTTCAAATATCATACAGGTTCCTAAGGCCTATCAGGAATACAATGACATGTTTTCAATTGCTATAGTCCAGGCCCTACCCCCTCACAGACCTGAAGACTGCGCTATTGATACAGAACCTTATGCAGTGATTCCCTTTGGAAGGATGTTCATTTTATCCGAACCAGAAAAAAGGGCCCTCCGAGAATACTTGTATACCAACTTTGAAAATGGCACCATAAGACCATCCAAATCTCCAGCTGGAGCTTCGTTGTTTTTTGTTCCCAAGAAAGACACTAAAGATCTTAGGCCTTGTCTCGATTATTGTGGATTAAATCAATGCACCCTCAAAGACCGCTACCCATTGCCCTTAATCTCAGATATCCTGGAAGCGGTGGGAGGAGCTGTAGTATTCACGAAATTGGATCTCAGGGGTGCCAACATCTGATCCGTATCAGGGAAGGAGACGAATGGAAAACAGCCTTTAGAACACACTTTGGTCACTTTGAATACCTGGTCATGACCTTCGGACTCGCTAATGCCCCAGCGGTCTTCCAACGTTTCATGGATCGGGTGTTTTCTGACATGCTGTTCCCCTTCGTCATAGTTTACCTGGACGATATCTTGATTTACTCCAAGGACCATCTAAAGCATGAAGAACATGTTAAGGCAGTCTTACAACGGCTATGTGAACACAAACTCCTAGCTAAACCCGAGAAATGCCCTTTTCATGTCTCTACTGTTCACTATCTAGGATTCGTCTTTAGTCCAGAAGGAATTGGAATGTACCACTCAAAGGTAAAAGCCATACTATCATGGCATGTTCCCACTACCGTGAAACAGATTCAATCCTTCCTGGTGCTTGCCAACTTTTACCGGAAATTCATTCCGTCCTTTTCTGAGATTGTTCAACAGATCATTGCATTGTTGAAGAAAGATACTCCCTTTCTCTGGACATCAGCTCAAGATAAGGCATTCCAACGATTAAAAGCAGACTTTACTCAAGCCCCCATCCCAGCTCAACCTGATATTAATCAACCATTTCGAGTGGAGACGGATGCCTCTAACTGTGCCATAGGAGCAGTGCTAAAACAGGAATTTGAGGACAAATCAGAACATTCCATTGCTTACCTTTCACGAACCTGACTCCCAGCGAGACTCATTATTCCGACTTGGAAAAGGAGCTATTAGCCATCCGTCAAGCCTTCACAGAATGTCGTTATCTACTTCTGGGAGCTAAACATCCTGTTCAGGTCCGTACGGACCATCGAAATCTTCAAGTTCTACAATCTTTGGAATGTAGGAATAGTCGTCAAGCCCATTGGTCCTTCTTCTTTGCCCAGTACCAGTTCCACATCCATCATGTCCCCGGATCACAGAACATAATTGCTGACGCCTTATCCCGACGTCCCGACTACGAAACTCTTGAAGATCGGTCCTTCCCAAAGATTTTTCCCCACAAAATTTTTGTAGCCCAAGCATCAGTCTCCTGGAAGACATTCGGATGCAAACCCAGTCCTCTGAGATCTGGAAGGAATAAACGGGGTCAACTTAAAATACCTGGTTGAGTGGAAAGGATATCCTCCTAGTGAAAGAACCTGGGAACCATTTTCAAATCTGAATACCCCTCGATTGCTCAGAAGATATCATCTCATACACCCGGGCAAACCTGGTGGGAGAGGTTTTCGGAGGAGGCATGCTGTCATGATCCATAGAACGCGTCTCTTTTGGACTTCCTGGTCTCTGTCACAATGGCGCTTGCACTCCTTGGTACTTCCAACATGGCCGTCTAACGTGGTACGCTCTCCACCAGCCTCCACGTCAGACGTAGCTCATTCTACAAAGAGACCACGCCCCTGCGGTCCAGCGCGTCTCTACGCTACCGCTTGCAGTGGCTAAACGTGTGCTCCGTAGTTCGCTGTAACTAATCTCTTGTTTCCTGGTTCCCGGACCCTCGATTTCCCCCTCTTCCCTTCCTCCCTCCTTACTCTGCCTTGATTTCCTGGATCCGTGTACCGCCTCTGAGTACACCTCCCTCGTTTCCTGGACTTCCCGGAGACTCCAAGTACCCCTGGACGCTGAATGCTGAATGCACGCTGGAACCAGAAGAGGCTTGCACGGGCTTGTGCAAAACCCGATCCATACGCAAGAAGGCTCCTTCCAAGAATTCCTGCAAGGATCGAACTAAGGTGAGAAAGGGGGAAATCCTTGACATAAGTGGCAATACCAAGGTAAAATGCCTAATCTGATTTTTGTGTTCCTCTTGCTTGGAATATCAAAGTAGAACTCCAGAACTAGAGTCAATTTCATTGACATATATTCTGAAGACAGGTTTTATTGGCACAGACATGCTTATCTCCTTTAGGTACCATTCATCATATGAGCTACAAATTTCAAGCTGTACATGCAGGGATTATTCCAGTGACTAGTCTGCCCTAAAATAATCATCATTCTTTTGCTATACTTAAGTCATGGATTTATTTTTACATTGTGTACTATTAGTGCATGGTGTAGAGCTTTACGATAGAGGCTTATAGCTGTAACATTCCGTAGCCTTAGCAATATGATAGAGGCTTGAGTTTGTGAACATGGGCTATGCCCTATGTGCCTTGTTCTAATTCATCTAAATCATCAGCGCACTACGCAGGAGTCACAGTAAATGTTTCAAAATGTTGTTTTTTCCCATTCTAGTGATACTATATTTGAGTGCCCCTAGAGCTGACTACCATACACTGCTGCATAGATTGCTTCCATTCTATGCACTTTGCTGGCTTGAGAAAGTGTACAATCACCATAATGCTTGGAGAAGTTAGCCACAGCCATACTTCTTCTTGTTAAAGTTAATGCGCTTTTAGTAATTTGTTCTGCCCATTTTAGTGATTTTTACAAGCGTATCCCCAGATAGTCATAACTATGGACCACTCCAATAACAATATTGTTAATTATATTGGAAGTTTGGTAACATCTGGGAAGCTTGTTTATGGTCTTAATGGTCTTTATGGACAGCCTATTTTTCTAGTAGATGTCAGAAAACATGATTAGCCTGTGAGTGCAGCCAGACCTTTATAACCAACACTGTTATGTTCATCTGCCAAGCAATAAATAAAGTTTAAAAAAGAAAAAAGAAAACGTGATTGGCTGACACTGAAATCCAGTAGGCATACTAGAGATTAAATTGGCATCATTAGGAAATAGGAGTCCCCACTTTTTCCCCCCAAAGTGGGGGCATCTTTGTTGCTGTCATTGTGCAATGTTGTTTATATATAAAGAACACAACAGGGCGAGCATTCACCGCTGTCTAACACCTCTTATGACGGTGAGTGGTTTAGTACACTGGACTGATAGGCCCTGGCGGACAATGGTAAAACTGTTGGACTACAAAGAATGTATGGCATCAGTCAACAAGCGTGGGACAGCTACATCATCTAATATGGTCAATTATTGGTCTCTTGAGACAGAATTTAAAGGTGTTTGGACATCAATAAACGCCACAAACAAAGGGACCCTCTGCAATGATACATATTTTTGAAGGAGCATTATTAATCATAGTACTTGATCTACGGTAGATATAGGGCCTCATTACGACCCTGGCAGAATGGGTTAACGGGTGCTGCTAATGGATGCGGACCCGTTAAACCAATTCTGCCTGATTACGAGGTCCCCTCGCGGAACCCAGTAAGGACGCCTGGTAAAACCAGGCGTTGTTACCGGGTCCCGCGAGGGGACCAGAGAGCTAAAAATGGGCCGGTCGTAATCGGCCCGTTGTAAGCTCCCTGCACCCATTCCCATTGAACCCTATGGGGCCTCGAATGGGAATGGGTAAGGTCTGGGGGAGAAATTACCGGGCCCTCCAAACTCGGAATGGCCCGGTAATTCCCCATTCAGGGAACCCGGACCCGGTTTTGGTGGCAGCCATGCCACCAATAGCAGCATGGCTACCGCCAAAGCCGTAATGAGGCCCCTAGACTTTCTGGAGTCAGTTTGCACTGGAGACAGAATGGTCTTAGTCTCAGACCATTCTTCCAACCTCCCCAATAGCACTTTAACATATAATTTTGAGAGGGAATCGAAGAACGATGTGGGCTGGTAATTTGATGGTTCATCTGTGCTGCTCTTTTGGTCGATAGGGACAATAATTGACCATTGCCAGCTGTGGGGTACCATTTTATCAATGTTTAGCTCATTGGAAAACTTAGTTAAGTAAGATGCCCACATTTCTGCATTATCTTTAAATAAATCAATAGGCATGGATTCCAGCCCAGACATTTTATGAAATGAAGGCAAATTAAGCGCCACTTGTACTTCTTTTAGACTAAATGTCATATAAGCGGAGGGTAGTGCCCGTATTTCAGTATATCTATGGGTGGTCGATGACATGCTGTTATCAGGCCCCTCAATATTTACCAATTTTCCAGCATTAGCAGAATAGAGCGATGAAACCACTTTGTTTCTGTACTCCTAGACCCTGTTTTTTTTGGTGGGTTACCTAAAGATACTATTCCCCAAAATGTGTTCTGATTATTATTTAGGACTGAGCCTTATGATCTTCCCATTGCTTAATGAGAAAGTCCTCTATCTTCCTTGCTACAAAGCCTTTATAGCTCCTTTGCTTTAGTGCTAGCTAGGATTGGTCATTAGCCTTATTTGACTTTATGTCAGAGAATAATGCTTTCTTAGTCTGTCTGAAATGTTTATCAAACCATGTTAATAAAGGTGTTTCCCCAGTCTTAATGGAGTATGTTTTCATCTAAGGTTTGATAGTAGAGATATTTTGTTGTGGAAAGATAAATATGTAAGTGATTCTACTCATTTTAGAAATGCATTCTCCAATGTCAGTATAACATCTGGAAAAAGATTCAGCCACCAGGGAGCACACTGTGGCTCTGCAACAACTCTACTTGGTGTTGTGTATAACATGACTCGAGATGTGACATTATAGGTTGTAAATATGGAGTATGGGGCATGCCCCATCATCTCAGTTACTTTCATTTGCTCATTTAGTAAGCTTCTTTTGCAATGCCACTCCTTATGCATTAAAACTATGTCAAGCCTAAATCCCTGAAGGCCTCAAGCTATAAGCCCTTTTATGATTGTGGCAGGCAAATGCCTGTGCCTAACCACCATAAAATGTGCCTCTGATTCCTTGGGACAAAATCACAACACAGAGGAATACAGCTTCTGCAAGTCTATCCACCTCAAGGCCCTGCGGGAGCGTGCCGCTAAACCTCTCATCAAGCTCCATGAGGGCAGAAAATTGACCGTTTCAACGTCCCTGGATTTGGGAATCTTATTCGAAGATGCCCCGAGTCACTGAGAAGGGACCAGAAGGGTCCCTCCCATGTTATCAAGAATGCAGAAAGAAGAGGAAACACCATGTGGGGTATCGCTCTCAAATGTACTCTTCAAAGCAGAGCTCTTCACACTCTCCCTCTAGTAACAGACACCGTCATTCTAATTTCAGAGATAATACCTTGGAAGAATCAAGACCTGCCAAGGAATAGGTATGGTTAACCACCTGGTCCTCCACTCAGGAGCAGTGGGAAGAGTTCAGATGCAAGATGCTTGAAATCTTCACAAAGGCTTCAACATCAGTGTCTTCTATTTATACGCTGCTGGTGGAGCCATGGCTCACAGTGAGTTTGGAGGGGGAGAGGCGCCTCTTCAGCCAGCAACAACTGTACTTCTGCTTGCTTGGTTTAGGCCCTGGTTGTGCAGACTGCTCTCTTCTACTAGCACTTCTCAGCAAGCCGTCACACCTTAAGGCCTGACTCACTGTTCTTTTGCTCCAGCACTGCTCGATGCTGATACTTCACTGGACTTAACAGAAGCTTCCAGGACCCGTTTTTTATCAGAAGTTGGTTAACTCTGGTGACCCTGCCCCTTAGGGCTTGGAAAACATGGACTCTGGGGAGGTGGAGGACTTGCCAAAGATGTTTTTCAGGCAGGATAATATTCGCACCACCTTGGCCTCTGAGCTGTGTGATGGTAGCAGTTAGCACACTGTGCCTGAGTTTGATTTGATGCAGGTCTATTCACATGCAAAGCCACATTTTTTCTTACAAAGGACACTAATCAAAGCCATGTTTGCCCCATCAAATATCACCAATAAAAACATTGCCACTGGATCATTGTTTTTCCCCTGACTCCTAAAATCCTTCCCAGCATATTCTAGGACTGGTGTCATTTACTAATCTACCTGCAGTCGTAGAATATTTGGGCAAAGTGCTTGATAGTAGTCCGGTTGCAGATTCAAACAAACATTTCCTCCTGATGACATATTTATTACTGGCGGTGTTATCCCTGCATACCCTCACAGACATTCTTCTGAGTTCCTTTTAGAGGGACGCTTTTCCAGTTTAACCCAGTTGGCACTGACCTTTTCAAGGTGGCATGTTTGGAAACTGCTTTGGCTCTGGTAATGGGCATGGATCATGCTACAAAGCATTGCCCTGCACCCAAAGATCTGGGTTTACTTTTTTACATAATCCTCGAAATCCTGTTAGTTCATGCCACCACTGTAGAGTTTAAGGAATCGCTCTCTGCGTCCGTACTCCCTAACAAGAATCACACACAACTCAATGCCCTGGGTCACAAGGATTTCATGTATTTCCTTATGTTTCAGGCTGTGAATGTGACCGGTGCAAAATATTCTCACACTTTGTAGAGTGTTATCTCAGAGGCAGCTGAGAATTAACCCATGCCTGAGATGAAGAAGGGTTTTTCCTCTTTGGTACCGAAAGGCACAGGCATGGTGCTCCAGTTCGTACAATGAGGCCTGGACATCGCCTATTTGTGTGGCTTGCTCAATGGGCCAAGTAACAGTGCTTCAGAAACTATTCTGTTTTAGAACATTGGGGCGTGCCCTGGGTAGCCAAACCAAGCTTGTGGATATGCAGTTTGGCAGTGATATCCTATTTGACTCAAAGTTCAGTGAGTCCTTGGAGAAGTTTAATGCTTCCAAGGGCATGGCCAAATAATTTGGTTTAGATGTTCAGAAGCTTTATGCTACTTCCTCCAGAGGGTGGTCATTTTAGTCCTCATCCTCATTTCCTGAAAGGGTTAAGGATCCAAAGCCCACTGGTAAGCAAATTTAGCAGCATTGACCATGCCAGGGTAGGGACAGAAGTGATATAAGAGACACTGCTTCTGCCTCCACTTGACCCTCCTCTGCCCTTGTATAAAACCACGTTAATTTGAAAATGTTTCGCATTTTTTTCTGTTGTGCAGAGGTTATCTCTATAGGTAAGAGAGTGGCAGTGCACCACTGCCTATGCTTGTCCTAACAGGTCGTGTCACAGGGTTGGTGCCTCTATTTCCCCCATTTCACCCTTCTCCCCATCATTTTCCTCTGAAAATTATGTTGTGTTGAAGGTAATTCATTGACTCCTGGTGAAGCTCATAAGAGAACATGTTCCTGCTCCATTGAGAGGAAGGTGTTGGTACTCCCTTCATTTTGTGATACCGAAAAAGTACAGGAGCCTGCATCCCATCAATCATCTACAGCTGCTGAATTTGTACTTTCACAAGGATAAATTCAGTTTGGTCTCATTGGACCGGATCGTCCAAGTGTTGACATGTGTGGACTGGCTTCTATCACTGGACTGGTATCAGGTTATATTGAATGACACAGTGAAAAAAGTCATCAGGTTGGCGACTTTATAAAAAAAATGCATTAATGATGCACCCTCCAGGCTATCAAACACTTTCCCCAAATATTCTAGGACTGGAGGTAATAACATATAATTATACCCCTCCTAGAATATTTGGGTAAAGAATGTTGATAGCCAGGAAAAAGTCACCAGAACCCGACGAGTACTTTTTCATGGCAACATTATTACATGGAACCCATTGGACTTACAGGCAGCCTTGTTCCATTTCCTGATTGTCCCAAAGCACAAACATACCTGAGGTTATTGTTTGGCAACACTAATTACCAGTTTGCTCCTCCAGCAGTTTGAACATTCTTTGACCCCAAGAGTTGTCACCAAGATGTTAGCTGTGTTGGCTGCACATCTACATCGACGGTGGGTACTTTCAGTCTCGCTCTTTAGAGCTGTTTGGTGTCAGCCCACCTGTGCCAAACATGTCCTTTGATGCACAGCTTGGGCGTCATACTAAAGTGCAAAAAGTCCCAGGGACCTCCCTGCTAGTCACTCAAGTTCACCAGTTCGGTTCTGGGCATGCACTCAGGCAGGGCCTTTCCACACAAGGATTCTTTATGACACACAACATTCATATGGTGCAGGTCATCATGTCCCAGAGTCAAGTGCAGACTCTGCCTTTCTACTCCTTCTGGGTTTCATGGCCTCCTGTATTTTTGTCATGCCAGAAGTTCAGTTGTGCATGAGCGTGCTCCAGTGGCTGCTTCGATGTCAGTGATCTCGATTTTAGGACAATGTGGCAGGCTTTTCACAAGTCTCAAGCAAAGAGTCACATGAAGACTCCTAGTGGGCCTGCAGAGACCACTTGCTGGGGGAGAGCCTTTATGGCACCCTTGGCTTCAAGTAACGCTAGTCCCAAGTGCCTCCTTGAATGTTTGGGGTGCTCAACAGATGGATCTTCCAGTAAACAGACTGATCTCCCCTGAGGCAAAATGAACACATAAAACTCACATAACTACAGGCCACCAGGCTATCCCTCGTTGCTTTCCTTTTGTGGGGCAAGTGTGTCCATATACTGATGCACAACACGATGGCCATGCATGAATTCAACAAGAGAGTTGGTATGGAGTTGCTGCCTCTGTGCAGGGAAGCAATACGAGCATGGTCATGGCTTCTTAAGAACAATGTATTCCTGTCAGAAGACAATCTGGCCATGATGGAGAGCATTGTTGTAGACGAGTTAAGCAGGCATTTTTCAGTCTCCCATGAGTTGACACTGTGTCAGAAAGTTAGGGATGAGATGTTTGCCTCTCGGAGGTCCTCTTACGTGTGCCTCTTAGCCTGGAGTTTGACCCCGATGTGCAAGTTCCCCTACTAAAGGCAGCGTTGACCACTCACAATATAGTGAACCTAGTGGCAGCTATTGAATGCTCTTGGAAAATGTGTAATCTGCCTGTATTTGCTGCTTTTGTAGATTTTTCAGCAGAATTCGATACTATAATATGTGAAAGATTATGGTCCATACTCAAAGCTTGGGGAATACCAGCTGGTTCATTAAGCATGATTCAACTATTATACATTGAAACAACTGTGAGAATATGCCTTGATAATGAAGGAAGGTTGTCTGACTCTATTAAAACCCTGCAACAAGTCAAGCAAGAATGTATGCTTGCAGCTACTCTTTTTAACTTGTACCTGGCCGATCTTATGGTGGATTTACAGGCTATAATCTCAGATGATATACAAATAGGTAACTTGAGATTGGACTGGCTGGGTTACGCAGATGACCTTTTACTCTTAGACTACACTCCTAATGGTTTACAAACTAAACTGAAAGCCCTTGAACATTTTGCAAGCGTGAATGGCCAAAGTATCAATATTGGTAAAACCAAAATTATACCATTTATTGGGAAAGTCAAATGCCCTCGTTCCATTAACTATAAATGGATGATATGGATCCACAAATTGAAGTAGTGAGTAAGTACCTAAGTGTGATTATTGATGACAAACTTTGCTGGAAACGACATTGGAAGGACATAAAATTGAACTGTATGAAGATTGTTATGTCAATAAGTCACTTTTTTGGCCAACCAGTTGGTTTTTCAGTCAGTACTGTTTTGTTACTATATTCATCTAAGGTGTTATCATGCTTACTCTATGCAGCAGAAATATGGGGTGTAAGATATGTAAATGAAATTAACCAATTTGAAACAAAACTGTTAAAAATTTGCCTAAATCCTTATCCAGAGAATATCTATTATTAGAATGTGATTTTATGGGCGCTACTGACATTTTAGAGTACAAAACAGCAATGTTGTATGTGAAATGATGCACTTTAATGAACAATACTTTTGTTGTGGAACTAATGCGTGATATTGTTACAAAAATGATTCTGCTGGATTCTAGTATTATAGCAGTGATGAAGAGGGTATCTTAAATGGGCTAAAGATAATGCAGCGATATGGTTGCAAAACACCCATGCCAAGAACAAACGTTTACTGAAAACTGATATATTAAATCTTGCCAAAGAACGGAACATGATTAATCTTGCGACCAAAACAAATAGTGGGCTGTTTTTGGAGTTCTGGTCCATTGATTCGATAAAGCCTAAGTATCAAGCAGCCTACCATGATTGTAATACTGTAAGACACTGGGCCTCATTACGGGTCGGGCGGTCCGGAATTAACAGTGGCGGTAAACCCGCCGCCACTGTTAATTCCAAACCGCCCGATCCCGACCCCTGCAAGTGGAAGGTGATCTGACCTGGCGGGTTGAACACCTCCCGCCTACAGGCGGACGTGGAAACACCGGCACCATCACGAGATAGTGCTGGTGTTTCCACTTCCCCATTCCCATTGAGTCCTATGGGACTCAATGGGAATGGGGATTAACACCATTCAGCCTCTGTGACTCCCGGGACACCGGGGGCTGTAATGCCCTGGTAATTCCGGGAGTCACGGAGACGGAATGGTAATACGAGTCCGGGGGTAACCAGGCGGTTTTACCGCCACGATTACCGCCGGACTCGTAATGAGGCCCATCATCTCTTATTCAAATTTAATATGTGAGACACACTGGAGGTCTTAGGGGCCAAACTGTGAATTGATAGGAAGCGGAGACATTGCAGACTAGGTGGGATGACAACCACAGAGTCAGCTGAGCATATTATATGTCACTGTGAGAGCCTCAACCTTCTAAGGCGCACATATTTGAAGGCGTATGATAATACACATGAGGATGTGAATATGTATGATACATGGCAAGCTTGCATAGAAATAATCAGAATCTTATGTTCCATATGATGACATTTTATGAACTTGTTTTATCTACTTTAACGGAGTTGTCTGTTGGCACCCTGTTTTAACTAGTTTTATATGTAATCAATTTTATTTGTGGTATCTCTGGTATTTTATGATGAAATGGAGTTTGTATATATATGTTTTTATATATAAAGCCATGTGTGGCTGTGGACATATTAAATAAATAAATAAACTAAAGGCAGTGTTCTGCCTGCAGTGCTCTAAGGGACGCATTGATTGTTGAGTGGAACTTTGACCTCCTCCATCCATTGGGCCTCATTACGACCCAGGCGGTAAGTTACCGCCTGGGGCGTGACTTTACCACCATGGCGTAAACTACGTTTACGCCATGGTGGTTGGCGGACTTACCGCCCCATTCCGACCTTGGCGGGGCGGTAAGTCCCCAATCCCCATTTACCCTTCCCCATTCCCATTTTTGCCCCATAGGGCATAATGGGAGTGGGGAAGGCGTTAATTACGCCACCGTAAATTACGGTGGCGTAATTAACTCCATGGTCCCTTAGCGCCATGGATTTTAACACCTGCTAAAAGCAGGTGTTAAAAGCGCCATGGCGCTAAGGGACCTCGTACTCAGGCGGTAAGGGTCGGCGCTGTTAACGCTGCCGTAAACCCCTTACCGCCTGGGTCGTAATGAGGCCCATTGTCTATGATTCCTGTTATAACGCAGCTTCTGAGGCCACTGGAAAAGTTTAGGTCACTCACGATTTTGAACAACTGGGGTTAAACCCAATACTTTTTGAAATGTCCATCTGTCTGTCCTTGTGCCTCCCTGCAAGAGTAGATCTACTCTCCCAATTGGGTGGCAGGGTCCACCACCAGAGCCTGAGGAGTCCTAGCACGCATGCTTGGCTGCTGAGAAGCTGGGGTGATGTCCTGGATGCACTGCTTTCTCCCAAGAGACGTGCCACCAGTCCCAACTAAGCCTGGTGGTGGCTTGAGATCACAAGACTGCTATTAATCAGACCAGATTAAGATGGATAATCCTCTGCATTTCAGAGTGGCGTAATTAACTCCATGGTCCCTTAGCGCCATGGATTTTAACACCTGCTAAAAGCAGGTGTTAAAAGCGCCATGGCGCTAAGGGACCTCGTACTCAGGCGGTAAGGGTCGGCGCTGTTAACGCTGCCGTTAACCCCTTACCGCCTGGGTCGTAATGAGGCCCATTGTCTATGATTCCTGTTATAACGCAGCTTCTGAGGCCACTGGAAAAGTTTAGGTCACTCACGATTTTGAACAACTGGGGTTAAACCCAATACTTTTTGAAATGTCCATCTGTCTGTCCTTGTGCCTCCCTGCAAGAGTAGATCTACTCTCCCAATTGGGTGGCAGGGTCCACCACCAGAGCCTGAGGAGTCCTAGCACGCATGCTTGGCTGCTGAGAAGCTGGGTTGATGTCCTGGATGCACTGCTTTCTCCCAAGAGACGTGCCACCAGTCCCAACTAAGCCTGGTGGTGGCTTGAGATCACAAGACTGCTATTAATCAGACCAGATTAAGATGGATAATCCTCTGCATTTCAGAGTGGTATAATCTGACCAAGAAAGAAGTGCCTGAAGATCTCATGTACCATCCTACCCAGATGCCTGGTGGCTACCGCTGCCTTGCAGCGGGCTGACTCTTCTGTGCATGTCTAGAAGGCAGCTACATAGGCTTCCATGCACACCTTCACCAATTATTACTGCCTGAATCCTTTGACAGGTCGGGAGGCACGCTTTGGTGATGTGGTGCTCCAGAGTTTCCTGGTGTAGGTGTTGTTTCCACACTCTCGAATCTATGAGAATATCAAATCACTTACCTTTAGTAATGTTTGTTACAATGGATTAATCCTTCATTCTACGCACTCATTATCCTCTCAAGTTAGTACTCAGTATGGGAAGCTTGTGCACCTCTTGTAGAAAGGCAGTCCCACCCATGGTGCCACATCCGGAGTGAGGGACACTGCTGCACCAATTATTGCGTACAGAGAGCAGCACTGAACCCAGCTGGTGGCTGACATAAATTCTAAAGCCAGACTGATGTTGGAAAATGTATTTCTAAGATTAAGAATAAATGAAAGGACAGATCCCTCAGAAACAACATTAACAAACGTAATTCATTTGTTCTTTAATGGCTTCCTGCAGCATCATTCATGTCATTATTTCTACAAGTGAACATAGAGGGCTGCTTGAGCTTTGGGATTAATGTGCCAGAGTCGTTTATCAGGTTTTCGTTGACCCAGCCAGGTCTGGGTTGGCAAAAACAATGATGGATAAATGCTCAATAGGCATTTCCTTCACACAAATTCACAACCTTCACTTACAGAAATAGGTTAGGAGGTGTGACTATTCTGATGATGTAATCTTTCCTGGAGCTAGCCTCTCCTCATGTGGCCAGGGGACGGCAGCTGCTATCTGATCTTGACCCTGGGGTGGCTATTTGAGGGAGGATCACATGAGGGGATGTGGCCCTCAGGGGGAGGGTGTGGCATCATCAGATGAGACATGGGATCCCCCTTTCTCTTTTAGGAATAGCCCTTCCATTCATCATTCCTTGATGGCATAGTGTGACCATCCCTTTCAACAACCCTTAAAGCCTGTAACAAACAGAATCATAAAGACTGAGATGAGGAGCCTGGTAATGCTGAATACTCAGCAGAACCAGAAGGAGCAGTCTAATGCTTGGAGGAAGCTGATTGGCTCCAAGCAACTTCCTTCCTTGAAGCAGGATTTTAAAGATGGAACTGCTGAAAGTAACTGGGAGATTCAACCAGATAGACACTGCCGGGAATACCAAGCTGTCAGGTTAACAGGCAACACGGGAGACAGTGAGAGAGGAAGGACTGGAGGAGCTAGTTCTCCATGCTGGGATCAGAGCAGGAAGAGATGAGAACCCTTCCTGGTGACTGGTGACTGGTAGCCTGAACACAGAGAAGGGCTCAGAAGCAAAGCAGGAGCCACAAAGTATGTGGAAGATACCAGATGAGGCTGGTAAGCTTGTGAAGTGGAGGCGGGACGCTGGGGCTCTTCTGTATGTTTGCCTCGAGAGGTCCGGAGAATGCCAAAGCAAGTCGTTGAGCCCCAAGAAGGGAAGCTGTGTCACCGAGGCCCTTCAGCAGCTCCATCAACTACTGATAAGTGCCAGTTCCATGAGTTGGTGAACCCCGAGCATGGGACATTTGATAAAGAAGGTGATTGAAAGTGAGTTTGAGACCCTACTTTGATAAAAGTGATAAAAGTGATACAGAATATTGGAACTGTGTGAATACAAGAAATACAAGGATTAAGACAGAACCTGGTGGCAGGGGAGCATACCAGGTGTCTACACATTTGACAAATGAAGAAAAGGAAAGTGGATTTGAGACACAGGACCTCATCACAAGTTGGGCGGTATCCTGGTGGTAAATCCACTGGAAATACCACTCAACACAATTACTGTTACAGCGACTTGGTCAGGCCGTATCACCGCTGGATTACAAGTGGTGGTGGCAGTGTAAGTCCCCATTTTTTGGAGTCCATAGGACTCAATGGGCCATTTTCAGCACAATTACAGCAGTGAACATTATCAATTTGCAACTTGTGTTGGATTATACCTTTTTGTTGAACGTGAACATTTGTGCACTTTTCAAGCCAAAGATAATACCCATAACACCTTAGAGTTACTTTTAGAATGAGAGGGAAAGGATAGGATTTCGGACACAGGACATTTCTGCTTTGGAAATCTTGACACAGGACACACCCTTAGTTTTGGTTGGGGTAGGGAAATACCTCCTAGGTCAGGGACAGTGGGGCATTTTGTAACTCCCTTTTTATCAATTAATAAAAGTATTTATCCATTGCTTAGAGTCCTCTGAGACCGTGTCTCATTACTGGTTCCTCACAGACGCTTTGACCACTCTCAGCTGAGAACTAAAAAGGTATTTTTGGAAACACGTAGGCACATTTAGATATGCAATTTTTCTCAAGTAGCGTCATCATTCCTCACACAGTGTATCGCTCTTGTGCTACGACCCAATTATTTTGAGACAGAAAGCCTACAAAAATGCCCTTATTGAAATATTACCTACGTTATGATATTAATGACACTCTTAATACCCCAAGGTTTCTAAGCGTGAACCTGGGGATCAAACCTGTGTTGTTTTGTGTCGTCTTGCTTCTAAGGCGAGCACGTTGCCACTGAGCTATCCTCCCAAGACCAATTGTTGCCAACTAATTGACTGTTTATGAAAATAAACTGATAAAATACAGAAGATTTGCTGATAATAATATGGTAATTGTTGTTAAGGTGTTCAATATTAGTTGTGCATTCCCCTCATTCACGTATGTCTTTATTACATCTCAAAAAAATTCTATTTAGGCACCAGAAGAGATTAAAAGAAAAAGAGTGCAAGGCCGCTGCAGCAATGCAATCTGAACAAGCACCAAGACCAAGGGTTAGTGTGATTTTTATTTCAGCAATTGATTATTTTGTCAAAGATCATTATATGTTTTCTTGGAACAGCTCTTTGGTCCCTGCCCAGCACGCCCATGGAAAGGGTCTAAGATAATGGCCCTATTCAATAATAGGACAGTGAGTTGAAGCAATATTACAAAAAGAGTATAAGATCTGAACTCAGTGACAGAAAGTGGAGTCCACGCGCCTTTAGCTATCCTTAATGAGGCAAGAATGGAAACTCACCTACCCTTAACATGTCCACTGTACGTTAGCAGACATGCATTATACACAATTTAATGTAATAGCAAACATGGAGTAATGACATCTAGTCATCAATTCGAACCACGTTATTATGTGGGTAACCATACAATGTGTAAACCTCTACTTAACTGTAACACATTACACTTCTCGCCTCCCACATTCACCTCCCACATCTGCCTGAAAGCCAATGACACTTACATTTCTTCCAATAACTTTCATGTATCTCAATGGAAGGGGAACACCCATTCGGAACTGCAGGAAAAGCGATGTGTAAAAATGGTGCATGTGGGGTAACACGTAAGCACAGGGTAAGCAATGTGTGAATTGTCTTTTTTTTATTTGCATTATTAGTGTAATACAAAAACGTTTAGCAAAAAGAATACTAAGAAAAATCATCTTCAGCAGTTCATACTTGTCATTAAAAGAAACCTATATGGCCAATGTTCTTATCGTCTAGTCCTTAGTTTGGAGACCAGGCCTCAGATTTAAAGTCCTAGGCAGTCTTTTATGAATTTTACTGCAGCGATAGTCAGCGAGATCTTTTCTCCTCTATAGACCACCAGTCCTCACATGAGAGAGAGGGAGAGCTTTCCAAAAATGTTGCAAAATAGTGTTCTTTTCTCATTTCGTGCAGGGCAACGGGTGAAAAGATGTAAGAGATTTTCCAAAACTCCAGTGCCCTTGCAAAATATGCAGAATGGTGTTTCTGATCAAACCCGTTCTTGTTACAGTGATCTCCATTGTGGGGATGAGGTTAAATCTGATCCTCATTAACTGGCTCCTATAGTGAGGGCTTGGAAATGTCTTTATGTAGGCCGGGATATCTCCAAGTGCTCTTACCTCTTTTTCGAGATGTTTAAACAGTTTGTATTGTTTTGCCTCCTCACAGGTCTTGATCCAATCGTCTTCCTACAATATGTTCATGCTTTTCCATGGGTTTGTTAGTAGCTCTTCACAAGAAGTACCCAGTTCGTCCAGCAAGGATCTACATGACCCGCCCCACAAGGTCCCCAGCACACTTGTCCTAGAGTGTATTTATGCTTTTTATGATTTTAAACACAGTTGGTGGGGAGCCTTTTGAGTACTTTCCAAAAAAAGGTCAGTGCTTTCCACTCAACCACAGCCTTCAAAGAGACTAGACCCAGCTCCCTCCTGATGATTTGGATTGGGGTAGATTTAGGCAAACCAAGCACTCTTCCAAAAAAAGGCCTTCCAGTATTCATTATTGTGTTTTCGGAATGGCTATCAATGCTTCTGCCTCGTAGGACATCGTGGGCACTGTTTTAGCTTTGTAAAAGACAATTAGCGGTTGCAGCGAAAACTGCAGAATCTGTCCTTCAAGATTAGTGCTTGGTTATAAAGCAGTCATTTTCTGTCTCATTGCCTGGGTATTTTTTATTCCTGCTGAGTTTTTAGAAATTTGAACACCCAAGTATTTAAAGGAATCAACTACATCAACTTTCTTTGACCTCAGGCACCAGATGAATCTCTCGTTTCGGTTCCCTCTACTTCTTTGTAGGGTTATAATCTTTGTTTTCCCGGTGTTGATCTTCAAGTGATTTAGAGCGGTGTATTCTTCCAATTGTGTTAATTGTCTGTACAAGCCTACAGGGGTGGTGTCTAATAGGAATAAATCATCTGCATAAAGAAGGCAACTAACTTTTACACCCCAAATTTTTGCAGGGAAACATTTGACTTCCCCAATAAAGGGTGGGAGGTCCGAAATGTAAAAGTTGAAAAGGGCAGTTGCTAGCAGGCATCCTTGCTTCACGCCTCAACCTATCGGTATCTGTTCACTCAGTAGGCCAGATGTATTAAGCCATACTCTGCAAGATGTGTCTGTGTGCAGAGCCTTTATTTGAGCCACTAGGTCGGGAGGACATTTCCACAAAAGCTGTTTATCCCATCAAAAGCCTTTTGAGAAATCGACAAAGGCAAGGTCGATTTTCAAATCCATTCTTAGGGTTTTGTTCATTAGTAATGAAAGCAAAAGAATTGTCGGCGAAGTCCCCAGGCCTTTTACAAAGCCAGCCTGGTACGGGTCCTGGCGTCCTTCAATCAGTGACCACTCCCTTAATATTTGCAGTAGCAGTGTTGCGTAGAGTTTCCCCATGACGTCTAACAGAGCAATTGGGCAATAGTTGCCCGGGTCATCCCTATCACCACTCTTGAAAATCGAGACAACAATTGCCTCTTTCAACGAGGAGGGAAAACTCTTGTTGCTAGGACGTTTTTCAGGATCAAGTCCAGCACTGTTACCCATTGTTCTGGTTTTGTTTGAGGGTTTTGTTGGAGAGACGGTCTCACCCTGGTGCTCGAGAGTATTTGGCATGTTTTATCAAGTTAAACAAGTCATCCTGATCATAGCACAAGATCCAGGGAGATGAATTAAGAGCAACCTTTTCCGCTACATGTTGTTAGGAGAACAGGGTGTTAAAGAACTGGACCCAGTCACTTTCTGCAACGCCGTTAATGAGCAGCAGTGTCCAACAGGCTCCGATGAAATTGATGATGGCCCAAATTTCTGTTATGTTCTTTTGCTCTAGTGTTTTCAGGGTGCTCTGTGCATCTTTCTGCACCATTTATTTCTTATGCCCCCTGAGCCAGTTCTTGTAGTTGTTCTTTAGTTTAACCATAACTGCTGGAGCAGATATCAAGTGGGATCGTTTCAATAGGCCCAGAGCTCGTCTTAATGCTCTCTTTTTAATGGCTACCTCTTTGTCATATTTGTGGCAGCCGGCCGAGGTAGGTCTCATGATCTTTGAGCTCTGGACCAAATACGGGGCCAATAGCGGAACATAGTTACCCCAAGATGTTGAAGTCGGCCCAAATGGAGTGCTGGTCCGAATGGTAGATCCAAGCTTCTCCACGTCTTGCTTATACAGTTTCAGCCTGCAGCCCTTGTTTACTGGTTCTACAGCTGTGGATGTTGTACGTACAGTTTTGTGGTTGATAGCCTTAGTTGCAAGTACTTCAAAAGACGTAATGAGTTCGATCAAATCTTTAGACACAAAGTCAATCACAGAGGGTTTGCGATCCTCGTTTCCAAGTAGGTTGACAAAACCTCCCTTTTTCAAAGTGGCCATTTAGAAAAGGGAGATCTCGAGACTTCATTAGGAGGTTCCAATTTTAGCCTCTCTGGATCTATTGGCGACAGGCAGAAGAGGTCTTTCAAATGTTATCTGTGGATGTCCCACATAGTGAATTTAAGTCACCACATAGGATGATTGAGGATTTATCTAGGCTGTATGCATCATAGATAGCCTCTGCTATGTTATCAATCATCTTTGTTGTTCCAATATTCAATGGATTCCAGTAGATATTAATCATTGATAAGTCTTTGTTGTGTGAGGTCTACACCTTTCCCTTTTGATGACTCTGCTTAGGTGTACTCTGCTGGATGAAACCTCCATGACTGATGGCCCTGACTAGTTCAAAGGTGTTTCCTGACTTTACCAGGGATTGTGTTTTCTCGTTCAAGGGATCGGTCACCCATAGCTTTGGCAGCCGTTGACAACAGTTGTAGGACTGCCGTTGGCTACAACCTACTAATGTTTCAACTTCAGAACTAGTAGGCAGTTGGGCCCTAGCCTGAAAGCTATGATCTATCACATATATGAAAGTCAAGCTTAAAATTTCTGGGACTTCCATCCTAGTGCTTGGTTGCCTTGTGTTAGAGTTTAGCTGGTCTCGACCACCAGGGTCTCTCTGTCACCCGGATACTTCTATGCCACGATGAAGAGCTCCAAGAAAATCATCTTGCTGTGCAGCATTGCTAGCAAGGTTGTTTTATGTTTTAGACTATCATTTATCGCCTCATAAAGTTTCAAAAAAGGTGCCATTGCAATAGTCACTACTGACATCAGGCTGAATACGTCTTGGCCAGATTTCCTTGATGTACTCTTGGCCTTTATTTGTTGTTTAGAAGGTCCTCCTTCTAGGTTTTTAAACCTTGAGGACAGGTCTATGGGGATTGGGGCTTGTGTAGTCAAGGCTTCTTCCATAGAGGGGCTATTCATCCTATATACATCCGGGACAGGCACTTCATTGTGGGTTTTAGCCAACCTTGCCAAAGGTGGGATCTTCCCCGCTGGGTCAGCTCCTTAGCTGGAAATTCAGTCAAATTAACTACCTTGTTGTCCATACTAGCAGATTTGACTGAGTTAATACTAGTAGTCAGTGAGTCCATTTTTTCATTCAAGATGTTAACAACCTGTAGTAGCACGCTGTTGGTGGTTGGACAAAGGTGAGCCTCGGGAGTTAGAGTTATATTGATGAAATCGTTTGTGTCATTCTCCAGGAACCCCTTTTGTTTGTTTTGGTAGGTTGATATAACCTTTAGTGGTAGGGTCAGCATAAGGTAATTTTTGGTCAGAGGATGTACCATTTTGATTTGCACTATCTAACTAATGACAAGCACCCTAGTCAGATTTCGTTTATGTAGGTAAACCCCCCATTAGGCACGGATAGATAGGCTTTTTGTTTATTATTTAAATAAAATCACAGGTAGAAATGCCACCTCTTTGTTTGCCTCCTTCTTCTCACCTACCACAGCTTGCTTTAAATCCTCCTTTGTTTCCAGTTCAATTACTGTCTCCTTTCCTCATAGGCCCAGCAACTCAATGCAGGAATGGGCCGAGAATGGTGTAGCTTAGCATGGCAGTCTTGCCAGATACTGTACTGGCTTGTGGATCATGAGGGTCATTTTAATTAAAGGAATCAATTGCACAGAAGAGAGCACCTCCATTACCACATACGTGTAAAAGGTTCCCTCTGTGCTTTTCCCCTCATGGAAGCGTAAAACAAAGCTGAAATCGCCTTTACCTATCAGTTTTCCAGTTCTTGGAAAAGTGTAAATGCATCCCGCAATGAACGATTGTGGAAGCCTTTTACAATTGATTCATATGGTAATTGCCTAGTTTCAGCAGGTGGGAATTACAGACGGATCCCATTGGACTTCATTTGTTATCCACCAGCATGAACATACATGATGGCGGGAAACATGACAGGTTTACAGGTGGAGCCAGGAAAGCAGCTTCACATCTAAAGTACGTTGTGTTTCCAAACTGTGCCTGACAACGTAATAAAAACCCAGCAGTACTCTAAAAAGGGCACATGCTTTTTGCTCACTGTACCTTTCAGAGATGGGAAATTTCCATTTGCACATCAGTCTTTGTCCCGCCCATATGAGCAGTCCAGCACTGAAATGCTATGGCAATTCCTCTCTGAACAAGAGTACCAAAAGCAACCCCATACACGTGTTTCAGGTTGAAAGGTGTAATAACGTAGAACAACAGGTAAGTGGATGTTACGTTTATTCTTCAAACCTGTACACCGTAACCCACCATCACCTCCCAGCTCCTTCCTTTCAAAACCCAACCGCCGCCCCGAGCGTGGAACTCATAAACATTCCACTCGCCTGGAACCTTTGACAACAGCTCGCAGTGGCGCGAGCAACTACTACACATCTCCCCCTGTAAACCTCAACGAATGGAAATACATCAAATACGGACATCAATGAGGAAATGGAAATAAGGAAGAAATAAGGAAATATGCATGAAAAGACATATATAGAAGAATGCTAATTATTTACAGTTCAAGATTAATCATCTGCAAATTCTAAAACAAAATCCTTATACTTTGCTGGAATCTTCTTCATTCGGTTCGGGCGAGTATTCACCCTATTGGAGGCTTCCGCTAAAACAGAGTCCTCGCATAGTCCCTTTCCGTGTGGAACCAAAACGGGATTATCTGATACAAGGACTGAAGACTCCTCTGCAACCCTTGTTTCCACCCCAGTCGGGCCAACAGCACAATTATCAGAATCACGCTCAGAATATTCATCCACACTTTTCGCACAGGATGCTCCATCTAATGGCGCAACACCATCACCTCCCGAGACAGGCACCTCCATACTTCCATGTCCCACCCGAGTAGCCTCGCCAGGAACCGCCACAGCACAACTGGAACCCTTATCGCTCCGTAGGGGAACCACACCTTCAGACGCACACTCGGGACCATCCCCAACTGTAGCACCACCTCCTTCACAACATTGGTCCTTAGTATTCGCCAGCTTTCCTTTAACAAGGACCACCCGCCTCAAACTCCATCTGGTACCATCTTGCAGTTTAACATATCCATGACCTACTTTGGTCACTACACACAGTTTCATAAATTTGGACAGACCCTTGGCTACAAATCTTGGATTTTTCACCACCACAAGATCACCAACTTGCACACGCAGGGGTTTCCTTTTGGCAAGCTGAGATTCCCAAAAACGGGATTGTTTAATGTGCACCTTGTCAAGAACTTCCTGCATATCGATGCAACTTCGCACACCACCCCCAAGAGCAGCCACCCGGAGTTTAGAGCCTGGTTTTCTACCTCTCATCAATTCAAACGGAGACACACCGGTAAAGGATGAAGGGGTAACCTTATAAGCTTTTAGGGCCTCAGTCACAACACTGCACCACGGCAAACCATTTGCGAGGGCCAACTGAACTGCCCCTTTCACGAACCGGTTCATCCGCTCAACTAATCCATTGGCCTCTGGATTGTACAAAGCCACCCTATGGTGACGAATTCCTAGTTTGGAGAAGAATTCTTGCATGGCGACTGACACAAATTGGGGACCATTATCGGTTACTACTCCAGCAGGAACCCCCTCCCTGTCAAACACCGCCGACAAGAAGTCAATCACCTTCTCAGTGGTGATCAAGGACAAAGCCGTGGCCTCCACCCACCTAGATGTGTAGTCAACCAACACTACAAAATATCTGAAACCTCCACCCAAAGTGTCCATGGGACCCATAATGTCTATGGCCACCTTTGACCACACGTCTTTCGGCACTTCCACAGGCTGTACGGGCTGGGGCGACGTTGTCCGACTCTTATCACTGACTGAACAAGCCACACAATCCTTAACCACTTTCTCAACCTCCTCATCCATCTTGGGCCACCAATACCCCTCTCTAAGCCTTCTTTTCGTCATAGATCTACCGATGTGCCCTTCATGAGCCAACTCCACCAACTTGGCCTTAAGAGAATCAGGTGGTATTAACCTGGTACCCCGGGCAATGCCCCACGGACCCACAGACAGCTCAGACCATACTTGTCCGAACGATTTATCCAATTCATCCATGCCAGCACCGGTAGCGAGAGCAACCTTGATGTTGTTCAACACGGGATCCATTGCACACTCTCTACCCCATTCCTGCTCATTGACGGCCGGAAACACCTTGGCCACCAACACATATTCATCACTCGTCACAGCCTGTGTTGAGTCTTCCCCAGTTACATCATTGCGGGGAAAACGAGAGGGACCATCCGCAACCATATTTTTATTGCCAGGTAAATACTCCACCTTAAAATTATACTCACTCATGTCTGCCATCCAGCGCATCACCCTAGAGGATGCCTGGAACAAACCCTTAGTTGTCAACACATGCACTAGGGGTTTATGATCGGTGCGTATAGTGTATTCTACTCCCCACAAGAATGTTCTAAAATGTTTGGATGCCCAGACAGCAGCCAAGGCCTCCCTCTCTATGACAGCATATCTATGTTCTGTTTCACTAAGAACCCTAGACGCAAAAGCAATGGGGCGGTACGATCCATCAAAACACTGTTCAAGAACAGCTCCCACCCGATACTCACTAGCATCCACTGTCAAAACTGTTTTCCTAGATGGGGAAAAGGAAGCTAACGATGGAGCCTGGTCCACCTGAGCCTTCAAGCCTTCAAATTCAAGTTGGCACGACTCTGACCACTCAAAACGTACACCCTTTTTGAGCAACGCTCTCATGGCCACTGTCTTGTCGGAGTACGTGGGAATAAACCGGCTATAATATTCAGCCAATCCCAAAAACGACCGTAATTGGTCCTTAGTGGTGGGTGGAGATACTTCACATAACGCCTTCACCAATTCGGCCTTAGGATGTATCCCCTTGGCATCCAGTGTGTGTCCTAAATAAGTCACACTCTCCAACCCTATCTTACACTTACTCAATTTGACCGTCAAACCACTCTTCTCCAAAATGCCCAAAATTCGTAGAATCCTTTCATTGTGTTCCTCACGCGACCTGCCCCACACCAAGATATCGTCCTGGAAATACTCCACACCATCTACTCCACAAAACAACTTTTGCATCACCCGCTGGAAAACAGCGGAGGCAGAGGCCAAACCAAATGGCGTACAGTGAGCAAAAAGTGTGTGCTGCAAACTCTCATCTCAGAAAAGGTTATCATGCCATGTTCTTTCTGGAGAGGAGCGCCTGCTACCTTTTTTACATTAAAGGTTTAGTAATTGCATTCAGATTCCTTTGTTCTTAGGGGGGCAGAAAATGCATGGTGCTAAAATTGCATGGATGCTCATGAACAATAGAAGATCCATTCCACAGTTTTAGAAACCCTTAACATGATGTAGGTTCTGTGTCATAGTGACTCCAGTGGAAGCTATATTGTGATGCTGGAAATGCATCAGAGGGACAGGGCCTCTGCATCCTTGTCCTTTATCACTTTATCATGTGTATTCTGACTCGTTTTCTGCTCAGGAGTTCATGTGGGACTCCTGGCGGTGCAGCTCTCTCTTTTTAGTTTGGTGAACAGACCCTTGAAATACCCTTACGGCACCCATGAGTGGGAGTACAACCCTGTACGCCTAGTATATGTTTTTGGGCACGTGTGTGTGGGCCAGAGAGCAGGGTACGGGCTGGTGACAGCTCTGTACTGAATTGACAGGCGCCCTGAACATCCTCCATTTTGGGATGCCCAGGTCCTGCCATTGGAATCAGTGGATTCCTGATGGAGACAAGATGGCCCCTGTGGCCTCTTTCCTTCCATCCCCTGTTACCTTGTTTTTCCTGAAGTCCCGGGAAGCCCTGGCTCTGTCCCTTCCCCTGACTGGCTGTTGGGTGGAAGTTCTATATATGTTATGGTGGGGAAGTCCTGGCCAGACTGGCTGGAGCCTTCCCAGTGACTGTATGTTGTGGGTACACCCTTGGGGTGGGACCTGGGTGAATGGAGTGTGTGACCAATATGCACTTCTTGTTGTGGATGTCTGGTTTCTAGTATGTGACACAAAGACTGCGACAGCCCTGCCCAAAATTGGTATGAATGCAGTGTGGAGTGCTGAATGGCTGGGTACTTGTCCCAAGACACATTTCTTGTTGTGAGTGTCTGGAGGGAGGAGAATGGCCTGAATGCACTGTGCGCCTGATTGGCTTCCTGAATGCCTGCGTGCCCTTCTGAGTGATTGGTTGCCTGAGTGTGACCCAGCAGAGTGAATGAAAGACCAACTAGTATATCTGGGGGCATCTCACTGCTAGAATTCGTTCAGAAGCTGAAGGTGAAACTGATGCTTAATCTTGAAGACCTGCTGGAAGAGAAGAATTGCTGTTGCTCAACGTCGTCGATCTGAAAGCTGTCGTGTCCAAGAACTGATCCAACAGAGGACCTGGTGATGAGGCGTCTTCCTAAGCTATGAGTTACCATTGTGCACTGCTCACCTTCGCCGAAGAGCTCGGGGAGCCAACCTACGAAACACTGTCAACCAGAGACGGCGACCACTGAGGAATCCGAAGAGAAGCACCCAGACATTCGTCCACCGCGGACCGAGGTTCCGCTGGTATCTCGTCGACCAGAGCCGCCGTGCTCTATTGCCTAAGAACACTTTGATTTAAGGAGTCCCTTGTTCATCACTGCTGACCGCTTTCCTCCTGCCGGAGAAAGTGGAGGTCGCTGACAACCGAGGAGAATCCGCTGGTGGGTTTCCCGCCACCCGAAGACCTCAAGGATGCCAGAGAAGATCCAGACGCCAGCCGTAGTCACGTCCCGATCGCCGACGCCAGATGCTACCGACTCGGCACCCTTGCTGGGCCAAAGTTCTTCTTTCACTCTTTGCGGCAACAAACCATCATTGTCGAGGTGCATCGCATGCCTCATCTGTTGCCGGACGTTTTCGACTGATCATCAACGAGCACCGCAAGGACCGAAGCTGTCATGACTCGCCATTTACGCCCCTTGTGGACTCCCTGTCCATGGTGCACCGTACCGCTGGAGCCGTTCTCCTCTCAACATGGCCGGCGCATCAGCCACACTGCGCTCTAGCATTTATGCCGGAGCCCTGGCGTCCTAGAAAACGGGCACGCCCCTGCGGCTCGTTGCGTCTCAACGCTCCTTTTTGAGTTTGCAGCTAGTGTGTTCATCGTTTCCTTCCTTTTCCTCGTATCGTTGTCTGATACCTTCCATATTCCCTTTTCATTCCTGGATTATTAGCAGCGGCCTGTTGCCTTCTCCGAGGCTGTCCGCGCATCCCTTCCATGTTTCCGCGCTCGCAACTCCATCTCAGTACTTGCGAGTAGTGCTTCCTTTCCCAGATTCTGCGCTTAATCTCGGACATTGACTGCTCTTACCTTCCTGGAATCCTGAACTCTTGTCTTCCTCTGAGTCTGCTCTCATTCCACGCTGGATACAGAGGACCACCAGCCTTACCTGTACAAGTCCAGGACATCCCGGAAGACAGAGAAACCTTCAAAGAAGAAGACGACAAAGGACAGACAGGTATGACCGGGGGCAAACTCTGACAGTTTAAGACACCCAGAACTTGATACTGAGCTCCATATGGACGCTGCAATCCAGGACTTAATGAGAGGAATGCAAGAATTAACAACAGAGGTTCAAAACCTCAAAGCCAAAAATGCAGCGTTAAAACAACTCGTGCTTTCCCAGGATTCGGCATTACAGGAAAGTGCTCTGAAGGGGGCATAGTGGACAAGTATGATGGTTCCTCCAAAACACTGCGATCCTTCCTTTATTCCTGTTTGGTGCCTTTCACATTCAAACCGTACTATTTTTCCACACCCCGAGCCAAGTTGGGGTTTATAATTGCTCATCTCTCAGGCAATGCCTTAGCCTGGGCAACTCCTTTGGTCAATGTTGCAGATCCACTCCTGGACAATTATGACGGATTTGTGGAAGCCTTCAAAACCATGTTCGATCGCCCTGATCAGGTTTACAGGGATCAGGAAAGGCTCCTGGAATTCCAACAAGGGAGTCAAGACATGCTTTCTCATGTAACCCGCTTTAAGCAGTTGCTTATAGAGGCTGATTGGTCCCAGGAGGCAAGTTTTACCCTGTTTCGCAGAGGCTTAAATGACAAAATTAAGGACGAACTTGCCAGAGTAGCCCGTTCAAGTTCCTTCCAGGCTCTGATAGAATTGTCCCTCCAAATAGACTTTCGAATCCAGGAAAGAAAGGCGGAAAAGAGAAAAACCAAAACAGCTTCTTCAAAGGTTTCCATGGATTTTCCTAGTCCTAAAGAAGCGATCACATCGCACTCTCCTGATCCCGAGCTTATGCAATTGGGCTCCGTACGGGGTCCAATATCTGCACAAGAAAGGATGCGTAGGAACAACACTGGGCTCTGTATATTTTGTGCCTCTAATAAACATCTAGTACGGAAATTTCCTATAGCTCCACCTACCGCGTTCGGGATTCTACAGCTCCTGATCTTGAGCAGAGCCCAGCTTCGGGAGAAAGATACTTGCTCCGCCTCTGCTCCTTCCTTAAATTACCCCCGATTGAATACCTTGGTGGTCCTGCAAACATCCTTATCCACTGCCAACAAGGAGACTCATTCCATCCTGGCCCTAGTGGACTGTGGTGCCATGGGAATCTTCTTGGACCATGAATGGGCCTTGAAACACAACATTCCCCAGAGAACTAAGGGAACAATCCAAGCTGGCGAAGGAATTGATGGGACACCACTGTCTTCGGGACCCATAACCCAGCAAACCACGGAACTGTTGCTCTCAATCATCAATCATCAGGAGATGCTTTGTTTTTACATCATCAAGGCAGCACACTACCCCATGGTTCTGGGAATGCCCTGGCTACAAAAACACAACCCATACATCAATTGGGCGGCCGGATCCTTATTTCTTGGCTCTGAATTCTGCTTGTCCCATTGTTTATCCCAAAACATGGTACAAAACGACGACCATCCATCTGTGTCTCCAATATTTCCCAAGTACCTGAGATTTACTAACAATATTCAGATGTGTTTTCAACAACTATTGTTCAATCACTACCACCCCATCGACCAGAAAACTGCGCAATCGACACAGAAGATTCTGCAGTGATACCATTTGGAAGAATGTTTATTCTTTCATAACCTGAAAAAAGGGCATTCCGGGAGTACCTGGACACCTACCTTGACAATGGAACCATTCGACCTTCCAAGTTTCCAGCCAGTACCTCTTTGTTTTTTGTGCCCAAGAAGGACTCTAAGGAACTTCGACCCTGTCTGGACTATCGGGGACCTAAGCAATGCACCCTTAAGGATTGTTACCCTCTACCGCTCATTTCCGACATATTGGAAGACGTTCAGGGAGCTGTAATCTTTACTAAACTCGACCTACGAGGTGCCTACCATCTCATCCAGATAAGGGAAGGCGATGAGTGGAAGACCGCTTTCAGGACCCCCTTTCCCCCCTTTGGACATTTTGAATACCTGGTAATGCCCTTTGGTCTTGCAAACGCCCCTGCAGTATTTCAGCGATTCATGGACAGAGTCTTTTCAGATATGTTGTTTCTCTTTGTCATAGTGTACTTGGACGACATATTCATCTATTCCAATGATTTCCAGTTACATCAGGAACATGTGACATTGGTCTTACAACGCCTACGAGAGAACAAACTCCTGGTTAAACCAGAAAAATGCACATTCCACGTCCAAACAGTTCATTACCTCAGGTTCGTTCTGAGTGCAAAGGGAAATGGACCCCTCCAAGGTTGAGTCTATCCTTTCTTGGCCAGCCCCTACAACAGTAAAACAGATTCAATCCTTCCTGGGACTTGCCAAATTTTATCAGAAATTAATTCCCACCTTCTCTGACATTGTACAGCCGATAGTCGCATTGTTGAAGAAGGACATTCCCTTCATTTGGTCCGAAGCTCAAGAGGCGGCCTTTCAGGAGTTAAAACAGAGATTTACTCAAGGTCCCTCCTGGTTCAACTGGATATCAATAAACCCTTCCTGGTAGAATCAGATGTCTCAGATCATGCAATAGGTGCTGTCCTAAAACAAGAATCCGAGGACCAAGCGGAACATCCCATCGCCTATCTATCCCGAACTTTAACTCCCAGCAAGACCCACTATTCAGTTCTGGAGAAAGAATTGCTCGCCATCCGGCAAGCCTTTACTGAGTGGTGCCATTTACTCCTGGGTGTCAAATTTTCAGTGCGAATCGAGCACAGAAATCTACAGATTCTACAATCCCTAGAATGCAGAAACAGTCGCCAAGCTCGTTGGGCCCATTTTTTCGCCCAGTATCAGTTTCGCATGCATCATGTCCCAGGAACTAACAATGTAATTGCCGATGCATTATCCAGGCACCCTGATTACGAGCCAGTGGAGGCCCGCGCCTTTCCGAAGATGTTCCCTGACACAGAGTTCGTGGCTCAAGCCAACTCCTAATTGGAAAAGGTCCATGCTGAAACACCATCTTCTGATCCCTGGAAGGATTACATCAGGAAAAACCAATGGTCCTTAGTCACAAAAGACGGTTATCTCTTCAAAGATAAGAGACTGGCAGTACCCACGAACAAGTTGAGGACCAAGATCATAAACCTCAGTCATAATATTTTCCATTCCGAGCATCGAGGCGTTACTGCTACTCTTCGCCACATTTAGAAACAATTCTGGTGGCCTAACCTGATTGACGGAGTAAGGGCGTATGTCCAAGCCTGCCCTGTCTGCAACCAGAATAAGTCAGATAATAGGACACCTGCAGCTCTTCTCCATCAACCCACATTGTCAAAACGTCATTGGGAAGTAATTGCTACCGATTTTATCTTGGAACTACTATTATGGTTACTATCGATCTATTCACCCACATGGCTTATTTTACCCCATTGCACAAGTTGCCTTCAGCACAAGAAATGGCAGGAATATTTCTGAAGCACATCTTTAGACTACATGGCCTCCCTTCCAAGATCATTTCAGACCGTGGTCCTCAATATATTTCACAATTTTGGGAACACCTATGCCACATGCTGGGCATCCAACGTGCCTTGTCTTCTGGCTACCACCCCCAGACCAATGGGATAAAAGAGCGTGTAAATCAGACCCTAGAACAATACTTGCAGTGTTTTTCAGCCAAGGTCCAGGATGATTGGTCCATCTTAATTCCAGTAGCTGAATTCGCCTATAACAATTCTGATCATTCTGCTTTTAAGACAAGCCCCTTCTTCTGTAGTCAAGGGTTCCATCCATCTGTTCTGCCAACAATCCTACCTCATTCCACCCTGGTTCCATCGGTTGAGTCCTGGATTGAAAGACTGGTCACGACACATAGGGATACTAAGGAACATTTAGAAAAGGCTGGAATGGATGTCAAAAAACATGCTGATGCTAAACAGAGACCTGCTCCTGTTTATGGAGTTGGTGACAAGGTCTGGTTGTCTTCTAAACTCTTGCCTTGACATCTGCATCCTACTAAACAGGCCCCCAAATTCTATGGGCCTTTTCCTATCAAAGAGGTCATCAACCAAGTGGCATATCGACTCCAGTTACCAAACTCCTGGAAGAGGATTCATCCTGTTATTCACACTTCCTTGCTGAAACCTTATATTGCATCCACCAGATCAGCTCACCGACCTAACCCAGTGCTTGTCAACGATCAGATTGAATTTGAGGTTTCCAGGATTTGCGACTCTAGATATAAAAGAGGTTGGCTACAGTACTTAGTGGAATGGAAAGGATATCCTCCCAGCAAACGAACATGGGAACCACTCTCCAACATGAATGCCCCTCACTTAGTGCGGAAATTCCATCTAGCTCATCCGGGCAAACCCGGCGGATCGGGTTTAGGAGGGGGCATGCTGTCATGACTCGCCATTTATGCCCCTTCTGGACTTCCTGGTCCATGGTGCACCGTACCGCTGGAGCCGTTCTACTCTCAACATGGCCGGCGCATCAGCCACGCTGCACTCTAGCGTTTACACCGGAGCCCTGGCATCCTAGAAAACGGGCACGCCCCTGCGGCGCGTTTCGTCTCAACGCTCCTTTTCGAGTTTGCAGCTAATGTGTTCATTGTTTCCTTCCTTTTCCTCGTATCATTGTCCGATACCTTCCATATTCGCTTTTCATTCCTGGATTATTAGCAGCAACCTGTTGCCTTCTCTGAGGCCGTCCGTGCATCCCTTCCATGCTTCCGCGCTCGCAACTCCATCTCAGTACTTCCGAGTAGTTCTTCCTTTCCCAGATTCTGCGCTTAATACCGGACATTGACTGCTCTTACCTTCCTGGAATCCAGAACTCTTGTCTTCCTCTGAGTCTGCTCTCATTCCACACTGGATAGGGAGGACCACCGGCCTTACCTGTACAAGTCCCGTACATCCCGGAAGACAGAGAAACCTTCAAAGAAGAAGACGACAAACAGGTATGAACGGGGGCAAAGTGTGACAGAGGCTGCTGCCTCAACGACAACATTTACCTCCTCATCCCGGAGGTTCGACAACCCGTGGCTCCTGTCTTAAAGGGAATGCACTCAAGAAGGGCCTGTCGATTCCCCAACGAAGAACTCTATAACACCAGATACATTGGTGTTGCAGAACTATTAGAAAGGCCCGAGATTATAATAAGCATATCTGGACTGGGCTTGTCAAATACGCTTTATGTACAGGTTGCACAGGTGGGGGGATACTCACACAGAATGGTCTCTTAAATCGTGGGATAGACTGTTCTGCCATTGCTTGATTTAACCTTTCGTTCCTTCTGTGTCTATTGTTGATTCATCTTACCATCTGATTCGTATGCCATTTGAACTGTTAGCAATTGATGTATTTTAAGGGAATTGATATATAAGAGTGGTACCACACAGACTTGTATATATTTGCCATTATAGTATTACCAGCGTACAAAGGGTGTTTTGTGATTGTGTATACAACGTGAACCATATTTATATAAAGAGCTGTGTTCTCACTAACATAGTATGTGGACATTCCTTTGTGGGTGCTTGGGGACTACACTGTACTTAAGAACCAGCCCACACCACCTCCTGAGAGATGAAGCCTTTGATTGCTCGGCTTCGCTACTGCATAGAGAATCTTGGCTGGGGTCCTCTGTGCCTCTCCTCTGCCATATAGAGATCAGGAGTACAGATACCCCATCCAGTCTTTACATATATACTCTGAGTTATGCTACAAAAGAGGTAGGACACTCCACTAGAGAGATGCCCCCATTGAATCCCAGTGGGAGAATGGGTATCTAACAATTTTCTTCTGGGGTTATCCTATCAATTGGATTTGGAAAGCCCCTCTGAGTGGTTATCTGTTGGACAGTATATTGTTCAAAGTCTCCTTCTATAAGAGTAAAATAAGTTGGTCAGGGGAGAAAGTAGCACAAGGTACAACAGTTATGAGTTTACCTGCACCTGAGGACCAGAAGCCAGGACACATAGTTTCCTGGCAGGAGACAGAGTGTTTTGAGGTGCCTCAGCCAACTTCAGCCCGATGGGTACGAAGCAGAAAAGTACTCCAGCTCTGTGTGGTTCGACCTACATCTCAAAGCCATGAAAGCTTCCCAAACAATGGTGTCATTACAGGAATCACCCAAGGCACACTTTTTATGTTTTTAGCTGTTTAAATTAATTACCTATTTATTCCTTCCTGCCATACAGTTTCACGTTATTCAGCAGCCTAACTAAAAGTATGCATCATCAGCTTGTAATTCCTACCTGTTTTCGTGTTGCTGGGTTGGTCTATTAGTGTATGTTCTGAGTAAAGACTGTGGTGGTAGTTTACTAAATTGATGGCATAAAATAAAGGTGTAAATCCAAAGCGTAAATGACTTACGCCATTGATATATGCACCACCTCATGCTCTTCAACCTAACAACTTTACTTTAAAAAATATTTGACGCCAAACCGCTTCCCTTTACACTACTTTTTATGCCTTGTTTTTACACCTCAAAACAATACTTTACAAATATATCTCATCCAATAATTTAAAACTGCTGAACTTCATTTAGCACCCACTTTAACACCTGAAACAGCGCCTTATTTGTATGTTCATAAGAGGCCATTCACACAGGTGGGCCCAACCAGTTCAATAATCCGTCTTAAGGCATAGAGCAAGCTATCCAGGCAAGAAAATAAAATACAAATTGGGCATGATGACAGCACATACAAAATAGGTGCAGCGCAGCCCCACTTTTTGAAAATCATAGAGAATTGATGTAAAGGGCCATATTGGATGGCAGCTATAATGGCAGTAGATCGTCAACCTGCACCCCAGCCCCACCTCAGGCAGCCAACAAAAATCCTTCTCTCCATCATCCCTCCAATGGCAGCACATCTTTCACTATCCCAGCCCAACGGCAGCCATAAGCCTGCACCCCAGCTCCCTGCAGGTAGCCTTAGCCTTTTAGCCTACAACAACCTGCAACTCAGCCCACCTCTCTGCCAGCCCACAGAACCACCAGGACAGGAGGAGAGCAATAAGAGCTTGAAGGCTCTACACACTGAGGATTTAGAGGGCAGGCTGTTCCACCTCACCCTGACTGCCCGGCAGGTTCTCATTGCCGATCGCCTGGACCTGCACACCATCTTCAGCCTCCTGGCAAAAAAATAGTTATTTCTTGAACCAGATAGGCAAATAGTAATGTTATCCCTCCTCTGTTGAAGCTCCTTACAGTGCCCCATTTCTGTGCCACATGCACATTTTAGCACACTATGGCCTAGGTGAATCACATCACCAAGTCATGCTTCTCTCGCATCCTCTCACTGGAGGTGTCTACCATGATGAGACAGTTCAAACCAGTACATTTCCTTCTGTAGAGGAGCAGCTTCATGCCTCTGCAGGAAATCCCGCCCCCCTACATCCTGTATCTTGGAATCCTGAGATTGTGCCATGTTTGACACCAGCAGTTGTGCCAATATTGCAGCGTATATTCGAAACAAGATACCCATTAAGACAACCCTATCAAATGTATCCCCGAAGAGACGACAATCTGTTGGAGGAACTCACTGAAGGAATATGAAAAAGAGCAAAAAAAGAAATCTGTGATGTCATAAGAGAGTATGAACGACGTCTCAGGGTACTGACCAAAGAGGATGTGTGGATACTACAGAAACTAATGACGAAGTAAAGAACTCTTAAATATGAAAAAGAAGATTATACGTGCACGAAGTGTTGCAGAGAATCGACCATTCAATAACGGTACAGCTACTGAAATGCAAGGTAGACTAAGTCATCATAGAAGCTGGCTATATGTAGTGAATAGAATGCAGGTGAAACCTCCATGTGTAGAATCTGGACATCGTTATCATGAATTTTAGTAAGCCAGCACCCATGAATAGGGAAGAGAAAAAACTATGTTGCAGCAAGAATACGCTGAAATCGTGGAGCTTTATGGCAAGGTTGTCTGGCCTGAAGTCAAGATTGAAGCAGCCATGGTCAGATATCTATTCTAGAAAGGAGGGAAAGTACAAAGGAAGAATCATCCCTTGCTAAGGTGCAAAGAAAGAATGCTAAGAGTGCCAAGTTTAATTCATTTAAGGAATTTAAAAGCTGCAAAACTGACCAATTAGGTCTTCCTGTCACGTGAGCCAAGGATGAAAATAGAGTCAAACTTGTAGTCCTAGAACAACGATAAAGAGTGCCCACAGTCTCATGAGACAAGGATATTTTGCAAGCTCAAGTTCAAAGACAATCTTCATGGCAGAAAGCTTGGGTGATGAGAGATGCTGGGCTAATTGGATGCGGAGGTAGAGTCAGGCTGATCTCCTTGCACCTGGGTCTGGGCTTACATGCTGCTAAATGAACCGAATGTTCCAGACATGGCACAAGCGTGCCAACCAATTGTAGAAGTACATATAACGAAGGACCTTATAGTTTGAGAAACCAATAAGAAACCATATACCTAATATTTTTGAAGATGACATGTTTTAGAGGTAGGCATGTATTGCCCACCTGAGAGTGGGCAGCCTATTACAATCCTAGTTCCTATACAATGTGTACTTGGATGTTCTTCTCAAGCCTATCGCGATGCCCAGTAGGCTTTTTATTATTTGCCACGTAAAATGATGTCACCTCTGAGATGTTTTTGGTATAAGGTCTATGTTGTCTGAAAAGTCATTGAGAGAAATCGAGCGTCCGTCCGTTGGTGTTTGTTGTAACTCCCTGTTTTAGATAATTGTTAATAAAACAGTACTTTGCCATCTTCCTGAGTTGGCTTGGTTATTTGGACTCAGAGTTATTCTCTGAACCCATCCATTGCATGCATGTTCCAAAAGGGCCATAAACTCACGTAGTAGCGGTGCGGATGGTTCAAAAAGATCCAAACTAGCTTGTCTCCAGTATTTCGGACAATCAGGCATCCTCCACGATTATCTGGGAGATTGCAAGGTGTCCTGTGGAGAGCGGCCGATAGAAATACACTTGCAAGAAGAACCAAGATGGTGGGCAGGTCCCCCTTTGACAAAATCCCTTCCCAGTTTCCGCGGGCGCTCTGCGGATGGAAGGCAAAGTGGTTGGATTGGAGGAGGAGTCGATAACGAAGGCCTTGGGTCATTTATCGAATGGTGAGTAGACTAAGGGAAATGGCAAATAAGGGAATGGGATTGTGATCATTTTTGAGTAACGGGAAATATTGTGAAGAGAAGAGGTAGCGCCTAGGAGCCCTGACTCAAGGGAGTTATAAGGAGACATCTCAAATCCCAGCTGGGGAAGAGTGAAAGATAAAACACGTAATTAGGATTCCGTAAGATGTGGTCTCAAACCCTGTATAGGGTATAAAGTAAAGGCAAGAGAAAAGGTGATAACAGTGTTTATAATGTATAATGTGTTTTGACTAATATAAATGCTGTTTGTTGGGTAAAACTATCAAAGAGTGATATAGATTGTGAAAACATTGAAAAAGTTGAGGAGCAACAGTGATTGGGTATAGCAAAGCAATTGGCGCTAATCGAGAAAATAGATATGCCAATCAAGAAAACAGATAGAATATTGAAATAAGAGGCTTGAGCAGCAGTTGATGGTGCTTGCTGATATTTTCTGTTTTAAAAACATTGAAAAGTGGTCATTTAAGCCAAAGTATAAGGTTTATTTAACAATCTGGTAAGTATTGACAGTCAAGCAAGTCATTATGAGGGATACTCCTCTCATGCACCTATGCAAGACACTGCCAAAGCATATGCCCAAGCTCAAACAGTATAGTGCAGAATGGGTAAAAGGCACGGTAGATAAAATGTTCATGTCGTAACCAGAAGGGGGATCGTTGTCAAAAGCGGTATTGGAGCACATGACCACATACTTGCAAGCTGCGTGCGCAGGGAAGAAATTAGAGAAAAGATTAGCGATTTTAGGGCTCTGGAAGATGTATCAAGAGGAAAGAGAAAACCTGCCGCCTGAGGAGTGGATGCTTAATCAGCATAAGGAGGAAGGCATCTAGCCCTTAGTGCCCATTACCTCACCTGAAGCAAAGGGTGTTGCTACAGAAGAAATAAGGGTGTGTCCTTTAAAGAAATTGAGAGAAGCAATGGGGTACAGTAATCTGCTATATGAACCTCCCCACTTGCAGTAGTGACGCTAGTCCAGAGGAGACTAAGAGAAAGGAAGAGATTTATAAGATCATACAAGACAAGGAAGAAAACAGTGAGCGGTCAAATTTGTCGAGAGAAATAGACAGGAAGATTAAGAGATGGAAAGGAGAGAAGGATAGGCTGACGAGATAGCGCTTGTACAAAACAAATGGATGGGAGGACAGATATTACTCAAAACAGATGGGAAAAGTATTGAGGAAGTTGGGCAAAGAGAAGATAAGGACGAACAAGAAAGAAAAGATAAGGAACAAGAGAAGAGATTGAAAGAAGATGAGCAGAAAAGGAAAGGCCGGGAGTGATGAGAGCAGATATATCAGAAGGAGCAAGAGACAATAGAAGAATGGGCAGAAGAACAAAGAAAGTATGACACGTGGCAGAGAGTGACAGAAGAAAGGGATAGCAAGGAAAGAAAGATAGAGGAGGAAGAAGCACAAAAATTAAGGTGCAAAAGATTATAGAGACAAAGGTAAGAAGAGTAAAGAAGGGAAGGAGTAAGGAGAGGTGAAGAATGAAGGCGAGAGGAAGAAAGAACTAGAAGGGATGCGAGAAAGCAGAGGCAAGTAGATGAAGAAATGGAACGGAAAAGGAGACAAGAAGGTCTCGATGCCAGTCTGATTCGTAAAGAACAAATGAGGCAGAGCCCAGAAATACGATGGGACAGAGCGGAAGAGATTCTTCCGATAAAGGAAGTAATCCCAGAATTATCTAGAGTAGCATTAGAAGAAGAAAGATTTGAGAAAGGATCGCTAAGGTCTATCAACAGTTAAGGTGAAGTAGCAAGTATGGAACTCGAGGGAACAATGATCGATCCCCGGTATCTCAATCACGAAGTCAGTGATGAAAGTCGAGCATTGTCTTTGAGCAGACTGACCTTGGATAAAGGTGAAGGGGATGATAGTCACACTAGTTGGGTACTAGATATTCAGGCGAGGAAAGAGAGTCTGGTCTTGGGGCAGAAGGAGAAAGTGCATGCGCCCCTGAAGAAAGTCTGCAGATGGATAAGGAAGTGAGATTGTCGGATTGAGAAAAACCTAAAGATAGAACACTAGATCCCATAGCATATCCTGAGCATCACCAATGGCAATCGCATAGTGAAAAGAGAGAGTTGCCTCCAAATGCAAGCAGGTTAAGGTCATTACCCACAAGGAGACAAACAGGGACGATTATCCCTGTGATGGATAGAGTAATAGTGGGATCCGACTATGGGATGGGGTTGACACAGTTTCCCTTGTTAGGAAAAAGGGGGAGCAAGACCGCAATATAGTCCATGGCCACAGATGGACAAGGATAATTTAAAATGCAATCTCCCCAGTTTGACCTCGGGTGCTGGGAAATGGATATACGAATTAGGAAAAATGACAGGAGGAAATAATTGGCCATAGGGGACATAAAAGTTCTCCTGGCAGCCATTCGTGGACAGAGGGCTGATGACATATGGCGGAGAGTGGGATATTCAAGTGTGACTGCACAAAACACAGTGCATGATGGGGCTATGTTTAATAATTGTAGACCAGATATTTGGAGGGCACTCAGGGTACAGTATCCTGACACATCAGATATGGGTGCAATTATGACACGTAAGATGAAGAAAGATGAAGACCCTATTGCTTACATTCAGGATATTCAGGAGAAATGGCAACTTGAAAACCGTTGGAAAAGACAGTGGGATTATTTACCACATTTTATATCAGGTTGCCTGAGCCAGGACAGAGGCCGATGAAGAAACAAGTAGGTATGGAAGCAAAGCCATGGGCTGAGATACAATTGACATTAATGCACTATTGTCAGTTAATACCAGAGAAAAACAAAAAGAAAGATGAGAATAGAAAAGTAGAGGAAGCCAAATTATCTCAGAAAACTATTTCAAAATTTGCCATAGAAGGGGCGGTATTGACAAGCAGTGAAGGATAGGGAATGCCCGAAGCAATGGGTGCATCGCAGGCGAATAATCTGCACCCAATGGACCAAGGTGGATATGGGTTTACACCACGAAGCAGAGGTGTGGGTTATAGAGGAAGAGGAGGCGGATTTCTAAATAATCAAGGTGGGTTTCAAGGTACACAGAATGAGCCAGAATGCTCAGGGAGGATATAACCAAGGAGGAACTAATAGGAGAATTCCTCCGGTATGTTGTAATTGTAGAATGACAGGACATATTGTGCGCATATGTGGCAGCCAAGGGAATGTCCAGAATGGCAGTTCTCTAGAGGAGGGACAGCTTACCCTCCCCCATATAGCACACAGGCCAGAGAAGACTTTACCCAGGATCATACATCTTATCAGACACAAGCACCGCGAGTACAACAGGTACCACAGCAGGGAAAAGTACAAATGAATCCGCCACAAGGGCAGTCGCAACACGCTCCTATGTAGGCACAGCAATATGTGAACACAGGACAGCTATTGACACCCAGAATATGAGGTGTCATTGTGGTAGGAGTAAATCCTTTCACAGGGAAGGGGATGAGCCAGTATCCACAATAGGACAGCTCACAGGGTGACTTGATGTGTTCAGTACTATCTGTGACACCAGACCCCTAAGAGGAACCATGGGTGAATGCAACGATAGGAGGCAAATCATTTGCTTTTCTTTTCTTGTAGACACTGGAGCTACTCGTTTGTGTATACAAGAGGGAAAATATAGAATGTCAGATATTGCCATAAATGCTCATGGGCTCTCTGGAGTTATGAGTCAAGTTCCTTTTACTCATAAATTACCACTCTCCATAGGAGAATGTGACATGTCTGTTCCCTTGTTATATTCACGACACTGGTTAATATTTTGGGAAGAGATTTAATGCCAAAACTTAACATGACGATTTAATTTACTGATCAGGGTCTAGTGTGCTCCACTCCAGAAATACACTATTTAAATGGGTAACAGTTTATTATGGCATTTACAGGGCAAGTAGCTCTGCAAGGCATTCCAGTAGTTCCAGAGATGTTTCTGTATGTAGTGAGCATTTTGTTGACATGGCTACCTGGCTTGGTGGGGAAGATTGTGAGAATACTTGATGGATTTCTGTTAAGACCACGAACACCTATGGATTTGGAAGGTGAACAGACAATTCCTAAAGAGTTGGAAGCAGCCATAGTACGAAGGGAAATGGCAATGCTGGAAGGAGTAGACGATGAGAGTAGACCATGGAGAACAGTGATAGCTCTTGAGGAAGAGTATAGATTGACTGGCATAACTGATGACGATATGTTCGATGAAGACCAAAGTGATTATGAAGTGGTGTTCTTCATGAGCATTACATACTGGATAATGATAGAGAAAAGGGAAGTCCCACAGCTAATGGTGATAATGTGGCAAAGACCAGCATTTTTTCAGGAAGATTTGGAAAAGGTGGCAAGTGTCCTTTAGACTACGGGACCATATGACGTAGGCTTATGTAAGGGGATAGGAGAGATTAAAATAAACCTGAAGCCAGGAGCAATTTTGCCTTGAGCAAAACAGTATCCCATGTCTCGAGAAGTTGATGAGGGTATATTTCAAACCATTTCAGCGATGCTGAATCAGGATATTCTAGTGCCATCAGAATCATCATGTAATACCGCAGTGTATTCGATTAAGAAATCTAAAGGGGGTTGTGGAGATTTATCCAGGATATGAGACCAATTAACTAGATTGTAGACGCAGAGTTTTCTTTCGCTCTTAATCCGGCAACAATATTGCGCAGTCCTGGTGGAAGCTCGATATTTCATGGGGATCGATTTGAAAAATGTGTTTTTCCCAATCGCGTTGCACAAAGACTCACAAGACTTGACTTCACTTACGTTTCACCAAAAAAAACAGAAACATACTAGGCTGCCTCAAGGGTACTGTGAGTCTTACAGATGGATCTAGGCAATATTGATTGCAAAAGAGAAGTTATACATACGTAGATGACATCTTGATTTGCAGCACCACAGAAGATTAGTGCAGACAGGTTGCTGTTCAATTCATGACTATTCTAGCAGACAAAGGATATAAAGTAGACAAGGAGAAGCTACAATACTGCCAAGCAGAGGTGTTATATATAGGGTAGTTGATTTTACATTAAGGAAAGAAAGTGACACCTCTGAGAGTGTAGGCAATTATGAAAACCTCAAAACCAAACACAGTGAGAAAGGCTTGATTATAGCACATATACAAGGCCACTTCTGCAAGCGTTAAAAGAAAGCGCAAGTTGGTAAAACAAAACTAGAATAGACTAAAGAAATGGAGGAAGGATTTGAAGAGTTGAAAAAAGCAATTTGCACAGCCCCTATTTTATGAATTACCAATTATGCTGAGGAATTGTATTTGTTAATCCACACAAATGGGACAGTCATGACAGCAGTGCTCACACAGAGGACTACATTGGAGTACAAACCTTTGCCATATTACAGTTGGATTTTAGACCCAGTTATGAGAGGACACTTTCCCCTTATGAACAATCTTTGGAAGCTGCCGCATTCATCATAGAGAAGTCTACAAGTATTGTCATGGGCTGCTCTACTCACTCACAATAATACCCTTCCTGAGAGTACAGACTTTCCTCTGCCACATCACCACAACGGTTAAAGGCGGTATATCTCTTAGCTGTGTCTGTTTTGCCTTTATGATTGGGATCACTGGTGGTTTGTATAAGCGTGGGGGTTGAGTAGGCCATTTAGCCACTACTCATCCTTGTCCTTCTGCAGAGCATAAGTCATTTAATCACACTGGTAAAAGCAGTTGGGGTTTGAGACAGACTGTGCCAGTAGCTCGGTCTTGCAAAACAAGCATGTGTGCAGTTAATGTAAGTAACCCTGACAGGCATTTTTGCTACCATGGAACATGACATCAGTGATGTGCAGACGTTGAAATCAAGCATCCTGCACAAACTCTGTCAATAGAGGGGACTCTTTCTTGGCAGTAAGGTTAAGAAAGCCAAACTTCTGAAAAACATCCAAGCTTTTGAGAAAGTTAGGGAGATGCAGGGGTCAAGCAGCGATCTGGAGCTCCCAGCTCAGGTTCCCGTTTCTATTGGGGCATAGAAGTGATGGAGGGCATCAATGAAAAATTCAGTTTTCACCACAGCCCTAGGAGGGCCAGGCCTCTCACATGTCACAGGATTCAGTCACGTACCAAGTTTCTGATAGGCCCTGTGTCACAGCCAGGTCCCACAGTGGTCTCTCTAGGGCAGAACTTTCTTAGCGAAAGATCCTCTTACAGGAGAGGATGGTTGCCTTAGAGGTACATAAACATGGGTATGAGATACAGAAACAGCAGGTCTTTTTAATACTACGCAATCTTGAGCTGGAGGACCAGAAAGAGGCCTGCAAAAAGTCCTCCATTCGGGTGTGATGTTTGTCCAGTTGTGACTCTCCAGGAAAGCCTAAGCGCTGCATCCCCAAGTCCAACCTATAAGATGGGGAATTATATTTTTGACTGGTTCTGACCAGTGGTCGAAGTGTACGAAATGAAGTAGTGGAACAATGTTTCTGCTAGCCTGCCCCCACTCTCTACAAACCACATCACCACACCCCTTTTTGACATGGAATCCAAACCCGAAAAACAAACACACCTGTTATTTAAGGCAATGTTCAGAGCAGGTGCACTGAAATGCACATTTCAACTTCATCCTACACTTTTATTTTAAAATGAAACCATTTTCTTTTCAAATAAAAGTATAGGAATATTAAAACTTAAAAAAACTAAAAAAGTAGAGATGTACCACTGCCAACAGCTCCCACCTATTTGGACCACTGATTCTGACTGGTTCAAAACATTGGAACTAGCTTTCTGCCTTCAGTAGGTGGAATGGGAGTTCTGGCCAGCAGGCCTTATGAGCAACCTACTGACAGTTGGTACTGATGTTATTATTTAGTTAACTCCAGAAGAGAGTCCCATTTATACCAAAATGAAGGCTGCTGTTCTCGGGAAGTTCTGCAAAATCCCAGAACAGTGCCTCGGGACTGTTAAAGAGATCACCAAGAAGGGAAGGCAAACCTTTGAGGCATTTGCATGTTAGTCCTTGAAGTATCTGAGTGGATGGGTCACAGGTAACAAAGTTGCCACTTTTGAGGGCATGTATAATTTGGTTGCATGTGAGAATATCCTTAGAATTTGTGAGATGGAGTTACACCAGCTTCTAGTGGATAAGACTATCACCAACCCTAGGGAACTTGATAAGGCGACCAACAGGTAAGAGTGCACTCAAGTCCAGAAAAAGTCTCAGCCAACTGCATCTAAACAAGATGACAAGGCAAACGATTCAAGCAAACTAAAGGAGTTTAAGGACAGAGGTCTGGACCCTCCTGCTAAGAAATGTCCCTAAAAATTTGAGGGGAAATCTCAGCCATGTGTTCTATCCTCTCCCAAAGAAAGAAGTGAAGACACCCCTAGAATTAGGGCATCCACATGCCTTGTACGATGTCGCTGGAAACATAGGAAGCTATCCTGCATGCAAGGGTAGAGCCAACCTGGCTGTAATTAGTGCTACTCTCATGGATGTGGCCTGTGTGGGAATCATAGATGATACATTCCCAGTAGGCCAGGGGCTGGCCTTGTGTTTGCTTGTATTTCTGAGTGGTAAAGGTTCTTGGCCTCTAGCTGATGACACAGTTCCCACTAACACTGAGATCTTTTTGGATCATGTATTCATAAATGGGAGTATCACTGCGGTCTGACATTTGTGAGTGCAAGATTATCAGATAATTACTGATCCTAACAAGTTAGTAAGAGGGTTTGCTGGCCTTACTTGATGCCCACTGGCAATTTTAGAGTTTATTTGGAGAGGTCAAACGTCTCAGCGCTGCATTGCTGTCAAATGATATGATATGATAGGTTATTTATAATGTGCTTAATGCCCAGAGGTTTCTAAGCGCGGACCCGGGGATCGAACCTGTGTTGTTCCATGTCGTCTTGCTTCCAAGGCAAGCATGTTGCTCCTGAGCTATCTTCCTGAGATGAGCAATTCCAGCTCACTGTTTGTTGGGGGATGACCTGCCTAACGAAGAAATCATTGCCATGGTCACTAGAACTAGGGCCAAGAAAGCTGCATGCAAGGCAGCACTTATGGCTAAAGGCCCAGTGGCTCTTCCATCTGGAGATGGTGAGAAAGAAGCACCGCTTGTGATGCCTAGTCAAGATCTTGAGCCCATACAGCTCCTTCTGGAAGGGGGCTGGTTGCCACTGAGAGGCATATTGCGGTAGCGCTAGATTCTGTGATTTTAGGGTTGCCTAAAGGCATAGAACCACAACCTGGGATGGAGGACACAATGGTCTCAGACTTCAAGGACCTGGCAGAACTGAGTGAGTTGTCCTCAGATGGAGGTACAAGTCAAGCTAACGTTTGTCAGGGGGAGCAGGACTGCCCCACTCTGGCTGATATGCATGAGCAGGCAGAGAAATAGGCTCTGCAGGAACACCATGGAATTTTCAGGTTGTGCTGGGAAAATGGTGTTCTGTACAGTGAGCCCAAGAAATCGGGAGCAGGGTCCAACCGGAAGTTGTTTGTGCTGCAATCCCGCAGGAGATTCCTACTGGAGATGGCTCACTGCACTTCTTTGAGAGTTAATTTATGAGTGACCAAGTCAGTTGACAGGACATCTGCCCATATTTACTGACCCTAGATGGGAGTCAAAATTAAAGTGTTTACCATTCCTGTCATACTTTCCAAGCAACTGGTAATCCTGACAGAGCTAAAAAGGCTCCCTTACTTCCAATGCCATTGTTTGGGAGTCCTTTCGAGAGAATAGGTATGGACATTGTGGGTCCTTCGAAGTCGCAGACCACCTTACGGAACCTGGTACATTTTGGTTATGGACCTGCTCTCGAACCTAAACTCCAACACTCTGTGTGTTCTCATTTTGTTCGATCTCTCTTCTGCCTTTGACACTGTCAACCATGCCATCCTGCTCAAACGTCTCCGTGATAACCTGGGTATCACTGGTCAGGCTCTGGCGTGGCTGACCTCTTTCCTTTCCAATCGACCCTCCCAGGTCCAACTGGCATCCTTCAACTCTGACATCTTTTTCTCTACCTGCGGTGTCCCCCCAGGGATCTAACCTCTCTCCCTGGCTGTTTAACCAATATCTGGCACTCCTTGCCCACCGCATCGCCGCTCTCTGCCCCAACTTTCAGTGCTATGCGGATGATACCCAGCTCATTTTCAGGCTACCCTCGGCCTCCTCCTCTCCTTCCCTCATCTCTGACTGTCTGTCTGCTATCCAGGAATGGTGTGCCGCCAATGACCTCTGCATTAATGCCAGTAAGACTAAGACTCTACTCATCGGCACACCCACTCCCTCCTTCCCTGCAGCTCTCTGGCCTGCCTCTCTTGGCCCTCTTCCTGCTCCTATCTGCAAGGCAAAAACCTCGGGGTCATCTTCGACTCCACACTCTCCTTCTCTCCTCACACATCCGACGTCTCTAAGAAGTCACACTACCAGCTGCACCTCCTCAGAGGTATTCTTCCTTTCCTCTCCTTCCCCCAGAAGCTCACTGTCTCCCGAGCCATGGTTCTCTCGAAGATGGACTACTGCAACAGTCTCTATCTAAATCTTCCTGCCTCTACTCTCCGCCCTCTGCAACTCATCCAGAACAAGTCTGCGAGACGTGTCCTTGGCCTCAAGCCCAGGGACCATATCTCTCCAGGACTGAAATCTCTACACTGGCTCCCAGTGGCTGCAAGGATTAGATTAAGTTCAAGACCCTCTGCATTGTCCACAAGACCTTCTGGGGCCTGGGGCCTAAGTACCTTCAACTCTCTCTTCCTAAATATCTTCCTTCTCGAGCTCCTCGCTCATCCGTCTCCAGCTCCCTCAGGGTCAGCCGCTTCTCCAAGTAACGAGTTGGGGGTAGATCTCGCTCCACGGCAGGGGCCTCCCTCTGGAACAGCCTTGCTGCCTCCCTAAAACTTGAGGAGAACCATCTCCGGTTCCGGAAGCACCTCAAAATCTTCCTCTTTGCTTCTGCTTTCTCTCCCCCTTTCCCCTGCTAAATTCCTGACTGAAACTGCACTGAATCTGCAACTGGGCCACTCTCACCGATCTCGGTCCTTGGCCCAGCCACTCTCCCCTTGCACTGCCTCCCTGGCAGCTCCTGCACTGCGAGACTGTCTCTGTATCCCTACAGCCCCCCTCCCCAGCACTTGTCTGCACTTACCTTGCACTTGCCACCAGCTAGCCCTTGTTATTTATTTTGTTATTCTACTAACCCTGTACTGCACTTTCCCCTCTCTCTTTCCCCTCGCACTTTTCCCTTCCCCTATACCCTTGCACTTGCGCGATCTGGCCTAGTAGGATCATTGTCTGTCTTCCCTTTGTTCCCCCCTCCCTGCCTCGTCGCGCCTTGAAACACTTGTGTATAGGCGCGTTACAAATGCCATATCATATCATATCATGGTTAACCATGCCACCTGTTCCCCAAAAGCAGTGCCTTTGCGAAGCATCAAAGCCCCTTTGGTGGGAAAGGCTTGAACAGGGATGTTCTATTGTGTGGAGTTCCTGAAAGAAGTTATTTTGGACAGGGAATCAAACTTCCTATCTGCAAATATGAAGGCAATGTGGGATGAATGTGGGGTACCTTATACATTCTCCATAGCCTTTCACCCATTACCAATGGACTTGTTAAGTGGTTGAACAAGATCCTGAAATGCTTGATAGGTGGCTCTGAAGAGCCCTTGAGGAAAAACTAGGATATTCTCCTGTCCTGCCTTCTGTTTGCCTCCTGGGAGGTACCATAGAGTAGTGTAGGGTTCAGTTCCATTGAGCTCCTCGTTTGTCATTCTGTAAGGGGTCTCAAGAGTCTGGTGCTGGATCGTTGGGCGGGCCATAGTGGATTATGTGCTTGGCCTCAGATCCAAGATAGCCAATTACAGCAAACCAAGTATAGAGAATCTGGAAGTCAGAAGGAGCTCATGAAGCATTGGCATGACCAGAAGGCCACCAAGACTGAGTGGTGAATCACACCATTACCTAGGCTTTTGCAGCAGGGTTGTTCTTCAATTAATTAATTTTAACATGTTCCTATAATTGAAACGCAGGTACACTGCTTGAAGTTTCACCATCATTCTGTTCTTCTTGATAAGGGGCCTGGATCCTATGTGGTGCTGGAGAAAATTAGTGAGGTTAATTGCCCCACTGATACTGATGCCTTGGTCGGCCTCCATGTCAACCTGCTGGATCCTCATCACAACCAGGATGACCTAGTGATGCCTCTGGTGACTGATGATGAGATTTAGGAAGAATCAAAACAAAAGAGGTGATGGCTGGAATGTTATGAATTATTCTCAACCTCTGGCATTGCTCTGGGCAACCCTCAAGACCATCGTTCTTCATGTGCCAAGCCATTACAAAAGAGGAAAGACCACATGCAAATCAGGCTTGGTGCCAACTCAAAAAGGACAGTCCAGCCCGAACTGCTTGGTCACATACCTTCTGCACGAGACCACAAGAATCCCCAAACATGTTTCGGCCTTGTTGGGCCTCATCAGTGAGGAGAAGCTTGGATCTCTTGGCCCAGCAGGCACTGGGCCCACATCTGGCCATACCCATCCCTAAACTCAAAGAGGGAGTGAAGACCTTGCATATACCTTAGTAGGCGCTTTACTAAGCAAGAGTACAAGTGGGACACAATTGAAAAAGAAGCCTATGTGTTAGTTTGAGCAATACAAAAGCAAAACCATACATATTTGGGTCTCTGTTTATAGCTTAAACAGGCCACAGACCTCTTAGGTGGCTTATAGATGCAGAGCGAGAGTCCCAGGTTATTGCGTTGTGCTATATACCTATGGGGATTGGACATGGGCATCCAACAGAAGCTTGGGTTGCAGCACTACACTGCACATGGCTACACTAGGTATTTTTCCCTGGAGGATGAGCCAGACTATTAGAAGGGTGAGTCTCAACCCTTTTGGCTTTTTGGGCAGAGGGGGGGTTATGTGTGAAGGATTGCCATCTGGCAAGGGTGTAAAAGCCCTAACTTTTAACATTTGTATTAATAATAAAATGATATGGGTAATCCACCACCAAATGGCTAGAACCCCCTGTCATTAAACTCCATTCTAAAAGCATTGGGTAAACCTGTGCCTTGCAGTCTCAGTATCCTGAGCTGCAGACCCTGCCCTGCCATGGACAGAGCAGGATTAGAGGTCACAGGTGCCATGTGTGACAGCTGCTGATGACAGCCAAGTCACTGCAGTGCAGAGGTTGCATTTAAGTCTGCAACTCTGTTACAAATTCAGTATACTTTTGATAAATACCCCCTCTGGTGGCAGGAGAATCTAAAACCATAAACCATAAACCATACACATTGTGATATGGTGGTGGGAAGTTCACATAATTATTGAAACCGCATTTTATTTGTGTTATGTCTGTTAGCTCAGACAGCTATGGGAGGCTACGTGGATATCAGGTCCCTGTCTATCTGCATTCCAGCAAACGGAACACAATATAGGATGAATGCCTCTATTTGACTTTCTGGGAGGGAAGGCAACACCCTTCTTGCCAGGCCTGCCATCTACCAGCTGGAGACGCCTTTTGAGCATGGCTTCAAAGAGCCAAGTCCATAACAAAGACCTGCCTCCCAATGGAGGGCTGCACACCAGACAACATTTGAAGCTGCAGACAGGGGAAAGGGGCAGAGTTAGGTCAGCTAGAGATTGGCAGAAGGGTTCCTCCATCTTACATTTCCATGGGCTTTTTGCTTCTTCTTGTCCCTTTCAGTTTCTGCGGAACAAGGCACTGAGGCCCATATTCTCATCTTGGCACAGTGAAGGTGCTAAACAGAACGATTCACTGTGCCAAATGAGGACGCCCAGGCTCCACTGCTATTCTCAAGTGGGCATGGGCGTCCTCAGAGAGCACGACAGTGATTTATGTGGATTGCACCTGTTTGAAGGGTTTACGTGCGCAATCCAATCTCTGCAGCATTTTTGTAAAATAACAATATATTCGTTATTTTGCAAAAATGTTGCCGAGAACACAGTTCCAATACACCAATGTGAGCAGCTTCAACATTGCAGGATGTTGAAGCTGCTTACTTTGGTGTATAGGAAAGTGTTCATATACACCCGTGTGATGTATATTACTTTCATTTAAAGCGAGCAGCTTCAACTTTGTATCCTGCAACGTTGAAGCTGCTGGCTTTGGTGTAAATGAAAGTGTTCCTATACACCTGTGCGGTGTATATCAACACTCTCATTTAAAGCGAACTGCTCGTTTTGGTGTAAATGAAAGTGTTCATATACACTGTACGGGTGTATATGAACACGTTCATTTACACTGTTGTATATGATCACTTTCATGTACACCAAAGCAAGCAGCTTCAACGTTGCAGCAATGTTGAAGCTGCTTGCTTTAGTGTACATGAAAGTGTCCATATACAACACGGGTGTATGGACACTTCAGTTTACAACAAACAAGGCTTCTTGTGGTACTCCTCCAGGTTAACGGCACCAAAAGAGTACCGTAAATGTGCACTAGTTTAGCGCACATATTAAACTGGAGGAATGCCACAAGAATAGGCTTCCAAAAAGCCAGTTTACAAATGTGGCGATTGCTAGGTTGGTTTCCAACCCATCTTAGCAACCGCCACATGTATTCCGAAAGTGGCACATTCCTTCCGACTTCGGAAGAATGCGCCACCTTCAGAATAGGTCTTAAGTACCGAAAAGGTCGTTAAGCCTTTTAATGTCCTTTTCGGTACTTAACACCAACATGAGAATAGGGCCCTCAGTGTATGCATCAGAACTCGAGAGGCACTTGTTTTAATGATAGGCAATGGAACCCTTCTAGCAGACTTGCTTTCCCCCAACTTATGTGGCTTTTTGCATCTTCTTCGATTCACGTTTGGACCAACCAGGACATAAGGAAGAATTCTTTGGACCTCTTTTGGGAAAGTTGATCTTTTCAACGGTATCAACTGTTGAGGGGAAGGAGTGCTCCAAAATAGAGACAGGATCTCCTCGCTACCCTCTCCCAGGGCAAATTGTAGGTGTCTCTTGCAGAGGACAAAGGCCTACCACTCCGCTTGCAAACCTCTCTAGGCTGGGAGATCAGGGACTGCGATTGAGCGATGTTACAATCAGCCTTATGTAGTCCTGGCTTTGTAGCCAATATCACTGTGTAGCCTGGGGCAAAACATGAACACACATGTTCCAGCACGCAAAGTGACATTGATTAAAAGCCAGGACTGAATAATGGTTCTCCTGATGACCTCGGGCCTGTAACAAAATCTTTATTGAGATGTGGATTAAGACAATTTTAACACAAGAACAAATCAAGATGGTATGCCCTGTTTGCAGTGTGTTATTGATAATAAGAGACTGGATTCATGGATGAGAGTATGGATGTATGTTACAGATACATTTTTCTGAGCCCTGAGCCTATTTTCACTGCTGTGAACCCAGTCGATTAGTGGGGTCCATAATTGAAATGCACACTCTAGATGGGCCCACTATTGCACTTTACTAATATGCATCAATAATGTGCTGCAGACCTTTTCGTGGCTATATGGTTCTTTGATTTAAAGCCAGTAGGAGCAGATGGTAACAGAAAAACATGGCCAAAGGTTGCCAAGATTTGAAAGAAGAGCGAAACAGTGCTGAAGTAAATGTGAAAGGTCTGTCCACTGCTTTTATATTGAAAAGGTAAAGAACAGAAATATCAAAGAATGTGAGCCTCTTAACTGTGGTGGCCATGAAGCCCTGTAACCATAGGAGCCTCTAGGAGCGTACCTAACATGAGACAGGTAAACATTCACTGAGCATGATCTGTCCAGCTTAATGCTTGTCTCGTATTTAATTGAGGTTTGGGGAACTGGCCCATACCACAGTGTGCCTGCCGCCTGTACCCAATCGACCTGTCACTATCTGAAGCACTCTAGCAGGAGAGAGGCAAGGGCTGAAGAGATGGTGGTGTGCCAGGCCTGGGGATTGTCATGCTCTCTACCTCCTAAACATATTGTGTACTGAGGAAAGTGAATCAATGCCCAGAGCACATCTTAGAGATACTGCATATCTCTTGACCACAGACACAACAGCCCTCCTCTTTGCCTCTGAATGTTCACAAGGCCTAGTAGGACTGCATCGTCCTGTTCTTCATTGATTTTTATTGCCTTCCGCTCCCCTGTTCCCTCCCCTTTGCCCTGTGGGCGCTTTGAAACACAATTTCTTGATGTATAAGTGCCTTACTAATGCACAATAAAACAAAACAAAAATGTTGCTTGTCTATTCATTTACTATAACATGTTCACCATGCAGCCAACTTACCCGTTTCGTTTTTCAGTTATAAGGACTACGACATACCATGAAACCCGTCAAATGTTTTAATTCTAATGTTGGTACTGCAGCTGCTGCCCCCTTAAACTTGCTGTGCAAGGCAAATGCCTAGCTCTCCTAGCGGTAGCACTTGCCATGCCTCCAGGCCACCACAATGAAGATTTTCTATAATAGCTTTAGATGGCACATAGTATTTTTATGCTGACTTCCTAAACTGACGAATTTAGCATTTGAAAATAAGGAAAACCGATGTGGTGAAGAATGGCAAGCATACTTTGTTTGAAAGACCACAGGCGGACCTTCGAAGTATAGGTGACTTGCGCAGCTCACAAAAGAGTACAGTGCCTAAAGTAGCAACTAAATGTAGGATACATTTGGGAAATGATACGGTTATGAAACAAACCGCAGTAGGAGCATGTATGAAAAAGTTTTGTCAGCCTAGAGAAAACAGCACATGTCCTAACTTCCCACATTCCCATAGGTGTTCTGGTAAAAATGGTACCTCACATGAGTGGGTACACGTACCTCAGTGCAAAGGGAAAAGGCTAAACCACTGGTACACCGAACGCCCTTGGGAGATGATACTTATAGTTTTTTGGCCTTCTCGACAACCCACAGATTTTGGCCTGGGTGTTGCAGCCACCAAGGAAAACAGGGAACCCCATTCATTTCTGAAAAGAAGACACCCGTGGGAATCTAAAGAGGTCTCACTTGCGTGTGTCGTGCTACATTTTATTACCCAGAATGCCTTGCAAAGTCCAAAGTGTAGGGAAATCCCCCACTATTTTGAGACATTTGAGACCAGAAAACCACTGAAACACGTTTGCAACATCACATCCTAACTCCCCAGGTTCCCACTGGTGTCCCGATGAAGACGGTATCTCAGATGTTTGGGTGCACTGACCTGGGCGCAAAGGGGAAAGGATAAACCAATGGTACACCAAATGCCCTGGCGAAGAATGGACTTGGCCTTTTGGACAACCCACAGATTTGGGCCTGGCGTGTCGCAGCCCAGCAAAAGAATGCCCAGCTAAATCCAAAATGTAGGGAAAAAACACAGTTTTTAGACATTTGCCACCAGGAAATTACCGGAAAATATGTGCATCAACATATGTCCTACCTTGCCATGTTCCCACAGGTGTCCCAATGAAAATGGTACCTGACAAGTGTGGGTGCACCGACCTGGGCAGAAAGGGAAAAAGCTAAACCACTGGTACACTTAACGCCCTTGTTATGACTGGATTTGGCCTTCTGGACAACCCACATACTTGGGCCTGACGTGTCGCAGCCACCAGGGAAAACAGGGAACCACATGCATTTCTGAAAAGAAGACACCCATGGAAATCCAAAGTGGTCGCACTTGCGTATGTCGCGCTACAATTATTTACCCAAAATGCCCAGCAAATAAAAAAATGTAGAGAAAAAAACAAAATGTTGGAACATTTGCCACCAGGAAACCACTGTAACATGTGTGCAACAACACATGTCCTACCTTCCCACATTCCCACAGGTGGTTCGATGAAAACAGTAGCTCACATGTTTGGGTGCACTGACTTGGACGCAAAGGGAAAAGGCTAAACCACTTGTAGACCGAACACCCTTGGAAGATGATATTTAACGCCCTTGGACAACCCACACATATGGGTCTAAGCTGTCTCAGCCACGAAGGAAAGCAGGGAACCATGGGACCCCGGCAGGAACCCATCCCTCCCTGAAGGGAAAACCTGTAACGCAGCCAGGCCAGAGCTCCAGGATGGGTATGGGTGATGTGCCTGACCTTGGGTGTCTGTCTCCCATGTGGGTCGACTGCCCCAAGTCCAGCGGCAGTGGCAGGGAATACCGGCAGGGTCACCATCACTCACTGGTGGGAAAAGCTGCAACGCGGCATGACCAGAACTCCAGGATGGCCGTGGTGATTCTTCCGGCCTTGGCACCTGTCCCCAATGTGGGTCCACTGTCCACAAGTCCAGCCGCAGTCCCATGGAGACCCGTCAGAGTCCTCATCATTCCCAAGAGGGAAAAGCTGTAACACAGCCCAGCCAGAGTTCCAGGACAGCTGGGGGTGCTGGCTCTGGTATTGGGCACCTACCATGTGGGTTGACCGCCCCCAAGCTCAGCAGTGGTCCCAGGAAGCCTGTCAATGGAGGGAAAAGCTATACCGCAGCACAGTCAGAACTCCAAGATCTTCAGGAGTTATTTCTTAGTCCTTGGGCACCTATCTCTTAAGTTGGTCGACTGTCATAATCCAGCAGCGGACCCAGAGAACCCGGGCAGGGTCCCCATCCCTCCCTGGAGGGAAAAGCTGTATTGCAGCCTGCCAGAGCACTTGGAAGGCTCGAAGTTATGCCCCTGGCCTTGGGAGCCTGTCTCCCATGCAGGTTGACCACTCCCAAGCCCAGGGGCGTTCCCAGGGAGCACCAGCAGGGTCCCCATCCCTTCCTCGAAGTAAAAGTTATAACACAGCCACGCCAGAGCATCAGGATGGTTGGGGGTGATGTCCACGTCCTTGCACACCTGTCTGCCATGTGGGTCGACCATCCCCAATTGCAGCGGCAATCCCAGGGAGCCCTGGCAAGATTACAATCTCTACCTGGAGTGAAAATCTGTAATGCAGCACAGTCAGAGCTCTAGGAGCCATCTGCCTCGCATGTGGCTCGAATTCCCCACAGACCAGCGGGTCAACTCAGCGGTGTTCCCATCCATCCCGGGAGGGAAAAGCTGTCATGCAGCCCAACCACAGCTCTAGGAAGGCTGGGGGTGATGTCCCCGGCCTTGGGCACCTGTCTTCCATGTGGTTCAACCATCCCCAAGTCCAGTTGCAGTCACAGGGAGCCCAGGCAGGGTCCCCATACCTCCCTGAAGCGAAAGTCTGCAATGCAGCCAGGTCAGAGCTCCAGGATGGTTGGGGCGATGTCTCTGGCCTTGGGCGCCTGTCTCCTTTGTGGGACGACCATCCCCAAGTCCAGCTGCAGTGTCATGATTCCTGCCCCTCATGTCCCCAGCCCTCCAAGATGTCAGGCTGGGGCCAGGCCACGATCACCTACATGGCCCTCAAGGGCCTCTCCATCCCTCCAAAGACCAACTTGGAGTCAGACTTGGCGCTTGTGGCACCAGACTCACTCACTCCCATAGGATAACATTGGGGATTGGACTTGTAGTGCATTGATGCGGACAAGATGGATGCCCCCACATATTTTGGTTCCCAGAACTGCATGTGCGGTCTAGTCTTCTGGGTGTGGTTCAGCCCAGAGACACCTGGGATACCCAGAGACTATTTAAGCCACACCCAGGCTGAGAAACATGTTATGCGTTTTCTGCACCTGCAGCGTGACACTCACCGTGTTCGGATCGGTCTCCAGTAGGCCTACATCTTTCTTCTGCGCTCAGCTCCTGCAAGAACAAGAACATTGTTAGGAACAGCCTTACCTTGCGGCGCTTCTGCCCATCATTGATCACTCCTTCTGTTCTGCGGGCATCTTTGGCGGTGTCATTTCCATCCCAGCATGCCGCTTCCGAAGGAAAAGGGAAAAGAACAGAAAAAAAGCATTAGTAAGCATTCTGCAAATCTTCGCTTATTTTTAAATACTGTACGAGCTTCAAACGCTTACCTGAATCCCAGCCACTCTGGGGGAACTCTGTCTCGGGAACTTCTCATCCATCTGCAAGAGGGAAAAGACACTCCAGGTTAGCGGGGAAACATCTAGAGGCGCCGCATACCACGCTTACCCACGGCATTTGTACTTCATAACCGGCATCCACGCTGAAAACGTTGCGGCACCTAAAAGACACAGAAAAAGAATTCAGTTCAATGCAAATACGAAAGGGGTGCATCTCGCATCGCGCTCTCACACACCTTCAGCGCTACTCATCTCAGCAGCACGCCGCCATCCCCGGACTCCTGCCATCATCTAAGGAAGGAAAGGAACAAAGTTAGAGAACTGTTCAAAAGACTCATTATACTTAGCTGTCGGACTCTTGCCAGTGAAGTAATTAGGCAGCAACGAGCCCGCATCAATCAACGCGCCCCTGCGCTGAAAGCAGGACGAAGAGCACACTATCCAAGAAAACAAGATGAGTTGTGGATCAAAGGGAAGGGTTGGACCCCGGGGAAGAAGGGGTTCAAGCACACAGAGACAATAGGGAGTTAAACTCTACCAATCCTGTGTTTCAGGCCCAGTCTCCAGGCGAATAGACTCCAGGGAAGGGTTCAAGGTCGTAAGAGGTCAGAACAGGCTAAGTGATGTCCCCATGGATATCAGGTGAGCGTTACATGCAGTCACTGGGAACCCCGGCAGGGACACCATCGCTAACTGGAGGAAAAACCTGTAACGCAGCCAGGCCAGAGCTCCAGGATGGTCGGCGTGATGTGCCCGGCCTTGGGTGCCTGTCTTCCATGTGGTTCAACCATCCCCAAGTCCAGCTGCAGTCCCAGGGAGCCCCAACAGGGTCACCATCACTCCCCAGAGGGAAAAGACGTAACACAGTCCAGCCAGAGCTCCAGGATGGCCAGGGGTGCTGCCTCCAGTCTAGGGCGCCTGTCTCCCCAAGTCAAGCGTCAGTCATGGGGTGACCCGGCAGGGTTCCCATCCCTCCCCGGAGGGAAAAGCTCAAACACGGCACAGCCAGAGCTCCAGGGTGGCCTGTGGTGCTTCCACCGGCTTTGGGCACCTGCCTCCCATGTGGGTCGACCATCCCCAAGTCCAGCGCGGTCCCAGGGAGTCCTGGCAGGGTCCCCATCCCTCTCTGAAGAGAAAACTTTTAACTTAGCCAGGCCAGAGCTCCAGGTTGGTCAGGGTGATGTCCCTGGCCTTGGGCGCCTGTCTCCCATTTGGGTCGGCCGTCCCCAGGTCCAGCAGCAGTCCCAGGGAGCACCGGAAGGGTCACCATCCCTACCTGGAGGAAAAAGCTGTAATGCGCTGCAGCCAGAGCTCCAGGATGGTCAGGGGTGATGTCCACAGCCTTGGGTGTCTGTGGCCGTTGTGGGTTGACTGTCCACAAGTCTAGTGGCAGTCCCAGGGAGCCCCAGCAATTTCCCTATCCATCCTTGGAGGGAAAAGCTGTGACGCAGTGCAGCCAGAGCGCCAAGATGTTCGGGGGTGATGTCCCCGGCCTCGGGCGCCTATCTCCAAAGTGGATCCACCGTCCACAACTCCAGATGCAGTCACAGGGAGCCCCAGCAAGGTCCCCATCCCTACCTTGATTAAAGACCTGTAACATGGCCAGAGCTCCAGGATTGTCGGGCCGATGTCTCCGGCCTTGGGCACCTGTCTCCCATGTGGGTTGGCTGTCCACAAGTCCAGCGGCGGTCCCAGGGAGCCCAGCAGTGTCCCCATCCCTCCTTGGTGGGAAAAGCTGTAAGACAGCGCAGCCAGAGCTCCAAGATGTACGGGGTGATGTCCCCAGCCTTGGGTGCCTCTCTCCAAAGTGAGACGACCGTCCATAATCCAGCGGCAGACCCAGGGAGCCCTGGCAGGGGCCCCATCCCTCGCTGGAGGGAAAAGCTGTAACACAGCCCGGTCAGAGCTCCCCTGGCCTTGGGAGGCTGTCTCACATGTGGGTTGACTGCCTCCAACCCCAGCAGTGGTTCCAGAATGACTTGCAACTCTCCTCTGAGTGAAAAGCTGTAATTCAGCCCACCAGAGCACTATGGCGGCTGGGAGTGATGTCCCCGGCCTTGGGCGCTTGTCTCCAATGTGTGTCGACCAACCACAAGACCAGCTGCGGTCCCAGGGCGCCCTGGTAGGTTCCCCATGCCTCCTCTGAGGGTAAAGCTGTAATGCAGCCCGCCAGTGCACTACGACAGCTGAGAGTGATGTCCTGGGCCTTGAGAGCATGTCTCCCATGAAGGTTGGCCGCCGCAGAGCCCGCAGGCGATCCCAGGGAGCCCCAGCAGGGTCCCCATCCTTCTCAGGAAGGAAATGCTGTAACATGGCATGGCTAAAGCTCCAGGATGGTCGGGGGTGATGTCCACGTCCTTGTCGCTTGTCTCCCATGTGGGTCGACCATCCACAAGGCCAGCTGCAGTTCCAGGGAGCCCCAACATGGTCACCATCCCTCCCCAGAGGGAAAAGATGTAACGCAGTCCAGCCAGAGCTCCAGGATGGCCAGGGGTGCTGCCTCCAGTCTAGGGCGCCTTTCTCTCCAAGTCAAGCGTCAGTCATGGGGTGACCCAGCAGGGTTCCCATCCCTCCCCGGAGGGAAAAGCTCAAACACGGCACAGCCAGAGCTCCAGGGCAGCCTGCAGTGCTTCCACCGGCTTTGGGTGCCTGTCTCCCATGTGGGTCGACCATCCCCAAGTCCAGCGAGGTCCCAGGGAGTCCTGGCAGGTTCCCCATCCCTCTCTGAAGAGAAAACTTTTAACGCTGCCAGGCCAGAGCTCCAGGTTGGTCGGGGTGATGTTCCCGGCCTTGGGCGCCTGTCTCCCATTTGTGTCGGCCATCGCCAGGTCCAGCAGCAGTCCCAGGGAGCGCCGGAAGGGTCACCATCCCTACCTGGAGGAAAAAGCTGTAATGAAGCACAGCCAGAGCTCCAGGATGGTCAGGGGTGATGTCCACAGCCTTGGGTGTCTGTGGCCCTTGTGGGTTGACTGTCCACAAGTCCAGCGGCGGTCCCAGGGAGCCCCAGCAATTTCCCTATCCCTCCTTGGAGGGAAAAGCTGTGACACAGTGCGGCCAGAGCTCCAAGATATTCAGGGGTGATGTCCCCGGCCTCGGGTGCCTATCTCCAAAGTGGGTCCACCGTCCACAAGTCCAGCGGCAGACCCAGGGAGCCTAGGCAGGGTCCCCATCCATCCCTGGAGGGAAAAGCTGTAACGGAGACCAGCCAGAGCTCCAGGATGACCAGGGTTGCTGCCCTCTGGCCCCTGTCTCCAATGCAGGTCAACCGTTCTTAGGAAAATGTCTGATCGGCTGTCCAACAGGGATAACCGACTGGAACAGAGGACCCAACCACGGGTGGTTTAGTTCCCCCTGTCCCTCAGTCTTGGGGTTGGTGGGGGGCCTGTGTTAGAAAGGATTTCTCTTTACTGCACCTTTCCTTCCATCTTTATGGAACCCCCAAACATTTTGCTTTCATTTTTTAATCTGACCTGTACTTTTCACTGTTCACTGTTCAGTGAAGCCTTAAGCTTCACTACACTGGCTTTTGCTCATATGTTATGGGGAAACTGATATGTCCTTCAGGCTATCAGTACGGGGAAATTTTGCTTCCCTCAGTCGTGTTACCATGTTACTACCTTTGGTTACTTTTGTATCACTTGTGGTAACTTTTTATCACTTACGCTGCAGTACAATGGGGTGCTTTTTGTGTTTTGCTCTAGACTAACACTCAGAGGACTTTTGGTTACTCTAGGTGTGCTAAAAGGATAGGCTGGTGACAGCAGTGACTTTTCCCCACTTTTTGTGGATTTTTGTTTTAGCTTCAATGTGTTTCCCATGTTTGGCTACTAACTGTGGCTACTGGTCAAACATGGCCGTGCCACAAGATTGTTCGCCTGTTCTTTTGCCATCTTGTCTTTTAGTCTTCTTCCTGGCCTCAGAGGCCAGGAAAATCCTTATAAGGACTTCCAGGGCCTGGGCAGCAGGCACTTTTGGCAGGCTACTGGAGGGCTGTGTGTGTTTGCTGGCAGGATGTGGGCTGGGTCTGTCTGACTCCAATCCACAAACTAGTTTCATGTGTCTGAGTGGTATGCATGTATGTTCCTGCCAGTGGTCCTGATTGGACCACTGCTGGGGTGTGTGTGTGGGCTGGTCCTGCTAGTCTGAGCTTACCTGGCTTTTAGTATAAGAAGAAGACCCCTGCAACCATTATTCAGAGACCCTGGAGAAACCTGAAGGAGCCAAGTAATCTTCCCAGCTGTAAGACCCGCAAAGAGACCTGTGACCTGACTGAAGGAGGCCTGGCAAACAACTTCTGCTGCTGTCCTGGAGTAGCCCTGTCTTACTCTTGATCTTTAGTAGTCCTGCGAAGGAGCTACGATCCTTGGAGTGGAGGGTCCATCCATTCCCGACGTCTGCCTGGTGTCCTGCTAAAGGAAGCCTTTGGAAGAGCCCTGGAACCGGCCTGTGGCGAGCCAGATTCATTTGTGGGTTACCGTTCTGCCGGCGTCACCATACAGAGTTTCGACCTGAAACTTGGGGGAACATCGGCTGGCCCTATGAGACTACTGTGATGCTGGAAATGCATTGGAATGACAGGGCCTCCCTGTCCTTGTACTGTAGTCCTTTTTCATTTGTGTTCTGTATTGTTTTCTGCCCAGGAGTCCATGTGGGACTCCTGGCAGTGCTCAGCTCTTCCTGTTTTTGGTTTGGTGTGCAGACCCATGGGATAACCTTATGGCACCCATGGGTGGGGGTGCAACCCTGTGCCCCTAGTGTATGTTTCTGGGCACCGGTGTGTAGCCCACAGAGGAGGGTATGGGCTGGTGGAGGAAGCCCCATGCTCAATTTGACAGGTGCTCTGATTATCCTCCATTTTGAGATATCCAGGCCCTGCCATTGGAATCAGTTGATTCCTGATAGGAAACAAGATGGCCCCTGTGGCCTCTTGCTTTCTATTGCCTGTTACCTTGTTTTCCCAAAGTCCTGGGAAGCCCTGACTCTGTCCCTTCCCCCTGACTGGCTGTTGGGTAGTAGTTCCATATTTGGTGTTGTTGTGAAGTCCAGGCCAGACTGGCTGGAGCCTTCCCAGTGACTGTATGTTGTGAGTACACCCTGTGGGTGGGACCTGTGTGAATGGAGTGTGTGACCAATATGCACTTCTTGTTGTGGCTGTCTGGTTTCTGGTATGAAAGACAAAGACTGAGGCAGCCCTGCCCAAAACTGGTATGAATGCAATGTGTAGTGTTGAATGGCTGGGTACTTGTCCCAACACATATTCCTTGTTGTGAGTGTCTGAGAGGGAGGAGTATGGCCTGAATACACTGTATGCCTGATTGGCTGACTGACTGCATGAATGTTCTTCTGTATGATTAGCTGCTGAGTGTGACCCAGCAGTCTGGATGAGAGGCATCTGGGGACCTCTCACCACTGGAAATTGTTCAGAAGCTGTGTCTACACTTGAACAGTAACTGTAACTGCTGACCCTCGACGCCCAGTTGGAAGAAGAAGGACTGCTGCTGCATTTGCTTCGACCCAATCCGAAAGCTGCTGAGTTCGTTGAGGACTGATCCGAGAGAGGACCTAGTTAGGCGCCCTCTTCCCGTGTTCCGAGGGACCATCGAGCACCACTAACCTTCGCTGAAGCTCCCTGGAAGACAGACCCTCGAAAGGCGGGCGACCGGAGACGGGGACCACTGAGGAGAACGAAGTGAAGCACCCGGACATCGACACCGTCGAAGTCCATTGCCGTTGACCAGGGTTCAGAGTATCGCCGCAACCGCTGGAGGCCCGTCAAAGCCTTGTTGCCCCAGAAGAGGGGACCGCTTGACGCCGGGCTGCCGACGATCGGAGCCGCCCGCTCCTTTCCCTAAGACTGTTGAATCGAAGGACTCCCTTGTCCGCACCGACGACCGCTTTATCCCGCCAGAGAAAGTCGAGGATGCCGACACACCGTGGAGAATCCGCCGGTGGGTTTCCCGCCACCTGAAGACCACAAAGACTTCGATGACTCAACACCCTTGTGGGGCCACAGTTCTTCAGAAACTCTTTGCGGTCCGGAACTATCAAACGCCGAGGTGCCCCGCACATCTCATCCTCGCAGGGCGTCGCCTACGAACACCGCCTGGATTGACGCTGTGGCCTCGGCACCCCGAAATTCTCATCGACGCCGTCGATGCCATGTTCACCTTCTTCGATGCCTCTTGACGATCCGTGGCTCCTGCTTTAAAGGGAGTCACTCAAGAAGGATCCCTCGCCGCTTCTTCGAAGAACTCTGCTCCACCAGGTACATTGGGGGGGTAAAAACATTATAGGAGAGAATAAGACTACTGATCAATATATGGACTGGGCTTGTGCTATATCTTTATTTTACAGGTTGCCCAGGTGGGGGGATCTCCACACAGAACTGTGTCTCATGGTAGGGGCCAGTAATCTGCCTATTGTTTCAACCATCTTGCTTTCCTTCCTATGCCTATTGCTGGTTTCCTCTTTATTGATCTGTGTGACATTTGACAGTATAGTTGATGCACTTTAATGAGATCTGATAATAATTGTGGTACCACTTTAGAACTGCATATATTTTCCATTGTTGATTTTCTGAGCACAAAGTGAGTTATTGTGATAGTGTACATAACCTTGAATATTAATTATATAAAGACTGTGTTTAGTGTGGACATTCCTTTGTGGGGGCTTGGGGACTACACTGTACTTAAGAACCAGCCCGCATCACCTCGTGAGAAGCTAGGCCTTGATTGCTCGACTACGTTACCAATAATAGAGAATCTTGGCTGGGTCCTCGGTGCCTCTCCTCTACCATATAGAGAGCAGAAGTACAGACCCCCCCCCCTCCAGTCTTTACAACTACCTCCTGCGGAATTCTGGCGTCCTAGCATCAAGGTGACCCGAGATAGAAGGGAAATGGCGACCGTGGCTTCTGAGTCCTTTCACGTCGCTGTGCGCGGGACCACCATCCGAAAATTGCTTACCTCACCCGATTCCAGTCCTGAGAGGGGTGCTACATTGAGTTTTTCTGCATTCTTCGACTGAGAGTCCTTGCAACCGTACAAGACACCAACCGGAGATCAGCTCGAACCTGCAACCCCTGAGAATCGGGGACTGCGGCTTTCGGCAGATAAAAAGCAACGTCGGACACTCTTCCTTTGTTCTGCCAAGTCTGAGGAAGAATCAGAGTACGGGGGAAAGTTACAGTTCCCATGTACTGCCATTATAAGTCTATGGGCTTATAATAAAGCTTCTTTCTAACACTCTTGACTTTGCCAGTGCTTGCTTGCACAAGACATCTGACTGTTGAGGCTACCTTTGGGCATTAGTCTAACTTGAACCCTAACCCTAAGAACCCTTCACTGGACCTCAGATACCCTATCTGCATTTTTTCCTGCATCCTAAATTCTGTAGAACTGTAAGCCGAACTATTGGGACCAGGCCCCGGGCAACTTAGGGCTGGACAATTTCAGATAGGAATCATATCTGAGGGCCTTTTTGTGCATAATACATGTCTAACCTTTCATTTGCAGGAGTTTCTGATTTGTATTATGCCCTATAAAAGAGTGAATGTATATATGTGTTTAGTTTGATAGTGTTGTGTGAAATGTCTACGTGCTTGTAGTCATTTTTCTATAGTGTGTTTTGGCCATAATTAAATAACTGTATTTTTATACATCCTGTCTAAGTGTAATCTGTGATTGCCGTTGTATGACCTCATTGTGGACCTTTTACAAGCTCAACCCCTCTGAAGAACTTAGCCTAGACCACCTATTACTGCTACCTAAACTGCTTTGGCTACAACATCCCAGAGTTGTTCCTGTCACAATATAGGTTGGCCTTCTATACATCTGTCCACCAGGACAGACTATAGGAAATAAGTCCTCAAAACCGTCCACAAGTCAGCAGCCAGGCCAGAGCTCCAGGACGACCAGAGGTCTTGGGCACCTGTCTCCAATGTGGGTCAACCAACCACAAGTCCATCTGTGGTCCCAGGGAGCCCCGGGAAGTTCCCCATCCCTTCCCTGAGGGAAATGCTGTAAAGCAGCCCGCCAGAGCACTACGACGGTTGGGAGTGATGTCCCCGGCCTTGAGCGTCTGTCTCTCATGTAGATTGACCGCTCCCAAGCCCAGAGGCATTCCCAGGGAGCCCCAGTAGGGTCCCCATTCCTCCCTAGAATTAAAAGCTGTAGTATGGCACGGCTAAAGCTGCAGGATGGCCTGGGGTGATGTGTCCAGCCTTGGGTGCCTGTCTCCCATGTGGGTCAACCGTCCCCAAGTCCAGCGGCAGTCACAGGGAGCCCCGGCAGGGTCCCCATCCCTACTTGGAGGAAAAAACAATGACGCAGCCAGAGCTCGAGTATTATTCAGGGTGATGTCCACGTCCTTGGGTGCCTGTCTCCCATGTGGGTTGGCCATCCACAAGGTCAACGGCAGTCCCAGTGAGCCCCGGCTGGGTCACCATCACCCCCCTGGAGGTAAAAGCTGTAACACAGCCCAGCCAGATGTGCAGGATGGCCAGGCATGCTGCCCCTGTCCTTGAGCACTTCTCTCCCATGTGTGTTGACTGCCCCCAAGCTCATCGATGGTCTGAGAAAGCCAGGCAAGGTCCACATTCCTTCCCAGAGCTTCATGATGGTCAGGGGTGCTGTCCTCGGAAAAAGCTGTAACAAAGTCTAGCCAGAGCTCCAGGACGACCAGGGGTGGTGCCTCCAGCCCAGGGCACCTGTCTCCCATATGGGTCGACTGTCCCGAAGTCCAGTGGCAGTCATGGGGTGAACTGGCGGGGTCCCTGTCCCTCCCCGGAAGGGAAAAGATGTAACGCAGCACGGCCAGAGCTCCAGGGCGGCCTGGGGGTGTTGCCCCCAGCCTTGGGCGCCTGTCTGCCATGTGGGTCAACTGCCCCCAACCCCAGCAGCGGTCCCACGGAGCCCCTGCAGGGTCCCCATCCCTCACTGGAGGGAGAAACCGGAACACAGCTGAGCCAGTGGTCTAGGATGTCCCGGTGTGCCTCGCCTGGTCTTGAACACCTGTCTCTCTTGTGGGCTGACCGCCCCCCAAGCCCATCGGTGGTCCCAGGAAGCCTGCAAGGTCCACATTCCTCCCCAGAGCTTCATGATAGTCAGAGGTGCTGCCCTCTGGCCTGTTTCCCATGTGGGTCGACAGTAAGCAAGTCCAGTGGCAGTCCCAGGTAGCGCCGGCAGGGTCACCATCCCTCCCTGGATGGAAAACCTTTAACACAGCGTGACCAGAGCTTCAGGATGGTCAGGGGTGATGTCCCCGTCGATGGGCACCTGTCTCCCATGTGGGTCCATAGTCGCCAAGTCCAGCGGCAGTCCCAGGGAGCCCCGACAGGATCCCCATCACTCCCGGGATGGAAAAACTTTAACGCATCCAGGACAGAACTGCAGGATGGTCAGGGGTGGCCTACATACAAATTGCAGACCGCTTCAAGACTTATCCTATCCTAAATGACCATCAGTCTGGATTCCGGGTTGGCTTCGATACTGAGACTGCGCTCCTTGAACTCAAGTCGAAACTGATGGCCCGTATGAGGAAGCGTCATTGCTCATGCTGCTTGAACTCTCTGCGGCTTTCGACCTGGTGGACCATGATATCATGGCCACCAGGTTGTGTGAAGTGGCCAATTTCTCCCCGCTTGCATGCAAATGGGTACTATCATTTCTTAATAATCGTGACAGTAGAGTCTTTTGCGGCATTGCTGAATCTGAGCCTATTATAACAACTTGTGGTGTCCCCCAGGGTGCTTGCACCTCCCCCAGTTTTTATAATATCTTCACGGCTCCCCTGTTCGCAATGCTTGATCATGAGAACATAATATTCATCAACTATGCGGATGACACTCAATGTGTCATCCCGCTCCCTGGTTCCCACAGTGCACACGAATTGGCCATCAACAAAGTCTTTACTCTAATTGAAACTGGGATGGTCCACAATAAGTTGGCCTTGAATAAATTAATAACCGAATTGCTTGTTATAGGCTCTCCACACACTATTAAGAAACTTGGTTCACAATATGATAACATCCAGATGGGAGAAGAATCCATTAAGCCCCTAAAAAAAGTGAAAACACTGGGAGTGACCTTTGACCAACATATGACTATGAAACAGCATGGCAGTAGTCTGATATCGTCAAGCGCATACTATATTAAACGCCTAGCACATCTAAGGCCTCTTATATCTCAGGATAATGCAGAGACTATTGCTAGAGCAATAGTAGGCTCTAAAATACATTATTGCTCTAGCCTTCTTATGGGACTCAATAAGTCCGACTGCAATAGGCTGCAAATAGGTCAAAATGGGGCTATTACAGCCGTCATGAAACTTAAATACAGAGATCATGTTACAGCGGCAAGACAAGAACTCCACTGGATGCCTGTAGCATCCAGATTTCTTTTTCGAACCCTGACTGTCATACACAAGTGTAGATCTGGAAATATGCCTGGATATCTGCAACAGCTCCTCTCTACGAGAAATAACATGAGAACATTAAGGTCGAATAATCAGCACATCTTGCCTGAACCAAAGTGCTATACCGCTAGAGTAGCCAACTCAGCCTTTTTCTCCATTGGACCACGGGCTCGGAATGCCCTACTCCTAGAAATGAGATCCATTGATTCTCTAGAAATATTCAAGAAAAGATTGAAGACCTAACTTTTCAACTAACTTACTCTGAGCTATCTTCAAAATACCATCTCCTGTGGCGCTGCTTACTGGATCCCCTACTTTTTTGTTACTCGTTGTATATGTCCTGTAGCACCCTCACGCCTTCGGGTCTATGGCTACGCTATATAAATGCATTAAAGTAAAGTAAAGTAAAAGGATGGCCGGGGGTGATGTACCCGTGCTTGGGGGTCTGTCTCCCATGTGGGTCAACCGTCTCCAAGTCCAGCTGCAGTCACAGGAAGCCCGACAGGGTCCCCATCCCTACTTGGAGGAAAAACCTGTAACACAGCCAAAGCTCGAGTATTGTTCGGGGCGATGTCCCCGGCCTTGGGCGTTTTGTCTCCCATGTGGGTCGACCATCCACAAGTCCAGCGGCAGTCCCAGGGAGGCCCAGCAGGGTTCCCATCCCTCTCTGAAGGAAAAACCTGTAACGCAGCCAGGCCAGAGCTCCAAGCTGGTCGGGGTGCTGCCCCCGGCCTTAGGTGTCTGCCTCGCACATGGGTAGACTGCCCTCCAGCCCAGACGCGGTCATCGGATGACCCGGCTGGGGGAAAAGCTGTAACACAGGTGAGGCCAGGGATCCAGGATGGCAGGGGGTGCTGCCCCCGGCCTTGTGCGCCTATCTCTAATGTGGGCCGACCGTCCTCAAGTTCAGCGGCAGACCCAGGGAGCCCCAGCAGGGTCCCCATTCCTCCCTGGAGGGAAAACCCATAATGAGGCAGGCAAGAGCTTTATGATGTTCAGGGTTGCTGCCCTCTGGCTCCTGTCTCCCATGTGGGTCGACAGTCGTCAAGTCCTGCGGCAGTCGCAGGTAGTGCCAGCATGTACCCCGTCCCTCCCTGGAGGGAAAACCTGTGATGCAGCCAGGCCCGAGCTTCAGGATGTTTGGGGTTGATGTCCCATCAATGGGCTCCTGTCTCCCATGTGGGTCCACAGTTGCCAAGTCCAGCGGCAGTCCCATGGAGCCCCGGCAGGGTCATCATCACTCCCCAGAGGGAAAACCTGTAACGCATCCAGGCCAGAGCTCCAGGGCTCCTGTCTCCCATGTGGGTCAACCGTCCCCAGGTCCAGCTGCCGTCACAGGGAGCCCCGGCAGGGTCCCCATCACTACCCGGAGGGAAAACCTGAAACGCATCCAGGCCAGAGTTCCAGGATGGCTGGGGGAGATGTCTCAGGCCTTGGGCACCTGTCTCCCATGTGGGTCTACCATCCGCAAGTCTAGTGGCATTCCCATGGAACCCCGGCGGGGTCCCCATCGCTCCCCGGAGGGAAAACCTGTAATAAATCCAGGCCAGAGCTTCAGGATGGCTGGGGGAGATGTCCCCGGCCTTGGGTGCCTGTCTCCCATGTTGGTCGACCATCCCCAAGTCCAGCGGCGGTCCCAGGGAGTCCCTGCAGGGTCCCCATCACTCCCCGGAGGGAAAACGTGTAACGCATCCAGGTCAGAGCTCCAGGATGGCCGGGGATGATGTCCCCAGTCTTGGGCGCCTATTTCCCTTGTGGGTCAACTGTCCCCAAGTCCAGCTGCAGTCACAGGGAGCCCCGGCAGGGTCCCCATCCCTACTTCGAGGAAAAACCTGTAACGCAGTCAGAGTTCGATTATTGTTCGGGGCGATGTCCCCTGCCTTGGGCGCCTGTCTCCCATGTGGGTCAACCATCCCCAAGTCCAGCGGCGGTCCCAGGCCGTCCCTGCAGGGTCCCCATCACTCTCTAAAGGGAAAACCTGTAACACAGCCAGGCCAGAGCTCCAGGTTGGTCGGGGGTGATGTCCCCGGCCTTGGGTGCCTATTTCCAAAGTGGTTCGACCATCCATGAGTCCATCAGCGGACCCAGGTAGCCCCAGGAGGGTCCCCATCCCTACCTGGACAGAAAACCTGTAATGCAGCCAGGCCATGGCTTCAGGATGGTCAGGGGTGATGTCCCCGTCTATGGGCGCCTGTCTCCTATGTGAGTCGACCGCCCAGCGATAGTCCCAGCGTCACCATCCCTCCCTGGAGGCAAAAGCTGTAACGCAGCACTACCAAAGCTCCAGGACGGTCAGGGGTGATGTCCCCGGCCTTGGGCGCCTGTCTCCCATGTGGGTCAACCGTCCCCAAGTTCAGCTACAGTCACAGGGAGCATCAGCAGGGTCCCTATCCCTACTTGGAGGAAAAACCTGTAACGCAGCCAGATTTCGAGTATTGTTTGGGGGGATGTCCCCAACCTTGGGTGCCTGTCTCCCATGTTGGTCGACCATCCCCAAGTCCAGAAGCGGTCCCAGGGAATCCCCGAAGGGTCCCCATCACTCCCTGGAGGGAAAACCTGTAACGCATCCAGGTCAGAGCTCCAGGATGGCCGGGGGTGATGTCCCCAGCCTTGGGCGCCTATCTCCCTTGTGGGTCAAATGTCCCCAAGTCCAGCTGCAGTCACAGGGAGCCCCGGCAGGGTCCCCATCCCTACTTCAAGGAAAAACCTGTAATGCAGTCAGAGTTTGATTATTGTTCAGGGCAATGTCCCCGGCCTCGGGCGCCTGTCCCCCGTGTGGGTCAACCATCCCCAAGTCCAGTGGCGGTCCCAGGCCGTCCCAGCAGGGTCCCCAACCCTCTCTAATGGGAAAACCTGTAACACAGCCAGGCCAGAGCTCGAGGTTGGTCGGGGGTGATGTCCCCGGCCTTGGGTGCCTATTTCCAAAGTGGTTCGACCATCCACAAGTCCAGCTGCGGACCCAGGTAGCCCCGGGAGGGTCCCCATCCCTACCTGGACGGAAAACCTGTAATGCAGCCAGGCCAGAGCTTCAGGATGGTCAGGGGTGATGTTCCCATCTATGGGCGCCTGTCTCCTATGTGAGTCAACAGTCCAGCGATAGTCCCAGTGTCACCAGCCCTCCCTGGAGGCAAAAGCTGAAACGCAGCACAGTCTAAGCTCCAGGACGGTCAGGGGTGATGTCCCCGGCCTTGGGTGACTGTCTCCATTGTGGGTCGACAGTGTACAAGTCAAGAGCTGTAACTCATCCCAACCACAGCTCTAGGACAGCTGGAGGTAAAGTCCCCGGCCTTGGCCACCTGTCTCTCATGTGGGTCAACAGTCCCTAAGTTCAACGATGTCCCAGGGAGTTCTGGTATGGTCCCTATCAATCCCTGGGGGGAAAACCTGTAATGCAGCCAGGCGAGAGCTCCAGGATAGTCAGGCTGATGTCCCTGGCCTTGGGCGCCTGTCTCCCATATGGGTTGACCATCCCCAAGTTCAGCGGCAGTCCCAAGGAGCCCCGGCAGGGTCCCGATCCCTCCCCAAAGGGAAAAGCTGTAATGCAGCTTGGCCAGAGCCCTAAGACAGCCGTGAGTACTGCCCCCGGCCTTGGGTGCCTGTTTCCCATGTGGGTTGTGCATTCCCAGGCCCAGCAGTGGTCCCAGGTAGCTCAGGCAGGTCCCCGTCTATCCCTGGAGGTAAAAGATGTAACATGCCATGGCAGAGCTCCAGACAGCCAAGGGTACTGCCCCCTGCCTTGTGCACCTGTCTCCCATGTGGGTCACCTGTCCCCAAGCCCAGCGGCTGTCCCAGGAAATCCTGGCAGGGTCCCCATCCCTCCCCTGAGGGAAAAGCTGTAATGCAGCCAAGCCAGAGCTCTAGAATGACTGAGGCTGCTGCCCCTGTCCTTGGGCATCTGCCTCGCACGTCGGACAACCATCCTCCAGCTTAGAGGCAGTCATAGGGAGCCCCAGCAGGATCCACATCCCTCCCCAGAGGAAAAAACTGTAACGCAACCCAACCAGAGCTATAGGACGGCCAGAAGCGTTGCCTCCAGACCTAGGCATCTGCCTTGCATGTGTATCAACCGCCCCCCAGCCCAGCGGCGGCCATCGTACGTCCTGCCAGGGTCCCTATCCCTCCCTGCAGGGAAAAACTGTAACGCAGCTCAGCCAGAGCTCTAGGACACCTAGGGGTGCTGCCCCGGCCTTGGGTGTCTTCCTCGCACGTTGTTAGACTGCCCTACAGCCCAGAGGCAGTCATCGGACGAACCGGCTGGGGGAAAAGCTGTAACGCAGCCCAGCCAGAGCACTAGGATGGCCGGGAGTGCTGCTTCTGGACTTGGGCGTCTGCCTCACATGTGGATAGACCGCTGCCCCAGCCCAGCGGCAGTCATGGAACATCCCGGCAGGGTTCTCATCCGTCCGCGGATGGAAAAGCTGTAACACAGCATGGCCAGAGCTCCAGGATGGCCAGTGATGCTGCCAATGACCTTGGGTATCTGCCTCACACGTGAGTCGAGCACCCACCAGCCTATCGCAAGTCATAGCTCGACCCGGCAGGGTCTCTGCCCCTCCCTGGAGGGAAAAGCTGTAACGCGGCATGGCTGTCATGATCACTGCTTCCAAGGGGCTGGGACCAGCCCAACGTCCTTGGAAGCAGGCCTCTAACCTTCATCCTAGGCACCAGCTGGTCCCCATTGGGACCTTTTGGACCCTGTCCTGGCGCCGGTGGCACCAGGCTCATCAAAATCACTGGTCCCGGCACTGGAAGCGCCGGGCTCATAACATGTATAAAGATGCTTGGGTGGACTTACCTGCAGCAGACCATGCTGCTTACTTACCAGCCATATGGGAATCCTCTACGAGACTAGTTTCTTACCTGGGTGGGGCAGGCTCCACTCCCTGGATACAACAGTGGAACTCTTCTAGAACAGGAACTCTTTTCTTTCCTGGGCGAGGCAGTGGAGGAAGATGCCTCATCACTCCAAGGCTATTTAAACCACGCCCGATTGATGCAACGTGCTTCGCGTTATTCTGCATCTGCAGCAGAACGCTCACCGTGTCGGTTCCAGTCTTCATTCTTCCGATCCTGAACCTGTGAGAACAAAAGCTTATCTTTCTTGTATCCAGCCTTCAGAAGCACCTGCAAAGACAAAGAAACAACAGGTTAGCACAGCAACCTTCACTCGCAGCGCTTTCCTCACCTGATCCATCGGCAGTTACCAACTCTTCGCGCTGCTCCTCCGCCATTATAAAAGCCTGTGAAGACAAAAGCATAATTATTCCTGTGGGGAATTTACTTACCGGCACCCCTCGAATTCCGGTTTTCTTCAACGCTGCATTCCTGCACCTGAAAGAGAAAAGGAGAGACATTAGGCAGGCTATTTACTCACGCGCCATCGCGCCCTCCACAATTAGGCGCCTGCAAATACCCCGGCGTTTTCCAGAGTCTCTTCAGCATCCGAACTCATACCTGCAAAAGAAAAGAGACAGTTGGAGTGCATTTCGAAAGCAGGCAACAGGCACTTACTTACGCACTCCCAAGCGCTTCATTCCTATGCGCTGGCTCGAACTCCGGCTCTCTTCAAACCACCATCTTCCGCCTCAAGAGCCCTGCAAGACAAAAGGCACCATTTGAAAAGAACATTATACAGAGCCCTATTCCATACTAACGTGCCCACGCACCTAAAGACTGTAAGGACATTCAAGGTGCCCGGAAACTCACCGTTCGTGCAGTTAACGACAGTTAGCAATCCTCTGAAGTCAAGAGGCCTACGTTTCAACCCAGTGAAGGAACTGGTAACGGCACCCTGCACCAGACGCAGATGGAGAGTCCAGCATTCACCTATCTAAGGTGAGCACATTGACCTTGGGGCTCCACGGAAAAGTGAGAGGGGGAGAGAGAGAGACACCCGACAATCCCAGGTCATTAACCCCATATTCTTCCACCTGCAGACATCTTACTCTTCTACAGTGCGAAGAGGCCCAGCCCCGGAAGCCAATCGAGTCCTGCACTTCACTTTTCAAGATACAGTTACCACCCTGCCAAGACCAGCGCCTCCGTGGGAATCAGGTGAGCGTTACAGAACGCGAAGCCCACCGCAAAACTCCTACCCAGGCGCAATGGAAACCTCAGATACTGATCAATTGGCCCAGTTACTTGGGGATCTAAAAGCGGAAGTACATGCAGCTCGTCAGGAAACGAACGCTCTAAGAAGAGAGCTGATTATATCCAAGGAGCGATCAGATGACCTCGCTAGGCAATTGCTACAAACGCAGGTAGGACAAACACCTCTGCCCGCTTCAGGAGGAAACTATCCTTCAGCATCCTCCACAAACCCAGTGCAAATCAATCTACCCGGTAATGTGCCCTTGGCTCCGCCCGAACGCTTTTCTGGTGACCCAAAGAGATTTGCAGTGTTCATTAACCAGTGCCGCTTACACTTCTTATGTAGGCCAGCAGCCTTCCCAACAGATCAGGCCAAGGTGGCCTTCGTGCTTTCTTATCTCAGTGGCAGTGCCGCAGATTGGTCGATCCCTTTAGTCACTCAGGATGATCCGGTTCTTCATAATTACCAGGCTTTCCAGTCCAGCATGGAGAAACTGTTCGCAAGACATTCACAAGGGCAGGCCTTGGACAATGAACTCCTTTCGTTACGACAGGGTAATCAAGACCTTTTGACTTACATCGTATCATTCAACAGACTTATAGTGGAAACTCAATGGCCTGAGGATAAGAGAATTACGCTTTTCTACAGAGGCCTGCGTGGAGAGCTCAAGGATGTGTTAGCTCAAGTTGTGAATCCTCCACAAGACTGCTCAGACTATATTGACCTAGTTGTTCAATTGGACCACAGATTACAGAACAGGAAGGCTGATCGTTCCAAATTTGATACCCGAGTGTTTTCCAAACCGCAGACCTTAGCTAGGGGAGTTGACACCGTGGAACCCATGCAAATAGGGGGCATGAAAGGACCATTAACCCAAAAAGAGCGAGAAAGGAGAAGACAGCTGCAATTATGCCTCTATTGCGGAAACTCCGGGCACTTTCTTCAAGACTGTCCAGTGAAACCAGCTAAGAAGGCTGTAGGAGCTGCAGTTACCGGTACCACAAATTCTGAGCAGGGAAACGACCTAGCCCGACAAGTGTAGAGGTCCTCTTGCCGAGCGTTAAAATCTGTTCCGTGACCTCGCATTTCATGGTGCCTATGGTCCTCATTAGCCCTGAACGTCCGGATCGTTTGCATGCAATTGAAGCTTACATCGACAGCGGAGCAATCGGCAATTATGTGGACCGTGAAATGGTATCAAGGATGAATCTACCTCTTTGTCCTAAGGCAGTAAAAGACGTCATTACTACAGTGGATGGCATGGAGATAGCCTCCGGACCAGTAATTCACACCACCCAGGAAGTGGCGTTAGTGAGCCAAGATGGAAACCGGGAGAAAATCGTGTTCGATGTGATCAAGGCCCCTCAATTCCAGATCATTCTAGGAATTCCTTGGTTAGAGAAGCACAATCCTCAGATCGATTGGCGAGCAAAGACGGTTCAGTTTCCTGAATGTATCCTCGGCCTGACGTTTCACTGGCAGCAATCTCTTCTGAGGTTCCCCAACTACCTCCTGAATACCAGGAATTCCAAGACGTCTTTCAGAAGGACCAAGCTAACTCCCTGCCTCCTCATAGGTCTTACGACTGTCAAATAGACCTGATACCCGGATCTACTCCTCCTTGCAGTAGGATTTATGCCCTCACCGAGCCAGAGAATCTCCACCTCAGACAATATCTGGACCAATACCTAGCTAACGGGTTTATCCGTCCTTCAAGATCCCCAGCTTCTTCGGCTTTGTTCTTCGTTCCGAAAAAGGAAGGAGACCTTAGAACTTGTATAGATTACCGCGCCCTGAACCAAATCACCGTTAAAAACAGATACCCGTTGCCTTTGATCCCTGAACTCCTGGACCAACTCAAAAACGCATGTATATATAAAAAGTTGGATCTCAGAGGAGCCTACCATTTGGTACGAGTAAAAGAGGGCGATGAATGGAAGACGGCCTTCCGCACCAAGTATGGGCTGTTTGAATATCAAGTTATGCCCTTTGGACTATGCAACACTCCGGCCGCCTTCCAGTATTTTATGAATGACGTCCTCAGAGAACTCATAGATGTGTGTCTAGTTGTCTATATTGACGACATCCTCGTCTATTCACCATCTGAAGAGGAACATCGGAAACACGTTAAAGAGGTCCTCGAGAGATTGCGTCAACATAACCTTTTCGCTAAGCTTGAAAAATGCGTTTTCAACGTAACTGAAGTTGAATTCCTGGGATTCATACTTTCGCCTAACGGAGTCCATATGGATTCAAAAAAGGTCGATGCAATCATCAAGTGGCCTTCACCAACCTCTGTAAAAGGAGTTCAAAGCATGTTAGGCTTCGCTAACTTTTACCGCAGGTTCATTCCCGAATTCTCTCGAATAGTCCAGCCCATCACCGCTCTGTTAAAGAAAAACAAACGTTTTGAGTGGTCTACAGAGGCGGAACAAGCTTTCCAAGACTTAAAAGCTAAATTCATCTCTGCACCTGTTCTGAAACATCCCCGCCCAGAACTCCCCTACATCGTTGAAACAGATGCTTCTAGTCTTGCTATGGGGGCAATTTTATCACAAAGGGATCCAGTTACACACCAATTACATCCTGTAGCCTTTTGGTCCCGCAAATTCTCGGCTCCCGAGATCAACTATACTATTACAGACAAGGAACTTCTAGCTATCAGATCGGCCTTTAAGGCCTGGCGGCATTACCTTTTGGGAGCCAGACACACAGTCACAGTAATGACAGATCACCGCAACTTACAATATCTGAAGTCGGCCAAAGCTCAGTCTTCCAGGCAGCTCCGCTGGGCTCTGTTTTTGGCTGAGTTTGACTTTATAATTACTTATCGACCAGGCAGTAAAAACGGAAAAGCAGATGCCCTCTCCCGGATGGGAATAGATGAACACTTGACCAATCCTGAACCAATACCCATAATCCCTGAACAAAGAGTTTTGGGTTTGGTCAGCGCTCAATCCCTTGAAGACATCGAGACAACGGTCAAATCACTCCTAACTCCGGCAGAATTACAGGACTGGCAACTCAAGGGGAAGGACTTCTCAGTGGATCAAGACCTACCATATTTCCGAGGACGATTGTACTTGCCCTGTGAGAAAATACAAAAACAGGTAATCTCCTGTTATCATGACTCATTAATGGAGGGCCACCCTGGCATTACCAAAACCATGGAAAAGGTCAAAAGACATTTCTGGTGGCCATCATGGAAGAAGGACATTAGAGACTTTGTAATCTCCTGCGGTGTGTGTGCTCAGAATAAAAGCCAGAAGGAGAAACCAGCCGGCCTCTTACACCCGCTTGACATCCCTCCCTGTCCATGGCATACCCTGTCCATGGATCTCATCACTGACTTACCTCCGTGCTCAGGGTATAATACCATTTTAGTAGTCGTGGATCTATTCTCCAAGATGGCTCACTTCATTCCCCTAAAGGGCCAACCTTCAGCTTCAGTGTTAGCCCGAGAATTCCTAGAAAACATTGTCCGGTTACACGGTTTTCCCTTGGTTTTGGTCTCCGATAGAGGAAGTCAATTCATCTCCCACTTTTGGCGAAGTTGCTGTCGCTTAGCCCAGATTGATGTGAGACTTTCAACTAGTCACCATCCCCAAAATGACGGACAAACCGAGAGGACAAATCAAACTCTGGAGCAATATTTACGTTGCATGCTCCAACAAACTGAAAACCCTTGGAAGGACATCCTTTGGATCGCTGAATATGCTTATAACAATTTGATCCATTCTGGAACCGGGAAGACTCCCTTCTTCCTGTTATACGGAACCCATCCTAGGACCTCTAACCTGGATCCTCCCCAAAAACTCGAAACACCTGCTGTGGATCACTTGCACTCAGTGATCACTCATGCTTTTAAAGAAGCCACTGCCCATCTGCAAAGAGCTAAAGCACTATACAAAAAAGGAGCGGATCTACACCGTAAAGAGGCCCCTCACTACTCTGTGGGAGATCAGGTCTGGTTATCCACTAAGCACCTGCCTCTAAAAGGACCCCGCACTTTCATCCCGAGATACCTAGGACCCTATCTCATCTCTGCCATAATTAATCCGGTGGCTGACAAATTGGAATTGCCTTCTCATATGAAAATACATCCAGTATTCCATGTCTCCCTACTAAAACCAGTACAACCAGAAACCCGATTGACCAAACTCCCAGAACCTGTTCTAGTGGATGGAGAACTTGAGTTCGAAGTAAAGAACATCCTAGACTCCAAAATCTCCAAATCTAAGTTATACTACCTGGTTGATTGGAAAGGATACGGCCCCCAGGAAAGGTCTTGGGAACCCTCAGAACATGTCCATGCACCTCGTCTGGTCGAGAAATTCCATCTAAATCACCCCGACAAGCCAAAACCCCCGGAGAAGACCCGCTTGGGAGGGGCCTTGAGGGGGGGTGCTGTCATGATCACTGCTTTCAAGGGGCTAGGACCAGCCCAACGTCCTTGGAAGCAGGCCTCTAACCTTCATCCTAGGCACCAGCCGGTCCCCATTGGGACCTTTTGGACCCTGTCCTGGCGCCGGTGGCACCAGGCTCATCAAAATCACTGGTCCCGGCACTGGAGGCGCCGGGCTCATAACATGTATAAAGATGCTTGGGTGGACTTACCTGCAGCAGACCATGCTGCTTACTTACCAGCCATATGGGAATCCTCTACGAGCCGGGACTAGTTTCTTACCTGGGTGGGCCAGGCTCCACTCCCTGGATACAACAGTGGAACTCTTCTAGAACAGGAACTCTTTTCTTTCCTGGGCGAGGCAGTAGAGGAAGACGCCTCATCACTCCAAGGCTATTTAAACCACACCCGATTGATGCAACGTGCTTCGCGTTATTCTGCATCTGCAGCAGAACGCTCACCGTGTCGGTTCCAGTCTTCATTCTTCCGATCCTGAACCTGTGAGAACAAAAGCTTACCTTTCTTGTATCCAGCCTTCAGAAGCACCTGCAAAGACAAAGGAACAACAGGTTAGCACAGCAACCTTCACTCGCAGCGCTTTCCTCACCTGATCCATCGGCAGTTACCAACTCTTCGCGCTGCTCCTCCGCCATTATAAAAGCCTGTGAAGACAAAAGCATAATTATTCCTGTGGGGGATTTACTTACCGGCACCCCTCGAATTCCGGTTTTCTTCAACGCTGCATTCCTGCACCTGAAAGAGAAAAGGAGAGACATTAGGCAGGCTATTTACTCACGCGCCATCGCGCCCTCCACAATTAGGAGCCTGCAAATACCCTGGCGTTTTCCAGAGTCTCTTCAGCATCCGAACTCATACCTGCAAAAGAAAAGAGACAGTTGGAGTGCATTTCGAAAGCAGGCAACAGGCACTTACTTACGCACTCCCAAGCGCTTCATTCCTATGCGCTGGCTCGAACTCCGGCTCTCTTCAAACCACCATCTTCCGCCTCAAGAGCCCTGCAAGACAAAAGGCACCATTTGAAAAGAACATTATACAGAGCCCTATTCCATACTAACGTGCCCACGCACCTAAAGACTGTAAGGACATTCAAGGTGCCCGGAAACTCACCGTTGGTGCAGTTAAGGACGGTTAGCAATCCTCTGAAGTCAAGAGGCCTACGTTTCAACCCAGTGAAGGAACTGGTAACGGCACCCTGCACCAGACGCAGATGGAGAGTCCAGCATTCACCTATCTAAGGTGAGCACGTTGACCTTGGGGCTCCACGGAAAAGTGGGAGGGGGAGAGAGAGAGACACCCGACAATCCCAGGTCATTAACCCCATATTCTTTCACCTGCAGACATCTTACTCTTCGAGTTAGACACACAGTGCGAAGAGGCCCAGCCCCGGAAGCCAATCGAGTCCTGCACTTCACTTTTCAAGATACAGTTACCACCCTGCCAAGACCAGCGCCTCCGTGGGAATCAGGTGAGCGTTACAATGGCGTGATCTCCAGAACGGCTGGTGGTGCTGCCTCCAGCCCTGGGTGTCTGTCTCCCATGTGGGTCGAGTGTTCCCAAGCCCAGTGGTGGTCCCAGGGAGCCCCAGCAGGGTCTCCATCCCTCCCCGGAGGATAAAGCTCTAACATGGCCTGGCCAGAGATCCAGATGGCCGGGGATACATTGATGGGCAACGGGCAAAATATCCCCAAACCAAAAATCTTTTCCCTGGTGGCTTAGTGCTCTTTATCGCTTCTCAGGTTTGGCAAAATGGGACCATGCCCTCAATTCTGCCCCTCAGGGAAGCAGAGAAAGGACCTGCCCCTCGTGGGGGGATTCCTGAGGGGGCTGGCCCTACAGCAGTAGGGCCAGCCCCTGATGCCCCCAAACGTGCCTCTGGCAAAATTGCCCTATGTTTTCTTGCCTTCGTTGGGGGAAATGGGTGCAAAATATCACTTATTTGCCCCCAAAGGAGGCAAAACGACATTATGCCATCTTGTTGGCATTTTTTGGGAGTGAGGGTGGGGTGGTGGATTTGGGGCACCACCCGGGGGCCAACCCAAGATCATATCCCTGGTGGCCTAGTGGTCCTTGCTGCTTCCCAGGGGAGGCAGAATGTGGCCAGAATCCCGAAGCCCCAAATTTGCACCCCCAGGGAAGCAGCAATGGTCTTCCCATCCTTCGGGGGGAATACTAAGGGGGATGGCCCACAGGCACGGAGCCAGCCCCCCGATATTCCCCAAGCGTTCCACCATATTTTGAGTGTAATGTTGTTTTACCTCTCTTGGGGGCAGAATGGTGTCAGACCCTCAATGTTGCCCCACCCAGGGAAGCCGCAAGAATCTGTCCCTCCCTGGGGGGACTTCTGGGGAGACTGGCCCACAGGGCCAGACCTCTAATGCCCCCAAGTGTGCCTTTTTGCAAATGTTTTTTTTGCCTTCCTTGGGGGCAAAACAACACCCATCTACCCCCAGAGAAGGCAAAACAGTTTGCCCCACCCCCAAAATCAATTCTCTGGTGGTCCACTGGTGATTGATGATCAAGGATCGAACGATCCTCGACCAGCAATCTCCTTGAGTGAGTCTCCCCTTTTCAACAAGCCCTCACTCACGAAAATCGCGCTAGAAATGCTTGAGCAGCAAGCAAAAGCGTGGCTGCTCTATTTAAATGCTGAAGCCTTTCGTCTTCAGCATGTAAATATCACTTTATGATGATGCCGGCACACGTAGCATGCACCATCGTAATCAGCGTGACCCCCTGACCCACAGGTACGGAAGGAGTTTGGGGTCCCCTGTATAGCCCGGGGATCAGGAGCATCCACCCCCCTAAAGGCAGTGGTCGACGTGTATGAAAAGAAGTAGTGGAACTATGATCCCTACTGGCATGCCCCCACTTCCCACAAACCCCATCACCATGCCTCCTCCCATACACAATACAATCCCCCAAACACATGCGCCTGCTTTTTAAAGGAACGTTCAGTACAGTGCACTTAAAGTGCAAGTTTCAACATCTTCCTACACTTTTATTTTAAAACGAAACCATTCAGGAACTGTTTATTTTCAAAATAAAAGTATAGGAACAGTAAAACTTAATCTAAAAAAGTAGAGGAGCACCGCTCCCAACCGCTACTGCCCACTATGATCACTGCCTGCAGGTAAGTACTGTGGAGGACTAGTTGTCTTGTACTACGCATTAGAAACACACTGCAGAAGACGAGATAGCTTGTTCTCTGCCGTTAAGGGGTTAAATATCACTAAAGATGCTGGCTGTTCGTTCAGTCAAAGATAAAAGTGTCAGAAGAGTGTCTTGCCTGACCCGTTGGCCATCTTCGTAATATCTTCCACCCTAACTCCAACCAGAAAGGCTTTCCAAGCCATGGCCACTATGACAGAGCAAGCCCCGAACTGAGCTGTATCTATTCCCGCTTGCAATAACGTCCAACGCTCCCAGCATACAAGCATCATCGCTGCTACTGCCTTTGGGGTTTGAAAATGGCTAGTAGCAACTGGTCCCTCCTATCTGTCCTTAGCTGGTCCGTCACGCATCATATGCCTTCTGGCACTTCCCAATGCATAACTTCAGATGAACACTGAAGGCAGGATAGGAGATCACTCTATAATTGCACTTAGTGCACCTGAACAAGTGGAATACCACCAAGTCTGGGGAAAATATCCTCTCCCTGCTAAATCCAGCTCCTTGGCGTCAGACATTCCTGCATGATACCAGGCACAGCAATGTTGTGAGCTTGGCAGAAAGAGCCGTACGAGACAGCTCGGAATTCTGTGACCAGAACAAAAACAGATTCAGCACTGTGTGTTCAAGACCCACAACTTATTGTATTGCGCCGGTGGAGGCATTGCCAGGGGCACCCTTTTCAGCATACGGTACACCAGAGGGTGCTTGCCCACCAGCAGGCAGTCTGCTAAGTCGTATACAGCCGATGCAGCTGACCAATAAGCATTCACTGTTCAGTATGCAAAACCATGCTCCATTAGTTCTGCTAGAAAACTTTCCACTTCGCTGGTGACGCTGAAACTGGATGGGAACCCTGTTTCATGCACCAGCGAGACCAGGCCGCCCGTGACTTTGCATAGAGTTTTGCGGAAGAGGGATCCCAGCTCTCTATAATAAGGTTACTTTCCATGCCTGAAATGCCTGGTATTCTCCACCTTGACCTGAAATCCTCCAGGCCACCAGGGACGGCGTCCCACTCTGAGTGAGAGGATTCTGCTCCCCTCTCAGACACTTCAGGAGATATGGATCTTGGGGTAATTGGATTGGAGAATCAGACAAAAGTTCCAGGAGCTTCATACCAGGCTTGTAAAGTCCATACCTTAGCTACAAGTACTATCTCCGTCTGCACCTGGCAGTCCTTCGCAAGGGTCCTATCAATAATGACGATAGGAGGAAAGGTCTCGCACACTCCCACGGAGCACTGCTACAGGAACGCATCCACCACTTTTGCTGATGTGTCCGGCCTCCAACTGAAATACTCTGGAAGTTGAATGTTCAGCCAGAAAGCAAAGAAATCTTTTTCTAGCGGTCCCCATCTGTGCTGTAGACTAAGAAAAACCCACCTCGAGAGGTTCCTGAAATCCACCAGAAACCTTGAGTTCCACTGCACTTTCTAATTGCTAGCCATGTCAAGATACTTCGCTGCCACAGACATTTGGTGCTCCAGGCAGAAATGCCAAAAGTCCTTGGCTAGCTCTGCTAGGGGCTTGGATGTGGTTCCTCCCAGATGATTTATATATCTGACTGCCGACATATTGTCCATCTTCAAGACAACGCAGCAGACTTTGCCCCTGGTGAATGAACGGATTGCAAACAAACCTGCTAGGGGTTATAGGCAGTTGATGTGGAACTCTAATTTGCGAGCAGACCATTGCCCCCCTGAAGATCGGCCCACATCTCATCCCCCAGCTGCACTTGCTGGCGTCTGATTCTATAGTGAGATCCGGCATTGACCCAAATATTGCACTTTCATTCCAGGCCTCCATTTGGGTCAACCACCACTGCAGCTCTCTCATTGCCTCGGAAAACAGGACTATGTGCTTTGTATATGACAGACTGCACTTCAAATGCTGCCCTTTAAGTCTGGGAAGCTCCTGATAGTGTAACATTCTGGGCAATATGGCTTGAAGAGGATAGCAAACCTATCACCCTTGCCAACTCCTGCAACAATATCGTACTCTTCCTTAATGGCAACCGAATCTCTCTGTGCGTAGAGTGTATTTTGACCATGGGAGCCACATAAGACACTCTTCCGTGTCCACTATGAACCTGAGAAACTCAAGCCGGCACCAGGGAGTCAGTTTTGACAACTCCAAGTTTATGAGAAATCCCAAGCTGTGCAGTAGAGCTATGGTCGTTTGAGCTTGCTCTACCAGCAAGGTGTTGCTCTGTGACATGAAGATCATGCCGTCAAAGGTAAACTATCAACCTGACCCCTTTCTCCCTGAACGTCGCCACTACTAGCCTTATTAGCTTAGTGAAGGCCCAGGGTGCAGATGATAGCCCCAATGGCAGACTTAACAATTCCCAAACACACCCTCCTCCCCTACAGCACAGGAAACCTCTGTGCTGTGGGCAGACAGGGACTGTCAGATCCGTGTCTTTGAGATCCAGTTGAATAAGCCAGTCCCTGGGAAGGAGGATGTCTCAGAGCATGTAAATGCCCTCCATTTTAAATTACTGATAGAGAATGAATCCGTCCAGGCTTTTCAGATTAATTACCAGCTGTACTTTCTTCTTTCTACTGACTATAAATAGGGTGCTGAGGAGTCCTGCCTGATGAACCCCGCACGGCTGAATCGCTCCTTTCTTCTCTAGCTTGCGCACCTACCCGCTCAACGCTGCCCTGTCTGCCGCTGACATTACCATCAGGCGTGGATGCTGCACTTGCTTGGGCTCGGCAAAGACATCTATATAAAACCCACTGACTGTGTCCATGATCCATGCATTGCCTGATAATGTGCCACAAACTTGCACAAAGCGTGCTGTCCTGCCTCCTATCGGAATGTTCGGTGCTGACGCTGCACAGCTCAGATCCACCTGTAGCCTGAGTCGGTGGTCATGCCTGGCACCTACAGCTGTGATTTCAGGACCTGCCTCTTGTGGGGAATAACGTATCTGCTCTCTGCTCTTGCCAGAATTGGCCCGGCGAGCACCCCTGCTGCGACCTCCTTCCAGAGCGAATCGCCGAGGAGCGTCCCTTGTCTCTTACAGCCCTCACAATAACCTTCAAGGAGAACACACTCATAATCGGGTGGTGAAGGTACTAACACATTTTGCCATTTTGCCATCTCCTTTCCAAAGGGGTCATCAAGCAAAAGCCATTGGGCAGCTGGCCTTAACTCAGAGGTTGATAGCTCCCCTAATTTCGAGTCTATCTTTATAAGGCCTCCCTTGCTCCTCTCTGCAGAGATGGTGAAATTAGCATTGCCCAAGAGGCAAATTGCCTTCTCAGTCCAGCCTGCTAATGTAAGTGGATCTATGGCCTTCACAGTGTCACTTGCCCCCTCCAAAAGTTCCAGGATCTTTGCCAGAGGGCCTGCGATGTCCAGCATCTCAGCTGGCATGACTTTCAGCCTCTATCAATCCCCTTCCTGGGATCCTTGGTGGTTTTGACCATGAAGGTGATCATCCTGGCATCTGGTTCTGGAGTAACGCCCACTTTGCCCTCTATCTCTGGTCTCGGGCACTCTACCTTGACCGTGGCCCTCACCTCCTTGTTGAGGGCCTTATGGAGACTGTTCCGAATGTACTCTGCCGTCCTCTGGGATGGGGACCATTCCGAGGACCTGGGATGAATACGATCTTCGGGGATGAATACTTGGCCCAATCCTTCTTCCCTATCCGCTTGCATGCCGTGCCTCCTTGTTCACACTCCCTGAGCTAAGCCTTGTTGGCTGCTGAAGCGCTCACCGTCTGGGAGCTTGTGGCTTCGACCTTCTCCTCCTCATCACTCGGTATCCGCGAGATTTCACCATTTGTGCGCTATTGATATTCCTCTGACTTGGACGGTCTATCACCCTGTTTAAGCACCTCCGGGCTAGTGGGTCTGTTAGCAGATGCGCCTCCCTTCCTTTGCAAGAACGCCTTTTTGAGGCTCCCAACGGCGTCTGAAAGGGCTGTTGAGGCTGGCTCATGTTGGCTCGGGTAAGGGGTGTCATCGAGGAATCTCTCCTCTTATGAGCCGATGCACTATCGACTGAGTGTTTACCTTTCCTCTAATGCACCTTGCCACCACTTGATTTTGGGGTGCACCTCCATGCCGTCCAGCTTTAGCTGGGTAGGCATCAACATATTGGCTACCATCTTCTTAATGGTGTTTTTCACCAGAGAGCTCACCACTCTTTTGAAGCTGGCTTCAAAAGCCAGGTCCTTCTCTGGGCACGATTCGTCCCCTGGCCATTCTTGGACTATCAGGGATATTTCTTCTTCAATATACTTGTATTCTTCTTTTTCTATATAGCAATACTCCTAACTTGATTAGCGCACCCTATAGATCGCTCCATTGCAAGAGGCCTCTCTCCCCTTACGTGCACGGCCACAATGCTTTAACCCCATATATGAAGTGTTTTTCTATGGTGGTATGCTTGTCTAAAATCTTGCTGCTGGACCTTCAAATAAAGGAAAGACAAGCATAATGCTCACCTCCAGTCTTGACATAGAATTGAAACGCCTTTAGCTCTAATTGAACAAAATGACACATTATTAGACTCTAAATCCCTTAGTGGATTGACTGTTGATTTTGTGACAGGAAGTTTACACGAGGAGGCCTTGATCATAGGTCTCAACTCACCCGCTTTTGGCGGGTGTCACCCGCCTTGTGAAGGGCTGATTCACCCGTCAAGCCGTCTGCACGCCCATTCATCCCAATGGGCGTCTCACCCGCCAAAAACAAAATTGGGTGATTTCACCCGCCTTTGCGAGACAAATGGTTGAGAGCTATGCCTTGATTTCTGGGATTTTGATTAACCTGGCAGGAAAGCAACCAGTTTAACATAGCAAAACTCCTTGTGAATATTTGAAGATTGGAAATTGCTTCAAGAAATTACCTTCTTCTTCCAACCAAGTATTCTCTGCTTTCTGTTTAAACGCATCAAAGCAGACATTCTCTTCCCTCTTTCACGTAGAAGTTATTTTTACTTCATTGTTAATGTTACATTACTTTTCTTTGATGTACCTGCCTCAAAATTCAAGGTTTGATGAGTACTAACATTATAATGTTGCCCCACCTTTTCTAAGAGATGTACTAAAAAAGTGATAATTTCACGGAAGTCACACTTTTCTGTCTGCACATGTTATTAGGTTTATTGGGTGTATACAGTATATTATAATCTTAACCTCACACCTACTTCAAATAATATTTGCCCCCTTCTACCCGCCTGCATTTTCCCCTAGAGGGTGCTTGAATATCTCGACCGGTGACGACTTTCATGATGACTGCCCCACGCGGTCTGGAACACCAGCTGACTTGATCAGCCCTCGTGTCTTGCACTTGCTGCCCTGATTGGCTGGGCATATTCACAAACTCTGGAGCACCGCTGGAGCCAGCAGGCGAATACCAGCCCCCTCAAAGGATGACCTATTTAAGGTGCACTGCTTCCCATGCCTCTTTCTTTCTTCAACTATGCTGCTGGGAACCCCACCTTATACCCACCCACATTTTCCCGTAGAGGGAGCTTAATGTCTTGACCAGCTAAGCCTTTCATGATGACCGCCCCGCGCGGTCCGCAACACCAGCTGACTTGATCAGCCCTTGTGACTCATGCCTGCCGCCCTGATTGGTTGGGCATATTCGCAACCTCTGGAGCACTGCCAGAGCTGGCAGGCGATCACCTACACCCTCACAGGGCCTCCATCTAAGAGCCAAGTCCCTCCCTGTCTGGCTCTGTCTGGGCCTGGAGGACCCAGCCGATGCCTCACCAAGCAACCAATCCGAATTCACTGGTAAGTTCCCCTCATTGTTGACATTCCACTATTGCTCTGACTGCCCGCTAACCATCAAAACTTATATGGGGTTACCTGGCCTGCCAGAAAAATCTCACTGGTCATATACTTTGTCCACAATCCTGCCTTGACTTGTGTGCAGCACCTCTCCACACAAATGTGCGCATCCATTGCGGCCCTCCACCGCGTGGCACACATCCATGTATGCCCTGATTGACTGCCTCCCCCCTCTATTGTGAGTGCTTAGACCATGCTATCCCTCATCAGAAGACACCAAAAGCCATGCTCTCCTCTATTGTCCAGCCAAATGGTGCCTCACATATGTGGGCCTGTTACTCAAATGTAGATGCCTTTCTATTGCATTGCATTGCTGATCTGCTGTATGCTGTGTCTCTAAGGTGTGCCTTACAACTGTGCATCCTCCATTTTGTGCTGCTTTCTTTCTTTAAACTTGTTTTTATTAGTTTTACAACATGTAACTTATAACAGTCCCTCCCTCTCTAGCCCTCCCCCTCCCCCTTCACCAGTATCATCTATAGGTTGTGCATTCTGTCTGAGGTTTCTTTCACTGTGTCAGTTAAACATGTACAGGGTTCTTATTTTGTGTGGGCACCACTGCTCCATGTAGTCACTCTGGAGGTATTCAAGGGCTATTCCCCAGTAGTCCCGGAATCTTTGGTGTACGCCTTGTAGGTTGTACGTTATCCTCTCTAGGGATATATGTATCCAGACCCTTCTTATCCAGTCGAGGGCTTGGGGCGGATTATTTTGTTTCCATTTTTGAGCTATTTCAAGCCATGCGCCAATCAGTAGGCCCATAAAGTTTCGTTTCTGTGTTTTGGTGAGTTGTTTATCTTTGGGGTCCCATAGTCCACATAACCATATTTCCTCCCCTACTGTTTGCATTGTTGGGAACATTAGATTCATATGCGATTTTGATCTCCCTCCAGTACTGCTGTAGGTTCGGGCAATCCCACCAGACATGACGCCAGTCTCCTTCCCCGCCGCATTCCCTCCAGCATTTGTTAGGGGAGTTACAAATGAACTGGTGGAGTCTCTCAGGTGTATAATGCCATTGCAGGAGGATTTTCATCCACATTTCTTTTGTCTGTATTGCCTTCGTCAGTTTCGGTATCATCTCCCATAGGTGCTCCCACTGTCCTCTGGGGATCGTTTTTCGAAGGGTCTTTTCCCATCGTTTGATATAAGTCCATTTTTACTTCTTCCCCCAGAGTGTTTATGTATTTATAGGTGCTGGACACAAACTTTTTTGTTCCTGTGTTCGTCATTATGTATTGCTCGAATGGAGTTAACTCTCTGATTGCTGCTTCTACCATTCTAGGTGTTTTTAGCCAGTGAGTTAATTGATCATATTTGTAGCTGTCGTTGAGGTTCAGATTTAAGAGAGACTTGGTTTCCTCAAACGTTCTTATTTTTTTATCTTGGTACATGTCTCCAACCATTTTACATCCGCCCTCTTCCCACTTATGAAATGCGTTTTCCTCCACTCCCGGGGGGAATTCGGGATTTTTGAATAGGGGCATATATGGGGCGGGGTATTTCGTCAATGTGCCCTTCTGCGTCGCCTGATCCCAGATTACTAACGTGGCCTTCATCATTTCACTGATTTGTGTGTTAACATGCCTGTATTTATTTCCTATCCAGAGCATGTGTCTGGTGGGTGTTGTAGCCACAGCTCTGTCCTGTGCCGCCCATATTTTCTGGGAGTTGTCCGGTATCCATTCTTTCAGGACCCATAGCTGTGCTGCTTCGTAATATTTCCTAAAGTGTGGGAGCGCACATCCTCCTTCGTTCCTCTGGGCAGTGAGTACAGCTGACGAGACTCTTGGAGTTTTCCCTTGCAACACGTATGCAGTGGTGATTTTCGTTAGGGTTTTGAAAAAGGGTGGAGGGATCTTTATCGGAATGGCTTGTAATAGATATAGTAGTTTTGGCAATATGGTCATTTTGATGGCTGTAATCCTCCCCCACCAAGATGTTGTCAGAGGATTCCATCTGGCTAGGTCTCGCTTGATGTTTTGAAAAATCTTGGGTTAATTTTGTGCATATAGATCTTGGATTTTCCCTGTCAGGGTAATTCCTAGGTACTTGACCCCTTTGTTTGCTACTTTCAAGTTCAAATCTGCCGCCGTTTTGTATATAAGCGATGTGTCTCCCGCCAAAACTAGAACTTCTGATTTTTGTTTGTTTATTTTTAATCCTGACACTGAGCCAAATAATTCTGTCTCCTGGATGAGAGTTGGGAGGGATGCCTCTGGTTCTCCCAGAGTTACTAGCATGTCATCTGCATAGGCTGCGATTTTGTGGGTACGTCCTGCCATTTCAATGCCTCTTATCTGATGATCATCCCTTATTTTCGCTAGTAGCGGTTCCAGAAATATGGCGTATAGTAGAGGTGACAGCGGGCACCCTTGTTTCGTGCCTCTCCCAATTGTGATTTTGTTGGATAGGGATCCGTTCACTGCCACCCTGACGTTAGGGGTATTATAGTTTGCCTTCACCATCTTTATGAAGTTGTCTCCCACTCCCATTTTCTTCAGGGTGAGAAAGAGAAGTGACCATTCGACTCGGTCAAACGCTTTCTCTGCGTCCAAGGCCAGTATTATCGCCGGTTTCCGTGTTATGCCTGTTTCTCTACTAGGTGGACAACCCTTCTGATGTTATCATGTGTTTGTCTTTCTGGGACAAACCCGGATTGATCTCGGTGAATCAATTTTGGGAGTACTTGCTTTAGTCTGGTGGCCAAACTTTTAGTATACAGTTTAGCGTCTAGGTTTATGAGGGCTATCGGACGATATGAGCTAGAGATTAGTGGGTCTTTACCCTGTTTATGGATCACCAGCATTTTTGCCTCATTCATGGTTTGGGTGACATTTCCTTTCTCCTTGAAGGAGTTGAATAGGGCTGTCAGGACCGGGGTGAGCAATTCTTTGTAGGTCTTATAGAAAAGAGCGGTATAACCGTCGGGGCCTGGAGCCTTATTGCTGGGGAGTTCTCTGATTGCTATTTGTACTTCCTCCTGTGTTATATCTTCTTCCATTATTAGTCTCTCGGCTTCCGTTAATGCCGGGAGTTTTACCCTGTCTAGATACTGTTTTTGTATGTTCTCATCTGGTAGGTCCGACGTATATAGGCGCCCGTAGAATTGCTCAAATATTCGCGCAATGTCTGCTGTTTGAGTTTTCCTGTGCCCTTGTTCATCCTCCAGAGCCTTCACTGTCCGGTCCCGCCCCTTCCCTTTCAGCTGTCTGGCTAGAAGTGTATCCGCTTTATTGGACTTTATGTAGTACCAGTGTTTTATTTTTAACAGATGACGTTCTGCTTTTTGGTGCGAAGGGAGTCTAGTTGGCCTTGGGCGTGTCTTAATGCTCTCTGTAGCTTAATCGTGGGTTTCAGCATAATCTCGGCTTGGACTTTGGCTACGTTTGCTTCTAGTTCCTTTTCCCATTGAATGTTCTGTTTGTCCCTTTGGGATTTAAGTGCAATTAGCTGGCCTCTCGTGACTGCTTTCAGGGCTTCCCACCGGGTTTCCATGGATATCTCGGATAGATTATTAAGCTCTAAGTATTCTTTGATGTGTTCCCGAAGGGTGTTCCCTAATAGTGGGTCTCTAATTATTTCCTCTGGGATTCGCCAGTTCCATAAACCCGAGGTCTTGGGAAAAAGTGTGATCTCTGCCCACAGGGGTGCGTGATCAGACAGTGAAATGGATCCTGTTTCTAACTTCCGAATTTTCCCAAGAATGCGTGTAGAGGCCCAGAGATAGTCTATCCTTGACATTGTACCATAGATGTGTGAGAAGTAAGTGAAGCCTTGCTGATTAGTATTCGTATGTACCCAAGTGTCTTCCAGCGCCAGATTGGCCATTTTTTGTTTTAACGCTTTCGTGGGTGTTCCCTGTCCCTGGTGTCTGGGTCCAGACCTATCTCGCTTGGGGTCCCAGGCAATATTCAGGTCCCCTCCCAGTATGATGTCCCCCATGGCGAAACATTCTAACCTGTCTAGGGTGTCTTTAAGAAAGCTCTCCTGTCCCGTGTTTGGAGAATATAAGGAAGCAAATGTGAAGGGGTGTCCCTCTAGTGTAGCGTTAAGGAAGAGGTATCTCCCCTGTTTATCCGCCTCTGAGTGAGATGTCTGCATATTGAGGGCGTCCCTCACTGCTATCAAGACCCCCGCTTTCTTTTCAGGGTTGTTGGCTTGTATTATCTTATTATACCCTCTCAACCTGAGTCTATTTTTGTCCTGCCCTTTAATTTGTGTTTCCTGGAGCATAATAATGTCATATTTTCCTTGTGATAGGAACTGTTCAACTTTCTTCTTTTTAACTGGGGAGTTTAACCCGTGAATATTATATGTTAATATTTTCATCCCCATGGTGTCTTTGGGGCTTGTTTTGCTACCGTTATACCTTGTTGTCCTTCCCTGTGATCCTAGTCCTTCCCTGTCCCCAAACTCTTCCCCAACTGTGTTGTCCCCAACTTGTCACTTCTCCCTCCCCTCTCCCCCCCTTACCCCTCCCAACTGCCCTGAGGTGGGGTCTGGTTCCTATGACCGCTCAGGCGTTGCGCCGTCTGCGCCATGCCCACTCAAACTCAGGGGTAACTTGTAGGGTATACTAAAACCCTCTAGATTCCAAGTGGTGATCCAACTTCCCTCCCTCCCCTCCCCCACCAGCGCACCTATGGCAGCGGTGCTGTGGCTTCAAACTTTCCTTCGCTATCGTATATGCAGGTCGGAGTTACTCACGTTCGCGGATCTACTGTGTTATTTGCATGATTGGTTTCTTCACCAGTTTTTCAGTCCTTCTTCTGTGGGGCTCCCACTCTACTGTCGTTTCTCTTCCATTCCCATTCTGATCTTTTTTTGGCGGGCCTTTCCCTCAACCTTCCTTGGCTGGGTCCTTCTGAATCTTGTATTCCCAGTATTTGTTTCCCTTCATCGCAGGACCTGACCCTCCTTTGTTTTCCTTCCCACATGAATAGGAGTCCAAATGGGAATGTCCATTTATACCTGACCTGTTTTGACGTTAGTTCTTTTACCCTGGGCCCATTTCTCAACGTTTTTGCAGGGTGGATTGCGCCAGATCTTGGTACAGTTGGATGTCTCTGCCATTCATTCTAATAAAATCCATTGTTCGGGCTCTCCGCAGGATCTGTTCCTTTTGGGGGTACTATGTGAGTGCAACCAGGACATCTCTGGGTATCGCTCCTGGTTCTACTGTCCTCTTGGGTCCCACCGGATGTACCCTATCTATTGCCACCTCTTCATCGTCCTTTGCGTTGAGGATGTCCTTGAATACCTGCTGGACTGCTTCTTTCAGTCCACTGTCTTCCACTGTCTCCGCCATATTCTTAATTCTGATATTCGATCTTCTAGATCTGTTCTCTAAGTCCTCGCATTGCAGTTCGAGGTTGTGGGCCCGAGTCAGCAGTTGCTCCTGGAGCTCTGCGTGTTGTTGTGCTTCTTCGTCGAGATTTTGGGTTATTTTTTCCAGAGTGTCGGTCCTCTCCCAAGGTTGGTTATTTCTATTTTGAGTTCTTGTACCACTCTTCTCATGTCCTTTTTCATTGTCTCAAATTGAGATTGCATTGTTGTCGTAAATTGGGATTGGAATTCCCCAAACCAGCTTTTCATATCTTCCCTTGTTGCCATGTCGTTAGGTTCGGTTCCGGCTCCTTCTTTGTCTGCGTGTGCTTCTTGAATTTTCTTCCTCGTGGAGGATGAGGGGGTCTCTACTTCAGTACCCCACAATTGTGGCAGACTCAGATCCTGTTTCCTCAGATGTATTTGAGAGGTAGCTTGTGCAAGTTTCCTCCTGGATCTGGACATAGATGCAGGCAAGTTTTCCCCTCTTGGCCCTGTGCCACAGTATGTCTTACGTTGGTTACGATCTGAGATCTTGTGGGCCTGATGTTTGTTCTTGGGATTGTCAGCCTCCCCCCTCCTCTGGTCCAGTAGGGTGGCTAGTATTTCCTGTAGTATGGGTGGCCGAGTATCCTGACTGCCTATGGATGGGGTTAATCGGGTGGCTCTGTTTGCTTTCCTTTCCAGGTGGTTTTGGTACACGTTGCAGTATGCGTAGTGCGTATGCGTAGTGTGCGTTGAAGGAGCTTTTAGATTCGTTTTTTAATTTATGCTGAGATGAGACGGCACCTCTGTAGCGGTATCTGGTGGCCTCTGGTTCTTTATTTTCGGGAGGCCTCCCTCCAGTCCGAGGGGGGGAGCCCACTTTCGCACCCACCCACGGCCTCTCGAGTCAAGTGTGGGGGGAGGATTGTGATTACTGGGCTGCACATATGCCCGTTCTTGGTTTAGGTCCTACTTCCTCCCCTCCCCCTCACAACGGGGCTCCGTAATGGCGTACCTTAATTTTCTGTGTGGGTCCGTCCGTCTGCAGGGCCGCTCCGTGGATTCGGGCGATTCCGGATCAGGTAGGCTACTTCCTCCGGCGCAGCTCCCGTCCGCTCTGTGCGACCGCTGCTGTCTTCCGGTGGATGTCGGGGCCTCAGCTGGTCGGGCCGCTCACCGCCGCCGCCGCACCCAATTGGTGTCCCTTGATGGGCTTGCAGGCCATTGCTGGAACCGTGAAGGGACTCCCCCGCGACCTCAGAGCGGTGCCGTCCACTGCTGGCACTTTCCCTGGGGCTTGCAGGTCCCGGTTTCCAAGTATTGATTACTCGCGGCCTCTTGCACACTAGTGCCGGCTGCTTCGGGGGCGACGGCCGACACTTCACGCCTCACTCCGCTGGGCCTTGTGGAGCTCCTCCTTGTCTGCCCGGGCTGTGGTAGTGGCTTCGCCGAGCTCCTCTCCCCCTCTTTTTGGGAATTTTTAATTAAGGTGTGCCTTACATCTGTGTATCCTCCTGCCTCCCTCGGCTGCTATGCCACCTGGTGAGTTTGCCTGTACATTGTGCAGCCTCTCCAACTATCCCTCTTCTCCTTCACCTCAATGGCACTGTCTTTCTCTCACATCTATTCTAATTGTTACTCTATCACCTATCCCTCCTCTCTCACAAAGTCTGGAGAATTTTTTTTTAAAAAGATCTCATGGCCTCTAATCCTGGCTACTTCCAGACACACTATCACTGATATCCTCTCCTCTGTCTGTCCCCTTTCAAGACCTATGGACCTCCCATCTGATCTCTACCCTCTCCCCTTTTTCCACTTCATCGATTAATGGTGGCACTAGATGGGAAGTGCTCTTGGCGTACTTCTTATCCTCTAGATGAATCATTAACATCTATCATAATAGCACTGTCTGTCATGGCAACAGGCCCCAGAACACAAAAACCACAGCATCTAGTGATGGGGGCAATGGGTCACTTGACTCACTTATATCCCTTTGGGACCCATAAACACAGGGGCCCTGGCTGGACTCAGTCCTGGCGCCTTTGGCGCCAGGCTCATATAGAGATGTGAGCAGGAACACTTCACTTCAGTGCAGGAGTGCTTTTAATTTATTTCAGTGCAGGAATGCTTTTATTTTACAAGAACTTTCCAGGATCTGAAAGCCTTTATTCCAGAGAACATCCTCATGTGCTGACTCATTGTTGTGGCTCCCTAAGCCTGGTCTTCATGTGCTGACTCATGGGGTGTGGCAGGGAGTGGCAGGCCGGCTGATCCTGGTAGGAGTGGCTTCAGAAGCTCAGCCATATAAGCTGCTCCATCCTTAAGGCCGGTGCTTTGCATTACTGTGCACTCGCATGCAACGTGAAGCTCACTGCCGCTTGGACCAGTTTACTTACCTTTGAAACCAGGTATTCTCCTGCATACTCACCTCCAGGAAACCAGTGCTTCATAGCTTCATCTGCAGACTCATCTCCTGACATCCAGTGATCTTGATCCTGACGCTGCAGCTCTGCGCTCCGCATCCACTAACTCGGACCCTGTGAAGAAGAAGAAAGACAAGGGAAGAATATCCATCCTAGGGCTGCGCCACATTTGAATCCCGGGCGCTCCCTAGTTAACAACTTACCAGCTACTGTACCACTGCAGCCTCGTTTCCTCCAGCTGCCGCCCCGAGCTCTACAGCTTCTGCCGGGCTGGCAACATCACCTGCAAGGGAAGAAAGCAAAAGAGCAAACATCAAAAGCGGAACGGACAACAATACAAGACAACCAACTTTACAATACAACAAAAACAGACGAGGAAATACAAAGGCAAACAGAAACACTTACCTGAAGTATAGTGGCTTAGTCGCAGCAGGACTGGACTACCACGTGAAAGAGACCAGTGAAGGAACTCGGTCCAGATCATACAAGCGCCCCTACCAGAAGCAGCAGGATGGAGTGCTCGCCAAAACTAATCAACAGGTGAGCTTTCCAGGGACAGCGCATCCCACGGGTACGACATTTTGGGAGAAGAGGTCTAGAAGGGGATCAAGCGCACAAACTGGCATACTCACACCCCCTATTCTCCATGCAGGAGCATTTTCGAGCAGCGTCACCTATTACTACCAGTAACCACATAAGCGCAGAGGGCGAAGTCGTACTCAAACGACCTCACCCCCGGGAGGGCTGCAACCATGCCCCAACACCTCCGCAGAGACCAGGTGAGCGTAAACTGTCATGGCCCAGGGTCCTCAACCCAGTCTTTTTGTCTTTGACTGGCGCCTACAGGCCCTCATCAACTTCCTACCTTCTCCTGCTACTCTTCCTTCCTCTCTCTTTGCACCTCCTTCACCACCTCTGATGGGTGTACCTTCCCCCATTTACTCCTCCTCGGAAAACCTTCAAAGGTGGTGACCGGCTACACTTAACCACTCTAAACACTCGATCTTCTGTCAAACATTCTTCTGACATCCGCCTCCTTCTTGAAGACTGTGATCTCAATGTCCTCACTCTTACAGAGATGTGGTTCAAGAACTACTCTGTCACTGCTTTTGACTCCCTCCTCCCTGATGGCTGTAAGATCCTCTCCAAGCCTCGCCCCAACTAACCTGGTGGTGGAGTAGCCATGATCTTCCCTGAGTGGGTCCCTAGCACCCTCATACCCACCCAGCATTACTCCTCCTTTGAAAGTCTTGTCTGCAAGCTTGGTGTATCTCTGACTCTCTCACCCTTCCCACTATCTACAGGCCCCCTGGCTCTGTGTATGCCTTCCTATCAGATTGGGCTGACTTTACCTCCTCTCTTCTGACTTCTACCTCTAAACTCCTCCTCCTTGGAGACTTCAACATCTACCTTGAGTCCACTGTTCCTGCCTCTTCACTGTTCTGTGATCTCTGTACCTCTCTCTCTCTCTCCCTCCCTCTCTCTCTCTCTCTCTCTCTCTCTCATTATTCTCCCTTCCGGCCCTACCAACTATGCTAGACACACTCTTGATGCCTTCATCCCCGCTAATCTCCCGCTTTCAAACCCTCTCACTACCCCTCTCTCCTGTCTGACCACTCTCTCCTCTCTATCCATCTGGGACTCCTCGACCTCCTGACTGGGCCTCCACCACCACTGCCAGTCTCCTTCGGGGTCATCCAAATGATGAAACGAGTGTCAGCTGCTGAGTTTGCCTACCCTTCATCCTTCTTCCTTCCCCTCCTCTTGACTCTCTTCTGACTCTGTCCTTGCCAATTTTCATCTTGCTATCACTAACACTCTTGACATTCTTGCCTCTGTCATGAGGACCTGCCTCAAACCTGCCTCACAGCGCAACAGTTGGTATGACTCCAATCTAGCTGCTCTGAAATGCAAGTGCAGAGCTGCTGAACGGAAATGGCAGACCTCGGGTTCAACCTCTGACAAAGAGGCCTGTTGCCTACTCCAAAGGCAATACCGTCTCTCTATCTGTTCCAAAAAGAGAGCCCACATTCAGGCACATATCTCTGGAGCCTCTAACAACACGGCTGAACTCTTCAAAATCTGCAAGGAACTAGCCGATCCATCTGCAATCTCCACCTCACATCTCCCTTCTCAGGCCCTGGCCACCCATTTCACCTCTAAAACTCAGGATATTCTGACCTCTCTCTCGTGTTCCCTTTCCTCCACTCTTCCCACCATCCCCCTTTCTCCCTTGGCCTCTCTTCCACCCCCACTCACTCTCTCTTCCTTCTCACCTATCACAACGGATGAGATCTCGGAACCGGCCCATCACTGCAACTCTAAAATGCTGACTGTGCTTTTACTGCGCTGTCAGCATTTTAGAAAATGCTAACTCCCATTACTGCGCCCAAGTGGAGTAGGGGCTGCAGGGGTGTGCCCTGATGTACTTGGTTGCAGTAACGGGAGTCACGAGTTGCAAGGGATAGGGAGAAAAAAAAGAAAAAAAGGATCCAGCGGCATCAGCACCGCCTCACACAAGTGGGAGGAACTGATGCCGCAGGGGTACAGAACAGTCGGTGGTGCACACTGAAGTGTGCCACAGTACAGGTAAGTGGGGTGGGGGTTGGAGTATTGCACGGCATGTGGGCAATAGCGATCTATCTGATCACTGCATCCTGCCGTAATTGGCGTCGACATTTTCACAGTAACGGGAGTCGGGGGTACGGGGGTGTCCCCTGCTTACCATTATGGTAAGCAGGGGATAGGAAAAAAATGTTTTAAAAAAAGGACACAGCAGCATCAGCACCACCCCATGTAAGTGGGAGGAACTGACGCCGCAGGGGTACAGGACAATTGGCGGCGCACACAGAAGTGCGCCATAGTACAGCTAAGTGAGGTGGGGTGGGGGTGGAGTATTACACGGCATGTGGGCAAAAGTGATCTATCTGATCACTCTGCCACACTATAATTGGCATCAACATTTTCATCAGCACAGTTACAGGCGGCGCAGTGATCACATAGGTTCGAGATCTCTAGAGTAGTCTGCTCTATGAAGGTCTCATCCAAACAGTTTTCTGCCTGTTCTTCCAGAACTGTTAAGGACAACATCTCATCCCTCGCTCTGGTTCTTGCTGACTTCTGCAACCACTCTTTAACATAAGGCTCTTTTCCTTCGTCCCTCAAGTACTCCTTTGTGCTCGCCTCCCAAAAAAGACTTTCTGCCGACCCCTCGTGTTTGGCCAACTACTGCCCTATCTCAAATACACCCTTCCTTAGGAAACTCCTGGAGAAGTGTTAGGGAGAATTCTCTGTTTAGGCTGAATTTCCTAACCTAGTGAGTCCCCCAGCAGCTTTGCTGGATTTCGGGAGTTTGTTTTTTTCCATCCTGCCAAGAGTGAGACTCTTTTCCTCCCACTCTTGGACATGAATGTGTGTAATTCCTTTGAATGTCAATGTGTGCTATGGGCTATGGGGTCTTTTACTCCATAGGGTCTCATATGTTTTTCTATGTGTGTTACACCGCACCCTAAGTGCCGTAACACTGGGGCGTCCTAGCGGACCTCCACCATAGACTCCATACCCGGGGACTGACTACTGTCTCCCCGGGCATGTAAAGTCACCATTGGCTTTACTAGACCTACATTTACTAACAGAATTAGTACAAACCATCTTATTGTGGACGTGCTAGTAGGGGTAATTCGATTACTCCTGGGTCTGTTACTCGAGGGGGCACTGTCCCGTCCCCCCTCATCGAGTTTTGGCTGGTGGCAGTGGAAACTACTTGTTATGTTTGACCCCGAACATAACCCTATGGGATTCGTCCCGTTGTTGGAGATTGATACTTTTTCTCGTTAATCTCTAACGTACCACCGGTCTACTTATCTTAAATAAGTTTCTCGGATGGTATTTTCTGCCAGAACTCTGTGTGTAAAATGGCGTCTGTGTTCGTCTCTGTGACCCTTTGTTCCAGTTTTGGTGGGCCTCTGTACAGAGACCATCCAAAGTGGTGCCATTCTGTCTGGGTTACCACAGGGGTGTGGGAGGGGGTTTAGGCACCCTGGACCGAGTTGCCTTGCCAACTCGGGTCTCACTCTGGAGTGATTGGCCCAAGTGGTGAGCCTCCCCGCTCACCACTTAGAATGTGTTGATTGACAGCTAGGCTGAATGAATGGGGGTTTTCTGCATAAAAGCAGGGCTTTTGGGACTGGATCTTGAGAAGTCGCCACAGGACCTAAGAATCCGACGAGGGTAACGCTGAGCCGACCTGCAACAACGACACCTCCGGTGAAGCCCTGCTGAACTGACTCACCACTTCCCGACGACAGAGGAGATCTCCCTGCCGGAGAGTCTCTTCCCCTGACTGGTGGGAACAACCAGTCCCCTTTTGCTTTTTCTTCGCCTCAGGACGCGGTGGTCGAATTGCCAGTGCAGAGCACCCCGGCAATCGGATAGCCACTACCCCTGTACCGCGACCAAAAGGTGGTGCCTTGTGACGGAGCACTCCGCGGCTGGTCTCTTCCCTGGTGGTGCACCGGACTTCACTTTCTTCGACGACGAGAACATCTCTACTCTTGGCAAAGACCCGACGTGCATCCACCACCAGGAACAACTGCCCCCTGCCGGAGCTGCCCTCCACAACAAGGTACCGTGTCCGCCTGGCTTCCCTTTCGATCAGTTCGAGTGAGGTGTCTTAATCCTCTCCTTTCCGTTGGGTCGCCTCCAAGCTTCCTTACTTATTGTTCTGAACTAGTTCAATCTGCCGATAACAAATTGCTACAAAGACTCAAACGCATTTCCACTAGAGACTTTTGGGACATATCGCCTTGCCTCTCTCCGAGTGGACCTGGCCTCTGAACTTTATGATCTATTGTGGTTCTTGCCTTCTTGTCTTGCATTTTACCCGTGAAGAATTGAACTGTGTTGATTTCATAACCTGCCTATTTTTCTCTCCCGTCCTAACTAATATTAGAGTGCCATCTAGGTTGAGGCATACACCTCTGTCTGTAAATAAGTGGTGCCGGTAGAACCTAGACTTGTCGAAACATTGTTAGGGGGTTTGATCGTTTCTTCTTTGTAGAGTAATTGTGATTGATTTGTTTGCCGTGATAGTGTCAGGAGTGGCACTCTATTAAGAGTGGCACAGGACACCCAGAAAGGGTTTGGGTGGTTGTGCCAAATAAAGTGGACAGATAAGAACACACACAGCGGAAAGGAAAGAGAACGAAGAGTAAGCAAGAGTAGCAAGGGAAAAGATACAGAATGAATACCCTCTTGGGGTGTATGCAGATATAGGAAAAGAGTATTCCACGAACCTTGGAAATACTCTAGCCTTCTGCACAGTTTGCTATAACAGAGGCCCACGCTGTTTGCTCATCACTTGGAACAGCAGCTCTGGGTGTCTGTAATGTAGAAACAGGACAAGGGAAGGGGCAGAGGTTGACTGATTGGAACCAACAGACAAGCTCTGTACAAAAGGGTCTACAAACAGTACAAGAGAAGATACTACAGACAAATCCAGGAAAGGCGGTGATAGCAAACTAGCAGAAGGAAATAAAAGGAAAGTCGTGTAACAGGATAGGATAGCAGAGGACAGTAAGGAACAAGGTTGAGAGCTCAGAGGAGCAGGAAAGCAATGAGAAAGCCCACAGGAGTAGGACTGTAAGGTAGAACGCCCAGAGGAAAAGGGCTTAGGGCAGCCGAGTAAAGCAGACTGCACGGCAAGGATCCCGTAAGGGCCGGGCAGTAAGGAGTGAACCCTGAGGGACAGGGCCGCTGAACGTAGAAGGTAGCAGAGGACTGTAGAGGGCTGCTAGGCCGAGAACCCAGCGGAAAAGGTAGGTAGTAGGCAGCGGAGCGTGATAAGCTGCAAAGTAGGAAGGCCCAGAAGACAAGGGCTGAAGGCAGCCGGAGTGAGGCAGGCTGCAGAGCAGGGAGCCCAGAAGACAAGGGCTGAAGGCAGCCGGAGTGAGGCAGGCTGCAGGGCAGGGAGCCCAGAGGACAAGGGCTGAGGCTGGAAAGCAGCAGAGCGTGATCAGCTGCAATGTAGAGGGTCCGCAGGGCAAGGGCGGAGGCTGGAAGGCAGCAGAGTGTGATCGGCTGCAATGTGGAGAGCCCGGCAGGGCAAAGGCGGAGGCTGGAGGGCAGCAGAGCGTGATCGGCTGCAATGTGGAGAGCCCGGCAGGGCAAGGGCGGAGACTGGAAGGCAGCAGAGCGCGATCGGCTGCAATGTGGAGAGCCCGGCAGGGCAAGGGCGGAGGCTGGAAGGCAGCAGAGCGTGATCGGCTGCAATGTGGAGAGCCCGGCAGGGCAAGGGCGGAGGCTGGAAGGCAGCAGAGCGTGATCGGCTGCAATGTGGAGAGCCCGGCAGGGCAAGGGCGGAGACTGGAAGGCAGCAGAGCGTGATCGGCTGCAATGTGGAGAGCCCGGCAGGGCAAGGGCGGAGGCTGGAAGGCAGCAGAGCGTGATCGGCTGCAATGTGGAGAGCCCGGCAGGGCAAGGGCGGAGGCTGGAAGGCAGCAGAGCGTGATCAGCTGCAGTGTGGAGAGCCCAGAGGAGCAGGGCTGTGAGCCAGGGAGCCTGGAAGGCTATGACTGGAGGCAGCAGGGTGGAGAAAGCAACAAGGCAGGGTCCAAGCAGGAGTGAAGGTAAGCAGCATACAAGATCCGTAGGAAGATGCAAAAGGTGGAGGAAGGACTCTCAGATGCAAGAGGCTGAGCCACTGCAGGCAGCACCCTTTATACTGCCTAGCCCAGCACAGGGGCAGGCTAATTGGTTGCACCTGGCGAAGCACACCTGCAGGCAATCGGCCACCTCCCTTTCTGTTCCTGGGCTGGTGGAAGCAGGGCAAGTCCCTAGGGCTTCTGGGGGGTGTAGTTCCTTTGATAACGAATAGGAACAGCCAGGAATTGATGCTTGTAGCCAGGTGCATTATGGTATGCGTAGTTTGTTGGAAATAATAATAAAGCACCAAAGTCTCGCAAATGGGAAATAAAGTTCCCAAAGTAAATATAGATGGATCCAAGAGTCTGTTGTAAATAAATGATAAACATATAGTCCAAATTGAGCGTAAATGGATGCGCCCATGGCGCAGGCATGACAGATAGTGCCATAGTGTTTTTGATAGATGTTTCGTTATAATTAAATACCCTAATATCTTTACACTGAGCCTCGTTGCATGTTTGCTTGTCTTACTGCGAAGAATTGCCCTATTTTGTATACTCCACATACTGCTCAACTCTTCTTGAGGGAAGTCTGACTGCTCAGCCACAGCTACCAAGTGAATCTGTGTGGTACAGACTGCTACCAAGTCGGTTCGCCGCCTAACGCCTGTAGTCCTAAATCTTTTGCAGTGGTCCCAGAGGGAACTGCACAGGTTTCCGCCTAACAAGAAGTTGTTCTTCCCCCAACTGACCCAACACACTGAGGTTGTTGGTTGTTTACATGGCCATCAATCTGGATTCTGATCATCCAGATGCACGGAAACTGCTCTCCTGAACTCCCGTGAAGAATTGTTTGCAAATCTTGACTCTAACTCTCCTGCTGTTCTCATTCTCCTTGACTTCTCTTCCGCCTTTGACACGGTTAATGATTCTATCCTCATACAGCAGCTCCAAGATATTCTTGCTATCTCAGACCGGGCACTGGATTGGTTGACCTCCTTCCTCAGTGACCGCCATTTCCAGGTGCTTCTGGGCTCCTTCTTCTCACCACCACTCTCTCTACATGTGGTGTACCCCAGGGCTCTATCCTTTCGCCGTGGCTTTTCAACATCTACCTTGCACCTCTTGCTAACCTGTTTTCTGCCTTCACTCCTCATTTCCAGTGTTACTCAGATGACATACAACTCTTCTTCAAGCTCCCCTCTTCCTCTTTCCCTTCCTCCTCTATCATCCCTGACTGCCTATCTGCCATTCAGTCTTAGTTCTCCTCCAATGATTGCTGTCTTAATGCCAGTAAGACCAATATTCTTCCAATCGGGACACTTGCTCCCCTTCTCCCTCCTGCACTCTGGCCGTCCTCTATGTGCTCACCTCCCTCTTCTTTCACTGAGGCCAGAGATCTTGGGGTCATCTTTGTCTCCTCTCTCTCCTTTACTCCTCACATCCTGGACCTTGCCAATAAGGCCCACTTTCCAATTCCCCTCCTTAGAGTCATTCTCCCTTTCTTCAACTTCCCCCAGAAGCTCAACATCTCTAGAGCTCTGGTCCTTTCCAGGTTGGATTACTGTAACAGCTTCTTCCTCAACCTGTCTCTTTATTCACTCTGTCCTCTTCAACTAATCCAGAATAGGGCTGCGAGACGTATCCTTGGCCTCAAGCCCTGGAACTAAATCCGCTGTAAAATCTCTCCACTGTTTCCCAATTTCTGCAAGGACCAAATTCAAGACCCTTTGCATCATCCACAAGACTGGCTGGGCCCTGGGACCACACTACCTGCAGCACTCCCTTACTAAATACTCTCCTTCCAGATCCCTTTGTTTCTCTGGCTTCAACTCTCTGATATCAAACGCTTCTCCAAGCAGAGGCATGGGAGCATATCTCTCTCCTCAGCTGGCCCTGTCCAATGGAACAGTCTACGCCTCTATCTCTCTGTCTTGAACCAGACCACCTCAATTTCCGCAAACAATTCTAGACCCTTCTCTTCTCCTTCCCTCTTACCCTCCTGTGCTAACCTTCCAATCTGTTGCTGAAATTGGCAGCCCGGTCACTCAATAGTCCAATTGGGTCTGGCATTCTGCCCAATCGCCACTAGTACCCCCCTGTACTGCCCTCTGGGCCCACAACCGCCTTCAGTGGATTGCCTCCTCCCTGCACTTTTTGGGAGGTTGACTTCCCTCTTCCCTCAGGAAGTCTCCTCCCATGCACTTACCTTTTGCACCCGTCAACAGACACCTCCTGCAGTTCCCCCCCTGGGGGACTCTAATAGCACTTACCCACGCCCTTTTTTTCTCTCACTGCACTTGCATGTTCTGAATGTCACAAGGCCTATTAGGACCACGTTTTGCTTAATAATTTATTCATTGTCATTTCCATTGTTCATTTAATCCCTTGTCCCCTTCCCTTCTGCCTTGTGGCACTTTAAAACACTTGTCTTGTTGTACAAGCGCCTTATAAATATCCAATAAATAATTAAGCACATTAGCTCAAATGATATTGCTCAACCTTGAACAAAATGCACATCAAAATGAGTCTGTACTTGTTGCGATTAAAGCAATGAAAATGAATGCTTGCCAATGCAATCATGACCTTTTGGGAGGCGTGGCCCTGTCCGCCAATGAGATGTTCTGTTTTTGCTAGAAAAGTACAACTGCTGTGGAAGGTTACCAAGTATATTGGTGCGCTACAGAGAAGATTGCATTGAAAACTCTTATATTACAGGTAAGTAACTCTTTGTAAATTAAATGCTAAGCCTTATTCCTCGTGTTTGTCACTAACACAGGATTGTCTTTAAGATTTAATGAGCTACGAAGTTCAGCCTAGAAATGTACTTGATATAGCATGTTACTGATCACAAACTAAGCTGCTTCTTTAATGTGTTTCTTTCCATTTAAGACTCAGAGTCAGCAGGAGGCCGAGGATATGGCAGAGTTTGAGGCAATGGAAAAAGAATTGGCGTATGTAATACATTCATTATTGTTCTGATCTTCGCACATGTACAAGATTGAGTCAGTCATTGTTTAACTATGTGCTACAAAGGGCAACACAATTGTTTCTGCCCCTGAGTCCACTTTAACGTCTAGGTATGGATAATGTAGCTGACTAATGGGAGCGGGTGTTTCATGGCACAGGCCTTTGTTGATAATTATCCGCAACTCACCACTGTCTACAGTGTGTGACCCAAATTCATACCTAATTGGTACTATCTTTCTTATTATATGGTAAAACTGTGCATCATGTGACTTCATAGATTTATCTTGGAACTATCATTACTTACTTGGAGCCAATTTGTGGCGACAGGTGGTTCTCTGGTTGGGTATGGTAGTTTACATTTGAGGTTAGCATAGTTCTTAAACCTAGAGGTGCACAAATTTGTTTGGCTGAGGTGTAACATAACACAGAAAGCTCTTGGTGACAGCATAGAGTCGAGACCACTCAAGCTTGAAGACCCAGACTAGAGCAGGATGAGCCAATGGGGGCTTGGGCCTGGCTCGAGCCAAATGCCTGCCTCAGGCTCACCTTTAGGCCCTCTGAAAATCAAGAGCCAAACAAGAGCCGAGCAAAGACATTAAGGACTCTTCTCTGCCTCTCTTTCCTTTCGTAGCCCTTTTAATGCCGAGCGGAGGGTCTCTCTTGCAGAGAATTTCCACTGCCTTGACTGATTGCTTAAAAGCTGGTGGTGGGCCCTACCTGTGGACTTCGGTTAGTGTGTTCACATTTCTGCCTGCAGGCACCCAATTCGGCCCTGCTCTGCAGTGTGTGGCTAACTGCTGGGTCATAGCAATGCTCACATAATGAAATGAGGTAGGCTTTTGTCAAGGCTGACTGCATTTAATTTTGTGTCAGCTTTTGTGCAAAGCTGACTGCAGATAATTTTGCGTTCCCTTCTCCTCGGGACATTCACTCATGCACTGTGCATTTTTATTTTATTTTGTAAAACCTTGCTCACCACTGGAGATGCTCCATGAGGTTAAAAAAATGAGTATGATTAAAAGTGGTCAATAATACTGATTACGTGATCCCTTAAAAGATCGATGAATCAGAAATGATGTGCTATCTAAAAAAAGTGATATTATCCAATCACCCAGACCTACCACTATTCAGTTTTACTCTATGGATAATGAAAATGTAGCCTTTTTGATTGAATAGCATAACAATAATGTATATTATGCAACTTGACATATTTCTTAATTATACACCAATTACCAGTGGCTTTGCTGCCTCATGTTTATACATATCTCTCAACCAGTTGAAATGAAGATCCCCTCACCAAAGCCTTCAAGTGACTCTTTTGGTGTGTCCGTTGATTATTCTTGATTCATTTATAGTTTGGTTATCCTTTATTTGCTGTGGCCCTCCAAAATATTCTTTCAGCCCAAGTCTCTAACTGGGAGATTTGGGATTTACCTTACTCGGACATTTTTCAGGAAGTCACTGGTTTCACAGAGATGCATGGGTGCACTCTGGGTTGATGTAAGAAAGACTTTAGTGAGCCCTCCCCCTGCCAGACATATAGGGCTTCATTACACGGTAGGCGGTAACCATGCCACTATTAGCGCCATGGTTGCCGCCGGTACCGTACCTAGTCCGCCATGGGCCATAGGGCTCAATGGCAATGGGGAAGGCGGCAATTACGGTACCGCAAATTGCAGTACAGTAATTGCCTCCAAGGTCCCTTTGCGGGCCCGTTCCTTAACGGCTGGTAAAACCAGTCGTTGAGGTAGGGTCCCGCAAAGAGACCTCGTAGTAAGGCGGTGAGTGTTTACCAGTACCGGTACCCTTACCGGTAACGGTAAACCCTTACTGCATTCCGTGTAATGAGGCCCATAGAGTGTTACAGTAGACACCGTTTCTACAACCAGTCTGTAACAGGATTACAAAGATGCAAAGGTGCACAAAGGCATACATTCAATTCACTATCTGCCTGCTGTTCTTTTGCTGTTTCCTTCTACTCTCCTGTTACTTGCTCCTTATCTTCTCTAGTCTTGTCCACCCCCAGACCTTCTCCTATAACTTCCTCTAATGTTTTTGTTTTGCCACCTCCTTCTGACCCTCACCAACCCCCCTAATTTAAGTGCCAGGCTATATTGCAAGTCTATGCAAAAAGGACGAGCCTACTAGTCCTTGACACTTAAGGGTTGTATCACTCCTACTACCTGCTTTTGACTTTCACCAACCTTCTTCTCTTGTCTCAATCCTACCACCTCCTTAAGATTTTCACCAAACTCGTCCTGATGTTTCAATTCTACCACCTCTTTTTGAGTCTAGCACGCCTTCTCCTGATCTTTCACTTCTCCAACATCCTTTGTTAATCACCTTCCTCATCCTCACTTTTTCCACTCAACTCCTTATGATTTTATCATCTTCATCATCTCTCCAAGCTCCCTCTTCTCTCCAACTTCCTAATACCTTCCCTTTTCCTTTTCTGCTTAAAACTGCTGCTTCTCTAAGCACTCAATCTAATTGAATATGCCTATGTGATTTGATAGGGCTGTATGTCCTCCCGCTGGCCTGGGCTCCTTGTGAGGGCTTGTACCAGGGGCCCGGAATTTATATGGGTCTGCAATAGGCTGCCTCTTGTTGGCTCACATGAGCCAGATCTGGCTTTTAGGGGCTCGAAAAAAGCCTTTATGTGGCCTACGGGCCATGTTTGGAATTAACTTTCCCACTCCTATGGTTAGGTGAAACTGCCAGAGTCAGACTGTTCACCATGCATGAGTGAATCTGGTAAATCGTTTTAAAGTGAGTCTGAAGTCTGAGTTTGCAAAAGAAATTCTGTATCACTTTGAAATTGACCGTTTTGTATCATCTGTAACTGAAAATGCTGTGAGTAGACAATATATGTGTTGATACACCTCTATCACTCACGAATATGTGCTTTGCACTGAAAACCTCTCTAGGATTTTGAGTTGGGTTCTGCTTTATCTTGGCCCCCTAGGAAACTTTGACCTTGTGTGTTTCATCTTTGTTGTGAAGCTGAATCTTGTTGAGGCCGTTTGAATGTATTTTCTCTCTGGGACTTTGGTTCTGGCTAGTGGGAGCTTCAGACTCTTTAATTGAGTAAGGGGATATGCAAATATTCCTCACAGGACTGTCCTTTGCTCTGTGACGGAGTCTAAGTGAGGGTTATCAAGGCACCCTCCAAACCCCACCCTGGGTCCATCATCCACCAGCTCAAGAAGCGCCTGGCCTCTTGGGTCACCCTACTAGATGTCCCTGCAGAGAAACAAGTCTTTTTCACACACCCCAGCTACCTGCCCAAGAATGTCAGAGCACCTCTCCCTCAATGCCCCACCTGAGGTGGGTGAACCCACCAAGCATTTTCTCTCGGCTCTTAATTTACTACATCCAATCTGCACAAATTCCTCCACCGAGAGACCCCTTCCTTGCAGGACCTTCCTAACTCTTCACATCTCCAAAGACTATTGCGCTGCACATTTCGCAACCCTTATAAGCAGCTGGAGCAGACTGTCCCTTTCACCAGAAAGGGACAAAATAGCAGAATGGGTGGGTGAGATATGATATGATATGATAATTTATTTATATAGCGCCTACACACAATATGTTTCAGAGCGCTTCAAGGCAAGGTAGGGAACAAAGGAAAATACAATGACATTCTTGCAGGCCATGAACAGTAAGGATGTGAAATTAACTATCGTGCTAGGCCTGACAACATTTCTGGTAGAGCCGGAGAAAAATAAAAATTGAGGGAGAGGGGTGCAGAAAGGGAGGGGAGGAACAAAACAAGCGACTATCGTACTAGGCCTGACAACATTTCAGATAGTGCTGGGGGGGAGGGAATACATTAAGGGGAGAGGGGAGGCGGAGACAGACGAGGTTGCTATCATACTAAGTCCAGGGACAATTCTGATAGAGTAAGTGCATAGAAGAAAGTAAGGGCAGGAGGGGAGGAGATAGGAAAAGGGAGAAAGGGAGTGGAGGAGAGAACACAGAGTAAGCAGTCAAAAAGAGTGGATAAGCAAGAGGGGAGAGCAAATACAATTGCAGAAGTCAGTAGTAACACACAATGTTGCAAGCCAGGATACAAGATGAAGATGGGAACAGCATGATTCAGGGCCACCATGAGTATAAGATGCAAAGGAAGTCCAGCATGAGAGTTGACCAGTCACCAAGATTTCAGTAACAAGCATAAATGGGGGAAGCGGACCGGGAACAGAAAATCAAAGGTATGGTAGAGGATGGTAGTGGTAGAGATGTATTGAATGTACATTTCTTACCTGGTCCTTTGTAGGGTTGAAATGGAATCACCTACCTGATGTCCATCTCAATACATATCCCCTTCAATGGATTGCCTTTCTCCAGCAGATTCCTCATCAGTTAGATATCCTTATCCAGCTCTGCCGCTTGGAAAACATTTTGACAGGGAGCGTAGTGGACTTTGACTCAGCCGCCGATCGTCGATCCGTCTTGCTCAGTGCTCGATCATCGGCTCCGGACGTGATGTCGGGCATCATATATATACTGCATCACTACACCCCGTACCTCAGTTCCTTTTTTCGGCACACTGCTCTTGAGGAACGTAGCGATTTACTCATCAAGTCCTCGACTGTATTTGACGATTTATAGTCAAACCTTGTGTTTTTCTTGTTCAAGAGATGCACGCGCCTCAGATGTCAGGGTTCAAGTCCTGCACTGACTGCGGCTCCAAGATGTCGGTGACCGACCCAAACAACATTTTTGTCTGGTGCCTCGGCACATGTCACAACACCGAGGGGTGTGCATTGTGCAGGAAAATGAACATGAAGTTTCTTCAGGAGAGGGCAGCCAAGCTTGCAGTGGGCCGACCACCGTCGAAAATCACCTGCACGGTCGACCGTTCGGTCCTCAGAGGCCAAACCAGAGGGTTCTATACCAGAAAAGGAGAGTAGACATCAGAGCAAGATAAAGAATCAATCTCACTCGCGGAGCCACTCTTTTTCATCGTCCTCTCATAAAAAGAAGAGGTGTCACTGACATTGACGCAACTCCGGCTCCTCATCAGAATGAGGTAAGTCGTTGGTGGGGCGACAACTCGTCAAGAGTAGGAAGACTTTAAGTCCCATATGCTTGCAATGTTTGAAAAGGTGGCTGTAGGTGTGGGTGCCCCCCCGAAACAGCAGGCCCTGGTGGCCTCAGCGGTGCTTATTGATCCCGACCCTATGCAGGCACCAATACTGATGCCATTGGCATCAGGACAGCCTTCATGCTTGGCGCTGAAGAAAGCAATTAAGCCTTTAAAGGTAGGACCTTCCTGTGAACCTCAGAGCTCAATCCTTCTCGACACGACCTTGGTGCCCAAAGTTCGTCCGGTGCTGACAACCATCCCTTCGTCGTCGAAGGACAGGCCCTCAACTTCAAATATCGGTGATCGATCCTTCGTCCAGCTTTCCCGGTCTGATTTGTTTAGTTCCATGGTGCAGATTTACAGCACCGATGGCGAGGACGATCAGGGCGATGTCAACCAATAATATTCAGGGGCTGGTGGAGTAGATTATTTTGATGACCAGGCAGACCTCCTGGCTTTGGCACGGGGGCTGCATGATGTTAGTGGGCTAGATACATCCCCGGATCTTGAGCTGCAACAGACTCAGCCATACACTCATGCCCGTGCCAAATTCAGATCGCTGGTGGCCAGAGAGGTCAGGACACTGGGGCTGAATGCTTTGTTGGTACCAGGCTCGGGCTATGAAGTAACTGATATTCTGAGCAAAGGTCCCACTATGGAGAGGCACATGCCACTGAATCCGGCTATAGTCACCTCCTTGTGGCAACAGCCCTGCTCTAATCCCCCGGTCAACTCCTCTTTGGCTACCAAGTACAGGCCGGCAAGAGGGGACCCGTCCTTTTTGTCCGCTCACCTTTCCGGCTGAGGGACTAGTTATTCAGGCGCCTATGGTTTCTAATGATATGATATGATATGATATGGTATTTGTAACGCGCCTATACACAGGTGTTTCAAGGCGCGATAACAGGGCAGCTGTTAGGCAGAATCCTGTGCAGTGCCCTTGGGGACCACTACACACAATTAAGACTACAGGTGCTAATACAAGTTTTACCTTTGGTACAAGCCTGTACTACTATGTTAAAGTGGTAGCAGTAGCAGAGCAGCCAGGTTTATCTCAAGAGTATATGAGAAGTAGCAGAGATTGCACTAAGGGACCACAATTACTGTGACTCAAGCAAACTCTGACTCAAGGTTTCAGGTAGAAAAATATAAGTACATTTAATTTTAAACCATTTGTTATAAACACAACACTTCTATTAATTTGAAACCACACGTAAAATATACTACAACCAACCAATTCACTTTGGTACACTCTACCAGGGGTGGACTGGCCTTTATGGAACTCTGGAGATTTCCCAGTGGGCCTCTGCACCCTGGGCCTCTTTTCTGTGGTATTTCCAAATGTTCTCATAGGAAAAGCATTGGGCTTGCTGAAAATGTGTCATACAGGGCCACTTTGAACTTTATTTCCAGGGCCTCTTTTGGTCCCCAGTAATTATTTCCAGGGCCTCTTTTAGTTCCCAGTCCAGACCTGCACTCTACCTCAAGGTAAGTACAGTGTGTTTTAACAGACCAGTGTTATGAAACAACAGACGTAACCGGGAATACATTTGCGATCACTTTTTAACAGTTCGGTCTTACTAATGAAATGTGTATCCGCGGCAAGAATTGTTACAGGGGCAAAACACACTTAGCACCTGGGTTAATCAGAGAGAGTTGGGGGCAAAAATCACAGGCAATACTTTTGTCAAGGCAGACAGAATCAGAGAACACTCATAGACAGAAATTCAAGAGTCAATAGGTCAGAGCCAGTGTCAAGTGGAACCGCGTTCCTGTTGTCGAGGATCACAAAGTCGGATAGTGCGAGATTCAACGTTGCCAGGAGTACTTAGATATTGTCAACAGAGGAAGCAAAAGTTATAAGAAGGAGGGAAGACAAGGGCAAGCCTTGGAGATGAAGAAAAGGGATTCACCCTAATTCCTCAAGCAGAACACAGTACCTTATTCAATGGAGAAGCTAGTGCCCTGGCAGTTGTTCCTGTTGGTTTCCTGCAGACCCACGGTTCCTGGAGCTTCAATATGAAGGAGGCCGTCTGGAGGGGTCTGCACCATACAGGGATGAAGCCGGCAGCAGCGACGGTGAATAAAAGGTGCGCTCCTTAAAAACAGGAGATGCTCTTCAGATGGCTATCCGGACCACTACAGCAGTGTGCAGCGATTTCGACCAAGAAGAGGATCCTCTGGCTGTGGAAGATGAGCTGGTTATCCCCACGCAGCTCAAGGGATGAAGACTCCGGACTGGATCTTCTCTGGTCGTCGAAGGGTAGATAGCTCAGGACTGCAGCAGGGCTCACCCGGGACGGGGTAGTTGCAGCAGCAGTCTTCTTCTCCGCTTCTCTTTGGTTCCTTGTAGTTCCAGTGGCAACTCTCTGACTTCTAGCCCAAGAGACCTGCCTTTTATGTGAAAATCCCCCATTCACACAGCCTGGCTGTCAATCACGCAGCAGGGGGGTTGTCCGACCCGGACAACCACCTTAGCCAATCATGGCAAAGTGCGACTTGGGTTTCCTAGGCTACCCTGTGCAGGGGGTGACTACACCCCTCCCTCACATTCAGCCCACCTAGACACCCAGGCGCCTGGAAGAGGGCTTCTGAGTAGAAGCCCGCAAAAGACGGTGAACAAAGGAGGCAAACCTGGTTTGCCGTGCAAAGTAAAACATAAGAAGGACTTTAACAAAAAGGAATGGCGAATAAACCTGACCGGAGCCAAAAGAAAAAGTATTTGGTCAAGCGGGTTGAAGTTCGAGGGTAATATAATAGCCTAAAACAATACCACGTTTATCTAATATAATCACGGTAGAAAAGTTATGGTAGATACCACTGCCACCAGCCAAGTCTACATTTTAAAAGAGTGAAACAATGCTCTAGGAGTTAGAGATAAAAAGGGATACGAAGTAACCCTTTCCAGTACTCCATGGAAGATGGGGTGTACTGGATCTGTGGTAAATTGACTAAGTAAAGTTAATGGTAACTTTACCCTTTTCTGGGGGACTGTAGGCAGCCCCAGAAATGGAGTTGGTGGGAAGTCTAAAAGCCAACCCTGTGTCACTGCACTGAAGGTGCTGTGTAACACACAAAAGAAGGGGGCTACTGAAGTGGTGTACTCCAGAGCCCACAATCACAAAGACAAGAAAAAGACAAATGGCAAAACATGGGTAAGAGTGGGGGAAAAGGTCACACTCTTACCAAGTGAAAATAATAAACTCCAGAAGTCCAGCAAAGCTGCTGGGGGACTCGCTAGGTGAGGGAAATTAGCCATAAATGAGAATTCTCCCTAATACTCGCCCCCCCAGACTAAGGGACAGGAGGATTTAATCCACTCCTGGATGGGCCTCATTCCTCTTGTCGGTTAAAAACATCCTAGAGAGACCATCAGCATTTTGGTGGTGACTTCCTGCTCTGTGCTCAATGGAAAAAACAAATCCTTGTAGGCAGATTGACCATCTGAGTAACTTTGGGTTTTCCCCTTTCATTTGCATCAGCCATCTCAAGGGTTGGTGGTCAGTCTGAAGGGTGAAGGTAGACCCATAAAAGTAAGGTATAATCCTCTTCAGTGACCACACAATAGCACAACATTCTTGTTCTATTGTTGCCCACCTTGTCTCAGGATCCTTTAACTTCTTGCTGATGAAACAAATGGGGTGTTCCCTACCTTTCTCATCCAGTTGACTAAGGACTGCACCTGTACCTACATCAGAAGCATCAGTTTGTACAATGAAGGGTTGGTGATAGTCAGGAGCTCTTAGGACTGGAGCTTGACAATGGGCTTTCTTTAGACCTTCAAAGGTTGATTGCACTCCTCATTCCTCCTGACCTTTTCAGGGAATTTGGGAGAGGAAATGACATTCAAGGGAGAAGCTATGGTCCCATAGTTCTCTATGAAGTTCCTGAATACCCAGTGAGACCTAAGAAGGCTCTCACTTGGGTTTAAGTAGTAGGGGTGGCCCAGTTTTGTACAGCTTGTACTTTTCTAGGCAATGGCCTTATTTCACCTCCTCCTACCTCATGTCCAAGGTAGACCACTGTACTCTGACCAATTTGACATTTACTTGCCTTTATGGTCAGATGGGCCTGTTCCAGAGCCTGCAATACATATCCTACGTGTTCAATATGTTCTTTCCATGTAGGGCTGAACACTGCAATGTCATCCAAGTATGCCATGCAGAAGTCCTCCATCCCATTCAGAACTTGATTCACCATCCTCTGAAATGTAGCAGGTGCATTCTTTAGTCCAAAAGGCATTACCTTGAATTGGTAGAGGCCAGCTGGGGTGGAGAATGCCGTTTTATCCTTGGCATGGTCTGTCAGGGCTATTTGCCAATACCCTGACGTTAGGTCAAATGTGCTGAGGTACTTGGCTGCACCAAGTTTGTCCACCAGTTCATCTGTCCTAGGCAATGGATGGCCATCAGTCTTTGTGACTGCCTTTAGAGCTCTATAGTCCACACAGAATCTCAACTCTTTGGATCCTGACTTTGGTACAAGCACAACTGGGCTAGACCATGGGCTAGTAGAGGCCTCTATAACCCCGAGATCAAGCATCTTGTTGACCTCATTCCTTATGTGGGATCTTACATTGTCTGACATTCTGTACCCCCTGCTTTTAACAGGCAAACAGTCACCAGTGAGTATGTCATGCTGGCCCAAAGGGGTCAAGCCTGGTGAAAGTGAGAACAGGGAGGCAAACTGATTTAACAGTAACTTGCACCCATCCTGCTGGTCAGATGTGAGGCTGTAAGAAAGATTAACTCCTTCCACTTACTCATCTAAAGGTAAGCCTCTGAGGAGGTCAGGCAGAGGTTCACTCTCCTCCTCCTCCTGAGCTGGAGCTAGGAGCAAAGCTCCTATGTCAGGTCTAGAGACATACGCCTTTAAACGTTTGGTGTGAAAGACTCTGGGAGCCTCCTTAGGATTGCCTAAGTCCACCAGATAGTTCACCTCTCCAAATGTACCCACAACTTTGAAGGGTCCTATCCATTTGTCCTGCAAGGCCCTCAGCCTTGTTGGGACCATAACAAGAACAAGCTGGTCTTGAGTGAACTCAACCATGTTAGCATTCTGGTCATGCCAATGCTTGACCAGAGATTGAACAGACTTCAAGTTAGCACTTGCTTCTGCCATCATGTGTGACATTCTCCTCTGGAGACCTATCACATAGTCCCTCTCTGACTGACATGGGGGAAGGAGCACTCTCCAACCCCTCCTTAATCAGGGCCAATGGACCTCTGACTGGATGGCCATAGAGAAGTTTGAAGGGACTGAATCCTACTCCCTCCTGAGGGACTTCTATATATGCAAATAGAAGGCATGGCAGTAGAAGGTCCCACTTTCTTCTAAGGGGTTCTTCTAAAGGACCTATCATGCTTTTCATAGTTCTGTTAAATCTCTCTACCAACCCATTCGTTTGGGGATGGTAGGTAGTTGAGAACTTGTAGGTGACTCCACAGGTTTTACACATGGCTTGCATGTAGTGGGACATAAAATGTGATCCTCTGTCAGATGTCACCTCCTTATGAAAACCTACTTTGGTTAAAATACCAAGTAGGGCCTTAGCCACAGCCGGAGCCGTAACAGTCCTCATAGGTATGGCTTCAGGAAATCTAGTGGCATGGTCCACTACAACCAGGATACACCTGTTGCCTAAAGATATGGGAGGGTCGAGAGGACCAACAATGTCAATCCCAACCCTCACAAAAGGAACTCCCACCACTGGGAGAGGCACTAAGGGTGCCACATTCTTGGCTCCACTCTTGCCAGATGTTTGGCAAGTGTGGCAGCTTCTGCAAAATTTGTCTACTTCTGAACCCATTTTAGGCCAGTAAAAGTAAAGAGAGAGCCTTTCCTTGGTCTTCCTAAAACTTAAGTGACCAGCCAAAGGTACCTCATGGGCTAACTGCAGAAACTGGAGTCAGTTCACTAGAGGTACTACAAGTCTCTTGCAGTCTCCAGGGGTTGACTCAGTTGGTTCACTGTAGAAGACGCCATCCTCCCAGTGTAACCTATACTTCACAGGCTCAGTCCCATTGATCTGAGAAGCTGCCTGTAGGCGAAGACCCTCCAGGGTTGGACACTCTCTTTGTCCTCTGCTGAAATCTGCCCTTTTGGGTCCCCCTTCTGCCAGTAAAGACTGCAGCTCAGGATGGTCAACAGGGTCAAGATCTCCTACCAGAGTAAGATCTCCTTCTAGATTTGATTCCTCAGTATCTAGCTGAACCATACAGGGTTGAACCTCACACTCAGCCTCAGCTGGTGGAGGAGTCACAGAGGTGACTTTGGACAGTCTTGGAGATGTCCTTCTGGGCACAGGAGTGCTTGCTGGTTTCTTGCTGACAGACTTGGGTTTCCCCTTTGTCTCTTTCAGACCTGTAATAGCAGTAAGTAAGTCCTGTGGACTTGGGGTGATAGTTTCCTCTATCATGTCCCCAGGAGAGCCTCTCAAGGTTCTCTCCCTTGCAGACCTAGTGAGCTCCTGCTTCCTTCTGCTGGGGCGCCTGGGGGTACTAGACACAACTCCACGAGTTTTAAGGTCATTACCCAGCAGGACCCTCCCAGGCACGTTATTTTGCACACTTACAGTCATGTCATTACACTGGATGAGAGCTGGTAACTGGGAAACCATTTGCACAGGGCCTCCAGCTAACTTGGTTAGTGTCATGATTCCGGCCCCTCATGTCCCCAGCCCTCCAAGATATCAGGCTCCAGCCAGGCCACAATCGCCTACATGGCCCTCAAGGGCCTCTCCATCCCTCCAAAGACCCACTTGGAGTCAGACTTGGCGCTTTTGGCACCAGACTCACTCACTCCCATAGGATAACATTGGGGATTGGACTTGTAGTGCTTTGATGTGGACAAGATGGATGCCCCCACATATTGTGGTTCCCAGAACTGCATGTGCAGTCTAGTCATTTGGGTGTGGTTCAGCCGAGAGACACCTGGGATACCCAGAGACTATTTAAGCCACACCCAGGCTGAGAAACATGCTTTGTGTTTTCTGCACCTGCAGCGTGACACTCACTGTGTTCGGATCTGGCTCCAGTAGGCCAGCATCTTTCTTCTGCGCTCAGCTCCTGCAAGAACAAGAACACCGTTAGGAACAGCCTTACCTTGCGGCGCTTCTGCCCATCATTCATCGCTTCTTCTGTTCTGCGGTCATCTTCGGCGGTGTCATTCCCATCCCGGCACGCCGCTTCCTAAGGAAAAGGGAAAAGAACAGAAAAAAGGCATTAGTAAGCATTCAGCAAATCTTCGCTTATTTTTAAAGACTGTACGAGCTTCAAGCGCTTTCCTGAATCCCAGCCGCTCTGGGGGAACTCTGTCTCCGGAACTTCTCATCCATCTGCAAGAGGGAAAAGACACTCCAGGTTAGCGTGGAAACATCTAGAGGTGCCGCATACCGCGCTTACTCGCGCATCGCGCTCTCACTCACCTTCAGCGCTACTCATCTCAGCAGCACGTCGCCATCCCCGGACACCGGCCATCATCTAAGGAAGGAAAGGAACGAAGTTAGAGAACTGTTCAAAAGACTCATTATACTTACCTGTCAGACTCTTGCCAGTGAAGTAACTAGGCAGCAACGAGCCCGCATCAACCAATGTGCCCCTGCGCTGAAAGCAGGACGGAGAGCACACTTTCCAAGAAAACAAGGTGAACTGTGGATCAAAGGGAAGGGTTGGACCCCGGGGAAGAAGGGGTTCAAGCACACAGAGACAATAGGGAGTTCAACTCTACCAACCCTGTGTTTCAGGCCCAGTCTCCACTCGAGTAGACTCCAGGGAAGGGTTTGAGGTCGTAAGAGGTCAGAACAGGCTGAGTGACGTCCCAGTGGATACCAGGTGAGCGTTACAGAACACAAAGCCTCACATCAAAATCCACTTGGGCGTCATGGAAACGTCAGAAACCGACCAGTTAGCCCACATGTTGGGGCAGCTACGTTCCGAAGAACATGCAGCCAGGCAGGAGACCAACACCCTGAGGAGAGAGCTGATAGTAGCCAAAGAACGCACTGATGATTTAAGCCAGCAACTTCTCCAGTCATAAGCAGGGCATGCACCATTGCCAGGAAGCATGCCCTCGATGCCAGCACCATCAGCCAATCCCGTTCAGATAACCCTTCCTGGGGCAGTTTCATTGGCCCCACCCGAACGATTTATGGGGGATCCCAAGAGGTTTGCAACGTTCATGAACCAGTGCCACCTGCACTTCCTTTGTAGACCAGGGGCCTTTCCGAATGACCAATCATGGGTCGCTTTTGTGCTATCCTACCTGAGTGATAGCGCCGCGGACTGGTCTGTACCCTTTGTGGCCCAAGACGATCCTTTGCTGCATGACTTCAGGGGCTTTCAGCAGGAGATGGAAAAGCTGTTCACCTGTCGTACTCATGGGCAGGCATTAGACAACGAACTTCTGTCTCTACGCCAAGGGAATCAAGACCTATTAACATACATAGCTACGTTCAATAGACTCGTAGTTGAAGCAGAATGGCCAGTGGAGAAGAGAACCACGTTATTTCATCAGGGGTTGCGGGGGGGAGCTCAAGGATGTTCTCGCACAAGTAGTGAACCCCCTGAAAGACTGCTCAGAAAATTCATTTACCTTGTTGTTCAACTGGATCATAGGTTGCAGCACCGAAGAGCAGATCGAACCAGACCGGACCCTCGCCCCATGTATGTGCGTTCAAAGGACAATATTGCCCGCACAACGGAAGGTTTAGGAGAACCAATGCAAATCAGGGGGGTCAGATCCCGCTTGAGTAAAGCGGAAAGGGATAAAAGGAGACTGCAGCAGTTATGTCTGTACTGTGGAAGGTCAGGTCATTTCCTTAAAGAGTTCCCAGAGAAGTCACAGAGGAGGACGGTAGGGGCCACAGACAAGGAAGATACCATCATGGAATCGGAAAACTCCCCAGCCCTGCAAGTGTAGGGGTCCACTTGTCGAGCGAAGAAAGTAAACCACAGACCTCCCATTTTGCACTATCTGTGGTCTTGATCAATCACCAACAACCATCTCGGATGCACGCAGTAAGAGCGTACATTGACAGTGGAGCCGTTGGGAATTACATTGACCAGGATCTTGCGGCAAAGATGAGGCTTCCGTTACGCCCGAAATCAACCACCGACACTGTTACCACTGTCGACGGCACGGAAATAGCTTCTGGTCCAGTATCCCATTGCACTGCAGCTTTACCCCTTCTGTGCCAGGATGGACACCAAGAATCTATTGCTTTCGACCTCATTAAGGCACCACAGTTCCGGTTGATTTTGGGAATGCCATGGTTGGTAGCTCACAATCCTCAAATCGATTGGTGAGCAAAAGAATTGGCCTTTCCCGAGACTTGCACCCACACATGTTATCACCAAGAGAAACAACCAATAGACACCAGAACCTCCATGCTTGCGACTGTGGCAATCGGCACCCTACCAAGTGAATACCAGGACTTTCAAGATGTCTTTCAGAAACAACAGGCTAATACTCTGCCACCGCACAGACCATACGATTGCCAAATCGACCTGATACCCAGCGCATAAATGCCTTGTGGGTGGATTTATGTACTCACATAACCAGAAAACCAGCACCTGAAGGCCTATCTTGACCAATACCTGGCCAACGGGTTCATCTGTCCCTCGAAACTCTCCAGCAGCCAGGGCAAGGGAAGCCAGCCAAGTTGAGAGAGTGAAGAGGAAATAGAGTTTCGAGGGCCAAGGAGGCAGACAGTATGGATGGAGGAGTGGTATATGGATTTGAGGAGGGTCAGATGAGAGGCAGGGAGTCCAAAGTATAGAGAAGAACAGTAGAAGAGACGAGAGAAGATGAGGGAGGAGATTAAGCGTTTAGAAGTGTGGAAGGTGAGGGAGGATTGGATCTTGCAGATGTTGTTGAGATGGTGACGACAGGAACGAGAGGTGAGAGGAATGTGGTGGGAGATGGAAAGGGAGGAATTGACGTGGATACCAAGATTGCGAGCATAGGTAGAGATGGGGAGATAGGAAGGGGGAAAGTGGATAGAAGGAGGAGGGGTGGGGGAAAGAGTGTTAGAAGGAAAGAAGAGGACTTCCGTTTTGTCTGTGTTAAGGGAGAGAAATTGGGATGACATCCAGTTTTTAATAGTTGTAAGGCAGGAAGATAGGGAGTGATGAAGGTCAGGAGTGAAAGAAGAGGAGAGAAAGAGCTGGGTGTCATCAGCGTAGAAGTGGTGGGAAATGCCAAAGGAAGAGATGACGGGAGCGGGAAGGGAGGCATAAAGAGAGAATAGAAAAGGACCTAGTACCGAGCCTTAGGTTCATCTGCATGAGTGGGAAGTGTGCCAGGAAGTCCTAGATTAGGTCTTCTCTCTCTGGAGTACGCCAGCAGTGGATCTGTTTGCCATGGAGTCCAACAGGAAGCGCAGGCAGTTTTACTTGAGGGAATTCCCAGTGAGGGGTGCTCTAGGGGATGCGTTTCTAGTGGATTGGACCTTCCCTCTCCACTACCCCTTCCCTCCTGTCCAGTTGGTTGAGAAGGTTTCGAGCAACCATGATATTGATCGAACCGGATTGGGCGTGGAGAAAGCTGGTACTCAGACCCTATGGATCTGACCATTGGCCCACCTCTACGGTTGCATCGTCACCTGGATCTCCTAATCCAGTCAGACGGTTGGGTGCTCCACCCGAACCTGGAGTCCCTCAACCTACATGCATGGCTCTTGAGAGGATTAGATATGATGACTGGGACCTCTATGAGGAGGTGCTTGAGGTTTTCCTGTCTGCACGCAGACCATAAGCGTGCAAGTGGAGAAGATTTTAGGAATGCTGCAGGGAACGCAAGATTGATCCTATCGTTTGCCTTACCACTACAGTGACTGAGTTACTTCTGTTACTAGCCTCTGCAGGCCTTCCGGTCACCACGGTCAAAGGATATTTGGTGGCTTTGTGTTCAAATGATCTCCGGATCAAGGTTCCCTTTTTACGATCCCGGTTATGGCCCAATTCCTGAAATGCCTTGTGAATACATTTCCGCTGGTTCTTTGTTGTCCCAGATTGGGATTTACATCTTGTTCTCACTTGCTTGATGGTGGCTTCCTTTGAGCCATTGCACTTTTGTTCTTTGCGACTGTATACTCTGAAGACAGCCTTGTTGGTTGCCACTACTTCCACCAGACGGCTCAGCGAGTTGCAGGCCCTTTCATGGAAACCCCCATTTCTACGTTTTTTTCACAAAAAGGTCTTGCTTAAGGTAAGGCAGAGGTTTCTTCCAAAGGTGGTGTCAGAATTTCACCTTTCACTGGCTATAGATTTGCCTGTATTCTACCCACCTCTGCACCCCTCTAATGAAGAGGAGCACTTCCAGCGAATGGACCACAAAAGGGCCTTACCTTTTTATGTGTCAAGGACGGCAGAATATAGGAAGACACATCAGTTATTTGCAGCCTATTCCTTAGCCAGAAAAGGTCTAGCTCTCTCCAAGCAGACACTTTCCAATGGTATCATTTTATGCAACCCACAGGCAAGGCACTGCCTCCTGGCATAAGAGCCCACTCTACCAGAGGGGTCCCCGCATCTACAGCCTTGCAAAGGGGGGTCCCAGTTAGGATCATCTGCTGGACGGCAACTTGGTCCTCACTCCATACTTTTTCAAGGCACTATAGCCTAGACGTCGCCCGTGGGGCTGACGCGCGCTTTGTTAGGGCAGTGTTACAACACCATTTGCTGTGAGCTTCCTGCCAGCCTCCATTGTTCCACTTCTTTGGGAGTCTATCTGATGAGGAATCAGCGGGAGAAAGGCAATCCATTGAAGGAGAAATTACTCACCGTAATGTTCTTTCTATGGAGACTTCTCCCGTAGAGTCCTCACCACCCCTCCCATCCATCCCCGCTCAGAAAGTGTTTGTAGTGGTGCATGCCTGTTTCGGGAGAGGGGACACTTTATGATGGTCCTGGAGTGATCGTTTTTGGTCTAACAAGTCGCATGTCTGTCTCAGACTTTGTTTAAAAAAAATAAATAATAATTAAATATGATAGTGGGAAAGTTCTCCTACTAAGTCTGCATATTCCTTTGGCATCCTTGTTTTTTACCTTCTATTTGCTATTTGGCCTTCTTCTCTTGCTATTTTGCTCTGCAGCAGCCGAGCTCGGGGAACAAAAGGTGGGAACTGAGGTACGGGGTGTAGTGACACAGTATATATAAGATGCCCAACGTCTCGTCCGGACCTGACAATTTAACACCGAGCAATACGGATCAACGATCGACAGGTGAGTCGAGGTCCATTACGCCCCCTGACGAAAAGTTTTCAGAGCAGCAAAGCTGGATGAGGATATCGATCTGATGAGAAATGTGTCGGAAAAAAATCCATAGAAAGAATATTACAGTGAGTCCTTTCTCCATCTGGCTGATCCACTACCCATATATAAAGTCCACGCCACCATAAAGGTAAGGACCCACTTCCTCAAAATGAACTTGATAATGACAACAAGAACCGGATAATGTTTCTGACCATAACCATGTCCTCTACACATGATAATGCACCAAATAAACTAAAGAATACCAAACTTGCTGAGGAGATCCTATAACCTGGACGTAGAGTACCGTATGGAGCCAATATCACAATTTCTAGTTTGCACATCTTTCTTTATACACTCAATCAGATTTATTAACTTGAATTTATTTTTTGTTAGGAGCACTGCCCTATACATTCAAAGGCCACACAACTGCCCCCATCTGGTTGATTGCTTGTGAGTTCCCATGCTAATCTGACCCTTGCTGCCAGGAAAATGCAGCACCCCTCCCTCCATTTTTATCGCCAGCCCACAAAAAGTAGGGAAACCCTGCATGATCCTGAAATTTTGCTTCCGGCACTATGAACTCATCCACCCTGCAGCACCCAACACCCTGTACCCAGACCATGTCCTAATCCAGACACAACCTGGGTGTCTCATCACTACACTACCATTGTACCTTAAGCCCCATTCAAGCTCTATCCAGACTACAGAAATGAGCCCTGCCACCACATTACCTGTAAACCCAAATGACCAGAACAGACAAAACCGGAGCCTTGACTAAAAATGGAAATCTTTGCCAAGACACATGGGTTATGACATGAGTGAAATATCTTTCCCTCATTCTAGAACCTAAGCACACTGTTTTCCAGGCCTGTGATAAAGTTAGTGATTCATCTGTGGTATTGTAAAGACGGCTCTCTCAGCATAGGATGTTTTGGGGGAGTTGGATGGCAATCTCCTGAGAAGATTAAGAAGGGATACTTGGCCAGATTTCGGACAGCCAAAAGTGAGCTGCTTACCTGGCAGCCATCCTAACTGTGTCTGCTTTCAAACAATTCCCCTAGAAGGCAAAAGCAGGACAGATCCATACTGTGTAGAGCGAAAAGGGCTCTTGTACCCAGCTGAGAATATTGTAAAAGAGACGTGGAACTTTGTGAAAAGCAAGAGCTGTTTGAGGAGATGAGTAGCCAGGAATAGAAAGGAAGCATAATAGTTTCGAGGAATTGAATAGCCAGGAAAAAAGGACGAGGCAGAATTGGTTGGTGAAGGTGAAGTCATGGGAATGGAAAAAAACACCAGAAGAGTGGAAGGCAAGAACGTTAGGAGTAAAGAAGGGAAGCTGGAGCAGAGGAGAGAAAGCAGGAAGAGGGAGAGGGAGGCTGTTTGAAGTCCCTTGGAGGCATAAGGAGAGTGTCAGACAGAGGCAAAGGCAATACCAGCATGTCTGTTGTCTGGAAGAAGTGTGATGTGAATGAACATGAGGCTTCATGACAGCAAGCTTGATGGCTAGAGTCAAAGTCTAGCAAATAGCCCATAGGCACAAGGCAGCAAGGAGTATAGTAAGACAGGCTTGACTGGTTGTATGTTCATGACCCTAAAAATTGGAGGTGCACTAAAACGTAACCATGCAGCCCTACTTCAGAGAGACAATATGGAACCTATTTAAGAAGAACCTAGAGTTGCAATAAGAGAACGCTTGGTGAACCTGTCTACCCATTGGCCCCGGGAGAAACTACTCACCTACCAAGGCATTGTTCAGTGGAGAAACTCTGTGCCAAGACTCTGTGATCAATCCAATGGAGACATGAGGGCGGAGACAAATAACGGGGAGATGTCATGACTTAATTGGAGGAGTCACAGTGTTCCCATCTTCCCCATGAGGGAAACCCTCTGATACCTGAGTTCTTAATGGCCTACTGTCATTCTAGTCAGGCCCCACCTTTCCCCCAAACACCCACAACTCACACATAACACCTTTTTTTCTTGGAGTGCCTTTTTGTGAAATTTGTGAGAAAAAACATCCAAGAGTTAAAACACCAAAGAAAGTTATGGACTTCAACTCCCATAACCACTCACGTACTGAGACGAGGAAGAGGACAAGGCAGTTTGTGGAAAGTGACAGGAGCTCGAAGTACAACATGCAGACTAGCTGTTTTTCCAATCCTGCAATGAGCGGGACATTTAAGAATGGCGACGCACTGTGGAGCAGGGAGGTGGATTGAGCAGTGCAAAAGGAGACATTGCCCGCCACGCCAAGGCTCCTGAGTACTAGGCACACCAAGAGAGCTGGTGAAGCAAAGAAGGCTGCCGGGACACAGAAAGACTCCAAGTGCAAGCAAGGTGGGCCCTGGAGACGCCAGGAGCAGTGCAGATGTTCCTGGAGGTCGGGCCGCACCACAGGACAGCAGTCTTCACCCCGGGCCAACAGGGAAAGCTGGCGTGTGACTGTAGAGCTACTCTGGATGTTGGAGAAGCGTCCGCACACTCCAAACTGGAAGGCGGGTGGAGAAGCCATACTGCAGAAATGCAAGCAGCATCAGTGACGCTAGAAGAAACTGGTTTGTCTGCCCAAAACAGCTGGGGACCCCAGGACGTTCCGACAAGCACGCCAACAAGTGATTGAATGGCACAAGATTGCTAATGCAGAAAATATACAAAAGCAAAGTTTGTTTGAATGCAGTCAAGGCAAAGTATAAAGGAAAGATTTAATAAGAAGAATGTTTAAATGCAGACAAGACTAAGTATAAAAAGGGGAGGAATTGTCATCATGACCACAAATCAGTACAAAAGCATGGTTCTACTTTTACTAGATGACAGATAAAGCTACAGACCCCTAAAGAAAGACCCCACCAAAGAAATGCAATATGAGATTGTGGAAATTGTGTACTTTGCATCTGAACGAGGCTGGATCACGGATAAAGAGGCGTCCTACCTGACAACATCCCAAGGGAGGACCCTGTGCCTGTACGCCTTACACAAAATACATAAGGATACCATTAACCCACCAGGAAGGCCCATAGTCTCTGGGTGTGGCTCCATACTGGAACCCTTATGCAAATTTGTGGAATTTTTCTTAAAACCGATCAGCACAATAACTGATTCCTATCTTAGTGAAACCACACAAAGCATCCAAGTGTTTGAAAATGTCCACCACCTTGTTGTAAAAGACAACCACCGCCCTACAGTATACTGAAGCAAGGAATAGGACATTGTGTTTCTTACAAAATTAAACTTTGAAGCACAATTTCTTTTTTTGTTGCATTTTTGCAAAACATTTTAACTCAGAGAGAGTGCTAGCATGCAGGGAAGAGAGCCAGGGTGGGAGACGTGGGGTCAAGAGGCTGATGGTGCAGGTTTAGTGGTTTCTGTCTTCCTGGTATCGCTCCCGGTGGGGCTTTTTTATCTGGGATTAGGGGCCCTTGCTCCCCTGTCACTTCCCTATACGTCATTGTCTGCTACATACTGTTTACTTACTGATTATTATATGCAATCGTCCATTAGGGCTTTTTGTTTGATGTGTTTACTTTGATTTGCTATTGAATTTACCAATTTTGTTCAATCAATGTGGCCTGATATTTTCAAAGAAAGATGTGTGTGTTCTTGGCAGGTCCTGACACATGTGCTGCCCATCTCTTAAACCATAAGTGAGACTTTTCTTAAATAGCTTATACTGTGAACTGAATCACTTATAGAGGCACCTAATGTTGGCAGGTAAGGCACAGTGTGATTAAATGATTTGCCCAGGATCACACACTTTGGTTAAGTAGTAAAGCCAGAATTTTAGCGTATCCTGAAATTTTGATACTTGACCATGCATCTTCCAAGCTCAAGTTGGTACAAATATGTGTTGAAGTTTGGTTTGCAGTACCTAAAATAATACTCGATTTTATACAGATTACTTTAAAAAGTCACATGATAAACAAACCTGACAATGTATGCATCATTGCGGAAATGTGTTGATGAAAAACAGTAAGGAGTCTTTTTGTTTTTAACCTTAAATTGTACAGAGGGGACCACTTGTGTTTGAAGTTTTTTGCAAAAAGGGCCCGTCCATGCAATTTTAAGTGTCTTCACCAAGTATTGGAAAAGTAAAGAATAAAACACTGGCAAATATTGCCTTTGATCTTCACTTTTCTTCTACTATTTCTATTTCTATTTCTAATCATTTCTAATGCGCCAGTAACTCGCAAGTCTCGGGCGCAGATACATGGACACATGGTACATACGAAAATTGATGAGACGGGTAGAAAAGGTAGAAAAGGAGAGGATGGATGGTTGGATGGTTTTAAGAGGACCAATAATTAAAAATATGAGTCTTCAACAGCTTGCACAAACTTAGATAATTTGCTTCTTTCCTTATATTAATGGGCAGGTTATTCCAGAGACCTGCTGTAACGATCAGGGAAGGACTTACCTAGACCTATCATACGTTTATACTTTGCTAACACAACCTTATTTTGATCTGCTGATCTTAAAGTGCAGGTAGGTATGTATGTGTGTATTTTAGATTTCAAGTATCCTGGTGCCTTCCCACGGATACAACGATGTGCTATGGTGAGAACTTTGAATTGAATTTGAATTCTGTTCTCAACTTTAAGCCAGTACAGCTCTTTCCTGGAGTTGCTGATATGGTCAAATTTATGTATGCGCTTAATGATTCTGACTGCATCATTCTGTATGAGACATTTGTTGTTTGCCCCTACCATCAGGGCATTACCAAGGAGTCTGAGGTAATAACTACATTTTTTTTTATATGTTGCGACTGTGCTTCGGCTCTTAATGATGCTTCCATCATCATGCCTAGTGTTTTGACTTTGTCGAGGACCTGTGTGTCCCAGAGGATCTGTGTGTTTTCTATCAGAAACAAATTATATTCTGGGGAGAGGGAGTTTCTGGCCTGCTGGGAACCGAAGACCGTCCACTCGGTCTTCTTTCAATTTAGGCACATCTAGTTTGTATCCATCCATTGTTCTATGCTGGAATAGATGTTAAGTACAGCTAGGAAACTTTGTGAGCACCTCGGCATATGAAGCCATTGCCTGGAAAATGTCTGTCTAATTCCTATACGCGAGCCAAAACTGTTGGCTTTGCAAATACTTGTTTTAGACAGGACTCCAGTGCAAGGGACAGAGGCATTGACACAGATATCTATACATATATATAAAATGGAAAATCAGTTTGTTTTTTGTTTGTTCCTCATACAATCACCAAACCGTTGAGCCAATCTGCACCATATTTTGCATAGTTACCTGTTAGGACTCTCTGGGTGTCACTGGCTACATTACATGTGGACACCCCACTCCATTCTCTGGATTTAAGCCTCTCAACACATGAGACGTTTGGCTGGAAGCAGCAAAACATCAAGGTGGTCGTAGAAGGACTAGGCAGTGCTAATTTCAAGTGTCTAGACGCGAGGAACAGAAGTTCGAGGTCAACCACGTTTCCAGGCCCGAGCATGCACCGTTTCCGAGAAATACTCGCTGCAACGTGCAAAACATCAATGTGGTCATAGAAGGACCGGACAATGCAAATTTTAACCGTCTCGAGGCCAGGAACAAGATTTTGTTCTGGCTCAAAACCCACGTTTCAAGGCCCTAGGACTCTAAGTTTCCTAAATATCTACACCACAATACACTGCAACATATTGCACCACGCCATGGTGAGGCGACACGTCGGGAGAGCACACAGAAGGTCCCATTATGCTGCTTCCCTCCCCATCTGCTCCGCGATTGTCAACAATTGATGACAGTGTTATCATGTCTGTCTACAGAACCCGTGCGAAGTACAGGCACCATTTGCTAGTTGCTTATAAAATCAACTGGCTGAAGACACACATAAGAGATTTTTTATCACAACAGGAGCTCATTTACAGAGGCAAATAAGTAATTGAACACTCAAAAAGAATGCTTAGATATAACACTGGCAGGTCCTGTACAGCACGAAGATTGGTGTCAGTTTGTGATAGAACTTGCACAGAGAATTCCCAAAGGGTACGTTTTGGCAGTGAGGGGCAGGTAGTTGGTAGTAATCATAATGATGTGTTATTTACATAGCGCCTTAATCCAAAGCGCTTTACAGAGCACATATTTACATACAATGTTACCCAACTGAAATTGCTACTCGTTTATCAACCTCTGAAGGATGAAAGGCTGAGTTAGCCTTGCCGGGATTCGAACCTGCGACCTGCAGATCACGCTCAGATCGCAGCAGCGATCGCTCAACCCGCTGCACTATCTTAGTAATGCCATAGGCATTCACATAGCCATTGCTATTCATTGGGTGTGTAAACGACCAAACACGCCCATAGCATGTGTGCTTCTCCTCACATCCTATCTCCATCCTATCTGTGTTCCACTGCAAGAGTTCAGACTTACACCTAGTAGGCAAAACTAAAAAAGGATGTATGTTTGTCTCTGAATCAATCATAACCACCGGCATTGCTCTTGTCAGCCTTCCATAACATTGTCTGCGAATCAGCCTTGGCCATGCCATTAATGTGAGCAACCCTACCTAAACTGTCAGACTGCTAGACCACAAGGCCAAAAACTGTCTGGTTGCTTGTGTTCCAGTGCAGAGGGTACATGGCCTAACAACTGAGACTAATCTGCACCTTTTGGTGATAGGATGAAGAGTCATTTGCTAATGGCTTGCCCCCTTTTGTAATGGCAGGACATACTAAAGAATTATAACATGAAATGTTGTGCAAAGAAATGATAGCAGTAATTTTGAATTCAAAGCTTTGCATCCATCACTTTTTCACTATACTGCTCTCCCCTTCAGAATTACATTTTTGGTACAACCAACCTTATTTCTTCGCTTATACTCAAGTAGTTAATGTAGCAGAATATATTTTGCAGAAATCTGTGTGCAATCAATATCACCTGCCATTTATTGTTTGACATAGTTAACCATTTTATTAAGCATGATGTGAAAAAATGCAATTTTCCCACAATAAAATAAACATACTTTAAATTACAGAAACCAACGTTGCGACTTTAGGCTTGAGAAAATAGTTGTATGCAGCCTTCTCGAGTAAGTGCTACCTCACTTGGAGGTGGGAATGGCGCTTCTTCTCCCTGGTAATTTTTGCTTTCACGGCTATAGGGCATAGATCATTGTCCTGGACAAGCAAACAAATCCTGGCCAGGCCTCCTTCAGTGCAGCCCATTAGAATGCTAATCTGTCTGCATTGCTGCATGTTTAGAGTGAAATGCCTTCCTCCCTCCCCCCACACACCCCCAATGCCTCCACTCCCGCAGGTCCCACTTGCACTGCCTCCTTTCTAGGGGGGCCAGTGGATGACCTTGGAGGAACCTGGCCCTCCGGTCCCCCCTGCTGGAGCCGGGCCCGACTCAGGTTGTTTATTGCATTGAATGCCCCTGCGGACTCCGCTATGTGGGTCAGACGATGCGCAGCATTAACATTAGAATTTGAGAACACTGATTGAGGATTAGGTGTAAGAATCTCTCTACACCACAGGCCCGACATACACTGAATTACTTGTTATGGTATGTGCTTGAAAAAGTCACAGCGGGACCCAACATCTCACGCCACCTTTTGGACCACGAATGCAGGTGGATTCATAGGCTTGACACATTCAATCATGGCCTTAATGAGCAGTTCTTACCTCCTCCGGTCTAGGTTCCTCCTCCCCCGTTCCACTGAGTTCACAACCCATAGCTGCTCAAAATGGGGAATTCTGTCATTATACTCTGATTTTACAGCCAGTTACGAATATTCTGCAGTATATCACGGGTCTGTGATGCTCCCTCCGGTTTGACTCAACTATATCTCTGTTAATCAACAGTGGTAAACCACCTGCACAGGTGGTTCCAATTGTCTGCATGAATACAATAGCACATTATGGCAGGTTTCCTTGCCTCTGCACATGATATCACAGTCTGTACAATGTGTCCAGTGACGCACATTACTCCTGATATGTTAAATACGAGTGTTATTATTTTTTACATTTATAAAGCGCTCACACAGCCCGCAGGCACCGAGGCGCTGTTACAAGAATTGTTTGTTTTTCTTAGTTGTGCAATTGTGTTTCTTTTTTTGTCTTAGTTACATATTTATAACGCGCTTAAACACCCAGAGGTTTCTAAGCGCGTACCCGGGGATCGAACCTGTTGTTGCTTCGTGTCGTCTTGCTTCCAAGACGCGCACACTGCCGCTGAGCTATCCTCCCGGGACAGCTGTAGTTTACAGTGTAGTTTACATACTATGGTTACACTGAACATGGGGATGAGAGTGCATGGGCACTGTTTTCATAAAGATTCCCAATATGACCAGAGCAAGGTGTGATGGCAAAACCCTCAGTTGTGTTGAGGGGACCAGTTCCCTCCCATTACGAATCATACGGGTGAGTTATCTCAGCTGTATCTGTTTCAACACAGCACACTATTTCTCCCCACCCACTCGGGACTCTGCACTTGTTTTGGGGTGTAGAGGTTCCGATAACTGTTATTTGAGACGTTTCTCTGAGGAGGTTACAATCATCTGCAACCTCTGCGATATGCCTGGCCCGCGGGCCTGCTGTGCAACCTACACCTGATGCATGCATGTGATTGGGAGAGAGCGGCTGTCAGCCCGCCCGCATCGTTATGTGGGGGCCGGCTGCCGTTGCGGCCGCAATATGAGGACGTCCCGGACGTGACGTCAGGGGAAGGGGAGGGGCGGGGGGAAGTTCGGCAGTTGTCGCCGCAGTTAAATAAAGGAAGGTTCTACACACTCCAGGCTCCCGCGTGTCATTGCCGCGAGGCCCGCGCGCGCTGCGCAATACGCCGGCCCAGGCCCGACAATGGCGATGAGGTAATACGGCCCACAGGTGCCGTGTGGAGGTCCGCAATCGTGTGGCTCGGCGCGTCGGCGCACCTCCACAACGTGTGACGGCGGGGAGCCGCCAACGCCTGACGGCGGTGTCGGACCACGCTGTACCCCGCGCACCACACGAGCAGACACTGCCCCACAGCCACAGCAGGGGTGCAGGAACAGCAGGCACAGCCCCACAGCCACAGAAGGGGAGCGGGAACAGGCACAGCCCCACAGCCACAACAGGGGTGCAGGAACACCCCACCGTCAGAGGCACACCGGTCGGAGGTAAGCGGGTCAAGATGTCGGACACCGCAAGCACGCCTGCCTCATCCACAGGAGGAACAAGCACCGCAGCAGCCTCGCCAGGAGGTGGCGACGGCACTCAAGGCAACAATCCGCCCCCTCACACGGAAGGAGGAGCAGCGAAGGTGATGCACATGCCAAACCCCTTTGAAATTAGAGACACTTCAAATTTGGGGCCCCGTTGGACGATATGGCTCAGGGACTTCAAATTTTACACGGGGGCGATAGGACTAACCGATGACGCAAGATTGAAGAACACGCTGTTCATGGCGGTTGGGCCAGCAGTGAGAGTCATAGCCGGAGAGCTACTCGACGTTGACACAGTAACCTACGGTCAACTCCACACTAAACTATCTGAATACTTCGCTCCACACACAAACGTCGACTATGAACGTCACATATTTCACACGACCAGGCAAGAAAAGGGCGAATCCATCGACAATTTCGTGATGCGCCTGCGCATAAAACTAAAACACTGCGAATTTCACAGATATTCAAACGAAGAAGCTCTCAGATCTCAGGTGATCGCAGGCTGCCTCTCGCAACCTTTTCGTAAACAGCTCCTGCAAAAACAAAGGTCACTCGAAGAGATCCTAGCACTGGCTCGCATGGAGGCCGCTGTTGACTCACAACTGGACAACCTGGGGAAAGTCTCCATACAACAGCCAGGAGAACCCGCAGAATCTGTCAACAAACTATACGCAAGCCCCAGCCAGGGTGGGAAGCGCACAGAGGCCACCTGTTACAAGTGCGGTTACGAATATCCGCACGTCGGGGACTGCCCGGCCCTGGGACAACGATGTGCCGCATGCGGAGGCATGGACCACTTCAGGGCCACGTGCAAGAACGCCCCCATGACTGCACAGGGGAGACTCCGAACTCAAGATAGACACCGATATAGCCGGCAGAGCCCGCCCAAACCCAGAGGAGAGAGCGACAGGAAGCCGACAAAAAGAGAGGACAGCAGCAGATCCAGCCACTACTCCCGGGACGACAGGCGCTCGTCAGAGGACACGCGTCGCTCCCACAGAAGACGATATGTCCGCTACATAGAAACGCGATCCCCCACCAGCAGCGACACCCCGTCTTCAGGGGATGACCTGAGAAAAAAGGGCTACGTGTGGGCCGTCAAGACTAACACGACAGCCACACAGCACCGTCCCATACTCACATTGAATGTAAATAACACACCGGTGAAGTTTCTCATAGACACCGGGGCCACGGTGAACATCATAAATGAACAAACTTATGAAGCACTGACTCCACCTCCCAAAATCAAGAAAGCTGAAATAGACATTTACCCGTATGGATCCACGACGCCTCTACCGTGCAAAGGCACCATAACAGCGTGGTGCTCTCACAAAGATCACTCCGCGAGAATCCCACTACACATCCTCAAAACGGAAGCTGACAGTGGCTGCATCCTAAGCTTCAGGACAGCCGTGGAGATGGGCCTGGTACACATCCTCTATCAGCTGATGGCCCACAAGTACTTTGCCAAGCCGAAGATAATTGAACAGACTTTCCCTAAATTATTCCACGGCCTAGGAAAACTAAAACACCAGAAAGTACACCTGCACATAGACCCACTCGTTAAACCAGTAGCCCAACACTACCGCGGTATTCCATTTAACATTCAAAGACAAGTGGAAGAAGAACTGGACAAACTGATCAAGATGGACGTTATTGAACCAGTTTCGGGGCCCACCCCCTGGGTCTCACCCATCGTCCCAGTCCCCAAAAAGTCACCGGACGGGTCCATCCGCTTGTGCGTCGACATGCGCCGAGCCAACACCGCCATCGAGAGAGAGAGACACCAGGCGCCCAGGATCACAGATATGATCCACCTCCTACATGGATCAAGAGTTTTTTCAAAACTGGATCTAACGAAAGGATATCACCAGATCGAAATTGCAGCCGAATCTAGATACATCACCACGTTCGTCACCCACCTTGGGTTATTTCAGTACAAAAGACTCAGTTTCGGCATCTCTTCGGCGGCCGAGATCTTCCAAGAAGAGATTCACAAAGTAATTCGACACATACCAAACTATCTGAACTATTCAGATGACGTCCTGGTGTACGGCAAAACGCAGGAAGAACACGACAGGGCACTCCACAAAGTATGTCAGGCGATGGAAGAGGCCGGCCTCACGCTAAACAAGGCGAAGTGCGAATTCTCCAAGGGATCGCTGAGGTTCTTTGGTCACATCTTCTCGGAGAAAGGCATGATGCCGGACCCGGAAAAGGTAGAAGCGCTGAACTCTGCCACCCCCCCCCCGTAAACACAATGGATCTGCGCTCATTCCTGGGCCTAGCCAGCTATTGCTCTAGATACCTAAAGGACTATGCCACGGTCAGCAACCCCCTTCGACTGCTCACGCGAAAGGACACTCCGTTCGTATGGTCAAAGGAGTGTCAAGAGGCGTTCGAAGCCATCAGAAGCGCCATTTCACAGGCAGAGGACATGGCATATTACGATGCCCGACGTGACACTGAGGTGATTGTAGACGCCAGCCCGGTAGGCCTTGGTGCCATCCTGACACAAAAAGATCCGGAAGACTCGCGAAACGTCCACATAGTCGCGTACGCCAGCAGGAGTCTGACAACCACAGAACAGGCATACTCCCAGGCGGAAAAGGAAAGCTTGGCGGTAGTATGGGCCTGCGAATACTTTCACCTGTTCCTCTTCGGCAAGAGATTCACAATAGTCACGGATCACCATGCCCTCCTGACTATCTACGGAAACCCCAAAGCCGTCATGCCACCAAGGATAGCCAGATGGGGCTTGAGACTACAAGACTACCAGTTCACGGTAAAGCACCAGCCCGGAAAGGAGGACAATCCAGCCGACTATCTCTCTCGTCACCCCACGGCATCCATGGTGTCTCAACCCTCCATCGCGGATGCGTTCATTAACTATGTCATTCACCACCTACAGCCGCTACCCATAGGTTGGGCAGAGATAGCAGCTCAATCGGAATCAGATCCCGCACTACGCATCGTCAGACATTGCCTTCTAACAGACAAAAGAGCCCTCATGAGGCAGCAAGCGAAGGCAGAAGCGGACGAAGTCAAGGAAGAAGTTAAGGGACTACATCTAGTCCGTGACGAACTGACAGTGGTGGAGGGCATTGTACTGCTAAAAGGGTGCAAGGTCGTCATTCCGAGGACACTCCGGGAGAGGACAATACACTTGGCCCATGAAGGACATCGCGGGATAGTGGCCACGAAACGGCTTCTCCGGCAGAAGGTGTGGTTCCCGCAACTTGACAGCCTAGTAGAAACAATCATAGGAGGATGCCACATCTGCGCACAGGTAGCCCCGCCGCCACACCCAAATCCGCTACAAATGTCACCGCTTCCCACCAAAGTGTGGGAGGAGCTAGCAGTGGACCTGTTCGGACCATTGAATGACGGCACACACGTCGTGGTACTCATGGACGAACATTCGAGATACCCTGACGCCCAGATTGTGGACAGCAGCGCAACATCGAGTATTATCCCCGCCCTCGACCGGATGCTGTCAGCGTACGGGATTCGGCCCAGGCCCGACAGCGGCACACCCTCTCTGATACATCGGACGTCGCTGTGATTGGCTAAGCAGAGACACACCCAGCACCTCGCCGCTGTGCCAACCCCGGTCTCCCAGTCATGCCCTAGGTTTCCTTGGCAATACGTTGCCTTTTCATTTTCGGAGTTGCAGTGTTGGCCCCTTACAACAACCGGTTTTTCGAGCACCCTGCGCCACAGAGCTGCAATTTGCTCCAGGGACTCCGGATTGATTTCTTCAACCCTCCGTTTGACTTATCTGACTGCAGAGAGAACCACATAGTTCCTGGGTGAGTTGGGGGGTTTTCAGGGCTCTCCAGCTCGTCCTAATGTCTTACAGTACTCGTGAACTTTAGCACGCATGTGACACTTAACCTACTGATCCACGCCTGTTTTCCCCGTATGTTTTCTCAGTTTTTCTCCGGATTGCTACGTGCACCACTCTCTCCTGCTGCATTCAGCCCCAGCACACGTCTCGTAGACACTGCGCTTGGTTTGTCATCAAGTCATCAAACGTGAACCAAGACCGTTGTTTGCCGACGCTCTATTTTCCCCCATTCCTTGAAATGGCGGGGGTTCTGTGCAGGTAAGATACTCCTGGCCATTTATTTCCATTATCTGCACATTAACTTAATACTGTTTTTGAGTTTACAATAATTGTGGCCACCAAGGGCATGTAGGTTTGGTTTTTACTCCATCCAACATATTGTTTCTCCCTTTACAGTACAAAACCTATTCCAGTCTTCAGTCGCCTTCCTTTCCTTGAACTCTCATAATCACCCATTGGAGCACTGCATGCCCTTCTGTTCCTGACCTAAGTTTGACAGTTCAGGCACCTCCTTGCTCTGTTGGGTCTAGCTCTGAAGAAAGGGGATTACATATTCTCATGGTGAGTTTTCCCACCATGACTAATTCTGGATTTTGCCAGAAACTACTTCAAATATAAATAGTTCTTTCTTTTTTAGAGATTTGTATCCTTTTGATGCCAGAACACACACACTGACCCTAAAATTGTTCTTATTTTTACATGCATTTAACAGGGTCTTCAAGTCACACCCTGACGAAGGCGGCCTGCACAACCATATTGCCGCCGCAACTCAACCTTTCCAGGGGTTCAAGTGTGGTCCCTCAGTTGGACCTTACTCCACACTCAATGGACAATTTACCTTTCTTGATATTTGATCATCCCCTGCCACGTTGGTAGACCCTTGTGTGTGATTCACATCTAAGAAGTGGTCCTTACCATATGTAGAAAATATTGTACAATACACATATTGATGTGGTGAACTATAGTTCATAGCATTTAGTGATCTCTTGGTATAAAATATACAGTCTGTTGGTACAAAACCAAAGCTCGTCTAGAATTAAGCATTTTCTGTTTCTATACATTTTCGATTTGTACATATACCCACATTAGCGGCTTCTCCTTCCACTCTTGGCATTGTCCTATGACCAGTCTTGGTCCTGCACATTGTTTCTACCACTGGGTCCCTTATACCCTTTACAACTCATCTATTTTTCTTTTCCCTTTTTCTTTATGTAGGTGATCATAATATATGACAACACTGCAGACCTTTACCTACAGAACCAGGTTCATTATGTTTAGTATTGAAGTTGTTACATTTTGGTTTGCAATGTTTTATAATGGTCTGTTACATATACCTTTCTGACTTAATGCAAATTTCTCAGTAATACAAAAAGGGAGAGACGTATGCTTGGGAAGTCCCCCAACTATTTCATATACGAGAGGGGAAGAAATTGGCAAGAAGAGAAAACAAGTTTCAAACGGGTTGGAGATCCGATGCAGAGGGGAAGCTGGACGTGTGGCGTATCATAACGGAAAAGACACAAGGAACAGAGTTAGATGCCCTGTGTCTTAATACCAGGAGAGAAAAGTAAAGAAAGTCAGACGCGTGTCGTCCTACACACTTAGAAAGACATAGACGGAAAGTGGTGGTGTGACCACAATGAGCCAGTGGTGAAACAACGCTGATACCACTCCACAATGTAAGACGGAGAACCTAACTGTATTGAGATACCGTCCGGCAATCCAGAACAATAACAGGAAGAGAGAAGCAACCCAAAGTGAATAAAAGTTCCAATTACATTATCCCTACAGACATCAGGTAATACGGAATACGGGAGACCCGGTTGGGGAGTAAGAATCATTCCCCGACCAATGATAGTCGTCCTAGTGAAGTACAAGAGAATGTAATCTTAAACCCCAGAGGAGTGAAAGAGCACCATTGCGGGACCACTCATACTCGTCCCTATGAAGTTCAAGAAACTGTAATACTAAAACCCAAAGGAGTTAATGACAAGATTCATTATGGGAACAATCTATACTCGTCCCAGTAGAGATAAGGAGATCAGAATACAAAAGCATAAATAAGTAGATGAGAATCATTGTTGGAATACTATTCGTCGTATCAAACAAAGTCAACAAGTAATGTCTCTCAGTAGGGAGAAATGAGGGTAGAAACACATAAGGATAGATAACAATTGTCAAAGAGAAAACAAGCCGAAACAAGTTCATATATTGAAAGAGTTGGATGAACTGATCAAAAGAATCTCCAGAGGCTATCTGAAGAATGAGTATTGAATAAAGTGGGGGAAAGCCAAATGACAGGAGAAGGGAGTCATTCTCCTGTCCTTAGTTGCTATCTTAGTGGTACGGTCAGCTCAGGTTAGTTGGACTGAGGACAGTTTCTATTAAGACAACCACTGACTACTGATGAGCACCTTAGCTAGTGTTGTTAGGTAGGGCCGCCTTATAGTATAAGGAGGGATTGGTGTTTCTTTTCATTTGGTTAATAAAGAAGAGTGAAATGTCTTATCAGAGTTGACATCCTTTTTCTGACCCACCACAGAGCCATTGTACTCCTTTTCTTAACTTCAGGGTTAGTGATACAGTGTCGGATCTAGATGTATCTGTATCTGTATCTCTAATTCTCCGGTGAGAGCATATTTTTGCACTCATCATGTATGAGCGGGTTAGTTCCCTCATACATCTCCCCTAACCTAGGTTTACCACCTGCTTCCGATCCTACGAAGGTCTGTTCCTCCTTTCCTGGTGCAAATGCTAGTTTCCCGGTGATTGACACTGGTGGAGCTTTGACACTCTCCTCCCTGATGGCTACAAGATCCTCTCAGCACCCAGATCCTCCTGGTCCGGTGGGGGGGTAGCCCTGATCTTTCCTGAGTGGATTCCTGCTTCTATCATTCCCACTCAGACCTACTCCTCTTTTGAATACCTTATCTGTAGGCTTTCTCTCTCGCCTACCCATTTTCTTACTGTGGTTACCATCTACTGGCCTCCTGGTCAAATCACCTCATTTCTCTCTGAGTGGGCAGACCTCTCCTCCACCCTCCTGGCCTCTACCACTCAACTCCTCCTCCTCGGTGACCTAAATATACATTTAGACTCTCCTTGCTCCTCCTATGTACTCTTCCGTGACCTCTGCGACTCCCTCCCCCTGTCCATCCTCCCCTTTAGCCTGACTCACTCTGCAGGGCACACACTCGATGTCTTGATCTCCTCTGACCTCCCCCTCTCCATCCCTCTGACCACTCCTTTCTCCTGGAGCGATCACTCCCTCCTCTCATCTCATCTCTCCCTCTCTTCCCTGCAAGCCAAGCCTACCCCAACACTGCCACCTACCTTCTCGGACATCCGCCCATGAAGCGTGTGTAAGTTGAGGCTTTTCCGCCACTTTCTCTCCCCCCCCTCCACCTTTGGCTGTCTGACATCCATTTTTTCATCCAAGATGGCGTCCTACTTTTCGCATTCAACAAACACGCGCATGGTCTAGTAGTCGGTTTTCAAATATAGACCCACTCGATCCGCAGCCTTCAGCGTTTTCAATTAGCGCGCGGCATTGTAACAGTCTACACCTGGCTGGCAGTACACGCCGGGTCAAGAACAGGTAAGCAGATACAAAAGTTACGCTGCCTTCGGTCAATTAACCACGACCCCTGTGGGTTCAGTCACTCACCAGCACTCTATATGCATTTCTCTTTTTTGGAAAATAGTCACACGACGTTCCATCTGAGAACTGTGTCAATTAAATGAAAGGCACCCCCTCCAGTCTGGGTTCCTCGGACAGCGAACTTTGGCTTCTCACCAGTAATATCGACAAGACAAACACCGTCTCAATTTACTGCATTCCGTGTTGATTATCGTCCACGCACAGGGCTCGTGTTCGAATGGGTTTAAAGGTAATAATCATCGTTTGCTTTTTTGTCAAATTTTGGCATACTTTTATTAAAAATTGAATGTTTAAAGTCATCAAGCGCATAGTTTCGCTTGCGAATCGCAATTTAACACTGATATAAGTGGTTCGGAAAATATCAACAGCTAAAAACAATTTTTTTTTTCATTTTTAGCCCTTTTTCAAACTGTAAGTTTGCACAGTTGATATTATCGAATTTGGTCTACACAGTCACCATCTTCGACGCCTTACACTGCCACAAAGTAACTGCCAGGTTAGTACCAATGGCAGTACGTGCACATCTATAGAGATCCTTTCTTTAGTTTTTAAAGGTGCCATTAACACGTTGTCTTTGTGTTTTTGGTTTTTAGCTGCATCATTATGCATCTGTGTCCCTAAAAACTTATTGTCCTGAAGACGGATTCAGCACATGTCTCATGACAGACTAAGCCAGCCAGAGAATGTTCCTTCTCAAATTACATCAGCTGACACCCAGAAACACATTTCTCTGTGTCGACAGAGCCAAGGACCAATAAAATATAAACTGAGGATATATGCAATGTCAATATTACACCTATACTAACCTCACTCAACTTTTTTTAAAAAATGATGATGGTTGTAGTTGTTGTTGTTGTTGTTTTCGACTAGAAAAATTGTGTTTTTCACAAATTGTTTTTATGTTTTGTAAACAGAATGCATTACGTTTTTTTAACACGTTAGTTTTTTCTACAGATTAATTAAAATATGTTGATCTCTACTTTTTTCATTGTCCTACTTGGATCAATTGACCAATATGATTGCTAACACTTAGTGCAACCAGGTACACCTAGCATGTGTAGAGGCAGGTAGCTGTATTCAGTGGCATTCCTGTTATATGTCTCACATCCTGACACAGCCCTGTCTCTGCTCTACTCTTCAATTTCTGATACGCTTGATGCTCTTGCCCCTGTCATGAGGATCCGTTTGAAGTCCAAAGCCAAGTGCAATTCCTGGTATGACTCTGACCTAGCTACATTTAAACATAAGTGTAGGGCAGCTGAGAGGAAATGGAGGACTTCCTGTTCATCCTCTGACAAACTGGCCTGTCGCCTGCTACAAAGGCAATAGCGATCTCTGTCCTCACCAAGAAGAGAGTCCACATTCAAGCTCATGTCTCTGCGGCATCTAACAACTCGGCCGAACTCTTTAAAATCTGCAAGGAGCTGGCCAACCCTGCTGCAGTCTCTACCCCTCCTGTTGCCTCCCAGGCTCTTTGCAATGCCCTTGCCTCTCGCTTCATTAAAAAAACCCAGGACATCCTGTCCACCCTCTCCACCCGCACCCCCTCATCTCCCCTCTCCATCTGTGCTTGCTGACCCTCCTTTAGCCACCCTCCCACCATCCTTCTCGTCCTTTCCTCTTTTCACCCCTGACGAGGTCGCTAGACAAGTCCGATCTATGAAAGCCTCTTCAAAACAGGTTCATCCCTGTTCCTCTAAAACCATCAAGGACCACATAGACACCCTCGCTCCGGATGTTGCTGATTTTTGCAACCACTCCTGTGCCTCTGGATCCTTCCCCTCCCCTCTGAAGCACTCCTTTGTGCATCCTCTTCTCAAGAAACCCACAGATGATCCTTCTTGTCCAGCTAGCTATCACCCAATTTCCATTACTCTCTTTCTTTGCAAACTCTTGGAAAAGTTGGCCATCTCTCAGCTTAACCTTCATAAGCATGGAAACTGCTCTCCTGAACATCCGTGAAGATCTGCTCTCCAACCTTGACTCTAACATTCCCTATCTCCTCATCCTCCTCGATCTCTCTTCTGCCTTCGACACGGTCAACCAGACCATCCTGCTCAACCGTCTCCGTGAAAATCTGGGTATCACTGATCAGGCTCTGGCCTGGCTGACCTCTTTCCTCTCAGATCGACCCTCCCAGGTCCAACTTGGATCCTTCCTTTCATCTATCTTCCTCTCTACCTGTGGTGTTCCCCAGGGGTCTAACCTCTCGCCCTGGCTTTTCAACCAATACCTGGCAACTCTTGCCCACTGCATTGCCACCTTCTGCTCAAATTTCCAGTGCTACACTGACAACACTCAACTCATTTTCAGGCTGCCCTCTGCCACCTCCTCTCCCTCTCTCATCTCTGATTGCCTAACTGCCATTCAAGATTGGTGTGCCGCCAATGATCTTTGTCTGAATGCCAGCAAGACGGAGATCCTCCTCATCGGCACACCTTCACCATCCTTTCCCCTCACTCTCTGGCCAGCATCCGTTGGCCCTCTTCCTACCCCCACCTGCAAGGCTAAGAACCTCAGGGTCATCTTTGACTCCACCCTTTCCTTCTCCGCCCACATCTCTGAGGTCTCTAAAAAGTCACATTTCCGACTGCACCTCCTCAGAGGTACTCTGCCTTTCCTTTCCTTCCCCCAGAAGCTCATGGTATCCCAAGCTCTGGTTCTCTCTAGCTTGGACTATTGTAACAGCCTCTTTCTATATCTACCTGCCTCTACTCTCCGCCCTCTGCAACTAATCCAGAACAGGACTGCAAGACTTGTCCTTGGCCTCAAGCCCTGGGATCGTAACTCTCCAGCTCTGAAATCTCTCCACTGGCTCCCAGTGGATGCAATGATTAAATTCAAAACCTTCTGCATTGTCCACAAGGCTTTCTGGGGCCTGGGTCCAAAATACCTTCAGCTATCCCTCCGCAAATACCTCCCCTCTCGAGCTCTTTGCTCCTCTACATCCAACTCCCTCAGGGTCAGTCGTTTTTCAAAGAAAGGAGCTGGGGGTAGATCTCTGTCTTTGGCTGGGGCCTCCCTCTGGAACAGCCTCCCTGCTACTCTAAAACTTGAGGATAACCATCTCCGGTTCCAGAAGCACCTCAAGACCTTCCTCTTTTCTTCTGCCTTTGCTCCCCCTCTCCCCTGCTGATCTGTTCTCTCTTGGCACCGTGCACCTGGCCACCCTCTGTCCTTCGGGCCCAGGTACCTGCTCACCCTGCCACCCTCCTGCACTGCCTCCAGGCCACCCCTTGCACTGGGGTCTGTATCTGTACCCATACAGCCCCCCGGTTTTTTTCCTGCACTTATCAGACGTACCCTGTCTGCTGCCTTAAATCTAGCACTTGCAAATTGCTGGCTGCATTACCACTGTTTGTTGCCTTTATTATTTATTTATTGTTATTTATCTGTTTCTCCTCTGCTTCGCACTTTCCACTTCTCCCCCTTCCATGCACCCCCCCCCCTCTCCCATGCACTTGCACGTTCTCAATGTCACAGGGCCTAGTAAGATTACTGTTTTGTTCTCCCCTGTTCCCCTCCCTTGCCTTGCCGCGCTCTGAAACACTTGTGTACGAGCGTGATAGAAATAAAATATCAATCAATTAATCAATTGGTGAGAGTGTGCCTAGCCCTGCAGGAATCTTTAACAAGCCACATCTCATGTCCCAATATAAGAGGTAAGCCACAGTGGAATGAAGTAGTGACCCCCCCGCCCCACCACCATGCAGAGTGTGATATGAAAGGTAGGTTGTTTAGAGGGAGCGATGTTAGAGGGAGCGATGTAGCTCCCTATTCCACTTCCTTCCATTTCTATCAGGTTGGAATCAGTCAAAAAACATGCTGATTTGGGCTGCTTTCAGGTCGCTTTTATCTGAGGGCACCCCTATCCTATCCTGCCAATGGCAAGCGCATTAGTGTTTTCCTGGATTACTTTGGGTGTTTTTTGCCCCACATAAATGCCAATATTTTACCCTGTAGTCAATCTATGCCTTTCATAGGAACTTTCACTGGGAGAGCGTGGAAAGCATACATTAATTTTGGGATTAATTAAATTTTTACAGCCATAATCCTGCCCAGCCATGAAATATGTTGACGGTCCCACCTAGCCATGTCTTCTTCACATTCCCTAAATAGGGACATGAAATTGGCCTTAAAGAGAGTATTTTAAATCTGTCTTAATTACACACCTAGATAATCCAATTATCTTTAGTGCACCTGATTTGTGAAGCAGATTGGATTGCCCTCAGAGTGTGATCAGATTCGCTAATGTTCATCCCCACTGATTTCAATAATTAATTGAGAATCCCGAGAGCTCCCTGAAGCTCTCTATTATTGTAATGACCCTTGGTATGGATTCCTGGACATTTCCCTGGAACTGTCAACCTCACTAGCTTTGTCGCCAGAATCAGAGAAAATCACCTCTTCCTCACCTGAACTGCTGGAGCTCGTACGAGATTGCTTCTTTCTTCCCCTTCTCCGAAAATCCTCTTTTTTGTGGAGGTAGGGTGTACCTCAGAAGGAAGCTACTATGCCTGCCAAAGCAACTAGCAAGCCAGTGGCCTAATTCCTGAGGCAACCACAAGAGGAGAAAAAGCCATGGAAGCCATAAAACCCCCCAGGTGTAACGGTGATGGAGCAGATTCGTAGATTCCTTGGTCGGAGTAATACAGAATCTTCACACAGGAATGAACCTGAGAGGTAAGGCAGGAAGAAAGTGGTTCCAGGGGAGATGCGAGAAGGGGTGAACCCTCAGGAAGGAGAGAGGATTACAAGGACGAGCTGAACTGCTGCCAAAGAGGAACATTGAGTACAGACCTCGGAAACAGGAAGCCGGGGCAGCCCGTAGCGAACGCCACTCCAGAGAGTGGGGGAGACAAATACCAAAGAGGGAGAAGCAGAACAAAGGCCCCAGGAGGGGGGACCCCCGGGAGCAGGGAAAAGGGGGAGAGAAGAGGGGGAATCCAGAGAGGAGCAGGCGAAAGTAAATGAGAGAGGAAGCAACACTGCAGACGAGGCAGAGCCGGCCGCTCGGAGAAAGACAAGCAAGCGAGGCAAGAGAGAGAGACATGCAAGAAAGTGGAACGCTCGGGTAGCGAGCAACACGCAGCACAGCGTATCACCCAAAATAGGAATGAACTGGGTTGCAACGCGCCGACCGACCGGAGGAGGATGCCTATGACACTCCTGGAGGCGGCCATGTTGGAAAAAACTAGACCACGTAGGGCGATGCTGGGAAAGACGTAATGTGCCTTTCAATAGTGGTGTGTTCTTTCACCGGTTCCACAAGCGCCAGCCGTACGGAAACGTGACAGGAACAGGATAATGCCTTCCACATATAGAGCAATCTCAGGTTTTGCTTTCTGAAATATTGTACCTGTAATGGTGTCAGCATTCATAATCTTGTGTGCCAGATGTTCAAGTACCAAAGGAAATATAAGAAAAGACATAGAACAGCCCTGACGTGTGCCTCTTCCAATTCAAATAAGTTTAGTGTAGTTTTGATTGATCTTGACTTTTGTAAATGGGGATTGAAAATTGGAGAGGACCCACCTTGTAAATGTTGGACCAAACCCATATGCCAATAACACTTTTGCTATGAAGGCCCAGTTCACACTGTTGCACACTTTATTTTTGCATCAAATGATAGAAGGACCATTTTCTGTGCTGTGCAGGTGCTCCAATCTATTAGATTAATTGTACGCCATGTGATGAATCTGATGGTATCATCACTTCTTTCCCGGCGGTGACCTCCTCCCACGTGGTCGGGGGACGGTAGCTGCTACCTGATCCTGACCATGGGGACGGGTATATGAGGGAGGATCAATTGGGGAAATAACATCTGTGAGGGCTTGTGGTATCATTGGGTGGGACATGGTTTCCCCCTTTCCATTCTGAAAATACACCTCCGATTCCCAATGCCCTAATAGCCTATTATAATACCTTCCCTCTTCACATGCAGAGTAGTACAAATCTTTTGATACACTCCAAAGGCCAACTCTCAAAATCTAACCAGCCTTGTAAAATTATGGAAGACACTTTTCCCGATTCCACACACTCTTCTTCCAAACATAGTTTGTCTTAATGTTTTTAGATACAGACTACTATTCCCACAATCCCCACAACACCAGGACAAGGAAGAGGAGAGGAGTAATGCACAGCACAGGAATCCATGAGCACAGACAGTGCTCTATTGGCAGCGAGCACACACCTCTGGCATGGACATTTAAATCACCAAAGCAAGGAATGTAAGAAAACTGTTGGCAGGAGCGAGTTTCTCCTCTCTGTGCAAAGGAACATTTGGAAGAAAGATGGTGGAGCCAACTTGCTCGGGAAGGTGGAGGGAGAAGGCTGCTGGAAGCAAGTGACACACTGCAAGAACTCCAGAAGCCAGCAGAGGGCTTCTGGGCGTATGCCGGAATCAGAGAAAAGTGCTTTGCTCACCGGAATCCCATGCGAAGCAGATGAGCGCAGCAGAGAGCGTTTGATGAAACTGAAGAGAAAAAGACTGAAAGAGCAGTTTTCTAAGAGGAGAAACTTTCGAGATTGTCAATGCATGTTGCAAGCATAAAAAAGAGAGACACTAAAGAGGCCATATATAAGAAACCAAGTATATTAGTCAATAAGGCTAAAAAGCAAAACCATCAAGGTGGGAACGTTAGCAGGAGCTAACATATGAAAAGCCGTGGCAAGAGAGTACACCAGGCATCTATAACTGTGTATATTTGAGACAAGTCCTGGCGGGAGAGTATACCAGACAGTTACAAGCACGTGATTACAGAAAGCCCTGGGTGGAGAGTATACCAAGTGATTGCAAATGTGTAAATGAAATCCTGGTAGGTAAATACACCAGGCAGTTGGAAGTGAGTAAGACCCAAGAACTAGCCAACAGACTGTGTTGGTTTTAGAGACTTGGGAACAAAAATCCTGGCAAGAGAGTACACCACTTATCCCAACCCCATATAAAAAAGAAAGACAGTCAGTTTGAAGACAGATTTTCATCATCATTATAAACTTTATTTTGGTTTATCAACCATGCAAGTACATATATTAAAAACCAATAACCAATAAGTTAATGAATAAAAACAACAAATTAAAAAGACACATATAAAATCAGATATACAAATATTCACTTTGGAGTGCAAGTGCTTTACAAAAATAAATCAAAGCTTGGACTTACATTGGGCTTGGTAGCAAATCAAGTTAAATGCTAACCCGCTGTTGTTGAGCATGTGTCAAAGAATAGACTATATGTTGAAAGATTTACTAAATCCATTAGATCAGATCCTATAGGGGAACAGAAGAGGAGAGTCAAAGGCTCCCAGCCTCCTCTGTGGGCATGTTTGTAAAATCCATTAGATCAAATCCATTGGGAAGACTGAAGAGGAGATTCAAAGGCTTGCAGTCTCTTCTGTGCTCGAGTTTTGCATCCTAAGTAGCCAAGCTCTGTGAATATAATGTGCCGTAGCATGCACAGTATGTACATCTGCGCTCTGGCTCAAAAATGTTACAGCACTATCAAAGTCATGGACCCCAGACTCTCTTAACATTCGCAACAAATACATTTTTTGACAACTTAATTGTTCTGGTGCAATACAACAAGAAATGCAAAACTGTTTCATTACCCTCCTTGCACAAAAGGCACATACTCATATTGGCGGGTAACCAACTTTGGGTAAAACAATCCAAAGGGAGAATCCCCAAACGAAAGCGTAAGTACAAGGATTTTTCATAAGGTGGATAAATGTCATCTAGGTATAACCTAAATCCATGTTGATGCCTCTGTTCGAGAAAACCGGGGCCAAGTTTCAAGCAAGAGGCATCGACCAAAAAAGTATTGCTGCCCCTCTGCCTGATCTTAGCCATAATACTCTCTATCAAAGCGCGCCTAACAACATCGGGATAGTTCCACAGGTCTGTCAAATCAAGGTCCTGTAGTGTATTCTTAATGTGGGATGTCCATGAAAGACTCCTACCCCCCACCCTGTCTAGGTGATGTTGTACTGCCTTCCAATATCTTTCAATGCTGCACCTCTTCCACAGTCTGGCCCAAAAGAGGGCTGGTCTGGCTCAAATTTGGACAGCAACCGACATACCGCCAAGCTCCAAGAAAAGCAAGGCTGTAGGGGCGTTAACAGGAAGCTGCAATAGTTTTCTTAAGGAAGATGAGTTCATAAGTACAAAACTGCTGGATATTACTGTACCCCCACACTTCTTAGGCATACAAGGCAGCCTGGATGGCTTGCTTATGGAACAGGTCCAAAGCGGGAAAAACAGCATCCCTTAGCGTGAAACGCCAAGATGGCTCCAACAGCCTTCTTTAGAGTGGCCGATGATTTATGAATATGGGCTGTCCAACCTCCAGATTCCTCGAATCTCAGACCTAAATAATCATAACAATCAACCTATTCCAAAAGGGAACCCTCCACATCGATCTTAAGTGACATCCTTTTTTGTAATCTGGGTGTAAAAACCATCACGTTTTATTTTTCGACATTCACACTGAGATTCAAGTCCTTACATTTTTTCAGAAATACAGAAAGGGACCTCCTCAGGCCTTGCAGGAATGTAACTATGAGGACCACGTCGTCCGTGTAAAACAAGGCTGGGTACTTCTCTGAATCCATTTTGGTGCAGTCTTGGTACTCCCTTAATAAAGAATCTATAATTTCTTGCACGTATATATTGAAAAGAATGCGTGACAGGGAACAAACTTGGCTGAGCCCGTTCTGGACATCAAAGGGTTGTCAACTCACCACCAAGCCCAAAACATACAAACACCCTGTTAGCGGTATAACACTGGCGTATTATATTTATCAGTGCAGCAGGTGCCTTCTTAGAGTATAATATCTGCCACAAAGTTTCCCTACAGTTTTTCAGATCTAAAAGTACCACATAAAGACACATTTTCATTAAGACTGTGCATATCTGAATTAGTAGGCACAGTATAAAGCATTGATCAATCGTTCCTCTATTGGGCCTAAAGCCTGCCTGAAGCTCATGAATTATTGATCCCCTATCTGTCCAGACCTGTAGGTGTTTCAAAATAACATTCCCAAATAGTTTACCAATGCTATCCAAAAGTGAAATTGGGAATTAGTTCCCTGGGTTTTCTCTGCCTCCCTTTTTATAAATATGTACTATCACCGCCCTCCTCCAGGAGTTTGGGATTTCCCCCTTGGACAAGATAGCATTAAAAACCCTACATAGAACTGGAGCCCTGATATCCACTTCATTTATTAGTTCAGTCGGAATAAGATCGGGGCCTTCCGCTTTGTCACTTCCTTGTGTATTAAGAGCTATTTGGACCTCTTTGATAGACACTGTCAAGACGTCTACAGTAATAGGGAGCTTAGGAAGGACAGAAAAAACACCATCCTTGCAATAGAAGTTCGAAATAGGTTGGCAAAATGTGCCCTCCGTCATGTTCATTAATTTGACAAAGTAATGCCGGGGCGCCCTTCAACTCTTTTACTGAGGCCAATTTCCAAAATAATGGTTGTTCCCCTGCTTGGAGAGCTGCTTGGAGGGCAATCCATTTCCCATGAGTGAACTCCTGTTTTTTGTGAGCACCAAGGATTTATATATTGAGAAAAGTTTGCAGAGTTTCTGTCTGTCCTGTCCATCCCTAGGCTAGATTTGAGGCAGTTGAGAATTTGGGCCTTTGCCTTGAGATATTCCCCATCGTGCCAGTTTGGTTTACTTAAAAACATTTTTGGACACCTTTGCTGGCACTGAAATGTGTTGGAATCAGTTTCATTGTAAGCTTCTCATAGTCTGTTCTCTGTGTCAGTGGTCTCCTGGCCACTGACTTTGATTGGATAGGAGTGGATGTTAGTGTTTAAGTTTTCAGAATTGTCTTCGCTCCCCCAAAAACTATAGGATTAGAGGTAATGGTCACTTTCCATTCTCTCAACCACTTTGAAATCAGTGACCCTTGCCCAGTCCTGGCCTGTGACAAATATATAGTCTATATGGGAACTTCCGGTGGGACCTCTGAAAGTCAATTTAGTTGGTTGATCTTTCACAAAGTGCCCATTGGCCCAGCAATGGAGTCTTTTCGGATTGCCAGCAATCAGGGGTGGTATGTCCCAAGCATGATCTTGGTCCTCCCATGAATTCTCTAATTCCTTAACGGGTTCAATTTGAAGATCAATGTCCCCCGCAACCAAAGTAATGGTATTATCAGATACCAAAGGCGATCTGCTAGTCAAATGGTCTTCTAGGCAGGATAGGGTTGCCATTCCATGGGGCATTGCTGGTCTGTTATGGATGTTATATAGGTGGATTAGATCACTTGCATCCATCCAAAGCTGTAATGCTTGGAGGTCAAATGAACCTGTTGAGCCAGTTTCAATCCACCATCCTAAGGTAACATCTATCCATACCAGCAAGCCGACACTAGGACGACCCCTGGATCCCCTAGTGGCTGGGATCGCAAATGACTGGTATCCTCGTAAATGGGGGTGTCAACTGCCCATGTTTCTTGTAGCATAATAATGTGAAATCTTCTCACAAATTTGTACCAATCGGAAGTGTCTAGTAGCCTTCTGACACCATTCCAAGATATCAATTTAATTTCTTTATGTGTAGGTATGATGGGTCCCACCTCTCTGCTCAGTCAGTCTACTTCCTCCAGTGCTCCACCCCCGTCCTCTACCATGTGAGATAATTATAGAAGGGGCACGACCACTATCGAGTGTGCCCTGCTGCCCTCTATTTTGTAAGCTCTGTTTGGGGTAATTTGAGGGTTGTACCAACAAAGCTTGGGGCCGGAAGAAAATATCTAGCGATCTTAACAAGATCTTGGAATTTCCGCTAGGGTACACCCTGTGCTCGATGCTAAATAGGCCCTCAACCACGGGCCATGAGATGAAGAAAACCTGAATATAGTCAAATGCAGAGACTGGTAAGGTCTTCCTAGCACAATACATAATGTCACATCTAATTATTGACAGGCAACCTTTAACATGGCGGATCCAGTAGATGCACTTATTTTGAAGTGACTCTTGATCTTAAAAAGAGCCCCTTGGTAACTTTGGCACATTCATCATTACAATCGCAGGCACGCTATCACTCACACCCTCCCCTGGGGTAAATATTTTATTGCATCGCTCAAAAGGTAGGCAAGATGGGGAAAAAGTGGGTATCTGATTATTATGCACTCTTGGTTGACCTAAGAGGGGAAGAGCATTGAGCCAGTCAGGGGGGAGCTGGGCCATCGGGGCGGATTGCCCTCCGATCACCGATCAACCCCTTCCATGGTGCAGGCGATGGTAGCAACTTAAGGGAGGGTTTTGGAAGGTTTCTTCACAAAACACATTCTAGATTGCACATGACCCTCTTTTGAGATGGCCTTGGTAATTGAGGTGGGCAGTCACAACTCACGTTTCTGACAGCAGGACTTGGTCTGTCTGTAAATAACAGAGGTATTGCCTCCTGGGTCAGTGAATCTACCTTTCACTTGATGTTTTAAGTTATCCCATTATGTCTTCAATCCATTTGTCCATTTTCAAATCAATTAGGTCTTTAATGTCTACTAGTATTTTCTCGATTGGCTTGAGATGGCTAGAGCTGCTTTTATGCTCATTACTAGTGGAGTCAAAACTATGGGTCTGTGTTCCAAATTCATGGTACTGTTTCACAGCTCCTGATAAAGAATCCGCCTGCTGTTCATTGTTGGTTTGCGGGGTCCCAGCCAGTTTGGCCTTCTTCTTTCACACGGCCAGTTTCCATTGCTGAGCATCCTTTCTCCCAGATGTGAACACTTGATTGCTGCCCTCCATGATGTTGTTCGCCTGACAGTGGTTGAAATCGGTTAGTAAGGGTCAACATGGGCAATGCAGGAATATCCAAATGGGGTACAGCTACATCTCCAAGAGTATCCCTCCTACTGCCAGCAGGATTCAATCCTGATGAAGCCACTTGAGTTAGTGGGATTGCTGACAACCTAGCAATGACATTTGTTTGGCTCAGCGAGAGGACTGTCACCCTTGGTTGTATAGTCTGCAGAGTCTCAGCCTTGCCAGCTTTATCCTGATAGTGGATTTCAATTATATTCATTCGCACTGGCCCGTTATCTAGACCATCACTTGGCACTCCCAGCAAAAAATTCCATCCACCTATCTGGTCGGGTTTTTGCGCAATTTCAAAGGGACTAAGGATACTGTCTTTCGTGATGTGGGGACTATGGGCTTGGTATGGCCTTGTCGAGGTAACAGGTACTGAGGCTTTGTCAATGTCACAGAACGAGATTAAGTCCAGGGTGGATTTCTTTACCGCACAATAAGGTTGCAGGAATTCTCTCAGAAGATTTCCTCGGGTTGAATAGATGCAAAATTGTCCCCTTGGAGTAGCGGTAATAATAATGGTAATTCCACACCCTTAAGGGCATTAATATGCTTCACCCCAGGACCGTCAATGCCAGATAAGAGGCCCTTGATTTCTGTAATCAATTGGTTAACATTCTTAATAGGTTTAAACAGTCTTGATATTTTACATTGGCTAGCACCCTGTGGCATTGTCCCGTCTGCCTTCCTTTTTACCATTTTGGAGGTGTCCCAGTAACCGCAACAGAAATACACTGAAGTACGCATCCTGCGGAGCTCCCTTTAAGCTCCCTTTAAGCCTGGGTAGCTGAGAACGTTCTCCTTGCTTCACTCTATCATGTGCTATTGTATGGCCATTCGCTGGAGAAGGATCACCCCACCAGGTCAGAGCGTGATATACCTTTGCCGAGGGCAGCGGATAAATGAGGAATAATTGCTTCTTTAACGCTTTATAAAAGTCTGAGTTAAAAGCTGTGACAATTCAAACAGTTTGAGCCAGGCCAGGCTTATTACGAGCCCTGTAGGAGAATTACTTTATGGTAACTTCAACACTAGCACTAGCTCAGGCTTTGCTTGGCTACTGAGGGATAGATACTTTCTTGCTATAGTGAGACACTGTGAAATGCCAACGGCAGTGAGCACATTTTTGTTTTTGTTTTTTTTCTTCTTTCACAAGACCAATACGGTTTTACCGGTGCTGGCTCCAAACATTACGCTGCTCCAAACAGCCCACTGCTCTCAACAGCTGCCCTTGTCCTAGCCGGGCTTCACCGCTCCGGGTCCCTGGCAGCCCTTTTCAGTGCAGGGTGCGGGCATGCACAACAGGATTTTTGTCAGCAGATCCTCCACCATGGCTCCCAGTGGCCCTCAACAGCCGGCCTTCTTCAAGGCTTCTTTTGTTGATGATTCAAGGGAACGTCAAGAACTGTTAATTTGTAACCCAAGAAAGTGACAAAGAAACCAGGGGCAGGGAAGAACCCTTTGGACCGAGGATACTCATGCTTGATAGACTTCTTTTTATGGGAGTTATACCTTTTACCTTTCTTTTGAACAATTAGAAAACAGTCAAGACCAAAGACATTATCCTTTTCATCTTAGAATTCCTTTGTTTAGAATGTGAAGGTCAGAGTAGTACTTTGGAAAAAGGGCAGTTTTGTTTTAAATATTCTGATACCCACAGATCCTTTGTTTTGAGTTTAGGTAGGAAAACTCTGCTAGTGCAGGGACAGCGAGGCCTTCCCCATCCCCCTTTTGTGTTCTAATAAATGTCTTTAGGCAAAATCCTGTCTAACTTGTGTCTGAGTATCATTCCTAACTCCTCACATATGGTGTCAGTAATGGGATCGGGCTCAGTAGACACAAACAGGGGAATCCTCAAGTTTGAAAAACGTAGCAACAGCTCTTCCGATCAACCACTAGCTACAGAGCACTCAGTCTGGATTGATTTATGCAGAAGCAGGGGAAGTTGATACAACCAGAGGACCGAGTGTTGATACCAACTGATTTGGTCCTAATACCTCCACCAGAAACTTGCATTAGACTTGCCTCTAAATCTGGTCTTGCTTGGAGCTATGGCCTAGATATCTTACCAGGCATCATATATCCTGATTATAGGGGCTATAAAAATATATATATAAATATTAGTTCAAAACAGGGGGAAAGACGCATATCAAGTAAAGGCAGGAGAAAGGGTAGCTCAGGGGATCCTCGAAAGAGCCCTACTTTCCAAACCACAACAAATTAAACATTCTGACAAAACTGAGAGAGGAAGCAAAGGCTTTGGAGAGGCATACTTAGAATCCTCAAGCACCTCTAAGGTACTAATACCTAAACCCCATGGGGAGGAAGCCAAAGGCATTCCTGATCTGCCGTTCACTCAAAGGGATGATCCCTTACTGGCGGAATCTTTCCTTCAGGTGTTACCCAAAGAGGAGGGCAGAGAAAAAGGAGGACCATTTTTTCCCCTAAAGGCTGGACTACTATATAGAGGATGTACTGGTCCGGATGGCACTACCCAGTCACAGATAAGTTACCCAAACCCCACAAAAGGATGGTCTTAGAGAACGCTCACTCTCATTTGACAGGGGCTCACCTAGGAACAGCAAAAACCGAGGCAGAAATATCAACTAACTTGGTTCTACTGGTCAGGGATCTACGCCGATATAAAAAAGTTTGTGTTTACTTGTGCCCTTTGCCAGAAGACCAGTTTTCAGTGCCCATTCCAGTTCCATTACACCCTTACCAATCACTGATATACCCTTTTCACATATAGGTATGGACATTGTTAGGTCTCTTGAACCATCAAAAGTGGGGAATCGATACATATTGCTAATAGTGGATTAAGCAACTCGTTACCCTGAAGCATTTCTACTACGTAATAATACGACTCAACAGATTCTTAAACATTTGATCACATTTTTCTCACAAGTTGGGTTCCCGAAGGAAATATTAACAGATCAGGGAACTATCTTCATGAGTTGGCTAATGTTAGAAGTGAAGGACATTTTACATTTAAAAATTTTCAGAACTTCCATTTATCACCCACAAACTGATGAATTGGTGGAACGATTCGATAAGACCTTGAAATACATCTTGAAAAGTAAGTTGAGGCTGACGGGAAAGATTGGGATGTCATGACACCCTGGGCCCTTTTCGTCATTCGAAAAACCCCACAGTGCTCAACAGGGTTCTCCCCCTTTGAGCTATTAAATGGTAGAGAGACACAGGATGTCCTTGACATGTTACAAGAAACTTGGGAAGAGCGGGAAAAATCCATCGTACCCCTTTACCAAATTGCCCAAAGGTTAAAGGAGTACATGGCTACAGTAAGAACAATAGTCCAAACCCAAATGATCAAAACCCAGGATGAATCAGAAAAAGTAACATGATAAGAAAGCCTTACTCAGATCCTTCTGCATTGGACAAAAGGTCCTTGTTCTCTCTCCCCTTGTCATCTGAGAATAAGATGTCCAAATGGCATGGTCCTTATGAGGTAATACAGCAGACAGAGCTGTGTGACTATAGTGTGTCCAAACTTGACAGAAGAATTAAAACACACATATACCACATACATCTCCTCAAAGAGTGGAGAGAAGACCCAGTTAAAAATATTACAATAGTACTAACCAGCCTATTAGTGTAAGAATCTGATAAATACAGTCTAATTCCTTCTGACCTGCCTCAGAACCGAAGAAATGACCTGTTAGATTTGCTAGAGCAATTCCCCAATGTTTTCAGGGCTGAGCCTGGGAGGGTTATGGAAGGGTTTAATTACATCAGCACACCCCCAGGAATAACGGTCCATTTAAAACCCTACCAGATACCCGAATCCAGAAAGGAAGTAGTTATAGCGGAGGTGGAGAATATGCTGAAATCTGATATCATCGAACCATCTCAGAGCCATTGGTCCTCTCCGATAGTACTTGTTTCCAAGCCAGATCAATCATGGAGGTTCTGCATTGACTTCAGAAAGGTGAACGCCATCTTCCAATTCGAAGGTTATCCTATGCCCAGGATAAATGATCTAATTGATCGATTGGGAGATTCCATTTACCTCTACACAATTGAACTGACAAAGGGATACTGGCAGGTTTCCATTAATCCAGAGGACAAGGAGAAAACAGCTTTCTCCACCCCCATTTGACTGTTTAAGTTCAAGGCACTGATTTTTGGACTACACAAGGCTCCAGGCACCTTTCAAAGGTTGAATGTAACTAATTGAAATTGGTGAGTCGTGCACTGCCTGAAAAATGGATGCACTCTTTATATAGAAAAATGAATGATAAAGGCAAATTTGCATCAGTAACATAATTTTATTTCCAAGGAAGTCAGCCGACACGTGTTTTGACCTAGGTCGTTTTCAAGGCAAGCATAGATCATTTTCAAGGCAAGCAGTCTACTCTTTGCGATCCTAACCCGATTCGGTATTGTAAAGTATAGTGGATATAATCCATGCATCAAGAGTTTGTCAACTCAAAAATTGTGGTTTTCACCTGAATCGAAATCTAGTTTGGGCGCGCTGGTAAAGTGAATCACCATTTGTTGTGTTGTTCCATTAGTATGCACTCTTCAAGTTATTGGATCAGTCCAAAAGTTCACATCTTTGTCATAGTTTTCTATTTGAACATGGTCACAGGATAAATCACCAGATCCTTAAGAAAATCCGCGCGCACCAGCAAATCCAGAGAAATGTCACATAGCACAGTCGGCATTCAAGTATCTTAGATTCTAATAACAACCATATATCATAAAAAGCACCATACCATCTAGTGCACAATAAAATCATTGTAAACAATAAACATGCCATTGTTTAGCATTACTGCCAGATAACATCAGTGAACTCGAATTCTGTCTCCATATTACCTTTGTTACCCCTTTACTCTAAGGTTGCAGTACGTTTTCCCTGGGCTATTTCCCAGACATACATCGCAGCAGCAGAGATCACCAGTCACTCGGCCCCAAATAAAATACTCCAGAACTAATCAGATGCATAATTACAATATTTTTCATGTGCTCGTTCATGTAATATTTCCAGCACTTGACTATGAGTTAAAATGTGCCGGGCAGATTCAATATCTTTCGCACAGAGACTGCATAGTGTACACTCATATGGTATCCCCATCCAGGATCCTGTGTTTTCCAAGACCGATATGGTCTGGAGCCTGACTGAGAGAATAAACCTTATCAAACCCGGACACCGTCTTTTTATCAAATATGATTTAGGGCGCTGTATCACAAAGGCATTCTGCTTATATTCATGGAACTTTCCCAAAGCGTTAAGATGGCTCATAGCAAGTTCAATGTCATGCGCCTTTGCTTTGGCCGGTATCCTGGCTATATTATATTCCAACCAAGATGTTGGAACAAGATTCACCCCTATATCTTCCAAGCATTGCATAGTATGCGTTTCTAAATCAGAGAACCATTCACTCTTGGAATATCTATGGGCATGTAAACAGGACAAAGAGAGCAAGGAGTCTGATCCACCAAGCTCAAACTTTATCCTGGCCCATAGTTTAGCAGAGGCCATTGACCATGCGGCAAACAGTGAGTTCACTCCTAATTCAAGCCTAATAGCCTGGACCGGGGTGGAGGATGGTAAATTTAACATTGATTGTAATATTTTTTCCTCCAGCCTACCCAGTGCGGCCACCCATTTCCATGGAAAACCTGTAATGCATATAGCATGGAAGGAACTATGGTGGTCTTATAGGCCACAATCTTAGCCTGCATACACCTTCTGCCCTGCTCATCAATGGATTTCCTTAGGACATTTTCTCCGCACTTTTTGGGTTACCTCCTCAAGGAGACCTGCCCCTGAGAATTTAGTCCTAATGACAATTCCCAGGTACTTGTACTCCAAGGTCATTTCCACTCCCCCCACCTCCCCAAGGAACCACTCATACTTTGCAATAGTTCTGGCCCTTTTTCCAAAAACCATGATTTTTTTTTATTGATGTTTGGTCTTAGACCAAGGGTGCTTACCTACTCCGACAGTGACCGCAGCGACCTTTGTAGGCCGACTTTGGTTCTGTCCAAGTCCACCACATCGTCCGCATACAAAATGCAAACCAGGCCTTTATTCCCATAAATAATAAAGGGGGAGAATTCAGCCCAACTTTCTTGCGAAGAGGGACAGATAATGATTAAATAGCAGGGGGGCCAACGCACACCCCTGCTTCAAGCCCCTCATCGTTGGGATGGTATCAGTTCTCTCCCCATCCTGCGAGAGACGAATTCTCACTACTGTAGAACTATAGAGGGCTTTAATGAAGTAGAGCAGCAATGGATCCATTTCCCACTCTTCCAACATTTCCCATAGCTTGTCTCGCTGCACACTATCAAAAGCAGAAGTGAAGTCTACATAACAGGCATATAAGGCCATGTCAGATGTAAGCATAGTATCTGAAATTAAAGTGACCAGTGTCCAAATTGCGTGGGTTGTGGCACACCCCTTCCTCAAACCAATTTGATGGTAGCTCAGGAGTCCTTTATCCACCACACAGGCTGAAAGGATTCCCAGCAAAATGCTGATGAATATTTTCCCACTGCAGTCCATCATGGCCAATAGTGTATAATTTTGAGCTGCTGACACTTGCCCTTCTTAAAGACAGGGACTAAGATGGTGCTCGTCCAAGTCTCTGGAATTCTGCCAGTTAGACAGATTTGCAAAAATATCTGTTTTAATATGGAAGCCCATAGTTCCGGGTCTTCCATTAATACCAGATTCGAAAGGCTGTCCGGACCAACAGCGGCAGATGCCTTTAATTGTCTAATTCTTGCTTCCATGTCTACCGTTTCTAGATATTCATTGACCTTGGTGTTAACCATAGGTCTGGGATTTACATGAATACTGTGAGGACCATCGAAATGTTGCTTCATGTAGTCCAACCAACTACCTTCTGTGACAGCCATTAGCTTCCTAGCTGCATTAGGATTTGTCTGGGCATTCACCAACCAGTGCCAACATTTCTTGGAATCATTAGTCTTGATCAATCTGTTTATAAATGTCCACCCCTCATCCTGGCTTTTTACCCAGTTCTTATATCTACTCTTCAAAATTGCTGCCTTATCTCTGTTTTCGAACCAAATAGGAGAGGTGTTTTTACCAATGCTTTGACGGGCAGAATTTAGCTCGATCTTTCGTCTGGCAATCTCTGTATCCTAGCATTCCCCCAATCTACGAGAGGCACTTTGAGTGGTAACCCTTTTAGCAAAGCTGTTCTTCCGCAGTATTTGTTACACCATTGACTCTTTCATATCCTGTATCTGAGTCCCTCTCCCCAGACTTTCTTGGCCTCTCAACTGGGTGTTCAGTTTTTTAATCCTGCTTGTTGACCAGCAAAAGCGATTACCACCAGTGTTATCCTCCAACCTACGTATCAACCTACTTCTATCGGTTTGTGTAAGGTTTTTGGCAGAGACTATCAACATTGCATGGTCACTAACTTCAGTTACCCTCATCTCCAACCGCGGATTTAACCTATCCAACTGGGCATTGAAAAATATAAAGCCTATTCGACTACTCACCTGGCCATTTGACCAGGTAGTTGATTGCAAGCCCAAATCCACCTCCATAGGTACATGGCTCACAGCCATTCCCCTGCCCTCCCCCTCCCCCTCTGCTTCTTATTTGTACTAAGTCCTTGTTTTATCTCTTGGGCCTGGGCACAATCAACATTGAAATCCCCTGTAATAAACATCATTGTACTGGGATGTTTAGCCACCCAGGCTCTCAAAGTTGCTGTCATGGTATCCATGATTTCTGCTGAATTAGGCCCCCCTGGAGGGTCATAAAGTGTTGCAACTAATATTAGGGGGGAGGTCTTATCAGGGTTTGTGAGGATAGCTACTAAGAAATTTGGGTTTGGAGGGCATTGAACTAATTCAACCAAATTATAAGGGGCTCAGGCTCCAAAAAATAAACCACCTTTGAGTCAGCCTTTCACAGGCGGCTTTGCCAATCGAAAAATCAGAGTATATCCATCCATCATAAAAGGATCACATAACCATGTCTCCGGAAGACAGAACCAGGACATAGTTCTTAAAGTATTCATTGTTGCTAGATTTTAGAGAAATGATCCATGCCCTCTTGAATTCCAAGACAGCTACAAAAAAGCCAGTTATAGCAGGCCCCTTAACCTGTCACTGGATTTGCATGGGTATATTCGCCCATCTTCCCCGGTACCTCCCAAGGGCAATAGTTGTCTCCCATTTCTTATTGCTAGAAACATATGTTGCAGGGTATCTTCCATCCAGTTCCTCAAATTTATGCCGTTCTGGCAAAAAAACCTGAATTTCAAATCCCAACTGGTTCAAGACCCCTGCATTTTTACAAATTCTCTCAACTACCACTGGAGATCCCAGTGTTGCCACTGCCCAATTATCCTGACTATCAAGTTTGGCCAGTTAAATTCTTGAAAAATCATAGCTAGATCAGGGATCATATGAAGTAATTCCAACAACCATCAAGAAAGGGCAGGATGTCGTCGTATTTTTCTCCTCAAACTTGATATGAGTCATGTCAGCACACCAAGTCATGTCACTCATTTGGGGCTACTTGCTCTTAATCGCAGCTCTCAATTGCTCAACTCGGTCTGCCCACATTAGAGGAGTCACCTCCTTATCGTGATCTATGGCTATAGATGGCATTGTATTTGCCCTTTTCAAGATTGGAATTTCCTGGGGTTTAGTCGCCTTCAATAATGGTGGTGGATTTTCTCCACACCTCCCATCTGCAGCTCTAGAAAATAACACCGCTCCTGCGGCTTACTGTTCCTCCAAGATTTTTGATCCTTCCCTGCCAGGGGCTTGAGCATATTATTTCCTTTTTTTAAGTGGGGACGAGGTTTTTGTAACCCAACCATCCAATGGGCCCTTGAACAGGATCTGTCTACTCTGACCATCAGGAAAAGTATTTGTGGTAACAAAATCCTTTGCTGCTTTTGCTTGGGCCGGCTCTCAAGCTCTGTCTCTTTCTCCAACCTAGTAGTGCTCCTGTTATGCTTGGGGCCCTTTTTATATGCCTTAGCTTTCGAGGAGATGATTCTGGGGCATGGAGCAAGGTTCATTCTGCGCAGATTGATTCCAAGGCTCCACTGTCTGACTCTGCCACCTCATAGGCACTTTCTTGCTCTTTAATTTTCATCCTCAGCAAAGACGTGGCACTCATTGTGTGGTCCATCTTGTGGCTTATCACATCCTCGTACACCAGGGCTTTAGAGTTTTTCAAGAATAACGAAATTTCCCCCAGTTCATGCCTTGTGGACTTTTGTTCCTCGGCCATCTTAGCACATAGTTGGAAGAGAGTGTTGATTTTTGCTTCCAATATTTCAAGATCTTTCCTCTTATTAGGGAATTGATTCCCTTCCTTGACCGGAATCGTTTCTCCTTCTCCCCCATCTCTGCTTTCATTTTCTGTCTCACTTTCCCCAGGAGCGGATTCAAATGATGTCATAAAGTTCTCCAGATTAGGCATCCGGGAGAGATTAGAGGACACCAAATTGTCAGATTCAAAATCTACTGGGGCCAAGAGTTCCTTTTGGCAACATGACAGAGATTCAAGAGGGACCCATTATTATCAATAGATATTATTGAGTCCTGCTCTATACCTCCAGTCAAAGAGGGGTTAGCCACTATACTGGCAGGTTCATTTCCCTGCTTGTCTCCTATAAAAAACGACTTAATTTTCAACTGAATTGCGGGTGTTATAGGGGCTAAAATGTTCACCACCTTTCTTTTCCTTGGAGCTGCAGTCACTCTCGCCTTATTCAAAGTAGGACTTCTAATTCGTTTTCCTCTTGTTTTCATCTTTTAGTCCGTTATTGCAACCAACAATGGCAACATTTACAGCTCAAAGGGTTGCCTAAAATGAGACAGGCTTTCTGGGTGCGCATTGTTACGATGTAACAATCTCTTTGTTTCACAGTCTCACCCACCTCTCACTTTTAGCATCAGCACATTTTATCTTCGCTTCGTAACGTAAAACACAACAAAAGAGCAATCTGGCAGAAAGAATCTGTCAGTTTTAAATCGGTTCACAATGCAGTAATGTTAGGGGAAAACATTAAAATAAATAGATAAAACGGACAAAGAAAACGAATAATAGTGCGAAAACTTGCAGCTCAAGCTCTCATAATTCCAGCCATGAATTCTCTCCCCAGATCAGCTGCCAAGGCAGGATCTGTCAAGGCGATCACCTCAACTCGCTAACAGGTGAACGCTTTGCTACCTTACTGCCTTAATGCCCTATTGCCTTACCGTGGAAAGTGGGAAACGGTATGCAAATAGTCACTGTAGTAGAAATCACAGGAGAATACGATTAACACTCCTGGTCTGCGGCCACCAGCCACCTGGCGCCACCTTCTCCACCGGGCCTCGCTACGCTTCACCCTGCTTCACAGCATCTCACAGTGTCTCAGCGCTTCGCCCTCAGTCAGCTCCTGCTCCAGCTGGACACACGCTGGGACCGAGACTGGAGCGGAGATGGGGAGAGGAAAGAACCTCTCAGTATCAGAAACGTGAAGTGTCAAGCCGCACCTCAACTAAAATCACAGAGGCCACCTCCGACATGTAAATCTTGCAGTTTATTCAAACTATGCTGCAGACCAACGGGGGTCTGATTATGAAGGAGGACATTTTTCACATATGCTAGCCATGAATCCAATGGTATCATCACTCCTTTCCCGGCGGTGACCTCCTCCCATGTAGCAAGAGTACCGCAGCCACTACATGTTCCTGACACTTGGGGCGGTTATATGAGGGAGGATTACAGGAGGGGAGATGACCTCCTGGAGGGAGTTGTGGTATCATCAGGTGAGACATGGTATCCCCCTTTCCTTTCTTTCACCTCTGATTCCCCATTCCCTAACAGCCTATTGTAATACCTTCCCTCTTCCACTCATTGAGAGTAGTACAAATCTTTTGTTACATTCCAAAGACCAACTCTCAAAATCTAACCAGCCTTTTAAAATTATGAAAGAAATGCTTCCAACTTCCACATACTCTTCTTCTAAACCTAGTTTGTCTTTAAAACATATTGCAAACATTCATACAGTGTTTTTTGGAAGAGACTGCTATTCCCACTATTCCCACAATTCCCACAACACTGGGACGAGGAAGAGGAGTGGAGTTATGCAGAGCATGGGAATCCACATGCACAGGCTGCGTTCTAGTGGCAGTGAGCACACACCTGTGCCTGGGACATTTAAATCACCAAAGCAACGGTGAAGATCTGTACCATTGGTGGGCTTGGAATTGCTTCCTGCTCAGATTTTGGATAAGAAGGGGACCTCTGGAGCCATTTCAACAGATCATCGTCGGAACAAAGATTCCCTTGAAAAAGAACAGCCAGCTGAAGATCTGAAAATCGACTCCTGAAGTGTCCCAGCATCCATTCCTGAGTCTGGCCAAGTGACCAAAGACGCCGAGCAGTGCTTCAGCCCTTGAACTAGTGGGACCAACTAGTCTCCATGCTTTCTCAAGGATCCAGCCATCCTGAGCCTTCAGAAGTGACCCTGGATCACCCGGCGGGCTGACCAGGTCTCTCGTGGCCTACCGCGCCAGATGTGTAGCCATTCTGCGTTTGACTGCAGAAATGTCGGTGGTCACCAGCTTGTGATAGCCTTCTCCCCATATTTTAGCATTGCAACATCAAGGGAACCTGTTTTGTAGCAGCTGCTATGCCCGTGACTTGAAGCGTTTGTCGTAGAAGCATGTGTCATAGGTGCATGTGTCATAGGTTCATATGCCATAGGTACATGTGAGAGCGCGTGTCATATGCCCACATGTTATCTGTAGTAGGAGCGTGTGCAAAATCATCCTTGACTTTGAGGCAAGCTGTGTAACTGTGAAACTCATACTCCTCTTGGTATAGTTCTTGTGAAAAAGTGTACATTTGTTCCATCATCTTAAAACTGACATCAAAGTCAGTTGTCACTTGCCATGATGTGAGTTTTTAGGAGATATTAATTGTGTAATGCACAAACTGTAAAACTCATATGATCTGTGTACAGTTCGAATGAAAGATGCACATTCATTCTGTGCATGTGTCATATATGGATACATTTAAAACCTTAGTATCTCAAAATTGGCCAAGTCGATTTTTACATTGCACCAATTCCTGATGAAATCTAGTTACATGCCAAACATTGAGAAAATCGAAGCAGCCAATTTTCAGATATTTGGGCTGAATTATTATTATTTCTTTCCTATAGGAAAACCCCACGTTCAAAGCTGTTCAAAGTAAACATTTTTTAAACTATGAATTGCTGTGGAATATTTTCAGATTGTTTCAGACAAGGGTTCAATAGTTATTGAGAAAAGTTATTTTCTACAAATGGTTAAAGAAAGTAAGAACAATGGTTATGCTTAAAATATATTCATTAAGGTTACATTGTATGTTTTCAGGTGAATATAACTTCTCTTTTCATATTGACTTTTATGTTTCACAACAATTCATGTAGAGCTAAAGGAAACAGGGGGAGAAAAAGGAAAGAAGAATTGAAGAGAGAATTGGATTTTAACAAGCTCCACCAAGGGATGCTTGCCGGGCCTTTATCAGCATATATGCCCACCAGGGCAGCTTCAAGAGATTCGGTAACTGCCTTTCTCATTGCAAGAAAATATGTTTTAAAAATCCATTGTTTAAAAATCACACTCTTACTCTCTCTGTCTCTATCTGTCTCACTCTGTTCTGTCACAGTTTAAACTGTACCTGGTGGGATTGGCAAGTCCACCAATGATACTCATTACAATTGCCCATACAGACTGGCGCCAGCGTCTCAACAGTCCAGAGACTCCCTAGGTTGTCCATAACCATGTAAAGATCTTCAACGAGATTGTTCCCTTGATGGGGGGCTATACTGAGGAGTGCCTAAATATCCACCTACGACCAATAGCGAATAATTGATGGTCATTTTACACTAATTTACAATACACTTCATGATGGGGGCTCTCAGGCTCAGGAGAGCCAACACAGGAATTGTGTGTGCTTTTGTGTTTTAGACTGTGACTTTAAAAAAAATCTTGTTCAACTCTTATGGGCATTTATTGAATTTTGCTAGGGATGGACCTTACTAGAGACTGCTATTGAGCCTTTTAAATCACCCTTGCCCTTTTTATGTTTCATGCCCTTACCTCCTTGATGGAAACATCTGCACTTTTCGTTTTTTCCTCTTTCAGTTGTCATTGTGACCAATATGCTTTGCTTACAACCAATACCTGTGTTTGAAGTCCTTTGTTTATCCCGTTCTTTGTCACATCTCTTTCTCCACTGATTCTCTCATGTACACTGCTATACTATGCCACTATTCTTCTACAATTCCCCCAAAGCCAGTGCCACATCGTTACTGTTCAGAATGGGATGTCCTTTAATCTGTAACCCCAGTGACCTTTCATCTTGTTCCTACAGTCTACAGGTCAGCTCAGTTACAGTCCCCTAGGGGACCGTACGGATCCTGTTCTTCCCAAGGAGAGTCACTTTGATTTTGTCACCACAGACTTGCGTTTTGGACAATTTTGGGATCTCCTTTCTGCCATCTTCTTCTCTGTTGAATCCAATGTCTCCTGGGGTGTCCCAAAGAAATACAAAAAAACTTTCATCCCAGAACCTTCAGTTTGGCTGGTATAACAACATGGATTCCTTTCAAAGATTGTCCAGGATTTTTGGACTGACTGTGTCTAGTCCGTATATGCTTGTATTCTGTGGCATTGAAATATATGGAACCAATTTGCAGGATTCCCCGTCTCTATAGTTAAGTGTTCTTACTATCAGTTCCAGGGGAGATGCTCCCGATGTTAGTTGGCGCAGCAGTGCTCGATGGGTTAATTCAATGCAAAAGTCTCAGATATTGATATCAGAGAATGACCTTTTGGAAACCTATCTCCAAGAATGTCACCTTCCTCACTTTCAGGAGTCCCCCCCCCATCTGCAGGTTGTTCCGCTTTGCCTGGTCTTTTGCATCTTCAGCCGTTGCTTCGAAATAACAAGTGTTTATAAAGAGTTCTGTCACCTGTCCCTTTAAGGTTGTCATAGAGTTTTCCACCTCAGTAACCCTGGGGAAAATATGGTGTTTGTCCTATCTGAGAAGAGCTAAATCACCCCCCACTAACCTGATCTTTGTACCTGAGGACTAAGGAGGATCTGTGGTAGATTTCAGCACTATGAAATGTCCCTGTTGAAGAGATTTAATTGAATTGTATGGAACCAATTTTCAGAATCTCATTTTAAACTGTTGACCTGTCTCTATAGCTAAGTATACTCACTATCAGGGTCAGGGAAGATGCTCCCTACCGTACTTGTCGCAACAGTGCTCTGTGGGCTACTTCTATGCAAAGTCTCAGATATTGATGTAGGAGAATCACCTTTTGGAAACCTTTCTCCAAGAATGGTGCCTTCCTCACATTCAGGTGTCCCCCTACCTGCAGGTTGTTCCTCTTTGCCTGGTCTTTTGCATCTTCAGCCCCTTCTGTGAAATAACAAGTTGTCAGAGAGTTTTCCACCTCTGTAACGCTCTGGAAAATATGTTTTTTGTTCTGTCTGAGAAGAGCTAAATCACCCCCACTAATCTGATATTAATATCAGAGGACTGAGAAGGGTCAATGAGAGATTTCAGCACTCTTAAATCTCCCTCTTCGAGAGCCAGCTATCCATTTAATTGTGTGACCTCAGTAAGGTTGGTGTTGTTGAAAGACCCATTTCCCCCTTCTTGTGTTTATCTTTAGTTGTTGCATACTTTGCTTATGTTTATCTTTGACCATTGTGTCATCACTCAGTCTGGGCAGTGACTGAAATCATATGTTCCCCTCCAAGGAGCCCTATGCTGCTTATTGTAGCATTTGGAGGAGACCCTGCATGTTATTTATGCTCATTCTGGTGGGGCATTTGTTGGGGATGCTTAATGGCTGCACATTGTCATTCATTTTGTTTCTCGCTTGGCTGTGAGTTGCCCTCTACCATGGTACCTGAATTGCATGTTAGTCCAAAGAGTTTTGAGCAAATGTTGTTTCTAGTTTTTCTGCAGATTTGTTGGGGGACGGAAATGTATAGGTGAGCTTAGAATATTGGAAAAATCCCTTTCCTTCAGGAGATGTAAAAATAGGGGACCCACACAGCTCCCACTCATGCTGGACAGAACCTCCGGTGGGTTGTGCATGTCTTACCTGGTTTCTCAGCTAGAGGAGTGCAATGGAACCCACCCCATTCCACCCAGCAGTGCGATTTGTCCAAGAAAAACTAAGTGAAAAGGAAGGGGCGGGCGTGGGGGGAGGGGGGCGCCACTCTTGTGCCTTGATACCGACATTTGTGATCCGAAATACAACCTGCATCATACCTGTTAATCAATTTCCTGGGCCTGTATGGAGTGCCCTGGAGTGAGGGGGAGGGCCATATGGATCCATAAGGACCATGCTTTTTGAGTGCTGCAGTGTCTCTGAGGCCTGCTGGTGACAGGGTCCTGCGACGAGCCTGCAATGGTGTGGCCCGCTTTGCATGGCCAAGGCTTAGGAGCAGAGCACTGCATTCCCCTGTAGCCTGTCAGGTGGAAGCCCCCGTTCATCCTGCTTGGCAGCGGTGCCCTCCTTACTTGCGGCCCGTACGGTACACTGTGGGACACTTGTCCGACACGTGTCTAGGAAGCAGCGACAGAGGGCCTGATAACACTGAGGACTTCTATGGCTCATTGCCAGTAATGTAGAAGGTGAGATTAGGGGAGATGCTGGGCCTGGAGATCTGTTTCTTTATTCTGAGATTTGTCGGCTCTGGAAGCCATCGGTGCATTCCCCGCCTAGATGTCCCTAAATAGTAAGCCCTATAAAAAACTCGGAAGTGGAGTGTTGCTGTTGCCAGGGTGTAGTGCTTCTAATTGGTTGATACTTTCTTCATTCATTGACGTAGGCTGCTGACTGAGATCATTATGTGCAAATCAGATTGACACCAATCCAAACTATCATTTGAAGTAAAAATAAAAGTAGCAGATCCCCTCTGGAGCCTCTAATACTAAAATAGAATAATGCCTGCTGCCAGACAGAAGCAATGGGGGGGGGGGGGCAGAGGAATGTTTTTGAAGCTTAAAGCAGGCATTAGCGGCATCAACAGCAAATTAGACAATATGGCATGCAAAGTTGAGTTTCTACAAGCACACCTTACCACCAGAGGAATAGGCTTGATGAGGCAGAACACCAAATATCTGGAGTAGAGAACACTGCTACAGTGGCTGGACTGGAAATGAAGATCACCAATTTGTTGAAGATAGTAGGGGCAAAAAATGAAGAGCTCGTAGGTAAGGCTGGAAGGCATAATGTGCTCATACTTGTTGGAATTCTCATTCATTGTGACTATGGAGCTTTTCATTGAGAAAATTATCAAGGACATATTTGTTACAGAGCAGATGTCTTTTCTCTTTCTGGTTGGTAGACTGCATCAGAGTTTGAGATCGACACTGGGGTGCAACCTTGCCCAATTGTGGCATGGCTTCTTACTTGTCGCAATAGGGACAATACTTTCTGATTCATCAGGGAGAAACAGATGCTGGTCTTCAACACCAGAGGCAGCTGCTGAGTTCCACGTAGGATTAGAGTACCTCTCGGCTTTCTGGCAACTGAGGAGGCCATGGCAAATGACTCACCTCAGTCCAGGCATTTTGTACTAAGTCAAGACCATGCCTTTATTGAAATATTGCTTATTGGTTAGGCTACTTTCTTTTGTTTGGATCTGTTTCTGAAATACCCACTTTCTGAATTGGTGGGAGGCCAAGACACATCCTAATCTCTATTGTTTGCTCCCAGTGTGTTTCACTAGTCCTGTTGTTAGTTTGGGGTTGTTTCTGGGATGCTGTGGTGTACTGCACTGCATGAAAACAATGGTTTACATATTTTTTAGAATGTGAAAAGCATTGCAAAACCATACATGTATAACAGTGTACAGCAACGCTGCAAACCATTTCAAACCTGATTTTTATTTGGTGTTTACAGCTCATGTCAATGAGTGGACCTGAAGTTCGCAAAGTTTGCACATTTGTAAATCAGGTAAACCTAATGTTTACAAAATTCTAGAATTTGAAATCCAAATGGACTTGCAGAACTACATGGTTTGCGCATTTGTAAACCAACATGTAAACCAAAGTTTTACAAAATTGTTTGCAAAGCATGTGAACCATGCATTTAAAAACATTTGTGAACTCTGAATTTCATGCAGTGTTGGATGCCACTGAGAAGTTGAGTTTCTCAATGTGGATGGGGTGCAGAGCATGTGTATGTAGAGGGAGGTTGCACTGAACTGAGCCCTTCAAGTATTATGGCTGCCCTGGGCCAAACAGGAGGCTTGGGAGTGGCTGGTGAAACCACATATATGTAATGTATGTATCAAGATTGATAGACATTCTGAATCTCAGAATGATGTCCTGAAATGTATGTGATCTGTATCATTCAACAAAAAGCAAGGAAAGTAGAAGCCTAAATGCAGATACATTATGCTAACATTAAGATGCTGCAGGGGACCCACAAGGGGCCCAGGTGTCACTGCTCCATTCCAGAGAAAGGGGATTTAATAGGTATATGTCTTCCTTTTCATTTTTTTTAACTTGGGGTGGTGATAATTATACATAAGTTCCTATACTTTAAGGCCCATAGATTTCTCTGGGATAAGGGGAGACAAATACTTGTAGCTGGTGCTGTGGGCGCTCTTAGGGTCACCCTTTTGAAAATCTATTCTCCCAATCTCGAGATCTGTGAGTTCTGTCACAGGTCCTGGATGCTTTAGTGGATTTTACTGACATGGATGTGAGCTGGGTGGGGATTGTAATGCTAATGTGATCACAGATCAGATCAGCTCATTGTGCGACCTACTACAGACCAAGCTAAAATGTAATTTGGTGGACATATGGCGTCTCGGAAATCAGTGGGAGAAAGGTTTTAGTTTTTATTCTGTGGTTCAAAACCCAGAATCGATTACTTTCTGATATTTGGTTAGGTCTCCCATTGGGCAAGTGATTGCCTTATGCCGCCTGGTACATTATCAGACCTTTCACTAGTAATTTTGGGATCTGTTCATCCCAGGGCTCTTTATCCCACAATATCCGACTGTAAAGAGGCCAGAGGAGCTATCACTCTTTTATGGTCTAGGAGGTGGCAGTTTAAGTTTAATAGTCTGTCAGGTCTGACATTTCGTGACAACCTTTGGAGATAAATAACAGAAGGCCTCATTGCGAGTTTGGAGGTAGTCATGCCGCTATTTGCGGCATGGCTGCCTCCAAACTTGGGTCTGGGTTCCTTGAATGAGGAATTACCAGGCCATTCCAACCTTGGAGGACCCGGTAATTCCTCATTCAAATTACCCATCCTCATTCCCATTTGAGCCCCCATAGGGCTCAATGGGAATGGGGAGGGATCTAACAACGGGCCTGTTAATAACGGGCCCGTTGTTAGCTCCCTGGTCCCCTCGCAGGACCCGGAAAGGATGTCTGGTCTGACCAGACGTCCAGAGCAGGTCCCGCAAGGGAACCTCGTAATAGGGCGGAATGGGTTTAACGGCACCGGCACCATTACCGGCACCGTTAAACCCATTCTGCCAGGGTCCTAATGAGGCTCAGAGTTTTTTGATTTGATTTGAGTAACTCATTACATGCACCAGACGGAATCAACCATATTCGGGCTTAGATGGTAACTATAAAACTTGAGGGTTTCATAAGAGAAGAAAAAAGGGTACCTAAAGGTCTGCCTTGGTTTAACTGTTTACATTTATCTAAATAAAAAAGTTTTCATTCTCTTTCTAAAGAGGTCCAAACTTTTGCACTTTCTGATTTCGAGTGGAAGTTGATTCCAAACTTTAGGACCATAAGCACTAAAGCTTTTATCTCCTCTTGACATACATTTTGTTTGTGGGATGCAGAGTAAGAGTTTATCCTCTGAACGTAAACTCCTTTTTGGCTGATAAACTACAATTTTATCGGCTAGATATTCGGTGGCAAGTCCTTTAATGCATTTAAATACTAGGCATGCCATCTTAAATGTAATCCTGTCTTCCACCATCAACCAGTGGAGTGGTCTCTGCATTGATGACACATGGGGCCTCATTACACGGTAGGCGGTAAACCATGGTGCTATTAGCACCATGGTTTTACGCCGGTACCATACCGGTACCACCATGGAGGTAAAGGGAATTACAACTCCATTCCAAGGTTGGCGGGGCGGTAATTCCCCCTTTCTCCATGGCCCTTCCCCATTCCCATTTTTGCCCCATAGGGCATAATGGGAATGGGGAAGGAGCTAATTACGGTACCGCAAATTGCGGTACCATAATTAGCACCAAGGTCCCTTTGCGGGTCCCAACTTTAACGGCTGGTCCCGCAAAGGGACCTCGTAGTAAGGCGGTAAGGGTTAATGGTCACCGGTACCCTTACCGGTGACCGTTAACCCTTACCGCCTTCCGTGTAATGAGGCCCATGGTCTCTTTTCTTTAAGTTTCCAATTGCTCTCACTGCTGCATTTTGTGCTCTCTGAAGTCTCATCATTTAATTCTGAGGGATCCCTGCTAACAAACTATTACAGTAATCGAGGTGGGGGTTAGTCATTGCCCCCACCACGACTGCCCTGTCTTCCATCGGAAGGTAGGGGAGTATTTTCCGTAATGATCGGAGTGCAAGGTGAACTGTTTTCACGTTGGCCCCTACTTGAGCGTTGCTATTCAAATTCTCTTGCCACCAACAACCTAGGTTTTTTACTATTTTTGCATATTGCCATTGTTCTCCTATGATCATTGGGGGGGCCTTTGGATTTCCGATTTTTTTTTATTTTTTGGACTGAATAATATGACTTCCGTTTTTGCTGCGTTTAATTGTAAATGGTTATTATTCATCCAATCGTTAGGTTCCTTCATACATTGATTGATTCTCTCAAAATCCTCTTCACTATTTTGTAGCTCAATATACAGTTGTGTATCATCCGCATATGAATGAAATAACAAGCCGTATTTCCTAAATATCCTGAAAACTGGGCGAAAATAGAGATTAAAAATGAGTGGAGATAGATAGGAACCCTGTGGAACCCCACAGTCCAGTTCCACTGTTTGTGAGATGAAACCGTCAAGTATGACTTTTTGGGTTCTGTCTTTAAGAAATGACTCGAACCACTTCACAATTTTTAATTCAAAATGTAGGATCAGTGAGGTCTAGTGGGACGTTGTAGGGGAGCTTTAATCTATGGCCCTCATTACAACACTGGCGGTAACCCATGGCGCTATTAGCCCCATGGTTGCTGCTGGTGTTGTAACGAGTCTGCCAATTTTCAATGGGGAATTACCACCCCATTCCAAGGTTGGCGGGGCAGTAATTCCCCATTGAAAATTGGCCCTTCCCATTCCCATTTTTGCCCCATAGGGCTCAATGGGACTGGGGAAGGCGGTAATTACGGTACCGCAAATTGTGGTACCATAAATACCTCGAAGGTCCCTTTGCGGGTCCCTACTTTAACGGCTGGTCCAGACCAGCCGTTCAGGTCGGGTCCCGCAAAGGGACCTCGTAATTGGGCGCTAAGGGGTTAACGGTGCTGCAGCCTTTTACGGCGCCATTAACCCCTTCGCGCCAGGGTCGTAATGACCCCCTATATGTTAGAAATGCATGCATTTCAGCTTAAGCGGGGGTTTTGAAATCACTTAGAGGTAGACCAGATATGTTTGAGGGGTAGTTGAAGAACTTGGAGGCCTCTTGTGCAGAGTGCGTGGACCCTCAATTGTTGGCCAGGGTGCAGACTTTGATGGGTGAATTCAATGAGACAGAAGAAGCTGAGGTTCCATTTGTGGGCAGGGAGGCTAAGGCCCAACAATATGGTAATAAAGAAAGACCTAGTAGGACTTTGGCATGGCTCTTTAGGGGGTAGTTTGAGAATGTAAACATCCAGGAAATGATTGGTCATTGTCAGAAATAGGGACGAACATGTTCTGCTCCTGTTCAATTTATACAACACGCCATATGGTCCTCACCCCTTGGATGCCCTATTTCTTTTTCAGAACATGATTCTGGATTTTATTTCTTCGACAAAGGGCCATTTGCATGTTATATTTGAGGGTGATTTCAACCTACACTTCGAACCCCTAAGGGAGTTGAGTGATCTGTGGGATGACGTAGACCAGGGATGGAACATCCCCATTTTAGAGGCAAGTTATCCTGGAAGGCCATATAAATATGCTCTAGATAGGGCTCAGATTTTGTCTGGATTGAACCTTAGGGCCTCTAATGGAGAAGCGGTGGGGACCACCTGGCTGGGAACACCTTTTTTGGCACAACCAGCTCCTCAAGAGTTGATTTTGTCCTTATAGCTGTCAGTGATTAGGAACTAGTCCAGGAATTTTCCATTATCGACCACAGGGACAGCAACCATAAGACATTGTTCTTGGAAGTAGGGGTAAACTTTGGGAAATTTAATAGGACAGCACCAAGTGTTCCATTGACCATCACTAGGAATGCCAGACGTGCTATTAAATTGGACATTATTGTGAAAGCTGGAATCAAGCACAGTGTTTATTCCGGAGCACTCCCTGCTATTGAGAACATTTGTGGGGATGGGGGGCTTAAGTGATGAAGAGGTGTTGACAGAAAATGACCGTTTGGTGGCGAGTGTTGGCCCCTTTTCCACTAAACCAGCTAAGGACTGCAGGTGAATGACGGCGGCCAGGAATCCTTGGTTCGATGAAGATTGCAGGAAGGCTAAAAGGGCAGTTGTTGCCTGCCTCCAGGGGGTGGGCATGTTAACCATGGATATATTGCACCATTGCAGGTTAAAATATAAGAGTATCATTATTGACAAAAAGGGTGAGTACCAGAAAGCTGACTGGAATAAACTTTGGGACATGGTTTTGACAAAGGACGCCAAGTCCTTTTGGGCCTTGGTTGCAATGATAAAAACTACGAATTACAATGGTATTCATTGCCTTATTCCTCCTGAGCACTGTTTTGATCATTGATTGGGTTAATATGGGATCAAGGCAGAGGTAGAATGTGTAGGCACCAATGGTGCAGAGTCTCCTGAGTTTGATTGCCCCCCATGATTATCTCACTTCAGGAGGTTAGAAGTGCATTTCTAAGTTCCAGATCCCAGGAAGCACCTGGCCCATACAGGATCCCCATAGATCTGTTAAAGGACGAACCAGATGTTTGGTCTCCTGTCTTCACCAAACTCTTTCAATCTATTGCTCGTCTTAATATTGTCCCCGATTCCTCGCGAACTGCAGAAATACTTCCAATATATAAGAAAGGGGGCAGGGAAATGCGTGGTAATTACAAAGTCTATTTCCTTGCTCGATGCAACTGGCAAGTTGTTTACCAAAGCGGTCCTACATCAGCTCCAAGATTGTTTGAACTCAGGGGGTTTGATCTCTGATTTACTGGCCGGATTTCGAGCTGGGATCAACACTATAGATCAATGCTTTTGTTTATCCTTGATTGTCCATAAATATACAGTTTTAATGGGGATGAAAGTGTATACTGTTTTTGTTGATCTCCAGACTGCCTTTGACTCTGTACCTAAAGGTCAACTGTGGCGGGTCTTATTTGAGTGGGGTGTTCCTGCCTAGTTGGTCAGAATAATGATAGAACTGTATAAGAGCAATTCTGCAATTGTAAAATGGGGTCTTGGAGGCGAAACCACAAGTAAATTCAGGGCTGTCAGGGGAGTGAGGCAGGGCTGCGTCCTGGATCCTCTCCTGTTCTTCTTATACATCAACAAGATAGCCATGGAACTCTTAACGAGATGTCAAGCTGAAAGGATTGATCCCCCAAAGCTGGGAAGTGATGTGTACCCAGCACTGTTTTTTGCTGATGGTGCTGTTCTGCTGGCTACATCGCCTATGGGGATTAGGCCTTCTTTGAAGTGTTTCTTTAATCAATGAACAAACCCAGGACTGACTTTAAATAAGACCTTGACAACGGTCCTGGTTTTCAGGCCTCGGCTGTCTAAGTATTGTTTAGTCCTCTTGAAAATCAAGGACTCATATCTCGAACAAGTCTGTTATAATGTCTCGGTGTTAGATTCTCTGACACTGCAACTTGGCTCCCTCAGCTGGATAAAGCCCAAGTTGTGCTGGGGAAAAATTGCGGTGGGCTGAGAAAGTTTTTCCTGGATCACAGTGAAAGGGCTGTGTCTCCTGCAATCAGCATCTATGGAGTACAGTCGGCCTCTGCTACCCTTTATGATGCTGAGTTGTGGGGGCATGTTAACTGTCCGAAACTCTGACCTTCTGAAAACAAGTTTCTAAAAATCCTTTTAAGGCTTCCTCAAGGTTCTCCAAATACTCCCTTACTGACTGGAATGTGGCTTCGAGCCCATAGTTTCACAAGTAAGCTGGAGACCAGTCTTCTACTGGATCCGGTTATTGGTGGTGCCAGAGGATGCCAAATTCTGTGAGGCCTATATTAGTCTCTTGATTACCATGGAGGCTCTGCATTCCCCAGGGCGATTTATGTAAAGGGACAATTGGAAATGCTTGGTCTTGGAGGCTTGTGGCCGAGCCCTGTGAATTTACCACCCAGTACCAAGGAAAAGGTGAAGATGGCTGTCAAGCAATTTTGGTATGAGTCACTCATTAGTAATTATTTAAAATCAAAAATTTGGTGCGACTATCTTTCTGTGAAAGTGGTGCAAGTCACAGAAGAGTACCTTGATCTGATTGTGCCTCCAAATTCACATGCTCATTTATTGAGTTCATAACAGGCACCCTTAAGATGGCCAGATTTACCTCTAGATGGAAATCAGGTCATTCAGAACTTTGCCCGCTTTGTGGTCTGTGTCGTGTAAAGGTAGCCCAATTTACAGGGGTATCCCTAATTATAAGAGCACCCCTAATCACACTCACACCAGAATAAATCCACCCCTCTAGGGAAGGAAGGCCAATAGTGTATCTTGCAAGGATAGCACATTTATTTTTTACAGAAATGAGGATAGGAGCAAAGAACACTGCTGCCTGAACGGTGTCTTCTGTCCCTTAACCGTTGGTTTCTACTGCAAACTGGTGCCAAGCAAGAGCTTTTATATTCTTGGCTTCGTCACTGGATATGGGCATGGCTACATCCCACACCATCCTGCTTCCATACAAGGGATGCTCCAGTCTTTTTTTCTTCATGGTCGGCGATTTCTGTTAGGACATGCTACTTTACATATTGCTTTCTTACATAGACACACAGCAGCCCTGCAGACTTTTACAAACCTTGAGGCCTTACCCGGGAAAAACTAAACATTTCTATAACTCATTTTCATTCATACCCCACTCATCTTACTCATATTTTTATCTGGTCTTGTAATCTCGTTTTAAATCTGGTTTTCCTAATTCTGTATTTTGTGCATTGAGCATGTTCAAATCCCCTTTTAGCATGCATGGGCTTTTGACAGACAGCAAACAGCTGCTGAGTTACTTCATGCTGCTCTGCCAGAGCTAGACTCAGTGACGCAACACTGCATGAGCCCTGCAATCAGTTTTTAGCACAGGCCACATTCCTTTTGGCAGAGAGCCTGCTTCTATCGTGCTTTGAGATTTTAGAACTAAATAGGGTTCAACATTTACAAATGTATTCAGCTAATAGTTATTTGCACCTTATATTTAAATAATAACTGTCTTCTTTTAGTGCCTGCCCATGTCTGTGTGTGCGATTATATTTGCATGAAAAAGCCTTCTCAGTGCCCCTCATCCCCCCTGGTCTCTTGTAGTGCCAATAAGCAGTCAAAAGAAGTCTTGCCTAATTCTAAAGCGCATGGAGGTGCAGGAAGGCAATAGCTTCTTCCCAACATTCCCCCCCTTTCATTACTTCTACAGTAACCTACTCATCCCCACCCAACATATCTACAACCCCAGAAAAATTAGTTTGAGTTTCGCTGTTTATTGTATGGCAAGGTGTTTTAGATCCCCCAGTTGATACGATTATCTTTGCACTATTAGGGACTATATTGAAACAACATTGGAGACCCATTGGCACGTGCAGAAGGGGCCAAGAAGAATACGATCACAGGCACCTGTATTTTTACTGCTGCCCCCAGCTGTGACGGGACCCAATCATAGGCAAGCGATTGCCAATCTGTGTTCTGAACTCCACCTTCTTTCTTCACTTGAACACTTAGTTTGTTTGTTTGTTTATTTTATTTGTAGTGTGCTCCAGACCCGGAGGTATCAGGGCGTGGAAACAAAGGATATTTTAAGCTTACAAGGTTACATAGTATAGTACAGTAGAAGTTACGAATGAACATCTTAGACGTTAAGGTAAGTAGCTAACAAGGTTCCATAGTATAGTACAGTGGGATTTGCAAATTTACGAGTTTACATATTACAAATTGCTGTGGGGGGCTTACAAGGCTACATAGTGTAGCACAGAGGAATTAACAGAATTACATGTTCCCAATAAAGGTATACAGTGTGCAGGTAGTAGTACATGGCATAGCAGAGTTAGCAGGAGTATACAATAAGTAGGATGGCATTCATGTAAAGTAGGAGCTGTTGGGAAGGGTTAGAGGCTCGTCTCTCCCTTGTCTGAATTTGGATATCATTGGATTTAAGCCAATTAATAATGTTACACCTGAAGTGTCGGTATGTTTGGTTTTCCCTCAGGTGTGGAGGCAGGGAGTTCCATAGTTGGGCAGTTTTGACAGGGAAGCTATTTCCCCCAATGGTAGCTCGTTTGAATGGTGGAACTGTCAAGCAGTTTGTGTAAATTGATCTTGTGGGTCGGATGGACCTTCTTTTTTATTAAACCTCTGTTAGGGAGAATTCTCTTTCTTTGGCTAATTTCCCTGACCTAGTGAGACCATTAGCAGCTTTGCTGGATTTCTGGAGTTTATTTTTTCCACTTGGTAAGTGTGTGAGCTTATCCCCCACTCTTACCTATGTTTTGCCACTCTTTTGCAGTGACACATGGTTGTCTTTTAGACTTCCCACCGACTCCATTTCTGGGGCTGACTACTGTCCCCCAGAAAAGGGTAAAGATGCCATTAACTTTAAATAGTAATTTAACCACAGATCCAGTACACCCCATCTTACATGGAGTATTGGAAAGGGTTGATTCTTAGCCCTTTTTATCTGTACCTCTTGGAGCATTGTTTCACTCCCTTAACAATAAGACTTGGCTGGTGGCAGTGGTATCTACCCTAATTTTCCTACCGCGATTATATTACATAACGTGGTATTGTTTTAGGCTATTTTAGTAGCCTCGAACTTCAAACCCGCTAGCCCAAATACTTTTTATTTTGGCTCCGGTTGGGTTTAACCACCATTTATTTTTGTTAACGTCCTTCTTGGGTCTTTCTTTGCGCAGCAAACCAGGTCTGCCTCCTTTGTTCGCCGACCTTTGGCGGGCTTCTGACCAAAAGCCCTCCTTTTGGCATCTGGGTGTCTAGGTGAGCTGAATGTGAGGGAGGGGTGTAGTCACCCCCTGCACAGGGTCTCCTTGGAGACTCAAGTCACACTTTGTGTTGATTGGCTGAGGTGGTTGTCTGGGCTGGACAACCCCCCTGCTGAGTGATTGACAGCCAGACTGTGTGAATGGGGGATTTTGGCATAAAAGGCAGGACTCTTGAGCTAGAAGGCAGAGTCGCCTCTGGAACTCCAAGGAACCAAAGAGAAGCGGAGAAGAAGACGGCTGCTGAAACCCCGAGTCCCGGTGAAGCCCTGCTGCAGTCCTGAGCTATCTACCCCTAACGACTAAGAGAAGGTCCAGTCCGGAGTCTTCTTCCCGAGAGCCTGGTGGGATCAATCAGCTCGTCTTTTCTTCAGTCACAGAATCCTCTGCTGGGTCGAAATCACTGCTGTGCTGTACTGGTTCGGATAGCCATCAAAAGAGCCCTCTCCTGATTTAAAGGAGCGCACCTTTTATTCATTGATGTCTTTTTCGCTGCTGCTGGCCTCATCCCTTGGTAGTGCAGATCACTCCAGATGTTCTCCTTCTTGTCCCCACGACTGAAGCCGCAGGAACCATAAGTCTGCAGGAACTACCAGGAACAACTGCTGTGGCACCAGCTCTTCTCCAACGAAATAAGGTACTGTGCACATTTGGTCATTCTCTCCGTCTGACCAGCCAGAATTGGGGGGAACCCTTTTCCTCCACGAAGATTTGTTCTTTCTTCCCTCCCTCTAATAACTTTTTGTTCCATTTGACAATCTTTACAAACTCTTGGCATCTCGAATCTCGAACTGTTCAACGTGTGATCCTCGACAACTGAGCATATGCTCCATTGACACTGGCGCAGGCCTATTGACTTTAATCTGTATCTTTGAATAAGTCCTCGAGTCTCCTTGCCTTGAAAAGTATTGCCTAGGATTTTTATTCACTTTTCCCTTGTTTGAAATTCTTAAGTACAAAGTGTGTTTTAACTTCGTGAACATTTCTATCCGTGCGTACGCGATAGTATCGCAACACCGGTCTGTCAAATCCTAATGTACTTACCTTGAATTTACTGAAGCAAGTGGAATTGGTTGCGTGTGGTGTATTTTACGTGTGGTTTTGAATTCATACAAGTGCTGTGTTTTATAACAGATGGTTTAAAAATAATGTACTTATATTTTTTACCTGAAACCTTGAGTCAGTGTTTGCTTGAGTCACAGTAATTGTGGTCCTTTGTGTAATCTCTAATACTGCTCATTTACTCCTGAGATAAGTCTGGCTGCTCCACTACTACTGCTGAAACCCCACTTTAACAGTGTAGTGCAGGCTTGTACCAAAGGTGAACTTGTATTACCACTTGTAGTCTTAATTGTGTGTAGTGGTCCCTAAGGGCACTGCACAGTATTCTGCCTAACACTGGTGTACAGTGGTGAGGATTTGGAAGTATAGTGATTACACTTAGAGTGCTGCTATTGCTTGGGTTCAACTAACTACAAGGCTAAACACCACTAATTCTATTAACTGAGAAATCATGTTAAATATGGAACGCAACACTGAAGAGTGTCTATTAAACTACACTGCTGAGGTTTTGAGAACCATGTATAGGCAGAGGAGTCTCTCTGGCAAAGGAAAAAAATCTGAAGTGGTTGCTAAGTTATTGGGAAAACAAAGTCTGAAGAGTGGGTCAGAAGGACCTACCCCTCCAGCAAATGTGGATACTGATGTTTCTGATTCTGAGAGTGTTGAAGAAGAAGTAGATAACCCTTTGTTAGGAGTTCCTACCCACCCCTTGCCTGCTCAGCAACCACATCCTCTGTCCACTGGGACCCCCACAGGTCCTACACTTACTCCTGAGTTTATTGCATTAGAGAAAATGAGACTTGAGTTAGAAGTGAAAAGTATTGATGCACAAACTGCCATGAAACATCAAGAGTTAAGGCTCAGAGAAATGGAGCTGAACCATGAACTAGAAATGAAGAAATTGTCTGTAGAAAATGCTTCTCTCCCAGAGTCTTCTAGGTCTTCCAGCCATAAGAGACCCCGTATGCCAAAGGAAATGATTGGTATGTATGAGACTAAACTTGATGTTTTGGATTGGTGAACAATGTTTGAGTACAATCATGGGATTCAAGGGATCTCAGGGAATCAGTTGATTCATTGGCTTTTCTCTAGGCTTTGCCCTGTTGCAAGTGATGCTGTAATGGAGTTGGGGGAGGAGGATAAACAGAATTATGAGTGTGTGAAGCTAGCATTAATAGCTAGATTTGGGAAGACCCCTTCCCAGTACCTTAAGAGGTTTAGGACCCTCAAAAAGCATGATGGTACCCCTTGGGCTACCTGGGTGTGTTAATGTTTGAAAAACTTAGATGGTTGGGTTAAGGGTTACAAAGTAAACTCTTATGAAGGTTTGAGGAATCTTGTAATGTTGGAGTCTATTTTTGACGTCTGCTCCCCTGGGCTTAGACAGAACTTGGCTGATTCAAAGGAGATAGATCATAAGAAGTTAGCTAAGGCTGCTGACGTGTGGGTTGCCATCACGGCTACTCACAAGGATTCTTGGGCAACTCAGAGAAGGATGAGGGAAAGCAGCCCTAGAAAGATGGCAAGGAGAATTCCAATACCACCCATCCTGAAGAGGTCCCCAAACATAACCAGGGTAAGCCACAAGGGAAACCATATAGGGCTAGTGTACCTCCTGGTGCCAAACCAGAGGTAGGTCAGGACCGACCCCCATTCCAGAGGGAATTTGGTAAACGCTTTAGTTGTGGGTCAACTGACCATATGAGAGGAGATCCCAGATGCAAGGGTAACCCTGTGGGGGTCAGCACTACCTCCTTAGCCTTCTCCCCAAAGGGAGAAGTACAGCTGGCTACTGCCCTCTTTCACTTGTTTGCTGAAGAACCTTTGGCTCTTCAAGCAACTGTATCCTTACAGTCCAAGGGTCTGGGTAAGAAACCACATAGTGATGTGTATGACTCCATTCCTGAAAACTCTAGGGAGTATTATGTGGACAGTGTTCTTGTCAATGGCCAGGACACCCCTGCCATGAGAGACACTGGGGCCAGCAGAACAGTTGTGGATGAATGATTTTTCAGGCCTGAGGATGTTGCTAAGGCACCCAGTGGCCCCACCAAACTTGCTGGAGGCCCTGTCCAAATGGTTCCTATTCTACCAGCTCTCATTCAGTATAATAAAAATGACAGTGAGGATCCCTGTCAGTATTCAGAGTGAGGTGCCTGGGAGAGTCCTGTTGGGGAATGATCTAAAAACTCTAGGAGTAGTATCCAGTACCCCAAGGCCTCCCAGTATGGAGAAGCAGAACCAAACCAAATTGGCTAGAGAGGCCACTCTGAGCCTATGGGAACCTCTATAGAGAACCCCACTTCAAGCCCTGGTATTAGTAAGTTGACCTCTAAACCAGGCAAATTTCAGACTAGTATGTTAGGGAAATGGGAGCCCAAACCAAGCTCCATCATGTTCCCCCAGTTTTAAAGTCTCTGACTCCCCCTGCTTCAGACGAAGAGGTGGATAGACCAACTGGGCCCCTATCTAGGCCTAAGAGAACTGGTAATTTTCAGTGCTGGTGGAAAACCAGAAAAGACACGTCTAAGGCCAGAAGCCTCCAGACTGTTGGACCTTCTACAGAAGACTCCAACTCAAATCCTAAAGTTAGGAGAGAAACTCCTAAAATAGGTAATGTTAGATCTAAGAGGAAGGGGAAGCATGTACCTTGCTTATCCCCAGCCCCTCCAACCAAGATACCTGAGACCCAACCTGCTCCCCAAAGAGAGGTGGTGAGAAACCCTGGAGGCTCCTCTAGATCTAAGGGGATTCTTTATAAGGACCCCTTGAAAGGGCCTATCACAGGTTCAGGAGTTGTACCAACTTCTGAGGGACTGGTCAACCAGATCCTCTATAGATTTAAAAAGAAAGATGTCTCTCAAATGGTGTGTAGGTCATATAGCTTACAAAGGAAAACCTTTGATTGTATCATTGAGCACAGAGCAGGACGTCACCACAAAAATGCTGATGGTCTCTCTAGGATGTTTATAACCGACTAGAGGTAGGAGATCCATCCAGGAGTGGATTAAATCCTCCTGCCCCTTAGTCTGGGGGGGACGAGTGTTAGGGAGAATTCTCATTCTGTGGCTAATTTCCCTTACCTAGTGAGTCCCTCAGCAGCTTTGCTGGATTTCTGGAGTTTATTTTTTCCACTTGATAAGAGTGTGAGCTTTTCCCCCACTCTTACCTATGTTTTGCCATGTGTATTTTATCTGTTTTTGTGATTGTGGACTCTGGATTACACCACTTCAGTAGCCCCACTCTTTTGTGTGTTACACAGCACCTTCACTGCTGTGACACAGGGTTATCTTTTAGACTTCAGGAGGAGTTCTCGCATACAGTCAATGGCTTGGTCTTGTGGTCAAGGTTCTCAAAGATTGTGATAGTATAAAAACAGAAACCTATTTGAAGGACACCACTCACACTATCACAATCTTTGAGAACCTTGACTTTGACCGATCCACTCAGATACTGGTTACAATTGACCGCAAATCACTATATACCAGTATACCACAAGACCAAGCCATTGACTGTATGCGAGAACTCCTCCTGGAGTACGATACTCAAGATCGGGTTCCGCACAACTTTATTCTGGAACTGATGACTATTGCACTCAACAGAAACTATTTTGAATTCAATGGTCAATTCTATTTGCAGACGAAAGGTACGGCTATGGGGTCCGCATTTGCACCCAGCCTAGCGATGCTTTTCATGTTCAAATTTGAATCATTACACATTCTATCTCATACTAATCTTTTCCGTTACTATATAACAAAATGGAAAAGGTACATTGATGATATCATCTTTATCTGGACTGGATCAAAACCTGACCTGGTACTTTTTCTGAACTCGTTGAACAATGTGGACACAAATATCAAATTTATAATGGAATGTAGCACTACACAAATTGCATTTTTAGATTTGGTCATCAAAGAGAAATCAGGCAAATTGATGTGCTCTCTATATCGAAAAACCACTGCCCGCAATACCTTGTTACATTACTCTAGTAATCACCCTCGCCACCTTCGTGACAACTTCCATATGGACAGTTTCTCTGTATCCGGAGGAACTGCTCCAATCTGAATGATTTCTATGAACAGTCTGAGAATTTGAGCACTCGCTTGATTGAGAGAGTCTATCCCAAGAGACTGATCAACAAGGCCTTAAAAAGGGCACGCTTTACAGACAGGGGCATACTGCTCGCCCCGAATTCCGACAGGCATTCCCAACCAAGTGATGACATCACTAAAATGACTTGCGTCATAACCCATGGGCCACAAACTTTTGCGATCAAAAAAATGATTTCTAAATATTGGCCAATTGTTAAACTCAGTCTGCCCACCGCACCCTTACCACGGTTTGCGTTGAAAAGGGCCAAAAATATTTGTGACAAACTTGTTCACTCCAATTTCAAAAAGGATCCCCCGAGATTAGGCCTTTGGAACCTCAGAACTACCATTGGCCATTTACCGTGTGGATCCTGTTAGGTTTGCCAATTCACCAAAAAACTTAAGGAATTCAAAATTGGGCCAAAAACTTGGACCCTTTCCTCTATGACGAACTGTAAAAACAAACAAGTAGTGTACTGCATCCAATGTCCTTGTGGGCTCCGCTATGTCGGACAAACGTCTCGACCAGTTCACATTAGGATTTCGGAGCATCGCTCAAGAATCCGGTGCCGCACAGATTCTGCACCCCTTGTTAGTCACTACATTGAACTACAGCACTCTGCCAATGATATTTTCTGGTGGATTCTAGATGTAGTAAAAAATACTCCTAATGTGACTCGCTGTCTTCTTCAGAAGGAGGCACGTTGGATTTATCGCTTATCTACTCATATCAACAGTTTAAATGAGGATTTCCTTCCAATATCCTGAGAACCTCTTCCTGCTCCTCTTCATAACCTTCTCCTTCTTCCTACTTTGGTTCTCTGAGTCCCTCTGCGGTTTCTATTATTCATATTATCCATTATCTATCATCATTAGGCTGAGATTGCAGTTTCTATAGTGTTCCTACAACAAATCACTGTCAGCCCGCTGCCTTTTTAAACTGTGCGATCCGCATTCACGTGCACGTGCCCGTTGTTGCTCGCCTACCTTCAGCATCCGTCTTTTTTCGTTCGTGATTCATCAAGAGCCAAGCTTGAGATGCTTTCCAGGGGCTGGACGGCCCATTTACCTATTAAACCCATTGAATTAGGAGGCACGTCAGCCTCCAACCAATCAGCCTCAACCTAGATGCTGGCCTGCCCATTTACCAATGAGATTCTTTGAATCAGAAGGCACGTCAGCCTCCAACCAATCCAGTTCTTCCTAGATGCAACTCAACAGGAAGAGACCTTTCAAATCAACACCCCTCCCTCAGTTCCGCTTGCTCCTTCACTTTTTCTGCCACTTGCAAGCGGACGCTTTCTGTGCGTCCTGCATTGTTGGACGAAGTAAAGTCATGAGTTGGCCTGTAGCCTTAAGTAAACTCAAGGTAAGGAGCATTTGTCTCTGTGTTATTGTGACTAGTCCTACACGTAATCCGGTCTATCTCCGCATCTAATTGTTTCGATATGGCCGCAGGGAGCACTACTTATGCCTCCATTTGCATTCTTTTCTCTCTTTCTGTTCATAGGCAGCACATTTCGCTTTCTTGTCTGCAAGCAAGAGGCTATCCACCCTCCACAGGAAGCAACACAGCTAACCGCTAGCTGGATGCACCCTCGTTCCCTTTAAGGTAGGCACATGTCTTTTTTTCATTCATTTTTTCAATGAGACACGTAGTATTTAAAAGGGGTTCTCTAAAACCATGTATATTCAGATGCCCTTTTTAATTTTAACCTTTAGGTCCAATTTATATGATGTCAACTGACGGACCTCAGAAGTCATCCCAGATACTCCGCGGAATGCAATATTAGGAATCCATTTATTCCAGCGGTCCCCACTAAGCACTTTTGCGAAAGGTAGTCACCCATTTTTTAACATATTACCTATGTAGCTTCATTCATGCACTCTTGTTTCTAAAACCTCTTTTATTTAACTGCCAGAGAGCGTGTTTTCTCCGATGTGGCCCCTTGTCTGTTGATGCAGCCCTGCCGTGTATTCACCCCGCTTCTATCCATCCAGACGCTCTGCGCTGGGATTCCTGGCTCACTTTTGCGCCTACTCACCCACAGCAAATTGACTTGGTAATTTTTATGCCTTTGGGCGTTTTACTTTCTCTTTAAGCAATATGGGTAGTTGAATACAAAGGGTTCATCTCTTTCATATTATTTACTTTGTTTATGTCTGCTTCCCCACAGGGTCCAGTTGTTGTATGATATTTCTCCCTGAGGAAGGCAACTTTAACTATGTCATGGAATTATTGGCCAGACAGGTGGCACTCTTGCCGAAACGTGGTCTAATGATGTCAATTTAAATGTATTGTTTATGTCACTAATTCTTGACACGCACTCGTAGGCAGACCTGTGAGAAAATCATAGGACATAGAACACATTCTACTCCTGTCAACTCTTTTGAGAACAACTTGTGCAGTGGCCCAATGTAAGCCATAAATGAGAATATTGGCTGGGATCTAGGCCACCATACAGTTGCCAGCTCGTTGTCCAGTTTCTTTTAGAATTCTCATTTGTTTTCTTTGTTTAAAAGTTTGAAGAAAAACTCATATTTAAGTTTTTGTGTTTGGGGCTTTTTTTTTTGTTGCTTTTTTGATTATTAACCTTTCAACCATTGAACAAATGCATTTATATGTTTGTTATATTGCTTTATGTTTAGTTGTTTATGTATTATTTACACAACTGTTTTTTTGTTAAACAAATATATTCTTTATGGGTTTTCAATCATCAGACTACCCTGCTTGCTTTCAGAGTCTGTTACAGCCTAAAAACTGGAGTGATACCTTTGTAGTACACCTTAACAAATAACTTGTTACTTGAACTAATTATTAATTAAACCCACAGCAGTGTGGACTCTCTTGTTCTAGTCTAGTTCTTAATCCCTTTGCTCACTGCTTATGGGATAATTCCCCCCCTTTTTCTTTGTGTTACAATGTGTGATCCTCGACAGCTGAGCACCTGCTCCATTGACACTGGCGCAGGACTATTGACTTTAATCTGTATCTTTGAATATGTCCTTGAGTCTCCTTGCCTTGAAAATGTATTGCCTATGATTTTTATCCACTTTTCCCTTGTTTGAAATTCTTAAGTACAAAGTGTGAGCATTTCTATCTGCGGGTACACGATAGCATCGCAACACCAGTCTGTGAAATCCTAATGTACTTACCTTGAATTTACTGAAGCAAGTGGAATTGGTTGTGTGTGGTGTATTTTATGTGTGGTTTTGAATTTATAGAAGTGTTGTGTTTTATAACAGATGGTTTAAAAATAAATGTACTTATATTTTTTACCTGAAACCTTGAGTCAGTGTTTGCTTGAGTCAGAGTAATTGTGGTCCTTTGTATAATCTCTACTACTGCTCATTTACTCTTGCGATAAGTCTGGCTGCTCCGCTACTGCTACCACTTTAACAGTTTAGTCCAGGCTTGTACCAAAGGTGAACTTGTATTACCACTTGTAGTCTTAATTGTGAGTAGTGGTCCCTAAGGGCACTACACAAGATTCTGCCTAAAAACCTCTTAGTGAGGTATGGGGGTGCTGCATTGTTGAGGGCTTTGACGGCGCCTCGATGACGTTAGATATTGACCCATACTCAGCATCCACTGGGGGTGTAAAAGTGCAGCAGCTGCTTCCCAACTTTTTGCACACTTCTCCTTCTATGGCTGTTAGCAAATGCATCATGTAGCGGTTCTGCATTGTCATGAGTCCCAATGCACGAAGCTCTACTTTGATGGCGGTGAACTCATTTTCTGTGTCATTGACCAGCTGGACTAGCTCCCATTGGACTATCTGCACCCACTAGGCATTAGCAGCTGCTTGTGCCCCCAGGAGCCAAAAAAGATAAAAAGAAAGTCTCTGTTGAGCTAAAAAGTCGATACTCATTAGGTATGTCTTTGAGCAGTGTGGAAGAGTCCGTTGAGACACAGTTTGATCTCTTCTTTCTTCCCCGCTATTGAAATCATCCTTTCTCTGGCAGCATACAAAATTATTGTATGATCTGCAAGTTTTTTTCTTCTTCCTTAGGTGCTGGAGTGGCTGGTAGCACCTTGAAAGGCATTCCTTCTCCCTTCAGGTGTTCTTCCAGGATTACTAGTAGCACTGAGTGCAGGTTGGCCAGTGAAAACTTGCCGCTCCAGGAGTGTGGGAGGTGCAAGTAGGCTTGCCGGCCACAAACCCAGTAGTAATCCATCAACGCTGTCGTACCTTTCGTCTTATCAGGGATTACAAGAGTGTGGTTGCACTGTGTGTTTGTGCCAACAGGAACTGTTCCTTCATTGCTAAAACAAAGTTCATAGTCTATGTTTCTATGTATTCGCACTGGCTTCTCCATTGTTGCAATCCATTCCAGCCTTGTGATGTATTGGGTCCATATTTTTGCACACATAGTCTTTACTTGGGCTATTGCTTCTCAGCTGTACTTGATCAGTCCATCTGCCGGGCACGTCACTGCGGTGCCTTGCCATTTGTCGTGGACATGTGATTTCCCTCCCAAGGAAAAATATGGTACTTGTAGACACTGGCAATATTTCGTGTTGCCATTGCATAACGCTGGGTCCAGATCAATGCTCCTCAACTGCACGCTGTGTGCCTGGAATGTGTTGTTTATCATACATAGTGCAAGATGTACCAGGCATTGTGCCACTGTAATTGGGACTGGATGTGGAACTAAAACCTTAGGTGTCCCTTATGTGTGCGGGATAAGTGCACACACGTAACAGCTTTCATTGATCACATTCCTTCCTGCAGTGTGCATATCAGTGTGCCAGCTATTGGAGGATTCTGGTTACTCGATTTCACAAATGCATCAAAGCCCAACCCCTTACATAATTCATTCATATTTCCCGTTTCATTCGTGTAAGAAAACTTGTAGGGGTGGCTGGCAAAAAGTTAGACATTTTGTGATTCTTTTTTATAACATATTCATACTAGCATTATTTTCCAACTGTCCACCCCTCCATTTATATGGCAACCCCATATAACAGACATACCTTCATACACTCCAACAACCACAACCAGTGTCACACAAAACAATATAATACTAAAAAGATATACTGCATAATTCCTAGAACAAATAACATTTATCTTAACTTTATCCCTATATAACAGAGAGGTTTGAATACGTCAGTCTGGCATCCGAGCTTATTCCTGGAGAGGAGAAAAAAGGTTATCAAGAAAGAGAGAAAGAAAGAGAGAGAGAGAAAGAGAGAGAGAGAAAGAGAGAAAGAGAAGGAGAGAGGGAGAGAGAGAGAGAGATAGAGATAAAAAGAGAAACAGAAAGAGAGTAAAAGAGGGAGAGAGAGAGAGAGAGAGAGAGAGAGCAAGAGAGAGAGAGAGAGAGAGAGAGCGAGAGAGAGACGTATGCTGGGGAGGGCGGCAGAAGATGAGGGAGAGGGAGAAGGAGAGGGAGGGAGAATTACCCTTTTCCCACCAGGGCCAACCGGGTTCTGGGCCTTCAAATACTTCAAAAATGTAAAAAAGATAAGAAAAATAAAAGAATAATAAAAAATGAAAAAAGAAAAGAAAGAAAAAATAAAAATCAGGTGTGTTCCACTCCACACCACCCTGGCATGGATCCTTTTGAAATGTCTTCTTCTTTTGCTAGGTCCTTATTGAGCTTTGCCTTGTCTCAGGTGCTCTTCTGACATCCGAGAGATGCACCCAATGGAGGTAATTCATAGAATTTAGCGCAGAAGTGCCAGTTTGCACCAGTCGCGTGCGTCGAAACCCATTTTGACGCACAGCGTATTCATGGATTCTTACATCCATGACCAGCTGTGGTTCAGAGTGGCGCAGCGACCCTGCAGCAGCACCAGTTACGCCCCCAAACCCGCCCCGTGCACCAAAAACATTGCACACATCCCCTACATAGCGCAAAGGCCAGTGGACCAGCATACAGCCCCCCCCAACTAAAAAAACGTGCTAAAAATGCCACACAGCCCTCACACACCAGCAAAAATCTAGTGTAAAACTCCCCGCGCCCCCCTCGAATTACGCATACTCTCCTCGCCCCAGCGAAATCGCGTGTAAAACTTCCCGCACACCCCTTGGAATACATGTACCCCGCTCACGCCACCGAAATCGCGTGTAAAACTCCCCACGCACCCCTGGAATATGCATACCCCGCTCGCCCCAGAGAAATTGTGTGTAAAACTCCCCACGCACCCCTGGAATATGCGTTCCTGCTCGCACCAGCCCAATCGCGTGTAATTCTCACTCCCGTACCCCCAGATTTACGCAGCAGTTTGGTGAGAAGCCACATGCAACTCCTGCAGCCAGACCACGCCACAGGGGTCCACCCTACACCCTTCCCCTTGCCCCGCAGGCAGCCCATTCACCCTGACCATGCCCTGCAGGCAGACCATCCACTCTGACTATGCCCCGCAGGCAGCCCATCCACTCTTACCATATCCTGCAGGCAGACCATCCACTCTGACCATGCCCTGCTTGCAGCCCATCCACTCTGACTATGCCCCGCAGGCAGCCCATCCACCCTGACCATGCCCCGTAGGCAGCCCATCCATCCTGACCATGCCCCGCAGGCAGCCCATCCACTCTTACCATGCCCCGCAGGCAGACCATCCACTCTGACCATGCCCTGCAGGCAGCCCATCCACCCTCCCCGTGCCCCGCAGGCAGGTCACATAGCACCATGCACTTGGGAGCCCCGACTCATGTCCCCTCCACCCACCCCCATTGACAGGCACCTGCCAGCAGGCCCCAACTCATGTCTCCTCCACCCACCCCCATTGACAGGCACCTGCCAGCAGGCCCCGACTCATGTCTCCCCAATCCCCCCAATTGACAGACACCTGCCAACAGGCCCCGACTCATGTTCCAATCACCCCCAACCCCCATTGACGGGCACCTGCCAGCAGGCCCCGACTCATGTCTCCCCAAACACCACGTCATAACTAGATCGACCCATGGCCCTCATGCCAACCCAAATCCCACACCCCCACCCCCAGTACAAACACCCAACGATCCACTGCGCCCACTCCTTACTAAATCACCCATTCCATGATAGTCTGAAAAGAACCAGCATGCCCATCAACAAACATCCTACGGAGCCACACAGTGGCAACACATGACTGAGCCAATGCCCATCGAGACATGCACATATATATACAAAGGCGGCAGGCTAGTCCGACGGCTCACTTTTTGATGTTCCGGGCCAGGGCATCATCGAACTCCACGTCGATGTTCCAGAGGCGGGCCTCTTCCCTGCCTCGAAGTCTCGCTGGGATGCAGCCATGGCCTCTTCCAACTACCTGCGAGTTGCCTCGAGGCACTCAGCCCGCCTCAATGAGTTCACTGCCCTGACCATTGTGAGCCGTGCCCTCTCCGCCCGCCGCCGCTCTGCACCTATTTGCTGGCCCAACCACTGCCACATGGAAGACACTCCTATACATGGGTCCTCCTGCCCGCCGGCCGATGCCTGCCCCGATGATGTAGATGGCCCCGAGGCCACATGCCTCCTACACCAAGCCTGCCGCCGCCTTTCTGCTGCCTGCCGCCACCACCACGACTGCCTCCGGGTAGATGGCAACACCCGGGGCCGTCGTGAAGGTGCCCTGCTTGCATGTGCCTGCACATCGTCTGTTGCCAGGGGTCCAGTTGCTGGGGTGACCACCTGTGCTGGAACTCCGACTCCCGACTGTGGCAGGGATGGGATCTCCACCAGTCTGGCTGCGTTGGTTGGGGCAGGTCCACAGGAGGCCCTGGTGTCATCTGGGTCGGAAGACGGCACGGAGAACGATTGGCGTACAGTGTGCACAGAGGAGGAGAGGGCCGCAAGTCAGAGCGACACATGGAGGAAACCCCCGACCACAAGCACTCTCACTGGGCCACGTTGGCACACGTCTCTTCGTGATGACGTGTGTGGTGCCCCCAGGAAGCACGCACGTCCTCATGAATTACACGTGTGCGCAACGCGCCACCAATGAGGACAGACTCGATCCTGTCATGGGTCCCCACGTCTGCAGGTAGAGGAGTGCCAGATGACGTGGACCTCCCCCCTACCTGCGGACGGGCCTGGGATGGGGCATCCTTGCTGGTGCATGGTGATGCAGTCACAGTGTCAGGAACAATGACATGCACAGGCCCCTCCGTGGTGACCTGTGCTGCCTCCTGCCTCTGTCCCTGGACTGCACCACTTGCACCAGTGGTACCACCCCCAGCAAGCCCCATGTGCAGCTTGTATGCGGCCTCCTCCTCCTCCGTACACACCACCAACCTGGATGTCTCCGCACCATCTTCCGCCGTCGCCAGCCCCTGTGGGGGCTCACCCACCCCTTCTGCTGCAGCCGTAGTGGCAGAGGCTGCACCAGTCCCCTTGCTCCCGGATGATGGAATGTCCTGGGAGGGTGACTGGGCCGTGCATCGCCGGCCGGTGGAGGCAACCCTGCCGCTTTCCTCCACAGAGCCATCTCGGTCCTCTTCTTCACTCGCCACTGTGTAAAGGGAGACATTGAACACAAGCATCAGGGTACTGTACAATAGTCCCCTAGACACAAAGCAATAGCACATGATTGGCACTGTCAAACGCCACTTCCATCATGTCCCTCCACAACCCATGGGTCAGTGCAGGCAACACACATGCAGTAACAGCCATGGCACATGCAACAAACATTTGCATCCATGTCCAAGGCACCGTAGAAATATCCAATGGTGGGCTGAAACTCACAGGCATCATGGGACATGCTGAGCACATGCACACACATCACCGGAGGGTCATGCATCTGGCCCGTATACCCCAAGACACAGTGGATACAAGGATGACTAGGCTGTAATAGTGAATCAACACATCGTCACGGACATGTGTCATGCATCCATGGAGTTTACCAGTCACTCACACACTACTCAGACACAAGGACATGTACACCATGCATGTCCATGACATTAGCACCCATCTCTGACACCCCAAACTTGTCCAAGTACAGACACAGGCATTTATACATGTGTGCATTCTGCATGCTGCTCCGCATGATGCATTGTAACACATACACCATCCATGTGGTTCATGCCTGACTGGACTCACATGCAGCACCATTATGTCCCTGCACACACACATCCATACATGACCCATGTCACACATACAGCCAAGTAGCTAACTACCACCACACTGCAACATGCACTGTTTTAAACAGGAATGCATGGGTACTTACCGTTCGACTCCAGAAGGGCCTGCATCCTGAGGATCTGGTGGTGAAGCACTGGGTGAATGCACTCCAGGACCCGCATCTGCTGGGTGGTAAGCTGACCCCAGTGCCCCACTGCATATGCTGTTTCCAAGAGGCACCAGACATTCTTGAGGGTCCTGGACTTGTAGTCCTCCCAGCGCTTCTGGACGTGTTTGATGTCGTGGGGTGCCACCCCCTCCGCGTTGATGGCACCCACTATGTCCTTCCAGATCCTCTCCCGTCCTTCCCTGTCAGCGCGCAATGGTGTGAAGAGGGCATCAAAATACCCCAGGACTTGCTCCACCAGGATGCCAACTTCATTTGTACTGAAGATGGCAGCCCTCTGCCCCGCTGCTGGGGTGTTGCCACTGGTGCCGGATGGTGTTGGCTCGGACATGGCAACCCCCGAGGCAGGTGTGGGTGGGCAACTGGGTCCTGGGGCTGGGCTGTGGAGCAATGGAACACCAGTCGGGAGTCTTCTGTTCCAGCAGGGGTGGTCACAGCAACTGGACCCCTGAAGATGGCAGGCACCAAATGGCAGGGCACTGTTGGCAGCAGCAGATGGCTTGTAGGAGGCTCCCCGGAGCACTGGGGGGGGGGGGCAGGAAAATTACCTTCTGGGCAGGAGCGTGGTCTTCTGTGTGTTATCACGTGGCCACCTTGATGCAGAGTGAATTGGCACGTGAAAAAACAACACGTCAGTGTGTAATTCGAGGAAGGGCCTTAGCGCGTAAGCGCGTAAGTGACGTAACGTGCACAAGTGTTTCCTTCTGCACGTGTAAATGGTCCATGCAGGTCTGCAGCGTGCTGTACGTGCTTTCAGTGGAGACTGACGCATGTGTTTTTCCTACTTTGGGGTTCACCACGATTACTTCACAGCGGTTACAGTGCCAACGCATATTTCTGTTTGTCGGGTACCCCGTTTATTGAGGTCATAGTAGCCCACGTGTTAATCGCGTACACTTTTTTGTGTTCCTGGGAGTCACAGCGTACTGTGTGAGGTTTTTTGACACGCATGTGGGCTACAGGGGTTGCATATATGTTTTTCTTGTATTTTTGGGGTGCCTGAGCGTTGTGTGAACGTAATTTATCCCCAGGGTCCACAGGCAGCCTTGCAGGAGCCCAGGGGTGCGTCTACCATCACGTACCCTGCCCCTTCCACTCCTATTGACCAGGACAACTGTTCAGTGCAGCTCCCATTGGCATTAGTACATCCGTGCCATGGTTGTGAGGCCAACAAAAGTTAAGGGGGGGGCTCATCTGGGCGTCCTGCCAGTGTTGGGAGTGGTCAGGCACGTGGCCGGGGTGACCAGGGAGTACATGGAGTCCAGGGTGGTCGTAGAGCGGGAAGAGGCAGGGGTGCACCACAGGGGCAGGATGTCCAGCCACGTGCTGGTGCAGCCATGCCATCGCCCCCTGCCGCTCCAGGTGATGCTGATATTGCATCCGACCTTGGCACCCTTGCGACCCGACAATAAGTAACATGTGCTAAGACAGGCCCACCGGTAGTGGTAGCTGCAGGTGCAGCTGTGGCGACCACAACACAGCCCGGCACCCGCCAGGGTTAGTCATAATATGGCAGTACGGTATGGACGGTGCCAGTGACGTACCGGCACCGTCTATGGCGTACCGCCATACTCATAATGGCCCCCTTTGTATGTGTGGGAGATTTTTGCCTATTGAGTTCATCAGGTTCCATGTCAGGTGTGAATGTCTCATGCCTGTTTACATTTCTCATGTTGCACTTAATGACGATAGTGTCACGTGTTGTGCATTTGGTTGGCTGTTCAGCTTTTGCATGCCATGGAGGACAGGGGTCATGGGTGTTGGGAGGGTTTGGGTGACATACCAGTGATGTACATGGCCTGTTTTGCAGTGGGGTGGTGGGATATGCACCTTGCATGTGTTCCTTTTGGTCACACCAGAGTGGTTATGTTTAAGTAGCTAGGGATGCACACAATGTAGCACTTCCGTGAAAACATTCTCTGGGTGGTAAGGTTCTGACAGTTGACTGTCTCTTTGTCATCATCGATTGTCACCTGGTATGAGCCAGGCCTGTGTGTACTCCGCAGGGGTGGGAGTTTAGGTGATAAATGTGGCCAAAATTTGGGTCCGGGCTGCCTCGCCACATACCCTTTCCCCTACCATTAGCAGCACCTGTGCATGTGGTTGGGGATGTGGGGGCACCACCATGTCCACCGGTACGCCCCACCGTGTTGCGACGTTGTGCAGGGTACATGCAGCCACAATGATCCTGCACACTACTGGGGGTGCATATAGTAGCAAGCCTCCAGAGTGGTCATGGGAGCGTAAGCGTGACTTGAGCACTCCAAATGTGTGCTCCAGTATGGCCCTGGTTGCAATATGGGCTGCGTTGTATCTTACCTGGGGTGGTGTGGTGGGGTTCCGTATTGGCGTCATCATGTGGTTGCTCAGAGGGTAGGCACTGTCCCATGGGGAGGTGATGATGGTTGTCATTAGTTGGGTTTGTGCATTTGTCTGTGTGTGACATGCATGCATGTGCACAGGCATTTGTACTGACCTATGAGCCATGTGTTGCCAAGCTTCCAGGGCCCGGATCAGGGCAGAAATTCTGTATATGAAACTGTCATGGGTGGACCCTGGATAGTTTGCATAGACAGAGGTGATGATTCCCTTGGTATCGCATACAACCTGCACGTTCACGTTCATAGAATGCCAGTGCTTGCGGTTGTGGTGGATGTTTTGAGTGGCCCTAGGTGGAAGTAGGGCCACATAGGTGCAATCTATGGAACCAAGCACTTTGGGGAAGTGTGCCACCCTGTGGAAGTCCAGGACCATGGCCTGCCTTTCTGTGGGTGTTCTGGGCATATATATATGTGCCTGCAGACTAAGGGGCGCGCAGTGATGATTGCCAACATGTGGTGTAGGCAACGTGACTGCTTGGGCTTTGAGACCCCCCACTATGGCAGTTGTCTGCTGAAATGACCCAGTGGCCTAAACACGCAGTACATTGAGCACCTTCTACAAGGGGCTCAATGCTTGGGAGCACAGGGTGGGTGATGTGTGTTCATCCTCCCACTCAGTGACCAGGTCGAGGATGATATGAGGTGGATACCTGTACCTGTCATAGGCCTGGTCATCAGGCATCCCAAAAAGGCTGGTCCTGGTCAAAAAAATGCGGGGCCTGGCTATTCTCCTCCTCCTGTGGTGTCCCATGATCACTGCTGCGAGGAATGGTAGCTGTATATGCTTGTTTGTTGTTTGCGTGCACTTTTATGCTGTGTGGGGGCACTACCGCCTGCTTTCCTGTGGTGGATGTATTTGTGCATGTGCGTGTGTTTTGACTTGTGCGGGTTTTCCCTATTCAATTCCATGAATACGTGTTGTTCACTTGCAGGTGGGCGTTGCGTGTGTTTCCCAGCAGTACTTCCCACGTTACACCTACATTTTAACACGTTGTTCCCCATTCCGCGTGTTCCGCCCCCTTTTTAGGTGTGTGTGTGAGAAGTTGTGCGCTTTCCCCGTTCCTGTCGCGCACGCGTTTGGAAAGTCGCAGTGAAGTGTAAGCTTAGCGTGGATTTGGCGCACATCCCGGGAAAAACACGCGCAGGGTGCCTTCCATGAATCGCACACGTGCGATTCGCATGCGTGCGCTAGCTTTTTCACGCTTGCGCCAGCTTGCACCACAAATTCTGGCGCACATGTATTCCATGAATTACCCCCAATATCTTAACTCCTTCACACGGACGGCAAGAGGAGTACAGAACACCACCTCATAGGGGCCTTGAAATCTTGATTTGTTCCATCCAGGCATGCAATCTTTCACGTAGATAAGCTCCACAGGTAATAATGGTCCAGTTGTTGCAGATATGTTCGCAGTTGCTGTCCCCTCCGGTGTGTCCTGTCCTTCACTCCTGGGTGGCGCAATCTTTCGAGAGATATATTTGATAGCACGTGTTAGTGCTGTTAAGTATTCCCTAAATTTGTCTCCTCGTACTATCACTGCTTGATGTACATCTGATGCTTTCCTCACAGGGGATATGGGGATCTGCATGCGCCTGTTTGTGACTATTTCATGTCGCGTCAAATGTTGGTCCTTACTAGGCTGTGTCCGTAAAGTGAAGAGGGCCAAGGGCAAACAGTGCACCCAGTTTTTCTTCAACGTGGAACACAGGTTTGACAGTTTACTCTTCAAAAGCCCATTGATCCTCTCCACAACGCCATTAGCCTGAGGGTGGTAAATTGAGCACATTCGATGTTTTATCACCAATAGTGCTGCAACATGCTGAAATAGCACAATAAAGAAATGTGTGCCATTATCTGATCTCAATACTTCACACATGCCCCATCTTGGAAACACCTCTCTGACCAAGAACCGTGATGTGCACTTTGCTTCTGGGTGTGCACATGGTCCTGCCTCCACCCACTTTGAAAAGGTGCAAACCACCACAATAGGGTACCTATATCCATTGCACCTGTCCCCCATATCTGCATAATCTATATGCAGTTCACGGAATGGCCCTATAGGACGAGGTAATGTACCTCTTAATGTCTGCAATCTCATCCCTGTGCTGAAACTTTGGCATGTCAGACAATGGGCCTCATTATGATACTGGCAGTAGCTGTGTCTATAATACAGGCACGGTTGCCGCTGGTATCATTTTTCTCCGGTGCCCAGGAATGGGTAATTTTGGGTCATTACGGCCTTGCCGGACCCAGTAATCGGCCATTCCCGGGCACCGGAAAATATTCTTCCCCATTCCCATTTGAGCCCGATAGGGCTCAATGGGAATGGGAAAGCTGGGTGCACCAGCACCAATCGTAATTGGTGCCGGTGCATCCGCCATGCTCTGCTCGCGAGTGCCGGTCTGCCCGCCAGGTCAGACCTGGGGGTGGGAAGGCACCCACCCGCAGAACTCGTAGTTTGCCGGTCTGGGAACCACGGTACCGGCAAGCTTACCGGTACCCTAGTTCCCAGACTGGCAAACTTGTAATGAGGCCCAATATAAAAATGCTCTTCTGGAGGTTTGGCACAAGCTGATCTTCCTGAATATCTTCCACAATATGTTATTTGGAGCTGTGGGAGGGGAAATGGAGTTGCTCATGCCACAGAGAGTAATTCTTGGGACATCACCACCTTCCCAGAACTCTCCTGTCTCCACAATAGATCAGTGGGAGACTGTTTCCTCTCCGCAACCATAGCTCCTTTTTCTCCTCAGGCGCTTTCCCTGGCAACTTTATAATCTGAGATATAGGCAATGCTGTGTATGGAACTGTGGTCTCACTCGCTACAGGGGTGGTCGCTGTACACTCTGTTAACATTGTATCTGGGAGATAAGCTGCCAACTTGACTGCCTGGTCTGCCGCCGTGTTGCCCTTAGAGATTTCATCCATGGCATTAGTATGGGCAGCGCATTTGACGACTGCCACTGCAGAGGGCCATGATAAGGCTTCAATCAGTTCTTCCAACAGTCTTGCATGCTGCAATGGAGAGCCATCTGCCCTCCAAAACCCTCTCCTCTTTCACCGAGACAGACTCGCATGCACTGTTGTCGTGACATATGCTGAGTCTGAGTAGATGGTGACACACTGCCTTTGCGAGGTTCTCAATGCCTCAATGAGAGCGACAAGATGCACTGCATGAGCTGAATAATGCATAGGTAATTTTTTCATGATCAGAACTTCATGCTCCCCTCCTTTACCGCGCACCACTGCCGGCCCTGTGTGCCTCCGACCTGTCTCCGGGTCAATTGTTGATGACCCATCAACGTATATTGTCTCTCCTTCTGTAAATGCACTGTCTCTAGATTTAGATGTATCCTCCTCTTCATCCTTGTATGTAGCACAGTCATGCATTTTCAGGTCATCATCAGTGGATGCCTATCAAAAATGTGGCGCGATTCACCGTTCTTCACCTGACTATTTGAATATGAGGTTTGGATATTATAATCTCATATGCAGAGGATCTCTGAGTTGTCAAAGTCAATTTAGATCTTTCCAAAATGTCGAAAAGTAAATGGTCCATAAACAAGTTAACAGAGTATCCCATGAAAATTGTGGAATTGTTCTCTATTGCAAATGTAGCCGCTGCAAGTGCTGGTTCGCAAGTGAACTGTTCCTGCATGACTGAATCAAGTGTCCCACTATAATAAGCCAATGTCTTGTGGCCCATTGTGCTCTTTTGGGTCAAAACTGCTGTCATGAGCCGTGCATCAGAGTGGGAAAATAAATAAAACTCCTATGTATAATCCGGAGTTGCTAAAACAGGGGCTGTGCAAACAGCTTCTTTCAAGTCCTCAAATTGTCTAGTAATTTCTACAGTCCATTCCAATTTACCATTTTTTATCTTCTGTCCTTTTCTGAGACTTTGTAACAGCAGCCTTGTTTAGGCTGCGTAGTCGAGGATCCATGCCCTACAATAATTAAATAAGCCAAAAAACAAAGGCATTTCCTTTACAGTACTGGGCCTAGGGGCGGCACGTCCTGCCGCCGTCCTGTCTGGTAATATTTTTTTTCCCATTTGCAGAAATGAGTTGGCCAAAGTATAATACCTCCTGTTGGCAGTATTGTAGCTTCTTTTTATCTGCCTTGTACCCTTTGTGAGCAGGCAATTGCAATCATGCAACAGAATCCTTCCTGAGCCAGCAACTGCAATAATGCAACATTATCCTTCCTGCACCATTGTTCATTTTTACTACATACTAGCAGATCATCCACATACTGTCATGATCTCTGCTTCCAAAAGGTCAGGGTTTTCCCAACTCCCTTGGAAGCAGATCCATAACCCAGGTTCCGAGTGCCAACCAGTCCCAATTGGGACCTTTTGGACCCAGTCCTGGCGCCAGTGGCACCAGGCTCATAAATATGCCCAGTCCCAGCGCTGGAAGCGCCGGGCTCATAATGCTTGGGTGGACTTACCTGCAGCAGACCATGCTGCTTACTTGCCTGCCAGTTGAGCCTCTGATCCTCTTCTGTTTGGAACTACTTTTCCTGTTGGGTGGGGCAGGAGCCACTCCCTAGGTTCAGAACACTGGAACTCTTCTGGAAAGCAGGAACTCTTTTCTTACCTAGGCGTGGCTGTGGAAGGAGACACCTAAGCACTACAGGAGGCTATTTAAACCACACCCGATGGATGAATCTTGCTTTGCGTTATTCTGCATCCTCTGCAGCAGAACGCTCATCGTGTCTTCTGCATCTGATCCTGGGCCTAAGGAAAAAGGCTTACCATCCTGAATCCAGTCTTCAGCAACACCTATAAAGACAAGAAAGAACAGGTTAGCATTACGGTCTTCAGTGACAGCTCTTCACTTACCTGGTCCATCGGCTGTCACCAACGCCTCGCGCTGCATTCCGGCATCTGAAAGACAAAGGCTTACCTACTCTTCGTGCGCTCCGGAGGTCTTCACACTGCATTCCGGCATCTGAAAGACAAAAGCTTACCAACTCTTCGCACGCTCCGGAGGCCTTCGGCGCTGCATCCCGCATCTGAAAGACAAAACAAGGTGCGTTTAAAGACATTGGGGAACTTTAATACTCACGTGCCATTACTCCTTTCCACATCTAACCCAGTGGGTATTCCGGCACCCTGCAGCCGCTCCGAACTTGTACCTGCAAAATAAAAAGACAGTTAGAGCGCATCGTGAAGCAGGCAACAAGCGCTTACTTACGTGCTTCCAGGCGCTTCTATTCATCACACGGGCTCCATCTTCAACTCACTTCAGCCCATCATCCGCCATCGCCGGAACCCTGCAAAACAAGAGACATCATTACTAAAGACTTTAAAGACATTAGAATTACTCGAAACTTACCGTTCGTGCAGTAAACGACGGACAGCAGTCCTCTGAAGTCAAGAGGCCTGCTCCCCTTATCCAGTGAAGAAACTGGTTACAGCACCCTGCCCCGAGGCAGATGGAGAGCACGGCGTTCACTTACCTAAGACATCTTCCCCTTCGAGTCAGACATACAGTGCACAGAGGTCCAGCCCAAAGAGCCAGCCGTGTGTTACACATCACCTTTGAAGATACGGTATACGCCCAGTCAAGACCGGCGCCTCTACGGGAATCAGGTGAGCGTTACAGAACGCAAAGCCTACCACAAAACTCCCGTCCAGGCGCTATGGAAACCTCGGATACCGACCAGCTAGCCCAGTTACTTGGGGAACTAAGGACAGAAGTGCATGCAGCCCGTCAGGAAACGAACGCTCTAAGAAGGGAACTGATTATTTCCAAGGAGCGAACAGATGATCTCGCTAGACAATTGCTACAGTCACAAGCCGGACAGACCCCGTTACCCGCATCTGGGGGAAATCTTCCTTCTACATCCTCTATGAATCCAGTGCAGATCAACCTACCTGGGAATGTACCTCTGGCTCCGCCCGAGCGATTTTCTGGTGACCCAAAGAGGTTTGCAGTATTTATCAATCAGTGCCGGTTGCATTTCTTATGCCGGCCAGCAGCCTTACCAACTGATCAAGCTAAAGTAGCTTTCGTGCTTTCGTACCTTAGTGGCAATGCGGCAGACTGGTCGATCCCTCTAGTAAATCAAGATGATCCGGTCCTCCATGATTTTCAAGCTTTTCAGCTCAGTATGGAAAAACTGTTCGCAAGACATTCACAGGGGCAGGCCTTGGACAATGAGCTTCTTTCGTTGCGACAAGGTAATCAAGACCTTTTGGCTTATATTGCGTCTTTCAACAGACTGATAGTGGAAACTCAATGGCCTGAGGACAAAAGGATTACGCTGTTTTATAGAGGTCTACGTGGAGAGCTCAAAGATGTGTTAGCCCAAGTAGTGAATCCCCCACAAGATTGTTCGGACTATATAGACTTAGTCGTTCAAATAGATCACAGACTGCAGAACAGGAAGGCCGATCGTTCCAAGTTTGATGCTCGAGTATTTTCCAAACCGCCAACTCCTTCCAAAGGAGTAGACTCCGGGGAACCCATGCAAATAGGGGGTCTGAAAGGTCCTCTAACACAAAAGGAGCGGGAAAGGAGAAAACAGTTGCAATTATGCCTCTATTGCGGAAACTCAGGGCACTTTCTTCGAGACTGTCCGGTGAAACCTGCCAAGAAGGCAGTAGGAGCTGCAGTTACCAAAGTTACAAACTCTGAGCAGGGAAACGACCTCGCCCGACAAGAATAGAGGTCCTCTTGCCGAGCGTGAAAACCAGTTCCGTGACCTCGCATTTCGTGATACCTATGGTCCTCATTAGCCCTGATAATCCGGATCGATTACATGCAATTGAAGCTTACGTCGACAGCGGTGCCATCGGCAATTATGTGGATCATGAAATGGTTTTGAGGATGAATCTAACTCTTTGTCCCAAGGCTGTAAAGGACGTCATTACTACGGTGGATGGTACGGAGATAGCCTCCGGGCCAGTAACGCATACCACTCAAGAAGTGACGCTAGTAAGTCAAGATGGACACCATGAGAAGATCGTGTTCGATGTGATCAAGGCCCCTCAGTTTCAGATTATTCTAGGAATACCTTGGTTAGAGAAACACAATCCTCTGATCGATTGGCGAGCAAGAACGGTCCAGTTTCCAGAATGTGTCTCTACTTGTCACCCTCCACCTGGTGTTGCACTGGCAGCAATTTCTTCAGAGACTCCCCAGTTACCTCCCGAATACCTAGAATACCAAGATGTTTTCCGGAAGGATCAAGCTAACTCTCTACCTCCTCATAGGTCTTATGACTGCCAGATAGACCTGATACCTGGATCTACTCCTCCTTGTAGTAGAATTTATGCCCTCACCGAGCCTGAGAACCTTCACCTTCGACAATACCTGGATCAATACCTGGCAAATGGGTTTATTCGTCCTTCCAAGTCCCCTGCTTCTTCAGCTTTGTTCTTCGTTCCAAAAAAGGAAGGAGACCTTAGAACTTGTATAGATTATCGCTCACTGAACCAGATCACCGTTAAGAATAGATATCCGTTACCTTTGATCCCTGAACTCCTGGACCAAGTCAGAAAAGCATGCATATATACAAAGCTGGATCTTAGAGGAGCTTACCACTTGGTACGAGTAAAAGAGGGCGATGAATGGAAGACGGCCTTCCGCACCAAATATGGGCTATTTGAATATCAGGTCATGCCCTTCGGACTTTGCAATGCCCCGGCCGCCTTTCAATATTTTATGAACGATGTCCTCAGAGAGCTCATAGATGTGTGTGTTGTTGTTTACATTGACGACATCCTCGTTTATTCTTCATCGGAATCTGAACATCGGAAACACGTGAAAATGGTCCTCGAAAGATTGCGTCAACACAAACTTTTCGCTAAGTTGGAAAAATGTGTTTTCAACGTGACTGAAGTTGAATTCTTGGGATTCATATTATCACCTGGCTGAGTGCGTATGGATTCAAAGAAGGTCGATGCAGTTCTCAAATGGCCATCACCATCCTCCGTAAAAGGTGTGCAAAGCATGTTAGGCTTCGCTAACTTTTACCGCAGGTTTATCCCCGAATTCTCTCGAATAGTCCAGCCCATCACTGCCTTGTTAAAGAAAAACAAACGTTTTGAATGGTCTACCGAGGCGGAACAAGCTTTCCAGGATTTGAAGACTAAATTTATCTCTGCACCAATCTTAAAACACCCTCGCCCCGAACTCCCCTACATCGTGGAAACTGATGCTTCAAGCCTTGCCATGGGGGCAGTTCTATCACAAAAGGACCCGGTAACCAATCAGTTGCATCCCGTGGCATTTTGGTCCCGCAAATTCTCGCCTCCTGAAATCAATTACATGATTACTGACAAGGAACTTCTGGCTATCAAGTCTGCCTTTAAGGCTTGGCGGCATTATCTGCTGGGGGCCTGACACACCGTTACTGTGATTACGGATCACCGAAACCTGCAATATTTGAAAACCGCAAAAGCCCAATCCTCTAGACAACTCCGTTGGGCATTATTCTTTGTCGAGTTTGACTTCATAATTACCTATCGACCTGGTACAAAAAACGGTAAAGCTGATGCCCTTTCTCGGATGGGAGTGGAAGAACACTTGATCAACCCTAAACCTGTACCAATCATTCCCGAACAAAGAATTCTGGGTGTAATCGCCACACAATCCATAGAGGAAGTTAAGGATAAAGCCAGGCAACTTGTAACTCCAGCAGACATACAGAATTGGCATCTGCAGGGAAAGGACTTTGCAGTAAAGGACAACTTATTGTATTTCCAAGAACGATTATACCTGCCCAGCACAGATTTACAGAAAAAAGTAATCTCTTGTTATCACGATTCTTTAATGGAAGGACATCCCGGTATGGCCAAGACCTCAGAAAAGATCAAGCGCTACTTCTGGTGGCCGTCTTGGAAAAAAGATATCAGAGACTTTATAATGTCCTGTGGAGTATGCGCCCAAAACAAGAGTCAAAAGGAAAGACCAGCAGGCCTCTTACGCCCTATTGACATCCCACCTCGCCCTTGGCATACGCTTTCTATGGACTTCATCACCGATCTACCTCCATGCTCCGGATACAATACGATTCTAGTAATCGTGGACTTATTCTCCAAGATGGCGCATTTCATTCCGCTCAAAGGCTTGCCAACAGCAGCAATTCTGGCCCGAGAATTTCTCGAAAACATCGTCCGACTGCACGGTTTTCCTTCAGTTCTAATTTCGGATCGAGGTAGTCAATTTATTTCTCATTTTTGGCGAAGTTGCTGTCGGTCGGCTCAAATTGATGTGAGACTATCGACCAGTCACCACCCTCAGACCGACGGACAAACCGAGAGGACCAATCAAACTCTGGAACAGTATTTACGCTGCATGCTGCAACAAACTGAAAAAACTTGGAAAGACATCCTTTGGATAGCCGAATATGCATACAATAACTCTGTCCATTCGGGAACTGGGAAAACCCCGTTTTTTCTTTTGTACGGCAGTCACCCTCGAACCTCGGAGTTGGATCCCCTCCAAGATCTTGAAACACCAGCAGTAGACTACCTGCATTCTACAATCACCCAAGCCTTTAAGGAAGCTGGTTCTCACCTTCAAAGGGCTAAAGAACAATACAAGAAAGGAGCAGATCAACATCGGAAGGGAGCCCCTCAATATCAAGTAGGGGATCAAGTCTGGTTATCCACCAAATATCTACCTCTAAAAGGGCCACGCACATTCAACCCAAGATACCTTGGTCCCTATTCCATCACTACCATAGTAAACCCAGTAGCGGTCAAGTTGGACTTGCCCCCGCACATGAAGATACATCCGGTCTTCCACGTCTCTCTATTAAAACCCGTGCAACCTCAAACCCGACTAACTAAATTTCCAAAACCTATCCTAGTTGATGGAGAACTCGAGTTTGAAGTCAAAAGCATTCTGGACTCCAAGATCTCCAAATCTAAACTATTTTACCTAATTGACTGGAAAGGCTACGGCCCCCAAGAGAGATCCTGGGAACCTGCTGAATATGTCCACGCTCCTCGCCTAATCAAAAGATTTCACCGAACATTTCCTGACAAGCCAAAACCCCGGAGAAGCCCGGTTTGGGAGGGGCCTTGAGGGGGGGTACTGTCATGATCTCTGCTTCCAAAAGGTCAGGGTTTTCCCAACTCCCTTGGAAGCAGATCCATAACCCAGGTTCTGAGTGCCAACTAGTCCCAATTGGGACCTTTTGGACCCAGTCCTGGCGCCAGTGGCACCAGGCTCATAAATATGCCCAGTCCCAGCGCTGGAAGCGCCGGGCTCATAATGCTTGGGTGGACTTACCTGCAGCAGACCATGCTGCTTACTTGCCTGCCAGTTGAGCCTCTGATCCTCTTCTGTTTGGAACTACTTTTCCTGTTGGGTGGGGCAGGAGCCACTCCCTAGGTTCAGAACACTGGAACTCTTCTGGAAAGCAGGAACTCTTTTCTTACCTAGGCGTGGCTGTGGAAGGAGACACCTAAGCACTACAGGAGGCTATTTAAACCACACCCGATGGATGAATCTTGCTTTGCGTTATTCTGCATCCTCTGCAGCAGAACGCTCATCGTGTCTTCTGCATCTGATCCTGGGCCTAAGGAAAAAGGCTTACCATCCTGAATCCAGTCTTCAGCAACACCTATAAAGACAAGAAAGAACAGGTTAGCATTACAGTCTTCAGTGACAGCTCTTCACCTACCTGGTCCATCGGCTGTCACCAACGCCTCGCGCTGCATTCCGGCATCTGAAAGACAAAGGCTTACCTACTCTTCGTGCGCTCCGGAGGTCTTCACACTGCATTCCGGCATCTGAAAGACAAAAGCTTACCAACTCTTCGCACGCTCCGGAGGCCTTCGGCGCTGCATCCCGCATCTGAAAGACAAAACAAGGTGCGTTTAAAGACATTGGGGAACTTTAATACTCACGTGCCATTACTCCTTTCCACATCTAACCCAGTGGGTATTCCGGCACCCTGCAGCCGCTCCGAACTTGTACCTGCAAAATAAAAAGACAGTTAGAGCGCATCGTGAAGCAGGCAACAAGCGCTTACTTACGTGCTTCCAGGCGCTTCTATTCATCACACGGGCTCCATCTTCAACTCACTTCAGCCCATCATCCGCCATCGCCGGAACCCTGCAAAACAAGAGACATCATTACTAAAGACTTTAAAGACATTAGAATTACTCGAAACTTACCGTTCGTGCAGTAAACGACGGACAGCAGTCCTCTGAAGTCAAGAGGCCTGCTCCCCTTATCCAGTGAAGAAACTGGTTACAGCACCCTGCCCCGAGGCAGATGGAGAGCATGGCGTTCACTTACCTAAGACATCTTACCCTTCGAGTCAGACATACAGTGCACAGAGGTCCAGCCCAAAGAGCCAGCCGTGTGTTACACATCACCTTTGAAGATACGGTATACGCCCAGTCAAGACCGGCGCCTCTACGGGAATCAGGTGAGCGTTACACATACTGGATGATTGTGCTAGGCACCTGAATATTTCCCAAGTCGGCATGCAGTACTCTATTGAAAATACTTGGCCTTTCACAGTACCCTTGAGGCAATCTCGTGTGCTCAAAGCGCCATTGACCATGCGTAAATGCAATGAGGTACCATGAACCAGGGTGAAGTGGGATTGAGAAGAACACATTCTTCAGATCCACCACTGTGAAATATGTTGCTGTCTTGGGAATGCTACATAGGATTGTTGCAGGATTTGGGACTACCAGAAACTCCTTCTGCACCATGTCATTAAGAAGACGTAGATCCTGGATCATCCTCCAACTACCCCCTGTTGCTTTCTTGACTGGGTACATGGCCATATTACACAGGGACATGGATGGCACAATGATCCCCTGCTCTAATAGAGCCTAAATAGTGTCTTTTATCCATTCCTCTGCTTTCCTTGACAACAGGTACTGCCGCACCCTCGGGAGTACTGCTCCTGACTTCAATGTAATCTGTACTGGGGTCACATCTCTCAGTAACCCAACATCATGCAGATTAATAGTCCATAATTATGCTGGCACATATTGCATGTCCTCCTCAAAAAATACATTTGGGGTCACCACTGCCATCATGCGGCACTGTACCTTCCTATACTGCACCATGATTTCACAGGGGATGCGGATTTCCAAAATGATCTCCCCATTTTGCTCACTGTCCGCAAATAACTCCTCATCAGTCATTTCCTTTAATTGTACTGTTGGATCTACACATAGTACTGTGCGCCACTCGCACCCATCCTGGTCTGATCCAATCAGGACTACTGTTTTGTCTGACACTACTAGTCCTTGCAAATCTAATGACAATATTGTCCTTGCCACCATCTCGGGTGGCACCATGGGTCGGAACATAAAATCTGTGGGCACTCGACAACACTTTGTCGAAATCTGAGGCACTGCTTTTACTAATACCTTGATACCATAGAAAAATATGTCCAGGACCACAGGAACCCCACGGACTACTGACTCTATTTCCATGCATTGATTATTACCGTTGCACAAGCTACACACATCCCTCGAGTGGAACACACTAAACCTTGATCTGTGAATGAAATAGTTATATTTAGTTTACTGAGCAAATCCCTACCCAACAAGTTAACAAGGGAACTCTCTGAATATAACAAGGGTGCTCGTACTACCTTCCCTCCCACTTTTATATCCAGCTTCTCAGTGTATGGAACCATAGAAATAGCCCTGGAGAATCCCGGCGTATCAAGAATTTTACCTGATAATGGAAAGTTCTCCTCCATAATGCATAATTTAGTTGCACCTGAATCTACCATAAATTTAAATTGCTTGTCTCCTATTTCTGCCTCCACCAAGGGCTCCTCTTTAGGGTGTGCAGTTGTCAGTGGGATTGGACACGCGAGTGCTCTCTGTGGGCTGTCCTAATCAGAATATATATTTGTCCCGGGGAATGAAAAAGGTCCGTCCCCGCCATTGTAACTCCTTGGAATGGGGCGCCTGTGCCCCCTGTCATCCTGTTCAACTGTGTTCCCTCACCCTGCTGTGGTTGTTGCCCACGTTTCCCCTGCCTGTCAGACGCATAACTGGCCTGCCTGCCAGTTGAGCCTCTGATCCTCTTCTGTTTGGAACTACTTTTCCTGTTGGGTGGGGCATAAGCCACTCCCTAGGTTCAGAACACTGGAACTCTTCTGGAAAGCAGGAACTCTTTTCTTACCTAGGCGTGGCTGTGGAAGGAGACACCTAAGCACTACAGGAGGCTATTTAAACCACACCCGATGGATGAATCTTGCTTTGCGTTATTCTGCATCCTCTGCAGCAGAACGCTCATCGTGTCTTCTGCATCTGATCCTGGGCCTAAGGAAAAAGGCTTACCATCCTGAATCCAGTCTTCAGCAACACCTATAAAGACAAGAAAGAACAGGTTAGCATTACGGTCTTCAGTGACAGCTCTTCACCTACCTGGTCCATCGGCTGTCACCAACGCCTCGCGCTGCATTCCGGCATCTGAAAGACAAAGGCTTACCTACTCTTCGTGCGCTCCGGAGGTCTTCACACTGCATTCCGGCATCTGAAAGACAAAAGCTTACCAACTCTTCGCACGCTCCGGAGGCCTTCGGCGCTGCATCCCGCATCTGAAAGACAAAACAAGGTGCGTTTAAAGACATTGGGGAACTTTAATACTCACGTGCCATTACTCCTTTCCACATCTAACCCAGTGGGTATTCCGGCACCCTGCAGCCGCTCCGAACTTGTACCTGCAAAATAAAAAGACAGTTAGAGCGCATCGTGAAGCAGGCAACAAGCGCTTACTTACGTGCTTCCAGGCGCTTCTATTCATCACACGGGCTCCATCTTCAACTCACTTCAGCCCATCATCCGCCATCGCCGGAACCCTGCAAAACAAGAGACATCATTACTAAAGACTTTAAAGACATTAGAATTACTCGAAACTTACCGTTCGTGCAGTAAACGACGGACAGCAGTCCTCTGAAGTCAAGAGGCCTGCTCCCCTTATCCAGTGAAGAAACTGGTTACAGCACCCTGCCCCGAGGCAGATGGAGAGCACGGCGTTCACTTACCTAAGACATCTTACCCTTCGAGTCAGACATACAGTGCACAGAGGTCCAGCCCAAAGAGCCAGCCGTGTGTTACACATCACCTTTGAAGATACGGTATACGCCCAGTCAAGACCGGCGCCTCTACGGGAATCAGGTGAGCGTTACACATACTGGATGATTGTGCTAGGCACCTGAATATTTCCCAAGTCGGCATGCAGTACTCTATTGAAAATACTTGGCCTTTCACAGTACCCTTGAGGCAATCTCGTGTGCTCAAAGCGCCATTGACCATGCGTAAATGCAATGAGGTACCATGAACCAGGGTGAAGTGGGATTGAGAAGAACACATTCTTCAGATCCACCACTGTGAAATATGTTGCTGTCTTGGGAATGCTACATAGGATTGTTGCAGGATTTGGGACTACCAAAAACTCCTTCTGCACCACGTCATTAAGAAGACGTAGATCCTGGATCATCCTCCAACTACCCCCTGTTGCTTTCTTGACTGGGTACATGGCCATATTACACAGGGACATGGATGGCACAATGATCCCCTGCTCTAATAGAGCCTAAATAGTGTCTTTTATCCATTCCTCTGCTTTCCTTGACAACAGGTACTGCCGCACCCTCGGGAGTACTGCTCCTGACTTCAATGTAATCTGTACTGGGGTCACATCTCTCAGTAACCCAACATCATGCAGATTAATAGTCCATAATTATGCTGGCACATATTGCATGTCCTCCTCAAAAAATACATTTGGGGTCACCACTGCCATCATGCGGCACTGTACCTTCCTATACTGCACCATGATTTCACAGGGGATGCGGATTTCCAAAATGATCTCCCCATTTTGCTCACTGTCCTCAAATAACTCCTCATCAGTCATTTCCTTTAATTGTACTGTTGGATCTACACATAGTACTGTGCGCCACTCGCACCCATCCTGGTCTGTTCCAATCAGGACTACTGTTTTGTCTGACACTACTAGTCCTTGCAAATCTAATGACAATATTGTCCTTGCCACCATCTCGGGTGGCACCATGGGTCGGAACATAAAATCTGTGGGCACTCGACAACACTTTGTCGAAATCTGAGGCACTGCTTTTACTAATACCTTGATACCATAGAAAAATATGTCCAGGACCACAGGAACCCCACGGACTACTGACTCTATTTCCATGCATTGATTATTACCGTTGCACAAGCTACACACATCCCTCGAGTGGAACACACTAACCCTTGATCTGTGAATGAAATAGTTATATTTAGTTTACTGAGCAAATCCCTACCCAACAAGTTAACAAGGGAACTCTCTGAATATAACAAGGGTGCTCGTACTACCTTCCCTCCCACTTTTATATCCAGCTTCTCAGTGTATGGAACCATAGAAATAGCCCTGGAGAATCCCGGCGTATCAAGAATTTTACCTGATAATGGAAAGTTCTCCTCCATAATGCATAATTTAGTTGCACCTGAATCTACCATAAATTTAAATTGCTTGTCTCCTATTTCTGCCTCCACCAAGGGCTCCTCTTTAGGGTGTGCAGTTGTCAGTGGGATTGGACACGCAAGTGCTCTCTGTGGGCTGTCCTAATCAGAATATATATTTGTCCCGGGGAATGAAAAAGGTCCGTCCCCGCCATTGTAACTCCTTGGAATGGGGCGCCTGTGCCCCCTGTCATCCTGTTCAACTGTGTTCCCTCACCCTGCTGTGGTTGTTGCCCACGTTTCCCCTGCCTGTCAGACGCATAAGGGAACTGATTTTGACCCCCTCGCCCAAGTTGCTGTTGTCCCATTCCTTGAGGCCCTTGGAATCCCTGCCCTGGAGGTGATAGCCCATAATTAAATCCCATCCCAGGCATGTTCCTGCATTCCCTTGTGAAATGCCCCCATCTCCAGCAATACCAGCACTGTGATGTTCCCAATCCTCCTTCACAGGGCCCTATCCCCCAAAGCCTCCTGCTCTTGCTCCTTGAAATCCTCATCTTCCCCTTGGTGCTCCTTCATACTGCCACTGTGGGTTGGGGTACTATCCCCCCACCCCATTGTCCCTGTCCTTCTTCGACCTATAGTGCTGCAATTGTGGCATTAACAATTTGTTGAGTGCTTCCTGTCCTTTCCCTCTGAACAGGTGCCATCACTGGTGCTTGGACAACAACCTTATATATTTTTCTTTTCCACTGCTTTGTTCCCTTTTGCCCCCCCTTCTCGCACACAGGTGTTGCCGGTTCTGCTCTATTCTTCTACCCTGCTCCCCTCCCTCACCCTCCAGCCTACTTCTGAGGGGTCTGTCCTGATACATTCCGGTTTCACCATCACCGTCTTGTGGCCAATTCTGAATTTGACTTTTATGGACTTCATTGATTCATGGTGCGTCACCCTTTCCCAACTCTCATGCTGGACTTCCTTTGCATCTTGTACTCATGGTGGCCCTGAATCATGCTGTTTCCATCTTCATCTTGTATCCTGGCTTGCAACGTTATGTGTTACTACTGACTTCTGCAATTGTATTCACTCTCCCCTTTTGCTTCTCCACTCTTTTTGACTGCTTACTCTCTGGTCTCTCCTCTTCTCTCTTTCTCCCTTTTCCTATCTACTCCCCTACTCTCCTTACTTTCTTCTATGCACTTACTCTATCAGAATTGTCACTGGACCTAGTATGATATTGTCTGTCTCCCCCAAACCCCTCCAGCACTATCTGAAATGTCATCAGGCCTACTACGATAGTCACTTGTTTTGTTCCTCCCCTCCCTTTCTACACTCCTCTCCCGCACCTTTTGTTTTTTCCGGCTCTACCAGAAATGTTGTGAGGCCTAGTACGGTAGTCGCCTGTCTGTTTCCATTTCCTTCCCACTCTCCTGCTCCCTTCCTTATCTATGTCTTAGCTCTTGCACTATCTGAAATGTCGTCAGGCTGAGTACGATCGTTAATTTCACCTCCTTACTGTTCATGGCCTGTACGAATGTCATTGTATTTTCCCTTGTTCCCTCCCTTGCTTTGAAACGCTTTGAAACACATTGTGTATAGGTGCTATATAAATAAACATATCATATCATAACATCATATCACTAGTTTTGCCTCGTCCATTTGCCGCTTCTGAGCTGTCTCCGCTCCTTGATTCTCTTACATCTCTGCCCACACTTTGGCTTCAATTACCACAATTTTATCTGGAGCCTTCTGGACCTCTTTTGGAAATCCCCCTTTATGTTAAAATAGAAAAATGGGACCAAATGTTCCCATTGCCCACCTGTCTAAAATCTCCACATTTCCTGTAACTTAAGAATAAACCTAACTGGGTCCTCATCATCACCCATTGTGCACTGCATTAAAGGATGTAAGTCAGAGATATCTTGGTAAATCCTTTGTAGGGCATCCCATACCCTTGCCCTTACCTCATTAAAGGCTTATCCATCATGTTCATTATAAGCAAGACTTACCCCAGGGTACCCAGCCCTTGCCCTAATGTCCCCAGCCTGGTGCCCAACTACGGCAACCAGTAAACTCTTACAGCCTGATTCATGGATTTATTTGTGTGAAAAACGCAGATTTGCGCGCCTTTCTGCCCGAAAAGCCCCATACTTCAAACAGGGATTTTTGGGCAGAAAGGCGCACAAATCTGCTGTTCCAATGATTTAGTGCTATTCAGCAGCAGTAACAGCCTATGGGTCTGAGACGCTGGGGATGGCAGGCAACATCAGGATGAGGAAGCTGGAAGGCTTGGCGGCCTCACAATTGCATTTGACGCATTGGAGGAGTTTATTGTAAAGTTGGCTTTGTCAATAATAGGTACTCCCCAGGTTTTAATACTTTTAGCAGAATGTGCCTGTTATTCTTCCAAAAAGCCTGTTAGTCAAAATGTTCTCTCTTCTGGTAAAAGTGATTTGGGCTGGGAAATAGCCAAGAGATCGGTGGCAGATGTTGACGTTTCCATATGACAAGGGAAGTCTCTTGATCCCAGATCAAGAGCTATAATACTTTGTTGCACCAGCCTATTATGTGTTCTGTTGGTTTGCACTGTGCCCAGACTGACGGCATATATGCCAAGAGCGGGGCGATAGCTGCTCCAGCCTCCTTAAAGTGGGTCATTTTTGAATATCTCAGACCTCAATGTGAAGAGGTGAATATTGTTCAGAGTACATGCCATCTATAGTGGATATTAGCTAAGGAAGCAGGAAGGGAATCTCATTCCTTAGCTTCATCCCAATTGATAGAATGACTGGTTTACCCAGCACATTTTAGAAGGCCTTTCTACGATCTATGCACAATGTTGGCATGAAGTGCTTTGGAGATTTATTTCATGGGGGACGTTTGTTACATTGGAGGCCTTTAAGTCACTGACAGTCGCATCCTTTTTAGATATTTCCCTATATTTGCATCTCAAGTTGGTGTTGGGCTTTGTTTTTTTGTTCTTACCTTTCCTGTGCAATCTGATCCTTTCCCTCTCTAGATTTAAATATCACTGTACAAGGTGAGGGCAGGCTCATGTCAATGCTATATGTGTAATCCCCAGCAAAGATGAATGAATATACCTCTTTCTCTAGGGTGCCTTCAGAGGGATACTTGGGTGACCACATAGTGGAATGGTCAATGGCTATATGTATATGTCAGCAGACAAAGGGAGTCTCATATAATTATAAATTTAAACTGCTACTCTGCAAGTTTGTTAACCAGGTCATCAAGTCTACTACACCCAGACCTGGCCAGGAGCAGTTGCATAGTAGGATGTTTCTACAGATGTCAGGTATGCTGGGGAATTGCGCAAGAATTTTAGAAGCATGTCAGGACTGGTACTGTTCCTGGACAGACGTTGGGTGGCAGTGGGCCCGCCTCAAAGGGTGCAATCATGGCTCAAAGAATTTGCCTAGTGTCAAGATGCAGAGGATACATTTGGGAGACTGATGGTAGTGTCATATAGGCTAAGGAGATGCAGATGCACTACAGTAACTTCCTGACTATTGGTTACGGCACCACCATGTAGGATGGGTATACTGGCTTTATGCAGCAAAGGACTGTTTGGACAGCTGCCTCGTCCTGCTCTATTGACTGGAGTTTGGACCTACACCTCAGGTGGTCCCGGGGCTTGCTCCCCATCTGTCTGACAGTGGATATGAGGCAAGTAACCTACTGCCCAGACACATTTGATTTGTTGTTCTCATGGCACAGCTGGCCATAAACTATTATTGTAGGGATTGTTCTCTTCAACCCTGTTTAGTTTTTCTTTGTTTAGGATGTTGTTTACCTATTACCTATTCTAATTCTATTTCTATTGTAAAATGCATAATAAATGTCATTTAAAAAAAGCAAAACAAAGAGGCAGTAGGGATTTCAAATTCCCCCTACTTAAAACGTGTTAACTAGTGCAGCTATGCATATACACATGAAAAAAGAAGGAGAGTTCCCTACAACTTTCCCCATTGGTTCTAGGGGTGAGACAAAGCCATGAAACATTTGCCTGACATTAAAATTGTGGGAAGACAACAAACAGCTGTAGAAAACTTTCCCTACCTTCCCCAACAACATGTGTTGCTGTGGATCAATCTAATGTAGCATTTTGCATTTTTAAGGTGGGGGGCCCTTAGTGGATTCATCTTTGTACTTCAAGACAAGAGTGATTCCTCAGAACCCCTGCTGGGATAGTCTATTCCAAATTCCTCTGCCATAGAGGTGAGGATTGATAACTCCATAGAAGAGGACAGCTCTTCTCCCTAACCATGCCAAGGGCTCAATTTGGGTGAAACTGCCTTTTGGACTTGGCCTACTTCAATCGAGGCACTGGTACCCAGGACTCCACGAATGAGGTGACAGAGCCCATGCAAGCACCCTCGACAAACATTCCTGGCTGGGCATTGCAGATGAAAGTACTCAGCTTCCCTCTGATGAATTTGTCTATATCTCCCAGCAACCATAGAAACAAGGAAGTGAAGGAAGGAAGGAAGTGCCTGACATCACAAAACCACTTCCATGCTGCTTTGAGCAACTTCCACACCATCCAAGCTGTCACAAAGGAACTGCTGGAGTCAACTCCTAACTCGACCCTGGACTGCCTTCACATCTCCAAGTCCCACTAAACGCAAATGCTGAATCTCCGCCATCTCTGCATCAAAGACCTGCTAAGTCTTCTACCATTCCAACTCGACAATGCCACCTGGACACTAGACCTCCAATCTGATGCTGCCAACAAACAATAAAGGTGTTCCTGCTGAGAAACTACTACCTCAAATTACTGTTACTGCTGCGGAATAGCACAAAATCATTGGAACCTGTCAGCACTGTTGCCCGACTTGATCTCAAAGTGAACAGCCAGTCTCAAAATTGCTGAGTCCTAAAGACAAGAGCATAATGTATTTTAAGACATCCTGTCCCCTTGGTCTGCCTTAAAGCTCACTGGTGACTTTTAAGTCCCCCTCTTTACCTTTGAAAGGCATAGCCCTACCTAATCTTTGTCATGTTTGCTTTGGTAATCTTTGCCTGAGCACCCAGTCTACAGAGTGCCCTTTATTTTACATTCTGATTTCTCTGTGTTTTCAGTGCCAGCTCGCACCCTTCCTGAAAAGTAATGTATGTCCTCAACCCAAGTTACCAGAATAGGCGTAGACGATATACTTGCTGGGACTGTACTTGTTTTACCTTTGTGATTGGGATCACTGCTGGTTTAGTAGATGTGTGAGACTGTGTAGGTTCTTAGCCACCAATCACCCCTGCACTCTTGAAGAGCAGTTGCTATTTCCTCACAAGTGGCCGTATAGGGAACCACCACTGGTCAGGCTAACAGCGCCAAAGAAGGGAAGAAACATATCCAGAGGAAGAATCAGAAGGAGAGCTGGAGGAGAGAGAGAGAGAGAGAGAGAGAGAGAGAGAGAGAGAGAGAGAGAGAGAGAGAGAGAGAGAGAGAGAGAGAGAGAGAGAGAGAGAGAGAGAGAGAGAGAGAGAGAGAGAGAGAGAGAGAGAGAGAGAGAGAGAGAGAGAGAGAGAGAGAGAGAGAGAGAGAGAGAGAGAGAGAGAGAGAGAGAGAGAGAGAGAGAGAGAGAGAGAGAGAGAGAGAGAGAGAGAGAGAGAGAGAGAGAGAGAGAGAGAGAGAGAGAGAGAGAGAGAGAGAGAGAGAGAGAGATATGCATGCAGTTGGATTAGCCAGCACGCCAAGGTGTGCAATGAAGAGGAGATGGTGGCACGGCCTATAATTGTGGAAATTCACACTGACCCTGGCTGAGAGTGTGGCATGGCCTAACTCCTGAAGACCCCATTAGACAAAAAGATAGAGAGAGGGGCATACTGAAAATCATAATATGGACACTGCTTAACAAATTAGCTTAGTTTTACACCTCCAATACCCATCAGTACCCTGGCACACCAAACCATGAGAAACCTAGCCCGTCCCAGCAGTGACTGAGAATTAAGGGATCTGAAATTAGAAGTTGTCTGTTAAGCCTGGAGACCTTTATTGAGACCAGAGACATTATTGTTGGAATTTAAAGAGAATACATTCTCTTCTTGTGTTGCATTTTTATCAGATGGCCCAAGCTCTGTACCCATTATTAATAAAATTGCCTCTGTTAAAAAATCTAAATCTTCTATACCCATCTCTCATTGTTTCCAAGGAAGGGAAACCTACCAATCTCATGAAATTTGTGTGTGTGTTTTTGTGTGTAGTGGCGGGTGTGGGGGGGGGGGGAGTGAGAGAGATTGATTGATTTGGGTTTAAAGTGGGTCTAAAGCTAGTTTAACCCCTTAAGTCCTAAGGACAAGTATGCTCATTCTGGATGCATGGGAATGTCCATTGGAAGCAGATTCATTAGTAGTTAAATGGTTAAGGCAAAGTCACAAGGAAAGAAATGTGGAGAGTCATGCTGGACAGAGAGAGAGGCTAGCAGTTATTTGTCCTTTGAGTCGATAAAAAAAGGCCAACACCTCTCAGGAGGTGACTGGTGTTGCCCCATTGAGTACAGGGGAAAGCTGTCCTATAATGTGAGGAGCCAGAAATGAAAGTTTGATACAAAGTTGCCATATTTTGGTTAAAGACGTTGATTAACATAAACGGGTTGGGAAAATGTCTCTATGACCCTGTTGTAAGAGGAATGCCCCTACCTAAAACCAAAAACTAATGATCAGTCTGTGGCAGGATGCAGGATGTCAAAATCAAAGCTCTCCTTGTTTCCAAAAATTCTACCCTAACCCTCAGTACAAACAAAATGATATGGTGCAAAGGGAAATGTCTTTAACCTGGTGGATGCTAAAGGATTTCATGAAGGAAAAATAGAACAACTCCAACATAAGAGTTCCCCAAAGGCCAAAACCTTTGACTCCAAAATAGGGTGGGGGAGGAATGTTCCTTTGCCATAGATTCTTTCTTAATGTTCTGAATCCTTAATACAGAGTTCTCCAAAGTCAAGAAAAAGGTCTTTGCTCCAATGGGATTCCCTTCCTCTGGATTCTTCAACACTATGCAAATAATTCTTCGTCTAACAGTTCTTTGTGCCTTTCTTGGCACACAACATTCCTGTTAGTTACAAAGCCCAGTAGCCCTGTGTGTCCTTCTTTCAAAAGTTCCTTCTTTTGTTCAACAAATGCAGTCCTTTCTTGGGACTTCCTGTAGATTTGCAGCTGCCTGGTTTATTCCCCTCTCAGGACTTATTATATTCATACGTAAAGGTTCTTCTTTTAATTCCACAATTGCATTTATTTTTGCTTTTATTGGCACAGTAGTATGCAGCCCTTCCCTTCTCCAGCAAAAGGATTCCTGCAGCCATCCTCCAGGCAGGACCTCGCTCACACTTTCTGAGTCTTGCCTCCTTTTATATTGGCTATGGCCAATAGGATTTGGGGAAAGACTAGACTGCTGACAGCTGGGAAGTGATCATCATTTCTCCTCGCCTCTTCCCTTCCAATGTTGTGGAGATTGTGGGAATAGTACTTCTTTCCTGAGAATTCCGTATAAATGTTTGCAAAAGGCAAGAGTTTGTGGAATTGGGAAAAGTGCCTTTCATAATTTTACAAGGCCGGTTAGTTGAGTGTTGGTCTTTGGGATGTGACCAAAGCTTTCCACTACTCTCCATGGTTGGGTGGAAGAGGGAAGGTACCACAAGGCCATTAGATTGTTGAAAATGAGGGATTCATCCAGAAAGGGAAAAGGAGGATACCATGTCTCACGCGATGAATTCAGGATATCTCCCTGGAGGTTGTCTGGCTCTATGTGATCCTCCCTCACACAGCCACCCCCAGGGTCAGGATCAGGTACCGGCTGCCGTCCCCATGTCACATGAGAGGAGATCAATGCTGGGAAAACAGTGATAGCTCTATCGGATTCATCACAGTTGATACTAACCATGAACCTGTACCTTTATTTCTTTTGCTAGATGAGGGAACCTAGACTCAGGACCATTGGGCTCTGCTTAGCAAAGGAAAACACATTTGATGCCAAACTGTGTTATGGATTGTTTTTCACATCCCTCCCTGTTGTATTTAGCCATTTCTCTTTTAGGTTGTAGCTTTTCCCCCTTGTAGTACTTATAGGCCTAAACCCAATCTCAGCCCATGCTAAATACAGATGTTAAACATCATGTCTGTTTGCACATGATTCTTTGAATTGTGAAAGGGCCATAGATCCGTCCCGGTCAGGTGTGGGTAATTACCCCTCTCAGCCTGTGGTGAGAGGTCTAGTCTACATGGGTTAATGCCAAAACCAGTCCTTCCCCAGAGGCCTGGTGTGAGAGAGCCCCAGTTCCTCCACCTTCCCATTGTTCATGGTTGTATGACCGCCGTACCACTGTCCTTCACCCCATAGATTTTGGCCAGTGTCTTTGTCTTGTAGGATCTGTTACATCAACAGCAGAAATTATCCAGTCAGTGAATGCCCAGAAAGAACCAAGATGAACAGACAAAAGGCAAAATGAACCGTGCAGCAGCATGGACAAAGAATGCTGCTATGCACCCCACTCCTGGGGAATCAACACACTAATCCATAGCACTGAGCAGCACTGAGCACTCATACAAACTCTACCCGCCATGAGAGAACCTGCGCTGGCAGAACGCCAGCACGATACAGGATGCAGAATATTCGCTGATACCTGTACTAACACAGACTATATGCTTACCTGCAGGAGGACCGCAGAGCGGCACCCTCACCAATCTAGCATGATTGAGCTGACAAAAGAGGCTGACATAAACTGGGACATTAATTTTTTAGGTCCAGCATTAATCAAGATTTCCAGTCACCTGGAAGGAAAGTGGGCTGTGTTTAAGACCCCTATTGAAGCTTTGCTTATTTGTAAAACCTTTGCAGGGAAGAGGACAAACACGGGTTGGCCCGGGGAACCAGCAGAGCGAGAGAGCCAATGACAGGGAAAGGGGGAGGACAAAATGGAGACATGAAGCAGGACAGCAGGAGGAAGAATGGAGCAGAGGAGCATGAAGGAGATTTATTGGAGGAGCGTGCAAGTTGAGATATTGGTTCGTGAAAGAGGGTGGAACTGGAGTTTGAGTGCATGCAAGGTGCGTGGTTGATATTAGTATTGGGAGAGTAAAGAGTGAAAGGATAGTGTCTGGGGAAGTGAAAGGTGTGTGAATGAGTGAGAAGGTGTGGGTGAAGTGAGTAGCGGCGTGGTAAATGGGAATAGCAGTTATGTGCTGAAGGCAGTACTATTATGGAAAGGGGAGTAGTAGTGGTGCAGAGAGGGGAGAAGTAAGAGGAGTAGAAATAGTAGCGAAGGGACGGAAAGAGTCAGAAGGAGTAACATTGGAGTGTGGAGGTGAACAGCAGAGAGAGAAACATTGGAGGGACAGAAGTGGAATCTATTAGGGAGAGAGAGGAGTTGGTGGATGGAGAATATGATGAGACATGGGCAAGTGGCAGCAGGATCTAGGGAAAGGAGTAGTTGGTCATATAAGGGTAAAAGCAAGTGGGGCCTGAGTCTCTTAAAGGAACCAAGACTCAACCTAAGTCATAGGGGGGGTCCAGCTAGATTGTTCCACCATAAGGGAGACTTGGTCATACAAGGCATTTGTCTTTAGGCCATAACATTAAGTCAGACAGGTTTTCAATAGTAGGGGTTACCGATCTGTAGTGCTCATCATCTGGTTGAAGGTCTCCTGGGTTAGGCAGGCAGCGCCCATTCTTACATTAGATAGAGAGGGATAACCTATAGAAAACTCCTTGACTACTAAACAAATATAAACCCTTGAACTGTATTTGAGAGTTGGTGTGTTCTTGAGGTCATCTGCGACAGCATCCACTCAATCTGTGACATTTCCCAACTATGCTCCAAGGGTCCTGACCATGAGAGACTAATATGATCTGGGTATTTTGGCTAGAATTGATAGACTCCTACAAAAGTTGAAAATAACATAGACCGTTGAAGACCTCTCTCTGATTATGCATATCACTAAGGGCTTAAATTTGCAGGGAAGCACCAGGGTTTTTTAAAGGTCCTGAACTGTGAGATGACTATGGAAAAAGCCCACCCATCCAACTATCGCTGAAATCATGTGTCAAACCAAACTTGATATTCAGGGTTCATCTGACCCACCAATTCTCACAAGATTGTCTTGCCCTCTCACTTGCCTTTGCATGCTAGTTTGAAGGACAGGTTTGAGTTTGGCATGTCAATCCAAAATGATGGACCTCTAAGACATTCAGCAAGCCAATCAAGTCTCTCTTGCTGTTTCTCTGTAGGTTTACTTGGCTGTTAAGGCTGATCCATGCAAGGATAGAGAAGGGGAGCTAATGCCTTAGCCATTTCAGTCAATTTTCTTCAGTATTTAAGAATTTTGATTCATAGTTTGTGATATATTCGTTTTTATTGAGCTGGTATTTGAAGTTAAATGCACACAATGCCTTGTAAAAGAACCTTTGTGACACCTTTAGTGAATCTTTTTTTAGAAGAACATTATTTTATCATCACTGGAATACACATTAATACAATCTATTTATGTACCAAGAGTAATGCATCAACAGCAGCCACATCAAATTCCACGAGGGAGATGCCACATTGGGCCTACATTCAGCTGTGGAGACAGTGAGGATCTGCTGAATAATGGGCACCCAAATCATTCAATCACACCTCTTGTTACTTTCAGGTGAAGCATATATGTTTGAAACCCTCCCAAGATATTCTTTGGACGGATTCTTACGGGAATAGCAGAAATATATCCCTCTTGTCCCTCATTCTCATATGTTAACTCGGTCAACCACGCCTGCTGGGTAGGGGCCGTGTGTGGTTTTTAATGTTTAAGTATACACCTCTAAGCGATTAAACCAGCCAGATTAAACAGCCTGTGGTGCACAATCATAGTCTTACCAATATCCCCAAGGAGTTATTTCATGGGAGCCAATGCACAGGGAATATTAGTCATGCCTGCCAATATTGTGGCCACCTCAGCCAAGAATTGTATTATCACTGGGCATGACCAGAACATGTGTAGAAAATCTGTTGGTGCCTGATGACATTTGGGGCATGTATCAGAGGTAACTGAAGACAATTTCGCTATATTGGCAGGGGTATAGTACAGCCTATTAAGTACTTTAAATTGTATCAATCGGTACCGAGCATTTAGAGATACCTCCTTAGTGATAATAAAGTATGGTGATTACACATCGTCCGATGGTATAGCCGAGATTGTATACAGGTTATGTTCCCTGAAGCCTGCTATCCTCTAAGGTACAATATGGACACCAATCTACATCTGATTGTGGTTTGGGTGATAGTGTCAAATATGGTGTGAGTTTCAGGCTCAGCGGGGAAGGAAGGCCATTTCCTTCGAAAAGCAGGTCTCATGTGAGCATATTGTAATAGTAATATTGGGGTTCTTCCTAATTTAGGGGTGAGTTCCAACCTAGTAACAAAGCTTCCATTAGTGAACATATCCGCTCATCAACACTAGCGTTGGTCAACTATCCAAGCTTTAAGCCAGTCACTTCAGCTAGGCCTTGGAATTACCTTCCACCTGATCTAAGACAACTAGAGTACTGAAAAAGATTCCACTGGTAGTTAAAAACCTTGCTCTTTTAATAATACTCCTCTGTTTAGACTGAGCTTCAGCTGAATTCCTGTCCCATCTCTTTGTTGTACTTTTGTGTTTGTGTTCATGGTGCCCCGATGCTTGCAGGCATTCGGGGCCCAAGAAAGAAGGAAAGAAAGAAGGAAAGAAGGAAAGAAAGAAAGAAAGAAAGAAAGAAAGAAAGAAAGAAAGAAAGAAAGAAAGAAAGAAAGAAAGAAAGAAAGAAAGAAAGAAAGAAAGAAAGAAAGAAAGAAAGAAAAAAAACAGAAAATAAACCAATATATCTGTGTAAGGTTGAACCAGTCACATAGACGAGGAAGAACAACGAAGGTCCGGCAGTGAGTAATGATAGTTTAACTGAGATGAGGAGGTCTCATGATGATGCATGGAACACACGTGAGAACTGACACAAACATTCAAATTGTTTTTCAAAAAAGGGAAACCAGCCCGAGAGTAAAAAGGGAAGAAGGACAAAGCAAGAGGGAGAGGGGCAGCAATAGCAGCAGTGGTAAGGAGTCAAGAAGCAGTCGGAGGTGTAGAAGTTGTGGACGATGAACCCAGAGAGAAGACTGGAAAAGAAATAATAAAAAAAAAGAAGTAGACCGAGCAGAGGAACTTCAGGCCGGCCTGCAACCTCTGTGGAAAGCGGGAGATCGGTGCATGAGCGCAGATGGCCTTCATAGTCAGATCAGACAACGACCTCTGAGAAAGGAGAGGCGCGGTGCTGAGTTGGAGGTAGCGGTGATCGAGGGGTGGGGAGGCGAGGCGCGCCTCTCTTCGACTCCACAACCCCAGGCGAGCGCTGCCTGGAAGCCGCTCGTGGCGCGGGAAAGGGACGGAGCTCCCACCGCGGTGGAGTCGACATCGAGGGCTGAGGAGTCAAACGGGGGGGGCTGCCTCCTAGGGTCCCGCCCCCAAACACAAATCTGGAAGAAGGGGGGTCTCCTTCCAAGGGCCGCTCCCACTAACACAAACCAGGATTTTGCAGGACAAACACTACTGGTTGAGGCCATGATTCACCTCCCTCATGTCCTCTGTGAGGCCACGCCCTGTCAGGCGAGCTTGACGGAGGAACTCCTGATTCCCTGGCTGTTGAAAGAAACAAAGGCTTAAAAAGAAAAAGGCAACACGCCGGCACAGAAGTCACGGGAAAAACCAGGAGAAAGCGGGACACCATTAATTCCTTGATTAAACACAAAACAGCGCCCAAAAGAACCACAAAAAGAAAAGCATTAAAACCAGTGATACCCCGAGGGGCGCGCCCAAACAAAAGCATGATTAAAGAGCAAAACGGATGCCAAAATGAAGGAAATAATCTAAAAAACGACTTCCAATCTTGCCATAAACCACACAGACTCTTGATAGAGGAACTCTCAGACGCTGAAATTCTACAGGCTGTCAAAGGCAGTGTCTCACACTGAAGTCAGAATTTGTGAGGAGAGCCTGATAAGGCGATATCAACTCCAGTGAGACAAAAAGAACCTTCAATCTTGGAAACCTTCCAACACAAACTTCAAAAAAGTGGCAAAGAGAACATAAATCTGCCACTAATAGGCTCATTAAACATCAATGAAAATCCACGACCGCAAGAATCTCGTAGACACTCACTTGGGGCCGTGGGGTGCCACGGTAACCATCAACCCATGAGACAGCCCCGGATTCAGGAACTCCAAGAGAAAGCAAGACCCACCACTTCACAAAATCTGTCACCTCCAGACACACCAACGAAGAAAGGTGATATGCTCTCGATAATGTCAGCGATCACAATAGCTTTAACTCCATTCATGAAGCTATATGAAACAATCAGTGAAAATCTAAAAGATCATACCAACATTCAAGCTACAATGAACAACAAATGAACTTGCCTGGAGGCCCACATTTTGGCCCAAGAGCAACTGGAGGCTGCGTTACTTCCAGGGAGGATGGCCTCACATTCCTCTGTTAAATCCACGCAATTTGACTTAACGCACTCGGAAATTAAAATATCTAGCAGCACTCAAACAGAAATAAAGATTGATTTGACCGAGGAGAACAACAACTCAGGGACAAAAAGTACCAGCATTTGGGGCCCGTGTAGCAGTAATATGAAGGACTGTATTACAGCTGAGCCGACAAACATCAAAATAGGAGGAATAAGATCAAAAAAAGAAACACTGTGACAACTTGATCTAAATACCTGAGTGAAAACAACAAAAACAGCTATGAAAGAAAATATAAGTTCGACTCTGTTGGCGGGTAACAAAACCCTATTGACCCCAGTGTTTAAAAAAGCACTTACTACGAAGGCCGTTGTACCTACTGTTAATAAAGGAGACCCTAAACTGATCTTGGGTGAGAAGGAAGGGAATGAACCTCAAATTGTAAGACCCGGGGTCACTCTTAGAACCGCAGGCTCCCCAAGGTCGGTAGAAGACTTCTTGGCAGACAACGAAATGATGAACATAAGCCAACATATGGTGGACGAAAAAAGAGGGGAGACCACTTCATCACCCACTTCTGTGCACTCCTTACAGATAGAGGAGTCTAGAGAAAAAGCAAAAGCCGATGGCTTTTTAACCTTGGAGGAGCGATGTAAGAAGACATCTAAGAAGGAGTGTGGACCCAAGGGTCTTCGAAAGATCCAAATCGCACACAAGAGAAGAGACCACAAAAAATTACCACTAGTGAAACTAGGAGGAAGCCCTGGGAGTCACACCAAAAGGATAATTCACAAGAACGAAAAAGTACTAGCCCCGTTGCAATAAGTGACTATCACACGCACAAAGTAACAGTTGAAAGCAAGAGTCATGGGAAGAAATGGGGAAATGACCTTCCTCTGCGAAAAAAGGAGAACATCAAAAGAAAGGAGACAGACCCCGAGAAAAAGAGATGGGTTCTCAAATTAGAACAGATCCCAGGGAATGAAGATGACGTGATACTAAATCGGGGTTCTGTTCTAAGACTCTTCGCCTTCATCCCGAAGCTAAGATCCATCAAATCGGATGACTTACTGATTGTAGATCCCAGCCAGACACATCAAAAGGCTATATCTCATCTATACCTCTCCTCTAAACGGGTTTGTGATCTGCTAAAAGAAGAGACTAAATTTCTGCTACGAATGGGCTATGACATTACTGAATCATCAGGGTCGATAGCCCCGAGTCTAAAGACCGGGCGCGAGGAGGAGTTTAAACTAAGAGCAAGAAAGTCTAATACAGTCCATCGAACGCATCGACGTGAAAGAAAGTCAGCCACTAAATTTGACAAACAAGAGGAAGAGATTCAGTACTACAAAGACAGAAACAAAGCTGTAGATTGTGGACAAATGCAGGATCGCCATTTGGTACAATTCACAGAAGAAAAAGAAAAGATCTTGAATAACAATAAGCCCGAGACCCAAGAGAACAGAAGAGCCAGAAGACAGAGTGATAAAAGTAAAGTCACCACGATAACGAGAACTATAAAGAAATCAGCAGTCAATGACAACAACAAGCCTGACCCAGAGCTAAAATCGTCTCATAGCATTTGGTCATGGTTGCCAAAAGCCCTCCAACGGGAGACCAAGAGATAGCAATGCAACAACCAAAATTCAGAGAGAGACGACAACGACAAAGAAGTGACACCCAGGCCACTTTTCCGCATAGGCTCATGGAACACCAGAGGCCATACTCACTTGACAGCATAGGGAGCTATAAAACTAGCAGATCACAATATATTGTGTTTCAAGAGACTTGGTTAACACAAGCACCAACATTAGACGGCTATGAAATAGCGTTTTCACCGGCTAAGAAGGGGCCGATGGGGCGACCATCCTCGGGGCTCCTGATAGCCTGCAGGCAGGGATGCGGCTGCACCTTGGAAAAAATTCTTATCTGCAACACTTCTTTGTTATTGGTCAAGGCCACATGGTTAGAGGGCACTTTGAAAGAAGACAAGGGAAAGCCGTCAGTTATTATTATAGCAAACACCTATTGGAACCCGGCGACGCTCACTGACTTGGCATATTTGGAAATGCTGGAAAGCGCTATCGACAAAGCCATAGGTGTCCACCTGGCACCCTATCTTCTGATTTGTGGTGACCTCAATGCCACTTGCACACAGGCTTCAAATAAACTAGCTCCCCATGAACCAGTAAGTTCAACAGCTAAAAGAGGAGCGGCCTAGCTTAAACTGATGAAATCAAGAGAAATGCACAACTTAGATAGTGTGTTTCAAGACCACTCTCGCCTACCAACTTGGAAACGAGAATCTACAAGGGCCACAATAGACTACATATTTATATCTACCACCTTATTATCGGTTGTGACGACATTTGAAGTAATTGAAACGTCAGCCAGTGATCTACAATCTCCTCTGTGCAACATGGCCTAGAAAAAGGGCTGAAGAGCCAAATGGGAACTTGCCATTGTGTACCAACAACCAGCGCACAAGACTGAAGTTATCAGCAGCAACGATCCATGACCTCAGGTCAAAGTACAGTATCCAGTCAGACTTGGCCCCCGAAAAACAGATCGATTATCTTCCATTGTTATCAGCATATAGACATCAAACTGGAAAAAGTGGTCCTAAAAGACCACACATTCATGTGTACGACCCAAAATTGGCGACCAAAAAAAGGGAAATGCAAAAACTGAAACGGCAATCTACTAAACTAGGAACTCTATCTGCAATCAAGGCAGCGAACGAAAGCCATCATGAATATAAAGCATGGGTCCAAAACCACCGTGCGGCCTTATACCAACAGGATGCTGAGAACATTATTACTGCAATAACAGCTAATAATACTCAAGAGTTCTGGTCCCTCCTAAAAACGGCCACCTTCCTACCAGAGCCAGTGTTTATCTCAAACATTGGAGAGGGTGCGTGGGTGAACTTCTTTCAGGCTTTATTCGAGAAGACACAAACACGGATAAAATCACCTAACGAGGTTGTCCTTATAGCCTGGAGACGTCTGGACGATGAAAAAGAAATAACAAGACAAATAATGAAACTGAAAAATTCGCAAGCTCCCTGCCCAGATGGCATAACCAATATAGACCTTAAGGCCTTTCCATCAGAGTGGGCAAGACTCTTGAGCGAAATCTTCAGGAGATGTGCAACACTAAAATCAATTCCGCCATCATGGAAATCCTCAATAGTTGTACCTGTCTACAAAAAGGGGAACAAAGCCGACCCGTCTAATTACAGGCCAATAACCTTATTGGACTGTATAGGGAAGGTCTTTGGTTCCCTGCTTCTGGAGGAATCTAACCTATGGGCAAAAACCGCGCCGTGCAGGGATTATCTTCAAACAGGCCTAAAAAAAAACCTGGGGACCTCGGCCAACATTTTGTTATTAAGTGCTCTAAAGAGCAGAGTTTTGGAAGGAGGTCTGCGGCTTTTTGTAATTTTCATCGACCTTACCCAGGCTTTCAATTGTGTAGATCGTGCTCTTCTGTGCTTCTATGGGCTAAACTCGAAGCCTGGGCATGTCCACAAGATCTTCTGGACCCAATAAAGGCCCTATACACAGACACCAGCATGAAAGTGAAGCTAACTCAGCAAGGCCTCCTTTCTAAAGCCATTCCAACTGCCAGAGGAGTTAAGCAGGGGTGTCCTTTGGTGCCGGCGCTCTTTCTGGCCTTTCTGGGTGACCTACAAGAAGTGAACTCAACAGTTCGATGCTTTCCCCCTAAAATAGGGAGTGCCCACATAAATAGATTGTTACATGCTGACAATCTAATATTATTGGACCACACACCAATTGGGCTGCAGCGCCAGCTGATCAGCCTTGAGGAATATATCAGGGCAAATAATCTGGAGATAAACGAAAAAAAGTAAATTCATGATTATCTTGATTAGCATCAAAAAAACTGAAAAGGTATCACTACACCTGGCAAATGAATCAATTGAAAAGGTGCCCGAATTCAGATATCTGGGAGTGATCTTGGACAGCTCGAAACATGAAAAGGCGATGCAAAATCACTTAAAACTGAAAATAAACTGATTGGGCAAGGAAAGGCCATCAACAGGAAATTTGGCCGATTTTCGCTGCTACCAGTGCTTGAGTTATACAAAAAAAAGGTTGTTCCATCATTAATTTATGGGGCGGACGCAATGCCGACTTTACCAGCTACACTTTGGCCGAAACTAGAAGCTCAATTTTGGAGATCAATACTAGCCCTCCCAAATTCTACTTCTGTCGCAGTGAGAAGACAAGAATTAAGCCTGCTGTCCCTGGAAGGCATAGTAAAAATTAACTCCCTGATGCTATTTCGCAAATGTAGAATGTCAGAGGATCAGTCGATATATAATCTGATATTGAGAGAAACTAAAAGTGGTTCCAATAAAATGCTAAACGCTTGGTCTACTCTGATCTGTGACATTTTAGCATCAGTGGAAAGCGACGAAGAAACTTTGTTCATAAATACAACAAAAATCCAGAAGAAACTGAAAGATTTAGATTGGATCAGAACTAAAGAAACAGCTTCACAAAACAAACTAACCCAGCACCTTCCACCGAACACAAGGAGATTAAATGAAGTACAACCTTACATAAAAAAATATCCATCAAGACTAGCACGAGACCTGATTATGAGAGCGAGATTAAACCTCTTACAAACAAATGAAATTTTATCCATTAGAGGTTTATCATTAACAAAAGAATGCCACTTTTGCATTGATTAATCAGCAATGGAATCAATTCGCCATCTGATCCTCGAATTCTCCAGTACTAGAGGACTAAGAAAATCATGTTTGCAGGACATTCTAAGCGAGTTTGCACTAAGTGACCAAGATAACTGCTGGGCTAAGCTAATAGGGGGGGACAGAACACGATGGCAGCTGGCAACTTTTAACATCTTAAAATACGTAAACTCTGTCCTACTTCTACAGAATCCCCCATGCTAGCTACCTAGCTACCTAAAGAACTTTAAAGAACATTCTTTGATAAAACTCTTCTTGAAGAAATTGTTTTTGTACACAACTGTTTTGTAAAAAATCTTAATGATTAAACACAAATAAAAAATAAAAATAAAAATAAAAAAATTACACTGTTTCAAGTGTGGTTACACTGGACATGTGTTCTCAAGCTTTTTCTATCCAACGAGGAATGCATCTTGTATAAAATGCAAGCGCAGGGACATTTTGCCAAAATGTTCAAAGAGAGTACAGTGAATGCCATTGAACAACCAAGCCGGAACAAGAAGTGGCACAACTGTCTTTGACGGAAAACAAGAACACGAACGTACAACATGTATTTAAATCTCAGCTCTGGGGGGAGGAAAGAAAGGCCCTTCAGATGAGTTTTGCATCAATGGTAAATCATTAATGATGAAGGTGGACAGTGCGTCCCCTTGGACAATTATTTGTGTTGAAACCTTCATGAATGTCGTTGGTGGAAAAATACAAGACTTCCGAGAGCATGAAATTCAAACACATGGTTATGGCGAAGTTGAAATAGAGATTTTGGAGAAATTCAATTCTGAAATAGAATATAAAGGCCGTAACTGCATAGCAGAAGTATTTGTAGCAGAAAAGGGATCATCCCTATTAGGATGGGACGGACAAGGCAGCCTGGGAATTCGCATTGAAGCAAATTCGCATGAGCCAATTCCAATCGCAGAGATCCAAGACAAATAGGGAAAATGAATTCCCAGAGGTTTTCTCAGAGGAGTTGGGAGGACTCAAAGACTTCGAACAGTGCATAAAACTGAAAGCTGACGCCAATCCAGTTATACAAAAAGTACACCCTGTACCTAATGACTTGTGAGAGAAACTGAAGGAAGAATTGGACATGTTACTACAAAAGGGCATTATTGAACTATTAGAAGCAACAGTGGAACTGGTGGCCAAGCCAAATGGAAAATTGAAACTCAGTGTATATCTCAGGAATCTGAATAAACATATTCTAGTAGATCGACATCCCCTGCCACTGGTCTCGGAAGCATTATCACTTTTAAAGGATGCTAAGGAATTTACAGTGATTCTCTTTCGACAGCATATCATCAGGTACCATTAGCACAATCCTGCAAAGGACTTACATCATTTCTATCACCTGAAGGAACCTTCAAGTACTTCAGTATGCCCGTTGGTTTGGCTTCAGTGGCCACTGTCTTCCAAATGGTAATGGAAAAGGTTCTTGAGGGTGTAAAGAACATCATAATTTTCCAAGATGACATTTTAGTCTATACACCATCAGTGGAAGAACATGACAAGAAGGTGAGCAAAGTACTACTCAAACTAAAAGAGGCAGGATTAACTGTTCAGAGAAGCAAATGCAAAATTGGAGTACAACTGTGGAATATTTGGGACATAACATTTTGGCAGGAGGGATCATGCCAAAGCACAGCCTAGTTGAACCGATCAGGTCAGCTCCAGAACCCAAAAACAAGGAGCAATTGCGTTCATTTTTAGGATTATCTGAATACTACTATACATTTGTCGAAAACTTTACAATTTTATCCACGCCCCTCAGATTATTACTAAAAAAGGGCATAAAGGTCACTTGGTCTAAAGAGTGTGGAACTGCATTTGAAAAAATCAAAGAAAGTATATCTAATGCTCCTCCGTTAGGAACATTTTCGGCTAAAAGTAGAAAATTCCTCAACGTTGATGCTAGCATTCTAGGATTAGGAGCCTCATTGACCCAAAGGGATGGTAGTGGGGTGGAAGGAGTGGTAGTGTTTGCTTCCCATCCTTTAAAAGGTTCAGAGTCCAATCACTCGGTTGTGGAGTGGGAAACATTAGCAGTATTCTTGGCAATTCTACACTTAAAAGTTTTCCTGTGGGGTCAAAAATGTGTGGTAAGATCGGACGACACACCATTATTACAGATGATCGGCAACATGGGATGGAGTAAAGTTTCTCCAAGGATACCTTGATGGTTGTTAGGTCTACAAGGGTATGACTTCTGTGTCTGTTATCTACCGGGTAAGAGGAATTCAGTAGCAGATTGCCTTTCAAGAATGACGGTGGAGCCAATGGTGCAAGAAGAGTGTCATCGTTTAGATGAGTCAATAGTGGTGAGCATTGAGGGCGGAGCAATATGTGAAAACAAATGGGAAAATGCAGCAGAAGGTGACATTGTGTTGAAATCAGTTTTAGAGTGGACTGTCATTGGATGGCCTGACAGGGAGGTGCTAGATAGGAGGATTGAACCTTTCTTCGAAGTGAAAGATGAATTATCATTGTTAGGAACCAAATTAGGGAGGGGAGTAAAGTTTGTGCCTCCGGAAAATATTAGGAAAAGGTTGATTGAACTGGCGCACCAAGGTCATTTAGGAGTGAATGGCACGACAGAAGACTGCATCAGAGTTATTGGTGGCCAACTATGAACAGATTAATTGAAAGGGAAGTTAGTGACTGTGTAGAGTGTTCTTTGAGTGACAACAGCAAGGTTGTACGGAAGACCCCTTTGATTCCAGTAGAAGTACCGCCCCAACCTTGGTAATACGTAGCAGTGGATGCAACGGTTACCATTCGTGTTTGGGGGAAGATACCACATTTTTATTTGTGATGGTAGATTACCACTCCAAATGGGTCGAGTGGACAGTTGTGAGAGAGGCCACCACAAGTGAACTAATCAGATTTTTAGAAAATGTTTTTAGAGAGGGATTTACAAGCACATTAGTGATTGATAATGGAGTGCAATTTATGTCAGGGATGATGAGGACATTTTTGTGTGAGTGTAGCATCAAACATGTGAAATACATCTCTATATCACCATAGGGCAAATGGCTTATTGGAGAGGGTGACAGATTTATCAAAGGAGGGATTCAATTGGCATTGAGAGCAGTTTTACCATGGAAAGTGGTACTGAGACAATTGGTTTGGGGTTATTGCACCACACTCAGTAACGAAAATCTCTCAGTTTGTTTCATTGAAAGAACGTGAGGAGGTATTGAAAGTAATCCAAAAAGGACAAGAACATTTTAAAAGGGTATTTGATGGCTCACATGGTGTGAAAGATTGCAAATGGTCAGTGTGAGACATGGTGTGGATCAAAATTCCCTGCATGGGACCAAAATGTTTAGAGAGCACATTTTTGGGGCCGAAGAAAATTTCTGCTGTGAAAGAAGGGGTGCTGATTGTTGAGGGTAGTGAAGTATGGTCCAAAGGCAGGTTGGCCCCGTACAAGGATGTGGCGGGGAGTAATGATGGGAATGACTTGGAAATTAATTATGCTCCTGGACAGGAGTCTGGTGCTAGGGTTCCGGCTGGAACCAGAATATGTTCCAGCGAAAGAAGAATGCCAAATCATTTGAAAGATTTCATGAAATAGCTCATTAATTCTGTTGCTACAGTTTGGTGGGAAACCACAAATGTTATGTTGTTTACAAGGTGGGGGAAATTTCACAAATGTTAAAGTGGATTACTTAATCATAGGGTGCCCCATCATGCACCAGTTAATTTTAATTACAAATTAATTATTAAGATTCCGTGGGGGGGGGGGGGGTGTTATGTCCTGATGGTAATCACGAAATGAGCTCCTGCGTCACATTCCACTATGCATCATGTTCCACTATGGAATTTATTACGTCATTTAGAGTGTTTTTTTTAAAACTGAGACTGCTGTAATGTTGGGGTCGGCAGCAGAGGCTGTGGCTCGATGGGCTTCAATAAAGGAGCTTGCTTAAACTCACCTGGTGTCATCTCTTCACTGGTGTCAGAAAGCCAAAAGCATCCACAGCCAGACCGGCTTGCCACATCCGGCTTGCGACATTGAGAAAAGACAGAAGCCTGGTACCTAAAAACAGAAGGTATTTACAAGCATGCCAGATTGCCACCTCTGAGTCAGGAGGGATGCCGGAGGAGAAGCCCTGAGGATGGTGGCTTCTTCGGCTGATGCTGTCAGCGCTGAGCCAAAGAAGAGCAGCAAAGCCCTGGGAGGCTCCCTTGGACAGAGCTGGACAACACTGAGATAAATTGGATAGTGGAGCCGTCTAGACAGGTACCGGTCAGGGAGAATAGGCTACGGGGGCCTGGAGGAGTGTTAACAAATTAGAAAAGGGCAGTGGGAGGTCCCCTTCAAGAGTATTATGTTGTATACACCCAAGGACTGCATAAAAACAACTGGTGGCTTGGGCAGGAGAGTAAACCCAAACTACTGGAGGAATAAAGCAAGGATAAACATATATAGTTAAAACCCTAGTCTTCTTCAGTCTTCACCTGATTTCAGTCTGCACATCGATGTGGACAGTGATACCCCTCTGACATTTTTCCCACAGGGTAGCGCATGAAGAAACAGAACCTGCATTGGATGCCAGGAAAAGCTCAATGTTCACATATAATGTTCACGTAAATGCATTATTGGGTCCAGATTCCATAGGGGAGAGGTTGGGTGTTCTGTGCCCAGTTTATGCTTAAGCAGTACTGGGAAATGATCAGAAAAAGTATGACACCCTCCAGCAAATGGAGGAGAGATGAAGAGATTAGCCAGTAATCAATTCGGACATCATATTGTGTACTATGGAATAAAATAAATATTCCCTAGTCTGCGAGCATAGGCACCTCCAGGGGTCCATTAGTTGGTACTGTTCCATTATTTGCCTGATTGCCTTAGCGGTGCTAGAGAGTGGCCTATGGGAAGCTCTGGAGTGGTTGAGGTCCGTATCAAGGATAGTATTAAGATCTCCACCCCATATTATTGGGCTATCCGCTGACGCATGCAAGATACAGGCCAGCTGCCTGTAGAATGTGGGATCATCTAAATTCAGACCGTACCTTTTTACAAGGAGGATATCAGACAACAACAATGTCCCCTGCGTGACAACATACCTACCCCTTGGGTCAATAATAGATTTGGTATGTTGGAATGTCAGAGTACAGTGAATTAACTTTAGTACTCCCTGTGCCTTCAAAGGATATGCTGCGTAATACCGGAACCCAACCCACTTGGGAGCCAAGGCTTCATGCACATTCACTATTGCGTGGCTCTCCTGTAGCATAATTATCTGTGGGGAATGCCGCTAAACATAAGCAACCAGCTTCCTAGCCTTTGCCGGATTACTAAAACCTTGGATATCCCTGGAGAGGAGTGTCACTGGGGCTTTCAAATTCAGGAGCGACATGATTCAGGACAAACATAGACCACCTCCTTCATGGTGCCATTGATGTCTTAATTAACTGTTGTGAAACAACAACAAAGCCCCCCCTCACCCACACTGTCCACCCCAAATGTCCGCCCCAAATTGACAATAAGACCCAACACATTGGTAAATAGTTGGAAAATCAGTGGGGGCGTTCTGAGCGGCATGGCAGCTGTACAATGATCACAGCAACACCAGATCAACATATGGATAGGACATGTATCGAGCAGTAATTACATAGCAACTTATCAGTTCTGTCAGATGCATTTATTTAGAAATGGCAGTTTAACCTAAACAGTACACCAAAGCAAATAGCCAGTGCGGCAACTCTACAGCACATGTCTCCGCACAAAAGTCTAGGCTGCCCCCTCCGGCCTCCTCACGAACCAGGGGTCTCTCCAGACCATCGATAGCATCAGGGATCTTGCTTCTGGGGGTGATGCAAAGAAAATGTGCTTGTCCCCAAATGGAATCTGCAGCTTAGAGAGGAACAATATGACATAGGGTATTTGACAACTTCTGAGAAGGAGCTTAACCAAATTGAAAGGCCTCAGTGCCAATTGCACAGCAGGGGAAGGGTCTGGTTACATGAACACCTGGTTGGCTTCAAAACACACCTCTCCCCACTCTCTGTACAATTTCAAGATGAGGTCTGGATCCCTGTAGTTTGGATTTTTAACATCAGCATTTCATCACAACAGAGGTCAGTTCCTTTTTCAGGATCCCCAGGTCTGCATCAATTGTGGAAACGCTATCTTCTGTTTCCCAAATCCTGGTTTTGGCATTGGTAATGCAGCCTCTTTCTTTCTCTAGTTTCATGTGAATGGAGCACATACTGCCTTGCCTTTATTATGGGGTCCGGACAGGACCGAACTACGGCGCCACAAGCATCCCCCGTTCCTGTTGTCATCAATGTGGGTGGGCAAGGAGAGTCTGTTCGTACACAGGACCATAAGGCTATGTTTTTTATGATCTCCCCTAGTCATGATTTTACGAGTTTGGGGGGAAATTCCAAAGCGGGCCGAACACCCAATAAGCATCCCTCACTGTTGTGAATTACAGATATCTCGTGGGAAAGTGTGTGGCTCACCTCCAAATACCCCTTAAGCGTGTCAACAAGGTGCCACTGCTCGCAGTGCCTAACTTCAACACATCTGTGGCCCGGCCTGCTCACGCCACAGTCAGAGCCACTACAGAGTGGATCGTATGCTGCATGGGTGTTGTTTCCCGTCGTTAGCCACCATGACGGAGGAAGCGATGGCTGACACAGAGAGGGCCCGGTACCCGTCCAGTGCCAAGTAGGGGCACCAGGATAGCAATGGCGGCACTACTGAACCATGGCTCACTGCACAGTCCACGAGTGCCTGCTAGTCCCACATGCCAAGCTGGGTTATTGTGATCCACCTCTCCTCCATGAAGAAGGGATTCCGAAAGGTGGGGAGGCAATCGGGCTGATCTGTCGTGCTGCTGGTGAAGTAAGCTTCTGGCCTCCTGGAGCTATGCCGCCAGAGTCTGTTCAGGCACTCACCATGGCTTAGGTTCCACCAAGAGGCCCAGATCAACAGCGGCCACCTGAGCATCTCTGCATCAGTCAGACAAAGCGCTCGCCAGCGCTTCATGGAGGAGGGTTTTGGGAAGGATGGTGAGGATTTCAGCAGAATAATGCAGTCTCTATACTGAGGATTACAGGCAGATTTGTCTTTGTGCTAGGGAGCTTTTTGCTCAGGCAGCCATTTTAGCAGCCGCTCAACCACACCGCCATTATTTCTTTTTAAACCCTTTATCTTACCCTCTCCCTCCAACAATAAAAAACAAAAACTTTTGTGAAACTCCTTACCTTTACCCCACCCCAAAAACAAGCTTTCCGTTAGGTCCCGCTACTAAAATGAAACTCTTTACCAAGTTGATTTTGCTTTTCACCCGCTTCCTAATCTGATATTTGTCAGCACTTATTTAGACCTCGATCGAAAGAAAATCATACTGGATCTCTTTGGGCAGTATGCACTGCACATTCATTTTAAGTCTGACTGCTTGCTTAATGGGAGGGTGTAGATATTATAGACCTGAGCAGTCCAGGTGATGTGGAAAACAATGTGAGGAGGATGGTTACAGTCTTTGTGCTCACAGTACCATGGAGTCATTGCGGGAGCTCACTCAACTGATGCAAGAGGAGGGGAGACAATGGCTGAGTGTTCGATATAGGAAATGGTGGATGTGGGAAAAGAGGAGGTAGCCGCAGCAATTCTGAAGCTTTTGTGGAGGAGGCTGTGTGTCACAGTGAGGAGCACAGAGAGGCAGATGTGGGACAAAAGAAAAGGGAGATGGCGTGAGTGCTGCAGGATATATGATATGATATGGCATTTGTAATGAGCCTATACACAAGTATTTCAATGCTCGAGGTGAAACACGAGTGAAATGCATACAGGAAGAAGACCTCAAAGAGGCAGATGCAGAGCAAATTAAATGGCAGCAGCAGGAGGTGGAACACAATGAGGCAGATGTATGGCAGGATGGGAAGTGGCAAGCGGTTCAGCATAAGAGCCAGATGATGTACAGAAGGAAGAGGGGCCTGTAGGAGGCAGAACGCAAAGAGGCTAGTGCAGGGCAGCAGGATGAAGATAAGGGTGCAGATGTGGGGCAGGAGGAAGAGGAGTCTGACCATGCAGATGCTGGTTTCTCCCTTCCTGTCGAGAGGGGCAAGATGGGCAAAAGGATGGGGCAAAAGACAGGGAAGTGCTCATCTGTGTCTTCAATGTGCTCTTCCAAGATGTGGAAGTACTTGCCCTGTACCAAGTGAAAGACGCAGGAGGGGGGTGTACAGGTGTGTACAACCTCTGCAACAAAGACAAGGCAAGAAGAGTGAGCTGTATACACCGGGCACGTCTGCAATGCGTAACCACATTTCCCAGTGACACAAAGCCGCCTACAAGACCACGTGGTAACCACATGTTACCTCAAATGGTGCAGAGGAAGCATCTTCCAGTACATCCAATGGTATTCATGTCCCACCTCAGTATTTACCACTGAGGGATGACAAGCAGTTCCTCCAAACACAGCCAGTGGCACTGGCTGCAGCTTTCAGGCCAATGTTGGCTCCTCTGTGGTGCAAAGGGTGGAAATGTCTCTAAACCGTACAGCTGGCATGATCACCTGTTCCAGGCACACATTTTCTGCATTGTGGGGTGGTAGTCAGCGGTGGTTGTTGGAAGGCAATGCGGTGCAAGGTGATGTGGATACATATATGCATGGACATCACCCCATCATCCCCCAGTGGGGTGAGCAAAGGGTAGAAAGACTGGCAGCTTTGGTGGTTTAGGGAGGCCCAGGGAAATATCTGCAGTTGCAGCTATTGCGTATCAGAGATACCAAGATAAATATTTGGAGGGTTGGCTATTTTGTAGTGGGGTCACCCAAAGAAGTATTCACAGCTGCAGCTATCAGTATTAGGGACACAAAGAGACATATTTGTGGTTGCAGGTATTGCATTGCTAAGAGACCAGAGAAATATTTGTGGTTGTAGCTATCCAGTGCTTAATTTGTGTATGTGGGGGAAGGGGGAAGGGAGGTTGCTTGCCAGGGCTCAGCCCCAGTACTTATTTTGGAGTCCCGGCATTTATTTTTAATCCTAGCTTGATCATGTTGTGGTGTTTTGGACATTTACAGGCCGATTCATGGAATAATTAGCGCGGCGCAAGTGGGCAAAAATGTGCGAATAGCGAAAATCGCAGTGCAAGTGCGAAAATCGCACGAAAAGCAGCGCACATCGATTCATGGAAGGCCGTGCGCGAGAAAACCATCGGATGTGCGAAAAAAAAGTGCGCGGCGCACGTTGGCTCACAGGCCATCTAACAGCGTGCGCCAGGTCACAGCGAAAATCGCACAGGCCACAGCGAAAATCGCACATAGCGCGGCGCACGCAACAAAAGTAGACGGAACACGGGGCGTAACACTCGGAATGGGGAACAACTTGCCAAAACGTGGGCGTCACGGGGGAAGTACAGGGTACAAGTGCGCGGAACGCCCACACGCTCGCCTACAACACGTATTCATGGAATAGAATAGGGCAAAAAAGCGCACGCTCAAACCAGCGCACAGGCACAAACACGACCGCCACAAGAAAGCAGGCGGTAGCGTCTCTGCGCCTGGAAGAAATGTGCGCCAAAAGGTGCGCCAACAAATAGCACCTATATACAGCCATGAAGAATGTCCTATACTGTGGCCCTCCAGGACAAATGACGTGCAAACGGGTACCCACAAAACGGACACCCGCTGACAAAAAATTACGTGTGCGTGTATACAGGGGTGCGCGGGAAGTCTCACACGCGATTTCGGCAGGGTACGTGTATTAAATGGGTGCGCGGGAAGTTCCACACGCGATTTCAGCAGGGTACGTGCATTTCAGGGGTGCGCGGGAAGTACCACACGCGATTTCAGCAGGGTATGTGAATTCCAGGGGTGCGCGGGAAGTTCCACACGCGATTTCAGCAGGGTACGTGGATTTCAGGGGTGCGCGGGAAGTTCTACACGCGATTGGCCCAGTGCGAGCAGGGTACGTGTATTCCATGGGTGCGCGGGAAGTTCCACACGCGATTTCAGCAGGGTACGTGTATTTCAGGGGTGCGCGGGAAGTTCCACACGCGATTTCAGCAGGGTACGTGTATTTTAGGGGTGCGCGGGAAGTTCCACACGCGATTTCAGCAGGGTATGTGTATTTCAGGGGTTCTGGGGAGTACTACACGTGAATTGGCCGTGTGGGTCCTCCAAGGTGTACGCTCCACAACCTCCACGGCCCCTGCAGGCAGCCCACACCACGGGGGACTACCCTGCACCCCTGCTCATGTCCCGCAGGCAGCCCATCCACCATGGGCATGCCCCCCAGCCAACCCACATGTCACCTTGCACTACTGATCAACAATGCATGTCTCCCACCACCCCCCAGCCACCAGGGGCAGCCTCCACCAGGCCCCCACTCATGTCCCCCACCACCCCCACCCCCCAGCAGTGCAGGGGCACCCTCCACCAGGCCCCCACTCATGTCTCCCACCCCCCCACCCCCCAGCAGTGCAGGGCCAGCCCCCACCAAGCCCCCACTCATGTCTCCCACCACCCCCACCCCCCAGCCACCAGGGGCACCCTCCACCAGGCCCCCACTCATGTCTCCCACCACCCCCACCCCCCAGCCACCAGGGGCACCCTCCACCAGGCCCCCACTCATGTCTCCCACCACCCCCACCCCCCAGCAGTGCAGGGCCAGCCCCCACCAGGCCCCCACTCATGTCTCCCACCACCCCCACCCCCCAACCACCAGGGGCAGCCTCCACCAGGCCCCCACTCATGTCTCCCACCACCCACACCCCCCAGAAGTGCAGGGGCACCCTCCACCAGGCCCCCACTCATGTCTCCCACCACCCCCACCCCCCAGCCACCAGGGGCAGCCTCCACCAGGCCCCCACTCATGTCTCCCACCACCCCCACCCCCCAGCCACCAGGGGCAGCCACCACCAGGCCCCCACTCATGTCTCCCACCACCCCCACCCCCCAGCCACCAGGGGCACCCTCCACCAGGCCCCCACTCATGTCTCCCACCACCCCCACCCCCCAGCAGTGCAGGGGCAGCCCCCACCAGGCCCCCACTCATGTCTCCCACCCCCCCACCCCCCAGCAGTGCAGGGGCAGCCCCCACCAGGCCCCCACTCATGTCTCCCACCACCCCCACCCCCAGCCACCAGGGGCACCCTCCACCAGGCCCCCACTCATGTCTCCCACCACCCCCACCCCCCAGCCACCAGGGGCACCCTCCACCAGGCCCCCACTCATGTCTCCCACCACCCCCCAGCCACCAGGGGCAGCCTCCACCAGGCCCCCACTCATGTCTCCCACCACCCCCACCCCCCAGCAGTGCAGGGGCAGCACCACCAGGCCCCCACTCATGTCCCCCTGCACCCCCACCCCCCAGCATCCAGGGGCACCCTCCACCAGGCCCCCACTCATGTCTCCCACCACCCCCACCCCCCAGCCACCAGGGGCACCCTCCACCAGGCCCCCACTCATGTCTCCCACCACCCCACCCCCCAGCCACCAGGGGCAGCCTCCACCAGGCCCCCACTCATGTCTCCCACCACCCCCACCCCCCAGCAGTGCAGGGGCAGCACCACCAGGCCCCCACTCATGTCCCCCTGCACCCCCAGCATCCAGGGGCACCCTCCACCAGGCCTCCACTCATGTCCCCCACCACCCCCACCCCCCAGCAGTGCAGGGGCAGCACCACCAGGCCCCCACTCATGTCCCCCTGAACCCTCACCCCCAGCCACCAGGGGCAGCCTCCACCAGGCCCCCACTCATGTCTCCCACCACCCCACCCCCCAGCAGTGCAGGGGCACCCTCCACCAGGCCCCCACTCATGTCTCCCACCCCCCAGCCACCAGGGGCAGCCTCCACCAGGCCCCCACTCATGTCTCCCACCACCCCACCCCCCAGCAGTGCAGGGCAGCCCCCACCAGGCCCCACTCATCTCTCCCACCACCCCCACCACCCAGCCACCAGGGGCACCCTCCACCAGGCCCCCACTCATGTCTCCCACCACCCCCACCCCCCAGCAGTGCAGGGGCAGCACCACCAGGCCCCCACTCATGTCCCCCTGCACCCCCACCATCCAGGGCAGCCTCCACCAGGCCCCCACTCATGTCGACCACCACCCCCACCCCACAGCAGTGCAGGGGCAGCACCACCAGGCCCCCACTCATGTCCCCCTGCACCCCCACCCCCCAGCCACCAGGGGCAGCCTCCACCAGGCCCCCACTCATGTCTCCCCCACCCCCCACCCCCAGCAGTGCAGGGGCACCCTCCACCAGGCCCCCACTCATGTCTCCCACCACCCCCACCCCCCAGCCACCAGGGGCAGCCTCCACCAGGCCCCCACTCATGTCTCCCACCACCCCCACCCCCCAGCCACCAGGGGCAGCCACCACCAGGCCCCCACTCATGTCTCCCACCACCCCCACCCCCCAGCCACCAGGGGCACCCTCCACCAGGCCCCCACTCATGTCTCCACCACCCCACCCCCCAGCAGTGCAGGGGCAGCCTCCACCAGGCCCCCACTCATGTCTCCCACCACCCCCACCCCCCAGCCACCAGGGGCAGCCTCCACCAGGCCCCCACTCATGTCTCCCACCACCCCCACCCCCAGCCACCAGGGGCACCCTCCACCAGGCCCCCACTCATGTCTCCCACCACCCCCACCCCCCAGCAGTGCAGGGCCAGCCCCCACCAGGCCCCCACTCATGTCTCCCACCACCCCCACCCCCCAACCACCAGGGCAGCCTCCACCAGGCCCCCACTCATGTCTCCCACCACCCCCACCCCCCAGAAGTGCAGGGGCACCCTCCACCAGGCCCCCACTCATGTCTCCCACCACCCCCACCCCCCAGCCACCAGGGGCAGCCTCCACCAGGCCCCCACTCATGTCTCCCACCACCCCACCCCCCAGCCACCAGGGGCAGCCACCACCAGGCCCCCACTCATGTCTCCCACCACCCCCACCCCCCAGCCACCAGGGAACCCTCCACCAGGCCCCCACTCATGTCTCCCACCACCCCCACCCCCCCAGCAGTGCAGGGGCAGCCCCCACCAGGCCCCCACTCATGTCTCCCACCCCCCACCCCCCAGCAGTGCAGGGGCAGCCCCCACCAGGCCCCCACTCATGTCTCCCACCACCCCCACCCCCCAGCCACCAGGGGCACCCTCCACCAGGCCCCCACTCATGTCTCCCACCACCCCCACCCCCCAGCCACCAGGGGCACCCTCCACCAGGCCCCCACTCATGTCTCCCACCACCCCCCAGCCACCAGGGGCAGCCTCCACCAGGCCCCCACTCATGTCTCCCACCACCCCCACCCCCAGCAGTGCAGGGGCAGCACCACCAGGCCCCCACTCATGTCCCCCTGCACCCCCACCCCCCAGCATCCAGGGGCACCCTCCACCAGGCCCCCACTCATGTCTCCCACCACCCCCACCCCCCAGCCACCAGGGGCACCCTCCACCAGGCCCCCACTCATGTCTCCCACCACCCCACCCCCCAGCCACCAGGGGCAGCCTCCACCAGGCCCCCACTCATGTCTCCCACCACCCCCACCCCCCAGCAGTGCAGGGCAGCCCCACCAGGCCCCCACTCATGTCTCCCACCCCCCCACCCCCCAGCAGTGCAGGGGCAGCCCCCACCAGGCCCCCACTCATGTCTCCCACCACCCCCACCCCCAGCCACCAGGGGCACCCTCCACCAGGCCCCCACTCATGTCTCCCACCACCCCCACCCCCCAGCCACCAGGGGCACCCTCCACCAGGCCCCCACTCATGTCTCCCACCACCCCCAGCCACCAGGGGCAGCCTCCACCAGGCCCCCACTCATGTCTCCCACCACCCCCACCCCCCAGCAGTGCAGGGGCAGCACCACCAGGCCCCCACTCATGTCCCCCTGCACCCCCACCCCCAGCATCCAGGGGCACCCTCCACCAGGCCCCCACTCATGTCTCCACCACCCCCACCCCCCAGCCACCAGGGGCACCCTCCACCAGGCCCCCACTCATGTCTCCCACCACCCCACCCCCCAGCCACCAGGGGCAGCCTCCACCAGGCCCCCACTCATGTCTCCCACCACCCCCACCCCCCAGCAGTGCAGGGGCAGCACCACCAGGCCCCCACTCATGTCCCCCTGCACCCCCAGCATCCAGGGGCACCCTCCACCAGGCCTCCACTCATGTCTCCCACCACCCCCACCCCCCAGCAGTGCAGGGGCAGCACCACCAGGCCCCCACTCATGTCCCCCTGAACCCTCACCCCCCAGCCACCAGGGGCAGCCTCCACCAGGCCCCCACTCATGTCTCCCACCACCCCCACCCCCCAGCAGTGCAGGGGCACCCTCCACCAGGCCCCCACTCATGTCTCCCACCCCCCAGCCACCAGGGGCAGCCTCCACCAGGCCCCCACTCATGTCTCCCACCACCCCCACCCCCCAGCAGTGCAGGGGCAGCCCCCACCAGGCCCCCACTCATCTCTCCCACCACCCCCACCACCCAGCCACCAGGGGCACCCTCCACCAGGCCCCCACTCATGTCTCCCACCACCCCCACCCCCCAGCAGTGCAGGGGCAGCACCACCAGGCCCCCACTCATGTCCCCCTGCACCCCCACCATCCAGGGGCAGCCTCCACCAGGCCCCCACTCATGTCGACCACCACCCCCACCCCACAGCAGTGCAGGGGCAGCACCACCAGGCCCCCACTCATGTCCCCCTGCACCCCCACCCCCCAGCCACCAGGGGCAGCCTCCACCAGGCCCCCACTCATGTCTCCCACCACCCCCACCCCCCAGCAGTGCAGGGGCACCCTCCACCAGGCCCCCACTCATGTCTCCCACCACCCCCACCCCCCAGCCACCAGGGGCAGCCTCCACCAGGCCCCCACTCATGTCTCCCACCACCCCCACCCCCCAGCCACCAGGGGCAGCCACCACCAGGCCCCCACTCATGTCTCCCACCACCCCCACCCCCCAGCCACCAGGGGCACCCTCCACCAGGCCCCCACTCATGTCTCCCACCACCCCCACCCCCCAGCAGTGCAGGGGCAGCCTCCACCAGGCCCCCACTCATGTCTCCCACCACCCCCACCCCCCAGCCACCAGGGGCAGCCTCCACCAGGCCCCCACTCATGTCTCCCACCACCCCCACCCCCCAGCCACCAGGGGCACCCTCCACCAGGCCCCCACTCATGTCTCCCACCACCCCCACCCCCCAGCAGTGCAGGGCCAGCCCCCACCAGGCCCCCACTCATGTCTCCCACCACCCCCACCCCCCAACCACCAGGGGCAGCCTCCACCAGGCCCCCACTCATGTCTCCCACCACCCCCACCCCCCAGAAGTGCAGGGGCACCCTCCACCAGGCCCCCACTCATGTCTCCCACCACCCCCACCCCCCAGCCACCAGGGGCAGCCTCCACCAGGCCCCCACTCATGTCTCCCACCACCCCCACCCCCCAGCCACCAGGGGCAGCCACCACCAGGCCCCCACTCATGTCTCCCACCACCCCCACCCCCCAGCCACCAGGGAACCCTCCACCAGGCCCCCACTCATGTCTCCCACCACCCCCACCCCCCAGCAGTGCAGGGGCAGCCCCCACCAGGCCCCCACTCATGTCTCCCACCCCCCACCCCCCAGCAGTGCAGGGGCAGCCCCCACCAGGCCCCCACTCATGTCTCCCACCACCCCCACCCCCCAGCCACCAGGGGCACCCTCCACCAGGCCCCCACTCATGTCTCCCACCACCCCCACCCCCCAGCCACCAGGGGCACCCTCCACCAGGCCCCCACTCATGTCTCCCACCACCCCCCAGCCACCAGGGGCAGCCTCCACCAGGCCCCCACTCATGTCTCCCACCACCCCCACCCCCCAGCAGTGCAGGGGCAGCACCACCAGGCCCCCACTCATGTCCCCCTGCACCCCCACCCCCCAGCATCCAGGGGCACCCTCCACCAGGCCCCCACTCATGTCTCCCACCACCCCCACCCCCCAGCCACCAGGGGCACCCTCCACCAGGCCCCCACTCATGTCTCCCACCACCCCACCCCCCAGCCACCAGGGGCAGCCTCCACCAGGCCCCCACTCATGTCTCCCACCACCCCCACCCCCCAGCAGTGCAGGGGCAGCACCACCAGGCCCCCACTCATGTCCCCCTGCACCCCCAGCATCCAGGGGCACCCTCCACCAGGCCTCCACTCATGTCTCCCACCACCCCCACCCCCCAGCAGTGCAGGGGCAGCACCACCAGGCCCCCACTCATGTCCCCCTGCACCCCCACCCCCCAGCCACCAGGGGCAGCCTCCACCAGGCCCCCACTCATGTCTCCCACCACCCCCACCCCCCAGCAGTGCAGGGGCACCCTCCACCAGGCCCCCACTCATGTCTCCCACCCCCCAGCCACCAGGGGCAGCCTCCACCAGGCCCCCACTCATGTCTCCCACCACCCCCACCCCCCAGCAGTGCAGGGGCAGCCCCCACCAGGCCCCCACTCATCTCTCCCACCACCCCCACCACCCAGCCACCAGGGGCACCCTCCACCAGGCCCCCACTCATGTCTCCCACCACCCCCACCCCCCAGCAGTGCAGGGGCAGCACCACCAGGCCCCCACTCATGTCCCCCTGCACCCCCACCATCCAGGGGCAGCCTCCACCAGGCCCCCACTCATGTCGACCACCACCCCCACCCCACAGCAGTGCAGGGGCAGCACCACCAGGCCCCCACTCATGTCCCCCTGCACCCCCACCCCCCAGCCACCAGGGGCAGCCTCCACCAGGCCCCCACTCATGTCTCCCACCACCCCCACCCCCCAGCAGTGCAGGGGCACCCTCCACCAGGCCCCCACTCATGTCTCCCACCACCCCCACCCCCCAGCCACCAGGGGCAGCCTCCACCAGGCCCCCACTCATGTCTCCCACCACCCCCACCCCCCAGCCACCAGGGGCAGCCACCACCAGGCCCCCACTCATGTCTCCCACCACCCCCACCCCCCAGCCACCAGGGGCACCCTCCACCAGGCCCCCACTCATGTCTCCCACCACCCCCACCCCCCAGCAGTGCAGGGGCAGCCTCCACCAGGCCCCCACTCATGTCTCCCACCACCCCCACCCACCAGCAGTGCAGGGGCAGCCCCCACAAGGCCCCCACTCATGTCTCCTACCACCCCCACCCCCCAGCCGTGCAGGGGCACCCTCCACCAGGCCCCCACTCATGTCTCCCACCACCCCCACCCCCCAGCCACCAGGGGCACCCTCCACCAGGCCCCCACTCATGTCTCCCACCACCCCCACCCCCCAGCAGTGCAGGGGCAGCCCCCACCAGGCACCCACTCATGTCTCCCAACCCCCCACCCCCCAGCAGTGCAGGGGCAGCCCCCACCAGGCCCCCACTCATGTCTCCCACCACCCCCACCCCCCAGCAGTGCAGGGCCAGCCCCCACCAGGCCCCCACTCATGTCTCCCACCACCCCCACCCCCCAGCAGTGCAGGGGCACCCTCCACCAGGCCCCACTCATGTCTCCCACCCCCCCAGCCCCCAGCAGTGCAGGGCCAGCCCCCACCAGGCCCCCACTCATGTCTCCCACCACCCCCACCCCCCAGCCACCAGGGGCACCCTCCACCAGGCCCCCACTCATGTCTCCCACCACCCCCACCCCCCAGCCACCAGGGGCACCCTCCACCAGGCCCCCACTCATGTCTCCCACCACCCCCACCCCCCAGCAGTGCAGGGGCACCCTCCACCAGGCCCCCACTCATGTCCCCCACCACCCCCACCCCCCAGCCACCAGGGGCACCCTCCACCAGGCCCCCACTCATGTCCCCCTGCACCCCCACCCCCCAGCCACCAGGGGCAGCCTCCACCAGGCCCCCACTCATGTCTCCCACCACCCCCACCCCCCAGCCACCAGGGGCACCCTCCACCAGGCCCCCACTCATGTCTCCCACCACCCCCACCACCCAGCCACCAGGGGCACCCTCCACCAGGGCCGCACTCATGTCTCCCACCACCCCCACCCCCCAGCAGTGCAATGGCACCCTCCACCAGGCCCCCACTCATGTCTCCCACCACCCCCCAGCCACCAGGGGCAGCCTCCACCAGGTCCTCACAATCCCCAATCATGTGCGTTATGGTCAGCCTCCACAGCCAAAAAGCCCTACCAAGTAACCCATTCACCCACATGGAAATGGAAATTACATGTCACACCCCCAATGTTCATGAAGCTAATGAACCCATGTCCGTCACACACAATGATTGCAATTGAATGGGAAAACACCCAACATGACATGCATGAAACCAATGAGATGATACCACACAGTGAAGTATGAAAACAAAATTGTATTGAAAAAAAGAAAGAATGCTAAAGAAATGAAACAAACTACAATGGGAAGTAAAAAAAATCAAGCTGCATGCCCGCATAAAAATAAAGAACTGCAAATCATAATCCAAAAAAATGTCCTCCAAAGTCAAATGTAAAAAAATTATCTATCAAATCAAGAACTATGTAAAAAACTCGAAAGGGTCCATGAGCCCAACTGAACAAAGGAAACCTAATAAAAAACCTAACTAAAAAGCAACTATATACAAAAAGTGGAGCAGTGTCCGTCGACTCCAAATCATAAGAAAAAACAAAGGAAACCTAAAACTAAAGAACTATATACAAAGGCGGCGGGCAAGTCCAGCGGCTCACTCTGTGGTGTTCCGGGCCAGGGCATCATCGAACTCTTGTTCGATGTCCCGGAGGCGGTCCAGTTCCATGGCCCCGAGGGTCCGCAGGGACGACGCCGTGTCCTCCTCCAACCCCCTGCGGATTGCCTCGAGGCACTCGGCCCGCCTCAGGGCCCTCCGCATGGAGTTCTCCGCCCTGACCATTGTGAGCCGCGCCTCTTCCGCCCGCCGCCGCTCCGCACCTATGGCGTGGCCCAACCGCTGCCACACGGAAGACACTCTCTGTCCTGGGTCCTCCTGCCCTCCGGCCGATGCCTGCCCCTCCGATGTCGAAGGCCCCGAGCCTTCATGGCTCCCACCATGTTGCTGCTGCTGCTCTGCCTCTGCCCGTGCACTGCCTCCTGCTGCCTGCACATCCTCCGCCGGCTGGGGTGCAGTTGTTGATGTGGCCACCCCTGCTGGACGTCCGACTCCCGACTGTGGCAGGGATGCCTCCTCCACCAGCCTGGCCGCACTGTCAGAGGCAGCTCCACAGGGCACCCAGGTGACTGATGGGTGGGAAGATGGCACAGAGGACGAGTGGCGCATAAGGGGTCCAGTTGAGGAGGGGGTCGGAGCAAGCCCCATCAGACGGAGGAATCCGGTCTGGGTGACCTGTCCCAGCAGGCTGACGTGGTCAACGAGCCATTCGAGATGACGTGCAGTCTCTCCATGAAAAGACTGCAGGTCACCTCGCATGGCCCGTTGACGCAACGCCACACCAGCCAGGACAGGCTCAACCCGGACCTGGATAGCCACGTCCGCAGGCAGAGGAAGGCCAGTTGACGTCAGCTCATCCCCTGCCTGAAAACAGGTCTGGACGTAGGCATCCCTGCTGGTGCAAGATGATGCAGGGACAGGATCGGGGACAGGATTGCACACAGGAACCTTCGCGGCGGCCTGTGCTGCCTCCTGTCCCTGGTCCTGGACTGCACCACTAGCACCAGTGGGATCCCCACCTCCAGACCCCGTCTCTGGTGCTTGCACGGCCTCCTCCTCCACCAAACCCCCCACCAACCTGGATGACTCCGTGCCATCTTCCCCTGTTGGGCCCTGTCCCAGCTGCCCCTTCTGCTGCCGAGGAGTCCAACTCCAACCTCCGCCTCTTGGACCTCCCCCCCGGCAGCTGCGGCCTGGGACGCGGCACCGGACTCCTCACTCCCCGACGAGATGACAACACAGGAGGGGAGCCGGGCTTTGCGTCTCTGGCTGGCGGTGGGATCCCCGCCGCTGTGCTCCACAGCACCTTCTCCGCCCTCTTCATCAGTTGACGCTGCAGACAGGGAGAAACAAAACACAGGCATCAGGGCACTGTACAATGGACACATACACACATGACAGTTGCACATGAGTGGCATTGGCAAACCTCAGACATGTCATCACAATCCCCAACACACATGTCATTGCAACTCGCACACATGAGCCATACCACAGCCATATCTCAACTGCCACCACCATCCATACACATACAACAGCATGAGCAGCCAAAGGTGACCCAGACATCACATGCAACACAGGAAGTGCACCACACATGTACACACACCACCACACTTGCATGCATGTGTACACCTCTGCCAAGTGTCGCACTGTTCAGACGGGCATCCATGTCACATCTGCCAATCAGGCTTACACATACCGCAGTCACATGCATCCATGGTGCATCACTGTTGCACCCTTGTCAAATACACATACATGCACATGTACACTTTGCTCATACATGCAGCCGAAAACAACATACATGCGTGACATCACGGACATGTCTACTTAAATACACATTCATCCAAACATGTGTGCACGCACAACTGCATTTGGCATGCAAGCCTACACACACAAGCACCATCCATGTCTCACACATTACAGCCCTCGCATGTGTCAGCCCCACGGCCCTGGACACCCCCACCCATACTCGACCCCATACAAACAGATGTGCAACCTGCACACTACCGAATAATCACCACACGCACTGCTCACAATCAGGATGCATGTACACTCACCGCTCGACTCCAGACGGGTCTGCTTCTCCAGGACCTGGACGTGGAGCGCTGGGGATATGCGTTCCAGGACCCTCATCTGTTCTTCCGACAAGTGGCCCCGGCGCCCCTTGGCATCCGCTGCCTTCAAGAGGCGCCGGGCCTTGTTCAGGGTCCTGGACCTGAAGTCCTCCCAGCGCTTCCTGACATGTTGGAAGTCGCGGACTGCCACCCCCTCCGCGTTGATGGCAGTCACGATGTCAGTCCAGATCCGAGTCCGTCCTTCCTTGTCGGCGCGGGAACTTCCGAAGAGGGCATCATACTGCCCCAGGACTTGCTCCACCAGGACACCAACTTCGGTGGCACTGAAGCTGGTGCCCCTCTGCCTCTCTGGCCGGGGGTTGTCAGTGGTCACAGATGGTGTTTGCCCCGACATGACAACCCCAGAGGCAGGAGTGGGTGGGCAACTGGGTCCTGGGGCTGGGCTGTGGAGCGATGGAATACCAGTCGGGAGTCTTCAGTTCCAGCAGGGGTGGTCACAGCAACAGCACCCCTGGCTGATGTGCAGGCAGCAAATGGCAGTGCACGTGGGCGGCAGGCAGTCAGGCAGCAGCAGATGGCAGGTGGGAGCGTGCTCGGGGCTCTGGGGGGCAGTAGTTCGGCCTTCTGGGCAGGAGCGTGGTCTTCCGTGTGCATACGCGTGGCCAGCTTGATACAGAGTGATTTGGCACGTGAAAAGTCTGCACGTCAGCGTGAAATTCGAGGAAAGGCCCTTAGCGCGTAAGCGCGTCAGCACGCATACGCGATTCTATCGGACCAAAGGCCCTCAGCGCGTAAGCGCGTCTGTGACGTGACCCGCACGGGTGTCTCCCACACAGCACGTGATGACAGAGCACACGTGGAAAGACTGTACGTCAGAGTGTCATCGCGTGTTATTGGACAGCATGTCAGAGTGTCATCGCGTGTAATTTGACAAAAGTGCGCGTACACGCGATTGGCCTATGTACGTGTATATCAGGGGTGCGCGGGCACTTACACACGCAAGTACGTCAGCGCACCTGTATCCCGGGGTGCGCGGGAATTTCCACACGCTATTGGACTGGGCACTGGATTTCAGGGGTGCGCGGGTCACACGCTCGCCTACAACACGCGCAACGCATTAATTTGCGCGCTAACAAAATAACAAGCTCAGACCCAGGATGAACATACCGTTCCTAGCAGCAGTGGGCGTGGGCTACCAAAGGAGGAGGAGGAGGAGGATAGTCAGGGCCAGAATATTCACACCCAGAACCAGCCTTTTCGGGATGCCTGATGACCAGGTGCATGGGAGGTACAGGTTTCCACCACACATTATACTGGACCTGGTGAGTGAGTGGGAGGATGACCTCACATCACCCACCCTGTGCTCCCAAGCACTCAGCCCCCTGGAGAAGGTCCTCAATGTACTGCACTTCTTGGCCACAGGATCATTTCAGCGGACAAGTGCCATTGTGGGTGGGGTATCACAGGCCACCCAGTCACGCTGCCTACACCAGGTCTTGAACATCATCACTGCACGCCCATCAGTCCGCAGGCACATATACCTGCCCAGAACACCTGCAGAAAGGCATGCTGCCGCCCTGGATTTTTACGGTGTGGCACGATTCCCCAAAGTGCTAGGTGCCATTGACTGCACCCATGTGGCTCTACGTCCCCCCAGGGCATCAGAGCACATCTATAGGAACCGCAAGCACTGGCATTCCATCAACGTGCAGGTAGTATGTAATGCCAAGGGAATCATCACCTCAGTATTTGCCAACTATCGCGGGTCAACCCACGACAGCTTCATTTACCGAATGTCCACCCTAAGCCGGGACCTAGAAGCTGGGCGGCATGGCGATACATGGCTGCTTGGTGAGTATGAATGCCACTGCACATGCATGCATGTCAGATACTGAGCAAGGTCACAACCCCACCAATGATACCAATCACCACCTCCACAGGGGACAGTGCCTACCCTCTCAGCCCCCACATGATGACGCCAATTCGGAACCCCACCACGCCACCCCAGGTAAGATATAACACAGCCCACATTACAACCCGGGGCATAGTGGAGCGCACATTCGGAGTGCTAAAGTCACGCTTTCGCTCCCTTGACCGTTCTGGCGGGCAGCTGTTGTACGCTCCCCCAGTAGTGTGCAGGATCATAGTGGCAGCATGTGTCCTGCACAACGTTGCAACACGCCGGGGCCTGGCCGTGGACATGGTGGTGGCCCCACATCCCCAACCACATGCACAGCCGCTGCGCATGGGAGGGGAAAGGGCACGGGGGGAGGCAGCCCGTACACAGCTAGTGGCTAATTACTTCACATAGAAATCACGCGCCTGTGGAGTGCACACTGCCCTGGCACATTCCATCTGACAATCAATGATGACTCAACCTGACACTGATCCTGAATGTCTGGAGAATGAACCGTGAAAACCATATCAGCCTGAGATTGTTCACCTGGAAGTGTCACAATGTGTGCATCCCTACCCACACAGACACCACCAATGCAGTTTTGTGAAGTAACACATTCAAGCAGCTAAAATGAATACCCACTTGCAAAATGCAACAAGAGGACAGTGCCATGTCAGCCAACCCATCCCCAGCACCGCCACACGACACACCGTGCCATGTCATGCTATTTGCAGGTAAACAAACTAATCCCCACAACATGACACTAGTGTCACAATGTAGAGTGTCCCTAATTGAAACTTGCAACACCTGAAATGCTCACAGTAATGCCGGACCAACAACAAACTTGAGCAGGTACTACCATCAACATGACATCACAAATGTTATATATTAGTAGTCTCACCACCTGGAAATGCCTGCACTCCCACCACTACCAACTGTGCGGTGTTGGCGCCATGTAGAGTTGTAGGTGCACTGCTGCCAACATGGACCCCATCTCCAAACTAGAGGGCCTTGTGTAGACATGAGGAGGGGACCTGCAAATTGGGAGGTAGACACAGATGATGAGTTACACATCAATGCAACATGCAGTGTACAACACAACAGCAATATGCACTAGGAATGTATACACAGTATTGACTAGACTACCCACACATGTAGTGGGAGTCCAATGTCACCATGTACGTCAATGTCACTTGGGCACACCCTTTGCAAGCCCATGGAAACGGGAAGCAGGAGGGGTGTGTGTGACTCTAACCCAAGCATCTGAACCAAATACATGACAAGCCTGCATGTGCCCAGCCACAATGCAGCGTATGCCCACAGGAACCATGGAAGCCAACAAATTGTCCCAAAAAAACTGGGAAAAAATAATAAAAAATAAAAAGAAAAATAAAAATAAAAAAAAATCAAAAATGGCCATTGATGGGCCCGGGGGGGTTGGGGAGGCCACCCAGGAGGTCCGAGGACAGGATGCACACCAGAACCCACCTGCGTGGAACCTGGGAAAATAAAACACCTCCATGGGCTCATGGCCCACACGGCTACCCTATTTTGGGAGTATCACTGCTGTCGCTATTATCACCCTGTGCATCCGGAGGTGGTTGCACTATGGGAGGCAGCCCACGCAAGGCCCTAGTCTGCTCCTCCATGGCTGCAAGCATGCGGGTGTGGTAGGTCTGGTTCTGGAGGATGAGTGTGCGGAGGTCCCCATGCAACAACTCACGGGATGCCCGGACCTCCGCCCTCGTTGCCTGCATCTCAGCTGAGAGCGTACGGGTGAGACGCTCCAGCTGCTGTTCTGTCCTTTGGTGTGTTGAAGCCTCAAGCTCAACAAGAGTCGTCCTGAGGTGAAGGAGCTCCTGCCTCAGGGCTTCCCTGTGGCCCTGGGACTCTATGGAGATGGCCTCCTGCAGAGTCGCCAGTGCCGCCTGCCTGTCCCTGCTGGACGCCAACATGTCCTCCCTGTGTGACTGGCAGATGGAGTCGGTTGCCTGCTGTAGTCGCTCCATCAGCCTTTCAGGGGGGACAATGGAAGTGGCCACCCTATCCATGGCCTGAGCCATCATCTCGGATGATGCTGCCTGTTGGGTTGCCATACCGTAAATGGATTGCTCCCATGCGGTATTGCCAGGTGGCGTACGGCCACCACGTCGGCGGGCACCACACCTGTCTGGGGCAAGGCGAACTGCGCCTTGCTGTGCCGGCACTGCCTGAGGCTGCAGGACTGCATTCCCCCTCTGATCTGCTGGCCCAGGAACAGGATCAGATGTCGCGGAGTGTGACCCTGCATCCGTAACCACCAAAGGCGTAGCTGGCAACACTGACATCCCCATTGAGGGTTCTGACCCTGGTGCAGATGGGTGGGACAGAACAGAATCCCTCCCTGGAACACTCACCTGCGACGGCACGTAGGTCTCATCCGAATCAACACCTGAGTACAGCTCGGGGGAGGTGCAGCCAGAGACACCCCTTGAGAGCACGACCTGCAGCAGTTGTGGGTTCTCACCCACCACCACACCACGTCCCTCACTGGTGGTTGGTCGGCCCTCGGACCCCTCCTGGGTCTGCACCATCTCCACAACCCCAGCAGTATCAGGTGCGTCTTCCCCTGCAAAGACATAAAAACAAAGAAATGGAAACAGGCATTAGCACCATGGCACACAATGAGGGCTGAGAAGCAAGAGAACCAGTACTTGATTGACACATGTCCCACATGACTAAAACCCTCCCATGCATGCACCCTCACTGCATATGAAGGGCAGGCAAATGGCACACACTGATGACACCAAGATGGAAGATGTACACATTTTCTGCATGCTGCCTGGCAGTGGCATCACACATTGGCCTGTGATTGCCAGGTGATACACACATGCCATCACACAGATGGCATGTACCATTGCTATTGAGTGAAGATGGAGAGGAGGGCAGCACCTATTCATTCAGTCCAGTTCCCGCATGTAATAGCTTTTCTAATTCAAACAGGTCAGATTTTTCACCTGGAGCTGCCAGTCCGAAATGGTCCAATTGCACAGGGACATGTGTGAACAAATGATATCCAGGTAACAAAGTCACTCCACTTTACCATAGCCATGTCAGACATGTGACTAGAGGACTGCGAAATGCCTAGTAAAAGTGATGGAATGCAAAAAATCTGACTGAATGAACTGTGAAAAATAAGCAACAATGTTGTGGCAAGGTGACACTTCAAGGGCAACTGGCGAGCAGTTGGGCTAGATGTCTACTGTTGGCAGAAGGGATACTGCTATGGCCAAATGCAGCTGCGCAGGATGTATTGCATGAAGCACATGGCTGACCCATACGACTCAGGCGCACACACTCTCACCTGGCACACAAACAGAAGCCCTCACACACACCATGCACATGGATGACACACACATGCATGTGCACTCACCGGACAATGCCTCGTAATCAGGCAGATCTCCCACGCCTTGGATCTGTTCCTCCGTGACGTAGGTCCCAGCGACTGACTCATGTGGAGTGAGTTCCATGTCTACTAATGGAGACCCACCTCCAGTCACTAGAGTTGCGGCATGACTTGAGGCCAGCTTACTCTTTGCCCTGCGCTTTAGGTCATTCCAGCGCTTATAGCAATCATTGGCTATGCGCCTCACGATTCCAAGGGCACTTACGATGTCCGCAACGGTCTGCCAGTGTGCCTGGCGTTGTGCAGGTGTGGTCTTGGATCCTGCAACAATGACCATCTCGTTGTCATGTGCGGACACATACTCGACAAGTGCATTCAGTTCGTCATCCGTGAAGCTGGGCTTCCTGGACGGGCCGGACTGTGTAGCCGTGTCTGGGGCATCAGCCTGTGCCGGACGAGCACTCTTCCTCTTCCGCTTGGAAGGTGGTGGTGATCCTGAGTGTCCTGCGCCGCTCTGGACACTAGGGGCAGGAGCCCTGGTGGACTCTGTATCAGGAGTGTGGGATTGCACACTCAGCATTGGAGTTGGTGCAGGCATTGGCTCAAGTGTGATGGTGTCAGGGGGAATGTCAGCAGGATGGACTAGGACCGACACTGTCCTGGCTGGGTGTGTGAGGGCTGGGGTGGATGGAGCCGCAGCTGCCCCTGCAGCCTCTCCGCCCTGCCTACTTGGGGCAGCAGATGACCTTGCTGGGCCAGATGCATGTGGCATGGTGACATCAACGTGCACCAGCGCACGTGTCATAGGCCTGCTGACCTGGAAGTCAGCCATGGAGTCAGCCAGGTCTGGTGCCACAATGGGCTGGTCCAACAAGGGCTGAGCATGGATGGTGTCAGCCACATCAGCCTCAACGGGAGGGGGAGGGGGGGGGATTATGGGTGCCCTTGACTGGTCCTCCACACATGGGGGGACAGGCTCACCCTGCAAGTAACGACCACGTCCCCTACCGGATCCACCACGGCCACCACTTGTGGCTCTTCCACCTTTGCCACCCTTACGGAATCCTCGCCTCCCAGCCATGGCACTGATGTAAATGTGCGTATGGGAGTGGCTGTAAACTATTGTCCTGGGCAATTGGGGGTCAAAGGGGTTGGGTGCCAGATGGTAATTGTACCCTAGTGCTCTTGCAAGGCTGAATGTAACCCCTGGGGAAAGATGATGGGTCACGCTATGCACAGGAGCCCCAAAAAAGGGAGATGACGTGCACGCAACCCCTCCTAGACCACGTGTGCAGAAAGAAAAACCTGCACTACGCTGTGGCACCCAGTAACACAAGAATGAACGTATGCGTGTCACACGCAGCCTAGAATGACCTCTGAAGGGGTAGGCTACACACGGGGCAAGCACAGATGTTAGATACGTGCGTGACTCACCGTCTGCCAGGTAAAAGAGCGTGAAAAAGGAGCGCGTTTGGTTGGCAACACCCCCGCCAAAAGAAGATTTGTACGCTGTCTGAGGAGACAGGACAACAGTAGAAGGGAACACTGTTTGAGGGAACAGGCCAAGGTAAACCAGTAAAAGAGAAAAAAGAGAAAAAGCTGTCAGAGGTAACAGGGAATACGAACTTGAAACGCCGTGAAGTAAATCGCGTGTGAAACGACAAGAAGTACAGAATTCACCCACTCGCTCTCCACGAAAAGCACGTACAAGGAAATGGTGTTCTACACGTACCTTTTATACAGGCCCACAAGTCCAGCATCACTTACGCGGCGTGTACGCGCTAGGGCCATTTCCACCAATTACACGCTGTGTCACTGCCGCGTGTACGCGCTAGGCCCATTCCCACCAAGTACACACGATGACACTCTGACGTGCTGTCCAATAACACGCGATGACACTCTGACGTTCAGTCTTTCCACGTGTGCTCTGTCATCACGTGCTGTGTGGGAAACACCCGTGCGGGTCACGTCACAGACGCGCTTACGCGCTGAGGGCCTTTGGTTCAATAGAATCGCGTATGCGTGCTGACGCGCTTACGCGCTAAGGGCCTTTCCTCGTATTTCACGCTGACGTGCAGACTTTTCACGTGCCAAATCACTCCGTATCAAGCTGGCCACGCGTATGCACACGGAAGACCACGCTCCTGCCCAGAAGGCCGAACTACTGCCCCCCAGAGCCCCGAGCACGCTCCCACCTGCCATCTGCTGCTGCCTGACTGCCTGCTGCCCACGTGCACTGCCATTTGCTGCCTGCACATCAGCCAGGGGTGCTGTTGCTGTGACCACCCCTGCTGGAACCGAAGACTCCCGACTGGTATCCATCGCTCCACAGCCCAGCCCCAGGACCCAGTTGCCCACCCACTCCTGCCTCTGGGGTTGTCATGTTGGGGCAAACACCATCTGTGACCACTGACAACCCCCGGCCAGAGAGGCAGAGGGGCACCAGCTTCAGTGCCACCGAAGTTGGTGTCCTGGTGGAGCAAGTCCTGGGGCAGTATGATGCCCTCTTCGGAAGTTCCCGCGCCGACAAGGAAGGACGGACTCGGATCTGGACTGACATTGTGACTGCCATCAACGCGGAGGGGGTGGCAGTCCGCGACTTCCAACATGTCAGGAAGCGCTGGGAGGACTTCAGGTCCAGGACCCTGAACAAGGCCCGGCGCCTCTTGAAGGCAGCGGATGCCAAGGGGCGCCGGGGCCACTTGTCGGAAGAACAGATGAGGGTCCTGGAACGCATATCCCCAGCGCTCCACGTCCAGGTCCTGGAGAAGCAGACCCGTCTGGAGTCGAGCGGTGAGTGTACATGCATCCTGATTGTGAGCAGTGCGTGTGGTGATTATTCGGTAGTGTGCAGGTTGCACATCTGTTTGTATGGGGTCGAGTATGGGTGGGGGTGTCCAGGGCCGTGGGGCTGACACATGCGAGGGCTGTAATGTGTGAGACATGGATGGTGCTTGTGTGTGTAGGCTTGCATGCCAAATGCAGTTGTGCGTGCACACATGTTTGGATGAATGTGTATTTAAGTAGACATGTCCGTGATGTCACGCATGTATGTTGTTTTCGGCTGCATGTATGAGCACTGTGTACATGTGCATGTGTGTGTATTTGACAAGGGTGCAACAGTGATGCACCATGGATGCATGTGACTGCGGCATGTGTAAGCCTGATTGGCAGATGTGACATGGATGCCCGTCTGAACAGTGCGACACTTGGCAGAGGTGTACACATGCATGCAAGTGTGGTGGTGTGTGTGTACATGTGTGGTGCACTTCCTGTGTTGCATGTGATGTCTGGGTCACCTTTGGCTGCTCATGCTGTTGTATGTGTATGGATGGTGGTGGCAGTTGCGATATGGCTGTGGTATGGCTCATGTGTGCGAGTTGCAATGACATGTGTGTTGGGGATTGTGATGACATGTCTGAGGTTTGCCAATGCCACTCATGTGCAACTGTCATGTGTGTATGTGTCCATTGTACAGTGCCCTGATGCCTGTGTTTTGTTTCTCCCTGTCTGCAGCGTCAACTGATGAAGAGGGCGGAGAAGGTGCTGTGGAGCACAGCGGCGGGGATCCCACCGCCAGCCGGAGACGCAAGGCCCGGCTCCCCTCCCGTGTTGTCATCTCGTCGGGGAGTGAGGAGTCCGGTGCCGCGTCCCAGGCCGCAGCTGCCGGGGGGAGGTCCAAGAGGCGGAGGTTGGAGTTGGACTCCTCGGCAGCAGAAGGGGCAGCTGGGACCCCACAGGGCCCAACAGGGGAAGATGGCACGGAGTCATCCAGGTTGGTGGGGGGTCTGGTGGAGGAGGAGGCCGTGCAAGCACCAGAGACGGGGTCTGGAGGTGGGGATCCCACTGGTGCTAGTGGTGCAGTCCAGGACCAGGGACAGGAGGCAGCACAGGCCGCCGCGGAGGTGCCTGTGTGCAATCCTGTCCCCGATCCTGTCCCTGCATCATCTTGCACCAGCAGGGATGCCTACGTCCAGACCCGTTTTCAGGCAGGGGATGAGCTGACGTCAACTGGCCTTCCTCTGCCTGCGGACGTGGCTATCCAGGTCCGGGTTGAGCCTGTCCTGGCTGGTGTGGCGTTGCGTCAACGGGCCATGCGAGGTGACCTGCAGTCTTTTCATGGAGAGACTGCACGTCATCTCGAATGGCTTGTTGACCACGTCAGCCTGCTGGGACAGGTCACCCAGACCGGATTCCTCCGTCTGATGGGGCTTGTTCCGACCCCCTCCTCAACTGGACCCCCTACGCGCCAGTCGTCCTCTGTGCCATCTTCCCACCCATCAGTCACCTGGGTGCCCTGTGGAGCTGCCTCTGACAGTGCGGCCAGGCTGGTGGAGGAGGCATCCCTGCCACAGTCGGGAGTCGGACGTCCAGCAGGGGTGGCCACATGAACAACTGCACCCCAGCCGGCGGAGGATGTGCAGGCAGTAGGAGGCAGTGCACGGGCAGAGGCAGAGCAGCAGCAGCAACATGGTGGGAGCCATGAAGGCTCGGGGCCTTCGACATCGGAGGGGCAGGCATCGGCCGGAGGGCAGGAGGACCCAGGACAGAGAGTGTCTTCCGTGTGGCAGCGTTTGGGCCACGCCATAGGTGCGGAGCGGCGGCGGGCGGAAGAGGCGCGGCTCACAATGGTCAGGGCGGAGAACTCCATGCGGAGGGCCCTGAGGCGGGCCGAGTGCCTCGAGGCAATCCGCAGGGGGTTGGAGGAGGACACAGCGTCGTCCCTGCGGACCCTCGGGGCATGGAACTGGACCGCCTCCGGGACATCGAACAGGAGTTCGATGATGCCCTGGCTCGGAACACCACGGAGTGAGCCGCTGGACTTGCCCGCCGCCTTTGTATATAGTTCTTTAGTTTTAGGTTTCCTTTGTTTTTTCTTATGATTTGGAGTCGACGGACACTGCTCCACTTTTTGTGTATAGTTGCTTTTTCGTTAGGTTTTTTTTAGGTTTCCTTTGTTCAGTTGGGCTCATGGACCCTTTTGAGTTTTTTACATAGTTCTTGATTTGATAGATAATTTTTTTACATTTGACTTTGGAGGACATTTTTTTGGATTATGATTTGCAGTTCTTTATTTTTATGCGGACATGCAGCTTGATTTTTTTTACTTCCCATTGTAGTTTGTTTCATTTCTTTAGCATTCTTTCTTTTTTTCAATACAATTTTGTTTTCATGCTTCACTGTGTGGTATCATCTCATTGGTTTCATGCATGTCATGTTGGGTGTTTTCCCATTCAATTGCAAACATTGTGTGTGACGGACATGGGTTCATTAGCTTCATGAACATTGGGGGTGTGAAATGTAATTTCCATTTCCATGTGGGCGAATGGGTTACTTGGTAGGGCTTTTTGGCTGTGGAGGCTGACCATAACGCACATGATTGGGGATTGTGAGGACCTGGTCGAGGGTGCCCCTGGTGGGTGGGGGGTGGTGGGAGACATGAGTGGGGGCCTGGTGGAGGCTGCCTCTTGTGGCTGGGGGGTGGGGGTGGTGGGAGACATGAGTGGGGGCCTGGTGGAGGCTGCCCCTGCACTGCTGGGGGGGTGGGGGTGGTGGGAGACATGAGTGGGGGCCTGGTGGAGGGTGCCCCTGGTGGCTGGGTGGTGGGGGTGGTGGGAGACATGAGTGGGGGCCTGGTGGGGGCTGCCCCTGCACTGCTGGGTGGTGGGGGTGGTGGGAGACATGGTGGGGGCCTGGTGGAGGGTGCCCCTGGATGGTGGGGGGTGGGGTTGGTGGGAGACATGAGTGGGGGCCTGGTGGAGGCTGCCCCTGGATGCTGGGGGGTGGGGGTGCAGGGGGACATGAGTGGGGGCCTGGTGGTGCTGCCCCTGCACTGCCGGGGGGTGGGGGTGGTGGGAGACATGAGTGGGGGCCTGGTGGAGGGTGCCCCTGGTGGCTGGGGGGTGGGGGTGGTGGGAGACATGAGTGGGGGCCTGGTGGAGGGTGCCCCTGCACTGCTGGGGGGTGGGGGTGGTGGGAGACATGAGTGGGGGCCTGGTGGAGGCTGCCCCTGCACTGCTGGGGGGTGGGGGTGCTGGGAGACATGAGTTGGGGCCTGGTGGAGGGTGCCCCTGGTGGCTGGGTGGTGGGGTGGTGGGAGACATGAGTGGGGGCCTGGTGGGGGCTGCCCCTGCACTGCTGGGTGGTGGGGGTGGTGGGAGACATGAGTGGGGGCCTGGTGGAGGGTGCCCCTGGATGGTGGGGGGTGGGGGTGGTGGGAGACATCAGTGGGGACCTGGTGGAGGCTGCCCCTGGATGCTGGGGGGTGGGGGTGCAGGGGGACAAGAGTGGGGGCCTGGTGGTACTGCCCCTGCACTGCTGGGGGGTGGGGGTGGTGGGAGACATGAGTGGGGGCCTGATGGAGGGTGCCCCTGGTGGCTGGGGGGTGGGGGTGGTGGGAGACATGAGTGGGGGCCTGGTGGAGGCTGCCCCTGCACTGCTGGGGGGTGGGGGTGGTGGGAGACATGAGTGGGGGCCTGGTGGAGGGTGCCCCTGGATGGTGGGTGGTGGGGGTGGTGGGAGACATGAGTGGGGGCCTGGTGGGGGCTGCCCCTGCACTGCTGGGTGGTGGGGGTGGTGGGAGACATGAGTGGGGGCCTGGTGGTGCTGCCCCTGCACTGCTGGGGGGTGGGGGTGGTGGGAGACATGAGTGGGGGCCTGGTGGAGGGTGCCCCTGGTGGCTGGGGGGTGGGGGTGGTGGGAGACATGAGTGGGGGCCTGGTGGAGGGTGCCCCTGCACTGCTGGGGGGTGGGGGTGGTGGGAGACATGAGTGGGGGCCTGGTGGAGGCTGCCCCTGCACTGCTGGGGGGGTGGGGGTGGTGGGAGACATGAGTGGGGGCCTGGTGGAGGGTGCCCCTGGTGGCTTGGTGGTGGGGGTGGTGGGAGACATGAATGGGGGCCTGGTGGGGGCTGCCCCTGCACTGCTGGGTGGTGGGGGTGGTCGGAGACATGAGTGGGGGCCTGGTGGAGGGTGCCCCTGGATGGTGGGGGGTGGGGGTGGTGGGAGACATGAGTGGGGGCCTGGTGGAGGCTGCCCCTGGATGCTGGGGGGTGGGGGTGCAGGGGGACATGAGTGGGGGCCTGGTGGTGCTGCCCCTGCACTGCTGGGGGTGGGGGTGGTGGGAGACATGAGTGGGGGCCTGGTGGAGGGTGCCCCTGGTGGCTGGGGGGTGGGGGTGGTGGGAGACATGAGTGGGGGCCTGGTGGAGGCTGCCCCTGCACTGCTGGGGGGTGGGGGTGGTGGGAGACATGAGTGGGGGCCTGGTGGAGGGTGCCCCTGGATGGTGGGTGGTGGGGGTGGTGGGAGACATGAGTGGGGCCTGGTGGGGGCTGCCCCTGGATGCTGGGGGGTGGGGGTGAAGGGGGACATGAGTGGGGGCCTGGTGGTGCTGCCCCTGCACTGCTGGGAGGTGGGGGTGGTGGGAGACATGAGTGGGGGCCTGGTGGAGGGTGCCCCTGGTGGCTGGGGGGTGGGGGTGGTGGGGGACATGAGTGGGGGCCTGGTGGAGGCTGCCCCTGGATGCTGGGGGGTGGGGGTGAAGGGGGACATGAGTGGGGGCCTGGTGGTGCTGCCCCTGCACTGCTGGGAGGTGGGGGTGGTGGGAGACATGAGTGGGGGCCTGGTGGAGGGTGCCCCTGGTGGCTGGGGGGTGGGGGTGGTGGGAGACATGAGTGGGGGCCTGGTGGAGGGTGCCCCTGCACTGCTGGGGGGTGGGGGTGGTGGGAGACATGAGTGGGGGCCTGGTGGAGGCTGCCCCTGCACTGCTGGGGGGTGGGGGTGGTGGGAGACATGTGTGGGGGCCTGGTGGAGGGTGCCCCTGGTGGCTGGGTGGTGGGGGTGGTGGGAGACATGAGTGGGGGCCTGGTGGGGGCTGCCCCTGCACTGCTGGGTGGTGGGGGTGGTGGGAGACATGAGTGGGGGCCTGGTGGAGGGTGCCCCTGGTGGCTGGGGGCAGGGGGTGGTGGGAGACATGAGTGGGGGCCTGGTGGTGCTGCCCCTGCACTGCTGGGGGGTGGGGGTGGTGGGAGACATGAGTGGGGGCCTGGTGGAGGGTGCCCCTGGTGGCTGGGGGGTGGGGGTGGTGGGAGACATGAGTGGGGGCCTGGTGGAGGCTGCCCCTGCACTGCTGGGGGGTGGGGGTGGTGGGAGACATGAGTGGGGGCCTGGTGGAGGGTGCCCCTGGTGGCTGGGTGGTGGGGGTGGTGGGAGACATGAGTGGGGGCCTGGTGGGGGCTGCCCCTGCACTGCTGGGTGGTGGGGGTGGTGGGAGACATGAGTGGGGGCCTGGTGGAGGGTGCCCCTGGTGGCTGGGTGGTGGGGGTGGTGGGAGACATGAGTGGGGGCCTGGTGGTGCTGCCCCTGCACTGCTGGGGGGTGGGGGTGGTGGGAGACATGAGTGGGGGCCTGGTGGAGGGTGCCCCTGGTGGCTGGGGGATGGGGGTGGTGGGAGACATGAGTGGGGGCCTGGTGTAGGCTGCCCCTGCACTGCTGGGTGGTGGGGGTGGTGGGAGACATGAGTGGGGGCCTGGTGGAGGGTGCCCCTGGTGGCTGGGTGGTGGGGGTGGTGTGAGACATGAGTGGGGGCCTGGTGGGGGCTGCCCCTGCACTGCTGGGTGGTGGGGGTGGTGGGAGACATGAGTGGGGGCCTGGTGGAGGTTGCCCCTGGATGGTGGGGGGTGGGGGTGTTGGGAGACATGAGTGGGGGCCTGGTGGAGGCTGCCCCTGGATGCTGGGGGGTGGGGGTGCAGGGGGACATGAGTGGGGGCCTGGTGGTGCTGCCCCTGCACTGCTGGGGGGTGGGGGTGGTGAGAGACATGAGTGGGGGCCTGGTGGAGGGTGCCCCTGGTGGCTGGGGGGTGGGGGTGGTGGGAGACATGGGTGGGGGCCTGGTGGAGGGTGCCCCTGCACTGCATGGGGGGTGGGGGTGGTGGGAGACATGAGTGGATGCCTGGTGGAGGCTGCCCCTGCACTGCTGGGGGGTGGGGGGGTGGGGGACATGAGTGGGGGCCTGGTGGAGGGTGCCCCTGGTGGCTGGGTGGTGGGGGTGGTGGGAGACATGAGTGGGGGCCTGGTGGGGGCTGCCCCTGCACTGCTGGGTGGTGGGGGTGGTGGGAGACATGAGTGGGGGCCTGGTGGAGGGTGCCCCTGGATGGTGGGGGGTGAGGGTGGTGGGAGACATGAGTGGGGGCCTGGTGGAGGCTGCCCCTGGATGCTGGGGGGTGGGGGTGCAGGGGGACATGAGTGGGGGCCTGGTGGTGCTGCCCCTGCACTGCTGGGGGGTGGGGGTGGTGGGAGACATGAGTGGGGGCCTGATGGAGGGTGCCCCTGGTGGCTGGGGGGTGGGGGTGGTGGGAGACATGAGTGGGGGCCTGGTGGAGGGTGCCCCTGGTGGCTGGGGGTGGGGGTGGTGGGAGACTTGAGTGGGGGCCTGGTGGAGGGTGCCCCTGGATGGTGGGGGGTGGGGGTGGTGGGAGACATGAGTGGGGGCCTGGTGGAGGGTGCCCCTGGTGGCTGGGTGGTGGGGGTGGTGGGAGACATGAGTGGGGGCCTGGTGGTGCTGCCCCTGCACTGCTGGGGGGTGGGGGTGGTGGGAGACATGAGTGGGGGCCTGGTGGAGGGTGCCCCTGGTGGCTGGGGGATGGGGGTGGTGGGAGACATGAGTGGGGGCCTGGTGGAGGCTGCCCCTGCACTGCTGGGTGGTGGGGGTGGTGGGAGACATGAGTGGGGGCCTGGTGGAGGGTGCCCCTGGTGGCTGGGTGGTGGGGGTGGTGTGAGACATGAGTGGGGGCCTGGTGGGGGCTGCCCCTGCACTGCTGGGTGGTGGGGGTGGTGGGAGACATGAGTGGGGGCCTGGTGGAGGGTGCCCCTGGATGGTGGGGGGTGGGGGTGGTGGGAGACATGAGTGGGGGCCGGGTGGAGGCTGCCCCTGGATGCTGGGGGGTGGGGGTGCAGGGGGACATGAGTGGGGGCCTGGTGGTGCTGCCCCTGCACTGCTGGGGGGTGGGGGTGGTGAGAGACATGAGTGGGGGCCTGGTGGAGGGTGCCCCTGGTGGCTGGGGGGTGAGGGTGGTGGGAGACATGAGTGGGGGCCTGGTGGAGGGTGCCCCTGCACTGCTGGGGGGTGGGGGTGGTGGGAGACATGAGTGGGGACCTGGTGGAGGCTGCCCCTGCACTGCTGGGGGGTGGGGGGGTGGGAGACATGAGTGGGGGCCTGGTGGAGGGTGCCCCTGGTGGCTGGGTGGTGGGGGTGGTGGGAGACATGAGTGGGGGCCTGGTGGGGGCTGCCCCTGCACTGCTGGGTGGTGGGGGTGGTGGGAGACATGAGTGGGGGCCTGGTGGAGGGTGCCCCTGGATGGTGGGGGGTGAGGGTGGTGGGAGACATGAGTGGGGGCCTGGTGGAGGCTGCCCCTGGATGCTGGGGGGGTGGGGGTGCAGGGGGACATGAGTGGGGGCCTGGTGGTGCTGCCCCTGCACTGCTGGGGGGTGGGGGTGGTGGGAGACATGAGTGGGGGCCTGGTGGAGGGTGCCCCTGGTGGCTGGGGGTGGGGGTGGTGGGAGACATGAGTGGGGGCCTGGTGGAGGGTGCCCCTGGATGGTGGGTGGTGGGGGTGGTGGGAGACATGAGTGGGGGCCTGGTGGAGGGTGTCCCTGGTGGCTGGGTGGTGGGGGTGGTGGGAGACATGAGTGGGGGCCTGGTGGGGGCTGTCCCTGGCGGCTGGGTTGTGGGGGTGGTGGGAGACATGAGTGGGGGCCTGGTGGAGGCTGCCCCTGGATGCTGGGGGGTGGGGGTGCAGGGGGACATGAGTGGGGGCCCGGTGGGGGCTGCCCCTGGTGGCTTGGGGGTAGGGGTGGTGGGAGACATGAGTGGGGGCCTGGTGGAGGGTGCCCCTGGTGGCTGGGTGGTGGGGGTGGTGGGAGACATGAGTGGGGGCCTGGTGGGGGCTGCCCCTTGTGGCTGGGTGGTGGGGGTGGTGGGAGACATAAGTGGGGGCTTGGTGGGGGCTGCCCCTGCACTGCTGGGTGGTGGGGTGGTGGGAGACATGAGTGGGGGCCTGGTGGTGCTGCCCCTGCACTGCTGGGGGGTGGGGGGGGTGGGAGACATGAGTGGGGGCCTGGTGGGGGCTGCCCCTGGTGGCTGGGGGGTGGGGGTGGTGGGAGACATGAGTGGGGGCCTGGTGGAGGGTGCCCCTGCACTGCTGGGGGGTGGGGGTGGTGGGAGACATGAGTGGGGGCCTGGTGGAGGGTGCCCCTGGTGGCTGGGGGGTGGGGGTGGTGGGAGACATGAGTGGGGGCCTGGTGGAGGGTGCCCCTGGATGGTGGGGGGTGGGGGTGGTGGGAGACATGAGTGGGGGCCTGGTGGAGGGTGCCCCTGGATGGTGGGGGGTGGGGGTGGTGGGAGACATGAGTGGGGGCCTGGTGGAGGCTGCCTCTGGATGCTGGGGGGTGGGGGTGCAGGGGGACATGAGTGGGGGCCTGGTGGTGCTGCCCCTGCACTGCTGGGGGGTGGGGGTGGTGGGAGACATGCATTGTTGATCAGTAGTGCAAGGTGACATGTGGGTTGGCTGCGGGGCATGCCCATGGTGGATGGGCTGCCTGCGGGACATGAGCAGGGGTGCAGGGTAGTCCCCCGTGGTGTGGGCTGCCTGCAGGGGCCATGGAGGTTGTCGAGCGTACACCTGGGAGGACCCACACGGCCAATTCACGTGTAGTACTCCCCAGAACCCCTGGAATTCACATACCCTGCTGGAATCGCATGTGGAACTTCCCGCGCACCCATGGAATACACGTACCCTGCTCGCACTGGGCCAATCGCGTGTGGAACTTCCCGCGCACCCCTGAAATACACGTACCCTGCTGAAATCGCGTGTGGAACTTCCCGCGCACCCCTGAGATACACGTACCCTGCTCGCACTGGGCCAATCGCGTGTGGAACTTCCCGCGCTCCCCTGAAATACACGTACCCTGCTGATATCGCGTGTGGAACTTCCCGCGCACCCATGGAATACACGTACCATGCTCGCACTGGGCCAATCGCGTGTGGAACTTCCCGCGCACCCCTGGAATACACGTACCCTGCTGAAATCGCGTGTGGAACTTCCCGCGCACCCCTGAAATACACGTACCCTGCTCGCACTGGGCCAATCGCGTGTGGAACTTCCCGCGCACCCCTGGAATACACGTACCCTGCTGAAATCGCGTGTGGAACTTCCCGCGCACCCCTGAAATACACGTACCCTGCTCGCACTGGGCCAATCGCGTGTGGAACTTCCCGCGCACCCCTGTAATACACGTACCCTGATGAAATCACGTGTGGAACTTCCCGCGCACCCCTGAAATACACGTACCCTGCTCGCACTGGGCCAATCGCTTGTGGAACTTCCCGCGCACCCCTGGAATACACGTACCCTGCTGAAATCGCGTGTGGAACTTCCCGCGCACCCCTGAAATACACGTACCCTGCTCGCACTGGGCCAATCGCGTGTGGAACTTCCCGCGCACCCCTGGAATACACGTACCCTGCTGAAATCGCATGTGGAACTTCCCGCGCACCCCTGAAATACACGTACCCTGCTCGCACTGGGCCAATCGCGTGTGGAACTTCCCGCGCACCCCTGTAATACACGTACCCTGATGAAATCACGTGTGGAACTTCCCGCGCACCCCTGAAATACACGTACCCTGCTCGCACTGGGCCAATCGCGTGTGGAACTTCCCGCGCACCCCTGAAATTCACGTTCCCCGCTTGGCGTTTGCTGTTTGCCAGCCCGGTGAACTGGTCCAGGGTTAGCGCAGCCCTTTGCGATGATTTAGCGATTTTGATGGCTTTTCCTTGCGTGAGGGCGTTCTTGGGGGCGTTACTGGCGCTGCTGCAGGGTCGCTGCGATTCTCTGCGCCACGGCTGGTTTGGGAGCCTAAAATCCATGAATACGCTGTGCGCGGAAATCGGTTTTAGCGCACGTTCCTGGCGCACACAATCGCACGCGGACACTCTGCACCAGCCGCTTGCGACACTTTTCGGCGAAATTCTATGAATTACCCTCTTTATGTTTTAACTGTCAGACAGTCTTAATAATATCTCTTCATCCTGGGCTTGCTCGTTGTTATTATTCACGAACTTGATATCCCAGGTTGGCAGGGCATGGCTATGTATCTATTTTCATGAATAACAATGAGTTAGAAGGTGACAATGTTGGGCACTGATGATGGAATTGTCCACACACTGCTCCACTCAGCCTGCATGCCATTGCTGCGCATTCTCTATTGTAATAACCATCCTGGTGGGTTGGCAACAACAGGACAGTCACCAGCCAGTAGCTTCAACACAGGGGCAAGGACAGTGAAAAGGCCAATATCAAAGAGCAGTGCCTAGCATGAGTGCCAGACCAAGCAAGATGATCTTGCTGCAGTGTTTGACAGGCACGTTCAGCCGTTCAGCAATGATTTTGCCTGCATTTGTCCAATAATTTACCATGGAAGGAAAGTGTGTTGGCTCTTATTTTCTATTGATAGATTGCTCAAATGTTCCATTGATAGATGCTCAAATATTAACAGAAATGTGCATTAGTGAAACACTTAAATATTTATATTATTTCAAGACACAATATATTATTTTCGAGTGATATCTGTAAATAACACAATGCATCCATCACCCTCAATGAATCGGTGGTATTTGCAGATTTAACACCAATTATGTTGCTACTGTATGGAGCAGGCATGGGTGGTGTCAGTGTGCTCGGGGCTGCCTGCCAGGATGTGTCGGTGATGTGCAAGAACATATTTGGGCACTGGCACTTATTTTCTTACAAATCAAGCACTGATGAACACAGAATATGAAAATATTGAAAGATGCAGCACTCTGGGTAATCAAACAGGATTGAAAGGCAATAAAAAAAACAATGCTCTTAAAAGGATATGTTCTTGTGCGAAAAAGGGATTAAAGATGACCTAACCAGTCTCCAGGCCCCAAAGATAGACAGAGAGTGGGGGGCGTTTAGCATTCAATAATATATTTCCACTATTAATTGTGCTACAACAGCGGCGAACCAGGCTTCTTGCTGCTTTGCGAGTGGTTCGAATCAAGCTTGAATGCAGTGCTCACGTTGTTCCAGACGGGGAGCAAGGGTCAAGCTGAAGTTTGCTGTGGTTAGAAGCTGTGTTTGAAGAAGTGTGGATTGTGAAGACCACTAGGTTTGCTTTCAACAGTTGTTTTTATGACAAAGATGCTGGTGGATGGATGTGTAGTTTGAGCCAGGGATTCAATGCAGCATTGGGGGTCACGGTTGGATGTGGCCACCTTGATTGGTTTGACTATTGATTTGGATCAGCGACAAAGAGACTGGTGGTTAGAATGTCAACTCTCCAAAAGATGTCCACACACATTCTTTCTGCCTTTTTGGGATTCCAAAAAGGAATCAAAGAAGGATTGGGAGACCCCCTTTTTTTATAGGCAAAAGTCCACAGATGATTGGGAAAAGCTGTGGAGTGGACGTGACAGTTAAGAAAGAGTGGTATGGAGAGAAACAAGATAGTGGAACTCTTCCCCACTTGTGCTGAGCTCCGTCTGTCTACAGTAAGCCTGCCCTTTTCTCAGACCCACAGCATCCAAGGCCCTTTGGTATGCAACACCATTGTGTGAGACTAGTCCTTTTGTGCTGAGCGTGCCCTTTGATTCCGGTTTACCAGGACACCTCTTGCTGGGAGGCTAACCTGCTGGAGAGAGGTGTTACCAGACCCTGCAGAGGATCAAAGGTAAGGCTCAGTGTTTCAGTCCCTTGCCCTGTAGGCTGTCAGGGCCGGGGTGTCTGACTAGAATACACATAAACCTTCCACATCCGTCTGTCTACAGTAAGCCTGCCCTTTTCTCAGACCCACAGCATCCAAGGCCCTTTGGTATGCAACACCATTGTGTGAGACTAGTCCTTTTGTGCTGAGCGTGCCCTTTGATTCCGGTTTACCAGGACACCTCTTGCTGGGAGGCTAACCTGCTGGAGAGAGGTGTTACCAGACCCTGCAGAGGATCAAAGGTAAGGCTCAGTGTTTCAGTCCCTTGCCCTGTAGGCTGTCAGGGCCAGGGTGTCTGACTAGAATAAACATAAACCTTCCACAGCTGAGCTCGCCTCACAGTGCTGACAAATGCATGATATCAATCAGATGAGCTTGTTTGAGGTTATGTGAATTACTATCCATCATACCCTAAATTCAGGTATGGCTTTATTTTTATTAAACTGCCATCAGAATAATAATTCAGAACTGGCAGTTGAACTAGTGACAGCTTGAGGACTCTGCTCCTGCCCTAAAAAGCCTACTGGAAATTGAGAGGGACCATCACACATGAACCCCTAAGCCAATTGTTGGTCAACCCCCATGCCTTCCTATTGAATCTTTTGAGGTTCCCAGTGAAGGAATTACTGATGATGATGGCTAGGGATCTTGGTTGGCTGAATGGGGAGATAATTGCAAAGCTATGCTTTTTAATGATTACAGAGGAGAAGCAGTTGCACAAAGGAAGTTATTTTCAGACTCAAACAACTGGAAAGAAAAAAAGCATCTTTCCTACTAAATGGTGTATCCTATAATATTTAAGATGGTTGTTGATGGGATCACACACTCCTTCACAGATCATTTAAAGCTAATTTATTTTGGGAGGATTTGCAATCTACGCATTCAAGAAGACCTAAGCATTGATCTGTAATGTATTGTAATGATTTTGACCTACTTTTCTCCTTAAGATGCTTTTCTCGTGGTGTCTGTTTTCACTATTTCTTTTTATTTAATGTATCTCTGGGATAAACGTTAAGGGACAGAAAATGGTGGCATTTCTTTTTAAATGTATGTTTTCCATTGCTTTTTAATTCATATTGCATCATATTAAGAACACAGTGTCGAATTTAGTAGGTCTCTTTTTCTAACTTGATCCGACGTTAAGTTACGTCTATTTGATACTTGGCTGAAGATGGCGTTGATGGCAAATGAATCAGACGGAACTGCGGGCTGCGCTGAGTGTGGAAAGACTTGCTTTTCGAGTGGAAGTACTTTGGCACTTGCACACTCTTCACTATGTACACAATAGTAAATAGCATATCTTTATTTACGCTGTCAGTCTGGATGTCATATTTGCACCTATAGTAGCCTCTGCTGCGGGCTGCTGGAGTCTTCTCTACCTTGTGCGGATGACAGAAATGTAGAAGGGACAGATGAAGTCGATGCACAGTTGCAATTTCAGTTTTTCTACTCTGTTATAATATGCGCATTGCTGTAGTTTTATGTGCTGTTGAAGATATTCCTTAGATTATGATAGGCTTGTGTGATCTGGGTTGGGGTAGCTGGAGGCCTCTTCATGTATTTGGAGTGTTTCGCTCAGTAGATGTCATTTAATGATTACATTGATGTGTCTTACAGATTCTTCCTTTTTCTTTTCTTGATCTCTTGTCATGCCATGTTCCATCTTGTGCATTATTTTTTTACTTTATTATTTTCTGATTTTTGGCTTTTGTGTACAGTTAATTGTATTTTAGGGGGGAGTCTGTTTTGGGGAAGGGGCCTGAGGTATGTGTCTAGGTCAGTACTCCTCAGCGATGTGTGTGCTGCTATGAATTGGCTTTGCACTTACCTATAATGACTACTTGGCCTTCTGAAGTTTTTTACAGTTTGTTGAGTGATGTGAGTAGTTTGTGTGATAATGCATTTACTTCGGAACATGCATGATAACTAATTACTAGCATCTTTTGAGTTGGAATGTGAAGGGCATTAACAATCCTATTAAGAGTAGAAAGCTGCTTACTTTTTAAAATAAGAATCAGCCATACATTCTCTTATTGCAAGAAACTCGCTTGCGATTGGAACGGGTGGACTGCATATGAAATAAATGTATGTGAAGAGAGGATTTAAGATATTTGGTGACAGAGCTTAAATTGCTAGTAGAAAATAAGTGTTTAGCACTTTTGAATATCTATGGCCCCAATGAGGTACATAAAGAATTTTTCAACAAATTAGATGGGGTGCTGAAAAATATGGGTAACACAGAGATCATAATTGGGGGTGACTTTAATTCTACTCTGGATGTAGAGGTGGATAAAACAAGTGGGCTTCCTATGCTGAAATTAGGGCAAAAAAGTTCTTGTATATCATAATTGGGGTGATTTAAATTCTAGTCTGGATGTAGAGGTGGATAAAACAAGTGGGCTTCCTATGCTGAAATTAGGGCAAAAAAGGTCTTGTATATCATAATTGGGGTGATTTAAATTCTAGTCTGGATGTAGAGGTGGATAAAACAAGTGGGCTTCCTATGCTGAAATTAGGGAAAAAAAGGTCTTGTAGATCTAATGCGCACGTGGGATATTATTAATATCTGGCGAGCGTTACACCAGAAAAATGGGCAATATACTTTTCATTCAATTTCTCGTGGGACTTCGTCATGTGTTGATTTTATTCTGGTAAGTAGGGGGATTTGTGGCGATGTGTGTATTGCTAATATTGGCAACGTTCTACATTTCGATCATGCTAGCATTGAGCTGGCTATAGACAGATCGGTGGGGGGTCTGAAAGGAAGAAAGTAATGGAGATTAAACGTGAATCTATTTAAGCAATAAACCACAAGTAAGGGGGGGATTACCAGACTGGTAATGCCCTAAGGCATCAGTTGCAGCCCCGTGCCAAGTTAGGGCCTTAAAGTTAGCCCCAGGGTATTACCAGACTGGTAATGCCCCAATGCTTGGGGTTTATTGATATTAGTATCCCGGCATGTTGTACCGGGGTACCAATAGTGTTTTTATCTTGAGTTGAGAAACAACCTGTTTGCTGATTCTCAGCTCGAGATAAAAACTTCAAATCAAGATGTCCTCCATGGATTGGGGAGAAGGGAACTACATGCAATCCTTTCTCTCTTTTCGTGGTGGCCATTGCTGGATCGGGGTTGCATCGGGAACACTACTGTTCCTGGTGCCTTCGAGGGGCGTGGAAGGGCAAGGTAATTTGGGTGGGGGAGAGAGGTGGGGTTGGAAATGTGGAAAAGGGGGCTGGGGATAAAGAGCAGGGGACACAGGGGGAAAGCTCCCTTACCTTCATCCCAGCGAGGGCAGATGGCGGCCTCTCGTTCGGAGGAGGCTTGGCTTGGGGTCTGTACCGGTGTGGCAAAGACCCAGTTCTGAGCCTCCTCATTGGCTGGGAGTCTGCCACACCCCGCTCGTGGGGTACTAATATTAAATATAGACTTTGTTAAATATATTAGAATCAAAATCTTGCTGTATTTGCACGATAACCAAGGGTCTGTCAACAATGTATTGTTTCAGATGCCTTGAAATCAACAATACGGGGTCAAGTGATTAGCTTTTGCATTTTATAAGAGAAACAAAAAGAGGTGTAACTCATTAAGTTTGAGAAGGTGTGTAAATTAGCTGAGGAAAGAAATTATTCTTCCCCTTCTGTTGTCAACATGTCTTAGATGCACTCTCTTGGTTATGAGTTGCATTCAACAACGGAAGGAGATTTTTTTTTTTATACGAAGCAGGCTTTTTAGGAACAGGGTGAGAAATCAGGTATGCTCTTAGCAAGATGGCTGAAAATTAAGGAAAAAGGGGGGGAAATACTTTTTTGGGTAAATGAAGAGGGAACGATCTTGAGGAGAAATTAAGATATTTGTGACGCCTTTAAGAAATGTATGTTTCTTTGTATAGTGATGACGGTCATATTAATGAGTCAAAAGTGCGTGAGTACATGTGTCAAGTTGATGCTTCTAGTCTGGATGAACAAGACAAACTATTTCTAGATGCAGAAATATCCCCTCAAGAAATTGTGGATTCTATGGAGGTGATGTCTTCTGGAAAATGTCCGGGACCAGATGGGCTCCCAATTGAATTCTAGAGCACCTATAGTCACATTCAATGGTTTGCTGGCTAAACTGGTTCACAAAAATCAAACTGGGTTTGTGAATGGTAGAAATAGATGCGATAATCTGAGAGAATTATTGAATGTTATTAATCTTAGGAAACATTCTGCAGATGCTTGTGCGGCTGTAAGCATTGATGCTGAAAAGGCTTTTGATAGGATTAATTGGATATGCCTGCATCATGTTCTGCTTAAGGTAAACTGTGGCCTGCGTTTTTACAGCTTTTTAGGGCTTTGTATGATGGTGCAAAGGTTTAGGTGTTTGTTATTGGTTACACATCAGAATCCTTTGCCGTCAAAATGGGTTTGCGTCAGGGTTGTCCTTTATCGCCTTCATTGTTTGACTTTTTATAGAACCACTAATTGTTGAGATTAGAGCAGATCGAGATATAAAGAGCTTCTAATTTGGTAATTGCATCTCAAAAGTACTTTTGTACACGGATGACCTTTGGGTGTCCATGTCAGACCCAAAATGTTCCTTTTGATGGTTGATGTTGTCGTTGCCATTGTTTGGTGAAGTCTCTGAATACAAGATTATTGCCTCTAAGACGTAAATATTTCTGATTTCGTCTTCTTGTATAGTGGTTTATTTGATGTGGAGCGTGAAGTATGAGCTGTCGGAGGATTTAGATCTCTGGGTATTCAGGTTAATAGAGATGTTGAATTGCTTCTTGCTGGCAATATCAGCCTAAAACATGCAGAAATAGATGTGTTGGAGTAAGGTTAGCACAGTTAAAATTACTCTACTCCCCAAGTTGTTATTTGTTTTTAGTATGCTCCCCATCCTCTTTTGGGTATACTAGTATTGGAGATAAATAGTTTTAATAGGTTTTTATGTTTCGATGGTGTGAAATCAAAAATCCCGAAGGATATTCTTTGGACACTGGTACACTTGGGTGGTTTCGGGTACCCTAGTATAAAACACTATCACACTGCTTTCACGCTGCGTACATTGAATCATTGGCTTAAGATGGATCATGTTGGTAGTCCAAATTGGGTCCTCATTGAGAAAGAATCTGTCTCCCTGATTCTGCATGATAATTTAATCTACATGGAAAAAAGGCACCCAGTTAGTTCAACTCTGCTGTCTGTAAAACACGTCATAAAAGAATGGAGAAAGAGCCATGATGTTCGTGAAGGGAAGTTTTTGCTCAGCTCAGATTCATGTCTGTGGAAGAATCTGGCTGCGCAAATTGATACTCACACTCTTTCCTGGATTACATGGCAAAGAGTCGGTATTTAGAAACTGGGTCAAGTTTATGATGGTCAGTGTATGCTTGACTTTAAATTCTTGCATTTTAAATATGAGCTGTGATTGGCAGAGAACCGCCACTACCTTGATTTGAAGAAGTTTTTGATGTATTATTTTGGCCCCCAAATGCTAGTATGCACAGTTCGCCCATGATTTTACATTTATCAAAAAGTATGCAGCTTTCTGCCTCCTTGCTCTATACATTTCTTACCCCCTCTGGGTTTAACATGGCTTCTCAACCTGGTAGAAAATGGTGGGATTCATATTTGTTTGTTTCTTTATTTGTATGGCGCACCAGGCCAGGGGCAATATCTCGGTTAAAAGATGTCTGATATTGAGTGGAATCAGGTATGAGCAGATCCTAGTAGATTTCAAATTGATTTGGAGCTGCGGTACATGCAACCGAAGATTGCTCATTATGTACATTGGGCCCCGTGGAAAATTGGTCTTGTAAGTTGAGCCAGGATAATATCTGTTGGAATTGCAAGAGGGTTGAGGGTGCTACCCTACATATGTTTTGGCTATGTAAAAAGGCTAATTTATACTGGGATGAGGTCTTTCAGCAAATAAACCTTGTGTTGGGTCTTTCTCCTCCTCGTACATCACTGATTTGTGTGCTGGGTCTGTTCTCTGCTAATGTATCTGGTAGTAAGCTCTTCTGGGTTTATAGAGTCCTTCTGTTGGCCAAAAGATACATCTTGAAGTTTTGGAAGTGATGCTAGGCCTGCCATTGGTGATTGGCTGCATAGCTTGTCGATTCTCTCAAGCAGGGAAAGGGTATCCTTTCAAGCTAAACAGCAGAACGATAGATTCAATATGTGGAGTGCTTTTAATTCTTTCTATCATTAACCCCCCACATTTGTTTTTGTATAAAGGTTTACCTGTTGCTCTTACGTACATATTGTGGTTATATCCCGTGAGGATAGCTCAGCAGCAACATGCTTGCCTTGAAAACACGAAACAACACAGGTACGATCCCCAGGTCCACGCTTTGGGTATTAAGCGCGTTATAAATATGCAACCAAAAAAATAAGCAAATAAATAAATAAATAAAATATAATTGACATTTGTAACTAGTCAATCTGTTATTCTTATTTGCTGTAAAACCAATAAAGTATTTCCTTCAACAAAAAGCAAAAAACATTCCTCATGACTATGTGGCTTTGAAACAGAAGTGCAGACTTTAAATATAGCCTGTGCACTCAAGTGACTTGGTTGTCACAGCAGCTGTCAAAGGGCACCTGCGACCTCAACCTGCTCGTTGCTACTGGCGAGCATGTGGTGCAGATCAGGAGACTGATGCAGCAGGACACATGGTACCATGCTTTTGGCATGGAGATTATCAAATGGTGATCTGGTTAGCAGCTCACCCTGTGTGAGATAGAGTCTCCCACGTCATTGTATTAATTCTTACAAATCGAAACGCCAGGGCTTCTACACCTTTGCCAGGTGGCAGTTTCTCACAGGTCCGACATGTACAAAGTGGAATTACAGCAGGTCTTCAAGTTGTGATGCGATTACCTGTGTTACACCTGCAATTGGGGCAGTATGTTTCTTTGGAGGTCTTTTTCAGGTGCGAGCTGATCTTCTGGGCCAGATCAGTCATAGCCGACACAGCCTTACATTGATGATACATTGTTTTACCACTAGAGGTAGGACATTTGCAAAGCAAGTGACATTCATGATATTGCCAGTCCTAAGGGCAGACACCCTATTTGACCCATTTACATCTTGAAGAAAGCCCAGTCGTTGATCTCAGGGCATAACCAGCGTGCCTTCTTCCAGATATTGACTCCCCTTTGGTCTCTGACGACAAATCCTGGAACTCACAAGGTGGTGTGGTGCTGAAATGCTTACACCTGCTGCCCGCATTGGTTACTGCAAGACCCTATTTGGCTGGCAAGGGAAGGGAAAGTCATGCAGCACACTTTGACTGCTGGTCATTATGCTCTTTTCCAGTATTTAATAGTGATGTTGCCTTTCTAGCTCTCAGACCTGTTTAGTGCCCACCCCACTGAAGTAAGAACCTCATTATACAGCTCCTAGTACAGCCGTGCAGGTAAAATAGCAGAGATTGAGAATTTTATGGTGGGTATATACTATTCCCATAGGCCATGGAAAACTGTGCTTTTCTACAAAAGAATACAGGAAAAGGTTCATGGACAACACCAACTCCTCCATTACACTGATCTTGTGTTGTGCAAAGGGGCATCACTTGTAGGCATGCATATACTATGCACCACTGGCGAAATGGATATGGTGCTTGCCATCCCCTACAATGGCGCCACAGCAATGTTTCCTGGGATGATGGTACAGGTGAGATGTGGTGATTTGAGGTTTTGGTGGTTAATCTGAGCTTTGTGCACCGTGCCAAATGATATGGCTTTGCAAAAACGTGGTACCAAGTTGGTATCAGATAGCAATTGTTTGTCCTTCCTTGTGCTGTATGAAGTAATTCACCACTTCAGATTTTGTGGTGATCTTAAACATGTTTCACAATCATCTGACCACGAAGATTGAGGTGGCGGTGTTGATGTGGCTGCCCCATAACTACATTTTGCACTTTCATATCTTCCTGGCTGTGTTTGAAACACACTGTATACAGGTGAAGGAGTAGCTTTGCCTATCACTCCAATATCTGTACGTGTGCCATTGTCCTTGCTTCCTCTGTATGAATGGTTTCCATCATCGTGTGTTTCTGCCTGGATGGAACACAAACTTTATATTTGTAAGTTGTAAAGTCTACTTTTTGTCCACTTTTGGAGTGATGCCATGACCATTTGTCCCCCCAGTGATTTCCATCTAGATCTCACTGGGGATGCAACTCTTATATGTTGTCATCAATCTGGGGACCGTTATGGTCTGCAAGGTGCCTCTTAGCCTCTCTGAGCCAGGGGCCTGGCTCAGAAAGTTCGAATTGTTCATGTTTATTACAGTGCCTTATAACATAGTGGCTGCATGGGTTGTGCCAATTTTGGTAATGAGAAGTATCCTGTTTTACTTTTTTTTAAAATTAAGTTTCTTTGTTCAGCATTTGACCTTTACATTATACAAAAAGAAACACATACATTCACCATACATTAAAACAAGATATCATTTAAATACATCATCGTACAATAAAACATTTACAAGATAACATTTAAATACATCAATGAAGTAAAATGTCATTTGAATCAATAAGACAATGCGGCCACAACTACTTACTTAAGCATCGACAAAGTTTCTGCAACAGTTTTATGTATGTTTCACTAATACTGTTTGCCTTGGACCTGGTCTCTTGCTAAATATATAACATTTCAATGAGATTTTAGCCCTTTAGCATCTCCAATCTTTTTTCCAGATGTAATGCAGCGGTTGTCACTACCAGAGATTTAGCCCTGTAAAATGTGCTCCAGAACTGGTCATGGGTATGGTCAGAAAATTCATAATAGCCCTTCTTGTATAAGTTAGAAAACAAAATGTATTGTGCGAGAAGATGCCTCGAAGATTCGACAGCTTGGTCACAAAAGCGGCATAAACGATCATCTCTCTTGAGACCTAGCCAGGGATAATTAGGTCAGAATATTGGGCATGTTTATGCTTGTTAGCCAAATATTCAATGGATTGTAAGCTATCATAATCTTTCGATTTCCTCTCAAAATCAGACGCATACACTGGGGGTCATTACGAGGTTGGAGGTAAGGGAAAAACGATGCCGGTAATGGATTACCGGCATCGCTTACCGCTTTGCACGATTATGACACGCCAACCCGCTATTAGCGGCACCGTAATTAGCGGTGCCGCTAACAGCGGCCTGGACGCGGGCAGGCAACCCTTCATGCCGGCAATATCGGCATGCCGTAAACAGGAGAACATCACAAGTCAGGCGGACAGGCAAATAACGGCCTACTGAAGCCCGAAAAGTACCTTACCGGCATGGAGCAAATACCGGCATCGCGGACCACCCGTAAACGGCCATGTGCAGTGTTCCCAACTGCCACAGGTGCACACAATCAGCACAGGTGGAGTCAATATACACTGGTCCAGCACAAAAGGAGCACACCCCACCCCTTCCCACATCCAGTCACACACCAAAATGATTCCTATACTCAGGGCTTTAAGTGGGGTAAGAAATCGAGGGGGGGCCCTCATTTGGGGGCGTGGCTTGTGGGGGGCGTGGCCTAAAACGTACGCAAATCGTAAGGTATGCACACACATATATATGCATGTTATATATCTGTGTGCGTACCTTACTATGGTTTGTGTACTTTGCAAGCCATCTTTTCTAAACATAGAAATATGTATTTCTATGTGCGTACCTTACTATGGTTTGTGTACTTTGCAAGCCATCTTTTCTATACATAGAAATATGTATTTCTATGTTTAGCAAAGATGGCTTGCAAAGTACACAAACCATAGTAAGGTACGCACACAGATATATAACATGCATATATATGTGGGTGTGCATACCTTACGGTTTGCCTACTTTTCAGGCCATTTTTTTTTAAACATTTCGGTTTTATAAAAGATGGCTTTGAAAGTACACAATTCAAGCCATCTTTTATAAAGCTTTGACTACGGACAAAATTGTCCGTTGGCAAAGCTTTATAAAAGATGGCTTGAATTGTGTACTTTTCAAGCCATCTTTCATAAACCTCGAAAAATGTCAAGGAATCCCCAGGTTCGCCGAGGGTTAAAGACGCCTCGGCGACCTGGGGAAACAAAGAGACCAGTAACTGCCTCTCGTGACCCCTCGCGTGAGAGGTCACCAGAGGCAGTTACTATGACTTACAGAAGTGGCAGCCATGCACAGCATCGCTGTGGTTGGCTGCCACTTCTGTCAGATCGCCTGACTTCATGGCAGGCGCATCTCCCGTCGCGGCTGCCGCCGCGACGGGATAATGCATCCCGCCAATGTTGCGTGCAGTGGGACGGGGGCCCCGGCAGGGCCCCGGCTCAGTCCCACTTTTTGGAGACTGCCGGTGCCTGGCCCCGGCAGGCCCCACCCCACTTAAAGCCATGCCCATACTACTAGCAATGCTGGGGCTGGAGGACATTTTTGCAGTGGAATTCCAGCAACAACAACAACAACATCAACAGGCAGCACAGGGGAGACGCAGGAGGAGAATGAGGGTTAGGCAGGGCCAGCATGCCCCACCAGTGCAACCAGTGGTACCACCCAGGCAGCCCCCAATCCCTCGCATCAGAGCCAGTCCATTCAACCTAACCCCTGAGCAGATCCACACCGTGTACCGTCTGGACCGGGACACCATCACCACTATTGTGGACATGATACATGACGACATTGTCAGCCTGATTGAAATACGCACTGCCAGCCCACCCCTACTGAAGGTAGTGTCTGTGCTCCACTTCCTGGCCACAGGCACCTACCAGCACACAGTGGGGCACATGCATGGCATATCAGAAGCATTATTCTCAAGTACACTGAACCAAGTGCTTGATTCCCTCCTGAAGCACATAGGCGACCACATTTTCCTACCACGGACAGCCCAGCAGATCTCCAACACCAAAGTTGGTTTCCATTCACTGGCCGGCATCCCTGGTTGCATTGGCACCATCGACTGCACCCATGTGGAATTGGTGGTCCCACATGCCATGGAGGTAGTGTACCGCAACCGTAAGTTATACCACTCCATCAACGTGCAAATGGTATGTGACTCAAACAAGATCACACATTGTTGTGCACGATTCCCCGGATCAACCCATGATTCAATGGTCATGCGGAACTCCACGATACCACGCTACATGGAGCGACATGCAGGGGCAGAGATCCTGGCTTCTCGGTGAGTTGCATGTTAGGCTCATGGAAATTCGATGTGGGTAGGTGATTGGGGGGAGAGATACATACCTCACCTGGCTGAGAGTGCCTGAGAGAGTGGACCATGCTCATTCCCCAAAGTAGGCCAGACTGGACCTGACACCTGAACCCAAAATGCAAGACGTAAGCTGCCCTACCATGAAAATGAGGCAGTGTTACAACCATTCCATAGCCATCAACATGTGCACTGTACATAATCAGACAGTATCCACCGCAACACAATGCAGCTACAAGCAATTAGTATGGCCAATGCACAGCACCAAATACCATCAACAGAAAGGACAGTTCTCCTTTACTGCGTACAAAGGAGTCACATGAGGGCCAAATACATTAAAACACCACTACACTAACACAGAGGTCCACCAAAACTGCATGTCACCATTTGTCGTGCATAGTGAGATCATCATGAGGCTGCCATCAACGGTGATAGGATGAAAGCATAGAAATGACTGCACATCAGCCAGATCATGGAACAACCAGTGTGGACTAACACAGTGCATGAGCACTCACAAGGAATAGGACCCCCCTGCGTCCACTAGACGATGGCACGCACACCTGTCTATAAGTGGAATACACACATATCAGTCACATCGTGTGTCTCTATTCATGCATGGATATGTGGTTGCAAACAGGAAATAAATGCATGCTATGGTGTCATTGATACAGGTCCCATATGATGTGATGACTTACACATATACATTGTTACCCACATGCAGGTGATGCAGGCTATCCCTTGAAGAGGTGGCTCCTTACCCCAGTCCGTAACCCGCAGAACAGGCATGAGGAGGACCACAATCGTGCGCATACACATACCCGTGTGATGATTGAGCAGGCATTTGGCCTCTTGAAGGCACGGTTTTGCTGCCTCAGCAGGTCTCGTGGGGCACTCCTGTATGGCCATGAGAAGGTGTGCAAAATCGTCATGGCATGTGTCATGCTACACAATATGTGCATCAGACGGAATGTGCCTCTGCCCCCTGATGCTGAACTGCAACCACCTGAGGATGAGGAGGGTGGAGATGGGGCTGCACTTCAGGGAGGCAGCGATGCACAGGAGGGACATGACATGCGTCTGACTCTGATTAACCAATGTTTCTAGCACACATGGATGGGCAGTGTGACTTGGAGGTGGCACTCAGGGCACTGGGTGTGTCAGGGACACAGACACTGTAGACTGTTCACTAATAAAGCACACATACACAATAAGCAATGCCCGCACATGTGAATTATGATTTTCCAACAGGTGTATTAAAGAAACATAACAAAGTGCACAAGCCCTCCACCCCACACACCCTCTCCACCCTCCCCCCTCAACTCCTCCACACACCCTCTACCCCCTCCCCCTCAACTCCTCCACACACCCTCTCCCCCCTACCCCCTCAACTCTCCCACACACCCTCTTCCCCCTCCCCCCTCAACTCTCCCACACACCTTCTCCCCCCTCAACTTCCCCACACTTGGTGTGCACTCGCAATCACCGTAAGTCAACATGAGTTCAGGATGCCTGCCAGAACCTACACCACTTCTCCTCTTCCGGCATCAGGTGGACCCTTGGCCGACCTGCGCAGGGTCCGCCCAGACCTACGCAGGGGGCTGGACCTCGTGGAGCTGGCATTCAACGATGTGGCAGGTTGTTCGGCGACCTGTGCCGGAACCATGGCCTGCATTGCTGCCACCATTTGGGAGAGGACCTGCCTCATTGCTGCCAATTCGCTACAAATGTCTTTGGAGCTTGTCTCAATAGCAGATTTGATGGAAGAAGCGCATTCCCCCATCTCATCCCTTGCATGTCCACATTCTGTGATATGCTGGGTTAACAGCCCTGCCAGCTCCTCCTGTCGCTGTTGAATTGCCCTCATCCCCTCTTGGCTGTTTGGGACACTGGTGGAGCTATGAGGTGCCACTGCCATTGTTGGTTCCTCATACAGGCTTTGCGCAGGGCTGAAACTGGCGGCCCATGACTCCTCAGGAGACAGCTCATGGCTGTTGATGTTGTCAATGCTGGTTGGTGAGAGTTGTGGCGAATGCAGTGGTCCTGTAGCGGCAGTTGTGCCTTGTGTAAGACTTTCTGCCTCATCGTTGGACACGGCTGCTGTGGCAGCTGTCTCCCCAACAATACTGCTGGCACCCGAAACAGTGCCTTCAGCCACTGGCTCCTGGGTGTTGGTGGCTGGTGTGGGTGCTGTGGTGTTGGCCGAAATGGACATTGGTGCTGGAGGTACTGGGGTTGTCTTGCCCTTGCGCAATACTGCAGGTTGCCCTCTTCCCCGTGATGTAGAGGGGCAGTTTGGTCCCTCCATGCCCCTGGCTTTCTTGTGGGGCATTGCGGCATCCTCCCTGGTGTCCTGCTCATCGGTGTCTGATTGCGTGCCTGTGGTGGAGCAAGAGAGGGAGGGCATTAGTGATTGGTCAACGTGCATCAGGCATGCATTGGGGTTGCTGTTTTTCTATGGAATGGCAGGAGATTGCCATTGGGGTAGTGACATACGGGTTGCTTGGCTTTTGGGTGGGTAATGAAGGGATGCGTCCGAGAAGAGACATAAATGGGGTGCATCATGCATGTGGACGAGTTGGTGCTGTGCACTACCTGTAGGCAGTCTTGCAAAAATGTGTCTGGTGGACCCAGCCTTGAGTTCAGGGGGACATCATCGTGTTGTACTTTAGAGTGTTTATTTTGCGACAACTACCTGCATCTGCCGATGACGGGGCTCCTCGCTCCATGTCCCCCATTCCTTCTATGGCCTCCATCCCAATTGTGGTTGCGCAGATCTCCTCCCACGGTTGCAACTTGATGGGGGAGTCCGCACCACCACCTGTAACCATCCCCTGTTTCCGGTTGACCGCGAGGATGTAGTGCACGCGTAAGCCCAGGTCGTCCCAGCGCTTCTGGACGTCTTTCGTGTGCACGGGGTGGTGCCAACGGAACTCACTTTCTGTGCCACCTCCGCCCATATCGCCTTCTTGCGCAGCAATGCGGGTCGGGACATGCTGGTTGAAAAAACAACATATGCATGTTCCTGCAGCGTCTCGGCGAGCATGTTCAGCTCCTCCTGTGAGAAGCGCTCCTTGCGCAGGCGGTCTGTGCTTTTTTAAAGTGATTTTGGCATTCTTATATGCTGCAGGTAATGGTACAGGTGTGGTAGAGGCGTGGTGCGATGATGCTATTTCCGGTTCCGCTTATTAGCGGTCACCGCTAATTGCGGTGACCCCTAATATAGATGGCTTGGATGGCGGTGGAGCTATCTACGCTTCGTGCAATGCCCGTAAGGGCGATTATTTTGCCCTTTACCGGCAGGGCAGTATGGCCGTTACCGGCATGGCACAAAGCTTGTGCTCGCAAAGTCGTAATAGGCTGCTTTTAACAGTCTATTACCAGCACGGACACAGTATTTGCCCCATGCCGGTAATGACCGGTACTTACCTCCAACCTTGTAATGAGGCCCACTGCCTCAACTGACACCGGCAGTGCATTCATACCAATACTCACACAATGCTTTAGAACCAGATTTTGCATGTCCTGAAACCAAATACTGCACGAGTAGCATTGCACATCGTAGGATTAAAAGTCTTCCTTTCTCTGGGTCACTAAAACAGATAGAAGCCCCCAATTTGCATACTGCCAACCTCCATAGTGTATTTAAAGAGGGCAGACCAAGTTCCAATCGGATCACTTTTACTGGAACTGCATCTGGTAGGCCCAATAAAGATTTTAAGTTTTCCTTTGAGTTTTTTAGGCCAACACACCAAACCCTTCAGCAGCTTTTCCAAAGCATACAGAATCCCTGGCACGACCGAAGTTCTGTATGCCGTGAGTTTGGCCTCTATGGATCTTCCTCCTTGCCTATCAATATCATTTTTTTGTGACATTCATGTTGTCCGAGCCATGGAAGCAGTTGCATTAGCATGGCATGAGCTGCTGCATCTAGAAGATATGGCATGCCTAGATATTTGTAAACCTCAACTTCTTTCAGGCTTGACCCATCCAAACGCCAGACAAACATCCTCCTCCGGTGTGCCCCTTTACCAATGGTCATAATCTTAGTGTTTCCAATATTTACGCAAAGTCCATTGAGATCAGCATATTCTTTCAAGGCATCAAGCGAGCGTTGGAGACCCGTTGGTGTGCGATCAAATATTATGGTATCGTCGGCATAAGTGATACAATGGATCATATATTGTCACCATAGCTGGGGGATTAGTTGTGTGCAGCTTTTAGTGCAGAATCAAAGTCTGCCAGGTATAGGTTGTAAAGCAACGGTGCAAGTATGCACCCCTGCTTCAGACCTACGTTAGTTCGAAAAGCTTCTGTAAGTGCTCCATCGTGGGATAGCCTCACCCTTACCATAGTAATGCTGTGCAACAGCTTGATAAAATATAGGGGAGAGGGATCCAGGCCCCAAGCACTTAACTTGTTCCACAGTCTTCCTCTAACAAAAGAGTCAAAGGCAGAACAGTAGTCCACAAAACACATATAGAGACTGGATCTGGGATTTTGTAGAGTGTCAGAAATAAGAGTGAGGAGCACCAAGATGGAATGGATTGTGCTGTGGCCATTCCCGAAGCCAGTCTGTGTAATGTTCAGAATGGAATTTGAATCAGCCCATGTGGCAAGCAGCTCCTGCAGTAACTTTGAGAATATCTCTGAGCTGCTGTCCAACTTGGCCAGTAATCTATAATTATTTGGATCAGATTGAGGCCCTTCTCATAGCCTGGGATCAAAATTGACTCCAACCAAGTAGGAGGAAGGTTGCCAGTCTCACACACACATGCAAGAACACAGTCCTTAGCAATTCGACCCAATGCTGAGGATAATTCTTGAATACCGCGTTACAAAGCCCATCAGGTCCAATCGCCCTTGATGACTTGGACTTCAGTACAACTGAAATAATGTTGGTCTTCTTCACATGGTGCCAAACCAGAGAACAAGTCACAGAAATGCACATGGCATTAGTTTGAGAAATAACTTTTGCCCAAATAAGTCTTTGCAATATGTGCGGCCCTGGAGGTCTAAGTGATGCCACATATCGCCAAATCCGAATTTGTAGATCTAAAAGTGCGAAGTAGAAACCAACATTTCTTGGTATCACTTGTCCTGAGCATTCTATCTATAAAGCGCGAGTTTCGTGAGTTGTCATTATATTTGTATGCATGTAGTATTTTATATTTTCTTTTTTCTAAGTACAGACTCACTCCTATTTATTATGCAGAGGATGCCATTTAACTCTTTCTTCCTCTTGGCTATGCCCCAGTCGTAAAGGGGCCTATGCCTACCTAGTTCATTTCTCCTGCAAACCTGTTTTGTTACACATACACAATATCTGTTTAGCAAGCTTTTCAAATCCCACTCGTGTTGTCTCAATACTTTTTCATTTGTCCCAATGCTGGTTCTGAGATTTAAATTAAACTGGTTAATATTATGAATGACCAATGGAGTCTGTTTCCCTGTAGGTTTACTGTGGGATTTTCACTCAATCCTTTCCTTTGCTGATTTTGTATTACTTTACATTTTATGCTGAGAGCCACATGGTCACTTACATCAATGGGACAAACAGAAAGTTCAGGGGAGAACCTTAGAAATGCAGAGTTAACAAAAATGAAATATATGCAGCTGTTATATGTTCCATTTGACCATGTCACCATCGGTTCCAAGGTCTCCCCGTAACCATCTGTAGATCGACTTAAAAGTGCTTCGCGCCAGGCCTTTCCTTTTAACAGGGTGGCCGATCTTTTCCCATCCCGTGAGGCAGCCACAGACAGGTATGAGCAATCAACATTGAAATCCCCAGTTATTATGACTCCCACGTGCAGATGGGTTCTGTACCAGGTCCGATGAGTCTCTGTGACTGCCGACCTGAGACTCTTAGTAAGATCATCGCACGGAGGGTCGTACAATGTTAGCACCAACAGTAGATCAGATCCCAGCATTGTTCTAGACACTGTGGCACCTAGCACATTTATGTGGGGAGAATTTACACATAGCTCTGCCAGGCCATATCATGACTTTGCTCCAATGCAAAGTCCCCCTTTTGGGAAACCCTGTAGAACCGGCGCTGCTAGATTATATACCATACTATAACCATATAGGTCAAAAGGACAAGTCAACCAAGTTTCCTGCAACATAAACACCTGTGCACCAGTTATTTGAGACAAGCCGTTCTGATTTCCAAGAAATGAATTGAACCCTGTTGTATTCCAGAAAAACAGATTAACAAGGGGGGTCCTGGGAGTCCCTCTGCCAGACATTAGTCCTGGTTGCGAGAGACTTACCCAGAGTCTTTAGCTCACTATCTTTCACAGAGAAGAAATATCCTAAACATATCAGTCTTTGTCCTGCCCTGGGGCAGTCCAGCACCGAAATGCTAGGCAATTCTCCTCTGAACAAGAGTACCAACAGCATCCCCAGACACGTGTTTCGGTCTGGTTGAACCTCATCAGTAGGGAGGAGCTGTGTCTCTCTAAGAATAGTGAGCAAGGGGTCCACGTCTGGATTCCCCTAGTAACTTAGGGTGAGACCCAAAGTTACTTGCATATGCAGATTAACAAGGGGGGTCCTGGGAGTCCCTCTGCCAGACATTAGTCCTGGTTGCGAGAGACTTACCCAGAGTCTTTAGCTCACTATCTTTCACAGAGAAGAAATATCCTAAACATATCAGTCTTTGTCCTGCCCTGGGGCAGTCCAGCACCGAAATGCTAGGCAATTCTCCTCTGAACAAGAGTACCAACAGCATCCCCAGACACGTGTTTCGGTCTGGTTGAACCTCATCAGTAGGGAGGAGCTGTGTCTCTCTAAGAATAGTGAGCAAGGGGTCCACGTCTGGATTCCCCTAGTAACTTAGGGTGAGACCCAAAGTTACTTGCATATGCAGATTAACAAGGGGGGGTCCTGGGAGTCCCTCTGCCAGACATTAGTCCTGGTTGCGAGAGACTTACCCAGAGTCTTTAGCTCACTATCTTTCACAGAGAAGAAATATCCTAAACATATCAGTCTTTGTCCTGCCCTGGGGCAGTCCAGCACCGAAATGCTAGGCAATTCTCCTCTGAACAAGAGTACCAACAGCATCCCCAGACACGTGTTTCGGTCTGGTTGAACCTCATCAGTAGGGAGGAGCTGTGTCTCTCTAAGAATAGTGAGCAAGGGGTCCACGTCTGGATTCCCCTAGTAACTTAGGGTGAGACCCAAAGTTACTTGCATATGCAGATTAACAAGGGGGGTCCTGGGAGTCCCTCTGCCAGACATTAGTCCTGGTTGCGAGAGACTTACCCAGAGTCTTTAGCTCACTATCTTTCACAGAGAAGAAATATCCTAAACATATCAGTCTTTGTCCTGCCCTGGGGCAGTCCAGCACCGAAATGCTAGGCAATTCTCCTCTGAACAAGAGTACCAACAGCATCCCCAGACACGTGTTTCGGTCTGGTTGAACCTCATCAGTAGGGAGGAGCTGTGTCTCTCTAAGAATAGTGAGCAAGGGGTCCACGTCTGGATTCCCCTAGTAACTTAGGGTGAGACCCAAAGTTACTTGCATATGCAGATTAACAAGGGGGGTCCTGGGAGTCCCTCTGCCAGACATTAGTCCTGGTTGCGAGAGACTTACCCAGAGTCTTTAGCTCACTATCTTTCACAGAGAAGAAATCCCCTAAACATATCAGTCTTTGTCCTGCCCTGGGGCAGTCCAGCACCGAAATGCTAGGCAATTCTCCTCTGAACAAGAGTACCAACAGCATCCCCAGACACGTGTTTCGGTCTGGTTGAACCTCATCAGTAGGGAGGAGCTGTGTCTCTCTAAGAATAGTGAGCAAGGGGTCCACGTCTGGATTCCCCTAGTAACTTAGGGTGAGACCCAAAGTTACTTGCATATGCAGATTAACAAGGGGGGTCCTGGGAGTCCCTCTGCCAGACATTAGTCATGGTTGCGAGAGACTTACCCAGAGTCTTTAGCTCACTATCTTTCACAGAGAAGAAATATCCTAAACATATCAGTCTTTGTCCTGCCCTGGGGCAGTCCAGCACCGAAATGCTAGGCAATTCTCCTCTGAACAAGAGTACCAACAGCATCCCCAGACACGTGTTTCGGTCTGGTTGAACCTCATCAGTAGGGAGGAGCTGTGTCTCTCTAAGAATAGTGAGCAAGGGGTCCACGTCTGGATTCCCCTAGTAACTTAGGGTGAGACCCAAAGTTACTTGCATATGCAGATTAACAAGGGGGGTCCTGGGAGTCCCTCTGCCAGACATTAGTCCTGGTTGCGAGAGACTTACCCAGAGTCTTTAGCTCACTATCTTTCACAGAGAAGAAATATCCTAAACATATCAGTCTTTGTCCTGCCCTGGGGCAGTCCAGCACCGAAATGCTAGGCAATTCTCCTCTGAACAAGAGTACCAACAGCATCCCCAGACACGTGTTTCGGTCTGGTTGAACCTCATCAGTAGGGAGGAGCTGTGTCTCTCTAAGAATAGTGAGCAAGGGGTCCACGTCTGGATTCCCCTAGTAACTTAGGGTGAGACCCAAAGTTACTTGCATATGCAGATTAACAAGGGGGGTCCTGGGAGTCCCTCTGCCAGACATTAGTCCTGGTTGCGAGAGACTTACCCAGAGTCTTTAGCTCACTATCTTTCACAGAGAAGAAATATCCTAAACATATCAGTCTTTGTCCTGCCCTGGGGAAGTCCAGCACCGAAATGCTAGGCAATTCTCCTCTGAACAAGAGTACCAACAGCATCCCCAGACACGTGTTTCGGTCTGGTTGAACCTCATCAGTAGGGAGGAGCTGTGTCTCTCTAAGAATAGTGAGCAAGGGGTCCACGTCTGGATTCCCCTAGTATTTTAGGGTGAGACCCAAAGTTACTTGCATATGCAGATTAACAAGGGGGGTCCTGGGAGTCCCTCTGCCAGACATTAGTCCTGGTTGCGAGAGACTTACCCAGAGTCTTTAGCTCACTATCTTTCACAGAGAAGAACTATCCTAAACATATCAGTCTTTGTCCTGCCCTGGGGCAGTCCAGCCCCGAAATGCTAGGCAATTCTCCTCTGAACAAGAGTACCAACAGCATCCCCAGACACGTGTTTCGGTCTGGTTGAACCTCATCAGTAGGGAGGAGCTGTGTCTCTCTAAGAATAGTGAGCAAGGGGTCCACGTCTGGATTCCCCTAGTAACTTAGGGTGAGACCCAAAGTTACTTGCATATGCAGATTAACAAGGGGGGTCCTGGGAGTCCCTCTGCCAGACATTAGTCCTGGTTGCGAGAGACTTACCCAGAGTCTTTAGCTCACTATCTTTCACAGAGAAGAAATATCCTAAACATATCAGTCTTTGTCCTGCCCTGGGGCAGTCCAGCACCGAAATGCTAGGCAATTCTCCTCTGAACAAGAGTACCAACAGCATCCCCAGACACGTGTTTCGGTCTGGTTGAACCTCATCAGTAGGGAGGAGCTGTGTCTCTCTAAGAATAGTGAGCAAGGGGTCCACGTCTGGATTCCCCTAGTAACTTAGGGTGAGACCCAAAGTTACTTGCATATGCAGATTAACAAGGGGGGTCCTGGGAGTCCCTCTGCCAGACATTAGTCCTGGTTGCGAGAGACTTACCCAGAGTCTTTAGCTCACTATCTTTCACAGAGAAGAAATATCCTAAACATATCAGTCTTTGTCCTGCCCTGGGGCAGTCCAGCACCGAAATGCTAGGCAATTCTTGCGAGAGACTTACCCAGAGACTGCCCTGGGGCAGTCCAGCACCGTGTCTGGGGTTTCTGTTGGTACTCTTGTTCAGAGGAGAATTGCCTAGCATTTCGGTGCTGGACTGCCCCAGGGCAGGACAAAGACTGATATGTTTGGGATATTTCTTCTCTGTGAAAGATAGTGAGCTAAAGACTCTGGGTAAGTCTCTCGCAACCAGGACTAATGTCTGGCAGAGGGACTCCCAGGACCCCCCTTGTTAATTTGTATTCCAGAAAAACACCTTACAAGGTGCAGCGAGCTGCGAGGAAGGAATTCAACAGGGCCCATACACCTGTGAACAACAGCCTTCTATCCTAGGTCTGCTTACCCTGTAACCCTCATTATCACCCACTTGATACTGACTTGGGTAAGCACTCGGATAAACTTGTCCCCAGGACTGTTTGTTCTGAACAACGGGGGAAAACAGTTAGCACAAAAGCGCAAGGCCTCATAAGCTTGTAAATGTTTGCAAATTCGCTCTACCACGTTTGGAGAGGTGAAAGATGCTATCATCCAGTTTGAGCTGCTGGTCGATCGTGGCAGTTCTAAATAAACTATATATTTGGAGATGATTCTGCAAAGGTCTGGGATCATGTGTAATAGTTCCAGTAGCCATCTTATGTTGAGAAATGGACTACTAGTAATTGGGAAGACTTCAACCACCTTAATGTGTATTATGTCCGCATACCAAAAGGAGTCAGAGGAGGGAGGAATATTGTGGCACAGAGCTTTTTAAACGCATCAACATGTGTATACCAAGCTTCAGCTGAATTAATGGTTTATGCTGAGCTACATGCTCTTCCCAACTCTGCAGAAGGAGAAGAGCTAAGCGGATCTATAGCTGTAACTCAAGGCATAATTCATTTCTTGTGCTGAGCATTTAGTGTTGGTGCAGTTTGGGATGTAGTTTCTAAAGGTCCCCCTGGAGAGGTAGATGCAGGACTATTCCTCAGTACCACCCATTTGTCCAATGGTCCTTGCAACATAACCCTCCTTACTTCCCCATTCCCAATGTCATTCATAACCAAGACCCCGTCATAGTGGGTGCAGAACAGGTAATACCGAGTTTGTGATTTTACGGCGGCAGGCCTCCTGCCAGCTGCATCTTATGTTTCTTAGTTATCAGTCTGCATTTGTGAGTTTTCCTTTTGGTTAGCTTTCGTCTCATAACTTTTGGTGATGGCTTGATATTTAGCATAGACTGTTCTATGCTTAATGCCATCGAAGCCTGCTCCTCAGACTCAGCCGACACTCTGGCAGTACCTGATTGTGCGTCGTTATAATCCGATAGAGGTGGGGAACTTCGGTTTGCTACCGCAGAATTTATGCCCAGGGGGTGATGTAAAACCAATGCCTCTGAACGAGCGGGCACAATTTCAGATGTATATGCAACAGTCTGGTCTTCTTTTGTAAAGTGTGGCCTCTTTGGTTTTTCTGCTTTTTTATTTTTCTCCCCAGTGACAGATTTTGGCTTTCATTACATATAATACTATTTACAAAGATCCCATCCACAATTTTCCCCATGATAGACTTTAAATCCCTTTGTTCCTCAGCTTTGTTGGAACATAGTTTGAGCAGTGCATCCGTTTTTGACTCTAAGTTGTTAATTTTGTCTAAAGAACATTCCTTAACTGGGGTAGATTTTCCTTCATGGACCGAGGTGCATTGGTAGATCGCAACCTCTGTGTCGCTATCCCTTGAGGAAAAATCAGTTGAGGAAATAAGATTTTCTAGGTCCTGAGTGGCTGAGAGGGTCGAGCCGATCACGTTCTTATACTGTGCCTTTACTTGGCCCAAAGAGTTCCATGAAAGGTTAAGACACTGCTGCATACTAGGTATAATTAGATAATCAGTACAAGAGGGAAAGACATAACAATATATTCATGGTTCTTTAAATGGTGCTCTCCTTTTATTTTCATTGCATTGATGCGATGACCAATGACGATGCATTTCGGACCAATGAGTCCATTCTCAGGGCAGGTTCTATAAATAAATAAATGAATACAAACTCAGTGATTGAACCTTATGTATACAAACGTAGTACTAGAAAATAAAACAAAAGGATAATACATCAAAGAAAGCTCAAAATATGAACCATGTCTGACCTGGCTTGCAATAGGAATTGTAGCACCTAGAAGAATAGTGATAACCATATGGTATGTAAAAATCACAATATGTGATAATTGTCGGATAGCTCAATAATTTAATGTTATTATCATAGAACACTAGGTTGTTACCAAGGAAAGCAGAGTAGAAAACCCTACCTGTAGTTAAATGACAAGTAGTCGCTGTACTCGTGCCAGATGAATGGTTCTCTCAGAAGAATATGTGCCTAGTATGCCTGTAGAGTAATCATGTCAATATTAATGTTGGACTGAGTGTAGTAAATACAAAAACTCTTACCTATAGGCATACAAGTAAAGATTAAATGGCAGTCAGGACAATCCTTATACATAACAATTCAATAGCAGATAATCGGCATACCTGTAATGAAGGGCGAATGTCAGCAGAGATAATGTGCAAATCTAACATGAACATTGCGTGCTTCCCTAAAGGGTGACATTAGGGCTTACCTTCAGGGAGGTATATTGAGCAAATGTAGGCAGATACTGGAATATCTGGAGCAACATAGAATGAGATATTTCCACTCGTTCTAACATGGGGAATCCATGAGGTACTGAGTCTGTTAAAAATAATTCTAATGTCAGTTTAGTCTTACCACTACAGCAATCACATCGTGCATCTGCAGAAGGGGAGCACAACTCGTGTCTGACGCACACTTATGAAGGAGTATGGTGATGTTTGTGTCACATCTAGGTGACTATGGCAATGGACGCGTATGACGTCAGCATGTGAAGCGGCGTAACTGCGTTGCCGATGGTCGTAACTAAAGGAAATTCATTCACATAACGTGGCTCTGTGTATACCCATGGAGTAATGATTACAGGCTCGCAGTCAGAGCAACGAGTGCTAGGAGAACACAGTAATCTCTATTAATCTTCCTTCTTCCAGTCTGCGTCCTCTCCAGCTAATCCAGAATAGGGCAGCAAGACTTATCCTTTGCCTCAAGCCAAGGGACCTCATCTCTCCTGCCCTTAAAAGTCTTCACTGGCTCCCGGTTGCTTCATGGATTAAATTCAAATCCCTCTGTATCATTCACAAGGCTACCTGGGGCCAGGGACCACACTATCTGCAACTCTCTCTTACTAAATATTCCCCCTCTAGATCCATGTGCTCCTCTGTCACCAACTCCTTATGTGCAATGCATTTCGTTAAACAGAGAGCAGGAGGTCGATCTCTTTCCCCAGCTGGCTCCCTTCTTTGGAACAGCCTCCCTCTCCCTCTTCGTCTTGAGCGGACTTTCTTAAATTCCGGAAGCTAATCTCACAGTTGCTTGTTTGGTGTCAGAGCCCTTATGCATCCATGGGGCCCTGACCTCCCACACCTAATCCCCCCAGCTTCTGTCTATCCTCAGGACATGCCTCGGACCACCCTCCACCCTTACATTGCACTTCATTTGTTGCTCACCCATGAGCACCACGGCACCTATCCCATTCCTCCTCCCTTCTGCACTTGCACGTTCTGAACACTCACAAGGCATAGTAGGTTTGTCTCCCCCTCCCCCTGAATCAATATTTGTATGTATTTCAATTGTTTTTCATTGCCTTGTTCCCTCCCTGTTGCCCTGTGGGCACGTTGAAACAGTATTTACTTCCTGTATAAGCGCCTAACTAGCAAACAAAAAATAAATAAATAATGTGGCTCCTAGCGAGGTGCATTCTATTTGAGTAAAGCCAAGGTCATATTGTAATAATTAATACTTCTCTACCATAACTACATAATACGCCCCAATCCATGATGATGTGGTAACAGTAAAAAACCTTACTCATGTTAGATGCGCATTGACAAGTAATGATGTCTGTACTTGTAGCAATTGCGGACAATAGATATGTCCCCAATGTAACAGAAATATTAGTTTCTAGAGCCAATGACGGCAAGACACATTGGGTCTCATTACAACATAGGCAGCCGTGTAATGAACGGTGCCAGTAAGGGACTGGTACCGTTAATTGCGGGCTGTCACATTACGAGGTCTGCAGTGGGTCCCGCTCTGGGTGCCTGGTCAGACCAGACATCCAGAGCGGGACCCGTTAGCATCCTCCCCATTCCCACTGAGCCCTATGAGGGCTCAAATGGGGATGGGGACGTACTGGGTCCAGGTCTCACGAAAGGGAATTACCGGGCCCTCCAAGGTCGGAATGGCCTGGTAAGTCCCCTTTTGTGCGACCCGGACCCGGAACCCGGACCCAACCCGAGTTTGGAGGTAGCCATGTCTCTAAAAGCGGCATTGGCTACCTCCAAACTCGTAATGAGGCCCATTGTGTCTATAGAAAAGTGCAAATAACTTGTTCTGTGGCCATCTGCATGTACGATGTGCTCTTGTGTCTCTTAGACATTGGTTGTTTACAATAAATGCATTCATCTTCACAAGGTATACATATAATTGGTAGCAAGGATATACATATAGTTAAAGTAGGCGAGAAAGTAAAAGAACATAGAGCGTGCCAGTAAGAATGGCTTGCTCTACTTTCACATTAGCAGCACTTCATATATATATATATACCACATATTGTAAATCATGCGTCAGTCTATGTGCATGTTATTAACTTGACAAAGATAGCAACACAGTCATATTTACATATTCTTCCAGCTGGAGATACCTTATCTGTTTTCCTAAAAGAGTTGCTCAAATTAGTTGTCATAATTACAACAAAGGTAATGCAGACCAATCATAAGCTTGCAGACATTTAAGCTCCTTTGATACAATGGAAATTAGACGCAAGTGTCAGTAGACAAAAACATTACAGATTAAGTGACAAACAGTTAAATAAACAAGCAGCTAAAAAATAGTTTAAAAAGCATGATCTGAACTTAGAAATAACACTAATAGTTATGTATCAATGTCTACTGTATGCAGATAAAAGATGGACAATAAATTGTCATCATTGAGAGATATGCGGTACCACATTCCTATTTAAAAAAAAACAATGTAAATTCAATTCCTCGTTCAGATTGTTTGGAAAAAATGTGTTTAATCTGTCAATCCAGTAAGATTCTCTCTGCTCTAATTACTTGTTGATACCGTGACGTAAATCTAGGGCATTGTCAACTTCTAAAATCTGGAATCTAATCTGCAAGAGTTGATGTCTATGTTGTTCAAAATGTCTTGATACTGCTGAGTATTGATTGTGTATTCTGATATTAGATTAATGCTTGTTCCGCCATATGCAAGCTCTGCAGCTGGTCTGGCCTACATACAGAAGGCCACTTGGGCATTTGATTGAATATATCACATTCTGTGAACTGCACTCAGCATAGGTTTGCAATTTGATTGTTTCCCCTTTTCTGGGCATCATAACAATGGGACTCATTACAAGTGTGGTGGTCAAGAAACAAGGGTGCTGGTAAGCATACCGGCACCCTTGTTTCCGGACCGCCACACTACGAGTCTGCCTGCCGGGGCTGCTGCACCCGACATGTCTGACCCTGCAGGGCGCAGCAGCCCTGGTAGGCAGACTTGTCACGGAAGCACTGACAGTCAGCAACGGTGCTGGTGCTTCTGAGTTCCCATTCCCACGGATGGGAACTCAGAATTTCAGCCATTTCAGCTGCTGATGTTCTTTGTTGTGTGTCTGCCCCTCGTGTGTGTGTGTGTGTGTGTGTGTGTGTGTGTGTGTGTGTGTGTGTGTGTGTGTTTGTGTGTGCGCGTAATCTGAGCTTGAATGTTCCATGGACCTAGTGCGATAATAATGTTGGCCTTATTCTCTATATCGGTTCATCCATGCATACACTTCATCATTATGGTAGTCAAAGTATCGTGTTTAATTCAATTTGAGTTTTATTAATATACCCTTCACTGAGGGATGATGTATGTTCTGTCTTAATTTCCACAATCTTTTTCAAGATGAGGTTAAGCTGTTTTGAAAGTTCCTGGATGATCAAAAGGATCAAGTTCAGGGTACACTTGTTCAAAATATTCTCCCACTACTTGACAAAATATTTGTTCTCCTTGAACAATGTAGAGAACAAAGGAATGCGTAATCCCCCAGGTATTCTTTCATCTCCTTTGAAATGTCTACCTTATGTCCAGCAATCCCCAACTGTGTGCGATATTACGCCTACCTGCTGTGAACTTCAAAGTCTTGGTCTTTTGGGGGTTAAGCACCAGCTCGTTTTGCCTGGTCTATATCTCAAAAGTTGCCAACAGACACTGCAGACCAATTGGTGTACAGTTAAGTAGAACAATGTCAGCTACATACGTCATGCAGGAAAGAGCATTTCCATTTATTGTTGGTGGCACGAAACTGGCACTTTTCAACTGTTTATCCAAATCAGAGAAGTACAGAATAAAAACTAAGTAACCTCATAGGGATACCCCATATGGCTAACTTCCTCCATAGATTCCACGGTATACTGTATCAAAGGCAAATGTAAGATCCAGGCTTGCTAGAAAAACTGGAAGGTACTTAGATTGCCAGGAGTGTATTTGGAGATAATCAATAACCATGCCTGCCAATGGGGTTTCCCTCCCCGGAGGGGAAACCAACTTATCTTAAAGAAAAATATCTTACTGGGGCGCACCCACATTTTCAATTCTTCTAAAACCAAGGAAGCACATATTTTCAAATCTGTGTCTAGGAGTGCTATTGGGCTAAAATTAGGCAGATACATATTGTCTCCTTTCTTGAATATGGGAACAATGATATCCTCTGTCCAGGATAAAGGAAACCATTGTTCAGCCAACAATGCCCTAAAGAGTATTGCCCAAAATTCGAGCGCACATAGGAGAATACCCCTTCAGAGCAATGATGGACATCACTTTAGGTCCAGGTGCTCGAGACATACTTGCCTTATTGATCAAGATTTCAATTTCATGCTGTTGAAAATCGAGTGTCAATATCCAAGTATTGGGATAGGGACAAACAATTTGATTATGTGTGCATGTGGGGGTAGGTCAGGGGTCAAGAGGTCAGGCATGGTATTTCATTTACTAGGCATCTATCATAGAAGCCCAAAAAATAACTACCATGCCTGCCCTCTGGGCCCCCAGCTACACACATACACACTGTGGCCCCCAGCGACACACACACACACACACACACACGCACGCACGCACGCGCGCACACACACACACACACACACCTATCATAGATGGGCAGTAACAAAATTGCATGCCTGCCCCTGGACCTCTCAGCGCCTCACACACACACACAATCAATGTGATTATGTGGGTATGTGAGGCACTGGGAGGCCTAGGGGGCAGGCATGGTATTTTTTACTAGGCATCTATCATAGATGTCCAGTAAAAAAAAGACCATGCTTGTCCCCTCGGCCCCTAGTGCCTCATACATGTACACAATCAATGTGTTTATTGTGTGTGGGTGAGGCTCTGGTGGGCACAGGTGGCAGGCATGGTATCTTTTGACTAGACATCTATCATAGATTCCCAGTAGAAAAGTACCATCCTTGTCTCCTGGGCCCCCCAGCACCTCACAAGGGGAACTGATCTTAGCCGGTGCATGTGGGGGTGTTGTGCAATAATGGCATTTTTAAAATACCATTGATGTACAACCCTCCTTCCCCCACTGACCAAAATCATCATCCCAGCCAAGCACAAACACACACATACACACACAGCATGCACTCACTCATTCACACAAGCACCCATCATCATACACTCACTCATAACACAAGCATGCATGCATCCATAGACACATTTAAATAATTAACCAAAACGTACCTTATGCCATGGTCCTGAAGTTTCCTTTCAGTGCTCCCGGTCCCGTGCGGCACGTTCAGGAAGCAAGCTCTTCCTGATTCCTGCACATGTGTGCCGGAGCATTGGTGACAAAGCATCCTGCTCTAGCCTGCTCTGTTTGTATGTAGCAGGAGGCTCAGGAGCTCTCTCTCACACATATAGACATACAGTTCCCCATCCAGCATTTCCAATGGGCTATGCAAGGCTGGGGAAGCAAAGCACCCCTGGCCCTGCATGGCACATTGAGCATTCACGGCTGGGGAACAGAACTGTCAAAAGGAGACCGTGTTTCCCTTTGACAGTTCAGCCAGCCAATGAGTGCTTCCTCAGCTGGAAAAAGCAGCTGAGGGAGCACTTAGTGTTTACACTGGGCTGGCCCCTCCACAGTAGGTGAGGGGGCCAGTGGGTTGGTGCCCCTTCGCCCATCATGCTGCCACTGCTCTTTTGTTCGAGGAACTTTCCTTCACAGGACCGATCTATGAAGGTTAACTAAACAATTTTGCTGAATGCAACTTTGCCAAATTTCTTTTTACAAAATTGTGCACTTTATTGACTGCAAAATGTGTTGGGCAATCCTCCTCACCCCTCTGCCCATTACGTCCACAACCCCCTGTTTGTATACTATACCCATGCTTACCATCTATAGTTTCAAGGTAAAAAAGTGGTAAACAAATTGGCCAAAAAGAATTTGGCAAAGCTGCATTCTGCAAAAGTGTGGTATACTCCGCAGGACACTCTGTGTTCTTCTGGGAGTTAGGTCTGGCATATATTGTATTCCTATTTTTTTCTCTAGTGTTAAGGAAGTTAAATCAGAGCAAACAGCCATGATTTTAAATTTCTCAAGACTAGGCACAGAGAACATGGTACCTTATCTGGATGGACATGTTGTTATGTCCGCCATGGGTGAACCCTTGGACGGACAGTTTTTTCTTGCACCCTTACGGCAGGATACTTCCCCCTAACTCCAGGCAGTTGATCCATTATGTTTGTCTATTGAGAGGCAGTGGTACCATAATTAGTACCTCAATGAGGAGGATTTTGGTGTGATGCTATCTACTTGGTGCCAGTCCACCAAGTACTTCTATGCTTTTCACTAACACAAATGTTCCAGCTGGTGCAATGAAAGGGTCATTGACTTCTTGTTATGCTCCATATAGACCTTTTGATGTCCTTGGCCAAAGCAGACCGTACTGTTGATACAGTAAAGGGCTATTGTATAGCCCTATCTGTCCTTAAAAGGTCTCTGGAGGAAGGTTCATATTTTTCTGTTCAAACTGTAATCTGTTTTTTGTAAGGGCCGCCAAATGCCTTTCTGCCCAGACCTTTTGTGGTTCTGTTGTGGGATCTTAATTTAGATTTGACATTCTTAATGGAAGCCCCTTTTGAGACCATGCATTCATGACCCTTAACATGGTTTACTCTTACTGTGGCTTTTGTATTGATTAGCACGTCTGCCTGGAGCATCTCATATCTACAAGCCCTGTGTGTTATGCCACCATTTGTAATATTTTCCATGGAAATAGTTACGTTGAGGGTCAGACCTTCTTTTCTCTACAAGATAGTTTCTGAATTACACTTGCATAAGAAGATGTGCCTTCCAGTGTCTCCTACTCTCCTCATTGATTTAGGATGGTAGAATGGTTCCCCAGGCAGGACCACAAAGCGGGCCTTGCATTTTTACATTGCCATTCTGAGGAATATCATTTTGCAGGCCCTCAAAAAGGAGAGCTTTTTCAAAGCAACCATTCTCGAGCTGCATCGTCTTGTGCATCAAGACCTGCTATGTACTGCCATACAAAGACATTCCAGAAGGACTGAAGTCCCACTCTGAGAGAGGTCAGGAAGCTACTTCTTCTTTGCAGAGAGAGGTTCCTATGCTGGATATCTGCCAGGCAGCAATGTGGGCATCCCTTCCAATGTTCTTGAAACACTAGTACCATTGTGGCTGGTGAAGAAGCTCCAGTGGGGCGCTCTCTTCTTCAAAGCTTTCTGGTGTAAGTGAGTGCGCTGACATACTTCCCTTCATCCTCTTATGATTTTGACAGTCTTTAAAAGATGAGGAATCTGTGGTAGGAGGATACCCATAAGAAGAATATTGTAATTACCTTCATTAATGTTTTTTCCCTCTATAAAAGATTGTCATTTCTTTTAATTTAATTTTTTGATGTGACATCTCTACCATTCCCCAGAACCTGTGTCAGGGAAAAGGGTGTGGCTGAGATTGGAAAGAAACTCCAGCTTCATAAGCATACCAGTTACATCACTAAAGGCGCAACAGGCACCATTGATGTTATGACAAAGTCGGCGCCAAGCAGTGTGACACCACTTAGTGGTTGTGAGAATAATGTTCAGGCCAGTCGGGCATTTCCATCAGAATGAATATTTCCAATGGATTCCTTCCTCCCACAGATATCATCTTGTATCGTATCCAGTGCCTGCTGTCTTTAGAAATCTTTTCAGCTACCAGAGACAATGATGGTGGACACCAGTTGCAGGACTCTGTACTATTACTGAACAGGGTTTCCACAAATCAGGACAATGGTAAAAAGGGGAAGGATATCAGCAATCCAAGGTCCAATCCAGAGCTGTCGAGTAGAAGCGACAACCAGAAGAATCCATGAGGTTTAAATCCAGGATTCAAGTCGGGAAAGACAAAAAGCTGAAGCACTGGAAACGCCACACAACTGCCGGATCTCATTGAGAAGCAGCATGTCCTGGAATCAGTTTCCCTTTATGTCTATAAAGGTCAAAGATGCGTGCGTCCCTACGCTGCATTTTGTGCAAGCCAGCACGCCCTGCACGGCATGCCATATACAGTGGTTGAAGTGTACGAAAAGAAGTAGTGGACCTATGTTCCCAACTCGCCTAATCCCACTCCCCACAAACCCCATTGTCACACAACCTCCCAATCACAATACAAACCTGCAAACACATGCGCCTGCTGTTTAAGGGAATGTTCAGTGCAGTGCACTGAAAGGGCAAGTTTCAACTTCTTCCTACACTTATATTTTTAAAAAGAAACCATTCCACAATGGTTTCTTATTAAAATAAATGTATAGGAACAGTAAAGCCTAATTTAAAAAAGTATAGGAGCACCGCTCCCGCCTACTTCGACCACTGGCCGTATCATGTAGTTGCCCAGCTGTGGCGCATCGTAAGGCACCAAGGCAGTCTTCAGTGCTGCATCCCAGCGCAGACACCATGTAGCCATGTTTTGGCTCTGCTCAGTGCTGTTATTTATTTATTAATTGGATATTTATAAGATGTTTGTAGAACAAGAACAGTGTTTCAAAGCCCCACAAAGCAAAAGGGAAGGGAGCAAGGAAAACAATGGAAATGGCAATGAATAAATAATAAAACAAAACGTGGTCCTACTAGGACATGTGACAATCGGAGAATGCAAGTGCAGTGAAATTGAAATGGGGTGGGTGTGTAAGTGCAATAGGGTTCCCCAATGGGGGAAGTGCCAAGGCGCCTGTTGGGAGGCAATAGGTAAGTGCATGGACGTAGATGTCCCAAGAAAAGATGGAGGTCTACCGCCCAAACAGTAAGTGCAGTGCTGGGAGAAACCATCCGGCAAGTGGGTGTTGGCCAGAGGACAGTACAGGGTGGCAAGTGCTGAAGGCTGTTGGACTCTTGAGGGACCAGGCCACCAATCTCAGTGTCTCTAGGGATGGTTAGCACAGGAGGGAAAGAGGGAAGGAGATGGAGAAGAGAAAAGTCTTGAGTTGTCTGCAGAACTTGAAGTGGTCCGTTTCAAGGCAAAGAGAGAGAGGGAGACTGTTCCATTGGACGGAGCCAGCTGAGGAGAGAGATCTGCCCCCAGATCTCTGCTTGGAGAAACGTTTGATCAGCAGAGAGGTGGAGCGAGAAGATTGAAGGGATCTGGAAGGAGAGTATATAGTAAGAGAGAGCTGCAGGTAGCGTGGTCCCAGGGCCCAGACAGCCTTGTGGATGATGGAAAGGGTCTTGAATTTGATGCTTGCAGCAACTGGGAGCCACTGTTACAAACCTTTGATGCTGGCTGTATATATGGTTACAAAATATTGTGGGAGCTCCTATACTGAGAACAAACATGGGTCAAGTACCCTGTCCTATGGAATTTCCTCCACTTAGGAGGGTCTATAACCACGTCTTAGCTCACTGCACCCTTCACAGAGGAGAAATGTTAATTTGTATATCCGTCTTTATCCCACACACAAGGGCAGTCCAGCACCAGAATTCTAAGCAAATCTCCTCTGAACAAGAGTACCATCAGCAACTGTGAGCACGTGTTTTGGCCTATTCGGGCCTCATCAGTGAGGTGAAGCTTCTTCTTCTTCTTCTAAATTACTGAATGCGTGGGCGGACCCACGCAGGCGCTTCCCCATCCAATAGGATGATGTGCACCTACTCCCACCATTCATACACATTGCCCTCACAATCTCATAACTCCTCCCACCGCCCCGTCTGCCTCACAAAATCCAACAACACACTGCTCCTCCTCCTGCCTCTCACCCCGTCACCTCCCAGCAAAGCCTTCCCACTCAGCTCAGCCACACCCAGCACAGACATCCGAACTCTCATCAATTCTCTCTCCTCAACATGTCTCTCACACCTAAGCAGAAAATGTCCCACAGTCTCAGGCACCCCACACACTGCACAGTCCCTCGACTCACGCTTCCCCACTCGATATAGACAGTCATTCAGCCCCACATGTCCTATTCTCAACCGATTCAGCATCACCTCCTCCCCCCTCCTCCATTCCAGACTCCCCGCATCCACCTTCACTGACACTTTCCCACGGACACCAAACATCCACCTGCCCTTCACCCCACTCACCCACTTCTCCTGCCACTCATCCATGACCCGTCTCACCACCACAGCCTTCACCTCATCCACACTCAAAGGCAACCTCACATCAACCGCTCCCCTCCTCATACCTTCACCCGCCGCCAGATCCACCAACTCATTAACCAAAATGCCACTGTGACTGGGGACCCACGCCAGCTCCAAATCCATTCCCCCACGCACACACCGATCAATCTTCCTCCTGATGTCCAAAAGGCTGAGCCTCTCTAAGACATAGTGAGCTAGGGGTCCACGTCTGGATTACCCTGGGTTACTTAGGGTAATACCCAAAGTCTTACAAAGTTACAAAGGATTGTGGGAGCCCCTCTACTGAGAACGAACATGAGTCAAATACACTGTTCAATGGAATCTCTTCCACTCATGAGGGTCTACAACCACGTTTTAGCTCACTGCACCCTTCACAGAGGAGAAATATTCATTTGCATATCAGTCTTTGTCCCACCCACAAGGGCAGCCCAGCACCGAAATTCTAGGCAAATCTCCTCTGAACAAGAGTACCATCAGCAACCCCAGACACGTGTTGCGGCCTAGTCGGGCCTCATCAGTGAGGTGAAGCTGAGCCCCTCTAAGACAAACTGAGTTAGGGGTCCATGTCTGGATTACGATGGGCTACTTAGGGTGAAACCCAAAGTTTTACAAAGTTACAAAAGATTGTGAGAGTCACTCTACTGTGGACTATTTATAAACGTTATATATAATAATGTGTGCTTTAATAAAAGGGTCAGGCGGAAGCAACCCAACATACCCACACTTTCTTACTTTATACTCTGACTGACTAGTGGATTACAGTCATTGTTGGGCTCTGCAACCAGAACAGATCACCCACTTAGAGAAACCGTCAGAAACTACAAATGAAAATATACTCTGTTAATTAACCTCGAGGGGAGGTACACTGGATATTGTCCACTCCAACCAAACAATAGAAACTGTGGGCATCCGGTGACTCAGGCTACTGCTTTAAGGCCTGTGATTTGTAGGTTGCACAACTGTAGCCAGATAGTAGATCCATTGAGTTACCTTGATTGCATAGTGGCAATATGCCGACCATAACACTTTAGGAAGTTTTGAGACAATATATCAAACAAATACTCAGCTAAACAGAGGGTATAGTTTCAAATTAATCAGTTCATTTTGGTGTGCCAAAATTATTATGGTGACCTACAGAGTGCCTCCCTAATTGGCAATAGTCTAAGCAAGGGGTGTCTGTCAAGGGTAGGGGGTGCACCCTTTGCAACCAAGAGCAAACATGGGCGCTGTGGCATTAAAGATGCATATTTCCCTGCTTACCCCTGTCACATAGTGTACATGTCTCCAGCTACCCATATTCATTTAGCCATTTTGTTCTAGCACTGCATGTTGGTTCATTGTGCTAGATAAATAGGGTTCTATGTCATTTAATCGCCCATTTTCATTTTCGCCGCATTTATTGCCACCAATTTTATTGCTGCAAAAACTCTTCGACGTTTGTCTTGTTTTTCTTGGGTTGGGTTACCCCCCAAACCCACTTTTCCACTTATTTACAATCTAGTCCCCACCCCCCTACACCTTATATCCCTTTACCCAGCCCCCATATTTTTCGATGGGTTTTTGCGGTAAAAATTCAGCAGCAAAAAATGATGCGAACAAAAAATGGGTGATGAATGGACGTCGTACCGATTAACAGTTAGGGGCTATGCAAGAAAATGTTATTTAGCAACAGGGTATCACTTTTACGCGAGGTTGGGGATCTTCTGGGGGTAATGACATTGTTGGCCCCGGACATGGCATACCTAAAGGTGGTCCAAGCACCACAGTAGGGAACAGCATTCGAGCATTGTGTCAATGAGAGTGCTTTGGCACCAGAGAAACATGGCCCACCATACAGTAGTCTTTGTCTTTACAATATCTATGGGTGTTGATTAATGTTTCTTCTGTAAGCCTGATGTTTGAATTCAGTTGCACAGGCCTCAGGCCTTTATATTTCTGAGGTCAAAGTCTTATGTTGCTTTATAGTTGGTAATTATAGCACCTATTGGCACAGCACTTAGGAATGAAGGAAAAGCGCAGCACATGCAAATGGAGAAAATGCATGCACTAAAAGTGTTTAACAATGTTTACCATTGTAAATTACTTACATACACTTTTTATATATCACAATGTGCATTGTATTACATATCATAATACCATTATACAACTAGAATAACGCAACATTTATATAATTCATCCTTAGGTAGCAAATACATTGTGTTATGTTATGTTTAACCTGGATTATATACATGTTGTAGCCCCATATTGACAAAAAGAATAAAACATTCTAATAAATGTCAGAAAAACAGGCAGAACATTCTCATTTCACACCATACCCAAATGCAAAATTGTTGGCTTTGCCAATGCTTGTTTCCCATTCCACTGCACTGAGCACTTTCCCTCTCGCTTCACTTACTTCTCACAGCTGTAATGTGCGATAGCCAAGTTAATGGTGTATCTCACATTTGTAGCTCATTAAACTGCAACAAGTGAATATAATGTGACATGGGAAGATTCAATACACCTCATGTAGTAATAGCATCAACACAGTCGTTAAAAGCTTTAAACACATCCTCTCTGCTGGCTGAAATAACTCTTTCTATCAGAGTGGCTGCAAAGGCATCTCAAAAAAGCTGCCACACACAGCAAACAGCAGATGAAAATGCCAGGACTGTGGAGCGGGTGGATTGAATAGCAGGTGTCTCTCGTTACACTACTTTATACCAACAGCTGTGGACCACTAAGGCTAAATTAACCGAAACAGGGGGGCGTGGTCTGGCGCCGAAGGGGATGGCAGCCTAGAGCTTGTGCTTCCGGAACAGGACATTTCGGCGCGGCCGGTTCGGCGCAGGACGATTTGGCGCGGCCGGTTCGGCGCAGGAGCATAAATGTCCTGCGAGTTCTTCATGCAGGCACCACAGCCACGCCCAACCCTCGTGAGCCCGGCAGATCTAATCTGCCCTGTGCGCCGCTGTTTAGGGAAACGTTCAGTGCAGTCCACTGAAAGTGCGAGTTTCAACTTCATCCCACACTATTTTAAAATGAAACCGCTCCAGAAGAGCTTCATTTTAAAATAGTGTGGGATGAGGTTGAAACTCGCACTTTTCCCTAAACAGCAGGCGATGTGCACTGGTGTGCGGCGCGCCAAAACATCCCAGCGCCGAAACATCCCGTCGCGAATCGGGCCATGGCGAATCGGGGCGCGCCGAACCGGCGGCGCCGAAATGGGGTGTACCGTGCGCTTCATCTCACCTTTTCCTTATTACGACATTGCATCTATTTAAATTACTTTTCTCCGCTGTGAATTCCTGCTCCAGAGCTGTGGCTACATGCGGTTTGTGGGTCCCTGAAACCCCAAGGGTAGCTGTGCTCTCGCTGTGCGATGTGTGGCTTGGACAGATATAAGCGAGGGCTGCTTCCTGAAACAGTCTATTTGTGTGTCTACGAAGAAGGCTGGAAACAGATTCACTCATGTCGACACAATGTATATGGGGACCCTGCAAATAGTCGGATACGAATTGCAAAGTCACCAATGTGTTACTAACATCACTTTGAAATTTAATGTATTCAAGGAGTGAAAATTAGGACAAAAAAGTGTTAAATGAATTGTCTTCCTATTAATTTTGTTTTATGTTGTCTAAATTTGCAAATGTGACCTGTCGGTCTTGTTTTAACGTATGAGTAACTATTAAATAAAATAAGAATATATTTTTTGAACCACTTTTCTCCCCACCTCTTTACATTTGTTGATAAAGATGCGGCTATAAGCACATTGAATTTGTTACATAGTTCTGTCACCTCCAGTGCCTACATCTTGAGGTAGCTCGTGGGACCCCTCCTGGTCTCCTTCCTGATATTTAGTCCTCCCCCACGAGCCCCTATCAAAAAAGAGGACCACTGTTAATTCAGTCTGCTCATTTGAGTTTTCTATAGTTTTGATGGTTCTCAGAGCAGCAGCTTTGAGTGTTGGTGATAGAAATTGGACTTTTCTTTTCTGTTTTCTGAACAGTGCTTTCCTAAGGCGAACTGCACTATCAGACACTTGGGTTATGTTCAAGTTAGAGTTCTGCTTGTTAGCATATAATTGCATTAAGTGATAGGGAACCACGTTATTTGAGTTGGCCGATTCAAGACCTTCCTCCTCGCAGGATTTTAAGTGGTCACGATAACACACTAAAGATTGATTGACCATTTCAGCCGATTCAAAGAGTTATTAGTTTCGACCGTGCCCAGAAATGTCTGTCTCTGCGGACATGGAGCAAGAGACAGCATAAGCTTACAAGTCAATGGCCGATGATCACTGTGTTCAGATGTTTTAACTGCAAAATCAGTGGTATGTTCAAAGAGACTTCTTGAAACAAAAATGTAATCAATAATAGCAGACTGCTTTCGGCTGAACCAGGTCGCATGGGAAGGGGAATCAGCCACGCTCGTGCCATTTAACATGACCAGGTTCCAAGCTTTCACAAATTTGTTCCACAGATCCACCCATTCTTGTTTTTTTTGCTACGTCCCCATTCAGGAGATGTAAATTCAAATCCCCGGCAACAATGATGTGTGTGATGCCATGTACCAAAATAACATTCTCCAAACAGTTGTTACATTTTTGAGAAACAATGCAGTTGAAATTCCCAGAGGATTCCAATATATATTGACACAGGCAATTTTGAAAGAGCTGATGATGATATGAAAGCATTGAGTAAAGGAGTTGGGCGCAGGTAGTGGAACTAGTTGTATATTAGCTAGTGTGTTTGTAGCAGTAAGTAGACCTGACATTGGCCTTCTTTTAGTGGCTCGTATGGCCGGTTCTAGTTGTGTGTCATAGTTATTCCAAGTGGGAGGAGTAGAAAGCCAAGTTTCCTGCAGGAATATTAGGTCATAATCACACAGGACGCTCCTAGGATTGTTAATAAGATGACTAAATCCTCGTGTGTTGCAACTAATTACAGACAAACACACCTGCACTTCGTCTCGCTCTAGTTATACTCTTGTAATATGGCTATATTCTTTCTGCCCATATGAGCTCTCTCCAACATTGTGTCTCGGTATATAAGATTGGGATTTTTGGGAGGGCTTGAGACATGATTTTAATGGGCATTTTGCGTCAACATTAAGTGAGATCACGAAACCCAAATTAAACAGTGCCTCCCGTGCAGCCCAAATGATGTTACGTATGATCAAAGATCGGGTCCAAACAAGGACTGTGCTAAGATCATCTTTATTTGGAAATTCAATTTGATCGAGGTCATCAGACTCAATTTCTCTGAGCATAGTAGTGTCAGAGAAAAGTTTAAGAATACTCTGTCGATTCATAATATATGAGGGGGTAAGATCTTGACGACAAGTCAGTAACAAGGAATGTCTAGTTTCCAATTTCGGAGTGAACTTTTTCGAGGTTGATACTGACTGTTTTTGAGGATAATAGGCTAGGTGGTGCAGAAACGCGGGTATTCGTGACTTGTGAGTTTGTATGAATCTTGGCAGCATTTCTTTTTTGGTAGCGAGACATTATTTGGTCTCGAGTTTAAAAGCCACAGGAGTGCAATAGAGTCTTTAATTTCTTCAAGATCAGTTTGCAAGAAGTGGCCATTTTTTACAAGATCTTGTGACGAGCCTTGAACAGCCTGATGCTCAGATTCAGCAAAGGATACTCGCTTGGGTATAAGGTTCTTGCTTTCTGTAAGGATCATTACTGGCAAGGATGCAGGTGTAGTGGCAATAGCGCATTTGGCCGGACCATTTGCTATGATGGGAAAGCTGGGCAGATAAAATTTTTGATGCTCTAGATATAGATCAATTTCCCGTCTTAGAGATTGTCTTGACGCCGCAGTGTCGTTGGAGAGTGCAGTATTATCATTTAATGAGACACTAGGAAGGTTTGGCGTGGTGGTCAAAGGTATGCTCTTGGAATTAGTTTGTTTAGAAGGTTGGTGACCTTCAGCTAATTTAATCAGTTCATCTAAGGGAGGATGATCTATAACCACTCTCGGAGAGTGACAAGAGTCAAGATGTTTATTCTTTTTCAAGTTAGCCAGAGCAACATATTTTTTTGTTATGGTGCTTGAGGCCAATTGGGATCTGCTATTGGCACGTGTTAGATTATTGATGAATTGTTTTGTTGACGATGAGACCACCAGCTTCAAAGCTTTGACATTCTTCGTTTTTTTTTTTGCGTTGGAAGCTTCTTTGACATTGACTTCGAAGCCGTCGCTTGATTTGCAGCTCTCAAGTCGAAGACAGAATACGTGGATTTCGGAATTTGGTCAATACATAAGGATTTATCTGCGAGATTAGATTGAGGATCGACATGTGGGGAGGCATTAGAGTTCGTCACTACACATTTTTCAGTTATGATTCCTGCAACGATCGGAACAAGTGTTTTTGTTTTAGATGGGTGTGTGACAGATGATAATTACTGACCAATTTGAGAATCTGAAATAATTTCCACAATTTGGCAATCTACATCCTTGAATGTTTGTGTGGAAGCATCAACACAGACCATGATATTTTTCACGTTGGCAAATTGTTTCTGGGCCAGAGACTGGTTTTGTAGATCGAATGCGTTATTGAGTTTTTCATTAAACTCACCTCGCAAACTATCGACACCAGTAGTCAATTTTGTTTGGTCAAGTTTTAGTAAATCAAAATTGTCTGTGAGACTTTTGAGTGTGCCATCAATAGACTCAAATAATTTAGCAAGGGCCATAAGAGCAATATTAATTACCTCAAGTGTTAAAAGAGAGGTTTTAGGGGTATAAGAGATATTTGCAGGAATCTGTGGATCATCATTAGTCCTACGAGGGGTCGGGGCGATATATGACACATCCAAGGCTGATATGTTACAGCTAGAACACCGAAACATGTCAGGTGATTGTGACAGGTTAGAGCCATCTGCTCCAGCCGAGAAACAAGAGTTAGTAGAATTCAATTCAATCACAGCCTCTTTAGAAGTTTTGGACTAAAAAGGAATCACTGGGCACGGAGCTCCAGATAAAGCATTTCGTAAAGGCATACTATCTGACAGAGACGTAGGCATTTTGGTCATTTGAGAGTTTCCTTCTGCCTGCGAAATATCGTCCGAGACAGGCAGAACATGATCACATGTTCGAACATCAGAGTTGAGAGCTGCAGCGCCATTTATCGGAATTGATGACGGTGCATTTGTAGTTGGCATGTCCGCCGAATCGACATGCCCCACCATTCCAAATCCATATTTCCGAATGTCAACATTGTTCAAAGCAGCCATTTTCTTCTTATTTAACGCTTTAGATTTGGAGCGAGAGGTTCGATGAATGGGAGTCGAGCACATATTAATGGCTGCAACGTCTGTTGGTCGTCCTTCATACATGATGCGTTGCCTTATGTTGTCAGGCATGGCTGTTGTGAGTCGGTAAGGACCGTTTGATCTGAAAGCCTTGTGTTCAAATATGATCTATATAAGCAGCAGCGTTATCGGACAGTTAAGGTCACAACAGTGCTATTTAAAACTACAAAGGGAGGCAATGGAAGGTAATAAGGAGCGGAGTCCCGCAGAGCCCCGGAAGCCGCGGCGAAGCGGCAAAGCGGGACTCGACGGGACTCACTCAGGAGCGCACGCGATCCGCGCACCTGTTTCCTTTTATGCACCCGCCTCCTACAATGTTGCCACAGAGCCTAAACAAATGCAAAGAAAATGTATGTAAGAGGCAAAGTTGAATGAATGGAAGAGAATGTACTTCCCTTAGTTAAATGTTCACCTTGTGGTAGCCTAAGTCCAAAACTTGCAAAGTCCTCAAAAGGTAGGACAGAGAGTCGCGGCAAAGCAATTTATTGCTATTGATACCCCCCTTGTACCCTCTACTCCTGTCTTTTCACGTGTTTGTATTTTGTTTGTTCCCCTAGTCTGTCCCCCCTGTGAGTCTTGGGGTTATGAACTTTAACAAAATTACAGTTTTCAATGTTGTTGATCCTCTCTCATTAATGAACCCTTCTTGCGGTATAACTCATCTACCCTCTAGTTTTATGCACATATTTATCTCTCTCTCGAGTTCAAATTGGGATTAATGTTTTATTTTTTTTTATTTTTCATGAATGTCTGCAATGGTTTTAATATGTATTGCTTTACATTTGTATAATCTCAATAAAAATGTACTAAACTTAAAAAGAACAAAAAGGATCAGTAGCTTGGGTATCAGGCTTGATGGTATTCCATGAGACGGAATATTGCTTTCTTCGCCACCACCGACATTCAGAAATAAGGGTCTTTCAGCATTATCAAAAACAAGAGAGGTGGGTCTAGGGATAGGCACATTTCTTTCCTATTGAAACGCTATTTAGTTCAGTCACAGACTGTCCCACACTCCTCATCCCTCAATATAGACTAGGTTAGTGGTATGCATATTGCTTATATTAGAAGGTTGGTGTTGTTTGAGTAAAATTTGTTTTATGCCCCTATTGTACAGCAAAAAACCTTTGCCAGATGGCCACCTTTTTCATACATTACGATACCCTTGTTTATTGGGCCATTATTAATGTAGAGTGAGAGTAAGAATGTTGGTACGCTTAGTAGCTGATATTATTCAACAATGTAATATATACAGTTACAAAATCCTATTTATAGGCATTGTCATGCATAGTCACTGCCAGCCACATCTAAATACTTGCTAATTAATGAACCAGGTTTATTTGTCTAATGTAAGTTTTAGTGCTACATTTCAGTATGCATGCGTTATTGTTACATCTTGCATTTTGATGATTACAAACTAAGATGGCTCTATTATTTTTGTCAGGCTTTTCAGCAGCTCGACTCATTGAGAAGGGATGTTTACGGCAGTGGAGTGATTCCATTACCAAGTAGTTTAAGGCAAGTAATCATTTTATCCTCAATTGTTAAAGGCCTAATCTATGTACAGTGCAATAAGGAGTCAATTTATTTTTTCACTGTGGTCTAACTATGATTCTAACTCATACCTTCCTCCCACTGATTCCTCTAATTTTACTATATACTCCAGTGGAAGACCAGATTGGTCCATGGCCACTAGGGTGCATCCACAAAGCTCTCACAGACTTCGTCACAGCAGCAATGAACCCGTCACCCCAGAAAGTGATTTTCTTAATATGTATTTAGAGCTCCATAAGCTCGGTGACGTCAGGCTATTTTCCTGGCTGCAGACACTGGAATTTTTTTACCAGCCATATTTTTCAGATTTCTGCCTCAAGTCTCATCTCAAAACTGGTTTTGAATCGTTTAGAGAATGTATCTGACAGATGCCATCCAGCAATCACTCAGCCACTACCACAATACTGTCAGTTTGTGCCTCCCCATGGCACTTAATAAGCCTGACAAAGACTGGGTGTGCTCTTCAAGTGCAGAGAGATCTTCTGGCTTGAAAGTGGCAGACAGATATTGTTAAAGCTGGCACTGTCAACACCTATGGCTGTCTTGGCATCTGCTGCCAGAATGATGTCTCCAATGCCATTGGCCACAACACCATTGGAATTACCGCTATCTCCATCAGAGCATGTTTCGTCATTGGATCCATTGGGAAGTTCCCTTTGAGAGCCACTAATTACCTTTCTTCCACAACTTTGCCTAGAGTCCATGTGTGTGTGTGCTAGCAGAGAGAAAGACCTCCCTAGCAATCATCTTCCTGCAAGAGCTGATGATCGCGCTCCGGCGATCATGTTCCTCTTCCTCCTGCTTACCTCTGATGAAAGGTAAGCCACTGTGCTTCTGCTACGCTGCGCCCAACCCCCCCCCCCCGCAACTCCTTATACATTTCCTTTTGGGCAAATCTACCCTGGTTTTTTTCCCAGGGCGTGAGGACACGCACCAACAAATCGCTGCATAATGAAGATTTAAAACACTTTTGTGTTTCACAGAGGCCCACGGCATGACAAATGCAGATGCACTGTAAATTGCCTTGCATTTGCATTCTGTTTCACTAGCCCTGCTACACACTTCCTTTTTGTAAGATGGCCTCCACCTTTGCATTTGCCTAGTAGTCAGCCCTAGGCTTGTACCTGCTCCCACATCATTGGCCACACTCTCCCTCAAGAGCAAATCACTGGCACCGGGAGGCGGGAGATGGCCCATTACTCAAAGGCCCACATCTAAGGCCCACATCTAAGGCCCTGTCTGCTCCCTGTCCATTGCCTGGCTGGGACTGGGGTCCTCCTCTACCCCCCATATGAGCACATAGAGCCTGAGGAGAACTTGCACTCTTTCCGAGCCCACTGAAATCATCAGGACATTTATCACTTCCCTGAAGGTTAGTTCCCTCCACTAAAACTTTCATCTTGTACCTCCACACCTTTGACTGTCTCACCCCTCACTCCGTCTGACCTGGACTCCCACTCTCAATACCTTGTAAAATCGAACTGAACTGTGCTCAGTGGCTGCATTGTGTTTGCATTCTGCTCTGCTAAAATCGAACTTAGCTGTGCCCATTGGCTGCATTGCGTTTTCATTCTGTCCTGCTGAAATCGAACTTAGCTGCGCCCAGTGGTTGCATTGTGTTCTCATTCTGTCCTGCTGAAATCGAACTTAGCTGTGCCCAGTGGTTGCATTGTGTTTTTATTCTGTCCTGCTGAAATCAAACTTAGCTATGCCCAGTGGCTGCATTGTGTTTGCATTCTGCTCTGCTAAAATCAAACTTAGCTGTGCCCAGTGGCTGCATTGTGTTTTCATTCTGCCCTTCTGAAATAGAACTTAGCGGTGCCCAGTGTCTGCATTGTGTTTTCATTCAATAAAAGAAAGGATCATCTTCAAGACTCTGACACTGACCCACAAGTGCATTCACCTTACTGCCCCTGACTACCTCTCCCAAAGGATCCATCCCGTCTCTTCTACGAGGCCAACCAGATCACCATATACTAACATGCTCTCTGTGCCATTAGTAAAAAAAGTCAGAGCGGGCGGATCCAGCTTCCCATATCTCGCACCCACTCACTGGAACGCCCTACCCCCCACAATCCGAGGTGAGGCCTCCCTCAGCACCTTCCGCAAAACCATGAAATTCACATAAGATGCCTCGCACCAGTCGAATACATCTCATATGTTCCTAATGCATAAACCGTATTGTAATGACCAACTGTACCAACCAAAATGTCAGCTCTATGCTTTGTCGAATTCATAATGTACCACTGAATGACTCTATGCCTGTAACTAAGCTCTTGCAAGTAACAGCGCCTCAATGCCCATGGGTTACTTGCGCGCTATATAAATAAATAAATAAATAAATAAATAAATAAATAAATTATGTACTGCTGAAATCGAACTGAGCTGTGCCCAGTGGCTGCATTGTGTTTGCATTCTGCTCTGCTGAAAACGAACTTAGCTGTGCCCAGTGGCTACATTGTGTTTGCATTCTGTCCTGCTGAAATCAAACTTAGCTGTGCCCAGTGGCTGCATTGTGTTTGCATTCTGCTTTGCCAAAATGTGAACTTACCTGTGTGCACTACCCTCTGTCTCCCTCCCTTCCCTTCTGCCCCACCATCCTCCTTGTGCCTCAGTTATTCAGACTGGTAAGTGTCCTCCTCACCACTGCAGCTAGCTATGTCACTATTTATCTCTCCTATCTTCTCTAACTGCTTTGCTATCTCCTATCCTTCTCCTATCACTAAATCTGGCCAGAGGAAACTTAAGAAGGACATACTGGGCTCCAACCCAGGCCTTCCTATTGCAGACACCTATGTCATGGCTTCCGCCGGAGAGAGACTCTCACTGACATCCTCTTCTTCGTTAACGCACCTGACCTATAGACTCGCTACATGCCGGCTTTCTCTCTCCTATCTCCTCTTCTCCCATTAATGGTCGCACTCGGTGGGAGGTTCTCCTTGACTTCTTAGCCATTTCCAGAGTCATCATTAATGTCTATTTCAATGGGACCTTCAGGGTTCAGGGTCCTCAACCAAACCTTCTTCTCTTTGACAGTCTCCTCCCTGCCTCTCTAACCCTACCTCTCCCACCGGCCAGGCTCCCCTGCCTTCTGTGCCTACTTCCTCCTCTGCACAAACTCCCTTGCCCACTGTGCCTTCCTCCTCCTCTGCACAGGCCCCCTTACCCACTGTGCCCTCCTCTTCCTCTGCACAGGCTCCCTTGCCCACTGTGCCTTCCTCCTCATCTGGACAGGCTCCCTTGCCCACTGCGCCTTCCTCCTCCTTTGCACAGGCTCCCTTGCCCACTGTGCCTTCATCCTCCTCTGCACAGACGCCCTTGCCTTGTCGTACTGCCTCGGCTCCTTTGTCGGCCTTGGCTCCTCTGCCATCCTCCACTATCCCTCTGGCTGCCTTCTTGCCACCCTCGGGGTGGGGTGGAGGGTACCACCGTCCCCTGCACCCCCATGGAAGACCTTCAATGATGGCAAGCTGCTCCACATTGCCACACTCAATACCCGCTCTGCTGTCAAACACTCATCTGACATCTGTAACCTCCTCGAACTCATGGATCTTGATGTGCTCCCCATCACAGAGATATGGTTCAAGGATAGCTCTGTCACGAGCTTAGACACACTCCTCCCTGAAGGCTACAAAATCCTCTCTGCTCCCATGCTAAAGCAGACAGGTGGGGGAGTGGTGCTGATCTTCCAAGAATGGATACCTGTGTCCATCATCCCTACTCAGTCCTACTCTTCCTTCGAGGGTCTAGTCTGCAGGCTCTCACTCTCTCCTAAATCTTCTCTCCTTATGGCCACCTTCTATCAGCCAGCAGAACAGTCCACTCTCTTCCTCTAGAAATGGGCTGACCTCGCTCCTCTGTACTTTCCTCCTCCTCTCAACTTCTCCTGATGGGTGATCTCAGCATCCATCTGGACTCTCCTGACTCCTCAGGACCTTTCCGCAACCTATGCAACTCTCTCTCCCTGACTATCCTACCCCCTGGCTCCATGCACACCTCGGGCCACACCTTGGATGCTCTCATGTCCACTGAAATCCCTCTCTCTATCCCTCTCACTACCTCTCTCTCTTGGACTGACCACTTTCTTCTCTCAACACACCTGAAGCGCTCCTCTCCTATTGCAGTAGCACACCCGGTACGGCCACTCGGCTTCAAACTCACAAGACCCATGAAGAAATTCACAGTGACTGCCTTTGCCTCCAACTACTCCCCCCCAATTCCTGCGGCTGACTCCCACCCTGACCCAGCCCTTGCTAAATTCAATCTATCTCCAACACTCTTGATACTCTTGCCCCTGTCATGAGACGTCTGACTGAATCCTTCCAAAAAGTGCGAATCTTGGTACGACTCTGATCTGGCTCCCCTTAAACATAAGTGCAGGGCAGCTGAGCAGAAATGGAATTCTTCGGGCGGACCCTCTGACAAACTGGTCTGTTGCCTCCTTCAAAGGCAATATCGACTCTGCATCCGCTCCCAGAAAAGTCTTTATTCAAGCCTGCATCTCCGTAGAATCAAGCAACACAGCCAAACTTTTCAAAGTCTGTAAGGAACTGGCCAATCCTGCAGCAGCCTCCTCTTCTGATACACCCACCCACGACCTTTGCTGGGCCCTGGTTGCACACTTCATCACAAAATCCCAAAGCATCCTTTCCTCCCTCTCTTCCACACCATGGCACACACAATACCGGAGCCTCCCTTGCACCCCCCCCCCCGCTTCCCCTCTCTTCACTCTCCCCTGTCACACCCAATGAGGCCACCAGACAAGTCTGGTCTATGAAGACTTCATCCAAACAGGTGGACCCGTGATCCTCCAAAACCATTAAGGACAACATTGATTCCCTCGCCCCAGCCTTGGCTGATCTGTGCAATCTCTCCTTTTCCACTGGAGTTTTCCCAACTGCTCTTAAGCACTCCCGTGTGCACCCTCTGCTCAAAAACCCCTCTGCGGCCCCTCCATTCCGGCAAACTACCGCCCTATCTCTATCACTCCTTTCCTGGGCAAACTCCTGGAGAAGCTGGCTATCTCTCAGCTGACCCACCACACAGAATCTATTGGTTACTTCCATGACCAGCAATCTGGCTTTAGAGCATCCAGAGGCATGGAAACTGCTCTTCTGAACAAATCATGAAGACCTGCTCTCAAACCTTGACACTAACACTCCCTCTGTCCTCATTCTCTTTGACCTCTACTCTTCCTTTGGCACGGTTACCCAAAACACCCTGATTGCATGTCTCCGTGACACCCTGGGAATCACAGGTCAGGCTCTGGCATGGTTATCCTCCTTTCTCTCCAAATGCCCCTCTCGCAGTGGAACTTGGAGCCTTTCTCTCAACTATCTCCCTCGCAACCTGTGGCATTCCCCAGGGATCTAACCTATCCCCCTGGTTCTTCAACGTCTATATGGCTGCCTTGGCACGTGTGATTGCCACTTTCATCTCTAACTTCCAGTGTTACTCGGGTCACACACAACTATCTTTCAGGCTCACCTCAGCCACCTCCTCCTGCTCGCTCATATCTGACTGTCTGTAAGCTGTTCAGTCTTGGTGTGTCGCAAACGACCTCTGCCTTAATGCTAGTAAGACTGATATTGTTGGCAGTGGGACCCCTACTCCCGCTTTCCCACTTTCACTCTGGCCGGCCTCCTTAGGCCCTGCGCCTGCACCCACCTGTGAGGCTAAAAACCTTGGGGTCATCTTCAACTCCTCTCTCTCCTTCTCCTCTCACATTTCTGACATCTCTAAAAAGTCTAACTATCAGCTACACCTCCTCAGAGGTACTGTACCTTTTCTCACTTTCCCCCAGTGGCTCACTGTTTTCAGGGCCTTGGTTCTCTCTAGGCTGGACTACTGCAACAGCCTCTTCCTCAACCTCCCTGCTTCTGCTATGCGCCCTCTGCAGCTCATCCAGAACAGAACCGTGAGACTTATCCTTGGCCTCAAGCCCAGGGACCGCCTCCCTCCGGCGCTGAAATGCCTCCAGTGGCTCCATGTGGATGCAAGGATCAAGTTCAAGACCCTCTGCATTATACACAAGGCCTTCTGGAGCCTGGGATATACCTATCTGCAACGATGCCTACCTAAATACTGTCCCTCCCAAGCCCTGTGCTCATCTACCCCCAACCTTCTGCGAGTGAGCCAGTTCTCCAACCAGAGATTTGGAGGGAGATCTTTATCCTCAGCAGGGGCCTCCCTCTGGAATAGCCTCCCTGCTGCCCTCTGTCTTGAACCTGATCTCCTTAAGTTCTGGAAACTCCTCAAGAGTTTCCTCTCCTCCTATTCCTTCTCTCTACCTTTACCCTGCTAACCTATCCCTCTGCTGTCTCCCTCTCTCCCTCCTTTTTTCCGTACAGTTGCTGACAGGCCGCCTGATGTACCTTAGTGTCTCATAGGTCCCTGGCATGCCCTCCAGTCCTCTCGCACTCGCCTCCAGGCCCTGCACTCACCTCATCATCACTGTTCTTTAGAAATGACCCAAGAGAGTGGCCCTCTCTGCACTTACCCCAGTCTCCACCAACTAGGTGCACTGACCCCCCCCAACCCCAGGTCTTGTCCCCCCCGCCCTCCACCTCCCACTCCCCTGTAACCGGCTGTGCACAATCTGAATGCACCTTGCCTGAAGATCATCTGTCTGTTCCCTCTTTCTTCACTCCTTAACTGCACTTGGAAAAACTGCAGAATCGTCGTCAGATCTATTTGCTGTTAACTGAACTGATAATTGTATTATATCCACTTACTCTGCCTGTGCAGACTTATATAGTTTCAGAATTTCAAGGGCTCTGAACGACTGTTGTTTTTCCCCCATATTCCCACCCTCCTTGAGCGCTTTGAAACACTTGTCTTGTGTATAGGCGCTATACAAATAAACATTACCATACCATTACCAAGAAGGAGTCCATTTTTGATGGCAAATAGGATACTGTCTATCATAGAAGAGGTATAAGCAAATAAAGTGTATTGATTGATGGATGAATTTGCAGCCCACTTATGACCCAAAATGTGCTGATTTAGCTGAGGGCTTAAGAGATGCGAGTAGCCAAGATTCTTCTCTAAAATCAGAAGTTGAAATTTTGGTTGCATCCCTGGGAGGTATATTTGGCTCCTTTAGCAACTTGGTTTCAATGGTGGTAGAGTCACCTGGGCTGTCTGCTCAGCAAGTGGAGCTTACAATACATATTTCTATTGATATTCTGGAGCTGGATCACTCCCAAGACACCTAGAATTCTTTTAGTGAAGCCCTTACAGAGCAAGTCATCACATTGGTGAGAACCAACCTATGCACTTGTGTTTTCCAGAGATGTGCACCAGCTGGACCCTGGGGACCCTATTATATCAACCCTCCCATCAGCTGAAAGCTTGGTGATTATTAGGAGGGTTTTTCAATGTCTGTACCTGGGGCAACAGGGTTGTTTCAACCAGAGTTAAACTTAAGCACTCTCTTTAGGGCAGAAAGGCTGAGTAGTCAGGGGGGAAAGGGTAATGTTGAGTTCAACTAACACTTTACACATATGATATGTAAAACGCAACAGAGAGGTAATTACAAAATATTACATTTATTCTACTATCGCATCATCACATTAAAGGCTATGACGACTGGATCAAGTCATTCTTGGCCCCTGCTCGTACTGGGGTCCTTAGCCGTACACAGTTAGGTCTCTCCAACTAAGTGTGAAGTTCTGCAATCGGTATGAGACTATTAGCCTTTCCTTTACTAAATCACCTGGCCTAGTACAATAAGGTGTGGGGTTTTAGTTACAAGATATGTCATGCTTTAAAGAGTGTGCACGACTGTATCCTAACCACTGACACCACTTGTTACAAGGGTTTTTCAAAGTCTCTACCTGGGTTAGGACTTGCAGAAGCCAACATTGGGCAACAGTGTTGGTTCCTCCAGAGTTAAACTTAAACACTCTTTTTACGGTAACATGCCTGAGCAGTCATGCTGAACTAAGGTGGGGTGGAGTACATTTGAGTAGTACAATTAACATGTTACAGAATATGATACGTAAAAGACACCAGATGGGTAAATACAATTATACTCAAATGTATTATACTATCACACTAGAAGCACTTTATACAGTTAAAGGTAAGTAAAAAGAAATCTATAAATATAAATAACTGAAAGCTTAACCAGCCACTATGGTTAGCTCACTAGTTTAGATCTACACACAGTTACTACACATACACTGTAACTACTAAAGTAGAGAAATGCTTTCAAAACATCAAAGAACATAGGGCCGACATTTATAAGGGATCTCATAACACCATGTAGGTAATTTGAAGAAATCCAATCTGTATCTAATGAGAGTCTCAGAGTCTTTAAGTGTCCTAAAAGGTTCTGTTAGAGTCACGGGTGAATAGTGTGACAGGGTCAGGGGCTTGTCCCTGACAGGGGTGGACTACTAAGACCTCTCCCAACCTTAGATAGGTGGATTTCCAGGGCATATGCCAGACCCGTTCCTATCTGAGAGGCCGAGTCGGGAGGATCCCAGCCCCTGAACTCCCCAATTGTGCCAGACATACTTATGACCTTGGTACTACTGTCTGTCACACCATGCCTTGCAACCTAGTATCTAGCAAAAGTTATCTCTGCATCCTTTCAGATCCACAAGTTCCAGAGTGCTATTCATCTCCAGCCGGAACCTCCGTGAGCCGAAACGTCAACACAGTACACAGCTCTCACCTCCTCAATGGCAGACGGACCACCAGCAGCTACACAAACTTACCAGGACAACAGGTGGACAACGGGAGTGGTCAAAAGAGATAGCACACAGGCATAGAAACCCTTCACATTGGGAAAAGGGATGAGCTTCCTTAAAGTATTTGGACATGGGGACCCAACCCCAGAGTAAAGCGAAGTAACAAATTGACTCGAGATATCAAATGCAATAAGGAACAATCGGAAGAGTGAGGAAGTGACCTGAGCGGAAGGCTCGCGTATAACAAACGTGCGCAGCCAGAGCAAGATGAAGGGTGTTCGGGTGAGGTCAGATGAAAAGGTGGTAGATTATGAGACCAGATTGTTGAATAGAGGTCAGGTGAAATATTGCATGTGTGTCAGAGTGGTACCAAGAGTGAGAGTGTGGAGTGATTGTGACAAGAGTACATTTTAGACTTTGTTGAGAAAGAGGGGGAGGTAGGAGAGAGCGAGAGTAGAGGGAAAGTATAAGGAGAGATTGTTCCTGACAGAGAGTGAGTGAAAAGAATAGAATGTAAATGATGGTGAATGATAGAAGAAACAGATGTAGAGGGTGGAGGTTAGAGAATAGGATGTAGTAGGAGGTGGAAGGGAGCAAGGAGCAGAGGGAGAAATGTCAGAGGCACAGAAAGAGAGAGAGAAGGGTGAGGAAGACCAAAGGGAGTGGTAGTTGAGAGAGAGGGGGGAATTAAGAGAGAAGGGTGAAGAAGAACGGTGGGAGAGGTAGAGAAAGAGAAGGGGAGTGAGGAGATACAGGGAGGAAGAAATGAGGGAGAAGTACTAGGAAGGGAGAGAGGAAGAAGGTACAAGAGAGAGTATGGATCTAAGAGAAAGTTATAGGTGGGATCAGGGTGTGGAATAGAGAGGGAAAAACTAAGGTGAGAGAGGGTTGAAGTATAGTTAGAAAAACAGAGTTTGGCTTGAGGAAAATCCCCTCATGTGCAAAAAACAGAGGAGTCCAGAAATTTGACAAATAGATGCTTTATTAATTCAAGCAGGGATAAGCACATAGATTCTACAGCTCCAAATGCACCCTCAGCTCATAATAGGTGGGCAATGAGTTTTTAAACTGCTGTGACCTCACAACCAAAAGATACATTCCTCGCTCTTAGGCAAATGGGATTGGGTGAACAGTATAGGCATAATTACAATCTATAGGGGGCAGATAATTTCATTGGTCAGGCTAGATCTGGTAGCTCTGCCTGGCACCACCTCCATGAGGTCAGTGCAAGCCTTGTCAGTTTAGGAAATTTACCAGCATGTGAGCAAAAATGATGGGTGTGGAAGGTGAGCTCAGGGCACCCCCTGTTTCCCACTATTGTTTCACCCCTCTGACTTCCCAGGCCTTGAACAAGGTCACTCCATTCACCAGCTTCATGTTGTGTTACATTTTTTAATCTTCTGTCTTCAATTTGATGGGAACAACCTTATCTGTCTGAATGGGCCTTGTTCTCCATCTACAGGTCGCGTTTTCAGGGACAGTAAAAGTGATTTTCTCTGTTGGTATTTATGAGAGATTTCTGCCTTTTTTTCTTGCAGGTGCTGTATCTTTTCAGGGGACTCAAGCCCTCTCCCCCAGCGTCCTTGGCAGGTCTGGACATGCTGCCAGGCCTGTTTTGCGTCTCTCAGAAAAGTCAGTGTATCAGGCCTCAGCCCTGTGTTTTGAGCTTTCCCAATTCTTTGCAATGCAGCTGTGGTTTCCATTTTGCTTTCATGGCTGTTCATGGTAATTGCTTTTCGGTGTCAGCAAGCAGTTCATGTGTGTTGGTTTGCACCTGGCTAATGTCTCTGCGGGTGTGTTCAGCCATGTCGCCTTTTCATGATTACTTTGGTGATGTCATCCGGGTATGGTCTGTGGGGCTTCTTCAGTGGGTGGTATCCGTCTTTCTGGGGATATGCTGGGGGGGGGGGTGTGAGACCCTCTCAACAGGGTCAGAGTGGAAGAGCATTGAGAAGTCGAGAGAGAAAAGGGACACCTTTTCCTTGAATATCTAGGGAGAATCTCAGAGACGCTGCCCATTAGGAATTCCCACAGGAAGTGAGGTAGAGAAGGCTGGGGCTTTCAGGCACTCACTGATAGAACAGTTTAGTAATAGATAGTAGGAGTTACCTGTCTCTAGTCCGGAACTACAACCCTCTGGGCAGTAGGGAAGTCGGGGCTAGGGTGGAGGGAATAAACAGTAAGTTAAGTTTAGATCAGAGAATTCCCTTACTTTTTCTCTTCTGCAAACTGCTGATAAAACCATTGAAAAGATTTAAGAGAATTGTGCAGTTCTTGAGGGAACCTGAGACATTAACACTAGGAGAGTTCAGGACAAAGAAGCAACACGTTCAGAGCAAGATGTAATAGGTAGAAAATGACTTACGTGAATTAAATCAAGCTGTAAATGTTTTGGGAAGCAATTATCATCCCTCTCGTCTAAGAGGAAGACACCTAGAATTATTGACCCAGTGACCACCGACCTGAGCCATCCCTGGATTTCGTTAAGGTATACAGGACTTCACGCACAATGCAGACCTATGGATATAGGGGGTGGTTAAAGAGATGTAAGCAATCTCGGCCCTTGGAGGTAGGAAGAACCCCAGTCTATCAAGAATCACTGGAGAACACTTTCCTACTGATGTGATAGTCATGCAGGTTCATCAGGTCACCAGGGATTTCTCAGGAGGTCATCTTGAGGCTTTTGTGAAAACCTCTGTCGGTGGAAGCAACCTGAATCAGTTCAACAATATAACAGGGACCCTTGTGGATGACTGGTACAATCCACCTCTTGCATTGATCTCAGACACGGTCAGTAGGCTCTCGGTTGCTCAGTAGTTGGACTTCGGGCTCTGGCTAGATTCCTCTTCTGGTGAAGTTCAGCACAGCAGGGATCCAGTGTCATACCAGAACACTGAGGATGGCCATGAGGATTCCAGCAACCATGTTGCATAATAGTCCTTCCGACGTAGTCCTACAGGGTGTTGCAGGCATATTTCAGAGATACAATCTTCCACAGTCCTGAGATGGTGATGCAGGTCAAGCAGGCCAACTGAAAGTGTAGTCCCACTGGTCAAACTTAAAAGGTTGTATTGCAAACTTGCCTGTGCAGGCAGAATAGAATTCCGAAACGCAATGGTGTTGGCTAAGTCAATACTGGTTCCTGCAGCTATCCTCCAGCATCCCTCGGTCGTCTTCTTGTTCACCTCTCTTCAGTTCTAGTAGTCAACACATTTCCCGGCAACAGGTCCCCTCTATGTATATGCAGAAATCGGGCTGCTGGTTACCCTAAACCCAAATAAGGGATTTTGCAACATTCAAACTTGGAGCAGGCTGTCATGTAGTAGACAGTCAGCCTCACAGAATATGCCCAGCAACAGCCATGCCTCTGGAGGAATGTGGATTGGGGGCAGACACACCCCCATCCCCACTTCATGCCCAGCTGCTCTGTCCGCCTGCTGGGTCATCTGCTTCACCCTTGTGCTCTTCGTGTGAGATAGGGGATCGAGTATTGTGCAGCAGTGATTAGAGTTGATGAAGTGCGGCTCAGATCCCTGGGGTATCACACCCTCCCAATATTCAATTTCAGCACCACAGAGTGTTGCTGTACAGTTGCTGGATCTGTGTGGGAAACAGTGAGAAGTTATTAGGTGAGTGTGTTATTTAGGTGAGAAGTTATTTGTGCCTGCCTTACGTACGAGCTATACAGCAAAGCAATGAATGGGAACAAGAAGCATGATAACAACCTGCTTGATATGGCTAGGGCCTTGCCTTTTTCTATTTCACCGCAGGAGTCCTCTCAAGTTGCTACTCCTGATGTAGTATCAGCTGACACAGTTGCCCTGGCGTAACATCTTGGAAAAAGTAAAAAAGAGGGTGAAAATGACAGCCTTTTTAAATACTGTTAGCAAGTGCTCCCGCCACTACTGGTGGGTCTACCCAGAAGAGGATTAATGGAGTTAATCCATCTATTGCAGACTCAAAATGACTAGGGCTGAGTGATGAACCTTTCGTTAACATACTTAATGATTCATATTTGAACACTCCTCCGATTTTCATGGATTACACCACTGATAAAAGAAACAGCACTGTGCCCTCCTCAGGTCCCTCTCAGTGATCTGGTTTTATGTAGTTTTTAAGACAACTACTGGCAAGAAGCTAATCATTCAGCCTTAAAAGCATTACATCATTTCTTAACATCTTGTGTTACCCTTTACAAAAATAGAAACACTGAAGTTAAGGTTCACTCATTGTTACTTGAATCAATCAAGAAAAAATTTAACTCTTTGACTAAGGTTGAAAATGTTCATTTCCTGTTCCAGGCAAAGCGTGAAACAGGAAAGGGAAATATGGAGGCCCTTCTTTTAATCAATTGGATAACATTGTGCCACTTTTATCTGTTGGCCCGGAGTCTTCAATTATTACTTCTTCTATAGACAAACAACTTGATCTTCAGCCAGCGAACCACAACCCTATTCTTATTTTGCGATATTCGCAGGAAAGAGGATCTGCCCCGCAGGACATTAATGAGACAAATGTGGGTGTTAGTAGCAAAGCACCATTGAATGATATGGATCCAATACGTATTCCTTCCGGTGGCAACCTGTTACAGAAAATGAAAAAATGCTCAAAAGTCTAAGTAACGGTAAAGAAGAATAACAGACGTGCTTAAGGAAATTCCAGCAAAACCTGAAAATACCTGCCTCTCCAGAGAAGGTTTCTACATGTGATACTTTGGTGATATCAGAGGTGGAGCAACAATCTGTAAATGTGAGGCAGACACTTGATACTATAATAATACAGATAAATGTGGACTTAGCGGCCGTTAATTTATTAAAACAGGATTCTGTATCCGGATACGGGATCCCTTCCTCCAATACAATGTCTTTCGACAACTTAAAGATGACATCCTCTTCCTTGGAACCCAAGAGTTGAGCAATCTTCCCTTGTCCTACAGGTGAAATCAAGGATGGGTTACCTGGACCAAAGGGGGAAGGAGGTGTTATATGTAGTAAGTCCTGTAAGAATACTGTGTATAGTATCTGAGAGGAACGGATTCCACACAAAGTTTCTCCTCTTTGCCTGTGCAGCTGCCTCATTTTGTAAACATGGTTAAGAAGAATTTGAATCGATCTTCCTTTGTGCACTCACATGACATACGTAAGCGTCAACATAGGTCATTTTCAGAAAGCTTATTTTGTGATGAAGGACCGCAATTATTGAACAGATTTAACGTCCTTGCCTTATTTTCAGAGGTCCATAATCTGAGGGTGATAACATCACATGGCATTGACCTTGTAGAATGAATTCATGATCAAAGAGCTGGTATGGTTACTTTAGGAATAATATCAAAATAGTTTGATGTTATTCATATAAGGCAATTGGGGTACAACATCACTCCTTATAAGCCTGCTAACAATTTTGACTAGTGTAATGTAAACAATGGTATGTTTCGGTCAGAATTTAAGAATATTCTCATTTCTGTTAAGTCCACAGGTTATGGTGATAGAGAAGTGTTTATGGCCTCACAAAAGCAACCTGCTTCCTCCGACCATAATGACTAGTCATGGCTGGCGAGTGCCTTAATTCTTTCCTCACATACCTTGAAACCAGGGCACAATAATCTTAAATACACTGAGTTCTCTGGATTTCGTGGAATACTTAGGGTCACTGTCAGTTGTTTATGAATCCTGTCTTAGAACAGGAATAAAAAAATATGAGCTTATTCTCCTTCAGGAAACTTGGCTTTTAGAATGTCCCATTATGGATGGATTTACTATAATTTCTCAAGCAGCTATAAAAACCAATAGGGGTGCCCATCTGGGAGCCTTATTATATCTGTTCAAATTTCCCTCGGACTAACAATAGGATCGCAGCTTAATATTCAGACAGGGGCATTGGCTGCAACCTTGTCTTTGACCCAGGGTCCTTTTTATGTGCATCTTTTAGTGATTAACATCTATTGGCATGGGGCATCTCTCCTTCAGACATTTTCTTGGAGAAACTAAAGAAATATGACTACGATTGTATGCAAACTACTGTGGAGGGTTACATTAGCCTACCTGGGGAGCTTCACTCTACGTGTAGGTTTAATGAAATGATGAATTAGAATATTTGGAATCATCTTCCCTCCTTCATTGTAAACTTGTATGGGTAAACGGTTGATGCCATGCTTAAAGTCTCTGGGGCTAAACATGCTGAATGGGAGCATGCCTGATGATTCACCTATGAGAGCGACTTGGCAGGGCGGTCAACATTCAGCAGTTTTGGATTATGTATGTATTTGTGAAACAGGTACAGTACGGGTAGCAGCACTGCCCACTTCCCTCACATGTGCAAATACAGGTCACTGCCTACTCAGCAGTGCTGCAAAGTTCCCAAAAGCACATGCTTTCCTCACAAATCCAGCACATACACAGTTAGGACTGAAACAGGCTTCCCGCACAAATAGAACAGGTACAAGCACAGCATAGGCACAGCCAGTGCAATCTTTGCTCACATATTTGCTAGATGAACTGTGCCCGGCTCCTATCTCTTGTGGAGACTGAACAACAAGCCACCCCTTCCCGGGCCATTTTTTGATGATGTGTAAGACTCTACACACCCCCCCCCTCTAAATCGGTTGTGGTGTTAAGCAAAAACACTGCACTGGAGGGCCAATTCATTGTTGCTAGTAGGATCGCATAGAACAAAGTTGACAGGTTATTTTGGGGGCCTATGGTGCCCCCAGCTCTGACGTGCCGACATTGTCTATGCCCCATGATGTTGAAGGGCTTAAAGTATGAGGCAATGATGGTCAGGCTTCACCATGTCCAACAAGTGTGGAAACAACTGAAGTGTAGGGAAACACCCCTGAAAAACCGGGTAAAAACCAACATCCTGATGAGGACCCCTTCACATTTATAGACCAAAAGGGAAAAAGACAGATACATAACAAGCTACTGACAGAATCAGGGACCAGGTACAGAAGGTGGGGGGAGTGAGAAGAGGCAGCCATGTCCTATCTGGAACACTGAGAGTGCACCGCCAGCAGGGAACGCTGAGCAAGGGCATGGTTAGGTGGCAGAAATAATATCAGCGAAATGTGTGAAGTGCGATAGCAGAGGAAAGGACCTTACTGCTAAGAAACCTAGGAGAAAACACAAAGCAGATGTGAGATAGTGAGGCAGACAAGCCTGATAGCAACATTGTAATTGTAATCATCATATAATCATCATATATTTAGTTTCCTTTCCCCATTTGAATGGCCTCAACGCACTTTGTGGTTGGAACCCCCTTGGGACCGTACTCGATGTATGAGAGATGTATGGGGGATTCTAAGAGTTAGGTTTAAGATGCAAGAGTGCATTCTGCCAGGTTAGGACTTAGGGGGGGTTAGCTGGGCCCCAGTAAGCATCCCCAAGATCAGGCACATGGGTGGGTGCTGTTATTGGATTAGGATAGAGTGCTGGTGCAGGAGATTCGATGTGCGCCCAGCTAGAACAAATTTTGTACGTAGGTTGTCACTGTTGTGAGGGGTAAGAAATGTGAGGCAGACAACTTTGTGAAGGTTTTTCAACAAGTGCCATTGTATTAAATTAGATGGTTGGATAAACGCCTCACTATCCCTACCCAGACAAGGATTTCCCTGCCTAAACTACACTAAAGTGCTCTGGTGTCACTACCAGCTTGTGAGCTCACCGAATAGGGTGTGCGCATCAAATCCCCTCGCTGGACGCAGGACTTCTACTTCTGTGGCTCCTCGCAACCTGGCACACTGCTTCTCCTGGTCTGTCGTCACCCGCGCTACCTGCAGCAGGAGCTTCTTTTTCTGCTGAGGCTCTCTGTTGTTTGCCAACCACTGGAGACAGCTTCTTGGGAAGGAAAGCTTTGCTTGCTTTCGCTTGCCTCCGCGCAACCTCTGCAAAACAGGTGTCCAGAGGGTAAGCTTCCCTCCTTTACGCTTCGTGCTGCGAGACCTTTGCATTTAAGATCTCTGGAAGCATATACCCTCTCAGGACCGGCTACAGTTTTATGCTTCACAGCGGGTGAAGTGTCATCAAGTCCTCCAGCATCTGTGTCGGCTGCCTACACGGATTACGTTGATCTTCCTGCTCATTCTGCTCGTGCTGCTTGACAATGGTCTGCACCTGAGGGGGCCTTTTAAGCCTCTCAGTCTCCCTCAGGTGTGGGTCATTTCTATTAACAATCTGACCATTCCTGCAGCATTGTACCTTTTTAGCCCTCTTCTTTGCCCCAGTACTTAGGGAATTATGGTACTTGACGTCCCTAGTGACACAGTTAGTTTTTCTGGTTTGATTTTCATTGTTAAACTCATTTCTGTCCCTCATAATATTCTTTTTTTCGATAGCAAAGGATGGGAATGGTTGAAACGAATGATCCCACAAAGGAAGCACTCGGAGTGAACTGCAACTATTTTAAATTGGAATACGAGGGGGTTCAACCACTGGCTTAATGAGGTAGGCTCCCATGAAGTGATAACAGCAAGTGAAGTTTTTGCCCCGCAAGAGACTTGGGTCACATTTGACATCAAATTCGATGGCTATATTATATTTCAAACTATGGCCACTAAGGGCGAACGTGGGCGCCCTGCAGGGGGATTATTGATTGGTGCAAAGTCTTCCCTTAACCCTAGAATAATCCATCAAGGTGATGCTGGAGGCAACACATTAGCTATAGAACCTTCCCCCCTTGGTGGTTGGGATGGGCATAAGAACATTGTGATAATTAATATCTAAGACCCCACTGTCACTATTTTCACTGAGATCATAAGTGATCAATTGGACTCCATTCTCTCCACATGGTGCACTGGGACGGAGGGCATCCCTGTAATCTTTTGTGGGGTTTGGAATGACAAATGCATGGACACAGTCGGGTGTGGGTCATACGAAAATGTCTTTGACCATTGTACTATGTATGGGGGTAAATCCAATGGAAATGGGAGCCTGTGGCTAGAATTCTTAAATAATTGAACTGCACCATATTAAATGGGCGTACCACAGGGGACCAACCGGGGCAGGCGACTTGGGAAGTGGGGGATAAGAGTGCATCTCTGAATTATATAGCAGTATCCAAATGTCTTTTGAATCAAGCACAGCAACTACAAGTCTCCCTGAATACTTCCTGGGATCATGCCACCCTTACTCTGATGATTGGGGGGGCGGGAGTGAGTGACAGGCTTAGGAGAGGTGATACCTAGTCATTCAGGGCATAAGATCCACTGGACTGTGAAAAACATCGAAAGAATGATTGCTATCACCTTCCTGGTGGATTTTAGGGAAGCCCAGGCACTTAGGGGTAAAAACCCTGAGGCAATTTAGGAATGGATACAACAGCTAATATTCAAGACCAAAAATATGCCATGCGACATGCTATTAGAGCGCACAGGTGGGCTCCCACTAACCCTGCTGACTTGCCTGAGACTCTTGTTAATATAAGATTCGTAAAGCTGAAATTACGTACTTGGTTGCGTCATTATTGGCAGTTCCAACAAAGATTGTCTTGGCAGAGGTTCGTCGAGCTAATGTGCAGCAAGGATAGCCATAAAATCTGGCGCTTATTGTCTCAAGCCAGGGGGGAACAGAAGTTGAGAATCCTCAATCCTGTATCTGGGGATCAATGGGTTAAGCACATAACGGCTACATTCTTTAGTGCTGTACCTAGTCTCCCTGTGACTAATCCCCCATCAGAACCTTGGGCCCTACCATTGAGCCATAGAATTGTGAAGCAGATTATTTTGAAATTAAAGTCATCTGATGTCCCGGGTCCAAATGGCCTGGCAAACACAGTTCTAAAAAGGGAACCAAATTGCTGGGCTCAGGTGTTGCTAACTCTCTTCTCCTGGATTTGTAGGACTTGCTCAGTGTTGTCAACATGGCAGCAGTCAATACTTATACCCGTGTATAAAAGGGGTAACCAGTGTAATGTGACCAACTACCGACTGCGGCCCTGTTAGATGTCACGAGCAAGATCTTTATGACCCTTGTCCTAGGGGAATTGGAAATTTGGGCCACGACTAAGCAGCTACTCAATTTTGCCCAAACGGGTTTGAGACCTGGCTCAGGGACCACAAAGAACATCATAGTGCTGGACCAGCTGATTAATACCACGCGCAGCAGGAAGGAAGCCACTTTGTATATTGCCTTCATCGATTTCCATAGTGCCTTTGATCAGGAGAATAGGGAGGTATTGTGGGCGAAACTTAGAGCTCTGAATTGCCCCAGCTGGCTCTTGCATATTCTGAATCTGTTACACAGTGACAACTCGGCTAGGGTTAGACTGAACAACAAGGGGGAAGTATCGGAACCTATATATATAAATTTGGGGGTAAAGCAGGGGTGTGTGACAGCCCCCATGCTCTACAACTTATATATAGCCGACCTCCTCGTCCGAATGGCTGTAAAATTGAACTGCCCTCCTAAGATAGGAAATTTACCTTTTGTAGGCATGGTCTATGCCGATGATTTGATACTGTTTGACAGGACCATATCTGGGATTAAGAGCATGCTTAACAAGCTTGCTTGCTATGCATCTGAGCTGGGCCTGACTATTAATCTGGAAAAAACGAACATCATATTGGTCAACAGAAATAGGATCAATCGGACTAGAATCAATACTTCCTTGGGCACCGTAGATTATACTCAATCCTATCCCTATTTAGGCCTGGAGTATGACGCTCAGTCTAGCTATGATTTGACAATTGCCAATAAAAAGAAACAAGCCAAAACACTTATCCTGCAAGCGTGTAAGTTTGCTAGGTGCGCGGCAGGCTATAGCATGACCGGGATTGTTAAGCTCTATCAACAATTTTTCGAATCGCCCATTGTTTATGGCCTTGATGCACTGGCTATTCAGGACTTGGCCTGGCTGAACAAATTGGAAGGCCATTATTGTGTTGGGATAAGACCCCCTCATGCCCTATGGAATATCTTTGCCTAGAATTAGGCTTAACATCACTAAGAGGCACGGCCCTTCAAGCCAGGGGGTCTTTTTATTTAAAATCTAGCGCTGACCCCATTTCTAAGCTACTGGCAGTCATTGGGGACAACTATGATTCAGAGAGGGTCTGACGAGGGTGTAATTATAAAAGCTTGAACAAAACCCTATTCTCAAAGATTGACTGGCCATTTGCCAAAAAGAGAGGCTACCGGTATGTTCATTTGAAAAAATCTTTTGAACATAAATTTAACAAATGGTATTGATGTGAGAATTATAACCATTTGGCACAGCTAAAGGGTTATGAGGCAGTATCACATGTAGTACATCGTTACTGAAAGATCTAACCCTATCTGCAGCTTTGCCCAGCTCCTGAAGTTTGGCAGTTTATACTAAAGCTGCGTATAAATCGATTACCGATAATGGCTGTGTCGGGCCCTCGTTTGAAGGTCCCCACTGAACTTAGCTTTTGCCGAATATGTGGTAAATCGGATCACCTGGAATGAGCCAGACACGTCCTCACTTTATGTGCTGATTTGGGGCCCATGTACATGTGCATGTTAGGCAAACTGGTCCATTCTTAGGAGGCAATTACCGCAGATTCCTTCTGGAACTATTGCCTGAACTCATATTCCATCTCAGTGCAGTTTGCCCTATTCAGAGTCTGGCAGCATGTAAAAACTCTTCTGCCTGACTGCTGAATCTGTGACCATTGTATTAGAGGGCATTTTCTCCCAATTTTTTCTTTTCTGGATAATTTCTTTTTCGTGTTGGTATTTCCCGATTTTATGATACTAGGGAACACGTAGATCTTTTAGCACTATTATTTGGGCCATTTGAATTTGGCTATGTTTGTATTATCTTTATTCTCTTAATGAACTGAATTGTATCATGAACTGCCTGATGAATTTGGCTACTGAAGTGAAGTACACCGTAGTGTATTGTATTGGATTGAACTATGTATGTATTTAGCTCACATTTAATTTTACTTTTACTATTTTGTTCTGGTATGACGAATTCAGCACGTTAGTACAACTGACTGATACTGACATGATATTTACTATGACATATTGCAATGTACTTTATGCAATGGTTCAATTGTTCTTGTCGTGTTTCGCTTATTGAGAAATTGTATTTGTTGTGTACATTTCAAATGTTGGATTATACCACAATAACATTATTATTATTATTATTATTATTATTATTATTATTATTATTATTATTATTATTATTATTATATTCTTTAAAGAAGAATATTATCAATGTGTGTCACTGCAAACGCTGCTGGCATCTGCGGTGGTTTGGAAAGTAGGTGTTTAGTTGGGGAAAGCAGGTGTTTTAGTTGGGTCTCCGCCACTTTGTGTGCTCGGGCAATCACAGTTTAGAGTGGGAGAGTTTCAAGAGGAGAAAGGAAAAAGCCAGGTTTTGAGGGCCTTTCTGAATGCAAGATCATTGTCAATGCTGCAAATTTGGAGGCGTATAGAGTTCCAGATGGTGGGAGCTTGGACGATGAATGAGGATCCACCCAGTCTGGTGTAGTTATATTGGAGGATAACTAGGAGAAAGGCTGCAACAGATGTGAGTGTCCTGGAGGGTCGGTAGAGTGTTAGTTTGTCATGGATGAATTCCGGACCTGTGTTGTGGATGACGTGGTGAGTAATGCACATGGCTTCAAAGGTAGTTTGTTGTCCAATAGGGAGCCATTGAAGGACTCTCAGTGTTGGGCTGATGTGTTCTCTGGGTGGGAGGCTGAAGAGCAGGCGGGCTGCAGTATTTTGGACTCTTTGTAGTTTCCTAAGTAGCAACGGCTGCGTGCCTACATAAAGACTGTTTGTGTAATCTAGGTGAGAGAGGATGACGGTAAGGATGGCAGAGATTTGGTGGGGATAGCTGAGGTAGGGGAAGATATGCCTGAGGATGTGTAGGTGGAAGAAATAGGTTCTGGATCCAGAGTTGATGTATTGGGAGAGGGATAGATCTGTGTCAGCGTGCATCCAAGGTTTTTCACCTAAGTGGAGATTGCCGGGATGGGGGAGGGGCTAGAGAGTGAGGCCAGGCGATAGGTTGAGGAAGGAGCACAGTTTTACCACAGACTAGGAGTTCTGTTTTCCCAGGGTTGACAATGAGGTAGTTGGTTGCCATACAGTGGTCAGAATCCGAGAGGCAAGATGGCAGATCTGGATGGGTGGAGCCAGGTGATTTTGGGAATTTAAAGATGACCTGGGTATTGCAAGCGTAGTTGTAGCAGGTGAGATTGTGGGAGTGGATGAGTACGGGAAGTGGGCTCAACATATAAGGTCGAGCACCAGAGGAACGAACCAAGTACCCCAGGTGTTTAGGGGAGGAAGGAATTATGGAGCAGACAAAGGAGCTGGCATCGGGAGAGTGAATTACAACCCATACACCCCAAATCACAGCCAAAAAACTGCAAGCTTCACAATAACGATGCCAACTGCCAGGCCATCATCTTGTTTGACTTTTAACCTTAATCCACCTCTCTAACCCAGAATTACTTCATACTTTTTGTGTGTGCCTCTGTCTATCCCACCCACCATCTTGGAGTGGGTGAGATCTTCCATTTCCAGCATTGACTCCATTCCAGTATTTTTCTGACACCTAACCAACCTTGATACCTGACAGACCAGGCTATTGTAAGCTTCCGTCAACATCCATCAGGTACAGCATGGGCAGAGCCAGTGGTAGCTTTCCTCGGAAACAGTTTCAACATGTGCAGCAACACTGCAAGATCCCAAAAAGCAAAGTGCACATGCAGTATGGTCTGGGCTTGTGCAAGCATTCCTCTGCAACAGAAACAGTATTGGCAGAACGAGAGCAGGTTTCTCTCAGAAATTATTCAGCATGGGGAAGCAGAAGCTTCATTACAAAAAATGTCCATGCAAGCTTTCCTCACAAAAAGGTACCAGTAAAGAACGGGCAGGGTGAGGCCATGTTTTCTTGATATAATGTGTAGGACCAGGCCAAGCTCCCCTCACAAATGGGCACATGCCCAGCATGGGCAGAGCCAGTGCAAGTTCTGCTCACAAACAGATACATGTACAGGGCAAGTGCAAGCTTCCCCCACAAAGTCACAACATGGACAATGCTGGGGCAAGTCCGATGCAATCTAGTTCGTTACAGCAAGCTGGGGCCTGTGCAAGTTTCCCTTGCAAATGTGCAGACGTACAGCTGTGGCAAAACAAATGTCTACAATGGCCTGTGCACATTTCTCTCACAATTGGGTGCACATATAGCACAAGCAAGACCAGTACAAGTTTCCCTCTCACTGGTACAGGTACAACATGTGAAATGCCAGTCCATGTTTCCCCCATAAACTATACAAGTACAGCAGAGGCACAGCCAGCGCATGCTTCCCCCAAAAAAGTTAACAGGTGCTGCTGGGTAGTCTATTGCAACCTAGTTTACACGCATTGGCAAAGACAATAGTTTTAGCTGCTGTCTATGATTTCTGAGTACATGCACAGAAAAAAACTCATGAAGATGGGGCATCTTTCTCAGGGAAAGGATGTTTTAAACGAGCGACATCTAATTCATTGGAATTTTCCACCTCACCAAATCGGGCACGCATCATTTTCATTTACTTAATGAAGTTCTTTTTATGAGCCTCGACCCCCAATTTAACAGTATTTATTTACTACAGCCTCCCTTTCGGGACAAGAAAGACACAGGGTTGTACAGAATTTCTACTTTTCATAAAATACAAATAATTGAAAAAATTTAAATATACCTAAATTATGCATCTATTGAGATTCTCACATCAATGTTACGGAATGTCTCACAGAATATTACAACCATACCGTGAAGGGGAAGATTTCAGTTACTTGCTTTCTAAATTTGTAACTGTTGACACATTCCAGTGGGGTGATCATTTGAAAACGTGTTATTTGACCCTTGGCATGTCAGACCATAAACACCACGAGTAACACTACCATGAAAGGAAATAAACATGCTTTCTTGAATTAAGTAGGGCAAACAGTCTCCTTTTATCGAAGGAAATGGCGGATTACCCACTTACTCGACAATTAGTTCCCTATAAAACAGGTGGAGAGGATCCAAAATCTAATCCGCCAGTGGCTGAGTAAGAAGAGCTTGCCAGAGGTATTGGAGACCCTAGTTTTGGAGCAACTTTTTAATTCCATCCCTCTACAGAGCTCCGCACTACAAAATGATCAACCATCTCTCGAGATGGCCATACAGCTGGCCCAGGTGCACTCTGAGACCTTTAAGTATCTCAAATCACAGCCTCCAAAAACCTCTGAACCTAGAAAGGAAATTAAACTTCTGTCTAAAGAATTTCACCTCCCTGAAGGTAGGGATGCCGCACCTTACCTTCACCTGAAAAGGAAGGATAAAACAATAAAAATACCAGTTACCCTTTCCTTGCAAAACCTCCTGCGGTGACCAAGATCCCTAGCAGTAAGGCCAAACCCATTCCTCCCTCCCAGCCTACCTGTATGTCATGTGGACAAAGGGACACTTTGCAAGGATCTGTCCGAAAAAAACAACTGGAAGAATCCATGAAAATCCAGTGACTGGATGCAGAGGAATGAAAGGAATGGAAAGAGAATAAGGAGGAACCAGCTGAAGAGGAAAATGTCCTCATGTGTCTCACCAGTCCTTTCCAGGCCCAGTAACAAGTCTGGGTGAACCAGATCTGTGTCAATACCTTGAATAAATGCAGGTTGCCAAAAGACAGCTTTTTCCTTGGATGAGGTCTACATTAATACCATGGTCTTGAAAGAGCCGGTAAGGATTGGCTGTGTCCATGCGGATGATGAGGTGTACGCTGAAGTTCTGCTTACCTTGGAGGTCAGAGATTATCCTACTTCCCTAAAAGTAGTAGTTGTCGCAAGGCTACCGGAGGAGGTAATCATTGGTAGGAGTTTTCCAAGATTCTCAGACCTGCTCCCACCCCTTCCTGAAGAAGCCACCAGTGCAATATACTCACACATATCATCATGGGAGGAATTTAGAGAGGAACACATCAGTTCCCTGTGGGATTGCAGAAGGTCATCCTCACCCATGTGGTAAACCCACTAGAGGAGGACATAAAACCAATAGGGGGGGTATAAGATGAATCCAGGAAACTTGTCCCCTCTCCCTAAGCGGGAACCACCCACTTTAGGACTAGAGAGGTGAGCCCACTCAGCTTAACACCCCCTAGTGGAAAGGGCAAGGGGGATCCCACTGGTGGTGACCCCTTCTTTGAGGACAGGGCAGCCATAAATAGGGATAAGTATCATCCTCCCTCTTCCCAGGTTTCCCATAGTTATGTGTGTTACATGGGAGTTAATGTGTGTAATGACCTCCCTCTTGTACCAGTGGCTGGCATGGCTTCTGACCCCTTTCAGGCACCATCGTATGCACGGGGTGGACAATTTGAAGAAATTCCACTCTTTCACTGCATGGAAAATAAGAAACCGAACACCATCAGCAGAATAAGAGAGAGTTGTCCATGAATGAAAGACATTTTACAGGGAGGTGTGGCAGACAGTGGAGCCTACACACCCCGCATGGACAGTGGAACTGCTAAGAAGACTGTGGAATGCTCAGCTCCCTTGCTTAGAGCAGCACCAGCAAAGCATTGTCCCTGAGGCTCTCACACCACAAGCAGCACTAGAGCAGTGACTGAGTGAAACCCAGAGATTCCAAGGCAGTGAACCTGCTTAACCACAGCGGGAGAAGAGCCATGACTCCTACAGACATTGAACGACGATTGGGAGGTGTCGGAGAACGGAAGCCCTGTCGGCCGAAAAAGCATGCCTGCCCAGTGGAGCAATGTGCAGAGAAAAGAGGTGCGCGGTTGCCCCTCAGAGCAGGGAGGAGGGCAGAGAGGACACCTGACACCCGAGGACAAGGTGAGAGCCAGAAGAGCCCAAAGTGGGCCAAGAGAGAAACAAACCCAAGATGTGGTTTGCAACCTGAGACCTCAGGGCGGGGTGAGAGCCGCAGGGGCCCAGAATGGGCCAAGAGTGAATCAAGCCCAATAGGGTGTGTGCAACCTGAGACCTCAGGGCGGGGTGAGAGCCACAGGGGCCCAGAATGGGCCAAGAGTGAATCGAGCCAAATAGGGTGCGTGCAACCTGAGACCCGAGGGTGGGGTGAGATCCAGAAGTGCCCAGAGCAGGCCAAGAAAAAATAACCCTGAGAGGGTGTGTGCAATCTGAGACCCCAGGGAAGGGTGAGAGGAGAGCCAGAAGAGCCTAGAGTGGGCTGACAGCACTCCAAAACCAAGAGGTGGAGTGAAACCAGAGACCTCATGGTGGGGTAGAAATAAAAGGGCTTCCGCACAGGGGCAAAGAAGCCCCAGCTAGCCAAGGAGGAAAAGAGAACTTTTGTGGCTAACTTGATTCAAACTGTTTTATGGGCTAGGAGCCCCAGAAACACTTACAGATGAAGAGATAACTTTGGTTGAGCATTGATTCGAACTGCATACTGGGCGGGAAGCACTAAAGACATTTTGTTGATACTTTATTTTGGACTGTGAACAGGGTGAGAATCACGGAAACCTTTGCTGGAGACCTAAACTGAACGGATTGTTGTGCGAAAAGCCCCTTTAACTGCAGAGACGCTTTCAGTGGAAGTCAGAAACCAGCCGCCCTTCTATTCTTCAGGTAGAAGACCCTTATAATATCTTTCTGTTTGAGTTTGGTTCTTTCTTTTCCTTTATAGTGGTAGGACAGGTTTCTAGATGGACATCAGACTTTCTTTTGCACCCTTTTGAACTATTTATTTTCCATTAGCAGGGGGACATTAGCTGTACTGACAAAGTAGGGTTTTACTATTTTAATAAATCAAGTCCTAAAAACAGAATGAGTTGCCGTCTCCTGATTCTGACCTACCATATTGGCATCTAATGGTTCCTGTCTTTTATTATTATTATTATTATTATTATTATTATTATTATTATTATTATTATTATTATTATTATTATTATTATTATTGTGTTTATTGAGCACAAACCTAGCTTTGGCAAGCAACAGAACGCTTTACAATCATAGGGGGAAAACACAGTAAGGGAAGCAGAGAAAAAAGGAGCAGGGAGCAAGGGATCTACAAGCAACCAGGGGGAGACAGTGGGGAGGATATCACTGAGTCTGAGGAAGGGTGTGGAGTGCAGGGTGTGTGTAGGCCAAGGTGTTAAGGAGGATCCATTCCTTGAAGAGGAAGGCCTTAAGCTCTTTCCTGAACTGTAGAAATTATGGGGCAAGTCTGATGTTGATGGGGAGGAGGTTCCAGAGTCTTGGAGCGTAGGCAGAGAAGGCATGTCTTCTGGTGCTGTCCTTCCTGCACTGTCGTAATTCAAGTCTGCACATTTCCTCACTTCTGGTGGATCGCAGGCCTCTGGAGATGCTGAGTTTCTCAGTGAGGTAGCTTGGGGACTTCAGGATGAGAGCCTTGTAGATGATGCAACAGGATTTGAAGATGATACAGGCTTGCAGTGGGAGCCAGTGCAGTTTGATGAGGGTCGGTGATGTAGTTGAATTTGCAGAGTCCTTTAATGGGTCTTGCTGCAGCATGCAGGACACATTTCAGTGGTACCAGGGTAGTTGCCAGAAGGCATTCCAAATGGGCATTGCCACCATCCAGGTGGGAGAGGGCCAAGGCTTGGACAGCAAGGCTTGGAAGTTGTTTTCTGGGATGAAGCGCTTGATTTTCCGCAGGAGAGAAAGCTGGTACCAGCCATTGGTGTCTTCCTTGCTATGTGCTGTTGAGCATGAGGTGTCTGTCGATTTTGAACCCAAGGGGCTTGGCACAGGTGGCCAGCTGGGGTGTGAATCCCTAGAGGTTCATAGCAGAGAAACAGATTTTATTTATTTATTTATTTAATACTTTTTTTATTATAACGTGCCTAATACCACACCTGAGTTTGGTTTCTAATTGTGGATCCGTGATTCAAACCTCTGTTGCTCTGTGTGGTCTTGCTTCCAAGACCAGCATGTTGCCTGTGTGCTCCATTGTTGTTGGTCAGCAGTAGGAATTGTAAGGAAGGCATGGTATCAAACGGTAAGACAGACATAAGTGATGACAGTTCAAGGGTGTTTATTGAACTTCAATTGGGTATCAACAATGCCTGACGCTGTGGGCGTATCGACAGGGTTTTCCGTTATGTTGTCCACCCCACTCGAACCCTGAGAGTCTTCCAATTCCCCTTCCTCCTCACCCGATGAAGATGAGAAGTCCAACTTCTTTCCGCGGGATCGACGAGTAAAAGTCCTCCTCTCCTTGTGTAGATAGGGTCAGCCTCGGGAGGAAGCCACCGCGACCCTTTAGGAACGATCAGTGGTGACTCCCCCCGCGACAGACAAGTGAGGCAAGGGGAAAAGCCTTACGGCACAAAAACCCCTTCGGAGTGTAGATATCCGATGTAGCGGAACGAGAGGATGATCCAAGGCCAGCTGGAATATGGGAGACCGGCAAATCCGGCGGGTAGGGCTCAGCAAAGGAGAGTTGAGAGAACGGCACTGAATGAAGTCAAGAGAGAGAGAGAACTCAAAAGAGGCAAAGCAGGAGAAGAGAAGGGATGCGAGCAATCCAAGCGCCCAAGTGCAATAACGGGGCGCAGGCAAGAGAGAGAAGAGAAGACAACGGAATGAGAGAGGTAAGCAGGGGAAAATAGGACAGGAGCGGAACACCGCCAAGCGAGAGAACTGTGGAGCGCTAGCAACGAAGATGATTCAGAAATTGCAACGCGCCGAGCCGCCGAGCGTAAACAGGGAAGTACACTCGGCGGTGGCCATGATGGAAAGAACTAGACCGCTAACAGCGCTTGGGAGCACAACATGGCGGCACAGTCGGACGGCCGCCATATTTCCACCTCTTCCATAAACGCCAGGAACCTGTGGTTGTGACAGTATGCCCCCCTCGAAGTCGGGTTCCCCCGGCTTGCTGGGATGTAATCTGTGAAACTGACGTAGCAAACGGGGAGCATGTACATGGGTCCAAGGTTCCCAGGTATCCTCAGATGAAGGATAGTCTTTCCAATGAATAAGATATTCGAGGCGACCTCTGCGGTAACGAGAATCCCGGATGTGGGAGACCTCGTATTCCTCAGATTTGGGAGCAGGCAAAGTGTGGAGTCTGGGGGTATTCTGTTTTCTGTTCCCTGATACGAAGGGACGTAATTGAGAGGTATGAAAGGTCGGATGAATGCGACTAAGATTCTTAGGCAGTCTGAGGCGATAAGCTACTGGATTGATCCTGGATAGAACTTCGAAGGGACCAATAAATCGGGGAGATAGCTTAGAAGGCCGTACCCAACGGGGCAAAAACTTGGTGGATAACATGACCTTGGATCCTCTGTTCCAATCCGGTACAGGTCTCCGGTGTTTATCAGCTTGTAGTTTGTTACGGGTGTTGGCCTTTAGAAGACTTTGGTTGGCGGTGTTATGGGCTTCCTTTAATCTAGACAGAGAGGTTTCTAAGGATGGTATGGGAGTCTCAGTCCAGAAGGTGGGTACTATAGATTTAGGATGGTACCCATACGTACAAAAGAAAGGGCTGATCCCAAGTGCGCTGTGTACAGAATTGTTATAAGCGAACTCAGCTGTTGGTAAGAGGGAAAACCAGTTATCCTGTTGTTGGTTAATGAAACACCTCAAATACTGCTCAAGGGTACCGTTTAGCCTTTCCGTCTGCCCGTTAGTCTGTGGGTGGAACCCAGAAGACAGAGCCCTTTCGATACCCAGCAGTCTGCACAAGGCAGTCCAGAATTTTGAGGTGTATTTTCTCCCACGGTCAGACACAATCTTTTTGGGGAGACCATGCAACCTGAAGATATCTTTCATGAAGACTTCCGCCATAAGGGAGGCCGAAGGTATCCTGGGTAAGGGGGAAAAATGAGCCAACTTCGAGAAGGAGTCCACAGTTACCATGATACAGGTACAGCCCTGGGAAACCAGTAGGTCTACAATGAAATCTGTAGATCTGTGCTTCCAGGGGCCTGAGGGAATCGAGTCTTGTTGAAGCAGGCCAAAGGGACTTCGAGTGGAATTTTTATTTTGCATACAGGTCAGACAGGTCTGGATGTATGCCTGAGTATCGGCTCGCATACCGGGCCAGTAAAAGGATCTCTGCAGTAATTCCAAAGTCCCTCGTAAGCCTCTATGCCCGGCCACCTTCGAGTCGTGACACCACTGGTGAGCTTGTATTCTGAGGTCCCGTGAAGGAAGGATGAGCCTCCCTCGAGTGAAGTACAGACCATCCCTCCGATCCACCGGAGTCCTCCCCACTTGCAAGAGCGTTTCTTCTGGGGAAAGAGATCTTTCCCTCACTTCTTCCAAGAAAGACGATACAGCGGAAACGATCTTGATATGGGGAAACATGAGCTCTTTCTCGTATCCCAGAGAGGTCTCATCTCTGCGAGATAAGGCGTCAGCAACCTGGTTTTGGGTACCAGGTATGTATGTTATGAGAAAATGGAACTGTGCAAAGAAATGCGCCCATCGGGCTTGTCTGGTGTTATAACACTCTTGTTGACGTAAGATCTGTAGGTTCTTGTGATCAGTACATATCAGGAACGGGTGTAAGCTTCCTTGGAGAAGATGCCTCCATTCAAGAAAAGCCAGTTTCATAGCTAAGAGCTCCTTTTCTATGACGGAGTAGTTCAGCTGACTAGGGTTCAGGGTCTTGGAGAAATAGGCGATGGGATGTTCTTGGCCCTGATTTGATTGTAGGAGAACGGCGCCAACCGCACCCGCGGAGGCGTCGGTTTCAAGAATAAAGGGAAGCAGTTGGTCCGGCTGTCTCAGAATAGGGGCAGAACAGAACCTTCTTTTCAGGCAGATGAAACTCTCCTCGGCTTCCCTGGCCATTGAAAGGGCCTGGAGGCTTTCTTTAGTAAGGAGGTGATAGGCAGAGTGAGTCTGGAAAATTCGGGAATAAACTTCCGGTAAAAGTTGCCCAGTCCCAAAAATCTTTGAATCTCCTTGACCGACGAAGGGGAGGGCCAGCCTAGAATAGCTTCGACCTTCTTGGGATCCATGGCGATCCCCTCGCTGGACAAAATAAACCCCAGATAGGAGACGGAGGATTTGGCGAAAGCACACTTTTCCGGCTTGACCAATAAATGATGTCGCTGCAGCCTGTGTAATACTTCCTTCACATGACGAGTATGCTCTTCGGGCTGACGGGAGTAAACCAGAATATCGTCTAAGTAGACAACGGTGTTTTGGCCCAAGAGATCAGAAAATATACGGTCCATAAACCTTTGAAAGATTGAGGGAGCGTTAACCAGTCCGAACGGCATAACCTGATATTCGAACAACCCATAGGGAGTGCGGAAAGCCGTCTTCCATTCGTCACCAGTCCTGATGCGGAGCAAATGGTAAGTATTACGTAGGTCGAGTTTGGAAAAAACTACTGAGCCTTGGACGGTCTCCAGGATCTCCGAGATGATGGGCATCGGGTACCGGTCCTTGATGGTAAGTTGGTTAAGCCCTCTGTAATCGATACAAGGTTTTAGGTCCTTGGAGTCCCTCTTGGGAATGAAGAATAGAGATGCTCCTGCTGGTGATCTTGAAGGTCGGATAAGTCTGTTGGCTAAGTTGTCATCTAAGTAGCGTGTAAGGACTTCCTTTTCCAACAAGGAAAGGGGATACATCCTACAAAACGGAACCAGAGCCTGAGGGACCAAGTCTATCCTACAGTCCTCAGGTCGATGAGGAGGAAGTTCCATGGGTTGTTGGTCTTGGAACACTGTGGCGTACTCCTGAAGACAGCTTGGGATACAATGGATCGTGGTCCTCTCAGGGGCACACCCCGTCTTGACGCTTTCGAACAAGGTCCTGGAAGACACTTCTCCTGGCAGTAAGCAGAATGAAAACCTAGAAGATTAGCCGACCAATCTATGGTAGGGTTGTGTCGTCAGAGTCAACCAATCCCCTAAATGACTGAGAAATGAGCTGCGCGAATGATATTGAAGCTCAGTACTTCAGTATGTTGTTGAATGGATACTCGTACCTCCTCTGTGGTGTGGGTAATGAGGCCGGAGCACAGAGGGGTACCATCCACTCCCTCTACCTTCTGGTCTTCCTTCTTGGCTATCCTGCGAAGGCCTACCTTGTCGGCCCATAGGGTGTCCAGGAAGTTCCCGGCTGCTCCACAATCCAGCAGGGCCAGAGTCTCCATTTCCTTTCCTCTGAACTGAAGCTGGACGGATACCACCATGAGACGTTGGTCTTCCGAGGGTTGGGCAGAAGTAACTGAAAGAGTGACATAGGAACTGGGAAAAGCCCCTCGGTAGTCCGTCCTGCCAACTACCAAGGGCGTTCGTTTCCCGGACGTCTGGGGGGTACATCTGGGCAGTCTCTCAAGAGGTGTGTGGAGGAGCCACAGTATAGACAAAGGCTGCCCTCTCTTCTCCTCTTCTTCTCTTCCGCTGTCAAGGGCGCTCTAGTTGCTCCTATTTACATAGGTTCTTCCCGATGGATGGACGAGCGGCAGGTGAGGAGGTCGATGGGTGAGTCTCGGGGTAAGAGCTGGAGTTACGGGTCTTTCTCTTTTCATTCCTCCGTTCAGTCAACCGAAAATCTATCCGTACAACTGCCTTTATGAGATCTGAGAAAGAATCGGGGCGAGGGATCCTAGCGAGCTCGTCCTTCAGCTCTTCGCGCAAACCCCTCCTGAAGATGGTGTATTGAGCCTCTTCTTGCCAGCCAGCTTCTGCAGCTAGTCTTTTGAAGGAGGATATGTAAGTGAGTAGGTCAGAACCACCCTGACGTACATCCAACAGGTCTTCACTAGCCAGGTGAGCGCTTTCAGTGCGAAGAAATGTCTGCTTGAGAAGATCCTTGAATGCTACAAAGTTCTGTAACACTGGGTCAGACTGGGACACCAATGGGGTAGCCCACGCTAGGGCATTACCAGTCAGGTGTGTGATCATAAACCCCACTTTAGCATGATCGGAGGAAAAGGTGTTCTGTCTGAAAGCGAAATGGATATTACAAGCTTCCAAGAATTCTTTGACTTTTTTGTCTGATCCATCGAATTTGCCTGACACCAGAGGCAAAGGCGGTAAATCTGTGACTTGCTGTTCTCTGGCGGTAACTCTCTGTTGGAGAGCGGTATTTGCCATCTTAAGGGCTTGAACTTCCAGGTTTAAGTTTTGTACCGCCGCGACCAACTCTTGAAGTTGCTGGGGAGTTGCCATGTCAGTATTTTGGGCGTTGCAAGCTATCAACAATGCCTGACGCTGTGGGCGTATCGACAGGGTTTTCCGTTATGTTGTCCACCCCACTCGAACCCTGAGAGTCTTCCAATTCCCCTTCCTCCTCACCTGATGAAGATGAGAAGTCCAACTTCTTTCCGCGGGATCGACGAGTAAAAGTCTTCCTCTCCTTGTGTAGATAGGGTCGGCCTGGGGAGGAAGCCACTGCGACCCTTTGGGAACGGATCAGTGGTGACTCCCCCCCGCGACAGACAAGTGAGGCAAGGGGAAAAGCCTTACGGCACAAAAAACCCTTCGGAGTGTAGATATCCGATGTAGCGGAACGAGAGGATGATCCAAGGCCAGCTGGAATATGGGAGACCGGCAAATCCGGTGGGTATGGCTCAGCAAAGGAGAGTTGAGAGAACGGCACTGAATGAAGTCAAGAGAGAGAGAGTACTCAAAAGAGGCAAAGCAGGAGAAGAGAAGGGATGCGAGCAATCCAAGCGCCCAAGTGCAATAACGGGGCGCAGGCAAGAGAGAGAAGAGAAGACAACGGAATGAGAGAGGTAAGCAGGGGAAAATAGGACAGGAGCGGAACACCGCCAAGCGAGAGAACTGTGGAGCGCTAGCAACGAAGAGGATTCAGAAGTTACAACGCGCCGAGCCGCCGAGCGTAAACAGGGAAGTACACTCGGCGGCGGCCATGATGGAAAGAACTAGACCGCTAACAGCGCTTGGGAGCACATCGTGGCGGCACAGTCGGACGGCCGCCATATTTCCACTGCTTCCATAAACGCCAGGAACCTGCGGTTGTGACATTGGGTTTGAAAAATGTCTATCTAATCCTAAATCTAAAGATGGGAGCAAGTTATGACCATCAAACAATAATAACTCAGTCCTAGTCTAGTCTAGTCTGTCAAAATAAAAGGGCCTATACTAATAAACCTATTTCCAATCCTTACTTCTAAATACAAATAGTGTGGTAAACACTGTTATGCAAAAGAAAAGTTTTCAAGAAATGATATGTCAGGATATTTAAGCCGTTGGCTTCCCTTCTCCATGTTTTCAGCACGGGACAAGGTGGCACATTCGAGCTTAGCACACTGTGGCTTCTCTAGCAAGAGGATGCATTTCAAAACCTTGACATCAGGGCCTTCTGAACCAAAGTCTCTTTGCCATTCAAAGTCTCTTATTTCAGAGGGCCTGATGCAACACGACAAACATTAAAGTTCCTTTCCTCTCAGGATTTCATATGTACAACTTCTCGGGTGATTTACTGTTCACCCTGGAACCCCCTCTGCCGGGCTCAGACGCACTTTAACACAATAAAGTTCCTCTCTTCTTAGGATTTCACATATACAACTTCTTGGATGATTTACTGTTCACCCTGGGTCCCCCTCCACCGGGCTCAGAACCACTTTAACACAATAACCTTCAATAGGCCTCCCTCGGCCCGGTTCGGACCAGATGTATATACTTCATCAAAATTGAAGACTTTCGAATGTGCTCAGGATTTTGCTCGACCCGTCGCAGGACCACTTCGATTCACAATCATCCGTTCTCTTCTTGATCTAACTTTTTCCTCACTTTCCTTTTTGCCACTTTTCAGCTGGATATCTTACAGAGACCTTCGACTGAGCACTCAGACGGTGCCGGACCACTCTGTCAAAGGTATTTTATCTGGCTTTTAAAGTTCAATCACTCATCAGCAGTTCAACTTTACTTGCGTCTCTTATCATACACGTTTTAACAATGTTCGTTCCAGTGCTTGCCATACAATGTTGCTGCTTGCAACCCTGGTCTTGTATCGGTCTCCCCAACTCACCGTCTGTGTTCATTTCACTGGCGCTGATTTATTCTTGGAGCCAAGGACGGTACCACAGTGGTTGGCTCTTCTTCCTGCCTTGATTATTGATGTGGGAGGGCCCCAGGTATCTCTGGCACACAATGCAGAAGTCTTCAGCCTGGTTTCCTGTGGGAGGGCCCCAGGTTTCTCTGACACACAATGCAGGAGTCTTCAGCCTGGTTTCCTGGTCTTAAGCTTTCTATTCTCAAGGTTTCTAGAAATTAACGGTTCATTGTCAAAAAGGTCAGGGGAACTTCCCCCCTTCCCTTCTGTTTTGTTCTCTTTCTTCCCTTGTTCAGCTGCCATCTGGAAACTGCTGTTTCCTTGTGTGCTTTGCCTCGCTCAGAGTGTGCTCTCATGCGCCGCCTTTTATCTGTGTGGGGAAGCTGAATGGACGTCCGGTGTGTGTGATGGTCAGGAATTGCCTGATCTCGACTGACCATAGCATTGGGACACATCAGGTATACTGCTTGGGTGTTAGTCTGTTTTCTCTCATAGCGGGTTGTCCATGTGAAAGTGTTTATGTTGTAAAAGTGGGGGGGCAGAGTTCCTAAATATCCTACCTAATAGGATGAGGAAAAGGTGTTACAGGGAAGGGCATACCGTGTCTCGCCATCCGGTGTCCCATTCCCGAAGACCCCTCACCCAGGTGATCCTCCTACACTGGTCCACCGCCAGGAACTGGATCCAAAAGTGATGGCCATATCCTGGCCACCTGGATGACAGATTCCTGGGGAATAGTGGGTGAGACACCTTCTGGTTTCTCATAGAATTCAGTCTTGGAGGGGTTGAGCTTTAGGTAAAAACTGGACATCCAGAATTGGATCAATGTGTGGCCGACCTTGAGCCTGTGTATGTATTCGATGGAGGATATCTTGAGGTAGATCTGCGTGTTATCTGTGTATTGATGAACGTGGATGCTGTGTGGATCGAGAAAGATTCTGAGCGCTTCCATGTAAAGACTGAAGATCACAGTGGACATGATGGATCCTTGTGGGGCTACACAGGTGATGGGTAGAGTTGGTGATCTGGAAGGATCTATTTATACAAACTGTTGGCAATTCACAAGGTAGGATTTGAACCAGCTGAGGATGTTCTCACTGATCCCCATGCAGTGATGTAGATTGTCAGTGAGTGTCTGGTGATCTACTGTGTCAAATGCTGCTGAGAGATCAAGGAGAGGTATGAGGCAAGGATGGCCATCATCCAAGATTGTAAGGGCATTGTCAATCACCCTGGTGGTTACAGCTTCTGTGCTGCATCTGGCCTGAAGCCAGATTGGTAGGACTGAAGGAGGCTATTTGCTTCAATGTGTTGAGGGAGTTGCGTGGCTGCTGCTTTCTCAAGGATCTTACCTAAGATGGGGGCAGTTGCTGAGATTGTCAGGGTCTAGTGTTGGTTTCTTAAGAAGCAGGAGGATTTGTCCAGTCGTGATGGTCAAGCGGAAAGTACCTTGAGTTAGGGAGCTTGTGTTCCTCTGCAAAACTGATTTATGAAATGTGTTGCTTTTTATTGAGTTCTTCACAGAAAGTGTGCTGTAGAATGAATCATTTCAACCCATTATTTAAAAAAAATGATTTTGGGGAGAACCACCCCCAAACCTAATTGGTTGGTTCAGGCCGACTCTCTCCGCTTTGTCACTTTCACTTATTGATGGGAAATGTTACCACTCCTTGTATTAGACTGAGTAGTGAGACATGGGAATCCACAGTATAATTTCAAAGCCATGTATTTCTTATCAAAGGAAAAGGTTTCAGTTTAGTTATTTCTTTATCCGAATATAGAAAGATGAAAGTTAAAAAAGATGGCCTAAAGATGGCCACGGCCTTTCTACCCTGCTCTGCCTGCCTTTGCCTGGGGAAGCCCCAGAGATGACCGTGCAGCCTGATTGGCTGATGCCCTCATCAAATGGCGAGGCCCGGCATAGCCGGGAGGCAAAGCTGGGCCTGACACTCTAAGGCCCGCGTTCCAAGGCCAATCCTGTCTTTTCCCTGTCATTGCCCTGGACTTGCCACGCCCAGTACTCTCAGGAGGTAAGGTGTGTGTTTGTTAGCTCACTGATCGACCACTGAGTTTCTGTATCTTTGCCTCCTCTACCTACGATCTACTTGTCCCCTAGATGAGAGCCTCTCCTCTCAGCCTCCACAGAAGTCCGATTTTGGTATCTGTGCTTTGTCAATCGTGTAGTCATTTTGTTGCTTTCCCACATAAATCTTATATGAAACAATGCAGATTCAATTCCAACTTTGCTGACCGGTGACACAAGGACTACTCCGGCATGGATCCCATCATATTCATCCTGACCTTCTCATCTCTATGATCCGCTGCAGGTTCCTTCCCATGTCTCACCTAATGCTTACAAATATGATGAGGATGTAACCTGTATCTGTTTTCGGCAACTCACAATTTATTCCTGTAGCGACTCTGCTACCCCTCCACCACAGAACGTATAACCAACAGCCTCTTCTATCACAATTGTCTAACCATCGTCGGTCACATTGTTTAAGTATGCAGGAATCTTGTACAATAAGTTTCTATCCGTGTTCCACAATAGCCTGTTTCGCTTCAACATTATTGCGCCCAACCACTGCACCTACAATTTCCTCCATGTCATGACTGTATTATTCAGATGCATTGTCCTAACCTCCATTACTAGTTCATTTGTTTCTTACCGTATTTTCACATGCTCATCGCGATAGCTCTTAGACATGAACATTACACCTCACACGTGTGATTGCACTTATGCTGTTTTAAATCTTAACTGTAACTCTGTCGTTCTATACCGCTGGGTCCGCTCTGCATCTCATTCTTTAGCGCTCCTCTACATCCTGTCACATTAGCCTAAGTTCACCTCCGCTAGTATCCACTAGATGTCGGCTCCTTGTAACTGGGGTAGGCTCCCTGCAGGTGAATTGTTTTTTCTTGTTTGTACTTGTATGTAAATGCCGCCCTGCAACATGGCGTAGGATCCATGTAGGTGAACAGCTTATCCTGACTTTTGCACCTGTATGTTCATGCCGCCTTGCAACATGAGGTAGGCTGCTTGCAGGTGAACTGCTTATCCTGACTTTTGCACCTGTGTGTTGTTGCCATACTGTAACATGGGACTGGCTCCACGCAGGTAAACCGCCTATTATTACTAAATATGTAAATAGGGTTAACGGTCACCGTTACCATTAACGGTCACCGTTAACCCTTACCGCCGTCCGTGTAATGAGGCCCTAAGACATAGCCAAGAATGAAATGTTGAAAAACAATAACACAAAACAATATTTTCCCTTTTTCTTGTTATAAAAGTTAAACAAACACGGTTTATGGCAATCCCTGGTTTGACACGAGAGGACATGTATATTGTTATTGATTACCAAACGTTAAACTCTCTTTAGCCACAACTTTCTGGAAATGAACATAGCCAGACCTCCCACGAGTAGACCTTTCCTGGCAATCTTCACAACCGGGACAGAAAAAAAGTGATAGATTCTTGAAGGTGGGACACTTCTGATGCACAAGTTTCTTGGAGCAAGATAAAGTCAAAATTGGATACAAACTCAATGCAATCTTCCAAACCTGTAATATCCCACACTAAGGTCTTGCCTAAATCCTTAGCCATTATGGTGGGAGATTTTCTAAGGTGGGGAAAGCCCCTATTAGTCCCATGAGGAAATCTACAAAAAAGATTCTATTGCCAAAATTGCAAAGGGCTGGTCAATATGAGATGATAATCACATGGTGGCAACCGCAGACCTTTCACCACTCCTTATGATCTATTTCCCTATCTCTTGCAAGTCCTTATCTCTCTGGAGCCACCCTATTCTACAACTGAAAGGCGCTATAGGATAGCAAGCAACAAGTCTCTAAAATCCTATTTATATTAAGGCCTAGCTGCTTCCACTAATTTACAGCACAATGTGTCATGGATTGGTTGAAATCAAAAGTCAAAAATTCCTTAATCTTCGAATGTCCATCTCCAAACTAAGAAACAGCTGGTTATTGTCCTAGGTTACACACAGTCTGGCTCCGTCTCAACCTTTCTCCATTTCACCTGGTCGAACACTCTCATTTTCTCCTTTTCTGTATCAACACATCAAAGTGTGGTTACTCTCAGGTATCTCCATCTGTGGACACCATCATGGCACTTCTGTAAAATTCTCTCATCCCTCCCGTCTTCTCCCATCTTCTCCTTCTTTCTTTGTGATAATCTCCTTTTCTTTGATTCTGCAACTCTGGTAGGAGAGCTTCTAAAAGATATATTCCTCCCACAGATCCACACAGTTTGCTCAAGAAAACTTTTTTCAGCCACCAGGTGGCGCTCTTTGGCTCCATCCTTGACCAGCTAAACCTGTTGGTTCTGTCTTTTGCTGAGGTGGCACCCTCGGCATGCAAGTACTGAGCCATTTTATTCAATTCCTGTTTTTTTCTGCTAAAACGCGCCAGAATGGGAGACGATCATTCCTCAGATAAAATTACATTATCATTATGACACCTCCGAATTCGGCTTCAAACCCCATAAAATTTGTCATCGATCAGTGTCGAATGTCTCTGTGTATCTTTTCTGTCTAGGGAAAGACCACAGTATGCAGGCGTACGAATCCTATCAGGTAATGACTCTGAAAGCCGGAACAGAACTGCTTGCAAATCTTTTCATGGTCTTATAGAAATCAACTCTGGTGAAATCCATGGTTGCTACACCAAACTGTCCCAGACGCCAAGAAAATGGTCTCCGACCCGACTCTTTAAATCATCATTCTAGATTAGGGGAAAAGAAAAATAAGGAATGCTACCACTCTAGGAGCTGCTCTTCATCTTCAAAAACATGCTCCTGATTAATGAAAAATAAAAGGGAACCATTCATGGTCCATAGATCCAGGCACAAGCCTGAGTTTCCTACAGCATTATCCTAAAGGAGGAGTGGGAGGCATTTAGAGTCTACATGAAAAAGTGTACAAAAAACATTTAACCCTAGAACCTGACTTGAAAACTCAAAAAGAAGTTTCAACTAATTTACCAAATTCAGAAAACTTCGAAAGAGCAATCTGTCGCACATCCCTACGGAAGTCACTATCCCTCTCGCACAGATTACAAAATGATATGGATTACAAACCCACCATCAGAGGATTCAGACAGAAGACTCAGTCTATTCACAACAATCCTCAATAACCATGAACGACACGGACGAAGTTAAGGTTACTCTCCTGGAATACTCGCGGATTCTCTCATCTGTTTGATAATTTGACAGAACCGCTTGATGAGGTCTTCGCAATTTGCCTTCAGGAAACATGCTGCGCGATGCTCCGAATCGTGACGGATTTACCACTCATCTGAATCCAGCCAAAAGAAAGGGTCGTCCATACTCAGGCTTAATCACCTTACTGAAAATTCAAAACTGGATGACTCCCCAGGACGCGATTAACCCAAACCCGTTTGTTCAGGGTACGATCATTCGAATTGGGAAGGAAAACTCAGGAATTTCAAAGTATCTCCTTATAATCAATTGCTACTGGAACCCGGCAATGATTTCCACCACAGAATTTATCGACTCAATAACAACTCTCATTGACGATGCTTTTCTTAAATACTGCAATCTATCGCTGTTAATATGTGGTGACTTGAACTGCAGCTGGTATCGATTTAACCATCACACGTTGGAAAACAATGCTATTCCTAATGACGAAGTTACATTACGAGGTAAACTATGGACACAAGCACTTTCGTCACAAAACTGCAAGATGGTTAATGGCAACGCCAAAGGTGACCAACCCTCCAAGACAACCTGGAAGCGACTTCTACTTAGAAACACTCTTGACTACATTTGGGTCTCTTGTAACCTATTTGAAAGAATTGTTTCACTAGAAGTAGTTCAAAAAGATGCAAGTGACCACGATCTGCTTAGTTTATGTATGGACTTCGATACTTTTGCTCATCCAAAGAACTACAAACTCCCACTGACAATAACTGCGGCCGGAAATCGGCTAAAAACCACTGGCTCGTCAATAGAGAAATTAACCCTCCATCTCGAAGCCTCAAATAACGTGGACTATGTTCCTTTGCTGTTTGCATGTTCACAACAACACGCCAACTCAAACACACACGGTCCTACATCGAAAAATCTATATAGCTCAGAAATAGCAGCGGCGAAAAAACTGTTGAGGAAAGACCTTCGAATGTTAAGGAAAACACATGCTGATCCAAATGACATACGAAGAAGCGCAAAGGCACGACGCCAGGAATATAGAAATTGGCTTAAATCCCATTCTGTCATAATAGAGCAAAACAGAGCTGAAATTATGTTAAAAATAATTATTACAAAGAACTCACGAGAAATTTGGACCATCCTAAATAAAGGAAACACAAGAACCAATCCATTCATCTCGAATCCAATCTCAAGCTCTTCATGGGTGGATTACTTTACCAAAATTTACGAACGACCTCATCAAATCCCCCAAGTTCACCGTCTTCCTTCCACTAAAGTATGGGATATAACTCCATCATCTGCTGACCTTGAATCAGTAATTCAAAAATTAAAAAATTGAAGAGCAGCAGGACCCGACCAAATAACTAACATCATGCTAAAAAAACACAAGCACCATTGGGCCAAACTTATGGAATCTTTGTTTCGACAAATTTCAACCTCGAGGAAAACACCTGAGTCTTGGGCTAAGGCAATTGTGGTACCAATTTACAAGAAGGGTAACAGAGATGACCCATCGAACTATCGTCCAATTGCCCTGCTTGATACCATGGGCAAAATATTTGGCTAATTTCTCCGAACGAAGTTGACTGCTTGGGCTTCAAAGGCGAATCAAGTAGATTGTCGACAAACAGGTTTCACGAAAAACGTAGGCGTTGATGCCAATTTAACTATATTAACCATCCTAAAACTTGAAGCCCTGAAAGCTAAAACAAAAATCTTTTTTGCTTTTGTCGACTTAAAACCAGCCTTCGACGCAGTCCATCGCGAAAAACTGTGGGCCAAACTAAGCGAGTGGAACTGTCCATCCCAAATTCTTGATCCTCTAATAGCGCTTCACTCCAACACTTCTGTTCAAGTAAGAGTAAATTCCCAAGGCGACTTGACCGATCCAACTCCAACGTATAAAGGGGTCAAGCAAGGATGCCCACTGGCGGCTGACTTGTTTAAAATATTTATCTCTCACCTACCGAAATGGATGGAAGCCACACACTGTTTTCCCCCAAAGATCAACGCCAAAACTGTTAACTGCCTTGTGTATGCTGACGACATTGTGCTGATTGACCGCACTCAGATAGGTTTGCAAAACCTGTTGTTGAAGTTGAACGAATATCTAAAAATAAACGAACTGCAACTGAACACAGGGAAAACTAAGATCATGTCTATTGGGAACATTGTCTCACGGAAGGACAAACATTTTCGATGGGCAATTGAGAACACTCCGCTTACTATTGTGTCATCCATACGATACTTAGGCATAATGGTTAACACCTCCATTTGCGAATCAGCCTGGACAAACGACCTCATGGCAAGAGCCAATACACTTGGTATTCAAGGTGCGAAAATTAATAAAGACTATGGCAAATTTTCAATTGAACCACTAATAACATTCTATCTGCAGAAGTTCATTCCCACTATATCATTTGGTGGAGAGTCAGGATGGAACCTCGATCATCGGTTATGGCAAAAACTCGAAAGAAGGTTTTGGAAACGGGCATTGGGGCTTTCAAAGGACATCTCAATGGTGGCTCTGAGATACGAATTGGCTCTGACCTCACTTCAGACGACAATTATTTGGAAATCCTTATCCACTCTGAGGAAAATGAAGCTTGGTCAACAAATTCCAGCATATGAAATCTTTGTCAATAACACTGCTGGTATACACTCGGGCCTACTTCAATCATGGCTTTCCGCTCTGACAAATATCATGGGAGCCGCCAATATCAGCATTGAAGAATTAATTGATCGCCCACAACATGTGGAAAAAAAACTTGAGCTATGGGACTGGATTCTCACCTATGAACATCGCACATCTCTTAAATCCACTCTACCAGGTTCCAAGAGCATGATCAAATTACACTCCCCTCCCAAATACTTATTTTCTTGCCCCTCTCTCCACCATCGGACTCAATTCCTGAAATTCAGACTGAACGCCCTTACAACAAGAGAAACACTCTGGCGACGACGAGATACTACAATCAACTCCGATAAATGCAGGTTCTGCAAGACAGGAGAAACTGAGTCATTAAAACATCTTATAACTGAATGTACTCAGCTCAAGACCGCTCGCGAACTACACCTTGGTGCTTACAAACCGTTCTTTTATGATGCTGATGACTGGTGGGACACTGTTTCGATTGGGAGAAATACCATGCTCACATGTAGCTTAATCAACTTCTTAGACATGATCTTGCCCACTGACCGAAAATCTGTCTGTAACCAAAGTACTTAATCTGAGGTGTAAGGAATCTTTTGTTCTTCCTCTTTTTTTTGAACACCTCAAAGAGCTCTAATGCCATATTATAGGTGTGACTCAAACATGCACTCTTAATGGGAACCTAACAGTTGAATCTCAGGATACTGTAATGTAACAAAAGTTTGATCTTGTATTAAACTGAAGTTTTACAATAAAAATAAAAAAAAAAAACATTTCCATCAGGAGATAAAAAAGAAAAAGCATGATCACTGTTCCTGCACGCCTTTGACCTTGGACCATGGTGTAAAAAAACAACAACTAAATAGACATCAAAGGCACCACTGGCTCCCTCAGAGTTTTGTGCTCTGACAGCAAATAAAATGTGCTGATGATCCCTTTGCCACTGACCCCGATGCTCATGTGGAAACATTTGGTTTGCAGGAGGCTAATCGAGGAACCCGTCTCTGAGACACTGGAGCCAGTCAGTTCTCTCTATAAGCTTCGAGACAGAATTGCACCAATAAGAACCTTTGAGAAAATTTTTGAGGAGCAAGATAATGAGTCTCCTGCAGGTTATGAACTCACAGCTGACATACCAAGACAGTCTTGGCCATAAGAGCTCTTGCATGCAAAATCCATGGACTCTGTTTTACTGCTACAAAGAGGTATACAGGAGGAAAATGGCCTGGATATATCACACAACTCACAGATAGGTGTTGAATCTATTACAGCTCTGGGCCTGAATGTTTGCTCTTTTAGTGCAGTATTTGCCAGAGGAATAGATACTCTCAATCTAATATCTTCCTCTGAGTAGGTGATATGCCATGGTATCACTGGCATCCTGAAACCCAAAGAACCAAAGGTACCAAACCTACCTTTCAGTGGTATTCTGAGGGATTCCTTAAGCCAGTTTGGGGAAAACCAGCTTATGCGGCCATTGTGGACAAAAACTGGCCAAAACATAGAGCAGGGCCAGGTGATTCTCAGTTTCAGTTGAACAGATGATGGTTCAGGCAACAACAGCAAGCTCATAAGCCACAACATTTCCAACTGTACCTTCAGACTTCCTGTCTAGGTTTAAGAACTGTTCATATTATTTGCACCCTAGCCAGGTATTCCCATTACCGTTGCGAAATTGCATATTTAGCTCTGTCTCAACTTCCTCCTTAGATGCAAAATTCATTTAGATGATTGGTACTAGATGGTTAAGACATTTCGAAGAACATCTGATGGTGGGATTAGACCCACTGGGCTTTATAGTGTGAGGGGTCAGAAATGTGAGACAGACACAAAGTTATTGTTTTCTCAAAAGTTGCCATTTATGAAATGAGAAAGGGTGAGATATACGGTGTCCAGTCATTTTTTCAAATATAAAAGTTTCGAAAGGCAAACTTTTGCATTTTTTTTTCTTTGAAATGCCATTCTTTCAAATGCCAATTTCTTTGAAAAAAATTCGAAAGTGCCTTTGACATGGGTTAGGGTTAGGGTTAGGGTTGGGGCTTGGGTTGGGGCTTGGGTTGGGTGTGGGAGGGTGGCGTGGAGGATGGGGGACTGGGGGGGAACCCCTCCAATATACACTAAAATCTTGAAACGGTACATGGAGTGGTGAAATTACAGTACTGGAGAGCTCCATGTGACGTTTCAAAGTTTTTGTGTATATTGGCATTTTAATTCTTTTTTTTTGTAACTTTGAAACGTTACACGGAGTTGTCCAGTGTTGTAATTTCAGCACTGGACAGCTGCATCTAACGTTGCAAAGTTACAACAAAAAAAAAGCATTGAAATGCTACTTTTAACATGTAAAAGTGCATTTCAATTGAAACCAGTCGATGACTATTGTCGACGGATTTGTTTAGAAACAAATGCACTTTGCATGTTAAATATAGCATGTCACAGCTTTTGTTTTCGAAACTTTTGTTTCAAAACTTTTGTTTTTCGAAACTTATTCGATAATATGACTATAAACCGAGATATACGCCTATGTTTCCCTAACCTAACACAGATGTCCGTGCCTAGCAAACTAAAACTAAAGAAAAATGACCTATTGTCCAAAAAGTATCTGACCCTCACAATAATACACAGCAAAATTATACAAGAAATGTTTGACTGTCTTCGGTTCAACCAAAATCACATACCAATTCAGATTCAAAGGTTTTAGAAAGTACTCCTTGTGACCAGGGTTGAACTCCCTTCCCCTGGATCAATTCAGGACTATCCAGAGCAAAGTTCTGATGCAATAAAGTTCTGTTCAGTGTAACAGAGAAAGTGTTTTACATTCACTGGGCCTCATTACGGGTTTGCCAGTAAAAAAAGAAAATGACCGGCATGCCGGGCTACAGTGTCCGTCTAGCACTGCTGCTGGAATCTATGATAAATTCCGAGTCAGCGTGCATGCGCATTCCTGCATGATGTAAACAGTAGCACCGGCATGCCTGTAATGGCCCCAAAACCCCTGATAGTGGCATCGTCAATGCCGCTGACACCGACTCGGGCACCGATGACGCCGTAATTACCGGTGCCGGTATTACCGGCACCGGAAACAACATCATTGCGCCGGAACAGGAAATGCACTGGGCCATCATTAAAACACAATCCATTGCAATCCTCATTCTACAGGAGTGTTACTTGAAATCCGACCACATACCGACACTGAGGAAGATGTCTGCTAGGCAAGTTGCCATCCGTCGCCGCAAACCCTGGTTCAGTGAACAGGTACTGAACATGCTGGCAGACACCCTTGTGGAGCATGCAGATGTTTTTTTCTGTGCAGATCTGCGGCGCCAAGCACAACTAAGAAAAAAGGCCATTTGGGAGGATGTGGCCCACAAAGTCTCTTCACAGGGGACAACACCCCAGACCATCCAAGACAGTAGGAAGAGGTGGGAAGACCTACATTTCCGTGTCCGCAACCTCCTCGCCGCAGAGCGCAGCCAAGGCTTGGCCCCAGGAGGTGGATCACCATACCCCATCAAATTGAAGCTGTGGGAGGAGACGTGCAGCACCGTCCTGCATATGGAGACGATAGAGGGAGCAGAAGATTCGGAGACGGGAGCAGCGACATCTGATGATGCCGGTGAGTGTCCGTAATCGTAATTCCAAAGTCCTCATGTCAAGATGCACACATCAATGACAATAGTCGCACATTCGTCACACCCATCATGTCCCTTCCTGCAGAGTCAACATCAAAGCAGCAACGTCCACAAGTGAAACACATCCCTTTCAGAATCAAACTCTACATGTCACACAGCCCCTGTCGCATGGCCACAACACCCAAACCACTAAACACCAGTACCAGAGGCAACAGACTCTGCGCACTCCATGCCCGCCGCACAAACATGCTCCCACACTGCATCCCCCATACATTCATGTGTGCACCATGCCATGCCCTCCACCATGTAAATGACAATGCACATGACTCTCAATGTACTAGCATTGATGTCTGTCAGATGGATCCACACCCATTACTGATGCCCTGACTCTCTGTCCCCCACAGGCACATTATCTGACAGCAAAAGTGAGCTTGCTACGACACCCAGTTCCACTGCTGCAAGTTGCTGCGGCAGAAAATCCACCACCTCTAGACAGGAGCCTAGCACATTCACCACAATACCGGAGCGTGCCACAACATCTTCTTGCCAGCCCCGCCAGCAGGAAACACCTTCTGCCCAGCAGCCCCAGCAGCCACCACCACCTGCTGCCCAGCAGCCCCAGCGGCCACCAGCACCTGCTGCCAAGCAGCCCCGGCAGCCACCAGCACCTGCTGGCAAGCAACAGCGGCAGACACCACCATCTGCTGGCAAGCAGCCCTGGCAGACACCACCACCTGCTGCCAAGCAGCCCCGGCAGACATCACCACCTGCTGGCAAGCAGCCCCTGCAGACATCTCCACCTGCTGGCAGCAGCCCCGGCAGCCACCACCACCTGCTGCCAAGCAGGCCCATCAGCAGCTAGAGCCTGAATCCCCAGACCCCAGCCTACAGGTAGAGCCTAAATCCCCAGACCCCAGCCTGCAGGAAGAGCCTGAATCCACACCATCCAGGCAGCCAGATGATCGTGCAACAGTAACAGAAGGGTGTAGAGCAAGCAGCACTGTGGAGGACAGTGTGTGGGACACACAGAGCCACAGTAGCCATGAGGGTGAGGCTGTGTTTACTCACCCAGGCACTCAGAGCCCACCTCCCATGCCACTACCTGGACTCCGGCACATACGAGACATTGAGGGAAGTCTCGCCAGGATGGAGGAAAGGCAGCAGGCAATGCATGCCTTGGTCATGCAGTACCTTACTGAGGCACAACTGACATGGCAAACCATGCAGGACACCTCACATGACACGGCTCGAATGCTCGGCAGAGTGATGGAGGGTGTGTACCACCTGGCGAGGCATGTGCGGGAGGGAAATTAAGTTATGTCTGGTATGGTGGAGTCAATCAACCTGTTGGTAAATGCTATAGCGGAACAATGGCACATCACCACCCCACTCGGCCCATCCTCCAATACAACAATAACCAGTTCTATTCAGAGTAGCCCTGTGTGTAGGTCACATCAACTGAATCCCCCGCCAGAGCCTCACCCCCATCTTCAAAAAAGGGGGCGTAAGTAGGCCAAGTTATTAGTGCATGTGGGGAGGGAGTAGTTGGGAAGCGGTAGTGGGGGTAGTGGGGAAGCGGATGGAGGGGGAGGGGATATTGGGTGTGGGGTAGTGGGGGAGAGGGTGATGGGGGAGGGGGTTGTGGGGTATTGTGTGTGGGGGTAGTGGGGGAGAAGGTGGTAGGGGAGGGGGTGTTGGGGTATTGGGTGTTGAATTGAATTGCATTGATTGTTTATTTGTATAGCACCTATACACAATGGGCATCATTCTGAGTTTGGTGGTGAGGGATTACCGGCACCATTAAGGACACCGGTGCCGGTAATCCCTTACCACCCTATTCCGAGTTCCCTTATCGGGTCCCTTCCTTAATGCCAGGTCTGACCTGGTGTTAAGGACGGGACCCGTTAAGGGACTTCAGAGCTAACAATGGTACCACAATTTGAGCCTATGGGGGCTCTAATGGGGAATGGTTTGTCCAATGGGGAATTATCGGTCCATCCAGGGTCGGAATGGACCGGTAAGTCCCCATTGGAAAACACCGGAGGCGGTACCGGTATGGGAGGCAGCCATGGAGCTAATTGCTCCATGGCTACCACCATACTCGGAATGAGGGCCAATGTGTTTCAAAGTGCTTCAAGCAGGGAGGCAACATGAGAGAGAAAACAGTTACATTCTTACAAGTCCTTGAAACAGTACAGAATGTGAAAAAAATAATCTTAGAGAGCCTGGCAACATTTCAGATAGTGAAAGTGCACGGAACAAATAAGGGAAACGGGGGGTGATGAGACAAAACCGGCAGTTACATTACTATGCCTGACGGCAATTGTTGTAGTGCCGGAAAATTAAACAAAGGGGGGGGAGATGGAATGAGGGAGAGGGAGAAGAACAAAACAAGCAACTGGCATACTAAGTCTGACGACTATTCAGAGTAGCGCTGGAGGCGGAAGTGGGAGGAGAAACAAGGAGGGGAGGGGGAGAGACAAACAAGCTGCTATCAAGGGTCACAGGACAAATGATAGAGTAAGTGCTAATGAACATTACTAGGGAGGGGCAGAGGAGAGTGATGAGAAGGACAAGCAGCTACAATTGATATGCCTGGCAGCAAATTGAGGTAGTGCTGGACTTAGACAGGAGGAAGGGAGGGGCGGGCAGGAGGAGATAGCAGGAGGATGAGAAAGACAGGTGGCTACAATTACTATGCCAGACAGCAAATGAGGTAGTGCCAGAATTTAACAAGAGGGGAGAGGTGAGGAGGGGGAGAGGGTAAGAGGATGAGAAAGGCAGGCAGCTACAATTACAATGCCTGACGGCAATTGGGGTAGTGCCGGTATCTCACCAGAGGGGGGTTGAGGAGGGGGAAAGGGCAGGGGGATGAGAAGACAGGCGGCTACAATTACTATGCCTGACGGTAATTGGGGTAGTGCTGGAATTTACAGGAGGAGGGGAGAGGTGAGGAGGAGGGAAGGGGACAGGGATGAGAGAGACAGGCGGCTACAATTTCAATGCCTGACGACATATGAGGTAGTGCCGGAATTGAACAAGAGGAGGGGAGGAAGGATAGCAGGTGAAGAGGGCAGGGGGGCACACAAAAAAAAATTACCGGGTGCTGGGGGAGCATACAGACATGACGGGGCAGGGAGGCACATACAACATAATGGGGGGCAGGGGGAAGCATGCAGATGTAACGGGGTGGGGTTAGCATACAGACAAAAATTGGGGGGCAAGGGGTGATATAAAACATAACGGGTAAGGGGGGAGCATGCAAATGTAACAGGGGCAGAGGGGAGCATACAGACAAAAATGGGGCAGGGGGCAAATAAAACATAACAGGGGCAGGGGGAGCATACAGATGTAACGGGGAGGGGGAGCATGGGGGCACATAAAACATACAAGGGGGCAGGGGGGAGCCTTAGATATAACAGGGAGCAGGGGGGGAGCATACAGACATAACAGGGCAGGGGGAGCATAAAGACGTAACAGGGGCATGGGGCACATGAAATATAACAGGGGGCAGGGGTAAGCATACAGACAAAAATGGGGGCAGAGGGGCAAATAAAACATAACAGGGGCAGGAGGGAGCATACAGGTGTAACGGGGGAGCATAAAGATGTAACAGGGGGCATGGGGCACATAAAACATACAGGGGGCAGGGGGGAGTCTTAGATATAATGGGGAGCAGGGGGGAGCATACAGACATATGGGGCAGGGGGAACATAAAGACGTGACGGGGCGGCGTGGCGCACCGTGGTAGACAGGGGTAGACAGGGCCTTCGTTGTGGGCCTTAGTTAGTGATGGCCAGCTCCTGCCTTCCGGTTGCTTCGATTGGCTTAAGGGCCAAATAGCAACCAATGGGAAGGGGGAGCCGAGCCAGGCCCAGGCAGCATCAGAGCAGGGTGATAAAGGTGCAGCCATGTTGGGAAGGACAACAAACAACATGAGGCAAAGTGCAGGAAGTGCTCAAAGTGGCAGTAACATCATGAATAAGTATGGAATCCCAAGCACAGCACCCCCGGTGGGGACATCAAAATAGTACACAAGTTACTTTTCAATTTACAAAGATGTTAGCAGGAAGCGAGATCAAGCCTGCACAGATGTCCCCAACGTTGTTCATTGCACTCAGGAAGAGGAGAAGTGAAGAAGGGTGTGGGGTCAATTAAAGGGGATAGTAGTGTTACGCAAAATAATTCACATCTGTACATAGTTTATCCTTATGCAATACACCTGGTGTTTCAAACATAAAATGACTGGACATTGGTTATTGAGTGTGTGTCTATTTAATCATGTACAGTGTCCAGTGCCCATTGTGACCCATGCCCAGTGCTGTGTCCTTAACAGTCCATCAAAAGTAGTGCTCAATTAAATCTTGCAGTGTTGCTCGTCCATCATTGCATTGTGCCGCAGAGGATTTCCTGCATCTTCTTCATCTTCATCTTCATCCTCTGGTGTCATCATGTCCATGTCAGGGGGCAGAGGGACGTTGCGCCGTATGCACATGTTTTGTAGCATGGCACATACCAGCACAATTTTACCCACCTTCTCTGGCCTGTAAATGAGGGCTCCCCCCGACCTGATGAGGCAGCAGAACCGGGCCTTCAACAGGCCAAATGTCTGCTCGATGGTGACGCGAGTGCGTACATGTGCACAGTTGTAGGCCTCTTCGTGCCTGTTGTGTGGTTGCCTGATGGGGGTCATGAGCCAGCCCATCAGGGGATACCCGGCATCACCTGCAGGGGAGCGAGAGAAAGGGTACTTGTGATTTATTTGGTAATTCCATGTTAGCACTGGGTGTACAGTGTTAATTATAAAATGCAACTAAGCACAAGGAATCATGACTGTACATGGCATGTATCATTCTCTACGAACCCGGAAAGTGAATTTAAAGCTGATCCATGGGGGGGGGGGGTTGTGCAGTTGCTTTCACATGTCCCATTCAATGTGAACCTACACTCTCACAATTCAAGTACAACAGACCACAATGATCTCAGTTTGCATTATTATGTTACCAATATACAGGTCTCCATGTACATATCCATCGACCCCTTCCCCATATGACCAGGTCAGATATCCATTGGTAGCATGTATCACGAGTGAAGGGTTATGCTACAAGAATACGGCTGGGTGGGTATGTAAGGGTTTTTGTCTTTGGGCTATTACCTAACTTGGCAGTATTTGAGTATCATGGTAAATTTGCGGTATCTTAGTTTTGGGGTAAATTAGTGATGAGCATATTCATAACACTGCCCTATATGATAAGACAAATCTTCCCCTTTTTATAACTATGCTCTTTTCTAGCGTTGACTGTAAACATGTATATCCAGGCCTAATAGATTCAAAAGAAACAGAATATTACCACAGGTTGTGCTGAGGACTTATTTACAACGTTAGCTTATTCATATAGAAAGGTCCTGTCCAGCTTTATCATGCATAGCTGAACACACTCACACACAAACTGGCTTTCTAAGTTACTTTTATATTTCTCCTTTTGTTTCTGACTCTACCTCTGGCAGTAAATACTTTTTACCACTGTGGTGTAAACATTAGGGTGCTTCCTAATTACCTTCCCCACCGAAAGAATAATCACCAGAAACATGAAAGAAAATGGTTGTACCATCTTTCTTTTCATTACTATAATTATTATTTGAAATCATGTTACTTATAAAAAGGAAACAAAAATATTACATTTCATAAAAATGTGGGCTATTACCTAATGTTAGGCAGAATTATATGCAGTACCCTTTGGGAACACCACACACAATTAAGACTATAAGTGATAGTACAAATTCACCTTTGGTACAAGCCTGTACTACACAGTAAAAGTGGTAGCGATGGCTGAGCAGCCAGACTCATCTCACCAGCAAGTGAGCAGTATCAATAGTTACACAAAGGACAGCAATTACTATGATTCAAACAAACACTGACACAAGGTTTCTGAGTAAAAGAATATACATTTATTTACACATCAGTTGTATAACATCTCACCAAAGTAAAGCAGTTTAAAAATCACACTCTTAATATACCACATCACTCCCAAAAGATCCCAGACAAGTTAAGCTCTTAAATGAAGTGGGAGCAAAATGGCACTCCAGAAATTTAAAACGGAGGGAAATACAAAGTTAGGCAGAAATTGAGCTGCACCAGCAGGTAAGTAAGCAAGGCAATCTAGAAAGAGGAACTACAGTGATGGAATCAAATCAAAAAGGCTTAGGGCTAAAGTCAATAGGACAAAAGTCTTTTGCTCAATATCACACAGTTCAGGGTAGTTTGCGGTTAAGTCTTTGCCAAGAGTTCCAGGCGAAGTTGGTCGGCAGAAAAGTTAGTTTAAAGAGTAGAGAAGGACAAGCACTCGGACTGGAGAAAGATTTCACACACTTTCACCGCGGCTGGACGACACGAACAACCGGTTTTGAACAGTACCTTTAAATAGAGAATAAGCTGTAGTTGAGGCGGAAGTTCCTGGCAGTTCTTGCAGGCTCACAGTTCCTGAAGCGACTGTCAGACTGACTTGAAGTAGGAAGACTGTAGGGTCCTGCACTGCCCAGGGAAGAAACCAGCAGCAGAGCCAAGCAACAAATAAAAGGTGCGCTCCTTAAAACCCTAGCAAGGTCCGACCTTCCTGGCTATCCAGCCCACTGTAGCTCTGCACAGTGAATTCGACCAGAGGAGGGAGTCCTGGATTGTAGTTTGGGCGCACTGGTTGGTCCCACCAGCTCAGGGGAAGAAGATTCCTGGAGGATCTTCTCTGTCATTTGAGTTTGAAGATTCGGACCTGCAGCAGAGCTTCACTGGGCGGTTCAGTCATGCTAAGGGTCCTCTTCTGTCAGCTCCTCGTCGGTTCTTTCATTCCGGTGGTGACTCTGGCTTTCCAGACCCAGAGACCTGCTTTTTATGCAGTTTTCCCCCATTCACACAGCCTGGCCGTCAATCACACAGCAGGGTGGCTGTCCCGCCGGGACAGTCACCACAGTCAATCATTTTAGAGTGCGACATGGGTCTCCAAGGAGACCCTGTGCATGGAGTCCTAAACCCCTCTCTCACATCCTGTCCCCCCCCCAGACATACAGGAGCCTAAGGAGGGCTTCTGCATAGAAGCCAGCGAAAAGACGGTGAACAAAGGAATCAACCCTGGTTTGGCGCGCAGAGTAAAATACGAGAAAGACTTTAACAAAAAGAAATGTCGACTAAACCCAGCCGGAACTGAAATAAAACATACATGGTCTAGAGGGTTTAAGTTTGAGGATACCAAGAGAGCCTAACACAATACCAAGGTTATTTAAGATAACCACGGTAGGAAAGATAGTTACCCTATCTGATGAAAAGGGAGCGAAACAATGCTCCAAGAGAAACAGACAAAAAGGGATAAGTATTAACCCTTTCCAGTACTCAATGTAAGATAGGGTGTACTGGGTCTGTGGTTTTACAGAGGCTAATAAAGTTAATGGCAACTCTATATGTTCTGGGAGACAGTAGTCAGTCCCAGAAAATGGAGTCTGAGTTGGGAAGTCTAAAAGACAACCCTGTGTCACTGCACTGAAGGTGCTGTGTAACACACAGTAAAAAGAGGATGCCTGTGGAGTAGGTGAGGCTCCAGAGTCTATGAACACAAAAATCTTAAACACACACAGCAAAACACATGGGAAAAACAGCTCACACTCTTACCAGGTGAATAAAGAAATCCTAGAAATCCAGCAAAGCTGCTGAGGGACTCAGTAGGTAAGGGAAATTAGCCATTCTGGAGAATTCTCCATAACACCTAACTTGCCCGTATTTTAGTATCATGGTAAATTGGCGGTATCTTAGTGTCGGGGTTAATTAGTGGTGAGCAGATTCATAACACTGCCCTATATGATAAGACAAACATTTCCCTTTTTATAACTATGCTCTGTTCTAGGGTCGACTCTAATCATGTATGTCCAGGCCTAATGCATTCAAAAGAAACAGAATATTACCTCAGGTTGTGTTGAGGACTTATTTACATCGTCAGCTTATTCATAGAGAAAGGTCCTGTCCAACTTTAGCATGCATAGCTGAACACACTCACACACAAACTGGCTTTCAAAATTACTTCTATATTTCTCTTTTTGTTTCTGACTCTAACTCCTGCGATAAATATTTTTTACCACCATGGTGTAAGCACTAGGGTGCTTCCTAGTTACCTTCCTCCACCTAAAGTATAATCACCAGAAACATGACAAAAATGGTTGTACCAACTTTTTTTTCATTACTGTAATTATTATTTGAAATCATGTCACGTATAACAAGGAAACAAAAATATTACATTTCATAATAATACATCTGTTGACTCTTACCAAAGCATCAACACTGCCATGGTTATCTAAAAGACAAAAATATAAACATGAACTGCACAAATCTTTTTGATTGAAAAACCAAACAATGTTTCAGTTGAAATTAATGATCTATTTCTGTCTATCTGGCCACAAAGATAATTCTCTCTCATTCAGCGCTCTTCTCAATTTTACTGCCACTTACATGAGATTCTGAAGTTTCTGTGCTTCATCTGTATGGCCCCTCTCTCACTCCAGCTTATCTGCAATGAAGTGTTAGAAGCTGTGCACTGCTACTTCGCGCCCCCATAAACGGCCTTGGATTACTGGCAGTCTTCAATGTCAGGTCAGCACAGCCTCTGCACCCTTTCCCTTTCGGCAGCCAGCAGCAAGAAGTAGAAGAGCCACCACAGCTATCTGCTCCCTGTATTTAAGCCTGATGCCTTTCATTCAAAACTAAACCTGCCTTCTTTCTGACGTGTCACTTCACCCCAGCAACTTCTAGAATTTTGAACTCTCTGTCCAATCACCCACGAGAGCATGTGTATCAACTTATTTCCTGCAAGAACAATGAACTCTCTCTTTGTAAAAACAAAACAGCCCATTCATTTCTGCAGCATGTTTATTTCAAAAAAACGAAAAGCAGAATTTTCCATCTGAGTCTTTGCATTTCATTGTTAAAAGGGAGCATTACTTTATTACTGGGCATAAGGAATAGTTGATTGATTAATCTGGGTTAGTTTGTTAAATGCAAGACTTCACAGATAGCAATTCATATACATGTGTGTGTGTGAATCTGATGTCTTTTTGCAATCATTTTTTGTTTAACATTGAAAGCAAGCTTAGTTCACTGCCATAATGAACTCAATGGGCCTCATTACGAGTATGGAGGTAGCCATGGTGCTATTAGCGCCATGGCTTCCTCCATACCGGGCTCCAATACCGGGTTCCTTCAATGAGGAATAACTGGGTCATTCCAACATTGGAGGACCCGGTAATTCCTCCTTGAAGGAACCATTCCCCATTCCCATTTGAGCCCCCATAGGTCTCAATGGGAATGGGGAGGGAGGTAATAACGGGCACATTACAAGCGGCCCGTTATTAGCTCCCTCTTCCCCTTACGGGACCCGGAAAGGACTTCTGGTTTTACCAAATGTCTCTTCCGCGTCCTGCAAAGGGAACCTAGTAATAGGCACTCCCATAATGAAGGGTGCTGGTCCCGTACCGGCACCCTTCATTACGGGAGCGCCAGGGTCGTAATGAGGCCCAATGTGTCATTTTAATTTTTCTGCCTTCACCTGCACTACTTAATCTGCTGTCTCTCTTTGCATTCATTCATATTGACCCAACTGAATATGCTATCCTGTAATCACTAATCTGCTGTTTCCATCTGCACCCATTTTACTGGCTGCGTTTATTGAAATCACTGCCATAGGCTTTTACAGGTGTTAACATGGTGGAATGAAGCTACAGTGGATGAGTCCTGCACCTCTCAATCATATATTTGTGGTAGTCAATATTTTTTTTTTTCATTTTCATACTTGACCCATTGTACTGAAGGTGTCCCTCAAGGTGACTTGACAGGCCTACTGACTTGCGGTGTACCTCTGGACTGTGAGTGGTGTGACTCTTTTATTCAGTGTGGCAGATGGTTTTCTCTCTGGCTGAACATCATAACTTGTGAATTGCTTTGCTGTGATCATTTATTTCATGCATTTTCACTACAGAGTGGTGCATTCTGGTACATGTGGTTTATGTTTTGTGAAGTTCCTAATACATGTGCTGATATGAGCACTGTGCCTGTTAAATGCATGGGGATACGGCTGTGAAGGTCTTGCACATCTGCATGCATGAGCTGTGTTGCATATTCTGTTGAATTTACAAAAGTCACAGTTCAAGGCACCCAGTACGCTGTGTGTGGTCTTGTTCCATTCAATGTGTGAGGTTTCATGTTGTGCAGGTTGGGACTGATGATGTTGCTTGGTGTAATTCCTCAACTGACTTAGCCTTCTATTGGCCTACCCTGTCTCCTTGCAATTCAGTGGATACCTGGTAATGGTTACAGGTTTTTGCAGGAATGATGATGGATTAATGCATGCAGTGTGCACATGTGCTCCTCATGCATGCAATCATATGCTATGTTTCAACAACACTCATGGCCCTGTGGTTAGACTCACCAAGTAGACAGGTTGCCTATGCTGTTAACTGCCCCCCCAATTCAACACCCCTCATGCCCCTGTGGTTAGACTCACCCAACAGCCAGGTACGATGTCCAGCATGTCGTGGCATGTAGCGGGGCAGCGTGGAGTTGCGCAGCACGATGGAGTCATGTGTGGAGCCAGTGAATCTTGCACAGCAATGCATGATTATTTAGCAGGCTTCGCACACCATCTGTACATTGAGGGAATGGTATAGCTTCCTGTTGCGGTACACTACCTCCGCAGAATGCCGGACAACCAGCTCCACATGTTTACAGTCGAGTGCACCTATTACATTAGGCATGCCTGCAAATGCATGGAATGCTATTTTGGTTGCATTCACCTCCTCTGCAGTCCGTGTTAAGCTAATGTGGTGGCATACGTGGGAAAAGAGTGCAACTAGCACCTGGGTGAGCACACGAGAGAAACAGGGTTGGGAGAATCCATGCAGCTTCCCCACTGTGTGCTGATAAGTGCTTGTGGCAGGGAAGTGTAGCACACACACTACCTTCAGCAAGGGGGGATGGCTGTCCATATATTGATTAGGGTCACCAGGTTATCATGTATGAGGTCCACTATAGTGGTGATGGTGTCCCTGTCCAACCGGTACAGGGTGTAGATCTGACCAGGGGTTCAATTGAATGGGCTGACCCTTAGGCGAGGGATTGGTGGCTGCCTGTAGGATACAACTGCCTTCACATTGGGTATCTGCTGGCCCATTATCGCCCTCCTTCTCCTCCTGTGCCTCCGCTGCATACTCTGGCTCACTGCCTCCTCAATGAGTTGCTGTACAGGCATGTCCTACAGCTCCAGTACTGCTAGTGCTAATGCTAGCATTGTGGATTTGGAAGGGGTGTGGTGTGTCGGAGTGCTCCTTTTGTGCTGTGCCATACTCCATTGCCTCCACCTGTGCTGATTTTGAGCACCTGTGGCAGGTTTGTACACACCAGATTCCTATTAACGCTTGGTCTGCGATGCCAGTGTTTACTGCATCATTGTATCTGTTATTACCGGCATGTCCATGCTGGTATTTGCATGTCCGTACAGCTCTTATTGTGGACATACTTTGGGCATGCTGGTGTCACTGGCACGGCTGCCACATGTCAACACTGATACTGTCAATGGTGTGGCCGGCCACGGCACGCCCGTGCTGATGCCAGTGACACCCGCATCGCGAATCAGACAACTTCAGTCCAGTAAAGGATGCCGGTACAGTAATACCGGCAACGATTTTTCCAGAACGGCATACTTGTAATGAGGCCCACTTTGTCCTTCCACTTAGCGACGTAAGCATCTCTTTCACAGATGCTTGGTCACAAATCAAAACTACTGTTGTTCTCCACAGTCTCCTGCTTGGTAAAATAAATGGCTCTTCCTCAAAACATAAGTTCATAAACCAAGGTAATTGTTCTCTTCAAAATGCCAAGTGATTATTAGCACATCACACTTATTTTTCAAAGGAAACACCTGTGTCAGGATAGCACAGCAACTACTTTTGGTATTGCAATAGTTCATCAAAAGGTGACAAAGTTAACAAGTTCTTTCTACCACAACCTTTTACCACAAACAGAGTTAGTTAAATCTGCCACAACAATACTTTTAAATCATCTTCTTTCCTGGTATACTCGCCTGCCAGGACTAACTCCTATTGTGTCCCTATCCTGGTTTACCCGCCTGCCAGGAGGACAACTCCTTCAACTATAATTGTATTTAGTGGCAATGCTTGTTCCAAGATTCTGCACACTAGTATTTTATGTGAGGAGGTTTGAACAATGATAGCTTCTCTTTATAGTCTCTTGACTCTTGACAATATGGGTTACAGATCTCCCCAATTTGGTATCCCATAAAAGGGGAGTTGCGCACTTTTTGCCTCTGTATTAATCTTCTGCAGCCTCTCGGCTTCTGGCAATGCAGGTTAAAAATATCCCCCAATTGGTGTCTCATATAAGGAGAGTTGCAACCTGGCTGCCTTTGTCTTGCTTCACTTGTTCGATATTCAAAATTATTGGTTTCAGCTAATTGTCTTATTCAGAGTGTCCAAGAGTAACCTGGCATCTCAGGCCAACACACCGGTCTTCTCTTGCGTCTACTTTTCACTCGCTGGCACTGTGGCAGAACTTCCAGGGTCTGTCCGCTTTGCTGCCAGCTCCTTTATAACTATCGCAGTAAGCGCAGTCCTTTGGTGTGACTTTGACAGCTCTGCGGGGTCTCCACTTCTGCTTCCTTACCGGAGCGGTTCACAGCATGTTGGGAGCTTGTCTACCACACAGTGTAGCTTTACTCAATGCTTCTACCAGCTCCGCTCTCTCTCTGCACTGCCACATCCCCGTGTCGGCCTCCGCTGGCGTTTCTTCTGCTTTCACAGCGAGTAGTACTGCACTCAGACCTGCAGCTGCCTCTACTACTCCGACAGGGTCTCCTTCCCCCAGCTGTAATTCATTGCTGAGTTTAAATATCCCACTAAGGTGCTTCACAGTACAGGTGCTTCACAGTACAACAACTAGACCGCTCATTATGTTTAATAGTACCTTTAATCTTCATCAACTCTGAGTTCCTCTTCCTCGTCCCAGTACCACAGGCATTATGGGTTCTGAAGTCTCGTTTGGGACTTTTTATATGTAGTTAATTGTAACTGATTTGTGAACTGAGAGTTTTCAAGTTTATAGGAGGTTGGGAAAAAGGGTTGTGATTTACCCTTGGGTTTAGTACCTCCATCTAAGGTAGAATTATAACAATTTGAGGTTGGCAAATGTACTTCCTGAATCCCCAATGAAACAACTATATTCTGTTTAGAAGAGTTTTCATAGCCTGTCCTTTGGATAGTTATATAAGACGGAATTGTATACTGACAGCATGCCATTAGGGTTTGGGGTATTATGGGAATCTCATCCTTAAAAAAGATGAATACTGCGTCTCTCATAGAGGAGACATCACTTCCCTTGACAGCCATCTGCTCTCATGTGATCTTCCCTCATATTACTACCCCCGGGGTTAGGATCGGGTAGTGGCTGCTTTCCCCTCGCCACATGGGAGGAGACCTCAGGCTTGGATTTAGTGATGACTCTGCAGGATTCATCACAATAGATAGGTCTATGGGCACAGCAACAGTTTTGGACAGACATGCTTAGATGTGAACAGAAAACTTTACAAAAGACATGCAGAAAAAATCACTTGACTTGTCCTTGAGCGTTTCTGATTTCTTTGGCACAAAGGCTGATGAACGCTTTCAAAAATGTAAAGAATCAAGACAAGCAGCTTGATCTTTAGGACTTACTTTATATAACCCCCACAACTACTTTGAGAGGGTGAGGTTTATGCTTTACCCTTTCCCATTGAGAGGAAGAGGACTCACTCAGTGATAGCCACCTTTTCAGAAAAGGGGTTTCTTCAGTGAATCCAAAGGCTCAAAAGCCAAAATCTGTGGTCTCTGTCCCCTCAGCACCCCAAGCTCCAAAACCCCTCTAGTTAACCGTGCTAATACATCACAAGTCTGTTCAGGGAGGCTTGATTAAAAATACCTTCAGACAGATGTTCTACAGTTGTTAGACCAGGGATACCTCCTGCCTTTCTCAAACTCTGGAACTGCTCCTACTGGAAAATATTTCTCAGCTGTTGGGGTGGTGCAGCTTGTGCCAGAGAGGAAGTCAGGGAAAAGCAGGTATTCCTGTTCCTTCCTAATTCCAAAGAAGGATGTAGGCTTCAGACCCATCTTAGACATAAGACTTCTCAACAAGCTCTCCAAAAGGACCGATTTAAGATTGTCACTTTGGGAATAATCCTACAGGCCTTGGAACATCATGACTGGCTGCTATCTTTGGACTTGCGGATGCTTAGTTCCATGTCCCCATCCACTCGAAACATCAGAAGTACCTTTGTTTTGTGGTGGGAGTATGCATTGCCAGTTTGCAGTGCTCCCATTCTGCCTCACTTCAGCACTGATAATATCTGCGAAGGGGATGGCAGTGATTGTGGCTCATCTTCACAGGAAGGGGATAAACATTTTTCCTAACCTCGATGACTGGCATCTGTAAGCCAGGTCATAAGAGGGTGCCTTGCATGACTTACAGACAACGTGGAACCTTCTTCACACATTATTCTTTTTCCATCAACCTAAAGGGAGTCCTTTCTTGCCCACTCAAAACTTTGCACTTTATAGGGGCATTTCTGAATACAGAGAGGGCAAGACCTTCCCACCACCAGAGAGTTTGACGAGCATTCAGACCAGAGTATTGCTCTTTTAACAGAAAGGAGGGCAACCACTAGGTTTTGTTTTCTTGAGGATGCTAGGGTTCATGACGTGCTGCATCTTCATTGTCCTGGAAGCAAGATAGCTGATGCAGTCTTCACAGTGATAGGCCCAGTTCAGTGTGGGCATGAGGGGCATTGTCCAGGCTCCCCCCAGGTTTCCCAAGATCTGCTTTGGGGGGCATCCATGACCAACCATCTTGGGGTTGGCCCTTTCTAACAACCATGGCCCAATTCAAACATTGTTATAGGTGAATAGTTGGATTGTGGGCTCATCTGCAGGATCTTTCAGGGAAGGATTGGCAAAGTCTTTGCACATCAACTTACAGGAGATTAGGTGAATACCTCTGGCATTGAGATCCTTCCGTCGATCTATCAAGGGTTCGACTGTCCAGGACCTCAAGGACAACACTACTGCCTCACATCAATCAACAAGGTGGGCAGTAAGGGGATAACTGTGCATGAATAGAGGCCATGCTCCTATGGTTTTGGGTGATCCCTAACGAGGTGTCACAGCTTTGCACCTCACCGGCAGTTTGTACACCGAGACAGACACATTTAGTCACCTCCCCTCCCAGGAGTGTCTCATGACTGAGTGTTGAATGGCGAAATTGTGGAGAAAATGTTCTACATGTGGGGGAGACCCCAAGTCGACCCGTTCGTGACAAGCTCCAAGTGCAAGACATGGGAGTTTCCGCAGGGGATCCCCCTGGGCGATGTGCTCATGAGACCCTGGATGTTCCACCTTGTTTATGCATTCCCACTCTTTCTGCTTTATCGTGTAGTGCTCAGATAAGTTGAAGCAGGGCAGGACCACCATGATCTTGATTGCACTGGACTGGGCCTGGAGGACCTCATACCCATTCATGCTAGATATATCGCTAGGTCATCCCTGAAGGATATGTGAGGGATCAGAAATGCGAGACGAACACATAGGTATAGCTTTCTCAATGTTTTCTAAGTAAAAAGGGTGAGATAAACACCTATCTTTCAATGTCCTAATAAGAATGTCCCTACCTAACAAACTAAAACTAAATAGAGAAGACCAAGCTTCCAAAAAGTCTCTAACCGTCACAGTAATACATACACCAAAATTATACAAGGAATATTTGGCCAACGTCAGTTCCACAAACAGGATGAAAGTTTAAACTTTTATAATTAGCAAGTACCCCTTGCAACCAGGGTTGGACTCCCTTCCCCTGGATCAATTCAGAAGCATTTGTGATAAAGTTCAAATTCAACAAAGTTCTATTCAGTTCAACACAAAGGGCCTCATTACACGGAATGCGGTAAACCATGGTGCTACTAGCACCATGGTTGCCGCCGGTACCATACCGCTACCACCATGGAGGAAAGGGGAATTACCACCACATTCCAAGGTTGGTGGGGCGGTAATTCCCCCTTCCCCATTCCCATTTTTGCCCCATAGGGCTCAATGGGAATGGGGAAGAAGCTAATTACGGTACCGCAAATTGCGGTACCGTAATTAGCACCAAGGTCCCTTTGCGAGTCCCAACTTTAACGGCTGGTCTACACCAGCCGTTAAGGTCGGGTCCCGCAAAGGGACCTCGTAGTAAGGTGGTAAGGGTTTACCGGTACCAGTGCCCTTACCGGTACCGGTAAACCCTTTCCACCTACCGTGTAATGAGGCCCAAAATTTCTTTCCCCTCGACTGTGTCCTTCCACTTGGCAAAGTACATTTCTCTTTCACAAACACATGTTTGAAATTCAAAACAGTATGCTTCTTGATAAGGCAAATGTCTCTCATTCAAAACACAAGTTCATAAGCCACAGCAATTGTTTTCTTCAGGATTCAAAACAAGTATTAGCACATCACTGTTATTCTTCAATTTGAATACATTTGTCAGGATAGCACATCAACTACCTTTGATGATACCACAGTTTGTCAAAATGATGAATAGAGTTACCAAGTTCTATCCACCATATCTTTTTCCCACAACAACACTTTTAAAATATCTTCTTCTTTCCTGGTATACTAGCCTGCCAGGACTAACTACGTATGGTCCATTTCCTGGCTTACTATCCTGCCAGGAAGATAAACTACAACTACACGTTATTTCAATGGCAATATTTGTTCCAGAGTTCTCCCCACCAGTATCCCTTGTGAGGAGGGCTGAACAATGGCTGTCACTTTTTATAGTCTTTGGGTTTGTGGCAATGTGGGTTACTGCTTCCTTCAAGCTGGTGTCCCAAAGAAGGAGGATTGTACCCAGGTTCCCTCCTTGCTGCTTTTTGAAAGCTTCTTGGCTGTTGGCAATATGGGTGACAAGTTTCCCCAGGTTGGTACCTCATAGTAGGGAAGTTGTTCCTCAGTTACCACTTTACTGCTGCTTCACAACCTCTTGGCCTTTGGCAACATGGATTACAGGTCTCACACAATTAATGCTGCATAAAAGGGTAGTGGTGCCCTTGCTGCCTCTGCACTTTGTGTTCAGTGTTCAGATTTATTGGGTATGGCCCAATGCCCTGTTCGGAACGCACCAGGGTCACCTTTGGTATCAGGCCATCTCACGGTCTTCTGTGGTGTCTCTGTTGCTTCTGCGGCAGACCTTCTGTGTTCGGCTGGCTCTGCTGCCAGCTCCCGTGTAACTTCAGTGGTCTGCAGAGCTGTTCGTTGGGAGCACTAGCAGCTCTGTAGGGTCTACTCCTTCACCAGAGCAGCTCATAAGCCATCAACGCTTCAGGGGGAACTTGGGAATCATGAGTGGAAGAGTTCACCAATTTCTCCCGGCATGAGTCTCTCCCCATGTGATCCTCCCACATAATACCGCCCCGAGGGTCAGGATCAGGTAGCAGCTGCCTTCCCCTGGCCATACATGAGGAGGCCCATATCAGAGTCTCAGAGACGATGTCACTAGATTCTTCACAGATACCTTGGTGGGAAGATCTTCCGATCCACTAATGGTGCTGGGTGCTTCACTCCAACGGCAGGCGTCTCAGCCTTCATGCTTGGCTGTTGAGAGGTTGAGGTACAAGGATTAGAAACTTTAAGAGGAGGTTCTTGGTGTGATGCTTTTGGAAAGACGCCCATCAATCATGACCCACAAATGATTGTCATTTTAAAACATTTGAAACTTGGTACCGGTATAGACAGGATTAGCCATTGTCTATCTCCATGACCATAGTTCTGGATGTCTTGTTTTCCCTGGCCTGTAAAGGCATTTAAGGGCTACTTGGCAGCTCAATATTCAAACATACACCAGAAGAGGGATCTTATTTTAAGGTACCCTTAGTTTTCCAATTCTTAAGCGCTCCTGAACATTTTCCCTACTACTTCATTATAGTGCCGGCATGGGACCTAAACTTGGTATTAATTTTTTTGATGGGAGCCCCATTTGAGCCTCTGCACTTATGTTCCCTAAGGCTCCTTTCTTTCAAAGTTGCATTCTTGGTTACTTTAACATTGGATACAAGAGTTTCAAAGCTACAGGCTTTATCTAGTTTGCCTGGGTTTATTCAATTCCAAAACGATCAAGTTTCATCAAGAATAAAGCTTTCGTTCTTATCGAAAATTAGTATCAGAATTTGATCTAGCGCAGACATTTAATTTACGGTGTTCGTTCCACACCCTACATTCATCCAAGGCGGAAGAAAGGTTACATAGATTGGACCCTATGAGAGCATAAAAAGTTTGCATGATGAAACAAAAGACCAGATATTTGCTAGCTTCTGTAGTGGTGGGGTGGGAAGTCCCAGCCCTGAGCAAACCAGATCAGCCAAGAAATCCTGCACCCAAAAACAGAAGAGTCAAAGTAAATGTCAAAGGACTGTTTTTTTTATAATCCAGTTAAAATAGGGACAGCAGCAAACACAAATTGTCTGTACACTCTCAGTTCTTCTCATGCTTGACAACAGTTTAAAAAATATGTCACGACTTACTTCATATCACACTCTTGATTACAAAAACCTACAGGGTTTAGGGATTGGTTAGAAGAATCATCTATATATGTATTACGTATGTGTTAGTGTCATCATTGGCTGTTACTTCTACTGGCCACACCTCAGATCACTTCTAAACAGATTATAGGTAACATACATCATCAAAACAGTGAACTTGACTGCTGCAACCGTTGCAGCGTGGCAGTATTTGAGAGCAGGGATTGGTTGGCATTAGCTTCACCAACCTTGGCAATTTGGCATGTCATCAGCACATGAGCAACAATAGTGGCCAGGGGGAGTGGCGTCAAGGTGTTGCTTTTCCCAATTAGGACACCATTTCTGATTCTCTAGGCCATAAGCTGGGACTTTTGGCTTTGAACTTGGCATTGTCTTGTATCTTTGATTGATAGGTTATTTATAATGCGCCTATACAAAGGCGAATCCAGGCAGGGATGGGAAAAACAGGGGAGAACGAGACAAACTATCTTACTAGGCCTAGTATATTTAGATTGTGAAAGTGCACAGAAAAGAAGTGCAGGGGAGGGGAAGGGGAGAAGTGCAACCAGTGGAACAGTGCCCTGGGTTAAGTGCAGGAAGGCAGGGCCTACAAGGGGGAACAGGCCCAGGAAGTGCAAGTGAGGTCAAGTGGCAGTGCAGGAGGGCGCGAAGGCAAGTGCTAGGGGCTGGGCATGGGGTCAGGTGTCCTATATGACTCAGAGGAGCACAAGGCAGCCTGTTAAGGTAACAGCAGGAGGAAGGGAGGGATAGCAGAGGGAAGGCAGAGAGAAAAGGAAGGTGGGGAAAGGTTAGCAGAGGAGAGGCAGAGGGAAGGGAGAGAAGGAAGGAAGGTCCTGAGGAGCTTCCAGAACTTAAGGAGGTCCAGCTCAAGGCAAAGAGTGTCACGGAGGCCATTCCAGAGGGAGGCACCTGCAGAGGAAAGAGATCACCCAGTCTCTGCTTGGAGAAGTGACTCACCCATAGAGAATTGGAGGTAGATGAGCGGAGGGCTCTGGAAGGAAGGTACCTAGTAAGAGAGCGTTGGAGATAGTGCGGGCCCTGGCTTAGAAGGCCTTGTGGACAAAGCAGAGGGTCTTGAACTTGATCCTTGCAGCCACCAGGAGCCAGTGTAGGGATTTCAGGGCCGAAGCGATGCAGTCCCTGGGCTTGAGTCCAAGGACTTGGAACTCGAGGGGAGTGAATGACTAAGCCTATCTGTCCCTAGAGTTAATGACTAGTCATTATTCTCCAACTATAAGTCATGTGTGGAGACCACATTTGGATTCTTCTTCTCAGCATTTACTAGGATTTTAGCCCTTATTAATATGGGTGCTTACTGGAGATTTGTTTGAGCTACATTCTGCTCAATTTTAAGCCTTGATTGGTGAGCACATGGCCTTCAATGTTTGTTTGTTTGTTTGTTTGTTTGTTTACTTAACCTAAGAGAAATGTGTCTTATGCTTGGTTACTATTATCTTCTGTTCTCTTCAGTGCCAATCAAAACCTCCCTTCCGTAGTAACCTTGGCAAGGATTGTATCGCTACTGTCTGGTCTGCTCGGGTCTGAAGTTTCTGCTAATTCAGCGAGTCGGGTACCCCTGCAGCTTTGAGGTTTCTTCAATGTTTTCCATTCAGTCAAATGTAGCTGTGCCGCCCATCTTTTCAGAAATGGCCACTCGTCACTGTTGCGTTTCTACATTAAGCAAGTTTTGTGTGTGTTTCTTTTGCCTTGCTTTTCAGCATACATATTGATTGTGATATGTGCAGGTAACATTCTTCATGTCTAAATGCAAGTTTGACCTAGTGTTCCTGTATCTTCGTGGAGGGTGCATATCTGCTTTGTATCTAGTGCGTCTACATGTGTAATGATGTCACTTGCTCTCATCACGTTGGTTACAGCATGCCCATTTCCGCTAGAGCTTGCAAGTCCATTTCTTCTTTGACTGATCCAGGATGAGGCCGGTAGGGTTTCCTTAGTGAATAGCTTCTCTCGTATCTGTGGTATTACAGCAGAGAGGGAGTGGACACCATTAATGATGCACTCCTTTCATTTCTATGATATTGAGGTAGGGGAGAAGCCGACGCAATGAATGACGCATTCATTTGCCTCTCGACAGTACGCTTGTCCAAAGAAAGTAAATGCTGTTTCTAAAATAACTATGTAGCATTGGGTGATACTATGCATCACCTCATGCTTTGGTTTTGCAGAAAAACAAATACCTGAGGGCGTTAAAGCTCATTTGATGAGGGGTGTGGAAGCGACACCCGCTCTACAAAGAGGAGTCCCTAGGGAAGACATCTGCAGCTTCTTGGGCTCTCTTCACTCTTTTTCTAAGCATTATTTCATATAATTGTTTTTTAAGTGGGATGCAGCTTTGCAGAAATCAGTCCTTCAGAGTATAGAGTATATTTGTCTAAACAGATAATTCCAAACCCAACCTTTGGACAATGGGAGACTTTCAAAGATGAGGAATCTTTGGGGTGAATGTATCCATCAGAAGAAGGAATTACTTTGGTAATGTTCTTTCTTCAACATATTCCTAATCTATCTCTCTAATGGAAATGTCCTCAAATGGACTTGATGCGTGACCCAGACAAAACAATGTCTATGTTTTGGCGTCCTTGCCTTGCCTTACCAGTGTGTGCAAAGGCAGAACTGAAGAAACTGGTGCAGACAGCGCCATACATGCATGCCAATGATGCCGCCTCAGCACAAAACAGTACCAACTAAGTGAACTGGTCGAGGACAGAGCCGAACTGCGCCACCTGATGGCTGAAAAAAGTTGTCCTGTGCCAATGCATCGACTGTGATATTTCAAAGATGAGGAATCTGTGGGAGGAGATATCTGTCCACCTGAAAGAACATTACCAAAGGTAAGTAATTTGTTCTTTAGGTCCTCCACATGTCCCTGGTAGCAGGTCCTACTCAGGCTTCACAGGTTTTGCTTCGGCCAATGGTATCTCACCTTTTTCTCTCAGTCTTTTCCGTGTGACCCTGGTATCAGATCCAGGTGGACTTGGCTTCCCAGTTTTCGCTCCCACCCACTTATATCTCGCTTCTTCCTCTCAAGCTTGGGTCCTCGCCGGACCCCCTGGGCAGCATTATACTGGTGTACCCCTAATTCCCAGAATTTTACCAGCTAGGCTTGTAATGTCTCCCCCTTCTGCTTTGGCTGCCTCTCCTAGAACGTAGCAGTCTCTCCCATAGTCTAGCAGGGCTCCACCATACAGTAGTATTACTTTGGTCTGTCTTTCTGATGCTCTTCCCTTGTATCAAGAAGGTAAAACAGATGGATACTTCTATCTCCCTTGGGATCTCTGCCCCGACTGGCAGTTTCCAGTACCTTTTAATTTAAGGGTTGGGTCTTGCAAGTTGTCAGGTCCAGTTATGTCAGTCTAAAGTGTGAATCCAGGAGGCTGATTGGCTAAGTATGCAATGTTCATAGGTTTTCCTAATGAGGGGCAGTGAAGGTTTTAAGGACAACGCAGCCATCCTCACCATCTTGCTTCTTAACAGAAGCGTGAAATATGTCTTTGCAAGGTTCTTCTTCTGCTCTCCGTTGCTTGTACTGGATTTCCTCAGTTCCTGTAAACTATATTCGCAGGTATGCTTCCGTATCTAGTTCCCTCTGCAGGTAACATGCCCATGCGCTCATAAGCAGTTGTGATTTTGCAGTGTGGCCTCAACCGTGTCAGCTAAAGCGGATTGGGGTGCTCTGCATCTTGTTCTCTGGACACGTAGGACATGTCTGTGCTTAGACTATCTGCTGTGGTTTCGCTGTGCAGTCCAAACTACTGTCCACTGCATCTGTGGAATACCCCATGCTCTAGTGGTCTGTTGGGACCTGAAGTTTCTTAATTATTCCCCCTTTGTCAATATGACTTTGTAGGGATTACTGTGTTCCCTGCGGGTTAATGGGCCTTCAGGATTCAACCTCAAATGGCTTTTGGAAGGCACGTTGAGTAGCCGCCAGCCCATCCCTAACCTCCCACTTCCCATGCAAGTTAATATGGGGAGTTTGGAGAACTCATCACATCCTTCAGTTAAGAAATACACCAGCTGCCATTGTACATACTGCTCCAGACCTAAAATTGTGAATATACAATGCACATATACATGCTTCTAAATTGTTTCAAGAGTTGGTTTGAGAAATTTCACATAGGTGATAAAAGGAATCTATATGAATGTACATATCCAAGAAGAGTACATTCCAATGACCTTTGTGAAAGGGGTATATCCAAACAAGTCAAGCGGATGAAATCTGACCTTCTGTTGGGAACAACTTTGGTGTTTAGTGAAACGACTTGTCAGGTCCAGTTTTCATGCAGAACAGATAACCGTTTTTGTGAAAGTGTTTGATTTCAGGCGTACATGACTCTCGTTCTCACGTATGTATATTGTTTTCAAACCTCCGTGCAGCCGCCACATTCTGGAGGATGACAGCATGAGTCACAGGAGTGATCTGGTGGGGATTACCGGCCGCAAGCGCCTTGGACGTTCCTTTCCGAGAGAACCTGACCGAGGATTCGCTACCCTCCGAGGCACTCCACAAGCCTGGGCCGATGAGCTATTCCCAGAGGTTTGTCAAATTTGTTTTTTTATCTATCTCAGCAGTACATCCCATGATCTTTTCTATCTCAGCAGTACATCCCATGATCTTTTCTATCTCAGCAGTACCTCACATGATTTTTTCTATCTCAGCAGTACATCCCATGATCTTTTCTATCTCAGCAGTACATCCCATGATCTTTTCTATCTCAGCAGTACCTCCCATGATCTTTTCTATCTCAGCAGTACATCCCATGATCTTTTCTATCTCAGCAGTACCTCCCATGATCTTTTCTATCTCAGCAGTACATCCCATGATCTTTTCTATCTCAGCAGTACATCCCATGATCTTTTCTATCTCAGCAATACCTCCCATGATCTTTTCTATCTCAGCAGTACCTCCCATGATCTGTTCTATCTCAGCAGTACATCCCATGATCTTTTCTATCTCAGCAGTACATCCCATGATCTTTTCTATCTCAGCAGTACCTCCCATGATCTTTTCTATCTCAGCAGTACATCCCATGATCTTTTTTATCTCAGCAGTACATCCCGTGATCTTTTTTTTTGTTGCAAAACTGATCTGCACTCCTGAAAGTGGATAATATTTTGGTTGTTTATAAACGTGTATATAATTGGACTAACCGTTTGCCTTTTAAGTTTTATTTTTGCTGTATAAGGTTCTTGTTTTCATTGTGCGTATTTTGGATACTTAAATACTTTTAACTTAATAATTGAACTAATGTTGCTAATAAATACTTTGTAATGACCTATGGACAACATGCTGTAAACGTGCTGGAAGAATTGTTGGAGATTTTTTTCGGACATATTGTGATATTTAGCATTTCTTGTTTGGTAAGTACCCCTGTTTTTAAAGATCTCATTTTTAGGCAGAAATATGCTAAAATCTTCCATATGTAGAAACAGTGACACAGTGTACCCAAAGCGCTACGTAAAATGTTGCTTTAACACTACTGTTTTTTGAAACCTCATAACAAGCTGAAACTTGATTGAGCCTTTTTTAGGCATTTATTATTTTCTTATAGTTGTTCTTTGTTTTCTTGTCAGTCAGTGTCATCGGTTCTTCTTTTGCTCAACATTTTGTGTGCCTTATCCCTAGCAGATGTAACACACACACACGCTAATTTCTTTGTTTTCAAAAGCCAGTGGAAGCCTCAACCGAAACGTGTTAAGCTGTGTTCCCCTCTTAGTGTTCTAGAGAGCTACTGTTAGTTAGACGTATATGAATGTTCATTCTCCCTGTGAAAAACCTCAGAACGGTAATACTCTTCATCTAAAACGCAGTGGAACTGATCCCCTAAAATGTACATGGGAGCAAGTCTGACGATGATTTAAGATGTGCACCTGCTACCTTATACCAAGTCTCAGCCTGGACCAAATCTGGCGATATATAAAGCATTTTGAGGCAAAACCCCTGCTCAGGCCTGGCCAAGCTCACCCTTTACCTGACTTATGTTTCCATGCATATGGATTCTTCCAATCATTCACTGCAGAGCTTCTGTTATCTCACAGGAAGAAGTAACTTTCCTCTTTTTAGCCCGTTAAATGCCTTTTGGCTAACCACAACCACATTCAAGCCCAATTCAGAACTTACACCTGCTTCTTCTCAGCCAACCATTCACCCCTTCACTTTCCCGCTCACACACCTACTCTCTCCCTCGCTTGGGCGGCCCCCTTTCTTCATTGTATTCACTTGCCCAGTTCTTCTACATTTCTTCATGCACCTTGACTTCACTCCATTCCTCTTAATACTCACTCCTTCCATTCTTTTATGTATTTCAATTTTTTTCAGGGTATCATTACGAAAATCGCGGGAGTATGTAAAAGTAGACTTACATGTTATTAATATTAAAATAATATATGTTGTGAACTTGTATGTAAAATGTTTTTAATTATTCTTCTATTTCTGAAATTGTGTGTTAAAATGTATTTAATTGAAATATATTTTTTGTTGTATTGTATTATTTTTGTAACTCAATATTTATCAAAGATTTTAATCACAAACGGTGGAATCCGAATCCTTAATGACACAGTTCACACAATCTAAGAAGCTTGTTTTGTCACCCGGCTTACAGTAAATATTGACAATACTGTAGTAATTGATCATTTGCACCCAACTAACTCCTTTAGCAACAGGCCAATACCCCAGCCGTAGGCATCTCCTTTATACTATGACGCATAAACAAACAAACAAACCTAACAAGACACAACACATTAGGATAGGTCCTCGTAACATTCAACTTTATGTATCTATAGCTCGCATGGTCTCCTAGAATGGTCACTACTCCATGCAAGGTCCCCCAATTTAGGGGGAACCAGAGCATCCCATAACAGCCCTCTCACTACTCATGGGGACAGTCTATTGACGCTCAAGTGACTACAACCTCCCAGCCTCCCTTCCCGGTGGCCTACCATCTCTGCCGACTACAACCTGTAATCTTGTCTCTGTCCTATCCCCCGAGCCATGCTTATCTGTGAACTGTTGCCACTCCTCCATAAATGAGTTCATATCTTCAAGGGCCATGTAAGTGAGCTTATCCATCAAGTAAACCTCACACACCTTTCTAAGCCTATCCCCTTTCTCTGTGAGTGAAGATATTTTCCAATTCTGTACCACTGTTATCCTGCCTACTCGAAGCAAGGCTTCCCACATTCTCAGAATCAGGAGGTATACCCAAAAGTACTGTGAGGGGTTCCATTGGTATCGGGATCCCAGTTACGTCCTTTATCCAGCTGAGCAATTCAATCTAGAAAATTGTAATATAAGGGCAATCCCACCAAATGTGTGCTACGGTTCCTGCTTCCCCACATCCTATACGGTGACACCCCAGGATCATCTTGGACACCCATCGATGTCCATGTGCTAGCCAGGAAGAATCTTGAAATGCAAATTGTGCTCAATTGTCTGGGTAGAGAGGTCCTCACGCAATGTCACCTTGTATATTTTATCCCATAATTTATCTTGCACATACTTCCCCATCAGCCGGTCCCACTACCCCTTAAATTTACTTTTATCCTTCGCACAGGGCGTCATGAGAGCCTGATATAGTTTGGAAATAATAACTTTCCTCGAAACCGATATTTCCAGAACTGACTCAAATTCTGTAAAATCCCTCACAAAATCCCCCACCCATTGTGGGTCCAACACTAATCCCTTCAAATGTAAGTATTCAAAGAACCCTAAATGCGCTTTTCCCAACATGTCTCTCACCTCCTCATACTCTTTACATTTACCATTCAATAGTAAGTGCTGTACCGTTTCCAAGGGCGTGTTTGACCATTTCTGCACCCCCCGAAAGTTCTTATTGCCCAGCCTGAAAGGATGACCCATACAGAACCCAATGGAGAGGGCCAAGTGGATAACTCCCTATTAACCTTCTAATTCGACCATAACATCCACAATATCACTAATGTAAGATGATTCCACACCTCCACAGGGGGAAATCTGCGGGGTGTCCATAAATAAAATTGCACCTTATTCAGGAAAGTGGCACAATCCTCTAAATACGTCCAGTATGCCCTTACATTTTCTGACATGTATTCTATCATGACTCCTAATTGGGCCACTTTAAAATATAGGGAGAAATCCAAGTACCCAAACTCCCCATGCGATTTGGGGAAGCATAGAGTCTCCCTTGCTTTCCACACCCTTTTCTTTTGCCACACAAAGTTACAACACATATTTTCTAACTCTTTAAGGCAACCTTTGGGGAGAATAGTTGGGAGTACCTGAAATAAGAATAGCAGCATTGGAAGAAGCACATTCATTTTCACTCCCGTCATGTTCCCCATCAGAGACAGTGTCAACTTTGACAACCTCTTTAAATCCCTCCTTAATTCCGCCGTGAGCTGGTCATCGTTAAGTCTATGCAAATGATCAGAGTTGCTTTGTATTTTGACCACCAAATAAGTAATCAATTCCCTTGCCCGCATTAGCTTATCCTTGGGCTCCCTTCTCTCATTCCCCTGAGTCTCCTCCCTCAAAGGAAGAAGGAAGGATTTTGTGTAGTTAAATTTCAACCGCGCCAACCTTCCATAATCATTGAGGATCTGCATCAATGCAGTGAGAGAGTGTTCCTCATCTCGAAGATAGCAAAAAACATCATCAGCAAACAGGGATACCTTGAATTCTGTCCCGTCAACCTCCATACCTCTGATCCCTGGGTTTGCCCATATGGCTGCTGCCAACGGCTCTTTAACCAGGGCAAAAAGGAGGGGGGACAGGAGTATCCCTGCCTGGTACCCCTATATAACAGAAACTCTCCCAAAATTGAGCGATTTACTGATACTCCCACCATAGGGTTCATGAAAAGCGCCCTCACCCAAGTACAAAAAATAACCCCAAAGCCCAATTTAACCAAGACCTCATTGAGAAAGTCCCACTCCACCATGTAAAAGGCTTTCTCTGAGTCTAGAGAGACAAAGGAGGCCTGATCCTTCCCCCTTCCCTGCCCAGTAGACTAGATTCAAGGTCTTTCAAGCCTTATCCGTACCCTGCCTACCCTTGACAATTCCCACCTGGTCTCTGTGAATTAATGTCGGGAGGAGCTTATCTAGTCTATTTCCCAGAATCTTTGTCAGGACCTTAACATTAGCGTTGAGAAGAGATCTCATCTATCAGCACTTCCCATACTGTGGCTTTAAACCCTTCCCAAAGTGTATCCGTGGAGACCTCCCCTGTATCATTACAATTGAGGTATTCCTTAATGTTCTGAAGCAAAAACTGTCCCTCCTCCTTTTCCGTAAGAAGGAAGTCATTACAAAACCAGCGTCCCTGTCTGGCGCTCATCTCTCTCAAACCCAACTATGCCTACACCAGATCATGGTCTGACTAAGGGACTGCAGTTGTCCATGTCTTCTGAATCTCTGACACTGTTCTTTCATCCACCAACAACCAGTCGAACCTAGAAAAATATATGTGAACCGCGCATCCTCAATCTGCAAAGGGTGTCAATGCTTTTGTCGATGGTAAACACAAAATACAAGCAGAGGTAAAATGCCTCCAATTATCGAAAGGAAAAACAACTCCTCACTCCAAAATCTGCCCTACCGATTTACCTTTCACAAAGCCTGAAGGACCCTATACTAGATATATGGCAGAAACCTTGCTCCGCTCCAGCAGTGAATAAAGGATTCATTAAAAAAAAGTACAGACCGACATCTACAGACCCAGAGTCCTTGTTCGAAACACTGTAAAGCCCAGAAAGTATTGTGGTTAAAGCAGCCACTTAAGGAGAGAATGTGACTATGTTCCTTATAAATATGAGGCCTTTGCAAAAAAAAGGTGTTTGCGTCATGTAGCATGGTGCTTAAGGTAGTTAATGCATCCTCTGCCCTTACAAAGGATACAAACACCTTGCGGGTGGTTATTTCTAAGGCAGCTGAACATATGCTTGAAAGTGAAATAAGCTCTGGGTTTAAGGACCTTGTTACCGAAAAGAAGGAAGCAGCATACCAAGCATTGCAGTCAGGGCTCAACCCAGCAGACTGTTTTGGAAGGGTTATGAGGACCAGTTTGGTTCCAGGAGATTTTCCTAGCTGAGATAGTCGTGGTTTGCCCCAGACATGCAGTCAAGTCAAAGCTTCTCGACATGCCCTCTGACCCAAAGCTGACGACGCTTTAGAAAAGTTTCAAGCACCCAAGTTACCTACCAAATCTTTAGGTGTTGCAGTACGACAGCAGCCAGTACAGACACTGACAAATGTAGTTTCACTATTTCATGGCCTGCAGCCAAAAAGGTAGGAATTAATCCTCAGCAAAGCAATGTCAAAGAAGATGTTTTAGACCAGGCAAGAGCAGGGATGGAAAAAGAACACAGTCAGCCACCACTAGTGTCCCCGTAGCAATTGCAACTTCATGGAAACCACTTTGAGGTATTCCTACATGCCTCAGTGGTGGAAGGAAGAATAGCCCTGCATTCTGAAGAATGTTTTTGCATTACTCCGGCTGTATGGGTTCCATTCTTTAAACATTCTCTAGATTGTTCTCTGCTTTCACAATAATTTCAGCCACCAGATCCCCTGCTGCACAAGGAAATTGTTACCGTGCTAGAGAAGTCCACTACAGAGTGAGTGCTGTGACAAGTCGGGAATGAGAGGCAGACACAAGATTATGTTATTATCAAATTCAGACATTTTATAAAACAAACATTGATTGGAAAAACGCCCTCTACCCCTATTCTACAGGGGGATTTCCCTGCCTAGAAACTAAAACTGGTGATCTGTCTGGGTAAAGTAGTCAGTAACTTAAAAAATGTCCTTGCGTCCAAACATTCTAAACTGACCCTTACACTAGAAACAAAACAACAAGGGGTGCAAGGAAATGTCTTTGACTTGGTTTAGCAAAAAGTGTTCATCATCAAAAATATAAGGATGACTCCAACATAAATACCTTCAAAGGGAAGAACCTTGGATCAAGAGGGTGGTTTTCTCCTGAACTTTTAGGTAGGATGGCAAAAGTGTCTCTTTATCAAACAGTTCTTTTGTGTTTTTATAGTGGACTCACAAAGTTCAATGCAGAATATAGGAAAACAGATAAGTTGTTTGTAGCCTATTCCTTGTCTAGAAAAGGTCTAGCTGTAACCAAGCAGACAATTTTGTCTTGGATCACACTATGTATCGCAGAATGCTACCACTCTGCAGGCAAGGAATTGCCTTCTGCCATCAGAACACTCTAAACACATGAGGGGAGGGACGCACTAGTCTTCTGAAAATGTATATCATTCAATAATAGTGTTAAAATACATGTCAGGTGCTCCCGGGTAAGATACCCCTGGTTGGGGGGATTTAGAGAAAATCCAACAACAAAAAGTGTTCCTTGGAAGGAAATGGCAAGACAATCTTATGGGAAAAATCCCATGTATTTTCATACAATCATTTACACAGGGTTTAATGAATCAGGAAAACCAATACGAAAGAAACACTACTTGACAATATTAAGTTTAAGAATTTAAATCAAGTTCTTTGTATGTCCATATGTAATCACAAAGCAAACGATTATTGAAAAAATACATATTCAATATAATTCAAAGAAAATATACAGTGTAAGAAGGTCTAACCGAAGGGTTCATAAACACCCTCTGTGATCTGTGTTCACAGGGAATTTTGTAAGGAAAAAGAAACGCCAAAAACTTCTTATTTTAAACAATGTAATCAGGTTGAGTTCACGCAGGAATGATCCCCTTGTTTCTCACTGCAATGTTATATATAAAATTGAGAATCCTGTTTTCACTATGTGTTTTGGGGTGTTATCCTCCCTTCTTCAGGTGAACTGAACTCACACTCTTCCTACAATAAAGGTAATTACACCTAAATCTTACTAGAAATGGAAATACAAATCACACTACTATTTAGCATCTTATAGTGATGTACTAACCTTATTGTGTCATGGTTTTGTGTCGAGCACAACCATTTCAATAGCCGTTGCCTGTTGATGAGCTTCAAGTGTCAGTAAAATAGTGGAAATCTTAAAAAACATAGTGGAAATCTGGCTAGGGATTCATCTACTCATGGAATTAAAGGGATGTATGACAATATGTGTCTTATTTATACTGTATAAGATGGATTCACGGCTCTGTATTCATTCTTGGTCTCTACTAATGGGAAAATGTTGGGTAATAACGACCTCTTCGGGTTTATTTTAAAGCAGTGGCACTAACATGAGCCTCGGTCCTAAAAGAGACCAGAGTTCATGTGTTAAATAGATCTCTTACTTGACCAGAATTTTATATTGTCCAAAACGGTTTATTTCTCCATCTTCCCAATGGCTTCTTACCTAATCACGTAAGTATATACAGACGGGCACGGGACAGAAAGCAGCTAGCAAGCGGCCTCTCATCCCAAACCCATCTTTCACTGTGTAAGCAAAGCCACGTGATTTGCATGCACCACATGCATCACCATGGTTATGTGAAACGTTCTTGGAAAGCTCTCTTTCAGTTAGCTGTAATTTGACGGCCATCTTGAAATCAATAGAAATTGAATTACCATAAGCGCTTGCAAGTCTTTAAATGGGCATGACACTATCCGGATTCACAATAATCTTTATGACTGTGAAGAGATGGCAATTCCATACAAATAAATCCTGGAAATTTGTATTTATATAATCTCAATAATTAGGACAATTCAGTTGAGTAATTGACCAATGTACAGATCCCATATATAACTCAGTACTGTATATTGTTCCTGAACCTGTTGTAATGGCCTCTAGCGAGGATCAGTTCGGAATCATAGTCTGCATGGTCATACTTGTGTGCTTTGAGAGTAAATACCATCAGTCATATCTTGAATCAGGCAGCCATTTTGAAGAGACTTAAAGGACCCTGTATTCAGCAGTCCTTTGCAGTACCTTGTCTCACATTTTTTCATGATGTGGTTCAAGTAGTCATAATAGTAATTGCAAATATACTTGAATACATTGTACATATATATGAAAACATTGTACACAGTAAAAGATGTTGATTATACTATATGCAACTAAGTAACACTTTTCCAAATATCCCAACATGATATTACAGAACAGATAATTAAAAAACTTGATCTGAGCATTTTCAGATTAAAACGATACACATGAGTGATCTCGAAAAAAAAATCCTCTCCTCGGCAAAAATCTACTGTCTAATTTCAATTGAAAAAGGATTACCTTAACACTACTTTTGACTACCTCAAATACAGTATTGAGAAGTTAAAGATCCCATATATTTGAAAGGTTACTCTAACAGGGGGGTCTCTGCTTCTACCGCCCTGCAAAGGGGGGTTCCGGTTAGAGACATCTGCCGGGCGGCAACTTGGTCCTCGCCTCAGAACGGCAGTGTTGCAAAATGTTTTGCTGTAAGCTTTTGTCCCACTTACAATGTTTCCACTGCTTTCAGAGTCTATCTGATGAGGAATCTGTTGGAGAAAGGCAATCCATTAAAGGAGAAATTACTCACCGCAATGTTCTTTCTATCGATTCTTCTCCCGCAGATTCCTCATCACCCCTCCCATCCGACCCCGCTCAGAAAGTGTTATCAGTTGGTGTATGTCAGTTCTCGAGAAAGGGGAGTCTCAGTGATGGTCCTAGAGTCAGTTGCTCTTCTGACTGGCATGCTGCATGCATCTCTCTTACTAAAAAAATAAGAATTTTAATATTTTTTTCTACAAATTCTGCATATCCAGCTTGGGATCTATGTTTTCTAACCATCTATTTGCTAGTTGGCTCTCTTTTTCTGACTGCTTTTCCTCTGCAACGGCTGAGCTCGGGGGGGGGGGTGAGGGGGGCAGGCAGGAACTGAGGTAAAGGGCATACTGATGCAGTATATATACGACGCACAAGTCACATCCGGAACCGAGAGATTGAGCACTGAGTCAAGGTGGACGGATGATCGACAGCCAAGTCAAGGATTCACTACACCCTCTGTCAAAGTGTTTTCCGAGCAGCTGCACTGGAAGGGGATATCTATCTGTTGAGGAATGTGCAGGAAAGAATACACAGAAATAACATTACGGTGAGTCATTTCTCCTTCTTGTGCCTTAGATTTGTGCCTCCGTTTGGTGTGACATTCCTGATAGCCTTGGAACATCTAGTCTGCTGATTTACCTGCTGGACCCCTGCCACTTGTGTCATCTGCTGAGGACTAGCGGACATTCTACGTGGCCTTCCCTGCCAGTGCTTGCACTGTATGTATGCCACAGAAATTTAGAATGCGCCACCCCGTGGCGTTGGGATTTGATCCAGTGCCTCCCTGTTTTTATAAGGAAGGTGTTGGGTTGGTACCCCACACTGACATTGTGAACTGTGGAAGAAAGCCTGAGTGAGGCCAGGGGAAGGTAGACATTACCCTGGTATTGTGAATTGTGAAAGGAATCCTCAGAAAGCCCAGGGGAAGGGAGTCATTTCCCATGGTAATGTGAAATGAAGAAAGAGAAAGCCAGGAGAAGGGAGTCATTCTCTTGGCAATTGAACCCACAAGAATGGTCAAGTCAGAGGTCCGGGGGAAGGGAGTCATTCATCCAGTGATACAAAGTTTGAAACTTTCTGACATAGAATGCCGGAAGCGCTACACCCCGTTTTGTTTGTTTGTGAAGTGCTAAAACCAGGGCAAAGGAGTCATTCCCTCTGGTGGAGGATTTACAACCAGAACTATGCCACCGAGTCCAGGAGGAGGGAGTCATTCTCCTGGACCAAGAACTTTGGTACAACTGTTTAAATAAGTTAGAAGTGTAAGGGACATAGATAGGGACATTTTTGCACAGGACGGTGGAGTATTTAAGTTGTTTAGACATCTTGACAGACACATTATATAGAGAGAGATAGGTTTACTTTGATTTTCATTTCAAATAAAAGTCTATAGCAATCACTATGCCACCCTTGGAATGGGGTGGTAATTCCCCATTACGCCATGGCGGACTCCGGCATCGACCATGTTGCTAATAGCACCATGGTTTTCCGCCGGAGTCATAATGAGGGCCAATGTGTGCTTGGGTATTCAGCTATCTGTTTGAACATACATCGTTGTCCACTGAGACTGACAAGCACTCAATTACAAAAATGCCGATTGAAATACCCATAAATTTTAAAATCATTTACATTCTTAAACTTACACCATTTCTGTGATGCGGTTGGATTCATTTTGACATGTATGCAACAGCTCTTTAGTTTTTGAATTGAATAAGTGCTACATGTTGTGTGTAGATAGCCAGTGGACCTATATTATAAGAGGGATTAAGTCTTTGCAAGTAATGACTGAATACTATTGATTATCTCAGAGCATTCAAACAAATCTGCCTTCTATTCTGGGCTTTGTCTACCGATGTAAATCCAAGCAGATCTATTCCAGTTCCATGTGCAGTCTCTTATATAACAGCCGTATCATCTCCATTGATAGCCACAGGTTCCAAACATGAAATAGCAGATTCTAAACTCTGCCCATGATAACACAAAGACCACAGAATATCAATCACTAGGCCTCCATTTGCACCAAAGCATACCTCTACTAGGCCTTACTTTAATCTTAAATGCTCAGGAACATTTCTTAGCATGTAACGTGTCGAAGTTCAAGCTGCATGTATCTCTGTGTGAAACATTCTCCACCATATTCAATGTCTGTCATGTTTGCCAGTCAATGCACTCACCCATTTTCAGCAAGGAATGTTGCTGTTGTATCTGTCTACTCTCAGTAGAATTATTAGCCTTTCTGGCTGATGTTCAAGCCTGCCTTATTATTGCACGATAGGTATTATGTTCCCACGTATTAACCTTTTCTGTTTATTAAAGCGGGGAATGTAGCTCAATGTATTCTGTGACCTGTCTAAGGCTTTCTGACTAGGATTGTACGCATTGCACTGTTTTCAGGGTTTTAGTGTGGACACCTATGCTGCTGGGAACTGGTACATTATAGTTTCTGCATTGAATCTTCTGCTCAGGGTAGACTATATAGGCATTACAAAATATGTCCGTTGTGCATGCAAATCATGCAATGCCCGAATGCCAATCGATCACAGATTCCCACCTGGGACTTGACCACAGATCCTGTTCAAAGTTCCACCCTCCTGTTCCCATAGCTCTAAAACAGGAAACACTGTCTGACCTCCCGGTGTTCTTCAGCCACAGACTCTTAAATGCGCCCTGCTGATCACTAGATCGCTTAATAGACATGCTAAGGATATACACAATTACATCTTGGAGTTAGACATAGATGTACTTCTCTTAACAGAAACCTGGATCACCAACACAAGTGGACCTATGATATCCTTAGCAACCCCCGATGGATAGTATATTATGTGTCAGAACCGAGCTTCAGGACACAGTGGAGGTGTTGCAGTTATTGCTAAGAAAGACCGAAAACTCTTTCCGTCTCCTAGCTCCTGTCAAGTTTGTCAGATCTTACATTTAAAAATGTCCCCAACCCATGTAGTTGCGTGAACCTTATTTTAGTATATCGTCCTCCCATCTCAATGCCCAACTTTAACTTCAAGCTCCTATCAGTCTTAAGGGAGCTGAATGGCCAAATTGCGCAACTTTATTGGCCGGTGATTTTAATTGATGGCTAAATAACGATTTGGTTAAAGAAGCATCTGTGCTTGTTGCAGCATTGCATAACATTGACCTTCTTGTTCTCAATCGTGACTATACCACCCCACAAGGCAATATTCTCAATTGGGTTGCTGCTAGAAATACTAATGTCCATATCAACATCACTACCCTCTGTATATGGTCTGATCATTCTGCCATTGACATTCAAATCACGTTGCAAGATCCACCATTACAAATAAAAAAAATCCCCTATTAAAAGTCATCAGTCACAATTTTAACAAAGTTGGTTTGATGGGTTTACAGACCTGCATCGATCAGGTTATGCTCTTCCCCAGTGACCTGTATTCCCCCACCTCTTTAGTTATGACTTTCAATTCAGCTACGGAAGCTATGCTTAACAATGTGGCCCCACTTAGACCTAAACTAATTAGAGAAAACACTAATCACCACAAATGGTTCACACCTTAGCTGAACCTTTTAAATACAAAAAAAAGAAAGGCAGAGGCCAGGTGGCAAAAGATGCTTCAGACATAAATAAGAAAGAGGAGGCTAAAAATAGTTCAAAGAAACTTTTTGAAATACTCAACTATCTGGAGAATCCCAAAGTCCAACAAACAACTGTCACTCTGTTCATCCTGGACTGTTCTAGAGTCCAGCTTACTTTTGAGGCTAACATCTCTAAAGCTCATGAGAAGATCAAGACATCTCTGTCTAAACAGAAATCGGACACTATGATGAATAGGAAATCTGCGGTGGCAGAGCAGCAGTGCTTTGACTTCCATACCATTTTCATTGCTGATATGATTACACTGTTATCTAAAATGCGCCCCTCGTCCTCTCCTGAAAATGCTAGAATGAGTCTCGATAATAAGGAGATCTTTGCGCCTTTCCTGGTAAAATTAGTGAACTCTATTCCAGCATAATCTTGTTCCAGTGGCCATCAAAGTGGTTACAGTCACCCCCCTCCTAAAGAAATCAGGCCTAGACCATTTGCATGCTGATAATTTGAGACCCATTACCAACTGCAACTTTCTTTTTAAGGTCTTTGACAAGGTTGCTACTACACAACTTCAGGAATTTGTGGAGGTGTCTAATATCTTACACTTTAGGCAATCTGGTTTCAGACTCTTACATAGTACCGTAACAGCCCTATTAGATTTTCAAACCCACATGTTAGATATTATTGATGGGGGACACTCTGGAATCTTGATTCTTTTAGACCTACCAGCAGCCTTTGACTTGCTGGATCATGAATGCCTGATCGACACCTTCAATGAAGTGGGGTTATGTAATCAGAACACAATTGATGTCTATAGTGTGCTGGGGAGAAGCTACTTCTTCTCAAGCTCCCATCACCTGTGGTGTTCCGCAGGGAGCCTGGATGTCCTCTTTATTGTTTAATCTGTACATCAGGCCCCTGTGTAGCGTTATGGAAAACCTGAGAGTCTTCTTTACAAACTAAGCCGACAGCACTCAATTGGTGTTGGAACTATCTGGTGATTACAGCAGTGAGTCAAACAAAATCAAAAATATGTACTCCACTATCGAATCCTGGATGAACATCAACTGGATATGTCTTAAAAGTAACAAAAAGAAAGTTGTTGATATTTGGACTACCCTAAACCAAAATCAAAATGGACCACAAATACTGATCCTGCTTACTGAAGGATTGCACCATCTCAGTCATTGAAAAGTCAAAACACTTGGCATTTATCTTGATTCCACGATTTCCTGTGATTATCATACTAACCAGATATCCAAAAATTGCTCCTTTGATCTACGCTTGCTGTGGAAAATCTGCCCATTCTTATCTGCGCCTCTATTGCTCGGGCCATAGCATTGTCAAGACTGGATTATTGCAACATACTTTAAATTGGAGCTCCCAAGAAATCCTTGATCAAACTCCAAACTATTCAAAATGATGCAGTCCGTATAGTGAAGAGTAAGTGAAGACAGGATCATATCTCCAGGTGCAGACATGGTCTCCACTGGCTCCCAGTTGCATCGTGTATTTCTTACAAAGCAGCAGTGTTAGTCCACAATTGTCTTTATGGCTCTTCACCTGCTTACTTGAAAGATATAATCGCTCCTTATGTCCCCATCAGAACACTGCGATCAGCTGACAAAGGCCAAGTGAATCCCATATTTTTTTCTTACAAAGCAACAGTGTTAGTCCACAATTGTCTTTATGGCTCTTCACCTGCTTACTTGAAAGATATAATCGCTCCTTATGTCCCCATCAGAACACTGCGATCAGCTGACAAAGGTCAAGTGAATCCCATATTTTTTAAATGGTCTAAGGGCCTAGGCAAATTGTTTCCCGTTATGGCAGCCAATATCTGGAACTCACTTCCTCTCAACCTAGACTTGAAAACAACATCTGCAGATTCCGCCACCTGCTAAAAACCACCTTGTTTAAATAATCTCTGTTCTCTTGTCCTGTCCTTATTGGTCGTCGTCTATGTTCTTGTTCTGTGCGCCCAGAGGCTTGCGGGTTCCGGCGCCCTATAAATAATAAATAAATACATTAATTAATTAATACAATAGATATGTCTTTACCAACCATGACTAAGCCTATAAGGCTAAAATGTGCTTCATTTTATTCTTTCAGCAGAAATAGCTGTCCCATTTCAGGTTAGACTGCATTTACAAACTGTGCTTTTATAGAAACTTTATTCTGGAATTCTCTTTACTCCGAGTGTGAAGGCACTGGGTTCATTTGCAATTTTACCCCATGCAGGATTTTGGAAGTATCCATCAAAATGCCTTGTCTGAAAGGTTTTTCATAAACCTTTGTTTGTGATGTGGAAAAAGATTGTCTCTCTCTCTCTGTCTTAGTGCTGGTTGGTTTTAAAGGACCTAGTGTAGGTTGGGCCTTTTGTTCTGGAGCAGTTTTTATCATCTTTCTTAAAATACCGAACACAATGTCCTGTCCCCTTTTTAATTCTAAGGGGAAACAATCTGGGGGGGTCCTTCGGACCACTGCCTGATTGGCTTTTTATGCCTATTACCTCCTGTGTTCCCTTGAAGGTCAATTTTTGCTCCTGAAAGACTTCCTGGGTCTCACTCGCTTCTGCTTCTGCCTTGTTCTTGAGCATCCACAGTCTGAGTTTATCAAAGTGGTGTTTGAGAAGAAAATACTACTACCCTATATCGACTTTGGCTGAAATCTCTCTCACTGGATGGAATTCCAGTGATTTCTTAAAACTCCACAGTGACTGAACAATGCATACATGCTTCGCTAGTCCAGTTGGCTAACGAAGACCATTAGGGAACCATTTTAAAAGCGTTCCAAAGAAATCCAGAGTTCAGGTTGTGAGTTGGCAATGTAAGTGACAGGTTTTTGGGGGCTTTGGTAAACAAGACACTGGAACATCCCCTTCAATTTGATTTTGGGGCTCCGTACGTAGGCACAGAGAGTTTCTGTGGAAGGAGAGTCTGGGGTTAGTGGTTGCTGGGTCTTTATGGTAAAGCTTTGTTTCACCTGATAGATTCCATTGCTAGATAACTCAAATTCACCTGCTGGACGCAGAGAAGAAGAATAGAGACATCTTCCAGTATTCATGTAGTCTTTGCTGCACCACTTGTATTAATTGCCCCGTCCATTACTTGCCCTTTAAAGGCACCAGGTTGAAAGGGTACATCTGTGCCTGCATCTGCACATGTTCCTAAAGCACTCATTATGGTCACAGTATCTATACCAGGTATGTACCTGTATTACTGTGTTGGAAACGCACTGGGGTTAAGTAACCCAATCGGGTAGATGCGTTTGCACTGTTTCTCTGCAATGCAGCACTCCCACTTTGGCAGGAGGAACCAAGGGTATTTCGAATTCTAAGCTGTGCTTGAAGCCTAGCTATGGATAAGGGTTTACACTGCCTTGGCACCTTATCTACATTTCTCTGTGTATCTTTTTATATATTATTCTATCGTCTCAAAGAATCTAGAAGGGCCCTTCTGAAAAGTGTTTGTATGTTAAACAAACCATAAACTCCATCTGGCCTGCTCTTCACAAAGCCAGGGAGAAGAGAATTTTAATTAAACATTAAAATGTTTAATATGCACAGCCAGACATCTTTGCCGTTCTTCACTGACAAAGGGAACTAGCCGTGTCTAATAGCTGCTATTTTAGCATTGCTCTTCGCTACTGTAGACTAGCTAGGCTGACTCCTTAAAGATAAATGCCACTGTCAGTGCCCACTTTCTTGGCACAATTGCCAAATTTCTCTGCTTGCTTGTCAGCCCCTTAGTGCGTTAGTGCTTGCCTGCAACGGCTAAAGCTGCAAGGTGGGATAGGATATTTGCACCTATTCGAGCCTAGATTAAGATAAACTGACTTTAATCACGTCCATGTCCGCGCGCCACGCTGTTGTGTTTTTCTACTGAAAAATGCTGGATAGCTGAGGTATGCCGAGTCCTACAGGGGTACCCCACCTGTAACCTAATTACAGAAGGATTCTGGCCATCTCTCTAATGATAGATTATAGAACACAGCACCAGTCGGAGGTCTCTGCTAGTCTGTGAGCATAACCACATTCATGCTTACAACAACAATGTGTTTATTGTATATTGATTTTATGGGTCCATGAGGCCAGTCAACATTTGATCCCTTATTACTCACAAGGTTCCGGATATCTAGCCCAGCTTAAGCACATTCATACAACCTTAAATAGGCACTGTCAGGTTATGACAGGGCTTCCTCAATGTGGTACCTCAGTTACTGAGGAGTGCAATAAACATCAACAGGATAAAATGGCATTTAGATTTGTCATTGTGATGACTGTTTTCATTGTGTTTGAGTATATTTTATTATATTAAATGAGGGCCACTAATCAGAAACCAAAAGTCGCTAGTCAAAGTGAAAGTAACTGTTCTAAATTCAATTAAATAGTTCACAGCATACTAAACGCATATTATTAAGCATTTAGCTTTCTTGTCATTTTAGAGCTTCAGAGCAGGTGCTAAAAAATAAAAGTAAATGCTCTTTTGTTAACACAAATTAGCTGCTCTTCCACAAATCATAGCAGACTCAAAACACCAGGATGCTTTCTATATGGTGAGTTATCCTAAACCACATATATCTTTCACAATTATAAATACAATGCCAAAGAAAACAATCATCAGTTAGTGTGTTTCAGCAGGCAGTTGCATTTACTGGTGAACTTAATGTAAATTCAAAGCTCCTACAATGAAAAACAGGGCTGTGCATCACTTTCTATTGCAAAAGTCTTCAGCAAAACTTTCTATTGCAAAAGTCTTCAGCAAATAAACAATGCAGGTTATTCCAAAGGCATTCAATATGTAAGGCAAATGCATTCACTAATATAACCAAAGCCTGGAAAACTAGAAGCATCACTTTCTATTTCAAACAAGTGCTATTCGGGAATCCAGAAATGCAGGTTTACAATGCAAAACGAATCTAATGCAAGATCATGCAAATGAAAATCATTGCATCTAGTTCAGCCTAGTTAAATGCTAGAATATAATTCCAGGAAATATGTAAATATTAGACATGGTATGAGTCTCTGATCAATTCAAGAGCTTCTGTTCCCAGCACTTAATGGGTGTTCCCTGCCTATAGCAGGAACACCCCCTGACAGAGACCTTAGGACTGCTTCTCCCGATCAGAACAGTCCTCTTCCAATCTGCTCACCTGTCAGCCCCCCAAATGGAACTGCTGGCCATTGTATATCTTCTTCAAAGAAGTCCCCTGATGCCCTGCTGTGTCCAAACTGTCACACCTCCAGTCCAAATAATTGCCCACTCAATGTATAGGTTTGTTGTATGAATCTCTCACTGATGTCACACCAGCTGACACAAGCTCTGTCTGTCATTTCCGGCTAGAGCCTCCACCAGGGAATGTGCTGTATAATGTCCCTGAAGAGATGTCTATGGGTGAATTTGGTTGGTACATGTTATAACCTCTCTGCTCCTTTTTCTTGAACGGAGTCCCAAGGTTAGGTCACACTGTTCCCTCTTGTGAGCTTCTGTAAAAATTCCCTTTTGGAAGAAATAAATTAATGTTTTCCAGTTACTGACAACTGGGCTGCATGTTTCAACATTGCAGTGCAAAATGGACATTTAAAATGAAGAACATTTCATAAAAGGCCCAAGTTATATCACATTGTGCGAAGTACTTGCCTACAGTATAGTTCTGTCAGGTGTACCTGTCTATGCAAGGAGCTATGGTACTTATATCACTAGGCACTTGGTGTGTATGAATCATATCATATAAGGATTAAGATACCATTGTCTTTCGTCAGAAACTTTCAAGCCTGGTTAGGTACAAAACGAGGGGAAGGAATCTAGGAATGGCACCTCATGCGCTCATTACCCTCTTCTGAGTTAGACTGGCTCAAATTACATGTCAGGGGGACATGTTCTTTTTTGTTTTCTAATGGATGAACACAGCACATGCCTGTGGCTGGCATGGCAATTTCCACGTCCATCTCCTCCACCCTGAGCAAGCCCCCTTCCGTTCCCTCTCCTCCCCAGCCCCCAGATACCATCCTGCTAGAGGAAATTTGACTGATCCTGGAAAAGGCCACTAACCAACGTATGCCTTGTGCCAACTTTTTGATGAGCTATAATGACAGAGGTCTGCATCCCATCCTCAATCTTTGACTCTTGAAATTATACCTTGACAAGGACAAGTTCAAGATGGTCAACCTTGCCTAGATCTGCTCTCCCTGGATTTTGAGGATTGAGTTGTGTCTCAGAATCTAAGAACACCTACTTTCATGTGCTGATCTATCCCAAGCACAGAATACCTTAGGTTTGTTGGTGGTTGGCACTACCCACTGCCAGTTTGCGTTCCTGGGTTCTGACCTTTCCTTGGCCCGAGGTTTGGCTGTAGTGGCCACTTGCCTCAGGAGGGAACAGATAGATGTCTCTCCCTACCTGGATGTCTGGCTCATTTGAGGTCAGCCACCCTGCACCCTCTACTTCAAAAATTCTCTCAACATGCCATCTAAGATGGCCTTTTCATCTGAGCAGTTCTGGGTACATAACCTAGCAGGCCTTTCCTCCTGAGGCTTCTGAGGATCATCATGTCAACATCCTCCAGATGATGCACGTTTTCTAATTTCACAGTCAGGCCATCCATCCTCCATCTGCTGGGTCTTGTATTCTTGGTGGTGGAGACCAGATTGTGGATGAGGTCACTACAGTTGGGAGCACACCTCAAGTGAACCTCTTCACTTCCAGTAATAATTGGAAGTGCAAGTTATTCTGCTCCAAGGAACCTACCTCACTAGGGGCTCTGAGGGATGCCATGATTGTAGAGGTCAATTGCAATCACTTCTGTGTGATCTCTTCCTTTCTTGTCAACCCATTGGTCAACAACAGACTGATGAGTTTCAGGTAGGCCCTCTTCCAGATTGCTCAAGACTGGGCTGGGACAATATGGTACCTTGCACTCTTGGACATATCTATCTGTCTTCTCTGGCACCTCCTTGTAAGCATGGATCTGCTCTTTGAATTAATGAGCAGGGTCCTTCAGCCAAGTCTGAGCCATCTCAGACATCATGTTTGGCTACTGAGAAGCTGAGGTACAAGTAGTAGGACTTGTCTGATGACATCCTGGATGTGCTTATTTTAACCAAGAGGCCAACTACCAAGTCTGTCTATGATAGTAGGTGGTGTAAGTTCTCTGGCTGGTCCTGTGGGATTCGTTTGGAACCCTTACCATCCCTACTGTTATCCTGTCATGGTCTCCCAAGCTCTGGTTCTCTCTAGGTTGGACTATTGTAACAGCCTCTTTCTAAATCTACCTGCCTCTACTCTCCGCGCTCTGCAACTAATCCAGAACAGGACTGAGAGACTTGAGCTTGGCCTCAAACCCTGGGATCGTATCTCTCCAGCTCTGAAAACCCTCCATTGGCTCCTAGTGGATGTAAGGATTAAATTCAAAACCCTCTGCTTTGTCCATAAGGCTTTCTGGGGCCTGGGTACAAAATAACTTCAGCTATCCCTCTGCAAATACCTCCCCTCTTGAGCTCTTGGCTCCTCTACCTCTTACTCCCTCAGGGTCAGTCGTTTTTCAAAGAAACGAGCATGGGGGTAGATCTTTGTCTTCGGCTGGGGCCTCCCTCTGGAACAGCCTCCCTGCCACTCTAAAACTTGAGGAGAACCATCTCCTGTTCCGGAAGCACCTCAAGACCTTCCTCTTTACTTCTGCCTTCGCTGCCCCTCTACTCTGCTGATCTGTTCTCTCTTGGCACCGTGCACCTGGCCACCCTATGTCCTGTGGGCCCAGGTACCTGCTCACCCTGCCTCCCTCCCGCACTGCCTCTGGGCCGCCCCTTGCACTGGGGTTTGTATCTGTACCCATACAGCCCCACCTTTCTCTTCCTGCACTTATCAGGCCTACCCTGTCTGCTGCCTTAAACTTAGCACTTGCCAATTGCTGGCTGCACTACCACTGTTTGTTGCCTTTATTATTTATTTCTGTATTTATTATTATTTATCTGTTTCTCCTTTGCTTAGCACTTTCCACTTCTCCCTCCTTCCATGCACTTTTCCCCTCCCTCATGCTCTTGCGCGTTCTCAATGTTACTGTGCCTAGTAAGATCGTTGTTTTTTTCTCCCCGGTTCCCCTCCCTTGCCTTGTCCCGCTCTGAAAGACTTGTGTAGGAGCGCGATTGAAATAAAATATCAATATCAATATCCAATTTTCTCCACGCCAGTTTCTTTTCCCTGCATGGAATTTGAAAAGTGTTCTAAGAAGACTTTTAATGGCAGATCCATTTGAGCTTTTATTTTAAGCCCTTTGAGTGTGCTAACATTTAAGGGCCGTTTCCTGTTTGCTATCACTTTCATGAGGCTGATGAGTGAGCTCCAAGCTCTCTTTGTAAAGCTTTTTATCTCTTCTTCTCCAAAGAAAAGGTTACTTTAAGGGAGTACCAGCCTTCCTTCCTAGGGTTGAGTAGGACTTTCACCTACCTCAGAAGATGCATCTTCCCACCTTCTATCCTTCACCCTAATCATCTAAGATGGAGGAAGCTTTCATCATCTGAACCCCCAGAGGATGCTTAACAGCTATATTTCTTGGACAAGAGACCACAGCAGGGATTGCAAAGATTACCATACAGACCCTAGCCACATTGATCCTCCTTTGCATTACTGATCTTGCCAACAAGGATGTGTCTGAGGGTTCTCAGAGATCATTCTGCCTGGTAGCTACTTCTGCTTTACTTAGTGGTGTGCATTTTGTGGATGTCTGTTAGGTGCCTATGAGGACTTCTTTTTACACATTCACAAAACATTACTCACTGGATTCCTTGTTGGGTCAGGGCGTCGACTTTGGTTGATGCATGTTCCAGTGTTTCCTGGAGCAGGTGACGGTTCCTTGCTTCCTTCCCTCCTACAGGTTCTGTTCTGAAGTGGTAGTCTTTCTAAGATGAGGAATTTGTGGGAAGAAGGAGTCAGAAGAAGAAATTGCCTTCCTTCAGTAATATTCTTTGATAGCTCAGTCCATCCTCCCACAAACTCATCAACCGCCAAACCTACTTCTCGGATGGATATCTCATTACCTCTTGCAGATCTGTGGTTGCCCAGCAGCTGAGTATGGGCCAAACTGGGCAGAAGTGAATTCATGAGGGACAGTCAACCCTTTATATATTGCTCATGATACCACATTCAGACTCATAGATGCGACAATACTGACGGGAGCCAATGTGGAGAGGTAGTGCACCCTCTACTGGCTAAAAACATTTCCAAAACCAGATTGGATGATATTTCTATGAACAGGAATCTGTGGGAGGAAGAACTAATCTATTAGAATGGACATTACTGAAAGAAAGCACTATATCTAATATACTGGTAAAAAAAAACATACAAATCTCATGTCTTCCTTTAAATCTAGGTACAATATTGCAGTCAGGGCAGAGATGTAGATGCTTCATATTTACGTCAGGTGGCAGAAACATTGATAACAAGGCAATGATGACCTCTGTTTGTCTATAATCATGTTAACTTGTTCTGTCAGTCACAGGATCTGATTGTGATATCGATTTCATTGTATTTCAGCCCGACGATTGGGTGGATGAGAATGTACGAGAATCATTTGGCATCAAGGACCTGGTAAGTTTGGCAGTGCAAGCAGTGTCCAGGAAGAGGGATAAAACAACGAATGATCTTGTGTGATATTGGCTTCTGTTGAAACTGTACAAATCTGTTAACACATATTGTCAGTAAGACTGGCAATGCTCAAATAACTCCCATGCTGAAATGGCAGTCTGTTAACAATCTTTATCTTGAATAAGAAAAATCATAATCAGAAGAACATCTCATGACAAATATTGAGTTACGTCCTAAAATGTCATCCTCAAAAAATCCAACTATGCATGCATACTTGTTAAGTGGAAAATACATTCTAATAGACATGTTTGTGTAGGTCAGGTTTACTGGCAGCGTCAGGATAAGTATGATTTTGCCAAATCTTGATATTTATAATAGTTGTTTTCTGTAAACCGAAGACACAAACCTAGTAAGATTGAACAGCCAATCGAACTACTATTTCTTGCGTCAGTAAAGAAAAGAGAAAAGCTGGTCTAAATTGTGTAAAAAAATGTATATATTCATAAGTGGATTAGTATATTTCCTATAAATTCGATTTGACACATAAGAGGAAATGCAAAAGGTCTCAATGTCGTTAAAGCATCAAGGCCATGTGGTGTCTACGTGAGAAACATCATGCCACTTTTTCAGTCACAGTATCAACAATGCCTGACGCTGTGGGTGTATCGACAGGGTTATCCGTTATGTTGTCCACCCCACTCGAACCCTGAGAGTCGTCAAACTCCCCTTCCTCCTCACCTGATGATGATGAGAAGTCCAACTTCTTTCCGCGGGATCGACGAGTAAGAGTCCTCCTCTTCTTGTGTAGATAGGGTCGGCCTCGGGAGGAAGCCACCGTGTCCCGATGGATACGAATCAACGGTGACTCCCCCCGCGACAGACAAGCGAGCAAGGGGAAAAGCCTTGCGGCACAAAAACCCCTTCGGAGCGTGGAAATTCGATGAAACGGAACGAGAGGAGAATCCAAGACTGGCTGAATATGGATACCGGCAAACCCGGCAGGTAAGGGCTCAGCAAGGAGAGTAGAGAGAACGGAACCGATGGACTCAAATTGGGGGGGGAGCCAGGGAGAGAGAGAGAGAGAGAGACAACTCAATAGAGCAAGGCAGGAGAAAGAGAAGGGAGGCGAGCAAACCAAGCGCCCAAGAGAAGAACGGGGCGCAGGCAAGAGAGGGAAGCGAAGACAACAGAATGAGAGAGGCAAGCAGGGGAAAAGAGGACAGGAGCGGAACACCGCCAAGCGAAAGAACTACGGAGCGCTAGCAACAAAGAGGAATCAGAAGTTGCAACGCGCCGAGCCGCCGAGCCTAAACAGGGAAATACACTCGGCAGCGGCCATGATGGAAAGGACTAGACCGCTAACAGTGCTTGGGAGCACAACGTGGCGGCACAGTCGGACGGCTGCCATGTTTCCACCTCTTCCATAAACGCCAGGAACACGCGGTTGTGGCACACAGATGAAAGTAGTAAAAGACGGATGTACGTGATTATTCAGATTACGAACATTTCAAAAACATAAATTACGGATTCAAAATGTTTGTAAAGGAAATAATCATGAACATCACCACCAACCGCCATCCCCCTGCTGCCACCTCCCTAACCCTCCGGAGCACAACTTACCTTTACTCCTTCATTGCAATGCTCACCCTGCGTCGTGAGTTCTGCCTCCCCATTGAGAGGCGGAACGTCTGCAGTAGGGTCCTTTTCTTTTTTTTTTTCAACTCTTTGTCCCCCGCTCTCCTGTTAATGGAAGTGGGGATACCACCTTGCAATCCCGGAAGTACCATATTGTTGAGCCTTGATCCTTGATTGACAATATGATTATACAGCCATTTTTCTAATGCTGAATTCACCATTTCTGGCCGTTCAATTTTTCGACTTTTTCTACGGCTTCCGTAAAAGACTAGGGCCCTCATTACAACACCGGCGCTAAACCATGGCGCTATTAGCACCATGGTTGGTGCCAGTGTTGTAACGGGTCCGCCATGGTTCAATGGGGAATTACCACCCCATTCCAAGGTTGGCGGGGCGATAATTCCCCATTGAACCATGGCCCTTCCCTATTCCCATTTTCGCCCCATAGGGCTCTATGGGAATGGGGAAGGCGCTAAGTACGATACCGCAAATTGCGGTACCGTACTTAGCACCAAGGTCCCTTTGCGGGTCCCTACTTTAACGGCTGGTCTAGACCAGCCGTTAAGGTTGGGTCCCGCAAAGAGACCTCGTAGTAAGGCGCTAAGTGTTTAACGGCGCTGCAGCCTTTTACGGCGTTGTTGGCATGCCAGTAGATTCCTTTGGTTTAGCGAGTGGGACTGAAGAAAATGCCTATCAGGCAATTAGAGTTTAAAATACACAGATACTTTCTGCATTTCCTGATCTTCCCATTTGGATTCATAAAATATGTAGGTCTTGTTTGTTTGTTTGTTTGTTTGTTTGTTTGTTTTATTTATATAGCACTCCTCACCCAGAGGTATCTAGGTGCAAGTTTACATTTTAAAATTAAAGTACAGGATGTATACATTACAATTGACAGCTAGATGGTTTACAATTAACAAGTACATACATAGTTACGTGGCATAGACCATGGTTTCATTTACAGATAGAAAGTGCAAACCGCAGGAAGTGGCAAGCTACGGTAGTACAGTTATTTGCCAGGCAGCATACTGTCGTAGTATGAATTAGCATTGATAGGACCTAATAGAAGGGTCCAAGTTAAAATGACAGGAGATACAGTATTGCACAGACTTGGAACTGTAACATTGTTAAAGTAGATTAGGTTCCCTCTAAGACAATGAAAATGTAACAAGAGACCCTGATTTATTCTAGTGAGACTAACCAGGTTTTTAGTCTCTTGAGTTATAAAGCGGTGCATAGCAAGAAATGATTGACTCAGATGTAGGAACACCTGCCCTACATAGCAGTTATATATTGTTTTTAACTGTGCTACAGCAGGCAGAAAACAGGCGCTAGTTCATGAACATTCTTGAAATTTGCTGACCACTTTTGGGGCAATGCTACACACAGGGGCGCCTCCAAGGGGTGGCCAGGGGGGGCCATGGCCACCCTTATAAAAATGCTGGCCCCCCCATCGGCCACCCCATGAAAAAGCAAAAAAATACACTTTTTTTTCTTCCCCTCTGAACTGTGCATGGACAATAATCACATGTGCAGTTCAGTGTGAACACATTTTTTTGTTTGTTGCCGCAGCTCACCACCTGCGATGGACTGGATCAAGCCACGTATGATGGTGGCCCTACCCCCATTGATCGCACAATAAACACAGCCTGAGTGCACGCATTTCTGTTTTGGCTTGCACTTGCAGGCTTTGTTCACTTCCAGGCACTGAAAAGGAGACCTGGGCTGCGGCGCTGAGGGATCGAGTGGTTGTCCCAGGCAAGCACTTCAGAGTTGAGGTATGTGGCACCAGGGGTGGTGCCAGGCATGGGCGTGGGAGGGCTAAAGTCCCCCCCCCTTCTGCAGCTGCCTATGTGCCATGCACAGGCCTGCTCGCTTGACCTCAAGCCGGCGCTCTCCACACCGCTTTATTTTCTCCTCACAAAACTGATTATGGGGGAGGGAGGAGGCGTTAAAATGTAACAAGCCTATTATTATTAAATAGAACAATTGTGGAGGTGAGACGTCCCTGGAAGAAGAGAGTACCTGCTGACTGCGAGATGCATGCTGGCCACCTTAGCAGGATAATCGGTGTCTCTTTCAGTGAGGCCATTCACCTTGTACCCATCGTGAAGAGTACACCCTGTGTCAAAAACGTGTTGCTGCAGTGCCTGCCAATTGAAAGAGCAGCTCTTTAAATTGTATCTGGCCTACGTGGCCAGACCATGTCGTATGCGAACCCTGCCACGTTGTCATTTGCCAATCGGCAAAGAGCAGTGCTGCCATCATTGCTGCCTATCCAAAAACAGGGCCCCTCCTGTCACAGCCGTCCCCTGGACTAGAGGCCCATGTTCGGTGACCTTTACTTTCTACCCCCAAATACCTTTGCCCTTCTACCTGCCCATTCGACAGGTGGGAGGCATTTCACTGCCCTACTCTCCACACAAGACACATGATTGCTGCCCACCTTCACCCCACCCTTGACCGAGGCCAGCACTGCACTGCCCTGATCTCCCTACACAATTCTGCTCTCCTCACACACGCAATTTCTTTATACTTACACCTCCTTACGCAATCCCGACCGTTCTGTCACCACCCAGAACAAATGAGCTCCTAGGCCTGTTGTGCACAGCTAGATTTGGTCCCTCTATATAGGACTTCTAGAAACATTTAAATTAAATAACTATCAACTTTCCCACTAACAGATGTGACTCCCCTCATTCTTGTGTGCACTTCAGAATGCTGCATTAAAATAGAAACGAGCACCCCTCTCTAATGCTTCAGAGGATGACAGTGTCCATATTACTTGCCAATATGCTTCAATACACCAAGTCCTTCCCTTCCTTGACATAGTCCTTACAACTTGCGGCACTTTCACCTCTCGAGTCACCTTATGTAAGCAAATAGCTTTCAAATAATACTTTAGTTTAATTCAAATGCAGACTCCAAATAGCACTCCTCCCACTCCCAGAATGCTCTCTTTGGCTAGAAAGCTCCTAAGCATGTGCACAGGCTGGCAGCATTACTTGGCAGGGTAGCAGGAGGATTGAGAGTGACAAGAAAGAGTAGGATTTGGAGTAACGCGAATCCCCTGTGGACACTATAGCACCTTCCTTGCCCCAGTTGTAGATATATGAGGCTATAGCAAGCACCATTAAACACACACACTGGAAATGCTGCAACACATTTGCTGAAGACCAGATCCTTAATGAGCAATGCTTTCTGAGCTAAAATGAAGTCCAACAAAGTCTACAACATGAAATGTGTAATGCTTAATGAATGTTAAGGGACACATGCTTACATTGTGGTCCTGCAGATTTTGGGCACTGATACACACCTCCTTTCTGCCCATAAAGCTGCAATGCCACCTGAGTAATGAAATTGGATCACATTAAGTAGTAGAACTTTCTGGTGTCCTTAGTCCAACACAATCATTTGCTTTGCCCATCTGCCTTTGATAGTAGTTGCATGTTTCCAGCTCCATTTCCCTGGAACAAAAGCTACTAACAGTGTGCCAACAGAGCGAAAAGGAGCAACCCTGTGTAAATAGATGGCCCTCCCTAGGTACAACATATGAGGCAGCCCATCAGGGCAGTTTTACAGACTGAAAGTAGGGAGAATACGCTTCAGTGATATATGAAAGGGCATTTACTTACGAACAAACCCAGAGTAGAAGTCATTTCAGATGAGGCTCAGAGGAAAGAAGTGCCCCCCATTTTCCCCTAGCAGTGAGTTGAAGTAATAGCCACTAAATAAATAGTGCCATAAATGACAAAAGCTGCAGGTGCACCTTTTGCAGAAGGGTCTAGTCGGGAGACTCACACTCTAAGTGCATGTCATGTTTTACTGCCATTTTTGGGCAATGGAAAGCCTACCTGAGTGTTTGTATGTGATGGTGGGGTTGGAGTGGGGATGGGTGGGGGAGAATACTACAGTGGGGCTGGCCTGGCAGGGTCTTACTGTGGCATGGAATGTTGTACTCGCATTAAGGTCAAAGGCAACATGAGTGTTCTTACATTGGGAGCGCATGCTTCCTTATCTTGACTTGGGTCTTTATTATTTTACTGGTGTTTAAGGTCAAAGGCAACATACATATTGTTACATGGGGGAATATAACATGATGTGTGCAACATAAATGTTCTTATATGGGGGGATTTGTGTGATGATATGCTATTTATATAGCGCTTTCACCAAAGCGATTTTCAGAGAACATATTTACATCAAATGTATCACCCAGCCGAAGTTTGCACTCATTTAATGAGCTTTATTTAATTATTGCATTTATTGACATTGCGCAAACCCATACGTATCACGGCGGTGGTACAACTTGGTGAGCAGGGAAAACAGTACAGTACAGAGTAAGAGAGGTAACAAGTTGCAAAAGCAACATAATAGTACGAGGTCCATATAGGAGGGTAGAGATCACAGAGATCACATTGAAGTATGAAAGACAGAGTTGGCCTTGCCTGGATTTGAACCTGCAAATCACACTAGGATTACAAAAGCATGCGCTCAGCCCGGTGAGCTATTTTACCGGCTTGCCAGCAAGAGCATGTTTTCTTTATGTGGCATTGCAGTGTATTACTGGTGTTAAGGCCAAAAGCAACATACGTATTCTAACATTGGGGTGGGGGCATTCGTGCTGCCTGCAAGGCTATATGTTTTTTTACTGTGGCATGACATTTTTTATTGCCGTTAGGGAGCAAATACAACATGATGAGTGTTATTATATGTGGAGTGGGGGATTTTTGTAGCCAGCAAGGATATATTTTCTTAATGTGGCATGGCTCTTTTTTCACTGGCATTAAGGCAAAGCCAACAGGAGTATGTTCTTACATGGGGATTCTGGCGCGTATTGGGAGAGCTAGCATAAACATGCTTTGTTATAGTATCGTTACTGGCATTATGGACAAAGCAAACATGATTATTGTCATATATGGAAATATTGGCATATATAGGTGCACCAGAAAGGACATGTGTGAGCACAATCAATATGAAAATGCTTTTTTACACTTGCAGAGTACTGGAATATAGCGGACAAAGGCATTATGAAAATGTGTTTGAAAATGCTCCGGTGCATTGTTGGTGGCTTGGAATCTAACATACTTTTCATGTCTTACCCTACAAAATCGATTGTAAACTGGGTGGTTTTTACCTAATTTATCACAAAGTGTACTGTAAAATGCACTATATTTTAACACATTCTTTAAAACCTTTTCTCAAGGGGACAAACCCCCTTTGATTGGTTCGCCCTCCCTCACTACTCTGTCACTCCTATGTATTTGGCTGGGGGCAGAACAAGTGCCCTTCCTTCTGCAGGCTCTTCTTAATGTGGGCCCTACTACATTAGCTCCAGGCCCCACTTGTTACAGAATAACGGCTACGCCTCTGGTGAGTTGGGGTGAAAGATGGATCTAATGGGCCAAAGGAAGGCGTGATATCTACTCAGCCTACTGGGCTTGCAAAGCGGATGTTAGGACGAGGGTGGTTCAGTAGCCCAATAGGTTTAATGTACGGGCTCACTAACAGTTTTCAAAACTGCCATCCAGCCCCGCCAAAATGTTGAGGCTGGATCCGCCCCTGTTTGGCACCCTGTGTGCCACCCCAAGATTTCCTGTGGCCTCATCAGGCCACCCCTATGAAAAATTTCTGGAGGCGCCACTGGGCCTACACAGATATTGGTGTTGCTTTTTTTTGTCCCAGACATACTGTAAAAAGACATATAGTAGAATTTGAGTCTTGTCAATTGGGAAATTCCATTGTAATATTACTTTGCTGTATCTTGCAGAGAGACGTTGACATGCAGGGAAGTGAAGACCAGTTCTACCAGCTTCTGCGAAGTCGCCATCGCACAGAAGGAGGCAGGAGTAGGCGTGACCAGACTCAGCAGGTATTCAGAGCGCTTTGATGGTACACTTGATGTTGATTGCTAGGCTCTCCAAGTTGTGGCATCATAATTACTGAATTTGGTAAAAGCCCACTTTAATTTCGTGGCTATAACTCTCTGTGCAAAACTATTTTTAAAAATTACAATTTGTCAACAAATTGGCCAGGAGTTCAAATATGGCGACTACTAAATGGCATTATGCCTTGATATCCATAAACCAGAATCTTGTGTAGGACAATGTACTGACCTATTGGAATAGAGCTTTAAATAAATGTAAGAAATATATATATGTTTTAACTTTGCACTGCTTTAATCCTGGCAGGTAGACAGGCTGACCACTTTAGGGAATTGCGCTCATGGGCAGCAGTTTAAGAGTTGAAACCTTTTTTGTAGCCAATGGGAGCCAAGCCATGAGTTCAATCCATCTGTTCTCTCTCCTTCAATTATTCTTCATCCCTTGCCGTTTATGAACCCGCAGTTTGTATGATTTGTTCCCACTGGTTCAAGTGATACTCTTAATCCCAGGCCTAACGTTGTCAGATTATTTCAGTGAGTGATTTGTAGAATACCGCCGGCAGCTTTGATGCTGCTTCAGATTGCTGGCCTTTGGTGACATGTTCCTAAGCCTACTATTGCAAGCAATGTAATACAATTTAAGAGCCACTTCCATGGTGCCAGGTTTGGTTACGTGTATGCGCATATTTTCCTGTCCATTGTATTTGTGCACTCAAGAAGCTGGGACATGGCATATTGTGCCCTCATAAGAGGCTACTTGAATGTGTTGAACTCCTTTTGGATTCTCTTCGGCTCTTTGGTCCGAGTTTGGTCCATTCAATGTTTCTGGATCTCTGACCTAGAGGCACCTACATCCTGTTTTTTGTTTTTACTTGTTGTTAATGGTCTTAGCCGACTAGTGGGCAAGAGGGGTGATAGAGAGAAACAGTGAAGAATATTCTGATTTCTTTTGATCTTTACTCTACCATATGCGCATGTGTCCTTTATAACGCGCCTATACACAAGTGAGATAAAGCATTGGATATGTATTAGATGGGATGTCATCATGACTAGGGTGGAATAGACAACTGTGTCATATGGCAGAGGGAGATCTGGAAGGGTCATGGCTTCTGTTGTAATCATTGTCAAAGTGCATAGGATGCTTTCTCCACCAGTGGCCAATTCGGTCCCTCTGCACGGGCGCTGTCTTATTGGCCACATAATGTGAAATTTTTCTCACTGTGGTATTTAGTGGGTGACCAGTTTCTCTATGGTTTTTGTAATGATGTGAGAGATTAGGGGTTGGACCCTAATTCAGCGTCTGACAATTGTACACATTTCAGGAGCTGCGCTGGTAGATTGGGCTGGTGTAGCTTTGCATTATATATTATTTTAGTTGGAGTGCAGTATGTTTATAGTCTCTATGATGAAAATTGCTTTTTCGGTTATCGTTAGTGTTTTCAGTTTGTTGTCATCATACTGTTTTAATATCTTCATCTTGTAGTTCTGTTCATTCTTTATTGTGCAACCTTTTTAAGTTAAGATTTCTTTAATTCAGATTTGTCTTTGAAAAGTTTTAAGAGAGCCAACATTTTGAAGGCAGCTTAGAGATTGATATTTAGACATTTTAAAAGGCCTCTAGCAAGTCATTAGGAAGGGGAGTATCGAGCATTGCAAGAGTGGGGGAGGGAGTTGTGGAGAGGGTGGAAGGGTGAGCCGCAAAGTCCTGCTACTTTTCCTCCCAAATGCAGTGCATGCGATTTCATGCAGTCTTATTTGCACCACCCCAACGAGCCCCCCATCCCTCGCCCCAATCAACCTTTTTGGTAACATTAGAGGCAGATCACATTTTAACACATACACATAAGAAAAAAACTGCTGGACCATTACACACAAACCACCAAATTTGCATATGGATTGCACCAAGAGAAGTGACTTCACAAAAAGGGACATTGCAAGGAGCATCATCAGTCTTTGATACTTGGAGACACCATGGAAGTGACTTTAGAATAAGTGGCAAATAACTTTGTGGTGCAAAATACCTAAATTGCACTATTTGTATGTATGGCGCAACTCTATAGTCATTAGATTTCTTTTAATACCAGCATGATATATTAACATAAGTTATGAAGTAAATCACGTACACGGCTGCAGATAAGGCACAGTGTGTTTAAATGATTTGCCCAGAATCACACACTTCGGTTAAATGGTGAAACCGGGATGTGGACAATTTAAGCAATGGAACACATCTACCCAGGCTTAGTTGATTTAAATATTTATTAAGGTTTTGCTTTGCATTTCATGTGCTTAAATAATACTTTGTTTATAGTAATGCCTTGGAAGCAAACCTCATTACATAATAAACTAAACTTTCATAATAAACTAAATATACTCTATATATATCGTCATAGATATATGTTGAACAATAAGAGTATGGCTTTAGTTTTATTCTCCCCATCCCGCATGCAAAGTTACAATAGCATCATGTAGATTAATGTGAGCCTAACCCATCCCTCTTGGGTTTTAAAGCCATAGTCCTTCTTTCATAAAGAATGCAGCATTATGCACTCTTCTCACTTCTGATCACCCCCCTTCACATTTCTTAAGGGACAGAAGTTCATGTTAATAGTTCCCCCTCCCTCCCATCAATGTCTAATGGCTCCCATTGTAATGCTCTGTGCTAAAGCAATGATGGTGTTGAGCAGGAACACCGTGCTCAGCACCCTCATTGTGTTACCAGCAAGACACCTGTCCCATTCGGCATCCTGTGAGGATGGCGAACGGGAGAACGGCAGAGGTGTCCCACTGCCAAATTTCCCAGTCTAGCTCTAAAAGAGCCACTGGGGGGGAAAGCTGCCACCAGCCCCGGTACGCCACTGTCAATAGGTGTATTTGGAGCAGGTGTTTGAGGGCTCCTGTTGTGATTTACTCTAGAATATTTGATAATCTGCCCAAATATATTAGACCAGTGGCCTGATTGGAATAAAGACCTGGATAAAATCCAGCTAACACTAATCATGATCCAAGCACTTGAAGACTATTTATTTTTATTTTTTATTTGATTTTTGTTTTGCAGCAGAACAAATCAATATTATGAATTGGGTTGCTGTCCATTTCAGTAATATCTGAACCCATTGCATTAACAGTCCTAATAACTAACCACATATGTCTGTGCGCAAGAATAGAAAGAGTAATACACATTTGAAAAGCCAACAGTTTAGGCTCATGTTTCGGCATTTGACACTTGCCACCACTGCCATAATATGCTTAAGTAATTAACCGATTTTGCAGCTGTTACCATTTCATGGTGGCCCGGGTATGGGAGTGATGGTAAATTGGTGGGAGTGCCTGGGTGATTTAGGGAGGCTGGTGGGAGTATTTAGTTGAGGGCTGCTGGGCTGAGATGGATTGGCTACTGTGTGCAGGGAAGGCGGGTGTATGGGCAGAGGATAATAGGGTGATCTAGTTGCTATGGTGTGCTGGGGTGGGTGGGTATCAGTTGCTGGGCTGAGTGAGGGTGGGTTGGTGTGTTTTGATGGCATGAACTAGGGTGGGTGCATAGCAGTTGCTGGGGTGAGCTAGGCTGGCTGGTGAGAGTGGCTGGGCTGAGATAGGGTGGGTTGGTCTGTGTTCATGGGTGGATGGGTGCTGGGCTGAGCATTAGTGAGCGGTGAGTGCTAGGTTGGGTGTGTGAGGTTAGAACAGCAGAATTTGGGTGGGTATATTGTAGGTGGGGTTCAAGGGTGAGATAAGGGTTTGAGCGGCTTGCTCAGTGAGAAAGTGCTATGGTGATCCAGGGTCGTAAGCTGTGTGGGCTGGTAATTGGGTAAGTTAGGGTGGGTACAGGGGACCTGACAAGAGTGTGGGAGTGGTGGTGGGATGAGCTATAGTGAGTAGGTGGAGTGTGGGAGTGAAATAGGGCAGGGGGCTGATTACATGAGCTACAGTTTGGATACTGGTCTGAACAAGGGTGGGTGGTGTGCTGTGGTGAACTGGGATAAATGGTTGGCTTGCTGAGGTTAGCTAGGAGTTGAAGCATGGGCTAAGATGAACTATAAGGGGTTGATGGGGGATGCAGGTATGTTAAAGGTGAGCATGGATTTGCGTGCGCTGCATGAGCGGAAGTAAGTGGGTAGGGCACTATGGCGAGCTAGGCATGGGAGTGTGTGCTAGAATGAGTTAGATGGGGCACTGAGGTGACTTAGAGAGGTTAGTGAATGGCGGTGTCCCAGGTGAGGTAGGTGGGTTTGTGTTGTCAGGTTTTATGTGAGGGGTGAGGTGGCATGCTGGAGTTTAGCTGGTGGGGCGGGGTGAGCTTGTGGGCTTAGGTGGTGGGTTTTGGCATGATGCGTGGGTTGAGGAGGTGGTGTGTGGTAAGGTTGGGTGGGATGAGGTTGTGGTCTGAGGGTAGGATTGGATAAAGTGGTGAGTGTGAATACAGTTGTGAGGTTGGGTGGGGTAACTGGTGAGTTTGGTGGGGGCAGTGAGCTAAGGGTTGAGGTTGGGTGGGTGGGGTCAGATGGTGGGGTGACAATCCATCATGGGTGGTGTGGATGAAGTGAAGTGCTCTGGTGTGCTTTGCTTTGGCAAAGCTACAGTGGGTTGTTGGTTGCTTGATGAATGGAGGGTTCACTGGGGCAGTTTGGGTTGGAGCAGTGGGTTAAGCTGTGGTGGGTGGGTGGTTGGGTGAATCTAGTGCTGGATGAGCTAGGGTGGGGTTCTGAGGTCAGGTGGTGGGGGAATGTGAGCTGGTTGGCGTGAGGTATGGCGATGGAATGAATTAGGATTAAATTGATGGAGTGTGGTGGGGTTGGGTGAGGTGGAGTTAAATGATTCCCATCATTCCATGGGTTCTCAGGAGGATGAGGAGGTTTCGAGCAACCGTGATCTTGATCTCCCCAATTGGGCAAGGAGGACATGGTACTTGGACCTTCTACACTTGACCATCTGCCCAACTCTCCAGTTGCATCGCCGCCAGTATCTCCTAAACTAGTCGGAGGGTTGAGTGCTCCACCCGAACCGGGAATACTTCAGCCTACATGCGTGGCTCTTGAGAGGACGAGATATGATGACAGGAACATCTATGAGAGGGTACTCAAGGTACTGTTGGCTGCACACATACCATCTATAAGATCTATATACGTGTGCAGGTGGGAAGATTTGAAGCGTGGTGTAAGGACCGTGAGATTGACCCGATCTCTTGCCACACCACTACAGCGATGAAGTTCACTCTGACATTGACCTCTTCAGGCCTTCAGGTCACCACAGTCAAAGGATACTTGGCGGCTATGTCCAGGGATGTCATTTCACCAACATGGTAGGGGTAGCGGAAGTGACATCACATGGCCGTTGACCTCCGATGACCTCACAGGGAGTAATATCATTTGACCCCCTACGTGACATCACGGGAAGTGATGGCACACGACCTTCAGATGCATCTAATACATGTGTTTGAGGAATGTCATTTTACAGATTCGACATGGGGCTTATATGTAAAACATACATAATGCAGTACTTGTAACAGGGTAACCAAAATCTCTAATGCAGGCTACAGCTAGTGAATGAAACATCTATAGATCAATGGACACAGTAGTACTCGTTATCTGTGGCATTTATGTGTTAAACAAGCCAAAAAAGCACTGACCTCAGGAGGTGTGTGATGTCTGTTTACCTAGGAGCAAAATGCTGCACGAGCATGACCTGAAAATGAAATCATTGACCAGGATTTAGTATCAACAAAATTCTGTGGTAATAAATGTATCTGTGAGTCAGCTACCAGTACGATAGAAGAAACCTAGTGTGCTGAAACCATCTGTCGCTGGGTGCATTTATTTTTAAGTTATGTGACAAGCAACCATATATTGTCTCCCTCAACCCAGAGCCGAACATAACACCTTAATGTCCTCGGCTTTGTTGCATGACTCTTTTTCAATCTTTTTAACTGGGTGAGGTGTGGGGAGGAGGCTGCACTTCCCTCAAGTGTGAGGCTCAATGCACATAGGACTTTCAAAGCGCTATGTGCGAGGTGTGTTATTCAATGAAACCCCACCCCCAAGGACCGGCCCATGAAGGAAGCTTTCACAAAGCCCTTTCCAAGAAGGAGTTGAGTGGGGAGGGGTGGGTAACTCCATGGCTCTATCACTTCTAATCCAGTGCTTATTTTCTTAAACAGTGTTGCGCCAGAGCAGGGTCCTGGTCGAGTTTGCGGCCCCTCTCAACTATTCACATCACAATTGACTGCGTTCAAGGTTAGCAGAGTCCAATCAGTGGTGTAGCACAAAACTTGGACCTGCCCCCCCAAGCTCCTTAAAGCACAGGGCACGCCACACCACCGGCCATCCTGAACCACCAAGTGTGTGCAGGGACATTATTTCACCAAAATTCCAGGGGTAGCGGAAGTGATATCACATGACCCTTGACCCATAATGACATCACAGGAAGTGATGTCATTTGACCCCACCCTGAAGTGATATCGCAGGAAGCGATGGAACATGACCTTTCACCCATTGACAAAACAGGAAGTGGTATCACATAGCATTGTACACTACGAAAAACATGGTTACGATAAAGAATGGATCGCCATATGTATCCTTAAGATCAGTGTGTATAGGCCCATATTACCAAATTACTGTGAATGCAAGCAGACATCCATGACCAAATGGTAATGATGTGTTATTATATAGCGCTTACACTTAAGCGCTTTATATAGAGAAAATATACACCCAATATCACCCAACCTGTGTTGGTACTCATTTATCGACCTCAGAAGGATGAAAGGTTGAGTTGAGGCGTTTAAGAACAGACTAAATCAGTGACTCACCCTCTGAAGTGTGCCTAAAATAAACCTTTAATGAGAATCCAGAAAGACACAATATTTGGTATTCCTATTGTTTCCTTTTTTAAGGTCAGTGCTGAAAGTGTTAGACTTATGGCACTCCTGTTCTTATTTTTCATCACAGAGGTTTCAAGGGAGACCACAGAGGTCGCAGTTGCGACCTCTGGCGACCCCTAAATTACATCCCTGAGTGTGTGCAATGTCCATGAAGATTATGGTGCTGCCGGGGCATGCACTACTTCAAGTGAAAGAAGTAAATGTGTTTTTAAATCAAAGATTAAATGTTTCACCTAGTGTAGAAAGAAGGGGTCGTGCCTGGTACCCAAATATACCAGCCACCAGTGGTAGTTGGTGAGTTGTTTTATTGGAGGGTGAAAATATTTTCCACAAGTATGTGATTGCGACCAAGCATAGCGAGGAGGCCAGAACTAACAAAAAATGGTTTGGGATGTTTGAGGGATTCTTCCCCCTCCCATGAGAAAATGTTTCGAGTAATGGGTTAAAATGGTGCATTACACAGCACACTTTCTGTAAAAATATGGATAAAAGGCCAGACAGTTTGCAATCGGTTTTGTATGGTGCAGGGTAGATGTAAGTCAGAAAAAATGCACAAACACATTTCCAAATGCATGGTCACGTCGGTCCCTTCAATATATGCCAGTATAAAAAAACATTTTCATGCTGGCTGTGCCCATATATTTGCATGCTGGCTCCACCAACATATGCTAGTATTCCCATATAAGAACATACTCATGTTCGCTTTGAGATGTTTTTTTTATAGTATCATTACTGGCAGTAAGCACAAAGCTGGTCCTGTCAATATATGCTAGAACTATTATGTAAGAAAATACTCCTGTTGTTTTGGCCATTAAAAGTGATATGTCACAATAAGAAAACATATCTGAACTGGTTCCAATGTAAGCCAGTCTAGGCCCATAAGAACACTTATCATCCTTGCTTCATCATAGATGCTTAATTAATCAAATTCATGCTACAGTGAGAAATATACAGGCCGCTAAACCAAAACGTCAATCTAGCGAGGTAAAACTCCTTTTCATGCTTGCTTTATCAAAGATGCTGAGTAATAAATGTTATGCCACAGTAAGTAATGGCTAGACTGGCTGTACCAAAATGCATTCACCACACAGACATGAACCCACCCACCCATAGCATTCACACACACAATTACATTCATACCCATTCACACACCAGTCACTCACTCACATACCTTCTCGCACATACACTCACACTGGCATCCACCCACTCAGAACATTTACACACACACACACACTCACATTCCTACTCACTCATCCACCATTCACTTGCCCGTAAAAACTCTCACGTCCACTCACAGTGCATTCTCCACATAGACACGTACCCATCAAGAACTTTGAAACACACTATCACATTCATACTCATTCGCCCTTCAGTCACTTACTCATACACCTTCTCTTTCATTCACTCTCACTACATTCTCTACATAGGCACACACCCATCCATCCATCCACCCAGTACATTTCAACACTCACTATCACATTCATACTCATTCAACCATCAGTCACTCACCCATGCACTTTCTCTTACATCCACTCTAACTGCATTCTCCACACAGGCACTCACCTAACCCAAAGAATTCAAAGACACACACTATCACATTTGATCTCATTCACTCACCACTCACTGACCCATAGCACATACATACATCTGACACGCACTTCACACATGCAAAATACACATCACATATATATATTTTGTAAAGCCATGTTACCTGTTTTTCCAGCTTTGGTCTGTCACTCCAGGCCACCCTCAAATACTCTGCGTTGCTCAGAAACAGGAAGCAAGAAGCTGGGAGAGCTTCCTGGTTCCTGTATATCAGTCGCAAGGAAGCCGGAAGAGAAAGGGTTGGAGCTGAACATGGCATGTGACACATGCCACATGTTACGGTCAGCCCCAACCCCTACTGAGTGCATCCTTCTTGTGCTGTAAGCTCTGGCATAGCCTTCACCCTGATGGGTGAGGGACTGGTCTGGGCCCCCTCCAGACCTGGTGTGACGGGGCCCTCCACACCACAGGGGATGCAGGGGCCCCTACTACTCCAGTGCCCAGGAGCTTCCATTTTCTTTTTTAAATCCAGGGGTAGCAAGGGATACGCCAGGGGTCACAACGGTGACCCCCAAATGTTGTGCCTGGCTTTGTCTGTGTTAAAAAGATCTCAGAATCAAGGCTCTTTCTTCATGACCCCGGTTATGGCCCAAATCCTGAAGAGTCTTGTGAATACATTTCTGCCCATTCCTTTCATTGTCCCAGATTTGAATTTGAACCTAGTTCTCACCTTTCTGATGGTGGCTCCCTTTGAGCAGTTGCATTATGGTGCATTGCAGCTGTTATGTTAAAAATAGTCTTTTTGGTTGCCCTCACTCCGACCAGACGGGTCAGCGAGTTGCAGGCCCTTTCTTGCAAATCACCATGTCTCTGTTTTTTCAGTGAAAAGGTATTGCTTGAGGTGAGACCAGGGTTCTTCCCCAAGGTGGTTTCGGAATTTCATCTTTCTCAGGTGATAGATCTTCCGGTGATCTACTCACCTCTGCACCCATCTAAGGAGGAGGAGCATTTTCATTGGTTGGACCCCATGAGTGTCTTCTATGTGGCAGGAACAGCAGAGTATAGAAAGATAGAGCATTTGTGTGTAGCCTACTCCACCTCAAGAAAAGGGATAGCTGTATCCAAACAGACAATTTCGTGATGGATAACTATGTATCGCAGAATGCTACCATCCCACACACAAGGAATTGGGCCTCATTACGACTCAGGCGGTAAGGGGTTTACGGCGGCGTAAACAGCGCCGACCCTTAGCGCCTGATTCCGAGGTCCCTTAGCGCCATGGAGGTTTTAACACCTGCTTTTAGCAGGTGTTAAAATCCATGGTGCTAAGGGACCTTGATGTTAATTACGCCACCGTAATTTACGGTGGCGTAATTAACGCCTTCCCCACTCACATTATGTCCTATGGGGCAAAAATGGGAATGGGGAAGGGTAAATGGGGATTGGGGACTTACCGCCCCGCCAACCTCGGAATGGGGCGGTAAGTCCGCCAACCACCATGGCGTAAACGCCATGGTGGTAAAGGTATGACCCAGGCGGTAACTTACCGCCTGGGTCGTAATGAGGCCCATTGTCTCTTGGTATCAGAGCTCAAGCTGCCATTGGGGTCCCTGTCTCCACAGCTCTGCAAAGCGGTGTGCCGGTTAGGGACATCTGCCTGCTTCAACCTGGTCCTCACTTCATACATTTATGAAGCACTATAACCTGGACGTTGCCCGTGGGCTGATGCTCATTTCGTAAGGGTGGTGTTCCAGAATTTGCTGCTATAAGCTTTCTTTCCGGCTCCATCATCTGGCACTGCTTTGGGAGTCTATCCAGTGAGAATCTGCGGGAGAAGAATCCATAGAAAGAACAGTACGGTAAGTCATTTCTCCACTTTCTCAAACTAACCATATATTTGTCTATTTTCATTTGTATAAATTCAGTCAAATTCATTGCCATAAATATTCTGCATTTAAAAATATATGCAATGAATATTTTGCAATGAAATCACTAGGTAACGTTTCCTGTAACCATCACTATCATGTAGGTAATGGAAAATCATTTAAATTACATTGTTGAGACCATTTGAGTATAGAATGATGAAATGTATCAATATGGACACACACAAATAGTCAGTCTATGTTTGACGTTATCTCTGGTCAGAAGCATAGACATTATTAAATTCCAAGGCAGCACCCTTTTTAAGAGGTTGAAATCTGTACAGCATGTTTGTTATATTTGCAAGTTGTTCAAAGGTATGAGGTGAACAATAAATATTCCTTATATCCGTTCCTGATGTGGACCAATCTGACCTCAGATATTTACTGGGGCAGAGGTGGGGTCTTGGCGGACAACTAAACCAGCATTTCAAGCAATTTCCTGAGTGCAGTACTGTGTGGCAAGGATGCCCTTTCTGAGAAGCAGCGGTGAGAAAAACCAAGTCTGTCTGTGTCCGTGGGCCCTTCAAAATCAGGGAATGGAGAGTTGCTTTGGAGAAGCTGTTGAGAAGAGGAATGACTAGGAAAAAGAAGAAGCATGTCGGCAAAGTTAGGCTGGAGCTTGTGGCCTTTAACATGAGGAGAGCCATCCAGACAAGGTGTTCTTGACACTGAGCTCCAAAGACTAAGGTGCTATCAACTGCACGAGAAGCTACTGCAGGGAAGAAGAAGAAGAGTGCAAGGAAATGTGCTGATCAGACGCAGAAACCTGTACAAGGGAGTGGCGTCCACCAACCCTGGAGCCCATCAACCACCTGGAAAGAGAAATGAAAGATTCTGACCTGGATTAGGAATACCAGAGCAACTCTGAGTAGAGGGTGTTAGTTGGTGAGCCAGAGTTGATAGAATTGCCACTGAGCGAACCAAGAGGCTATGAGGAGTGGAGGTGGGAGTTGTAATGAGGAAGGTGGGCCAATGACTGTGAAGAGGGGAATGAATGAGAATGAACAAACAGCTGAAGGACCCACAGAAAAAGCAAAGCAGGAGGAGCGAGGAACAGGTGGAGGTCAGCGAATGAGTGAAGTCCTGAGTCATAGACAAAGTGGACACTAAGTAAGGCCATAACAGAGAAAGAGAAGTGCGTGTTGAGCCATGTAGTCTAAACCCACAAGGACATATTAAGAAACATACAATTCTTTAAATCTGTGCATTGTCTAATTTCCCCACATCAAAAGGAATATGGGATGGAAACTGATGAATGTTGGCGCAAGTAGTCTCACAGTAACTGCTTACTAATAGAGAACTCATACAGAGACTGGGACATGTGATTAAAACCTGGGAAATTCAATCAAAATGTCACGGCTAAGTTTGTTAAGAAAAATAAGAGCAAGATAATCCAAGCGGGGAAAGGAGGTTTGGGGAGACAACAAGAGGAGAGTCATTGTTGAAATAAATTGTTATCAAATTTCTAGAGACTAATGTGGTATTCCAAATGAATGCATGTTGGGACAAAATTATCGTTGACCAAAGGACATTTTGTCACTATTGTTGAAACCAAGTCTTATCATACTCGAAGAGCTGGAAGTGTTAACCAAAGCTGATCCCGGCTGAAAAATAGGTCTAATACGGAACCAGGAACTTTTAATTACTTGTGGTTGAGATACAATCTGATCAAAGACCAAGTGTCAAGGGTTGCACTGAAGATTTATGCATTTTAATATTTGAAGTCTTATATTGTGTGCAGACATCATACATGGAAATAAGGAGTCTTAACAAGATTCAAGAGCCAGAGTGTGATAAGTATGGGTATGCATGGGTGAAAAGCACAATATTTACAAGAACAGAGAAGTACCGGTTTTGAAAGAAAAACATGCAACAACAAGAGACATTATTCAAATAAGTTGCTTCCTATCAGGTAATGAAAGCCATGCTGACAATTCAACCCACGTTAGTTTGAAATACACAGAGAAAACAGGTCTTTTCAAAGAACCAATCAGCAATGTTGTTGAAAGAGCGTTCTTATTAAGAAGCAGGGGGCATTGTGATTAAATCATATGTCAGTCAATTGGTGTCCCTACTTGCCATTGAACAAGAATTAAAGTGGTCACAGGATCGCGAAAACGAGGCCTTGAGACCCTCAGTGAAACTTAAAGGCGATTCAGAGGTGGTCCAATGAAACAAGTGGCTACACCCAAAGAGACTGAGGAAAAGGAAGTGACATCCTCCCCAAACCTCTCGTCAGAGTAGCAAAAACAGACTGAGAGGCAAAAGTTGCCTCTTGAATCCAGAGAATAAACAAAGTGATACCTAAGAGTTCCGTGTTTGAGCACAATAAAAGCGATTTTGTTTTGATCATACTTATTTTAGTTTGTATATTGGAAAGTGAAAGGTTACATCTCTAATAGCCCTTGATTATTTTCACTGTGATATTGATATACCTAAATATGGGTTCTTTGATTACCTATCAATTGAAATAAACGTCAGTAATGTTTTCGGATGAATTGCACCTCAGACGTCATCACCCTAACAGTGAAAATAATCTGTGTGTGTGTGTGTGTGTAGTGTGGTTAGGGATGTGTAAAGGGTGAATGAGAAAGAAGGGTGGAGAGCAAGACTTTTAGTGGAATTAGGTAGAGAGTGAAAGCGAGAGAGAGAGTATGGTGGGAGGGTGTGGGGAGAGTGCAAGGAGTAGTGGTCATAGTGGTGAGGGCAGAGTGAAGCCAGAGGGGGGTGAAGGTAGTGGTAAGAGGTAGTCAGAGACGGTGTGGTAAGGAGTAGAAAGAGGAGTGTAATGATAAATAAGAATAGGGGTGTAGTAAGAGATGGGAATTGGGGTGTCGGGAGACATGAGGAGAATGGTGCAATGAAAGGTAAAGAGAGGGGCAGGAGAAATATGGTAGGGACAGGATAGAGTAACAATGCAGACCATCGGAGGAACAGGAGAGAGGGACGGATGATGAGAAGTAGAGAGGGAGGGGAGGAAAGGGGGTATTGGAGTAGAAAAGGGAGGAGAGGGGAGTAGGAATACCAGGGAAAGAAGTGGAAGAGAGCTTGAGGGGAGAGAGAATGAACCAGGGTGTCTGTTATTAGCACAGTCCTAACAACATCATTTTATATTTGGGGGAAAAGTTATGGAACACTAAGCAAGTCCCCAAGGGAGACGGATAGATAAGGCTTTTCACTTTAGGCCCTCACCACTATCCAGAAAAGATTTTGGACAGTAGTGGTTACCGATCTCTAGTGATCCTCATCCGGGGGATTAGTGAAGCCTGGGGTAAGGTGGAGGGAGTCCATGGGAAGATGGGAGAAGGGATGCCCGTTAGTTCGTACCTCTTAAAAATTCTAAAACAGTCTTGAACTATCTTCGTGACTTTGTGTTTTCTTGAGGCCATCTGCAACCATATGGATAGAGAAAACATATTCAAGATTTAGCGACTGTTCAGTGTTTCAAAAGAAAAATAAACTAGCAGATACATAGCACTTAATACAAACGAAGACCTTGGTGAGCTAATCAACAATAGCCTATCATTGTTATCCAAGAATGGATCTATAACCAGCCATAATACAACATCATATGCGATTGTGGCTATTAAACTCTTAATTGTACAGTTCAGTTCCTATAAAACACCATCAGCTATTATTTAGCTAATATTCTCTTAATTGCGGAAAAAGCCTTCCATAGACCGTCAGGTCAGTGTTTGTGGGCTCAAATACACAGGATATGTATTTGAGATGCAATCTTTACAACACCATTATTCAAGGTGTGCAATGAAGGGTATATTCTGCAAGCATGCACATTAATATAATATTACCATTATTATTATTATTTATTTATTTTCACATTTATAATTAGTATTATACTAAAGTCATATAATCCATTTGAGTCAAGTCACACATTTCACAACGTTACCTAGTAGCCATCGCTGGAAGTTCACCTCCAGGACACAGTCACATCAGCAAGGCTTTGTGGGTATGCAAATTAGCCCAAATACAAGCCTTTAGCTCCAGGAAACTGGATGTCTTAGAGGGTAGTCCTACTTTAAACATAGATTAATCAATCCAAGGCAGACATTTTGCAAGGCTGCAAGACAACTGCAGAGCCTGCCGACACAGGTTCGAATCCTGGCAGGGCCAAACTCAGCATTTTATCCTTCCAAGGTCGATAAATGAGCACCACACACTGTGGGTAATTATAAGCAGTGCTCAGATACCTGAGGGTTCGTAGCACTATACAATGATAAATTAATTACCTGGTTTCAGCCTTATTAGGGATCATCAGTGCAGTATAGTATTGACAGCCTTGTGATTAAGCTATGTATACATTAACACTACCCACTAAGACAAAGACGATTTCCTGTAGTTAAAGGTAATGTTTCTATCGGCCTAGGAATTAAAATTAACTTAGAATCATGATCTCACTATTCAACCTGACAGTTATGGTGGACTTGGAAAATCATGGGATGATTTTGACCCACACATGACATACACATACATAGCACCATATCTCGCTCACATTGGGGACTAGTCTCACACACAGAAGCTGTAGCGTCTTTCACAACAGCGCATCCTCACACCCAGGCAGGGAATTATTACAGACCTGGGAATTGTACACACACAGATGAACTTCCCCCACACGCAGACATGTGATTTCTCAATGACACACATAGAAGCTCACACATGCAACCTTGCACACACATAGTGCGGTCTCAGACACACACACAAACTATCACCAGGCATTCTCTCACAGACCTTCTCCAATTAAGGGAGCCCTTTAGTTCAATGTCAGGTGTGGAAAGTGAGGCATGAAGCACATGTTCCCTACAATGTGAGCTGGGCTATGAGGTCAAGGAGAAGGGGTACTCTGCAATGCACCTTATAGACGTCATCATAGCGTCTTCTAAAGACGAGCTAGCTCCTCAATGGAGGGGGTAGCTCAGGGGAAACATGTTCAGCGCAACACAGGTTTGAATCTCGATCCCGTGCTTAGAAACCAATCTCTGTTATTAAGTGAGTTATAAAAGAACCATATAATGGGGCCGATGATCTGTAACGCCCCTCCTCATGATCAACGTTGGCTGTGGAAGGAAGATGAGCAGAACGCTGACAGAAGTGGAATACAATAGTACTGTTGACTAATTTCTCCTGAATATAAACAGAAGGTTGTAAATGGCAGAGAGATGACTGAAAAGGGATGACAGGGTTGTTTTTCTGACACATTGGGCCTCATTACGACCCAGGCGGTAAGGGGTTAATGGTGCCGTAAAAGGTGTTGGCGCCGTTAAACCCTTACCGCCTAATTACGAGGTCCCTTTGCAGTCCCTACCTTAACGGCTGGTTTTACCAGCTGTTAAGGATTGGACCCGCAACGGGCCCTTCGAGGTATTGCGGTACCGTAACTACCGCCTTCCCCATTTCCATTGAGCCCTATGGGGGCAAAAATGGGAATGGGGAAGGGCCAATGGTGAATGGGGAATTACCGCCCGCCAACCTTGGAATGGTTACCACCTGGGTCGTAATGAGGCCCATTGTTTATTGTCTGAGACCACACTATATCTGTGTATGCAAGGTTGCATGTGTGAGGTTCAGACACACACGCAAACTGCATTCTCTTACAGACCTTCTCCAATGAGGGGAGCCCTTACATTCAGTGCCAGATGTGGAAGGTGGGGCATGAATGCTGCATCTTTAGCTGGTCCTGGGAGACAGTGAAGACAAAGAGGAAGTCCTGACAGCATGGACCTGAAGTGAGCAGGTGGACCTCCAAACAGTATTCAGTGTTGAAGATAGAAACAGTCTCGGAAACTCTGTGGCTCTCTGATCATGGGATCAGGGAAGCACATGTTCATTACAATGTGAGGTGGGCTCTGTGTTCAAACTGAAGTTGTGTTCTGTAGTGCACCATGGTGGCGTCATTATAGTGTCTTTTAAAGAAGGGGTAGCTCCTCCATTGGGCCTATTATGTGATATTGCAATATTACAGGATTTAGAATCACCTGCAACACCCCCTAACTGTATTAAAGACACCACCTTGTGCACTAACATGCAAAATGCCTTGCTAGATAAAATTACTTTGCTTTAGAAGACGATAGTTATATTATAGGTTATTTATAATGTGCTTAATACCAGAGGTTTCTAAGCACGGACCCGGGGAGCGAACCTCTGTTGCTCCGTGTCGTTTTGCTTTCAAAGCGAGCACATTGCCCCTGAGCTATCCTCCTAGTGCAGAAGGAAAAAACACAGAGCAGTTACGCCTCAGAGCACCCTGCCCCCGTGACCTCAGCCTGCCCACAAAATCTCTCGCCATTCAACTTTAAATGGTCACAGAATCTTAGGTCCTCCAGATCCTTAAAGGGCTCAAACCCTCTCGATGACAAGGGGATGTCTGCCAGGCCATAGTCATTAAGGACTGTGCTAAGGCGCTTGCACCCTTCAGCTCTACCTGTCACATCTTAAGGAATTGTTCTGTTTTCTCATGTTGCTATAAGGCTTGTAACCTGCGCCTTGATGCCCTGGGGTTCAGTGCTCTTTATGAATGAAAGATAAATAAATGTGGAACGCTCCTCCCTCTTGACCAACATTGCCTATGGGAGAAGGAAAGCCGAAGGGGATACATTGACACAGAACGCTGACATAAGGGGCATGCAGTAGTGGGGCCCAAAGGGTGGGACCTGGGGATGACTCATTTCTCCTGGGTATAACAAGAAGGTTGTAGACTGCAGAGAGATGAATGAAAGGGAGAGAAAAGGATGTTTCTAAGACACATTGTTTGTTCTTTTATGCAGAATCCTGAATGTGAAGAGGAAGAGGAAGAGGAAGAGGAAGGCGCACAAAGGGATGATCATAACAACTAGGATTCTCTAGGAGTGAAGAAACTGCACCACAGCAAGAATTTAAAAAGAGTGAAGAAATCTCTGGCGCTGTGTGTGCTACTTATGAAATAAAGAGCTGGTAGATATTACCTGTTTTTTCGTATTTCATGCTACGCAACCTATAATAGGGCCCTAGAATCTGCCTACACATGTTCTTTAGTGCATGACACATTAAGATAGAAAGATTGTGAGAGGAGACCACAACACCAGCTCCAGCACCCAAGGAGGAGAATAGACACCCAACCCACACTAATCAATCCATCAGCATTAGAACTCCTACAGAGCTCTCTAGAATAGAACGGCGAGGAGCAATTAGAACAGTTACAGAGCGCGTTAGAACAGTACAAGGAGCACCTCACACGAACCTAAAACCCTGCCAGGAGTAACCCCTTTGCCCATCGTGATGAGATTGGGAGCGCCACACTCGGACAGAGTCCCGAATGTTAGCATGTTAAACTTCATACAACCCACTAACAAAAAATTCAGCATTTCTGCAGACTTATCTCACTCAAAAATCTCACAAAACCACCTCTCACACAACAACCCGCATGCACTTCACAACACCGCAACAACACATAAGCCGCACAAACAGCACACAAGGATTAACATTGATCCGATACTCACACCAAAACTCAGCACCCGGTGTATCCCGAGTTGAAGCTGCCAACAGAACACCACTCCTCCCACTATCCTACTCCTGCTTCACCTACTAACCCATCCCACCTTCTCGTTTGCAGATCCGCCAGAGCATGGGCGTAGGACATGGGGGACAGGGGGGGCAAATCCCCCCCACAATTTTAAGTGGGGGGTGTAATGTCATTTATCCCCCCCAGAATATGTGTTTGGTGTGTCGTGCAGGGATCTGTTTTTGAAGTGGGGGGAGGGACAGCTTGCTATGTAAGCTGCCCCTCTCCCCCTGGCCCCCAAAGCATGGGGGTAATACCCTGGGAGCAGATGGGTGATCATCTGCCCCCAGGGAAGGGGGGCAAACAAAAGAAAAATATATATTTTTTGAAAAATGTAGTTTTGGTTGGGGTGGGTGCGGGTGGGACCACTAGACACCAGGGATTTTTGCAAGGGGGTGGCCCTCTCCCCCCCACCCTAAGTGGATGGGGCACCTTATGTAGCCCTCCCTGGGGGCAGATTTCTGCCCCTAGGAAGGGGTACATGAGATGCCCTCCATCCATTTGGGGTGGGGGGGAGAGGCCACTGCAAATATTGGCAGAGCCCCCCTCCCAAGAATGGGGCAGTATGCTTTGACCCCCCCGGTTGCAGATGACCACACATGTGCCCATCTGCCCCTAGGGAAGGGCAAAACAAAAATATATTTCTGATGTTTGTTAACCTGCTTAGAATCGCATGCTGTGCATAGTCTGACATCCAGTGGTCACTGCAGAGTATTGCATTTTGTTTTTCGTAGTCGAAAAGGGGACGTCGACAAAGCGTGTCTGTAACACTATCCTTATAGTGACGTGCAGTGTACCCACAATCCCTCACGCATCAAGGTCCCTCAGATTGTTTTTTTCCGCCCAGATATTGGTTGCCTATACGCGGAGCTCCTCGAGAGACATTGCAAAAACTTTACTTGACCTTTGGTCGCCCTTAATTATTAATTTCTTCACCCCTCCTTCATCGTCGTAGCTGCAAAGCTGTTCACCGCCGATTGAGATCTCCGACGGCGGTGCCTTCGACGGAAGAGGTTGTTCGGCGTTTGACGGCCAAATACAGTAGGGAGAGGGGGTCGTGGGACATCATTGTTTCTCTTTGAGAATGCCTTTCCCTTTCCCCTCCTTTTCCCTCGGGGTTGTTGTCACATGCGATCTGTTCCTCAGCTATGCAGAGGACACCCTTTAGGTTTTGTCCGCATTGTAAGGGCAAGTTTACCTGGAAAGACAAGCATAAACGGTGTAACCGTTGCTTGCCTCTCGACCACAAAGAAGACGGCTGTTCGGCCTGTCAGCTACTTAAGCCGAAGACTTTAAAAGACCATAGGGTCAAAAGGTGGGTGGCCTATGCCATGTCTAGGTCTGACTCATCAACCACCGCCGCCGCCGCCGCCGCCGAAAGTGACGAGGAATGTGACAACACGACGTCCGTTTCGGAAGTCGTAGACCTCTCTAAGGAGCATTCACGCTCCTCCTCGTCCGTCCCCGGCCCTGACAAGCTCGGCTCAAGCCCTGCTTATGGGGATGAAAACCCCGGCGACAAGGACGCACACAGAAAACACTCCCATAAACATATAACCCATGGCTCTTCCTCGTCGAAGACGAAGAGGGCATTAGCGCCAACGGAGACGCAGGTCCTACCGGCGGCCTCCTCAGACCGTAAGAGTCTGAAGCTCCCCTTGCAACCGCATATGCGACCAGCGACTGGGCTAACCCCTGATAAGGGCGCTACCACTAAACCGCCAGACGATGCGCACCACCAGAGAGCGCCCGTCGGCGTAGAGCAAGCGACGCCTGTAACGGCGACGCCGGAGGTACCCTTGACAGACAGCTTAGTTGTCGAGAGCCTGGCAAGGATCATTTCCACCAATAGCCTAAGACGGACGGCGAAAGATACGTCTGTTACCGCTCATAAGGCCCGGGAGATGCCGAAAAGACCAGAAGGAAGGCAGGAACCTCCCGCTCCGTCGAGAGGGACTCCAGCCTACCGGAAGGCTTTTCTGAAGGCAAAGGAGACCTCTCTTCGACGTTATGGGACAGGTCGAAGCGTTTCCTAACGGAAGGCCCTCCCTTTCCTCCCCCTGACCGTACCTCACGAAACCCTAGAGACACTCCAGTTCTGTATGGACAGGATGGAGAGGTGTATGGAGACTCAGAACCTTCCAACACCTAAGAGATCAAGAGAGGGACCTCAGGAGGATCCCAGGGCCAAGTACCCCAGGCTGTTTGATCCATCCCAAGAAAAATTAGATTTATATGACCTCACTGAAGAGGACACCCACTTTCAGGAGGATGATGAATTCCTAGGCAATGAGGAGGAAGAAAACCTACAGGAGGAAGGTTTTGGAGACAACCCTGATATGGGTGATAGGGGCTTCGGAGAAGACCCAGAAGAAGGGGCCTCACAGCCATGGCAGTCCCCGTCAGTGTTTTCAGACCCTGAAGTCATAAACCTGTCCCCTCCAAAAGATTCGCCTATTAGGAATACATCGCCTATAGATGATCAACCCACCTTTAATGCACTTCTACGTAAGGTAGCAGCGCATTTTGAGATCGAAACCGGGGAAACTTCTCCTGACATCGACTTTGTCGAAAAAATCATTAAGGAGAAACCCCCTGTCAGCCAAACCATTCCCCTCCTCGCCTCAGTAAGGAGGTGAACTATTCCTTCACTATCCACTCCTGCGTTGATCAGAGGGGTCAACCCTAGGATAGAAAAATTGTTTAGTCCTTCTCCATCAGACCCTTAATACATCAGGGGCCACTCTGTACCAGACTCCTTAGTGGTGACAAATACCAGGAAGAGAGCAGGGGTGCTGCTGTCAACTAGCGAGGCACCACCAGATAAAGAGGGAAAAAAAATTATATGCCCTAGGAAAGAGGATTACAGCCTCAGCTGCCTTTTCCGCAAGAATTGCCAACAATAACTCCTTGTTGGCAAGTTACGCAAATGCACAATGGAGCATTTGCATTTCCGGTACCTCCTCAATGTAAGGACATTGAGGAGGTACCGGATCCTCTACATACTCACCTTCTAGCCACGGTGACTTAAGGGACTTTAGTCAACCAAAGCATCATCAAGAATATCCTGGATGCTGCAGAAACGGCCGGGCGTTCCCTAGTACAAGGAATCCTACTGAAATGCCATGTATGGCTACGTAATTCAGGCTTTAAAACTGAGACGCAAGCATCTCTTATTAACAAACCTATAGAAGATGCAAACCTCTTTGGTAAAGCGGTGGATGAGGCTTTAGAAACCGCAAAGAAAGAATTTGACACTATCAAGACACTAGATCAAATTTCAAGGCCTCCCAACAAACGTGGTGATGGCAATAAGCGGTTTTTTCGAGGCCAACGCCAGCAGCAACAACGGCAGCAGCAATATTCTGCAGGTAACTGGTCCTCTAAGCAAGGCACCAGTGGACAATATAACCAAAGAGGACAACGTTGTGGCAAGGGAAGAGGTCGGGGTCCCACCCCTAGAGGTTCCCAAGCCACCAACACCAAATGACTCAAAGATTCAGGTCCCCTCCCATGCTACGCCGGTCGGGGGCCGGTTAACATCCTTTCTTCCAGCATGGGAGGGTATAACATCAGACCGCTGGCTACTATCAACCATAGCCCGCGGGTATTGTATAGAGTTCAACAGATCCCCTACGTACAGACCCCCGAGGGGACGACGCATGTCACTGGAACACCTCGCCATCCTTCTTCAAGAAGTGGACCAACTACTAGAAAAAGGAGCCATAGAGGTTGTGCCTCTGTCCCAGGTAACGGAAGGTATTTATTCAGTGTACTTCCTTGTACCCAAAAAGGACTTAACCATGCGCCCTGTACTAGATTTGCGCCCAGCGAACAAATTTGTCAAACCTCAAAAGTTTTGTATGGTGACTCTACAGGAGGTAATCCCCCTGCTTTCTCAGGGAGATTACATGACAACACTGGACATGAAAGATGCATACTTTCATATTTTAATGTTGCCAGCGCACAGGAAATACCTCAGGTTCATGATAGAGGGCAAACACTACCAGTTCAGAGTACTACCCTTCGGAATAGCATCAGCGCCAAGAGTATTCACGAAAGTACTGGCAGTGGCAGCGGCCCACCTGCGCAGGTTGTCCATCCCAGTATACTCTTACCTCGACAACTGGCTCATAACAGGGGATTCTTACGAAACATGCTTCGCAAATACCCAAAAGACTGTACACCTTTTGTTTCAACTGGGCTTCTCCATCAACGAGAAGAAGTCCAGCTTAGACCCCAGCCAGATCAAACAATTCCCAGGGGCTCTAATTCGAACAAAGGACGGCCTTGTCTTCCCCTCCAACGAGAGGGTCCAAAACATGCTGTTTCAAATCCCTCAATATGTGGCCAGTCGAGAGGTGACGGTACGCAAAGCAATACGCTTACTAGGAATGATGGCGTCATGTATATTTGGTACCTCACGCGCGCCTGCGCATGCGCCCAATGCAAGAGTGGCTCAACAGCCAGTGGTGTCAGGCCAGCGGACAATGGGACGATCTAGTGGTGATCTCGCAGGCCTTGGTTCTCTCGCTACGGTGGTGGTCGAAGGAAAACCTGGTAATAGGGAAAACATTTGCCACCCCCGCAGTGGAAGCCGCTCTAACCACAGACGCATCCCTCACAGGATGGGGGGCTCACCTATCCCATCAGACTTCTCACGGAGTCTGGAATCCAAGCGTAGCATCCAAGCACATAAACTTACTGGAGCTACTAGCTGTGTTCAAGGCACTGAAGGCCTTCCAGGCACACCTACAAGGGAAGACAGTGATAGTCCTCACGGACAGCACCACAGCCATGTACTACCTCAACAAGCAGGGGGCACTCACTCTCCAGGACTGTCCAAGCTGTCCCAGAACATCTGGAAGTGGGCTCTCAAACACAACATGTTCCTACTGTCACAACATGTACCAGGGGAACTCAATCTGCTAGCAGACGAACTCAGCAGAGACTTCCCTCTGCCCTCAGAGTACGAATGGTGGTTACACGAAGACATCGTCTTCAACATCTTCACACAATGGGGATTCCCAGAAATAGACCTGTTCGCAACTCTGGAGAACTCACAATGCCAAGATTACGCCTCCAGGTAACCCCAGAACCAATCCAAGGGGAACAGTCTATCGATACCATGGTCAGGGAAATTTGTTTGCGCTTTTCCCCCGACTCCCCTTCTCAAGAGGATAGTGCACAAGATGCACCAGGAACAAGTTACCATGATACTGGTGGCCCCTATGTGGGCCAGACAACCTTGGTTCACTCACTTGATGAAGATGTCCCTATCCCCTCCAGTGAAACTTCCCTGCTCGTACAACATGCTGTCACAGGACAAGGGCAGGACACTACATCCATGCCCTCAGGCCATGAACTTAGCAGTCAGGCTCTTGAGATCATAGAATTTGGACATTTACAACTCCCGCAGAGATGCATGGACATTCTCTGGGAGGCTAGAAAGCCTAACACTCGTCACTGTTATTCTAGCAAATGGAAAAGATTTCTCATCTGGTGTAGGGGAAGGAGCATCAACCCAGTTGACTGCTCTCCCACACAAATTGTTCTGTACCTGACTCACCTACTAGACTCAGGCGTGGTGTTTAACTCTATTAAAGTCCATTTAGCTGCACTTTCCGCATACACCACTTCCCAACTTAAAGTGTCATGGTGGAAAGTACCAGTTATTAAAGCCTTCATGGAAGGTGTGAAGAGGATCCACCCTCCCATAGCTAACCCCGCTCCCGGATGGGACCTAAATGTGGTACTAACCAGGCTCATGGGGTCACCCTTTGAACCCATGCGCAAAGCAACACTTAAAGACCTCACTCTTAAGACTGCTTTTCTAATAGCTATCACCTCCATTAGGAGAGTAAGTGAACTACAAGCGCTCTCTGTACTAGACCCCTTTGTAACAGTTCACAAGGATAAGGTGGTTCTACGCACACATCCTAGGTTTGTGCCAAAATGTATCTCTAAATTCCATGTCAACCAATCAATAGAACTACCAACGTTCTTTCAAAATCCTTCAAACTTAGGTGAGAAGAGCCTGCATACACTGGATGTTCGCAGAGCCGTGATGTTTTATATGGAAAGAACTAGACCATTGAGAAAGACTAATCAGTTCTTTGTCTCGGTGGCAGCAGGAAGAGAAGGAGATGCAGTTTCAAAATCCACTATTTCTAGATGGATTGTTCAATGCATCACTCTCTGTTACACTCTTGCTAAGAGAGAACTACCCTTCAAACCAAGAGCACACTCAACTCGAGGCACCGGGGCTTCCATAGCTTTCATTGCAAATGTTCCTCTTGAGTCCATTTGCAAAGCGGCAACTTGGAGTTCTGTTCACACCTTTACAAAACACTACTGTCTAGATGCCCACTCTAGATCTGATTCCCAGGTGGGACAAGCAATATTAAGACATCTTTTCTCTACTGTTCCTTCTCACAACCCACCTCCAACTCTGGGTACTGCTCGCTTGTCTATGCACAGCATGTGATTCTAAGCAGATTAACAAACATCAGAAGACAATGCATTACTTACGTAAAAGCATTTCTGATGGTTGTATCTGCTTAGATTCACATGCGCCCTCCCTTCCTCCCCGCTCGGATGGAAGGAACATAGACTTTCTTCTATATCTCTCTTTTCTGTACTCACTCACGTCTAATAGGCTCCCTCAGGGCAGAAAAAATACAAACAGAGGGACCTCGACGCGTGAGGGATTGTGGGTACACTGCACGTCACTATAGGGATAGTGTTACAGACACGCCTTGTCGACGTCCCCTTTTCGACTACGAAAAACAAAATGCAATACTCAGCAGTGACCACTGGATGTCAGACTATGCACAGCATGTGAATCTAAGCAGATGCAACCATCAGAAATGCTTTTACTGTAAGTAATGTATTGTCATATCATAACTTGTTTTGGGTTGGGGTGGGGGGGAGGAGCGGGGTGGCCCACTAGACCACAAGGATTTTTTTGAAAGGGGACGGACCTCCCCCCCACCCTAAGTGGATGAGGGGGCACTTTATCTAGCCCTCCCTGGAGGCCCAAATCTGTAGGTTGTCCACATGAGCAAAATTCCTGAAAATCTGCTGTGCAAAATGACTTGGGGTTACCAGTGTTTTAGGCTTTGCCGTTTGCACCCAGGTAGGTGCACCCACACATGTGAGGTACCGTTTTCATCGGGAAATCTGTGGGAACACGGGAAGGTAGGCCATGTGTTGTTGGCTGCGTGTTCCGGTGGGTGACCAGAGTGAAATGTGCAGAAATTATTATTTTTTTTCTGTCATTTTCCCGATTTCCCCCCAAACTATGGAATCTTTCCCTACATAGTTGTTGCCTGACCTGTGCAAATCACCCCTTCCCAAACTTGGAATATTGTCTACTTTTCAGAAATGTATGCCTTTCTGGCTTCCCATTCAGCTTTCCTACCCTTTTCTTCCATTCCGTCCACGCATGTCCTATTGGACAAAAAAATGCCAAAATCGCCTACCTATCACAAAACGGCTGATTAGCATATCAAAATATGTTATTTTGGTTTCCACTCAATCTGTTCTTGAAAGCCTGGAAAATGGCGAATCCAGCACAGCAAACCATTTGTTCCTAGCTCTTACAAGGAAAACACCTCAGGCCTCTTTGTACAACATGTTATTGGCATTTTCTGAAAAAATCCCAAATGTTCTCCTTTTTCGTAATTTTCTCAAACCCCCCCTACAGCAAACTAGGATTCCTGGGTGGCGTTATGACCGCCTACATGTGGGAAAAAAGGGGCCAACTTTTTCCGAGATATCTCATGTAACAAAGAAGTTACAAGGGATTGAATGGCGACATACCGAAATCACCAAAAAAGGCCTTGGCACTGGGGGGAAATACCCATGGCAGTTAAGGGGTTAAGACGGTAAAGCCCCAGAGGATATATCATTTTGTAAGGTAGCTCAGTTAGTTAATTCTCCATATGCATATTGTGCACAGAAATATGTAACACCTGTGTTCAGCACCTGGCTTAATCTTGAGGTGGGATAATAGGCAGAGTGAATGCATTCAGCTTCCGATGCAACACAGCATTTTCCAGTTCAATTGGTTCAGAAAAAGTGGTAGGAAACACTATTACTGTCACTTTTTCTAATTGGCCAGATTTTCGTGCATTTTCTGGGTGGAGTTCTCCAGCCGAGTGGACACACCAAGGTCCCCTGTATTTCCCACTCTACCAGACAAATGCGGCCTTACTGCCAGCATGGATTCTCATGCTGGAAATAAGGAAAGGGATTCCTCTGGGATCTGCTTGGAAATGAAACCTGATAAAAGCGGATGGAGTCCAGAGGAAGCCATTGTCAATTCGGCCAGCAATCGCTAATTGCGTGAGGTATTTACACTCTTCCAAAGTGGAAAAGCAATGTGATTTCACCTGCCTTTTATGCTAAAATCTTCCATTTTGTGGCAGAAAAGTAAAAATGTGCGCCAATGGAAGTGATCCACTCCATGCAGTTCACTTTGCGCCTTGATGCTTGGGGGTTTTGTGTGATGCTACACATGTAATGAATAAATACATTTAACAAGACCTCAGATAAATGCCAATTCGTGATCAGAATGAGTGAGCATGGCATGTCGCTGGTAAATGGGTGTCCTGTGCTTCTTGAGTGTGTTGGCAAATGCCCTTAATTGCCATCTCGCGTTAAGCAGGTGCTGAAACCCATCAGCGTAGATTGCGCAATAATAAGTCGACAGAGGTATTTCCAATGGCCAATTTCGCTCTTTGGGTGACATTGTCAAAGTTGGAGAATGTTGCCCAGCATGTGCCACTTTCTCTGCGCAGTGAATTGTGCCCACCCCGAGGAAGAAGTTTGAAAAACCCACAAGGACACTGTGCTCTGCTCTTTCTGTGTGTGTCTTCCCCACAGGGCGACAGATGCCGACTCAGACATGGGTAAGTCTCAGGTGGCACGCCTGTACCCTAGTTGATGTGGCAAAGGATTCCAGACTTCTGAGGCTGATAACATTAGTAGAATTGAGTTACATGCCACCTGACAGGTATGTGTGATAAAGTTGCAAAGCAGAGCTGATAGTGGGCTAAAGCAGGAGGCAATGTCTGCCCACCCTCAAAGAGTACATACAACCAAAAGTAATAGGTCCCTCCCCCCATGCTGGCTGTAGAGGCAAGGCTCCAAAACAGGGCAAGAATTCCCTCCAATCATCCATGCTCACGAGTAGGGTACCCCTCGTGTTCCAGGAACCCTGTTGAGCAACCTCTGTGCTTTCCAGGTGATACTAACTTTATTTAAAGCCAGAAGTCTAAAAGGTAATCGCTTAATTGCAGCTGGAAATTAGCTCCTGGTGTGATCAAAATGTCTTAACCCAGTGTGACATCATCCCCTTCCTTTATAAGCAATATGTGTGCTCTCGCGTTTCTTCATCCACTGTATTACAGTTAGAAACAAAGGCAAGAGTTGTGTCTCCGGTGTAGGCATTAGGAAGCCAGTTGCCAGCCTCTGGCATAATATGCCCATGTTCTTCCAATATTGGCTAGCTGTTTCCCTCTTATGGCCAGCTAGAACCATCATGGCAGTGACTGGCAAATGCCTTTCCCCTGCAGACAGAAAAGCAGAAATAAGAGGCCAATTGAAGACACAGAACAAATAGAAGTTAAGACAGACCGCAGATGCCCTTGCTGTGTTAGGGAGAATATGTTGAGTGTTCAAGCAAGGAGGTATGTATTAAGCAAGCAGTGAGACAAGGGAGAGGCAAAGAAAGGCCAGAGGGGCTCTTTGAATAATGTAACAGGGCAGAGGACCCATGCTCTGCCGTCCTAGCAACATATGAGAGAATCAAATATATCAGGCTTTGCAGCAAATGTTAAACGAGAAAGGAACAGAGTCCAGCTCTGCATTCAGAATAACAGAGGCAAAGAAAGGCTAGGCTCTGAAGCCAGCATGAGATGGAATAAGAGGGACCAGACTCATCGTGAGAGGCTGGCCCGGCCCTTGCAGGGGCGCTAGAGGGGCAGGCCACATAGCGGGCTACCCCTCTGGCCACCCCCTTGGTCCACATACACCCCACTTACTAGGCATCCCCCGGGTCCACCACAAATGGCTGCGGACCTGGGGATTGCTTATAAGGGGGTGGGCTTGCGATTGTTCATCCTCCTTGTTTGCTGTACCCCCCACACCCCTGGAGGACAGTCAAAGCCGCAACATCACACACCTGGTCCCTCTACTCCCATAACAGGGCTTACTCAGAGGTACAAACAAGATTTCCTCTTTCTTTGAAACCCACATCTTTCCATTCCAGAGACACACACGTCTCCTTGCCCTACACAAAAAAGTAGCAACTTGCAGTTGGTAGAAAAGGCTTCAACTCCTTTATTTGGCAGGAGTTCACTTACAGGTGATCTGCCTCTTAACGAGCTGGCGTCCTAGCTGTGGCCCACTGGAAGTAATTGCTATTTCCTCTCTCTTACCATGAGCTCATAGTCAGATGAAAAATCCAGAAATGCAACATACAGACACGTTCTTTGCTGCTGCATCCTTTAATTTTCTTTTGTTTTCTATTCTTCTTTTCACTTGTTTTATACAGTGATATTTGTAATGTAATACGTACTGCTATTTTAATTCTAATTTTGTGAAAAGTCGAGTTCTTTGACTAAAACACAATAAATAAATACGTAAATAGAGCAAAGTCCCCAAGATGTCCCCCCCAGATTTTATGTGTCTCCTACGCCCCTTCGCCAGAGCGCCTGGGGACCAACTCCATTGGTGATGGTGCACGGTACAAATACCTTTAACATTTAACATTAAAATGTAATGTGAGGAAAAGAAGTGTCAAATTTGGGCTAAAAGTGATTTTATTTCATGTACAGGCTGCTAGTGGTTTGCAATCAGAATGGCTTTCTTTGAACGTGTGCTATGCATGAGCAAAAGGAACATGGCACATCTATGTGGCTTTGACGTGTTAACACGTGTTATTTCCAGCTTATCTCTCGTGCCTAGGTGTAACAGCATAGGTACAGACATTGCACTTGAATTCTAAGGTCCTGAAAATGTTACATATCATAATATTGGTCTCTAGGCTGCCAGTCATATTTGTATCTGTGGTGATGATGTAAAATTGTATTTAAATATTGTTTTCGAAGGTGAAAACTACTGTACAACCCTTCTTTCTTTTCCTTTTTACAGGCACCATCTCCTATCAAAATGTTTGTTCAAATACTAGTCTTTTTTTCAAAACAGATTTTAAATATTCACATTACTGACATTGCAAAGACATACTGGCAGTCTTGCAGTAATGGTTTCAAGCCACGCCTGAAATAGGAGGCAGGTGGATCATACTGTGCTTTGGATAACACTTTAGACTTGGTGGAGTTGCTGAGGGCATCAGAATGCCAGAGCAAAATACACATGTCCCGGCAAGACGCCAGGTAGCGGCATGGTCCTACTAGGGAAGCACACTCATGCGTCGCTCAAGTTACATTGAATTGCACATGGGACTAGTTGGTCTGAGGTCTAAGCCCACGGTCCCCAAATCTCAATGTTTTGGAAAGATTCCACCGCCCCTTCATCCTTTTACTTTATTGTGTAGTGTTTAGGAAGTTAACAGAAGGGTTGTGTTCCAGGAAGACTCTTCCACAGATCAACACAGGATTCTGCTCCATATTGGGTTTGGCCCAATGTAATGATTGTGCACAATAGTCACCTTTCAGGTTCCACTGTGCATGTCTCCTGGAGTGTGCACAGTAAGTTCGACGACCATAGGAATGAAGACAGTGGCAAGGCCAAATCACAGCTGCAGGATTTCATAAATAATGTTTATTTCTCTCCTGTCTCTCAGAGGTGGAGACGTACGCTGAATTTTACATCTCTACTCTCCCACAGGAGTGTAAGCACACACTGATTTTTATGTCTCTCCTATTTTGCAGGGGTGGAGGTATGCACAGAATTTCTGTATCTCTTCTCCATTGCTGAAGTAGTTGCACACACTGAATTTATACATCTCTCTCAAAGGGGTGGGAAAACACAATGAATGTTTACGCCTGTCCTCTCTTGAGGAATGGGCGTACATGAATTGTTAAATCTCAACCCCCTCGTAGGAGTGGGGCACACACCAATTTTTGTATGTCTCTCCTGTATCTAAGGAGTGGAGGTATGTCTCTCCTGTCTTGCAGGGATGGGGAAACACAATTAATTTTTATTTCTCCTGTCTCACAGGGGGAATACACACTACATTTATATGGCTCTCCTCTCTTGCAGGGTTGTGCATACACATGTCTACCTCTCTCGTAGTAGTAGGGGCACACACATAATTGTTAAAACTCTCATAGCTTGCAGGGCTAGCAGCACATGTTGATTGTTTACATCTCTTCTCTCTCGTATGGATGGGCACGCACAATTGGTTTGTATGCGTCCCCAGGAATGTGAGCACACACAACATTTCTATGTCTCTCCTCTTTAGCAGGGGTGGTGACATGCAGTGAATGTTTATGTCTCCTCTCTCACAGAAATGGGGGCACACACTGAAATGTTACATCTTGCCTATCCCCCAGGGGGAGAGGCACACTCTGAACTTTTACATCCCTCCTCTCTCACAGAAGTGTGAGCACACACTGATTTTTACCTCTATCCAGTCGTGCAGGGCTGAGGCACACACTAGATGTGTATGTCTTGTTGGGATGGAAATTAGCCTATCCCACCCCCTAGGCGCTTTCAGGTGAGGCAAACACCTCCATTTTGCATAAGACCCAAACTGTAGGAGCTTGCATAGTCGCGCTGTTCATGAACCCAGCTCACTAGGCCCAATCTCATTAAAACGGAATGGCCCTGTTTCCTTGGAAGTTCACTTCCCCCTCGTCCCTCCAGTTTTGCAAATATTTAGTATCTTCCAAAGGAACGGGCCCTGCAAGAGCGTGAGACAACACCAGGCTCCGCACTGTGCCCATTCATCTGCACTAAACTGCCAGTAGGCCTCTAACCCCCACCAGCCTGCCTGGAGCCAGCCCCACTCCACTGACACGACTGCAACACCTTTGCCTTCCCCGATAAGCAAATGACCCCCTTGTTCCAACACAAATGAATAGTCCGCAGAAGATTTAAGCACGCACGGCTGTATTTCTTCAAGCATGAAAACACATCTCAAAGATCAAAACCCCGGGTTGAGACCTTGAGTGCAAAAACTGCGGTATCAAAGAAGCCCTGAATGTGTGGGTCAGCATGACTATATTTTAGTGTTAGGAAAGATTTCGTAATTGTGGGTAATTTTCCTTCCATGTGGCAACCCCTAAACTTTTTGCTGTTGTTTTTCACCTTGATCTAGACTTTGCCAGAGAAGTGCAGCCTTCTGCCGCACTCCTCTGGGCTTTCGCTCCATTCTTATGGGGAAACTGACATGCCCTTAAGACAGTCAGTACCGGGAAACGCTGTTTTCCGTAGTTTCTTTTATCATGTTGCGGCTTTCGTGCAACATGACACAAGAGGGCACTGTAAGCTAAGTTACTGCTCTCTTGGGTCTCTAGCCTTCTGCAGGCCGAAGATACTCTTTTTGGATTGTAACTGATCGGTGCAAGTGATTCACGGATGGGAATGGTGGCAGCGATCGTTTCTTGTGTTTTGAGCTCCTTTTGGCGTTTTAAGCGCGTTTCTCGCGCTTAGCCCAAAATGGTGGCCTGGCTCCCAAAATGGCCAGACCACGAGGCTCCTTTGTCCTGTCTGCTGACCGTCTTGCTCCCTTCACCTTCCCCAGGTCGAGCCAACCCGGGGCCTTCCTTATTTGGGCATGTACTTTCCCGCGAAACACGGATGCTTTCGCGGGATTCTACAGGCCTGGTGTGTGCCTCCAGGATGTGGGCTGGGATGTCTGGCCCCAATACACATCCTGGGTGCCAGAGAGTCTAGGGTGGTGTGAATGCCTGGGACCACCGTGGTCCGTGATAGGTCCACGTATGGTGTGAGTGTTGATGAGCGGATCTCCCATTGGGTCCCCTCCGTTTTGGCGCAGAGGGAACCGTGGATAAGAGGGGGCTGGAAACACCACTACCATGTCGATCTCCTGAGTTCTCACGAACGAAGGAATACAGGAGCCAAGTATCCTGCAACCACGAGGCTGAACCGAGGAATCGCTGGTGACCCGCTGAAGGACTGCTCCTCTGCACTGCTGTCGCCTTGTGAAACCCTTTTTACCTCCGATCGAACCAGAAGGCCTGTACTGGTACTTCGACCCTTGGAATAGCGGGAACAGCTATTCTCGGCATCTTCACCATCTCCTGCTCGTAAGCCTTCGGAAGTGTCTCTGGGCCATTCAGCAGACTGACCAGCCTACACAGGAGTCTTGCTCTGTAACCGCCGCCAGGTTGTGTAGTATTTCGAGTCCTTGTCACTCTCACACGATTCGTACACTTGGCGTTCCCAGGTCTGAAGTGAGTAGGTTACATTTGGCTCAGATACACACGGCCGCTCCGTTGCCCTGCTGTGGTAACAAACTGTGCGGGTTCACTTCGTTTGGGACATCTTTAACTCAACTCTGCTGCTGCAGAATCAACACGACGACGAGACGTCCCCTGCTCTCCTGAACCTGCCAGCGAGTGAAACTGACGCGGAGAAGCCTGGGTCTGCTTGCATCGGGGACCGGTGAGTAGCATAGTTAGGAACTGGTCGCCCTCCTGCAGGAGCCCATAGCTTTTCCCCGCTGTGTCAAAACAGCACGCCTTTCTGTACTCGCGCTCTGCTTCTGCCCACAGTGGAGGCTGCGCTTGAGTCGCGGAACTCTGTTCTTCTTCATTTGTGCACTAAACTGAACTACCTGACTCCCTCGAAGAGACTCCCCTTTTTGCCCGTTGGAACCAGCGTGTGCAGGTACTTTTGAGCACAAGGCTCCACTCTTCGTAGGGCTCAGACTTCCTTTTAGTTAGGTGCCTCTGAAGGCGGACTGGGCCTAAGCATTATTTCGCACTGCCTGTTTTCCTTCCCTTTTAGGTGGTCTACACATTTCGTGCATCTAACGCTTAAGACTTGTTTGTATTTGTATATATATTGTATTGGTATGGTATGTGTTGGTTTACTAGAGTTGTATTGTGATTTCTCGCTACGGTCATTGTTTTAAATGCCTTGGAATAAATGTGTATATATTTTTAATATAACACCTGTTTAGAGTAGTTTGTAAGTGTCCTTGCTTTGTGTGCTCATTGCGGGCTTTCAGCCACCCTCCCCCCTCTTGAGACCTAGTCTTGACCGCCGCCATCGCTACCCTGATTGGTCTGGCTTGTCTAGAGGTTACCCTGTTCCAAGTAATTAGGTTGGCCTTCTGAACTTCTGCGCCGCCAGGACAGAATTCAGAAATCCGTCTTAACATTTAGTCTCCCTCCCCCTGGCACAATTTCCTGTGCCACCCAGGTGCATGCCACAATGATATAGTAACCAGGCTTAGCATGTTTTAGTTTAGAAAGAACTAATGTAGTATATGTGTGCCCTGACCTTCACCATGAGGATGAGCCCAGCTGACCCACATGGATCCTGATCGATGGGAAAGAACCAACCAACTGTAGCCTGGCATCCCCTATGGAGCAGGCCCATGTGTAGGGTGCCACCAATCAGTGGCACCAGTTATTACTGTATGTAAAGATGTTTTTTGAGCTTTTAAGCCCTTGTTTGTAGCAGGACGAGCCACAGCAGTCTCGAGCAGCAGAGTCCTTTGCTGATATTTGTATTCTGTACAATTAAACCTTGTTATCCTTGCAACACTATCTCCTGGCATATTTCCTTAGCAGGTCGTCTTTATTCTAGAGTGTGCGTAAAAAAGGACATGCCTTCAGTCTCCTCTCTCTTTCATTTTTACATCCCTCCTCTGTGGCAGAAGTGGGAGCACACACTGACATTTTATATCTTGCCTGCCTCGTGGGGTGGGGTCACGCACTGAAGTTTTATACTCTCCTCTCACGCAGGAATCAGGGCACACCCTGATTTGTTATGTCACTACTGTCTTGCAGCAGTAGGAACACACAGGACATTTTGCTGTCTCTCTCTAGACTCTCTGGGTTGGGGGCACACATTGAATCTTTAAGTCGTCTCTCGTAGGAGTAGGGGCAAACACTGATTTTGTACATTTCCCGTCACACAGAGGTCGCACACTGAATTTTTGCATCTTTCCTCTCTCACAGTAGTGGGGGCACACACTGACATTTTACATCTCCATGGCTCGCAAGGGAGAGGCACACACTGAATTTGCACATCTCTGCTCTTTTGCGGAAAGGACAACACACTGATTTTCTATCCTATGTCACAGAGTTGAAGCACACACCAAATGTTTATGTCTCCACTCTCTTGCATTTTTACATCCCTCCTCTCTCACAGAAGAGGGGCACATATTGAAATGGGGGCAAGGGCTGCACCCGGGCCTGTTGGATTCCTGCTTCCTGCTTCCCCCGCAGCTTGGCCACTCCGCATTGGCCTTTTCTCTACTGGACCTGCCCCGCAGCGGTGAAGTCCACGGCGGGGCAAGTGTGCAGTGTTTGGCACTGGGCCCGTTGGATTCCTGCTTCCTGCTTCCTCCATAGCTTGGCCACGGCCCCTTGGGATTTTCTCCACTGGACGTGCCTTGCAACGGTGAAGCCTGTGGCTGGGCAAGTATGCTGTTTGATGTTCGCCGTTGCTGGGCGCTAGTTCAGAGAAGCCTCGGAGGAACGTCCAGGCCCCAAGCCCAAGCGAAACTGAAGCAGGGATAGAAGAGAAAGTAAGCTGGACTGGGTATGGGTCTTGGTCTGGAGGCCGATTGTTTGATTGCATGACTGCCTACTCATTTTGCGGATCTGTACTTTGTTCCATCCCCAATGGAGGTGCAAGATTCTTTGCCATCCTCTCCATACCCCCCACTCCTTTTTTGCGACAAGGCTGACCCCCGACCCTCTACCCAAGCCTCAATACCCATGATCCCTCGCAAGATTCTTGCAATCCGGAGAAGATGGGGGGTATACCCTGGAACCAAGGTAGTGTCTGTGATCTCTACTTCATCCCTGCTGCTGAGGGTGAAAAAAGAGAGAAACACCAAAGGAGCAAACGCCCCTAACATTCTTAACAACACTGTGGGGGACGCCATCCATGTGGTACGAGAAATCCACAGATCCTTGGGGCATGACCAAGAGAACACGGGAGGGGCCACAATTGAGCTAGAGGAGCAAGATGACTGTTAAATTGATTGTCACTGGGGGGGGAGGGGGGGTCGCTAGGAACTGGGAGGGTATGCTCACTAAGCAAACTAAAACAGGACCCTCAGTCACCACTAAAGAAGTACTTATTAGTATTAATAGTGACATGGGTTTATTTTCATGCTTATCTGGTGGGAATCCTGATGTCCCAAAAATTGAAGCTATGGCTAGGGGGAATGACTAGTTGTCTTTACCTATGTCCTGAACCGCACCAGGGAGCCCACAGTTCTGTGACCCCTGTTCCTTATTCCCTGCTGCCAATATGATGATTCAACACCTTCTATCAGACCCGTCCAGTCCTAAGATAAAGGGCTCCTTGACGTTAGAGGAGGCCAATGCCACTCCAGTGCTTTCTGCTAGCAGCACTGTCCCCAGTCCCTGGAGGGAGGGCAAGCCATCTAAGTCCCTTTCTCCAAACATGTTTCTGTCCACTAACCCACCGCAAGAGCATGGTACCACAAAGGTATCCATACTACCAATCATTGATCCATGCCCAACGGCCCCAATTGACCTAATGGATACAGAGGTTCACGAACATACGGAGGGCAAGTCTTCGCACAGTTCAATCTGTAGCACCTGGAGTGAGACCCTGATGGCAATGTGCTCAGGGTCTAGCTCCTTTCTTCGATTAACCCCATTAAGGGGTGACAAATTGTTGAGATGGCCAAGCACCAAAGTCACTCAACCTTCTGCTGAATTATCCGCCAATGAGGTCTTTCTAGCCCAGGGATGCAAATGCCATTGTAGTTAAGAGGTAGTGGAGCTGACAATCATCAAACAATTGCTGCTAGCAATAGCACAGCCACAGGGGAGGCCAGGGGAGGTGAGAGGCGGAGGGGGTCCCCAGGAGGCACCTCCTTTGGTCCCTACTGTTGCAACAAAGCCCTATAATCCAGTCCCATTAAGCCCACCCAAGCAGGATGGATCCACCTACATCCGCGCCTTTGGAACAGAACACTTATGGCCACAATTCTGTCTTGACTTCTGCTACATGTGGGCCCAATGGTGTCCACACCAGGTTAACAACCCAGGCTGCATGGTTACGAAAGCCTATTATGACCAGGGAGCCCAGGAAGACCCATAACCCTTGTGCAAAGTCGGCCACATTGGAGGACCGAGGTTTAAGGCTCCCGGATACCCATTCTATTAAATCAAAGACACCTGGAGTACCCATACCCCATTCCAGAGGGAGAATTACAAAGAATGACGGTCAAAGGGGCCCCAACAATGGTACTGTATATTTACTTGGTGTGCCGAAACTGCAAGCCAATAAGCAAGAACCAAAATATGCTCTCCTAAACAAATGCCTACACTGGCTCCATACTGTCAGAGGCTGTGTTTGGGTATCTGGGGAAGCCATAGTGGGTTGCAAGAAATTTTCTAACATCCTTTATGATTCTGTGGGGCTGGAATTTAGGGACCAAAGAGTAGCAAGAGAAGTTCAGAGCGGTCTGGGGCGCGTCGAGTGGTTGTCCAAGTCTGTAATTTCAGTCAGCTTTCACCATCCTTTCAAACCTGCTTGCCAGCTGTCTCCTACTGGGCTTAACAATCCCCTATTGAGAGCGAATTTCACCCCCTTAGGGTTAAGATCAATCAAAGACCAAAATCGCTCAGGCTAATGGAGCTTGAGCCGCCTAGGATTGTATTGAAGCAGGTTTTGATGGACTAATTAATGGAATGTTGTATTAGAATGCACAGTGGAATTTATGTTAATGTTGTCGTTAGGATGCACTTTGATGGCCCCAAGGCCGAATAAAGTTATTTGATCAAATGTTAAATCTCACCTGTATCGTGAGGTGGCTGCACACTCTATATTTGTATGTCTCGCCTCTCTCACAGAAGTGTGGTTTTACTTGCCTGGCATACTCCCCTGCCAGGACCTCTTATGTGTTTCAGTTGTCTGGTATCTTTCCCTTACCAGGACTTCTAATGTGTTTCACAGTTCCTCTGTATCACCAAAACTGCAAATGCCGCTTTTGGCTCAGTATATCTTTCTGCTGTAATGTTTATTCAAGCTTTTCCACATCTCATTGATCCATATCCCATTGGGGTTTGAATCTGTACTTTGTCTTTTCTGCATTCCAACAAGCTTCTTTGATTTATATGTCTCTCTTGTCTCACAGGAGTGGGGTCACACACTGACTTTTATGTCACCCCTCTCTAGTAGCAGTAGGTACACACATTGAATTATTACATCTCTCCTGTCTTGCAGAGGTTGAGCACATACTGGGTATTTATTTCTCTCCTCTTTCACAGGAGTGGGCACACATACTGAATTGTCACATCTTTCCTCTTTTGCAGGGTCGGGACGCACATTGATTTTTCATGTCTCTCCTGTCTTGCAAGAGTGGGAGTACACTCAAAATGTTTGTTTCTCTTTTCTCACATGGTTGGGGGTACACACTGACTTTTTACATCTCTCTGCTCTCGCAGGCATGGGGGCACACACTGAATGTTTGCATCTCTCCTCTTTTGCCGGAGTGGGGGAGTACGCTGAATGTTTACATTGTGCATGTCTCGCTGGGGTGGTGCACACACTGGATTTATATGTCTCTCTTCTATCACAGAAGTGGGGGCGCACACTGAAGTTTTACATCCCTCCTCTCACACAGGAATGTGGGTACACACCGATTTGTATGCCTCTTCTGTCTCAGAGTTTTGGGGACACACACTGAATTTATATGTCTCCTCCCTCTTGCAGAAGCAGGCGTATACACTCAATTTTTACATCTATCACATCTCGCTGAGGTAAGAGCACAAGGAACATTTGTACATCTCTCCTCTTTCGCGGGGAAGGGAGAACATCCTGAATTTGTATGTCTCTCTTATCTCGCAGGAATGGAAGTACACACAAAATCTTTACATATCTCCTCTTTCACATAGGTAGAGCTGGCACTGAATTTCTATATGTCACCTACGTCCCAGAGGTAGAGGTACACAGTGAATATTTATATTTCTACTCTTCTCACAGGTGTGGGTGTACACACTGAATTGTAGCATCTCTCTCATCTCTCACAATGGTGGGGGCACACACTGATTTTGTATGTCTCTCCTGTGTCACAGGAGCAGGAGCATCCAAAAAGTGTTTATGTCTCTACTTTCTCACAAAGGAGGGGGCACACTGAATTTTACATCTCTCCACACTCATAGCGGGGGGGGCAAACACTGTTTTTTACCTCTCTCCTTCCTCGCAGGTGTGTGGGTACTGTGAGGTGTCAGAAATGTGAGTCAGACACCTTTGTGAAGGTTTTTCAAATGATGCCATTTTATTAACTCAAAAGGTTGGATAAACCCTTCACTATCCCTACCCTGATGAGGATTTCCCTGCCAATCTGCTGGTTTCTGTCTGCCACTGCCTGCGCCACTTGCGCACAGAGCTTCCTTTGCTCCAAAGGCACTACTGCACTCGCCTGTTACCGGAGATCGCCTTGTGGGGAGGAAAGCCTTCCATATATGTGCTTCCCGCTGCGCAGCCTCTGCAAAACAGGTCTGCAGAGGAAAGTTTTCCTCCCCAATGCTTCTCACTGCACGACCTCTGCAATTATGGCTTCTGGGGGCAAAGACCTTCTCAGGACCAACTACTGCTCGCTCGCCACTCGTCCTGGCATCACATACTAGATCACCAGTTTGTATCAACTGATTCCAATCCCACTTCAGACACCATATGTGAGGGGTCAGAAATATGAGGTAAACAACTTTGTGAAGGTTTTTCAAAAGATGCCATTTTATTAACTCAAAAGGTTGAATAAACTCCTCACTGTCCCTACCCTAATGAGGATTTCCCTGCCTAAAATAAACTAAAGGAAACACTGTAACAAAAGGATTCTGTCCATCACACTTATACATAATGTAACTCAACAATATAATGCATGGCAGTTCAAAAGGCAACAAAACATAACAGTAAATTCACAATATGTAAACAGTCTCTCCTTCTAATCTGGGTGAATTTCCCTTCTCCATATTCAAGCAAGATTCTGTTCCAGAGTTCCAAAAGAAATAAGGAAATCCTGTTTTGTAACAAAGTTTCAACACAGTTCTTTGTGATTCCAACTCGATAACAAAAGGTCCCAACACTTTAGAATTGTTCAACAAAGGATCTTTCACTTCCATTTGTAGACTCAAAACTATCTTCTTCTCATAAACCAAGAATATTTCCTTAGTTCATCAGTATTAACATAAATTGGCTTTGTCAGGATGTTTCAGCAACAACATAATAGTTCTGAGAATAAATAACACTTCTGCAGCAGTTTTATATAGTTCTTGCTTCATCAATGAAAGTTTGTCAGGATAATTTGCCAACACCACTTCACAGCACTTCATCAAATTCTACCTGGTTTACTCCCACGCGAGGCCTACTACTTCAAAGTTCGCTGTCGGGTATACTCCCCTGCCCAAACAGGATAAAGTGTTATCACAACCTCAAATCTGGTATACTTCTCTGCCAGATCAGTAATTTTCAAACAGCAAGTGCCTCTGTGGTTAAGATCAGCTTTCAACAACGTTGTAGTGCTTCTTACTTTACAACACCAGTTTTTAAGCAAATCTTTAATGAAGGCAAGATTCACATTGGTGCACTTTAGTACACTTTTGTCATTTCCAAAACATCTGTAAGTTATGCTCCTCTCCTTCTGAATAGCCATTACCAGAAGGGCAGCCTTCTTGACACTTTTGTTTCCCCACTTCTTCATTAACCAAACACTAACAATGATAGGGTTTTATTCTGCTTCTTCCCCAGTTTTGGCAATGTGGGTTTATACCAGCTTGTGTTATATACTTCTTCAAACATGGGCAATAAGCATTACAAATGTTGGGACTTTCATTTCCCCCCTCCCGACTTTGGCAATGTTTGTTGGTTCTAAATTGCCTCAATTTTATTTTATTTTGGCTTAGGTAATGGTTGTTTGCATTACGTTCTAGAAGCATTGCCATCTTGTTGCTGGCTTTTAAATAAACGTGCATGCTTAAAGTTACAGTCATTTGTTTTCATATAATAATGTTTTCTCTGTTTTCTGCCAGGTAGATATTCAAAATTGGCATCTTTCTTACTTTCACATCTACACAATTGATTTTCAATATTAAATAACCTGCATCGAGCATGCAAGCTGTCACAAACACTTGGTGAACTCACCGGGTATGCAGTTCAGTTGAAATAACTTATTCGGCCTTAGGGCCATCAACATGCATTCTAACTCAATAAACAATCGCTCACGTGTGGCAGAAAATGTTTGTACAATGAAGGGGAACATTAAATGGAAACCGTGAATCGTGAATCAATACAACAAGGACCTACTGGGCACGGTGGGATATAGGGCTGAATTACAGACACAAACAAGTCAGGGTTCCTTAGTTCTGGTGCCACCATAATGACCAGTTGACCTTTTACCCAGCAGTATCGCATTTGTCCCCGAAAGGGCAACATTTGATGGATTGTTTCCAGATGAGGTGATAGATCTGGCATGGGGATAGTGGCTAGTTGTAATCCTGCTGTTGACGGACTGGCCAAGACTCCTGGCTGTCCATTGGTCCCAAAATTCCATCTTTACAGAGTCACTGAGGGTATATCCCTGATTGATCACTCTTTGGCAGCTAGCTATAGCTTCCCTGGTTACAAACATACATCCCTTTACAGTTCGAAGCCATTGGAGACATTTATTAGAGAGTGCATTTCTTGGTTCCTGCTGGTTGCCAGACAATTTGGGTACCCCATGAAGAAATACTATGCCCCTTTGTGGCCCCTCTGAGCTGGTCGGTTGGTCATGTTTGCACTGTGCCCGGGTCTACATGTTCTTTTATCCACCCTCGGGCAGTCATGAGATCCCACCAATCTTGAGACCCTGTCCTCTCGTGTAATGCACGTGGCGTTTACAGCAGGAGCCTTAATGGCTTCCCTGGGTGTGTTCTGATGGATAGGTAGCTGAGTGGCATTCTTAGCGTGCTGATCCAGCACCTGGGTGCTCATACCGCAGAGGATGGTTCCCGGGGATTGGCTCATAGTGTCAACTTCTTGGCCTGCGACCGTCTTTTCCAAAGTCAGTATACTAGGACTTTCGTAGTTGTGGGGGGCTATGGGACTCTTTTGTCATGTTCGGACTTCCAGTTGTCCACATTGTTATGTGGACGTTTGGCTAGGGGGGGCGGGGCCCACAGAAAGGGAACTGACGTGGGACAGGGGAAGGGGTCAGTTCAAATAAAGTGGAGTTGAGATATCACATCTTTTCAGCGTGGGCCTCCTTTATTCCGCAACAGTTACAGAGCGTCTCGGCCGACCCGCCAAGAATAGCGTTCACATCACAACATGGCAACGAGGAGGCAGACCAGGCGTGGTCCCTCTGAACCATCTTTCTTCTTCGCGTGGCATGACAGTGGGAGGCGTGACCTTCCTCCACTACTCACACTGACCCGGGCACTACTGAGGCGATGGCTGCCCATGATGAGACTGCAAAGTGCATGCAGTCCTCACGGCAGTCTCTGACCCGGGCCCCAGCGGTGATCGCTCTCATGCTGCAACACCTTCTGCAGCGCACACTGATTGATTGATTGATTGATATTTTATTTCTATCGTGCTCGTACACAAGTGTTTCAGAGCGTGACAAGGCAAGGAAGGGGAACAGGGGAGAACAAAACAGCGATCTTACTAGGCCCAGTGGCATTGATAATGCGCAAGTGCATGGGAGGGGGGGAAGGGAAAAGTGCATGAAAGGGGGGAGATGTGGAAAGTGCGAAGCAGAGGAGAAACATATAAATAACAATAAATAAATAATAAAGGCAACAAACAGTGGTAATGCAGCCAGCAATTTGCAAGTGCTAGGTTTAAGGCAGCAGACAGGTTAGGTCTGATAAGTGCAGGAAGAAAAAGGTGGGGGATGTATGGGTACAGATACAGACCCCAGTGCAAGAGGTGGCCCGGAAGGCAGTGCAAGAGGGTGGCAGGATGAGCAGGTACCTAGGACTGAAGGACAGAGGATGGCCAGGTGCACGGTGCCAAGAGATATCAGCAGGGGAGAGGGGGAGCGAAGGCAGAAGAAAAGAGGAAGGTCTTGAGGTGCTTCCGGCACCGGAGATGGTTCGCCTCAAGTTTTAGAGTGAGGCCCCAGCCGAAGACAGAGATCTACCCCAGCTCGTTTCTTAGAAAAACAACTGACCCTGAGGGAGTTGGAGGTAGAGGAGCGAAGAGCTCGAGAGGGGAGGTATTTGCGGAGGGATAGCTGAGTGTATTTTGGACCCAGGCCCCGAAAGCCTTGTGGACAATGCAGAGGGTTTTGAATTTAATTCTTGCATCCACTGGGAGCCAGAGGAGAGATTTCAGAGCTGGAGAGATACGATCCCAGGGCTTGAGGCCAAGGACAATAGTTAAGAAGGCTGTTACAATAGTCCAAGCTAGAGAGAACCAGAGCCTGGGATACCATGAGCTTCTCGGGGAAGGAGAGGAAAGGCAGAGTACCTCTGACTTTTTAGCGACCTCATAGATGTGGGCGGAGAAGGAAAGGATGGAGTCAAAGATTACCCCAAGGTTCTTAGCCTCACAGGTGGGGGTAGGAGGAGGGCCAAGGGAGGCCGGCCAGAAAGTGAGGGGAAAGGGTGGTGAAGGTGTGCTGATGAGGAGGATCTCCGTCTTGCTGGCATTCAGACAAAGATCATTGGCGGCACACCAATCTTGAATGGCAGTAAGGCAATCAGAGATGAGAGAGGGAGAGGAGGTGGCAGAGGGCAGCCTGAAAATGAGTTGAGTGTTATCTGGTGGCCACGCATAACATAAGCGTGTAGTGCAGGCCCAAACCCCCAAACAGGGTTTTGATCTTCAGACAGCAGGACGCCCTACAAGCAAATTGGGGTGTGGCCCACCCACGGAGGCTATCAGCACAGGCCAAACGAGACACACCGTAGAGGAGAATGTCAGAAGAAGCCATCCCCAGCAAAGTTCCGGCAAGGATTTCAGAGGCTTTTCCACATGACCAGGGTGAAACTACACTGTGGCAAATACCCCAGGTGTTCGATCTCAGGGACACAGGCAACCTGGGACCCCGGGGGGTCCGATGGATAAAAGACTTCAAGGTATATGTGGGGGCAATTGGCCCTATGGATGAGGAGAGGAAAAAGAACATCTTTACGTTGGCTGTGGGGACTGCTGTGAGAGACATCCTCTATGAGCTGGTTGATGAAGAAAAGGTGACATATAAGGAAATGTGAGAGGCACTTCAGACCTATTTCGCCCCACACACCAATTTAGACTACGAGAGACACATCTGTCACACAACCCTCAGTGAAATACTAGCGATGGCTCGCACTGACTCGGCAGTCACACAACAGGTGGTTGGCCTAGGACGGGTGAAGATATCATCCGACACCAAAGATCAGGAGAACTTTAGGAAAATTTACACCAGCTTCACACTCAACAATGTTATGCTACTGGTGCGGCGAGAGTTCCCCCATGAAGGCACATGCCCAGTTATCAGCCAGAAGTGCGCAGCATGTGGGGGTGATGACCATTTTAGAGCAGTCTGCAGAAATGCCTCAACACTGCCTGGCCCGACAACCTCCCCGAAGAGCAGCAGATGCATTTTAGAGCAGTCTGCAGAAATGCCTCAACACTGCCTGGCCTGACAACCTCCCCGAAGAGCAGCAGATGCCATCCCTCACACTGACCAGAAGACAGGAGAGCGAGCCGCGAGCGCAGAAGGTATCGCTCTGCGGAGGCCGAGAGCAACCGCGAAACACCCACAAGATCGATCCGATCCCCTGACAGGAGAACCTCTCACAGACCCCGAAAGAGCATTCGCTACGTAGAGATATGATCACAGTCAGAGAGTGATTCCTCCTCTTCACATGATAGTCAAAGGAGGAAAGGATACGTATGGGCACTAAGGAATGAGACAGCAAAAGAACATAGCTCCATCCTAACACTCCAAGTACAGAACACACCGACAGAATTCCTCATGGGCGCAACCGTCAACATCCTGAGCGAGGAGGCCTACAATCGCCTGCCTCACCCGGCAAAATTGTGGCCCTCACAAGTCGACATCTTTCCCTATGGCTTCAACACACCTCTGCCGTGCAAGGGCACTTTTACCACGGTCTGCCCACACAAATCACACAAGGCCCAAATACAACTACATGTCCTTTCCACAGAGGCCAACAGCGGATGCATCTTGAGTTTCAGGACGGCTAGCGACATGGGACTCATCCACATCCTATACAATATGATGGCCCACAAATATATGGCCCTTGAAGGAGACTTCACAAAAACATACCCAAACCTCTTCAAAGGTCTCAGCAAATTGCACGACTGCAAAGTGAGACTCCACATTGATCCAGAGGTCAAACAAGTTGCCCAGCACTATAGGGGCATCCAGATGAACATCCAAAAGCAGGTGGAAGAAGAACTGAGAGGCCTACTAGACCTCCACATCATCGAGCCAGCAGTGGGTCCCACCCCATGGGTCTCCCCGATTGTACCAGTGCCCAAGAAATCGGCTGAGCGCTCCATTTGCTTGTGGGTAGACATGCGCCACCCTAACATGGCAATAAAACAAGAGCGACACCAGGCTCCGAGAATAAATGGCCACGATCCACCTCCTCAATGGTGCATGGTATTCTCGAAGCTCGACCTCAACAAGGGCTACCATCAGCTGCAACTAGCGCGGGAGTCCCGATACATGACCTGTTTTGTAACCCACATGGGCCTCTTCCGCTACAAAAGCCTGAACTGCAGTATATCATCACAGCGCAAATCTTCCAGGAGGAGATCCACCAGGTGATCAAACATATTCCAGGGTGTCTAAATTACAGCGACGCCATCCTGGCATTCAGGAAATCAATCCTGGAGCACAATGACAACCTACACAAGGGCCCTAGAATCAGCCAACATCACGCTCAACAAGGACAAGTGCAAATATTGAAAGTGAACCCTCAGGTTGTTTGGCCACATATTCTCCGACCAAGGCATGAGGCCAGACCCGTAGAAAGTAAAGGCACTACAAGCCACTCCGCTGCCAATTGACATGTCAGACCTTAGGTCATTCCTAGGGCTGACCAGCTACTGTTCGTGCTGCCTGGAAAAATTTGCAACAGTGAGTACCCCACAGAGAGAGCTGACCAAGAACGGCCAGCAATTCATCTGGACTGCCGAATGTGAGGCTGCCTTCACAGACATAGGTGCCCACATCGCCTCAGTCATGGCCTACTTTAGCTCAGCCAAAGACACAGAGGTGATGGTGGACGCCAGCCCTGTGGGATTAGGCCCGATACTGGCGCAATATGACCCCAGAACTCCCCATTTCAAAAAAGTGGTGTCATATGCCAGCCACAGCCTCTCTGCTACTGAACAAAATACTCCCAAGAAGAGAAGGAAAGCCTAGCAGTCGTCTGGGCCTGCGAGCACTTCCATCTGTTCTTATTCGGAAAAGCATTCACAGTGGTCACTGACCACCAAGCCCTCCTGACCATTTTCGGCAACCCCTAGGCTTGGATGCTCCCAAGGATAGAAAGGTGGGGACTCCGCCTCCAAGACTACAAGTTCTCTATCTGCCACGGCCGGGCAAGGACAAGAATACATCTGGCTATCTCTCCCGTCACCCCACAGGGCCGTCTGTCCCGAACATTCGATAGCTGATGCATATTTGCAATACATCATACACCAGTTAAAAGCTTTCCTAATAGTGAGAAAGACGCTGCAACAAGAATCTGTAAATGATCACCAGCGCATCAGCCAAGGCAAACTGAAGCATGCAAGGGAACAAACAAATCACCTAGAGGAAAAGTTGCAAGGGGATGTAAAAGCAATGCTCATAGTTCAAGAGGAACTCACCACTACGGAAGACCAAATAATCATGAAGGTCTGACGAATTGTCCTGCCCAAGTCACTGCACCAACAAGTGGTTGACCTGCGCCAGCACCACACCCAAATACTCTACAGATGTCACCACTACCTCAGGCGTATGGGAGGAGCTGGCTGTCTACTTCTTTGCACCGTTCTGAGACGGCACATATGCCTTAGTGGTTATTGACGAATACTCAAGGTACCCAGAAGTACTGATAGTGACATCCACGGCAGCAACAGCGGTCATCCCTGCTCTGTACGACATTCGCACAGCCTCTGGCATCCTTCAAATAATAAAATCATACAATGGCCCACCGATCACCAGCCTGGATTTTGCAAATTTCACCCAGGACATGGGTTTCAGACATCTGAAAATTACACCTCTCTGGCCCTAAGGCAATGGAATGGCTGAATGCTTCATGGGCAATCTCAAGAGAGCACTGCAGGTGGTGCATCTGTCCCACAGACCTTTAGAGCAAATATTGTACCAGCTCCTCTGTGACTACCGACACACCCCTCACAGCTGCTGTGGCAAATGTCCGGCCGACCTCCTGTTTGGTTGCAGAGTGCGGACACGGCTGCCCCAGGGACCCTTGGAGGGCAGCACCACACTGGAGGATGACGAATTGAGGGCGAGAGACGCCGTAGAAAAATGGAAAATTAAAAATGCGGCTGATGAGAAGATACGAGTGAGGGAACACAATTTCAAGGAAGGTGACAGAGTGCTGGTACACCAGGCCCAAAGAAGGAAGGAAGACTCCCGATTTGCATCTACCCCCCTCACAGTCACCAAAGTAAAAGGCACCATGGTTACAGCTGTGGATGCAGAGGGACAGACAATCGCAAGGAAAGTGTCCCACTTTGAAGAATGCCGGAGGTACGTGTCACCCTGGGAAGCCTTGGAGGAGGAACAGGAGGGCTGTGACGACCAAGGGACGTGGACAGATGCTGAGGACCCATACTGGGGATATGAGGAGGTGTCAGGTGGAAAGGTCACAGATGATGATAGTGAGTGGCTCACAGACAGATTTCCCCCCCCCCCCCCACGATACAGCCCAGAACTGCAAAGGGCAAGCCACCCCATCCGGGCAAAGACTAAACCCATAAGATTCATTGAAGAGATGGGTTAGCACCCAACTCTTTGTTTAAAAAGGGGAAAGGTTGTCATGTTCCAGTTGTCTACATCGTTATGTGGGTGTTGGGCTAGGGTGGGGGCGGGGCCCACAGGAAGGAACTGACGTGGGACAGGGGAAGGGGTTAGTTCATATAAATTGGAGATGAGACCGGATGTCTTTTCCGTGTGGGCCGCCTTTATGCCGCAGCGGCGCTGCGCAGTTACAGAGCGGCTGGGCCGCCCCGCCAAGAGTGGCGATCACATCACAACACATTGTTTCAGCAGCAAGTTCAGTTTCACCACAGAGGGTGACTGAACTGTATCTGAGGTCTTTGCTTTGCTCTGCGCACTAGCTTGGGAGCATTGAATGCTTGGCTTTCAACGCGAGGACCCTGCATGACTCCTGGAGTGCCATATCATTATCGTGCATGCTCAAAGTGCGTGCAAAGTCATGTAAAGTCTGCAGTTGTGCAGGGAAGCTCTGCGTGTTCACTGGCTTCATTGTTTCAGTGGCGAGTTCAGTTTCACCACAGAGGGTGATTGAACTTTGTCTCAGGTCTTCGCTTCGCTCTGCGCACTAGCCTGGGAGCATTGAACCCTCGGCTTTCAACATGAGGACTCTGCCTGACTCCTGGAGTGCCATACAATCATTGCGCATGCGAAAAGCTGCGTGAAGTCTGGAGTTGTGCAGTTGTATGCAGTGGATGGGGAGGGTGTGGATTTGTGAACAATATTTCAGACACCTTAAACAACTGCTGCTGTACCATAATTACTGAGTTTGCTCTGAGTGGGGGTGGAATAATAAGGCAGTGCTTTGTGTCTAGAATAAGGGCCATGTCGCGCTCTTATAATCTTCGCAGCACAGCCTTTGTTGATGACCTTAATGCCCCAGAATTTGAAAATATTCCCAAAGGTGGTGCAAACCAATAAAGGCTGGAAAGGTCAATCTTCAGACCATACGCGGCGGTTGCGGGTTGCTTCTTTCGCACTGAGAGTCGTTTTGTGCAGGACAATTAATTCCTGACAGGGTCGGGCTCCACCTCTTAATACAGAGGGCAGGGTTTCCATCGCCTCTACGACTACCCACCCAATTATGATAGGTGTATTATCCTCAAATCTGGAATACACACCGCAACTACATTAAAAAATACTATTGCAGAATCTTTTCCGGCAGACGGTACTACGATAGTGGAAGACCAGCCAACGGTTGAGAAAGGAAACATTCAATCTAAATCCTGTGAGCAGCGCATGCCCAACAGAACCTATGCCATCGAGGTGCAGGGCCTGAAAGGGAGACTGGGGGAGCTTCTATACCCCAGATATCCCTGGACTCTTCCTTTGAACTAAATCCCATATCGGTTTTGCATGAAGTATCAAGGATTGCTGCAGATAACCGTTCCAAATACAGGGATTATAGACCCCCACAACTACATAGCACTAGGCACACTGACCAGGCCTCAGTGGATAAGGCACCAACACTCACAGACTTAAATGTTGTTCTCAACTCGTTGGTTAAGGTGTTTCAAGCTCTAAATTAGAAGCATTTCAGCATTCAGGACTTCTCCTGGAAATCACCAAAGACATGGAGATCAATGAAACGTCACTGGTAGCCTTGAAGTCAGCAATTAACAGCTCAGTGGGGCAGGCATTGAAGGAGTTCCGAATAGAATCAAAAAAGCAGTCCGAAAAATTGGACTTGTTACAAAAACAATAGGAAGGGGCTAAAGAGGAACGGGGTCGACTAAACTTGAACTTCTCAGAAGACAGAAGAGGTGTGTAACGTGGGCCCACTGAGTCTCATTGTTTGGGTCAAGAATGTTTAAATCAATACCAAGTAATTAGCCTTTTGGACGACACCCCTCTTTCAGCTTCAGCCCTGGAAGATCTGGTCCGTCTAGCCCAGTTGACAGATGAACCTGACATGCTGCAATTGAGCCGGTGCCCCTCCTCTAAGAGAGAAACCCTGGAGATGATGGAACCCACGAATAAATCGAACAAGTCTAATGGTGAAACTAAAAAGAGACGGAAGAAACTCCTCCTTCACCCAGATTTAGAGGGAAATTAAGAAAGCAAAGCACCAAAAAGCTAGGTAAAGTAGGAGTACGGACTTAAGCCACTTTATTCGGAGACTAAAACAAGCGGAACAAGATATTAGGGAAATACCAAAGTCTGGAGTGCCAGGGAAACCGGAGAAAAAGGTGGACTCCCCCCAACCTGTGAATAAAGAAAGCACAAAACCAACAGGCACAAAAACAACAGTTGGAAGCCAGACTGAGGTGCAACGTGAGCCCTTTAAGATTGCCCCTATATTTCTTAGAGGCAAACAGCATACAGATACATTAAAAGAGAGTAGAGGAGGTGTTCTGCTTGTTCTGGGTAAAGAACAGACCTCTAATCATTTAACTGTTCCTGGTAAATGCCCTGTGCCTTTGCAGATTGATACAAACATGATGGTCCCTGGGGTAGGTGAAACTAATGAAGACCTTAACGGAGATGTCTACTCTTACAGAGGATACTGGGACCGAAAAAGTAGGGTCTTGCATGCATACCATCTGGTCATGTATACAGGACCTGTCTGACCACCCATCACGGGCACTAGTGAAAAGACCAATGGGTCCCCATCTAAGACGATGCCAAGAGTCTTTATTTCTAGTATAGATGTGACAAATCCAGAGAGAAGCCACCTGAACATGTCTACAATTCTGTCTATTATGAATGAAATCCCTCAGCTCCAATTTCTTACGACATCAGACTTGAGTATGTTAGATGGAAAAGTTCTTCATCTAGATCTCCAGATCCTAACGGCCTGAGTAATGAGATTCTGAAATTGAACCCTGATACCTGGGCATAGTACTGGAGGCCCTGTTTAAGGTAATAGTGGTTTCAAAGCATATTCCAAGTTCTTGGAGAAAGGCAGTTATTATTCCCGTCTTTAAGAGAGGAGAACGGTTGGATCCTTTGAATTACTGTCCGATCGCCCTCCTGAATGCCAACGGGAAAATCTTTGCGGGTCTCATCCTTAGGGACTTGGAACTATCGGCTAAAACACACAGTATTATTTCAAAACATCAAACAGGCTTCAAAAGAGTTTTCTCTACATCCCTTAATAGCCTTGTTTTGAAAAATGTGAGCAGTGAATCTTTCTCCAGCGGCGGGTCGCCACTGTTTGAGGCATGGATTGACCTGTCCCCGGCTTTTGATACCATCAACCGGGAATGCCTCTGGCGGAAATTAAGAGACTGGGGATTGCCAGAAAGCCTGCTGGCAATCTTGGTTGAGCTACAAAGGGACACAGAATTACAGGTCAGACTCGATAGATCAGGAGTTCTCTCTAAATTCATGGTCATAACAAGGGGAGTTAGTGAAGAGTGCTTGGTGACACCCTTCTTGTTTAACCTTTATTTAGCCGATCTGGTCAAATGGATTGTGGAGTCAGCATTGGCCAGCCCAAAATTGGGCCCTTCTAAAATCGATGGCTGGCCTATGCCGATGACATTGTGCTATTAGATTGCACAGGTTACTCACTGCCTTCCAGAAATATGCAGATTTAAATAGGTTGAAGACCAATCCTGAAAAATCCAAACTCTTAACCTTCAAACTCCCATTAAGGCTTACTAAATAATTTTCTTGGTTTTTGGATAATCAAGTGATCCATATAGTTAAAAAGATTGTCTAGTTAGGATCGGTGGTCAGATCCTATCCAACTATGGGATTGGTTACAGCTGCTCTGGATGAAAAAAACCTTCACTTAGGCTCACAGAATTGTAAACAAATGTTGCACATTTTCCTTTTTACCACTTATTAAATATTATATTGGTCATATACCGGCCCTCCTTTTTGGTTTTGATACTAATCCACACTCACATATTATAGACTGGCATCTTCTGTCCTGAGTGTGCCTGGTGAGTAGACCCCTGCCCAGCGACCCCATTTCCGTGCAGCCGAATTGAAAACTACCAAAAACCAGCCTAGTTGCAGCCCCGTTCCCCCCGCATCCATTTCGCTCCCCGCTTCCTGATTCAAAGAAATCCTGCCTCCCTGAGCCCGCCCCGCGACCCGATTGGCCCTCCTGTCCCCTGTGCTCTACGGTAGTGCGGTGCTCTCGTCTCTCTGCCGTCTTCTGTCCTGAGTGTGCCTGGTGAGTAGACCCCTGCCCAGCGACCCCATTTCCGTGCAGCCGAATCGAAAACTACCAAAAACCAGCCTAGTTGCAGCCCCGTTCCCCCCGCATCCATTTCGCTCCCCGCTTCCTGATTCAAAGAAATCCCGCCTCCCGGCCCGCCCCGCGACCCGATTGGCTGAGACGAAAGACTCCCCTCCATTACCAGAATTCCCAGGGCAGCCCTCTGCCTGGCAGCCCATCGGCTAAGGACCAGAGGCGAAGGACGGCTCCTACAAAGACGGCTCCAGGACGTATCTGCAGGTATCCGCAGGAGAAGCAAGAAGCCATCATCAAGTAAGTGTGGAAAGGGCGGGGCCAGAAGCAATTACTTCACGCCATACTACCCTACCACCCAACTAAGGAAGCCTCACCCCTGTAAACTCGTTATTCTGCGGCATAATTACATTTAGATACCCTGTTTTATACCTGTGGAAAGCTGAATCTAGTAGTGCGCCCAACAGCCTCTCTGAGAAAGCTGCATTTAGAAGTGTACCCAATAGCCACTCTGAGAAAAGTTGAATTTAGAAGTTGTACCCAATTGCATCTAGAAGTGTACCCAATTGCATCTAGAAGTTGTGACCAATAACCTCTCTGAGAAAGTTGCATTTAGAAGTGTACCCAATTGCATTTAGAAGCTGCATTTAGAAGTGTACCCAATTGCACTCAGAAGTTGCGACCTTAGCCTCTCTGAGAAAAGTTGAATTTAGAAGTGTACCCGATTGCATTAGAAGTGTACCCAATTGCATTTAGAATTGTACCCAATTGCACCTAGAAGTTGTGACCATTAACCTCTCTGAGAAAGTTGCATTTAGAAGTGTACCCAATTGCATCTAGAAGTTGTGACCAATAACCTCTCTGAGAAAGTTGCATTTAGAAGTGTACCCAATTGCATTTAGAAGCTGCATTTAGAAGTGTACCCAATTGTATCTAGAAGTTGTGACCTGAGCCTCCCTGAGAAAAGTTGAATTTAGAATTGTACCCAATTGCACTCAGAAGTTGTGACCTTAGCCTCCCTGTGAAAAGTTGAATTTAGAATTGTACCCAATTGAACTCAGAAGTTGTGACCTTAGCCTCTCTGAGAAAGCTGCATTTAGAAGTTTACCCAATTACATTTAGAATTGTACCCAATTGCACTCAGAAGTTGTGACCTTAGCCTCTCTGAGAAAGCTGCATTTAGAAGTTTACCCAATTACATTTAGAAGTGTACCCAATTGCCCAATTGCATTTAGAAGTGTACCCAATTGCATCTAGAAGTTGTGACCAATAGCCACTCTGAGAAAGTTGCATTTAGAAGTGTACCCAATTGCATCTAGAAGTTGTGACCAATAGCCACTCTGAGAAAGTTGCATTTAGAAGTGTACCCAATTGCATCTAGAAGGTGTGACCAATAGCCACTCTGAGAAAAGTTGAATTTAGAAGTTGTACCCAATTGCATTTAGAAGTGTACCCAATTGCATCTAGAAGCTGTGACCAATAGCCACTCTGAGAAAAGTTGAATTTAGAAGTTGTACCCAATTGCATTTAGAAGTGTACCCAAGTGCATCTAGAAGTGTACCCAATTGCATCTAGAAGTTGTGACCAATAACCTCTCTGAGAAAGTTGCATTTAGAAGTGTACCCAATAGCCACTCTGAGAAAAGTTGAATTTAGAAGTTGTAGCCAATTGCATTTAGAAGTGTACCCAATTGCATCTAGAAGTTGTGACCAATAACCTCTCTGGGGAAGTTGCATTTAGAAGTGTACCCAATTGCATCTAGAAGCTGTGACCAATAGCCACTCTGAGAAAAGTTGAATTTAGAAGTTGTACCCAATTGCATTTAGAAGTGTACCCAATTGCATCTAGAAGTGTACACAATTGCATCTAGAAGTTGTGACCAATAACCTCTCTGAGAAAGTTGCATTTAGAAGTGTACCCAATTGCATTTAGAAGCTGCATTTAGAAGTGTACCCAATTGCACTCAGAAGTTGTGACCTTAGCCTCTCTGAGAAAGCTGCATTTAGAAGTTTACCCAATTACATTTAGAAGTGTACCCAATTGCATTTAGAAGTGTACCCAATTGCATCTAGAAGTTGTGACCAATAGCCACTCTGAGAAAGTTGCATTTAGAAGTGTACCCAATTGCATCTAGAAGTTGTGACCAATAGCCACTCTGAGAAAGTTGCATTTAGAAGTGTACCCAATTGCATCAAAAAGTTGTGACCAATATCCTCTCTGAGAAAGTTGCATTTAGAAGTTTACCCAATTGCACTCAGAAGTTGTGACCTTAGCCTCTCTGAGAAAGCTGCATTTAGAAGTGTACCCAATTGCATTTGTAGTGTACCCAATTGCATCTAGAAGTTGTGACTAATAGCCACTCTGAGAAAAATTGAATTTAGAAGTTGTACCCAATTGCATTTAGAAGTTGTGACCAATAACCTCTCTGGGAAAGTTCCATTTAGAAGTTGTCCCCAATTGCACTTAGAATTGTACCCAATTGCACCTAGAAGTTGTGACCAATAACCTCTCTGAGAAAGTTGCATTTAGAAATGTACCCAATTGCATTTAGAAGTTGCGCCCAATAGCCACTCTGAGAAAAGTTGAATTTAGAAGTGTACCCAATTGCATTTATAGTGTACCCAATTGCATCTAGAAGTTGTGCCCAATAGCCACTCTGAGAAAAGTTGAATTTAGAAGTTGTACCCAATTGCATTTAGAAGTGTACCCAATTGCATCTAGAACTTGTGACCAATAACCTCTCTGGGAAAGTTGCATTTAAAAGCTACGAAAAGTTGAATTTAGAAATGTGCCCAATTGTATTTAGAAGTATACCCAACTGCACTCAGAAGCTGTAACCAGTAGCCTGACCTCATAACTACAATCGGAAAACTCTCCCAAATCAACCCAAAAGCTCCCAAAAGCTTGCACCAATCATGAGTGCACCCACGCCACCAGAGTCTGTAAGAAACGACCACCGTGGACCTCCTCCAATCTCCGATCTGCCTGCCCTCCTGCCCCACCCCTCCCAAATCACCCCAGCCTCCTCTGCACTCGCTGCCACTCCCCTATCCAAACACCAAGCCAGGGGGGCACGATGGCGAGCCGCTCACCCTAAGACCACCCGGCCCCTTAACCCCACCCCTGACCCGCCAGCATTGCCCATAGCCACTCCCCTCACTATCACACCTGGCACACCTCACCCAGCAACCACCCTCCCCCCGCCATGCCCTCATACCCCTACCACCTTCCCCCTCCGACCGCACCCTTTCCCCTCCCTAAAAACGGCGCGCCTAGCCCTAGCACGAACCGAAGCTGCTTCCCTCTCCCCCTCTGACCCCCCTACCCTCTCTCACACTCCAGTTGCAGCAAAGAAATTAAAGAGGAACCGCTCCTGGTCTCCCTCAATCACTCAGCACTCCTCGCCTCCCCTGTCTCGACCCACCACCTCCCACCCGCAATCTCCTCCTTCCCCCGTGGTCTCACCCTTCCTGAAACCCCTCTCCATTGATTTCTCATCAACTACAACTGAAACTTCCATCCGTCCACACCCCTCCCTCAAATCCCCCGACCCAAACCTGATCATCCTATCACATCCAGCCACCCAACCCCGTCCGAAACGTGCCAAATTCTCTGCCCGCCCACTATTCCCCTCTAGCATCACCCTCCTTACCCCTCCCCCTCCACTCTCTCCGCCTCCGCCCCATCCCGCTCCAGCTCCGAGACCTACCTTACCTGCCGATCTGAACTGTATCCTATTTAACGCCCGATCTGTAGCAAAAAACAGACATTGCATCTTTGACCTCCTCGCATCTGTCAAACCTGACCTAGTCTTCATCACTGAAACCTGGTTCTCTGATGACTTCGGCCCAATCGTCTATGAAGCCTTTCCCCCTGACTACTCCCTCATCCCACTGAACTGTCCGTCCAGAGGAGGGGGGTAGCATTCGTCTTCAAATCTCTCTTCCGCGCCTCAATCATTGACAACCAACCTACCATCCCATCCTGCGAATCTCTCCTCGTCCAACTAAACCATCCCAACCTCACCCTCCTTGGAGACTTCAACATATGGCTCGACATCCCCGCCAACCCTATGACACCCCCCCTGGTTGACGGCTTAGATGCAATTAATCTCCAACCTCACATAAGCTGCCCGACTCGCTACAAAGGACACACTCTCGATGCCATCTTTAGCTCCAACACCCTAATTCATTTAAACCCGCCCACCCCCATCATCTGGTCCGATCACTTCATTCTCTCGTTCGCCATCCACTCCCCCAACCCCCTTCCCCTACCCGCATCCAAACCCCCGAATTTACGTAAATGCTGGAAAAAACTAATGATCACCCCGGACCTAGCCGAGGCACTCCGACAATCCCCACCACCCACCTGCCGTCCCGACTACCAACTAACCCCTGAGGCCTTTGACTCATGGCACAACGCATCCCTACTGCGACTCACACCCCCGTGCAAACCATCAACCCGCCGTGGCCCTTTCCCCAGATGGTTCACTCCCGAATTGAAGACCACTAAACGACATTACAAATACCTAGAACGCAAATGGCAGAAAGAAAAAACCCACGAGAGCAGGATCACCTTGGCCCGACACCTATATCAGTACAAGGCTGAAATCTGGAAAGCAAAAAAAGCCCACTACAACACCCGAATCCTAAACTGCAAAAACCCAAGCAAAGAACTCCACAAAATCATCGACGAATTTACCAATCCGGCTTGCAATACAACCGTCCGGACCCCCTCACAATCACTGTGCGACTCACTCTCCCTCCACTTTTACAACACGGCTAGCGAAAGGACAAAAACTCTAAACTCCAAACTGGCTCTATTACAGCCACCGGGCAATCCTCCGCCCGTACCGCCCAGCCCATCAGCTGCGACCTCTACGCAACCAACGTTCGAAGCCTTTAGTCCATTATCCCCAGAACAATTTCACAAACTTCTATCTGCCCGCAAACCATCTGGTTCACCACTGGACCCTTGCCCAGCCACAACCCTTAACGAAATATTTGCTTCCACCTGCGCAGGAGAACACGCAAAATCTATCATAAATGCCTCCCTTTCCTCCGGTGTCTTTCCCGATGCATTCAAAATAGTGCACGTCAGACCTTTAATTAAAAAACCTTCGCTCGACCCTCTCGAACCCAAAAACTACCGCCTAATCTCAAACACCAGGTTCCTTGCCAAACTCATTGACCAAACCGCCTACTCTCAACTAAATGTCTTTGTCGAAGCCAACAATCTCCTAGACCCCGCCCAATCAGGTTTCAGAACACGCCACGGAACTGAAACCACCCTAACCTCGATCTGGGACGACCTTAAAATGACAGCAGACTCCGAGGGATGCGCCGCACTAATCCTGCTCGACCTATCGGCCGCCTTTGACACGATCAATCACTCAATCCTCCTAGACCGCCTCCACTCCCTGGGAATTCGTGGAACCGCCCTTAAATGGATAACCTCATTCCTCAAAGACAGGCACCAAATAACGACACTCCCCAACTTTACCTCACAAGCCCGACCAGTCGACACGGGAGTCCCTCAAGGAGCATGTCTATCCGCCATCCTGTTCAATCTCTGCCTGACCACTCTCCCACCAATAATTCGTTCACACAACATCCTATTCTACAACTACGCCGACGACACTCAACTAATTATAAAATTCCTGAACTCGAAACCCAATGCCCAACCTGACCTGGCATCCTGCCTCCTTAACATAGAACGCTGGATGACCCAAAGCCACCTCCTGTTAAACCCCTCCAAAACAGAAATCATGGTCTGCGGCAACCCCGATCTCCTTCCGCACCCACTACCCTGGCCACCCGCCATGGGCAACTCACCGACACCCTCCAACACAGTAAAAAATCTTGGTTGCACCCTGGACTCCGACCTAACACTCTCGCGCCAAGTCAACAATGTCTCCAAATCCTGCCACTACCACCTTAAAACCCTTAAACGCATCTTTCCATACCTCTCATTTCCCAACAGAGTCTCTGCGGTCCAATCAATCGTCATATCAAGACTAGACTACGGAAACCCCCTATACCTCGGAATTCATGCCTACCAACTGAATAAACTCCAAAGAGCACAAAACACGGCGGCCAAAATGCTACTTGCGCTCGGCCCAAGAGACCACGTATCCCCAGCCCTTAAGACACTTCACTGGCTTCCGGTAGCCCATAGGGGGGCTTTCAAAACCCTATGCCTCTCCCATCGAGCACTGCATAAAACTGGACCTCAATATCTCCAAGACAAGCTAATACCTTATCATCCCACTCGCACCCTAAGATCAAGCTCAGCCGGCCTCCTAGTAATTCCAAAGACAAACTCAGTCAGGTTAGGCGGATCATCATTCTCAGCCCTGGCCCCAACCCTGTGGAACTCGCTCCCACATCCGCCTAACTGAGGACTTAACGGCCTTCTGTAAACTACTGAAAACCTGGCTCTTCCCCTAAAACCAACCGGTTCCAAATTAGCATCATCACAATAACACCGACCCAGCAAACTACCTAGAACAAGAAATTGACAGCTAAATAAACTCAAATGTAAACTAGAAAGTCAAACAAAAACCGAGTAATGTAGATCGAAACAGTGAAGTGGATAATAGGAATAAATCATTGGGAAAATAGGAGATCTGAACCGACGAAATGCACATAATGAATGAGGAGGGAACGCAGTGAATGACATAGATAAAATAACTAGATTGGACGAAGCGTATAGAACGGGTGAATACACTAAGTCGAAAGGTGCATAAGTGGAAGAACAGACGACTAGAAAGATGAATTGTGTATAGAGATCGAACGAAATAGATGAACATACTAAAACCAATGATTGTGCAGAATGGTCAGTGTATGTAGAGCACATTGAGTACGTGTAGAGTTGACGAGTACGCGGAAACAGAGAAGCGAACAGAATGCAAGAGGACGTAGAACCGTCGTCTAGACTAAACGAACGAACATACAGACTGGATGAACGCCTGGCCAGACGAACGCGTAAGAGCTAACGAGTATGTAATGAAGATGAGTGTGGGGAGCTGAAGAGCGTGGAGAGCGAATGAGCTGATAAGTGTGGAGAGCGGATGAATGCGGAGAGCGGATGAGTGCGGAGAGCAGATGAGTGCGGAGAGCAGATGAGTGTGGAGACCGGAAGAGTGTGGAGAGCGGAAGAGTGTGGAGAGCGGAAGAGTGTGGAGACCGGAAGAGTGTAGAGGGCGGATGAGTATGGAGAGCAGATGAGTGTGGAGTGAGGATGAACGGACACACGTATACACTGGACGAACGTTTGGCTAGATGAACATGTAATAACGAACGAGCATGTAGAGAGGACGAGTGTGTGGAGCGGATGAGCGTGGAGAGCGGATGAGGGTGGAGAACGGATAAGCGGATGAGTCTGGAGAGCGGATGAGTCTGGAGAACGGATGGGTTTGTAGACCTGATGAGTCTAGAGAGCACATGAATGTGGAGATCGGATGAGTGTGCAGAGCGGACGAGTGTGGAAAGCAGATGAATTTGGTGAGCGGATGAGTGTGGAGGACTGATGAGTGTGTAGGCCAGATGAGTGTGAAGGGCAAGTGTGGATGAGTGTGGAGGATGAATGCCGTTGGCGGATGAGTGGGGAGGGCAGATGATTGTGGAGAGCGGATGAGTATAGAGAGCGGATGAGTATGGTGAGCGAATGAGTGTTGATGAGTGTGGAGGAGGGATGAGGGTGGGGGTCAGATGAGTGTGGAGAGCAGCTGAGTGTAGAGAGCGGTTAAGTGCGGAGAGCGGTTGAATGCAGAGGAGCGTGGAGAGCGGAAGAGCGTGGAGAGCAGAGGAGCGTGGGTGGGAAGCTGAGTGTGGAGAGCGGCTGAGTGTGGAGAGCGGCTGAGTGTGGAGAGCGGCTGAGTGTGGAGAGTGGCTGAGTGTGGAGAGCAGCTAGAGTGTGGAGAGCGGCTAGAGTGTGGAGAGCGGCTAGAGTGTAGAGAGCAGCTAGAGTGTGGAGAGCGGGTGAGTGTGGAGAGCGGCTGAGAGTGGAGAGCGGCTGAGAGTGGAGAGCGGCTGAGTGTGGAGAGCGGCTGAGTGTGGCGAGCGGCTGAGTGTGGAGAGCGGCCTGAGTGTGGAGAGCGGACCGAGTACGTAGAACCGACTGAGTACGCCGGATGAGCATGCTGAACAAATAATTACATAGAGCGGATGAATAATACATAAAGCGGATAAGTATGTAGACCAGATGAGTGTGCAGACCGAATGAATGTGTAGATCAGATGAGCATACTGAGCGGACGTGCGTACAGGATGGATATGCATACTGAGCAGACGAGTATACAGAGCAGATGAGTGCGTAGGCAGTCAGGAGCATATGCGCGGGGTCAACTGAAGTGCATGCGCGAGGAAGACAGGAGTGCATGCATATGGTATACTTGAGAGCATGCATGGGGCTCACTAGAGAATGAAGGATAGACTAAGAGCACGCAAGGTCAACCAGAGTGTGTGAGTGCGTAGTGCAATCTTGAACGCCTGAAATGAACAAAAATGCATAGAACTGACCCGACCGCTCAGAACTGCGAGTCGTACATAATATGCCTTAGAATGCAGGGAATTTTTACTTCATATCACACCCCATGCTTAAACTCTCCTTACACCACCACTTAACTAGAACACAGAGATACTATGACACCATTCGGTATAACTGTTCTCATATCAACATCTGCCGCTCACTCCCCATCACTCTAAGTAAACATTGCTGGCTTCACACCCCCAGCTAGGCGTTCCCCTCAGGCCTAACGCTGCCACACTCGGTCTGGATAACTCCAGCCAGAGCGAACACATACTCCTGATCTCTCAACCACCACACCTACCGCTAAGAAGCAGCTACCACATGAATTCCGTACCAGCTGCACACATACCTGGTGCGCACACGCACCTTTTGACTCTCTCTACTCTCTCTACTGACCTGAACTTCGGTTCCCAAGGGCGTTCAACCTACCAGCGCCTTCAGACCATACCAATGGTATATAAGGCGGTATATAAATGCAAAATAACATAACATAACTGGGAGAGACTGAAGGGTATTTTGTGGAGGCGTGTGCTGAATCTGCCCAACTGCGTCCCTATAGCAAGCCTGAGATATTAACAGGGTGTTCCATCACTTAGGGCCTGCATGGAATGGAAGTTGATTACATTGTACAGGCTGATTTTGTCTCCCCCTCCTCTCTCGCTTTATGAAGATGTCTTGGTGGTTTATCAGGGGGCTTCTAACCTATATCTAAATATTGTAAAAGTGGTATGTACCAATATTCTAGTGGAATCAGAATGTTTAGAGGTAAAGCTGATTCAAAATCCTATGATGGCTAAAGAACTCATGAAGAGAATGGGCTGGATTAGAACTCTCGCATCAATGAGGAAATCTAGGATCTATGCCTCCTTGACACCTACACATAAATCCAGATTCATGAGGCCTAACTATTTGACGAAATTCCCTGATCCAGTAATGAGAGCTGATTTTCTGAGATTTCGTTTAAATTTGTTGCCAACTTTGGAAATCCAGAATATTAGGGATGCTGCTATGATATTGAATCCTATGTGCCAAAAATGCCATGAGAATGAGATCCAGACCTTAAGACATCTGATGATTGACTGCCCTGGGACAATTGAGTTGAGAACAGAAGGCTGGTCAGATGTGCCCCACATAACTGGTGGCTGGATTGTTTCTGGACAAGATTGGCATCAGGCCACAAGGTTTTTCTTGCAGTTGAAGCAGTACGAAGTATGTATTGAGTCAATATATGGCACAGTTGTATGGAAACCCATCACCGCTCTTCGCAAGACGTGGCTTAAACCAGCCGCAAGTGCGACCTCTGCAATTAAGGCCTCTGGAGGCAAAGACGTTCTCGGGACAGTGATCCCAGTGTCTTCTTTCACCTGCAGTCTCTGCTTCTGATGCAACATGGAGAGTTCACAACTCCTCCACCTATGACTACTGCTCTGCTCCTTTTTTCTCACTAATGCCCTGAGGGGGCCTTTTAAGCCTCTCAGGCTCTCTCAGGTTTGGGTCATTCCCATTAACAAGCTGCACTATGCCGTCTTGTTCCTCTTCAGCTCTCTTCTTCGTCCCAGTACTTCGGTGATTATGGTTTTTGATCTCAAACTCATTTTCATTCCCAATAATATTCTCTACAGGAATATCATAAGGGTCAATAACAAGGCTTGATTTTATAGAGAAATACTGATTTTTAGAGTTTAAGTTGTTATTATTCACAGACTTCATTTCAATGTACTTTTGGGAGTTAGGGGAGCTTCTAGCTCTATAAGTCTCAGTGGTTTTAGAAAGGCGCGAATAGCAAAGTGAATTGCTAAAGTGTAATAGTGTCTCGCTGGAGCTTGCCGGGTTGCCAGAGGTTTTCGCCAGACGAATCCTCTGTCCCGCTGCACTGTGCTGACCCCGCCCTGGTGGAGCCGTCGGATTGCTCCCATTGGCTCACCGATCCCACCTATCCCACAAGTTTTGTTTAAAAACCTCGCGCATGCGCGAATGCGCGCGCAAATAGCAAAGTGAATTGCTAAAGTGTATTGCTGTCTCGCTGGAGCTTGCCGGGTTGCCAGAAGTTTTCGCCGGACGAATCCTCTGTCCCGCTGCACTGTGCTGACCCCGCCCTGTTGGAGCCGTCGGATTGCTCCCATTGGGTAGGAGCAGCTCTGGACTTTGGATTTTGGGCTACATTCTGAGGCCCTGATTGGTGGACTGTTAGTGACGTCTTTCCTTTGTGTTTTTTTTGTTTCCTGTGTAGCTCACCGATCCCACCTATCCCACAAGTTTTGTTTAAAAACCTCGCGCATGCGCGAATGCGCGCGCGAATAGCAAAGTGAATTGCTAAAGTGTATTGCTGTCTCGCTGTCTCGGGAAAGCGGGTGTGGGTGGTTTTGTAAGTTTTCTTTCCTTATTTATTTATTTTTATTTGTTGTAGGACTTTTCCTTAAATTTTTATTATTTTTCCTTTTTTACTTAATTTAGTTTTCATTATTACTTTTATGGCACGCCAGACTAATTTATTGACATCTGGCATGCCGGAATCGTTTGTTAATATTTACAATCCATTGCCCTCTCGACCAGACAAGGTCCTCTTAAGTACACGGTCCAAAGAACAAAAACAGAGACTCCGAGCGACCTCACTTAATGTGGACATTCGATCATTTTATACATCAAGAGTTGGTTCAGGGAAGCAAACGCTACGCATCCAGCGTAACATTCAGCCACCGACTCTTACTATCCCGGAGACTGACCTGGTCCCGGATCCTCATGTTAATTGTGCTAACATGGTTGAGGCAACAGCTGTCCCTATAGCCGTGGCTGAAGTTCATTTACCCGCAGATGTGGCTTTAAAAAATCCTGAGAGCAATTTGGTCACAATTTGCTCTGAACAGGATGTGCCGGACCATATTGCTGGTTCTGCAATTGGTCAGCTACCTCACTTAAGATTCGAGGTGGCCGACGCCACAATCTCTATGGCTTATTCAACAGGTGAAATAGGTACTACACAACAAACTATGCCCGTTGCGGTTAATCCGAATGTTCAATCTCTAATTGTTCCCCCCCAGGTGCCTCTGTGCTCTGTTGAAGCACAGCGCATATTACGTGCTGAGTCTGCCAAATTAACAACGGTGGGGGAGTTTGGTAATGATACATTGGCTTCCATCCTGGCGTCTAGCCCTCATGAACTCAAGTCCCATGATGTTCTTTACATTTGTTCAAATACAGCGATTTGATTCAACTCACTGAAATCTCACAGTCTCAAATAAGCGGGTGTAACGATCCGGCCCATAAGTCAAACTCTCTTCCACCAACAGAGTCTAAAAATCCTGACCTATATAAATCACTGATGTTATTTGATAAGTCGCCATCTCCAATATCTAATACTTCCTTTGTAGCTCCTACACCTAGGCGCACCAGATTTTCAGAACCTGACCATAGTCATCCTTACTTTATTCGCGATAGCCAGATGCCATACAAAGAAACCAGATTCTCCTTTCCCGAGGCTCCGGCACTAAATAATACATTGAGTGCCATGAATACCGCTCTCTTATCCTTGGCTAAATTATATGAATCCCTTGATGAAAAGATGCGTTCGCAAAATAGTGAACTGCATATGTTACACATGCTCTTGAAGGAAGAACAAAAGGCACGTATTTTGTGACCCAGGCCTAGTATTCATAAAATGATTAATCAATCTATACAGACAAATCCATGCATAGAATCTGGTGTGCTGTCATCAAATTTGACATCTAAACAACCATTTTCCAATTCCACTTCTGATGTTAGACCTCACTTTCCCACGGGCATTTCGTCTGTGTCCATATTGGAGGGCCAAATCACATTGCCCATTGTACAAGAACCCTCTTCGCTTCCAGTTTCTGTAATGAAAAATGGGATAACCCCAAAAGTTTTGGGTGTCTCATTTGTCCCCTTGTTTGGTAACTCTAAAAATCCATCTGTAGAAACCTTGGGTTGCACCTTAGGTGAACCAGCAACTAAAAAGTTTCAATCATTTTATACCACAAACACAAATACAAAAGCGAAGAAAGTTACTAAGTTGGCTGTATCGGCCAGAAAAAAGCGAAAATTATATGATGATACGAAATTCAGTCCCCTAGACAGGAAACTTTAATGTATCAACCATTAGATGATTTGTTGGAAGTAGTAGATTCTTCAACTACTAATCAAATACATCATAGCACTCGGTCTCCAAGAGTGGAGTCCTTGACGCAATCTGTTTCCACTGAAGGTCTCCATCCACTAGCCATCACATAAGGGATGCAGGCCATAGACACATGTACTGCTTGTATACTTGACTCCACAGTGGCTGTAAACTTGTTAAGAACACCCATTGACATTATTCAAGAAGTGCGAGCAGAATTAAGAGCCTCCTTTGACAAGCAGATTAAAGCCAGTGAGGCTCTTGTACAGCGTTTCAGTGCCCCAGCTAACAAGAGCAAGATTGAACAAATTAATTCCACTGACCTACAAGAGGTGAGGGGAAAAACTCAGATACAGCACTCTGTTGACCTTCTACAGGATCTACGAGAGGAGATTCGTGCATCCTTTGAAAGGTATACTAGTGAAAATGAATCTAGTAAGTTATTAAAACAAGGTTCACCATATACATCTGATTTTAACACTCCGAATTCTCAAAAGGGTTTACCTAACATTGATCCTTTAATAAAGGGACTGATGAAAGCACAGAACATACCCTTGCGCAAACCCATGGAGGAAGGTTCTAGGGGTTCTATAGCCCCCAGCACGAGACAACAGAGCGAGCTCATATCTAGATCATCCAGGCCCACTGGTAATGCTCATTTTAAAAATCATTACCGTCTTTTGATAAGATGTCGTGGCCACCCCTTTCCTACATATGATCTTAATCGAGCCAGCATATTGAATATTTGTGCCGATATTGCCGCTCTTGAAGACATTACATCAGCTGACATTAGTTTGGTCGATTTTACCAACGATCGCGACCTCACAGAAGCACGTATATTTGTGCAGTCAAGAGTGGTACTAAACACATTATGGCTGGCTCGTACTGCCTTTTACAACTTAGGCTTTATAGTGACACAAGATGTATCCCATGAGGATCAGACACAATTCATTGATGATCATTCTAAAAATCGCATATATGGTGAAAAGATGGCCTCTAAGACATCAGAGATCGGGCCTATGCATAATGCTTGGTCCCGCAGCAGGGATCATGTGGGCTCGTAACTAGTTCAAAAGTTCGATTCAGTCAGTCTACTTTCCTGGAACACAAGAGGGCATAGACATTTTCTTAATAATGAAAACAAGGATCTCTCACAATTTGATATCCTGGTGTTTCAGGAAACATGGCTTCGTAATGTTCCAACCTGGGACATATACAACATCTTGATGGTTCCAGCGGTGGAGGCAGTTAAAGGTCGTCTGATGGCAGGGCTCTTTATGGCCTTCCGCAAGGATAAGAATATCGAAATTATCTGGCATAAGATGTTTCCACCATGTTTTCAATATGTAAAGATTCGCGTTGCCGACAGTTTTTGTGCCTTGGTAAATATCTATTGGGGGAAAAAACATATTTCTTCAAATGAATTCTTCGATACTATCAGAAGGATCCTTGACCAACTTTCATTGGATGTGACCATTACCAACACACTCATAATGGGGGATTTAAACTTGCATCTTTTTGCTCCAAAACAATGGTGCCCCTTATCTGATGAATGTTGTTGGCTAACTTTAATGGCTGACCGTAATTTTCTAATGGTCAATGGATCAATATCTGGAGATGTTCCCCCCAAATCTACTTGGCACAATTTTCACTGTTTTGCAACGTTGGATTATATCTTTGTTAATGCCAAATTTCTGAACAATATATCTAAATGTTCTATTAAGCAGACCCACTTGAGTGATCATAGTTGGTTACAACTAACATATGAATGGCCTAAAACAAAATCACTTCCTTCAAATATGAATGCGGCAAATTTACGGCTCAATAATGTTGGTAATCGTGTACATTGGTCCAAGTGGAAACTGCATCAGCTTAGAGACACCTTGTTGGCACAATATACTGATGACGCTGACTGTCTTAGCGGTTGCTACGTACATGCCATCCAGCGTTTTGCAACTCAGAGGTCTCGATATAAAGGTTCTACTCAGTTACATCAACATGCCTTTGATCTAGAAGTAAAACGCAAGAAATGTGAACTAAGAAGGGATATCAAAGATCTGTTAAATAGGCACGCTGACGTCCCAGGAGCTAACCAAGATCAGATTAAACAATTAAAAAGGGCGTATAAAATCTGGATTAGAAATCGGCGTGCGACCCAATATCAATATGATGGGGAGGCCATGTTAAAGCAAATCATCCTTAAGTCAGTAGCAGGTATATGGGCATTATTAAATAATACTGGGTTGAAAACTCAACATTCACTACAAGTTAACTCCATTTCGCATGAATCTTGGAATGATTTTTATGGCATTATATATACTTCACCCTTTACTGATCTTGGTCTAACATGGGACGGCAGTGTGGCTAATCATATTGTCAACTTTGATCGCGAGGATATATTGTTTCTTATATCCAAATTGAGCGAGTCTAGAGCAGCTGGACCGGATGGATTACACAATGTAATGATCAAACAGTATAAACATCTTTGGGCAGATATTTTGTTTGACATGTTTAATCACATTATGCTTACTGGCCTGGTGCCGCCGAATTGGCAAACATCAATTATTCTTCCGATTTTTAAGAAAGGAGATCAAACGGATCCAGCCTCGTATAGACCAATTGCGTTGCTGGACTGCCCTGGAAAAAACTTTGCACGATTGATCTTGGGTGAATTTAACCGCTGGTGAGATCAACTGTGCCTGCGAGATTCCTTTCAAACAGGTTTGGTCCGTGGACTGGGTACTGCTGTTAAATTGATAACTTTGAAAGCCATTATCCATTTGAATATGCAACGCAACCAAGCAATTTACATGGCCTTCATTGATTTCAAGGCAGCTTTAGATTTAGTCCCGAGGGAACTATTATTCAAGAAACTAATGGATGCAGGGTGTCCATGGAATATACTTAAATGGATTATCCAGTTACATTCCAATACAACCATTTCAATTCGCCTAAACAACGAGGGCCTGTTGTCTGAGCCCATACAAACTACGAGGGGATTGAAACAAGGATGTTTATTGGCGTCAGCCTTGTTTAATTTTTTTCTATTAGATTTTGGTTTATGTATTGAAGGTTTGATTGTTGATTCTCCTAAATTACAAGGTGTAGCTATTCCTTGGCTCTTATACGCTGACAACATGGTATTAGTATCCAAGACACCCTCCGGCCTATGTAATATGCTAAGTGCCTTGGATATATCTGCGGAACGAAATTGCATTAGTATCAACACCAATAAAACACAGGTAATGCAATTCGGCAGTAATAAGGGTCGGAGCCAGTGTTGTTGGCAACTACAGGGCACTAATCTGCAGCTTGTAAATTCCTATATCTACTTGGGAATCTGTGTCTTTAGTAGATTTTCGGATAAAACACAAGATCACCTTTTACAATCGAAGCTTCAGAACGCATTATCTCAACTCCAACTAATTCGGGCAAAATATTGCAAATTTACTATTAAACCATTGGTTATATATTATAAGCAAAAATGTGTGCCCACCATCTTATATGGATCTGAAGTGGAGATATGTTTAACATATAAATACTGGGCTAACTTCGAAAGCAAGTTTTGGAAAAGAGCGCTTATGCTCCCTAAATCTGAGTCTATTTCGATCATTAGATATGAATTAGGTCTTATATCACTCTACGCTGCATTTAAATGGAAATTATGTCTTTTGTTTAGAAAGTGCATCATGAAAGAGAGCACTAATGGGTTACTCGATATTATATCTAACTACCTATTAGCAGCAGAGGAGCACTTTCCAACGAAATGGCGGGCTAATGTCTCAAAAATATTGACAGGCGCTGACATCTCTGAAGCCTTACTCATTGAAAACCCCAACAAAGCGAAAAATAAATTATGGGAATCAGATTGGATTAAAACCTGTGAAGCGTGCTTGAAAATAATTAAATTTGAGTCAAACCCTTTTGCCTTAAAAAACCAGGGACACATAGAAAAATATCTTAACCAATCACCACACCCTCAACATCGCACTGATTTTTTGCGTTTTAGATTGAACATCTGGCCTACCAGAGAAATTTTGTTTAGATGGAAGAAGATATCAGTTCAAACTTGTCGATTTTGCCATCAAGGGGTGGAAACATTGAAACATCTTGTGATTGAATGTGTCACCCTTTTACCATCTAGAATAATGTACTTTAAGCATTTGATCAACAAGCCAATAGTGATGCATGATGAATTGTGGTCAATATTATTTCAAGGCCATTCAAAACAACTGAGGTACGCCCTTGTAAATTTTCTAAATGCTTTAGAAATCAAGTTACCAGAAATAGATGTTATTAAAACAGCTTAGTTGTGATGATTACATGTATCTTATGCTGGAGAATGAGCCTTGTTTTGAGTGAGTAATAATTAATATGTAACATGTTAATAGTGAGTTTAACAATTGTATATTTGGAAATACGGATGTATAATTTTACATTTTAAAAGTTTGTAATGTCATGATTATCTTCTTTTGTTGAAAGGTCAGGTTTTACTAATCAAAACAACAATAAATAAAAAAAAAAGAAGGGTTTTCATTTCTCCTAATGCCTAAGGGTTTATGAATGTTTTTACCCATATTAATATGTTCAACTTGGGGAGCTAAAACATTATTCTGACCATAAGCCATTGCATACTTTGGCATTGAGGAGATGTCTTTCCTAGAGGGAGACAAATACTGTGTCTCACCCAATGGAGTCCTCAAATTCCCCATGGCCCTTTCTCCTGCCAGGTGATCCTCCCGCAGAACACCACCCACAAGGTCAGGATCAGAAACGGTCTGCCTTTCCCTGGCCCCCTGGGAGGAGACCTTAGGCAGGGTCGTTTTGAGGACTCTGCAGGATTTTTGATTCATTTTAATTTAATTTATTTTATTGGATATTTGTACGGCGCCTATACAACAAGTGGTTTTTCAAGGCGCCACAAGACAAAAAGGGGGGCGGGAAACAAGTGAGAAAGATAACAGTAATGGTACTACTAGGTCTTGTGGCATTCGGATCGTGCAAGTGCAGTAGCTAGAAGTGCGAGGGGGGTGTGCCGGTCTGCACAAATGCAAAGTGCTAGGCTGGGAAGGGAAATGCAGGGTAAAGAGGAGAGAGTGCAAGAGAAAGGGAGGAGTGTACGAGGGAGGACGAGGGCTGCAGGGGCTAGGCGGGTGCGTGCTAAGGGAAGGCCAGGAGGGCAAGGGCTAGGGATTGCATGTAGTGCCGGTGGTGAGGGTCCAGATGCTAAGTGCAAAGATGGGGGTAGACTGAGCGCAGGACCCTACCCCTGTAGAACTCAGAGGTAACCAGGCAACCAGTCACTGCTGCAGAGGGGGGTGTTAGCAGGCGAGGGGGTGAGGGAAATGTGAAGGTATCATGAAGAATGAGACAGACAACAAACTTCAAGTTCAAACAAAAGATATGTATTAACTTAAATGTCCGGATGGTTGCCTAACTTCCCCTATGCAAAGGTGGGATTTCCTTACCTGAATGAAAGGAAAGTCTGTGTCAAAGATTTCAACTTAAAAGTCTGTCTGGGTCCAAAACCTATCATTGCCGTGACAACTACAATTCACCAATGTGTAGGGATGTCAAAGGCACGAGAAACAATGTTTAACTTTAAGTACTGAGCTTCTTCCAGCTCACAGCTTTCTTTCAGATCCCCTTCCGCAAGCATAAGAAAGTTCCATGAAAAAGCTGCAAAGTTTACCTTTGTCCAGTTCAAGGCCATATAGTTCATATAGTTCAAACCAATCCTTGGGGTTCCCTTTTCCAAGTTTCAAGTGACACAATCCAAAACAAAGGGGTCTTGAGACCCTGGTCCCAAGACAACATGTGTAGTCCCTTAGGCCTCAGGAACCTCTGCCCCAAGACTCCAATGTCTTTGTAAAGACACCGGCAGGGGGTGTCTGTACGTAAGCTCTCTATATGGTAAAGGAGAGGCACAGAGGACCCCAGCCAAGATTCTCTATTGTGGTAGCAATGGACGAGCAATCAAGGCCTAGCTTCTCAGGAAGTGATGCAGGCTGGTTCTTAAGTACAGTGTAGTCCCCAAGCACTCACAAAGGAATGTCTGCACACTGTATCGGTTAAAACACAGTCTTTATATAATTAATATTCAAGGTTATATACAATATCACGATAACGCACTTTGTGCTCAGGAATCAACAATGGTAAATATATACAGTTCTAAAGTGGTACCACAACGATTATTAGATCTCATTAAAGTGCATCAACTATACTGTCAAAATGCCACACAGATCAATAAAGAGGAAACCAGCAGTAGAGAGGGGAAGGAAAGCAAGATGGTAGAACAATTGGCAGAATACTGGTCACTACCGTTAAACACCGCTCTGTGTGGAGATCCCCCCACCTGGGCAACCTGTAAAGCAAAGATGTATCACCAGCCCAGTCCATATATTGTTCTATGAGTCTTATTTCCTTCTACAATAGGTCTACAGCCCCAATGTACCTGGAATTGTAGCGTTCGTCGACAGGAAATCGACGGCCCTTCTTGAGTGCCCTCCTTTTAAGGCAGGAGTCATGGGTCGTCGAACGTCTGATGGAGAACAGGTCGAGCTACGACGGTGAAGTGGCCGCGTCGTTCCTAGCGGTGCTCATTGACGGGGAAGCGTAAACGTCCTGCAAGGAAGAGGCGTGCGGGGCACCTCAGTGTCGATAGTTATGGACCGCAAAGAGTTTGAAGAACTGTGGCCCAGCAAGGGCGTCAAGTCTTCAGCGTCTCTGTGGTCTTTGGGTGGCAGGAAACCCACCGGTGGATGCTCCTTGGCGCGTTGACGGTCAGGCCTTCTCCAGCAGGATACAGCGGCGAAGATGCGGACGAGAGCATCCTTGGATTTGAAAGTTTTTAGGCAAATGGGAGCATGGAGGCACCAGTCGGCGACAGCAGTCGTCGACAGTGGTGGACAACAGTCTGGGCGCGTCTCTTTGTGATTCCGCGGTGGTCCCCGTCTCGGGTCGGCAGCCTGTCAAAGGTATGTCTACCACGGAGCTTTGGCAAAGATCTGCTGGTGCACGATGGTCCCTCGTAGCTCGGGAAGAGGGCGCCTTACCAGGTCCTCTCTGGGTCAGTCCTTGGAGACACAGCAGCTTTCAGATTGTGAAGGAGAGCAACAGCAATTCTTCTATTCCAGCAGGGCTTCAGGGTCAAGCTTCAGTTACTCCAGTTACTCCTCGTAGTGGACTTCATCTTCTGAACACAATTCCTGGCAGTGAGAGGGCCCCAGATATACTGTTGATCTCCCATTCATTCCACTGGGTCATACTCAAGCATCCAATCACGACTAAGGGCATTCATGCAGGCAGGCAGCCAATCAGGCACACAGTGCATTCAGGCCATTCACTTCTCTGCAGACACTCACAACAAGATATGTGTATTGGGACAAGTACCCAGCCATTCAACACTCCACACTGCATTCATACCGGTTTTGGGCAGGGCTGTCTCAGTCATTGGCCCTCATTACGACCCTGGCGGAAATCGAAAAACGATGGCGGAAATGCAATACCGCCATCGAATAGCGCTCGGTGCGATCATGACCCGTCACCGCAAAGTACGATGCCATTAGCGACACCGTAGTGAACGCCAACGCTAACTGCACCAAGTACGCGCGCGCGCGCCATGCCAAACCGTAATTACCACCATGGCGCAACGGTACGCGAATTCCGACCCTAGCGGACATGCACCTAACGCCATCAAGCACGGCGGAAAGTACCATTCCGCCATGGTGAGAAGTACGGCATCGCGAACCAACCGTAAACGGCCCTACTGAGTGCTTGTACACCGCTCCCTGGCCACATTGTACAACCCCCCGTAGGTGCAATGAAGTCACACAATGCAACCAGTGAAATGTACTAGTCATCCATGCCTGCCAACGAACAAATGAATCTCAAGAGGGCCCAATGGGAGCTGCAGGGCACAGATGGCACGAATACAGAAGCCATACAAATGGACATGACCTCAGTCTCCCACCAAGAAACGCACGCAAACACAGGCACCTGTGACCAGCAATATTCCGATAATCACATCATTCCACCTATCCAACTGGCTGACCGGCATCTGTTACACAAAAGCTAATCCCCCGCCCCTGAGCATGACATCATCAAAACAGTCATAATGGCAGCCCTCATCCCTGACCTCACTGGGCTTCGTAGGCAAACGCGCCCAGCACAGTACCACGCAACTATACTCAGAAGCCGGAACCCAATGCAGATCTCCTCACAATACATCGCTCCCCAAATAGTAATATGCCACATCACTTGCAAAGAAGAACGCTACACGGTTCATATCAGAATAGAAATTTAATGCACAACAAATTCTCCAAGCCCATACAGCCATTAGGCCATGAACTCCAAAATATATTTCATTATTGTGGGCTGCATCCGCAATAAATGACCAGCTACTTCTTGTGTGACGCCCTGTTCCTTCATTTTATTTTTAAAATTTATTTATTGGCATTTGTGGTTATATGCATTACACATTTTCATTGGTCAGGTCCTTAACTCAGGCTGACTGACTTACTTGCAGGTAACATGCCATTATATTCACAAAGGTTAACAACATTAATACAACATAAAAACATTAACTGTCTCCTTATGGGGGGTAGCTGGAGGTTAGTCCGTCCTCGGAGGGGAGGGTGGGCGGTTGGCACGGCTTTGGGGGGGCCATCGGGAATCTTCCTGGGGTGGCCTGGTTGACGGGGGGCCGTATTCCAATGTTTGTCCATTCTAGTGGGTCAATAGGGTATTCGAGTTCATTGTTCAAGGGGGTTTATCATCGGAGGATCGAAATATTTTAGCCATAGTGTCTTTCCATGCCTCCAGTGCCATGCTTGATTCTTCAGTGGATCTGGCTATGCTGTCTTCCCAGGCTCTGGTTTCAGCGTTTGCCCACCTTTCCAGTTCGATGCGCCAGGCTTTACAGCTCGGACCCGCAGGTTTTTTCCATGCCATGGCGATGGTCCTCTTGGCTGTTATACATAACAGGTCCATCAATTTCACAGCGTGTTTAAGTTTGGCTAGCCTGGGGTAGCTACCCAGGAGGCATTCCGCTGGGGTCCATTTGTATCTCGTGACTTCAGCTACTTCGCAAGTCTGCTTCACTTTTGCCCAGAGAGTTTGTGTCTTAACGCAGTTCCATAGCATATGGATCAGATCTGCTCCTTCCGTCCCGCACCAGTTACATTGTGCTTGATTGATCTTATTAAACTTTGCTAGTTTACTTGGGGTCAGGTAGGTGCGGTACAGCACATTGATTTGTATTAATCGGAATCTCTGGTTCCTTGACACCTCCTTCGGGAACGACAGTGCCCTGAGCCATTCGTTGTCAGACATTTCCTGCCTCATGTCCATTTGCCAGCGGGCCCTCATTGCTTCGCTTCGAGGGTTGGGGATGTTGCGCAAAATGCTGTATATCTGTGATACTACCTTCCCGCCATCGTTCAGGTTGTATATCAATGTCAGAAAGGGATCAGCCTCCGGTTCCTCAGGCCAGGTGGCCCATCTCGATCGGGCTATGTTCCGGAGCTTTTGGTACCACAGGAATTGTCCGGTATGGATATCCTCCTTCTCCCGTATTTTGGCAAATTCTCTAAATATGCCGTCCATGTAGAGGTCGCCCCAAGTATATAGCCCTTTCCTTTCCCACAATCTGATGTTGTTCAGGCTAACGTGTGTTTCGCCCAGGCCAGACAACATCGGCACTTCTTGGTAGTATGGTTGTTTCAGATGCTGGATCATCATAGCTCTGTGCCATATTTTCTTGCCCAGGTCTGCCAGGAATGGTGGTTTGCACATAAGGTTTTTAGGGGCCCAGATCAATTCTTTCAGCCGAAGCGGCTTTATCAGCCCTTGCAGCAGGGGGGACTCGGAAGTGACATCGTCTGCTAGCCATTTGGATACATGGCTCAGTTGGGCCGCCAGGTAGTATTTTTCTAAGTTTGGTAGTTGAATTCCGCCCTGCTCATACGGCAGGACCAGCGTAGATAAGGCCACCCGGTGTCTGCTGTTACCCCACAGGAATTCCTTGATTATTGCGTCAAGGAGTTGGAAAAAGGGTTTTGTAATGTAGAAGTGCACATTTTGAAATCCGTATAGGAATCTGGGGAGAATGATCATTTTAGCTATTGAGGCTCTGCCTAGTATAGACAATGGGAGCTTTGCCCAGAATTTTATGGATTTCCGAAGTATGGGTACCGCTGCCTTCGTGTTATGCTCATGCATCAGCTCCGGGGTGTGCATTACTAGGATCCCAAGGTAACGGAAAGCCGTCGTCCGCCACTCGACGCCCACCTTGGGGAGTTCATCGGTGCTTCTATTTTTCAATCCTGCTAGTGGGAACAAGCAGGATTTAGTTTTGCTGAATTTAATGCCAGAGTATTTGGCATAGTTGTCAAGGACGTCCAATATTGTCGGGACATTTTTATGGGGGTTATTTACGTATATCAGGACGTCGTCGGCATATAATGAGATGATGTGGTCTATTCCTGCCAGCCTAATCCCTGCATCAAAGAACTGGTTTCTAAGGTAAATTGCTATGGGTTCTAATCCCAGAACGTAAAGCATGGGAGAGAGTGGGCAGCCCTGCCTAGTGCCCCTTTGGATGTCCCAGGCTTCCGACACGTATTTCCCAGATTTGAGCCTAGCCCTCGGATTATTGTATAGGATCTTAACCCATTTGATGAACCTTTGGCCAATTCCAAATCCCTCCATAACCGCTATAAGCCACTCCCAGTATATGGAGTCAAACGCCTTAATGGCATCTAGAGATAGTAGTGCTAGTTGTTCGTCACATGTGTTGGTTTGGGCTATGATATGTTGAAGCCTTCGCAAGTTCAGGGACGTGCTTCGGCCGGGTATAAAACCATTCTGGTCTATGTGTATGACGTCTCCAATCACTTTAGAGAGTCGGTTTGCTAGGATCGTCGTCAATATTTTGACGTCATAATTCAGCATAGCGAGCGGTCGGTAGGAGTCACATTTATCGGGAGGTTTATTGGGCTTGAGCATTGGTATCACCAGGGTTTCTCTCATGCTGTCTGGTAGGATGCCTTCTTCGTAGGCTTCTAAGAAGACCTGGTGTAGTAGGGGGGTCAGGGAAGGTTCAAATGCTTTATAGAACTCGGGGGGGAGCCCATCGGTCCCCGGGGTTTTACATGTGGCTAGGGAGCGAATGGCTTCTGATATGTCCTCTTGTGTGATGTCAGAGTCTAGGGTTTCGGATCGTGTTGGCGATAGTCTGGGTAGCCCTATTTCTTCTAAGGTGTCCAAGATTTGTCCTTGCGGGACTTTTTCTGTATGAGAATATAGTCTGGCATAGTAAGCTTTAAAGGCATCATTGATGCCCTGTTGGGTACCATGCACTACACCATGTTCATCCTGTAGTGTCGTGGTTATGTGTTTAGGGTGCTCTCTTTTACAAAGCCAGGCTAGTAACCGGCCAGGTTTGTCCGCTTCTGAGTGTGTTCTGTTTGTTCTGGTTATGAAATCAAATTTGGCTAATCTGTCCCATGCCCCTGAGCAGTCCTCCCTAAGAGTTCTGAGGTCATTTTCCCTCCCGGGGGTATCCACTGGAGTGGATTCAAGTATTAATATCTCACATTCTTTCTGTTCAAGAGCGGTCTTTAGGGTTCTCCTGATTCCTCCGGCTTTCGCTATAACTTCCCCTCTCGTAACTACTTTTAGGGCGTCCCATAATGTACTGGCGTGTTCGACGCTACCTGAGTTTTCGGTTATGTAGTTCTCTATAACTTCATGTAGTTCCTCCCTGAAAGCTGGATCTATTAAGGCCTCGGTGGGCATTCTCCACATGGGGATGGGTGGTCTGGGGCTATTGTGTCACCAGTCTAGCAGTAGGGGGGAGTGATCGGAGATAGTCCTCCCTAGGTATTGCGTATCTCTTACTTGGGGTAGGTGTTCTCTGCTTATGAAGAAGTAATCAAGCCTGATGTGGAGTTTGTGGGGTGATGAATAGTATGAGTAGGCCCTTTCGACTGGGTGTAATTCCCTCCACGTGTCGGTCAGATCCAGTTCCTTTAATAAGGTGACTAGGGATAGAGTGGCTGCGGAGGGACCCTTCTGTGGGGACCAGGATCTGTCCAGTTCTGGGTCATGAACACAGTTAAAGTCGCCTCCCCACAAAAAGAGGCCCTCCCTGTACTGCACCATCTTGGAACCCAGTGTTTTCAGGTGGTTGGGGATGTTGTTATTGGGGAAGTATGAGTTAACTATGCAAATCTCTTTGTGCTCAAGGGTGCCCCATATTATGAGGTATCTGCCCTCTGGGTCCATTTCCGTTTTATGCAGGTGGATTGGTGTTCGTGGGCTGATCCAAGTGTAAACCCCTCTGGCGTATTTAGAGTAGGGTGCTCCAAAGCCCTGTCCCCCCCAGTGCTCATTAAGCTTTGCGTTTGCTTCCTTGTCACAGTGTGTCTCTTGTATCAGGGCTATGTCCACTTTTTTCCTGCTTAGGTAGGATTTGATTCTGTTTCTGCGAAGGTAGGTGCCCAGGCCCCTTACGTTCCAGGTCAGTATCCTAATGTGCGTTGCCATCTAGGTTATGTTGGAGGCACGGGAGGGTCTTGCTTCTCCCTGGTATGTCTGCATTCTCATCTGGGGCCTCAAGGACATCCCTTGCTCGTGGACTCCCGCCCCTCCCAGCCACTGTTCTGGCCCCCTGGCCCTCCAGTTGTGCTTTTTCATTTGGAGACCAACTAACTACTTCAACTACCATTCCGGGGAATGGATTAACACTACAAAACAACAAGAAGAAACTGCCCCCAGCAGTTGTTTCAAACTCACAATGCTCGGGGGCTCCCAAGCCTTCCATACCTCTCCAGGTCTTCGGGTTCGGGCAGTGTGTAGCTGCGTTGACTACACCTTGTCTGTTGGGGGGGTTCAGCAGCTGTCTTGTGATTGGGGCTCCTGTTTCCTGCCCAATCTTTCTGTTTCCTTGATGCGGATCTGGGTTCGATCGTTACGTTCGATTTCACTTGCGTTGGACTCTTGCGGAGTCATCTTTTGCTGCTTTTCGCCTGTTCCTCTGTGTCTTCCGCTAGGTTATTATGTTCGAGCCATAGGTTTGCCGCGTCCGGGGTTTCCAAGAAGATCGCTTTCCCTTTGTGTATTATTTTAAGTCTTGCTGGGTACAGCAGCATGTATTTAAGATTCAGTTTGCGTAGTCTGGCCTTTATAGGTACGAAGGAATTTCTTGCCCGCTGCACCACCGGCGTGTAGTCAGGGTACATGACTACTAATGCATCATTTCTTTTGATCTCTCCCCCTTCTCTGGAGAACCTCAGTATAGTTTCTCGGTCCCTGAAATTCAAAATTTTTGCAATCATAGGTCTCGGGTAAGACCCTGGGGGTGGGCGTTTCTGGAGAGATCTGTGGGCACGTTCCACGGAGAACCCCTGGGTGAGGTTGCCTGCCCCAATTTCCTGTAGTAGCAATGATTCTATGAATTCTGTGGGGTCTGAGCCCTCCATGCCCTCCGGGATTCCCAAGATTCGAACGTTGTTCCGTCGGGCCCGGCCTTCTGCTTCCTCGGACCTTGCTTCTAGTCTTGCCACCGTTGTTTCTAGCGCTTTGACCTTCGCTTGTAGCCCCTGCTTCGCCTCTGAGGTCTCACGTGTGGTGGCTTCTGTGGCGGTGACTCTTTCAGCCAGGTTTCGGGCATCTTGCCTTATTAATTGGAGGTCTGATATTATCTCCCCCCTCATGTCCTCTACCGTTGTTCTCAGTGCTGCGATTGCCTGAAGGATCTGTGAGTCACGAGGGTCTGCCGCCGGTGTTGGTGCCTCGGCCATGTTGTTCTCCGCGTGTGGTATCTGTTGTTTCGGTTTGGGAGTAGTAAATGAGTCCATCGTTATGTTTTTTGATCTGCCTTTGGGAGGAGACATTACACCGCCTGATGGTTCTGGTTTTGCCAGTGCCGGTTTTTGGTTAGTGGCCCCGTTGAGTTGTGAGGATCTCTCCTCCGGGGATCGTTTCAGAGCTGAGTCACACCTTGGCTTGGTGCTCGTGTTCTCCCCCGTTGGCCGTGAGGGGTGGTTAGATGGTTCCACAGTCCCGCTATAACCGCGTCATCGCTCGTCCGTGGCGCCCCCCCGGCGCGACCCACAGCGGATTGTCCGTGGTCTTGCAGTTCGGGTAGCTGGGTGAGTGATAGCTCTCCCCGGGGTTTGGTGGTGTGGAGCAGTTCCTAGCGTTGGTCGCCGCCGCACCCTGCAATTGATGTGGGGCCGTGTGTCCGCTCGTAAGGGCAGGCACTTACTTCTAGTATGCTGGTCGGGGATGCGGTTGCCTCTCCTGATCCGGGCCTTGTCCCTGGCTGGGTGATCCGTGGGTTTCCAGCTGGGGCCCTCACCGATGCTCAGGTGCGTCGCTTCTGCGTGTGCTCGCGCCGGCGGGCCGGCAGGGACAGCTATCGGCGGCGCAGGGTCCCCGAGGGTCCTACCGCCCACCGCCTCGCTCCGCTTTCTGGCTGCCGCAAGGTTCTCCGCTTTCTCCCTCCGCGGGGCGATGCAGCAGGGGCCCGACGGTCGTCCGCTTCCTGTGCTTGGTGGAGGAGTGTGGTTATGGCCGCAGTCCGCCCTTCGATCCTACGCTCTCGGCAGGCCGTAGCGTTGTGGGTCCCACGGTCCGGCCGCCATCTTGGACGTCTTGGGGGGGAGTTTCGGGGCGCTTCGTTCTCGGCGTTATCCGCTCCGATTTTCTCCGATATTTTCGCCGGTCCCCCAGAGGTGGTTCACCTATGGCTCAGCTGAGTTTCAGCGTCAAAAATGCATTATTTCGGCCGCGATTGTTCGCGCTTCAGGATCATGGGCAGGAGCTTCGTGGAGAGCAGTCTTCACTCCATGCGTGCTGGCCACGCCCCCCCCGCCCTGTTCCTTCATGGTACACAGGGGCTACATTCCCGTACGAAAAGGCAACATGGAAGCGCCTAGAACCGCAGGGCCGTCCCAATAGGGAGGCACTAGTCCAGCTGAAAGGCCGAAATGTTGCTCCTAGCCACTAGTACTGCGTAAGGGCATGTGGCCCATTGGCGATCGTCCCATAAGATCGTAATGCTGCTCCACTGATTAACACGAAGCAGCAGGTGTCGGGAGTAAAATCCATCTGCAGGAGTGGCATACAGATGGCAGTGGCAAAAGGGGAGGAGATACCTGTCAACCAAATGAAATGAAAAAGAATAGTATGGCCATCAGAACTACATTTGAATTACTCACTTCAATGATCACACCAAATCCACATCCATATGCATGCTAGCCCACTCCAAAGGATCATCACCACCCAAAAACCACTTGCGAATCATAACTATCTATATCGAGGTGAAAACACTATCACAAACGAGTGTACCTGTGCATGCGTCTGTTAAAACAGAATCCATCTGATGGGATTGGTAACGTGCATAGACACAAGTGTCTGAAGGCGCGTCGAGACAGGGAGGGCTCAACAAGGCCAGATAGACGATGGTCCCACTATGGCAGCCCTGCATCACATAGCGCAGGGGAGGCGGATAGATTCCAAGAAGCCCTGTACATGGCAAACTCTGTATCAAATCATCTGTCCATGCATCCATACATCATTCCCTCATCCCGTAATGAAAACGCCTGTTTCCATACTCACATAACATGTGAAATTTCCATTGAGTCTGTGCGTTATGCAGCCTGCAAAATCCACTGTGCCCCAGCCCGTAATTCCAGTGTTGTGAAGTAACATGTATTTGGGAACGTCCGGCCTCATCGCCCACGTCGCTATTGCGCATCCCAAACTATTCATATCAATCATTGCATCCTCTGTCCCAAGGACATTGAACAATAGAACGTTATATTTGCAGTCAGACCTGTGGGCATCTCCTCGCCGCTAGCTGAAAACCGAAAGCGCCGCCCTTCGAATTCCTCATTTGCAACATCACGTCGAAAAGGCATCTGTGGCCGCTTGAAATCACAAATTAATCCATCTAGTGCGGCTGTGTGTGAAAATGGCAACTGCCTTCACTCACAAATGGGACGCCCCGCCCGTCGGTGAAGCTCGGTACAGTGTTGCATGAGGGTCCACCGTTACTCGAGTACTACGTTCCACTGACCCTTCACAAGTCTGTTCGCGACTGCAAAGATAGTATGTGAAACAATGGGACCATAGCCGAATGAACATATCAACCAATGTTACACTGCCATCGGGTACAAATACATGATTGCAATAGCAAGATGCCATTCGTCGAATTGCAGCGTTGTGTGCGGGACGTGCTCGCCCAAAGGGGAGTGCAGCTTGCACAGGTGGAATGAATCACCACAGGTGGAGGCCATACAGCCTGAAAACACATAAATTGCACACCCAGTCTCCTCCCACAACCACACCCACTCCGAAATGCTACCGGCAGGACTAGCTATGTTGGCCCTGGGGGACCTGATAGCACTGCAAGTACTCCAACTTCAAGAAGAAGACGAACACCAACTACAACCGGCCGCACGGCGGAGACGCAGGAGGAGGAGGAGGGCAAGGCAGGGCCAGCAAGGGCCGCCAGCACAGCCACTACCACCACGCAGGCAGCCCGCAATCCCACGCCTCCGAGCACATCCGTTCAACCTCACTGATGAGCAGATCCACACCCTCTACCGTTTGGACCGGGACACCATAACCGCCATTGTGGACATGACACAGGCTGACCTTGTCAGCATGATAGATAGCCCAACCGCCATCCCACCCCTACTGAAGGTGGTGTCTGTACTCCACTTCCTGGCCACAGGCACCTACCAGCACACAGTCGGACAGTTGCATGGCATTTCACAGCCACTGTTCTCACGGACACTATTGCAAGTGCTCGATGCCCTCCTGAAGCACGCAGACGACTACATCTCTCTACCACGCTCGAAGCAGGAAATTACCAACACAAAAGTGGGATTCCATGCACTTGCCGGCATACCGGGTTGCATTGGTGCCATTGACTGCACCCATGTGGAATTGGTCGTCCCACATGCCATGGAGGCCCAGTACCGCAACCGAAAACAATTTCATTCTCTGAATGTACAAATGGTGTGTGACTCCAACAGGATCATTACACATTGTTGTGCCCGATTTCCTGGATCAACCCATGATTCTATGGTCTTGAGGAACTCTACTATACCACGCTACATGGAGCGACACGCAGGGAACAGATCCTGGCTACTCGGTGAGTCTCATTTCATGCATGATGATGTGGGGTATGTGATGCGGCAATGACCTGGCAGGAAGGGGGGGGGTGCGTACGTAGCAATGGCATTCCTCAAAATTCCTTTATTGTCCACATACAGGTGATGCCGGGTATCCACTGAAGAGATGGCTCCTCACACCAGTCCGGAACCCACGGGACCAGCATGAGGAGGACTACAACCATGCCCACTCACGTACCCGTGTAGTCATAGAACAGGCATTCGGCCTACTGAAGACTCGTTTCCGCTGCCTCAGCAGGTCTGGCGGGGCACTCCTGTACCGCCATGTGAAGGTTGCAAAGATGGTCATGGCATGTGTCATGCTCCACAACATGTGCGTACGTAGAAATGTGCCCATGCCCCCTGACGCAGAACTGCAAGCACCTGATGATGGTCATGATGAGGGTGGGGATGTGGCAGCACCTCAAGGAGTCTGCGAGGCACAGGAGGGCCGTGACATTCGTCAGCATCTCATAGATGCATGCTTCTAGCACTCACGCCTGGTGGCTGATACATGGACACGGGACTCGTGGCACTGTGTGTGTCTGGAACATGCACAATATGGACTGTACGCCTATAATGGCCTCGTACACAAAGATCAATGTCCACACATCTCATTGCATGATCGTGCATTGTTTATGGCATATGTGATATCATGTTAAACACCCTATCGACCCGCCACCCAAGTGAGCCCAACACACCCCCTCCACCCTCCTACCTCCCCCCCGAACACCAGTGTCCAAAGATGCTCATTGTCAGTGGGCTGTCGCTATTGCAAGCCCCCTCTGCGGGTATCAGGGGCACCCCTGCCTGTGGAGCGCAGGTTCCTCCCAGATCTACGTTGGGGGCTGCCCTGGACGGAACTTGCAACGGATGATGTCTCTGCCTGCTCACGTCCATGCATGTCCCTAAGGGTTTGTGAGAGCTCAGTGAGCACACGGCGCACTGCGGCAAGTTCGGCACATACGTCTTTGGACGTCGCATGCAGTTCCCCCCTCAGGCTCTCGGTGCTTCTCTCCATTTGTACTCTCAGGCTCTCGGTGCTTCTCTCCATTTGTACTCTCAGGCTCTCGGTGCTACTCTCCATTTGTGCCCTTAGTGTCTCTGTACTTCTCTCCATTTCTGCCCTAAGTGTCTCAGTTGATGTTTCTATGTCTGCCTTAGTGCCCCCACATTCATCGGCATGGTCCTTGAGGAGCGTGGCCAGTTGCTGCTGTTGCACGATTACCTGGTCGAGGGACTGTTGCCTCTGCTGGGCCATGGCCATTTGCGGTGGTGTCACAGAGGGGCTGATCACCTCATGTTGCCTTGCCACAGGGCTTGTGGGGGATGGCCAGTCGTCGTCTTGTGGGTGCCCCTGCGTGGTATCCTCATGGTGTACGGGATGGAACAGACAGGGGGATTGAGACAGGTCATGGATGGATCTAACTTCGACATCCCCGTTTTCTGTGTCGGAGCATGCTGCCATTAATGCAGTATCACCTATGGTGCTGCTGCCACCAGAAGCAGTGCCTACTGTGGCATCCATTGGGGGGACCTGTGGTGGTGGTGTTGTGGGCATGCTGGCTGCTGGGGTGCCTGTTGGAGTTCCCTCCTGTGTGCTGTCACTTGATTTGTGCTGCTGCCGTGTCTTGATGCGTGCAGCTGAGGTGGAGGGTCTTTGGCCGTTGGTCTTGGCCCTCTTTGCAGGTGTGCTGGTAGGGGTGTCCTGGAGCTCGTCGTTTGGATCGGACCCTGTGGTGGAGTAAAGGAGGGCGAGCGTTATTAATGGGTCTGTGGGAATTGGAATGGCAATGTATCACATGCATTGGGGTGGTACCTGAGGGTGATTTGGGTCGGGGCCTTGGAGGTGGTTTCATTTGTGTGTGGAGTGAGGGTGCAGTTGTTTGGCAGCCTGCAGTTAGGGTGTGCCTGCTGCACGTGTAGAGGGTGTTTTTAGGATTTTTAATTATTTATGTATTTGATGTGAGTTTTAAAGTGTGCTATCAGGCCTATGTATGTGGACGTTCTCCTGGACATGTGTTCCTGTTGCACTATGTGGGCACGTGGTACTTCACATGATTGGACGTTGTGGTTTTTGCATTGTTTTATTTGGGACACCTACCTGAATCTTCGGATGTCTGCACTCCTTTCTCCATCCCTCCGACTCCCTCTATGCTCTCCATTCCAATGGTGGAGGCACAGATTTCTTCCCAGGGGGTCAACTTGATGGGTGATTACGATCCTCCCCCGGTAGCTGTGGCAATGTTGCGGTTGGCAGAAAGTATGCTACGGACGCGTATCCGCAGGTCGTCCCATCGCTTTCTGCATTGCTGTGGGTTGCGGGGTGCGGTCCCCACCGCACTTACCCGCTGTGCCACCAGGGCCCATATGGCCTTCTTGTTCGCAAGTGCCGTCCTGGTCATTTACGTGGAGAAGACGGCGGCAGCATTCTCCTGGAGGGTCTCCGTGAGCACGGTGAGTTCCTCACGGGAGAAGTGGACCTGCCGCTTGCGGTCGCACGCTTTCTTCGCTACTTTTCCCATTTTTCTTGGTTTCACTAGGGTGGATGACGGGTTGGGATGTGTCTCAGGGTAGTATTTTTAATGGTTGTGTGGAATTTGTGGTTTTGTAGGTGTATGGCGGGATGTTTCCCGTTCCGGGACCATGCTTTTACTTCCGTTTCCGTATATTTACGGTCACCGTACTTTCCGGTTGGCGCTCACTGCGGTGTCCGCTGAGATGGGTGGCGGTATTGCACCTAGGGCGCCGTACGGCGGCGGTGTGGGCCGTTTTGGGGTCATTTCCGCCATCGCGGACTTTGCACTTCCGCCATGGCGTGGTGCTCGTGCCCGATGGGTCGGAATGAGCCGCACTTTGCTCCATCGTGCAATGGCGGAAACGCTATTTACGCTATGGCGGTCCGGTCGGTTGATTTCCGCAAGGGTCGTAATGAGGGCCATTGTGTCAAACACCAGATACTAGACACCCACAGCATAGAATGCATATTCGTCACACACTCCATTCACCCAGGTCCATCCCACAGGCGTACCCACAACATACAGTCTTTGAGAAGGCTCCAACCAGTCTGGTCGGCACTTCCTCACACTACAATATATGGAACTTCCACCCAACCGCCAGTCAGGGGGAAGGGACAGAGTCAGGGCTTCCCGGGACTTCGGGAAGATCAAGGTAACAGGAGATGGAAGGCAAGAGGCCATGGGGGCCATTCTGTCTCCGTCAGGAATCTACCGATTCCAATGACAGGGCCTGGGCATCCGAAAATGGAGGACGCTCAGGGCACCAGTCAATTCAGCACGTAGCTGCCACCAGCCCGTACCCTGCTCTGTGGGTTACACACAGGTGCCCAAAAACATACACTAGGGGCACAGGGTTGAACCCTTACCTATGGGTGCCATAAGGGTATCCCATGGGTCTGTTCACCAAAACCAAAGGAGAGAACTGCACCGCCAGGAGTCCCACATGAACTGCTGCGCGGAAAACACGACAGAACACATGATAAAAAGCAGTAAAGGACAAGGATACGGAGGCTCTGTCCCTCCGATGCATTTCCAGCATCACAGTCTTTACTTACACTTGCCTCAGTCTTTTCAAAGGTCTTTAACAAAAACACCAGGTCACCTAACCCTCTTTCTGACTTGCCTTGTCAGCTCTTTTGCAATGGTTTCATTGGGCTTGTTTCATGGTGTCCTTAGCTTCCTTCATTTAGGGCTCTCTGGTCTAGGTGCAGTTGTCAGACCACACGGTCCACCCATAACAGGTCGTGCAAGCAGGACCACTGTGCTCCTCAACCTATACACAGGTTCCTTGGCCCATGTTCCTGTGCACCAAGTCACTGTCACATGATTCCTTTTATTGGGATCTTGGCTTAGGGTGTATTCTTGTGCTCCTCTGGCTTCTCCTTGATCACCTCATGGCTCTGCCACCATGTATCACACACCCCTTGCCAAACTGCGGCCTTACCACACTGCATTCACTCATTAAAGTTCACGTTTTCGTTTCCCTCAGCCTTTAATGTATTTGTCTTCAAGGTTTGGGTTAATTTGTTGTGCCACATGTATTTGATATTGTTCATTTTCTGTTCAGAGTTCGTTTGTGCTCTTATGTTGCTTAATTAAGTTCAATATTCAATGATTCAATGTACACTTGTGTCCATTTAGTTGGGTATTCAATATGCACTGGTTTTATTTCAATGTTAAGTTTCTATTTAGCTCGGTATTAAATATGCATTGGTTTTATTTCAATATTAAATGTCCATTTATATGGTATTCAACATACGTTCATTTGCTTACTCTCGTGGACCGTTACTTACGTTTGGTCCTCTATGAGCTCCCTGGTGCTGGAGCACCACCCAACACTCGCCAGCCTTCTCTGCATCTTCCTGGTTGTTCCTGCAACTTCCTTTTGCATCCTGCAGCCGTAAAACCCACTGGTGCAAGCTCTGCTCATTCGCTGAGTGTTTCCTGCTTCACAGCGGCACCTCTGACACTTCTTTCTGAACAGGGACAGCATCCTTGGCATTCAAGGCTCCTCAGCAGCTCCTGCTGATCGTGCTGAGTTTTGGAGGCTCCCAGGCTTATGGGAAATTTGAAGCCCACTCACATTTGGTCCCACAAGTCCTCTGGGACTTCTGCCGGCATCCTGGTTCTTTCTCCTGGGCCACCGCAAGTTCCTCCTTACATGGGTCTCCTGCTACTTCTCCACATCCAGGTCTCCCAGTTGCTCCACCTGTTGTGCACTGCCCTGCTTAGCTTGTCATCCTTTATATACTTGCAGCCCCTTGACAGGCTGCAGGTGTGGATGTCTGATTAACCCTGCCTGGCCACAATTAAAGGGACATGCCTGACCCTCACAGTTCCTGGCAGGCATCTTCTTCTTCCCAGTACCAAAGTGGTAAAAAGGTGGAGTTTTCATCATTCTCAGTTGCCTCTTCTTCGCCCCTGTACTGGCAAGTGTTACATGTGGAAAAATAAGGGGAACTGGCTTATAATAGCTCACAAAAGTTGGGGATGGGCTAGGTTGATTGTTAACATGGAGAGGGGATACTATGTCTTGCCCATCTTGCATTTAACCCCTTTTGCTATCTTTCTGGTATGTCTGGACTGATGGTGTCTCATATCCTTTTCTTGGACAATGGGACATGTACAACAATACCCATTACTGCCCTTGGAATAGAAGGTCCTTCTTGGAAGGGAAAGGGGGAATACAGTGTCTCGCCTGACTATATCTAACTTCCACCCAGGTGATTGTCCCTCGCTTCTCCCCCCCCAGGGTCAGGATTCAAGAGCGATCGCCTTTCCCTGGCCACCTATGCAGAAGATCCCAAGGGAGCAGAAGTGAGTCACAGTCAGGGATGAGAGGGGAGGAAGAAGAGGCAGTAGAGGAAAGCTTCAAAGGAGAGCTGCATGTCATCTGCATAACACTGGAAGTGAGGAGAGAAGGAGGAGATCAGTTGGGCCAGAGGGGCAAGGTAGATGCTGAAGAGCCACGGCGAGAGGATAGATCCTTGAGGAATGCCGCAGGTGGAGAGTGTGCTAGGGGAGAGGAAAGAGCCCAGTTGAACCTGGGAAGGTCCACTGGGGAGGAATGAGGTCAACCCATCGAGTGCCAGGACTGTGGTGCCATGGGTGTCACAGAGCTAATTTGTCAGGTTTGACTGTGTCAAAGGCATAGGAATGATCCAGAAGCATAAGAACGGATGGAGAGTTGGAATTGAGATTTGAGAACAAGTCTTCATGGGTGTTCAGTAGAGCAGTTTCCGTGACTCTGGATGCTCTGGTCATGGAGATAACCAACATATTCAGAGTGTTGGATCAGTTCTCCAGAGGTTTGCCAAGGAAGGGGGTAATGGAGATAGGGCAGTAGTTAGCCAGACAGGAGGGGTTGGCAGAGTGCTGTGATGATTTATGGGATCACGTCACTTCTCCCCAATGGGGAGCCCTTCCCTGTGAGGCCACTACTGATAGTCCACCTAGGGGTGGTAAAAAGTGGTAGGGCCGCACAGGGAGGGACTCCCTAACCTTCCTGCCCTACAAACTATGAGACCCTTAAGATCTGTCAAGTTTCAGGCTGACAGTACTTCTGTGTGTTATTGCGATACTCCTTCTATACTTCCTGTAAGATTAGACTCCATCAATATGAACATTTAGTATAAACAGGATTTGTACTATGTTTAAAGATGTGAAGGCAGGCGCTCTGTTACCGGTCTTTTGCTTCTCCTCCTAACGCACGTTTTCATGACTTCATCAATCTTCAGGGAGGCTGAGTTTCTTTGTTTTTTCAGGCGGGTCTGCATTTCTGTTTCAGGTGTGACAAGTTAATTAGCTCTGAGGATTCTGGTACTTGTATTTTTCGCACTTGATTTTGCTGGCAGGTGACTGGAAACAACTCCCTCCATAGCACAAATCTTCCCCTTGATGGGGGGAGGGGCTCTCCAATGTAAGGCATGATGGCCCTGCTGCACTGCCTTGTGAGCCCGGGACTCCTGGAACAATGTTTAAAGATGTGAAAGCAGGCGCTCTGTAACCGGCCTTTTGCTTCTCCTCCTAACGCACATTTTCATGACTTCATCAATCTTCAGGGAGGCTGAGTTTCTTTGTTTTTTCAGGCGGGTCTGCATTTCTGTTTCAGGTGTGACAAGTTAATTAGCGGGGAAAGCCATGGTTGTGGCTCTCCAAAGTAAGCCATGATGGCCCTGCTGCACTGCCTTGTGAGCCCCGGACTCCTGGAACAATGTTTAAAGATGTGAAGGCAGGCGCTCTGTTACCAGTCTTTAGCTTCTCCTCCTAACGCACGTTTTCATGACTTCATCAATCTTCAGGGAGGCTGAGTTTCTTTGTTTTTTCAGGCAGGTCTGCATTTCTGTTTCAGGTGTGACAAGTTAATTAGCTCTGAGGATTCTGGTACTTGTATTTTTCGCACTTGATTTTGCTGGCAGGTGACTGGAAACAACTCCCTCCATAGCACAAATCTTCCTCTTGATGGGGGGAGGGGGAAAGCCATGGTTGTGGCTCTCCAATGTTAGGCATGATGGCCCTGCTGCACTGCCTTGTGAGCCCGGGACTCCTGGAACAATGTTTAAAGATGTGAAGGCAGGTGCTCTGTTACCAGTCTTTAGCTTCTCCTCCTAACGCACGTTTTCATGATTTCATCAATCTTCAGTGAGGCTGAGTTTCTTTGTTTTTTCAGGCGGGTCTGCATTTCTGTTTCAGGTGTGACAAGTTAATTAGCTCTGAGGATTCTGGTACTTGTATTTTTCGCACTTGATTTTGCTGGCAGGTGACTGGAAACAACTCCCTCCATTGCACAAATCTTCCTCTTGATGGGGGAGGGGGAACGCCATGGTTGTGTCTCTCCAATGTAAGGCATGATGGCCCTGCTGCACTGCCTTGTGAGCCCGGGACTCCTGGAACAATGTTTAAAGATGTGAAGGCAGGCGCTCTGTTACCAGTCTTTAGCTTCTCCTCCTAACGCACGTTTTCATGACTTCATTAATCTCCAGGGAGGCTGAGTTTCTTTGTTTTTTCAGGCGGGTCTGCATTTCTGTTTCAGGTGTGACAAGTTAATTAGCTCTGAGGATTCTGGTACTTGTATTTTTCGCACTTGATTTTGCTGGCAGGTGACTTGAAACAACTCCCTCTATAGCACAAATCTTCCCCTTGATGGGGGGAGGGGGAAAGCCATGGTTGTGGCTCTCCAATGAAACGCAGTGGGAGTTCCCAGCTCAACAAGATAAAAAGCAAAGAAGGACTCAGTAAAGAGAGCAACAGGTACGAAGCCCAGTCAGCCCAGGAAATTCGAACCGGGAGAGAAGTGATGTTGAAGGAGCAACCCATTTGCTGGGAGGATGCCGGCCACACACCAGAAGAGTCTTTCTGTGGCTTAGTGGAAGCAACCAAAATGGAAGCTGGAATCTGGGAGACGCTGGTGTGACCTCAAGGAGGTGGACCGATTGACAGAGACACAGCAGAACCGTGGACAGAGACAAGCAAAGCCGAACACGCATTCACTGGGAACGCAGAATCCTGACACCCCAGGAAGAACCAGATACATGCTCCGACCGAAGCAAAGGTAGCGGGAGCAATGGGAGACCCAGTAGGGAAGTTGGGGCATGTAAAGCAAGCCTCGAGAGTGATCTCCCTCGTTTCAGTAAACAAATTGACAATAAGAATTGTGAAACAAGACTCTGGTGTGATCTCCCTCGTTTTAGTAATTGCATTGCAAATAAGAATTGTGAAGCAAGCATCAGGAGTGATCTCCCTTGTGTCATTAAACACATTGAGAATAAGAGTTGTAACAAAAGCCTTGGGTGTAATCTCCCTCATCCCAGTAATTGCACTAAGGATAAGAACCCTAGGGAAGAACGCCTGTAAAGGAATGAGCTTTGTCTCAATAACTGTTTCAATTGTAATCAAAGTGAACAGAACTGCGGGAGCAGCATCACTCATCTGAGTAAGTTGGACAAGTTGGTAAAATCAGAAATAAAGAGACACCTATGAGAAGACTGGAGGGAAGGGCTCAAAGGAACTATTGTGAAAAACAGATAGAAGAGCACTTAGAGTCACGGAACAAGGAGAAGGGCGTCATTCTCCTGGGTTGCATTTGTTGAATCAGAAGCTAATGTTAAAGGTTCTAAAGGACTGTCAACAGAAAATTGAACTTGTGGAGCCAGGAGAAGGGAGTCACTATCCTGTGATTGGGCCTCATTACGAGTCCGGCGGTAACCGCCGGACCCGTATTACCATTCCGCCTCCGTGATTCCCGGAATTACCGGGGCATTACAACCCCGGTTTTCTGGGAATCACGGAGGCGGAATTGTGTTAATCCCCATTCCCATCGAGTCCTATGGGACTCGATGGGAATGGGAATCATGGAAACACCGGCAGCATCTCGTAATGCTGCCGGTGTTTCCTCGTCCGCCTGCAGGCGAGCGGTGTTAAACCCGCCAGGTCAAACCTGGCGGGAATATCACCTCCCGCCTGCAGGAGTCGGGATCAGGCAGGCCGGAAATAACGGTGGCAGCGGGTTTACCGCCGCCGTTATTTCCGGACCGCCTGATTTGTAATGAGGCCCATTGTCTCTTCAAGAAGAAGAACTGAACTGAAATAAAGACTCTTGGACATTGCCCCCAATGGTGTTCCCTTCAGAACCAGGAGAAGGGAGTCATTCTCCTGGTACTTTATAGCTTTCTTTCTGTTGTTTAGTGGTAGGGCTAGCGTAGAGGAGATTTTTGGACAGATATTCATTTGGACTTCCAACCCTGATGACGAACACCCAGTTATTCCTGGGTTAGTTACGGACAATTCCCTACAACTAGAGAAAGATAGGTGTTTTCTTGTTTCTTTAACTCCTTACTCCAGCAAGTCACAGTACACACATCTCTCCTCTCTCTCAGGAGTGGGAGCACACACTGATTTTTTACATCTCGCCTGTCTCACAGGTATGGGGGTCACACACTGAATTTATATAACTCGTCTATCTCCTAGTGGAGAGGGCACACACAGAATTTGTACATCTCTCCTGTCCCACAAGAATGGGCAAACACACTCAATTTTTACATCTCTTTACCCTTGCAGGGGTAGGGGCCCATACTGGATTTATATGTCTCGCCTCTCTCATATGAATAGGGGTATAAACTGAAGTTGTGCATCTCTCCTCTTTTGCAGGAGTGTTGCCACACACTGATGTGTATGCCTCTGCTCTTTCGCTGGGGTGGGAGCGCACATCAAGTTTTTATATATCTCCTGTTTTGCAGTAGTGTGGGCACACACTGATTTTTATGCCTCGCCTGTCGCACAGGGTTTGGAGCACACACTGAATGTTTACGTCCCTCCTCTCTCAAAGGAGTGGAGGTACACACAGACTTTACATTTCACCTATCTCCCAGGGGTTTGGGGCACACACTGAATTTTTACATCTCTCCTGTCTCACATGGGTGGGAGAGCACATTGAATTTCTAAATTGTTCTAATCTTGCTGGAGTAGGGGTACAAACTTAATTTTGATCTCTCCTGTCTCAATAAGGTGGGGGCACACAAAGAATATGTCTATTTCTCCTGCATTTTTTTTATCTCCTCTTGCAACGGTGGGGGCACACACTGAGGTTTTCCATCCCTTCGCTTTCACAGGAGTGTTGAAATACACTGATTTTTAGCTTTCTCCTGTCTCGCGGAGGTGTGGGCACAAACCAATATTTATGTCTCTTCTGTCTTGCAGGGATGAGGGCACACGCTACATTTTTATGTCTCCATTCTTTCGCAGGAGCGGGTGCACAGACGGAATTTGTACATCTCTCCTCTTTTGCAGGTGTGGGAGCACACAGTGAATGTTTACATCTCCCCTCTTTTGCTGGAGTGGGAACTCACAATGAATTGCAACATCTCTCTTCTCTTGCAGTAGTGGGGAACACACTGAATTTGTCTCTTTCTTGCAGAGGTTGGTGTGCACACTGCATTTTTGTGTCTCTCCTGTCTTGTAGAAGTGGGCACGCACATTAAATGTGTATCTCTCTCCTCCCCTGCAGAGAAGCGGGCACACACCGACGTTTTACATCTCTCCTGGGAAACATAAGCTTGTAAAGATAGGAGTTACTCAAAAAGCCACTCTCAATTCTGAGCTAAGCACACTGCACGCGTTATGACTTGTGCAAAACATCATTACCAAATCTGAGCAATGCATAGATTCATATTTTATTACACTTTCGGCTGACTAAGCTTTTCATGACAGCAAATTGAGACATTAAATTGTACACAGAAAACACTCAAAAAGTCCGAACAAATACAGTTTTCCTGAGATACAATAATACTATTTAAAATGCATAGTACATTTAAGAACAATAAAAGACCTCAAAACGAAATTAAACACCACAGCCACGTTCACCATATTTATGAAAGAAACCTACAAGATAAGAAAATCATGAGTTTTGGGGAGAACAGAGGGAAAAAGAAACATTCATGGCTTCCTTGCTCACAGCCCAGAGGTCCTAGGTACCTGTGCAATCTAGGGTCAGAGACTGCCCACCTTGATTGTGCTCTATCACCAGGCCCCGTAGATAAAACCTGCCGTTGATTTAGTAATGTCAAAATCACCCAAAAGAAAAGACAGTGCAGCTCTTATATTGCCCAAGAGGCCTTCACTCCTGAGAAAGGGAGTAATACATTGTGGCCTTAAGGGATCAGAGAAAGAATGAAATGAGGCTATTTACACTTTAGACTCACACATTTTACACTTTGGACTCAGTGCACGATTGCATCTCTTCATAATGTTTGCTAATGGTAAAGCGTCTGCTCTAGCAGGAGCACAGAGGTGCCTGATTTTGGGGTTAGCAAGATTAGACAGGTACGAATGTTGATCTCTTCCAGGTGTATGTTCACAAAACCTAGATGAACTAGACATGCCAGTTTACTTTACTTTGCTCTTTTTGTGCTTGCGCCTTGGACTTCTTTAGGTTTCAACAATAAAGACCTGTAAGAACATATGGACTGATACGAAGTTTCAAAATGCAACCTAGAGCCAGCTCAGTGAGATCTTTTAACAACGGTTTTCTGTAGGGAGAAATAAAAGGTTGTTTGAAGCGTTCATGACGGGTCAAGTTCACCAACTCTATAGACTCAGAGGCCACTTTATTAGCAGCATGCCACGCCGGTGATAACTATCACCTTTCTCTTTTGTTTGTGGAAACCAACATCCACAAGGAGTGCACCATTTGGAAATCGTTTTGGTAGGTACAGGAGTCGTTTCCAGAATTGGTGTTCATACAAGCTAACTCAGGTAATATTCTTATCTAGATCCTATAGCTCGCCAAGAGAGCCACCAAACCTCCCTCGATAGACCATCTCAACTTCCGGGGCCAAATTATCCCTATGTTTGTGCACAAAGTTGACGATGGCTCTCCCCGCTAATGGCACTTTTCTAGTAGGTATCTCCGCTTGGGATTTCCAGGAGAGGTTTGTTGGTATGACTACACTCAGATAAGTCAAATGATCTACCACCTTACTGTATTCTCCGTCCAGCTATAAACAAGGCTTTGGTTTCTTACTGTGGGGGTTATTAAAGACCCTAACTTTAGATTTAGATTTTTTTCCAAATTAGGTGGTTTATGGTGCAGTACGTTGTCACTGCATGTATCTGTGCCCTAAGAGCTTTAGGTGTCCTGGCAAGGAGGACTGAGTCGACTGCGTAAAAAAAACATTGGCACTGGCTTCTCATCAATAAAGGGAAAATCTTTTGCGGTTTCTTCAACAAATTTGGGCATGTAATTTAATTACAGGAAACCCTGCTTGACCCCTCTCACTGTTGTTATTTATTTTGTAAGTCTGCAAACATGGGCCAAACGGTATCCATACAGAGGTTTGAAAATGTAGAGTCCTGATGATGTCAAGCAAGGATCTATCGATTCCCATATATGCCAGCTTCACCCATAACCTCTCTTTGACCACCAAATCAAAAGCAGATGAGAAGCCAAAAAAAGCTGCATTAATAGGTATCTTCTTGGCTACCGCATATTTATTGAACAAGTGCCAGAGAACAAAAACAATGAGAGCCCTGATCTGAATCCACCCTGTGTCCAATTTAGCATGGAATTTTCTCCTAACCACCAATTTCATTATTGTGGGATTATATAAGAAAAAATCATACAATCTATGTCAATTAAACTGATTTGTCTCCATAATGATACCTCGTTTTTGGGTCATTTCTTATATAGAGGTATAATGATTGAGTTGGCCCATGAGGCTTTGAAAAGTTGGACCCACCAATCACATAAGAACTGAAATACTTCAGCCGGGATCACATGCGTTAAGAAAATCTCCTGATGACCCCCATTTGCTTATATCTGATCAAACCATATAAAAATATATTCCTCTAGTCTTGATCCCTCCCCACACAACCCTTACTTTATTAGACAGATACAAGGCAAGTGTTTCATCACTGGGGCCTTCCACACTACAGGTTTGGTCTAGGTGTCTAACTAGACAGAGTGCATTATGGTCACTTTCCACCCTGCGACAGATCACAGGTCACTGTGACTATGTGTCCACCAGGAATAAAATGTACTTAATCATGGAACTCGTCCCTCTTGCGTCATAAGTGGGCATAGGTGTAGGGTCTTAAAATAGCAAATTTTGAGCAGAAACCAAATCCAAGTCTATGCAGAAATGTTTCAACTTGCTACCTTTTGCATCAATCTTAGGCTGGTCATGCCCCAGGATTGGTATACCATATGCACCAAGTTCTCACATGCTTTTTCAATGCCCCCTAACCCCCATGTATAGACCCATTTTGGCATTCCATTCCCGGACAATGATAATATCACTTTTGTCAGTCAAAGGTAAAATAGCCCCATCCGCTAATTTATCTTAAAGCAGAGAAAAATCATTGACATTTTTACAGCTGGCATAAACAGTGATAGCTCTAAATTGTTTACGTTTGAAAGTACCAAATTGACTGCCATTGCGGATCCGGATCAAGAATTTATTTGGCATTCCACAGCATGCCAGCACACACCAGTCCAACAGGAAATCTGGAGGCTCTTAATATTTCTTGCCTGGGATCCCTTTTCTGCACTTTGAAATAAGTTGAGTTGAGCCCCCTGCGTGAAATCTCAAAATTTCAGAATATATTAAATTTGGTCATTATAGTATGTGTAGGTACTCCATCTCTCCTTGCCCCTTCACTAAAGCCTTTAAATTCTACTTGAGGTGTTGACTTGATCGTCCGTAAGGGTGCCTTGGATAGCCTTGTTCTGGGCAACTGGAATAAAAGCAATATTATGTACTGTGTAACGATATATTTAGAGACTACCCCTAACATGGGGAGTTCATGCCCTCCAATTAAAGTGCCCCACAAAATTTGTCTGATTCAGTCTAGGCCAATCTATGACTCATATAGAGCCATGTAAACCCCTCTCCCTGTGCCACCAATAAGCCAAGAATCATGCGGGAGTACAGAAAGAATATATATTTATTAAATATCAATGAATATTTGCACCAAATGATTACACACGCCACTTTCTCTGTGCCACAAAACAAAAAATCAATACAAAAAGTCACGTTTTGGGGATTTCACTTTTGGGTCTCATGTTCATGGAACACAGGACAAATAAAAATTGGAAAATTACAAGATCATGAGCATTAGCATTCCTTGATAAGGTTTAGATTTAAACCCACTGCAACCTTTTCTATTTTCAAAAGCAATTTCACACATGCAGCGCTTTGTATATTTAATTTCCCTGAGCACTTGAAAAAGCTAGCAGTTTTGATGCTATTTTGGATTTATATAACCCCTCTTCCTTCTTCACTCAAAGCAATATAAAATTTGCTCTTCTGCCAGGGTCACTTTGTCACTCTCAGGAGAGAGTGTGCATTTTTCAATTAGGAACTACACTTTGTTTCATTTAGCAAAGCACTTGTCTACCCAGCACCAAAAACCCAGACATTCAGTTACATTCAGCACCCTTCTGCTTAAAGGCCGGGTCTGAGGAATGGTGACAGTTAGGAATGTTGTTGTTAGAGAAAGACACCCTTTCCCTTTAGGGAATTCTGGGGTTGACCAGGAAAATAGGTGTACCCAATTACATTAACAGACTATAATTTTTATTCACACTGGGAGTGAGTTTTGTACATTTGGTATGTTAACAAAATCACCCTATGTTAGCTATAGGGGAATTCATTGAATTATTATTTATCAAAATTTACTAAGGCTCTACTTCCATACCCCCACCCATTAAATAGGGTGAAGGTATTAAACAAATCCCCTCACTAGGCTCTGTTGGACAAACTACTTAAATTGGATTTCTGGGTTCAGTGCTCAGGAAAGAAATCAGTGTTTTAGGACCCTCTCTTGGGGAAGCACAGGGATCTGGTCAGGCACATCAGTCATGGATAGCCACCAGCATTCATCCCTCTTTTTTGCTCTCCTTGCAAAGATACCAGCCTCTTTAGTCTTTCCCAATTGCTGTCTCCCAGGAAATGTTAAGTCTGCAGCATGTGTTCAATAGTTGCGCCCAGATGATTTTTAGGCAGATCTCCCCTCTCTGGCTTGTGCATTCAGTTGTTGACCTCAAATATATTGTGAATGGTTTTGACTTTGTGTTGAGCCCTAATGTTTTTGATATTGTGTTATTCTCCACAGTCTATGGGCAAACACTGCATTGCTTGCATTCTTCACCTCCAGGTTCGCGTTGAGCTCTCTGTTTTGCTTTTGGCTCTGTGTTACATCTGTTGTCTTCCTTATAGGTTCCCCATTGTGCTCTGTGCCTTGTATTTTGTTCTGTATTGTGCTCTGTGCTTTTTTTCTGGTTCTATATTGCATTTGTGTTCACTACTTCTAGGTTCCCTGCTACACGCTGTGCTTTGTTGTTGGTTCTATACTACTGCTGATTTTTAGGTCAGTTGTTGTTACTCCTTGTGGTGCTCCTCTCCTTCTCATGTCCCCCCTTGTGCCCTCCTCCTGTCTATGCCACTCCTGTGTGACCGCCCCATCCCGGCTTGGGCTACCCTCTCCAGCCCTCTCTTTCCTCCCTGCACCCCCTATGGTGCTCTCTGTCTCACATAAATTCTCTAACTTCTTTTCTATCAACTCTCCTATCCCTCTCACTAAGTCTGGCAGGACGAAGCTCAAAATAGACATCCTGGTTTCCAACCCAGCCTTCCTATCACTGATACCTACACCAGTGCTTCCCCCAGACAGATTCTTACCCACATATTCTTTGCTGTTCCCTCTTCAGGCCTATGGACCCCACATATGGTCTCTGTTCTCTCTCCTTTTTCTTCTTTTCCCATTAATGGTGGCACCCATTGGGAGGCACTCCTGGCCCTGATCCAACCTCTAAGACCATCATTAATGCCCACCTAAATGGCACTGTCTTGGTCCAGGGTCCTCAGGTTACTCTCCTCCTTTTTGATAATGCTTCTTCCTGCGCCTTATCAACTTCATTTCCTCTCCTGCTATCCCTTCTTACTTCTCTCATTGCTCTCTAACGCCTCCTTCCCCAGCCAACCCTGTGGCACCCCCTGCTGCTTCTCTGGCCACCCTGTTGCCTCCCTCCTCCGGCACCTATCTGGCACCTTCTTCTTCCTCTCTGACTACCCTGCCTTCTATTCCTCCCTCTTCTGCCCATCTTTGGGCACCTCCAACACTTACGCAGGTAGTACCTCCGGCCTGTACTCCTCCCTGGAAGTCCTTCAAATGTGGCACCCTGCTCCAGATCACTACTCTCAACTCTTGATCAACTGTCTAACATTCCTCTGACATCTGCCGGCTCTTGCATGAGCTTGATTTGGATGCACTCGGTTTCACCAAACCTTGGTTCACGGCCAGCTCTGTCACGAGTTTTGACACTCTCCTTCCAGATAGCTACAAGATCCTCTCCAAAGCCAGACCCAACCTTGATTTTCCCAGAGTGTATCCCTGCTTCTATCATTCCAATGCAGGATTACTCCTCCTTTGAATGCCTGGTGTGCAGAATTTCTATCTCTCCTGGCTTCTCTCTGACCATCTACAGCCTGGCCATGTTACCTTCTTCCTCTCTGAGTGGGCTGACTTATACTCCTCCCTCCTTGCCTCTTCCTCTCAACTTCTCCTCCTAGGAGAACTGAACATCCGCCTGCTACCAGCCTTTCTTCGGGACTCTTTCACAACTTCTGCAACTCTTTCTCTCTCTCGCTATTCTCCCTCTGGCCCAACTCACTCTTCAGGGCTCTCACCACTCCTCTCTCTTGGAGTGATCACATTCTCCTTTCCTCCCACCTCTCTCTCTACCCCTCAGGCCAATCCGACTACAGCACTGCCACCTACCTTCTCTGCCATTCCACCCGTGAAGCGTGTGTAAGTTGAGGCTTTTGGCGCTACTTTCTCTCCTCCTCCTGCACCTTTGGCTGACTCACACCCTGACACAGCCCTCTCTAACTTTCATCTCTCCATCTCTAATACTCTGGATGTCCATGTCCCTGTCATGACGCTCCGCTTGAAGCCCAAATCCAAGTGCACCTCTTGGTACGATTCCAACCTCACCACCTTTAAAGGCAAGTGAAGGGCAGCAGAGAGGAAGTGGAAGGCATCAAGCGCACCCCCTGACAAACTGGCCTGCTGCCTGCTTCAAAGGCAGTACATATTATATGTCCTCTGTAAGAAGAGAGATACATCCAAGCTTGTGTCTCTGCGGCATCTAACATCGACCAAACTTTAAAAAATCTGCAAGAACCTGGCCAATCCTGCTGCAGTCTCTACCTCTCCTGTTCCCACTCAGGCCCTCTAAGGCCTTGTCTTGTCATTTTACCAGTTTAACTAACGACATCGTGTCCACGCTCTCTTCCTCTACTTCTTCTGCCTCCTTCTCTACCACTCCTGGCAAATCTGAGGCCGTCTCTCCTCCGCCATATTCCTACTTTTCCCTGTTCACCCCTGACAATGTTTCTAGACAAGTCTGATCTATGAAAGTCTCATCAAAGCAGGTTCTCCCCTGCTCATCCAGAACCATCACGGACCACATCAACACCCTTGCTCCAGCCTTGGCCAATTTCTGCAATCACTCCTTTCCCACTGGAACATTCCCCTCCCCCTTACGCACTCCCTTGTGCACTCCCTTCTAGAGAAGACCTCAGCCGATTCTTTCCCTCTGGCTCTTTGGCTAACTATTTCCTGATCTCCATCACTCCTTTCCTGTGCAAACTCTTAGTAAAGCTGGCCACCTCCCAGCTTAATCTGCATACTGAATCTAATGGTTGCCTCCACGACCACCACTCTCGCTTCAGAGCTACCAGAAGTATGGAAACTGCGCTCCTGAACAACCGTGAAGTTCTGCTATCCAATCTTGACTCTAATCTCCCCCCTGTCCTCATTCTCCTCGATCTGTTCTCTGCTTTTGACATGCTCAACCATGCCATCCTGCTCAAACACCTTTGTGACAACCTGGTTATCACTGATCAGGCCCTGGCCTGTTTGACCTCCTTTCTCACTGACCAACCCTCTCAAGTCCAAATGGGGTCTTTCCTCTCTTCTATCTCTCTCTCTACTTGTGGTGTTCCCCAGGGTCTAACGTCTCTCCCTGGCTGTTCAACCAATACCTGGCACCTTTTGCCCACTGCATCTCTACTTTCTGTTGAAATTTTCAGTGTTATACGGATGACACCCAGCTCTCCTTCAGGCTCCCCTCAGCCACCTCTGCTCCTTCTCTCATACCAGACTGTCTGGCCACAATTCAGGAATGGTGTACCGCCAACGGTCTCTGCCTTAATGTCAGTAAGACTGAGATCCACCTCATTGGGACACCTGCTCCCTCCTTTCCTCTTTCGCTCTGGCCGCCCACCCTGGGCCCTCTTTCTGCTACTTCCTGTGAGGCTAAGAATCTTGGTGTCATCTTTCACTCCACCCTCTCATTCTCTCCTCACATTTCTGACATCTCTAAGAAGTCAAACTATCCGCTGCAACTCCTCAGAGTTATTTGTCCTTTTCTCACTTTCCTCTAGAAGCTCACAGTCTCTAGCAGCCTCTTTCTAAATCTGCATGCCTATACACTACAACCTTTACAACATATGCAGAACAGGACTGCAAGATTTGTCCTTGGCCTCAAGCCCAGGGATCGTTACTCTCCAGCACTGAAATCGCTTCACTGGCTCCATGTGGCTGCAAGGATCAAGTTCAAAACCCTCTGCATCATCCACAAGGCTTTCTGGGTTCTCGGACCGCTCTACCTCCAACTTTCTCTTCCAAAACATCTTCCTTCTCAAGCTCCCCACTCATCCACCTCCAACTCTCTGAGGGTCAGATGCTTCTCCAAGCAGAGAGTTGGGGGCAGAGCTCTCTCCTTGGCTGTGGCCTCACTCTGGAACAGCTGCCCTGCCTCTCTCACACTTGAGCAGAACCACCTCCGGTTCAGGAAGCAACTCAAGAGCTTCCCTTTTGTTAGGTGGAAACCTGTGCAGTTCCCTCTGGGACCACTGCAAAAGATTTAGGACTACAGGTGTTTGGCGGTGAACCCACTTGGTAGCAGTCTGTACCACACAGATTCACTTGGTAGCTGTGGCTGAGCAGTCAGACCTCCCTCAAGAAGAGTTGAGCAGTATGTGGAGTATACGAAATAGGGCAATTCTTCACAGCAAGACAAGCAAACACGCAACGAGGCTTAGTGTAAAGATATTAAGGTATTTATTTATAACGAAACATCTATCAAAAACACTATGGCACTTTCACGGCAAACAAATCAAACACAGTTACTCTACGAAGACGAAACAATCAATCCCCCTAGTAATATTTCGACAAGTCTAGGTTCTACCGCCACCACTTATTTACAGACAGAGGTGTGTACCTCAACCTAGATGGCCCCCTAATATTAGTTAGGACGGGAGAGAAAAAGATAGGCAGGTTACGAAATCAACACAGTTCAATACTTCACGGGCAAAAATGCAAGGCAGGAAGGCAGGAATCACAATAGATCATAAAGTTCAGAGGCCAGGCCCACTCGGAGAGAGGCAAGGCGATATGTTCCAAAAAGTCTCTAGTGGAGAGGCCTTCAAGTCTTTATAGCAAATTGTTATCGGCAGATTGAACCAGTTCAGAACAATAAATGAGAAAAGCTTGGAGGCGACCCAACGGAAAGGAGAGGATTAAGACACCTCACTCGAACCGATCGAAAGGGAAGCCAGGCGGACACGGTACCTTGTTTGTGGAGAGCAGCTCTGGGTGGGGCAGTTGTTCCAGGTGGTGGATGCACGTCGGGTCTTTGCCAAGAGTAGAGATGATCTCGTCGTCGAAGAAAAGTGAAGTCCGGTGCACCACCAGGGAAGAGACCAGCCGCGGAGTGCTCCGTCACAAGGCACCACCTTTTGGTCGCGGTACAGGGGTAGTGGCTATCCGGTTGCCGAGGTGCTCTGCACGGGCAATTCGACCACTGCGTCCGGAGGCTAATAAAAAGCAAAGGGGACTGGTTGTTCCCACCAGTCAGGGGAAGAGACTCTCTGGCAGGGAGATCTCCTCTGTCGTCGGGAAGTGGTGAGTCGGTTCTGCAGGGCTCCACCAGAGGTGTCGCCGTGCAGGTCGGCTCAGCGGTACCCTCGTCTGATTCTTAGGTCCTGTGGCGACTTCTGAAGATCCAGTCCCAAAAGCCCTGCTTTTATGCAAAAAAAAACCATTCATTCAGCCTAGCTGTCAATCAACACACGCTAAGTGGTGAGCGGGAAGGCTCACCACTTGGGTCAATCTCTCCAGAGTGCGACCGGAGTTGGCAAGGCAACTCGGTCCAGGGTGCCTAAACCCCCTCCCACACCCCTGTGGTAACCCAGACAGAATGGCACCACTTTGGAGGGTCTCTGTACAGAGGCCCGCCAAAAGTGGAACAAAGGGCTCAACCTTTGGTTTTGGAGTCACAGAGACGAACACAGATGCCATTTTAAAAACCGGGTTCTGGCAGAAAATACCATCGGATAAACTTATTTAAGATAAGTAGACCGGTGGTACGTTAGAGATTAACGAGAAAAAGTATTAATCTCCAACAATGGGACAAATCCCATAGGGTTATGTTCGGGGTCGGACATAACAAGTAGTTTCCACTGCCACCAGCCAAAACTCGACGAGGGGGGACGGGATAGTGCCCCCTCGAGTAACAGATCCAGGAGTAATCGAATTACCCCTACTAGTACCTCCACAATAAGATGGTTTGTACTAGTTCTGTTAGTAAATTTAGGTCTAGTAAAGCCAATGGTGACTTTACATGCCCAGGGAGACAGTAGTCAGTCCCCGGGTATGGAGTCTATGGTGGAGGTCCGCTAGGACGTCCCAGTGTTACGGCACGTAGGGTGCGGTGTAACACACATAGAAAAACATATGCGACCCTATGGAGTAAAAGATCCCATAGCCCATAGAACACATTGGCATCCAAAGGAATTACACACATATATGTCCAAGAGTGGGAGAAAAAGAGTCTCACTCTTGGCAGGATGGAAAAAACAAACTCCAGAAATCCAGCAAAGCTGCTGGGGGACTCACTAGGTTAGAAAATTCAGCCTAAACAGAGAATTCTCCCTAACACTCGCCCCCCCCCCCCCAGACTAAGGGACAGGAGGATTTAATCCACTCCTGGATGAATCTCATACCTCTAGTCGATGACATACATCCTAGAGAGACCATCAGCATTTTGGTGGTGACACCTTGGCCTATGTTCAATGGGTTTCCAGGTTTTCCTTTGTAAGCTATATGACCTACAAACCTTCCTAGGAACATCAGTCTTTTTAAGTTTATAGGGGATCTGGTTGACCAGTCCCTCAGAAGTTGTTACAACTTCTGAACCTGTGTTAGGCTTTTTCATGGGGTCCTTATAAAGGATTCCCTTAGATCTAGAGGGGTCTCCAGAGGTCTTCCCTACCTCTCTGTTGAGAGAAGGTTGGGTTTTAGGCCTCCTGGTTGGAGGGGATGGAGATAAGCAAGGTACATGCTTCTCCTTCCTCTGAGATCTTACCTTACCTACTTTAGGAGTTTCCCCCTTAAGTCTAGGAATTGGGTTGGAGTCTTCTATGGAAGGTCCAACAGTCTGAAGGTTTTTGGCCTTAGACTCTTCTTTTCTGGTTTTCCACCAGCACTGAGAATTACCAGTTCTCTTAGGCCTAGTTAGGGTTCCAGTAGGTCTATCCACCTCTTCCTCAGAAGCAGGGGGAGTCACAGACTCTATAACTGGGGGAACAATGATGGAGCTTGGTTGGGGCTCCCATTTCCCTAACATGTTAGCCTGAAATTTGCCTGGGTCAGAGGTCAACTTACCAACACCAGGGCTTGAAGTGGGGTTCTCAGTAGAGGTTCCCACAGGCGTAGAGTGGTTCCTTAAGGTGGCCTCTCTTGCCAATTTGGTTTGGTTCTGGGTCTCCATACTGGGAGGCCTGGGGGTACTGGATACTACTCCTAGAGTTTTTAAATCATTCCCCAACAGGACTCTCCCAGGAACCTCAGTCTGAACACTGACAGGAATCAACACTGTCATGTCATTACACTGAATGAGGGCTGGTAGAATTGGAACCATTTGGACAGGGCCTCCAGACATTTTAGCGGGACCTTTGGGTGCCTTAGCAACATCCTCAGGCCTGAAAAAGCTTTCGTCCACTACTGTTCTGCTAGCCCCAGAGTCTCGCCTGGCAGGAGTATCCTGGCCATTGACAAGCACACTGTCCACATAATAACATTTAGAGTTTTCTGGTATAGAGTCATACACACTCCTATTCTGATTACTAACCCGGTCCATCGACTCTACTGATACGCTTGCTTGAAGAGCCCAAGGTTCGTCAGCAAATACTTCAAAGTGAGCACTAGTCATTTGGACTTCCTCCTCAGGAGTGAAGGCTAAGGAGACTGTGCTGATCCCAGTAGGTTTACCCTTACATTTTGGATCTCCTTTGATATGGTCAGTTGCCCCACAGAGATAGCATGTTCCAAATGCTCTCTGGAATGGTGGCTTGTTCTGACCTCCTTCTGGTTTGTGGCCAGAAGGTACACTATTCGGTTGTGGTTTTCCCTGGGGTTTATTTTGTTTGGGGCCCTCTGGGGAATGTGAGTTATTAGAATTCTCTTTTGAGTCTTTTTTAGGCTGTTTTCCCTCATCCTTTTTCTGAGTTGCCCCAGAATCCTTATGAGTAGCCCGGTTGGCAACCCATAAGTCAGCAGCCTTAGCTAGCTCCCGGGAATCCAATTCCTTCGAATCAGCCAAGTGCTGTCTGAGCTCAGGAGAACAGGCATCATAAATAGACTCCAACATAAAAAGATTCCTCATACCCTCATAAGTGTTCACTTTGTAACCCTTAATCCATCCCTCTAAGTTCTTCAACCCTTCACTCACCCAGGTAGCCCAAGGGGTACCATCATGTTTTTTGAGGGTTCTAAACCTCTTAAGATACTGGGAAGGGGTCTTCCCGAATCTAGCTATTAAAGCTAGTTTCACACTTTCGTAATCCGTCTTATCCGCCTCCCCCAACTCCATTACCACATCAGTCGCAACAGGAGGGAGCCTAGAGAACAACCAGGGAAGTAAAGCATTCCCGGTGATGTCCTGGAGCCCATGATTGTATTCAAACAGTTTCAACCAATCCAACACATCCAATCTCGGTTCATACATACCCACTAATTCCTTCGGCATCCAGGGTCTTTTGGGACTGGAGCTCCTAGAGGAACCAGAGGAGAGAGAAGCATTTTCCATAGACAACTTTTTCATCTCTAACTCGTGATTAAGTTCTATTTCTCTGAGTCTTAACTCAGCTTGCTTCTGCTCAGCCTGGGCATTCATCCATCTGAACTCGAGCTCTTGGTTTCGTTCGGATTGAGCCAAGAACCGTTTGTATTCTAATTCGAGCTTAGTTTTTTCAAGTTCAAAATAAGCAGGGTTACTTGTGGGACATGGTGTGGGCCCCGTAGGCACAGCTGGTAAGGCAGGTAGAGGAGCAGGGGAGACAGTTTCATTAGCCTCTCCGTCCTCGTCAGCCTCCTCATCGCTATCATCAGAATTACGATTCAGATCAACACCATCACTGTTATCTACATTTGTTGGAGCGATTGGTTCCTCTGAACCAGTACCCAGACTTTGGTTCGCCAGCAATCTCTCGATTAGTTCTAACTTCTTGCCTCTTACAGAAAGATTCTCTTGCCTACAGAGAGCTCGCAAACTCTCAGTATTTTCACCTGACAAGGACTCTTGACTGTAAGTTTCCATCGTAGACATGTTTTTTGAAAGTTGCTTTTTGTGCAAAGTTTTGTGGTTAGTTATCCTACAGTGTCGAAAAGCACTCTAAACTGTATACTCGATACAAATCCCACCGCTGTACACCAGTGTTAGGCGGAAACCTGTGCAGTTCCCTCTGAGACCACTGCAAAAGATTTAGGACTACAGGTGTTTGGCGGTGAACCCACTTGGTAGCAGTCTGTACAACACAGATTCACTTGGTAGCTGTGGCTGAGCAGTCAGACTTCCCTCAAGAAGAGTTTAGCAGTATGTGGAGTATACAAAATAGGGCAATTCTTCACAGCAAGACAAGCAAACACGCAACGAGGCTTAGTGTAAAGATATTAAGGTATTTATTTATAACAAAACATCTATCAAAAACACTATGGCACTTTCACGGCAAACAAATCAAACACAGTTACTCTACGAAGACGAAACAATCAATCCCCCTAGTAATATTTCGACCAGTCTAGGTTCTACCGGCACCCCTTAATTACAGACAGAGGTGTGTACCTCAACCTAGATGGCACTCTAATATTAGTTAGGACGGGAGAGAAAAAGATAGGCAGGTTACGAAATCAACACAGTTCAATACTTCACGGGCAAAAATGCAAGGCAGGAAGGCAGGAATCACAATAGATCATAAAGTTCAGAGGCCAGGCCAGGCACTCGGAGAGAGGCAAGGCAATATGTTCCAAAAAGTCTCTAGTGGAGAGGCCTTCAAGTCTTTGTAGCAAATTGTTATCGGCAGATTGAACCAGTTCAGAACAATAAATGAGAAAAGCTTGGAGGCCACCCAACAGAAAGGAGAGGATTAAGACACCTCACTCGAACCGATCGAAAGGGAAGCCAGGCGGACACGGTACCTTGTTTGTGGAGAGCAGCTCCGGCGGGGGCAGTTGTTCCTGGTGGTGGATGCACGTCGGGCCTTTGCCAAGAGTAGAGATGATCTCGTCGTCGAAGAAAAGTGAAGTCCGGTGCACCACCAGGGAAGAGACCAGCCGCGGACTGCTCTGTCACAAGGCACCACCTTTTGGTCGCGGTACAGGGGTAGTGGCTATCCGGTTGCCGAGGTGCTCTGCACGGGCAATTCGACCACTGCGTCCGGAGGCGAATAAAAAGCAAAGGGGACTGGTTGTTCCCACCAGTCAGGGGAAGAGACTCTCTGGCAGGGAGATCTCCTCTGTCGTCGGGAAGTGGTGAGTCGGTTCTGCAGGGCTCCACCAGAGGTGTCGCCGTGCAGGTCGGCTCAGCGGTACCCTCGTCTGATTCTTAGGTCCTGTGGCGACTTCTGAAGATCCAGTCCCAAAAGCCCTGCTTTTATGCAAAAAAAACCCATTCATTCAGCCTAGCTGTCAATCAACACACGCTAAGTGGTGAGCGGGAAGGCTCACCACTTGGGCCAATCACTCCAGAGTGCGACCGGAGTTGGCAAGGCAACTCGGTCCAGGGTGCCTAAACCCCCTCCCACACCCCTGTGGTAACCCAGAGAGAATGGCACCACTTTGGAGGGTCTCTGTACAGAGGCCAGCCAAAAGTGGAACAAAGGGCTCAACCTTTGGTTTAGGAGTCACAGAGACGAACACAGACGCCATTTTAAAAACCGAGTTCTGGCAGAAAATACCATCCGATAAACTTATTTAAGATAAGTAGACCGGTGGTACGTTAGAGATTAACGAGAAAAGGTATTAATCTCCAACAATGGGACGAATCCCATAGGGTTATGTTCGGGGTCGGACATAACAAGTAGTTTCCACTGCCACCAGCCAAAACACGACGAGGGGGGACGGGATAGTGCCCCCTCGAGTAACAGATCCAGGAGTAATCGAATTACCCCTACTAGTATGTCCACAATAAGATGGTTTGTACTAGTTCTGTTAGTAATTTTAGGTCTAGTAAACCCAATGGTGACTTTACATGCCCGGGGAGACAGTAGTCAGTCCCCGGGTATGGAGTCTATGGTGGAGGTCCGCTAGGAAGCCCCAGTGTTACGGCACATAGGGTGCGGTGTAACACACATAGAAAAACATATGCGACCCTATGGAGTAAAAGACCCCATAGCCCATAGAACACATTGGCATCCAAAGGAATTACACACATATATGTCCAAGAGTGGGAGAAAAAGAGTCTCACTCTTGCCAGGATGGAAAAAACAAACTCCAGAAATCCAGCAAAGCTGCTGGGGGACTCACTAGGTTAGGAAATTCAGCCTAAACAGAGAATTCTCCCTAACACCTTTCGCTTCTGCTTTCTCTCTTCCTCTGCCCTGCTGATGTACCTGACTGCCGTGCGCACTGGTCACCTGGATACCCTCTGAACTCAGGCCCAGGCTCCTGCTTGTCCAGTTGCCCTTGCACTGCCTCCAGGCTCCCCAGCACTTAAGTGTCTGTTCCTGCAACCTGCTGTCCCTTCTCACTGCGCTTATGAGCCACCCGCTGGCTGCACTTATTGATTTACCTGCACTTCTCCCTGCCCCTGGCACTTCTCTCCTACCCTCTTCCCCGTACTTGCACGATCTGAATGACACATGACCTAGTAAGATTGTTGTTTGGTCCTCCCTGTGTTCCCCCGCCTTGTCTTCTCGTGCCTAGAAACACTTGTGTACAGGCGCGTTACAAATGCGATATCATATCATATCAAATCCATCAAATTTAATTATTAGGCGGTGCCAGCTTATTATTCCTGCATTTCAATTGCCCCCCTATGGGCCACTCCACCCCCATGGCCCAGCCCCTCTCTGGGGATAGGCCCCTGGAGTTATGTAGTTGAAATGATGGCAGGGATGAATCCTTCCACTGGAGCTTTCCTTTTACAATTTTCAATTTTGTACTTAGAAAATCACTACATGGCAACTTTCTTCACATAAACCTAACATACATATTCTTGGGTTCCTCTAATTATGCCACTCGTAATGAACTAACTCCCATCTTGGCAGGAGATTGCAATTATAATCGTTATGAACATGACATTTTCTACCCAGATATTTACTTTATGAAGTTATTGCATCCCTGAATCTCTGCGTTGGAACATTTTGTATGGAGTTAAAAACACATTTTAGGTTGTAGCTTGAGTTCCCAATTTTGATGGAAGTTGTGGCAACAGGACAGCCTTGGGATAAGCTTTAAAATGATAGTTGGGTTATTTTTCGGCAACTTACGGTTCGTGAGAAAACCAACAAAATATGATACTTAATACAACTCTATGGCATAATAATCACATACATATTCCAATTTTCACATTATATCTCTTCAAGCTTTCATTAGTGGTCTGGCCACCAGCTTCCTTTGTTAGTGTTCCTACCATGAAGTCCATTAGCTTTCTTGTACGGTCAAAGATCAGGCCATGGTTCTGCTTATCTTGAAGAGCATAGCAGATGGCCCCACCTCCATGCTCAGGGAACATTCCCTAAGGAACAAGACTGTGAATAGTATCTCTGAGCTGACCACAAATCACATTTCAATACATATATATTTAAGAGTTCATCCCATTTAATTGCAGTCTTTCTGTTGACCCACCACACCAATAAATTCCTCTGTCATCCATGAATACTGCTCTCCTCTCTGGCCCTGGCACTTCAAAGCAATTGGCTTTCAGACAGAGAGCCTGAGCAGAGCATTTGATGGGGGAAGGTCACTATTTTTAACTTTCAGGGTAACTCACACAAGCCTTCTGTGCTCTGAATAATGGAAACACTCGCTTCCCAATCTACCTCATATACTCCTTACGTGAAGCCTTTTAATATCTTGCATCATGCCTTCACTTGTTCATTTTCTCATGATATGTTCCTTTTGCCAAGGGAAAATGTAACTTCATACGGGCTCATTACGAGTTGGATGGTATTCCGACAGTAAATCTGTCAGAATACCATCCAACCGAATTACGGTTAACTCAACCACTGCCACTTGTAATCCGCTGGTAATTCAAGTGGAGGTAGCAAAGTTAATCCCCATTTTTTGAGAGTCCATTGGACTCTATGGGGCATTTCTGGCAGAATTACCACTGGCAGAATTACTGCTGCAGTAATTCTGCTGATTTTGTTGATTTTTGGCAGAAAGTGGGAGGATTTACCTCCAGCATGATGTTGGAGGTAAATCCCCCACTCCAGGGCCATACTCGTAGTATGAAGGAGCAGGAAAAGTGGCAGTAATTACTTTACTGGTAATTCTTTTCTGCAACGCCATACTTGTAATGAGCCACATGTGTTTATTTTTTAAGCTGCAAAATGCACACACTTTCATGATAATAGTTTCTGTGTATGCAAAGGCTATGCTTTCCATGTAGAATAAGCCTTTAAATTGTCTTGGCTTTATCAAACACATGCAAGGTCCAATCAGTAAGTGGATTTCTCTCTATTTGAAACAGCATTATATGTGGTAGATGCAAATGAAATGCTGTCTTTTCAGTTTTTCAATTATCTTGGCATGTTTTCAATGCAGTGCATTGTTTAGGCCCAACGTGGCTAAATGCAGTTTCCTTCTTTTATGCTCAAATATATCCAATAACTGGGATAACCCCCAGAGACATACCTACATCATAGGTCAGTCCCCTCCTCAGGACATAAACAGTTTGGCTCAACACTTACCTTAAGTCTCTGGCTCATTTCGGCTCATCCTCTGTCTCTTGTTGTTTGTATCTCACAGATATATTACTGATCCAATATTCAATGGATGCCTTGATAGCAATATGGAAGTGTTCAAGATGTTCAGAGATGTTTAGCTCAATTGTGCTGATTGAACATGGGGGGGAGCATGAATATATGTTGTCTGGGAACTTGAGCACTTGCAAGATGATGGAACGTGCTCAACTCCATTACAACCGTCACTAAGGGCCTGCTTAATTGTTGCTGGTTTAGTCTGCATAACCCTTGGAAGCACATGTTCTGCAACTGGCATCAGGCCACCGCTTTCGTGGGGTGACTTATGAATTATATTAGGCTCCATGTTGGACTCTGTGCAGAACTCAGAACCAGCCCCAGGCAACTGTGGAGGGAATTTGATTGAGCCTAGATTTTACTTTAAGTTTTGCATTCTTGCTGGACTTTTATTCAACACCTCTTTGAATGGATTGGTGTTATTGGTAGTTGTGTGAAGTCGTTCAAAATGTCTGTAGTGACATCTAGACTCTGTAGTCCTCCTGTGGCCACTCAGCGGAGTATGAGTTTGAGCAAAATCCAGCTTTCTTCTAGGGCTAAAGATTTGGATTAGATTTGAGTTAGATGACAGCTCATAGTCTGTTCCATGTGCACTTGGCATCCCAAAACTAAAGCGATCTTTGAAAGATGGGTGACTAAAACAGGGTGAGAGGTCTGGAGAGCTTCTGAAACCTGATTCCAAATATCTTTAGATCCTGCATCTGTCTGCAATGGACCCCAATGCCATAATTTCACCCGCATGTACCACAGATGTCACTATGGAGAGCTTGCATTGTTGGCTGCCGGCAGCTGTCTAATCTGCTTTAGCTGGGCTGCTTGCATTTGTAACCACATCCCTGTTGATAATGATGCTAAGGATTCCTCTTCTATCATTTTGAGTGGTGAGAGGACCAAGCAAAGGTTAATACCAGAGCCCACCTCCAGTGCCACTGCATTTACTTGTTATTGAGATCTTTCTCAAATGGGATCGACCCCAACATCAACTTCGGGCATTATACAGACATAGGTGGTAATGAAGCGTTGTTTCATTTTTGGTGGTGGGCCTGCTTCCATGCTACACTTAGCATGCACCTCATAGGAAAGCCACACCAACCGCTCTGGCCATTGTGAGGTAAACCATTAAAGAGGTATATGTCAACTAGGTGGCAATACTTTAGCCTTAAGCGAGAAAAGGTATGGAGAAGCTTTGGAATTTGCAGTCTAGCAGGGAACAGTTGATCAGGAAGTCACACTAACCCACTGCCATATCACGGTCATCACCTTTTCAAGACCATCCTGTCCTGCTCGCAAATCTGCTCCTCTCCGTAACCCACTCATTTGGCCACTTAACAGCCATCTGCCTCCATCTGTTCCATCAGTCCCTCACCTCATGCCCTTGCTGTAGATTTGGTTTAGGACCAGTCCCAAATCGCAGATGGGGACGCATTGCATCTGCTGCAGCAGCTACCACCACTGCCACCGCCATGCCACCACCACCGCTACACTAAAGCGAATTTGAGGAAAGAACCACTGAATGTTCTGTGTCAAGCCACACCGTTCCAGCAGCTGCCTCTGATGCAGCTCCCCATGCAACTGCTTGATCTTGCTTGCTGGGTGTAAGAGAGAGAGACCGGCAGCTAACTCTACACATCAATGCATACTATACTGTTGCCACAGGGTAGACTCACAAGCAGAGGCGTTGCCAGGGTGGGGGGGGGGGGCTGAGGTGGCTATAGACCTGGGTCTTTTGGTTGCAGCCCCGGATAGAAGCTCAGGAGCTACAACCAAAAGACTAACTAGCCCTCGACAGTCCCAACATTAGTGTAGCCCCAGATCTTTTCCAGACCTAGGAACACCCCTGTTCACAAGCATACTTATTTATTAGTGTTTGTTGTGCTAAGAAAGATATCTTTCCCTATTTACAGGCTCTCTCCGTAGACAAGGAAATGGTGCCCTTTCTACCTATAAGAACACAGACTATACAAAGTCTTAGTGAGTGTCATATGATTCCATTCCAATCCAAAAGAATTCCAACCTGATTCCTGAAGTAGGACACCTGCTTTCAAAAGTGTTGCCTTCCCTTGAATGTTTATTCTTCAACACCCAAAACATTATGCCAAACTAAATTAAGGAATGTATAACTGCCATTCGTTTTTTGGTATTTTTAGTAATTTTTGTTCAAATGTATCTTGCTTGGCTGTTGATTCTGTTGGACGCTGAATGCTAAACGTGAGACCGGAGTCTCAGAACGAGCAGGAGCAGCACATAAAAACACCCTTGCAGCATGGAGCGAGCGCAGAAATGCGAGCAAGTGCGTGGTCTGCAGAGGGTGGCAGTGACGTTTACAACTTAGCATGATTCAACTTAAGGAACTATCGAGTAAGTCTATTTCCATTTATTGACTGTGCTTTTGCTTCAGACTGTGTTCCGATTTGACCGTTCTACTGGGTAGCGTATAATTGACTTCTGAGCCCAGTAGCTCCAGGGGAGCCTGTAAGACTTAAAACGAAAGCACTGCCAATTATAAAAACTAAGCCGCACACGTGCGGCATACTAATCATAATTGCTGTGAATTTTGATTTAAGTCTCCCAGGCTCCCCTGGCCTGGGGGAGCCCGGGAGACTTAAAATGAAAGTCACAGCAATTATGACAACTACATCGCCCGCTGTGAACGGCGGGAGGTGTAGTATTTGTAATTTCTGTCTCTTTCACTTTAAGACATTGTACAAAATTGATGTCTCCTAGTGCTTGGCTTTGAGGCTCATTTCCCGAATAGGAACTTTTTGTAAAAATATTTTTTATATACATTTTTTGTCATGGGCATTCTTTTAAAAAAAAGATTTTTTTTGAGTGAACTACCCTTTTAAAAAATTATCAACTTTTGTCATGCAATTGTGCATAATGTGGATAGTCGCTTGGGAGTCTAAAGCGAAATGTGGAGAGCGACACCATCCATACTAAGCGGGAAGACTCACTTGTGGATTAATTATTTTTTAGAATGTGTTGAGACTTGGATGAAGGCATGTCACTAGGAGATCTACCAATTGAGTATTTACCATCAACGGAGCAGCCCCTCTCTCATCTACACCAGTAAAGCCTTCCTCTCAAGAGACAACCGCCTCACCATCATCCGTGCGCGCATCGGCTCAAAATGAGATCACTGTAACACTCTCCTTTATGAGTTAATGACTACATTAGAGATGCTACCCACAGGAACTCATGAAGGAAACACTCAAGAGGGCCAGCAACAACAATAGAGAATCCCTTTTGGAGTATAGAGAACGGCCCCTCGAAAAAGATGATAAACTTGTCTGATGATACCTACAGCCATCTTTCCAATTCAATTAAGAAAATCGTGTCTAGAAATTAGAACATCATTGAACAAGGGACCAAACCACTAGCAAGGACAATTTTGGCATTCAAAAGGAGTACAAACCTAAAAGAACACATTAACAGAAATAATATCAGCACAATTCCTTCAAAACAAACTATGCTCCCCGAGAAGTGGGGGATGTCCAAACTGACTGGTCACTATCCGTGTGGTAATTGTGTCTGTTGTGGACTCACCAGCAAAAGTAATAAAGTTGACTTAGTTCTGGAGACCCCTTGGAAACAAAATTACTTGACCAACTGCAATTCGACGATGCTCATCTATGGAATTTGGTGCCTGTGTAAGAAACAATATATCGTGAAAACCAAAAGAAAGATCAAAATGCGAATAGACAAACACAGAAGCTGCCTTTGCAACCGGACTAGTAATGCCCCGTTAGTAGATCACTGGAACAAGCTCATGCACAAACCGAATGATGTGAGTTGGACAACAATATGGAAACTTAAACCCAGCTTGGACAACAATCGTGATAAAAGAATATTACTTAAGAAAGAGCAACAACTTATTTATTTGCCCATGTTCAAAGGTTGTAACGAAAAACTGGACTGGTTTGCTTGAACCTATGCCCCTGAGTTTACATCTACCTGCTATGGCGATCCTTGATACCAGTTCTTTTGCCAGGTGTCGAGATTATGAGTAATTAGCTATCCTGGTACACATATATATTTCCCCCTTGAGACAGAGCATGTCAACATGACCCCACCGACATGTATCACGCAGGTACAAAAAGAGCACGCAATACTCCGCCCTCTACGCACATCGTTTGTCGTGAGGGAGAGAGTATGGCATCTCAGGACTACTATGGACATTAAAGCCAATGCAACCACCCTTTTGAGCCTTTCCAAAAGAGTATTATCTTACTTGGTAAGATGAACATGCTCGTCAATAACCCTCGTAATGTTGCACTGCGCCTAATCGCTCATGCACTTTATACCGCATCCTCATATAATGTATGTATTATTTACAGATAATCATTGGACTTCTTATTCGAAGAGGTTTTATTTGGCGTGAATCCGCTTTCGGCTGTATAATCTGTGCCCAAGACCTAGACCGATAGCACAATGCAGACCTTCGTTTAACTCGAGTGAAACGTGGCTGTTATTAACTTTATTTATGGGCACAACCAACGCATAGGTGATTTGCCTTATATCTTTAAACGAGTGGTCAATCTCTGTACACGGTCGCCTCCCGCTTATCTTTGATTGTTCTGTTTTCCTTCAAGACACCCACCGGCAGTGTATGGTATACAAATGGTTCACATGAGTGACACGTGACGCTCCGTCAAGGACAATTACCATCCACGAGTTACTCAGGTGATTATTTCTGTACGACCTCATTTCACTTGGTCCAGTACTAGTCTGCCCTCCTTTTACTACCTTTTCCTTGCTCATGCAGAATCCGTGTTCTAAGCTGAGATGTCAGCCTGGTCTCCAAGAAACCGGCCACACCGTTATCCCCTTTTCTGCCTTCGCATCAGGCTACATTAGACCTGCAAGTGTTGACATCGGGTGAGCATTATTGTATGTGTTTTGTCCGTTTGACACGTTTAGTTTTATCTGCCTGCCACAATAACATGGGTCTCTCGAACTGTAGAGACATTAACTGGCCTCTTGCTATTAATTTGCATTTGGCACTTGTCCTTTTGCACTAGGCATGCATTAACCTACATGTTCATCCATCATTAAGCTTGATCTCGTGAGAGACAGAAATATATCAGTGTTTGATACATTTTATAAACCATTTTTTTCTTTCTGCCTCCAAATGTTTGCTCTAGATTTCTTTAGCACTACTACACTTGATTGTCTAGACTATAGCTAATAATACTCGATACTAACAAGAAACAACTTGTCGATCAGATTGTGAAAAGGAGACAACAGTTGCTATTGTTGTCCCATTAAGCTTGTGTTTTCTAAATTAAGAAACCTGTGGTGTAATCTTAACACTGCTAATTCTCTCCAATATTGGTCAGTTTGGATTGATGAATTAATCTCATGGCCATAAGGTTTATTTACACCTATGCACCATTTCTATTTCCAGACAAGGATTACGATTATCCTCCTCATGCACAGAAATTGATGTGCGTTTTGAGATGGGAAGAATCGATATGGACCTTTAACCGGCCCGGATCGATCTTCTGGTTGCAGAAAAGAACAACTGCCATTGAGGTCATTTGATTTTGTAAACTGTTGACAAAGAACAGACAGGGTTGCCCTGATGAATTTCCCTGTTTTTATTGTGTAAATAGCTTGTGAGGAATTAAACATGTTGGGTTGAATGAGTATGATCTGGTTTGACTGTGAGTATAATAACTGTTTTGTATGAGAGAATTGAATATTAACATTTGCTCTTTGATTATAAATTTGTGTTGATCTAGTTTTCCCCATTGATTGTGGAATAGAGTGAATTACCATCGCTACCATTGTTCTTTTACAATATCTGTCTGTTCTATGTACAACCATTTACTGTTTGACAAACAATTGAGTATGTTTTGTCTCTTTAAATCTGATTTTGTCTAATGTTTAGATTAATAGAAATGTATATTTTTTTATAACAATTGGACTGGTAGCAGGTTTAATTTTTCAAAAGTCTACCAGTGATGCTCAATAGAAGAGCACTGTTTTGTGAGCTCATGAGGTAATACTACCACTTCCTGGGCTAGATTGCTGCCTACAAGCTCTGGTGTGTTAGTTAAAAGTTTGATACCTATTTTTGAGGGTTGCTCTTGTAGAGCAGGGTAAATTGATTTCTCCCTCACACCTCCCTTCGTGTTGTTATGCTCTCCTTTATGGCACTTTATAGAGAAACCTCAGTAAGGTCCAAGTTATACAGCACAATGCACTTCGTGCTGCACTAGACCTGACAAAGCACAACCACATCTCTGACGCAAGACAAGCTGAGACATTGGCTGACTATTAGAGAACGCATCAGAAAAGCATTAGTCAATATTGGTGTAAATGGGCCATGCTAATTTGTATTCTTGGTTATTTGTTTTTTAGTCTGAAATTGCAAAGCAACGATTACAGTTTTATTCATAATGTGTATCCACTTCTCACTTATAATGACCTACTAGCACTTCCTTCAATTTACCCGTGCAGGTTGCACATGTATTAGCTATCTTATTGGACTGTGTTGTTGTTATGAGCACTGTATGACATTTCAGCTTCAATAGATATTCAATTGAAGTTCAGCCAAAACTGCACAAATGTTTTATTTTTTACATTTTTTTAGTGTATTTAGTTTATTACAAACTTTTCACTATGTTGTTCCAAGCCTATACAATTAAAACCCATTCTCCACTCCCTCATATACAGTAACAGTTCCCTATAGCCATATCAGGGATAATGAGTATAGACCTTAATCAAACCAGTTTCGTCCTTCTCCCTCAGTTTTTTTAAGACAGCCTCTAGGAATTGTACTGTGTCAAAGTTGATTCTCCTATTTTTGCACCCATATATAAGCTCCCACCATTTCTCTGCGTCAAGTCCCACTAAGCCAGATATTGGGCCATATGGACAAATCGACCTTAAGTCTTTCAATTTCAGGCAAAATAGTATCAAATGTCTCAAAGGTTCGTTCTTCAATTCAGAGTCGACATTTGGTTGAGCCCTGATGTCTGTCATACCTTTGTAGAGTAGTTTTATTATGTCGGACAATAAAACTAAATCTCAGCAGCTGGTTTCTTTGCCTGTTGAGCAGGAATTATTTAAGGTATGATGGTGTCACATTCATATTTCCATAGTTATTTCCTGAAAGGGTATGCATGAATGACATTAATCTCAGTTTTCTGTTCTCTGCCAATCATCTGCCCAGAGGATTCCCTTCATGAGCATTGGGTTGTTACATAGGGTATTAACAGAAGTGCCCATCAATCCAATATTAGATCACACTCTGTCTTCTATTCATTCAGAACCCAGTTCTTATTTCCTGATTTACACATTCCAAGTACTTCAAATTGGGGAGGGCAGTTGCTAAGGTTTGCCTTCCTGAGGCACATCAACTTATTCCATGTGACTTTGGCACTTAATGATGTTACCCCCAATTTGGGCCTAATTATTGCTATAGGTGTTGCCATCGGGAGTAGTAGAATGCATTTCCAAAAGGAACCTTCAAGAAAGTCCCAGAGCTCTTGTTGGAGACCTAAACATGCCTCTCTCCCAAATGTAAGAACAGGAGATACTTTTTGTGTGTAGAAGGTTATTATGGGTTGTAACGAACGTTTACCAAATATTCTGTTCACCGCCTTCCTTGTGCAGTAATTCTTTTGACTTTTAGCCTCAAATGCTCACTCCACGCGTGCAGCATAGTAATCATAATTGCTGTGAATTTTGTTTTAAGTCTCCAAGGCTCCCCTGGCCTGGGGGAGCCAAGGAGACTTAAAACGAAAGTCACGGCAAACTTAGGCACCTTCCCCCCCTTAAAAAACCCAACTTAGACACCAACATACCCACTAATTACAGGTCCATCACGACCGTCCCCTTTCGCCTCAAAATTCTAGACAGAGTGGCCTACCTCCAAATACAACCACATTTGGAAGACAATAATCTCCTAGGCCTGCGACAATCATAGAGACACCTCGGTAAGCTCTAAGTCATACAGAACAACGCACTTCGTGCCACACTAGACCTGAGCAAGCACAACCATATTTCAGACGATTGACAAGCAGAGTCATTGGCTGCCTATTAGAGAACGCATCAAATTTAAAGTTCAGTCACTCACTGCTGCCTTACAAATAAAACCCTTTGCTACCTAGTACAGAGATTCCACAGACGACATACCGCCAGGCCTTTGCGCCCCAAAAACAGTCACTGCCTCGACATACAAATATTCAAATGAGATACAGCTGGTGGGTCCAGCTTCCCAGTATTGGCAGGCAAACTCTGTAACACCTTATCACTGCCCCTACATGCTGAACCCTCCCAGATTTACGTGCTTCATTCAAATCTGTAGTTCTCTGGTGACCTCCTTGCTCTGGGATCTTAGTCCTGACGACGTTGCCACCTTGTCTTTGCAATTAGCTCCCTGACCTTTGATGAGGTTGCACAGTCTTGTACCTCTTCCCACCTGTTATGTCGGCCCTGATTCTGACCTAGTCCACTGGAGCCTCCATGCACTTCTTACTAGTAGCAGTGCCTATTCTCTGCACCCCGTCTCAGGAGTTGTCATTAAGGCCCCTGTGTTACTTCACGGTGTCCTCCTACCTTAATAGTATTCAGTCTCCTTTCCTCCACCCTCCTCTCCCGTTTCACTCTAGATGATTCTTCTCCAACATCTGCACACTCTCAAACCTCCAGATGATACCAACTCCTCTTCAAACCTCCTCACTCCTCTCTTTACAACCTCCACCTCTCTCCTCCAGATGGTACTGTTTTCCTCCAACCTCCTCACATCTATCCCTCCACCTTCTAAGTCTTTCCTCCAGTTCTCAGCCCATTAGACTTCCAGCTCTCCAATCTCCACCAAACAACTTCCCACTGTGCTAGACTAAACTAGCTTCTTTTAATAGGGCAAACTCATCCCTCGGAGTGGTGCTTCGAATCACAAGTTGCAACTGTGTAGTGCACAATGGGTTATCCTGGGATTGGGCCAGATCCCTGAAATCATGTGGGTTGAGAGGGCTATGGCCTAATGTTACTTTAAGACCTGTCACCATTTCGGATTGCATACTTGCCTTGAACATCCGGGCATTCTCGTCCTCTGGTTTACTGGAATTCCCTGCAGTGTATCATGTCCCTCTGTCTCCACAGTGTGTGATCCAGTGTTCAGGAGATCCTTCAGTATGCCCAGGATTCCCAGCGTACGTTTGACAGGAGGAAAAGTATACTTTGATATTTTCTGTGACATGCGCATGATCTGGTGAGCATTGTCTGATTGTTGGTTCTCTTACACAAAGAATGCCTGCAAGATTCTCTGCTTTTATTTAGTGTCTCTAGTCTGCCCTAGGAGGTCTGCAAACCCTGTGAGGCTTGAGAATTTGAGTCAAAGGTTCCCTTTGAAGTTGTTTTGTGGGAGCAATGGTTCACAACACTGTCCATGGAACTAATAGGGAGAGACCTGTATTGCTGCACAGTTTATATGGGTCTGACTTGTGGATTAAGTCACTCATCAGAACTATTGTTACAGCAGTTCCCAAGGGTTGTTTGTTCCTCTCACCCAGGTGGTCAGTGGTGTTGTGGAACTTTTGGGGCCCTGCCTAATGCCTGAACTCCATTTACTAGCCCCTTCAGTCTCCTGGCCAGTGACTTTTTTAAGTGGGTAAGGGGGTACATGTAGGCATGGATACTCCTGTGATTGTCCCCTGCCTTAGGGCAGGGAATTGGTAGGTGTGGTCTGGGGATCAACCATATATCCCTGCTGGGTCCTTCATCGACTAATTTGAGAAAGCCGCCACACGATTTTGCCAGCCCTCTGCTGGTCTCGAAGGACAGGCATGGAAGTATGTCACAGAACGTACACCAGACAGGGAGTTCGGCAATTTGGCGGACGAGATCAAATAGAAGCATAGGGAATTCTATTCAAGTGCAAATCTACAATAATACATATTGTCAACACCAAAAGGATTTACAAATGTAAAGGGTAACTACACTGTACATGTAAAAAGCCAGACCATGTGGCTTTGCCAATGATTGTTTAATAGGCCCTAGTGTGGCACATTTACTATAACATCATGCTTCTTGTTTCTTTTTCCCACATGGGCTCTCTGAAACCAGTACATTGGAGATTTGGTGCGGTATAGCACTTTGGGATATAACATATACTGTCTCCGTCCTCCTTCACAATTCCCTCCTGCCTCTCCTCTCCTCTTCCGTTACACCTAAGACCTTAGAGGTGGGGGAAACTTCACTTAGAGCACACTACGAGCAACAAAAAACATTTCACCTAACATTATGATCCCCCTTCAATCTTCTTTATATCCACCTTGTCTCGTCTCTATTCCCCTCATCTGCCTTCCATTTCCTCGCCTCCCCTCTTTTGTTCTCCCAAAGTGTTTTGGGGTGGCCATCCATTGGCATAAAGGGCAATGCAAATAAATAGCATGACAGCGCCTTCCTTAGTGATTTCCAGGGCCTGGCAGTGCCTTTTGTACATCGTGTGGGGGAAAACAGCATGAAACTGAGATGTTTTCAGATTTAGCAAAGTAACAAAAACGCTCAAACTGCCAGTTAAACTGACCGGTAATTCTAGTATTAATTAAATAATCCAGATGTCAGCACAAGGCCCATTTTTTTTTTTTTTAAATAAAGCTTGTCAGTTTAATACGCGCCTGAGCATCACGGTTGATTGGATGCGATTGTGCAGATCGTGTGCTGATTTGCCTATTGGCGGTGCATGCACTCATTCTCTTGTCCCCTCTCTGTCATTCTTTCTTCATTTTCGATCAGGGAAGTCATTGCTGCAAATAGTACATAACAGGATTGTTTTCTGAGCCCTGAAAGAGCATTTTATACCCACACACAGTTTAACAATAGTAACGTTCATTAAGTTAGCTGCATTTTGTTAATATTGTTAATTGCATTACAACAGAGTTGCCTAATTGTCTCAAAGGCTTGTGTTCTAACTAGAGACAGTAAAGTCCGGAGGTATCAACATTGCTTAAGCTGCGCCCGAGAATGCCACTATTTTAAACACATCCAATCACCTTTGGTTAAGAGTTATTCCAGGACGCCTGGAAATAACGAGCTAGGACACGTCGAATTTCAGAATGCGAAATCGGCGAAGGACTTCAGTGTGAAGGCAGAGAATCCGTTGGTGATGAGGCACATTACGGTTACAGGACACTCTTCCTGTCTGCATTCAGTGCTTCAATGTGTCTTGTCTTGAGGGTCCCTTTCTCTTCTTTCCTCACCTCATCCCTCTAGAATGGTGGCCATTCCCATTTCATCTAAAATTGAGTAGTCTCTCCATGTGGTTCGTAAACTCACTTGAACACTGGAACTTTCTTCTTCTCACAGACACCGTAGTAATTTCTTCACACTGTGCCCCTTCCTACTATCTCACATTGGGCATCATTATGAGTTTGGCGTTAATTCCAACGGAAACACAGCGAGGATCTTTCAATGTTATTGCACCTAGGTCTGGAGTATTTACTGTCCGATTACGAGTGGGGTTAATGACAGTTAATCCCATGGGACACCTTGAGCGTTTTTGAGGATTTATTATGCACGGTCAATCCTCTGCTGATAATTCCTTTAATTTATGTGGGGAAAGTGAAGAAAAGTACATCACCATCACAGTGGTAATTCAGTGGTTTGGTAAAGTGGCGGGAATTCGATTACTGACAATTTACTGACTTTTTTTTTGTATGCTCAACGTCGAACTCGGATTGCAGCCCATTGTTTCTTAATCTCCCAAAGCACACCTTCACCATTTATTCTGATGGCACACTTTTCCATTGTAAACACTGCATAAGGAAACAGAAAATCATTAGTCAGTATTGGTGTAAATGGGCCATGCTAATTTGTATTTTGGGTTGTTAGTTTTTTGAAGCAACGATTACAGTTTTATTCGTAATGTGTATCCACTTCAGGGACGTCATTTCACCAAAATGCCAGGGGGAGCGGAAATGACATCACATGGCCCCTGACGACATCACAGGAAGTGGTCATTTGACCCCACCCTGAAGTGACATCACGGGAAGCGTTGGACCATGACCGTTTACCTGTTGACAAAACAGGAAATGGCATCACATGGCATTGTTTCTAAGTCCATTATGAAAAATATGGTTACAATATTACTGTAACGTGATATACATTTCATACAAGAATGGATCACCATATGTATCGGCAGAAAAGAAAATGCTATAACTGCAACTTGCGAAAAGCAAAGTCCGAAATGGATGCTTATTATTCACAAAATGCTTTTTGGAGGATTTTGTCTGCATTGTGAATTTTGTTTAAGAACAGACTAAATCAGTGACTCACCCCTGAAGTGTGCCAGAAATAAACCTTTAATGAGTCTAGCAGGTATTGTATGGAACTCCAGAAAGACAAATAGCTCAAATAGCCACGTGGCATTGGCCACAGCCCAGGAGCTTCAATTTGTGTCATTTTTAGGGGTAGCAAGGGAGACAACAGGGGTAGCAAAGGAGACCTCAGGGGTCGCAAGTGCGACCCCTGGTGACCACTGAATGACCTCCCTGATCTGCTTCTTCCTTATATTGACCTACTAGCACTTCCTTCAATTGACCTGTGTAGGTTGCACATTAATTAGCTATCTCATTTGATTGTGTTGTTGTTATAAGCACTGTATGACATTTCAGCTTCAATAGATATTCAATTGAAGTTCAGCCAAAACTGCACAAATGTTTTCTTTTGACTTCTTAAGTGAACTGGTATTGTAAGAAGGTTTATTTAGGAAGTATTCAGGCCCGATTCTTAACTTGGCGCAGTGAACGTGCTAAATAGCAAGATTCACTGCGCCAAATCAGGACGCCCAGGCTCCACTGCTATTCTCAAGTGGGCCTGGGCGTCCTTGTAGTGCACGACAGTGCATCTTCATCATTGCGCCTGTTTTTGGCTTAACGGGCGCGATCCTGAAATCTCGACAGCATTTTTGTAAAATAACAACATATTCGCTATTTTACAAAACTGCTGCAGAGAATACAGGTGTATATGAACACTTTCATATACACCAAAGTAAGCAGCTTAAACGTTGCAGGATACAACGTGGAAGCTGATATACCAAAGTAAGCAGCTTCAACTTGCAGAATAAAACATTGAAGCTGCTTGCTTTGGTTATATGAAAGTGTTCATATACACCATGCTCTGCAACAAGACTTCTTGTGGCACTCCTCCAGAATAACGGCACCAAAATGATACCGTATATGTGCGCAACTTTAGCGCACATATAAAACTGGAGGAGTGCCACAAGAATATCAGTCTAAAGTGGCAGGTACCGAATGTAGCGGTTGCTAGGTTGGTTTCCATGCTTTTAATGACCTTTTCGGTACTTAACACCAGTTGAGAATCGGGCCCTCGGTTGAATAGGACATTTAGTATTTGCTACACTCTGAGGGCCCGATTCTTAACTAGTGCTAAGTACCGAAAAGGTTGTTAAAAACGTTAACAACCTTTTCGGTACTTAACACCTATTCTGAAGGTGGCAAATTCTTCCAAAGTAGGTAGTACATGTGGCTGTTGCTAGAATGGGTTAGAAACCAGCCTAGCAACCACCACATTCGTTACCTTCCTTTGTAGACTTGTATTCTTGTGACACTCCTCCAGTTTTATATGTGTGCTAAAGTCACGCACATATACAGTACCATTTTGGTGCCATTATTCTGGAGGAGAGCCACAAGGAGCCGGTCCCAGTGCAGGTGAGCAGCTTCATGATGCCAGAAAATCTTCACTGCAGTCCACCCATGCACACCTATGTTAAGGAATTGCAATGGACTAAACATTGGGTATAGAGATGTCTCTATTAGGATGCGGTTAAATATAGAAACGTATCCTAATAGAGTCATCTCTGCACCCAATGCTGAATCCAATGCAATTCCTTGACATAGGTTTGCACGGGTGGACGGAGCCCTGGAAATAATTTCCAAAGTGGCTCCATATTAAACATTTCTTGCACGCCCAACCCCTTTTGCTGTGTAACATGTAGGGGGGGGGGAATAGGTTGCCACAAAAAAGAAGGTCAGGTAACAGAGCCCTATAGGGAAATTTCCAAAGTTCCCTATTGGCCAGTCCACCTTGGTTTGGCACCTAGGTCTGCCAGTATAGCATCCTCCCAGCGCAACTGCTTGACCGTGCAGGCTTTGCCCTGCCACACGCAAGCAATGCACCTGGGCTCTGCATGAGGCAAACATTGGTCCAAATTCCACACGCTAAAAACACAGGCCAGCAGAACAAGGTGCCAGGACACCCTTGCGTGCAGCTCTGCGCAGATATGCCCAAAGCTGTCAGCTGAATGTGGGGAGTTATTGGCCTAGAATATCCAGGGGCGGGAGCCAATAATTGAAAAGACAGTGTTTACTGGGTATGGGTGTCATGTACTGCACATTTTTTTTTTTTTTAATTTTACATTTATAAAGCGCTCACACAGCCCGCAGGCATCGAGGCGCTGTTACAGGAATTGTTAGTTTTTCTTAGTTGTGTTTTTTCTTTGTCTTAGTTACGTATTTATAACGCGCTTAAACACTCAGAGGTTTCTAAGCGCGGACCCGGGGATCGAACCTGTTGTTGCTTTGTGTCGTCTTGCTTCCAAGACACGCACTCTGCCGCTGTGCTATCCTCCCGGGACACAACTCACTCACAACATCACGTTGGCACATTTAAGTGCACCGGCCATCAGGAGTGTTTGGGGGTACAGCAGTACTGTGGTGGACGGAGGGAGTACACCCCTCCTTCTGTCAAAGTAGTGCAGTATGGTGAAAAGGCAGACACTGTTTGGTAGGCGTGATGTGAGGCATCACGTTGGCACAGTTGTGTAATGGAGTTATGTGGGTGCTTACACATTGAGGTGTTGTTTGTGTGTGTGGTGTGTAGCTCACAATGGGTTTACACTTTGGAAGGTTAACCTGTTGCTGCAAATACCTGGACACGTTTTCCAACATATGTATCTGTTTTGTGTACTTACATTTTTTTTGTTTTCTGTACAGGTGCTACATGAACAGTGACAGCTGGCCAACACAAACCAATAGTGTGTTCAACTTCAACCATTTGCAGTGGGTCGTGCAGTTCCAGCAATCATGTCAACTGCTGCTGTAGCGTACGTTTTAGCTCGTCGTAAGCGTGCCAATGCTGAGGAACTTGTTTTAAGCATGCCAATGCTGAGGAACCTGTGCAACCACCAGTGGAGAATGCGCTGGATAAGCTTCCACCTCCCAGGCAATGAAGAAGGCAGACAAATAAAGAGTGTATATATCGTACCAGGGTCAAAATGTTCAACATGTTAGCAGAACAGATCATTCAGCTGTACCTGCTGGATGCAGATGCTAGTTTGCATTTGGTGGAGCTCATAAAAGGGGACTTGGAAGGAAGCACCAACAAGAGTACAGCAATTCCACCTTTAGTGAAAATAATGGCTGTGCTCCAATTCTGTCCTAGTGGATCGTTCCGGGGCACTGTTGCTATGGCAGCTGGTATGTCGCAGGCAAGTTTCTGCAACATTTTGCAGGTGTTATTGGCGACACTGTTGCAGCACATCAGCAAGTTCATCGCTTTCCCCCACTTAACGTCAGTTGAACATGCTGCTGTAAAATGTGGATTTTTTGCCCTAGCTGCCTTCTCGAATGTTGTAGGGGCAATAGATTGCACTCATGTATGCATAGTTCCCCCCCGTGATAGGGAGCAAATATTTAGATACCGCTAAATGCGCTGCTCACTAAACATTCAGATGACATGTCGTAAAGGTTTGCAAATCACTCATTGCTATGCCAACTTCCCTATATCCGCATATGATGCATTCATTCTGCGTAGTAGCAACTTGCTGGTGGTAATGCGTGGATTGTCGACTGACAGAAACTGGCTACTAGGCGATGGCGCATAACCCTTGAAACCATGGCTACTGACACCAATCTTGAATGCAAACACTGCTTCTGAACAAAAGTACAATGCAGCACATGTAAGGACGAGGAACACAAAAGAACACACTTTTGGGCTCCTGAAAAGTTAACTCAGGTGTTTGCATTTGTCTCGAGGGTATCTCATGTATGCTCCAGACAAAGTTTGCTTAATTGTAGTGCTGTGCTGCATGCTGCATAACTTTGCCATTCGGTGCCGACTGCCGGACCCAGTGGATGCAGTATCAGAGGAGGAGGAAGATGAGGACGAAGACCACATCCACAATGACGAGCTCGAAGATGATGGCTGGAAAGTTCGCACTGATGTCATTGCCAATTTCTTAATGTGATATTGTGCTTGACGCCCAATGCAAATTTACAACATAGATATGGTTATGTACATGTTATGTGTGATTGTTCAAGAACTGTAATAAGTGAAAACCAGACTTTATCGCCATGCATTTTGAAACTTCATTCACAACTGTTAACACACAAACATTCTCTCAATAAAAGGTTAACCATGTACATCACATTTGTTTCCTCAAGTAGATGAACTTTGAATGAACCAACCAGAAATGGGTATTTGGCTTTGAACTTGACCAATTTCTCATGAGTTTGCAATGGGAAATGTTTAATGTGGCTGCATCCACAGGTTCAAAGAGGTAGCCAGACCATAAGTACTGTTCGTCATCATTAACTTCTTCTGCACATCTTAAACACTGGTCAACATGAACAAAATGTACGATATAAGATTTTCTCATTTCAAAACATAACCAACCATTATAACAACATTTCTCAAGATGCACCGAGTTAGTTCTCTTTTTTTGCATGCTTACGTTTACACTGTCTCTGAGGCCGTCTGGCCCGTGCAGCACATACACTTCATTGCTGGTAGAAGTGCTTGGGCCACTGACAGATTCCACGGCTGTGTTTGCCTCTGGTGGAACTGGCACAGCCATGCTGGCTGACAACAGGGAGTACACCTGTTCCTGCACTCTCAATAGATCTGTCAGTGTTTGCAAGCACAATGCATTGCCCTTCACTGTGGCACTGCACATTTGCAGTGCCTGCGTCAACACATTCATCATTTCGGAGCTCTGCTTCTGCATTTCAATGCTCATTTCCAAACTTATCGCCACCACTATTGCCACACTATTGATCGAAGTGCACAGGTTGCTTATGTTCCTTTGAATGTCATTTAACACACCAGTTACACATACCATATCTGCATGTGCAACTGCATTCTTAAGGATGCTCACTTGAGTCTTCAAGTGAGAATGCATTTGCATGAGTGCCAGAGTTTCTTTGTCTGTGGCGGCAAGGAGACGACAGTCATCATCCATGGTCAGACCTGTCATTCCACTTGGCTCCTCAACCGTCAGTGCTGGCTGGGTGAGCTGGGTGTCTTCCACAAAAGAGTACTCTGTGGCTACATCCTCCACTACATCGGGCATGTTCACTGCAGTGCTGTCATCCTCAAAGTACTCATACAGTGTAATTTCGGTTTCCCCTTCAAGCTGATCTGATGCTGCCAAATTTTCATCTTCCTCAGGTTGTTTATGCATAGAATGTTGTAAGGCTTCAACAGTCCCTGACGAAGGAGTTCCGGCGCACATAAAGACAGTATGACAAAACCATATGACCACAGGCCCATAGCTGCATGGTCAATATCTTTTTATTAATGGTATAATTCCAAAACTGATGAACCTTCCCTGAAACGCACCAACCCTGGACAAGGAAATTGTCCAGTTTTAATGTTTGCAGATGAACATCTACTACTACTACTATCCCTGATTCTGCGTTGCTTAGAAAACCAACTGATGGCATTCGAAGAGTTATGTGATCACAATGGGCTTTCTATTAACATGAAAAACAATTATCTTTAGGAAAAAGAGAAGTAAGGGACTTAACAGAATCGGCTTAAAACTGAAGGGGGAGATTGTTGAACAGGTAAAATAGTACGATTATCTTGGCTTTCGTTTCACAGAAAAATTTTACTGGACCCCCCATGTTTCTAAAGCAGATATTACACTCAACCGCTATGGCAGTGCCATTTCCCAGTTTGCACAGAAGTATGGCAATGGGGAGGTAAAAGTATGACTGGAAGCATATTATGCACAAGCAAGACAAGCAGCTCTTTATGGGGTGGAACTATGGGGAGAAACAAACGGCGCTAGATTGGCCATAAGTGAAAATAAACTTATTACAAACCTCTTGGGCCTCCCCATTACCACCCCAATCATCCCCGGTTTTCTAGAGATTGATACACAGAGAATTTGGATGGATGAAATAAAAAATACCTAAAGGAGGCTTTATGATTGCTTTGTTTTGTTCGACTACTGACTAGAACCCCAACTCATTGACCAGAGTGCTAAATCAAGGTTTAAGAAGGCCCGAATGTACAATGAAGTGAGTGGACTTCTCTCTGACATCGCAAGCAACAAGAGGGGAAGGAAGTACTGGGAGCAGAAGCAGACCCTTGGTTATGAAAATTATCTGGATATTGTCTCTCCAACATTCTCCAGGGTTCTGTATCTCAAGCTCTGGTTTGGCACGCTAAAATTACTGCACAAATGGAATTGCAATCCTCCCAAAAAATGCCCCTAATGTGAAAATTAGACTGAAAATATAATGGACTTTCATTCCATCCAGCATATCGCTGTACTAGAAAGAGATACCTCAAGCCACTATTTAAATATTGATTAATTACATCTGTAAACGATGCATTAACATCAATTCAAAAGAGGAACTGGCAGTGCATTCGGTTGTGAACTATCTGAAAAGCTCATGCAGGACAAGATCTCGTTCCATTACCTAACACTGTCAGGGGTGCAAACTGAGTGCCTCTCTTGTGAATTAGTTTTTTTTTGTATTTGACAGTCCATGGGCCTCATTACGACTTTTGAGGTAGCCATGCCCTTAATAAGGGCATGGCTGCCTCCAAAATCGGGTCTGGGTCCGGGTTCCCTGAATGGGGAAATACCGGGCCATTCCGAGTATTGAGGGCCCGGTATTTCCTCCTTCAGGGAACCCGGGCCCGGTCCTTCCCCATTCAAATTCGAGCCCGCATAGGGCTCAATGGGAATGGGGAGGGAGCTAACAACGGGCCCATTACAAGAGGGCCCGTTGTTAGCTCCCTGGTCCCCTAGCGGGACCTGCTCTGCACGTCTGGATGAACCAGACGTGCAGAGCGGGTCCCGTGAGGGGACCTCGTAATAGTGCGGAATGCGTTTAACGGCGCCGGCACTATTACCCCCACATGAGGGCACATGAGGCCCCATGACTTTATTTGATTTTATTAACACTGATCCCTGCATTTCTATGTATATGTTTGATTTTGTAGTTAAGTGATGTTCAAAAACCGAATTTTCTCATGATGATGTTGATGTTGTTTACCCCTGGTTTTCAATAATTGACGTACTACTTAATTCCGACCCAAGTACATATATGTTGATGATAAATGGGAGTCTATTAACTCTTGTGCCTAATATTATTACCCTTGTATTTTGTGATTTTAGCTTGCAGTTAAGAGATTTTAAGAATTATATGAGATTTCTTCAAGAGAAATTTTATAATTATGTTTTAAATTTTTTAATTGTATTTAAGTGGAACATACTGTGTAAATTGTTAAGATGTATTATGGACATGTCTGCTAGCAGTTGTGATTACAATTTCTTTTTAGTTTTTTGACTGACTGACTTTTCCCCAAAATCCCAGCTCCTCCCCCATTTTGACCTATAATTTATCACCCAAACAGGAAGCAAGCTTACCACCAAAGATATGAAACCTTTCTCCCCACTCCCCAGAGGCACATTAAAATGTTGAGTTCCACAGGAAATGCGTGTGATGGGCACAAAATAAGGTGATGACTAAGTCCGATTCTAGAGCAATAGCGGCCCAGAGAAATTGATTGGAGATGGAGAGAAAAGATTGTGAGTCTGATTGTCATGTGGACATGTATAGGTGGAGGACGCTTTAAGATCGGCCGTTTTGGAAAGTATAAAACAGCTGATTCAGAGAGGTTCCGGTTTGGAGTCCACTGTGATGTGAACACAGGGCACTGGGGAGAAAGGTTGCACATCTTTGCTGGTAAGTTTGCCTAACGGTTAGGGGATAAATGATCATTTAAAATGGGGAAGAGCTGGGATTCTAGGGAAAAGGTGAAGATTTGTAAGTTATGTCACATTCTGGCGGTTTGGTTTGTTGTGGGGATAGCTGATTGGAAATCCGAATAGAAGGGAAGTGGTGGTCATACTATTGATATCGGATAGCCTTCAAGGAGGAAGGTAAGAAGTTGAGTTTAAATATCTTAAGGAATACAGACAAACATTGGGGCGTGGGGAAGATTCACTTACCAAGAATTGAAACAGGTCAGTGACTGCTGTGAGTTCTTTCCAATGTAGGATGTTTTTGAGGGGGGATGAATTTAATCAAGACCATACATTTATAAAAGTTTCATTATTTCTTAGGGAAGTACACCAGACTCTCCTGAAAGAAGGGATGAGATTCCCGAAACATATAGAGTTAACTCTGAGGGTCAGAGCGGAATACAGTCTGGGAACCACTACGAGTTAGCTGATTGAGAAATTGATTCCTTGCTAAAACCCTAGGAAAAGGAGGGAGTCCTCCATTTATGCTGCTTATTCAATGGGCTAAATGGCACTTTAGTAAGGGGCCACGTGACATCTTGAAGCTAATTAGGGGAAGTAACTCCTCAAGAGCTCCGGGCGCGGATGGCATATGTACTTCTTTGATCAAAATGGATGCCACCCATTGGACTTCTGCCATTGATTGGCTTTTTCACTGGATTGAAGAATCCCAGGTTATTCCACCATCGTGGCAAGATAAGATATTATCACACCCATCTGGAAGAACTGCAGTCACTTTGAGCCTGGCAACTATCACCTGCTCGCAATGTTGGATGCCTCGTCCAAGATCTTTTCTCGCCTATTTTTAAGTGAGTTATGGAATTGGGCAGAAGACTCTAACCTTATGCCCTTAAACCAGACAGGCTTCCAGAGGGAATTAACTACTACTAACTGTCATGCACTGACAACAGTCATCCAGCAGGCATGGAGTATATGCCGGAGGCCAGTTCATGTGGCATTTATTAACTACAGTGCAGCATTTGACTCTGTGAACAGGGGTAGGGTTTAGAAAAAAAACGATTAGCCAGGAATATCCCTGCTGGTTTGCTCTCAATTATAATCGCCCATCATGAGTGCACTAGAGTTAAGATCTGGCTGGACCAACCTGGAAGGACATCAATCTGGATTCCTACTTATCAAGGATTGAAGCAGGGATGCAGTTTGGTTCCCCTACTCTTTAATTTGTACTTAGCTGACATGGAAGCAGCACTGAGTAACCCCACCTTGATTGCTCCGAAGTTGGGAACCTCTCCGTTCCTATGGATGGGGTATGCAGACGACATCGTGCTGGTGGACCTCACCCCAGCTGGTCTTCAGCCCTCCTCAGTTGAAGTCTTTTTCTGACACAAATTCCTTGGTAAGTAATATCAATAAACAAAGGTTATGGTCTTCAGCCCCCCTCATTGTAAAACAAAACACTTGGGGTGGAGTCTGGATGGGAATCTGTTGGGAGTGGTCAGTGAACTGCATTGAGACTGCTTGCCCTTAGGGCAGCGGGAATCGACAGTGAACTGCGGAAGAGGTGTTGTGTTCACTACTGATGGATGGCAATGAGGAATCTTGCACTGTATTCTTCACTATTTTGTGTAGTAAGATGGGATCCATCCTGAAAGCCCTTGAAGTGTATTGAGAGTGGGCGGAGAGGGTGACTGTCATTGTTGGGTGGGAATTGACCGCTACCTCTACTTAATTTTCATTTTTGGTGAGTGAGTGTGTGAGTAGAGAAATGTGATTGTGGACACGCTGCAGGGATCTGAGGGAGGGACCAGGTGGATGTTCTCTTTTTATGTATTCTTTGGCCTGTTGTGTGTTGAAAGGTTCTCTTTAGTACAGCTGTGTAACACATTAATAATACAAACAATCAAAAAATAAAATAAAAACGAAATTGAATTCTTGATTAGAACTTTATAATTTGTATAGGAAGTACTTGAGATGGGAGTTTATGCATCATGATTGAATACATATTTCTTATTAAGTGAAAGAGACTATAATCTTGTTACAAAAAATGGAATTGTTTGTATAATAGGTATAATATTTTTTTCCTGATTTGGGAAGGAAAAACTGAATTCTATAAACACATTTTAAAATCATGTGTATGATTTATATTATATATCAGTTTAAAGGACTCTCTGAATTTGTGAATATTAGGAAGGGTTTTATTGACCCGATTGGAGTGCACCTGGGATCCTCCTCTGACAGGGTGAGGTTTTATATATTTTAGTGCTATGGAGCGTGCTTTGCACTTATGAAATCCTTATGGGGTGTAGGGGGCAGAAAGAGTGAGAGAAACACTCACACCACAAATTCTGAGTTTCTAAGTGACCAGCTTCTGTCATTGATCCCGTCAGTTGGGTGTCTACCGTTAGTTGGAGTCCAAGGTCATGGGTGCAGCGGCTGAAGTAGGTGTCACGTTTGGATCTGGCTTACTGTCATTTCAGATCTCTGGTTGTAAGGCGGACCCAGAAGACCTGCAGCAGGGCAGGCCACACACCAATAGATGGCAGCAACGATTACCTTCTTGACTTTGAGGGACTCACAGGACAAAGCAGATGAACTATTGCAGTGATGAACCCCCAGCCAGGTGTCAGCAGTCTATGTTTGTGGCAGTGGCAAAGAGCTGCCACCAGCCTGTCCTAGGAACATCTCAAAGGCATAAGAATGTGGACAGACAAAAGAGAAAAAAGGATACAAGGTACCAGTGTAGCACTCCATTTAAGATGGTGTGTGATACAGAATGAAAGAAAAACAGGATGATACAAATGAGAGAAACAGTGTGCATGCACTAGCAGCTATAGGTGCTGATCAGTGCCCCCAAAATAAATATGTTGAGAAAGTAAGTGAAGCTAAAAAGGCTTTACTTACCTCAAATGTCAGCCAGGATTTCAATATATAGGCCAATGTGCTGGAGGTCCAATTGAAATCAATGGTGGGAACGTTGCAATAAGAAAAACTTCCCTAAAACACTGGCCCCCAAGAATAGAGACAGAAGGATATAATCAGTTATACCGCCTGGACAGACTATCAGCATCGTCAACTTGGGATCTAGGCCAATAGTGAAATCAGAGCCTTGCAGGCTTATCGACCACATGGCAAACCTTTCATGTTCATCAGCACCTTAAGGGCTTGTGGTATGTATGTATGTTGAAGTGCTTCGCAAATAAATAGGGTCTCAGCTTCCAGACCACCCAAAGCATTCTCTCTCAACAGTGGCCCATCTTAAGTCCTTATATTTCAACTGAATGCTGAAGAAACACAGAGGCTGTTCTCTGCCCCTGTCTTCACAGTGGGATAACACTCATCTGTAATCAGGAGCCCTGTGTACAGTGGATTTGTAAAGGGTATCCTACAAACCATAAATGTCCCCTTGACTCTCCTCCATCCAAGTCACATTTTCCAGCTTCACTGGAGAAGTAAGATTGGTTAGTGGGCAGCTATGGTTCCATAGTTGGCATTAAATTCCTATAGTACCCAGCTAAGCCTAAGAAGGCTTTCACCTGGGTGTGAGTAAAGGCCTTCTCAGGGGTGGAGAGTGAAGTCTTATCTTTGGCACTTTCTGTCAGGTATATCTGACAATATCCACTGGTGATGTCAAAAGTGCTTAAGTACATTACAGCACCAAGCATGGCCACTATCTCATCAGGCCAAGGAAGAGGTTAGTATCTATCTTGGTAACATCATTTAGAACTCTAAAGTCCACTCAGAACCTCAACTCTAAAGATCCTGCTTTTGGCACTAGTACCAATGGAATGGATCAAGGGCCGGAGGAGGGCTCAATACCCCAAGGTCCAAAATCCTGTTGACCTCTCTCTTGATGTGAGACCTTATGTTGTCTGACATCCGGTAGCTCCTAGTTCTAATAGTCATAATATCACCTTTTTCAATGTCATGCTAACACCAAGGTGGCAAGCCTGGAGTTAGTGAGATCAGAGGGGCAAACTGCCTAAGCAACGTTTGATACTTCTCTTGTTGCTGTAGGGTCAGCTGAGGGGAGAGTTTCACTCCCTCAATGCAGCTTTTTGAAGAGTTATACTGGAAGAAATCAGGGTGAGGTTAACTTTCCTCTTCCTCCCTATCTCAAGTCATAGGTAGGGCACCCACTTCAAATCTAAGGATGAAGGTCTTCAATGTATTTATGTGGAAATCTATTGGAGCCCCTCTGAGATTATCCATGTCTCCTTAATAGCTGACCTCACCAAGTTGGTTTACAACACAGTAAAAGCCTGTAGACTTATCGTGTAAGGACCTAGGCCTTATAGGCCCCATATTCAGGAGAAAAATAGTTTGTGAGGCCTTCTAGTCATTACAATGTTTGACCAGACATACCTGCAACTTGTCATTTGCTTGAACCATCAGAATGTCTCTCCTTTTTCTCAGGCCTAACAAATAGCCCACTGCTTTTGAGCTGTGACCTCAAGATTCAATTCTGTGTTTTGGTGAAAATGAACAGAGAATGAATTGACTCCTTGCATGTCGTGTACAAACTGGCTGATGTGTTCTTATCTTTGTTTCTGATCACCTGCCTTCTTTCTTTGATGTGAAGAGCTATTGGTTTTGGAGGAGTTTAGTGTAATGTCAGTAGAATTGAAACAAAAGTTTTTACATATGTTAAAACTGTAGATTTTTCAAATAAAAAAATAGAAAAATTAAGAATAGCCCACTGCATTGGTGGTTGCTGAGCTAAAGTTGGTTTCCCACCCTTCCCCTACCAAGATCCCTGGACTGGATGACAAAAAAAGAGCTCTAAGGGCCTAAACCCGACATCCTCGTGAGGAACCTCTATGTAAGCAAAAATTAGATTTGGTATGCAGAGTTCCCACTTCCTCCTTATGGCTTCTTCCAAGGCATCCATCATTGTCCAAAATATTATTGCTCCCTACCAAACCTTGCAGAAAAACCCATGAGCAAACTCAATGTCCTCAACAATGCCCACTCCCATTTCCTTCTGGTGGCTGATGGCACACTGGGGAAGTATGGAGCCGAAGTGAACGTAAGGCGGGAACTGGAACAAAACATCAACCTGTAACAAATACACGCAAGTATTTTTATTTCTGGCGAGAGTCATTTGTGTGTACACAATGCAGGGAATAAATGTCTGCCATGGTAATGATTGAATACTAATGTAAAACTGTGTTTCACATCAATGGGGCACAGAGACGGAGAGCAAGAGACAGAGAAAAAATGAGATTGAATATGAGAATGAATATGAATATGTATAGATGGTTTAATGGGAAGTGAACCCACCCGAGATTTCAACATCACTTCTGGCTTCCTTCAAGTTCGACTTTCATATTAATATGTTGGACTAATTTGCAGATCTAGTGTTTGTAAAATGTATGAGAACTTGTATGCCTTACATTTTACGTAATTGTTTGATCCTGGGTGTATCTCCTCATACCTTGCGTTGTTTTTATTTGCTAAAATTGGGGGAGCTTAGGAAAATAGAAATGCCAGATGTATTTGCTGCTTCAACTGATTTTATTATATTAACTTCCTTATGATGGAGAACTGTTTCTAAAAATCTGGCTTGTGTCTGCAGTACAGCATTGTTTAACTGTGGTTTGTTTGTTTGTTTATTCACTTATATTGCGCGCCGGACCCGAGGATAAGAGGGGGCAGGAGCAGACAAGGATATTCTCAGCTTAGTTACAGTGCTGTACAGTATTTACAGTGAGTACATAGGTAAAAACAGTTACAATAGAGGCAGTGATATACAGTTTAAGAATATACATATTTACATGGTTAACAGTGGCATGGTAGGTTGGACAGTCAGTTAGCAGTGGTTGTGTATATATTGACACCAGAGTGTGTGCATATAGAAAGAGTGATACGTCTGTCTGTTACCTCTGTTATATAATGTAAAGTCGTCTTTTATAGCACGCTTCTGCCAATAATGTTGACATCGTGGAGCATAGCTCTGTAAGAAAGGAGGCCATGTAGAACTCGTTTTGTGTTGATGGATGCAGGTTTGGAGTAACCTTTATATGTGTGTCGATATGAACATCTCTGTTTGTGGTTGATATCGACCGGGCAGGTTAGCCAAATGGGAAGCCCTCGGATTATGGAGTGCAAAATTTGACAGCATGGTTGTTGATAGAAGATGGATAGGCTCTGAATCTGTTAAGTACACTAGACTGTGGGTCATCTGAAGGAGTGTGGGAGGTGTAAGAATGCAAGATTTTAGTAGTGAGGAGTTATTTGAGGGAGGAGGGGGCGGAGAGGTTTGAGAATGGGGGGATTGAGAGTGCTGTTGCTTCCTGGCTCTTGGTAGTAGATTTCACTGAGGTTAAGGTGCGGCCCAGTGTCACGTAGCAAGAGGTTCCATGAATCAAATTGGTTTCCCAATGCTTCAGCACTGGTGAAACGTTGAGTCTTGCTGACATATGGTAGAGGGTGGAAACTCTTCTATGATTTGACAATGGCAGCTGGTGAATTATTTTATTTGAAGGGCATAAACATTTTTCACGGATATGTAGAAGCAACCAAGCATAGTAAGGGAGCCTGAACCTACCGAGGAGTATTTTGGGGGTTCTCTCCCCCAAACATGTTTTTAAAGAATGGGTTATCATTTTGCATTTTTGAGCACACATTTTGTGACTCAGGTAAAAAAAAATACACAGTTTACAATTGTTTTTGTAGGGTACAACAGGAAAAAGTCCGTTAGATGCCAAGTCACCAACAGTGCAAGGAAGCATTTTCCAACACATTTTGAGTTTATTATAAAAGATTATTAAAAATAGACTGTTCCTATACATGTCCCTGACAGATGCACCAATATATGGCAATATTCCCACATAAGAACATACCCACGTTTGCTATTTCCATAATGTTAGTAATATAAGTATAAGAAAAAATATCCATGCTGGCTCTGCCAATTTTTCCCAGTAGAAAATACCATGCTACAGTAAGATACATGTCTGGAATGGCTATACCAATGTAGGCCGATATAGACTCGTACGAGTGACCATACTGGCCTACATTGGTGCAGCCAGTCTAACCTATTTAAATGTTGTCCAGACTAGTTGCACCAATGCAGGCCACTTATGAACACTCCTTTTGGTGGTAGTATAAAATGCCATGCCACTGTAAGAAAACATGTCCTTGTTGGCTGGATAAATGCCCCTCTATGTAAGAACAATCACTAATCATCTTGGCCTTGCCGATAACACCAGTATAAAATGCCATTCCACATTAAGAAAACATGTCCTTGTAGGCTGCACCCTCCACAATATCTAAGAACATTCATTATGTTGGATTTGCCTTTAATGCCAGTATACAAAGTCATGCCACCGTAAGAAAATATGTCTTTGCCGGCTGCCTACACCATTGTCCCCCAGCCTTGTACCCACACAGACATTCATACACCTTTATTCAAGGAGAGCAGTCACGCACACATACAACTTCCATTCATGCACACACCCAGAACAGTCACAATGCATTCTTATTAATCTTATTATCCTGAATGCATTCTGCAACCTTCCTACACAGAGACCACTTAGTCTGCAGTCCTAGTGCCTTGTGAGTGCTTTCCTTTGATTCCAGTATTGTTATTTTTTATTTGCATCAAAATTGCCTAAACAATTTTTTAAAGTAAAAACTAAATATGAATAATACATTAATCTCCAAATTGTTGCTGCTGATGTAACAATGCAAGGTGTTGAGTTGTCGTTGGAGGCCAACAGGAGTTTGGTCAATCAATACAGCATTGTCTGCGTAAAACAGCCGTGGCAGATGGACTCCCCCAACTTTCGGAGGAAATGCTCGCGTGACTCTGAAAACTTCAGGGAGATCCTGAGGAAAAAGTTAAAAAAGCTCCAGGGCCAGAGGGCAGCCCTGCTTCACTCCACGAAAGATTTTTATTTCCTCTGAGAGTAAAACGGCTTTATTGAGCCTCACTCGCAGAGATGTGTTAGTGTGCAGAGCTCTAATGGGGTGAAATATAGATGTCGGGCACTTCTTCAAGATTAGTTTAGGCCATAGTTTGTCCCGGTTTATCTGGTCAAAGACCTGTACTAGGTTCACAAATGCCATATAGATCTTAGGTTTGGCGGGGCTCAGTCTACCCTTGAGAATCTGAAGAAGAAGAATGTTGATGCAGGTACCAAGGCCCTCAACAAAACCAATTTGAAAAATGTCAATAGACCCCGATTCTCTCCACCACCCAGTGAACTGCTCCAGGAGGATTGAAATGAACAACTTGCCAATCACATCGAGCAGGGAAATGGGCCGGAGGAAATTCTTGGGCATACTCCAGTCCCCCTTCTTGTGGATAGGGACCACTATTGCTTTTGTCCATGAGGAAGTCAAGAGGTGGAACAACACTATTTGCTTGAACAAGCGTGAAATGAATACAGCCCAGTCATCTGGGAAAGCCTTCAACATTGTGTTAGACAAACCGTCAGGGCATGGAGCTCTACAGTTTTTCAAATTCCTTATTCTTCAGGTGCTTTCCACTTGGCAAGACGGAACGACTCACGCGTCCGTGTCATCATTGTTGTTAAGGGAATTGGCCGGCCCCTCCAGAGCAGTGTACAGTTTACCAAAATATAAGGCCCAGATGTTTTCCCAAATCGGATTAGTTTGGTCTGCTTGCAAAGCGCGATGATCGTTTTTGATCAGAGACCAGAAACTGTTTGGGTCTCTACTTCCCAGGGATGAAAACATTGCCTCAGCATCAAATTGAAGGTCCAGATGTCTAGTAATGGGATTTAGTGGTTTGAGCTAGTAGAGTGTCTTCTACGAGTCCTGATTTTGAAGCTCTCTGGGCAGATTGGTTAACCACTTTCCTTCGTGAAACTAGTTCAGGGTCAAATGCATCCCTGAAGTTATGGACTGGGCCACCCCTCTGTGAGTCACGATGAAATTGCTCCAAGAGGGGGGCATAGTTTACAGTTGCTTCTTTTTGAGAAAATTCAGCTGAGAGCAGATTGATCTCTGGTGGTGCAAACAATGACCTTTGTTACAAGTAACCAGGGTAGATGAAAAATACTCTCGAACCGAGCAATCAATGGAAGACCACTCCAGTTGAAGTGAATGGTGGTCGCTATGTGTGGTTTTGATGATTTGAAAACATTCGATTAGAGGCAGCAGACTTTTTGAGACGTATAAATATTCTATTGTAGAAGTCGTCCGCAGGTTCTCCCACGTTGGCTGTGCTGGCCTATCTCCCAAACAATTGCCATTCAAAATGTGCATATCATAGGCATCCATTACACCACAGTTGACCTCTGGTAGCGCGAGGATCATCTAGATTCCGGTTAGAGTCCTGCACCACTACCGCTAAGTCCGAAATGTTTAGATCACCACATAAAATTACATGAACTGCGCCATGCTACCTTAAGTTGTCGTACAGAACTTCAGCAACTTGGTCTATGAACTCTTCCGCACCAATCCATACAGGATTCCAGTATACAATAATCAGACTGATGGATATAGGGCTTTTAACATTTCTCTGGGGATCATGGTTTTCCCAGCCAATAGTAGATACTTGGGTAAGCAAGTTCTTGTTTGCTGAGTTTATTAGTTTTAAGGGGCTACCCACTCTCACTGCCGTCAGGAGACTGACATATGGGCGGCCCACTATCTCTTTTTTTGCAGAGTTAATGGCGACTTCGAATCCATCCATGCCCGGGGGCTCCCTCAACCAGGTCTCCTGTAGGCTGATCTGGTCGAAATCCTTCAAATTCGTATCTGAAGGCACAGTAAGGTGGGAAAAAGCCTGAGTATTCCATGATATCAGCTTTACCTTTCTTTTCGGGATAGGAATAGCAATGGGAATTGCTCAGGGCGCCCATTTGGTGTTACCTTTGAGTGGCTACTTGGGTCTGTTTGCACCTAGGGCCCCAGAGAGCCACGACCAGTCCCTGTTGAACAGGGTTTGTTTTCTTGCACTTTCTGACGAAGAGTTAATTTAGACCAGACGGAAGGATGAAGCAGCTTCTACTGACACAGATAGTTTATCAAACGGCCCAGATGGAACTCTCCCCACTCCCACCGGATCTTTGTAGGTTATTTTTTTCATCGGGGAGTCTTGCGTCAATCCTACTCCAACTGACATATCACGTACATCGGTGAGGTCTGGTCTACCTTGTAGGTGGGTAGGCTCTTCGTACGGAAATCCCACCAACCCTCTACCTCTGTTCCAGTTAAAGTGAAGCTTGGGCAGGCTCGCCGGTGGGGCTAGTGAGTTGCTGCTATAGTGGCCATCGTCCACTGAGACAGGGCCGTTAGGCATAGGTGTCTGCTTACCAAAGGTGGACCTGGCCACTTCTCCTGTTTTTACAGCAGTAACATCAAAACCCAAAATCAGTAGACTTTCGGCTGCCGCCATCAGCATGTTTTTTACCACTGGAGAGGTAATATGAAGAAACACAGCATCCAGCCAACTGTCTTCACAGAATTCGATCAGCGCCAGGTCGGAGGAATGCAAGGATCTCAAGTTCGGGATTGAGTGCAGTAGATCCATAATCGTTCTTCGATTCAAAATGGTCCTATTCTTTCTGTCCAAGACTTTTTCCAGTTTGGGAGACTGTGTGTGAATGATTTTGTTCCGTATCTTACCAGAGCTGGGCTGTAAGGTCTCATGAGTGGAAGATGGGGCTGCACACACGACCAAGCCTCTGCTTCTTCTTTAGGGGGATAAAGAGGCTGATTCTTGAGGACTGGGTAAGTACCAGGAAACTGGTCTCTTGAGGTTAGCCGTTGGACCGTTCCTTACGTGAGGTTACTGGTGTTTTTCATCTAATGTCTGAAAGATGGGTGAGCCAAAACCAACCTCCTGCGACTCTCTCGCTAAAGGACTTTGAATTTTCACAACTCCCAAGGACGTTTCCACCTTCTCTGATCTTGTACTGTCCTCGGCCTCAAACAGAGAGTAGGAGGATAGATCCATAAGGCCAGCGAGGTTGGACTCAGCGACTCTTACACTGGAGTCGTCGCTAGCGGGATCAGTCAAATTTTGTTTATGACTACACTTCCATCCGCCAAGCCATGGAGGCCAGATACCGTGGACAACTTTCGCAGGGCGGGCTTAGGGGGGCTGGTCCTGCCCAGTGGCACAGTTTTTGCAATGCAATTTGAATTGCGGGCCGAAGTTTGTGAGATGTTTTAGGGAGTACCCCCACCACCATGGCCCTAGGAGGAATGAAGATAGGAAAAGTCCCACCGCATTGAAGGTCTGCCTCCGCCTCAACAGTAATGATGCCATGGAGCAGGTCACCGTTAGTGGAGCAGGGAGCTGACCTTCCAGTTTGGATTTGTTGGGGCGACTGGTAGTCCCGGACATCCGTCGTTAGGTCCACTGCCATGGAGCCGTTAGACGTCTGGACTGATTTGGAAACTGTAGACCTCGAACCATTTGTCACAGGGGCCACCTGCTCACACAGTGATTTGGGGCCAGCCAGTCTATCAGTACTAGCCATCACAAAACCTTCCAGCAAACAATGAGTTTAGTGTGGCTCATGGCCAGTAAACTTGAGTGATCCTTGGCCGTGTCGTTCATTTGCTCGTACAGTTTAGTGAACAGGACCAAGGCGATGGTGAGTGTTGACATTATTGAAAAGAGATCCAATTTCTCCCTTCTGGGTTCCGTCATTGGATGTTGCAGGTCCGGGTGGGAGTGCAAGGCCTTGTGCACACGAGGAGACTGGCTCAACTCCAGGACGATAGTCTCTGGGTTTGGAAGGGGACGTTGAAAAGAAGCTGATGGAATTATTAGGCAGTCGCCCAGCCCCGCGACCATTGCTCCATCATCGTTCAGTGCAGGACCTTCGCTCTCCGACCTCCCGGGGGGTGTAACTTGGGCGAGCAGCCCCAGATGGCGAATCAACCGTAGATTTAGTCCTTGTGATTCCACCCCTGAGATAGAGTGTGACTGGGACTCTGGCAAGAGAGATTGGAACTTGGAAATTAAATAGCACGATCCATGGTGGGGCCCCACCAATGGGCCAAGAGGTTGCTCCACCTCACTGGGGGGGGGGGCAAATCCAAGCTTCCACACCTTCCAATATTTCAGCATCTGAGATATCCCCCACCAAGACGGCAGAGGCTGTAGGAAGGGTTTTCTTTTTGAACATAGAGGGCTCCAAGGCCCCTGAGCCAGCACATGGTTTTGTCAGTTTGTGGAAGATTTCTCTTCACTGCTGGAAAAGACGGCGCTGCCAAAGATTTTGCCCTGGAACCCAGGGGACGTTTAACTTTGGGAGTGAGAACCTGAGCGCCAGATTTTTTAACTGCAGATCGTCTGAAGGGGATTGGAATCCGAGAGACTTTCCCACCGGTGTTAGCCCGGGAGTTAATCCCTGCAGGTGTAATTCCGGGTTGACCCGCCCTTGCTCCAAGTCCTCTGTCGCGGCCCCATTGGGTGTGGGCCTCGTCTCTTCAGCTGACAGTGAGACCACTGGCAAAGTGGCGTCTGACCCACAAATCTCCTGTGCATTAGAAGGCAAATCCGAACACCACTTTGGTAAGCTTGGACTAAAGTCACTGTTAGTAAGTGGGCACATATGAACTAGGACCGTAACAGTTGTTAAAGGGACCGTATCAGGACCGGGCCCCAGCATCCTGGGAGGAGAGACCAAGGTCCTTGATGGATCGACATTTGCGAATAACGTCTGAGGGAAGGACGGCCCAGGTTGCGTGTTATTTTCACTAGTAGAAATGTTAGATTCACCATTTGAGGTATTAGATTGTGGGGTAACAAGAGTCTTTAATAGCATGTGTTGCTCTGGGAGAAGGACAGCATGCTTAGTTAACCCATCCGTGGTCGGGACATCATCCAGATTTCTGGAGTTTTTAAGAGGTGCCAGGCAACAAGGAAAAGCAAGTTGTACCTGTTAAGATGGATTTCTGATCTCTGACCTGGAGGGGCAGAGGTTCAGAAGGCCAGCCTAGTTTCTTGGAACAGGGTAACCTCTGGACAAGCCAGACCAATCAGGGTAGCGATGGCGGCGGTCAAGACTAAGGGCCTCATCACAAGTTGGGCTGTATTCCCGGCTGTAATACAGCCGACTGTAATAGCCCTAACACCGACCAGTCCGGTGGTATTACCACCGGATCACGAGTTGGGCCTTAACGGTAAATCCCCATTCCTGATTGGGTCCATTGGATCCAATGGGGAATTTTCGGCGCTATTATGTGGGCTAATACAGCCAGCTGTAATACAGCCGAAAACAGGGATTTTCACCTCCAGAAAAAAGCTGGAGGTAAAACAGTCGATTTAGCGCCCAACTCGTGATAGGGCCAGCCCTTAAATGCGGCTGTAATACTGTTACCACCGCATTTAAGGGCTACAGCCAAACTCGTGATGAAGCCCTAAGTCTCAAGAGGGGTGAGGGTGACTGAAATACCTCAATGAGCACACAAATCAAGGACACTTACAAATTACTCTAGACAGGTGTTATATTAAAAATATAGACACATTTATTACAAGGCCTTTGTAACATCGACCATAGCAAAGAATCACAATAATACTAAAGTAAACCAACACATCAAAATAAATACAATATATATACAAGACCGAGGGGTCTAAGGAGTTAGGAGCACGGAATATGTAGACCACCTAGATGGGGAGGAAATCAGGCAGTGCAAGTAATCGTTAGACCCAGTTCGACATCAGAAATACACCTAACTAGGAGGCAGTCCAAGTCCTACGAAGAGAGGAGCCTTATGCTCAATAGTACATGCACGCGCTTGTGCCAATGGACAAAATAGGGTCTCTTCAAGGGTCTCTGACAGTTCAGGAAGGTGAATGAAGCGATGAGGAACAAGTCCCCACTACTCAAGCAGGACCTCCACTTGTGGGCGGAGGCAGGTTGAGAGTGCGGGATAGAGTTGCTATTTCACAACAGTGGTAGAAAAGAAATGGGCTCCTGCACGAGGGGCCACGGGTTGGGGTACGGACTACTCACTGGTCCCCGACGCAGGCAGACCCAGACTTCGCCAGTTTAGTTCATGTTGCTGGCAGGTTCGGATGCGACAAGCAGGACGTCTCGACACTGTGTGGATTCCGCAGTAGCAGGATGCAGGGTCGAGGGGGTCACAAATGCAACGAACGTGCACAGGTCGTTGCCACAGCAGGGCAACACGGCAACCACGGTTACTCTGGTCCAGGCGCACTCGTCTCACTTCAGACCTGGAAATGCCAAGTGTACGAAATTCGGTGTGAGGGTGCCATGGACACAGAGCTAGCAGTAGGCCAGCAGTAGGCTTCCCCGAAACGGCGGCGGTGACAGAGCAAAACATCCTGCGTAAGCTGGACAGCCCACTGGTTTGCCCAGGGACACTTCCGAAGAGGCTTACTTACAGGGTTTGATGACGGTGCCGAGAATAGTTGGTCCCACTATTCCAATGGGTCGAAGCGCCTTCACAGACCTTCTAGGACGATCAGATGTAGAGGGGTCTCGCAGGACGACAGCGGGCTCAGGGTGCCAAACCCTCCAGCGGATCACCAGCAGTTCCAAGACTTGACTTCTTGTTGTAGGATACCTGGTTCCTTTTCCCTTGTTCGGTGTGAACTCAGGAGATCGACCTGGTAATGGTGTTTTCAGCCTCCTCTTATCCAAAGTTCCCTTCGCGTCAAAATGGAGAGGACCCAATGGGAGATTTGCTCACAAACACTCACTCCATACGTGGACCAATCACGGACCACGGTGGTCCCAGGCATTCAGGACAATCCAGACTCTCTGGCACCCAGGATGTGTATTGGGAACAGGCATCCCAGCCCACATCCTGGAGGCACACACACAAGGCATGCAGAAGCCTGTGAAAGCTTTGGGTTTCGTGGGAAAGTGCATGACCAAATAATGACTGACCCGGGTCTACTCGACCTGGGGAAGGTGAAGGGGCAGGATGGCCAAAGGACAGGACAAAGAACCGCGTGGCATGGCCATTTTGGAGCCAGGCCACCTATTCGTGCCAAACGTGGTAAGTGCGGATAACATGGCAAAAAAAGGGTTCAAAACATAAGATAAACGATAGCTGCCACCAGTCCCGTCCGTGACACACCTGCACTCTACCACACTCATTTGATTCCAATGCAACATTGGCTAAAATGTAGGTGCTTTTGGAGGGATTTGTGAGTATATTTCAATATTTTGGGCTAGTAGTTGATTTTCAGAGGGATTTATTTGTTATTTCAATATGACTCCCACCCCATTTTTGTGCCCGTCTGCACAGTTAATAATAAGTCCCGCGAGAGTTGCTAGGGCCTTTGGAATGACTAGAGACCCAAGAGTGCAATAAATTAAGTTACATTGCACTCTTGTTACATGTTGCACAAAAGCTGCAATATGAGGAAAGGACGAAGGGAAACAAAGTCTCCCAGTACTGACTGTCTTAAGGGCATGCCAGTTTCCCCATAAGAATTGAGCGAAAGCCCAGAGGAGTGCAGCTGAGGGCTGTGCTTCTCTGGCAAAGTTTAGATCAGGGTGTAAAACAGCAGCAAAAAGTTTGGGGGTGGACACAGGGAAGGACAATTACATTCAAATATGAAATCTTTCCTAACAGTACCCAGGCTGTAAACTGGCACCTGTGGCACCCGGTAAGGTCTCCATAATGTGCAAAGTGGACCAGAGAATAGACTTGTAAGCCAAACTGCAAGCAGATTTCACAGGAGCCAGGTTTTGGTCACTCACCCTCATCTCGTTTGATGGTGCCGACCAGTCTGGGAGGAGACGGGCAGGAGGTAGATGACGAGTTGAAAGTGCATTTCCGCGCTCTGGCGTGGGCAGTTGTTTGGGTATCCCTACATATTATCCCCACCAAAAATATCACCGTACATATGGTTGTTTTTCTCGCTATAGGCGATATTTTTGGGGGGGGGGATCATTTATGGGAGCGGGGGTTGTGGGGTTGTCCCCTGCACATTTAAAAATAATGCAGGGGTTGTGGGGGTGTCCCTCGCAGGGTCATTGGCTCAATATCATCGCAGAAATATGGCGATATTTTTGGATCGCAATATTTTTGCAGGGATATAAACACATGGAACCGTTGTTTAGCACTCCTTAGCATCATGTCCACTTCCATTGGACACCGGACACCAGACACTCTACCTCACTCTGCCACGCTCCACTATAGAAGTGGTATAAGAGCGAGCGTCGGCAGGAGGGGGAGTGTCTGGCAGCAGTCACCAAAAACAGACTCAGCGAGGCAGCAACGGCAATGTCCAAATGTGATCCAGAAAACAGACTCTGCAGCGCGGGTCAAAGCAAGATACAAGACAGCAATGTTCGCAGTATTCTCACAGGTCCACACAGCGCAAGCACAGGTTACGGGTGACACACCAGACACTCTACCACACTCATTTGATTCCAATGCAACATTGGCTAAAATGTGGGTGCTTTTGGAGGGATTTGTGAGTATATTTCAATATTTTGGGCTAGTAGTTGATTTTCAGAGGGATTTATTTGTTATTTCAATTTGACTCCCACCCCATTTATTGTGCCGGTCTGCCTATAGATTGCCCTGGCTTAATGCTGTAGTCCTTCGTCTTTTTCTGGCTTGTTCCCTTTCCCCACCCAGCCCTTTAGCAGCTATTTGAGGCAGTCAGGTGAACCTTTGCCTCTTTCCTGGTGGCCATCTTTCCCTGCTTCCCTCCCTCTTCCTGAATGCAATCTGCAGCCTTCCTGCGCAGAGACCACTTGGTCAGCAGTCCTAGGGCATGAGAGATGCCTTGTGAGTGATTTCCTTTAATTCAAATCGGATTTTGGCTAGACTTTTGGTACCTTTTGGAGGGATTTGTGAGTATATTTCAATCATGTCTTTGAGCTAGTAGTTGACATTCAGAGGGATTTATTTGTTGTTTCCCTTTGACTGCACCCTGTTCTTTTGTGCTGATCTGCCTGTAGAGTGCCCTGGATTGGTGCTGTAGTCCTTTGTTTGTTTCTGGCTGTTTTCCTTTCCCCACCCAGCACTTTAGCAATTGGTTGGGGCAGTCAGGTATCCCTTTGTGCACTGGCTCCATCGCAGGTGGCACTCCAACCCGCGTCCTTGTTACAGCACCTGCCTGCCCCATAAGCCCTGATTTGCCTGAGTAACCCTTTTTGAGTAATGCCCCCAGGGCAGCCCCATGCCTGGGCAGCCCATGGCTAAGGGCCCCAAGGCAAAGTGCAGTTCCTGAAGAAGCAGCACCAGTCTGTGGGCCTCATTACGAGTTTGGCTGCAGCCATGGAGCTATTAGCTCCATGGCTGCCGCCAAAACCGGGCTCATTTACCGGGTTCCTGCAATGAGGAATAACCGGGTCATTCCAACATTGGAGGACCCGGTAATTCCTCCTTGCAGGAACCATTCCTCATTCCCATTTCAGCCCCTATAGGGCTCAATGGGAATGAGAATTGAGGTACCAATGGGCACATTATGAGTGTCCCGTTGTTACCTCCCTCTTCCCCTCGCGGGACCCAGAAAAGACGCCTGGTTTTACCAGGCATCTGATCCGGGTCCCGCAAAGGGAAGCTCGTAATTGGCGCTCCTGTAATGAAGGGGGCCGGTCCCATACCGGCCCCCTTCATTCCGGGAGCGGCAGCCTTATAATGAGGCCTGTGTTTCCCTGGGAAGCCTGCCGCCATCAACGAGCAATGACTGAAAAGATAAGTGTGGTTTGGGCAGGGAGTACAGCCATTACTGTACTCCATTAAAACATCACCACTCTTATTACATATTATAAATATAGCCTATCTGTCTAAGGTATTCATATTTTGCATTTTTCCCAGGGTAGCCTCAACTCGCTTATAGCCCATTTGTGTTAGTCAGCCATATCTCACACTTAGCCTATTTATGTAAAACCTCACCTGTCCTATTAATTAATATAATATGCCTACGTGCAGTGAGTCCAATTGAACCAGCTAGCCAAGTTTTGCTTTTAGACTATGGGCCACATCACCAGTTGGGCGGTAGCCCTTACATGTGGTCGTAACCGTGTTACCACCACATTTACGGGCCCATCCAATCATGAGTCTGGTGTGTTTACTCCCAGCTACTAGCTGGGGGTAAACACGCCAGAAAAATGGCAATTTTTGGTGCAATTACCACCAGCGGTATTACTGCACAGCAATTGCGTCGAAAGTTCCCCATTGGGTCCAATGGACTCAATGGGGAATGAGGAGTAACTTTATTTGTGTTTATTTGCGGTATTAAGGCCAGATCACATGTTCATGCAAATAAAGTTGGGCGGTATCCCCAGTCGAGATATCGCCCAACTCGTGATGAGGCCCAGTGTCTGGTAGCAACCCTCTGCTGTTAGCCCAACTGTGTCATGTAGCCATATTCTGCTTTTAGCCTAACTGTGTCAGGTAGCAACTCTCTGGAGTTAGTCCAATTGTGTCATGTACCCACACTCAGTATTTAGCAATTGCATGGACCACCCACACATCTCACTTAGATAGAATTGTAAAGATTTGCCACTCATCACACCTAGATAGATTTGGGAAGATTAGCCTTGCAGCAAATTGTGAAGTTTAGCCATGCAGCACTTTTAGATAGATTTGTGAAGATTATCCACGCGTCACACCTACATAGATTTGTGAAGATTAGCTACACGCCACACTTAGATAGATTGTGAAGTTTAGCCATTCAGCACATTTAGATAGATCTGTGAAGATGAGCCATGCAGCACTTTTAGTTATATTTGTGAAGATTAGTCATGCGTCACACTTAGATAGATTTGTGAAGATTAGCCACACGTCACATTTGGATAGATCTGCTAAGATTAGTCACGTGTCTATTTAGCCAAACAGAAGAACTTAGAGAGTAACCAATGTACTAACCACCTCGCTCCTGCTTCCTTCAACACACCACCAAACACTATACATACCCACTGGGCTGGCCAACCTATACACTAACACACACCCAACAGAAGTAACATAAGCTTACAACAAAAAACCTGGACACTGGGCTTTACTCATACAGATACAACAAGCCAATGTGCACAACCTGAAATACCGAAAATCTACACATAACACACACAGACACACTTCTACATAACAAACATTTACACAGAAACAACCCCTGCATTGGACCTTAATTGTACGCATGCAATAAGCCAGTGCACGAAACCAACCATCTGCAAGCTAACACACACAGATGCCACTTTCTGGTGGTTCTGGACCTATCCAATCACTCTTTCCTCAATAGCCAACCCTGTCCTATTTCTTGCAGAGCCACATGACCACCAGGAGACTGCCCTTGGGTGGTAGTGGTGCACTGTCTAAATCAACATAACATAACATAACATAACATAACATGCTCTTTAAATTCCAATTTCAATCTTTCAACCAGTCCATTAGCCTGTGGATGGAAAGCAGAGGAAAACATATAGAATACTCCACACTCATTCCACATTACCTGCATGTACTTGGACAGGAAGTTGGTCCCTCTACCAGACACAACTTCCTTAAGGAATCCAACTCTAGTAGATATACCAAGCAATGTCTTAGCCACTGACTTTGCAGTTGCTGCTATGAGGGGGGTGACCTGAGGATATCTGATGGCATAGTCAACTACTAACAGGATAAAGCTATTGCCTCGGGCTGTAGCAGAGTCAAGGAGGCCAACAATGTCAATTACCAACCTCTCAAACTGTACACCTATCACAGGGAGTGGCACCAAAGGTGCCTGGATCTTTGCACCTACTTTGCATGTAAGCTGGCTGATGGAACAGCTTCTGAAGTGGCCTTTTATTTTAACACCAATTTATTTTTATTGTATATTGGTTTAAAAAAACCTTTAAAAAATCACATAGAAAGTCATAAAAATCAATAAAACACAAATATAAACACGATTATTGACATTCAAATACATAAAATATTCTCATTGAACCTTTCACAAATATTGACCTTCAAATACATGAGAGAATCTCTTTAGGCTTTTCATTAAATCACTTAGGACGCTAATTCATGCTTACAATTACCACAAGGCTAAAATCCATTTATAGTATTTTTGCATAAATGCCTAAAAACATATCCAAGCCTTATATTAATGACGGTACTACAAATACTACAGGAGCCATCAGACACAGGACTAATGTGTCACTACTACTCAGCAAACCATGTGATGCTTGAGTTTAAGCTTGCAAGTTCTTTCGCTTATCAGATTAGGTAACATTACATACAATCATCAGGAAAGCTGTCACTCTGATTTTCAGCGAGATATTTAATCCATGTAGCATATCGAACCATATTTTTTCTCTTATGACATACGCTGTGTCATAGACACATTCAGAAAAATATGCAATCCTCTCGGTAATCAACATGGGACAAACCAGCAGCAAGTGCAACAATGTTTCATTAGTCTCTTCATTTAAACAAAATCTACATCTTTTCTGATTCTCAGGAATTAGTTTCCTAATGAAGCAAATTTCATTCGTATTCATTACATTGAACCTGAACCGCATAACATTATTGTGGAAATTACCTGAGGGATATTTTACAAGATATGACTCTAAAGCTGGAAACCATTTCCACACGGATAAAACTTGGGAATACAATTTAAGAATTCTTAATTGCTGCATTGTTGGCAACCAGTCAAAAGCTTTTATTAACATTTTGGTCTTTGCAGGTCTCTCAATAAGAAATTTTGTTGTAACTCCGATATTTAACAAAATATTTTCAACTTCTGTTTTCAAATTCGTCATATACTCCCTGATACATCATCTTTAAACAATTTATACAGCACATTTTTTCCTGACGAGACACTTTCTGTATAACATATTTTTTTTTACATTCCATGATACCTTTTAGAGAACAGAGGCCAAACTCATACATTATCATTTCCATTGGTATGCATTTAGGCAAAAAAAAACCTTTTTCCATATTGCAGCTTCAATAGATTTTAGGTACGGAGTGAGTTTATCTGGATAAAATTCAAGACCGTACGCCAGTCTCTGAATAACCTTCAAAGTATAAAAGTCTCTGCAAGCTGACATACTAAATTGCCCAAATTTTGTATCTATCACTCTCATTTGCTTTCCTGCTTCAATAGCCTTCAGTTCTAAGCATTTTTTCACAAAGCCATGTGTCATAGTGCTTGAGAAAGAATAGCCCAAGAACTTAAGTGCTTTCTGAAGACTTATACCAGTACCTTCGACAAACCACTCTGGATTGGAGCCTTTCCTGCTACTTTGTCCTAAATTTACGACTACAGTTTTCAGAGGATTAATTTTCAATTTCAATTCACCTATAAACCATGAAAACCCATCAATGAGCCTTTGCAGGCCAATTTTTGTTCTGTCAAAGAGCAGGAAATCATCGGCATATGCAACCCATTTTATGCCGATTTGGCCGATCTTTGGAGTCAACAAACAAGAGGGTTCAAACACTACATTAGCTCCTGACACATAAAGATTAAATCAAATCGCCGCCAAGGCACATCCCTGTTTAAGACCATTCCTAGACCTTATTTCTTTCGACATTAAACCCTCATTATTCAGTCTGGTCTTCAAAACTGTGTTGGAGTATAGATGTATGAGCATTGAAAGTAAACCTTTTTCTATTTTCAACTCATCAAGCCTTCTCCGTAGCAATGGTCTATCAACCATGTTGAAGGCTGCAGATAGATCCATTGATGCTGTGTACAATAGTAGGTGCCCTGCTTTCAATGCTTTGCTTTGCAGGATGGAGACAAGTAATCCCCCCGCATCCGTCCCCAAACCTTTCCGAAACCAAATCTGCCGAATATCAAGGATTTCCTGCTCATCCATCCTATCAAGTTTTCCAATACAATCGACGAAAATACCTTGGTCTCAATGTTGATCAGGGAAATTGGTCTGTAGTTCAAGGGACTCAAACGATTACGTTTTTTAAAGATGAGAAGCACATACGATAATAAATTTAACACCAATTTTGTGCCAATAGAAGGACAAGTATAACCTGTTGTTTGTCCTCTTATAATCAAGGGGGACCTTGTGTACCAACTGGAGTAGGAAGTATCTCACAGATGGGGTGCCACCAACCTCCTGTGGTCACCAGCTGCAGACACTATGTATTCACTCTATAGGAGCTAATCTTCCCAGTAGATCCTATGATTCGCTTGAGGCTCTCCCTGGATTGGGAAGAGGCTTGGGTACTTAGGCCTTCATGAGAGGGACATTCTCTCTGGTCCTTAATGAGTTCCTTCCTAGAAGTTCCACCACCTGAGAGTCAACTTTGCACTCTGGGTGGTCTACAGAATTCAATGCCTCAGGTATCACTACAACCTCCTCATCATCAGGAGCAAATGCAGGGACTGGTACCTCAACAGGAGTCGGGCTACCAAGGGGTAGAAATATTCTGCCCCTTTTTTCATGGGATTTCCTGTTTAGCTTACTGTTTGCCTTAGACCTGGCTAGAGCAGCATCCTTCCTTGTCCAAGAACTTGTTCTAGAGGCAAGGTCTGCAGTATCACCTACCAGACCTAAGCCCTTAACAGCACTTTCAGGCTACCCTCGGCCTCCTCCTCTCCTTCCCTCATCTCTGACTGTCTGTCTGCCATCCAGGAATGGTGTGCCGCCAATGACCTCTACCTTAATGCTAGTAAGACTGAGATTCTACCCATCGGCACACCCACTCCCTCCTTCCCTGTAGCTCTCTGGCCAGCCTCGCTTGGCCCTCCTCCTGCTTCTAACTGCAAGGCAAAAAACCTTGGGGTCATCTTCGACTCCACACTCTCCTTCTCTCCTCATATATCTGACGTCTCTAAGAAGTCACACTATCAGCTGCACCTCCTCAGAGGTATTCTTCCCTTCCTCTCCTTCCCACAGAAGCTCACTGTCTCCCGAGCCCTGGTTCTCTCGAAGCTGGACTACTGTAACAGCCTCTATCTTAATCTGCCTACCTCCACTCTCCGCCCCCTGCAACTCATCCAGAACAGAACTGCGATACTTGTCCTTGGCCTCAAGCCCAGGGACCGTATCTCTCCAGGACTGAAATCTCTACACTGGCTCCCAGTGGCTGCGAGGATTAAGTTCAAAACCCTCTGCATTGTCCACAAGGCCTTCTGGGGCCTGGGGCCTAAATACCTTCAACTCTCTCTTCCTAAATATCTTCCTTCCCAAGCCCTTCGCTCATCCATCTCCAACTCCCTCAGGGTCTGCCGCTTCTCGAAGCAACGAGCTGGGGGTAGATCTCTCGCCGTGGCAGGGGCATCCCTCTGGAACAACCTTCCTGCCTGCCTGAAACTTGAGGAAACCAGAACCATCTCCGGTTCCGGAAGCACCTGAAAACCTTCCTCTTTGCTTCTGCTTTCTCTCTCCCTCTCCCCTGCTAAATTCTCGACTGAATCTGCACCGAATCTGCAACTGGGCCACTCTCACCGACCTCGGTCCTGGGCCCAGCCACTCTCCTCTTGCACTGCCTCCCTGGCAACCCCTGCACTGAGGGACTGTCTCTGTATCCCTACAGCCCCCCCTTTCCCAGCACTTGTCTGCACTTACCTTGCACTTGCCACCAGCTAGCCCTATTTATTACTTTATTCTACTTACTTGTACTGCACTTCCTCCCTCCCCTTCCCCTTGCACTTTTCCCTTCCCCCTACCCTGCACTTGCGCGGTCTGAATGACACCTGGCCTAGTAGGATCGTTGTCTGTCTTCCCCTTGTTCCCCCCTCCCTGCCTCGTCGCGCCTTGAAACACTTGTGTATAGGCACGTTACAAATGCCATATCATATCATATCATATCACTTTTCCTGGTACTTGCCTGTGGGCCTGCACAGGTATTTTGACATAACTGGAAACATATGCGGGAGGCCTTCCGCCAGTTTTGTGGGTCACAGAGGAGATCTGGCAAGCTGCTCTCCATCTACCAAGTTAGAATCTACTACTGTTCTGCTGGCCCTAGTGTCTCTGATGCCAGTTGGCTCACACCCATCAATAGGAACACTATCCTTGTTAGCTGATGCAGTGTGTAGGACTAGTTGATCCCACCAGTCCATGGGAGAAATGCACCTTCAAGGGTCATCCCTGGTCTCCTTTGCGGGAGCAGGGATTGGCCGGTGGATAACTTGAGTAAAGCTGGTTGTCTTCAGCAGCAGTCCTCTATGTCTTCAGTACAGTGTTCATGTTTTTGGATTCTTGGCTCGAGTGGGTGACCTCCAGAATGTTTACAGAGCTTGTTTTCTCATCCAAAATCCAAGGTGGTGGTTCGTCCCAGTCCACCAATTCATACAATTTATGACTGTCCAATCGTGGACAGGCATTTTACCCCACATCTTCCCAACAACAGTCGTCCCTTGGAAGAAGTGTGGATTGGGACCAGACAGTTCCAAGCACAGATTAAATCATTTCAGTCACACAAAGCACTTTGCCCTAGAGTCCAGGCCAGGCCCCATGAAATTGCATACATTTATGTTTTAGTTCCCAACCTGGAAGGGAAGGAATATTGCCAAAAAGCAAATTAAGTGGATTAAGTACAGGACTTAATCTACACGGGGAAGCCATTTTGAGTATATGGTTCTCAAATTAGCTTTATGGCGTTAAAACAAAATGCTGGAAAAGGTGCAAATCACAATTACTGCTACCAGCATGTCCAAGTCACATCTAAAACGACATAACCAATGTTCCCAGACAAAAGAGTTAAAAGGGATCAAATTACCCTATAGCACTCAATTTAAGGTGTTTTGGGTCCCAAAATGAAAACATAGGAAAATACAAAAGAGGTAAATTGCTTCCCTTCACTGGCAGCGTTAGGGACTGGTCAGTGCCCCCAAAATAAATGAGTTGAGCAGGTAAGTGAAAATAAAGGGGCTTTGCATACCACAAAGGTCAGCCAGGATTCCAAAGCATAGTCAATTATGCTGGGGATCCCATTGCAATCAGTTGCAAAAAGCAAATGTTCTCTATCTGAAAACAATTTGGTAGTCATTTTTGTATGCAGTTTTCCATCACCCCTCATGTTACCAGTGTGATGGTGGGTGTGAAATATTGTGATTTCAACCCAACAAACAGAAATTCATACCTCTCCTGCAAAAAGTCTTTGCATCACACTGACTAGATCCTTAGTGGTGATATGTGTATCCTATATGCATCATGATGTACTCTGGCCTCCCAAATAACTTGACAGACAAACGCCAGAGAGTACAAAATCCAGCTGCTAGGTTGGCCTACTACATGAAAAAACAGGATCACATCAGGCTATGTTTTTTTAAATACGACAGACTTGAACTTGGAAGAGTTCTCTCTATGGTCACAGACAGAGGAAGAGGAATGAGGGTGCAGGTGGGGAGTTAGGTTCCATAGAGGAAAGACAGCCCCAGCAAAAACAATGGAAGTTATTTAACAACAATGAAGAAAATAATTGTATGTCACAGGGGAGTTCCCCGTGTTCGCGTAAAAGGAGTATTGTCTCAACAAAAAAAGGCAAAATGCACACAGGGTGTGCAGATTTCCACAAAGGAAGTGGACACACCAAAGGGCCTTTTAGCGTTTCCCTTTTTATATCCACGGTATTTATCAGCTAGTTAGACCACATTCGGATCCATTAATTTCACTGAAGGAAAATGAGACACAAGAATGACACAGAGACAAATGCAGATGCACCTTTCTTTAATCCCCGCGCTGGTGAACAACTGAGCACGGTAAAACCCATCTACGCATGCGCAAAACTGCACTGTTTCCCACTGGCCTCTCAGCGAGTGAGGAGTACCTCTTGCCACTCGATGTTAACTGTGTCCTTTCCAGGAGACATCTTTCCCGTGTGGGCAATGTAATGCCTTTCTGTTCGCACATCAACTTAATCAGTCTTACTGGTCTCTTAATGTATCGCCTGCGTCTGATCTGTAATTCCACAGCTGGTTCAGAGTCCTCACTCCAGGACCTTTCCTCACTGCGCCCTTCCATAATCTCCTTTTTTTGGCTCTCTTTTTCTCCTTCTCAGTATAATTTAAATTGAGACATGTTTCGTGTAATGACTTGTCCAGGAGACTTCCAGTCACCATCAATCCTTTTACCTGGGATACCACCAGCTGAGTGGGATCAAACTTGGATTCTGATTTCCTCTCCTGCCTTCGGCAGACAAGAACTTTGTCACCTGTTTTGTAATGTTGATAGTTTTGCATTTTGTCTCACGTCAGCGTATTTCTTAATCTCTTGTTGCTTGGAGGCATCTGTAAGGCTGTCATTTCCTTGAGAGTCCACTATGTTAGGAAGTCTTGTTTTAACCTTTCTTCCAAATAATAATTCTGAGGGACATCTCTCTGTCGTTCCATGTGGCGAGTTCCTGTAGCCTCTGGACATGATGCATACTGCTTGATTCAGTGACATTGGGCTCAGCTCGTTTTGCTGGAGCACTTTCTTGAGACACCACATGAACCTTTCCACCATGTAATTTACTGGAGGCCATAATTGTGTGATTTTCCTGTGATGTACACCCATGTGTCTCATGAATCAGGTAAAATCTAGACCGTTGAAGGGTGGCTCATTGTCTGATTTCAAAATCTCTGGAACGCCCCATGTTGAGAACATGTTATCCAATTTCGGGATGACAGTGCTAGCCGCCATGAAGGAAACTATTTGCACAAGACGGAACCAGGGAAAATTCATCCATTTCAACCATTCAATATTTTCCACCCCCAAAGGGCCCTAAGAAATCGATGGCTATGTGAGTCCAGGGTGCTTCTGGCGTGTCTGACTTCCTTAGCGCTTCTGGGTTGTTGGGTTTGGACATGCACTGACAGACGTGACACATTTTCACTTTGTTTTCCACGATTGTGTCGATTCACGGGAACCACATGGGGTCCCTTATTTGCTGCTTGGTGGCAAACATGCTCCTGTGGCCTTCATACAACAAATTCACAACTTGCTGTCTTAGATCAGTGGGTATAACAATTCGACCACCTCGCATGACAAGGCCATCTGCCATTACTGACATCTCACCCTTCACCTGTTTGAATGCTTGAAGCTTTTGCTTGGACCCTTATTGCATGTCTCATGTATCCTGTCTCATGTACTTCTCTCCACCTTCGGGATGCTATGAGTTCTCTTACTTTCCTTAGTATATTGTCTTTCTGGATGTGTTCTCGCACCATGTTTCTCGTGAGTGGCTTCGGGGATTCCCGCTGTGCAAGAAAGTTGATGTATTCTTCTGCTATTGATATCTGTGCTGAGTGATCTGGAAGCGGGTGACATGAAATCTTCTGGGTTGTACTCCTTTCATGGCTCATGCATAATGGTGAAGTTGAAATCTTGTAGCCTCAACCCCCATCTCTCATTTCTGGGTGGCATTTTGCACTGAAGGTTTCCATATATGGTGATTAACATTAAAGGCTGATGGTCAGTCACGCTAGTGAATGGTTTTCCCAACAGGAACATTTGAAAGTGCTTGCAGGCCCGTACTACGACCATACCTTCCCCTTCTGCTGGGAGTATCTTCTCTCTCCATCTGACAGGCTTTCAGAGGCATAAGCAACAATTGTTCTTGGAGTATCACACCCTGGTCTTTGTCGAGCTGAAATGGTACCCATACCCCTCGGTCTGGTATCCACGGTCAGCTCTGTGCATTTGGTTGGATCAAATAGGCCATGTATACCACTGATGCGATACTTGTCTTGATTTTTGTCAATGCTTCCTCGCATTCATGGTCACACAGGAACTGATTTCTTGCTTGGTGTGCTCCCTTAATGGAGCACTGATGTTGGCAAAATCATTAAGATATCGGCTGCAGTAGCTAACTATTCCCAAGAAGGACCACACTTCACTCACATCTTGTGAGGAGGAGATGTCAGCTATGGCGTCCCTTTGTGCGAATATATGTACCTGAAGAATTTCAGGTGTCTTGCAGAACACACACTTCTCCAAATTCAGTGTTAGTCTGCCCTGGGTTAACGAGATGCATACTTGATGAAGTGCTAGATCCGGTTGTTTGATGTCTCCTCCAAATGACCAACATGTCATCACTTTAGTTAAAACAGTTCTTCGCATGACAAATTACTTTCTGAATTCTCTTTTGAAAGATCTCAGCAGCAGATGATATGCCAAATCTGCGTCTTTTGTATCTAAATAATCCATTGTGAGTGGCAAACGTAGTGATGTGTCTTGACTGTTCATTAAGTTTGATTTGGTGGCATCTTTTGTATACGTCAAGCTTGAAGAATACTTTTGTTCCATTTAACAAACTGATAATATCGTCCAGGTTCATGCCAGGATGTCGTTCCCGTCCAATCTCTTTATTTGCCTGTCGCATGTCCACACAGGGATGGATATTGTCAAACGATCTTTGCTTCGGTACTGCCACCACATGGGAGACCCATAGTGTGGGACCACACGCTGGCTCAATGATGTCCTCATTCAGCAGACACTGAATTTCCTTTACACCTGAGGTTGTAGGTAAATAGGTATCCTTCTTGGATGTTGTGCAACTGGTGTGACTGACTCATCTATATGAAGAGTGACCACGTCTGCCTTGAGGCATCAAATACCTTTGAATTACTCCAGAAAACGTGTGGTGACATGGATTGTCTGCTGCATGGCATATGTCAGAGCTGTGATCTTGATCTCAAGGGCCATGGGGCGGCCCAGCAGATTGCTTCCCGGGACTTCTCTTTGAAGGACATGCAGTTCTGCCACAGTACTTCATCCTTTATACTTAAGAGTCATCAATAATTTTCCATGGTTTTGGACAGGCCCCTTTGAGGCCCACTGGAACACATTCAGTTCTGAAGGTGTCAATTGAGGGGGTGTTCCATTTTGTGAAACTCTGATATGCACATAATGTCAATGACAAACTTGTCCAGGTGTTCTCCTATTTGAATGTCAACATCTCGTTCAGATGCTGTCACCAATGTCATTCATCATATATGCATAGTTGTGTTGACTTCCTTCATAGATGGGTGGAGGTGATGGAGATTGTAAAGACTGGAGGTGGGTATCTGTACTCCTGCTCCCTAAGAGTCGAAGCACAGAGCACCCCAGCCAAGATTCTCTAATTGGTAAAAACGTGGCAAGCAATCAAGGCTTAGCTCTCAGGAGGTGATGCGGGCTGGTTCTTAAGTACAGTGTAGTCCCCAAGCACCCACAAAGGAATGTCCACAAACTATGTTAGTGAAAACACAGTCTTTATATAGATAAAGTTCAAATATACACAATCACATTAACACACTTTGTACTCTGGCAATACTATAATGGCAAATATATACAGGTCTACGTGGTACCACTCTTAACTATCGATTCCTTTAAAATGCGTCTACAGCTAACGGCCCCAAATAGCATACGAATCCGGTTATAAGATGAATCAACGATAGAGCACAGAAACAAAGCATGTTAAATCAAGCAATGGCAAAACAGTTTATCCCACTTACATGCAACAGTTCTGTGCGGGTATCCCCCCACCTTGGCAACCTGTAAATAAAGCGTAGTTGACAAGCCCAGTCCAATTATGCTCAATATAGTCTCAATTCCTTCTAAAAGTTTCCACGACCCCAAAGTACCTGGTTTCGTAGGGTTCTTCGATGAGTCGTCAACAGGCCCTTCTTGAGTGCACTCCCTTTAAGGCAAGAGCCATGGGTCGTCGAGATTCAGGGAAGAAACAGGTGAACACTGTCGGTGAGGCAGCAGCTTCGGTTCTTGTGGTGCTCATTGACGATCAGTCAAAAACATCCTATAAGCTGAGGCGTGCAGTGCACCTCAGCGACAATAGTTAATTGCCGCAGAGAGTTAATGAAGAACTTTGGCCCAGCAATGGCGTCTGGTCGTCAACGTCTCTGTGGTCTTCGGGTGTCAGGAAACCCACCGGAGGACTCTTCTCGGTCGTCAGCGGCCTTGACTTTCCCCAGCGGGACAAAGCGACTCGTTGTTTCGAATGTTGTTAGGCAATGGAGCGTTACGGCTCCGGTCGATGAGGATCGTCGTCGACGGTAATGGACTTCAATGTCCGGGGGCTTCGCTTCGAGATTCCACAGCGGTCCCCGTCTCCGGTCGGCAGCCTTTCGAGGGTCTGACCTCCAGGGAGCTTTGGCAAAGTTCAGCTGGTGCACGATGGTCCCTCGTAGCTCAGGAACAGGTCTCCTAGCCAGGTCCTCTCTTGGATCACTTTCTTGAAGGCACAACAGCTTTCAGATTGCGTTGAAGGGAAACAGTGGTTCACCTTCTTCTTCCGGCTCGGCTTCGAGAGTAAGCATCAAGTATCAACTTCAGCTTCTGAACGATTTCCATCAATGACAGGTCCCCAGATATACTGTTTGTTCTCTCATTCACTCTGCTGGGTCACTCTGAGGCAACCGATCATTCATGAGGGCTTTCATGCAGGAAGGCAGCCAATCAGGCTCACAGTGCATTCAGGCCATTCTTCTCCATCCAGACACTCACAACACAAAATGTGGATTCGGACAACCACTCTGCCATTCAGCACTCCACACTGCATTCATCCCAGTTTCTGGCAGGGCTGTCTCAGTCATTGTGCCAAACACCAGAAATGAGACACCCATAACACGGAATGCGTATTCATCACACACTCCATTCACCCAGGTCCCACCCCAAGTGTGTACCCACAACATACAGTCACTGGGAAGGTTCCTGCCAGTCTGGCCTGGACTTGCCGACAATACCATATATGGAACTTCCACCCAACAGCCAGTCAGGGGAAGGGACAGAGTCAGGGCTTTCCAGGACTTTGGGAAAACAAGGTAACAGGCAATAGAGAGCAAGAGGCCAAAGGGGCCTTCTTGTCTTATATCAGTAATCACTGGTTCCAATGGCAGGACCTGGGTATCCCAAAATGGAGGATACTCAGCGCACCTGTCAAATTTAGCATGGAGCTGTCACCAGCCCATACCCTGCTCTGTGGGCCACACACAGGTGCCCAGAAACATACACTAGGGGCACAGGGTTGTACCCCCACCCATGGCTGCCATAAGGGTATCCCAAGGGTCTGTTCACCATGACCAAAAAGCGGAAGAGTTGCACTGCCAGGAGTTCCACATGGACTCCTGGGCAGAAAACAATACAGAACACACATGATAAAGGACTACAGGACACGGACAGGGAGGCCCTGTCCCTCTGATGCATTTCCAACATCACAGAGATCACCCCATGATCTGCCTAACATGGCTCACAAGGTCCCTTTTCACAGTGGTGTTCCTATCATGGAATCGTACAATCGGAAATGTACCGCTATTCCCTTGCGTTCGACTTGGCAATGCATTGCATACTATCGCCATGTGGTTTTCTTTCCCACAGTTAGTGCTTTTGTATCCGAATGCGGGACATCTTACTCCCTCATCATGTGGAAATGGTAAGCCACACTGGTAGCATCTTCCTGTCGATCCATACTTTCTTGAGTGATTGCTGACTAGGTTTTTCCCTCTTCCATCTTGAGTGACTTGATATGCTTGTTCTCTCAAGGACCCCTTGTTCGCTTCCATCTGTGGCACTTGCCAGTCTGCTCTAGCTTCTGTTCTGGCCATTTGCAGGATGGTGACCAGAGGGAGCGGCTCACGGAGCAATTCTTGTCTAAATGCAGATGAAAAACATCCTCCAATGATTCTTAGTCTGATGGCCTCCTCATTCTTGATTCTTAGTATTATGGCCTCCTCATTCTTAAACTTTTGGAACTCACAGTTGGCCACCAGTTTGCGTTGTCGGGTTGCGAATGTGTCCATGGACTCCCCCATCATCTGACATGCCGTATTAAAGGTGTGTCTCTCATGGTCTACGTTAAGCTGGGGTCAAAGTAGGTGCTCAGTGCTTCCTTGAGACCTTCGTATGTCCACACGTCGTGAGGAAGGAAAGTAGGTATGTGCTCCTCGGCTTCATCCCCTACCAGGGTCGGACTGGGGCTATAGGTCGTTCAGCTGCTGGCCAAATGACCTTGAGGACATGGAGACGTTTTTATAATTGTTTTCTTTTAATTATTAAATTGGTTTGAAATTTGTTTGACATGACTGCCTGCCGCCCCAACCCACCCGCAGTGCGCAGTCAGAGACAGTGTGCCTGCGGGGCAGCCGGGGCCACAGCATTAAATTGATCCATTCCATGACATTGATTTCCTCATGACTAGTATTTTAACTAGTTGACTTTAACTTATCCTTATGAATGCGCAGCTGCCCGGCGCCTGCCACCAGTGTGTGACAGTGTGCTGTGGCCCTCCCGCAGGCTGAGCAGCTCGCTCGCGAATATAAACTCACCACGCCCATGCCAGCAGCCAGCCACGACGGCGGAACTGGCACTCTGGGTTGAGCTGGGGGGGCAGCAGCATAATTCATCAAAGCAAGGTAACAAATGTTACCTTGCTTTGATGAATTTGCAAGCATGATGTGTGCATCATAAATTATGATGCATGCATCATTCACATGCTGCAGCATGCAAAGTAGAGGGGAGGGGCCTGCCGCTGGGCTGGCCAGTGTGCAAAGTAAACTAATACCTCACCTGTGGGCAGCAGGGCAGGTTGGAGCCTGGAGGCTGCCTGCAAGGCAGGGCTGGGCGGGGCCTGGCTGGGCCCACGTCACAGCGGTGCCAGCGCGCACATTAAGTTGCTTTTTCATTGGCCTAATGGCCCAACTGTTTTTACGCAGCCCCCCAGGCACAACAACAAGTTGCTTTCAACTTTGCAAAGTGCAACAAATATTTTGCTTCCTGCAAAGTTGAAAGCAACTTGTTTAGAAAGTACTATACTAAATTGCAATTATGATTTTTCTTTTTATTATGATCACCGATTTCCCAGAGGTTAACAACAAACGTGTAACTCATGCACACATATGCTTAGACTTGTTGAAAGAATCGCAGTAAAGTACTTGTGTAACTCACTCCCCCCCACCCCGTTTAATTTTTCAACTCTTCTGTGTTTTTCTTTTTTTTTTCTGTGTCATGCGTGCTTGGGATTGCAGCTCTGTGTCCCACTGACGCGCTGAGTGACGTGGGGCACTTCCTCATTGAGTGACCGTCTGCCTTCCCGGTCCGCCGCCCCCAATCTAATGCTGGGGGCCCACGCATTGCACACACACGGTCCTCCACTTTCGACCCTGCGTTCCTCACTGAAGAAGCCCGTGTGCTGATCTGTAGGAGACTTGGCAAGACCTATCATTGTCGGTAAGGGAGAATGTCTTCTAAAATATTGAGTTTCCCCTTTTTGGAGTAGGGAGGGAGTTGCGGGCTGACAGAGGGAAGTTGTCACTGCCTGCCCACCCCATGCTGAATCTGCACGGCAGATCCTGCTGCAGTCAAGAGGCCGGGGGTGCTTCTGAGTCGGGCGTGGGTGTTGGTGGCATTATTTTACACAAGTATGTGAGCAAATCTGTACAGGATGTGAAGGCAAGCGTCCCCCAGATAGCACGATCCTCCCCACAATGAGAGACAATAATGGACTCTCCCAAGATGGGAGTAAGGCTAAGACAAAGTGCGGGTGAGCTTAAATGGGAGTTTATCAATCAGAATAGGGCATGCAAAGGACTCTGCAAACTCTGAGAGCGCTCTGTCTGACAATAGCAAAGACAGGCGTATATATTTACAAAAAACGTCATAAGAACCTACATACTATAAGGGGCACAAGTTTGTGGGGATTGGGTGGCGACGACTAACTATAGGTGCCGTTGTGATGTGGTTGGTGGACGTCACTGGTTACCCTCGTGGGCTGGGCCGGGCCGGGCAGGTCAGCTGGGTTCATCCGGGCGGTGTTGTTGTGCCAGCCGTGACCAGTGTCAGTGATGAACGTCTTCCCTGGCTTTCTGCCCTAAGGCCACGCACACCTCAGTCATTCAACATTGCAATATTATCTTCCTCGATAAATCTTCCAATAGGTTATTCTACAGGTTAATGCAACACAGGAGGAATACACCTAGAGTGGGGTCTTTTGGTGATACATCAATACATGGTTACCATCGTCCTGTCGACCGGGTATAATGGGTCGCGAGGTTGGGTCTCAGGGCAAGGGACGAGCTGTCCGAGTTATCATGTCCCGTTAGAAGTCATAATGAAATGTGTTCCTGCAGTGTTGCTATAATATTGGGTGTCCTAATTTTACAGGCGCCATTAACCTGGGGTGAGCTGGTGGGTCGTGGAGCCTAAGAAAGGGCGCCTTCGGGCCCGTGTTTATGGCCGGGGTTTACTGATGGGTTGTGAATAATTCAGGTGGCAGGCCGTGGCCTTGGGTGCTGCGGGGGAATGTGAATGTTTGAAGCGGCTCCAGCCGAATTGGGGGATGTGGAGCGGAGCAGTACAGGCCTCTGCTCTTTGGTCTGGCAGGCTTCAATGGGGAGGAAGGGGGGGGGTGGCCTTGCATATGCCCACAAAGCTATTTTCCTTGTGTGTTGCGGATTTAAGTGGAAAGGCATAAACATTTATATAATATACAATACTCATTGAGTCTTTTCAAAACGTATGTTTTTGACATTGTTAGTGCCTTTTACATGGCCATTTCAAATGCGTTACCTATATGCTAAGTATTTAACAACCACAACATTTTGTTACATTTCTATACATGTGCGGTAAGCGAGGTAGTAGTAAGGTTGGTGGAGCACGCAGGAACAACCCGCTCATAAGACTGATGGCAGTGACACATGGTGAGCTTGGACATACATATTGTGCATTTTCGTGCACCACTTACATGAGCTCCCAATAGGGCTGTATTTGTCTTCCTTTGCACCCTAGCAGCATTAGTTCAGTTATGGCATGGGACCTTGGGGTGCAGTCTTCTTGGCGAAACATATAACATGAAAACACCGGGACACTTTTACCATTTGCGCATAGCCACGGGGATGTGGGTACTTCACCCCGAATGTCATATAAGCACACATTCTGCCATCTTCATGGAGGTTACATGTTTTTAGTCAGAAAGGTCATGGAGAGAAAAGTTTCATCACAGGTAGTTTGCTCATTAGTATTTGGGGGCTCTGCTTTTGTCAGGGGACCATTTTACAGTTCTTTTACAGCGATACACTGCGGAAGGTGAAATGTTACAGTGTTGGCATCTAACACTAGCTCATGTCCGTCTGTTCGTGGGAACGGGCTCTCAGCGGATCTGCCAGGGAGCTGTGGCCACAGGGACAAGTGAGACTCTCCAGGGGTGGGGGCCGTGCTGTGGTGCACAGGGCTCAAACCATTTTGATTTCACAAAATGGTTTCCAGGGCCTAGCTAAATACAGCATGTTTGGTCAATGTCATCAGCCAGTGGTCCACCCACCACCTGGGCCCTGGTGGCAGGGGGAACCCCCGACGAGCCATGGACTTCACAAGGGGGAGGGGTTGCAGGGGAGGGGGGTCTCTTGGACCAATCCTCCCATACATTTCCCCCCTTTCGTTACTTAAGTAACGAATACTGTAAATCCTCCAACCTCTTGCATTCTTCCTCTTCAACTGCAGCCTCATCCCATGCAGGGGTGCCTTTTATGGGCATCCATGCCCTACATACTCCTCGCAGGCTTTCTCCTCTTCTAGCATATTCGTCTGGGCTCAGAAATATACAACCACTGTCCCCTTCTAAGTCCACCCACACCTCCTCATACCATTCAAGTTCACGGGGCTCTTTAATTGTAGTGTGCCATAGCCTATCTACTACATCCCCGCTGTGGTATATGGGCACCATCTGGAATCTTGTCGTGTTATCTGTTTCTGTCTGTACCTGTACTTCCTGCATGTTTTGTATCGTACCACGGGCGTTGCCCATTGTCACCATCATCATTGCACCATTTGGTACGGCGTTAGCACAACATCGAAGACCCACCTGGCACATACAAAAAATAAAAAGGAGGAACACTACTGCCGGCATCAAAAATTTAACAGTCAGTCCCAACCATGATGGGACCCAGGAGAAGATGTTGTCGAACCATGTGCTCTCTTCTGCTCCACCTTCCATTTTCATTCTTTCTCCTAAGTTATGTACTGCTTCGATCACATGGGACAAGGAACCATTGTCCGCGTCTTCGGAAGGTACGAAAGTGCAGCAGGCACTTCCAATTTTTCGGCAAACACCTCCGTCCATTGCTGTCAACAGGTCCAAGACATACCTATTTTGCATGGTCATTAGCCGCAGTGCTCGCAGTTCCACCTTTATTACGTTGAATCCTTCTTCAGTGTCATTCGCCAGCTGGATCAGCTCCCAGCGTGTAATTTGGAGCCATTTTGCATTTGCTCGTGCCTGGATGCTAGGGATGAGTGAGGCAAAGAAAGTTTCTGCGGAACTGAATAATCGATATCTATCCGGGATATCCTAGCAGCTCTGATGATGCTTTTGATATGTAGTTCGATGATCGTTTGTTTCCTGACAGGACCTCCTCCTTGTTACTGCAAGACAGGACATATACTTGTGACTCTGCAGTTGGCTGGGCCTCATTCTGCTGAGGTCTTTCTCGCATTTTCTTGCGCCCATCAATGTGGCTTTCTGGTATCACCATTAGTGCGGAGTGTAGGGTGGCCAATGAGCAGCTGCCACCCCAGGATTGTGGGAGGTGCAGGTATGCCTGGTTGCCACATACCCAATAAGTGTCCATGAGGGCCGCTGTCCCCTTCCTCATATCTGGGATGGTGAGGGTCTTGTTGCAATATTTGTTTACACCCATGAAGACTTTCCCGTCTCCCTTGAAACACAGTTCATAGTTTATTTCTTTCTGTAGCTTGAAGGGCTTTTCAATGGCCTTCACTCAAGTCAATTTTGAGATGTGCTCCTTCCAGACTGGTGTGCAAGTTTTTTCTATCCATTGCAGTTTCTCTGGTGCCACACCTCGCAGCGCTTCAGCTTTGCACATTATCTCTTCATCTTTCCACTTATTTTCTGAAAATAGTGTCCCTTGTATTATAAAAAATGGTTCCTCCAAACATATCACTCCTACCGCCTTCGGATAACAGGTCTTCTCATTCTGCAACATTTTAAAAGTTACCTCATGTGCCTGGAAGGTGTTCTTAATTCTGCACAACGTGAGATGAAGGAGACATTGGGCATCGACAATAGGCAACTCTTTGGGCAGCAATACTTTGGGTGTACCTGAAGCATGGGGAATGAGGGAGCAGACATAACAGCTCTCATTTGTTGTTTGCTTAGCCGTTGCACTCATGTCCGCATACCATTTATTTGTCTGGTGGGGGTGTCGTGGGTCTTCCATTTTGTCCAGTCCCAACCCGAAATACTCGTCGTATTTTCTCCTTCCCGCCTCCCTTTTCCTCCTGTTATTTCTAAGATATCTTCCAGCTCCGTGGGCGAGGAACAGTGTAGGCCCCCCTTTCTCCCCTTCGCCCCCCTTTCCCCATTCATTGTATAATGCTTCGTATCTCACCGCCATCTTTTCATTCTCTTTCTTTATACTATCTAGCAGTGTGTTTTCTATTGCGGGAGTGGACACGCTGGTGGGGGTGTTGTATAACCATGATATAACAGAGGGGTTGCGATCATTTAAACTGTGGGCATTGTAATTAGATGCTTTTGGCAGAGAAGTTGTGCTGTTTTGCGTTTTTTCCTGCAGTCTTTCATTTGGCGAGATAGCAACATTGGGCGGTGTCGTGTAATATCCCCATACAAGTTTAGATCCGTCCCACACCAAAAAATCACCTTCTTTAGTATTTTCAGTTGTTGTTTCATTTGTCGCATTAATCCCGTTGCTCCCTCCCCCCTCATTCATCTCGATAGAGATGAACGCTATAAACCAATACGTAACCAAGCCAAAAAGTATTGTAAAAAATAATGTAATGCATACAGACAATCCACACTCATAGGAATATCTACATCTTTCAGCTAAAACTTCTCTATATCTAACAAATCTATCCGTTGCAGGCTGCCCGTTAGTTGCCATGGTAGTTCCTGTTTGAGATATAAAAGTGCATTAAGTGCGTGCATGTAAACATTTTTTTGTTCTTTTTTTTTTTCACTGTTTGTGCCAGGTGGTCATGGAAGGGAGATGGGTTGGGTAGGGGAGGGGGGAAGGTGGGAAACGTACAGAGAAGGGAGCAGACAATATACATATTTTTCACATCGTTATTTACACTTCAACGTTTTTTTTTGTTTTTTTTTAATCATTTATCTCGATCGATAACCTGTAACATAATTTCTTTCGTTAACTTTTTTGTCTGTCATTTGCACTCCTCCATTCACTTGTTCACGTTCACTCATCATTTTCATTACTTTTGTTTGCTGTTGTCTGTGCCTCCCCATCCACCTCTTCCTGTACACTATTACATGCCTTTCGCACATCTGTCAAATGTATCCAGTATTTGAGCCCCTTTACTTTTACAGCTGTAGGGGTACAAAATACCACTTCGTACGGCCCATGGAACCTTGGGGCATTCCACCGGCGCACAAAGCTCCGGACATAAATGAACTCTCCTGGCATTAATTGTGCCTGTACTTCATGTTCTGCATGGGATACCGTCGTGTTTCCTTCTTCCCTTGTGAATGGTGGTGAGAGCTGCTTTGAGATTGCACGCGCTGCCCTAGTTAGCTTCTTCAGGTATTCTGTGAACTCCTCCCCCAATATCGTGGCACTTTTGTGTGCATCTGAGTGTTGGCGTAGTGGGGAATGTGCAGTGTGCATCCGTCTCCCTGTCACAATTTCGTGCGGGGACAGATGGTGGTCCTTGCTCGGCTGATTCCTCAGCTCAAACAGTGCAAGGGGTAAGCAGTAGATCCAGTTTTTCTTCAGCGCGAAACACAATTTAGACAGTCTCCCTTTTAACAGTCTGTTCATCTTTTCGACAACGCCATTACTTTGAGGATGATAAATCGACCACAATTTATCTTTTATTCCCAATAACGTGGTCACTTCGTTGAAGAGCTCGTTCACAAAATGAGTGCCGTTGTCTGAGCGAATTACGTCGCAAATTCCCCAACGCGGGAACACTTCCCTTACTAGGAACTTTGCAGCGCTTTTAGCATCAGGTCGTGCACATGGGCCTGCTTCCACCCACCTCGAAAATGGACATACAACCACTGTCATGTAGCGTGCCCCATTACACCTTTCCCCCATGTCTGCATAATCAATGTGCAGTTCTCTGAAGGGCCCTTTAGGTTTTGGAATTGTTCCCCTGAGTGTTCGTACAGTCATTCCAGAGTTATAAATTTGGCACGTTGTGCACTCTATTGTCAATCTAGATATGTGTTCTTGGAGACATGGCACGAACCAGTCTTCTTGTATCTCTGCTGCAATGTGTTGTTTGGTGTTATGCGCGGGAAAGTGTAATTGCTGAAATGCTATCTCTAACAGTTTGACGGGCATTACTACTTTTCCTGAGTTATTTTGTCGCCATAGTAAGTCTGTTGCCGATTGGCTGCACCCTCTTTTTTCCCACACCATCTTTTCATCACAACTGGCCCCTTCCTGCAGCTCTAGTATTTGTGATATGGGCATGGCATTGTATCCTTCTGGAAGCTCTTCGCTCGTTTTGTGCTGTAATAGGTACTCACCTGCTCCATGTCTTTCAAAATATGAAGCTTCCTTGGCAGCAGCGTCTGCTGCCGTGTTCCCCAAAGATACAACGTCTGTGTTCGACGTATGTGCTTGGCAATTCACTATTGCTACCACTGTTGGATCTTTTAGGGCCTCAATCAATTCTTTCAGTAGTTCTGCATGTTGCACTGGGGTCCAAGTTGCCCTTCGAAACCCCCTCCTCCCCCACCGGGCTAGACCTCCGTGTACTGTCGTCGTCATGTAGGCTGAATCTGTATATATTGTTACTGCACATCCTTTAGCTGCATGTAATGCTTCTATTAGGGCAATAAGTTCTGCTGCTTGTGCTGAGAAATGTGATGGAAGGTGATACTGTACTAGTACTTCATACTCACCTTCTTCTAGCCTCACTACTGCCAGTCCCACATGTTTCTCTCCTGTGTCCATGTCAATCGACGCTGACCCATCCACAAAGTACACCTCCCCCTCGCTCAGGGCATTTTCGCACACACCGTGCCCTCCCCTGTTTCTCCTGTGTAAGTTGCACAATTGTGTTCTTGCATGTCCTCTAGTGTGCATGGTTCTGTGATGAATGTTGCCGGGTTTACTGTCCTGCACCGTACCACGTGAATATTGGCGCTGGACAATATTATTTCATAGGCAGTTGCTCGCTGTGTGGTCAGTGTACTTTTTGATCTTTCAAGTATTGCAAATAATGAGTGTTCCACGAACAACGTGACAGGGCACCCCATTACTATTGTGGCACTTTTCTCAATGGCGACCGCGGCGGCGGCGAGAGATTGCTCGCACACGAAGTGGCCTTGCATCACCGCATCCAATGTGCCACTATAGTAAGCCAATGGTTTGTGTCCTAGGGAAGTCTTTTGTGTCAGTACAGCTGTCATAAGGGTTCCCTTACAATGTGAGAACAGGTAAAATTCACACTCATAATCAGGATTGGCGAGTACTGGAGCACTCGAGATCAGCTCTTTTAGTGACTTAAACGAGTCACTCATCTCTTCTGACCACTCTATTTTCCTGTTCTCTTGCTGGGCCTCCTTGAGTGCTTGCAGTAATGGCCTGGTGTAGGCTGCATAATCTAATATCCATGCTCTACAATAGTTACACATTCCCAAGAATTTCTGCATCTGCTTCACTGTTTTGGGTTCTCTCACTGACCTTATTGCTTCCACTCTGTCAGGGATTATTCTTTTCCCGTCTCTTGATATCAGCTTTCCCAGGTACAGCACCTCCGTCTGACAGTATTGTAGCTTTCCCTTGTCCACCTTGCACCCTTTATTCGCCAGCAGCGTCAAAAGTATTACTGAGTCTTTCCTACACGTCTCTTCACTCTGTGTGCAGATGAGCAGATCGTCCACATACTGAATGATCGTGCTTTCAACTGATAAATTACCCAGGTCTTCGTGTAGTATGCGGTTGAATATGCTTGGACTTTCACAGTATCCCTGATGTAATCTGCAATGCTCGTATCTCTTTCCCCCTAATGTGAATGCTGTCAGGTATCTGCTTTCTTCTGCCAAGGGGATGGAGAAGAATGCATTTTTCAAATCAACCACTGTGAAATGTGATGCCGTTTTTGGGATGCTGCATAATATTGAAGCAGGGTTCGGGACTAAGGGGAACTCTTTCTGTATGACGTCATTTAGGGGGCGTAAATCCTGGATCATCCTCCAAGCCCCTCCCTTTGTTTTTTTGATCAGGTAGATACAGGTGTTACATGGGGAGTTTGAAGGCACTATTATCCCCTGTGCTAACAATGCATTTATTGTCTCTTTTATCCCTTCCTCAGCTTCGCGGGACAATGGATATTGTTTCACTCGGGGCAAAATTGCCCCTTGTTTGAGCTTTATTACCACTGGTGTCACTCCATGCAACAACCCTACATCATGGGGGCCTGTTGTCCACAAATTGTTTAGCACCAGTCGCATGTCATCGTCAAAAAAGGACGGTGGCGTTCCCACCACTGCCATCAACTGGACGGGAATTTGTCTAGTCTGAATCAAAATGTAACAGGGCATTGCTATTTCCATTATTATCGCGCAATCATTTTCCACATCAGAAAAGAGATCCTCATCAGATAAGTCCCGTAGGGCAATATTAGCGTTGATGCACAGTACAGTGCGCCATTCACACCCATCTATGTCCATCCCAATCACTGCAATCCTTTTTACTGACACCTGGACAACATGCAGGTCTAAGGATACCACTGACCCTGGTGCTATGTCTGGGCGCACTATTGGGCGGAAGATGAATTCTGCAGGTATTTTCCACTCCAACTTTTTTAGCTCGGGGACTACTTGGGCCAGCGTTTTTAAGCCTTCGATGAACATTCTCTCGTCCACTGGCATGCAGCGTATTTCCGGTGCCGTTGTCCGAGCCTGCACTACCAGCATTACGCGTAATGGGCATATTCCTGGTGTCGAGCACACTATCCCTCTTTCTGTAAATGATATTGTCATGTTAAGCTTGCTAAGAAGGTCCCTTCCGAGCAGGTTTATTGGCGATTGTTCATAATACAGTAAGGGTGTCTTTACCGTTTTACCCCCCACTGTCACATCCAAATCTTCTGTGTAAGGAACTTCAATTACAGCCCCAGAGAACCCCTGCGTCTCTAACTTCCGGTTAGATAACGGAAACTGGCCCTCCCGAATACATGATTTCTCCGCTCCCGAATCCTCCATGAATATGAACTGCTTGTCTCCTATCTGCGCCCCTACCAATGGTTCCTCCGCTGCATCGTAGGTTGTAGATAGAACAGGACACGCAAGTGTTCTCTGTGGGCTGTCCTATGCTGGTTGTCTCATTGTCCCCCCCTGGTTGAACACACTTCCTGGAACTACTGACACACCACTATAGGGGCTGGTGCTGGGGCTCCATTTGCATTAATTGCAAAAGGGTTGCCTGGGGTGTAGTGCATAGTATCGTTGTTTTGTGGGTGATTCTGTGTTCTGTAGTGATGCACTTGCCTTTGCTCTGGGTACCCCTGCTCTTGTTTCCTTTGTTGTTGCCCCATTGGGAGACCATATGGGCTTCCCGGGTGAGGGTTGCCATAGTGTTCTATCTCTGGAAATCCGTTGTTTGTTCTACTCCTGCACTCTCTGGAAAAGTGCCCCCACCTCCCGCAGTTCCAACAGCTTCCCTGCGCACCTCTGGGACCTTGCCATCCATTTCCTCCCATTCCCCCGTACCCTTGTCCACCCCCTCTTCGACCCCTGTACCCACCTCGTCCCCCTCGAGGGGCCGACTCTCGCCACTGCGGACCTCCACTCTGCTCCTGCTCGTTCCACTGTCGTTGCCCTACTCCTGCCCAATTCGTTGCCATCCTCCCCTGTATTGCTACCAGCCCCTCCTCCTCCTCTTCTCCCTCCCTACTGTGTGGGAGCGCGGCTACTACTGCAGCGACCTTCACCAGCTTCGTCTGTTCTAATTTTGCCTCGTCTGCCAATCTTTTCTGCGCTATCTCCTTTTCCCTCTCTTTTATTCGTTTACAGTGGTGGACTATTATGCTCTGTATTTCGGGCCATCATTTTGCTTCAATACCTGCGATTTTGTCAAGTGCCTTTTGTACCTCTTTAGGGAGCACCCTCTTTATTATGAAGTAGAATAATGATGTTGACTGATACCAGGGCGTGCCCGTTTCTGCTCTCCACATCTCCTGGACCCGAAAAATGTAATCCATAGCATCTTCCCCATCATTCATTGTGCATTGCATTACTGACTGCAAATCTGGGGTGTCTGGGAACGACTCTCTTAAGGCGTCCCATACCCTGGCACGTACTGTGTTAAAAGAGGCACCATCGTGGCGATCGCAGTCTAACGTTACTCCCGGGAAGCCAGCCTTTACCCATACTCTGTCAGCTTGATCCCCGACCGCTGATACTAGCAGACTCTTCACATCACCTATTGCTAGAGGTACCCCGGCTGTATGTTTCTCAAATGCATATATCCACTTGCTTGCCCCTCCTGATAGCGGGGGCAATAACTTGGCAAATTGGCCTTATCCATCTGAGCCAAGGTATGTAGTTCGGCCTCCCTCCTCCCCTGTGTATTAGTGGGAGTTGTAACTTCCCCTTTGTTGTCTTGTCTGCACTCACCTTCATTCCGTTTTTTCCTAGTGGTGCCATTTTCCCCAACCTATTCCTTAGTCGTCCTGCCCACTCTTCTTCCATGGTTCTCCCTGAACATGCGCCATCCAACCCCTCACTTCCTCCTCCCATTGCCATGCTTAGTCTTTCACTTTCCTCTAACTCTTCTCCTATATCACACAATAGCTCCTCTCTACCTCCTGTAGTCCTTGTCTCATCGTCAGTGCGCTCCTCCCTCTCCTCTAGTTCAATTATTCGGGCCGGTTCTTCTTGTATCCTAAACAATATTTCCCCCTTCTTCCACCCCTCCTCAATGGTTTTATCCTCACTCTGCGCTCTTGATGTGGGCTCTGACCTAGCAGCATTAATAGCAGTCTGTTCACATATACTTTTTATCCTTGAGAGCTCATCTTTTGCTATAGAGAGCTTGGACTCTAGGTCTTCTGTTAGTTTCTCTATGTTCACTATTGGTGTACTTACCTGGTCTCGCTCTCTATGACTCTCATACGGTGGGGGTGCTGTTGGGCCTTGAGTCGTAGTGACTGTTGTTGGGGGTACATATGTTGGGTCACTGTATCCTTCTGCGGGCACTGGCTTATTTAGTATTGGGTACAACCTAGTTATCTCTACCGGTGGCTCCCCTTCTGGCAACACCTTGTCGTCTTTTGGTATCAGTAATGGATTGTCAGTGGTAGATGGCAGATAGTACCTAATTCCCTTTTCTTAGGTGGGGGTACTTCTTCAAACAATCTCCATAGGTCTAATATTTCTCTCCTATTATGTAGCTGCTTCCCCTTGTATTTCAAACAAATGCATGTAGCTACCATATCTAGGACACTCTTGTCAAATGATCCCCCTTCGGGCCATATTTGGGGTAATCCTTCCCCCTTCAGCTCTGTGATCCACTGATCGTGATATTTCTTAATGCGTTCAGCATACCCAGGTAGATTCTTACAAATATGTGCTAATGGTGTTTCTGCCCCCATAGTTCGTGGTTGCTCGATACTGATGTATATGTATATATATCTTTATATAGATGTATCACCAGATATATCTAAGTATTTGTGTATCACTGCGCGTGGGGACCTGCGTGTGTTTCCACCACCTGTACAATATAAGAATGGCCGTGCACAGCCTCTATTCTGTATACTTTAGGGGGCACATACAAAAGCAAACCACCCTTCGTACACCATCAATATCTTCAGCAAATTTACCCAAAAAATCAAAAAGAAACAGTCACTTTACTGCATTGCGCTCTTCCTTGTAAAATTTCTTCTGGTCACACTTACCATAACCACACCATAATTATGCACTTATGACCACTTTTACACATTCATCGTGACAAATATGTTCTGGCACATATGATGCTTACACACCCATAGGCAACACTCTATTCACAGCTCAATTTGTAATCCCTTTCCTCCCTTGCTAGCTGTCCCTTTCCGTCTTAATCTGATATGAATTCGTCTTGTAGTTTTGATATAAACTCGTCTTTCTACTTAGATTATCCTTTTTTTTTTGTACTAACCCTGTTTTTTCCCCGTAAACCCAGAGAGAAGAATAGAAAGAATAGCAGTCACTAATGTATTCACCGTGTCTTCCTTTACCAGACACCTTTATCTCATTTTCCACTTCTTCATATATTCCCAGTACTAGTCAAGATAGCACTATGCGGCGCCGCCTTCTACCCCCTCGCGGAGCTAGGTTCCCGTCTCTTTATCTCTTTTCACCTCTTGATCCTAATGGCCATATGCAAAGAAAAAGTAAAGAAAGTCTAGAGTGGTTCTTAGTAGTCCCAAAGTGTCCCCTTTCAACCAACCTCGTTCCCTGTCCTATTTTTCCTCCCCTACTCCCTTTATGGTCACTCGCACTTAATACTCACGTGCCCGTCTTGAACCGAGAGTCTCCGAAACTGGGTCCGTCCAGGCAGTGTTGCCGTACGCTCAACGGTTAGCCCCGGCTCCGGCGAGCGGTACTCAAAGGGGATTTTTCAACCGGATCCCGTACCCTCTCTCTGTTGAGTGCGCACTTCTGAGCGTACCGGTCGCCGTTGGCGGGCAGCCTTCCGGAGCCGGCGCACCGTGCGTATCCCTTTTCGACCAGAGATTTTCGTGCCAAAGGGGACGGTAGGGATATATATATATTAAGAGAAAATAATCATCACACTGTCGGGGTCACCACTGAAGGCGAGCGTCCCCCAGATAGGACGATCCTCCCCACAATGAGAGACAATAATGGACTCTCCCAAGATGGGAATAAGGCTAAGACAAAGTGCGGGTGAGCTTAAATGGGAGTTTATCAATCAGAATAGGGCATGCAAAGGACTCCGCAAACTCCGAGAGCGCTCTGTCTGACAATAGCAAAGACAGGCGTATATATTTACAAAAAACGTCATAAGAACCTACATACTATAAGGGGCACAAGTTAGTGGGGATTGGGTGGCGACGACTTATAGGTGCCGTTGTGATGTGGTTGGTGGACGTCACTGGTTACCCTCGTGGGCTGGGCCGGGCCGGGCAGGTCAGCTGGGTTCATCCAGACGGTGTTGTTGTGCCAGCCGTGACCAGTGTCAGTGATGAACGTCTTCCCTGGCTTTCTGCCCTAAGGCCACGCACACCTCAGTCATTCAACATTGCAATATTATCTTCCCCGATAAATCTTCCAATAGGTTATTCTACAGGTTAATGCAACACAGGAGGAATGCACCTAGAGTGGGGTCTTTTGGTGATACATCAATACATGGTTACCATCGTCCTGTCGACCGGGTATCATGGGTCTCGAGGTTGGGTCTCAGGGCAAGGGACGAGCTGTCCGAGTTATCATGTCCCGTTAGAAGTCATAATGAAATGTGTTCCTGCAGTGTTGCTATAATATTGGGTGTCCTAATTTTACAGGGGCCATTAACCTGGGGTGAGCTGGTGGGTCGTGGAGCCTAAGAAAGGGCGCCTTCGGGCCCGTGTTTATGGCCGGGGTTTACTACTGGGTTGTGAATAATTCAGGTGGCAGGCCGTGGCCTTGGGTGCTGCGGGGGAATGTGAATGTTTGAAGCTGCTCCAGCCGAATTGGGGGAGGTGGAGCGGAGCAGCACAGGCCTCTGCTCTTTCGTCTGGCAGGCTTCAATGGGGAGGAAGGGGGGGGGGGTAGCCTTGCATATGCCCACAAAGGTATTTTCCTCGTGTGTTGCGGATTTAAGTAGAAGAGGCATAAACATTTATATAATATACAATACTCATTCAGTTATGGCATGGGACCTTGGGGTGCAGTCTTCTCGGCGAAACATATAACATGAAAACACCGGGACACTTTTACCATTTGCGCATAGCCACAGGGATGTGGGTACTTCACCCCGAATGTCATATAAGCACACATTCTGCCATCTTCATGGAGGTTACATGTTTTTAGTCAGAAAGGTCATGGAGAGAAAAGTTTCATCACAGGTAGTTTGCTCATTAGTATTTGGGGGCTCTGCTTTTGTCAGGGGACCATTTTACAGTTCTTTTCCACCCCGGCCCTGCTGGCCGGTCATACTGGGAGCAGCGATACACTGCGGAAGGTGAAATGTTACAGTGTTGGCATCTAACACTAGCTCATGTCCGTCTGTTCGTGGGAACGGGCTCTCAGCGGATCTGCCAGGGAGCTGTGGCCACAGGGACAAGTGAGACTCTCCAGGGGTGGGGGCCGCGCTGTGGTGCACAGGGCTCAAACCATTTTGATTTCACAAAATGGTTTCCAGGGCCTAGCTAAATACAGCATGTTTGGTCAATGTCTTCAGCCAGTGGTCCACCCACCACCTGGGCCCTGGTGGCAGGGGGAACCCCCGACAAGCCATGGACTTCACAGGGTGGAGGAGCTGCAGGGGAGGGGGGTCTCTTGGACCAATCCTCCCATACAGATGGGTGCCAGCGTTCAGACTCTTCCTTTGCTGCCTTTTTAAGCTGTAGCCTCCATTGCCCACATTTAATGTCCGGTTCCTCCAGCTCAAAATCATATCTGGGGTTTTCCTCCAATGTAATACTTACTGTTCAGTGTGTGGAGGTTTTGCCCTGAGTGCTGGTTGCATACAGATCTCTGAAGCAATCACTTAACTCCTTGAACTGTCATACCCCGCTATTGATGGTTGGTCCAATCCCTTTTATACATCTGCCCTGGTGCATTTGATCCTAGTGGTGATTGGTTAAGCACGGCAAGCATGCCACTTCTTCTGGGTGTTGTTGGGGGGTACAGAAGAGCACAAACACTCTTTCTTGGGGGGATTCCTGCCTACTGTGTTAAGGTGGTGTGCACCTCCTTGTACTTCGATTTTGACCAAGTTCACTTACTGTTCACCAGAAAACGCTCTCTATGGTTTAGACACCCAAGGGATTTAGGCGCTATATAGATGAATGGTTGCCGAAAACACAGTCCATGGGCCTCATTACACGGTAGGCGGTAAGGGATTACCGGTAAGGGCACCGGTGCTGGTAATCCCTTACCGCCCTACTACGAGGTCCCTTAGCGGGTCGCTCCCATAACGCCTGGTTTCACCAGGCGTAATGGCAGGGACCCGCTAAGGGACTTCAGAGCTAATAACGGTACCCCTATGGGGGCTCAAATGGGAATGGGGAATGGTTCCCAGAATGGGGACTTACTGGGTCCTCCAAGGTTGGAATGACCCGGTAAGTCCCTATTCCGGGAACACGGACCCGGAATGCGGTAAGGGGTAGCCATGGTGCTAATAGCGCCATGGCTACCGCCTACCGTGTAATGAGGCCCCATATGTTTTAGTGTAGCGATTACTCCCCATTCTAAAACTAAGCAAAATCCATGTGCAGTCCTCCTGTGAATGTTTGCCTTTTGTATATTTGATAATGCAATCACTTTGTATATGGCGCATCGTTGCAAGTTCTTCCCCCAAGTGCTGAAATAATTAGTAATTGTATTCCCTGGCCATTAGCGATGTATTCACGCTTTCCGGCAGCTGCACGCCAAACACCTAGCCCTGTTGCAGCTGAAGAGATGCACCTGAGTGGGGCGCCTATTCTCACTTCTGTTTACACAGGGTAGGGTGGCCTTCTAATTGCAATATGAATACCCACCTGGATCCACTTCATATTTTGCTTCTAAAACGGACAAACACATTTCTGGCTCGCTGATGCATTGGGCCTCATTCCGAGTACGGCGCTAACCAATGGCGCTATTAACGCCTTGGTTGACGCCGTACCCGGACCGGCAGCGCCTTGGTGGTTGGCGGAATTACCGCCCCATTCCAAGGTTGGCGGGGCGGTAATTCCCCAATCCCCATTTACCCTTCCCCATTCCCATTCTCGCCCCATAGGGCATAATGGGAGTGGGGAAGGCGTCAATTACGCCACCGTAAATTACGGTGGCGTAATTAACATCAAGGTCCCTTAGCGCCATGGTATTTAACGCCTGCTAAAAGCAGGTGTTAAAAGCACCATGGCGCTAAGGGAACTCGGAGTATGGCGGTAAGGGATTACCGCCACCGCTCTCGTTAGCGGTGGCCGCTATCCCTTAACGCCATACTCGGAATGAGGCCCATTGTGTTTAAAAGAGTACTTTTTTTCTGTTTTGAAAAAAAATAGTTATTTTTTTTTCTACACTTGATCTGTTATTTTGCTATACATTAATCTGGGGCCTTTACTTTGGAAAAACTCGATTTAAATGGTGCCGACGTTCTTTATTTTCATGTGCATTACAAATCAAGGATAACTTTGGTTAAGAAACTGCATGCATTTCTTTGGAAAGAAGGGAAATGGCTCCCAAAGTACCTCAAGTTTTCTCACCTCAGAAAGACCAAACAAACGAATGGCAAGGGAGAAAGAATAAGCATGCTCAGTAACTTTCGGGGACAACACTCTTTGGATGACCAACTAAAGTGCTGGCGAATTTAAGAGCGAGAGAGAGAGAGAGAGAGAGAGAGAAAGAAAGCGAGAGAGGGAGAGGGGGAGAATGACCAATTCCCACCTTCAATTACACGAAAATCATTTGTGCTGTTGTATTAGTGATAAACGACCAAATTTAGAGTAGAATAAGCATCCATTTCGGACTATGTATTTTTTCTGCCGTTGTCTCTTTTACTATCATCACAAGACATTTCATCTCTGTGTCCTCGGCCTCTTGACAAAATCCTTGTGCCTAAAAGCTTCTGTACAGTGTAGAAATATTTGACCATAGCACATCAAGTGGCCATTGACTTCATTGTGACACAACAAATGCTTTGTTGTAATGTGTCTATCTTTCCCATCTCCCTGGCATGCTGTTCTGGATGTTTGTTTGCATGTATGAGGCAACAAGTGCTCAGAGTATGACATGTCCTGTGAGTGCGCTGCTTTCCCTATTTTGCCAACCTCTGAAGCCTGAAAGTAGATGCACGCAGGCTTGACATGCGGCCAACTTTGCATCAGACCTGCAGATGAACTTAACTGGTCTGTTGTTAAATCTCAGTTACCAGTTTAATGGTATCCACTACAGAATAATTGCTCATTTTACTATAGTCCATATGATAGCTCAGTGGGTTGAGCGCTCAATGCTCGACACTGGTGACAACTAAACTAAGCTAAGTGCTCTACTATCTCATGTGTGTTTCTTTTGTTGCTGTGCCTTTGTATAATGCTATAGTGATACTGTATATGTGTGTAGAGTCAGAAGCAGGGACGTGTGTTTCTATGAGTGTAACAGCTCGATGGAAGCGTATGCATTGATCAGAACCTTACCCTAACATCCCCAGCCTATCCATAACCTCTCCCTAAACCTCATTCTGGTCTCCCAACGCCCCCCCCCCTTTGCTATCCAACCATCGTCACCCTAACCCTCCTCTTCCCTGCTGGGGTTGCGGAGCCCTGTATAAGCATCGACTTGCAGCAGGTCCCAAAGCCGCAGTGGGGGTGGTTGGTTCATGCCACTCCTGCACCTCAGAGCTGTGGACCCTGTCACAAAACTGTATGCAAAGTTATGTTATGTATGCAGAGTTGTGTTGTAATGTAACAGACACATGAACCCTCCATAAGTAGCATTGTTTGTAAAGTTGTGAATTGACGTGATTCACAGATGATGGTTTGAGGGCCACATTTATTGAGGCACGGGTGGCACACTTTTTTGAGGAAAGGAGTGGGTCACTTTTTTGAGGCGAGGAGTGGGACACTTTTTTTGGGTGTCCGGGACTATTTCTTGTCGCAGTCCGACCTGGTCACCTACTATATTTATTAATAGCCTCCTGGCAAATTTATCGGGGGCCTGTTCATTGCGGGCTGTCATGTAATTCTGAAACCTGCAAAGCCACCGTTCCCATCTCTGTCCAAGAGCCTAATGACCTCCCATATCAGAAGGGGCTGGTTGGTGGAACAAAGCTGCACTGGCCCCTTCCTCCTCTGGTGTCTCGTTTCCTGACATCTCGCAAGCAGAATAATGTTGGGTATGATGGCACTAGTGAAGAAGCAGATGGTGGGAAGGGCACAGGGTTCCGCGGACTTGTTCACAGAGTGGCATGAAAGGAAGCGAGTAAGACGGATGAGCTGCACAAAGGCCAGACATGTGACAGGAAGCACATGGAAGATAGAAATGGCAGTAAGATGGCCCTGAATCTTTAAATCTCACATTGACTTCCAGTGGCATCCAATATAAAGTTAAAAATTTTTTGCATTATGTGTAAGGGCTTCTTGAACAAAGTCAAACTACCTACAAAAACTGTCCTGCATTGTAACCCAGGCAGACATCTCAGTTCATCCACATTACAAATCATCTGCTCCAAAACATTGAAACGCTTACAGAAAGATGCTGGAGACCAAATATTCCGAAAACTCATTTGACTAATACTACTATTTGGCACTACAGCGAAGGAGCAAAGCCAACCTGCCCAGGCTCTAACAGCAGCGTTATTGAATCTAACAGACAGGCTCTTTCTCCACCTGCCAAGTTCTGCTCCCGCTCCTACTCATCTTCCATTAAGTCATCACCCACAAACAGTTCATAAAACAGTGACTGTTGACTCAGGTCTACAAGCAGCATATTTGGAATTTCAATGTCATTGCGGAGGAGGCATAGTCTGGGGTACCCCCACAAGCTTTTACAATACACATATTTGTAAGGGTAAGGACTAATTGCAACTTGTTAAGAAGGAAATAATTCATTTCAGGGACAAACGCCTAATCAGAGTTTAGCTGGGTGATTTATGAGAATCCTGTTGTTAATTCTGTTGAAGGCTACTGATAGGTCAAAATAAAATCAATGTAGCGAAATCGCTGTGCTCCAGGATCCTCCTTACACCGTCAAGCGCCATATTTAGGACTTGGTCAGTATTTTTACGGGACAAATCCCACCTGTAGTTGTTCAAGCAGAGTATTGATTTTCGCAAAGACTTGAACCTTGATCAGACTGATATGCAAATGCATATTCACTGTCTGTCAAGGCACAGTGGCCTAAAATGTGACTACTCGCTCCTGAGTGGGCATCTTCCATAGAAAATGCTGTTTCAGCCGTGTCCGTTCTCAGGCGAGGGGCTCTGACATTTCTGGCAAATTTTGGAAGAAATTGGGGCACACTTCAGGCCCTGCATACTTGAAATGCAATGCATAGAAGCCTTGCATAAATCCCATTTTCGTTAATTTGTATGGCAGAGAGGAGGACGGAAACGCAATTTGCATTTCAGCCACTCCTTCCTCTCTATCATAAAATACTCCAGCGTTTGCTCCTGCATTCATTTTCATGCGGGCACAAATGCTGGGGATCCCTATGGCTCCCGCCGGATTTTTGCACCAGCAAAAGGCATGTGGACTCCACAAGGATCAATTGCTGTCTGCCATGTTTCAATGGCAAAGACTTTTACCCTAAGTTATGAGGGGTCATCCATATGTGGACCCCTTGCTCTCTGTGCCTAGAGAGACAGTTTCACCTCACTGATGATGCCCAACAAGGCTGACTGTATACACTCCTGAGCGGGTTGCTTATCTCAAAACAAGCTATTTAGGCTGTGTTTGTACGGAGAAAGGGAGTTCTCAAATGTTTTGCTCAACTTGACTAACATTTTGCACCCTTTTGTATCAACTAGGCTGGGAACAATATCTGGCATATTGCTAGATTCCCTGAAGAGCAGAACTGGATTTCTTAACAGTTGAAGTGCAACCTCTTTTTTTATCCCATCTGGTAGAGTACGCTGGTTGCAAATAGAAGAGTATTTTTAGCTCAGATTTTCAAGGCGCAATAAGAAAGAACATTTGAGCACTGCCTGAAAATCTTCGGCAGCATTGTGATCAAGTGTGTTTAGATCCTGCAGGATCCCGAAAAGGATCACAGTGCAAACCATGAGGGCAGCAATGGCACAAGATGTAAACAGGGATGCTAAGAAAGTGCCGAGAATTGAGAACACTTTGGCTTATCAATAGGGCACACACCTTCATCAAGGAAAGTCCATAATTGTTTCTCTGGAACAGAATCAGTGAAAGGCATTCCGAAAATGTATGTTGTGAGTGTTTAGCGTTAATGTAGCACTTTGGGATTCAACAATTCGGAAGGGGCTCTCAAGAGGACGATTCACTGAACATACCTGGGTACTAACAGAAATGATTCCTGATGTCTAACATTTTCTTGTAGGCATTCTGAATTCGTTTCTCAAACATTTCACTTACCAGTTTGTCTCAAAGGCATAGGAAATACTCTCTAATTACCAAGGACGAGTATGCTCGTCCTTTTTGCATAGACTTGCATTATAGCCTGGCACTTAAGGGGTTAAGCCACAATCTAAGAAAGACTTTTAAAGTCTTTTGGATCTATCTTCAAGGAAGATGAGGAAGATGAGGTAGATGAAGAAGATGATGATGTTGTACCCTTTGGGTAAGAACATTTTGGTACAACCAATTACCCCGAATATCTTATTTCTTAGAAATCTCATCTGGAGGACTTGGCTTAGAAACTTACCCTGAATTGGAATTTGCTTCACCTGAAATAACTGCCCATTCAAATGCTGCATACAGGACAGTTACAAACAGGGGCACTGAGTATTTGGGTTGCGGGCATCCTGCAAAGGGCATAGAAAAGGATGACCTCACAGACTACCTTGATAAAAGCCCTCCCAAGGAACCTGTGCTGCCTTTTCATTCAGCACTCAAAAACACCATCTTGGAGAACTGACAAAAGCATGACACCACTCCTACTGTCAATAAGGAGTTGGTGAAGAAACCTGATTTATTCTCCAGACAACCTACTCCAGAGAACTTGGTGGTACAGGTGGTTACCTCCATGTCTGTGGCAGATGATTATCCATCCATCCCACCTGATAGGTTTGACAAGAAATATGGCATACTAGCCAAAACAGTGTTCTCTGTTGGGAGCATGGCCCTCACTGGTTGTTTATGTGCCTTGCACATTAGCAAATATACATTCACTTTGTGGAATAAAATCTCTCAGGCAGCAGATAACATATCAGAAGGAGAGATTAGGGATGGCTTAAATAACATCATTAGTTGTGGCAAGCAGGCAGCATGCCAATCACTCCAATCAGGGTGTAATGCACCTGACTGCGTTGACGACCCTATGGGCTCAAGTGCAGTCATCAGGAGGCTTGCATGGCTGCGCAGTTCTGGATTTGCTACTGCCATCCAGTGAAGACTTCAGGACATGCCCTTTGATGGGTCCAACCTTTTTAGATCAAAGGCTGATGACAATTTAGAGAAGCTTCATGCTTATAAAGCGGCTGCAAAATCTTTGGGGGCGGCCATTTGTCAGCCACAACAACATCTGCACCCACCTTCCCAGGCTTGGAGAGAGAGCTCCTTTTGCTTCTACTTTTCCTTTGGTCAAAGCGGTAGAGTTCAGGCTTCCCAAAGAGAGCAAAGGAGATTTTACCATATCATGAGAGGACATGGAGGAAGAGCTGCTCAGGCAACCACCTACTCATTGCCCTCCGCCACAGCCCCAAAACCTCTCTGAGCGCTTTGCACATAGGACTCTGGTGGGAGGACGGTTGACTTAGAATTTTAAAGAATGGTGCTTCATTACTTCAGATGCTTGGGCACATGAGGCAGTGGCTCAAGGGTACTGTCTCCCATTTCTACAAAGATCCCAAGATTGTCCTCAAACAAGCAATCTCTTCAGGAACCATATCTGTCTCTTCTGCAGGAGATTCTTTCCCTGTTGGAGAAAGGTGCTGTGGAAATGGTACCTGTAGCGGAACAATACCAGGGTTGGTACCCCATCTATTTTCTGGTTCCCAAGAAAGATGGAGGAGTGCGCCCCTTTTTAAACCTGAAACTGTACTTTAGTTTATTATGACAACTTTTAACGCGCACCGAGGACCCGGAGGATTATGAGCGCAACACAGAATTGCACAAAAACAACAGAAAGTCATAAAAAAGAAAACAATCCAGAATCACGGCAAAGAAGTTTTGAAATTCGATAGTCCTATTTGAACAGCTATGTTTTCAGTTTCCTTCTAAACCAAAGAATGGAACCCTACGCTCTCAAATTCTGATGGATTGATTCACCTTTTTTGACCTGTGTAAGAAAGCATCTATGCTCAATCAACTGATGGGTGTTATTAGACCTGAGAGCTCTGGAATTAGATTTCTTCATAATGACTACAGAAAGATAAGCAGAACTCACGCCCCTATGGCATTTGTAAGTCATCACCAATAGACGGAACTCAATCCTCTGAAGTCTGGCGCAATCTGATATACTTATTCCACTAACAAAGTGGCAACAATAGTCTAATTTGGAGCCTATAATTGCTCTCGCTATTGTCTCAGAGTTATTCTTTGATATAAAAGGACAAAGTATCACCAGCAACTTAATATAGTACGCAGGACCAGAGACTAAACCATTAACTTGGATGTTCATAGTCAAAAATGGATCTAAATGAACTCCCGTTGTTTTCACTTTCTTATTTTTGTCTCAAGTACACAACACAACCCGTCACCTCAAAAGTCCTATATTTTACACCAAGATGTATGGTTTTGTTGGGGGTATCTACCACTATCAGCTCATTGTTTCTTTTTTTTTAAAGCAAGACCATTTTCCACCATCCACACCTGAATAACATCATACACCTCATTCACCTTTTTCACATCCTCATCATATGAGCCCAAGAGCGGGATGATACAATGGGTGTCAACAGCATGGTTTGTAAATCCAATGCTATTCTCATCCAACAGATTAAAAAGGGGAATTATAAAGATATTAAAGAAAAAAGGAGAGAGGCAAGCTCCTTCAGGCACTCCGAACTGCAGCTGAATGGCTTCAGCCTCAGCCAATTAGCTTTAAACCCTACTCCATCTATTTCAAGAATGAGTGAAACCACTCAGTTGCCTTATCAGAAAAGTCAACTACTTCTTTCAACCTGGGGATAAGTAAAGTGTGATCCACCAGGTCATAAGCCGCGGATATACCCAATAGCATCAGCAGTGTTGTTTGCCCTTTATCCATACCCTGTCGGACTCTCATCTTCAAATCCAACAGGGCAGTTTCTGTACGATGTCCCCATCTAAAACCTGACTGCCTCTACACGGTAGGCGGTAAGGGTTTACCGGTACTGGTAAGGGGACCGGTACCGGTAAACCCTTACCGCCTTACTACGAGTTCCCTTTGCGGGACCCGACCTTAACGGCTGGTTTTACAAGTCGTTAAAGTAGGGTGCTGCAAAGGGACATCAGTGATAATTACGGTACCGTAATTAGCTCCTTCCCCATTCCCATTATGCCCTATGGGGGCAAAAATGGGAATGGGGAAGTGCCTTGGTGAATGGGGAATTACCACCCCCGCTCACCTTGGAGTAGGGCGGTAATTCCGCCATCCACCAAGGCGGACACAGTGGTTACCGCCTACCGTGTAATGAGGCCCATTATGACTGTTAAAATATTCTAAATTCTGCCTATATGCGACACAATCTAAACTGTTCAACAAAAAAGGAACATTCGTGATGGGCCTATAGTTAAATGGATCCAGAGGACAGAGACCAGATTTTTTTAACAGAGGCGTAATCCAAGCACTCTTAATATCTTCTGGCACCTGACATTCTTGAAATTAAGTGTTAACAACCCTATCAGCATGAAGGAGCATACATTAATGATACTTGCAGGACATGTATCCCCTTTACAATTTGTTGGATTTACCTTATCGATAATATCGAACAATTCAACTTCAGTAACAGGCCGGAAGATGAACATGGTGTCTTGGCATTTCTGCAACAAATTGTCTGCCCTTGGCTATAATATGTCCAGCATGTTTTTCTTCTCATCTATTTTTTGCTTATTCCTCTCAAGTTTACCCATCATGGCTGCTTGAATTAGTCTGCAATGTGCTGTGTCTTTTATAGGACCCTCCTGTTTACTGGGGCATGTGTCTTCCAATTCTTTTAAAATTGTAAATAATTCTCTTGAATCATACTGAACATTCTGAATTCTAGTATCAAACATATTATTTTTTGCTTTCATAACTTCTTGCTAATACATCTTAGAGACCAAATTGTAGGCTTCCTTGTCCTTATTATCCTTAGAAGATTTCTGTGTAGAAAATCTTTATTTTTGATCGTTTTCAGTTTTTGAAGATCCTGTGTGAACCATTTATCAGTTGTATTTCTTTTTGACACCACTCTCAATTTAAGAGGTGCCAACACGTTAGTAGCTCTCTTAGTTGTTTCCTGGAGAACTTTTGTAATGTCATCTACCTTATCAAGCTTTTCAGCAATTGTCTCCAGTGGTGATAGCCTAACCTCCATTGATGCCAGTGTGAGTTTCTTTATGTTCCCTGAGGTTACAAAGATATATTTTGTCTCTCTAAACCTTACCTTCTGTTCACATATAATATTAAACTGAACAAAGGAGTGGTCTGACCAGGTGCAAGGAATTACCATCACATGTCTAGTCGTAACATTGTGGGTTGCCACCCAGTACAATATGTGACCCTTATCATGCGTAGGTACCTTAACCTGCTTCATAAAACCAAGGTTATTTAGAGAAGCTTCAAGTGATTTTGCTACAAGATCCTCCTTGCATTCCAACCATAAATTAATATCACCCATAAGCACTACTTTAATTTTGGGTCTGAGCATGGATAATAGAAAACGACTCAGGTGAGAGGAGAATTCTTTCATAACGGCTGGTGGTCGAGAAATCTGAATTAAATTCAAGGTAATTTTTAGGATCAGTACTGATTTTTACATGTAGTAACTTGCAATCCTGTATTTGTTGGATGTCCCCCTCCCAAATCTCTAGCTCTGATTTAAAAATAAAGGGCACTCCACCACCTTTACCATTCTCCCTATCATGCGGTGATAGACTGTAGCCCGTAGCCACAGCCAAGTCTATAGTAGGACCTGCAGCACTGGTGGGACCAAGTCTGATTTGCATATGGTCTTTCCCCTTCTGTAATGGCTTGGCAGGTGAAGAACGATGGTCTGGAGGGTTGCCCAGAGCAATGCCAGTGGTTAAGACTAATTCTAAACCTTCCAGCCATCACCTCTTTGTTTTTGCTGCATGACCATGTTCCAGTCACTGCTTATATATCTAAATTCTGATCAATGATATATGATGCCACATCTGTCACATATTTCACCAAAGAGCGAGTCTGAATCATGACTAGAAGCGTTACCAGTGAAGACCCGAGTTAACTGTCTCATCCTCATGTTCCCCATTAGTGCCAATAGGGCATTGCAAATGATTAATCTCTGTCAGCTCAGTACAGTACAAACCGGGAAGAGTGATTTCCACAATTGATTTAACTGGAACAATTCTAGATTCATCAGTGCAAGGCACCTCTAGACTGTTAACCATTTGACTACAAGAGTCTAACTGTGTTGGTCCAGAAGCCTCTAAGCGCACATCTACTTCCAGGTAGCTAATGACCAATGCAATATTGTCAATACTGGTAGACATAATGGCTTCTGCCATGAATCTCGCTACAATTTCCCTACTCCGGGTTATACTTCCCAAACTCCCTAAGCTCCTACTAGTATGAGCAGAGAGGAGATTTTTTACCATATTAATTGCTGCAGGAGGATGCATACTAGAAGGGAGAGAAATATCCACTTACCCTCGGACAAACATAATGTTTTGGATCCACCAGACACCACTGGACCCATCATGGACGGGCACACACCGGGCTAGATGCCACATGCCGGGTCTCATGTGCTGGTTTGCAATTAAATATCAAATCCAAACTACAATACTCATGGGTAATGTAGTTTAATCTTGGTAAAAGCAGACACAAGCTACACAACTTCTCTATAATCACAATTTACCCCATTAAAGGATGAAACATTACAGGGTGGCACAATTTAAACTATAAGAGGAGCTCTAACACAGTCTACACTTTAGACGCTTGAACAAGTTCTTCAGGAAGGACAAATTCAAGATGATTACTCTTTCACAGATTCTTCTGACCCATCAGCTCCAGGACTGGATGTCGTTACTCAATGTTCAGGATGCTTACTTCCATGTGCCTATACAACCCAAGCAGAGAAAATACCTGATGTTCACCATTGGAAGTTCTCTTTATCAGTTTAGAGTACAGCCTTTTGGGCTGACCTACACCCTGAGGGTCTTCACCAAGTTGATGACGGTGATGGCAGTGAATCTGAGGAGAGGAGGCATTCACATCTTTCCCTACCTAGACGATTGGCTGATCAGAGCGTATTCTCCTGAACAGGCTCTTGAACATCTCAACAGCATCTGCCACTCCCACCACAGATTGGGCTTCTCCTTCCATTTCAAGAAATCCCAGGTGACAATCCCCCAAATGCTGCAATTCATTGGAGCAGTCATGGACTCTTCCTCAGGGTAGGCTTTGGCTCCCAAGTTGAGGGCTCAACATATCTTGCAGATGGTGTCATGGTTTCAAAACGCTCAACATCTACCAGCTTTCTATTTTCTGAGGTTGCTGGTCCTCATGGCATCCTGCATTTTTCTGGTGCCAAAGGTCTACCGAAAGGATGAGGTCCCTACAGTGGGCCTTCAGATTCCAATGGTCACAATTCCTAGACAGGATGACAGACCTTCTTCAGGTCCCACGCAAGGTCACACAGGATCTCCTGTGATGGGCCTGTGAGGAGAATGTGAAGATAGGGCAACTTTTTTGGCAACCCTGACCAGAGATAACAATAGTCAGAGATTCTTCTCACAACGGATACAGGATGGAGAGCTCACATGAGCCATCTTACAATCACTGGTCTTTGGTCCCCATCAGAATTAAGAATGCCCATAAAGCTTTTAGAGCTGAGGGCAATCAGACAGGTGATGATGGCCTTTTTTCCATCCACACAGGGCAAGAACATCCTGATTATAACAGACAGCACAGCGGCCATGCATTATCTCAACAAGAGAGGAGGTGTAGGGTTGCTAATACTATTCAGTGGGGCAATGTAGCTCTGGTTTTGGGTGCTACAAAAGGCAATTTCTCTATCAGCTGTTCACCTAGCTGGCAAGAGAACATGACGGCAAATGCTGGTAACTTTATAGATGGCTTCTGGACCGTGGAGCATGCGTCATGATTCCTGCCCCTCACGTTCCCAGCCCTCCAAGATGTCAGGCTGGAGCCAGGCCATGATCACCTATATGGCCCTCAAGGGCCTCTCCATCCCTCCAAAGACCCCCTTGGAGTCAGACTTGGTGCTTGTGGCACCAGACTCACTCACTCCCATAGGATAACATTGGGGATTGGACTTGTAGTGCATTGATGGGGACAAGATGGATGCCCCCACATATTTCGGTTCCCAGAACTGCATGTGCAGTCTAGTCTTTTGGGTATGGTTCAGCCCAGAGACACCTGGGATACCCAGAGACTACATAAGCCACGCCCAGGCTGAGAAACATGCTTTGTGTTTTCTGCACCTGCAGCGTGACACTCGCCGTGTTAGGATCGGTCTCCATTAGGCCTGCATTTTCCTTCTGCGTTCAGCTCCTGCAAGAACAAGAACACCGTTAGGAACAGCATTACCTTGCAGCGCTCTGCCCATCATTCATCGCTCCTTCTGTTCTGCGGGCATCTTCTGTGGTGTCATTCCCATCCCGGCACGCCGCTTCCTAAGGAAACGGGAAATGAACAGAAAAAAGGCATTAGTAGGCATTCTGCAAATCTTCGCTTATTTTTAAATACTGTACGAGCTTCAAACGCTTACCTGAATCCCAGCCGCTCTGGGGGTACTCTGTCTCCGGAACTTCTCATCCATCTGCAAGAGGGAAAAGACACTCCAGGTTAGCGTGGAAACATCTAGAGGCGCCGCATACCGCGCTTACTCACCGCATTTGTTCTTCATAACCGGCATCCACGCTGAAAACGTCGTGGCACCTAAAAGACACAGAAAAAGAACTCAGTTCAATACAAATACGAAAGGGGTGCATCGCACATCGCGCTCTCACTCACCTTCAGCGCTACTCATCTCAGCAGCACTCCGCCATCCCCGGATGCCGGCCATCATCTAAAGAAGGAAAGGAACGAAGTTAGAGAACTGTTCAAAAGACTCATTATACTTACCTGTCGGACTCTTGCCAGTGAAGTAACTAGGCAGCAACGAGCCTGCATCAATCAACGCTCCCCCGCGCTGAAAGCAGGATGGAGAGCACACTACCCAAGAAAACAAGGTGAGCTTTGGATCAAAGGGACGGGTTGGACCCCAGGGAAAAAGGGGTTCAAGCTCACAGAGACAATAGGGAGTTAAACTCTACCAAACCTGTGTTTCAGGACCAGTCTGCAGTCGAATAGCCTCCAGGGAAGGGTTCAAGGTCATAAGAGGTCACAACAGGCTGAGTGACGTCCCCGTGGATACCAGGTGAGCGTTACAGCATGGTATCCCGCGTTCAGTCAAGGCCATCTCCATTCCAGTTGAAAGTGTTGATGGAAGCCCTCTGATCTCTGGTCCCATCAGAGAATAAACCAGTCCCCTGCTAATGGAAATCTCGTCACATAAGGAGGAAGTAGTGTTAGACATCATCAAGGCCGCCCACTATCCAGTCATTCTAGGGCTACCCTGGCTAAGTGTGCATAACCCATTTGTGAACTGGTCGGCGGGCACTCTCTTCTTGGGCTCTGAACATTGTTTACAACATTGTTTGTCTCAAGGGATAGTGGGTCTTCTACCTTCAGACAACGCCCGAACCAGCTCCACTAACACCACGATCCTGAATCACTTACAGGGAATTCCCGATTCCTACCAACAGTTTGATGATGTATTCTTCACGTTGTAGTACTCCGAGTTACCTCCCCATCAGAGGGACGACTGCGCAATCAATCTGGTCCCTGATAGTCCTTTACCGTTCAGAAGGATGTACATCCTATCAGCCAGGGGAAAAGAAGTGCTTAAAGATCACATCCAAGTCAATCTTAAAAACGGCTTAATAACAGAAACCACCTCTCCAGCAGCCGCCGCCACTTTATTTTTCATCCCTAAGAAAAACACCTCTGAACTCCATCCTTGCATAGACTTCTGCTGCTTGAATAAAATCACAATTTGGATTGCTAACCAATGCCGCTCATACCAGACATCCTTGAGGCTGTAAAAGGAGCAGTATAGTACACCAAATTAGACCTGCAAGGAGCTTACCACCTTATTCGAATAAAGCAGGGAGATGAATGGTAGACGGCCTTCTGTACTCCCTTTGGGAATTTTCAATACCGGGTAATGCCATTCGGTTTATCTAATGCCCCGACCATCTTTCAGCGCTATATGGACCATCTTTTCGCAGACGTACTTCTGCGATATGTAATAGTCTATCTCAATGACATATTGGTTTTCTCTTCTTCAGCTCCAGAACATGTACGTCATGTCCAGGTGGTATTACGTAGGCTACAACAAAACCACCTTTTCTGCAAGTTAGAGAAGTGTACATTTAATAAAAGCAATGTCACGTATTTGGGTTACATCTTGTCAGTGGATGCAATCACCATGGATCCGGAGAAAGTGTCAGCAGTGGTAGAGTGGCCTTCCCCTTCAATGGAGGAAGACATCCAACAATTTCTAGGTTTTGCTAACTTTTACAGGCCCTTTATACCAGGTTTCTCTGCCATTACATGTCCCATTACTGCTCTTTTGAAAAAAGGGGTTTCCTTCCTTTGGTCATCAGAGGCCCAACGGGCTTTCAAGCGCTTAAAGGAACATTTGACCACTGCACCTATATTGATTACCCAAGACCAAAACAAAACATTTATTGTTGAATCAGATGCATCCCAGCATGATTTGGGAGCCGTCCTACTCCCATTTTTTTCTCTAGAGATCTTAACTGTCCCCTTTTTTTGGCCAAGTCTGGTGGACTATTTTTTTGGTTGTTGAAGAGGGGCCTGTTCATTACATAACATGGCCATAATTTCTGTCCCTTTATTGAAGAACTCTTCACATGGGAGAGCATCTTCAATCTGTGCCAAAGCATGTTTCAGGGTCTCCCCTGAGATTTTCAATAAGTCTTTTGGCTTACAGAACTGTTCCATCCAATTTTCTGTATGCACTTCCAGAGTTTATTTTTAGGTAATTTCAATTCAAATACTCTGGCATAGTGGTCTGTCCATGATATTGGGACTGTCTCTACATAATGAATTATCACCCCTCGGTATAACAGGGCATCCAGACAATGACCTTGACAATGTGAGGAGGATACTACTAAGAGTTCCAATGTGGGTGCTTCCAAAGTTTACCTCAATTCTGTACCATATACAGATGTCACATCCTCCACCCATATATTAAAGTCCCCCAGGCATAGCAACTCATCATGCTTACTCCCTATGTCTGCCAGGAAAAGTTCTAATTTATCAAAAAAAGCCTGTGCTGGCCCAGGGGGTTGGTAACCAAATAAGATTGTTATAGTTTTATTTGGTGTGCACTGAATACAGGCATGCCACATCTGGGTATCATCATTCCAGTCTAAAGATTGCAGGTGTGATAATTTTAGTGGAGCTCTCACAATAACTTCAATACCCCCCCCCTTTTTCCTAATCTATTAATATATTGTATCAGATAACCTTGTGGGACTAGGAGGTGAAACACAGCTTGTGACGTCTCATTGAACCAGGTTTCTGTCAAAAATACACAGTCCAAATCCTGGGCTAAAATAAGCTCATGAATCTCTATTGCATGTTTTATAGCGGATCTAACGTTAAGTAACATTTCTTTAAAGACCTGTGTCCCATTATGATTTCTTATAAAAGTAGGTTCCGATCTCTTGATCCTTTCAATTCCCAAACTCCTGATTTTGTCCAAAGTGCATAGGTATAGGCTTCCTCCCTCGCTCCTTATCTCCTTTAATTCCGTATTCCGATAGTTTATCATGTTGCTATAATATCACCAGGTCCAATACCTGAACACTTGACCAGCTCTCACCTGTAAATCCTTCATTTAAAGTATTGCAAGAAAGGAATTTCCTGCCAGATACCATACAGTCTACATACAGTCTACGGTATTGTATTAGCCTTGTAATAATCGACTAAAGAGACTGGTAGTAAGGCTCATTTAGTCAACTAATTGTCACAGCCTAGGTATGGTATCCCAGTTGTCGCAGATAACACTCTCCCAGTTATGGAAAAGTATCCTTCTCTCTTCGAACACGAAAAGTCTCTAACGTGATAGGCCAAAGACTTTCCCCACAAGAGCTCAGCCTACATGAATCTATTCCACCTGTCAGGCTGAGGGCTTGAGTGAAAAGGCAGGAGCAGACTCAGCAGAGCTAAAGGAGGGAAGAGCAGAGCAGACGTTCAGAATGCAGCCAGGTATTGCCAAATGAACAGCAAACAAGACCCCCAAGTACCCACTCTTACCTGTTCCGTAGGAAAACTGTACCAGTAACCTACTAGTATTGGACGCAGAGGGGAAAGCTTATATCAACGGTGAAGGAGGAGTGCACCAGTGTATCAGGACATCCGTGCTGCAAAGCGTCCCAAGAAGATGTCCACAGTGCTCAAAAATAGACTCAGCAAAGCGTCCCAAAGAATATCCAATTCGGTTTCAGCAAAGCGTCCAAATATGTCCAAAGCAATCCAATTCGGTTTCAGCAAAGCGTCCATATATGTCCAAAGCAATCCAATTGCAGATTCAGCAAAGCGTCCAGAATAAACAGTGCCAAAAAAAATGTTTAAGCAAACAAAATAAAGGCAGAGGAAACAAGCGTTACCCCACGCTAGTTCCTTTACTATAGTATTCGAGTGAGAAAGCGTCACAGCCAGAGGACTTTAACAAGTGGAGGTCGAGTTGTAAGCCGAGTTCAAGGATTCCGGGGAAAGCAGTCGAGGAGGGACGGGCGTCGGAAACAGGGAAGGAAAAGGCAGAGGCCAAGGATCGAATTAAGCACAGGATTCAAGATCAAACAGGAGTCAGGAAACAGCGCTCGGAACTAACACAGTTTAGGAGCACTTGGCACTCGAACAGACAGTATTAAATACGGTCTTCAGAAGGCACGGCAACGTGGTACGTGCGTGTCACGTGACTAACATAGCAGGAGGATGGGAATTGTAGTTTTAGCGGGCTCTGTGTGTTGAAGAGCGCTCATATAAACGCCATGGCAATTTCCAATAAAAACGGGATGTGACAGTACCCCTCCACAAAGGGCGGCTTCTCCTGTGCCCGCGCAAGCGATGCAACCAGAAAGCATGCAACAAACGGGGTGCATTTAGATTAGAGGCTGGTTCCCAGGACCTGTCCTCTGGACCATACCCCATCCAGTCAATCAAATAGGACTGAACCCCACGGCAGAGGCGGGTATCTAGAATGGCACGCACCTCATATTCATCCTCGCCACGGATGGTAAGTGGGGCCGGAATGGGAGGTAGTCGGGTGCCAGGTACAAAAGGCCGAAGCAAGGAGACATGGAAGACCGGGTGCACCCTCCAATGTGTTGGTATGTCCAGACGAACAGCAACGGGGTTGAGACACTGCAAGATCGTGTAAGGACCCACAAAACATGGTAACAGTTTCCGTTTGCCCCGAATGGCCAGGTGCTTTGTTGAGAGCCATACGCGGTCCCCACAGGAATAAGGAGGAGCCGGAGCACGCCGCTTATCCGCCTGCATTTTGGTGCGACGTTGTGCAGCTTGTAGATGTGTTAATACGGATTTACGGATGGTAATCAATGAATCCCTAACTGCATTGACTGCAGGAACTTGCCTTAGGGAAGGCAGGACAGGTGGAAGGGTCCTTGGGTGCAACCCATATAACGCATAGAACGGGGAACAACCAACCGATGAGTGCAGAGAATTGTTATAGGCAAATTCCGCGGCACCTAAGACCGACAACCAATTTGATTGATGTTGTAGACACAGACAGCGAAGAAACTGTTCCATGGTGCCATTGGTACGTTCGGTCTGGCCATCCGTTTGAGGGTGGTAGGCCGAGGACAAGCGGGCATCAACACCCAAGGAGGAAGTGAGAACGCGCCAAAAGCGCGAGGTAAACTGAGACCCCCGGTCGGAAATCAGAACCGTAGGTAGTCCGAAAAAGCGTACCACATGGTCAAAGAACAAGCTTGCCAATGTGGGAGCAGTTGGTATTCCCGAGCATGGTATAAACCGAGCCATCTTAGTAAAGACATCCACTACCACAAGAATTGTGGACATACCCCCGATACAGGGGAGTTCTACCACAAAATCCAGGGTCACCGTATGCCACGGGTGCGGTGGTAAAGGCATACACATTAGAAGACCAACGGGTTTACCAGGCTGTCTCTTGCATTGTGTACATACGGCACACTTAAGGACGTATTGTTCGGTATCTTTCTTCATGCCAGGCCACCAGCACCAACGGTGCAAAAGATCATAGGTTTTTGCCCGGCCAGGATGGGCTGCTAAAGGGAGGTCATGGGACCATTCAAGAGCCTTCCGTCTGGTTTGGTTGTCAGGTAGGTACAGTAGACCTTTAACGTAGGGAAGTCCGGAGATAAGTTCAGCGTCCATCTCCTTCAGGACAGAAACATGATCCCTGGCCCATCTCCGTAATCTGACTATAATTGACGGGGAGACCGAACAAACACATATAACAGCACCTGAGGGTAATACTGGGGTTGATTGTTTTACAGATTCTGTGTCAGTACCAATGCGGGACAGGGTATCTGCCTTTCCATGCAATGGACCAGGGCGATACGTCACCGTGAAATCAAACATGGTAAAAAACAAATGCCAACGTATCTGTCTGGCGTTGGTACATTTCACGTGCGACAAGGCCTGAAGGTTTCGATGATCTGTATACACAGTTATCGGGTGTCTTGCACCTAAGAGATGATGCCTCCACTCCTTGAACGCCACCTTGATTGCAAGGAGTTCTCTTTCCATAATCGTATAATTACGTTCAGATGGGGTAAGTTTTCGGGAATGGAAAGCCACCGGATGTAGGCGTTGAGTAGCGAGGCAAACCTGCGAAAGGATGGCCCCTATCGCAATAGCAGAGGCATCTGCTTCCACGATGAATGGGAGAGCTGGATTGGGGTGCTGTAATACAGGAGCGGTGGTAAAAGCGTCCTTCAGGTTCCGGAATGCTGTCTGCGCTTCCTCATCCCACACAAAAGGGACATTAGGACTGGTCAACCGAGTTAATGGGGCTACTATTTCAGAAAACGAGGCAATAAAACGCCTATAAAAGTTGGCAAAACCCAAGAAGGATTGAAGAGCTTTTACTGAGCTTAGAACGGGCCAATCCAAAACTGCCCGAACCTTGGAGGTACACATGAGCACTCCTTTTTGGGAAATCTGAAACCCCAAGAACTCTACAGATGATGCATGGAACACACACTTCTCCAGTTTTGCAAAGAGAGAGTATTCCCTTAGACGAAGTAGAACAGAGCGCACATGCTGTTTATGTTGGGGCAGAGTTTCCGAATATATCAGAATGTCATCCAAATAGATAACAACATAGCAATCCAGCATGTCCCTGAAGATGTCATTTACAAAATGCTGAAACGTCGCTGGGGCATTGCAAAGCCCAAAGGGCATTACACAATATTCATAGAGCCCATATTTTGTCTTAAAGGCAGTCTTCCATTCATCTCCCTTTCGCATCCTCACCAAATTGTATGCTCCCCGCAAGTCCAACTTGGTGAAGATAGTGGAGGAGGTCATTTTATCGAGGAGCTCAGTAATAAGCGGCAACGGATACTGGTTCTTCACCGTGACTTTATTAAGGGCGCGGTAGTCCACACAGGGGCGCAGATCCCCTTCTTTCTTTGGCACAAAAAATATTGGGGAGGCCGCTGGTGAGCGGGACGGACGTATGTGTCCGAAGCGTAAGGCGTTGTCAATATAGCTCCGTAGTTGTTCTTCCTCCTTCTGTGTAAGGGAGTAAATTCGACCATGGGGGATTGCTGCTCCAGGTATCAGGTCGATGGGGCAGTCATAGCATCTGTGTGGGGGCAGTTTTTCGGAAAGTCCTTTGTCAAACACATCAGAAAATTCCTGGTACTCCAAGGAGAGTACCGAAACAGGGTTAGATGACGTGGTGTTGATAGAAGGGAGGCAAGTTACCATCGCCAGACAAGGGGACAATACCGCTACCTTACAGGACTCAAAGCACCTCTGTATACAAAAAGAGGAAGAGAACCGTACGGTTTGTTCAACCCAGTCAACTACAGGATTGTGTCTTTGCAACCAAGAAAGCCCCAGAATGATGCCAAATTGAGGGGTCGTGATAAGGTCGAAAGTGATGGATTCCGAATGTCCTTGTAAAGTGGACATTTGTAGTGGACCTGTTTGATCCGTCACCTGTCTAGATACTAAACGTGAACCATCTACCGCATGTATTTCCTCAGGTCTTGCTTTAGGAAATATAGGTAGTCCGTAACGTTCGGCCAATTTAAGGTCCATATAATTCCCGCTAGCCCCTGAGTCTATCATTACCGGGTTGGAAAAGGTAATGAGGCCGGGAGCCGTAAAGCACATAGTAAGGTAAACATGCGAAGACGGAAAACACTCACCCGGGCCTGGGATCATTTGACTCGTCCGGAAGGCCTGGTTTAAGGACGAGTCCTGGCGTTTCCCGACGACTTGGCGGGCCTTTTGGGACACAGACGGATGTAATGACCTGACTGGCCACAATAGAAACATAGATTGTTCACCACCCGCCTTTCTCGTTCGGCCTTGGACAATGGACCCCTAATTGCCCCGATTTGCATAGGTTCAGCTTCTCCCTGAGAAACAGGTGTAGTTCCATCTGGTCGGGAGGTGGTGCGAATATCGGGATAGCGATGTTCGCCACGTCTTTGCTGGAGTCGAGCGTCGACTTGTAAGACTAAGTCCAGCAATTCGGGAAAACCAGATGGAAGAGCAGGTACCACTGATAGGGCATCTTTCAGGTCGTCCGACAAACCTTTATAAAACACAGCCGATTTCTTCTGTTCTGGCCATGTGGTTTCAGCCGCTAATTGATTGAAACGGGCAAGATATGTCAAGAGATCCGACTTGCCTTGGCTAATAGCCAAGAACTCCAGATCCGAGGACTGTGCTTTATATCTCATATCAAAAACACTGTTCATGGCTTGGATTAAAATATCAAAATCATACAGAGCCGGGTCATCTGCTTCCAGCAATGGATTAGCCCATGCTGCAGCAGTGCCACCCAGATGGGAAAGAACAAATGCCGCCTTTGTAGTAGCATCTGGAAATGCCAAGGGACGACAAAGAAAATGAAGGCGACATTGGTTCACAAAGGTTCGATACGCCTTGGGATCACCCAAAAAGCGTTCTGGTGGGGCCAAAGGGAATGGCCCAAGGAGGACAACTGGAGCTGGAGCCGGAGGCGGTACAAGTGGTACAGGAGGAGGCGCCGCAGTCGCGGCGTCACCAAATTCCTCGTCATGGGGTAGGGGCTGCACAAAGCTCTGTAAAACATCCATGCGTTGATGTAAAGTCGCATGTGCTGATGCCATATCGGTACGAAGAGCAGAAAAGGCCTGCATGAGGGCTGCCAATGGGTCCGATGCAGCCTCCATAACCGAGAGACGGTTTAAAAGGGGGCTCCTAAATCTGTCACAGCCTAGGTATGGTATCCCAGTTGTCGCAGATAACACTCTCCCAGTTATGGAAAAGTATCCTTCTCTCTTCGAACACGAAAAGTCTCTAACGTGATAGGCCAAAGACTTTCCCCCCAAGAGCTCAGCCTACATGAATCTATTCCACCTGTCAGGCTGAGGGCTTGAGTGAAAAGGCAGGAGCAGACTCAGCAGAGCTAAAGGAGGGAAGAGCAGAGCAGACGTTCAGAATGCAGCCAGGTATTGCCAAATGAACAGCAAACAAGACCCCCAAGTACCCACTCTTACCTGTTCCGTAGGAAAAATGTACCAGTAACCTACTAGTATTGGACACAGAGGGGAAATCTTATATCAACGGTGAAGGAGGAGTGCACCAGTGTATCAGGACATCCGTGCTGCAAAGCGTCCCAAGAAGATGTCCACAGTGCTCAAAAATAGACTCAGCAAAGCGTCCCAAAGAATATCCCAAAGCAATCCAATTCGGTTTCAGCAAAGCGTCCAAATATGTCCAAAGCAATCCAATTCGGTTTCAGCAAAGCGTCCAAATATGTCCAAAGCAATCCAATTGCAGATTCAGCAAAGCGTCCAGAATAAACAGTGCCAAAAAAAATGTTTAAGCAAACAAAAATAAAGGCAGAGGAAACAAGCGTTACCCCACGCTAGTTCCTTTACTATAGTATTCGAGTGAGAAAGCGTCACAGCCAGAGGACTTTAACAAGTGGAGGTCGAGTTGCAAGCCGAGTTCAAGGATTCCGGGGAAAGCAGTCGAGGAGGGACGGACGTCGGAAACAGGGAAGGAAAAGGCAGAGGCGGAGGCTCGAATTAAGCACAGGATTCAAGATCAAACAGGAGTCAGGAAACAGCGCTCGGAACTAACACAGTTTAGGAGCACTTGGCACTCGAACAGACAGTTTTAAATACGGTCTTCAGAAGGCACGGCAACGTGGTACGTGCGTGTCACGTGACTAACATAGCAGGAGGATGGGAATTGTAGTTTTAGCGGGCTCTGTGTGTTGAAGAGCGCTCATATAAACGCCATGGCAATTTCCAATAAAAACGGGATGTGACACTAATATTAACACAAATATTTCATGTTTTTGACATTCTTACTACCTTCTAGCCCTTATACTTAAATTGTTATTTTTTACAATGCCCTTTTGTCATTATAACATGTATTAGTTTAATCAAATTTGTAATCCGCTTTTCTTTTCATATTTTCATTCTTACGTCTTCTCAGCATTTTCCTCCATCATGTTGTCAACTCGTTTCTCAATCTTTCTCAAAGCTGATCAGGCATAATAGCTTTTCAACTGATTGATATGAGCCTATATTCTCACTTATGCCCCCTTTTGGGATTTGAATTTTGTAGGCAATTATTATCTATACTATCAAAGGACCCCCTCCACAAAGGTAAATATTTCTTCAATGTAGATTGTTCCCCTGGAGATTATACAAATAGATTTTATCGCCTACCTCATATTCTATTTTCATGGTTTTAAAGTCTTAAAACCTCTTCATCTCTAGAGCAGACTTCTTCAGATTGAGTTGGGCATGAGCAAAAGCATGCTGTCATTGCCTTTTTAGGTTGATCCATTGATCAATGTCTGCTCCAGTGCTTGGTATAGCAGGTGATGTGGCAATACTATTTTTCATCCAGTAAATAATTCAAATGGGGACATTTCAGTAGCAAAAGAAGTTTATCTCAGAGCCATCAAAATGAGCAGTAATCACAAATCCCAACTCAGCTCTGAGTCAATCACACCTTTCTTTAAGATTTCCAAAATTGATTTATTGTATCTCGCTGCACAGCCGCTGGGTGCTGGGTATGCAATGTGGAGTTTTCTTTCTACATTTAAGATGTCCAACATCTTAGTTATCACCACACTAGTAAAATTATTACCTCAGTTAGACCCTATAGTTTGTAGAAGTACTAAATGAGAAAACATATGGTTAATCATCAAAATAGCTGCTGTTTCTGCCGTACAATTTGGGGTAGGTAAATATTCAATCTACTTTGTAAAGCGGCACGTCACTGTTTACATGTACGTGTTTCTGCAGGTGGATCAAATAATTTGTCTGATGAAAGTCATATCTAGATCAGACTACAGTAATGTCATTCCTGATTTTCTGTAGAGGAACACAGTGTATAGGAGAACTCTGTCTGAAATGAGCAAACACCCAACACCGCCTTCAACTAGCTGTTGCTGCATCAGGGGCATGATCTAACATTATGCTTCTGAATACTGTCAGTACTTCCCACTGATAATATACAGATTGGGGTTTCATCACCAATAATCCTGCTTGTATTTTAATAATTTTCTGGAATTTTATTAGGACTTGGAGATCCTGCTTCCCCAGATAATGGTGCCCATGAAAGAGGAAAGTTAATCAGTTTCTGCAGGAATGAGTATCATGTCCCAATAATGGGATCTTCCTTCTGAGCAGGGATCAGGTCTGAATCCGGTGTATCCCTACTGCATTGAGCTACTGGAAGTGCACTGTCAGTGCAAGTTTGTGATCTGGCCACCGCTTTGATTTGGGTTTCTCTCACGGGGTGTTCAATACCTATGAAATCCACCTGCGTAGTTCCTGTTTTTGTTAGTTGGTCATCCAAGTGTGTTCCTGTCTTATCAGGAACTTCTACATTTGAATGACTGGTAATCTTTTTTCCAATAGTTTGTCTTGTTGTTTGACATCACAAAATCATCAGTGGTCTGGATCAGTCAATTTATAGCATACAAAAATCGGTATGCAGCACACCAAAGTACATAAATAATTTTGCATGAAATAAATCTCTTAATCCACTAACACTGTCCCGAGTCAGAAGCACACCCTATCCCTATCAGGGGGTGCGAGCCCTAGGTCATTGGTGGTGCACAGCCTATCATATAGAAAAGAGGGAGGAAACTGTGCCTATCTATACAAAGTGCATAATTCTCAAAGTGCATGTAAAAACAATTTGACCATTGCCCACCATAACTGAAGAGAAATATAGACCTAGTCTCATCTCGTGACACTCTGGACATTTCAGAAGGGAGTATTTTTTTACATAGCCGTTTGTTATTCACCCACAGTGAGGTATGTACAAGCAATGTATGGTCTGGACAACTGGTTACTAAAAATGCTGCACCTAGACACAGTTTCAGCATACTCCTTTCGTAAATCTTTAACATTTTTCATAAAAAACAACTGATTTCTCCAGCCCTTAGGCCAGTGTTGGATGTTGATTTGGACAAGTAGTATCCAAATGGCTTTGTGGTTATCGGCAATGGAAAAGGTTGACCGGTTTTGATGACTCAATTTATTGGGGTCATCTTCTTCAGTACCAAAAGTTTGTCTAGTGCAATCAATCATTGTCGTCCATCATATAGTAACGGGCAGCCTAGAAGAAAGTTCAACATATGTTCACCTAGGTGTTGTGGAATGGCCATTTATTCTATTCGGGGATATAACTGTCACATGACAGGTTTTGCAAAATTAAATGTCATCATTGTAGACACTGACTGATTTCACACTGGGGTTCTCACCCACCTCACAATAGAACTCCTCAACATCACCTCATCATAGACTCAAGTGAGTTCTAGTTTTAAAAAAGACGTATCTCAGCATATATAGAAGCACATATGAAAACATGTGGGGCTTACCTTAGGGCCCAGGTCTGATGTCTAAGGGCACGAAAAGAGCGGGCTTGCCTGAAGCTCAAGCAACATTTTCTTAGGAGTGAGTCTCGCTGTCTCAGGGAAAGGAGAATGAGATACAGTCAGGAATTTAAGTCTTGAAAGCTAGATCCCCATCACATTGCACATTTACAATCTGTACTCTTCACTGGAGCCAACATGCTCGGTCCAGAACGGTCACACACCATTGCTGACACTTTCTTGTGCATTCCAATTATTCGCAAGCACTTTTATTACAGCATTTCGGAAAAGAGGGACAAGAAAGTCCCTATTGCCGTTCTGTCACTCAATCCTGCCTCGGTGCCCATAGGGTGTCTAAACACCCGTGGGTCTTGCTTACCTTCACTGAGCTGGTCAACTAGCTCCCGAGGGAATCCTGCCTTCAGCTTATCACTGGCGTGGCTGTTGAGTGGTGTTGCTAAGCAATGCCATTCTTGTGCTGTTAATATTCCGTCCCTGCTATCCTGCTATGCACGCAGCCAACCAAGCCCAGGCTTGATCAGCCATGCTGCGTGGCAGCCATTTGCAAAGGTCTTGCAACGCATTACTTCCCATGTCGGATCCCCAGAATAATGTCAAACACTGCGATCCGGATGTGATACCCTACACAGTACAATCTTAGGCCACTGTGGCTAATTACGGAATATAGTTCTGTCATCATATTCAGCCCTACTTCATGGTGGCCATGTGCAAAAAGGTATTTCAATGTATTACATTCTGTATCAGATCCACCGATTGGTATCACAAGTACTCCAAGATGCGATGCCCTACATAGTGAAGCCCTGGACCAATATGGCATGTTACAGATAGTAATTCTGTCATCATGTTCTGCCATGCTGCATGGTGGCCATTTGCAATTGGAATTTCAATGTGATATGTTACATGTTGGCTCCTCACGTTGAAGACACATAGTGTGATCTGAATGCGGTGCCCCACCTAGTAAGATCTTGACCACTAAAGCTTGATGCAGAATGTGGTTCTGTCATTGGAACTGCATGTGTATATTTGCCATTCTCTGTGTGCCATATGTAATGAACAGATACTGTTTGAGTTCTTTAACAAGCGTGTCCATTAATCATTATATAGTTCATGAGTGTAGGGCACGCTGGCTGCATATCTGTCTTTATTATTATTTCATGACCGCTAGGTCATGCCATTGAATGGCTTCATTAAAGCCATTCTTGCAGGTGTTTAAGCAGAAAATCCACAGTAGTAGATTGGCAAAATTGCCTCCCTGACGTGGGGGGCATACCTTCTCAAGCACTGTTCATATCAAGTCTTTGGCAGTGTGGCCCATGGTCACAATCTGGGGTACCATTGGTGCTGTTAGTTTTGAGGTTCTAGTGTATGATTTGTGTTCAATCAACCTTTTCTTAATGGGCCTTGCTGTCATCCCTACATGGTGCAATCTGCGCAGGCAGGTTAGCAGATATACCACCCCGTGCTATTGCAGTTGATGAATGTCCCCTGTTGCTACTGTGTCTTCCATCCAATGCAAATACTGGTGCTGCGAGTTGTTTGTGCATACATCGTGCATCTTCTGGATGGGGCATGGCCCAGTAGTGGGCTACTCCCCCAGAGGGTCTGTAGGCTGGCCCTCCCATTATCCTGATCACCAGTTTCAGAGAGGTTGTAAAGCAAATGGTCCCAGAGATGTTGTCTCTGCTTGTTGGCAAAGGCAGGCTGTGCCAGGATAGTCGATCCGGTTTTGAGGATCAGCCAGAGTTTCTTTATTTCTCTTTTTAATACATTGAAGAGTCTTGAGTAGCTAAAGACTGCAGTGATGTTCTCCCGGGCTCTTGATTTAGGATGTTGTTGTAGGGTGATATCCCTACGGATGTTCCCAGTTCTCAGCTCTCTTTTATGAGGTATTCACTATCTTTTGTGGAAATCCTCTTTTCACTTGCTTTTTTTTTTTTGGGTGCCGGCAAACATTTTCCAATTGGGAGGTTATCACATAGTGCTCACGGATGGTAGCTTGAGTATGCCAGTAGAGAGTTCTGGTCTGTGCCTTTTATGGATATGAGTTGTTCCTCTTGTACCACAATATGGAGGTTCAGAAAGTGTGTTTCCTGTTTGCTGGGGTCAATACTGAAATGCAGGTAAGTGTTGCATCCATTCAGCCAAGTATGGAAGAGTGTTAGTTCTTCAGCTGAGCCTTCGAAGATTACCAAAATGTCATCTATGTACGTGCACCACACCAGGATCTGTTGTTTGAACTGATTGGTCGCCGGGTACACAATTTTTACTTCCAATTGGTGCACATATATGTTGGCGAGACTGGGGGCAAAGCTAGAACCCATGGTGGTACCCGAGATCTGCTGGTAATAGCTCTTTTCACATAAAAAGAAATTCTCGGTAACGCCAATCTCTGACAATTGTGTAATAACTGAGGCATGTCCATTATCCAAATCTGTATCTGCCTTAAGGAGTCGACAAACAGCTGCTAGCGTGTCTGCTTGTGGAATCCTTGTATAAAGTGCCTCAATGTCCATAGTGACTAGCCCTTGGGTTTCAGTATTAAAGAATAACATTCCCAGGAGGTTAAGCATTGCTGTTGAGTCCTTTACAAAAGATTCCATTTTGGGGATCTCATCTCTAAAAAAGAAGTCTACATATTGAGATAGTGATTCTAGTGTGGAATTAATGCCGGGAACCCTGGGTCAACCTGGCAGGGTGTGGGTGGGGGTGATGCCCTTATGAATGTTAGGGAGGGTATAGACCATGAATAGTCTGGGATGTAACGATGTCAAGAACGCTGCTTCCCTTTCAATGACATGTCCTTCTGCTATGGCTTCTTCAATAATAGGTGGTATCGAAGATCTAATGTTAGATGTGGGATCTGTAGGTAATTTTCTATAGCTGTTGCCATCCTGTAGCAAGGGGTTAACCATGTAGCTGTAGTCAGTGGTGTTCATTATTACTGTAGCTCCCCCTTTGTCAGCTGGTTTTATCACAATAGGCTTGTTGTTAGCTAGGTCTGTCAGCGCTGCTAGTTGTTCCTTGGAACAGTTATTATGTGCAAATGGCATCGCCTCTTGCAACGATTCGATCTTTTGCCGAAGTGCTTGTTCAAGTGTGACCAATTCCGCAGTGTTGGTATGCGAGGGTGGAAAGAATTGCAACGGCGGGCGCAGGCCCGTCAGATCAGATTATGTGTCGCTTTCGTTATCTCAAAAAAATTGCTTTGGCGTGATCTTGTACATCAGCTGTGCCACTTCAATTCTTCTTTGGAGGGGATCATACTTTGCTGTGGGTACAAAGGAGAGTCCTTTTTGTAGTATCTGAGTTTCAGCCATGGATAGTTGGTGTGTCGAGAGATTAATTATCAGAGAAAGATCGGTTGTTGAAGCCCCCAACTCCGACTGTATATTATTCGTGGCGACTGAGCCTGCATCTGGGTCTGCCTCGGTTGTTTCCTCGCTGGCCTAAAAAAATCAATCTACTGTTCCCTGTGTGTTGTGGGGGTGGGGGAAGGGGCATTACAATGTACCTTCGGGGCTGGTTGTTGATATTGTTGATATTGACCTGATGGTCCTGCCCGTGCATCATCATCCAAACTATTACTAGAATAGTTAGTGGAACCATATGGTGCATTTGCATAGCCTCTATTTGTGGCCTGCAAATTTTGTTGGAAGGCATCATGTCTGGCTTGTTTAGCTTCTGGGGTGTAGTGGTCTTCAGAAGTGTACGGGTAAATATTACAATGTGTAGATACTACCAAGTCCTTCTTCAATTTGGCGATCTTTTTGGTAGCGTTCATATCTCTAAACTCTTTCATTGTCAAGTCTAAACCCACTTATTTGGTGTTATAATTCTTGAGGGCCAGCTGGTTCATAGTGATATCCAATTTCTCAAGTACCTCATACATTAGATTCTCAGACACGGATTTGGCAGTATTGATAATAAGAATCAGCCAATCTTGTGTACACGTATTTGCTATGAATGACCAATCCTTCCAGAATTGTACATTTTCTAGGAAGATTCTCAAATCACCCAGCAGGGACGGGTTAGCTGGGATCCCTTGCACTAGTTTTTCAGCAAAGGCTAGATCATTTTGGTCTGCCATGGTGGCATGGGGTCACTGGTTACTTCCTGAAAGCGTTGTAGCTAGAGCATTAATACTCAGTGTCATCCTCACAACGTTGGGTCCTGTAATGCTGGGTCCCAAGCTGGGGCCCAGGGTAATTTAAAGAGGTGAGTAGGAGACACCTCAGAGGGACTGGTCCTTTGCTTGTAGTTTACTGTTTCAAAGGAAGTGTATCTTCCCCTGTCATTGGTTTTAATCGGTCCTAGCGGCAAGGCAAAGCTGCACGAAGCAGGCTCTTAAACAGTCAGGGACTAGAGCAATTTTTGAAACCCTCTCTGGGTATACAATCCACCGTTATATCTCTGACATCTTATGGCACACAAAACCCGGTATGGAGCACACAAAAGTACATAAATAATTTTGCATGAAATCAATCTTTTAATCTGTCACTATGTTTTAAACAGTTTATTATTTACACAAAGCATGCCTCTCTGTTTCCAGCTAACCAAGTGTTCCAGGAATTAATTTCACAATATATAATCTGAATCATTGATAATTACCAGTTTCGTGAGCTGACGGATGATGGCAGTGATGACATCTTGATAAATTGGCCTCTGATCTGCAACATGGCTACTTCAAGGGGACCCGTTTTGTAACCTGCCAAGGATTCAGGAGGATCATTTATCCAAGCATTCCCAGCATCAACCACTAATTAGTTCTTCCCATTCTTGCCAATACTAGAGCACCTGTCCACATGGACTGTGGGTATTCCCTGGGACATAAAAATAATCCATGGACACACTTCAGTGCAGGTATTTTGGTAAACATCTTTCATGGCAAAAGCACCACAAACAATCCCCAACAGAACATACCCCTTCTAAAAACACAGGAGTTCTTATACCTTTTCCAAACTCATGAAATCTTGTGAGAGGGGCATGCAGAACAATGCTCAATAGACAATGGTTGGGTGGAAATCCCAGCTTTCAGCCAATCTCGCAAACTTCAAAGGATAAACCATATTTCTATCATTCCATCAGCCCTCGGTTGAGGAGGTTCATATGAGATACACAGCTGCATCTCATTTCAAATGATATGGCAACTTTGTCTAGCTTTGACTACACAACATTGTTATCCAGTTACAGCCGTGCCAATTATCAGAGTGTAAATTCATCAAAATAACCTAATTGTGTAGAGCAGGAGTAAGGTAGTGAGAGCATCCTAAGTAGTGTGTGCCAAGTGGAAATACAGGCAACAGAGCAAGTGTATCTTACAAAAAACATAGAGTCACATCTCTGTCATACCAAAGCACGGATACATTGGCCTGGCCTAATTACCTAGCAGCCTCATATTGATTTGAAGATAAAAGCATATACATTTCTTTCCTTAAATTCAGTGCATACCATCTTACAACTAGCATTGACTTTCTATTTTGGCCCGCGACACCTGGCAGTCATTTTCTATAAACGCCTCATGCAAAGACATCAGGTAGGCCATCATACTGTTTGCAGTTATTACACTTTTGTCATCAAGAAGGTCTTTGGCACGATAATCAAAATCTGCCAATCCTTGAGCCATTACACTCTTTATATTTTGCCTGACCTCATGAGCATAGCTTTGCATCGACAGAATCCAAGAAAGTATCCTTGCTTTAGAGACATTCCCACCCTGTATTATGGCAATCTGCATATATTGCAGTGGCTAGTGGGAAGTCTATACAATTATGTGCTCCTCATTGATAAACGTACAATAGTTTTATACGCCCATACCATTGCCTGTGGAGCTTTATCACGAGTGTAGACTGTTTCTTCTAAAGAATATAATGTTTTGCTCATGTAAGGGATTACCTTGTTGGCACAGTCATGTTTTTCAAATAACAATAATAATAACTTTAATGTGATATAGATTTGAAAATAAATTCAAACTTTACACATAGTATAAATTACACACATTAGAATAAGAAAGGCAGATCATCAAATATATCATATATCATATACAAGTATCAATCTAACAACAACATATATATGAAAATATTTATAAGAATATGTGTACAAATATAATAGGACATCAAAAAAAGTTTCTTTAATAGTAAAATAAAATATTAAGACTTCCATTAAAACAATTCTTTGTCCATTATATTGACAGAGTCAGCGCCGTAAGTATGAGCATTGCATCTCTCACCCACTGCTATCCTAACCAGAGTACGTAGATCAGGGTTCCGTAGATGTAGAATTCCAGAAAATAAGGGTGCCTTAAATGTGGCATACCTAACCAGTTCAAACAACACCGGCAATCTTTATCCCACCATAATCAGACGTTTCAGATCAGAGTAAAGAACCCAGGTGTTTTTCGATCTGTTGCCACACATTGTACAATGCAATAAACAAATGCATATTGCTAGTATTAGTGCAATAGCGCCAGAAAGAGGTTCCACGTATGTTAAACGGGTCGTGTACGAATTCCCTGAGATATTTAAGTATAGGCTGTTCCAACATCATACACTCTGTTAACAAATGTTTCGCTGTTTCCACGCATTCAGGGTATTTACATACACGACAAACTCGATCACTAGCAGGAATTTTTTCTCTGACTCCTGTGATATACAGGGTTGGTAGTTGCTCCATTCGGAACAAAATAATGAACCGTCTAAGCCTTTTGGTGGGGCAGAGATGTAGATATGCTTGTGGTTGCATTAAGGTATATAATCTATATTTAATAAAGTGGTAGGAGTTTAGGCTGCTTAAGTGTGAGAAATTCTCTAGCCAGTCCCACAAATCCACCTTTTTACCAAGTGCTGTTAGCACCTCCTTAGAGACTGTTTCTCCTCTATGCGTCCAGCCTATGGTCGCAAGAAATTTGGTCATATCTTTCAGAAGGGGGGAAGTGGAATGTTTTTTGCTCACTTCTTGATGGATCACAGCCAATAATTGGTTGGAAGTACCATCCTTCATTTTAAGATAGAATCCTGCTCTCCTCTTGAGTACTAATGCTTTAAGAGAGGGCATGCCCAGTTCAAGCCTAATCAAGGCCATAGGGACACTAGAGGGTAAGCCGAGTATCCGGCGCCAGAATTTGCCCTCTATCACTTGCAGCCAGGCGAGGTCAGTAGTGAGAAGAGTCTCCAGGCCATATATAATCATGGGTGCGAACATGAAAGATGATATTAATGCTGTTACTTGCATAGCCCTGGTTATACGCCCTTGCCTGCACAAGGAGTAGTCACCTAGTGGCTCAATATCTACTCCAAGATATCTATAGGATGGAGCATAGAATATGTGATTGTTGTATACCCATAAGTTCACTCTGGAAGCTCTACTCCTGGTAAATCTGAGTACCTTTGTTTTATCTAAATTTATAGACAAGCCGTTGTTCTTAGCGTAATCCCACAAAGTGACCGCGGAACGCCTCAGTCCGGCTATGGTGTTGTCAAATATGACCAGGTCATCAGCATATGCAAAGACACTACAGGGAACCTCACCGATTTTTGGAGGGCAATTATTTGTCTCCGCCAATGCTGCAGGGATGTCGTAAACATATAGATTGTAAATGAGGGGTGCAGTTACGCATCCCTGCTTTACCCCCCTATTCTGGGTCACCTGTGTAGTCATACTGCCTTCCTGATTTAATCTGAGGCAGGCAGAAGTGTTGTGATGTAATTGTCTAAGGTAATATAAGAGGCCCGGCGGACAACCCATTTTTTCCAACTTCACCCATAACCTTGCTCTAGGTATAGTGTCGAAAGCAGCCCTAAAGTCTATATATAACGCATATAGCGGGGGCTGTCCCTTGCTCAGTGCACGTGTGCGAAGCATGTCCATCACCCAGAGGTTATGGGAGGTGGAATAGTCTCGCCGGAAACCACATTGGAACCTACTGAGGATGTTAGTTTTTTCCACCCATTTCTGCAGCTCATTGAGCAATAGTGCCGCAAAAAGTTTGCCAGTGATGTCCAACATAGAAAGGAGCCTATAGTTGTTGGGGTCTGTACGGCTACCTTTTTTGAACACAGGTATCATAATAGCCGTTTGCCAAGAGCGGGGGATGGTCCCCTGAGCTAGGATCTTCTTAAAGAGAATGGAAAAGAGGTGAGCCCAGAATGCAGGGTAGTTCTTTATAACTACATTAGCCAACCCGTTAGGACCAGGGGCTCTGGAGGCCTTAAGGGTAACCAGTTTATTATAGATGGACTCGGAAGAGACATCAAAAGGCGGGGGAAAGGGAACCTTCTCTAGTGTTATCCTAGTGGTCTCAACCTCTCCCGAATTACGCCCTAATAAAAATTGTATCCATGTTTCTTTGCCTATTGGATTAGCTAGTGGCCCCTTAACCTTCTCTCTGTTCTCGTTTAGGAGTGACCATATATTACGAGAATTTCTAGTACAGATAGTTTGTATGAGCCTTTGATGTCTATTGTTCCCTTCTGACATTTTTATGCTCTTAACACAGGCTCTATATCTGCATTTCGCTTTTCTAACTTTCTCATAATATTCCTCTCCCACTATGTTCATGCTCCTGAGCCCCCTTATTTCGGCTCTATATCCTCTCTTAGCATCCCGGATTCCCTTGTTATAATAGGGAATTCTGCCCTTAGGCTTTAACATGCACCCAGTTTTTGTTGTAGCATATAGGCCAGTAAAACCCCGAATCCAATCCTCTATATCATTCGCTGTCATATGCTCGAAGTGAGGAAGGTCCCATACGTCAGCTGATTTAAGAGCTTCAGAAGCCTTCATTATGTTCTTCTCTGACCAAATTATTCTGGTACCAGAGCAGTTGGTATGTATGCTTCCGATATTAGAGTGAGGGATAGAGGAAGTAGGGAGACGGAGAGAACAAAGGAGCAACGCATGGTCGCTCCATATGTTATGAGGTACAGTCATGTCCACAACTCTAGACTGCATCTCAGGGCACATGAAGATGTAGTCCAGTGTGCTACACGCTTTGCCATTAGTCCAAGTATGTTTCCCGGGCCGGTCTCCCAGTGTGCGACCATTGATCATACTAAGGTCCCAAGAGTCGAACAATTGCAACCAGCCTAAACCTTCCCCCTCCCTTCTTCCATGCGTCATCACACATCTTTCACTGAGTTCAGGATTAGGGGATAAAAGGAGGTCGCCTGTCATATGGCAATTGAAATCCCCCATCACCACTACTGCAGTATTTCCGGGCCTGAGTGCCCAATAAGACAAAACCTCCTGAATTGCTTCTTGTAAGGATTCTCTTACCACGGCACCTGGTGGGTTATAGAGATTTAACAGTAAGAATCTACCCAACTCGCCTTCATTTACAAAATCAATCTCTACCGCTAATAGGTAGTCCTCAGCTTTACACTTTATCTTTCGTGATGTCACTGTGTTCACCACCCCTGTAAGTAAACCCCCAAATGGGCGGCCCTTGTCACCCCTTTTGGCAGATGACTGATATGTAACAAAACCGTCGAGGAGTAGAGGGTCAGAGGACCAAGTTTCCTGGAGGCAGATGCAACTATGTTTGGACAGTAACGCAACTGAACCCTCAGGCCTCAAGAGATGCGTAAAACCTCGACAGTTCCAAGAAATTAAAGAAAAACATCAATGATTCTGAAGTACTCGAGGGAGGGATGCCAGAAGTGATTGGAGTGCAAGCTGAATTTCAGCCAAGGCAGAGCTTTCTACTGCTACAGACTTGGCTTCGATAGCAGCTGGTGCCGGTGTGACCGTAACCTCAGAATCGTCATGAGGGTCCCTCTCCTGGGGATCCACGTCTATGTCAATGTCTACAGCCCTCAATTCTTCCTTAAAGTTTCTAATTAGATGCGCAGTGGCCAGAAAGGTGCAGTGTATAGCCGAGACGTGTGAGTTAGGCACCTGTAATGGTTCAATGAACAAGAAGTCATCAGATTTCAAGACTCTGAGTTGAGGTATGTAATGAAGTCTAGTTAGGAACTCCGAGCGTGACAGCCAGGGGTTTTTGCCACTAGGATACAGATTCTTGATGAAGCAGATGCGGTTCTTGTTGCTCTCCTCCACCGTACTTTTTAGGGCATGCCGTATAGGCTGAGATGGTTCTACTACTGCTCCTATTTCCGACAATTCTTCGGGGCATACGTGGAAGCTGGAGTCAGGATCCAACTCAGGGTCCCCCAGTAAGGTATCTTCTGGCTCCATCACTATGGATTTCTCTCCCGGTACTAACCATCCGGCGAGCGAACCCTTTGTTTCTGCCGCTCGGGCTACTGCTCGTGCTTGTCTTTTCCTAGCTTTTAGAGCGAGTTTCCGGGGCCATCAATGGCTCTACAGTAGGAATAAAGTTACTCTTTGTTGCTTTCTTGTTTTTAAGTGCCTTCTTGGCCAGTCTGCGTTGTTTCCGAGTAAGAAATGAGGTAGCCCCGGGGCTTTGTGTGGGTTCCAGTTCCTTAGCGGATGCTGAGGGTATATCCCCCTCCGGGATATTCCCGTAAGGCGTGTCGACTTCCCCAAGCGGGACTTCAGGCTCTTCAGATTCTTCTACAAAATGTACAGCGTCAGAAAGATTTTTCTCTGCATCTTCGTAAGGAGGATCCTTGTGTTCTAACGCCCAGGTGATTGTGTTAGTGTTTGTCAGGATACGTCCTGACATTTGCAGAAGTATTTTAAGTGCAAATTGGAGGGAGACCACCGAAGATTGTAGCTCGGCTATCGCAGTTATGCTTGGATGTAAATTTTTATCATCTTCAACCTCGTTTTCAGGTTCGTCCTCCATTGATGCCATCGCTAGGTTTGGAGAAGCGGACAAACGACTGATATTACCCTCGGGTGTTTGTTTCTCTGTATATGTATTAGGGTTAGCCTTGGGAGATGTTATGCTGCTAGATACCTTCGGGGGGATCTGAGATAGCATACCTCCCTGTATGTCTAGACAGAGGTCAAGCAGCGAGTTGTTGTCTATGTCATCAAAGTTAGTGGAGTTTAGGGTAATATTACTAATTGGCACAGATACCACCGTTTCCTCGTTAATAGTTGAGTTTATTTCAGGGGGAGGATTTTCTACAAAGAAATCGGTGATCGCTCCTTGAGCCCCATTGTTCTTCTTGGTCTTGTCTCCTTTCTTTTTGGTCTCTTGATTTTCCTTCACAGGTTTTACCTTAATTTTCCGAAGGTTATAGATGGAGTGGGGAGCTCTTTTCCCTCGTTGCATTATTACGGCTAAGCTCCACTCCAGTTATCTGGGTCCCAACTCAAAACACCCCTCGCTTTTTCAATGAAAGCGGGGTGCCTACAACGGCCTCTTCCAATAAGCTCACACTGGGCAGAAAGGGATAGGCTTTGCTGGCCACCCCCCAGCAATGTGCACCAAGGTGCTTACTGGGTCAGAAGGGATCCAAGGGGATTTTATCCCCCCCGCAGTCTCCCCCGCCGATGTCTCTCAGCACTCACACCTATGCGCATGTACTGTGCAATATTCGGGGAAGAAAGCCCGCTAACGGACCGCTTACATAGAGGCTCACTGGACCTTGGGCCTCTATGTATATTTATTGCGTATTTTATCAGTTTAAGCTGCAGGTAGCGCCTCCCCTCTATGCAGAATCGAAGGTGGTTGTACAGGGGGCCACTTTTCCACCACGCCCTCCGTTTGTGCAATGTACACTGTGCCCCAGCACTCCCGATTGGAACAGGCTTACCGTGTCGCTATATCACTGTGTCCCTGAATCCGCGGGAATCCGCGGACATCCACGGGTGACTTGCACGTCGTACGGCCAGCGCGGCAATCAGCCCCTGTCCGTGCAGTCAGTCACGATCCGCGGGAATCCACGGGAGACTTGCACGTCGTACGGCCAGCGCGGCAATCAGCCCCTGTCCGTGCAGTCCGTCACTATCCGTGGGAATCCGCGGGGGTCTGACCACCCGCTGTGCTGGCCGTCCGTTGCAGCCGCTCACTCTCCACCGCTCGCGTCCTTGCGGCCGTTAAGCCTCTGATTCCCTCGTCCCTCGTCGAGTTTCCGGTTAGAGTAAGGGACCTGGGATTCCCAGGAATAACAATGCAGTCAAACAGGTATAGGTAAATCCTGTCTCTAGAAATAACTCCATATTCTTGATGGGATTGGCTAGAAAAGGAGCTTGAGACAGGCTTGTTTTCAGTTATTTCACTGCCTTGGATTGTACATCACCCTTCTCCCACTTCACCCCTGTTTTAACAGATTTATCAAGGATTCAGTTATCCCAGTGTAATGCTTAATAAACATATGTCTATGATTTGTTTTTGAGATCTCAAGAAAAATATTTGGGGTTAGGAACTGTTAGGGAGAATTCTCAAGAATGTGCTAATTTCCCTTACCCTTTGAGACCCCCAGCTACTTTGCTGATTGTCTCCCAGAGCATGTAAAGTTAAATTGACTTTACTAGACTTTTTAAATTTACAGACCCAGCACACACTATCTTCCTATAGAGTGCTGGAGGGGTTGCCTTGCTTCCCCCGAGTCTAAACACTCATGTAACAGTCAAATGATACCCTTTCCCACTTGAAATGGCTGGTGGCGGTGGTTTTAAACAAACTACCATGATTTTTCCCTACCACGAACACCGGTAGCTAAAAATTGGGTCAGCCATGTTTTGCAATATGGCGCCCCAGACCTATCTGTAAAAACAGACTCTGGTCAACTTTTTTTGCCATTTCTTTTTGGAAAGTTCCTTCTTGTGTTTGTTTCTGCGCGCCAAACCAGGTTTGGCACCTTTGTTCGTTGGCCTTTGGCGGCCTTCAGTGCTGAAGCCCTCCTCCGGCACCTGAGTGTCTGGGGTGGACAGGATGGGAGGGAGGTGCCCGAAACTCCCTGTGCTTAGTCTTCTAGGAGACCTGAATGCACTCTGGCATGATTGGCCGGCTGGCTGTCTGGCAAGGACAGTCATCCTGCTGTGTGAGTGACAGCCAGGCTGGAATGAATGGGGGAAAACTGTTTAAAAGCAGGTCTCTGGGACTTGGAAAGCAGAGTCGACCACTGGAACGAAAGAAGCGAAGACGAGCTGAATGAAGACGACTGCTGCAACTCCTGGTCCACCGGTGAAGACCTGCTGCAGATCCGAATTGCCTGAAACTCCATCGACAGAGAAGCCCTTCAAGGTTAACTTCTTCCCTTGAGTTTGGTGGAAACAGCCTACTCGTAAGCCACCTGGACACCGTCCCCATACTGGTTGAATTTTCTCCAGAGTGCTGTTAAAAACCGGATAGCCAGTGGGAAGGATACCAGTTTGTGGTCTTTAAGGCACTCGCACCTTAAACCAACATTTTGCCAAGCTTGTGGCCTCTTCCCTGGGCAGTGCTGGAACCTCCGACGTCCTCCTTCTTGTCTCCACGACTGAAGCTCAGGAACAGCGAGATCTGCAGGAACTGCCAGGAACAACTGCCTCAGCTACAGCTTTTCTTCACTTACAGTGTACTGTGCAAGTGCGGTGCAGAACTCTGTTCGGCCACAGTGAAAGTTTGTGAAACTTTCCTGACTTTGAAGGTTTGTCCTTCCCTAAACCAACATCTAACTTTTCCTGACCAAATTCTTCTAAGATCTGTGGCAAATGCTTAACTGTTTACTACCAGAACTTTGCTATCCTATACAAGACTCTGAACCATTGACTTTGGCCCAGGCCTATTGAATTGACTTGCTGGTTGTAGTGAACTGAATCCCTTTGCCCTGCCTATGAAAGTATTTGTGTCGTTGATTCTTATAACATTGTCTTTTTATCCCTTTTTAAGTAAATGAAGTGCTATTTTGCTCACACTTCAAGGGAGCTGAACTTGTTTAGAAACTGATTGGTTGTGTATTGTAGTGTATTAGAGTGTGATATTGAGCTGCATTTGCTAGTGGAATGTTTTCCAAATGACTGTGTAAATAAATGTATATTCCTTTACCAAGAAACCTTGAGTAATTGTTTGTTTGAATCACTGTAATTGCTAGTCCTTTGTGTAACCTGTTGTAGTGCTCACTTTACTCTTGAGATAAGTCTGGCTGCTCAGCCACTGCTACCACATTACTGTGTAGTACAGGCTTGTACCAAAGGTGAAATTGTACTGACACTTGTAGTCTTAATTGTGTGTAGTGTTCCCAAAGGGTACTGCATATGATTCTGCCTAACACTAGTAGCAGCGATGGGATAAATGTATACTTGTTACATTTAGAGTGCTACTCGTACCTTTGTTCAAATAACCTTCAAAAGGCTAAGCACCACTAGAGAAGCAATTGTTTTATCATGTCTGATATGGATAGCTACAGACAGGAGACCCTAGTCACTTTAACAGTTGATCAAATGATAGAAATGTGTAAAGCTAAGAATCTCACTGTAAAAGGCAAAACGGTGGAACTGATAGAAAAGTTGTTGGAATACCAAAGTCTGGGGAGTGGGTCTGAAACACCTACCCCTACAGCAAATGTGGAAATGTTGATGAGGATGATAATGTTTCAGAGGGTAACTCAAATGTTATGGATGAGTTAGATGAGGCAAAAGAGTTTCACAATGTAGGCCCTGTTTTAAATCTACCTGCTCATAGGCCTCAATCTTTGGCCACAGGGACCCATCAGGTCCAACACTAAGTCCTGAATTTGTCTCTCTGGAAAGGATGAGACTAGAATTGGAATTTAAAAGAATCCAAGCCCAAACTGAAAGCAGACATCAAGAACTTAAGCTCAGAGAAATGGAGTTTAATCATGCACTTGAAATGAAAAAGGTGTCTCTTGAAACTGGTTCTCTCCCAGAGCCTTCTAGGTCTTCCAGTCCTAAGAGGCCTTGCATGCCCAAAGATGCAGTAAGTATGTATGAAGTTAAGCTTGATATGTTGGATTGGTTGGTTGCTTTTGAATATAACCATGGGATTCAAGACAATACAGGGAATCAGCTAATTCCTTGGCTTTTTTCTAGGCTACCCCCTGTTGCAACTCATGTGGTAATGGAGTTGGGGGACATAGACAGAAAGGAGTATGACAGTGTGAAACTAGTTTTAATAGTTAGTTTTGGGAAGACCCCTTCCCAGTATGTTAAGAGGTTTATAACCCTCAAAAAGCATGATGGTACCCATTGGGCTACCTGGGTGACAGAATGTTGAAAAACTTAGATGGGTGGGTTAAGGGTTACAAAGTAAACACTTATGAAGGTATGAGAAATCTGTTTATGTTGGAATCTATTTATGATGCCTGCTCTCCTGAGCTGAGACAGCACTTAGCTGACCCTAAGGAAATGGATCCAAAGAAGTTAGCAAGGGCTGCTGATTTGTGGGTTGCCAGCAGGGCTACTTACAAGGATTCTGGGGTAACTCAGAAGAAGGATGAGGGAAAGCAGCACAAGAAAGACAACAAGGAGAATTCTAATACCTCTACTCCAAAAGAGGGCCACAAACATACCAAGGGTAAGCCCCCTGGGAAACCAAATTAGGCCAGTGTACCTCCTGGTGCTAAACCAGAAGGAGGTCAGAACAAACCCCCATTCATAAACACTTTTGGAAAATGTTATGCTTGTGGGTCAAAGATGTAAGGGGATCCCAGATGCAAGGGTACACCTTCAGGGATCCACACTGTCTCCTTAGCCTTCTCCCCTGAGGATGAAGTACCAATGGCAAGTGGAAACTTTCAATTACTGGCTGAGAAACCCATGAACGTCTCAGCCAGTGTTTCTTTAGTATCCCTGGGTCTGTGGGAACAACAGAACATATAATTCCATTCCAGACACTACTGAAGAGTATTACAAAGACCGTGTTCTTGTGAATGGTCAGAAGACCCCTGCCATCAGAGACACTGGGGCCAGCATTACCGTAGTTGATGAATCTTTCTTTTTTCAAGGTAGAGGATGTTGCTAAGGCCTTACTTGGTATTTTGTACCAGGGTAGGTTTCCTATGGAAGTTATCCCTGACAGGGGATCTAATTTGATGTCCCACTACATGCAGGACATGTGGAAAAACAGTGGAGTAACTTACACGTTCTTAACTGCCTAACATCCCCAGACAAATGGATTGGTAGAGATGTTCAACCATACAATGAAGAGCATGATAGGTGCTTTAGTGGAACCCCTTAGGAGAAAGTGGGACCCTCTACTGCCATGCCTTCTATTTGCTTATAGGGATGTCCCTCAGGCGGGAGTTGGATTTAGTCCCTTTGATCTTCTCTATGGCCATCCAGTTAGAGGCCCCTTGGCCCTGCTTGTGGAGGGGTTGGAGAGTGCTCCTTCCCCCAAGCCATTGAGAGTCACTGCCTATGTGATAGGTCTCCAGAGGAGAATGTCGCACATGATGATCAGATAATTTAAAAGCAGGTCAGGCTCTGGTCAAACATTTGCATGACCAGAAGGCCAACATGGTTGAGTATACTCAAGACCAGCAAGTTTTAGTTATGGATCCTAGAAGGCAGAGGGCCTTACAGGACAAGTGGATAGGACCCTTCAAGGTTGTGGTAAAACTTGGAGAGGTCAACTATCTAATGGACTTAGGCAATTCTAAGGAGGCTCCCAGAGACTTTCACACCAACCGTCTAAAATCTTATGTCTCAAGACCAGAAGTGGGAGCTTTGATTTTAGCTTCAGCTCAAGAGAGGGAGGAGAGTGAACCTCTACCTGACCTACTCAGAGGCCAGCCTTTAGATGGGAAAATAGAAGGAGTCAATCCCTCTTCTAATCTGACACCTGAACAACAGGAGGAGTGCAAGTTTCTGTTAAATCAGTTTGCCTCCCTGTTTTCACTATCACCAGGCTTGGCCCCTAGGGGCCAGCATGATATTCTCACTGGTGACTGTTTACCTGTTAAAAGCAGCGGTTACAGGATGTCAGACCATGTAAGAACCCACATAAAGGAGGAGGTCAACAAGATGCTTGATCTCGGGGTAATTGTCATGAGTATGAGGCTGGTACGCCCCACTGGGGGTAGTATAAGGGAGGGGCTGGTAGGAGCATCCTGGGTGAAAGCCTGGCAGGCTAGGAATAAAGCTTCCTGCATGTATCCCATAGACACTCAGTATACATGAGGCACTTCCTTTTTCACTCCAACATGGTTTCCCTGATGCCATCCTCATACTTACTGCTCGTTTCAGTCTCTGGGTGTGGGGGCCTATTTAAGCCACGCCCTAAGGATGAATCATGCTTTGCGTACACTCTCTAGCCCGAGGCACACGCTTACCTGATTCCCGGTCATCCTTTCCAGTTCGAGTGCCCCGCCTGGCCGTTTTCCCTCATGAACACCGCGTACCTGAAAAACAAGAAGAAGCATTAGTAATTTTCCTAGTACTACATCATTTGCTTACCTCTTCAGTAGCGGGTTTGGCGGTGGTCCCGCCAGCAGGATCCTGATCACTTCTTCACACAAACTTTTCGGACTGTGTTACTCCGCTTACTTCCAATCTTCAGAGCAGACCCACAGCAGCACTACAGAAACCTGCAAACAAGAAGAATAGAGCAAACAGGTTAGAACGAACTAACTTCCAATTTCACGAGTTATTTGAGCCCGCATTGCATACCCAGTGAAGCAACTGGTAGAGACTTACCTGATTCCACAAACTTACCTGGCTCAGCATTCCAAACCAGTGAAGCAACTGGTAGAGACGTACCTGATTCCACAAACTTACCTGGCTCAGCGTTCCATACCCAGTGAGTCAACTGGGATTATCAGGCCTAACGAACTTACCTGGATCTGCAAATCATACCCATTGAGGCAACTAGGAGAACAAACTCACTGGCACTCATCATACCCTAAACCGGCGCGAGGACTGCCAAAGAGCAGCAGTGCGGCCATCCACTCCGCAGAGAGAGAGGACATCGAGACTGTAGCGCCCCTGCATATGCATGACGGAGAGCTCACCAAATCACGTCAAAAGGTGAGCCACTAGCCTTTGAACCACCACTGACCACGATTACAAGGAACCCAGAGCGAGAGTGGGTGAGGGGACCTTAGGGTTGTTCCTCTAGTTTAACAACCTGTCATTCCCTTTTAGGTGATTGCTCCAATACCCCCGGGGATGGAAAGGAGTCACGGGCAGGAAGAGGAGGGCTGCATCGCTTCTGCAGAGACTCAGGTGAGCGTGACAGTAATAGAGCCATCTACAAGTCCATGGTGTAGTCCAGTTGTACTAGTGCCAAAGGCAAGATCCAAGGAGTTGAGATTCTGTGTGGACTATAGAGCTCTCAATGCAGTCACAATGACTGATACCCACCCTTTACCAATGACAGATGAAATGGTGGACACACTTGGTTCAGCCAAGTACCTCAGTACATTTGATCTCACTTCAGGCTATTGGCAAACAGCCCTGACAGACCATGCCAGGGAGAAAACTGCATTCTCAACCCCAGCAGGCCTCCACCAGTTTAAGGTAATGCCTTTTGGACTAAAGAATGCACCTGCTACATTCCAAAGGCTGGTTAATCACGTTCTGAATGGGATATAGGACTTCTACATGGCATACTTGGATGACATTGCAGTGTTCAGCCCTAATTGGAAAGAATATGTTGACCACTTAGGATATGATGTGCAGGCTCTTGAGCAGGCCCATCTGACCATAAAGGCAAGTAAGTGTCAAATTGGTCAGAGCAAAGTGGTCTACCTTGGACATGAGATAGGAGGAGGTGAAATCAGGCCATGGCCTAGCAAGGTACAAGCTGTACAAAATGGGGCCACCCCTACTCCTCAACCCAGGTGAGAGCCTTCCTAGGCCTCGCTGGTTACTACAGGAACGTCATAGAGAACTATGGGACGATAGCTTCTCCCATGAATGTAGTTTCCTCATCCGAATTTCCTAAAAAGGTCAGGTGGAATGAGGAGTGCACTCAAGCATTTGAAGGCCTAAAGAAAGCCCTTTGTCAAGCTCCAGTCCTAAGAGCTCCTGACTATAACCAAACCCTCATTGTGCAGACAGATGCTTCAAGTACAGGTATAGGTGCAGTTCTGAGTCAGCTGGATGAGAAAGGTAGGGATCACCCCATTTGCTTCATCAGCGGAAAGCTGAAGGAACCCGAGACTAGGTGGGCAACCATTGAGTGTGGGTGCTTTGCTATTGTATGGTCACTGAAGAAGTTTAGACCATACTTGTATGGATCGACTTTTGTGATTCAGACTGACCACCAATCCTTGAGATGGTTGATGCAAATGAAAGGGGAAAACCCTAAACTACTGAGGTGGTCAATCAGCCTGCAAGGGTTTGATTTTACCATTGAACACAGATCTGGCCGCCACCACCAAAATGCTTATGGTCTCTCCAGGATGTTTGACCGACTGGAGTAAGGGGATTCATCCAGGAGTGGATTAAATCCTCCTGTCCCTTAGTCTGGGGGGGACGAGTGTTAGGGAGAATTCTCAAGACTGTGCTAATTTCCCTTACCTTTTGAGACCCACAGCAACTTTGATGGATTTCTAGGATTTTATTTTTTACCTGAGAAGAGTGTGAGCCCTTTTTCCCACTCTTCCATGTATTTTGATGTGTGTTTTACTTTTGTGTTCTTTGGATATGGAGTTTTAAAACAACTCCATAGGCATCATCGTTTTCTGTATGTCACACAGCACCCTCAGTGCAGTGGCACAGGGGTGTCTTTCAGACTCCCCAAGGTTTAAATACCTTCTCTGGGACTGACTACTGTCTCCCAGAGCATGTAAAGTTAAATTGACTTTACTAGTCGTTTTAAATTTACAGACCCAGCACACACTATCTTCCTATAGAGTGCTGGAGGCGTTGCCTAGCTTCCCCTGAGTCTAAACACTCATGTAACAGTCACATGTTACCCTTTCCCACTTGAAATGGCTGGTGGAAGTGGTTTTAAACAAACAACCATGATTTTTCCTGACCGCGAACACCGGAAGCTAAAAATCGGGTCACCCCAGACCCATCTGTAAAAACAGACTCTGGTTAACTTTTTTCACCATTTCTTTTTGGAAAGGTCCTTCTTGTGTTTGTCTCTGCGCGCCAAACCAGGTTTGGTCCCTTTGTTCGTTGGCCTTTGGCGAGCTTCAGTGTTGAAGCCCTCCTCTGGCGCCTGAGTGTCTGGGGTGGACATGATGTGAGGGAGGTGCCGGAAACTCCCTGTGCTTAGTCTCCTAGGAGACCTGAATGCACTCTGGTGTGATTGGCCGGCTGGCTGTCCGGCAAGGCTGTCTGGCAAGGACAGCCACCCTGCTGTGTGAGTGAATGGGGGAAAACTGTTTAAAAGCAAGTCTCTGGGACTTGGAAAGCAGAGTCGACAACTGGAACGAAAGAACCGAAGACGAGTTGAAGGAAGACGACTGCTGCAACTCCTGGTCCACCGGTGAAGCCCTGCTGCAGGTCCGAAATACCTGAAAATCCATTGACAGAGAAGCCCTTCAAGTTTAACTTCTTCCCTTGAGTTTGGTGGGAACAATCAACTCGTAAGCTGCCTGGACACTATCTCCATACTGGTTGAATTTTCTCCAGAGTGCTGTTGAAAACCGGATAGCCAGTGGGAAGGATACTAGTTTGTGGTCTTTAAGGCACTCACACCTTAAACCTACGTTTTGCCAAGCTTGTGGCCTCTTCCCTGGGCAGTGCAGGAACCTCCCGATCTCCTCCTTCTTGTCCCACGACTGAAGCTCAGGAACAGCGAGATCTGCAGAAACTGCCAGGAACAAGTACCTCAGCTACAGCTTTTCTTCACTTACAAGGTACTGTGCAAGTGCGGTGCAGAATTCTGTTCGGCCGCTGTGAAAGTTTGTGAAACTTTCCAGACTTTGAAGGCTTGCCCTTCCCTAAACCAACATCTAACTTTTTGTCTGACCAAATTCTTCTAAGATCCGTGGCAAAGACTTCACCGTTTACTACCAGAACTGTGCTATCCTATACAAGATTCTGAACCATTGACTTTGGCCTAGGCCTATTGAATTGAATTGCTGGTTGTAGTGAACTGAAACCCTTTGCCATCCTATGAAAGTATTTGTCCTGTTGATTCTTATAACCTTGTCTTTTTACCCCTTTTTAAATTAACAGAAGTGCCATTTTACCCCCACTCCAGGGGAGCTGAACTTGTTCAGAAACTGATTAGTTATGTATTGTAGTGTATTAGAGTGTGATATTGACCTGCTTTTGCTAGTGGGCCGTATTCCAAATAACTGTGTAAATAAATGTATATTGTTTTACCAAGAAACCTTGAGTAAGTGTTTGTTTGAATCACTGTAATTGCTAGTCCTTTGTGTAGCCTGTTGTACTTCTCACTTTACTCTTGAGATAAGTCTGGCTGCTCAGCCACTGCTGCCACATTACTGTGTAGTACAGGCTTGTACCAAAGGTGACATTGTACTGACACTTTTCGTCTTAATTGTGTGTAGTGTACCCACAGGGTACTGCATATGATTCTGCCTAACAAGAACCATTCTAAAAGAGGTGTCTTACCTCAAAGTGATACTTGTAGGATACTTGTAGGATACTTGTGTTCCACCAGTATTCGAATGATATCTGTATGGTCTTCTAATGATGTCAGATGCATAAAATGTCCCTGTTGTTGAAGGATATTATTTCAATTTATAAAGGCTTCCTGATTTGGAAAGGTTTATCCTTTCTTTATTGTTATTGGTATGGTAAAATGTCAGATATTTTCCAGGAAAGTAACCTCCCCTTTTTACTAAGACTTTGACAGCATAATGCAGTAGATGAGCAGACCAGAATTATTTTTCAACTTTGTCAAAGCCCATTGTGTTAATCCCTAATCCTGACCACACATGTTATTGATCGAGTCTAGATTATTGGGGAATCAATGTAGAATGTCACTTCTGACATAAAAATCAGAAATTGTTTCTCTATTGGCAGAACCTTTTCTTCAGTTATTATCCAAGGAGGAAGGAAGGGAAAAAGGCGGACCATTTTTCTTTTTAAAATGTTGCTCATTATATAGGAGAGATGTTGGACCTGATGGTTTTTCAAGGTCACAAAAAGTGGTATCTGTCACAAGTCTCTCCCCTTCTCACCTGTTTCTGTTGTGTACTTGCGACCTTTCCTCTTCTTTACGGTCCGGGATTTGTATAGACCCGAACGCCGCTCTTCGGCGTCCAGCGTGAGAGTAGCGGTTCAGTTTCCAGGAGCGTTCACAAAGTCCAGGGTAATTCCAGGAAGTAAATAAGGTACGCTCGGAGGCACGGAGGACCGTGACTCGAGCGCAGAAGGTATTCCAGGAGATTGGAGAGGGAAGGGAACAGGAGGAGATTCAAGGAACTGGGAACAAGGAATCAAGCGAGAGCCCCGATCGAACTCCGGCTAAGCACGTCCGACTACAGGTAGCGGTAGCGTTGAGACGCGCAGAGCCGTGGGGGCGTGTCTCTTTTGTAGGATGAGCAGCGTGGAACGCATAGACTGATCTGGAGCATTCCGTTCCGGGCGGCCATGTTGGAAGGATAACTGCATGCAAACCCCTGCGAGTCAGGGACCAGGATGTCCAGAAAGGGCGAAGACTACGGTTCATGACAGTACCTAAGAATCATAAAACCATTGCTTTAGAAATTGTTCATTCTCTTCTGACAGGTGGGCATTTAATAACAGCTAAAACCTGAGACCAAATTGTGAATTGATTTTATTGGGCAGGAACATATGCTGATAAAAATAATGTTGTCAGTACTTGTGCCCTTTGTCAGAAAACGAATAACCAGATGCCTCCCCCAACTCCCTTACCCATTATAGACATACCTTTTTCACATAGAGGTATAGATAACGTTGGACCCCCTATAACCATCAAGGGTGGGAAACCGATACATATTGGTGATATTGAACTATGCAGCTAATCATCTTGAAGCTTTTCCCTTGCAGAATAACACCTCACCACAGATTCTAAAACATTTCATTCCCTTTTTCTCAAGAGCTGGATTTGCAAGGGAGATCTTGACTGATCAATGATCTACCTTCATGAGTAAACTCATGTCAGAGGTGAAGGAGATTCTTCAGATTAAAACTTTGCATACTTCTATCTAACACCCCCAAATTGATGGTTTCATTGAGGGATTCAATACGACCTTAAAACATATTCTAAAGAAACTAGAAGAAGTGGATGGAAAAACTAGAAGAAGTGGACGGAAAGAATTGGGATGCTATGACACTATGGGCCCTTTTTGCCATTAGAAAACCTCCACACCTTCCACAAGATTCTCGCCATTTGAATTAATATATGGGAGAGAAGCAAGAGATGTTTAAGATATGTTGCGGGAAACATGGGAAGAACCAGAGAAAGTCTCTCTACCATTATTCCAAACTGCACAGCAGTTAAAGAAAACATATAGCAGTTGTTCGGTCTATTGTACAGACTAGTATGACTAGAACCCGGGAACAACAAAAGGAATACCATGATAGGAAATGTATGTTAACATCTTTTTCTGTTGGTCAGAAAGTGTTAGTCCTTCTTCCATTCTCAGAAAATAAAATTATTTCTAGATGGCATGGTCCCTATGAGATTATAGAACAAACTGGAACTTCTATCTATCGAGTCTTACAACTAGACAGAAAATTAAGACTCACATCTATCATATACATCTTCTTAAAGAATGGAAAGAGACTCCTATTAACTAGACTGTTATCTGATGAAAACTACACCAATACTCTAATTCCTCCAGATTTAGATCAAAATCAAAAACAAGATTTAATTGATCATTTCGAGCAGTACCCGATGTCTATAGAACAGAATAAGGAAGAGTAGAAGGGGTATATCATTATATGCGTACACCTCCAGTGAAGGGTATTAATTTAAAACCGTATCGAATACCTGAGAATAGAAAGAATATCTTTCAAGAAGAGTGGAAACCATGTTAAAGGCTGATATTACAGAATGTTCTCAAAGCCCTTGTTCTTACCCTATTGTGTAGGTTGCTAAGACAGATCAATTGTGGAGATTTTGCATTGATTTTAGAAAAGTCAAGGAGGTTTCCCTGACAGTTATCCCATGCCTAGAATTGATGATCTTATTGACAGGTTGGGAACTGCAGTATATCTTTCAATGAATGATCTAACTAAGATATACTGGCAAGTTCCAGTCAATCCTACACATATACCAGAAACAGCTTTTTCCACTCCCCTAAGACTTTTTCAATTTAAAGTCCTACCTTTTGGCTTCCATTGAGTACCAGCCACCTTCCTCAGGTTAATGGATCACATTTCTTTATTTATTTTTTAAATTTTTATTTATTGGCAGAGGTTTACAGCAAACACACATGCCAGAGCATAACATATGATCAACACGCTTATAGGAAACATTTTACATGGGGGAAAATAGCGCACCTACAGGAGGAATAAACAGTCAATTGTAAGATAATAAGACATTCAGGGTAACACCTGCAAGATCTCAGGTGAGTCTATTACAGATGCACTTTCAGCTTGATTGACAAGGTAACTGTTGAAAGTGGACCATATGCGAGAGTGCGCCGGGAGCATAGTAAGATATTCTTCTTCGCAGGTTTGGGTCCAGGTGAGAGCGTTAAGCCACTTTTCAAAAGTTCGGGGGGAAGGGCTCTTCCAACTCTGAAGCACACATTTCTTGGCCACCATACAACATATGTTTAGAAATGTAGCCATCCGTCTGGTGTCATCGGTGCTCCACACACCAAACAAGATTCCCAACGGGCTGGGATCGATCGCCATATCAGTGATGTCAGTGAGAGCCTTCAAGATCCCATCCCAAAAATCTCCCAATTTGTGACATGTCCAGAACATGTGCAGGTGGTCTGCACTCTTCGCCTTGCAGCGGGCACAGGTATGTGTACTATTACGGGTAAACTTAGAGATTTTTCGGGGAGTGGAATACAATCTGTTCAGTAATTTAAACTGCATGACTCGGTAGCGGAAATTAAGGGATATCCTGTTTGTGTGCGAGCACATCTTCCATAGTTGGTCAGAGATCTCGAGGCCTAGTTTGTCTGCCCATTCAGTACGTGCCTTGGAAGAATGGGTTGGGGTTCCTGCCACAGCATTTTATATAGAGAGGAGACGACACTACGGGTACCATCTGAGTTAGCTATGTAGGCGACCTCAGGAGTATCAGGAGGCTCATCAGGAAAAGTGGGCCATCTGGCGCGCAAGGCAGCACAAACCCTATAATACTGTAACATCTCAAGTGCAGACCCGTAGTGACCCTGCCTCCATGTCAGTGGATCGATGAACTTTCCTTCAGGAAAGAAGTCGGTTAATACCTGATAACCAAGAGCCCCCCAGTTTCGAGCTAAGGCAATATCGTGTGTGGGTTCCAGCCCGGGGAAATTCAAACAGGGAGCCATTTATAATAGGGGTAAGATTCAGCTGTTGTGTTCAGGAATTGGCCCCAGGCAAGTAGGGTAGTCGCTACCGGATTGAGTGGGTAGTCCGGCACCTAATTCTGAGAAAATATCAAGGTCGTAATATTAACCTCGGCCGAAGCCAATGTTTCTAACTTGACATGTAGGCGAGTCAGAGGACTCGGGTACCAGTATGTGGCATATTGGGCCTGTGCCACTGTCCAATACAATGTTAAATCCAGAGCCGTGAATCCCCCTTCTCATATGGGAGCACCATGTCCAGCCATTTCTTACGAACCGCACCTGCATGCCATAAGAACTGTGCACACGATTTGTGTAGCCTCACGAAATATTGGTTCCCGGGCCAGATGGGCATGTTACTAAATATATAGAGTAGTTTAGCGATCAAAATCATCTTGACGAGGGAGAGTTTCCCAGCAAGTGACAATGGGAGAGAGTGCCACCGCGCCATTTTTGATTCAGCTAGTTGTGCCACAGCAGTGTAATTATCAGCCAGCAGGGTGGACTTGGATAGGAACATCCGAACTCCCAAGTACCTGATCCCCCCGGGGGACCGGCGAAGTGGATACTCTGGGACAGGTTGCTGGGTAGTGTTAGTGAGTGGAAGAATATCTGACTTAGAGTAATTAATAGTGAAACCTGAGAAGGAGCCCACGCGCATGATATCCCGCAGAATGGGGTCCAGGTGGATGGCGGAGTCTGCATATAGAGATATTATTTCGGGGCGTCTTTCAATCATATTCCTCTATGGGCATGGCTTGCTCTAATATGGTCCGCCATTGGCTCTATCACTAGCGCAAAGAGGATCGGGGAGAATGGGCAACCTTGGCAGGTGCCCCTGAAGAGTGTAAATAATGTAGACGTTAGGGAATTGACCCGGACCCTCGCCACTGGAGCTGTGTATAGCAATTTAATATATCCAATCATATTAGGACCAACCCCCATTGTCTCTAGGACCAACCACATGTATTTCCATGAGACCATGTCAAATGCCTTCTGAGCATCGAGCGTGACTGCAACAGCATTTGAGTCCTGGTCAATACTAGCCATCACATTAAAAAGCTGCCGGATGTTGTGGGAAGTAGACCTCCCGGGCATGAAGTCCACTTGGTCTTCCTGCACCAGGTATGTCATGATCGGAAGAAAGCGGTTTGCTATTACCTTTGCAAAGATCTTGGTGTGGATGTTGAGCGAGAGAGGCCTGTATGAGCCACATTCGTCGTCAGGCTTGTCGGGCTTGAGCAACACTGTTATGACAGCTTTGTGTAGGGAGTGGGGGAGAATGGACTCTCGGAGTGATTCAGCCCAGACCTCCAATAATTTGGGAGCATGTATCGCAACGTGTTTCTGGTAGAACACAGGGGTGAGTCTGTCTGGTCCCGGCGCCCTGCCCTTCGGGAGGTCCAAGATGGCCTTGACAATCTCTTACAACGAGATCAGAGAGTCTAGTTGGTCCCTAGTTGAATGGGAGATGTATGTTTTGGGGATCTGACCGAGGAGGTCTCTCATGTGTTGCTCACTGTGTACCGGAGGTAATGCATAGAGGTTGGTATAAAACTCAGTAAAGATATCCCATATCTGCTGGTCCGACCATCGTGAAATGCCCTGTGTGTCTTTGACCGACATAATCTGGGCCTGGCCCCATTCCCCCCTCACTAGTTTAGCCAGTGTCTTTCCCGGTCTCTCGCTTTCCCCATATCTCTGTGCGGCCTGTGGGCGACTAAAATAGCAAACCTCCCTCAGTGCATCCCTTATTTGTGCAAGTTTGGTATGGTGTGCTGCTGTCGTGCAGTCTAGTTCCAGCTGACGTAGTCTGGATTCAGAACGGCTCAGGTCGTTCCTTATAGTTTTCAGTACTCCCACTTCCCTTGATATGGACATTCCCCTGATGTATACTTTTAAAGCTTCCCAGCGGACCCCGGCAATAGTGGTCTGTAAGGTTTTACATTCAAAGAAGGTCATGATATCAGCCAATATGTCAACTTTGAATAATATGTCGAGGAGGGCAGCAGATTTGAAGCGCCATGTGCTACACGTAGGCATGGATGGTCCCAATTCTACAGACAGAGTGATCGGGGCGTGGTGGGACAATATACGGGTAAGTATCTGAGCCTTGTCTATCTTCCATTTCAAGTCACTAGACACCAAGAAGAGATCAATTCTGGAGGAGCTATCATGTAAGGATGAATAATAAGTATATTCTCGCAGCTGGGGGTGAAGATCTCTCCAAAAGCCTCGGATGCCAAGTGCTGTGCTGTTCCTGTGTAGTCTGTGTGTCGCGCGTGACAGGGTTCTGGGTGCTGTTCCCGTTCTGTCCAATTCAGTATTAAGTATTAGGTTCATGTCCCCCCCCCCCAGATGATCTGGACTCCTACATAGCCCAATAGGATAGAGGCGACCGCATCAAATAAATCTGGGGTATCCACATTGGGACCATAAGTGTTAACTAAAAGGTATTCCCTATTTACCATCATGCAGTGTAGGATAATATTCCCACCGTCAGGGCAATGTAGTTTTTATGGATTGTAAATTTAATCGATTTATGGATCAGTATCAGTACACCTCTGGCCTGTGTAGAGTAGGTTGCGTAAATTCTATTAGGGCCCCAGGACGGTGCGATACTCATTGCCAGGCGACCTCGGGGCATGTGTTTCTTGCAGCATGAGTGTCTTAATTCCATGTCTTTGGGCCTAAGCCATGATTGTGCGAGCCATGGTGTAGTTACTCAACCCCCAGATATTCCAGGACATTATGTTTATGGTCATTTCGTTAACTTAGGGTACTTCCCAGAAAGTATGCCCTAGCGTGTGTGTGCAGGTAAGATTGTTTCAATTATGACTCCCTTTCATGGCGTGAAATGCCGTTTTGCCTCTGCCATTTTTCAGTATAACATCCCCCAACAAGTCCTCCCCCCTCCCTCACCACCCCATTGCGGCTGGCAGTTTCCCCCGTCCCCCTCCTACGTATGTCAATGGACCCCCCCCAAACAGGTGACAGTGGACCAAACCAAACCTGGCCCAACAGCCCTACCGGCCCAACAGGGGCCAGCACTTAACAAACCCTCTGGAGTAACCATTGCAACGCAGTGGGGTGCACTGCTGCTGTGCAATCAATTTAGCAGGAGCAATGAAGTACCAGAAATGGTATTCAAGACCGGCGGTATACATCACTAGAACATTATTACATCTCACCAGCACATATGGTAACGGTAAGTAGTTCTAAAACAGTTTCAGAAGTTGTCTATCAATTCAAGGTATCCCAGGCACAATGTAATGTATCAATAGGCAAAAGAAGCACCAGCTGGCGGTCCATCGTACCATGCATAGCACATTTGGGGGGTCCCTCCTGTAGCCCACATAACTAGATGTACCACATTGCAACACACTGTTCACATATGTGTGAGGAGCCAATACATTCAATACTACTATCAACCCAAAAGCTAAGGATATTAGTTACCAAAAAACAAACTAGGCAGACCAAAAACAGTCCAGCTGTGGCTTAGTCATTGTCCATAAGGTCCTTAGCTGGATTATTTAGCGGTATCTGCACCTCTATAAACTTCACTGCTTCACCGGGGACAGTAAAAAAGTATAATTTCTCCCTAAAGGTGAACTACAGGCATGCCAGAAACATTATTGCGTAGGAGATGTTCCGTTCCATTAACATCTTCTTCACACCGAGAAACTGGTCCCTCTCCTGCTGCACCGCCACAGAGAAGTCAGGGAAGATCATAATTGTTTGAGAGCCGAGGCGCAGTTCCCCTTTCTTGCGTGACAAATGGAGGATATGATCCCTGTCCTTGTAGCTCAGAATTTTAGCAATGATAGGTCTAGGGAAGTCTCCGGGTTGTGGAGACAGGGCACAGTGAGCACACTCAACGGTAAAAGAGGGGGACAGGTCAGGGTTGTCCAATAGCTCTTTAAGCAGGTTTTCAACCACTAGCTCTATGTGGCCCTTAAGAGCATTTTTGGGGACACCTATAATTCAAATATTGTTCCTGCGTGATCTGGACTCCAAATCATCGAATTTCGCTTTCACAGCTTTCATGTGATGGGTAAGGGAGGTGACTGTATCCTTAAGGGCATGCAATCCGTCTTCATTAGCTCCAATTCTAGACTCTGCTTCAGTAACCCTAGTTCCAGCATAATCGAGCTGAGATTTGAGTGATGCGACGTTGGCATTTATATCGTCTAACTTTTCATGGAAGGAGGCAAAGTTCTTAGCCATGGATTCCATCATCGCAGTGAGATCAGGAGCTGGTGTGTCTGGGGGCGAAGCAGGTTCTTCCTAGTTGGACGATGAGAGTCCCAGTTTCGGTCTAGGTGCTACCTTGGCAAACTTATCCATGGCACCCACTTTGTTGGTGCCCCGGGATCTGTTAGACATCTCCGTTCAGTTGAAAGTGCAGTTGAGCCCAAGTAGATGGCGTCCAGCCGTGGTATTTGTTCTCACTGTCTGAACAAGAGCGAATCAGAGCTCAGTGGCCCCAATGGGCAGTGGTGAAAGTCTGGAGTATAAGCACAGCAGAGCTGGGGCAGCTAGTGGGAGTTGGCCTGGTAGTTGTTCTGGAGCCAACCGAGCAGTGCAGATATGGGGGCATCAATATAGTGGCGCGGCCCGTCTGGCGACCAATCAGCCAGAATGATGGAAGTATGGATGATGCAGGACATAAGAGTATGGACAATATGTGTATATATACAGTTCTCCTCGTGAGGCTTATGACTGGTTGTGGCATAGCAGGTAGACCCCAGGCAACCTCAGGAGTATCAGGAGGCTCATCAGGAAAAGTGGGCCACCTGGCGCGGAAGGCAGCACAAACCCTATAATACTGTAACATCTCAAGTGCAGACCCGTAGTGACCCTGCCTCCATGTCAGTGGATCGATGAACTTTCCTTCAGGAAAGAAGTCGGTTAATACCTGATAACCAGGAGCCCCCAGTGTCGAGCTAAGGCAATATCGTGTGTGGGTTCCAGCCCGGGGAAATTCAAACAGGGAGCCATTTATAATAGGGGTAAGATTCAGCTGTTGTGTTCAGGAATTGGCCCCAGGCAAGTAGGGTAGTCACTACCGGATCGAGTGGGTAGTCCGGCACCTAATTCTGACAAAATATCAAGGTCGTAATATAAACATCGGCCGAAGCCAATGTTTCTAACTTGACATGTAGGCGAGTCAGAGGACTCGGGTACCAGTATGTGGCATATTGGGCCTGTGCGACTGTCCAATACAATGTTAAATCCAGAGCCGTGAATCCCCCTTCTCATATGGGAGCACCATGTCCAGCCATTTCTTACGAACCACACCCGCATGCCATAAGAACTGTGCACACGATTTGTGTAGCCTCAGGAAATATTGGTTCCCGGGCCAGATGGGCATGTTACTAAATATATAGAGTAGTTTAGCGATCAAAATCATCTTGACGAGGGAGAGTTTCCCAGCAAGTGACAATGGGAGAGAGTGCCACCACGCCATTTTTGATTCAGCTAGTTGTGCCACAGCAGTGTAATTATCGGCCAGCAGGGTGGACTTGGATAGGAACATCCAAACTCCCAAGTACCTGATTCCCCCGGGGGACCGGCGAAGTGGATACTCTGGGACAGGTTGCTGGGTAGTGTTAGTGAGTGGAAGAATATCTGACTTAGAGTAATTAATAGTGAAACCTGAGAAGGAGCCCACGCGCATGATATCCCGCAGAATGGGGTCCAGGTGGATGGCGGAGTCTGCATATAGAGATATTATTTCGGGGCGTCTTTCAATCATATTCCTCTATGGGCATGGCGTGCTCTAATATGGTCCGCCATTGGCTCTATCACGAGCACAAAGAGGATCGGGGAGAATGGGCAACCTTGGCAGGTGCCCCTGAAGAGTGTAAATAATGTAGACGTTAGGGAATTGACCCGGACCCTCGCCACTGGAGCTGTGTATAGCAATTTAATATATCCAATCATATTAGGACCAACCCCCATTGTCTCTAGGACCAACCACATGTATTTCCATGAGACCATGTCAAATGCCTTCTGAGCATCGAGCGTGACTGCAACAGCATTTGAGTCCTGGTCAATACTAGCCATCACATTAAAAAGCTGCCGGATGTTGTGGGAAGTAGACCTCCCGGGCATGAAGTCCACTTGGTCTTCCTGCACCAGGTATGTCATGATCGGAAGAAAGCGGTTTGCTATTACCTTTGCAAAGATCTTGGTGTGGATGTTGAGCGAGAGAGGCCTGTATGAGCCACATTCGTCGTCAGGCTTGTCGGGCTTGAGCAACACTGTTATGACAGCTTTGCGTAGGGAGTGGGGGAGAATGGACTCTCGGAGTGATTCAGCCCAGACCTCCAATAATTTGGGAGCATGTATCGCGACGTGTTTCTGGTAGAACACAGGGGTGAGTCTGTCTGGTCCCGGCGCCCTGCCCTTCGGGAGGTCCGAGATGGCCTTGACAATCTCTTCCAACGAGATCAGAGAGTCTAGTTGGTCCCTAGTTGAATGGGAGATGTATGTTTTGGGGATCTGACCGAGGAGGTCTCTCATGTGTTGCTCACTGTGTACCGGAGGTAATGCATAGAGGTTGGTATAAAACTCAGTAAAGATATCCCATATCTGCTGGTCCGACCATCGTGACATGCCCTGTGTGTCTTTGACAGACACAATCTGGGCCTGGCCCCATTCCCCCCTCACTAGTTTAGCCAGTGTCTTTCCCGGTCTCTCGCTTTCCCCATATCTCTGTGCGGCCTGTGGGCGACTAAAATAGCAAACCTCCCTCAGTGCATCCCTTATTTGTGCAAGTTTGGTATGGTGTGCTGCTGTCGTGCAGTCTAGTTCCAGCTCACGTAGTCTGGATTCAGAACGGCTCAGGTCGTTCCTTATAGTTTTCAGTACTCCCACTTCCCTTGATATGGACATTCCCCTGATGTATACTTTGAAAGCTTCCCAGCGGACCCCGGCAATAGTGGTCTGTAAGGTTTTATATTCAATGAAGGTCATGATATCAGCCAATATGTCAACTTTGAATAATATGTGGAGGAGGGCAGCAGATTTGAAGCGCCATGTGCTACACGTAGGCATGGATGGTCCCAATTCTACAGACAGAGTGATCGGGGCGTGGTCGGACAATATACGGGTAAGTATCTGGGCCTTGTCTATCTTCCCTTTCAAGTCACTAGACACCAAGAAGAGATCAATTCTGGAGGAGCTATCATGTAAGGACGAATAATAAGTATATTCTCGCAGCTGGGGGTGAAGGTCTCTCCAAAAGCCTTGGATGCAAAGTGCTGTGCTGTTCCTGTGTAGTCTGTGTGTCGCGCGTGACAGGGTTCTGGGTGCTGTTCCCGTTCTGTCCAATTCAGTATTAAGTATTAGGTTCATGTCCCCCCCCCAGATGATCTGGACTCCTACATAGCCCAATAGGATAGAGGCGACCGCATCAAATAAATCTGGGGTATCCACATTGGGACCATAAGTGTTAACTAAAAGGTATTCCCTATTTACCATCATGCAGTGTAGGATAATATTCCCACCGTCAGGGCAATGTAGTTTTTATGGATTGTAAATTTAATCGATTTATGGATCAGTATCAGTACACCTCTGGCCTTTGTAGAGTACGTTGCGTAAATTCTATTAGGGCCCCAGGACGTTGCGATACTCATTGCCAGGCGACCTCGGGCATGTGTTTCTTGCAGCATGAGTGTCTTAATTCCATGTCTTTGGGCCTAAGCCATGATTTTGCGAGCCATGGTGTAGTTACTCAACCCCCAGATATTCCAGGACATTATGTTTATGGTCATTTCGTTAACTTAGGGTACTTCCCAGAAAGTATGCCCTAGCGTGTGTGTGCAGGTAAGATTGTTTCAATTATGACTCCCTTTCATGGCGTGAAATGCCGTTTTGCCTCTGCCATTTTTCAGTATAACATCCCCCAACAAGTCCTCCCCCCTCCCTCACCACCCCATTGCGGCTGGCAGTTTCCCCCCAAACCAAACCTGGCCCAACATCCCTACCGGCCCAACAGGGGCCAGCACTTAACAAACCCTCTGGAGTAACCATTGCAACGCAGTGGGGTGCACTGCTGCTGTGCAATCAACTTAGCAGGAGCAATGAAGTACCAGAAATGGTATTCAAGACCGGCGGTATACATCACTAGAACATTATTACATCTCACCAGCACATATGGTAACGGAAAGTAGTTCTAAAACAGTTTCAGAAGTTGTCTATCAATTCAAGGTATCCCAGGCACAATGTAATGTATCAATAGGCAAAAGAAGCACCAGCTGGCGGTCCATCGTACCATGCATAGCACATTTGGGGGGTCCCTCCTGTAGCCCACATAACTAGATGTACCACATTGCAACACACTGTTCACATATGTGTGAGGAGCCAATACATTCAATACTACTATCAACCCAAAAGCTAAGGATATTAGTTACCAAAAAACAAACTAGGCAGACCAAAAACAGTCCAGCTGTGGCTTAGTCATTGTCCATAAGGTCCTTAGCTGGATTATTTAGCGGTATCTCCACCTCTATAAACTTCACTGCTTCACCGGGGACTGTAAAAAAGTATAATTTCTCCCTAAAGGTGAACTACAGGCGTGCCAGAAACATTATTGCGTAGGAGATGTTCCGTTCCATTAACATCTTCTTCACACCGAGAAACTGGTCCCTCTCCTGCTGCACCGCCACAGAGAAGTCAGGGAAGATCATAATTGTTTGAGAGCCGAGGCGCAGTTCCCCTTTCTTGCGTGACAAATGGAGGATATGATCCCTGTCCCTGTAGCTCAGAATTTTAGCAATGATAGGTCTAGGGAAGTCTCCGGGCTGTGGAGACAGGGCACAGTGAGCACACTCAACGGTAAAAGAGGGGGACAGGTCAGGGTTGTCCAATAGCTCTTTAAGCAGGTTTTCAACCACTAGCTCTATGTGGCCCTTAAGAGCATTTTTGGGGACACCTATAATTCAAATATTGTTCCTGCGTGATCTGGACTCCAAATCATCGAATTTCGCTTTCACAGCTTTCATGTGATGGGTAAGGGAGGTGACTGTATCCTTAAGGGCATGCAATCCGTCTTCATTAGCTCCAATTCTAGACTCTGCTTCAGTAACCCTAGTTCCAGCATAATCGAGCTGAGATTTCAGTGATGCGACGTTGGCGTTTATATCGTCTAACTTTTCATGGAAGGAGGCAAAGTTCTTAGCCATGGATTCCATCATCGCAGTGAGATCAGGAGCTGGTGTGTCTGGGGGCGAAGCAGGTTCTTCCTAGTTGGACGATGAGAGTCCCAGTTTCGGTCTAGGTGCTACCTTGGCAAACTTATCCATGGCACTCACTTTGTTGGTGCCCCGGGATCTGTTAGACATCTCCGTTCAGTTGAAAGTGCAGTTGAGCCCAAGTAGATGGCGTCCAGCCGTGGTATTCGTTCTCACTGTCTGAACAAGAGCCGATCAGAGCTCAGTGGCCCCAATGGGCGGTGGTGAAAGTCTGGAGTATAAGCACAGCAGAGCTGGGGCAGCTAGTGGGAGTTGGCCTGGTAGTTGTTCTGGAGCCAACCGAGCAGTGCAGATATGGGGGCATCAATATAGTGGCGCGGCCCGTCTGGCGACCAATCAGCCAGAATGATGGAAGTATGGATGATGCAGGACATAAGAGTATGGACAATATGTGTATATATACAGTTCTCCTCATGAGGCTTATGACTGGTTGTGGCATAGCAGGTAGACCCCAGGCAAGAGTCCATGTGCTTATGGGGTACAGCGCTCAATAGGACCATTGGAAGTTCACATGGTTAGATCAGTCAGGCGCACCCAGATCGTGCCGTGTATGATGCCCGGGCCCCCAGAGCGGGGGGGGGCTCTGTGTGGTCCCCAACTGCAGCACAAGTATAGATGGTGTTATCGGCAGCAGGGGTTCCGGCTGCACAAGGGCCCACACCAAGTGACAGCAAGCTGCGCGGCAACCCAAAGGTCTGATGATGACCGCCATGCAGCACAGTGCTGGGGACGTTAATGGGGCGAGAAGGGGAGATGAACATACACCTGGGCCTGCGCCTCCCCCTCATGTCCCTTCAAGCCTCGGGGGCAGTCATACCGGGGACCCTCACCTGTACTGGCAGTAAGGCTTGCTTCTGGGTGGAGGCCGGGGGGCCGTCAGCGGCCGCCAGTGGCCGGTCAAGGCCCAGCTGGGCTGCGCAGCTGCCACAGAGCGGCTGCCTGCAGTATCACCTTCCTGGAGTCGGGTAGCAGCACCAGGCGGCACGGAGGTCAAGATGTTGTGCCATGGCCCACCCGGTCCAGTCCTGGAGTCCCCAATGCCACACGGGCCGCCCGCTGAACTCAACACGGCTCAGGCACAGAGCTCTATGGTGTTGGGGGCACAAGAAGGAGCTGAGCACTCAGCCCGGACACTCCTCCCATTCTGGGGAAACAGCCAGGATGAGGCGCCGCTTGTCTGCGCGGCTCCACCTCACAGGTCATAAGGCGGCCTGGGCCCCCGCCGCACAGTCCCGCCAGCCGAGAGGAAGCAGCCGCCAACACCCACCGCAGCAATGATATCGGATGGCAGGGGGTGAATGCGGGTGACAGTGACACCAGTTAATGTAGGTGACGGCACCAGTCAAGCCATAGCTCTGAAGAGGCCGCACAGCAGGGCAACGCAGCACAGGCCGATCCAGCCGTCAGCATGGCCACCCACATGTTCAAAGTTCGGCCGGCAATAGTCTGGCCACGGAGCGCCGATTCACACCAGGATTCGACGCAAATGTGCCTCGGTTCGTCTACTACACGCAGTGGCAATTACAGCAGGGAAATGATAAAATATCCGCTGTTGCAGTCGGATCGTGTAGATGATGCACGGAGCTCTCGAGCTAGGCAGCCATTTTCCAGTCTGCTCAACAACACCCCCTAATGAATCCCATTTTTAGACTTTATGCTTCCTTTTTGAGAATATATTGATGATATTATCTTTTTTTAAAATGATTTATTGTGTTTCAGTCAAGATAAATAAACCAAATTTGACTTTTCACAAAATTATGATAGTAAAAAGTTAAAGCAAATATCAATTCGTAAAATGTACACTTAATCCTGCAGGTTCTATGAAATCATTAAGAAGGAAAAAAAGAAGAAGGAAAGATAGAGGAAATAGGAGCACGGTAAACCAGGAAGGATGTCAATTTCCAAGATTCAGCCCTTCATACATAGACTCCATTTAAGGGGCTGAGTTTGTGTAGAAGAATTATAACTGCCCATGTCAAATGACTTTCATGTCCAGAGCATAGCCAGTCCCAAAAAGATTGGGGCTCCAGCCACCATACTTAATCAACAAATCTTGCTAGCTTTTTGATCCTGTGACAGCGAGTAGCAGGGCATTTAATCAGGACAAGTCTCAATGTCTCTACGCTTGCGTTATCACAGCAATGGCATGTATTATCGCTATATAGGTCCTTGAAAATAGAATTTACCTCATTGATAAAATGTTAAGATGGAATCTTAGGAAATCGTTCCGACATCTTGCATTTGGAAACCGCCTTTGGTAACTCGACAGAAATCCCTGTGGTTTATCATGGAGCGAGTGAGAAAGTGACAATTTTCTTGATCTAATTTCTGTGATTATTGCTATCTAATCCTTTCTTTTTAGTCATTTTTTGAAATGCATAGGGTTGTCATAAAGATCACTGACTACACAATCGCCTGAACTCAAAATGGCCTGCCCATAGGTAGCTAGGCCTGTCAGGAACGGATTGCCCTTCTTCATCAATTCCATGTTAATAAAGGGTGTTTACTTGGGGCCAGATAATCAATCTATCATTAACACTATTCTTCACTCTATGTGGTAACAAAGAGAATGAAGGCCCAATTCATGGCTCAGTGTAGCTATCGGGAGAGACTGAGGTAGTGAGAGAATGTTTTTCCATAGTAGGCCTTCTAGCGTTTCCCAATTTAATGTTGTGATTGCTGGGAGTAGGTCTATGTCATTAGTCAAGGTTGGAATTACTTTACTGACATAGAATTTTAACAAGGGTGTTATCGAGAACTTGCAGTAATTAGCGCTCAATTTCTTCATCTGACTCCCCAGATTAATCAGCTTCTCTTCCAGAATGCCCTCTATGTAGCCCTTAGATGGAAATGAACGGATATTAAACCCCAAATACAGAACCTCCTTGCCTTTACAAATTACTTTACCTGTCATTTCCATATGAAGGTGGGTTCCCTAGTCAGCGGGTGTTTGAATGCTACTATTTTTGATTTGGCCGGGTTTATCCTTAGGTTATTAACTTGTGCAAATTCTCCCAAAGCAACTAGCAGTCTCTGCAGTCCAATGGGGGTATAGTCTAGCAGCATGATGTCGTCCGCATATGCTACCCAGTTCAACCTCTCTTTACCAACCATCGAATTAGAGAGGCCCTCCCTTTGCATGTGAATGGCCAGATCTGCTAGATATAGATTAAATAGGCACGGAGCCACCATACACCGCTGTATCCCCCCCTTATGAGTCTGGATTCTAGTTGACAGATTTCCATTGGCGTCCAACCTTATCCTCAAAAATGACTTGTTGTGTATCTCTATGATAATGGATAGAAGTGTGTACAGGATTCCCCATTGCCTCAATTTCCACAATAACCGTTATCTGTCCACAGTAGTGAAAACCTGGGACAGATCGACCCAGGACCTGAGCAGAGTCAGACCGCCCTTCAGAAAGCTCTTACCTGATGTTGTGCTGAAGATCAGGCCATTCACTGTGGTAGACAGGCCCCTTCTAAACCCAATTTGATTTTTCGCTAGAATACCCTGAGTTTTTACCCAACTTTTGAGATCCTTCAGTACTAGGCTTGCAAATATTTTACCATCTGCATCTAGAAGGGAGATTTTGGCAGTAGTTTGTAGGATCCGACCGATCTCCCTTTTTAAGTATAGGTATTACTATGGCCTCCCTCCATGAGTCCATTAAGGTTCTAGAATTGACAATCTCCCCAAAAATATTAAACAGAATATTGAACCACAAAATGTCGTCTGATTTCAAGATCTGGTTGGTTAGCCCATTGGGATCTGAGGTCCTTGATCCTGATGATTTCCTAATGGCCTCCTTTATCAAGTCCCTACTGAGATTTAGCTCCCACTTGCTCTTGCCCCAACCAGACTCAGGAGTGTCACTCAGAGGATCATATAGATCGGAGAAGTGCTTCACCCATTCCGATTCTTATATGACATTACTTTGGGTTATTACTTGTCTCTGTTTTTTCCTATTTTCGATAGCGCAAGAATTTCTTGAATTGTAATTCCCCAAGGCTCTTAGCATTTGGTGGCCATCATTTTGTAGTGTAATACGTATTTGAGATTTAGACCAAAGGTTATATTTACGGCGTATCCTTCTTCTCTCTGCACTCAAATCCTCCTTGCTACAATCTTTATTATTGAGCCCATGAGGTTCCTTCCTTAATTCCCTCTTCTTTAATTGCTTTTCTTCGCTAAAAGCGTGATGATGTTTATGCCCTGGCCGTTCTCCTACAAATTTAGGCATTTGTGCGTCCGATAGGTATTCCACAAACGTTACCGGATCATAGAGGACATTCAGTTCTTGATCTGATATACTCTGACATCTTCTTGTTAGTTCTCGGTTGAGATGAAGTCCACCCCTCTAAATATTACCAAACGATTACTAGTATTATTGATTTCAAGGGTCGATAAATACTGACCATCCGTATTTTCCGTGACTAGATCTATTGATCCTGTCAATATGTGATGGTCACTCCAGAACATCTTCACTATATTAACTTCTTTACATTTATCAAAAAGATCTTTTGTAAAAAATGTATAATCGATGGTACAGCCCTGCTCGCCCCTCGACCAAGTGATAGCAGGTGGGATGTCCTCCTTGATGTTACTATCGGCTGTGACGAGGTTCCATTCAGTCAGGAATCAGCCATTAACCTCCAGAAGGCGTGGGTTCCTTCCAGGTGTCCGAGTTTATTCGAGTTCTAATGCACTGGGCATTTAGATCTCCGGTGAGGATGATGTCCCCTGCTCCATGTTGGATTTTTAACTGTGTTAAAACATGTGCCAAATGACTCAGAAAAGGAATGATTGGTGAGATAACGGGGTTCCAATAGAATTTAATCACCCATAAAACCATGTCAACTTTAGGGTCCCAAAACATGGTTTTTGATGCCAGAATACCCGGGAAATCATTACTTACTGTCACTGTTCCAGAGAAAATTGAATTCCTCAATGCTATTGGCAGGCTCCCAGCCAGTCTGCATTCGCCTTGATGTTTGGCCAGCTGTTCGACGGTCGATCATTGTAAATCAATCTACTTTTAAAGGTTTCATTAACCATGTTTCCTGAGGTGCTATTAGGTCATAATTATCGAAAATGTCCTTTCTAATTTCCTCATTTCTGAAGGAACTGGAACCACTCATATTCTAGCCTAGCCATTTTAACTCTCTTGAAACTAAAGCAACATCTCAGCCAGTCGAAGCTTCTGGAAAAATTGTGAAATGTTCTCCGGTTCGAGGGAGCAAGGGTTTGGGGTCTTTGATTGCAGTGTGGAGGAATAGACCGTAATTTTAGTCTCTTTTGTACCCTCGCTTATTTTGTTAGTGTATGCTACGCCTCTCTTGGCTCCTCTTGGTTCCTGGTCTTCCACTCTGAGAAACTCTGGACCTCCCTGTTCTCTAAGAGGTTCCGCTGAGGCTTCGATGCCCAGTGTCCTTAATATAGGTGTCGCTGCTAAAATTGCTCTGGCTCCTAGTCTGGACTTCAGACCGAGTTCTGCGATACTAATAATTCTTAGATCAGGACATTTTACAAATTCGATGTCATGATTTCGGAGAAGGAATAATTTGTCTGCTTGACGAAAGATCGACAAAATTTCACTTCTATTCAAAGATTTAGCATTTTTCCTCACATTAATTCGTTTGACCCAGATTTTAGATATAGCTAATGTTTTTGAGGACATATTAAGTTCTTCTCTGATGTTGCTTCCCTTCGGTTCATTTGGCTCAATATCTTCACCCTCACTATTTCCCGTAGACTTGTCTGGTCTGCAGCTTGTGGTATTCATGGTCCGTTTATCATGTATCTGGCACCGTTGGATTAATCTCTGTGCTGAAAAAGCCTGCATCATCACCGGGAACCTCCAGCACAGATGACTGTCTTGTCACTCTTTCTGTTTAGGAATATAGGGGCTATCCTCAGAGGTTTAGATGGAGTCATGGTTTGTACCCCAGTATGTGTTTTAGTGGGGGGCGTCCCTAATTTTAGGGGGTCTATTTTCGGTCGTAAACCCATGCTACCACTTAGCGACCCTACTTTCTCCTCTAAGCATATATGCCCATTATCCGAAGGAGAGCAGTTTTTTATGTGTTTCCTTTAGATATGAGCCTCTTAGACCTTGCTGAATTATTTGGAATAGCGATTAATTTTACAAACTGCACAATAGATGATTTAATAGTCTTAGGAGTTTCTGATTTTTAGTGTTTTGCCTCTGGGCTATGCTTGGAGGTTCATTTAGAACCCCCTCTGTGCTTTCTTTCTTTTTCTTTCTTTTACTTTTCCCATTGATCTTAATTGGCTTGATCGCCTGTGTACTAGTAGTTTCTTTTGTTAAACTTATTGGGGAGGTGCCACCCTCTTCCTTGTCCCCTGGGTGGTCACAGGATTGGGCCATGTGGATACATTCCTCCATAATGGACTCTGAGAGAGGACTGTCATTGAATTCTGATAATTCCCGTTCCTAATTAGTCATGATTGGTCCTGCCCCTGAGCCCAGCCTTCTTTGGACATCGTTCAACACCGATTCCACTGAGCCGGACAGTATCTTGATAGCGCCTTGTGTGGTAGACCATTTTCCTTGTAATTCCTCCATCCCCTTCGACTGTTGTTTAATGTCTACTTTAATTCTGCCAATGGAGCTAAGAGGCTTTAATTAATGGCTGATTTTAATCCGACCATGGAGCTCTGACATTTTCCTACTTCCCGGGTGAGTTCCAAAAGTATCCCTGACTGTGTTTGTACCTCTCCCCTGAAAAGTTCAAAGACATTCACTAAGGAGTTTACTACAAAATGTAGTGCTGACAGGGTAGCCTTGTTAGCCCCTTTGTGCGAGTCTCCCTCAGTCACCACCCAACCTGTTAGCATTCAATTTCTAGTCTCATTGCCCGAGTTATTGGCCTGCAAGTCTCCGGCATCTGTATTGGACTTAATGTTAGGCCCGAGGCTATAGGGATAGATGTAATCGTAATATGATCTTGCTTTCTCTGACCTTAATTTGGGGAACTGCTGCTATTGTTCCCCATGTGTCTAGTCAGATCACAATTACCCATTTAATCTTCCCATTCACAAAGGTCTATGTTACCCACACTGTGACATTTCCTTCTAGGGAAGACATTTTTTATCATTTTTTTTCATAGTGCTAGCTGTGAGTGTGAATTTGAGACCCTTCATTAGTAGTCATTTTGATTCTGGGGTGTTAGTTAGAGGATCAGCCTCTGATTCATGGATTATCTCACTCATTCCTTCTGAAGATGATGGACACAATTGCTCCATCTGTTGGTACCTTTGTAATGAGTGCACCTGTTTGCCCTTAGGAAAGAATCTATTTTCCTTTAGTTTACTAGGCACAGTGGGTTTGTCGAGTTCAGGAGCGCTTAAGTTGTCTTCCAGGAGCCCACTCCTGAGATAACACATTGAAGACATTACTTGGATAGCTATAAAGAGACAATAATTAGCACACCTAGGTGCTTTATCCAATGTAGACTAATCCTCCTGGGGACAGCGCCTTTCCTACTTACAGATCATAGACTGTCTCTGATCGGTTCAAAGGCTCTTCTGGGCCGCAGTCACCAATTTAAAGTGAAATATGAACATCCAATAGCCTCAAAGGCTTCAAGCCCACAGTCACCTAATTGGCTTATAACTTGATCTTCCAACAGGCTCAAAGGCACCAGGCCTGCAGTCACCTAGTTGGCTTATAACTAGATCGTCCATCAGGCTCAAAGGCACAAGGCTCGCAGTCACCTCATTGGCTCATAGGAGTATCTTTCACCCGGCTCAAAGGCACTAGACCTGCAGTCACTGTGATGGAGATGATTTGATGATCCCCAACAGGCTCAAAGGCAATTTGCCTACAGACACCCTGATTGAACAGGCTCCGGCCAGAAAGGTCTAACAAACTCCATGCAGGATTTACTCTGCCCAGCTTGCTTCAATCACTTTGTGCGAACTAATGTTCGTTGCGTTTTCTACCACTATAACCAGATTCACTGAGTTGAAGATAAATTGACTTTGCTGGAGGGGGGTTATATGTACTCCTGCTCTCTATATGGCAGAGTAGCAGCACAGAACACCCCAGCCAACATTCTCTATATGGTAGTATGGACAAGCAACCAAGCCTTAAGCTCTCAGGAGATGATTCAGGCCTCTTCTTAAGTACAGTGTAGTCCCCAAGCCCCCCACAAAGGAATGTCCACACACTATGTTATGTGCTAACACAATTATTTATATATAAATAAGGTTCAAGATATGTACATCAATTAATAACACACTTTGTACTCTGGCAATTCTAATATAACAAATATATACAACGTCTGTGTGGTACCACACTTAGATATTGACTCCTTTAAAATGCATCAACTGCTGGCAGTTATAATGGCATAGAAATCATATAACAATGTGTATCAGCATAGATCATAGGAAGGAAGGCAAGTTACGTTAAACAATTGCAGAATGCTGGCTCCAGCTACCTAGATGTAGTTCTGAGTGAGGATCCCCCCACTTGGGCAACCTGTAATAAAGAGCATTAATAAGCCCAGTTTATTAATGTTTAAATAGTAGTGTTTCCTGTTTAAAATGTTCAACTACCCCAATGTACCTACATTGTAGAAGAGTTTCTTCAACGGTTCATCAACGGATCCTTCGAGAGTGGACTCCCTTTAAAGCAGGAGCTACAGGGCATCAAGATTCCTCAAAGAAATGTGAACATGTGCGTCAAGACTGCAACTTCAACCTTTGGAGTGCTCTTCGATGATCGGGCATGGAAGTCCTGTGAAGATGAGGTGTGCGGTCCACTTCGATGCAAAGAGTTAGGTGCCACAAAGAACACTCAGTGAAGATCATAGACCCAGCAGCGGGGATCTTCACTTGTTGGCGTCTTTGTGGACTTTGGGAAACCCACCGGCGGACTTTCCTCGGTCGTCGACAACCTCGAATTTCTCTGGCAGGACAAATCGGTTGATGGTGATGGCAAGGGAGCCTTTCTTTCAATGTTCTTAGGCAAATGGAGCGTTGCGGCTCTGGTCGGTGAGCAGCAGGGCATCAGGCTGTCCCCACTTCTGGGCAACACGACTCAACTGGCTTTCACTGGTTTCAGAAATCCTCCAACTCCCGGTCGACAGCAATGGACTTTGATGGCCTCGATGTCTTGGTGCTTTACTTCAAGATCCTCTGCAGACCCCTCCTCCGGTTGACAGCCTTTCGGGACTGGATTCCAGGGTGTCTCGATGAAGATCAGCTTCTGCGCGATGTTCCCTCGTAGCTCGGAGAGAGATCTCCTAGCCAGGTCCTCTCTTGGATCAGTCCTCGAAAGACTCAACAGCTTTTAGAATTGGGTTGAAGGAAAGCAGCAGAAATTCTTATTCTTCCAGCTGGGCTTCAAGGATAAGCAGCTTCGAGTTTCAACTTCAGCTTCTGAACAAATTGGGAAGTGAGAGGTCCCCAATATACACATCTGTCTCTCATTCACTCTGCTGAGCCAAGCTCAGTCAGCCAATCAGACAGAAGGGAATTCATGCAGGCAGGCAGCCAATCAGGCTCATAGGCATTCAGGCTATTCACTTCCACCCAGACACCCATAACAAGACATGTGGATTGGGGCAAGCACCCAGCCTTTCAGCACAACACACTGCATTCATGTCAGTTTGAGGCAGGGTTGTCTCATTCTTTCTGTCACACACACAGAAACCAGACACCCATAACATAGAATGCATATTGGTCACACACTCTATTCACACAGGTCTCACCCCAAGTGTGTACCCACAACATGCAGTCCAGCTAGTATGTCCTGGGCTTCCCCACAATACCATATATGGTTCTTACACCCAACAGCCAGTCAGGGGAAGGAACAGAAACAGGGCTTCCCAGGACTTTGGAAAAACAAGGCAACAGGCAATAGAAAGCAAGAGGCCCCAGGGGCCCTCTTGTCTCCTATCAGGAATCCACTGATTCCTATTGCAGGGCCTGGGTATCCCAAAATGGAGGACCTGTCAAATTCAGCATGGAGCTGCCATCAGCCCATACCCTGCTTCGTGGGCCACACAAAGGTGCCCAAAAGCTTACACTAGGGGTACAGGGTTGTACCCACACCCATAAGGGAATCCCAAGGGGCTCTGTTCACCACAATCAAAAAGGAGGAAGAGCTGCATTGCCAGGGGTCCCAACTGGACTCCTGTGCAGAAATCAACACAGAACACACATGATAAGGGAGTACAGGACAAGGACATGGAGGCCCTGTCCCTCCAATGCATTTCCAGCATCACAGTGGCCCCCCAGACTGAGGTTAGGTTGGGCTAATCTCCCACGAGATTGACACCCTCATCCAGATGGTCAACATTCCTTTTGGAAAGGCCATCTGCATTATCATGACTCTTCCCTGGTCTATGCTCAATAGTGAAGTCTAGCTTGTGCAGGCTAATGGACCACCTGAGCAGTTTACGGTTTTCATACTTCATCTGCATAAGCCACTTTAAGGGCTTATGGTCAGTTTGGACCTTCAAGTTAGACCCCGCAAGGTAAAGCCTAAAACACGTTAGGCTGCAAACTGTACTGAAACACTCCTTTTCAACAGTAGCCCACCTAAGTTCTCTAACTTTGAGTTGCCTACTGATGAATATGATAGGATGTTCCCTCCCTTTGTCATCTAAGTGGGACAAGACAGCTCTAATTCCGGTGTCACAGGCATCAGTCTCAACGATAAAGGGTTTGCTGTAATCAGGCGCACACAACACAGGTGCCCTACATAGACTTTCCTTCAAGCCGACAAAGGCCCTCGGGCAGTCTTCCGTCCAATTAACCTTCTTCAGTTGCATGGGCGATGTCAAAGCTTCCAGAGGGGCAGCTGTGGTTCCATAGGCAGCCATGACGTTCCGGTAATACCCAGTGAGACCCAAAAAAGCTCTCACCTAGGTTTGAGTAGTGGTAGTCTCCCAGTTATGTACATCCTGTACCTTACTGGGGAGAGGTTGGATTCAACCCCCTCTCACCTCATGACCAAGGCAAGTGACTTCCCTTGAGCTATTTGACACTTGGTGGCCTTGATAGTGAGGTTAGCCTTTCACAAGGCCTGCAACACCCTATCCAAATGAGTCAAATTATCTTCCCAGGTGGAACTGTAAACAGCATTGTCGTGTAAATAGCCACACGAAAGGTCTCCAGCCCACTAAGCGCATTAATGACCAACCTTTGGAAGTTGGCAGGCACATTCTTCAACCCAAAAGGCATGACTCCAAACTGGTAGAGCCCCTCGGGTGTTGAGAACGCAGTCTTTTCCTTGGCCAGGTCCGTCAGAGCTATTTGCCAATAGCCTGAGGTAAGGTTAAAGGAGCATGCGAATTTGGCAGCACCTATGGTGTCCACAAGCTTATCAGCCCTGAGCAATGGGTGCGTGTCGGTCTTGGTGACGGCATTGACTCCTCTTTAGTCCACACAGAACCTTGAATCCTTGGTACTTGCCTTGGGTACAAGGACCACTAGGCTGGACTAGGGACTGGTTGAGGGTTCAATAACACCCAGATCCAACATCTTGGTGACCTCAGCCTGGATGTGGTTCTTGACAGTGTCTGACATCCTATAGCTTCTGCTTTTGACAGGTACGCTGTCACCAGTGTCAATTACGTGCCTGCACCATGGAGTGAGGCCTGGTGTCAGCGAGAACAGAAGTGCATACTGTTGGAGCAAAGCCCTGCAGGCCCAATGCTGCTCTGGTGTCAGATCAGGAGAGAGATGCACTCCCTCCACTGAGCCATCCTGAGGGTTGCTATGCAGCAAATACTGAAGGGGCTCACTCTCATCCTCCCCTTGCTCTGAAGCCAGCAAGAGACATGAGACTTCGGCTCGCCTATGGAAAGGCTTGAGACTATTAACATGGAATACCTGAGGGGCTACCCAGGGACTCCCATGTCAACCAGATAATTGACTTTGCCCATCTTGGAGTTTATCCGGAAGGGTCCAGTCCACTTATTTGCCAAAGATCTAGGCTTGGTAGGCTCCATCACAAGGATCTCCTGTCCCAGAGTCCAATCCACTCGTGAGGCCTTAAGGTCTTGCCAGTATTTGATCAATTCTTGGCTTGCCTTAAGATTGGTTGATGCCTGGCCCATAATCTGTGCCATCCTCCTCTTGAGGCCTAACACAGCCCTTCACTTACATGGCAGGACCTTGAGGTGTGGCTTCCAAACCTTCTCTGATTAAGGCAAGGGGTTCCCTCACGGGGTGTCCAAAGAGAAGCTCAAAAGGGCTGAAACAAATACCCTCTTGAGGCACTTCCCTATAGGCAAACAGCAGGCATGGTAGGAGGAACTCCCATTTCTTCCTTAGGGGCTCTTCCAAAGCACCCAGCATGCCCTGGAGAGTCTTATTGAACCTCTCAACCAGACCATTCTGGGGATGGTGGAGAACTTATATGTTACTCTGCATTCCTTCCACATTGCTTGCATGTAACTAGACATGAAGTTGGATGCTCTGTCAGAGACCACCACTTTAGGGAATCCAACTCTGGTTAAAATGCCCAGGAGAGCCATGGCAACCACCTTGGCAGTAATGGTCCAAAAGGGTATCACCTCAGGGTACCTGTTGGCATGATCAACCAAAACCAGGATGAACCGGTGTCCAAGTGATGTGGAAGGGTCCAAGGAACTGAGAATGTCGATGCCTACCCTCTCAAATGGAGTGGCAACCACTGGCAAAGGCTGCAGTGGGGCAATGACACTGCCTTCAGTCTTGCCAGACAATTGACATGTGGGGCAGGTCCGGCAGTGGGACACAACTTCCACTCCCATCCGTAGCCAGTAGAAATGAGCAGAGAGCCTTTGTTTAGTCTTCTTAGTACCAAGATGACTAGCTAAGGGCACCTCATGCACCAACTGCAACAGGAAGGGCCTGTAAACCATGGGTACCACTAACCTCGTGAGGGCACCAGGTTCAGGCTTCATTGGCTCACTACAAAAGAGCTCACCCTCCCAATAGATTTGGAAAGACCTTAGACCCTCAAGCGAGTGTCACTCTCTCTGACCCTTGCAGAAGTCTCCCCTAGAGGGCCCCCCTTCAGCCAGCAGGCATTGAAGGTCAGTGTGATCCTCTGGGTTGAGTACCTCTCCAGCAGGAGGGTCTTCTGGCTCTTCTCCCTCAGGAGTTGAGTCTCGGGTGGCCACTGGACCCTGCCCGTCCAGAGCCTGAATCCCAGTGGGTGCTGCTGAAACAGCAGGAGGAAGAGAAGGAGCCCCCTTCACAGAAGTAGTCCTCTTGGTCTTCCATCTCGCCATGGGTTTCCCCTTTGGCTTGGTTAAGTGACTACCTCAGTCTCGTACCTTTTACCTTTAGGTGATTTGACATCACATTTGAACCTTTGAAAGTATTAACGCCGCTATGAGCAGCGTGTAGCAAGGTCAAGGCACATATATTTCAATTTTTACAAAACACAGGCAGATTGTACAATTTAAATAGTTTTGTAATTTCCAGTTCTTTCTTTTTCTTTTTCATCATCGCTTTTCAACTGGACATTCATTCATGGTATGTACATGCTGTTTTCTTGTATGATATATACTACAAAAAGTGTCATGCTTATCATCAGGTGTGTATGTATTTGTATCCATTTCTTTGATTTTATATAGCTATGATTTATTGCACAATAGAGAGTATAGTCCTGAAAAAGGAGATAGATACTCCGGAATTCATTGGCCAAAAAAACTCTCTTACGTGTTAGCCAAGTTGGCTACTTATACAATTGAAAATTCATTTAGAGAAAGTTGAAAATTAAATCTGTACTCTACGATTCACATTGCACTTCTAGTGTATAATTTGAACATGTCCTTGAATAATCAGTGATTATAACGACACTTTGGAAGCATATTTTCGCCACTTTGTTCAAATATCACATAGTAACCTTGTAAGAGGGACAATATGAGAGTGACTGTATAGCCGAGTGTTCTCCACCCTGTTTTCTACGTTGTGACTTTTTATGGGCCCACGTGTCTCTGAGCTTTGCACTGTCTGCTACTTGGAACCTATTCATCTACTTTAGAAGTATTTATCTAATTTTTCCTGCAAATTTCCTACATTTATTTCTAATTCTGGTGGTGCCCACCTCTCCGCTTTTGAGAAGGTTTAGACCTGTCACCAACCATGCCCCGTTAACTTGGTTGAGCCTACGCAATGACACTAATGCAAGGATCATGAACCAGTTTCTTGATTTACAGCCCTATTGTATTTCATAAAAAGAGCAGGGTCATTTAGATTTCCTTTCCCGGTGTCCAATAGAAGCTGTGAAAACCAGTGACATTAGGGGAAGGGTATGTGATGACTCCTGCAGAGTCAAAACTGATTCCCCAGTGTTGGACTCCCGCCACATGGCCAGGGAACAACAGCCACTACCTAATCCTGACCACGAGGGTGGTATTATGAGGGAGGGTCATGTGGGCGGGGCTGACCACCAGGAGGAGGTGGTGACTCCATTAGAAGAGACACAATACACTCCCCACCTTTCTATAGAAAGCACTGCAACATCTAAAGTGCTGATGGCATACTGTCAATCTGAGCGAAATACCACCACATATAATGCTTGTTTAACATCTCATGTCTTTGATGTTGTTGATTTACATAAAGACCCAAAGCAATGTAACTTTAAAACTCTTTAGGATAGGGGTAGTAAGGCCTTTATCCAACCCCTTTTCTTTAATATAGATGTTGTATGGGAGGACAGGTCTTTAGGACCCCCCTCCCCCAAATTGCCCACCTACGTGAGGCTCATGACTCGTTGGCAGCCCCCATGCACCTGGGCCCAGGAGGCAGGGTGGCTGCGTATCGACACGTGAGGCTGTACAGCCCGTAGTGTAGTATAACATAGACACCATTCTATAACACACCAAGACTCCATTTTGAGCACACTGCACCCAGGCCCCAGTAGAACAGCCTGCGTACAAACGCTGCAGCTCAGCCCCCACTTGCCCGCGCACAGAGAGTCCTGCACTCCCCCCTCCTCCCTCAATGGCAGATCCACTGAAGGCCAGTTCTCACGAGCAACTAGACGCGAACAAGTAACAGAACAACCACTGTATCTTTTACCTTCCGCAGTACCTCATTGCCCTAGAAGTGACCGGACTTGCAGTTGAGGTCTGGGAAAGAACAAAAGTAGTCCCTATCAAGTATACCCCGACCCTGCACCTACCCCCCGCGCTTGTGATACATGGTGCTCATGACCCCCAGCCCTGCTCTTCCAGATGAAGTGTTAACCATACATGCTAAACTCTCGAGTCTCTCAGTCTTATCCATGCTGCTAAAGGATGTGTGTTAAAAAGTGTTAAAACGTATAATGCAAGTCATTCATACAAAAGCGAGGTGACCTCCACCCCCCCCCACCCCCCCGAGATACCTTCATGTTCTAAGGCCCAGTGTGGGACCACTCGAAAATCCGCTTTGTACCAACTAATGTTTTGCTGCTATTGTAACAAAGGGTAATGGAAAAGCAATATATACAATTTATTTTTATTTTATTATTAATGTGATATAGTTTAGTACAAACGTACAAACTTTACACATAACACAATAATACATATAAAATATAAACAACATTACTTTAAATATAGATCTCATAAGAGAACAGACAAAATGTTCCTCAGCATAGGATAAAATAAGTCTTCAAATCTAAAATCTAAAATCATCAGCATAAAAAATCATAAAAAATCATAAAGCCCTGCAGTATCGGATATACATTCAAAAGGAACTTTCATATCGTTCTGCAGCTAATAAAACAGCCACTTCATAAATTCACCATAACATTACATCCAGTAATATCACATCACCAATACGGGCAGACATCAGTATACGAATGGGAGAAGAGCATATTTCATACTACTTATTCAATCCCTCAGACCCTCTGCCGTTCAACTGAAAACAGACAGATGCTTCAGACCATACCCGGAATATTGCCATATGGAATTTGGAGTTTAAAGTGTTAATACATTGTGTCCAAAAATCAATCTGTTTTACAAATTCTAGATCATGAACAAAACCTCCCAGATGTTTAGCACGACTCTTTTCCATCCCCAGACATAGAGTCAGTACATGGCGAGCCGTTTCAAGTTCATTTCGCACATTACAGATTCTGCAGTATCTCTCAGATTTTTCGAGTCCCAGCTCCTGTCCCTTAATTGCCAGTACTGGGAGATGGTTTATACGCAGAAGTAATATAAAACGTCTTAGTTGATCTGACGGGCACAGATTTAGATACAGTTGCGCCTTCATAAATGTATAAAGGACATACGGGACAAAATTATAACTTTTCAAGTTTTCCAGGTGCGTATAATTGCATTGCCAATCCCACATTTTTAGACGATACCCACATTTACTAAACAAGCTTTCATTATCTCTGCCCCATTCCGGAGCCCAGCTTAACTCTTCACATAATATTTTCAGGTGCAATTCATATTTCTTCAGTTTACCAGCCTCAACCTCCTTGTTAATACACATAAGCAGTTCGTTGGTAGGATCATTCTTGAGACGAATATAAAACTCTATCCTTTTTTTCAAGACCAAAGCCTTGAGAGAGCAAATACCCAACTCCAGCCTAATGACGGCCATGGGAATACATTGGGGAAGCCCCAGAATTCTCCTCCAGAAACTGCCTTCAACCAGCTGAAGCCAGCCTAGATTCATATTGTACAAGGGGTCAAGGCCATACGTAACCATCGGTACTAGACACTGCAGATACAATTGGCGTGCCGCCCATATTGAAAAACCACATTGTTCCTTCGTGAATTTACAAATAAGAGATGTAAGTTGGGCCGCTTTAGTTCTTCGAGATACAATACAATTACAGTAGTTCCCTTTGTGATCAAACTCAACCCCTAAGTATTTGTAACTGAATGTATAATTTATTTCAATCCCTTCCATCAGCATTCGTGGTCTGGCAACTTTACCTGCTGAAAATAGTAAGAGATTGGTTTTATTTATATTGATCACAAGTTCATTAGTCTCTGCATATTTCCATATTTGTTTTGCAGATCTCAACATGCCGCTGAAAGTGTGATCTAAAATCACTAAATCATCAGCATAAGCTAATATAGGGCAGTGACTATTTCCAATCTTAGGTGGGCAGTTTTTAATCCCCCGCAAACATTCGGGAGCATCCGATACAAATAAATTGTACAACGTAGGGGCCGTGACACACCCTTGCTTCACCCCTCGGTACTGTGCCACCGGTATGGTAGAAGCTCCTAGGTTATCGAGTCGTACCCGTGACGTATTATTCGTGTGAAGCAACTCTAAATAGTAGAGTAGGGGTTCGGGGCAGCTTAATCTCCTAAGTTTATTCCAGAGCAGGGATCGATTAACCGTATCAAAAGCTGCCCTAAAATCTATGAATAGGGCATAAATGGGGGGGTTTGTATAAGATAGAGCCTTATCCCTTAATGCATTCATTATAAACAGGTTATGGGAGGTAGAATAACCTGGCCTAAAGCCACTCTGGAATTTGTCCAGAATGCCTTCAGTCTCAACCCATTTTAGCAATTCCTTCAGTATAAGGGCCGCAAACATCTTGCCCGTACAGTCTAGCATAGACAATAGTCTGTAATTCTCGGGTTCGGTTCTATTGCCCTTCTTATACACAGGTATAAGTATGGCAGATTGCCATGTGGCAGGTATTTGTCCCTCACTTAGAATCTTTTCAAAGAGAACTTTTAATAGGCCAGCCCAGAAGGAAGGGTTTTTCTTGAGTACAGCATTAGAAAGCCCATTCGGTCCGGGAGCACGAGAGGTATTAAGATTATCTATTCTGCAGTGAAGTTCCTCAGTGGTAATCGTAAAGGGAGGCGACTTAGGTCTACTACATTCACGGCTAGGTGAAGTTTCAGTACGCCCCCCATTACGATTTTCTAAGAAAGCAATCCACTCGTTATCACTTATGGGGTTGACTGTATAGGCAGATTTCTTCCCTTTAGCATCTCCTAGTATAGTCCAGATTTTCCTGGAGTTTCTACTACACAGGGTGCTGACCGTATGTTGCCAATTTTCTAATTTCCTCAGCCTTTTATGTATCTTCAGCCATCCACGGTAATCTTTCTTCAGTTCATTAAGTTTTATCCTTAGAGCTATCCTTGATACAATTCCTTTCCTAGCCCCCCGGGTATCCCTTCTTAGTGATCGTTTCCTATCACGAATAGCCCGATCATAGCTGACCTCTTTCCCCTCCTTCCCCACCATAGTCAGCATTTTACATGTACCGTGCTGGCCTGTAAAGATACTAATCCAATCCTCAATTTGCTCAGCGGTTAGTTGATTGAAATGGTCAGCCCAATTTAAATTCCAAACTCCCGAAGCCGTCGTGGCCTTTGCTATATTCCTCTCCGACCACGAAATACGGTTTAGGGAGTGGTTACTGAGCAAATGGCCCAAATTGGCCTCCATTGTACTAGGTAGCAGGGCACTTAATGTCATGATCAAAGGATCATGGTCGCTCCACTCACATTCGTGCACCAACATATCATACACATTCCTAGCCACCTCCCAGCTTGTGAAGAAATAGTCAAGGGTACTTCCCGATTTTCCATTGCTCCAGGTATTTTTGCCCGGCCTATCACTAAGAGTTCGGCCATTAATTATTTCCAATTCCCAACACTTAAAAAAGGACAACCAGCCCAATCCCTCCTTGTCCGATAATTGGGGGCCCCACATGCTATTCTTGAAGAGGCGGGGGTTGTTACCGATGCCACTACCGCTATGGATATGGCAGTTTAAATCCCCGGCCACTATAACAAAGAATTTCTCCTGTTTTAATCTCCAATCCACGAGAAGTTCATGTAAGGATCCTTGAATCAGTTCGCTTAGCTTAGCACCCGGGGGATTGTATACATTAACCAACAGCAAATTTTCATTTATACCATTCATATTCACAATCACTTCTACTGCACAGATATAGTCACATTCCAACACTGGTATCTTTTTACTCGAGATCTTATTTGATATTCCAATAGATAGGCCCCCATATGGGCGGCCCCGTTCCCCTTTCTTTGCCAGGGTATGGTGTGTCACATAACCATCCATGTCAGTGGGAGATGTTAACCAAGTTTCTTGTAATAATATAATAGGATGTTGGTTAATAAATGTCAAAGATCCTTTGTCCGAGAGAAAGTGTTGGTGGCCGTGGGTGTTCCAGCTCACCATAGAATAATCTCATGGTTGCTGCAACACCCTTGGTAGTGATTCTGCTAGCCACTTTAGAGTATTCTGGATATCGACTAGTTGTACCTTAGCCATAGTTGGTTGCGGAGGTATTCCAGAAATACTCTTAGGTGTCACATAATCCTTACTAGGAAGGGAAGGATCCTCCTTTTCTTTGTCAACGTCCACATCCATACCGATCTGTCTCAGTGATAGTTTATGTTTACGAATTAGTTGGGCAGAGGCCAGAACACAGCAGTGAAGAGCGGAGACATTCGGGTTACGCGCCTCCAATGGTTCCACAAAAAGGAAGTCTTCCGATTGAATCACCCGTAACTGAGGGATCTTATGCAGTTTGGCTAACATTTCAGTTCTGTTAAGCCACATATCTCTCTTTTTCTGATTGAGGTTTTTAATTATACAGATTTTACTTGTATAATTTTCTTCCGCCTTTGTCGGGTTCTCAACAGCCGTGGGTACTTGGATCGCTTCCTCTTCTGTTTCCACGCTCGTGTCAGGAATTGAACATTTAGTCGATTCACCGATGAGGCTAAGGGACATTTCTGATTCCAAATCTTCCTGTACCTCGCTCGGAGCTTCATGTGTTGGCTCCGGGATAATCCAGCCTGATAAAGGACCCGCTCCCTTCTTTGCACGTTTTTTTGTTTTCTTTCCTCTTCTTTTGCTCTTTTTTGATCGGGCAGCCACGGGCAACGTGGCCGGTAGAGGGGAGGCAATTTCAACCGCCACATTTTTCGCCGCATCACGTTTCTGTTGCCTACGCTGTTTTTTTGTTAGCGGCACTGCCATCTCCAACTCCACCCTTTTTCCAGGATTGGCCTCCTCCGATGGCACCATAGGGCTTATCAAGGCCTCTTCAGTTACTAGTAAAGATGGTAACGGTGTCGTGGCACCATTCGGAGGCGGTAAGCCCATCTGAATGATGGTATTGGTGTGGATTCTTCCGCACAGTTTTAATAGAATTTTCATTGCAAATTGAACAGAAGCCATAGAGGCCTGTAGCTCCACTATGGCAGGCCCGTAGGTATCTTCACTTATTCCACTGTTCCCCACCTCTATATGCTCCTGTTCTTCCTGCTCATTGAAAAGACTAGGAGATGTTGATAAACGCCCCAGCGTAGGCATTGCTGTGGCGCTAGGAGTGGGTTGAATGGAAAGTATGCCCGATAAATCGGAGATCGATCCTTCAGTACGTTTAGGGCTAGGAACCCTACTATCACCTAACTGTTCACTCTGAGCCGGAATCAAAACCTGCGCCTCTACCACCATTGGGCTTTTCACAACAGGAGGAGTGGGTACATTTAAGGTAGCCATTGACTTTTGGATGGATAAACAAAGGTCCAATAATGAATTATTATCAATATCAGTATAGTTTGTAGAGTCCATAACATCACTGATATTTTGTGGGGATGGGAAGTTCTCCTTTCCGGACTCTGCATTTTCCAAGCCATTGTTCTTTTTAGAGATGTTGTTTCCAAACATTGCGGGAATAGTACCTTTTTCAGGTATATCCTGCACCTCTTTACTCGGTGTCTTTTTGACACCCTTAGCCGGTTTGTCTTGGTTTCCTTTGCGTAAATTATACCGGGCGTTCGCTCCTTTAGGTTTAGTCATTACTGGAAATCCCTACTCGCACACCCACCACAGGAGACTTCTTCAAAGATAGGAGTATTGTATACGTATGCTCAATGTGCGACACACAATACACCGTAATATCTGTATCAATGAGGGATCAGAGAGTGATAGAAAACCCTCCGCAGTCTTCCGGTTTGTTCAACACACTTGCACAGTAAGTATATTCCTTACCGCTCGTTCAGCGTTAGATGGTAATCCCCGTGAGGTTAATTTTCTGGTCCACTTCCACCGCGAGCCACCAGGAACCACCAAGGACCACTTGTCCTCCCACTTCTCCCCGCGCGCTCCGCGCTGGAAGTGGGTTTAAATAACGTTGTTGCTGCTCACTGCTACTGCTGGGCTCCGCCTCCAAAATTTCACTCGCACAGACAAAGGACTCGAAAGAACCACCAAGGACCACTTGTCCTCCCACTTCTCCGCGCGCGCTCCGCGCTGGAAGTGGGTTTAAATAACGTTGTTGCTGCTCACTGCTACTGCTGGGCTCCGCCTCCAAAATTTCACTCGCACAGACAAAGGACTCGAAAGAACCACCAAGGACCACTTGTCCTCCCACTTCTCCGCCACAATGCTTGTGTATGATGTGATGAAATATGTTGTATTGCATGTAAGCCACCTAGGGCATTAAACCAGTCCTTAATGTAACCAAAATGTTAGAGCAACACATTGCTTTCTTGCTCCCGAGTATGCAACCCAACCTCCTGATACTACCTCACGTTTGTTATAAGTTCACCTTTCTCATGAATTGCAAGCATAAGACCTATTAACGTTATGTAATGTATGTGCCAATGAAAAACCTCCATTGTTATGAACCTAGTAAGGTAAGCACAGGGAAACGGCAGAAATGTGTAATTTACCTAATGCCCCCAGCCCCAACATCTGTATTTGTGCAGTCCCGTGAATAAGAGACTCGCACAAAGTTACAAGGCCATCTCCCCCTCCACCCGCCAAGGCCCACCAGGGCTTGCTGGTGTTCGAACAGCACAGCTTCACCTCCCCACATTCCTGCTGGACCCGCTTCAATTATTTACCTCCCCCATGTTGGAGGCCGCCATACAAACACTGTGTACTGCCATGGCCAGGCCAAGTGAATTACGAGCTACCCGGTCCTAAATCCTGCCGCCTTTGAGGTGCCAGCTATGTGCCCCCCCTGACCTAATGGTATTCCAGTTCACCCCAAATTCAACAGACCACGAAGACAGTTATCCGTCCGTGTGCACACATCCCCCAGAGCTATCATTTACTGCATCCAACAGGATAAAATGATGAAGGTAGCTTGACCCGTGCCCCGTGATAATACACCTGGACCAATGAGACTGGGCCCTTTGTTAATGAAACTTTACGATGATGTATGGAGGAAGCCTCTTATTGCATACTGCTTTCGTGTGTCCCCACACAGGTATTAGATTGATGTGTTAGAAGTTTTACATAACAACCTGGCATAGATGAGTGTGATTAATGTGTATGAAAGGCCACAAGGGCAAGTATCTAGAGCCAAAGTGGTGAATCTCTGTTGAGAGCCAGTGCCCTGGAGCTCCACCCCAACGAGCCCAGCTGACCCAAGCACTTTGTAATGCCACCACGTGGATCCCCACCAATCATGGAGCACCGAGCGTATAGACAACATAGTAGCTAGACGTCGCCATCCAATCCCCAAGACTCTGTGGCCCCTATAGCTTAGCTCATGCATGACGTGTATTTGTAATATAACTGACTGTCTTCGCTATTGTCAGACAGAGCGCTCTCAGAGTTTGCAGAGTCCTTTGCATGCCCTATATTGATTTAGATAAAACCTTTTCATTTCAACCGCACTTGGTCCTGGTCTCATTCCCTCCTGGGGTGTGTCCTTTATTGCCTCTCATTGAGGGGGGTTAACTGCCTTATCGGGGGACGCTTACTTTCAATGTCTATTGTTGAAAATATGCAACTTTGTGCCTGCGTCTCATTTCTGACCCCCACAGAGGTGCTTCATGTTGTCCACTGATAGAGAGCTCCCCATAGCCTCCCCACTAATCATCTCATCTGCCTAAAACAGATCGCTATAAAAGGATACAAATTGCTCCCTAATTAAATACCTTTCCTAACCGAGCATCCCAGTATTATCCAGAATCCCAATTTGTCTGCTGCCTGTCCAATGCTTGCAGTTTACTAGCCAACAGCTTGAACAGCCCAACAGCTTGAACAGCCTGTCTTCCTTCTCCCCATCTCATAGTATGTTTGTCTAAGGTACCTATGCTTTATCTCTGTTTTGTTAATAAGAAGGGTCTGAAGTTCAGCCGTTAATGCACTCCGGGTCTCCTTCTGATTCTGAGCTTCAGCCCCTACCATCCCATACTCCAACTTCTATATCCCCTGCCTCAATTTCTCATCATGGACTAATCTACACTGGTCTTCGAGCAAGGCTTAAAAATAACCCCTCTAATAGTGGTCTTAAATCCCTTCCATACCAGAGATCTGCCTCGCAATAATGCAATATATTCTCAGTTATTTCATTCACCCTCAGATCATCTTTCAACAACTGATCATTACAGAGGCTTCTCCTCTTGCCAATTATTCACAAAGAGCAACACCATATCGTGATCTGAACATGTTGAACTATATTCCTCTGCCCCTGGAACCTATGGCATTGTATCAGCCTGCACTAAAAGATAATCAATCCATGAATAGGAATAGTGGGTGAACCCTCTATTTCCCTGATGAACAAATCTTCATTCACCATATCAATTAGCCACTGATAGTACATCCCGAAATCTAGTAGAGTGGGCTCTAGGGTTTTCCTCCACCCCCTGGCCACAAAGCCCACCCCATGCTTAGGTAGATGAATGACATACTGAAATCCCCACAAACCTCTAGTTCTTCCTCTCTGAAAGTTGCTAGAGAACCCCATATCTCGTTCCACAAATGTGCCCGACCTTGATTTGGACAATAAAGTAAACCGAACGTAACCAGCATTCCCAAATGGCTACCCTTAACAAAATGAAAGCAACCCTCAGGGTCCTACACCAGTTCCTGAAGCTCAAAGTAGTAACCAGCTGTCATCAACAGTGCCACTCCCCTCAGGTGCTGAGGCTCTCTACACCTGGTCAATACAACCTCCTCTTTTTTTTTTAGCTTTATTTACATTTTTAACAAAGCATATTGTGCTTGCTATTTCTTTAAAGGAGGTACATTTTGATGCCTTGTGTGATCTAGTCACAAACCTGTCCCCACACATCCTCCGATATTGCCACACCTAACTCTTCTTCCCAGCATTCTATATATGGTAGCCTGTCATCAGACGAAGCATTGTCTAACAGCTTAAATAGTTTAGAGATGCCATTTGTTTCCCCTGCTTCTTTCATAGTGATTTCAATTCCTCCCAGTATCCTAGTACCGGCTGTTCTCACCTCGATGTGTAAACCAATGCCTAATTTGCATATATTGAAAGCGTTTGTTTTGTACTATATCACATTTCTCCTTACATTCTTTGAAAGATAAGGGTAGTCCCTCCTTATAAGGGTCTGTTAGCATAATAGCACGTTGTCCTTCCCACCCATCCAAGTAGCCACTATTCCTCCTGGCCAGAAATCAGAATTATGACTAACAGATGAGAAGGGGCCCAAACCCCATTTCTGTTTTTTCATTCTCAATGCCCTATTCCAATATATCAACAAACATAGATTTTAGTAGCTTACCACCATTTTGTCTCGTAGTGCCCCCCAAAAAAGAATGTTTATCCAGTGGTATTGGTAGAGAGAAAAGTGTCGTATTTCTCTTAGAGAAGTTGAATATTTAGGTCATAGAATTTCAAGCCAAGGATATCCCGCTGGAGCAGGCTGTGGAAATAACACGCAGCATTGAACAAACATCCCAATACATGAGAGCTATGAAACTCGACAAGCAACAGTCTCAAAGTTCTGCACAAGGAGTGTGCGCTGTGCTGCAGAGGAAAAAAACACCCAATAAGAAAGAATGGTGGGTTAAAAAATGTACAAGATGCAGCAATTCAAGACACACGGCCAATTATCCCACATGCCCAGCGAGATTCGCGGAGTGCTACAAATGCAAGAAGGGTCACTTCGCAAACTTGTGCAGGGAGTCCTCTATCAAAGCTATTGAGCAAAGGGATCCCGAATGTCGTGATTCTGGTCAATCATTGGGCAGAGCGCTGGATGAAGTTCCCGTTCAGGAGAACAGTGCTCGCCACATTTTCCACATTCATGCAGTGTCCGGTGATGGTAGAGGACCTGTTGATCAATTTATGATAGATGAGTGCAACATTGAGATGAAAGTAGATTCAGCTTCCCCTTGGACTATAATATCTCTAGACACGTTGAAGAACGTTTTAGGGAAGGAGTGCAACGTTTTGTCCCAAGCAAGGGTACAGCCATGTGGATACGGGGAGTCATCAATTCGCCCTATTTGGCGAATTCCAAGCAAAAGTGTTGAGCTTTGGAGAAGGCATTGAGGCTGTGTGCCTAAAAGAAGCTGTCGGCTGTGAGGAGGTAGCGCCGACACTGAAGAGCCGAGCGGTGCCGCCACTGATGGACCGAGCGCCGTTGCGCTCTTGCAGTAAGGAGGTTTGTGGGACCTGTGGTCCTGTGTGGCCATGGAGGTGCTTTTGAAAAAAAAAAGAAGAAAAATGATTGCCGCGTTTTTGGTAATACCAACAAAATGTAAAATTGTGGTACTTGCTGAAAGTTCCCGCTACAAAAACACTAAAAAATGAGTGTAAGCACAACAAGGTGGAAAAAATGTAGTGCTTCTCCGATGTTAAAATTGTTTGATAATAGAAAGTTTTATAAATACATAGTGTCCCCAGTGACACTCAAAAACGAAACTCAACTGTCTGTGTCCCCAACTCGCAGTAACTTCAACCTAACTAGGCATTAACAAAAAAAAAACATCTCACATGAACTGCACTTCCTAACACCACAGACATTAGGAGTCCAAAAAACTCACTCCTAAAAAATCACTCCTAACCCCGACACTATAACATTCTACAGGAGACATGAAAACAGAAACACTAATGTAGTGTAGAGCCTACTCCATGACTTCATGCGTGCTACTTACGCCTCAATGTCTCCTACTATAGTGTCCCACTATAGGATGCTTTCCCATTTTGCGCAATTACTCCACCCCAAAACATACACTTCCACACAACTTCACGCACATGTAACTCCAAACATGCACACATAAGCTACACGTGCACCACTACTAACACGCAATTGCACTCCAATTGCAGAACCTGCTGCTTCTCGTACGCACACTTGCGTCACATACTCCCACCCAATCACACTACATTTTGTGCTAACATGTGCAACTCCCAATACGCTGTCCACAACACACAAACATTACACTAAAACATGCATTAAAACCTCCATCTTCTGAATTTCTACTGCCACCCGACCTCCAAACCCCCACTGCACAAAGCCAAGTGAGAGCCTTCTTAGGACTCACTGGGTGCTACCGAAATTTCATGGCAGACTATGGTACCATAGCTGCCCCTCTGACTGATCTCACTTCCCCAAAAGAAGCCTAAGAAGGACTCTTGGTCTGAGGAGTGTGAGAAGGACATCAATGGCTTAAAAGACTCCATGTGCCAGGCCCCTGTCCTCAGGGCCCCTGACTACAAACGTACTTCTATTGTGCAGACAGATGCCTCTGACACTGGGATAAGTGATGTATTATCACCACACACCATGGGCAATAATAAGCAGCGCTCAGATACCTGAGGGTTTGTAGCGCTATATAAATGCTATATAAATGCTAAATTATTATTATTATTATTTATCACAGATAGATGAGAAAGGCAAGGAACACTCGATTGGATTTATCAGTCGCCAGCTTAAGTACAGAGAGCTCAGGTGGTCCACTGTGGAGAAGGAATGTGTCTCTGTTGTGTGGGCACTACGGAAGCTGAGGCCCTCCCTCTATGGGACCCACTTCACTGTGCAGACTGACCATAAGCCCTTAAAGTGGCTGGTGAACATGAAGGGAGAGAATCCGAAGTTGTTCAGGTGGTCCATAAGCCTGCAAGGGTTTGACTTCACCATTGAGCACAGGCCAGGTGTCCAACATAGCAATGCTGATGGGTTGTCCAGAATGTTTAAGCAACCTGAACATGAGGCCTATCCAAGGGGTGGATTAGTTTGCCCTTTCCTTAGTCTCGGAAGTGGCTAGTGTTAGGAAAGATTTCAGTTATGTGCAATTTTCTCCCCATTTATGGACCCCCCATACTTTTTGCTTTTGTTTGGCTATTCTAAGATGACTTTTTCCAGTAGAGCCCAGCCTTCAGCTGAACTCCCCTGAGCTTTTGGTCAATTGTTATGGGGAAACTGACACGTCCTTCAGACTGCCATTACTGGGAAACTATGTTTCCCTCAGTCTTTGACTATGCTGCCATTTCTTGGTAACTTTTTAACAGTGCACAATGTACCTTCCAGTATCGTGAGCTGGGGTCCCTTTTTGTTTTATCTCCCTAGACACCCTGAAAGGATTTTTTGGTGATTGTAAGTGTGTGCCTGAGATGTACAGGTGACAGCAGTTACTTTTCATAATGTTTTACTTCTTTTTACTCAGTTAAACCGCGATTACTGTGTATGGCTCAAGACAGTGGCCAGGTCATAAAATAGCCGAGCCACAAAGTCTTTTATTCTGTCCCATGGCCATTTTGTCCCTTGCCTTCAACCAGGTCGAGTAACCCGGGTTTTCCTTATTTGGGCATGAAGCCTCTTGTGAAAACCAATCACTTTTGCAGGCTTCTGCCTGTCACGTATGTGTGCCCAAGAAGAGGTCTGGGGCTGTCTAGTCCCAATCCACACTGCGGTGCCAGGACGTCTGGAGTGCCTGAATGACTGAGGCAACCGTGGGTATTGATTGGTCCGCATCCAGGATGCCTGCAAGAGAGCAGATCTTCTAGTGGAAGTCCTCGATTTTGGCATGAAGCTAATCTTGGATAAGAGAAGGGGCTCTGCAGCCATACCAGGTCGATCACCTGAATTCTTACCGAACTACAGGAGGAGCCAAGTCTCCTACATGAAGAAACAAACTTGTGAAACTGCCAGAGAGACTTTGGAAGGTTTTTGCACGCTTTGCCCTTTGCTGTCCCGACAGACCCCTGCTTTCTTCTTCAATCGAGAAGGCCTGCCAAGGCGCTTTGCCCTTTTGGAGTAGTGGGAACAACTACTCTCGGCACCTCCTGCTAACCCACCAAACGATTCCCTTCGGAAGTGTCCGTGGCCATCCAGCAATCTGTACAGCTTTACCTCAGGGTAACCCCCACCTCTGCCGCCGTCTCAAGCGCAGACCCGTGACTAGAGACATTGCTTGCTTGTGGTCCCTTGCATTCTCCTGCCAGATTGTGCAGGTCTAACCCCTCTGGGTCCCAAATTAGAAGAGTGCGTAACGCTGACTGCATCCATGATTCCTGTGTCACTACCTGGTGGTGACGGTCGCTATCGTTTCCCTGCTGTTCTGCTCTCCTGTTCCCTGAAGCCAGCTGCACCAGTTCTTTTTTCATACCTCCTTTGGAAACTGAGAAAAGGCAACAGACAATTGTTCTGCCGTGCAGTCGCTGAGAGCTGGAGCAATGCGAAACTGCAGGACTGGAACCTACAAGCGACCTTGTCTAAAATGGTGAAGTTTGGTGCAGACTGTGCGAGGGATGGTGAGTACTTGCATAACTTACCGGTGGCCTCCTGGCACAGCCGATCGTTTTTACGCATATGTTTCCCTTAAAGGTCCTCGAACTTGGTTGGGTTAGCCTGCGCTCACTAGCTATTCTCACCACTTGAATACTGCTTTACCTCCACGAAAGGGCTTACTCGAATAGTCAGAACTTATTCTTCATTGACTCAAGCTCCTTCCTGACTTGCTACAGCCCTACAAAGAAGACCAGCTTTTTCTTTCATCTGCGCGATCGTGCGTTTTTCCAGACAACTGTACTGTTGAGCAAAAGGCTGCCCTATTCTTAGGGTTGGACTTGAAAGTTATGGAACAAACTCTGAAGGATTACCTATTGCCATTTGTATACTTAATTTAACCCTTTCTTTACAGGTTGTGATATGATATGGCATTTATAACGCACCTATACACAAGTATTTCAAGGTGCGACGAGGCAGAGAGGGGGAACGAAGGGAGGACAGACAACGATCCTACTAGGCCAAGTGTCATTCAGATCACGCAAGTGCATGGGATGGGGAAAGGTGAAAGTGCGGGGGATAGGGTGAAGGGAGATTGCAGTACACAGGAATAGAATAATAACAATAAGTAAAGTAACGGCCAGCGGATGGCAAGTGCAAAAGTAAGTGCAGAATCAGATGTCAAGTACTGGTAGTGTGACTGTAGGGATACAGAAACAGTCCCCAAGTGCGGAGGTTGCCAGGCAGGCAGTGCAGGTGTGTGAAACTGGTGGGTGAGGGACCTGGGCCCGAGATCAGAGGCTGGCCAGGTAACCAGTGCAGTTTCAGCCAGAAGGTCAGCAGGGGAGAGGAGGAGAATAAGCTGAAGCAAAGAGAAAAGTTTTGAGGTGCTTCCGGAACCTGAGATGGTTCTCCTCAAGTTTCAGGGAGACAGGGAGGCTGTTCCAGAGGGAGGCCCCAGCCGAAGAAAGCTTATATATGTTTGAAGCTTATAACTAAATTGCACAAGGAAATGTAATGTATATATACTGTATAGATTAAGGATGTGCGTGATATCTGTTTTTCTCCTTGCTAAAGTTACTTGTGTCTATTTGGTCCGGCCGATAATAAATGTATAGATATTTTTCATACACACTTGTCTAAGAGTAATTTGGGGTTTGTTGCTGTGTGTGCTCATTGTGGGCTTCCGATCACTCTCACCCCTCCTGAGACTTATGCTGCCATTTCTTGACCCCCTGCCAAGCTACTTAGATTGGTATTGGTTGTCCAGAAGGTTCCCCCTCTTTCACTTAATCGAGGGTGGCCTCCTAAACTTCTGCCCATCAGGTCAGAGTTTAGAAATCCATATTAACACTGCACAATCAATGACTTTTTCATGTTTACAAAAGTGGCTTTAGTATGTCGATCTGCGTGGTGCATGTTTTCAGCAGCTAACCTCCTGTACTATGTTGCAACTGCTTTCATAGCAGGCCCCTGTCTTAGAAAGTGACACAATGGGCCTGATCACGACTTTGGGGGTAAGCCTTAAATCTGGCGGTAGCGCTATTACCGCCAGATTTAAGGGTCCGCCAAATCAGGACTTCGGCGGATTTCGCCCCAGCTCTGAGCTGGGGGGAAATCTGCTGAAAATTCACGCTATTACTGCCGGCGGGAAATCCGCCGGCGGTAAGAGTGCGAAAATTCCCCATTGAGCCCAATGGGGAATGGGCTCAATGGGGAATGGGGATTAACATTACAGCCAAATTCATGATCAGGCCCATTGTGTCTTTTGGAGGACAGGGTGTATAATTTTGGGGGATTGTCCAAAATAAAACCCTTTCTGTCACTTGTGGACTCTAGGATGTACATCCAACAAATAATACTGTCACACTTGGAGAGGGCAAATACACTCAACTAAGGCATCTCAGCCACAGTTCTCGCCCACTCAATGCAGTACAACACACCTTAGTAAAACCAGGGGCCCATAGCGGGACCTGCTAAGGGACCTCAGAATAGGGCGGTAAGGGTTTACCGGCATCGGTCTCCTTACCGGTGCCCGTTAACCCTTAAAGCCCACCTCGTAATGAGGCCCATAGCCTATTATACAACGTATGTTCTTTCTCATGAGTCGTTTTATTGCCTGGATTTCAGGCATATAAATCCTCGTTCTTGTCGTTGTGCAAAAGCCTCTAAATGTTACCCTCAAGATTGTGTCATGTAACACTTTTACAAAAGCAATATCCGGGGCGGCAGATTGCCCGTGCCTTTTTCACTTTGTGAGACAGGTTTCTTCGAATAGATGCATACATTTCACTAAGCATCTATTGTACTAAAATGGTCCATTTTTTGCTTGATTTACTGTGGCTGTTACAATGTTAATATTTACTTGGCCCAAATCGGAGCATGCAAACCTGTCTCTTAATATTGAGTGGTTGCTAGGCAATGCTGCTATGACATGGTATAACGCGACGCTTAGAAACAGCCCCTGTGAGAAGTATATAAAATCTATTCTAGAGGACTGTTTTTCTTGATGCCAAGTTGTGCTACCCTTTAAGTCACATTTTACATTTCTCTTTAAAGTGAACAAATTATATTCCGTTAAGAAGGATTTCCACTTCCTGCTCTCCCAGTCATGATTGTATTTTGTTGTAATTCACCCCTGAGGCAATCTGTGTTAAAATCCCGACCAGTATCTTGTGCTTATGCTTGTGCTTGTTCTGAATATACATTAAAATATGCTCCAGTAGCTCAGTAATATTAACTTGAGTCATTGCTTTATAATCTCTGGGCCTCATTATAAGTATGGCGGTAAGGTAACAACAGTGCCGGTAGCGCTACCGGCAACATTGCTATCGTACCGCTATACTACGAGCTGTGCTCGCGGGTGCCTGTCTGACCTGGCGGGTAGAGCGGAACCCGCGAGCACAGCAAGTCGGATGCACCGGTACCGTTGTAGACGGTCCCGGTGCCTCCGACGTCCCCATTCCCATTGAGCCCTATGGGCTCTATGGGGCTCAAATGGGAATGGGGATGTACCGGTTCCGGCACCCGTGAAAGGGCAATTACCGGGTCCGGCAGGGCCGGAATACCCCAGTAATTGCCCATTCACAGGTGCTGGACCCGGTTGCGAGTTTGGAGGTAGCCTTACCGGTTTTACCGGCAAGGCTACCTCCAACCTCGTAATGAGGCCCTCTATATATAAAGCGCGTAGGTATGTTTCCGTACTCAGCTGATAAAATTCGTCAGTGTTAGGTTGGCCTCTGCTGTCCAAATGGCAAAGTGCACCTCTGTGTGCCCTTCCACTTCAACAACAGCTATCATTTTAACAAACAGAATGAGCACAGTTCTACACAATAACCTTCACCTTCCACTATTGCAAATATTCAAAATAATTTCAAGTTACTTCTTTCCACCCCCACATCTCATCAGACGGGGCACGGCAGTTCCAATGTCAATGAACAGTTAATTACCAGCTCAACGTTGCAGTCTCTAAACAGCAATACGCTGAAGGATAAATGCCTCCTCACAAGCTAAAACTGAAAGTAGGTGCTGTAATTATGCTAGTACGCAATCTTATGCCACCACAGGGACTCTGCAATGGAACAAGGTTGACAATTACGCATCTACAAAGACACCTCATAGACGCCTGTGCAATCGGTGGAACTTAGATACTGTTCTAATACCGCACACATCTCTCATTCCATCTAATACAAATATGCCTTTCAAATTGAAAAGAAGACAGTTGCCTAAACGTTTAGCCTTTTCAATAGATATTTAAGAAGAGGGACAGAAGTGACCCTATGAATTACCGACCAATATTGACCTTTAAGATCTACTAGAATGGCGTATGTTACACTGGGATTGGCTAGTTAGCATATACATTTATAATCAGAATTGACCGGAAGTTGCATCTGGTGGAAAGACTCACAACTTGGATGCATGGTGGAAACAAGCTTAAGGGATCGATTGTATTTATCCATTGCTGATTTACAGCTACCTGTATTCCGCTAGGAGACTTCCCAGATGAATTTACCAGGGCCATTTGTTGGCATATCACAAAGTCATCAATTATGACCTCTTTTGTCAGAAATAACTCTTGGATCATGATTAATTTGGCGCCTCTAATTTTAGTACTGCCATTTTCCTGACTAAGTAGATGGGTAACTCATCGTGAGTTCCAGTTTATAATGTTAAAATCCTGATCTTCTCATAGGTGCCTCTGTTTCCCTTGGCCATTAACGCTCTGGCACCAACACCCAGATCCCTCCTGTTTTATATTTTTGATGATTTACAAGAGGTTTCTTTATACCCAGTATTTGAAAGTCCCAAAAAATGTTTAGGCTCATAGGGCGAGGAGGTCCTGCGAGTATAATCTCAAGCCCGAATGTCAAAGTCCCCTTGTCTTAAATGGTCTGAGAAAAAAACAGAGGATTCTGGACAAGGCTGCATGGAAAATCAATTATTGCTATGTCCAAATTATACTCATGAAAGAGTTCTACTCTTGAAATAGTCTTTGAAGCGATGATCCGTCAGCCCAGGATCTCATGCAGAATTGACAGGACAGTACTCTGGTTCAGAATTTGTTTTTTCTCGCCATGAAACAAGTATTCGATTATGAATTGCTTTTTGTTTTCTTAGATATATTTGACTTTTTTCAATCGATATGATGGTCTTCCCCCCTCATTGAGCTTCTTTTGTTCTCGGACCCTGTTTGCCTCAGTACTGTCACTGTTTACTTTCAGGGTGTTTGCTTAGAGGGGTTGCATATTGACTCCTTTCTGCCTTTAGTTGTGCTCAAGTTTCTGAAGCAATCATATTTATAACAGATTTAAGTCCCACTAGGGCTGAGTCACAACATTCTGCTTCCTTTGTGAGTTCAAAAAGAATGCCAGAGTGGACTTGAATTTCCCCCTTCAGCAAGTCAAATACATCAAAAACGGAGTTTAAGACAAAATTCTGTGCGGTCAGGGTAGTTTCACTGGGGTCATTTTGAGACACTTTAGGCTGGATTCGAGCTGATAATGAATGGTTGTTAAATTCAGTAACTTCAGTGAACTCGTTCAGCTGTTCCTCTGTTTCTTGTGAGTCTCTTTACACTGGAGTGAATGAGGTTAAAGCTCAGGTTAAGCTGAATTTCGGGTACCTTCCCATTCAGGTTTATGGAAGCATCATATGGGTTGCTTGATCTGTGTGTATATAAACTCCAATTCCGCCTTGCAGATGTGTCTCTGTCATGTGCAGTGAGTTTATGAGCTCATAATTATCTGCATCCCCTAGGCTTCGGCTATGTCCATTTCACCTGTTTCAAAGAAATCTGTCATTTTTCATTTAATTGAGGTTACTGATAGGGTATAGTTATTACCAGTCTCAAAGCCCTGTCTTAATCTGCCACTACTGGGGAGAGGGCTCGAGTCTGCATTTAGCTCTTTGCCTGGTTAGGTTCCATTTTTCATGTTACATTATTAATAATGTGTTGCCTTGACTGGCTCCCTTCGCTCCTCTCGACCAGGCTATTTTATCTATTTCAATAGCCTTAGTTCATCTTGGAGACTGCTGCTTCGAAGGTTATATCCAGTGTTCATGTTCACTGTGCTACTGTGTAACCGTCAAAGCACTCGGTTTCTCTTTTATCTTTGTACCTTGTCTCCAAGTTACCTCTCTGCGCGTGCTACTTGTAAATCAATTAATAAACTGCGGCCACCGGCGTGATTATTTTTTGGCTGGATTGTTACAGGTTCAATTGCTTTCAATTCATGAGACACAGTGTAGCCAGCCAGTGTAGGAATAAATGTATTGCAATACTTGCTCACCGTTCACTCATTCCAGTCTGTTTTCTTTTTTTTCTGACAGGAGCCGAAACCTTCGAGAGCCGGAATAGGCGCCCTTAATTATCAATTGCTCAGTCAGGAGATTGTTTTTGTCTGGTGTGAGGATCTGAGGGCAAAAGGGTGCTTTAGATTCAGGGGTCACCGCCGCAGGCCCAACTGCATAACTGTGCTCACACTCGCTGCACTCGGTCTGCGCGCTTCAGCTTATTTGGGTTTTTTGAAGTCCCTCGCTTGCCTACCCGAGGCTCCCAGGCTGAAGCAAGGGAAAGAGAAAATGCACAGATTACTCAAGCAAGAGCAATCCCACGATTCATTGACTGTGCTGCAGCAATGATATTTCCAAGTGTCATGTTTGCAGACAATTTGACCAGAGTAACTGTGCTCTGTAAGGAAGGCATGGTATCAATAGTAAGACAATAGTAAGACAAACACAAGAACCACAGTTTAAGGGTGTTTATTGAACTTATAAAAGGGTTTGAAAAACACCTATCTAATCTTAAATCTAACGATGGGAGCAAGCTACGACCCTCCAATAATAATAACGCAGTCCTAGTGGTGTATTTGCAAAATAAAAGGGCCTGTTCTAATAAATTGCCAATCCTTACCTCTAGTGTGGAAAACAAGGCTATGTAAAAGAAAGAAGTGTTCAAGAAATGATATGTCAGGATATTCAGGCCATTGGTCTCCCTTCCCTACATTTTCAGCATGGGATAAGGCGGCACAAACATCAAACATTAGCTTAGCATCAGGGCCTTCCGTGCCCAAGTCTATTTGCTTTTCAAAGTCTCTTCTCTAAAAAGGCCTGATGCGACAAACAAATAATACGTTCCTTTCCTCTTTTTTTAATATTTCTTTTTGTATTTATTTGTGTTTTGATTTCCAACCACAATAGAAAGAAATCTTCCTCTTTGGGATTTCACACACACTCAATTTCACAGCAGATTGACTATTCACGATTCACTAGCCAGTGGATGCAAGGATTACATTTAAAACCCTCTGCATTGTCCACAAGGCTTTCTGGGGCCTGGGCCCAAAATACCTTCGACTATCCCTCTGTAAATACCTTACCTCTCGAGCCCTTCGCTCCTCTACCTCTAACTCCCTCAGGGTCAGTCGTTTTTCAAAGAAACAAGCTGGGGGTAGATCTCTGTCTTTGGCTGGGGCCTCCCTTTGGAACTGCCTCCCTGCCACCTTGAAACTTGAGGAGAACCATCTATGGTTCTGAAAGCTCCTCAAGACCTTCCTCTTTGCTTCTGCCTTTGCCCCGCTTCTCCCCTGCTGATCTGTTTTTCTCTCTCTGCACTGTGCACCTGGCCACACCCTGTCCTTCGGGCCCAGGTACCTGCTCACCCTGCCACCCTCCTGCACTGCCTCCAGGCCACCTCTTGCACTGGGGCATGTATCTGTACACATACAGTCCCCCACCTACTCTTCTTCTGCACTTATCAGATACACCCTATGTGACTAACCTAGCACTTTGCCACCTACCGGGTGCACTACCACTGTTTATTACCTTTATTTAATTTATTTGACTTATTATTTATTTTGTTCTCTCCTATGCTCTGCACTTTCCAATTCCTCCCCCTCCCATGCACTTTCCCCCTTTTCTCCTCCCCTATGCACTTGCTCGTTCTCAATGTCACTGGGCCTAGTAAGATCGTTTTTTTGTTTTTCCCCTCTACCCCTCCCTTCGCCTGGCTGCGCTCTGAAACACCTGTGTACGAGTGCGATATAAATAAAATATCATATCATAGTATATCATTCACCTCGGACCCCCCTCAGGCAGGCTCAGATCCCTCTTAACACAATTTTCATGGAACTTATATGTATCCAATTTCTCAGGTGATTCACAGTTTACCCCGGATGCCCCTTGCAGGGCTCAGATCTGTTTCAACACCATGTTAACAAAATGTTCAATCAGTCTCCCTCCGCCGGGCTCGGATCAATATTAATTCACTTTAATACGAAATTGCTTTTCCAACGCTTCCCCGATCCCCCTCAGATCCGTTTCAACACAAAGTTAACACAGTGTTCAATCAGTCTCCCTCTGCTGGGCTCAGACCAATCTTAATCTACTTTGTCATCAATTTTCTTTACTGCATCAACTTTCATAACTTTTGATTGTGCACAGGATTTTGCTTGACCATTGCAGGGCCACTTGGATTCGGAATCCTTTTGCATTCTTTCGCTTTTGTCACCTCGCAGTTGGATACCGTACAGAGACCTTCGAATGAGCACGCACACAGTGCCGGGCCACTCTGTCAAAAGGTATTGTATTTTGGTTTCAAAGTTCACTCACTCATCTGTTGTTCAAATTTACTTGCTTTGGTTTTCACATACGTTTCATACATTGTGTATTTAAAAAGGCAGGAGAGCGTTTTTATGCTTTACTGTTATTGCTCGGTGACCTTCCAGTCACAGTGTTGTAAATAATCCGGTTGTCGCGTCTTCCTGAAGTATGGCAGTAAAAAAGCTAAAAAGCCTTTTGTGATGACGCATGTTTATGCCTCTGTTTTTTTTCAAAGCAGGGTATTGTCATTTAGTCCATTGGTCTTTTAGTGATTTGATTCACTTTGATGAGATAAAGGGTTAAATCCCTAGTTCGTTCAAACTGCTGTGTCTTACGCGCGAAGAGAGCCAACGTGTAAGACAGAGCAGTTTCAACGAATTAGGGATTTAACCCTTTATCTCATCAAAGTGAATCGAATCACTAAAAGACCAATGGACTAAATGACAATGACCTGATTTGAAAAAGGCCAAAGGCCGAAATACGTGTCATCACAAAGGGCACTACTCTATGAAAATGAATAGTGAAATGTAAAAAGAATTTGGCGCTTGTCTTCAATGAAGTATTGTGACATTCAATAAGTTTCATACATTGTTTGCTTCATCGCTCACCATACAATGTTGCGTGCCGCTTGCAACCTTGGATTCAACACAGGCCAGTCTGCTATCTGCTACGTCAACTCACCGGTTGTATTGATTTTACTGGTGCTGCTTTGGTGTGGGAACCAAGGAAATTACCACAGTAGCAGGTGACTCTCCCCGCCTTGACTATCAACGCGGGAGGGCACTGGGTATCTCCGACCCACAATCAGGATTCTTCAGCTGAGCTTCTTGGTCCTCCACATTCTATACCTGAGGTTTCATGAAAGTAACAGTTCCTTGTCAGAGAGATAAAGGGGACTTCCCTCCTCGCAATTCCCGTCTGTTTCACCGTCTTTCTCCTTGTGTTAAACTGCCATCTTGGAACTGCTGTCTCCTTGTGTGCTTTGCCTCACTCATAGTGTGCTCTCGTGCTCTGCCTTTTATCTGTGTAAGGAAGTGTAATGGGAGCCAGCTGTGTGTGATCGTCAGTAATTGCCTGAACCTGCCTGACCATTGTATTGGGACATGTCAGGTATACAGCTCGGGTGTTAGTCAGTTTTCTCTCATAGCAAGCTATCTGTGAGAAGGTGTTTGTGTTGTGAAAGGGGGAGTGGTTGAGCTCCCAAGTATCCTACCTGGTAGGATGGGGGTAGAGGTGTTACAGGGATGGGGATACCACACCTCGCAATCCGGCGTCTCACTCCGACTCCCCAAAGACTCCTCACCCAGGTGATCCTCCCGCACTCATTCACCCCCAAGAACTGGATCCAAAAGCATTGGTTGTGTCCTGGCCACCTTGCTGACAGATCCCCAGGGACTAGCGGGTGAGACACCATCAGTTTTCTCACAGCTCACATTTTCTGCACTCATTCCACATATATAATGCCTTTATCCAAGGTGCTGTAAATGTTCCAAATGGTACAAAAATAGTAAATGACAAAACACTTGAACCAATAAATGAAGGAAAGTTACTGCACAGCCATAAATTAAGAAAAAAACATTGTGAGAAAATGTATTTCGTGATAGATGGAGGTTGAGCGTTTATTTTTTTAAACGACTACATTGGAACAGAGACGGATATCCCGAGGAAAGGAATTCCCAAGTTTGGGAGCTAATAATTGAAAAGACTGAAGCGGAGAAGGTGCACATGTGGGCAAGGAACAGAAAGGACAAGTTGGCATGCAGAGAAAAGGAACTTCTGAGGATGATATTGGGAAATAAAAGAAAAGCCATACACAAACAGGCTTGGACTGGCCTATAGGGCAAAAGGCCCAACGCCAAATCAAAAATGCAAAATGCTGCTCTGGCCCAGTTTTTTGGGTCAAAGTGGGCCCCTTTTTTGGCCAATGTGGGCAGGTTTGATGAGTTACTTCATTATGCGGCTAATCGTTTTGACCAGTGTTGCTCAATAAAAATTCTTTAAATTGCACAATTTGCAACACATTTCGTCAAGAAACTCCCCCTTGGTTACTATTCAAACAGTGGCACAATAGGAATTAATGGCCACTTTTTTCTTGGTGCCCCTGACAATTGTATGGCGCAGTCCGACCATGTACATGATCGTCTCTGGACAAAACCTCACCGTCCAGGCAAGCTCTGCCAGAAGCTCCTCTTGCAGTAATTTACACCACAGCGCCACTAGGTCCTTTCCCATGATGTGCAAAATGACTTTCTAAAATACTCGCCTGAACTGAAAAAGGGACATCAATGATTAATCCTGCTACAATCTCAATGGAGCCTCTTCTTGCTGGGTCTCACTCCCCAAATCTCTGTTACTGCCCATACCAGACACATGCCCGGGCCGTGAGCCTGTTCCAATAATAGCCTTATTCTCTTCCCTTTCTGGTCAGTTTTAGATGTATGTAACCAGATCCTCACCATCCTATCTGTTACCTTGACCTTCTCCCTCAACAAGCGCACCAAAGTCAATATTGTTACTTAGCACTAATTCCCCGATGCTAAATGCCTCATAAAATGCAAATAGGAAGACTTTCCTGAAAATCAAAACCTCATTATTGTCTGAACAAATCTTCTACAATCCTTCCACCACCTCCCACAAATTCTTTGTGTCTAGGGGTTTTGCCCCTGTCCTCCTCCCCCAACCCACTAAATGTTTCTTTACTTGAGGTTAGGGAGAAACGGTATATAAGGAGGGACACAAAGCTTGAAGGTGTTGCTTGGTTATTTGCCCACCCATTGACTGCCCATGGCCATGCTAATCCCTAGGGCCATGTACACCGAGTTCCTGCCCCTCCATGCCCAAAACACCTCCTCATGGGAACTCTTTCAGCTCGCTTTAATCAAGCCTTACCATCAAACGTGTGCTTTTTAAAACAGTCATCTGAGAGTTAATGACTTAATTGACGCTACAAACTCGCTACTGGTATAATAAAAAAATCTCTAATCCAAGTATGCCTTCAGACACTCGATTTATAAACACTGTGCGTGTCCTTCACTAAAGCATTGTTAAAAACAAGCATTGGCACTGGGTGAGGTGGACACCCGCTTTCATTGTACAAAATCGCATTACGGCGTTGGGAAAATGTTACACCCTTACCATCAAATATTTCGGAATCGAAATGCTTATTCACGTAATAGTTTGGTTTTAAGGCTCACTCAATTCATTTTGGCAGCGTGTCTTCTTTAACTGCGTTCGTGTAATAAGGCGGGCAGGGGAGTGACAGCGGGCGCCCCGCCCAGTCCCAGCAGTCCATAAAGTGCGGGCGGGGAGAAGGACGCTGTTCCAGGCAGCGTCTGAAGTGCGATTCGGGTCACTTAGTGCGGTCATGGCAGGCGGGGACCCCCAGGCACAGCCTCCAAGCTCCCCCGCCGGGGGCAAGGGCGTCCTGGCCGAGGCGGTGGGAAGTATGTGGTCGGCGCTGGTACTGGGGCTGCTGGCTGCCATCTTCGCCTGGTTCTGGTTCGGAGGCTCTGGGGAGGGCGAGGACAAGGAGGCGGGGGTCCCTGCTGGGTCAGAGACCCTCCCAGTCTCTGAAAAAGTGGAGGCGGGCGATCAGGGTCCCAGTCACAACGGTTCCGGAGTAGAGGGGGGGCCGGAGGAGAAGATGACTGCAGGTGAGGCGGCCCCCTTGCAGTCCCACAGGCAAGCAGACGAAGCAGGTAACTAGAGCTGGCGGGCGGTCCATCCATGAACCCCAATAGAAAGAGTACCGTGGGGCTGGGGGGTCTCGTTCTGGTCTTATTGGCCCTTCTCAGGCCAGCCTTTAGGAGCGCGTATGTAGGTCACCTGCATGGTGGCCGAGCGCGTGGATGCACGACTGGAATGTTCCCTGAGCCCTCATTACGGGCGTGACTGAAGTAAGATGGCATATTGGCATTGCAGGTTGTTGCGCACTTTTAATACGGCGAACCGGTAGCCTAGAGCCTCGTTTAAAATAACTTCATGGGATCCATACACTTTTATTTTTATTTTTTTACCTCTAGGGAGGAGATGGCGTTTAAGGAGGGACACATGTGGGTGTGGGGTTATTTATTCTCCTATTGACTGCCATGCTAATCCCAGTGCCCGTTTCCAGTCATTACCCGCCCAAACACATTCTCCTGTGATATTTGGGAGCTACTGTTTTATAATTGGTCCGCGGAGTTAATGGCGTACTTGCAGTTGTCCTAGCTGCACTAGTGGTGCAATACAAATGTCTTCACCATCTGCATTCATCACCCACCCTATTTATTATTTCTATTCCTTGCACCGAAGTCCTGTTTAAAAACGAGCATTAACGAAGCCACCCGTTTCGACTTTTGTGAAGGTAGGGGTAGGCATTTGCCAGCCACTGCCATCATATGATGTCATCACGTATGGTGGAGCTCTTTACATTTCATGGCTAGGTAGTACGTTTTGGGAGTGCCTGGCAAATGCCCCTCTCATGTGTGTACGAATCCGAAACTGTTGGCTTTCTTAGACCGTGTTTGTTCTATGATGCGGGTGGATATCGTTTGGGGGGGGGCAAGGCCAGCCTCATATATCAGTGCGCTGTGCTTGCAGCAGTTTCCCAATTTTGGAAATGAATGTAACACGGCGCGTTCCTTTTTTTCTTTTGCTAGTTGCAGGTTGAGGCGATCGCCGTGCACACCGAGTCCACCCCGGGCATTTCATGGGCCGCTCTGCTTGATGTGTTGTCGTTTCTTACACTGATTGGGTTACAGTCGGTGGGTAGAGGGCATGGCGCATGATCCCTGCAGCCTCAAATCAGGAACCAAACTCGGGCTTGCCAAAGCCTCTCAGCCCTGTCAGAGGGCCAGCGTTCGCGAACTTCTTTCGGCGTGTTTACATGTTGGAAGCCATCAGCCAGCCGCCATAAACTGTGTAACCTGGTTTTATTTTTAGCTTAGGTTAGTTTCTCGGGCGGGGTGCCGGTGGGTGGATGGTTAAGTTGTTTTTTGTTAATCTACTGGCTGGGTTTACCTATGCCCGGGTGCCCTGTGGCACGGCGAGTGAGATAGCGCTATTTACTCTGGAGGCTGTTGGCGACCGCCCCTGTCACACGTTCCTCTGAGGGTTCATGTCCACGCAGCACGCATCCAGTCAGAGGAGCACACATCATACCTAACCTCCCGAGTGCAGACAGCGCGTGATATTGCTACATTGTGACCGCAATGTGCAAATACAATGCGTTTCCTCGCCCTTGGTCAACCGTTCCATCAGCTGTGCATGAGTTAGCCAACTGATAGTGGAATGGCAGTTCAAATGCTTCTCAGGAGTTGGCCAACAGTCCCCTGCGCAACTCTCGAGTGACTTCGTTATAGGTCCGTCCGAGCCTCATTTTTGGAATTCTCGAGGGCCTCCATTTAGGGAATTCCTGGTAAAGGGTCCGTTTCCTACACTCACCGAGGCGGTGTATTTAAAGTAAAGGTCAAGTCGGCTCTTCATTTCACTCAGTGACCCATGACATCATTCCAACTGTGACTGCATTGCTGTAGGGCAGGAAAGTACAAGGACGCGTAACTACTCCGCAATAAAACACTCGAGGGTGACAGCCCGCTAACTCGCTACTAGTGGGAGTCTTCTTCTTTCGGGACACCCCCTTTATTTATTTGTGGTGTTTTTAACAGTTGCATGCTTTCTCAGGAAGGTCAGCAAAGTTCCCAGGGTGGCACTTCTCCACTTGCTGAAGTATGCATCCATCAAAGATCCAGACCCAGTTTGTTTTTTTCATTTGTTTTACCGCAACTCATATTTTTGGGTCTTGCCATGATGCACTTTAAAATTAATCCTTGATCTGTCAGCTGGGGTAAGTGCCCCGATCTAAATTGGCGATATGTAGATTAAATAGAAGGGGTGCTAGAAGGGCCGGCCTTAGCGGCAACATGCCCTTGGCAGACTGGCGTCCCTGGTCAACAGGTGGTGGGTGGGACAGGGTGAGCCACATTTTTTTCACCTCCTTGCTAGCTAATCACTGGAATAGGACGCTCATGCATGAGTGCCCTATTCCAATGCAAACCTCCTTGCTTCCCTGTCAGAGCAAGGAGGTAATCATGTGAATAGGGTGCTGATGCAAAGCATAATCACCCCATTGTTGTGCCCCTCTAGCCATGGGCGCATTTAGTAACAAAATGGCACCTGCCACTCCTTCTCCAACCAAGCAAGTTCAGGGAAGCACTTGAAAGACTCCCTCCCACCCCCCCACCCCCAAGCTGGTGTACCAGGGGTCTAATGGCGCCTGGGGGGCATGCCTGCCCTAAGACCGGCCCTGGTTGCTAGCATGCACTCCAGCTTCAACCCTGTGTCCACTAATAACTCACCCATATTTAGTCGATTGCTAACTGAGGTATTGCTATACAACTGTTATGATAAGTCAATATTCTGTTAATCCCCATTTCCCCCACTTCTGCCATAATAGTGCCCTCCTTAAGAACTCACTTGTGCACCTTCTCCTCAAAAAGCCTTCGGCCGACCTCATGCCTGTCTAACTTCTGCTGTTTGTCCATTCGCCCCTTTTTGGGCAAACTCTTTGGAGAAGCTGGCCATCTGCCAGCTGATCCACCATACTGAATCTGTTGGTTGCCTTCACGACCACCAGCCTGGCTTCGGAGTAGCCAGATGCATGGAAACTGCACTCCTAAACACCTGTGAAGACTTGCTTTCAAACCTCGACTCCAACTCTTCACTTCTCATTCTTCTTGACCTTTGACACAGTCAATCATGCCACCAGTTATAAATTGGTCAATCTTGCCACCAGTTATAAATTGGCCTCGTGATACCCTTGGCATCACGGACCTGACAATGGACTGGTTCACCTGCTTCCTCTCTGACCGACCATCGCAGGTTCAATTTGGGCCATTTCTCTGTCACACTCTCCACCTGCGGTGTCCCTTGGGGCTCTATCCTCTCACCATGCCTCTTCACATCTACCTTGCCCCTCTAGCCCATTTCACCTCTGCCATCTCTCCTCACTTCCAGTGTTATGTGGATTCAGCTCTCCTTCAAGCTTCCTCCACTGCCTCTGCTTCTTCCCCTCGACTGTCTCACTGCTATTCTCGACTGTTTGACTGCTATTCAGCTTTGGTGTGCTGCTAACAATCTCTGCCTTAATGCCAGTAAGACTGAGATCCTTCTCATTTGGACCTCAGCACTTTCATGATCTGAATGACACAAGGCCTAGTAGGAATTTTTGTTTTTCTTCCTCCCTAACCCCCTTTTGTCTTGTTGTGCCTTGAAACACCATTTGCTGTATAGGTGTATTGTAAATGCCCAATAAATATTGACAATGTTGGTGGCGGCTGAGTAATCGGTGAACGCCATAGATAATGTAGATTGAGCCATGTTGTGATTGTTTCTAATTACCAGTTGGGCTGTCCAGATGTTATGCAAGTGCTGTAGCCCAGGTGAAATCCCGTTGGATTAGGGCAATAGTGGTTTACTCTGCGCTCATAGCCTTATTTCTTTAATATGAATATTGCAAAACATTTTGCTGGGGATATCCAGCATTGCCAGTAGGAGATAGTATTTGGGATCATTATGCATGCTCTTATAGATGCTTCCTTTTAAACATAGCTGCAGGAGTGGGTGGAGCCTAAAATGACTTCCTATGGGAATTCAGGATGAGCATACTCGCCCGTAGCGCTGCGTCCCCAGACATCCTCTGGCCAGAGTTTGAAGACCACTAGCTTTATAGCCTTGTCCTCAAAAAGGTCAACCCCTCCAACCCTATGGGCTTAGTAACCTTTTTTTTTTTGTTGCTAGATCAGTTTTGATAACTATATTCTAAGGGAGGGTGATTTATTTTAAGGTTGTCGCCTTATAGCATGCTAAATAGTTCTTGCTCTGTTTACAGATAAGGGATACATGTATTTTTCTTCAAGCATGCCTGATTATCACAAGAAGAGGGGTATGGGAAAATCACAGCGCGACTTTCTTTGCAGAAAGAACACCAGTGCAACTTGATAAACATATACACCCTGCAGATATCAGTTTGCAATCTAAAGGTTGACTTTCAAAGAGGCTCTAGGAACTGACTAAACATCGGATTTCTTATTCTTTTGTTAAATGAGAAAATGCAGAAGTTTCAAGGGTGGAAGCCCTCGATTGCATATAGCCTGGGAGGGGGTTGGCCAGTCATGGTGTTCTGTGAACTCCTGGGATTAAGATATCCATGCGCATTGAGCGTCTCTACTAAATAGGTTTTGTAGTTTGTGCTGAGCAGGCATATTTATCGGAAGAAAGGAGATTGGTGTCGTTTGCACTTCCCCTCTGTTCTTCCTGCGGCCATCATTCAGCCAGGTTTAAAGGCTAGAAATTCAATTTCTAATGTTGGAATCAGTTGACTTCTTGTCCCCTTAGGCTTGCCTGGCCATGCAGGTGTTAGAATATCACTTAGATGGAACATACTGGTTTGCCTGCATTATTAGTCACGATTGTTGATGCTTATTTTCTGAAGACTAAGGAGGGGTTTCTGGTGTAATGGTTTCTTCTCCTTTTTTGACCGTTCTAATTTTCTTTCTGAATATGCCGTTGACAATTTTCATTTGCATTTGCCTGCATATTGCACACATGACGTGAACAAGCCCAAACTGTCAGCATCCACGTGTTATAGACCTATGTATGATCGTAGGCAAGTGACTTTTAACACAACTTCCTTATTAAAAATGGGTATCAGTTTGTGACTTTGGATTCTGCACTGCAGAATTACATGGATGAGTAGAGGATAAAATGTCCACTCATTTGTCATGGATGAGTAGAGGCTAAAATGTCCACTCATTTGTCCAACTGGTACAAACCGAGAACCAACAGAAGTATAAAGGTAAAACGGGCACAGTTTAGAGATATATCCCTTTGCCTTTTGTGGTGACGCGGGCTGAAGGGAATTGTGAATTTTGTCCAGTAGCAACTTAAACAGCAAAGCATATCGGTCCAAAATAAAGGGAATGTCCCATCAAGGATCTTTAAAAATATATATACTTTAATAAAACACACCATCTGCAAAATAACTAAATGGAAAAACTACACCAAACCCACCCCTGATGAAAAAACTGACTAAGCAAAGATAGCACAATGCTGCACTCAATAATGAATTGGTCGTGTGTAATCGGGGGTCTGTAAAAAAAGATAGTTTATTGGATGCAAAATGGAATTGGACTTCACTAGTCTCTAGGGCCAAGAATTGTAGCAAAGGGGGCAGTTAATAGCCAATAGTACATTTTTTGCAGTTCTTGGTGGTTCGACCGTGTCGCACCAGGTTTCAAGCTGATGTGCAAGTGGGTCAGGTTTGATGGATGTGCATTGTAGTTCTACAAAGTGTAGAGTTGGTGTCGGGTTGAATAGGGGGGTGCTCAAGTTCGAAAGTCTGCACTTGAGGGATGCCGATCTGAATGTGTAATGGGTTGGTTTGAAGTCCAACCAGTTACAGACTACACTGGTGTATCTGCTGGGTACGGTGACGCTTGAATCAAGGTCCAGTATGGGTTTGAAACCTTATCACAATATGCAATTCAGTAAGATGCAGGTCGAACAGGAATATCATTTGGTAACAGCCAGGAGGAAGTCAGTTTGGTTTGAGAGAGCTAGCAAGGAGCAGCTTGATTCGGGCAGGTGACTAGCTCAGGGAGGCAGCGTTGAAGTGGCTCGACCAGTGCAAACACGTTGGGTCAAAAGGGCAGCAGCTGCTTGGCTCAGGCAGTGAGCCGGTTTCTAGCCCTGTTGAGGCAGAAGTTGCAGTTAGAATCAAATCATGGTTCAACGTAGTTTGACTGGGAACGAAGGATTCCTGGCTGACTTGGTCCTGGTTGCTGTGAGTCGCAAGCCAGGGGCTCAATGATGGGTTCTTATACTCCCAAGCACTAGGGGGTTCTAGAACTTTACAACAGTGAGGTCCAGGGTACCATTGTGTCTGGCAGAGAGGCAGGTATTTATCCCAGTCACACATCCTGAATGGTCCATGTGGGGGATGTGTGTGAGGGGCGGGGGGTTGAGACAGAGCTTGCTTCAGCCTTGGACACCTGACCTTCACCTCACTGGATGAGGACTTTGGAAAGATCAACTCGCCCAACAGAGGCCCAATAATGTTCTTGAATGGTTAGTCCAAAAGATCATTCAAAGTGGTATGAAATCCCCTCTTTTAAAGGCAAAGCCCACAGGCGATTGGACTAAAGATGGCCTTTTGGTCTCTAATCCCTGTTCTTGAAAGAAGTGTACATTGCCATAGGAAGTCGTACCCAAAGTTTCTGTAAGAGGAAGCGGAAGGAGGAGCAGAGAAACGATGGGTGGAATGTTTAACTGTACAGAGCCCTCTCTCATCACATACATTCCTCACCCCCTTCTCAAAAGATCCCCTTGGTATGCGCACCCTGGATGAATCCCTTTTAATTGGTGTGCTTCTCCGATTCCTGGGCTCAGTACAGCTTCCTGTTGAGTGGCCCTCTGTGGAGGAGGGCATCGCCCACCTCAGATCAGAGGAGGCATGGACATACAGGTTCCTGTCCTGTCACTTGGGAAGATCAGCCTGTCTGGCCAGAATACACATCAGTTGAGCCAGCTCACAGGAGCAGACACATGAGATATCAAACTGGATGTGGCTGCCATGATTGAATAGTGTGGTGCACCATGCCCTAACTCTGGCATGGCTCATATGTAGTTTACCTCACCACCATCCTGGGATAATCCTAATATGTTCAAGCAGGGAGGCATATCTTAAATGCCGCCACTGTGCCACAGTGACTTTGGCTGTCATGTCGACTGTCAAGCGGGCACCGGTGACATGAACCTGCTCTGTGCCACTGTATGGCAGGTGCTGCAACAGGCTCCTGGCATGGACTGCCTGAAAGTGGGATTTCTTCAGAAGATTACCTTTCTCATCATATTAGTACAAGGTAAATAGCCAGAGCTTTTACACCCTTGCAATTAAAGATCTGGCAGCAATACGTTGCAATGACGCCATTAGGCGACTCAGGCTAGGTGCTTAGTGTAGCCTATTGCAACATCAACACTTAATCCATCAACAAGTAACTTCCCTTTGACAAAACCATCAAAGGTGTGCCAAGCTCAAGCCCCAGCCCTGCCACAATCGCACAGAGAACCTACCCTTAAGGTAAAAGGTGATGTTTGATTTAAATGACTTTGAATCCAGTGGATGGCTATACATTTTACGTTTCATGATTGACGTGGGCCTCCTGGAAACCTATTGCACCCTGACTGGTGTAGACAAAAAAATGCAATGATATTTTCTACTTTCTCGGCATTAACATTGACTATTCCTTGGCATGGATTTTGTGAAATTAAGTGGTACTTGTGCAGCCAACCGTAACGAACAACTTGATTCATCAGTCCAAACATAGTGAGTGCATAAATGGGGTGCCGATTACTTTTTCCGAGATTACATTAACAAAATTGGCACACTACATTTTCCCCCCTCTGGATCAGTCTATGGAAGCAGCCCACAAAGGCTCTTGCTCAGATTGCAAGCAGCGTCGGATAGGCACACTTTATTTCTGTAGGGCAACTGGAAACGCGACCCAAAAGACAATGAGCACTCCAGAGAGCTTAGGAGTTTGAAGGCTAGCTTAAAACCGATGCCTAATGGACTCTTAACCATTATGATAAGTGTCTTGTCCATGTTCATCTGTGGGGAGGGGGTGCATTTATAAAACGCACATTCACAAAGGTTTCTCTGCACTGAGAAACGAGCAAATCGCTGAAGGAATCTATTTTATTCGGACTAAGGTTTTTCTAGGTCTCTTTCCTGAACACTTGATAGTGATCTTTCTTTCAGACAAATTTGAGTTACCGATTTTAGAGGTTGCGCCAATTAACTGTCTGCAACCAATCCTCTCATCCCCAGGCCTGAAAAGCAACTGCTTTTTTTTTGGAGAAAAGCAGTCTTGGGTAAATGACAGTGGTTAATTTTTTTAAGCGCCCTGTGTACATGACCAGTTTTATTTGAAGCTTGACTGGAAATGGGGTTACAAAACTGTATAGTAAGAAAACCCTGGGGCATGCTCCTCTGCTCCCTTGTCACATTGTATACCAAGATGGACACGCTGTTCATGAACTGTGGGCTGTTTAAGATTTCCTGAGTCCCAATGGAGAGGGACAAAGGAAGAAGTCCCACAATGGGAAATACTTATATGTACACCTATTATTGTGGGCATTCAGATCCAATTAATCCAGTTGCTTGGAGCCATCTGGAAAACTCCAAATTCAGTTGGATTTGTAGTAAAATCGTCTAATACTGCAAACAAAATTGGTATGTTTGACAGCAGTATGAGAGAACATGGTATATTTCTAGGATACAGGATTAGCAGAATCCAGTGGAGCCGAGGAAAATTGGATGAGACTCCCAAGACCACGACTAGATCAACAGGCTTTATATTTAGATGTAAAGCTTTGGAGTCCAGCTTTAGTTCTAGGCATGTCCTGCCCACACCGCTTTCCTCACAATTATTCACTATAACCTGTTCAAATCCTTTCTTATAAGCACTTAATCTTTCTCATCCACTCTTTTAAGCACATTGGCATTAAGCAAAAGTGGTGCATGTTTAGCATTGGTAATCTCTGCTCATGACTCGACTATGGGGACTAGCAAGGTTTGTATTGCCTGCCTTTGTAAAAACTACCAATGTGTGCATACTGTAATGCAAATCGAACCTGTTCTTGGCAAGGCATACATTTCGTTTTGAAAATTTGATTAGCAGAAAATGTTTTTCTGCTAATCAAAACAATTTATTTGATTTGCAATGTAAGGAGAAAAGACGCTTTGTAAATCAAGTCACCATGTTTATGGACACTCTTAGCCAGAGACCAAGTATGTAGTAGGGTGTTGCTGACAGGGTAATGTCCTACTTCGGGGTGACAAGATGGCCCTTTCCTGTCATTGATTGCAACTGTTTTCAACATAGCATTAAATATGGGGGAGAGCAGACATAAGGATACACCTCGACCACCCGAAGTCCAACAGCCTAACGGCACTCAAATTGTGCACACATCTGGTGCGCGCAAGTCTTTAAAGAAATTTATCATTAGTGGGCATGGCCTAAATTTTGATCCAAAAGTGGCTAAGGATACAGTCACAATATAGAAGGTAAAAAGATAACCTGATTTGATATACTTAGTCTGAGAGTTCAAATAGTCCACCATGTTGCTTCCAGCCATGGCTCACGTTAGCAAAACTATTTTCCACGCATCAATCTCCTTCGTAGCAAAGTCCCCCAGCCTAACAGCACTCGATGGTGCACTAATCTGGTGCGCATGCACAAGTCTTTTTAAAGAAATCTGGAGGTCGGTGAACATGGCCTCAATTTTGATCCAAAAGCCGGAAAGAATATTCGCAATATTGAGTTGGCAAAATGATTTTCCACGCATCCATCTCCTTGGGAGTCCCCAGCCTAAGAGCACTCGATGGTGCGCGATTACTGTACATTTGTGAGTAGTGTTGTCTGATGTTAACAACGTATGAAAATCAATGAGTTCATATGTGATGTATGCGATCACGTGCATATGTAATTGTGTATATAGGCAGCACTAAGACCGCTAAAACTACATTAACACTCTAGACCAGTGAAGATACAGAATGACGCATGCTGTACATTGGCATGCCCAAAACAAGCAAGAGAATACAGATGGAATCTGTTTCTGTGGCATCAAAAAGATGGAACAGAATAAAGGGGATGAGACCGAGAACGAATTCTTTGACTGCATGAAACCAAATCTTTTTCTTTAGAACAGCTTTTTCTGGACTAAATTCGGATCATGAGATATATGCCTTTGTGGGCAATAAATAAAAGATTCCAATTAACGTTTTTGGTGGTTTATAACAATCACGTTTTGGAACTTCCATTATTGTAATGTATTCAGTATGAGGACATGAATGCAGGCTATATCCGGCCAGCCGTTTACGCTTAACCTGCTAATATGTTGGTGCTAATTTGCTCAACCCACGAACTTAAAAGTACAGGGCTATATAGAACAAGAATTGTAAGATAAATAAAATACATTTTATTAGAGAAATGGTCCAATCCAAGATGGCGGCTGCACAAGATGGATACATCATTAGTGCTTTGTAATTTTCAATGGCGATACTATACAACTTTCAAAAATGGCACTAATTTCTGACGCAACACTGCACACACAATTGTCAGGTGTAAAAGTTTAACAGGTGAGTTGGAAACCTAAACATAGCCATAAGACTAGGGTAAGATACTGATAAGACATTGCCCGCTTCCTTTGCAGAAGCGTGATGCAGTATGACTGCACAAGAAAGGATGAGGGATGTACAACAAACACGGATACGTTAACCTGTGAACGTAAGGTAGATACTTTTGACTGTTCAGGGGACAACCATGCTATCTGAATTACCAAGCACATTCTAGAAACTAATAGAAAATGTATCTTTGGTTTAGATTGACCACACTAAATGCTCAATAGCGGCAGGGATCAAAATAGGATATTGCCTGACGAATATAGCGGCGAGTGATTAGTTAAAACTGATATTCTTGAAGAATCTATTGACCTGCAGTACATTCAAAGAATGTCAAATGCAGCAAAGAGATTGCACAATGGGCGAGAGGGTTTCAAATGGGCCCAGATATAACCTTTGTTTTCCAATATTTGGGGAACGAAATGTATTGGGACTTTAAATGTATATGGGACAATGGAAGCTAGTTCAACTAAAATACCCTAATACTAATATAGGTTAAGCTTGCATTATTTTTTCAGTTCTATTTTTTCGATGTCCGTCTCCTTGTCTTGCTTATACAGGAATCTTCCTTAACATTGATTCTTTGAGTAATATTTTTGTTAAGGATAATTGTCTAGCCTCTGAAGCTTGCTGCAAGGGGCAACAATTGATGTCCTCTTCAAGTGAATACGCCTTGGGCTAAAGCAACCGTTAATTTGTGAGATGACAATTCATTGACGGAGAATATCAATTGTAGTAATTGCCCAGATCCGTTTGGGCTGTTCATATAAAGATTGAACAGATTTTTGAGGTTTTGAGATCCTTTTTCGTAAGCATTTCAAATGGGGTGCATAGGAGGATAGGTGGTTTAGTTTGTTTTAGTAGCCTTTACAAGGAGGGATATCGCCTTCCCCTTGCAAGACCAGGACTACTCACAGAAATATATAAGTGCAAGTGTACACTTGAAGGATCTTGTTGAACCTTTGTGTGACATGTGTGATTCTTATTAATTTTGCAGTTTATTGATGCTTTTTTCCATACAAAAACATAGACCAGCCATGTATCTGCTCATTGAATTTGCTAGGTTTTGATTATATTCCGCATATAAACTAGAGACCAAGCAATGACTTCAAATCCAGTATCAGTAGCACTTGTAGCTTTTACAGCGCTCTATGCTGAAGTATAGAGGGCGCACCTGTATGCTCGGCTCTGTCTGACACGCTAGCAGTTGCATTCTGAATTGGCAACATAGTTGCTGCAGAGTAACGCATGCCGTACAAACTGCTTGCTGGAATCGGGGGCTGCCTATGTGTTGGCACCCATGTTCATAATACATTAACTGGACATGCACATGTCTAGAGGCAGTACCTTGGTTCCATATACATCTATATCTGGTTGGATATAGTGGCATATGGTGAAATGCAGTTAGAATTGCCAGACCCATCTAGTGTCCTTTGTTACCCATTTGGTTTGTAATGTGACCTGCAGTTGTGTTAGGGAGAATTATCAAGAATGTGCTAATTTCCCTTACCTCTTGAGACCCCCAGCAACTTTGCTGGATTTCTAGATTTTTTTTTTTTTTTTTTTTAACCTGAGAAGAGTGAGCCTTGTTCTTCCCACTCTTCCATGTATTTTGATGTTTTGTGTTGGTTATGGAGTTCCATAGGCATCTTTTTCTGCGTCCCACAGCACCTTCAGTGCAGTGACACAGGGATGTCTTTCAGACTTTCCAGTTTAAATACCTTCTCTGGGACTTACTGTCTTCCAGAGCATGTAAAGTTAAATTGAATTTACTAGTCTCTTTAAATTTACAGACCCAGCACACACTATCTTTCTAGAGTGCTGGAGGGGTTGCCTAGCATCCCCAGAGTCAAAAAACTCATCTAAAAATGGCTGGTGGTCCCCAACTACGAACAATGGTAGCTAAAAATCGGGTCAGCCATGTTTTTCAATATGACGCCCAAGACCTATCTGTAAAAAAACACTCCAGTCAACTTTTTTCATCATTTCTTTTAGGAAAGGTCCTTGTGTTTTTCTCTGCGTGCCAAAGCAGGTTTGGTCCCTTTGTTCGTTGGCTTTTGGCTGGCTTCAGTACTGAAGCCCTCTGGCGCCTGAGTGTCTGGGATGGACAGGATGTGAGGGAGGTGCCCAAACTCCCTGTGCTTAGTCTCCTAGGGGACCTGAATGCACTCTAGCGTGATTGGCCAGCTGGCTGTCTGGCAAGGACAGACACCCTGTTGTGTGAGTGAAAGCCAGGCTGGAATTAATGGGGGGGGGGAAATGCTTTAAAAGCAGGTCTCTGGGACTTGGAAAGCAGAGTCGACCACTGGAACAAAAGAAACGAAGACAAGCTGAAGGAAGAGGACTACTGCAACTCCTGGACGACTGGTGAAGCCCTGCTGCAGGTCCGAATCGCCTGAAACTCCATCGACTGAGAAGCCCTTCACGGTTAACTTCCCTTGAGTTTGGTGGGAACAACCAACTCGTAAGCCGCCTGGACATTTTCTGCAGAGTGCTGTGGAAAACCAGATAGCCAGTGGGAAGGATACCAGCTTGTGGTTTTAGGCCCTTGCACCTTAAACCAACTTTTTGCCAAGCTTGTGGCCTCTTCCCTGGGTAGTGCATGAACCTCCCAACGTCGTCCTTGTCCCCACTACTTAAGCTCAGCAACAGCGAGATCTGCTTGAACTGCCTCAGCTACAGCTCTTCTTCACTTCAAAGGTACTGTGCAAACGTGGTCCGGAAATCTTCTCGGCCACGGTGAAAGTTTGTCAAACTTTCCCGACTTCGAAGGCTTGCCCTTCCCTTTTTCATCTGACCAAATTCTTCTGAGATCCATGGCAAATACTTAACTGTTTACTACCAGAACTGTGCTATCCTGTACAAATACTCCATCCACTTTGGCCCAGGCCTATGAACTGAATTGCTGGTTGTAGTTAACTGAAACTCTTTGCCCTGACTATGAAAGTATTTGTGCTACTGATTCTTATAGCCGTATCTTTTTTTCTCTTATAGTATCTGAAGTGACATTTTGCTCCCACTTCAGGGGAGCTGAACTTGCTCAGTAACGTATTGGTTGTGTATTTGTGGTATATTGGTATGATATTGAGCTGCTCTTGCTAGTGTAATGTGTTCAAATTGATTGTGTGAATGTATATTCTTTAACCAAGGAACTTTGAGTAAGTGTTTGTTTGAACCACTGTATTTGTTGGTCCTTTGTGTAACTTGTTCTATTGCTCACTCAAATCTTGAGATAAGTCGGGCTGCTCAGCCACTGCTACCAAACTGTAGTACAGGCTTGTACCAAAGGTTAAATTGTACTGACACTTGTAGTCTTAATTGCATGTAGTGTTCCCAAATGGTACTGCATGTGGTTCTAACACTTGCCGAACCATTTCTGTATTGGGTCTTCCCTATGGAGTGTCCCCCAATAGATGGTGGTTTGGTAAGGAAGCCTTTTGTTCTCCAGGGAAAGCAGTCCGCTTTCCCTGGAGAACAGAACATACCTCCAGGGATAGAAGTTTCAATGGGGACTCTGCAACATAATTGGGAAGCCACACCAGGGTAATTACTGGAGTTATTTGAGGAACAATGGATCGGGGTGTGGGAGGACATTGTAGCTCAGAGAACCTTTACACTGCTCTAGAAAACAGTCTACTTGGATTTGCCAGGCCCAACTTCCTCCAGGCAAGGCACTCTGGGAGTTGACCTGACGAGAAATAACACTTGTTACATCAGCAAGAATCGCCTCATTACAGAAGGCTTGGAATGGACCCATCCTCTGTCAGCGTGACTAAGCCCCCCCCCTTTCAGTGAATTGACCATCTTTGAACAAACTGCAGAGCATTTCACTACCCTCTTGGGAAGGGGGGGGTGGTCCTGCCTAAAGTGTGCATCTCTTGGGTGAAGACTGGGTTGGGGGGGGGGACTCCGATGAGGGTGCATAACCACGCCCAGGGTGCATACCCTCACCCAAACTGCATCAGGGGGACATGATGGACGTGCCTATCTGGCAGTAAAGCCTATCTGCTGCTGGAGACTAGTACCCACATTCTTCCTGCGATGACGAGGCCTAAAGGTGGCCTGGCAATGCTCCTTGTTGGGAAGGGTAGAAGATGGACAGCTTTCCTCAGGAACCTGGTGAAGGACTTGCCTTTGCTCCTTCTGCAAGTTTGAGCTGCAGCGTGCTCTGAACTGAGCTGCACTGTTCAAGGAGCTCCTTTGACGCTAAACTTCGAGCTACACCAGTTCGAACATTGCCTGCCTAAAGCTTCTTTGAGTCATGCTGTTGATGCTCATTGAACTGGGCTGCTTTGTTGGCTGAGCCAGCTTGCTACTGAAGCTCTGCTTTCCTTGCTTGACCTGCCAAACATTTGAGCCAGGTGGACTCGACATTGCCTGCCTGGCCCACACTTCATTATCTAAAGAATTGAGCAGTACGTCTTCTGACATCTCTAGTCTTGACCAAGAGGAACTGAATGATGAAGCAATAGATATTACACCTATTACAACAAAGCAGGGTTGACTTCTATTCAACAGTATTACTAAATGGTATACCATTTGTTGCAAAATATTCTAATATCTGGTTTCAGGAAGAAATTGATTATGAAATGTAAACCTTTCTTTGAAAGATTTGACAATTGCATTACAATATTAGCAGTTTTTTCCTAACAGCGTTCCTTTCTGGAAATGTTTGTTAGAATGACACGATATTTGCAAAATAACTAGTGGTGACTGTTTGACATTATGAAGTCTATCGACTGAGATGGACAAAGGTATTGCTGTTTTACAAGACAGATCTTGTGGAAATAATACACAATCACAACTAGAGGATAGATGCCTGTATGAGAATTGTGCATATCAAGTTAAGGAATTCATTGATTTTTTTTTTTTTAAATGGCTGGAGTTTTTCTAAATCCATATAATTACTTACCGAGCAGTAACCTATAATTTCTTTTACATGTAAAAAATGCATACAAATTTGACAACCCCCATGCAGACCCATCATTGCTGCCACATTTAGTCTCATTAAATCTCAAGCAATATACATCAATAATATTGTCCAACCTTTGATTCAGAATGCTACCTACATCGTAGACAATGGGTCACTTTTCTTTTTTTTTTTACAAAAATGAGCATGTGTACAACACATGCCAGTTTATATACTTTCATTCACATTGGGGGTCTTGAAGCAATAGAATGGTTATTAAGTCTGGAGATATTGGAGCAAGCCTGGAGATATTGGAGCAAGCGGAGTATTTGTACTTGAACTCTTTTTACCAAATGGAATTTTCAAATTTTTCTTTTTGTGAACTTCAATGGGGTCCACCATGTCCATTATATGCACATTTTTGATTTTGAACACCATATATACTACAACATGAGAAATGGAAGGATGGTTTGCAATTTTATAAACAGTGCAATGACCTCTTTTGTATTTGGAATAATGTTTTATATATATTCAATGTTCATCCTTGCATCAAGTTTACTGAAGAGTATAGCAATGGTGAGTTATGCTATATTTGAACGTAGACTACAATCCACACTAATCGAACAGATGTAGTACCTTATTGTCAGTCTCCCTTCACCAAGTCAAATCAAGGGAATCCCTTGTAGTCGGATCACATGATACAAAAGTGTTCTCAGACATAATGGAACTGGCAGATAAACACAGGAAATTGAAAAACCTTTCTGACTTGGAAATAAGATTCAGACCTAACAAACTTGTTGGATAAGGTTAAAAATATAACCAGTTTGGTTTATGCAACCACATTCTCACAACAAACTAAGCAATAAGCACATTCTTAACTTAATAAAAAATTGCAATCTGTTGGGCATGGAGCTAGCTTTAAATATTGGATCTACACTTTTACAATGTTTGCTTATCGAAAAGCGATCAAATGCTAGCATGTGCAACTTTTTCAAGTTAATCAGAAGACTCTATTGAAATGAAGGGTACATTACCTTCCCATAATTGTCCCAATTGTAATATACTTTTAGGCCACAATGTGACTCATCCATGCAATGGTCAAAAGAAAATTCTACTTGTGATGCTGCTAATGTGGTATATGGCATTAAGTGACCCTTTGGCCTATATTGTTTGACTAGAAAAGCAAACGTTTGTGTGAACATATTATTGGAACTAAAAAAATATGTTCCCCAGTAGCAGAGCATTTGGTCATGTATGGGCACATTTCACAGATTAGATTTGTTCTTTTGGAATGACTATCATTACCTAGTAGAGGTGGGAACAATGTTAGAATATATTTTTCCAGATTAAGAAATTGGATTCATTGAAACCAAGAGGTATGAATTTGAGTATGATGCATCTAGCTTCATATGAGAATTATTTGTAAAATTATAACTTCAATAGCTTGATGTTCAATTTCATTAAATTAGTTTCTAGAGTTATTCAGTCATTGTGTTGATGAACTAAGATGGTAGGGGACATGTTAACATCACTGGTTTAATTGTGATTTGACAGGCTAACTATCGACTTATGTGCCATCTAAACATGAATATAAAATTGGTAGACCTAAACTACTTTTTAATACTGCTGTCTATTTGAATAGGACTGCAAGTAATTGCTTCCTTATTTCTGATTGCGTAATTCATTCCATTATGGTTCAATTATGTCCACTAAGTTTTTGAAAGCGCACCTATATTTACATATGCTGGATATGATGAATCTTTCATGCTAGTAGTTATGTGGAATGACAGGGTTTAAGTGTTTAGTACTATACTTTATCTTCATGCCATTAGAATGAATGGACAAGTTATCTTCATGCCATTAGAATGAATGGACAAGTGTTTGGTCTTTCGTAGTAATGTTTGAGAACCTTGGTCTCTGATAAACATATTGTAGATCCTTATTTAAATTAACCATGTTGGTCTAGAATTGATGGATTGGGTATATTGTGACTGCATTACTACCTAAATTAAACCTCTTTAAAGAACACCCATAGAACACCTTGAGTAATGTTCCATTTGGTATATAGTCATATTTCTATATTCATTAATTTACTCCTCAGTCTTCAAATGGATGGTATTCACGTTCAGGTCAGTGGCACTGTGGGATTAGACCAGTGAGGAAATCGGTTGTTTGTGCTTGACAGAAGGTAAAAGACTGTAGAAATATTTTAGTCATTTATTGGAATTCAAACGTTTTTCAGGAATTTTTGGCTTCCCATTAACATGAAGTCTCATCTAGTCAAGGGCATTTTTCCTGGTTCCAGTGTGTGTTTATAAAGTATATGGGAAATGTGAACCTATCAAACAATCCACCAAACAAGCACGACACATGAGGAAGTTATGAATCAACAGATTAGGTTGTTCTTGCATGATTTGATTTAACTAGAATGTTTAAAGATGTCCGTTGCTGTGGATGCACTAGAATGTTGGTCTAAATGCGGCCTATGGTCAAACTGCAGTTCGTTGCACGTTTTCAGAGAAATGAAATTGTAAGGTCTATACATGGAGTACAGATGTGGTTGGATAAGCAGTATTCCCCAACAAGGCCACATGCTTATGATAGGAAGTGATTGTGTGGGAATGTTCTCTCTGCCAAGATGGCAGACAGAGGAGGAACACATAGACGTACCAATTGTCAGTGTAACAGACGAAAACACTTAACGCCAAATGGCTTTTCCTGGCAAGTCAGCTCATAACTTTTGTGTGGGTGAGAGATTGGATTAAGAGCCAAGAAGTTTGAATCGCTATGATCAAGGTCTGATAGAACAGCTTGTAATAAGATATGGCTTGCATTTACAGGTTTGACAGTGCACTTTAGCATGAGGCGTTGATCAGAATATTAGTGGCTAGCCCTCTCCATGTATCTGCACTACCTTAATTAAAAGACCTGAATTATTTGCAAGGATACTCATTAGAATTATTTGTCAATCAACAGATAAATTACCAGTAATCGACACTTGTCGTGAACATAGTGAAAACAACTTGGAGAAATCATTCGGGTGAGTGTAGTATCCAGGAGTGTCATTACTAAAGAATTATTATGGGTCTATGTATGCTTTCACATTTTATTAGATGGTCACTGAACTGAGTCCCCCCACCACCCGATCAAGGTTTCTCACAAGCTAAACAGATTTGGTTAACCCGGATTCTGCAGATACCATCTGTATCACCAATAAGCTAGAAACCAGGCTGATGTATAGAAATAGTGTATATTTAAATTATTACAATTAATAATTAATACATCTCAAGAACCCCAGCCACCAACTCTGTGGCACAACACAATCTCCAATGCAAATTACTGGCATCAATTGACTGACACGTATTCTTTAATATACTTTCAGTTACCACAACAGACCGGTTGAATTTGAAGTCCAAACATACTTAGGATTTCTTTCTACAGTTATATATGACCACTTAAGTTTGAAGGCAAGGTACAGGGAATGGGAAAATAAAGTACATTTCGTTTGGGCTTTTTATTTTAGAGCAATGTCTGGGAAATTAACTTGATGGGGAAAATCGTTTGGGGAACACATTCAAATGAAATGCAGGCTTTGAGGAGTTTGGAAGGAATGGGAATAGGTTTGGGACAATTAGTTCTCACAGGGAATGCAGGGTGTTGTGAATTTCCGTTTTGGGGAAACTAGCACATTACAATGAACAGCCAGGTTACCCAATTACATTAAAGACTATTTACTGTGCACTGGGGTCATCTTTCACAATTTCGAATGTTGACATCACCCCTTGATAGATGACTCTATGGCAATTAAATTATATTTTTAGTTAAGTAAGGGTAGAATGTTTTACCCCGCCCTCTTTCCACTAATGGAAGACCACCACCCATTGAAGAAACGTAATGGGTTAAAATAGACTGCATCCCCTCAGGTTAAAACGGCTATGGTGTAAGTGATATTTTTGGTCTAATATGGCCAGAGTCTACAGTTTTTGTCCCTAGCCCCACTAATGGAAAGGGATTAAAGCAGGTAGTTTCCCACACAATTGATAGCTTTGGGGATATATCTGCTTAACATGGGAGATCTGTTCTTGGCCCAGGAGGCCAGCCAGATTATAGGAACCTCTTTTGGTAGGCAGCTCACTCCTCAGATCTCTATTCACAGCAAGGTCCCTCCAGCCAGAATGTATGCCTCTCAGATGGGGCTCCCATGCTTTCCAAGGGAAAGGTCCCCAGCAAGTGTCCCAGGGTCTCCTGTCTGTCTGATCTCCAGGGTGTTTTTTTGCCAACTGTAAGCTGCTCTCCTTTTTGCTTTCCCCCCCACTTTTGAAAGCTGATTATATAGTGCTGATGACACATAATGAATATTACCATGCTACGGTGTGGACATGTGCTTCCCTCACCCCCACTCACTAATGCAACCACTGCCAACCGATGGGCCCAGGATTTATGGATTATTGAGGAGAGAAATGCATAATTTCAAATGTTTTATGTTAATTTTCTCAATGTCACATGTCGACTATCTTCTTTCAGAATATATTTTTGAATTCTACATTTTATGGCAATTCAGGAATATTAATTTTATTTCGACTCAACCTTCCTGGGAGAAGCTATTTTTGTGGTTTGTTCCTGAGCTGAAATGACACTTCACAGTCCAAACATTAATTTTGCATTCTATTTGGTCACCGACTTTCAAGCTCTTCTGAATCAAGGCCTGGGTCATGCCTTTCTTCCTAATTCTATCTTAATATATGGTCCTACATAGAACGTACTGTTTTGTGATCCTTGAGTCCTCGATGAGCTCACCGGGACGCACAATACTTTTTATGAAGTAAAGTCTAGGCAATGCATAATATGGGCCAATGAGTTCCACATCTAACTCAAACCAGATGTTTCATTTCTCCCAAGTCCCATGACCGACATCTGCCTGTCTCCATGTTATTCCAGACCTGCCATGAAGTGCCTTCAAATGTTGGTCTGAAGCTAATGCACACTTTATGGGAAGAGGTCAGGCCTTGATTTTCCTAATCTAACCCCTGCATGGATTCGATCTCAAATACTGTATTTCTTGAAACCGACCCGTTTTATGTTTGCCCTCAAAGGTCTTGGAAGTTTCAGAGGCTCAGACCTTTCAGCTCAGTGTGGAAAACAAGCTGCATCCATAATGCTGAAAGGATGGCATTTTAAATAAGACGACCTGTGTTTTACATGTAACATTTTGTATTGCATCTGGGCCAACTGTCCAGGAATGACCTCTTTAATACAATAATTGAAGTCTCCTAAAAGGATCAAGCTGACACGGCGATATGGATTAAACTGGTAAGTTTATTTTCAGTAGCGGGCCCTCCAGCAAAGCATACGCCTCTTCCTCCACTCACAACAGTAACCGTCGTCACGCGAACATCGCTCCCTGAACAATAATAAGGGAAGATGCTCGCGTGACGACATGCTCATGAGCACCATAATCTCTACATAGCTTTCCCCTATGGGAAACCAACACAATAAATGAAAACATTTCTGAAATAAATATGAATTTAAAACTTTAAAAAAATGTGTATTAGCGTTGAAAAACATAGCTAACAGCACAGAACTGAAATTCGAAATAAATTTGCTGGAAATAAATAAAAAATTCTAGGTCATAGTCCCTCATCCACACTGGCATGAACCTCTTCCTTGAAGATACTTGAGCTAATCACTTTCTCCCTTCCTGTCCTCCTTAGAAACTCTTACTTCACTCCCCCATCGGCCTTAGCAATTCTTCCTTTTTACCACACATCTCCTCCTTCCAAAATTACCCTCGCCTCTTCACAGCACATATCCTCTTTGGTCCCAAGAACTTACTTCCCAAACATTTATTCACTAATCTGGGGTTTATAACATACACCATCTCTCCCACCTTCCATTCACATTCCTTCACTCTTTCGCGATTGTCAAGCCCTTTTGATTTTTCTCCTGGCACTCTGACTAACTTGGACTACACTGGCCAACCCCAACCATCCCGGACACAACCAGGTCCCAGGCTCCCTCCCTTTCAGAGATGCAAATGGCGACACTCCCGTCACCGAATGTGGCGTAGTCACATAATTCCAGGTCAACATGTTTAGTATCTCTCTACATGGCTGTTCACCCTCATAGCCAATTGTAGTCCTTCCTTCAACCAACGGTTGACCCTCTCCACCATGCCATTGGCCCTGGGATGATACAATGCTGTTTTTATGTTTTATACCATAACTGCTAAGGAAATTCTTCATGGCTTCCGAAACAAATTGAACCCCATTATCTGAGACAAGTTCAGTAGGTACCCCCTCTCTAAGATACTTTTTCTAAAAATGCAATCCGTTCTCTAGCTGTGACTTCCTTGACTGCCTCCCATTCGACCCATTTCGAGTGAAAATCAACTAGCACAAACAGGAATCTCAAACCATCTCCCAAACCCTTAATGGGACCCATTATGTCCACTGAAACTTTGGACCATGGCTGATCTGGAACAACATTTGGAATCCAAGGAGTCTCCCATACTACTTTTGACTGCTTTGACAAATCATGCAGCCTTTCACCCACCTCTCGGCCATCTTATCAATGCGCGGTCACCAATAACTCTGGCGTAGTTTCCTCTTTAATGCTCCTTCTCCTCGTTGTCCCTCATGGGCCAACTCAATTAAGCATGGTCTGATTGACTCTGGGGGAATCGCACACCGCCTTCTCCTGAGTCTGTCCTTGTATAAGTTTAATTATCTTTGACCTCCCACCATATCTCACATTTCTTATCCAAATCCCTTTTGAGAGGCCACCCCTTTACAGTCCATTCTTTAACTTTCTTGAGTTCTTCATTAGAACTTTCTTCCTGCATCCACTTTTCCTGACTCACTGCCACTTCCACCTCTGCTACCACTGACACTTATGTTCCCCTGCGTCCTCTTTCCTATTGATGGGCATCCTGGAGAGGCAATGCACCACAATCTTTTTCCCAGGCAGAAAACTCAAAGCAAAGACTTATTCGGGGTGAACCCAAAGCCCATCTCCCACTTTCAAACAATTGCACTAGTTTATGATCCGAGCGAACCACAAAATGCCTGCCCCACACAGTTTTTAAAATGCCCAAGTCTCTTTCTCAATAACCGAGTACTTAGGCTCCGCTGCTCTCAAGGCCCTTGATGCAAATGCAATCACCCTTTCCTTATTTTCCTTGTCATATTGCATTAATACCACCCCTATCCCCAACATGCTAGCATCCACCACCAAGACTGTTTTATCCATGGGATCAAACCTTCCAATGGAGGGGGCTTCACTGATTGCTTTCTTAATGTTTTCGAATGCCATGTCACACTCCGAAGTCCATACAAACTGGGATCCCTTCTTTTAAAATCATTCTTATGGGTGTAGATACTGAAGCAAAGTCCTTCACAAACCGATGGTAATATTGAGCAAGACCCAAAAAAGATCTCACTTGGTCCTTATCTGTAGGTATGGGTGTATTTCTTACTGCTTCCACTAAACATCTCTTTGGTCTCACACCACACATCAATCTCATGTCCTAGATACTCCACTCGGTCTACTGCAATCTTACATTTGTCTCTTCTCACTGTCAAACCTGCTTCAGAAAATGTGCTCAACACTTCGGCTAAAATCATATCATATGCTCTGCTCTAGAGCTTCCATAAATAAGCATATCATCCTGGAACACCGCAATGTTCTTCACTCCCTGCATAACTGTATCCATAACCCTTTGGAAAACGGCTGCTGCCGATGCAAGGCCAAAAGGCATTCTATGATACTTGAATGTACCAAATGGTGGTATAAACGCTGTGAGGTGTTGGCAGTCTTCTTTCAAAGGAATCTGGTGATGGGCCTGAGAAAGATCACAGAGAACACCCTTGCATCCTTAAGAGTTGACAACTTGCCATTAAGTATTGGCAAAGGATGTCTGTCTACTAGAATGTTCCTATTTATGTCCCTCATGTCCACACAGTCTTATGGCTCCATTCGGCTTTGCTGCTACCACCACCAGCGACAACCATTCAGAGCTCTCACTCTCTTCTATGATCCCTCTCTAGTTTTTCTCTCAAATTGTGCGGTATTGGTCTCAATTTATGCACTTTCGGAATTGCCCCTACTTTCAAATTGGCCCTGCTTTCAAACGAATCTCATGTTCAAAATCTTTAAGCATCCTGGGAAATTCTTTTTCCCACTTGTCCTTAATCTCTGCAATCGAGACTGGTTCTTCTGCACTTGCTTGAATCCTGATTCCCAGTTTGCGTTCACCCCACCCCAATAGAGAAGCCTTTCTCTGTCGCATATATTTTAGACTCACAGCTCCTTCCCTTGTATTTGATGGCCGCTTTAAATTTTCCTAATATCTGCATCTTTACATTGCCATATGCATAAGGCTCTATTGTGTGCTCCTTCAAATCGTCGGTCCTGCCTTGCAAACATCCTTCATGTTGTTCTCGACATCAAATTCCTGGGCGAACAACTATCCACTTTTAATGTCACGACTCTGATATTCACCAGAAACGGTTGGAGTACTACTTTTGTTAGATCTCTGAGATCTCTAACACATGTTTGCTTTGAGCAATTACTGAGTTTTCTTCATATTCTGGTATTCCTGCTCCTGACTCAGTACTATGCACTTTGCTTGATTCTCTACACACTCTTGCGAAATGTCTCCTCTTTTTGCACTTCAAGCAAAAAACGCTCCTCGCAGGACAAAATACACTTGTGGAAATATGGCGATTGCTACCGCACTTCATTTTACAACTTTATTCATATTCATTCTTTTGAATCCTCACTGCCGCTACTTTGCCTTCTTCCTTATCGTTTTTCATGGTAGACATATACTTGTGAGTTTGTTCCATCCCTCTAGCAATCTACTGCTACTTCCAAAGGCACATCCTTAGTCAGCAATCTTTCTTGAATCTTCATATTGTTAGTACAACGTACTAATTGGTCACATATGAGAGAATCCGTCAACTGGCCGAACTCACATGTGTGACTCAAGGATCTTAATGCTGCAATAAAGTTTTCCACTGGCTCTTGAGGATCTTGTGCCCTCTGAAAAAACTTCAAAAGTTACGTTTTTCTTTGCTTCAAACTGAATCTCTAACTTCCTTTCCGCTAGTGTATATTGGTCTACTTCTCCTTGACCTTCTTGTGGAGGTTGAGGCAATCCATCATAGACACTACGACCTTCATGCCCAAATTTTGCAATAGTATAGCTTTTCTTGCTGCAGTAAATGTGTCCCCCTTCCCCTCCCCCCTATTGCCACTAAATAAGTATCAAAGATCTTTTTCCATCTGTCCCATCTTATTGGTGGAGCTCCTGGTTCAGGAAGGAAAGGGGGCGGGGGGGCATACTAGCTGCAGCCATTATTGTGTAAGTAACTCAAAATTACTTAAATGTTTAATAATCCAGACTGCACAGTTCAATACAACGTTGGGACTCCTTTTACACTCGCAGCATGTGTGTGTTCACTTTAAACCCTTTTTTTTTTCCTAGAGCTCAGAGCAGAGAGTTATTTTGTGACATTCTCTAAGTGTCGCGTGAGTCTATTTCCCAGGCTGGTTGGGCTTGTTTCTTTCCTGTCCTGTGGGCGGAGCTAATGAGAAACAGGATTGCCCGTTTTACTCTTACTTTGTTCCCTACGAAATCCTTGAGTGGACCGCCCCCTTGATTTAGTTCGTCTTTATGGCTGTGGTTCGTACTCTATGCGCTCGAAAGTGCGGCGCAACCCCGCTCTCTCCCTCTGCCCCTCCTCACCTCGTCATTTTGCTGCTGGAGGGAGAGCGGTTCCAACGCCCACATCAGCTGGGGCAGCGGTCTAGCGACAGTGAAGGCTGCGCGTGCGCGCCACACTTCGTTTCCTCTGCCTCCGGTTACTGTAGGCACCTGAGCTCGCCAGTGGCAGACCTTAGGATTGCCCATGATCACATAGTGCAGCTCCTCGCTGTGACGGGCCCGCTCAGCAGTTACCTCGTCGCCATTAAAAGGATCAAGCTGACACGGCAATATTTATTTGTAGTAGCTGGCCCTCCAGCAAACTGTACGCCTCTTCCTCCGCTCACAACCGTAACCGTCGTCACGCGAACATCGCTCCCTGAACAAGGGAAGATGCTCGCATGACGACATGCTCACGAGCACCATAATCTCTACATCTCCCTTTCAGTGTAACATAGGCCACAGTTAACATAGGAAAATTGTGTTCACTTCTACAAGTAGATCTGTCATTTTGAATGTGGAAACCTAAGTGTTTAAATGCAAGTGCTTGGCGTCACAATTTCTGTAACAGTGTTGTGCTTGAAGTCAATGTGACCTGCATTGACTTCAATGTCTGTCTCCTTAAACACTTTCAGCCACACAGATTACCATGCATTGGGCACATCCAAAAGTTCTCGGGCACATTTTCCTTAACTTGAGCACCTGTCCATTTTGGTGAAAGTTGAAATAGGACAGTTTTTGTTCCTTTACTGGGCCTTAAACTGGCCTGCCTATTCCAGATATCAACATCCTCCAGCTTCATTCTGACACTAGGACTTGCGTGGCCCGAGCCTCACTCGGGGGTCTGAATTTACACTCCACAATGCTCTGGAAATTATACATATCCTATAACTATGCAACGGGTACCAGGGTCAATCATAATACTGTATCCTATGCCATGCTAGAGACAGTTTGTTGTTTATAAGGTTGCAATTATGCCACTGCCTGTAGTTAATCCACACTTAATGAAGATGGAACGCTTTAGTTTGACATTTTTTGTTTACATTGTTAGATTTATTTGGGTGATTTTAGCTCTAGTTGCAGCATAATTTTGTCATACTGATTTTTTATTTTTTGTTTGTTTGTAGATGAAGCTCCCTGGCCCCCACTGACGTAAAGTTGTGGGCTATGCGAACACGTCAATGTTTTTGGACATTATTTTTACTTGTGGATCAAGTGGTTGCAAAATTGCAGAAAAACTCGAACATTCTGATTTTTGTGATTCATAATTTATGAAAACTTGCACAATGTTAAAATGTGTTTCTTATCGATTTGTGTGCTGTCTGGGTTAAATGGTGGCGCAGCAGAGGTGGTAGTGACTATTGATTACATATGATATAACACATCCTCTTTAGTGCGAGATCTTATGCACTGTGGACAGGTTAGTGGTATACCTTAAGTCAGACTACCGTTTTTCTGGAGTTTGTAATTAAATATTGATTTGTTGGGAAGAAACAATCCTTCCCTCGAAGAATAAATATATTTATATTCAAAATGCGTTGGGCTACTTTGAGAAGCGTTCTCAGAATTAGAGTACATATTTGTTAGTTTAAGTTCTACTTGAAAAATCTATGGAACGTTTTCTTTTGTAAACTTTGTACACGCAACAAATGTATTGATTGCTTTGACATTATTGATTTTAATGAAATATTAAATGAAAGTACTTGGTCTCAAATCAAACAGGTAAAGAATATTCTTTGACTCATGATTTCAGAGGGTACACAACCGGTGTCTTTTTCGCTTACACAGTTGGCTTGCTTAACGGGTTGTTTTGCTAGGGACACCCTCTGACTCTCTAGCACCAAGAATTATCAAACCTATATTTTACTTACTAATTAAAATTAGTATTAGAATTTTACATGATTACCCATGGTATCCATAACATTAAACCAGTTTAGACTGCCCTTGGCCCATGCTACTTTGGAGGCAAAGGAGGTTTTAAAGTCATGCTGTCCCTATGTCTCCTGTGTCTCTGATACCAGCGATGTTCTAGTAGTGCGGGCGGAGTAAGAACTAAGCCCTGCTCGTCCCTGTACTTCTGCAGGGCAGCCGGCATTTCATCAGTGTTGGCGTCTTATGCTTTGCAGAAAGTTATTTGGCCCATTTATGATTTGCATATGGGCAGTAATAGAACATTGCATGCAGAATGGCTGTAATCTCCAGCAACAAGGCTGCCCTTTAAGCATATTGCTGTGCTTGCAATGTGTGTGACTGTGACGTGGTGAGCTTTGTGAAGTTGTATTGCTTGTATGCCTGGCCGTGTACCAATAGCCCATCTTGGTCATGGTGTCCCTGCCGTTGGAGGCTCTTTTCAGGGGGCAGTAAGTAAGAAGGGAGGGAGGAAGCAACTACTTATAATGTTGTGCCCTATCATAGTGAAACTGCATGAGCTTGAACTGCTGCTTTTTACTTTCCTTCCATGTTGATTTTGTACAGGTGGGATCACCTTAACCCAAAGCAGGCCCACCGCTAGTGCACGTTTGTACAATCAGCCGGGAAGGGCTAGATGATAGTCAAATTAACCAGAGTCTCCATGAACCACACAGACTTATTACATATCATTCCTCTCACAAACCTATGCAAAAGAAACGTAATCTTCTAATAGGTCACATTTTATCTAACTACAGTCGGCTCATAGTTGCAGCACACCCCTTTTGGTAATTTGTCTGTGGTAGGTCATGACATCACCGTTACACATTTAAACGCAAACCTAATTGTAAAAACCCAGCTTGGCTGTAATGGACCATCTGATAATTTTGCAGCTACTCCTTGCCGTCCCTCAGCCTCCAACCCTGCAAAACGGTTTCCCAGTTGCAGAGAGTTGACCTTGCAAACCCTCACTACGGGGCTTGGCCAAACTATGAAAAGCACATTGCATACAGATTTGTCCCTTCCGTATGTACCCCAACATATATCCCTTGAGACCCCTGTGCATGTATGTCAGCGCATAACTACTGTCCTCTTCAGTGGTTACTTATGAGATCTCCTTTCTTGCATGTGCATTATGGATCTTTGTCAAGTTTCTAGGCACTTTGTGGCACCATACTGTATATCATTGACTATTTTTTATATTTACCTTGCAGTGTGGCTTACAGTAACACACCCCATCTCCTTAACTATCCTAGATGCATATAAAATTGCAGCACCACGCCAACTTTGCTGCTTTCTCATCGCAATATGGCAATGTGAACCCCTTTCTCATTGGGACCTTTCATGACCACCAACAGTTTTTAGAAGAACGGTAAAACATTGAAAAACAATCCCATTTAGAAACTCCTGTCCCTTCCTCCCTCCACCCTTCTTTCTGTTCAACCGAGACACATGTAAAAGCACTGTTACGCTCATGTGTTTATAGGTAAAAGTTATGGTTTCCTTGGAGGTTCCTGTCTATCTTGGTGTTTGACATAGTTCTGACATCTGTATACTCCTTCCTGGCGGTAGTGAAGTTCCCCATTGTAGTTCCAGGGTATTTGATTCCTCAAGTCTCCTTTGCTCATGCATTATCACTTTCTCTGCATTTACCCTCTTCTCATAAAGGCCCCTTGGGGCACTTCACTGGCCAGTCGATGTCTGGTCAACGAGTAGGAAGCCAGTTTCGTATGCTTACTTTTTATTTGTTCTCCCCCTGGGAGAAACCCTAGGAGACAAAGCTGAAGTTGTTGCCCTAGTAGGTTGACTCGAACTTGCCGACTGAGCATTCCCAAACCAAGTACCAGAACCCTGCTAATTCCCCTATTACATCTGTATCGTATGTAGTTTCTGAGGGGTCATGTGGACACAATGTAAAATGTTGAATTGTATTGATTTTAAATCTGTGGGGGTTCCTCCGGTATGCAGCTCCATTTGATAACTAAATGTGGAACCCTATCTGGGCGCATCTAGTGTCTCCTATGATTCCTGTTGCATCAGCCCTCAAGGGTATATCGGGGCTGTATCCTGCGCATTTTTAATTGGGCACACCTGTCGGACTACCCGTTTTATACAGGATGCTTCCTCTTTCCCAAGTGTTTACATCCCTGAATCTCTTTGGGCTTTACCCATAAGAGACCTATCCATACCAACGTCCCTGGCAGCTAAAAAGTAATGTTCGAAGTCAGGGAGGGCCAGCCCTTGATGCCTTCTCTGTAGTGTTGAGTGCCACCCTACAACGACCCCTGACCCAAAGAACTTGGTATCCATCTATTTTTAAAAAGGCCTGATCATATCTGGGATATTGGTGAACAAGTACATCCGTCTGGGTAGGACAATCCCTTTGCTATTCAATTTCCTTCAGAACCCCATGCTGACTCCTGCTACCTGTAAAGGTTCTTGTTCTGCCACTCCCATCGAGCCATTGTACAGTTACAAGATCAGGGAAATAACCTAGGGGGCCAGGAATTGTGAATGTTTGTACGTGTTCTCCCATGCCTCCTTCCCTCTGGTTCAACAACCACACCTGGCACTGGGAGGCTCCACGAACCTAGGTGTCCTCTTGAAAGTGTGTTGCTTCAAGCATGTGTGTAGACATGGGTGGACATAGTAAAGCAGGTCGTCTGAATTGATTGAATGGGGCACGCAGTCTGCTCGCACTATAGATCTATAGTGTTGCCAGAAAGCTTTTAACCCATTATGCGTCAAGGCTACTGAAGTGAATCTGATGCTCAGCTAAAAATAAGTGCCTTTATTGCCCACTTGTTAATGCAGTGTTTAATGTGTAGTTTCATTTGGTAGTTTATGGCCACATTGTCAATTTATGAAATTCAGTATTAGATATCAGCTCATTGTCATCTAAATCATTATTCTTGTCTTTCTACAGAACATCTTGGAGATGCTGCTGTTTGTAACGCCAAAACAAGTTCATATTCTCAAGATGTGTGCAATAAACTGGTTGACGCTCAACAGGAGCTGCATCGTCTGCGGGATCCAAATCAGAAAGACATGGCGGAGGTTCAAACCCAGCAGACCGTCCTGGAATCAGAACAATTCGCCCCATGCCAGATCTACTGTGCTCGGCAGATTCCACCCGCCACAGAATCAGTGTCGTCTAGCACCTGTGAGGGAGGCCTGGATGATACCATCCCTTTTGAGGAAACGCAGCCCGTTTTGCAAGGATCAGTGAGGAGTTGGCCAGCCACTGATGAGGAGACTGCACATTTTAACGTGCAGGGTCCTGTGCTTGATGTTTTCACTGCTGATGCAGTGCAGTCTATTTTGCAGGCTGTGGTGCTTAATGATGCCGCTGGCCCTGCAGAAGAGTCCGTTGTGCAGGGGGTTATGCTGGATGATCTACCCACTGATGCGTCTGGGCGATCCAAGTTACAAGAGGCCTTGCTGAATGCTAGAAGCACTGCTGAAACACATCCCAGCTTGCAGGATGCTGTGCTGGAGTTTCCATCCACCGTTGAGGCCGTGCAGCCCAAAATGCAGGAACGTGTTCTCAATGGGATACTGTCGGAAGTGGAGCCTTCTCTGCAGGATGCTAACCCTGCTGTTGAAGCGGCACAATCCATTATGTGCAACACTGTGGAGAATGATCTCCCAGATCTGATAGCACAGAAGACTGTGCTAGATTCCAATACTGCTTCTGAAACACAATCCAGTGTGCAGTATCCTGTGCTGAATGTTTCTCCTGCAACCACAGCAGCAAGTGTGGAAAGTACTTCAGCTCCCTTCTCTGCCGATAGACCAGAGCTTGACCGTGCTGTGGCAGCACCACCAAGTTACCAGGAGGCTGATGCATCTACCACATCTGGGGCTGTTCAATCTAGTGTTAAAGAGCTGCTCCTGGATATCTTGCCCACAACTGAACCGGCACCATGCATTGTTTGGGAAGACAAAGCTGCACTGGCAAGTGTACTGGCAGATGAATTGAATGGAAACTTGGATACCCCTCCTGAAATTGAAGCACTTGATTCAAGCAGACTGTTGCAGCCTGTTTTTCCGAAGTTGGCAGATTTTGATGGTCCAGAAGGGAGTCCTCTTTCTGGTTCCTGTGAAGATGGCAGTGCACCATGCCATGATGATGCAGATGAGAAAGCTCATACACTCGTTAACCAAGGCCAGCTAGGAGATGAAAACGCTGAGCAATGCTTGCACCCTGAGCCACAGCCCAAATCTCTGGAAGGGGATTCGAGGATGAGGAAGATCGCGGCTGTAACGCCAATGCCTCAACACGTCAGTGTGAAGTTCAGAGTCCATTATATTACTCATTCTGACTCGCAGCTGATAGCAGTCACTGGCAATCATGAGTCACTTGGTGAATGGGAGGTCTATGTGCCCCTGCAGTCTGACAAGGATGGCTTCTGGTCCGATGCTGTTCTTCTACCTGTGGACTCAAGTGTGGAGTGGAAGTTTGTCATGGTGGACAATGGCAAGATCAAGCGCTGGGAAGAATGCGGCAATAGGTCTCTGAAGACTGGGCATGATGATGCAGAAGCCCACCAGTGGTGGGGCTATCATTAAATGGCTTTTTCATACATGTAATTCATTGGCTGTTGGCCAGGCTGGCATAATCTTAAAACATCACTGAGTAGACGCAGCCTCACTATTGTAGTGGCAGATAAAGTACACACATGTGGAGTGCCCTGGCTTTCAACTGAAAGCATCTTTAAAGTGGGAGAAGAGGTTGATCGAGATTGGGGTGCCTTTCCAACAATACATTCAGCTTGTGAATTGGGGTAACATGAGTAACCTAACTTGTCTGCAAGTGAGCTTTTGCTCTAACTACATGTACACCCCAAACTTGGCATAATGGTTTCTAGTAGTTGGTAATGAATTAAAAGGTGAGGTTGTAAAAAATAATAGATCATGGTGGTTGGTTCCGTTTGCCCTCATTGCCAATTGTTGCATTCAATTATATTAGTCATTGCTGGCTGGGCAGTGTTGTTGCAAGACCAGTGTACCCTAGTGTGATGGACTTGGAATTACCTGAGCAGCTGTTCAGAATTGGTCTCGGTATTCTTCATAATTGTCAATTTTGCTTATTGTCTGCAGTGACCTGGGACTTTATAGCTTGTTGGTAGCGGTTAGTTGGGACCACTGTGGTGCACCAGCACTTTTTGGTTCCCTGTTGGAGGAGCCAGGCTTGTAGTTTATACCAGTGGTCCTGTGCTCTTATTTGTAAGTAATGGGCAGGTATCAGGGAATGGTGACTGCAGTCAGCCCAGGCAATTGGAAGATGGCAAAATTAATTTGGGTGTACATCTTCAACTCCCTTGTACTGTGCCCTCCTCCACCGAGGGATGTCTAACTAGTGAGCAATGGACAGAACACTGAACGTGATCAAACTGGGGTAGGAGGCGAGGTCTAGTCTGAAATATTAGTGGGCTTTCTGTTTTGATCTGGAACGGATCGTCTTTAAAATAGCTGAATCTGGCCATATTCAAATTTGGCTTGGCTTTGTTGGTGTGGGTCACGCACTATGCAGCTGCATCTGGTGAGTCTGGCTGGGTGCTGGCTTAACAGATCTACGTTTTTACTTGGGTCCTTGCGTTGATCAAGTGTTTACAATTGGAACAGTATTCTTTGACCCATCAAATATGATCACTCATGTTCCAGAAATGACACCTTCTATGGAAACTTGACTTTTCTCATAGGTCGTCCCCAATACTTTAGCACACATGTCAATATATGACCCAAGGGGCTAATTAAGACATTGTGATGCTTGTCTGTCCTGTGGCAGTCACCTTGCTGTCATCACCTCTGTTCAACAAATTCTCTGCTGAGAAGGCTGATGTCTGGAGTGGAAGTGGTTTGCTGTACATTCCTGCCCCAGCTTACAATTGTAAACCTGCATCTTGTTTAGTAGCTGTGAGTCCTATGCTGCTTGTGCACTTTAGCAGGACGGTGGGCATAGAATAAATGGGCTGATGGCTGAAATGGGCCTAATGTCTCAAAAGTGACCTAGCGAGTGGAAGAGGAAATTGCTTGTAAAATGGCCTTCCCGAAAAGAAAAACCCCAGTCGTTTTTTTAGATCAGATGTACGAGGGCCCAAATGCATGTGGGAATGTTTTCATTACGTTTTCGAGAATGGAAGATCAGTTATGTAAGGAAGGCGCGCAGGCCTACTTGACGGTTACATTGGCTGCCAACTCCGATCCCTTGAAGACAGTCATGTGAAAGTCAATGACCCATCGGCCTTTGCCATGCCTCCTTTCTTGGGGACCCTGCACCACCCCTAAACGTATCACATACTGAAACTTTAATTGTTGTATAGGGACGGGAAGACATCAATACTAATTTTTATACCGGTTCCCGCTCTCACACGTGCGTTGCTAAAATGCAAACCAATAGACCTTGTATATTACGTTATGCAAGTTCCATTTGATTATAAGACGTGCAAGTGTAGGTATATCCAGCTGTCTTGGACTTTTTCTTTTTCTCAGTGGGAAAACTCCTTTGAAGTGGTTCCTTGTCCACCGAATAGGTGCCCTGAGGAAACCGTGCAGTTGGAACATGACTCACGGGAAATTAGGCGCTCTGCTGACTCATGCCGACATTATGTAAAGGTGGGGCGGCATCCGGTGCGCTGGCGGATGATGAAAGCGTGAAATTATTGTAAAGCTGAGTTGTGGCTACTCTCATAGTCTGTCATACTGGCTTCCGCGTGCTGTTGCCATCTGCCAGAATGAACCCGTTAAGGCACCTTAACGAACGAATGGGAAACAGTTCGGAGGAAACATTTACTGACGTAGTTTGAATGGGTTTACCATCAAATGACCGAGGAAAAAAAACCTAATGAGAAATGACCGAATTTGTTTTGGTTGAATTTTGTTTTTAATAATGCAGGGGGAGACCCCTGCACCCCCACACACTTCACCTTCACCTATAGCCTTACTGCACCTCTATATATTAATGTACAAAATACCAACAAATTCGACCAAATAAATTCGGTCATTTCTCATTGGGTATTTTTTGATTCGGTTATTTCTGCAGATAACGTTTGAATGAATAGCACCTTTTTATAAAGCCATATTTTGCATTTAGCTGTCGCAAGCCAATAGAAAACTGCTTGCACACGATTATTGGTATTCAATCATGGACGCAGTGCCAGTAAGTAGCTTTTGCTGGTTTGCTCACAGGACCTATGTCTCTGCTTCTCCGCTTGTATAAGAATGGTACGACATTATCATGTGGTGTAGGATGGAAGGATTTCAATGAGCGTCGAGATGTGTTAATGATGGCTGCTACTATGCTGTCCTGCTTGTACATGGGATTAGTTTTATGGGTCTATTAATAAAGCTCTTGAGCCCAGTGTCTGTGGTGGCTTTCTTTTCGCTTCCTCAAAATATATCTGTGCCTTTACACAGAGGGGATTGTGATTTAAGAGGATTGAACATAGGGAAGCCACTTAAGTGTAACTAGAATAGACTAGATAAGGTGATGGAAATCCGTCTTGAGTCCACAGTAATCCTAGCTGGTATGTGATCTGATCATACATGGTGTTGTGGCATTTGTATTGGTGGTGGGGGCTCCTGCAATGCTGCACACGCTCCTGAAAATGCCTAGAAGAAAACTGATGCATGGCTGTACACAAATAGTCTCTGTTGCATTTCCACAGTAGCACCATAACCAAGTCCTTCCCTGAATTGCATGTTGTGTGCCTGAGACAGAGGGGGGTCCGGGAAACTCTCTACCAGCACGAACACAGCCCATTGCCTTGTTCTTGGGTGAATGGCCCCTGGGAGAGTCTCAACCAAGTCTTTAGCTCCCTGTTCTTTTCACAGAGAAGAAATGTCCCCGCATATCAGTCTTTGTCCTGCCCAGGGGCAGTCCAGCACCAAAACGCTAGGCAATTCTCCTCTGAACAAGAGTACCACAGCAACCCCATACACGCGTTTCAGCCTAGTTGGGCATCATCATTGGGGTAAAGCTGTGGCTCTCTAAGAGCAATGAGCAAGGGTTCACGTCTGGAAAAGACCTGCTGCTGGTACACTTGTTCGACATTGTCCGAACCTACAACCCACCACCTGCAAACTGCGGCTAGACCATGGCAGCACAAAACAATTGCAGAACTCTCTTGTGCCATTAACAGACGTGTTCCTCAGACTGGAGAACTTGGCCTGGTCCACAGCAAATTGATGGCATTTGCTGTAAGGCGAAATTGTAGCACCACGATGCACATATCCGCCTTTTGAAATTAATTTGAATCCAGGCCCTTTGGGGGGAAGTAAAATGTCATTGCTTCAGTGGTTGAAGTGTACGAAAAGTAGTAGAACGATGTTCCCTGCTGGCCTGCACCCACTCCCCACAAACCCATTGCCACGCCGCCTCCCACACAGTACGAACCTGTACCTGCTGTTTAAGGGCACTTAGTGCACTGATCGTTTTTTAAAAAGGAAACCATTCTGGAACGGGTTCTTTTTTAAAATAAACGTTTAGGAACAGTCAAACGTACATTTTAAAAAGTAGAGGAGCACCGCTCCCTTCAACACTGAGATTAGTTTGATCTGTACTAATCTTTTCACCACATGACTATCGAACACTATCTTTTATTTTTGTGTTGCTCCCGAGTTCAATGAGCCCTCTTTCGTTGGAGCACTGTTGGACTGGACTGCCATGCTTCTGCCTTCAGCTGTGCGATCTATACTATCAGTTTTCAGTTGAGCAGCATTCTGACAATTACCTCCAGGTCAAATAGCAGACCCAGTTTGGTTGCACAGATTTCTGTACTGCACATTTGCCATGCCACCATTGTTTTGCAGCGGATCATTGGACTCTGTGTGTGATGTTGGCTTCTAATATGCTTTTCTGTCCTTGGCTTCTTCCCCACCAAATGTCCAGCTGCATGAAATGTTGAATGTGCCTTACTTTGTGGCCAGTACACATGCCACATGAACGATACATCAGTCTAAAGGGATGAATGCCCAAAACGGGTATCCCATCTGATTTTGAGTGCTTTTTGAAGGGCCCGCTTTTTACTCAAATTAAATTGCACTATTGAGATCTCATCTGCAGCTGAAAGTTGATCCAGTGAAAAGGGTATTTTAAGGTGTGGGCCCGGACTCCCATCACTTTGGCAGACTTGGCTTTGTAACTAAACTCATGACCTTAAAAATATTCTATTGCACAATAGTTTTTGGGGGGCAGTTAACTTTAGTTTGGTGTTGACGTTGGACCCATTATTCCATTCCGCTGTGTGTGGGATAAGTTGTCCGATGGAAGTGGAGACCACACGGAGTGCTCAGCCTATTACTGCATCATAGACCTTTGTTAAAGGTACAGCACTAAATGTTTGCATGTTTCCCCCGAGTTGTGTAGTGATGTCTGACCCTGCCTTTGTGGGGTTGTTTTGAGAATCTTGGTTATGCAGATCCACAATTTCTATCATTTGTGAACTGTTTTGGCTTTGAAATCCTTTTAAAATCGCCACATGAGGTTTTTCAGATGTCCATGTCTGCTACATAACTCCAACGTATGAGCATGTTACCAAGTAAACCTTGTGCTATTCATTGCATAATTTGACTGGTGGCGTTTCCTCCCACTGTCCTTGGCTGAGATCTTCTGCATCTCTGGAGTATAATACTGCGTTGCCTAGTTGAAACAAAAGGCACAGGAAACTGGTGTTTTGCTGCTACTTTGTGGATCTCCATCACAAGTTACGAGCACAGAGGAGGCACGCTCTCCTTCATTCTACATACACTTCCGGAAGCACCCTATCCTTCAATGAATATTTTGCAAATTGCTTCACTCGCCCCTTTCTAGAATCCACTCACGCTTGCCTGCCCCCCAGAATCCCAGCAGCCTGATGTATCCCTGGGTGCCCACTATGTACACTGATCTGTTACACCTAGATGTGTGCTTTGTACATTGTCCCAAGGAGCTTTACAGGATGCTGGTGGTCTTTGCACCATGGGAATGGAATGTATCTTTAGTTCAGCTGAGATGTGTCTGGGTTCACAGATTAAGATGCACAGGTTTCACATTAAATGTGTCCCTTTCATCTGCATGCGTGGACAACCATCGAGGAGGCACGTAGACAAACAGTCCCTCCTTTTTATTTGGTTTCATCCGTCGGGTTTGGAGACTCCTGGAACACAGACTAAGGGCCTCATTACACGGACGGCGGTAAGGGTTAACGGTCACCGTTAATGGTACCGGTGACCGTTAACCCTTACCGCCTGATTACGAGGTCCCTTTGTGGGTTGGAGACTTGGTTAAAAACCAACCCGCAAAGGGACCAGGGAGCTAATTACGGTACCGCAATTTGCGGTGCCGTAATTAGCACCTTCCCCATTCCGCCCTATGGGGCAAAAATGAGAATGGGGAAGGGCAATGGGGGAATTACTGCCCCGCCAACCTTGGAATAGGGCGGTAATTCCCCTTTCCTCCAAGGCGGTGCCGGTATTTTACCGGCATGATCAGCACCTTGGTCCACCGCCTACCGTGTAATGAGGCCCTAAATGTCCAGTTCCTAATCTACAGGGACATGTTCTAAATAAGTAGCACAACCCATTTAGCGCATCCTACCCGAATAAAAGCATGAATGATGTTCACAAATGGAACCACAGGTACAGTCCTGGATGTAACTCGATGGGGTATTGGTGACTTCAAATAGCCAGCACCTGATCTGGATAATGTGGAAGTTCAGGAGCATTTGTAGTTGAGCAAGATGCTCGAGTATCAACCTGAAAAGAAACCTTTCTCCACCAGCATGCTCTACCTACATGTGGTGCTGGGAAAAAATGTGCACATGTCATTGGCTAGTGATTTCTGACCCTTGGCGTGAAGAAATGGTGTTGAGGTGGCAAGTGACTTGGCTAGTAGCTGTAGTTCTTGCCCACTGAGTGGTGCAATGACTTTACTGCCCCCCTCTCCCCTAGCTGCCCTAATGCATATTAAACAAAGCAGGCAGTGAATCCTTGAAGGACAGTATTGCAGGGAAGGTGGAGGCAGTTGCTGCCAGGCATTCTGAACATGTTGATTTGGGCAGTCGACTTTTAAAGGCCTTGCTATGACACCAGTGATTGTAAAATGTAGTCCTGTGTATTTTGAGCTCCCCGATCCTATGAAAGTAATTACTCTCACTTCCTTTTCGCTGGGGGCCAGTCCTGCTGCGGCCCAGCCTCCATTGCCAAGGCTGTAGCTGCTGAATCTGTAGTGCCTCCCAGCGTGCACGAGGCGGGCCCTGCTGCAGCTTTAGAACTGTTTCTTGGGTGCGCATTTCTCATGCATAAGAACATTGAGCGAGGCACCACACAAACAGAATTCAAGCCTGCAGAGCGGATATCGCAGTATTTGAATATACACAACCTTGATTGCGTTTCAGTCAATACAAACAAACTAAATAGATTTCAATGCACAGAATACACCTGAGCCTGTCGCAGGACCATTCACTCCTCTATAATGCACCCTTGCTGTGATCATAAGAATGCCCAAACCGTCTTGTCGTATTGTTGAGGATTTCAATCGGGCGACGCACACCTAGTCTCGGCCCAGTATGCAGCGCACAACTGAAATGCTTTTTTTTTTTTATATTAGATTCAATATTGAGATGGTACACCACTCATATCACACCCCCTTTTCAAATGCCCCAGGGCACAATGGACCATGAACCAGTCTGGTTGGTAAAATACAATATTTATTTTAAAATAAAAATCGTACACTTTTTTAATATGGTGCAGCAATCACCAATGGGGTGATAATAACAATAGGAATGTAAGCCATGCACTTAGTCTAACCTTCTATTGACACATCTACAAAACATCAGGGAATAGGAGCACTTTTTGATTTTGGGCAAGATAGCACTTGAGTTAGAATTTCCCCCTGCAATGTTCCCTCAACCCACAAATAATCGATTCTAAATGGATTAACAGAAGCAGCAGGTAATTGGGAATGACAAACTGGAAACAAAATTGAAATCCAGCCTTCCCTCCCCAAACAAGAAACGGATTTTAAACCCTGGCAATGCTAAAAATGACTCGGAAATGGATGAATGAAATAATGAATGTGTACAAAAACCTTGAAACAAATTGTTGCTTTAGTAAAGAACTATGTAAAGGTACTAACAATCGCAAGCAATGGATAACCAAGAGCTTACAGTTTGAAAAGTGAGTGGAAGATTTAAAACAGATTGCAGCAAATGACACTTGGAAACTTGCAAACTTTGGGTAATTTCAGGCAGGAATCGCAAACTGTTTTTAATAAAAATGAGTGAAATATTGTAAATCGCAATGCAGTTTTTGTGTTGGGGTGTAGCTATATATCATAGGTACAATATGGAAGTGAGGTCTCTAGCTGGTAAATTGAATGAGTTATGCAAGATGGTGAGGTGCGTTTTGAGCGGTAGGAAAGGAAATCAGTTTTGACAAGAACAGTTTTACTCTACACTAGAGTATTCAGGCTAGGCCACCAAAGAGGGACACAGTAAGCTCAAGGGTTGATTCGCAATTTCAACCCCAGTTCCCCACCAATGAACGAGTCCGATCACTCGAAATAGGATTAGTAGTTTAGGATTTCGACAAAATTACTAAAGAGATGGCGCTAGCACTATCAAGACCGTGTTGCAAGAATGCTGACAATTTTAATAAGATATCAGGGTCTGAACAGGATAGCTTAGAGAAGGGATGAGACTAAAGACAAGATAGGCTATGGGTTTAGATGTACTATGGATTACCATTGGTACTCACAGTCCACTTTAGTTAGGATTTTGGGACTGTCAGCGTTCTGGTCACCACATGGATCTGGTCTAACGGACTAGATACCAAAGGATAGTTCTGGTTACCGGATGGCACAGGTACCTCTGGAAGCAGTTACTGCAGTGAGTGGCAGCAGCATGCAGTGAGTGGGATCAGGATGCTTCCCAAAAACACCACAGCTTTTCCCTTTGTTTATTTGGGAATTTTAGTGGTTTTCAGATTTGAGGCCTTACTCGGAATGGGACTGTAAAGACTGGAGGGGGGGTGTCTGTACTTCTGCTCTCTATATGGTAGAGGAGAGGCAGAGGACCCCAGCCAAGTTTCTCTATTATTGGTAACGTAGTCGAGCAATCAAGGCCTAGCTTCTCAGGAGGTGATGCGGGCAGGTTCTTAAGTACATTGTAGTACCTGAACCCCCACAAAGGAATGTCCGCACACTGTATTAGTGAAAACAGTCTTTATTCAAAGGTATGTACACTATCACAATAACGCACTTTGTTCTCAGGAATATATACAATTCTAAAGTGGTACCACCAATGTTATCAAATCTCATTAAAGTGCATCAACTATACGGTTAAAATGTCACACGGATCAATAACAAGGAAACCAGCAATAGAGATGGGAAGGAACTCAAGATGGTTGAAATAGGCAGAATACTGGCCCCTACCGATAGACACAGTTCTGTGTGGAGATCCCCCCCCCCCCAACCTGGGCAACCTGTAAAATAAAGATATATAGCACAAGCCCAGTCCATATATTGTTCAATAGCCTTATTTCCTCCTATTAAGATTTTACCCCCCCCACCCCCAATGTACCTGGTGGAGTAGAGTTCTTCGAAGATGTGTTGAAGGATCCCTCTTGAGTAACTCCCTTTAAAGCAGGAGCCACGGATCGTCGAGAGGCGTCGAAGATGGTGAACTTGGCGGCGATGAGAAGTTCAAGGGTGCCGAGACCACGACGTTGAACCAGGCGGTGTTCGTCAGCGACGTCCTGCGGGGCACCTCAGTGATGGATTGTTCAGGACTGCAGAGAGTTTCAGAAGAACTGTGGCCCAACAAGGGCGTTGAGTCGTCGAAGTCTTTGTGGCCTTCAGGTGGCAGGAAACCCACCGGCTGATTCTCCTCGGCGCGTTGGTCATCCTCGACTTTCTCCGGCGGGACAAAGCAGTCGACGTTGCGGACAAGGGAGTCCTTGGATTCAAATGTTCTTAGGCAAAGGAGCGGGTGGCTCCGGTTGTTGGCGGCACGGCGTCAACTGGTCCCCACTGCTGGGCAACACAACTTCGACAGGCCTCCAGCAGTTACACAAACCTCCGAACCCTGGTCGACAGCAATCGACTTCGACAGCGGCGAAGTCCGGGTGCTTTGCTTTGTTCTCCTCAGCGGTCCCGTCTCGGGTTGGCAGCCTTTCGAGGGTCTGACTTCCAGGGAGCTTCGGCGAAGGTTAGCGGTGCTCGATGGTTCCTCGGAGCACGGGAAGAGGGCGCCTTACCAGGTCCTCTCTCGGATCAGTCCTTGACGAATTCGGCAGCTTTCAGATCGGGTCAAAGCAAATGCAACAGCAAGTCTTCTTCCAGCTGGGCGTCGAGGATCAGCAGTTCCAGTTACTCTTCAAGTGTAGACACAGCTTCTGAACAAATTCCAGTGGTGAGAGGTCCCCAGATATACTATCTTGTCTCTCATCCATACTGCTGGGTCACTCTCGGCAGCCAATCATACAGAAGGACATTCATGCAGTCAGTCAGCCAATCAGGCACACAGTGCATTCAGGCCACACTCCTCCCTCTCAGACACTCACAACAAGGAATGTGGATTGGGACAAGCACCCAGCCATTCAACACTACACACTGCATTCAGGCCAGTTTCGAGCAGGGCTGTCTCAGTCTTTGTCTCTCATACCAGGAACCAGACAGCCACAGCAAGAAGTGCATATTGGTCACACTCCATTCACCAAGGTCCCACCCACAACATAGTCACTGGGAAGGCTCCAGTCAGTCTGGACTGGACTTCACAACAACACCATACATGGAACTTCCACCCAACAGCCAGTCAGGGGCAAGGGACAGAGTCAGGGCTTCCCAGGACTTTGGGAAAACAAGGTAACAGGTAATATAAAGCAAGAGGCCACAGGGGACATCTTGTTTTCCATCAGGGATCAACTGATTCCAATGGCAGGGCCTGGGTATCCCAAAATGGAAGATACTCAGCGCACCTGTCAAATTCAGCATGGAGCTGCCACCAGCCCATACCCTGCTCTGCGGGCCACCCACAGGTGCCCAAAAACATACACTAAGGGCACAGGGTTGTACCCCCCCACCCATGGGTGCCTTAAGGGTATCCTATGGGTCTGTGCACCAAACCAAAAGGGAGAGAGCTGCACCACCAGGAGTCCCACATGAACTCCTGCGCGGAAAACACATCAGAATACACGATGAAAAGGCAGTAAAGGACAAGGATACGGAGGCCCTGTCCGTCCAATGAATTTCCAGCATCACAGGGACCAGCAATGCTTGGGTTTTGTAGTGGACCCTGGAGCAGGATCGGCAATGTTTTGGCCTTGTAGTTGGAGTCTGAATCTGGAAGGTGATGGGTACAGGAACGCAGCGCAGGAAATCGGAAGTGTGTGTGGAGTCCTGTCAGGGACCCTTTATATAGACCATAGTGACATCATTGACTATATCGCTGGGCATAGCTAAGCATGCCTTGAAACAACTGGATTGGACAATGAATGTTGGTTGCCTCACCTGGGTTGTACCCAGTTTATGAGGTTGTAGTTTATGATGGAAAGAAACTTCCCACAGACCTTTTTTGCCAAAAATCTGTCATATCAGTATCTACACTTTTGTACAATGGTGGTACCTTGCATAATCGGGTCACGTTTTGTGTAAAGGACAGCCGTCCAATCCTGCGATCTGTGAGACATTATTTTGGATGGTTACTACTCATTTTAAGCATGAAACATTCAGCCTAAAATTCCATAACTTTATGCATATGTGGGGTTAATCATAAGGCATATATAAGTATACAAATTTACTTTTGGAACATGTATACTTTCTGGTAATCTGCAATATTTTGTTACTTCTGTTCCTTATCCAGAAAGGAAACCTATGACGTCTTAAAAGAAAGGCCATAAATTACTTCTAAACGGTGAAATTTACATTTTTCCAAAGTCCTGCTGCAGAGATGTCTAAAGTTTATTTATAAAATAGTCTTTAGAAGCAAATGGCAGTCTTTGTTCATGGGTCAATTTTTTTTTTTCTTCTTTAACTTCAACTGCTGCCAACTGTCATTTCCTTCAGCGTGGTGGGGGTTTCTCAGCTTAATTGAAGTTTTTATTGCCCCTTCACACCTCACAGGTTAGTGTCCTAGGACTTCCATTGTCCCAGCCTGGAGCACAGACGAATGTCTGACGAGCGTGTTGACTTTTTGTCCTGGCCCATTCAAAGTTTTTAAAGCTGGCATTTATCACTTTCGTGTCCTGGAAGTTCATGGTGTGCCACCCTTCCTCGGGGGAAGTTTCAGGGCTGGCACTTGAATAACTGTGTATTTATAGATTTATTTATTTTTTTTGACGCTTGCAAACTCAGCCCATTTGTCTTCTTTATTTTCTTATTTCAAGTCTTGAATTAAAACAAACATGTGGAAAAAATCAAGCCACAAACCCCTTCACATTGCTAGGTAATGGCAGGTTTTCCTTCAACAGTTTTCTTCAGTCGGCAAAGCGCATTTTTACACGTGTTGAAAACTGCTAGCGTTTCTTCCTTTAAATTTGGTTTGGCATCTCTTTCCAATATGGTTTACACAACAGTCTGGACAAGGCAAAGGTCTCCATAAAATTGACATGTGTACCTACAGCTCTGATTCCTTTTCAAACGGTGATTTTGATGCTTTTCCGTGTTTGTAGTACAGCTTTTGTTGTTTTTCAGGTTTTGGCTGGCACAGCCTGTCATTCTGGAATAAGGTTTGGTTTTGCTGAGGGACAGTGGGGATATGCATGGGCATGGCAGGGCTTATTAATCACAGTGGCTTTAAGGAACAAAGGGAATTGGCGTCAAAGCAGCATTTTTAAAGGTGAGAAAGGGTTTCTTTTCAATGGATATTTTGGCTTTTGCAGCAAAGTACGCTGCTTTTTCACTTGATCCCATTTCTCTTTCAGAAGACACTGGCATACTTAAAGTGTGTCCCCTTGTTCCATCTTGCCTAAAGTGTGCTGGCAGGATGGTGCAGCCATCTTTTTGTTGCTGGAAAAACGCAGTTGTGAGGTCCTGGTGCACACAGGAGCCAGCAGCCAGATTGCTGTTTCTTGCGCAAATGCAGCTTAGTGATGTGGGGCAATGCCGTTTAGTGGGTCAATATATCCCACAGTATCTTTCTGAACACGTGTTGGGGAGAATTCTCACTTATGGTTAATTTCCCTTACCTATAGACTCTCCCAGCAGCTTTGCTGGATTTGAAGGGTTTATTTCTTTTTACCTGCTAAGAGTGAGACTCTTTTTCCCACTCTTAGGCAACTTTGCTATGTGTGTTCTAGGCTATTTTGTGTGTAATGCCTATGGGATCTTTTCTCTCACCCATAGGAACCATCTTTATGCACATGTGTAACACAGCACCCTCTGTGCAGTGACACAGGGGTGTCGTAGAAACCCCCAAACATAGACTCCATACCCTGGGACTGACTACTGTCTCCCAGGGCATGTAAAGTTCCCATTGACTTTACTAGTCGATCTCTATGAACTAAACCAGTACACCCCATCTTAATATGGAAGTACTGGAAGGGGTTAATAGTTTTTCCCCTATGTTCATTTTCGAGAGGGTGCCAAGTCCCCCTCTACAAAGTTTCTGGCTGGTGGCAGTGGTTACTACCTTTTTTTTATATTCGACCGCAAATCTTTTCCTATGGGATTTTCCCATTGTTCGAGGCTAATACTTTTACTGACAGCCTCTGACATACCTCTGTTTGTTTTATTATTAACTTTATTCTGGTAGGTTTTATTTGCCAGAACTTTGATATAATATTTTTCTCGTGTCTTACTCTAAACTCCTAACCCAGGTCGGGGATCCTTTGTTCGCTCTTTTGGCGGGCTTCTGCCAAGAAGCCCTCCTTTCGGTGCCTCCGAGTCTGGGGTGGGTCTGTTTGGGAGGGGGAGTAAAACCCCTGGACAGAGTTGCCACAGCAACTCAGGTCGCACTCTAACCTGATAGGCTGGAGGGTCTCCCACCAAGAAGACCACTCCACTGTGTGAGTGACAGCTAGGCTGAATGAATGGGTCTCTTTCTGCATAAAAGCAGGGTCCTGAGGACTGGAAGAGCAAGACGTCGCCACTGGAACTACGGTACCGAAGGGGAGAGAAGTCACAGACCTCTTCAGCATCTACACCACCGGTGAAGCCCTGCCGGATCGTCTCACCACTTTTCTTCCACAAGACGAGAGGAGATCTTCAGCGAAAGAGCCTCCTTCCCTTGAACTGGTGGGGTCAACCAGTTCGCTTCCTCGGACCTGCCTTGGTTGAATCGACAGTGCCCAGCACGTCTCCATCGACCCGGACCGTGATTAAAAGGAGCGTACCTTCGTTTGGCAGCACCACGGCCGGTTTCATGCCTCGGTAGTGCAGCGACTCGAACCTTCCTCCACGACGAGAGCCTCTCTTCCTCTGCTGGATCCCTCGACCTGCAGGAACTACCAGGAACAACCGCCACCGCAGGAGCCACTTCTTCCCGTTTAAGGAACATTGTCGCGCCAGGGCGCCCTTTTTCCGTGGTAGCCCTAAAGGTGTTTTAAATCCTTTAACTACTTGTGGGGTTGGCCGCCCTCTCTCTTTGTCTTTTTCCTCGCATCTACCTCTTTAATATTTTTCTACTAAAGGCTTGACTGCAGCTACAAGAACATGTTTGCTCCTAAGCTCTTGGCCCTGTACCACTGGCTCAGGCCTATTGACTCTGGCTGATTTGTTATATCTGCTTTCACTAGATTGGTTTTCAATGAGAAATGTGTTGATGCACCTAAATCTTCTAAACCCCTTTTCCTTCCTACTGTTTTAACTTGTGGAGTGCCATTTTGCTCAGTTTACATTCACTTATCTTTTGGCTAAAGTGTTACTGTGCACTACTTGTTCACAAAACTTCAGGGAAGTGTTGCTAGGGGGTGTCCGAAGAGATTTCGGTTTGTCTCCACCTCCCCCCCCGACCACCCACCCCCATTTCGTTGAATAGTTAGTGCCATTTGTAGTTGGTTTTCACTGTGCCGTTTTACTCAGTTTTCACTCTACCGCAAACTTGTCTACAATTGAACAGGGAGTTGTATTTACTTTTCCTTGACTGAATTTTAATTTACCTTACCAATTGTGATTATGTGTTGTCTTAGAAGTGTATAAAAAATATATTCTCTTTTTAATACAAAGCTTTGGTCCGTGTTTCCTTGCTCCATAGTACTGTACTACCTATTGTGTAAACCCTGAATACTGCTCATCACCCTCTTGAGATAAGTCTGACTGCTCAGCCACAGCTACCAACTAACAGGCCGATTCATGTAATCCCTCACAAAAGTGTCGCACGCGGCTGGCGCACAGCGTGCCCGTGCGAATGTCTGCGCCAGCCGCGTGCGATAAAATAATTTCTGCGCACAGCGTATTCATGGATTCTCGCCTCCAAAAGCAGACGTGGAGCAGAGTGGCGCAGCGACCCTGCAGCAGCGCCAGTTACGCCCCCAAGAACGCCCTCGCGCAAGGAAAAGCCATCAAGATCGCAAAACCATTGCAAAGGGCTGCGCCAACACTGTACCAGTTTACCAGACTGGCAAACGCAAAGCGGGGAACGCGTATTACGGGTGTCGGGAACACGCGTGCGCGAGAAGATTCACACGCGATCGGGCCTGGGGGAGCGTGTGCGTGTATTTCAGGGGTGCGCGAGAAGTTCCACATGCGATTGGCCTGGGCGTGTGTATTTCAGAGGTGCGCGAGAAGTTTCACACGTGATTGGGCTGCGTGCGTGTATTACAGGGGTGTGCAAGAAGTTCCACACGCTATTGGCCTGGGCGCGTGTATCTCAGGGGTGCGCGAGAAGTTCCACACGCGATTGGCCTGGGGGAGCGTGTGCATGTATTTCAGAGGTGCGCGAGAAGTTCCACACACGATTGGGCTGCTTGCGGGTATTTCAGGGGTGCGCGGGAAGTTTCACACACTATTGGCCTGGGCGCGTGTATCTCAGGGGTGCGCGGGAAGTTTCACACGCGATTGGGCTGCGTGCGTGTATTTCAGGGGTGCGCGGGAAGTTTCACACGCGATTTCAGCAGGGTACGTGTATTTCAGGGTTGCCGGGGAGTCCTACATGTGATTTGGCAGTGTGGGCCCTCCCAGGTGTTCCCTGTACACCCTCCACGGCCCCTGCAGGCAGCCCACAGCACAGGGGACTACCCTGCATCCCTGGTTATTTCCCGCAGGCAGCCCACCCAACATGGGCATGCCCCCCAGCAAAGGCACATGTCTCCTTGCACTAATGATCACCAACTCATGTCCCCTTGCACCCCCACCCCCAGCATTGCGGGGCACCTGCCAGCAGGCCCCCACCCATGTCCAACTCATGTTCCCCACCACCCCCACCCCCCAGCACTGTGGGGCACCTGCCAGCAGGCCCCAACTCATGTTCCCCAGCCAACATGTCATCACAATCTAGATCCCTGGTCCCTATGGTCAGCCTCCAAATGCAAAATACCCACCCGAGTATTGCATCCACCCACTCAGAAATGGCAATTACATGACAGAACACCAATTGTAAGTTTCGAAACAAACACATGTCCCTCACATACACCCAATGGGTGTCAGTGAATCTCAAAACCCATATCATGATATGCATGAAACCAATGAGATGATACTACACATTGAAGTTCGATAAAAAAATATGTATTAAAGGAAACATAAATAGATTCAAAAATAAAGAAACAGAAATGTGAATGTACAAAAATGAAAAGAAGCATGTCCGTGAAAGAAAGCAAAACCAAAAATCATAATCCAAAGTAATGGTGTCCAAAGTCACTGTCCACAAAAGAAAATCCAATGGGAAATAATAATTGAAAGCCATTGCTCCATGGGTAAATTGTGAAAGAAAAATAAAATCCAACAGTGAACTATGTACAGACGAACAAGCCAGGGTCCATTATCCCAACAAAATAAATTAAACCTATCTAACAACATTAACTAATAAAATAAACTATATACAAAAATGTGGCCAATGTCCAAAAGGTCCAAAATAAATAAAAAAACAAAGGAAACCTAACACTACCTATATAACTATGTACAAGGGCAGCGGGCTAGTCTGACGGCTCACTTTTGGATGTCCCGGCCCAGGGCATCATCGAACTCCTGCTCAATGTCCCGGAGGCGGTCCTCCTCCATGGCCCTGAGGGTCCGCAGGGCCGTCGACATGTCCACCTCCAACCCCCTGCGGATTGCCTCGAGGCACTCGGCCCGCCTCGGGGCCCTCCGCATGGAGTTTTCCGCCCTGACCATTGTGAGCCGTGTCTCTTCCGCCCGCTGCCGCTCCGCATCTATGGCGTGGCCCAACCGCTGCCACACGGAAGACACTCTCTGTCCTGGGTCCGTCCTCCTGCCCTCCGGCCGATGCCTGCCCCTCCGATGTTGAAGGCCCCGAGCCTTCATGGCTCCCACCACGTTGCTGCTGCTGCTCTGCCTCTGCCCGTGCACTGCCTCCTGCTGCCTGCACATCCTCCGCCGTCGTTGATGTGGCCACCCCTGCTGGACGTCCGTCTCCCGACTGTGGCAGGGATGCCTCCTCCACCAGCCTGGCCGCACCGTCAGAGGCAGCTCCACAGGGCACCCAGGTGACTGATGGGTGGGAAGATGGCACGGAGGACGACTGGCGCGTAGGGGGTTCAGTTGAGGAGGGGGTCGTAGCAAACCCCATCAAACGGAGGGATCCGGCCTGGGTGACCTGTCCCAGCAGGCTGACGTGGTCAACGAGCCATTCGAGATGACGTGCAGTCTCCTCATGAAAAGACTGCCGGTCACCTCGCATGGCCCGTTGATGCAACGCCACACCAGTCAGGACAGGCTCAACCCGGACCCGGATAGCCACGTCCGCAGGCAGAGGAAGGCCAGTTGTCGTTTGCTCATCCCCTGCCTGAAAACGGGTCTGGACGTAGGCATCCCTGCTGGTGCAAGATGATGCAGGGACAGGATCAGGGACAGGATTTCACACAGGCACCTCCGCGGCGGCCTGTGCTGCCTCCTGTCCCTGGTCCTGCACTGCACCACTAGCACCAGTGGGATCCCCACCTCCAGACCCCGTCTCTGTTGCTTTCACGGCCTCCTCCTCCACCAAACCCCCCACCAACCTGGATGACTCCGTGCCATCTTCCCCCGTTGGGCCCTGTGGGGTCCCAGCAGCCCCTTCTGCTGCCGAGGAGTCCAACTCCAACCTCCGCCTCTTGGACCTCCCCCCGGCAGCTGCGGCCTGGGACGCGGCACCGGACTCCTCACTCCCCGACGAGATGACAACATGGGAGGGGAGCCAGGCCTTGCGTCTCCGGCTGGCGGTGGGATCCCCGCCGCTGTGCTCCACAGCACCTTCTCCGCCCTCTTCATCAGTTGACGCTGCAGACAGGGAGAAATAAAACACAGGCATCAGGGCACTGTACAATGGACACATACACACATGACAGTTGTACATGAGTGGCATTGGCAAACCTCAGACATGCCATCACAATCCCCAACACACGTCATTTCAACTCGCACACATGAGCCATACCACAGCCATAATGCAACTGCCAGCACCATCCATACCCACATAACAGCATGAGCAGGCAAAGCTGAGCCAGACATCACATGCAACACAGGAAGTGCACCACACATGTACACACACCACCACACTTGCATGCATGTGTACACCTCTGCTAAGTGTCGCAGTGTACAGATGGGCATCCATGTCACATCTGCCAATCAGGCTTCCACATCCCGCTGTCACATGCATCCATGTTGCATCACTGTTGCACCCTTGTCAAATACACACAAATGCACATGTACACAGTGCTGATACATGCAGCTGAAAACAACATACATGCGTGACATCACGGACATGTCTACTTACATACACATTCATCCAAACATGTGTGCCCACACAACTGCATCTGGCATGCAAGCCTACACACACAAGCACCATCCATGTCTCACACATTACAGCCCTCGCATGTGTTAGCCCCACGGCCCTGTACACCCCCACCCATACTCGACCCCATACAAACAGATGTGCAACCTGCACACTACTGAAACATCACCACATGCACAGCTCACAATCAGGATGCATGTACACTTAACGCTCAACTCCAGACGGGTCTGCCTCTCAAGGACCTGGACGTGGAGCGCTGGGGATATGCGTTCCATGACCCTCATCTGAACTTCTGACAAGTGGCCCCGGCGCCCCTTGGCATCCGCTGCCTTCAAGAGGCGCCGGGCCTTGTTCAGGGTCCTAGACCTGAAGTCCTCCCAGCGCTTCTTGACATGTTGGAAGTCGCGGACTGCCACCCCCTCCGCATTGATGGCAGTCATGATGTCAGTCCAGATCTGAGTCCGTCCTTCCTTGTCGGCGCCGGAACTTCCGAAGAGGGCATCATACTGCCCCAGGACTTGCTCCTCCAGGACACCAACTTTGGTGGCACTGAAGCTGGTGCCCCTCTGCCTCTCTGGCCGGGGGTTGTCAGTGGTGCCAGATGTTGCAGTGCCCGACATGACAACCCCAGAGGCAGGAGTGGGTGGGCAACTGGGTCCTGGGGCTGGGCTGTGGAGCGATGGAATCCCAGTCGGGAGTCTTCGGTTCCAGCAGGGGTGGTCACAGCAACAGCACCCCTGGCTGATGTGCAGGCAGCAAATGGCAGGGCACGTGGGCAGCATGCAGTCAGGCAGCAGCAGATGGCAGGTGGGAGCGTGCTCGGGGCTCTGGGGGGCAATAGTTCGGCCTTCTGGGCAGGAGCGTGGTCTTCCGTGTGCTTACGCGTGGCCAGCTTGATACGGAGTGATTTGGCACGTGAAAATTCTGCACATCAGCGTGTGAATCGAGGAAAGGCCCTTAGCGCGTATGCGTGTCTGTGACGTATCGCGCACGGGCGTTGATTTTCGTGGGGTGGGGTGTGGTGCGTGTGTCTTGCAGGCGTTGGGGTTCACACGCTATTACTTCACAGTGGGTGGGTGTTGGCTACGCGTTCTTCTACACGCAAGGCAGACAGTGAGTGGTACCCTGCTCCCCAGGCCCGATCGCGTGTAAAACCACCCGCGAGCCCCTGAAATACACGTACCCCGCTCCCCCAGGCCCGATCGCGTGTGAAAACACCCGCGAGCCCCTGAAATACACGTGCCCAGGCCAATCGCGTGTGAGAAACTTCACGCGCACCTCTGAAATACACGCACACGCTCCCCCAGGCCCATTCGCGTGTGGAACTTCTCGCGCACCTCTGAAATACACGTGCCCAGGCCAATCGCATGTGGAACTTCACGCGCACCTCTGAAATACACGCACACGCTCCCCCAGGCCCATTCGCGTGTGGAACTTCTCGCGTACCTCTGAAATACACGCGCCCAGGCCAATCGCGTGTGGAACTTCACGCGCACCTCTGAAATACACGCACACGCTCCCCCAGGCCCATTCGCGTGTGGAACTTCTCGCGCACCTCTGAAATACACGCGCCCAGGCCAATCGCGTGTGGAACTTCTCCCGCACCCCTGAGATACACTCACCCAGGCCAATCGCGTGTGGAACTTCTCGCGCACCTCTGTAATACACGCACACGCTCCCCCAGGCCCGATCGCGTGTGAATCTTCTCGCGCACCTCTGAAATACACGCGCCCAGGCCAATCGCATGTGGAACTTCTCGCGCACCCCTGAGATACACGCACCCAGGCCAATCGCGTGTGGAACTTCTCGCGCACCTCTGTAATACACGCACACGCTCCCCCAGGCCCGATCGCATGTGAAACTTCTCACGCACCTCTGAAATACACGCACACGCTCCCCCAGGCCCGATCGCGTGTGGGCCTTCTCGCGTGTGTAGAACTTTGGCGCACATTTTTTTCCTGCGCAGGGACGCTACCGCCTGCTTTCGTGTGGTGGACATGTATGGGCCGTGCTCTTCTTTGGCCGTGCGCTGTTTTTCCCTATTCGATTCCATGAATACGTGTTGTAGGCGAGCGTGTGGGCGTTCTGCGCACTTGCCTCCTTTACTTCCCCCGTGACGCCCACATTTTCATGAGTTGTTCCCCATTCTGCGTGTGACGGCCCGTGTTACGCCTACTTTTGTTATGTGCGCCGCGCTATGTGCGAATTCGCTGTGGCCTTATCGCACGGCATTCGATGACCTGTGCGCCAGCGTGCGCCGCGCACTTTTTCAGCGCACATTCCACATTTTGCGCGTGCACGGACTTCCATGAATAGATGTGCGATAATCGCACTTTCACTGCGATTTTCGCTATTTCACTGTGAATCGCACGTTTTCGCACATGTGCGCCGTTTTTTCCACGCACATTAATTCCATGAATCGGCCTGTTAATCTTTGTGGTACAGACTGATACCAAAGGGGATTTATTGCTCTCACATGTACTCCTAATCTGGTGTACTGCTCCCGAAGGGAACTGCACTGGATTTTGCCTAACAACACAGAATAGTCATTGAATAAAAAGACACAATCCGAGCAAGCAGAGAATGCAAACCCAGGCATGGCACCAGGAGCATTTTGCAAACACCCAGCTGGGCAAGCGCGGTAAAATGCCATCTGATCTGGCAGGTGGGTCAAGTGCATCCTGCCTAGGTTGTTAATATTATAAATGGGCATGCTATGTCTACACACCCTGGCACACTTGCATTGAAAGGACATTTAAAAAATGGAAAATGTGCAGCTTCTGCTTTGGGGGCAGAAATTATAACGCACACTGAGGCTGGCAATGGAGGGTTGGGCTCGAGTTAACTATCTTGCTTTTAAAAAGCCCGAGCAATCCCCTTTCAAGTAAGCTTACCGATGAACGAAAACGCTGCTGCCTGCCTGCTGAAAAGTGCTCTGCACCCTAGCATCAATAAGTACAAGCTCCCAGAAGAGTGTTTTTGCTCGATTGTTGCAGTGTGAGCACAGTTATTAAAACAAACACATGAAACTGGGTCTGCTTAGGAAATGACTGCTTACTAGTCCTTGGAAAGATGGGCTTGGAGGGCCATTTTAACTTATTTTCCATAGGCAATTGAAAACAGAATGCTAATCTTTTTTTTTTTTTAAATCTGGCCAGCATTTGTCCATAACTTCCACTTTAAGCCAGTGTCCAGATTGGATGATTTTAATTTCTGCCACAGCACTTATACCCTCCTGGACAGATGCTGAAGTATACATCAGTGGTTTGGGACATTCAATGACTTGTTAATTGCATACTATACCAGTGGCCTTCAAGAAAGCATTTGCATTGAAGATAAAGGGCCTAATTCACAGAGTGTTTTCCAATGGGGTTTTGCCATCATAAAACACTTGCAAAAATGTTATCCAGCTTTTTAAAAAGGAGAAAGTGGAACAGTACTTCTATTCAATCTGTAGTGTATTTATGAATGGTGTACATGGGAATAAGATGAGTGGCAGTCCACGATGAGGGAACTGTACTATCAACAATTGTGATGAGAAGAACGAATGTGGGTTTCCCCACATAGGAGGAGCAGCAGCGTTATAACGTGCTCCATTCTGGAGACCAGTCTCTAGTGTGGGCTGGTATTTGAACCTGTGCTGCTCTGCATGGTCTTGCTTTCAAGACCAGCGCCTTGCACCTGAGCCATTCTCCTGGCTATATATATAGTGAAAAAACTTTGTTAAAGGGACGTTATGGTTTGAAGTAAAACCAAAAAGCCCCTGAAATTCGCCTGTTATGGTAAGCTAAGCACCCACAACATCAAATATGACAATCCAAATGTCATTGATATATACAAATAATGGATTTATTGTTGGCTAATTTTAATAATTGAAAACTTTTGAGGAAGATCATTTTAAACCAAAAACCTTGTACCATTGTCCCACATGTACCTGTCCCCCTCACCATATCCCAGTCAATTATCCCCAAACCCTCTCCATGAACCAAAACGTTTTGATGAGACTTCATCCCTTCTTCACCTCATACAAATCCTGTTGAAACACCTAATGCTCCTGTTTTTGTTTCAGTTTCTGCCTCATAAAGAAGTATATTACTTGTCCCTGCTACAACTCTTTAAACCATGGAGAAAAGAAGAAGAAATACTAGATAACTATGACTCGTATGAAGATGCTTTCAAAGCAAATGAAAGCACTGTAACTGATGTAAACTTTACACAGTACAAAACAATATTGCACAATGAACAGCAACACGAAGAACTCCAGGCCCAACTAGATAAGGACACTGCTGACAGTAGTCAACCTTCTGTAACAGGAAGCCAAGAACCACTGGGAGAACCACTAATAACAAATGAGGCAGAATTGGCTATGATAGAAGTAGAAAACACCATGTGTCAGTATGAAGATAAAGAAGACTTCACTATACTACAATCAAAACTAAACAATGAGCAACGTAGCATTTCTCAAGAAGTAACAAAAGAAATTGCACATGGTGTACAACATGAAAACAAAGAATGCACCTGCCAAAATTACAAACCTATACTACTGTACGTCATTGGTGAAGCTGGTTCTAGCAAAACATTCCTAATCAAAATCATCAGTAAGTTCCTTCAACAATTGACAAACAACTGACTGTCGGCTGTTGTCACTGCCCCCACAGGTTTAGCTGCCTACAACATAGGTGGTGTCACTTTACACCGATTACTACTCCTGCCAGTAGAACACCAAAACAAATTAGACTATTACAAACTTTCTACAGAAGTTGCAATGGAACTACGCAGAGTATTAAAACAAATGCAAATGCTACTAATAGATGAAGTGAGCATGGTGTCCAACCTAATGTTGGCTTTGATTCACCTCAGATTACAAGAAGTACTCGAAACAAACTACGAAGAGCTCTTTGCAGGAAAACACAGTATTGTTTTCGGAGATCTTCAATTGACACCAGTAAAAGGTGAGTCTAGTTTTAAAACATTAGGACACAAACTCTGCCATAAAACAGTTGGCAGCATTGGAAATGTCAACCTTTGGCAACATTTCCAATACAGAGAATTAACAGAAAACATGCGGCAATCTGCAGATCTCACTTATGCCAACATCTTAAAGTATCAGAGTTGGTATACTTTCTAAAGAAGCAGAAGCAATATTGAAAACCCGGCACATTCATGCACTTTATGGCGATAATGCATGTTCTACAGATGTTATGGAACAATTAGCCCATAAAATGTCAATTGTAAACTCTTGCAAGCTGTTTCAAATTCAATGAAATAAAGTAAAGAAATGCAACCAATAATGGAAATTAGCGCCACAGACAAACTAGATGTACATGGTATGACACTACCCATGTGTGAGCAAGCCACAACAAGACTAAATAGTTTAGAAATTCAATCTCAAACACAGCTGGCTTGGAAAAGATATTAAAATTATCCTTAAATTGCAGAGTAATGCTTAAACGTAACCTTAAGGGGGACCAAGGACTAGTTAATGGAGCACTGGGTATAGTTGTTTGCTTTCAAACATACCCATGTGACAACAAAATTCAGTTTGTCAATATTCTCTTTGACAAACTTTCAGAAGTAAAAAGGATAGGACGCTCAACAGCTCGGTTCCTTCTCTTCAAAGAGATGTATGTACACAGAGAACGATTTTCTCTAACTCTTGCATACGCAGTTACCATTCATAAATCACAAGGTCTTACCCTAGACAAAGCAAAGATACATTGGCAACACAGTCTTTAAAGAAGGCAGGAGCTACGTAGCACTATCACGCTTATGTACACTAGACGGTCTATTTCTAATCAACTTTGATGCAAGTAAAGTAAACGCTGATATTCCTTGCATTTTAGAATACAATAGACTTCGCTCACTATACACCCCCCATCTAAACACATATTCTGTACCACAAAAAGTAAAACTTTGTAAAAGAAAACTAAATCAAACAGAAATGCAACAGGGTGTCACTGCAAATCCTCCAAAGAGAGTAAAAGAAACTAAAACTTCATCAAGTACCACAAACATAAAAGAACCCATTAGGGCAAGTAAACCAGGTACTTCGTCAAAGAAGGAAGACAAACTAAAAAAAAAAAACAATCGGATACAGAACTACCTGGTCCTCAAATATAGTTGGAGTAAGTTGCTACGCAAATGTAGCAATGAATGTTCTATTTCAATTACCACCAATAGTTGACAACATTTACTTACACAGTACAGACCAATTGTGTTTGCAAATGTTAGTACTTCACAGAAATGCAACAAACAATCCTGATAACACATATAGTGTTTATGGAATAAGACAACAATTGGACTACTGTGCTGGAATGGTGAAATTCACTATACACTCACAAGATCCACAAGAATTTCTAATGTACTTACTACAAGTACTGGAAAATAAACATACCTATAAATGGAATCTACCAGATTTCATACATGTGGAAACATACATGCACTCTCTGACACAATGTGTCACAAGAACAAATCCCCAATGAACGCTTCGTATATATATTAATACTTAATTGTGAATCCATTCCATTTCAGCATCTTGTACAAAATGCAAACCATGGTAGATTATGTACTACCTGCAATTCGGATAATCACTCCACCTTACTAATACAAACACATAGTAAATACGTAATACTAATCCTTCTACGTTACAATGCAGATGGTACCAAAAACAACTGCAAGCTGACTGGATTCACACATGGTCAAGTATCACTTGGTAAGAAAACCTTCACAACAATAGGTATAATCTACCACGCAGGAGCCACAACCAATTCAGGTCACTACACTGCATATATAAAAAAGAAAGGTGGATTTTTTTAATGTAATGATAGTACCATTACTCTAAAGCAGAGATAACCAGCAAATCTTACGCTTATTTAATGTTGTTAAAACCAAAATTTATTAACTAAACTGTACTTAAACCTTAAGTAAACTTACAGTAAAAAAATATAAACTGTTAGAATATTCCAAAAGGTATCTACAGCATCTAATCTGATAAATGAATACCACTAAATTAGTGCACGAGGTTAGAATACACCAACTGGTTTCTAACTAACCCAAAATTTTACAATATCAAAACTGATAAATCATTACCACTAAAATATATAAAAAAATAGACAGTTATAATACGCCTACTGGTATCGAACTGCTCCAAAATGTTACAGTATCCAAACAAATAAATGATATGTTACTGCTCCAAAAAACTGCAACAAGCCAATATATACAGCATTAGCCAGAAACAAGTGAACACTGAAAACAAACAAAAACTGTAGCATAACAGAAAAAGGGTTGTTGTTTTTTTAATCCAACATGGATTTTTTTTTTCTCCCACAGACCCAATGATTTTGGCAACAAACACAGAAACTGAGCAAATTGCACAGTACTCTGGTTCGTAATCTACTAAATATGAGGGTAAAAAAAAAATGTTGATTATTCAATGTATCAAGTCGTTACAAAATACCAATACTAACATTATCTTTTCTTTTATCACAGAAATGAACAAGAAATACATGTACTCCAGTTACTAAACCAAACAGTAAGTATATTATAATAAGTACAACCATCGCAGCATGTCACACCCATAGAGACTTATAACTTTGTTCCTTTGTAAATTTGTTTTTGGATCCCAAAGTTATAAGCCACTATGGGTGTCATATGCTGCTGGTGGTTGTGGCCAGGGCATAGAGTCTTGGGTGCATGGCCATGGCCAAGACTCTATGCCCTGGCCACAACCACCAGCAGCATATCACACCCATAGAGTCAAACATTTTAACTATGGCTTATGGGAATTTTTAATGTCTGCGGACATAATGTGTGTTCTTAGAACACTTTCAACTTGCCAGCGAACAATACACGGACAGCGTCCTCAGGACACCCCCATTTTGTTTATTTACGAACATTTCAGGACACCGCGAGTGTTCTAAGAACAGTTTCAGCTTGCTTGTGAACAACACGGACACATATTGCATCCTCAGAACACCCCCCCATTTAGTTTATTTAGAACATTTCAGAACAGCTGTGTTGTCCGCAGACAAACAACAAAAGGTTCTACCACGTAAAAAAATACAACATTTAACCTATCTCATACTCTCCCACCCTCCCCAAACACTTACACACCAACACACTCTACTAAATACAATTTTTAAACCAAGTTTCACCGTGCTGTCTGCGGACGTCCGCGAATCCAAGATGGTGGGCGCTACTGAAAATCTGACGCGCTTCACGCTCTACGCCGTCCAATCAGCGAACACGTCGCATGTTCGCAGACATGACGTAAGCCGATTGGCCAATCAGAACACTGTCCGCGGAGCGAACAGGGAAGTGTGTCCGCGAACCGAACACAGCTATCACTAATTTTTTTATGACCTACTTTTTGGTCATTTAAAAAAAAAAAAATACTGGATGGATTTTCACCAAATCTGCAAAAGCACACATTTGGGACCAAGCCGCTACTCCTGGTCCAAATTTGGTGAAAATCTGTCCAGCGGTTTGGGCTGTAGGCCCTTACAAATTTGTTTTCCCCATTCAGTCTATGGGAATAAGACCTCCCTTATAACTTTGCCCCCCCTGGACGAATCCTCACCAAACTTTGCAAAATTCAGAGTGAGCCATATACTTTTTTTTGCAAAGTTTGGTGTGGATTAGTCCAGGGAGAGCGAAGTTATAAGCCACCCAAAAAGTGCTCTTCCTATGGAAACAGCAACTTGACCATAACTACATGGCCACTTCTGTGGCCATGTAATATATATGGGTTTGGATTGGCAAGGGCAATTTCCCACTCTCATCTTGGTAAATTCACTAGATCAATGGAGCCAAGAGCTAGGAGGTTGTGCATAGACGCACTTAGCATGCTGCTCCGAAGCAAGCGCCCTTCTGGAGCTTCACTGTAATATCCTGAAGGGATCCATCTCCGCTTAGCAAAGCCCAAAATGTCGACTTATCTTGTAAACTGGGTGATCTTAACATTTCCCCTAAATGGACATTTGTTTTTACACAAAATACAACATTGCTCTGCATTTTGATGCTTTTATTTTCATTTGTTACGATTACAGATCTTCATGTGTGCAGTTTTCTTAATGCATTGTTAGGAGCTTTTTTCCAACTCTGTATCAGAATGCTTTTCAACATGTCTACACTTGGTTCAACATTGGTTCTCCATGGTTTCTCATTGTGCCAGGAAAGTTCTCCGGAATGATCCATAAAACATGTGATATCCGGCCAGAATGTAATTTTAAGTTCGACATTTTATCAACCTGTTTTACGGACCAGATAATTCAATTGGCCTGATTATTCAGCCGAAGATCGTCCACTTAATTGGGTAAGAATAATTATATTGACTTCAATGGATGTGACCCTGATTGCAGGTAAAAGAAAGCAGTTGTTTCTTGTGCTTCTTTTTTCATTTGTCCATGTGTACTCCCCCTGGTAGTGCCCTGGAGGTTTTCCATTTGGCATGGGGATACGCATCCTTTAGATCTGCAGAGGATTATAGTTCCCATCAGCCCCAGCCAGCATTATCATTGATGGATAATGGGAGTCAGTTCTGAACATCTGGAGAGCTGAAGGTTGTAGATTCCCGATTTGGCATAATCCTGCTCCGTACATGCAAGACCGCCACCCAGAAATGGCTTCCATTCCCACAAAGTGCAGTATGGTTTACTTTTCGGTTGCTCGATCAGGTTTGGAATATTTATATTTGGACATAGCCTAGTTTGCCTGATGGATTATAATGAGTTGGCACTTGTCTGAGGTAGAGCGTAGCAGCCAAGACTTGGGATGCAAGTACACCACTTCCACAGCTTTCAAAGGTAGAGTATTTATAACCTTTGTTAATAAGCCACCCTTAAGGCGCCCTTTTCATTCCTTCAGCTGCCTTTTATTGATGGGTATACTTTTTAGGAAAGAAGGATCATCAAGGTACACCTCGAAGATCTATTTTCTGCGGTCTCAAACAATCCAAGGCCATTGTATTGGCTAAAGTTTTTTTTTTTAATAAAAAAATAAAACACTGTGTTCCAGGACTGCAAAAGTGCATTTATTTTTCCATCACTAAGGTTTTGACTTCACAGATGGCTTGCAACATCTTTGCTAACAACCATTCTAGAGTGCAGTCAACTGTAGTAATCGCAGACTGTTACCATTACTCCTCTTTTCCCCTTTCAGCCCAAACAAAAGTTTGTCAAAGGAGGTTAATTTATAATGGAGGTATTGGAATTCTATTGCATTTCAGGTTCTTTCTTCCTGGAGTCCATGCAAAGGTTTGGGCAAGGAAGCCTTCACAGGCAAAAATCTCAAACCCCATTCACAAAAAGCATCCTTTTCAGCCAATCATCTCATGCACACCACCCTTGATCTAATAAATGTCCTAAAACCAATCCAATCGTGGTTAGAAAATGCACTCCTCTTAATGTTGGAGCTTTCCAATACTCCAAGGCAGTGATCTGCAACCTGCAGCTCTCGGGATGTTTTGGACTACGATTATGATTTCTCACCATTACTATTGCTGATGGAGAGCCAAAGGTGGACCCCTATCATAAGGGGTGGAATTTTGCAAAACTGATGAAAAACAAAACGTCTGTTGTGCAAATTCATTTGCCTGTTTTGGCATAGTTTACACTGGGTCACCTAGATACCAAGGGTCAGGGTGAACTTGGGGCCAACATGTAATACTGCCAACACATTTCATTAATTTATTATCTTTTTGCCGACAATAATACTCTAGGGTCTATTTCACAGGGTATCACCTAAATGCGATAAAGTTTTCTGTGATTTAGTTCTTCACCCACAGTTCTTACTCCCACTGGAGAGCAAATAACTGATATAACAGTCCTAACTATAGAATGAATACTTCCTCTAGAGGCACCGTTCTGTTGCACTCTTTTTGCACTTTCCTGCTGTTCCATCCTCAATTGGTTGTTACCGTTTGTTTTTTGTTTGGATCTAATAATTCTAAAGGGGATGATTCTCAAATTCCTAGTCATAATAATTTGTTGAGAAGGTAGCCCACAATCTTCTGTACCCCACTGCTATGATCCGCCAAAGGCACTGTTGATTTGTCCAGAGTAGGCTGGTTAAGATGGTACACAAATTACCTCCCCACATGTTTTTATGTCATAACAACTTAAATTACTTGCATCATCATACACATGTCGGAATGCATTTTAATCTTTCACCATGCTGTCATGTAAGGGTAAGGTGGGTGCAACACCTAGGGAAGGAGGGCATGGCTGTGGAAGCATGAGGGTAAACTTGTTAACGGTTTTGATCAACAATGAGGAATCTATATTCTTTCAATACTGGTCAGTTGAACAAGAAAAAAAAAATCAAAGGAGAGTAAATCAACATTCCTAAAGTCTCTCCTACCTTTCATTTGAGCCCAGGAACTCTTGATGATTTACCCTTTTCAAAGCAGCAATGAGTTTCCTTCAATAAAAGGCTTCTTAATTTGCATTAGTCGCTGCTCCAGACAGCTGAAGTATGAAGGCCTCCTTTCAATCAACGATAAGGCCACCGCAGTGGTGGTCTGCACAGTGTAAAAGCCAATGTACCGAACCTACGGGAGTATGTTAAGTAGGACTATTGCCAACATTGGTGGTTCTAATGATCGTTTCAAGTGACTAGAGCTGTTGACTCTAGCAGTTGCCCTGCTTTCCCCTGGCAAACATAGCATCTATTGCAGCCTCCGCATTTGTTCATATTTCCTTATTGAAAGCCCATGTTACATTTTTCTTTCGCTAGATGATCTGCATTTTTACTTGGCCACTACTGAATTTAAAGTCTGCAAGAAAAAGTATAAACAACTGCCACTTATCTGCCAGTGTTTAAAATGATCTATACTTCTGGGCAGTCAAGGCCGACGCACATTTCTAAGCAGATCTAGTGCCAGTTGTAAACTCCACGAAACTGTGCCATTTGTGATTGCACTTGATACTATGCTTCTCCAGCTGTGGTTCCAATTCGTGCTCTCCAGCTGTGGTTCCACTTCATGCTATGCGTTGCTCTCCAGCCCTGGTTCCACTACATGCTATGCGTTGCTTTCCAGCCGTGGTTCCACTACATGCTATGCACTGCTTTCCAGCCGTGGTTCCACTACATGCTATGCGTTGCTCTCCAGCCCTGGTTCCACTTCATGCTATGCTCTCCAGCTGATCTTTAATAGTGTGGGAGGTTTTGAGGCCATGGCTGCCTTCAATTCTGTGTAGTCCTCTCAACTCTTGGTTCTCTCTCCCAATGTTTATGGTGCCAACTGCCCCACTTGTCAAAGCAAGGATCAAGGAACTGTTTTTGAAGGCTTTCTGAAAAGGCTGTTTAAGGTTGTAGAGTCCCTTGTGGACCACCTCCACGCTTCTTCATTCACACAGCTCTTCACGCATACTATGAAGGGCCGAATACAGGAGCTGGGTTGCAGCACAACTTTAATGCTTCAATGCATAATTGGAACTGAACTTCCCTTCTCGTCTTTGCTCCTCCCCGCCACCCTGTGGCCCTCCCCACATGACATGAGGCAGTGACTACACCACATCCCCGCGGTACTAAACATCAAGTCCTATCTTCAGGTCATTTCTTCAATGAGCCAGTGTGGTTTCTTCTGAACTTGAGGCCGTATGTCTGTTTCAGCTGGTTCGGGAGACATCCAGAGTGGCATCTCATTGTCCGTCTTCTCTGTCTCCTTCATAGGGTGCGTCCCACATTTGGCTGTTATCAGGTGAGTGGAGGGGGGGTTTCTGCTGCAAGTATGATCCCGGGCATTTGCTGAAGTGGGACGAGTTTCTCGTTGTGGATTTCGGTCGCTTTCAGCGGTGACAAGTGAACCCTTTGTCTTGACAACTGTGAGGGATTCCTGATTGAATGCCGTCATGTTCTTGCGACATTGGGGTTGTTTGACGACCACATCGCCTGGTGCTAGATCATTTTCCTTGGCCCTCCTTTTCGCGTCAGCGGTCCGTTTCATGTCCTCTTTCATGAGCGTGTCCTTTCCTTTGCATTTCTGGGTCATCCTTGTATCTGACTTCATCTGCTGTGATATGTGGAAGTCTTGTCCTGATGCCAAACATCACTTCTGAGGGTGCGTTCCCGGTGGTGCTGTGTGGGGTGTTCCGGTAGTCTTGCATCAGTTGATAACAGCAGCTTTTCTACAGGTTCTCTGGTGAGCTGCTTGATGTTGCTCATGAACCTTTCTACAGTCCCATTGGCTTGGGGCCACAGAGGTGTTATTTTGCGATGTTGAAAGCCCATGTATTCTGTCCTACCCTGTGAACGGTGGCCCATTGTCTGTCTTCGCAATTTTGGGGACGCCATATGTGGCAAACATTCTGTCGATAGCGGGAATGGCATTGTATGCTGATGTGGAAGGTACTATTTGTAGGTCTGGCAATCACGAGTATTCGTCGACTGCCACCAGTATATGCTTCCCTGCCCCACCCACCTCCAGTGGTCCAAATTAGTCCAGTGCTATTTCTTCCCATGCTCCTTCCGGAAGAGCGGTCATGCATGGTGGCTCAGGTCTGGTATGCAGATTTGACTGCATAGGTGGGGCAGTTCTTGAGCAGTTTCTCCACCAGCGAATCGAGGTGGGGGAACCAGTTTGTCTCAACATTCTTTTCGTGGACACTATGCCCCTGTGCCTTTTGTGAGCCAGTTTGAGGACCTTTAGTCGCAGGGTGCGTTGTATCACTAGTTTGGTGCCATTCAGTAGTAATCCCTCGTCTGATTTTGCAAGTTCATCTTTGACAGCCAGGAAGCACGTAATATCTTGTTTTACGCCTTCACCTACGGTTCCTTGGAGTTGTTTTGCCTGCTTCCATCGAACTGTCTCCAGGCATCTTCAGATTTGCAGACCTTGGTCAGCATTGGATTCTCAAGCTATTTGATCTGTATCGAGACCCTGGGGTGTGTTGGCTTGAACGACGTATCGGATGTACTGATCTGCTATTGAAAAGTCAGTTTTCCCTTCATTTTGCGGGTGTCGCGAGAGATAATCTGCTGGGTTTTGCTCTTGGTCTGTGGTCGATGTTGAACTGGTAGTCTTGGAGGCGAAGTGCCCACCTCGCTACCCTAGGCTGCATTTTGGCTTGGGGGTTGCCGTAGATGAAAATCAGTGCCTGGTGGTCCTTGACGACTGTGAATTGCTTACCGTAGAGTAATACATGAAAATGTTTGCAGGCCCAAACTACAGCAAGGCCTTCCTTTTCAGCTTAGGAATATGCCTGCTCGGTCTTTGACAGGCTCTGGCTTGCGTATGAGATTGCATTTGTCGTGTCCTTCCCTTTCGTCTAGTTGCTTTAGGATGGCCCTAAGGCCCACTGGACTCGCATCTATGAGGAGTTCTGTGGTCGTTCTAGGATCAAAATAGGCCATGTTTTTGGTGTCTGCGATGCGGTCTTTGAGTTGAATGCTTCTTGGCACTCGGTAGACCAGACGAATTCTGAGTTTGGGGAGTGCCCTGAGGGGCTCACTGACGGATGCAAAATCTCTGATGTAGCGCGTGCAATTGCTCGCTAGTCCTAGGAAGGACCTGAGGTGGAATTTGGGGGCTCTACGTTTTTGGGCGCGCTAACTTTCTCCAGTTCTGGTGTCATTCCCTTTAAAAGATGTGTCCAAAGAAACCGTTCTCTTTGGGAATTCACATTTTTATTTGTACAGTGTGTTCGGCTTCGTCTAGAGCCATGCATGCCCTCATGATTGTGTCGTCATGCTGTTCCTCTGTCTGTCCAAATACTAGGATGTCGTCACTGTAATTCGGACAATTTGGCACGTGTTTGATTACGTTGTGGATCTCTGATTGAAAAATATCTGCAGCTGACGAGACTCCGAACCTGTCGTTTATCTGTATAGGCCAAGGTGAGTGACAAAGATTATGTATCTGGACTTTTTGCTGAGTTCCTGTTGGTGATAACCTTTAAGGTCCAGCTTTGAGAAGACTGTGGCTCCGTTCAAGAAGTGCACCATGTCAGTGATGCGTGAGGCCTGGTGACGTTCTCTCATGATGGCTTCATTTGGTCTTCTGTCCACACCGATACGGATGTTGGATGAATCTTTTGGGCATGGGCATTATGGGGAAACCCACGGTGTGGGACATTCCGCTTGTTTTATGTCTGCTTCCAATAGCTTAATTAGTTCATTTTCTACCTTTTTTGTATATTGATGGGATTCCTCTGTAATGCTGTGCCACTGGTGGGATGCTGCTGTTGATGTGCAACTCAATTTGTCGGTTTTTCAATTTCCCCAGACCCTTGAACAGTGCAGGGAAGGCTTGTTCAATGTTCGCAGTGGGGTCGAGGTATTTGTGCACCATGAGTCTGTATAGGATGTGGACTAGCCCCATTTCAATGGCCGCTTTCTAGCTGAGGATACACCCGCTGTGTGGCGGCTTCCAGGACGTGCATGGGTATGCCTTTTGCATGGTCTTTGTAGCGGCATGATGCTGTGAAGAATCCTTGCCGGCCAGGGTTGTCGTGAAGCCGTATGGGAATACGGTTGGCTGCAGGCGGGGTGCATGGGGTATGTGATTGTATACCTCCTCGCTGATCACATTTACAGTGGCCCCTGTGTCGTTTAGAAATTCTGCTGCTGTCTGACTTGAATCATCGGCATTGTGCTGTGTTCCTTCACAGTGGGATTTCACAGGGCATACAAGTAGCCCTTTTCCGTGGTTCCTCATGTATCTTGTTTCTTTGGGCACTGTCCTCCGACGAGGAACTCAATGCACTGTCGGACTGTGATTGTTCCACACGGTACCTGACATACCTACGGGGTCTCCTCCTTTGTCTGGATGCTGGCGTCTTGTCTCTCCATTCACTTCTGTCTGATCTTCTGTCCGGTAGCTCGTCTCGGTGTCTGCGACGTGCTGGGTCATGGGGTTGGTGTGCTGCTCGGAATGGGCTTGGTTGTCCTTGATCCTGTTCCGGTGTTGGCTGTCCGCTTTTTCCAGCTCTCCATTTTGCTGCGAAAGATGAAGTGAACTACTTTGTAGTGGTTCTCCCCTCCACAGGCAGAGCATGTTTGACCCATGGCAGGGCATTGCCCCTGGTGTGGATATTCGTGACCGCACCTGTAGCAGAATGGGTCGCATTGTTTCTCGAGGCGCCTTCCAGTTTGTTGAGGTTTTCATGTTTTCTGTGCGTGATCTTGATGTCATCGAGACCTTCTACTTGTGCCGCCAGTGCGTCCAAATGGGCCAAGCTTAATATTTCTTCCAGGTTTTGTGGCTTCTGTAGTAGCCGTCTCCTGAAATTTGCTCTTTCACACCCTACTATGATCTGTGATCGAAGAGCTTTGTTGAAATCAGTTTCATTTTCATTATAAAAGCATCCATGGTCTCGCCTTTGTTTTGTGGTGTGGAAAATGTCTTTCATATTCCACGTTTGTGTGGCGTGAAGTAGTCAGTGAGGGTAGTTTTCAGGTTAGTGTAGGTGTCTGTCGCCTTCTGGGATATCGTCCAGTATGTGTGACATTTGAGCCCACTGCATGGTTAAGTAGGCTGTGTTTCTGTTCATCTATGGGTCTGACAGCTTTGAGGCATACTTCGAAGTCCCTCAGCCACCTCTTCCACCATGATCCTAGGGTGCTGGTGTCGCTGAGGTCAAAGTTTGAGGGAAGTTGCGACAGTATGCTAGACATTTTCTGGGGAAGTACTCTTGCAGGGGTTACTGGAACAGTCTGTGACTCTTCCCCTGACAATGCTCCCTTGGGAAAACACAGGGTAGGTGTCCTTTCCGGGCTGAGGATCCCTTCCTGTGCTATGAGGGTTGTTGAAGTAGTTATGGTTCAGCTTACCCTGTGGGTGTAGCTGTTTAGAGTCGCACCTTAATTGTGCTCTTTTCACCTTTGTGCAGAGGAGAGGTCTGTGATTGGCGGGCTCTGTGCTGGGTGTCTTGCGCATGCATGTCTTTTTTAACATGTGGCGCCCAGGTGGGGCAGCTGACTATGTCCTTTCCTGATCAATGTATCAGCAGGGAGCATTGTTTGTGTCCCACCCGCTGGTGCTGCTGGTGTGCAGGCGCTTTCCCACCTTCAGTTGGCCTCCTGCAGCCTTTGTTACTGTCCACGGGCGGGAGGTGATTCCTCCGACTGCCCAGACATGCAGAAATGGGGCGTGTGTTCACTCTCTTACCCGTTTTTCAGCGTAGCAAAAACTGGGAGCGTGCTCGCTCTCTTATCCATTCTTCCGTGTTGCAGGCAGGGCTGAGTGGGAGGGCAGCGCCTCCACCACTCGGAACATTGAGCCTGTTAGAGGGCCCTCGGCCCTCACTGTTTTCTTCCTTTGTGACTTTCTGCTGGGCCAGTGGCGGAGTTGCGAGTGTGGCTGTTTCAGCAGGCACTGCGGGTGGTGCACGGGATTCGTTCCACACCTCGTCGCCAGTCTAGAGTCCCTTGTGGACCGCCTCATGCTTACTCATTCACACAGCTCTTCACGCATACTATGAAGGGCCGGACACAGGAGCTGGTGTGCAACACAACTTTAACGCTTCAATGCATAACTGGAACTTAACGTCCCTTCTGCTCTTTGCACCTCCCCTCCACCCTGTGGCCCTCCCCACGTGACATGAGGCGGTGACGACACCACAAAGGTCAGCAACAAAAGATGAAATACAAATCACAAGTTGATGATCTCGACACAGATGCTATGTTCATTAAGGCCCTTGACGTTTTGGTGCTTTAGAAACATTCCTCCCACTGTCTCCTGCTTGCAAATGAATACCTCCAGTACACAACTACAGCTTTTACCAATGCAAGAACAAAGCTATGGATCTCTGCAGGCCTCACCAGAAAACCTGTCTTCACGGTTAAGAGGGTCCTTGTTTCCGGACGATCCGCCAAGTCTGAACTAAGGTAGATGGGATTGAGTACAGCCTTCCTTTTTGAATATGAAATCACTGTAAACGCACAGGTGACTGCGGATGGAAAAAGGGCAGGGAGCGGCTGGGTGTGCCGGTTTACGTGAGGCAAGTTGACTTGGGACTCTGAGCCACATGCTGCTTCATGTGCCAGGCTGTATTCTGAGCCCAAGCTACCCGCAGTATCAAGACACCTGGACCAAATCTACTCTTGCAAAGAAGACAACGTGGAGCTTGTGGCTTGTTTAAGAGACTACGGTATTGAACTTGTAAACTATGTGCTCCTATCAAGGCATTACCTGGTTACTGTGACCACCACGTGCCCTTTACCTACAGCCCTAAAGATGGGTTAGCTTCTTTACCTAAAGACTTAAGTAACCATTTTATTTTGTATCCCTTTGTTCATCTAATGAATGTTGGAGGCTTCTCTGGCTGATCTTCATCTCTGACGAGTATAGCCTGCCCTCAGTCTATCCATACAGGAGAAAGCGGTGCATAATGACTTACTGTGTTACCTTTATGCTTGGGAAAACCAACGGGCTCGGACTGGCCTATAGGGCAATGCCCGAACCAAAACCACAAAACGCTGGTGTCAGTGGGCACTTTTTTGGCCAATGTGGGCCAGTTTGATAAGTTCACTATGCAGTTAGTAGTTTGACCAGCGTTACTGAATAACTATTATTTAAAATGGACAATTTGTATCAAACATCCCTTGAGTACTATTCAAACGGCCACGAAACGAAAAAATTGCCATTTGCATCAGTGGGCCACTTTTTTTATTGGTGCCAGAGACGATTGTATACCAAAGTCTGACCCTGCCTTGTGCGAGTTATGGTAAAGGTACTGGCATAGTACCTCTGCTCTCCCTTTATGGCTTCGGACTTGTATTTGATGTTGTCCCTATTGCACATGTTTACATATTTGGTGTAGATGGAGAAGAGCCAGATAGTGGGGGTGGATTATAGAGCACACGAGTGGCCTGTGACAAAGCTGTGCTTTAGATGCAGGATTTTGTGACGAGCTGGAGATGGACTGTAGCTATTGTGTTGTAAATCTGGGGATGTGCAAGCCGGAGAAAAAAAAACGCAAACAAGTGCGTCACTTGCTTTTCCTCACGGATGTAAACACTTTTATGGCTATGTTCAATTTTGGGTAGAACATGTCTTTCCCACGCTGCATCAGAAAGGGCCTGAGAAAAGCAGGCATATTGGGGGGTGGCGGGGGGAGTGGTATGTCCTGTCTGCTCGTCTTTATTTTCTCTATCAACCGACTGAGCTCGTGAAACAAAAGGTTGAAAAGTCGTAAGACGTACGTACCAGGGTTGATTAGTAGAGTGCTATGCAGGTAGATTGCTTGAGGCAGGGGTTGTATACTTCTTGCGAGTTTTAGGTGTGCTGAATGTTTCGAGGTCCCTTAAAGCATGGCTCCCGGCAGAGCAACTGGAATTGATGCTCCAGAACAAAAGGGAGATTTTTTTTCTTTTCTTTTGGGAACATAAGGGCCACTCTGCACTCCTGCTGGACTTTCACGCCCCTAATGTTTTTTGTTCTGGTAACATTTCACCGTTTCAGTTTACCAGTACTTGGAGGTATCGGTTTGCTCTGCCATTTTTGTGTTTTTTCTTTGGCAGCACAACCCATCTTGTATGGATTGCTGCCAGGGACCCTATTTATTCTTATGTCGGCTTGGGTACACTTTTAGCCCAAGTGCCTACCAGTGCAGAGGACGCCACTCCTTTTTGTTTTTTTCTCTGTGAAGCCTAAGCCATCTTCCATGGAGTGCTGCCGTCAGAAGTAGTACAATTCTTTTCCATGAGTCTCCTGAACAGGCTAGCGGCAGTAAATAACTTTTTGTTGGATGTGATGATGCATTTAGGAGCACCATATACTTAAAATTGCTGTTTTTAACTCGTGTTCAAAATTGCATTGCTTTTGTTGGCCATCTTGCCTTTCCAGGTGGGAGTGAGGGTCCTTTTCCTTAGTTCATGTTCACAGGCTTTCCTTTAGAATGTCTGAGAAGGGTGAACAGTACATGGCAGGAAATGGACGTGGGGCTCCTCTGCGGTGTGGCTGTTGCTTGGCCAACTCTGGTAGGGATGGCTGTCCACTATGGGGCAGACACAACCATTTTGAATGATGCAAAGAGCCTTATTGGTGGGCTGGGATAACCCACCACGTTTGACTGCTGGATATGTGAAGGCAAGATGAACCCAGGTATTAAGTCATCCACTGCAACTGGAAGCGATCTGAAGACACAAGAGGAATACTACAATAACAAGTATTGTCTCAGCCAATAGCAGCGTGTTTGTGACCTTGATCTGCTACTCGAAATGGGAGACATTTACCAGGCGCTACAGTGTTTGACTGGTGAGCATAACCTGTCTGCTGCCCTGCGCAACATGCGCTGTATTTTCTGGGCTGCAGGAACAGGCATCTTTGCAATTCCCCTGCAACACCCGGACCCAGCTATGCGCCACAGGAAGGACTTCTATCCGGCTTGTGTGATGGAATCCTCCTGAGCATTGCACTGCTACAACTCTGGAACTCTTCTGTGATGACCTTCACCAGAATGGGAGCATACTAGCAACCCAAATCTACTAAACTGCCAAGGGTCTGCTGCCTTTGTCTGGAGGCCATGCAAGAAGTGCATTCATACAGTCGTTGGTGAGGGTCTCAGATTCAGGGTTCCTTCACTGCCTTCCAGGGTCTCTACTGCTAGGTAGTGCCCTTGAACCTGTGACACGAAGACACCCCACAACCCCAATGATGTGACACAAGTCCTCCCCCCATGGATACTTGATCGACTAAGGGTGTACCTGTCTTTGTGGGGGAGGTGGTCTTGAACTGCCCCTAATCTCATTGGGTTTGCATTGGATGCAAAGTCCTTCCAAACATAGCACTAGCCAGGGCTGGCCCAGGTTGGTGGTGGCTGGGCCAGTACTTCTAGGCTAAGTCCTCTTCGACCTTAGGGGTTGTAGTTGCTCCCCACAACACCCATATTTAGACTTAAGCCACCTAAATGGATTTACGACTATACTTTTGACTCTAATTCTGCTTTCTGTGTACTGAACTCCCAATTCAGGTGGCCTCCTGTGACTCTGAAGAACCTTTTGGAACACTGGAAAGACGCTTGCTTAGTATGCGAGTGGACCGCAGAAGCTAGATACATGCCGGACTCCCTTATGAGAGTAAGGCCTATGTGCTGTCTCTCCACTTTAGCAATGATAGTTTGTGCGATCTGTGTAAATTTCTGAAGTGAGCACCCCATGGTGGGTTTTCAAACGGTCGTGTACAAAACTGTTTTTACTTGCCTTTAATTGCATAAAGTTTGCCTTTATATACTTGCCTGTGTGGTGTACTTATCACGTTTTATCTGTACTGCTCCACAGTACCCAGCCCCCACGCCTTTGTTCAGCCTCACCGCTCACACTTGCTACCAACAAGAGGGTAGCTAAGCTAGTCTAGTTGAGACCACTCTGTTGCCCCAGGTTTGCTTTTCTAAGTGTCACCTCAGGTGGAGACTTTGACAAACCCTAACCCCACACACACGACATAAGCTATGTAAACTAGGCTTTCACTTTTGTCTTATTTGTAGGATGTTTGAAATGAGTGCACACGTGCTGCACTTTGTTTTTTTGGAGAATCCGTTTCAATACATGAAGGTGGTGCTTTTTTTATTTTTTATTTAAATGACCAGACGTTTGTGTGAACCCAGAACTTGTTTGCACTTCAAAAAAGCATGCGATTGCAACTGAAATATAATAACTGACATTTATTTTAACGTAACTCCTTTTCCATGGGGCAGCATTGATTAAATCCAGTTCTCCTGTAAACAAATTCACTTGCTTATTTTGCAGCCGAAATGCAGTGCACCCAGATGCAACCTGCCATTTTGTAATTTGGCAACGGTCGATGTTTAGCTGTAACCACAATCTGCACTTTTGTCTGTGGCCCCATCATCTCGAGTTCATGTAAATGGGGCATAACCTGGGCAAAAATAACTCCTAGTATGAATGTAACCGATACCTGACCTTCATACCTGTGGCACAGTGACAGACTGAAGTCCCAGTTGGATGACTTGGGCAACCTCACAGCCTGGTCTGGCACCGACTTGCAATTCCAAAATGTAATCCAGCACAGAGATGTTGAAGCGCAGCCACACAATCTCTCTGGCGTGGTGTTTGGGGCTGCACATTCCGTCACAGTGAATTGCTGTAGCAACATTACTCTCACCATGAAATGTTTCCAACTGCTGGTTCAGGTTCTCAAACCGCTTGGACGGCCCCCGTTCCAGGGCATATTCGTGATTCGTTTGCAAATACTGGTCAATTTAGCAGCTTTCGTTCCCAATCCAGAGGGGCTTCTGATATCCTATTTGCAGATGACCAAATGAAGATGTTATGGATTTTAGCTCAATCTTATTTGGGGTTTCAATCTGTGTGTTGATGATCAACCCCGATAAAGTAGTGGATTCCATATGGGTTTAGCAGCCGTGCATTCTCCTTTTCAACATTTCCATATTTCAGTGAAAAAATGTGCCCATTAAAGAAGTCCCGCTGGATCAGTGGCCTTCAAACTGTGGCACTACAAAAAAGCATGTGATTGCTACTGAAATATAACAGCCAGACATTTGCGGCTTCAATACTCCCACCTCACTTGCAGCCGTGCTACTGACATCCATTTTACACTGAAATTCAATACTCTCTATTGGCTGTAGCCATGTTTTTGCTCCAAATATGAATAGTTATTTGGCCCCAGTGCCATGCTGCAGGAGACACTTTGGGCCTGATCACAAGCTTTGTGTTTGGTGGTAAAACGCCTGCTAACTACCGTTTCTGGTGTTTAACCACACCGTCAATCTGACATTTGTTAGTGAAGCTATTTTTAATGGCTGCATTTTTTGTGGCATAAATTCAGTAATTACCTGGTGTAGTAGTTACCAAACCGTCCTATGGGACTACACATGAGGAATAATGGAGAAGTCTGCTTGACTCGTAATCATGTGGACCCATTGGGTCATCTGGTAATTACTGCATGTGGTAACCGTAAACTAGTTTGGCAGAATTCCAAACTCTTAATGGGGGACTTAACTTGCTAATAGGGCCAAATCTGGGGAACGTGTGCATTTTGGTGGCAGTCTCCTCAAAATGCCTATCCTAACATATGACCCTATAGCCATGTTCTCACCCACAGTGATAGTTGTGCAAAACAGCCAGACAATAGAATTTTCCCACCAAAATGTAATTGGCACAGAGTTGTGGAAGCCATGGCATGGGAAGGGGTGAACATGTACAGACTCTGTGGGCATTGTACTCCAGCTGACAGTCGTATGCTGAGCTAAGAAAGTTATAACAGATGCCTAGCAACGCTCTCCTAGAACTCAATCGCTCCTGCCATGTGAATAGGTAGAATTACAACTTTTTACATAAGCAGGTAGCGCCCTGTACATTTTTCTGGCTTTGACTTTTTCCTCCCAGCCAGCCTTCATCTAATACCTGCCTGAGTTTGTGGGTTTATTTTTGTGGGCTGCCTTACGAACCCTAAGGCAGATGTACCACATGAGGTTACCACCTCTTTTAGTCATGTGGCTACACAGGTGGTATGTCTCAATTCTATTTGACCTGGCTGGTTCTTTTTGATCCCCCCCCCCCCGTTTCACAAAATGGAAGTTCTTTGTTTGCCTCAAATACTTTTGTCCCTCTGTGTGTAAGAGGAGGTGGCCATCCTATGCTACTGGATGCCTTTATCCCAGGACGTCGGGACTGAGGTTATAGTCCGCCTGAGAAAAGCTGACTGGCATATGCAGAAACCTGTATTGGCTAGAATGGGTTTTATTTGTGCGAGTATCCTTTCTGACTACTCGGGTGTTTTTTCTGGAGGGATGGTCTGCTATTGGCTGATCGGGTGCTGTGTTCACTCGCCACCTGAGAAGGATACAAGCAGACCCCCCTTTCCCATTATTAACCTGCTCTACTACTGCAACTGTGTACCTGCATTCATGGAGGCCGCTGTTGCTGAAGCTCTGCACACGCATCCTTTGATGCTCCTCCAAATTGGCAGCAGATCCGAGTTCTTTTCAACTAATCCAATGGAGACATATGGATCACAGCTCCTGTTGGAAGGCATCGTCTCTATGAAGTGCCAAACTGTCCCAGCATCAGGCCCAGATGTGGGAGCTCCTTTACTGCTAGGACCCTGAAGACTTTGTAATGACTAGTTCAACCTGTGGCATCAAGCAAGTGGTCGGTTTCTATCTCTCCATTTGTAAATCTCCATGGCCCTGTGTTAGGGAGAATTCTCAAAAATGTGCTAATTCCCTTCACCTTAGAGACCCCCAGCAAAATTGCTGGATTTTGAGGACTTGATTTTCTTTTACCTCGAGAGTGTGGCCCTTTTGCCCACTCATGTATTTTGATGCGTTTTCTTTGGTTATGGAGTTTAACCAACTCCACAGGCCTCATCTTTTACAATTGTCACACAGCACCTTAAGTGAAGTGACACAGGGAAGTCTTTCAGTTTCCCCAAGGTTTAAATACCTTCTCTGGGATCAACTACTGTTTCCCAGAACAGTGGAGTGAAACTGACTTCACTTAACCATGTACTGTACATTTCTAGACCCAGCACACCGTATCTTACAGTAGAGTGCTGGAGGGGTTACTTAGTATCCCCTATGTCTAGTTACCCATGTAACAGTGAAATGTTACCCTTTCCTCTCAGAATGGCTAGTGGCAGTGGTTTTACAATGAACTACCATGATTTTTCCCGACCGCGAACTATTCGTAGCTCTGGTAACGTAAAATCACGGGAGCCATGTTTTTCAAGATGGCCCCCAGCCATCGTTGATAAAATGGTTCCCGGTCTTCTTTTTTTCGCCATGTCTTTGTGGAAAGGTCCTAGAGTTGTTCTCTGCGCGCCAAACCAGGTTTGGTCTCTTTGTTCATTCGCCTTTGGCGGGCTTCAGGAATGAAGACCGCCTCTGGCGCTGAGTGTCTGGGGTAGGCAGGAAGCGTGGGAGGTGCCCAAATGCACTCTGTGATTGTCTGACTATCCGGCAAGGACAGCCACCCTGCTGGGTGAGTGGCAGCTAGGCTGGAATGAATGGGAGAGAACTGAATAAAAGGGGAGTCTCTTGGCTTGAAAGGCAGTCGACCACTGGAACGAAGGAACTGAAGAAGAGCTTGAAGAGGACGACTGCTGCAACTCCTGGACTGTTGGTTTGCCTGGTGAAGCTCTTCTGCAAGTCCAATCGCCAAGTTGGCATTGACAGAGAAGCCCTGCTAAGGCCGACTTCTCCCTTGAGTTGGTAGGACCAAGTAAGCCACCTGGAAACCTATCTTGGAGCTGGTTGTATTTCCTCAGAGTGCTCCAGGAAACCGTAGAGCCAGGGAGAGGGACACGAGATTGTGTGTGCTGCTTGTAAGCTGGCCAAATGCGTTTGGAAGATCCTCCGGACTCTCACGACGTCGGACCGACCAAGCCTGACCCTCCTCCGCTGAGTGCAGGACCTCAAAAGCAAGGACAGTCCACCTTGACAGCCAGGACCAGCGTTGTTAAAAGTGTGGTAGCTGAAACGCAAAACAGCCACTGCAATTGAAGTTTGCCAGTTGTGAGCTTTGACCAATGCAGTGCAGGAGTCCCCTGATGTCCTCGCTCTTGTCCCCATGACTGAGGCTCAGGAACTGCGAGATCTGCAGGAACTGCCAGGAACAGAAGTTAACATCTGCATCTTTTTCTTCATTGTAAGGTACTGTAAAACAAGACAGAGAACTTACCTCTCACTGTAAAGTTCTTGAAACTTTTGCAACTCACAGGCCTAATCATCTTGTGACCCAACATATGATTCTTCGTTTTACAAATTTCTTCTAAGAACTTGTGCAGAGACTTTTCTGTTTAACTACCAGAACTGCTTTATCTTATCCAAGACTTTAGCCCATTGACTTTGGCCTAGCCTATTGAATTGACTGTTCTGGTGAAGCATTTTCACTGTCTAAGAATAATTGTGGTCTTTCATGTTCTGATAACCTTTGTCCTTTACTTACTTTTTAAAGAGTGTACAGTATTGAAGTATATTTGTTGAACTATCTGATTGCCTCCTTCTAATGAGTTTTATAATTGAACTGATAAATACATTATAATTGGAAGAGTCTATTTGAATACCTGTAACTGTGAATCTTTGTCCAACTCCACTACAGCTTACATTCCCTTCTTGAGATAAGCCTGACTGCTCAACACGCTACCAAAACTGTGTAGTACATACTTATACCAAAGGTTGGTTTTCTTACACCTGTAGTCATAGTTGTGTGTAGTGTTCCCAGTGGTTACTGCATACAAACTTTGCTAACACCCTGTACTGTCCTTTTTTTGGCAAGTGCATTGCTGAACTCTTTGAGTCATGCGGTGCCCTCCGCCCCCTTTCAGTGTCATGTTGGGGGAACATGTGGAATAATCGTTCTTCCCTGGTGTCTTCTCAAGCTGCCCTTAGCTTTGAATCTTGCACCCAAAATGACTTCAGACCCTTGCATTGCTGCCTACAGCTGATTGCATCGACTTTCTTCCAGCTCCTCTGGTTTGGATCCTTTAACCTCAGAACCACAGGATCCTTACAAATCATGCTTCACCGTGGAGGTTCTTGGGGTCCCTTCTGCACTGGTGTCACTGGAACCCAAGGTGGTCACCAAAAAGCATGGAATGTAACCATCTCTTGAAACTGCCTGCTGCAGAACTGCTTTTTGGGTTTGAGGTATTCTTAACTCTGCGCATCTGGCGATTCTTCCCTTCAATCTTAATGTGTGGACCCCCTCTTCATCGGCAAGATTGTCCCGTGGAACTCAACTAGGACCCCTGAAATCCTCTTTTAGACCTTTAGCTGAAGGTCACTTTTTTGCATAAGACTGGCCAAATCCACACGACTGATCTCCCTGGGTCGCATCTGAAACTTTCTGGTTTACATATATTTTACAAAGCTTTCTTGGCTGTAAGTATGACAATTTTCTCCCGCCCTATATATATTTTTTATAAAAATGTAGTGTGAGCAAGCTCCCCTTTTTGATATTTGCGAAAAGTATGTACTGTACGTTAACCACTCTATTACAACTAAGAATTAAGCATGGGATGCCCCGACACACTACCACTTTGGGAGCCCGGTGGAGTTGATAATCACTGTTATGTCCTGACCTGCGGTAACGGAGACTAAAGCTGGGGCACCCAGCTGACCTGTTGGGGGCACCCAGCTCACATAGCTTGACAGGGCCCCCCCTGCCAGCCCATGAGCACACAGGCTCTTCTGTGGCCTGGTGGCACCCAGGCCAACACCAAAGACTGTGTTGCCGTTGCACATAGGGGCACTGGCACCTATATGCAGGATTGTGCAACAGGGGCTCTGTGGGCACATACATGTAGAGTTGCCTGGCAGGGGCTCTACAGACATGGTTGGGGCATCATGGAGAGTGTTGCCCAGCATGAGCATTGTCCACGTGCTGCAGCAATGACACACGGCAGGCAGTGCTCCATTACAGCAAATGACAAGCTGGAACTGGCTTGTCTTTTATTTGACAGTCACATGGTCCCCAACATGTGACCCTAGCACGATCCCTGGGATATACCATGCTCACAGGAGGAGTGATGCCACACTCCTCCTTTTTTCATAACCAACAAATGGGAAACGCCGCTGGACATTAAATCAATTCCCAGTCACAAACGGCAACGCTTGGAATCCAGGTGCAAATAATATTACTTTGGTAGTTTCAAACATAATACTTCTACTGAGCATTGGTACACAATGTGGGGTGACAGTCGGGGTTGGTGTGTTGCTGATGACACATTAGAAGTTCCACCTTTCAAATAAACCCTTTATTAACTTGGGTGTGTGGAACCTAAACCATTGACTGATGCCATTGTTTGCACCTGCACCATTAAAGCATGTCCACGATGCGCAGGATCACAGCTTCACATATCAACACTGCTGGGTCCATTTTAAGCATGTTCAGGGTCTGCGGGTTCCCAGCCTTCATAGGGATGGTTACAGAGTCCACATTAAGCAACTGCAGGCCCGCAGGAGACAAGTTCAACTTCCGGAGGCATCCGTTCAGGACAGTTGTTCTCAGTTCAGGGTACAGCAAAGCCACTTTGGCCTAGTCCATCGATAGTGGGGTAAACTGTAGCCGGGTACTGGTGGCGCGATCGCTGGCCACTCATTTCACTTCCCCTTCCACATAGGGGCTGCTGGCAGGACACTGCTGACTGCAGAGGGCTCACAAGCACTCGCGAGAGTTGCAACACTCTTACACTCCTTCCTTTTTTCCTTTCTTCTTGGCAGTCAATACCATCTGGCCCTGGGATGCATGGATAGCACCAAATTAGCAGCTACACACCGTTACTGGCATGGGGCCCGCTTCCATATAGAGCATGAGTGCCACGCACTTACTTTCATGTGCATGCATTGCTCTGACCTGGAGCATGCAGCCATCAACCCTTTTCTTCTACCTTTTTGGAGCACTCCAACTTCCGAGTATGAAAAAGGATATCACTGCCAGTAGTCCTGGGATCTTCAGAAGGAAATTGGTATTTTATTTGCATTGTGCTTACACAGAGCTCTTCTTTGTTTTCACTGCCTGGAGGGCTGAGATATTCAGGCAGGGGGGCACACGAGCCAGCCACCGTTACTTCATATCCCCCTTTCAATGTTGAAGCTCAAACTCAGAACTTCAGTTTTCACTGCTGGTGGGCGTGGGAACCACAGTTGGGTTGCGCTGGATGCCACACAGCCTCAGCACTGTCTTTTATAGCTCCGACGCAAGGCGTTTCATAGCAAATTAACAGCGCTGTTGTGGAGTGCTTTATTTGCATTTTGCTCCGGCCCGGAGCACATCAGCATTCACTGCCCAGCAGCCCGGGATGGATAATCCACAGCGGGGCCTCTATTTTCAAAGCTTCGATCAGAGCTTGCATAGTTCGCCGCCAGTGGCCCGCGGTCTTTGCTCGGTCTCCGGTGGAGCAGCAGCCAGCAGGCTTGCTCTGCACCTCGTGGCCTCCTTTGCCTCCCCGGCGGGAGGTGTCTTCATTTCTTGCGGCAGCGCCTCCAGCATCCTGCTGTCTCCACTACATGGCGAAGGTCGCTCAGCACCTTTTCTTACTTCTTGGTGGGGGGAATGAGATCCACCTCCCATTTTCCGCGGCAGACGCTGCCTCCTCACGGAGCACATCGCAGACCCCCACGCAGGGCTCAGCAAGAAACGGTGGGACAGCCACAGCGGTTGCGCGGGCTCCTGAGCCTGGAGGCCTGACCACCTCTTTGCCATTATGTCATGACTTGGCTTGCAGTCAGGCAGGCCAGGCAGACCAAGGCTGGGGGCACCCAGCTGACATAGGTTCACAGAGCCAGCCCATGAGCAGACTGGCTCTTCCATGGCCCAGGGACACCCAGGCCAACACCAAAGACTGTGCTGGCGGTGCCCAGCATGAGCACCAGTGCCTATATACAGGGTAGACCAGGCAGGGACTCTGTAGGTGCATACATGGGGAGTTGGTGGGGGCATCCTGGACAGTGTTGCCCATCAGGGGCATTGTCCGTGGAGGGTTCTGTGGCAGCAGGCCCTCCACCTGCTATGGAGAGCCAGCCTTGCGCTGCAATAATGACGCACACGGCAGGCAGGGCTCCATTACAGCAACTGACAGGCTGCAACTGGCTTGTCCCTTTTTATTATTTGAGTCACTTGGTCACCAACATGTGACCCTAGCTTGAGCCCTGGGATATACCATGCTCCCAGGAGTGGTGACTGTGATGCTAGAAATGCATTGGAGGGACTGGGAGGCCCTGTCCTTGTTCTGTAGTCCTTTTCATGTGTTATGTATTGTTTTCTGCCTGGCAGTGCAGATCTTCCTATTTTTGGTTTGGTGTACAGACTCTTGGGATACACTTATGGCACCCATGGGTGGGGGTACTACCCTGTGCCCCCTAGTGTGTTTTTTGGGCACCTGTGTGTGTGGTCCACAAGCAGGGTATGGGCTGGTGGTAGCTCCATGCTGAATTTGACTGGTGCTCTTGAGTATCCTCCATTTTGGGGATACCCAAGCCCTGCCATTGAAATCAGGAAACAAGATGGTCTCTGTGGCCTCTTGCTTTCTATTGCCTGTTAACTTGTTTTTCCCAAAGTCTTGGGAAGCTCTGCCTCTGTCCCTTCCCCCTGACTGGCTGTTGGGTGGAAGTTCCATATATGGTATTGTGGGGAAGTCAAGGCCAGACTGGCTGGAGCCTTCCCAATGACTGTATGTTGTGGGTACGCCCTTGGGGTGGGACCTGGGTGAATGGGGTGGATGACCAATATGCACTTCTTGTTATGGGTGTCTAGTTTCTGGTATGTAACAGACTGACAGCCCTGCCTAAAACTGGTATGAATGTAGTGTGTAGTGCTGAATAGCTGCGTACTTGTCCCAATACACATTCCTTGTTGTGAGTGTCTGAGAGGGAGGAGAATGGCCTGAATGCACTTTAAGCCTGATTGGCTGCCTGACTGCTGAATGCCCTTCTGAATGATTGATTGCCCGAGTGTGACCCAGCAGAGTGAATGGGAGATCAACAGTATATCTGTGGTCTTCTCACTGCTAGAATTCGTTCAGAAGCTGAAGTTGAAACTGAAGCCCACTGGAAGAACTGCTGCTGCTGCTGTCTTTCACTAATCTGAAAGCTGCTGTGCCTTCAAGGAACTGATCCAACCTCTTCCTGAGCTACGAGGGACCATCTTGAACCAGCTGATCTTTGTCAAAGCTCCCTGGATGTCAGACCCTCGAAAGGCTGCTGACCGGAGACTGGGACTGCCGCAGAATCACGAAGAAAAGTGCCCGGACATTGCAGTGGCCAACCAGAGCCTCAGTGCTCCTTTGCCTAAGGACATTGAAACAAGGACTCCCTTGCTCATCCTCGTCGACCGCTTTCGTCTTGCCGGACAAAGAAGGCAGCCAACGACAGAGTAGAATCTGCCAGTGGGCTTCCTGCCACCCGAAGACCGCAGAGGCACTGACGACTCAACACCCTTTCTTCATTGACTCCTTGCGGCAACAAACACTCGTCATCGAGTAACATCGCACGCCTCAGCCTGCAGGACGTTTTCGACCGATCGTCAACGAGCACCGCAAGAACCGAAGCTACTGCTGCAACGAAAGTGTTCACCCTTTTTCCTCATGGGATCTCGACAATACGTGGCTCCTGCCTTAAAGGGAGCCGCTCAAGAAGGATCCGTTGACGCCCAGACGTCGAACTCTGCGGTGTCCAGTCATAATATCGAAAAAAAAATTTCGAATGTCAAAAAAGTCGAATCAAAAATGTCGAAAAAAAAAATGTCGAATTATTTTTTTTTTCGATATTTTTGTTTGGGCTCTAGTTTATAGTTAAAAAAAAGGTAAAAACAAAAAAAAAAAAAAAAAAACGGGGGTTGGGGGGGGAACCCCCCCATTTCGAAAAAAAAACGTCATAAAAAATAAATTCGACATTATTTTTTTCGACATTTTTTTTTCGACTTTTTGACTTTCGAAATTTTTGATTTCGAAATTATGTCTATAAACCGAACTCTGCTATTCAGGTACATTGGGGTTGTAGAACTATTTAGAAGGAAAGACTCTTGTGAACAATATATATGGACTGGGCTTGTACGAGAGATCTTTATTTACAGGTTGCCCAGGTGGGGGATCCTCATTCAGAACTGTGCCTGGTGGTAGGGGCTCAGTATTCTGCCAATTGTTCTAACCAACTGCTTTCCTCCTATGTCAATTCTTGGTTCACTTTATTACTTGATTTGTGTGACATTTAAACTAAGTATAGTTGATGCACTTTAATGAAATCTCATAGTAACTGTGGTACCACGTCAAACTGTGTATATATTTGCCATTTTAGATTAACTGGGCACAAAGTGTGTTATTGTGATTGTGTACATAACCGGAATCCTATTTATATAAAGACTGTTTTCACTAACCTAGTGTGTGGACATTACTTTGTGGGGGCTTGGAGACTACACTGTACTTAAGAACCAGCCTGCATCACCTCCTGAGAGCTAGGCCTTTATTGCTTGCACACATTTTACCAAATGGAGAATCTTGGCTGGGGTCCTCTGTGCCTCTCTTCCCATATAGAGAGCAGTACAACAGGCGCCCCCTCCAATCTTTACAGTGACAAACCACAATCACTGGTACCCTTAAGTTAGAAGATCTACCTAACGTTCCTGACGATACACACATGCATTTGCTCTTACTTGACGAGGTAACGGCACATAACATTACTTATATTGCTGTCTCTGCCGCACAATCTGCTGTGCCATTTTCCATGTATCCACATTTCCAACTAAAGCTTTGAGAGCATTACTGTATACGATATCCAAATGTGTTTGGAGGAAAGGGGTAACTGCAGCTTTCCTATCCAGGACTGCTTAACTCGATTGATTGAAGCAGAGCTCAAAGCATGACGCCAGAGAGCTTTGCTTTTCCTGGTGATGACATGGGAAGATACCTGCACCTGGCCCTAGTCACTCACCCCTATGAAAAGGCTTTGTCTAGGTGCAGCATGACCGAAAAGGTGGCATAGCAGTGGGTGTGGCTCTGACACTTCTGCGCATCAGTACAGGTTTAACAAAAACTGAAGTTGCATATTTGTTTCTTGTTCTTGACAATGGCAGTCTCTGCTCCAGGGCCCTGCTCTACTGCTGTGATTGTGCAAAGGATTCCCCCACCCACCTGCCTATGTTGCCAACCTCCCTACACCGTCAACATTCCCTAAATGACCCTCTTGAGCAAGAGACTTTCAACATAACTTTAGTTGGTCTTCAAAACTTAAGGCAGCAGTAGTAATTGTGACTCCCTAAGCTTGTCACTATTAAGTAGTGCTGTGTGACTTCACACGCCTACATGCTTAGGCAGCATGCAGATTGGGGCACCATGTCGGACCACAGATGCTATGTAGGTATTGGTGTCACAATTCTATTTTTCTGCTGTCATTTTCTTTTTGTCTAATGGTTGTTGTGGACAGTAAAATGCCTATACAAAATGTTGCTGTTTATTTATAAAGGTTCTGGTCTTTCATGACATAGAATGTTCCTGGCTGTCAAGCTATAGCCATTCCATAGCTGTTTCCAAAACGTGTATTCAAGCAAGTTTCAATTTTTTTTTAAATGATTGTTTTATTGTTAAATGAACCTTTCAACACTTTCCAATAAACCATTTCATAAGATTTACATTGTACATTTAAATTCATACATAAAAGACTGCTAAGAGAACTCATTTGAGCTTCAAATATAACATGGCATTATCCAACAAAAGAGCGCACTATAATTTGATCAATTTCCCCAAACGCTTCTCTATTTCCAACCATATGTGAAAAGTGTAAAATTCAAAATTGTGCACTATCCTGAACATAAAAGCACCCCATAATTGATCAGAATAATAATTCTCCAGCTTGTGATTGTGATACCCTTTGACATATAACTTGTTTAGTTCGGACAGTCTTTTAAAAGGTGTGTAGGGGTTGCCAAATTCTACATGGACGTTCCTGGTACGGTAATGTTCTTCCAAGCGCCATCTCTTGCATTGTACGGAGAAGACCTAGTTGTAACTGCATAATTAATCTTCTCACCATTTAAAGGTTTCTTAAATGGGTGCAAGGTGCATCAACTGGAAAGCTTTGTCTAACGTGCATATTTTCTGGTTGCTCAGGCGTGACCTGTTTCAGTCCCATGTTTCTGCCATTTTCTTCTTTTTCCAATGTGATGTTCATATTACTTTCAAAATAAAATTTTCCATTGTCTCAAGGCATTAAAAGGAGAATAATATATCTATTTATCAGTAAAGTTTGAATACATGGATTAAGTGTTTTCTTCCTGAGCCAACATTTTAACAAGTTCCCATCCATATCTTTTTTGAGGTACTTATCAATGTCCACTTCAATTGGCTGTTAATTGCTTCTATTGATGTTGATTTTGGTAATTCCAACGCCCTTTGTCAAATTCTACCCTCCAATTGTTTTTTATACATTTCATTTACACATTTGTATAGATCTTCAGGCTATACAGTAGGCTGGGTACTTGTTTTGTATAATTTCAGTAATCCCTCTATTGTGAAACATGGCATTGAACCTTTTTTCCACATTTAGACTGATATCTATATCTACCTCAGTATACATGCCCAAGTAGATATATGAATGAACACTGTCAATATTTTTATCAACCATCTTCTAAATGTGTTTCTTTTTTTTTAAACTTTTTTTTTTTATTGATATGGCTGAAAATCAACATGTCAGTAAGAATTGTAGAAAAGGAACAACTTTTTTTTCATTCATGAGTTTAAAAACATTTGACATTGAATTAATTCAAAAGATAACATGATAAAAAAAAGTAAGAACACATCAAAAAAGGAAACACAACATATATAAGGAGGCATGTAACGCACAATGAAAAAAACAAGGCAATGCCGCAATAAAACGAGGATTCATCAACCTAATATAATGTCAATATTGCGTACTCTACATATAGGTCAACAGTGTTGTAAACTCTTTGCAGATTTACCATGATTATACACATGTTTAAAATTGTGTGGTCTTTGAACTTAATGCATAGTTTCCATTATTGATGTAAAAAGATTTGTCAAAATACGCACTACACTTATCCAGTTTTAACGACATGATGAATTTGGCAATTGCCACTTGTACCCCTGGCAGTTTGGAATTAAATAGTTTATACCACAGGCTTTCAGTCATTAATAGTCTATAATATTTGAAGAATGGTTTTAATATGTTTTGCTGATCAACCAATTTTGGACATTCAGTTAGTAAGTGATAGTCTTGCGTTGTTCTTGGATACCACAGAATCTACAGAAGTTCTTAAAAGTTTTAATTTGACTTCTTTCTAGGATTTCCCTAAATTTACACAAGTTCAATTGATAAGTAATCTAGATATATTGATATTTCGGACTTGGAAATTTGAGCAAATATGGTTCGATATTGCGTGATTTTTTTTCTATGTAAGAGTTTTCTTTGAATACTCAATAACATTTGCATGTTTCTATGGTAGACATCCAATCTGATTGCCACAGTTGTTAGATTTGGCTTCAGTGGGATTAATCGGAAGCAAGTTTGTTAAATATATAAAGCACACCAGACCCGGGAGTAGCAGGGCGCAGAAAGGTTATACAAGGTTACATAGTGTACAAAGTGCAATATACAAGTAGTCAAATTTCACAAAAGATATTACAATATACAGGTAGACAAATTTTGCATAAAGGACAGTTATTTACATCATAGTATGTAAGTGTATGTAAAAATTTACAATCCAAGAGGCAGGCAGTACTGGAGTGCAAATAGTTTCAGTGGAAACTAGTTCTCGGTCAGATTGAGGTGGCTAATGATGTTCTTTCTGAAGTGAGAGTAGGGTAGGTCAGCTCTCAGCTCATGTGGCAGGGAGTTCCAGAGTTTAGCGGCCTTCACAGGGAAACTATTGCTGCAGATCTTGGAGGATTTGAATCTAGGTACTAGCAGGCAGTTAGTGTTGACGGTTCTGGTAGGTCTGTGCAGTGCTTTGTGTGTCAGGGAGGCAATTTTTGAGTTGTATTTTTTTTTATGGGTGGATAACCAATTGTTTGGGGTCATGTGCACTCTTCTCTTCTGTTGATGCCTAGTGCAGCTCTGATGGCGTTTTGTAGTATTTGGAGTTTTTGGCTATAAGCTTTATTTGCACTGCTGTAGAGAGCATTACAGTAGTCTAATCTTGAGAGAATTAATGCTCTGGCCAGTATGATGTAGCTATCATTGGAAAGGAAGGGCCTGCCTGCTCTAATAAGCTTGCACGTGTAGGCTGTGGTGGAAGCCAGAGATTTCATTTGTTTATTGAAGGACATTGTGGCGTCCAGGTAGAAACCAAGTGTTTTTACCTCCATAGAGACTGTGGTATTGTTACCATCAATGATGAAGCGTATTCATGACCTAGTTTAGAAATATTGGAGGGGGAACCGAGGGTTATCAACTGTCTTGTCTTTCAGGCGTAGACCGTGAGTGAGCATCCATGCCTGAATGATGAGGTAGATTCTATTCACCAACGCCAAGTCCCTGCCATGATCCCAAGTCTTGTGAGATCTCTGCTGTTTCCATTACATACATGTGATTTCTCAATTGTAGCGGAAATTTCTGGTCAGAAAAATATCATGTATTTTGATTAGTCACCAATGATTTGGGATCAGTTATATTCAAGAATTTCCTGTACAGACTCGGTACTTTCCATGAATATGAGGCATATAGGGAAGGCAGGCCTAATTCAGATCTGAAAATGGCTGTTGGTTGGCTTTTGGGCAATCCTAGAGCTCGCTTCCAAAATAGGCCTTCTATTCTAGTCCAGAATCGCAGGTTTTGATGAGGTTTAGTTTCAGAGCTGTACAAGATAAATGCAGTTGCTTTTTGCATGTAAATAGTAACTAATGAGCAGGACAATTTACCAAATCTAGATTGAATTATCAATGCCTGTGATGTCATAGACTTGGTTTTGTTTTAATTTCTGCAACATATGACCAATCTGTTTGGCCACTGATGTTAATGCCAAGATATTTGTGGTGATCTATAATGTCCAATTTGGTCCCATGTAGGAACAAATTTACGATCTGTTTTTGCTTTTGTGCTTTCGGATAACAGCACATTCGTTTAGTTTTGTCTATAGTCTGCAGAAGATTAGTGGCAGTATTTTCCCCAAATAGTTAATAATCTCTGTAGACCACGCAGTGTTTTAGTAACACGAGATCTTCCGCATAGCAGATCCATGCTACCGACGATGTTCCTAATCGTGGGGGATCAGATGGACAGCTGCAAAACCATTCCCCATGTCTGCTATGTAGAAATTAAATAATGTGGATGCTAATATACATCCCTGTTTGACTCCCCGAAAGTTGGGAATTGGGCAGAGGGAAGAACTAACGTCAATCTTACTTGACTGGTGGTATTTCCATGAAGCGGAGTGATCAGAGCCAGTAGACACTCGGCTTCTGCCAGCTTTGATGGCATGCTCAACCTGCTTATGGGATCAAAGGCAGACTTGAAGTCCACATATGCCATATAAATAGGTTGCTTCGAACAATTGATCTGCTGCTGAATGGCAGTGATAACTGTCAAATTGATGGCTGTGCCAAGGCCCGGAACGAAACCTGTCTGATGGGGATTGTGTAGATTATGGCTGGTGATACTGCATAAAGTCCCTCAAGATAGTCAGTTTACCCAGCACATCAAGCGGTCTGATGGGCCGATAACTGCCCGGATCTTGCTAGTTGCCCTTTTTCAATATTGCCACTATTATTGATTTGCGCCATGAAGCGGGTATGACCTGTAATTCCAGAACTTTTAAATACATTTAATCTAATATACATGCCCAGGCTTCAGGATTAGCCCTCAGTATATAATTAGACAGGCCATCTGGCCCTGGGGCTCTTGATAATTTTTGATATGTCACCTACATTATAATCTAGTGATGGCTTGAGCTTTCTCATGTCAGTATCTTCTGGTGTGTTGATCTTCAGAGGAATATAGCTTAGTAAGGTACTCAATCCAAGACTGCTCTGGCACTGCATTTACTAAAAGGGTAGATTGGGGAGTATTAGTATCTTGGTTTAACAGTTGCCATATCGCGCCTGAGCTTTTTGTAGATAAGGCTCGTAACATATTCTCGCCATCTTGTTGGTACATGTGTGATTTTTCTGGCCTTTACCTAGTTTTTATTCTTAATTGTTTAATTCTGATACCAAAGTCTTAATATTGATAAGGTTTTAAGACTCCTGGTCTCTGTACGTAGTAAATATTTTTGTTGCTTGAGATCCTCAAATGTGTATTTTTATGCTTGAAGTTATGTTTTTGGGTACCAAATGCAACCTCCCTGAAAAGTTGAAGAACAGCTACGTACTGCCCATCAGGGAATACGTTATTCCTGTTATCCAGAGTAAAGTTACTTAAACAATGATGCAGACCGCGTAATTGATTGGGAGCCCAATGTAAGTGGTGTCTCCCATTACATATAACCACCTGAGAGCTCATGTATTTATCCAGATGAGGCAGAGCTTGACCAAGTCAAAGTCAATTGATCACGTTCACTAGAATGCTGTTCAAGTATGGGGAAGTGATCTATTATCGTAAACCTAGTGCGACCTGTGTATATAAAATCAATGGCTTCTTGGTTCAAGTGGTGCCAAGTAGGTTGGCCCGGATAATCACTTGCTATCATCTTGTTTTTAATAGATCAATCCATCTATTTCGGGCAAGTGTCTGATGGTGACTTTCGTTAGACATGCAGTGTATGTTTAGATGCCCCATGGCAAATATTGCTGTTATAGTTGAATTGGAGGCAATCCAATCAAGCAAGAGTTCCATGTCTTATAAGAAGACATCAGATATGCTGGCATGGTTCCGGTAAATGTTTATTAAAGCTATTTCCTGGATATTGTAATAAATTCAAACCAGCATTGTAAATAGATTAGGTTCAGCCCATTTGTTCAAAGGTTAGCTGATTTCTTGGTCACTTCCAACCAGCCCGCCATAGGTCTCCCCTTGGCTTGTCGTTTAGCAGTTATGGAAAGTATGATATAATTGTCCCAGACAAGTGTTCCCACTAGCCATGGTTCCTGCAGTGCTATTATATCAAAAGCACTAAGATTAGATGCTTTATTGTTGATCAAATGAGTGTGGCCATGTGTATTCCAACTGAGCAAGTTTCTGGTTGGGTCATTTTTAGTGGCTATGGCATTTTTATCAATCATGGCTGTTCATTTTGTCTATTACAAAAAGCTCTACCTTTGTGGCTTGTATCTAGGTTTGTACGTATAGTCTACCTTTCCATCTAGTGGTTGATCTGCACCTTCAAGTTGCCCCTCTTCACCAGATACTTTCTTGATTCACTACTTTTTTCTTGCATTGATTCATATGTAAGATTGAAACCCAGATCGTATAGGGTTCGTCTAGCCTGCCAAATCTAATTTAGGACTACACCAGACTAGATCCATAATCTAGCTAGGGACAAGTCAGTCAGATTTGTGAAGAAATTCCACCTGATTCAAGTCGGTGGATGTCAAATCCTCTAGGCTAGGAATCTCTGCAAAAATGTTTAATATAGATGTTTGATTACGATCGTACGTCTCACTTGGTTGTGGTCTACATTGTATTATCAATGTGTGAAATTGCGGACTGGATTTACGACTACCATTGGCTTTAGCCATGTTGTTCAGTGGTTTCAGTTGTTGTATGTCATTGCTTTGAGAGTTCAATGTTTTTTCTTGCTCTCTATTAAGCTGTTGTGTAATCACTGAAGATGAGGTGTCAGAACATTTTTGATCAGTTCCAATAATTAGATGTTGATGTATTGACTTCTCTATTTGAGATTCTTTGTGCTAGAGTAGTTGGTTCACCTTCGTGGAGTCGTGCTTTATTTACTACATCATCTCGGATGTTTTTAGGTGATTTTGCCATACAATCTTTGAATGGCAATTTCATTTAGCAAGTCATCCAATGGTTCATGCCTGTCTTGTGGAGCTTGAGATTGTTTTTAATACTTGCAAGTTTAGAGTCTTTTTTTGTAATAGCCATGCTGGTGTCTACTACACGGTTTTTTCGGTTTTGTTAGGTTTTTAATGAACTATTTAGTTATTCCTTGCTTTGTTGCAGTTACTGTCTTTATGTTTTTAGTTTTTCTTTGGCTGAATATCAGTTTTTGTAGAAAAACTTTCAGTACCAATTGTTTACAGAAAATAGGAGATGTCGTCTTTATTCTTCATAATATTCTCAAACCTGGATTTAGGCGCTGCACAAGACGAGTCACATTAGCACCAGTTGCGATAACAAAGCAGGTTCATTTGCGCGTTTCGGACCTTCAATAGATGAATGTTGGTCTATCAAGCATGTCCCTTGTGTCAGGTAACTCACCCTGACAATTAAGACCAATAGTCATTGTCTCATTACACACCTGTTAGTTGCTTGGTTTCTTTTTAAACTACTATAGGATGTGAGTCACTTGTATTGTGAACAATCACCAGATGGGTCTGTTATCCTTGTGGTGTTTTCCAATGGGTCAACACTAAATTGTTCCTGGTGTTGCAATATTTTTTTCAATTGCCATTGTTTGTGTATGTATTTTGGTATCCATTGTTTCATGAAGTTTAACATGGAGGATATTGCTATGTTCATCACCAGTAGGCCAAATGACAAAGTTGTCAGCTGTTGAGGAGCGGAACAGGTTTTGCAAGAAATGGGTACTTTCAAATTTACAGGCTGAGAAAAGGAAATGGATAATGGAGATATTTGAGTTGTTACCAAACATATCTAGTGACTGAGACCGACTTGTTTGGTGCATATTGTCTGTAATTACTTACTCTATCTCAGGTAAACTACAAGTTGATAGTGACATGGGTTGTGGCATAATTACAATTGTAAGTAAAGAGGTTGACTGAATTATCTTAGGTGCTGCATTGAGATTTTTCGCCTTTCTAGGTGAGTCTACAATTACCAAATCCATCGAGACTGGTACAGGGACACCAGCTAAAGGAAATATTGTCATAGTTTTGACTACGAATTACATTTGAGAGTTAACTTTCACACATTACTGGTTGGGTTGATGTTTGTTGAGCACTAGATGTTATCATAATAGTTTCCATTGTTATTTGTATTTGTATTTTGTATTTGTTTTATTTGTAACACGCACCTTCAGGCCTAGAGGCATCCGGGCGCAACTTTAGACATGGTTACATATGCATACATATATTCAGCTTATAAGACAGTACAAGTATACAAGGCATACAGTAATATACATATTTACAACGTGGAGGTTAGAGCAGGTGTATTCCTGGGACAGGCTCCCAGGAGCATAAGAGGTCCGGGTTTCAGGGCTGGTTGAAGAGCCAGGATTTCGTTTTGGATTTGAAGGCAGTAAAACATTCTTCAGATATGATGGTAAGGGGGAGGGCATTCCAGAGTTTGGAAGCTAAAACGGGGAAGCTAGATACACCCGCTTTTTGTAGTTTGAACCTGGGGATGGTTAGACAGTGGGTCTGAGCAGTTCTTTGAGGGCGGGTAGGCGCGTGGCGGGATAGCCGGCTGCAGAGGTACGGGTGGGGGGCTTGGTTGGCTAGGCATTTGTGGGTAAGACCTAAGGCTTTCAATGAAATTCTCTGTTTGACCGGTAGCCAATGTAGGTTGGATCTAGATTCCGAGATATAGTAGTTTCGTGGGATGTTTAAGGCCGCTCTGACGGTGTTATTCTGGGCGATTTGCAGTGTGTTTATGTTCTCTTGGCTGTTTCCTAGGTAGAGGGTGCTCCCGAAGTCGATTTTGGCCATGATGAGAGTTCTGGCCAATGTGACCGTATTTGGGGTTGTCAGAAATGGCCTGCAAGCTGCAATGAGTTTGCAGGTGTATGCTGAAGCCGATCTGAGTGCATTGGTTTGTCGGGATAGGGATAGGGTGGCATCAAGGTAGACGCCTAAAGTTTTGGTGTCTTTCGAGACTTGGATGGTGTTGCCATCAATGATAAATGATTGGTAAGACGGCTCAAGTTTACTAAAATGTTGCACAGTGCCAAAGATGAGGAGCTCAGTCTTGTCATCGTTGAGGCATAATTGGTGTTGTGCCATCCAGGCTTGGATGACCAGATAGACCTCGTTCGGGGCCTTGGTGTCAGCCAAATAGTCTCCAGTGATAGGAATGAGTATCTGGGTGTCAGCGTAATTCGTATAGGAGACACCCAGATAGTCAAGTACATCAAAGAGTGGTTTTGTAAAGACTAGAGTGTTGGCGACACACGAGCCCTGGGGGACGCCGCAGAGAATGGGAGAGGGATCTGCAGATTGAGAAAAGACCCACATAGATCTATTACTCAAGAATGATTTGATCCAGGCCATAGCAGATGGCGAGAAGTGGGCGGCAGAATGAAGATGCTTGCATTAGATTTGATGATTGACCAAATTGAAGGCCGCAGAGAGGTCGAGTAGAAGTAGCAAGGCAAGTTTGCCATTGTCCTTTAGAACTTCAATTTGAGTTTTTAAGTCGAGTAAAGCTGTCTCTGTTCTGTGTTTGGGGTGGAAACTGAATTGTCTAAGACCTAGAAGATTGTTGGCTTCCAGGTACTCTGGGATTTGCAAGTAAGCTGCACGGTCTAAGATTTTTAGCAGGAACGGTACAGTCGTAATTGGTCGGTAATTGGTAGGGTCGAGGGAAGGTTTTTTGAGCAGGGGGATCACCCATGCATCTTTAAGGTTGTCCGGGACAATTCCTGTTTTAAAAGAAGCGTTGATAAAGGATGTGATAAATGGGGCCAGGTCGTGGGCAGATTCCTTGATAATTGGGGCCGGGCAGATCACCCTGGCAGTTGGAAGGTTTGATCCTCAGGATGATGTTTTCCACCTCCGTGGTGGTGAGCGGTGAGAAGGCAAACTGTTTGAGGTTGGGCAAGTCAGGGGAGAGGGCCTCAGCTGGGGTAGGAGGGTGATTATCCAATTTTAGGCTGTCTTGTTTAGCATGATTTTAGATTGAAGCATTTTTTATTCAGTAACGCTGCCTGAATGCTAGCGCACCATTTGCTGTCTTTAATGCAGGTGTCGGGGGGGGGGGGGGGAGGGGGTAAAAGGAGTTTCGAGCTCTTTTAGGATCTTGAACAGTTCCTTAGCGTTGGAGTCAGCTTGCACGATACGATCATTAAGGGACTCTTTTTTTCGCCTCTAATGGCTGCTTTGTAGGTGAGCGATGCCAGGAAGAAGTCATCTTTGTGCGTGTCGGAGGGGTTGCTTTTCCAATGGTTCTCGACACAGCGTTTAGTTTTGCGGAGTACTCTTAACTGTGGAGTAAACCAAGAGTTCAGATGTGCACGTGGTTTGGCCTTCCTCAGTTTGATGGGGGCCATAGAGTCTATGGCTGTGAGCATGCTGCGGTTATAGATGTCAGCTAAGGTGGTAGGGTCATTGCAAGTGTCAGTGGCCGTTTTTAGCGTAGGTAGTAGCAAAGGGAGAAGTTTCTCCTTAGTTATGTCCTTTTTGTTTCTGGTCGGGAGAGCAGGCGCTATCAAGGTCGGGATGCGGGGAGATGCTTCAATATTAAAGGTGATAATGTGGTGGTCTGACCATAGGCAAGGGGTAATGGCCAGGACATTAATATTGCAGTTAGTGCTGGCTAGCCAGTCGAGGGTCCTGCCTTTAGAGTGCGTAGGCTTTTGGATGTGCAAGGTGAAGCCAGAGTTAGAGAGGGCATTTTCCAAATCTAGTGCCGTAGGATCTTTGGGGTCGCCAAGTCCCAGGTTAAGGTCGCTGAGGATGATGATTTGTGTGTTTGTTTTTGCATTGTCAAGGAAGAGGGTGGAAATTTCGCCGACAAAGGAGGATGCAGGGCCTGGAGGCCTGTAGATTAGGTGGAGGGTGGCTGTTTGATTAGGTGTTAGTGCGAGTTTGACTGATAGTAGTTCAGCAGACTCAAGTTAAGTGTTGGTCAATTCTCTTAGGTCCAGAGTGATTTTGTGTATGATGGCTAGGCCACCACCTCTAGAGTGGGAGGCCGAGGTACGGGCACATCTCATTATGCTGAAGCCGGGTGGAAGGGCAAGGCACAATGAAGGGCCAGATGCTGCATGTAGCCAGGTTTCAGCTATGGCGATGAAGTCAGAATCAGATGAAGTTATGAGGTCTGCTATATCTAAAGCGTGCGCTGGGAGGGATCTGGCGTGGATGACGGTGCCCTTGATAACCGGGGATTTCGCCTCGGTAGAGATGGGTTTGCTGTTGATGGGTGCATTGGGTGAGCATGTTGGTGTATGTCGTATTTGCTTGGGGATGTTACTACGGGTTGGGCGTATGCGGAATCTGGTTCCTAATCTTTTGTTTCTAAGAGATAAGGAGCACCAATTTAGGGGTAGGTTTGTTAGCGAAATGTTCCAGCCAGAGGGCTGGGTCATTGAGGTATGGGTTAATGTCAGTGTTGCGGTGAAGGACGCCTATGGTGGGTGTCGTGGGGTCCATTGTGGGGGTTGCCAGGTGCAGGGTCTGGGAGACAAGACTAAGGGGAGACAAGGTGTCTGATGGCTGAGGGTGTATCAGTCGTAGCTGGGTGATAATTGTTGCTTCAGAGGGCAGAATGTGGTACAGTATAAGGAGGAGTGCCCTGAGGAGCATGGTAGATACGCACCTAGGGGGGAGACTTCGCAACAGTGGGCAGATTCAACTTAGCTAGGGCAATGCAGAATAAATGGTAGGCAGATTCAATTTAGCTAAAGGCAATGCAAAATCAGTGGTATGCAGATTCAACTTAGCTAGCGCAATGCAGAATAAATAGTAGGCAGATTCAATTTAGCTAAAGGCAATGCAAAATCAGTGGTATGCAGATTCAACTTAGCTAGGGCAATGCAGAATCAATGGTAGGCAGATTACATTTAGCTAAAGGCAATGCAAAATCAGTGGTAGGCAGATTCAATTTAGCTAAAGGCAATGCAAACTCAATGGTAGGAAGATTCAACTAGCTAGGGCAATGCAGAATCAATAGTACATGACAAAGAGGCTAAAAATGCATGGTGCATCAATTGGTTCAAATGTGGCAAGAGGGCTAGAATCCATAGAGCACCTCTGAATCATAAATAGCGGGTAGGAGTGTGTTGCAGCCCAACAGATAGGCCTAGTGTGAGGGGCGCATGTAAGACAAGTGAGGTAGACTAAGTAAGTAGTGTACGGAGGTTCAAAAAGCAGGTCTGCATACTTAAGCAATGTCTTAGTGTTCATATGCATTTTGTAGGGAGACAGAGATGGTAGCAAAGGTGTTGGAATAGCGCTGATAGTTACCTTGTTGGTGGTAGAAAGTGGTGCTAACGGGACAGGTAGACAGGTAGCAGTGGCGCCAGTAGCAGGCGAGGGGAGCTCCTAATCTGCTCCTTGCCACTCCATGTCGCAAACAGGGGGCAAACAGGGCCTTTGTGTGAGCCTTCGTGGGTTGGCCGGCATTTCCGCCTGCCGGCGGATGGGGATTAAACAAAAGGGCTTCAGTTGCCTAGAAACGAAGCCACGTGGCCAGAGCCTCACTCTGGGGCAGCGATGCGCCCGCCATTGCAGGGTCAGGTGGAAGATTCTGCCAAGGTCAGGCAGATTGAAAAAACGGTGCACTTCTGATCCTGGGAGGCACGGTGTGCGAATGCTGCTACAGGTACTAGTATGCCCAGAGCGCATACATATGATACCAATGTTATGATCCTCACCCTTGATGCTTCCTGGGTGTTGAGGATATGCGGTGCACGGCTGATCCGTGTGACGAAGTGCAGCTCCTGGTTCTCGAGGGCTGGGGCTCCTGCCCTCCTCCACGGTGGGTTGCTGCTACTTATGTCACTGACGTGTGAAAGAGGTGCTGTCTCATTTATACCTAGGATGGTAGTCGAAGCTTGAGCGTGAAGTGTTTTATCATGCACATTAATCGTGGCTAGCTTGGCCATTTCTATGGGATAAAAGCTTTGTATGTCTGATAGGTGACTTCTTGATCAGTGACTTCTTGCACATGTGATGGGAAGTCCATCTTTAAGGTCTGAGTCATGAGTGGATTTTAAAGAAGTGTGCTTCAGTCGCTCCAACTGTAATGCTGCCATTCTAGAAGGCATGCCTGTAGTGTAGCAGCAGGTGTTTCGAAGCCCACGTATACAAAGGAAGCTATGAATAAGGTTCTTGTGAGTGAATTGTGTAAGCACGTGGTTTACGTGCGGTTTACTAGAAACGCACAGGATTTTCTTTTAAATGTATGTAGAATTAGCACCAAGCTCTATCGAAGTGAAGGTGTCATCTAACAAGAGCAACCATAGAGCTTACCAACAATAGAAGTGTAGATTTTGTTTCCCCAGCCCAAGACAGCCACAGACAGACCTTATCCAAACAGGGCTTTCAAAAACGTATGTGTGCCCAGAATATATGGGATTGTGGGTAGAAAGTAGGCGGGCTGAGCAGATCGAAAGAATGAACACCTATGAAGGTGTGTCAGTTTCACTGTGAAACGGTCCAGTTTGACTTTAAAGTCCTTATAAATGCCTTGCTATAATGAGGCTAAAGGTGTAGCCCGTACTGTTTTTTTTTTCTTCTTCAAAATCCAAATTCTTATCCGCTTTGTGGCAGCCACAGACAGCCCTTATCCAAACAGGGCTTTCCCAAAATGATTTTTCTTTTTCATTGAGCATCTAAAGGGCATCAATACTCTTTGCACGCCAATCTGGATTTTGGCCATAAGTAGCGTGTCATCCGCATAGGTGGGCCACGATATTTGTTGGCTACCAGCTCTAGGGGGAACGTTTAAGCACCAAACTAATGTCTTTCCTATATCATGACATGGAGGTTTTACAGTGTGGGGGCTAAAGGATAACCTTGTTTTAGGCCATGGTTAGTTTTGATTTTCTCACTTAAGCAGCCCTCTTGATCAAGTCTTAGTTGCACCTCTGTGTCTGAATATAGTTTTTTTTTTATTATTTGTATTTACCTTCCAATCTGTTTGGCCCATAATATATTACAGTCCACTGTGTATTACAGTCCACTGTGTTGAAGGCCGCCTTATAATCTATGAAACAAATATAGTGACCCTTCTTTAGTCCAAGTTTGAACGAATTATGTATAACTGTCCATAAGTAGTGTGCCCATGCCTTTTCTGAACCAAGAATGTTGGTTTGAGAATTTTGTTTTTAATCCAAACATTGAGCTGTTATTCGTTGGGCTTTCTCTAGAGCCCTTTTTAAATTTTATAATAAATGTGGAAGCATTTACAGCATAAAGGGATAATACCCGTCATTTGATCCTAAACATTTATCTAAGACAACAGACCTGTTTGTGATTTGTTTTGTAGATCAAATTAGGTATTCTCTTAGGAGCCCTTGAGGTTTTTAATTTTAAAATCAGCTTTCTCTTCTTACATGTCTTACAAAGGGCAAACTCGTACGGATTGCAGGATTTATGAAACCGAAACCCTATACACAAATATTTTAAAATATGGAGATATGTGCAATTTCTAAATATTATTCAGAAACATCAATATGATTATTTAAATGGTTTCTTTTCTGTTTAGTTTCGTTCATTGTTGTGAGGAAAAACCGAATGAAAAGAATATTTATGATACATGCAGAGAAGAAAATGACCCAATAATCCTTCCGTAAATTGAATTAGTTGATAAAATAACTGAAGCACAGACATTTTTGTATATTTTGCATTGTGGAAGTTATTAAATGCATATTTGTGTTTTTGTGGAACCTGATTTATTAGCTTACCAAATAGTTTTGTTTACTGTTCTGCGCTGCCATTTGCATGGTCATCAGGTGCTCTGAAAGAGTGTGGGGGTGAGGTTAGTGGGAGAGAGGGCGAAATAACTTTTCTATTTTGATGTGTGCAGACCGGAAGTACCCTGAGCTCTGAGTGTGGGTCAGTGGTTGGATGTTTTGTATTGAGAGCATAGAGGCGGCATTTATGACCGAAGGAGAACTGTGTGTACCTATGGTGCTAGAATGCTTTGCTCCAGTGTGTGGTATGTGGGTTGGTTGTAGAAGTGAAGTGTGCTGCTCTTTGATGTCTCTTGGGAGGAATGATCAATTTCCATATGTGGGTGGCATAGATCAGGGGCAAGAATACAAATTAGAAGCTACTAGCCAGCCATTAGAAGTCCCTTGCCACCTCTGTTCTAAAAACACCCCACACCATTTCTTACTCGCCAAGAGTCAAATATCACTAGCCAGTGGCGAGTGTACTTTTTGCACCCTGGCATAGATGGTATGTGCAATTTGTTTAAGTGTAGAATTTGAGCCTTTTAGTAGGGTGAGAAGTCGGTGACCTCAATGGGCAGAGAAACCTGAAACTACATACAGACCATTGCATGCATAACAAGGCTTGTAAAAAGACAACGTAATCATGAAGCATCAGAAGTCCTAGAAACACATGGACAATTCCTTGCAACCATGTGTCCTCACATACACCTGCTATCCTCTTGCAGAAAGGTCCAACTTCACTTTCTCACATTGCCATAGTCCCCTTCCCTCTCTCAAATGGATGTATTTTACCTTATGTACAACCGGGATCTGGGAACGGGTAAATACGGGTATGGGGACATTTGTAGACTCCACTCATTACCTTATGTTGGGTGTAAGAGTTATGGGAGGCAAGAATGTTTGGTTCGAAGAAACAGCTGCTTGAGATGTGAAGATCCCTGGGCCCCCTCACAACTCCATTTGTATCAAGGTTGTCCAGCTGAGTCCTGTGTCCGGTGGCCAGCTAGGGCTTGTGCAAGTCAGGGCATCAGTCTGTGTTTATTACAAAGGTTCCCCCTACAACATAGGTCTGTTGGGTACAAAGAATTCAATTTACTATATTTATTACTTATGTAAAACACTTCTGAAATTAGTTTGCAACTGGCTCATCCCAGTATAATGGTGTTCAGGGGACCAGGGAGCTCTAATTTGTGATCTCTGCTTTCAGCCATCGGTCCGTGCATGTCAGTTGATCATCCTTGTTCTCAATAATGCCCTCAAACACCTCTCACACAGTGCACTCAGTCACTGGCCAAAATGAATTGAAATCCTACCTTCCATCACCTGGTTTGAGTGGCTGCTCCATAGGTTCAGTTTCAGAGTTGTGCTGAAATGTTGGCTCTTCATGTAGAAATGAGGAGCAGGAAAGATTGAAGGTGATGTCTGGATCCCTCTTCTTTGCCCTGGGAAGGTGGGTGTGCCCACCCCTTAGGCTTAGAGGGGTGCTTCAGGTACAGGAAGGTGAAGAGAAGCATTTGGACAGTGCAGGAGAAGGGTTTGGGGAAGGGGGATGGGGCAGGCAGTCTTGTAACACTGCAAATTTGAGATTGCAGTTTCTCCTGCCCCTAAGTAAGTGCTGCACTCTGCATCATGCTCCTAGGAACGCATTGTGCCAGAACAAACTAATGACACCAGGGCAAAATCAGTCAACCCGTTTTTCTGTCTTTGGGTGCTGTCTGGGATCATCGCATGCACATGATTTGATCTCTTCCCACATGGTCTCCTGGAGCAAGGAAGGCGCTACATCAACCATCAATAGCTATTTGGACTGCAAAAAGACGCTTATAGAGGAGCTGGCCGACATTTTGAGGCAAGAAGGCTTTCACTGATTTGTAGCCTTATACAACACAAGTTGGTATGATTTCTGCCAGGGATGAACGTTGAGCTTGCATACTTGTATTCCAAAAGCTATGCAAAGCCATGCTTCATTCATGTGGGCTCTTTTTGGATGCCTGTTCATTTTCTGCCTTTTTATGACTTTCCCAGCCAAATATTCCCATTTTGCCATTGCCGGACTATGTCTGGCCTGTCCCGTTTGCATATTTCCTGCCTTCTCTTGACACACAGACTCATGTTGTCTCTTTTGTTGTACATGCTCTGCTTTCTAGGGAAACCAATGCTTTTCATGGTATCCAACTTTGCCCTCCTCTCTTCATTAATCACGCCTCACCGCCCCTCATTTGGTCTGTACATGCTCTGCTTTCAAGCAACACATGTGCCCTTCATGGTCACCTCAGTAACATTCCTCCCTTTTGTCTGGGCATGTTCTCCCTTTTGTGATGTGCAGGCCCTTCAGGGACTTTAGCATGTGTGTTGCAGTGGGATAGCTTTACTGTCATATGCCTGGCCCTGTAGGGTGCAGTATGTGCAATCTCTGCTGTCTGGAGCAGTCCATGTGTGAGGGAAGCTTGCACTGCTGTGGCTAATATCGCACCTTTTCTTTGGAGGGGAGGTATCTCTGCGGTACCCATTCTGTAGGCGTTAAGCTTGCCAAGCTTTGGCCTGTGCTGTACCCATACTGTGTGACTGTAGCTTGCCCTGCTGTACTCTAGATGTACTCGCTCTGTGTGAGGGAAGCCTGCCCTGCTGTACTCTGGATGTACTCGCTCTGTGAGGGAAGCTTGCTCTGTGTTGTCCTTGCTCTAGCCAAATGCTACCCGGGGAGTGAAGTTTTACCTGATATTGCCTGTCTAGACTTATTCTGTAGTGTGAGACTCTAATAGAGCTGGGTGAGTCTCTACAGCCACAGTGATCTCCTTGCAACCTTCTGAAGTGTGAATAAGGGGCGCTGCCCTGTGGACACAAGCTGTACATGGACCTGTATACTGGGTATGGCGGTAGTGCCTGCTGATCCCCAGCTTTCCTGCTCTGCTCTCCCTTCCTATAGACCACCTCTAACATGCTCACCTTCAAACCTTACCCTCCTGCATGAGCCCAGGGCCGGGACCCAGCTCTGCTCGTAGCTTATTTTCAGCACAGGCTTGCTCAGTGCAAGCGTTGGCCTACTGAAAGATGACACTTTCAACTTCTGAGGAGCAAAAGATTGATGTGTATGGGCACAAATACCTTTAATGGCATAATTATTTTAATAATTTGTTTTACGAAACAGTGCTTTATGGCAGTGTTTGTTGCTGCTGTTGCACCAGGTGTTTCTACTACCCAATCTAATTGATCCCTCTGGCAATCACACTAGCAGCAAGAGTTTTCAGTGAGCATGACATTCAAGTTTGCAATTAATACCACCTCACCAGCTCTGTAACCCCCCACCCCCCACTTTTTTTTTTCTTACCGGTGTTTAAATGTCAATGAAGTGTACTGCCCCGACATGCCTACATTTGATGACCTCAGAGTGCTTTGGCAGACACTTTAAGTACACATATGCATTAAGCCAGAACTGCCGCCTGCTTATGTCGGGTGGCATCCAGTGGTTTGTCTTCTACATGCGAAATCCTGTTGTGAAATGGGCAGAGTTCCAGGCCCTCTGCGCTGGGTGTGCTTCCAAGCGCTTGCGGGCCCAAGGGCACTGGGACCTCAATGCAGCACCTGCTCTGCTAAATCGACGTGAGGCCACTAATAAATAACAGCAACTGGAGGCGCCCACCTTCATTCTGAAAATCCTGGGCCGGAGAAACCAGGACATCGCCCCAGTCACCCTAGAAGTTCAAAGCTTTGTTCTCACAAGACCCACGCCATAGATTTCTCGTGGAAATGGGGTGCAGCACTGCCAGTGCCCTCATTCCCAGACCAGCTCAGCTGAATCCTCCTACCCAGTCATCTTCCCTAGCGAGTGAGAATCGAGACTCGTAGGTTGAGGAAGAGGGTGTGCTTGGGTCTTTGTGTTGAACCGCAGCGCTCTATATCTGTTCCATCAGGCTGTCTCTGCTCAATTTTCAGAAGAGTAATGGACTTCAAGGGATGACCGAGATGGTTGGCCGGGGCAAGGGGGAAGACATACGTGGTTGAGATTCAGTACAGCAATATCTGAACAATACATGGGGTTATATGTGGGCTTGAGCTTCTCATGACATGTTAAGCGTTCAGGCTTTACAGATCTTGTACTTGCAGGCCTCGGTTGGCAACACTAGACCTCCACATGGCTGCTCTATTGCCATAGCAAGTGAAACATTTTGGGAATGTCCCGGATGGCACAGAAATGACTGTCTTTAGGGTAGTGCATGTTTATTTTTAAATTAAAATTACTGCTGCAGTATACGCAGGGTTCTCCCGAGCAATGACTCAGTTGTGCAAGACCGAGCCGGTGCAGTCAATTGAACTACTGAAGTACGGTTTTGGGAAGTGAGGTTCAGGCTCTCCTGTCTTCCCACAAAACCGCCTCCCTAGCACAGGCATTAACGGGCTAGATTTTTTTGTCCTAGGATGTAATGCCTGGCTAATTCAAATGATGTGTTCCCCTAAAATATGGCCCACTGACTCCATCAGAGTCTTTCTACCGTTACCAGCTCTCGCCACTGTTTAGTGTTCTAATTAGGAATGTGGTTGTGTCTTGCACTTGCTCTGCAAGATCTACCTGGTTACACTCATAACCACTATTACCATACCCTTCCACCTGCCTCCTCCCCACCAACCCTCTGATGTTCACACAACCTCTGTCCTGCCTCCACCCTATGATTTTAACTTCTCCGCTCCCACTCTATACTCCTCTCACACCACTACTCAACTGCACTCCTCCTACTACTCTACCCCTCTCCACTACCCAAATACCTTCTTTTCACTCCATACTGTTTAATTAATTCACATCACTCCTTACACTAACTCCTTTGCACCGACCACACACACACTGACACTGCAGTCCCTTACACCGAATAAGCCAGTACCTCACCTTTCTCCAATAAAGGCCTCTACAATCCCCCCTTCTGCTCTTCCCTTCCTTCTGTTGGTTACATGGTCCACCAGCTTCACTGCTGATCTCACCCAAAAACTCAGACTTCCTGTTTAAATATCCCTCTTCCTGTGCTGATTGTCCATCTCTCACTATCCAGTTGGACATTGTCTCCCCTTCTTCCTAGGGATTGACCCTCTGTCCTGTCCAACGCTACCTCATCTTTTCCCCAGGTGGTGTGTATGTGTGATCAGGGGTGTTGCTAGGTCTGGAAAAGATCTAGGGCTGCACTAATGTTGGGATTGTTGAGACTCAGGGCTAGCTAGACTTTTGGTTGTAGCTCCTGAGCTTCTATCTGGGGCTACAACCAAAAGACCCAGGGCTATAGCCTCTTTAGCCCCCCACCCCCTAGTACCGCCTCTGTGTGTGATACAAAAGCAATTAAGGTGGAGCGAAGCTCAGCAAACTTATTACATGTATTGAAAAATTGCCATGTCAGCCCTGCCAGACTAGCATACAGGATGGTATAGGGGGACTGGCTTCCGTGGCCCTTACTGTGATGTCTCTAGACTAGCAATGCCCCATCCGCCTGTCCTTGTCCCTGGTGGTCTAAGGCTGGCCCAAAGTCTCCAGCAGTGTACCACTGGGGTTCCCGCAGTCAACTGCTGTGTGTTGTGCGGTTGCGTATGTCCGACGGCACTGCCCTCTCCTTGCGGTTCCTCTTGTGGCTGCGATGGGATGCTAGGTTTGCTGCATCCTCGAGGGTTGTTCTGTGTGTGGGCATCTGTGTTGAAATATGTGTCACAGTGGCGGATGCTACTTAGTCTCACGCATTGACTAGTTTTTCTGCTGTAGATGCTCTGTCAGGGTCAGAAAAAAAGTGTTGAGCATCATTGGACAGAGGCATAGTGTGAGACAAATGTGTACTTCTTTATAGCCTGCAGGCACAATTGGAAGGGATACAAACTGGGCCCTTCCAATTGCCCCCATCTCCCTTAAAGTCAGCACTGGCTCTGCATTATTTTATGGAAGGTCCCTCTCCTCTCCCTCTTCATAAGGCCAGAATACTGGCCATTTCACATACTTCAACCTTTTCCTTTGAGTCCTGCCCTGGTAACCTAACTGACTTGTTCCCCATGGGGTTTCCCTGGTTGCGGGTCAGGTTTTAATGGACAGTGAGTTCTGGCAGTACAATGGTATGAGATATGGCCCTGAATCCTACCAGTATAGCACTGGGTTGCCAAATTGACTGACTGGTACTGGAAACTGTCTTACAGCCTTGTTTTTGTTGACCAAAGGAATTTATATATCCCTGTAATCGAGAAAATCTATTTCCTAACACTAGATCTTCTGAAAGATTTGCGGAGCCTTGTGCTGTTGTAAACTACCCAATCCCCATGGATGCCCCATGTGGCTGTAGTTTCTTTTTTGTGGGAATATAGGGAGGATATCAACTCTGGACATATGGCGTTGTTCACACTGCCAAAGACGAAGAGGGCCCGGAATGTTTTAATTTGTATTTGAATAGGTATCCTGAAAGCCTTGTATAAGAGCAGCAGGGGCACTCTTAGCAGCTAAAACGATTACCAGCAAGAGGGTATTTGGGCCCCAACAAAATCCCCCCTGCACGAACGGAAGACTCAACCATAGGGAAACATTTACTGTCCTTATTATCAAACAAAGTGACAGGGATCACAGTAGAATCGAGTAGCAGTTCACATGTTCTCGTCCTCTAACATGCCACACCATTTTAACTGTAAATGACGCCCCAAAAACTATTTGCATCCCCCAAAACCTATCGGGGAACAGAATTGGTCAGTTTAGGAAAATTATATATGTAATACATAGGGGTTAGAATAACGATTGGGTAACCATATCTGGTGGCTCCTCCTAGGACCACCTCTAAATGTAACAGATACAGAGTTTTAGGTTGGCAGAGAAATTATTGGCCACTGCAACGTAGTCTACCTTAACGTGAAGGGTAGCTAAGGATTGGATAGAAACTGTCTTCCCAGCCTTGGGTCCCTGGACAGCTACCAGACTAAGCAAAACTACTCGGGGCAATGGAAATGATCACAAAGGTGCTGTATGTTCCCGACGTGTTGCCATATCTGATCGCCTAAGCCATGAGAGTGTACATCCAACATGTGTAGCAATTGTATCTTTCCAACTCTGGTTCGATGGGAACAGCTTTTCTCATCTGTCTCGAATGAATAGGCACTGTCCTAGTCTTCCAGGTCACGTGTGTGTGGACCACAAAATGGAGTTCTCCTGATTGTAATTATGAGGATTTTAAGCTATATTCCTGTGAGGGGGCTTATCGCCTTGGTAAACTGGAAACGGTCCGTCTCTGCTCGTCCTTGGCAAGGCTGCGGATGGTGTCTGCACTGGAAGCTCTGTCTCTCTGCCTTTAGCTGAATTAGGCTGTCAACCTCTCCATGTATTGAGTTTGTCTTGCCTTCCCCATTCACTTTAATGCACCTATGGCTTCCATCTTTGTCCGTATGGCCGTCCATGTTGGTCGCAATTAAGCATGAGCAAGCTAGTGGTACGTATTCTTGGCATCTTGCTGTTTCCGCATAGCTTATGATCTACTGGTGTGTGTCAGTAATCTTACCATGAGCCATAAGCATTTGTTTTGTGTATCTGCAATAAACTAAAGTGTTTTTGTAGCTTTGTGCATGGATACCTATATGCTTTTATTTTTTACAATTTTTATTTATTTCAACAAGAAACAAGAAAAGCCAAACAGTGAACATCAATTATAGATTCCATGTATTATGTTCAATCTTGTGATCGAGCCTACCCTTCATCCCCATCACCCACCACCCTTTCTGTGGGCACCTCACTTCCCTCTCCCCCGGAGGAGCCATCGTCTTCTGGTCAGACCTAGACAGTGTGGCTACTAGTTGCCTCCAGGCCATCAGCGTCTCCACTTCTTCATCTCCACTTCTATTTATTGCTTCGCCCCACACCACCGTTTCCGCCTTCGCCCATTTCCGGAGATCCTGCCACCAGGTTTCTACATTCGGTCTATTGCTTGCTTTCCAGCCCATAGCAATTCTGCGCTTAGAAAGTATGTAAGCCAAATCCTTGAGCTTGCTTATGTGTTTCATTCTACGAGGCCTAGGGAACCCCCCTACTATGCACGACCACAAAAATTCCACCTCCAGACTTATCTCTTTCTCCGCCAAGCCGCGGGCTACCTCCCTCCAGAATTTCCATATTTCCAGGCATGCCCAGAACATATGCACCAGTCCCGCATTCTCCTCCCTGCATTTTGGACATGTTTGTATTCCCGCATTCTTAAACTTTGCTGTCTTCTGAGGAGCTCTATGGTTAACATATAACTGGATTTGTTGCAATCTCACATTCCTGGACACTTTCTTGTGGTATCCCTGTACCCTCCCCCACAGCCCGTCATCTATAGGTTCTCCAGCTTCCTCTTCCCAATCCCGTCTCAACTGGATCGCCTCCTTCCCCACCTTTGACATCAGCAGTTCACAAATTCGGGAAACCTCATGGCCTCCGTCTGACACATCATAAAATGTTTCTATGGCTGTGTCGGGCTAACTCTCCAGCACTTTTTCTGACCAAGTGTCTTTTATCTTCCGCACCAACCTAGTGTAAGTGATGTACTGTCCCCGGTGTAAGCCGGTGTCTTCGACCAGGGTGCCAAATTCCACCGCCTTCCCATCTTGCCAAACATCCCCCAACGTTGCTATACCAATCGGTTCCCAATGCTTGCGGACTATCTTCCTCAATTGCTCAATGCCACTAGCGGTATCTGAGGGCAACACGAGAGCAGGTTCTCCATGTATGCCTGTATGCTTAATGTCTAAATGCATCTACATCGTGATGTCAGTAGTGACCTCAGCTTTTCAAGGTTATAGTCAGTTGACTTGTTTCAATGATGGCAACTCTTATCTCCTCCATATTGTCAGTCAGGTATGGTTTGAATGGTTGTCTGAGCAAATACACATCTGGCATACATTGACAATGGTGATAAAGGGCCCTGGAGTGATGTGCATCTCCCATTTCTCTGCCTCAGGGCTGCAAGTGTAGTGGGAGCCATGATGGCCATACTTGGACCTCCGTCTTCAATCCCCCCGCACTCCCCAAACGCCTCTCCCTATTCATATATTTTCGGGACCCAAACTTTCCTTACGCCTCATAAATGTCCATGATACTTTGTTTGGTCATCCAAACTCCAGGTCATATAGCTGCAATCTCGGTCAGGGATGCACCATACCTATTTTCCCCAATAGTTACGAGAGTTGGAAGGAAACTCGAACATTGTGCCTTGCAGGAACAGAATACACTGTCAAGGTCCCATTCTCTTCATTGTAGGTGGGTTTAAATGTACAGCAAGAAGGCCCGATCTTGATGCAAATTCCTCCTTCCATAGCCATGAGAAGGTCTAGATTCTGTAGGGCCATTAAACTGACAGCTCTCAGTTCTTCTTTGATGGCATTGAACCCCTTAACTGTTGAGTTTATTGTCTGCATCAGCTCCCATTGTTTGATTTGGAGCCACTTGGCGTTCACGTTAGCTTGGACCGCTGGAACAATGGGCGCAAAGAACATCCCCCATCCTGCTGAACAGCCTATTTTCTGGTGGTATTGCGTCCAGTGCATCTTCCATTTTTGATGATGCATAGTTCCCTCTCTTCACTCTTGTCAGCTCTGAAAACCGCTTCTTCCTTTGATGGGCATGCAGCTTACGAAATCTGTCTAATTCTATTTCCTTCCAAGGTACTAGTAATGCTGGTGTATTTATCTGTACTAGTGAGCATATTCCTCCACAATTTGGCACCAGTTGCATGTGGGCCTTGGATCCGCAGGACCAGTAGGGGTCCATTAGCACTGAGGTGCCGACCTTCATGCCAGGTATCTTCGATATCTACTTGCATTGTTTATTCTCTCCAACCTCCACTGGAGCATCATTCTGGAAACTTAATAAAGCACTCTCGAGGGAAAGACCTGCTTCATTCTCTAATTATGTGAGCAGTTTTGCACTTGCTTCACATTCTTTGAGGCAGTCATTTTACCTTTGTACCACTTCTGCTGGAACTGTTAAGAGCACATGTTCCTTGCTCCGAACCATTCCCTGTCTCCCCCTGCCCCCCGCTTCCCAGGTGTGTAGATTTGTCCATATACTAGTACCCATGGCATCCTGGCATTCCTCCTTTTTCCTTTTGTCCCATCTTGGGGCATTGCAATTGCTTTGGTGTCACTATGTTGGCTTTTCCTTTGTGTGGGCGATCATGGATGTACTCTATGGCCTTGTCAGTGCTCCAGTAGTCATCTATCATGTCTTGAGTCTCGATATAACTGTCTTATACACGAATGTCTTCTGCAACATCCATATTAATGTAGCCCATCTCCCTTGAAATTGGCCTCTAATGGTGCAGAGTGACAAGTGCATGAGGCATTGTATGGAATTTAAGTTGTTACAAATGTTCTGGATGTATTCATGGCATAGGGAATGAGAGAGCATACATAACTGCTCTCCATCATAGTTTTCTTTCCCCACCCTAGTCATGTGCTTGTACTACATATTGTTGGAGATACAGGGCCGAATCAGTTACATACAAATGTACCTGGTCAAAAAGTCGACTTCTTCACTACAGTCTTTTTACTTCTTTTGCAGCATTTGTCATCTGCCCAGATATGTCTTCCGTAAAAGCACGGATGGGGGTGGCAGTAGTAGTCAAAGCATGTGCATGCAAAAATAGAATCCTTCGTAGTGCAAAGAGGGTAAAGCGGGAGAGACAGCAGATGGCAGAAACATCAATTCAGCAGTTAGTTTACATTTTTATATAGTACAGGATGTTCTATGCGTGTCTTGAAAGATGTAAGAATCACCTGAAACTCCTCAAACACATGATTTTTATTTTAGCATGTTAGTTTAAGCTCTTCTAGAATATTGAACGACTGCTGCATAAAACAATCGCTCCCACACCAAACAAACTCTAGCACTACTTAGTAATGTGATGACGGCTGGATCTCCGTGGGTCGGACATGGCTAGGTTTGTGCCACGTACAAATTGTGGCAAGCTTGGCAGGCGACCCACACCTTGCATTTACCTGCATCCGAATTCATTTCTAACATAATAGTACAAGCACTGAGGTTTTCAAATTTCTCCTTCTGCCAAACTTTCTGTCTTTTTTAAATCAATGACACTAGTACACAAGTGCCTAAATGGGAAAGATCCAGCATATCTGAAATCAAAGATGACCTAATACTTGCCAGCATGTCACTCTGGTCAAAAGCACTAGGACTCATCATAGTAAAACCACACAAGAAAGCAAACGGCCTAGTCAGAGCCTTTCCAATCTGTGCAGCCACTAAATGGAATGGCCAGCCCCTAAACCTAAGATTAGACACAAATCACCTTGTTTTCAGAAAAAAGCTGAACACACTCCTGTTTAAATAAATTGGACTACAAGACAGTTAGTAATATATACTGAACACACCACTGCTTGGTCTTCCTCCACAGACCAAGTGTCTTGTCCCTTTGTCTTGTCCTTGCTGTATTTTCTTTATGTTGGTGCCCCTGTTAGGCCATAAAGACTGCATATGGAAACTAAGGAAAAATAACCATATACTTCAGTGACACGACAGGCACGAGGTTCGATTTCCAAACAAGCATGGTTTATTTCAAAGTATCTCAGTCAGCCGACTGGTTCTCAGTGTCTCGCAACGTGTGTTGCCAGACCTCGTGAAACGCAAGAGAGTGAGCAACACTCAAGCGGTAATATATAGTCATTACATATAATCTTTACGAAGGCAATTCGATCCACCCATAAACGTGTCATTCAGGCTAGGGTTCAGTGATCGATAATCATGACAATAATGACACGTTATGACAAGTCTTCATTCAGTCTAAACATAGTTATTCTAGCAATAGCAGCAGAGACATCTTTCTGTTATTGGGAACATAGAGCTCTTAGCTCGGCAAAGATATCATGTTTGTAGCAGAGAAACATTCCTTAAAACGTTATTTGTGTGTCTCGGTTCTGAGCTATGGGTCAGACAGTTCTGAAGCAAAAATACCACTCTCCCCGAAGAAGGACCGCTAGAAGAAAATAATTAATGGTTTAACTGCATTTTACTACAGCGTTTGCAAGACAGGCTGGCACCTGGGCTACTGATTAGAAGCAGCTTCTGCTCGGCCTCAAGGATTTAGCGAGGGAGAAAAACAATGTATTTCTGCATAGTTCGACATTCCTGTCGGTGTTAGTATTTCAGCATTCAGGCAGTGGCCTAGCACTGTACTATAGGGTAGTTTCTGGTCTAACACACCCTCCTTTGGCTGTAAGCCAAGAGCATCATCTATACATCGGACCACGTGTCCAATTACGAACTACCCATACTGCTGTAATCGTCATCAGAAATATTAATTGCCATAAATTCTTTAATTATTTCATTTTCGTGTTGTGCACCTTCACTTAGCAAGAGAGGAGGTTTTGTTTTGATCGCATGTACACATTCATTTGTAATTTGGGAGCAGAGGACTGGCAGGCATTGTATGCAACAACAGCAGAACATGAGGATTCCAAATATTATGCCCAAAATTGCAATTAGTTTCCATCCCCATGATCGCAGCAGTTCCCAAAACCATGAACTTCTATGCAAATTCCAACCACGTGTAGGGACATGAATTTCAGAAGTTAGGACATGTAATGTCTTGATCGCTTCAAATATCGTGGGGGAGGAGTCATTTACGAATACACAAATCCACCAATTTGCATATCCCTCCACGATCAGCCAAAAATATATCAAGCACCATTCTATTCTGAAGTGCAACTAATCTGATTGCTTTTTGTTCCAATGTCATATAGAGTATATCTGTAGTTCCATTTATCGTTTTTTCTAACACCCTGGACAGTTTCCTTATATTCCACAAATGTATTGCTTGTCCCCAAAATGGTATAAATGATTTCGCTATATCCCCTACTATTTGCCCTGCGGTATCATCTCGAAGTGGCCGAGATCTAGATAGTTTTGCTATCTCAGAAGTTTTGGAAAGAAATGCACCAGGCAGAAGTATACCTAAATAACAGGATCTCCGCATATAAAATAGACAGAACCTTATAAAGGTCTTTCTTCTTGCTCAAGCACAGCAATGTTCATGCATCTAGTGAATGGCCCCACCGGGTGGGAACCCTTATTCCGTAAGCAAAATGGGACAGAACGTGGACTATGATTAATAGTATAGGAGGGAGGAACAGCATCTTTGTTTCCTACTGTAGCCATTTTGAAGGTGATTAGGTACTTGTAAGGCATCAATTTATTTTTCCAGATACCGTTCTGATGTTCCACCAAACCGGCACTCATCGGGTGTCTGGCCGAATGGAATTGTTTGTCAATTTGGAGGTCTGCACAAATTTACAATGTCACGGCTGCAATAAAGTGCAGATCGTTATCTGACCATATGAGACAGGGTAGCCCAAAATGGGAAAAGTACTCTTTTATCATGACTTTAGCTGTGGACATTGCTGTACAATCTTTCAGGGGATAGGCCTCTACCCATTTGCAGACTGTGCAGACCACTACGAAAACATACTTGTAGTTTTGACACCTTTCCATTTCTATGAAATCAAAATGGATGACTTCAAATGGCATGGGGGGGGGACAAAACTTCCTCTGGCGTCGCTGTTCCCTTTCCAATGTTATGTTGTAAACAAGTCATACAATTTAGAACTAATCTTTCAGCAGTTTTTCTAATGTTTGGATTCTCCCCTACAGAATCCAAATGTTGAATCATTTTCCTAGCCCATATGTATGTTGGACTGTGGGCCATTGTGACCATTGCCATTACATAAGCATTTGGCAACATCCATTTCTTGTTTTGTTTGTCCACCCAACAGCTTTCAGAATCTAAATCTGCTGGACCCTCAGACCAGTTTTTTTTTTTTATTTCATCTACAGTAGCTTCTGCTTGCATTTCCTTAACTATGGCAATCCCAATCTCTATCATGCAGGGTGGTACTTTTTATTTTTTCAACATACATTTTCGTGTGTGAATCGGTGGCAGTTTGTTTTGCAATTCTGTCTGCAAATGCGTTTCCCTTTCCAACGTTACATGTCACTTTTTATGTGCTTCACATTTCATTATTGCTAATCGCCTGGGAAGTGCAAGTGCTAACAACAGTCTCACTATCAAAGTGCTATGCTGGATTTTGGTTCTGTGTGATGTCAGGACACCCCTTTCAGCCATTCAACCAAAATTGTGTACCACCCCAAAGGCAGATTGACTGTCGGTGTATATGTTTACATTGCGGTTTGCAGAAATTTCACATGCTCTTGATAACGCTATTATCTCTGCAGCTTGTGCAGAGTTGTATGGGATTCTTTTACTTTCTATAATACTTTTCAGTGTAGTGATGGCATATGCAGCAGTTGATGTACCATTGGGTAATTTAAAACCAGAACCGTCACAAAACAGTTCTCCATCTGGCTCTTTCTGTGGGGTATCAGTTAGATCAATTCTTCTTTTGTTTCGTGTTCAGTAACGATTAAAGGATAGTTCCGGGACTTTTTTTTTTATTGTTCCTATGGTTCGGCCATGTGTTTTTAAGCATAAATCGGTAGATCGTAGAAAACTTTCCTATGGACCTTACCCGACTTTTCGTCCATTAACGCACTCGAAAACATCCGCCATTTTATGATAATCCTATCATTTCCCCCCATCGCCCTGGCTCACCTGCTTTTGCGGCACTAAATCAAATCCCCCGCCCCTGAAACAGACTTGATCAAAACATTCATATTCCCCGCCTCTATCCGTGATGTGACTGTGCTGCGTAGGCAAACGCGCCCAGGCGTCTTCTACGCGACTCCACACAGAACCAGGAAATCAACACAGATGAGCTCACACAACACAGCGCGCCACAATTGGGAATATGAAACTGTACTTTTAAATTAAACTGCAAGATTGTAAATTTGGTAAAGTACATTTATTTGACATCAAATGTTTTGAGAATATTCAGCGATTTGCATTTTTATTTGCTCACGTTCCAAAAAGTTTGTTTCGAGGCACACAATGTTCCTTTGCTGTACACAGGGTCTTAGATCATCTCACAATACAGCGCCACAATTCGGAATATGAAACTGTGGTTTAAAAGCAAACGGCAAGATTGTACATTTGGCAAAGTACATTTATTGGACATCAAATGTTTTGAGAATATTCAGCGATTTGCATTTTTATTTGCTCACGTTCCAAAAAGTTCGTTTCGAGGCACACGATGTTCCTTTGCTGTACACAGGGTCTTAGATCAATGAATTTTTATTTGCTCTCGATCCAAAATATTTCGTCTTGAGGCAAGCGATGTTCGTGTGCAGTACACAGGGTGTTGGTTTACGATAAAATAAGCTCTTCGGTCGCACTGATAATCGCATGGCTGTTCCAACAACGAGGCACTAGGCCACCACAACGGTCTGTATGTTGCATCTAGCCGTTAGTACAGCGTAAGGGCATACTTGTACTCGGCGATCGTCTCACAAAATGGTCAGGGTGCTAACGTTGTTCACGCGAAGCAATTGGCGTTTATAGAAGCCATCCGCCGGTGTCTGGTACTCGTGACACAGACAATAATGGATGATGTACCTGTTTGAAAAACATAAAAAATGAAATTAGTCTCACCATCAGATCTTTATTAAAATTATTCATTTTATATATTAGGTCGGGAAATTATTTCATAGCTAGGACAGTGCAACTGGGTTTTATACGTCAAGGGGGGGCTGTAGGATACTGAGACAGTCCCCCAGTGCAGGGGTTGACAGGGAGTGCAGGTGGAGAGTGGAAGGGCCCAGGACCGAGGTCGCAGACAGTGGACCAGTTGTAGCAGGGGAGAGGGAGAGAGAAAGCAGAAGCAAAGAGGAAGGTTTTGAGGTGCTTCCGTAAAAGGAGACGGTTCTCCCCAAGATAGTGCGCGGTACAAAACAATATGCCACATAGAACGAACAAGTACAACTTAACCCGTCTTTAAAGCTACTCTATAGTAATTACATTGCGGTATAAACTCATCTAAAGAGTTACTTACATTATATTTGCATTTTCCATTGTGTCTGTGCGTAGGGCAGCCCCGAAATACCACTCCTTCTATGCCAACGTTATTTCTTCTAATGAACGAACATGAAATGGCTTTCGTTTCTGAAATTATATTCATTATCGTTTCTTACGTGGTCCCGGCCTGTCAAGGTCAAATAACAATAGAACTTTATACTGAGTCGTGGGCCATTCTGGCACCCGAGAAAAAATCAAAGCAGCTGACCTTCACTTTGAACGAGCACACATTCCTAGTTAGCTACATTCAGTGTAAGGCCATCTCACAGGACTTGAAATTTACACTCCATCTTTGCATTTTGTCTGCGTGCTTTGCAGCCCCACAGAACCATAAATACGGAGACATTCTATATTTTTTGAAAAATGATTTATATTACTGTTTGGTTTAATTTAATGCGCAAATGAACAAGGTTGGATAGATACACATATTCAATGGGCCTGCGACATGAGGAGACTCGAGAGAACAGACAATCAAATTACAATCATTTAAACCGTGATGTGTATTTCTCAATGAGCTCTTCTTTAGGTGGACATGGAACAGAGGCAATGTTGGGTGGCAATGCAGTTGTCCCCTGCACAGGTTCGTTCACAACTCCATTTATGTGCCTATCTAGGACGTCAACAATAAGTCTCTCAATAAACTCATATTGCATATCCTCAAACACTGGTTTGATCACCCATTGTTTACTTCTTTTAGTGAAGGCCTTATTGTAGCGAAGCGTCCCTAAAGTTCCGGTCGTCCTACTTTGTTGACGGCCAACATTATGGTTATGTGCCAAGACCGCTAAAAGAGTCCGATTTATCATGCCCTCCATGCCAAAATGCAATCGTTTTGGCCTGTACTTTAGGCACATATTGTGGAACACCTCCAAATCTCCTGTGTGGCAGAATTCCGTGAGTCCCCTCAAATCTTTTGTTATAGTTTTATCAAATACAATCTTTTCAATGGCTTTGTGAGTGGGTGATGAAGGAATCAACCACTTCTTCTTCCGTGCCTCCTCTGTGGACAAATGGCCATGTTCACAATTGTGGAAATGTTGGTTCGTGTTCCAGCGGTGAACGTTTGTACAGTGTAGCATTACTGACCGCCATTTTTCCAGTAGAATTTCCAACGACCCTCCACATGTTTTTGAGCTCCACCAAAGATGGTTGCTGATTGACTTGGACCACTGTGAAATACCTTGCATATCTTTTTTTTTACCTGCAGCCGACAATTTTTTATTGATTGTTTTTGCAAGATGCCAAACGTCAAATTGGTGATTTTATATTTTTGTACTCTTCTCTCATTGTCTTGGCAATTGAAACGTGTCTGTCCGTGGCTATCAGGTCGATCACCATTCCCCGCGATTGTAGTTCTTGCAATGATGCTACAAAGCCAACTTTCTCCATGGCCACTGAGGATGTACTTTGTGACACCTGCACGACCACCGAACTCACAATTTTCTTACTTTCCATGTCCTGAAAGTGGTAGGTGCAGTACTTGGCTGAAAATCCTGGGCTGTCGCACTGTCCATCACCGGCTAGCCTGAACCGTTTGCCCGCGAATGTACTATCAATAGACATTTTTTCCATTCTCCAAGCGTCGCTAATGGCTGGAAATAGATAATCGGTTTGGTATTTGTAGAACTGAGTTTTCGCAATGAAATGGATTCCCACAAACTGAAAGAAAGACTCTAATTTTTTAAAACTTGAACCACTAAAAAGTGCAGCCGCTGCACAAAGTAGATTGCCTGCTGGCAGTTGTCCCAGCATGGGTTGTGCAGACCATGAGAAAGGATGATATTTTGTACAGGTGGCATGTATTTTAAGGTTAGTGCCTCGAATTGCACGAGTCACATTAATCAATGGCTCCCCACATACTTCCCCACCTACCGAATGCCCACATTTCAACCGAATAATATCAATCAAACCACTATCGAATACAATGAATTTGGCCTCTTTCCTTATACTGTCACTCTGCATCCCAGCTGGTTCGGCCTGTAACGTTGAGGACATGTCACTCACATGAAAGGTAGAATCTCTGATATCGTCTTCCGCTATGTTCAGTGATATTGAAGGTGTTTCATTGTAGTCCACTTCATTCACTTCCATTGCAACATCTGTTCCTTCTCCGGCAATGGGTGAATAGGACAATTTCTTCAACTTTCTCGCGGTCATAGTTTTTGCGGGTGTGGATTCTGTGAATTTATCTCCGACTGCATCCGAACTACCAGGAGGACATTCACTATCAATGGCTGGATGTGGTATAGCTCCGTTGTCAATCACTTCATATTCTTCCCATTGGCACGATGCATCTCCAGTCTCAAGTCCCTGCCAAAAGGTTTGACAAGCAACATCTCTCGTTCGCTTCACTGTCTGTGTAGATCTAGTTCGTACACCCACTCGCAACTAGAGGACAGATTGGAAAAGGGATGTTCAGTTTAAACACAACTTACAGTATTGAACTATTAACAGTGAAAAACAACATAATATAGTGACCAGGACACTAACCTTCTTTTGCTTTCTTTTCTTTGAAACTTTCTTGCCTCGAACTTCAACATCAGGACGCTGTTGCTCCGACTCGTGTGTGCATGTCTCCACTTCCTCTTGCGCTGCAACGACTATATTTTCATGATAAGCACATCCATCACGCACTGACGCTCCATCGACTCCCTGAAATATAGAACTTTCATTAGTATGTATAATAATATCGAAAACACAAAATGTACTTGGGGACCAATACCCACGTACATCTCAATAGCAAAACACGAATGAACGCTTTGTGTAGAACATTCAAACGACAATTATTCACGCATTGTTGATCTAGTTAGATGGAACTGTCAAGATCCATACCTCGGGCTCCTCATAGACTTCCATTGATGATATTATTGAAGATGATGCTTCAGTGACTCCCTGAAACACAGTAATTTCATTAGTATGGTTTTCTATTTTGATAAAAAGAACAGAAACTTTGTGCAGGCGTGAACGGCTCATCTAAATAGACCTGCACAAATGATCAGTTGTCTAAAATAAATAATGGATATGTAAATATGATTCGATTTGCTCGATCGTTGGAAGTGTCACCACCCAGAGATCTGCATCAACTACTAGGGGTGATGTTCTTGTAGAAGAAGCTCCGTCATCTCCCTGAAACATAGTACTTGCGTTAATAAAGAAGGAAGTATAGCGGATGTAATCACGTCATATGATTTCGCTTGATCGAACTGTCAGTATCCATACCTCAAAATGCATAAGAACATCAAGGGACGATGTAACTGCGGTGCACACTTCTGCAAGCTGTTGCGCCAACCCGTAACTGCATGCTCCCCCTTCTTCTTGGACTAATGCTCCATCGACTCCCTGAAACATAGGACTTTCATTAGTAATGAACACAATATTGAAAAAAGAAGACACATAGGAGGGCGACGACAGAAGGACATATCAATGGCTAAAAACGAAAGAAACATTGTGTGTAACAATCACGCTACAAGAATGCAAGATCTGATGATCTCCATCGATGGAACTGTCCTGAAACGTACCTCGAGCATCTGAGTGACATCAACGGTAGTCGTCAATACGTTGGACTCCTCAGCATCTCCCTGAAAGACAGTACTTGCATTATTTTGGATAACAATAATTATAACTGAAAACAAAGACTAGAGGACGAGTACAAGGGTGTACCATTAGGTAAAATAATTACACGATAAATTAAAACTATTGATTTACATGCCTAAAACAAGTCAGTGGCAGAATAGCCAAGTAAGATTACCCGATAGGCGCTTGAAGTGGCTGATGACTGCAATAACGACACGGATGGAGAATCTTCCGCCTTCATATTGAGTGGATACATAAATGGGGAAATTATTGTTAGCTAATGCTACACACTACCGCAAGGCCGAGAGATAAATACGTAAACTTGACCCACCAGTGGAGGGATGTGGACGAATAGAGTGGGAATAGCGGTTGAGAGCAATTTTCGCCTCGCTCGCGGTGTGTTCTTCTTTATTAGCAATGATGTGGAGTACATGTCAGAGGTAAAGTGCCTGCTGCAGATGCGGTATCGATCACCCCTCTTGTCCGCAAAGACTTCTAGGACTCTACTTTCAAGCTCAGACGGTGGATATCCGCAATATCGGACCCATTCTCTTATCTGATCTATTGTCTTAGGGAAAACATGCATTATAGTACCTTCAGATTTATTATGGGTCTTCGAAGGGCAACCGCCAATGGAACAGGCAGGCATTGTGGAAGGTTGCAAACTGAGGAGCTTCCTCGAAGTGGTCACGGAAGTTCACAGAGACGAAGAGCAGATAACCAGCACCTTCACGGGTTGACTAGCAAAGCGCAAAGAAGTGCTCATTAGAAATATGAAGTGGGTTATAAAGGATTCGAAACTGGGGTGTGTTTGTGAATGAATGACGTGTATATGTCGTGGCATTATGCGGTTTGCAGGGGGCCGTCCAGCGTGAGGGGGGATGCTTGGCAGGAGACACGGGGTCTGGAGGTAGACATGGGAACAACAACCCATGCTCTATAGACCACTTTGAAGTGTGCATGGTCTTTGGCACCTCTTGGCCTTTATCGCTCCCTGACAGCTCCACTTGCCAGCGCAAGTACCCCGGTGCAAACTGCCTTTGATAGGGCGGGGGGTGGATTGGGGCGGTGGTCGTGCAGACAAGACACAGGAAGACTCGTGAATGGAGACACACTTATGTGGATTGCAGGGGGGCGTCCAGCGTGAGGGGGGATGCTTGGCAGGAGACACCGGGCGGCACGGGCCAGAGGGGGTCATCTCTGTACCCGGTGCCCAAAAGGATGATTTATTGGGCGGCCTGCGTGAGGGAGGATGCTGGCCGGAGACATGTGGTGTGACAAGACAAGGCACAGGAGGACTATTCAATGGAGACACACTAGATTCATTTAAAAAATCAAAACAACCATTGTTAAAATATATGTTGGGTTTTATTTTAGATCTTAATTTCAATTGAACATAAATAATAAACATTACACATTGTAAAGTTCCGGTTGCAGCACACCCAGGGAAAATCCGCGGTATTGTCCACTGTCGCTGGGGAAATGTTGTCTAATGGCAAGTACCGCACAGGCAGGTATTACTCTCCGAACGCGGTGTCCGAGCCTCCCGTGAAGCCACCAAGTGAAGCAACGATAGGCCACCAGCCTAGAAAATGCACAATATAGAACCAATTTACATGCATTCGAATGATATGTAGATGTAATTTTATATGAGGGAGACGACCATGACATAGTAGTGGCATCACTGACATCACAACCAGAGTATACTTACTCGTTACTCGGATTACGCGGACGAACAGTGCCGCGAAGTTCGTGCATAAGCACCATCATCATCCTCAACACGGTCCGTGAGAGGCAGGCTTCCCTGAACTCTGGCAGCTCGGTGATGCATTGCGGACTTGGCTCGCCTTCCGAAATGTAGGCCAAGCACCCGGAATTTTCACGGCAGCAGCAGTTCTCCTCCTCAGTTGGCATTAGCTCGCACCGATTGCACGTGCACCAGGTGGAGACGCCGTCCATGCGACATGGTCCAGGCTCTTCATCCGTTGACTGGTCCTCCCAACTGCCGTCCGAATCCCCATCGTTTTCGCGTGCTTGCCTTTCCAGTAGTTCTTCCTCGGTGTACTCGGGCTCGTACATATACGGCATTATTGTAGCCATTGTGTGGTAAAGAAAGTAAAATAATTTACAGAGATGGTACAGGTGTTCACAAGGCCTAGAAGCGGCGAAGGTAGCTGACCAGAGCACAGAAACGAGTCACAGAATACTCAAAGTAACACAGAGAGAGGAATGGATTTGAAAATCTGCTGCTGTGTGTTGTGAAACGGTGTGTTTATACTTATTGAGGAAAGAGGCGTCCTGCCATTTCCATGGCGACACTTCATTAGCTGAGGCGCAGCGATTGTTGACACGAAACGGGAAATGGGCGGTACGCGTCTGCTGATGTCAGGCTCAGGGGCGGGGGATTTGATTTAGTGCCGCAAAAGCAGGTGAGCCAAGGCGATGGGGGGAAATGATAGGATTATCATAAAATGGCGGATGTTTTCGAGTGCGTTAATGGACGAAAAGTCGGGTAAGGTCCATAGGAAAGTTTTCTACGATCTACCGATTTATGCTTAAAAACACATGGCCGAACCATAGGAACAATAAAAAAAAAGTCCCGGAACTATCCTTTAAACAATCATCGGGGAATTGTTTTTCACCCCCTTTTTCATTGGGAGGGGGCATTAACTTGGCCGGATTTAAAGCACAACACCTCATAATTTGGATGTGTGGTGCAAATAGGACAATTTCGTATTTTGTTAATCTGGCTGATGTAAGGTGTTGGTCTGCGTTCTATTTTAAAGAACTTCCACTGAATGGGGCCCATAACGGTTAAAGCGTGACCTAAAACCATTCCCTCTGTTTGTTTTACTGACGCAGCGGCTGCAGCGCGCAGCAAAGTACATGCAACAGGATCCAAAGTGGAAGAGAAGTAGCCGCCTGGTCTATTTCTCCCTCTTTGTTCCTGAGTCAAAACAGCCAAAGCACCGCCATTATTTTCATGCACAAATGACTTAAAATTCTTTTCATAATTCTGCATGCCCAAAACTGGAGCTGAACACAATACAGCTTTGAGCAGGTGAAATGCTTCTTGATATTCCATGTTCCATGGTAAAGGTAAGATAACATCCTTCCTTGTCAATGCCACTATTGGTTTCACAAACATAGAAAAATTAGCGATCCACTGCCTACAATATGAAGTCATGCCAATTGAAGTCCTGACTTCTTTCTGCGTATTTGGAATAGGCATATCGGAGATGCTTTCTATTCTTTCTGGTGTCAATCTTCTTACCTCCTTCGGAAGGAGGTAGCCCAAATAGGCCACTTCCTTTCAACAATATTGGAATTTTTTTAGCGAAGCTTTGTGTCCAAATGTGTCAATAATGCAACTGTACTTTCTTTACAAATGTGTACTGTCTGCTGCTATTAATAAATCGTCAATGTACTGTAATAAAACACAACCTGTCGGTAGTTCCAGCATATCTAATTATTCTTTTAATGCTCTAGTGTAAATACTTGGACTTTCAGTGTAGCCCTGCGGAATTCGTGTGAATGTAAATGAACGTCATCCTAAAGTAAAAGCAAACAAATATCGGCTATCTGGATGTACTGGAATACTAAAAAATGCATTCTTCAAATCTACAACACTAAAATACGATGCAGATGCTAGAATCCTAGTCAAAATTGTAGTCACAACCGGGACTAATGGAAATTGGGGATCAACAACTTTATTCACTCCGCAAATCAATTATAAAACGGTATGGTATGTCATTACCTCCTCTCTTGTAAACTGGAAGAATCGGACTATTGCAAGTACTACCTGAAGTTACTTCAATTGCCTTCCTTTTAACTAAATCGGATTCAATGCATTTCAATGCTTTCTCTCCCTCGGTCGAAATTTTATATTGTGGAATACGCGGCAATGTAATTCCTTCCTTCAAAACAATTTTCACTGGCTCCTTTCAAACAACCAACATCATTGTCATTCACTGCCCATATACAAGCTGGTACTTTACTCAGTTCTGTCGGTAATGGCTTAGATAAAAAATTGCGATACAGGAGTCTTTTGTGGCAAAATCGTCAAATATACTTCAAACAAGAACAATTAATTATAGCATTCAATTTCTTCAACAAATTTAATCTCAACAAATGTTTGTGCGCAATTGTTCGTCAAAAGAAATGGGCAAGATTCAGTGAATGGACCTAGTGTTATAGGTACTGGTTGTGACACTGGACTAATTGCTGGTGTACCGGAGAACCCTACTGAGACATTCTTATGCCCTGACACTGGTATATCTGGAAACCGCTGATGGTCAATTGAACATGTGCTCGCCAATGGCCTTCTTGTCTACAATATGCACACTGCCCCTATTGGACCACCTTGCATGTTGGACACTAAAGAAAATTGGACTCTGGATGGTGCATCCCCACCACCGCTATTATTGTTTGCTACTTGCTGCAACAATACTCTTGTTTTCAGATTCCCTTTATCCCTTAGTTCTTTATCCTTTTTTGAATTCACTCTATTGTCATAATACTGGGCCATATGTAATACTTCACAATGTGTTTTTGCTTGACATGCACTTTCAGATGTCATTATTAAACTTTGAATTTTCGGTAGCAACCCTTGCACACATTTATCAACAAACAATCTCTTCCTGGGTTCAGTACTTAAATCTTGACCACTAAAATCTGCAAATACATCTTCAAATCGATTAAAATAATCCGTCGCTCCTTCCTCTTTGCCCTGCAAACAAGCAGTCAATTTATCCCAAACTATTCTTTTCTCAGGCACTAAAGTTTTCAATTTCTCTACTACTCACGATGGTAAAGCCAACATAACTTGCGGCGGCTTCTCTCCAGCCTTTCTCTCACTGTCCATTCTAGTCAAATTCTCCCATGTATCGCCTAATATCAGTGCGTCATTTATATTTCTAACCTGTTTCCATATGTCTACAGGAGGAATCACGCGAAACAATAAATCAATATCACTCAATGTAAAAACAGACAAATTCAAAACAGATTCAATTTCCTTATCGAATCCTGACGGGTTCTTCCTAATATCAGGGATTGTCTGCTTTATAGTATTTACCTCCAGCCTCGAAAAAGGGACATGTATAAAGTGTGCAATATAATGAGCTTCTATCGTTCGCGCTGGAGCTCCTACAGAGGCAGCAACTTCTATCTTCGGGACAAACGTGGGAGGCACTTCCCTCATGGGGAATTGCAATCTAGGCGATTCTACATTTGTTCGTCTATTAAGCAACAAAGCTAAATTAAGAGAAAAAGCAGTCGTTCCAGTTTCAGGCGAAAATGATCTTTTATAAATTGCCATCAAATCAGCGGGACAACATATCTTATTCTTCATACATTCATCCTGTAAGTACTCTGCCATGACCTTTCTCTGCATTTCTGGTGTATACTGACTAAACGTATCGTGCACTTCTATTGGGTAAATGGCAGCATCTGTAATCCATCTAAGCGCATCTCGCGTACAAATTCTCATCTCTTCACTAACGGGTTTCAACGGTGGCAAAAATCGTTGTTGGACATATGACCTATGCGGGTTATCTCTTTTCAATAATTCATTATGCAACCAATCAAGTTTGTGCTTAAACACAAATATCCGGCCTAAATATTCTCGTACTTTAGTTGCATCATCAAGCAAATTCGAAAGAAAAACCAAATCGCTCAACTCTTGCGGTACTACTCTATCGGTCAAATCACTCCATTATCACAAGATAATTCCCTTTGCATTCTTACAATACCTGGTGTTCAGTTCACCAAAGCCTCTATGGTCAGATATGGAACTTTGCACAGCTGCTTCATCATCACCATCAATATGTTTCTGCCCAAACTTTCAGTTCTTCTTTCTTTACTTTGCTACTCGTACTACGCATCTGTCTATCGCTTCCTTGCGCAGGCCCCATCTCTGTAGAACTGCCTACTAAAGTGGCTAACTCATGCTCTGGTGGTGGAGGAAATGATGTCACAAGCACAGGGGGAGAGGAACGGCTTACTGCAGGTGCAGATGGAATAATGGGAATGGGAGGTACATAAAGAGGAGGTGCAACTGGGTCAGTACTTTGATATTCATTTCTTCACTCATTTAATATTTTGTTTATTAATTCATCTGATGTATGCAAATCTTGCTGAGGATATATTTTCTGTACATCTAATTCGAAAGCCCTATCCATGTTCCTAATGGCTTCTGTCTGCTGATGTTGGTCATGCTCTAGCGCTTTCTCTACATTCGGTTTATGTCTGCGTGCATGTTTCTCTCAACTTCTTAAACGGAGATTAGCTTCCTTCCTCCAGTCTCTTACAATGTCGAATGCTGCTGGTCGGGATTTTCTTCATAGCAATACTGATTCTAGATGTTCTATACGTGCCAATCAAAGCTCCCATTATTAGGCCACTGAAGGTCTGATACACGTCTGGTCAGCCTATGCCAAATCGCATTAAACACTATTGCCCCAATACCGTATTTTATGTACATTTCATGTGCTGGCGACCCTTTGGGTGGCGCGACCTGGCCAGTTTCCAAAGATTGTCTACCGCAGTGAAAAAAATCTCACTAGACAGTCAATTTCCCAGGCGTGGTTAATTCTTTACCCTTTTCTTACCCTGGGCGTTTGATCTTGCAACCAATATCAGGATATTTAAGAATCGGGGCACGACTCACCTGATCAACCAATTTGTCACTCAGAGCGCAATTCGTCTGTATACAGATGCAACCAAGAATCGTTGCGACTGCGTGTCTAGCTCAATCTGCCTCGTTCCAGGATCCTCTCCTTGATGCTGTCTGGGCACTGCTCGTCGATCAGGGATCGACTGTGTACCGATCTGCAGAGGAGTCTCATCACGTCTACAGCGGCGACCCGAACACCTTTCCGATCCCGGCTCGACAGCTTCGTCCTCGACTCGTTTTTGCCTTCTTCAAACTCAATGTATACGATAGAGTATAAGTGGGAGGGTCCCTATTTGTGCGCCATATTTGCTAGGCCATAAAGACCACATATGGAAACTAAGGCACAATAACCATATACTTAAGTGACACGACAGACACGAGGTTCGATTTCCAAACAAGTCTGGTTTATTTCAAAGTATCTCAGTCGGCCGACTGGGTCTCAACGTCTCGCAACGTGTGTTCCCAGACCTAGTGAGACACAAGTGAGCGAGCAACGCTCAAGCGGTAATATATATACATTACATATAATCTTTACGAAAGCAATTTGATCCGCCCATAAACCTGTCATTCAGGCTAGGGTTCGGTGATCGACAGTCATGACACGTTATGACAAGTATTCATTCAGTCTAAACATAGTTATTCTAGCAATAGCAGCAGAGACATCTTTCTGTTATAGGGAACATTGAGCTCTTGGCTCGGTAAAGATATCATGTTTGTAGCAGAGAAACATTCCTTAACACATTGTCCGTGTGTCTCGGTTCATGAGCTAAGGGTCAGACAGTTCTGAAGCAAAAATACCACTCTCCTCGAAGGAGGACCGCTACAAGAATATAATTCATGGTTTAACTGCCTTTTACTACAGCGTTTGCAAGACAGGCTGGCACCTGGACTACTGATTAGATGCTTCTGCTCGGCCTCACGGACTTAGCGAGAGAGAGAAACAATGTATTTCTGCATAGTTTGACATTCCTGTCTGTGTTAGTATTTCAGCATTCAGGCCGTGGCCTTGCACCGTGTGTGAGTTCGAAGCATAGAATACATTTTGCAAAGCGTTTTGATAGAAAGGAAAAAAGCAAATGGCCGACATTTCACAAAATGGACGCCCTCTGGTTGCAATGACGATTCTAGGATTGCAATGTAACATGAATCGACTGGTTTCAGGCCAACATACTATACGTACTATAGGGTCGTTTCTGGTCTAGCACCCCGATGCCCGTGGGCTTTCGGTGCCTTTCAAATAAATAAATAAACATTGCAAAATGAAGGAAAATTGCAAAGGGGTAGCTTTACTCTAATATTTAACAGCAAGAAAAACAGACTCTGCATATGTGCATCAAAGCTCAAAAATATCCGATGTGTATCACAAAAATCACACACCACATAGAAATGAACCGTTTGCTTTTGTTTTTCAGTTTGGAAAAGCCCTGAACTGTGTTTTTGGAACAAGTTATTAGACTTGTGACACGTTTCTTTCCTGGGCGCCATACAGCAAAAGGAGCCTGAACTCAGAGAAACAAGCATTGTCGAAGCAAATAGTTTTATCTTGTTTATATGTATTAGATGGGCATTTGCCAGATGCTGACATCATATGCCCAGATGCTTGTGCTATCTTCCAGCTGTTGCCATCTTGTGGTCAGGTAGCATCATTGTGGCAGTGTCTGGAAATGCCTATCTCATGTCTACACAAAAGCCAAACATAACAGGACACTGAAAGCCACATGCACAGTCCTTGTTACCTTCTATTTGTATTCACTGTTATAAGTTGTAAGAAAGGCAGGTTCCGCAATCCACAACCAATGGACTGGGTACTATTATACTATCACCTACCTCGTACTTCTTTCTTTGCACAATGCTAACTCACTCTGACTGGGCTATGCCAAACACTTCAAACATCTCACACCACCAAAACTAGCCTCACAGGGCAGATCACGGCTAAACGCTGCTATTCCATATGCTGGGCCACATTAGAGACTACAGGCCACCCAGTCAGAGGCAGGATTAGTGCCCAACCTAATAGCACGCAGATCTATGAGATCACACCTGTGGCAGCGTAGTGCTTCACATACATCTGAGCAACACATTATGACATTGTGGTCAGTTGAGGCTTCATTTTAGTCAGTAATGGCAATGGACTATTGCTGTTGTCCTTTTCTCATTTGAGAGATGGCTGTGGGCTGGGCATCCAATGCTCTGCTGGTGGCAGGCTCCAATCTTTGCCTGCTCAGCCTTTCATCACCCAAGGCTGATAACATATGTTTAATTCAACTGGGTAGCAATCAATCCAATTGTATGAGCTCTTAGAGATAAATCTTTTTGTGGATTGTGCTACATAATGGTATTTGATTATCAATAGGTCATAGCTTAATGGTCATTGATTGTCAATGGGTGGGGAGAGGAGCTGTGAGTGTCAACTTGATTCCAAATGTATGGCCCCTGGGCCAAACAACTGCACACCTTTTAAAGACAAACAGGCAATATGAGATGTTACTGAAGATGAAACAATACTACTCCTCTGAGATATAAAACTGCAATCGATGATAATCAGGTGATCAGATTGTACATTTTTTTTTTTTTTGTTGCAAATTGCAATGCAGAACTTAGGTATATTTTCTCTTATTGGCACTCCCCAATCACCATCTGCTACTTGGGGTCATTAAGAAACGTTTAATACCAGTCCATCCTGATCACTGTACCCATCAGAATAAGTCTGTCAGGAGGACCTGCACATACTGGATTGTTATAGAATGACGCAACTCTGATGTACTTACTTGGAAAACGTCTCCTGCCCATTAAGTTTTACTTGCGTTTATTTTCCTCGCCCAGCTGGTGTTTTCAGTGAGAAGGTTAGCTTTTGTATACATTACACACCTTTTTTTGCACTGTGTCCTAGTTCCCTGCAGGCTGACATTGCCTCCAGCATACGGTTGCCTCAGATCCGGGGGACCCCAATCAGATTTTGACAGGAGCCTTTGCAGCGCTACTTCTCCTGATTCTCTTTAGGGGCAACTGAACTGAGTTTGCAATGCCCATTAAATACGCAACTGTTAAACATTGAAGTGCCAAGGACGAGTATGCTTATCCTTTTTGCATAGACTTTCATAATAGCCTGACAGTTAAGGGGTTAATACATGTCTAGCTTGTGACGGTATTTAGAAACTACGTGTCACTTCGTTGTGGAATCACGCAAGTTAGAGTGCTGGTGAAGTGTTCGACTTATGTATGGTGCAGATTTTTAGCTGTGCATGTATATTTTGTATTTTTGTATTGAATTTAATACATTTTTAAATGAGTAGTAATTGTTGAACCGCCTCCCTGGAAAGAGCCAATGCATATTTTCCAACCTTACAGTAGTTGCTGCACTCTTTATTTTGCTTGTAGCATCCCCTTTAAAGAACCTACTTTGCAGATCCTTTTCAGATCAGATGTTGCGCTGCCAAAGAAGGTTTTCTGCCAGACTTCCCTTGGCAGAAGACCTCAGAGGTTCCTGGGCAGTGAGAGGGAGCATAATTATGTAGCTGGACTTTGGCATTTCACTGAAAAGGATACATATCCTAGCAGGTGTTCAGTTAATGGTCATGCAGGCACAATGCCGTTATTCATCGGTGCGCATCCTCTGTCCACTAAGCTCCTAGCACGGTAACATTTTGTGATCACAGTGCAGCAATGTTTTGTAAGAACTGCATTTTTAGTGCGCCATAAACCAGATGCTTTCGTTGGACAGTTCACCATTAATCCAGCATTCAATGCGGTCAGTTCATAGGGTTGGTGAACTAGGTTTTACTTTCCGTTACACATTTCTGACGGTGCTTTGTGCCTTAGCCCCGGTCACGTGCCCAGCTGAAGGATATTTAGCATTAAAGGCAATCATTGTAACTTAACACTTTTTGTTTGAAGCCTAGAATATGAACAAACGGCGTGAGGAACATCTCAGTGGACTGAACTGGTAGGTTATGTTTCTGAGGCGATATGCCCTGAGGCGGAAGGCCGACCCTTTAGGTCAGGGGTGCACAACTGATTTTGACAGAGGGCCGAAAGTACCTTACATGAGGGCTATAGTGGGCCGAAAAGTAAAAGTGGGCGGGACATGTCAGGAGGCTTTTTCAAACCCCAATTTGTATTAGACACATGGAAAAAGATATGTTTTTGAGGGGTAACGATTTTTATTGCATTTCAAACTTACATTTTGTACTACACATTTTCTATTGCTATCATTTATTTCAATTTAGTTATTGTATATCGTCTGTTTAATTAAATTATATATATATTTTATTGACCCTTGATTGGACATTCCGTTATTTTGGACTGCTATAGTTTGCTGTTTGGGTTACCCAAGAGGAGTATGGCCTTCGTTGAGTCAGGTTTCCTCAAAAAAGCAAAGGATGTACATCTCCTAACTGTGCCTGTTTTAGCTTTATTATTGAGTTCATTCTTGGAGTGCAACACTATGCCCCATGGCTCCCATCCCCAACCAAACACTATGCCCCATGGCCCCCTCACCCCCAACCAAACACTATGCCCCATGGGCCCCTCACCCCCAACCAAACACTATGCCCCATGGCTCCCACCCCAACCAAACACTATGCCCCATGGCCCCCACCCCCAACCAAACACTATGCCCCCTGTCCCTCACCCCCCAAGCAAACACTATGCCCCCGTCCCTCACCCCCCAAGCAAACACTATGCCCCCTGTCCCTCACCCCCAACCAAACACTATGCCCCATGGCCCCCTCATCCCCAACCAAACACTATGCCCCCTGTCCCTCACCCCCAACCAAACACTATGCCCCATGGCTCCCATCCCCAACCAAACACTATGCCCCAAGGCCCCCTCACCCCCAACCAAACACTATGCCCCATGGCCCCCTCACCCCCAACCAAACACTATGCCCCCTGTCCCTCACTGCCAACCAAACACTATGCCCCAAGGCCCCCTCACCCCCAACCAAACACTATGCCCCATGGCCCCCTCACCCCCAACCAAACACTATGCCCCATGGCCCCCTCACCCCCAACCAAACACTATGCCCCCTGTCCCTCACCCCCAACCAAACACTATGCCCCATGGCCCCCTCACCCCCAACCAAACACTATGCCCCGTGGCCCCCTCACCCCCAACCAAACACTATGCCCCATGGCCCCCTCACCCCCAAACAAACACTATGCCCCATGGCCCCCTCACCCCCAACGAAACACTATGCCCCATGGCTCCCACCCCACCCAAACACTATGCCCCATGGGCCCCTCACCCCCAACCAAACACTATGCCCCATGGCTCCCACCCCAACCAAACACTATGCCCCATGGCCCCCACCCCCAACCAAACACTATGCCCCCTGTCCCTCACCCCCCAAGCAAACACTATGCCCCCTGTCCCTCACCCCCAACCAAACACTATGCCCCATGGCCCCCTCACCCCCAACCAAACACTATGCCCCCTGTCCCTCACCGCCAACCAAACACTATGCCCCATGGCTCCCATCCCCAACCAAACACTATGCCCCATGGCACCCTCACCCCCAACCAAACACTATGCCCCATGGCCCCACCCCCAACCAAACACTATGCCCCCTGTCCCTCACCCCCCAAGCAAACACTATGCCCCCTGTCCCTCACCCCCAACCAAACACTATGCCCCATGGCCCCCTCACCCCCAACCAAACACTATGCCCCCTGTCCCTCACCGCCAACCAAACACTATGCCCCAAGGCCCCCTCACCCCCAACCAAACACTATGCCCCATGGCCCCCTCACCCCAACCAAACACTATGCCCCCTGTCCCTCACCGCCAACCAAACACTATGCCCCAAGGCCCCCTCACCCCCAACCAAACACTATGCCCCATGGCCCCCTCACCCCCAACCGAACACTATGCCCCATGGCCCCCTCCCCCCCAACCAAACACTATGCCCCAAACACACTCAAGCATGCACCCATACAGACCCGAACCCCCCACCCCCAACTCAGCATACACACACACTCAAGCATGCACCCATACAGACCCGAACCCCCCACCCCCCAACTCAGCACACACAAACATGCACCCATACAGACCAAAACCCCCCACCCCCCCAAATCAGCAAACTCTCAAACAAGCACACATACAGACCCGAACCCCCACCCCCCCAACTCAGCACACAAAAAACATTCAAATCAAAACATTCATACACATCCGACACCCCCCGACCCCCGCATCTCAACATACACACAAAATACATTCAAATACAAACATTCACACCCCCCACATCTCAACATACACACAAAATACATTCAAATACAAACATTCATACACATCCGACACACACCCCCACCCCCGCATCTCAACATACACTCAAAATACATTCAAACATAAACATTCATACACATTCGACACACCCCCCCACCTCAACATACACTCAAAATACATTCAAACACAAACATTCATACACATCCGACACACCCCCCACCCCCGCATCTCAACATACACTCAAAATACATTCAAACACAAACATTCATACACATCCGACATACCCCCTCACCCCGCATCTCAACATATACACAAAATACATTCAAACACAAACATTCATACACATCCGACACACCCTCCACCCCCGCATCTCAACATACTCAAAATACATTCAAACACAAACATTCATACACATCCGACACACCCCCCCACCCCCGCATCTCAACATACACTCAAAATACATTCGAACACAAACATTCATACACATCCGACACACCCCCCCACCCCCGCATCTCAACATACACTCAAAATACATTCAAACACAAACATTCATACACATCCGACACACCCCCTCACCCCCGTATCTCAACATATACACAAAATACATTCAAACACAAACATTCATACACATCCGACACACCCCCTCACCTCAACATATACACAAAATACATTCAAACACAAACATTCATACACATCCGACACACCCCCCCACCCCCGCATCTCAACATACACGCAAAATACATTCAAACACAAACATTCATACACATCTGACACACCCCCTCACCCCCGCATCTCAACATATACTCAAATACATTCAAACACAAACATTCATACACACCCGACACACCCCCCCACCCCCGCATCTCAACATATACACAAAATACATTCAAACACAAACATTCATACACACAAACATAAAGCAAAACAAACCCGACACACAAACACAAACAGACCACTTACCGGAGACGTGCTGGAAGGCAGGAAGGCAGGCAGGCAGGCAGGTAAGCTGAAAGTCGCTGGAATCGCACTACGGCTGGCATGGTCCAAGGCTGAAATGCCTTCCGGCATCAAGCCTTATGGGCCACGCCAGCCGTAGTGCTGGCCCTCCATTGGTGCAGCACACACGCATTACGTGGCTCGTAGGAGCGACGTGATGCGTGTGTGTGCTGAGCCAATGAGGGCCAGTGTTTTCACCAGCCCGGAAGACAACAAAGACTTTCCTAATGGAGGGCGGGCCGCCCTCCATTAGGAAAGTCTTTGTGCCTCGCGGGCCGGTCAAAAGGGCATGGCGGGCCGAAACTGGCCCGCGGGCCGTATGTTGTGCGCCCATGCTTTAGGTAATGGCCTGCCACCCAAGCTAAGGGCCTAAACTCTGCAAGGGTCCCTTAATGAGGGTGGGGGTGCCATTACTGAAAGTGTCAGCACGCTGCTGAGGGGCATACCACCATTAGCAACTGTGTAGTTCTCTACACAGGTGCTAAGGACGTCTTTAAAAAATAAAAATAATGAACATACTTTTCTGGCTTAACCGGTGCTTAGGAGTGGTGCTGTCATCAAGTCTGTTTCCATGTTGATGACTGTGACATCAATAGGAAAACTGCCTAAGCTGACATCTGCACTGCACAGCACCGGACCGCCTGAGAAAGGAACGTTTAATTTTCTTTTTCTTTAAAAAAAAAAAACTACATTAGCACACTTGTAGGAAACTACATGGGCACTAATTGGTGAAGGGGAGCGGGGAAGGGAATGGGGCACTGTATACCCAGGCTACTCGGAATACAGGCTTGTACTAGACAATACAGCCCGTGTTCCGAGCATACTTATTGGACAGCACCCCCTCCCAGGGTATTTAATGAGACGATTTGCCCTAAGCCGACACTGTAGGTAACACCATGGCACCAAAGTTAAGGGCCCAAGTGCAATTAGGGTCCCTTAACGAGGGTGGCTGTGCCGAGGGGCATATTACCATGAGCACCCTGTAGTTCCCTAAACGGGTGCTAATGGTGTCTTTTTTGTTAAAAAAAAAATTTAAAGTTCCATTGAGCTTATGGCCCTTTAGTAAAATGCATGTGGTGGATGGGGTTGCAGAATCACCCTGACACCAAATAATCAAACCAACTCCGGAAGATGGCAAAGGTACTGTTTTATTAACAATTATCTAAAACGGGGAGTTACAACAGACATCAACGGATGTTCGCTCAAGTTCTCGATGATTTTCTCATAAAAGCATCCTTTTATGCAAAAAAGACATCAGAGGTGATGTCGTACTATGTGGCAAATAACCAATCCTAACCATTGATAGGTTTTCTAAGGGAGACATCTAAATATACTTTCTCTAAGGACTAGGATTGTGATTGGTTGCCCACGGTCAGGCGGATAATTTATGCCTACCTCTATAAACATGTCATCATCAACACTATTAAGTGCACAGTTTATCATTGGTCTTCATAAGGCCCTTAAATATACGGCCCTCTACAATTGGTTGGCTTGCTCATGCCATGTCTGGAGCATTCGGTTCACTTAGCTGCACCTAAACTCAGACCCAGGTGCCAGGAGGTGGACTTGACTTTATCTACCCAGCCAATTAGCCAAGCATCAATCATCGCCCATGCCTTCTGCCATGAAGATTGTCTTTGAACTTTGCCTTGCAGAGTATCCTTGTCTGTGGGAATATATGGGAGTGCAGGCACTCACTATCATTTTTCTAGGACTCCAAGCTCAGCTCTACTTCCATCCTTGGCTCATGTTACAGGAGACCATGATTTGGTCTGTTTTATAGCATTTAAATGTCTTAAATGAATAAAACTTGACACTCTTGGTGTTCTTTCTTTGCACCTTAACAAGGGATGATTCATCCTTTGCACATTCACTGCTTTCAAGAATAGATAACTGACCTTGGCTGCTTCAGTTTTGATACCAGGCCAGACAACCTCGCCAGGCGCTTCCATGATCTCAGCTTATTTTTGCTGCGACACAATTCTCGGTCTTTCCTTTCCATGGGTCCGGGCTTACTAAATTCATGACACCGATGTCCAGCTCCTATACAATGGCGACTTCGCCTGCAGTCTATTCACTACATATAGCCAGCTTATACGATGACTTAGTCTACTTGTGTTTCAGTGTCTGCACAATGATTGAACGGTTAATTTTCTGCAGCACTTCGCACACGTTCCATATTCTTTTCGCATATAAAAGTTTACTCGATTCTTAACTTTATCATCCGTTTCTGTAAGACCCATGCATTCTCTTCAGCAAGTATTCTATGGGCGTCACACACATTTCTTGAGACGTCACTAGCGTCTCTCTTTGCTAATTTTCATATTGCTTCAGGGAGTTCCTCCCGCAGATTGTCGTCTCTTTGGGAATACTTTAGAAAGTGTTTTCTCAGTGGATACCTTCTTTAGAATATTCGCTGCAGCATTGGCACATCTGCTAGTGTCCTACATGGCACGATCTCAGGCTTCCAACATATAGGAGCTAGGGGTGGGATTTCCTGCAGATGCATGTAACTGCTCCTCTACATTTGTGCATTCAGATTACAATAGACCCATCATCCCATGTATTTCTTATGATTCTTTGAGTAGAGGAACTTCGTTCCTTTGGGTGCTACAATGCTGGCCTCTATATATTTTCTGACATCTTTATCCATCAATTCCTTGGGTCCAAACCCAGATTCGAAATCTATCATGATCTTCCTTCCTACCGCTTTCTTCACTGTTTTCTTGCATTGGGCAAACGTTATCCTGATCACACAGAATCCAAATATCACCATCACCAATATTGCTCCAAGAATCTTGAATATATTTTGCAACCACTGCGGGATTCATGAGAATATGGAAGCAAACCAACTGTCATCCTCAATGTCCTCTGTCTTGTCTTCCATCTTGTTATGCAGGTTTGTTAAGAACGTTATGGCCTCTGTCAAGGTCCCATTCTCATCATGAGAAGGTATGAACGTGCATCATGGTCTTGATTTTGGTACAAACTCCTCCTTCCATTGCTGTGATCATATCAAGGACATAGCTGTTCTGCAGAGTCATTAGTCATATGGCACTCAGATCTTTCTTGATAGCATTGAATCCTTTATGGTGGTATTGATTGTCTGCAGAAGCTCCCATCTCGTAATCTGCAGCCAATTGGCGTTGGCCATTGTTTAGATGCCAGGCATGAATATAGTCGTAAATATTGAGAGTCTTGCTGAACAACCTGTGTTAATTGGGAATGGAGTCATATGCTGTTATTGACTTGGCTGAGAATTAATGTCCTCTTCTGGTCTGATTGAGAAGTTCAAGCAATATTCTTTTTCTCAAATGAACATCTACTTTTGGAAATTCTCCAATGTTCAGGTCACTCTAAGGAATCACTAATACTGGAACGTGGATGAGCACCAAGGAGCATACTCCACCCTAATCCTTGGGCAACTGCATGTAGGCCCTAGACCCACAAGCCCAATATCGATCCATGAGGACGGCTGTCCCTTCTCCCACCCTAGAAATGTCAACTGTAGTTCTGCATTCCTGGTTATCTCCCACATGATTCTTTCTGTGTCTTCGGAAGCACAATGTCGCATTAGCCAATGGAATTACAACCATTGAACCTGTCATCTTCTACCCCTGTCAGTAGTTTGGCATGTTTAGCCCACAACTTCAAACACCCATCATTCACCCTTTGCACCTCTTGTACATATTTTGGCTTCAGTAAATGAGCTGCACAGGACAACATTCCTTCTTCTCATCCCTTCTTGGACTCCACTCATCCATAGACTAAGAATTGAGTTTGCTCCCAACATCCAGGTGATCCAGCTATTTCTGTCACATCGGGGCAGTTCATTTTCTTCATCTCTTCAATGAGCACCTCATTCTGTCCTGCTGCAGGATACACAAGCATCTTGCTCTTCCATCCCAGTTCCTTGTCCATCTGTGTGGTCTTGACATAGTTATCCTGGTAGGGAAACAACCATTTCGATCACCATCGTAAAGTGGCCCAACTTCCCTGAAATTGTCCTCTACTCATACATGCAACAAGATGACTGATGCACTTTGCATCGTGTTCTGGGACTTCTCTGGTGATGAAAGTTTGCACTGTATTCATGGCATAGGGGATGAGAGAGCAGATGTAGCAACTCTCCTTAGATGCTTTCTCATCCACCTTTCTCATGTGCTGGTACCACATGTTATTCCCCAAGTGTGCTGCATTATCTCGATGGGTATTTCTCCCCTCAATATCTTCCTCTGCATCTCTTTTGTGTCTTTTAGAGGCCATGTACCATTCATGAAGTATATCAAAAGAAGTTCCCATAGTAAAAAGAACCATATGGACCCTTCCACAGTGGAACTTCTAACGTGATAAAGACTGTGAAAGATGAGGAACAGAAAAATAAAGAGAACAATCATGCAAGCATATATTATGCATAAGAACATAGGCATCCATCTCTCACGCCATCCTACTATTCGTTGCACTTGTTCTTCGCACAGAACTGTGCCACTTTCCTCTTTAATCATTTTTAATACAATCATCACATTTCTTTTATACTTGTAACTGTAAAATCTGCTCGATTACAGCAATAAGAAACCTTATCACTGGGCCATTTTTAGGATCCTGTAAGAAAGTGCGAATATCAACGTCTCTTCTCACAAGACCAGGGTAAGTTTGAACTATAAACACAAAGACACCAAGCACAAAACGATGAACGTCACTATCCGTAAGTACCATATGTTTAACTGCTAGAACAGGTATTCTCCACGAAATGAATCTGGATCCTGATCTCATTTCCAATTTCCAACGTTTAGGCATAACTCTGATGCTTCAATATATTTCTAAAAGTTCCTTTCAAAATTCCGGGAAATTCTCTGCAAGTCTTTGCACTCTCTGATAAAATATCTATAAGTATTGTCCACTGAATTCCAGTCTAATACAAAATCTTTTTTAACCGCTGGTTGCTTTAACGTCCATCATCGATCGAGTTTGCACACGCTGAAATTCTTCTTCTTGTCTTGCTTCTGGATCAGCAACAGTGGGAGGGGGGGGTCACGCTTTTATAGGCCTTTATGTCACTCGGGCGAAGCCAGGTTTGTCTTCCTTGGACCTTCATAGCTGAATGGGATATATCCTCAACACAAAAAGGACCATTGAATTGTGGCTCATGCCTTCTGGTAAAATTCTTAATGAGTACTAGGTCTCCAACATGTAATTTAGGTGCCAATAATAGTTCAATTGGGTTGGTTGCTGAATTGTGTTCTGAGACCAAACCCCCTTGTGCTTGATTTGATCTGAAATGAAAAAAATACTGGAGGTCATAAATGTCAAATAATCATGCATCTCATCACCTAAAGTTTTAGCTATGCTCTGGGCATCACCTCTACTCCTAGATGGAGGTATAAGGGGTGTTCTAATTTGACGCCCTGTCACTAGCTCATGCGGGGCGAGGTAATTGTCGGATCCTCGCTGATTCTGATGGTCATATAATGCTGGGGTAGGCAATATACCCATCCCTTCTTCAAAGTCAATTTAATCTTGGCAATACTTTCTGTAAGGAGGCTATTGAGTCTCTCACATACCTCATTTACTTGCGGGTGATAAGCGGAAGAGAACGTGTGCTTTATACTTAGTAGAAGCCCTATCTGTTTGAATAACTCATTGACAAAATGTGGCCTATTGTCAGATCTCAGCACTTCACACACACCCCACCTCGGGAAAACTTGTGCATTAAATACTTTGCTGTGCAAGTGGGGTCAGGGTGTGTACATGGACCTGCCTCGATCCACCTAGAGAAGGGACACACCACCACTAATAGTTAACTATATCCATTACTTACTTGTGGCAAATTGACATAGTCGATATGTAAATGCTGAAACTGACCATTTGTTCGAGGTATTACCCCTCTAACTGTCCTCAGTGTATGCCCAGCAGTAAACCTTTGACACACGATGCAGTTTACCATAAATAGTGCAATATGCTCCAACAAATTAGTAATGAACCAGTCTTCTGCAATCGTAGCAGCAAGACTCTCCCTAGTTAAATGCACAGGGTAATGCAGCTGTTCAAGCGCGACCTTTAATAATGCTACTGGGATCACTGGCTTTCCAGTGCTGTCCTGTCACCATAATGCTTCTGTGGGGGATAAAGAACACCCCCTTTGTTTCCACAATTCCTGCTCTTCCTGTGGTGCACTCCCTTGAATTGCCATTAGTTGGGTTATTGACAATGTATTAAACCTGTCTTGCTTTAACATGGTTGTAACTAGTTTTTCTTTAATACTCTCAGTATCAAAACTTGAAATGTCTGGGGAATATGTTCCCGCAAGAGAGAACATCTCTTCGCTTAGTATGTGCTGTGTATTTAATGACCGCTTTGGCCACTGGGAGTTGCAGTGCCTTAATAAGCCTTTCCAGTAAGGATGTGTGCTGCACTGGAGCGCCATCTGCGTGGAGGTAGCCCCTCTTCTTCCAATGTACTAACTCTGCATGAACGGTTGATGTCACGTTCGCAGAGTCACTGTACACCGGCCCTTCCTGTCCTTCGAATTTCTCCAGCACGATAATGAGCGCTACTAGTTCTGCTGCTTGATCTGAAAAGTGAGACATAGCATTGCGCTTGCTACAACTTCAAATTCTCCATTTAATCTATGTCTCATTACTGCGGTGCCTGAATGCTTTTCCCGAATAGTCTGATCAATTTTTGAAGATCCATCAATAACGAAAATGTCCCCTCCCGCTAAAGCATTTTCCTTCACATAGGGCATATCATAAAATTCAACATAATTGGCACAATCATGCACATGATCGCCTTCTTCTGTCGGCTCAGCTATAAACGTGGCAGGATTTACTATTTTACATGTTACAATCTTAATCGTTGGGTGAGAAATCATTACCTCATAAGCCAAAACTCTTTGGGATGTCAATGTGCCTTTGGGTTTCTCTAAAATGGCAAAGAGAGCAAGTTCCACGAAGAGTCCTGGAGCAGCCCATGACAATACTTGTAGATTTCTCAATTGCGAACGCAGCAGCAGCCAAAGATTGTTCACAAGGTAAGTGTCCTCTCATAACTGGGTCTAAAATCTCACTGTAATACGCTAAAGTTTTGTACCCCAATGTAGTTCTCTGCGTAAGCACTGCTGTCATGACTGTGCCATTTGTGTGTGAAAGCAAATAAAATTCTTAAGCAAAATTGGGAATTCCTAAAATATGGGCTGTGCAAATAGCTTTTTTTAGCTCTTCAAACCATTCATCCATTGCTTCAGTCCATTCTATTTTTATTTTTCCCACTTGTAAGCTTGCAGAAGTGGTCTTGTGTATGTACTGTAATCAAACACCCAGGCTTTAACATAGTTGCATAACCCCAAAAACGGTTGCATCTGTTTCACTGTGTTTGGTTTTGAGGTTTTCATAATTGCCTCGGCTCTTTCAGGTGTGACTTTCTTTCCTTCATGTGAAATTAACTGACTTATGTATAATGCCTCTTCTTGACAGTATTGTAACTTCTCCTTGTCTACCTTATATCCCTTGTCTGCTAGAATAGTCATCAACTGAACAGTATGTTGTCTGCACCCATCTTCGGTGGTGCTGCAAATTAATATGTCATCTAGGTACTGTATCACTGCAATCTTGAGATCAATATTGCCTAAATCCATCTGTAGAACTCTTTTAAAGATCGATGGGGACTTGCAGTACTCTTGGGGCAGCGTAGCATGTTTCAGTCGAGTTTGGCAGAACGTAGAGGAAGTCAAGTCTTATGAGTCCTTGTGCAACGGGATAGAGAAAAATGCATTATTTAAATTGATCACTGTGAAATGTAGAGCTTCCACCGGGATACTACACAGTATTGTTGCTGGATTAGGAACTAGAGGAAACTCTGCATCTACAATCTGGTTAAATCAGTCTCATATCTTGTATAAATCTCCACAACCCTCCTTAGATGTTTTAATAGGATACACTGCGGTATTGCATGATGATTCTGATGGCACCAGAATCCCTTGTTTCATCAGTGCCGAAATGGTCTCAAATGTACCTTCATCAGCTTCTCGAGACATGGGATACTGTTTTGCTCGATGTAAACTCGCTCCTGGCTTAAGCTTTATTTTCACCTCTCATATTCCCTTTAATAAACCTACGTCATAAGGGCCTGTGGTCCAAAGGACACTTGGCACCTTCTCCAGGTCTTCCTGAAAAAAGGCTGGACATTGCTGCATTATCGCCATTCACTGTGAGAGTGCCCTATTTTCTATCCTTATCCAGTATGTGATGCTCATGAAGAACACCACTTCATCATCTGTTTGGTACTCCCTCAATAACGTCGTCATCAGTTATGACAGTCAATCTGTACCATTCCTCGAGAGCTATTACTGTTCTCCATGGTCTACCCTCATCATCTACTCCTTCGAGCATTGCCATTTCCCTTCGTACTATGGTTGCTTCCAATTCTATAGGGATAGTCTGTTCCCCCACTACGTCCATAGGTATTCATGGTCTAAAAAAAAACTGAGCAGGTATCCTCACAATTCTTCCCACCAAGCCAGGTAGCCATGTCAGTAGAATGCTCACACCACATACAAACATCTCTGTATCTACTGGAATGCCTTGCAGAGCCACTTACCCTGTGAATGCGATTATAAATTCTCCCACGTTTAAATAGTGTATTCCTGGAGTGGAGCACACTATTCCTTGATCAGTAAATGAAATTGTCATGTTTAGTTTTGTCATTAAATCTCTTCCCAAAATGTTAACCTGTGTCTGTCATTAATATAACAAAGGAACGGACATGCCACATTCTCCTATAGAGACTGGTAATTCATTGGTAAAAGGAACTCGACTCATAGCTCCAGAGAACCCTGGAGCATTCGTGTCAATTCCTGACATTGGGTATTTTCCTTCTCGTATACAGGAACAAGTTGCTGCAGTGTAACAAGAAAAGAAAAGGCTTTGCCTCCTATCGTCACATCGACCCGTGGTTCCTCTTGGGGGAGGTCTGGTGTCACAGATAGTACTGAACACATCAAGTCACCCTTTGAGATGTCGTATTGTGGATACAGGCCCATCCAGTCCCTGTGAAAGGATTTCCTCCTACCACAGCGACACCTATTCTGGGTGTCAGTACTTATCCTGTATTTGCATACTGCTGTGTCTGCATAGGGGCTTATTGTGACTGCCCTTGGGGTGGATTCATTTGCACTTGTTCTTGTTGCTGTGCCTGCTGTACTCGCGGTGCTTGTGTCTGATAAAATGTGTGATCTTGGGTGAACCCTTCTCTAGTCTTTGTGCTATATGGTGGAGGATAAGCTGTCTCCCTTCTAGGCTATTTTGTACATTCCCTTGGCTTCCACATATGCATGCAATGTGCTCTGTCATACCACAAGTTCAACATACTGGGGGTGCCCGTCTGACAAGCCCCCCTTGGTTACATCCTCCCTGAGTACTCTGGTTCTCTTTCTGCATACCTTGAAACCCACCTTGAGTATTTTGGAATCCACCTCCTCTTCCTCTATAGCCTATACCTCTTCCTTGTGGCACAAACCCATATCCACCTTGATCCATCAGGCGCAGACTGCTGTCCTGCGATCCCAATCTTTCTCCGCTCTGTCAATACTGCCCCTTCTATGGCAAAGTTTGTCAATTTTTTCTGAACTAACTTGGATTCCTCGATTTTCCTAGTCTCATCTTTCTTCTTATTTTTCTCTTGTAATAACTGGCAATGGTGTACTATTGTCAATTGTATCTCAGCCCATGGCTTTGCTTCCATTCCTACTTGTTTTGTCATCTGCCTCTTACTGGCTCAGGCAACCACTGACATAAAATATGGTAAAATAATGCCACTAGGCCTCATTACGATTTTGGCGGTAGCCATGCCACTATTGGCAGCATGGCTGCTGCCAAAATCAAGTCCGGGTTCCCAGAATGGGGAATTACCGGGCCATTCTGAGTTCGGAGGGCCCAGTAATTCCTCTCTCCAGGAACCCAGGCCCCGACCTTCCCCATTCCAGCCCCCATAGCTCTGAATGGGAATGGGGGAGGGAGCTAACAACGGGCCGATTACGACTGGCCCGTTGATAGCTCCCTCTTCCCCTTGTGGGACCCGCTCTGCACGTCTGGTAAAACCAGACGTGCAGAGCGGGTCCCGCGAGGGGACCTTGTAATGTGGCGGAATGGTATTAACGGGTCCGCATCCTTTTGTGGCACCCGTTAACCCATTCTGCCACTCTTGTAATGAGGCCCACTCTCTTTTCCCAAAGCTTGCGAGTTTTAAGTTGCCATTTCTCCTGAATATCTTGAATGTAAGCAATAGGGTCTTCATCTTCCTTCATCTTATGTGTCATAATTGTACCCATATTTGATGTATCGGGGTACTGTATCCTGAGAGCCCTCTGAACATCTGCTCTAAAATTATTAAACAGCGCTCCATCATGCACTGTATTCTGTGCTGTCACACTTGAGTATCCCGCTCTTCTCCATATGTCATCAGCCCTCTGCCCAAGAATAGCTACTGGAAGACCTTTTCTGTCCCCTATGGCCAACTTGTTTAATCGTGTCATGTTTTCTAATTCATATATCCATTTCCCAGCACACAAAGAGCTTTATTTGGAAGAGTTGAGGCATAGCCAAATAGGCTGCTGAGGTGCCCATGAGAAGCCTGTTACAATAGTAACGTTTGGTAAGGATAATAGCCCTAGTGAGTGTGAGGCAGTTAACAGGAGTCAGGAATTGTCCACTCAAAGAGATGAGTTTCACTGTGTAGGCTGTAGAAGACGCCAGGACCTTGATGTTCTTGGTCATGGTGAGCTCGGCATTCAGGTAGACCCCAAGGGTTTTGACTTGTTTGAGCACTGGGATGATAGAGCCATCAATGGTAAATGAGGAGTAGGCAGCATCTAATTTATTGAGATGATAGGGGGAACCTACTATGAGTAGCTCTGTCTTAGCATTATTCAAACAGAGATTCTGGTTGGCCATCTAGTTTTCAATGGTGCAGTAAGTTTTGTTGATGGTGATGGAGTCCTGTATGTAGCAGCCAGTGAGTGGGATGAGAATTTGAGTATTCTCTGAAAAGTAGGTGTATGGGATATTGAGCGAGTCAAGGATGTCAAATAGTGGCTTGGTGTAGGTATTGTATAGTGTGAGCATTAGACAGAAGCCTTGAGGGACACCCGGTGGGACTGAGACTGGGTCGGCAGCAGAATTACCAAAGAAGGTTCTAGAGGTAGGTTCACCAAGAAACAATTGGAATAGAATAAATAAGCAATAAGTGAAAGTATGGCCAGCAGGTGGCAAGTGCAATGGTAAGTGCAGGCATCAGGTGTCAAGTGCTGGTAGTGGGACTGTGGGGATACAGAAACAGTCCACAAGTGCAGGGGTTGCCATGAAGGCTGTGCAGGTGTGTGTGTCTGGTGGGGGAGGGACCTGGGCCAAAGATCAGAGGGTGGCCAGGTAACCAGTGCAGTTTCTGTTTCAGCCAGGGGGTCAGCAGGGGAGAGGAGGAGAAAAAGCAGAAGCAAAGAGAAAGGTTTTGAGGTGTTTCTGGAACCGGATATGGTTCTCATGTTGCAGGGAGGCTGTTCCAGAGGGAGGCCCCAGTCGAAGAAAGAGATCTACCACCAACTTGTTGCTTGGAGAAGCGACTGACCCTGAGGGAGTTGGAGGAGACTGAGCGAAGAGCTCGAGAAGGAAGATATTTAGGAAGAGAGAGTTGAAGGTATTGAGGCTCAAGGCCCCAGATGGCCTTGTGGACAATGCAGAGGGTTTTGAACTTAATTCTTGCAGCCACTGGGAGGCAGTGCAGAGAGTTCAGTCCTGGAGAGATCCGATCCATGGGCTTGAGGCCAAGTACAAGTCTTGCAGTCCTGTTCTGGATGAGTTGCAGAGGGCGGAGAGTAGTAGCAGGCAGATTTTGAAAGAGGCTGTTGCAATATTCCAGCCTAGACAGAACCAGAGCTCTGGAGACAGTGAGCTTCTGGGGGAAGGAGAGGAAAGGAAGAATATCTCTGACGAGGTGCAGCTGGTAGTGTGACTTCTTACAGATGTGAGGAGTGAAGGAGAGTGTGGAGTCGAAGATGACCCAGAGGTTCTTAGCCTCACAGGTGGGAGCAGGAAAGGGGCCAAGAGAGGCCGGCCAGAGAGTGACCCGAAAGGAGGGAGCGGGTGTGCTTATGAGAAGATTCTCAGCCTTACTGGCAATAAGGCAGAGATCATTTGCGGAACACCACTCCTGCATAGCAGACAGTCGGTGGCTGAGGAAAGCCTGAAAATGAGCTGAGTGTCATCTGCATAGCACTGGAAGTTTGGGCAGAGCATGGCAATGTGGTGACCAAGAAGTGCCAGGTATTGCTTGAATGGCCAGGGAGAGAGGTTAGACTCCTGGGATACACCACAGGTAAACATAAAGACAGAGGAGACGAAGGACACAAATTGAACCTGGGAGGGTCTGTCAGAAAGGAAAGAATTCAGCCACGCCAGGGCCTGACCGGTGATCCCCCAGGTTGTCACGAAGACAGTTCAGCAGGATGGCATGGTTAACTGTGTCAAAGGCAGAGGAGAGATCAAGTAAGATGAGGACACGGGTGTTGGAATCAAGGTTGGAGAGCAGGTCTTCACGGATGTTCAGGAGAGCAGTTTCCATGCTTCTGGTGGCTCTGAAGCCAGACTGATGGTCATGGAGACAACCAACAGATTTGTTGTGAAGGTTGAGCTGGGAGATGGCCAGCTTTTGCAGGAGTTTGCCCAGGAATAGAGTGATGGAGATTGGGTGATAGTTAGCCGGGCAGGAAGGGTCGGCAGAGGGTTTCTTAAGAAGGGGGTGCACAAAGGAGTGCTTCAGGCGGGACAGGAAGACTCCAGTGGTGAAGGAGCAGTTGCAGAAGTTGGCCAGGGCAGGAGCCAGGGAGTCAATGTGGTCCTTGATGATTTTGGAGGAACCTGGAGTGAAACTGTTTTGACGAGACTTTCATAGATCGGACTTGTCTAGAAACCTTGTTTGGGGAGAGCAGGGGAAAGGCAGAGAAGGAGGGAGGAGAGGTGGCTGCAGAAGGGCCAGAGTAAGAGCAGGGAGTAGAAGGAGGAAGGGGAGAGCAGGGTAGATATGATAGGTTATTTATAACATGCATAATAACCAGAGGTTTCTAAGCACGGACCCAGGGATCAAACCTGTTGTGCTCTGTGTCGTCTTGGTTCCAAGGTGAGCACGTTGCCCCTGAGCTATCCTTCCGAGACTAAAGGAGAGAGAGGACAGGATGTCCTGAGGTTTTGAGGTGAAATGAGAAGCCAGTGCCGTGCAGAGGGCCTGGGAAGGAACAGTAGTGGTAGAGACTGAGGCAGGATTGGGCAGTTCCTTGCAGATTTTAAAGAGTTCAGCCGAGTTGTTAGATGACACAGAGACGCAGGCTTGGATGTGATCTCTCTTCTTGGTAAGGGCAGAGAGCCGGTATTGCCTTTGGAGCAGGCAGGAGGCCAGTTTGTCAGAGGATGTACATGAAGCACGCCATTTTCTCTCAGCCACCCTGCACTTGCGTTTAAGGGTGACTAGGTCTGAGCCGTACCAGGAGTTGCACTTGGCTTTGGGCTTCAGGCGGATCCTCATGACAAGGGCAAGAATATCAAGAGCATCAGATATAGCAGAGTAGAGCATGGAAAGGTCTGTGTCAGGGTGAGAGTCAGCCAAAGGGGAAGGGGGTGAGAAATTGGCAGCGACGGCCTCAACTGACACGCGCTTCATGGGTCGGATGACCTAGAAGGTGGATGGCAGTGATGGAGTTGGCTTGGCCTGAGGGGTAGAGAGGGTGAGCTGGGAGGTGAGGAGAAACTGATCACTCCTGGAGAGAGGAGTGGTGAGAGGGGCAGAAAGTGGAAGGTCTGAGGAGATCAGAACATCTAGAGTGTGCCCTGCAGAGTGAGTCAGCCCAGATGGGAGAATAGAGAGTGAGAGGGAGTTGCAAATGTTATGAAAGAGTCCAGAGGAAGGACAGGAAGCATCCAGGTGGATGTTGAAGTCTCTAGGAAGGAGGGGTTGAATGGTTGAGACCAGAAGTGAGGAGGAGCGGTCCGCCTACTCAGAGGAAGGAGGAGATCTGACCAGGTGGCCGATTAGTTGCCACGGTAAGGGAATGGCTAGGAGAGAGGGAGAACCTGCAGACGAGGCATTCGAAAGAGGAGTAGGTCTGCGTGGCAATGACAGAGGCACTTTGTTTTAGGCACACAGGTATTACAACGCAAAAATATTTATACCACTTCATTAGTGGAAGTTTTGAGAGCCAGAGGATTCCAGAGAAAAACACAAATAACTTGATAACTGTTGTGTAAACACAGAAGACTTTGTATTTAGCGTGAATTTATAGCATGGTCCCATGGCTATTTAGGTTGATAAAAATGTAATCGAAAACAATTCATTAGACGCTGCACAGTCAGGCAAGTAAGCCCTTTCGCATGTATGACACCTCAAGCCAGTCCTGGTCTTTCCTATTGTACACTTAGGGCCTCATCAAGAGTTTGGCGGTAACCCTTAAATGCGGCGGTAATGCTATTACCGCTGCATTTAAGGTTCCGCCAAATCACGCAGATTTACCCCCAGCTCTGAGCTATGGGCAAATCGGCCACAATTTTGCCGATTTTCAGTACTATTAGCCCCGGCGGTAATAGCGCCGAACATTTCCCATTGGGCCAAATGGGGAATGGGAAATTCCCAAATGGGCCCAATGGGAAATGGGGCTTACCGTTCCACCAAACCTGTGATCCGGCACTAAAAGCGCCGGGGGGTTTGGCGGTAGGACTAACGGCCAATGACTAAAGCGCCCAACTCGTGATGAGGCCCTTAGACTTGTAGTTTCATTTTCTCCATTGTAAGTATTGGCCTACAAGTTCTCTCATGCAAAAGGACAACCAGGACTGTCTCGAGGGTGACACAGGGACTACTTATGCAGCTACTAAATAATTGCAATTAATGTGTATGATTTGTTAGAGGGTGGTGCATGAAGAGGTTATGTGTGCTTAATTCTCTTATGATGGTATATTTGCCTGCAGACTTGATTGTGCCACAGTCTTACCCTACTGCCTGATGGCCTATTCAGGAACCATTCCGTGATATTCCTTCCTAATGACAAAATGCTTTTGGTGATGATGATAGATCTGCAAATAACAGATCCCCCTCATATAGTTAGTTTTATTTACTGTGAAACAAGACCAAATCTGCTGTGAAATGCTGATGAATTGGCCATTGTTAGAAAAAAAAACCTTGGAAACGTATCACACCATGCCATCAAGCCATTTCAGATAACAGTTTCCATAAAACATTAAAAATCATTACAGCACACACATACAAAGTACAACAATATAGAATGACAAGAATCATAAAATCTGATATAGTTGATAATGCTTATTGTACAGCTGATAATAAAGTGCTTCTGTGCAAAACTAAGCTAAGTTAAAAGCCTCCAACTTATTACTGGTGTTTAGCAGATAGTACATCACTGTACGGAATTGAATGAAGCCTACTTTTTCGAGTATTGGGAGTAGCGTCTAGTTTCATAAAGTTTGATTAAAAAAGGGCACACAAATGAGCGAGGTCCTCTAGCATAGACAGGCAAAGTAAACAATGCGTATCCTTTGGACGTGCCACCAGTTTAAAAGTTACGGCTCTCAAATGTAAAACATTAAATCTGGTCTTGGTGATCGGCACACAATCAAATTTAAATACTCAATAATAAGATTGTGGGGCCCATTTTATTGAGTCGCATAATTCGGCGGAGGGACCTGTTACATGTAGACATACACGTAGATGGGTATCTGCCTCCGAATGTTGGTATTTTGCACGTCAGAGTGCATAAGTGCATGATAAAAGGTGGCGTACAAGGCGTACACTGCTTTTTACCCTGCGCTTTTGCACTGCGACGTGCACATGAAGTCTACACACAGCTTGGTCCCATTACAGATGGCAATTAAAACATTCAAAAGATCATCAGGGAAATTCAGAGACTTTGCTCTCTTCACAGTGCTTTTTGGATGTACAGCAGATTTGCCATCAGCAATTATAAATGTAAGGCCTGCTCGCTTCTTCCTAAATCCTTTTGGAATCCCAGTTGTATCATTGCCAAAATGGTCTTCTTCCCAACCCAAGATTCCTATTTGTGTAATATGGCCCTATCACAAGTTTTGAATTGAGAGTCCAATAATGATATCAGCCTATAGGATGCCGGGTTGTTCCTTAAGCCATTTAAAAAATCAGGCAAATAACTGCCATTTTCCAGGAGGTAGTATAATTACCTTGTTTCATCATTATGTTTAAAATATTCATTAATAATGGGCCCCATACCTGGTTCAGATTTGGGAAAAGGTCGACTGGGATTCTGTTCGGACCAGCGCAGCGATTAAATGGTTGTTTTCCTGAAGCAGCTAATATTTCCTCCAAATTGAATGTTGGGATGACAATATTGATACCCAATTCACTCACTTTGGACTGAGTGTCCACCTCCTGTATTGATGAAGGGATATTATGGGTCTAATCCTCATTTCATCAAAAAGATTTAACGTTGGACACTTCCCTATTGTGAGGTTGAAATCTCCTCCCAAGAACACTCCATGGAAAATGAAATTCATCACACCAAATACACGTATCAAATCAAACTTTGAAATCCTGTAAGGTTGAAAGTCCATTCACAAGCTGCAGGCTGTTGTGGAAATGAATGACGTTAAATGTATCCTCATCATGCAGTCATCAAAACTATCAGCAGAAACGAATTTTGCTTTACTTGCTCAACTACAACATCAAGGAAAACTTTTATAAAAGTCTCCAGGCTCCAGAATATCTACCATGGCTATGTCTGGTCACATGAATCTGATACGAAGTATAACCTTCTAGATCAATGTCACTGTTGGCCCAAGTTTCTTGCAAAAGTATTATATCATAGTTGTTAATGAATAAAGAAGACACATCATGATTAATAACTTTACTTGCCCAGCCTGCAATGTTCTATGATAGCAAGGAAATATGCCCTCCTCTTCAAACAGAGCGAATACCGTCATTTGGCTGACAGGTGTTTTTTCGATGGAATTTTTACAGAAAAAATTCCAATTGAAAGTATTCATTGAAATATAGAGGGGGATTAAGGGTTTAAAAGGGGCAAGGATGTGGTTGGTTAGGGTTTAAAATATAGTGAAGGGAGTGGTTAGAGAGAACCCCCTAAATAGAGAAATAAATCGGTGAGTTCTTTCGATGGAATTCTTTCGGTAAAAATTCCATCGAAAAACCACCTGTCGTCAAACAGACATAGAACCAAATAGAGAATCAGAGCTGGGGATTTGGTATAATTGAAATAAAGATAAAGGAACTAAATTCAGTTCCTGGCTGGGATAAATGGTTCTCGAATATACTGTAGGACATTCAAGGTTATTTAATAAAGCAGCAGGAAGGTTATCCCTGGTGCGCCAACTTCTATGTATGCGATACCAACCAGGACTGCCTGTATAGGTAGAGTCTACAAATTATAAGGACAAAGAATTTCAATTTCTTTAAATATTTAATAAACGACAAAGTAATTCATGATCACCCATCAATTTTGGCTGAAGATATAGTTACTTACATACGAGACATAGTTAAATACATCAATACATTTAAAAACCAAATTGTAATACAAACAAATATAAAGTTCAATGTGAAAACATTTCACTGTGCTGAATGCAACTAAGTGTGTGAAACACCTAAGATGTGCAAATATTACAACTAGTATATAGGTCTCAATAGAGAACTATTTTCTCTATATTTGACCAACATGTTTAGCTCCTAAGGTGGTTTTTCCCCGAGGAGTTATTGGTGATCTTTACACCTTTTCTCCACGGTCGTCTGACTAATAATGCTAAATGTGGCACTCAGAGGGTAGAGATGAAAGTGTTCTGTACTCTATCTGGGTGTCACGCCATTAGCTAGAAAAATATATGGGGCAGTGAAATGTTTTGTAGCTTTTTGAATATTTTTTAAAAGACAACTGCAAGAAATGTGTTAAGTTTCAAACACTTCAATATTTCTAATTGTAGCCTGATCATCCATGGAAACTGGTGCCTGGGGCACCCTATGATTTGGCTTTTGTAGCGGGGGAATAGCTAGGAAATACTTGGGCGTGCTGAAGGTAGCTGGGAAAAAGACTTGACAACCCTAGATGGGCGATTGGAAACAGCCTGCCAAGGTATATTAGCTAGTGGCCTTTGGCAAGGTTGCTGTGGACGTTTGTAGAGAACATTAGCTTTTTGGTTAAGCCTGGTCGTCTTAATACTGATATACAAAATATAAATGTGGTCCTGTGTGATTTTTTGAGAAAACACTATTTTTGCAACACCCATTGTGCTTCGAGTTTTATCCTTTCAATGTCACTCTCCCAGACTCCTCCCCTCCCCAGTGATTTTTTTTTCAGGTACGCCTCCCCATCCGCACCACTCACTCCCCTATTTTGGCCCCCAACTTCCCAGCCTTCGCTGCTGCCAAGTCTGCATGCCCCCTCCCCGACAGCCTCTACCCACTAATTGCTGCTCCTCTGTTATTGGCTCGGTTCACCCTGTCACTTTCACTTCCTTGTAAAAAATGGATATTTTTCACACGTTACATATGTAATGTCTGTTGCGCAATACAAGGGGCACACCTATATATGTGTAAAGACTGGAGGGGGGTTATCTGTAGTCCTGCCCTCTATAGGGCAGAGTAGAAGCACAGAGCACCCCAGCCAAGATTATATATTGTTGGTAGCAATGGACGAGCAACCAAGGTTTAGCTCTCAGGAGGTGTTGCAGGCTTGTTCTTAAGTACAGTGTAGTCCCCACACCCCCACAAAGGAATGTCCACACACTATGTTAGTGATAACACAGTTATATAAATAAGGTTCAGAATATATACATACAAAATAACACACTTTGTGCTCAGGCATTACTATAATGATAAATATGTACAGTATCTATGTGGTAACACAGTTGACTCTTGACTCCTTTTAAAATGCACCAACTGCTGACAGCTGTAAATGACATACAAGTCTAATAGCAATGTGAACCAACATCCGATGTTGGAGGAAAGCAAGTTGGGTTAAACAATTGGCACAATACTTTGTCCCTACCACCAGACACAGGGGGGTCATTCCGAGTTTGGAGGTAAGTAACGTTCCTTAGCGGCATGGCGTAAATAGCGTGTCCGTGCTGTCACCAGCCCGCTAATAGAGGACTATTATGACTTTGTGGGCACAAGCTTTACGCCATGCCGGTAAGGTATTTTGCACCATGCCGTTAAAGGCACCCAAAATGCCCTTAGCGGCATCAAGCATAGCGCAGATAACACTACCGACATTGTTCAATGCGACATTAGCGGTGACCGTAAATAGCTGTGACTGTAATTAGCGGTCACCACTATGTACGGTCACCGCTAATAAGCAGAACCGGAAGTAGTGTCATTGCACAGGAACGGGAAGCAGCACGGTGGCCATCTTTAAAAACACAATCCATTGCCATCCTCACCACAGAGGACCCCTGGGACTCGGCTGATTTTTGCAAAACAATCCACATACAACAGCACTATGCCTAAGGCCCTGAGGACGGGGGGGGGAGGGGGACAACCGCTGTCCGCTGCACAGGCCACACCCCGGAGGAGGTCACGGGATGACAGCAACCGGCCTTCAACCTCGAGGGGACAACCCAGGGGGCGCTGTGTTCTGACATGCAAGCCACCCCAGGCACCCATTGCACCGGTGCCACCAAGGCCCGTGGAGGGCAAAGCACCACCTCCACCCATTGCCCAGCCTGATGATACATGCAAGGCACCACCATCTGAGGAGTTGAGTCTGGCTGGGGAAGTGGCAGCCACGGCACCCCTGGCTGTGAAGGACACAGGAGGACATCTGGGTACCCATGGAGAACGATCTTTCGGATGTGGTTCATACTCCACCGGCATCCCCCCAAGTATTGTCGCTTGCGAGTGAGGGTGGGAGTGGGGAGGGTGGTGAAGGGTTTTTTCACTTACATTTACATTGTTACATTTAATACACCGTTTGTGTGAAAAACATAGGTTATACATTGTTACAGACAGTGTTCCAGTGGTCATATGCCTTACAGATAGGCATGACGAGCGAGCGTCTTACACGAATAACAGGGTTTTTAAAGCTTTTCTGAAGAATGTGGGATTCCATGCCTCTGATGGTGGGAGGTAGTAGGTTCCAGTTGGTCGCCGCAAGGACTGGGAAGCAGGATCATCCCCAGGTGGTTGCAGTTCAATGTCAGGGGGCAGGGGCACGTTCTGGCGGATGCACATATCGTGCAGCTTGACACATGCCATGAGGATCTTTGCCACCTTCTCATGCCTGTAGAGGAGTGCCCCACCCGACCGGCCCGTTCTGTGGGTTTCGGACAGGGGTGAGGAGCCACGGCTTCAAGGCATAGCCACTATCACCTGCATGAGAGGCAATTAAAGGTAAATGTCATGCGATTGATGATGGGCAGCTGTACTAGTCACGCTTGCCGGCAGCTTTTTGTTGGTCACATGCATATGTCCCTGGTTGTATAGAAGCCATTTTTAGGCCCTCAATGTGTCCTGTGCCATGGAATTGTTCCATCTTCAAGATGATGCACAGTGTGCTCTGCCGTATTGTAGGTCGTGCATTGTGTGTGCATACTGATGTGTTTGCGTGAATTTAGTGATTTGTTGTGTTGTGTAGGATTTTTTGATGGTGAGTGTTGGCAGTAGGCTCTGCAATTGTTGACATTCTGTGCTGATTATTCCCATGGTGACATGCAGCATTCCTGTGGTTGATCCGGGATATTGGGCACAACAATGTGTGAAGATCTTGCTTGCGTCACCTTCCATCTGCACCTGTTTGTAGTGGTATAGTTTGTGATTGCAGTACACCACCTCCATGGCATGGAGGTGTGAAGGGTTTTGACCCATGCTGAATCAATAGACTGGGTAGATGTGGGGATGAGCTGTCGCCGCCCATCATTCCATCCCAGAGTCCAGGAGAACCGCACAGTTGTGAGCATACCAAAAGCGCCAGGGGTGAAAGGTGGTGCCAAAGGAAAAATAGCAGCACCTGTCAGATCAAAAGCGCTTTTAAATCACCTCTTTCTTTGAGTGCAAGCTCCAAATGTCCATTCCAAACATTGCAAGACAGCTAATACCGGAGACCTTTGTTCAAAAAATCTGTTTTACTGATGTCATAAAATTTGCTGAAATCATGGGCACAAGACCACTCTAAAGATTCAACCTTCTTGTGGGGGGGGTTCCACATAACCACTCTAATGTAAGGATGCCTATCAAAATAATAGCAAAAATCTGCTGTCAATTTCAAGACAACTCAAAAATGGATGCAATACCGGTACTCACCACTATCAGAAAGCCGGCGTTTTAAAACCACCAGACTTTTGTGTAAAACTGAACAAATGAACCTAAACCAGGCCAAGGAAAGACTTGCTAAGAGGTGGATACAATGTAAAACTATATTCTGAAATGACTTGAAGGAAGTAATTATTTAATGTATATGTAAAAATTGTAAGTTTGATTTAAACTGGTAACTAAAGTGACATTTAGCTGAATTCTGCCTGACAACTACCCCTGACAGGAGAAACCTGCTCAGCCACTCTTCCCAGGCCTAGCTGCATCCTGCTGCCCCCACCAAAAGGAGATGACACCTCTCTGATTAGATTAGGGCAGAGAGACAGAACAATGCACTGTCCTGGGCTCAGGCAGATGTTATATTGGGGGGGTTGTAAAATAGCTTCCTCTTGGGAGAAGTGGGAGGAGAAGTGCTGCTGGAAGCCACCTGAGCTTGAGGTGGGGACAGACAGTCAGAAGCTTCCCCCATGTGCTTTGGAACCTAAACCACACCCATCTGGGCCAGAGCATAATTTTAAAAAGATGGATAATTCAGAGTACGGACTTGTCATAATTATATAATTAATACCATTATCCTTGTGATTTTTCGGTGCACGTTTTAAGAGGCGTTAGGACCCTGTGGTGTATTCTGGGGGGTTTCTAGTGGAAAATAGGGTCTCACTCCAAATGTCTGCATGTTAAAAATCTGACACTTCATCAATTAATGTCCATACTCCTTGCGCACATTTGTGTAATTTTTGGTAAATGTCCGATATTGGTAAACCAGTCAAAAAGCGCAAAATGTTGTCATTTTTGAATGCAAGCCCCCAGGAAGATCAGAGGCGGACAAGCATGGACCATAAGGAATATACAATGTGTACATGTAATGTCAACAAATTGTGTATCTGGGAAATATGTATTTGAATCAAATATAGATTTGTGGGCAAATTGACCAGGGGAGGATCCTCTGACCCATAAACAGACCACATCATGATAACAATCCATTTCCTTCCCCCAATCATGGGAGAGGGGCGAATTGGGCCAATGACAAGTAGAGAGGGGCAGGCTTAGTTATGCCACGCACACACCCACTTCCAAAACACATAAAAAGAGACTGCTGGGACAGGTAGAGACATTCATTTTCCATTTCTGCGGAGCATTTTGACGGCCGACATCCCAACCAGACAGAGACCAGAACCAGGGACCCATAGACTACAGAACTTTGAACCTAGAAGGCCCACTGCAAGCAAAAGTATTCTCAGCAGGCCTTCAGAATCCAGCAAACCTAACCAAACTATTCAACAGCCGGGCGAGCTGTTTGAATTCTTTGCCAAGAACTTTTGCCGGAACCGCAGACCAGACCCAGACCGTAGTGAGCAGAACCAGAGATCCGGATCGCTGTGAGCAGGACCGGTGCCTGATTGACCTGCCGAGCAGAGAGAACCGCCGCTGGACGTGTTGACCAGATCCGTGACGAGGCCTATTTCAAATTTATATTGTGAGTACCTAGCAGAACTGTGCAGAACCAATCTCTTAGTTAAAATAATCTAATTCAAACTATTTTAGCCTATTAGAACTGCCTCCTAGAATCGTGTCATTCTGTCATCTTTAAAACTGAAAACTGTCATCTGTCATTCTGAGCTTTAAAATTTCAAATCCGAAAAACTACCTTTATTAAATCGTCCGTATCTCTGGAACCGTTTGTCCTAGGAACGAGATTTAACTTTCCTCTGAAAGCTTAGAATCTAAGCTTCCCAACAAGTCTAGAACTGTTACCGCGATCGCGATTTACGCACTTGCAGAATTTACCGCGATTGGCCTGATTTCGTCATCTGTAAAAAGATAGCCGCTTTTGCCTGAACTGCTAAAATTCGTTTGCAACCTAATAACCATCCCTGAACAATTGTTAGGGCTGACCTGAACTGATTTAAAGTGTCTACCACTCACCCTGAATCTCTAGAGGGAATTAAAAGCATTTTTAGCATTTTTCACTTCCTTGCCACCACATTACAAAGCACTCTTGCCCGTGTTTTAAAAAGCATACCTGTTGTCTAAGCTTGCTGGGGGGGGAACTGAATTCCGTATTGTATTTGATTGTATTCCTGAAGACTGTGTGTGTTACTTCCATCTCCTTGCATTGCATATAAGGGGGGGTGGGGGGTGAATTGCCACCATGGGAAAAGTGAACATATCTCTTGTGAAACCATATCAGTTTATTTTCTGTACTGCATTTATTCCACCTTGCATTTCCTTGAAACCATAAAGCATTTCAGCTACCTCATCCTCTATGCTACTTCTAAGTAACCAAATCAGTTTACCAGTAGAACATTATCCATTGTTGATCACTGTCATATTTTAAGTGTGATATCCAATATTAATTTATTATAAAAGTGTGATAGATATATATTGTTATATTTCTCAAATAAACCTTTTAAATTTGCAAAACAGACCTACTTCTTGGCTCAGTGGGGTCAGGGGGATTCTAAGAGGGGGGTGTTATACAAGGGTTGTCATCCAGAGTACTGAACTGGACATAAAAATACATCAATAAGGGTTTCCCTCAGCATCCCAGACTAGGCATTGACTTAGCTGTAGTGTTGAAGTGAAGCCGCTTAACAGAGGCCACATTTTGTTTCTAGTATCTCCTGGGATGTCTGTGGTAGAGATATGTATTCCATTGTGTGCTTGACGTGGCCATCCGCCACTTGCTTCAGGATACAAGTGGATGAGGGTGCGGAAATGCCATGCATGTGCCACAGTGTGTGCTGGTAGGTGGCTGTTGAAAGGAAGAGGAGCACCGACACTACCTTCAGTAGAGGAGGGATGGCGGTGCGTATTTCAATGAGGCTGACAGTCGTGTATTTCAATGAGGCTGACAGTCGTGTATCATGTCCACAATGGTGTTGATGGTGTCCCGGTCCAACTGTACAGGGTGTGGTTGTGCTGTGGGGTTGGGTTGGAGAGACTGGCTATGATGCTTGGGATTGGGGGCTGCATGTGTGGTTATGCAAGCTGCACTGGTGGGGCATGCAGGGCCTGTCTCATCCTCCTTCTCCTGCTGTGTCTCCTCTGTGGTGCCTGCTGTTGTTGTTGGTGTTGTTGCTGGTTTTGCAATGCATGAATGTCCTCCTGCTGAAGTGTTGATGCTGCTATTGGATTGATCTTGGTGTGGTAAGGGGTGTGGTGTGTGCTCCTTTTGTAGTGGGCCAAACTCCATTGCCTCCACCTGTGCTGATTGTGTGCACCTGTGGCAGTTGGGATCACTGCACATGGAATTTTACGGTAGGTCTGCGATGCCGGTATTTACGGCATGCCGTTAACCACTTTTAACGCCTTCATGAAGCTGTTATTTGCATGTCCGCTTACCTTGTGATCTCCAGTTTACGGCATGCCGCTATTGCCGGCATGGTGGGTCGCGTGCCCGTGCCTAGACCGCTATTAACGGCACCGTACTTTACGATGCCACTAATAGCGTTCGGGCAGGTCGTAGCGGTAATCGATGCCAGTATTCCTTTACCGGCATCGTTGTTCCCTTAGCACCAACCTCGGAATGACCCCCAAAGTTCTGTATGAGGATCCCCCCACTTGGGCAACCTGCAAATACAGTATATTGTCAACCCCAGTCCATATATGGTTTAAAAGAGTCTCCTTTCCTTGTAAAAATGTTCTACTACCCCAAGGTACCTGGTTTAGCAGAGTTCTTCGATGGGTCGTTGATGTATCCTTCTTGAGTGAACTCCCTTTAAGGCAGGAGCCACGGATCATCAAGATTCCTCAAGGAAAGGGTGAACAATGTCATTGAGGCAGCAGCCTTGGTCCTTGCGGTGTTCGTCGACGATCGGTCGGGGAAGTCCTGCAAAGATGAGACATGTAGTACACCTTGATGACAAGAGTTTGTTGCCGCAAAGAGTACTTATTGAAGAACGTAGGCCCAGCAAGTGTGTCGGGTCGTCGGCCTTTGGCGTCGGCAATCGGGAATCAACCACGGCTGGCTTTCAGATCTTCATCAGCGTCATTGTGGACGTCGGGTGGCGGGAAACCCACCGGCAGATTCTTCTCGGTTTGTCGGCGACCTTGACTTTCTCCGGCAGCACAAAGTCAACGGTGATGAGGAAAGGGAGTCATTGATTTCAAAGTTTCTTAGGCAATGGAGCGTTGCGGCTTTGGTCGACAAGGGTACATCGGTTCTCCGAAACTCAGTCGCCGGTGATGGTCATCGATGGCCTCGAAGTCCTGGTGCTTCACTTCAGATTCCTCTGCGGTCCCCGTCTCCGGTCGGCAGCCTTTCGATTACTGACTTCCCAGGAGCCTTGGTAAAGGTTATCTTGTGCACAATGTTCCCTCGTAGCTTGGGAAGAGTTCTCCTAGTCAGGTCCTCTCTTGGATCAGTTCTTGGAGACACAACAGTTTTTGGATTGCAGAGCCGCCTTCTTCTAGCTGGGCTTCAAGGTTAAGCATCAAGTTTCGACTTCAGATTCTGAACAATTCTGGTAAGTGAGAGGTCCCCTGATATACAGTTCTGTCTCTCATACACACTGCTGAGTCAGGCTCAGTCAGCCAATCATTCAGGAGGCAGGCACCCAATCAGGCTCACAGTGCATTCAGGCCATTCTTTTCCATCCAGACACTCACATCACGGAATGTGGATTGGGACAAGTACCCAGCCATTCAGCACTCCACACTGCATTCATACCAGTTTCAGACAGGTATGTCATTGTATCACACACCAGAAACCAGACACCCACAACATGAAATGTATATTGGTCGCACACTCCATTCACCCAGGTCCCACCCTAAGGATGTACCCACAACATACAGTCATTGGGAAGGCTCCAGCCAGTCTGGCCTGGACTTCCCCCAAAATACCATATATGGAAATTCCACCCAACAGCCAGTCAGCGGAAGGGACATAGTCATGGCTTCCCAGGACTTTGGGAAAACAAGTTAACAGGCAATAGAAAGCAAGAGGCCCCAGGGGCCATCTTGTCTCCTATCAAATCAACTGATTCCAATGCAGGGCCTTGTGATCCCAAAATGGAGGATAATCAGAGCACCTGTCAAATTCAGCATGGAGCTGCCACCAGCCCATACCCTTCTCTGTGGACCACACACAGGTGCCCAAAAACATAGACTAGGGGTACAGGGTTGACCCCCACCCATGGGTGCCATAAGGGTATCCCAAGGGTCTGTTCACCACAACCAAAAAGAGGAAGAGCTGTACTGCCAGGAGTCCCACATGGGCTGCTGTGCATAAAATAACAGAGAACACACATGAAAAAAGGAATACAGGACAGAGACATGGAGGCACTGTCCCTCCAATGCATTTCCAGCATCACAGTCCCCCCCTCAGACTGAGGTTAGAGTGGTCTAATCTCCCATGAGATTGACACCCTCATCCACACGGTCAACGTACCTTCTGGTAAGGCCATCTGCATTATCATGACTCTTCCCTGGCCTATGCTCAATTGTGAAGTCTAGCCCTTGCAGGCTAATGGATCACCTCAGAAGTTTTGGGTTTTCACCCTTTATCTGCGTAAGCCATTTTGAGGGCTTATGGTCTGTTTGGACCTTGAAGGTAGACCCTGTAAAGTAGAGCCTAAAACGCCTAAGACTCCAAACTATGCTAAAACGTTCCTTTTCAACAGTAGCCCATCTAAGTTCTCTAACTTTGAGTTCCCTATTGATTAATACGATAGGATGTTCCCTCCCTTTGTCATGTAACTGGGACAAGACCGCTGCAATTCCGGTGTCGCAGGCATCAGTCTGAGCGATAAAGGGTTTGCTGTAGTCAGGCGCACACAACAGAGGTGCCCTACACAGACTTTCCTTCAAGCCAACAAAGGCCCTCTGACAGTCTGCCATCCAATTAACCTTCCTCAGTTGTTTGGGTGAAGTCAGAGCTGTCAAAGGGGCAGCTATGGTTCCATAGTCCGCCATTAAGTTGTGGTAATACCCAGTGAGGCCCAAAAAGGTTCTCACCTGGGTTTGAGGTGTGGGAGTCTCCCAGTCATGTACATCCTGTACCCTACTGGGGAGAGGTTGGATTCTACCCCCTCCTACTTCAGGACCAAGATAAGTGACTTCCCCTGAGCTATCTGCACTTGGTGGCCTTGATAGTGAGGTTAGCCCTTTACAAGGCCTGCAACACCTTATCCAAATGAGTCAAATGCTCTACCCACAAGGAACTGTAGACAGCAATGCCATCTAAGTAGGCCACACAAAAGGCCTCCAGCCCACTGAGCCCATGGTTGACTAATCTTTGGAAGGTGGCAGGTGCGTTTTTCAACCCAAAAGGCATGACTCTAAACTGGTAGAGCCCCTCACGTGTTGAGAACGCAGTCTTTTCCTTGGCATGGTCCGTCAGAGCTATTTGCTAATAGCCTGAGGTAACGTCAAAGGTGCCCACAAATTTGGCAGCACCTATGGTGTCTACAAGCTCATCAGCCCTAGGCAATTGATGTGCATCAGTTTTGGTGACGGCATTGACCCTGTGTAGTCCACACAGAACCACCAATCCTTGGTACCTGCCTGGGAGCTTGCCTTGGGGACAAGGACCATTGGACTGGACCATTGGACTAGACCATGGACTGATTGAGGGTTCAATAACACCCAGACCCAATATCTTGGTGACTTCAGCCTGGATGTGGTTCTTAACCATGTCTGACATTCGGTAGCACCTGCTTGTGACAGGTACACTGTCACCAGTGTCAATGTTCGTGCCTGCACCACAGGGTGAGGCCTGGAGTCCATGAGAACAGAGGGGCATTCTGCCAGAGCAAAGCCCTGCAGGCCCTCTGCTGCTCTGGTGTCGGATCTGGAGAGAGATGTACTCCCTCCACTGAGCCATCCTGAGGGTTGCTGTGCAGCAAATCAGGAATGGGCTCACTCTCATCCTCTTCTTGCTCTGAAACTAGCAAGAGGCATGAGATTCTGCTCATCTATGGAAAGGCTTGAAACGTCTGCCACGTTTGACACTGTCGACCACATCCACCCTCCTGGCTCGGCTATCTGATGCTTGCATTTCAGGTCAAGTCTTTGACTGGTTCCATGCCTTATCCCTGCCCTCTTTCTGTTCTCTTCCCGGGCTGCTCTCATGCGGAGTCCCTCAGGCATCGGTTCTCTCTCCCATTCTATTCAATTTGAATATTCGCCCTCTTCTGCTTCTCATTTTGTAACATGAATTCAGATATTACTCTTACGCCGACGATACACAGATTTTGGTCCGGCTGGACCTCACAAAGGCAGATACTGCTATTCGGCTAAGGATGGCAGCCAACTGGCTGAAGCACCTGCCCCAAGCTGGCATGATACTGTCATCCTCTCTAACCATGACACCCCAAGTGGGTGACGTATGCAAGTCCAGAAACTTTAAATTGCGTATATTACGTAAGGTGCTTCCTATTGTGCTGACTAAATGTCACGCTCCCGTGGTGGCTGCCTTAGTACTGAGCACCACGGATCATTGCAACTCCCTGTACCTGGGTCAGCCATGTTACCTCACCAACCGCCTCTAGCTGCTTCAAAATGACACTGCTCACGCAGTAATTCGTCTCCCGTTTCGAGCCCACAGGACCCCGCTCCTTAGGCAACTACACTGGCTGCCCATCAAAAAGTGGATTCTCTTTAAATCTATGTGTGTTGTGCACCGTGCTTTCTACAAGCAGGGGGCAGAATACATCCAGGCTAAATGTCCCCGCTATGTGCCGTCTCGTCCTTTGCGCTCTCATTCTGGTCTTTTGATTTCTGTCCCTCGAGTTAGACTTTCTCGCATTGGCGGCCGCCCATTCACAGTTACAGCCGCAAAAACAAGGAACAGCCTTCCACTGTCGCTTCGAGTGGTTGACAACCATCTGTCCTTCCACCGAGCTCTAAAGACTTATCTTTACTAGGTCTTTGCTTACTGCTGCTTGCCTCTTGCTCTACTCAGCGCCAAGATGCACCTTGACATATGTGCGCTTTAGAAATACATATAACAGAACCTGAGCCTGTTGACATGGAATACCTGAGGGGCTACCCCAGGGACACCCAGGTCAACCAGATAATTGACTTTGCCCATCTTGGAGATTATCCTGAAGGGTCCAGTCCACTTATCTGCAAAAGCTCGAGGCTTGGTAGGCTCCATCACAAGGATCTCCTGCCCTGGAGTCCAATCCACTTGTGATGCTTTCAGGTCATGCCTGTATTTGTTCAATTCCTGGCTTGTCTTAAGGTTCGCTGTCGTCTGGCCCATCATCTGTGTCATCCTCCGTCTGAAGCCTAACACATAGTCCCCCACTTGCTTGGCAGGACTTGGAGGGGTGGCTTCCAAACCTTCTCTGATCAAGGCAAGGGGCTCCCTAAGGATGTCCAAAGAGCAACTCAAAGGGGCTGAAACCAACACCTTCTTGAGGTACTTCTCTGTAAGCAAACAGCAGGCATGGCAGGGATCCTACTTAGGGGCTCTTCCAAAGTACCCAGCATGCCCCTGAGAGTTTTAAAATTTCTCAACCAATACATTGGTCTGGGGATGGTAGGAGATGGAGAACTTGTAGGTTACTCTGCACTCTTTCCACATCGCTTTCATATAACTCAACACGAAGTTGGATCCTCTCTGAGAGACCACCTCTTTAGGGAATCCAACTCTTGTGAAAATTCTCTGGAGAGCCCTGGCAACCACATTGGCGGTAATGGTCCGAAGGGGTATAGCCCCAGGTTACCTGGTGGCATGATCAACCAAGACCAGGAAGAACCAATGTCAACCTGAAGTGGGAGGGTCAAGGTGACCGACAATGTTGATGCCCACTCTCTCAAATGGTGTGCCAACCACTGGCACTAGCTGCAGTGGGACAATGACACTGCCTCCAGTCTTGCCAGACAACTGACAAGTGGGGCAGGTCCTGCAGTGTGCCTCCACTTCTACTCCCAATACGGGGCCAGTAGAAATGTGCAGAGAGCCTCTGCTTGGTCTTCTTGGTCCCAAGATGACCAGCTAAGGTAACCTCATGCTCCAACTGCAGTAGGAAGTTTCCTGTAAACCTGGGGCACCACCAACCTCTTGAGGGCACCAAGTTCGGGATTAGTGCACTCATTACAAAGGAACTCACCCTCACAATAGAATTTGAAAGACCTAGGCACTTCACCCTGTGCCTGGGCCTGTTTTCTCAAACCTGAGAGAGAGTGGCACTCTCTCTGACCCTTACAGAAGTCACCCCTAGAAGGCTGCCCTTCAGGTAGCAGTCACTGATGGTCAGGGTGATCCTCTGGGTTCTTCTGTCTCTTCTCCCTTTAAGTTGAGTCTCGGGTTACCACTGGACCCAGCCCGCCCAGAACCTGAATCCCAGTGGGTGCTGCTGAAGCAGCAGGAAGAGAAGGAGCCCCCTTCACAGTGGTGGCCTTCTTGCTCTTCCTTCTTGCCTTGGTTGTCCCCTTTGGCTTGGGTACCTGACTCATAGTCAGACAGGGTGTTACCTGTGACCTAGTGACTGCAGCAGCAGTCAGGGGGAGACCATTGGGGATCAACCCCAACTCCACTAGATAATTTACTAACAAAATGTTTGCAGGCACATTGTCCTGAACCAGGACAGGACGCATTGCTGTCTTGTCTGCAATCGTGATGGTGACTAGGGCAACAGGAGATAATTTGGGAGGCCCACCAGCTAACCTGCTAGTTCTCAGAGGAGCACCTACATAGTCCTCTGGCATGAGCAGGGCCCTGTAAGTGATTTCAATCTGGCACACACCCAAGTCACGCCCAGCATGTAGTGCACAAATGAAACCTTTATTTATTTGTATCTATAAATTCAATATTCTGAACGATATACCACTCATATCACACCCTTCTCCTGAGACCCCCTCCCCACCCCGGTCACACTGAACCAGGAATCGGGCTGGTTTGCAAAGGTAAATATTTATTTATGTATTTAGACTTTAATCACAATATATTTTAATAGGTAACCACAATCACCAATGGGGAGACAGAACACTGCACAATATCCGTAATGCACTGGGAATCAAGTAATGAGCACAAAAACAACTGCAGCACAGAAAAGAATATTTGTGTGTTGTTTGGAACAGATAACACTATAATTAGGGGTTCCCCCTGCAACACCCTCAACCCACCAATAGGCAATAAAATAGATGTGAGGAGAGAGCAGGTACTCAGGAAGAACACAAATCAAACAGAATATCACTCCCACCTTCCCCCTCTAAACACAAGAGAAAAACGGAATTGACTTTACAACTATCAGAATGGCTTTGAAATTGACTGAGCAAAAACACCAAATGTGGTCAAACACGCTTAAATATTATACATTCCTATGGGAGCCGCTTTGAACAGATGCAAACAATCACAAGCAATGATTTAGTCAGAAGAAAACATTTGAAATCTCAAAGTCAAAGTAGGAAATAATTGAAAGCTAATTCACACGTGTAAAACTTTTCAGAATGTCAAATTGCGGCAAACTTTTTCTTATGTGATTTTTGCTATAACGGGTCAATCGCACTGTTTTGCACTGTTTTGGGTTCTCTGGATAGCTAAGGATGTTAAGTACAAGTGGAAGTTGAAATGTCGCTTCTATCTTAAAAAATTGAGGGAGTTATAGAGGTTTTAGTAAGAGGCGTTTTGCAAAATAGGCGTGAGAATGGAAAACAGAAATTCGGGTTTAAAAATGACAGATGGGTTTTCTTATACTATATTAAGGACTGTGCAAAAGAGAATACCACACAGGAATCAGTTATTCACAGCCGATCATAACTATTCATGCGTAATACTTTAGTTTCCGTTTGGTTTGGGAATTACTTTTCTTAATCAAATCAATCAGGAGTTATGGTTTAGTAAAACAGATGAGAGAAAAGTCAGCGCAAAGATAGTTCGACTATGGTTCTGAATTAAGGATGGGATGGGTTTGTGATAGGGATCATACGATACAGATATATTATGGGTCACTGTTCTTCCTATTCATACCTACAGTCCTTTGTAATTAAATTGGACCGTCAGTTCTGGTCATGGACTGGGTCTGTGAAGGAAGGACAGCACATCAGGCGCGGGACTGGATCTTCTAGGCCGGTCACTGGATTTGCACAGGATCTGCCCTTTTTAATTCTGGGTATTTCAAATCAGCTGGATAGCGAGTTCATCAGGCAAGCCTTGTGGTAGCAAGCCAGATAATTTCAGGATGCTAGTTCAGAAGGCTTTCTCATACCACAGCGGTCCACTGGGTTGTGAGAATAAGTTTGAGGATTGAGGACTCGCTGAAAATCAATAGTTCTCTACTGCTTGGCAAGGTTCTTGGCATCTGGATCTGGAAGGATGTTAAAGGCTGGATGTGGAATGCTGGAACAAACTGCTTCACCGGAATCAGGAAAGCGAGTGAATCAGTGAGTCCTTATGTGTTGTCAGCTGTCTCTATTTATCCTTTCAAATGACATTACAAAAGGGGTGTATGGGCCGGCTTAACTTAGCTTGCCCCTGTGAACTGGGAATGGTTTAGGTCCTCATCTCCGCCATATATTGTAGAGGCAAGTCTGATGGCTTTCTTTAGGCACAACCAGCACGAAAGGGGCCAACTCTTGCATATATCATTGAAACTGGCCTCATGATTTTCTTTGGCACAGCTCTTGTACACATGTTTAGAAAAGCACGTTTTATCCGGACATGTATTGAGTAGTTTAGGCGTTCTGCTAAATAACTGATAGTAAACTCAACATTTTTTTTAACTCACATTTTTCTGAATTGTGTGCTGCAAAATGCACCAATTTAGTCCATTATTTGAAAACTATTCTTCTTGCCCCAAAATGAATACCTCTGAGCTGGTCTGGGCTTGATCACTTGCTGGGGACAATTTGAGGAAAACATGTATGCTCCCCAACAGGAATTAATTAGCGTCACTGCATCCACATCCAATATCAAGCTACTAAGACACTGATTTCCACCCTACTCCTTAGTAGGTTGGATCACAGCTGTAGCGTCCCCCCACAAATCAAAAGCACTCTTGTGCTTTGCCCTTATTTATAAAATACTTAACTTTGCCACCTGCACCTTTTCAATCTACTGCAATCCCATTCACCTCCTAGAGTTTTCATTAAAATAAAATCCTTATCAAGTATGTTCTCCTGGTCTGTAAACCTACAGTGAAGCCATCCCCGAACTGACTGACTTTCTCTCTCTACATGACTTCATTCTCCTCAAGCTCCCCTCAGCTAATGTCCAACTCGTGTTCCTCCTGCTTTTCACCCTACTCCCTACTGGAATGCCACACACCGTGACCTAAAATTCATCCTCTGATGAGGTTACATATGGAGGCCTGGGGGTGGGAGAGATCTTGGGGGTCAGGGAATGCCAGCTGTTGCATGATGCAGGCCCCAGAGACGCTATACAGGAGGTCACGCATCCTATCCCTATACTTTTTTACCCAGGGTTCACCACCAGCCAAAATCACTGTTGTGCGTCGTGGAGTACATGACAGAGTCTGAAAAGGGAAGCTGGGAGATTAAGGGAGGAGCTGCTTGTGGACCCGTAACCCTAGGATTCTGTGAACTAAGCATCAATGATAAATTATCTTTTATGCTAAAGGGAGACAAACGTGCATGTCCCTCTCGCAGGTTTGGCAAAAGGTCCAATCACCTCTGACTGGAGGGCCCTGTGGTTATTGTAAAGCAGACGCTCGCCATGCCTTAGAGATAATGAGTCAACAATATGAAGTGCTCCCAGTGGGCAGCTTGAAGCTGCGGAGACACAGGTAAACTAAGCTCAAGATGGCAGACAACTGTTTTCTAACCTCAGTTTAAGGAGCGAAAGGGCGGTCCACCACTCAACTTAAACGACCCAGGAAAAATGTAGTTTTCCCATCATTTACACAATAACCTATGCTCTTGCGACACACCCAGAGATGCTCAAGCTGTGCTATAGTATATAAGAGGGAGAGAAGCATTGGAAAGGGAGTTAGGAGTCGTGGTTCAGATGAGCAGGAGAGTGTAGATTAGAGTGTGCTGCGGTTGTAAGGAGGTAGTGAGAAGACGGAGAGTGAGAGCGAGATGGTGAGGAAGAGGGTGACGGGTAGAGTGAGTGAAAAATAGGAGCAGAGAGGAAGAAGAGAGTAGAAAATAGAATGGGCGTAGAATGACAAGAGAAGTAGAGGGGAGTGGGGAGGTGGTGGAGAGGAGTGACTGGAGAAGAGGAGGAAAAGAGGTAAAACGTGGAGAAGAGGTAGAATGGAATAGGTGAAGGGGCAGAGGGAAAGAATTGGAGGTTGAGAAACAAGGGCATTGAGCATGAGAGAAGGAGGTGGGGGAAGAACAAACGAGGAAGGGGTGGAAGAGGAGAAAGGACGAGAGGAAGGATAGGCAAAGGAATGAGCAGAAAAAGGAGCAAGGAGAGGAGATGAAACAAGAAGAAACAAGAGGAAAAGGCTTCAGAGAAAAGAGAGAGGAAGAAAGAATAAATGGGTAGGAAGACAACTATGGCAGAGACCATCACAGCTTGGTATAAAAGAGTGGGCCTGTGTGGATGGAGGAGAGTCCATAATAAGAATTTGAATAAGACACAAAGAGCCTACCTCGTCCAGTTTTAGAGATCGTTGTGTTTTGGCTGACCAGGAGCAGAACGTTGACAGTACTCTCCGGTCCAAGTAACTGCTTGCTGATTGATGCCCAACCCTTGTTGGATGACCAAAGTGTACCAGGATGCGGTACCTGGTAGGAGAGTCCAGGAGAACCAATTCATTCCCATGACAACTTCAGCTGAGAAAAGGACACAGAACCTGGAAAAAGTTTCCAGGACACTATGATTCCCAGATTGAGGGATTGTTTTGCCCACAGAAGAGGTAGACCTGATCTAGGGGAGAGAGTTAAGGGCTGAGGACGACGGTACTAAAAAAAAACTGGGGCAGACCAACAGTGCCGTTTGTGTTAAGCCAACCCCATCCTCTACTGTTCTGGGAAGCTAGTCCCTTCTTTGTATATCCATATAATACGGATAGTCAACTTTTAAAAAGTCTGGACTTGTCTGATTCCCTTGGTTGCGGGAATCCCTGGAGTCACACGTCTAATCCTCATCTCTTATCTTCTGATCCCCCAGAGCTATGCATAGGCATCTACAGTTTTATGTAGTTTTGTGAGTTGTATTTCTATAGCACATTGAAACTGGCCTGGTGTTGTTGCTTGTTAAATAGTTTTATTAGTACTACCACTCTGCCTTATTCCCCCTAACTCATCCTCACCGATTGATACCTGTAGATGCTGTAAATTATTTGCTCTACCTTGTACATATGAAATCTATACCTGCCATCCCCTTCCACTGTTTTTTTTAAGGAGATGTGTCCACCGCCATCTGCTGAGTGATGTAAAAGCATCTACACTAAAGGCAAGACAGGTTTATCTGCCAAAAGATAGACCAAACTCTTGAACCCTATTACAACAACGATCCGGATCACCCAAAAGAAGAATAACTAGCCTTCCCAGAAGGGCGACCCACTAGCCAGGAGTGAAAGCAACAATGGAGATGGCATTTTGAAAGTGTTGGAACTCGATAAAGTGGACCACGATATGTCAGCGTGCAAAATAGTCCAGACAACCACCAAAAACAGTCCCTCCCTTCTCCCACATCCCTCTTTATGGCCCCTTCAATATCTTCCTGATACCTCATCTCACCATCCTTCTAACTCTCGGAATCGCAACCTCTCTAATCTGAACTATCCTCCCATCCCCAATCCACCCTTCCTCTGTTTCTATTGACATATAGAATGGTTGTTCAATTTGCAATAAGGCGCATTCCATTCTCAACCTTTTTTCATGCTTCAGTCTTCATTTTCTTTGTATTACTGAGACATGACTCACCCGCTACAATTACAGTACTGTTATTCTTGTTGTCCTCTCCTATGCTAATACACATTTTTCACATGCTCTCCATCAGCATGGTAGGGGTGGAGGAACTGATATATTGTTGCCGCTCATCCTGGTCTCTCGTTGCTTCTCTATCCCAGCTGCCCCTGCTTTCTTCATTCATACCAGTCCTCCTCCTTTCTCAAACCTCCCCCTATATCGTTTCGCATCCTCTACCATCCTCCTGGTCCACTTCTTACATTTTTTGATGATCATGACTGCCTTTTATCAACTCTTCACCCCACTACTTTTTCCATTCTGCTTCTTGGGGATTTCAATATCCACCTCTCTTCCACTCCTTTCTGTCATCTACTCTCCCTTCTTGATTCCTATCATCTCTTGCAAATCCCTACCTCTGTCCCAAATTTCAGGTTCCTCTCTTAATCTTATCTTTTCCTCCTCATTTCTGAGACAACAGTCTCTGCTCACCCACTTTACCTTTCTGATAATGCATTGGTTGCCTTGTCTCCTGATGGCTCTTCTTCTCGCCTGTCAATATTTTCTCCCATCTCCTTCTCACGACATGACCCGCAGTCCTTTAACGGCCCTACTTTTCTCTAAACCATCCATTTGTCTCTCCCATCTACTGACACTTTTACTTCCTTATCCATTGATCAGGCTGCCACCTTTCTTCCTACCAATCTCATATCTGCTCTTGATTCTCACTACTCTTCTCATTCTTTCTTGCTGTCAGAGAGCTCGCCTCTACCTTGGCTTGTCACCCCTCTTTTTTTCTTTGAGATCTTCACTCTGCAAGGCCAAACAGCATTGGAAAAAAATCCCACTCCCCCTCTGATCTTCCTTCGCTCTCCTCTCTTCATTTTTGTGACTGATGCCAAAAAACAATATTTGCATCCTTCACTGCCTCATTCTTTAATCTTCCTTGGTGCCTTATTCAGCTCCTAAGTCCGATTCTCTCTTCCAAACCTCCAGATTGCTCTCTTTGTCCTCTTTCCACCACTCACTTTGCTTCGATCTTCAACTCTATAATTGTTATTCTCTGTTCCTTAATCTTTGACTCAATCACGTCTTCCCAACCTCCCTCTACGTCCTCTGCACCCACTCACTCCTATTTTCACCTACTCTCAGACTCCGAAACTAGACCTATATGCATTGTGGGCATCATATATCTTCACCCCTTGATCCTCTCCCCATATCTCTAATACATGCAGTCTACCCTCATCTTATTCCCATCTCACCTGTCTTTCATCTCTCTCTCTGCCTACTGCTCTTGTTCCTTCTTCATGTCAACATGCCATCTTCATTCCAATTCTTAAAAATCCCACCCTTTACCCCTCTTATTGCGCTATCTATTGCCCTATTTCTCTCCTTTCTTTCCTCTTCAAACTGATGGGGCAGATTGTTTATGCACAAGTCTCTTCCTACCTCAACATTCACTCCTTGCTCCCTCCCCTACAATCTGGTTTCTGCCCAGCACATTCAAGAGAAATTGCCCTTTTTTGATGTCACCAAATGTCTTCATTCTGCCCTGCACATCAAACATTCCTCTGTTCTTATCCTTCTCAACTCATCGGGAGCATTTGACACTTTGGACCACCCCACCCTTTTGTCTTACCTTGAATCACTTGGTCTCCATGGCACTGTCTTTGTTGGTTCTCCTCTTATCTTTCGAATTGCTCCTTTTTGATCTCCTTAATCGGCTCTCCCTCTGCCTCCCATCCTCTTCAATTCGGTGTCCTACAAGGATCAGTTCTTGACCCACTTTTCCACTCCCTCCATACAATTCCTCTCTCTAAACTCATCTCCTTTTAATCCTTCCCCCAACTTTTAAACAGATGATACTCAACTTTTCTTCTCCTTTTCCCCCTTTTCTGACTCCCTTTAGGCTAATTTCTCTGCTTGCCTCTCGGCTGTTAAACACTGGATGCACACCAAATTGCTTCCTTTAAACTCATCTAAAACCAAACATCTTTTCTTTTCTGCTTCCACTCTCTCTCTCTCTCCCTCTCCCTCTGCCCACCCCCTGGCATTACTTTTCCACCTACTTTTCTCTCTTTTTCTCCCAGAGCAAGAAATTACGGTGTCATCTTTGACTTTTCCCTATCATTCACTACTTAAATATCTACTACTGCTTGCACCACCGCTATCATCTCTATAATAGTCATGGTGCCTGTCCCTTCCTGCCCCCCCCCATGCTACTAAATGTCTGATCTTCTTTCTTATCTCTTCCTGACTTGACTACTGCTCCTCCATTCTGGTCAACCTCCCAACAGCCCATCCCGCCCCCCTTCCCTCTGTCTTTAATTCCGCTATCCGTCTTATGTTCTCTCTACCCGCTCATGCCTCTATTTCCTCTCACCTATGCTCTGCCTCCTTTCTCCCATTTGACAACCAACTCTTATTTTACTTTCTCTGCACAGCCTATAAATGCCTTCATGGTCTTGCCCCTTCCTATCTTTCCTCTTGTGTCTCTCTCTACGCCCATAGTCGCTCCCTCCATTCCGAGCATCACCTCTCTGTCCCCAAAACCCCATGTGATAAATCTAATTTCCGTTCAGTTTTGCTACTGGCTACTAAATTCTGAAACTCCCACTCTCTATCCACTCAGCTACTTATTTTCACCTTTACTTTCTTTACCATAATGTTTGATTACTGCTAGCCTGCTACCTGTCCTATAACTATTTTGTTGGACCATACTGTTCAGCCCTTAAAATACAAATACAAATTGTGGAGGTGACCAACGCAGCCCAAACAAAGAGTAGAGGTGGGGTTATGGTGTGCCACCACTCTGCTGGACTACAATGACTTCCTACCTCAAGGTGCTGTGCATTGGCGGCTGGTGAATATCTAACTGAAGGGGCGTAAATATATGTCCCAGATATCCCACAATGACTGAGCATAGCAAGGGAGCCTGCACCAATAAAGGGAGGTTTGGGGGATTCTCCCCCCTCAAATTTGTTAAAATACTTGGTCAAAATGTTGTATTTTAGAGCACACTTCTAAGAAAAATTGGGTAAAAAGTCAAACAGTTTGCAATTGGTTTTATAGGGTAGCTCGTGAAAAAATCCAATAGATGCAAGTCACCAATAGTGCCAGTGTAAAACATTTTCACACTGGCTGTGCCCATACATTTCTATGCTGACTGCACTATTATACCCTAGTATTCCCATATAAGAACATACTCATGTTGCTTTGTGCATAATGCCAGTAATTATACTATAAGAAAACATGTCCATGTTTGTTCTGCTAATATGTGGCAGTATCCCCACGTAAGAACATACTCCAGTTGGCTTTACCATTAAAAATGAATGCCAAGGTATGCAAACATGTTCCCTCGACATGGGTCATGCCCAGCAGCTGGGCCTCGCACGGGAGAGATAGTTTTGCCTCCGCTTCCGGGCCAACACAGTGTCCCCTACCGCAAACGACTTCTCTGGCAAGTTCCGGCGGGCGCTTTCCCGCTCGTTTTGGATATCCCTCTACAAGCGCACCCGGTTGTTGTCAATCACTCCAGGGCTGCGCCCTTCCACTTCCGGTAACAGTCCTCTGGGACACCGCTTGAATAGGGCCTCGGCTGGCGCCACCCCGGTGGACTGATTTGGGGTCGTGCGGTACTTACGCAGAAATTCGAAGAGGTTTCTGTGTAGTTCCTCTCCCCCATCCAGCGAGATTCTGAAGACCTTATTGAGTGTCTGCATGAACCGCTCAACCTCCCCATTCGCCCTGGGCCAGAGTGGGGTAACTTTCCGGTGTTTGATCCCCCTCTCCTCACAGTATCGGGCAAACTGTTGCCCCTGGAATGGCGAGCCGATGTCAGAACAAATCTCGGAGGGGAACCCGTGGGTGGTGAACATCTTCTCCAGGGCCAGAATGGTGTGGTCGCTGGCCGTGGATTCTACTAGCTACATCTCAGGATAGCGCGACCACTGGTCGACAACTGCAAGAAAGTAAATTCCTCTGCCCGTGGAGCCGAAGTCGGCATGCGCCGTCCCACATGGCTGCTCACTTCTTTCCATTGCCTGGAAGGGCAGCCCTCTTTCCACCAAGCTAGCCGCCTGGCACGGTACGCATGCACGCACAAATTCATCCACTCTACCCTCCTGGTCCGGGAGCCACACCTTCAGTCTTAGACGTGCCTTCATTTTTGCCATTCCCTGGTAACCTTTATGGGCGAGCTGCAGCACTTTCCCAACCAAGGCTCGCGGGATGACGATTTGGGACCCTCTCAGAAGAAGGCCGTCATCTGCAACCGACCGCTCGTTGCGCACCTTCCATAGTACTTAGAGATCTCTTTGCGCCCTGTTCTCCCTCCTGGCATTGTTCGTGAGCACTTCACGCCTCTCCCACTGGCCATGGCTTCCTTGATGACCAGGAATACCTCATCCACACTCGACGCATCCGCGATATCCTGGCATGCCAGGGCCACAGGCAAGGCTGCTTCCACCACGTCTGCACCATTTCAATGCAGTCCACCACTTCGGCAGAGACTCAAGGGTGCCATGCCCCCGGATGATGGGACAAATAGTCCGCCGGTTTGTGAGTGCCAGGGCGATACTGTAGCTTGACCCCATATTCAATAAGCAACAGAATCCATCTCTCGATGCGCGGAGGTGGCTTGGAGGAGGCGCCAGGCCATAATCGGGATCAGTGGCTTGTGGTCAGTTATCACCACCACAGGTTTCCCCAGGATGTAGATCCTGAAGTGCTTTCAGACCCACAGGATGGCTAGGGCCTTGCGCTCAATTTGCGAATACTGCTTTTCTGTCTCTGTAAGCGCCTTACTAGCATAGGCGATGGGACGCATGGTTCCCTGCGGATCTGCCTGCATGAGCACCGTTCCCAACCCCACTGGGCTGGCATCCACCCCTATTTCCAATTCCCTGTCCGGGTTAAAATACGCCATAGTCTCTTGGCCAGACAAAGCATTCTTGATCTCAGCGAACGCCCTCTGCTCCTTCGACGTCCAGGCCCATGCCGCTTCATTCCTTGTCCAGGCCAGCAATGGCTCAGACAGAGACGCCAGGTCGCGAATAAATCGTCCACAGTAATTGACCATGCCGAGGAAGCTCCTTATCTCGGCTGGTGACTCTGGCGGGGCCGCCTCACGTATGTCCCTTACTTTCTTCGGGTCGGGCGAGATACCACCCGCATGGAACACAAACCCGAAGAATTCTATTCGGTCCTTGAGAAATTCACATTTCTTTCGGTGCAGGGTCAGCTCCAAACTTTTGAGTCTCTCCAGTGCTCGTTCCAGTCTCTTTAGGTGTTCCGCCTCCGATTGTGCAAAGATTAAAATGACATCTGACATATTGATCACCCCTTTCAGTCCTGCCAGGGCTCCCTGGATGGCGTTTTGGAAAACCTCCGCCGCCAACGAGCACCGAATCTGAGCCTTTTAAACTGGTACAGCCACTCGTAAGTTGTGAAGGTGGTGATATATCTCGACTCCGGGTGGAGTTCCAGCTGATGGTAGCCAGACCTTGGGTCCAGTTTGGAGAAGACTTTCGCTCCCTGCAGCTCACCGACGATGTCACCCAGCGTGGGCGTGAGGTGACGCTCCCTTTTAATGGCAATATTAGGCAGTCTCATGTCCACGCAGATGCGGATGGCTCCTGGCTTTTTGGGCTTAGAGGCAATGACAATAGGGGAGACCCACAGGGTTGGACCTTCCACCCGCTCAATAATGTCAAGATCGATGAGCGACTGAAGTTCCTTCTCCACCTGTGCCCTCAGGTGGAAGGGTATTCGTCGGTGCTTGAGGGCTGTCGGCCTCACAGATCCATCAATGTGAAGGCTGATGGGGTCACCCTTTAGCTTTCCGACCCTCTGAAAGATGCCATCAAAACGCTGCAGGAGGCGATCAATGTCAGTGTGATATACAGCCAACATAAAATGTACAATCTCAAGGGCTTCGGAAGCAGCACAACTTAGAAGGGAGTGCAGGCTCACACTCGTCACAAAGAACCTCACCTTGATCTTGTTCGGCCCTTGGACACCAGAGCCACAAACAATCCCTGAATCGGTAGCAGCGTATCTCCACCGAAGGAGTATATCCGGGCCTTTGACTCTGCCAGCTTGGGAGGGCCCGGGAGAGGCTCGTAGTGTTCTGCCGCTAGAACGCAGACTGATGCTCCTGTGTCTATCAAAATGGGAGTGGGCACATCACCAATGTTCACTGTGCACGTCGGTTGTCAGCTCCCTCTGTAGCAATGCTTGAAATTAAAAAGATTTCCTCCTCCTCTTCTTCCTCCTCAGCGATGTCCAGATCCTGCATGCCTTGCTCAACCGACGACATGCCCCTCATTCTCCGGGCATTACTCCCACCTGCTCTCGCTGGCCCCCTTGACGCCGTCACTGGGGTAGAGGCTCTGCACACCCTTGCATAGTGTCCTGGTGTGCCAAACCAGCCACAGATCCTTGTCTTTGCTGGGTATTCCCCCACATGAGGCAGGTCATACCTGCAATATCGACATGACTGCGGAGTGCCAGGTGCAGAGGGACAGTCCACCCTCCTCGGTGTCCATCGCGCCCTCCCTGGGGCAGAACGCCCGATGGCAAAAGCGTCTTCACCCTTCCCAGGCATAGCAGCGTCCATTTTCACCCCTCTGGACTCCGCCAGTTCGTATGCTCTCCCCGTGTCGAGGATCTGATGCAGCGTCAGGCCTGGCTCCCTTAACACCTGCCTTCTCAGCTTCCCCGAGCTGCACCTTGAAGCAGCTGGTTCCGCACCATCTCCTCCTCATTCACCCACCTGCAGGTACTTGCGAGGTGCCTCAGCCGTGCACAGAACTGGTCCAGCGGCTCCTCCCCTTGTTGCTTCTCCGCACACATTACAAATCTGTCGAAATCAACATTTGCTATGGGGAGGAAGTGGTCTTGGAGGGCCTGTTTTACTGTATCATAGGTAACCACCTGAAGATTTAGAGAGTCATAGATCCTGTGGACCTCTGTGCCAGCTGAGTACACCACTGATGCCCTGAAAAACATTTCCAACTTCTTTACCCATAGAAGCCATTTCGGCCCAGCTTTGATGGTGGGCCTGTGGTGTCAAATTCAGGCATAGGTGCAAGGGTGCTGTGCATTCTGCGTGGGATAGGCACAGGGGCTCCCTCTTCTTCCCCCTCCTCGCTCATGATGACGATAGGGTTGGGGGTATCTCTGCCAGATCACTCCTGAAACGCTTGCACAGGCTATCCAGCCACAGGATGGGTGTTCAGGCACCAAACACAGGATAACGAAGTACTGGGCCTGCAGCAGTGGATGTTGACGCCTCCAGTCGTCTCAAATTACTTCCTGGTTTTTTAAATTTGTTTTAATTTTTTTTTTGAAGCCACAGCCCTTCAGTCAGAAAGGGCCATGGAATGTCCCAAAAATTGTTTATTTAGGTAAGAGGATCACAGTCGGCGCACGAGCACCCGCCTGAGCCGCAACCGCTGCGATCCGCGTGTTACCCAAGATGGCCACCGGCCAAGTGCGTAGGTACACGATGAAGTGAGGAAAAGATACTATCTCCGATTCGTTCGGAGCAATGTCTTGTTTTCCCGTCGTCGCCGCTCCTTGTCGCCAGTGTTGTGTGGGCGGGTGACCCTCTGGGCCCCCGCAGGCATTGAAAGCGCGCAGGCATTCACACTGGAAGAACACACACGGGACGCATGTTGCATGCTCGGGTCCTGGCTGCAACTGCTGACCGGGACTTCCTTAATTCACTAGGAGCATGCATGAGCCTCGTTGTGGGCCGCGCATGCGCCTACAGCGTAGCCACTACGCAACAGGGATTGTGCAACAAAGGCATTTTTAAAATGCCTCTGTTGTACAATCCTCCTACACACACACACACACACACACACACACACTCACACTCACACTCACACTCACACTGCACTCATGCATAACACAAACATACACACACGAGCACCCATCATGCACTCATGCATAACACAAACATACACACATCCATACACATATTTAAATAATAAATGAACATACAAACACACACATTTGCACAACATACACATATTTAAATAATAAATGAACATACAAACACACACATTTGCACAACATACACAGAGCAAGCACTCTGTTTAATACACACAAGCATCCATCATGCACTCACTCATAAGACAAACATACATGCATCCATACCCATATTTAAATAATAAATTAACTTACAAGCCCACACTTGTACACAACATGTACACAGAGCAGGCACACTCTCAACAAACACACACATGTACACAACATGCACACAGCAGGCACACTCTCATTCACACCCGCATCCATCGTCATACATTCACCTAACAACACAAGCATGCACGCATCCATACACATAATTTAAATAAAAAATGTCTTGAACATAAACAAACTTACCTTCTGCTGCGGGTCTTTCCTCTCCAGCGCTTCAGCCTCAGCTAGCATGAACAGGAATCAGGAAGCTTCCTGGTTCCAGCAAATGCATCCAGAGGCCTGAGCATGGGTGACGAGACGCCCCACTCCAGCCTGCTCTGTCTGTATGTGTGAGGAGGCACAGGAGCACCCGCTTGCACATACAGACATGCAGTTCCCAAGCCAGAATTTCCAATGAACCATGCAAGCCTGGGGAAGCAAAACACCCCCAGCCATGGATGGCTCATTGAGCTTGCACAGCTGGGGAACTGTAACTGTCAAAGGGAAACAGTGTTTCACTTTGACAGTTCAGAGCACTCCCTTAGCTGAAAAAACAGCTAAGGGAGCGCTCAGTATTTCACTGGGTGACTCCTCCATAATGGGCGAGAGGGGGCCAAGCCTGGTGGGTCGACGCCCCATCGCCCATTATGGATGAGCCGTCGCTGGTTTCGTGACTAGGACGATAAGGATATGCCAGAAAAATGGCCAAGAAACAATTCAGTGAAGTGGACCAGGGGTGGATGGACAGCCCAGAAAGTACATCCAGCAACCAAAAGAAGAAACTAGGGTTAAGGTACAGGGCCAAACCAGTATGTCCAAACTTGGCCCTAAAATCAAGCTGCCCATCTATGTGGCAACATCTTCCAGCAAAATAAAATCAACAAAATCACAGCATAGTTGAGGGATGTTCAGGGACTCCCCTAGGTATACTCTTACACACATGGGCTGGCCTCACAAGCGCATACAAAGCAGACACACAAAGGTTTTGGCAGCTAGCCAATTAGGCCTTCCCTAGAAACGGCCAAACATTCCACCCACACAGTATGTGTGTTTTGGCCTGTTTGGGCGAAGGGACCAGTCTAAACAGTCCAAACCACTACTGAGGGTGCAGAGCTGGTCTCACAGTGAGCCAATGTTTGCACAATGGCCATTTTAGGCCTACCCTATAGTTTCCCCAAACAAAGGGACAGCCAAAAAGAAAGTGGCCTAAGGTAGGACTTAAAAATACATTAGTACCCGCCACAATGGTAAGCATAAATATACATTAGGCTTCTAATGTATTAAAATCGGCTGCAGACCTGAGGAAACTAAAACTAAAGTCCAGCTGCCACAGTGTAATATAATCACCCTAGACTTAAAATGGCTGAGGAGCCATATGTACCGTAGGATAATATAGTAAAAGGGTTCTAGTGGCAGGAGACTTCAATAGAAGTCTCCATGACAACACCAATAATTCAAACATCCTTGAAAATCAAAGGGGACAAAACAAAAAGTTTAGGGGGCCCATAAAATAGAACCGCAGAATCTCCAAAAAATTAATTCTGCCCAGTTTCCATCACAGCCCCTCGACCACAGGTTAACGTATCAATTACTCCATCACTCAGTTATTCTAAAGCACCCAGCAATGGGTCTGACTCCTCTGCTTGCTGTTTGTCCGTCGTAATGGCTTTCTGTTCCAAAATGCCATATTCTCTTATTCATCAAAACAAACGCAAAAAAGAAATCGCATTTTGTGACCATGGGGAGTTCTTTGTCGTTAACTGCCTAAATCACTAACCCATCACAGGGCACTACCCCTCTTAGTACACACAATGCCATAGAACTTTGTTTACAGATATTTTCAGAGTAAAGGGATACTGGCATTTTCCTCTATAGACCACAATACCTAAAATGATCTGTTCTTGTTTGAAGATTTTCTAAACAATATGCTGCACTCATCAGTTTATCTAAAGATAATATGCATCAACCAAGTGCACGAATCCCCTCAAATATTCACTATACGATCAGCACTGTCAAAATGATCTTAGTACAAAGAATTGACACAACTAATGAATTGTTTCTCCAAATGTAGATATTTTATTAATAATATTGTTCTGGTATGCTGCCAAAACGTGTTTCGACCCTTCCACACAGGTCGTCATCAGGGCATTACTTTTCTATCTTCTTAATATGGAAGTGCTTGAATTCGCTTGTGAATAGCTCAAAATACAACCTCTTTTTTTCAGTGTAACACTGTGTGTTTGCTATCAGGAATCTGAAGGCACCCAGCTTCCAGGTCATGACAGGAACTGAGAGATAGAGGAAAACATTATTAATTCTTATATTGGCATGGAGGTTGTATTTTGCGCTATTCACAAAAGGAGGCAAGGCGAATTCAAGCGCTTCCATATTAAGAAGTTAGACAAGTAATGCCCTGAAGACCTGTGTGGAAGGGTCGAAACACGCATTGGCAGCATACGAGAACAATATTAATAATAAGATATCTACGTTTCAAAAACAATTCAGTAGGTGTGTCAATTCTTTGTACTAAGATGGTTTTGAGTGCTGATTGTAGAGTAAACATTTGAGGGGATTTGCGCACTTGGTTGATGGATATTTTCTTTAGGTTTTTGAAATTGGTTAAGGGTTAGGATCATATTCCATGACTGGTGCTTGCAGATCACCCATTATAATAGTTTGTTAGGAGAATTTCAGGTACACAGCTTGAAGAGGTTTTAACCCAGACTTTTCTGTTTCAATCATCAGATTATTGTCTTCAAAACAGGTTCAAGATTATACAGCTTTTAACTGCACTGTCTGATTTTGTTTTATTGCTGCTTTTTGGAAAGGCCTCAGAAGCGGCTTGGCCTCATGTATAGACCTGCATTGTTTTGTAATGAGAACTAATAACACTCAGTTCAGTAAACTCAAATGCATACAGTCTACTTCAGCGTGGAGAATAGTTTTCTTGTAGAAGTATAAAGGCCAATGGCAGCCTCCATGACTTAGCTAGAGAGAAAACAAAACAAACACTGTTAAGATCAATAGATTGTGCTTGTTCTATTGAGGGTTCAAACGCCCCAATAAAACCATTATGTGCCATGTCACCGTATGTTAATGTATAACCTTTATGTGCAGCTGCTGTCATCATAAGTCATGCAGTCTCAACTGCCTACGTATTGCACTCCATAACACTTTAATGAATATATTTGTAGTCATTCATGAAATCCTTGAGTAAGTTGTCGGGGACGTAAGTGTGCGTTTCTCAGAAGGTCAACTGTGTTTTCTCATGATCGTATCTTCACCACAGCCTATAAATAAACTTGCTTTTCAGCCAACTGAAATTAGCCCTTTATAGCAGCCCCGCAGCAGCCAATTGCTGCTTTGCATATGCCATGAGGAGTGAGGGTGAAGAGTAGAGTGGATAAAAGAGGCTAGGAAGGAGAGAAAGACTGGACCTCTCGCTGCAAATGGATGGAAAGGGTGGTGGAGTGGACAGGGAGGGAGAAAAACTGCCATTGAAATGTTCTTGATAGTGGCTTCAGTATTTGTAAAACGAACTGATATGTGATCAGCTGGATCTAGTAGACACTATTTGGAAATAGTCAACTAGAATTTATAAAAGGGCATGCTGCCTTCAAGTGTGAAACCTGATAGGGAAGAGTGTTATTAACTGAAGTGTGGGACTCTCAAGTGCTCCATAGACTTGAGGCTACATATATTTCCAGGTATTGATAAAGATTTAGTTAATAAATTAACATCACCACTAAAGCATCCTTCAAGCCATATTATGGTAAAAGGATGAGGCAGTGAAACATTGTCTTTGGGGCAGCAGGGGTTTACTATTAATTACAACTTCAGAAATAATGGTCAGTTTGTTCACTGCCAATGAGGAAGTCCCAACTTGAATAACAGGAACAGCGCAGGGCGCATACGTCCTGCTGATGTTTTCTAATAAGGAGCGCCAGGCCTAAACACCCGTTCTGGTTCGCTTTGTTCCTTCTGAAATGTTTGTGCGTCACTCTCTCCTGCTTCCTGTTATCTGTGTGCATTCGCGCACTGAATGTTGTGAGATCGCCGGTCTTGCGAGCTCTCGCGAGACTCACTCGCTACATACCTCCTTTTGTTGAGTGGGAATGTCCAATTACAAAGCATAGTCCTCATACCTGGCAGGCCTGTGTGCCTCCAGATGGAGCTGACCTTAAGGACTCTCTGTGACGCGCGAATCTGTGGTTGATGTTCTCTTGACCACTCTCTCCACCAAATCATTTCTCAGTTTTTCTTGGCTCACACTTTCACTTCCTATGCTGCACCTGTGTTTTTCCATCTCCACAATGCTCTCCCTCACAGGCTCTATGTTACTGGCATTGGGGATCAGTGTATTGTTTCTTTTCTGCACACTGCACTCTCCCGCTCAATGTTTTTTCGATCCCTCTGATGTCCTCAGGTACACAGCAACCCTTTCCAGGTTCCAACGTTTGCCATCTTGGGTACATACATGATTTTCGCCTCTCTGCACCACCTGAATCAGACTGCTGAACCTTGATCCGTTGATTTGATCCCTTTGATGGAGATGAATTTGACCATGTCGCCCACCTGCACATCTTGGCAACTCTCCTCTCATCACTTCTGCTCTTCATGGTCGCCTTACTCTTCTTGATTCTCCACACAACCTTGTCCATGTCGACTACCTCATTTTCTCTGATCTTTGTTAGCCATAGAGGTGCAAGTCAGGATGCCGCTCTTTTTCCTCATACCATGTGGAACAGCTGCACATTTGTAGTGCCATTGGAAGTGAGGTGATGGGCTGCAATGGCCTTCTTAACCGTCTTGTACGGGTTCATGTCTGAGGCTCTGGCCGGTTGCAACGCTCCTTTAATGAATCTGTGTGTCCTCTCAACCAATCCATTGGCATGGGGATGGTCAGAGCAGCTTTGTTTTGCTTGACATTGTTCCCATCAGGAATTTCTCTGGATACCAGCTGGACCCCATTATCCCCACGTTTTGAGCACGGGGCAAGGCGGTTCACTTAAGATAAGAACACACTCTGTCTTCTCCGACACAAGGACACAGTTCTATATCCAGCATCAGGGCCTTCTGTGTCCAAGAATCTTTTCCCATCAAAGTCTCTTGATTCAGATGGCCTGATGTATAAAACAAAATAGAAAGTTATTTTATTCTTACAGTTTTCTGATTCGGGTGTCTCACCCTGGATCCCCTCAGCCAGGCTCAGACCCCCTTATTACAAAAACAAAAGTTCAACATTGGATCCCCTCTTCCAGGCTCAGATCCCCTTCTTTACTCAGGTGCCTCACGGTTCACCTCGGAACCCCCTCAGATGGGCTCAGATCCCTTCTTTGTATTCAATTCGCCTCCATCAGCCGGTCTCTGACCAATTGCAGTTCACTTTACACTTTTCAAAGACTTTCGAATGTGCACAGGGTTTAACTTGACCCATCGCAGGACCACTTCAATGTAAACTTTCTTTTTCACCATATTGTTGCCATTCATTCATCTTACTATGGTGTTGGGACATGTCAGGCATACGGCTCTGTTGTTAGTACATTGTCGCTAATGGTGAACTGTCTGTGAGAAAGTGTTTGTGTCGGGTAGGGGTCGGGGGTTGAGCTTCTAGGTATCCTACCTGGTAGGATGGGAAAAAGGTGTTATAGGGAAGGTGATACCGCGTCTCACCCTTCGATGTCCAACTTCCACTCCCCGAAGACCCCTCATCCAGGTGATCCTCCTGCACCGGTCCACCCCCAGAAACTGGGGACTAGCGGGTGAGCCACCTTCTGGTTTCTCACAGAGATATTATAGTGCCACATCTGGACTACTTAACTCTCTTGTAAAGAATGCCTGCAGAGCTTACAACTGGTTTAGAATGATGCGGTAAGCATTGTGTGTAAGGTCTCTAGAAGAGATCACATCACGATGGCTCGAAAGGAACTGCATTGGCTCCCGGTGAGTGCCAGGGTACACTTTAAAGTTCTCACTTTAACGCATGAGTGTATCCATGGGGAAGACCTGTGATATCTGAAGCATAAACTGATCCATCATAGATCGGGCAGAGCCTTACGCTCAAACACTGCACAATACCTTTTGGTCCCACGGGTAAAAAGAACAAGAGGGAATTGAAGATCCTTTCCGTTCTATCAGCCAGGGCATGGAATGATCTCACAGTAAAGTTAAGGCAGGAAGGAAAGTTGGACACTTTTAAGAAATGGCTGAAAACCTTGCTTTTCGAATAAATGTGACCACTAAGATGATAATAGCTGCATGAACTGTCTCTTTTAGGAAATGTCTATGTGTGGCACACTGACGCCCTAGGGCTATGGTGTGGTATGAACAAAACAAAAAATTCAAATGGCTTCTAGCGGGCATATACAGTGCAATCCCAACTTGTGCCATACTCCTTGTGGTATTTCTGTAGGAGGCAGTGGTGCATATCTCAACTTAAGGCGTTTGTCACTATTCAGCTCTCATGATACTGTGCCATCATTATTCAGATATGTGCCCAATGTTGTACGTGTACTCCTGTAGCTTCTCCGCTATGCGCACCAACCTGGGGGTGGAAGTTTTGGTGCCACCTTGGCTCAGCTTGTGTATGAGTAGTTTGTGGTCGGTCAGCAGCGTGAATCTCGTACCCCAACACCGAAAGTATTCAACGGGCCAGACACACGCTAAAATTTCCTTTTCAATGGTAGAGTAATTTTTTTCCAGCATCTGATAGTGCTTTAGATGCAAAGGCTACCACAGGCTCAGTGTCTCCATGCTTCTGGGTGAGTGTCTCTTTAAGAGATTGAGGTTCTACACTTGGGGAGCAGAAGCAGAATGGAATCCGACATGCAAAATTCCCATCAGCCTCTAGCAGGAGTACTGTATGTGTTCACTGCACAGATAACAATTCAGACACATGTCATTACGAGGTTGGTGGTAACCCGCCGGTGCGACTGGCCGGTCACTGCCAACCCCGTAACACTGAATCCGGTGCCTGACGTCCCAGTGGCACCTGGACATTACAAGTCCCGGCGGCGCAGGAAGTAAGGCGCTGGATTTTGTATCTCCCCATTCCCATAGAGTCACATAAGAAACTGTGGGAGTGGGGAGACAGTGCCAGTGCTTCCATGACAAGTCTGCATACTGGGGCCGCTGCGGCCGGCAGGCCAGTCCTGTCGGGCGCAGCGGCCCCAGCAGGCAGACTCATAGTGTGGCAGTCTGGAAACAAGGGTGTTGGTAAGCTTACCGGCCCACTTGTTTCTGGACCGCCACACTTGTAATGAGCCCCTATGTCTTTAAGAGAGAATAGCTCAGAGACTGAAGGGAAACATGTAGCAAAGGAAGGAATGTCCTACACCAGCAGTGGACACCCACTTAAAAATCCCACTTAAAAATAGAGTCATCCCCATTTTCATACAGTACTAGTGCAGCGAGTGCGCACAGACATTTGAAGCACACCACATTTTTCAATGGCACTTGTACAGTAATTGCACACAAACAACGAATACACACACATTTTCCTACAGCACTTGCACATTGAGTCTGCCTACACTAAAGCCACATTCGTTTCCCTGCAGTGCCAATTCCAAAAGAGCATTTTCTTTGTGCACCATCATTTAAGTCTCCTGCCGAACACGTGGACAAACCTTTAGAAGTGTTGGTCGGGCCTCAAAGCTCCATAAAAACACAGGCAAAGCATTTAAATGTATCCAATCACAGCCCCTCACTCATTCACATCCGCAGGTGCAGACCCTCCTAAAGAGCCCAACTCAAAGGGAGTGGTGACAGGGTAATATAAACTGAGCATCCAGTCAGTAGCGCTGGAACTAGTGATGCTGGAGGTGCTGCAGCAACCCCTGGATTTATGGATAAAGGTCAGAAGTGGAGCAGACAGAAATGCTGCATTTGAAGTGCTGCTTTTCTTTGTTAAAAAACGGTTAACTGCATAGTGGTTTTGAGATGCGTCAAGGGGCCGATATCTTCTGGCAAATGATTGCTAATTCCTTGCATTTTTCTAATCTATGGGGGTCATTCCGAGTTTGGAGGTAGCCATGGTGCTATTAGTCTGGGTCCGTGGTGTCGGAATGGGGACTTACTGGGACATTCCGACCTATGCGGACCCGGTAAGTCCCCATTTCGAAAACCATTCCCCATTCCCATTGGAGCCCCCATATGGCTCAATGGGGAAGGAGCTAATAACGGGTCTGCAAATTACGGGCCCGTTATTAGCTCCATGGTCCCTTAACGGGTCCGGCTAAGGCCGGCTGGTAAAACCAGCCGGTCCTGGTGGGACCCACTTAGGGACCTCGTAATAGGGCGGTAGGGGGTTAACGGCACCGGCATCCTTACCGGTGCCGTTAACCCCCTACCGCCAGGGTCGGAATGACCCCCTATATCTGTTGGATTGAATTGAAAAGGGCATTTTGAAACTTAATTCTAGTGGCACACTTACTGGCCATTGGGATGATTTAAGGAAGAGGAAATGCCAAAGCGTTAATTTATACACGTGTAACAAGCACTAATAAAGAATGATTTTATATCTGTTTTATTCTGAAATGTTTTTATGTTTTGAATACGACCATAGTGTGTGTCCATAGTGTTAAACTTGTTCAAAGTGCCAGGCAAGATTCCAGATGGTGCCGATCAGGGAAGGCTGCTCTCTCTGCAGCTCTGTGGATGAGCCTCTGTATAAGGTAGAACACCACCGGAATCGGGCTCCGCCGGCCAAGAAGTGGAATGTATATGCCTCATATCAGGTGCGGCAACTGAAGGAAGGGTGATCAGTGCCTTGGATGGCGGAGCCCTGAGAGATCCGGCCTTGCGCCTGTGAGAGGAGCATACACGGCAAGCGACCGAATGTGAGGCAGCTGGCCCGTTGCGGCTCCACCTACCTCCTCTCTCCTCCTAGTCACAGTGTAGGAGCAGCCAGTAGGCCCAGGCCGGAACCTGACTGCCCTGGGCGCTGTGTCTGAATGGTGAGCTAGATGACCTTACCGCCACGAGCAGCAGCCGCATGAGACAGTGTCAACAGAGGGAGGTGCCCGAGGGGAGTCTGCACAACAGGGCTTCTCTCCCCCCGAGCATGGAGGAAGGAGGGTGCATGCCCTGTGCAGGGTGGACCCATTCTGCTGATGGAGCTAGTGGGAGAAGGCACGAGCAGGATACAATAGCCCTCCATACACCATGGTGCCATTGTAGCAAGCACCCGGAGGGGAGCAGTAAGTGGCGGTGAGCAATGTTCTGGAGGGACTTCCTTAGCCTGCCAGGGAGCTGCGCGGGCTCAGGCTCGTGTGGACAATCGCGGAGAGGAGCTGACAAGCACAGGGGACCTGGGGTCCTGTGACAGGAGGAGGGGATCTGTAAAGGAAAGCAGGGTAACACTTCCCCTAGAGAAGGCGAGAGAGAGGGGCCCTAATCCCTTGTGTCTGAAGACAAGGTTGTGCATTAGAAAGCCAGCATCAAGGCCCAGTGCTCCCCGGCAAGAGGACGCCTGTAACAGTGTTGGGGTCACGGTATGGCAGCAGAGCCGAGGTAATCGCTGTGGGGGAGATAATTAACCCACAGACCCCACAATCTTCATAATGGCAGTACTCCACGTAAGACCTAATACAGTGCTTGGGTACGTCCCAGGAAAATCTGGCAATGACTTTTCAGGACCATATCACCTCTCTAAGGGCAGACCTGAAACAATCGGTGGCGGAAATGAAAGGGAAGCTGAATAAGCTTGAGGAACGGACTGACATGGTGGAAAGGGCCCTGCAAGAGGTGGTGGTGGATGTGAGAAAGGTGAAGTCATGGAGTACCTAGTAAAATTGTCACAGAACTTGGAGATTCAATGCAAGGACCTGGAGAACAGGTCACGCCCTGTGAACATCCGTTTTAAAAACCTCCCGAAGAGGTCGGGGACAAAGTCCTGAAGGCCAGGGTGCAGCAATTATTCAGTGATCTCATAGAGAATATACCAAGTGACTTGATCCAATCCAATAGGATACACAACACAGGCCCAAAGAGATAAGAATGAGGGACAAGGCCATGGGACATGGTAGCGGTGCTTGCAAAAGGAGGAGATTTGAGGACTGCCTGGAAATCAGGTCCGATACGAATAAACGGCAAGGATATGCAGCTGTGACAGTACATTTCTCAACTCACGGTACAGAGACATAGGTCTAGTAGTGAGAACTCTCATACAGAAGAGCTTCAAATACAGATGGACATTCCCCTTTGGCCTGTTTACCTGGGATGGCAAACAGCGGTGGATAACTACCTTGGATGAGGGCCTCAACATCCTTAATATAGCAGAGGAGACCATGAGTGATGGCCAGGGGTTACAGCGGAGGACAGCAGGGAGGAGGAAACCTTGGGAGCGGTTGATGGTGAGAGGGACGGCTCAGGTCAGTAGGACCCATCGGCCCCACATGGATCAGCAGGAGGGGTGAAGATCTGGGTGTGGTAAAATGGTTGTTAAGGGGGGGGGTAGCGGGGTCCCAGGAGGAGATCAAAGGGTGTGGGAGGGAAGAGTCAGGAGATGTTTCTGGATGTAGAAGGGTGGCAAGGCGGTTCACAAGTGGCAGGAGTGGGCAGCAATCCAAGGCTCACCAGATACAGAGACATAGTCCGTGGTGTCACTTGAATTCCAGAGAAGGTTTTAGGATACCCTCGCAGTTCAGTGGGGTAAGGTGGTCATACCAAGGGCATCGGGCCAGGCTCCTGTAGGGATATGGCCATATCTCACAGGGGGTTAAGTTGCATGTTGGAGAGATGGGTGAGTGGGTGGACCAGTGCAGGCAGTGGATTTGGAGTAGGGGAGTTAACATGGGGTTCAATAGTTCTGATATAGGGGGTAGAGGCAGGCAGAGCAGCTTTAAGCATTGCCCAGCGGCGGGGAGGACTGCACAAGAGTCGAGTCCGGTGATATATAGCAGCATGGTGGAGCAGATAATGCTACTGTCCCAAAACATTAGGGGCGGGCCTCTCCGGCAAGCATAAAAAGGTGGCCTACTTCTTCCGGAGAGAGAAGGTACAGATGTTGCACTTCAGGAAACTCACATTCAGAATCTAGACAGGGACAAGGTATGCTTCCGGGGATGCTCCCAGATATTTCAGGCAACGGCGCCAGACAAGACCTGTGGGGTGTTGTTGGGCTTTGAGAATGGCATATAGGCTTTGGTACAGGGGTTTCAGGAGGACAAGAAAGGGATCTTTCTTTTTGTTAATGTGCTCACAGACAATAGGTGCATACAGTGGCAAATGTATGTGCCCCTGCCATGGAGATGTAATTCTAGTAGGAGACCTCAACATGGCATGGGAGCCTTGGAGAGATCGACGCCGGGGCACCACAGATGTCAATGTATTGCCATCTAAGCCTTTAAAACTTTGGATGGAACAAAGTAATCTAATTGACGTCTGGAGGGAGCTCCACCCCCTAGACTATGGATACTCGTTTTGTTCTCATGTACACGATTACCTCTCTAGGATCGACTGTACTGTTACTGGGATGGGTAGAGGAAGTTGAGCTGGGTTCTATTTCTCTTTTCCGATCACCCCCCCCCACACCCATTAGCTTATGCATATGATGGCCTAGGTCAAAAAGTGGTCTATGGAGATGGCACTTTCCAGTAGATTTATTGAAGGACGCAGTCCTTGTGGACGAATTAAAGGACAACATTAGGGCTATATTGAGAATAATCCAACACCCCTAAGAAAGTAAGGCATAAGATGGGATGTACTTAAAGCAGTGTTGAGGCAGGAACTAATTGCATTGAAGGTTCATAGAGACAGGCCGGCAGGGCAGCCAGAGGGGGAACTGGAGAAAGAGGTCAGAAAGTGTATGCAGGATCTGGAAAAGAACCGAAAGAGAGCAAACCTGAGGGGATATAGGGTGGGTACAGGGCAACTGGAGTTATTGAGAGCTAGAAGGGCTGAGAAGTCTCTACTGCACACTAATCAACACTATGGGCCTCATTACGACTCAGGCGGTAAGGGGTTTACGGCGGCGTAAACAGCGCCGACCCTTACCGCCTGAGTACGAGGTCCCTTAGCGCCATGGCGGATTTAACACCTGCTTTTAGCAGGTGTTAAAATCCATGGCGCTAAGGGACCATGGAGTTAATTACGCCACCGTAATTTACGGTGGCGTAATTAACGCCTTCCCCACTCCCATTATGCCCTATGGGGCAAAAATGGGAATGGGGAAAGGTAAATGGGGATTGGGGATTTACCGCCCCGCCGACCTCGGAATGGGGCGGTAAGTCCGCCTACCACCATGGCGTAAACGTAGTTTACGCCATGGTGGTAAAGTCACGGCCCAGGCGGTAACTTACCGCCTGGGTCGTAATGAGGCCCTATAACGTCAAGGCCAACAAAGCTGAAAGAATGTTAGCAAAAATGCTACGAGATCAAGTGGCAGCCAAAGACGATAGAGGTGATTAGGGATGCTGGTGGAATTGGGCCGAAGATAACTACCAAATAGCTAGGAAGTGCCCCAGTTTTTACTGGCTGGATAATAGGATTGGTGGAGGATACTGGGGGTTTATTGGTGATTAAAGGGGGAATCGCATCATTCCCATCCCCATCTACACCGATCCATGGTGATCCAATCTTTGCTCCAGGGCTTGAGAAGGGGCATTTGTGGCATGGGAGTGGGCGGGCTGTAGGAAAATTGGGGATATTTATAGGTGGGAGAGCTGAAATCCTTCCAGGAGTGCCAGGTGGTGTTTGGCGTGACAGAAAGGGACAGATTCAGATTTCAGCAGCTTTTTCATTGGGGGTCAGAGCCGGGGATCCAGCGGGAGGCAACCAGATCCCTTACGCCCTTTGAGACTTTGTTGGTGTCACAGTTGGGAACCAGGGGTCTGATATCCGTGTTATATAAGGTTATCACCGAGCCCAAGCAGGAAAGCCGCTGGCCCTACGTGTCGGCGTGGGAGCAGGCGCGAGGAAGACCTATTCCGCTAGGGCATTGGGAGTTCTTGTGGAGCAACGTTCCGAAGCTGATGGGGGCGATTCAGCTTAGGGAAATGCAGAGTAAATTGATGGTGCAGTGGCATTGCACACGATGTTCCCCTAAGTGGACCTAGGCTGCGGCAGAGGTTACAGAGTTAGAGGAGATGGAATTCACACGTGGTGGGCCTGCCAGAGACGGAAGGAGTATTGGGGCCCAGTGAGAGCGTGATTGCAAAGCATGTTTGGGCCGCGGCCGGACTTGGGTGCTGCAGAGTGTGTGATTGGTTTGTGGGACCCAGAGGAAGCGCCAGGCAATAACGCTCTCTTCAAAGCTTATTCGTTACTCCTCCTAGCCGCAAATCAACTGATAGCATGACTGGATACGGAATATATGGGGGTAGCCTGCCATGGATTACTTATCCCATCCAAAGGGAGTGGGCTAAGTTCCGGCAGGAATGGGGGCCAGTATTGGACTTTAACTTACCAATTTGTCTGTAAAATCTAAGACTGTTGAACCTGCAATGAGAGAGGGGTTATGTGAATTATATGTTGGAGGGAGAAGGGGGGATGTTTGCTCTGGTCTCATGGGGAGTGTAAAGGAGTGGATTTGGAGGGGTTGTGGGGGAAGTTCAGGGGGTTATTGTTTATGTTTTGTATTTGAAACACAGTACAAATACGTTGGAAAAAAAAGTCTCAGGCAAGAGGGCAAGGATAGTCAGATCATACAACCTGAAACCTTCCATTTCATTATGCACACAGGCGACAGCGCGAGGCCGCCATCTCTCTTTGCAGGGCAACTATGCCTTTTCTGTTAGGGTAGCTTCAATTTTAGAAATGGCTCCCATACGTGTAGTTGCACTTTCCACACATTTCCACCAAAACAGCCACACTTTTCAATAGGGTTGGCTGGTCCTTCTCGGAAAACAGATACACTTTAAATAGGGCTTCATTACATGCACTTTTCACTACAGCCGTCATTAACTTTATAACACACCATCACCATTTCTGAACTGCACTGCTAGATTACTTATGAGGAGGACAGTCCCATCACTTCTCAGTGGAACGGCAATGACAGAAGGATACCATTTGTGAGTCTCAGCAGGAAGCCCAAGCAATGAATGGGCACAGTGTCCGAACTCTTAAATATCTGAGCAAGTATGATCTACACATGTGTAGAGAGAAGCAAGTTGCCATTATGCTGACATTCAGAATGTAGAGCTCTCAATCAGACTCCTACCCTGTCCTGTCTCACTCTCCTTTTCCTTACAAGACACACAGTTCCAGGATTATGTGCCTTTCTCAGGCAGTGCTATGTTGGTAAATATCTTATTTCTAACACAGAATAATATTTTCATGCCCCAGTAGGCCCGGAACAGAGCCAGCCTTAAGTCGGGTATACCTGTATGTGACTGGCACTACTTCAGCCCAACACGTCTCCCAGCAAGACCTGCCTCTTATGAAAGAATAGCTCATTTTGTTAAATCGCCTGCACAGAGATCTGTTTGCCTGTTCAGGTTCCGATCTGGGTACATTATTTCATGGAGAAATGTGCTTGCTGTTAAAATACATGCTCAACCTGCAGACCACAGTCTAGTGTCCTAGCTGAGCTAGCCTAGCCTTCAACTTTTCAGCAGGGCTGCACTGCATTGGGTGTGACAACACCAATGCAACTCAGCAACGCAGTGTTAACTGAACTTGTGTCATTGTTTAGATACATTTTCAATAGTGCTTAGAATCGCACTCACGTGATAATGATAATCTTTTTAGCTCAGTGATGGCGTCTTAGACATATAGAGCTTCGTAGGTGAGGCGGGCTGTCTTGAAGGTAATGCGAGCTTGGATGTCAGACCAGTGCAGCACTTGGAGAGTGGAAGAAATGTGCTCATATTTTCTGAGTCATGTGATGAGTAAGGCTGCAGCATGCTGGGCAGCTTTCAGGGGGGGTGAGGGTAAAGTGGTTGGGGCACCTGCCAGGAGAGCATTGTAACCATGCAGGTGAGTGTGCACGAGTGCCAGGATGAAAGGCACATCTCCGCGTTTAAGGAGCAGATAAAGGGTTTGATTTCTCAGCTAGAATGAGAGCTGCTATCATACTGTTCGTGTCTTCTTGGCAGTGGTCGAAGTGGGCGGGAGCGGTGCTGCAAGGATGTTTGTGAGTTCTTTGTGTTGGGTCTTGAATTCTAACCTTCTTGATACATGGAGTGGTGCTATGACTGGAGTGTCTATTTGGGTAGGGTGTCATCAATGTGGGTAAGGAGTCTTGTCAATTTTTTTTGTCTTTGGAGAACATGTTGATTGCAGTGCAATGCTCCATAGATGTGGGTTCTGTGGGGGCGTGTATGGGGCTGATGCAGTGTTTGATGCCTTGAAGCAGGTTCTGCTGTGGAAGCTGTGTTTGTATGTGCTCTGGCTTAGGTGGTGAGGGATCTGCAGGCTAAACAGAGACTTTTCATGATAGTGAGATCTCCTAGAAGTTGCATTTCTCTCCAGCTATTTTTTGTTTGTGAATGGCGCATTTACTGTTGGTGAGTTCTTGTGTATACAAGAGTCTAGATAGCTTGTTTTTTGTGGATCCTAGTTTCAGTGGTGGGTGTATGTTGGCAGAGTCAGCTAGAGAACAGCGTATCTGGTTGAGATAGATGGTGATGTCGGATGAAGGAGTGGGTGTGGAAGCCACGTTGGTGAGGATGTCTCCTAAGGGTGTTAGTGAGAAGTTTTTGAATGAGCGATGAGGCATCCGTTGGTTTTAGTTGACCTCAAAGTAGGGTTTTGAGTGTTGAAGCTCCATAGGTATGGCTGTATGTTGCTGTTGGTGAGGAGAATAACAGGTCAAGAGTGCGGCCTTTGATGTGGGTGGAATCAGTGATGGGTTGTGTGATGTGAATGTTGTCCAGGAGATCAATGAAGCCTCCTTGGTTTTCTTGTTTGCTTTTATTCCTGACAGTTTGAGTCCCATAGGAAGATCTTGATGCAATGGATGAAAGTTGATGCAGTGATGAAGTTGGTGATTTTATAAAGAAAGGCTTTTTTACTCTGTTGTGGGTGGTAGATCAGGTGGAAATATCAGTTGTGGTAACAGAGAATGGAGCAGCTGTCATATGGGGAGTGAGTGACTACAGCAGCTGTCATATGGGGAGTGAGTGACTACATTTAAAAGGTTCACTCAATATGGTATGGGCAATTTAAAGTCTTCAGGCAGAGTCCTACTCGCGAGACAAATGTCAATGACAACAAGGAGGACAACCATAACACGGTAACAGGAGAAATCTGAAAAAAAACTCTGAAAAGTATTTGTCGTGTCTTTCCTTGACAAATGCAGCAATAGTACTTTTATCTGTAAGTGGCTTGTGGGGAGCTGTGTCAATTGATCCTGTGGAATCCCACCATGCTATCCTGTACCAAGAAGAATGGAATCCCTCAAGACTGCCGATAAAGCTTCTAGAAAGGAAAGAAGCCATCACGTGGCCAACCATCAAACGGACACGTGCAACCTCAAATGGGCAGGAGAGCAAGTTGTTAGGCCTGAAGTATATTTGAGGCAGTGCTTTATTTGTGCTGGTGTTTAATAGGTTTGATCCCTGGGACGTATTCATGAGCACCGGCTACTATCTCATATTCATTTCAATTATGATGTGGTGTTTTGGCAACTACATTATGTTTATTTTCACCATTACTCATAGTCACAATGCAAGTATAGGGACAGAGGGGATCTCGGCAGAGAGAGGATGACAACAACAGGACAGCCAGCAATACCACTTTAGAGGAGGAAGGCTTGCGCTGAGTCCTACACTATTGAAGATCTTGCAGTCATGTTTGGCAGGCACACTAGTATATGTCTGCACTTGTCCATCATATTATTACAGGCAGAGCAGTTTCACTAGGTCAACATAATACACATAGAATCTGAGCAAAAAGATCATCAAGAGAATGCATTTAAAGAAGCAGTTACATATTTCTCATTTCCATAAACAACTAGAGTGCTGCTCATGGTGATTGGTATTTGTGGATCTCTGATCTGGCATGGTTAGTTCATCCATCATATGAAATCAATCAATGGGGGCTGCAGCAGCGATCACAAGTATGCTGACATTGTTGCAGCAGTTGTGGGTGTTGGTGGGGGCAGTGGTAGGCAAGCTACAGTCCTGTCGTGACACACATGCTACACAATGTTTGTGGCATGCAACTTAATATTTTGCAAATGAAACACTGCTCAGAGAGGAAGGCGTGAGAACGGGAAGTCATTTCCCAAGTTGGCAACCATAAGTGTGCTTGTCTACATACCCAGAAAGAGTCTCTGCGTCCTTTCCCCAGGTGTGAAACTGGCTAGGATTCAATGAAGCAGCTGAAAGGTGTGCGGTGGAATCAGAACATCTTAGCTATGATGCTCTAGCACACTAGATAGGATGGCTGAGATGGCAGTCAGCATACATGTGACCAAAATTGATAGGGCCAAACATTTACTTCTCAACAATTCTGCCCTACTTTTAATGGGAGGTACCTGTACTTCTCACAACTGCTCTGTTTTTGGCACAGTATCAGTGTGTGTTGGCAGTCTTTTTTTTGTTTGTTTGTTTGTTTGTTTTGTTCTTTTTTTTCTTTTCTTTTTTTTAAAAAAATGTTTGTTTTGTCAGTCTTAACAAAGCGCATACGGACTGAATGGGCAAATTGTCTCAGCTTGTTTTATACTCTCCTTTGTAGGTATGTTGTGCACTGGTGAGCAGTGTGAGAAAGTTGCATTGTGGTAGGGTATTTTAAGACTTAGTGCATTTAATCCAGCACCTTGAATTAATGACCCTCTCCCATGCCTTAGAGGTGACTTATAATGAAATTTTAGAGGTTAGCGCCACCCACTCGAGTGAGGACATTTGGAAACGTTAGAACGTAAACTGAGTTCCTCATTATGTTGTTTGTGTGCGTTTGTGTCTCACAGGTTTCAATGCCAGTTAAAACGAGTTGTACAAGATGGAGTTCTGCAACTGTGACAGTACGAACACTTCTCTGCGTGGTCAATATACTTTATAATGTTTCTATGCATCGCATTTATATAGCCCTGAATATATTTTGACAGGATATTCGGAGTTCTGAAATGGAAATAGGATCAGTGGAGCAACACCTGCACTTCACAGCAGGGCCAATGCAGCTTTAATATGACTGCACAGCACTTCTCAGGCGGGGCCCTGTCCTTTTAACATGTAAGCAGAGTTGTGCCTATCTGAGTACAGTGATTATAATGAGTAGAGTGAGTACAGTGAGCAAGGGGACCACGTCTGGGTTCCCCCAGGTAACTTAGGGTGACCAACCCCAAGTTCCTTTCAAAAATACAGAAAAGGTTGCAGGCGCCCCTCTCTTGATAGAGAGGCACAGCTCCACCTCACTGTTGAGGCCCAACAAGGCTTTAACACGTATATGGGGTTGCTGTTGGTATTCTTGTTCAAAGGAGGTTTGCCTGGCATTTTGGTGCTGGACTTCCCTTGTGGGCGGGACAAAGACTGATATGCAAATGGATATTCCTCCTTTGTGAAAAGTACAGTGAGCTAAAAGCGATGGCTGCGGACTCTCACAGTGGGTAAAATCCATAGAACAGGTTATCATGCCAAGTTCTTTCGAGAGAGGGGCGCCTGCTACCTTTTTTGCATTTTTGTAAGTTACTTTGGGTTGGTACCCCTAAGTTACCTGGGGGAACCCAGGCGTGGACCCCTTGCTCACTCCGCTCAGAGAGGCACAGCTCCACCTCACTGATGATGCCCAACAATGCTGAAAGACGTGCATGGGGTTGCTGTTGGTAGTCTTGTTCAAAGGAGGTTTGCTTGGCATTTCGGTCCTGGACTGCCCTTGTGGGGGGGACAAAGAGTGATATGCAAATGGATATTCCTCCTTTGTGAAAAGTACAGTGAGCAAAAAGCGATGTCTGCGGACTCTCACATTGGGTAAAAACCACAGAACAGGTTACCATGTCATGTTCTTTCGAGAGAGGGGCGCCTGCTACCCCTTTTTACAATACTAATGTATGTTGGGAATAATTTCAGACTGAGGCCTCCCCCTATTCAATCAACTTGATTCTTGAAAACATCACAAGAATCTGGATTTAATCCCCACACTACTGAATACTAAACGCTGCCAGGAAAGCCCCCGCCCTTCCTTTTCGTCCTTTGCTGGCGGGTGAGTTGCAGCACTTCGCCTCATATATTTTTTTACTGGATTTTATTTGATTTTAATTGATTTTAATTTCTTATGCTTTTCTGGTCTTGAGGAAGAAATGCTCAGTTGGCTGATGTACATCCATATTGTGCTTCAAACGTGTTCCTTAGTTTGTTAGCACCAACCGTGGTTGTTCATTTAGGGTCATTTTGGCCCAATTCCTTTTCTTTGGGCTGCAATTACTCATTGCACCTGAAACACCCTTTCATGCACATATATCCAACCTCCCTTCTCTGTACACTGGGAGTAGTTGGGATACTTTCCTCTCCTATGCGCATCATGACGCTTTAGCTTATTGATATGAAAAAAATGCTTCCTTGAAGAATTGAAAAGATGTTAAATCAATTAATTTGTCTGTATTTCTAAATGTTGCCAAGTAAGCTATGAGTAAAAATAAAACAGTCATAACTTCTTGTACCCAATTCAGAGTGTCTTTTGGATCAACTCAGATCATTAATTCTATTAAAAAATGGTATGATTCCACCACAAACAATCTCTTATTGTATTTACTGCCGGAGGCGGCACACTTTTCCATAGTTGACTCATGTTCTGCCTTCTTTTCTGTGCCCATTTATAAAGATAGCTCCTGTTTGCGTTTTCCCACAGCGGAGTCCTATATATGTGGACATGTTTTCCCAGGGGTATACAAAGTTCTCCACCATATTCTCACAACAGCTCAAGAAAGACTTTGACGACATTAAGTTTATGAAAGATACACACCGATGTGCTGTTGACAGCATTAGTTGAGAAGGGACATACAACATCCAAGAAAAAGTTGCAGCTGCTATCTGGCATATGACATTGTGGAAGGATATCAAATGATATGTCCTTTGAGAAAAGAGGCTGTTTACAAAATCCCTAAACCTCAGACGATTACCCAAATGAGGGTGTTCATACGTGTAGTTGGTTACTGTCGACAATGGAGCTTAGGTTATGCAGAAATAGTGAAAGGGCTTCAGGCTTACACCCACCTCAGTACTCTAGAGCCCCTACAATGGACACCGGAAGCAGAGGAGGCTTTTACTAAAATAAGCATTTGCCTGGCTGAGACACTGGATTCAGGCATGCCAATTTACAAAAAGGAATTGACCATATACTATTGTGAAAGAAATGGGGTTGCCCTAGCAGTGCTTACCCAGAGACATGGGATTCATTTTAGGACAGTTGCTTATTACAGCAATGCCACCTCGCCTGAGGACAGTGGCCTCTGCAAGGCTAGCTGTAGAACAGAGTGAAAACATTGTATTAGGATCTCCCCTGGAGGTGGCCATACCCCATGCACTATTTTCTCTATTAAAATGAAAAACCAACACATGTCTGTTCCAGGAGCCAGTAAGTATGAGCACCGTTTGTTAAATTTGTGAAATATCACAGTGACTAGGTGTTCTCTTTTGAAACCAGTATCTTTGCTTACAACCCTATAGGAAGGGGAGCTGCATGACTCTATCCTTCATGTTTGTGTGTCATTTACCAATTGCCTGGTCATGCAAAGAACTGACATGTTTGATATGCTATTGCCTGACCCGGTTTAGAATACTTTGTGGATGTTTTGTGTTTTAGAGATCAGAAAGGGAAAGTGATAGTGGGGTACACGGTTGGTGCCCCTGAGGTGGTGATGGAAATCAGAAATCTACCTCGGGTAAGATCTTAAGAACTTAAGCAGCCTTAACCCTTCCTGGTTGCCGCTCTTTTTCCCTACTTAAGCAGCCCTCCAGCCTCCTTTTCCTTTGCAGATGGGGAGCATGTGCAAGTGGAACTAGGTCACCTGGCCTAAGCCCCGCCCACCTGTTGTCTCCCTGGTTTCCGCTCGTTTTCCCTACTTAAGCAGCCCTCCAGCCACTTTTCCTTTGCAGATGGGGAGGATCTAGGTCACCTGGCCTAACCCCTGCCCAGACAGCAGGTAAGCATGCACCAACATGTGCTTACTCCCTCTGTCCCCACAAGCCAACCCCACCATCATCAGGCAACGCCAACGTCAACTTCTCCAATGCTGGGGTGAGGACAGGTGCTCCGTGGCACAGTAAGCGTGTGTGTGTGTGTGTGTGGTTCGCTCACAGAAGCGCCTCCGTGACTGCATGGTCCCTGGCGAATCCTTATCACGTGTGACTCACACCCACCCCTTCTCCAACCTCCTGCAACCACGCGCCCCTTTTGCTCTTCCTCATTGACTGCCCTCTTTTGCCTTGTATTGCTTTGTTCTGCTGCATTCTTCCTTCTTCTACGTTTACATTTGTCAACTGCTTTGTTCTTTTGTATATTGTTCTGTGTTCTGCTGTGCTCCATCCTCCCCTAGGTTCTCTTTTTAATGACTGTTCTGTTCCTGATGCCCTGGTAACCTGATTTGCTTACCGGACTGCCTTGTTTATTGCCTGCTCTTCCATCTGAGCTCTTGTCTAATTAGTCAATCGTCCACTATTGTCTTGTCCTTTTATGTCTTGTCTGCCTGCTCCCCCCTTGTGTCCTCCCCTAGTGTATCCCCCCAACCCCTCTTCCTCTCTTCTCTTCTGCCTCCACCCCTCTTCCTCTCTCCTCTTCCCCCACCCACTTTATGGTGCTCTCTGTTTCTTCAATCTTTTCAAACTGCTTCTCTATCGACTATCCTGCTCTCCTCACCATGTCTGGTAGGAAGAAGTTCCAAAAGGATATCCTGATTTCCAACTAAGGCCTCCCTATTGCTGACACCTATACCAGTACTTCCTCCAGACAGACCCTCACTGACATCCTCTTTGTCGTTCCCTCGTCAGACCTATTGTCACGCACTCCACTCACTCTCCCTTCAGTTCCTCTAGGCTTCCCATTTCCCGCCCCGTACCTCCATTTCCCCCCGTCCTCTGGCCCGGTTCCGGGACTCACATGTGCTTTCCTCGAATCCCCAAGTGCCACAGCGCAAGGTTCGGCATGCTGCTTGCTCACGGAGATGCCCGCTCCATTGGTGTCTTCCCTGGCGGTTGCGAGACCGGCTTCTTCCGCGTCACATGACCACCGCCTCCCGCTCGCGTCTTTCTAAGCTACGCTCACGTGATGAGGTCGCGGTTCATGTGACCGGGAGGAAATAGCAGCGCTAGTATTTAAACGGCTGCATCGTAGGGCTTCGGTGCTTCACAGCTGTTCTCTTGGACTCCTGTACGGCGCTATACTTATCTTTTGTCACCTCTGGATTTTGGTCTCGGATTTCACTACGGACTGTTATCGGATTACCCCTGGCTCTGGTTTCTACTTCTTGGATTCATTGCTATGATCACGGACTGCCTCTCGGACTTCTACCCACTACGTTCCGCCTCCATTGTGCGGATTCTGGCACCCGGTGGGCCTGGCTCTTGCAACACTGCTGGGATCGCTACACTGCTGAAGGAACAGCCTTGTTGGGTCTCGGAACCTCCGCTACAGGTACAACTGATACTCCACGGACACCTCTTGGTAAGACCATTCCACTTACTTGTTGATTGGTTGTTGATGCTGTTCTGGCTTTATACTTAACCGGTGTTTCCCTTACAGTGGTTCAGGGTTCCACAAGTTCCGCAGTTCCGGAAGAACATCCTCAAAGGTTGTACAGAGAGTGACTTTGATTCTCTCTGTGCGGCACTTGTGGACAGAGGACTCTTCGACTACACGACAGTCAAGAAACAACAGACTGTGAAGCCATCCTGTCGTGTAGCCTATGGAGGGAGCTGCGGATGACCCCTTGACCACTATGGTTCAGGCCATAACCGTGTTACATGCAGACATGGCCGCAGCGAATACTGCCATTCACCAACGCTTAGATAACATCCAGAGTTCTAGACACCCCTTATCCCCGGAAGCTGAATTTGGGGATTTGCCACCAGCCCCTCCGCCCGTCCAGCCTCCTGTTCCACCCACTCCTAACCCTATCCCCGTGGTACTTCCCTCTCCTTTTCCCTTGGCCGCCCCCGAGAGGTATCATGGGGATCCCAGCAAGTTTAGAACCTTCCTGAACCAATGCAAGTTGCATTTTTTGTGCAGGCCCTTGGCCTTTCTGGACTCCACCACCAAGGCAGCCTTTACTCTCTCGCATCTAGCAGGTACGGCCGTTGCCTGGGCTAACCCACTCCTAGAAAAAAAACAATCCAGCCCTTTACGACTTTGATCTACTGGTTACGGAAATGTCCCGAGTGTTCGACACTCGTCATAAAGTGCAGTCCCGAGACCTGGAACTCCAGGATCTGGGGCAGGGTAGGGGGTCCTTAATCGAATACATCATTAAGTTCAACCAGCTTGCAGCCGAAACATCCTGGCCCGAAACCAAACAGGCTGTTGTATATTATCGAGGCCTAAACAACGCTATGAAGGACACCCTTGCGGTTGTTCCCTCCTTACCGACCTCTTACCAGGATCTAGTAGACCTAACCCTGCGACTGGACGCCAGACGTTCTGAACGCAGGACTGAGGCTGGTTTTGTGCACACAACTGCCTCATCTCCTTCCACCTCTGCCCCCTCTGGCACCAGTCCCGGACCCATGCAGATTGGGGGCATCAGGAGCCCGATCACACCTATAGAAAGGGAACGTAGGAGGGTGGACAACGTGTGCTATTATTGCGGCCTAACTGGCCATTATGTGAAGGAGTGTCCCCGTCGCCCAAAGCTTAAACCTTCGGGTTTTCGGAGTGCTCGACCCTAGACTCGGGGACTGGATTGAGTGCTCCTTGTCATACCCCGAACCCTGTGTTTGCTTTTGGTCGCATCAGGCCTATTTATGTACAGGCCGTTCTACAACCCACGCCTGATGTCTCTCACCCAGTTACTATCATCATAGATTCTGGGGCCACAGGCAACTACATGGATATCACGCTTGCTCAAACCCTGAACCTACCTCTTCTAGCCAAAACCAGGCCGGAACCAGTGCAGGCAGTCGATGGTACGTCTCTAGTATCTGGGCCAATCAAACAACAGACCGCCCCAATGCTCCTGACCATACAAGCCATACATAAGGAAACCTTGAGTTTCAATCTCATCTCGATGCCCCAGTTCGGTGTAATATTGGGGATACCCAGGCTACAGGAGCACAATCCCTTAATTAACTGGAAAGTGGGTTTGGTGCATTTTGAATCCGATCTCTGTCAACACTATTGTCTAACAGCAACCACTAGCATCGATACACCGCTCAAGCGTTGGGAGTCATAGCTCAATTAACCCTAGAAGAGCCCACTATTCCCTCTACAGAACACCACACAGTTGGATTGGTCTCCACACTCATTCCAGCTCAATACCAAGATTTCATGGGAGTGTTCGAACATGGTTCGTCAGAAGTCCTACCACCACATCGTCTGTACGACTGCCCAATAGATCTGGTTCCGGACACTGCTATTCCCACAGGCCGAATCTATTCCCTTTCCCCTACTGAAGACCTAGCCTCAAGGAGTACATTCAGAAGTCCCTCCGTTTGGGCCAGATACATCCTTCTACTTCCCCGGCGGCTAGCCCCATCTTCTTTGTTCCCAAGAAGGAGGGTGACTTACGGCCTTGTGTGGACTATCGCCGACTCAATGCCATCACGAAGAAAGGCCGCTACCCCATTCCACTAATCACGCCCCTGTTGGACCGCCTCACACACGCCACTGTTTTCACTAAATTGGACCTTCGCGGTGCCTACAATCTAGTCCGTGTGCGTCCCGGAGACGAATGGAAGACCGCTTTTTGTACCCGCTATGGCTTGTACGAGTATACGGTCATGCCGTTCGGTTTGTGCAACGCTCCAGCCACGATCCAGAGGTTCATGAACGACATCTTCTCTGACATCCTGGACGTGTTCGTTTTGGTCTATTTAGATGACATCTTGATATTCTCCCAGACCATGAAGGAGCATGTACAAAATGTTAGGGAAGTGCTTTCCCGCCTACGAAGCCACTCCTTGTTTGCCAAACCCAAGAAGTGCCAGTTCCATGCTGACTCCGTAGAGTTCCTTGGTTTTCACATCTCGTCTGGAGGGCTAGCCATGAATACTTCCAAAGTTCGAGCGGTGTTGGACTGGCCGGTCCCCGATTCCCTGAAGGCGCTCCAGTCTTTCCTTGGCTTCGCTAACTTTTACAGGTGGTTTATCTCTGGGTTCTCATCTCTGGTGGCTCCTCTTACCTCCCTTACTAGCCCTCGCTCTCCTTTCTTGTGGACGGAGGCACATCAACGAGCCTTTGAGGCCTTAAAGACGGCGTTCACTAATGCCCCTATTCTACAGCACCCAGACCCCGAACTGCCGTTCATAGTGGAGGCTGATGCTCTACCTCTGGTCGTCTTCACCCTGTGGCCTTCTATTCCCATAAGTTCACAGATGCTGAGTCCCACTATACCGTGACCGAAAAAGAACTACTGGCGGTCATGGACGCATTCCGTGTTTGGTGACATCATCTCTTGGGTGCTAAGCACCGTATCACGGTTTATTCCGATCACCAGAACTTGCAGGACCTAGCGTCCCTGAAATGTATCAACAGCAGACAGGCCAGGTGGCATCTCTTCTTTGCGCCCTTTGATTTTGTTATCAAACATCGCCTAGGTTCTATCCATGGCAAAGCCGATGCTTTATCACGTTCCCCTGGGGGGGTGGCCTTGCCGATGTTTCCAGATACCCTTCTAGATATCGGTAAGGTGGTTTGTTTGTGTACTCCGACCTTGCCCTTGCTTGACACAATACGGAACTGGGTTACCTTACACCCAGATCAGTTGTCCGATTGGGATTTGGTGGTTCACGACGGTCTTCCCTTTGTTTCTGATCGACTATTCCTGCCCACGGTAGACACCCGCAGCATGGCCTTGGAGTGGTCCCACGACGCTCCGGTTCATGGACATCCCGGTCAGAAATGCACTTTAGAGTTGTTGAGAAGGTGGTGCTGGTGGCCGTCTATGAGAAGGGATGTTGAATCATACGTCAACGCATGTGCCATTTGCGCGCAGAGTAAGCATCGTAGGGGTCGCCCTGTGGGTCTCTTGCTTCCTTTACCTGTCCCTCCCAAACCATGGCACACCTTGACAATGGACTTCGTTACTGACCTACCCCGGATCCGGGGCTTTGATACCTTGTGGGTAGTCATTGACTCCTTTTCCCTTGTAAGGGCATCCCCTCTGCACCTACACTAGCCCGACTCTTCTTCAAGAATGTCTTCTGTCTTTTTGGGCTTCCTTCGGTTCTCATCTCGGATAGAGGTTCCCAGTTTACGTCACGCTTTTGGTGGGCCCTGACCAAGCTACTCGGTATGGACATCCGGTTCTCCTCAGCATACCATCCCGAAACAGACAGCCAGACCGAAAGACTTAACCAGACGCTGGAGCAGTACCTGCGTTGTCTGACCTTACAGATGCAGCCTTCTTGGTTGAACGTGTTGCATCTCGCGGAATTCGCGTACAACAACGCTGTGCATTCCTCCACTGGTTTCTCCTTGTTCTATGTGCTGTATGGTCAGCATCCTCGTGTGTTGCCCTTCACGGATCTGCCTCCCTCAGTCATCCCGGCTGCCCTTGCATGTGTTAGGGACCTGACCTCCATCCACGCTCAGGTATCGACTTATCTTGTCGAGGCTCAGGCGTCCATGAAGGCGCAGGCGGATAGGAAACGGGTGATGGCCCCGTTGTATTCTGTGGGGTCCTGTGTTTGGTTGTCCACTCGTCACCTGCGGTTGGCGGGTTGCCGCAAGCTTCTGCCTCGTTTTGTGGGTCCCTATGTTGTCACCCGTGTTATCAACCCTGTGTCCTATCATCTTGCACTTCCAGGGTCCTGGCGGCTTCATCCCGTTTTCCATGTTTCACTGCTCAAACCCTGTCACGCTCCCACGCGGCTTCGCTCCCCCGTGGCTCCGGTGTCTCTCTCCACCCCGGATGTGTTTGAGGTCTCTGCCATTCTGGGTTCCCGTGTCTCTAGGGGGTGCCTCCAGTACGTCGTGGATTGGTCAGGCTATGGCCCCGTGGAGAGGTCCTGGGTGCTGCTGATGTCCAGGCTCCCCATCTGGTGGCGTGGTTCCATAGGGACAACCCTTTGTGCCCACGGGGTCGTGGGCCTTTGGGGGGGCTCTGTCACGCACTCCACTCACTCTCCCTTCAGTTCCTCTAGGGTTCCCATTTTCCGCCCCTGTACCTCCATTTCCCCCCGTCCTCTGGCCCGGTTCCGGGACTCACATGTGCTTTCCTCGAATCCCCAAGTGCCACAGCGCAAGGTTCGGCATGCTGCTTACTCACAGAGACACCCGCTCCATTGGCGTCTTCCTTGGCAGTTGCAAGACCGGCTTCTTCCGGGTCACATGGCCACCGCCTCCCGCTCACGTGTTTCTAAGCTACGGTCATGTGATGCGGTCGCAGCTCATGTGACCGGGAGGAAATAGCAGCGCTAGTATTTAAAAGGCTGCATCGTAGGGCTTCGGTGCTTCACAGCTGTTCTCTTGGACTCCTGTACGGCGCTATACTTATCTTTTGTCACCTCTGGATTTTGGACTCGGATTTCACTACGGACTGTTATCGGATTACCCCTGGCTCTGGTTTCTACTTCTTGGATTCATTGCTACGATCACGGACTGCCTCTCGGACTTCTATCCACTACATTCCGCCTCCATTGTGCGGATTCTGGCACCAGGTGGGCCCGGCTCTTGCAACACCTCTGGGATCGCTACACTGCTGAAGGAACAGCCTTGTTGGGTCTCTGAACCTCCCCTATAGGTACAACTGATACTCCACGGACACCTCTTGGTAAAACCGTTCCACTTATTTGTTGATTGGTTGTTGATGCTGTTCTGGCTTGATACTTAACCGGTGTTTCCCTTTCAGTGGTTCGGGGTTCCACGAGTTCTGCAGTTCCGGAAGAACATCTCCCACCTGTGGCCTCAAAGGTTGTACAGAGAGTGACTTTAATTCTCTCTGTGCGGCACTTGTGGACAGAGGATTCTTCGACTACACGACAGTCAAGACACAACACCTATCGACTCTTCATATGGTCTCTGTGCTCTCTCCTTTACCTTCTTCTCCCATTAATGGTGGCACCCTGTGGGAGGCCCTCCTGGCCCCCTTCCACTCCTCTAAGGTCATCATTAATGTTAACCTGAATGACACTTTCTTGGTCCAAGGCTCTCAGGCCAACCTTCCCCTCTTTGATGGACGCTTCCCACGCCGCATCAATTTCCTTTCTTCTCCTGTGGTCCCTTCTATCCATTCTTCGGCTTTCTTGCCTCACCCCTCTGGCTCCTTCTTGGCTACCTTTCCCTCTCTTCCTTCCTCTTCTGCCCCCCTCAGGCTCCTTTTACCCCTCTGCAGGGCATACATCTGATTTGTACCCCTCCCCGGAAGTCTTACAAGGTTGTCAACCTTCTCCATATTGCCACTCTCAACTCTTGCTCAGCTGTCAAACTCTCCTCTGACATCTTCTGCCACCTGGAAGAACTTGATCTCGATGCCCTCGGTCTCATCGAGACATGGTTTATGGCCAGCTCTGTCACAAGCTTTGACACTCTCCTCCCTGATGGCTACAAGATCCTCTCTGTGCCCAGATTCAACAGATCCAGAGGGGATGTAGCCTTGATTTTCCCAGAGTGGATTCCTGCCTCTGTCATTCCTATGCAGGCCTACTCCTCTTTTGAATGCCTTGTCTGCAGGCTCTCTCTCTCTCCTGGCTACTTTCTTACTGTGGCTACTATATATCGACCACCTGGTTAGATCATCTCTTTGAGTGGGCGGACCACTCCTCCTCCCTCCTGGCCTCACCCACTCAACTCCTCATTCTTGGAGACTTTAACATCCACTTGGATGCTTCCTGTCCCTCCTCTGGACTCTTTTGCAACCTCTTTGACTCTCTCTCTCTCTTTCTATTCTCCCCTCTTGCCTGACTAACTCTGCAGGGCACACTCTGGATGTTCTGATCTCCTCAGACCTCTCCGTCTCTACCCCCCTCACCACTCTTCTCTCCTGGAGTAATCAATTTCTCCTTTCCTCCCATCTCTCTCTCTCTACCCCTCAGGCCAGGCCAACTCCAGCAATGCCACCTACCTTCTCTGTCATCTGACCCATGAAGTGTGTGTCATTTGAGGCTTTTGGCACCACTTTCTCTCCCCCCTCCTCCTCCTCTGGCTGATTCACATCCTGACACAGCCCTTCCACTTTCCATGCTCCACTTTTCTGTCTCTGATGCTCTTGATGTTCTTGCCCCTGTCATGAGGATCCACTTGAAGCCCAAAGCCAAGTGCAAATCCTGGGACCTCGTCATCCTTAAATGCAAGTGCTGGCTGGGCTGATCTTTGGTTTCGAATTGTATACAATTGGAAGTTGTAGCCTTTAAAGCCTCACCCCACCAGGTGCAATTCTTGAATAAATTAAGGGGCATATTATGTTGATGGGGAATACGGTGTGTTAGGATGAAGAAGCGGATTATAGCTTTGTAGGCAGGAGACTGTTTCAAGGAAAAAACAGATGTGTATTGCTTGTATCGCCTCCTGAAAAAGATATTCATTTAACTGTCCATACTGAGAGCAGGCACTTTACAGTCTTTTGGCCAGCTTTAGAAAAGAGAGGTGTAAAGGTATAGGTACATTTTTTGAAAGGTTGGCCCAGGCTAGCAGCACGCAAGTTTGAATAACTCAAGAAGGTGGGGGAGGTGATCAGGATGTTAACTAATGTTATTAGCAGTTTGCACATCTTAGAGACAGTTTACAAAGAAGAGAAGCATGCTTTTGAAGTTAACCATCGCACTGCCATGACATGTGTACCAGGGGATATTTGAAGCGCAGTTCACGAGGAAGTGTCTGAACAACATTACATTACCACCACTGTATGTTTGCACTTTTGTTTTTCTCATTTTGTGGACACAGAAGGAAATGGACACACGACTACATATGAGTAGTGGAGATAGGAGATGGGCTAAGGTAAGTTGTGAAAGAACACATGGTTCTAAATCGGGCAGGAGGTGTCACCCGAATGTGTCGTGATACATTTGGGCTAGACCATGGGGATTGTATAAGGGCAGGTGAGGTAGAGGGTGTGTTGAGTTGGCTTGGCGGTGGGTCAGGAAAGTCTATTAACGATGTTCGCTCTCAAATTAATAAACGGGACATGACTTGTACATTCCTTCATAAACTAATCTTGTTGCCTTATTCTTTTACTTCGAAAGTTCTGAAGTCTGGATGTAGACCAGGAGTGTGTGGGAGGACACGAGGGTAGTCAATTACTAATATGGTGCCTGCATGCCTAGCCTCCTCCTCACCAACTCACACCCCACTAATTTGATCCTCAAATTCTCTCAATCAGGACTGGTTTAGCTCCTTTACTAACCATGCCCCAGTTATCCCCAACCTCTATTCCATCTCTTAATTTCTGCGCCTAATTCATCTCTTGATCGTCCTCTTGCTTTCTAATCAACCACTCCCATTATCAAATCCTGTACCAACTCATTGTCCTTTTCCTTTAGTTCTGTCTCGCTTTGCACCCACCATTCATCTCTGTAATCTCATTTCCACTCTTTTCTATTATGCTTGCCTCGTTCGACTCTTTGGAGACGTTTCTTTTCCCAGTATCAGATCTCTAAATGACCACTATGTCTTTCAGCATCTTCACCTATTTGGGCACCTTCTTCTTTGCATTCAATAGTTTCCAAGTCTTTCTTATCCCTCCAACCTTCTTCCCCAACAAAGAGCATTTGGGGACCATAAGAAAGACCACAGGTCTTTATAGCTGAGAAATAGGACTGTGCTAAAAATTGATTGTGTACCAGAGTCATTGAGCACATAATATACACTGTGCTTGGTTCTCATTTAATTTTTTCGCATCACTCTAACATTAGAGAGTTTGTAACCGTGTACCAAATAGACACATAATTCAGATAGTTGCACTATTTGGATGTGGGGATATAAGGCTGAAAAATTGGTGAATCCATTGGGCCACACTTGTCTGCGTGGGTTTTATGGGCCTTACTTTTAATTTCAAAAAGGGTCAAACGTTTTATAAGATGAGGGTATCAGGGGGTGGGCCTGGGAACATGCCCAGTCCCCTATGCAGAGTGGTATATGATGGGACATCAATAGAGAGAGCAACTTTCTGAACAAACAGTGCAGAATCGAACATTACAGAGGTAGCGAGAATACATATTTCACTAAATCAAAACACCCCAATCGGTTTGGTGGTACCAACTTTCACATTTCACATGAAATGCTTCCCGCCACTGTGACTATGTTAACATTTCCATCAAGATGGGCTGATCTATTTAGCAATCTCAGATGGCAAACTAATTGCGGTATATTTAAACACCATTCCAGTTTCCAGCACTAAGATGGTAGTTTAATATATGGGCACAGCTCCAGATGTTTCAGAGCATGCGAGCCACATATTGTATGGCAGTTCTTGTGATGACTGGGACTCTTGAATGTGCAATTCCTATCTTCCATCTCCTGGCTTGCTGTTTCCTGATGTTTGACCACGGAGGCTATTCCTGCAAATGACGTTTAATAGGATTAGTTAGTGAGCTGCAACAAAAAAAAAAAAACTTTTGTTCCAGCAAACAATGGCGTGACCATTTCAGTTTTAGAAGCTAACATTGTTCTCAGGGATGAAATAACCGTTTAAAAGTTCTTTAAAACGTTGGCTTTGAAATGGGTACTGTAATATATGACATTCACAGTGGCACACACTCTTAAACTTTGCAAGATAAAGTGACTACGGTGAACACATTCCAATCTCTTTGGCTTACGATTGATGGCAATAAGGAATCGAGGTAGGTGCAATTTCAGGTGCAACAGTTTCTCATTCTGGTACCGGATCATGAATTTAACAGGAGGAAAGTCAGTCACAATACGCATATTACGGTAATATGCGTATTGTGACTGACTTTCCCTAACAGTTCACCATGGATTTTATGAAATAGCGGGACAGCAGTGTATCACAATTTCAATCAACAACACTGTGTTGCCTGAACCAACTTCACAACACCTCTCTGAGACGAACATTGTTTCCAAATATCTTACACACTTTCATCTTGGAATTCAGACGAAAATATCCCACGAATCATTCTTTTTCAGAAACCCTTATTAAGGCTGCCGACGACGGTGTGGATTCTTGAAGGCTGTCCGCCCTAATGTTACTGCCAGGTCAACTTTATTCGGAGTTTAATGTGATGCATTTTAGGAAGTCGATGTATTTTGTAAGGCAAATGTAAAACCTGTCTCTTCAAAACAAGTGAAGAAGCCACTTCTTCACTTGTAGAAAGTAGAAAGGGCAGCAAGCTCAAGCAGAGGGAAAGGTCAAGCTGTTTTCGGAGAGACAGATTTAATGACCCTGTGAAATGGTTACAGGGCCTTTGCGAGTTATGGGTGCCCAAGCACATGTGGAGGTTCTCTTAGGGGTGACGCAGCAGTACTCGTTTAGGGCATGGGTTACGTGATGACGCACTGGCCTGTCCTAAAGAGAGGTGTACAGCGAGTAAAGAGAAAAGAAAGTGGATGACCATTATTGAACACATTGGTGACAAAGGGTACCAGCTCACCAGAGAATGCAAGGTGGGGTGGAAGCAGTGACGGCATACATGGGGAGGACAGTGTGTAGTATCTATCTCTAGAGTAGATGTGAGAGTGTGGGGGCAGGGAGAGATAGAAGGGCAGTAGGGGAAGTGGGGTTATAGGGTGTTATGTTATTGTGAGTTATAATGTGCACCGCTGCCATTTGCATGGTCTCCACGTGCTCTGGCGCATCTGAAAAGGAAGAGGGTTTGAAGGGTTTAGATTGCAGGATTGAGAGGGAAAAGTGCAGGAGTGCTTTGATGTGCTGTTGCTTCCGTTCGGCAAAACCGGTCACTTTGTGCTTGTTTGTTTTTAAGAGAAAAGGTTTCCCCACAAAATAACTGCTCCACACTGTTTGTTAGATCTTTTTTTCTCAAAGAATCTGTATTGAGTTGATTTAAAAAAAGAGAAAATGTTGTGGTGCCCTTCAGTTTACATGTGTTTCGGATTCACTTGAGCCTTTCTCAAAACAAAATAGGGTGTGATTCTAACTATGGTAACTTAAATCCACGTAAGGAAAATGCTTTCATCCATTATGTTGAAGATAAAGTCTTGGGTTAAATCCCACCTGACAAGAGATGCATCGGATCTCCGCATGTCGGCTATACAATTACGGACCAAATTGTACAGCCGATGTGCAGAGATCCGTAGTTTCCGGTGGTTCTGTATTTCTGCGGCAGAGGTTTGTGTCTGGTTTGTTCAGTTTTGGAGGGTGAGTGTTTTATTTGTAGGGCTAGTCAGCAGTCATCTGAGTCTTTATCTGCCAGGTTGGGTTGACCAGTCGGGTTAATATTATCCTATGGTGTTTTACGGTCAGGTGCTTTATTTCTTTAGGTGGTCCGGCGGGGGAGGATTTTAGCCAGAGGAGCACTGTGTTGCTGATTCCTATACCTTCGAGTCTTTTAATGGGTGTTTCGTGGTGGACTGTGTCAAAGGCTGCTGATAGATCGAGCAGTATTAGTGCTGATTAGATGTCAGAGTCTGCATTGGTTTTTAGTTCGTCCCATATCAATAGTAATGCTATTTCCATTCTTCTCATGGGTCTGAACCCTATTTGTTCCTGGTCTAGTATCCAATTGTTTTCTACTGTTCCAGGATTTGTTTGTAGGCATAGCTTTCTAGTAGCTTTGCTGATTATGGGATGTTTGAGATTGGTCGGTAGTTGGTTAGGTCGTCCGTGTTTCCCAATGGGTCTTTGAGGAGTGGCTTGATGGATGCCGATTTGATGGTTCGTGGCACATTTTCTGTTGCTATTGAGAGGTTGAGGAAATATTCTGCAGGTGTTTTCTGAGTGAGGATAGTCTTGCATATGTCTGGTGGGCAGGGATCTGCTGGAGAGCCGCCTCTGTTGCTTTTACTCACTAGGCTGTTGAATTTCTTTGTTGAGATTGGTGCAAAGTGGCTTAGTCTAGTAGACCATTCCATTGTTGGCTGGTTTGGGGGGTTGCTTGGGGTTTTAGGCATGCTCTTAATTACTTGCTAGATGTTTGTGATTTTGTTTTTGAAGTAGCCTGCAAAGTTATTGCCTCGTTTGTGTGATGGGGTTGGTGTGTTGTTGAATGCTGTTGGGTTTCTTAGCTCATTGATGAAAGTGAACACCACTTTCTGTGTGTTGCTTGAGTTTGTGATCTGTTCATTGCAGAATGTCTTTTTTGCTTTGAGTATTTCAGCTTCGTATGCTCGTATCTGTCTTTTGTATGTGATTTCTTTCAGTTGGTTGTAGTTTTTCCTCCATTCTTGTTCCAGTTTCCTGTTATTTATTTTCAGTGCTCTGAGGTGGGGTGTGAACCATCTTGCCAGTGTTTTCTTTAGAGTAGGGGTGCATGGTTTTTCTGGTGCAATGCAATCCAATGTTTTCGAGGTGGGGTAACTAAAAGGGTAAGGCGGGGTAGGAGTGGAAGGGGGTGCTGCAACAAAGGGGTTTTGTGTGAGGAAGTCTGGGTGGAGTAATAGAGGGAGGAAATGAGGGGTTCAGTGGGGAGGTCTCCCCTGAAAGGAAGAGAATCAGGAAAGTATTGGGAAAGAGATAAAAGGGCAGAAGGGGAAGTAGAGGGATTCGTTTTTGGGGAGGTTGAGCAGTTGCATATGTCAACCACCTTGAGTCAAACAATAAGCAACTGCTCAAAGGAATTTATAGGGGTCAAGCACTAGGAGGGGGGCCAGCAAAAAAAAAACAGTCAACCACTTTGTGGTCTGTAAAAAGACACACAGCCACAATATTGAACTCTTGTAGAAAGGAAGACTTACCATCTCCAACAAAGTCTTCCCCAGAGTAAAGGTTTTTTGTTATTAAATTCAGCAAAGGTGGCATTGACAGCAGAATTTGCCACAAGTAACTTTGCCTCAGCATTCTTTATTCCATTGAGCACATTGTGTAGGGCTCTCTTTTTCTCTAACTCCAAAGTTTCAGTAGTTTTCTTAGTTCCTGCAAGGCTGTTGGTTGGTTTTTCTTTTTTCTAGGCAGTATGGGGATCATTTTACCACTAACAAATGACGTTAGACTCTCCTACACCACCTTATCATCTACTACAGACCTAACAATCATGACCAGAAAAGGTTTTTTGTCCAAGCACAGTATCTCTTTGAACTGCTTGTCATTTAGCATGAAGGGGCTCATTCTCAGTCACCACCCCCAGAGCTATATTAACCTCTTGGGGTGCATGGCCAAAAATCGACTTGCTGCCTATCTGTGATGGCACACATGTATTAGAGACTGTCTGGTCTGCCAAGGAAAGATGTATGCATGAAAAGGTCTTGCGGACAGGGGACTTAGAGTTGTAATTATGGTAATTGATATAGCACTTTTTCAAATGCGGTGTGTAAAGGACATTTTTACATACATTTATCACCCACCCAAAATTGGTGCTCCTTTATCGACCATGGAAAGGATGAAAGAACGAGTTGGCCTTGTCAGGATTCAAACCTATGACCTACAGGTCACACATAGATTGCAGCAGCCCTCAACCTGCAGAACTATCTTACCGGTAGTTCTGCATTGTAGGATTTTATGGTCTCCATATATCAGAGAGGCGCAGGTCTTTAGGAACCCTAAGAGACCTTCTCCGTCCCTTTGATCTGTGACCTGGATATGGCCATTTCTATCTAGGAAATTATCTGGTGCAATGTGAATGATTCCATCTACCAATAACTCAGTGCCTCCCAATGTAGGAAGCTACAATGGCAAAGACCTGCAGTGGTGCTCTAGCTATCAGCCAGTCACCCTTACCAACATAGACTTGGACATTCGAACGAAAACCTGGCAGCATTGCTAGGGGAGATGATGCGCGCCTTGACTAATGGGGGTCAAGTTGACGTCATACAAGGAAGGCAAGGCGGTACCATTCCATGCTATAAATATAACATTATCTGATACTGCAGCAGCAGCAACCAAGGTAAAGTCGTACTGAGCTTTGATGCAGAGAAAGCATTTCATAGTGTTCAATGGCATGACCTGTTTTTCATCAGTCAGAGAATTAAGTTTTCTGTGGAGCGGTGAAGGCAATGAATACGGATGTAACTACACGAGGTGCAGCAATGGTTGGTTTTCCGAGCCCACCAAGCTAAATTGCGGTACATGACAGGGTTGCTCGCTCTCCCCTTTTCTGTTTTATTTGGCCCTAGAACTACTGAATAGTGCAATCCGCTCTGATACAGACACCTGGGACATCAACATTGGTGAACTTAACTGTGGCTGATGCTCTAGACTGATGACATGCACCTAATGTTGTCAGAACTCACCCACTCCATTCCTTTGGTACTTAAACTGATTGAAACCTTTGAGCAATTCTCAGGATACAGGATCAACTGGACAAATATGATCTCCCATGGATCTAAAAAGAATTCACCTTCCTAGTATCATGCGCTCATACCCCAAACATCTTACTTCACAAATTCCAAAATATATTATTCATTGTGAAGATGATTCTTGTTATACATGAAATCAATCAAATATTAGATTGTGAATCAAAATCTTTAGATATTATACCATCTGCAGTCACGGTTTAAGGCAGACGTGCTTGGGCATTCCTTGATAAATATAAAGATCCAGGCTGAAGAATCCACAGCACACCCACAACAATCGGAAGCAAGCATCGGAAGCAAGCATCAGGGAAGAACCACAGCACGTGCAGGCTAAATCTATGGTGAGGAAGAAGGATGCAGAAGCAGTCAAGTAAAGGCAAAGAGTTCATTGAACTGTGGCTTATGTCAAGAATCTCTTTTAGTTACTGAAAATAAGAGAGTTAAGGGAAAATATTTTTTCTTGAGCCACAGGGGCTTGTTGACATTGAACTGAGGCACACTTAAGCCTTGAGTAAACAGAAGAGTATGCCAGATTTGGAATTCGTGTTCGACAATTAGAAAAGAGAGTAGTATCCCGATTTCTTTCTTACATTCTCTTTGGAGGTGCCAATGGTGATGCCCAATGACAACGTTTCACAGATCATTCTTGCTTTTCTCGAGTTTGCATTGCGTGCATACCCTGCGCTGGTGGGGAGAACTACTAGCATTCATATTTTCCTGCAAGATCCCAAGAATGGCCCAATTGTGAGAAGATTGCTTACAGTTATCAATGAACAAATCCTTCAGCTTCCTGAGTACAGTGAGAAAAACACAGATGTCCCTGTCACCAGATAATGCACTAGTTTTCTATTATTTGATTGAAGAATGTCCACATCTTTTAGGGAGACAAACTGATGTCAGAACTTCCCTTAGAGACCCGAGAAATAATGCAGAGCTCAATCGAATATGGAGAGCCATAATACACCAAGTGAATGAGTACTCCTAGAGAACCTTGAGGACTGAATGAGACTTCCAAGGAAGAAGATCCAGACAATTTTTCCGAGTGAGGAATTTTTCTTTCGTGCTGAAAGAAAAATCTTCATGTCATCTGGTCTAAAGCAGATTTGTGGCATTGATTGGGAATTTGTGTATGTCAATGAAATAATCCTGCCAGCTGAAGTACACTCAGGACATCCTGAATGAGACTTTTTGAGGAAGAGATCCAAGGCCTACTTGCTGTAGTCTTCTACTTCTTGCTGGAGAGGCATCCACATTTCGTCTGGTGAAATGATGACTCTTTTCCATATATTTCCATATATTGGGAACCCTGTTAATCACCCTGAGATCAGCCAGCTGCTTGAAGAACATTTTGAGAAGATTAAGATATTACCAGAGTATTGCATGATGTTGCCCCATTAAAAATACTTTTCTTTTTCTTTCATTAAATGTAATAATGGGCAGCACCAGCAGCAACTTCATCATGGCAGATTACGAGAGACGTACACATTGTGCACAAAGCTCATGGTACATGTTTTCGTACATGTGTGTTACCTATACCTGCATTATATTCATAGTGGTATTGCTTTCACTTGATGCAATTTATGTAGGGACGCATGAAGTAAAGATTCCTGTGTATCCTCCTGTGCATGAGAAGGGTACAAACGTGGCAACGACTAGGCAACCGAGACCTAAGGTTATTATCCCTACTTTAAAGGTACATATGAAAGCACCTGTCCCTGTAATAGATAAACCTGAGTTACCTGTTGAAGAGAGGTCACGTATGAAGATTATAGGAGACTCTCTATGGCACTTGCATGCTGGTGTTACAAACTGGCATCGAAGTAGCCAAAGGCTTTTAGAACTTTCTCCTACACAGGTAAGACATGTGAATACGTTTAGTCCACTGATGAATGTTTCTATGATTGGTCCAGTAAGAAGAACCTATGTTGACACACTTCATGACATGATTACAGAGGCTCATAAGAGAAAAATGAGGCCCAAAAGAAATGCTAGAAAGAAGAATTATGAGCTAAACGATGACCTGGACAGTACAGCACATTTTCAGAATAATCTTTGGTTTCAGCATATGAAAGTAGTGGGAAGAAGACCCTTGAAGGAGGAATGCTTTGTATGTGCAGCTCTGCCTTATAGCATGGGGAAGTGTAAGATCTTCATAGCTATTGAAATTGATGTCCAGACAGCACATTGTCTATCACACGTAGCACTCTGCAGAACACGATGCCAGTTTATGACTCGAATGGGCAACTGAAAGACAGATGAAGATGATTATATACAAGATACGAAGACAAGAAATAAGTTACAAAGAACAGATATGGAAAATCTGGAGTGAAAGGAGCAGAAATTAGATGAGAAGCAAACAGCAAACTTGAGGTTTTAGGGAAATCTGCAGAAGAAAGGCATCGATGGAAGAACAGAGGCCAAATGGGGATCAGTGCTATCACCAGATGGATGGGAATAAGGAGTGGTGATCTGCAGAGCCTGGGTGGTCATTGGTCATTTTCAGCCAACCATTGACATCGTACAGAATGAATGTAAACCATCATGGCCAAGACTTGCTACTGACTTGGTTCGAAAACAGAGGCGGGCCCTTGCAGACAGTGCCTTTGGAAAGTTCAAAGCTGTGTATCAGAAACAATGGCACAAGAAAAGTAGGAGAGAATCAGAAATGTGGGCAAATCTTTGATGTACCAGGAATGAAACTTAGAACAGCAGTGATCATGGATCATTATTGGGCTTGTGGGTCCAGAGCATATATGAAGTTGCCCTAACACTGGGGAGGAATATGCACTTTGGTGAATGGTCATGTTTCTGCGTTGGTGATTCCTAAAAGTGACCTGAACATTGTCAGTTTCCCAAAAACAGATGCTCAACTGAGGAAGAAGAGATTTGTGGAGCTGACAAATCGAATGAAGAGGGAAAACTACTTCTGTGCCAAGCCAATAGAAGCTTTTGACTCTATCCCATGTGAACACAGACTGTTCAGCCAGACTTCATCAGTCTTCACGATAATTTTCATGCTGAGTATCCAGGTTAGAGCAAATACTAAATGGTTACAGATAACCAGATGGGAATTACTGCAGACAATTAATACAATCATAAAGGGATTCAATGCTCTCAGAGAAGAGCTGAGAGCCATAAGACTGATGACTCTTCAGAAAAGATACGTCTTGGACATGATCACAGCTATGGATGGAGGTGTTTCTGCAAAAACTGGAGAATCATGCTGCACATTCATACCTTCTCACAATGACGAGAATGGCACTCTGACGGAGGCCATAAGGATGTTAACGAAGCTATACATCCAGATGATGACAGTTGGTTTGGAGCACTTTTTTCTTGGATACACAATGTATGGCAAACATGTTCAAATTCCTTGGAGCTCTGATCATGCTAGTGTTGCTGGCATTTTGTGTGATCAAGATAATAGTCACACAAATTAAGAAGACAGCAAAGAAAGCCATAGGGATGAAGATCATGATTGATGTTGAAATAGGATGGAAGGCCAAAGATCTAACAGAATGAGATCAGAGACTTTGTGAAGGCCAGTATCCATGCACCTGAGGGAACAAAGTTTCTGTATCCAAAGAAACATAAGAAGTGGGAAGATGGATCTATTGCAGTTCAAGTGGACAGTGCACGCTCATGAATTGGAATAAAGATGAGCATGTCAAACCAGCTTGATGCCTGAAGGGAGTCATAAAGATTTGGGTCCCAAAGAAATTGTTCTTCAGAAAAGGATATCTAGACATGAAGACTGAGGGGAGAGTGGTTGATGAATCACCCAGAGGCAGGAGTGTAGAGAAGGAGCTAAGTACCCCCACCTCAACCAACTCACCCACAGCACCTGTATGTTGGATGACGGAGTGTGAAACACGTGCGGTAGCAGTGAAGATGCCGATACCTAGGACAATCTGGTAGGCAAGGTTCCCATTGAGGAAACCATGCCTGCACGCGAGACTATACGATGGTCGTCTGAATTAAATCCCGGAAGAAACAGGACCGTTGAATGACGAAGAAGAATGGTGATGTCATCACCATCAACATCATACAGAGCAAAACTGACATGTAGAGAAGAGATACAAAGACTAGAGAATGCAGATAATTCTATTAGGCATCAAGAAAGTATCAAGATAAATGACATCTTGGGATCAAGATGAAGAAACTTATGCTGCAGACATAATGAAGAGATAAAGATATTTTTCACACGTGTACACATGCAAAGAAACGCAAGCAGATGAAGTATTCTTAAAGACTAGCTTTTATAGTGAATAGATTGTGGCATCTGCTAACATGTACATTAATATATTTATATGGAGTCAGTAAAGGATGGATGTTCCAACTACGTACAATAGCAGTGCTGAGCAAAAGAAAGAAGGCCACTTTTAGTTTTGTCGCAGTTAGAAAACAAGTGAATTACAGGCGAAAACTCAGAAAGGCGAGATTGGATGGGCCAAGAAGCCAAGGCTATATCAGTCGGGGGTGAGCAGACATTGGACACAAATCGTGTCAAAGAACGAAGCTCCTGTTCTGAAGGCATGGACATAAACAAGAAGACGTCAGAGGTCTATTAAAGAATAGTGTTTTAATACACTGAAAGCTCAATTTCGTGGTCTTTAGTCACGTGGGGAAATGTTGGACGAGCATGATGCTCACACCTACGCATGAAGGCAGAGCGTGCCTTCACTCCCCTGAATTCCCTGGAGCAAAGAACATGTTCAAGGCCGAGTTCAAAGACCTTATTGACAGTGGACCACTGAGGTGATGATGGATGGATATGCTAATTGGTGGCAAGCTATGGTTAAGACTAGCTCATCAGCACCTGGACTTTCGGCCTGCGTACTGCCAACGTAGGTTGCGAACGACTGACGGAGGTTACAAAGTAACCAATGATAGAGGAACGCATGATCAAGGGTCCTATAGTTGTGTAGCCAATTATACGTCATATATTTAGTGCCATTTATAGTGACATATTTTTGGGGAAGGGCTTAGTTACCCCACCTGATGTTAAGAAACAAATTATTTTCTTCAACTGCCCTAAATGAGTATGGAACGTATACTTAGATTATCCTTGCAGAACCTATCACACTTACCATTAGGTTTTTGTAGTTTGCCACATAGGATGATGTTAGTTATACGCAGGTTAAACGTCACCTAAACGTCACCTATGATGATTTTTTTACTATAAGAATATCATTTTTTATGAAATGCTTTGAGAAGTCTCGAGAGAGATCATGATGAGGAATGTCTGTTGATGTCCATAGTACTCTCTGTTTTAGATAATTGATATTAAAACAGTATCTTTTGCCAACTACCTGACTTGTTTCTATTATTGATGTCTGAGTAAACTCTGCATCCACCATCCATCTCAAAGGTATTGCTAACCCATCTTAAAGGTCTGGGAGTAACCCCAGTTCAGCTATCTTCAGGGGAAACTATTCCAGGGGCAAAACATGTCCCCTTTATCCCAGCGGGTTGTTTGTTGGTGTGGTTTTCCTGCTGCAAAGTTCTTGTAGTGCTAGAAGTTTGTGATGGTGGGGCCACGTAATGGGAGATGTGTTGGGGCCTCATTAGCATAAAACCCTGTAACAGTGGTGTCTTGCAGTGGTGAGTGACTCAATGTGGCGCTAGATTCCAGATGGCTGCGACCCACTTTGTTGGGGCCTTGTGGTGGTAGCCGATTCACAGTGGCAAAAGCCTTGTAGTGGTTGTCTCTCAGTGGCAAGGTTTCATGGTGTGGGAACCCTGGCTTCATGATGGTAGAGTTCGAAGTAGGAAGTGGTTACCAGTCATTTGGTCGAAAACCAAATGATCGAATGCCATTTGATCGAGAGTCAAATGGTGGAAAAAATTGTCGAATTTTTTTTTAATTATTATTGTTTTTAAAGGGGTGGGTTAACCCCTCTTTTCCTATATTAATTTTTTTTTTACCAAACAAAACTAAACAAATATATAAATAAATAAATAAAAAAATTCGACCATTTTTTTTTCGACCATTTGACTTTCCATCAAATGGTCATTCGATCTTTTATTTTCGACCATTTGACTGGACACCCTAGGAAGTTCAAAGTAGCCAGAGTTGATAGTGAGAGGTGCAGAGTGTTAGAGTTCAAAGCGGCCGGGTGGCAAAGTGACAAAGTCCAGAGGTGGCAAACTCAAGATGATGGCTCTAAAAGGTGGCAAAAACTCAAAGTGGCCAAGTTCTGAGTAGCAGGTCCCCACCGCGGCACAATTAAACAGCGTCAAACCGCACAGCAGCAGCATTTCAAGAGACAGAGCCCACATGTGCCAACATTCATGTTGAGAAAGAAGAGGATCACAGTGGCAGAAATTAAATGAGACAAGGTGCAGAGTGGGAAAAACATCTCTTGGGGTAAAGTACAAAGTGAGACATCTCACAGTGGCAAAATTCATAGTTAGGAAGGTCCCACAATGGTAATATTTCATCTTAAGACTGACAGCAGCAAAATTCAAAGTGACAGAATTACACAGTGCCTAAATACAGAGTTAAGAAAGTCACAATGTGGTAAATTCACAGTTAAAAAATTGACAGCAGCAACGTTCAGAGTGACATAATTTTGCATGGACAAAGTTCAAAGTCAATATTCACATCAGCTTAATGAAAAAACGACATAATCTCACTGTGGCAGAATTCAGAGTGACAAAAGTCCCATAGTGGGAAAACCAAATTTAAGAAAGTCTCACAGTGACAAGATTCAAGGTTAGGATGCTCACAGCTGCTAATTTAAAGTGACAGAAACTCACAGTGGTAAACAATCAGAGTTAAGTTAGGGATGTCCCACTGTGGCAAGATCCAAAATTAGAAACTCACAGCAGCTAAGTTCAAATGACAGAGTCTCACAGTGACAAACTTCAGAGTTAAGAAAGTCCCACAGTGCTAAATACAGTGTTAAGAGAGACCCTCAGTGGAGAGTTCAAAATAACAGAAACTTGCAGTGGCAACATTTTAAGTTAGAGTCTCACAGCAGCAAACGTCAAAGGGGCAGACATTTAAAGTTAAGAAAGTCCCACATTGGCGAAATGTAAGGTTAAAACTTCAAAGCAGCTAAGTTTAAAGTGAGAGAATCTAACAGTGGCCAAAATCAAAGTGGATGTTTATTTGTATGTTTATGTTTGAATATTTATAATGAGCCTTAGGTCCTCCATGGCAAAAAACAGAATTACTTGCAAAGGCTACATTATAAAGTTTAAAACTCATAGCATCTAAGTTCAAAGCGACAGAATCTCTTCGTAGAAAATTTAGGAGTTACCAAAGTCCTACAGCTAGATACATTTAGTGTTAGGAGAGTACCAGAGTGGGAGAAATCAAAGTTAAAACCTCAGAGAACTTTGCTCAAAGTGATAGAAGTTCAGAGTGGCAAAATGTAAAGTTAAAACCTCACAATGGAGCATGTGATGCTGGAAATGCCTTTTGGAGGGAAAGGGTCTCCTAATCCTTGTCCTACCACTTCTCTGTGTGTGTTTTCTGTATGTTTTCTGCCTCTGATGTCCAACCTGGATCTCAGGCAGTGCAGCTCTTCATGTTTCCTTTTGGTGAATAACACCAATGGGATACCCTTATGGTACCCATGGGTCGGGGTACAACCTTGTACACCTTATGTGTATTTTTGGACACCTGTTTGTTGCCCACAGAGCATGGCATGGGTTGGTGGCAACTACATGCTGACTTGACAGTGGCTCTGATGGCCCTCCATTTCTGGGACTCCCTGGCCCTGCCATAGGAATCAGTGGATTCCTGGACAAAGGCAAGATGGCCACTGTAGCCTCTTGGGTTTTTATTACCTTTACACCTTGTTTCCCAATGACCTGGGAAGCACCAACTCTGTCCCTTTCTCCCTGACTGGCTTTTGGGTGGAAAGACCATATATGGTTCTGGGGCTGCCTCCTGTCAGACTGGATCCTTCCCATGGACTGTGTGTTGTGGGTACACCCTCGGTATAGGAACTGTATGATGGAGTCTGAAGTCAACCCACATTCTGTGTTGTGGGTGTCTGGTTTTGGTTGTGTGAGACAATACATGGGCCAGCCCTGAATGAAACTGGAGTGAATACAGTGTTCTGAAAGGCTGGGTGCTTACTCCAATCCCCATTCTGTGTTATGGGTGTCTGGCTTGGGTGAATGACCGGAATGTCTGTGAACCTGATTGACTGTCTGTATGAATACACTTATGCACAATTGGCTGACTGAGCCTGGCTCAGCCTGAGTGAATCAGGAACAAATCTGTATAACTAGTGACCTTCACTCCCCAATTTGTTCTGAAGCTGAATCTTGAAACTGAAGTTGTTCTGAAGCTGAAACCTGAAGATTGAATTCTGGGTCTAGTCCGAGGAAGGGGTCTGCAGCTGCATTTCTTCAAGGAATCCAAAGACTGCTGAGCTGGCCCATGGTTGGAATCAAGAGAGGACCTGGATAGGAGACCTCTTCCTGAGCTACGAGGGTCCATCTTACACCTGCTACTCTTCATCAGAAGTACTCTGGAAGTCATTCTTGTGTGCCTGCCATTCGGAAAGGGGACTTCATGAATCCAGAAGAGGAGTGCTTGGACATTTCAATCCAAAGAAGTCCAGTTGTGTCACTTAAGGTCTGCAGGGGTGTTTGTGACTTCTGAAAGCCAGATTGCTATATATCACTAAGAAGAGGGGGTACCCTGGCATAGTGCTGCTTGGCACCCATAGCTGCAAAAGTTCCACCTGATCAAAGAACCTTTCAATGGACGTCCCGGACACGACATCTGACCATGTTTTCTCACCAAAAAAGATCGCAGTTCACTGTGTCCAGAGGAAGGTCCGCTGGTTAGTTTCCCACCACCAAAAACTGAAGAAGACGTCCCAAGTGTCCAGCCTTGGTGAGGGTCCACAGTCCAGTCTGCTGATTGAGTCCAGGTCACCAAAAGCCATCCAGTAGTGCTGTGGCTGCAGAGATGAAGAACCAAGAGTCAGTAAACCATGAGGTCCTGAAATTCAACACCTACTTCTACCAATGCACCCATCACGAGCTTGGCAGTTAGAGACTTTTTGCTATATGTTTCTGGAAGGATAGGTTTGCTGTCGATGGTGAACCCTAAGGATTTTGCTGAATCTGAGAGTTGTGGATCAAGTCTTTCTAGGCTAGTATCGTTTAGCTATTTTGGATGAGTTATTGTTTGGAGGGGAACCAATGAGGACAAATTTGGTCTTGGAGGGTGTTAAGTTTAGCTAGGCAGTCGTAGGTAATCATAGAGATTACTGATGTCCTGTGAGCCTTTCTCTCATGTACAACTGAGTATCACCTGCGTATCCAATGGCTACATTGGGATCTTTAAGGAGGGTGCCCAGACTCTTCAAATAAAGGTTAAAAAAGGATTGGTGAGAGGATTGAGGGACTATACAGGAGCCTGGTAGTGTGTTAGAACATGATGTGTTCATCCGGATAGGCTGGTGTCTGCCCAAGAGGTAGGAAATAAACTAATTCAGGACAGCACTAGTGAACACCTTCCTTTCAGCAAGGAGGGAGAAGAAGATGTGGTTGTTGACAGTGTTGAATACTGCTGAGAATCAAGCGGGACAAGGACATAAGAGTCATCCATATGCATCATTTGGAGGTAATAATCCACCACCTGACTGGTGGCTTTCTTGATGCTACATTTGGGACCGAACCCCAACTGATAATTGTATAAGAGATGCAGTTGCTCTATCCGGGTGAGTAGTTGTGTAGTGAATCCATGATTTTGCTGACAAACGGGAGCTATGTGTTGGGCCAGTAGTTGGCCAGGTCATCTGGGTCTAAAGAGGTCATGTGAGGTCAATCTTGAGAGTGTCCAGGAATAATGTGTTAGTGAGGAAGGTATGAATGATGCTGAGATATGCAATGAGTGCCAGGCCCATCATTTGTTTAATGATGGAGCATGGATGGTACCGTCAGAGGAGGAGCAGGTAGGGTTAAGGGAGGTAAGCATTTTTAGTAGGTCTGGTTCTAATATGTATCCATGTAAATTAGACAGTGGAGAAATTGTACCTTTCTTCCTTTTCAATTAAATGATCTGATAACTAAAAAAAAGATCATTAGAAAACTGTGCTAAGTAAAGCCAACGTTTGAACATGCGACCAAGCTCTTAAATTGTGGCCGAATATGTTGGGGAAAACAAAGGAAGTAAGGATTCTTTGCAAACATTAAATGCAGTTGTGTAACGTACTGATTTTATTTATGGCATATTGTGTTTTTGTATCATGATGAAATCAAATAAACATATATGACTGATTAATAGTATCACAGCCCTTACTGTTTTAAATGTACGTGTCCAGTCACAGTTTTTTAAAGGAGCCATACATAAAGCCTGACACCAAGGACGTACATTTGGGCTTTAGCTTATTCCCCTTTCCCAAGTTATGATTTCGCTGTGATGGCGGAGAGACGTCATCAATCTTGGGAGGGACAGGAAGGACCATGAAGTGATATGTTCTCAGCATGGCGTGCCCAACTTTACAGTAACGAATTGTCTTGATAGGTACAGGGACCTAGCGAAGGAGCTCTTGCTAAGACCTGATTGACACTATTGGACCATTTGGCTGATGCTTAATCACCATCATGCCAGATGACCTCTTTGTAGGAACCAGGCCCATCCACAGCTCCACGCTAATTGGATCTGGAAAAGACACTCTTCTTGTACTGAGAAATAAATGTTAAGTTCAAGACCGCATGTTAAGGTAGAATAAATTATATACATTTGGTAATGCTCCTTCTGAGCAATACATTATTCCTCTGACAGATTCCTCATCTTTTGAAATGCATCTCCAATCACAGACTGCTCTGGAGACTTTACCTAGCCCACCATACTGAGCGGCACAGCTCTTCAATAACTGTGGTTTGTGCCACTGGCTACTCTATGCGTTGGAACTGGTGCCACTGCTACACATCTGAGAATATGCCTATCCTTTACCTCAGCCTGTTTGGTCCACAGTTCTGACCCGGTTATCCAGCACACAGACACAAAGGAATGGTTGAACTGCCAACAAGAATGAAAGAAATCTGGTTGTGCAGAAGAATGGAAGGTTGATGAGGCATCTAAGGCTGGAATCCTGTATCCATCAGGAAGACCATTACCCAAAGAAAGTAACTTGTTCTTCTAATTAATATCTTTCTCCCACAGATTCCTCATTTCTTGAAACATTTATGTGGCCATACTGAAAACATGGGTGGAACAATGCAAGAAATCTGTCATACAGAAGGAAGCTTTGGAAGACCAAGAACACTACCTATGCATATTCCCCTGCAATAAAGCCAACACAGTAATGTTTTCGACAGGCATGAAGTTTGCCCATGTAGTTGCCTGGAACATTTCTAGCAAAGGAACCCTGTGTATTCAAACCACATGACATTATCACCCTCCCAAAACACCCTCCCAAAACACACAATAAAAACACCCAATGTTGGGAACTGCACTTAACTCATGGCACCAAACCCTGAAGTGAAGCAGTACGTCCGGATTGTGCATCGCTGCAGCAATACAGTATGTATCCACTATCTGAATGGCAGTGAATATGCTTTATAAAAACAGCGCTTGAAACCAGCACTGGTGCAACCACGGATATTGCCTTTATAGCAAAAGAGCATATTAGGAAACAGTGTCTGTATAGCATAGCAACAAACAAAAACGTTTGGGACAGTACATCTCAGTAAATGGGATTCTGTCATAGTTGGAGTGTTGCTGACATTAGGGCTAGTGGTCAAATTCATCAGAGGAATAGGGAGCAGAGTTTGGGGCCGGTGCTGAAGGAAAGAAAACAATAGAACCGTGGTGGGAACAGAATGATTCTCCTATCCGCCATCACCTCTTTCTCCTCTTCATCTGCCTCTTCTTCCACAGTATCTTTTTTTCTCCCCTGAAGAACACTTTAGAACCATGGTCTCACTAAGGTTCCTAGCTAGAGAGCCTTGCCACTTGGCCAAGCTGCCTCTACCCATATAAGTCTTGCGCAATGCCATTAAGACCGTGGCAAACCGCTTCCTCACTGCCTTGTGGTGCATTGGCTGGCAGTAACCATGCTTCTCTGTGCTGTTGTCCTGTCGTAGGAACTAAAAGCACCAGTGACAATGAGGAGTCAGAGAAAGATGCTTTTCTGCCACAGTCCTTGCAGGGCTTAAAGTGGAATTTAGGAGAAATGTCGATAGAAAATATTTTAAGGGTTTGTTCCAAAAAATCAATTCCCACATCTGTGAAAAACTAACTGAAGAAAAAGGGCGCGCCTGGCAAGCGTTTATAGTTGCCAGGAGCAATCCACCCTCTGGTGCCTATCACTAGTTTCCAGACCAGTCTCAGCCTTGAGATATATTTCAAGAGAAGGGGAATCTGTTGGAGAAAGGTATCAATTAAAACACAGTTTGTGGGCAATATTGTGATGATGAATCATTATTTAGCATACTGCAACAGGAGCCATCTATACAAACATGCAGTGATGCATAGAACACACCCTTTCCACTTGTCTGGTTGCAATTCAATCTTGGATGTCTTCTCACTACCTTACCCTCAATGCTGGGAAGACTGAAGTTATAACGCCACACTCCCCCCAGGTAGGATAAACAGACTAATCTGTGGTCTGGTGACTCAGGATCTGTTGTGTGTAGACAATGCGAAAATAAGGACAGTCCCTCTCTGACGCTTAGGAGCCCTGTAGGAACAAAGGCGACACAGGAACAAGTGAGGGCCAGCCCCCAAATAGGGAAAAACCCCAGGGAAGTGTTAAAAAAACCTGTAGTTCTTCAGTCTGGAAAGGTGTTGGATGCAAGATAAGGAGCCGTGGGTGATGAAGACTGCCGCAGGAGCAACAGAATTCTTCCTCTCAGGACATGAGGTGCAGCTGTAGCGGTTGGAAGGCTGCAGCCGCGGGTGAACAGTGACCTTTCCTTTCGGTATTGCAGTGCGGCCATAGATTGCAGGAGCCGATGCTGGGGAAAGGAATCCAAGACAGGTGAAAGGGGACGGCGAACCAAGAGTAGAATGCCGGCTGCCATAGGAGGTGGTAAGTATAGAAGACGGGAGACAAGGTGGAGAAGGAAATAAAGGGAGGTGAAGCACACTGTGAAGATCACTGCGGGAAGCAAAGTTAGCGAGACGGGCGATACAGCATGTTCTCCTAAAAGCAAGAAGCGACGTACTTACCTGATTACTTGCATGAGTTAAATAGATTGAGCCTCATTACACGTTGTCCGGTAAGGGAATACCGTTACCGGTAACGAAATACCGGCAACGTTATTTTCCCAAGCTGCTCACGACCCGGACCCACCGCTATTAGCGCACCCGTAAAGTACGGTGCCACTAATAGCGGCGGTGCCGTGTGCGCGCGACCCCCACACCGTAAATAGCGCCATGGCGCTAATAGCACGCAATCACAACCCATGCGTGCATGGCAATACCGGCATCCCAAAGACCCAAAAAGCAGTTACCAGCATGACGCTAATAACAGCATCGAAAACCACATGTTAACAGACCTGAGCAGGGTTCCCATCTGCCACAGGTGGACACAATCGGCACAGGTGGAGGCAATGGAGACAGGCAGTACTAAAGAGCACACCACACCCCTTCCCACACCCCTTCCCACAGCAAGATGGTCCCAATACCAGCAGCATGACATGGGCTTGTGTACATTATTGCAGTGCAGCAGCAACAACAACAGGCAGCACAGATGAGACGAAGGAGGAGGAGGAGGAGGAGGGCAAGACTGGCGCAGCAAGCACCACCAGGGCACCCAGAAATACCACAAGGGCAGCCAACAAACCCCCGGATTCAAGGCAAAGATGACCATGGCATGTGTAAGTCTCATCGGATAGAATGTGCCCATGCCACCATGCAACCACCAGATGAGCATGATGTGGATGTGGATGAGTATGGGTGAAGTGCCCCGCCTTGACATGCAAGAGGCGATGGCACGGCGGGGCAGGATCTGCGTCAGCATCTGAATCTGGAATAGCATCAGGTACAAAGGTGGGATATCATGGATGGAGAGATGTGCATTGTTGCCATTGTGCCCATTTTGAAGCCCACAAAGGCCCCTGTCCCAAAGAAAATCACACATACACAATGATGGAGACCAGGCCTGTGTTTCAACCTCAGAACAGTGTATTTCAAACATAATATGAACAGAAAGTGCTTGACCCCAACTGTGCAAACGCCCTTACTCCCCTCCCCCCACAACACCCCCGAATACACCCTTATCCCCATCCCCCCACAACACCCCCGAATACACCGTTACCCCCCTCCCCTCACAACACCCCCGAATACACCCTTACCCCCCTCCCCCCACAACACCCCCGAATACACCCTTACCCCCCTCCCCCCACAACACTCCCACGTGAGCCCCCAGGCGTGATTGTGCCCTTCCCCACATGTGGCCGATAGTCCCTGATGGCCCTATTTGTCAGTGCCTGCTCCGTCTTCGGGTGCCTGCGATGTGGGGCGCCTCAGGTTGCGCATGGACCGGCGTAGGGGGCTAGTGTGACGTGAACTCCCCGAGGAGGCGGGGCCCTGTTCATCCGTGGTTGGTAGCAGGCATCTGCGCTCAATTGCATCTGCAATGCGGTTCATGGCCTGTCTTAGTAGGCCCATTTCAGTGCAAATGCGGGTGGTGCATGCCTCCATGCACTCCCTTGTCTGCTGTGCAAATGCACCAATGTCCTCCCTCAGGCGCCCTGTCTCCGCCACATGTTGCCCTACTAGAGCAGTGATTTCGGTCTGCCTCTGTATCTGTCATGATCTCTGCTTCCAAAAGGTCAGGGTTTTCCCAACTCCCTTGGAAGCAGATCCATAACCCAGGTTCCGAGTGCCAACCAGTCCCAATTGGGACCTTTTGGACCCAGTCCTGGCGCCAGTGGCACCAGGCTCATAAATATGCCCAGTCCCAGCGCTGGAAGCGCCGGGCTCATAATGCTTGGGTGGACTTACCTTCAGCAGACCATGCTGCTTACTTGCCTGCCAGTTGAGCCTCTGATCCTCTTCTGTTTGGAACTGCTTTTCCTGTTGGGTGGGGCTGGAGCCACTCCCTAGATTCAGAACACTGGAACTCTTCTGGAAGGCAGGAACTCTTTTCTTACCAGGAACTCTTTTCTTACTTAGGCGTGGCTGTGGAAGGAGACACCTAAGCACTACAGGAGGCTATTTAAACCACACCCGGTGGATGAATCTTGCTTTGCGTTATTCTGCAACCTCTGCAGCAGAACGCTCATCGTGTCTTCTGCATCCGGTCCTGGGCCTAAGGAAAAAGGCTTACCATCCTGAATCCAGTCTTCAGCAACACCTATAAAGACAAGAAAGAACAGGTTAGCATTCCGGCATCTGAAAGGCAAAGGCTTACCATCCTGAATCCAGTCTTCAGCAACACCTATAAAGACAAGAAAGAACAGGTTAGCATTCCGGCATCTGAAAGACAAAAGTTTACCAACTCTTCGCACGCTCCGGAGGCCTTCGGCGCTGCATCCCGCATCTGAAAGACAAAACAAGGTGCGTTTAAAGACATTGGGGAACTTTAATACTCACGTGCCATTACTCCTTTCCACATCTAATCCAGTGGGTATTCCGGCACCCTGCAGCCGCTCCGAACTCGTACCTGCAAAATAAAAAGACAGTTAGAGCGCATAGTGAAGCAGGCAACAAGCGCTTACTTACGTGCTTCCAGGCGCTTCTATTTATCACACGGGCTCCATCTTCAACTCACTTCAGCCCGTCATCCGCCATCGCCGGAACCCTGCAAAACAAGAGACATCATTACTAAAGACTTTAAAGACATTTGAATGACTCGAAACTTACCGTTCGTGCAGTAAACGACGGACAGCAGTCCTCTGAAGTCAAGAGGCCTGCGCTACCTATCCAGTGAAGAAACTGGTTACAGCACCCTGCCCCGAGGCAGATGGAGAGCTCGGCATTCACTTACCTAAGGTGAGAGCGTTAACCTTTGGGGGTCTACAGGAGAGGAGAAGAGGAAAGAGATAGGGACACCCCAATAACCCCAGTTCATTAACCCCATATTTTCTATCTGCAGACATCTTACTCTACACGTCAGGCATACAGTGCACAGAGGTCCAGCCCAAAGAGCCAACCGGGTGCTACACATCACCTTTGAAGATACGGTAGTCGCCCAGTCAAGACCGGCGCCTCTGCGAGAATCAGGTGAGCGTTACAGAACGCAAAGCCTACCGCAAAACTCTCGCCCAGGCGCTATGGAAACCTCGGATACTGACCCCCTAGCCCGGTTACTTGGGGAACTAAGGGCAGAAGTGCATGCAGCTCGTCAGGAAACTAATGCTCTAAGAAGGGAACTAATTATTTCCAAGGAGAGAACAGACAATCTTGCTAGACAAGTGCTACAGTCACAAGCCGGACAGACCCCGTTACCCGCATCAGGGGCAAATCTTCCTTCAACATCCTCTATGAATCCAGTGCAGATCAACCTACCTGGGAATGTACCTCTGGCTCCGCCCGAACGATTTTCTGGTGACCCAAAGAGGTTTGCAGTATTTATCAATCAGTGCCGGTTGCACTTCTTATGCCGGCCAGCAGCCTTTCCAACTGATCAAGCAAAAGTAGCTTTTGTACTTTCGTACCTTAGTGGCAATGCGGCAGACTGGTCGATCCCTCTAGTTAATCAAGATGATCCGGTTCTCCATGATTTTCAAGCCTTTCAGCTTAGTATGGAAAAACTGTTCGCAAGACATTCACAGGGGCAGGCCTTGGACAATGAGCTTCTTTCGTTGCGACAGGGTAATCAAGACCTTTTGGCGTATATTGCATCTTTCAATAGACTAATAGTGGAAACTCAATGGCCTGAGGACAAAAGGATTACGCTGTTTTATAGAGGTCTACGTGGAGAGCTCAAAGACGTTTTAGCCCAAGTAGTGAATCCCCCACAAGACTTTTCGGATTATATAGACTTGGTCGTTCAAATAGATCACAGGCTGCAGAACAGGAAGGCCGATCGTTCCAAGTTTGATGCTCGAGTATTTTCCAAACCGCCAACTCCTTCCAAAGGAGTAGACTCCGGGGAACCCATGCAAATAGGGGGTCTGAAAGGTCCTCTAACACAAAGGGAGCGGGAAAGGAGGAAACAGTTGCAATTATGCCTATATTGCGGAAACTCAGGGCACTTTCTTCGAGACTGTCCGGTGAAACCTGCCAAGAAGGCAGTAGGAGCTGCAGTTACCAAAGTTACAAACTCTGAGCAGGGAAACGACCTCGCCCGACAAGAATAGAGGTCCTCTTGCCGAGCGTGAAAACCAGTTCCGTGACCTCGCATTTCGTGATACCTATGGTCCTCATTAGCCCTGATAATCCGGATCGATTACATGCAATTGAAGCTTACGTCGACAGCGGTGCCATCGGCAATTATGTGGATCATGAAATGGTTTTGAGGATGAATCTAACTCTTTGTCCCAAGGCTGTAAAGGACGTCATTACTACGGTGGATGGTACGGAGATAGCCTCCGGGCCAGTAACGCATACCACTCAAGAGGTGACGCTAGTAAGTCAAGATGGACACCATGAGAAGATCGTGTTCGATGTGATCAAGGCCCCTCAGTTTCAGATTATTCTAGGAATACCTTGGTTAGAGAAACACAATCCTCTGATCGATTGGCGAGCAAGAACGGTCCAGTTTCCAGAATGTGTCTCTACTTGTCACCCTCCACCTGGTGTTGCACTGGCCGCAATTTCTTCAGAGACTCCCCAGTTACCTCCCGAATACCTAGAATACCAAGATGTTTTCCGGAAGGATCAGGCTAACTCTCTACCTCCTCATAGGTCTTATGACTGCCTGATAGACCTGATACCTGGATCTACTCCTCCTTGTAGTAGAATTTATGCCCTCACCGAGCCTGAGAACCTTCACCTTCGACAATACCTGGATCAATACCTGGCAAATGGGTTTATTCGTCCTTCCAAGTCCCCTGCTTCTTCAGCTTTGTTCTTCGTTCCAAAAAAGGAAGGAGACCTTAGAACTTGTATCGATTATCGCTCCCTGAACCAGATCACCGTTAAGAATAGATATCCGTTACCTTTGATCCCTGAACTCCTGGACCAAGTCAGAAAAGCATGCATATATACAAAGCTGGATCTTAGAGGAGCTTACCACTTGGTACGAGTAAAAGAGGGCGATGAATGGAAGACGGCCTTCCGCACCAAGTATGGGCTATTTGAATATCAGGTCATGCCCTTCGGACTTTGCAATGCCCCGGCCGCCTTTCAATATTTTATGAACGATGTCCTCAGAGAGCTCATAGATGTATGTGTTGTTGTTTACATTGACGACATCCTCGTTTATTCTTCATCGGAATCTGAACATCGGAAACACGTGAAAATGGTCCTCGAAAGATTGCGTCAACACAAACATTTTGCTAAGTTGGAAAAATGTGTTTTCAACGTGACTGAAGTTGAATTCTTGGGATTCATATTATCACCTGGCGGAGTGCGTATGGATTCAAACAAGGTCGATGCAGTTCTCAAATGGCCATCACCATCCTCCGTAAAAGGTGTGCAAAGCATGTTAGGCTTCGCTAACTTTTACCGCAGGTTTATCCCCGAATTCTCTCGAATAGTCCAGCCCATCACTGCCTTGTTAAAGAAAAACAAACGTTTTGAATGGTCTACCGAGGCGGAACAAGCTTTCCAGGATTTGAAGACTAAATTTATCTCTGCACCAATCTTAAAACACCCTCGCCCCGAACTCCCCTACATCGTGGAAACTGATGCTTCAAGCCTTGCCATGGGGGCAGTTCTATCACAAAAGGACCCGGTAACCAATCAGTTGCATCCCGTGGCATTTTGGTCCCGCAAATTCTCGCCTCCTGAAATCAATTACACGATTACTGACAAGGAACTTCTGGCTATCAAGTCTGCCTTTAAGGCTTGGCGGCATTATCTGCTGGGGGCCCGACACACCGTTACTGTGATTACGGATCACCGAAACCTGCAATATTTGAAGACCGCAAAAGCCCAATCCTCTAGACAACTCCGTTGGGCATTATTCTTTGCCGAGTTTGACTTCATAATTACCTATCGACCTGGTACAAAGAACGGTAAAGCCGATGCCCTTTCTCGGATGGGAGTGGAAGAACACTTGGTCAACCCTAAACCTGTACCAATCATTCCCGAACAAAGAATTCTGGGTGTAATCGCCACAGAATCCATAGAGGAAGTTAAGGATAAAGCCCGGCAACTTGTAACTCCAGCAGACATACAGAATTGGCATCTGCAGGGAAAGGACTTTGCAGTAAAGGACAACTTATTGTATTTCCAAGAACGATTATACCTACCCAGCACAGATTTACAGAAAAAAGTAATCTCTTGTTATCACGACTCTTTAATGGAAGGTCATCCCGGTATAGCCAAGACCTCAAAAAAGATCAAGCGCTACTTCTGGTGGCCGTCTTGGAAAAAAGATATCAGAGACTTTATAATGTCCAGTGGAGTATGCGCCCAAAACAAGAGTCAAAAGGAAAGACCAGCAGGCCTCTTACGCCCTATTGACATCCCACCTCGCCCTTGGCATACGCTTTCTATGGACTTCATCACCAATCTACCTCCATGCTCCGGATACAATACGATTCTAGTAATCGTGGACTTATTCTCCAAGATGGCGCATTTCATTCCGCTCAAAGGCTTGCCAACAGCAGCAACTCTGGCCCGAGAATTTCTCGAAAACATCGTCCGACTGCACGGTTTTCCTTCGGTTCTAATTTCAGATCGAGGTAGTCAATTTATTTCTCATTTTTGGCGAAGTTGCTGTCGGTCGGCTCAAATTGATGTGAGACTATCGACCAGTCACCACCCTCAGACCGATGGACAAACCGAGAGGACCAATCAAACTCTGGAACAGTATTTACGCTGCATGCTGCAACAAACTGAAAAAACTTGGAAAGATATCCTTTGGATAGCCGAGTATGCCTACAATAACTCTGTCCATTCGGGAACTGGGAAAACCCCGTTTTTTCTTTTGTACGGCAGTCACCCTCGAACCTCGGAGTTGGATCCCCTCCAAGATCTTGAAACACCAGCAGTAGACTACCTGCATTCTACAATCACCCAAGCCTTTAAGGAAGCTGTTTCTCACCTTCAAAGGGCTAAAGAACAATACAAGAAAGGAGCAGATCAACATCGGAAGGAAGCCCCTCACTATCAAGTAGGGGATCAAGTCTGGTTATCCACCAAATATCTATCTCTAAAGGGGCCACGCACATTCAACCCAAGATACCTTGGTCCCTATTCCATCACTACCATAGTAAACCCAGTAGCGGTCAAGTTGGACTTGCCCCCGCACATGAAGATACATCCGGTCTTCCACGTCTCTCTATTAAAACCCGTGCAACCTCAAACCCGACTAACCAAATCTCCAAAACCTATCCTAGTGGATGGAGAACTCGAGTTTGAAGTCAAAAGCATTCTGGACTCCAAGATCTCCAAATCTAAACTATTCTACCTAATTGACTGGAAAGGCTACGGCCCCCAAGAGAGATCCTGGGAACCTGCTGAATATGTCCACGCTCCTCGCCTAATCAAAAGATTTCACCGAACATTTCCTGACAAGCCAAAACCCCCGGAGAAGCCCGGTTTGGGAGGGGCCTTGAGGGGGGTACTGTCATGATCTCTGCTTCCAAAAGGTCAGGGTTTTCCCAACTCCCTTGGAAGCAGATCCATAACCCAGGTTCCGAGTGCCAACCAGTCCCAATTGGGACCTTTTGGACCCAGTCCTGGCGCCAGTGGCACCAGGCTCATAAATATGCCCAGTCCCAGCGCTGGAAGCGCCGGGCTCATAATGCTTGGGTGGACTTACCTTCAGCAGACCATGCTGCTTACTTGCCTGCCAGTTGAGCCTCTGATCCTCTTCTGTTTGGAACTACTTTTCCTGTTGGGTGGGGCTGGAGCCACTCCCTAGATTCAGAACACTGGAACTCTTCTGGAAGGCAGGAACTCTTTTCTTACCAGGAACTCTTTTCTTACTTAGGCGTGGCTGTGGAAGGAGACATCTAAGCACTACAGGAGGCTATTTAAACCACACCCGGTGGATTAATCTTGCTTTGCGTTATTCTGCAACCTCTGCAGCAGAACGCTCATCGTGTCTTCTGCATCCGGTCCTGGGCCTAAGGAAAAAGGCTTACCATCCTGAATCCAGTCTTCAGCAACACCTATAAAGACAAGAAAGAACAGGTTAGCATTCCGGCATCTGAAAGGCAAAGGCTTACCATCCTGAATCCAGTCTTCAGCAACACCTATAAAGACAAGAAAGAACAGGTTAGCATTCCGGCATCTGAAAGACAAAAGTTTACCAACTCTTCGCACGCTCCGGAGGCCTTCGGCGCTGCATCCCGCATCTGAAAGACAAAACAAGGTGCGTTTAAAGACATTGGGGAACTTTAATACTCACGTGCCATTACTCCTTTCCACATCTAATCCAGTGGGTATTCCGGCACCCTGCAGCCGCTCCGAACTCGTACCTGCAAAATAAAAAGACAGTTAGAGCGCATAGTGAAGCAGGCAACAAGCGCTTACTTACGTGCTTCCAGGCGCTTCTATTCATCACACGGGCTCCATCTTCAACTCACTTCAGCCCGTCATCCGCCATCGCCGGAACCCTGCAAAACAAGAGACATCATTACTAAAGACTTTAAAGACATTTGAATGACTCGAAACTTACCGTTCGTGCAGTAAACGACGGACAGCAGTCCTCTGAAGTCAAGAGGCCTGCGCTACCTATCCAGTGAAGAAACTGGTTACAGCACCCTGCCCCGAGGCAGATGGAGAGCTCGGCATTCACTTACCTAAGGTGAGAGCGTTAACCTTTGGGGGTCTACAGGAGAGGAGAAGAGGAAAGAGATAGGGACACCCCAATAACCCCAGTTCATTAACCCCATATTTTCTATCTGCAGACATCTTACTCTACACGTCAGGCATACAGTGCACAGAGGTCCAGCCCAAAGAGCCAACCGGGTGCTACACATCACCTTTGAAGATACGGTAGTCGCCCAGTCAAGACCGGCGCCTCTGCGAGAATCAGGTGAGCGTTACAGTATCACAGCTGAGAGCCCATGTTGCATGTCGGCTGCCGGTGGTATGGCTGATGCGCCTGGATCCATTGCACTGTCATCAGGTGTGGATACCTGTGTGCCCCATGACACATCATGTGTGTGGGTGGGTGTTCCACCTTGGCTAAACGGACCTGGTGAGAACATCGGGCTTGACAGTGATGTGCGTGTCGGTATGGGGCTGTGACTCAGATCCTCAATGGCAGGTTCTACCTCCGCATCCGAACCTGGGGCAGTGGCTGCTGCCTCACCCATTGAGCTGGTGGCAGCAGAGTGCACTTCCCCAATGCTGCCCTCACTAGCTGGGAGGCACACTCCTGTGGGTGCCACGACGGCAGCAGGCATGGCCTCTGGCTGTGTGGAACTGCTGCTCCTGTTGCCTTTCTCCCTTTGAACCAAGTCACTCCTCCCGGGACCCCTAGAGGATGTGATGGTGTCCCCCGTGGCATCCCTTCTGGCCTTTTTCCTGGGTGCGGGAGCAGGTGTTGAGGTGCGTGCCTCCTCAGTATCCGTGTGTGAACCTGCAGGGGTGAGAAAAGGGGTAAATCATCATCTATGGGTCAACCTGATTTATGCAGGATGCATACGTCATGCCGTCCAATGCATTTGGGGCTCTTCAGTGTGGAGGCAATTAATGGGGATGTTGGCTGGCTCGTGCATGAGTGGCCCTGTCTTGGACAGGTATGTGGTGATGCATGCATGTCTGTTTGTGGCTGGATCCACGGCATTCATATGGACACATGATTGGGGAACCCCTCACCCTTCACTGCGCATTGTTTGGTGTATTCACTCACCTCCATCCGATGTCATGGGCACGCCATGCTCCATATCTCCGACCCCTTCGATCGATTCGACCCCAATCGTGGAGGCACATATCTCCTCCCACTCCTTCAGCTTCAATGGGGACTCTGCACCACCTCCTGTGCCCATTGCCATGTTGCAGTTCACTGTTAATATATTCCGCACACGGACCCGGAGGTCGTCCCACCTCTTGCCGCAGTCCTTTACACTCCGGGTGGTAGTGCCCACCGCACTGACTTTTTGTGCGACTTCGGCCCAGATGGCCTTTTTCTTAAGGAGGGCCTCATTCTGCATGTCATTCACGAACACTACTTCTGCATTGGCAGCAAGTGTGGTGGTCAGCATCAGAAGCTCCTCATTGGAGAATCTTTCTTTGCACTGGCGTTCAGCAATTATTTTTAGCGCCTTCGGCATCTTCGGGCTATCCGGTATGGTTCCTGGTCGGAGTTCCCTGGATATATGTCCTGGATGCAGAGGATGGCAATGGATTGTGTTTTTAAAGATGGCCACCGTGCTCTTTCCCGTTCCTGTGCGATGGCGTAATTTCCGGTTCCGCTTTGTAACGGTGACCGGTAATAGCGGTGACCGCTATTTACAGGTGGCGGGAGGGCGGAGGTGCTATCGACGGTTGGACGATGCCGTTAAGGGGCATTTTGGGGGATTTAACGGCAGGGCGGTACGGTCATTTACGGCATGGCGCTATGCTCGTGTCCGCGTACTCGTAATGGGACGCTATTAGCGGCCTCTTGTGAGGGCGGACACGCTGATAGCGCCATGCCGCTAAATTCCGATTTTTACCAGACAACGTGTAATGAGGCCCGTTGTCTTTATTCTCCTGACTCTTGGGCGCCATCTTGGGATAAACTAGAGAGTTGAATGTGGAAACACACAGAGCCCTAACTTGGTACCATCTTGGATATCCCGAGATTCCATAAGGATGTCTCTTTCTCCACTTATGCCATACAGACAAGGTGCTTGAGGTGGTCTTAACAGAAGTACTGTTTTTTTCTCGCCATCTTCCACCCTCTTTTATCTCCTTTCCCCATCTAAACTTCGATGTTCACCTATGGCCCGTAATTTTGGTCTTTACTTCGACACAAATCATTCCTTCTCCCATCACATTTCATTGACCTCCCGTTCCTGTCGCTTTCATCTCTATAATATTTGCAAAGCGCGTCCATTTCTAAATTTCTTCTCTAATTTTGTCTCAGCTCTTTTACTGTTCGTCTGCTCTGTTTGGACTTCCTAACTCCTGTCTTGCTCCCTTAAATCAGTCTTTAATTCCCCTTTTCGTCTCTGTCTCTTCTCCTGTGGAGGGATTCTATCACTTCCTCCCTTGTAAAAGTTGGTTGGCTGCTTTTCCATTCTCAAATTATATTTAATTTTCTGTTTCTTGTCTACAAATCTCTATATACCCTTGCTCCCAGCTATCTTATTGCACTACAATAAATATTTTAATAATAAATAAAAAAAATAACCCAACATCTGCCCAAATCTTTCACTTCTCTAAACAGTTGGAAAGCCACATTGCTGGTTATTAGTATTGCAACTCCACCTTTCATTTGCTGTGCTAATGAACATTGGGTTGAAAAAACAGAAAAGATCCTAGACGTAAATATGGTGGACAAAGAGGAGTTAATGTCCAATCCAACAAAGTGTAAAATTAAACTGCAAGAAAATGATTGGATGGAAACCATCGTAAAAGAAATCTAGACGTAGTAAGACCATGGGCCTCATTCCGAGCATGGCGGTAAGGGATAGCGGCCACCGCTAACGAGAGCGGTGGCGGTAATCCCTTACCGCCATACTCCGAGTTCCCTTTGCGCCATGGTGGTTTTAACACCTGCTTTTAGCAGGTGTTAAAAACCATGGCGCTAAGGGACCTTGATGTAAATTACGCCACCGTAATTTACGGTGGCGTAATTGACGCCTTCCCCACTCCCATTATGCCCTATGGGGCATGAATGGGAATGGGGAAGGGTAAATGGGGATTGGGGAATTACCGCCCCGCCAACCTTGGAATGAGGCGGTAATTCCGCCATCCACCAAGGCGCTGCCGGTCCGGGTACGGCGTCAACCAAGGCGTTAATAGCGCCATTGGTTAGCGCCGTACTCGGAATGAGGCCCCATGTCTAGAAATGGAGAAAAAAGGACTAAACAAACCACCACAATACCTATTAAAATGTCCCTCTCATCGTTACCGGGATTTACTGATGAGAGTGCGATTAAATGTACTTGCTACTGAGGAAGTAAAACTGGCCAGGCACCAAATAATGTCTGAGCAAGCATACTGCCAATTTTGTGGCTCACAGGATCAAACTGAGTCACTTTGCCATTTAGAAACAGCTTGTACAGCTCTTACCCATCTGCTCACTAAGTACTTGCAAGTTCACTGCATCCATCAAGTTACATCTTTGGATTTAGAATGGTGGCAATGGTTCTTGATCCGAGAACAAGTGAGTATATGCTTAGCCATTCTCAAATTCCTCGAGATCTCATTGTTGCTTAATGGAACGAGTGAATGATCCTGATGGAGAAGATCTAACTGCTCTTGAGTTCATAAGAATCTTAGTAGAGTAACTTGGGATTATGGAATAACCTAGATGTGTAAGCATTTGTTCTTGGTAGTGAATATTGCAAGGATAATGCTACTGGGTGACGTTCTTATTTTTGTTCTGTTGTACTGAGATTTATGTCTATGAGGTTTTGAAGATTGATGTGGATGTTGTGTTTTAAATGTAAATGGTTATTTCACTGAATTGACTTTGAAGTGCAACCAATAAAATGTTAATAATAGAAAATGACTGCACTACTATCCTTCTATATTCCTTCTTGCTCCCTTCTCTCCTCTTCTCAATGTTTACTACAGGCTCAGCGTCCCCCTTGTACTCAGTTTCATTTTCACTCCTTTGAACTTCTTGGTCCCCTTCACTGCAATGCTCTTCCACTATCTCTCCGTTCTATTTCTATTTATTCCCGTTTCTGTCTTTCTCTGAAATCACATCTGCATCAACATCCTTGAGTGATTGTTCCCTGGATTTTATTGTTTATTCATTGTTATTCTATGTACAGCGCTTTGGCTTAAGGCGCTTAATAAAACACAAATAAAATACAAATACACACTCACAGTGACAGATAACTGACATAATTTAAATAGATGGTAATAAAAAACATATTTGATAGTTTCATTAGACTTTGATATATTACTCCCACTAACGAAAGAGCAATGCCAATTTTGAAAATCAAAGCCAATGTCAGTGGGTAAGAACGTGAATTGTGAATGTGAGTTGTTGACAGGAGTTTGTCCACTGCTAAATGTGACCGCAAAACATATTTACCTCAGATAATATCAATGGAGTCCTATGATTAAAATGTTTGGTGATGTTCAGCAAATGGGAAAAATAGCTTAGCAATGCACACATAGTATCACAATGTATTGCAGAAAAATGTTTACGAAATAAGATTGGGATTTTGAGCATTTACAGTTTAGCCTACCTGTGTCTCAAAAGGTGAATGAATGTCTTCCTCTAGCATACAGGTCTTATCCGTTTAGCTGGTTTCAAAAGTTGCTCATATTTTGGCCTGCAAGTGTCCAATATCAAAAGACAAATGTTTAAGGTTATTCACAAACAGATTATTGCATTGTTGAGCTCATTGTGTAAATGGCAGTGTGAATAATGAGGGAATAAACAGTAATAACAGGCAGTGTGGTGCCATCCAAAAAAAGAGGGTTACTGCAACTTGGACTGTGCAGTGAAAACAGTGGCCCCAATTAACTTTCCAGTGTATCATTTCATGTACACCCACCCCTTCATACATTAAATGGTGTACCTGAGACAATTAAAATGACCACTTCAATAAAACACTACTATAGAATTAGAGAAACAGGAAACCACAACACTGGTTGTAATCACCAATGGGAAAAGGACCAGCTCAGGACTACACTGTCAGAATCCAGGCTTCTTGCATACTGCTCCTCAACCACATGGCCACAAGAAAGTATATTTGCACCATGGTGGTTTTGGAAACTCCCAGCAATCATATCTGCATGGAAAGTAATTCCATTAAGCATGCCAGACATGTTAGTAAAGTAACCAAACCAGCAACACGTATCAGAAGCAGGTCAGGGTACAGGAATGTTTATCTGGTTGGGTCAGGTTTGTGACCAGGGCGGCCCAACTACCATAGGAGTAGCCTAAGAAAGTTCTTCTGTTAAACCAGATTTCTCAGATCCGCGATCTAGCAAAAGATGTCTTCCAGGATCTGAAAAAATCAATTTGCACCCTTAAACTGGTTTGGGATCTCATCAGGAGTTGGGCAGAGTGGGAAAATAGAGCGGTAATGCTATTACTGCCACATTAACCGTTACGTCCAGTCCCGAGTATGACCCTACCTCAATGCATTCACCTACAGCTCTGAGCTGGAGGTGAATGCGCTGGCAGTATGGGCATTTTCGGTGATACTACCGCCAGCGGTATTTGCACTGGCAGTTATTTCACCACCCATCCCCACTGGGTCCAATGGACCCAAAGGGAAAGGGGGTTTTACGAACTTACTACTACTTGTGATCCGGCACGAATTGCGCCGGATTGAGTAGCGGTAATGCTAATTGCGTTGGAAAGTATTCCAGCGCAATTACCGCTGGGATACCGCCCAACCTGTGATGAGACCCTTAGTCTGTTCAGACTGATTTATAAGGTGCACAAGCCTGAATTGAAACCCAGGTTGCAAGTAGCAGGGTTGACACATTTACCCGCAAGACTACTTGAATGTATGATAAAGTTGATTGCACTCTGTGGCAGATTGAAGGCAAAGGGATCCTTGGGCAAGGCTGACAGATGATCCTGCGTAGGTGGGTCATGGCTGTGGAACCTATGGTGGGAACAGTTAATGGATGTCACAAGTGCAACTAATGTTACATGTTTTAAAAGTTGTCTTTGTCTGCTATTGGAGCTGCATGTTTAGGGGTATGACTGGCTGGAAACAGCCTGTTCACCTCACCAGGTTTTGCTCACATAAAGTGATTTGCCCAGGTTCACTCACTTGATCGTCCATACACTCGCCCATCTCCATAAGGTAAACTATTACCAAGGCAAGAAAAATGAGAGCTGTATACTACAGAAACCTTAGTAAGAGTCAGATAGATTAATCCCAATGAATCATGCCCTAAGACAATTGTTTTGTACAATTTTTCAACATAATGCTTTAAATGAGCTTTAAATAAACAGTACAGAGCAATAGAAATGCATAATAGTGTGACAATATCAACCTACCTATCTTCCCTTCCCATATACACTACCCTTTCTATTCTATCCACTCAACCTTCACCTATCACCCCACTGTCCACTTCCATCGGCCCCACCTGACCACCATTCCCATTTACAACCACTCCCACCTCTCCCACCATACCCCCACCATGTCTTCTTGGCTTGGATGGGAAGAATCAAGGATGATGCACTTTTTCTTGTCTTTTATTTTTGATTATCTTTTCGAATTTCACTCTATCTGTCTACAATCAAACACGGTACGTTGGAGCAATAATTTTGATGTGTAAATAACCATTTATCATGGTACTTTCCACAACTTCAAATGTTCACAAATGATGTATATGTTGGTGGATATTATGACGTGTTGGACAAAATACCATAAATTAACATGTATGTATATAGTGCCCTAGCCCTGAAGACGGACATTGTCTGAAATGCATCGACAATCAAAACAAATGGCACAGAATTTTTAGGATGCACTTTTTGACCACCAATTATTGAAATGTAGTGGTGCCCACCAACAATCGTCAAGAATCTAGGATGATGCCACCTCTTCTGCTTGGGCTGAGCAATGAGGTCCCCCATCCTTATTCCATCTAAGAGGGTGTGCGCTCAACAATACCTCCCTGAATACAGTGGTCACTCGCAGCAGGCCCTGAGGAGAAGCTTGTGGTCCAGCCATCTTGTTGTGAAAGACAGCCCCCTCCTCCTCAATGAATAGGACATTTGGTTTTGAACAAAATGACATTTTGCAGCATATTTTAGTTGAGTTGATGGAGTGTGGGAGTGGTAGCATGCAGGAAAGAGTGGGATTAGGAGATAGATAGTGCAGGTTGAGGGGTTTCCGGCCTCCTGTTAATACTCCTGGTTGGATGTCGACAGGAGGGAGTGCCACCCTTCCCCTGCCACCCCTATACATGATTGTCTGGTACATACTGTTTATAATATGCAATTGTCCATGAAGACATTGACATGTTTGGCGTGTTTACTTTGCTTTGCTATTGAATGTCACAATTTCATTCCATAAAGGCGGCCTTATATTTTTCAGAGAATGATGTGTGTGTGTGTCTTCTTGGTGGGCCCTGAACCCTGCTCTGCCCATCTGTTAAACCATGATTGGTGCTTTTTTTAATAGCTCATACTGCAAACTGAATCACTTCTAGGCGCACCTAATGTTGGCAGGAAACATACTGTGAGATTACGAATTTGCTCAGGATTACACACTTCGGTTAAGTAGTAAAGCCAAAATGTGAGCCTACCCTGAAATATGGGCACTTAACCACACATCTTCACAGCTCAAATTGGTAAAAAATATGTATTGAACTTTGGTTTTAAATACCTAAAATAATACAATCCCGAGTCTTTGCACACAAGTCACTTTTTGAACAGAATTCTAAATGTTACTTATGCCCCACTTAACATAGCTGCTACTCTGTATGTAAAAGGACTTTTAAGTGGAAGGGATGATTTTTAGGCACATTTTTTTCCAATCTTATGAACTCTATACTTTTAAACAAATGATTGTAAGCCATGAACATTAAATGTTGATTATGATTGTAAGTTTCTGTATTTGATTTTTCCCTTTCCCTTTCTTTTACCATTTATTTTGTTTCTTTTTCTAACTTCACTAATTTCTTTTGTAAAGGTTTGTAATAAACCATAAGAAATTACAAAGAAATACTCAGTTCTATACAGATTGCTTTAAAATGCACAAGTCACATGATAAAGCAACCTGACAATGTGTACATCATTGTATAAATGGGTTGATGAAAAAGAGTATTGGGGTAATTTTGTTTTGAATCCTAAATTGCATGGAGGGGACCACTACTGTTTGCACTTCTTTGAAAAAAGAGCCCCTATAGGCAATTTGAATTGTTTCCACCAAGTATTGGAAAAGTAAATAGTAAAAACATAAGCAAAATCGCCTTTTATCTTCACTTCACTCTAGGTGTCTAGAAAAGTGCAAATCGCTCCTAAAATTAATGATTTTGAATCTGTTTGCTTTTAGATATTTTGCATTACAACAGGAGCTCATTTACAGAGTCAATTAAGTCATTCAACGCTCAAAAGAAAGCTTAGATACACCATAAGCTGGCCCAATACAGCACACAGTTTGATGTTACTTGTGACAGAGCTAGCTCAAAGAGTACCCAATGGGGTATGTTTCAGCAGGGAGGAGGCAGGTAGTTGGTGGGAATACCACAGGGATTAACATGGCAATGGATGGGTAAACAACCAAACGCTTCCATAGAATGTGTGTCCCTCTTAATCCTTTCTCTAGTCTATCCGTGGTCCAATGCAGTCTTTCTGGCTTACACCTAATAGCCTAATTCAAAGCCTCGCACCAAGTCACGTTATGATTTTACTACAGTCTCCCCTCCAGAATTACATTTTTCTTACTACCAACCTTATTGTTTCACTTCTAGTCAAGTAGTTTATGCAGCAGAATATATACTATGATTTATAATTTGTAAAAGCCCTCAGGCTTCCATACCATTGGTTGCAAATCAGCCATGGCCTCCCTGACATCAATGTGAGCAGCCCTGCCCAAACTGCTGGACCACAAGGCCTACAAATGCTTGCGCTGGCTTGTGTTCAAGTAAATGTAATTTTTCTGGGTCCTCAGTGGTGTATGCACCTACTGCAGGCATATGTGTCCAGCCATCATCACCTGCCATTTGTTGTTTGATACAGTTAACCATCCTATTAACCATGATGGGAACAACATATATATCCCCACAAACAAATACATACTTTTAAATTACATAAATCAACTTGATAGGTTTTGAACTTAGGGCCATGGCTGGTAGCATGTCATGCAGTTGGATGGGAAACAGAGTAACTCTTTGCACCAAATAATCAAACCAACTCAGGAAGATAGCAAAGTTCAATTACTGTTTTATTATCAATTGTCAACGGACATCAACGGATGTCGCACAGCATTCTCTCGAAGCATTTAATAAAATACAACACTTTTATTGTAAAAACTCATCATACGTGATGTCATACTATGTGGCAAATAAGAAAAACCTATGGGGGATTGTGGTTAGTTCAAGGGGAATATCTAAGTATACTTTCTATAAGGGATTGGGTTGTGGTTGGATCTCTACAGTCAGGTGAACAACTCATGCCGACTCTTAGTGCAAGTCATCTCAACATTTATTAGAGACAAGGTACATCATTGGCTTTCAAACTATAAGGCCCTTCGTTATACAGTCCTTTACAGTTAGTTCAATTAGCAGCATGTAGGCTCATACCCCAGGTGCCACAGGGTGAACTTGACTTCACCTCCCCACCCAATTAGCCCAACATCTCTCATCACCCATGCCTTCTGCCATGCTGATTGTCTTTGAACTTGGCCTTGCAATGTATTCTCTTCTCTAGGAATATAAGGGAGTATGGGCACACGCTGATCATAGTTCTAGAACTGCGTGGCCAATTCTATTTTCATCACGTGACAGGAGACCACATTTTGGCCCATTTTGAATTAATACAACTTGGCACTCATAGTGTTCTTTCATTGCACCTTGTTAAGGGATGATCGAGCTTCTCACATTCTCTGCCTTTGAGAATATATAAACAGTCTTGGCTGCCTTCAGTCTTGACATCAAGCCAGAAAGCCCTTCTCGATTCCTCCATGCTCCCAGCTAATTCTTTGCTGTGACACAGCTTTCGATCCTTCTTTCTTTGTGGGTATGAGTTTACTAAAATTGTGACACTGATGTCCAGCTTCTATATACTGGCGGCTTCACCTGCAGCCTGTTCACTACATATAGCCAGATTCTATGATTACTTGATCTGCTTGTGTTGCTGCATATGTACAGTTATCAAACAATTTGCATTTTCTACAGTGCTTTTCACATGTGCAATCTTCGTTTCGCACATAAAAGCTTACTCGATTCTTCACTTCGTCATCAGTGTCTACAAGGTCCATACATACTCTTCTTCAGCAAGTTTTCCCAGTGCGTCACACTTGTTTCTTGTGATGTCAGCAAGTTCTCTTTCTCTCTTTCTCATATTCTTTCTGGGACCTCCTCCAAGAGATTGTCATCTCTTGGGGCATACATCTGATAGGGTTTTCTTAGTGGATACCTTTTTTTTTATCAAAGATTCGACCTCGAATAGTCACAACTGCTTGTGTTAAGCATGGCACAATTTCAGGCTGCCAGCATACAGGTATTAGGGGGGTGGGATTTCCCGCAGAGGCATTCGGCTGCTCTTCTAAACTTTGAAAAGAATCCTGCACTGGGGAGGCTTGAAATGTTATTAAGATGAACATTGCAGTTAAAAGAAGCAACACAGGATCTTGCTAGATAGTTGTAGACTGTCTGCTTGAGCATGTGTGCTACCTTAGAAGTCTAAATGGCCCTCCATCTCCCGGGCCATTTCTGCTTTCATGGCTGTGGGCCATAAATCACAATAGAAGGCAAGCAAACAAATCCTGGCTAGGTCTCCTGCAGTGCAGCCTCTCGGAATGCTAATCGCTAAATCCCCACTGTCTGTAGCCCCCCTCATTCCCATGCAGTCCCAGTGGTGGTTAACACCAAAGACAAGGCCTCCTTTCTACGGGGCATAGGGGTGGCCTTGGGGGGGCCTGGTCCCCCTGCTGGAGCCGGGCGGGATCAGAAAGAAATGGGCCCATAGGGGACCCAGACGTCTATGGAAACAAGGCGAGTCACCACACACGATAGATACGCCAGACACAAGGTTGTATTCCCAAAGCTAGGGTTTTATTGCAAAGCAAACGTCTCAGTTGGCCAACTCGGTCTCACGCCCCGCGACGTGTATCTCTAGACCTCGAGGGATGCAAGAGCCATGAATTACGTACATCAGTTACATATATACAAAATGCATATCAAACAATCAGCTATGACATGTTTAACACCCGCCTTTATTGGGATTCTTTGAACTTGGTGTGATGATGGACATCTCCGACCATTATGACACCTTCAAACATCTATTCTAGTAACAATTTGCAATTTGTGAGTGCGAAGGCATCTTTCAGTTGTTGAATAGAACACAGCGCTTCTGTTCTTGGAAGCGAACCACATACGGGGGGAGTTGCATTCCGGACCTTGCTATCTATCAGGTGCTATTCGCGTCCTGGGAGCCGACATGCTCTAGCGGGCTCAGCAAAGGGGTGCCGTAAGAAAAGCATAATTCAATCCTTTATCGGTATTATTCTAACATATTCTACCATATAACGAGACTGGCTGGCAGCTGTGAAATGATTAAATGCCCTGAAGCTCTGTCTCAAGACTACATTCGGGAGGGAGCCGGGCATTCTTCCTGGCGCTGCCTACGTTTGTGTTTCAGCGAACTCTTGTTATCCTCACGGCCCTGCAGCCTTGTCCTTTTCACATACAGACAACAATGTTTCACAGTCGAGCAGTGTAAGCGGAAAATATACTGCGAAGCAATAGGAACAGAAAGCAATGAGCAATGGTTAGAAAACAAAATGGCGATTCTTGTTACATCAAAATGGCCGTTCATTAGCAAACTCGAAAACAGCACGTTAGGAATATTCCGAACACCACTACTAATATTGAGATCCACTTCCATCCCCAAGGTCGTAGTATTCCCCAAAACCAAGATCCTATTCCCCAGCTCCATTCTTTAGTAGGGAGTTCAGAGCTTAGAACGTGCATTTTCTTTATTGCTTCAAAGATCGTGGGGGAATAGTCATCAGCATAAACGCAACATGCTGATCCCACTATTTTGCAAATTCCCCCACGATCAACCAGGATCACATCGAGAGCCATTCTATTTTGCAGCGTCACTAACCTGATTCCTCTTTCTTCCAACATCATGTTAAATAATATATCTGTTGCTGTGTTTATTGTATTCTTTAGGATTCTGGACAGTTGCCTTATATTATAGGAGTTCACTATCTGCCCTAAGAATGGAATGAATGATTTTGCTACATCAGTTGCTATTAAAACACTTTTGTCAGTCCTTTTGACTCTAGTTCTGGATAATCTGGCCATGGCTGCTGTTTCTAAGAGGAATACTCCTGGGAACAGTAGCCCTAGGTAACATTTACCTCCCCAGTTTCCGGGCAACCAAGGGTATGCTTTCTCTCCACATATAAAATAAACTGGATCACCTACGTATACTGGTTCTATTTCCCATCTTAGTACCACTGTATTCATACAACCAGCATATGTTCCGACTAAAAAAGAGCCTTTCTTTTTTAGACACAAAGGGACAGTTCTTGGGCTATAATTCAACGTGTAAAATGGGGGAATTGCATCTTTGTCCCCTTCTGGTCTTACACAAAATGTAATTACAGATGTTTTTTTCTGGTGGGGATAATCTATCTCGTCTATTTTGTCGTGTTATCTTTCGTGCATTTTTCCTCGTAGGCTCTGGGGCTATTACTTGTGCTTTATGGAAAATGGAACAACCCACAGGCTTCATTATTATCTCCTCAAACTCATTCATGTTGGTTCTGTCTAATTGACCTGTATTACTCTCATTCCATTTCCCATAGAACATTGCAACTAAAGATGCTCTACATGCAGAACTTAATGGAAATGGCTGCACATACCACCCTATTCCTTTCCCGGCATGCTGTGGTAAATGGGCACATACCCAGCAGTTTGTTTTCTTCAGGATTGCATGTGTCATGTTCATTATCAGCAGTAAGGTGTTATTTCCAAAACCTTCCCTGTGTTTTTCTTCCATTGGGGGTAGGGTATAAATGATCACCTGAACCGGGCTTTCAGTAGTGGATATATTAATTATTGGTAAAAACATTTCTAATGGGTGTATTGTTTCTACCCACCATAATATTAGGGCTGTCAATATTGGTGCTAACACGCTCATAAAGCACATTATTATCGTTAGTACCAGCATACAATTTGTTTTACCATGCGTTTTTCTTAAGCCTATAGTATTTATAATTGACTCATTCTCAGCGGTGGTGGTGCAGGAGGAGGCTGGAACCGGTCCCGGCATGTTTCTCGTCGTCCTTTTTTTTATCACAGTTCGTTGTGGATATCTCTCTTCCTTGCGCTTGCTCTGATGTTAATAAGTTCAGTGGAATGATCACAGTTCAGTTCTGCCTGTCCTTTTTAGCCTGGATTCGATTATTCGTTTTTAGGCGAGATCACTTGTCCCTTCTTATACTGCACAGAGGACCTTCGATCAGTTATCTTATCGCCTTAGTATCATGTGCGCCCAGCTTGTCCGCTCTGGTTCAGGACACATGTACTTTTTATGATCGCACCGAGGAGCCGCGAGTCTTGAATTGTCCGACTTGCACAATTCTCACGCTTCTCTCCTCTACACCTCCGGTTCCTTCTCCGTCCATGAGCTGAACCAGAGGTTGACATAAACACCAAAAAGAACTGCGGATCACTTTGTCTTCCGAGGCCGCAGGTTGTATCGCCTTGCTCCTGGTATCGTATGATCCGTGAACAGTGCCGGTGCACTTTCAGATTCAGGCTTGAAGTCAGCCTGTGGCACTACTGCAGGTGCTGGTGTGCGCCGCGCCAATGATGCAGATCCGTTTTTTGGTGTGTTGGCAAGTGCTGGTGGGCGCCAAAGGGGTACACGATTTGGTTTTCCTGGTATCTGCAAGGCAGATTTTGCGTCGGTCAGCAGTGATGTCGATTCTGCTGGGCAACGTTGGGGCACTCTTTGCCCTTCCCCCTCTTTGGCAATCGTCTCAGGCTTTGTTTCGAGTTTCACTTCTCGTTTTGGCAGATTAGGTGGCTGCTTACTGGCAACAGTTTCTTTAGTTTCTGGGACCGCTGTCTCTTTCCGGTCATCAGTGTCAGGCAAGTCTTTCAGTGCAGTTGGAATCTTCTTGGCATGGGTGGCATGGATCCACGACTTCCTTCCATCCACCCGTATTGCCGTCTGTGTTTCCAAAAGTACTTGATGGGGCCCGCGCCACCTTTCTTTCAAAGTTCTTTAGCAGCACCCAGTTTCCTGGCTCAAGCGCGTGCCCCGGACCGGTGTATCTCACTTGTAATGCCTCCTTCACCTGCTGATGAATCAAACGCAATTTCTGCATTAAAAGGCCACAATAAGTACTAAGCACAGGATGTTCTATCTTACTTAGTCGCTTTGGCTGAGGAGCGCACCAAACATTTGCCGGCCTCCCCATTACAATCTCGTATGGGGAGAGCCCAGTTTTAGCCTGTACAGACGTACGCATGCATAATAGTGCTATTGGTAATGCATCCACCCAACTCAACTTGCTTCCCGCACAAATCTTGCTAATCTTTGATTTAAGGATCCCGTTGTGCCTCTCCACAAGACCGGCAGAACTCGGATGCCTTGAACTATGGAATCTCTTATCAATCTGGAGACCAGCACCTATCTGTAATACCACTGCACCCACAAAATGCGGTCCATTATCCGACCATAGGACTCGGGGCAAGCCAAATCTGGAAAAGTACTCCTTCAACATTACTTTTGCCGTATTCGTTGCTGTGCAATCTTTCAAAGGATATGCCTCCACCCACTTACTAAATGCACAGATCACAACCAAGATGTATTTCAAGTTTTGGCACCTCTCCATCTCTATGAAATCAAAATGAATTACCTCAAATGGCATGGAGGGCAGGCCAAAACTGCCTGTTGCAGTCACTGTTCCCTTCCCTACATTGTATTGCAAACACGTGATGCAGTTGTGCACCAACCTCTCTGCATTCTTTTTTATGTTTACATTCTGCCAAACTGTAGACTGTAGAAAGGTGCTGTATTATTTTCTTCGCACAGATGTGCGTAGGACTGTGGGCCATTGTGACCATTGCAGTCACGTATGAATTTGGCACCATCCAGTTTCTAGTTCCCTTGTCCACCCAACAACCCTCCAGATCCAATTCAGCAGATCCCTCTGCCCATCCCTGTATTTCATCGGCCGTAGCCTTGGCCTGCATTTCTTTGACAGTGGCAACTCCATTTTCTATCATACAGGGTACTTCCTCTGTCTGAACCGTCATCATCTTGGTATTCAAATCAGTGGCAGTTTGTTTCGCAGTCCTGTCTGCAAACGCGTTTCCCTCTCCTACTTTACATGTTACTTTTTTATGTGCCTCGCATTTCACTATTGCTAGGCGCTTTGAAAACGTGAGTGCAGACAGCAATCGTACAATCAAAGGGCCATGTTGAATTCTGGTGCCATGTGATGTCAGAAACCCTCTCTCAGCCCAGAGTCGACCAAAATTATGAACCAGTCCAAAAGCATACTGACTATCAGTATATATATTCACATTCAAATTTTCAGAAATCTCGCAGGCTCTGGTCAATGCTATTATTTCTGCGGCTTGTGCTGAATTATATGGGTTTCTTTTACTTTCTACAACACTCACTAGGGTAGTGATAGCGTATGCAGCAGTTGTCGTGCCATCTGGTAATTTAAAACATGAGCCGTCACAAAATAACTCTCCATCCGGCTCTTTCTGTGGAATATCACTTAAATCAACTCTTCCCTTGGTTTCTTCCTCAGTGACCATTAAGCAATCATGGGGGGGGGGGGTGATTCATTCTTCCCAATTTCTTTTATGGTTAGTGGCACTAATTCTGCAGGATTCAAAGCGCTACACCTCATAATTTGGATATGGGGCGCAAACAAGATATTCTCATATCTTGTCAATCTAGCAGAGGTGGGGTGTTGCGTCTGTGTCCTATTTAATAGAACGTCTATGGCATGTGGCACCATCAGAATTAAAGTGTGCCCCAATACCATTCCTTCCGTTTGTTTCACTGACGCAGCAGCCGCCGCGACAGATCGCAAACATTGTGGTAGTGCGCATGCTACAGGGTCCAGCGCAGAAGAAAAATAGCCGCACGGCCTATTTCTTCCACCTTGTTTCTGTGTCAAAACCGCCAATGCACATCCTTCACTTTCAAACACAAATAGTCTAAAAATGTTCTCATAGTTCAGCGTACCCAAAACTGGAGCCAAGCATAATGCAGTTTTTAATCCATCAAATGCTTTCTGACATTCCTCATCCCACTGCAAAGGCATAGCCGCATCCTTTCTAGTTAAAATCACTAATGGTTTCACAATTAACGCAAAATTTCCGATCCATTGTCGGCAATATGAAGCCATGCCTATTATGGCTCTGACTCCTTTTTGTGTCTTTGGAATAGGCATACAAGAAATACTTTCTATGCGTTCTGGCGTTAGTCTTCTCCCTCCTTTCGAAAGTAGGTAGCCCAAATAAGCCACCTCCTTTCGATTATACTGAAATTTCCTCAAACTAGCTTTATGGCCATGTGCCGCTAGGTGTGACAGTAGTAATACAGTGCTTTCTTTACAAATCTCCTCTGTGTCTGCAGCTAGCAATAGATTGTCTATATATTGCAAGAGTACACAACCCATGGGTAATTCCAGCATGTCTAGCTGTTCTTTTAATGCTCTACTGTAAATACTTGGACTTTCCGTGTAACCTTGCGGAATCCGCGTAAATGTAAATGATTGTCCTTCTAATGTGAACGCGAACAAATATCTACTGTCCTTGTCCACTGGAATACTAAAGAATGCGTTTTTCAAATCTACTACACTAAAATATTCTGCTGAAACAGGTATCATTGTCAATATTGTAGTGACGTCTGGCACTAGAGGAAATTGCGGATCTACTACCTTATTCAATGCGCACAGATCAATTATGAAACGGTATGGTACCTCATTACCTCCTTTTTTATAAACCGGAATAATTGGGCTGTTGCATGGACTGCCTGTGATTTCCTCGATTACCCCTAATTTCACCAAATCTGTAACAATACTCTTCAATCCTTTCTCACCTTCAACCGAAATTTTGTATTGGGGTATTTGCGTAGGGTAACACCTTCTTTCAAAATAATCTTTTCTGGCTCTATCTTTAAACATCCTACATCATTGTCATGCATTGCCCATATGCAGGTTGGTACTTTACTTAGTTCCCCTGGTAACACTTCGGACATGAATTCTGACACAGGGGCATCGTGTGGCCATATCGTTAGAAACACTCCGTCTGCCGTGCAATGTATAACAGAACCTAGTTTTTTCAACAAGTTTAATCCCAACAAATTTTCTCCACAATTTTCTGTTAGAAGGAAAGGACAATGTTCAGTAAATGGTCCTATGGTAACTGGGACTGGTTTGGACACTGGGTTTATGACTGGTGTACCTGCGAACCCTACGGAAATATTCTTTCGCCCTGACAGTGGTATATCCGGAACCAAGTGATGGTCTATTGAACACTTCTGTGCTCCTGTATCTACAAGAAAGCGGTGCTCCTCATTCCCGACTCTCATTTCTACGTAGGGTCCTCTCTGATTCACGGGAATAGACACTGGTTCCGACCCCTGTCCTGGGCTGTCCTATTGGGGAAATAACCACGTCCGATGTGTAATCATTACTATTACTGTAATACTTGTTTGGCTGTGTATCGAAAACATTTCCACTCTTCCCTCTATTTCCCCCACTCTGATTTCCATATTGTTGATTTTTCTGTCCCTGACTCTGGTTTGGGGCATTTTGGTTTTGGCCTTGGTTTTGATTACCTCCGATATTGTGATGCTGCATACTATTCCTATTTGGTCCATTTGCTCCTGGGTGTCCTCTATGCTGTCTCCTCTGACCAGACCCATTTCTATTCTGTAGATGCGGACATTGCACTTGCCACTGTCCTTCCTCTTTACAATAGGCACACTGATTTGGTCCCACTGTTCCCCCATGCATATTCGAATTACTCCTTCCTTGTGCGTTCCCTCGCCCTCTATTATGTCCTACTACTTGCTGCATTAATACTCGTGTCTTTAGATTTACCCTATCCCTCTCTTCTTTTTCTTTTCCTGCAGTCACTGTGCGCTCATAATATTGGGCCATAAGCAGTACGTCGCCCAACGTTTTTGCTTGCCATGCACTCTCTGATGTCATTATTAGATCCTGAATTGGAAGTTTTAACCCCCTCACATATTTGTCAACAAATAACCTCTTTCCTGCTTCCGAACCCACATCATGCCCACTGCAGTCTGTGAATACTTCTTCAAATCTATTAAAATAATCTGTAGCCAACTCATCCTTGCCTTGTACACATGCAGTCAATTTGTCCCATTGAATTCTTTTTTTTCTGGGACAATTGTTTTTAACTTCTGTACTATACGTGCTGGTAACACCGCCAGGTTCGCTCCTGGTGTCCCTCCAACCACTTCATTTTCATCTTCTATTATCAAGTCCGCCCATGTGGCGCCAAAGGCCGTTGTGTCATCTACCTTCCTTATTTGTTTCCATATGTCTGCTGGCAGGATCACCGGGAATATTAGGTCTATATCACCCATGGTAAGCACGGATGATTGTAGGCAGGACTCTACTTCCTTGTAAAACCCTGCAGGATTCTTTCTTATATCAGGAATCGTCTGCTTTATGTTGTTCACCTCCTGTCTGGAAAAGGGGACATGCACATATTGGGCGGTGTAATGGGCTGGTGTTACCTGCGCCGCTGCACTGCCCACTGCGGGAACCTCCACTTTGGGCACAAAGGTAGGTGGGACCTCTCTCATAGGAAATGCCCCACTTACCGTCCCCCCCTCCTTCTCTTAGATGTAACAATATTCCCAGATCCAACAATAGGGCTGTTTCTTATGTCCCTCGCTCTAGTGCTCTTCTATATACTGCCATTATTTCGGGTGGGCTGGCCTTATCGTTTTTTTATATCTTTGTCTAATAAATGTTCAGCCATCGACTGTAGTGCTTTTCTTTTCATGGGCATGGAATATTCATCAAATATCTCGTGTATCTCCATTGTGGGGATACTATGATCCGACATCCATCTAAACGCTTCTCGTATACATACTTTTAACTTATCGCCCCTTTGTACTGACGACATTGAATGTCGTCGTTGTATATATGGCTCTACAATTTCCTTCCTATTTCTCCCGATATCCCTACTTCTTTACCCGGGTGTAGCAAACATTTCAGCATAATCATTATCTAATTCATCTTTAAGCTCAAAAACTCTATATACATGTTCTCTCACTTCTTCATCCCTCTCCCTACAGCGTACTAATGCATTCAAATCTAACAATCGCTGCGGTGGTAATTTCCCAATTAGCTGTTTCCACCAAATATTCACCCATGCATTCCAACAATACCTGTCTTTCGTTGCTTCTACGGAAGTCATATATCGAAGCCACTGCTGCCGTCCCATCATTCCTGTCTATATACATCTCTGCCTGTTGATGCAATTCCACCTTCCTTTCCTTGCTGATTGCACTGCGGGTTATCCTCGTGCACCCCCGTTGGTCAGTCCCGCCTCTTGCCCCTGCGGTTTCAACTTCAACGCGGTGAGGAACGGACGGTACCGAGTCTGTGCCTGTGGCGGGAGGTGCGGATGGGACAATGGGAACAGGGAGTGTCTGTTGTAGGCCTGGTTGGCTAATAGGAAGTGTTACGCGCACGGTCTGTGGCTGTGGGAGGGCTTGAGCTACCGGATGGGGAGCTTGAGCTACGGGCGGGGTCTGGGCAAAAGCTACTGACGTGTCTGGTCTTACTTCTGATCTTGAGTCTTGTTTTGTATGGGTCAATATATTTTCTATCAATTCATCTGCTATGTGTAATTGTCGTTGTGGGTATATCTTTTCTATATTCAACTGGTCACTGTTACATTTGCGGGGGTGGCCAGGGCCCCCGCGAGCATCCGCGCATACACACATGCAGTCACACAAAGGAGCCACGCCGGAGACGTGTGCACTGCTCGGGTACCCGGCGCCAACTGCCGGAGGACCGTCCTTAATTCCAACTGCGCATGCGCGAGCCGAGGAGGCTCGCGAATGCGCGCACTGGCGTATACAATACGCAACATCCCTCCTTTTCCCCCAGAACAATAAACAATAACAGCCATGAACATCAACAGTGTCTTCTTCACACTTCGCCTACCAGCGTGTCACTAGTTACGAGGCAGGGTCCATAATGAAGTCTTGGAACCTCTGCGGCGGCTTGCGCCCCGTCCGGCTCGGGTACCTGCGTGCCCCAACAGAGGGTCTTTCTGGTGTCCCAGGAGTCTCTGGCGGTATCTCGTTTTCTTGCAGCATCTCGGTGCCCTGGTCTGGTCCTTGTCCGCCGACCTCCTCTGGGTTCGGCCCTCCTATGCGCTTGAAGAACGAGACGTTTCCCTTCCGGTCTCCGGTTGTGCACCAGCACGGTGTCCCCTACTGCGATCTCTTTACCTGGCAATCCTCGCCGGACTGTTTCTCTTTCGTTCTTAGCAGCTCTCTCTGTTCGTACGTGGTTGTTGTCGATCTCTCCGGGCATTCTCCCTTCCGCCTCAGGCAACAGTCCTCAGGGTATTCGCTTGAAAAGGGCCTCTGCGGTGGCAACCCCTGTGGACTGGTGTGGGGTTGTGCGGTATTCTCGGAGGAAGTCGAACAGGTCCTCTCCCCCATTCACCGATATGCGGAACACTTTGTTGAGCGTTCGCATGAAGCGCTCGACCTCCCCGTTCGCCCTTGGCCAGAGTGGGGAGACCTTCCGATGCTTGATTCCCCATTCCTCACAATATCGAGCAAACTGCTGGCCTTGGAATGGTGCCCCTTTGTCTGAGCATATCTCCAAGGGGAAACCATGAGTGGTGAACATCTTGTCCATCGCTAGGGTGGTGTGGTCACTGGATTCCACCAGCTCCACCTCCGGATAGCGCGACCACTGGTCAGTCACCACCAGAAAGTATAACCCTCGACCTGTGGACCCGAAGTCTGCATGTCCAGTCCCCTACGGCCTGTCACTCCTTTCCATGCTCTGAATCGGCGGCCCTCGCTCCGCAGGGCAAGCTGCCTGGCATGGGAAACAGGCCCTCACAAATTCCTCAACCCTGCTCTCCAGATCCGGAAACCAGACCTTCAATCGAAGACGTGCCTTCGTCTTCGCCATTCCCTGGTGTCCTTTGTGGGCGAGTAGCAGGACTTTTCCTACCAGAGTCCTTGGAATCACGATCTGGTCTCCCCGCAGCAGAAGGCCGTCATCTGCCACAGACAGCTTGTGGCACGCCTTCCAGAGTGCCTGCAGATCTCTTTGCGCTTCTACATTCCTCCGGGAGTTGTTCAGGAGGACTTCACACCATTCCCCGGTGGCCACTGCACTTTTTATTCTCACAAAGACTTCGTCCATGTTGGACTCCTCTGCGATCTCCTGACGTGCCAGGGCGACGGGCATAGCCGATTCAACCACTAGGTGTAGGGTTTCCCCGCAGTCAGCTACCTCCAGTGCGTCCCTGGGGCGCCCAGTGCCTGGGTGGCGGGATAGATAGTCTGCGGGGTTATGTGTTCCTGGGCGATATAGTAACTTTACCCCATATTCCATGAGCGATAGCATCCATCTTTCTATGCGGGGCGGCGGCTTGGATGATGTTCCTGACAGAATCGGGATAAGGGGCTTGTGATCTGTAACGACAACCACCGGTTTCCCTAGAATGTATATTCTGAAGTGTTTACACCCACACAAAATGGCCAGCGCTTCTCGCTCAATCTGGGAATAGTGCCTCTCCATCTCAGTGAGAGCCTTGCTAGCGTAGGCGATGGGTCGCATAGTCCCATGATGGTCTGCCTGCATGAGGACCGCCCCCAGCCCCACGGGCTTGCAACGACAACAATCTCTGATTCGCGGTCAGGGCTGAAGTAGGCCATGGTTTCTTGACCCGACAGGGCATTCTTGATGGCGGTGAACGCCCTTTCCTCCTTCCCAGTCCAGGACCATGCCACGCCGTTCGATAGGGAGGCCAGGTCCCGAATAAAACGGCCAGAGTTAACCATCCCTAGGAAGCTTCTGATTTCTGCCGGGGATGTTGGCGGGGGCGCCTCTCGGATTTCCTTTACCTTTTCTGGATCTGGAGAGATGCCTCCAGCGTGAAATACGAATCCAAAGAATTCGAGCCTGTCTTTCAGAAACTCACACTTTTCCTTGTGCAGGGTCAGACCTAGGCTGCGTAGTCTCTCCAGGGTGTTTTTCAGGCGCTTCAGGTGTTCAGCTTCTGACCTGGCGAAGACTAGGATGTCGTCTGACATGTTGATGACCCCCTTGAGTCCTGACAGGGCCCCCCTGATGGCATTTTGGAAGACCTCTGCTGCGGACGAGACCCCGAAGCTGAGCCGTTTGTACTGGTACAACCCCTCGTGAGTCGTAAAGGTGGTAATGTATCTAGACTCGGGGTGGAGCTCTAACTGGTGGTAGCCTGATTCCCAGTCCAACTTTGAGAACACCCTCGCTCCTTGGAGTTCGCCAACAATGTCATCTAGGGTGGGCATGAGGTGACGTTCTCTCTTAATTGCTACATTCGGCAACCTCATATCTACGCAGATGCGTACTGCCCCCGGCTGTTTTGGTTTTGGGGCCACCACAATCGGAGAGACCCAGGGGGTCGGCCCTTCTACCCTTTCGATGATGTCTAGGTCCACCAGTGATTGTAACTCTTTTTCCACCTACGCTCTCAGATGGAATGGGATGCGGCGATGTTTGAGCGCTGTCGGTCTCACGGATCCATCAATGTGTAGCCGTATGGGATCGGCCTTTAACTTCCCTATGCAGATGAAGAGCGATTCGAATCACTGTAACAAACGATCCAGGTCAGCATGGTAAACTGCAAAAGTGAAGTGTACAATGTTCAGCGCCTCTGACACAGCACAACTTAGAAGTGAGTGTGGGCTCACGCTGGTGACGAAGAACCTCACCCTTATGGTGTTTTGTCCATGCGACACTGGAGCCACGAACACCCCTTGAATGGGGAGGGGTGCGCTGCCTCCAAAAGCATAAATTCGAGCTGTGGATTCCGCCAACTCAGGTGGGCCCGGGAGTGCATTGTAGTGTTCGGTTGCTAGCACACAGACTGACGCCCCAGTGTCTACGAGGATCGGAGTCGGGGTGTCTCCTATATCTACTGTACACATTGGCTGTCTCCTACCTCCAGGGCCTTTAGCAATGCTCGAGATGAAGAAAATCCCTCCTTCTTCCTCTTCCTCTTCTGCTATGTTGAGGTCTTGCAAGCCCTGCTCGACAGCTGCCACTCCCCGCACTCTCCGAATGTCGCCTCGGCTGACACGCTCTGGTCCTCTGGAGGCTGCCACCGGAGTCGTCGCTCTACACATCCTCGTATAGTGTCCTGGTGTGCCACACCGACCACAGAGCCTTGACTTAGCCGGGCACCCACCCGCATGCGGGAGGTCATACCCGCAGTAGGAGCACGATGGAGCATTGCCTGAGGCCGCGGGGGTGTCCCCTCTTCTTGGTGTCCATCTCGCTTTCCCTGGAGCAGAACGTCCGACCACAAAAGCCTCTTCCTCTTTCCTGGAGCGCGTGGCTGCGTCCATTCTCGCCCCCCTGGCCTCTGCCAGTTCGTATGCTCTCCCAGTGTCCAAGATCTGCTGCAGCGTCAGCCCTGGTTCCCTCAGAACTTGCCTCCTCAGCTTCCCCGAACTGCACCCTTGCAGCAGTTGGTTGCGGACCATTTCTTCCTCATTCACCCACCTGCAAGGGGCCGCTAGGTGTCGCAGCCGCGCGCAAAACTGGTCCAAGGACTCTTCTTCCAGTTGTTTTTCGGCACACATGACAAACCTGTCAAAGTCTACGTTTGCCATAGGGAGAAAGTGATCTCGGAGTGCTTGTTTCATTGGATCATATTTGACTACGGCGATGTTGAGAGAGTCATATATTCTGTGAACCTCCGTCCCTGCTGAGTACACCATGATGGCAATCTTCGCCTCATCATCTGTTTCCCCCGAGGCCCTGAAGAACATTTCCAGTTTCTTGACCCATAGGAGCCATTTGGGGCCTAATTTGGATGGGGGGCCCGTGGTATCGAACTCGGGCATAGGGGCCAGAGTGCTGTGCATCCAGCGTGGGACAGGAGCGACGGCGCCCTCTTGCTCATCTTCTTCTTCCCCCATGGTGGTGTATGGTACTCACAGGAAGTTGTTTCTGCTTGTATGCGTAGAGGGGACCTGGTCAGGTGGGTCTCTGTGCTTTTCTCACCCTCCTGTGCTTGTCTTCTCCCCTCTCCACGAGGTTACCACAGCCCTGGGATGACTAGGGCTGTGGGGGTTCCAAAAATTGTCTCTGGTCGCTACGGAATGCAGGTGGCGCACAAGCACCCTCGCGGGCCGCAACCACTGCATGCCGCATGTGTTACAAAATGGCCACCGGCCGTCTGCGTCCGTCCGTGCCGGCATGGAGCAACGTTCTTCCCGCTCTCGATGCTGTTCGAGCGGAGAACAGCTGTAGTGCCGTCCTCGTCGCCAGTGTTCCATTCGCGGGGGCGGCCATACAATACGCAACAGTCACGCCTACCTGCCCTTCTTAGACTCTCAGTCCACTCCTCCTCTTCTTTTTCTTCCGCTACTTCACCTTTCGATTTATGCCTGCTCGCATGCTTTGCTCTGCTTTTAAATCAGAGCATTGCTTCCTTTCTCCAGTCTTTAATAGTCTCACATGCTGCAGGACGCGCTTTCTTTCTTATCAAAACCCTTTCCAAGTTATCTATCCTCGCCATCTCAAAACTACCATTAATCGGCCACTGATGGTCTTGTTGCTTTCTGGTTTGCCTATGCCAAGTCTCACAGAATATTATTGCACCCACTCCATACTTCACATACATCTCATACGCCGGCGTTCCCCCAAGTGATACAATTTGGCCATCTTCCAAAGATTGTCTACCACAGTGGAAAACCCCGGCTAGGGTGGACAATACCCCAGGCATGTTTCAACCTTCCCCCTGGTTAATCAACCTTACCTGGGGCGTTTGATTTTGCAAAGTCAACTCTCAACCAATATCAGGATACTTTGAATCGGGGAATGACTCACCTGATAAATCAAGTCGTCTGTATACTGACGCACCAAAGGACGTTGTGTCTGCGTTTCTTGGCTTCCGCCTCGTTTCGGGACCCTCACCTCCTTGTTCTCTAGCCAGGCACGTCGATCAGATGTGAGCAGATATGCAAAGGAATCTCTCATCACTTTTACAGGGCTCCTCGAACACCTCTTGATTCTGGCTCAATCGTCCTGTTCTCGCCGTTCTCTGCCTTCCTCAATTACAATGTTACGCGATGGAACAAGTGGGGCAGGGTCCCTGTTCGGGCGCCATCTTGAAAGGGGCCCCTAGGGGACCCTGACTTCTATGGAAACAAGGCGAGTCACCACACACGATAGATACGCCAGACACGAGGTTGTATTCCCAAAGCTAGGGTTTTATTGCAAAGCAAAAGTCTCAGTTGGCCAACTCGGTCTCACACCTCGCGACGTGTATCACTAGACCTCGAGGGACGCAAGAGCCATGAATTACGTACATCAGTTACATATATACAAAATGCATATCAAACAATCAGCTATGACATGTTTAACACCCCCCTTTATTGGGTTTCTTTGAACTTGGTGTGATGATGGACATCGCCGACCACTATGACACCTTCAAACATCTATTCTAGTAACAATTTGCAATTTGTGAGTGCGAAGGCATCTTTCAGTTGTTGAATAGAACACAGTGCTTCTGTTCTTGGAAGCAAACCACATACGGAGGGAGTTGCATTCCAGACCTTGCTATCTATCAGGTGCTATTCGCGTCCTGGGAGCCGACATGCTCTCGTGGGCTCAGCAAAGGGGGGCCGTAAGAAAAGCATAATTCAAGCCTTTAGCGGTATTATTCTAACATATTCTACCATATAACGAGACTGGCTGGCAGCTGTGAAATGATTGAATGCCCTGCAGCTCTGCTTCAAGGCTACATTCGGGAGGGAGCCGGGCATTCTTCCTGGCACTGCCTACGTTTGTGTTTCAGCGAACTCTTGTTATCCTCACGGCCCTGCGGCCTTGTCCTTTTCACATACAGACAACAATGTTTCATAGTCGAGCAGTGTAAGCGGAGAATATACTGCGAAGCAATAGGAACAGAAAGCAATGAGCAACTGTTAGAAAATAAAATGGCGATTCTTGTTACATCAAAATGGCCGTTCATTAGCAAACTCGAAAACCTATATTTTGTCATATCGTGCATGAGACGGTTGGCCCACGGCTACCAAAATGCGTTTGTGGTTTCAAAGTAGAGGTATCCATATTTCTAGACTGACAAGAAGACCCTCCACAGAAGTAACAAGCTACAACTGTATTACCCACAATCTTGCACCACAATACTGCATCCTAGACCCCAGGACCACAGCTTCACCACTTATGTCTGTGTTCATGCGCCCAATGCAAACCAGCACCAGCCAACACAGAATGCTGCAGTTTGTGAGAAAAGTCTATACTACACAGTACAAAAACAACATGGAATACAAACGAACAGCAGGCATCCGCGAGCCATGCCAAACAAAAGAGGGGATGGCTGTAAGGTTTGGAATTAATCCTAACCTCTGGCATTGCTCTGAGCAACCCTCCAGACCATCATTCTCCACCTGCCAAGTCATTACAAAAGGGGAAAGACCATATGCACATCAGGCTTGGCCCCACCCCAAAAGGGGCAGTCCAGCCCGAACTGCTTGGTCAGATCCCTTCTGCATGAGACCACAAGCATCCCCAAACATGTTTTGGCCTTCTTGTGCCTCATCAGTGACGAGTAGCTTGGGTCTCTAGGCCCAGCAGGCACGGGAATCACTTCTGGGCATACCCGTTGTTTGGAAAGATTTCATTTATGTGTAATTTTCCCTCCATTTGTGGACCCCCCAAAATGTTTGCTTTTGTTTGGCTATCCTACCCTGACTTTTTCCAGTGGAGACCTCAGCTGTACTCACCTGGGCTTTTGCTCACTTGTTATGGGGAAACTTACGCAACCTTCAGAATGTCAGTACTTGGAAACTATGTTTCCCTTAGTGTTTGACTACGTTGCTATTTCTTGGTAACTTTTTAACAGTGCACAATGTACCCTGCGCTGGGTCCTTTTTGTTTTATGGCCCTAGACACTCTCAAAGGATTTTTGGGTGATTGTACGAGTGTAACTGGGATAGACTGGTGGCAACAGTTGCTTTTTATAGTGTTTTACTTCTTTTTACTGGATCACATTACATTTACCATGTTTGGTTCAAGACTGTGGCCAGGTCTGAAAATGGCCAAGCCACAAAGTCTTTTGTTCTGGCCTATGACATTTTGTTCCTTGCCTTCACCCAGTTCGAGAAACCCGGGTTTTCATTATTTGGACATGCTGCCTCCCACAAAAACCGATCTCTTTCGCAGGCTGCTTCCTGTCAGGTGTGTGTGCCCAGGAAGCGGGTTGGGATTGTCTGGTCCCAATCCACGCTACTGGTGCCAGGAGGCCTGTAATGCCTGAATGACTGAGACCACTGTGGACCGTGATTGGTCCACAACTGGGATGCCTGCAAGTGAATAGATCTTCGATTGGAAGTACTTGATTTTGGCGCAAAGCTAATCTTGGATAAGAGAAGGGGCTCAACATCCATTCCACATCAATCACCTAAGTTCTCAACCAACTAGAGAAGGAGCCAAGTCTCATGTATGAAGAAACAGACTTGTGAAACCACCGGAGATGCTTGGGAAAGTTTTGGCACCTTTCGCTCTCTGCTGTCCCATTGGACCCTGTTTTCTTCTTCGATCAAGAAAGCCTGCCAAGGTGCTTTGCTTGCTCACCGAACTAGCTCCTTCAGAAGTGTTCCTGGGCCAAACAGTGAACTGTCCAGCTCTACCTCAGGCGATCCTGCAGAACCGCTGCCATCTTGAGTGCAAAACCGAGACTTGAGCCATCGCTTGCTTGTGGTCCCGTGCATTCTTCCACCAAATTTCGCAGGCCTAGCACTTCTGAATCCCAAATTAGGAGAGTGGGTATTGCTGCCCATATCTGTGATTCCCGCGTCACTACTTGTCGCTCTAGGCTCTAGGTGCCGTGCTGACCTTCTCTCCTGTGCCCTGAAGCCTGCTGAAGCCTGCTGCACTGGAAGCTGAGAAAAGACAACTGTCCCGGCACGGACGATTGTTCTCACCCGCTGCCACTGAGAGCCGGCGTGCCGCGAAACTTCAGGACTCGAACCTAATAGCGAACTTGACTAAACTGGCAAAGTTTTGTATGTACTGTGCCAAGGGTCAGTGAGTACTTGCATCACTTACCAGTGGCCCCCTGGCACAACCAATTAATTTTATGCAAGAATATCCCCTGAAGGTATTAGCTCTTGGCTGGGTTAGCCTGCGCTTCCTAGCTATTCCCACCTTTTGAAAACTTCTCTGCAGCCAATGGCAGATTCTAATTGCATTGTGGGAATCCATTGTTCATCACCTCAAGCCCCTTCCTGACTTGCTACAGTCCTCCCAAGAAGACCCACTTTTTGCTTCACCTGCACAATTGTGCATCTTTATGCACCACTGTACTGTTGAGCACAACGCTCCCCTCTTCTTAGGGCTGGCCTCGAAAGTTAGAGAATGACTCCAAAGAATTGTCTAATGCTCCTAGTGCTAACTCAACCCTCTCTTCACGGGTGGTGGATGTGTTTTACTACTCTGTGGCATTAGGAAACGTAATGTACATATGTTATCTAGTATAAGGATGTTGTGTGGTAACTGTTTTCACATCACTAAAGTTTACATGTGTCTATTGGTCCGGCCGACAATAAATGTATAGATATATTTGATATACACTTGTCTAAGAATAATTTGTGGATCTTTACTGTGTGTGCTCATTGTGGGCTTCCAATCACTCTTACCCCTCCTGAGACTTAAGTCTTAACCGCCTGCCAAGCTGCCTAGATTCGTCTGGCTTGGTCTAGAAGGTTCCCCTGATTCACTAAACTGAGGGTGGCCTCCTAAACTTCTGCCCACCAGGCCAGAGCTTATACCTTCATCTATACACCCGTCCCACTAGGGGTGATTTACACAAAACAAAAGAGGGAATGACTGGAAAGTTTGAAATTAATCTTAACCTGTAGCATTGCTTTGGGCAACCCTCCAGACCATCGTTCTTCACCTTCCAAGCCATTACAAAAGAGGAAAGACAATATGCAAATCAGGCTTCGCCCCAACCCAAAAGGGGCAGCCTAGCTCGAGCTGCTTGGTCACATCTCTTCTGCACGGGCCCACAAGCATCCCCAAACATGTTTCAGCCTTGTTTGGCCTCATCAGTGAGTAGCTTGGGTCTCCACTGAACTAGGTGCAATAACTGTGTGAGAAAACATAGCATCATAGATATTAAATATCGTAAACTCCTCATTGCTATATATTGAAGTCAATGTTGGAGGCCTAAAGTACCAAACAAAATAATCTAATTCCATAGGTATAAACTGGGAGATATAAAACATTGCCTCATTACAAGGTTGGTGGTGCAGGAAAAAAGTGGCATTAATTCCGTTACTGCTACTTTTCCGCACCACCAAACTCCAAGTTTGCCAGTGGGTGGCCTGATTTACTGGAGGTAAGTCAGGCACCCCACCGGCAAAGAAGTGCTGGTATTACCGGAACCACTATTACTTGTGCCAGCAATACACACAACCCCCCCATAGAGTCCCATGGAATACATGGAATGGGGATTAACCTAACCTTGCCGGCACCTGTAATATGCTGGTAATTCTGGCAGATCAATCACCGGTAACAGTATTACCGTTTGGTGGTATCCTGCCAGATTTACCAGTGGAATACCACCAAACCTACAGTGAGGTTTGACTGGGCATTCCAGATCTTTGGCAAACACAACCAAATAAGACACATCAGGGGTCATTACGACCCAGGCCCTTATTGTGCCAACTTTACCACCATGGTGTAAACTATGTTTACACCATGGTGGATGGCGGATTTACCGCCCCATTCCAAGGTGAGTGGGGCGGTAAATCCCCATTTCCCATTTTCCCTTCACCATTCCCATTTTTGCCCCATAGGGCATAATGGGAGTGCGGAAGGCCCATATTACGCCACCGTAAATTATTTTGCTTGTAGGTACCTTCCTCTGGAATGGTCTTCCTGGCCCTCTCAGACTTGAGGGAGATCTTCTTAAGTTCCGGAATCTACTCAAACTCTTCCTCGTCTCTTCCTCCTTCGCTTTCCCCCTGCCCTGCTAGTCTCCCTCTCTGCCTTAGACTGGTAGCCTGGTAACTTCAAGAGTCCTACAGGGAACCCCTGCCTATTGTCAGTTCGATCTGTGTACTTGGTCACACCTAAACCCTCCCTAGCCTACTCATCTTGCACTTACCCTTAAGGGCCCCACCTGCACTTGTCTGGGTGGCCTGCATCCCTGGAGCCATTCCAGCTCCCTACCTCGTACTTAGCTTGTGGACCCTCCTTCCCCTGCACTTTCTGCTTCCCTGGCCCCATCTAGCTGGCCTCCACTGGCACTCTCCTTCCCACGGCCCTTCTGCCTTGCTCATGCACTCTCCCCTCCCTTCCCCTCTGCACTTCTCATTACTGCACTTGCACGATCTGGATGTCACAAGGCCTACTATGATCACCTCCCCGTTTGTCCTTTCTGTTTTCCTCTCCGCCATGCCTTGTTGTGCCTTGAAACACTTGTGTATAGGCACATTACAAATAACCAATAGAATAAAATCAAAATAAAAATACATTATCAGGTAAGTAAACTTGAAGAAAATTGTATTGAACTGAGCCACATGACTGTTGGTACAGTAAAAGGTAACTCCCCAGGTTTCATTGAGCAGGTTTTTGTTGAAAGTGACCTCGGCTCTGAACATTCGCCATGGGAGAACTGCATGGGTGCCTTGCTAGAGGCAGACCAGTAAGGCCTAAGAAGGTCAAGTTAGCTTGGAAATCAGTCTAGCTTCTAATCTTACCCCATTCATAACAACTTTTGTGAACAAATCACTTACAGAGGCTATGTTCCTTGTGCACTCAAGAGTGCACTGGTAAAACCCTTATTGAAAAAACCTAACCTAGATCCCAAGGTACTTAAAAACTACCGCCCGGTTGCGAATCTATGCTGACCCACTAAAATCCTGGAGAAAATAGTCTGTAACCAATTCCAACAGTTTGTGGATAGTAAGGACATACTGGATGAACACCAATCAGGATTCCGCCCCAATCATGGGATGGAGTCGGCGTTGCTAGCAGTCCAGGATGACCTACTGGAAGCAGCAGATAGGGGAAGCAATTCAATATTGCTGATGCTCGACCTATCTGCAGCATTTGATACTATCAACCACAAGACTGTCCTTCAACGGATTAAGAACATCGGAAGGGCAGACAAAACAGTGGTAGACTGGTTCGACTCCTTTCTACAGGACAGAACACAGAGGGTAACCCTGGGAGCTTTTCTCTCAGACTTAATACATTTGAGGTGCGCAGTCCCCCAGGGGTCAGCACTTTCTCCGCTGATCTTTAATTTATACATTCGATCACTATTTGACATCCTGAGGAGACACGGCCTAAGATTTCACTCATATGCGGATGACACACAGATTTATGTGGAGACGGATAATCTGTCAGAGGCTTTCGAGATGACAGACCGTTGTATGCAGGAGGTAAAAAAGTGGATGGCTTGCAATCAACTACAACTCAATGCAGGCAAAACAGAAATAATTTTGTTTAGATCAGAAAAGAAATATAGAGAGGAAGACACAAACTGCAACCCGCAAATCCTGGGAGTGAATATTCCATTCTCAAGGAAAGTAAAAAATTTGGGGTGCATTTGGCAGGAAAATCTGGCTAGTGAAGCCCAGATAGGGGCAAAGGTAAAGTCAGTATATTATTCTCTGAGAATGCTTAGAAATGTGCTCCCTTTTCTATCATCTCAGGATCTCCCAGTAGTGGTGGGAGCCCTGGTCAACTCCCACCTTGACTACTGCAACTGTCTCTTGACAGGGATCCCCAAGAAACGAATGCTAAGACTGCAGAGGGCCCAGAACGCAGCCGTCAGGCTAATAGCACACCTGGGCAAAAGAGATCATGTCTCCACAGCCAGGAAATCGTTACACTGGCTGATGGTGGAAGATCGCATTAAATTTAAGGTGGCATGTCTGATGTACAAGTGCTATTACAAACTTGCACCTCGTTATTTGAACATCAGAATTCAACACTATTATCCAACCAGAGTCCTTCGTTCGGAAGATAAATTGCTGCTATGTGTCCCGAGGACAAAATGTATCTCAAAAGGAGACAGAAGGTTCTCTGTATTTGGACCTAAGCTCTGGAATCAGCTGCCCCTTAGCACCCGAGCTTGTAACACGCTGGGAAGATTCAGAAAGGAATTGAAAACCTTCCTATTTAAATGATTCCTTGCCTTAGGGCCGCTACCACTTAAAACTCCCCACAGTGAAATGGTCAACTTCTATTTAACATCTGCGCCCGAATGCAGTTATCTGCCCGGTGCGTGTAAGAAATAAATCAAAATCAAAATCAAATCAAATGGAAATGACATGTAGGCAGAGGAGGTCATAAAGGACAGCTCAGAGAGTCATGTGACTGTTTGTGAACATAGTCAGAAAGGGAGGCTAGGGAATGACTGCACAAAACCTCCGATTGGGGTTTCCCAGAGTGAGGCACTCCTCTTGGACCCCTTCCTTAGGGTGTGGGGCAAGCCTCCTAAGTGAGAGACTGAGGCTCTATCAATGAGATCAAATCCTTTGGCAGGATTTGGGATCCAAAAGTCAGTGCTGTTGACAAAGAATTAAGAAGGGGTGAATGATTCCATAGAAATTGACCAAATATACTCTTAAATAATATGCTGTGCTGGCTGCCCTGCACAGCAGATATTGTTTACAAGCACTGACAGACCTAGAAAGCAGATCTTATTCACCCCCTCAGGATTATCTGGGCAGCATTTCAGTTGACTAGGGTAAAATGTATGAAGTGTCCTAAAAGAACCCCTGGAGTTGAAGATCAGCAGAAGCAACCACTTGAAGCATGCACATAGATGCTATTGTCCGTGCCCATGGTGTGGCTTGCTGGTGTCCCCTACCTTGTCGTTTTGCCTGCTGCCTGCTGTCCTGCTATCCCACTGCTTGTGGCTGTGCAGCCTTTGTTTGTAGCCTTCTCCTCTCTTTATTCCCAGTCTCTTGCTGTCTCTCGGCTGTGGGCAGCAGGCTGCCCACTCTTCTTCTTGGCGTTACAGCCCTCCTGACATTGTGAACGGAAGGCCAAAGGGGAACAACTACGGAAGATAGAGAGACAGAGCCAGGATATTCAAAGGTATGGCAGCTGCAGGCAAGGGGCATATTGCCCATGCCATGTCTGGTGTCATGAGTCTTCATTAGAGCTCATGAGCCTTCATTAGAGCATGCATTATAGGAGCTTGACGTGCAAGCAGTTGCTGCTTTATTTTTGCTTTTTCTTCCTCACATATGTGAAAGGTCTGCCTCTGACTATTTTGACATTGTCGATTTTGATTTTGCCTGCTCCAGTTCACTCCCGCTCCCACCTCGTCCCTCCTGAGGCTGTCTCACTGTTGCTGGGATCTCTGTAGTTGCTTGTCTCTGCAGGGTTGCAGGCACCTTGATTTGCAGAGCACTATTGGGTGATCCCCGGGAGGATTGTCCACTGATCCCTTGTGTAGTAACCACAGCATTTTGGCAGCTGAGTTGATCATGTGAGCATATTAGTGGGGACACAAGATCTGATTCCAAGATCGATTCAGAGCTTCTAGAATTCTTACCACTTGAGCCCACGCCCATAAAGCGACATTTAGGCGTTCACTTGAATTATCCACTTCCCACCCCCTATTATCCATGCCTAAGCCTAAGTTATTTGGCCTAGTGTTAAGAAAAGGGTCTGTTCAAGATGAATCTTAACCTGGGCCAATAGAACTGATTCCTATAGAGTACAGTTATTTATGTCCAGGGGGAGTAGATTGTCTGAAGTTCTAGCTAGGAGCGTTCAGAGGAGACGACTCCAGGACTTGTGAGCCGGACTATCTGATGAGGAGGATGAACGTGTATCTCCTACAGGAGCTCCAATGCCAAGTGTGGAATTAGATATGAACAGGTTTGGCTAATTAGGAAGATCATGTCTGCCTATTAGGGGATGTAGCAGCTGGAAGTCAAGTTAGAGGCATTGATCATTTAGTCCCATGCTTGACTATGTCAAAACAGCCTCCCAAGAAATGGGTGGAAACCATTATTCCAGAGGTTTTTCTACTGTCTCTTGAGGGATATTTGGGGATGGATAGTGGTCAAACTGTGCAGATTGAGAAGATTGATCCTGGCAAATGGCAACATGTCCAGGATAATATCATACAAGAGCTAAATTGATGTAAAAACATTGCAGACTTTTGTTTATGGGTTTATCAAATTAACAAATGTGCTTTTCAGCACCTCCCGGTCAAGGTTGATAACTCTTGTCAATACAACCTGAAACCTTATAGGGTACACCAGGACTGTCAAACTGGCCAGATGGGAATTAGTAGCCTGGCAGTAACAAGTAAGGTGTAGAGGAGGAGCCAAGTACCCCCACCTCAACCACCTCACCCATATTGCCTATATGTTGGGAGCCCGAATGCGAAAACCGTGCAGTACCAGTGGGTATACCGATACCTAGGAGGATCCTGGAGACAAGGTTCCCACTGAGAAAACCGTAACTGTATACAAGAAAATATGATGGGCATTTGAATGAAATTCTGGAAGAAGCAGAGCAAATGAATGGCAAGGACGAATGGTGACATCACACAGAGCTGATGCAAAAGAAACGCAAGTAGACAAAGTAATCCTGAGGCTGGCTTTATAATGAATAAATTGCGGCATGCGCCAATATGTATACATATATACATATTCAGTGAAAAAACCTGGGTGTTAGTCTTAGCAGTGCACGGTGGTGGCGCGAGTTATGGTTGCTTAGCTTACCATAACTGGCGAATTTCAAGGGTTTTTCGGTTTTACTTGGAACCATAACGTCCCTTTGACAACGTTTTTTCACTGAATTTCATAGGTTTTTAGTAGCGCAACTTAACCATAACGTCCCTTTAACAAAGATTTTTCACTGAATTTCATAGGTTTTTAGTAGCGCAACTTAACCATAACGTCCCTTTAACAAAGTTTTTTCATTGAATTTCATAGGTTTTTATTAGTGCAACTTAACCATAACGTCCCTGTAACATTTTTTTTTTACTAAATTTTAAAGGTTTTTATTAGTGCAACGTCACCATAACATTCTTTTCAATAGATGAAGGACACTAACATCTTATGTCCTCAAAGTGGGAACGCCGGGTGGTAAAAAAAACAAAAAGATTTTCCTTCCTACACCGGGACGCCTGCGGCGTCCCGGTGTAGGAAGGAAAATCTTTGACCAAGATGGCCACCATGGAAAGGGAAGGCGGGGTGTATAAAGAACACAACAGGGCATGAGCGGGGGGTGGGGGGAACAGGGGAGACACATGGGCATGAGCGGGGGGTGAGAGGGAACAGGGTACAAACGGGGCATGAGCAGGGGGTGAGGGGGAAAAGGAAGGAAACACGGGGCATGAGCGGTGGTGGGGGGAACACGAGAGAGACACGGGACATGAGCAGCGGGTGGGGAGGAACATGAGAGAGACACGGGGTATGAAGAGGGGGTGGGGAGGAACACGAGGGAGACACGGGGCATGAGCGGGGGGGGTACAGGGCACACACGGGACATGAGCGGGGGTGGGGGAAAGGAGAGAGACAAAGGGCATGAGTGGGGGGTGGGGAAACACGAGGGAGACACGGGGCATGAGCGGCGGAGGGTGGGGGGTAACACGGGGCATGAGCGGAGGGTGGGGGGAACACAGGGAGACACGGGGCATGAGCGGGGGTGGGGGGCAACAGGAGACAGACACGGGGCATGAGCGGGGGGTGGGGCCAACAGGAGAGAGACACGGGGCATGAGCAGGGGGTGGGAGGAATGGGAGACAGACACGGGGCATGAGCAGGGGGGTGGGGAGAACAGGAGACAGACATAGGGCATGAGCGGGGGATGGGGGAACAGGAGACATATACGGGGCATGAGCGGGGGTGGGGAGAACAGGAGACAGACACGGGGCATGAGCAGGGGGGTGGGGGCAACAGGAGACAGACACGGGGCATGACCGGGGGGGTGGGGGGCAACAGGAGAGAGACACGGGGCATGAGCGCAGAGTGGGGGGTACAGGAGACAGACACGGGGCATGGGTGGGGGCAACAGGAGACAGACACGGGGCATGAGCGGGGGGTGGGGGGAACAGGAGACAGACACGGGGCATGAGCGGGGGGTGGGGGGAACAGAAGACAGACACGGGGCATGAGCGGGGGACTGGGGGGCAACAGGAGAGAGACACAGGGCATGAGCGAGGGGTGGGGGGTACAGGAGACAGACACAGGGCATGAGCAGGGGGTGGGGGGCAACAGGAGAGAGACACGGGGCATGAGCGGGGGGTGGGGGGGTACAGGAGACAGACACAGGAATGAGCGGGGGCTGGGGGGCCACAGGAGAGAGACACAGGACATGAGCGGGTGGGGGAACAGTAGACAGACACGGGGCATGAGTGGGGGGCAACAGGAGACAGACACGGGGCATGAGCGGTGGGTGGGGGGGTACAGGAGACAGACACGGGGCATGAGCGGGGGGTGGGAGGGTACAGGAGACAGGCACGGGGCATGAGCGGGGGGTGGGGGGCAACAGGAGAGAGACACGGGGCATGAGCAGGGGGTGGGGGAACAGGGGACAGACAGGGGGCACGAGCGGGGGGTGGGGGGAACAACAGATACAGACACGAAGCATGAGCGGGGGTGGGGGGCAACAGGAGACAGACACGGGGCATGAGCGGGGGGTGGGGGGCAACAGGAGACAGACACTGGGCATGAGCGGGGGGTGGGGGGCAACAGGAGACAGACACAGGGCATGAGCAGGGGGTGGGGGGAACAGGAGACAGACACGGAGCATGAGCGGGGGGTGGGGGCAACAGGAGACAGACACGGGGCATGAGCGGGGGGTGGGGGGCAACAGGAGACAGACATGGGGCATGAGCAGGGGGTGGGGGGCAACATGAGAGACAAGGGGCATGAGCGGGGGGTGGGGGCAACAGGAGAGAGACGGGGCATGAGCGGGGGTGTGGGGGGCAACAGGAGACAGACACGGGGCATGAGCGTGGGGTGGGAGGAACAGGAGACAGACACAGGGCATGAGCAGGGGGTGGGGAGAACAGGAGACAGACACGGGGCATGAGCGGGGGAGTTGGTGGAAACAAGAGAGAGAGACGGGGCATGAGCGGGTGGGGGGAACAGGAGACAGACACGTGGCATGAGCGGGTGGGGGGAACAGGAGACAGACACGGGGCATGAGCGGGGGGCTGGGGGGCAACAGGAGATAGACACGGGGCAAAGAGCAGGGGGTGGGGGTAACAGGAGAGACACGGGGCATGAGCGAGGGGTGGGGGGAACAGGAGACAGACACGGGGCATGAGCAGGGGGGTGGGGGGAACAACAGACACGGGGCATGAGCGGGGGGTGTGGGGGGCCACAGGAGACAGACACAGGGCATGAGCGGGGGTGGGAGGAACAGGAGACAGACACAGGGCATGAGCGGGGGGTGGGGAGAACAGGAGACAGACACGGGGTATGAGCGGGGGAGTTCGGGGAAACAAGAGAGAGACACGGGGCATGAGCAGGTGGGGGGAACAGGAGACAGACATGGGGCATGAGCGGGTGGGGGAACAGGAGACAGACACGGGGCATGAGCGGGGGGGTGGGGGGCAACAGGAGATAGGCACGGGGCATGGGAGGGTGGGGGAACAGGAGACAGACACGGGGAATGAGTGGGGGGCAACAGGAGACAGACACGGGGCATGAGCGGTGGGTGGGGGGGTACAGGAGACAGACACGGGGCATGAGCGGGGGGTGGAAGGGTACAGGAGACAGACACGGGGCATGAGCGGGGGGTGGGGGGCAACAGGAGAGACACGGGGCATGAGCAGGGGGTAGGGGGAACAGGAGACAGACAGGGGGCACGAGCGGGGGGTGGGGGGAACAACAGATACAGACACGAGGCATGAGCGGAGGTGGGGGGCAACAGGAGACAGACACGGGGCATGAGCGGGGGGTGGGGGGCAACAGGAGACAGACACGGGGCATGAGCAGGGGGTGGGGGGCAACAGGAGACAGACACGGGGCATGAGCGGGGGGTGGGGGGAACAGGAGACAGACACGGAGCATGAGCGGGGGGTAGGGGCAACAGGAGACAGACACGGGGCATGAGCGGGGGGTGGGGGGCAACAGGAGACAGACATGGGGCATGAGCAGGGGGTGGGGGGCAACAGGAGAGACAAGGGGCATGAGCGGGGGGTGGGGGGCAACAGGGGAGACACGGGGAATGAGCGGGGGGGTGGGGGGCAACAGGAGACAGACACGGGACATGAGCGTGGGGTGGGAGGAGCAGGAGACAGACACAGGGCATGAGCAGGGGGTGGGGAGAACAGGAGACAGACACGGGGCATGAGCGGGGGAGTTGGGGGAAACAAGAGAGAGACACGGGGCATGAGCGGGTGGGGGGAACAGGAGACAGACACGTGGCATGAGCGGGTGGGGGGAACAGGAGACAGACACGGGGCATGAGCGGGGGGCTGGGGGGCAACAGGAGATAGACATGGGGCAAAGAGCAGGGGGTGGGGGTAACAGGAGAGACACGGGGCATGAGCGAGGGGTGGGGGGAACAGGAGACAGACACGGGGCATGAGCAGGGGGGTGGGGGGAACAACAGACACGGGGCATGAGCGGGGGGTGGGGAGAACAGACACAGGGCATGAGCGGGGGGTGGGGAGAACAGGAGACAGACACGGGGTATGAGCGGGGGAGTTCGGGGAAACAAGAGAGAGACACGGGGCATGAGCAGGTGGGGGGAACAGGAGACAGACATGGGGCATGAGCGGGTGGGGGGAACAGGAGACAGACACGGGGCATGAGCGGGGGGGTGGGGGGCAACAGGAGATAGGCACGGGGCATGGGCGGGTGGGGGAACAGGAGACAGACACGGGGCATGAGTGGGGGGCAACAGGAGACAGACACGGGGCATGAGCGGTGGGTGGGGGGGTACAGGAGACAGACACGGGGCATGAGCGGGGGGTGGAAGGGTACAGGAGACAGACACGGGGCATGAGCGGGGGGTGGGGGGCAACAGGAGAGACACGGGGCATGAGCAGGGGGAACAGGAGACAGACAGGGGGCATGAGCGGGGGGTGGGGGGCAACAGGAGACAGACACGGGGCATGAGCAGGGGGTGGGGGGCAACAGGAGACAGACACGGGGCATGAGCGGGGGGTGGGGGAACAGGAGACAGACACGGAGCATGAGCGGGGGGTGGGGGCAACAGGAGACAGACACGGGGCATGAGCGGGGGTGGGGGGCAACAGGAGACAGACATGGGGCATGAGCAGGGGGTGGGGGGCAACAGGAGAGACAAGGGGCATGAGCGGGGGGTGGGGGGCAACAGGGGAGACACGGGGAATGAGCGGGGGGTGGGGGGCAACAGGAGACAGACACGGGGCATGAGCGTGGGGTGGGAGGAACAGGAGACAGACACAGGGCATGAGCAGGGGGTGGGGAGAACAGGAGACAGACACGGGGCATGAGCGGGGGAGTTGGGGGAAACAAGAGAGAGACACGGGGCATGAGCGGGTGGGGGGAACAGGAGACAGACACGTGGCATGAGCGGGTGGGGGGAACAGGAGACAGACACGGGGCATGAGCGGGGGGCTGGGGGGCAACAGGAGATAGACACGGGGCAAAGAGCAGGGGGTGGGGGTAACAGGAGAGACACAGGGCATGAGCGAGGGGTGGGGGGAACAGGAGACAGACACGGGGCATGAGCAGGGGGGTGGGAGAACAACAGACACGGGGCATGAGTGGGGGGTGGGGAGAACAGACACGGGGCATGAGCGGGGCGTGTGGGGGGCCACAGGAGACAGACACGGGGCATGAGCGGGGGTGGGAGGAACAGGAGACAGACACAGGGCATGAGCAGGGGGTGGGGAGAACAGGAGACAGACACGGGGTATGAGCGGGGGAGTTCGGGGAAACAAGAGAGAGACACGGGGCATGAGCAGGTGGGGGGAACAGGAGACAGGTACGGGGCATGAGCGGGTGGGGGGAACAGGAGACAGACACGGGGCATGAGCGGGGGGCTGGGGGGCAACAGGAGATAGACACGGGGCATGGGCGGAGGGTGGGGGGAACAGGACACAGACACGGGGCATGAGCGGGGTTTGGGGAGAACAGGAGACAGACACGGGGCCCGAGCGGGGGGTGTGGGGGGCAACAGGAGACAGACATGGCACATGAGGGGAACAGGAGACAGATACGGGGCATGAGGGGGGAACAGAAGACAGACACGGGGCATAAGCGGGGGGTGGGGGGAAGGGGAGAGAGACACACAGGGCATGAGCGGGGGTGGGGGGAGGGAGAGAGACACACGGGGCATGAGCAGGGGGGTGGGGGGGCAACAGGAGAAAGACACGGGGCATGAGCGGGGGGGTGGGGGGCAACAGGAGAGAGACACGGGGCATGAGCGCAGAGTGGGGGGTACAGGAGACAGACACTGGGCATGGGTGGGGGCAACAGGAGACAGACACGGGGCATGAGCGGGGGGTGGGGGAACAGGAGACAGACACGGGGCATGAGCGGGGGGTGGGGGGAACAGAAGACAGACACGGGGCATGAGCGGGGCAGTGGGGGGCAACAGGAGAGAGACACGGGGCATGAGCGGGGGTGGGGGGGTACAGGAGACAGACACGGGGCATGAGTAGGGGTGGGGGGCAACAGGAGAGAGACACAGGGCATGAGCGGGGGGTGGGGGGGTACAGGAGACAGACACGGGGAATGAGCGGGGGGTGGGGGGAACAGAAGACAGACACGGGGCATGAGCGGGGCAGTGGGGGGCAACAGGAGAGAGACACGGGGCATGAGCGGGGGTGGGGGGGTACAGGAGACAGACACGGGGCATGAGTAGGGGTGGGGGGCAACAGGAGAGAGACACAGGACATGAGCGGGTGGGGGAACAGGAGACAGACACGGGGCATGAGTGGGGGGCAACAGGAGACAGACACGGGGCATGAGCGGTGGGTGGGGGGGTACAGGAGACAGACACGGGGCATGAGCAGGGGGGCGGGGGATACAGGAGACAGACACGGGGCATGAGCGGGGGGTGGGGGGCAACAGGAGAGAGACACGGGGCATGAGCAGTGGGTGGGGGGAACAGGAGACAGACACGGGGCATGAGCATGGGGTGGGGGGAACAACAGAGACAGACACGAGGCATGAGCAGGGGTGGGGGGGCAACAGGAGACAGACACAGGGCATGAGCGGGGGGTGGGGGGCAACAGGAGACAGACACTGGGCATGAGCAGGGGGTGGGGGGCAACAGGAGACAGACACGGGGCATGAGCGGGGGGTGGGGGGAACAGGAGACAGACACGGAGCATGAGCGGGGGGTGGGGGCAACAGGAGACAGACACGGGGCATGAGCGTGGGGTGGGAGGCAACAGGAGACAGTCATGGGGCATGAGCGGGGGGTGGGGGGCAACATGAGAGACAAGGGGCATGAGCGGGGGTGGGGGGCAACAGGAGAGACACGGGGCATGAGCGGGGGGTGGGGGGACAGGAGAGACACGGGGCATGAGCGAGGGGTGGGGGGAACAGGAGACAGACACGGGGCATGAGCGGGGGGTGGGGGGAACAGAAGACAGACACGGGGCATGAGCGGGGGTGGGGGGTAACAGGAGACAGACACAGGGCATGAGCGGGGGGTGGGGGGCAACAGGAGACAGACACGGGGCATGAGCGGGGGGTGGGGGAAACAGGAGACAGACACGGAGCATGAGCGGGGGGTGGCGACAACAGGAGACAGACACGGGGCATGAGCGGGGGGTGGGGGGCAACAGGAGACAGACATGGGGTATGAGCAGGGGGTGGGGGGCAACATGAGAGACAAGGGGCATGAGCGGGGGTGGGGGGCAACAGGAGAGACACGGGGCATGAGCGGGGGGTGGGGGAACAGGAGAGACACGGGGCATGAGCGAGGGGTGGGGGGAACAGGAGACAGACACGGGGCATGAACGGGGGGTGGGGGGAGCAACAGACACGGGGCAAGAGCGGGGGATGGGGAGAACAGACACGGGGCATGAGCGGGGGGGTAGGGGGCAACAGGGGACAGACACAGGGCATGAGCGGGGGGTGGGAGGAACAGGAGACAGACAGACAGACACAGGGCATAAGCAGGGGGTGGGGGAGGGAGAGAGACACACGGGGCATGAGCGTGGGGTGGGCAGGAGGGAGAGAGACACATGGGGCATTAGCGGGGGGTGGGCGGGAGACAGAGAGACACACGGGGCATGAGCGGGGGGTGGGCGGGAGGGAGAGTGACACACGGGGCATGAGCGGGGGTGGGGGGGAGGGAGAGAGACACACGGGGCATGAGCGGGGGGTGGGGGAAGGGGAGAGAGACACACAGGGCATGAGCGGGGGGTGGGGGGAAGGGGAGAGAGACACACAGGGCATGAGCGGGGGGGAGGGAGAGAGACACACTGGGCATGAGCGGGAGGGGGAGAGACACACAGGACATGAGACAAGCGGCGAACGAGCGGGGCATGAGCGGGGGGTGGGCGTACGGGAGAAAGACACACGGACATGAGCGGGGGGTGGGCGTGAGGGAGAGATCCCGCTCCTCGGCCCTCCGCTGGCCACCGTGTGCCGATGGCGTGAGCGGGGGGCTGGAGGAAAAGGGAGGACACAGAGCATGAGTGGGGGTTAAAAGAAGGCGGGGGGGTGGGAGGAACAGGAGACAGACACGTGCATGAGCGGGGGTGGGGGACTTACTGTGCAGGCAGGATACAAAGCCTCTCATGCGAGGAACAAAGATGGCGGGCGTCTCTGAAGCACTGCACGCTTTCACCACATCCAATGAGAGAGCACGTCAGATGTCGGCGGACATCACGCAAGCTGCTTGCCCAATCATCGTCCTGTCCGCGGAGCGAACAGGGAAGTGTGTCCGCGAAGCGAACACAGATATCACTAATTTTTTTCACTTACATTTTTGTCATTTTTTTAAAACCTAATGGACGGATTTACACCAAATAAAGCAAAGCCCACTTTCGGGACCAAGCCACCTCTCCTGCCGCAAATTTGGTGTAAATCCATCCAGCGGTTTGGGCTGTAGGCGTGAGCAAAGTTTTTTCCCATTATGTCTATGGGAAAAAAAAAAGTTTTGGGACCCCCCCTATAACTTTGCCCCCCCTGGACGAATCCTCACCAAACTTTGCAAAGAAATTCAGAGTGACCCAAATACTTTTTTGCAGAGTTTGGTGAGGATTCGTCCAGGGAGAGCGAAGTTATAAGCCGCCCAAAACGTACTCTTCCTATGGAAACTGCAACTTAACCATAACTACATGGCCACTACCGTGGCCATGTAATATGCATAAAGAGTAAAGGATTGATGTTTCCACTACGTGTTATAACAGAGCTGGACTGAAAAGGAAGGCCTAATTTATAGTGTGTCGAAGTAAGAAAACAAATGAATTAACAAGTGAATCTCGGAAAGACGAGGCTGGATGAGCCATGAAGCCAAGTCAAGATACCAAGGTATTATGAGGTTGGAGTGAACTGACATTGTATACATAATTGTGTGAAAGAACAGCTCCTGTTCAGAAGACACGGACAAAACAAGGAAGACGTCAGAGGTCTATTAAGAAATAATATTTTAAAGACAGTGAAAGCTCAATTCCATGGTCTCCAGTCATGTGGAATGATGAAGTTGGACGAGCAAGATGCTCATGCCTATGCATGAGGGCAGAGCGTGTCTTCACTCCCCTGAATTTTCCACAGTACAGAACTAACTCAAGGCCGAGCTTCAAAGCCTAATTGACTAAGCAGACCACTGAGGTGATGAAGGATTGATATGCTAATTGGTGGGAAGCTATGGTTAAGACGAGCTCACCAGCACCTGAAAGGCCAGCCTGCATGCTGCTAGACGTAGATGGAAAAGTACTGATGGAGGTTAGAGTGCCAACCAATTGTAGGGGACTGCGTGATTAAGGGTCCTATAGTTTATGTTGCCAATGGGATGTCGTATATTTAGTGACGTTCATAAGTGGACATTTTAGAGGGAGGGCTTAATTGCCTCACCTGATGATAAGTAACCAATCACATATTCATACATTTTAGGTTATTATGGATTGTATACTTAGATGTTCACTAAAATCCTATAACAGTTACTCGTAGGTTTGTGTAGTTTGCCACGTAGGATGATGTTGGTAGTAATGTAGGTCAACGTCAGCGATGATGAGTTTTTGATATATAAGCTCAGTTTTTTATGAAACTCGTTGAGTAAGAGGATCGAGCGAATTTGTTGATGTTCGTTTGTACTCCCTGTTTTAATAATTGATAATAAAACAGTTATCCTTTTTTGCCAACTACCTGAGTCGTTTTGATTATTGATGTATGAATAAAATCTGAATCTCCATCCATCTCCAGGGTAATTGTGACTCATCTCTAAAGGGCTGAGGTTATTCAGTTCACGTGGTGGCAGAGGGTGGTTTAAAAAATCCATCGACATAAGTAAACTTTGGAGTCCCGGCAATATCGCACGCCCTCTCCCATTCGGCTAACAGGATGTGAAGCTCCCCGTAGATAGTGGTTTAGTTTAAATTGCTAAAATCTTGCAAGTAGGGTGTGACGGGTCCCTCCAGTTTCAGACGGAATCCCCTCCCACCGTCTACGAGAAGCTGAACGAACGAGAAGTTGAAGAGGCGGTAAAAGAGACGTACGATCCCGAGAGTCGGAAGACGAACATGCTAATGGTGAGGAAAAAAACGAGCAAGGTGGCAAAACTGTGTATGGATAATATTGAGTAAGAAGTTGACTTGTGAGAGGCCAAGTAATTAAGAGGTATCTTGAGGAGAATGCCACGATAATAGAATACGCTCTGTGCCTGCGTTTTTAAGAACGTAACAGATAAATAGATGAGCACCACACACTGTTGGTAATAATAAGCAGCGCTCAGACACCTGAGGGTTCTATTGATTGAGAAAGCAATACAAGTCTTAGAAAAAAGATCGTAAGAGATAAGAGCTATATGTGACCAGTCGAGTATGTCTGTTTGTCTTATGTATTTATGTGTTGGCGATGACGTAAGAAGTCAAAAGTGATTGATGAAAAAAGGAGAAACACGAGGTTGGAAAAAAGTAATTGTCTATTCGAATTTAAGTTGATGGTGTTTTTTTGAATCATCAAAAAAGGAAGAAGTGTCGCTATGCCGGGGGTAACGAGCTGAAGTGGGGGTCATTTGATTCCTGGGGCTCCCCTGAGTATCTCTATGTATAAGCAATAAATGCTAGGGTCAATTTTTTGAGGAAATGAATCCTCTTGGCACAATATATGAGATACAGGCATTTTTCACATAACAAACGTTTTTTTTGATATATATAATATAATATATGTCAAGCATTAGACAAGAGAAAAATCAACAAAGAACTAACAGAAAAAGCAACAACAAAACTTTTTTATGAGTCTTCAAACATATAAAACAAATTGGTGCGGAGTGGCACACACCTAAATTCGATCTGTTATTTCATCACAGAAAGAAATGCATTTAAGTCAAAAACAGTGGTATCCAAAGAGCAACAGATATGCAGAGAGGTAAAGATTTGATAAACTGAAAAGGTATAACCGGAAATACGGTTATTGTTGGCAGCAAAGTGGTAGGACCTGGGTATGTCTATCTGTCCTGCCAGGGTCTCAGGGAGAATTCTATCCAAGGCAAACACCCTTTTGTTGTGCTGCTCTAATCGAGGAGTATATCCTTAATGTTCCCAGTGTGAAGATCTGGAAAAATAAAATCAAGACAGAAATGGCCTGGGATTATTGTTCAGGTATATCGTCTGTTTTGATGGTGTTTTTTTAGCAAGATTAAAGTGAAAACGTGATTTAAAGGGATTGGAGCCTGCGACGATTGGTGCACGCTCACATTATATTGTTTTTGTGAAACATATTGTTTTTTAAAACCTGTGACAAAAGCAAACAAGTATCGATAGTGAAGAGTGACGAGTCAAAAGTGGAGGATGTTATTCCACTTGTGCACCTCTGCAAGCAATTGCCTAAACATGTGCCTAAGCTTAGACAGTATGGTGCGGAATGGGTGAAGGGCACAGCAGATAAAATGTTTATGCCGTGGCCGCAAGGAGGGTCACTATCGAAGGCCATTCTGCAGCACATGACGACATATTTGCATGCAGCATATACGGGAACAAAGTTCGACAAGCGACTAGGGAGCCTAGAACTTTGGAAAATGTACCAGGAGGAAAGAGAAGAGCCACCTCCTATAGATTTGATCCGTAATGTATGCACAGAGGGGGTGAGGAGCCTTCTGCCCCCCACCCCGCTTGATATAGACTGCGAAAAAAAAAGAAGACGATCAGTTGTACCCATTGAGGGAGCTTAAAGCAGCAACAGGGCATAGCAACCCGGCATACGAGTCGCCTGTGCAAAGCTGTGACGAGGGCTCAGAGAAAAATACTGAGAAAAATGTAATCCCTAAGGTCCTGAGGCACAAGGAGAGATGCAACAGGGAGAGAAGTGATCGAGTAAGCACATCTTTAGATATAGGAAGAGAAATAAAGAGATGGAATGGAGAAAGCGATAAAGCTGATGAGTTAGCACTTCTACAGAACAAAATTGATGAGTGGACAGATTTTGCTCAAACTCGATGGTAAAGGCATAGAGGATGTAAGACAAAGAGAAGATGAAAATGGGCAAGATAAAAAGGATAAAGAAAGGGAGGAACGATCGAAAGAAGAAGAGGTGGCAAGGAAAGATAGACAAAGACAGGAGCAGTTATATCAGGATGAACAATTGGAGAAACAGGAAAAAGCAGAGAGACAAAGAAAACGAGATAACAGACAAAGGGCATTCGATGAGCAGGAAAGGTTACAGAGAAAGAGAATAGAAGAGGAGGAACAGAAGTTAAGGGATAAGAGAATACAAAAACTAAAGGATGAGGAGAAACGAAGGGCAAATGAAAGAAGGGATAAGAAGAAGAAAGAGGAAGACAGGGTGAGAGAGGAAGCAAGAAAGCGTAGAGAGCTTGATGATGACATATAATGAAAAAGAAGGCAAAGAGCACGCAATCTCGATCGCCTGGAGAAGGAGGTAAGGAATCCTGATCCAGAAGTAGCATAGGAGGACATAGAGGAGTTCTTCCCAGAATATGAGTTATTACCAGGCCCATCTAGAGTAAATCTAGAGGACGAGTTTCACTCTAGAAGCATTGGGGAAGTGATTGATAAAGTTTATCATGACATGAGAGCCTAGAAAGAAGGGAAGGGAAAAAAATGATTGGCTCGAGAGTAGACAGCTACATGATACAGAGGGAGCCTCCTGTAGCATGAGTCCCAAGGAGTTGTCTTTACATAGACTGACTCTAAACAGAGATGAGGAGGAGAGAAGTTATACGAGTTGGGCACAGGAAATGTCAGACGAAGACAGAGACACCTTTCGTGGAGAAGAGAGAGGTGACTTATGTGGTCCTGAGGGATGTTTTACAATGGATAAGGAAGTAAGATGGTCAGATTTAGACGTACCTATAGCTTGGGCATCACAATCATTGACATAAGTAGACCAACCTAAAGGGCAACCCCATGGTCAGAGGGGGGAGTCACCACCTTATGTGAGCAGACTAAGGTCGCTGCCAGGAAGAAGGCAGTGCAGAAATATTGTCCCTGCCTTGAATAGACAGACAATGGGAGATGAGAGTGAGTTTGGGGTTCCACAGTTTCCCTTGCTAGAGAAAGGGGGAGCTAGACTACAGTATATACCTTGGCCCCAGATGGACAAACATAATGTAAGATGTAAACTTCTGAGTTTAACTTCTGGCACTGGGAAATGGATACGTGAATTAGAAAAGATGACAGGAGGAAATACACTGGCTATAGGGGACATTAAGGGTCTCCATTCTTGGAGAGAGAGCTTGTGATGTTTGGTCCAGAGCAGGGTATACTGGTGTTACTACGGTTAACACTGCTCATGATGGAGCACCGTTCAATAACTGCAGAGTGGCAGTCTAGAAAGCGCTTAGAGTACTGTATCCAGACACATGGGAGCTATAATGACAAAAAAGATGCAGGAAGGGGAAGACCTGCTTGTTTATATTCAGAATTTCCAAGAGCAATGGGCCTTGGAGACAGGCGAGGCTTGGGGTAAACCTATACCTGTGTTCTATCATATAGTATGCCAAGGGCTGCCAGACCCGGTACAGAAGCAGCTCAAGAAGTTAGTGGGTATGGAGGCAAAACTGTGGTCAGAAATTCAACTGACTATTGCACATTATTGGAGACTCTTGAAAGAAAAGAATTGCAAAAAAAATGATATCATGAAAGGCGAAGAGGCAAAGTTAGTGCAAAAGAAGTTATCTAAGTACGCTATTGAAGGGGTGATGATAACTAGTGGAGACGGATCAAATTCACAGCAGGTAACAAACATGCCGCAGGTGAATAATCAAAGGCAGTTTGATCTGGGCAATAGTGGATTTACTCCACGAGGAAGAGGAGGATTTTGAGGTAGAAATTTTCAAAATAAATAAGGGAATTGGCAGAATAATCAGGGAAACCTTCAGAGCAATCAAGGTAGGTTTCAAAATATGCAGAGTGACAATCAAGATATACAATATGGGCAGAATAGGAAATGTCTGCCTCCTATATGTTGGGGATGTGGAATGAAAGGGCATTTAGCTTGTGTGTGTAGAAGTCAAGGGTATGTGCAGAATGGTCAATTTTCAAGAGGCGGGACTTCAAACCCACCTGCATATTCACAGCAGAGTGGAGATGGGTTAGCTCAGAGTCAAACAGTGCAACAGGCACAAGCACCGATAATGCAGCAAGGTTTGAAAATGCAGCAAGTAGCAGTGAATCCGCTGCAAGGGCAGTCACAGCATTCACCTATGCAGATGCAACAAAGCACAACCACGGGGCAGAACATGATGGTAGCACTGGTACCGTTATTACGCTACCACCCTCCCCATCCCCATTGAGCCCTATGGGGCTCAAATGGGAATAGGGATGTACCGGGCCCAGCACCCGCAAACAGGCAATTAGCGGATTTGGTTGGGCCGGAATAGACCAGTAATTGCCTATTTGTGGGTGCCGGGCCCGGATGCGAGTTAAAACCGGCAAGGCTACCTCCAACCTCATAATGAGGCCCTTTATCTCACGTGGAAATCAAGCAGCAGACGATGAAGCCAAATGCGCTGCATGTTCAGAAATGATCATGTCATTTGATGCGCCTAATGTACATGAAAAAATTGTGGTAATGAGTGTGTCTGTATCCTATAGTAATCTTTCGAAGACACAACTAATAGAGGTCCAGGGAGAAGCACCTCAAGATGAGAAGGATCTATGGATGCGAAGAGGGTGTTCTTTAAACCTCTCTGAAGCATTGTGGTGACAAGAAAGCACTGGTAAACCAGTAATGCCTGTAGCCTTATTAAGGGTGGCGCTGGAACAGCTACACTAACCTGCGTACACAACTAGAGAAAACCTTGCTGCAACTATTGCAGAGGAGTGGTTTGTACCAAATTTGTTAGAACACGTTGCATTCTATGTAGTGAATTGCATCGTTTGTCAAAAATTCACTGCTGGGCACACACTGCACACAGTTAGAGGAGTTATTCCGAGACCTAATGGCCCCTTTCAGAATTTGCATATCGACTATGTAGATATGCTGCAAGTATGTAATGGATGTAGATACATGATTGTAGTAGTCTGTCCCTTTTCACACTGTATTAAGCTGGTCTGTGTACACACCCAGATTCCACCTGTGCAGCAAAATTCTTAGTGCGAAAAGTATTTCCTAGATGGGGAATATGTGAAGTATTAAGATAAGATAATGGTCCTCATTTTGTGAATCAAATCTTTGAACAGATTAGCTTGTTGCTTGGTATAAAGCACACATTTTCTTCGGCTTATCATCCACAAGGAAATGGGATCTGTGAAGGGCTCAACGGCTTGCTTAAGGAGAGAATAGCCAAGTTGAAGCTTACCTTGAAGAAAGGGTGGTTGCATTACCTACCGCTGGCATTATATGCATTGAGGAACCAACCAGGTACGGACCACCATCTTACCCCCCACAAAATAGTGACAGGGAGGCGAATGAGGGCACCCCTCACACCTCCATCCAGAGTTAGAAGTGATGCCCAGCCAATGTCAGAACTGTTAGGAATGGATTTACGTGACTACCTTACTTGTATGACTTCAAGAATCTCTGTCATTTCAGATCAGCTACGGTGAAAAGGGTGTGGGGTAGTACAGAACACAGAAGGTGATGCTTCAACAAGTGGATTTCAAAAACTTTGTATTCTTAATGTGTTCCCCGGAGATGCTGTCCTAATCCGCAACCATATGACAAAGAAGTGGGACGATCCCTGCTTCAACGGCCCTTTTATCATAGAGAACATCACACCGTCTGCAGTCAAAGTGCAGGGCAGACGTGCTTGGACTTTTCTGCGAGACATAAAGATTTATGCTGGAGAGACCCCTTCAACCCCACACCCTTCGTAAGCAAGCCTCGGGGAAGAACCTCAGCACGTGCAGACTAGGTCTATGACGAGGAAGAAGGACGCAGAAATGTCGAGTAAAGACAAAGTGTTGATTGGACTGTGGCTTATTTCAAACACTCTTTTCAGTCATTTCGGAAAGAGTCAAGGGAAGATACCTGTTCTTGAGCCACAGGAGTTTGTGACATTGGACGGAGGCATGCTTAAGCCTTGATAAGAAGAAAAATATGCCTGATCTTGATTTCGTTTTCAAAAACTGGAAGAGGGTACATTACCCTGATTAATTTCCTGCTTGGATTTGCCCATGGTGGTACCCAATGACAACGTTTCACGGATCATATTTCAAGTTTTTCTCTTTGTTTTACAGACATATCCTGCAATTGGGGGAGAACAACTAGCGTTCACGTTTTGCTGCAAGAACCTAAGAATGGTCCGATCGTAAGGAGAATGCTCACAGCGATTGTTGAGCAAGTTCTGCAGCTTTCTGAGTACAGTGGGAAAAGTGGAAATGCCCTCACCAAACTTTGCAAAGAAATTCAGAGTGACCCAAATACTTTTTTTGCAGAGTTTGGTGAGGATTCGTCCAGGGAGAGCGAAGTTATAAGCCGCCCAAAACGTACTCTTCCTATGGAAACTGCAACTTAACCATAACTACATGGCCACTACCGTGGCCATGTAATATGCATAAAGAGTAAAGGATTGATGTTTCCACTACATGTTATAACAGAGCTGGACTGAAAAGGAAGGCCTAATTTATAGTGTGTCAAAGTAAGAAAACAAATGAATTAACAAGTGAATCTCGGTAAGACGAGGCTGGATGAGCCATGAAGCCAAGTCAAGATACCAGGGTATTATGAGGTTGGGGTGAACTGACATTGTATACAAAATTGTGTGAAAGAACAGCTCCTGTTCAGAGGACACGGACAAAACAAGGAAGACGTCAGAGGTCTATTAAGAAATAATATTTTAAAGACAGTGAAAGCTCAATTCCATGGTCTCCAGTCATGTGGAATGATGAAGTTGGACGAGCAAGATGCTCACGCCTATGCATGAGGGCAGAGCGTGTCTTCACCCCCCTGAATTTTCCACAGTACAGAACTAACTCAAGGCCGAGCTTCAAAGCCTAATTGACTAAGCAGACCACTGAGGTGATGAAGGATTGATATGCTAATTGGTGGGAAGCTATGGTTAAGACGAGCTCACCCGCACCTGGAAGGCCAGCCTGCATGCTGCTAGATGTAGATGGAAAAGTACTGATGGAGGTTAGAGTGCCAACCAATTGTAGGGGACTGCGTGATTAAAGGTCCTATAGTTTATGTTGCCAATGGGATGTCGTATATTTAGTGACGTTCATAAGTGGACATTTTAGAGGGAGGGCTTAATTGCCTCACCTGATGATAAGTAACCAATCACATATTCATACATTTTAGGTTATTATGGATTGTATACTTAGATGTTCACTAAAATCCTATAACAGTTACTCGTAGGTTTGTGTAGTTTGCCACGTAGGATGATGTTGGTAGTAATGTAGGTCAACGTCAGCGATGATGAGTTTTTGATATATAAGCTCAGTTTTTTATGAAACTCGTTGAGTTAGTGGATCGAGTGAATTTGTTGATGTTCGTTTGTACTCCCTGTTTTAATAATTGATAATAAAACAGTTATCCTTTTTTGCCAACTACCTGAGTCGTTTTGATTATTGATGTATGAATAAAATCTGAATCTCCATCCATCTCCAGGGTAATTGTGACTCATCTCTAAAGGGCTGAGGTTATTCAGTTCACATGGTGGCAGAGGGTGGTTTAAAAAATCCATCGACATAAGTAAACTTTGGAGTCCCGGCAATATCGCACGCCCTCTCCCATTCGGCTAACAGGACGTGAAGCTCCCCGTAGATAGTGGTTTAGTTTAAATTGCTAAAATCTTGCAAGTAGGGTGTGACGGGTCCCTCCAGTTTCAGACGGAATCCCCTCCCACCGTCTACGAGAAGCTGAACGAACGAGAAGTTGAAGAGGCGCTAAAAGAGACGTACGATCCTGAGAGTCGGAAGACGAACATGCTAATGGTGAGGAAAAAAACGAGCAAGGTGGCAAAACTGTGTATGGATAATATTGAGTAAGAAGTTGACTTGTGAGAGGCCAAGTAATTAAGAGGTATCTTGAGGAGAATGCCACGATAATAGAATACGCTCTGTGCCTGCGTTTTTAAGAACGTAACAGATAAATAGATGAGCACCACACACTGTTGGTAATAATAAGCAGCGCTCAGACACCTGAGGGTTCGTAGTGCTATATAAATGCTACATTAGTATTATTATTATTATTATTGTTATTATTATTATTATTATTATTATTAAACTCCGTAGTACTATTGATTGAGAAAGCAATACAAGTCTTAGAAAAAAGATCGTAAGAGATAAGAGCTATATGTGACCAGTCGAGTATGTCTGTTTGTCTTATGTATTTATGTGTTGGCGATGACGTAAGAAGTCAAAAGTGATTGATGAAAAAAGGAGAAACACGAGGTTGGAAAAAAGTAATTGTCTATTCGAATTTAAGTTGATGGTGTTTTTTTGAATCATCAAAAAAGGAAGAAGTGTCGCTATGCCGGGGGTAACGAGCTGAAGTGGGGGTCATTTGATTCCTGGGGCTCCCCTGAGTATCTCTATGTATAAGCAATAAATGATAGGGTCAATTTTTTGAGGAAATGAATCCTCTTGGCAAAATATATGAGATAAAGGCATTTTTCACATAACAAACGTTTTTTTTGATATATATAATATAATATAATATATGTCAAGCATTAGACAAGAGAAAAATCAACAAGAACTAACAGAGAAAAAGCAACAACAAAACTTTTTTATGAGTCTTCAAACATATAAAACAAATTGGTGCGGAGTGGCACACACCTAAATTCGATCTGTTATTTCATCACAGAAAGAAATGCATTTAAGTCAAAAACAGTGGTATCCAAAGAGCAACAGATATGCAGAGAGGTAAAGATTTGATAAACTGAAAAGGTATAACCGGAAATACGGTTATTGTTGGCAGCAAAGTGGTAGGACCTGGGTATGTCTATCTGTCCTGCCAGGGTCTCGGGGAGAATTCTATCCAAGGCAAACACCCTTTTGTTGTGCTGCTCTAATCGAGGAGTATATCCTTAATGTTCCCAGTGTGAAGATCTGGAAAAATAAAATCAAGACAGAAATGGCCTGGGATTATTGTTCAGGTATATCGTCTGTTTTGATGGTGTTTTTTTAGCAAGATTAAAGGGAAAACGTGATTTAAAGGGATTGGAGCCTGCGACGATTGGTGCACGCTCACATTATATTGTTTTTGTGAAACATATTGTTTTTTAAAACCTGTGACAAAAGCAAACAAGTATCGATAGTGAAGAGTGACGAGTCAAAAGTGGAGGATGTTATTCCACTTGTGCACCTCTGCAAGCAATTGCCTAAACATGTGCCTAAGCTTAGACAGTATGGTGCGGAATGGGTGAAGGGCACAGCAGATAAAATGTTTATGCCGTGGCCGCAAGGAGGGTCACTATCGAAGGCCATTCTGCAGCACATGATGACATATTTGCATGCAGCATATACGGGAACAAAGTTCGACAAGCGACTAGGGAGCCTAGAACTTTGGAAAATGTACCAGGAGGAAAGAGAAGAGCCACCTCCTATAGATTTGATCCGTAATGTATGCACAGAGGGGGTGAGGAGCCTTCTGCCCCCCACCCCGCTTGATATAGACTGCGAAAAAAAAAGAAGACGATCAGTTGTACCCATTGAGGGAGCTTAAAGCAGCAACAGGGCATAGCAACCCGGCATACGAGTCGCCTGTGCAAAGCTGTGACGAGGGCTCAGAGAAAAATACTGAGAAAAATGTAATCCCTAAGGTCCTGAGGCACAAGGAGAGATGCAACAGGGAGAGAAGTGATCGAGTAAGCACATCTTTAGATATAGGAAGAGAAATAAAGAGATGGAATGGAGAAAGCGATAAAGCTGATGAGTTAGCACTTCTACAGAACAAAATTGATGAGTGGACAGATTTTGCTCAAACTCGATGGTAAAGGCATAGAGGATGTAAGACAAAGAGAAGATGAAAATGGGCAAGATAAAAAGGATAAAGAAAGGGAGGAACGATCGAAAGAAGAAGAGGTGGCAAGGAAAGATAGACAAAGAAAGGAGCAGTTATATCAGGATGAACAATTGGAGAAACAGGAAAAAGCAGAGAGACAAAGAAAACGAGATAACAGACAAAGGGCATTCGATGAGCAGGAAAGGTTACAGAGAAAGAGAATAGAAGAGGAGGAACAGAAGTTAAGGGATAAGAGAATACAAAAACTAAAGGATGAGGAGATACGAAGGGCAAATGAAAGAAGGGATATGAAGAAGAAAGAGGAAGACAGGGTGAGAGAGGAAGCAAGAAAGCGTAGAGAGCTTGATGATGACATATAATGAAAAAGAAGGCAAAGAGCACGCAATCTCGATTGCCTGGAGAAGGAGGTAAGGAATCCTGATCCAGAAGTAGCATAGGAGGACATAGAGGAGTTCTTCCCAGAATATGAGTTATTACCAGGCCCATCTAGAGTAAATCTAGAGGACGAGTTTCACTCTAGAAGCATTGGGGAAGTGATTGATAAAGTTTATCATGACATGAGAGCCTAGAAAGAAGGGAAGGGAAAAAAATGATTGGCTCGAGAGTAGACAGCTACATGATACAGAGGGAGCCTCCTGTAGCATGAGTCCCAAGGAGTTGTCTTTACATAGACTGACTCTAAACAGAGATGAGGAGGAGAGAAGTTATACGAGTTGGGCACAGGAAATGTCAGACGAAGACAGAGACACCTTTCGTGGAGAAGAGAGAGGTGACTTATGTGGTCCTGAGGGATGTTTTACAATGGATAAGGAAGTAAGATGGTCAGATTTAGACGTACCTATAGCTTGGGCATCACAATCATTGACATAAGTAGATCAACCTAAAGGGCAACCCCATGGTCAGAGGGGGGAGTCACCACCTTATGTGAGCAGACTAAGGTCGCTGCCAGGAAGAAGGCAGTGCAGAAATATTGTCCCTGCCTTGAATAGACAGACAATGGGAGATGAGAGTGAGTTTGGGGTTCCACAGTTTCCCTTGCTAGAGAAAGGGGGAGCTAGACTACAGTATATACCTTGGCCCCAGATGGACAAACATAATTTAAGATGTAAACTTCTGAGTTTAACTTCTGGCACTGGGAAATGGATACGTGAATTAGAAAAGATGACAGGAGGAAATACACTGGCTATAGAGGACATTAAGGGTCTCTATTCTTGGAGAGAGAGCTTGTGATGTTTGGTCCAGAGCAGGGTATACTGGTGTTACTACGGTTAACACTGCTCATGATGGAGCACCGTTCAATAACTGCAGAGTGGCAGTCTAGAAAGCGCTTAGAGTACTGTATCCAGACACATGGGAGCTATAATGACAAAAAAGATGCAGGAAGGGGAAGACCTGCTTGTTTATATTCAGAATTTCCAAGAGCAATGGGCCTTGGAGACAGGCGAGGCTTGGGGTAAACCTATACCTGTGTTCTATCATATAGTATGCCAAGGGCTGCCAGACCCGGTACAGAAGCAGCTCAAGAAGTTAGTGGGTATGGAGGCAAAACTGTGGTCAGAAATTCAACTGACTATTGCACATTATTGGAGACTCTTGAAAGAAAAGAATTGCAAAAAAAATGATATCATGAAAGGCGAAGAGGCAAAGTTAGTGCAAAAGAAGTTATCTAAGTACGCTATTGAAGGGGTGATGATAACTAGTGGAGACGGATCAAATTCACAGCAGGTAACAAACATGCCGCAGGTGAATAATCAAAGGCAGTTTGATCTGGGCAATAGTGGATTTACTCCACGAGGAAGAGGAGGATTTTGAGGTAGAAATTTTCAAAATAAATAAGGGAATTTGCAGAATAATCAGGGAAACCTTCAGAGCAATCAAGGTAGGTTTCAAAATATGCAGAGTGACAATCAAGATATACAATATGGGCAGAATAGGAAATGTCTGCCTCCTATATGTTGGGGATGTGGAATGAAAGGGCATTTAGCTTGTGTGTGTAGAAGTCAAGGGTATGTGCAGAATGGTCAATTTTCAAGAGGCGGGACTTCAAACCCACCTGCATATTCACAGCAGAGTGGAGATGGGTTAGCTCAGAGTCAAACAGTACAACAGGCACAAGCACCGATAATGCAGCAAGGTTTGAAAATGCAGCAAGTAGCAGTGAATCCGCTGCAAGGGCAGTCACAGCATTCACCTATGCAGATGCAACAAAGCACAACCACGGGGCAGAACATGATGGTAGCACTGGTACCGTTATTACGCTACCACCCTCCCCATCCCCATTGAGCCCTATGGGGCTCAAATGGGAATAGGGATGTACCAGGCCCAGCACCCGCAAACGGGCAATTAGCGGGTTTTGTTGGGCCGGAATAGACCAGCAATTGCCTATTTGTGGGTGCCGGGCCCGGATGCGAGTTAAAACCGGCAAGGCTACCTCCAACCTCATAATGAGGCCCTTTATCTCACGTGGAAATCAAGCAGCAGACGATGAAGCCAAATGCGCTGCATGTTCAGAAATGATCATGTCATTTGATGCGCCTAATGTACATGAAAAAATTGTGGTAATGAGTGTGTCTGTATCCTATAGTAATCTTTCGAAGACACAACTAATAGAGGTCCAGGGAGAAGCACCTCAAGATGAGAAGGATCTATGGATGCGAAGAGGGTGTTCTTTAAACCTCTCTGAAGCATTGTGGTGACAAGAAAGCACTGGTAAACCAGTAATGCCTGTAGCCTTATTAAGGGTGGCGCTGGAACAGCTACACTAACCTGCGTACACAACTAGAGAAAACCTTGCTGCAACTATTGCAGAGGAGTGGTTTGTACCAAATTTGTTAGAACACGTTGCATTCTATGTAGTGAATTGCATCGTTTGTCAAAAATTCACTGCTGGGCACACACTGCACACAGTTAGAGGAGTTATTCCGAGACCTAATGGCCCCTTTCAGAATTTGCATATCGACTATGTAGATATGCTGCAAGTATGTAATGGATGTAGATACATGATTGTAGTAGTCTGTCCCTTTTCACACTGTATTAAGCTGGTCTGTGTACACACCCAGATTCCACCTGTGCAGCAAAATTCTTAGTGCGAAAAGTATTTCCTAGATGGGGAATATGTGAAGTATTAAGATAAGATAATGGTCCTCATTTTGTGAATCAAATCTTTGAACAGATTAGCTTGTTGCTTGGTATAAAGCACACATTTTCTTCGGCTTATCATCCACAAGGAAATGGGATCTGTGAAGGGCTCAACGGCTTGCTTAAGGAGAGAATAGCCAAGTTGAAGCTTACCTTGAAGAAAGGGTGGTTGCATTACCTACCACTGGCATTATATGCATTGAGGAACCAACCAGGTACGGACCACCATCTTACCCCCCACAAAATAGTGACAGGGAGGCGAATGAGGGCACCCCTCACACCTCCATCCAGAGTTAGAAGTGATGCCCAGCCAATGTCAGAACTGTTAGGAATGGATTTACGTGACTACCTTACTTGTATGACTTCAAGAATCTCTGTCATTTCATATCAGCTACGGTGAAAAGGGTGTGGGGTAGTACAGAACACAGAAGGTGATGCTTCAACAAGTGGATTTCAAAAACTTTGTATTCTTAATGTGTTCCCCGGAGATGCTGTCCTAATCCGCAACCATATGACAAAGAAGTGGGACGATCCCTGCTTCAACGGCCCTTTTATCATAGAGAACATCACACCGTCTGCAGTCAAAGTGCAGGGCAGACGTGCTTGGACTTTTCTGCGAGACATAAAGATTTATGCTGGAGAGACCCCTTCAACCCCACACCCTTCGTAAGCAAGCCTCGGGGAAGAACCTCAGCACGTGCAGACTAGGTCTATGACGAGGAAGAAGGACGCAGAAGATGTTGAGTAAAGACAAAGTGTTGATTGGACTGTGGCTTATTTCAAACACTCTTTTCAGTCATTTCGGAAAGAGTCAAGGGAAGATACCTGTTCTTGAGCCACAGGAGTTTGTGACATTGGACTGAGGCATGCTTAAGCCTTGATAAGAAGAAAAATATGCCTGATCTTGATTTCGTTTTCAAAAACTGGAAGAGGGTACATTACCCTGATTAATTTCCTGCTTGGATTTGCCCATGGTGGTACCCAATGACAACGTTTCACGGATCATATTTCAAGTTTTTCTCTTTGTTTTACAGACATATCCTGCAATTGGGGGAGAACAACTAGCGTTCACGTTTTGCTGCAAGAACCTAAGAATGGTCCGATCGTAAGGAGAATGCTCACAGCGATTGTTGAGCAAGTTCTGCAGCTTTCTGAGTACAGTGGGAAAAGTGGAAATGCCCTCAACTGATAATGCGCACAATGGGCAGCTTTAGTAGCAATATCATCATGCCAGATCCAGAGAAACGTCCACATTGTGTAAAGAATCGACGCTACATATTCTCATACCTCTGTGTTATTTATGCTTGCATTCTGTTCATAATAATACTGCTTTCGCTCACTGTGCACACATCCTACTACACAGATGTACATGGAGCAAAGACTCACGAGAATCTTCCTAAGCAGAAGGAAGGCGTAAACATGACAACTACTAGGCAATCAAGACCCTATGTAGTTATCCCTGTTCTAAAGATTGATGAAGCATTGCCTCAGGCTGGGGTAAATGTTACTGACAGTCATTCATGTGCGAAAAGTGTCTTAGAGATTATTTTTGGACACCAGAGGCCAGCTTTACAAGAGAGACAAAAGAAATGGGTGTTAAAAGGTGGACCTACACAGTTAATGCATGCAAATACACGTAGTCCACTGCAAGTGTTCCTATGATTGGTCCAGTTAGAAGAAACCATGCTGATATACTTCATGAATAATGGTAGAAGGTCACAAGAAAAAAATAGACCTAGGAGACATACCAGGGAGGATGACTTTGAACTAAATGATTACTTGGATAGTACAGCACATTTGGGAAACAACATATGGTATCAACATATGAGGGAAGTAGGAAGAAGAACTTTAAAGGAAGAAAGCTTCGTATGTGTACTCCTGCCTTATAGTATGGGGAAGTCTAAGATCTTCATAGCTATTGAAATAGACATCCAGACAGCACATTGTTTTTCCCACATAGCACTTTGCCAGACAAGAGGCCAGTTTATGGGCTGAGATACCTATCTGAAATGGGCAACTGAATGGACAGATCCAGATGCAGATGATTACATACAAGACTCTAAGACAAGAAACATAGCTCACACCAAGAATCATGTGTTCTGGTACGAGAAGCCTGGAGTAAAAAGAGCTGGAATCAGATTGGAAGTAAACAAAAGACTGGAGAGTCCAGGAACATCTGCAGAAGAAATTCGTAGATGGAAGAACAGAGGCCAACTGCAGATCTGAGGATCAGTACTATCGCCAGACCGATGGAAAGAAGGAGTGGTGATCTGCATAACCTGGGTGGTCATTGGTTGTTATCAACCAACCATTGAAATAGTACAGAATGGCTGCAAACCTCTGTGGCCAGGATTTGCTAAGCTACTGACCTGAGTGAGTTAAAGATAGAGGAGGACCTTTGCAGATAGTGCCTTTGGACAGTGCAAAGCTGTACTTCAGAAATAATGGCACAAGAAAAATTGGAGAGAATCAGAACTGCAGTTGAATCTTTGATGTACCAGGAATGATACTTGGAACAGCAGTAATCATGGATCACTATTGGGCTTGTGGATGCAGAGCATATATGAGGCTACCCAAGGACTGGGGAGGACGATGCTCACTAGTGAATGTTCATGTTCCAGCATTGGTGATTCCGAAAAGTGACTTAAACCTTGACAGTTTTCGGAAAGAAAATGCTCACCTGAGAAAGAGGAGATCTGTGGAGCTGGTAAGAAGACTGAAGAATGAGAACTATATGCCAGCAAAATCTATAGAGGTTTTTGATGCTATTCCCTATGAACACAGACTATTTAGCCAGACAGCCTCAGTATTTTTGTTGATCTTCATGCCAAGTGTCCAGGTTGGAGCAAATACCAAGTGGCTGCAGATCACAAGATGTGAATTGCTACAGACAATCAACACGACTATAAAGGGATTCAATGCAATCAGAGAAGAGATGAGAGCCGTACGACTGATGACTCTCCAGAACAGATATGTCTTGGACATGATCACAGCAATGGATGGAGGTGTTTGTGTTGATCCTCATGCCAAGTGTCCAGGTTGGAGCAAATACCAAGTGGCTGCAGATCACAAGATGTGAATTGCTACAGACAATCAACACGACTATAAAGGGATTCAATGCAATCAGAGAAGAGATGAGAGCCATACGACTGATGACTCTCCAGAACAGATATGTCTTGGACATGATCACAGCAATGGATGGAGGTGTTTGTGTAAAAATCGGAGAATCATGTTGCACATTCATACCTTCTCATGGTGATGAGAATCAAACCTTGACGGAGGCCATAGGTATGCTGATAAAACTCCACGGCCAGATGATCAATGAAGTAGAAGACATTACTGATGATAGCTGGTTTGGATCACTCTACTCCTGGGTTCCACAATGGATGGCAGACATTTTTAAGTTCCTTGGAGCTCTGATACTAAAGAGATTGCTTGGATTCTGTGTAATCAAGAAAATAATCTCCCAACACAAGAAAACAGCCAAGAAAGCCATAGGGATGAAAATGATGATCGATGTTGAACCAGGTTGGAAGGTCAAGGACTTGACAGATGAAGAAATTAGAGACTTTGTGAATACCAGTATCCATGCACCTGAAGGGACGAAGTTCCTGTATCCAAACAATCATAAGAAGTATGTAGGAAGATGGATCTATTGCAGTCCAAGTGGGCAGTGCAGGCTCATGACATGGAACAAGGATGAGCATGTGAAGTCAGCAGGATGCCTGAAGGGAGTCATAAAGATATGGGTCCCAAGGAAGATCTTCTTCAGACCAAGATGTCTGGATGTGAAGGATGATGAGAGAGTGGTCAATAAATTGCCCAGAGGGGGAGGTGTATAGCAGGAGCCAAGTACCCCCACCTCAACCACCTCACCCATATTGCCTATATGTTGGGAGCCTGAATGCGAAAACTGCACAGTACCAGTGGGTATACCGATACCTAGGAGGATCCTGGAGGCAAGGTTCCCATTGAGAAAACCGTACCTGCATACAAGAAAATATGATGGCCATTTGAATGAAATCCCGGAAGAAGCAGAGCAAATGAATGGCAAAGAGGAATGGGGACATCACACAGAGCTGAGCTGACGTGCATAGAAAAGATACAGAGACTAGAGAATGCAGATATTCTATAAGGCATCAAGAAAGTATCAATGAAAAGTGACATCTTGGGATCAAGGTGAAGAAGCTTATGCTACAGAACTGGTGAAGATATCAAGTCATTTTACATATGTGCAGATGCAAAAGAAACGCAAGTAGATGAAGTGATCCTAATTGGATGCTAATTGGTGGGAAGCTATGGTTAAGACAAGCTCACCAGCACCTGGAAGGCCAGCCTGCGTGCTGCTAGACGTAGGTGAAAAAGTACTGATGGAGGTTAGAGTGCCAACCAATTGTAGGGGACCGCGTAATTAAGGGTCCTATAGTTTGTTTAGCAAATGGGACATCATATATTTAGTGACGTTCATAAGTGGACATTTCAGAGGGATGGCTTAGTTGCCTCGTATACTTAGATGTTCACTAAAAGCCTATCACGGTTACTCATAGGTTTTTGTAGTTTGCCACGTAGGATGACATTGGTAGTAACCTAGGTCAACGTCAGTGATGACAAGTTTTTGATATATAAGCTCTGTTTTTTATGAAATTCGTTGAGTAAGAGAATTGAGCAAATTTGTTGATGTGCGTTGTACTCCCTGTTTTAGATAATTGACAATAAAATGGTTATCCTTTTTGCCAACTACATGAGTCATTTCAATTATTGATGTATGAATACAATCTGCATCCCCATCCATCTCCAGGGTAATTGCTACTCATGTTAAAGGCAGGAGGTTATTCATTTTAAAGGAAATCAATGAACATCAGGCTGCTTCGGTATGTCCTGTTCCTGGTCCAATGATTCAACCATGGGAAAGCAGTATAGGCAAGGTAGTTTCTTACATGGTGGATACATTTTATAAGACTAATCCTGTTGGCTGAATACTGTCTATCCATCAAAGCAATACTCAGTAAAATACAGGTGATTGTATCTGTGCTCCAAGCCTTGATACTTACACATCTGGAGTAGCTGTGGAGTTTACAAATGCACCTCCATGCTCTTGTCAATATACTAGCACCAATAGCAAATCTTGTACTACTAGGAAACTATGTGTGCTCACATCTCCTATGCCTGTTATACTGGATCAGACCTTGGGGGGATGCGCTATGTATAAGAGACATTTTTATAATTAATGACAGAGAGAAGCCAGCAGGGCTGGAACCGAAGAATGCACTCAGAGAATAAAGTACTGGCATGGCTAGGCCGGAAGACAGAGCCTGGGGTTGTCAGAACCTCCAACATTAACGTTCTTTGGAGAATTTAGATAGACCTATGGTGCTCCCAGAAAAACAGGGACTGTGTGCTTGTGGCTTGCCGCGATAGCAACCTTCTATTTTTCTTGAGCATCTGCAAAGATTTCCCCCATGGCTCGTCTAACCTGAAATTGGTAGTTAAGCGTATGCAGGACTATTTTTATTGTTTTCTTATTTTAATATGATATGGAACAGATAGTCCAGTATGTAAATTTGCCTGCTATTAAGCTTGTTCCTCGTTTTAGTTTGATCTGGTTTTTCTAGGACTTATTGTTGTACTTCTGCTTTTATGTATCTACAGTTTTACTTGGTCATGTTTTTATTATTATTATTAACTGTCTAGCGCTCTGAGGCCTATGGGCAAGTTTAGTGCTTTATAAAAAATAAATCAAATAAATCAAATCAAAAAGAAAGATTCTAAATTCAGTCCTTCTGTTAGGCACGATTGTATGCAGTATCCTTTGGGTGCACTACAACAACCTTGACCCGCTGGCAATAGGAACCCAACCTTTGGTATAAGTCTGTACTACACAGGTTTGTAGTGTGGCTGAGCAGCCAGGGTTATCTCAAGAGGGGTCAATGTGAGAAGTAGGGGATTTACACAGAGATTCGCAGTGACAAGTATCCAAATAAACCTTTACACACAAGGATTCTTGATTAAACAATTATTAATTTATTTAACAGTCAGTTTGAATAAGCCTTCTTCGGAAGGGGCAATATAATAGTAACGCACAAATACACTCCAAAATACACACTCTTAGTTTCTCTAAATCAGCATTTGGGATGGTACAAAGACACTTCCTAGACCATGAGGTGACTTTAATAGTTAGGACACTGTGGACATTAATATATCAATGGTACATTTAGAGCAATACTGAAGTTGGTGTTGAAGAAAGGGGTTTAAGAATAAAACAAGAGATCACACAAATATTCTGAAGCAGATAAGTACTTTGAAACCCCAATGCAAAGTAAGTTAACCCTTTCCTGGAAGGAAGGCAAAACACACAATCAGAGGAGAGAAGAGTCATTCAGGGAGCCAGGCCAGCCATTGTCAATTGGACAAAAGTCTAGGTGAGGCGAAGCACTTCCTGCAGGTAAGTAAAAGTCTTTCACAATGTTTTAGGAGTCTTTGTAGAAAAAGTAGAATCAAGTAGGGCCACAAGCTGGGATGATTGTGAGAAGTAGAATATCCAAGCAAATCTACAGGAGCAACCAAGACAAGTCTCAACTGAGAACAAGTAAGGCCACAAGACAAGAGGTAAGTTCTCTTAGACTGTACAGTACCTTTGGTTAGAAGAAATGGTTCTAGCTGGCTTCTGTTCCTATATGGCTGTGCAGATTCTTTCGTTCCTGGGCCTCAGTCATGGGGACAAGAGGCAGGACGTCTGAGGATTCCTGCAACACAATGGGACGGTCAGTGACAGCAAGGGCAAATTTCAATTCAGTGGCACTTGAGCGTTTTAGCTCCTCGCGTCTGACAGCAAATAGCAACACTGCGGTTCTTGGATACCACTTCAGACTTTCCTTGCTTCTGGGGTCAAGCACTCTGTTGAGGTGGCTCAGGCTTGGTCAGTCCTGCATCAGGGAAGTCCAGAAGATCTTCCTAGAGCTCGGGTCTAACTTAAAAGTGATGCACTCTGTTTGGTGTTCTTCTCCCTGGCACTTCGGTTCTAGCAGCAGCAGCAGTGTAAGTACAGCCGGCTTCGAGAGAATGCCCAAACAAGTTCACTTTGGAGTTGATTGGTCCCACCAACTCAAGGGGAGAAGTCATCCTTGCAGGGCTTCTCTAGTCAAAATTAATTTGGAGCTTCAGCATAGCAGCAGGGCTTCATCGGGCAAACCAACGGTACAGGAGGTGCAGCATGCGTCTCTTCTAGTTCTTCTTTGGATTCCTTTGTCCAGTGGTCGACTCTGCCTTCCAAGCCAAAAAGACAAAATGAACAAAGGCACCAAACCTGGTTTGACGTGCAGAGTAATTCTCAAGAAGGACCTTTCCAACAAAAAATGGCAAAAAAAGAAGACGGGGCCATTTTGACAGAATGGGCACCCATTGGTGCTTTACTGCAGCTGCGAATGCAGCCTGCAGTAAAAACTCCCAATGGTAGTTAAAAGTAGACCACTGCCACCAGTTGTAAGATAGTATGTGCTGGGTCTAGAAAGTTACAAATGTAAGTGATGTCAATTTCACTTCACTGCTCTTGGAAACAGTAGTTTATCCAAGAGAAGATTTTTACACCTTTGGGAAATCTGAAAGACTTCCCTATGTCACTGCACAGAAAACACATAGAATTAAAAGTACAAAGTCCCAAAGTTCAGCAAAGCGAGCTGGGGGTCTCTAAGGTGGGAGGAATTTAGTACTAAACTGAAAATTCTCCCCAACACCTTCCAAATGAGTGCATGTGATGAATTGGATTCTGCCTCACAGGAGTACAAGTGTGAGCAGGGACAAGATGTCTCTCTCAGCCAACACACTTCTACAAACCAAAACACAATGCAATCATAAAGGTAAAACAGGGACAGCTTAAGCGATATACCTCCTTTGCTTTTTGTTGTAATGCGGGCTATCCTCCTAAGAGGGGTGTGAAGGTGAACCAGTAAGGACCCGAAAAACACAGTATCACAGTCCAAACTAAATGTAATGTCCAATCAAGGTTCTATAGACTATAAACAATTTAATAAAACACACCATCTCAAACCCAGCCCTGAGTAAATACAGAGAAGATGCGACTTGCTCTATCGCACTTCGAGCTTAGTTCCAGGGGTGGTAGGTAAGGTACTAGCAAAAATGATATCTTGATGGAGACAAGGGACGATCGTAACCTTACCAGTCTCTAGAGTCCAAATGGAGCGGCATGGTTAGGGGTGGGGGGCAATGTCAGTTCAGTGTCACAGTACCTGAATTTGGTTCTTGGTGGGCTGATACATCAGTTGAATGTTGGTGCGAGTTGATCAGGCTCAGTTGGGCATGTAGGATTGCAGAAGTCCTAGCAGCAAGTGAGTGCTGGGCAGGGGCGAATGCAGGTGCTAGGTGAGGTCAAACATCAGCGGTTCAAGTACTGCAGGTCGGGTGGTCCCAAGAATGCTTCAACATTGGCCCTGCCGAGTCAGGCTTTGGCCACTGGCAGAGGTCGGCGAGTGATAATCCAGCGGGCCGAGTCGTGAAGTGGTGAGCAAGGGGGAATTGAGGTGCAAGCAATTAGTCAGCAGTTCTTATGTTAGCTGGGCCGAGCCGCATGGTAACCTCTGGGTAGGATTGGTGAGTGACCCTCCAGAGATTTGGTTCAGTTTCTGGCTTCGAGCTGCTGCTTCGGGCCTGCCAATTGACGGGCTCTGCTAGGACGTGATTCATTATGGGGCTTATGGAGATGCAGTGAAATAGTTTGACTGGTTGGAGGAACTCAGATACCAGAACCAGTGCCTTCCCTCTCATTCAGGATGCAGGGTACACAGAGTGACTAGTTTGGTGTGGGTGAACAGGGAGCTTTGGATGGTCTGGCCCTGCGGGTTGCTGTGAAGCCTTTGCAAAGGGCTGGAGTACAGGAAATTACACTACGGGGTCTGCTCTTCTGGCGCAGAAGATCTTTAGCAGATTGGTTGGTCCTGGTACTGGCCAACAGCACTAGTCACTCAAGATAGTACCTCAGAGTGGTTAGAGGACAGATCTTACTTCTGTCTTGGATGGTTCCTTTAACTTCGGTGGAGTGCTTTGGACAGTGCAACTGTCTGAAAGGAAAAGAAGGCGAGAGTCCCCAGAATGTCTCTTCAGCCTTAAACTGAAGCAATTCTGTTTAAGGGATGAACAACACCTTCTTTTAAGGGCATTAGTACTCAGATGATTGGTCTAAAGCTAGCCTGCTTTAGGGAACCAATCCCTGCTCCTGACGGGAGTGGACTTTGCCCTCTTGATCTTGCACCCAACACACATTGCTCCAGCGGAAGCGGAGGAGACAGGCTAGGGAAAGAGAGATGAAGAGAAAATGGTGGAAGGCTTCTTCCATTGTCCAAACATTCCTGCCTATCCTATTGCCTACCCTGTTACGTCCTACTGACAACAAAAGACCTTTAGACATGCATCACCCAAGGGCGAGGTCACTCCTCCTGAAAAGGTGTGCTCCTTTGACACCTGGGCCCAGAGAGGCTGGGTCAAAGAGAGGCTGGGTCTCTGGGTTTCTGTCCTGCCGGGTGGCAGTATCGGTCCGTCTGACCCTAATAACCATTCCGTTCGACAGCAGAGTTGACACACGAGAGCTGACACATCTGCAATATCAATTGGTTTGTGGCGGCCACAATCATATGTATCACCATTCACTATGCCTAAAGGACCCTGCCGTCAGCATGGTTTGTTTGTTTTGTTTTATTTATTTATAACGCACACCGAACCCTGGGTTAACTGGGCGCGAGAACTTCAAGGAGGGTTACAGACATATACGAGAGGATTAGAATACAAGCGTGCAGGTCGACTGAAGGTTACAAGGTAGCTGACGTGCAAAGTAAATACAAGTCAACATGTGGGCAAGATGCCAGAGGTTACAGTTTAAGTGATAGTACCATGCATACAAAGTTACATTGGGAGACACAGAATAAATTAACAATGCACATAAGTGTTTAGTCAGTGTTTCTCATCAAGGAGCCAACTCTTTACTTTGGCTCTGAAGGTCCAGAAGGATGGTTCCGTTCTGAAGGTGAGAGGGAGGGAGTTCCAGGATTTGGCAGCGAATACAGGGAAGCTGCCTCCTCCAGCTCTTTTAAGTTTGAACCTCAGAATAGTGAGGCAGAGTAAGTACTGAGTTTTGGTTGGTCTGGTAGATTGGTGTTTGGAGAATTAGTCTGATAAATATTTGGGGGCCGAGTTTGACAGACATTTGTCGGTAATGACTAAAGTGTTGAGAGATATTCTGTCACGCACTGGGAGCCAGTGGGCATTCTGTCTGAAGCTGGTGATGTGGTTGGATCTGGGAATTCTCAGTGCAGATTTTAGGGTGTTCCTAGAGTCTGTTGAGGTTCCGTTCTGAGGATCTGAGGAACCAGGTGTTGCAATAATCGATCTTAGATAGTACTAGGGCCCTGGCTAGCGTGATGCAGCTGCTAGGAGATAGAAATTATTTGCATGCATTGATGAACTAGTTGGTGTAGATGGTCGTTGAGGCGGTGGCTCTCACTTGTTTCTTGAGAGGGTTGAGTCTAAGTAGACTCCCAATGATTCGATTTCCTTGGCAACTTTAATCATGTTCCCATCGATGTCAAAGGATGTGTATCGGGGTTCTAGTTTGTTTAGCCATAATTGAGATCCGACGATCAAGAGCTCCGTCTTCTCGTCGTTGATGCAGAGGCTATGGTTTGCCATCCATGACTGGATCTTTAAATATATGTCATTGAACAATTTAGAGTAGTCTTCGTAGTATCCTGACAGAGTGATGAGAACTTGGGTATCATCGGCGTAATTTGTGTAAGTGACACCAAAGCTGTCAAGGCGGTCGAAGAGGAGCTTATTGAAGGTATTGTAGAGTGTCAGTAAGACGGAAGAGCCTTGCTGGACGCCGCACTGGATGGGGATTGTGTCTGCTGAGGCTGAGGGTGCGCAGACCCTGGTGGTGCGATTGGTGAGAAATCACTGTATCCAGTTAGAGGCATTACTAATAATACATTTATTGTGAATTAGTCCAAATTTGAACTTTACACAAACAATACAAAATACATCTAACAACTTAAAACAAACATACATACAATCTACACATTAGATACATATAAAAAAATGTAAACATATGAATCCAGGTACAATACATGAATGAATGATGTAAATCTTGCTTCTTATACGTCCTGTACAACCCATACATACATAATACCTGAAACATGGCAATAACAATGGGCACTAAGCACTAACACTAAGCATCAAGCATCAATCCTGAGGGCCAAGCATTAAGCGGCAGGCATAAGGGTCAGTTCCTGGGGAGCCACTCTAGGCTCCACTATAGCCGGCTGGTTTGGTAATAGACTTTTGACTCTGACCCAGACCCTATATAGTGCCAACTGGGTCCCAATTGAGTCTGAATTTAGACAGTAATCCCAAAAGGACTCTCCCTTAATGGTATCGTAGTTGCTTACCAACTTTCCCAACAAGCACATGTAAAATGTGCCTGGTGGATTCTAGGTGTTCTCCCTTCTCACAGATACGACAATACTTATCCTTTGGTGGAATACCCAGCCGAGGGCCAACAACCGCTAATACCTGGAGTTGGTTTGTCGGCAATCTTAGCATAAATTGACGCACCTCCGAGTCTGGGCATAATAGCAGGTATTGTTGAGGCTTTCTGTATCTATGAATTACATGCATTACAGCTTCATACCCCTTCAGGGTGGACAGATGGGTATAATTCTGGGTCCAGTCCCATCTATTCATTTTTTGTATAAATTATTTTTTTAGGTGTATAAATGACATTGGTCGCTCCTTATCATATGACCAGTCTATTTCAATAAAAAGAGACTCATTTAACTGTTTGTAGCTATTACCCTGAGGCGACCTTTCATTATCAAAATTAGTACTGGCCAAGCTAAGCAGGTTACATGAAGAAGTGGAAATAGCTTTCAAGTAGAACACACCTCGTGCTTGCAAGGCCATACCTTTCAATGAAGTTAAGCCTAATTCCAATCTCAGATACTGAACAGAACAAGCTGGGCCCATACCCAGTACTGCGCGCCAATACTGGCCCTCTAATATATTGAGCCAACTCAAATCTTGTATGGCTAATGCCTCCAAGCAATACAAGAATGCCAGGACGAAGCACTGTTGATAAAGTTTAATAATACCCGTGATACTATATCCTGCTGTTCCTTTAGCAAATTTACCGGCCTGCAGTGTAAGGAGTTTTACCCGCCTCTTCTTTTGAAGAATGATCAAATTGTAATTAGGTTGACTATCAAATTCTAGCCCCAGGTATGGGTAAGATTGATCAATGCTTATTCTGCCCAGGCTTGTCTCAACCCTTGAACGACGGGAGCCACTATTAGTGATAGCCAGAATCTTTGTTTTCCTCAAGTTAATGGTAAGCCCCAAATGTGCCGAATACAAAGATGGCTCCTCTAGCATTCTCTTTGCTCCCGACAACGTACGATCAAACAATATTAAGTCGTCAGCATAGAGCATGCCTACAATGGGGGTATCCCTCAACTTTGGAGGGCAATTTGCCTTAGCAGCCATTCGGGGTAACAGATCAGCTATATATAAATTCACTACAAAAAAAACTTTGTAAAAGGGACTTTATGGTTAAGTTGCCCTATTAAAAACGTATGCCATTCTGTACACAAAAATGTGTAAAAAGGACATTATGATTACAAGTAAAATCTAAAAACCCCTGAAATTCGGCAGTTATGATAGGCTAAGCACCAATTTTTCCCATCAGCACTCTCCACTGGTAAACTAAGCCCCCAACCCTGCCACCACCCCTGTGCACTGCTAACACTAACACCCAGACCATGAAAGATGTCATCTCAAATGTCAATGATGACATCAATGACGACATCACTTGTTTAGCCACTCTCTTTTCCTTCCCTGCCATACCTATATATGTGCATACGGGCATTGCTAAGACTAACACCCAGGACATCAAAGATGACATCACAAATATCATTGATGACGGCGTTCCCATTTGAAGAGAACAAATCCTTTTCCAAGATGGCCACCATGGAAAGGGAAGGTGGGCGTTCCATAGAAAAGTCTTTTTGCGCTTTCCATTACAGCTGCCAGAAAGTAAAAAAGGAAAACGTGGGACCGTAGTGGGTGAACAACATTTGTATTTGTTCCAAAATGTGTGGTTATCAGCAACACCTTTAACAGAAAGGCAGTGCCTAGTGGACATGGCGACTTCAATATAATTGGCCTCATTAGGATCCTGGCGTTAAGGGTTTAACAGCGCCGTAAAAGGTTGCGGCGCCGTTAACCCCTTAATGCCTTACCGAGGTCCCTTTGCGGCTCCCGACCATAACGGCTGGTCTGGACCATAAATATGTGGAACATACAATAAATATGTGTGGCAAAAATGTGCGTACAGAAGTCAAAGGAGTAGTCTTCTAAAGTCTGGACAAAATCACAACAAACTCTGTGAAGAGAAATGAAGTGCACTAATGGCAGAAAGATGGCAAGCAAAACCCTTACCACTGACCAGTGCACACATTTTTGTATAACTGCCACAAGGTGAAAAGGGTGAAGAAATGTGTAGTGCGAAGGTATAATGAAGCCTTGCTTTTGAAACTTTCTGTACAGCAAACACTTTCAGTGCACCTGATCTAATTTTTCCACTTTTAGAAAGATACTAAATCTGACAACATAGCGTCTTCATGCAGAAGTAATCTTTGTAATTGGGGCAACTGGGTAACAGAAAGTACCCTCACGGCACGAAAGCATAATAGATGGGCCTGAGGCTTAAGTTGCCAAAACAAGTGGTGTGCAATGGCGTTCTGGATAACATACTTTTGCAGAGTAAACAAATGCTTTCTTAAAGGCTTATGCACCGTGATACGGCACCTCCTATTAAAGAACATACTACAACCTGCAACGTACCATGGCAGATTGTGAAGAGCAACATGAAATGAATACAAAACACACTCACAGGCAAAAAGTAGTACTGTACTTTTATTTCACAATGCACAGCGCTAAATCATCGCCCTTTTATCAGTTGCAAAAAAATATGAAGGTTGTGTCCCCGCAGCACAATGAAAATGTTAATTTTGATGGTCACGTTGATGTGTTCCCACAGAGTCACCATGCGTTGGCGCCACAGTTTATATCACGCACACAGTGTGCAGTGGCGACGCAGTAGTCGGTTTCCTCTCACATTCATTGGCAAGATGCCGTCAATCGCTGTGATGTAGTCCATCACAAAGTATGATGTTAGTGGCAATGATGACATTGTTGGGTAACCACACATAAATTATGCGTTGTTGACACAGTAGGCGTATTCCTGTCACAGTGATTTAATAGGCGACGTGAATGGCAGTGAACTATGACACCATAAAGGAGGGTATGTTGTTTCTTACTGCTACAACTGCGTAGGGACATAGAGGTCCAATGCGGCCATCCCATTCAATGATGACGCACATACAACCGGTGACAAATAGCTGCAACTGACGATTGAAAAACCCGTCACTCGGACGCTATAACCCATGACACTGGCAATACGGAATGAAGTAGCTGAGAGGCAAATGACAAAAAAGATCTATCAATATGAAGCCTTTGCGGAAATGTAAGGCGTACTACATAGCACAAATAAAGAATGTTATATGGGGAAAGATACTGACTCCCTACAAACGGCGACAATGTGCAATAGAGATACTAGGTAAAAAAGTATCAGTGCCACATAAATTTCATAGGTCATAGCGGAAATTGTAGTGACATTGTACAGACGGCGTTAATGTGCAATCTGAAATTTCATCGCCACACAAACTTCCAAATGCATTAGTAGTAACAGTAATGTACAATATGAAACTTCAACGGCACACAAACTTCCGAATGCATTACTAGTAATATATATTTTTTTTCACACTAAGTAAATAATGGCAGTTTGGTGTAAAGGCCTGAAAAATAAGCTTACATTATGTGCACCGGCTCCATTTCGGCCTCCGCAGTCACGCAGTAGTTGTTTGCAGTAAGACGTCCTCAGGAACTGATATATCATGAGCTTCACAAACCTTTTTTGAAGCATAACTTATCAAAGGGAATTTTTCATAAACTGTGACTCCCTACATTCTTTCTGTCTCTGTTCCGTGTACGTCAAGGTCGAAAAACAATTGACCCTTCTGAGGTTTGCTACATGTGCACCCATACCGAGCGCCTACTGAAAAAATGAAATGAAATGAACTGACCTTCACTCCGAACACAAATGCATTCTCATTTTGCAACAACATATCAGCAGTCAATACTGAGAACCGTTACTCCCGACCGCGTGCAAACGCACTCTGTTGACAAATCCGTGCAGGTGGCTGCCTCAGATTCCAAAACACAGGACGCCAGTCTAACCGCACTACTTTTGGTGGTGGCTTCTTACATAGACGCATTAACAGCTTGTCGTACGTTGCCTACCAAGTTTCAATGTACGGGACGATATTGGTAACAAGAATGAAGCACTGTTTCACTTTGTACTACCACATATAACTAATGAAATGAAATGATATTTTATTTATATCGCGCTCGTACACAAGTGTTTTAGAGCGCGACCAGGCAGAAAGGGAGGGGAACAAAGAAAAAACAGAAAACAGCAATCTTACTAGGCCCAGTGACATTTAAGAAAGCGCAAGTGCAAGGGAAAGGAAAATGGGGGAGAAGTGTAGGGGGTGAGGGGGAGTGGAAAGTGCGAAGCAGAGGAGAGGAAACATAAATAAATATAAAATATAATAAATAATAAATAAGGGCTTTAAACCATGGTAGTGCAGCCAGCAAGTGGCAGGTGAAAGTTAGTCAGAAAGGTATATCTGATAAGTGCAGAAGAAACGTGGGAGGGGGACTGTATGGGTACAGATACAGAACTCTAGTGAAGATGGTGGCCTGGAGGCAGTGCAGGAGGGTGACAGGATGAGCAGATACCTGGGCCCGAAAGAACAGAGGGTGGCCAGGTGCACAATGCCATAAGAAGAAACAGATCAACAGGGGAGAAGGGGGGCAAAGGCAGAGGCAAAGAGGAAGGTATTGAGAAGTTTCCGGAACTGAAGATGTTTTTCCTCAAGTTTCAAGGTGGCCGGGAGGCTGTTCCAAAGGGAGGCACCAGCCGAAGACAGAGATCTACCCCCAGCTCGTTCTTTTGCAAAACGACTAACCCTGAGGGAGTTTGAAGTAGAGGAGCGAAGGGCTCGAGAGGGGAGGTATTTACGGAGGGATAGTGGAAGGTATTTTGGACCCAGGCCCCAGAAAGCCTTGTGGACAATGCAGAGGGTTTTAAATTTAATCCTTGCATCCACAGGGAGCCAATGAAGGGATTTCAAGGCTGGAGAGATACAATCCCAGGGCTTGAGGCAGTCAAGTCTCGCAGTCCTGTTCTGGATTAGTTGTAGAGGGCGGAGAGTGGATGCAGGTAGATTTAGGAAGAGGCTGTTACAGTAATCCAGTCTGGAAAGAACCAGAGCTTGGGAGACAGTGAGCTTTTGAGGGAAGGAGAGGAAAGGTAGAGTACCTCTAAGGAGGTGGAGTAAAAAGTTAGATTTTTTGGAGACATCAGAGATGTGTGCGGAGAAGGAAAGTGTAGAGTCAAAGATAACCCCAAGGTTCTTAGCCACGCGAGTGGGGGTGGGAGGAGGGCCAAGGGAGGCTGGCCAGAGAGTGAGAGGAAAGGATGGAGATGGTGTACCAATAAGAAGGATCTCAGTCTTGTTGGCATTTAGACATAGATCATTGGCGGCACACCAATTTTGAATGGCGATTAGACAATCAGAGATGAGGGAAGGAGAAGAGGAGGCTGAAGGAAGCCTGAAAATGAGTTGGGTGTCGTCAGCATAGAACTGGAAAGTTGAGCAGAACATTGAGATGCAGTAAGCGAGAGTTGCCAGGTATTGGTTGAGAAGCCAGGGCGAGAGGATAGACCCCTGGGGAACACCACATGTGGAGAGGGAGATAGAAGATAGGAAGGACCCAAGTTGTACCTGGGAGGGTCTATCAGAAAGAAAAGAGGTCATCCAGGCCACAGCCTGATCAGTGATGCCGAAGTTGTCACGAAGACGATTGAGTAGGGTGGTATGGTTGACAGTGTCAAACGCAGAGGAGAGGTCAAGTAGGATGAGGACAGAGGGAATGTTAGAATCGAGGTTGGAGAGCAGGTTTTCACAGATGTTCAGCAGAGCAGTTTCCGTACTTCTGGCAGTTCTGAAGCCAGATTGGTGGTCATGGAGGGAGCCAACAGAGTCAGAATGGAGATTAAGCTGAGAGATGGCCAACTTTTCCAGGAGCTTGCCCAAAAAGGGAGTAATGGAAATTGGGCTGTAGTTTGCCGGACATGACGGATCAGCAGTGGATTTCTTGAGGAGAGGATGCACAAGGGAGTGTTTAAAAAGGGGGGGGAAAGAGCCAGAGGCAAAGGCGAGGTTGCAGAAATCAGAAAGGGCCGGCGCAAGGGTGTCAATGTGGTCCTTAATGGTTTTAGAGGAACAGGGATGGACCTGTTTTGATGAGGTTTTCATAGATCAGACATGTCTAGATATCTCATCAGGGGAGAAAAGAGGAAATGAGGAGAAAGGGGGATGGGGGGTAGCTGAGGGAGGGTCAGCCAGCTGAGAAGGAGAGGGAGGAGGAGGGGGAGTGGAGAAGAGGGTGGACAGGATGTCCTGGGTTTTAGAGATAAAGTGGGAGACAAGGTAATTGCAAAGATCCTGTGAGGAGAGAGGAGGGGTGGAGACTGCAGCAGGGTTGGCCAGCTCCTTGCAGATTTTGAAAAGTTCGGCTGAGCTGTTAGATGCCGCAGAGACGCGGGCTTGTATGTGGACTCTCTTCTTAGTGTGGACAGCAAGTCGGTATTGCCTTTGGAGCAGGCGGCAGGCCAGTTTGTCAGAGGATGAGCAAGAAGCCCTCCATTTCCTTTCCGCCGTCCTACACTTCCGTTTAAGTGTAGCTAGATCAGAGTCATACCAAGAATTGCACTTGGCTTTGGACTTCAAACAGATCCTCATGACGGGCGCAAGAGTATCAAGAGTAACAGAAACAGAGGAGTAGAGAAGAGAGAGGGCTGTGTCAGGGTGTGAGTCAGCCTGGGTTGGAAGAGGGGGGAGAAGGTTGCAGCAAAGGCCTCGACTGACACACGCTTCATGGGCCGGATATCTGAGAAGGTGGGTGGCAATCTAGGAGTGGGCTTGGCTTGTGGGGAGGGGATGGAGAGATGAGAGGAGAGGAGGCAGTGATCACTCCAGGAGAGAGGAGTGGTAAGGGGGTAGAGAGGGAGAGGCCGGATGAGATCAAGACATCAAGTGTGTGGCCAGCCAAGTGAGTCGGGCCGGAAGGAAGGATGGAGAGGGAGAGTGAATCGCAGAGGTCGCAAAAGAGTGAAGATGAGGGACAGGTAGAATCAAGATGAATGTTGAGGTCACCAAGGAGGAGAAGTTGAGTGGTGGAGGCCAAGAGGGAAGAGGAGAGGTCAGCCCACTCAGAGAGAAAGGAGGTGACTTGACCAGGGGGCCGTTAGAGATTAGCAACAGTAAGAGAGTGGCTAGGAGAGAGACTAGGCAATCAAACGAGGAGTAAGCTTGAGTGGGAATAAGAGAGGCAGGGATCCACTCCGGGAATGCTAACCTTTCGACACAGTGTTTCCTGAAGGTATGTTTACGGGAATTTCGGCGTTCAACAAAAAAACTAAATGACCATCGCGGCCATATCAAAAGAATGCTACGCACTTGACGCTGAGGCAGAACCAATTGGTGAAAGCGCTACATCTTGATGTACAGCATGCCATAGATTAGCCAATAGAAATCTGCTCCACTGAGTGAACAGGGAAGTGGGACCGCGGAGCCGACATAGATATCACTCATTCTTAGACTGCTACTTTTTGATCGTTTTAAAGGAAATTACAATATGATATGATTTCTCACAAAATTTACAAAAGCACGCTTTGGGGAACAAGCCCCTGCCCCTGCCGCAAAACTGATGACAATCTGTCCAGTGGTTTGCCCTGTAGCTATGCGCAAAGTTTTTGCCCCATTCAGTCTATGGGAAAAAAAGAAGTTTTGGGACCCCCCCCTATAACTTTGCCTCCCTGGACTATTCCTTACCAAACTTTGGGGAAAAATTCAGAGTGGCCCATATACCTTTTTGCAAACCTTGGTAAGGATTCGTCCAGGGTAGCCGAGTTATAAGCCGCCCAAAAAGTGCTATTCCTATGGAAACAGCAACTTAACCATAACTACCTGGCCACTACCGTGGCCATGTAATTATAGCACATAGGTGCCCCCACACAGCCCTGTTTAACTCCCAAATTAATAGGAATAGAATCAGTGGCCTCTCCCTCATTATTGAGTCTGACCCTGGCACTGTTTTTGCTATGTAGGCTCGACAATACATGTAATATCCAGCCCGGGCAGGGTCTCCCTTTTGACTTGATCAAAGGCACTACAAAAGTCAACAAAAATTAGATATAGAGTAGCATTTTTATTGTTCAAGGTGTTATTGATCAGTAGGTCCAAGACCCTGATGTTATGGGCTGTCCCAGAACCAGGTCTAAACCCCGTCTGTGCGTAGTTCAAGATTTTATTTGTTATGACCCAGTGTTCAAGTTCCCTAAGGACAAGTGTCATGAATATTTTGCTGGTTACGTCAAGCATGGAGAGAAGTCGGTAATTGCCAGCATTTCATCGATCTCCCTTTTTATGTACTGGTATAATTACCGACATTCTCCATGAAGACGGAATCACAGCAGACCTACAGACATGCGAAAAGAGTGTCAAAAGTATATGTGCCCACTTGTCCGGGTCACTTTTTTAATACGGAATTTGCTAGCCCATTGGGGCCTGGGGCATTGGACGGTTTAAGTGCTATAATGACCTGCTTTATCGCATTGTGACTTAGATGTAAAGGCCATATGTTTATGCTTAGTATAGTAGCGGAGGTGGGTATGTTTACATCCAAAAACGTGTACTTAATGTGTTCTACCCACTGCTCCTCACCAATGGGGTTCACTATTCTTAGTCCCTGGTCCCCTCCTGCCTCTCCTAGTGTTTGCCAGATTCTTCAAGTATTTCTGCCCATAAGAATCTGTATGAAGTTTTCCCATTTTTCGCGTTGTTGGGATTTACGATAGTGATAAAGCCATGTATGATACTGCCGCTTGATGTACTTAATCTCAAACAACCTCTCCTGCTGGCTCCTATTGTTGGTAGAAGCCAGTCTACAGGCACGTATTTCTCGCTGCATTAACCATTTACGGTCCCGGATCTTGATGTCAAACTTGCCCCTTTCAACAGCTTTCCATTTAATTTTGGGAACCTGTGTACGCTTAAAGAGAAACTGAGTGAGAGATTGTATCCATGTCTCTATCTCCTCAGGGGATTTCCCCCTTAGTTCGCTCTTCAAGTGACATTCCTCAGGGAAGATCAAGGACCTCATTCTTTCAATATTGAACTGAGTCCACCTGATCCGATTCCCTTGATTGTTTATAGCCACATTACTGCATAGGTTCCCAAGTCCCTTTCCCCCTCCCCCACTCAGGGTCAGGGTAACTGGGGCATGATCACTATAGGTGTTAGGTGCAATGTGAATACCAATGTCTTTGTCCAGAGCACATTCAGAGACCACCATATAATGCAGGACCGCCCTCTTAGTTCCCATTACCCACGTTGATTGACCAGGGTTATCACCAGTTGTGCGTCCATTCAGGATTATGCACCTCCATTAATTTAGGTAATTTACCCATGCCTTGCCTTTAATATTAGAGGTTGCTTGTGGCATACAACAATAATCGGTTGCATTATCATATTTGCCACAACCTTCTAAATCTACACATCTCGCATTCAGATTCCCACATAATATGATAGGGTTACTTTCATTGTCTGTATCCCAATTCATTAGTATGGTGTCCAATTGCTCAAAAATAGACTCAGTCTTCGAAGTACCTAGGGGATCATATATATCAATAATTGTTGCTTTCCTCCTTTCGCCATTATGGTCGCGGCCACGGCTAGCACGTTGCCACCAGGTTTAGGGTCATTTACCAATCTCAGGCTATATGTCAACTTTATTCCTTTTAAAATGCCTCCCTTGGGGCGTCCAAGTTCCCCCTTGGTGGCCTCTGCTTGAAAAGTCACATACCCATCGAATTCCACCTTAAATGTAATCCAGGTCTCTTGTAACACAAAAACCTTGTGGGAGAACAGGACTTCCTGAGCACTGCCCACATTGAGCCAGTGGCTGAACCCCCTAATATTCCAACTCATGACTGACCAATTTCAATCTGAACAAGTATTTGTGGCAATCATGTTCTTTAACCATTCCCAGCCTTGTTTATCGTTGCATTTTGTTACTGGTTTCGATTCACCTTTAGGGCCCGCTGGTTTGGATTTTGGGCAGTTGCATTTAGAACATCCTTCCTCAGAAATGTCCATCCTTGGAGGAATGTCTAAATCATACCCCAGATGACCAAAGGATGCCGAGTGTGATCTAATAAATGCTATAGTCTCTGGTAGACTACAGTGTACTTTGGTAGTCATAGTATTCGATGTGCGCAGAGGTTCCACAAAGTCAAAGTCTCCAGAATTAAGTATCCTAAGGGAAGGTACCTTATTGAACAGTGACAAAAGTGAAGCACGATTCAATCGCTGCCCATTTACAACTGCCTTAGGAGCAATAGTCAGAGCTCTTGGTGGTAACTCCACGACAGTAGGGGAGGGAGAGTGTACATAGGGGGAATCAGGAGAGGGGGCGTCGGCATTACTAGGCGCCATATTAATAACAGCCGATGGGCACTGGATCACATGTGGGGAAACATTTGGTCCAGCTACATAGTTACAAACTATATGATCCTGTTTTGTGGCTGTATCCTCCTCCTGAGTGGACACTACACAAGCCGGTACTTCCTCTATCAGCCAGCTGGTTTGTGTACCCACAGTCTGTGCCGAACGTCTTTTGCGTCTTGCTGCTCTTTTTCGTTGCTTTTTTGACATATTAGCACTACAAGAACGCAATGTAGAGTTTAATGCAGGGTGATTCACTTCCTGTTTATCACTTGAGGTCGGCAGGTCAGTGGTATTCTTCTTTTGTGCCATTGGTGTTTTCTGATTCGTCTGCCTCCCCTGAAATTTGACTACAGACCCCATGGCTGATGAGCCCTTTATTAAATCTGCAAGGGATGGTGATGGTGCCAAATCCATGCACACTGCCCTCGATTCCACAATGGCACAATCTTGGGACAGCCCTTTTGCGGTAGGTGGTTTTTGGGGGGCAACCTCCCGCAAATCAATAATTGCCCTCTCTTTAGGTTGGTTTAGGGTTGTTAGATGTTCACGTATAATAATGCAACCCCTTGGAGCTTCAAGTCTTCATGTATTGTACTACACAATTTTAATTAAAAATGTAACCGCAAAGTGTAAAATACCATTATTGTGGTTTACAGAAGTCTCATGAGTACTATACACCTCCTCTGTAAATGTGCTTGAAGGTAGTGCAGTACCATAAAACATGTTTGGACTGGCAGATATCCTAGCTGCCCCCCCCCTCCATCAGCCTGAGGAGTATCCTTTATTTCAACAGCAGGTGGAGTGCCTCCCAACCCTCTTTGGGGGGCGCAATTCCTGGAGTTGTGTCATTCCTTAATGGAGAGAGAACTTGAAACTCCTTTACTGGTAAAGGTGGCTGCAACTGTGTCAAAACTTTTTCTGCAGACTCTCCTTTCCTCCCACCTACAATGGGGGACGTACGGTCCTGTAAAGCATGACATTGCTGCGGTAGTGAATCATTGTCCAAATCTAGCGGTAGGTAACTACTATCAGCCTCAACTAGCGGGGGTATTATATCTGATAAGGGCAAAGATGTTACCTGAGCTGGAATTTTAGCAGGAAAAAAGGCATACAGTGGACCTTTTTTTTGGCCCAATTCCTCTTGTGCTTTCGACCCTTTGTCCCCCTCCTTGCCATTTCTCTGTACTTCAACACTAACATCATTAGACTGTTTGGCTGAGCGCAATCCATAGGGTTTCTTTCCCCGGTTGCCCACTGCTTTACCGTGGCTTGCAGCTTTTCCCGGCATTGCAGATGAGGAAAAGGTGCAGCAATATAAGAGTAAGTACAGGTGTGGTAGATTTATGGCAAGTTTATGCCCACACACTCCCCCCACACAGCTCACTGCCTTGTTTTCCTCTGCTGACCAAGCTTTCAACTAGGTTTAGGATATAAAACAACACGACATAGAGAGCATCTACAGACCCAAACCAGCCCTTCCTTCCGGGCTTCCAGTGCTTACCAGGGGCAAGGTTTAATGGTACAATTACAACCCAAATAAACAAAAGCCCATAGCACGCCACTGGGCCAGGCCAGATTCGAGATCCAGCTCCACTCACGAGCAATATGCTGGCCTCAAACTCACCCTGGCCCTCGTGGGTCTTTACAGGGAAGAATCCCTGTGTGCCTCTCTTTGCCGCACCGCTGCATATCTCCGCCTGGGGGGTTTTAGCCCGGCGCGGGGGGTGCAGTCATCGTCTCACTCACTCCGTTATCCAAACGGCACACGTATCTCCAGACTCCAGCGGTAGCCTGCTCCAAAGCTCGTCGTACTCGTTGTGCTCAGGTTAGAGTAATGGACCCACAATTACGGCGAACCGGCGTACCAGCGTACCAGCGAGTACAGCAAATCCGACGGATCCGTCAAGCCTCACTGCCTCAAGCACCCGTTAGTTTTCTAGCAGCCGCTTCCGACAGTCCGTGCTTCTATTGCCTGCCAAAATCATCAAAATATGAGTTTTCCCTGCTGTGGCAGAGGCATTACTGGAGGCATTACTGGAGAAGGCGGCTGCTGTAGTTAGGTGATCTGTGAGGATCTGATGATCCACAAGATCAAATTCCGCCGAGAGGTCTAACAGCGGGAGCATGGCAGATTGCCATTATCCTTGGTCTCATCTATTTGGATTTTTAGAGCCAGAAGGGCTGTTTCAGTGCCATGTCTTGGCCTAAAGCCGTATTGTTTTCAGCCTAGTAGATTATTGTCCTCCAGATGGAGGAAAGGGACGGTAGGAATGGTCCTGTGGTTGGTAGGTGTATTCGGGTCTAGGTTAGGATTTTTTTAAAGAGGCATGACTCATGTCTCCTTGAGGTTGAACTGAGCTGGTCTTGAAGGAGGTGTTCATGAGGGTAGCTATGAATGGTGCAAGGTCTTTGGCGCCTTCATGAATGATTGTGGCTGGACAGATGTCTCCTTGACATCTAGTGGGTTTAAGGCCTTTGATAATGTTTTCAACTTCATTGGGTGTGACTGCTGAGAAGGAAAAAGGTGGGCATGAAGGGGCATGAGAGTTTGATGAGTAGGATGGGTTGGAACTATTGATCAAACTGTTCCTTTTTGCTTTGATTTTAGCTTGTAGCAGGGTAATTTTATCGGGGAGAGCTTTCTCTATTTTGGCGTGCCAGTCTGCATCTTTCACACAGGCTTCGGAGGGTGGCGTTGAGGACTCCAATTCCCTTAAGATGCTAAAGATCTCCTTCGTCCTAGATTTGGCATTTAGTATTCTATTGTTGTAGGTCTCTTTTTTAGTGTTGTGGATGGCCGATTTGTAAGTGGAGGCAGTAGAGGCGAATATCAACTTATTGGTAGGAGTGGGCGATTTTCTCCATGTGGATTCAGCCTCTCTTTTAACATTCTGGAGGATCTTCAGGTGTGAACCATTTGTTCAGATGAGCTATAGGTTTGGCTTTTTTTAACCTGATGGGGGCAATGATGTTTAAAGCTGAATCAAGTGTGTTATTGAAAAGGTTAACTAGATTATTTGAATCTAGGTCTTTGTAGTTAGATGGGTTCATGATGTTATGGATCAGAGGATGTACATTTTGTAGTGTTATGTTCTTCTTGTTTCTAGGGAGGATTTGGGGTGCGATGGTAGGATGTAGGGCAGGGGATGCATTCACCTGAATGGAAAAGGAGATGCAATGAGGTCAGACCATGCAGTAGGTTCGTTGTGGAGGATGGCAGTAGAGAAGTTGAGATCTGCCAGCCAATACAGTGTTCGACCTTTGTTATGCGTGGGACCTGTGATGTGGGGGGTAAAACCGAGTTGGGAAATTGAATTTTCCAGTGCAGTAGTGTTAGAGCCATTAGTGTTATGGAGTCCTAAATTGAAATCGCCAAGCAAAATGATTTGTGAGCATGGTTTAGTATAGTTGGTTAGTAGGTCTGTAATGTCTTCCTCGAAGGAAGAAATGGAACCAGGAGGTCGGTAGATGAGATGCAAGAGGATTGTTTGTGTAGCTGAGAGAGGGAGCTTAACTGAGAGTAGTTCTGCCGATGGGATGTTGGCATGGGAGCTGACTCTGAGACCCAGATGTGTTTTAGCTGTGAAAGCTACTCCGCTCCTTTGCCGGCGTCTCTGTCTGATCGAATGATTGTGTAGCCCTCAGGGATGGCTAAGGATAGTGCTGGGCCTGCTGCTTGATGTAACCAAGTTTCAGTAATGGTGAGGAAGTCCGGGCTGTTAGTTGTAATGAGATCAGCAACATCGAGTGCGTGGGCGACTAGGGACCATGCATTGATGAGTGCTCCTTTAATGGAGAGTAGAGGAGGTTGAAGCTCAGTCAGGGGTGGGGAAGTGGATTGTGGGGGGCTGGTGGAGGTTGCAGTGGCCTTCGAAGCTTTTGCTAGTTGGGTGGTGGGCTTAGAGGACAGCTGGGAGGTGTTTATGTTATGTTTGGTGACAGGAGACTGTATGGAAGGCCTTGTGGGTGTCTTTCGATTTAGGAAACGAGAGCCTAGCCTCAGATTTATAGTGCTCACTGGGCATGGTATCCAAGGTGTGGGAGGTGAGGCAAAGAGTTGCATCCATTATGTAGGGCCAATTAGACTGTTTGGGCTGCCTGTAATATTGTTGCTAGGGGCAGTTGTGGGTCCTGTGTGTGATGGGGTAGTTGTAGTGCGGGAAGGAAGTAGGTTGGGGCAATAGATTTGAATAGTGGGACAATAGTGGCCATGGTGAGGGTGACTGTGCGGAGGGAGGCCATGAGAGCGGTGATGATGCTAGGAGAGGGAGCTTAGATTTAATGGGTCAAAGAGCTGCTTTTGGGTATCGCCGTGTAGCTGGGTGCCTATGCTATAGCAGTGGGCTAGTATGCAAAGGATAACAACAATAGGATAGGATAGTATAGGCCGGTTTTAAGCAATGGGCTAATGCGCCTAGGGAATCAGCAATCTCAGGGTAGGTAAGTCTGGTAATGAGCAATAGGCAGAGATGCTATGGGTAGCAACAACAGGCTAGTGCAGAATCCAATAGTCGGCTAGAATGCAGTGAATGCAACAACATCAGTAAGGGCTAGAGCAGTGTTAAACAGTGGGCAAAAATGCTATGGGTAGCAGCAAAATCATGATAGGCTAGTCCAGTATTAAGTAGTAGGCAGAAGATGATCTCCTGGTTTACCTAGGGGACCCGGCCCGGACCTGCCCCATAGTGACACAGCTGCTCGTCCAGTACGGGGAGTTCAGTGGATTAAGAATCAATTGGGGAAAATCTGTTTAATACCAGGTAAAGGGTGGAGGGACGGATAACCCGCAGGACTTCCCATACCGAAGGGAGCGTTACGGCTTCCGATATTTGGGAATCTGGATAACAACAGATCTTACTAAATATGCTACACACAATCTCCAACCAATCATAGACCGCCTTGTCAGGGACGTTCACCATTGGAAACTCCTTCCCCTGACACTCATGGGCAGAGCTGCACTCTTTAAAATGATGGCTCTCCAAGATTCCACTATGTCCTGCAGAACGCCCCACTTAGGATTCCGAACCCTGAATTTGACCGAATGGAGACCCTCTTCAGGGAACTATTTGGGGTGGAGGTCAATCACGCATAGCACTGACCACACTTCAGAGATCTATCTGGGAGGGCGGGATGGGGGTTCCCCGCCTCCAAACCTATTACTGGGCTTCACAGTTTGCGATAGTCAACGACCTGCTCCACGGGGACCGGGACCTTCCCCACATACGGGCCGAAGTGGCCACCATGCATGACACAGACCTGTTACACCTACTGTATCAAAACCTTCAGATAACCCCCCGATCAACAATGGTGGCCCACGTCACGATGGTGTGGAGACAGGCACATGGGTTTGTAGGGTGGAAAAATAAAATAATCGCGGCACAACCCCTATGGCACAACGGTAACTTACTGGAAATTGGGAAACTTGAGCAGTGGCCAAGCTGGGTGAGGGCGGGGATCCTGAAAGTACAAGACATCCTGAAGGATGGGAAATTAACCTCCTTTGACGATTTGCAACTAAAATTCCAACGCCCGGATACCAAACGGTACCACTACATGCAACTGACCCACGCCCTGAAATCCCACATCCCCACTGAGGCTAACGTCCCGGACTACACACCGATTGAACGTAACATGTTACCTGCGTACATCCCCACCAAATGCACCTCCATCCTATATAACACCATCACATCCGTCGCTACTCCTGAACTGACGAGCTTGAGAATTAAGTGGGAAAGGGATATAGGTGAGATAGACCCAGAAGACTAAATTCAGGTACTAATGTTCCCACGGGAGGTGGCTATCTCCTCTAGGCTCCGGTTGGTGCAACTTAAAATCTTGCATAGAGTGTACTACCCTAGAACGATGCTACACGGTTGGAAGAGAGCATCGAATCTGAATTGCCTCCGGTGTGGAGAAGTGGAGGGAACTTTCTTGCACATCCTCTGGGCATGCCCCCAGATTCGCTCCTTCTGGAGCGCTTGCTGCAATGAACTGACCAGGATACTCAAGTGCACTGTGCAGCTAGATCCCAGGTTTCTGATCCTGGGTGTACCAATGGAGAGTGACTCTAACAAGTGGGAAAGACTACTGTTGAACACTGCAGCGGGTCTGATAAAGCACAACATCGCACAAAAATGAATCTCCGACCCTGGAACAATGGGTACTGGACATGGACATTTGCGCTATATGTTAGAACGTCGAGTATACAACGCAAGAGGCTGCTCCACCAAAGCCTCGAAAATATGGGGGGCGTGGTAAGGGTGGGCCTTAGCACCCATGGACAATGGTGGCAAAGTCTGAACAGTGGCAAGACATGCAGAGTGGAATACCCCGGGTGACTGGTGATTCCTGTATTGATATCTGTCTAAGATTGGACATGCTGGTCCTTGATTGGTTTTTCTTTTTTGTGGTTGTTGTGACTGTTTTATAAAACAATAAAATGTTTTACCAAAAAAAAAAGAAAGTAGTAGGCAGAGATGCTATGGGTAGCAAAAACAGGCTAGTCCTGAATTCAATAGTCGGCTAGAATGCAGTGGGTAGCAACAACATCAGTAGGGCTAGAAAAGTATTAAAAATGTGGCCAAAATGCTATGGGTAGCAGCAACATCATGATAGGCTAGTCCAGTATTAAGTAGTAGGCAGAGATGCTATGGGTAGAAACAACAGGCTAGTTCGGAATTCAATAGTCGGCTAGAATGGAGGGGGTAGCAACAACATCAGTAGGGCTAGAACAGTATAAAACAGTAGGCAAAAATGCAGAGCGGGATATGCTAGTCCAGTACTGAGCAGTGGGCTTGTGTGCATAGGGTAACAGGGGCAGCACAGAGGGGAGGCAGTACAGTATTTGGGTATGTATGTAGGTGATTACCTTTGGTTTAGAAGCAGGGGCTAGATGAGTAAGTTCCAAGCCGAGTAGTTGCCGTCTGAGTGGTAGAGGCTTCGTCTGAACGGGATCTGAAATGGGCATTGTGCTGTTGATGGTATAAGGTGGGCATGACAGTTATTAAGATTGAGTGCAGATGAGCCCAGCGAATGTTCGTTTGGCCTTAAGCGCCAAGTGTTGCCTAGCAACGCAACGCTGGGCTCGAGCGAGAGCCGACGGCCATCTTATGATTCAGGAAGCCTTCTTGGTAAATCAGGTGAGGAAGTGAGGCACTTCTGTGGAAATATGTTGCGCTCTGGGCAGGAATAGTTGTTGCTCTACTCGAGCGGGCAAACTCACCTTTCTGTACGGTGATGGTTCGGGTAGGTACACTGGAGGATCAGCTGCTCTGGCGCTGGGCGATTAGCTGCTCCTGCAGCGTGGAGAAGGGTCACGGCAGGCTGTGCACAAGCCGTGCCTGGTGTACCCATGATTTTTGTAGTTTGGGGGGCATATTTTAAATGTTGCCCCTGTGCTGCAGTGACTTTGCTGTCACAGCAGCGGTAGAGAGGGCATCTTGTGACCTTTGAACCTGCTCTGCGCCATGAGCAGAGCGGGTGCTGTGGATCAGGCTACTGATGCAGCAGGGAACAGGTTCACTATGCTTTTGGCATGGAGTTACGACAAAGGGGGATCTGGTTAATAGATTACCTTTTTGGAGAAGGAAACAACTGCATCATTTTAGATACTAAGAGCTCCCTTGCCAGATGGAAAATCCTCACAGGGCCACTCTTGGTAAGTGACAGGTTAAAGGATCTCCTAAAAGAAAAACCTGGCCTGCTAATCTACCAGGCATGGACTCTCTGATATCGCACAGGAACTGATTTCACCTGCTCCAACCCCTACACCTCCCAAACACTGACTAGATGACGAGGTGCATCAGGAAGGCAAGTGGGCCAGGGCTGTCTGAACTTGAGAGGAGCATGCATCTTCCCTCAAGCGTTAGGGCAGAGAAATAGGAAGGGCTGAGAGTGCTGATGGGCTGGAGGAGAAGTGAAGAGTAATCAGAACCCAGTCTGGCCCATAGTCTTCCCCAGTGCTTCAGTGATCATGTTTTTCTTCAAACCCCCAAACTCATTAAAGCAGATGGTCTGGCGGGTAACCAAAACTGTTTGAGGAACTCTGGCCATGAACCAGCAGGACTTGAAGACTGACATCAAGATTTTTTTTTTTGGTTGGCTAACTTAAATTAACCTTTCAAAACATTTTTTTTTTACATAACACTTCAAGTTACAAATCGCATCTCATCACATTCGGAAGAGACATTGACAACTTAAAAAGGAAAAAAAAGAAAAACCACAAGGAAAAAAAGGCAAAGAGTTATAAAATCAATATGACAGAATACTTAATAAACTCAATTCAAACGTAAAACCACATACAAAATAAAACCTAAACATGTGTGACAACTAATAATCCAGAATAAAATCCAGAGTAAAATAAGTTTAAATTTAAGCTACATGTCACTTCTAGGTACAATGTGATCAACTTGGTCACTAAATGATCAGCCTATAGACAGTACTGAGCTTAAAAATTGCATAGTGGCTATACTTAATGAAGTTTTAGGAGTAGCAAATAATTCATACCATAATTCATCATCTGAGTGCATTAAATGGTGTGTTTGAGTTAACTTAAAGAGGACAGTTTTCCTCTGTTTTCTCAAGGCAACACACACAATTAGTATGCGTTTTAATGTCTCTTCCATTCCATCAATTTTACAAAACCGACAATACGAAGCATCAACCTGGACTAGACCCCTTCTCAATAAAATTTGATTAGTTGGCCATAAATTCATGTGAAATCTTAGGATTTGATTTCTAAGTGTATGTGACGGACACTTCAGTAAGTAGTCAGCTGTTTGCCAAAAAATGTTCTGACCAAAGGATGATCTATCAAAGTCTCTTAGCAGTAAGCATTTCTGTTGGGTATAATGCCAATCTAGTTGATATAATTTAAGCTTGGCTTTAGATGGATTATTGAGCAGAAGGTCTAGAGAGATGTTAGCTTCAGCCAGATCAGAGAGGACACTAGCTCTCCAGTTTGCTGGAAAAGAGTGTGAGGATAGCAATAGATAGTTTGCCAATATTGTAAGCAAATTGTTTGCAGTGGTGAGACCCAATAAACATTTGCGAAAAAGACAACATCTCTTCCAGGACACTTGGATGTGAATTGAAAGAGTACCCACTCGAACCGCAAGAGAACATTTGGCGTTGAGTTGGGGAGTTTGAGTACTTTTTTCCAAAATTGGGCTTCCGCTCTATCCCAATACAATGACTTTTGTGGAAGCCATGTCTCAGCCCCATAGGTAATAATGGGGATTACCGTCTGTTAAAAAAAGGTTAAAACATGAGCACAAGAAAATGTACCAAACGTAGCCTGGAGGACTTTGGCCTGGAATATTAGGGTGGAGAGTTTGCCGGTAACGCTACATTTGTGGGGGTTATTTGCTGGAGAGTTACTAAACATGACACCAAGATATTTGTAGTAATTGGCTAAGACCAGTTTTTGATTCTGAAGGAACCACTAATAGTGTTTTGTTTGTTTCAATTTAGTTTTTCCCAATTCCATGACTTGGGTTTTCTCCAAGTTGAGTATTAGATTATTTTTGGTGACAAACATTTCTAGTTGGTTAAGTAGTGACTGTAAGCCACTTGACGTTTGTGAAATTAGAACCAAGTCATCTGCATAGAGAAGCCATGCTATGACCTGGTTACCAAGCTTTGGTGCATCATTTATTACCTTCAAAAAATCAACTCCCAAGTCAAAAATGAATAAATTAAACAGGGTTGAGGCTAAAATGGAGCGGTGCTTAAGGCTGCGTTTGATATGGATTATTTCTGATAATAGTCCACTCAAGTTCAATTTGACCTGCATTGTGGTATTCGTATGAAGCAGATTTATAAGTGAAATAAGAGAAAGAGGGCAGCCAAAACTCAGCAATTTGTTGATTAGTAGTTGGCGGTCCACTGCGTCAAACGCGACTCGAAAGTCTGCAAAGGCCAAGTATAGAGGTTGCCGTCTTGTTGCATAAGCTGCTTTAAGAGCATTGAGCGTGGTGATATCAATGGCAGTACCAAGGCCCGCAACAAAGCCAGTTTGAAAGGGATCTCGACGATTTTCACTAGGTGCCCAAATGTTAAGATCTCTCAAAATGATAAGGCTAAAAATCTTCCCAGGTGCATCAAGAAGTGCTATGGGACGATAACTAGCCGGATTCATGCGATCATCTTTTTTATAAATTGGCACTACTACAGCTTGTCACCAGGATGTTGGAATGCATTGCTTCGTTCCAATGGAGACAAAGATGGTATATAGGATATTTGCCCACAACTCAGGGTGCTGTTTTAAAATAAAAATTGAAAGGCCATCCGGTCCAGGAGCTCTGGAAGAGCTGGCCTTATTTATGTAAAATAACACATCTTCTTGATCAAAGTTGAGAAGGAAAGGAAGATTAGTTGGCCTGAACGGCACCCGAACGGAAGTGGTTTGTGGGAGATCATAGATGTTTGTAAAATATTCCACCCAACCTTTTTCCGATACACTGTTAATTTGAGAAGATAACTGAGAGCACGTTGTGGCCAAATTAATTAACTTCCAAATCTGAGAAGTGTTTTTTCCCTGAATTGTGTGCAACCACTGCTCACCATCCCTTTGATATATTTCCGTCTTATGACCACGTATCCAATTCTTATAATCAGTCTTCAACTTGCGTAATGACAACTCACGAGGGTGTGCTGGAAGAAGCAAAATCTGTCTTTTTTGTCTACGAAAAAGGGACTTCCTGAGTCTAATAGATTGGTTGAAGACATGGGTTGGACATGCATTATTGGATATCTTACCACTAGATATGCCAAGGGATGCAAATAAATGCATTTTATCAGGATATTCCGGGGAATCATACCCCTGCTCTAGGAGGAGATGATGGTCTTTCACTAGGTCATGATTAAATGCTTCCAAAGCAAATTGGACCAATGCAGTCTGTTATGCTGAGGATTTATGGTCAAGTCTCCCAAATGTTGCTGTCGGAACTGTGATTTGGCTTGAGCATGAACCATAATTTCAGACAATAGTATTGAATGATCACTGGATGAAGAGGGCAAAATAGTGAACTTAGAGATTTGACCAAATAATGCTCTATCAACATACACATAGTCAATAGTTGCTTCTGTTCCATGGTTAGTGCTACTAGGCAGTCTTTGATAGAGGATAATATGTTAACCTGCGTATTCACTTGGGATGAGAGAGCATCTGCTATTAAGGGCAAACTTTCTATGGCTAAAACATTCTTTTCACACATGGAAGAAGAAATGGCTAATCCAGGGCCTGCTTGGGTGCTTTGCAGAGGAATTTTCGAAATACTAGGAACAGGTTGCGTCAATGCATGAGACACAACTGGCGCCGGATGAAATTGGCGCATATAATCATCCACGGCTTTCCTAAATTCTTGTGTGTTATGCAATGGAACAGAGGATTCGGTACTACTCAAAGGAGTCCCCTTAGATGGTAATACGGGATGAAGCTGCAAAGGCGAACCCTCGGGACCGGCTCCAAATTCTTCAATGGCCTGCACCAGCTCATCTAAACAAGAATGCGTTAAAATCACCTGGGTGTTACTAATCCTGTTTTTTACAATTTTTTTCTTTTCGTGTGCCAAATTAGAATATTTTTTGGTTATAACTTTAGAAGCTAATATAGAGCACCTGGCTGGCTTTGAGAGTGATTTAAAAAACTGTTTTGATTGACCATTAGACCCACTCCTTTGGATTTTTGTTTTTTTGATTTTTTTCAACTTCGAGTTATGTTCGGGCCCAGAGTTAGATGCATTCATCAGCCCCTTTTTAGGATTTTTGGCAAAGATGGTATACGCCTCTTTATGAGGCGGTACAATTTTTGCTGTAGATGGTTCGTGAGCAATAATAGCTGCAGATGGTTCATGAGTAAGCACCGGAGTCGATAATAGTGCTACCGGAGCCGCCACCGTGGGAAACTCACAAATAATACTGTCAACAAAGGGAATAGCAGCCATTAGACATAGTGTTGCCTTATCAGCAGAGCATAGCTCGGGCTGGGGTTGTGAATGCTCAATTGCCACTTTGAGCACAGGAGTGATCTCTGGGATCTGATTTATTGGCAAGATAGCATCCCTACCATCAAAAGCCTGCCTCTGAGCCAGGGAATCAGTAACTGATTTTTGCCAAATGGCAGTTTCTCTGAGGCTGTGTGCAATAGAATTTACTTTGGAATCAAGAACTTCAAATAATTTAGCGAAAGACATTATCGCGATGTTCATTACTTCAAGAGTTATCATAGGGGATTTCTTTGAGAAAGACCCCATAGTGGTGGCAGAAATTTCTCGAGCCGGCCTCCTTGGGGTTGGTGGAATAAAAGAGATTGAAATATCCGATTCCGATTCCAATGAGTTTGATGAATGTAAATCAATAACAGCATCATCAGCATTATGGATAACACTTTTAGACTTATTTGACAAAGGTACCAGATTGCCTGAGCGAGCATTTTGCAGAATTATGGTATCAGATAACGAAATATTACAAGGCAGTTTACAAGCCTTATTACTGGCATTCGAATCCGATACTGATGGTGAGCTCATTAAAGGAGGTTTTGTAACAGAACATTCTTGATTACCAGGTAACGGCTGTGCCTCTGCATTCGAGACACTTAAGTTAGTTAAATCCGGCATCTGTGCCACAGGTCGAGTGGGGCGCAAGGAGCCGAACCCAAAGTCCCGAATATCACCAGCCTGAGTGTTGGAGCGACTGCGTTTCCTCCCGGCTCGTTTGTCCAAGTTAGAGCCTTTAGTGAGAAGATGGGAAGGCTTTGGCGTTAACAAAGGTCCTTCCCCACTCGGGAAATCACACAACGCACGCAGTCGTACAGGACAAGGCATGTCAGTGCGCAGTGTGTACATTTTTGCTCTTTTGTCGACCATGGCGTGGCAAAGATCGAGCAGGCAAAAAAAAAAAAGATAGCTTTGATGTGCAAATTCACACACAATTTTAACAATTTAATAGAGAAAACAAAAAAGGAAAAAGAAGAAAACCCCAGTCAGGGAAACACCTTGCACCAAGCGGGCTTACACAGGTGCATGCGCGCGGTGCACGCGGTGCTCGCACATGCACTGTTTTATAGGCACATAAGGTCCTTGGTGTAGATCTTCACCTTGTGGAAGTGGCAGTCTTTGCAGCAGTAGAAGAGCAGTAGTCTGTGAAGAAAGGCAATCCAGGTAACTGAAAACAGGTCCGCGGCAAAGCAGGACTTTCCGGGGCTTACACAGGTCACAACACTGAGGGCCGCCTCAGTGCAAATCAGCTCACTAGGGAGAGCTTACAGCAACCAGCAACGAGTTACAGTCCGAGGACAGAAAGAACAGGTGTTCCGCCCTGAAGACAGCAAACACAGGACACCAGGATACAGGAGCTCTACGGCCAGCTAGAGTTAGAGGAATGAACCTCACTACTGACATCAGGAATTGGTTGTAAACGTAATCAAGAATGAGTCACAAATATGAGCATGGACAGGTAAAACATTTTATTGGGATCGCAGCAGCTTATTTGACATCAATGATATTGTGAGGCGAAGAGCATGGTCAAGGAGGCAGGTTTTGTAGAAGGCTGTTTAAACAGGTGGTCTGTGTCTCCTGATTATAAATGATAATGAGAAATTACATTTCAGAAAAGTGTCTCTAAAGAGCAGTGTGGTCTGCATGAGAAACTGAGCTGATGTCTAACAACACACCCAACCCTGCACAAATGACAGGGCCTTGCAAGATTGAAATAATGGAACCCTCAGAAATGCCCAGAGAGTAGCAGGGATAGACCAAGAGGGGCAGTAAACCAGGAGATTACTTCAGGACTTAAACGCTACCAGTGAAGTAGGTATTTGAGCTTACACCCTTCCATGTCAGGGGTAGAAGAATAAAAAAGGGTAAGATCTGGGGTGCTAGTGCACTTGGTGCGCATGATAAGTAGGTTTAAAGAAGGACACAAACACAGGATGTATCCAACGATGTTCGAGGAGTAGCAGTTTGGCAGTGGTTTCAGAACCCTAAAAGGACCAACAGTGCAGGTGCTCGAGTCTGTGGTTGCTCTTCAGGATCACATGATTGTGAACTTCACGGGTTGTGGCTAGTCATCGCTTCCGATCAGTCAGACATTTCAAGGTATCTTTGGCATGTTGTAGTTTGTGCTAGGCTGTTTGGGTGGTGTATGGAGACTGTCTTCTTGGCTAACTTGTGAGGTGGGGTCATGGTTGTTTCTGGGAAGTAGGACAGTGATTATGCAAAGGTGGCAACCTTTCAGGAATTATAAAAGGGAACATGCCGCTAGATAAGTGTTGAGGGTTGTTGTAGGAAAATAGGGCGGTTATCTTCAGCGTGAGATACAAAACAACAAATATGTTGTCCTATGACCAGATTAACTGATTACATGCGGCTATCCATTTGGGGATGGAGAGCAATGGAACTGTTTTTTTTATTATTTATTATTTAATTTCTTATTTCATGCATCATGGCTAAAGGCCTCAGTGCTCACAAAGAGAACAGACAAGAAGACATACAAACATAAAGGAAAACTGAATCAGGCGCTGAGTATCAGGTCGAAGGGAGAAGGCCTAGTCTTTAGAATTAAAAAGGTGAGTTTTTACTGCCTTCTTAAAGTTAGCAAGGCATGGGATCTTACAAATTCTATTCGGAATGGAGTTCAATAAAGTAGGTGCACACACGATAAAACAAGTTCCAACGAAGATGTTTAGCTTGTGTCTCGGGGTAGTACGTTTGTTGGACCAATTAGAGTGTAAGGTTTTCCTAGCTGGGACCCTATGTGTGTGTTTTTTTAAGTACTCTGGAGCTTTACCCGATAAGCATTTATGAGTAAGAGTGAGGAACTTTTGGGATATTCAGTCATATATGGGGAGCCAGTGCAGAGATCTTCTTGCCTCTGTTATGTGGTCCCTTCTATTCTTCCCACATACAGCTTTCACAGCTCTGTTCGGGGCCACCTAAAGAATGTTCACATTATTTTTTGCGGTACCAGCTAATAGACTGCGATTATTGACCAGTGCAGAGGCTACTGATGACATATAGTAAAGTAAGGTTTGATTTGTTTCAAAACTATACTTATATGGGCACAAGAAGCCATCACCTGCAAGACATGCTTTTCATATTAAGCCCAGAATCAAGGAGGACGCCTACGGTCTTCACATAGGGGCTGACCTGAATAGAACAATTGCCAATTTTCAGATGACTGTATTTTGCATCCAATTTTTCCAGCCATTGATCTGAACCTACGAATATCAGCTCTGTTTTGTCGTTGTTGCGAGCATTTGAATTAACGATCATCCAGTTCTGGATAAGGTCATATGTTATGTAGACAGTAGTGGTGTCAAGTTCCTGATCACCCATAAGCTTGAAGACCAGCTAGGTGTTGTCGGAATAATTAGTATACTTAACACTGACGCCATCCAGCAGGTCAATCAGTGGTCATGTGCATACATTAAAAAGTGTTGTGACGAAAGACATGCGTCTTGGGGGACACTGCATTGCAGGAGCTCTGGTGGGGCCTGAAAAATCCCAGTAGCGAGCCTAGCTGATCTTGGACCCAAGAAAGATGCCATCCATGCAATGGTATGATCTGAGCAATTCGTAATCCTACCCAACCTCTTCAGCAGCAATGAATGATCAAATAAATCAAATGCCGCTGAGAGGTCCAGCAAAATAAGCAGGGCAACCCTCCCACTATTTACAAACTCAGTCGGGTTGTCCCTGAAATTAAGCATTAGGGTCTCGGTGCATGCATGGCACAGAAACCTGACTGATGTACACTCAGTAAACAATGCTTGTTAATGTGTTCATGTAGTTGCTGTTCGATCACCGTATGAAGAACCTTTAGTAAGAATGGAACAGTAGTGATAGGGCGGTAGTTCCCTGCAACCTCTGGGTCAAGATTTATTTTCTTGGGAATGAGTGTAATCAATACTTCCTTTAAACACAATGGGACTTCAGAGGTAGAAAAAGAGGAGTTAATGATGTCAGCAATTAAGAGCGTGAGACAGTGTATCTATTCCTTAATAATGATGGCTGGGCAGGTGTCTCCAGCGCAGGTGGTAGGATTTAGTCCATTAACACTAGCAATAAGTTCATCTTTAAAAAATTGGCTGAGAACGAATACAGGAACAGTGGCTGATTTATGAGTCAGCGCTTCGTCAGCGGTAGGGAGGTCAACATGATCTGCCTGATCTTGGCAAAGTACGTTAGTCGCATCTTGATGGGATCTTATTTTAGTGAAGTATGCATCTTGGAACTTTTACACCAGATATCACTTTTTTGTCCAGCAACGCACGGACACATTTTTCCCTGCAATTCTTTCAGGATCACAAAAAGATCTTTTCGATCTGATATGGCCTTGGATTTTCTATTATCAATGTTTTCCTAGCAGAGAGAATAGCTTTTTTATAATCTGCTGCTGCCATTTTATATTAAAACAAGGTGTTTAGGCAAGGGTTTTGCCTCCATTGCCTTTCTTGCAGCATCTTGGTTTTTCTGTAATTTATAACTTCTGTAGAGATCCAGGTCTTACAGAGAACTGTGGTTTCTATTTTTTTGTCAGAGACAGGGGCAAATTTGTTGATAGCTGAGGTGGTAATATCTATAAAATCATGAACAAGAGATTATGTCTCATTAGTGTGCGAGATATTAGAGACTAATGGGACGGCAAGTTCAGCAAAGGCCCCAGGGGTAACCCTCCAGAGGTTTCTTGCTCTACTTTTATGTCTAGGGTGTGAATTAACCTTTTTTATGGGGCAGGAAGTAATAGATGAATAGTTATGGGATAGTGATCTGTCCATGGACTAGGAGTGGCTTTGGGAGCGGTAGTCTGAAGGTTATGAGTTAATATGCAGTTCAGAGAGTGTCTTCTCTGTGTGTGGGTTCACTAACAAGTTGGTTGAACCCAATAGCCTGAACGGCATTAAGAAGTGAAGATTTATCTTTACTGCACCTTTGCTTCCATCTTTATGGAACCCTCAAACTGTTTGCATTTATTTTTGATTCTGACCTGTAATTTTTGCAGTGTAGTGAAGCCTTAAGCTGAGCTTTTGCTCACATGCCATGGGGAAACTGACATGTCCTTCAGGCTGTCAGTACTGAGAAACTTTGTTTCCCCTAGTCGTGTTACTATGTTAGTACTTTTGGTTACTTTTGTGTCAATTGTGGTAACTTTTTATCATTGTACAATGCAGCTTTCACTGCAGTACAATAGGGTAAATTTGTGTTTTGCCCTAGACTAACACTCAGAGGATTTTTGGTTACTCTAGGTATGCTAAAAGGATAAGCTGGTGGCAGCAGTTATTTTTTCTGACTTTTTGGCAATTTTTGTTTTAGCCTTACCGCGTTTACCGTGTTTGGCTACTAACTGTGGCTACTGGTCAAACATGGCCGTGCCACAAGATTTTTTGCTTGTCCTTTTGCCATCTTGTTCTTTAGCCTTCTTCCTGGCCTCGGAGGCCAGGAAAAACCTTATAAGGACTCCCAGTGCCCAGGAAAGCAGGGGCTTTTGGCTGTCTACTGGACAGCTGTGTGTGTTTGCTGGCAGGATGTGGGCTCGGTCTTGCTGACCCAAATCCACAAACTGGTTTCAGTGTGTCTGAGTGGTATGCATAAATGTTCCTGCCAGTGGTCCTGATTTGACCACTGCTGGGGTGTGTGTGTGGGCTAGTCCTGCTATTGGCTAGTGAGGGCAGCAGCTCTTACCTGGCTTTTAGGATAAGAAGAGGACCCTTGGACCCATTCTTCAGAGATCCTGGGGAAACCTGAAGGAGCCAAGTATCCTGTCCAGCTTTGAGCGAAGAAAACCGAGACCTGACTGAAGGAGGCCTGGCAACCAACTTCTGCTGTTGTCCTGGAGGAGCCCTGTCTTGCTCATGAGCTTTAGCAGTCCTGCAAAGGAGCTGCGACACTTGTAGTGGAGGGACCATCCATTCCTGATGTCTGCTCAGTCCCCTGTCAAAGTAAGCCTTCAAATTTACCCTGGAACTGCCCTGTGGATGACCAGCTTCGTTTTTGGGCTACCGTGCTGCCGGCGTCACCGTAATTAGTTTTGCCCTGAAACATGGGGGATCCTCAGCTGGCCATATGGAACTAACCTCGTAGTTTCAGCGCCCTAGCATTGAGGGGACCCGAGATAGGAGGGAAAGTCTGACCGTGGCTGCTGAGTCCTTTTGTGTCACAGTGCTGCAGTGACCACTGTCTGAAATAGCTTACCTGTCCCAAGTCCAGTCCTGAGAGGGGTCCTGCATCAAGTTTTGCTGCATTCTTCCATCGAGAGACCTTGCAAAAGTGAAAGACACCAACTGGAGATCACCTCAAACCTGCAACCCCTGTGAATCAAGGACTGCGACTTTTGGTGGGAAAAGCAACATTGGACCCTCTTCCCTTGTCCTGCCAAGTCTGGGAAAGATTCGGAGTAAGGGGGTTAAGTTACAGAGCTTCTAACCTACCCCTATACTCCCATTATAATTGAACAGGCTTAAAATAAACCTCAATTCTAACATTATTGGCTTTGCCATTGCTTGCTTGCGCAAGACATCTGAAGTTAAGTTGGGGCTACCTTAGGGCATTAGCCTAACTTGTACCCTAACCCTAAGAACCCTTCACTGGACCCCAGAGAACCTATCTACATGTTTTCCTGCTGTATAACGTCTGCAGCACTTTTTCCTGAACTATTGGGCAAAAGGCCCCAGACAACTTAGGGCTGTACAATTTTAGTTAGGGATCATCTCTGTGGACCTGGGGTGCATAATACTAGCCTAACCTTTCCTTTTCAAGAGTTTCTGATTTTTATTATGCACTATAACAAAGTGAATGTATGTATGTGTTTAGTTTATTAGTCTTGTATGATACCTCTACTTGCTAGTAGTCATTTTTCATAGTGTGTTTAGGCCATAAATAAATAACTTTATACATCCTGTCTAAGTGTAATCTGTGATTCCCATTGTGTGACTTCATTGTGGACCCTTTACAAGCTCACCTCCTCTGAAGATCTTAGCCTGGACCACCTATCACTGCCACCAAAACTAGTTTGGCTACAGCTTCCCAGAATTGTTCCTGTCACAATATAGGTTGGCCTTCTATACATCTGTCCACCAGGCCAGAGTATAGAAAATCAGTCCTTACAAGTGACACTGCATTATTATCGGCACTACTGTGTTCACAGAGATTCAAATCTCCCAGTATAACAGCCAGGATTTTAGATTTGGTGAAGTCACCAATAAGGGATAGGAAGTGTTCTTCGAACAGAGGCAAGGTGGAGGGGGTCGATATAGGATTAGTATGCTAATAGAGGTGTTATAATCAATATGCAGTTTAATCAGTAAGTATTCACAACTATCTAGAACATTAAAGAGGAGAGTGTGGATGTTTAAATATTGTTTCATAATAACTGTTACCCCTCGCCCTCTTGGCACAGTCTGAACTTATGATTTTATAACTTGATGGGGTAGCCAGCTGGGCTGCATGATTGGTTGTTATAGAGAGCCATGTTTCTCTAAGGCAAATGAGATCCAGATATTGTTCAACTATTAAGTCTGCCACCTCTGTGGCGTGATTGACTTCAGATCGAGTTTTTGGTAGGGATACACTTAACGTATCATTAGTTATACAGTTAGGCTGATATATGATATGATATGGCATTTATAACGCGCCTATACACAAGTGTTTCAAGGCGCGAGGATTAACAGAAGTATTATTATCTGTACCTTTTGCAGTATCAGCAGATTGTTTCGTTAAATTAGAGTTGAGCTCTTTGCGCTTTTCCGCTTTACTAACGCTGTACTGCCCGTCATTGTAACACTCTGTTATAGTTTTTACTACTAAATCAGTGGGTAGTGTAGGGTTAAGTTCAGGCTGCTCCTCATATGTGGTGAAGTGGGTGCCACCTATTGTTACTGCAATGACGCTGTCTGAATCGCATTCTTACCATCACACAGTTTATGCGATAGATTTGTGGGTGCACTGGTTGACTAGAGCATTCAAAAACCCAGGTGTGAACCGAGGTTCTTGATTCAATGCGGCCCTGTGAGGTAAGCCGTGGAGGCAGAAGACTTGGTTTATGAACAGATGGGCTAGATTTCCTGCAGATGGGTGAACTGGGAGCAGCAAAAAATGTCTCATCTTTCTCATTTTCGACCAGGTATCGACTACTCACCGGGTAAACTGTGCTTGTGGTATGAGGGAATTCCAGTGATAAAACCCATGTTTATGAAATCCCTAGTGTCTGTCAGGTACTTACAATGGTTGTTTGCCTGCTTTCTTTCTGCCGTGCTAAGACCATACGTTCTTGTACATAGGCTTCAATATCTTTTGCCATGTTGGACCACCATAACGAATGTCTTGATTTGTCTCTGGTGTTCCCTCAGCTTCAAATCATGGTACCTCTTCTGCCTGTTTTCTGGCAGAGGATTAAGTTGACCTTGCAAATATAATGTGCCTTCAAGAGTCGGATGCACTCTGGGCGCTGTTTCTTTTTGGTACATTATATTTATTATTTGTAGTATTATGGTATACAATATTTATCAATTTCGATGTATAACAGTGCTTAGCAGCCTTTGCATCACTGGTAAGGTAATCGTTTTTCTTTATATCAAGCCATCAGCAAATCATGCAGTATGTGTACGGGGAGCTTTGTCATCACTACTTTGTGTGTATAACTCTTGCAAATGCCTCGTCTTTCTTGCACATGTCAATGGCGGCTGATCCAGTGGCTTGGTCTTCTCCTTCCATGATGATTGGGAATATGGCCGTACTATCCCCTCAGCCACACTGGTTCCTGGAGTGCGCCTGAAGGCAGGGTGATCCAAGCTAAACACTCCATTGTTGTGAAAAACAATGGCAAAAAAAACAGTGAACTGGTGACTCGAGAAAAATAGCCAATTGGTAAGGTGGTGTTGAACCTGTAGGCCCTTTAAGCGAGTTAGCGCTACATGGGCTAAACCGGGATGCAGATTGTATTCTTATGCCAATAATAAGGCTGACTCAGGAAGTTGGCAAATCTTTAACTGTTTTACATTTATCTAAAACAGGGAGTACAATGGACATCAACGGACGTTCGTTCAAGTCTCTCAACAATTTACATGAAAAAACACAGTTATATAGTAAAAACATCTCATCATTGATGTCATACTATGTGGCAATATAAGAAAAGCTAAGTTGGATTGTGGTTGGTCTAGGGGGAACATCTAGGTGTACTTTCTATGGGGATAGGATTGTGATTGGGTCTCTAAGGTCAGGTGGACAGCTATGCCCACACCTAGTGCAAGTCATCTTCAGTGTCATAAAATACACAATGTTTCATTGGGTCTCAAACTATAGGGCTCTTTACTATGTGGCCCTCTATGATTGGTTGGCATGCTTGTACCCTTCTGGAATATTCCACTCGCTAGCAGCACCCAAGCTGGTACCCCAGGTGCTGGTGGGTTGGACTTGACCATGCCTCCCCACCCAATTAGCCCATCATCCATCATCACTCCCGCTGTCTACCATTCAAATTGCCTTTGAACTCGGCCTTGCAAAGTATCACTGCGCCTGAGAATACAAGGTAGTGTGAGCATGGTCTTATCTTCAAGTCTCAGTGTAGATTGCCCAAAGTCTATTTTCATCTCGACCATGTGACAGGAGCCCTTGTTTGAGCTCTTTCTTTCGTATTTAACACTATTAAATGAATACAACCTGGGGCTTTTCCATTACACCTCAACAGGAGCTCGCCACACTTCTCACGTTCATTTTATCTTCGCAAATAGATAACCAGTTTCTTGGATGCTCCAAGCCATGACACTGGGCCAGACAAGCTTTCTCGAATCTTCCCTCATCATCAGCTGTTTTCTTTGACTGCGCCACACTTCCAGCCCTTTTGTTCATGGGGTCCTACTTTGCTAAAACACGACGTGGAATATCCAGATTTTATATATATATATATATATATATATATATATATATATATATATATATATATATATATATATATATATATTCAGTGAAAAAACTTTGTTAAAGAGACGCTATGGTTAAATTGCGCTAATAAAAATCCATCAAATTCAGTGAAAAAACTTTGTTAAAGAGACGTTATAGTTACGTTGTACTAATAAAAACCTATCCATATTATGGTTACAAGTAAAATCGAAAAACCCCAGAAATTCACCAGTTATGGTAAGCTAAGCAATCATAACTCGCGCCACCATTGTGCACTGCTAAGACTAACACCCATGACATCAAAGATGACATAACAAATGTCATTGATGTGTGTGTTTTCTTTTTTAAAAGCCCCAGTAGGAGTCCGCGAAGTGTGCGACTGTCCGGCAAGTCTGTAATTAAAATGGAGGTGTCTTAGAGACACTCGGCCAATCCGGGATGTCCGCAATCAATATAGAGGTGTCTGTAGGACTGCGCACCTGTCCGCACATGTCCGCAAAGGTATGACGTACCTTTAATTGGTTTGGGGACCCAAACCCTGTCCTGCAGACACCTGGGCGCATGCACATCGCATTCCCTGTTTCCTACGCACAACGTGCCTGTCCGCCACGTCCGCAAAAATGTGACGTACCTTTAATTAGTTCGGGGACCCCAGCCCTGTCGATGGACACCTGGGCGCATACGCATCTCGTCCCCCGCGTCCTACGAACAACATGCCCGTCCAGCATGTCCCCAAAGCAGTGACATACTCTAACTAGTTCGGGGAGCCCACCCATGTCCGGTGGACACCTGGGCACATGCGCATCACACCCCCTGGGTCCTACAAACACTGCGCCTGTGCGGAACTGTCTGCTGCACGTGTGTTGCACTTTTAATTAGTTCAGTGAGCCCAACCCTGTCCGTAGGACACCTAGGTGCATGCGCAATCCCGTACAATAGGTGTCCTACGGACAGCTGTCCCATTAGCGAATGTTCACGACGTCACCATGTGACCGCACCCACGCTGCGTGTCGCTCCTTATTCACGAACAGGGTCCGGGCTCGAACAGCAAAAAAGTGCTTCTTTGAGCAATCCAAGGTGTTTAACTGTGAAACTTCACCCTTGCAGAGGTCCCAGATGGTGCGGTGCCCCTGGCAAGCTAAAGACTTTTTGGAACTTTTTGAGCCCAGCTTGGGGTTTGAAGTGTCCGCGGAGCGTGCGACTGTTCGCTGAGTGCCCACCAGCACCCCTATAAAAGGCCACACTCCACTGGTGCTGCTCATTCTGTTTCTAGCTGACCAGTACTACTGCTGCAGGTTGCTGTTTGGCTGTTCGGCAGATTTCTGTGTTCCTGCTATTTTGCAGGTTACTCTGTTCCTGGTTCCAGGCTGCTTTTACTTGGATAATGGCATCCATGTCTACCTCTGCTGCTGCCTCTGCCTCAGCACCACCCCCACCACCATCACCACCACCTTCCCAAGGGCCTGAAGAGGGGAACAGGAGTGATGATGCAGAGGGGGGGACAAGAAGAAGAAGAGGATGAGGTAGTGGAAGTCCCCACTACCAGGTGCCAATATGAGTCTTGGGTGTGGAGGCTTTTTACCACCATTGGGTGCCACACCATCTCCAGTCCAATGGGCAAAGGAGATGAAAGATGTGATTTTTTTCAATTTCAACACATCTTCAATCGAATTCTTGAGGATAATTAACCTCGAATTCAGCGCAGGAATGACCACGTCAGACACTGTCAGTCTAACTTCTTCAGTGTGTACATTTTTCAAATTATGATGTTATGTTGAGGAAAGACACCTCCTTGTTCACTCTTCCTTTGTACAGTCTGGGATAGATTCTCTATTCCACATTAATCTGTAGCATCCTGTCTGCAGAGTCCCTCCGTGTGTTGTACGCTGCGTCTGCGATACATGGTACACTCTTCCTTTGTACGGTCTGCTTGTACGCGCAAAATTGAAAAAAAATCACGTCTTTCATCTCCTTTGCACGTTGGACTGGAGATGGTGTGGGTGAAGCTGAGATATGTATGAGAAAATTGGTTGTTTGTCCTGAAGAAGGTTGCCATACTAAGAGAGCACTATTGATGCTGCTCGTTGAGAGCAACTGAAACACGTGCCGACGTGAGAATCTGTGGGAACATCACAACACAGACCTTTTGTTACCCCAAATTGACGGGGAGTTCTCTTTATTAATTGTAGATGTTCATAGATGCAACAGATATATGACTGTTCTTTATGTGTAGACCATTTTTCGAGAAAAAAACAATCATGACAGGGTGTTGAAGAGAGTATGAATGTGAATGATTGAAAATGAATGAGCCACAATGTTTTATTGAAATTGTGTTTAATATTTGTTTTAAATTGTTTTTTTGAATAAAAGGAAAGTCTTGGAAATACAAACCAAGTTGTTATAAAAAAAAATGTTTCCCGTATTCCGCCATCCCTTTTTGTCTACTAGTCCAATCTTTTTCCTGTTACTGATTGTATAACGTGTAGGACTAGGGACGTTAATACAGGTACCCCTTTTTTGCACCATTTCCATGCCTGCCATCCTTAAAAAAGTCCCGGATGTGGCTGTGCGATCCGCGAACTACCACAGAGTTTGCGGATAAATTGGTCAATTCAAGGGGGTGGGGAGAGACATTTTACCCATGCTAGGAAATTTCCTCTATTGTGGTGCCTCTGAAAATTGCTTTTTTTTCTTTTCTTTTTTTTTAGGTGCTATTGAACAAACACCTTTTGTTTGACCACTCATATGTATGATACACCAATACACAACAATTATTTAGTATACTTTGTGGGTGGTTCGTGTTTCAGGGACACAAATGGCCAACTGGTAGCAGTGTACTGAGTATGCACATTGATAGAAGTGGTTGAAGGTGGGAAACTATCCAATGTCACCTCAGCACAGGTAGAAAAGCTAGTTGCACTGACACATGCCGGCAAACTGGAATAGCAGCAAGAGGCAAGCATATACACAAACTCCAGGGATGCTTTTGGGGTAGCGCATGATGTTAGTGCTATGCTGAAAGGAAATTGGCTTCCTGACTTCATCAGGGTTGCCCATAAAGAGCCATGATTATGTAGCAGCTTTATTTAAAGGATAGTTCCGGGACTTTTTTTTTATTGTCTCTACGGTTCGGCCATGTGTTTTTAAGCATAACTCGGTAGATCGTAGAAAACTTTCCTATGGACCTTACCCGACTTTTCGTCCATTAACGCACTCGAAATCAGCCGCCATTTTCTGATAATCCTATCATTTCCCCCCATCGCCCTGGCTCACCTGCTTTTGCGGCACTAAATCAAATCCCCCGCCCCTGAAACAGACTTTATCAAAACATTCATATTCCCCGCCTCTATCAGTGACGTGACTGAGCTGCGTAGGCAAACGCGCCCAGGCGTCTTCTACGCGACTCCACACAGAACCCGGAAATCAACACAGATGAGCTCACACAACACAGCGCGCCACAATTGGGAATATGAAACTGTGTTTTTAAATTAAACCGCAAGATTGTAAATTTGGTAAAGTACATTTATTTGACATCAAATGTTTTGAGAATATTCAGCGATTTTCATTTTTATTTGCTCACGTTCCAAAAAGTTCGTTTTGAGGCACGCGATGTTCCTTTGCTGTACATAGGGTCTTAGATCATCTCACAATACAGCGCCACAATTCGGAATATGAAACTGTGGTTTAAAAGCAAACGGCAAGATTGTACATTTGGCAAAGTACATTTATTTGACATCAAATGTTTTGAGAATATTCAGCGATTTGCATTTTTATTTGCTCTCGATCCAAATAGTTCGTCTTGAGGCAAGCGATGATCGTGTGCAGTACACAGGGTGTTGGTTTACGATAAAATAAGCTCTTCGGTCGCACTGATAATCGCATGGCTGTTCCAACAACGAGGCACTAGGCCACCACAACGGTCTGTATGTTGCATATAGCCGTTAGTACCGCATTAGGGCATACTTGTACTTGGCGATCGTCCCATAAAATGGTCAGGGTGGTAACGTTGTTCACGCGGAGAAGCAGCTGGCGGTTAAAAAAGCCATCCGCCGGTGTCTGGTACTCGTGACACATACAATAATGAAGGATGTACCTGTTTTAAAAACATAAAAAATGAAATTATTCTCACCATCAGATCTTTATTAAAATTATTCATTTTATATATTAGGTCGGGAAATTATTTCATAGCTAGGACAGTGCAACTGGGTATTATACGTCAAGGGGGGGCTGTAGGATACTGAGACAGTCCCCCAGTGCAGGGGTTGACAGGGAGGCAGTGCAGGTGGAGAGTGGAAGGGCCCAGGACCGAGGTCGCAGACAGTGGACCAGTTGTAGCAGGGGAGAGGGAGAGAGAAAGCAGAAGCAAAGAGGAAGGTTTTGAGGTGCTTCCGTAAAAGGAGATGGTTCTCCTCAAGATAGTGCGCGGTACAAAACAATATGCCACATAGAACGAACAAGTACAACTTAACCCGTCTTTAAAGCTACTGTATAGTAATTAAATTGCGGTATAAACTCATCTAAAGAGTTACTTACATTATATTTGCATTTTCCATTGTGTCTGTGCGTAGGGCAGCCCCGAAATACCACTCCTTCTATGCCGACGTTATTTCTTCTAATGAACGAACATTAAATGGCTTTCGTTTCTGAAATTATATTCATTATTGTTTCTTACGTTATTGCCCCACACCCCCAAAAAGAAGTCTTTCGGGATGGTCCCGGCCTGTCAAGGTCAAATAACAATAGAACCTTATACTGAGTCGTGGGCCATTCCGGCACCCGAGCAAAAAATCAAAGCAGCAGACCTTCACTTTGAACGAGCACACATTCCTAGTTAGCTACATTCAGTGTAAGGCCATCTCACAGGACTTGAAATTTACACTCCATCTTTGCATTTTGTCTGCGTGCATTTGCAGCCCCAGAGAACCATAAATACAGAGACATTCTATATTTTTTGAAAAATGATTTATATTACTGTTTGGTTTAATTTAATGCGCAAATGAACAAGGTTGGATAGACACATTGCATGTACATTGATCAATCACTTTTATTTACACAATACATAGTTACACATATTCAATGGGCCTGCAACATGAGGAGACTCCAGAGCAAAGTCACAGGTGACACCCGGGTGGTTCGCACAACTGCACGGTGAAGGGAGGGGCAACGGTGGAGAGACACATTGCATGTACACTGAGCAATCACTTTTATTTACACATTACATAGATACACATATTCAATGGGCCTGCGACATGAGGAGACTCGAGAGAACAGACAATCAAATTACAATCATTTAAACCGTGATGTGTATTTCTCAATGAGCTCTTCTTTAGGTGGACATGGAACAGAGGCAATGTTGGGTGGCAATGCAGTTGCCCCCTGCACAGGTTCGTTCACAACTCCATGTATGTGCCTATCTAGGACATCAACAATAAGTCTCTCAATAAAGTCATATTGCATATCCTCAAACACTGGTTTGATCACCCATTGTTTACTTCTTTTAGTGAAGGCCTTATTGTAGCGAAGCGTCCCTAAAGTTCCGGTCGTCCTACTTTGTTGACGGCCAACATTATGGTTATGTGCCAAGACCGCTAGAAGAGTCCGATTTATCATGCCCTCCATGCCAAAATGCAATCGTTTTGGCCTGTACTTTAGGCACATATTGTGGAACACCTCCAAATCTCCTGTGTGGCAGAATTCCGTGAGTCCCCTCAAATCTCTTGTTATAGTTTTATCAAATACAATCTTTTCAATGGCTTTGTGAGTGGGTGATGAAGGAATCAACCACTTCTTCTTCCGTGCCTCCTCTGTGGACAAATGGCCATGTTCACAATTGTGGAAATGTTGGTTTGTGGTCCAGTGGTGAACGTTGATACAGTGTAGCATTACTGACCGCCATTTTTCCAGTAGAATTTCCAACGACCCTCCACATGTTTTTGAGCTCCACCAAAGATGGTTGCTGATTGACTTGGACCACTGTGAAATACCTTGCATATCTTTTTTTTTTTACCTGCAGCCGACATTTTTTTATTGATTGTTTTTGCAAGATGCCAAACGTCAAATTGGTGATTTATATTTTTGTACTCTTCTCTCATTGTCTTGGCAATTGAAACGTGTCTGTCCGTGGCTATCAAGTCGATCACCATTCCCCGCGATTGTAGTTCTTGCAATGATGCTACAAAGCCAACTTTCTCCATGGCCACTGAGGATGTACTTTGTGACACCTGCACGACCACCGAACTCACAATTTTCTTACTTTCCATGTCCTGAAAGTGGTAGGTGCAGTACTTGGCTGAAAATCCTGGGCTGTCGCACTGTCCATCACCGGCTACTGAATGTACTATCAATAGACATTTTTTCCATTCTCCAAGCTTCGCTAATGGCTGGAAATAGATAATCGGTTTGGTATTTGTAGAACTGAGTTTTCGCAATGAAATGGATTCCCACAAACTGAAAGAAAGACTCTAACTTTTTAAAACTTGAACCACTAAAAAGTGCAGCCGCTGCACAAAGTAGATTGCCTGCTGGCAGTTGCCCCAGCATGGGTTGTGCAGACCATGAGAAAGGATGATATTTTGTACAGGTGGCATGTATTTTAAGGTTAGTGCCTCGAATTGCACGAGTCACATTAATCAATGGCTCCCCACATACTTCCCCACCAACCGAATGCCCACATTTCATCCGAATAATAATATCAATCAAACAACTATCGAATACAATGAATTTGGCCTCTTTCCTTATACTGTCACTCTGCATCCCAGCTGGTTCTGCCTGTAACGTTGAGGACATGTCACTCACATGAAAGGTAGAATCTCTGATATCGTCTTCCGCTATGTTCAGTGATATTGATGGTGTTTCATTGTCGTCCACTTCATTCTCTTCCATTGCAACATCTGTTCCTTCTCCGGCGATGGGTGAATAAAACAATTTCTTCAACTTTCTCGCGGTCTTAGTTTTTGCGGGTGTGGATTCTGTGAATTGATCTCCGACTGCATCCGAACTACCAGGAGGACATTCACTATCAATGGCTGGTGGTGGTATAGCTCCGTTGTCAATCACTTCATATTCTTCCCATTGGCACGATGCATCTCCAGTCTCAAGTCCCTGCCAAAAGGTTTGACAAGCAACATCACTCGTTCGCTTCACTGTCTGTGTAGATCTAGTTCGTACACCCACTCGCAACTAGAGGACAGATTGGAAAAGGGATGTTCAGTTTAAACACAACTTACAGTATTGAACTATTAACAGTGAAAAACAACATAACATAGTGACCAGGACACTAACCTTCTTTTGCTTTCTTTTCTTTGAAACTTTCTTGCCTCGAACTTCAACATCAGGACGCTGTTGCTCCGACTCGTGTGTGCATGTCTCCACTTCCTCTTGCGCTGCAACGACTATATTTTCATGATAAGCACATCCATCACGCACTGACGCTCCATCGACTCCCTGAAACATAGAACTTTCATTAGTATGTATAATAATATCGAAAACACAAAATGTACTTGGGGACCAATACCCACGTACATCTCAATAGCAAAACACGAATGAACGCTTTGTGTAGAACATTCAAACGACAATTATTCACGCATTGTTGATCTATTTAGATGGAACTGTCAAGATCCATACCTCGGGCTCCTCATAGACTTCCATTGATGATATTATTGAAGATGATGCTTCAGTAACTCCCTGAAACACAGTAATTGCATTAGTATGGTTTTCTATTTTGTTAAAAAGAACATAAACTTTGTGCAGGCGTCAACGGCTCATCTAAATAGACCTGCACAAATGATCAGTTGTCTAAAATAAATAATGGATATGTAAATATGATTCGATTTGCTCGATCGTTGGAAGTGTCACCACCCAGAGATCTGCATCAACTACTAGGGGTGATGTTCTTGTAGAAGAAGCTCCGTCATCTCCCAGAAACATAGTACTTGCGTTAATAAAGAAGGAAGTATAGCGGATGTAATCACGTCATATGATTTCGCTTGATCGAACTGTCAGTATCCATACCTCGAAATGCATAAGAACATCAAGGGACGATGTAACTGCGGTGCACACTTCTGCAAGCTGTTGCGCCGACCCGTAACTGCATGCTCCCCCTTCTTCTTGGATTAATGCTCCATCGACTCCCTGAAACATAGGACTTTCATTAGTAATGAACACAATATTGAAAAAAGAAGACACATAGGAGGGCGACGACAGAAGGACATATCAATGGCTAAAAACAAAAGAAACATTGTGTGTAACAATCACGCTACAAGAATGCAAGATCTGATGATCTCCATCGATGGAACTGTCCGGAAACGTACCTCGAGCATCTTAGTGACATCAACGGTTGTCGTCAATACGTTGGACTCCTCAGCATCTCCCTGAAAGACAGTACTTGCATTATTTTGGATAACAATAATTATAACTGAAAACAAAGACTAGAGGACGAGTACAAGGGTGTACCATTAGGTAAAATAATTACACGATAAATTAAAACTATTGATTTACATGCCTAAAACAAGTCAGTGGCAGAATAGCCAAGTAAGATTACCCGATAGGCGCTTGAAGTGGCTGATGACTGCAATAACGACACGGATGGAGAATCTTCCGCCTTCATATTGAGTGGATACATAAATGGGGAAATTATTGTTAGCTAATGCTACACACTACCGCAAGGCCGAGAGATAAATACGTAAACTTGACTCACCAGTGGAGGGATGTGGACGAATAGAGTGGGAATAGCGTTTGAGAGCAATTTTCGCCGCGCTCGTGGTGTGTTCTTCTTTATTAGCAATGATGTGGAGTACATGTCTGAGCTAAAGTGCCTGCTGCAGATGCGGTATCGATCACCCCTCTTGTCCGCAAAGACTTCTAGGACTCTACTTTCAAGCTCAGACGGTGGATATCCGCAATATCGGACCCATTCTCTTATCTGATCTATTGTCTTAGGGAAAACATGCATTATAGTACCTTCAGATTTATTATGGGTCTTCGAAGGGCAACCGCCAATGGAACAGGCAGGCATTGTGGAAAGTTCTGAAAAGTAAAGATCAACAATTCTCTATGAATACCAATGTAAACTCAGAACATGTGACTAGTTCCTTGCATGTACTGTCTTGAACGAAAAGAAATTGGACGCAAAATGATTATGGTACATGGCCTTACCTTGACGAACAAACAGTTAGGTGCAGGGATCAGAGTAGTTTCTTGTCGTAGAACAGGGAGCAGTTCACAGGTTGCAAACTGACGAGTTTCCTCGAAGTGGTCACGGAAGTTCACAGAGACGAAGAGCAGATAACCAGCACCTTCACGGGTTGACTAGCAAAGCGCAAAGAAGTTCTCATTAGAAATATGAAGTGGGTTATAAAGAATTTGAAACAGGGGTGTGTTTGTGAATGAATGACGTGTATATGTCGTGGCATTATGCGGTTTGCAGGGGGCCGTCCAGCGTGAAGGGGGATGCTTGGCAGGAGACACGGGGTCTGGAGGTACACATGGGAACAACAACCCATGCTCTATAGAGCACTTTGAAGTGTACATGGTCTTTGGCACCTCTTGGCCTTTATCGCTCCCTGACTGCTCCACTTGCCAGCACAAGTACCCCGGTGCGAACTGCCTTTGATAGGGCGGGGGGTGGATTGGGGCGGTGGTCGTGCAGACAAGACACAGGAACACTCGTGAATGGAGACACACTTATGTGGATTGCAGGGGGGCGTCCAGCGTGAGGGGGGATGCTTGGCAGGAGACACGGGGTCTGGAGGTAGACATGGGAACAACAACCCATGCTCTATAGACCACTTTGAAGTGTACATGGTCTTTGGCACCTCTTGGCCTTTATCGCTCCCTGACAGCTCCACTTGCCAGCACAAGTACCCCGGTGCGAACTGCCTTTGATAGGGCGGGGGGTGGATTGGGGCGGTGGTCGTGCAGACAAGACACAGGAACACTCGTGAATGGAGACACACTTATGTGGATTGCAGGGGGGCGCCAGCGTGAGGGGGGATGCTTGGCAGGAGACACGGGGTCTGGAGGTAGACATGGGAACAACAACCCATGCTCTATAGACCACTTTGAAGTGTACATGGTCTTTGGCACCTCTTGGCCTTTATCGCTAGGACGCTGGTCGTGCAGACAAGACTCGTTTGCCGCAGGGCCTCACCAAGGAGAGGCCATCTAACTGCATGTAAGAGGCAGGCTGAAGGATCTAGTACATGGAAGGCAGGGGGGTGAGTTTATAAATACCTCACCCTCCCAGGAGAATATATGGGTGCAGTTCACCCTGGAGACCCTGGATGCCTAGGCAGTTAGTCAGCAGCAGGCTGGCCTGTGTAGGCAAGGCGGCACGGGCCAGAGGGGGTCATCTCTGTACCCGGTGCCCAAAAGGATGATTTATTATGATCAACCATATTGATTATTTACCTATAACCATGTTTTGTATCAATAAAATCCAACGGCCTTCCTTTTATTGCCAACGCTTGAACAAAGTGGTGTGGTAAGTATTTTTGGGGGAGGAGGCAAGGCTGGGAGGCTTGATGCCAACCCGCAAAATAACATATGTATGTCTGCTGCATATGGGTTCAACGGTTATGTGGATTGTTTTACAAAGGTAGCGGGCGCCCCTCTCTCGCAAGAACAGACATGATAACCTGTTCAGTGGTTATTAACCACTTGAGAGTTCGCAGCCACTGCTTTTACTCACTGTGCCTTTCACAGATGGGAAATATCCATTTGCATATCAGTCTTTGTCCTGCCCAGGGGCAGTCCAGCACCGAAATACAATGGCAATTCCAATCTGAACGAGAGTACCACCAGCAACCCCATACACGTGTTTCACCCTTGTTGGGGATCATCAGTGAGGTGAAGCTGATGCCTCTCTAAGCACAGTGAGAGGGAGACCACGTCTGGTTGCCCCCAGGAGACCTAGGGTTACCAATCCCAGGTTATGTGGATTGAAGGTGGGCGGCCAACGTGAGGGAGGATGCTGGCCGGAGACATGTGGTGTGACAAGACAAGGCACAGGAAGACTATTCAATGGAGACACACTAGATTCATTTAAAAAATCAAAACAACCATTGTTAAAATATATGTTGGGTTTTATTTTAGATCTTAATTTCAATTGAACATAAATAATAAACATTACACATTGTAAAGTTCCGGTTGCAGCACATCCAGGGAAAATCCGCGGTATTGTCCACTGTCGCTGGGGAAATGTTGTCTAATGGCAAGTACCACACAGGCAGGTATTACTCTCCGAACGCGGTGTCCGAGCCTCCCGTGAAGCCACCAAGTGAAGCAACGATAGGCCAGCAGCCTGTACCACCTGTGAAAATGAAAGATGCAAACTGTATTAAAATGACAAAACTTTCTTATCACTGTCGATTCAGGTAAAAAATGTCATTCTGCTTTGAAAAAAATTCTATCTAGAAAATGCACAATATGGAACCAATTTACATGCATTCGAATGATATGTAGATGTAATTTTATATGTGGGAGACGACCATGACATAGTAGTGGCATCACTGACATCAAAACAGGAGTATACTTACTCGTTACTCGGATTACGCGGACGAACAGTGCCGCGAAGTTCGTGCATAAGCACCATCATCATCCTCAACACGGTCCGTGAGAGGCAGGCTTCCCTGAACTCTGGCAGCTCGGTGATGCATTGCGGACTTGGCTCGCCTTCCGAAATGTAGGCCAAGCACCCGGAATTTTCACGGCAGCAGCAGTTCTCCTCCTCAGTTGGCATTAGCTCGCACCGATTGCACGTGCACCAGGTGGAGACGCCGTCCATGCGACATGGTCCAGGCTCTTCATCCATTGACTGGTCCTCCCAACTGCCATCCGAATCCCCATCGTTTTCGCGTGCTTGCCTTTCCAGTAGTTCCTCTTCGGTGTACTCGGGCTCGTACATATACGGCATTATTGTAGCCATTGTGTGGTAAAGAAAGTAAAATAATTTACAGAGATGGTACAGGTGTTCACAAAGCCTAGAAGCGGCAAAGGTAGCTGACCAGAGCACAGAAACGAGTCACAGAATACTCAAAGTAACACAGAGAGAGTAATGGAATCGAAAATCTGCTGCTGTGTGTTGTGAAACGGTGTGTTTATACTTATTGAGGAAAGAGGCGTCCTGCCATTTCCATGGCGACACTTCATTAGCTGAAGCGCAGCGATTGTTGACACGAAACGTGCTTTGGCGTTGGGAAATGGGCGGTACGCGTCTGCTGATGTCAGGCTCAGGGGCGGGGGATTTGATTTAGTGCCGCAAAAGCAGGTGAGCCAGGGCGATGGGGGGAAATGATAGGATTATCAGAAAATGGCGGCTGATTTCGAGGGCGTTAATGGACGAAAAGTCGGGTAAGGTCCATAGGAAAGTTTTCTACGATCTACCGAGTTATGCTTAAAAACACATGGCCGAACCGTAGAGACAATAAAAAAAAAGTCCCGGAACTATCCTTTAAAGCCATAATGTTGCCCAAACAGATAGCCGTCATACAGTGGGCCTCATTACGATAGTGGTGGTAAGGCAACAACGGCGCAGGTAGTGCTACCGGCGCCGTTGTTACCATGCCGCCACATTACAAGTTCTGCTTGCGGGTGCTGCTCTGCATGCCTGGTCAGACCAGGCGTGCAGACCTATAACTGGGGGGTGGTCCTACCCTCTAAAAATTCAAATGCATGCAATACAATTTAAATGCACAATAGTTTGAACCCTTGCAAACACCCAATTGAATGGGGCATTCACCATTTGTAACAAACACAAACTGCTAATGAACACATATATCATCCATATTTTGTAGAACAGCTTTTTATTAATTAGCTGATACTATGGTTTTACTTTGCATGTTTTTAGAGTATTCTTTTGTAGAGAGAACAAGGTGATCAACATGGTGGTGACAAGCAATTGATGTTGAACATAGTTGTGTCTACAGAACAGTACACAAACCTAAAAGTTTACAAAGCGTGATATGTACGTTAACACATTCGGAGGACAACTCATGAATAGGTGAAAACCGACATGTAGTTAAATTCAAAGAACACGGAGTGTACGTGAAAGTAGGAGGAGAGAGACATTCGCTGAAGGTCTCCTATGCCCGGCTAGAGTCTGACCTTGTAGTTGGTCTACGTCTAGGTGAAAAGTTAGAGAATTCAGTGCAGGAATTAGTGAGAGCCTGGGGGAGTCTGGGCATGTGTGCTGCTGATGTTTCGGCTGAAGAGATGAAAGCCTTCTTCTGGAGTCAAGAGAGTCAGGACACTCTGTGTGGAAGACAAGTAAAAGAATAGGCACATGTATTAAAAAAGCAGCTAGGTGCTTGGGTGGGTAAAACAAAACATGAGAATCTAATCATGCTGACAGATCCAGAGTAGTTCCAGAAGCCTAAACACTCACCGCTAGTAGCGCTGGGAGCATGAGGCAATGCTGATCTGCGTATGAGCCTGGGCAGATGATGAATATGGAGTCCGAAGTGGGACAACAGGCTGGGTGGTCACCGCAGAGTGGGAGGCGGAACTGTCTGGAAGAGGTGTGGGCCCTCCTGCGTGTATAGACACGGTCCGGGAGGGGTTAGTAGGGCAGAAACCCCAGAACAAAAGGAGGGACATCATAAATGCTGTGAAGGCAGGCGGAGGGTAGTACTGGGTGCCTGGCTTGGTAGAATAAAAAAGCACAATTTACCTTATCGGCCCATCAGAGTGGGGATGGGTGCTGGAGAGGGGCTCAGAAGTGAACAGCCCAAGTGGAAAGCAAAGAACTACAAAGGTCTGGGTTTTTTTGTGAAAAGAGGCCTAGGACAATGCCCAATTGAACTTGTATTATTACAAACAGAAGGTCCTAGCTCCTCTCAAGTCCTCGCCCTTAAGGATCCAACAGCAATAGTTTGGATACCTAACGAGCTGCCCTCCTCAGTTGCAACAGACTACACTCACAAGCGTCATTGAAAAAATATATGTATATTTTATTACAAAATTCATTACATATTAAAAAGTTTTTTCATATATATACAACCAGTATTTCGACCACAGTAATCCATATATGGGGAGCAACAAAACAAACCTCAAGTGAAAAAATAAAAAAAGCATATGAAAAAGTCAGGAAAGAAAACAAAACACCAAAGATAGAACTAAAGGGGTTCTGTGTTAAACTTAAAAACAAACACCTGCACCTTTAATAGACAGAAAAACAGTAAAGCAGTTGAAGTAATCAATATTTCTCATTAAAGGTTGTTAATAATATAACACACACACATCCAATTGTATATTAAACAACACATAAAAAATACACAATATCTAACATTAGCATCTTAAGTACAAATACCAATCTGATGTCTAATTATGGATCTATTACATTAGTAATAAGATCCTATTATTGTTTCTAAGTAGACAGCAGCTTTTGATGCCTAATTAAAACCGTGACAATTATCTCACAGCCAGAAAGACCCGACATGTTTCATTCCCATATTTCTTCAAGAGAATTATTCACGGGAAATTCTTCAGGGGGGATGCACTGTAGACAACAATCGGAATTACACACACTTAAACCAATTCTAAGTATTGGTAGTGCAACCTGATGCAAGCAAGCGGGGGGCAGCTCTTTGATGAAAGGCTCTGAACACAGTGTGGTGTCGGCCTACACAAACAAGAGAGAGAGAGGAGAAAAAGAAAAAGAAAGAGACAACTGTATTAATCGGTTGAGTGTACCAAATACAAACTCTCATAGCCAATAACTTATAGGCCTTTTTTAATGAATCTCAATTTATAGAGGCTTACCTCACTGCCAACTTGTTATTAGTAGCAGGGGTAAAGGAAGAATCTTTGCATGAGGAGCTTCCACCCTCTGCAAAAAAATGGGAATGCAAAGTCTTGTCAGTGATGTAGCAAAATACGTTCCATAAATTGGATGTCAAAAACCACATCGAAAAGTCACCGATGAGGTTCCAATACTAACTCAATCTTAAAGCATATAGCAGAGACAACTTCGTTTACTACCAACCATTCCCACATGTTATCAACACAATGTGCCCCTATATAACACATGAGCTAATAGTATGACGATGTTCTAAAAACCATTCAAAATCGCAGCTCTCCATTTATTGAAAAGATTATATGGAAAACTGCTACAACTCTAAAAATTGATTGTAACAAACTCATTAAGTTCTCTAGATAACTGACTGACCTCAGGCTCGAGGTCTTGTAAGCACAATGGCGGCAAAAATTAGAAGTCTTCATGCAGCCGAAGATTTCAAAAAAGCAGGTACGATGTCAGCCGTTCGCTCATTCATAACAATCAAGGGCACTTTGCTGTGTCTGTTAAGAAGTACACATGGGGAAGGAAGCAACCGTTACTATTCATGTATGCGAAGGGCACCGATGAGTGGGTTAAAAAAACACGATATTACCAACATCAAATAACGGCAACACGCGCTCATATGGTTCGTCTCTGCACTTACTTTGTTGTGCCTCCTCTCCACGTGCATTCCTATTAGGCAAGCTCTGCTCGCATGGCCTACTGCAACAGCAACGTGACCTCCCTAACTACTGCGACGTGACTAAATGTTGCAGCAGCTGTGCTTTGAAAAACAACTGAAACTGAAGGCGGCGGTAAAGGTAAGGATGTGAATCGAAACGGTGGCGGCCATTTTAACAAGGACAAAGCTACTCCATAATTAAACAGACCACCTTGTATATTGGGGTCCGAACCACCTCGCCTAGGACCGCTCAGGATTCCTGGCTATGAGGGGGCAGTACTCACAGTTGAACAACATGAAACCTTTTGAACATACTCTTGTTCTAACGATGTATTGGTTCACGATTTTGCATTGACAAACGCAATTGAATCACACAGCAAAGTACGACTGGAGCTCTTGGGTTTTTGTCAACTAATGTATTCTATTCAGTAAAATAACATAATTGACATCAAAAAGCCTCAATATAGTGATTGATTAACTGATCAAATATGGCTCACAAATTGGTCCAGTCGATCTGCTCATTGAGACCTGTTTCAACTGAATTACAAAGGTAAATTAGTCTCTGTTCTTTCTCGAGCAGACTTCTCTTAATTGCAGTTGTATTTTCTTTATTATCCACTTGTAATAAGATGCTGCAAATTAAGGATTTCGGTGTGTGATCCATGGCTATAAAATGTCCCACAAGGGGAACTGTCATGTTTTTATTTCTAATACAGCTTTTATGTTCTGTAATCCTTGTTTTTATTTTCCTTTCCGTCATGCCAATGTATATTTTGTGGCAAGGGCACCAGATTACATAAACCACCATCTGTGAATTACAATTAGTAAACTGTCTCTGCTGCCATAGTTTCTTTAGGCCCAAATCAACTTCTTTCGTGCGTTTGGTGCTAGAACAACAGCTGCAATTCCCACATGGTGTATGTCCAATAGGTTTAGGCAACCCCCAGGACTCCGTAAGTGTTAACTGTGGTGAACGAATTGAGATATAATTTCTAGTTACCATGTCTTTAATGTTCTAACCTCTCTTAAATGCACATATTGGTCTAGCTACAGGGCAATCACCCGACTCGAGAATGTGGCAATTACGTCTAATAATGGCATTCACCTTATTCGAAAGGGTGTTGAATGTGCTTACGAATACCATTTGGTCAGTGTTTTTCACTTTATTCCGAAATTCGAGAAGAGCTTCTCTATTGTTATTCTTAGCTCGCTTATGAGCTTTCCTCACAATCTTGTGGGGATACTCTCTTGATAATAACTTTGAGCTTAAATTCGCTGCTTCTTCTTCGAAAATAGTTGTACTAGAACTATTTCTTTTCAAACGGAGAAATTGGCCAACTGGCAGGTTGTTTCTAATGTGGCTAGGATGGCAGCTGTTAAATAATAACAAAGAATTACGATCCGTTGGTTTATGATAAGGCTTAACCTTCAACGAGTTACTAGTAGTATCGAACCATATAGTGATGTCCAAAAAATTAATTTTGGCAGTACTTGTAGTGGCTGTAAATTTAAGAAATTGATTTTGTTCATTCAGCCATACCTTGAATTCGTCAAACGATACTGTGTCAACGTCGCAGATGATCAGAATGTCGTCTATAAAACGCCTCCAAATCCGTAGATGACTCAAAAACGGATTGGTGGGGTTGTAGACGATACTTTTTTCGAAAAATTCAACAAACAAGTTTGCCGCGGAGGGCGCCACAGATGACCCCATTGCCGTGCCATGTATCTGTTTGTAAAGTTGCTGGTTGCAACTAAAATAGTTTTCTTTAAGAACCATAGCGACACACCAAAGGATGAAGCTATTAGGACAATCACCTTCTGTTCTTTTAGTCATGAGGACCTCTTCTAGGACTTCAAGCGTGGTATCCTGAGGAATACACGTATACAAAGATACTATGTCGACGCTAACTAACATCTGATGCTTATTGTCAAAGGGATAGTCTTCAATTAACACAATCACTTCGGTGGTATCCTGTATATGTGAATACATCTCCGACACAAATGGTTTTAAATACTTGTCTGCAAATTTCGACAATGGTTCTAACAATGACCCTGACCCAGAGACGATTGGTCGGCCTGGCGGATTTGTTAAAGATTTGTCGATCTTTGGCAAGATATAAAATTTGGGTATTGATAGTTTTTTAGCATTCAGATAATCATATTCTTGACGACAAATCCATCCTCTTTCCAAAGCCTTTCTAGTTTTTTCTTCAATTAGTGCTTTTAGGCGCGGTGTGGGATCTTCGTCAATTCTTTTATAGAACGTGACGTCAGTTAACTGTCTAGTACACTCTGAAACGTAGAAATCGTGATTGAGTAATACAATCGCTCCTCCTTTGTCTGCCTTTCTTATCACGATTTTATCATTGTTTTTCAATTGTTGTAAGGCTAACCGTTCCACTCGCTTCAGGTTTTGAAAAAAATGAGTATTAGTGTTTTTCTCTTCAAGTAATTTTAGTTCAGAGAGCACCCGTTTTTCAAAAACTATTGCTTCATGTGTCAAACTTGCAAATGGTGGATGAAAATCGGAAGGATTCTTTAAACCACTGTTATTAACTTCGCCCTCATAGTTTTTATCTGAGAAGAATTGTTTTAGATGAATTTTACGGAACAGTTGATGGATCTCAGTCCTCATCCTGAAACCGTCGTAACTAGTAGTAGGAACAAAACCAAAGCCCTTGTCTAACAATTTTACTTCTGAAGGAGTGGGGTATAGCTCGATAAATTCACTAATAACCCCTGGTGCTCCGGAGTTGGCGGGGGGCATAATCCCAATCCTCGTTGTGTCCTTCCTCCTCTAAAAAACGTTGTCTTTGTGGTGGTTGTCCTTGCCTCCCTCTGGAGGAACTATTGTGATTTCTTCCTCTGTTACTATTCTGCCTGCCTCTGCCTTGTTGTCTTGCAGGGCGGAAGTTATTCCTCTCTGGTCTTGAATTGGAGAAGTTCTCATCTCCTGAGGATCCTGAGGAAAACGAGGTATTACCAAAATGTACTTTCCGTTGCTTCTGAAATTGTGTTGCCGAGTTCTTAGAAGGGTCATATCCTTCTTGAGTATATTTAAATGCCTTCTCATGTGAAAATTCAGTGAGATCTTTTTTCATTCTTTTAACTCTTTCCTTCGTGGTGAATTCCTTGAAATCAGTCATTTCCTTCAAGATATCTTCTAGCCTCCGTTTAAAGGTCTCGAGTGGGACTAATTTTTTAATTTCAGCCTCCATATCAGTAAGTTCTTTTGAGATCTTAATAGACATTTCGCTAGCTGTGTCTAGAATCAATACTAGCCAGTCTCTCCCGCACTTGTTGGCAATATAACTCCATTTTATCACAAATTCCTTATTATCTAAAAATAACCGGGGTTCGTTGTGGAAAATTAAACCTTGGGGAAGAGTACCTGCTCTGAGGTATTCAATCATGATCGAGCCATGTAATTCAGTCCTAATCAGGCGTTTTTTGAGTTGTAGAAGTTGATCCCAATTGCTGAGATTTGAGATTAATGAGCCTTCACCTTCCCCTGAAAAAATAGAAGCTCTAGCTAGTAATTCGTCAATATATTTATCGTCAAAACTAATCACCTTCTCAGTGGTCATCTTGATAACCTGATGGAAAGATATAAGGACAGATAAAACACAAAGAAAGCACGCTCTTTCCTTCTTAATAGGGTTTTCTCTAGAACCAAGGACGAGTATTACCCAGAGTAACAAGAAATTAATCTTGGATTTTAATGGTGTAAATTGTCATCATGACACTGACTAAGCAAACCCTATTGATGCACGGGCTAAACATACCGCACACGAAGAAACAAACAACTCCCACCAAGGGTTTTTTTTGGGAAATTAGTCCTGCGGGGAAACCGCACTGGAAACCAAAGAACTACAAGTGGAAGCCATCACAAAGAATGGCGGACGGAATAGATGTGAAGCGTACCCTTTGTGTGGCAAAAAGCAAAGAGAAACAATGAAAGGGGAGACAGAGGACTCAAGCTGTGTCTCTGAGTAAGCTAGGTCTCACTGAAAGAGGGGCCAGTAAAGGTACGGGCAACGGCGATTACCTGCTGAGTCTGGGCGCTCTGGTGAGGGACCGGTGTCTGAGTATGATGCCTGTGCTGACTCAGGCATAAAGGAGCTAAATATAGCCGGAGGAGGGCAAGGCTATTGCACATGCGTCTGGAGATAGTGTCTCTCAGTCGGGCAGAGGCAGCACGTGAGCAGTGTCTCTTGTCGTCCGCGCGCATATGCGTGGGAGAGCGTCCCAGTTGGGGGCCGTTGCAGGGAAATGGAGACACTGCGAGGCTCTCGTATGAGCCTGAAGTCATTGCGTGAAAGCCGTATAGGAAGTGGCCAATGCCTATGTGTCACATTATGTGTGCTGAAGGACACTGTTCATATGCTGTGTAGAGATGCTGCAGGGGGCATTGGGAGAGCACAGCAAGGGGCGTGATCCTGCTGTGTGAATGGTACTCAGGGCAGAACAATTACGCGTAGTTACAGCGGTGCAAGGCCTGTTAGATTGTGAATGAATTCGTATAGAAACTAACATTAGTGTCAGTAGGTAGTGTACAGTACAGTGGAAAGTTACAGTAGGCCCAGGCATTGTGGGTCTAGGTTGGCAAAACACACCACATATACAAAAAGCATAAAGTACAGCACATCGTGTACATCGTGTACAGGAACACCAGCACTTAGTAGACGGCATCGGATATTCAGAAGTACATATCAGGAGTTAGTAAGTAAGCATCTAGAGATCTGGCACAGTGGTTGTAGCTGTGGAGAGCATTGGCAGTGGAAGCACCAAGAACACAGATACTGTAGATCTGATGCTAGGAGCATCAAGTTGGGAGGGGGCATACAGAGCTAGGGAGCACGGCACAGGAGAGGTAAGGGAAGGAAGGATAGTCAATTGGAGGGGGACTGAATGAAGGCTTGAGACGGGCCTACAAAGGACCGGGTAAGGTTAGCACAAGGGGCTAAGTCCTGAATTGTTCTGGTTGGGCCTCTTTGAGTCCTTTAGTTGTGGATTTGAGTTTGTACATCCACCACGATTCCTTGAAATTCAAAGCGTTTGCAATGTTGGTCCTGTTTTGGACTTTGTCCACCACCCACAAGGTAAAGGAATCTGGGCCATGGTGGAATTCGTTGAAGTGGTCGACCAAGGGAGCGGTCAAATTTTTACAATGAATTCTGGACCTATGTTCCCCAATGCGTTTATGAATGGGTCTTGAAGTTTGCCCTACGTATCGGAGACCGCAGGGGCATTGGATCACATAGATGACGTTGGCAGACTTACAGTTCGAAAAGTGCCTGATTTGCCAATCTTTGCTTTCAATAGTGAAGGAATGGATTTTCTGTGTTTGTCTACACGCCGTGCACTGTCCGCAGGGATGGTATCCGCGGATCTCCCTCATATTCCACAAAGTGGAGCGTGCTCTATTTTTACTGGTTTTGGAGTTGGTGAGCAGGTCTTTGAGGTTTTTAGACCTCTTTAGTGCCATCCTGGGCCTAGGTTCCTCGGGTAGGTTAAGTTGAACTAATGGCCAAAACTTCCTGATTGCCGCCTTGAGTTTAGAAGTGGTCGGGCCAAAGGTAGTAACACAGGCCATAATCTTGTCTGAAGTATCGGTATGTAGTTTGGGTGTCAGGGGGGCTTCTCTGGGTGTGAAGCGGGCTCTTCTTTGGGTATTTTTAATACCTTTATTAGGGTAACCCCTGGAGGCCAGTTTGAGCTGTAAAATGTTGGAGTATTCATGAAATTCTTCAAGCTGGGTGCAGTTGCGGTGTATCCCGAGGAACTATCCGAACGGGAGGTTATCCCGTATGCTTTTAGGGTGGTGGCTGCTGTAATGAAGTACCGTGTTTCTGTCTGTGGGTTTTTAAAAATGGAGCATTCGAGTTTGTTGTTTTTGGGTGTTATTGTGAGGTCCAGGAAGTTAATTTTCAGATGGCTTTTGTTGATGGTAAATTGTATCTCCACTGTGCGTGAGTTAAGCCACTGAAAGAATTGCTCAAGGGTACTGCTGTCTCCTTTCCAAAGAAAGATAATATCATCAATGTACCTGAACCAAGAGGTGACAGAGTCAAGGTACGGGTTGAAGGTGCTGAGAACATGTGCCAATTCGTATTCGGCCATGAAAATAATGGTCATGATGTGAGCAAAGACGGCTCCCATGGCCGTCCCACATGTTTGCAGATAGAAGGTGTCGTTAAACTCAAAGAAGTTGTTGGTAAGTGCTATTTCGAGTAATTCGATGATAAAGTTGATGGGCACCCTTCATTGTGTCATATGCTGCGTGAGATGGTTTCTTATGCACTCCAATGCTTGGTGTTGTGATATGATATGATATGATATGGTATTTGTAACGCGCCTATACACAAGTGTTTCAAGGCGCGACGAGGCAGGGAGGGGGGGAAACAAGGGGAAGACAGACAAACGATCCTACTAGGCCAGGTGTCATTCAGATCGCGCAAGTGCAGAGGTAAGGGGAAAAGGAGAAAGTGCAGGGGGAGGAGGTGGGGGGGAAAGTGCAGCACAAGGTAAGTAGCGTAATAAAATAATAAATAATAATAAAAGGGCCAGCTGGTGGCAAGTGCGAGGTAAGTGCAGAGCAAGTGCTGGGAAGGGGGCTGTAGGGATGCAGTGACAGTCCCACAGTGCAGGGGGAGCCAGGGAGGCAGTGCAAGTGGAGAGTGGCTGGGCCCTGGACCGAGGTCACAGAGTGGCCCAGATGCAGGTTTAGTGCAAACTTCAGTGGGGAGTTTAGCAGGTTTAGCAGGGGAGAGGGAGAGAGAAGGCAGAAGCGAAGAGGAAGGTTTTGAGGTGCTTCCGGAACCGGAGATGGTTCTCCTCAAGTTTCAGGGAGGCAGGAAGGCTGTTCCAGAGGGAGGCCCCTGCTGCGGAGAGAGATCTATCCCCAGCTCGTTGCTTCGAGAAGCGGCTGACCATGAGGGAGTTGGAGACGGATGAGCGAAGGGCTCGTGAAGGCAGATATTTAGGAAGAGAGAGTTGAAGGTATTGTGGCCCCAGGCCCCAGAAGGCCTTGTGGACAATGCAGAGGGTTTTGAACTTAATCCTCGCAGCCACTGGGAGCCAGTGAAGAGATTTCAGTCCTGGAGAGATACGGTCCCTGGGCTTGAGGCCAAGGACAAGTCTCGCAGTTCTGTTCTGGATAAGTTGCAGAGGGCGGAGAGTGGAGGCAGGCAGATTAAGATAGAGGCTGTTACAGTAGTCCAGCCTTGAGAGAACCAGGGCTCGGGAGACAGTGAGCTTCTGGGGGAAGGAGAGGAAGGGAAGAATACCTCTGAGGAGGTGCAGCTGGTAGTGTGACTTCTTAGAGATGTCAGAAATATGAGGAGAGAAGGAGAGTGTGGAGTCGAAGATGACCCCGAGGTTTTTAGCTTTGCAGGTAGGGGCAGGAAGAGGGCCAAGGGAGGCCGGCCAGAGAGCTGCAGGAAAGGAGGGAGTGGGTGTGCCGATGAGTAGAATCTCAGTCTTACTGGCGTTAAGGCAGAGGTCATTGGCGGCACACCATTGTGGAATGCAGGTGTAGATGCTTTTGATGTCAAACGTCACTAGGAAATCTTCTTGTGGGTTGAATGGTTGGTTTTCAAATTTGGAGATTGTGTCCATGGTATCTCTCAAGTAGGTGGGTATGCGCTGGCTGAGGGGTTTGAGAAAATGGTCGATGAATTTACCGATGGGTTCCAGAATGGATGCACAACCTGAGACAATGGGTCTTCCTGGTGGTACAGTACTGTTCTTGTGAATTTGAGGTAGAGCATATATTACAGGGTTCTTCCTTCTGAGGTATTTAGAAAAGTCTCTTCTTTGTCAGAGATCCAGTTGTGTTCCAATGCATAGCTGGTGGCTTCTTGGATCTTGGTTTTTATGTCCGCTGTTGGGTCCTTTTTAAGTTTCTTATAGTTACCCTCTTCATTGAGGAGAGACAACACCATTTTGTTGTACTGGGTGGTATTTTGTACCACAATACCTCCACCTTTATCAGCAGGTTTGATCACCAGTAGTTTATTTTCACCTAAGGTTTTGAGCGCTTTTCTTTCACCTGAGGTTAGGTTCTGTCTGTGTTGCTCAGGTGTAAACTGGAGTTTCACGATCTCTTCTGGAATGCATTTTTCAAAGGTAAGGATGGAGGCAGGTGTTTCAGAGTCTCTAGGGAGGAAATCAGATTTAGGCCTAAGGCCTGTGTCATCTGGTAATGTTGGGAGATCCTTGTCAAAAAAGTAGGTCTTCATCCTGATGGTTCTAAAGAAATTGGCAAGTTCAAGGTCCAGCAGGAACCAATCAGTATGGTTAGTGGGAACACATGAGAGTCCTTTAGCTAGTAGCGATGTTTCATCTTTATTAAGAGGGTACCCAGAGAGATTGAAAATAGGGGTCATGGTTAGCACCTCCGGTTGTTCATGCAGCGACTGTTCGGATAGCCCCACTGGGGGGAGTTGTAGTAGAGAACTGAGGTTGTTGGGATGGGCCCCAGTATCCTCCTCTAGGACCCCCCTGGCCTACAAAAGGCATTATAGGTGGTTGTTGGAATGGTTGGAATTGGCCAAAGTTAGTTTGTCTGCTTCTGGTCTGCAATTGGTCCTCCGCAGATGAATCTGAGCTTGTGGTATCAGAGAAGGACACCCCCCTGCGTCTGTTTCTTGAAGCGCTACCTTGTTTCGCCATTCTTTCTTTGTGTTTGGTATCCTTGTAATCTGCGGCGAGATAGGGGCAAACGTGTTCTATCTTAAAGTTCTTGATGTCTTTAGCAAGTTTTTCATGCTTTTTTTCGAGAGTGGAAGCCATGAAAGTATCCAATTCTTTGTCAATCTCTTTGAGTTTCTCACGGGCGTTAGTTAATGTATCGTCAGTGAGACATTTTTTCTTCTGTTTTGAGGTCTTTGAGAATGAAAGAGTGGATCCTCTGTGCGGTGGTGACGGTCAGAGCCATGAGGTCACGGCTGTATTTAGTGGCTATCTTGCTGAAGCCTTGTATGTATTCTTGATCGTCGAGAAAGAGGGCTGGTTCATTACGTATTGTAAGTCCAAGAGGGATCATGTTGACTCTAAGATATTCTCTGAGGAAGTGCCCGTGCACGTCTGTTCTAAAACAGTGTTTTTTGAGGTTCAAAAGGTCTTCTCCTGTGGCTGTGGATGCTAGATGCTGTTGAACCCCTTCCATGTATAACAGGGATGGGCCTTGTATGATGTAATTGATTTCAATTTCTGAAAAGCTAAAAGTTTGCTCCATGGTGAGGTAATCTCTAGCTCTAGAAGTTGAGCAGAGCAGAGCAGGCGGAGAGGGGAATGGGACTGGAACTACAAAGGTAAAGGAAGTCAGTGACCAATGCGAATTAGGAAGGCATATGTAAGCATGCCTATAGCAACAGACTAGATCATTTCCATTCCTCTAATATAGCGTGCGCTATATCAAGAAAAGTATAGATAAAAAGAAGCTGCCCACAGGGAGGAGTGGAGGGCCTATAAAGCTATAACTGGGGGGTGGTCCTACCATCTAGAATTCAAATGCATGCAATACAATTTAAATGCACAATAGTTTGAAACCTTGCAAACACCCAATTGAATGGGGCATTCACCATTTGTAACAACCACAAACTGCTAATGAACACATATATCATTCATATTTTGTAGAACAGCTTTTTATTAATGAAGGCTGGAGACGGGCCTACAAAGGACCGGGTAAGGTTAGCACAGAGGGCTAAGTGCTGAATTGTCGTTGAGGCCTTTAGTTGTGGATTTGAGTTTGTACATCCACCACGCTTCCTTGAAATTCAAAGCGTTTGCACCCGCAAGCAGAACTGGATAGTAGCAACGGGGGCTCAAATGGGAATGGGGACGTACCGCTTCTGGGTCCCATGAAAGGGGAATTACCGGGCCTGCTGAGGTCGGAATGGCCCGGTAATTCCCCTTTCGTGGGACCCAGAGCCGGACCCAAGTTTGGGGGTAGCCATGCCGCTATAAACGGCATGGCTAACTCCAACCTCGTAATGAGGCCCACTGTGCAGCACATCAACCATTGAGTAGCAGGGTCGCTTTTGGAAATGCAACAGGTCAACATATTAAGCCATTATTATCAGTATTTGTTAAGACTGAAAGGTGCAAAAGAGCTGGCTTCCGTTAATATCCACCTGACAGATTAAATGCGTATTATCTATTGCAGAAACATGATCTGCATTATCCAGCATGTTCATATGGAGGTCCCAGAAACCTTGCTGAAGGAGCCAGAGGAGGCCTGCCACTCACTCCAGTCTGGTGACTACATCATGGTCCATCAGTTCCAGAGGAAGACATCATTAGTTCATAGGTCTCGGGAGGATAGCTTAGGGGCAACGTGCTCGCCTTGGAAGCAAGATGACATGAAGCAACACAGGTTCGATCCGCGGGTCAGTGCTTAGAAACCTCTGGGTATTAAGCACGTAATAAATAACCTATCATATCATATCATATCATATAAGGTGGCAGAGCCCTTTTCAGGTCCCTTTGCTTACTGGAATAATCCTTAAAGAGAATGTGATTTTGGCTTCGGTGAATGCTTCTCATTGTAAACAAAGTGTTGCACCCGAAAAATAAGCCTAAAGGTTTCCTGGTTAGCGTAGTAGTGGTAGTTTGTCCAGAGCAAGTGACTCATCCCTTTTACAAGACCATGAACAATCACTAGCCAAATAAAAGCCTTAAAAGAGTGAAATTTACAGGTTTAGTGACCATCTCAGAGGTTCAATCATGGCCCTTGCAATGCCGATGATACCCTAATGATTTGGCAAAGAGGGACCTGCAAGTTAGAAGGCTCAAAGGACTGTGGAGTGGACTTACTTATAGGTTTTCTTCCAGCACCAGCGAAATACAAGGAAGGGCATATGTTCATCCCTGCCATGCACTTCCCAACTGGCTGGCTGACACAGACTATGTAAAGGGCATAGTAGCTACAGAACAGCCACCTACTGTTGCTTCAGTAGAACAAACATGAATTTAACCTGCCACTAGCTCTATTCCAACTCCCACAAATAATATAAGCCGGTCCAAATCTTCATACCTGTCTAATTTGTTTTGCTATTATCTTCCTAACCTGTATTTTGTAGATTGTGGTAATCATATGGAGAGGGGGGCTGACTGATACTCAAATGGCCTGTTACAGATACTGGACTTGGCACCACACCGAATGCGTAAAATGACTATGAGAAAGGTAAACCTTTGAAAGGGAGTGGACATTCTGGAAGTGCATGAAAATGAGGTATGGAAAGGGAGGAAGTGGAAACTGAAGGAAATCATAATGACAAAGAATGTCATTTGGTGACTCGTCTGAATTCAAAGAATCTCACCATGATTGACTTTGTGTGTACATAGACTCCATTTGTATTGCTATCGACCAGGCCAGTATATGGCACTATTCCTGCTCTATAGTCCACCACTCAGTATCACATGCTATGAATTTGTCTGAGTTTCAAGGTGTACCCAGAGCGTCTAACCCACTCAATAGCTGATTCTATGAATATGTCAGAGTATCAAGGTGTTACCAGAGTATTGCCTCAGTCTATGTGGTATCATACAAATAGTGAGATAGAAAGGCCGATGCATGGGTGCAAAAATGTAAATGCATTGCTAGGTACAATAACGTTTTGAATTCCTTTGTCTGCCTTCCAGGTGATGTCTCAGTTTCCTAATTGCTCGAGAGGAGAACAAGCTATCTAGCGCAGCAGCAGCAAGTGTTACTGTCTGATAGAGGACAGAGGGATGTTAGGGATAGAGTATGCAATGGAGAAAATGCAGCCCTTGCAGTGTGGAGTTTGTATAGGGACCAGTCACAGAGTGACCATCTAGTTGAAACAGACAAGCTATTGGACTTATTGCTGGGGCATAACTCATGAAAACTGACACCAATATTGGCAAGTAAAACAATATTTCCCCTCTGATCTCAACTGCCAAAGAAGTATTGATGCAACCTAGCTGTAATATCGCATCAAGAATGGTATTGGAATGGGTATTTGCCTGTGTGGAGCTGCAATACTTCCTCCACACCCAATTCATAAGAATCAGAGAATATGTGTGACATCAAGCCTGGCCGCGGGTACTTGGCAATGACTCTGGTAACCTAATAGACCTCTGGCATGGAGGAAAACGTGAAAATATAGCAGCTGTAATTGCCAACCACTGCTGCACCTCTTTCAAGCTAAGGCCCCAGATTGTTGTGTATGGGCTCCAACAAGTCAGATCATACCGGGTTCATGGGAAGAGTGCAAATGGACTGGGTAGCCAATCGAGAAGTGTGGGACGTAAGGCCACTTGGAAGCCTAGCTCTTTATCTAACAATTGTCCCAGGAACAACCCCAGCCTTATGGATAGTATTAGGTGCCAATTGGCCATTATGGCCCCTACAGCCAACACAGCTACAATGGGTCTCATCACAAGTTGGGTGGTAGCCCTGAAATGCAGCGGTAGCACTATTACCGCCACATTAAAGGGTTGACACAACCACGAGTTGGGTGGAAAGTTGGAGTTGTAAAAATATCCACTTTCTGCCTGCTTTCAGCCCGACTAGTGCAGCACTGATTTTGATGGTGCTAATAGCACCGAAAAAAAACCATTGGGTCCAATAGCGCCGTACCGAGTAGCAGTAACTCTATTTGCGTTGGCGGTATCCTGGCTCAATTACCGCTGGGATACTGCCAACCTTATGATGAGGCCCAATGTCTCAGTAAGTTACTCAGAGCACAGGTTTTGTAGTGTAGAATTAGATATGTTGTGAAGGATTTGCAGAACACATTACCCTCCAGGGTACAGTCCTGCTTCAGGGCAACAGTAGTTGCAAACAAATTACAGCGTTATCCTCTGTTGATATCTATTCTGTGCTGAGAACCAGTATGAGGGTCTATAATACATTTTGGGTGCAGGAAGGTCCCAAGTGGTAAGTTTACATCCAGGATGTGTAGCAGACTGGACACATCTGGTATTACACAGATTTGAAAACCTTTTTGAATTATTGCTGTGGGTGCGGAAAATCAAAGACATAAAAAAGGAGATTAATATATATGGAGATGTATTTGATGAAGAGAAAAAGGGCACTTCAGATAGCATACCAGTATGTAACCCTGTGCGCTCTGATGTATTTGGTATTTTGATAGAAACTGCCAAAGAGAAACCTTCAGTTTCCATCGGCTTCAGCCTGATACTGTTTGCTATTTTAGCAGGTATTTTGTATGTTGTTTTAAGTGCAGATGTAGTGGGAACGTTGTAATGGTAATCAACTTCCGACCCCCTCAAACAACAAAAATCAAAATGTTGTATTCCAGTATCAGAATTAGCGATGATGTATTTTATTACTAAGATGAATTGGAGAGAGATTGACGTCCTGAGGAATATTGAAATGTCTATTGCAATATAGGGGAGCATTAAAGGTGTGTCTGCATAAAACCAGTTCCCATGAAAACTGTACTATTTGTAACAGTGCGAGGGACTAGTCTAAAATGCAATGGAAATAAATGTTTTCTATACTTGCACTATATTGCACTTGAGTGCAAACAGGGAAGGTCGAAGAAAAGAGAACAATGTGTTTTACCCACGGCTTTACCTTATTTGTGTTGTTTCTATTGTTTTCCTATCAGCAGAATGTGTCGGGATTTGGTATTGCCTTCACTGATCCAAACGTTTAGCAATGCACAGAGTCGAAAAAAGGGGGAAAGTTTGGTCTACCAGGAATTCATGACATGGTGTTTGAGCCGATGTGACTTACTAAACGAATTGTGTCTGGCGCAATGAAAGGATGCTCAGGGAGCACGAACACTGACATGGTTGGTAGGGCAGGTGTGCCCCTCGGTGGGCAGCTTGCTGGAAGGACTTTTCATGTGATATAGTAACTGGAAGTGGACACCAGGGAAGGACTAAACGTGAATACAGGTCTATATTCTGTTTGTGGGAGGAGGGATGTCTTCTGCCAGAACACACAGCTAGAGTTTCTAGAATGTTCCTTGTCAGCTGACTAGTGACTTATAAAGGTGAGGTGTCTGGAGTACAGTGCACGTTGTTGTGGTCAGTTCCTGACAGAAGCTGGATGCGTGCAATGTTGTCTTGCTAGACGGCTATAAAGATGTTTTTGCTTGTCGCCACCTAAAACTGATGTGTGAGCCTAGTTTCTCAGACACTATGTATACTAGTGGTGGTCCTGATTACTACACGAGGCTCACTGCCCTGGCTAAATTGCAAAGAAACAAGCTGTACGCCAGTCATTTGAGTGACTGTGATTGTTCAAAAATCAGTACCTCAGATAACTCTATTATTTATTTACAGTGTCCTAAAGAGTAATGCATCCCTAACATGCTAAAAGACAGCTAGTCCTGAAGAAGGCAGTGTTACAAAATGCTGACTCAATTTGCCAAAAGTATAGTTGATGACATTTTGTGAACATATTTGTACATTTTGAGTTTGACCACTAATGACATCACATTTTAGTTGTGTGTTGCCATTTGTATTGTTCGTTTTGTTAAATTTTTTGTTATTGTGGTATATGGATGTGAAGGTTTGTAGGTTTTGTCCATGTGAATAATGTATGTGGTGTTCATATGTATTATAAATTGAGCTTTCGATCAGCAACACGATCAGATAATGTTAGGATCTAAATGTGTGCAATTCATAATGTACACTCAATTGTGTTAAGATTTTTAGAATAATAAAAAAAGAATGACCATATTTGTTTTAAAAAAGGGTTTGATCACTTCAATAAGTATTATGATTCAATCTGCAAATTGGAAAGAAGGGTGTAATATACTAGTTGATTAACCCTTTGGGATATTTTACACTTTTGAATTACCTGTCCTCAGTTCTATAGTTGGGGACCAGGGCCCCCCTAAGAGGTACCAGTAGTTGTTTTACTTGTATTAAAATCAGATAAGCCAGCAGTTGTACCAGTACTACCAAAAGAAAAAGAAAAGGCACCATTTTATTTTTGTTGCAATAATAAATCTGAAGACTAAGACAGACATTGGGCCTCATTTCAGGACGGGCGGTCCGGAAATAAGAGTGGCATTAAACCCGCCGCCACTGTTAATTCCGGCCCGCCGATCCCGAGTCCTGCAGGCGGGAGGTGGCGTTCCCGCCAGGTCTGAACTGGCAGGTTTACCACCGCCCACCTGCAGGCGGACGAGGAAACACCGGCACCATCACGAGATGGTGCCGGTGTTTCCATGATCCCCATCCCCATTGGGTCCCATAGGACTCAATGTGAATGGGGATTTACACCATTCCGCCTCCGGAATTCCCGGGACACCGGGGTTGTAATGCCCTGGTAATTCCGGGAATCATGGATGCAGAATGGTAATACGAGTCCAGCGGTAACCAGGCGGTTTTACCGCCCCGGTTACCGCCGACCTCGTAATGAGGCCCATTGTTTTTAAATATGTGATACATGTAAATAATGTTTGGCTAGGAAGTCTGCAGAAGGTACATTATTTACTACTAAACGGTTATTTTATATTTATGAAAAAATTCATATACACATTGATCACATTAATCGTTTGAGTAAGGAACTAAAGGTAGTTCAAGAACTGTGCAACCACCGATTCCTGATTCAAAGTCTTTGGAACTGTATTGTCTCTGGAGTTTTGCAACAGCATTATTGTTTGCGCAGAAGTAAATAAAAGAAATGCAATAAATTAAGATGGTTGGCAGTATGGCCTAATATAATGGCTACTTACCCGCTGAAACAAGGAGGCATACCTGGCATTTAATGGCTGTAGGCCTTCCATCTAATGGGTGAACCAATGGCAAACATTGGCTTCATTTGCGCAACACAACCATTTCACTCACGCCTTATCAAGATGCCCACGTGGTGTATATTTGATAGCAGCAATCTGATATTATAGCAACACTTTGTTAAGACATTTCTGAGGAAGGATAATCTGGAGAGCCACAGTGTGCAGACACCTGTACTATGGTTTCAAAGGCTGTTTAGCTGCATATCGGCAATCTCTGTGATTCCGGTTAATTGAAATCTCTGCTGGCAGCCACAAATGCACTTTAAGAAATTGCATGCTAGATTTGAAAATACAGGTGACTTCTTACCAATAACAATTTCTGAAATTGGAAATATCTCCATTGTATTATATTAGAAAAATGTTTATGTGAATTTACCGTTAGAGCCTATCCTAATTAAGGTACAGTTTTGAATTATGAAAACATTATAATCATATGTTTTTAATGATAACTCACCACCACCGCTCAGATCGAATACTCCAGAATCACTGTTAGCAAAAAAGTAAGAGGCAACATTTTGGTTAGTGAGTCATGCTTTTTTTTTGCAATGGTTACAATTCTAACCATACATATAAAATATGCGTGTAATGAAAAGTCACAATCAGCATGCAACTGTAACTTCCAAACGTTCATAACATGCCTAAACGTTTCCGGATGTGATGATGCTTGTAATTCTGTAAAATATATCGGTCTGCTAACGTAACCATTGCACATGGTGACTAAAACCAAATTGTGAGAGCACCGCCTTGATGTGTGCTGGCGTGTATCAGAGAGGAGGAGCATTGATTCTAAAGCACATTGACGTGTCTTCACAATGTGTGGTCTCCTTACTCCGATTTGTGTGAACATACTTTCTACACCCAGCAGACAAGTCACCAAGGACCGGAATAGGGGCAACACAATGTCCACAAAAAGACTGCTGGACATATGTGAATGTAAAGTTAAGTTTGTAAAATATAACAGTGGCACAAATGGAAAACAACTAAGGAACGAATTGCTTACCTTCAATAATGTTCTTTCTGATGGATACAATATTCCTCCCAAATGTCCCTCATATTTGCAAATAACTCCAAATGTTGATAGGCTCCAAACAATTTAAATAGCCATTGGGGGGGAGGGGGCACCAGAGCAGATCCGTCACGCTCTGTCATGACCCCATGAAGCTGCCAGACATTATATTTGGGGTGTATGTATGACTAGTGTTGCGTGTGCCCCTTGACCTCAGTTCCACTCAGTTTCCCACACCCTGCAGAGGCCAGAGAAATGGTGGAAATTCCATAATTGTGAACACAACAAGGTTATATATAATCACCCTCGGAACTTAGAGGGTTAAGAGCGTGGATATAGAATTTTCTGGCAGGGATAGTGCACCAGAAGCAAAATTATCAAAGGTTTGTTTGTTTGTTTGTTTTATTATTTATAATGCGTGGATGTACCCAGGGGTATCAGGGTGCAGCATTTACAAGAATATGCGAAGCTTGGTTACAAAATATAAAATGTATATATTGACAATGGGAATATAAACAAAGCATAATGAGGGAAACAGGCAATATATACAGTATATACAAGAGTACAAAATAGGCACACGTGGTTACAATGAGTGCGGATAGCATGAAGGGATAGTCTTGGCACTTAGCTATGTAATAGTAAGTAATGTGTGCTTCTAATGCACACCTTCATCCCATCATCATCCTTAGAATCACTCCCAATGTAGAAGCGCAGTAATGTGGTGGGAAAAGATTATGAGCAACCATTGCAAAAAGACCACTCAAAGCAAGTGTCATCCTCTATCAACAAATCCAAAAGGTAACACTTGGCAAAAGTGTTCATGTAGCAGCCTGGCCAAGTACCTCAAAGGGACACCCTTTTACAAGGCAGAGGTATCTGCCTGAACTATAGCAGATTATCTTCTGATACTTTCAGGGACCTCCGATCTCTCCAATTCATAAATGGCTTTAACCCTTCACTTGCTAACCATGTGCTCACTACTGTTTTCAGTAATAAGCAGGTGGCATATATGTACTTGCAAGGTTGAATAGTACATTCGGGTAACACTGTAACAGAATGTATCCCACATCTAAAGGGTTAATCCACCGGACAATCCACAAAAGTGAGATTCTTCAGTAGTTGGCTTTTCTTTCCGGGCCCAGTGACCACCCACTGAATTTTGGTAACCAAGCCTATAGTTTCTGCAACTGAGTACCGGAATGTATGGATCACTCCATACAAAAAGAATGGCCTTGGGCTAAGAGTCCCGTTCTCCTTGTAGCAAAAACAGGAGAGCGGACGCCACACAATGAACCAGCAGCTCACCTAGCTAGGGTGCAGACGCAAATACTCTGAAGAAAATCACATTCGTTGTTAGCAGTACTAGAGGGCAAAAGTGAACAGGCTCAAAAACAAGCGCTATCAAAACCATGATGTATGTCCACGTATGGATTCACAAATGGGTTAGGCCGTAAGGAATTAACCAAAGCTTGTGAAAACGAAAATGAAAACAGTAGAAACTACAAAGTAATAACTGTTTGGGCATTCTATTTCAAGTATACATTATGGTAAAATAGCCTTTTATTATGCCAACATTGGGATAACTTTCGCTCAATGACAACAGAAAATCCAACAAAACAACTGTGAGGCATAAGAGCAGGTCAATGCCTTTACCTCTAAAAGTTCTTATATCTGATATAATAGGTTGTGAGTGAATATGTGAGAATGCCTTTTACGTGTGCTCCTGTGGAGTGTACCATTTCAAAGGGCCACGTGAATGAACTGCCATCCCATTACAACATTGTCCACAACTGGTTCCAAAACAGTGGCCCTAGATTCCGAAAGCCATATTTATTGAATTTGCTTTTGGATAGGCATGGAGCTGAAAGGAGGGCCTAATATCTACATGCAGTCTATGTCTATAGTCTGAGACCGCGATCTAGTGGACCTTTTAATAATTTGATTCCCATCTTTGTTGGTTTTTAATGTCATTTCATTAACCCATCTTACTTTCTACCTACATTTGCCCTACAAATACCGTTTAAGAGGGGACACCCCCTGAACTCCTGTGACAACTTTTTTCAACTAAATCTCACACCTGTAATTCTATATTCCAACCTGTATTTCGACATTTGTACCTCTAGTAGTTATTTTTTACCCTTCTTTATCATCCACTTGCTTAGATCATCTGAAAGAATTTTCTGATTTCTTCCAGGCGAACAATTGAGAAAACAGATCCTGTTTTGAAATTCTCTGAACCAAATTGACAGTGCCCTCCTATGCCGAAGAAAGAAGAGAATATACATATATCTCATGTTCAGATGATGCATGATGGTAATGTTGCTTGGATGAATTATCCAATAAAGTGTGTGAAAATGACAATACTTCTTGCTAATTGAAATAACATCCCATGGGTGGTAGTCAACCAATTCTGGAGCTGCAAGAAAGTGGGCAAAAAGAGTATGAATGGAACCATTTGTGAGAATGTTTGGGAAGTCACTGATCAAGTACTCTGTCATGACTCACAAAAGAAAGCAAGTGTAAGCTGGGAACGTCAAGTCATTTGTGCAATGTCAAACCTGTATGGTTTGGTTAGTGGGAATGAAGTACACTCATTTGATGGGATCTTTCACCTTATTGCGGATCAGCACATTTTAGACTACATTAATTGGTCTACATATTTGTGTTAGTATCTTCTTGAATCCAAGATGACTGTCTCCTCTCTGTGCGATGATTACTAAATAAATAAGAAAGGTTGCAGATCTTTTCAGAAACAAGTTGACTTCCAAAATAGCAATCTCCAAAGATTCTCTTCTGACAAGTGCCACAAATGAGGGGTTTGGTTACACAATGGTAGGTCCTGGCAACATGTCAAAACTTAAATCTTTTGGAGCAGTAAAGTTAGTGGCCACTGCAATCCAAAGGTGTGCTGGAAAAGAAAGACCCTCCATGCAAGAGCTAAGCCGTTGGTTCTATAGCCGGCCAATCTTGATTTTGAAGCGGAACCCACTAGCACCCCCTGAAAGATAGTGCAATTATCTCCAGGAAGACTGATCCAGAAATGTGGGGCATGATCTAAAGAAAAACACACCAGTTGTTGGAAAGGTAAATGGACAAAGTGAGACCACCTTAGGTGACATCTGTAGTAGTAACATCATGGTAGATCAAGCCCACCATAAACCTGATCATGCACAAGTAGGCCCAGGCTTCTCTATGAAAAGGCAAAAGGGTCTGCAAGAAAAATCAGGAACAGCAGTGTCACTTTACAAATGAGTAACCAAGTCAGCTTGTTGAATAATTACCTTTAATAGCAACTCTAGGCAGCCATGGCTGCTGGCACTCATTAGATTTAAGGATCTAAGTCACCATGATAATTGGCAATGTTTAATGGGATCTGGGTAGTCATGACAGAGGACTCCAAGCACCTTGAAAAATATATTTAGAGTTTAACATCTAGAACCTCCGTTTATTTTAGGAGGTAGTATACACTCCCCCTATCTAGTCACTGAGGAGGGGCTATTAAGGTTTTCAATCTTGACAATAATAGAGAAATCTAGTAAAAAGCAATAATAGAATGTCGTACCCACCACAACATATTGATTTTCCAATACCTGCCATCGAGCACTAAACAAATGGCTGGCAGATGGAGGTGTTCTAAATACTAGCACTCATTTTGGTGTGGAAGTGGCGCAACCAGGTGGTCTACTAGAGAGACACATTTCACATTCATGAATATACATGCAAAAATAGGAGGTTTATTTGACACCTTTTGCATAATGAAGTATATAGACAAAATATTGCAATTCAGAATTATCGTTCAAAAACATAGACCATCAAAATTGGTTTGGGGACAAACTAAGATATCCTGAAAATGCTGCTAGACATGGGACCTTAATATAAAGGGATTAATACTGCAACACCTAGTCAGATTTCACCCAAACAGATATACTAGACAACAGTATATCATATCAAAGTGATACTTTAACACAATCAGAGCACATGATAGCAGCACTAGGAACTGCACCAGCACCAAGTCAAGCTTCAACTAGTGAAGAAGGGGAACTCTCATTATGTACCCACAATGCTCTTATGGGTTCATGCCTAACAAAGCAACAGGAAATACCCAGATGGTATGCCACTCCATTGAGTCAACTTGAGACAGCGTTCTCTTATGTAACTCCGCAACAAAGGCATAGATCAATAGCCATGATCATGCCAAGAAGATGCAGTCCACCATTGCAAAACTGTGATAGCTGGGTATCATTTTAAGATGTCTATATGTGTAGTAGATAGGCACCTCATCAATTTCAGAATTATTCAATAGCCTAAGGGAAATAATACACCCCCAAGAGACAACTGCAGCAGTGAGGCTAGGATGAGCCACAGCTAATGGGAAACCTTGCCATGGTAGAAGAGAACCTGCTAGACTAGATGTTGTATTGAGACTGGCCTTACTTCCTAAAGAATAAGAAAGGAAAATCTAGTTTGGATACATAGGATCAGCCACATATATGTCTCTCGGTAGAGATCACTGGCATAGATGCCCAGGTGAAGGATCTCGAAAAGACCCAAAACAGAGAAAGCAGAAGAAATGGGAGGAACACATAGTAAAAGTCTGAACTACCTTCGCAAATCAAGGGGAACAGGCAAGGCTGCGCAATGCAAGCCTATCCAAAATAGCAGAAGATTGTAGCACTCATGGCACCAACCGTGACAGAGCAATCTCCTCTGAAAGAGACATTTGTATCCTTAAACAGGATCCAATTGGAACAAGGGGTGGGGGGAGGGGGTTAAATAAAGTTGCAGTAAGAATTACACATTATCTCATAAATAGAACACAACTCAGAGAACCACAAAGACACAGAGATGAAGATTATACTTTCTCTTGCCCACAAAAAGACACAGCACAGGGTTAAGCATCCAATGGAGAGCAGAAACCTGTGGGGAAAACAAGACAAGAAGGGAGAGGAAAAGCAGACAGCAGTTCTTCAAGTAAGCTACAGCCCCACATAATTCCAGTAACTAAAGAGGACAGTGAGTGGATAGAAGTCGTTTTATATTCTGGTTCAGGGTTTTCCATATTTGAAGAAAAACACACACATCATTAAATAATATGCATACTCAGCAGTAAATAGAAATAACTACTTCCACAGGACTCACACATGACAAGTGATAGACAATGAGCACGTTCATTTAGTTGCAATCCACTTAGAGGGGGGACAACCAAAATAGTCTGAGGTACTACTTAAAACAAGGTGGCCTTTTGGCAGCTAAAGCCTGGCCACCACTATACATTTGAGAATGCTCTAGAGGAGAAGATGGTATTGAATCCGCTTTTTCAAATAAAGTTGATGAATACTTAATAAATGCATATGCAGAATCTTGGGCTGTACTAGGAGCAATTCAACTTTTCAATAAACATGTTGGTCATGCCATTGAATGTCCACCACACAAAATACTAGTATACTCAACTGCTAGTATTCACAATAATACAATAAGCTACCCCTCACCTAAAAACAATAGTAGAAAAGTTGTTAGACTAAGAAGTCATAATTCAATAGGCAAGTCCATACAATACACTGTTTGTTTTCGGTGGCCAAACAAGATGGTTGCATCAGTGTATCACTAGTCCACATACTAGCATGCATGATGTCTGACAGCATGTCATTATCCACCCAAAATGTTTACAGTCAGCTCAGGCTGATGTGGCGGGGCCCTCTACTTCCCAGGAGACCTCCACTTTTGGAAGCTCACCAACCTCCACCCCTGCACCATGGGAAAAGCGTGAGGAAGAGCAGGAGTAACGCACCAAGGCCAAAGCACAGCAGACCATGCCAGCCATTCCAAGTGGTGAAACAGCCAAAGTCCCCACAAGTGTACCGAGTGGCTTGTCCATCAGCACTGCACATGGCACAAATAGAACAGCACATGATCCAGGCACTTTACATGCAGCTGAAGGTGCGCCTCCCTCAGCAGCTGAGACTGCCACACCACAGCCGGACCGGTGGCGATCCCTGAGGAGCACAACCAGCCAGTGTGACACATGGCACAAAACCTGCACCCATGCATATTCCCCCTGACTCCCCCTCATAACTTGAGGCAGATAGCCATTACCATTGCCAGGATGAGCTTTTATACAGGAATTGATGGCAATCATACACCTGATGGAGATGACACTGACTTCAGGTCCTCCTGCTTCAGACCTGGCCCTCTCCATTGTCCGCAAGCTGGGCCGCAACATTCAGTAGATGCAATTTGGGGGAGGCTGTATGCCATGGAGCGCCGCCAGGTCAGGTTTGAAAACCTGGCATAGATGGAGGTGCAGCATCTGCAGGCCATACGGGACTCTATGCAGGGCTTCTCATGGAGAATTGCCAGGTCATTGGGCCGTCAGTGCAGCCAGTTGTCCATGGCGACTACTGCAATCACAGCTGTGGGCCAGAGGATGAGAGAGCACAAAGAGAGCATGTCAGCGTTTGCCAGATCTATGCATGCCAGCATGCTCCTCACCCTGCAAAACATCCAGGGCCAGGATTCTGCTCCTTGTGCAATGTGGCCCGTACACTGCCCAAGCAGGCTTGCATGGCCAAGAGGCAACGAAAATGACTTGAAATTTCATGGCACTGTTTCATGGGAACAAGGAAGGTGGGTTAGAAGGGATGTTGGTGATGGGGAGGTGTGAGGGAGAGGCTGTTGGTGATGAGGAGGTGTGTGGAAAAGGGGCATTGGTGATGGGGAGGTCTGTAGGAAGGTGTGTTGGGGATGGGGAGGTCCGCAGAAAGGGTTGCTGCAGATGGGCAATGTGGGTGGGAAGGTGTGTTGGGGATGGCAGAGGTGGATGGGAAGGGTGTTGGAGATTGATGGTAAGCACAGTTCTCAATAAATTACAAGTTCACTTGAAGTATTTCAAGGGCAATGCTTTTTGTGTGAAGGTGATATATTCAAAACGTGCCTATAGATAAAAGAGAGATGCATGTGAAAAGTAATGTGTCTAGAAAAGATGTTCAATAAATTCTTGCCTCACCAGACATCCATCCCTGGATTCCTTACACTCTCTGTTAGGCAGCATTTCATCTGCAGACAGCGCATCATTGTCTGCTGGGGCAAGAATGTCCAGATCAGGAGCAGGGGGACATTTTGCCTGAGACCCATGTTGTGCAACATGGAACAGGCAACAAATATATGGCCAACCTTCTCTGGCCTGTACACCAGGGCCCCTTCAGTATGGTTGAGACACCGGAAACATCCCTTCAGCAGGCCAAAGGTCTGCTCAATGCAGAGCCTGGTCCTGACGTGTGCTCATGGTAGGCCACCTCCTATGGTGTACCCACAATGTGCACAGGTGTCATCAGCCATAGGAGCTTGGGGTAACCAGAGTCGCCTGCAAGAGCAAACGACATAGATATCAGTCACAGTGCATTGGGGATGCAGTGTATGTTACATGGCTAATGGATGGACACTCTCTGGATGCAGTTATGGCACTCTTATACAACATGGTTTTCATTCCCAGTATTTAAATGAAGTGCATTGTCACTTAGCGATACACTATGCACAAAACTCACATACACTAGTTGTGCCAGACATGGCCTGCAACAGGATTTACAATGTGCATGTTATCTGTGTGGGGCCTGTGCTGTACTGTCAAGCATGTGCCCTGCTGGGTGATTGGTTGTTCTTGTGCATGTTTGTGGTTTCTGCTTTCCTGCCACAATGGATTCACATACATGGTTTGCAGTGTACATGCTATCACTGTCTGGCAGTGTTGCATTGTCATTTATGCAGTGTTCAACTGTTGCATTGGCTGTGTAGGTATGTGTGGCCTGTGCATTGTGGTTTCTGTAGTCCTTTGTTTGCGTATGTTACTTGTTGGGACAATATGCATTGCTGACATACTATTGCTTAGTTCTGCTGGGTCTAGTCCTGTGGGTTGGTGGTTTTCATGTGTGGGGGGAGGGGCAGGTCCTGTATGTACAAGGCCTTGGCAGGGCATGCATTGATCAGCAGTAGTAATTGTCCACCCCACCTTCACACAGCATTCAACTTGTGCTGCAAGACTGAATTGCGTGATGGCACTTGTACTCACCGAACAATCCAAGTCAGCTGCCCTCTTTGGCTCTTAATGTACGTGTGCAGGATGCTTTTAGGCAGGACAATGGTGTCGTGGGTGGATTCAGGAAAGTGGGCACAGCAGTGTGCTATTGTCAGGACATCGCTGCACATAACCTGTACAGTGATTGCGCTAAGTGCTTCCTGTTGTTGTATCACTCTTCCAATGCTTGGGGTGCAACCACCACCACACGCGTGCTGTCCAGCACAGCAATGACATTGTGCATGTGGGCTGCTGCAAAGAAACATGCATTTGTGGCTTTATCTGTGCCAGGGTAGTGGGCAAGGAGATGTGCCGGGATGCATGGCACAGGAATGCCTCCAGCACCTGCCCAAGCACAACTGAAAATGTGGGCTGAGACATGTCATGCAGCATGCCCACAGTGTGCTGGAGGAAGCCACTGGTAAGGAAATGTAGCACTTACACAAGCTTCAGCAGTGGGGGTAGGGCAGTCCTGTTATTGATCCTGTTCTAGATGTTGTTGTGGATCATGGACAGCACCTCTGCAATTGTCTCCTTGTTCAGCCGGTAAAGGGTAATGAGCTGCGTATCAGTCAATGCCGAGGGTGAGGACCTGACCGGGGTATGGGTGCTTGCCTTGCATGGTGTCTTCTCCTCCTCTCTACAGCATGTGCCCTCTGCTGCTGTTCCTGCCTCTGCAGCTCAATGTGGAGCAGGAGGTGCTGCATGTCCCAGTTAGCTACTGCTAGTGACAGCATGGTGTTGGAAAGTGTGGTTGGGTCAGGTGTGGGCTTTATAATCTTTCTGAGTGGATTGTGTGCACCTGTGACTTGATTTCCATCCCCTGTATGTATTTGCCTCTACCAGGTTAGTGGAGGTAACTGCACTGTTTTTGGTGGGTATTTCGGCAGTATTTCAACCTGTTATGCAGCAGAATAATCATTAGGCTTCTTGATGGTAACTCTGCTTGCAGAATTAGTCCTGATGCTAATTCCGCCGTATGTTGGCAGTAGTTCCGCCAGCCTTAATTCTGCCGGCAGTATTTGCACCCATTTTCGTGAACACCTAATTCGACAGTGTGGTAAAAGTGGCAGTAATTCATTGCCACCACTTTTACTGCATACCTCCAAACTCGAATGAGCCTAATCCGTCTCAAAAAGTTGTATTTTCAAATTGCACAAAGAGAGGTTACATTTTTGGGCTTTTTCTTTGTCAGATGAGGGGGGCTGGTTCTGCTCACAATTCCTGCAAAAATGTGCACACAGATGCTCGCACACTTGGACAACTTCAATTAATAATTTGTTTGCTAAAGTACAGATGTACTACAGTGCCTAACTATGCACTATTAGTGAAACAAATTAAGCATGAGTGAAACTGAATTTCCATCCATCCGATTGGAAAGTAGAGCAGACAATTACAATCAAATGACTCAAAGCACGCTTCTTCAAGAAAGGAACACTGAAAGATTTAGAAGTAACATTGCTTCCCGTTCAAAATGCTTTTACATGCACAGTTTGTAGTTATGGTGAAAGCAAACCAATAGCATAACGTTCAAATGTGTACACAGTGCCAGAACAAATGTTCTCTCTAGAAGAGAAGATCCAGCAGTCAATTAAACAATCCAGCTCAATACTGCACTAGTTCAGCTGGAAGAAACTACAAAGTTCAAGATCTCGAACGCTAAAGCACAACAAACTGGATAGATTCAATGGGCCTCTACGCAGGCCGTGCCCGATTGGCTGTACTTTTACAAACTGGAGTGGAAGCACATGTGTGTTCTTTAGTGCTCCTTACAAACAGAATCAGAAGTAGTGCTGCCAAACATTCCACTTAGGATATTTGCAGACATGTTGTACAGTGATGGCTCGGCAATTTCAGCTGCATTGGGACATGGTCTACATACTCAACTGCATGTGCTTTTGTTAAGGGTCATTTCACCCATAATGTATTTGAATGCCTAGACCCAAAAATAAAACATTTGGGATACACATCAGTCCAGACAGCTGAGTTATAAGGTATTCTAATGGCACTCCATCAGGTTGTTCCACACAAACCCAAACTTCTTATCTCTGAATCAGAATATGTAGTCGGGGGATATAACTTTAACACACAATGGAGGATATACAATTATTAAAAATATTCCACAGGGAAATCAATAAGTATCTTAATAGCTTTGACAAAAGGTTTGTAACATCAAAGAGGTAGTTTACATAACACACACTAAAGCAGATAGAACAGATTGTATGCACAGTGCTGGTAACACACTAGCTGACTTGTTCACTAGACAGAGGACAAGATTTGTGGTGACTGCTTTGATATGCTCCTTCACACATTGATGAGGACAATAAAGCATGCTTTGAAGGAAGACATCATAACCCTAAGGGATGTCCGAACACATATTCCTATTCTCTGAAAGCACCACAGTAATAGTCAGAATTCTCAAAGCTGGTAAGATAGCTCAGCGGGTTGAGTGCTCATTGCTGCAATCTGTGTGTGTGATCTGCTTTTCACAGGTTAGAATCTCGACAAAGCCAACTAACCCTTTCATCTTTTTGAGTGGTTGAATGAGTACCAACCTCTTTTGGGTGATAATTGTATGCAAATATGTTCTTTGGACAGCACTTTGGAGAATGCGCTATATAAATAACAAATCATTATCATTATCTCAAATACGTTGGAGGCCCTGTTGAAACAACGGTTCTTCCAAAGAAGCAGGGCAGATTAAAATGTATCTGTTGCTCGTGCAGAAATGGCTACTGCATCAAGGGATTTGTCATCGCTAGCAGCTATGACAGCACCAAATCAAACTCCAAGCCGACAGTAGGTCAGCCTGATCAGGCAAAGCCCTAAAAGGACCCCTGTCATGTTGCGGAAGTGGCTTGCCATTCTCAAATGCGTTTTGACCACAGCACAATGGGAGCTTGGCAGAGAAAATGCAATTATTAAACTGGTCCAGACAGACGCGCATCCTTTCCTGTGAGGTAACTGGGTAGATTGCTGGCCTTTCCTAATGAGAATTGACCACGCCAACCACAATGTGAGAGTTAAACATTATATGAAATGCTGCATGGCACGCCAATGTACATGCCTGATTTTTGCAATCCTTCCAGTTCCCACACCAGGCCAGATCAACTGCTTGTTGCTACCCCAGTGGGGAAATCATTGAAGGTGGACAAAGAGCTCCTGGATGAAAAAAATATAATTTAGCAGGGTACCTGTGTTTTTCAGAAACTGCATGTCCCAGGCATTTATGGTCCTAAGAATAGGCAACGTTATGGGTACAGGGAGAGCAGGTGTGCCAGCCTGATCCGCCAAAAAAATGACACATCAGTTCTTAAATGACCACCTGCAACCAGCTCCAGATGTGTACTCCACTGCACCCCAACGATAGCTCTTTTCCTCATAAACACCCTGAAACAGTAGGCGAGAGATGATGGGATGGAATTATTGATGACAGTGCTAAAGGAGAATAGTCAACTTGTGGATGTCTGATTGATACAATTACAGAGACTTTTGCAGACCTAAACAAGGACACGTGATTTTCACATGCCGCCAGCAACCAGTTGCGGAGCAAAGGATGGAAGATATTTTGGGGTCTATAGCTCTGTTTGATTTTTTGCTGTGAATGAGCCTCATAGCGTCTTGCAATTATTTAACTACTAGAACATTTTCAACACCTGCAGCAACACATCTTGCTACCAGACTGGTTAATTTGACATCAGCTATCCACATTCACTTCCCATGAGAGATGTGCAGGAGAGAATCCATTTAGCCATACGCATTCACCCACTTCATTGGGGTCACTTCTGCGGACAATGGATAACAGATAGCGGCGCTACCAGGCAAATTCAGGTAGACACACTATCAGTGACAGACACATAAACAATGGCTTCTTCTGGGGTCCCTGTTTCAAAGTGTGAAGGGATATATTAGGTGCTAGAATTGAGACATTTAGCCCAGGTGCTTTGTTAAATACTGAAAATAACATGGAAGAACATGGAAGAGTTGTCGGATAGGGCTGATCCTGTCTGTTTTGTTAGATACATTGACAAGTGTTTGTTTTACAAATATATCCCAGTACAGTGGATTAACAAAACCCACTGGAATATTGTGCAGTTCCATTTTCTAATTTACCTCCTGAATTTAAAGCGTTTCCCTTTATCACTCTAGGTCCTCATCACTGTGGTGTATACAATTATAACAATTAATATAATGTTAATACTCCAACAAATGATGACACCTTCCATTAGTCTGCTAGCACTTTAGTAGGTGGTATAATGTTTTATGCTAACAAGATTCCTGGAAAGAATCAGTCCCTATCAATACCTCATAGAGGGTTTGTCTAGCATGTAGGTTTCCTCATCTCATAATTATTTTAAATATACCCTTTTTTAGATAATCTGTAGCAAAAACAACATATCCTTTTACCCATATTGGAAAGCAAAGGAGGGGTAATTCTGGGATGAAAGGAAAGCAAAGCCACATCACATATGCCTCAGGCATGTATCATATGGTTTACAATCAATTAGTGCTATAAAAGTTGCTGTTGATCCAGTGTTTGTCCTTACAGTGCTTGGGCCTCAACAAACACTTCATAAGCCTTTGCCATCTCTATTGGTAAGTTATGACAGTCAATGCTTAAGCATGCACAGATAAGCTCTGCCATACATGAAATGTATGCATGCAGTTCAGTACATGCAGAATTAGACTACAATCACACCATTACTTACACATACATGCAGCAGGGAACAGGCACAATCTTTACTGTCCTGGCATGATGCGGCCTCAGCTACACCGTGTCTAGAAGATTATACCATAGAGAGAGGCTTCTATGATATTGATGGCAACTTCACTGCATTACAACACACCTATTTCCTAAGAGATGTGATTGTGGATATGATTGGCACAGTACACCATGAACTATCCAAAAAAATAATTGACCAAAAGGCACTGTTAAAACATCTTTTAAAAGTGAGTGCCTTCCTAGACAGTAAGGGGTATTCCAGATGTGAGCTCACTGGTGCTTCCCATTCAAGTAAGGGAGCTTAGTCAGTCTAAACAAGTAAGAAGGCAAGTCTGATCAGACACTACCTGCACACTGTTGAGTGTAGTGAGCAAACAAACAATATTTTGCACCATCGGTCTGGGCTATAAATGTAACATCATAGACAATCTAATAGGGTCTTGAACATTCTAGTACCTACACAACCCACTCTGTTTTGTAAAGCACTAGAAGCCTGTAGGGAGACACTGGATGAAGACTTCCTATCAAGTTTCCTACGCACATGTCTCAATGATACAATGGGGGTTCAAGCATCAATCAGTATGCCCTAAACATTGTGTTGGTGCAGTCCAAGTTAAGTGCAAAATAATCACAAGCACAAAGCCCTGTGAACTGTCATAAGATGCTATGGTATACAAGATGAGTGTAGTAAAGGTTGAGAAATGTGTGAGCACGTCATATATGCTACCCATTGGTTCTTACACCATCCAGTTCAATGCAACATATTGTGGTATGCCTGTGTGAATTGCCAGCCTGGTCACTGTCACACACATGGTCAATTGCGGTGGAATCATTCTCTAACTGCCAGTTCATGATGAACCAGTGCAATTATAATTGCCCTAAGCCAAACTCTTGCATCTCCAGTTTCCACTGCTGTCCCTGAGGTTGGCACACCTCAGGAACTTCAAGTTACCAATTGTCAGCACAGCTGTGACATTTCAAGAATCAACAGAGAAAGCAAGGTACGTGACCAAATTCGTCCTGTAGGGCATTCACACCTGGTCAGATAGTGTGAGTGCATTCCTGAAAAGTTCTACCTTCTCTGGACTACCTTCAGCTATAGGAAGAGTCAAGGATTGTGTCACATACTCTGGAGGTCATTACGACCTTGGAGGTAGCCATGCCGCTATTTGCGGCATGGCTACCCCCATTCCGGGTACCGAGTCCGGGTTCCTGGAATGGGGAAATACCGGGCAATTCCGACCTTGGAGGGCCCGGTATTTCCCCATTCCAGGAACCCATCCCCATTCGAGCCTCCACAGGGCCCAATGGGAATGGGGAGCATGCTAACAATGGGCCCGTTAATAACGGGCCCGTTGTTCGCATGCTGGACCGCTCGCGGGACCCGCTAAGGACACCTGGTAAAAACCAGGCGTCCTTAGCGGGTCGCGCGAGCGAAACTCGTGATGAGGCGGTAGGGGGTAACGGGGCTGGCAGCTCTACCGGCCCCGTTAACACCCTACCACGAATCTCGTAATGACCCCCTCTGTCTTTAATAGAGGAACAGTCAACCTAGACTTCGGGGGTCATTACGACCTGGGCGCAAAGGGATTACCGGTACCGGTAAGGAGACTGATGCCGGTAATCCCTTTGCGCCTATTCCGAGGTCCCTTTGCGGTCACGTCCTTAATGCCTGGTTTTACCAGGCGTTATGGACGGGACCCGCAAAGGGACTTCAGAGCTAATAATGGTACCATAATTTACGGTATGCCCTCCATAGAGGCAAGAGCTTTGCATAGAGGCATACTGGCTTCCCCTTCTTGATTGATTGGAAATCGACTAAGGAAGTCTACATTTCCCTGTTCTCATTCCTTTCGATGTTCCACTGTGAAGCAGAATGGTTGCAGGTCTAAGAATTATCTCATGATTCGAGCGTTGATATCTTTTCTTAAACTCATCGATGTTAAGGGAGAGTGTTCAGTGACTAGTCTAAATTTTTTTATAGTTAAATAGTATTTGAGGCGCGTTACCACCAACTTGATTGCCAAGGCTTCCAACTCAATGGTGGCATAATTCTGCACCCTTGGCCCGCAGTCAAGGGCACAGGTGTTTGGTGCTGCAAGGAGGTGGAAGCAGGCGCAGGAAGCTGTGGACTAGTCACACCCCCCTGACATACATCCATTCACTGCAGGCCTGCCAGGTTGAAGACTGCATTCAAGGTGTTTGGCGCTGAAAGCTGTTTGGTGCTGGTAGGTGGTCATCACACGCTTTCCTGCAGTGTGTGTTTCTCTCTTGGGCTGTTTTGGTCTCTCAGTCACTAAATGTGCTCCTAATTCATGATAGTCAAAAGGAAGGGAGTCACCCCGATCTCCCAAGTTGAGGGGAAGAAGAAATTCTTCAAACTTTTTAAAGCCATTGAAGATGTCAATATTTTATTCACTGAAATCCAACATCTTCTTGAGGACATACACGATATTTCTCCCGCTGGTAGTCCCACTGATAATCACTGATCACAGCCATGCCAGCCAAAGGAGCAACTGGGGAGGGGGAGGGAGACCCAAATACAACTGTGCAGTGAGTTCCCTCTCCTCAGAGCTAAATGAAGTATTTATAGCAGACTCTTTAAGTTCTAAGCTAGCAGATTCGAGAAGTGGTTCCTGTAGTTGGAAGGGCAAGTGCGCACCTGATCTGCTGGAGATATTTTGGTTGAATCACCGCACTGAGGGTGCTACTTGCTCTAATGGGAGCAGATACATAATTCCAGTGTGTGGGTGGCACAGGGGTGTTTCCTGAAAGAGGGGTGACAGAGTGCCATTCTGCCCCAAGAGAGGATTGCCCAACACAGCTGCTAAAGGAGGTGCAAATTGGGGTTGTGGATTATGACATGGGAAAAAGCGACCCGAGTGCCATCCCTGTGCCCCAAGTGATAAAGGAGGTGCAGAAACTGTGCAGGCAGATGTGCCCCAATCAGAGGATCTCCACTGCTCCCCCTATACTCCTCAGCCACTACCAACAGGGTGCAGTTTATAAAGGAAATCCACATGTAGTCTAAATCACTCCCAGGTCCACTGGGTAACCACCTCCTCCCATATTTGCGTTACCCCGTCATCTTCTCCCCTGTTGTTTTGGGTCTGTTCCCCCACCTGTGGGACAGCCATGCCACCCTGCCACCGTGTCTTGAGGAGCACTCGCCCCTTATTGATGCTCGGCTTGCGGGCCTCCGTCCAGTCGTGGCCGGGCTGTTGTCATGTCTCTTTCTCTCTCCACAGGGCTTCTGTGCACCCGGGGCACCTGGAGAGTGGTTCACTCTTGCTCCCCTCACCGCAACTCTCTGCCAGGCACCTGCCTCCTCTTATAGCCCGCAGGCTCGTCCTCTTCTATGACGGGGCCCAGTCGCCCCCTGCAAGCATTCCAGGTCCGTCGGGACCACCGCCTTGACTCTTCGGCGGTCTGTCAGTGGAATGCAGCAGCCATCTTGGTCCTGCAAGTTGCCATCTTGATGAGGGAGGTCCGAGTCGTTCGCCCTGATTCCGCTGCGCTTCGTCCCTTCACTTTGCTATAAGGCAGCCCTAGGCATTTCGCAGCAATTTTCCCAGCATTCAGGCGTGTTTCTGAGCTTTAGGAGCCGGATTTATCCAAGGATTTTCACCAGTGGAGCAGGAGACGCGAAAAGCTACGTGCTCATTCCCTGGCTGCTGGGCACGCCCCCAAGCCAACACCTAAACACCCTTGAACTATGATCACTTGTGTCTGTCTTTACTGTTGCCACCATGAGTTCCTTACACTTGGCAGGAGAAAACACTGTGGCTCAACGAAGCCTGATGCATCAAGATGGCGGTGGCCATCATTGAACGGGCAATGTTTGAATGAAAGTTGAATGAAAGTTATCTACGTCTTCTGTAGGCCCAGGTGTCCAGCTGTCAGTTGAAGTGAGCTAACCAAATCACAGTCTTCCAGAATTGCTTTGCGACTAGGAACTGATAATAGTACCTTCCTCCCCTTGGATTCATACCCACTCGGTTCCCTGTGATAATATCCACATTATAGTGATATCGTAACCATATTCTTCGTAGTGTATTTAGGAACTATGCTATGTGAGGCAACTTCCTGTTTTGTCAAGGGGTGAAAGGTTGTGTTCCGTCGCTTCCCATGAAATCACTTCAGGGTGGGGTCAAATGACATAACTTCCTCTGATGTCATCAGAGGTCAAGGCTCGTATGAGGTCCTTCCGCTACCCCTGACAGATGATACAAAATTACTCAGAAGTAGGATAAATAGGGTTTAACAAGTTCTATAGATCCAGCTGCATCTGTTAAAACATTGGAGATTCCAGAAGAATCATTTTTTGGGAGGGAGAAATAATTAAGAATTGCTTGTCACTTAATATCATATTTCTGTAACAAATGAGGAAACGTAGGCATTTGTCTAGTCTATTCATATTTCAGATACTATTACAATAGTATTCCACCATGATTTATGATTGATCTTATCCAAATGTTTCAAGTGAATCGTTATACTCTGAATCGCGGCCAACACAAATAAGTCAGATGAGAAGAAAACCTATCAATTTTAAGATCAAAGGCAAGGTTGCTCACCAAAGAATTACAAAAAGTAAGTGGGGTATGAACATTAAAAATGAAATGCAATGTTTTCCAAATTTGATCTGAAAATTGTTTGACAAATTTATATTAAAAATCTTGTTTAAAAGGTACCTACATATTGGTATCATCTAATGAACTCAAGCTTAATAGTTTATCAGGATTCAAATAGGACATATGAAGAAAGACAAATAATGATTGGGTTAAGCTTGCAGATGTAGAAATATATTTAGTTCTGTTCCAGACCACATATCATCATCTAAAACCATGTTGCAGTTCAGTTCAGAGGACCATTTGGTATCCCAATGTCTTTTGGTTTTAAGTATATTATAAAGTATAACATAAAAGTTGGACGCTTTGTATAAAAGGGACTGACTTATGTAGCTTAGTCTTTTTGCTTCTGGAGCAGCATTACAACCTAGAGAAAGAGAAAGGTTATCTACAATAGCACCCAGTAGTATAATGTATTGGGAAAGCATTGAATAGGGGGAGCAAATCTAGCTCAGAGTTCATCAAAAGTAAGAATGTCATTATCCAAAAATAATTGGGGCACACATGTAATACCAGCACTAAACAGAAGTCTCCAAACTCAACCTTACCCTTAATTATTTTTTCTTCAAATTTTTTTTTAATGTAAATTAACATTCTGTGAGTACAGAAACAAGCGCATCGACAGGTACAGTACAATGGAAAACAATTTCAAGGCACCGGGACGCCCCACTTGCTGGAGTTCAATACAGTGCAGACAAGGGATAAAAGCATTCGAGTCCAGCTGCCCCCTGATCCCCCCAACCTCTGGCCACACATACATTTCCTCCAGGGATAAGATAGGATCAATGGGATCATAGAAGCGAAATATGCTGCAACAACAGGGGCCTAATAACCATCACTGGGCATCTCTCGAAAAAGTCAATGAATGGATTCCACACCGAGACATACTTGGCGTACCGCCCCTCACACAGTGCCATGAATTTGTCCACCACCAGGCTGTCCCAGACCCTAACCCACCACATCTGGACCAATGGGCCCTCAGCCAACTTACAGGTATGAGCAATGACCAACTTTGCTGCCAGCAGGAGGTGTCCAATCAAGGTTGCCACTAGGCCAGTAAGGGGAAACACTCCACTGCCTGTGTCCCCTAGTATCACCACACGTGGGTCCATGTGGAGTAGGCAGTGTCCATGCAGTGCAGCCTCTCTGGTGTGAGGTACCATCTATAACAAAATGAATAGGAGCATTCCCTATCTGTCACACACTTGGAGGACTTGAGAACCTTACCCTTAATTTTAATCAGATTATTATACCATTGATATTGTGATGCACATTTATGTTCTATGTGGAAACAAAAACTCTGTAAAGTACGTCCAAGTGAGATTAACAGTAGTAGAAGGCTTTACGAGTCTGGAGTGAATACCAACTAAATAAAATATCAGCTGAGGTAGAAAAAAAAGACACATGTGCTTTGTTGATATGTACTGAGATGAAAAGAAGAACTGTAACACTGTTTTCATAGTTAAAACATTGCTCTAGTAGTAAGACCAGGCTCATATAATCCTGCAGTGGCTTGGTCTGGTAGTGGTAGGCGACTCCATTTTAGCTGCAAGATGCTCATACACATAGACATGTTTCTGATTGGCACACATAAATGAGAATTCTTCTCACTGCATTACTCATGCCATTCATAGTTAGGCTATTTTTATGAACTCTAACAATTGTAATTGTACTGGTTGAGTGTGAATGACAATGCTCTGTAGTTGAAACTAGATAGGCTGCCATATATCTTTTATAATTAGACGCAGCTGCAAAAAGGTTTGTGGTCCTCATTGCATGAGTCCAGGAGTGATGAAAGAGTTACATGTTGAATTTGAAGTATGTATGATAAAGCAGGAAGCTGGAAGAGAACTCCCCGGATTGCTCTAATGAGCATCCTTGTATACACCCCTCTAATTGGTTTCTACATGATCAAAAGTGTATAAGAACTGCTGGGTTTTGGGAGAAGCATCCACACCTGTCTTGGCTATATATTTGTACTGCTTTGCTGTACTGATATTAAAGACATTTGTCAACCTACCTCAATTGGTTTGTGTCAATGCAGTTTTCTTGTCAGAGCAAAGGGAAAGGGAAACCAACAGTTTCTCAACATAGCTCATTTTGAGGTGTTAAGGAAATCTTTCATAAAAACCACAATTGTGCTTGCTTCAAGATAAAGGCAGCATGATGCAATTTAGAATGGAGGAATTTAATCCCCTCATTGTTTATTAATTGTTTAAATTTACTAAGGGAAATGTAGGATTTTTTCTTTCCCAATAGTAATTTGGTGAGAAAAAAGAAGCAGGAAAGGGAAGGAGGAGCATACAAAGAGAATATGATACAATAAGAAAAATAATCATTTTAATAGTTTCTATGCACTGCTACCAAATCAGATATAAAGGTGAATAGGCACTAACAGAATCCTGAATTGTAGAAAACAAGGGTATGGAATTAAGTTTGTTTCTCTCATAGAACATGGGATACATAACCTAATATTTAATAAAGTGTCGACTCCTCTTCAAACTTGATTTGATACTTTCACCATTAAGACAAAGGGGATTTTGAGGGAGAATGTCTGACTTGTCTTTACTTAATCTGTACCCAGACAATGAGGAAAATACATTAATCAATTTGAGTAACTTGTAAACCCTAGTTTTAAGATTTTAAAGAAAAATCTTTGTTACAATCCAGAGGACTACTAGCTTCACATCAAATTAACTCAGGGAAAGGTTCAGCGGCAAGAATAAACAAAATTGGAGATAGATAACATCCTTGCCTAGTACCTCTCTGAAGAGTAAAAGATAGAGGACAAATGACCACTAATAAAAAATGGTCACTTTGCGATAGGAGTATAAACGTTTGATTGGGGAGACGAAATAGGAGCTGATTCCCTGTAATTTCAATTTTTCAAAAAAAATTCCCATTCCACTAAATCAAATGCCTTTTCAGCATCTAGTGTAATGGACGCAACACTACCAGTGGGGCTAAAGATTAAGTTAAGGATATTGAAAAAAAGTCTAGTGTTGGATGAAGCAACTCTACCTTTAACGAAACCTGTTGGATCAGGTTTAGCCAAACAAAAAGGAAGGGATCAATGTGATTAGCCATAACTTTAGCAAATTATTTTATTGTTTGGATTTATTAGAGATATACGCTGAACATTCTAAAAGAGTTAACTTTGCTCTCCGGGTTTGGAGAATAATGTTATTTTGTTAAGCCTGCCCTATTAACCCATGTGACCGTAGGCACATTGTACAATCACAGCGCAGGCAGCTCACACGACACAGCTGCACCGACTGAAAGGAAGAACTGTCATGGGGAAGGAGTTACAGTCCTATATGAGCCAGGCAGATCACTTTGGGGTTACTAGGAGCAGTAGGCTCGTATTTGAGAAAGGCTTCATACTGGAGTGAGCTGGAGAAAGAGGAGACTGTAGAGACTAAAGAGATCGAGGATCGAGTTGACTAAACCTAAGTCCCTTAAACAATAAAAATATAGTCATAGTTTAAGGGACTTAAGTTTAGTCAATCTATGTTTCCTTGGGTCATCCAGACATGGACCCCTTGCTCACTGTGCTCAGAGAGGCACAGCTCCACCTCACTGATGAGGCCCAACAAGGCTGAAACACGGGTCTGGGGTTGCTGTTGGTACTCTTGTTCCAAGGACAATTGCAATAGCATTTTGGTGCTGGACTGCTAATGTGGGCGGGACAAAGACAGATATGCAAATAGATATTTCCCATCTGTGAAAGGCACAGTGAGATTAATTGTGGCTGGGGACTCTCGAGTGGGTACCCCCCAAAGAACAGGTCATTTAGCCGTGTTCGTTCTCACAGAGGGGCGCCTATGACTATTTTTGGGTTTTTATTGCAAATATAGGCCTAATTCAAGAAACACCCCTAGTGAAACAGAACAAACACAGATTAGACTGTAGATTATATTCAAACAAACTATTTGCCTCCAACCTTGTTAAAAAAGATGGTGTGGCAATACTGATCAAACATGGCATCCTCCTTCAAATACAACATATTAGTAGGTACAAGGAGGGTAAGTACCTACTGTTCAAATGAACATTAGAAGAAACTAAAATCACACTGGCCTCTCCATACAACCCGAAAGATGGACATGAGGATTTTCTACTTAGCCTATTCCCAATAATGTCCCAACAAGGGCATGGAACCGAAGCCAAGGAAGTGACAAAGCAACTTTAAAAGGTCATGGAGTACCTAGGGGTAAAAGACACCTGGTATGCATGGTGCAGGCTAGAGAACGATTTGTCATTTTCTTCTCATGTACACACCACCTATACTAGAACAGAGTACTTACTAACCTCCAAATCATTACACAAATGGGTTAAGATAGACCTCCTTACCATGGATCATAGCCCAGTGTGCTTGGACTTCACACTTAGGTAACAGCAGATAGGCAAATTTAATTGGCCTTTAACAAACTATCTCCTTAGGGTTCAAGCAGTTGCAACCGAAATATGATCAGATAAAAGAGTACTTTAGCCTCAATGCAGCCGCAGATACAGTTATCAGTACACACTGGGACCTCTTGAAAACTATAAGAAGGGGCTACTTAATTTGAAATGGGTTTGCCCTGAAAACGATTATGACCTGGGAAAAAGAGATGTTAACCTCTGAATTGTTAGAATTGTAAGAACAACATACAGAAAATTGGCTCATACAAGATCTTGAGGAAGCTCACGCTGGTCAAGGGAAAATTAAACAATATCCTTGTTAATAAATCAGAAAACTCTTCTAAACCCGGACCAGAAATATTATGTAAAAAGCAACAAAACAGGTAGAATGTTGGCCTATTACATGAAGGTGAAAACCAACTGGTCGTACATCCATGAGATAAGGGAGGAAGAGGGAGATTTGGTGCATAGAAGAGAAAAGTAACTAGAGACAATCTACGTATTATATAGAAAATTGTACAGTGCCAGAGAACATACTAGAGAAGACCTAAAGAAATATATAGAAGTGGCCTATTTGGGAACTAAAACAGAGGAACAGAAAATTATTTTGGAGGGCTCAAACCAAAAGGAAGATGTCCTTCCGCAATATCTCCCTTAAAACCCACAAGCCTCTGGCCGCTTGTGGATATGCAGCCCACTTTTAGAAACAATTCTCTGACATTCTGCTTCAGAATCTATTAAATTTATTTCAGAATTCGGGAACTATTACTATGTCCATGTTCCCGGGTGTCTATCACTGTGATCCTTACATCAGGGAAGGACCCGGTAAAGTACAGCTAATATTTGCCCTGCTTAATTTAGATTACAAAATATTCATCAAGATATTAGCGCTGGGACTGGAGGACCTCGTACCATCCTTTATTCACCCAGACCACAATGGATTTGAACAACATAGGCAGACTTATGACAATGGAAGAAGAGCCTACCATCTATGCAATAAGGTGCACAGATTCGGGGGAGTCCCATCCACCCTTATCTCCCTTGATGCCGAGAAAGAGCTTGACAGGATGGACAAGGTGTTTATTCAATGCGACATTAGGGGCCACGGGTATATGTGAATTTTTCAGGAAGCAGATAACGGCCATGTATGCTCACTCCTTCTCAAGAACAAGGATACATGTGCTCCTGACAAAAGAGATGATTTACAAAGAGGAGCCATACAGGGCTGCCACTATCCCCCTTCTTTTTGCTATCACATCAGAGCCGTTTGTAAGGAGGATCTAGCGGATAGATCCATTTAAGCAATACAGTTTGGGAAAGATGAGCATACAATTGGTAGGCTTTTTAGATCATGTTTGGCTCACTCTCTCCATTCCCTTAATTACAATTGACCTCCTACTGGCAAAACAGCAAATATATGAAAAAGTAGCGCGGTTCAAAATTAACCCTGTGGAGTTCGAATTCTTCCTGCTGTCCCTATCACCAGGGGAGATAGAGATGCTGAGGGGGTTGGCCACCTTTCACTGGGCTGAGAAACAATTTAGATACCTAGGCATAAACATAACCCAAACTCCTCAGACACATACAGAGCCCATTACCAGAGTCTCTTTACCTCAATAAAGGATGAGATCACCAAATGGAACAAACTTTACATATCTTGGATGGGCAGGATCAACAATATCAAAATGATTTCATTACCACACCTGCTGTACCTGTTTAAGGCAATATCCACGAACACCCACGTGACCTGATAATATTACAAAAGGATCTGCTATCCTTTGTTTAAAGGTAGAAAAGGGCAAGAAATGCAAAAACGCCTACACTGGCCCTGACTTATAGAGGTGGCTTGTTGTTCCCTAATCTTCTAAAATACTTGCCAGTGGCAAAGTTATGAATTCTCAGGTAATGGTGCAAAGTAGACTCTGCGAAACAATGGTGGGCTATGGACACTGCAGCAGCAGGGGAGAGACTTTGGAGACTGTAGTGGCTACAGAGAGAGTACTGTCCCTCCTCAGTATACATTAATCCAGTTACTTAGCCACTCCTTGCGACTTAGGACAAGATCTCTCTAAAACTGAATTTAACAACATTTTGATCATTCTTAACACCCATACGCACTATCCCCAGCAAGTGAGTCAGGCACACTACAGAGATGGACACGATCTATTCAGAGGTAATAAAATAAAATTCTTTGAAGATTGCAAAAAGGAATTTGGTCTACGGAAAGAATTCAATACCTTCAGGTTATACATTGTGTCATGCAAAGTCAATTAAGACAGGCAGCTAAGTGGCAGCTTAAACCCTTTGAAAAGTTAATATCATCATGCAATTCCTCCAAAGTTTTAATCTCTACTATTTACCAGATCCTAGCAGATTGTCATGTCCCGCGGGCGTAGGTGGTCCGTGTAGCATCGCTGGAAACGGATCTGTGATGGTTCCCCCAAGAAGGCTACCCGAAGATTAAGATGCACTCCAGTCTTTCTTTGCCCTTCCCATAGGCTGGCTCTGCCCCCGTTGCCAAGGAAGGGATATCTTGCAACAAGCATTGCTTTCGGGACACCCGGAAGCTCGTAGTCTCTCCTTCTCTGCCTCGGTAGCAGCTCCACTGACATGGCTCCTAGGACTCTATCCCGGTGGGTTCCATTATCTTTCCTCTTTCATTGCGAAGCATCGTCCTCTTGTTATGACCCTTGCTACTTTAGATTCTTTGACCTTACCGGAACGCCACACAGACGCTCATATGGACGTGGATCTCCATTCCCACCCTGCTTCCCTTCTCTTTGGTACACACATTAAGGGTAAAAAGACTTCCATATTACAACTCATATGACAGGCATGTTAGTTATTATCTAAAACGCCCTTCTCTATATTCACAGTGTTATTAAGACCTTAGCTGTCCATTCTACTCGACGAGACGTCCCATTTCAAGACTCCATACCAAGAAGGGCAGTCATCAGCCAGATCCGGATACAGGTTTTTTTTTAAATCTCTTTTAAGTAAAATGGGGCACAATCATGGGGCACAATCATGTCCAAACAACCTGGATTCGGGGGTCACATCATCTGAGAGCCATTTGGCGATATACTGCAGTTGGCTCGCTACATAATAGACCTCATAATTAGGCAGTTTTATCCCCCTTTCTCATAAAAGTTCTGCAGCTTCCATAGTGCCACCCTATTCCGGGTACCATGCCACAGGAAATCCCTACACATGCTGTTCAGTTTAGTGAAGAACTTGGGTATCAGGTGTGGAATCTTCCCAAAATAGTGCAGGAGCCTAGGTAGTATTGCCCCTCGTCCCATGATTGCTAGGGGCAACTTCACCCAATTTCATGCACTTCTCGATTTTCTCAATGGCTACCTCGGTATTGTGCCTATGCTCCTCTTCCACTGTGTGGTACACGTCTATCCCAAGATACCGGAAGGTACTAACCGCCCATGGTATTTGTAATACCGGTAACCGTCCCACAGGGATTCCCCTATAACTGCCTAACGGGAAGATACTAGATTTTTGAGGATTCACCGCTATACCAGACGTCCCTGCATATCTCTCCATCACTTCTAGGATGTACTGGAGATTTTCCTCCGGGTGCCTCAAGTACAGCAGCAAGTCATCCGCAAATAAGGAGATCAAGTGACGTTCTCCTCCCACCTCGATACCTATAGTATCATATTGTTGTCTGAGATATATTGCGAGGGGCTCCAGGGCTAATATATAGAGCATTGAGGACCATTGGCATCCCTGTCTGGTGCCTCTACTAAGTTGCCATCTTTCGGATATCACCGATCCTGTTTTGAACCTGGCCAGCGGTTCACTATATAGCATCTTCGCCCACCTTATGATCCAGGCCCTAATCCATAGCCCGCCAGGGCCGCCAACAGCCATTGCCACTTGACCGAATCAAAGGCCTTTACCGCATCCAAAAACACAACTGCCATTTCGCCCTCAATCCCGCTCCCCAATTCAATAACCCGTTGTTGGAGTCGTCTATGGTTATGAGTTATATTCCTATTTGGGACATAGCCCGTCTGGTCGGGGTGTATTAGTTTGCCGATAATTCTCCGTAATCTGTTCGCCAAGACAGCCGTCAATATTTTGCTGTCCTGGTTCAACATCGACAGAGGTCTGTAGGAGCCACAGCTATGCCCAGGCTTGTTGGGTTTGGGGAGCGGTACTATGATCGCTTCTCTAAGTGACTCTGGTAATCTTCCGACCTCAAAGGCTTCATTTAACATTTCTAACATTGGGGGGAGCACCTCTTCTTTATATGCTTTATAAAATTCACTTGGGAGTCCATCAGCCCCTGGAGCTTTGCTAGTGGGCAGCTGCCTCACCACCTCTTCTAACGCCTCCAGAGTGATCGGTGCGTCCAGCTCCACTCTTTCCTCAGCGCTTATCTTGGGCACTCCTATATCCTCCAATGTTTCTATTGCCGTCACGTGGTCTCTTCCCCCCTCATCCCCATATAGTACCCTGTAATAATCTGCAAACTCCTGATTAACTCCCTCTTGAGTGTCAGCTGTGCTCCCGTCTTCCCTTGTTATCACTCTAATCATGGGTCTAGGGGTTTCGCTCTTGTCTAACCACGCCAGGAGTCTCCCTGTTTTATCCCCACCCGCATGCTGTCTTTCTATATATCTTTTATAGGTGAGGTTACACAGTCTTTCCCAGAGCCCCTCACATTCATGCTGCAGTTTGAGTATTAGTTCCATGTCTTCCTTAGTATTACCTCCTTTTTTCAATGCCGCTTCCAGTTCCCTTTTTGTTTCTTGTAGGTCAGCCAAGATCCCCCCCTGCAGGCCTTTAGATTTTGCAATGGCTACCCCTCTTATCACAACTTTGAAGGCTTCCCATAATGTACCCGCCGAATCCACGCTACCAGTATTCAATTCAAAATAATGTATAATCTCCTCCCTCATATCCTCCCTGAAAAAGGGATACTTAAGTCCATCCGCACGGAGGCGCCACGTCGGAATCCTTGCTCTCGGGGGGCAATATTGCCATCCGACAACCAGAGGTGAGTGGTCAGAAAGGACCCTCGCTTTGTATTCTGCTTGTGTGATCTCTGCAATTACCTCTGACGTAGCAAAGACAAAATCCAACCTCGTATGTAGCTGCTGCGGGGCTGAATAATGCGAGTATTGCCTCTCTTGGGCGTGTCTTGTTCTCCACACGTCTCCCAGGCCAAAGTCATCCAGTAATGTCAGCAACGCTCTGGCAGCTGGGGTGGGTCTATCTATCTTCCCGTCTGATCTGTCCACTCTTGGGTTTAACACACAAATAAAGTCCCCTCCCCAGATTACCGCACTCCCCATACATATGCTTAGGTTGGTACACAGCGTTCTGAAATATGCCGCTATGCTTTCATTCGGGGCATATGTATTCACAATGCTTTTCTCCCTATTCTCTACCAGTCCCCTAATTATAACCATCCTTTCATCCGTCTCCGCTACTTCCTGCAACAGTTGAAACGGGACATGTGGCGCCACCCAGATAAGCACTCCCCTTGCATAAGCAGAGTATGACGAACCCGCCAACACCCCTTTCTATTTCTTAGCAACCGTATCCATCTTTTCACGTGTCAGGTGAGTTTCTTGTAACAGTGCGATGTCTATCTTTTGTCTACGCAGGTACAGCATGACCTTGTTCCGCTTTAAATAGCTGTTAAGCCCCCTGACATTCCACGTGATTATTTTAAGGTCTCCCATGGCCTATCAGAATTCCCCCTCTCCCCCACTCCTGTGCAGTCCAGATCTAGCCTCCATCTCAATCCATATAGGCTCGGTTCCCAACTAAAACTCCCCTTAACTACAAACACCCCAAACACCCCTTTCTGTCTCTCTCCCGCCTCCCTTCGCCTCCCCAACATTACCACCCCCAACTGTTGCCCAGCTCCATCCCTGGATCTCAGGCACCCCCGCATCTACCTCTTTCTGACAATAGTCTGTACTCGAAGCTCCGCAGGGTGAGGTCGCCCTAATGGCTATCCTGCTACTACTACTACTACTACTCGGGGGGTAAGGTACCTGTGTCCTCCCCCTCCTATTAGCTTCAATTCAACCACGCATCGCTATACATTTTGCTCATGTGTTCAATACTCTATATTCCAGTCCGTCAAGCTTCAGCAAAATCAAGGATGCCATATCCTAGTTACAACACTACCCATCCATTCCCATCTATCAGTGTTTTAACCAAGTCTCTACTGGGATACCCTGCTATGTGATACCCCAGTATACATTTAACATCTCAATCACTTATCGTGCTCTTCTTGGGCCCGTTCCGCATCTCGTTCCGGACAGCCCTGCAAGTCCAGCCATGTCGATGCTTCCTCTGGGGTGTCAAAAAAGAACATTCTACTCTTGTGCAGTACTTTCAGTCTGGCAGGGTACAGAAGCATATATTTGATGCCCGCCGTTTGCAGTCTCCTCTTTACAGCCACATAGCTATACCGCTGCCTCTGGACCAGCATGGTATAATCAGGATAAGCTGTTATAGTAGCCAAGGCTCTTTCGATCGTTCCTCCCTTTCGAAAGTACTCCAAAATCTTCTTGCGATCTCTGTAATTCAGTATCTTGGCAATTATTGCATCCAGAGGGGCTCCAGGCTTCGGTTTTCTCATGAGGGCTCTGTGGGCTCACTCCACTGTGAATCCTTGCGAAAGTTTGTCGGCCCCTATTTCTTGCAGGATCATGTTCTCGACATAATCAGTGGGGTCTTGGCCTTCTTCTCCTTCCGGTAGGCCCACCACACGGATGTTATTCCGTCTCGCCCTAGCTTCCGCTTCCTCCGCACGATTGTCTAGGTTGGCCACTTGCTGCTTTAATATGTGGACCTCCTTTGCGTTACTGGTGCTGGTGTCCGTGTTAGTCTTGACCGCACTCTCCAGACTGCTCGTCCTGTCCGCCAGTGCCCTGACGTCTTGCCACAGCAGGTTATCTATCCCCACTGCATCTATTTTGGCCTCTAAGGAGGTTTGCAGGTCCGCCATTGCTGTCCCCCATGAGTCTCTGAGCTCCGTTATAGCCGTAAGTATCTGTTGGTTTTCAGTCCCTGGGGGTGCATTTGCACCACTATGTGCCGACGCCGCTGGAGACTGCTGTGTCTTAGCAAACGCTTCCATCGTGGGTTGTTTGCTTTTGCCCTTGATTACTCTACCTGTCATCTTGCAGTCCCAGTCAAATATCCAAGGCTATTTGTTCGCGGCACGGCAATTCTACTTCGCTATCCCGCTGCGTCATCTACGATCCACCCCAGGCTCAGATCAATATCTTCGAAGTACCCCGTATGGATACACATGCGCTGAGTTATATCCACGGGTGGGTTGTGTCCTCCCCCGTTTCCGTTTGTCCTTACTGTTTCTTGCAAATTGCTGCTGGCCACAGTAGGACCGCCTGCTTCTTGTGCTCCTTATACTCTGCGCACCACTGTCAATGTCCGCTGAGGCCGCTCTCGCGCCGCACGCCACTCAGCGAAAAACAAGATATACTTCTTCAAGTGGGTCGTGTCCTCCCACGTACCATCTTGGCTGTGGTGATCCGCACCCCGGTTACATATGTCACTGTGCCACCAGGCACTCCCACGCATCCACCACCAGCGCAGCTCAGGTCAACAGCGCGTCAAAACAACACATACACTCCGTTACCAGCCGCCTCTTTCCATTAGTGTGCTGATATCCATCCTCTGTCCAGGATGGACCCACTTGTTGCCCGTTCCGGCCCCTAGGGTCTCATCACCCTCGAGCAACTATGGCAGCCAGCAGAGCGACAGCACGAGGCCAGCCTCCTCACGTAGGCCTCGGCTGCTTGCAGCCCACAGTGTTGGATCTGTCCGTGGGCCCCCTGTGAAGAAGGAGCAGGCTCTCTGCACACATCAACTGCCAGTTTGTACCTTCCCTTTTCGGAGCACTGCTCCCGGATAGCCTTTTGGGCAGGCCACCCGTCCAAAATGCTGTTTGTGCTCCGCTTTAATCAGGGGGTATCATCAGTAGCCCTGATGTCACGCACCTCCTATGTGGCTCGCCCAGCCAACATGCCATCCATGTCCCTCGTTACTTGCATTAGCTTTCCTGCGGTCCCGTGGCCGCTCCGCCGATGTTACGGGCCCCCGCTACAGCCCTGAGAGGATCACAAGCGGCCAGCTCCCCTCCAGCCACCCACACCGTTGTTCGCGATCCGAGGCTCCGGCCAAGTGCTCGCAGGCAGCCGGAGGCCGCGCAGACTCCAGGAGCTCAACATCCACGGCAGGGCGGCTCTGTCCACGTACAGCTGTCGCCTCGCCTGCATACACTCCAAAGCGCTGCAACAATGTCGCACTGGGAGAATATCCAAAGCAATCTCTGCCAGTGATGCTCAGCGCATCCTGTGGCGGAAACTATGATTTGTTTACTTCTGCCATTTCACTGTTTTCAGTCCACCCAGGGGTCGTAAGTAAAGTCTCTTTGTTGCCATCTTGGCAACAAAGTATCAGCGCGTCCGCGAGCCGAACATTCTATGTTCTCCGGAGTGCCCACTGCAGTTCACACGATATTCGAGCCAGCCACAGGGTGCATATTCAGACACCCTTAGGTTCGTTGCTGGTGCGCAGGTAGCATTTTCAAGGAGTAATTTCAGGATCACCGTCGGATCTTCAGGAGCAGCACCAGGAAGCAAGTCCTATACCATGGCTTGTTAGCCACGCCCCCCAGATCCAGATACAGGGTTTTCTTCCACAGAGGGTTTCCCTGGAGATTCAATTCCATCCTGGCTAGCATTGCAACAGGCAGGGATTGGGTAGCCAGGTAGATTCTCCATTTATCCTGATTGCTGCCTTTGAATCAGGTTAGTGATCCTTGTTATTTACAGTCTGGAATCAATGTATAATTGTTGATATTACACAGATAAAGGAGGCATCCCACATTGGAGATACAAGATGAAATGAAAGGCAGACCTACACAGAGAGATAACAGTAGGAAAGTGTAGAGACCTGGAAGAAGGCGTGGAAGGTCTGGACATGCTTGAAATATAAGGGGACTAACTATAAGCTCTTACACAGAACCTACATGACCCCTTTCAGATTATCACAAATATCCACAAAATACTTGAGTGCTTCCTGGAGGAATTTGGGGGGGTAGGCTCAATGATCCATATTTGATGGGAATTCCCAAAGATGCAACTTTTCTGTAGAGGTAGCAGGGATAACAAAACGACTAGACATTCCCTGGGACCCTGGAGTGGTTCTGTTGGAACTAATTCCACAGAATGCATCATTTTAATTATAATTGATTTTTTCTAACACGCTTAATACCAAAGCTTTCTAAGCACGGACCCTGGGTGTTGCTCTGCGTCGTCTTGCTTCCAAGACCAGCAAGTTGCCACTGAGCTATACTACCATGTGCCGTACATTATGGCAGAAAAAGGAAGTTGACCACTTTCACACTGCTGTTGGCGGCTGGACTGGCGTGGGGTGGTGTGGAAAAAGACCTTTTTGTTGTTGGCAACAGTGTGGTAGCAGAACTATGGTTTATTCTTTCAGTGGAAACACTCACAGTAAATATCAGCAACAACACTGGACCATTTGAGAAGAAAAGGAGATTGCTGGTAGAGCACTTTGGCAAAGAATATAGGATCCTCACATGTTCAACTTAACTCAATTCTCTGCACCTTGGCCTAGCAGAAATCTATCAACATGTAATGTACCCCAATACCACATATCGAAGTCTGGAATGGTGGAGATGGATCTAGGGATCATATCACCCTCGATAACTTACCATAAAATAAATTCCCCTTTTTCTATATCTTCTTCTTGATGGTTCCAGATACGTAAACTATACAGATCAGGGGGTTAGTGCGGAAACTCAGCATTACTTTCCATTGGAAATTTGACAACTTATTAGCTTAGTAGATATTCATGAATAGCTCATTGGTGGGGTTAGGGCATTGTTTGAGAACAGTTAATTTGACTGCTTGAACTTGTACTTGCTAAGAATGCTTGTATATAAATATTGACAAACCTGCGAGAGACAGGTGAGGTCAGATGGAGTAGAGGTGGGCTGAGAAACGAGGCAGAGAAATGCATAAGCACTGCATGGTATAGCTCCCTCAATGGGGTGCCAGAAGGTAGTGGCCAGTGGCTGAGAGCACATGCACTATTAGGAATTGTGTGTATGAGAAGCCCTGCAATGAAGGGATTTATTCCGTGACAGGTCCTGTATGGCTAAGAGAGGTAACTTCTTTTTCAGCTGCGCTGTGAGAGAGGGGTACCTAAGAAGCAAGCTATTGGAGTGCCCAAATTGAGATTACTTTAAGACTATGGAGCTGGATTTCGTAATTAGAGCTTTTAGAAGAAACAGGAAGCCAAAAATATATGGACACATGACACCAGGCCCATTTGGCTTTGGGTATGGCAGAAGGCAGTATTTTGCAAACTCGTTTGTAGCATGCATACAGTGATGATTTCTTGGGTGAGGGAGACTGATGGGCACTGCTGGCAAGAACAGTGCAGTGCAGTGCAGTATAACATTAGCTCAGTCTCTGCTCCTGGGCACAAAGCATGTCATTGTGACAGTGAGGAATCCCTGACTCAGGGGACTATCAGAGGTTGCTCACAGTGCTGAATCCATCTTCTAGAGAAACTGTGAGTGGCAAATGTAAATACACCCACAATGATACACTAAAGCCAATACACTATCGCCAGGCCATTACCTTTGAAACCGAACAAGCACGACACGCCTGTGTTACGATTTGCAAAAATGTGAACTGTATGCTACTGTGTGGTGCTGTAGGCCTCCTAGATGTGTCATGGGATATTTCTAGATTTCCCAGCATTGGGCAAAATGATCAGTAGGGTACCATGGTCTAGGTTTGATCTTGTAAAAACCTATGTTTGGCCTAAACTACCAGATCCCTGGTTATGTGCACCAATACACATATTATGATGCCCTTGTTCTGAGTCCCATGCACACAGGAAAAAACATGTTGGTTCTGCATTCAGTGTGGCTTTTTTGGGCAAGAACAATGTGCCAGCAGACATTTATGAGGAAGGAAACCTTAATATATCAGGACAAAAAGCAGGGTCCCTGATTAGTCTGCTCATAGCTGCAGGACCTGAAACACCTCATTATGCTCCTACAGTGGTGGAATTTTCCAGAAGTAAAACATCGGACTCCGTCTCCCAGCCAAGGAGAAGGGTCTCTTTAACTGCCCACTGGAGCTCCACATTCATATGAGCATATGGCCCTTAGGAACATGCATATGGAATGGATGGGATTTCACCAGAGTAATTTGGAGTCCAAATAACAGAACCAACTCAGGAAGATGGCAAAGTACTGTTTTATTAACAATTATCTAAAACAGAGAGTTTACAACGAACATCAACGGATGTACGCTCAGTCTTTCAATGATCTCCACACAAAACATGGTCCTTATACTAAATAATGCTTCAGAGTGACGTCATACTATGTGGCAATAGTGAAAAACCTATCAAGGGTCAGGATTGGTTAAGGGAAACATCTAAGTATACATTTCTATATCAGCTAGGATTGTTATTGGCTGCCTGTTAGCAGGTGGACAACTTATGCCTACCTCTAAAAACTTGTAATTTCAGAACAATTAGATACACAGTTTCTCATTGGTCTTCAAACTATAAGGTCCTTCATTATATGGACTGATATAATTGGTTGGCACGCTTGTGCAATGTCTGGAATATTCGGTTCATTTAGCAGCACGTTAGCCCAGACCCAGGTGCAGGGAGATGGGAAATGAAGCTACCTCACCACCCAAGTAGCCCAGCATCTCTCATCACCCATGCCTTCTGCCATGAAATTGTCTTAGTACTTGGCCTTGCAGAGTATCCTTGCCTTTGAGAATGCTTGGGAGTGGGGGCACTCGCTATCGTGTCTGGAAGTCCAAGTTCAAACTCTGGTTCCATTCTTGGCTCACATGACAGGAGACCACGATTTGGTCCATTTAGCAGCTTTTAAATACTCTAAATGAATTAAAGCTTGGCATCCTATGTGTTCTTTTTTGCACTTTAACCTGAGAAGGTTCATCCTCCGTACCCTCGTCCATTTACAGGGGAGACAGCTGACCTTGCTTTATATAATCTTGACTTTAAGCCAGGCAGCATTGCCACGCAGATCCATGAGCCTATTATTCCTGCCGTGACACAGTTTTCCATTACGCTTCATGGGTTCTGGCTTACTTAATTCATGATACCAATGTCTAGATTCTGTACAATGGTGGCTTCGCCTGCATTCTATTCCCTACTCATGGTTAGCTTGCATTTCAGCATCTGAACATCTATTGAATGGGTGTAATCTACTTCTTTCACATTTGAGAGTTCACTCGATCCTTACTTCATCATTAGCCCTCTAAAATCCATACATCATCTTCAGCCAGTATCTCGGGACATCATGCACCCTTTTTATGACATCACTAGCTCCTCTTTTTTGCTCCTTCTCATATTCCTTCAGGGAGTTCCTCCTGCAGGTTGTCGTCACTTCGAGGGTACATTCGATAAAGTTCTCTTAAAGGGTATCTTCTTCCAAACACTTGATGCGGTATTGGCACGGCGGCTGGTGTCAAACACGGCCTCATGTCTCCAATACAGGAGTGGTAGGGCCGGGATTTCCTGCAGATGTATACAGCTGCTTCTCTAGATTCCCCCCTCTGTTCGAGTCCTCGACCACCTCCTCAAGTTTTTCTGTGTCCTTGTATCTTCTCTTGAAGAAGACTTTCTTGGGTATCCATATTTTCATCACCCCCCCTCAGGTTGCCCGCTGTTTTAATGTGTTCATCCACACTCCAGGTAATGTAGCTACATTGTCCATTCTGGGTACAGTATGCCCAAAGTCCCACATAATTCTTTGATCCTTCGGATACCAGAGCTTTGTTCCTTCAGGTGCCACAATACTTTCTTTTATGTAGTCACTGATGGCCTCATCGGTCAGCTCTTTGGCTTCTGGTAGATCCTTTGCATCAATCATGATCTTCATTCCTACTGCCTTCTTTGCCGTTTTCTTACATTGTCCAATTATCATACAGGGGGCCTCATCATGATTTGGGCGGTTTCCTGGCTGGGATACCGCCCAACTGTATTTGCATTACTGCCCAACAGTCCAGTGGCATTACTGCTCGATCAAAGGTTGGGCAGTAAATGTGATTCCCCGTTTCCCATTGGGTCCATGGGGAATTTTCAGTGCAGTTACCGCCAGCGGTATTACCTTGTGGTAATTGTGCTGAAAATCTGCAATTTTCTGGTGTGTGTACCCCCAGATCTGAGCTGGGGGTAAACATGCCATACTTGATTGAGCGGACCCTTAAATGCGGCGGTTACCCCCCTTGCTGCCGCATTTTAGGGCTACCGACCAACTGAAGCCCAGAATCCAAATATTATTATCACCAAAATTGCTCCAAGAAACTTGAATAGAATTGCCATTCAATAAGGAATCCATGAGAACAGGAGTGCAAACCAACTGTCAGCCTCTGTCTCAACCATCATTTTTATGTGTAGACCTGTCAACATCGATATGGCCTCCGTCAAGGTCCTGTTCTCACCATCATGAGATGGTATGAATGTGCAACATGATGGCTCAATCTTGGCACAAACGCTTCCTTCCACTGCTGTAATAATGTCGAGGACATATCCATTGTGGTGGCTCATCAACCTTATGGCTCTTAGTTCTTCTTTTATGGCATCAAATCCTTTTATGGCAGCATTGATTGTTTGCAGCAGCTCAGACCTATTGATCTGTAGCCATTTGGTAATCACCGCTGTTTGGATTGCAGGCATGAACATAGATGTGAACAATCCAGCAGTTCTGCTGAACAGTTTGTCCTCGTCAGGAATCTCTTCATAAGCAGTTAGTGATTTTTGTGAGAAATAATGCAATCTCTTTATCCACCGGGGTTCTAGTGACCTTTTTTTCTTAGGTGATTGTCCACTTTTGGAAATTCTTCAATCTTCATGTCACTTTGTGGAATCACCAAGGTTGGAGCATGGATGTGTACCAAGGAACACACTCTACCCCAATTCCTGGGCAATTTCAAATATGCTCTAGATCTGCAGGGCCAATATCGATCCATTAAGACGGCCATCCCTCTCCTCATTCCTAGAATGTCAATTATGGTTTTGCACCACTTATTATGTCCAACGTAATCTTTTCCCTGGCTCTGAAAGCACATTGTCGCATTAACCAGTGGGACTAGACACCAGGCCTGCTTCATCTTCCACCCATGTCAGCAGTTTGGAGTACTTGGCCCAAGACTCCAGACCCTCATCATTCACCTTCTGCACTCCTCGTACTGCTTCCTTCCTCAGCAGATGAGCTACAAAGGACATCATTTGATCTTCCCATCCTTTGTCTGTACTCACCCGTCCATAGATTAGCAGCTGTGACCGTTTCCAGCATCCAGGCATTCCAGTCTTTTCTGCCATGTCAGAAGATTTCTTCAATGAATACTTTGGCCCTCATTACAACCCTGGCGTTAAGGGGTTAATGGTGCCGTGAAAGGTGGCGGCGCCGTTAACCCCTTAACGCCTGATTACGAGGTCCCTTTGCGGGTTGGAGATTTTAACGCCTGCTTTTTGCAGGCATTAAAAACCAACCCGCAAAGGGACCTTGGTGCTAAGTACGGTGCCGCAATTTGCGGCACCGTACTTAGCGCCTTCCCCATTCCCATTGAGCCCTATGGGGCAAAATGGGAATGGGGAAGGGCCATGGCGGCATGGGAAATTACCACCCCGCCAACCTCGGAATGGGGCGGTAATTCCCCATTCCGCCATGGCGGAGTCGGTAAGTTACCGGCATGGACCATGGTGCTTTTAGCACCATGGTCCTACGCCAGGGTCGTAATGAGGGCCTTTGTCTTGTCCTGCAGTGGGATACACGAGCATCCCGTCTGTTCATCCAGGCTCCTTCTCCATTTGTGTTGCCTTGATATAGTCATCCTGGTATGGAAACGACTGTCTTGATATCCATCACAAGGTTGCCCAGTTCCCTTGAAACTGTCCTCTAGTAGTACATGTGGCAAGATGACTGAGACACTTTGCATCAGATGCTGACATCTCTTTTGAAATTAAGGTTTTTCTGTATTCATGACATACAGGATGAGAAAGCAGACATAGGGCCTCATTACGACCCAGGCGGTAAGTTACCGCCTGGGCCGTGACTTTACCACCATGGCGTAAACTACGTTTACGCCATGGTGGTTGGCGGACTTACCGCCCCATTCCGAGGTCGGCGGGGCGGTAAGTCCCCAATCCCCATTTACCCTTCCCCATTCCCATTTTTGCCCCATAGGGCATAATGGGAGTGGGGAAGGCGTTAATTACGCCACCGTAAATTACGGTGGCGTAATTAACTCCATGGTCCCTTAGCGCCATGGATTTTAACACCTGTTAAAAGCAGGTGTTAAAAGCGCCATGGCGCTAAGGCACCTCCTAATTGGCGGTAAGGGGTCGGCGCAGCTAACGCTGGCGTTAACCCCTTACCGCCAGGGTCGTAATGAGGCCCATAGCAATTCTCATCAGATGCTCTTTCCCCTACCTTGTTCATGTGCTGATACCACATGTTATTCCCCAGGTGTGCTGAATCATCAAGATAGGCATTTATCCCCTGGTTATCTTGTTCTGCATTCCTGTTATGTCGCCTGACATGCCCATAGAGGTAAAAGAAATGATTATCATTTGTACTCATGCTAGGAAAAATCATAGGAGGTCTTTTTTCAATGGTACCATAGAGACTTTGAAATGTAAGATACAGAAAGACAAAGAAAAAACACAGGCATATATAGATTAGGCATAGAAGCCTAGAGAAACATTTAGTGTGCCATCCCAATAATTGGTGAACTCGTGCTCTATCTATAATCACATTGTCCTGCTCACAAATCAGTTTTAATATAGGTATTCAATTTTATATTCGTAGTTGTACAATCTGCTCAACTATCGCAATTAAGTGCCTTCTTATTAATGGAATTTTTTTGGGGCATACAGAAAGGTGTGAATATTAACATCTCTCCTAACAAGAGCAGGGATAGACTGAAGTATAAACACAAAAATAACAACTACAAGACAATGTGTGTCACTGTCGATGGGTATCATATATTTATACTTGAAACAGATATGCTCCTAAAAATGAATCTGCATATTGATCTCTCTTCCAATTTCTAACCAGAAACTGATGTTTTGGCAAAATACTGATGGAATATTCATTTCTTCAAAAGAATTTCTAGAAAAGTATGTTTCAGCCTCTGGAATTCTTCACAAGTCCATGCATTTTCTGCTAAAATGTGTAAAGAGTGTCCATGGAATTCCAGTCCAAAAAGAAATATTTGCTAACCACACTCTGTTTTATCATTCTTTTTCTTAGTCATCGATCGAGTCTGCACACATAGAAATTCTCACCTTTGTACATTTTTACATCTCATAAATGAAACAAAGCTCTTCTTCCCATATCTTAACTGCAGAAGGGGAGACTTCCTCAACACAAAAGGGTTCGTGCCATTAATGGGTGAAGTTTATTTACAAGCATCTGGTCACCAACATATAACTTTGGTGGTGGCAATAGTTTGTTTGAATTGGTTACTGCACTGTCCTTTTCCATGATCCTTGACCCCTCCCTCCGATGCTTGACTTTATCTGCAATGAAAGAAACACTGGTAGTCATACATGTCAAATAATCGTGCATTTCATCACCTAGAGCCTTTGCTACAATCTGGGCATCACTCCTGACTCTAGGTGGTGGCGTAAGAGGTATTGTCATGCAATACCCTGTCACTATCTCATGGGGAGTAAGATGGTGGTCAGCACCTTGCTGATTTCGAAGGGCATATAAGGATAGGGGTAGGCAATATAGCCATCCCTTCTTCAGATTTAATTCAATCTTGGCTGTCCTCTCTTTGAGGAGACAGTTGAGTCTCTTGCATATCCTGTTTGCTTGTGGATGATAAGCAGAAGAAAATGTCTGCTTTATGCTTAATAGAAGTCCTATTTGTTCAAATAGCTCATTGACAAAATGGGCTCATTATAGGATCTTAACACTTTGAACACACCCCACCTTGGAAATACTTTGCGCACTAGAAACTTCACTATGCAAGTGGCATCATGATGTGTACATGGACCGACAGGCTTCAATTCACCCGGAGAAGGGACACACCACCACTAATAGATACCTGTATCCATTACATGTTTTCAGCATATCAACTTAATCAATATGCAAATGTTGAAACGGATGATTGGGTCAAGGTATTACTCCTCTGATTGTTCTCAGTGTATGCCCAGCAGTAAACTTCTGATACATGATGCAATTCACCATGAACTGTGCAACGTGTTCCAATAGATTGGTAGCAAACCAGTCTTCTGCAATTGTGGCAGCAAGATTTTCTCTGGTTCTATGGGCGGTTTAATGTAATTGCTCAAGTGCAACTTTCAACAATGTTGCTGGCCTCACTGGCTTTCCATTTCTTTCCTGTCGCCAAAATGCTTCCATGGGGGATAAAGAACACCCCCTTTGTTTCCATAGCCCTTTCTGTTCTTGTGGGGCTCTACCCTGAATTTCTATTAGTTGTGGAATTGACAGCATATCAAACACCTCTCATACTAGCATGCTTCCATTGAAAACCGTTTTAGTATCTTCAGTATTAAAACACAAAATAACTTGGCTTCCAAATCTGCTGCTTCGTTTCTGCAAGGGATAAAGTATGTTTGTTTAGTATGCGCTGCACATTTTACAACTGCTATGGCTACTGGGAGTTGTAGTGCCTCAATAAGTCTGTCCAATAAGGAAGCTGTCATGATCTCTGCTTCCAAAAGATCAGGACTTGCCCGACTCCCTTGGAAGCAGACCCATAACCCCGGTTCCGAGTGCCAGCCAGTCCCAATTGGGACCTTTTGGACCCTGTCCTGGCGCCAGTGGCACCAGGCTCATAAAGATGCCCAGTCCCAGCGCTGGAAGCGCCGGGCTCATAATGCTTGGGTGGACTTACCTGCAGCAGACCATGCTGCTTACTTACCTGCCAGTTGAACCCCGGATCCTCTTCTGTTTGGGACTACTTTTCCTGTTGGGTGGGGCAGGAGCCACTCCCTAGGTTCAGAACACTGGAACTCTTCTGGAAAGCAGGAACTCTTTTCTTACCTAGGCGTGGCTGTGGAAGGAGACACCTAAGCACTACAGGAGGCTATTTAAACCACACCCGATGGATGAATCTTGCTTTGTGTTATTCTGTATTCTCTGCAGCAGAACGCTCATCGTGTCTTCTGCTTCTGATCCTGGGCCTAAGGAAACAAAGGCTTAGCATCCTGGAATCCAGTCTTCAGCAGCACCTGTAAAGACAAAGAAAGAACAGGTTAGCACTACGGTCTTCAGTGGCAGCGCATCTCTTACCTGGTCCATCGGCTGTCACCAACGCCTCGCTCTGCATTCCGGCATCTGAAAGACAAAGGCTTACCTACTCTTCGCATGTTCCGGAGGTCTTCGCACTGCATTCCGGCATCTGAAAGACAAAAGCTTACCAGCTCTTTGCACGCTCCGGAGGCCTTCGGCGCTGCATCCCGCATCTGAAAGACAAAAGAAGGTGCGTTTAAAGACATTGGGCAACTTTATTACTCACGTGCCATTACTCCTTCCCACGCCGAATCCAGTGGGTATTCCAGCACCCTTCAGCTTCTCTAAAGCTCCGAACTTGTACCTGCAAGATAAAAGGGACAGTTAGTGCGCATCGTGAAGCAGGCTCCAAGCGCTTACCTACGTGCTTCCAGGCGCTTCTATTCCTCACGCGGGTTCGATCCTCAACTCTCATCAGCCCGCCATCCGCCATCGCCGGAACTCTGCAACACAAGAGATATCATTACAAAAGACTTTTAAGACATTTGAAGCGCCCAGAACTTACCGTTCGTGCAGTTAACGACGGACAGCAATCCTCTGAGGTCAAGAGGCCTGCACCCTTATCCAGTGAAGGAACTGGTTACGGCACCCTGCCCCGAGGCAGATGGAGAGCTCGGCGTTCACTTACCTAAGGTGAGGGCGTTAACCTTTGGGGTTCTACAGGAGAAGAGAAAGGGAAGAGGAGAGAGGCACCCAATAACCCCAGTTCATTAATCCCATATTTTCTATCTGCAGACATCTTACTCTTCGAGTCAGACATACAGTGCACAGAGGTCCAGCCCAAAGAGCCAACCGTGTGTTACACATCACCTTTGAAGATACGGCATTCACCCAGTCAAGACCGGCGCCTCTGCGGGAATCAGGTGAGCGTTACAGAACACAAAGCCTACCGCAAAACTCCCACCCAGGCGCTATGGAAACCTCGGATACCGACCAACTAGCCCAGTTACTTGGGGAACTAAGAGCAGAAGTGCATGCAGCCCGTCAGGAAACGAATGCTCTAAGAAGGGAACTGATTATTTCCAAGGAGCGAACAGACGATCTCGCTAGACAATTGCTACAGTCACAAGACGGACAAACTCTGTTACCCGCATCAGGGGCAAATCTTCCTTCAACATCCTCTACGAACCCAGTGCAGATCAACCTACCTGGGAATGTACCTCTGGCTCCGCCCGAACGATTTTCTGGTGACCCAAAGAGGTTTGCAGTATTCATTAATCAGTGCCGGCTGCACTTCTTATGCCGGCCAGCAGCCTTTCCAACTGATCAAGCTAAGGTAGCTTTCGTGCTTTCGTACCTTAGTGGCAATGCGGCAGACTGGTCGATCCCTCTAGTTAATCAAGATGATCCGGTTCTCCATGATTTTCAAGCTTTTCAGCTCAGTATGGAAAAACTGTTTGCAAGACATTCACAGGGGCAGGCCTTGGACAATGAGCTCCTTTCATTGCGACAGGGTAATCAAGACCTTTTGGCTTATATTGCGTCTTTCAACAGACTGATAGTGGAAACTCGATGGCCTGAGGACAAAAGGATTACGCTGTTTTATAGAGGTCTACGTGGAGAGCTCAAAGATGTGTTAGCCCAAGTAGTGAATCCCCCGCAAGACTGTTCGGACTATATTGACTTAGTCGTTCAAATAGATCACAGACTGCAGAACAGGAAGGCCGATCGTTCCAAGTTTGATGCTCGAGTATTTTCCAAACCACCAACTCCTTCCAAAGGAGTAGACTCCGGGGAACCCATGCAAATAGGGGGCCTGAAAGGACCACTAACACAAAAGGAGCGGGAAAGGAGAAAACAGTTGCAATTATGCCTCTATTGCTGAAACTCAGGGCACTTTCTTCGAGACTGTCCGGTGAAACCAGCCAAGAAGGCAGTAGGAGCTGCAGTTACCAAGGTCACAAACTCTGAGCAGGGAAACGACCTCGCCTGACAAGAATAGAGGTCCTCTTGCCGAGCGTTAAAACCAGTTCCGTGACCTCGCATTTCGTGATACCTATGGTCCTCATTAACCCTGATCATCCGGATCGATAACATGCGATTGAAGCTTACGTCGACAGCAGTGCCATCGGCAATTATGTGGATCATGAAATGGTTTTGAGGATGAATCTAACTCTTTGTCCCAAGGCTGTAAATGACGTCATTACTACGGTGGATGGTACGGAGATAGCCTCCGGACCAGTAACGCATACCACTCAAGAAGTGACGCTAGTAAGTCAAGATGGACACCATGAGAAGATCGTGTTCGATGTGATCAAGGCCCCTCAGTTCCAGATTATTCTAGGAATACCTTGGTTAGAGAAACACAATCCTCAGATCGATTGGCGAGCAAGAACGGTTCAGTTTCCAGAATGTGTCTCTACTTGTCACCCTCCACCTGGTGTTGCACTGGCAGCAATTTCTTCGGAGACTCCCCAGTTACCTCCCGAGTTACCTCCCGAATACCTAGAATTCCAAGATGTTTTCCGGAAGGATCAGGCTAACTCTCTACCTCCTCATAGGTCTTATGACTGCCAGATAGACCTGATACCTGGATCTACTCCTCCTTGTAGTAGAATTTATGCCCTCACCGAGCCTGAGAACCTTCACCTCCGACAATACCTGGATCAATACCTAGCGAATGGGTTTATTCGTCCTTCCAAGTCCCCTGCTTCCTCAGCTTTGTTCTTCGTTCCAAAAAAAGAAGGGGACCTTAGAACTTGTATAGATTATCGCGCCCTGAACCAGATCACCATTAAGAATAGATATCCGTTACCTTTGATCCCTGAACTCCTGGACCAAGTCAGAAAAGCATGCATATATACAAAGCTGGATCTTAGAGGAGCCTACCACTTGGTACGAGTAAAAGAGGGCGATGAATGGAAGACGGCCTTCCGCACCAAGTATGGGCTATTTGAATATCAGGTCATGCCCTTCGGACTTTGCAATGCCCGGCCGCCTTTCAATATTTTATGAACGATGTCCTCAGAGAGCTCATAGATGTGTGTGTTGTTGTTTACATTGACGACATCCTTGTTTATTCTTCATCGGAAACTGAACATCGGAAACACGTGAAAATGGTCCTCGAGAGATTGCGTCAACACAAACTTTTCGCTAAGTTTGAAAAATGTGTTTTCAACGTGACTGAAGTTGAATTCTTGGGATTCATATTATCACGTAGCGGAGTGCGTATGGATTCAAAGAAGGTGGATGCAATTCTCAAATGGCCATCGCCATCCTCCGTAAAAGGTGTTCAAAGCATGTTAGGCTTCGCTAACTTTTACCGCAGGTTTATCCCCGAATTCTCTCGAATAGTCCAGCCCATCACCGCCTTGTTAAAGAAAAACAAACGTTTTGAATGGTCTACCGAGGCGGAACAAGCTTTCCAGAATTTGAAGACTAGATTTATCTCTGCACCGATCTTAAAACATCCTCGCCCAGAACTCCCCTACATCGTTGAAACTGATGCTTTGAGCCTTGCCATGGGGGCAGTTCTATCACAAAAGGACCCAGTAACCAATCAGTTGCATCCCGTGGCATTTTGGTCCCGCAAATTCTCGCCTCCTGAAATCAATTACACTATTACTGATAAGGAACTTCTAGCTATCAAGTCCGCCTTTAAGGCTTGGCGGCATTATCTTCTGGGGGCCCGACACACCGTTACTGTGATTACAGATCACCGAAACCTGCAATATTTGAAAACCGCAAAAGCTCAATCCTCTAGGCAACTCCGTTGGGCACTATTCTTTGCCGAGTTTGACTTCATAATTACCTATCAACCTGGTACAAAAAACGGTAAAGCTGATGCCCTTTCTCGGATGGGAGTGGAAGAACATTTGATCAATCCTAAACCTGTACCTATCATTCCCGAACAAAGAATTCTAGGTGTAATCGCCACACAATCCATAGAGGAAGTTAAGGATAAAGCCAGGCTACTGGTAACTCCAGCAGACATACAGAATTGGCATCTGCAGGGAAAGGACTTTACAGTGAAGGACAACCTATTATATTTCCAAGAACGGTTATACCTGCCCAGCACAGATTTACAGAAAAAGGTAATCTCTTGTTATCACGATTCTTTAATGGAAGGACATCCCGGTATGACCAAGACCTCGGAAAAGATCAAGCGCTACTTCTGGTGGCCGTCTTGGAAAAAAGATATCAGAGACTTTATAATGTCCTGTGGAGTATGCGCCCAAAACAAGAGTCAAAAGGAAAAACCAGCCGGCCTCTTACGCCCTATTGACATCCCGCCTCGCCCTTGGCATACGCTTTCTATGGACTTCATCACCGATCTACCTCCATGCTCCGGATACAATACGATCCTAGTAATCGTGGACCTATTCTCCAAGATGGCGCATTTCATTCCACTCAAAGGCTTACCAACAGCAGCGACTCTGGCCCGAGAATTTCTCAAAAACATCGTCCGACTGCACGGTTTTCCTTCAGTTCTAATTTCGGATCGAGGTAGTCAATTTATTTCTCATTTTTGGCGAAGTTGCTGTCGGTCGGCTCAAATTGATGTGAGACTTTCGACCAGCCACCACCCTCAAACCGACGGACAAACCGAGAGGACCAATCAAACTCTGGAACAGTATTTGCGCTGCATGCTACAACAAACTGAAAAAACTTGGAAAGATATCCTTTGGATAGCTGAATATGCCTACAATAACTCTGTCCACTCGGGAACTGGGAAGACCCCGTTTTTTCTTTCATACGGTAGTCACCCTCGAACCTCGGAGTTGGATCCACTCCAAAATCTTGGAACACCAGCAGTAGACCACCTGCATTCTACAATCACCCAAGCCTTTAAGGAAGCCGTTTCTCACCTTCAAAGGGCTAAAGAACAATACAAGAAAGGAGCAGACCAACATCGGAAGGAAGCCACCCAATATCAAGTAGGAGATCAAGTCTGGTTATCCACCAAATATCTACCTCTAAAAGGACCACGCACATTCAACCCAAGATACCTTGGTCCCTATTCCATCACTACCATAGTAAATCCAGTAGTGGTCAAGTTGGACTTGCCCCCTCACATGAAGATACATCCGGTCTTCCACGTCTCTCTATTAAAACCCGTGCAACCTCAAACCCGACTAACTACATCTCCAAAACCTATTCTAGTTGATGGAGAACTCTAGTTTGAAGTCAAAAGCATCCTGGATTCCAAGATCTCCAAATCTAAACTATTTTACCTGATTGACTGGAAAGGCTACGGTCCCCAAGAAAGATCCTGGGAACCTGCAGAATATGTCCACGCGCCTCGTCTAATCAAAAGATTTCATCGAACATTTCCTAACAAACCCAAACCCCCGGAGAAGCCTGGTTTGGGAGGGGCCTTGAGGGGGGGTGCTGTCATGATCTCTGCTTCCAAAAGATCAGGACTTACCCGACTCCCTTGGAAGCAGACCCATAACCCCGGTTCCGAGTGCCAGCCAGTCCCAATTGGGACCTTTTGGACCCTGTCCTGGTGCCAGTGGCACCAGGCTCATAAAGATGCCCAGTCCCAGCGCTGGAAGCGCCGGGCTCATAATGCTTGGGTGGACTTACCTGCAGCAGACCATGCTGCTTACTTACATGCCAGTTGAACCCCGGATCCTCCTCTGTTTGGGACTACTTTTCCTGTTGGGTGGGGCAGGAGCCACTCCCTAGGTTCAGAACACTGGAACTCTTCTGGAAAGCAGGAACTCTTTTCTTACCTAGGCGTGGCTGTGGAAGGAGACACCTAAGCACTACAGGAGGCTATTTAAACCACACCCGATGGATGAATCTTGCTTTGTGTTATTCTGCATTCTCTGCAGCAGAACGCTCATCATGTCTTCTGCTTCTGATCCTGGGCCTAAGGAAACAAAGGCTTACCATCCTGGAATCCAGTCTTCAGCAGCACCTGTAAAGACAAAGAAAGAACAGGTTAGCACTACGGTCTTCAGTGGCAGCGCATCTCTTACCTGGTCCATCGGCTGTCACCAACGCCTCGCGCTGCATTCCGGCTTCTGAAAGACAAAGGCTTACCTACTCTTCGCATGTTCCGGAGGTCTTCGCACTGCATTCCGGCATCTGAAAGACAAAAGCTTACCAGCTCTTCGCACGCTCCGGAGGCCTTCGGCGCTGCATCCCGCATCTGAAAGACAAAAGAAGGTGCGTTTAAAGACATTGGGCAACTTTATTACTCACGTGCCATTACTCCTTCCCACGCCGAATCCAGTGGGTATTCCAGCACCCTTCAGCTTCTCTAAAGCTCGAACTTGTACCTGCAAGATAAAAGGGACAGGTAGTGCGCATCGTGAAGCAGGCTACAAGCGCTTACCTACGTGCTTCCAGGCGCTTCTATTCCTCACGCGGGTTCGATCCTCAACTCTCATCAGCCCGCCATCCGCCATCGCCGGAACTCTGCAAAACAAGAGATATCATTACAAAAGACTTTTAAGACATTTGAAGCACCCAGAACTTACCGTTCGTGCAGTTAACGACGGACAGCAGTCCTCTGAGGTCAAGAGGCCTGCACTCTTATCCAGTGAAGGAACTGGTTACGGCACCCTGCCCCGAGGCAGATGGAGAGCTCGGCGTTCACTTACCTAAGGTGGGGGCGTTAACCTTTGGGGTTCTACAGGAGAAGAGAAAGGGAAGAGGAGAGAGGCACCCAATAACCCCAGTTCATTAATCCCATATTTTCTATCTGCAGACATCTTACTCTTCGAGTCAGACATACAGTGCACAGAGGTCCAGCCTAAAGAGCCAACCGTGTGTTACACATCACCTTTGAAGATACGGCATTCACCCAGTCAAGACCGGCGCCTCTGCGGGAATCAGGTGAGTGTTACAGAAGCATGTTGAACTGGAGTGCTATCTGTGCAGAGATAACTGCGCCTCTTCCATTGTGACAGCCCTGTATGTATGGTTGATGTCACCTTGGTGGAGTCACTGAACACCGTCACTTCCTGCCCTGCATGTTTCTCGAGTGAAACAATAAGCACTACCAATTCTGCCGCTTGTGCTGAAAAATGAGACGGTACACTTGTACCCACTATTACCTCAAATTCACCATTTAATCTGTGCCTTACAACTGCAGAGCCTGAATTTATCTCCCCACTAGTTTGGTAAATGTTCGAAGAACCATCAATAAAGAGAATGTTCCCTCCCACTACAGCAGTTTCTTTCAAACTGGGTATATCATCATAGAATTCGACATCATTTGAACAGTCATGCACTTGATCACCTTCTTCTATTGGTTCAGCTACAAACGTGGTTGGGTTCTGCACCTCACTACCTTAATTGCTGGACTAGAAATCATTGCTTCACAGGCTGAAGCTCTTTGTGACATCAATGTACCCTTGGGTTTCTCTAAAATGGCAAATAAGGCGTGCTCCACGTAGAGAGTCATGGAACAGCCCATGGTAATATTTGTGGACTTCTCAATTGCATATGCGTCTGCAGCCAAAGATTGTTAGCATGGAAAATGTCCTCTCATGACTGGATCTAAAATCCCTCTGTAATATGCCAAAGGTTTGTACCCTAATGTCCTCTTTGTTTGAGTACTGCTGTCATTACTGACCCATTGGTGTATGAAAACAAATACAATTCCTTGCTATAGTTGGGGATCCCTAGAACTGGAACTGTACAAATTGCTCTTTTTAATTCCTCAAATCCTTCCTCCATTTCTTCAGTCCATTCTATCTTTTCCTTACCAACTTGAGCTTTCTTAAGCACTTGCAAAAGCAGTTTGGTATGTGTGCTGTAATCGAACAACCAGGGTCTGCAATAATTGCATAAACCTAGAAACTGCTGCATCTGCCTCACTGTATTTGGCTTTGGTGTCTTCATGATAGCCTCAGCTCTTTTCATTGTCACCTTCTTTCTTTCATGTGAAATTAACTGGCCTATGTACACCACCTCTACCTCTTCCTGACAATATTACAATTTCTCCTTGTCCACCTTGTGTCCCTTGTCTGCTAATATAATCATTAACTGAACAGAGTCTTGTCTACATTCATCCTCTGATTTATTGTAGACTAGTATGCCATCTAAATACTGAATTACCGTACTCTTGAGCTCAATGTTACCTAGATCCATCTGTAGGACTCTGTTACAGATTGATGGGGACTCACAATAACCTTGAGATAAACGAGTATGTTTTATTCTCTTTTGTCTGAACGTGAAGGAAGTCAGGTCTTGTGAGTCCTTGTTCAACGGGATTGAGAAAAATGCATTTTTGAAATAGATCAGCATGAAATACTAATCTTCAACTGGGATACTACACAATATTGTCGCAGGATTAGGAACTAATGGAAACTCTGCTTCCACAATCTGATTAAGAGCGCACAAGTCATGGATAAATCTCATCAACCCTCCTTTAGAATTTTTAATCAGATACATCGCAGTATTGCATGTGGATTCCGATGGTACTAGAATTCACTGATTCATCAGTGCTGAAATTGTCTTGAATTTGCCTTCATCAGCTTCTCGAGACATAGGGTACTGTTTTGCTTGTGGTAAAATTGCTCCTGGCTTGAGTTTTATTTTAACCTCTCCTATTCCTTTTAATAGACCTACATCAAATGGTCCTGTAGTCCAAAGGACACTTGGCACCTTTTCTAGGTCTTCCCGAAAGAATTCTGGTCGTTGCCACACTAGCATCATTCGCTGTGGGACTTCCCCTATCTAAATCCTTATCCAGTATATATTGCTTATAAAAAATACTACCTCATCATCGATATTTTAATCTCTGAATATGTCTTCATCTGTTATGTCAGTCAACCGGTATCCCTCCTCAAGCGATATCACTGTGCTCCACGCTCTGCCTTCATCACCTACTCCTTCAAGCATCACTATTTCTCCATGTACTATAGCTGCTTTCAATTCTATAGGAATAGTCTGTTCTTCTTCCTCATCCATAGGTACTTGTGGTCTGAATAAAAACCTTATTAGGTATCCTTACACTCTTCCCTACTTACCCAGGTAGCCATGCCAATAAAATGCTTACCTCATACATGAAGACTTCCGGATCTACCGGGACGCTTCGTAGAGCCACTTGCCCTGTAAATGCCAATATGAACTCTCCTATGTTTAAATAGTGTATTCCTGGAGTGGAGCACACTGTTCCCTGATCAGTGAATGACATGTCAGGTTGAGTTTCATCATTAAATATCTTCCCAAAATTTTAACTGTAGTTTGTTGTGAACATAGCAAGGGGTCAGACATGTTGCATTCCCCTATAGAAACAGGTAACTCATGAGTAAAAAGGAACTACATTTGTAGCTCCTGAGAACCCTTGAGCATACATGGCAATACTTGACATTGGATATTTTCCCTCCCATATACAAGAATGAATAGCCCCAGTGTCTACAAGAAAAGAAAGGAATGTGCCTCCTATTGTCACATCAACCCTTGGTTCCTCTTGGGAGTCCGGTGTTACTGATAGTACTGAACACATCAAGTCACCCTGAGAGCTGTCCTATTGAGGGTACAAATTCATCCCTGTCCCTGTAAAGGGGTTCCTTCCTACCACAGTTACACCCCCTATCCTAGGTGTCAGTATTTGTCTTGTGTTCACATTCTGTTGTGTTTGCAGAGGTGCTTGTTGTGACTGCCCTTGTGGTGGGTGCATTTGAATCAGTCCCTGCTGTTGTGCCTGCCGTGCTTGTGGCACCTGTGCCTGAAAGGATGTGTGATCCTGGGTAAAGCCCTCTCGTGTTTGCATTCTGTGTAGTGGTGGATAAGCTGCCCCCTGCTTGAAGGTTGTCCATTCTGTTGCACGTTCCCTCTGCTTCAACATACGCGCGCCATATGCCCTGTCATTTCACAATTACAACATACTGGGGATGGCCCTCTGGCAAACCCTGCATTATATCCTCCTTGGGTATTCTAACATTCATTCTGGGCACTTTGAAATCCACCTTGGGTGTTCTGAAATCCACCACCCCTGCCTCTAAAACCTACACCTCTACCTCACAGGCAAAACCTGGACCCACTTTGATCCACTTGGTGTACATTATTCACCTATGACGTACCCATTACTTCTTGTGTTCCCACTTCTTCTCTGCTTGTCAATACTGCCTCTTCTATAGCAAGCTTTGACAATTTCTTCTGAACTAACTTGGCTTCCTCTAATCTTTCTTTTCTCATTTTCCTTTTTGTACTTTTCTTGTAATAACCGATAGTTTACTGTATCTCAGCTCATGACTTGGCTTCCATCCCCACTTGTTTTTTTGTTCGTCTCTCTACTGGTTCTGGCAATCCGTGACTCAAAATATGATCAAATAGTGCCCCTGTTTCCCACAGTTCACATGTTTCAAGCTGCCATTTCTCTTGACTGTCCTGGATATAAGCAATAGGGTCCCCATCTTCCTTCATTATACGCGTCATAATTGCACCCATATCTGATGTGTCAGGATAGTGTACCCTGAGAGCCCTCCATACATCTGCCCTGAAATTATTAAATGGTGCCCTATCATGCACTGTGTTTTGTGCTGTCACACCCACATATCCTGCATATCCCGCTCATCTCCAGCGTGTTTCTCCCTGTCATCTTCTCTAACTCGTATATCCATTTCCCAGCCCTCAAAGTCAAACTAGGGAGCTTACATTTTAAGTTGTCCTTATCCATATGAGGCCATGGAATGTACTGCTGCTTTGCTCCCCCCTGCAGGGGTCTGCAACCTTTGGCTCCCAGATGTGTTTGGACTACCATTCCCATCCGGCCTGTACAGCATAGTCAATGTCAGGAGATCATGAGAGTTGTAGTCCGAAACATCTGGAGAGCCACAGGTTGCAGACCCCTGAGCTAGGGGAACTGCGAGAACCCCATCCCATATACGGATCCCACTATTCGTTTACCTAATGCAGGGTTAATTGTTCCTATTCGTCTCTGTGCTGGTAACGGCCTCAACCTACTCACATAAGGTGGAGATTCTCCTTACTCACTACAGGATAGTCTTCAGGGAAGCTCAGGATATGGTATAGGATCTGGTGTTCTTTCCTTATGATGTTCCAGATCCGACCATCTTACCTCTTTACACATTTGTTGATTTCTCATGGGAGCGCATATGCCCTCTCCCTCTGTCTCGCAACCCGACTCTCTTTCCTCATCTGTTATGGCTAAACCCCAACTAGTGTGACTATCATCTTCTTCTTCCATGTCTAAATTTTATCTGCTCAAGGACAATGCTCTGCGTTTATCACTAAACATGTTTTCCTCCTTAACCCGTGGTTTAGGTATTAGAGATCGGTTACCACTCCCCTGAATTCCATACTCGCTATTCTGCCTTAATTGTTGGTATATTCGATAATATCTGCAATATTTTCTGCATCATATTTTTTCTTCTTCAAGTGCTACTTTAGGTATTTCTGCTGTTATTTCTTTTATTGGGAGAATCTCTCTTGTTGTATCCCATCTTATATCTTTGCTTGGCTTTATTCGTTCTTTAAGAACAAAATTAGCATCGAGATCCCATGACCATATTTTCTTTCTTACTTTTTCTTCCATGCCCCTGCGCTCTCTTGCATCTCTTCTTACCCTCTCTTCTTCTTGCCTTTGTTCTTCTCTTCTCACTTCCTGTCTTTATTCCTTATTCTTCTCTCTATCTCTGTAATCTTTTGTCCTTCACCTTTTGTGCCTCATCATCCTCTCTCTTTCATTCTCTCATATCTCTTTCTTCCATCTCTTTCCTTGTAGTGTCGTACTTCCTTTGCACCTCTGCCCATTTTTCATCTTTTTCTTGTTCTTTTCTATATATCTGTTGTCGACCCTATTTTTTCTTCCTTGCTCATTCTCCCTCAATCTCTTTTCTTGCTCCCTATTCTTCTTTTCTTGCTCGTCTGGGTCTTCTCTTTGAGTAACCTTCTTGATGCTTTTCCCATCTAACTTGAGTAATATCTGTCTTCCCATCCATTCGTTCTATATGAGTGTTAACTCATCAGCCATATCCTTTTCTCCTTTCCATCTCTTAATTTCTCTGTCTATATCTGTCAATATATTCAATCTCTCACCTCTCTTCTTTATCTCATATGAACTTACAGGCATCTTCCTTCCTTTTACTCTCTTCTGGAATTTCATCACTGCTGTAAGCAGGGGGTTCATATATTGGGTTACTATACCCAGCCGCTCCTTTCAATTCCTTTAAAGGATAAACTCCTATTTCTTCTGTATCTATGCTCTTAATCTCGGACAAAGTAAGAGGAGTTGAGGGCTCAATGCCCTCGCCTTTCTGCTGATTAAGCATCCACTCCTCTTGTGGCGTGTACTCTTTTCACTCTTGGTACATTTTTCAAAGTTCTAAAATTGCCAGCCTTTTCTGTACCTTACTTATGTGTACACATTGTGCAAATATGTGATCATGTGTTGTAACACTGCTTTTAACAATGATCCCCCTGTGGTTGGCACCAATCGTTTACTACATCTTAACTCAGAACAACGTCACTTCCAACCCTCACAGCTTATTACCTCTCGAAACTTCACACAAATAATACTCAAAATAATGACACAATACACATAAATCACTCCTGTGATCACCTTCCCTTCTTTTATAACTGTTTATAATAAGAGGAATACTTCCCACACCTCCAATTATATTACCCTATACACGGTTTAAGACATCACTTTACACAGTCCTGACTGTGCAGATTTGCTCTCTTGATATTCCGACTGGAATTTGAGACGTTTTCTTCTATCACCCTTGAAATAGGATTACTTAGGCGTTCCATTATCTAAACAAATTACACAATCCAGCCCCTTTCATATTGCCAGTTCCCTTAGTCTACCTGCATCCGTTAATCAACTTGAGGCCTTCGGTATCGATTCCTCCTCCAATCCGACCACTTCACCTTCCATCCGCCGAGCGCCCGTGGAATCCGAGCAGGGATTTCTTCAAAGAGGGACCTGCCCACCATCACAATTCTTCTTGGCAAGTTTATTTCTATTGGCCGCTCTCCACAGAAACTCCACAATCTTCCAGCTAATGGCACAGGATGCCCAATCGTCATAAACTCTGAAGTCCTACTGGTTTGGATCTGGAACCATCCTCTGCTACCACGTGAGCTTATGGCCCTTGGAACGTGTAAATGGTAATGGATGAGATTACACCAGTATAATTCTGCCTGCAAATAACCGGACAAACTCAAGAAGATGGCAAGTTACTGTTTTATTAACAATTATCCAAAACAGGAAGGTTAACACGAACATCAACAGACGTACGCTCAGTCTCTCAATGATCTCCATGCAAAATACAATTCTTATACTCAATTATGCCTCAGAGTGACGTCATACTAGGTGGCAATAGTACAAAACCTATCAAGGGTCGGGATTGGTTAAGGGAAATATCTAGATATACACTTATATAGGAGCTAGGTTTGTTATTGGCTGTCCAATATCAGATGGACAATGTATGCCTAACTCTTAAAACATGTCATTTCAGAAACATCAGATACACAGTTTCTCATTGGTCTTACAAGCTAAAAGGTCCTTTGCTATTTGGACTAATACAATGGGTTGGCACGTTTGTACCATGTCTGGAACATTTGGTCCATTTAGCAGCACGTAAAACCAAACCCAGGTGCAGGGAGATAGGACATGAAGCTACCTCACCACCAAATTAGACTTGCATCTCTCATCGCGCATGCCTTCTGCCCTGAAATTGTCTTTGTACTTGGCCTTGTAGAGTATTCTCATCCTTGGGAATGCATGCAGGGGAGTGAGGGCACTCGCTAGTGTGTCTGGAACCCCAATTTAAAGCTTTATTTCCATCCTTGGCTCACGTGACAGGAGACTGCAATCTGGTCTATTTTGCAGCTTTTAAATGCTCTAAATGAATTATAACGTGGCATACCATGTGTTCTTTCTTGCACCTTAACGTGATAAAGTTCATCCTCTGCACACTCGTTCTTCTTCAGAGTATATAGCTGACCTCGATTTCTAGGATCTTGACTGCAGGCCAGGCAGCCTCGTCATGCAGATCCATGAGCCTGCTATTCTACTGCACCACAACTTTTCATTCTCCCTTCATGGTTTCTGGCTTACTTATTTCATGGTACCAATGTTCAGTTTCTGTACAACAGCCTCTTCGCCTGCATTCTTTTCACTACTCCTAACTGGCCTATATGAGGACTTGGTCTGCCTTGCATTTCAGCGTATGTACATTTATCAAGCGTCTGTTTTCTGCAGCACTTTGTGCACATGTAATCCTCTTTTAGACTTGAGAGTTCACTCGATTCTTTACTTCATCATTAGTTTCTTTAGGATCCATTCATTATCTTCAGTCAGTATCTCGGGACGCCGTGCACACTTTCTTAGGACGTCACTAGTTAATTTTCTTTGTACTTTCTCATATTCCTTCAGGGAGTTCCTCCTGTAGGTTGTCATCACTTTGGGGGTACATTCGATAGGGTTGTCTCAATGGGTATCTTCTTCCAAATACTCTCTGCAGTATCGGCACAACAGCTGGAGTTAGACATAGCACGGTCTCATGTCTCCAATACGAAGGAGGTAGAGGGCGGGATCTCCTGCAGGTCTATACAACTGCTCCTCTACAACTGCCGACCCCCAGGTTTGAATGTTGCACGCCTGTTTGATTGGCTGGGTTCCTGCATAAAAGTCCAATCCTGGAAGCTGAATAGGTAGTTTACCACTCAACCTGAATCCAAAGAGGAAGATGTAGAAAACAGGGCTGAGATGATTTCCAGTGACCAAAAAGACGGCTGTGTAACCTCTGCCTGCTGTTACCTTTTCTTCCAAGCAACCGGGGAACTCCGAAAAATGATGACCCTGACCCTGACCCTGACACTAGTGAGATCTACTAGACTCAAGATGACCTTCATTTTGAGCCATCTCACATCATGCTGCAACCTTGCAGGGTTGCAATACTGTAACACACGGGGACCTCAAGCTATCGAGTGGTGCATGGTCTTCCGAATTCTGAATCGAGCTGAAACTTTGGATCCATTCTGCTGGATATCCAGAGGCACGATTTCAGTCCTTGAAGTCCCCTCATCCAAGTGTTGAACCACATTAGTGTAACGCTCACCTGAATCCCTCGGAGGCGCGGGTCTGGTCTGGGCGTTCTCCGAACCTTCCAGAGTCACTCGCAGGTCTTTGGCACCACCCTGGAAGGGCCCCCTCCTTACTGTGATCTTAATCCGGAGAGTGAGATGTCTGCGGGCAGAGAGGAAACAGGGGTTAACGTCTGCCTGACGGGGTTTCGGCCCTTTCCCCTTCCTGACACTCCTACGACTCCCCTAGGCCGCACGTGCTCACCTTAGGTAAGTAAATGCGGCGCTCTCGATCCTGCGTCTGTGCAGGGGCGCTGTAGCCAGTTACTTCACTGGACGATAGTTCAGCCTTTTATTGCGGAGGTAGAGTCCAGAAGGCAAGACCGTCGTTAGCTGCATGAACGGTAAGTGCCTTATTTGAGTCTTTTATTGTCCTTTCAGAATCTTGCCTCTTTGCAGGTCCGGTATGTTGATCCGGTAAGTGGAAAAGTCCGGAGTTTTTTGCAGGCAAGCAAAAGGTTCATCTGAAGTTAAATGCACTTTTAAATGTCTTTTTCCCCTTTTCTTTCAGGTCGCGGTGCAACCGGCGATGAAGACTGATGCCGAAGGATCGTGCCGGAGGACCACTTGAGGCACGTGAGTAGAAATGGAGTCCTGAGCTCTAATAATGTCCTTCTTGTATTTTTCAGGTGCGGACAAACGGCGCAGAACGGAGCTTGCGGAGACCGTGGCACAGGTAAGCAGATATCATGGAGTTATCGCTAACCTGTATTCTTTGTTGTTGCAGATGGCTGGAGAACGAAGAATCGCGGCACGGGGCCTTGGAAGGCGCCAACGGGTGGTAAGAGCAGCTCTGGTATTTTCTCGTGCTACTCTAATGTTCTCGTTTTCCTTTTCAGATGTCACGGAAGGCTGGAGCTGGATTTCAGGAAGGTAAGTTGAAGATTGTCCTGTTTTCAGGTGCAGAAGAAGAAGATCAGCTGGAGCCGACACGGTGAGCGTCCTGCTGCTATTGCAGAATAACGTGAAGCATGTGAAACCAATCGGGTGTGGTTTAAATAGCCTTCAGTAGTGCTTAGGCGTCTTCTTCCACAGCCTCCAGAGATAAGAAAAGAGTTCCAGTATGTGGTTCTTGGGAGTGGTGCTGGCCCCACCCAGCAGTTAAAGTAGTCCCAGCAGGATTGGATGAAGAGTTCATCCTGCAGGTAGGAAGGCAGCCTGGTCTGCAGCAGGTAAGTCCACCCAAGCACCAATCCCTTTTATATGAGCCCGGCGCTTCCAGTGCCGGGACTGGGTCCCTTTATGAGCATGAGCCTGGCGCCACTGGCGCCAGGACAAGGTCCAAAAGGCCCCTACGGGGGCCGGCTGGTGCCTGGAATGAGGATCATGAGCCTGCTTCCAAGGATGTTGGGCTAGGTCTGACACCTTGGGGCCAGTGGTCATGACAATTAGAGATTAGAATCCGTCCAGCGATATTCAGTCTTCTCCCGGCTCCTGAAAAGGGCACCAAAACCACATAGCTGCATCCAACCACAAAGAAGCTCTTGCATGCAGCGTTCCCCATTGACCCCTGCTGGAAAATCACTTCCAGTGTGCTGTCTTCAATCTTCATGACAAGGAATTCATTGACCGGGTCTTTGGTTGCAGATCCTGAAGTCTCCCCCACTGCAAACTCTTCTTCGGAGCTGAGGTACTATGTTGGCTGGGGTATTTACTTACCTTAACCCTGTGTGATTTCTGTATAGCTTTGGGGTGTTTCTTGTGAGCCCTCTCACCTAGTTCACCCAGGCCAACTTCTGGAATCCTCCTAGGGTATCTTCTTTGAAGTCCCTGGACCCAAACTAACTCTAAAGTGTATTACTTACCTGTTTGAAGAGACCTCCTCAGGAACTCTGATTATCCATGCCACTGAACCCCATGTCACCATGCCTACAGTTGGCTCTTAGATCATTCAGGTCCCTCTTCTGCCTCTGAGAGAAATCATGCAATAGACTAGGGAAGAACTGGATAAGAAAAGTATTCTGCCTTGAAAAGTATAACAAGTGTTTAAAAGTGACTTACTTGTGAAATAGTTGGTTGGTAACTGCCCCTCTGAGAGTGAGCAGTTAACAAAGGTTCTTACTTACCTTGAATGTGTTCTGTTATTCTGAAAAGAATATGTAAGGTTATTTTACCCAATTGGTTATGCATCTTTCCCAAAAGTAATGCTGTGGCTTCACTTAACTATTTCTTTCGGATTAGTGTATTTGTTTACCAACTAGGTCTTTCTTCCCCTGACTTGCTGTAAAGCCTGTCTAGAATAAGTCTGCCTTGAGTTTTACTTACCTAAAATAAGTTAAGGAGTTATTGCTTAACATAGTCTGTATTCCGCTGATCTGAAAAGCAACTGTGATAGTATATTACACCCTTAGGCTTTACCTGCCTAGAATAGCTGTGTGCCATTCGTAAAAAGTGTTTGGTAGGTGTAGCTGACCTTGGTCTGCCTGGCGCAATGCTAAGTTAGTGTAGACTTACCTTACCTTAGTCTGTGTTTCACTGATCTGAAAATCAACTGTAATTGTATATTACACCATAACGGCTTACTCACCTGGAATAACTGTGTGTTATCCTGAAGGTAGTTATAGGCTTATCCTTTTCCATGTATTTGTGTTGCAATATTCAGAAAGGTATCCTGGTAGCAGGGTTGGTTTATTAAGTGATTCCTTAACTGAGTGTCACTGCATGATGGATAAGGTCTACTACCATTGACTTACTGTAAAGTAATCTAAAAGTAACAGATGGTTTTACTTCCCATGAACAGGTGTGTCCTATACTAAATGTGTTTGATAAGGTCTGACTTCCCTAGAAATACTGTTAGTTTTCTGAACACGGTCTATCCTTTGGTATGTGTACTTAAAGCATTGTGTTGTGATTTTATAACGTGTTTATGACTCTATGACAAAGTACTTACCCCCAAGACTTCACTTGGCCTAATTGTATTTGTAATAAACATGTATTTTGTGTAATACTTCTGGTTGTGTTTCTGTTGAACCCTTAGTATACTACACATTCTTTGTACCTTCCTACAACTTGCTCTCCCTCCTAAAATAAGCCTGGCTGCTCTGTCTATGCTACCATATACTCAGGTGGAACAGCCTTATACTAAGAGTGGAGTTTTGTATTGTCTCAGTTGTATGGTTTTACTAAGCCTTTAGCTGGACTTCAGAAAAACTGTCCTAACACTGTTGGCATATGGTGGGATCTGTGTAGGCTGGATTACATTGACTCTTGAGAAATTATGAGTTCAAAGAAACCATCCAAAAATTTGGTTTAACCGGGGGAGTGTGCCTAGAGTAAACATAAAACCTAACTATGGACTTTAAGCCAGAGAACGACTCTTATGTTACAACGGAAAGATTGTCAAAAGTTAGTAAAGACAAGGGCCTCAATTGTAAAGGAAGTACTCTTGATTGAATACAAAGGTTGTGGGACCATAGGAATGGCTCCACAGAACCTAAGTCTCATTCTAACTATACTGATGAAAGTGAGGATGAGTAAGTTTTAGACACCAGTCACAATTCATCTGAGGATGAATATGAAGGTTGTGATGAGGAGAATGATATCTCACCCCCTCTTCTTCTCCTGCCCCTACCTTGCCCTATACCATAACTCGTGGAGTATTCATGGGATTTAAATAAAGAAAAGATCTAATGCACTGAAGGTAATAAAAATGGAAAGAGTCTAACTCATCTATGGAAAAGGTTTTAGTGGAGCGTTCTCATTTTTCAGGGTCTGATGAATCTGAAGCTTCCAGTATCTCAGAGTTGGTGAGTCTGTATGGCAGGAAGGGTGACATTGTTGTATGGCTGAAGACTTTTGACCTTACTTGTAAAAGGTTTGGTTTGTGTGAGAATGATGAGATACCCTGGGTTCTTTTTAGGCTTCCCGAGAATGGCTATCATGTGATCTTCGATATGAATGAGGCTGAAAGAGTTAACTATAGTAGGGTGAGACAAACTCTGATAACTAGATATGAAAAGAAACCTTGTCCATATAAAAACCCCTTAAGGGAACATGAGAATAAAGCTAGGTCTGAAATTCCCATCTCTGTGTACCCTGTAGGGCCTGTTACCAGGGAGTGTAACAGAAAATGTGTTGCCTCAGACTCAGCTGAGCCACCTTGTAAAAAGGTTGAGGCTCTTAAACTTGAAGCCAGAGAGGTCACCTTAGAAGAACCCTTCTCAGAAAATAAAAGGCATTGACTGTCACTCTAAAAGGCACTTGGGTGAACACCCCATGGCTTAAAATAGGAACCAAGCCCCTGGGCCCACAAAGCTAGAAGTCACTAGCATGACCCCACCTTTAGTTAACACTGAGGTGAAAGAACCTCTTGAAAACCCAGATAGAGTGGAAGTGGTTCACCCTGTTGACAAGAACTTAAGTGTTCCTGTTCAACATATAACACTGTGTAATAACTTTGTTCAGGTAACTGATGTGACCCTACCGTCAGCTGAGGCTAAGGTAGCAAATCCCTATGAAACCTCACAGCCAGTGGAGGTAGTCCTTGAATCTCAAAACCTGGACTCTAGACCACATACTTGGAGGCAATTTCTAGGGCTGACAAGAACCTTAGTGTTCCTGTCACCCATCCCATATGGTGTATGTCCGTAAGAGTACAAATCCCTTCAGTTAGATCTGAAGTGGTTAAACCCCATGAAAACCCACCTATGGTGGAAAGGGTTAATAAAATCCCAAAATCTGGCTCCTCCTGAAAACCACCTGCAGTGGAGGTGATCCAGATGGATGTGAAGATCGTAGGTGTTTTTAACACACCTAAGAGGGCAAGGGGTTTCCTTGACCCCAAGATAAGAATTATGTTTTTTCCTTTAGTTCAGAGTGCCCAGGAGGAAGCTTCAGGCCTAAAAAACTGAAATACCAAAAGAGAAATAAGATGTCTAACCATAGCCTTCTTACTAGGCCTTCTAATAAAAGGCTTGTGACTCCAACTAATCCAACATGAGATATGGATATGTGTTCTGACAAGGCTACGTCTCTGTTTCAAGAAACAACTCCAAATCTGTGAAATCCTCTACAGGGGACCCCACTGTAAGTCCACATGCTGGTAGAGCCACCTCTGAAAAAGGAAAATCAAAAACTATAATGTTTGGGAAATGGGTGCCTGAACTGTGCTCCACCATTTCAATTCCAATTATAAAGTCTGTGGCCCACACTGCTTCTGATGAAGAGGTGGATAGGCAAGTTGAAAACCTATCTAGGCCTTTGGGGACTGGCAATCCTTAAAGCTGGTGGACATCCAGAAAACCAAAGTCTAAGGCTAAACACCTTGAGACTACTGTGGGATCTGTATCCAATTAAAAATCCTAGTGTTAGAAGGAAAACCTCTAACCATGGTAACGGAAGATCTAATAGGATGTGGAAGCATGTAAAATGTTTTGCCACAACCATTCCAACTAAGATACCTGAGACCCAACCTGTTCCAGAGGGAGAGGTGGTGTGGAATCATGGAGAACCCTCTAGATCTAAGGGACTTCTTTATAAGAACCCCTTTAAAAAGCCTATTGTAGGTTCAATAGGTTCAGAAGTTCTCACAACTTCTTAGGGACTGTTTGATCAGGAGTGGTGTGGCACCAATGATCTCTGCCTTTATGCCAGTAAAACCGAGATTCTCCTCATCGGCATACCTGCTCTCTCCTTTCCTGTCACTCTCTGGCTGGCCTCTCTTGGCCCTCTTCCTGATCCCACCTGTGAGGCTAAAAACCTTGGGGTCATCTTCGATTCCACACTCTCCTTCTCTCCTCACATCTCTGACGTCTCTAAGAAGTCACACTACCAGCTGCACCTTCTCAGAGGTATTCTTCCTTTCCTCTCCTTCCACCAGAAGCTCCCTGTCTCCAGAGCTCTGGGTCGATCTAGGCTGGACTACTGCAACAGCCTCTTTCTAAAAATGCCTGCCTCTACTCTCCGCCCCCTGCAACTCATCCAAAAAAGGGCTGCAAGAATTGTCCTTGGCCTCAAGCCCAAGGATCCTATCTCTCCAGGACTGAAATCTCTGGACTGGCTCTCAGTGTCGGCAAGGATTAAGGTGAAAACTCTCTGCATTGTCCACAAGGCCTTCTAGGGCCTGGGGCCTCAATACCTTAAACTCTCTCTTCCTAAATATCTTCCTTCTCGAGCTCTTCGCTCATCCGCCTCCAACTCCCTCAGGGTCAGTCGCTTCTCCAAGCAATGATTGGTGCAGATCTCTTTCTTCTGCTGGGGTCTCCATCTTGAACAGCCTCCCTGCCTCTCTGAAACTTGAGGAGAACCATCTCCAGTTCCGGAAGCACCTCAAGACATTCCTTTTTGCTTCTGCTTTCTTTCCTCCTCTCCCCTGCTGATCTCCTGGCTGAAACTGAAACTGCACTGGTTACCTGGCTACCCTCTGATACCAGGCCTTGGTCCCCTCCCCTGCCCGTTGCACACCTGCACTGCCCCACTGGCAACCCTTGCACTCAGGGAATGTTTCTGTAGCCCTACAGCAGCCTACCTGCACTTGACATCTGATGTCTGCACTTACCCTTGCCACTAGCTGGCTGCACTAGTTATTTATTGTTTTTATTACTTTACTGTTTGGCCTATGCACTGCACTGCCACCTCCCACTTCCCCCGCACTTTTCCCCTTCCCCCTCCCCTGCACTTGCACGATCTCAATGCCAGCTGGCCTAGTAAGATCAGTGTCTCAGTCTTCCCTCTGTTCCTCCTCCCTTGACTCGTTGCGCCTATATATTTATAGGCGCGTTATGAGCGCCATATCATATCATATCATATTGTATCCCCCTTACTTTAAAAAAGAGAAAAGTGACAATATGTGTAGGTTATATAGTTTGCAAAGGATAACCAATGTTAAAAAGTATCACAGCAAGGGTTACAAAAAGATTGCTAGTGGACTCAGCAAGTAGTTAAACCAACTGAAAAATAATATTCCTCAAGGTGAGGATTATTTATTTATTTATTTGCATTTATAAAGCGCACAGGCGGCCCGGGGGCATCGAGGCGCTGTTACAGAAGGCTTTTTCTTATGATACATGCGTTACATGGTTATAGCAAATTACACACACACATTAATGTCATAAAATGTATAGTTACTTAAGATGCAATTTGCGACGTCGTATCAGTACAAGTGGGTCTAGCAGAATAGTTTTGTTTTGAGCAATTTGCGGAAGGTGGGGTAGGATTTTTTGTTTCTTAGTGAGGTAGGCAGGGCATTCCAGTTCTTGGGGGCAAGGTGCTGAAAGCTGGACCCTCCCGCATTAGTTCTTTTGAACGTGGGTACGTTTATCTGATTGGAAAGATGTGACCTGGTGGGTCTTGTTGAAGAGCGGAGGGTGATTCTTTCTGACAGGTAGGGTGGGGCTTCCATGGAGATGCACCTGTGCGTAATGGCCATTGTTTTAAAGAGAATGCGTTCTTTGACTGGTAACCAGTGGGCATCTTTCCTGGCTTGAGAGATGTGTTCCCTCTTAGGAATGCTAAGGGCTGCTCTAAGAGCACTGTTTTGTGTGACTTGAAGTTTGTGAAGGTTTTTGGCAGAGGTGCCCAGAAAGAGGGCATTGCAGTAATCCAGTTTGGTACCGACTGTGGCCCTGGCGATGGATAGGCAATTTTTGGTGGAAAAGAACGGCTTGACCGCGTTGATAACCTTGATGGTGAGTGCGGCAGAGGAGGCTATGGCATTGATTTGGCGGGACATGGAGAGAGAGGAGTCGAGGTAGACTCCAAGCGTTTTTACCACTGTTGAGACTGTGATGGTAGAGTTGTCAATAGTGAATGTTTTGTATTGTAGTGGGAGTTTGTTTAGGGTCTCGCTGGTGCCTACTATGAGGATCTCTGTTTTATCCCTGTTTAAACAGAGACCGTTTGCAGCCATCCAAGTCTGGATGGCAAAGTAGATTTTGGTTAGTGCTGTGGCGTCTTGTTCATATATGCCAGACAGAGGGAGAAGCACTTGAGTATCGTCAGCGTAGTTAGTATACGCTATGTTGCGATGGTCCAGGTCATTGAAAAGCGGAAGGGTGAAAACGTTGTACAGTGTGGGTGCAGTGCAGGAGCCCTGGGGGACTCCGCAATGGATGGTGGTCAGTGAGCTGCAAGCAGTGTCTGAGAAGACTTTCATGAGTCTTCCGTTCAGGAAGGAGGCTACCCAAGCGATGGCTTCTGGTGAGAAGTTGGCCTCATTTTTTAGGTGCAGCCCTAGAATGTCATGATTAACTAGGTCAAAGGCAGCGGATAGATATAGTAGGAGGAGAAGTGCCGGTTTGCCTGTGTCCATAATGTCATCCAGTTGGATTTTGAGATCGAGTACCACGGACTCCGTGCCATGTCCTGGGCGGAAACCAGACTATCTTTTGCCTAGGATATGATTCTTTTCAAGATATTGTTGAATTTGGGTGTAGACGATTCTATCCAGTATCTTAAGCAAGAACGGGACGGTGGTGATTGGCCTATAATTATTTGCGATTTCAGGGTCCAAGGTGCTTTTATTTAGCAGAGGACACACCCATGCTTCTTTTAGGCTATCAGGTTCAGTGTTGGAGTTGAAAGAGGCATTGTTGAAAGATTTGAGGAGCGGTGCAAGTGTTTCCGCACAATCTTTGATTAGTTTTGCTGGGCATGTGTCTCCTTTGCAATTTCGATTACTTCGAGTTCAGTGACTTCCCTGAATTTGAAAGGTGTTATGTGCTCCGCTGAGACTAGTGGGTCTGCGGAGGTGGTGAATGTTCATTGTTGGCTGTCAGTTTGACGTGCTGTGTTAGGTGTTTGTGGTGTTCAAGGATTTTGTATCTTAGGAGTTCGATTTTCTTTAGTAGGGCAGTTTGTATTGTGTTACACCACTTTTGATCTTTGACAATGTCTTGCGATTTGGTGGCTGGTGTAGAGAGTTCTTTAAAGATTGCAAAGAGTTCTTTAGATTCAGAGGTTGCTTTGGTGATTCTGTCATTATAGGAGGCCGATTTAGCAGTGATGATAGCTTTTTTGTATTGCGAGGCGGCACGTTCTTTGTACGCGGATAGTGTGGCAGGAGTTGGTGTCTTTTGCCAGTTGTTCAGCGCTTTGCGTTTTTGGGTGCGGAGTTCTTTTAGTTCGGTGGAGAACCAAGTGTTGAAGTGTTTGATGTTTTTAGCTTTTTTCTTCTGCAGGGGGGCGATGATGTCTACAGCGGTGCTGATAACAGATTTGTAAACATCTGCTAGTACCGATGAGTCTGTGCACTCAGGAGGGTTGGTGGTGAGGGTGCTGAGGTGGGGTAGGATCTTTTCTTTAGTGAGGTTTTTTCCACTTCTCGCCAAGGCTGAGAGCCTAGGGTTGAGGTTTTTCGTACTGGTGGCTATGGTGGGAATGAAGTGTATGAGAAGGTGGTCTGACCATGGTGTGGGGGTGATAGAGCTGATGTCGATATTACAGTTGTGGTCAGTGACCCAGTTGAGGATACGCCCTTTGCAGTGTGTGGGCGAGTTGATTTTTTGGTGAAAGCCTAGTTCCTGTAGAGCTAGGGCTAGGGCTTTAGCTGGTTTATCATTCTTATCATTGAGGCCGAGGTTAAGGTTGCCTATGAGGATTGTTTTAGAAGATGATTTTAGGTTTTCCCCGAGTAGGTGTATGATGTTATTTTGGAAGTCTAGTATTGGGCCAGGTGGGCGGTATACAAGATTGAGGGTGATCGTGGTGTTGGAGGAAAGGGTGATCTTAACTGTGAGGGCATTAGAGTTGTCACCCAGGTTGGATGGAATTTGTCTGACCTCTAGGTGGTCCTTGATTATGAGAGGGACACCCCCTCCTACGGAGGTGAGTCTGTCCTACCTGATGACAGAGTATCCTAGTGGGATAGCTAGTGTGAGAGCAGGCCCCGCAGCATTGTGCAGCCAGGTCTCGGTGATGGCCAGGATGTCGAGGTCTAGGTTGGTAATCAGATCGTGGATCTCTGTGGCGTGTGCGGGCACGGACCTAGCATTAATTAGTGCGCATTGTAAGTTTTTGGGAGTTGGAGCTTCTTTCAGTTTGTTTGTAGCTGGTTTGGTTATAGAGGGCGTTATTGTGGCATTAGGAGGTGTCAGTGGAGTTCTAGGTAGGTCTGGTTTGGTTGTGGATATAGGTGTGTGTGTGGTCTGGGCATCCGGGCGGCCTGGTGAGGTGGTCAGTGAAGGCTGTGAGTCTAGTGGCGGCATGATATCTGCGCGGGTCTGCACCATACTGCGTGGGGTCCTGGAGCGGAGACCTAATAGTTAGTTTCTTTTTATGGTGGGTCTGGGACGTGTAGTTCTGACAGGAGTGTGGTGTGTGGTTTGGATTTTGCATAGAGTGAAGAAGGAGGGTAAGAAATGGCTTGGTGGGATGTCAGAGGGGTATGGGTTTTTAGAGACTAACATGTTGGTCATGCGTGGGTAGTGGCAGGCTAAATCACAATTCAGCAGTGGTGTCAGGCTACAACACAGTTCAGCAGTGGTGGCAGGCTAAAACACAATTAGCAGTGGTATAAGGCTAAAAACACAAATCAGCAGTGGTGGCAGGCTAAGACACAATTCAGCAGTGGTGGCAGGCTAAAACACAATTAGCAGTGGTGGCAGCCAATAGATAATACAATTCAGCAAAGGGGGCATGTTAGGAACCGCCAGAAGGAGGGTAAGCATTTGCATCAATGTTAGGTGACTAGGGATGTCAGTACGACACAGGCAGGCTCGAGACAGTAGCGCTCATGGAATTTCCGCTCATGGAATTAGATCCTCCTGTTCCTTAGTCTGGGAGCGTTGAGCGTTAGGTAAGATGTTAATGTTAGTGCTAAATGTACCTCCCTTGTGAGAACCCAAGAGCTTTTTGCTGGACTGGTGAATTGTTTTTCCCTATACCTCCATGAGTGGGAACCCTTTTCCACACTCACAGATCCTTTTACTCTTTTTATGGGTGTCATTTTTAAGACTCTCCATAGTGTCCTTTTAATTCTATTCCTTTTTGACACCTTTTGGGGTATATACTTTTTATTGTTGCAGGGTTGCCCGTTGGGCTCCCCTTTTACTTTCTCTGGCTAACCTTGTCAGAAGTACAGTTCCCAAGGGTAGAAAGGATATCTGTATCCCTTTTACATTGTTTTAGGTGAAAACCAGCACCCCCCACCTTGTGTGGATGATGGGGAGATACAATGTATCCCCTTTCTCACTAGCACTGTAACAATTCTGTCACAGGGACAAGCTCATTTTTAATGGCTGGTGGAAGTGAACCTTTTTACTAATTACGTGCACCTTTACCGTGGGCTGTTTGCACAGCTGCGGTAAAGGCACCCAAGGGTGCCCATTTTACCAAAATGGCCCGTCTTCTTTCTTTTGCCATTTTCATGCTTCGTGTCCCTTCATAGTTCTTCCCATGCCCTCCAGGGCAGGAAAGTCCTTTGTGTTTGTTTTATTTTCGGCGGGAGACCTAGTTCAAGCCCGCCCAGGCTCCACAGTGTTTGTGAAGGCAGTAAGCGAGGGAGGAGTCCAAAACGCTGCACCACTTTGTCTTCCTGCCTGACTGCAAGAATCCAGTTCCAACTGGGAGGCTGGCTGTCCTGAAAGGACTGCCAACCCCCCAGGTTTGAATGTTGCACCCCTGTTTGATTGGCTGGCTTCCTGCATAAAATTTGATCCTGGAGTCGTAAGAGGTAGTCGACCACTGGACCTGAATACGAACAGGTAGATGAAGAAACTGCGGCTGAGATGATTTCCAGTGAACAGAGAGCCTGCTGTGGGACCAGAGCTTGCTGTTACCCTTCCTTCCAAGCGACCTGCAGACTCCGAAAATGACAACCCTGACCCAGAGCCAGTGAGATCCACTAGACTCAAGAAGACCTGTATTTTGAGCTATCCCACATTTTGCTGTCACCTTGTTGGCTGCAATAACCCAAGACCCTGGGACCTCAAGCCATCACACAGTGCATGGTCTTCTGCATTGTGAATCAAGCTGAAATATTTGAATGCTTCTTGGTGTATCTCCAGAGACACGGTGCGAGTCGTTGAAGACCCCTCACCAGAGTGTAGGACCAGATTAGAGGCAAGAATCTAACCAGTGATATTCAGTCTTCTCCTGGCTCCTGGGAAAAGCACCAAAACCACAGAGCCACATCCAGCAAAGAAGAATCTCTTGCCTGGAGCCTTCCCCATTGATCCCTGATGCAAACTCCCTTCCAGTGTGCTGTCTTCAGTCTTCCTGACAAGGAATTAATCAACCAGGTTTGTGGCTGCAGATCCTGAGGTCTCCCCCCCTGCAAACTCTTCTTCTGTGCTTAGGTACTGTGTTGGCTTGCCTTAAGCCTGTTTGATTTCTGTATAACTTTGGGGTAGTTTCTTTTGATTGGGAGACATCTCATTAAGTTCACCAAGGCCCACTGCTGGAATCCTCTTAGGGTGTCTTTGTTGAAGTCCCTGGACCTGCAGTAATTTTAAAGTGAATTACTTACTTGTTTGAAGAGACTTCCTCAGGAACTCTGACTTTCCCTGCAACTGAACCATATCTCACCCTGCCTACAGCCTGCTCCTAGACCACTAGGGTCCCTTTTCTGCCTCTAAGAGAACTTATGCAATAGACTAGGGAAGGACTGGACAAGGAAAGGATTCTGCCTTGAAAAGTATAACAAGTGTTTAAAGGTTACTTGTGAAAGAGGTGGTTGGTAACTGCCCCTCTGAAAGTGAGCAGTTACAAAAGGTCTACTTACCTTGATTGTGTTCTGCCATTTTGAAAAGTATATGTAAGGTTATTTTACTCAGCTGCAAATTGGGTATGCCTCTTTCCCAAAGGTAATGCTGTTGGCTTCACTTAAATATTTCTTTCAGAATATTAGTGTATATGTTTACCAACTGGGTCGTTCTTCCCCATACCTGCTGTATAGCTTGTCTAGAATAAATCTGCCTTGGGGTTTAATTACCTTGAATAGCTGTGTGCCAGTGATATGAAAAGCAACTGTAATAGTATATTACAACCTCAGGTTTTACCTGCCTAGAATAGCTGTGTGTCATTCTTAAAATGTTTCCTGTAGGTGTAGCTGACCCTGGTCTGCCTGGTGCAATCCTGAATTAGCGTAGATAGTTATTGTCTACCTTAGTCTGTGTTCCACTGATCTGAAAAGCAACTGCAATTGTATATTACACCATAAGGCCTTACTCATATAACTGTGTTCTATCCTGAAGGTAGTTATAGGTGTATACTGTTTCATGAATTTGTGTTCCACTATTCCGAAACGTGTCCTGGTAACAGGGTTGGTTTACTAAGTGATTCCTTATTCGAATTCCACTGCATGACTGCCAGGGTCTACTACCCTTGACTTACTGAAAAGTAATCTAAAACTAAAATGAATAGGTGTGTCTTATACTAAGGGGCTGGTTCATGGAATTTGTGCGCTGAACAACAGGGATTTGTGTGCCATTCTGCCCGCAAATCCCCATTTGTTAAACAGGAATTTGCAGGCAGAATGGCACACAAATCCTGTTTTCCGGCGCACAGATTCCATGAATCAGCCCCTAAATGTGTTTGATACAGTCTGACATCCCTAGAAATACTCTTTGTCTTCTGAACGGGGTCTATGCTTTGGTCTATGTACTTTAAAGCATTGTGTTGTGTTTTTGACTCTATGACCAAGTACTTACCCCCAAGACTTAACTTGGCCTAATTGTATTAGTAATACACCATTATTCTTTATAATACTTCTGGTTATAAGTGTTTCTGTTGAACCCTTCGTATACTACAAGTTCTTTGTACCTTCATACAGCCCCCCCCCCCCTCCCTCCTAAGAAAAGCCTGGCTGCTCTGTCTATGCTACCACATACTCAGGTGGTACAGCCTTATACTAATAGTGGAGTTTTACTAAGTCCTTAGTTTGACTTCAGAAAAACTGTCCTAACATGGGCCATGAAACAGATGGATAGATATAGGCAATGCCTTAAATCCATCCTAAAACTATTGATTAATACCCCCATTGAATACATTTTCCTAGAAGCTCTGCTTTGTTCCGTCTATAGTGCATTGGAAGTCAACAAATTGAACTTATATTTGAAAGTCATATAAGCTTATATTAACACCTTATTGTATTTTAATGAGGGGCTAATTGAGTCTACTACCTTGGGCTGTGAGAACATCACCATTAATAAGCTACATAAAGATGTATCCAGCTGGTTTGTTAGATGTGTTACTACACCAATAGAATATTCTACTCTCAAGGTAAAATATCATACAGAAAGGAATGATCTTTGAAATGGATTTGGAACAATCTTTGATAAATTGGGCAACCAAATCATTGTCCCTAGAATATTTTGATAATTTTATGCGGCCCTCCAGGGTTGGTGGTTATTTAACCACGTATTCCTGTAACTGGATCATTGCCAAATATTTAAGGAGTACATTCAATCTGATTACAACTCATGAAGTTACTGGGAGTAGGTTGGTATTAGACATTATTTTGCATAATTGTCTACTGTGGTGAGATTGTAATCTAGAAACTGCTAAACATTTGATGTTGGAGTGCGAAGCCTTAAATGTTTTTTGGAGACCTTTTTATTAGCATGTAGCAGGGATGCAACTTCTGACACTGTGCCCAAATTAATGGTTGACCTACCTTCAGGGGAATGGTGCTGGTTTGCTTTTTCTACTTATGAAACTTTGAGGGAGGATTGAAAAGATGTTTAATACTTTAGGTTAATGTATTTTTCATTGATTCCTTGTATCCTGCATTTTTGGTTTTGGTGCATTTTGGCGTAAGCCAAAATATTGCCAACACCATTGCTATGGCAAAGAAAGGGGTTCCAAGAAGCAGTCTATGTGATTGGCATGACAACAGGAAATGCTTTGTCATACAATTCCCAATGCACTAAGTTTTAACTTCTGTTGTATTACCCAGATGTAATCCAATAGTGGCTTGTTTGAAGTCTTTTCTCCCAATCAGTACTTTCACATGTCACGTGTCTGTGTCACTTGAGGTCACGGAGTGATCTGTTTGCAAGACAGAGATGGACACTGACTTGCTCTTTCTTGTCGCTGACTTCCCTGCTACAGGTCAAGTTTTGTCCTTTATTTTTCTTGCCATTTTACCCTCATCTGCAGGAGGTTTTTCTTTTGCCTCACACTCCACATGGAGCGCAGTGGTAGAAAAGGGACCTTCACACAGGTTTTTGCCAACTGCGCTCTCCACATAGATTGTTGGCAATAAGCCTTTCTTGAAAGATTTCAGTAAGTTAAGCCCTGGACAGGGCTGACGGTAGTGATGCCGTGGTTCCAGTTGGCAGTGCTGGGAAAGTGCGTGCCACAGAGGAGACTAACAACGGAGACAGCAGTCGCGAGTGGCAGTCCCAGGAGCTACACCGAGCTGCAGCACAAACCAACAGCTGCACTCTATGTGCAAAACTCTAGCGGCAGGACCTTTTCGATAGGTTGTGCTGTGCCCAGGGGCCTGGGGTCCCCTATTCAGCAGCCGTCTCCCGACCATTTACGATATAATAGCTTTTAAAGGTAACACTGGGTATTCGGACTGAGCATTAGGTGATATATAGGTCCATAGCAATACCATATGTTTCGGGCACTGCATCTATTGATAGACGCGAAGCTTTTTACTGTTACTTTTTGGTTTTCACTCAGATGCAAAATTAACTTCCTTGCGCTTTCGAGCTGCTGCACTTGTCGGAGTAACAATTGAATAAAGGAATACATGCCCCAAAGGGACCATTGATTGAGCCTGCTATTTTAAGCTATTCAACCTTTCTATAATTCTGTACATCGGTTATTTCTTTTTAAATTGTAATCTTGGAACAACTCACGCACATATCTAATATAATATTTTGCAGCATCAAGGCCATACTTGAAGAAAACAAGCCTGAATGAGTGAATCCATTCATGACAGACACTGCACTGAAAGTAAAATGTATTCTATCAAACTTCAAAAACGATCAAGTACGTATACTGGTTACCAACTAAATCTGGTGCTTTAAGATGGGTAGCTTGAGTTTATTAGTGATGTCTCCAACTCTCGCCTCTGTTCTCAGCCCTTACTATTTCTCTCATCCTCCCTCCCACTCTCACTTTTCCTCATACTTCTCCCCCTTTCTCATTCATATTTCCTCTTGCTCATCATCGGCACTCTCTATCATTGGCTTCCTCTGTTGCTCTCTTTCCCTTCTCATTCCATTGCACACCTGCACCCCTTATCGCATCCTTCTTTACAGCTTTGCACTCTACTCCTTGCACCCTCGTGCCTATACATGCAAAATGCAAAGAACAACAATAAACGCCAAAGTATTTGCATTGCCAGTGCTGGTTACTATTGTTATGGGTGGGATGTTTTTGAGAGCATTTGTACTAAAAGCTTTTATTAGGCTGTAAGGTACTATTTAAATAAATACAAATAAATAAATAAATACATGTGTTATGGCAGGTGTATCACCTTCAGGCCTATCTTTAGCACCTTCACGCTTTGGGGTACTGGAAAATGAGCTAGACAATGTCACAAATTTCTTGGGAAGCGAGAGTTTTCCATGTGGACTTAGAGAACTTCATACAAAGATAAACAACTTTGTCAAATGTTCAATGTACTTACAGATATGGTTGCCATTCAATCGAAGCATCAGATTCTGATCCTAGAGAACCCATGGATCCCCTCGATCCCATAGAATACCAGCCGAGGTCAGGACTCATTGGCTGCGGAAAGATAAGAGAACATTTCATAAGAGTAGTGCAACTTTTTTCTGCTCTTCAGCCTGTTCCCATTATTCTATAGTTTTCAGCAATAACACAAGATTATTTTTTAATACACGTTAAAATGGTTGTTCTTGTAGATCTCTTAGGATGATGCGCTCTTCACTCTATATACCTAAGCTCTTGGCACCTTAGTCTCCTCCAATGGATTCTCCTATGAACCCTTCGCTGATTACACTGTATCTTTGTCTCCTTTTTGTCGTTTTCTGTTGAGCTACGGTCAACAATTTCTAACTGTCTCTGCGTCATCAAATACTGGATGGCATGCTCAACTCCACTAAAACTGAGGTTTGCTACTTCCCATTCAAACAAGCTATCTCCTCCTCTCTCCCTCTTCATTTCTTCTCTCCTGATTACCTTGCCTTCTGTGCTCCTGCTTGCAACCTTGGTTTCGTCTTCTATCCATCTCACAACTTCTTGTTCTTCATTTCCCAATCTGCCACTGCAGCCATACTTAATCTCCTCAACACAAGACAACTAGGACATCTACTTCCCTTCAACACTGCTATGCACCTAATGTCCTCGTTAGTACTCATCTGACTACTGTGCCAGTCTATGGCCTTCCCAACTATGCTTTTTCACTTCTCCACAAAGTCCTCAACTTGCTGTCTGTATACTCTTCAACCTTCCCCGCTTCACCTCCACCTCCCCAGCCCGTCATCAGTTAGGCTGGTTTTCTATGAGACAGAGGGCAAAGGATAAACTCATTCTCGACATCTTGAAAACTGTAAATGGACTTTCCCCACCCTACCTGTCAGCCCATGTCACTCCCTACTCGGCCCTTGCTCCCTACGATCATCCTTCTTGCCACCACTCGTACCCCTTGTGCTCCCTCTCGTTTCTGCTCTCTTCCCCTCCTCACTCCCTTACTCTGGAATGCTCTTTCTCTGCCACTTTGCACTACTCCCATTCTATCTCTATGTATATCCAACCTCCTAGTTCTTCTCCTTTCTGAAGAACCACGTGCATCACATTCTATGACACCACATCTCCCTGTTCTCATCTACCCTACCTCTACATGACAACCCCACAGCACGTATCCCCCGCCTCTTCATCCTAAATCGTAGCACTTCCTCCACTATCTTGTTCCTATATCATCCTCTACTGTCCTTGTCCCATGTTCACCTTTTTGCATCATCTGGTCTTATATCCATATCCTCTCAACCAATGTTAATGACACTGGTCATCCACCCACTAAGTCAATATTAAAAGATGGTGTAAGCATGTTTGTGCCAAAAAAGCATTGTTTTCCCTGTGATGTTCATTAAACAAACAAATAAATGCACTTATTGATACCCTGCTCCTGCATGCAATGACCCACCTCATAACACTAATTCTGACAAGCAGTCCTTCAGCACGTCACTCTTAACCCACAACCATCAAACACATCCTCACTGAATTCTGTCCCACCTCCACAACAAGCCCAATCTCACTACCATGTATCATTCAGGAATGGGCCAACTACAATCAAACACTGCACCGTACCAGCTTTGTTCCCGCAGGGAAGAATTCTTAAATGTCCTTGAAACCATCAGTAACTTTATCTAACATGAAAAGGCGTGTATTTCCTTTGAAGGGTTATGCAAGAAATTAATTTTGGCATGGGAACACAATTGTGTTTCTTTGCTGTATTTGTTATCCTGGCTGTCAGGAGCAGCAGGTCTCAAGCGATTAGCCGCATTCTACAGCGCGCTATGGTGTTTCAGCCTGACATGCTTTATCGCGGCTTAGAGTTTACAAGTAACCTGGCTCCCCCCTCTTAAAACCCACTATTAAGTCAAGTTATAACGATTATTTCCAAAGATGCATCTGTTTTATACAAAATGCACCTTTTGTAAATGAAATTATATGATAGGCTATTTATAACGCGCTTAAGACCCAGAGGTTTCTAAGTGCGGACCCGGGGATCAAACCTGTGTTGCTCCGTGTTGTCTTGCTTTCAAGGCGAGCGCATTGCCCCTGAGCTATCCTCCCGAGACTAGTTAACATAAATACTAGTTTCTTGCAAAGAAAACACAAATGACAATTATGTGAATAACGTTTTTACGCCTTTAGCCTGTCCTTTTGATATAATATTTAGTGAGTCTATTCAAAACTGTGTGCCCAAGCCGTGAAGAAAAATTTGTACAATTATAATGCTCCTTGCTGTTGACCCTCCGAGCCCCCCAGGACAATGTGTATGCTTGTATGTGCTGGGTCTTATACAACTCGTGCCTAGATGTGAGCAGTGGAGCACTGTGCACAGAGGCGTTGCTGGGGGGGGGGGGGTTTAGGGTGCTATAGCCCCGGATCTTTTGGTTGTAGCCCCAGATAGAAGCTGAGGGACTACAGTCAAAAGGCTAGCTAGCACGGAGTCCCGACAGTCCTGACATGAGCATAGCCTCAGATCTTTTCCAGACCTAGCAACACTCCTGGCTGTGCATAAGGAGACACAGTAGAGTATGAAATGTGGGTACAATTAGAAGGACAGGCTCTCAAGGACAGGGAGAGATGGGGTACAGAGGGCTGGAGGCAGGGAAAGGCAGCGCGCCTCTGGATACATTGGTTGGTGGATCTGCAGCTATGCTCCTATTGAAACTGTCTTCTTTTTCTAAACATTGTATTAGGATTTCAACTAACGCATACAAAACAATATAGCACACAAACGATATGTAGTTCCCATTAATAGTGAGTAATGTGGGACAGAACTGGACAGAGGAACGTGGGTATGGCTCTGCCCCGTACTGTAGGTAACAACCCTTGAACACTCACCTTAACGCGCGTATGCATGTAGAGAATCCAGGGTTAGAACAAGTAAGTCACAAAAACCACAAGCAGGACAAAACCAAAAACAAGAAGTCCCTCCACTGGGGTGTCTAATGGGCTAGCCCCAGGTCTCCTTTATCTGTGAAAAATAAATATGGCATTGACCTTGATATGGGCTGGGGCAGACTCGCTGTTCACTCTGAGCAGAGTAAAACACAGTACGCCGTTGAAGTTGTCAGCCCTGAGACTGGATAGTTTTATATTGTAGCAAATAAATAAATATAGCAGCACAACCTTTGCAATGATCAACACAGCAGAGGAATGAGTAATCCACAATGCTCATCCGTGTACTAACATCAACAACATCTTAGTTTATACATTTCTGAATGACCCAGGCATTAGTTGCTTGATAGGTACAATGAATATAGTGCTTTCATACATTTGATTCCATTCAGCCTCTGAGTGGACAAAATCATGGGCCAACGTATCCGTGCAACCAATCAGAGAAAGAAAACACAGCACCACTGTTGGCACCACAGGATACCCAGACAACACACTAAAAGTGTTGACTGGGTGTGGCATAATATGCTGAAAACACTCCCTTATTCCCAGGTAACTTTCCCTATCAAGGAAATCTGGGTTGAAAGTGCATTACTACTGCATTTTCCCAAACATTTCAATCCTCTTAAAATCCTCTATAACTGCAGAAACTCCGATTGTACTCAGTGGATTGCATTTGGCTTCCTTTTGGCTTAATGCACCCAAAATATGTTAATTAGACATCCTCAGTGGAATGCAATCCCTAAGCAATCCAAGCAATCCAATCCACAAACAATCAAGTAAAAATCCAAATACAATGCAATCCCCAAACAATCCAGTAAACATCCCAAAACAATGCAATCCCCAAACAATCCAGTAAACATCCCAAAACAATGCAATCCCCAAACAATCCAGTAAACATCCCAAAACAATGCAATCCCCAAACAATCTTATAAAAATCCAAAAAGCAATGCCATCCCGAAATAAATCCAAAAGCAATGGATTACATATGGCTTCCTTTTACATTAATTCACCTGAAATATGTTAATTAGAAATCCTTCCTGTTAGAAATCCAAAAGCAATGCAATCCCCAAACTATCCTACACAAATCCAAAAGCAATTAATTCAGTCACCAAATAATACTTTACAAAACAAAAAAACAATGTAATCCCAAAATAATCCTTCATGAATATAGGCATTGTTTTGGTTTATGTGCTGGAAATTAATTTAGGGAGTTTAAGTCCAAAAATAATGTTAACTATAATCCTGAAAATAAATGCTTAAAAACACATTTGGTGCACCTTGTTGAATTGGGCTTTAAATGTGTCACTGTGGTTTGCTACCCATTTCAGAGAGTTGGATTTTGAATTGCTTTTAGAACAATAGTGATGACTTGTTAGGTCTTAACAGTAATTTAGGTAAAATGGCCATGAAAGTCAAGACCATGTAATGGCATATTACCTATATTTAAAAAGAATCAACACATTTTTTCCCCCACTGCATTTATTAAAAGAGGCACTCAGAGGTTCAATCGGACACTGTGCACATAGCACAAAAACATGACTGTAAGAATCCCAGACACGGGTGCTTTACAATTAGTTGACATGGAAATAAAAAACAAACAACAACAACAAAACATTAACGGAAGTTTAGAGAGAGTGTGGGGTAGACCTATAAAGGTTGGAATGTAATGTAAATCCCACCCAGGAGTGGGAGGGTTGGGAAGAAGGTAAGCCCAGACCTTGCAGAATATTGGGAGGGTTATGAGAAAGAGGGAAAGAGAAGGCCAGAGTCAGTCCAGGGAGTGGGTGGGGGGGGGAGTGCAGAGCCAGCCCTGGGAGCAAGCAGGGGGGTCTACCGCAATGGAGCAAGAAGGGGGCAGGACCCAGAATCCGACACAGGGGACGGGGGGAATGTCAGGTTGGGACCCAGAACCTGCAAGTGAGTGAGAGGATCCCCCAGCCCAGAGAACAATTAATCAGGTGGGGAGCGAGAATCAGCCAGGAAGATATCTGGTTACTAAGCCCAAGAGAGCAAGCGAGTCAGGTGGGGTCCAGCCCAGGTAGCGAGGGTGACAGGGGACACGGAACCAGTCCAGGTAGTCATACGAGTATCCAGGCCCAGCCCATTGTATCCAAGTATGCTGAAATAATAGCACACATATTAATATTAAACATTTTAAAAAGGTACACATTCTAATGACAATTACCAAGATTGCAATGCAGCTATTCAAAGCACATACCAGTTAAGCTTTCCATCATATTGTCATCTTTTTCTATCAGGGGCCGATCAACCGTTTCCATTGTTGCTGGTCCATAGTCACCAAACCATTTAAGTCTTGGTGAATTTGTAGTCTGCGTGGCCTAGGATGTGACTCTGTGCAATTTGACTGGTGGCCCAATAGTGGCCACGGAGATTGGGGACTATATGGTGGTAGTGGCATGGCCTTACTAAGTTTGTCTGGCACATGTTAGTTTCCCCAGGAAGGGGGTAATGGAGATTGGGCAATAGTTTCCCAGAATGGATATTGATATTTTATTTATATTGCGCTCGTACACAAGTGTTTCAGAGCGCGTCAAGGCAAGGGACAGAACAGGGGGAACAAAAACAACAATTTTACTAGGCCCAGTGACATTGAGAACACACAAGTGCATGGGACAGGGGAAGGGGAAACGTGCATTGAAGGGGGGAGTGGGAATTGCGGAGCAGAGGAGAAACAGATAAATAATAGAAAATAAATAAATAATAAAGGCAACAAACAGTGGTAGACAGTGGTAGTACAGCCAGCAAGTGGCAAGTGTTGGGATAAGGAAGCAGACAGAGTATGTCTGATAAGTGCATGATGAAAAAAGGGGGGACTGTATGAGTACAGATACAGACCCCACTGTAAGGGCTGGCCCGGAGGCAGAGAGGGTGGGTGGCAGGGTGAGCAGGTACCAGGGTCCGGAAGACAGAGGGTGGGCCAGGTGCACAGTGCCAAGAGAGAATAGATCAGCAGGGGAGAGGCAAAGGCAGAAGCAAAGAGGAAAGTCTTGAGATGGTTCTCCTCAAGTTTCAGAGTGGTAGGGAGGCTGTTTCAAAGGGAGGCCCCAGCTGAAGACAGAGATCTACCCCCAGCTCGCTTCTTTGAAACATGACCAACCCTTAGAGGTGGAGGAGCGAAGTGCTCGATAGGGGAGGTATTTGCGGAGGGGGGGCTGAAGGTATTTTGGACCCAGGCCCCAGAAAGCCCTGTGGACAATGCAGAGGGTTTTGAATTTAATCCTTGCATGTACTGGGAGCCAATGGAGAGATTTCAGGACTGGAGAGGTACGATCCCAGGGCTTGAGGCCAAGGACAAGTCTTGGAGTTCTGTTCTGGATTAGTTGCAGAGGGCTGAGAGCGGAGGCAGGTAGATTTAGAAAGAGGCTGTTGCAGTAGTCCAACCTAGAGAGAACCAGAGCTTGGAAGGCAGTGAGCTTCTGGGGCAAGGAGAGGAATGACATAGGACCTCTGAGGAGGTGCAGTAAGAAGTTTGACTTTTTAGAGATATCGGAGATGTGGGCAAAGAAGGAAAGTGTAGAGTCAAAGATGACACCAAGGTTTTTAGCCTCACAGGTGGGGGTAGGAGGAGGGCCATGGGAGGCTGGCCAGAGAGTGAGGGGAAAGGAGGGTGAAGGTGTGCCGATGAGGAGGATCTCTATCTTGCTGGCATCCAGGCAAAGATTGTTGGCGGCACACCATTCTTGGATGGTTAGGCAATCAGAGATGAAGGAAGGAGAAAATATACTTTTTGAACTTTTTCCTGCCACACTTAGTGAGAAGGGAAGGATAGTCAATGAAGAAGCAGTTGAAAAAGATAGGAAAAACAGAAAGCACCATGGGAGTGGTAGTGAGGAAGGGAGGCAGAAACAGGGGGGCTTAAGGTAGGTAGGAGTGGAAACAAGGAGAGCGGTGAGGTCACTGGGGCCCAAGAGATCAACAGCGAAACAATGTGCGCACCAGCAAGATCAATCTCTAATAGTCCATATGAGAAAACAGTCAGGAAATCGCTTTCTACCCACATCACACATACGCTCCAAACTCACTTCCCACCTAAGTTACCTTGGATCTTCAGAGAGATTGCAATGTGTATAATTTACATCTTTGCTCACTGCATTTATGTTACTCTCTCTTTTGTGGCATATTTGAGTTAAGAATGTTATGTTTAAAATACTGCTTTACCCTATATAACACCTGATTATTATTATAATAAACTCTCTACCAACAATGTTGTCCAGTGTTTTTTCTGACTGTTGTCTCATGGGAAGCGATGGAACACAACCTTTCACACGTTGATAAAACGGGAAGTGGCATCACATAGCATTGTTCCTAACTACACTACGAAAAATATGTTCATGATATCAGTGATGTGATATACATTTCATACAAGAAAGGATCACCATATGTATTATTAATATCAGTGTGTACAAGCCCATATTACCAAATTACTGTGAATTCAAGCAGACGTCCAAGGCCAAATGATAGTGATGTGTTATTATATAGCACTTACGCTTAAGCGCTTTATATAGAACACATATACATACAATATCACAATATCACACACACAAACATCATTACAGCAAGTGCTTAATCCACTGAGCTATCATTCAGGCTATAGCTATCATACCAGCTATAGTAAAATCAGTAATTACATGTTTGAATGTTCTCAAAGACAGAAAGCAAATTGCACTCTGTAGTGGATACCATTCAACTGATAAATCACAACAGTAGGTAAGTTCATCTGCAGGTCTGGTGCAAAGTTGGCCACATGTCAAGCCTGCATGGATCTACTTTTCAGGCTTCAGAGGTTGGCAAAATATGGAAAGCAGTGCACTCACATGACATCCCGTTCTCTGAGCACTTGTTACCTCATACATGCAAACAAACATCCTGAACAGCATGCCAGGGAGATGGGAAAGATAGACACATTACAACAAAGCATTAATTGTGGCACAATGAAATCAAGAGCCACTTTATGTGCTATGTGCTATGGTCAAAAATGTCTACACAAGCTTTTAGGCACAAGGATTTTGTCAAGTGACCCGAGGACACCGAGATGGAATGTCGTGTGATGATCTTAACAGAGACAATGGGAAAAAAAACATGCTATAATTGCAACTTGCGAAAAGCAAAATGCATATTTGCCACCGTTCTGCATCCTCAGTGCCAAGACAGTCTGTTGCCAACTTTGGTGCCGTGCCTTATAGTGTCACTTTTGCAGGTGTCAGGGCTATAAGCGCTCATCTGTGTGCACGGATTGCAGGCGCAAATGGCGTGGTGGTCGCACAGCCGCCCCCCCCACTCTGATTAAAAAATAAAGCGCTGCAGCAAATAGTGGCCCATACAAAAATACAGCTGCATGTGCTTACCTTCAGGCAGATATCGGCTCAATCTCTCCAACTAGTTTAGCAAGTGAGTTTTTGTGGAAAATTGGCCCTATGTCCCCAAGACCTGACCCCCCTAGGTACATGATAGGCAGAGATGAAAGACTGGGTTGGGGAATGAAAGCAGGTTCAGGATAGGCAGAAAGGAAAGACTGAGTTAGTAGGAAACTGATGTAAACATTAAAAAAATGAAAAAATGTTTGTGTTGTTGAAATATATTGTGCACAACTAAGAAGAAATAAAATAGCCTATTAGTTTAACTGGCAAAGACAAACATAAGCTGCAAGCATTAGAAAAGCCAGGGAGGCACTGTCTTGAACAAGCATTGACAAACACAAAAACTGTAACAATAACCATTGGCCCGAACAAAGACGAGCCATATATATTATGTTTAATGGAGTCCATTTATGGATTTTGGTATAGCATATGTGGAACCTGCTGTTAATGTGCAGTGGCCGACTGGAGATTTGTGGAGGCATACTGCATGGAGAGTACAGGCTGTAAATCTCTTTATGGAGTATATGCTGGAAAAGTGCAGGGCTGTGCATAGATATTGTAATGTATTGTTTATTTATATAGCGCCTATAAAAAACAGTCGCTCAGAGTCCTTGAAATTCTGAGACGATAATAGTCTGCACAGGTAGAGTAAGTGTGTAAAATACATGTAACGATTGAGACACAGCAAATAGGCCTGACAGCGATTCTGCAGTTTTACAAGTGCAATTAAGGGGAGAAGACAGGGGAGAGCAGACAGACGATTGACAGGCATGTGCATTTGGATCGTGCAAGTGCATAGATGGTAACAGGCAGGTGGAGGTCCAAGTGCACCCAGTCGGTGGAGACTGGGGTAAGTGCAGAGAGAGACACTTTCTCTGGTTATTTCTAAGTGCCTGTAAGTTGGGTAGGTATATGGCCCTGAGGCAAGTGCGAGAGAGGACTGGCAGGAGTGCCCAGGACCTGTGAGACTCGGAGGTACACCAGACAGCCAGTTAGCAAGCAGTAAGGAAGAGGAGGGAGAGATGGAGAGAGCAGAGAGCTAGGGTTTAGTAGGAACTTAAGAAGGTCAAGCTCAAAACGGAGGGCATCAGGGAGGCTATTCCAGAGGGAGGCACTTGCTGAGGATAAGGATCTCCCTCCAAATCTCTGCTTGGAGAACCGTCTCACTCGCAGAAGGTTGGAGCTAGATAAGCGGAGGGCTCGTGAGGGACAGTATTTAGGTAGGCAGCGTTGCAAGTAGGTAGGTCCATAGGCAGTGTGTAACGGTAAACTGCGGGGAGTGCTTGGTGAGAGAGTGCAGGAAGCGTGTGCCAAAAAAGAAGGCCAAGTGTGTAGCAAGAGAGATTAGAGGCAAGCTGCAATGAGTTTTCACATATCCATCCCCGCATCGTAGCACACACCCACAGTTCTTCAGTTGCTGCCTATATTTTAGTTTACATGTTTTACTGGTTTACAGCTGAAACATACTTACTGATAAAATGACATCTGGCAATCAAAAGAAACGTGATCCATATGCAAAAGAACAACTGGTAGGCATATTATTTCATTTCTGCTTCTTTCCTGCTTGGTTTACTTACATCTGCTTCCTAAATGTTAATTATTTAAGAGTACCATGCATAGTATTTATTGTCTGGGTTTAGAGACAGTAGGCTATTCAGACATGATTTGCTGCCAATGATCAGAATGTCACAAGGCCTAGCCGGACCATTGTTATCTTTCTCGCTTGTCCCTCTCACCCCCCCTTTATTTTGTCTTGAGGTGCCTTGAAACACCATTTGTTGTGTAGGGGACTGCTTTAAGAAGAACTGTGCTATTAATGTACCTAAGTATCAAGGATGTTAAGTAAAAGACATTTTTATTTCTGCCAAATATGTTTTATAAAAGGAAAATGACAAATATTAAATAAAAAGAAGTGTAACTGTGTTATGAGATTTGTATGGTCTTATTTTTTTAATCAAAACATCCTTTCAAATTTAATGCATTTCAATTTCGTTTGAAAAGCATGCAGTCTGACTACATCCTATTTGATTATTATTGAATTTATTGAGCACAGATCAAGTTTCGACAAACAGCAAAGAGCTTTACAGAGGTATACAACAATACAGATGTATAACAGAGCACTTTTAAGAGGTAACAACAGAACAGATATACAGCTCGGGGTGGTATACAGAGAGGCACAGACGAGGGGTACAGCTGTACCCGGTGGCAGGCAGGAGACGGGCGGACACCATCCAGGGAGACAGGTGGGGCGAGGCGAGATGGGATGGCCGAGGTGTTAGCCATTTCTTCTACACATTGCTGCAAATTGATATACCCTTAACGTTAGCGACTAGGCATTATTTACTGGAGAAATTAGTTAAGTTCAGTTGGACTTGTAATTTGCACCGATAAAATGCGAAATAGATAAAACCTAAACTCTGCAAAATGTATTACCACATTAAAATTCTAAATAACTGCAACCAACCTTGAAACTAGCTTGACATTATTTTTCCAAAATTTAAATGCAGTAAAAATGTTTGCCTAGTGTTACTGGATTGTTTTTACCAAGAGACAAGTTGGAAAAAATAAAAAATAAATCTTCCAATGTTTTGTTGCCTGTAAAACAATCCAAAATAAATGCAGTAAAAATGTGTAGTGTTGCTGGAATGGTTTTTTTGAGAAACAAGTTGAAAAGAATACAAAAACAATCCTCCACTTTAAGACCAAACAATCCTTGCTTGTCAAAAAATCCCAAATAAATCCTGTAAAAATATGTGCCTGCCAATTAGTGTTAGTGAGAAACAAGTCAGTAAATATCCTAAATAAATCCTCCAACCCAAGACAAATAAATCCTTGCTTGGAAAAGATCCCCCAAAAATCCCAAATAAATGCAAAAAATATCTGCAGCTTGAAAACAAGACAGAAGCAATCCCAAAACAATACAAAAAGTGAATTTCTTTTTTGCTAGGGATTAGTCCTGCAGTAAAATGTGTACGTCACACTCGGCTTGGTGGCAGCTGCAGTCTGACACACGCACGTACAAGCAAGATCACCACAAAGCACGGACAGACTATACAATGTTACCCACCTAAAGAAACCTGACCGGTCAGGACCATAGGGCCTGTATCTTAAGAACTAAATGTGACACACAGGTTTGCTAATCCGGAGTGCATGATTAATTGCCCTGAAATGGCATGCAATGGTAATCCCTCTACCGCCAAATCAAACCCTAAATGCTTGCCCTTGAGAAAGACCTGAAGGTAAAATAACAGGGATTGAACAACGGAAACAAGAAACTCGCTCTGCTGATAGCTTGAGAAAAAAACAGGGTTTCCGGTATTTATTGTATGCAGTGCTGAAACTGCTGATGAGAAAAAAACGGGGTTTCCGGTATTAAATAGTATGCAGTGCTGAAACTGCTGACGTACTAAACAACCAATTCAATAAACCGGTCTCACATCCCACCTCAATCCATACCTGCCTACATTCCAAAATGAAAAACCAAGAGAGTCACATCATCAGAAGTTTGCACGGTCAAGCCCACACGTTGCAACATATTCAGGATTGTAATAAGCACCAAACGTGCAAAGCATATTAAAGGATCCATCACAAATGTGAACGTGTATGTAAACTGAGTGCATTATCAACGTGATATTGAAATGAAATCTCTCGAACACCCCCACAATACCTTTTTTTTAATCCACATGTGGCATAGCACACTTTTTCCATAGCGAAGGCAAACATGAGCACATTTGTGGGGAGAGGGGGGGCAGCAAAGACATTTTCACGCCCTTCAAATGTGCTGTTAGGAAGCGCCGACGGACACAGCGTTATTTGCCGGTATTGCATGCATGGCAGGAAGGGAATTAAAGCACACAAATCTAGTGGAGACGCAGGGATGGCCGGAAAACCCCGAGACTCCACGCTCTCCCCAGAGACCCAGAGAAGAGCTTAAAAACCCGTAGTCTCTGGATAAAACCCAGAGGTTAGGTAGGTATGGCTCAATCCTGTGCGGGATCTCAAACCCACTTAGCAACACCTTCTAACACGTTCCTACAGCAAAACATGAAAGCTGCTTCTCCTTGGCAGATGGCGTGCAGGGTCAAAAGAAACCCACAGTAATGTGTGTTTGTAATTCTACCAATATGTGCAACATGGTGTATCTGTTAGCGAGTACATAAACATACTCCTTCCACTGCCTCCACATAGCTCATCGACAAATGAACAGGCCCTTTATGAACTGTTTTATAACCTGCACCAGCACACCATTATGGGAGAGGTTTGAGTCCCCCTATCACTGGCGGCTGCGGAAAGGTCCCTTTTTTGGTGTTGTTTTAGGTGGAAAGTATTGGCACAACACTCCCATGGAGCAATATGCACAACACATTACTGAAGCGTCTACTCTTGCCAGTAGCCGTCTGTAAGGAACTCATGGTGACAACAGTAAAGACAGACACAAGTGATCACAGTTCAAGAGTTTTTATTAAACTAAATGCAGGGTGGAAAAATGCCTAACTTAAACCTGAATCTAACATGAGAGCAATCTTCGACCATCAAATGCAAAAACAAGGCGGTCCTTGTGGCGTCTTGTCAAAGTAAAAGGCCTATACTAAAACAAAACGATTGCCAAATCCTTACAACTAATTACAAAAAGAGTGTGGGATAGGGTTTTCAATAAAGAAAGAGGTGTTCACAAATAATAATTCAGGATGTGAGTGCCAGAGATCTTCCTTCCCCATGTTTTGAGCACGGCACAAGGTGGATCTCCTGAGCACAGCACACACTCGAGTTTTCCCAGCACGAGTCAACAGTTCCGTGTCGGTTATCAGTTCATGGTTAAATCTCTTTTCAATAAAATTCTCTTTCCTTCGCGGGCCTGATGGTTTCAACAAAATGAACAAACAAACAAATAGTTCAATCCCAAATTAACGTTGGGGTGATGGCTTTCCACCCCCTGGATCTCCCTCTGCTGGGCTCGGACCCATTTATACATCAGCCTCACATCAGCCTCCTCCTACGGGTTCACTGTGGCTTTTCTTACTTTCCCTAGTCTTAATGTCTTTTTAAACAGTTCCTCAGGGTTGACCCCTCTTTGGCAGCCTCCCTCTGCTAGGTTCACTCTGGCAACCTTTTGAAAAACAGTTCACTGTGGACATCCCTCCGTCAGGTTCACTCCTGTCAACACACTGTTCATAGGGACTTCAGGCCTCGCCCCTTTTCGTTAGCATCCCTCTGCCGGGTTAACTCTTGCCAACTTTTACCAAGCAGTTCACTGTGGACTTTAGACTTCACCCCCTCTTGTCAGCATCCCTCCACCGGGTTTACTCCCGCCAACCCTTACGACACACAGTTCATGCGCTAGTTTCACCAAGCGGGATTCACTTCCCTCTCCTTCACAATTATCTGTAGGTCAAAGACTTTCGACGGTACACAGGATTTTACAAGACCCCTGTATGACCACTTTGACCCCTCTTCTCCTTTTCCCAAGGTCTTATGGTTATGGTAGATTACACCATCAGGTAATTGCCCAGACTTTCCTACGTGAGCACCCACAAGGTGCCAGACTCTTCTGTTGCTGGTTTCCCCCGTTTTCATCAGTCGCTCTTTCACAGTTCAAATCAACCGTTTGCTGCTTTCTGTTCAATACAGTTCGGTTTCTTATCGACTCTCCCCTCGACTCACCGGCTTTAATGAACCGCTTGGCTTTTCTTCTTTTTGGATTCAAGGTTGGTACCACTGAGAAAAGTGTCTCTTCCCGGCTTGGTAATCAGCAGAGGAGATTCTTGTGTACCGCGGACACCTGCTGCAATGCACGCTGGCTTTTTGTATTCTACCTTTTCTCACTTTCCCCCAGAGGCTCACCGTCTCCAGAGCCCTGGTCTTATCCAGGCTGGACTACTGCAACAGCCTCTTTCTCAACCTTCCCTCTTCTACCCTGTGTCCTCTTCAACTCATCGAGAACAGAACTGCAAGACTTATCCTTGGTCTCAAGCCCAGGGAACGCATCTCTCTGCCGCTGAAATACCTTCAGTGGCTCCCTGTGGCTGCAAGGATTAAGTTCAATAACCTTTGCATTGCCCACAAGGCTTTCTGCTCTCTTCCTAAATACTCTCCTTCCCGAATCCTCTGCTCACCTTACTCAAACTCCCTGCAGGTGAGCTGCTGCTCCTAACAGAGACTTGGGGGGAGATCCTTATTCACTACAGGTGCCTCCCTATGGAATGGCTTCCCTGCCTCTCTCTGTCTTGAGCCAGATCTCCTTAAGTTCCAGAAACTCCTCACAACTTTCCTCTTCACCTCCTCCTTCTCTCTCCCTCTACTGTGCTAACCACCGCTTTCTGCTCTGTCGCTCTCTTTCCTCTACCTCTGCTCAGTTTCACTGACTGGCTGGCTGGTGTACATTCAAAGCCTCACAGGTCCCAAGCTTTCCTCTCCAGTCTCCTGCACTTCCCCCCGGGCCTTTTACTTGCCGCTGCACTACTGTACTTAGGTTATGACCCATGAGAGTGGTATCTCTCTGCACTTAACCCATGTTCTGATGGGACTGGGCACACTTGGCCCCTATTGCCCCTCCCCACGCACTTGCTGTTCTGTGCACCTGCATGATCGGAATGTACCATGGCTAGTAAGATCGTTTGTCTTGTCTTCCTTATGTCTTACCCTCCCATGCATGGTTGTGCTCTGAAACACTTATGTATACGCGCATAATAAATAAACAATCAATCAATCAAATAACAAGGTTGCTTCTCTTCTTGTCACCCTCTTGGTATGGCCATCTTTCCTCTCCTCTTGAACTGCTGTGCTGTGCTAGCTCTCACGTCGTGCGGTCTGCCTTGCTCGTCCTGTTCTCTTGTGCTCCACCTTTTATCCCTGTGAGGAAGGGAAAAGGCTGTCAGGTGTGTGTGATTCTGGTCAATTGCCTGACTTTGCCTGACCTTTGAATTGGCATATGTCAGGTAAACGGCTCTGGTGTTAGTCTGTTGTCTTTCATGTTGTGCGAAGGTGTTTGTGTCGGAAGGGGGGGGCAGTGTTTTGGAATATCCTACGTGGTATGATGGGGAAAAGGTGTTCAAAGAAGGGGGATACTGTATCTCACCCATCGGTGTCCCACTCCCATTATCCAAGGACCCGCCCCCATCCAGGTAATACTCCCTCACTGGTCCACCCCCAGGAACTGGATTCAATAGCGGTGGCCGTGTCCTGACCACCTGGATGACAGATCATTGGGAACTAGCCAGGAAGACACCTTCAGGTTTCTCACACCGTCCCTCCTCATTCTTACCCCAAACATTTCCCACTCCTACCTTGATGTTGAGGCCCAGATGAAAAAGAAAAAACTGGCTATGCACATCCATTTGCTATCGGGAGCCAGCGCATGCCTTGAGCACACGGCAAACCACTCCCTACTGCAGATCCCGGCCCGGCTCACTCACTCGACCCTGGAAAGGGGAGTGAAGAGCGATAGGCCAGACCGCCTGACTGCCGTGGAATGTCACTGCATGAACCCGCTCGGATGACCCACCGAGAGCCACACTGCAGAGACTCCCTCCTGATCAACGTGCGTGTGCTATTTTTTTATGTCCCTCACCCGGACTCGCCAACTCCTAGTCCCACAGGGGAGTCCGTCCTACCCATGAGGTAAAATCTCCTCATAGACCCACACACTCCCCCTGCAAGTGGGCAACACCATTACCTTGCATAGTGTTGTTCTGCCATACCTTGCGTCGAAAACGACACAAAATGGATGACAGACGAGTAAACCCCAAAAAACACGGAAACCAAGAGTGACACATGACTCTCCAACTCAACTTCCACATTACCATCAGGCATAACTTTTATTTTATTTTCAAATGATATAGCATACAGTAGGGAGTAAACCATATTCTATATATATATTAGATGGCCTGCGGTAGCGCTGTGTAGTTATGATTAAGTTGCTCAACTCATAGGAAGAGAATTTTTTGGACGGCTTATAACTTTGCTCCCTCTGGACGAATCCTCACCACACTTTGCGATAAAAGTATATGACCAGCTCTGAATTCTTTTGGTAAGTTTGGTGAGGTTTCATCAAAGGGGGGGGGCAAGGTTATAGGGTGGTCCCAATTTTTTTTTCATCAACTGAATGGAAAAAAACTTTGCTCATGCCTACAGCTGGAACAGCTGGATGGATTTTCACCAAATTTGCAGCAGGAGTGGCGGCTTAGACCCGAAAGTGTAATTTTGTAAAATTGGTGAAAATCCATCCAGTAGTTTCTTTTAAAACAGGAAAAATGTAGGTCAAAAATAATTAGTGATATCTGGCTCCGCTGACCCATTTCCTGGTTCACTCCGCGGACCGGACCCTGATTGGCATTGAGGGCCGCGTCATGTCTGCGGACATCCAACGCGCATGCTGATTGCGTGATGTGCTTCATATTTTTCCGAAACGCCCGCCATGTTGTATCCGCAGATATTCGCAGATAGCGCAGCGACGAACAGTACTGCAAAACATGTTTTGGGGCATCTGGTGTTGGGTAGAGGGGCTGGAAAGAGCGGGGGAGTAAAAGATGGGTCATATGATGTATTTGTTTAGGTGGAAGAAAACTGTGTTGTGTCTGCGGTGTCCGCGGACACTGTGGCAGTTCACGGGTAGGTCCTCAGGCGAGAAGCTTATGTGGTGACTGCAGGCAGGCTTCATTAGGGTAGGGGAGTGGAATGTAGATGATATGAGGATGTTTGTATAGACTGTATTATGCTGTGGTGTTTGTGCACCCAGGAGTCTGCCCACTGGTTGAAGTACTGTAATAGCATGGGTAGAAAAGTGTAGAGGGCCGCAGGCGGTTTAGGGTAGGGGACTGGAATGTGAATGGTTGGAAGTACTGCAATATTATGTGTACAGAAGTGGACAGAGCCTCTGGTGGTTGGCTTATGTGTGTGGGTTGTGGCCAGTGTGCAGATTTTTGGTTGAATGTCTATATTATGCTGTGGTGATTGTGGCCAGCTACTAGTCTCTGGTGTATGGCCGGAGGCCATGCACCGAAGAGTGTGCCCACTGGCTGCAAATACTGTAACAGTATGTGTACAGAGGTGGACAGGGTGTGTGGCAGCTTGCTTATTGGACTGTCCTGAGATTCTTGGGTGTATGAGAGTCTGTGCAGTGAGTGCAAGTAGTGTAATAGTATGTGAACTGAATTGAATAAGGCCTCAGGCCCTATGTGTGTGGGTTATGGTCAGTGGGCATATTTTTGGAAGCATAACCATATTATGCTGCAGTGGTTGTGGCCAGCTGCTAGACTCTTGGGTGCATGTCTGCCCACTGGCTGCAAGTAGTGTAATAGTATGTGTACAGAAGTGGACAGGGTGTGTGGCAGCTGGCTTATTGGATTGCCCAGAGGGTTGTGGCCACTGGGCAGATTCCTGGGTGCATGGTTGTATTATGCTGTGGTAATTGTGGCCAGCTACTAGAGTCTTGGGGGCAGGGCCGGAGGCCATGCACCCAAGAGTCGGCCCACTGGCTGCACATAGTATAATAGTATGTACACAGAAATGGACAGGGGGTGTGTCCGGTGGCTTATTGGACTGCCCCCAGATTCTTGGGTGTATGATAGTCTGTTCAGTGGGTGGTAATGTTGGCCAACTACTACAGTCTTGGGTGCATGAGTCCAAGAGTCTGCCCACTGGTTGAAATACTTAAATAGTATGTGCAGAGAAGTGCACAGGGCCACAGGCAGCTGGCTTATTGCACCCAAGAGTTTGCTGACTGATTGCACATACTCAAATACTATATGAACAGAAGTGGACAGAGCCTCAGGTGGCTGGAATATGTGTGTGGGTTGTGGCCAGTGTATAGATTGTTGGGTGCAAGGCTGTATTATGCTGTGGTAATTGTGACCAGCTACTAGACGCTTGTGTCTGCTCACTGGCTGCAAGTAGTGTAATAGTATGTGTACAGAGGTGGATAGGGTGTGTGGCAGCTGGCTTATTGGACTGCCCCGAGGGTTGTGGCCACTGGGCAGAATCTTGCATGCATCATTGTATTATGCAGTGGTAATTGTGGCCAGCTACTATAGTCTTGGGTGCATGGCCTCTGTCCACTGGCTGTATGTACGGTAACAGTATGTGAACTGAAGTGGATAGGGCCTCAGGCGGCTGCATTATGTGTGTGGGTTGTGGTCAGTTGGCAGATATTTGGGTGCATGGCTGTATTATGCTGCAGTGGTTGTGGCCAGGCGCTAGACTCTTAAGTGCATGGCCGTAGGCCATAGGCCATACACGCAAAAGTCTAGGGCCTGGCCACAACCACTGCAGCATAATACGGCATGTTCACAAAATTGTGACACTGGCATATGCATTTCACAAGTATGTATATAAAAAGCAATTTGCAGATTACAAAGAAGCATGACACCAATAATCGTATAGTTACTGTATGTATTGTTGAGGCTCTGTGCACCTTTTTGGAACGCAGTGCAGAATACTGTTAAAGTGGCAATAGCAGATTCCAATATTGTGGCATGTGGAAATGCAGGAGAAATTGTTGTTTCATTGTCTGTGATAAAAGAAAACATAACATGTTAAGGTAGGTACTTCATAATCTCGTATTGCATTCCATTGCTGACATTTGTGCACTTTGTGGTCCCTCATAATTAGTGCTTCAGAAGTACTATGCTTTAAACAAGTGTAAAGTGCAATTTGCTCAGTTCCTGTGTTTGTTCACATAATCGTTGGGTCTGTGAGAAAAAAAAATCCATGCAGGATTTAATAAAAAAAAACTTCTACATTCATTTGTTGTTATGTGGCATACCCTGTTTCATTGAAGTGCGCACTACTAACAGGAATGTTTAAGGTGCATATATATGTGGTCTTCTGGTTATAAACCCTGTTGCAGTAGGAGGAATTGAAATGGTGTTTGATTTTCCTTTTGGAAGTGGTGGTACTATGGTTTTAGTTAGATACCAGTTGGCGTATTCTAACTGTTTATCGCGTTCCTCTTTTTAACAGCATTTGTCTATGCGTTTGCTTGCTGTTGGTGTTTTCTAAGAACTGTGGTATTGCAAACTAATACTGCAGGATTGTTGGGGCAGTTAGATACCTGTTGGCGTATTCTAACTGCTGCTAGTTTTAAAGTTTTTGAGGGTATGTTTGTAGCACTGTGATTGCTGAAGGTTGATTTTGGCAGTTTGACCCCTGGAAGTAATATTGTAGTAATATAGTTGCAGTTATATACCAGTTGGCCTATTCTAACTGTTTACAGTTTCTCAGTTTTGCAGGGTATATCTTCAAGCATGTTCATTCTTGTTGGTGGATTTACATTTTTCACTATTGTGAAGTGTCTTTGCAGTACTATGGGTGTAGTTACATGTAGTTGCGTATTTCTTGCATTGGTATGGGCATTGTTAGACAGCTGTTGCCATTTTCTACCAGTTGGTCGACCCTCATACTCAATAGTTTTCTTTTTAAGTACTATGTGGGATACAATGTTAGTGTGTCCTTTGTACAGTTGTTGTTTATGTGACTGTAATCATTGGATCATTGGGGAAAAAACTGTATAGCAGCGCAACTGATGTCTTCATGGGCCAGTTGGTCTATGCTAAGTTGTTCCAGTTTCACAGGGTAGAAGGTTATTTTTCTTTTGCAATTACATATTTGATGGTGGGTATTGGGCAGTGGGCTATGCTACTTTTGTAGATCAGTGAGTACATTTTGGTTTCAAGAATATTAAGTAGGCATTTACAAGATCTGCTGGTAATCTCTGCTTCAGAGTAATGGAAGTATCATTGCATTCAAACCACCCACATTTCTTTGTAATGTATGTAGTATAGTGACCTGCACTGGTTGTGGCGCCCGTGTGGTAGATTATGCCTATGTGTGAAGCTAGTAAGCTTGCAGTTGTTTTTGGTACCATCTGCATTGTATTGTAAAAGCATTACTATTACATATAGGCTATGGCATTGTATCTGTAAGGTGGAACAATTGAATTGGAAGTAGTACATAATATGACATGTTTTGCATTTTGTATGAGCTGTTGAAATGGAATGGATTCACAGTTAGATATAGATACATACACAAAGCGCTTGTTAGGGATGTGTTCTTGTATCACATAGCTGCAGAGAGTGCATGTATGCTTCTACATGTATAAAATCCGGAAGATTTCATTTATAGGTATATTTTTGCTTTCCAGTACTTGCAATAAGTACATTAGAAATTCTTGTGGATCTGGGAGATTTCATTTATAGGTATATTTTTGCTTTCCAGTACTTGCAATAAGTACATTAGAAATTCTTGTGGATCTTCTTGTGTGTTTATAGTGAATCTCACCATTCCCGCACAGTAGTCCAATTCCTGCCTTATTCCTGAGACACTGTAAGTGTTTTCAGGATTGTTTGTTGCATTTCTATGAAGGAGTAGCATTTGTAAACACAACTGGTCCACGCCGTTTAAGTAAATGTTTTCAACAATTGGTGGCAACTGGAAAAGAACATTGATTGCTACATTTGCATAGCCATTTACACCAGTTGTGTTGGAAAATTTTAATTGACCAGACAGTTCTGTTTCTGAGTCATTTGATGGAAGTCCACGTGTTTATTTTTTTTTGTAGAGGTAGTTCTCTTTGTTTGTGCAGTTGGGTATACATTTGCCTTTTCAGTACATCCTTCTGTGGTTGTGGTAATTGATGGAGTAGCAGCTGCTTTAAATTTCTTTGGTGGTACTGTTGGTAGATCATGTATAAGTTGTGTTTGCACTAGTTTTCTTTTACAAAATTAGCATTTTTGAGGAACAGGGTACATTTTGAAATGGGATGTGTAGAGTACACAAGTCTGTTGTATTCTACGATGCAAGGAATGTCAGCCTTGACTTTGCTTGAATCAAAATTGACTTGAAATAGTCCTTCAAGTGAACGTAGGCGTGACAGTACTACGTAACTCGTGCCTTCTTTAAAAACTGTGCTGCCAATGTCAATCACTTCTTAATCTACGGTTAGACCTTGCGATTTATGAATAGTGACTGCATTTGCTAGAGACAGAGAAAACTGTTCTCTGCGTACATACATGTCTTTGAAAAGAAGGAATCGGGCTGTTGAGCATCCTATCCTTTTCACTTCTGAAAGTTTGTCAAAGTGGATGTTGACAAACTGAATGTTGTTGTCACGTGGGTATGTCTGGAAGCCAACAACTGTAAAGTGCTCCATTAACGAAACCTTGCTCCACATCAAGGTTATGCTTTAGCATTACTCTAAAGTTTAAACACAATATTAACATTTTCTCTATACCAGCTGTAAGGTATTTAGTCGTGCTGTGGCTTATTGACACAAAGGAACTGTCATACCGTCGACGTCCAGTTTGTCTGTGGATTAAATTTGCACTATTGGTTACATTTCTTTTTTCAACTTTGTTTCATTGATTTTTGCACAGCTTGCTAGGGTTGGCATTAAGGACATACAGTTTACAATTTTGTGTGCTAATTGTTCCATGACATCAGTAGCTCATGTGTTTTGCCCGTATAGCTCATGGATGTGTCTGCTATTTAAGATAGACTGTGCTTCTTTAGAAAGCACACCAATCTGAATGCTTTTCAAAATGTTAGCAAAGGTGAGGTCTGCAGACTGATGCATGTTTTCAGTTAGTTCTCTGTTTTGGAAATGTTGCCAGAGATTTACATTTCCTATGCTGCCAAGTGTCTTTTGGCACAGTTTGTGTCGTAAAGTTTTAAAGATAGGTTCCCCTTTCCCTGGTGTTAATTGAAGAAGATCTCCAAAAATAATAATGTGCTTTCCTCCAAAGGGTTCTTCTTAGTCTGTTTTAAGACTCTTGCAATCTGAGGTGAATCAAAGCCAACATTAGGTCGGAGACCATGCTCACCTTATCTATTAGTTGCATTTTCATTTGTTTCAAAACTCTGCGTAGCTCCATAGCAGCTTCTGCTGAAAGTCTGTAGTATTCTAATTTGTTTTGGTGTTCTACTGGAAGGAGTACCAATCGGTGTAAAGTAACACCACCTATCTTGTAGGCACCTAGACCTGTGGGAGCAGTTACAACAGCTGAAAGATGTGTGTTTGTCAATTGTTGGAGGAACCTGCTGATTTTTATTAATAATGCTTTGCTTGAGCTAGCTTGACCACTTACATACAGGAGTACAGGTTTATAGTTTTGAGAGGTACAAGTTTTAGTTTCATGCTGCACACCAAGTTCAATTTCTTTAGTTACTTCTAGGAAAATGCTATGCTGCTCATTGTTTAGTTGTGATTTCAGTAGAGCAAAGTCTTCTGCAGATTGCTCATACTGATACATGGTGTTCTCTACTTCAGTCATGGCTAATTCTGCCTCATTTGCTATGAGTGGCTGTCCAAATGGTTCTTGGCTTCCTGTAAGAGAAAGATGACTGCTCTCAGGAGTGTCTACATGTAGTTTTGCTTTATGTTCTTCTTCTTGTTGGTGTTCATTGTCCAACATATTTTTGTACTGTGTAAAGTTTATATCTGTTATAGTGCTTTGGCTTGCATTGAAAGCATCTTCATAGGAGGCATGGGTGTCCAATAAATCTTCTTCTTTCTCAATTTTTTAATAAGTTGCAGTAGTGACATGTAGTAAAGTTCACTATGTTGAGGAGATTTTAATGAAAGCTTCATCTGAATAATCAGGCTGCGTTTGGTAAGTTTAACCAGGCTGCCCTCACAACTTTTGACTATGCATTTACATTTTTCCTCCATCTGGTTTAATATTATTTTTGTATGAGAAGTTTTGGGCTATGTGGTATAGGCACATGGTTTCCAAAGGAGTACTCATGTTAGGGTAGTATGTGTCCAATAAGTTGTTTTTCAAAATGTCCTGGCTGTTGGGATTGTTTTTGGCTATTGTTTCTATGTCTTTGTATAATTTGAGAACTCTTTTTCTGGATGCAGAAGGACCAAGGCTTAGCCAGACTATGTTTTCAGATTTCCTATACATGGCTGTGCCAGTTAAACAGTCTGCGGCTTTGTAGCAGCAACATTCTCAATGGGGGAGCATTTTTATGCCAAAGCTTTATCATTTTTGTGGCAGTGTTTTGTCGGATGATATGTCATCCCAGAGGTCTTTCAGCTCAGTTTTCTCAGCTTTGGTTAAGTAGGGTGTGACATATCGTGCAACCGCAGTGGAATTGTCTGCAATGTACTGCACATCTATGTTTGCATTCCACAGGAGGGCAATGATTGCATTGTAATCATTGATGTAATTTGATTCTTCGGTTCTTTTTAAGCAGTATGTGTTCTTGGGCTATTTGCCTTTCACACTGTGTCTAATAGAAGAAATGAAGCTGTTTACTTGTCCTTTTGCTGAAACTTGTCTAGGGAAACCAAAGCAGCATTTGGTGTAGTATTTGCCATTGTTTTTATATTTGTGCTGACAATAGTTGCCACACTTGGGTCTTTGAAACAGAAAAATGTGTGCATGTAGGTCACTATGTGTGCTTTCTGAAGGGATTTCGCAAATGACATATTTGTGAATGAACTGCAAAACAGTGATATCACTGTCCTGGACAAATTTAGGAGCATCTTTAATCCACAAAAACATGAGGAGTGTGGTGATCCTCTGGCTTGATATTCTTTTCTCCAAAAGAAGTGTTCCACTTCTCGGAGGGGAGGAGTTGTTTTATTACAGGTGAAGTTCAGCATAGCAATAAAGTGATGATTGAAGTACCTTGATACATTTACAGGGTCAAGAGAGCAGAGTTCTCCTGGTGTTTTCATGTCTATCCCTGCTTTGTTTTAGTTTGCTATGCGTAGGACATCGTGCAAGTCGTCCCATGGATACTCTGCACAACTTAAAGTGACAAACCATGTGGGTGGGGCAAGGTTGCGTAACATACAGCATACATCTGTGTGATGTTGGAATGAGTATTCTTACGTAGCACGCATGTTTGCCAAGAGATTTGTAATACTTGACTGTAAAATTTCATCTTTCTCTTGCACCTTTTGAAGTAACTGCGTAGCAGACATGTTTAGAAAATTGGAACCTGTTTCAATGTGTGTCTATATTTTCTTTAAGACCTAATGGCAAATAAACTACTTTGCCGTGAATGCCTTTCAGTAATTCAGAAGGAGGCAACTTGGCTGTTTCGGTTGAAGGCGTATTATCGCTTGAAATGGGTGCAACGTTTGGATTACAATTATCTCACAGAAATTAAGCTGTTCAGAGTGGTTTTGGCAGTGGGAATATTTCCAAGTTATTAGTCATAGCCCGTGAAGGCATTTGGTTATTGTCAAGTTTTCCAGTCCAGTATGTGCAAAGTATTGAGTGGTTAGTAATTTTGTTCTTGTTTTCTGCTATAAAACAGAGAGCTAATTGGAACCATTGGGATTCCGCATTGTCTTCTACTTTGTTGTTATATCTATAGTTTTGGTGCTCTTTGTATAAAAAGTTCTGCGGCAATACACACATACTTGGTCTGGTACATCAGCAGATGTGCTTTTAAACTTTGCTATTTCTTTTTTGTATGTGTGTAATAGAAGGTTGGCATCGGCAAGGTTGTCATTACTTTCTTTTAAAGTTACTGGATTTTGTAAGTGCTCTTCAGTTCCAAAATATTTGCTTTGGATGTGGTCTATTTCTTCGAGCAGTTCTTCGGCTGTACCATGTAGGAGAATATAATTTAAATGCAGGACTTTTTGCATAATACAGTTTCTGAACAAGATTTCGTACAGTAGAATGGTGTGTTGTTGGCATTTTGATGTGGTGGAAGGTGCTTTTGGAAGCAGGTCCAGAAATGCAGGCTAATGAATGTCCCCATAGTCCTGTGTATTTTCACACTGGACAGGATACATAGTTTGTAGTATTTTAATGTTTAATTTGTCTTTGGCTTTCACATACTGATTGAGGAACTTCTGCAAAGATTTGAAAGATTGTTTTTGTACATTACACATTGAGGTGCATGGCCATTTGTAGACGGGGCAGATTGGTTCGGTGGACTGGAGAGTTGATTGTAAGTTTGCTGGGGATATTCTTGCAATTAGCATTTCTTCTCCCATAATGATATTGTCTACCTTTTCATACCAACACCCACTGCTATGTATGGCAATTGGGTTTGTTTGCTCTTGTATGCCTCTTCAGTGAAATATGACTCTGTGCTGGTGGTGTGAATCCACTCACCTGCACATATGTTTGCAAAGGTATCTATGCTGACATTGCATTTGTTGCGAAGTATTTCTTGTAGTTTACTAATTAATTTTGTTAGTGGTTTCATTCTGTTTAAAATGTATATAAATAATTTCCTTTTGAGGAGCATTGCACTGTCTATGAGAGGTTCCTAGATCAGTTTTCTACTGTAAGTTTTAAGGGTGGAGCGTGATTTCTCCCCTGTTTTTATAAGGTTCTGAAGGATTCTAAGGTGGAACATTTATTGTGAGATTACTTGTTTGGAATGCTTGGCTATGTTACTGTTGGTAGATGTACTGTTAGCACTACTGGTAGTTGCATTCTTCTTAATACATTTAGTTTTACATTTTGAAAGAGAAGTCACACTTTTTCTCCTGCTACCTTGTTCAGTTTTGCTTAGTGACTGTATTAGTAATTTTGTTTGAACTTTTTGTACGCAGTCTGCTAGAGGTGGATGGCCATTTTGCATGGCTTGAGTTTTATCTGCTATATTTTTGCGTTGTTTTCTACAGAGTTGCTTTTTGGTAGGCATTTTCTTGTGTCTGTTAGAGAAAAAATGAAAGTGTGGGTTTGGAAGTTGTGCAATGAATTTGTGTGTACTGTGCATGACTGTCTGAATATGAGGGCAGGTATACATAGAGGAGTATGATTGTGCAAAGGGCTGTTACTTTTGGTTGGGAAGGTTGTACTGCTATGTGTTTGTGTTCCAGTGGAAAAGGTTTGGTACAGTGTGTATGACAGTGTAATGTGCTTGAAGAAGTAGGGATTTTGCAATGTTCTTATAAAAGTACTGTGTGTTAACATACTGGTGTTCCGATGACAATAGAAACAGTGGACCTGACAAGGTACAATGAGTAAGGGTGAAACGAGTGCTGTGGGCTTGGATAACATTGTCTAGGCTACAGTACAACAACACTGCACTGTCTGAGTAACTGGCAGAACACTACAACAGTACTGCACTTACTTTTCTGAATGTGAAGAGTAAGTTTCTTCTGGGTTTTATATTCGAGCAGAGACATCACTGGCTTTTAGAAGGTGGATCTTCACTGCAAGTGCAAAAGAAGTAAGTTAGTGGGTTTGCGTGTTAATGGTACAGTAATAGCAGTAGGGGAACACATTGTTTTAGATTGTAGGAGGATTTGTTGGCAGGAAGAGTTAATGTTTGTGTGCAATTGTACAGCACTGCATACGAGTGGGGACTTGGGAGTATTAGCATTGTTGGTATGGGGGCCAGTGCTGCAGTGATAACTGTGCTCTATGGGGCTGCATCTTTGAAGTGTGTGAGATGTTTTTGCACTATTTGTTTTGGAAAGGGATTAGTGGAAGTCATAGTACAGTGAGAAAAAGGGAGAAAGATGTAGAGATTGGAAAGGAGAATGTTACTGTGTGTGGAAATTTGTTAAGTTTCTCACACTTAGATGCTCGCTACATGAGTGCAGAAATTATTTTCAGTTTTTGCATTTATGTAGCAAAATTTACAGATAACACTGTTTCCAATGTACACATGCATTTCTTTGCTTTCCTCCCAATGGGGCATTTTGTCAATTGTGCAATGCATACGGTTGGCATGCTTTCCTAATATACATGCAGTTTCCCTTTTTTGTGTCCATTCTGGGCATTTCACATAGGATCTGGCACTTGCATATGCTGCAATCTATGTACTTGCTTTGCTTTGGTAAAATACATGCAGTTTTCATTTTCTATGTGCATTACAAAATATATGCATACCTGTAGTTTGTGTTGATGGATGTAGATGTGGATGAATCTAGAAGTAGAAATCTTGGAGAGTTTTACAGTACTTTTGGATGCAGGTGCTTGGGAATCATAGGAGACCTGTGCTCTGAGTGTTGAACGGCACATCTGCGGTGTTGTACTGAGTTACTAGAGTTAGATGTAGAGATCTTGGATGTGATTGGTGGATGGTTGTGGGACTGCTTACCAGTAGCCAATGAGAGAGCGCTGTAAAGTGTGAAATAGAAAGACACCACGGTAGTTCGCAGATCACACGTGCTACATCCGGGGCTTCTCAGCATGCCTGGCATGGAAATGGGAGTGTACTGTGGGGATTAGCCAATCAGGTGTTAAGGGTGTGCTTTACAGGAAGGGAGAGTGATACTTTTTTTCATTGCTGTGTTGGTTGTGTAGTGAAGATGGCTGGAGTTATTGTATGGATAATGGGATATTCCTTTGTTTGTGATCTGGAGAGGTATACAAATGCAAGAGGTGTTTCTGCAGATTTTGGTTTTTCAGGCCTGGAGGCTTTATGGTGCAGTGTGCCTCACCGCTGCTTTTTGTAGAAACATGGCTAGTTTTGGAACTCCTGATGTTTTGGTAGTGCACTGTGGAGGAGAGCATTTGGGGTACATCAGTGCCCCAAGTTTGATTCCTGCATTGAAGTTGTTGGTGGAGGAATGAATGCTGCTTTTCCCAAGTGCAAAGGTGTTTTTTTCTGAAATACTACCAAGAGCACAATGGAATAACCCCAAAGTCTTCAATCCCCAGAAAAATGTTGGAAGGTGCATTGTTAATAGAGGCATGGGTATAGTTTTGCAGCATGCTGAGATGTCTGTTTTCTCCAATGACAACATTGACTCCCTTAGTGTGCACTTTACTGCAGATGGCGTTTCGTAGTCCATTCTTGGAAACACTTGTTTCTTTTGAAATCTAAGGGATGCTTTGCAGAGGTTGATGTAAGGCAGTACAGAGGAAAAGAAGAGAGAACCCCCCAAAAAATACAAAATAAAAGGGTTTTGTTTACGAGCACCTTTAAAAAAAATAGACTTTTTTCAGAGCCACCACTAAAGAGGAAACCTCCTACCCAGGTTAAAATATATTTCCCCACCCCCATGAATTGCACGATATGTCAGCGGAAACTGCTGTAGTTCGCAGATCGCACGTGGCACATATGGGGCTTTTGAGGATAGCAGGCATGGAAATGGGACTGTGGAGGCCAGGGGATTGGTCAATAAGGCTTCCTGGGTGTGGTGTGTAAGGAGAGACTGTGGCAGAAGGTCTGTTTGCTGAGAGGAGTGCAGATGGTTATGGCTATGGCTGTGTCTTTCAGGAGGCAGAGTGTGTGGATTTTGGGGGACTCGTGGATACATTGGTTGCAGGTGTATGCAGGGCACCGTGGAGTATGGATGTGCACTGGTATGGAGTGCGTGACATGAAGTGGCTGGATTTGCTTCCCCTTTGTACCACTTTGGTGACATAGCATCATCCAGCCATTATTATTCTTCATTGTGGAGGGAACAGTTTAGGCCATGTTACTGGAATCTCTTTGCAATTTGCGATGAAGGAGGCACTTGGGAAAGTCATGGAAATATTCCCAAACTCTCGCATCAATTTTTTCGCGCACAGATGTGGCTGCGCTCTCCATCATCTGGTCAGAAAATGGAGAAAGTCAGGCGTAATGTCAACAAGGATATTTGCGCATTTTTGCGGGATGTTGGTATGTCTTCCTTCCACAATGAAAACATTACATTTCGTAGCACCAATATTTTCCGCAGACACGGCGTCCATCTTACTTATGCTGGCAATCACCTTTTTTTGCACAATATACAAAATGCTTTTCAACCAATTTTGCAAGCATGGGAAGAATTTTTGCAGTAGATGTTGGCCATCACAAAACTTGCAAGAACAAAATGAAAATCCCAAAAGGCTCTTTTCAGAGCCACCACTTTGTCCCGGAAAAGAATGCAATGGTTTATACGCTGCCACCCCATGCATGCTTTGGAAGTCTGCAGACAACCGCGCTGTCCGCGGACTTCATGGACTGCGCAAGACCTGCACGATTTCATTGGCACTTCTATTTTTAAACTGTGAAAGGGGGCTCTGAAAGGAGTCTTTTCTGTTGTTTTTTTGTTTGTTTTGAGAATTTCTTTTTTTTTAAACACATCACACATGGGAGGGAAGAGTAGGCAGAGTAGGGAAGTGTAGGGAGGGTAGGGAAGGGGCTCCACCACCGGGATAAGAAAGGACAGATGGAAAGAGGAAAATGTTGGGTGCGCCTAATTGAGGTAGGGGGCACTTTCCTTCGTGGTCTTAGACCGCAGTCTCAAAACCACTCGGGAACTGCTCACCCCTGCAGAATACTGTGTTGCAGTACACACACAAAACTGTAACTGAAAGGTAAGGATCTACTGCCGTGCATATGGACTGCAAGGCTGTTGGAGGAATCCTCTGCCCCAGAGGAGTGTCCCGTGTGGTGACTGGAGATGTTGAGGGTGCTGCAGTGGAACTCAACCTACTACCCTGTTTGAAGGGGAGGACACTCCGAACTGCTGCTTTGTGGATGGATCTTAGGTGTCACTGCATGGCGGTGGTCCCATAACTGTACAGCCCAGTTTTTCCGCGATTGAGTACCATTCCGCATTCATTGCCGCAAACCCTGGCCACACTAGCCTTGGGCTTATCTCCAACGGTGGTAAAGAGCCTCCACACCCAAGACTCACGTCGGCAGCAGGTAGCAGGGACTTCCACTACCTCATTCTATTCTTTCTCCTCTGTATCATCACACCTGTTCCCCTCCCCAGGCCGTTGGGAAGGTTGTAGTGGTGGTGGAGATGGTGGGGGTGATGCTGAGGCAGAGGCAGCAGGTGGAACAGCAGTGGATGCCATTATGGAGGTAATCCAGGTAATCAAGGAACTCAGCAGCCCAGCAATCCATCAATCCAGCAATGTTGAGCAGTAATGCAGCAATCCAGCAATGTGGAGCAGTGTCTGTCCTGGAAATCAAAAAACAGAATGAGGAGCAGCGCTGGGGTGTGGCCTTTTATTGGGGTGCTGGGGAGCACTTTGTGTACAGTCGCGTGGTCCGCTGACACATTGATCCCCAAGCTGGGCCCAAAAAGTTCCAAAAAGTGTCCAGATCGCTAGGGGCATGGCCTGGGACCTATGCAAGGGTGAAGTTTCACAGTAAAACACCTTGGATTTCTCTAGGATTCGGCCCAAAGTTCCGGAAATGGACCCTGGCCAACTACCAGCACCCATCCACGACACTGAGAATGAACGGCAACAATTAGCCCAGGATTCGGATCACCAGGGGCACACGGCAGGGTGCCCCCTGTCCCTGCTCATCTTCGCCCTGTATATGGAGCCGTTTGCCTGCAGAGTCCGCGATAACCCCCAGATAAGCAGGCTGACGGTGGGAGAGGAGGCCTACAAAATAGCCCTGTACGCAGATGACATCCTCCTGACTCTCACCAAGCCTGAAACATCCTTGGAGGCCCTATGGAGCGAACTGGCTAACTTTGGGGCGGCCTCTGGGTTCTCGGTCAACCTCGAAAAATCAACAGCCCTCGGGATCAACACCTCAAGAGCATCGGTCGAGTTGCTGGCCGCCAACCAACCCATCCAATGGGTCAACTCACACTTCAGCTACCTGGGGGTCCAAATCCCAAGCAAAATAGAGAATGCGTATAAGCTAAACCTCCCCACTCTCCTCAAGGAGCTGCAATCAGACCTGAACAGATGGAAAAAGCAACAGGTGTTTTGCCTGGGAAGAATAACAGCGGTCAAAATGAACCTGGTGCCCAGACTCCAATACCACTGCCAGGCCCTCCCTATCTCCATCCCCAAGAAGGACCAACAGAAACTTCAAGCAAACATCCTGAAGTTCATCTGGGGGGGAAGAAACCGCAAATAGACAGGAGGGTGATGCTCTGAGGCAGAGAATCTGGAGGCCTGGGGGCCCCAGAGGTGGACAGGTATTGCCTCACGGCCCATCTCACACCGTCTTTCACCTGGTCTTTAAACTCCAACAGACCGTGCTGGATACAGCTGGAGGAGGACTGGTGCGGCAGCCCCCTGGAGCCACTCCCGCACACCATCAGGCCGATCGACCCCCCAAATGTGGGACCACTGTCCGCGACCAAGAACACGGTAGAAAACTGGAGGAAGGCAGCCAGACGATAGGGCTGCAGGACCACAACTGGCCCATTGTCACTGATCTGGGACAACCCAGACTTCACCCCCGGCAAAACACCAAACAACTTCGACCACTGGAGGGCGGGAGGGCTGAAGCTTCGAGGAATGCAAGAGTAAATTTGGAGTGCCTGAAACGGAAAGATTCTGCTACGCGCAGCTCCGACACTGGCTCTCACATGAGTCGATGAAGCTGTATGGCAGCAGAGAGCTGACGGCTCTGGAAAGAACCCTTACAGCATCGCCCCCCGCAGGGAAAATATCGACCCTGTATAGACTACTGGACAAAGAAGACCCCAACAAAAAGGAGGCCTATATGGAGAGGTGGGAAAGGGACATGGGCAGAGCAATTGAGATATAAGAATGGGGCCAGATCTGGACCAGAGTTCAAAAGAGCTCAAAATGCGTCACAAATAAAGAGGGAGCAATCAAAACCTGTTACAGATGGTACCTAACCCCGGAGACGCTAAACAAAAGTAACCCAGCAATCTCCCCGCTGTGCTGGAGAGGATGCACAGACACAGGCACATTGTTCCATATGCTCTGGTCGTGTCCGATGGCCACAAAATATTGGAAAGAGATCCTGGACCTTATCAAACAAATCACTGGCCTCTCAATCCAGTGGGACCCGGGGATAATCTTACTAGGTAGCAGAGGGGACGGCCAATTCCCCCTGACCGGCAACCTGGCCAACCTGTGCACTCAGCTCCTCATGGCAGCTAAGATCGCCATAGCCGGACTGTGGAAGCATCCAGAGGGCCCCGCAGTGGCCCTGTGGTGAGCCAAGTGCTGGGACATCGCAGTGGCGGAAAAAATAACTGCCGCTTGCCTGGGAAGGGCGGAACAAGTTCTATGACACCTGGGCCCCTTTCATGGACTACGTGGAGCAGTTACCCGGCATGGCAAGAAAGCCCCCGTCCCTCCGCTGGCTGTCCTACTAGGACTAGGCGTCCCAGAACCCTGGCCGGAGGCCCTCATGGAATTCTCCCCCTGGGCTCTGGCAAGCCGTAGTTGAAGCAACGACGCCCAGCAGGCACACCCTGAGGCTCTCCTACTGCAGACGTTCTCCAGCCAGATCTCCCTGTGGAAACCAGCAGCTATCCCCCAGGACTTGCAGCACCCAAGCCCGGTCCTCTCCTCCACGCTCCCAGTGTTCCCCCCTAATCCCCATTTGGTTATGTTCCTGTTTCGTAGTGTTTCATCTCTGATCTCACTGTGTGCTAACCAAACATATGCTGTTGAGATGCTTGTTTAATGTCAAAATCAAATAAAAAGATTTGTTGGAGAAAAAAAAGCACTTTTTTGCTGTTCAGTGGCCTGGACCCTGTTCGCGAATAAGGACCGACACTCAGCATGGGTGCGGTCACATGGTGATGTCGTGGACGTTCGCGAATGGGATGGCTGTCCGCAGGACACCTATTGCATGGGATCCATAATGTGCGCATGTGCAAAGGTATTCTACGGACAGGGTTGGGGTCCCCAAACTAATTAAAAGTGTGACACACATGTGGCAGACAGTTCTCAACAGACGCAGTGTTCATAGGACCCAGGGGATAAGATGTCCATGCGCCCAGGTGTCTGCAGACATGGGTGGGGTCCCCAAACTAATTAAAGTACATCACCTCTTTGCAGACATGCCGGATAGACAAGATGTTCATAGTGATTGGGGGTGGGGGGAATGCGCATGCCCCCAACGGTCCGGCGGACAGGGTTGGGGTCCCCGAACTAATTAAAATTATGCCACAACTTTGCGGACAGGCGCGTTGTCCGTTGGACACATGGAATAAGATGCGCATGCGCCCAGGTGTATGCCAGACATGGGTGGGGTCCCCGAATTAAAGTACATCACGGATAGGCATGCTGTTCATAGGAATCAAGGGGAGAGATGCGCATGCCTCCAAGTGTCCGCTAATTAAAGGTTTGTTGCAGCTTTGTGGAAATGCCAGACAGGCACAGAGTCCTACGGACACCTCCATTTTGAATGTGGACTTTCCAGACAGGCGCAGTGTCTGTAGGACACCTCCATTTTGATTAATTGTGGACATCCCGGACAGTACAGTGCTCCAGGGACTCATAACAGGGCTTTTTAAAAAGTAAACACACTCACACAGCAACAGTATACACATATAACATTATTTATACACATACATACAAACAATTAGGACAGGGAAAGGATAGCAGAAATTGAGACATGTCGGGGGAATTGGGGTTTTCCACAGGTTGGGCATCAGGAGAGGAAGGGATTGAGGGATTGAGGGCACATCATAATGTCTTTGCTTACAGGGAATTTGTCAGGATGGTTGGTTGGGACAGGGGATAGGGGTACAGGTGCAGGTGCTGGGACAGTGGTATTTAATATTGTCCATTATATGTCTCTGTACGTAATCTTTTAAGTCGCCAGCACTGTTCATTAATTGGTCCATTTTTGCCTCCAGGCTCATTAGTTGATTTTGTACAATGTTAGTTTGGTTTTCTATGTGCCCATGGACTTATGGAGGAGCTGCTGCTTCTGGGCCATTCCCTTCATTTCCTGTATGTACTGTTAAAGAAAAAAATATGTCTCAGGTACATGTGAAGCAATGTGTATTAATTGTCTTACTTGTAAAACTGCACTCTGTACCGATGGAGTTACTGTCTTCACTAATTTCATCACAAGGGAAAATCTCTTCAATACACTCCAGGGTGCTTGCCATTTCTGTGTGAAAAAAACCCAACTTTTTACTAGTCATGTATTCAGAACAAATTGCACAGTTACAGGAAAAATATAGTGTACTTACCACTTTCTGATACGGTTACTACTTTGGACTTCTCCTGCTGACAGTTGCTTCTCAGTTTATGTAAAGCAGCACTGAGGTAATACGGTTGGAAGCACAGGTTATTTTTCTTCTTGATGCATTCCATTATGTTGCACACCCTATGCAATTGCACTGCTGCTTTTATAAGTACAGAGCTTGTAGACCTACTTCATTTTACCTTATAATTCACTTATGTGTTGCTCTTTAAACATGTTCAGTGTCTTTGCTGCTTGCTGCAACAATGTAAGACAACCCCTGAGTTTTTGGACCGTGTGGAAGCTACCCGAGGTCTTCGGACACTCAAATAGTCTGCAGACACTGTGGTTATCAGCATGGGGCCAGTGGGCTCAGTATGTTGTATGGAACATCTATACAAATTAAGGGTATCCTGGAAAAACCTATGCAATTCAGTGAAAGTTGTTAAAGGGACATTATGGTTAAGTTGCGCTAATAAAAACCTATCCGTATTATGGTTACAAGTAAAACCGAAAAACCCCAGAAATTCCCCAGTTATGGTAAGCTAAGCAACCATAACTCGTGCCACCACCGTGCACTGCTAAGACTAACACCCATGACATCACTGATGACATCACATGTGCATTTACTTTTCATGAAAAGCCTCTACAAAATATTGGGCCTCATTAGGACCCTGGCGGTATGGGTTTAACGGTGCCGTTAAAGGTGCCGGTGCCGTTAAACCCATACCGCCCTATTACGAGGTTCCCTCCCAGGACTGGTCAGACCAGACGTCCTTTGCGGGTCCCGCAAGGGGACCAGGGAGATAACAACAGGCCCGTTATTAACAGGCCCTTCGTTAGCTCCCTCCCCATTCCCATTGAGCCCTATGGGGGCTCGAATGGGAATGGGGATGGTCTGGTCCGGGTTCCCTGAATGGGGAGATACAGGGCCCTCCAAGGTCGGAATGGCCTGGTATTTCCCCATTCAGGGAACCCGGACCGGACCCGAGTTTGGAGGCAGCCATGCCCTTATTAAGGGCATAGCTACCTCCAAACTCCTAATGAGGCCCATTGTCATTATAATGTTGGCAGAAAACTATCAGACGTGATTGGTAGAAATATCATGACATACATAGTTCATTAGTCAAAGCAATGCAATAAACACCATTGTATTAGAGTTTTTTGCAGCATAGAAACCTACTTATGTGGAAACGTAGGCATTGTGTGCAACATACACCATAGAGGTGCAATATTCATAATGTTGACATGTTTGAAAGTGAATTAATGAATGCTTTCATTTCAGAGTTTTGTGTATTATGAAACATTTAATAAGTAGCTATTAATGCCTCATTTACAACATAATTGTAGAAATTCACACACAACATAAAGACACCACAACGCATACAAATATGAGCATATACAGGGAAAGCAAAATAAGCAAAACAGTAGCAGTATTACCAGAAAGTGTTCCTAGCCTAACTGATTATCTTCATGCACAGAAATTATTGCTGTGTTTCAGGCTTGCTTCTTCCCCTATGTATATGCATCTTATGATGTGACTGAACCCTAAGGAAAGTAGTGTCAGAACATGTGAGAAGGGTAAGGTCTCCAAATATAGTATCTTTTGAATTTTTAATTCCTGACTTTCAGTGAAGATAACCACCTGGCCTACACATGTCAGTGAACAAAATAAAAGTGTGATTCAGACATGTGATGTCATCAGTGATGTCATCAATGACATTTGTGATGTCATCTTTGATGTCATAGTTGTTAGTCGTAGCAGTGCACGGTGGTGGCGTGAGTTATGGTTGCTTAGCTTACCATAACTGGCGAATTTCTATTGTTTTTCGGTTTTACTTGTAATAACCATAATATGGATGGGTTGTTATAAGCGCAATTTAACTATAACGTCCCTTTTAACAAAGTGTTTTCACTGAATTTGATAGGTTTGTATAAGCGCAACTTAACCATAACGTCGCTTTAACAAAGTTTTTTCAATGAATATATATATATATATATGTATAAACATATATTTTTTTACACCTGCATGCCAAATAACAGCACTCATTAACTATCACTGTAAAATGCGGGGTTGCATATTACTGCAATGTGGTAGGGGTCACTTTATGCTATGCAAACATTAATAAAGATTGCACTACTATGCAACATGCAAATACCTGAATATGATATAATGAATATTTAAATATGCAATAATTAATATTATTAAAACGTTCCCAAAATGATAACGGAGGAAAACCGGGGGGTCTCAGTATAGTTATGGGGATCCAAAAATGCCTTTGAGAAATCGTCTTCATTTCAACATTAACTAGAGTCAATGCAGACGCCCTTCTTGTAAAATGAATCCATGACCACCACACATGAACTGAATCACATGAATCAGTGTTTTTCCAGTTCATGTGACGGTTGATGAAACCATACATTCAAATAATTCACTTTTTAAATAATGTTGCATTGCAATCCTAAAAACATAAACCTTATAACACAGTAAGTAGACGATGATTAGCTGGAAGAATGCGTTTGTTTCCACATTTCCATGCGAAAAAAGATTGCATTTTGCAACATGCAAATAAAATATGCCTCAAATTACCGATACAAACTTTACAATGGCCACATATTTCGTTCTCAGTAAGTTTAACTTTAAACAATTTATCAGGCGTCCAAAACAATGTGTGTAAAATGAATACCTTAGGTTGGAGTAGCGTGACAGGCAAGAAGCCCGGAATTGTTAAAGAGCCAGACCCTCCCGCACTCAGTTTATGAATGATCTGGCCTTTTGTATGAGGAATACGCTTTGTGTAGGTTTTTGATGCAACATGCCCAGATGGCAGATGCATGAACAATCTTTAAACAAAGTTCCATGTATTTGTGTGAACTGTACACAACCCATCCCTCTCTAATTGCAGGGTTAAATTCTTGCGTCCGGATCAGCGATCACACAATCTGACCCTGATCTGACCTTTCTAAATTCAACGCTGAATCCCTGGTTCTGCATCAGAAATTCTCTCTTGCTTTCTTCTGCTGTTATGCATATGCCATTATGAGTTTGGCAGTAGTCTGCCATGGATTTACACTGCTGAGGAAGCGAACACATTGCAAACAGGCAGTATTACAGCAATAATGTAGAACGTTTCCTAAAATTCTGCATGTCGTCACAAACAAATCACAAAATCCATATAGATGTCTATTTGGTGGCAGTTAAGTGGATATGGTACCACAGTGGTTAACACCAGTGCTGTGCTGTACATAAATGACCCTTTTGTTCATAATGCATGAATGGGATTTGAAATGTATATGTTGATGTATTAATGAACTAGTCTGAAAGCGTGTTTATACGGGCCAAAGTGTGTGAGGAGACACATTTTCAGAGTGTTAATATCGCACCTGGCCTTATATATTTCAATGGCAACAGCTCCCTCTAGCGGTGACAACAGGCGAGGTGGCAGTCTCTACTGCGCATGACTGCATCAGACAAACATACATCTGGTATTTTATTATATTGTATGATGTCTTTATTTTTGTTTTGTATAGCACCAGACTACTGCAGAGAAAGCTTTAGGGTTCTTAGCAAGCAAAGGGAAGGAGGTCATGGTTGGCTTAATTGGCCGTGGAGACAAGGTGAGTTTTTCAAAGTTTTCAGAGGGTGGGGAGGCTGGAAATGGGGCATAGGTTGGCGGGGATGCAGTTTAAAACAAAAGTTGCACATTTGGATAGAGGTCAAGCTACAAGATGACAGAAGTGAAAGGCTTAGTTGGAGAGCAAGTTCGGTGAAGGAGATGGGAGGTTTTAGGGATGAAGTTAGAAGGGACATTTGGTTTTAATGAAATCCAGATTTTTGCCATTTAACATTTTGTGGGCGTGGCAGAGGAGTTTGAATGTGTACATTATTCCGCATGTGATTGGACATTTATAGGCAGCCAATTAAGAGATTTGAGAGTGGCTTTTGAGGCAGTCTAATTTAGGACATTTGAGTATTAATTCGCCAAGTGGTTTAGGACAACTTGGAAATTGTGAAAGGAAGAGGCGGAAAGTGCCTTACAGTAATCCAGATCATAAAAAACTGTAGTTAGGATGAGGGTTACTTTTTTGGAAGAGGCAGAGTTAAGGGTAGGATTGTCTTTATGGTTCTCAAATCAAAGATTGCGGATGCAGAGATTGTGGAAACGTGAGGGGCAAGAAAATATTGTCTAGCAGTGTTGGTTTCCTGGGGTGCAGTGGCCAAGTTCTTTTTCCAAGGACAGGGAATATGGTGGGGGATTGTGTTGGAGAAAAAGATGATTTCGAGACATGGTTGGATTCGGCAGCTGCTCTGTCTGGTTGGAAGTAGATTTACGTGTTGTCAGTGTGAGAGTGGAAATGTAGGTTGGCACCTTTGATTATTTCGGCAAGTGGTCTGACATATATATTAAAAAGAAGGGGGTAAAGGGAGCAGCCCTGAGTGACCCCAGTGACAAGAGAAGAGTTTGAGGCCAGTTTAATGAACTATGTCTCTAAAAAGTCAAATTGCCTACTGCTCCTCCTCAGAGGTACTTTGCCTTTCCTCACCTTCCCGCAGAAGCTCATGGTATCCCAATCTTTGGTTCTCTCTTTGTTGGACTATTGTAACAGCCTCTTTCTAAATCTACCTGCCTCTGCTCTCCGCCCTCTGCAACTAATCCAGAACAGGACTGCAAGACTTGTTCTTAGCCTCAAGCCCTGGGATCGTATCTCTCCAGCTCTGAAATCTCTCCATTGGCTCCCAGTGGATGCAAGGATTAAATTCAAAACCCTCTGCATTGTCCACAAGGCTTTCTGGTGCCTGGGTCCAAAATACCTTCAGCTATCCCTCCGCAAATACCTCCCGTCTCGAGCTCTTCGCTCCTCTACCTCTAACTCCCTCAGGGTCAGTCGTTTTTCAAAGAAACGAGCTGGGGTTAGATCTCTGTCTTTGGCTGGGGCCTCCCTCTGGAACAGCCTCCCTGCCACTCTAAAACTTGAGGAGAACCATGTCCGGTTCCGGAAGCACCTCAAGACTTTCCTCTTTTCTTCTGCCTTCGCTCCCCCTCTGCCCTGCTGATCTGTTCTCTCTTGGCACCGTGCACCTGGCCACCCTCTGTCCTCTGGGCCCAGGTACCTGCTCACCCCGCCACACTCTCGCACTGCCTCCGGGCCACCCCTTGCACTGGGGTCTGTATCTGTACCCATACAGCACCCCTTTTTTTTCCTGCACTTATCAGATCTACCCTGTCTGCTGCCTTAAACCTAGCACTTGCAAATTGCTGGCTGCTCTACCACTGTTAGTTGCCTTTATTATATATTTATTGTTCTTTATCTGTTTCTCCTCTGCTTCACACTTTCCACTTCCATGCACTTTTCCCCTCCCCCTCTCACATGCACTTGCGCATTCTCAATGTCACTGGGCCTAGTAAGATCGCTGTTTTTTTCTCCCCTGTTCATCTCCCTTGCCTTGTCACGCTCTGAAACACTGGTGTACGAGCGCAATAGAAATAAAATATCAATATCAATATCAATGAATGGTCAGATAGGAAGGATTTAGACCCTAGCAGCGTTGTAGTCTTAATGTTAGCAATGGATGCAAACCTTTTGAGAAGGTTGAGGTGGTCAATGGTGTTTAAAGCAGCCAAAAGGTCCAGGGCAATGAGAGATGTATGTTTTCATTAGTCCCTGGTTCTTAGGAGGTTATCAAAAACAAGAATGAGGGTTATTTTTGTGCCTCTTGCAGGATAGAAGCCAGATAGTTTGTCATCTAAGATGTTACGAGATTCGAGGTGGAGTTGAAGATGTTTGATGGAGAATTTTCCAATAATTTTAGCTAATGCATTGATTGGCTCTGGGACAGTAATTGGCAGGCCTTTTGGGATCAGAGGCTGCTTTCTTTAATAGGAAATCGATTGTTATGTTCTGGAGTGTAGGTGGGATAGTTCCTGAGGGAGAGGACTTGACAACGGACACAATGTTAGGTGAAAAGAATTGATGATTGTGACTGGATAATCTGGATAATGAATAATGGCCAAGCATTGAGAGGAGAGAGGGAAGTTTATAGCTTTGATGATGTCTTCTTCGACCATATTTATGAAAGAGAAGGTAGATATAATGGGGCAATCAGGGGACAGAAGGGGGCAGAGGCTCAAGTGGCAAAGTTAGTCAGGATGTTGCTTCTTATGAATTTGTTGTGAGTGACATTGCAGAGGTCTATGGAGCGATGATTTGTAGTAGAGAGAAAGTTGATAAAGTATAATTCTTTGAGGATTTTTAAGTGTGAGATAGAGCTGCCCACCTTTTAATCCCCTTGCCCCCTGCTTAATTTCAACTCTAAATTATAAGGGATGCACTAGCTCATCCCTTCACTTAAAGGACAAACATGTTTTAACAAGTAAGGGAATGGGAGTGAAGATTCCTATGCAGAATTTCCATATTTTCTGCATGCAAAATTCCTAGAATATCGCATGAGGGAAATACCTCATGACGCATAATTTTGCCCATGTTAAAAATAGGCGGTTTTTGAATTACTGCCTGCCTTTAACAGTGCCACCTAGGTCATAATGACCAGAATAGAATCAGGTAGAAAAATGGGAAAGAAGGCACTCCTGCAAAACTATGACACCAGGGAAACATAAAAGTATTTCCACCTCAATCAAGTAAAGCCGGTGATATCATATTCCTGAATAATATCATTTGAATAAAGCATGTTAAGGGACAAATGTATTATGTGCATAGCCATCTTCATTCATTTTTAGGAGGAGGCACACCTCTCTGATTTGGTTTCAATAGATCAACAATACAATACTGGGTTAAGGTAACACTTCTGGAAGGCCTCATTATGAGTATGGTGGTAAAGGAAAAAATGTGTACCACATAATTATGAGATGGGATTATTTAGAACATTAAATTCTGCTACCAACTGTGTTCCAGTATGCCTTTTTTGTTCGCACAGTGCTGCCCATATATTGAAGAGTGCATGAGCACTGAACAACTGTTTACCATATTATAAAGAAAATTAGATGAACTAATTACTAGTGCCATATAAAATATATTCCAATTCCTGGCAAAATTTGCTGCAAGCACACTTCTAAAAAACCTGCAAAAGAGGACATGCCCATATTTTTGACTTTGCACTCACTCTCATTGAAACCAGCAAATCACCTATGCTCTGCCTTCTCAGACCATTGTTTAAAAAGAATGAATTCCCCAAATGTCAACTTCGTTTGTCAAGACACAATATTAACTGCACGTAACATATCAAAGTGGAAGAGGTAGAGTAATCGGGTGCATATGGTTTGGCCGTGGCACAATTGTTTGCGACCGAATTGACCGTGGTTAATTCGGCCGCGAAGCCAATTTTGCTGCGGCCAAAGCCACCCAAACTAAACCCCCACTTACGCCCATACACTCCCCTACCAACTCCCTACTTACCTTTTCGCCGTCTGCTCATGTTCTAACTCTGCAGCATCGGATCCGTACCTCCTACGTGGGTCAGATCCTACACCGCAGGGACAGCTTTTCTTTTTTTTTCTTCCCCGCCTCCAAACCTCCGGAATGCGGGGACACTCCTGCTACCCCCAAATGTCATCACTACCAAACATGGGAAGCGGGGTACATCCCTGCAACCTCCGCTCCCTACGTTTGATAGTGATTACCCAAACTGATAGTTTACAAACGATCGAATGGTACTGGCTGAATTCGGCCACATTTTCCATACAATCGTTTGTAAATGATCAATTTGGGTAATACCGAGTAATCATCACCCTCAACTCACCTTCTTTTCTACCTTCTGGACCATACAACAACCATTATTAAAACACTGTTTTCCTACATGAGCACTACTCCCCAGAAGAACATTTATCATCACTTTGGTCCATCGGCCTCCAGGCCAAGACATCACTTAAATGCATTTGCAGATTGTGCTCTCCTTTGCTTCACAGATCTATTCATCCACACATTCTGGATAGCCTCAACCTAAGGTTCATTTTACTGACTTGCAAAACAGCTTCATATGTTTCTCCCTCTCTTTGTAAGATCTTTCTTTATTCACTTTTAGATTTGAACAAGGAACATCTGCTACTGCTTTTGCCTCCTATGGCTGTGAGTTGGTCACAAAGAGTTGGCCACAAAGTGTTTGGTCACATGTCTTAGATTTTCAAACAGATCGGCATCAGATTGTGAAAAAACCACAGCATGAAAAATGTTTTAGTCCTCCCAAGTCTGCCTCTCTATCACTTCCCACCAACCCTCCTCCCATTTCATCTAGCACCGCCCCACTCTCTCTACCCCCAACCCACTCCCCTCCAAGACTCTACCCCCACCCACCCTACCCCCAGTACATGTGCTGGTTGGGTTAGGTATGGCCTGTTTTGTGCTACTTTTGATGAGTCCTCCACAGACTTCTTTGTTGTTCATGTTTTCTGCTGCATGTCCCACTAGCACCACCCACCCATCCCCACTCTCTAACCCCCACCCACTCACCGACCCCACTCTCCACTCTCTTACCCCCACCCACCTACCCCCACTATCTACCATCCCACTCTCTCTACCAACAACCACCCACCCCTCTACCAACTTACCAACTTACCCTAGCCCCATTCTCTCAACCCCATCTACCGTACCCCCACTCTCTAACCCTACCCACCCAAACCACTCTATCTACCCCATCCTCGAACCCTACCTCACTCCCTGTACCACCACCCACCCACTCTAGTCCCACTCTCCTTACCCCTACCCACTCTACTCCCACTCTCTCTACCCCCACCTACCCTAGCCTAACTCTCTCTACCCCCACCCACTACCTATCCCCACTCTTTCTACCTGCACCCACCTCAACTTTCTATGATATCCCACCCATTCTCTAACCCACCCACCCATCCTACTCTGACTCTTTCTACCCCTAACAACCATATCCCCAATCTATCTACATTCAGCCACCCACCCACCACCCATCTTTCTATCCTCATCTACTCAAACCCACTCTCTACAATCGCCCACACCAACCCACCCTCCCTAACCCCAGCCACCCACTCTGTCCTCACTCTCTCTAAACACACCCACCCTACACCCATGTTCTATATGTCACCCACCCTACCCCCACTCTCTCTATGCCCATCCACCCCACTCTCTCTAAATACCCACCCTCTATCCACCTCCACCCACCCTACTACCACCCTCTCGTCCCCCACCAACACTATCCCCACTCTCTCTACCCCAAACACTGACCCCACCCACATTTTCTATATCCACACCCACCCCACTGTCTCTAATCCCAACCACAGAACCACCCACAGAACAACACACTTTCTACACCAATCCACTCACCCCACCCACTCTCTCTAACTCCACCTACCCACCACACACTCTCTACCCTCACTCACCCATGCTACCCCACTCACTCTACCCCGCCCACCCCAATCTTTCTACCCCCACCCACCCACCTTACCTTCACTCTGTCAACTCCAACTCTCTCTACCTCCACCCACTCTACCCCACTCTCTATAACCCCAGTCACCCATTCCACCCCACACTCACTAACCCCACCTACCTCATCCCACTCTCTCTACCCCTGTTGACCCCGCCCACCACTCTCTGTATCCCCACACACCCACCATATCCCACACTCTCTACCACCACCCACCCACCCTACCCCCCTCTCTATCCAAAAGCCCAAACTAATTCCACCCCACCAGCTCTAACCCAACTCTCTCTAACCCCACCCACCCTACCACCACTCTCTCTACCCCACCACACACACCTTAACCCCATGCTCTCTAACCCCCACACACCCACCCCACCTTCTTTACACCCACCCCACCCCCAATAACTTTACCCCACCCACCTGACCCTCTCTCTCTACCCCCAGCCGCCCTAACACGGTCTCTACCCCATCCACCCACCCTACCACCTCTCTCTCTCCTCCACTCACCCTACACTCTCTCTCTAACCCCACCCGCCGTAACCCACTCTCTCTACTCAATCCTACCCCCTCTCTCTATGCTCCTACCCATGCATTTTACACCCTATATCTAGCCGCACCCACTCAATCCCCTGTATTCCCCCAAACACACCCAACCCACTCTATTTTTTCCTCTCACGCTCCCATTTTATTTGTTACCCTCTCACTATCACCCTTCTTTGCTAATATTTCCTCTTGCTCATATTGATGGCACCCTCCATCAATGGCCTCCTCCATTTCTCTATTTCCCTTCTCATTCTCTTGCACACCTCGGCCTCTTGTTTCATCCTGCTTTCAAACTTTCACTCCCGTCCTTACAGCCTGGTGTCCATAAATGCAAAATGCAAAGAACAGCAGTAAACACCAAAACTATTGGCTTTGCCAATTCTTGTTTCCTAGTGTGCTACGAGGACAGGGTGTTGCAATTCTAGAATTTCTTCTGGGAAACATTTTGTCACTATAATATTGATCCCTCAAGCCAGGAAACTCCCCGGATGGCTAATTCTGCTCATGGGTCTGTAATAATCAACAATGTTTTTCAGGATGTTGATGATTGGCATAATATTAATGTTTCTATTACTGTCACGGTCAATATAGTTTCTGATAAGAAGTTTGAAGCTCTATTTAAAACATTTAATGACTCTCTAGATGTGACAGTAGCTAGATTCAGCCAGGTGTCCAAGGTCAAGGTATCTCTGTGTCCTGGTGTTGGGTTAGACCTCCTTTCCAATCCATTAAGAGGATGCACAGTTTGTATGATGGGGATGTGTGCAGTGTATTACCTTGGCCCATTGTCCCCAGGACAAAGATGGCTGTGGGACAGTCTCTTAAAGATTTGCTGTTGACACTATGTAGACACTCTGGTTAGGGGGAGACTTGTAATCTGGCCAAGAGAGCCAAAGGGGCTCTAGGCTTAGCACCAGGAGACACTGAAAATAGTCCTCCTATTTTTCCTGCGAATGATAGTGATAATGATGATGCTGTTACTCTGGGTAGTGTGATGTGGGTGATGATGACATTGATCCAAGAGAGGGGCCTTGTGGTTTACAGGGTTCATTGGCAGATCATGTGTCCAAACATGAGTCTTTTAACCATTTTAACGCTAGAGAGCGAACTACTATTCAGTTGGTGTCAGAGTGTGTTGACTCATACCTTTGTTCTAAATGAGCTCCCCCTTCTTCTGATAAAATGAGCACGGGATGTCCATTTCCAAAACTTGCTGTCCTGCTAGCTCTTGTGTTACCCCAGCAGTGGTCCAGAAACTGGAATGTCTTTCTCTAAATACAACAGTATTTAGAAAGGTATTGGCCGAGTCTGGTACACATGTCATTTTGAGGTCATCAACACTACTGTCCCCCTGATAAACAAATCGGATACGTCTCAGAGTTAAAGGGCAGCTCTGGCTGTCTTATAGATAAGCAATCGACTACAAACAGTGTTATGCTTCTTGGTCAATGCAAATGAATCCATCGAACAGCAAAGAAGCAATAGTATACCCCTTAAGATCAGCCCTAACAGGCAAAAAGGAGGAGAGCAAGACTTCCCGTACCCAAAACCATCTTTTATTTCTCCAGCGTGGTTAGTGATTCCAAAGCAGAGGTTCAAGAGGCCAGGGAGGCCACAGTCAGTTCTCTTACTGTGAGCAATATTATAGAGGTTCATTCAGACATTGCTTTTTTAAAAACAATTGGTTGCAACTTTCTCAGGACACATGGGTAACTCAAACTGTCCATGGTTTTGCCTACAAGTTGGTCATATTCCTTGCCACCTGTGCCCAAAGCACGCAATTCCAATGTCGGTTATGGGGCATTTACTGATCTACAGGGAAGTGAGGAAGCTGTTCAGCAAGGGTGCCACCGAAAGGCTTCCATTCCTAGTTGGGGAAATGAGCAGCATCTTAATGGTCCACAAGGGGACAAGGGGTTCTGATCCATGATAAATCTCAGGAACCTCAAAAAGTTTACTGTTTACCATCCCTTTGAGATGGAGACAATAGCTCCATTTATTATGTTTCGTGTTGAGGAAATTGGCATATCTAATTGGGTCTGAAACATACTTACATGTCTGTACTGATATTCAAGGGTCTCAGGAAGTTCCTACATATTTCCTGGGAGTGAGTACCTTAAAGATTATCTGTCCTTCCTTTTGTGCTGTCCTTTGGTGTTTTACAAGTGCCTCAGACAGGTAGCAGCTTTCCTCAGAGGAAGGCGAGGATAAGGATTTTGTTCTATTTGGACGATGTTCTTATCAGGAGTGCATAGGGCATCTCATGTTGGCAGTGGATCTACTTTAGCAGCTGAGCTTCACTCTTACAGTCAACAGAGAGAAGACAGAGACACGACTATTCCCTTCTAGACTCCACAATATCTGGTGTTTCAGGTGAACTGCAGAACCTCCACCTAAAGCCTTCCCCTTTAGAAGGTCATTATAATCAAAATACAGTTAAACATTCCAGCCTTTTATATGAGGAAATAATTACAAAGAAAGGCCAACTTAAAGTATAAACGGGATCTTCCAAAATCTTCAGGATGATTTTTCTTTGGTTTAAGCAGGCCTCTCCTCATGGCAGTTCCCTCAATGTCCTCCCTCTTCACCCCAGGCTCTCATGCCTCTCTGGTGTCTTAGACTATTGAGATTGAGTGTCAATTTCTGCAGAAGCAATTGGAAAGCTATCTTGGTTGTAAGCAAATATGGAGGCATGGAACAATTAGGGGCTGTCCCCCGCCCCCTCTTTTCGATGTGGCACCAGGAGCAAATCGGTTTGGATTGGAGGGACATGGTCATACCTGGAGTGCCCTTGGAACATCAATTGTCTATAGCTTGTGGAACAGTCACTGCTGTGAGATGTTTCACCAAAAGATACTCCCATTGTTTGGTTAAGTCTTGTCATTGACAGCATTTCTACAATTCATTACATCAACGTGTGAGAGGGAACATAGTCACAGAGTTTTTAACATCTAGTGGTGAACACATGGGAGTTTTGCCTCAGATCTTCTTTGAAAATTCAGGCAGAATCTTTTGGATATCCCAACCTAAAAGCCAATGTCCCCCAGAATTATACTTGCAAGTTAACGATCCTGAACACATTCTGGGCTCCAAACCACCAACATCCTAGAGGAATGGAGGCGGAGGTCCTATACCCGGGGACCTACCACTTGCCAAGCCTATAGAGCCAATCAGTGTGCAAACCAATTTGCCCAAAAACCTGGATTTTCATTACTGCTTTCGCTCACTGAAGGAGAAACTGACACATTCAGTTAAACTGGAAATGCAAAGAGCAACACGCGACTTACAAATATCGGTGCAGTCACCCACAGTCCTTGTTGCACCTCTTTATGTATTTGTGGAGACAGATCATTTAAAAAAGAAATGACTGATTTTGTTATTTACATTGTGAGTCACCGTTTCACAAATCAGCAGGGACCACACCTTAACCAACCAGTCTTCCACCGCAGGAACACTGGGTGACTGCCACTGTGCTGCAATTGTGATTTTTGCTACCAAAAGCATTGATAGAAGCTTAGAGTTGGAGCCTCCTCTGATGGGGGCCTAGGCAGACTCAATGAGTCCAACTGGACAGCCTCTGAGGTGTTGGGGAAACTAATGACAGTTATTTCTTTTAAAACCAGATGTATTTCAGCTCAGTAGTTGCGTAGCTTGGGGCAGTGGCACCATACCTGCCAGCACAGCCCTGATATGCCTCTGGAAATGTGTGCCTCTTTATTGGGGGTACACTACCATCTGGAAATAAATGTGTTCAGCATATTGGGTGCTGGTATCTACAGGAGCTCCTCCGGATTTGTAACCACTTGTCATCAGGGAGGGTGCTCTCAAAATGTTGTGCCAAGCCCTAAGGTAGGTCGGAAGACCCTCATTCATTCAGGACTTCAGGCAATCATATGAGATGAGAGCCGATGAGCCCGTTTGGGGGGATATAGGGTTTGCAAATGTTGTGAGTTGCCTAGAAGCAGCTTCTTTTTTGTTCCCGGTGCCTAAACTGAAAGTAGTGGATGTTTTTGCCCTCGCCTAGCCATCAGGATTCCTTGCAAGCATTTGAATGGCCTAATTGGTCCCTTCTCGAAAAGGTCTGTAATAAATTCACAGACCCAAACCTCCAGGTTTCAAAAGACCTGCTCTTGTAAGCTGGATGAAAATATAGATTTAATTTAATAGGCATTGCTGGGCCTGGAACAGAGGTCAGGCACAGCCTCAAGACTATGCTGTCCCAATCCTGTCGAGTAGTCTTAAAAGTACGTAGCTCATACATTCTTAAAGGTCTATCTCTTCTGATCAACCAGGACCTATATCTGAGAGGTTTCCCTGTAACTTGCTTTTCTAGATGCCGCCAACCTTTAATTGAGTTGGAGTCCATGGAATCTCTGAAAACCTTCAATTGAGAGGCTTGGCAGTATCTCAAAACATTCAGAACAGAAAGACACCACATGGTGTTGAGTTCTGTAAAGGGTAGAGGGTAGAGCATGTGACTCTGTGTGATCGATTCTGCCTAATAAATGTTAAATGTCTTGTTATAGCTTTAATGCCTTGATCTAAAAACCACAACTGGGACCGCTTGGAAGAAGTACAGCAATCAGGGCAAGATGTTCTTTTTGACAGATACATCATCCCGAACCAAATATGACCTGGTGATTCCATCTTGTAAGGTCTGCCTTGATAGCTTGTAACAAGGCGGGGTAGTAAGCCCAGAATAAGGAGGAGTTTGGGTGAGTTGAATCTCAGGGTACTTAATGCTGTGAGTGGCCAACCGGAAAGGGGAGAAGCCCTTCAACTACTCAACCATCTCTGGGGATGTTTTCAAATTCAGGGCCTAACATTTGCTCGGATTTATTTTATATCCTGAGAACTCATGGTGCACTTTTAGTAGGCTAAACACTGTGGGGAGATAGGATTCAGCTCTAAGATTGACAGGAGGATGTCATCCCTGAATAGTGTTATTTTATATGTGTCATTGGCAAAGGCTATTCCCTGGATTTGCTCATATGCCCTAATTCTAGCCAGAAGGGGCTCCATCGGACCTCATTGCCTGCCCACAATGAAGATGCGGACTCCAGGTGTTGTTAACATACCTTTATTCTTCCTTTCTCCCAACTCTACTGCTCCCTCCTCCCCATGTCATTTGGATTTGCACCCCACTACCTAGTCCCGCCCCTGCCCAATACTACAAATCCCAAACTCCCTGAGGCAACAACACCCCCAATTTAAACATTATGTTCATCACATTACCCCATTTCTTCAATAAGTCTCCGGGGCCTCATCCTTGCCTGTTGAGATTATTCATACCTCACCTGTGACTGTCCGGCTCTGGGCATGGGTTCTGGGTCAGCTTGGTCAGCCTAATCCAAGGCTTCTCGATCGCACTGATAGGACTCATCAGCAGAATATGCGATCTCTCTCTCCTGATTGGTGCTCTGCCATCTCCAGCCAGCAATTGGCATTTTCTTGAAGTGTGAGGAGTTTCGGGTCACCTGACGTTGATCCCCTTCTGCCATGATCATGGACATTTTTTTATAGTGATGACCAACGGATCCTCATGGAAAGGGGCAGTGTGCTTGTTGACTTTTGGTTGCTTCACTACCACCACATCTCCAAGGGCCAACAATGAGTCCTTTGCACCCCTCCTGATATCAGCATACTATTTAATTTTCTTTTTCGCAACCCCATCAAGCACCCTCATGTGCCTCTCCCTATTGCCCCCCACTCACCTTATTGTTAACCCCCTATTGTTAAATTCCGGCACTACCTCAATAGTTTTCTTGTCTGTCTCATTTTCCTTCCCACCCCATCCCCTCCTATCATTGTCAAAAGCTCTTACTCTATCACTAATGTCTCCTGACCTGTTTGATAGCAGCTTGTATGTCTCGTCCCGCCACCTATCCCTCATTTGTTTCTCCTCCCTCTCCCCCTTCAGCATTATCTGAAATGTTGTCAGGCCTAGTATGATAGTCGCTTGTTTTGTTCTTCTCCTTCTCCCTTTATTCCAACCTCCCCGAACCACTACCTATTGTTAAATTCCAGAACAACCTCAATTGTCGTCAGACAAAGTAATGTAGCCGCTTGTCTGCCTCATTTTCCTCTCGACCCCCTTCCCATCCTATCATTGTCAAAAGCTCTTGCACTATCTGAAATGTTTCGCCAGGCTGATTACGATAGTTAATTTCACATTCTGAATGTATTAAGGACTTGTAAGAATGTCACTGTATTCTGCCTTGTTCCCTTCCTGCCTTGAAGTGCTTTGAAACACATTGTGTATAGGCGCTATATAAATAAACAATCAATCGTCCGTGTTTATCTCATATTCCCTTGGGTGCTGTGGTAGCCTTGTTCAAATGCTTCTGCCAAACATTACTTCTGCAGGGCATTATCCTGTGCCGGCATGGGGTGTGCTCCTTTAGTTCCGAAGCAACTGATGTAGCACCTGTTCATGGGGTTGTCCCATCAAATTAGTTACTTGAAGAGCCCTATTCAAGTTGGCCATGAAATGTTCAACTGTCCCGTTCGCCTGTGACCACAAGGGGGTTACTTTCCTGTGACTGAACCCCATATACTGTGAAAATGTCTTGAAGTCTTGGCTCATAAACTGAGGCCCATTGTCAGATTTTACTTTCCTGTGAATGCCATAAGTGATGAATATCCTGTCCAAAACCGGTATCACCTGATGCGCAACTGTGGAAGCTGCCAACTGTGCTTCCGGGAATCATGAATATTCATCACTCACAGCGAGCACATATTGCACCCCCATCAATGGGTCCAAAGAAGATTACTGTTACTTCCACCCACACCCTTTATGGCAACTCTGTCATCATTAACGGTTCTCAATGTCTCACTGGGGCGATCAGGCAGCCATGGGACACTCCTTGAGGAGTTTCTCAACCACCACGTCTAGTCTTGGAAACCAAACCTTGTGCTGCAGCATCCTCTTAGTGGACACAATCTGTCAGTGGTCCTCATGTGCAAGCTCTACTCCCTGTCTCATCAGAGATGTAGGCACCACCAGCTTGTTTCCTTTGAGTAGAAGGGTTTCATCTGAGATGGCCAGATCTACCAGCAGAAGATTGTCTACATCTTCTACATCAGTTTGTTGAGGCAATCTCACTCTTTTGCTCTTCTCCACCTTCTCAATTTGAGCCCCTCGATAATGATTTGTATGGCCACATCCTTTTCTACTTCTTGGGAGAGGTTCATGGGATCCACCCATCGCAGTATGGACAAAGTATATTATATATCTATCAGTCACTGAGAGTTCAGGTGAATCGGCTTTCCTTGGGAAATGTGACAGAAAATGTGTTGTCCTCTTTCCCTGGCCGGCGACGATATCAAATACATAGTGCTGCAATTGTAGGCCCCACCGAGCTATGCGGCGCAGCATTTTTGGTCTGGGGTTGCCGTAGAAGAACAATAATGCCCGGTGATCTGTGATAATTGTGAAAGGTTTCCCATAAAGAAACAAATCAAAATGCTCACAGGCCCAATGACTGCCAAACTCTCTTTATCAGCCTGCGAGTATGCTTGTTCCGTCTTCAACAAGCTTCTACTGGCGTATGAGATGATGCATGTGTGTTGCGCACCTCTCAACCTTCGCTCATCACCCATAACTTGGTGGGTTTCCTTTAAGAACAGCACATCTAGGGTGGCATCTCAGAATTCCCTTCCAACTAAAGACCTTTTTGTGGGCAAGTTTAAAACGTTCACATTTAGGGTTCCCACGACCAGTCTCCTGCAACGCTCATTCGGCCTCATATCCTCTTCCCTTCCACACTCCTTTCTCCTCTCTTTCTCCCCCTCCCCTCACTGCTTCCTATCATTCCATTCTCAAAGCAGGCTACACCCTGAGCAAACACATGCTATCTGTAAAACCTTGCCCCATAACCAAACAACAGAAAACACAAACATGTACAAAAGTCTGCAGCATGCTGCGAATATTGTTGAGTCACCCTCCATCTTGCCGAGGGCCACCAAGGGAGGGGTGTCTTCCTCCCCAACCAGCATGCCACAAAGTTCCTTGTCGATCTGCCTATGCAATGATCAGCGTGTGCTATTAGTGGCATGGGTCCTCACAGTGTCATCACCCTGGATTTTTTGAGGTGTTCAAGTTGTTTTGCATGGGGTAGGACCATTCAGCCGCATATATTTCCACCCTGCTTTCCCCTTCCTTCTTCTCTGCAGGCCGGGAGCTTCCGGTTGGCGGGCCCTATTCATATCCTGTCCGTCCATCGGGTTTGGGTCTGCTGCAGCATCATGGTGACCTAGCTCCTGCTCTGCTTCTTCAGTTGAAGTGAAGCGGTAGTCTGTTGCATCCACTTTGAATTGCAACAAGAACGGGCATCCCCATCTATATCTTATCCCTTTTTCCATTAGCCATCTTGTGAGAGGTCTACAGTCTCTCCTCCTTGAGAGTGTCAGATTAGAAAGGTCCTATTTCCCTTCGCTCGCGCGCCTGGACCAGCACTTCCGCCTTGTCCCTGTATCGCAAGAACTTAGCCACAATGGAGCGTGGGCCATTGCCATATGGCCTGCCTCCTGTGCGCCCTCTCCAGCTCCACCACTTTGCCTCCCTTTGCCTCGAAGAAGAGATTGATGATGGCTTGCACCTTTTCTGCCACTTGTCTCAGTGTTTCTCCAATCATTTCTTTGAGGCCCAGTTCCTGAACATTGTTCCTCCTTTCCCTATTTTCCAGGTCATCTATCTTCAGGGTGACCTCTTCTTCATGCAGCTCCAGCTCCATCATACTTGCGTCCAGTCGTATTTATACCAGATCTGCGTTGAGCTGGTTATTTTCCAAACCTTCCACATTGCTTTCTATGGTGCCTACTCTGCCCGTGAGGTCTGCCAAGGAGGCTTGTTTGTCGCAAGCACCTTGATTTGAGCGAGGATATGCCCAGAGTCCTCCTTGGTGGAAAAGTGAGACATGTAGACCTCCGTCAGCACCCTGCCATCCGGGTCCTTTTTTGGCGTGCCTGCTGATGCTTCTGCCTGTCTGTCCGCCATTTTGTATCTCAGCTGTGCGGTTTAAGCACAGCTCTCTCACGTTGCTCCTGTTCCTTTGGCTTACATCCCTTCCTCAGCGGTGGAAGGCACCTCTTGGGGCAGCCCCTGCAGTCTGGGGCCAGCACAGCATCACTGGGGGCCTGCAGCTGTGATTCCCCCCAGGTTGAGTGACTTTTTACAATGTTTCTATGCCCTTACTCTGTGAGGGGATCCCCGAGGTCACTGGCTCAGTTCAGAGACCCGTTCCTTCCCCTTCTCGCAATGCGAGGGGCCTGCTTGCGTTGCTTTGGGGGAATCAGGGGGTGTACCTGAGATCGTGGCAGCTCCCCCTCTGTGGTATTGTCTCCACTTTAGGGCACACTCACTGGGCTGGGCCAGCTGGGCTCCGTCTCAGCTGTTCACCTCTGGGCTGCCACTGCGGCGCACGGCTCACTCCGCTTTGTCCTCCCAGGGGACCCGCGCACCACGATCGGTTGTGCCGGTCTTTCAGGCTTCAGCCCCCGTCATGGACCTGCTGGGGGGTGGTGCTCCTCCTCCTCCTTTCGCGTTACAGTTGTCCCCATCCGGGCCACAAGGAGGGATCTCATTCCTTCTGGGGGTGTGATTGCATCCCGCTCCATGTGTCGTCGGTGGTCTTCAGAGCACCGGTTGGCAAGCTAGTCTGATGCTAACTGTGTGCAGCATGGCTCAGTTTCACTGTGGTCGCAGGCAGGATTCCGTGCCATCCTTCCCCTTTTGATCTTGTTCGGGGGTGCTGTGCGGTTTTAGATGTCTTCTACAGTTGAATTCCAGCGGCGGGCTGATATATGTATGCTCTATACCATCTCCTTGTTGCTGGCTGGGGTGGGAGCTCATAGTTAGGCCGCCATGTTGTTCTGCGGCCCTGGTGGTCTCCCGCTATCGTTTTTTAAAATATTCCCTACCCCCAATTCCTTATATCCCTCCTTATTTTTTCAATGGGTTTTTTCAATGAAAAACCTTCAGTAGAAAACCCATCTAAAAAATCACAATGTCATACCACTAAAACTCCCAAACTCCCTGATGCCACATGCGCCTGAAGTTTGCTGGGGACATTTCGGGAGTGAGTCAAAAAACTAGACTTCCCATCTGTCTGTGGGGAAACCGTTATCTTCATAAGGGAGAATTTAGTAAGTGTGAGAGGCGCGAACAGCAGATACTTCTCAATAGGGTCCATCAGCGAAGCTGTCTGCACATCTCCCAGATTTTCTCCACCGCCCAGTTCGTCTAGTGACTTTCCCGCTCCAGGTTACTTTTGTTTTTGACCACGGCCTGTCTCTTGGGACACGATTAGAGCTATGATGTTGAACTGATTTTTCGACCTTGGATTGTTAATATGGACAGGTTTTGAATCTGTTTTGTCACGGTATCCTGTGATCTTGGCTCCTTTTACCAAATACATTTTTTATCCGATTTGAACATTGTCTTTGAACAAATCCCGTGACCTCGTCTTGTTCTGTGGAATGGTTTTGTGATGTAATATAAATATTGGTGTTGGAACTGTATTCCTTCGACTCTGGTTCCCTTGTATGGTCCTCTGTGGAAATGGAATGGTAAGTGTGGACTTTGGTAACAACTCTTTGGAGTGTTAGCCCTGTTAGCCTTCCCTGGACTGAGTGATTCCTAACAACGCTTGAGGGTGTCCAACCAGTAGGTTACCCTGGCCCATTCTGCCTCTTGCTTCACTGGCTAAACAGGTTCTCCTAGTGCTGACCCAAGGCAGGACACATTACCTGGTTGCTCTTTCATACCGGTGCCCTGCTAAATAACGTGTTCTCTTTCTGGCTGCGCAGAGGGACTTGCAGCCCTCTTACTCTTCCAATCAGACAGGTGACCTCAGGTGAAACATCTTTCTAGGGTTGCCAAGTTGTGGGAAAACACATGTTGCCTGCTTGGGAAAACAATTCCACATTGATACTCCCTTTCCAACGTAGTGTCACAGCAGTGGTGACATAATGTCATTCACCTGTGTCATAGATCTGCACCACCCGGCTTATGTATCTATCCCAGGCACTCTTGTAACCAAGCGCAAGCAAGCCATTGCAACCTTAGTCCTCAAAAGGGCAACTCGTGCCAGTTGGCACTAGACGACACTGCCTAGTTTTTAAAGTGATGTTAAGAGTCGAAGTGCTGAAAACTTTTGAACTTAACAACTGCAGCACCACCTCCTCTGATTTAACGTAACATGATCTCATGTTTATTTCATTTTCACTTTTTGCAAAACAGAGCATGTGCTGCTTGCAAAACTCGGAGAGATATCCAGCTTCACGTATCCCCCTGGAACTCCACACCCCATGAGGTCAATATGGCTGCTCCGTCGGACTGGTATACGCAAACTGGCAATACATCTGAACGTCTTTGACCATTCCCAGATTCTTGTATGGTGAAATTCCAGCTAAATGGCTGGTTTTTCACCCACATCACCTCCCAACACAGGATAGGGTGGTGCAGTCAGAGTGGTGTTAATTCCAGCATGGGCACGTCCATGTAGGAATGAGGCTGGATAAACATAAACAGCTCCAGCTCTGCTCTATAAATGCAACCCCCCCCCCCCACCCCGACCCTTTTCTCCTGCAGATCAGCTTCTTTTAAGTGTTGAACAATATGTGCTGTGCAATCATTTAATAAGAATAATATTCCTGATAATTATTATAATACATTTGTGATACTCAAATACAAATGTTAAGTTATGACATTACTGACTTTACATATTTACATTATATAATAATAATAATAATCATAATAATAATAGTAATAATAATAATAATAAACCAAGTGGCTGGGAACACAGGCAAATGCTACCAGTAACAGCCTGCATTCTCGAGTCACCTGTTTGCCCCTTTCACATATCCTCAGTCGTCTCTTGTTTCATCCAATGCCACGGGCAACCTCTAGTCCTTGTATTGCACCCCCACTCCCACCACCAGAGTACCACTTTCTTTCCTAACTCCCACACACCCCATTTACTTTTCTCCTGCATCCAGTGGCCACTTGGCTGGCCTTTCAATGGCAGAAGTAAAAAAGGAACTATGTCGCTGTCCTATTGCACAAGTGTTCCTTACCTGCTTGTTTTTCCTTTCTATGGGAATTTGGTGCACTTGCTAAACGCAAAGCCACTTTCCCACAGAAAAAACAATGGGCCTCATTCCGACCCTGCCGGCACCTGGGGGTAGAGCAGCCAGGATACCGGCAAATGTTGATACCATTTCCGGCACCTGGTACGGCAGCATTGCTGCCGGATTACGGGTGCCGGCGGAGCAATGTTGATCCCCATTCATGGAGTCTCATAGGACTCCATGAGGGGATTTGTCGCAGTTACGCCGGTGGTGGGAATCGGGGCTTTTCTGGCCGGTAGGCTGCCTGGCTTACCTCCAGCATTTACTGTAGGCGGTAATGGCCCGCTGGCGAGGGGGTTATTGCCATTAGTATTCTGGGGTTTAAAACCCTGGGATACTAATGGTGTTGTTTTTTTTTCATTCAGCATTTGTTTGTGTTGTTTGAAAAGGCGGCCGCTGCAGTACGCGTTAGTTCTAGAGAGACTAGAATGCGCGTACTGCTTCATTAATACGGATCAACGGGGCAGCATTTTGGGCCAAATTGATCAGTAGTAATGAGTTAACAAATAATGGGCTCGCTGGTTATGCGAGTTCGTCCGAGGGAATGGCAGCGGTTCATGGCGAGTGAATAAGGTAAGGTACCCGGCACGAGATGCACACAGTTGCGTGAATGGGATTGCACTGTGGTAAGGCTTCCAATTGAACTAATCCACATTCATTGTTTCCCGTGGCATTGGCGGGCCGGGTACTAATGAGCGTTATTGCTTATCGCCTAGCAGTACCAGATAGATCATACAACGTTCTGGCACTCCCTCTTTCTCTATTTCGTTTTTATCTATCTCTCCGGGACTGTCTTTCTTTCTCTCTCTCTCAGTTTCTGACAGCCTCAATCTATGTTTCTATCCATATCTCTTCACTTGGAAATCTCATTGGGCCTTATTCATAGAAAATGTGCAAAGTCTCCACAAAGCACTATTCGCATAAAACTACTTTGCGCCTACCTGCATGCAAAAGCATGTTCTGTGCGTTCTACGTATTCATGGAACATGTACCGCAAACTAACCCTAGGTGCAAGTAGAGCCCGTAATGCCCGCTGCACTCCCCCACGCAAAGCAAAACCAGCAACATATACCAACCTTTGTGCTTACCTGATCCTCACCATCAAGCACCCTGGCAAAACTGTGTGGCGTACCCCTGCAACCACGGCAGCACCCCATCAATACTGCGTACGAACCCCCGTACCCCAAAACTGTACCCCGATAATCTGTGTACCATTTAGTGTAATTAAGGCAAAAGCTGGTAAACCTGCATGCAAACAGCCATAATTCAAGGCTGCACCCCGCTAACCTGCCTATGAGCATCCATAACTATCGGGGCTCTCTTAGGTAAATTTAAAATCAGCCTGACGGCAGCTTTCTGGGCCACCTGAAGTCAATGTATTTGAGTCTCAGGGGCTCCCAGAAGAAGAGTACCACCGCAATGAAGCCTAGAATTCACCATTGTCCCATCACTCCTCCACATTCAGTTTTAGGTATAAATGGCAGAATGGATTTCAGGGGGCTAAGTGGATAGAAGACCCCTTTCACCATCTCCGAAACCTGGGCTCTACAGTCCAGTGAAACTTGCCATTTGCAACCGTGATGTTTCGCCTTGCAAGAAAAAGGGTTAGCTATAGCAAATATTTTCAAACAAACATTGGAGTTGAGGTAGTTGTTAAGAAGGTGTTTTGGGCCAAGCACCATGACCTTGTTTTTTTGGGGATCGAACTGAAGCTTGCTTTCAGTCATCTAGGTCTTAATGGCATTGGCACATGCAATAACTCGGTCAGTTGCTTCAGGTGCGGATATTAATCTAACATACTTTTGTGTGCCATCAGCATAGGAGTGATATTGCAAGTTGAATTTTGAAAAAAATAGCCATTAAAGATCAGAGATACACATTAAATAATTTTGGGGTCAAAGATGACCCCTGTGGTACTCCGCATTGGACTGGGAGTTCATCAGAATAACAACACCCAGTTTGACTACTTGGTTCCTATGCTGTAGAAATGAAGAAAACCAATATCAGACCCCATGAACGTCTTTTTTGCAAAAGAAGTTATTAATACATTGAAATTATTAAATTGTACCAACATTGTTAAGTGGATCTTTTTAACATTGGATAATGTCCATATCGAATTATTAATTCCAGCATATATCATAGTCATAAGAATTTAGCACTTGCCTTACTGAGCAAAGCACTTTATCAAAACCTAGAATAACCACATACATTATTTTCTGATAGAGGGTTATTATTCCAAGATGGACAGTCTGGTACTCCTATTGTACTATTTTGGAAATAAAAGCCCAAAACATATTCCTGTCTGTTTTGCACATAATCAAGTATTTTGAGAACATAGACATTTGACAAATACTACTGTGATGAAATTATTGTATGCCTGAATCACTGGGCTTGATTTTTCACAGCACAAACTATAACATGAATATGTTAGTAATCGTGAACCAGATTCACTTATTCAAACAGCCTAGTGATTTAAATCTTACAATAGAATTGGTCCGACATCTGCCACTATGTTGGGATTTTAGAGATTCTTATTTTAGGAGAGCATGCCAAATCCCCACTGCTGAGACATCCTTAGATAATTATATTTATAGGATAACAACAGTTATATGATGTATAATATGTGCAACGTGCCTGTGAGGAAGCCCTGTGAGAAAGGGCTGTTCTGTGGCTGTTACCCTGAGAGATCTGACTCTGACGTTGCTACGGTTAACACATTTGTGTGAAAAATGTAAAAGTCCATTCGAACCCGCCAACCTTTCCCACAATTCTACTTCAACTCCTCTGCTCACACCAGTGTGCGCGCGCCTGTGAGGAAGCCCTGTGAGAAACGGCTGTTCTGTGGCTGTTACCCTGAGAGATCTGACTCTGACGTTGCTACGGTGAACAAATTTGTGTGAAAAATGTCAAAGTCCATTCGCACCCGCCAACCTTTCCCACAATTCTACTTCAACTCCTCTGCTCACACCGGTGCGCGCGCATCTGTGAGGAAGCCCTGTGAGAAACGGCTGTTCTGTGGCGGCTACCCTGAGAGATCTGACTCTGACTTTGCTACAGTGTGCCTCTGTTTTAGAGAGAAACAAGCTGGACTTTACCTTTCAACTCACCTAAACGTTACTATGCCATATTTTGATTGTTGTATGTTTTAGGTGAACGAATTTGTGTGAAAAATGTCAAAGTCCACTCGAACACACCCACCTTTCCCACAATTCTACTTCAAATCCTCTGCTCGCGCCAATACACGCGTGCCTGTGAGGAAGCCCTGTGAGAAAGGGCTGTTCTGTGGCTGTTCAGTGCGGGGCGGGACGGGTGAGCTAAAACCGCATTACATGTCATATTGCAATATCTGTATTTCGTACCTAAACGTCTCTAAACTATAGAGCTTCTAGAGCAATTTTGCACGCATGCGAAACACCTCTTGTGCTCCCCACTATACGTTAAAAACTAACATGCCTTCCAAGGTCGAAACGCTCAAACTTATTGAGCGACTTAAACGAACGCCGTGCAAGGATAAACAAAACGTTCATCCTTCAAATGCTTTGACACCTACAACGAAGAATAGAGCATACTGGGCTTCTGCCAATATTCGCGCATTCTGTTCGACTTGTTCTACTAAGAACGACATGCACGGCGATTCCACAAATGTGGATACAGCCACACCACAAGACGCAGAGTTCATTAACTTTGGGCGCATAAGTTTCAGTGGGAGTGACCGCTCAATGACACGCTGAACAGCAATGCCTGCTAACGAGAATCAGCCGACAGTAACAGTGGAAAGCGAGCAATACGGGGCTCCTTCATATGAGCCGCCTACACTGACAAATGACATTCCAGCTGTTACTTTGCAGACGTGCTTGCCCAGTGCGAACCACTGACTTATGCCTTTCACGCCTGTACATCGCTGCGTGGAATCAAACATTCTTAACCATTCACACATATCAACAGCCGACTCGGCTGCACAACGTGAACCACAGTGCACTTTACCCTGTATTCCTCACGTAATAACTGAGCCAAATGATTCGCGGGTTGTTCATCCTACGGCACACTGTGACTCGCCTACAAATGACGAGAAAGCCGAACTAAATGACGAACAATTAGATCAACAATTCCGCTTATCACAATCGCCGAACATGTTTCCAATGGCAGTTCCCAACTCATCTCCTTTATCAATTACATTCTCTGAATGGTTTTCCTGACAGGGCCCTGTCACTAATGGCTCCCAATTAAAGACCACGCTAACATCTGTGAACTTAGCTCTAACAACGATGATTAAATTATACGAGAGTGTAGACAGGACCCAAAACTTAACACATTTCTTTTCAGCAAATAGAAACAATTCGATTATTATCCAAATTAGAGTCCACCCAGGGTGATTAATGTTTATTGAAACCACCAAACACTCATTTAAATGATCCACTCAAGGTCTTTTCAGACGAGGTGACTCAAATTGATGTATTTCCTCCATCTCCAGCAATTAAGGGCACAATAGAAAGAAGACACGCCCAATCTCTAACTGATGAATCATTGTTACCAGACAATATCACTCCAGCAGCTACAATTGATCCTGAAGTACCTATTGTACGAGACGTTGTATGTCTATCATGTAAAGCACCCTTCGACATCTTCTCGAAATCAGCAATGGCAGCTCCTAAGAAAATGAAACCCTACCCTTTAAAGAAAAAAAACAAAAACATTAAAACAACACCCGCAATAAAGGGGTCTGCAACTAATCATTTTCTTAAAAACATATCTAGACCGAGTAAACAGACAGCCGGTGCTAGTGATGCATTAATTAATAAATATAAGAAGATTGCGAACAAAACTTATTCCATCAAAGCATGTGCATTAGACAGTGCATCGATATCATCATCATAAGAACCACTGGAGGATATAGTAGATGCCCTTAATCACCAAAAACAAGATATAATTAACTCCACCAAAGACATGTATTTAGTGGATAGTAAAATCACCCCTAGGCAAGGTATTTACTCCTTAAGTGAAGAAGACTCAAAGATATTGAACCAAAGGCTGACGGATATGGAGAAGCTAATACATAAATGCCTCCCCACATCATACTCCATTGACTTACCCTTGACGCAGCCAAACCTGGATAAAAATCAAACCAGGCCACAACAACAACAAATGGGATCGCGCGTTCACACTAATCGAGATTCCATCACTAAGATCAAAACACGATTGAACGGACTAAACAACAGACACTTTCACATGCTCATAATATGTTGCAGATCCGATCAGCCAGAAAAATACGACCTAACTCGGTCCTCTGTATTGAATATACTTTCAGAAATCCCGGCTCTGGAAGACTTGACCAATTCTGACATAGACCTAGTTGAGTTTCTCCATGCAACAGCTCTAACTAGTGCCAGACTGTGGGTACGATAGGGCTCAATCCTGAATTTAATTTTGCAAGTCAGACCTTTGATTTTCGATATCGGCTTCACACTTAATTATGAATCCTTTGGACAGTACAATGCTACATTGCCAAGCACCGTAACCCTCTCTAGCACTAGCCACTCAAAGTTCCTTGCAAAAATGTACCTCTTCAGCTCAAATAAATAATCAATCCAACAAACAGTCTGACCATGCTTTACATGTCGGGGATTTCCACCTACAACCATGATGCCACTCCACTTCATGATCCCCAACTTCGCTGCTAGATTTGACATTTAGACTGGTATCCTGGAACACTCAAGGCCGCTCACATCTCTTTAATGAACTGACTAATAATCTTAATGTTTATGACATTATAATTCTCCAGGAAACCTGGCTAACTACAACTCCAGTCTGGAATGACCATACTATAACTATGGTCCCTGCTGTCACACAATCAAGAGGAAAGCCAATGGCTGGCTAATTAGTTGCCTCTAAAAACTCTAGCAACATAATAACCACATACAACTAGTAAGTTTAACAATAGTTCAACATTGCATTGCTCTAGTTAATTTATACTGGAACCATCAAGCCATCACTGATGACGTGTTCTTCCATGACATGGAAACAGTGCTATATTTGATTGCCGCTGACAAGGCAACTTCGAATATCACCATAGCCGGTCACTTTAACTTGCACAACCTATTTGATTCTAATTGTCAATAAATCACTAGATCAAACAAATGATCCAAGTTAATGAAAGACTGTCAACTGGTCACCGTGGACTGCAACAAGCTACCATTGATTACATACCGATCGCAAATTGATTGCGTACGTTAGTAGCTTTGCGATCCTTGCGCAGAATGAAAGTGACCACAACCAACTGGTAACTACATGGACGTGGCCAGCACAAAAAGCACCCTCTAGGCCTGAATACCACAGCGTACAGATAGATGTAAATAGTGACCACAATCGATTAGTGTGGAACCCCTTGAAGTTACATCATTTGCACAGGCTGCTACAATTAAACATCAACAGCACCAAATCATGCTTACCCTACAATAAAGACTACACATCTGCATTACAGTTATTTGAAGAAGTTAAATTGCCATCTCATAAACCTATATACAAACATAAACATAATTATGATTCTCAGCTCAAACAGACAAAAACTCAGCTGCGCAAAGATATACGGAAAGTCCCTGTCAATGATGTTAACAGATGTTAACAGATACTGCATAATAAAGTCGTTAAAGACCAAATACGGAAATTGGGTAACTTCTCGAAGGTCCGTATTATACCAACAAGGCCGAGAATGTATGCTTCGTGTCCTTGCTTCTTTGACCTCCCAAGCATCAATTCAGATCAATGCTGTTCCAGAACAAGAATGGGTTGCTCACTTCACACATCTTTATTCCTCTGAAGATAATAACATTTTGCCCACAAACATTTCTAGACCATCACACCCTTCACTTACATTTGACATCGGCAATATCTTGATGTACATTGCCAAATTTAGCTCTTCAAGAGCACCCGGACCGGACAGTTTGTCCAATTGAGACTTCTAAGCAAACCCGAGACAATGGGCCGAAATATTACTCTCTATTTTCAAAGAGATTATGATTACACAACATATTCCTAATAGCTGGTGAAAATCCATAATAGTTCCCACATTCAGAAAAGGGAGCCGCCAGCTACCGGGAAGTTACCGGCCCATAGCACTACTTGACGCTCCCGGCAAGTTGTTTTCCAGATTAATCTTAAGAGACATGTCGTCTTGGATCAACCAAAATAACCTTTTCGATTCACAGCAGATAGGCTTCATACCTGGCATGGGCACTTCGATTAATCTTCTGACAATAACTGCTATACAACATAAAATAACCAAATCCAAACAACAGTTATTCATGGCCTTTGCCGACTTTAAGTCAGCGTTCGATCTGATTAGCCACCCACTAATGTTCCAAAAATGATTATCTGCAGGATGCCCTAGCTATTTATTAAACTTGATTATTCAGTTACACACCCAAACATTCATACGTGTTAGATTAACGTCGGACGGTAGGCTCTCGTTGCCAATACCAACGGCATGAGGGCTAAAGCAAGGATGTGTCCTTGCGTCCATCATATTCAATTTCTTTATTGCTAGCAAGGGTAACTTATTTTCTTCAATAACATCTGATACTCCGTGACTTGGTAACTATTCAGTAGCTTGGCATTTCTATGCTGACAATCTGCTTTTAATGTCAAAAACACCAATTGGCCTACAAAGATTGTTAACAGCATTAGAAAATTATACAACTTCCAACTACCTAGAAATGAACGTTAACAAAACCAAGGTATTAACTTATACAGCCACTAAACAACCACAGATCTGTAAATATAAATGGCGACTGAATGGGAAAGTCTTAGATGTCACCCAGCAATACAAATACTTAGGAATTAATGTACAAAATCAATATGAAAATTCAGTGTATCTTCAAGACCTTACCACGAAATTGAAAACTGACATATCCCAAGCACTTATTCTTAAACGCAAATTTGGTAAGTTCTCTTACTCGTCCCTTTTGACCTTTTGGCCACAAAAAGTTACTGCGATAATACTATATGGGTCAGACATTAAACCACCTATGACGTTACAATTCTGGACAAAATTAGAGGGAACATTTTGGAGGAAAATTTTAGGCATCACACAGAGCACCCCTATATCTGCTATAAAATATGAACTTGGTGTTCCTCCTTGTATGCAATGTATTGTTGGAGAGTATTAAGTTTATATAGAAAATTAATTATGACCTCAAAATATGGTCTTTTGATCAAAGATCTTGCTTTATATATGCTTACATCTGATCACGATTTTCCCTGTAAATAGTAATCCTTTACCAACAATGTAATGGATGTGGCAGAAATCACAGCAGAGATTTTGACTTCTAATCCCACGAAGGCCAAGAACAAATTGTGGCCCATAGACTGTATTTGAACGATAAACAAATGTAAACAGTCCAAGATCAACCAACTCATCATGTTTCTAGAGAAGAAATTTCGAATGTGCGAACAATATCTGTTGAAATTTCCAGCCCCTCTTTACAGACAGATCTATCTGAGATTTTGTCTCAATCTAGTCAAAACCAGACATATACAAGCTCTGCGCCACCAAATCAAAGAAGCCGAGAACTGCTGTTGTTTCTGCCACAGCAACAGAAAGGGAAAGTCTTCAATATCTTTTGACCGAGTGCAATCATTTGTTGTCTTTACTTTACTTTACTCTTTAAACCTTTAAACCTTACTTTGAACATTGCAAGGCCATAACATCACAGGAGTTATGGGCAAAATTATGCTCTTCCAGACTTACTGCAGTCCAAATAGCCATAGCAAATTCATGGACCAACTTCGAATAGAGGTTTGACCTTAGAAGCCCACTTTACAAATCACGTCCTTGATTTACATGCAGTCATTGTTATTTTGCCCAGTGGCCTTTTTTGAGCTGACCTACACGAAGACTTTGTTCATGGACCTTACAACAATATGTATGATGACGATATACTATTTTTTGAATAGTAGTGAATCAAAAGATGTGCAAAACATGTTAATATGTAAACATGACATTTTTAACTTAATTGAAAAGTTGTTAATCAACTGAATCAATAAAAAAAAAAAAATAATGATAATATGTGCAACTCTTACAACAATGTCAGGATCATATTCTTGAAGTGATAGAGCCCTCGCTGGTCCAAAAGCCTGTGAAAGAAAACAGATGTTTATAGATGAATCAAAGCAAAATCTAAAATATTCGTTAAATTGTTGGATCATATCTCGCTCACGATGTAATGCAACTGCTAATTGACACCTGTGGGAGAGGGTCTGGTGAATCAAGTGTCCGGAAACGTTGGTGGCATCTGCCAATAACTTCCCATGTTCTCTCAGCCATATGTGCCTCTCCCCCAGGTGTTCCGTATATAGTTTCCTTTTTCGGCTGGTACCCAGGTCACTTCCCCTTCCATCATCTAAATTTCGCACTGCAATTTAGCCCCCAGCTAAATGTTTCACATCAATTTGTTCCATAACCACCAACCAAGTCCTACACCCTATCCCATCTGACCCAGCTAGCTTACTTGCTCTCTGGTCTCAAGCCCACACGCCTTCCCGATGGCCAGCAAAGAAGGAGCATGTTGCTTAGCTGTAACTCCTGTTCTACAGCATTGGTATCTTTCATGGATTCACATGCTTTGAATATTTCCTGCTTGCAGTATCGGAATCCTCTGTAACATTTTATTATAGCTTATATTAGAACTTGCTCACTTTAGTAGCCTATACATGTCCTTTTGAGTGCATTCTGTCTCAGCCAATAGGATGTCAAGTGACAAGCCCCACTCAGGAGGCCATCTTCAGATTCTAACCCAAGACGGAGGAAAGTTGGTGTAAATTAGCCTTGCTCCCTTAGAGGTGGTAGGTGGGCGCATGTGAATCCATGAACGATACCAATGCTGGTGAACAGGAGTTACAGGTAAGCAACATACTCCTTCTCCAGCATTTGATCTTTCATGAATTCACATGCTTTGAATAAATTGCCACAGCAGTTAACATTTTGGAGTAGGAGGTGTAAAGGGAGAAGGCATACCTTATCTGACCCCTGCTTCAGCCTCGCCTTGTCCCTCCATGCAGTAATGCTTGACAAAGGTGTGCAGAACCGCCCAGGTTGCCGCGCGGCATATGTCAAACAGTAGGACCCCTGCCCACAGTGCTGCCAAAGACACCACTGTCCTTGTGGAATGAGCATGAATGGGTCCTTGTAGCGGCCGCTTGCCCTGACTGTGTGTCGTCAAAGTTGTGGTGGAGACCCATTTTGCAATACATTGCTTTGAAATCAGCCTACCCTTGTTAGGGGGTCAAAAGCTACAAATAGTTGAGACGTTCATTGAAAATCTTTGGTTCTGTCTATGTAGGTCCTCAGGACTCTTTCAAGGTCTAGTGAATGTAGAGCTTGGTCAGCTGGTGTGGACGGATGTGTGACGAAAACCGGTATGGTTACTTCAGTCTGCAGGGGGAAGTTGGACAACACCTTGGCAATGAACGTAGTTTTGATTTTTAGGATTACCTTGTTTTTCTCAAACCGTACTTATGGTGGTTTAACAGATAGTGCAGGTGTTTCCGACACCCATCTGAAGGACGTGATGGCTAATAGTAAGGCAGTCTTCCAGGATACAAACTTTATGGTCTTCATAACGAGTTTGCCGGTCCGGAAACAAGGGTGCTGGTAAACTCACTGGCACCCTCGTTTCCGGATCGGCAAACTCAGATTCTGCCTGCCGTGGCCACTGTGCCCAACAAGTCTGACCCTGCTTGTGCTGTGGCCACGGTAGGCAGACAGTCCACGGAAGCACTAGCACCGTTGCTAATGGTGCTAGTATTTCAGTGTCCCCACTCCCATAAAGTGCCATAGGAATCTATGGGAATGGGGACTAACAATTTGCCCGCGCCTGACTTCCCGGGCCGCCGGACTCATAATGAGCCAGTGGCACCGAGTAGCCAGGGGCCAATACAAAATTACGGGTCTGGCGGCAACCTGCCGGTAGCACCGGCAGGGTTACCACCAGACCCATAATTAGGCCCATTATGTCTGCAGTTGCGATAGGTTTGAACAGACGATTCATTGGGGCTGACAGCACAGTGTTTAAGCTCCACTGAGGTGGTGCTTTCTTTTGATGGGATAGGTGCGCAACAGACCTCTCATGAAGTGTTTTACAATGCAAGAGCTCTTCCATGTTTTCTGGTGTATCCAGAAAGTGCAGCCAAATGCACTTTTGAGATAAACCAAATTTTGCTAATTGTAATAGTTATTGTAGTATTTGGTAAGGTTCCACAGCTAGCGGATCACTTTGTTGTTGAGAACATCAAGTGCAAAACCGATTCCATTTGTAGACATATGACCTGTTTGTGGACTGCGCCCTAACAGCGTTTCGGCTGTTTCTGCATTCTTGCATGAGTGGGACTTGTCCGAACTCGTTGAAGTCAGGAGTCAGGCCTTTAAATTGAGCACCCCTGGGTTGTGGTGTCTCACCTGCCTGTTGCACATAGTCAGCAGGTCGGGGTCTTGACCCAGAGGGATTGGACGATCCTGGGACAGGTGAAGAAGTTCTGAGAACCACGGTTGTCTTGCCCATGTTGGCACTATGAGAATGACTGTGCACTTCTATGTAGGATTCATTTGTATCACCTTGCGTGTGACTGGCATTGGTGGGAATGCATAGGCCAATATTCCTTTCCATGATATTGCGAACAGGCATTTCTTGTTCTGCCATGTGGCAAACAAATCGATGGTCGGTGTTCCCCACTTGTGAAGATTTGTTGAAGCTTCCTGTCCGCCAGTTGCCATTTGTGTGATTGGTCGTTGGCAGTGCTCAGTTGATCTGCAGTTTCGTTTTCCTTCCCTGGAAGGTGAAAAGGTTGTAGGTGCATGTTGTTTTTGATGGCCAGTGCCACAGTTGTTGGGCTTCTCTGGAGAGCGCCTGTGACCTCATGCCTCCCTCTTTTCACATGTAAAGCATTGTGGTTGTGTTGTCTGTGAACACTCATATCACTTTGTCCTTGAGCACTGATTGGAATGAGTGAAGGGCGTGTGCTACTGCATTCAGCTCCTGTATGTTGATGTGGAGTTGTTTTTCGGTCGGGGACCAATTGCCCTTTACTGATAACTGGTTTGTGTGTGTGCCTCATCCTGTTAGTGAGGCATCCGTGATTAGGGTTTCTTGAAAAGATGAATCCCTGAATGGGACTCCTTTGGTGATGTGAGATGGTGTGAGCCACCACCGCAAGCTGTCCATGAGTGACTTTGTTATTGTCAGCTTGCCGTTCCATGTTTCTGTTAGCTGGGACCACCGGTCGGCTAGGAATTCTTGCAGTGGTATAATTTGCAACCTGCAATTTTGTATTAGTGGAATGCAGGACGACATGGTGCCTAAGAGTTGCATGACGGTTCTGACTGTGATCTTGGCTCCCGGTTAGAATTTCATGACTAGACGGGGTAAGGCTGCTGACCTTTATATAGAGCGACGTACCTGGCTCTTGTTGGTGTTGAACTATGCCCCTTGGAACATTAGCTTGCTCGATGGCTTGAAGCAGGATTTGCTTGAATGTATTGCAAAGATGAGGTGTAATAGGGTGTTGGACACCTGCTGGATCGCTATTTCTGCTGCCTGGTGCATGGTGCTTGTACAAACCATTTGTTGAGTTATGGATACACATGATATCTTTTTATCCTGAACAATGCAGATTTTTGGGCTAGACATTTTGTGAAAGTTCTTGGTACTGAGCGAAGACCAAACGGGAGGGCTTTGAATTGATAGGGAATTGTGTAAACAACAAATCTTAGGAACTTCCTGTGGCTTTTGCGAATGGAAATATGAAAATATGCGTCTTTGAGAACCAGTGATGCTAGGTAGTCACCTTCCTATATCGATTTTATAACCTCTACCAAGGTGAACATTTCTAACTTTTGTTTCTCAACGTATTTGATCAGATTTCTTATGTCCAGAATTGGTCACCAAGAGGCATTTGTTTTTTTTCCTACGAAGAATCTTGAATAGGTGCCCCTGCCCCTTTGATGCTTGGGAACATTTTCGATTGTGTTCTTTATGAGCAGTTTTTCCACTTCGCACTTCAAGATGTTTAAGTGCGGCTGGTGTTGAAATATTGGGGGCTTTGGGGATGGGTTTCCTTGGAATTCTCTGACATGTCCACTTTTTATTATGTCTAACACCCGTTTGACTGTGGTTAATTGTTGCCACTGTTGTAGATGGTATTGCAAGTTGCCCCCCACTTGCTGCAGATGGACTGTGGGTGCCACTGGTCGATGGGAGTCAGGCTTGTTTTTGCTACCTGCTCCTAGAGATAGATGTTGTTTGCCACTTTCTTGGAGTTTGTTTGTAGTCTTTCTGTTTATATGAGTACGCTCTGCGATAACCCAAGTAGCACATTTGTGAATATGAGGTTCCCCTCTGGCATCCTTTTCTGCCTGTTTGTTGTCATGGAGCGACCAGAGGCTCTCGGAAGGAGTGAAAAGTGCATCTCACTGTTAGAGTGGTACGATCTTGCCGTATCTGTGTCTGTTTTCATTGCCTAAGGGCATTGTCAGTTTTGGGACCAAACAGTTGGTCCCACTTGAAAGCCATGTCTAGTACCTTCGACTGAACATCTGCCCTGAAGTCTGTGCACTTTAACCGTACCTGTCTCCGTAGCTCAACACTGTTATTGATTTGTTGAAACCCTGTCTCTGTGATGTCGATTGCAATGTGGATTCCATGATTGGCGGCATCTTCCCCTTCTCGCCGGATGTCTAGGGCCTGCTTCCTTTATCTTGTGACAAGTACACTAATAGCAAGGCCATCCGGTTCCACATCTCTTGGCTGTATCTCGAGAGTATCGCCAGTGAATTTACTGCTTTTATTGTCATGGCTCCTATGGCTAGAACTTTCTTGCCAAATGCATCTTGGTACCTCCTGTCGTTGTCAGGTGGTACTACACATTCTTGGACTTGCGTATTAGATTTTCTGCATGCTGCTGCTGATACCACAGATCGGGGGTAGGTTGAGATGTAAGGCATTTCAGGGATACCTCTGGCATTTTACATTATTTCTCTAAGCAGCCTTTTAATGCCAGTTCTAAGAAGCGTTTTTCATGAGCAACAGCCCTTCTTCCCAAACATGGGAGTTGACATTATCGCCTTTCTGTGCTTCTGTAATAAATCGAAAAGGAAACTATCTTGTATCTGCTCAGATGGTATTAGGCCACATTCTTTGCAAGCCTTTTGGACTGTATTGTGGAATACTGTTATCTCATCAGGTGGGGACTGATGCAACGGTTCTTCAGAGTCTTGGTTTACACTCAAGTCTGTGTCTTCCCAGTTATCTAGCTGTGGTGACTTTGAGGTAGAGGTGTCGGTGTCCATATTGCAGTTCTCCTTCGTGCTGTCTGTATGGGGAATGTTGTGGCCTTCAAGAAGCCCCTCGTCTTGTAGTTGGGCTGGTGGTCCTGTGCAGTCATGTATGCTTCATATGCTTGATAGGCAGCCTTTGCAGTGCGGTTGTATGCCTAGTGGGTGCATTATCTCTTGATTCATTGACCTGGCCCATCGCTGTTTTGTCAGACCTGCAGGGTTCCCCCGAAAGGGCCAGGTGAATCATTGGATGCCAGTGGATGGGGTTGGTTCACTAGTAGCCTAGTATCCAGTTGTTGAAGCAGGGACTGGAGAGGAGATAAAACCTGTAATCATAACAGGGGCTGTGGGTTAAGTAAAGGTTCTGCTGGCTTTGAAGGTATGGTCGGGCCGCCGGTGTCGGTTCCGGCAACTCCTGTAACCTTGGTTCCACAGTGTCTTGCCGTGGTGAATATTGGTGTTCCTCAGATGACTGGGGTGAATAGCTAAGTTCAAATTTGGAATCAATATGGTGTTCCAGTACCTGGTCAGGAGGAATTGATGAGATTGGAGACAGGGATGGGCCTTTGGATGCAATAGCGTGATCAGTGTCTCCCTCAGGTGGTTGAGGTGAAGACGGTTCCCCACGTCCTTCTATTATGGGCTGGTTGTCTGCGACATTGGGTGAGTGTAGGGGCCTGACAGGTATTTTAAGGACTAACGGACCTTGTTGTACAGGCGAATACTCTCCTATTGGCTCTTGTTGCTTCCTTTCTGGTATATGTTTTCCTCCAGACCGGTGTTTATGATTTATTTTTTCCAATTTCCCTTCAGTTTTCTTGAATTTTTACATGTTCTGCATTCTTGTGGATGAGGATGCTCTAATTTCCTTTATCGCCCCCCCCAGTCCCCTGTTGACGACATGGACAGGAAAGGTGTTGGTGACTTTCCATGTACCGTCAATGCTGCCATCAACGCTATTTTGGATTTCCATGGATGGTACCAACGAGGTCTTCGAGGGCATGGTTGTCATCGACCGTCATGTGTAGACGATATCGTCTGCGGTGATGATTTTGCTTGTTTTCAAATTGACAAGGTCAACAACGACAGTTTAATGGCCGTCGATGATGACAAAACAGACGACAATGCTTTGATAGCCGTCGACGATGAGTGTGTCGTGGACGATTGTGGTGCCGTTGACGGTTGTTTTTGGGCGATGGCGGGGATCGCTGTGCTCGTTGATGGAGCGTTTACAGTGGATTCTGTCGTAGCTCTCGTTCTCGACGGGTCTCTCGTTGGCAAGGTCATCGACGGGCTGACATATTTTCAATTTTTCCTTCCTTTTCCTTATAAAGGTAGCAGAGAAAGAAGAAGACATCGGGCCTCATTACGACTTCGGCAGTAGCCATGCCGCTATTGGCGGCATGGCTGCCGCTGAAATTGGGACCAGCTCCGGGTTCCCAGAATGGGGAATTACCGGGCCATTCCGAGTTCGGAGGGCCCGGTAATTCTTCCCTTCAGGAACCCAGGCCCAGACCTTCCCCATTCCCATCTGACCCCCCATAGGGCTCAATGGGAATGGGAGTGGGTGCAAACAACGGGCCGATTACGAGCAGCCCGTTGTTTGCTCCCTCTTCCCCTCACGGGACCCGGTAAGGATGCCTGGTTTGACCAGGCATTACTTACTGGGTTCCGCAAGGGGAGCTTGTAATGAGGCGGAACGGGTTTAACGGATCCACCTCCTTTAGCGGAGCCCGTTAACACGTTCCGCCTCAGTCGTAATGAGGCCCATCCTGTCTTCTGACATGGCCCTTTTATGTTTTTTTGGCCTGTCTGATTTGTCCTCCACCACGCTTTTCGAGAATTTAGGCTCTGAAGGGGGGTACCTGCCCTTAGTCAGCCAAAGGGCTAGTCTCCTTTTTCTATCCTTGAGGGTTTTTGTGCTAAAATCGGCACAAATTTCACAATCCTCCTGTACGTGATTTGGATATAGAAAGTACATGACTTCAGAATGCTTGTCTCCCTCATATACATCTCTAATTCTACATGATTGGCATACCTTGAAAATAGCTTTTCCGTTTTTCTTCCATTTGAAAGTTAAAAGCACTTATCTCTTTGTTTTTATGTTAGTTGTGAAGAAATATTTTCAAGTTTTGAAGATATATTTTTAGTTTCTGGCCTTTTTTCTCCAGGAGAGAAAGCCTTGAGGACTCCTCAGCATGATGTGTGGTTAGAATGTGAAGATGGCATCCTGGCTAGGGCTTGTCACTCGACTCCCATTGGCTGAGGCAGAATGCACCCAAAAGGACATGCATAGGCAACTAAAGTGAGCTTAATTGCTCTATTATAAGCTATAATCAAATGTTACTGAGGATTCCCAGCCTGTCGGCGGGAAATATTCAAAGCATGTGAGTCCATGAAAGATCCAATGCTGGAGAAATATTAAATTGACTTACAACCTTCACTTTTCTATCTTTGTTAGTAGATTTGTTAAGGGAAATTGGGCAAGCCCGTTTTCAAAACTTCAATTTCCCTTAATAACAAAAATATTAGCATCCAGCTGAATGCCCCTGGGTACTAATAGTGCTATGATCTGCTTTGCGAAGCATGCAGGGCTGGTAACGGCCCAGAGCCCATGCTGTGCTTAAGCCAGCCTGGCCAGGCTGATATGACATTCACGTCGATATCCACCCCAGCATGTGGGATTATCACAATATCAAATGCAATAAAATGTCAGTGGGTTTATAGTTGTGCATCTCCATCATAGACCAAATATAGTTGAATGGTGTATTGCTCATAGTTTGGCTTCCAATAAACAGGTGGCAGCATCAGAATTGAAAAGGAATGACAAAACTATCAGCACTACTGACTAAAGTTGTTAGAACAGCTAATTCATTTAATAACAGACACATGCTTCATATTTCGTAAGCATTTCTTTACTAAATGTTGGCACCATAGAAAAGCAAGCTATTCCTATCTGGAATATAAACAGCATCACTAAGGAGATGATTTACTGACACATGGCGAAAGTGATGGAGTGGCTCTGTGAGGGCATCTCCCTGAAATTGGTTTTGTAGTTTTCCTAATAGATCAAGGCAATACAAACGGAAATGCACACAAGCATATCACTGCACACAAACACCACCCCAGTACTATATTGCACACATGGGCATTGCCATAATCACGTGCGCGACACACACACACACACACACACACACACACACACACACACACACGCGCAAACAAAACTGTATGTAAGTTTCGGTACACTTGCACCTTAAAAAGATCCTTTTCGGGGTGTGGCAAATTACTCATCTGGTCTGGCCAGGCGTCCAGAGCGGGACCCGCTGCAGACCTCGTAATGTGGTGGCCTGGAATGACATTCCGCGGCCGCCAGCCTCGTAATGAGGCCCACTGTCATTTACCAAGAAGCACTTCTCAATTCCTCAAATATGGCTTGAGGCAGGACTGGATAACTTACAAATGAATCATCGCATTTAAACCTACATTCTGGCCTGCTAAGCTACATTTGAATATTGATGCTTAGAGGTCGGGGAATAAGCTGTAATGAGTTGGGTCTCTGATGTAGAGGGGTTTTCATGGAAGCAGCACCAGATTCTATTATGTTCAGTTTGTAGGAAGTGGCAGGCTCAGTAATGCTGTGTTAGCATAGCATTGTAAGATTCCTTTGCACCCAATTGGGACAGCAAGGTCAGGTTATATATAGCATTTCTCCCACCTGACAAGAACATGGAAGTTTAGAGCCTTGCTTCCAGACAGCAAGGCCAATTAACCAATTAACCAACCCACTAACAAATTCCCCCCTCTGCATACACCCCTCAGACTCTAAACAAACACAACCACAAGTCTACAACACAACCTTCACTACACTGCAACAACAAAACAAACCACACATAGACCCACACAACAGCACACGACGGCTACTGACCGTAAAACACCCCAAGCCCAGCCAACGGACTTCCGGGCCGAGGCCACCAATAGCACATCACTGCTCCCTTGCACTTTTGCAGGCTGTTCCCACTAACTTACCTCCCACCCCTCCCTTTTTTTCCAGAGCTGCCAGAGCGCCAGTCGACCACTCCGGTGGCGATAGTGCGCGGTACAAATATCCTTTAACATTAACATTAACATAGACAGGCTTCTGATAATGTGGGGAGGCTCATCAATGCTGCACAAATCGCTCCAAAGATCTCTTTCAATGTCACTGCTAGCACTTGACACCAAAAAGCCATTTGATTTCCTCAGCATTATTTGTGGAAGATCTTAATGTGGATTTGGTTTTCAAAATTCATATTTGCCAACTTCAAACATCCTATGGCAGCCCAGCCTCGGACTGACCTGTAGGGCAATAGGCCCGTGGCTGAACCAAAAACACAAAATGCTGGTGTGGGCAGTTTTTCTAGTCAACGTGGACCACTTTTTTGACTGATTTGGGCCGGTTTAATGAGTTAATTCACACTGCGGCTAGTAGCTTGGCCCAGTGTTGCTGAATAAAAATTCTTTAAAATGCACAGTTTGCATCACACTTCATCAAAAAACGACCCCTTGGTAACTATTCAAACAGTCTCACAAAAGGAATGCATTGCCATTTGCAACTGTGGGCCACTTTTTCATTGGTGCCCGAGACAATTATATGGCCCAGCCCGACCCTGTGGCAGCCGCCAGGGTTAATGGACCTTTCTCACTTAAAAGGTCTCTGCAAAGAGGCACGAGGCAGTGATACCCATTACTTAGTCAATCAGTCAGAACTTTATTTCGGCAAAAGAGCCATAAAAGCACAGACAATAATACAATAGATATCACAACTAAAGAATTAGCATCATATTAAACAAATGAATCGGTACAAATTGCACTTCCTTGTATTCACAGTTCATGCAGTCTGTGCAAAAAGTGGTGGATAAATAACGTAATCATGGAGTGCACATTCATACAAAATTGGCATAAGTAAAGCAAAATCTGCAGATATCACTATTTTAGCTGGATTCCGGCTTATATAAAATCTGTATGACATCAGAAAATTCAACCATGTTATACAGAAGAGTGGCCTGATTAGATCTAGACAATGACAGCTATGTACTGGCCTCAGATTTAGAATATGCAAGCATTTTCAAGGTTAAACATTCTACAAGGCAAGTCGTACTACAACTGTTTAATTACCTTGGCTCTATAAAGCCATGTTCGTTGAAGAAATGTGCTTACTCTGACCACTATTCTTATGTCTGTGGTTAATTTTATTAACAGAGTTGCCTGAGCAGCACTGTGAATATCTGCCTCACGAAACAACTGAAACAAGAATCAAGAATGTAAGGCACTATATCCACTGCAAAATGGAGAAAAAAAACTGCACAGTTTCTGTACATATTCCACAGACTGGACATAAATGGTCACCATGAGGTGTCCAGCGACTAGTTAGATTTGGTACATTGAGTGTACCGAGTCGCATCTAGAACAAGCGAATGGCGGTTGGATCACATCAAGGTAAGATGTTACTTAGCAGATACTCCTGGCCTGTATGCAAGAGTTTACATGCATCCGTGAGCTTATTCTGAGAAAGCAAGGAGCTGCACGTTTTACCACAGACTTACTGGAATTGCTAATAGCTGCTGGATTGCCCCGAAGGGTGTTTAGGTGTAAAAATGATAGAATTTTCTTGACGTGGGCCATCCAGGGCAGTGATTCCCCACTCCAAACTCATGACATGTTCCAGTGATTCTCTAGAAATTAAAAGATCAAACGACCCCCAAATACTGTCCCAATATAAAAACCGGTTTCAAGCTCAACTCATCCCCAATTAGTCGAATGTCAAATTTGATATGAATGGAGTGTTAGGGCAACTAGGGAGGAGCATGAGAATTTGTTTGAGGAATTGGTTTTCGCCTCCTGTAACCTTTCTTTGGTTTACATATCCCAAAATATCTGCTCCATACAGAGCTGCAGCCTTCGCTTGGGCTCTATATAATTCTAGAGCTGGGAAGAAGGCACCTTTGACATGGTTGTTGAAGAACTTTCGAATCGTGCCACAGTATTTAAAAAGTTTGGAACACGATTTCGCCACTTGTTCAGACCAGTAGCCAGTGTCGCTACATCGAATTCCTAAATAATCGTAGTAGTTGACTTGCTCTAAGGTTTTGCCATTCACGCCAAAATGTAGCTCTGACAACCAAGGTCTTGTTTTTTTCAGTGTTAATCGCAAGCTCCAATCTGTCGCATGTCTTCATAAATGACTCCAGAGAGGCTTGCAGGCCCATGAGTGATGTTGACAGGATCACATCGCCAACTGCGGAAAATAGCGCAGGTATAGAGTCATTCCCCAGCTTAGGTGGGTGCCCACAATCCATGCGTAGTGCCCTAATCACCTCATCTATGTAGATGGAAAACAAAAGGAGGGAAGTACACACCCCTGACTTAAACCCCTTTCTACTGGACATTTTTCTGTTAGTTCTCCCCCTACCACACCTGAGTTTGGTTTCTAAGCGCGGATCTGGGACATGAACAGCTGTTGCTCTGTGTGGTCCAAGACCAGCACATTGCCCCTATGCTGACTTCCAGCAATACCTCTGTTATTCAAAACTTGCCACAACAAAGGTCTGGAGACACTGTTGAACGTGGTCCTAAGATCAATAAATACTGCGTACACTTAATTCTTCTCAAGACAGTGTACTTCTGGACCAGAAGAAATAGGCGAAATCTCTGTTGCAGCGTGATTTTACCAGCCTGGAAACTGGCTTGGGGGATCTATAATCTCATTAACATAGCAAACACCTTTCCCACGCTATCCAATAAGGAAATGGGCTTTTAGTTCCCTGGGTTTTCACTACCGCTTTTCTTATTCTCATGGCCAGGATTTGGCTGGCTATTTCTGACTCATGACAAGTGCATGGTGATATACCATTCATTTTGATGGAAGGGCATTAAGATGGAGGGAAAGTCATCTTTGCTTTGTTAAAGTGCTGCGAGGACTTGAAACCTGCGGCCAATCCTGGGGTATGTATACAGTCCCCTGGAAAAGAGGGGTGGCCCAACCAGGTAAGTTCTGTCCCAGGAAACCTCCCTCCAGCCTTAACTCGGGAAAGAAGTATTACTCCACCTCCCAACCTGAACTTTTCCCCAGGCACTCCCCGAACCAGAATGTCCAGCAACTGACCAACGATCTGGGATGCATGCTGAGGACTCAGTCGAACCCTCAAATGGAACCTGCTGCCCAGAACGCCCCAACACCTAGGTCTGATGCCCCAGGGGGGAAATGATGAAAGGAAACGTCTGACAAACCACAGGTTCCTGAGGAGAGGGCCCGGGTGGAGGGGAGATGCCAAGCCCCTAGAGGAAGCTTCCTTTCTCAGCCAAACAGAACCCCTAAAAACCTCTCAGCCTGAAAGTGACTCTTCTACCCCTGGAAAGCTAGAACCCAAAGAGCAAAGGGTAAGTAGGAGATGTCAAAGAAGAACCCACTTTGTGGAGGAGCTCAAATGTATCCCCTTTGAAAGAGAACAGTCCCTGGAGGACTCAGGTAAACAGAGCTTCTCTTTCAGAAACGGTGGGATACCTCCAAAAAAAAAATGGGTACCGAAAGACTCTGAATTGGACAGGGTAAGTATGGAGACCGACCCAGAACCAGAAACGATTCAACATCAAAAAGGCGAGCTAGACAGAATTGAAACTGAGGAGGTGTCCTTTCCCCAGACCGGTTCTGATAACTACCACCAGGTAAAGGGGACAGCAAAGAATCGGAGGAGAATGAGGATTCCCAAAATACACCAATTGTAACATTTTCTTTACAGATTACCGATCTCCGACACAGACAAAAATGTCCAAGATCACACAGTGTTGTGGTTCAATATTAAGAAATTTACCACCGGGCTGGCAAATAACTCACACTCTCTCTGCACCCTAGAGGGGAAAGGAGGATTTTATGCACTGGTAAGGGTGCAGGGTCATTGTAAATGATCAGCTCTGGTGGTTACTGGATCCCAAGCCACCCTGCTGTCCAAAAAGGCCTTTGACCAACTAAACTCAGGACAGGGGAAGTGTCACCAAATTCCACTCACTTCACTTCCCGGACAACTCCAAAATTTCAACGGGAATGATATTTCAATCGAAGGGACTGCGGATCTGGAAATAAAAATTGGACGACACTGTAAAACATCCGGTGATAGTCGTGACTTGAGAGGGCACACCTTGTTTACTGTGGAACAACCTCCCTAGGAAGTTATCAACTCTGATTGACATTGTAAACAAGGTCCTCTGGACCAAGATTAACCAGCCTATACAATTAAAAAGGAGTGCCAAATATGTAAGCAGGAATGGTACATGTCATTTAATTCATCAATGTTCTGAGAATGTAGAATTCCATTTAAAGAATAACCAAACCCCAGACATCACTGTCATCTCTGTAGGAGAACAAACTGGGGACGGGGACCCTTCTCCATTGTTGAAAATCAGCCTTCCTCCCAGTTTTAAGTGGCAATCCAACTGGAAGGGGACATACTAAAATTTTATACCTGTCCAAAATCAGAAGAAACCTTGAGTCCTGTGAAACCTGACAAAGAAGAACCCACTCAAAGTCTGACCGACATTCAGAAAAAAAGTGAACAGTTGTTTTTCCCCATTAAGTTAAATGAGGGGGAGGAGCTGGTGCTAGCCAGAGTATTAATGAATAATGGAAGGAGGTTCATCAGCGAAAATAAAATAGTCAGGTAACTCCCAAAAGATCAGACCATTCCCACATTTAAATTGATTGACAAATGGGAACTAGGAAACTTTGTGAGAGATGTCCCATCTGCCTTTTATTTGGGCAGTGACATTCTCAACCGATTCACAATCAATTTGGACCTAATTAATAATAAAGCCGGGTCATGATTGGGAGGTAACTCCATAGGATTTGACAACATTGAAAAAGCGTTTTGGTCTGCTCAGTTGCTGCCTTATGCGATTGAAGTTCAAGTGGGAGAAGAAGTTAAAATCCCAGGACAGGTGTGACAATTCTGCGACAATTCACTATTCCCCTCAAAATTAAGCGACCAAACATCAGGATGCCTACATAGATTTAAATTCACATCTCCAACAACAAAGTTTGTTTTTAAATCTGACACCTCTAGCAGACCTAGAACATGACACCATTTGAATATTGGTGGATAACAGCAACCCTTGAAGTATCCTTTTGGAATGGGGGTTGATGCCCAACATTATTCTATTGATTTAGGTAATGAAATCATGGGACCAATCCCAAATGACTGTTTGAACATCAACAATGGTATTCCTCCAGAAAAGAGTTTTACTAGGCATGGGGGGAATTTCATGGTTTACTCTTCCTGTCCCTACAGGGTGGAAGAGGTGACCTGTGACATTAGGAGGGAGCAGGTAGTGTTCAGAGTCAAGGACTACTACCTTGAATCCCCTGTCCAGGTCACCACCATAAAAAGAGATCTTGCCACCCAACTGGAGGATAACGCTGAAATTGCCACGTCCAAGGTCTTTCCAGGTTTCAAGCAGATGGTAGAGGAAAAGATCAATGTTGCTGTTGCCTGGAGACAGAGGAGCAAAGACAAAAGCTGAAACAGATCTTCCTGGAATTCCAAGATAATTTTTCCGAGGACTCATACAGCTGCTGACACACATCCATTCATTAAACCACCCTAAACATGGACCCCGGAATGGCTCCAGTATTTGTCAAACAATACCAGCTATCTCTCGCATCATGGAGTCACTCACTGAGATTATTAAGAATTTAGAATCACGTGGGATAATTCGTCCAATCCACAGTACCTTCAACAACCCAGTACTGGGGATACTCAAACCAAACGGCCAATGGAGAATATATGCAGAGCTAATGGAGTTGAACAAACAGGTCCACATGTCAAGATGGCTACTTCCCAACATGGATCAAGGGCTGGCACAGATCCAAGGGTCAAATGTGCACACCGCCATTGACCTGACCAACGGCTACTGGACAGTACCCTTGTGTAGGGAAGAACAGTACAAGCTTACCTTCACCTTTGCGGGAGCAGCAGTATACGTGGGCCCAAGCCCCCTTTGAATACATAAACTCAAACAAAAGGTTTAACATCTTTCTACATAAGCCCATGCCCAACTTGGCCAAAAGGTGAAACCTGGCCCATGTAGATGATGTTCTGATCATGAGCTCAACTGTGGAGAAACATATACGAGAAATCCGCTATACTCTAACCCAGTTGCTAAAAGCCTGCACAAAACTGTCCTTTCAAAAGGCACAGTATTATAAGACCCGAGTGAAATTCTTAGGGCACAAGATCACCCCTGAGGGTCTTAATCCCCAGTCAAAGAAGGTGGAAGTTTTATTGAAATTAAAAGACCCTACTACTCTGTGAAAATTACAAAGCCTTTTTGGACTCACTAATTATAGTCAGAAGTTCATAGAAGAATTATCAGAGGTCACTCGAAGCTTGGTCCATTTATTAAAGGCCAGAGTCAAGTGGGAGTGGGGTCTGGAACAAGCTGAGGCAGCTAAACAACTGAAAATAAGCCTTTCCCAGGCTCCTTGTTTAGCGTAATCCTTAAAGAACAAGGAGTTCTTCTTGGAGACGGGTTTCTCAGATACTTGCATAACAGCAGTGTTATATCAAAAGCATGACAAGGTCAACAAAGTAATCTTGTATGAGAGCAATACTTTGTCCTCTGTAGAGGAAACATTCAATGACTGCGAGAAGGCACTCCTGCCACTGGTCTGGAATTTGAAAAATTGCTGCCCATTCATCCAGGGGGAGCACATAATTGTCGAGACTCCTCACCAACCCTTGCAATATCTCCAAAGTGACAGAATCCAGGCAGGGAATGTCAATAATTCCAGAATTACTTCCTGGATTCTGTCCATGCAAGGCTCTCCTGTGGAGGTCAGATATAGCCAAAACAAGGAGAGTCCCCTAGTGCAAGTGTTGGCGGACTTGCATGATTGTGCTCAAGAAAACTGCCTCAGGGACGAATGTCTAATGACCAATAACAACATGGAGGAGTACTAAACTTCCCCACACAAGGTCTATGAAGAAGACATGTTTCCCTGCCATGTAATATATATTATGCTTCACATGCAAAATACCAGCAACAAGGGAGAAGAAAACCTTTGGTCTATGGGTCACATGAAGATTTCATTTAGGCCCAAGGGACACCCTTTGGGCTTGTTGGTGGGAAAACTTCACAAAGAAATACCCCACTGCAAGCCTGTCTTTTAAATCTTCCCAGCTAATTACAACTGCAATAAAGTGTGGCTGCTAAGAGTTGTTAAAAACAGACTTTCCCTAGACTTGGTGTCTTCTAAAGGGCAGTTCTGAGCAGGCCAAATGCTGGGCTATAATCAAGGCTTAACTCTGGAAAGAGAAAATAAAGGAAAACATAAGCTTTTCAGATAAAAAGGTGGTCTGCTTAAAACAAGAAGACAGGATGCCAGATGTCTGCAGTGGGGAATCTCTGTGTAGCAAACGCATCCTCCATTTACAATCTGCATCCTACACTCTAAACAACAAAGAGACTTAATGAACCGGAGAGTCAAATGGCTTGGAGGAAGCCAAACTCCTATTTGAATTAACCTAAAGATGTACTATTAATTTTAAAGCACTATTATCATTTAGGCCTTTTTCTCAGCAACCATAAATCGTACATTCTTGATTGATATGTCATTTTTTAGATAATTTCCAGGCGATATTGTTGATATAAAATACATCCATCTGCAACTGCGGGAATTGTGATGGCAAGCTAGCATGTGTTCCCGGCTCCTTTTAACATGCCCCGAATGTGAGAGTTGGCGTGCTGGTGCAAGGTAAAATTAGGAATGTGAGAATAAATTGAATGTTCCTAATGATTACGCTTTTTGTAGCAATGGCAGAAAATTGCCAACTGGCCATGCAACATAGTGTAGACCCAGCTGTTGTTTTATTAAATTCCCTCTGATTAGTTGAATCGCTATATATATATATATATATATATATATATATATATATATATTATGGCAGTTACTAGTCAATCACAAAGTTTTGTGATACATAACTCTTTTTTGCCAAACATTTGACAAGAGAACATAGGAGGGTTGCAAATGGATGCTGCCATATGACTTCTCTAGACTCCCAAGTTAATCCTTATATAGGGTATGGATTTGGGAGGAGAGAGAAGGATAGTTGTCCAATCCTATTGGTGAGAACTCTTGCAGAGTACTCCTCACAATTTTAAACTTGATGGTGTCATTGCTGCTTTGTAAAGTGGATAGAGTATGATGAAGAGAGAGCTGCTACAACTTACCATCTGATAGCCGCAAGGAATCACCAAAGGAGATTGCATCTGTGTGGAGCTGTCTATTGCTAGGGAGGCCTAAAAAAGCTGGCTGGACTCTGTGGTGAAGAGCTGGGGACCATCATTAATAGTGGAGTGACCAGGTCCCTGCCCTGTCCTTCCAGAGTCCTGACATGTAGCTGGCTTTCCTGAACTTTAAAAGAGGTTTTCTATGTAAGTAGATTTGAACCCTTTGCAACCAAAAAGGCAGGGGGTGTCTGCTGGCCTTAAATCCTTTCCCTTTAATGGGTTGGGCGGGGGGGCAAAACTGGGTAGATCCTTAGCCTATTTAACAAATAATAATAATTTAATTAATTTCCCTTGGTAGAACACCATGGGGTGATTCTTGTTAAAATTCTAAATTAATAAAGCCCATTCCCGGTGTGCGCTGAAAACCATACACTGTAATTTAATTGGGCACTTTTTCTGTTCAGCCTCCCCACACAGGCCTTTAAGTGGAGTGGGGACTGCAATCCAACAATCCCAAATAATCCCTATTTTTGCTATCCAGCTTCCCCAACACAGGTCTTTAAGTGGAGATGGGGCTGAAATCCAAAATTCTCAAATGATCCCTCTTTGTGCTATCCAACTTCCTCAACAAGGCCTTTAAGAGGAGGGGGTGGGGTCTGAAATCCAACATTTTCCAATCATCCCAATGTTTGCTATCCAGCTTCCCCAACACAGGCCATTAAGTGGAGGGGGTTCTGAAATCCAAAAATGTTCAATCATACTAATTTTTCTGTCAGAATTCCCCAGCACAGACCAAAGTAGGGGGGTAGGGGTGTCCTGAAAACAAACTGCTAAATCACCCTGTGTTTATTTTAAAACGAAAGTGTGGGTGAAATAATAATTGCCATATGCAGTTGCACAAATTTGTATAACTGAATTGCTAGCCTTTTAAGCATTTAGGAAAATCGAAATTGCACAGCATTGCATACGTAATTGTTTTTTGCTTATTGGTCAGTTTAATTACTTCTTTAAGTGACATTTTTAGAAAGTAAAGAGTTGTGATTTGTGATTTATTTATGTTGAGAGAAATGTATTGTGTTGTGGACGGATAAAGTGGTGTTTGACATTTTAGTGGAATTTTTGTTAACACCTAATTCAAATCAATATAAAAATATTTCCTGTACACCGACCTGGTTCTTAGCTCATTGGTAGCACAGGGCGAGGGATCCGAGGAGTGTTAGATGAATTGGACATGGGTCTGAATAAAAGAACTAACATTAAACTGTTTATTTTATGACACCTACATTAGGCAGGGAAGGAACTCCCTGTGCTGTGAGGGTGGCCTCTCAGTAAACCGTTACAAGATCTCCTTGAGGGGTAAAATAGCGAGTGCGAAAAAAAAGCAGTTCTTTATGTACCCCAGGATAACCCTTTTTTAACTCCCAAATATGACCTGGGCACATTCAGAGCAAGACGCTTAAGTGCTTGTCGAAGGGCAACCCCCCTCGCATTGCAAGGAAAATCTTTCAATGTTCTCTGGACTGGATGGCCCTTAAGCAGCTGATAGGAAAAGGAATGCTTTTGTGCCCCTACTTAAAAAAGGTTTTGCAGTGGTTGTCTGCCTCAAAGATAAACTCTGGATACCACTTGAGAAGAATGCACTTCATAACACCATCCCTAACATGCTCTGGTGTGCGTTGGACTTGAGGCAAAAAACGAATGGAGTTCCCCTCACCATCATTACAACTGCAGTCTATTGTAGGAAATTGATAGTGCTATAATAAAATCACTTTGCTCACTTTTTCTTCTTGGACCTTTCTGGCCGCTCATTTGACCATTGGAAAGAAAGTGAGTTTACACTCTCAGAATATATATATATAGTGATGGAGCTGTGCTTGGCTTCTCGTGAATTTGGGAGGCTTTAGTGGTTCTGTAAGCAGACAGATACACGTATATTCACCTGAGGCTTTGGGTCGCACACAGGGGTGTTAGGAAAAAGGGTGTCACACTAGTTCTCCAGCTTGAATAATTGTTTCAATGTGGACATTCAGCTAGCCTGCTCTCCTGATCCAGAAGACTCAGAACACAGATAGCAGCGACAATAGGCTTCACTATATCGAGCCGCCCTATTCAAATATCCTTTTAAATTTAGAGATGCGTTCGCTATTGATGCATTATAACTTTTTCTTATATACTATCCGTTGGTTTGAATAACCTTCTTAAACGTGTACTATTTACAAAGTTTCCTAACTACGCAGTAGTCTCACCCATTCTATGTCGGAACCAATTCCTTCTTCTCTTAGCTAAAAGGATACGGCCACAGCTTTTTCACTCTTCACCAGGGCATGCGATTGTCAATTGTGTGATGGTAGCTGCACTATATTCATGTTCAATATTAGTTCAAATAGATGCTCCTGTTTTGTATCTAAAAGGTGCCATGTTTGCTTTTTGATGAGTTCAGTGTGTGATAAATGTCGGTTCTTTTTCATCTGCTTACATCGTCAATTTCACTGTCAATTTCTGCAAGTGTTGTGTTCTTTTAAATATCATCCGTTCCAGCAGATCTAATACCTTTGTTTGTTGTATTCATTTGCTGGGAATATCCTTAAAGAGGTTTGGCCGGAATCCCAACCGCAATCAGGATATGAGTCCTTCTTATGACCCGAACACTGGTCACCACTTCTATGCCATATCATCATTGTTAATCGTTTGATGTTTAGGGGAGTGATGATTTGTGTTTACCGCTGTTCCAGCTGAAATGTAAGAAAAGGTTCATAAGCTCATGACCTAGGTCAAGGGTGATTGATAGAATGTATTCACAACAATGCATGAATGCATTTACTTGACTCAAGCTTTGTCCAAAGCGTAATAACAAAAGAATAAAGCTTGCATCGCTCTGCTAACTGATGTGGTAACAGCAGATATGATTGGCAATGCAGTCATTTCCTAGGCACTGGATGGTACAAGTACCTGGTGTTTTGATGCCAATACCAGGCAATGCTGTGTCTACCTGGGATTTTAATTACAAAACCTCGAAATGGTGTGAATACCTGGGCTTGTGACAGCGTTGTCTGGTAGTTGGTAGAAATACCTGGCACATGATGTGAGAACCAGAGTATGTAATGTCACTACCTAACAGGTGAGGGCAATTCCTGCAGCTTTGTTGGCAATGGGCGGTGAATTCACAAAACTGAACATGATGGACCAGGAACGAATAACATAGGTATGTGCTACTAAGGAAAACATGCCAGTGACTCGAAGAAAGTTCCCCCTGTTTATTTTGTTCTCTTGGCGCAGATATGGCATGTTTGTGAGCATCTTTTTTTTAGGTGTCCGAGCAAATAAGGGAAGAGGGGAGCCACTGTGCGAGTGAGCATAGCCACATGCATTCAGAAATATAAGCAAATAGGGACAAACATTTCATTTGAAATACATTTATGCCAACTGTATTGGCCAAAGAGTTCTAGAATTCAGACACTTATGGAGGGGGGTTCGTGTAACAATGGAGTATTTTAAATGGTGGCACAATAGCCAAAACAATGTTATTTTAATGCAAGAACAAATATAATTGCTGTATGCATCAGCGGCATTCTGCTTTGCATACGAAGCACCGGCTGAGAAACGAGTTGGCTGTGATGGGGTCAGTGCTGCAGAAGCCTGGAAAACAACACTGACAGAAGTGTCTGCCCTTAACTCATGGTTCAAATAAGTGCTATGGCTGAGCACCTGAAGGACCTGGCACACATTATTTAGTGGTTAGAAAGCTTGCCCTCCAAAATTGGGTGAGGTATGTGTCAATATGGTCGTCCATACGCAGACTGTACTTTAGATTGGTACCGTTCGTGTTTGCTTTATCCCACCTCTGTGTACAGTTTCTCCTGCGACTTCCTGAAGTGCCGCCATTTTGCAGTAGCCAGACGTGCTCGATAAGTATCTGGAGGGATGCAGGATTTGACATGGTAAAAGTCGCTCGCCCAGTAGTAGTAGCTCCTTCGGACTAAATATGAGTTGTTCAGAAGTGTGGAATCGGAAAGCCAGTCTTCAAAGACCTGCCACATACAGGATTCCTTACACGTCTTCAAATGCACTAAGGGGGTCTGAAGTTAAAATGTATTGAACGATATGAAAACATGGATCTCCTGTTTTGCCTTTTCAACTCAAAAATAGTCGTTTAACATTTCAGCAAAGCCAGCAGCGTAAACCAGTTCTTCCACATTTCCCAGTAATACCTGACTGCATTTCATTCCTGCAAGATCGTCAACAAATAGTCGGCAGGAAGTGTAAGAAGGCAGGGAAAACTCCTACCTGTCCAAGACCCATCATTTTTTAACAATCTATCCGTGAACGTAAAGACTTTGAAAACCCACCCACGTTCAGAATAGATTTAATCAGGTTTTATATCAACAAGGCAGCAATAATCGTCCAAAACTCACCCACGTATTTATGTCTCCCTCCTCCCAGTAATTCGAGCATTCTGTTATTCTACGTTTTGTGTTAAGAGCTTTTCTAAAACGCAGTTTCGTCTAGGTTTAGGCCTTGCAGTTCTAGATAATGTGGCTTTTAAAACTGGACTAGGTCATTGTGATTGTGTTATTGATTGAAGAATCAGGTCTTTGGTGTCTTACAAAAAAGAGGAATACCTCAGAGTTATGGGGGCAGGCAGTTCCATAGATGCGGATTCAAGGCGGAGAAGGCTGTACTACCCAGCCTAGATTTCTGTAGCGCGGGACAAAGGCCGAAATATTGAAACTAGACACAATAACTTTGGGAGTATATGTACCAGCCTTTCAATCGAGAAGTCGCCCCATGTTGTGCATACAATGATTCTACTCTAGGCAAAAGTGCTAAAGTGGATGCTTGTGACTAGTGGAGTGTGCTAGTGGAGATGATGAAAATGGCAAGCACATGTTAGAAATCGAGTGGCCGCATTGCGTCATCTCTGACGATTTTTAGCTAGGGCTAAATAGGCTTCATTAGCATAATGGAGCCAGATGAACACAAACATAATACTTGCCTTAAGTTTGTTTATTTAAGAAAGTTGGTGTAACATATGCAAACTGAAAGCGTGTGACAAATTGGGTTCCAAGAATATTCCTAAATGCGTCGCCAGGTGAGCTGGCTGAGTACTGATATTGGCAGTCAGACAACCAACCAGTCACATCTCTGTCACGGCGGGGTTGCTCTTCCAAAAGCGTTCTCCCATACATTGATTCAAAGCCAGAAAGCAGTTGGTAAAGCTCCATGAATGATTACTTTCTTACCACTTGAAAAAAGGCATGCTGCAATAGGGGTAACAATGGTGGTGGAAGATTCTCTGGTGTTTCTGCATACAACACTGCTAGTACCAATTTCAAAAGAGAACTCGAGAATATTTCACCTCATACCACCGGGATTGCTACGAGAAGACGTCCTCTTCTTCTATACGCTAAAGTCAATTCTCAAAATACGAATGTTATGCATGTGTGTACGGAGATGCCCCCTCTTACCTGAAGATGGTGGTCCCACTGTACTGTCCCCGGCCAGAGTACTACATTCTTCTAACAAAACACAGATCACTTGTCCCAGGTTCAAACGGGAGATGGGCCTGGGCAGATCCTTCCAGGTCAAAGCGGAGAAATTCGGGAACTCGCTCCCCACAACTATGACCCTAGACCACAATCCCTGGACTTTCGGAAAATCCCTAAGAACCATGTTATTTAGGTAAGCCCCATCCTACTGCCCAGTGATCCTATCCTGTTTCTTTTGTTTGTCCTTTTGTGTCTGTGTCGCGCCCGATGCCTGAGGGCTTTCGGCGCGTTAATAAATAAATAAATAAATAAATAAATGTGATATGTAGGCAATGAGTTGGAACTGGTATCTAGTCAGGCAGAGCACCTCTCGCCAAATGCAGAACCTATGACTTTTTGGGTTTATGAGAAAGTAATAGTGTGACATGGAAAGATCAAATTGATAAGATCGGACTGCAGATGCTGCAAGCACTCGAGCAAATTATATGTTTTGCGATAAATATAAACCATCACTCAATAAAGCATGTTCTGACTGTCTCCAAAGCCAAGGCCATAAGCATGACTGGTATCTGGGGAGGTGCATTACCTAATGAAATGATACTCTGCAAACAATAGTGAATTATTGTTTCCAGAAAACGTTAGGCATTCCTCGATCAGCATCATGAAATAATGTAGACATGGAGCTAAATGAACCCTTCCTGCTGGATAGCCTAATGTGTTAGCCATTAGAATTATGGACTAAGGTATGGTCCATAAAACCGGCTACATACACTAAAAAGGAGATTACTTTTGACGGTAACAAAATATGCACATGGAACAGCAGAAATACCTTGGCTAACTTAGGTCAATCAGCAATTTACAAACCTAGGCCTTCAACATTGGTATAATGACCTCTGAATATACCAGCAAACAGTAAATGTCGCCTAAGCTGAGCATGAAGACACACTGCTTGGAATTTCGGAGAGCCAAGGGGCGAAGTGAAGCAATGGTCTATTTACCATTTGCATTTGTATTTATATTTATTTGAAGAACGGCAATAGTGAATTTCGATCAGACATGACTTACAATAACGCATTTATAGAGAGTGAGGCCTGCCTGTGCAGTAGCACAAAGATGAGAGCAGCCGATGATCCAGTTTATGAGGGTGTTAAGAAAGTGGGTCACAGGCCAGGAACAAAAAAAACAAGAACAAAAGTAAAAAGTGTGATTTATTAAAGTAACATTAACCTAGCGAAGCAAGTGCTGAAAAAGAGCAGTAGTGTTCAAATATTCATGACTTAATTATTACGCAGCACTGGAGGGAGTGATGGGGTCAGGTAGGGAGGATGCGGGGGAGGGAGCTCCTCTTTAGTCAGTAGTGACGCTTAAGCTGAGCTTTGAAAGATCCAAAGTCAAGATGGCTTTGATTGTGATGCTCAGCAGGTTCCAATGGAGTGGTCAAGTAAGGAGAAAGAGCGTAAACCGAGAGGAGGCACAGTGTCATGGGGCAGTGGGGTTGAGCGTAGAGAAGGAGCAGGGGGAACAAGATGGTGAGTAGACAGAAATACAGCCAGACAGGTACTGAGAAGAAGGTGTCATTGATGGCCTCATGAATACATCGATTCCAAATGATGGTTCAGGTGTTCGTATTTGGTACAACTCATGAGACAGGTTCACCTGATGTTCATGAACTGCGTATAGGAAAGGACACTGAACACTATATTATTTTATTAAATATTATATTAAACATCTATAATCGTTGTAATGGCACAAACACAATTGTGCTAGTCTCAAATCGTATCTCTGCTATCAGAAGTATAAACTGTATACACACCTATATTTTCCTTGCAGGGGATTTCAATATTCAGTTTGAATCCCTAGAGATTTTTCGAGGCATGCTAGATGAGAAAGATTTTGCTTGGGATATCCAAGCTCTTGTTGGCAATTTTCCTAAAAGAATGCATAAACATGTACTTGAGGTGGTACATACTCTGTGTAGTCTTGAATTTAGGTCCTGGGCTGGCAGAGCCAATAATGGTTTATGATGAATCAGAGGTGATCATCCCACAGGCACTGGCCTAGACCCCTTCTCATGTGGCCAGGTGGAGGCAGCCGCTATCTGATCCTGACCCTCGGTGTAGTATTCTATGGGAGGATCACATGGGAGGAGACTCAGCTCCAAAGGAATGGGAGAACACTCTAAATCATTTCCCCAATGATGCCACCATTGTAATGGCTTATTGTGGAGTTGAAGACTCTCATGGAAAACCAACTAAGAAAATGATGGTCTTCAAGTTCCTTAATGCTCTTAGTACTGAGAAGAGGAAGAGGGGCACATAGTTATTGAACAGTAGTGAGTGGTCTAGTTGTTCTAATTACCTACATCTTAGCAGGACCTTTAAACATTTAAAGGACTTTCTGGTGCAGGTCAGTAGAAAGTAGTGGGAGGAGTAGAAGCAGCAGGATAATGCAGAAGTAGGAGCCGCTGCTGTACACTGTGCAGAGAACGTGGTGGAGGTTGAGGTTCCTGTGAGATGCAGAGGTCGTGCAGTGGGAGGCGCTATGGAGCCCAACTTTCACAAAGGAGGGAGAAGCTCTCTGTATCCTGCATTTCGCTCTGGTGTGAGGTTTTCACCAGAGCACCTGTGGAGCAGTGAAAGCTCTGTTGACAGACCGTACGAGCAGCTTAAGGCTGACCAGTGCTGTTAAACGCCGGGGAAGTCCCGACACATGAAGAAACACAAGCAGCGAGTCAGTAGGAGACGCCAGGAAAGACAAATGAGTTGGCCTGACATAGGTGTATTAGTGTGAGGGACAGTTATATTTGGGCGCTAGGTCATTTTCTTTTAACCTTGGTTTGTTAGGTAGGGAAATCTTTGTTAGACTAGGGAAAGATAGGCATTCATCTAACCCTTTATCATTTAAATAAAATGGTGACTTGTGTGAAAACTCCCTCTATGTGTCTGCCTCACATTCCTGCTTCCTTTATATATGGTGTCAGAGTGGGATCTGAATCAATTGACACACATTGGGGAACCCTTAACTTTGAGAAGCTTAGTAAAAGAGCCTCCGATCCCACCATTGCTACAGAACAGTCTATAAGATTTAATATATATAGTAGTAGAGGAGAATTAATCTGACCTGGAGACAAAGCATTAGTATCCACAGACTTAGTCCTTATTCCTCCCCCTGACACCTACATCAGACACACCTCTAAGTCAGGCCTGGCTTGGCGTTATGGCCTAGAGGTCTTGGTGGGGGTAGTTGATCCTGATTATAAGGGGTTTTCAAAATATTGATGCAAAATAATGGGAAGAAACCCTATCAAGTCAAAGCAGGAGAAAGAAGAGCTCAAGAAATATTGGAGAAAGTTCTGTTTCCAATATCCCAGAAAGTTAAGAACAGTGATCAAACTAAGAGAGGAACTATATAGAATCCTCTCTGGAGCCCATAATACAAAACAATATTGAATTAGAATAGATTATTCCTGATTTAGGTTTTGCTCAATGAAATGACCCCTTATTAGCAAAACCCTTTATTCAGGTAAGATCAGAGGTTGAAGGCAGGAAAAAGGCTGGACCATTTGTTTTCCTTAAATCCATATTATTATTTAGAGGAGATGTGGGAATGGCAGGTATACCCCAGTCACACCTTGTAGTACCTAAAAGCCACACAAATATGGTTCTGGAATACCTCATTCACATCTGACAGGAGGCCATCTAGGAGCTGCAAAAACCCAGGCGCAAATTGCGAACAGATTTTATTGTATTTTTGCTGACATAAAGGGCATGATTCATGGAAGTGTTTAATAATGGTGAAATCCCATAGGAAAACATTCCATGAATCAGGCCCAAAGAATGTTGTCAGTACATGTGCCTTATGTCTGAAATCCAGTACTCAGATTCCTCCTCCAATTCCCTTACAACTTTTGCCTATTATAGAAATCCCCATTTCACGGATAGGAATGGATACCTGAAACCTAGGGAACAAATATATACTGGTGATCCTAGATTGTGCAACAGATTACCCTGAGGCCTTTCCTTTAAGAAATAATACTTCACAACAAATCTTGAAGCATGTATGCCCTTTCTTCTCTAGAATTGGATTCCCAAAAGAAATGTGGACAGATCAAGGATCCACATGTATGAGTAAACTCATGGCAGACGTTAAGGAGATTCTTCAGAAAAAATGTTTGCACACCTCCATTCATCATCCCTAGACCAATGGATTGGTAGAGAGATTTAACCAGATTTTAAAACACATTTTAAAGAAATTAGTAGAAGCAGATGGAAAGAATTGCGATATTATGATACCTTGGTGCCTGTCTGCCATTAGGAAGACTCCTCATTCTTCCACCAGAGTTTGTCTTTTTGAACTATTATATGGACGAGAACTAAGAGATGTGTTGGATATGTTACGTTAAATATGGGAACAGAGAGAGCTACTATTCATGATCCCAAACAGCTGAAAGATTGAAAGAGCATATGGCTGCCGTTCGAAATATAGCTCAAACAAATATGGCACAAACTCAAGAGCATCTAAAAGAGTATTATAACAAGAAGGTAGCCATGATATTTTATTCTGTCGGTTAAAAGTTATTGGTTTTACTTCCATCTTCTGAGATCAGAATGATTTTCAGGAGGCATGGCCGTTATGAAATAATAGAGCAGATGGGGCCTTCCAACTATACAATCTCCGAACCCGACTGAAAATTTAAAACCCATATTTATCACATTAATCTACTTCAAGAATGGAAAGAGGACACTATAGAAAACACTTCAGTGATACTAACCAGTAAATTAACTGAAGAAAATTATAGCAACACATTCATCTCTCCTGACTTGGCACAAAACCAAAAACAAGATCTAATAGACTTCTTCCAACAATTCCCTGATGTATTTAGAACTGAACCAGAAAGAGTTAAAGGAAAATATCATTATATTCGTACTCATCCGGGATAGGTTATTTACCAGAAAGCTTACAGAATTCCTGAGAGTAGAAAGAAGATTATTCAAGAAGAACTAGAAGCTATGTTGAAAGCAGATATCAGCGACCCCTCTCAAATCCTTTGGTCTGCCCCTATTGTGCTAGCTGCAATACCTGATAGTTCATGGAAGTTTTGTATTGACTTCAGAAAGGTTAATGAAGTATCACAGTTTGATAGCTACTCCATGCCCAGGATAGACAATTGTATTGATAGGTTTGGGGAAGCAGTCCATCTTTCTACAATTGATTTAACAAAAGGATATTGGCAAGTGCCAGTTAATCCCATGGATAAACCAAAGACAGCCTTTTATATTATCATAGGCTTATTTCATTTTTAAGTTATACCCTTTGGTTTGCATGGTGCCCCAGCTACCTTCCAAAGATTAATGGACCAAGTTCTTAGACCCTATGCTTCATTTTGTGGGGCTTATATTGACGATAACATCATCCATAGTAAATCATGGCAAGAACATATGTCCCATTTATATATGGTAACTCTGGTTCTAAGGAAAAGTGGACTGACTGCCAATCTGAAAAAGTGTCTTCTTGCTAACTCTCTGGTCAAATATCGGGGCTTTTTTGTGGAAATTGGACGGATTCAGCCGCAAACTGAAAAAGTTAGGGCAGTGGAACAAACATAGGCCACTAAGACCAAGAAAGAACTACAGGCCTTGTTGGGTTTAGTCAGTTATTACCGGGGATGTATCCCTAGCTTTGCTTCCATCACTTCTCTTGTCACTGACAAGCTCAGAAATGCAGAGCCTCAAAAACTTAAATGGCATCCCGAAGACCCAGTATATTTTGATTATTAAAACATATCCTGGGTAGTGAACCTGTCTTGAAGGTGGCAGACTTCAACAGACCATTTATCCTACACGCAGATGCATCTGTGTCTAGGGGCTCTGATGGTATAGAACATCCAATTCTTTATATTAGCAGGAAATTATTTCCTCAAGAGAAGAATTATGACACTGTGGAACTTGAAGCCCTAGCCATTACATGCACTGTAACTTATCTAAAATACTATCTGACATGTAGAACATATTGCCTTGTTACTGATCATGCTCCCCTTAATTGGTTGAGTCTCAGGAAAGATACCAACCAATGCTAGAGTTAGGTGCTGGTTTTTGGATGTACTATTGTTTTTCTGTTGAACATCGGAAAGGAAAGGAAAGGAAAGGAAAAGGGTAATGTTGATTTCCTGTTATGATTCCCAATAGAGGCTGTACAAACCAGTGACATTAGGGGAATAGTATGTGATGAATCAGTGGTGATCAACCCAAAACCACTGCCCTGGACCCCTTCTCATGTGGTGAGGGAAAGGCAGCCACTGTCTGATCCTTACCCTGCAGGTAGTTTTCTGTGGGAGGATCACTTGGGAGAAGGATACGGTCAAGAGGAATTGGAAACCCCTAATAATTTCTCTAATGATCCTACAATTGTAATGGCTTACTGCAGAGTTGATGTAAAAACAACTAAGAACATTAGTATTAGACTTTAAGTCCCTTTAGTACTGAGATGAGGAAGAGAGGCACACAGTTATTAAACCGTATTAAACCGTAGTGAGCAGTCTACTTATTCTAATGACCTACACCCGAGTGGGACCTTTAAACATTTACAGGCCTTTCAGGTGCATGTCAGTTGAAAGCAGTGGGAGCAGCAGAAGCAGCAGCAGAAACCAGAAGTAGGAGCCACCACTCTATGATGTGCAGAGAACGTGGCGGAGGTCGAGGTTGCAGAGGATGCACAGTGGGAAGCAGTGTTGTGCCCAGCTTTCCCGAATGAGAAAGAAGCTCTCCGTGTCCTGCATTTCGCTCCGGTGTGAGGTTTTCACTGGAGCGAGTGTGGAGCAGTCAATGCTCTGTTGACCGACTGTGCGAGCAGCAGAAGGCTGACCGGAGCTGTGAAACGCTGGAGAAGTCTCGATATGTGAATAAAAAGTAGCAGCGAGTCCGAAGGAGACGGCAGGAAAGACCGGTGAGTTGTCATAGGTGAACTCACGGCGCTCCAAAGTAGACAGCTGTTTAAGAATTCATATTTTGAATACCCAACATTTGAATTGAAGCAAGTTGGGTTATTCCACAGCAATACATTTAAAGAATTATATAAAATGAAATTTCAACAAAGATAAAATAAATCACAGTAAGTAAAATATGCCACAATAACCTACCAATCAACCCACCAGACGATTGCCCAGTTTTACCTCGACAATCCTCCAAACATTACATAATGCAATCATCAATGCAGTGTTGCCCAAGTTTATACAGTAAATTCAAAAATGTTCTTTGCTCAAATTAGACAACAAAGAAACTAAACAGCCCAGAAATGTCTCATAGGTCTTACTTGGCAGGCTGCAGCCCATCATTGCGGTTCTAGGTCATTTGATCGAATCTAAATGGTCGACAGGACAAATGGTCGACACCAAAAGGTCGACAGGTCAAATGGTCGAATTTTTTGTTTTTTTTGTTTTTTCACATTATTTTTTTTTTTGGGAGGGATCCCCCCAACCCCCTTTTTTTGCTAAAAACCCCTTTTTTCCCTAAACAAAAACCTAAAATATATATAAATAAATAAAAAAAAAATCGACCATTTGACCTGTCGACCAAATAGTGTCGACCATTTGTCTGTCGACCATTTGACTAGACACCCATCATTACATGTCGAGCTGCCTCTTGTTCGCCCAGCCTTGAATAGATACGACAATTTCGCTTGTCTCTAGGCAAGCCCAATTGTGGTCCAATTACAACCAGAACCCCTAACTGGTGGAGCCTCAGCAACAAATAATATCGTCTTACTCGGACATCGGGACTTTTAATTACATACTGCTGACGGGACATACATTTATAGTTTAGCTGGTAATGCTTTTGGTAGTTTTTTAAGCTCTCCAGGTGTTTAAAGTTTTTGATCCAATCCCATACTTTCACTTTTCTAGTGAAACGTTCTTTCAATCTCCAATACTCTAGAGTTAGGTCAGGGGTCCAATTAATGTTTTTGAAAAAAGCCAGAGATAATTTTACTCAAGCGTATATGCTATTATTGCCTGGTTCATCTCCTGGCCCACCCATGCTAACAATGGGCACTGGGGACATTTTCCATGTAGAGGGGACGTAGCCTAGCAGTTCGGGCAGGGCTGCTCCCGTAGGTGGCACTACCTAACTGATTTGCATATGGCTGAACCCCTTTTGCAATGGCGCAGGTGGGATAAACAACAGTGGTGTGGAAGGTTGCCCAGAGCAGTGCCAGTGGTTCAGATTGATTCAAAACCTCCCACCCATCACTTTTTTGGTTTCAGTTTGTCGCCCTATGTGAAAGAGGGTATGCCCAGATGTGGGTTCCTTGCTCGCTGCGCCATAGGAAACCAAGCTGCACCTCACTGAGGAGGCCCAACAAGGGCAAAACATGTCTGGGGTTGCTTGTGTTTCCATGCAGAGGGGAGTTAGCCTAGAAGTTCGGGCAGGGCTGCTCCCATTTGTGGCAGTACCTGACTGATTTGCATATGGCTGGTCCCCTTTTGCAATGGCGCAGACAGGCTGAAAAACGGTGGTGTGGAAGGTTGCCCAGAGCAATGTCAGTGGTTCAAATTGATTCAAAACCTGCCACCCATCACTTTTCTGGTTTCAGCCATGCCTTTAGAACAAAATACCTCTTCTCCCATAGACCTCAATGGGAAGAGCCCCAATTCTAATCAAACTAATCTAATATGATGCGATCTGGATATCCATAACCCCCAATGGCCTTAAAAATCAACTGGCTGCATTCAATGAAGGGTGAAAACTTAATGGTCCCACAATCAACTTGGGCAAAAGTAAGACCATAGTTTGTCACCCACCATATAGGAAACAACCAAGATTGCATCTATCATTGGTCGGACATTGCTTAGAACAGGAGTCAAGGTATGAATTCCTTGGCACCCATTTTGTGAGTAATGGTAAATGGTTTGCTCAACTTAAGAAATCATGTTTAACGCTGGAAAGGACAAGTAATCCAATCATTAATTCTGCTCAAGCCCATGCTAGTTGGGCATTGTCACAGGGACTTAGTATTTATAATAAGCAGGCTAGCGCTACGGCCAAATACTGACCTGAAATATGGGGTTGTGCCAGCATCACTAATATTATAGTCATTGAAAATAAGAAAGGACTTTTGTATTTGCCCACCAGCACTCCTAATGCACTCTTGCGTATGGAAATCAATCAAATATGCATTTTTGACATTGTTATGCTAAAACAAGCACTTTACTGGGTAGGAGTGTCGACCTCCCCGGTGCTGGTGGAATATAGGATAGCCCTTCAGGACCTACTGATACAGGACCAGATCTACCGTGGCTCATGGCAAACCTAATATCCTTGTCTGTTTTAGTGTATAACACAGTGAGGGGAAGCCGTTTGCGCACAAGAATGGATATGCCCGGCTTCCCATGAAATGGGGAGTGAGCTGATACTCCCCCTAGCTTCTGCATAGCTTAGCCGATTCAGTTGCATTGAGTTGGGTTTCTTGTTGGAATAAAATATCCCTGTTCAGGTCCCTGACATGATTAAGGAGGTGTCAGTGTTTTATGGGGTGACCCAGTCCCTGAATATTAAGTGTGATACTGTTATGTTACATCATCATGCACAATAAAATAACATTTTGCCACAGCTAAGCTGTGGTGCGTCATCAGAACAGAAATGTGAAACAATAGGTACCCCCCCTAACCCGTCCATCGCAATCGAGACAGGGCTGTCAAACACACCCCGGCCTATGCGTAAACGCACATAGCAAGGCGGCTTGAAAAAGGGTAGCAGCCTCCTGAGGCGCCACATAAGTGCAAGCAGAACAAAATGGATATGGGATGACACCTCTAGAAGACAGTATAGCCTGCAGCTATTACACATTGCACAATAAACAATCCTCAAAGAACCAAAAGCAACAACAGAAATAACACTGGATAGCCGCCCAATTATACGAACATTGGAGCCTTTGAACTTGGACCCAATATAAATTGGCAAAAGCCAGTGCAATAGGTGCCAAACAAATCCAATTTTGGCAGTCGCAAACCTACATCAGCCATTCCACCCCCTGATGTTGTCAGAGGGATGGGGGCATAAGACAGGGGCAGATAATGCCCTGGGTATTGATATAGATGGTCACTCATGGGCGTGCTCAAGAAAGAAACATGATGGGATGATATGGCTCTCCCAAATGTTCTCTGCATTATTGGAGCAGCAATCAACTGAGCAAATAAAGGAAATAGAGCAACTAGAGTAACTGGTGGGCCCCTGCAGTCAGTAGGGCAAATCAAATACTCAAACGAGCCGAACAGCAGCAAGAGGGGCCAACAGTATCGTCCAGCAGTCGCTGTAGTGAAGTCACTATCGCAAAGAGTCCAATGCATGAGGCTGTATAGGCAATGTCATGCCATAGAGGATGCTCCAGCACACTGTCAAGTTGTCGGTCAGCCTTGTTTTCCCTGACCTCGCCCTGACCTCGCCCTGGAACCTTCGGGTGGCGACTAGCTTTTGTACAGCAGTTGAGCACTCTGCCAGTCCATCCGGCCAGTGGTTCAGTGGTTTGAGCTTGGGAGTGCTCCGGCTCTTCTGGGAAGGCTTCCTCAGTAACCAAGTTGCATTCTTTCAAAATGTCCATGCCTCCTTAGGATAATCAAAGGAATGCCACTGACGGTCAAGCTATATGATCCAGAATGCCAGGAACCTGAGGAAGTCGTGATGTTCAGTACCTTGTAAATCATTAAATATCAGGTTGAAACCTCTCCTGCGTCGCAATACTTCCACAGAGTAGTCGTTAAAGATCCAAACGGTTGCTTTGTCTATTTGGATGGAGCCAATAGCACAGTACGCCTTCAGGATAGTTACTTCATTCTGAAAGTTGAGAAGACAAAAAGTGTAATAATGCGTTGCCTTTTGCCATTTAGCAGTTTGGGGATAGGTGCGTGATGAGCACTCTCGATGGTGAGAGTACGTAAATCAGCCAGGTTGAGCTTGTCCCGAAGGAAGTCGTAGCAGACATTTTCAATGTCTGCACCTTCCAGGTTCTCAGGAACACCAACCAACTGTAGGTTATTCAGGCGTGACCTGTTTTCCTGGTCTTCAACCTTTTCTCCTCGGCACTGAACCTCCTTAATAAGTGCGTCCGCAACCATAACGGTAGTTTTGTGGTTGTTTTCAAGCATACTTATACACCTTTCATTTTCTGTGTTTTTATCAGCCAAGATGGCCTGTATTTGCATCGGGACATCCCATTTTTGATAATAAATGTATTTGTGATTTTGTAAATAAATATTGTATTCACTTTATTTCTCAAGATGTGTATTGTTTTGTATAGTTTTATGATAGTTTGTCCAAATAATCTAACTGAACAAACGGTATGTGAATGAGAAATGGCACACTATCGGCCATCCCTTTCTCGTCTCCCATGGGCTTCCCACCTCCCTAGCCCAGGCCTCCTTAATCCCCAGATTGGCAACTAGAGATAGCTAACACCTACTATCTATACTTCTGACTGGAGTGATGTCCTAAAGCTGTCTGTCTGTTCTATCTGACTCCCTTGAGGATTCTTCTAAGAGAACCTATCCACACCAGGATATCATGTTCCATAAGACCTAGTGCCTTTTCAAAGGCTCAGTTGCTCTCACTCGACACTTCAACGCCCTTGTGTTCCTGTCCCTGATGTTCCTTTCCTCACTCTCACCTTTCTCTCACTTTATTCCACTCCTTCTTCTTCCTTCCCTCTTTTCTACTCCCTCCTTCTGTCCCTCTGATGATCACACAATCTCCTATCAACTCTTTCCGCTCCTCACTGTATCTCCTCTCTCTCCTCTCACTTTCAAACACCCTCAGACACTCTTCTTAGTCTCGCGCATTACCCTTCTACTCTCTCTCTAATTCCTGTGTACATCCTTCAACAGCCATTCATAAACTCTCATTCACTGGTGCCACTCTCTCACAACCAACATCTCACCTGCTACAATCTCCATCACAGCCTTCTCAGCCCTCTGCTCCAACGTCCTTCCTCTGCCTCCTCTACTGGTCCATCTCCACTCCACCTTGCCTCTTCCAAACAACCCACACTTCTACTGTCTGCCACAGGATGTTTAAACCCCAGACATCCTGTGGTGGTCTTTCCCTACACTTTCCATTGACTTGTAGATTGACCTGTTCCTTCCATCCAATATGATCTTGCTATTTACCTTGCTATTTCCCTTTGGGTAGTGCCACACTGCTGGAAGCACCCCCACCATTTCTTTCATAGCATTTGTTTTCATTCTTCTGATGTGGGTTCTACTGACCATGTCACTGTTGTAGAGATGCAGTGAGTTTTGTTCAGTGGGTAAATGGTTTGCAGGGCTCTTGCTGCTGTCTCCATCTTGTGCATGAAGTCAGCATGTTTTTCTTCCAGAAAACGGCGACTTCCACATACTGCAGTGTTTCCAGGTACATTTAGTCCTGAAATAAAAGAAAAACAACTCTGGCCAAAACAAGGGGCATCAGGCATTCAGTGATTGGCAGTGGTACCCTCCACCTGTAAAAAGGCACATAAAGAGGGGACAGACACTGGGGCACTCCCAAGTTCAATTGCCCACCTCTGCAGCAGGACTGATTCTGGTGAAAAACCTGGTCGATTTCCCACCCCAGGTTGAGAGGCGTACCTATCTCCCCAGGCAGGGTCAAGTTTCTGACTCTGGCAGACAAGACAATTGATAGTTTTGTAGAAAAGGAAAAGGAACTTGAAAAGGGAGTGGTTGTGCATGGAGAACCAACCAGCATAGTGTTGGGAAATACATGTGGGGTGTGGTCTTAGTAGGTTGTAGAGAGTGCTGGTAGAAAAGTTGAGGACTTTATTTAGAAGGAGGAAGGAGTAGAGTAGAAGGCCAAGGAGTAAGCATAAGCAGTAGTCATTACCGTCCCATCTCTAATTACCCATTTCTTCTCAAAATCCGGGACTGAGTGGCATACTCACAAGTCTTGGGCCATCTTAGATCTAATAACATTTTGAGTAGATGTCAGTCAGGTTTTCGAGTGAAACATGGGATGGAGACAGTGTGGCTGGACCTTAAGTCTAGGCTACTGTGACACATGGACCAGGGACAATCAGTGATGCTGATGCTTCTGGATCTGTCCGCCATGTTCAACCTGGTTGACCATGTACTACTGGTCGCCAGGTTGAAGGTGGTGGTGGGGTTCTCTGCATCAGCTATGCAGTGGGTCAAATCTTTCTTAAGTGAACGCCAGTGTACAGTGAGCAGTGCTCTAGCAGATGCTAGACCCACTGAGCTCTCACAAGGAGTGCCACAGGGGGCCTGCTTGTCTCCAATTTTCTATAACATCTTTACTGTCCCTTTCCTGGATTGCTTGGAAGATAATAAAATTGAGTTTGCTAACTACGCAGATGACACACAATGTGTCATCCCCTTGTCCGACACTTTCGCTGAAGATGAATCCGATATCAACAGGATTTATGGCCTGATACAAAATTGGATGTGCATCAATGGCCTCTCAGTTAACACCAGTAAAACGGAGCTGATGCTAGTGGGGACTGAAGCTAAAACCTGCAAGATGGAGTCGGAATATGCTCAGCTCCAGATTGACGGGTATGTGATAAAAAGAAAAATTGGTTATTATGGACCGCAAGAAGAGGGACCATATTTCGGAGGCCAGAAGAAGTCTTCATTGGCTTCCAATAAAAGACAGAATTCTTTTCTGTCTCATGGTGATTGCTCATAAATGCTAGAGAAATACAGCCCAAGCCTATCTGACGGAAGAACTGGCTGTAAAAGCCGGCACACACATCTTGAGATCGAACAATTCAACGCAATTGAAAATTCCTGCCTGCAAGTCGTCGCAGGTCAAGAAAGGAGCTTTTTATGCAGTGGCCCTGGCCTCTTATTACAAAATCCCTTTGCATATTAGGGAGTAGTGATCAATTCTGGTTTTCAGGAAAAAACTGAAGACACGTCTGTTCAGCTAGTTCTATTGTTCCGCTACTGGCCAGAAATTATAATGGGACCCTTTGGTCCCTGTGTTTGTCTTTTTTATTTTCCCTCTCAATTGTTAAGGTGTGTTTTTTTAAATGGTTTTGTCTGTATTTTCCTGTCTGGGCGCCCTTAAGCCCCTGTGTCAGTGGCCGCGCGGTTTAAATGAATAAAGTAAAGTAAAAGTCAAATTTGATTAGCACAAGGGAGGAGATTAACATTTTCGTAGAGTGGAAAGAAAGTGACACATTTTCTGAATTTTGAGAAGGTTACCACGCGCAACAGAGGTGGTGGCAGTGAAACAGTGTTGCCATCAGAGGTCCTTTTCAAAGAGGACCCCCAAAGTTGCACGGTCTGGTAAAGGAAGCAAGACAATCAGGCGGGAAGGAGATGGGAGTGGGAACGGATGGTGATGGGAAAGTTGACTTCCATTTTTTAAGAGTTCAGCATGAGGCAGCAGATAGCCCCCCAGTTATAGATTGCAGAGAGACAGTAATCTGCTCCGAGGTGGCTGGGGCAAAGGAGCAAAAGGAGAAAAAGATATACGTGTCATGAGCAAAGAGGTGAAAGGGAAAGCCAAATGACAAGAGAAGTCTAGTTAGGGCAGAACAATAGAGAGTGAAAAGCAGTAGATGAAGGACAGCAGGGAGAGGGGTGGGTTCAGAGGTTTGGGAGCTCCAGGAAATTTGAAATTAGTGACTTTCCAGGTAGCAGGTAACCCAGCCAGGGCAGATTTGTGAAACCCAAACCATGCAGAGCGAGGAGGTGGGTAGCGGCAGAGGCATTTATTTATTTAGGTATTTTCGCATTCATTTTGGCGTACCTAACCCTCAGGCACCTGGGCGCTAGTCACAGAAAGTGCATAGTACAGTTCATCAATTGGGAAAGTTAAAGTCCCTCAGCGTGATCCTGGGGATATCAGTGGGAAGTGACTCAATAAGATGGTTCAGGTCTGGGAAAAGAGCCAATGGGTTGATAGAGAGCCAGACCAGTGAGAGAAGAGGGAGAGAGGAGTTGAAAAGTGGCATATTCAAACAGGCGTTATTGATAAGGAACCCTTCTCCACTGCCCTTCCAAACTGATCAGGGAGAGTGGGGGAAGGGAGCAAAGACAGTGTGGAGAGCAGTTGCCATAGCAGGGTCATGAGAGGAGATGTGAAAGCAAGAAGCAAACATTGAGCCTGATGAGATTGAAAGTGGTCAGTGATGTAGGAAGATTTGTTGCAGAGTTGTGCACTCCAGAGGCTAGGGGAAAGAATGATAGGTGGTGGGGAAGTAGAGCAGTTGTTGTGCAGTAGAAAAGGGATATAGCCTGAGTTATGGCTGAATTCTACGAGAGAAGAGAACAGAACAGTGAGAGCACGGAGAATGGGAGTGAAGTCATTATGCATGATAGCCGGTAAAAGAAGTAGACAAGTGAAGGAAGTGGTGAAAAAGTGCAGCATCAGAGGGAGAGTGGAGGTGAGAGACTGACAAGGGGAGGGGGAAGGGAAAAAGGCTTACTGGGAAGGAGTGAGTGTAAGTTCTGAGTTGGGTTAGAATGGGTCTCTGGGTAACCAAAAGAAAGCTGGCCCAAAACATGGAAGTCCCTTAGTTGTTCAAGGAAAGAACAGTTCTGCTGTGCATGGAGTAACTGGATCTAAGGTTCCCTATATGTGGAAGCAGCAGTCATGTGAAAGGCGAGCTTGGCAAAGTCTTTGCTTGAGCAGAGGTTTTGGCCATGGGACCGTTGCCGTCCAAACATGGGGTCACTTTTTTGTTGCTTTTGGTCCTTTTCTGAGGACGCCAAGGCTGGATGCCCAGCAAATTCCGTCTATTGCATCCACTGATTCCAAGACTTAATTGCTCATCATTATCGTACAAATCCATACAGGTAAAACATTGACTAAAAACGATAATGCCTCTGTTCTGTTCATGTCAGCATGAAGCACTGGCATAATATCCCTCAAATGTGTATTTCATAGGAGATCGCTGCTTAATCAGCATCACAGAATATTCCAGGGCTCATCAGACCACATTGGAGTGCAGGCCTACAATTCTTTTCCATTGCCATACAGCTGTACAGGAAGAAGCAAGGTTATTGTGCCTGCATTTCTCTTTAAAACTGCATATATAAGGGGAAAAAGGTAGCAGGAGCCCCTCTCTAGAAATAACATGGCATGATATGATATGATGTGGCATTTATAATGCGCCTGTACAGAAGTGTTTCTAGGCGCCACAAGACATGGAGAGGGAAAGAAGGGAAGACACAATAACAATTTTACTAGGCCTTGTGTCATTCAGATTGCACAACTGTGGGGAAGAGGGAAGGGGAGAAGTGTCAGGGGGAGGGGAAGGGGGAAGTGCAGTTATCTCACAAGTGCAGCCAGAGGGTGGCTCATACGTGCAGAAAGAAGGGACTGTAGGGTTGCAGATACAGACCCTTAAGTGCTGGGGAGCCTGGAGGCAGTGCAAGGGCAACTGGACATGCAGGAGCCTGGGCCCGAGTTCAGAGGGTGACCATGTGACCAGTGCGTGGTGCAGTCAGGTGCATCAGCAAGGGAGAGGAAAAGAGAAAGTGGAAGCGTAAAGGAAGGTCTTGAGTTGCTTCCGGAACCGGAGGTGGTTCTGCTCAAGTTTGAGAGAGGCAGGGAGGCTGTTGCAGAGTGAGGCCCCAGCCGAGGAGATAGATCTGCCCCCAACTCTCTGCTTAGAGAAGCGTCTGACCCTCAGAGAGTTGGAGGTGGATGAGCAGAGAGCTCGAGAAGGAAGATATTTTGGAAGAGAATGTTGGCAGTAGAGCGGTCCCAGGCTCCTGAAAGCCTTGTGGACAATGCAGAGGGTCTTGAAGTTGATCCTTGCAGCCATGTGGGAGCCAGTGAAGAGATTTCAGAGCTGGAGAGATATGATCCCTGGGCTTGAGGCCAAGGACAAGTCTTGCAGTCCTGTTCTGGTTAAGTTGTAAAGGTTGAAGAGTAGAGGCAGGAAGATTTAGAAAGAGGCTGTTGCAGTAGTCCAGCCTAGAGAGGACCAGAGCTCTGGAGACAGTGAGCTTCTGGGGGAAAGTGAGAAAAGGAAGAATACCTCTGAGGAGGTGCAGCTGATAGTTTGACTTCCATTTGCATATCAGTCATTGTCCCGCCCACAAGGGCAGACCAGCACTGAAATGCCTGGCAAACCTCCTTTGAACAATAGTGCCAACAGCAACCCCAGACACGTGTTTCGGCATAGTCGGGCCTCATCAGTGAGGTGGAGGTGTGGCTCTCTGAGCACAGTGAGCAAGGGGTGCACGTCTGGGCTACCCCATAAACCTAGGGTTACCGACCCCAAGTTCCTTGCAAAAATACAAAAAAGGTAGTAGGCGTCCCTCTCTAGAAAGAACATGGCTTGATAACCTGTTCTGTGTTTTTTACCCACTTTGAGAGTCTGCATCCATCGCACAATGTGGACTGCCCTTGTGGGTGGGACAAAGACTGATATGCAAATGGGTATTCCTCCTTTGTGAAAAGTACAGTGAGCAAAAAGCGATAGCTGCGAACTCTCAGAGTGGGAAAAAAAACACAGAACAGATTATCATGCCATGTTCTTTCTAGAGAGGGGCACCTGCTACCTTTTTTGGGTATATATAATGGGTTGAAACTGAAATTAGAAATGTCTCTGGTTAATGTGACACATACCTTTTTTATGACTACACAGTATAATACTAATAAGTTGGAATGTAGGCCATGTGGGTACTACATGCAAACTGCACATGGTATCATAATGTTCAATGCGCAAGTCATGAAGCGTTACTAAGTTCAGATCCAAGAAAGTAAAGGTCTTACGGCATTTCTTGCAGCAGGTCCTCGAAACACGTTTGCCCTCGCAGGTGCCCCCTAGGGAAGAAAGCAGAGATTTAGAGCGACATCGGCGGGAAGCAAGGCTGCTTCAGAGCAGTAGCATCTGTCGCCGATGCATGACATAGTCCAGCCACCGACACAGCCACTGAAATCCCTATGACCATTGATCTATTCGGCATCACTCTGCCAACCAACCACACCCGAATGCTGTAGTGCCCACAGTTCAGACTTTAGGTGCTGCAAGATCCAGGCTGCAAATACAGAGGAGTGCGTCCTAATCTAATTGAGACACGGCAATTGCCAAATTATACCGACACATTGGCGATAAAACTGCATCAGAGCAACTCTGAAATGGTGGCTTGAGAAAGAACACAGCATGATACCACCAAACACATACACACACACATGCACATTGCTGTAGGTTGTGATAAAAAGGAAAACTAACACAATGGGCCTCATGTCTTAAAAGAGTGAATTGCAATGATGGGGCAGCCTTCGTGTGTCCTTTCGTGCGCCTTGTCCCTCCGTTCTGAGCACTTTTCACCATTTATACAATCAAGTGCAACAACCGTGCGAAGCCTGGAAAAGACATGTTAACACTTTGCACTTCGTAGTGCAAAGCAGTCTGAACGCCTCCCGCAATGTGGATTCTTATGGGACCCACCTGCCTTCAACAGGTGCTAAATGTAGACGGATTCCATAGGGCATTGATGTCAGAATACTGGGGGATGCTTTTTTCCAAAATACCTAAAATGCTCGGATTGTAAAAATAGGAACCTTTCACCAGTGAGTAACTTTGCTGAAAATGTTGGAGGGATATTATTACATCAGAAGAAAAGGTGCCCCGGCCAAATAATTGGGGACAACATGGTGTGCCATGAAAGTTGGCGGGGGGGGGGACAAACACCCCTGTCCCCCACTAAAATTACGCCCATGCCTTTCACAACACGTTTCACTGATGTTTTTGCACCCACGGCATGGGGCTTGCAAAATGCACCCATTGTGATCATTCATGAATCTGCAGACATCTTTGTGGCATAAATAGTTCTAGTGACATTCACGCAAAGGTTGTGCAGCACTTACTGGCATTACTCTGTTTCTCACAGGGCTTGGAGACTGATAACCCTATGGGGAAAAAACAGATATTTTCTGATTAATCATACAGCATTTGAAAAGTACCTAATGTATGTATTACGAGTGCTAAATACATTCCACACAATGGCTGCTTTGTGACTGGTTTTTGTAGTCTCTCCTTGGTAATTCATGATCACTTAAATTGTAAGTGGTTAAAGTTTAGTATGCAAACAACAGGCACCAACATCAAAATCCAAGAAGGTTGACCGCGTAATTAGCAGCAAAATAAACGGTTTGTATTTCTAAAGACGTTTTTACAAATACGTTTTTTACAGGGAAATCAACTAAGTACACAAGAAGAATGTACAACTCTTCCGATGTCTTCTGAGTAGTATTCGGAAAAATAAGGCCAATCACCACTGTAGTTCTCTTTCTAGTGCTTCAGAGACATATCGGTCAATTGTTTTCTTGGCGTTTTATTCTTATTTGACATTATAATCTGGTTTATTGGCTTTAGGTAATGCAGTCTCCCCCACACGTGCGCCTTATACTGTGAGATAAGGAACCAGATGTGATTTGGATGGGAAACGTAACTTTGCCCGCATCGGAAAATTCAAAGGGCACAGCCCAGTATATAAGGAGCATGCATGGGCTGTCTGAAAGCATCACAATAAAAGGCAAGTGCCAAATAGTGGAATGGGGACAAGCGGCGTGCAGCAAGCCTGAAACACAACGCTAACATTGTGAACTGCAAATGGAAAGAGGCTTAACAGTTTCATGAACAATGCAATATCTGCGGAAGCACACGAGTTCCAAACAAAAAGGTGTCAACACTGAGAATGCGCTAGAATATGCGGACCACAAAATAGGGGCCAACGCTGCAAACAAGGTGTAAGTGTCATCAGTCACAAAATAAACAGTCATTGGCAATGCCAACAGTTTTGGCTTCTGTAGATATAATAAAGGTATTTGCCAGGCATTGCCGTAATGGCACTAACTGGTCATTAATGGTAGCAGTTTGAAAATGGTGCACTTACCTGGGCACATGATAGCAGTGCCTGGCAAATTCCCATACAATGCCTATATACAAGACAACACTGTAGGCTTTGCTACTGCTTGTTTTTAACAGGAATTCAGTGAATGGCATCCATACTGCTTATAAATCAAGTGGCAAAAGACAGACATCATCAACACATTTGTATTACACCAGGAGCACATTTACAGTACCAAAAACACCATTAACACTTTGAAGACTGCTTTGGAAAAACCTTGACAGGAACATCCAGTGCAAAGTTTGATTTTAAGGCCTCAAAAAGTTAGCTGAAAGAGATCCCGGGAGGGTGTGTTTTGGGCAGGGAGGGACAGGATGTGTGGGGGGGCGTGGGGTGGCCATAGGGATTAGCATGGACATGGGCAATCAGTGGGTAGGTAAATAGCCACACACCACCTACAAGCATTGTGCCCCTCGAGCGGTATGTGCCAAGTTATATGCTAATTTAAATAAACATTTAATCAGTGTTCATACTAATCAATACTGAAAATAGTTGAACAGGTGACACATGCACACAACACTATTGTAAACCTCCAGTCTATAGAAAGTAATGCAGTGGTTTCTTTGGTTGGCGACCTGCACCGCCCAGGAACCAATGTACTGGAGCCACATGCAGCACAGTCCAAATTAAGTTGCCATTCTTTACCAGAGTAAGATTCCTCTGAAGTACCAGAAGCTCTCGCCCTGGCTCCAGAGGCCATCAAGTAAGTATGCCACCAGATCTGACAGCACAACTCAACGAGAGAAGTTGTGATGGGCCGCAGGGGGCAATATCCGGAATGAAGGAAAGAGCTAGGGGCAACAGAGAGAGGGATAGTAAAGAGTTCAGAAAGAGGGAGGTATGGGAGGAGATCTGGAGTTCCGTGACGGGAGGGAGAGAGAGAGAGAGAGAGAGAGAGGAGGGGGGGGAGGAGTACATGTACTGTTGTAAGACTGTTACAAGCTGTTTTAGAGATGGGCAGAGACCGTGTGTGGAGCTATGAAGCACACTACGAAGTGACTGCATCAGTGTTTGTTAGCAAGTAGACATTTTTGTGTGTGGGAATTAGGGGGAGAGTACCCCGACTCCCCGAGCATGAATAGACGCAAAGATGGAGGAGTGCGGGTGAAGCAGATTTGCAGATACATGCCCGAAAGTCCAGGGTAGAGGAGGGGAGGCAGACACTGGTGTTTAAAGTGAGAGAGTGTGTGTGCACGTGTGAAGCAGAGCCACAGAAACGTGTCTGAAAGGAGTGGAGGCAGACACTGGTGTTTAAAGTGAGAGCGTGTGTGTGCACGTGTCAAGCAGAGCCGCAGAAACGTGTCTGAGAGGTGTGGAGGCAGACACTGGTGTTTAAAGTGAGAGAGTGTGTGTGCACGTGTGAAGCAGAGCCGCAGAAATGTGTCTGAGAGGTGTGGAGGCAGACACTGGTGTTTAAAGTGAGAGAGTGTGTGTGCACGTGTGAAGCAGAGCCGCAGAAACGTGTCTGAAAGGAGTGGAGGCAGACACTGGTGTTTAAAGTGAGAGAGTGTGTGTGCACGTGTCAAGCAGAGCCGCAGAAACGTGTCTGAGAGGTGTGGAGGCAGACACTGGTGTTTAAAGTGAGAGAGTGTGTGTGCACGTGTGAAGCAGAGCCGCAGAAATGTGTCTGAGAGGTGTGGAGGCAGACACTGGTGTTTAAAGTGAGAGAGTGTGTGTGCACGTGTGAAGCAGAGCCGCAGAAACGTGTCTGAAAGGAGTGGAGGCAGACACTGGTGTTTAAAGTGAGAGAGTGTGTGTGCACGTGTGAAGCAGAGCCGCAGACATGTGTCTGAGAGGTGTGGAGGCAGACACTGGTGTTTAAAGTGAGAGAGTGTGTGTGCACGTGTTAAGCAGAGCCGCAGAAACGTGTCTGAGAGGTGTCGAGGCAGACACTGGTGTTTAAAGTGAGAGAGTGTGTGTGCACGTGTCAAGCAGAGCCGCAGAAATGTGTCTGAGAGGTGTGGAGGCAGACACTGGTGTTTAAAGTGAGAGAGTGTGTGTGCACGTGTCAAGCAGAGCCGCAGAAATGTGTCTGAGAGGTGTGGAGGCAGACACTGGTGTTTAAAGTGAGAGAGTGTGTGTGCACGTGTGAAGCAGAGCCGCAGAAACGTGTCTGAAAGGAGTGGAGGCAGACACTGGTGTTTAAAGTGAGAGAATGTGTGTGCACGTGTGAAGCAGAGCCGCAGAAACGTGTCTGAAAGGAGTGGAGGCAGACACTGGTGTTTAAAGTGAGAGAGTGTGTGTGCACGTGTGAAGCAGAGCCGCAGAAACGTGTCTGAAAGGAGTGGAGGCAGACACTGGTGTTTAAAGTGAGAGAGTGTGTGTGCACGTGTGAAGCAGAGCCGCAGACATGTGTCTGAGAGGTGTGGAGGCAGACACTGGTGTTTAAAGTGAGAGAGTGTGTGTGCACGTGTGAAGCAGAGCCGCAGAAATGTGTCTGAGAGGTGTGGAGGCAGACACTGGTGTTTAAAGTGAGAGAGTGTGTGTGCACGTGTGAAGCAGAGCCGCAGAAATGTGTCTGAGAGGTGTGGAGGCAGACACTGGTGTTTAAAGTGAGAGAGTGTGTGTGCACGTGTGAAGCAGAGCCGCAGAAACGTGTCTGAGAGGTGTGGAGGCAGACACTGGTGTTTAAAGTGAGAGAGTGTGTGTGCACGTGTCAAGCAGAGCCGCAGAAACGTGTCTGAGAGGTGTGGAGGCAGACACTGGTGTTTAAAGTGAGAGAGTGTGTGTGCACGTGTCAAGCAGAGCCGCAGAAACATGTCTGAGAGGTGTGGAGGCAGACACTGGTGTTTAAAGTGAGAGAGTGTGTGTGCACGTGTGAAGCAGAGCCACAGAAACGTGTCTGAGAGGTGTGGAGGCAGACACTGGTGTTTAAAGTGAGAGAGTGTGTGTGCACGTGTGAAGCAGAGCCGCAGAAACGTGTCTGAAAGGAGTGGAGGCAGACACTGGTGTTTAAAGTGAGAGAATGTGTGTGCACGTGTGAAGCAGAGCCGCAGAAACGTGTCTGAAAGGAGTGGAGGCAGACACTGGTGTTTAAAGTGAGAGAGTGTGTGTGCACGTGTGAAGCAGAGCCTCAGAAACGTGTCTGAAAGGAGTGGAGGCAGACACTGGTGTTTAAAGTGAGAGAGTGTGTGTGCACGTGTGAAGCAGAGCCGCAGACATGTGTCTGAGAGGTGTGGAGGCAGACACTGGTGTTTAAAGTGAGAGAGTGTGTGTGCACGTGTGAAGCAGAGCCGCAGAAATGTGTCTGAGAGGTGTGGAGGCAGACACTGGTGTTTAAAGTGAGAGAGTGTGTGTGCACGTGTGAAGCAGAGCCGCAGAAACGTGTCTGAAAGGAGTGGAGGCAGACACTGGTGTTTAAAGTGAGAGAGTGTCTGTGCACGTGTGAAGCAGAGCTGCAGAAACGTCTCTGAAAGGAGTGGAGGCAGACACTGGTGTTTAAAGTGAGAGAGTGTGTGTGCACGTGTGAAGCAGAGCCGCAGACATGTGTCTGAGAGGTGTGGAGGCAGACACTGGTGTTTAAAGTGAGAGAGTGTGTGTGCACGTGTGAAGCAGAGCGGCAGAAACTTGTCTGAAAGGAGTGGAGGCAGACACTGGTGTTTAAAGTGAGAGAGTGTGTGTGCACGTGTGAAGCAGAGCCGCAGAAACGTGTCTGAGAGGTGTTGAGGCAGACACTGGTGTTTAAAGTGAGAGAGTGTGTGTGCACGTGTGAAGCAGAGCCGCAGAAACGTGTCTGAAAGGAGTGGAGGCAGACACTGGTGTTTAAAGTGAGAGAGTGTGTGTGCACGTGTGAAGCAGAGCCGCAGAAACGTCTCTGAAAGGAGTGGAGGCAGACACTGGTGTTTAAAGTGAGAGAGTGTGTGTGCACGTGTGAAGCAGAGCCGCAGACATGTGTCTGAGAGGTGTGGAGGCAGACACTGGTGTTTAAAGTGGGAGTGTGTGAATGTCTGTGCCTGTTCATGTGAAGCAGGTCTGCGGAGACATGCCTGACAGTTCGGGGAGATGAGTTGAGGCAAACACTAGTGCACGAAGTGAGAGAGAGTGTGTGAGTGCATGTGATGCAGAGCTGTGGAAACGTGTGTCTGAGTTGGGGAAGAGACCGGGGAGGCACTGGTGGTGAGTGTGTATGCTGTCTGTGAGAATGGCAGAAGCTCGGCTGTGCATGGCAGAGCCCAGCCTAGCATGAGTAAATGTCCTTATTTAGGCAGCATTGAGGAGGCGCGGAGTGCATGGATTCTTTGCAGCGGGCCATGGGAAAGGCTGCTGGCATCCCTCCCCACTACAGTGGACTAGTCTTAATGCTCCATGCACAGTGCGAGCAGTGACCCGCATAGAGAGCCGGACACTCCTGTGTGCAGGACCACTGTAAGGTCACCCTGCCCCCTGCCATGGATGGGCAGGTGGGGTGGGGCAATGTGCTCAGAAGAGGACCTGGCTGTGCCCCACAATTACACCTCTGCTGAGGACTAGCACAGACCTGGGAGCCGCGCTCAGGGCGGGGACCAGGCAAGTGACCCCTGAAGTTTGGTTGAATGAAGCTAAGTGTGGGGTGCTCTGTTCTGTCATATATGCCTTATGCCTTCTTCTGTTGATCTCCTACAGGCAGCAGCGTTCCACTTTCACAACAGAAGAAGCACATGCCATGTTCCCTCCACTAACTGCATGCAGCTTCCTGTCCCTCAAACACGCCCAAGTTAATCATGCAGCAACTCCACGTCTGCTGGCCAAATGTATATAAGCAAGCACTGGCTATAGCGAGGAAGCGTGGGGTAATCCAACACAAAGAATGGCTGCTTTGGAGTCTGCAAAATAAATGGCTGACCCGAGTAAACAGTGGGACCAAGCCTGATTTGCATATGGTTTTTCCCTTCTGTAATGGCTTGGCAGGCGAAGAACGGTGGTCTGGAGGGTTGCCCAGAGCATTGCCAGTGGTTAAGATTAATTCTAAACCTTCCAGCCATCACCTCTTTGTTTTTGCTATGTCACCCCGAGTGGGACGGGTATGCCCAGACGTGGGTCCCGTGCCTGCTGGGCCTAGAGACCCAAGCTACTCCTCACTGATGAGCCCCAACAAGGGCGAAACATGTTTGGGGATGCTTGTGGTCTCGTGCAGAAGGGATGTGGCCTAGCAGTTCGGGCTGGACTGCCCCCTTTAGGGGTGGGACCAAGCCTGATTTGCATATGGTTTTTCCCTTCTGTAATGGCTTGGCAGGCGAAGAACGGTGGTCTGGAGGGTTGCCCAGAGCATTGCCAGTGGTTAAGATTAATTCTAAACCTTCCAGCCATCACCTCTTTGTTTTTGCTATGTCACCCCGAGTGGGACGGGTATGCCCAGACGTGGGTCCCGTGCCTGCTGGGCCTAGAGACCCAAGCTACTCCTCACTGATGAGCCCCAACAAGGGCGAAACATGTTTGGGGATGCTTGTGGTCTCGTGCAGAAGGGATGTGGCCTAGCAGTTCGGGCTGGACTGCCCCTTTTGGGGTGGGACCAAGCCTGATTTGCATATGGTTTTTCCCTTCTGTAATGGCTTGGCAGGCGAAGAACGGTGGTCTGGAGGGTTGCCCAGAGCATTGCCAGTGGTTAAGATTAATTCTAAACCTTCCAGCCATCACCTCTTTGTTTTTGCTATGTCACCCCGAGTGGGACGGGTATGCCCAGACGTGGGTCCCGTGCCTGCTGGGCCTAGAGACCCAAGCTACTCCTCACTGATGAGCCCCAACAAGGGCGAAACATGTTTGGGGATGCTTGTGGTCTCGTGCAGAAGGGATGTGGCCTAGCAGTTCGGGCTGGACTGCCCCTTTTGGGGTGGGACCAAGCCTGATTTGCATATGGTTTTTCCCTTCTGTAATGGCTTGGCAGGCGAAGAACGGTGGTCTGGAGGGTTGCCCAGAGCATTGCCAGTGGTTAAGATTAATTCTAAACCTTCCAGCCATCACCTCTTTGTTTTTGCTATGACCCGAGTAAACACACACAGATTGGAGAACTACCCACATCATACTGGCACTGCTCACTGCACAGCCAATCAGGTGCTGCTTACATCAAAAACTCTATACCAACACCCCACAAATCACTATATGAACATTTTGAAAGATATTTAGACCAAGCCGTAACTATTACATTAACTTGTCTACTTTAAATACAAAATACATTAAAATGTTTAACATAACTGCAAAGTTGTACTAAATATTTTTAAAAGCATCAGTAAAGTCAAAAATCTTTTTCTTACATTAAAATATTATGGCCGCCAGTTTGGAAGTAAAAGTGGGTGGCAAATTCACCACACAATTCAAATTCAGCTAAAGAGTGCAAAAAAGAGGTCTGGTTCGAGGGAAAATGGGTGGGAATGGGAGGAAAATCCTATAGATTATACTTAGCAATGGGTGTTAAATGGGTTGGGACACAAAGCCAAACTAAATAAACCCATAATCATATATCATCTGCATTGAAACGCATTACAAACCTACATTCAAAGCCCCTATTTTAAACTGTTATGTTAAAGCTCTTATTTTAATGACAATAGTTTCAGCTTTGAAGGTAGCGCTTTCAGCGCCACATAATAGTCAAAACTAAAAAGGGCCCTTTAACAAAGCTATTCAAGATCACCCAGTCTGGCATCAATTTGACATCAACATGATGGGACTCTATGCAGCACCACTTGGTGTTTATTTTTTGTATTGGAGGGGCATAAATATGTCCCATGAATGTGTCTGAGCCAGCTAGCATAGCGAGGGAACCATAACCAACCAAGAGCGCTTTTCAGGGGGTTTACCCATAGACTTCTTTTAATTAATGGGTTAAAAGCGTGTATTTTACAGCAAGTGCTTGTGGAAATTGGGTAAGAGCCATAAACTTTACAACTGCTTATGTAGGACAGGACATGCATAAATGTAGTGAATGCCAGATTACCAACAGAGGAACATTTTCAAATGTATTTTCATGATGCCTTGCCCTTTGTCCACAATATATGGCAGTACTCTGCACATTTTCTGTCTGTGTTAAAAATTCAGTATTTTATCTATTTTAAAGTTTTTTTATAACGTGCCTAATACCATACCTGAGTTCGGTTTCTAAGCACAGATCCCCGATTCAAACCTCTGTTGCTCTGCGTGGTCTTGCTTCCAAGACCAGCGCTTTGCCCCTGTGCTATACTCCGCTCACTACCTGGCAATCCTGGCTCTGTTAGATAGGCAAGCGAGCAGGCCCACATAAGTTCACACCCATGTTAGCCTTTCCCACAAAGCTAGTAATGGCACTCTATCAAAAATGGCAAAAGAAAACAGGGATGGCTGGAAGGTTTAGAAGGAATTTTATTCTCTGGCATCACTCTGGGGAACCCTCCAGATCATAACCTTCGACAAAGCGAATCCCTGAGTATATTTAGGAAGCAACTGAAGACCCATTTGTTCATGCAAAATCAAATTTTTTAGCAAGCTTTTCAAATTCTGTGTGACCATTGGTTAATTGTGATCTGCACCCAGATCCAGGCTTTTGCTGGGACCCCCTGGGGTATGCGCTATACAAGTTTATAAAATCAAATCAAAATCAATCATTGTTATTCAGCCTTCCATGCTATTACAGTACGGAGATCGACCAAATGTAAATCAGGCTTGGTCCCACCCCTAAAAAGGCAGTCCAGTCTGAACTGCTTGGTCACATCCCTTCTACACAAGAACATAAGAAATCCCAGCTATGTTTTGGCGTCATTAGGAGTCATGTTTGGGCATTGGGTGTCATGTTTCGGTATCATTGGGCTTAATCAGTGAGGTGTAGCTTTTGGTTTTGCTTAAGACACCCAGAGTGGAACTGGTATGCCTAGATGTTGGTACTAGCCTGCTGGACCTTGCGACCCAAGCTATACTGGTACTATACATTTTACCAAGCTCCTTTCATCACGCTTCCATACAAGTGGTTTGAACCCCCTAAAAAGGCATACTAGGTGACAACCAGAGCATTCATTATCATGGTAATGCATTGCAAGGATATTTGGTGGCCTAAGACAAACATTGTGCTGATGGAAATTATGACACTGTATATTTTACACTGGGTATTTTGTCCTCTTTTCTGAGGAAGACCAGGAAGAGCTTTGTGAATATTACTCCCAACCTTGTGAGTGGATGCCAAATCTGTGGCAAAACATTATGGTCACGGTAAGCTGGTATTATTCATGTTTATACAGCAAAATGTGGATACCCACTGAGTGAACTTAGTTTGTTTCATGCACAATCAATACATTTGTTTAGTTATTGGTGGGTTAGTTATTGAATACACTTGCTATTAGCAATCATTTGACATTGGCATCATATTTTGAAAAGCAAACAGCTTTGTGGGATAAAGTGTTTTGGAACTTTTTGTCATTCCCGCAAGCTGCTAATTGGTAGAAAATGCAAGTCTTTGTTGATCATGATTGACCAATGCATGTTGTGATGATAAAAAGCAAAAACGTTCAACAATGATTTGCTGCACTGTAACTCTCGCCATTGACTAATTGGTGATGGTGGATTGACAATATCCTGGTCCCTCCAGTGGCAATGTCCAAAACCTAGCGATACCTTTGCGGTTAGCCACGAGCAACCACTTTACTCAGGGCATCGACAAATTATTCCCTGGACTCTTGCAGCCGTAAACCATAAAGTAAGTGATGAGCCCTGAGACGAGTATGCAAAGATGACCAATGTTAAGGTTTTGTGTCAAACATGGGCTGTGAGCTATTTACTTCAGGTGGGCTTCACTGTGTTTAGCCTCTCACCAGTTCCTTCGTAGAGAGGCATGGGTCAAGCATGTCTGGTTCTCAGCCAAACTCCAGCAAGTGCAGAGCAAGTTAAATTAGGTGGGTAGCCTTCATGCATTTCATAAATCTGTATAGTACCAATGTGGGCAGACATGCTGTTGTTTATACAATGAAAGAGTACCCATATGCCTCCAAGGAAGCTTTTTGGAGATCAAAGCAAATTGTATTGGCATGGTAAATACTACAGTCAAATACACTGGGCAAAAGATGGATAGCCTCTGTTACATATATCTACCAACACAAACAAACATAACCTGGCCAATCCTCATAATGAACAGCAGAAGAACAGTGGCACCCACATCAGATTATAACAGTCAGAGGGCAGAGGAGTCAACACCTCAAGGAGCACTTGCAGGAATCCGGGCATGGCTCCCTCACCATGACTGCCACACTCCACTTGCCCCCACAGCCCCAAAGCTGGCCCCTGTTCTCGATCTTAAGTGTCCCACCATTCTAGAACAGCATCCTTGCAGTGTTGTCTCATGTGGAGGCCACATAAGAGCCCCCAGAGGGGCAATCTCAATCTAGCTGCCAGCTCCCATCCCTCCAAAGTGTCCGAACCAGCTGTGACAAGGCCCAGTCCATGACCTTGTCAGCAGGGGTACAGGACCTATTTTCATGCGAGCTCGGAGGTACAGGGAGCGATCCACAGCAAACCCTAGAGATAGGGGGATCCAGCCAACAACACACAAGTGTCAGTTCCCACCCCATACCTTGGCAGCACATTTCTGTGCAGAAGTATGTCTCCAGCTTTGCCTCTAAGCATGTATACTCACCAATGTTCTCTTTTCCTTGCAGCCTCAGACACCGAAGCAAAAGGAGGAGAGAAGCCAGGAAGCCCAAAAGAGTCAAGCGCACAAACAAAGCTGTAGTATGGTGGAGACCTTATAACCGCTGCGGCAGGAGAGAGATGCTGACTGTAGTCACGCATCAGCATTGACCAGCCACATAGCGAGCGGGACCAGCAAAGCTCACTGATAACCTTACAACTAAGGATTATTACCTCGCCCACCATGGACTTGAACAAGGAAGGTTCCCCGAACTTACCCAAGGGGTCCCTGCCAACGGGACCCAGATTACAAACTCTGATGCATTTGTTTTAGTGCAGTAAAATCTCTGGGGGCAAGACTGTGCGGAGAAATTGGGGTGGCTAAGCCATGCTTCTTCTGCTAGGTGTTTCCTTTTGCTACACTACATGCCAGGAGAGGGAAAAGAAGAAAGGATATTAGATAGGGACTACTGGCAAACCCTCACCAAGGGAGTAATACATCAGTAAGAGAAACGAAACAGGAGGTGAGCGTAGAACAGGGAGATCAGAGAAGGGGATGGACGTGTCCAAGGAAACAGCAGCAGGAAGGAGGGAGTTCCGGCTTGTGAAGACGTGTTTAGGATCAGGTTAGGCAGTGGCTTAGAATTGATAGAAGTTCTTCAGTGGGAGTCTGCATGTTTGTGAGACGTGTGTGTATAGAGAGGGCACTGCAAGGTGTAAATGTGAGAAGACAGGTACAGGGCGTAAGGAGGATGACTGAGTAGTAGTGTGGGAGGAGTGATATTGTGGCAGTAGGAGTAGTAATGTGAGAGGAAAAGGAATAGTGGTGTGGGAGGAGTAGTGTGTGAGGAGGAGGATCAGTAGTCTGGGAGGAGAGGGGTAGTAATAGTAGTAGTGTAGTTCAAATCCAGACCCATGTCTGTCAACCCCACTACAAAGAATTCTTCGGGAGCTAGTGGCTATAGAGCCACCATAGGTGAGACCTGCATGAAAAAAACTGTTATCGATGCTAGTCTGGGGATACGGCGAAGAGATCAAGCTCCGATTTCACACACTCCCTGGAGGCTACTTGTAAGAAGGCCATTGTTCATTGAAAGATATCACAGTCTGTGTGTCTTTTAGGGATAACTTGCTTCTTCTTCTTACTCAGCTGTCTGCATTGAGTCCTCAAGCTGCTTTTCTTGGTCGGTTTTGGGGGGCCATGCAGATGGGGTGATGACCTATTTCTCTTAACGCTCCAACGTGCTCTACAAATGAACCCTGCTGCGTCCTGGCCCTCCTTTTTCTGTTTGGTAAGACAGTCAGCAACCGCCATTGTCACACTCCCCATGACGTCTTTTGCAATATTGGTATATGCTGTTTTAATGTGAGGTTTAGCTAATTCGAAGCCACGACGTAGGAAGGGCATTACAGGTCTGAAGAGACTTCTAAAGATACAGCTGAACCCCGCTCCATACATTACAGGGCTCCTGCTAAAATGCGGATGATTGCCTTAGTCGACCTGTTTCAGGTAATATTCCATATAGGCCCTGGGGTCCCCATATTTCTTCAACACGGCCATTATAATGCTGTTTTATTAGTCTTTCAAACGTAGTGGTCTGAAGTGCAGCCACAGCCAGATTTGTCCATATTTAAATGATACAAACAGCCCTTGGTCATCTCTTATCTATATGTTGCTGATGTCAACATGTTTTTTACACACTGGGATGTAATCAGGTTTGTTGAATTGAATGTTCACAATATCTCTGTTGTTTTCCCTAATCTCCACGGTTCTAATTAACAGGGCATAGCTACCCCCACCCTTTGATACTCCACAAAATTGATGTATAGCAGTAAGGTGTAATAAAAAAGATGAATATCGACATGGGTGTTGTCCAGCGGTTCATCTTCACTTCTAACATGTTGCATGGTTCCCAGTATGTTATGCACTCTCCCTTTTGATGAAAACCTGACAGTTGCATACGGACTCTGCAGAAAAATCTTCTGCTGATGCAGGTCTAGCTGTAATTTCATATCACCGTAATCTAGTATGATTGATACAACTTTGTTGATTACTCTGACAAGTTCCTGTATATTGGGGTAATACCCCTCTGTGAACTGTCCTGGTGAGAACCTTGAAAGGTTTGGTCATTTTATGATAAATGTGGCTTCCGCTTCACCTAACGTATCCCACGAGCAGACGTACTGAACTTCAGTGAGCGCCACTGTCCATTGTCCCTCCCAATTTACAGGTTTGGCCAGCTTCACAGTGAAATTGAATATATTGTTCCCTTGCAATATCTTAGCTGAAGCATTGTTGGGGAGCATAATGTAAAAAGGTATAGACTCCATGCTGCTTCCATTATACACCTGTGGCCTCTAGAGATCCGGCACCCACCCAACTGTTGAATTTGTCAGGCCACCCCAACCATTTGAGTAGATCTTGCTTCCTGGCTCCACAATCTTTACTCTTTATGACTTTTTCTATTCTATAAACCCGCTGTTGGTCTTTACCGACTTTCTGGATCTCCTCCCTGTAAAAAACACTGTGAACAGCCTCCCCCAAATAATCAATTAGTCTGTATATATAAAGGCCCTCCTGATGAGTCACTCCATCTATGATAAATATCTTGTCACTGTAGTTCAGCTCATATCCCTTTGTAAGGAACAAGTTATTTACCTGTAACTGTTGTTCTCTAGCAGGGGTCCGGCATGGATTGGATTCACATGTTCATGCTCATGAATATTCCCCGTTGTCAGACTGGGAATCATTGGTAAAAAAGAAAACAGTCTTGCTTTAAATCTTTAATCTTTCTCCTATTAAGAAATCACTGATGTCTGGGTCATACTGGACAATCATCTCCCTAGGCCCCATCCCCAGTGGCCATCTTCAGATTTGGTAGTACCTGAAGTGACAGTATGAACCAAGAAGAGACACAGCAGGGAAGGAGTGAGGGTTCCGATGTGAATCCATGCCAGACCATTTCTAGGTAAGTAGCTTGTTCCTTCTCCAGCATGGGGACTGGCATAGATTCACATGCTCATGAATATGAACTCATAGCAGTACAAAAAACACAACCATTGGAGGTGGCAAAGCACAATCACTTACCCCTGGAAACCAATCACCTCAAACAAACAGCACTGCCTGGCCAACTCTAGATTTCTTCCTGGAATCCCTGTCAACACAGTAGAATTTTGTGAAGGTGTGTGTCGACCGCCATGCAAATGTCCAACAGGGGAACACCCGAGAGGAAATCTGTAGTAGTAGTGATGGCTCTGGTGGAATGGGCTCTCGGCCAGTCTGGAAGAGGTCTGTTGGCAAGCTGATGACAGTGCATGATGCAGCTGGAGAGCAACCTGGGTAAGGAAGCCTTTGACAGTGACTTTCCATGGTTCGAAGGTCCAAAATTTACAAAGAGTTGAGATGTCTTCCGAAAAACCCTTTGTGCTTGCCACATAGAACTTCAAGGCATGTGCAATATCCAGCGTATGCAGCACCCACTCAGTGGATGAAGAAGGGTTTGCAAAGAAAACTGCCAGTACCAAGGGCTCATTGAGATGGAATTCAGAATGAACCTTCAGCATGAAGGAGGGGTGGGTCAGCCATACCAGCCATGCAGCATGGAAGGACAAGTATAATCTTTGCAGGATAGAGCCTGAATCTCCCAACCCATCTGGCCGAGATGATGGCCGCCAGGAAAGATGTCTTCCATGAATGGAACTTCAGAGCGGCCTGATGCAAAGGTTCGAAAGGAGGTCCCATGAGCTTAGTAAGAACTACATTGAGCTCCCAAGCCAGAGCAGGAGCCTTGACTGGCGGAAAAACCCTGAAGAGGCCTTTCAGAAATTCCTTGACGAGTCTAAGACCACAGAGAGGGTCTGCCCGATGATCTTGTGTAAAGGAAAATAGCTGTGAGCTGCACCTTGATGGATGCGTGGGCCAGACCAGCCTTGGCCAAGAACAACAGGTATGGCAAGAGGATGGAGTTCAGCCGTTACGCATAGAACTGCGATCTCTTGAGTCCTGCACCACATAGTGAATCATTTCCATTTATGGCTGTAACATGAAAGCATAGAGGATGCTCTAGCCTTGGCCAGGACCTTCCTGCTTTCCAGAGGAATGTCATAGTGTCCATATTCTAGGGCTGCAGGAGCCAAGCCATAACGTTCAGCGATGCTGGACTATGGTGCAATATTGTTCCTCCTTCTCTGGAAATGAGGTTGGGAACAGGAAGCAGCCTGATGTAAGGTGCTATTGTCATTCCGTGAAGTTCTGGGTACCAGATCTGGCAAGGTCAAATTGGCACGACGAGAATCAACTTGCTGTGGCAACATTTGAATGTGTTGATCACATGTAACAGCAGCAGCATTGGGGCAAACACGTTGAGGAAGAGGCCCTCCCATGTGAATGAGAACCCCTCTCCGAGGCTCCCTAGTTGGTGGAATCTGCTGGTGAACGTCTGGCACTTCGAATTTGCTGCCTTGGCAAAGAGGCCAATACGGGGGCAGCCCCACATGCAGAAAAGATGTGACCTCTTTGATTTCCGGGAGTTCCCATTAGTGCAGGATCGCAGCTCCCTGCTGAGGGAGTCAGCAATATTGTTTTGATGCTCGCTAGCTGAAATGGGATAAGAAACATGTCTTGAGGAATTGCCCAGTGTCGCAGTGCCTGCGCTTCCAAGGAGAGTGTGGGGGAGCGGGTCCAGCCCTGTTTTCGAATGTATAAAAATAGTGGTGGTGTTGCCTGTGAAGATCTTTACCACTTCTCCCTGCAGGAGAGGTAGGAAAGACTTCAGGGCCAAAAACATTGCACGCAGCTCCAGGACATTGAAGTGCAGAGCCTTCTCCTCTGGAAACCATAGTCCTCTGGTGTGAGACTGTCCGGTGTGGGCCCCCCACCGGTCTAGAGAGGTGTCTGTGGTGACCGTTGCCTGAAATGGGGGGCTTGAAACAGGGCTCCTTGTGTGAGGTGCTTGTGTCCTCCCCACCAATGAATGGATTGCTTGAACTCCTGGTTGAGGGATCGATCTTGTCTGTCCACGTGCCCATAATCTGGAGTCATCTGGCATCCAGGAACTCCTGTAGTGGTCTCATCTGTAGCCTGCATAATGGAATCAGGTGAATGCAGGACAACATCATAACCAGAAGCGATTTGATTTTGCGCACCTCAATGACTCTTGTCGTGGTCAGTCGGTGTACCTTCCCCAATATGGCTGCTACTCTCTTCTCTGAGGGGAATGCCAGAGATGCCACTTTGTCAAGACGGGCACCCAGAAACAGCACGTTGTGCGATGGCACTACGCAGGATTTTGGATAATTAATGGAAAAATCGAGCTCTGTCAGGAGTTGTATGGCTCAGTGTTCTGCACTGCTAGGGCTTGAGAGCAGGACCGGATGAGCCTGTCGTCCAGGTATGGATAAACGTGTTTGCCCATGAGGCGCAGATGGGCTGCCACCGGCGCTAGGCATTTTGGGAACATTTTCAGAGCTGACTTCAGACCAAAGGGTAGAGTCTTGAAAGTCAAGAAATCCCTTTCTTCCTGTTGGCTGAGCACTTGCTGTAACATGACCATCCTGAACTTTTGACACTTCAGGCATTTGTTGAGGCATTTCAAATCCAGGATTGGACTCCATCCTCCTGGAGGTTTCTATCTGCCCTTTCTTTTTACAATGCTGTACCTCTCACAGCAGCTGATTCATGTGTAGTTCCTGTCTTGCCACCAGAGGGAAGTATGGACACCTGTCTGGTAATTCCAGGGTGTGTCCCTGGCGTATTACATCCAGCACCCATTTGTCAGTGGTGATGTTTTCCCACTCCTTGATGAAGTGCTTTAGGTGACCCCCCACCAGGGTGGAAAAGTGGGAATCCGGGACCTGGGCAGGGTCAGGCTTGTTTGAGCGTTTGTGCCTTTGTCTGTGGATGATACCAATGTTGAGCTCCACCGCCAAAGGCCAGCGACCAGCGTCTATATGACCCTTGTGAAGAGGAGCGGGTGGGTTGGAGGTGGGAGGTGGTTGCGAGGATCGTCATTTCTGTAAGGTCCTGAGCGACCTAGAAATCTCTATGCCCATCTCTATTGCTTGCAACGTCTCATCTACCACCTTGCCGGAAAGGTTATCTCCATCGAAGGGCATATCGATGACCTTCGATTGCACATCTGGCCTGAAATTGGTGGCCTTAAGGCACCCCTGTCATCTTAGCGCCACTCCATTGCCCATCTGGCGAAAACCTGAGTCTGCCACGTCCAAAGTCACAGTAATGGCATGATCGGAAGCTACCTCGCCCTCCTGAAACACGGCTAAGGCCTCCATTTTCTTGTCCTCAGGGAGAAAATCCAGGGTTGGACCAAGCTTATACCATAACTCCCTGTCATAGCGAGCTAGCACGGCCAGGGTATTGCCAGCCTTTACAGTTGAGGCAGCTGGATAGATAATGTGCTTGCCAATTGCGTCCAGCTTCTTCCCTTCCTGGTCAGGAGGAACCAAGGATTTTGAGGTTGGCCAACCATTTATTTGCTGTGGCTGAGACCACCGAGACTGGGGACGGTTGGGATTTTAGGCATTTAGGTTGCACATCTGGGACCCTATACTTCTCTTCCAGCCTGTCCTTTCTCGACAGGCCGAATCAAGGTCTTCATAAGGGCTAGGAACACTTCCCATATGTCATCCAGTAGTGGATCTCTCATACAGGAATCCCTCCTTCTTCTTCTCCTCGGGTACCAAGTCGAACAGGGTAGATGCCCTTGACAACATGGAGCAGAAGGAACCCACCTCATCCAGGGGTGATGCCCTGAGGGTGTCATCTTCATCCAGAGGCTGTCTGTTTGCCATTAGGAAGTCATCAAACTCATCTTTGTCCGTTGATGTATCTTCCACTGCTGTGTCTGTTAGGGGTGGTTGGTACACCAGTGCCATGGATGTGCAGGGTGGTGTCAGCTGCCTCAGCGCAAGTGGGCGCAGGCAAGGCCTGTGCTTTAGCCTAGGTGGGCTCTGCTCAGAGGTGGGTTCCACCACAGCCATCTGTGGAGGGGAACGTTGTTGTATTTCGGACACCAGGGTGTGCATAGTAGTACGAATATCCAGAGATAAGTCTCTCTGACCCACTGGTATGTGCACCAACGGTCCAGCACCTCCCATTGGTCCCAACAGACTTAATCGTTCCCTCAGTGGGTATTCCTTACCCATAGGCTCGTCAACATCCTGGTCCGAGGAGCAGCCTCCCTACAACTCCTAATCCGAACTGTAGATCTCCATGAATGGTTCCCTTGCTCTCCCCTCGGATCCAGCTCCTGGAAGAGAAGAAGACGAGATTTTGAGCATTCACTGACTGAGTATTCGTGGTCGAGGTGTTCATAGTTGTGGCTGTGGCGGTAGTAGCCGTGTGCCAGGGAGGTAAAGTAACCCTTGCAGAAGATTTGATTGGCAACGACAATGTCATGGATGGGACCATGGAGAGGGCCATCGAAGGAGGTGCCGTGGTCAGGGCAATTTGTCGATGGAGCAGTTGAGGACACAGTAGGCATTGACGAGGACTTTGCTGTGGACGCGGCGGTAGGTGCCGGTTTTTCAGACAGGGACCTTCATTTGTGGCTCGTTGACAGCTTCACCGTTGACGAGGGCCTGGATGCCAGCAGCGTCGATGAGTCTTCCTTGTGAGTGTCCTACCTTGGCCTATGGTTCGATGAAATGCCATGTTTCGGACAGCAAGGTAACCTTTCAGATGAAATACCACTCACCGGCAGGTTTACCGTGGACGGTGAAGGTGACAATGATCGAGTGTACTCCAAACTGTACTCCAAACTGGGACCCTCTGTTGAGGCGGGCCTTGTCTGGTCGGCAGCATGGCGCTACACCTTTTTATGGATCTCCTGCAATGGAGCTACCTCGGCGGATCTCAACCTCTTCCCAGAGGGAGAATGTTCCAACTGTCACCCTGACCTGGATGCGGCCTGTGTGCTCCCAGCGGCCATGTCTGTGGCCCTTTCCTCCTAGAGCCAATCCACCAACCTGTGGCAACGGTGCCGCTTTGTGTTGGTGGGGAAACCCTGGCAGATTTCACATCGATCCTCCTCGTGCTCAGGATGTAGACAGTAAAGGCACTTTGTGTGCCTGTCTTCCACGTAGGCGTTCCTCAAACAACTTCTGGTGCAGAGTTTAAACAGGCTCCTCTTGCCTTCTTCGGACATGGCGAGACATGAAGATTCAACAGTGTAGGGGCCCGGTTTTCTCAAGCAATGGGTCCCCGTCTCCGGGAACTGATTAGCGGTTGGTCAAAACAAACAGTTTGTACAAAAACAGAACAATTTTTCACCCAAAAAATAGAAAAATCGAGAAGTAGCTTGTGAAGCGACAAAAGAGATCTCCCAGCACTGAAGCCTGCAGTAAAAATCTGAAGATGGTCAATGGGGTTGGGGATTAGGGAGACGATCATCATTGGATGGGTGCAGTATGAGCCAGACGTCAGTTATTGGTTAAAAGGCTGTTATTTAAGCTTTAAAGCAAGACTGTTTTCTTTTTTACCAATGATTTCCAGTCTGATGACGGGAAAATTCATGACCATGTGAAGCAATGCCAGAGCCCATGCTGGAGAAAGAAGGCTTTGTGTTTCGATATCCGCATATGATACCCCTTTTTAAGGGACGTTCATATCTCCTTTTTAAAAAGTATTTTGCTGTAAAGTTTTTTCCAGACCTCCAAGGAATTCTGAGATGTTACAGCAGCAGGGGTAGTTTTAATAGATCTTTGATGCGGGTAACGGCTACACTTATCTGCGGGTGTTTTTAGCTGTGAAGAATTACCAGAGCCATGTTTTAAAGGTGTGTTTAAAACGTTCTGCAATGGAGGCTTTGACTTAGGAGTGTGTTACAAAGTGATGCACCCAGTGTTGTTTTTGAAGACTCTGTAGTGAACTCCGTACCAGGCATCCGTCTGCAGTTTAACATTTAACAGAAACTCAACCTTTGTGAAATATGTGTTTAAAAGCCATTGCCATTCATGTACCTGTCTTGATTTTTAAAGCATCAACATAGGTGTATTTTGATAGGACATCAATGACGGCTAGAATATACAGCGGAACCCACCATTGTTGTCTCCTTGGAACTGACTCAAATCCATAATATCTGCCTGCCGTTGTTGATCAATATCAAATACCACAATCCTTCACTGTTTCAAATGTTTCCGGCCTTGCTTGTGTAGCATGTAGGCCTCCTGCTCCATAAGCCACATCTTGACAGCGCCCCTTGAATCTTCTCACCAACGGTTCGCAGTTCATGACACATGCTTTCAACCCCTCTGTAACTACCAACACCCCCTTCATCATAATATATTTCCAACAGCTTTACGCCGGACATGTTCTCCCCATAACCGCTGAACATAAAGAAACAAATAAGTTTTATAAACAACAGATTTTTATTAACATCAATTTTGATTCACATTTGTATTCACCTTAATTAGTTTGGATTTGTCATATGCTGCACAACGATCATTCGAGCTACAAATTCTCTAGTATGCGCAACTTCACATGCACACTTCCTTCCACTGTGTCGATAAGCAATCATGTCGATATTCCAAAAGACGTTCCTTTTTTATTTCCAAATAAGCCTAAATACATGTCAGTTACCTACAGTCTCAATCTTCATATGCCAGTTTGCGCTGCGCCATCAACCTTGCTCTGTACTGAGTTACAGGTTCTTTATTCTCTCCCACTCCCGAACGGATTTTTCAATGATGCATCCAACACACATTGGCCACCTCTGCCTAAACTAATTCATTTTCCAAATAGTCAAAAAATAGTCCATAGGCACCCCTCTGCGAGAACGAACACGGCCCATTGACCTGTTCTTTGGGAAGGTACCCACTCGAGAGTCTGCAGCCACACTTTAGCTCACTGTACCTTTCACAGATGGGAAATATACATTTGCATATCAGTCTTTGTCCTGCCCACATGGCCAGTCCAGCACTGAAATGGTATGGCAATTCCCTTCTGAACAAGAGTACCAACAGCAAACCCATACACTTGTTTCAGCCTTGTTGGACCTCATCAGTGAGGTGGAGCTGTGCCTCTCTGAGCACAGTGAGCGAGGGGTCCACGTCTGGATGACCCTAGGAAACTTCGGGTGACTAAACCTAAGTCCCTTAGTTATTCAAAAAATAGTCCATAGACTCCCGTCTGCGAGAACAAACATGACCCATTGACCTGTTCTTTGGGAACGTACCCACTCGCGAGTCTGCAGCCACACTTTAGATCACTGTACCTTTTCACAGATGGGAAATATCCATTTGCATATCAGTATTTGTCCTGAGCACAGTGAGCCACGTCTGGATGACCCTAGGAAATGTAGGGTGACTAAACTTAAGTCCCTTCAACTATGACTATTTTTTGCTTGTTTAAGGGACTTAGGTTTAGTCAACTCGATCCTCGATCTCTTCAGTTTCTACAGCCTCCTCTTTCTCCAGCTCACTCCACTATAAAGGCTTTTTCAAATGCAAGCCTACTGCTCCTGTAACCCCAGACTCATCTGCCTGGCTCATATAGGACTGTCACTCCTTTTTCATTTTCAAAATAGGCCTATCTGCCGATTCTATAGTCCACAGTGTTTTGTCCTCTTTCCCAACCCTTAGCCATGTTAACGGCTGTATCAGTTGCATAATTTCTACAAGGTGTTTAGGGCTTAACACGTAGCATATTTTACATAGCGAATTATCTGTGTAAAATATTTCCAAACATTCAAGAGTATCTTGTTGGGGATCATCTTTTTTACCCCTGCAGCATCACCTGTAAAGTGGTGTTTTTAACCCACAATTTCTGTAAAGCCCTGTATAGCTGGGAAAGCCAGGGAGAACCGCTGGGAAGAAGCCTGAGGGAGAACCGTTGTTTCCGTATTGTCTTTAACAGTGACGGTCACCATTAGCAAGACACATCCTTACATAGGCTATCATCGCGATCCCCCGGGTTTTCAAGTAGGTTTGAACAGCAAAAACAGTAAATATTGGCAGTCTCTGCTACAGTTTGGCTCTGCTCACTCCCGCACACAGGCACCTGTTTTTCCCAGTGTCCCAGGGGGGCAGGGTCACAGCCCAATGTCATAACTTAATCCTCCTACAAAACCATGGATTTGTAACCACAGTCTTCAGAGCCACTTCAACTGCGGATGGTCACCAGGGCTCCACTGCCAGGGGTTGCTCCAGAACTACAGTGTTGTCCTATGTAGCCATTTCTGAGATTAACAGCAGTTATGGGTGTATTCTCCTTAATGTTATGAATTAAATCTCTGACATGCTGGCCCATAACCGTGACAATGAGCGGCCGGTCACAGAGCTCCCCGGCCTCTTTATCCACCATCAAATCCTGAGTGTCCTCAGGAATCACCAGAACCTCGGGGGGGTGTTTGCCCCTCATAGTAACTGTAGTGGTTCATAATCGCTGTTTCCTGGATACCACACGGAATAGCGACTGGAAAGCAGGAAGAGCGTGTGTGTCTTCCAGGCCTACAACAAAAGCTGTATAACCATGTTGTAAGCTCCTCCCCCAGTGCCGTCCTAGCCTTAGAACCGCCCCTAGTTTATAGTTCCCGCAAGTCATATCACTTTAATATAGATGTATATAACTAATTATATCAAATGTATATCAAATTTATATTAAATTTATCGAGGAGCTTATCAAATTTGTATATAAAATGTTGGAGAGGGCAATGAAATTGATGTAAAAAAATATTGGGGTTCTTATCAAAGTGATATAAAATGTATATCAAATGAAGAAACACTTGTGTGCAGGCACGTTATAAATGGCTTATCGTATCATATCATATATCAAGGGGACGGAACTAGGAAATGGGGCATGGTTAAGGGCGGGGAAAGGGGCGGCCAACCTGTCAAATTTGACAGTGACTTAAAAGGTATCCCTGTGTACTACTCATGTATATATACACTGACATAACAAATCACACAGTAGCCCACACCAAATACCTTCAATTGCTAAACATAGCATTAAAGTAATAGACCACTCTGCAAAAAATGTTGATTTGCCTGCAAACGTAAATGTACGCTACTGCATTATGTAATGTTTAAAACGTTGTGCATCAAATATGCATGAAATAGAAAGTACTGTATATCTAAAATATAGAACATTCAGTTGCAAGTTTGCTCTAGCAACAGACACAGTAGTTGTGTTTATACTAGCTGCTTGCTCCACCTTTAGTGCAAAAACAAAGAGATGATGGCTCGAAGGTTTAGACTGAATCTTAACTTCTGGCATTGCTCTGGACAACGCTCCAGACCATCGTTCTTCACTTGCCAAGCCATTACAGAAGGAGAAAAACCATATGCAAATCAGGCTTGGTCCTGTCCCCAAAAGGGGCAGTCTAATCCAAACTGCTAGGTCACATGCTTTCTGCATAAGACCATGAGAAGGGGAAAGACCAAATGCAAATCAGTGCTGCATCCCCATGTTAGTTGACAAGTCTCTCGCCAACTCTGTTCCCATGCCAACAATCAGTGACATATCAAATCACAAAGCACATGGCACACTACACATACAACGGCCTGATATTACATCACAGTAGTAGTCAACTCTTTCAAAATTGGTATTTGTCTGCCTTCATGAATATATAATTATCATACAGAAATCATCCAGGGAGTTAAATGTGTATGTTCAGAACAGGGTCAATCAAACTCAGACAATCTAAAGTGCTTTAAGGGCATGACAATGGGGGTTAGGTGCTATAAAAATCGCACATTACATAAAATGGGCTGTCTAGGTTGTTAATGTGGCATTGCAGGAGGACATGTCCCAGGCAAAGTATCTTCTGGTCAAGGCCTTACAACATGCCCAACGTCCACATTAGGGCTCTTTGAGGAGCCTGGAGCATAGTAGATAGGCATGAGCCATCATTGTATTTAAAGCAGGCCGTGCCCTGTTGCCACATGGGTGGATAGGAGGTCATGAGGCAAGAACAAAGGCCATCCCTCAGGCGAAGTGACCACAGGCTATGGACACCAACCACACACATATTGGGCTCATCTGGTGGCTCAGCGTGAACCGGGAATTGCCAGAGCATGTGCCCTGAGCAAAGGGGCCACTAGGGGCCACTGGGCTCGGCAGCAGGCGGCATTGCACAGGGGCCACTTCTTGTGGCCTTTAATGCCCTGAGGTACGGCCCTTGGGAAAGTGACCACTGAGCATGACTCTAGGCCATGTGGATTGCTTACATCAGGTGCCTTGTAGGAGCCATGGCACTGGGAATGTGTGTAGTGAGCAGGATCACAGGCAATGCTCAGCGACAACATTGGAGCTCTTGGAGGGGAGTATGCATGAATTAAAGAAAAAACATATATGCTCCACTCACTAATAATGCAACAACCGCAATTGGGCCATATTATCTCAAGTTTGCTCCACTTAACCAATGTGAAAGATTGGAATTTGTATGAGTCAAAAACTGTTTTGTTGGATGTCATGCAGAAAAGAATACACAAATGGGATAACGTGGGATAACGTCTCTTCTTCCCACAAAAATTCAAACACTCTACGTAAAATGGGTTGGGGTAAAAACCGTTGGCTCGATTCCTTTTTAGACAAGTAGCAAAAGTTGTGCAAAAAATAATGTGTTCAATGTCTTCAGTGGTGTAGAGTTTCTGTAATCTGGCACCTGCTTCTAAATACATTCAATCTGGTCCCCTGCAGAATTCTGGAGGGCTGCTCACTGGAACTGGTGATTATAGAATATAGCATCCACTCCCTCATTCGGGGGTGTACTGGTATTGGCACGCAGGCACAAACCGAGTTAAGCACTCACGTGATTGGAAAAACATGAGTAGTCGCTGATAAGTTCATATACTGCCCACTACATGGTGCGCTGCAAAGATTGTGCCACTATATAAAGAAAGTGACCCTAACGATCCTTCCAACTACCGTCCTATTTCTTTACTAGACGGTTAGGGATGGTCTAAGCAAAGATATTGGAGATACTTCTAACCAACTGGAGAGATATGAGTGGGAGGGACAGATCGGCTAGGAGGGGACTCCAAGGTATGCAAATTTGTTTAGTATTGAACCAATTGGGCAGTTATGCTCTCTGTCTGAGTGGTCCTCTCCCTCTGATCGTTTATAACCACCTAAATCAACCTTGAGATCCTCTGAAGGGCCTCTTAAGGGCAGTAGCAAGTATTTTATCAGGTTTGTTTGCTTTGATGCAGTATGTTTGTCTCATGCGCACAAGTGTCTTTTACGCACATCTTGTTCTGATCAGTTCCAATTTACCCACAGTCCCTCTAAAGGCCCTAAGAGTAGCCCTAGTAGGGTTCCTCTCCAGCATCACCTTCAGGTGTCCCAATTCTCTCTCTAAGGTTTGTTCAACTATCTTTAGTTGTTTCTCCCTGTGTGATTTCAGCAATATCAATTCCCCATAAGCACCTCTTTGAAGGCATTCCATGTCATGCTTTCAGACGCGAGTACCTCCAGGTTTCTGTAAAGGACTCTACTATCTTATCTCTTATCATCTCAGTTAGTATCAGGTTCCTGAGGAGTTCTCTTGGAAATGACCCTTTCCATACCCCTAACCTGCTTTGATGGTGACAGAGGACTTCTTGTATCGGGGCATGGTCCATTTTAGAGATATTGCCTATTGAGGCATTTATTATTTTACCCATGAATTTCATCGAGACCCAGATGTAGTCAATTCTAGAGGACGTATGGTGTACACTCAAGTAAAAACTAAAATCCCTGTCCTGATCCCTTAGTTCTCTCTCTCTACGTCTTAGGTTTAGTCTTTCCATTCCCCATACAAGGCACTTAGATGAGAATCAACCTCCTTTTGACCTATCGTGGCTCCTGTCCAGAATTTGGGACCAAGCTACGTTGAAGTATCCCATAAGGATAACATCTCCTTTAGTAAAGTCCGGCAGCTTCTAAAGGGTTTCTAGGATGAATCCTCCTGGCCCGGATTCGGGGCATAAATCCTGGCAAATATAAAGGGTGATGTGTCTAAACTCGTATTTATGAATAGAAAATGGCCCAGCTCATCCTTAACGACCTTGTCCACTTTGAAATTGACATTGTCTCTAAAGGCTAAAAGGACCCCACATGTTTTACTGGTTGTGGTAGAGTGAAACAATAGGGAATAGTCTCAGAATGTCACTATGTTTCTATCTCGTGTGCGTATGTGGGACTCCTGTAGGGCGACCACTTCAGATCTATTCTCCTTGAGAAAGGGCTCCACTTTCTTTCTCTTCATGGGGGACCTAAGTCCCCTTATATTATATGTCATTACCCTCATAGGAGGCCTCTGTGTTCACAGTGATAGTATAGGATCTCCTGGAGTACAGTCCATCCAATGTTGGCCTGCACCGGCTTCTGCTTACCATTGGATCGCTCACCCCGTTTCTAGCTTGATAGCAAGTAGGGTTTTCCCATGATAGTGACGCTCTGCAGAACCTGCCTCGCATGTCCGTCCCCTCCCAGGACATCACGCAGTGACCGTCCTTCTCCTGCCTCTCTGACGGGCCTCTTCGAGTCTGCATAAGCACCTGAGTTATGCATGCTGCTTTTTGTTGAATCGCTCAGCCCATCTGTGGCTCGACAGCAAGGAGGTTTTGCCTACGACGGCAAAGCTCAACAGAACCCACCTCACATGTCCATCCCCTCACGGAGTGCATCGCAGAGACATTCCCTGGCCTTCCCCAGCCTCTCCGAGGGCCACCTCGAGTTACAGCCAGCTCCCTGGTTATGCGCTGATGGGTTTCATCTACCTCTGAGAACGTGGTAGCCAAAAGCTGCCAGACGGCTCACCTTGTTCTCCCTTGCGACTTCCCCCCTTATCGGAGCACCAGAGCTGGGGATCACAAACCACTTGGCTTGCTGAGCGTCAGGGCCTCCTCCCCTCTCAGTAAATCATCTGTCAAGGGAGCCGGCGGGTGGATTTTCTGTGGTACAGTGCATGCTCCGGGCGGACCTCAGTGTTTCACGTCTGCTCAAAGATCTGTGCTATCTTGAATGAGACGTGAACAATTTAACCACAACTGGCACCTATTTCATGGGGTAATTTTTAAAACGATCAATCAGCAAACAGTCTGCGCTTTTCCGGGCTTTTGCAAGGATAGTGCAAGTTCAATTTCAGCTGGAAAGAAAACTAGGTCCCCTCAGAGTATGTTATTTTATGAAAAGATAATTCAAGGTCGCACGTTGTAGATATTGGATAATTACACAGATCAGCAAAATGCTTAAACCATCTACTGGCTGGTCCACCTAAAACGGTGGTAGTGCACCTAGTAGCAATTTCCCAAAAAATGGCATAATTCCGACCCTTTACTGATTCCCAGCGCTGCCTTTTGTTCAGTTATAATGGAACCTTAAAATCTAGTTTGAATTGCCTGATCAGCTGATCTTTTGACTCTGTTTCAATTGTTAGAACTTCTAGAAGAGACCTATGTATTATAATCCCTGTATTACCAAGTAAAGGAAGTGCTTGGCTGCTTCACTAAGTCAGAGCATGAGCATGTCATGAATGGTTCTAATAGCGCCACTAGCTTTTCGTAGACCTCCCTTATAGCTCAGTTAGTTGTACTTGGATTGAGTAAATAATCATTTAAAATATTACCTGATAGATTCAAGGGATTTCTTGCTTCGGGTGTTTGGTAGTCCATTTGAGGCTGCGCAGGTTTAGGATAACGTTTATCTCAGAGGCCACCAGAGCAGCACTTCCCATAGTGAAGTGCTGCTATCCACCATAAGGGTTGAAACCAACGGGTTGTAGTTGCTTTCAGAACACTCAATAATCTGCATTCCTAGGTGCAGCTCGCGTTCTAATCGCTGGTGCTATTGCCCCATTTGTGTGTCGGGGTAGCCGGGATGTCTACCAGCACTCTGCCATTGCAAGTGGATATACCGCCAGGATACTGGAAAACCTGTTACATTTGCTAATAGCAACTGGAAGTCCCATTCTTTTTGATGCGATGGTGTATGTGGAATTTACAAATTAAGAGCTACAACACGGAATCCTAGAATCGCCCGAGGGAGATGTTCTAAATTCTAACGCATATAATCCCTCACAAACAGCATTATGCAATAAGCACATCTCTAACAGGACAACGTTTGTATCCTTCTGGCAGTGGCGATATGACTGCAAATAACATGCCTTGACCGATGGATGCACTTGTTCATCAGGGAATCACTATTTTTGAATGAGCTATTTTTATATGGAAACCCCAGTCATATAGACAATATTGCTGGCCTTTCACAAAATAGAGTCCTTTCTGACCTGTTTCGGTTGATGTTGCTTGTCACGGCAAAGCACCATATAGGTTCTTGGAGCTTGTGGAGGCTGATGTCCAATGGGCGTAACCGGTCGTGGCCGATGATCTTTAGCTACTTGTCTTGAGATTACCGACAGTAATGGAACAAGAGGTGAATCTCTTTGTTTAGGTGTGCCATACTGCAATTCTAAAACAGTATTACTATTTGTGCAAAGGTTGGTAAAAGTAGGTTTATTATGAAAAAGCATTTCCATTGGACCAGAACCCCTAATCACCAGCTCATTGACCAGGGAAGAGCGCCCACAGAATGTGGTCCTAGGCAAGTGTGTGATTTCCTTCTGCAATGAAATTACTGCCGCACAATGTGCAGACAATGCCAGGTTCATTTTAGAAATACTTAACTTCAGGAGGTCACATGATGAGCAGGGAGCCTGATAGTTTGTGCGCTGTTTCAGGGCCTCCTGCAATAAGGGCTTACAGTTCTGAGCCTATATGGCAGGCAAGGGGACACCATAACCTCTAAACTATTGGTGCATTGAATAACTGTAACATAACTAATTGTATTTAGTGGACTTCAGTAATGCCATCAGTTGGTGATGTCGGCTCTTGTGGAGGTGGCAGAGATGAATTGTATGTAAATGATATCCCTCTGCATATAATTTACTGTAAAGACCGGAGGGGGGGGGGGGTCAGTACTTCTGCTCTCTATACGGTAGAGGAGAGTCACAAAGGACCCAGCCAAGATTCTCTATTATTGGTACGTGGTTGAGCAATCAAGGCCTAGCTTCTCAGGAGGTGATGCAGGCTGATTCTTAAGTACAGTGTAGTACCCAAGCACCCACAAAAGAATGTCCGTACAATGTATTAGTTAAAACACAGTCTTTATATAATTAATATTCAAGGTTATGTACAATATCACGATAACTCACTTTGTACTCGGTTATCTATAATGGCAAATATACAGGTCTACGTGTACCACAATTACTATTAAATCTCTTTAAAGTGGATCAACTGTACAGTTAAATGGCACACAAATCAGTTTGTAACGGAAACCAACAATAGATATAAGAGGAAAGCAGTTGGTTAGAACAATTGGCAAAATACTGGCCCCGATACCTAGACACAGTTCTGTGTGGACATCCCCCCACCCGGGCAACCTGTAGAATAAAGATATATCACACGCCCAGTCCATATATTGTTCACAAGAGACTTTCCAATAGTTCTGCAACCCCATAATACCTGGCGTTGTAGCGTTCCTTGTTGGGGAATCGACGGCCCTTCTTGAGTGCCCTCCTTTTAAGGCAGGAGTCACGGGTCGTCGAATGCCCGAAGGAGAACAGGGTGAGCTACGACGGTGAAGTGGCAGCTTCTTGCCTAGCGGTGCTCATTGACGGGGAAGCGTAAATGTCCTGCAAGGAAGAGGCGTGCGGGGCACCTCGGTGTCGATAGTTCAGGACCGCAAAGAGTTTGAAGAACTGTGGCTCAGCAAGGGCATCGAGTCATCGGCCTCTCTGAGGACTTTGGGTGGCGGGTAATCGACCGGCAGATGCTACTCGCCACGTCGAAGGCCAGGCCTTCTCCGGCAGGACAAGGCCGGCCATGGTGAGGACGAGCGCATCCGTGAATCGAAAGTTCTTAGGCAACGGGAGCACTGCAGCTCCGGTCGGTGATGGCAGTCGTCGACAATGGTGGACAACAGTCCGGGTGCTTCTCTTTGGGATTCCGCGGCAGTTCCCTTCTCCGGTCAGCAGCTTGCCGTAGGTCTGTCTACCAGGGAGCTTTGGCAAAGATCAGCTGGTGCACGATGGTCCCTCGTAGCTCGGGAAGAGGACGCCTTACCAAGTCTCTCTGGGTCAGTTCTTGGAGACACAGCAGCTTTCAGATTGATAAAGAAGAGCAACTGCAAATCTTCTCTTCCAGCCGGGCTTCAAGGTTAAGCTTCAGGTTTGCTCCAGTTACTCGTCGTAGTGGACTTCAGCTTTTTAACATGATTCCTAGCAGTGAGAGGTCCCCAGATATACTGTTGATCTCCCATTCATTCTGCTGGGTCATACTCAACCATCCAATCACTGCGAAGGGCATTCATGCAGTCAGGCAGCCAATCAGTTGCATAGTGCATTCAGGCCATTCACTTCTGTCCAGACACTCACAACAAGTTATGTGTATTGGGACAAGCACCCAGCCATTCAACGCTCCACACTGTATTCATACCAGTTTCGGGCAGGGCTGTCTCAGTCATTGTGTCAAGCACCAGATACTAGACATCCACAACACAGAATGCATATTCGTCACATACTCCATTCACCCAGGTCCTACCCACAGGCGTACCCAGAACATACGGTTGTTGGGAAGGCTCCAGCCAGTCTGGTCAGCACTTTCGCACACTACCATATATGAACTTCCACCCAACAGCCAGTCAGGGGGAAGGGACAGAGTCAGGGCATCCCGGGACTTCGGGAAGATCAAGGTAACAGGCAATGGAAGGCAAGAGGCCACGGGGACCATCTTGTCTCCATCAGGAACCTACCTTTTCCAATGACAGGGCCTGGGCATCCCAAAATGGAGGACGCTGGGGGCACCAGTCAATTCTGCACAGAGCTGCCACCAGCCCATACCCTGCTCTGTGGGCCACACAAAGGTGCCCAAAAACATACACTGGGGGCACAGGGTTGTACCCCCACCCATGGGTGCCATAAGGGTATCCCATGGGTCTGTTCACCAAAACCAAAAGAGAGAGCTGCACCGGCAGGAGTCCACATGAACTCCTGCACGGAAAACACAACAGAACACACAATAAAAGACAGCAAAGGACAAGGATACGGAGGCCCTGTCCCTCCGATGCATTTCCAGCATCACATTTACCGCCTTCCTGATTTTCTGGACGCTCCATTTCAGAAAGGGACTCATTACATTGTTGTTGGCGTTTAAACGGTAAAATGGTTTATGCAGACTCTGGCCTGGGTTTTCTTGTTACACCCTTTAGTTTGGGTGAAAGTTTAGTCAAACCCTTTAAGGGCATTTTAATACTCCATTTCAGTTGACAGCTTCTACTTCCTTTTAATGGAGTCGTATGAGACTCACCGTGATCATTAGGTAGGACCTCGATTTCATGTATTAATTCATTAGCATCATTAATGGGAGCCATTAATTTCTGTTTAGACATTGTGCACAAAGTAGTTAATAACGACAAGAATTGTGCATAAAAGTAAACAAGTTCCAGCACTGTTGTTCTAGCACTGTTGCAGCACGGTTGCAGCATGATTCCAGCACAGTTCCAGTGTGGATCCTGCTGAGCCCCTAATAGCCAAAGTGGTAGCGGAGAACACTTAAATGGTTCATGGGGTGATATCAGAGTCTGACACTCCATCTCTGCCACCAGCCACAGCTACGGCACTACCACAATGTAGGCAAGTGACCATATAGTCAAGGATCCAATTCAAAGATCTTTTTTCTTCAATGATGGACAATTAGCGTGTCATTTAAGTACTTGTTAGCTTGTTATTGTTATAGAAACCCCAAGTCAACAATGGGCAGAACCAGAACGTTGCTGTAAAATATTGCACACATACTGTATGCCCGAAGAATACTATTTTTGGTGATTGATGCTTAGTAGTGCTAGAGTGCTTGGTTGCCTTGAAGACCTTTAAAATGGCAAAGATTTAAGGAAAAATGAGAAAAAAAGGAAGAACAAAGTTGACCTCCATGGCTCATCCAGTGATCAACGCGCTTTCCAGATAAAATAAAAGAGTACGAGGGTTTTTACATTTTTAGTTGCATTTTCATTTAAAAGCCTTAAACCGTGAATCATGTGTTACATCCTTGCATATCTTAATTTCCGAACAAAACGATCTCGTTAGTTCAATCACGTGGCTTAAGAGCCTTTCGCTTCCTGTCTCACACGTATAGGTCCAGTTTGGGCAACAGTCTTTTATGAGCGATTGGAGAGTAACAGAAGGATTATAACTCACTGTTGCCTACAACGCCTCAGCAATGTCCTATGACTGGCACGGAGGCCTCAGCTGCATGCTCTGCACGACTGCCCGATTCCGGAATTTGACGTGATAGGGCCCTGCGATGAGTCCCTAACAAGCAATAATAGCAAAGGGAGCAGAGAAGTCAAGCGGTGTCAAGCGAGGAGCAAGAGGATCAGAGCACTCCTGCAGCCGCTCTGCTCCGCTCCAGGAGATCTGGACTCCTTCAAAAGGAAGCCCTGACACCGCTGCTATGTGACCCTTCACAGCGGGAACGCCCAGCTCCTGCAGCTGCCCTGCTCCCTCAACCTCCAGTTATGCAGTACTCGTCCTCGAGATTAGCACCTTTTGCCCTGAACAGCACGTGCTGCCTCATCAAGTGAGCTGTGGTTGATTCCTTTCTGTTTTCTAACAAGACAGGAGGCTCATATTATGCATAACAATCTTTACTCTGAAACCACAGCAGCAAAGAAAAAACTTTTACAAACAAAAATGTTGTAAAGAACTGAACTAAATAGAGTTCAATGTCAATGTAAGGGAGCTCCCCAATCCATCATGGAGGACAGGTCATACCCTGCAGGAGACCAATGCGCAGTGACCTTTCCCTATATAAGTCCATTACTCTAATCCCAATTCCTCTTTCTTTGCTGCTGACACCACAGAGCTAAGTACACTCCTTTCAGTTTGTGTCTTGCATGTTGTCAGTAGAAGTTCAACATTAATTGTGTATATTATGGAAAAATATCAAATATAGTATGCTTGTAGCATTTTCTTGGTGATACCTTTAAGATATTTTAGTGTTTTACATTTTAATGTACTGTTTATTTGGCTTCCAACGCTCGTGCTGGTTTGCCTCTGTGCATTATGTTTAAGTGTGTACTGTTTTCTCTTTGTATAAAGATTTATGGGCTGACAGAAGCTAATGCTTTGTGCCGGTGTGTGCGCGAGCATTCTTCTGTTTATTTATTTTGGTTTACGGGCTTCGCACATGTCTGTCTGAAGCTGATAAGCTTCAAGGCCAGCGCATGCGCGCCTCTCTCTCTTTGTTTGTTTAAGCCCTCTGTGTTTGTTGGGGCCTGCACTGCTGGCGTCCAGTGTACAAAGCCCTTGGCTGGCTACAGTGTTCCTTTGGATAACAGCCTCCAGTGGCTCAAGGGATAAGTGCTTGGTGTTGGGAGGCTGGGTACCGGAGTTGTAATACAATGTCTGGAACATCATAGATATTTAAAAAAATGTATTTTGGTTAAATTTACGTCTCTTTTTTCCTTGAATTACACCTGGGACTGCCAAGTGCTGCGGGCGTGCTAAGTCTGCTATTTTCCTATGTTTCCTTCTTTTCTATTATTTGAAGCCAGTTTATGTAGCACAGTCAGTAGGGGTTGTCACTGGTACCTGGAAGGTTCGAGGTTCGAACCAATCCTCCAATTTAAAAATTATGAACGTGTTGGGAAAATAATTACAATTTTATTTACCATACCGCCCAACCATGCAAATCCCAGAGGGGGTTTCTAAAATGAAATCCGAGTTGCCTGGTCACCCTAGTTATGCGAGACCACTTGAGACAGCCCAGTCCGCATTTTTTCTCTTTAACAAGATTATGTGTAATTTTAATTACTGTTGAATATGGATGTTTGTAATTTATATGTTTGAAACCCGCGCTCCAGTACCTGATGCGCTACTAGTCTGCAGTTTTGTTTAAGCGCGGCATATGGCATAAAGGGTTACCTTCAGTGTAGGTGCCATAAACCTGCTCCGTGCAGGCTTTGCCTGTGTTGTTCTGCAAGGTAAACCCCTCGTGTACTGCTGATTCCACACCCTGCTCGGGTGAGCAGTTTGAGGTGCACTTGCTCAGTGTATTCCTCCCTTAAGGTCGGCAGCTTTGTTTAGGTGCTGCATATGGTATGGGTGATTTCTTTCACTGGATGGGAGCCATAAACCTGCTTGGTTGCAGGCTTGCCTGTGTTCTTCTGCGAAGTAAACCCCTTGTGTACTGCTGGTTCCACACCCTGCTCGGGTGAGCAGTTGAGGTACACTTGCTCAGTGTATTCCTTGCTTAAAGTTGGCAACTTGGTTTTTGTGCTGCATATGGAGTTGGTGATTTCCTTAACTGTTTTTGTGCTATAACCTGCTCAGTTTCAGGTTCTGCCTGAGTTCTACTGTGAGGTTACCCCTCATATACTGCTGGTTATCACGCCCTGCCCGGGCGAGCAGATGGAGGCATGCTTGCTCAGTGTATTCCTCCCTTATGGTCGGCAGCTTTGTTTAGGTGCTGCATATGGCTGATGTCATTATTTTTTCTGTAAGCATGTCATAACCTGCTCGGTTTCAGACTTTGCCCTAATTCTACTGCGAGGTGCTCCCTCGTGTACTGCTGGTTGCCACACCCTGCTAGGGTGAGCAGTTGAGTGTGCACTTGCTCTGTGTACTCTTTTGCTAAACAATTTGTTTATGTGTTGACTGGAACACATTTGCGTTTTTCAGAATTGTCAGTGGCCCAGATAGCTCAGTAGGTATCAGCTTCTATAAGGGCCGGGGGTTCGGACCCCTGTGAGGGCGTAACCCCTCTTCTTTGGATATTTTATATTATTTATATATTTTATATTATTTATTTATATTATTTATTTATTAAGTACTTTAAAGAAAAGAGTGTGTGGAGGTTGTTGTAAACAGACCCATGTGGGGGGTTGTACCTTGCTCTCTAGCCATCACGCTGGTGTTAACCTTCGTCTTTTAGTTAAAAATTCTTGCACCCTTTACCTTAGTTAGTTTCAGGACAACTCAGTCCTTTCCTTAGGTTTTGCTTTCCCCGATATCAATTGCTCCACCCAATACCTGTGCTGATTAAGCTGCAGTATTTTTCTCTCATCATGAGGAAGGAAAAGATGATGCGTTATGCCTCTATTGAGGTCTGCAAGGCTTGAGACTCTCTTTAATGGGGACGTGTTTTCCCTTACTATTTGTCCCATTGGACATTCATTATACTATTGGACTATTGGTGGACACAGGGTCAGCTAGAGGGTACCTGTTCAGTTTTGTTGCATGGTAAGTTGAGCAACCATGTTCTAATTGGATGGAGTGTTTGGAAACACTTGATGGTATCAGATAGACGTGTTGCCAAATAATAACTTTATGGCGCCTGCCCCATTGATTTTTTCCTCCCAAAAGCTTGGCCTGTGGTTCAGCTAACCGTCTAACAGTGTGTTGCAATTTCTCCTCTGCTCGAGGAGTTCAAGCAGGTTTCTGTACTCTCAAGAGAGTTGCTTAACTTCTTTCGTTATATATATATATATATATATATATATATATATATATATATATATATATATTTCTACAGTGCAGCGAATAGAGTGCTGGTTTTCACATCCGTGCTGACCCTACTGATACAGGTTCCTAATTTGGAAAGGTCTAAATCAGTCTTTTATCCTGCTGAGATCGATAAGTGAACACCTCACACCACACACCGTTCGTATTACTGATAAGCATCACGCGTATACCTGAGGGTCGTAGTACTATATAAGTGCTTTCGATATGTACAACGTGCTTAATGTTTCCTTCCCCTGATTCCCTTGGTGGCCAGTCAGTGTCACACGAATACAGAGTCTCGGACCTCAGGGTTTGAGGGGACAGTGCTCCCAGATTTCTTTCACAACCTTTTATTTACGGGGCATTGATAATTATCCCAGAGTCCTTTCCATCCTCATTCCCCTTCCCGCCATCCCTGGGGGAGATTGCATCATGATATACACCTCTTGGAATAGCTTCCGATGGTTTCTGTTTTCCTTTTTACAGGTTTTTACAGGAGTTCTGGCTTGTGACCAGTGCAGACTCGCACTGAGCATTTCCCTCCCATCATTTACTTTCCTTTGCGCTAATTCCTGGTATTTCAATAAGTTAAGCACGTCCACGGTCAGGGGATTGGTTAGAAGTGCAAGAGTGTCTTTCTTTCTCTTAAGGGTGTAAAGCGGGGCTTTAATGTGGTCCTCGGGGTAGCCTTCTTCTGGGTTGCAAGGTTTTTCCCTTGGTTAAGTGGGGGATGGTTCTCCTCCTTTGGGAAGGCTCAATATCCCTTGGTGGGATAGTGAGGTCTGGAAGTGATGCTAATCTCCCATACAAGTTATTACGACCCTCTATCACGATGCGTTCCAGCGTCTCTACATTTACTATCAGAAGGTGTCTGCCAGTGCGATTCCCAGAGGGCTGGGAGATATATATATATATTTAGTTAATTACTTGATTCTCCTGGTCACCTGCATGGCAGGTGGACCTTTGGGTTTTCACAAGAGTTTGTTTTTGCAATAATGTGCCAGCTCAGGGTGCTGTGAGCTTCAAGGATCTTCAAATTGGCTGAAATAGAGCTTACACCTCTTCTGGTGAGCAACTTCAGTTTAACTGTTTAGTGATCAGTTCTTTGCAGTTTAGAGTCTTGCTAAGACTTTGGAATTCAGGAGTCCTTCTTTGGTTAGTTTTTTGATCCTCTAGGGGATTTATCAACCAGGGAGGAGGGAACAAAGTTCAAACACCGGGCATATCTACAAAGGGGTTTACATATCACTATAATGGTAATGATTGGTTGTAAGATACATTTATTCTCCTTGCCAAGTTTGGCCTCTTAAGGGTCAGGTTTTTAAATACCTGCCTTTTGTCATGGTAGCAGAGTCCTTCTTCAAGAGCTCGGGAGATCTGAAAGTCTCCGTGTTGGCGGTTTGACAGGTTTAGCTTCTCAGGTGGAGCCCCTCTCGGCCATTCTGCTTCTGGCTCCGGAAGACATCCTTCCTTAGTATACACATATGTCTGAAGACAATTGTGGGTTAAGTTTATTGCTTTTCTGCTCCGCTCAGGCTGGGCTGTCATATTACAATTTAATAAAATTACTTTTTACTCCCATTTTACCTTTTATGAAGATTTGTGTTTCCCACTTGGTTCCACAGTGTAGTTATGTGACATGCTTTGTTTCTAATGCGATATCTTTCTTTAACGCATGGGAGGGAACCTACAAAACCTTCACCCCCATGGGGTACTTTTTTTTTTATCTCAGGAGAGCTAGGTGTTTATTTTCTTTGGTTTGCTATCTAGGTTCCCAAAAATGGTATGAATTTTAGTGTTTTAAATGTTTGATTGGACAACAGAGGCGTTTATTTCAGATGTTTTTTTTTTCCTAGCCTAGTAATATAGGAAAACTTTGTTCAATGTTTTTCCCCTCTTTTAACCAGTTAGTTTTGGTGGCCTGTAAGGAACTCTGGAATTAGCACATCTTCCTGATTTTTCTTGCAGTGGATTTGGCTATGCCTTATAAGACAGTTATTCGGGCAGCCTAGTCTTGGGCAATTCTCTTGTGGTCAGCTGATTGATTTAATGAAAGCATTTAAAACATTTCTTTTCCTATTATTTTATTATATTGGCTCTATTGTATGGATCATGTTGTACTAATGAGATGCAAGGGCTTTGAACTTGCATAATATGAGCCTCCTGTCTTGTCATAGAATGGCTAATCCCCCACACTAACGTGAGATGGGGGTTTAGATTCTATTAAAGACAAGGAGGCGATTATTATCCCACCCACCCACCCTTGATATATGAAATGATATGACAATTATGACACACATGTACACAGGTGGTTCAAGAGAGAACATTCTTTGGTTTGTTGTTCTTCCCATCCACCCACCCTTCTTGCTTGTTGTTCGTACAGCTACGAGTTGAGGTTCTGATCAGGAGTGTGGCTCGCCGTTACAAGTTATGGAGTGCGTGATACGGGAGCTTTGCTGCATTTGCCTTCATCGTTTATCGTCTGATCTGTGCAGTGGACGTCTGGTTCAAGACAGCTACAGAAAGAGGAATTGGGATTAGAGTAATAGACTTATATAAGGACGGGTCCCTGCTCATTGGTCTCCTGCAGGGCATGACCTGTCCTCCATGATGGATTGGGGAGCTCCCTGACATTGACATTGAACTCTATTTAGTTCTGTTCTTTACAACTTTTTTGTTTGTAAAAGTTTTTTCTTTGCTGCTGTGGTTTCAGAGTAAAGATTGTTATGCATAATAATTGCCTCCTTGTCTTTAATAGAATCTAAACCCCAATCTCACGTTAGTGTGGGGGATTAGCCATTGTTGATTTGCCTAGAGAGAAACTAACTGCACCTCTCTACTCTCCCCATGCATGATGCCACAGGGAAACCGTGCGACCCACGCACATGGCTTTGCCCGAGACGAGCACAGGTGTTAACGCTTATCTAGGCTTCTATGGGCCTGACGTGTAGGTGTCGGATTGTGAAATAATAAGGATAGGGGCGTTTGAATGAGGAGCAGTTGTGAGAGCTAGGTTCGAATACCCTCTCTTCCAAAAACTTTTTTTTATTTTGTTGATTTCGATTACCTGTAGAAATATGAAACAAAAACTTGCTGTGTACAATATGGGCTTGGATGATGCATATGTACCCGTGTGCCCTGTAATTGTGTGGTGCAGTGAAGTGCCCCCTTCCTTACTTCTAACCTGCTCAACCGTGGGGCTTCAGTAAGGAAAACTGAACACACTATAAGCATACAAGAAGGAGGGAGTGAAACAGACACAGAGAGGCAGAGAGCTGGCACATACAGAGTAAGTGAAGAAATGCAGAGGGAGCGAGAAGTACTGAACAAAGAGAGTCACAGATGGCCTGAATAACTCACTGAGACCCACTGAAGTGTAAGGGTTTTTATTTTTCACAAGTCAAGGCAACGCAGGGTATGTATCGTTTCTTGTAGCATAGATTGATCAACACAAAACAGGCAGATGGGTTTATGGGTTGCACCGTCTGGAAAAGGGGGTCTGGGAAGTGGTGCTAGGGCCGTGCCTCTCCTTCTTGCCTCCTATGGAATTCCCTCCCTAGCCCAGGCTTCCATGACCCTGGTTAGTGCTACTGGCCAGCAGTCCCTGCTGCCTGGTCTCTGACTTGTGCTGGTGATGTTGTCCCTAAAACATTGGCTCACTAACTCGTAAGGGACCTCCTCACTGATCCTGCACTACCGGTTGTTAGTTCTAAGAAGGTGGTGTACATATGTCCTGTGAGATATTACCATGCTTCTATCTCCTTAGCACTCTCTTCTCTCCCTGTTTGCCTACTCTGCCCTACTCCTGTCGTTTTGATGTTAGTGCCTTCCTGCCTAGCACTCTCCCCTCCAGCTACTGTCATGGCTACTCTCTCTACTACTGTCTCTCTTCTGCTCTACTAGTCCGAGCCTTCAACCTGTGATGTTACTGCTCCCCTTCCTACTCCACCTTTTTCTTCCACTCCTCCCACATTACTATACCGAACTCTGAGGTAGTTTTAATGAAGAAAAGAAATAAACATAAACAATGTCCATTTTAATATTAGCTATAATATGAGCACAGTTTAGAAGAAGGGAGAGAGTTGTATGAGACAGAGAGAGAGGAGAGAAAACGATATGCACACAGATTACAAAAAGTACACTGAGCGACAGGGAGAGAGCACATAGATTGAGAGTGAAATTGAGAGAAACAGTAAAAAGGTGAGATTGAGAGGGAGATACAGAGAGAGCGAGATCACGCTGAGTATGACAGAGTGCCGGGAGACCATGCAATGGAAGTACTGTTCAGTATAATGTAAACACAAAAACAAAACATAACAATTATAATGAATGCAGAATGCATGGCGAACACTGCAGAGAGAGGCAGAAAGAAACAGAGCAATACACACCCCACACAGATGACAAAGATAGCAGACAGAGCAAGATAGAGAAGGAGAGAAAGAGAGAGAGAGAGGCAGGTATGCATGGTACGGTATAGATCTCGGCAACATACCATATCATAATGACTACAGACTGTAGAAAGAACCCATTCGCTGTCTAGAACAGTATTTACCAAGTTCCATGCTGAGCACTTTGTTCTTCCATTCCACTTCTGGAGGTTTGGAGGACTGGAGTGACTGTTCAAGCTGCGCATGATCAGAGGCGATCTCTGTGCCAGGCTGTGGGTCTTGTAGGATCGCCTTCCTTCCATGGTCATGGAATGGGGAAGATCTCTCAACCATGGTGCCGTGGAATATTGGCTGGGCTTTTAAGGGCTACACAGACCATTGTCCTGGCCGCCTGCGCATTCTTATGTTAATCACGGACATCTAACATCGGGGCAATGTTATGTGTGAGTAGTTGGAGGATAGTGGTGGGTTGGACTGAAGCGGGAAATGCCTTTGTGCCATCATTTTCTTTTGCTACTCTGCGTTCCACCATGCTGATACCCTATGGTCTACAATATACTGTAGCTTCAAAGGCTTCTAAAGCCCTTCATGTATTTATGGGAAAACAGGTACTGTATACAGTACCTTTACCATGGCTCCTAATTAATGTCCTGTAGGCACACACTGGACAAGTACCTTTATCGTGGCTAAATTCATACAGTAACGAAAACAATACTGTATGCTCAGAAATATGTAACTTCCCAGAGATATTTAATATAGGTTCTAGTCTGTATCTACTGTATGATGGCAGACAGAACAGAAGGGGCAAGTACAGACTGTGGCTGTCTGTTGTTGAGTGGAGGCAACAACCGTTGTCCAATGAAAGACAGCCACGCCATCATGCATGTCTACTGTATCCTGTATGATACAGACTTGCAGCTGGCATGGTGCAGGTGGGTTCTGCACTGTGATCTTTCAGCAAATCTTCATTATAGACAAGCAATCCCGATTCTTTTGAACCCGTGACACCTGACTTGCAAAGATCAAAGGCATTCAATGAGGTTGGCAATAACGGTACAGTGTCCGGTTTGGTGAGATGGGGACTTACCGGTCCAGTCCAACCTTGGCGGGACCGGTAAGTCCCCATTCACCAAACCATTCCCCATTCCCATTTGAGCCCCCATACGGCTCAATGGGAAGGGGGAAGGCGCTAATAAGCACAATTTGCGGTACCGTTATTGGATCTGAATCCCCTTAACGGGTCCCGTCCATAACGCCGGGTAAAACGAGACATTAAAGGAAGGACCCACTAAGAGAACTCGTAGTAGGGCGGTAAGGGATTACTGGCACCGGTCTCCTTAACGGTGCCCGGTATCCCTTACCGCCCTACTCGTAATGAGGCCCAATGTCTTTTGGAGTCCTTTACTCACTGTTGTTGCTCGCGGCAGAAGACATTACAATGCTGCCACTTTAGACATTTGAAAGACAAGATGGGCCGTCACACTTTCCCATGATGAGTGTAGAAATACCGTGTTCATCAGATCGTATTTTGTACAGTGTACAGTGCACAGCAGAGGAGTCCTAAAATGGAAGCCCGGGTCTTAAACAAGCAGTGCCTGCCGAGCACCCGATGTACATACAGTGAGCATACAGTCCAGTACTGCAGGGGTCTGCAATCTGGGAATCTCATGGTGTTTTGGAATCCAATTCCAACGACTCTTGACCGTTGACTATGCTGGGCAGGACTGAGAGGAGTTGAAGTCTGAAACATCTGGAGAGCCGAAAGTTGCAGTCCCTTGAGTTAGTGTAATAATGTGTGACTAATAGTGCATTCCATAGAGAGGGACAAGAAAGCCCCTAAGGTTAGGCTATGTTTGAATAGTTTCAGGTATGCTGTACTGGATAGCGCACAGAAGCGGCGTGTTCCACTATTGCCCGGCCGTAATGCGCCATTCAGAGAGACAATGCGCACGCAGGTTGTCTTTTGAAGCACTGTCTGCCTGAGAGTACCCCCAGCAATGATCACCGACTGACGGGTTATCAGCTTGCAGTGTTGTGCTGTAAGTAAATAGAACATAAGTACTGAAGAAAAACTGCTGTATCTAGAATTGTTTTCCCATGCATACTGACTGTTTTTTTCACCTAGTGGCCTATTGCTTCAGTTTCCCTCACAAAACCCCACAACTAAAACTCATCTCTAACCCACACTGTCCTTGACCACAGATTGTGGCTGAGAGCAGCTGCCAAATGTGCTTTTGGGCGTTGAATAGAACCCATTGGAAACAGCAATGACTTTGGGGGCAAGTGTGGGGGGGCAATGGTACCAATTGCTTTCATGGGACACCAAAGTAAAGGTACTGGTCTGACACTGTAGCAGCCAGTGAGGAGATGAGGGGCTAGGGCTGTGATGCCTGGCCTACAATCATCAACTGACTAAGCTGTTAAAGGGACATTACCAAGCTTGATGCCAGCAGGTGGATTCAAGTCGTGTTTGACTGTGCTGCTTTGCTATAGTCAGAGGTGGAAAGGGGAGATAAGGGTGGGGTGCATTGGCAGGAGACGGTGCAGAAGGCGGGGTGGGATAACAAGAGCCAATAGACAAAAAGTGTGTTTTGCCTCCTCACCCGCGCTATAATTTAATAATAATGTCAAAGAATGGTGCTGAATGTTTTGAGAGCGAGGGGATGCGGAGTTTGTACTGTACCATAGAGCACTGGAAAAACTGTGCGGGTATTATAACCCAGATTCCAGGTACTACTGTTGGTATACATTACTTTTTACTGATATTCGAAAAATCAGTCGACATACGATATTCCCGATGCGAGACGCTTTGTTTTGGTGACTATGGGCCTCATTACACAGAAGGCGGTAACCATGGCGCAATTAGCGCCATGGTTGCCGCCGGTAATTTACCGATCCCGCCATGGTCAATGGCGGAATTACCGCCCCATTCCAAGGTTGGCGGGGCAGTAATTCCCCATTCACCATTGGCCCTTCCCCATTCCCATTTGAGCCCCCATAGGGCTCAATGGAAATGGGGAAGGCAGTAATTACGGTACCGCAAATTGCGGTACCGTAATTGCCTCCAAGGTCCCTTTGCGGGTCCCGTTACCAGCCGTTAAGGTAGGGACCAGCAAAGGGACCTCGTAGTAGGGCGGTAAGGGATTACCAGCGCCGGTGCCCTTACCGGTGCCGGTAATCCCTTACCGCCATCCGTATAATGAAGCCCTATGTGTAGCATGCAGTGCGGTACCAATGTAAGAAAAATAACTGTGTCTACATGAGTCTGTATGTCATAAAAAATGGAAAAAATAAACCTACTAATTACAATATATGCCAAAAAACAGGGATCAATGAAAACAATAAATAAAGTAAAAGGATGAGCTACATTAAACGAAAAGCTTTAAATCAATAATACAAGTGTACGATTTTCTATTTACTGAACACATTAAAAGAAACAAAGGTGGGGTAGATTGGATCCTGGGACCCAATTGATTTAGGGGCCACACAGTTGATGATGCTCAAATCAGTTTCAAACCCGGATCCCCAGTCCATTACAGGGGCTCAGGGGCACTTCAGCCACCACTGCTACAGAGTGATGGGTGTCTTAATGCCTGTGCTAAGGTCACACTCTACTCCCTCTTGCTATGCATTTGTGGCTAGGGCCAGCACATTAAGGAGCGAGTGCTTCTTCCCCCATTGAAAGGCAAGGACCACCTCCTGAAATCATTAACAGCTACTTGAATCACCATCTACCATCAGTATTAAAGATACATTGTGAATGGGAGAAGGACCTGGGCAAAGAAATCGATATTGAAAACTGGGGGAAAATCTGGACTAGGCTGCATAAAAGCTCGCAATGTAGCACAAATAGGGAAGGGGGCTACAAACTCTGCTACAGGTACTATATAACCCCCGCACAAATCAACAAAGCCAACCCGAACATCCCCGGAACATGCTGGCGCGGTTGCGCGACACCAGGCTCACTATTCCACATGGTATGGACATGCCCGAAGGCTGAACTGTATTGGAGAGAGGTAATCAAACATATCAAGGACATCTCTGGCCTCTCTATCCCCTGGGACCCTGGAATCATCTTACTGGGAGACACTGGCAATGGCGCTTTCCCACTCTCAGGCCTTACCTCCCGACTATGCTCACACCTACTCTTAGCAGCGAAAATCGCAATGGCCCGGGTGTGGAAAGATAAGGAAGGTCCCTCAGTGGCACTCTGGTGGGCGAAATGCTGGGACATAGCAGTCGCCGAGAAAATCACGGCGATCCGATCTGACTAAGCATCTGGGACCCATTCATGGACTACCCTGCCAAATTCCCGGCTCTCACCAGGAGGCCTCCACTAACCAGATGGCTCCAAATCAACCCTCCCCACTGATCCCCATCCTTTGTCCCCGGCCCACGGACCTGATCACTCATTCCATCAATATGACCCTCCTACCCCAACCCCCCCTCACTGCCCCCACCTAGAGTCAATGTCATTTTTCTATGCTCTGTGATTGTTGATCTGCTGTCCTTGTACTCATTGTAATGATTGTTTATAAAAACCCAATAAAATGTTGTTATGAAAAAAAAAGATACACTGTTGCCAAAATAGCATTGAGATGTATGGATACAGTGGCTAATTCGCCCGGTAAATAAACAATATGTACTATACTGTATGATTACTTCTGTGTGCAAAACGATTTAATTCTTAGAATATTGTATAGTTATTGAAAATGTAGAGCAGTTCCTCTGTCACAATTCAATAAAAATAATGATGATAATTATGATACGAAAGGTTGTATAATAATGATACACCTGTATTATATTGAATAATAATATTAACGATAATAAACAAATAGAATAGTAATCTAATAGAGATTTTAAACAGTTCTTACAGGTGCGACATCTTGAAACGGAAGTCCCCTCATTGGTCGAATTGGCAAACCCTATAAGAGAAAATAGGTAGTTACATATGAATCAAAGCAACACCTGGCATCCTCATTCACTGGGTGAATTGTACTTAAAATACATTGCATTGCTACTACAAATTAGCAAATTTCCGACTTTATGGACCCCCTCTCAACCCATCAAAATGTTTACCATGCAGTTTAAATTTTCTGGTAAAATTCTTGTTCCAAACATTATGACTTCAGCAACACAGAACAAATGTCTTCAATTGCGCATAGGCAGAAAGGGGGTTGCTCAGTTAAATTCCCCAGACTAACACACAACAATGAAAGACATTTTTTAAAGTACATTATTATTCACTCCATGGTCATTAAATTAACATTTCAAGTTACTTGTGAATGTTCATATTTTTCCCACAATACACACTTTCCTTTTTAGTTGTGTACTGCGGGTTGCCTCCAAACTCACTAGTAAAAATTACAAAAGTAGTCTAAAACGGAATGTACACCAGGCAAGAAGTAACACAATTTATTCTGGGCACAGCTGGGAAAGCAATCTTCAAACAGAATGCGGAACAGAACTGTTTGAAAAGCGCTATCAAAAGTACGCCACACAAACAAAAGCTTTTATAATCTCATTAACTAATTAGCATTAAAACACATTGCAACATTATGACATTCCTCCAAGGGAGGCTGATTGGCGAGATTGTGTCATTTCCCCCAAAGAGGGACATACATTATCTTAAAATGATTGGGTAACGCAAAACTTACTAGACCCCCCCTTGTCCAGCCTTGTGCCGTCACACAGTCCAACCCACAATTCCCACATCATAATGCCAATTCCTTGAAACATTTGAGATGACCAGCCGATCTTTTTTCTTCTGCCGCCAGACATCACCATCTGCTTCTCATGGGAACACTTTCGATCATGACTCTGCCAGAGCCTTGAAAAACAAACAAGTTACCATTTTGATTTTGCATCTTAGGCACTCTTCAAACTTCTTCCCAGGCTAAGATGTACTAAGGGGCAATTTGAAACCCCCATGGGCATTTTGAAACCATCAGTAGACCAGCTTCGTAAACTAATATGCCAAATTATAAAATGGTTGGACATTCACTGTTTTTCCACGGGACTCATAATTTCTGCTTCCTAACCTCAAAAGTAACAAAGGCTGTTTGCTTCCTACCGTACGATCCTGGGAACTTGCAATTAGCACAGTGCTGCCAGTGAACATGTTTCAAAAAATCATGCTTTAATGCCTGTTCATAGTGCCTCGGTCTAACGTTAAACTTTGTATATTTACCTGTGACTCAACTTTATTGCCTATATGTTATTAGCTTAAAACACAATTATCAAGGGCATTCTCCAGCTTAGTGCAAATAACAGTGTGGTTATCAATGAAGCCCCTCCCCTTTTATTGGGCTAGTCCGACAGCTAGTAAGTTTGCTCCTTTTTACCATGCTGAACTTGCATTTTTACCACATTATTTCCCCTTTTATTAATCCATCAATAACTACCTCTTCTTGTCCAATCAGCCCCCACACTGCTACTTTCTTTTCAGTTATCCACACTTTTTTAGTCTATTCATGTCCCCTCCATCATCCTTCCAATTTCCCAATTTTCCATCTATCAATGGGAACGTCCTTATCACATGAAACCCAATACTTTCCATACTATTCTATGTCTTCAGGTTTTATAGTAACCTAATCAACTTCATCATTTTTGTCACCCTTTGTTAGTGTGTTAAGGGGCTTATTTCTGTCATTTTCCCCACCAACATTCAGGGGCAACATACATTTTCCTCTCCATTTGTTAGTATAGAGTCTCAAAATAGTTTTGCCAATGCAAAAGGTGACGAGCATGAGGACGAACGCCGGGACTGTCACTCTAAATACTCCAGAAAGCCAGGTGGGCATCCATGTGAAAATGCTGTCCAGCCAGTTATTCGGCTGCACCCCACTAACTTCATTTGTCATCTTTGAATGGAGTGTCTGTATTTCACTGATAGATGCTTTCAATGTTCCATTTGAAGCTTATCGGGCACTAATGTGCAGCAACTGCTCCCAAACATGGTGCACACTCGTCCTTCTATGGCAGTAAGAAGGTTGAGTATGTATCTATTTTGGAGAGCCACTAAAAGTAGTGCTCTCAACTCTTCCTTCACTGCATTTAGGCCCTTTGCTGTTGAATTGGCCAGTTGCAGTAACTTGTATCATGTCAGTTGAAGCCATTTGGCATTGGTCGCAGCTTGCACACCCGGAAGCAGTAATGAAGTGAAAAAAGTGACTGCTTGGAAAACAGTCAGGATTCATCAAGGATAGCGACCCAATTTTTCAGACCAATAATTGTTACTTCTTCTCTTTGCGCTTAGTAATGTTTGTTCCGTGGTTTGCTGCACCATTTTCCCCTTGAGGGCAAATTTCATGGCACTGCTGTTTCGAGACACCACTAGGGCAGGGCTGTGCAGTGTAACAATCACACAAACCCCACTCCAATCAGGTGGAAGCTGGGCATAGACGTTCGATTCTCATGCCCACCACAGGTCCATAATCACTGCTGTCCCCTGTGCCGCACTTTCATCACCTTGACATAGCCAGTGTTCGTCCCCAAATGGATGGATCCACTCGACCTGAAACACAAAGGGAACGCTCTCTATGTCAAATGGTTAATGAGTTTGAAATGGTCCAAATACGAAGCTATTTTCTGGAGAAAAACCCTTGCCAAAATCATTTCCGATAGCCAGAATCAGATATGAACTTGCCTTGCAATCTATTCAGTCCATAGTGCTATGGAAACAAATGGACCTCCACAGAAAAATCATTTCAGAGGAAAATATACCATCATTGGAAATTCTTAAAGAAAAAAAACAAGCATTCCAAGTTGCAGCTCTAATAAAGTGGAAAAGTGAAATTAAGCAAAAAATGCAAGAAGAAGAAATCACAGAGGAAATGTTAAGAAATAGACCTCAATATGCAAAACAAAAAATTCAGAAGAATGATTGGATAAGAACGATCGAAGAACAAACAACTTATAAACGCCATTTAACCAGCCACATGGAGGCAAGAGCACTCAATCAATTGCCTTCTTATCTCGTCCAATTCCCAAGTGTGAAAATTTGTGATTTATTCTTGCGCTTTCGGCTGAACATCTTACCCACACGCGAATACTTGGCTTTAATAGACCGAGCCAAAAATATTTCTCCTGTCTGTCGATACTGTAAAGATCCAATGGGGAAAGAATCTTTATTTCATCTAATCATGTTGTGCCCGGAACTAAAAAATAAACGAGAGCTATTTATAGATTTTATTTAAAATCTCAGAGCAACAAATGACAGCAGAGGAGAGATGGGCAACATTGCTCCAAGGAAACCATCAGTGGCTGATCATCACAGTGATCAACTTCTGGATTGAGATCGATAAAGAATTGTAAAAGAAAAGCCGAATTGAAACACAGTTTCAAAACCTTTTTGTATGAAGACTCAAAAAAGGGAAAAATGAAAAGTTTGACAAATCAAACATAACATTTAAAATAAAAATAAAAATATCTAATGAGTTTCACTGATCCAAGTTAATGCATGCACATATTCACCCAAATTGCCTTACAATTGTCATTTACTGTAGATACCACATTTTGTTCAAATCCCACCAAACCTTCAGCATGACATTACATTATTCCACCTCCCATTGGCCGCCATACCACACTGCCCCTTTTATCCTCATTAATGGTCATGTGTGACAACAGGGAATGCTATGTCTCTCCTTATTGACAGACTGTAGCCGTTTGTGTTCACTAATTATTTGCTGCCCCCTTTTAGGGCCTTCTGTTATATATTCAACTATCATCCTTTTGGTTTTACTTTTTTGAGCTATCTTGTTTAGTTACACATAATTATCTATGTACACCTCTTCCACTTCATCCAGCCACTGTCACAGAAACACTTGCTCCTTGAATAGACCCCTAGATTTACAGAGTGATAGGCGCATTAGGCATCCTGCTTCCTCATAGGATACAGCCTCAGGCAGGCAAAAGTTGTGTGCTCCTATTACATGTGGGATGAGTGAGTAGACATAGCATGTGCCATTCACCCTCTCTCTTCGCAAATGCAACATTTCATCGTACCAGACATTTCCAGATGATATAATTTGCCCTTTTTCTGTGTGATGATGGAACTCTCCCTTATCTAGTACATTTCTTTTACTTCAATTTACGCTATTATTTGAACATATAACACTTTTTTCTTTAAAAAGAAAACATAACAATAATATGAATCCTGTACTAATGCATATTAATATCATTATACTCCAGCAAACAGAACATTTTTGCTATCTATTCATATTGACTTGAAAAATACTCCCTCCTTCCCTTGTTGGTCTTCTGTAAAATCTTATTGATGAGAAAAAAGTTAATGAAAGCTGACTAATACTTCCCATCACATTGCATTCTGCTCTTCTTCCCTGTGGGAGCCGGTGCTCTTGTCCCTGCGCACGTCAGTGATGTGAACCCATCCTCGGTGGTGTTGATTTTAACAGCAGTTGATGTTGCGCAGCTCACTGTGTGATGACCTGTGAAGCGCTCCTCTTTCCACTTTCTGACATAGTCCTTTATAAACACTATATCACCCGGATAAAGAAGTGCTGCTTGCGGAAAGTCTCTTGCCTGCTCGCCAACATTTTGCTCTTTCCGCGTTCTTGGATTTGTATCTTGAGACATATAGGGGAGTGATTTTGTAAGTTCTTTGAGGTACAAATTAAATTCCTCCCCCAATATGTTAGAAGAAGAATTAGCACCAGAAATTGTATGTGCCAGAGATATAGGCGCATGCATTTTCCGACAAGTGACAATTTCATGTGGAGTGAGATGATGATCTCCTCCAGGCGAATTGTGCAAAGCAAAGCGAGCAAGAGGTAAGCAATGCAACCAATACTTACCAATCATTTGTGTTAGCTTAGCCCAGCGCTGTTTTAATAAGCCATTAATTTTCCCAGCCAAACCGTTTGCTTGCGGTCGGTAGACAGTGCACAATTTGTGCCGAATCCCGAAAAGGGCAGTTATTTCCTTAATCAAATCATTTGCAAAATGCTGACCATTGTCAGAGCAAATTTCATCTGGGATCCCCCATCTGGGGAACACATCCCTCACCAAAAATGTTGCTGCTGAGCGGGCGTCATTATGGGCACAGGGACCAGCCCCAAGCCAATGTGAAAACAGGCACACCATAGTAAGCATGTATCTATAAGAGTTACAACAACATAGTCGATATGCAAGTTCCATAAGGGCCCTTCCGGTCGCGGTAATGTTCCATGTACCACTTTCAAGGTATGACTGGCCGAAACTTTTGACAAACCATACAATTATTCACAAATGTAGACACATTTTTGTATAAATTTGGCACAAACCAGTCCTCACTTATCCACACAGCCACATGCTATTTTGATACGTGGGCAGGGTAGTGAAGCTGCTCCAGTGCCACAGTCAACAACATTTTTGGCATCACCACTTTCCTGTGCTGTCATGCAACCAAATTATATCCGTTGGAGACAGAGAGCACCCTCTTTTGTTCCACAATTCTTTTTCATCATTTGGTGATTCTCCCTGTAACTCTATTATCTGAATTATTGATGAAGCTCTCTTGCAGTGCAATTCTTTTTTTGTTGCTCTAATCAATGCCATAAGTGGTCTTACCAGGGAAAAGCACATATGTCCCTTCTGGCAAATATGCTGCTTCTTTTGCTGCTCTGAGTGGTCTTTCGTTGCCCAATGAAATAGAATCTTGCCCACCTTTATGGTCATTGCACTTTATTATTGCCAATTCTACTGGGAGCAACAGTACTTCCAATGATTTACTCAAAAGTGCTGCATGCTGCACTAATGTGGCATCACTTCTCTTGAACCTTCTCCTTTCCCACCTTGCTACTCCTGAATGTACATTGGATGTTATGTATGCAGAGTCTGAAAATATATTACGTGCATGCCCCTCTGATATGTTTAGTGCCTCAATGAATGCCACTCATTTTGCTACTTGTGTAGAGTATTGTGCAGGCAATCATGTCTGTGAATACACTATCAACTCCCCTTCCTCGTATATTCCATGTTTGTGTCTCACTACTGCTGATCCAGAACGCCTTTGTCCTGAATATGGGTCGATACTTGAGTTCCCCAAAAAAAAGATCATATCCCCTCCTTCAATTACTTTCTCTTTGACCAGGTAGTTCCCTTCATTCCTGTCCATTCATGCCACACAATTGTGTATATAATCACCTTCCTCAATGGGCTCTGCAATGAATTCTACTGGATTTACCGTCCTGCATCTTACAATTTCTATTGCAGGGTTTGTCAATATTATGTCGTAGCCTGATGCTCTCTGAGTTGTCAGTGTTGGTTTTGACCCTTCTACTACTGCAAACAATGCATTTTCTATCTACAAAATTACTGGGCATCCCATTATTATTGCTGATCCTTTTTCTATTGCAGATGTAGCGACAGCAAGTGCCTGTTCACAAGGGAAGTGTTCCTGTATCACTGGGTCTAGTGACCCACTGTAATATGCCAGATGCTTATGTCCCTGTCCCTTTGTTTATGTTAATACGGCTGTCATTACTTTACTGTCTGAGTGAGACAACAAATGAAACTTGTCTTTGTAATTGGGCGTGGCCAATAGTGGTACATGTGCAAGTTCCATTTTGAGCTTGTCAAAATTCTCATTGATCTCAGCTGTCCAGTTCATGTTGCTTTTGTTTTTCTGAGCTTCTTTGAGTGCCTGGAGGACTGGCCTGGTGAATGTGGAGTAATCAAAGACCAATGCTCTGCAGTAATTGCACAGACCCAAAAACTGTTGCATCTCTTTCACTGTCTTCGGTTTTGGTGTTTTATGTATTGCTTCAACCATTTATGTGTTATTTTTATCCCCTCTGCTGATACAATCTGTCCTAATTAAACCACTTTTGTTTGGCAATTTTTCTCTGTCCACTTTGTACCCCCTGTCAGCCTGTCAGCCAGCAATGTCATTAGTGTCACTGAGTACTTTCTGCACTCGTCTTGTGGTGTGCTACACACTAAAAGGTCATCCATGTATTGTATCACTGTACTTGCTATGTGTAAATTGCTCAAATCCATGTATATTACTCTGTTAAATATATTGGGCCCCTCGCAGTACCCTTGGGGTATTCTTGTATGTTCAAATCTTGTCCTTCGATACGTAAAGGCAGTGAGATACCTGGAGTCTGGATACAGCGCAATGGAGAAGAAAGCATTCTTCAAATCCTCTACTGTGAAGTAGCGTGCCTCTGCTGGAATACTGTAAAAAACTGTTGCTGGATTTGGAAGTACTTGAATTTCTGCTTTGATGATGTGGTTAAAAGGGCGGGGATCCTGTATGAATCTCTGAGCCCTGCCTTTTGATCTTTTAATTGGATATATCGCCGTATTGCATGCTGATGTAGACTCCTGTATGATACCTTGCTGCCATAAGGCATGCAGTGTTGCATATATACCCTGATCTGCTTCTCGTGAAAGGGGGTATTGCTTCACTCCTGGCAGCTTCATTTATATTAATGTGAACTGTTCCCACCCCCTTCAATATTCCTACATCATCAGGTCCTTTGGTCCATATTGCCTTTGGAACTCTTTCAAAATCTTCCTGCACACATTTTGTCTCCTTTTTCATCAACTGTGTCATCGGGGGCACCGCTCTTTCCTTTATCTGTACTGGACAGGCTATGCTCAACACAAACACTACCTCTCCATCATCTTCGTCTTTTGTATCGAACAACTCTATGTCTGTTACTCCTGTCAGCGTCAGTGTGAGATCGATGCACAATATTGATCAGCACTCCATGTTATCATCATCTGTAGCAACCAATATGATTGTGTGTGTTCTCACTACTACCTCTTATAGGTATAGCAGTGTGTGTGTGCCTAGTGTGACTGTTGACAAGCACCGTTCTCTGAATACAAATGACAGTTGAAAAACCTTGCTTAACACATCTGTGTCTGTGGGGGTTGAAATTACATTTGTTGCTGTGCCACCATTTGCATCTGCTGAGGTTGTATGTGTGTCTGCATATATGGCTGCTGCACTCCTTCTTGCTGCCCTGTTTGCAGAATGAGTGGACATGTTCTTGCAAAGTAACCAAAGCTGCTGCATCCAAAACACTGACCTCCAATCTGGAGTTCCATATCCCTATATCCGAATCCCCTTCAACTTGGATGTTATCCTCTTCCTGTCTGATATTGTCCAATGTACTGATTTACTCTTCCTACATATGCAAATCCAGGCTGTTGTGTATTTGTAAATAAGGGCTGCTGTTGCATCTGTTGTACCGCCTATTGTTTATTATATGGTGCTTGTGTGTATCCTCGTTGCTTTGTAACCACTTCTACTGGAAGCCCCCTTGTGGGCGGGTAGAAGACTAACTGGTCTCATAAGCACTGCCCCTTCCATGCTTATATTGGCCAGTTTATTTTACACTAGTTTGTTTTCAGCTTTAACTGCATTGTCTGCTATCTCCTCGTCTTTTTCCTGTTTTCTTTTACGGCATTGTACAATTGCTGCCTATATCTCAGGCCATCCCCTTCCTTCTGTTAGGCAGAATTATATGCAGTACCCTTTGGGAACACTACACACAATTAAGACTACAAGTGTAAGCACAATCTCACCTTTGGTACAAGCATTTACTACACAGTTATGTGGTAGCAGTGGCTGAGAAGCCAGACTTATCACAAGAGTAATGTGAGCAGTACAAGAAGTTACACAAAGGACTTGCAATTACAGTAGTTCAAACAAACACTATTCAAGGTTTCTTGGTAAAAGAATATACATTTATTTACACAGTCAGTTGGAAAACATTCCACTAGTAAGAAGCAGCTCAATATCACAATCTTAATACACTACAAAACACAACCAATACGTTTCTGCACAAGTTAGGCTCCCGTGAAGTGGGAGCAAAATGGCACGTCAGTAACATTTAAAAGGGGTAGAAAGACAAAGGTTAAAAGAATTAAGCACAATTACTTTCATAGGCAGGGCAAATAGTTTCAGTTCACTACAACTGGAAATAAATTCAATTCAATAGGCCTAGGCCAAAGTCAATGGTTCAGAGTCTTGGATAGGATAGCACAGTTCTGGAAGTAAACGGTTAAGTCTTTTCCAATGTTCGATGAAGTAGTTTGCCAGAAAAAGAGTCATATGTCGGTTTAGGAGCAAACAGGACTCCAAAGTTGGGAAAGTTTCACAAACTTTCACTGCGGCAGAAAGGATTTCCACACCACGTTTGCACAGTACCTTATTGATGAAGAAAAGCTGTAGCTGAGGCAGTTGTTCCTGGCAGTTCCTGCAGATCTAACTGTTCCTAAGCTTCAGTCATGGGGACAAGAAGGAGGACGTCAGGAGGTTCCTGCACTGCCCAGGGAAGAGGCCACAAGCTTGGCTAAGCATCAGTTTAAGTTTGAGTGCCTTAAAGTCCATAAACTGGTATCCTTCTCACTGGCTATCCCGTTTTCAATAGCACTCTGATGAAAATTCGACCAGTATGGAGACGGTGACCAGGTGGCTTAAGAGTTGGTTGTTCCCACCAGCTCAAGGGAAGAAGTCGTTCTTGAAGGAGCTTCTCTGTCGATGGAGTTTCAGGCAATTTGGATCTGGGGCAGGGATTCACTCGGCAAACCAACGGTCCAGGAGTTGCAGCAGTCGTCTTCCTTCAGCTCGTCTTCCGTTCTTTCATTCCAGTGGTCGACTCTGTCTTCCAAGTCCCAGAGACCTGCTTTTAAACAGTTTTATCCCATTCATTCCAGCCGAGCTGTCACTCACCCAGCAGGGTGGCTGCCCTTGCTGGACAGTCAGCCACTCTAGAGTGCATTCAGGTCTCCTAGGAGACTAAGCACATGGAGTTTCGGGAACCTCCCTCACATCCTGTCCACCCCAGACACTCAGGTACCAGAGGAGGGCTTCAGCACTGAAGCCCGTCAAAGGGCATCGGACAAAGGGACCAAACCTTAAACACAAGAAGGACCTTTCCTAAATGAAATGGCGAAAAAAGATGACCGGAGTCTGTTTATACAGAGGGGTCTTGGGCGCCATATTGAAAAACATGGCTGACCCGATTTTTGGCTACCGGTGTTCGTGGTCGGGAAAAATCATGGTAGTTTGTTCTAAAACCACTGCCACCAGCCATTTCAAGAGGAAAGGGTAACATTTAACTGTTACATGAGTGTTTAGACAAAGGGGATGCTAGGCAACCCCTCCAGCACGCTATAGGAAGATAGTCTGTGCTGGGTCTATGAATTTAAAAGGGCTAGTAAAGTCAATTTAACTTCACATGCTCTGGGAGATGGTAGTCAGTCCCAGAGAAGGTATTTAAACCTTGGGGATTCTGAAAGACACCCCTGTGCTACTGCACTAAAGGTGCTGTGACACACAAGTAAAAGATGATGCCTATGTAGTTTGTCTAAAAACTCCATATCCAAAGAAGACAAGAGTACAACACATTGAAAATGAAAAGTTCAAAGTCCCAAAATACAGCAAAAGAGCTGGAGGGCTGTAAGGTAGAGGGAATTTAGCATTTGGGTGAGAATTCTCCCTAACAGCTTCTATCCCTACTATTATTTCTAGGGAAACCTGCACATCCGAGGGGAGTCCCCTCACTAGAATGTGATAGAATAACAGTATTGTATCATCCCATGACTGTTTATTCTCTTGTACCCTCATTTCTTGTATTGATCATATATATTCTGCTGGGCCTCATAATAATAATAATAATAATAATAATAATAATAATAATAATAATAATAATAATAATAATAATAAAATAATCATCTGGCTTCATTTTACATGCTAGTATTGACCCCATATCAATAATTAATAATTCTTTAATGTGGTATAGATTGAAAATAAATTCAAACTTTACACATATTACAAATTACAAACATTATACTCAAATCATAAATATGCAGAAACATGAATTAATAACAATATAAAATCAACTAAAAAGGGCAGTTAAACAACTTTCCTTATGCTATTTACAGGAGTTCATATATAAATGTATTACATAGACCAACTTGCATCTCGGATGTCATTGGAGTGAGTATTTTTAGACCATAATCAATTTCTATCTCATAAAAAGTACTTAATGTATTCCTTTATATCCCCAATATTTGGAATAGTTACAGTCCACGGGCCAGGCTAAGTTCGACCTGTTGCCAGACGTTATATAATGCAATGAATAAGTGCATATTGCAGGTGTTAGTGCAATATAGCCAGAATGACATTTAGCATATAGTTGTAGGATCGTGCACGAATTCACCCAAATAGCGTAAGATTGTATTCTTCAAAGTCTTGCATTCCGTAAGAAGATGTCTGGCTGTCTCCGGACATTCTGAGGATTTACAAAGACGGCATATACGCTCAGCGGCCGGGATATTACCCCATGCTCCTCTGATATACAAAGTAGGCAATTGCTCCAATCGAAACAGAATGATGAAGCGTCTAAGTCTTCTAGAGGGGCATAGGTATAGATAGGCTTGCGGTTTCATGAAATTGTATAATCTATATTTCACAAAATGATGTGTCTTAAGGCTACCTATGTATGCAAAGTTCTCATGCCAATCCCAGAGGTCCACTTTTTTTCCTAGTGCATTTAAGGTTTCCTTGGTGACGGTAGCCCCTCTATGTGTCCATCCAATATCTATGAGAAATTTGGTCATATCTTTATGTAGGGGCGAAGTAGTATATTTTTTGGTCACCTCCTGATGAATCACAGTTAATAAGGGGTTAATGGAGCCACCTATCATCTTAAGGTGAAACCCTGCTCTTTTCCTCAATACCATTGCCTTCAGAGAGGGAAGACCCAATTCAAGTCTGATCAGGGCCATAGGGACCCCCGGGGGTAGCCCCAATATCCGTCACCAGAACTTGCCCTCCAGCACTTGCAGCCACGCTAAGTATAATGTGTGCAGTGACTCCAGGCCATATATGACCATGGGGGCAAACACTTGAATGTAAAGGTGGCGCGTTCCTCAGAGGGTAAAGCCACCCTGCTTGTTTGTAAAGGAGGAAATTAATGCTATAACTTGCATCGCCCTAGTAATGCAACCCTGTTTACAGAGTAAATAATTGCCAAGAGGCTCAATTTCAACTCCTAGATAGCGATAGGATGGAGCATAGGGTATGAGATTTTCATGTACTATCAGGTTCACTCGCGATACTCTTCTTCTCGTGAATCTAAGGACCTTTGTTTTGTCCAGATTGATGGTCAATCCATTTGTTCTGGCATAGTCCCATAGGGCAGAAGCGGAACGCCTCAAACCACCTATGGTATTGTGAAAGACAACCAGATCATCCGCGTATGCTAATACGACACACGATGCTTCACCAATTTTAGGAGGGCAATTATCAACCTCAGCTAATACTGCAGGAATGTCGTACACATATAGACTATAAATAAGGGGTGCAGTGACGCAGCCCTGCTTTACCCCCCTATCTTGGATCACATTTCTGGTCATGTTTCCATCCTGATCTAATCTCAAGCACGCCGTAGTATTTTGATGGAGTAATCTAAGGTAATATAATATACCTGATGGACATCCCAATTTCGCTAGCTTAGTCCATAGCCTCTCACGAGGGATGGAGTCAAATGCGGCCTTAAAGTCGATGTAGAGGGCGTACAGTGGGGGCTGCCCCTTACTAAGCGCCCGTGTACGGAGTATTTCCATAACCAAGAGGTTATGTGAGGTGGAAAAGTCCTGTCTAAAGCTGCATTGGAATCTGCTGAGTATTTTGGCATTTTCTACCCATTTCTGCATCTCACTAAGCAATAGTGAGGCAAAAAGTTTACCTGAAATATCAAGCATGGATAGAAGCCTGTAATTATTAGGGTCAGAACGGCTGCCTTTTTTAAATACAGGAATGAGAATAGCTGTCTGCCAGGACCGGGGAATTATCCCCTGCACTAGAATCTTATTAAATAGTAGAGAGAACAGGTCGGCCTAAAAAAGGGGATAGTTCTTAATCACTACGTTAGCTAGCCCATTAGGGCCAGGGGCTCTAGAGGACTTAAGGGCAGCGATTTTATTCAGTATTGCCTCTACTGAGACATCGAAAGGCAGATGGGTAGGAGCCTTCTCCGAAACTCTACTCGTGGTTTCCACTCTCCCTGAATTTCGGCTTAGTAGGAATTTTACCCATGTCTCCTCGCTTATTGGGTTGATTAAGGGGCCTTTAACCTTCTCTCTATTCTCGTTTAGTAGTGACCAAATGCTACGAGAATTTCTAGCGCAGATCGTTTGTATCAGCTGCTAATATCTGGTGTTTTTCTCTGTTATCTTAATGTTCTTGATATCCGCTTTATAACAGTTTTTGATATTTCTTAATTTTTCGCGGTATAGAGCTCCAGATAAGTTCATATGTTTCAGGCCTCGGATCGCCGTTCGTAGCCCTCTCTTGGCGTCCCTGATTTCCCTGTTAAAGGGGAGTATAGCACCCACAATTTTTAGCATATGTCCCTTGTTGGCCGTGGCATGCTGACCTGAGAATACAGATATCCAGTCTTCGATTTCATTTACCGTCATAAGTTTGAAGTCACAGAAGCCCCAAACTAAAATAGGTTCAAGAGCTTCAGTGGCCAATCTTGTGTTCCTCTCAGACCACACTATTGTAGATCCTGCGCAGTTGGCTTGAATGTTACCCATGTTAGCAGGTGAGGAAGTTGGAATAGGAATGCTGAGTGTACACTGTAGCGACGCATGGTCGCTCCATACATTAGGCTTAACTGTCATATCGCTTACTCTAATCTGCATCTCGGGGCACATGAATATATAATCTAATGTGCTAATTGATGATCCACTCGCCCAAGTGTTGTCTCCCCGGCCGATCTCCCAAAGTACGGCCATTAATCATAGCCATATCCCAGGCTCCAAACAATTGCAGCCAGCCTGATCCTTCAACCTCCCTCTTTCCATGGGACATCCAGCACCTTGCATTAAGATCAGGGTTGGAGGATATAAGTGTCTCGTCCGTCATATGGCAGTTAAAATCCCCCATAACCACCACAGCGGCATTGCCCGTTCTTAACAGCCAAGAAGACAATAGGTCTTGTATTGCCTCTTGTAATGAGTCCCGAAACAGTTCTCCTGGGGGATTATACAGATTAATTAAAAGAAACCTTCCCGAGCCATTTTCGTTGTGGTATTCGACCTCTACTGCCAACAGCAGCTCCTCAGATTTACATTGAATCTTTCAGGACATAAACGTGTTCATTACTCCAGAAAGTAAACCACCATATGGACGACCCTTACTGCCCCGTTTAGCAAACGCTTGATGTATAACAAAACCATCTAACAGTAAAGGGTCAAGAGACCATGTCTCGTGCAGACATATACAACTATGTTGGGACAGTAAGTCTACAGAGCCCTCCGACCTCAAGAGATGGGAGAAGCCTCTGCAGTTCCAAGAAAGTAAAGACAAACATCAATGGTTCTGTAACAGTTGCGGAATGGATTCTAGAAGTGACTTCAGGACTTGCTGTATTTCGACTAGAGCAGGATTGTCCCCTCCCCCAGATTTAAGCACATTAGCCGCAGGAGCTGTTGTTATAGCGTCCTCTGGATCGGCCGAGGGTACCTTCTCCAGCGGGTCCACATCAATGTCAATGTCCACTGCACTCAGATCTTGTTTATATTTTCTGATGAGTTGCGCCGTAGTTGGAAAAATGCAATGTAAGGCAGAGACATTAGGGTTAGGGCCCGACAGGGGTTTAATGAATAGAAAATCCTCAGATTTTAAGACACGAAGTTGAGGTATGTGATATAATCTTGCTAATATCTCCGAGCGTGCTAACCAGGGATTTTTGCCACTAGGATACAGATTCTTAATGAAACAGATACGATTCGTATTTATGTCCTTCACTGCCTTCTTCTGGTCCAAAGATAAGGGCTCGGCAGGTTCTTCCACCGCCTGTATTTCAGGGAGATGCTCCGGCTGCATATGCATACTAGTTTCCAGATCAGGCTCAGAGGACATAACTGAAACTTCATTTAGGTCCATTCCCCTTGACTTCTCTTCGGGTATCAGCCAGTCTGTTAAAGGGCCTTTTGCCATTGCCGCCCTTTGAGCTGTTCTCACCAGTCTTTTCCTGGCCTTTTTTGAGAGGGCCTATGGTGCCGGTTTGGGTACTGTTATAAGTGGTTGGGCACCTTTTGCAGCTGACTTATTTTTAAGTGCCTTTTTTGCTAATCTTCGTTGTTTCCGTGTAGGAGGGCACCGAGGGCTTTGCTCATGCTCTTGATCATCAGCCTCCACAGGGATTTCCTCAATTATGCTGTCGCTGTTGAGTACATATTGTACTTCGCCCCCCTCCGCCACATCATCCAGCTCATCAATCTCCTCAACTGTCTGTAATGCATCAGATAGATTCATTTCTGCCTCTTCTCGGAGGAGATCCTTTTGCCCTAATGCCAAAGTGATGGAATTAGTATTGGCCAAGATACGCCCCGACATTTGTAGGAGTATTTTAAGGGCAAATTGGAGAGGAGCCACCGATGATTGTAGCTCAGTTATCTGTAATGAGCTTGGATGTGATTCGATATTATCTTCCATCTCATTATCCGGTTCATCCTCCATCAACGCCATTACCAGATTAGGCGAAGCAGATAAACGACCGCTGATTCCCCCACCAGTATGCTCCCCCGGGACACTATTCATGCTGTTTTCTTTTAAAGGCATTATGCCACTGGATGACCTGTGGGGAGTTTGTGCTCGCATCCCTCTCTGTATCGTTAGACAGAGGTCTAAGAGGGAATTATTGGAGGTGTTTAAAGAAATGCCGCCACTATCTATCGGTACGGCTGTTTCCTCAATTACAGTGGAATTCGTGGCCGGGGGAGGATTCACAGGAAATAACTCAGTTATGGCCCCTTGCGCCACCGGAAGAGCATATTTGGCGTTCTTTTTGGGTTTGCCCCCTTTCTTATGGAATTCCTTGGGTTCCTTTATGGGTTGAGACTTATTTTTACATAGATTATAGATTGAATGGGGTGCTCTTCTTCCCTGCTGCATGTCTACGTTATGGCTCAATTCACTTCAAGAATTTATATCCAGTAAGTGCAGGTCAATCCAGGCAAGTGAGGTAATAAGGGCTGCTGCTAATAGGCGGGAATGATTTACCTCTTAATCTGCACTGGTGAGGTAACTAGATTGAATTTCCCCCCTTTTCTGGCAACCCCCACACCAGTATAGTGACCCGGGGAGCTTACAAGCCCGGATCAAAGGCCACAGCCTGCAGTCTCCGGGACAAACTCACAGGTTCCCCTTCTTCTCAGTGTCAACACCAGCACACTTCAAAGACAATGGATTGTACTGAGTTAGCCAGAGATTGATATAATTATTCTCCCCGGTACGGCCTTCACAGGCTCGCTCTAAAAGTGGTCACTGTAATCACCTATCCAAGCAGTGACCACCTCTTTCAGGGGGGGGCTCCTTTCACAGGGGGTGCCTATCACCCAGTACCGCAGCAACTAGCCACGTACTGAGGTCATAGGCTGCAAGGAACCCTTACTGCAGGGAGCCACAGGAAGCCACAGGGAGCCGCCGCGCCGTGCTGCGCTGTATTACAGCAGGGAAAGAAATTCCGCGGTTGAACGTGGCGCGGCTAGCTTCCGTGTACTTCCATTCTTCCTGGCTCTGAACCTGCTTCTCACCTTCGGGCTGCTATGTTAGCCTTGCTCGCCTTAACCTCCAACCGCGAGGCTTCCTGCTCACTCGCACGCTCGACTCTCGTCTCTGCTCCGTCTCCGCTCGACTCCTCAGTCGAGTTCCGATCCCGAGTTGGAGACTCTGAGGAAAGGACCCACGTACGTGTGTGAGCGTGTCAAGCCACACCTCTCTCTCTCTCTCTCCAACAGGTTTCGCACTGAGGCCGCTTCCGACCCCATATCTGATGTATCTGGATACAGCTCTCTCAGAGTTTTCCACACGTGTGCTCAGTAATTGTTAAAGAGTGCTCCATCATGTATGTTCATACTTAATTTTACCCCTGCATACCATGCTTGCTGACAAATTTTGTCACTTCGTTCCCCTACTAGGGCTGCCAATAAGCCCTTTATGTTCTCTACGGCCAGTGAGATCCCTGCTGTCTCTTTCTCAAAATCATATATCCATTTGCTGGCCCCGGCCGTCAATAACGGTAAACTGTAGACCAAATTATGCCCGTCCCTTGTCTTCCAGGGTACGTAATGTACTTCCCCTTTTGCCTTCTGTAGAAAGGGCAAGTGAGTTTGCGCTCTTGGCTTAACCCCTCATTGCGGTCTTTATGCCAGTGCCATCCTCGCTTTCCTGCTTCAAAGCATATTTCCTCAGTCACTTATTAGTGCCTCTTCTTCCTCTTCTTCCCCTTATTTTCTTATCCTTCCTCTATCTTTACTTGTTAGCTCGCTAGGAATTAATTTATTGTGCCAACTGTCATTGTCGCTACTGTCCTTCCAGTGTGATGCTGTATTATCTCCTTCTGTCGTGTCTGGCTCTTCCTCTTCTGTGTCCCGTTCTCATTAATCTATTTGAATTTTATACGTCCTGCTGTCCATCCCTGCTGGTCCTCACCCTTTTTATGTTCCTTTTCTTTTTTCTCTATCTCCCTCTCCATTACCTGTTCCGCTTCTTTAAACATTGAGTACAGTTGCTGTTGTGTGCTCTCTTAATGTCTGCTAAATATTCTGTATTCCCTTTTTCCTTCTTATCCTCTGCACAGAGTTCTGACTCTGCCTCGTTCTTTTTTTCTTTCCCTTGTCTGGAGATGCCCACATAGGATTGGTGCATCCTGCAGAAGGCTTTAATAATGGATATAATGCATACAGAGGGGGTGGAGCACTAGCCTTCTCCTCTTCCCCTTCCCCCTTCTTTTACTCCGCTTTAATTTCTTCATAACGTTTCCAGAGATCTAAAATCCTGTCTTTTTTAAGCATTGCACCTTTATAAGTAGCTGACAGATATGAGTACATACTGTCAATGATATTGTTTTGAAAAGTTTTTTCTCAAGGGCCATTCCTGATAACACTCCCCCACTGTATCATTCACCCATTGGAAGTGATGAGTTAATATTTTATAGCAATATTGGGGCAACTTTCACACATATGATTGAGGGGTGCATACATATAACCGAATGACATTACGGCACCCTTTGAGCCCATTTTTTTTTAGAGTACTCTGCCTTTGCCCTTTTATTCTTAACCCCTCTCACTTACATCTCAAAACACTCTTACCCTTCCTCAATCACACTCACTCACTTCTTATACTTACCGTCTTACTCGTTCACTCTATTTTGTTCACACTGGCCTTCTCCTCAGGCCTCACCCTTTCACACCACTTACACTAAATGACCCTCTCAGCCAGCCTGTCTTGTTAATTTCAGTCAAGATACAAATGGCCCTCTCCACAGGCCTGCCACCTTAACAATTATGCTCTAAGTTAATGTGCCTAGGGTTTGGTAGCTCCTCCCTCTGTTCCACCGCGCCCCATGCACCTTCTATACAGCTTTTCCAATATTTACATATTAGTTTGGGTCTGACCTTTTCCACAGCCACAGTGAACATAGAACATAATAACTTCACTTTATCACAACAAACTACTACTATTTCAACAAAACACTGATGCATATGCCTCTTCTCCTCCTCTTCACAACTTCAACAATGAAAAATTACGCAACTGTGCCAATTGCCTGTACTATGCACAACTCTCATCTAACAAGAACCGCCCCTTACCAGACAACCCTCTGCTCTAACGCAGATGTGCCACCACCCACTTCCTCCCTATCGGGTAAGTGGACCTAAAATCTATGACTACTATCGCCCTCCACCTCTTGAGGGTGCATCCTACACCATAAACATAATTCTTCCCTCCCCCTGCGTAGCTTGGCATTCTGTGAGAAATATGGGTAAGTTATGACTGCCAAGTTACATTCAGTACGCTTTACAATGCTAACTGCTACTCCTTTTGGTAAAAAAAAACCTTGCTATCTACCTTCAATGCTTTCACATCTGATACTCTACTACATAACATGATGCAAAGTAACATCGCTAGTTTAACTGACAACTGCTGTACGACAAGATTTTCGTTCCGTGGCCATGTCACAAAAAGGTCTAGTACTGTATTGACTTCCCACATGAATGCATACTTTAGCCTCGCTGGTTTATAAAGTTTCACCCCTCAGAGTAGACATGTAACCGCTGGATGGTCACCCACTATTAAGCCGTCAAATCAGTTATGACATACTGACATGTCTGATCTGTATAGTCCTAGACTCTGGAAGATTCTACCCTCTTTGGAGAGGGCTGCTAAGAAATTGAACACAGGCAGAAATGGGATGAAAACCCTGCTGCTCAAACCTGGCCTCCCAACACTGCCATGCAGCGCTATAGCTCCTGTGTGTAAAGGGGGCCCATGATTCTTTGATAAACTTAGCAGCTTGCCCCAAGATTCTCGGCATGCTCCATCTCTGCCCGAAACCCTACAGGCCAACAACAGGAGGCTCTCTGTTGCTACTAGTGGGTTAAATTGCACTGAAAGGTCTGTCAGCCAGTCTTGGTGATGCAGAATCATCTGTGGAAAGTCCAAAGAAAGTTCCATCAGAACTGGAAACCACTCCAGCGATTTCCAGGATGGCATCACTATCACCACTCTGCCTTCTCCCTGCAGATCTTTGCTAATGTCCTGGCTAACATTATGAACGAAGGGAAAGCATAATGCACTGTTCAGTCCCATCTCTGTAGGAATGCATCCAAACCAAGTGCTCCTGGGTTTAACCTCCAGCTAAAGTATATGCAAGTCTGAGAGTTCAACCTGGATGTGAAAAGATTTATATTTAGAGGGCATCTTAACCTTTGTAATGTCGCAAATACATTTCTGTGTAACATCCAATCTCTGGAATCTTGAAGGTAATGGCAATTCCAGTCTGCTACCACATTCTGTTCTCCTGGGAGCTACTCTACTGCAATCAATATCTCTCTGTCTAGGAAATAGTGCCAGAAATCTTTTGCCAACTCTACCAGCATTTTGGACCTTGACCCTCCTAGTCGGTTGATGTACCTCATCACTGTGGTTGTCCATCCTGAAAATGATACAATTTGCCTTTTTTCTCACTAACGTTTTCACTGTGAGGGATCCTGCTAATAATCCTGGACAGTTAATGTGGCGGATCAGTTCTTCTTGCAACCATTTGTGCCTGCCACTAGCCAACCACATCTTGCTTCCCAACCGGACCTGCTCACGTCTGACTCTTATCACTCATTCTGGCACATCCCCGAAGATAGCTTAACCGTTCCATGCTTCCATGTTGTGCAACCACCACTCCAATTCTGTTCTTCCTTCGTCTTCTATATGCACTAGTTGATGGTACTTCAAACCTCCCTGCAGGTGTTTGGTTTTCAACATCTGAAGTTCCCTGTAATGCAGATGCCCAGACATATAGCTTGTAGCAATGATGCTAGAAGGCTCACTACTTGGGCTAGACTCTGAAACAAAATAGTTGTGTTCTTGAGTACAACTCTCAACGGCTTCTTAATTGCTCGAATCTTCGGAGCTGGTAATTCCAGTATTGCCTTCCTGGTATTTATTACCGACCCTAAGCACTCCATCCGCTTGCATGGAATCAGTTCAGAATTCTCATGATTGATGAGAAACCTGAGGATGAGCAAAAGTGTTTTTACCCACTGTACCTGTTCTAGTAGCGTCTGTTTGTCTTGGATAAGAAAGTCGTCTAGGTATATTCTATGATCCTCACTCCTCCCTCCCTTAAGGCAGCTGCCACTTGCCTCATCAGCTTAGTGAAGGCTCAGGGTGCCGAATACAGACTGAAAGGCAAGCTTTTTAACTGCCAAGATTGCCCTTTCCAAAGGAGCCTCTAGTAGCAGCATTGGCAGTAAGCCACCAACATTGTAAAATACATGTCTTTCAAGTCCATTCTTACTAACGGATCCTGATGATGTCTCAGAGGAGGTGTATACCCTCCAACTGGAAGTGTCTGTGCACTTTTCACCTGTAGAGTTCTCTCAGGTTGATCACTGGCCTCACCTTGCCATTCCTGTGCACTAGGAACATGTTCCTGGCAAATCCGGGCAATGAAGTTTGCCCTTTTCTATTGCCCCTTTTACTCTCAATTGTTCTAATTCTGCTTCCAGTAACCTCTTTTCTGATTGCGATTATATCCGGCATTTTGGGACTGTGTTCTGTATTGCCATACTTACAAACTCCAGCATGAACCCTGAGACTGTTTGTAATACCCGAGCATCTTTTGATAACGACTGCTAATTTGTCAAAAGCAACTCTGTCCTGCCTCCCACTGGGTGGTAGCGTTCTGCCTGGCTGCTCATCTGTTGTGGCACCTTGATGTCTGAAATATCCTCTTCCTCTGCAACCTCTCAAACTTCTTCCATGGGCTGGGAAGAACAAATCTTCTTGTCTGGTCTCCCAGTACTGTGCCCTTGGGCCCTCTCTTAAAATTATGGCAACCAGCTGAATGACCTCTGCTTTGTTCGGTCATGGAAAAACACTGTTGGGGAATATTTTCTATTTGAAGACTGTGCTCTCCCCAGTGCTGTGTATCTGCCCACAAACTGGTTCATCTATTTTGAGAATGCTTTGCCAAATAGCAGGCCTAGTGCTACCTACCTCGCTTTGTATGAAGTTTGGTCTCCCAATTTACTATCAATCTTCAATAAAAAAAGCAATTTCTTCTCTGTGCCCAGTTGGCCAGTTTTGGTGCGTCAACTGACTCGCTCGTGTTTCTTCGACTCTTTCAGCTATGTCCATTATTTTTGCAATTGGACCGGCCTGGTCTAGAAGCTTATCCGGACAGCCTTTCCGGGCCCCGTCCATGCCTTTTCTGATAGCTTTAGATGCTTTCATCATGAAAGTCCTTATTCTGCTATCTAATGTTTGTCTTTCAGTCACTTTACCCAGTAGGTCCAGTCTTGGGCATTTGGATCGCATCCAAAGTCTTGCTTCTCTCTCCGATGGTTTGAGCAATCTCTGTGCCATATAGAGCATCACTCTTGGTGACGGCAGCCAGTCCGTAGATCTAGGATTCCTTAAACTTTCAGGCTCAAACATGTCTGCTATCTCTTCCTTAGTATCTTGTTCTTTACTTTCCTTGTTTTCTGCTTTCCCACTCTTTCGGTTCCGAATCATGAAGTGTCCATCCGACTAAGCTCTGTTTAACGATGTTTTAGTGTCCTCTATATCATACACCCTTGAGGGAGGCAATAAAAGGTCTCTCAGCTTATCAAAAGTGTCAGCTGCCTCTTGGGGGTGTCTTTTACCACCTGTTTGTTGACCCAGGGGAGTAGAAGAGTGTTTCCTTCTTCTGGGTCTGATCAGTCCCGTGTCTTTCAACCCCTCTTCGGGGGTGTTCAGCGGACGTACATAAGTCTGGACTGACTGCTCTTCTATCTCAGCCTGTTTTGTTACTTTTATTCTTAACCTTGTCACCCAGCAGGGTCTCTAACACCTGTCTGTCTTGCAAGGGCGTCATCCCTTGCAATATTGGATCTGCAATGGAGTCGCCTAGAACCTTTTTGAAGCTCAGGGCGATATTCCTGTTCTCCTCTGTAAAGTAGCCTGCTGACTACCCTCCCTCCATCTGTCTTGGTTCATCTCAGGCTCCATTGTATAATCAATGGTGTTGGAAATGTGCCCATGACCTGAACTCTGCTGGCTGCTATGATTCTCAGCACCAAAGGTGGGTGTAATCCTTGTGGCCTGAACACTGCAGGCTGATCTGCTGTTAATTGTCTCACCCTTGCTTGTAGCCATGTGTGTGTGAGCGTCATAGTGCCGGTTGTCTCCTTGATCGGAGCCTGCCGGGTCGGGCTACCACAGTACGTCCCCTGTCACGTAAGCTGAAGGTGTCAGACTACTGCATGCTGAAAGTGCCTTCTGTGCCTGAGCTGATGCACGGGCTGGTCTCCTGAAGTGCCCATAATACGCTCACAGACGCGTCCCGCAGTCGTGATGTACTATTTTGAGTGGTTTTATTTTGCGTATTCCATGCTCTTCACTATCGCAGTTGATCATGTTGCAGCATGTTATTTGCTTGCTAATCGTTACTAACTTTGCCTGCTCCTCTATCACTTGTGTGTTGATTTGCTCTGCCACAGTTTGAAATACGATGTAACTGTGGTAGTACTTTACCATACTGAAGCATCATTAAACCTCAGTCTTAAACATAAGTGTGGACATAATGTTGGGAAGGAAATGAGCCTTTCCCACCCCCTAGGTTCTTTAGAGTGGGGAAAGTCCCATAGATAGATGTGCGATGTGCTACGGTAAGAGAGCTGTGCTAAGAAACCCGGCACAAACGTAATATTGCAGGAAATATAGATGCATAGACTTAGTGTGCGCATATAAAGAGACGCAATTTTATAGTTATGGTAGGCACACTCAGTCCTGCGCGGTAAAATGTAGGCCCAGCGGAGAAACCCGAGCAGGCCCAAACACTAAGGGCAGATGAACCTGCACTGCTAATTCCCATAGAAACCTCCCTTTGTTCCTTAACTGTTGCAATTACTTGTTAGCCCAGAAAGGAATGCACCCTGCAAGGCCATGATACAGCACCAGGTACCTTGCGGTGCACATTCATCACAGCCAAGCCAACAGCAGACCTCCAACCCCCACCCATCCCACTACAAGTAATGGCACCTACCTCTGACCCAGTCCAAGAACCTCTGAATTCCTCGATAGTGGGTGACCTCACACCACCAACCATAAAACCACACAACCATTTCACCGTCTTCAATAAATGCACCCTTTAGAATTCGAGGTACAGGGAGGAATAAATTATAGTTCAAAAGGAGGGTGGAAGCCTTTGAGTGCGGAGAGTGTGATATGAACCAAGCAAAGAATGTGGGTCAGCGTGATCATGTTCCTCCCCCTGTGCCAGTCCCCAAGTTTCCCAGGTGCATGCCATAATGATGTAGTACTATTATCCTGCAATAGTAACTCTGTAAAAGCACCATGTGAAGAGCCTGACCTTCAGTCGCTGGAGAGATGAGCCGGGCTGACCCCACGTGAGAGAAGACAAATGGGCAAAACTGCAACCGATCACAGCCTGGCATCCCCTATGGAGCAGAACCATGTGTAGGGTCACCCCAACCAGCCACGTGGATTTTTACCATATAGCAATGACGTGGTGATGCCTTACAAGCTTATGTTTGTATCACTGAAGGCAGAACGTTCTCGAGCAGCAGAGTTCTTTGCTTGCACCCTTACTTTTTGTACGATTAAAGCTTGTTATCCTTGCAAGAAATCTCTTGGCCTTTTTTCCCTAAAAGGTTGTATTTTTTTCTGGCATGAGCGTACAGGGGCGTGCCTTCAATAACTTAATTCCCATTTAGTCAATCACACTACGTGCACAAATTTGGTACTTATCTGCTTGAAGAGCAGCAAACGAAGAGGAAAGCACTGGAGCAGGATATGACATGGAGAGAGGGGTGGGCCCTGATTTATGGGCACTAAAAGGACGTAGAACTACCCAAGAGAACAGACTTATGGAGATTTGTAGACCTGATTCTGGTAGTGTTTTTCCAGTGGAGTTTAAATATAGTTAGTTTCCGCACAAAAAAAATGAAAATGAAAAGTCTGCTGAAGGTTAGCAATAAAGGAGATGAAGCCTAATGCTGGCCTCCGGTCTTCACATAGAATTAGCTAGAGCTGAAATGTGTATTGTTCATAACTTCGTTTCTAATAGCCAGGTAGCACCATTGCATTTAGAATAGTTTCTGGATATAACATCAGATTCAAATGTTTCATGTTTCAAGTGCATTTATTCACTGAAAAAACTGCAACGTAGAAAAGCAAACTGTTCCCAGCGGAATCCAATTAGTATAATATAGCTTTAATACCCATGTTGGTGAGTGGGCTTGCTATTAACGGGCCACCAGCTTGAGCCAAGAACTGCCCGCCAACACGGGTATTAGCACTATTTACAACCAGCATACATAAGGGTGCTGATAGAGTGTGCTTTCAACTGGGGGGAAATACAAGAATCACTGAAATGAAAGCTGGACTAGGGGGTGGAGGTGGGGACTGGGAGGAGGCCTGAGGAAGCCGCGGCATAGCGCCTGAGCAATGAGGAGGTTGGAAACAAGGTAAGTCTGCACCAGAAGAGGGAGAAGACAGGAGCAGGTGTGGATGGACAGCAGCTGCAGGAGGACCGGGACAAGTGGCGAGGAGGAAACACCTAGAGAGGAAGGTGCCCGTGGACAGGTCAGAATGCAGGCTTTCACCTGCTGTTCACACCCACGAGGCAGCTGGTTGGCTGTAATCTTATCCTGGGGTGCTAACACAGAAAATGTTTATTATTTTTTGTTTGATGCGTACAGACGTATTGGATTGTCTGAGTGGGAACATCAAAATCAAATAAAAAAACAACCTATAACTCTAAGGATGTCTTCAGAATAATACTACATAAACAAACCCATAAACAATTCCTCGATTTGCACTACAGCAAATTTTCTGTTCCTGTGCCTTTTGGCAGAAATATAATGGGTCTCATGACGAGTTTGGCAGTTCAGTAAAAAAGTGGTGGTAATTCCGTTACTGACACTTTCAGGGTAATTCATAGAAATTCGCACAAAAGTGGCGCACGCGGCTGGCGCACTTTGTCCCCGTGCGATACACTGCGCCATCCGCGTGCGAAAAAATCCTTTTCATCGCACAGCGTATTCATGGATTTTAGCCTCCGAAACCAGCCGTGGACCCTGCAGCAGCGCCAATTACGCCCCCAAGAACGCCCTCGCGCAAGGAAAAGCCTTCAAAATCCCCAAATCATCGCAAAGGGCTGCGCTAACCCTGGACCAGTTCACAGGGCTGCCAAACAGCAAACGCCAAGCGGGGAACGTGTATTTCAGTGGTTCGCGGGAAGTTTCACACGCTATTGTCCTGGGTACGTGTACATCAGGGGTGCGTGGGAAGTAACACACGCGATTCCATCAGGGCACGTGTATTCCAGGGGTGCGCGGGAAGTATCACACGCAAAAACAGCAGGGTACGTGTATTCCAGGGGTGCGCAGGAAGTATCACACGCAAAAGCAGCAGGGTACGTGTATTTCAGGGGTGCGTGGGAAGTATCACACGCGATTCCATCAGGGTACGTGTATTCCAGGGGTGCGCGGGAAGTATCACAAGCAAAAGCAGCAGGGTACGTGTATTCCAGGGGTGCGCGGGAAGTATCACACGCAAAAGCAGCAGGGTACGTGTATTTCAGGGGTGCGCAGGAAGTATCACACGCGATTCCATCAGGGTACGTGTATTCCAGGGGTGCGCGGGGAGCACCACACGTGAATTGCACGTGTGGGTCCTCCCAGGTGTTCCCTCTACACCCTCCACGGCCCCTGCAGGTGGCCCACACCACAGGGGCCTACCCTGCACATGTCCCGCAGGCACCCCATCCACCATGGCCATGCCCCCCAGCCAACCCACATGTCACCTTGCACTACTGCCCACCAACGCATGTCCCCCTGCACCCCCAGCCACCAGGGGCACCCTCACCAGGCCCCCACTCATATCCCCCATCACCCCCACCCCCAGCATCCAGGGGCAGCCTCCACCAGGCCCCCACTCATGTCCCCCTGCACCCCCACCCCCCAGCATCCAGGGGCACCCTCCACCAGGCCCCCACACATGTCCCCCTGCACTCCCACCCCACAGCATCCAGGGGCAGCCTCCACCAGGCCCCCACTCATGTCTCCCACCACCCCCACCCCCCAGCAGTGCAGGGGCACCCTCCACCAGGCCCCCACTCATGTCCAACTCATGTCTCCCTGCACCCCCACCCGCCAGCAGTGAAGGGGCAGCCTCCACCAGGCCCCCACTCATGTCCCCCTGCACCCCCACCCCCGAGCATTCAGGGGCACCCTCCACCAGGCCCCCACACATGTCCCCCTGAACCCCCACCCCACAGCATCCAGGGGCAGCCCCCACCAGGCCCCCACTCATGTCTACCACCACCCCCACCCCCCAGCATCCAGGGGCACCCTCCACCAGGCCCCCACTCATGTCTCCCATCACCCCCACCCCCCAGCAGTGCAGGGGCAGCCTCCACCAGGCCCCCACTCATGTCTCCCATCACCCCACCCCCCAGCAGTGCAGGGGCAGCCTCCACCAGGCCCCCACTCATGTCTCCCATCACTCCACCCCCCAGCAGTGCAGGGGCACCCTCCACCAGGCCCCCACTCATGTCCAACTCATGTCTCCCTGTACCCCGACCCCCCAGCAGTGCAGGGGCAGCCTCCACCAGGCCCCCATTCATGTCCCCTGCACCCCCACCCTCCAACATCCAGGGGCACCCTCCACCAGGCCCCCACACATGTCCCCCTGCACCCCCACCCCACAGCATCCAGGGGCAGCCTCCACCAGGCCCCCACTCATGTCTCCCACCACCCCCACCCCCCAGCAGTGTAGGGGCAGCCTCCACCAGCCCCCCACTCATGTCTACCACCACCCCCACCCCCCAGCATCCAGGGGCAGCCTCCACCAGGCCCCCACTCATGTCTCCCTGCACCCCCACCCCCCAGCAGTGCAGGGGAAGCCTCCACCAGGCCCCCACTCATGTCTACCACCACCCCCACCCCCCAGCAGTGCAGGGGCAGCCTCCACCAGGCCCCCACTCATGTCCAACCCATGTCTCACTGCACCCCCACCCCCCAGCAGTGCAGGGGCAGCCTCCACCAGGCCCCCACTCATGTCCAACTCATGTCTCCCTGCACCCCCACCCCCCAGCATTCAGGGGCACCCTCCACCAGGCCCCCACACATGTCCCCCTGCACCCCCACCCCACAGCATCCAGGGGCAGCCCCCACCAGGCCCCCACTCATGTCTACTACCACCCCCACCCCCCAGCATCCAGGGGCACCCCCCCCTCAGGCCCCCACTCATGTCTCCCATCACCCCCACCCCCAGCAGTGCAGGGGCAGCCTCCACCAGGCGCCCACTCATGGCTCCCATCATCCCCACCCCCCAGCAGTGCAGGGGCACCCTCCACCAGGCCCCCACTCATGTCAAACTCATGTCTCCCTGCACCCCCACCCCCAGCAGTGCAGGGGCAGCCTACACCAGGCCCCCACTCATGTCCCCCTGCACCCCCACCCCCCAGCATCCAGGGGCACCCTCCACCAGGCCCCCACACATGTCCCCCTGTACCCCCACCCCACAGCATCCAGGAGCAGCCTCCACCAGGCCCCCACTCATGTCTCCCACCCCCCAGCAGTGCAGGGGCAGCCTCCACCAGGCCCCCACTCATGTCTACCCCCACCCCCACCCCCCAGCATCCAGGGCAGCCTCCACCAGGCCCCCACTCATGTCTCCCTGCACCCCACCCCCCAGCAGTGCAGGGGCAGCCTCCACCAGGCCCCCACTCATGTCCAACTCATGTCTCCCTGCGCCCCCACCCCCCAGCAGTGCAGGGGCAGCCTCCACCAGGCGCCCACTCATGTCCAACTCATGTCTCCCTGTACCCCCACCCCCCAGCAGTGCAGGGGCAGCCTCCACCAGGCCCCCACTCATGTCTACCACCACCCCCACCCCCCAGCATCCAGGAGCACCCTCCACCAGGCCCCCACTCATGTCTCCCATCACCCCCACCCCCCAGCAGTGCAGGGGCACCCTCCACCAGGCCCCCACTCGTGTCTCCCTGCACCCCCAACCCCAGCAGTGCAGGGGCAGCCTCCACCAGGCCCCACTCATGTCTCCCATCACCCCCACCCCCCAGCAGTGCAGGGGCACCCTCCACCAGCCCCCCACTCATGTCTCCCACCACCCCCACCCCCCAGCATCCAGGGGCACCCTCCACCAGGCCCCCACTCATGTCCAACTCATGTCTCCCTGCACCCCCACCCCCCAGCAGTGCAGGGGCAGCCTCCACCAGGCCCCCACTCATGTCTCCCACCACCCCCACCCCCCAGCAGTGCAGGGGCAGCCTCCACTAGGCCCCCACTCATGTCTACCACCACCCCCACCCCCCAGCATCCAGGGGCACCCTCCACCAGGCCCCCACTCATGTCTCCCATCACCCCCACCCCCCAGCAGTGCAGGGGCAGCCCCCACCAGGCCCCCAGTCATGTCTCCCATCACCCCCACCCCCCAGCAGTGCAGGGGCACCCTCCACCAGGCCCCCACTCATGTCCAACTCATGTCTCCCTGCACCCCCACCCCCCAGCAGTGCAGGGGCAGCCTCCACCAGGCCCCCACTCATGTCCCCCTGCACCCCCACTCCCCAGCATCCAGGGGCACCCTCCACCAGGCCCCCACATATGTCCCCCTGCACCCCCACCCCACAGCATCCAGGGGCAGCCTCCACCAGGCCCCCACTCATGTCTCCCACCACCCCCACCCCTCAGCAGTGCAGGGGCACCCTCCACCAGGCCCACACTCATGTCCAACCATGTCTCCCTGCACCCGCACCCCCCAGCAGTGCAGGGGCAGCCTCCACCAGGCCCCCACTCATGTCTGCCACCACCCCCACCCCCCAGCAGTGCAGGGGCAGCCTCCACCAGGCCCCCACTCATGTCTACCACCACCCCCACCCCCCAGCATCCAGGGGCACCCTCCACCAGGCCCTCACTCATGTCTCCCTGCACTCCCAACCCCAGCAGTGCAGGGGCAGCCTCCACCAGGCCCCCACTCATGTCCCCCAGCCAACATGTCACCACAATGTAGATCCCTGGCCCTTATGGTCAGCCTCCAAATGCCAAACACCCATCTGAGTATTGCATCCACCCACTTAGAAATGGCAAAAACATGGTAGAACCCCAATTGCAAGTTTGGAAATGAACACATGTCCCTCACATGGGTGTCAGTGAATGTCAAAACCCATATCATGATATGCATGAAACCAATGAGAAGATACTACACATTGAACTTTGAAGAAAAAATATGTATTAAAAGCAACATAAATTGAATCAAAAATAAACAAACAATAATGGAAATTAAAAAAAAAAAAAACAGCAGGTCCATGAAATAATGCAAAACCACAAATCATAATGCAAAGGAAAGGTGTCCAAAGTCACAGTCCACAAAAGTAAATCCAATGGAAAATTAAAATCGAAAACCATTGCTCCATGGGGAAATCATAAAAAAAATTGAAAATCCAAAAGTCAACTATATACAGATAAACAATCCAGGGTCCATGATCCCAACCGAAGAAATGAAACCTATCTAATAACACTACCTAAAAAAAAACTATATACAAAAATGTGACCCATTGTCCAAAAGGTCCAAAAAAAATGCAAAACCAAAGGAAACCTAACACTAACTACAGAACGATTTACAAGGGCAGCGGGCTAGTCCGACGGCTCACTTCGGGATGTTACGGGCCAGGGCATCATCGAACTCCTGCTCAATGTCCCGGAGGCGGTCCTCCTCCATGGCCCCGAGGGTCCGCAGGGCCGTCCACATTTTCACCCCAAACTCCCTGCGGATTGCCTCGAGGCACTCGGCCCGCCTCAGGGCCCTCCGCATGGAGTTCTCCGCCCTGACCATCGTGAGCCGTGCCTCTTCCGCCCGCTGCCGCTCTGCATCTATGGCGTGGCCCAACCGCTGCCACACGGAAGACACTTCACATCCTGGGTCCTCCTGCCGTCCGGCCGATGCCTGCCCCTCCGATGTCAAAGGCCCTGAGCCATCATGGCTCCCACCACGTTGCTGCTGCTGCTGCGCCTCTGCCCGTGCACTGCCTCCTGCTGCCTGCACATCCTCCGCTGGCTGGGGTGCAGTCGTTGATGTGGCCACCCCTGCTGGACGTCCGACTCCCGAATGTGGCAGGGATGCCTCCTCCACCAGCCTGGCCGCACCGTCAGAGGCAGCTCCACAGGGCACCCAGGTGACTGATGGGTGGGAAGATGGCACGGAGGACGACTGGCGCATAGGGGGTTCAGTTGAGGAGGGGGTCTGAGCAAGCCCCATCAAACGGAGGAATCCAGCCTTGGTGACCTGTCCCAGTAGGCTGACGCGGTCAACGGGCCATTCGAGATGACGTGCAGTCTCCTCATGAAAAGACTGCAGGTCACCTCGCATGGCCCGTTGACGCAACGCCACACCAGTCAGGACAGGCTCAACCCGGACCTGGATAGCCACGTCCGCAGGCAGAGGAAGGCCAGTTGTCGTGAGCTCATCCCCTGCCTGAAATCGGGTATGGACGTAGGCATCCCTGCTGGTGCAAGATGATGCAGTGACAGGATCAGGGACAGGATTGCACACAGGCACCTCCGCGGCGACCTGTGCTGCCTCCTGTCCCTGGTCCTGCACTGCACCACTAGCACCAGTGGAATCCCCACCTCCAGACCCCGTCTCTGTTGCTTGCACGGCCTCCTCCTCCACCAAACCCCCCACTAACCTGGATGACTCCGTGCCATCTTCCCCCGTTGGGCCCTGTGGGGTCCCAGCTGCCCCTTCTGCTGCCAAGGAGTCCAACTCCGACCTCTGCCTCTTGGACCTCCCCCCGGCAGCTGCGGCCTGGGACGCGGCACCGGACTCCTCACTCCCCGACGAGATCACAACCTGGGAGGGGAGCCGGGCCTTGCGTCTCCGGCTGGCGATGCGATCCCCGCCGCTGTGCTCTACAGAACCTTCTCCGCCCTCTTCATCAGTTGACGCTGCAGAGAGGGAGAAATAAAACACAGGAATCAGGGCACTGTGCAATGGACACATACACACATGACAGTTGCACATGAGTGGCATTGGCAAACCTCAGACATGGCATCACAATTGGCAACACACATGTCATTTCAACTTGCACACATGAGCCATACCACAGCCACATCGCAACTGCCAGCACCATCCATACACATAAACCAGCATGAGCAGGCAAAGGTGAGCCAGACATCACATGCAACACAGGGAGTGCACTACACATGCACGAACACCACCACACTTGCATGCATGAGTACACTTCAGCCAACTGTCGCAGTGTTCCAATGGGCATCCATGTCACATCTGCCAATCAGGCTTCCACATCCCGCTGTCACATGCATCCATTTTGCATCACTGTTGCACCCTTGTCAAATACACACACATGCACATGTACACAGTGCTGATACATGCAGCTGAAAACAACATACATGTCTGACATCACGAACATGCCTACTTACATACACATTCATCCAAACATGTGTGCCCACACAACTGCATTTGGCATGCAAGCCTACACACACAAGCACCATCCATGTCTCACACATGACAGCCCTCGCATGTGTTAGCCTCATGGCCCTGTACACCCCCACCCATACTCGGCCCTATACAAACAGATGTGCAACCGGGACACTACTGGCACAACACCACATGCACAGCTTACAATCATGATGCATGTACACTTACCGCTCGACTCCAGACGTGTCTGCCTCTCAAGGATCTGGACGTGGAGCGCTGGGGATATGCGTTCCAGGACCCTCATCTGATCTTCCGACAAGTGGCCCCGGCGCCCCTTAGCATCCGCTGCCTTCAAGAGGCGCCGGGCCTTGTTCAGGGTCCTGGACCTGAAGTCCTCCCAGCGCTTCTTGACATGTTGGAAGTCGCGGACTGCCACCCCCTCCGCGTTGATGGCAGTCACGATGTCCGTCCAGATCCAAGCCCGTCCTTCCTTGTCGGCGCGCACACTTCCGAAGAGGGCATCATACTGCCGCAGGACTTGCTCCACCAGGACACCAACATCCCTGGCACTGAAGCTGGTGCCCCTCTGCCTCTCTGGCCGGGGGTTGTCAGTGGTGCCAGATGTTGCAGTGCCCGACATGACAACCCCAGAGGCAGGAGTGGGCGGGCAACTGGGTCCTGGGGCTGGGCTGTGGAGCGATGGAATCCCAGTCGGGAGTCTTCGGTTCCAGCAGGGGTGGTCACAGCAACAGCACCCCTGGCTGATGTGCAGGCAGCAAATGGCAGGGCACGTGGGCAGCAGGCAGTCAGGCAGCAGCAGATGGCAGGTGGGAGCGTGCTTGGGGCTCTGGGAGGCAGTAAATCGGCTTTCTGGGCAGGAGCGTGGTCTTCCGTGTGCTTACGCGTGGCCAGCTTGATACAGAGTGATTTGGCATGTGAAAATCCTGCACGTCTGCGTGTAATTCGAGGAAAGGCCCTTAGCGCGTAAGCGCGTCTGCACGCATACGCGATTTCATTGGCCCAAAGGCCCCCATGCGCAGCTATGACGTCAATTGCATGGCCTTAGAGAATGGCACGTGTAAAAAAAAAGATACACGTCCGAGTGTCAAAGCGTGTAATTGGTGGAAATGGCCTCATCGCGTATGCACGTCTGTGACGTGTGTATAAAAGGTACGTGTGGAACGCCATTTCCTTGTATGTGCTTTCGTGGAGAGCGAGGGGTGAAATCTGAACTTCTTGTCGTTTCACACGCGATTTACTTCACAGCGTTTCAAGTTCGTACTCCCTGTTACCTCTGACAGCTTTTTCTCTTTTCCTCTTTTTCCTGGGCCTGTTTCTTCAAACAGCGTTCCCTTCTACTGTTGTCCTGTCTCCTCAGACAGCGTACAACGCGCACACGTGCATATTTTTCACGCTTTTGTTCCTGGCAGACGGTGAGTCGCGCACGTATTTAACATCTGTGTTTGCCCCGTGTGTCGCATACCCCTTCAGAGGTCATTCTAGGCTGCATGTGACACTCATATGTTCATTCTTGTGTTTCTGGGTGCCACAGCGTAGTGCAGGTTTATTTTTCCACACACGTGGTCTAGGAGGGGTTGCGTGCACCTTACTTCCCTTTTTTGGGGTGCCTGTGCGTTGCGTGACCCGTCATCTTTCCCCAGGGGTGACATACAGCCTTGCTAGAGCACTAGGGTACGATTACCATCTGGTACCCAACCCCTTTGACCCCCAATTGCCCAGGACAATAGTTCACATCGACTCCCATACGCACAATAACATCAGTGCCATGGCTGGGAGGCGAACAAGCCGTAAGGGTGGCAAAGGTGGCCGAGCCCCAAGTGGTGGCCGTGGTGGATCCGGTAGGGGACGTGGCCGTGACTTGCAGGGTGCCCCTAGCCCCCCATGTGAGGAGGAGCAGTCAGGGACACCCATGCCCCCACCTGGTTGAGGGTAACGTGGCTGACACCATCCATGCTCAGCCCTTGTTGGACCAGCCCACTGTGGAACCAGACCTGGCACAGGGTGACTCCATGGCTGACTTCCAGGTCAGCAGGTCTAGGCCACGTGGGCCGGTGCACGTTGGTGTCATCAGGCCACGTGGATCAGGGGCAGCTAGGTCATCTGCTGCCCCGCGTAGGCAGTCTGGGGAGGCTGCAGGGGCAGCTGCAGCTCCATCCACCCCACCTCTCACACACCCAGCCAGGACAGTGTCGGTCCAAGTCCATCATGCTGACATTCCCCCTGACACCATCACACTTGAGCTAATGCCAGCACCAACTCCCATGCTGAGTGGGCAATCCCACACTCCTAGTACAGAGTCCACCGGGGCTCCTGCCCCTAGTGTCCAGAGCAGCGTAGGACACTCAGGATCCCCACCACCTTCCAAGCGGAAGAGGAAGAGTGCTCGTCCAGTAGAGGCTGATGCCCCAGACATGGCTACACAGTCCGGCCCGTCAAGGAAGCCCAGCTTCAATGAGGCCGAACTGAATGCACTTGTAGAGTATGTGTCTGCACATGACCGCGAAATGGTGATTGTTGCAGGATCCAAGACCACACCTGCACAACGTCAGGCACACTGGCAGACCATCGCGGACATCATAAGTGCAATTGGAATCGTGAGGCGCACAGCTACTGAATGCTAGAAGCGCTGGAATGACCTGAAGCGCAGGGCAAAGAATAAGCTGGCCTCAAGTCATGCCGCAACTCTAGTGACTGGAGGTGGGTCTCCAGCAGAGGACATAGAACTCACTCCACATGAGCAGGTTGCTGGGACCTACGTCACGGAGGAACAGATCCAAGGCATGGGAGAACTGGCAGATTACGAGGCATTGTCCTGTGAGTGCACATGCATGTGTGTGTCATCCATGTGCATGGTGTGTGTGGGAGGGCTTCTGTTTGGGTGCCAGGTGAGGGTGTGTGTGCCTGAGTGGTTTGGGTCACCCATTTGCCTCATCCAATACATTCTGCGCACCAGCATTTGGGTATAGCATATCCCTTCTGCCAACATTAGACATCCAGCCCAACACCACGCCAGTTGCCCTTGAAGTGTCATCTTGCCACAACATTGTTGCTTATTTTCCTCTGTTTATTCAGGCAGATTGTTTGCATACCACCACTTTTACTCGGCATTTCTCAGTCCTATTGTCACATGTCTGACATGGCTATGGTACAGTGGACTGGCTTTGTTTCCTGGACATGATTTGTTTAGACATGTCCATGTGCTATAGGACCATTTTGGACTGGCAGCTCCAGGTTAAACATGTGAACCATTTCAATTAAAAAAATAATTTCATGAGCAAACTGGACTGAATGAACAATTGGTGCCCTCCTCTCCCTCTTCACTTTATGGCTAGGGTACATGCCATCTGTGTGATGGCATGTGTATTTGACCTGCCAATCACTGGCCAATGTGTGATGCCACTGCTAGGCAGCATGCAGCAAATGTGTTCATCTTCCATCTTGGTGTCATCAATGTGTGCCATCTGCCTACCCTTCACAGGCAGTGACGGTGCATGCATTGGAGCGTTTTAGTCATGTGGGACATGTGTCAATCAAGTACTGTTTCTGTAGCCTCTCAGCCCTAATTGTGTGCCATAGTGCTAATGCCTGTTTCCATTTGTTTTCTTTTATGTCTTTGCAGGGGATGACGCACTTGATACTGCTGGGGTTGTGGAGATGGTGCAGACCCAGGAGGGGTCTGAGGCCCGACCGACCACCAGTGAGGGACGTGGTGTGGTGGTGGGTGAGAACCCACAACTGCTGCAGGTCGTGCTCTCAAGGGGTGTCTCTGGCTCCCCCGAGCTGTATTCAGGTGTCGATTCGGATGATAAGACCTATGTGCCGTCGCAGGTGAGTGTTCCTGGGAGGGATTCTGTTCTGTCCGACCCACCTGCACCAGGGTTAGAACCCTCAATGGGGTTGTCAGTGTTGGCAGGTACGCCTTTGGTGGTTACGGATACAGGGTCACACTCCGCAACATCTGATCCTGTTCCTGGGCCAGCAGATCAGAGGGGGAATGCAGTCCTGCAGCCTCAGGCAGTGCCGGCACAGCAAGGCGCAGTTCGCCTTGCCCCAGATAGGTGTGGTGCCCGCCGACGTGGTGGCTGTACGCCACCTGCCAATACCGCATGGGAGCAATCCATATAGGGTATGGCAACCCAACAGGCAGCATCATGAGAGATGATGGCTCAGGCCATGGATAGGGTGGCCACTTCCATTGTCCCCCCGAAAGGCTGATGGAGCGACTACAGCAGGCAACAGACTCCATCTGCCAGTCACACAGGGAGGACATGTTGGCGTCCGACAGGGACAGGCGGGCAGCACTGGCGACTCTGCGGGAAGCCATTTCCATAGAGTCCCAGGGCCACAGGGAAGCCCTGAGGGTGGAACTCCTTCACCTCAGGACGACTCTTGTTGAGCTTGAGGCTTCAACAAACAGAAGGACAGAACAGCAGCTGGAGCGTCTCACACGTACGCTCTCAGCTGAGATGCAGGCAACTAGGGCGGAGGTCCGGGCATCCCGTGAGTTGTTGCATGGGGACCTACGCACAATTATCCTCCAGAACGAGACCTACCACACCCGCATGCTTGCTGCCATGGAGGAACAGACTAGGGCTTTGCGTGGGCTGCCTCCCATAGTGCCACCACCTCCTGATGCAGCTGCAGAGGGTGAGGAGAGCGACAGCAGTGATTCTCCCACAATAGGGTAGCCGTGTAGGCCATGAGCCCATGGAGGTGTTTTTTTTCTCGCAAGATCCACACAGGTGGGTTTTGGTGTGCACCCTGTCCTCGGACCTCCTGGGTGGCCTCCCCCACCCCTCCGGGCCCATTAATGGCCATTTTTTATTTTTTTTATTTTTTGGACAGTGTGTTGCCTTGTGTGGCTCCCGTGGGCATACGCTGTATTGTGGCTGGGCACATGCAGGCTTGTCATGAATTTGGTGTAGATGTTTGGGTTTGTGTGACACACACCCCTCCTGCTTCCCATTTCCATGGGCTCGCAAAGGGTGTGCCCAAGTGACATTGATGTACATGGTGACGTTGGACTCCCATTCGGTGTTTGTGGGCAGTCTGTAGTCAATACTGTGTATACATTCATAGTGCATGTTGTTGTTGTATTGTACACTGCATGGTGTCTTGATATGTGCCTCTGCATCCATCTCATCCTCCTAATTTGCAGGTCCATTTCTCATGTCTTCACAAGGCGGTCCACCTTGGAACTGGAGTCCATGTTGTAAGCAGTGCACCTACACTCTTGCGTGGCGCTAACACTGTATACTTGGAAATGTTCGAAGTGCTGGCATCATCAGGTAGTGATGCTAGCAAATGTTTATGTCTGTAATGTCATGTTTAAGGTAGGTTGGAGGTTGTGTAGGTGATTGGTATTCTTGGTAAGTATTTGGTAATGTGTGTTGTAGGTCCTGCATTACTGTGAGCATTTCATGTGTGGCCATGTTTCCATTAGGAACAATGTAGCTGGTAACACTAGGGGCATGTTGTGGGGATTAATTTGTTTGCTCTCACATTGCATGACATGCCATGGTGTGTTGTGTGGCCGTGCCGGGGAGGGGTTGGGTGACATGGCACTGTTCTCATGTAGTATTTTGCAAGTGGGTATTCATTTCTGCAGCATGGAAGTGTGTCCTTTTGATGACACTGCATTGGTGGTGTTTGTGTAGGTAGGGATGCACACATTGTGACACTTCCACATGAACAATCTCAGGCTGCTATGGTTCTGACAGTTGACTGTCCCTTTGTTCGTCATAATTGTCAGGTCGAGTCATCATTGCTTATCAGATGGTGTGTGCCAGGGCTGTGTGCACTCCACAGGGGTGTGATTTCTATGTGAAGTAATTAGCCACCAGCTGCGTACGGGCTGCCTCACCCCGTGCCCTTTCCCCTCCCATGCGCAGCGGGCGTGCATGTGGTTGGGGATGTGGGGGCACCACCATGTCCACAGCCAGGCCCCGGTGTGTTGCAACATTGTGCAGGACACATGCTGCCACTATGATCCTGCACACTTATGGGGGCGAATATAACAGCTGCCCGGCAGAACGGTTAAGGGAGCAAAAGCGTGACTTGAGCACTCCGAATGTGCGCTCCACTATGCCCCGGGTTGCAATATGGGTTGTGTTGTATCTTACCTCGGGAGGCTTGATGGGGTTCCGAATTGGCGTCATCATGTGGGTGCTCAGAGGGTATGCACTGTCCCCTGGTGAGGAGGTGATGGGTATCATTAGTGGGGTAGTGACATAACTCTGCATCTGACATGCATGCATGTGCAGTGGCATTCATTCTCACCAAGCAGCCATGTATCGCCATGCCGCCCAGCTTCTAGGCCCGGCTTAGGGTAGACATTTGGTAAATGAAGCTGTCGTGGGTGGACCCTGGATAGTTGGCATATACTGAGGTGATGATTCCCTTGGCATTACATACTACCTGCACGTTGATGGAATGCCAGTGCTTGCGGTTCCTATAGATGTGCTCAGATGCCCTGGGGGGACGTAGTGCCACATGGGTGCAGTCAATGGCACCTAGCACTTTGGGGAATTGTGCCACACCGTAGAAATCGAGGGCGGCAGCCTGCCTTTCTGCAGGTGTCCTGGGCAGGTATATGTGCCTACGGACTGATGGGCGTGCAGTGATGATGTTCAAGACCTGGTGTAGGCAGCGTGACTGCGTGGCCTGTGACACCCCACCCACTATGGCACTTGTCTGCTGAAATGATCCTGTGGCCAAGAAGTGCAGTACATTGAGGACCTTCTCCAGGGGGCTGAGTGCTTGGGAGCACAGGGTGGGTGATGTGAGGTCATCCTCCCACTCACTGACCAGGTCCAGCATTATGTGTGGTGGAAACTTCGGGCCCTCACTATCCTCCTCCTCCTTTGGTAACCCACGGCCACTGCTGCTAGGAACGGTATATTCATCCTGGCGTCTCAGCTTGTTTGTTGTTTGCGCGCACTTTTATGCTGCGCGAGTCGACGTACGCCTGCTTCATGCTGGCGTACGTGTTTCAGGATTGGACCATTTATTTTCGGCACGTTGTAGGCGAACGTGTGAATCTTCCCGCCCACCCCAGGAATACACGTAACATGCTCTCCCAGGCCCAGTCGCGAGTAAATATTCCTGCCCACCCCTGGAATACACGTACCCCACTCTCACAGGACCAGTCGCGTGTGGAAGTTCACGCGCACCCCGAAATACACGTACCCAGGGCAATCGCGTGTGGAACTTCCCGCGAACCCCGTAATACACGTAGCCTGCTGGTATCGCGTGTGGAAGTTCACGCGGCCCCATAATACACGTACCCTGATGGTATCGCATGGGAGACTACCCGTGCACCCCAGGAATACACGTACCCAGGCAAATCGCACGGCTGGGGGTGGGGGTGCAGGGGGACATGTGTGGGGGCCACTCTGCACTGCTGGGGGGTGGGGGTGCAGGGGGACATGAGTGGGGGCCTGGTGGAGGGTGCCCAGCACTGCTGGGGGGTGGGGGTGATGGTTATGGGAGACATGAGTGGGGGCCTGGTGGAGGCTGCCCCTGCACTGCTGGGGGTGGGGGTGATGGGAGACATGAGTGGGGGCCTTGTGGAGGCTGCCCCTGCACTGCTGGTGGGTGGGGGTGGTGGGAGACATGTGTGGGGGCCTGGTGGAGGGTACCCTGCACTGCTGGGGGGTGGGGGTGGTGGGAGACATACGTTGGACATGTGTGGGAGCCTGGTGGAGGGTGCCCCTGGATGAGGGGGGTGGGGGTGCAGGGGGACATGTGTGGGGGCCTGGTGGAGGGTGCCCGTGGATGCTGGGGGGTGGGGGTGATGGAAGACATGAGTGGGGGCCTGGTGGAGGCTGCCCCTGCACTGCTGGGGGGTGGGGGTGGTGGGAGACATGTGTGGGGGCCTGGTGGAGGGTGCCCTGCACTGCTGGGGGTGGGGGTGGTGGTTGACAATTGTGGGGGCCTGGTGGAGGATGCCCTGCACTGCTGGGGGGTGGGGGTGGTGGGAGACATGTGTGGGGGCCTGGTGGAGGCTGCCCTGCACTGCTGGGGGGTGGGGGTGGTAGGAGACATGAGTGGGGGCCTGGTGGAGGCTGCCCCTGCACTGCTGGGGGTGGGGGTGATGGGAGACATGAGTGGGGGCCTGGTGGAGGCTGCCCCTGCACTGCTGGGGGGTGGGGGCGGTGGGAGACATGAGTGGGGGCCTGGTGGAGGGTGCCCCTGTATGCTGGGGGGTGGGGGTGCAGGGGGACATGTGTGGGGCCTGGTGGAGGGTGCCCCTGCACTGCTGGGGGGTGGGGGTGGTGGGAGACATGTGTGGGGGCCTGGTGGAGGGTGCCCCTGGATGCTGGGGGGTGGGGGTGGTGGGAGATATGAGTGGGGGCCTGGTGGAGGGTGCCCCTGGATGCTGGGGGGTGGGGGTGCAGGGGGACATGTGTGGGGGCCTGGTGGAGGGTGCCCTGCACTGCTGGGGGGTGGGGGTGCAGGGGGACATGTGTGGGGGCCTGGTGGAGGGTGCCCCTGGATGCTGGGGGGTGGGGGTGCAGGGGGACATGTGTGGGGGCCTGGTGGAGGGTGCCCTGCACTGCTGGGGGGTGGGGGTGCAAGGGGACATGTGTGGGGGCCTGGTGAAGGGTGCTCCTTGATGCTGGGGGGTGGGGGTGGTGGGAGACATGAGTGAGGGCCTGGTGGAGGGGCCCCTGGATGCTGGGGGGTGGGGGTGCAGGGGGACATGTGCGGGGGCCTGGTGGAGGGTGCCCTGCACTGCTGGGGGGTGGGGGTGGTGGGAGACATGTGTGGGGGCCTGGTGGAGGGTGCCCTGCACTGCTGGGGGGTGGGGGTGCAGGGGGACATGAGTAGGGGCCTGGCGGATGGTGCCTTGAACTGCTGGGGGGTGGGGGTGATGGGAGACATGAGTGGGGGCCTGGTGGAGGCTGCCCCTGCACTTCTGGGGGTGGGGGTGATGGGAGACATGAGTGGGGGCCTGGTGGAGGCTGCCCCTGCACTGCTGGGGGGTGGGGGTGGTGGGAGACATGTGTGGGGGCCTGGTGGAGGGTGCCCTGCACTGCTGGGTGTGGGGTTGGTGGGAGACATGTGTGGGGGCCTTGTGGAGGGTGCCCTGCACTGCTGGGGGGTGGGGGTGATGGGAGACATGAGTGGGGGCCTGGTGGAGGCTGCCCCTGCACTTCTGGGGGTGGGGGTGATGGGAGACATGAGTGGGGGCCTGGTGGAGGGTGCCCCTGGATGCTGGGGGGTGGGGGTGCAGGGGGACATGTGTGGGGTCCTGGTGGAGGGTGCCCTGCACTGCTGGGGGGTGGGGGTGATGGGAGACATGAGTGGGGGCCTGGTGGAGGCTGCCCCTGCACTGCTGGGGGGGTGGGGGTGGTGGGAGACATGAGTTGGACATGAGTGGGGGCCTGGTGGAGGGTGCCCCTGGATGCTGGGGGGTGGGGGTGGTGGGAGACATGAGTGGGGGCCTGGTGGAGGGTGCCCCTGGATGCTGGGGGGTGGGGGTGCAGGGGGACATGTGTGGGGGCCTGGTGGAGAGTGCCCTGCACTGCTGGGGGGTGGGGGTGCAGGGGGACATGTGTGGGGGCCTGGTGAAGGGTGCCCCTGGATGCTGGGGGGTTGGGGTGGTGGGAGACATGAGTGAGGGCCTGGTGGAGGGGGCCCCTGGATGCTGGGGGGTGGGGGTGCAGGGGGACATGTGTGGGGGCCTGGTGGAGGGTGCCCTGCACTGCTGGGGGGTGGGGGTGGTGGGAGACATGTGTGGGGGCCTGGTGGAGGGTGCCCTGCACTGCTGGGGGGTGGGTCCAGGGGGACATGAGTGGGGGCCTGGTGGAGGGTGCCTTGAACTGCTGGGGGGTGGGGGTGATGGGAGACATGAGTGGGGGCCTGGTGGAGGCTGCCCCTGCACTGCTGGGGGTGGGGGTGATGGGAGACATGAGTGGGGGCCTGATGGAGGCTGCCCCTGCACTGCTGGGGGGTGGGGGTGGTGGGAGACATGTGTGGGGGCCTGGTGGAGGGTGCCCTGGACTGCTGGGGGGTGGGGGTGGTGGGAGACGTGTGGGGGCCTGGTGGAGGGTGCCCTGCACTGCTAGGGGGTGGGGATGGTGGGAGACATGTGTGGGGGCCTGGTGGAGGGTGCCCTGCACTGCTGGGGGTGGTGGGAGACATGTGTGGGGGCCTGGTGGAGGGTGCCCTGCACTGCTGGGGGGGGGTGGGAGACATGAGTTGGACATGAGTGGGGGCCTGGTGGAGGGTGCCCCTGGATTCTGGGGGGTGGGGGTGGTGGGAGACATGAGTGGGGGCCTGGTGGAGGGTGCCCCTGGATGCTGGGGGGTGGGGGTGCAGGGGGACATGTGTGGGGGCCTGGTGGAGGGTGCCCTGCACTGCTGGGGGGTGGGGGTGCAGGGGGATATGTGTGGGGGCCTGGTGAAGGGTGCCCCTGGATGCTGGGGGGTGGGGGTGGTGGGAGACATGAGTGAGGGCCTGGTGGAGGGGGCCCCTGGATGCTGGGGGGTGGGGGTGCAGGGGGACATGTGTGGGGGCCTGGTGGAGGATGCCCTGCACTGCTGGGGGGTGGGGGTGGTGGGAGACATGTGTGGGGGCCTGGTGGAGGGTGCCCTGCACTGCCGGGGGGTGGGGGTCCAGGGGGACATGAGTGGGGGCCTGGTGGAGGGTGCCTTGAACTGCTGGGGGGTGGGGGTGATGGGAGACATGAGTGGGGGCCTGGTGGAGGCTGCCCCTGCACTGCTGGGGGTGGGGGTGATGGGAGACATGAGTGGGGGCCTGGTGGAGGCTGCCCCTGCACTGCTGGGGGGTGGGGGTGGTGGGAGACATGTGTGGGGGCCTGGTGGAGGGTGCCCTGCACTGCTGGGGGGTGGGGGTGGTGGGAGACATGTGTGTGGGCCTGGTGGAGGGTGCCCTGCACTGCTGGGGGGTGGGAGGGGTGGGAGACATGAGTTGGACATGAGTGGGGACCTGGTGGAGGGTGCCCCTGGATGCTGGGGGGTGGGGGTGGTGGGAGACATGAGTGGGGGCCTGGTGGAGGCTGCCCCTGGATGCTGGGGGGTGGGGGTGCAGGGAGACATGAGTTGGACATGAGTGGGCGGCTGGTGGAGGGTGCCCCTGGATGCTGGGGGGTGGGGGTGGTGGGAGACATGAGTGGGGGCCTGGTGACGGCTGCCCCTGCACTGCTGGGGGGTGGGGGTGGTGGGGGACATGTGTGGGGGCCTGGTGGAGGGTGCCCTGCACTGCTGGGGGGTGGGGGTGGTGGGAGACATGTGTGGGGGCCTGGTGGAGGCTGCCCCTGCACTGCTGGCGGGTGGGGTGATGGGAGACATGAGTGGGGGCCTGGTGGCGGCTGCCCCTCACTGCTGGGGGGTGGGGGTGGTGGGAGACATGTGTGGGGGCCTGGTGGAGGGTGCCCTGCACTGCTGGGGGGTGGGGGTGGTGGGAGACATGTGTGGGGGCCTGGTGGAGGGTGCCCCTGCACTGCTGGGGGGTGGGGGTGATGGGAGATATGAGTGGGGGCCTGGTGGAGGGTGCCCCTGGATGCTGGGGGGTGGGGGTGCTGGGAGACATGTGTTGGTGATCAGTAGTGCAAGGTGACATGTGGGTTGGCTGGGGGGCATGGCCATGGTGGATGGGTTGCCTGTGGGACATGAACAGGGGTGCAGGGTAGTCCCCTGTGGTGTGGGCTGCCTGCAGGGGCCATGGAGGGTGTAGAGGGAACACCTGGGGGGACCCACACGGCCAAATCACGTGTAGCATTCCCCGGCACCACCGAAATACACGTACCCTGCTGAAATCGCGTGTGAATCTTCCCGCGCACCTCGGAATACACGTACCCAGGCCAATCGCGTGTGGAACTTCCCGCGCACCTGAAGTACACGTATCCAGGCCAATCGCGTGTGGAACTTCCCGCGCACCCCGAAGTACACGTACCCAGGCCAATCGCGTGTGGAACTTCCCGCGTACCCCGAAACACACGTACCCAGGCTAATCGCGTGTGGAACTTCCCGCGCACCCCAAAGTACACGTACCCAGGCCAATCGCGTGTGGAACTTCCCGCGCACCCCGAAGTACACGTACCCAGGCCAATCGCGTGTGGAACTTCCCGCGCACCCAGGAACACACGCACATGCTATTTTTCATACAGCGGGTGTCCGTGTTTGTCGGTACCCCTTTGCACCTCATTTGTCCTAGAGGGCCACTGTATGGACCATTCATCATGGCTGTATATGGGTGCTTTTTGTTAGCGCACATTTTGGCGCACATTTTTTTCAGGCGCAGGGACGCTACCGCCTGCTTTCTTGTGGCGTACTTGTTTGGCCCTGTGCGCGTCTTTGACCGTGCGCTGGTTTGCCCTATTCGATTCCATGAATACGGGTTGTAGGCGAGCGTGTGGGCATTCCGCGCACTTGCCTCCTGTACTTCCCCTGTGACGCCCATATTTTCACGCGTTGTTCCCCATTCCGAGTGTTACGCCCCGTGTTCTGCCTACTTTTGTGATGTGCGCCGCGCTATGTGTGATTTCGCAGTGGCCGTGGCGCACGCTCTTGGAGGACCTGTGCGCCGGCGTGCGCGGCACACTTTTTCAGCGCACATCCAATGTTTTTCTCGCGCACGGACTTCCATGAATCGATGTGCGCTGGTTTCCCTGCGATTTTCGCACTTGCACTGCGATTTTCACACTTTTACTGAGAATCGCACGTTTTGCCACCTCTGCGCGGGAATTTTCGGCGCACATTAATTCCATGAATCGACCCCTTTTTTTTAGCAGCAACAGGATTACTGCCACTATACAATATCGCTGAATTTCGAGTTTGCAGGTAAAGTGTGTCGGTTTAGTAAAGCCCCTTTATTATTCTTCATCGATAGGTGTGGGCAACCTTTGCAGGAAATACTGAATCACAGACCTGCTGAGCACTCGTGCATCTAATACAGGAACTGGACCAGTCTTCTGAGACCAAAGAACTATTGACCAAGTGCTGAGGACTATGTAAGCCAGCCTGGAGGTGGCGAGAGATTCAGCACATCTGCATCCTTTCAAACATAGCCGTATGTACTCAATCAGAGCCATGTGGCAGGAAGTACACCATCACCATTGTGAAACAGAACATTACAATTCAGTAACAATTGCAGGAATGGAAGGGGACCAACAATCTTATTATGGGCTAACGTGCTGACAAGCATTAAAAAGCACCAAGGGAGTCCGAGCCTGTCAGGGATCACAGCAACCAGAGATGCTAAGGTGAACCCCATTTCACCATGCCTCATTTAGAATCAATAGGCTTGCCTGCTCCTCGATCTTTCTTGCTACAAAGAAACAGAACATTTAAATATGTGACAGGATCAGTAACACCATCCTGTTAAGAGAGCATGGGGAACCCTCTCAGCCTGGGCTGGGGGACCTAAAAGGGAGGAAGCCAGAGCCCGTCTTAACCCAGAGGGAAGAGGTGAAAGTTGGGAGGGCCTCAGTCCCTCTCTCTTCCCTTTGTGCCTGTCAGAATGTGACAAATACCAACTTTGCATCCCCCCATGGCTGTTTCACGTGATTCTGGCTAGTTTTTTTCCCTCCTTATAAAGAAGTGCAAGGATCAGGATGTAGATCAGCTGCAGAACCAAACCACCACCGCAAGAAAGAAACCCGTAATAAAAAGATAAAGCAGACTGGTTCCTCCAGCAGCCTCCATGGAATAGACTTGAGCCAGCACATGGTGTAGTCGCTCTGTGAACAGGGTGCATAATAGCCGCATCAAGTCTTTGGGGCAGTTTGCGTGAAGAAGGATCACTGACGGGGTGTTCAAGGTGAGATTTTGTTTGGTGTGAGAAAGTGGTACTTGGTTCTGTATGTGCATGCCAGGAGAGTGAAGTTGGTAGGGGAGAGTAGAGAGTGAGCGAGAAGTTGACTGAGGGAGTGGAAGGAGAGTGACTGAGGATATGCGTGGAGTAGCGCAAGTGTAGAGAGGGAAGCTGTGTTTGGCTCCCTTCCTGATCCCTGGTGATTGTAGTTTCACTGGCTTGCTCTGGGAGCACTGAAAGACTCTCTATGCGCCATGTAGCTCATCTGTCTCTTTCTCCTTGTCAGTGTTTCTGGCGTAATTCAGGCTTTGGGCTTCAGCTCCTATTTACAGATTTCTCTTGTTTGGTGTTGGATGTTTTCTTGTTGACAATGAGGTTTTCTCTCCTGCTGCATCCGTAGCCCCAGGTGTATATTTTCTGAAAATAATACAAAGAAAATGGCAAGCATCTTTTTTAAGAGGTAAGACTGGAGATGAGGGTCTGAACATGCTGGCACTACGTGGGTGGGACAGTAACTTGGGCCCTCTCTGCTGAACCATCTGTCTCACTCTGACTCCCTCCCTGATAGGCCACTCACCCCCAGCTTAGTGGGGTTTCCATCCCCACTGAACAAGGCTAAATCACTGGTCTTGTCACACACCTCAACTCTTTCCCCCATGTAATCGTCCTTTTCCCCATCTCCCTGTGGACTATCTATCTTGGGGTAGCCTGACAGGAAATCTACATTGCCTTCTTTTGTGCCAGATTTTACTTTACCTTTACTTCAATTCATTTATATAGCGCAACCATAAACCCTTAGGTCCGAGGGCGCGGACGAGGCAATACTCATGGCACAAAAAACAGATAAGTCCAGATGAGATGGAGAGTCAAGAAATTGTCAGCCAAAGGACAGGACAGGCAGGCACCAGAGTCTGATTATTTAGCAAAACAACCAACTGACTAAGGTAGATGATAGGCGTCTCTTCCCCATCCTCTGTCTGCGATGATACAGTCCCCAAGATGACAGTCAGGGGGGCCTGTCTGTAAGAGGAACTGTTTGGAGAAGGCTGTCGTGCTCATTATAGGGCTTTTATACAAGGCTTTTCTGAGTTGATTGAAAGACTCTCTGGGCTAGACTATCACATTGTATGAAGTTTGGATGGTCCATTTTGAATTGGTCAGTTACGGGACTAGCTATTTCTGAGTACTTGGGAATGCTGCAGCAGTAGTTACCAATCAGGCCTAAAAGGCTCCTATGTCCTTCTGTGCAGCTCGTCGTTTTACAGAGCATATGGCTTCTACTTTTTCGTTTTGTGGTAACATTTTCCTGTTCCCCACCTAGAAGCCCCAATATTTCACTGCAGATCGGGCTAGATGACACTTATCAGGGTTTGCTGTTAGGTGTGCCTTTCACAGCTGCTTGCAGACAGTGGTGAAGTGCTATCGCTGTTCATTTCAGTAGATTATTATGTCATCTACGTAGGAATCAGCAAAGGCTTGACAGGAATCCAGGATTTGGTCCAACAATCATTGGAAGGTAGTCGGGCCACATTTAGCCTGAATGTAAGCACTGTGAATTGGTATAGGCCATCTGGGTGGAAAAGGCTGTTTGGGGGTTATCCACCTCAGCCAGGGGCACTCAGTGCTTAATTTTTAATAAAATAAGTGCCAGGGCCCAAATATTTTCTTGCATGCCACTGACACATTGGGACAGGCAGCTCCCAGGGGTTCTGTGTCATTTTTCCAATGGGAGTTTCTTCATTGACATTTTTACTGAAGGAATTCCATTGAAACAACTCTTCAAAATATGTTTTATTTTATTTGGGGGTGAATTTTGTCAGTAAAAATTCCAACGAAAAAACCCCTGTCAGCGAAACGACGCTATACCACTCCCAGCTTACTGACACCAGCCCTTCCTGCTGGTGCCATACAGTACCAACATAATTGGTGTTAAAGGTGCAAATACCACCGGTTCATTGAGGGTGATGGATGCATGGTCTGATTCACAGATACCAATCGACATAACATACGGTGTCTTGAAATAATTTAAATATTTAAGTGTTTCTTTACAACACATTATTGTTAATATTTTGCTCTGATCCAATCAGTGGCAAGCCGAACATTTTGAGCAATCTATCGGTAGAATAAAGGAGCCAACATGCTTTCCTTCCATGGTAAATTATTGGACAAATGCAGGCCAAACCATTACTGAACTGCTGAAAGTGCCTGTCAAACACTGCAGCAAGATCATCTTCCTTGGTTTGGCACTCATGCTAGGCACTCCTCTTTGATATTGGCCTTTTCACTGTCCTTGCCCCTGTGTAGTGGCTGCTGGCTGGTGACTGGCCTGCTGTTGTCAACCCACTTTGCTGGTGATTACAGTAGAGTATTTGCAGCAATATCAAGTAGGTTATTAGAGCAGTGTGTGGCCATAGCCAGCATCAGGGTCCAACATTGTCACCTTCTAACTCATTGTTATTCATGAAAATGGATCAATAGCCATGAGCTGCTAGCCTGGCATATCAGGTTTGTGAATAACAATGAGCAAGCCCAGGATGAGGAGACCCAGGTCAGTGCACATTGTTGTTGTTTTATTACTATGACTGACTGACAGTTAAAATAATAAAGTTGCCAAAAAAAACACAACATAATCAAACTAGGATTAGAAATATTTGCTGGGGGTCAGAAGTAAGTGCCTGGGCTGGGCCCTAGTAAGCCCCCCGCCCACAAAGTAAGCAGTGGAGGCACCTGCCAGTCTCCCTTGGGTAGATATAACATGGAGATGTTCTTTGCTGGCCCCAGCATCCAGGGTCAGACTGGATGAAAAAGCCATCCATGGGCCGTTTTTTTGGGGAAATACATTGTTTGTAACTTACTTTAGGTAACGGAAGTAACTTTCTTGCTGTCTGCGGCCCGAGCCAGCTCCCAGCATTGGATTGGATGGCAGCAGGCTGCATTCATCAAAGCAAGGTAAGACACACACGTTGTTAGCTTGCTTCGATGAATTTTATCGTGCATGATGCTGCAGTATTAGCATAGTAGATGAAGGGCCCGGGTCACCACCGTGATCGCTGGCCCAGTGGCCTCAGGCCTGGCTGGCATCCGATTCGCTGGGCCCGGCTATTACGTGGCTAGCGGCAGTCAGGCTGCGCTTGCGCTCCTGTGTGAAGAATTGTAACACCTCACCCACCCTGCCTGGGCTGAGCTGGGCCTGTGACCTCGCACAGAGTAGACTCTCCTCCATTTGCAAGTTGCATTCAACTTTGCAGGTGCAAGTAACAACAACAAATTGTTGCACTTGCAAAGTTGAAAGCAACTTTTTCTGAGTGCCCTGTGGCCGGGGAATGACACGAGCAGGAGAGGATAGAGAGGTCAGGTCAATTTCCGTGACATCTCTCTCCTCATTTCGAGGATATTGGCTGCTGGGCCTGGGCATTTTGGGCGCACACACTCACACACCTAGAGGCAGCAGTCTGCAGACTGCAGTGCACTGCAGTAGAGTGAGTGAGGCAGCGCAGCGACCGGACTGTCACCTAAGTTGATCTTGGGCCCCTTGTGTCGTGGCTCAGCTCAGCCGCCCTCAGCAGCAGCAGGCAATGCATCAGCGGAGGTCGGAGGCGAGGAGCCGTTGTGTCATCGAGTGACAGACTCGCCAGTCGCCACCGTTTTGGCTTGTTGTTGGCTGGCTCCTCATTTGGACAGGTAAGCAGTGAACTCTGTCCCTTTCGTGTTATTTGCTTGTTCGTTCTTTCTTTGTGCATTTCTTTTTAGTTGTGTGCATGCTTTTCTCTCTTGACGTCTTCTTGTTATCTAGGTTTTCCTTCGTCATTGCCTGATTCCGACCCCCTTTCATGTTTATTGCCATGCATTTGTCGAAACCCTCATTGCTTATTTCTTACGTCATGTTTGCCTCTTTCATTTCGCATTTGTTTCTTTCGCCCCTTTTCTTTCCTTTTTATAACTGTCTTTGCTCATTTTCCCATACTTGCCAACCCTACCGATTTAGGCGGTAGGATACCGCTTTTTAAGCAGTCCTACCGCCTACCGACTTTCGTGGCTGAAAGACGGCTTTTTCAGCCTCTGCCTGAGGCCCCAGAGCACTGGGGGCGTAACGGCCCATTTCAGATTTTGATTGATGACAGAGGCGCTGGCGTGGGCCAACGCCTCTGTCATCAATCAAAATCTGAGATGGGCCGTCACGTGACTCCGGCTCTGCCCTGCTGCGCACCAAGCAAGGCTGTGTCTGCAGTGGCAGTGCCTGCAGCGTCAGTGCCATCCTTTGGGCACTGCAGTTCTGGTCACGGTGCCTAACTTGTCTTTCACGGGTAAGTAAGTTCTTGTCACACGTCCTCTCTGCTGCAGAAATCGTGTCCCCGATCCCCTGTGAAGAGTTGTCCTCCTCCTCTCCCCAGTATCATAACCACTTCCCCTGCTTTCATGTCTACCTTAAACTCCATCGTATCCCTGGAAAGGGGCCCTGTTCGAACCCAGCACACTGCCACTCTTTCGCCATCATCTGTTCAGCGCTACTTAGTACTAGTGCCCGTTGCGAAGAACCCTTAATAGGGTGCCCCACTTGCCTGCACACTCTTTCTGACCCAAGCACTCCTCCTCCTGTTCAATAAATACATTCGAAGTCGAGGCCTTTCTGCAGACGCCTTGTTTACTTCCCAGCTTGCCTAGTTTAGTTATGCAAATAGAAAACCGCCCAGATTCATTGTGAAAGCATTTGTCTCTCAGAGCCGGCAATGAAGGGATTTGCCTGGCTGCGCTGGCAAAGCACTACACAAAAGAAAGGGGGGCGTCCAAACTGGAATGTGTTTTTAATGGGCCTGCGCTCATTAGCAGGGGCACGCCAGGCATGGTGGGATGGGGGAGGGAGCGGGGATGCAAGGAGTTTAAGGCAGGGCAGTGGGAGGAGGGGGTAGGCCGCGGGTCCCAAGGAAATTACTACATGGTTCATACTGCAAGCCCACGTGTTTGTGTTGCCTGAGATGAGCTTCTAGAGGTTTTTTTTTTTGTTTCCACACTTCCCCTGGCTTGGTGGGTTTGCCTCAGTGTCCCAAATGTCAGTGTAAAAATGGCCAGCAACCGTGGCCGTGTGGAGGATTCTGCATGGAATATATTAAGACACCACTGTCTTAATACATCTGGGAAGAATCCTCCACACGGTTGCTGGCCATTTTTTTTAACAGAGCCGTAAGTGGGAGGAGGAGGTTCAAGAAGAATGCGAAAAGGTTTAGAGTGCAGCATCGGAAGGCAACATGAATGTCCCGGCCTTTGAAATGATTCACGCATGATTGTTGATGTGCTGCAAGTCTTAAACCAGCTTGGAGATTAACTAAGAACAAAATTGAGGGAAACAACAAAATACGTGTAATTGGCACTTGATAAGCAGAATGTTTGAGCTGGTTTAATCATGTATTGTGTTTCATTTACCTACGTTTTCTGCCAAGTATGCAGCTTTCAGCTTCAGAAACCAAATGCAAACAGGGGATGTAAATCGTTTTTTAATAAATAATCTACATTAAGTGGCCAGAACGGGTGGCAACAAATGCCAAAACCTAAACAAATAAATAAATAAGTGGAGTCTGGTTGGCAATAATAGATGTTTTCGTAGCCACCGCCTGTTTCAGAAGAGAGGGAGACATGTGGCATTAGAACGTGCCACATGTATATACATTTCTCCGGAGCCTTGCAGACACAATCGGTGTGGTCGTGGTAAGGGAGTCTGGAAAATAGCGGCGTAGAAGAGACAGGCTGACAGGCGTACATTCACGCTCACCCAAACAACGCATCATCCCAGCACTGAAAGAGCTGAGCTCGTACTGTGGGGTTGGTTGCCGAGCCAGTGATATGTTAGGGTTTTTCCCTGTTCCCATTGTGCGATGCTCCCTAGTGCGTCTCACGTGCAGGAATACCTACTGGCTGCCCCCATGCTCACGTTGCAGAGTCCGCCGCCAACCCCCCCCCCCAGGGTCGGCGCAGGCATGATGCTCTTGTGCATCGGTCTTCACCCTGGCACACGCCAGACCCAAAATGATATAAATTAGTTGTAAGTGTGTAGAGGTCTGTCAGAGTTTTATGATGTTTGAGCAAAGCAACAGGCCCAATATTACACTCAGGCAATTGCAAGCAGCGGAAGGCACCAAGTTGGCCCTAAAAACTTGACTTCTGGCCTTAAAGTAAGGTGGGTAGCAAAATGGCAATTTTCTTGGGGCAGCATACATCTTTGTGCCAGTCCGACAAAGCAACATTCTCAAAAGTACGGCAAAGCAACATTCTCAAAAGTACAAAAAAACTGATTGCATAAAAAGCTGCTCACACCTTGCATTTCAGATCTTTAAATATAAAAGGCTCAGCTTGTGTCCCTATTTCTTTTAAGGGAGCAAGGCAAACTACACCTCTAAAGGCAGCGGCCCTACTAGGGATTGTGTCGAACAGTTCTGCTTTGGCCCAATCTATTCAATGTGTGTGACCGTGCAATTAGGGCTGTACTGCCCCTTTTGAGGAGGGACCACGCCTGATTTGAACATGACCTTTCACTTTCTGTAATGGCATGGCAGTCTGAAAAATGATGGTCTGGAGGGTTGCCCAAAGCAACACCAGAGATTATGCCTCATTGAAAACCATTCAGTCATCTGTTCAGTTTTGCACTGGTCCGAGAGGAAACCTGCCCGATTTCAGGCAATAGCATAGCATTTTTGGGCATGGATGAACAGTGAACACCTGCCTATGTAGACCTATCCTGTGTTCTTCTCCGAATACATATTTGAGCCGAGAGATATGACAAATTAAAATCTGGACACATCTTTAATCAGGCGTGAGTAAACATGTGCCCATTATGGAAGAATGTTGCGCTCTGAGCTGAATAAATCTTTGATTGGGTCTGAGCAAAACGACACCCTCGCCCCCAACCTCACCCCTTTCGATCCTTTTTGGTAAGATAGCTCAGCGGGTTGAGCGCTGATGCGATCTGAGCGTGATCTGCAGGTCGCAGGTTCGAATCCCTTTCAAGGCCAACTCAGCCTTTCATCCTTCCGAGGTCGATAAATGAGTACCAATTTCGGTTGGGTGATATTGTATGTAAATATGTGCTCTGTAAAGCGCTTTGGATTAAGGTGCTAAATAAATAACACACCATTATCATTATCATTACTCTAAACCTTGCTTGCCTCTCGAGAAAGGCTAATATTGCATCTTTCTGGAAATTGACAAATTGTACTGGGGGACAACACCACCCTCCCTTCCCGGGTGGGGGAAGGCGAATTGTCAGTGGTGTGGGTGCGATTGAGGGGGCTGAACTAGGTGTCACATAATGTTCATAGCCTGAATATAGGATGCTGGCTGCTTTGCTTAAAAACAGCGTATTTTGACAACTAAAACATGACCAATTCATCAAATTGTGCATTCCTTCTGAGCCTGCTCATTTCATGTCAGAACAGTCACCATGACAGTAAAATGTTTGCAAAGCATGAGGCATGGAACTCACACATCTCATTGCTCGTGGTTCAGTCAGCAAGGGCTTGGTCAGTGCTATGTACTAACCTCATTGGGTATCAGGTAATATTGTCGCCACCAAAAATATAGCCGTACATATGGTCGCCGTTTGTGTTTGTTTTTTGTGAGAAATAAAAATCTGGCTAGTTAATAGCCTGGTGTTAACTCCATACAAGAATATAATTTAAATAGTTAATATCTGGACATCACACGTGCCATTGGTTGCATTTGAATGCTTCAGCGGCACTTAGTTAACCTGAGTGAAAAGTGATACAGAGTTTGTTAGAATACCTAAGGTTGAGGGATAAAGTCAACTATTTTAGACCATGAAACCAGAGAAATCTGAATAAGCCTTGAACTGCCTTCAAGGGGCACACAGAGAACTGTGTCCCTACAAAGGCCTGCACTCAATTCATGTCTGCTCTTGTGAGAGTACTCAGTATATATAATGTAAAAATATAATTACGTCTGTGTCCTTCCTCATCACAGTACTTCTTGAAGGTGGTCTGCCTGACCTTTAACAGAACCCTGTCACAATTTATTTTCACAATTCCCTCTCCCCCTACCTCCTGCGCTGTGAGGGGCTATAACTATGAAAACGCGGGTAAGGGTCCTATTGAAAGGCAGATCACTTTCAATAAGTACTCTGACAAGGAAGAGTTGGGCTATGAGTAGAAGATTAACCATTCATAATCAGAGCATTAGAGCAGGATTTGCAATAAAAGACTGGAGTGCTAGACATTACAAAGGAATTCTGGGCAAACTCTTGCATAACTTGGCATTTGTACTTTGCTAAATGGTTTCAAGATATATACTTTTAACCCAGCTTACCCAGGCCTGTCAAAGGCCTTTGTGCGACAACAGTCAAGACCTTTCACAGGCCCCCGGTCGTATATCTGTAACGTGTGATATCTGACTGACTGTCTAAGAAACTGAGTTATATGTTACGTTAGACTCTAATGGAACTTTCACAGGGCAGTCCCAGTGCTAAATTGTCAGTGTGTGATGTCTCTACTTTCCCGCTGTTGTTGCTGCGTAAGCTCACCACATCTCCTTAGCCGGTGTTTTTTTCCAGTTTAAGGCACAGTAGGTTCTTTCATGGTTTCGCTGTCTCGCTAACTTGTGAGAAGTAAATGTAAAATCTTCTGTCTTGCACTTTATTTTGAATCCCAATAGAAGCTTTCATGATGTTGCACCTCTTAAGATCCTTTGTCTTCGTACCCATTATTAAAAAAGTATTATTGTAGCTTTTATATCCCTTAGAACTGGACTAAGGAGCCCTGCATGCAAGCAGATTGTGACAGAGGGAGAAACCAGGCAAGATAGTTCAGAAATTATTATTGACCATGTCAAAGCCAGCTCGGTGGGACAATGTATACAAGACATCATGGGAAGAGACATATCCATTTCTAAAGCCTTCAAGGCTGGGCACAAAGGAGGCCCTCTGCACAATATGTAGGTGTGATTTCTCCATAAGACACGGTGGCATGGCAGATTTGAAGAAACATATTGCCACTTCAAAACACAAGTCACGTGCCTCTGCAGTTAGTGGAACAAGTAGTATAATAGCTTCTATGCAAACATCATCACAACTCTCTCACAAAGTCATAAAAGCAGAAGTTCTTTTTCAAGGGCTAATTGTCAAGCGTAATTTGCCAATTAGTGTAAATGATGAATTTTCCAAGATGGCTGCTGTCATGTTTCCAGATAGCAAAATTGCTCAGTCATACTCATGTGGCCGAACCAAAGGAAGCCATATCAACAATGCAATTGCTGCTGATGCCATGCAAGATTTAAAGGGGTTCCTTGCTGTCAATAAAAAGTGGTATTCTCTTGCAACCGATGGAAGTTCAGATGAGGAGGATACATTTTTTCCAGTGGTTATAAGTCATGAAGACCAAACATTTGGGCTAGTTGTACATTCTTTTCTGGACATGCCAACAGTTAATGAAGCGACAGGTGAAAATATTTACATTGCTGTAAAAAGATAATTGGAAGAGAAAAATCTTAGTCTTGCACAGTGTGCCTCATTGTCTTGTGACAATGCTTCTGTTATGACTGGAAAGGCAAGGGAGTTCTTGGGCATCTGAAAAAAGATAGGGCAGCTATGTATATGATGGGGTGCCCATGCCACCTTTCTCATCTATCTGCAAAAAATGGATCAAAGGCTCTCATTCGCTTCAATCCAGAAGAATTTGCTATTGACTTATTTTACCACTTTGAAAAAAGTGCAAAAAGAAAATCTAAAATGAGGGAATCCCTACTTTTTTGTGATCAGGAAATTCGTAAGGTGCTCAAACATGTAAGTACAAGATGGCTGAGCCTCAGTAAATGTCTTGAAATAGCTTTAAAATTGTGGGATAGTTTGAAATCTTACTTTCTTACAAACTACGAGGATGATGAGCCAAGTGAGGAGCCAACAAGAAAACAGCAAAAAAATCTAAAAGGTGGAGACAGAGAACAACGACTAGTGAAAGTTTTCAAAGACCCTATACTGAAGTGCTATGTTCTATTTCTCCATACTATCATGCCCAATTTTGATAAGTTTAATGTCCTACTCCAGACAGAGGCTCCTATGATACGACCAGTCACAGATCAAACTATATGAGTCAATTCTGTCATGCTTGGTAAAGCCAGAGATCATTGAGCAGCATAAGGATGACATTTTAGAAGTTGCTTTTAATGACCCGCGCAATCATCAAAGTGATTCTGATTTGTTCATTGGCTATGGGGCACGACAGGCGATAAGACATTCTGATATCGAGGGGACACCTAGAGTTGGAGCATTTAGGAAACAAGTGAGAGAATTTTATATTAAGGTGCTAACATACATCAAAACTAAGTTTCCCCTCTATGATCCAGTGGTAAGGAGTGCCACATTTTTGTCTCCAAACATGCGGATGACCTCGTCATTTACAAGTATTGAGGAGTTGTGTAATGTTTTCCCTGATGTTGTTCCTGAAGAACATATGCAGCAACTTTCTCGAGAATTCTTAGACTATCAGTCTACTACACTTCTGCCAAACTGGCAAGATGGAATTACAAGAATTGATCAGTTCTGGGAAGATCTTTCCAAATTGATGGATCCTGCAGATAACTCTCTTCGCTTCAAGGTGCTGTGTGTTCTGTCAAAGTACATTCTGTTAATACCTCACAGCAATGCATTCTGTGAAACTCTGTTCAATATGGTACGGAAAGTGACAACTGATATGAGGAGTCAGCTGGGACGGAGTCAAGAAGGCCATGTTTCTGACAGTGTGTATGCAGCCCATACAGGTATTAGGAATACACTCGGTGGCATTTTATCAGCAAAGGTCAATGTGTTCAGCAATACTGACCCTCACAAGTGGAAACCATCTGACAAGTTAATCAAGAAAGCAAAATCGTCTGCATACCAAACATTATTGGCTAGGAGGGAGAGCAGTGGCCCTACAGCAAGCACAAGTTCAGGACCATCCGTCTAATTGTTAGAGAGACATTCAAGAAAAGAGTCCCAAAAGGAGAAGCAATATGTCACACATTATAAGAAAGTAAATAGTGTACTAAATATGCTAGAACAAACAGGTTTCAACATGTTTACAATTCCCACTTTGTACAGTCAGTATGTGCTCTGCTCTAATACACAATAAGTATTATATGTTGTTTTATCTTATTTCGGGCCTAATTCTCTGATGCTTATTTATTTAACTATAAAGTTAGGTTTTCCAACACCACTTCTACTCATCTTTTGTTAAAAATGTCGGCTTTGTTAGGCCTCTGCAAAAGATAATCTCATTGAACCCATGGTACAGTTTGTTGTTTATAAAGTTATTGAATTTAGCTACTGAGTGAGAATATTATACTTTATTTATTTTACTTAACAGAGCTGTTGTTCGTTTTAAGAAAAACTATTAAAATGTTTTATTCCTAAAGAAATGGTACGAGTCCTAATCTAATAAAGTGTTGACAAGGTTTCATTAACTTCTAAAAATCCCAAATTAATGGAGACTGTATACATCATTGTTATGGGTGTGTTTGAAGGGGAAAACCTGTGTTAATGAGGAAGAAGCTGGTCAGAGTGTGCACAGCTCACTTATTTGGTACATTATTTTCAAATGACGGGTCAGAGGATCTGGATAGGCCACACCAGGCAGTCGTTTCCTGTGAGCTCTTCAAAGCCATGTCACTTGAGGTCATTTTCTGTGTGGTCACAAGGTCAAAGTTCACATCACATTTCCTGTGATGTCATGTTCTATCATTTCATTGGGTCAAATTGATGTGACATCATTTCCTGTGATGTCATCATTATGCTAATTACTATTTTTGAACCTTTAAGATTCCTACAGATATTTGGTCACAGAATGTTGGCATGTATGTTTTCCCTATTTTTTTATCTCGTATGTCGGCTCCTTTATTCCAGCTCCATTTTATTTGCCATTCAGGCTTGGTTAACTGCCTCATTGGCAATTGTCGTAGACGTTGTTCGCTTTCACTTGCCCGCCTCACATAACCACGGTGTAGCAGGAGTCCCATAGTCCCCAGGCCCACAGTTGCAAAGGGTGATTCACTCCTTTGTGACAGACTGTTGGAATGGTAAACGTGGGGGAGTGTTGATAAAACATAATGCAATCGTGCAATTTAAAGAATATTGATTCAGCAACAATGGTCAAAACTACTAGCCGCATAATGAAGTAACTCATCAAACTTGCCCACATTGGCTAAAAGTGGCCCACTCTAGCATTTTGCGCGTGGTTCAGGTATTATTGCTATTGGCCAGTCTGAGCCTGGTGAGTGATGTAGTACTGGCAGTCGCAATCATCGGTCGGTGCGTGGCAGCATGTGCATATTTAGTTTTGCTGCACACCAGCAGCCATTTTTTTCAGTTGTGGTGGTCAGGCACAAGTTGTGGGAATTGTTCTTTGCTTCTTTGTTCTTTCTTTGTGCATATCTTTTTAGTTGTGTTCGTGGCTAAACCCTGGCTCGGACTACAAACTACTGTATTTTCATGATACGGTTTCAGATCTCTCATGTTCAACCCAAAACAGCATCAAAATGAAACAATGAATTTCTGTGGCTCCGAGGTATAAGCCTGGGCAGGGTAGTGTGAGTAGGGTTTTAATTTGTACTGTTTTGGACCTTGTGTGTGTTAGAAACATTCTTCTTTTGGACTGAGTATTTGCACTGTAACGTTGCTATTCCCAATGTTCTGTCACATGTTAGTTTTTCATGTATAGGTATGTATGTTGCAACAAGATTAAAACAAGCATTGGCAATGCCAACATTTTTGGCTTCTGTGTAGGCATGGGAAATGCATTTGTCAGGCACTGCCGTACTGGTATTAACTGGCCAACAATGATAGCAGATGCAAATGGTGCAAGTACCTGGGCATCTAATAGGAGTGCCTGACAAATGTCTAACAGGACTTTAGTGAGGGAAACGCAATATACTTATAAATCGAAACCAGAAGTGTGGGGTCACAAACAAAGTACCTGTGCGCTATTTATCACTACTAAATCTGTAAAGCACAATATCAGTGAAAAGGGTGTGAGCAGCAATCCAGTACCCACCAACCAATCCACACAGGCTGGCACTAAATTAACAGTTATATGCTGAAAGGGGTAGGATTGTGCTTGACACCATTATAGTACAAAATCCAACAATCAAGGTATCTTGATTGTTGGTTTCTGTACTATAATGGTGTCAAGCGCAATCCTACCCTTTCAACATATAACTACTTATAAATCGAGTGGCTGAAGCCAGACCTGGTAAAGCCATTTTTATTACATCAGTAGCACGTTTACAGCGCCAATGAAATCTTGACCTCTCAGAAGACTACTTTTGAGCAAACAGTTTGATGCTAAAGCTTGATAAGGCTAGTTGAAAGAGATCCCAGCAGTATGTGTTTTGGACGTGGAGTGGCAGGAAGTAGTTGGAAATGGTCATAAGGATTAGCATGGCCTTGGGCAGTCAATAGGTGGGTAAATTACCAAACAACACCTGCAAGCTTTGTGTCCCTTCTCATATGCCAGTTCTCCCTAGATAGCTGGAAGCGTGCACAGTGGTCAAAACCTTAACCTAACTTCCCCAACCTATCCATAATCTCTCCCTAAACCTAATTCCTGTTTCTCTACTTCCCCCCATTCCTATCCAACCATTAACACCCTAACCCTCCTTCCCCGCTGTGGTTGAAGAGCATTGTATAAGCATCGACTTGCAGCAGGTCCCAAAACCGCAGTGGGGATGGTTGGTTCATGCCACTCCTGCGCCTCGGAGCTGTGGACCCTGTCACAGAACTGAATGCAAAGTTGAGTTATTATATGAGTTGTGTTGTAGTGTAATATATGAGCATAAATACAACTGGCAAGGTACTTTCCGGTGTCATCATTTGGCTGTACTGCTTATTAAATGCAACTCTATTTTCATTACTGGTGGCAACGAGTAGACATGCCTTGAGTCTGGTTCTGCAAAATAAGTATTTAGCCATGTCATGATGTTGTTTTTTAAAAAAAGAACAAAAGGAATGTTATCACTTTCTGAAGCGTTTTACACAAAACATAACATGCAACAGATGCATGAACCCTCCATAAGTAGCATTTTCTGTAAAGTCGTGAATTGACGTGATTCACGGATGATGGTTTGAGGGCCATTTTTTTTGAGGCGAGGGATGGGTCACTTTATTTGGGTGTGCAGGCCTATTTTTTGTCCCAGTCCGACCCTGCCAGCCTCTTGACTAGTTTGTTAATTAGGGGAATATGGTAGGCGTTGAACTCCAAAACTACATTCAGGCATCAGAAGTCGATAAAAAACCGTGAACTTTGACCTAGCTTGGGGACAGTACTAAGGGCGGAGAACATTTACTGTGTGATTTTGCCTAAATCCAACATTTTCCTCAGTTTCTCAAAGATAATCTGCTTCTGAGTTTCTGATAGTCTGTATGTTGGACTCATCCTGATTTTGTAAAGGACACGTCAGCATGCCCAACAAGCTTTCGCGTGGACTCTTGATGCTCTTGGATGCTTAGTCCTTGTGATATGGCCGCTCAACGTACTTCTGAAAAGAATAAAAAGGCACTGGCAATCATCTATATTAGGAGGCAAGGCTGGAGATAAGGCTCTGCAAGCAAACATGCTGGCACTAAGGAGTGGGGGCAGGAACTGGAGCTCTCCCTGGAAAGCCATCCACCCCCAGCTGATAGGGGTACCCATTTTCTATGGACAAGCATTTTTCACTGGCCTTGTCACACATAGCAGGCTCTAGCAGGAACGTTTGACGCACGTGACCAGAGTCTGTGAAGATGACCTCACAGCTAATCCAGCAACGTTTTACTTGGCCATCTACTGCGTTAAATACTGTGGCTTTCAAGTGGGAAATAGACAGGTCCTACCTCAAGCCAATAAAGTGGAAGCTTTTCAAAAGATCCCAAAACCCACCACCAAAAGGGACCTTGGAGCATTTCTGGGCCTAGTCGGGTATTATCAGTGGTTCATGACCAACTTCTCCAACCTGGGAGCCCCGCTAACAGACAAGCTAACTAAGGCCCAACCCAACCAAGTACAATGGGACCACCAAGTTTAACTGGCCTTTCAAAAACGCAAGATCGTCCTCTACAAAAACTCAGTCCTCGTCATGCCAGATTTTTCAAAAGAATTCCTGCTACAGACAGATGCATCATCGGTGGGATTGGGACCATCCTATTCCAGCTACATGAACACAAAGTAAAACCTATTCTCTTTATTAGCAGGAAACTCTACTCTTCCCCAAAAAAAAGGAATTACCTGGTGGTAGAACGGAAATGTGTTACTGTTAAACGGGCCATACATAGCCTATGGCACTACCTCACAGGCAGAACATTGCGGGCTACTTCTGGAGCCTTTAGCGAGCAGTATGACCATGGATAGATATACCCACTCCTAAGATTCTGATGCTAGATTCTGATGCTAGACTTAATGGTTAATGAACTTGAAAAGATCAGTTGGCCCATGATTGGTGCTTCCCCTGTAGAAAGATCAGGGTAGTCCAATTGGAGACAATATTATGTGATATTCAAGGTTGTCTCTACCTCTTCCTGAAGGGCATGCCAATACTGAGATGCATGGATAATATTGTCAACAAGGCCTAGACCAACTGCTGGGGGGCAAGTAAATGTGAACACTGGAACCCTTGGCAGTACAGACTTTTTCTTCTGGTAGATAGGAATCTTCTCTCTGCAAGCAGTTCACATATCTTCTTTGAATGTGAAAGTGGACAAGCTCAGTAGGGCATTCCTATCTTTCCTGATGCTTTGGCTATCACAGTCTGCAGTTCACTAAATATGAGGGGACAGTGGCCAGGACATCCAGTGAAGGATTTAAAGTGCCAGCAGCAGTAGGGCCCATGTGGTGATCCTCTCCTCAAGGCCCCTGGTGCTTTCGGGGTCCAAGGTATCCTCCACATACCCCACCTTGGCCCCACATCATGTAACCGTTAGTAGTGCCTGCCCCACTGCATCACCCCCACAAACACATTTAAGGCCAGGTGAGGGATTTCATCACACCCAACCGATAAGCCAGTTGTCCTACTTGGACCATATTCTTGAAGCATTGTCCAGACCAATGGCTAGGATTAGCTAGTCATCAGGGTATACATAAATATGAATATCATTCAGATGTCAAACTTCCAGACGTGCTGGCCCTCTAGCTTAGTATAAGTATTAGTATAAGTTCTGATGGCTGTTTTCATGCTAACATTCAAGGCAAGGCGCCAAATTCCTGGTTGGGTAGTATTTATTTGGGAAATACTGCCATACTTATTTCCTATTCTCTGGGTGGGGTATCTCTGGGTTATGTGGATTAGGGGATGTGTGTATGTTTGTGTAGTCTATGGATATTTTGCATGCATTAGCGTGGGTATGGTGGCGAGCGAGGTAAGGGGGGGATAATGCCTAAATTGCATGAGGCAATCCTATTACTGAGACTATTATCCCTTGTCACCTTACAGACAAGGCACATTCCCTTCTTGGGATGTTGAGACCATGATGCGTTGCTAGGTGGGGGTTGAGGGGGCTATAGGCCCTGGCCTTTTGGTTGTAGCCCTGGATAGAAGCTCAGGGGATACATCCAAAAGGCTAGCTAGCCCCCCAGTCCAGACAGTCCTGACATTAGCGTAGCCCCGGATCTTTTCCAGACCTAGAAACACCCGGGGATGGTATGTGTGTGTATTCAGAAGGTCCTGTTTTGCCTTCAACCTCTACTGATCAAAGTGGTGCAAAGGACCAAGGGTGATGGTTTGCTGGACATATGAGGCATGTTCTCTTTTAATCTTTAAAATGGTCTCTCTGAGGTAAAGGATATCCCATTAGTGTGGAGAAGAGCCGATTAATGGGATTACCTCATGTAATATAGGCCTTACGGGATGTCTGAGGGCCCATAAAAGCATCATAGTCTCATTATTCTTTTTCAGTCCCGCATTCAAGCAACATACCTAGGGCCATTATTGCAGCTGTGCTTTTATTTTTAGAAACGGTATACAGTGTAATGAAAATAATATTTCTTTGGTTATTGTAAGACATCAGATTATCATATTAACACTTTACAACACTAATAACTAAATAAAATTGCCATTTGTCCACTGTTTGAATACTGTGCATTAATTCATTTGCATGCCCACATCTAGAAAACATTGCTACTATTTTAAGCTCCATCAGAAGTAAAGGTCTTACGGCATTTCTCGCAGAAGGTCCACGGAACATGGCTGACCGTGCTGGTGCCCCCTATGGAAGAAAACAGATATTTATTGGTGCAGATATGTATTTAATATTTTAATTGTATTTATAGTTTTAAAAAAAGTTACACAACAAACCAATTAGATGATCACAAAATTTCATCCCTAGTTGATATAAAAATTCATCCTACAATATTGAAAGAATTTCATATAAAAATAGAAATGCATACATCCAAGATATTATAAAATCCCTACAATAAATAATTGAAAGTCCTATATAATAAATATATCAATAGTTCAGAATTATTCACCTAATTGAATTCACAGAATTCAATTTCACCTAAAAGAGTATTGACAATCAACAAACCAAAGCAATAATCAATGAGGTTTGATAACCAGTTAATATTCTTGTGTAGAAATCATCTTTAGACAGAGCCTCCTCAGAATGGCTCTATGTCCTTTCATCGACACCTGTTTTACGGCAGTGTTTTTGCGCAGGTTTTTTTCAAAAAAGTTCATAGAATTTTTAAAAACCCCTCTTCATTTAACTATTTTTCCTATTCCCGACCCCCCCAACCCTTTATTTGCCCTTTCCCACCACCCCAAAAAATGTAGTTGAAGTTTTTGGGAAGAAAACGCATGGCAAAACACCAGTCGTAAAAACGGGTGTCAATGAAAGGATGCGATACCCTCAGAACAGACAAACTGTCTAAATAAAGTGACTCTTAATTCAAATGTGGCCCCACAATCAATTAGAAGATGTTTTTGAATTTCTAAAACCGACTTCTGCTTACACAATCTGCCACTCCTATCAACTAGAGGAATATTTCTAACTGTATAGCACCTCTGAAATGTACCAAGTAAGTTCAATTTAAATCACATATAGATTTTTACAAAATCCATGATTAGGGAATCTAATCAGATACATGTGTAATGTGGTGTAGGATTTATGGAATTTACCATAGTCAGAATACAATTTGTAAATCGAGATTTCGTCATGATAATGTAATGAAGGTGGTGATGGAGTGCCGTCGGGGGGGGCGCACTTACCAGCTGCGGGAATAGGGGAAAAAGGGAGGGGGCACCCCAGCATAGGACATGGCTTCATTTAGGCATATTCAGGAGTAAACGGTCCTAGAGCATGAGCACAGACTGCAAAGCTTTGGGAGCAAGGAGTGGGGCGGAGGTGCTCAAGGGGGGAGAGCAATATTTATGATAGTGTACACACAAAGGGTGCTGCCGCACTGTCAGAATCAGGTGAAAACAACAGGAGATGAAACCATACAGAGAGGACCTAGATAGGCCCTGAATGATAGGGCACATAGAAAACTGTGTCGACACTTCACAGCAGAGAGAAGGGAGAGGACCCATTCTGGCTACTCGTCCCCAGGAGACAACAGTCACTGGGAACAAAACTAGTTGATACATACAAGGGTGGCGAGCCAAGCTTTCAGCCACTTGCTGGGATCAGGGAAAACGTAAGCTCACAGAAATATGTCAGAGAAAGCACAGCCACGAGGTATGAACAGCAGTTTCAAATTGACCCTTGGCAGGTGGGCCTCAGAAGCAGGATGTAGGGCAAGGGGCGGATGCAAGAAGAAGCCAATCAGAAGGTGAGTTTTGGTGTCCTTGAAAAGCCACAAGTATCTTGTGCTCTCACCGATGTCTGCAAGGAACCTCATTGGCCAGAAGCCGTGTGGATGTCTCCCTTCCCACTAGCTCAGGATGTCTCATGTTTTTCCTATGTGTGCTGACCAATGGCAGGATATTAAAGATCCGGAGGTCAGCACGATTACACAGTGTTTAATAAAAATGAGTTCATGGGGTAGAGAGGGAAGGAATGTGGCGCCACAAGGGGAGGGTATGAACCCTGGGATGGCAGGTCTGTCTGCTCCAATCATTTCTAATGATCTAATGTTTAGCTATAGGGGACTGACGTGGTCCCGCCATGCAGCTTTGTGGGACACCTGACGACTCATAACACTAATCGCAACTGTTTCCCACTATGCAAATATTGTACTCACTGTATAAAAGATCTGACCGCAGTGGGCGGTTTTCGTCAGCTTCCATCATCCAGTTCTGTTCCACTGTGCTGTTTGATTTGTGCTTACCCAGCTGTAATATACAGCGTTATGTCTTGCCTGGTGAATGCTCCTTTTTGGATTACTTCTGGTAAATTACTGATTACATGCCCGGAGAGGATTCCTGATTCATTTTTGGAGCCCCCAGCGAGATCCTCAGCTCCCTCGGCCAACTGGGGCTATTCTGGCCACCCTCCTGGGAGGGGCTGGTCTGGCGACCACAGACCAGTTCTACATACACTACCGAGGAGACCCTGCCGATGACAAGTTCGCAAAGGTCTGCCTGGTCTTGAGTGCTGCCTGCACCCAGGATGAGGAGCGAGCAAGATAGGAGGGCTTGGTGCGGGAGAGGCCTCGAGGATCTCTAGGAAACATGAGTGTACCCATGCATGAATGTGTTGTATTGTGGTTGCATGCCAAAGGACGGGGAGGGCTCTTCTTTTATAGTGTCTACGACGCATCCTCAAGGTGGGAGGACGATCAGCCATATTAATTGTAGATTTCAGTATACTCTACTCCAAAGGGGTGGATGTGTGTGGTTGGGCACACCAGCTTTAGAGCAGAGAAGTGTGAAGCAAGAGGCATACCTCATTAGACGGGAGTTGCACATAGTACAGGCGGTTGTATAGTTGCATCATTTGGGAAAGAAGGGTGTTATTATTTTGTCTTTTTTGTTGTTGAAGAGGCATTTGGTTTTGAATAGCATGGGAGGAAGGGTCTACGCTGAAAGGTACCTGGTGTATAATATTTCGCTTGGCATTCTAGCGGTGGACATCAACACAGGGAAGGGCGTAGTTTGACGCCAGCCTACTCTAAGATAGGTAAGGTTGGGCCAGAGGAGAGGGCCGGTGACATACTAACACAAATGAGTGGATGGACCTGTGGAGAGGGCCAGTGTGCATGAAAGGAGTGTGTGGACAGGCCTGTGGAGAGGGACATTGTGGGTGAAAAGGAGTGTGTGAGCAGGCCTGTGGAGAAGGCTAGAGGGTGTGTAGGGCACATTCGGGGAAAGCGGTAAGTATGTGCGCTTGAGAACTGAATAAAGGTGTGGATGTGAAACTAAAAAAGAGAGGAGTGAACAGGGAACAAGTAGGGCGAAAAGAGAAAAGGGTGAAGGGACAATTAGGATATAACACAGGGGGGAAGGCGTAGAGTGAATAATGGTATTACGGAATAGCCCCCTCAACCAGAAGTGTGAAAACCTGCCCCAATATCATGATACAAATAATAAAATATAATTTTCAATGGGTTCAGGAAACTGCAAGACAGTGTTACTATGCATGGGCAGGGGAGGAAACGTTTGATAGTAAAATAACAGGAAATATATTCTTGTACTTACTAACAAAATACAAAGACTCTAAGCTAAAAAGTAGGCAGAATATATTGGGGCTCTTGAAGTTATACAAAGAGAAAAAAGATGAGCATATAAAGCAAGACGTTAAACAAGAGAACGTTGCAGGCGAAGAGAGTACCCTGCCCTCTCCGTACAGTACATACCCAGCATTAAGACCCGCAGCAGGGTATACCAACCTGCAGCGGGTGTCCCCATGAATGAGAGAAAGGTGGAAAAGGGAGATAGAAAATGGTGAAACCTCAAAGAGGAGAGGCACATGACAGGGGAGAGAAGAAGTACCTAGCAGACATGAAAAAGAACACATAAAAACAGGTGGACGTGCTGTTTGATGAAGCAGAGAGAGTTAGAGAAAAGGAGGTACAGAAAAAGACAAGGGAGAAGGGAGACATGGGGGATGGAAAAGGATGGACCTCAGGGAGGATAACATTAAAACTGGACTTCGAGAAACATGACAGGGGAGAGAAGGAGACAGAAATAGAGGACAAGGACAGTATTGTGTCAGAAGAGGAAGAAGAAGTGGAGGACATAAGTGAATGCGAGGATGAACAATGGACACCAGAGAAAGAGTGGGAGAAACCAGAAGAGGAGGGGAGAACATGAGGAGCCAAAAAAGGACTGGTCAAGTGTCCCCCGCAACTGGACAGAGACAGTAAAGATAGGCATGGCACAGGCAGCACAAGGAGGAACAGGGACAGGGCCCTGGGCAACACAGATTCAGTTGCTACAGAAAGGGAGTAGAGACGGGCACTTTGTACCATGGCAGACAATGGAAAGAAATACCCAAATGTATAGTTTGCCCTCACTTATGTCAGGGGCTAGCAAATGAATATACGCACTTGAAAAAGAAACTGCAGGAGTGCCATTGGCCATAGGGGACATGAAAAGTTTATTTGTAGCAATAATAGGAGAGCAAGGGGATAAGATTTGGGAACAAGCAGGATACAAGGGGGTGAAACTAAGCACCAACGCACATGATGGAGCACCCTTTAATAACTGTCGGGCTCATGTGTGGAAGTTGTTGAGGAACATGTATCTAGACAGCTCGATCCTAGGAGCTGTCATGACCCATGAGATGAAGCCAGATAAGGATCCAGCAAAATATATAAAACAGGTGCAAGAGCTATGAATGCTGGAAACACAAAAACCATGGGATGAAAACATCCCATTATTTTACGATACACTCGTCAAAGGACTGCCATTGGATGTCCAGGCATCCCTAGATAAAATAGTGGGAATAGAGGCAAAGGGATGGCCAAAGATACAGGCAACAATAGTACACTACTGTAAGAGGAAGCAGGAGAGTGAAGGACAGGCAGCAGAAAATGCTGCAAAGGCAGGGAACAAGTTGGTACAGAAAAAGCTTGCGAGATATACAATGGAAGGGGCAATGCTGATACCTGACATTGCCACAGTGGCTCCCGCCCAATAGGGAAGGTTACCAAAGGGAACATGCCCCCACATGGGAGATATGTACCACTACTGTATGCCCCACAATGGGGGGAGCAGCTGCAGGGAGGTTATCCACTAGGGGGGTACCAACCCAGGGGTTATTTCCAACTGGCAAGAGGGTCTCCGGAGCAAGGAAGAGGAAGAGAATATAGAGGAGGAGAATACCAGTTTCTGGGTCCATGTTTCATATGCAGGAACATGGAACACTTTGCGCACACCTTTCCCTTTGGTCAGCAGGCGCAGGCACAGGTGTATGAAGTGGTGCAACAGCAATGCTTATTTGCCTATTTGCCAAGCAGATCCAGCTGCAGACGACACCCCAGCCCCAAAAGACATTGCTCACAGGAGAGATATTTATTTATTTATTGAGCACTTGTTTGGTGCTTTATACAACAGAATTGTTTCAAAGCGCCACAGGTGTACATATCCCCGGCTGTACCTCCGACACCAGCGAAGGCACCAGGGAGTGCGATGGTACTGGCACCGAATGTGATGCCAAACTACACGGGAGTCAGTATCATAGGGGGAAATTCCTTCCTATTTCTGCCGAGCATAGCACCCCAATAGGAGAGCCCACGGAGAGTGCATGTGTGTCCAGTCCTAGCAGTAACTGAAGACCCTGACGAGGAATCTGAGGTAGCAGTGACGATAGGACCAAGGGAATTCTCATGCCTGATAGATACAGGGGCCAGCAAGTCATGTATAAAGGAGTGTATATTCCCACTGTCGAGCAAAGGGATGGACAAACAACGCTTCTCTGGGGCTATAGTCACAGTTCCAGTAACAAAGGATTTGACACTAACAATAGAGACACAGCACATAGAATCACCCCTACTGTATTCCAAGGACACCCCAATAAATGTACTGGGGAGGGATTTACTGAATAAGCCAAGTGAAACATTATTATTTACAGAAAAGGGGTTGGCGTCCTCCACACCAGATGTATACTATGCCCAAGTGGCAGCACTCCTACTAGCAACACATGCACATAGCACACTGCGAGGACAGACTATGTCCTGAGCTATTCCTGTATGGGGTTGAGATACTGCTGGCATGGGTGTCGGGTATATAAGGGAAAGTATTCAGTCTAGCATCAGAATTTCTATTCCGACCTCAGTGCCAGAACAAAGATGCTAGGGGCACCATGATGGTATTACAGCTTGAAGAAGTAGCAATTTGTAAAGACATGGTGATCCTATGTGGGGGAGATGAAGAGAACACATAGTCGCATAGAGTGCTATGCATTGACCGAACACTGAAAATAACAGGGGTAGCTGATGAACAGCTCTTCTCAAATGGGGAAGAAGGAGAGATGGTGTTTCAGCTAGAGATACCCTGCCCAGTAAGAGTGGTAGAAAAGCTGATACCACAACTCACACAGCTAGTGAAAACGGAGAGCAGACACACACAAGAAGATTTAAAGAAGAACCCAGAGAAATGATAGACAACTGGGCCTCATGATGTAGGGGTATTTAAGGGAATAGGGGCTGTAAGAATAAAATTGAAAGAGGGTGCATTACTACTGAGAAGAAAGCAATACCCACTATCCCGTGAGGCAGACGAGGGGATATACTCCACACGCCTACATTATGGCAACAGGGGATAATACAGACATCAATAGCCCCATGCAACATGGCCATATACCCAATAAAGAAATCAAAGGGGGGATCATGAAGATGTAATCAGGATTTACACCCTGTGAACACCGTTGTGGAAGCATAGTTTCCACTTGTACTGAATCCTGCCACAATATTATGTAACATCCCGACCAAGGCGAAACACTTCACAGTTATCGACCTGAAGAATGCCTTCTTCTCCATCCCACTCCACCCCGATTCCAGCTACCTGACCGCAGTCACGTATGGGGGTACCAGATTTAAACACACTAGGCTGCCATAAGGGTACTCCTAAGGGTACTGTAAGTCACTGAGTATATTCAACAGTGTAATTTAGATGGACCTAAGCAATTTACCAATGCCAAGCACAGTGATACAGTATGTTGATGATATACTGGTGTGCAGTGAGACAGAGAAATAGTGCAGGGCAGACTCAGTGCACCTCAACATTGCTAGCAGACAAGGGGAACAAGGTGGACATTGAGAAATTACAATACTGTCAGGAGAAGGTAGTGTACCTGGGGCAAATAATATCAATAGAAGGCCTTAAGATAACACCAGAAAGAGTAGAGGCAATACACAGGACCCAACATCCCAAAACAGTGAAAAGGATGTAGCAGTCCCTAGGATTGTGCAATTACTGCAAGGAATGGGTTTTTGACTACTCCACTTTCACAAAGCCTCTACTGCAGGCACTCAAGGAAGTGCAGAAGGAAAAAGGGCAATACAGTGGACTTCAGAGATGAACAAAAATGTTGTTAAACTCAAAGAGGCATTGACCCATGCACCAGTGTTTGTTACCCCCAATTACAAAGAGAAATTGTGTTTTCTCATTCAGACAGCTCCATGGGGATGGCGGTCCTCACACAATAGAATCCACGGGGACACAAAGCCCTGGCTTACTAGAGTGGCCTCTTAGACAGAGTGATGCAGGGGACATTTCCCTTGTGAGGAAGCAATTGCAGTGGCAGCATTTGCATAGAAAAAGCAGCGACTCTTTCTATGGGGTGCCTAGTAGTTCTATACATGGAGCACTCCCTTTTTGCTATTCTTGAGAAATCAAATGTATTTATTTATTTCATTTATAAAGCGTACATAGAGCCCGGACGCAACGAGGTGCTGTTACAGACCAGTTACTTGCAAGCACTCAGAATCAGCAATACAGAGAGTAATACAATATACAGGTTGAAGGGCTAAAGGCAAAATTCTGAGTGAACCACAAGGTTTTGAAGGCTTTACGGAATGCCCAGTAAGAGGGTACGGCTCTTAGAGTCGGAGGTAGAGAGTTCCACTGTTTGGCAGCAATACAGGGAAAACTAGAACTCCAGCTGTGGCTCGTTTTTGACCTTAGGTTGGGATAGGCCATGTGCATATTGGGATCTAGTTGGCCTGTTAGTCTGTATTCTAGGGAATTTCTGGGTTAGGTGAGGGGGGCCGAGTGAGAAAGGGACTTGTGGGTAATGGACATTGTTTTGAAAAGGATACGCTCCCGCATGGGTAGCCAGTGTGCCACTCTCCTAGCTGTGGTAATGTGATCCCTTCTGGGGATGCTGAGGGCAGCTCTAAGAGCCTTTTTTTGTATAATTTGTAACTTGTGCATGTTTTTTGATGAGGTGCCAGCGAAGAGGACATTACAATAGTCAAGCCTGGAACCAATGACAGCGCAAGCAAGGTCAGCTCTCAGTTCAAAGAAAGGATCTTGACGCATTAAATAGCTTAGTTGTGTAGGCTGCTGATGAGGTGATTCTGCTTACTTGTCAGACCATTGAGAGGGAGGTGTCAAGGTAGATACTAGTGTCTTCACTGAAGAGGACACTAAAACCGGTATGCCGTCTATGCGGAAGACTGAAAATTGGGTGTTAAAATTTTTCATCAGGGCAGGGGTCCACACGATCAGAAGCTCTGTCTTCTCTCCGTTCAGGCAAAGCTGGTTTGTTGCCATCCAGGCTTGAATGGTGGAGTAGACGCTGTTCAGAGTGTTAGACTCTTCTGCATAATTACCAGTAAGCGGGAGAAGAATCTGAGTGTCATCAGCATAGTTGGTGTAGGCTATGCCAATGGATTCCAAGATGTCGAGGAGAGGTCTGGTGAATATATTGTATAGCATGGGGGAGATGCAGGACCCTTGAGGAACCCCACATGGGATGGGTGTATGAGTAACACATGCATTCTCAGTGAACACTCTCATGACCCTGCCCTCCAAGAAGGAAGCAATCCACGAAGAGACTTCTGGGGAGAAGTTGGATGATGTGTTAAGGTGGTGACAGAGGATTTTATGGTTAACTAGGTCAAATGGGGTAGACTGATCCAGAAGGAAGAGTAGGGCTGCTTTCCCATTGTGCCTAATCTCATCCATCTGTTTTTTTTAGATCAAGCAATGCTGTTTTCATACCGTGTCTTAGACAGAAACCTGACTGACGCAATCCCATGATATGATGAGTTTCTAAAAAGTGTTTTACTTGCAGATATACAGCTCTGTCTAGAATTTTCAAAAGGAAGGGAGCAGTGGTGATAGGCCTGTAGTTGTCTGCCACAGCTAGGTCAAGGGAAGGTTTCTTCAAGAGAGGAAGTATCCAGGCTCCCTTAAGGCTTGTTGGAACTGATCGAGTGGAGAAGGAGGAGTTTATGAAGACTGTGACAGATGGGGTTACAATTTCAGAGCAGTCTTTAATGTTAGTTGTGGGACAGATATCCCCTTTGCACCTAGACGGATTTAAGCCTTTGAGGATTGCTGAGACTTCCAACTCTGTAAATGGTTTGAAGTGAAATTGAGGGATGGGCAGACCTTTGCGGGTATGACAAGGGTATGACAAGGGTGAGTGACTTTTAGACAGGGGAAAGAAAGCAGGCTGGCTTGTTGCAAAATTATTTTGTTTTTGAGCAGGTCTATTTTGTTTAGCATTGCACACTCACCACACAGAGGGTCTTGGGCTATGAGATTATACAGACCAATCCTGCAAGTGAGGTAGTGAGGTGTTGTGTGGTTAACCCAGTGACATTTCTATCAGATCCAGCCAAGGAAGGGGATTCTATGCATGACTGTGCAGCGTATATGGACCGGATAGAAGTGAAAATCCAGGTAAAAGAAGAGATAGAGGCAGGGGGCCTAGTCTTCATCGATGGGTCTTCGAGCATAGACCCAAATACAGGAAGAAGACACAGTAGTGTACCATAGGGATGGGACATTTCAGATAGCTTCACAAGTAAGGCTACCTTCACATTATTCAGCACAAGCAGTAGAATAAGTGGCCATGATAAACATGCTACACATGATGGAGGGACATGCAGGAAATGTATTTTCAGATTTTGCATATGTCATGTCCACCATACATTCTGGATTAACACATTTAGAGTAAAGGGGTTTAGGAGAAGAGACAGGTCCCCAGTGCAGCACACAGACTTACTAAGCAAACTAATAGAAGCATTACAATTGCCAGTAGAAGTGGCAATAATAAAGTGTGCCATCCAAACAGGGGGGAAGATCTTGATCTCACAAGGGAACGATGTGGCCGACAGAGCAGCAAAAGAAGCAGCCTAATTACCTGAAGGGACTACCAGACTCTACTCAGGAGCAGAGGGAAGGGGGCAGATGATGGTAGCAGGAGAAAGAAGGATAAAGGGCTAGAAAACACAGAACCATTCAACTCATCACCAATTGTGCAGATAATTGACTTGCAGAGAGAAGCTCCCCAAGTGGAGAAAGATTTGTGGTACATATGGGGTGCTCACTTTCACCTACTGACTTGGTGTGGAGGCAAAATAGAACAGGGAAACAAGTAATGCAGTGAAAATTGTTGGTTGTAGCACTAGAACAGTTACATATTCCCGCCCATGTCTTCAAAGTGCATGTGGAAGCAGACATAAATGAAATGTAGTACATCCCCAAACTGCATGAACTGCTGAATTTACTGGGAATTGCTTGGTGAGTCAACAATTTTTGACTGCTGGAACATTACCACAACCAGTAGGGCCTTTCCGGCACTTGCATATTGTCGATATGCAAGAGAGATATACCTCTTAAAGGTATATGCTTGTGGTTTGTCTGTCCTTTCTCATGTTGGTTTGAGGCGGTCACCTGTGCTCACAATGACGCAAAGTCGGCAGCAACATTTTTGGTGCGGGAGGTGTTTTCGAGATGGGGACTATGTCACAAAATAAGGTTGAACAATGGGCAACATTTTGCAAACAACCTATTTAAAGAAATAGCAAACATTTAGGGGATAAAGCCCTGACTTTGCACAATGTACCGGCCACAAGCAAAAGGAGCTATTGAGCATCTAAATGGCTTCCTTAAAGAGCACTTAGCAAAGCTAATAACAGCTTCGTACAAGAACTGGATTTCTTGCCTCCTCTTAGAACTCTTTGCACTGCGCAATATACCTGGCACTGATCACCATTTGACTCTGCATGAAATTGTCACTGGGAAAAGGATGCATGCACCTGTCCTTCCTCTCTGTACAATTTCAGATGCTGACACTATATTGCAGGTTTTGGGGGAGGAAATGCAAGCATATCTCACTGAACTGACTAATGCCCTAAAATATGTGTCCCGCCAGGTCTAACATTCAACAAGTTGACCAACCAACGACGGAACTATGAGTACGTGGCACACAGAAGCTTTCCCACAGGTGACAACCCTCTATCCTGGCGATAATATTTTCTTTTGCAACTTTATGCGGAAATGGCAAGATCTGCGCTTCACAGGCCCGCACGAGGTGGTGTATGCATCACCGACATCAGTAAAGATTAAAGAAAGAAGAGCATGGATCCATATAATGAACATGCGCTAAGGCAACAGCACGGACCACTCAGGAGTAGAAGAGAGGGGACCAACTTAATGAGAAGTATCACTGAGCTATCATAAAAATAAATCTGCTATTAGACTTTATAGGAGGCCCATTGATGAGGTGAAAGAGCAATTATAGGGATAGGATTGTTGTGTGCTGTTCTGCTCAGTCTCTTTCTCTACTGGTTCTTTTCGCATGAAGAGAATAGTGGTATGTGCAATAAAAAGAAGTATATTCAATGCTGAAAGTTTTTATGACACAATGAGAAGAGAGCAGGACACGGCATCTGGGAATGTCTGGTATGACAAGATGAAAGGTCTGGTGCTAGAGAGGGCTAATGGCAGTTTCTATGTGTGCTCTCTAATCCCACATGTCACAGGGACACCAAAAATGTTTACCCCATGAGTTAACTGTGGAGGACTGGGGATGTTGAATGCTTCGATCTCTATGTAGGACAATTGGGCTGTTTCAGGGGAAAACAGTTGAGATTCATTGGGTAGACAAGGGAGAGGAAGTATATGCTAACAATTATATACAGCTAGAAAGCATGTCTAAAAAGGAAGCTGCACAATAAAAAATCACTAGAATATGTGACGGAGGGAATGGGAAGGGGAGAGAAGCTGTTCATGACTCACAAAAGGGTATACTACAAAAACTCAACAGAGCAGGATATCCTCTGGTGCCACACCAGACCCATCATGATAATAGTGGGTTCAGTGTTTCAGAACGGGAGATGAGAAAGAGGGGTGGTGCAGTGTCGTGCGTGGACTAGTGTGATTCAAAGAGTGGGTGGTCAGGAAAATAAATTAAAGTTGCCGAGAAGTGTGGAATGCAAATGTGTATGCTTTAACATGGATAGACGAGACAAGTCAACCAGTTTATATAAAACCTCTTACACAACTGGCTTTGTGTTTCAGAGCAGTGCAGACAACCCTAGTATGGGTGAAAACTGGCTGCCGGACGATGATGAGCATCTCAGCATTTCAGAGCGGGACTGCAGTGATGATGGACTGATGGCGGGCCCAGTTCCCTCCAGATTGGGGAGTAGTGTGCTCCCTCGTTATGTTCCACAACCCTGCTTTGATCGTGCCTCAAGTGGACCTGCTGCCATTGAACAACCTCTCTGTACTGTGATGAAGGAAGATGGTGAAAGAGCAGAGAGAACAGTACAGAGAGGAAAGAAAAACAAGAAGAAGGAAAAGAAGCAGTAACTATATTTCAGAAGAATCCTCGCAAAGCCTGGATGCCATTCCACAACATTTAAGGTTGATCAGCAAGGCATCTGATTTGTTTTTTTTTACATCACTGCTACTACCTGGGGTGCAAACAGCCACCAATGCAAAGTGATTACAGATAACCAGATGAGAGGTGCTACAACTAGCAAACATGACTGAAAAAGGGCTAAACGTAGTAAGGGAGGAACTTCGGGCCGAACGCCTTGTGGCGCTCAAAAACCATTTCATCCTGGACATGATCATTGCCATGGAAAGCGGGGTCTGCCACAAAATAGGCGGCAGTTGCTGCACGGCAATACCCGCTACTGATGCCACCAATGAGACGCTCAGGGAAGCTTTTGAAGAGATCCGTACGTTGCATGAAAAAACGACCAAAGAGACACAGGATATAACATCAGACAGTTGGCCAAACTCATTGTTTGCCTGGGTGCCCGAGTGGCTGGCCGCCATGTTTAAAATAACTATCCCTCTGTTTGTTGCAATGCTCATTGCCTTCTGTGCAGGACAGTGGATAACACAAAATTGTAGTTGTGGCAAGAACAAAGCTCGGTAAATAATGTCTGCTAGTTAGGTGGGGAATGAAGGCAGCAAAAAAGGGGCTCAGCATCTCGGAGTGATTGACAGTGAGGATGGGGTACAAGTGGTCTTCATATCACCCCCAGTGAATGCATTTTGGGTAGCATGTTCCCCAGATAGGTGGGATTTCAGTAATAGACTCCACATTGGCAGAGTAGGAAGAAGAGGGTGGGGACATGGACAGGGTAACAAGGCTATGGATGCCCAAGACAGTGAGAAAGGAAATGGTGGTAAAGAGAGTGTCAATCAATAAATTCATTGAAGGGGAGATTTAATGAAGGTGCGGGTGCAGCGCCGTCCAGGGGTGCGCACCTTCCAGCTGTGGGAATAGGGAGAATGTGAGGGAACATGCCCAGCATAGGACAGGGCTTCATTGACAGCAGGAATATAGGGGCCTAGACCACATGCACTGCCTGAGATGCCTCGGGAATGAGGAGGTGGGTGGAGGTGCTCAAGGGGGGGATGGTGGGAGAGCGGTTATTATGATAGTGCACACACAAAGGGTGCTTACGCACTGTCAGAATCAGGTGAAAATGACAGGTGAGTACACCAAATAGAGAGGACCCAGACAGCTCCTGCACAGTGGGCGACATAGTAAACTGGGTAGACACTGCACAGCAGAGGGTAGGGAGAGGACCCATTCAGGCTACTCATCTCCAGGAGAAACAGTCACTGGGAACAAAACTAGTTGATACATACAAGGTCGGCGAGCCAAGCTCTCAGGCGCTCACTGGGACCAGGGAAAACTTAAGCTCACAGAAAACCATTCGGGGAGGCACAGCCACAAATTCAAATTGCCCCTTGGCAGGTGGGCATAGGAAGCAGGATTTGGGGCGAGGGTTGGATGAGAGAAGAAGCCAATCAGAAGGTGAGTCTTGGTGTCCCTGAAAAGCCAAAAGTATCTTGTGCTCTCGACAATGTCTGCAAGGCCCCTCATTGGTCAGATTCCATGTGAGTGTCTCCCTTCCCACTAGCTCAGGATATCTTGTGTTTTTCCTATGTGTGCTGACAAATGGCAAGTTGTTAAATATCCAGAGGTCAGCATGATTACATAGTGTTTAATAAAATTAGCTTGTGGGGTGGAGAGGGAAGGAATGTGGTGCCACAACTGGAGGGTATGAACCATGGGACGGCAGGACTGTATGCTCCAATCATTTCTAATTAACCTATGTTTAGTTATGGGGAACTGACGTGGTCCCACCGATCAGCTTTGGGGGACACTCGACAACTCGTAACACTAATTGTAACGGTTTCTCACTATGCAAATATCATACTCGCTGTAAAAAGGTCCGACCGCAGTGGGCAGTTTTTGTCAGCTCTCATCAATCAGTTCTGTTCCACTGTGCTGTTTGATTTGTGTTTGCCCAGCTGCAATAAACAGTGCTACTTCTTGTCTGGTGTATGCTCCTTTTTGAATACTTCTGGTAAATTACTGAGTACATGCCCAGAGAGGACCGCTAATACAATCCCCACACCAGTGAAACAACTTGATATTTTTTAAAGTGCATCTGGATTGCAAAGCAAGAGATTTCTCTCCAGGTACATGTACCCCAGTGAATCATCACAATCCTTAATGAAATGATTGAACACCCCAATCGACCAGATTTCATTAGAGTGTTCAAATCACAAAATGGTTGGGGGGTCCAGAACTTTCCTGAACAGTTTTAGTTGAATCCAAATAATATAAGAGTGCCATGATTGTAAGCAGATTTTGTGCCTAATTAAAACAAAAGGCACTGCAAGAGGCAACCCCAGTAACTTTTTCCATAATTTACCATCCATGATGTTCCAACCCATATAAATTAGTAGGCAACACTTTACCAATATAGAATTTCCTTAACGGAATCAATGAACATGTAAAATATGTAACATAGATCATAAACATGTATTTTTTTTTTTTATTTTTTTTATTTGTTGGTAGCGCCCAGACCTAGAGGTATCACAGCACTAGAGAGGATACATTACAGGTAGCAGAATTACTGTTTTTGTTACAGGCAGTACGATTGTGGTGAGGACATTACAATACAGGTAGCAGAGTTATAGTTCTTTGTTAACAGGCAGTACATTTCTGGTGAGGTTGTCCAGTAAGTTCTGGGATATTTATTAAACACTGCCATTTTTACTTTTTTGCGAAAGACAGAGTAGGACGGTTCATCTTGGATACTGGATGGTAGGGAGTTCCACAAGGCAGGAGTAGTGAAGGTGAAGCTAGATCCACCAGCTCTCTTTCTGTTGAATCTGTGGGTAATCAGTGAGGAGGAGTGCAAGCTGCGTAGGCTGTGTTGTGAAGACAACAATGAGTGATGGACAAGATTTTGAACTCCTTGCGTGCCTTAAATGGTAGCCAGTGTGCTTCACGTCTCGCTAGCGAGATGTGATCTGATTGGTTCAGGCCCCAAACTGCCGTGAGAGAGTTATTTTGGATCAACAGTAATTTGTTGAGGTTTTTTGTGAGACTCCTGCAAGGATGGCATTGTAGTAATCCAGTTTAATTCCAATGTTGGCCCTGGCTAGGGTGAGGCAGTTACTGGTGGTAAGGAATTTTCTAGGAAGGTTGATGAGTTTGGCTGAGTAGGGAGCGAACGAGGCAACCATCTTGACATGAGTCGAGATAAACTCCAGGTGCTTTGCCATGGGTTGATATGGGGGTGATGTTCCCATCAATGCTGAAAGATGTGAAAGCAGGGTTGAGATGTTTGAGGTGGTGCAGAGAACCGACGAGGAGGAGCTCTGTTTGTTAGGGAGAACTCTCCAGAATTACTAATTTCCCTAACCTAATAAGTCCCTCAGCAGCTTTTCTGGATTTCTAGGATTTGTTTTTTTCACCTGGTAAGAGTGTGAGCCTTTTTTCCCACTCTTACATGTGTTTTGCTGTGTGTTTAACATGTTTGTGTTCATAGACTGTGGAGCCTCACCTACTCCATAGGCATCATATTTTTACTGTGTGTCACACAGCACCTTTAGTTCAGTGACACAGGGTTGTCTTTTTCAGACTTCCCACTTTAAACTCCATTTTCTGGGACTGATTACTGTCTCCCAGAACATGTAAAGTTGCCATTGACTTTATTAGTCTTTTTAAATGTACAGACCCAGTACAAACGATCTTACATAGAGTACTGGAAAGGGTTAATAGTTATCCCTTTTTGTCTGTCTCTCATGGAACATTGCATTTCTTTAAGATTTGGCTGGTGGCAGTGGTATCTACCATATTTTTCCTACCGCAGTCTATGAAAATAGCCTTGGTATTGTTTTCGGCTATGTTAGTAGCCTCATACTTTAATCCGCTGGACCCCATTTACTTTTATTTGGTTCTGGCTGGGTTTATTCACCATTTCTTTTTGTAAAGGTCTTTCTCGTGTTCTACTCTGTGCACCAAACCAGGTTTGATTCCTTTGCTCGCCGTCCTTTGGCGGGCTTCTGCACACAAGCCCTCCTTAGGCGCCTAAGAGTCTAGGAAGACAGGATGTAAGGGAGGGGTTTTAGGCACCCTGCACAGGGTTTCCTTGGAGATCCAAGTCGCACTCTTGTTTGATTGGCTAGGTGACTGTCCTGCCAGGACAGCCATCCTGCTGTGTGATTGACAGCCAGGCTGTGTGAATGGGGGAAAACTGCATAAAAAGCAGGTCTCTGGGACTTGGAAGGAAGAGTCGCCACTGGATCGAGAGAACCGAATCTGCCAGGAACTTCTGCCTCAGCTACAGCATTCTTCTTCTAAGGTACTGTTCAAACCCGGTTGTTTGTTCCATCCAACCATGGTTGAAGTGTTTTAAATCTTTCGCCAATCAGAAGGCTTGTCCTTCTCTACTCTTTTAAGTAACTTTTCTTCGGACCAACTTCGTTTCAAACTCTTGGCAAAGACTTAACCGCAAACTACTCTGAACTGTGTGATCCTCTGCAAAGACCCTGAACCATTAACATTGGCCCAGGCCTATTGATTTGAATCCTCATGGTAGTAAGCCTTTTCTAGATTGCCCTGCCTACTTACTTGTTGGTGCTGCTTGATTTTGTATAACCTTGTCTTTCTCTCCCTTTTTTAATTGCTGGAGTGCCATTTTGCTCACACTTCATTTTGAGCTTAACTTGTCCAGAATTGATTGGGTGCTGTGTAGTATATTAAGATTGTGAGTTCCTGCTGCTTTACTTAGTGCACCACTGTTTTACACATGATGGTGCAAATAAATGCATATTCTTTTACTCAGAAACCTTGAGTCAGTGTTTGATTGAACCATAGTAATTGATACTGCTCACTTTACTCTTGAGATAAGTCTGGCTGCTCAGCCATAGCTACTACTTTACTGTGTAGTACAGGCTTGTACCAAAGGTGAATTTGTACTATCATTTATAGGTGTAATTGTGTGTGGTGTTCCCAAAGGGTACTGCATATGATTCTGCCTAACACACGTTTATGGTCATTCAGGCAGAGATGGTGTGTGGCCATCCAGGCCTGGATGATGCTGTAAATATGGCTAATATTGGCTGTGTAAAGTTTGTGGTTAGTACTGAATTTGAGGAGGACCTACACATCATCTGCAAAGTTTGTGTATGGGATGTTTAAAGATGGTCCAAGAGAGGCTTTGTGTACATATTGGACAGTGTAGGCGAGAGGCATGATCATTGTGGGACACATCCACTGGTCACCCACATATGTATATGCCCCATGCAAATGGATAGCACACATGACACATGCATGCAAGTAAGCACACACAAGACCAACAATGGTCCTTACCAGGGACACCAAACTGAGTAACAAATCAATTTTGCAAAAAAAAAGTCAGAGCAGCTATTACTGTGAGTAATCACAATAAATTATAATATACAGTTGTATTGACCTATACACACTGCAAATCATAAATAAAAATATGTACAATAAGAAATGAAAATAATGATCAATTTTCCAAAAGTAAACTTCCACTCATGTTTCCAAAATAATAATCAAAATGAGAAAAATTAGAAAATAATTCCATTCCGGCATGTTGATAAAAAAAAACACAATTAAACTATGTACAAGTAAACATGGAGCAAATTCCAAATGGCACTCCAAATCATAAAATCAGGAAAAGCGAATACACACACAAACAACTATGTGCAAAAACTGGAGTATAGTGCAAAAACTCCAAATCATAAAAAAAGGAATCTTATTTCTAAAGAACTATTTACAAAGGCAGCCAGCTAGTCCTTCTCCTCACCAGCCAAGGCATCATCGAACACTGTGTCCAATTCCCCTAGGTGGGCCTCTGCTCTCTCCTTGAGGGCTTGCAAGGACTCCAACATGGTCCTCTCCATCCCCTTCAACTCCCTGCAAGTCTCCTTGAGGACCTAAGCCCAACTCTGTGCCCGACGCAATGTAATCTTCATCCTGGACGTAGTGAGTTTTGCCTCCCGTGCCCGCTGCCGCTCTGCCCCGATTTGCCAGCCCATACACTCCAACACGGAAGACATCCTTTGGCGAAGGTCCACGTTTGCATCCTGCCCGATGCCCGATACCTGCTTCCCTGAGATGGTATGCCCCAGGTACTGTAGCCTCCTACTCCGAGCCTGCTGCTGCCAAATTGCCCAGTGCCTGCTCCTTAAGGAATGCCTCCGGGATGATGACAACACCTGGGGCCGTCGTGCACGTGCCCTGCTACTTGGTGCCTGCTATCCCTCTATTGCCACAGCTCCTGTCATCGGCTCGATTGACGTGGTGACCACCTCAGCTGATCCTATGTCGACTCCTGACTCTGGCAGGGATGTGATCCCCACCAGATGTGTCACTGGGGGTGGGACAGGTACACAGGGGGCCCTGGTGGTATCTGGGCCAGAAGGCACCAGGGAGGACGACTGGCACACAGAGGAGGAAGACGAGGAGGGGGTTGCAGAAGTGGCCAGCCCGCGCACCCAATTTGTGACCAGGAACTGAGCTAGCCAGTTCAGGAGATGCCAGACCTCATTGTGATGATATGAAAGCCCACCACCATAAGCCTGCACATCATCACGAATGGTGCCTGTACGCCTCGCGATACCGGCTAGCACCGGTTCCGGCCTGTCTCGAATGCGGACATCCACAAGTATTGGTGTTTCTGTTTGTGTGGAAACATCCACCACCTGCGGATGGGTCTATCCTGGGCCATGCCCGAAGGTGCAGGCCCAGGATTAGGCACAGGCACCTCCACGGTGACCTGCACTGCCTCCTGCCCCTGAGTCTGGACTGGACCAATCACACCCACCTCATCACGCCCGCCGGGCCGCATGGACTCGGCTGATACGGCCTCCTCCTCTTCCTCCACTCCCACCAACCTGGATGCCTCCCCAGCGTCTTCCGCACTGGATTGCCCCTGTGTGAGCTCACCTGTCCATCCCGCTGCCAAGGGGTCCACGACCACCTTCACCCTCTTGGACCTCCCCTCAGCAGCTCCGGCCGATGTCTCTGACGTGGCACCAGTCTCCTCGCTCCCCGAAGATGTAATTACATGGGAGCGTGACTGGGCCTTACGTCTGGTCCTTCTTAGGCAAGATTTCATTTTTATATGTAATTTTCCCTCCAGTTGTGTAACCCCCCAACTTTTTGCTGCTGTTTAAACACCTTAGTCTGACTTTGCCAGGGAGCACAGCCTTCTGCTGCTCTCCTCTGGGCTTTCGATCACTTTTTATGGGGAAAATGACATGCCCTTAAGTAAGTCAGTACTGGGAGACTTTGTTTCCCTTAGTCCTTTTCCACTGTTGCAACTTTTCTGAGACATGTAACAAGTGTGCTATGTATCTTCCAATACAGCACACTTGGGTCTCATAGTCATTTCTAAAGGCGCTAGATACTCCTGAAGGATTTTTTTAGGAGAGTTGCAGATTTTTCATGGACGGAACTGGTGGCCGATATCTTTTTGCATAATTTTTAACCCTTTCCTGACAGGCAAAACCACGATTAGCGTGTTTGGCACAAATAGGTGGCCTGGCTCTTTGTCTTGTCCTTTGGCCATCTTGCCCCCTTTACCTTCCCCAGGTCGAGTCGACCCAGGGCAGTCCTTATTTGGGCTTTCATTTTCAAGCGAAATGCCAAGCTTTCACTGGCTTCTGCATGCCTTGTGTGTGTGCCTCCAGGCTGTGGGCTGGGGTGTCTGTCCCCATTACACATCCTGGGTGCTAGAGAGTCTGGAGTGCTGCGAATGCCTGGGACCACCATGGTCCGTGATTGGTCCACGTATGGAGTGTGTGTTTATGAGCAGATTTCCCATTGGGTCCTCATTGTTTTGGCGCGTAGGAGACTCTTGATAAGAGGAGGCACCAAACACTGTGACCTATACTAATGACCCTATTATCTTTAATTTGTGAAACATCTGGTTAATCTCACAATTTTGTGACCTTGTGACTTTGTGAATTATTATGATTTGTCCTTGCAAAGCCCTGATTTGAAAAAGTCAATGAAAATGTTTTTGCCAAAACACGTGTCATGAAAGGGCAAAGTGTAACTCACACTTGAAACTGTTTGTTTAAATAAACAACAGTTATTCACATTGTGTGGCTCAGGATCATTTTGGAGGGCACATCTGCGTTTGAAGTTTTGAGTCCAGAGGTGGAGTCTTGACCTCTGTCCCTCCGCAGGCTGCAACACCCATACGAACATCAGACTTGACACACATGGGCCCAGAGTGTTAATAGGTTGGTGCAATTACCCCAGTGTTCTACTTGTAATAAATGTGTTTATATTTTCGATATATACACCTGTCTGGAAGTCATTTGTAAGAGTCCCAGCTCTGTCAGCTCATTGATTGAGGTCCTTTGGTCACCCTCACCCCTCCTGAGACCTAGTATTGACCGCAGACCATAGCTACCTTGATTGGTCTGGCTTGTCCAGATGTTTCCCTGTTCCAAGAAACTAGACTGGCCTTCTGAACCTCTGCCCACCAAGTCAGAGTTCAGAAATCCGTCTTAACAGGCCTGGTAGAGGCATCCTCGCTGCCTTGCTCCACAGCACCTTCTCCACCCTCTTCTTCAAACATTGCTGTAGATAAGGAGACATAGAAGACGAACATCAGGGTACTGTACCTATGTGTGTTTTCTACAATACATATGCACATGAAGTACACTGCCAAAGGTCACAACCATCATCACCCTCCACAACACACAAGTACATGCAATGTACATACATCCACTTACATGTCTGTCCTTCACAACAATCACTTCCTTGAACAAAACACTGTCAGCACATACAAATTGTGCATGTTCCTTACATGCATCATGGGGCATACACATGTCATTCACATACATCACCTGACAGCCCAGAAGCAGTGCACAGAGCTATGACATCAGAGTCCCATCAACGTCCATCAGGCAGCACGAGTACTGCACACATACCAATGCTCCAGTTCCATCCATCCAAGACTGGTGGCCAGTCACACAGTCACATCTGAGACCCATGCACATGTACACCATGCATGTCCATGATGTTGACAACAGCACCCATGTGTCACACCTCTCACACGGCCATGTCACAGACACATGTAAGCAACCACATGTACACCGTTACATGCTGTATCATATCATACATAGCAACAGTAACACTGTTGGTAGCACACATGCCTCAATAGACACACATGCAGCACTGTTTCGTACATGCACACAGACATCCGTACAAGAGGCATACCTGCAAAATTGTCAAGGTGCACACTCCTACCACACATCAACATGGACATGGACATGGACAGAGTCACGGCCACCACGGCGCGTGACTCTGCTCCACTATCCAACTTCTCGCAACACACCTCGCCCCCATCGGAGTCGGATCTATCCACACCAGAGGCTCCACGAAAATCAGCCACCCACCACACTTCAGCCAAACATCGTCCGGCAGACGCAAACCGGCATCTGCTCACTTGCCACTTGACTGGACCCCTGATCGCCGAGGCAGCACAAAGGATAATTAAAGGTACTCTAAGGTGCACCCGCTTACCAGACTTACACCCCAGCCGCGCCATGTGCTTCACCTGTAACAGCTCTTAACGCATATCATATTCCCGCTAACTGTGTTATTATCCACTGTTCCGCATATACTGGTATTTTAACCTGCATGCATACCTAGTAACTGTATGCTTCTTCCATTGGTTCAGCCTCCACTAACTACGGTCCAACGTTAACTCTGCACTTCCAATGATCCGCTGCTCTCAGTGCGCTAACACGCAGATACCTAACTGTGCTTTGACCCTAGGTAATTTGCTTAGTGTGTTGTTGCATAGCTGACCTAGTTGCAGACTACGCTGTTCTATCCTGGTCCCTCTAACTCCCCATCTGTGATATTAGCATTCGCCTGTATTCTAACCATATTTTTGAACTTCGAATCGAGGTATGCCCTGTCTGCATATGCTCTCAGGGTCCTAATAACCACTGACTGTGTTGTGCCTTATGGTCGCTACAGACCACTCTGATTGTGTTGTGCCCTAAGGTCGCTCCTAAACCTCACTGTAATGTGTTGCACCTCCTGGTCGCTCATCTGAGCTCTTGCCTCCCGCTGCTCGCCAGCCACATTGACATTCCCTGGTACCCTAGGTTGCTCCCTAGCTTTCCCAGAACCTAACCGTTCCTGCCCTCCTGGACCACCCCACCTAACCCGACTGCGCCAGTAGCGTACCGCAGTTTAAAATCATGCTTCTAGCGTCTTCAAAGCCTGCCACTACCACATTAGTACTGAGCCTCCTTACTATCATGACTCCTGCACCCTCTGCCACGTGCCCACCCAAAGACAGAAACATGAGACTAAGGGCTAGACTATCCCAGCTACATGAACCTTCATCCTATCACACTTTTAGGGGCTATACCAACCAAACCAACCTAACCAACAAACGATCTCAACACCCCAAGCCCGCTCCACTGACACCAGGCGCCTTACCCACCAAGCAGCCACTGTCACAAGCCACAACCTCAACCAAAAAAATACAACCCGCTACCACCTTACCAACTAGCACCCTGCCACTAACTGCCGCCCTCATTAATGCCAGATCAATGGTTGCCCACGCTACCGAGATCTCAGACACTCTAACAAACGAGAACCTAGATGTACTATGCATTACTGAAACCTGGCTCCATGAGGCTGCTGGCCCCGCCATTATGCTAGCAATACCAGACGGCTACCAACTGCTAAGAGCTGACAGACCCAACACTAAAGGAGGTGGCCTTGCCATTATCCACAAAGCCAACCTGCCTATCCGTCTAGCCACTACCACGCCACTCCAGTCTTGTGAACTCCTCACTGCCAAACTCCAACTTTCATGCAACCGCACTCTTACCATCCATGTGATCTACAGACCACCTGGACCATTAGGCACCTTCGAGGACGAACTAACCAGCATCCTAACGAATAATACAAAAGACCATACGCAAATCCTACTATTAGGAGATTTCAACCTTGGTTTTAACGACTGCAGCGACAAACATGCCACATCTGTCGCTGCACTACTGCATGACTACGGACTAATGCAAAAAGTCACCACCCCCACCCACTCCAAAGGCAGAACTCTTGACTGGGTCGCGGACCTGAACTGCAACACTAGCATCAATAATATAACCCCGCAAATATGGACAGACCACCATCTAATTTCATTCTCCGCCGCACTTGACCTTAACCACCCTAAACCTATAGTAATGGCCCCGCCACACCCCACTAGAAGTAAAAAAGAAATTTCAGCAGAACAACTCCTTCCACATCTCCTCCCCACCCTCAATAACATAGACAACATTACAGACCCGACCTTACTTGTGGAAACCTATAATAATACCATGACCATGGCATTAGATCTGATTGCCCCCACCAAAATCCGTAAAGGCAAACAACTCTCCCACCTGAATAACTGGTTCACACCCCAACTGAAAGACCTCAGAACTCAAAAAAGAAAACTGCAATCTATATGGCGACATTCGCCCTCTGAGGAGAACAAAATCAAATTAGCCACCCTTGCCAAACAATATAAAAAGGAAATCATTAGTACAAAAAAAACCACTTACAACGACAGGATAACCAAAGCCAAATCGAATACTAAGGAATTATTCTCCATCCTGCGGGAAATGGAATCGCCCATACCACAAACAGACAATATCCCCAAAAATAAACTCTGGTGCACTAACATACAAAACGCCCTAGCAGGAAAAATCAGCTCTCTCCAAACTAAAATTGCAATTAAAAAAGCCGCCTTGCTAGTGCCACCTGAGCCCACCCCCAAGGCACAGCCCGCCCCTAACCAGGCCGCTAACACTCCACACCCCTTCAGCTTCAAACAAATAACCATACTAGAGACAGAAAAAATCATACTCTCCCTAAAACCATCCAATTGTAAAGGCGATAGCTGCCCTCCTCAAATTATAAAAGATGCAGCGAGAGACCTAGCTCCCTTCATCTCAAAACTGATCAACGCCTCCTTCAAGACTAACCTAGTGCCCAATAACCTTAAACAGTCCTGGGTCCTACCCCTGCTAAAAAAACAAACTCTCGACCCTTCCATCCCGACAAACTATAGACCCATCACCACCGTCCCATTTCTACTTAAAATCATCGACAGGGCAGCCTACCTGCAAATCCAGGACTACCTTGAATCCAATAACTTACTTGGCTCACGACAATCTGGCTTCCGACCCCTCCACGGCACTGAAACAGCCCTGATTGACCTCAAGACTCAAATTGACGAGTTGAAGGATAATGGAAAATCAGCTATGCTACTCCTCCTTGACCTATCGGCAGCCTTCGACCTGGTAGATCATGCAGTTTTATGCAATCACCTCGGCTCTGCTGCCCATTTCTCAAGCGATGCCATAACCTGGGTTCAATCCTTCCTTGCTAACCGGACTATGAGAGTCTTCTCCCCCCTTGCAGCTGCTGATCCCATACAAGTCTCCTGCGGTGTCCCCCAGGGATCATGTGTGTCTCCTACTATGTATAACATCTTTACCAAACCCTTGTTTGACAAGTTGGATAGACTGGGTGTCATCTACACTAACTATGCAGATGACACTCAGATCCTCATCCCCCTTTCGGGCAACTTCTCGGAAGACTCAGCTTTGGTAAATAAGATATACCTCCTCATTCAGGCATGGATGGCATCCCACGGCCTCTGTCTGAATGACGACAAAACAGAGATTCTGATCCTCGGCACAGAGACAGCAATTAAAAAACTAGACCCCAACTACGCCTCATTTAACATTGACAACAATGTCATCAAAGTGATGCCCGCAGTCAAAACCCTTGGGGTCTATCTGGACTCAGCACTCACCTTCAAGCAACAAACTAATTCCCTAGCCTCCTCCACTGCCTATACTTGTAAACTGATCCGAGCATGTAGACCATTCCTAACGGAGGCCAGCTGTATTACCCTAGCTAATGCAATTATCATATCTAGATTGGACTATTGCAATGCCCTATATGCTGGATCTAACAAGTATATCCTCAACAAACTCCAAACTCTCCAAAATAACGCTCTTAGAGTAGCATTAAACTTACCCAACAGAGCCCATGTCTCCACCGCCAGAAGGAACATCCACTGGCTCAAAATTAATGACAGGATCACCCTCAAAACTATCTCACTCACATCCAAATGCCTCAACAATATAGCTCCCCCCTACCTAGTTAACAGAATCAACAAAAGAACCTCTAATCGCCCCACAAGAATACCTAACGCCTTCACCCTGCTGGTGCCCACATATAAAAAAAGCACAGCTGGCGGCGCCAGCTTTCCAGTCACAGCGGCCCAAACTTGGAACAAACTCCCCCTAGAACTCAGAAAGGACCAACCTTACCCAAGTCTCAGACGCAAGGCACTCTTATGGCTACGATCTAACGACATCTAAGGTGATCCCCCTCCGCAACATTTCCATTCGCCTGAGAGACACCCTCTTGACTATGCCCTGCTAACTTGTCCCTAGGTACCCCTACCCCCACTGCCAGTACCCAGCTACAAACTGCGGCTGACCACCACTCAGCTCCTTCTTGCTTCCGACACTTGACAATCAACCGCACTAGTTCTCTCTTACTGCACACCTGACTGAACTGTACCACCTTCCACTCTCTTTCTGTTTCCAACATCTGGCATTAACTGTCCAACACATGCAATCTATAATGTTTCTGAATCTGCTCCTACCGCTTACTTCTGTGTTTGTCACTGTAACCAAGTTCTCAAGTATTCTTGTAATGTTTGCGCCCGGCTACCTGCGGGTTTGGTTTTGCGCTATATTAAATAAACAAACAAACAAACAAACAAACATGCACTGTTTAGGGTACCAACACATGGACACTTAGCAGTCGACTCCAGATGGAGCTGCAAATCCAAGACCTGGGCACGCAGCACTGGCTAAAACTGCTCCAGGACCTGCATGTTGGTGGTGTTCAACCGGCCCGGAACCCCCCTTGGTTCACACTAGCTTGGAGGAAGCGCCTGGCCTTGTTGTGGGTCCTGGTCTTGAGGTCCTCCCAGCGCTTGTGGACATGGTGGTAGTCCTGGGTTGCCACCCCTCCACGTTGATGGCACCCACGATGTCGGCCCAGATCTTCCATCCTTCCTTGCCGACTTGCATTGGTCCGTGGAAGAGGGCATCATAATGCCCCAGGACTTGCTCCACCAGGATGTCAACTTCTCTTGCAGTGAAGCTGACAGCCCTCTGCCTCGTTGACGTGGGGTTGCCACTTGCCTCAGATGATGTTGGTTCTGACATGGCACCCCCGCGTCAGGTGTGGGTGGTCAAGGTGATCCTGGGGCTGGGCTGTGAAGCAGTGGTCTGGCATGTTGGGAGTCTTTTGGATCAGCAGAGGTGGTCACAGGTCCGACGACAGGAGCAATGGCAATGTCTGTACAGCAGGCACAGAAATTGCAGGGCACGTGGGCAGCAGGCACCCACAGTGGGCATGAAGCAGCAGATGGCTCATAGGAGGCAGCTCAGGGCAGTTGGAGGCAGGCAAATTGGCTGGTAGGCAGGAGCGTGGGTCGTCCATGTTACTCGCATGGACAGCCGGAATCAGAGTGATTTCACACGTACGGAAGCAGCCCGTTAGCGTGAAATCAGAGGAAAGGGCCTAAGCGCGTAAGTTACGTGACACGCACTGAACGTTGGGCATGGCGTTCAGGATCGGGATAAAGTAGTGCATATGAGACCATCACATGCTTGTGCGAGTTATAGCGGAGGGACATGTGGACTTTGTTTCCACGCAATCTCTTCACTACTGAGACAGTGCAAGCTTTTTGTTTTGGTGGGGGATTTGCCTACGCGCACACGTGCATGTACTTTTCCCTTTTTTGTGAGGCTGACTGTGAGTCGCGTATGCATTTTGCATACTGTGGGTGCCCCTGTGTGTTGCGTACCCCCTTTCTTAACATCACAGTACCTTACGTGTCCTTCGTGTATGTATACATTGTGTTGCTGGGTGCCACAGAATACTGCGTAACGTTTGTTCTTTTCACGTGGGTTACCAAGGGGTGGCATACACGTATTTTTCTTTTTTGTGGTGTCTGTGCGTTACGTGGCTGGTTTATTTTCCCCAGGGGTTACATTGAGCCTTGCAGGAGCACACTAGTATGTTTAACATCACATACACTGCCCCCTCACTGAAATTGCACAGGGCAATTGATAGCTGCACCTCCTATTGCACATTCCATCAGTGCGGTGAGTGGGAGGGCAACAAGTGGGAAAGGTGGCCGAGGTGGATGAGGTGGCCGAGGTGTCTGAGGTGTCCAAGGTGTCCGAGGCCATGGAGCGAGAGCTATGCCCCACACCCAACAGGGTCAGGGAGATGCAGCTGATGCCGACGTCCCCAGCACCCGGGGTCCTGGAGCAGCATTGCCATCTGCTGTCTACACCAGCCACGTCAGGAAGCTGCAGGGGCAGCTGCAGCAACCACCACCCAGGCTCAGAATCCTCCAGCCAGGCCTGTAGTGGTCCCAGCCCAGGGCCACAGAGACCCAGGGGCAGATGTCCTTGTCTCTAAGGGCAAGAGGCATGCAATGAAAGGTCCTGGCACCAGCACCCAGGGTCCTGGAGCAGCATTGCCATCTGATGTCCACACCAGCCAGGGTCAGGAAGCTTCAGGGGCAGCTGCAGCAACCACCACCCAAGCTCAGGGTCCCCCAGCCAGGCCTGTAGTTGTCTGGCCCAGGGCTACAGAGACCCAGGGGCAGATGTCCTTGTCTCTAAGGGCACAAGAACAGCAGTGAAAGGTCCTGGCACCAGCACCCAGGGTCTAGGAGCAGCATTTCCATCTGCTGTCCACACCAGCCAGGGTCAGGAAGCTGCAGGGGCAGCTGCAGCAATTGCCACCCAGGCTCAGGGTCCCCCGCCAGGCCTGAAGTGGTCCCAGCCCAGGGCCACAGAGACCCAGGGGCAGAGGTCCTTGTTTCTAAGGGCCAGAGATGTGCAGTGAAAGGCCCTGGCACCAGCACCCAGGTTCCTGGAGCAGCATTGGCATTTGCTATCCACACCAGCCAGGGTCAGGAAGCTGCAGGGGCAGCTGCAGCAACCTCCACCCAGGCTCGGGATCCCCCAGCCAGGCCTGTAGTGGTCCCGACCCAGGGCCACATAGACCCAGGGGCAGATGTCTTTGTCTCTAAGGGCAAGAGAGGTACAGTGAAAGGTCCTGGCACCAGCACCTAGGGTTCTGGAGCAGCATTGCCATCTGCTGTTCACACCAGCCAGGGTCAGGAAGCTGCAGGGGCAGCTGCAGCAACCACCACCCAGGCTCAGGGTCCCCCAGCCAGGCCTGTAGTGGTCCCGGCCCAGGGCCACAGAGTCCCTGAGGCAGATGTCCTTGGGCCTCATCACGACTTGGGCGGTAACGGTAACACTATTAGCGCAGGCGGTATTAGCCCTACCGCCGAACTCCCCGGCGCTAATAGCGCCGGATCATGAGTTCAGCGGTAATGTAAGTCCCCATTCCCCACTGAGCCCATTCGGGAATGCCCCATTCCCCATTGGGCTCAATGGGGAATCTTCGCGCTAATACCGCCGGCGGATTTCCCGCCGGCGGTAATAGTGCGAATTTTCGGCGGATTTCCCCCCAGCTCAGAGCTGGGGCGAAATCCGCCGAAGCCCTGATTCGGCGGACCCTTAAATCCGGCGGTAATAGCGCTACCGCCGGATTTAAGGGTTACCGCCGAAGTCGTGATGAGGCAGCTTGTCTCTAAGGGCAAGAGACATGCAGTGAAAGGTCCTGGCAGCAGCACCAAGGTACGGATACCTGCAAGGCAAACTATTGTACCAGAATCAGTGGGTGATTCCACAGCCCAGTCCACCAGTGCTCCAGCCCCTACTGACTCAAGTGGTCCCAGCCACTCAGTGTCTGCACGACCTTGTAAGAAGGCAGATAGTGCAGTAGCGGAACAGGCTCAAACACAAGGCACGGCACAGGAGACCCACACGTCGAGGAAGAGGAGCTTCAGTGATGAGGAACTCCAGATCCTCATTGACTCCGTGCGGGGACACTAATGTGACATGCTCATGCAAGCAGGAAGCAGACATACACCTACTCAGCGTATGGCCCACTGGCAGCGTGTCACAGATCAAATCAACGCCTAGGGCAATGAGAGGCACACAGCTCCTGAGGTAGTGAAGCGTTGGAATGACCTCTGACGCTGAGCCAAAGATAAGCTGGGTGCCGACTATGCCTCTACTCTGTGACTGGAGATGGGTCACCATGAGAGGACGATGAACTCACTACACATGAAGAGATCATGAGTGATATGGTTGATGTGGAGCAGATCCAAAGCGTGGGAGACCTGCCAATTTATGAGCGAATGTCCGTTGAGTGGTGATGCGTGTGCGTCCAGGGCGTGTGTATGTTGCTTGGATGAAGTGTAATGATTGTCTGGTAGTTCTGCCTGCATTTACATGGCTGCCATGGGTGAACCCTGTCATGGTGGACTGAAACGAGCTTGTTGTCCTGCAGATTGCATACGAACAATGTGATCCACACACCGTGACAATCCTCATCACCACACCTGCTCACTCCTTCCATGTCACTCTCTGTCCAGCCTCTCTTTGCCCTCTTCCTGCTCCCATCTGTGATGGCGGATAGCCTGTGATGATCTTCCACTCAACACGCGCCTTCTCTCCTCACATCTCTGACGTCTCTGAGAGGTCACCCTGCCAGCTGCACCTCCTCAGAGGTATTCCTCTCCTTCCCTAGAAGTTCACTGCCTGAAAAGGACTGGTCATTCCTATGGTGGACTACTGCAAAGGCCTCTACCAAGATTTCTGTGCTTCTACTCCCTTCCCTCTGCAACTCATCCAGAACTGGACTGTGGGAATCGTCATATTGTCTTGGGGCCAGGTGTTATATCTCCCTAGGACTGTGATGATGGCACTGGCTCCAAGTGGCTACGACTGTTCATTTCCAAACCCTGTGCATTGTCCACAAGGTCTTATGGGTCCTGGGGCCACAATTCCTTCAACTCCATCTTAAAAATGTGCTTCCTTCTCATGGTCTTTAGTCATTCCTTTCCTACTCCTTCAGGGTCAGTAGCTTCTCATAGCAATTAGTTGATGGTTAATGTCTATCTTCGGATGGGGCCTCCCTCTGGTACAGCTTCCCTGCCTCATTGGAACTGTAGGTGAACCTTCTCTGGGTATGGAGCCCCTTCTGATGCTTCCTCATGTGTTGTGCTTTCTCTCCTCCTCTTCCCTGCTGGAGTCCTGGATGACTGAGAGAATGCACTAGTCACCTGCCCACACTCTGATCTCCGACATGGGCCTCTGAGCGACCAGTTGAACCCATGCACTGCCTCCCTGCCCTCCTCCGTACTTGGTGGCTGTTTCCTGTATCCCTACAACCCACTACCAGCAATTGACATCTGATGTCTGCACTTACACTTCCACTGCCACCAGCCCGCCACATTTTCATTACTGATAATGTAATTGTATTTTATTTGGATTCAGTTCCCATTTACTGCACTGCCCACTCCCACTTCCAACCCCAGGTCTTCCCTTCACCGTGCCTATTCATTTGCGTGATGTCAATGTGACCTGGCCTCATGGGATGGGTGTGTCTGCCTTCACTCTATTCAACCACCTTTGCATCATTGCACCTTGTGACTCGTGTGTTTTGAATTTGTGAATTACATGTTATGTCATGTCACATCCATTGTGCATGGCTCTGGGACAGTAGTCAGCATGTTCCATTTCATGCAGTTTGACAGTTCAAGCACGGCATCTGTGTCAATTCCCTGATCTCCCCAGAAAGATAGGTGGAGCACCAGCTGCAGGCGTTGCGGTCCACATGCCGCTCACACAGGCTGCACATTGAGGCCAGCAACAGGAGTCGGTGGGCGGAACTAAGGGCTCTGCAGGCATCCCTGGTTGCAGAGGGTCGGGCCCACGGGACTCCCAGAGGGAAGAGTATAGGTCCCTCAGAATTACAGTGGCTCCACTCGAGGCAGCCTGCAGTAGACAGTCTGAACAGCAGATTCAACTCTGTGCATCCCGTGAAGTGTTGCATGGGGACCTCCGAGCCATCATGTTGCAGATGCAATCATCTCATACCTGCATGGCCACTGCCATGGAGGACCAGGCCAGGGCTATACGTGGTGAACCTCCCTTGCCACTACCACATTCTGAGGCTACACCAGAACGTGGCGACAGCAGCGACATGTCTCCCGATCCATGCTCGTCGTGTGATCCATGGAGGTTTTTTTTTTCCATCTCAACATCCACACATGTGGGTGTTGACGTGCACCCTGCACCTCCTCCCTGCGGGTGCCCCTCCCCCCGGTCCACCATGGCTATTTTTGATTTTTGTCTATTGTGCATTTATGTGACAGTGTGTTGCTTTGTGTGGCATCCAAGGGCATCCACTGTAGGTTCCAGCTGGACTCATGCAGGCCTGTCTCATGCTGGTACACTCCTTCTTTGTGCCTTAGGGTCCAGACACATATGCCACTCCTGCTTCCCCTTTCCATGGGCTTGCACGGAGTGCAGCGTGTAAAAGTAACTTAAACAGGGGCATTGGGCTTCTATTATATCTGTGGGCAGTCTCAAGTCCGACCTGTGTATACACCCCTAGTGGGATTCATGATTGTTTGTCCAATATGTGGTTAGCATCCCTTTTTGTTTGGACATTGAGATGCATCCTTTGTTCATGTTCCATCTTCATGTATTAGCTTGCCTATCTCCATTATTGTTATCCTTCCTGCTGTATGCGCTTCCCTGTCCCGTTTAGTTAGCACTGCCACACACAAATACAAGTACATGTGCAAGTTATGACACATTGAAGCACATGTGCAATTATGATTGGTCACTGTCAGATAGATTCACTCTTGGGTCCTGTGTTTCTGGTATTCTTTACTGGCCAATTGATGTCCCTGTGTACATTATTATTTTGTTGTGTGAGAGTGAATTATTTCTTAACTTGTTCCGTTGATTGTTGAGCGCTTTGTGACAGTAGTGTTATGTGTTGGCCGATTCTTTGTCTCTTTTGACATTGCATGCTATGGCATGGTGTGTCAACCAGGTGACATGAAGTGTGGGAGGGTTTAGGTGACATACCGGCATTTAGGTGTGTACTTTGGCATGGTGTTAGTGGCATACACCATCTTCCATGTGTTCCAGAGTTATTTTGAGTTCTAAGGGATGCACACTATGTAACACTTCCAAGGACACATTCTCAGGGTGGTAAGGTTGGGACAGATGATTGTCCCTTTGTCATCATCGATTGTCACCTGGAATGTGCCAGGGCTGTGTGGACTCGGCAGGGGTTGGATTTTAGGTGAAAAATGATGCCACAAGCTGGGTACAAGCAGCCTCGCCACGTGCCATTTCCCCTCCCATGCACAGTCTCCGTGCATGTGGTTGGGGATGTGGAGTCACCACCATGTCCACTGGTATGCCACTCCATGTTGCAACATTGTGCAGGACACATGCTGCCACAATGATCCTGCACATTACTGGTGGTGCATATAGTAGTTGCACAGGATGGGTGATGTGAGGTCATCTTCCCACTGCGTGACCAGGTTTAATAAGATATGAGGTGGAAACCTATATCTGCCATAGACCTGGTCATCGGGCATTCCAAAAAGGCTGGTCCTGAGTAAAAAAAATCCGGGCCCTGGCTATCCTCCTCCTCCTGCAGTGTCCCACTATCACTGCTGCGAAAAATTGAACATTCATCGTAGCTGAATGCACGCTTTGGTTTTTCGCGTGCCCTTTTTATGCATTGTTTTTTGTGTGTGGTGATGCTTACGCCAGCTTTCGTGTAACTGTCGTGTTTCCGGATTTGTGCGTCTTTTTCCACGCTCCGGTGAGCCCTGCTCGATTCCAGGAATATGTGTTGTTAGCGCGCGTGTGGGCGTTGCAAGTATTTTGAGCCCTGTTCGATTCCAGGAATATGTGTTGTTAGCGCGCGTGTGGGCGTTGCAAGTATTTTACTGTGGTACTTCCCACGTAATGCCCACAATTACCCTAGTTTTCCCCCATTCCACATGCTCCACCCCCATTTTGAGTGACTGCGCAAGACGGTATGCCCCATTGCTGGAAATCTTACGCAAGGCGTTCATAGTGTTGCAGTGACATATTGGACCCGCACGGATTACTCACAAGTCTCCAGTGAGCCCTGTGCATTGTGTTCCATGAATCGACAAATAGGCGCTTGCGTGCGTTTTGCACGCAAGTACCCCTTTTTCAGTGCAATTTAATTCCATGAATCGGGCCCTTAAGGTTGAGGAGGGATGATTCTGTGCTGTGTCTGGGCCTGAATCCCAATTGGCGAGTGCCCAGTAGGTTGTGGGTTTCAAGATGAGTTTGAAATTGTGAGTAGGCAGTATGGTCAAGAATCTTCAGAAGGTATGGCACTGTAGTGATTGGGTGGTAGTTGGTGGTGAGGGTATGTTCTAGCAAAAGTTTTTTCAGGAACGGCATGGCACAGGCACCTTTGCTAGAGTTGGGTACAATGTGGTAGTTGAAGGATGCATTGATGAATTTGGCAATTGTGGGGGCGAGTGAGTCAGCACACAACTTGATGAGGTGGGCGGGGCAGATGTCACCTGTGCAGTTGGATCCTTTGAGGTGTTAGATGGTAGTGAGCACATCCGTCAAGGAGACGGGGTCAAGTGAACAAAGGGGGGTTGTGGGAGCAGAGGTGGTGGTGAGTACAAGGGGGTTGATTCTGAGGAACTGAGGAATTTTGGGAAAATAGTTGTCTCTGAGGTTGTGTGTTTTATTAGCTATGGCTGATTGTATAAGGTAGCACCAGACTTTGCCTTTCAGGAAGTTTTCATTACGAGGGGCTGGAGTTTAAAGCTCCTTGAGGATTTTAATGAGGTCTCTTGTGTTAGAGCTTGCTTCGTTAAATCTGATGTTGTAAATGCTGGTTCTTGTGGTCAGAATCGCTGTTTTCTACATGCTAGCAATGGTGCTGTTCTTGGGTACATTTTAGTTTGCAGATGGATGTTAATTCCTCTGTGAACCAATTGTGGTGGTTACTTTTTTTACAAGCTGTGGTTTTGAAGAGGAGGCGTGATGGTCTAAAGCACTGAGGAGCGCTGCGTGATAGACAGTGAGAATGGCTTTGCGTCAGTGGTGTCATCAGTGCATACAGGCAAGCAAGTTTAATCTCTATTGTCAGGTCTATGTTGGCCTATCAGACCTTTTCTGAAATAACCGAGATAAAGAATATTTGATACTATGTATAAAGGGGCTCAATCCACTGACCAGTTGTATTTCCGTCTGACCTTCGAACCAGTAGTAATCAAAGCAACTGACTTTGAAGCATTTAATCTTAAATTATTATCCTTTAAATAAATGTTCAAACGATTAAGGCACTGGACAGACCGATCTGTGTTTTATCAAAACGGACTATGTCATCTGCAAAGAGTAAAACCGGAAACTGCACATGCCCCAATTTGGGAGGAAAGAAATATACTGTAAAAAAAAGTATCAGCTACGTCAGATAAATAAAGATTAAGTAAGCAGGAACACATCCTTGATAAAATCAGATAAAAGTTTGAACACTTCAGCCCATGTTCCCTTCATTATTCGGTCTAATTTGTACAATGGTATCCAAATGTAATAAAAACCAATAGCTTCAGGAGAACCCCTACAATACCCTATTTATGGAGTTTATTCAACAGCCTGGCATGGTCTAGGCAATCGAAAGTACAAGAAAGACCGACTGAGGCCATGAAAACAGGGGATTGATTTAAATCGAGCGAGCTCCGGTAACATAGAGATTAGTAAACCATTTAGTGAAGCACCGCGATTATGGCGAAAGAGCTGTTTGAAACTTAAAAGGGCGGCCAATAGAAAGAGACCATTTTCCAGTAATAAGGATGCAAACATTTTAGAAGTAGCGTCCAAGAGGGATATTGGTCGATAGTTTGCCGGCTTTAAAGATTCCCCTTTTTTAAATATGGGGACCACATAGCATGCTCGCCAAGACTCTGCAATGACCTCACAAATCAATATTTTCGAAAAAGATCAAACAATATATCAGAACAAAGTAAACAATCATCCTTGAAAACTATGTTTGGAAGCCTATTTGGGTAGAATAATAGATCGTAGGTTGTAAAGCCTCGGAAGTCGGAAGGACCCCATGTGTATATTAACACATTCTATTTCTATTTATTATCGCCAGGGACCCAATTCCACAAAATGAATAAAACATTTTGAAAGTTTGTTCATTTAGTAGCATTGGGTCCCTGACGATGGTCTTATGACCGAAATGCATTGGACGACAGTGAACTGCGTGTGTCTTTGAAATAACACCTTTCTTTGAATTTTATACTGATGTCATGAGAAATTCATACAAGAACTTGAATTATTATAATGACATTTTTTTAAATGAGCATAATTATCAGAAATGGAATGGTTAATATACAAATGGGGTCCTTCCAACTTCCTAGGCTTTACAAACTAGTATCTATTATTCTACTAGTATTACCATACCTCATAGTGCATATGAGGTTTGTGGGCTATAGGACCACATATTCTATTAAAATTCATTACGAATGTCTTACTTTTACTTTATTAAGCAAATAAGCAGTGCCCATTCACCCAATCGTTTCATGGAAGCCCCTTCGGGCACATGCCTCTGGAAGATTTAAATTTTTTTTTAATTTCTGTGTCCAGTCCAGTAAAATATTCTGACCATGGACCCAATAAATCAAAAGGGTCGGCCCATTTTGACAAACATTTTTGGATGGTAATCAGACCATGAGGAATCTGAGATAGTGTTATAAAGTGCAGAATTCAGAACTTTACGGCCAATGTTGTAATTATTTATGCACCTCCAAGAAATGTGAGAATTACATTTAATGGCTATTAAAATAAAGGTCTGACTATCTTCAATATCAGGTTTGATTGTATGAGTTTTCATCCAATTCCTGTAGGATTGTTTACAACGTTTGAATTTCAGTTTATCATAATATAAAGACTATTACCATATTCAACTTCCGTAAAAGATCTTCGAGGAATACATTCCTGTACTGGACAGCTTTGTCGAATACATGGCATCGAGCAAATGGTCACCTAGACCCAACCTGAAATTAACTTGGTTACACATTGATGCACCATATTAGTTAGAATCGAGAAAGACGATGGGCCAATATCAAGCTGCCCCATCGAAGCTACCAGGGGCAGCATGGTTGCAAATATACTTCTATTACATTTAGCTACAGTATTTGTAGACCAAAATAACCAATTTTGTTGATAGTGGGTACACACACCTTTAGGGCCTGTTGTGCAATGAGCAAGGAGTATAGGTAAAGAAAATTGTAAGAACAAACATTCATGATCACTAACCGAAGTCTGATGGACAGTGCAGAATCTGCTAGCGGGAAGTAAAGAATCAGAGACACAAATATAATCTATTGTAGATGCACTCAACCCTCTATGCCAGGCTGGTCTAGTAAGTACATCACCCGCACATTATCATTTAGTTTGAGGAGGTGCCAAAGTGACATAAACTCACTTCAGAACTGACCCTTTGCATCCAGGCAACCCCTACTAAAAGTCGCAAGCTAAGATACATTTTTACACTGCAAATGAGGTATTGAGCAATTACAATCACCCACATTACCTGAGCAAAACCAGAATTACAGTACAGACTTTGAAGTAGATTCTCCAGTGTACGAAAGAGGTGTGATATCACTGATCGTTTTGGATTACAGTATTTATTGATAAGCAGGATATTGTAACGCTCACCTGATTCCCGTAGAGGCGCCGGTCTTGACTGGGCGTATACCGTATCTGCAAAGGTGATGTGTAACACACGGCTGGCTCTTTGGGCTGGACCTCTGTGCACTGTATGTCTGACTTGAAGGGTAAGATGTCTGCAGATAGAAAATATGGGATTAAGGAACTGGGTTATTGAATTTCTCTCTCTTCTTCCCTTTCTCTTCTCCTGTAGAACCCCAAAGGTTAATGCTCTCACCTTAGGTAAGTAACGCCGTGCTCTCCATCTGCCTCGGGGCAGCGTGCTGTAGCCAGTTTCTTCACTGGATAAGGGGAGCAGGCCTCTTGACTTCAGAGGACTGCTGTCCGTCGTTTATTGCACGAACGGTAAGTTTCGAGTAATTCTAATGTCTTTAAAGTCTTTAGTAATGATGTTTCTTGTTTTGCAGGGTTCCGGCGATGGCGGATGACGGGCTGAAGTGAGTTGAAGATGGAGCCCGTGTGATGAATAGAAGCGCCTGGAAGCACGTAAGTAAGCGCTTGTTGCCTGCTTCACGATGAGCTCTAACTGTCTTTTTATTTTGCAGGTACAAGTTCGGAGCGGCTGCAGGGTCCCGGAATACCCACTGGGTTAGATGTGGAAAGGAGTAATGGCACGTGAGTATTAAAGTTCCCCAATGTCTTTAAACGCACCTTGTTTTGTCTTTCAGATGCGGGATGCAGCGCCGAAGGCCTCCGGAGCGTGCGAAGAGTTGGTAAGCTTTTGTCTTTCAGATGCCGGAATGCAGTGTGAAGACCTCCGGAGCGCACGAAGAGTAGGTAAGCCTTTGTCTTTCAGATGCCGGAATGCAGCGCGAGGCGTTGGTGACAGCCGATGGACCAGGTAAGTGAAGAGCTGTCACTGACGACCGTAATGCTAACCTGTTCTTTCTTGTCTTTATAGGTGTTGCTGAAGACTGGATTCAGGATGGTAAGCCTTTTTCCTTAGGCCCAGGATCAGATGCAGAAGACACGATGAGCGTTCTGCTGCAGAGGATGCAGAATAACGCAAAGCAAGATTCATCCATCGGGTGTGGTTTAAATAGCCTCCTGTAGTGCTTAGTTGTCTCCTTCCACAGCCACGCCTAGGTAAGAAAAGAGTTCCTGCTTTCCAGAAGAGTTCCAGTGTTCTGAATCTAGGGAGTGGCTCCTGCCCCACCCAACAGGAAAAGTAGTTCCAAACAGAAGAGGATCAGAGGCTCAACTGGCAGGCAAGTAAGCAGCATGGTCTGCTGCAGGTAAGTCCACCCAAGCATTATGAGCCCGGCGCTTCCAGCGCTGGGACTGGGCATATTTATGAGCCTGGTGCCACTGGCGCCAGGACTCGGTCCAAAAGGTCCCAATTGGGACTGGTTGGCACTCGGAACCTGGGTTATGGATCTGCTTCCAAGGGAGTTGGGAAAACCCTGACCTTTTGGAAGCAGAGATCATGACAGTACCCCCCCTCAAGGCCCCTCCCAAACCGGGCTTCTCCGGGGGTTTTGGCTTGTCAGGAAATGTTCGGTGAAATCTTTTGATTAGGCGAGGAGCGTGGACATATTCAGCAGGTTCCCAGGATCTCTCTTGGGGGCCGTAGCCTTTCCAGTCAATTAGGTAAAATAGTTTAGATTTGGAGATCTTGGAGTCCAGAATGCTTTTGACTTCAAACTCGAGTTCTCCATCAACTAGGATAGGTTTTGGAGATTTAGTTAGTCGGGTTTGAGGTTGCACGGGTTTTAATAGAGAGACGTGGAAGACCGGATGTATCTTCATGTGCGGGGGCAAGTCCAACTTGACCGCTACTGGGTTTACTATGGTAGTGATGGAATAGGGACCAAGGTATCTTGGGTTGAATGTGCGTGGCCCTTTCAGAGGTAGATATTTGGTGGATAACCAGACTTGATCCCCTACTTGATATTGAGGGGCTTCCTTCCGATGTTGATCTGCTCCTTTCTTGTATTGTTCTTTAGCCCTTTGAAGGTGAGAAAAAGCTTCCTTAAAGGCTTGGGTGATTGTAGAATGCAGGTAGTCTACTGCTGGTGTTTCAAGCTCTTGGAGGGGATCCAACTCCGAGGTTCGAGGGTGACTGCCGTACAAAAGAAAAAACGGGGTTTTCCCAGTTCCCGAATGGACAGAGTTATTGTAGGCATATTCGGCTATCCAAAGGATGTCTTTCCAAGTTTTTTCAGTTTGTTGCAGCATGCAGCGTAAATACTGTTCCAGAGTTTGATTGGTCCTCTCGGTTTGTCCGTCGGTCTGAGGGTGGTGACTGGTCGATAGTCTCACATCAATTTGAGCCGACCGACAGCAACTTCGCCAAAAATGAGAAATAAATTGACTACCTCGATCCGAAATTAGAACCGAAGGAAAACCGTGCAGTCGGACGATGTTTTCGAGAAATTCTCGGGTCAGAATTGCTGCTGTTGGCAAGCCTTTGAGTGGAATGAAATGCGCCATCTTGGAGAATAAGTCCACGATTACTAGAATCGTATTGTATCCGGAGCATGGAGGTAGATCGGTGATGAAGTCCATAGAAAGCGTATGCCAAGGGCGAGGTGGGATGTCAATAGGGCGTAAGAGGCCTGCTGGTCTTTCCTTTTGACTCTTGTTTTGGGCGCATACTCCACAGGACATTATAAAGTCTCTGATATCTTTTTTCCAAGACGGCCACCAGAAGTAGCGCTTGATCTTTTCTGAGGTCTTGGCCATACCGGGATGTCCTTCCATTAAAGAATCGTGATAACAAAAGATTACTTTTTTCTGTAAATCTGTGCTGGGTAGGTATAATCGTTCTTGGAAATACAATAAGTTGTCCTTTACTGCAAAGTCCTTTCCCTGCAGATGCCAATTTTGTATGTCTGCTGGAGTTACAAGTTGCCTGGCCTTATCCTTAACTTCCTCTATGGATTCTGTGGCGATTACACCCAGAATTCTTTGTTCGGGAATGATTGGTACAGGTTTAGGGTTGATCAAGTGTTCTTCCACTCCCATCCGAGAAAGGGCATCAGCTTTACCGTTCTTTGTACCAGGTCGATAGGTAATTATGAAGTCAAACTCGGCAAAGAATAATGCCCAACGGAGTTGTCTAGAGGATTGGGCTTTTGCGGTTTTCAAATATTGCAGGTTTCGGTGATCCGTAATCACAGTAACGGTGTGTCGGGCCCCCAGCAGATAATGCCGCCAAGCCTTAAAGGCAGACTTGATAGCCAGAAGTTCCTTGTCAGTAATCGTGTAATTGATTTCAGGAGGCGAGAATTTGCGGGACCAAAATGCCACGGGATGCAACTGATTGGTTACCGGGTCCTTTTGTGATAGAACTGCCCCCATGGCAAGGCTTGAAGCATCAGTTTCCACGATGTAGGGGAGTTCGGGGCGAGGGTGTTTTAAGATTGGTGCAGAGATAAATTTAGTCTTCAAATCCTGGAAAGCTTGTTCCGCCTCGGTAGACCATTCAAAACGTTTGTTTTTCTTTAACAAGGCAGTGATGGGCTGGACTATTCGAGAGAATTCGGGGATAAACCTGCGGTAAAAGTTAGCGAAGCCTAACATGCTTTGCACACCTTTTACGGAGGATGGTGATGGCCATTTGAGAACTGCATCGACCTTCTTTGAATCCATACGCACTTCGCCAGGTGATAATATGAATCCCAAGAATTCAACTTCAGTCACGTTGAAAACACATTTTTCCAACTTAGCGAAAAGTTTGTGTTGACGCAATCTTTCGAGGACCATTTTCACGTGTTTCCGATGTTCAGATTCCGATGAAGAATAAACGAGGATGTCGTCAATGTAAACAACAACACACACATCTATGAGCTCTCTGAGGACATCGTTCATAAAATATTGAAAGGCGGCCGGGGCATTGCAAAGTCCGAAGGGCATGACCTGATATTCAAATAGTCCATACTTGGTGCGGAAGGCCGTCTTCCATTCATCGCCCTCTTTTACTCGTACCAAGTGGTAAGCTCCTCTAAGATCCAGCTTTGTATATATGCATGCTTTTCTGACTTGGTCCAGGAGTTCAGGGATCAAAGGTAACGGATATCTATTCTTAACGGTGATCTGGTTCAGAGAGCGATGATCTATGCAAGTTCTAAGGTCTCCTTCCTTTTTTGGAACGAAGAACAAAGCTGAAGAAGCAGGGGACTTGGAAGGACGAATAAACCCATTTGCCAGGTATTGATCCAGGTATTGTCGAAGGTTAAGGTTCTCAGGCTCGGTGAGGGCATAAATTCTACTACAAGGAGGAGTAGATCCAGGTATCAGGTCTATCTGGCAGTCATAAGACCTATGAGGAGGTAGAGAGTTAGCCTGATCCTTCCGGAAAACATCTTGGTATTCTAGGTATTCGGGAGGTAACTGGGGAGTCTCTGAAGAAATTGCTGCCAGTGCAACACCAGGTGGAGGGTGACAAGTAGAGACACATTCTGGAAACTGGACCGTTCTTGCTCGCCAATCGATCAGAGGATTGTGTTTCTCTAACCAAGGTATTCCTAGAATAATCTGAAACTGAGGGGCCTTGATCACATCGAACACGATCTTCTCATGGTGTCCATCTTGACTTACTAGCGTCACCTCTTGAGTGGTATGCGTTACTGGCCCGGAGGCTATCTCCGTACCATCCACCGTAGTAATGACGTCCTTTACAGCCTTGGGACAAAGAGTTAGATTCATCCTCAAAACCATTTCATGATCCACATAAATGCCGATGGCACCGCTGTCGACGTAAGCTTCAATTGCATGTAATCGATCCGGATTATCAGGGCTAATGAGGACCATAGGTATCACGAAATGCGAGGTCACGGAACTGGTTTTCACGCTCGGTAAGAGGACCTCTATTCTTGTCGGGCGAGGTCGTTTCCCTGCTCAGAGTTTGTAACTTTGGTAACTGCAGCTCCTACTGCCTTCTTGGCAGGTTTCACCGGACAGTCTCGAAGAAAGTGCCCTGAGTTTCCACAATAGAGGCATAATTGCAACTGTTTTCTCCTTTCCCGCTCCTTTTGTGTTAGAGGACCTTTCAGACCCCCTATTTGCATGGGTTCCCCGGAGTCTACTCCTTTGGAAGGAGTTGGCGGTTTGGAAAATACTCGAGCATCAAACTTGGAACGATCGGCCTTCCTGTTCTGCAGTCTGTGATCTATTTGAACGACTAAGTCTATATTGTCCGAACAATCTTGTGGGGGATTCACTACTTGGGCTAACACATCTTTGAGCTCTCCACGTAGACCTCTATAAAACAGTGTAATCCTTTTGTCCTCAGGCCATTGAGTTTCCACTATCAGTCTGTTGAAAGACGCAATATAAGCCAAAAGGTCTTGATTACCTTGTCGCAACGAAAGAAGCTCATTGTCCAAGGCCTGCCCCTGTGAATGTCTTGCGAACAGTTTTTCCATACTGAGCTGAAAAGCTTGAAAATCATGGAGGACCGGATCATCTTGATTTACTAGAGGGATCGACCAGTCTGCCGCATTGCCACTAAGGTACGAAAGCACGAAAGCTACTTTAGCTTGATCAGTTGGAAAGGCTGCTGGCCGGCATAAGAAATGCAACCGGCACTGATTGATAAATACTGAAAACCTCTTTGGGTCACCAGAAAATCGTTTGGGCGGAGCCAGAAGTACATTCCCAGGTAGGTTGATCTGCACTGGATTCATAGAGGATGTAGAAGCAAGATTTCCCCCAGATGCGGGTAACGGGGTCTGTCCGGCTTGTGACTGTAGCAATTGTCTAGCGAGATCATCTGTTCGCTCCTTGGAAATAATCAGTTCCCTTCTTAGAGCGTTCGTTTCCTGATGGGCTGCATGCACTTCTGCCCTTAGTTCCCCAAGTAACTGGGCTAGCAGGTCGGTATCCGAGGTTTCCATAGCGCCTGGACGGGAGTTTTGTGGTAGGCTTTGCGTTCTGTAACGCTCACCTGATTCCCGTAGAGGCGCCGGTCTTGACTGGGCGTATACCGTATCTGCAAAGGTGATGTGTAACACACGGCTGGCTCTTTGGGCTGGACCTCTGTGCACTGTATGTCTGACTTGAAGGGTAAGATGTCTGCAGATAGAAAATATGGGATTAAGGAACTGGGTTATTGAATGTCTCTCTCTTCTTCCCTTTCTCTTCTCCTGTAGAACCCCAAAGGTTAACGCTCTCACCTTAGGTAAGTGAACGCCATGCTCTCCATCTGCCTCGGGGCAGGGTGCTGTAACCAGTTTCTTCACTGGATAAGGGGAGCAGGCCTCTTGACTTCAGAGGACTGCTGTCCGTCGTTTACTGCACGAACGGTAAGTTTCGAGTAATTCTAATGTCTTTAAAGTCTTTAGTAATGATGTTTCTTGTTTTGCAGGGTTCCGGCGATGGCGGATGACGGGCTGAAGTGAGTTGAAGATGGAGCCCGTGTGATGAATAGAAGCGCCTGGAAGCACGTAAGTAAGCGCTTGTTGCCTGCTTCACGATGCGCTCTAACTGTCTTTTTATTTTGCAGGTACAAGTTCGGAGCGGCTGCAGGGTCCCGGAATACCCACTGGGTTAGATGTGGAAAGGAGTAATGGCACGTGAGTATTAAAGTTCCCCAATGTCTTTAAACGCACCTTGTTTTGTCTTTCAGATGCGGGATGCAGCGCCGAAGGCCTCCGGAGCGCGCGAAGAGTTGGTAAGCTTTTGTCTTTCAGATGCCGGAATGCAGTGTGAAGACCTCCGGAGCGCACGAAGAGTAGGTAAGCCTTTGTCTTTCAGATGCCGGAATGCAGCGCGAGGCGTTGGTGACAGCCGATGGACCAGGTAAGTGAAGAGCTGTCACTGAAGACCGTAATGCTAACCTGTTCTTTCTTGTCTTTATAGGTGTTGCTGAAGACTGGATTCAGGATGGTAAGCCTTTTTCCTTAGGCCCAGGATCAGATGCAGAAGACACGATGAGCGTTCTGCTGCAGAGGATGCAGAATAACACAAAGCAAGATTCATCCATCGGGTGTGGTTTAAATAGCCTCCTGTAGTGCTTAGGTGTCTCCTTCCACAGCCACGCCTAGGTAAGAAAAGAGTTCCTGCTTTCCAGAAGAGTTCCAGTGTTCTGAATCTAGGGAGTGGCTCCTGCCCCACCCAACAGGAAAAGTAGTTCCAAACAGAAGAGGATCAGAGGCTCAACTGGCAGGCAAGTAAGCAGCATGGTCTGCTGCAGGTAAGTCCACCCAAGCATTATGAGCCCGGCGCTTCCAGCGCTGGGACTGGGCATATTTATGAGCCTGGTGCCACTGGCGCCAGGACTGGGTCCAAAAGGTCCCAATTGGGACTGGTTGGCACTCGGAACCTGGGTTATGGATCTGCTTCCAAGGGAGTTGGGAAAACCCTGACCTTTTGGAAGCAGAGATCATGACAGATATGATATCAGTATGAGTGGCTCCCCTCACCAAGACAGCCAAATTGTCAGAATGTAATCAGAGCTCAAAACCCATTCTGTTATTGCAGGACAAAAGGAGGTTTTGACACCTGTCAACAGACCCCCTTTAAGGGAAACCCAACTGGCCCTTGTTAGCTTTATTAAAAACACAGAATGCCCATCTAAGACTGGAATGTCAATTAGTCACACGTCATGTAGGGCAAATATCTCAAATTCCGTAACATCACATGAATTGGTCTTAGGGTTCATACAGCCTGAGTGCCCTCTGGTGTAACAGGAACCTAAGTGACATAATGTGGGGCTAAAGATGCAAAGAAGAGCCTGTCTCGCTAGATGTAACCAGGGATGCCGCTAAACCATACCAATTGCTTTTAACAGGGGTTTGTAGTCGACCATTGTGACTGTGTATGCAAGAAAACCCTATTACCACCTACTAGAACATGGCCTTTAATATCGTCATTGCGAAAGGGGAATTTGGGGGTCCACTTAGAGCACTTGATGCATGTCTGGGCTCTGAAAAAATAGATATACATCAAAACATAGCCCTGAAAATGTTCTGACTTATTTTAAAATCAGATTCAAAATTAATTTGGAGTTTTAATGTAACACAAACATATCGGAATCGTACAAAAATGTCGACCTGAGAATTGCGACAGCCGAAAATGCGGACTTTTTTTTGTTTTGTTTTTAAACCCCCCCTTACACCACATATATATATGTGGGGGGGGGTATGGGATATTATAGTAGTATGGGGGGCTGCAGGGGGTCTCCCCCCACATATCTATGTGGTGCAAAGAGGGTTTAATTAAAGACAAAGTCAGCATTTTCATCCATTATGTGTGGTCTCAGTGATCACATAGATCCTTTCTAGTCTGCAATCATCAATACATTGCATTATATTTATGTCTGGAGAGCCAACCAGTCTAAGAGCAGGAATAGCAACAAATAGGGATACAATTACAGCTCTATCTAAGATGAGGACACCACCTTACCTGAGACTCAGTGATGGGCTCCCCACTGCCCCTCCCCTCCTGGTTGCTTGTAGATAACTTGCTCCCTATTGGCCACCATCGCCCTCTCCCGTTAGCTCCCGGCTCCCTTTTTCTCTGCTTCCATTACTGTGTTCTTCCCCCTATGATTGCAAAGTGCTCCATTGCTTCCCAAAGCTAGATCTGCACTCAAGAAATACCCTAATAATAATAATAATAATAATAATAATAATAATAATAATAATAATAATAATAATATTAATAATAATAATAAGTGCCCTTGAAAATCCCTTCAAAAGTATTCAGTACAGGATTTGCCTTGGACCCGAAAGACTTAGGTCGATCAGAGGGACCAAGCTTAGTTGAAATAATCTTGGAGGAAACTCGTATAGATGAATTTGCCGTCTTAAGAGGGCGATCATTTGAAACCAGCATAGAGTCAGGAGCCCATTTGATCCGACACTCCGCCAGAGAGGAAGGAGAAATTGATGAGCTTCCACTAGCCACTTCATCCAGGTTGGGTAATGCCTTGGCTTCCACATAGGCCTGCTCAAATTGAAGTGGAGGAAGAGCCAAGGAGGTATCCTTGCGAGTAGTATCTGAAGCTGTTGCCCCAACAACAGGAATCAGAGGAGGTGCCGAAGGAACTAGAAAAGAAAGGATACTGATAGAGGAATCTAGGACAATTACCCTCTAATGAACTTTTTCCTCTTTGGTTGTGATTTAACTGCCTTTCCTGGCGATGTTCTAGGCAGGGAAGGACTAGTAGGTTCAGCCAGGTCTGTCCATAATTGATGAATTTTCCGTGATGAGAGAGACCGAGAACTTCCTCTAGTATTTATAGAGCATATATTCATAGAGTAATTAAAGCAAAAGTCAACAATCTTCATACAGTGTTTGCATTGTAACTAATGAATTATGCTTGCTAACAGCTAATTAGAGTCACTAAAATACCTTTGGATCCTTTGTTCACTTAGTATGACTCTGACAACCAACTATAACTGAATGCTTTAGTGATTATAGTCCTGTTTGAGCGTAGTACAAGAACCAGATTGAAAATACATAATAGTGCATCCTAATCTAATGGGGTTTTACACACTTTTGCTGCATAAAATTCCCTGACAGGCTACTTCCACCAAACAGCACATCCAGGAAGTGTCACTGGCGGTATTGGTGGCAGCATGAGCAGGGAGATAAGGTGTTCATTTGGGGAGGCTAGTGTCAAGTGTATGCATTTGTGTGTATGTGGTTCTATGCCATTTCATCGACACCCGTTTTTCCGACAGGTGTTTTGACGCAGAATTTTTGCCAAAAAATCTGTTTGAATTTTTTAACAATTATTTTGAGGTGTGTTTCCCTTTACCGCCCCTCCCCCACCCAATCATTGAACAATTTGTTTTATTTCCCAGCCCATTATATGCCCTTGCCCACCCCCCCAAAAAAATTGAAACTTTTTTTTCAGCAAAAATGCTGCAGCAAAACACCTTTCGTAAAAACGGGTGTCAATGAAAGGACACTATACCGTGGATGTATGGGTGTGTGGGTGCCCAGGTGCACGGATGTGTAACATGTGAACGGGAGGGTGGGTGCAGAGTAAGGGGCTGGTGGGGGTGTCCCCGACAGAACAGATGGCATGGTGTAGGGGAGGAGGGCGGGGTACAAAGGGGGTCGAGGGTGAGGGCCCCGCATTGGGAAATAACATTGGAGGAGGTGCTGAGAGGGAATATTTCCCTGCCGTTCTGAAACCGGAGTCGGCAAAATGGGTTCTGGCAAAATTGGCCTGCGGGGAAACATCATAGAACTATCTAATGGAGCCATGACCATTGCCAAATTGTCAGGAAATATTGGTGGCAAAACTGAATCAGGGAAACTATCGAGGGCAGGTTAAACATATATGACAAACGCATTTCTGCAGAAACACCCACAGTTTTGTAAACTGTGATACAAGGAAACCTGAGGTAGCATGTCTGCTTTATAGCCAAGTTCGAGCTGGCCTGTGGGGCATTAGGGCAATGCACGAAGGTCTGCCCCAAGATATCAGCGATAGCAGGTTTTGTCAGCTAATATGGGTTGTTTTGATGCACTGTGAAGCTGATAGTTTTGATTAATATTATTGGCCCACTGTGCTTTAAAATTCACCATTTGCAAAACATTTCTGATACACTCCCAGATCCTACTCAGTTTGCCTAGAAAAGTCACAAATTCCAGTCAATGAATGGGTGATGAAATTTCCTTTCAGTGGCAGAAATATGTTTGCCCAAATTACACTCTATTATATAAGGCTTGTCCCAAAGAATCTGTGAGGGCTCAACACTTCTAACGGGTACCTTAGACATGTCTGAGGGACTGTGGGCGGTTTGGGTTCTTTGCAGGACTGCTGCGAGCACTACACAGTCTTGGCACTTGCCTAGAGTGCCACACTATAGAAGGTGCCATGCAGCCAACTAATTACGCACTGCATGCTTTTTTTAATGTTATTACAATGTTCAGATGGCATGCAGTGAAAAATGGCAGAAGCAGATGTCATCGCCACCATACTAGGGATGAAGGAATGTTGAGAAAAGCAGCTTGTCCCTAGACAATCCATATTCGAACATTTGTTTTGGAAAGAGCAGAATTGTAATTGCAAGCTACGTGCTAATGAGGTTGCAGTCTGCCTGTTGCGGCGGGTCTAGGGTACTAATAATCAATGATTCGCTGAGCTGTGAACAGTTCAACCTTCTCTTTATTCTTCATTCGTTCTTCATCCCTGACTCCTCCCCTTCCTCTCTGGTCACTTCCCTGGTCATGGCAAGGATTGTTTGCAGACACAGATGCGCCAGAAATCAAATCTTGTTGTACCCCTGAGCCCAGTGCGTTATTGTAGCTGGCAAGACTTTCTGCTGGGCATGCCTAGATGAGTGAGTCACAAGCGCAGGTCCAAGGCGGGTCTCGTTTTTACTCTGCCTTCAATGCTGTGCTGCGCGTAGTCCTCAGCTTGTGCATGTTGTTCCTGTTGGCTCACACTGAAGAAAGGCTGGGACGAGATGGCCCAACAGGCATAGCATCTAGGCACATTAATGGAATGGAATGCGAGGATTCAAGAGCAGTCAGGTGTGTACTAATATTGTTAGCGGATGCAGTAGATTAGTTATCTGTGGTGTTAGGTAACCCTGCGCCTTTGAGGCCGAGGGGATCACCAGGCGGGAATTGGAAAGGGAGGAGTCAGGCTTATACTATTAACAACGGGCAAGGGTGTGCACCCCCGCACACCGGCATCCACTCCTCCTCAGGCAGTGATCCCACCGGCCCTGCTTCCTCCTATACAGCAATCCTGCCTCTTCCTTACGGTGGTCCCGCCGTCCCTCCAATGCTCCATTTCAGAAGCGACTCAAGGCCACTCTGGCACCCGGCTATCCCGTTCACATCTTCAACAGGTGATCCCACTCACCACAAGGTTAATCTTCACTCCAGCAGCTCCCACGTGACAACCGCTCCATGGTGATTCCCACTCCACGGACAATGGGGAGAAGATATTCCCCCCAAGAAACAGGCCACAAAAGCAGGCAAGGCGATCCCATCTTTCCAGGGACACAAAAACAAAGTAAACGAGGACAAACATGCTGATCCCAATGCTGCAGATAAAGCGAGGGACAGTCAGAAGCAGAATTTCCACCCCACAGCCACCATCCAAACTGTTATCCCTCAGTGGAGAGAGGGCCCACAGAACCAACAAGGGATACCATGCCCACACCACAGAGAGGTGCCAACACGCCTGGAAAAGAGCACCACAAACTCTGAGGCAACAACGCCACAAGTCAGCCAATCCGAGAGGTACTGTGCAGCACCGCTACCCATTCACACAGCGCCAGTACCAGTCCTGCTGAGCCCGCGCTGATGCCCCTACCAACATGAGTGGCCCAAGCTCCCCCACTCGCCCCGAGGTTTTGTACGATCGGACCGGAAAAAAAGTTCCGACCACACAAAACAACCGAAAAATGCTACCTTTGGTGGTAGCATTGCAGGTAAGTAAAACAAAAAAAAAAGACTGCGGGGGCTTTGGGGGTGTCCCCCGCAACACCCCGCCCACTATACTGTGTGGCATAGTGAGCGGGGTGTTGCGGGGGGACACCCCCACAGCACATCCGCAAAAAAACTGAAAAAAATAAACGGGGGCTGCAGGGGTGTTTACAGTATAGTGAGCTGGGGTTGCGGGGGACACCCCTGCAGCCCCCATAGTATTTAAGTGTGTTCGCATGAGAAAGGTGCAAACTTTTGGTAGTTTGCACCTTTCTCATGCGAACATTCCTGCCACGTCAAAATCAGCCGTGGCCGGATCACTTAGAATCTCGCCCTGAGGCTCATGCTCCCACAGCACAACCCACATCCAAAGCAGCCCTGCTAAGAAAACTGCTCCCATTCAACCTGGTGCCAGAGTGACAAGGGGCCACGCTGGATTTAATGGATAGAGGACTTCAATCACTTTGTTAAAGCAGCAGGTGAAGACAAATCCCCCACATCATGCGACATGTTAATTAACCTGGTTGGGAGCGAGATTAAAACCATTGTGAAGACCATACCCCCAGAAGATAAGACAGACTTTTCTGCCTGATCACAGCCCTCAACAGGAAACGCATTATCGAGCCCAACCGTGACTATGAGAGGTGCGTGTTCAAGCAGTGCAAACAAAAGCCGTAGGAGTCTGTGAATGAATTCATCATGCGCCTTCGTGTCAAAAGCCCCCATTGCAAATTCCACCTCTTCTCAACAGATGCAGTCATCAGGCTACAGGTAATCGAAGGCTGCACGTTGCCCGCATTTCGGAAACAACTGCTTAAAAAAACAATCACCATAGATGAACTGAGTGAGCTGGCAAGGATCTTTGAGAGTGTAGGTGCCCAGGCTGCCTCCACTGAAAACCACCCGGGGCCCAAACACGACTACCACAAAACCATTGCAGCAGTACAACCATTGGCACAAAGGCCGAGCAGAAGGCGGACACCAACAGGAAGACCAAGTGGCCAAGAGGCAACGAGTATACTCCAACAGTGCTATTGCTGCGACATGAACTTCCCGCACTCCGGGACCTGTCCCAGAGATGTTCAAACTGCAGGAGAGAAGGGCACTTCCAATACGGCTGCAGAGAGGGACGACCGTTTCCCATGACACAAGCAAACTTACAACCACAAGGAAGACCATACAACAGACAAACACAGCCCCCAGGCTACCCACCGAGATACAACCAACCACAGTACCAGGGCCAGAGTATATACGTGGGAGCAATAGAAGAAATGCCACCCCAGGAAGTCACCAAAGAATACAATCCGCAGGATCAGTACACCAACTACGCGGACAAATATGATGAACCTCCATACCCCTACCAGCAATACAGGGACCAACAATACCAATATGACTACAATGCCGAATATGACCCGAACCAACCTGATGAATATGTCAACCTCATCCACGATGACTGGGAAGTGAAGCAAGCACCTAGAATCCCTGTTAACTTAGGAAAAAATGAAACTGTTTACTTGTAGACTCCGGCGCGACTGTTAACCTCATGGGAGAACAGGAGTTCCAACACATGCTGGACAAACAAATAAACACGCAAAGCTTTCCTCAAGAATATTCCAATGGGGCATAACACAACCCCTGCAATCCATTGGGGAATTCCAGAGAAGACTGAAACACAACGGAAATACCATTGACACCACCATCCACGTCATACGCAGCCCGACGAAAGGCCGATGTTTACTCAGCTATCAAACAGCGAGTTGCCTTGGCCTCATCGACATCTGCTTTCAAGAAGGGGAAGTGATCCAGTCAACCATGCTGCCCATGAACATCAGAGAATCCATCTGCGCGCTCAACAGGAACATAGAGAGAGCGAGTACCATCACCAAAGAACTCATCCAATCCAAATTGTCTAGCTTATGCACAGTACTTGGGAAACTCAAGGGAATGCTTGTTAAACTACACGTCGATGAAAAGGTGCGCCCTGTTCCCCAACACCCGCGAAGAGTGGGGTTCCACGTTCAAGACACAGTCTCTAAAGAACTGGACCTGCTCCTTTGAAATTAGATCATCAAACATGTCACTGGTCCAACCCCGTGGGTGTCACCTTTAGTCGTCGTCCCCAAAGGTGACTCTGCATCGGCATGAGGATGGTGAACATTGCTATCCAGACGGAACAACACCCGGGTCCACACATTGAGGACATGATAGTCCAGCTAAACAGGGTGACCACTTTCTCTAAACTGGATCTCGTGCAAGGGTACTATCAGCTCAAACTCCACCAAGAATCGAGAAGCATCACCAAGTTCGCCACCCATGAAGGCCTTTTCCGGTATCAATGTTTGAACTTTGGCATCTCTTCTGCGGCAGAAATCTTTTAGGAGGCCATCAGGCAGGTGATCCACCCAGTAAAACAGGCACTGAACTACAGTGATGACATTCTAGTCTTTGGCTCGTCACACGAGGAACACAACACAGCCGACATCGAGACCTGCACAGCTCTCCAGGCTGCGGGATTGACACTAAACTTGGAAAAATGAAGGTTTGGAAAGAGAAAACTCTGGTTCTTCTGACACATCTTTTCAGACAGAGGTATGACCCCAGACCCAGACAAGCTAAACATCATCACCAACCTTCAAGCGCCAACACAGGTGGCAGAGGTAAGATCCTTCTTTAGCATGGCGGGATACTGCGTGAGATACATCCCACAGTATGCAACTCTCACGGACCCCTGGCCGAAGGCTGCTATAAAAAGACTCTTAATTCGAATAATCAGCGCAGTGCCAAACTACATTCCAAGACATCAAAGCATCGCTCGGGGAAGCGAGCCAACTTGCCAATTTTGACCCGTCATGGCACACTGAACTCATAGTTGACACCAGCCCAGTGAGACTTGGCACCATGCTCGCCCAGACCAGTGGAGAAGACACGCACCCCAGACATAGTCGCATAGGCAAGCAGGGTTCTGTCACAAGCAGAATCTGCCTACTCCCAGGCCGAAAAGGAGAGCCTCTGGGCCATTTGGTCATGCAAACATTTTCATAAATTTGTCATAGGAAAGAGGTTCACCCTAGTGACTAACCACCAAGCGTTGCTCTCCCTGTTCAGGAGCCCTCACACAAAGATGCCGCCCAGGATCGCGAGATGAGGAATCCAATTACAAGAGTACGACTAAGTCATCATTCCTCGACCGGGAGTGACAAAAACCCTGCAGATTACATACCACGCCACCTGCAAGGGACCTCGATGACCAGAACAATGAGTACATTTATTATGTTGCACAAAACGCATTACTGCCTGCACTATCGCTAGAGGCTGTCGCCACCGCATCAGCTGCAGAGCCCTCCATGGCGCTGGCTATCGCGCTCCCCAGTAACAACAAATGGCGAGATTACTGACGTGCCATAAAAAAATCACCCGGGGGTAAGCCAGGAAGAAATTGAAAGACTGGCGAAAGTGCACAATTAACTAGCGGTCAAAGACTAGCTCATACTACTACGAGGGTCCAAGCTCGTCAGCCCAGCCACACTCAGAACATAAGTCATCAGGATGGCACATGAGGGTCACAGGGGAGCTGATAACACCAAAAAACAGCTCTGGTGCAATGTCTGGTTCCATTGATGGACTCCCTGTTAGATGACTGGGTGAGGAGCTGTTTACCTCCCAGTGCACCACTAAGGCAAAGGGGCCCATACCCATACAGCCTACACGCATACCAGACCAACCATGGGAACGAGTTTTCATTGATGAATATTCAAGGTTTCTCATTGTAAAGAAAATAGCGACAACAGCTTTCCTCCAAGTGGCAGCCACGTTTGATGTGAATGGGGCATACTGCAAACCATTAGGTCAGACAACGGTCCCCCATTCAATGGACATGACTTTGCCACCTTCGCGAAACACATGGGCTTTACACATCAAAAGATAACACCAAGATGGCCCCAGGTGAATGGAATGGCGGATAGCTTTATAGTGTCAATCAAAAAGACAATACAAAGGGCATACATCGAGGAACCAACCCGCATCAGGCCCTCTGCAGAATGCTCAGGGACTGTTGCAATACCCCCTATGAGATAACCAACAAAGCACCCGCAGAAGTGATGATGCGCTACCAGGCCACGGAGCCAGGAAAGCATGCAGCCGAGTGAAGAGTGGGTCCGCCCACAACGCACCATACGCAGACCTCTGCGCCTGGTAGAAGAATGCTGTGACGATCTCAGAACATTGGTCTGGGAGTGATATTAGGCAACCCTGTGCCTTTAAGGCCCAGAGGATCTCCAGGCGGGAAGCAGGAGGAAAGGGAGGAGTCGGGGCTTTGAAAGAGGAACGTCAGTTCCTAGAGTGTATGCATGCGAGAGAGAAGCAATAAAGAACGTCCCACCTCCAGCCCGTGTTGCGTCCGTTATTTCCTTCCTATACTATTAACATTTGGTAGATCAAACTAAAATGGGAGGTTTGCATGCAGACTGCAGACCAGGTCACATTTGCCCTTGAGTTTCTTTCCTTGGTCAGTGCCTATGTTTACCCAATAAGAAGACTGTTGAAAAAAGTACCCTATTTGCATCCGTTATTTTTTGTAAAATCACAAGAACTGAACCGCAGGAGGAAAACTGCTGGATGTTTCTGAAACTATGAAATGGTCCTGGCGTATAACACAATAACATAAACATATCATTTGTTGTTCTAAGGTGCATTTTCCACAACATGTAAATGTTAACGATAGTAATGACCATGCTCCCAAAATCAGAAATGTAAGTGAAACATTGCAAGCTATGTTTGTTAATGTTGCAGTGCCCCAATGCCATTGTGCCTTTGCTCCCATCTGTATTTAAGGAAACGTTCTTTGCTGCTGCCCATGCTGTGTGCATTGTGTGTGTGTGTGTGTGTGTGTGTGGCAGACGCTTTTCTCTTCTGAGGGAAGCCTAGCCAGATGTTTACTCATACCATGTACCCTTTCTGTATCTGAGTGAGGTTCAAACTACTGCAGGTGCTGTTTTGTGTGTGTGTGTGTGTATAAGAGAATTGCTGCTACCAATGTCATCTCACTGTGAGTGTTGGTGTATGTGTATGGTGCATAACGAAACTTGTTGTAATCACCCCGAATGTAGTTGTTTCATAAACCTTTGAGTTATGGTTATTTTTAATACTGCCTACTGTAGCTAGGTCATGCGGCATGTGACGGCAGGCCACGGTCTGGTTGGGGAGGGGCAGCAAAATGACATTTCGGCTAGTGTGGCAACTGCCTTTGCACCACACCTGGTTGTGTGTGTGTCTTTTAAACCAGGGTGTACCCATATTATATCTAGCTGCATGTTGAAGTTGGACAGTGAGCATTCACAAACGTGTGCGGCATCATTAGCGCTCGAGACATAAAACGTAAAGCCTTGTAGCACTTACTGGCGCTGCTCTATGCCTCACAGGGCTTGGAGACGCATAACGCTGTGAAAAAAAAACACATATTTACATATCACTCATACAGTAGTTGAAATCTTTCCAAACTAGTTTTCACGGCTGTTCAATCAATTTGAGGAATTGATTTATTTCTGCAAGCAATTTTCTAGAACATCACAATGCATATAAAAGACATTTCATGCGAATGTACTAAGAAATCATCTATAAAATTCACATTTTTCGCATAAAAAATGTTGTCAAGTTATGAAAAGAGGGCTCACAGATCAACCATATCTATGCCAACTTAACTACCAACTTTAAGTTTTTCTTTTCTTTTCAAGGCACCTAGCGATTTTTTTCTAGGATGAATAATGTTAGTGCATTACCCATTAACAAGAGATTTCAAGGACAGGCATGCAAGTGCGAAACACAACGCTCAAAGGAAAAATGTGTGTCTTAAGTTTCTATCATTTTGGCAGAAAAGTATAAAGTGCATTTGCATGTCTACTTCATTAAGACCACAGGGTGGCGTTTCCGAGCGTGCCCTGGCGGAAAGGAACGGAAGTTGCCTTAAGCGAGTCGCATGCAATCCTTGTTCATCTACTTTTTATCCAGGTTAAAGTATATCTTTGGTCCCTCTTACGTATTTGAGTATGACTTTACCAATGATTTGGTCTAAAACCTTCAGCTCTCCTAGGACTACAACGCGCAGGAGCCCTAGCCAGCATGGTCAAAAGTAAGAGGTCAAGGGAGTCAAAGTCCAAAACATCTGGAGAGCTGCAGGTTGCAAACCCCTGACAGAGCAGAACTTCAAAAGCTCAATGACACAGTATTACTAGATATTTAAATTAAACTTGGGTTATGAAGAATATCTTGATACCGTGTGCATCCTACTCTCATGCGTAATTTGCATGTGAACATTTAGTTAGTTTTGATCCCACTTACAGCACTTAGGAGTGTATGGCAACCCTTAAACAATGTCCTTATGTATTTTAAGGGACTAAAAAAGCACCACATCATGTCCTCTATACGGAGACATTGCCTGAGTTAATCTTAAACCATGTTTAATTAACTATAATGTTGGATCTGTAATAATTGCGGAATTATTCTGCAGATCTACTCAATGCTCTGCATTTACTTTTGCATTGGAATATTTTACCTATACAACCTGGTTACCTAAAGAGCAATATCTGAAATCTGATTTATAAAATGATTTATTTATTTATTTTAACTTTTATTAAGTGCTACATGCCCCTGGGCCTCAGAGCACATCTCTGAAACCTGAAACAGTTGACTATGTATGAACCTGGATCTATAAAGGGCTGTTTTAATCATGAATTTTAAGATTTGATCGGGCACACAACTGTTTTAAAAATTGAATATAAATAGAATGAAACTGTATCATGTACATATTTTAGACTTCTCTGTTTATGTGCAAAGAATGTGTTTTATGACGTGTCGAAAGAAGCCTAACTTGATAGCTAAAAACATTCTCTAATCTCAGTAGCTTTCTATAAAATGTTTATTCCAATGTGCCAGACAGTCTCTATATCACCCTTTTCTAATAGATTTAAAAATCATTTGAAGTAAATAGATATTTTACCCTGGACAGCCATAAAAGATGTCACAACATGTTTCACTGTCTCGATTTGATTTTCTCCTTTGAAAAAACGGCAGGTGGAAAGTTCTAGCTGCAATAGTCTGCATCGAAGCAGAACTTCCCTAGTCAGTGTAAGATTCCACCTGAATCATAGGAAGAAACATCTAGTTTTTCTAGTTTTTCTGTCTGGATATATACCAAGGTACGGAACAAGAGTACCAGCTTTTTCATGCTCACCTGACAGATGGTTCAAAGATTCATAGGCATGCATTCCCTCCAGGGTTGCAATCCAGTCTAGCCCATACAATGCCTGTTTCTCTTTCTCTGGGTTAGAAACCAGATCACAATCTGATAAACCAACTTCACTAGGCAGACTGACGCAAAATTTGGAAAACTTATTAACATATCGCCCCCCCCCTTTGTATCTGAGATGTTCCCAGGATCTGCGTATAGCGAATCCATCTTTGGGCATTACATTTTATAATAAAAGGATAAAAAGGTCCAGCAAATCCTAGATTTTAAGGAGTATGCACCAAGTTCATATCTGATTGATACTTGTGGCACCCAACTCGGGATCCAAAGGGCTTTCCTCCAAATTAATCCTTCTAAAATCGATAAATAATCTAAAATCTAAGGTGCTAAAATGTCAATGCTGTATAATACCTTGGGGACAATCGTCCCCTCATAAAACCTCAATATTGGGACTAATGTGTATGTGTAGTTCTGTATAGCTGATTCAAAAGTGCCATTGTGCGGGTCTCTAGCCAATCTTTGATATGATTTTTGTGCATTTTCACAGTAATTGGGAATCCTAGATAAACAAAAATATCGACTTGCTCGATTAAATTTCCTCCAACAAGCCATTTAGCTTTAGGCGGTTTTAATCCTGGCTGTGTAATGTATGACCTTAGATTTATTTGGGTTTACTATTAGAGTATGGATCTTGTCAAAGTCTGAAAAGGCGGTGATCAGGCGCTGCAGATCTAACTGTGAGCAGTCAAATAAAAGAAAATCAATTGTGTAGGCTAGCCACATCACTTTCATAATGGGAACACAGCTGGCAAGTAGTCACCAATATCGGACACATAGAGGTTGAACAGGCAGGTTGCCCGAACACAACCCTGCCTGACTCCTCTGTATGTCACAATCTTACATGACAGGATTCCATGTTGGTCCAACCATATTTGCACATTGGACTCTGAGTTTAAACCAATGATTGGGTACGATAAGCTGTATGGAATCCCCCACTTCTCTGGTTTGGCCCACAATAAGCTATGATCGACCGCATGAAATGTGGCCGAAAGATCAATAGTTGCCAAATACACAGAATCATATTTCTTATACCATGCTTGACTCATGATGCACTTCTCCAAATCGATGCCTCTTCAATTGTCCTGCGAACTGCTCTATTGCAAATGCTATAAAGGGAAGAAAGACTCATTATGTTCATCAGCCAGAAACTATTTCCAAAAAAAAGGAACTGTCCTGTGATAGGACTTGAGTGATTGGCAATTCACTGAGCATTTCACAGTCTTAGATATTACCTCGTGGGTCATCAGTTTAAGCTTTTCACCGACCATCCCTTGGCTGGAGGGACCAGAATAAAGAAACCAACTCCTTGTTTTGGGATGGTTCAAGTTTTATTTTTATTTTATTGCTTAAAGTGTGCATCTAGCTCGAGAGCAGTAGAGCATAGTGTGAGTAGCTAGCATGAGGGCTGGCATCTTTTCAAATAGCACGGTACTGTGAGTTATGGTCGTGTACGTCCGTCTGTACATACTTTGGAATTAGTCCTTGGTCAGGTGGTGCTAAAAAAGCCACTGTTTTGAGAGATTTGTGAATTTTGAGAACTGTGGGGCATTCCAAGCCGATTCCGGATGGAGTTCCAAAGAGTGGGTGCATGAGAAGAGACAGATTGTTTGTGGGTCCCCTCTTTGCAGGAGAGTTTTGATTCGAGCCTGTTAGTTGATTTGCTGCACGAGGAGAAGCCGCCAGCAGATATGTGCAGCATAGCCAGCAGGTATACTGGTGTGCTACTCGTGACCTCTTTGTAGATGGTACTTGCAGTCTTGAACAGTATCCTGGGATTGTAATTGTAATTGTTTATTTATACAGCGCTTATACACAGGTGGAGTGCTTCAAAGCACTTCAAGGCAGGAAGGGAACAAGGGAATACAGTAATCATTCTTAGGCTTTGAAGTTTCCGAATGATCTAAACAGAAAATCTAGCATACTAGGCCAGATGGCATTTCTACTAGTGCAAGTGCATGAAGTGGTACAGTTTCGTCCCAGCTAGGGAGGGGGGACAGACAAACCTACTAGTCCTAGTACTTTTAGATCATGCATGTGTGCAGATGGAGGTGCGAGGAGGAGGTTATGGGGGGATCAAAGTGTTCAGTTCAATAGGGAGGAGAAGGAGGAAAGAGGGTGGAGAGAAAAAGAACAGAGGTTAGCGGGGAGAAGGGGAGAGGAGGAGGAAGAGAATGGAAGGTCTTTAGGCGTTTACAGACCTTAAGGTGCTCCGGCTCAAAATGAAGAGAGGCAGGGAGGCTGTTCCAGAGAGAGGCATCTGCAGAGGATAAATATTTGCCCCCAAATCTCTGTTTGTGAAAGCGGCTCACCCGCAGAGAGTTGGAGTAGGACGAGCGGAGGACTCTAGAGTGAGAATATTAAGGAAGAGAGCGTTGTAGATAGTGCATGCCCGGCCCCAGAAATCCTAGTGGATTATGCAGAGGGTCTTGAACTTGATCCTTGCAGCCACAGGGACCCAGTGGAGAGATTTCAGCACCGGAGAAATGCGGTCCCTGGGCTTGAGGCCAAAGATAAGTCTTGCGGTTCTGTTCTGGAATGGTTGTAGAGGATGGAGAGTAGAAGTAGGAAGATTGTGAAAGAGACTGTTGCAATAGTTCAGCCTAGAGAGAAGGATGGAGAGGTAACCAATGTATCCTTACAACCCTATTATTTGTGGGCAGAAATAGAGAAAGGGAAAAGCACACCAATGTCAATTTCTTGTCACGCTATCCACAGGCAACTAGTTGTTCTGGGGGGGATATAGTATATTGAGAGGATCTAAGGGCTTTGAATCCTCGGAGACCCTGGTTGACAGTGATGGACATGGCCTAGTAGGCTCTAAGGTCTTTAAAAATCTTGAAGTTGTGCCACCTCCTCTTCAGAAGGAAAATAATATGATATCTCTTCATAAGGTACTGATTGAAAGTGTACTTCCGGAGAACAAATATTTAATTTTAAATCGTACTATATTCTCAGGCTCTTTGGCGAGTTTCCTTTCTTACGTGCATTGTCCATGTCTGATCCTGATCAAGTCAACATCATAGCTTTGTATAGAATGGGCAGAGACTCCAAAATGATTTGCAATAGCATTATGCGATAAAACAACTTGCCAAAGCCCTTGGGTTTGATCTCTCTTCTTATTGAGAGCAGGTTGATGTAAGTGGGGAAGTCTTTAGACCTCCCTTACCCTCAGAAAAACAGTTTAATTGGGTAATGGCTCTGGTTGTGTCAGAGAGGTCTTGGCCTAATACCTCTTCAGATGTAGAAAGGGTACAGGTCTGGTCCTGGTTAGCAGGCTCTCTCTGTAGGGGTGATAACACTGATCCCGAACAGTCCAGATATTTGGGGGATGTGTTATGTTTGAGACTTCATGAGGCAGCACAGGTTACGTAGACAAGATACTTTTATTCACTTACTTCAAGTTACAGCTTATAGGTAAGGAACTAGGACAGGACCAGAGAGGGAGCCCACTGGCTCCCACTAGCCAGGCTACATGGTTTCAACTGCCGTGGGTGAAACACAAACACAGAACAACATTCCATCTCATCCATAACATTCCAATGTGGCATCATTCACAATTAACCCTCAAGAAAGGACATAACACATCTCCTTCCCTTCAGGTACCAATACACACCGACATAGGACATAACATACCTCCTCTACTTCGTAGACTGGAAACACAACACACTATGAACACTTTGGCACGCTATACACATGCCACCCGATCCAAGAACAGCAAAAAGCCAAACACAGAGGGAAACCGACCAAGAGGGCGTAACTAACTATCCAGCAGCAAGCTTGGGCCAACAGTGCAACATTCCTGATTGGCAAAACAAACACCTAAACCTGGAACTCCAAGCTCTTTTCGCCCCTCGCTATCACCGAGGAGTCTTAGGGCTGCCACCCCTAAGCACGACTGCCCACAGCAGGCACTGACACACAATGAAGCCACTCATCCAGGGCGTAAATAAAATACTACTGGAATCCCAACACAAGTCAGGGCCGTTGCTCACCAGTCACCAATCCACAACAGCACACAGCCACAATGCAGCACACACAAGATAACTCCAGACATACCGACAAAGATTGGAACACAACCAAAAAAGAAATGGCATGAACTGCGCAACATCGCTACCAACAGTGTGCCCCACAGGGCAGCAAAATGAAACTACCACGAGTACATGTTTGTTGGCCAAACAAACAAGAATCCAACAAGAGCTGAGCTACTTCCCAGATGCGGTGACCGTTAAGTGAGGTGCTGAGTGCCGCTGCTCAACACCTGGATGTTCTCAGGGAAGGCACCATAGGTTTCTCAGTACCATACCATGCTGCCAACGAAAAGATTAAAAGATGGGTAGGTTTGCCATTACATTGGCAACAACACAAAACCTCCACAACTGGACAGCTGGGCTACAACCCAACACAACCCAACACCAGTCAAAACATACGTGCGGGTTTGAGCAAACCCCAATCCATAAGCCAAACAAAAACTCCTGAAAACTCCACCAGCAAGCAACAACATAAGTGCCTTTTACCACTGGAACACCTCTAACCAGAACCCAACTAGTTATCATGCCTTTTACCACTGGTACCAGCCAAACTAGTGCCTTTAATCACCGGCACTAACCAACAAATGCATAAACAGGCCTGCAAAAAAAAATGTGGAGGAAGTCCAAATGACACCAACATTACACTGCTGATGCACACTCAAAAGTTGCATCTCCTGGGGGGCGCCGTTGAGCAGCTTAGACGTGAAGCGCTGTGCCCAGCAATCCTTCATCTAAGTGCATCTGCGGTGTAAAACCAAGCTCTGCTGTGGAAATAACTCTCATATGCAGCGCTCACCGTAAGCTACATTCACACCTGTTTTGGACAAGAATCGGGCCGGTGGAGCCGAGTTTCTGCGCCTTAACGGTTGAGCCATGTGGGCTGTGTGAAGCCTGCCCAAGGTCACGCTATACTGCTGTGTGGCGGCCCAGCGACGTGACTCCCCGGCCCTTCTGCAGCGGGCCGGCGGTGCAGTCAGCTGTTGGCCCGCCCCACCTCCCTCCACCCGAGATCTCTGTGAGCTGCCTGCCTGACGCTCCTCCGTGCCGGAGGCCTGGGGCGCCCCTTCCCAGCCAGGCTTCGTGGGAGGCCTTCGCTGGACGCTGGCTCCCCCGCGCCCGCCCTGACACTGCAGGAGCCCGACATCTGGAGCCGCGATTGTTGCTGGGCCCGGCGCTGCTGGGGGCACCGCGGCCACTCCGCCTGTGGGGCGGCCCATTCTATGCATATGGGATCGGCGGGAATATGAGGTGAGGAGCTGGGGGGCCGCCGCAACACATGCTAATATCACCTGAGCACACAGCCCCCAGCTCCTGCACCTGAACACTGGGGCTGCACCCAGACCCCGCGGCGTCTTCATCACACGCCGAGGGCCCCATCTGCTGGGTCTCCACGGGGGGAAAAGCAGACAGAATAAATCAATAAAATAAATACAGCCCTAGCGGCTGTGACCACCAAGCAGACATCGACAATACCTCTTAAGAGGGACTACCCCTGGCACTGCTGCGAACGCAGCGCGGGCGCCTGCTGGCGCTCAGACTGCAACATCACTGGCCTGGAGGGGGCTCTGCCCCAGGCCCCGCGCCCTGGCCCCCTCGACACAAGGAACCATCACAAGTGCCTTGCTGGGCTGGTGGGGAGGTCCCCCTGTGCCTTGCCTCACCGCCTCCGGCTGCCTCACCCTGGTACCTGAGGCTCACTCCGCCCTCCTTGTGGAATTGTCCTTGTTCGGGTGACTTACCTCTGCTACACCTTGTGGTGGGGCCCTGTGGTCCTTGTTAGGAAAGATTTCATAATTGTAGGTAATTTTCTTTCCATGTGGCAACCCCCAAACTTTTTGCTGTTGTTTTACACCCTGATCTAGACTTTGCTAGAGAAGCGCAGCCTTCCGCCGCACTCCTCTGGGATTTTGCTCCATTCTTACGGGGAAACTGACATGCCCTTAAGACAGTCAGTACCGGGAGACTTTGTTTCCCTTAGTCCTTTCCTCGTGTTGCAGCTTTTGAGCAACATGAAACAAGAGTGCACCGTAACTTACATTACCGCGCTCTTGGGTCTCTAGTCATTCCAAATGTCCTAGAAAATCTTGCTGGACTTATCATGAAATGTGCAAGTGTGTCACAGACGGGACTGGTGGCAGCTATCGTTTCTTTGTGTTTTGAACCCCTTTTTGCCATGTTAACCGCGCTTGCCGCGTTTGGCCCAAATGGGTGGCCTGGCCTCCAAAATGGTCATGCCGCGAGGTTCTTTGTCCTGTCCGCTGACCGTCTTGCCCCTTCACCTTCCCCCAGGTTGAGCCGACCCGGGGCAGTCCTTATTTGATCATGCACTTTCCCGCGAAACACAACGCTTTCGCGGGCTTCTGCATGCCTTGTGTGTGCCTCCAGGATGTGGGCTGGGATGTCTGTTCCCAATACACATCCTGGGTGCCAGAGAGTCTAGAGTGTCTTGAATGCCTGGGACCACCGTGGTCCGTGATAGGTCCACGTATGGTGGGAGTGTTTTGTGAGCAGATCTCCCATTGGGTCCTCTCCGTTTTGGCGCGAAGGGAAATCTGGATAAGAGGAGGCTGGAGACACCGTTACCATATTAATCTCCTGAGTTCTCACGAACAAAGGATAAAGGAGCCAAGTATCCTGCAACTAAGAAGCTGAGTCGAGGAATCGCTGGTGACCCACTGAAGGTTTGGCACCCTGCACTGCTGTCGACCCCTCTGCCTCTGATCGAACGAGAAGGCCTGTACTGGCGCTTCGACCCTTTAGAATAGTGGGAACAACTATTCTCGGCACCTTCACCAAATCCTGTACGTAAGCCTTCGGAATGTCCCTGGGCCATCCAGTGGACTGACCAGCCTACACAGGAACCTTGCTCTGTCACCGCCGTCTGGTTTACTGCTAATCCCATGTCCTCGGCACTCTCACACGATTCGTACACTTGGCATTTCCAGGTCTGAAGTGAGACGTGTGCTTTGGGACCGGAATACATGCGGTTACTGAGTTGCCCTGCTGTGGTAACAAACCTGTGCGTGTTCGCTGCATGTGGGACACCCTCGACCCTGACTCCTGCCGTCGCGGAATCTACAAGGCGTCGAGACATCCTGCTGATCGCATCTGAACCTGCCAGTACCGAAACGGAACCGGAGAAGCCTGGGTCTGCCTGCACCAGGGACCGGTGAGTAGTCAATACCCTAACCGGTCGCCCTCCCGCAGGAGCCTGTGGCTCTCCACCGCTGTCATAAACAGCAACCCTTTTCCGCATTCGCGCCCTTCTTCTGCCCACAAGTGGAGGCCGCGCTGGAGTAGCGGGGAACTGTTCATCATCGTTTTGTTCACCTCTCTGAACTGCCTGATCTCCCTGAAGAGACTCCCCTTTGCCCGTTGGCACCCGCGTGTGCAGGTACTTTTGAGCATAAGGCTGCACTCTTCGTAGGGCTCGGACTTCCTTCTAGTTAGGTGGCCTCTGATGTCGAACTGGGTCTAACGATTACTTGCACTGCCTGTTTTCCTCCCCATCTAGGTGGTCTGCATATTTCGTGCTTTTAACTCTTTAGACCCCTTGGTCTTGTATATATATTGTATTGCTTGTGATGTGTTGGTTTATTGGAGTTTTACCGTGATTCTTTACTATGGTCGATGTTACAAAGGCCTTGTAATAAATGTGTCTATATTTTTAATATAACACCTGTCTGGAGTAATTTGTAAGTGTCCTTGCTTTGTGTGCTCATTGCGGGCTTTCAGTCACCCTCACCCCTCTTGAGACCTAGTCTTGACCGCCGCCATCGCTACCCTAATTGGTCTGGCTTGTCCAGAGGTTACCCTGTTCCAAGAAACTAGGCTGGCCTTCTGAACCTCTGCCCCTCCAGGACAGAGTTCAGAAATCCATCTTAACAAATTGGTGTACAGCGGTGGGATACGACTGGAGGTATCCAGTGTTGCGCACGAGCGAGGGCATTTCAAGTTATTCCTAACAGGACACGTAGTGAATTGTCGTAGTATAACTCTTTAAAGGCCATAGTCTTATCAAACAGTATGGAAACAGGTACCTTGTTAACTTTAAATGCTTCTAAATCCGAAACATTGAAAAAGATGTGTGCTGAAAGAGGTGTCTCCTCGCAAGGCACAAAAAATGGAAATGATCCAAAGAATCATGGCATGGCAAGAAGCTCAGCTTGACGCTATAGCTTCTGAGGACAGTGCAGAAGGAGGTGAGGCTGCTCTCACTGGTAGAACTGACAGTTCTGCCACTGCACTGGTCAACCGCGACCATGAGGACAGGGAGGATGCGATGTCCAATGTTTCCTCTGCCAGTGCTGATGGGGAGGCCATGCTTGAATTCAAGAAGCAAGAGATGATGTTTAGGCAGAAGGAGCTTGAGTCAATATGGCCAATCTCCAGGAAGAGCTTGAGTTCAATAGGGCCAAGCTAAAAATCAAACAGGCAGAAAAACAGAAAGACAGGGATCACCAGTTGGAACTGGCCAAGCTTCAAGTTGCCAATGGATCCAAGGGTCCTGGACATGGGTCTGGGGCCTCATCTCATCCACGGTTTCCAAAAGATCTGCTCAGTGTGTATGAGGAAAAGAATGACATTATGGACTGGCTGAATACATTTGAATATGCATGTGAAGTTCAACAAGTTGACAATGCTGATAAAATTGCCTGGTTACTCAGCAGACTGCCCCATTCTGGCTGCAGTGCCATTATGGAAATGTCGAAGGCTGAGCGAGCAGATTTTGCAATGTTGAAGCAAACTCTCATTTTAATGTTGGGAAAGACTCCTGCCCAATATTTAAAACGATTCCGAGAGTATAAGAAAAAAGAAGGTGGTACTTGGGTATCTTATGTAACCGAATCCTTAAAAAACTTGATTGGCTGGGTCGAAGGTTATAAGGTTTCTACCTTTGAAGGTATGATAAGTCTTGTCATGCCGGAATTTTTTTTTGCGTCTTCTTCCCCTGAGCTTAAGCAACATTTGGCTGATTCTAAGGAGATATATCCAAAGAAGCTTGGCATTGCAGCAGATTTGTGGGTGTCACATCGAGTGTCCTATAAGGACAAGACTCAACCTGGTAAGCAGGAGGAAGGGAAAAAGTCCAAAGATAAGGAGGGTGGGGAAACTGATAAATCTTCTTCCCAAAAGGGCCACAAAAAGAAAAATAAGGGTAAGACACAAGAGAACTCACAGGGTAGTGGAGGTCAGCCTCCGAAACAGAACTCTGGTTATAGTAAGCCTCCCTATGTTAACAGACCCAATGGATCGTGTTTTGCTTGTGGAGCAACTGACCACGTGAAGGGGCATCCCCGGTGTAAGGTTAAACCTTTGGAGGTCCACTCCGCTAATCTGACCTTCTCCTCCTATGAGGAAGAAGAGATTACAGGAGCATCCTTCTCCTCAGACTCCTTCCCCAGTGGGATAGAAGCTGAGGTAGTTTTAGTTTCCCTGGGTTACTGGGAGCCTAAAGTCGCAGGGCCTTATGCTAGGATTCCAGATAATACCAAGCACTACTTTAAATACAGTGTGCTGATCAATGGAGTAGATACTCCAGCTCTTAGGGATAGTGGGTGCAATCGAACTGTAGTGGATTCTGCCTTGGTAGATTCAGAGGAAGTTGCCAGAGCTACTCTGATGCCCACTAAGTTGGCTGACGGCCCACCTCGCATGTTTCCAGTAATACCTGTAAATCTTACTATCAATGGTACAGCAGTCAGGATTCCAGTGAGCATTCAGAGGAACGTCCCAGGAAAGGTCTTGTTGGGCAACGATCTCCGAGCGTTAGGGCTCATGTGAGACACTGCAGACATACCCTGCACAAGATCTCAAACCAGGGCAGCACTGACCAAGCTCAGTGAGCTGCCTCAGCCAAAGGGGAAACCCAAGGCTAAAGGATTAACAAAACCAAAGCGAGGGAAAGAAAATATTCCCCCGAACTCACCTACCACTGCGGTGGAGGAAGTTGGTCAATCGCCCGGACCTGACGAGGAGGTGGGGATACCTGAAGTATTTGACCCTAATGACCATCCTGAACTAAACGACTTGTTAGTAGAAGGTGGTCCTGACAGGGAAGAATTCAGTAAAGGCCAACGTGAGTGCCCATCTCTGGAAGGCCTAAGGAGACAGGCCTGCTCCCAGCTTGAGGGTGAACCTCCTGGGAAGCATCGGATTTATTGGGAAGGTGGACTCCTGTATAGTGAGCCCACAGAGTCTACAGAAGGAGACCATAGAAGGTTGGTGGTTCCCCTTGCTGTAACACCCTTCCTCCCGCAGCTGGCGCATGAAGTGCCCCTTGCTGGTCACCTTGGTATTAAGAGGACCAAGCAAAGGTTATCCATGCACTTCTACTGGCCCAAGATGGGGGTGATAGTAGAAAGTCACTGCAGGAGTTGTGCCTCCTGCCAGTTATCTGGTAAGAGTGGCTCAACAATCCAAGCTCCATTGGTACCACTCCCAGTTGTGAGAATACCATTCAAAAGGGTAGGGATCGACATTGTTGGCCCCCTTGACCCGCAAACATCCTCAGTCAATGGGTTTATCCTGGTGCTGGTCGACCATGCTACCAGGTATCCTGAGGCCATCCCATTAAAAACTTTAACTGCCAAGTCAGTTGCAAAAGTGTTACTTGGCATCTTTACTAGTGTTGGCTTCCCTAAAGAAGTTGTGTCTGATCGAGGCCGCAACTTTATGTCGAAGTATATGCAGGCTATGTGGAAAGAATGTGGGGTCACCTACAAGTTCTCTTCCGCATACCACCCCAGACCAATGGTCTGGTGGAACGGTTCAACAGAACCTTAAAGAGTATGATTGGGGCTCTGGAAGAACCCCAAAGAAGAAAATGGGATCTTCTTTTACCATACTTACTGTTTGCCTACCGTGAGGTACCATAGGAGGGTGTTGGCTTAAGCCCCTTCGAACTTCTGTTTGGTCACCCTGTACGGGGACCCTTAGCCATAGTCAAGGAGGGATGGGAGATGCCCACTCCCCCTATTACTACCAACGTAGTAGACTATGTGTTAGGGCTCAGAAAACGGATGGTACTCCTGATGGGTCTGGCTAGTGACAAGTTGAAGGCAGGACAAGCGCTGGTGAAACATTGGTATGACCAGAAAGCTTCCCTCATCAACTTTACACCTGGTCAGCAAGTCCTGATCATGAATCCCATAAGGCCTAGAGCTTTACAGGACAAATGGTCAGGCCCTTACACAGTGGTGGAGCCCCTGGGTGAGGTCAACTATTTAGTGGACCTTGGAAGGCCTGGACAGGCTCCAAAAGTGTTCCATGTAAATAGGCTGAAGGCTTTCGTCCCAAGAGTCGAAATCGCAGCACTGCTACAGGCTTCAGATGTTGAGGAAGAGGAGTCTGAACCTCTCCCCGACCTGTTCTAAAGCGGTCCTTCAGATAGGTTCTTTGAGGGTGTCCGAGTGGCCCCTCACCTGACGTCTGATCAGCAGGCTGAGGTGAAAAGTTTGCTTAGGCAATTTCCCCCCCTGTTTTCGCAGTCCCCTGGTTTGACACCTTGGTGCAAACATAACATAGACACGTGAGACAGCGTTCCTACCAAAAGTAGAGGATATAGGATGTCAGACAAAGTACGGTCTTACATTAAGACAGAGGTCAACAAAATGTTAGACCTTAGGGTGATTGAACCCTCTAGTATTCCTTGGTCCAGCCCTGTGGTTTTGGTTCCAAAAGCAGGCATTTCTGAACTGAGGTTCTGCGTGGATTACAGGGCTCTGAATGCTGTCACCAAGACAGATGCACACCCCTTGCCTCGAACAGATGAGCTGGTGGATACCTTGGGTGCCTCCAAGTACCTCAGCACGTTTGACCTCACTGCGGGCTATTGGCAAGTAGCCTTAGCAGAACATGCCAAGGAGAAGACAGCGTTTTCCACTCCAGACGGTCTTTACCAATTCAGGGTAATGCCGTTCGGGTTGAAGAATGCACCTGCCACTTTCCAGAGGCTTGTGAATCATGTGTTGAATGGGTTGGATGAATTCTGTCTAGCATATCATGGATGATATAGCAGTTTTCAGCGCCACCTGGGAAGACCATGTGAAACACCTCGGGATTGTGCTACAGGCTCTTCAGAAAGCACACTTGACCATAAAGGCTAGTAAATGCCAGATTGGACAAGGCTCTGTGGTTTACCTTGGACATGAAGTAGGTGGAGGGAGGATACAGCCTCTAACCAGTAAAGTACAAGCAGTACAAGACTGGCCTACCCCCACTACACAGACCCAAGTGAGAGCCTTCTTAGGACTCACAGGGTATTACCGCAACTTCATGGCAGACTATGGTACCATAGCTGCCCCTCAGACTGCTCTCACCCCTCCGAAAAAACCCAAGAAGGTAACTTAGACCGACGAGTGCGAGAAGGCCTTCAACGGCTTAAAAGCCTCCTTGTGCCAGGCCCCTGTTCTCAGGGACCCTGATTACCAAGGACCTTTTATTGTGCAGACAGATGTCTCTGACACTGGGATAGGAGCTGTACTATCGCAAGTAGTTAAGAAGGGTAAGGAACACCCAATTGGTTTCATTAGTCACCAGCTTAAGGACAGAGAGCTCAGATGGTCCACAGTAGAGAAAGAATGTTTCTCTGTTTTGTGGGCCCTACGGAAGCTGAGGCCCTACCTCTATGGGACCCACTTCACTGTGCAAACTGACCATAAGCCGTTAAAGTGGCTAATGAACATGAAGGGAGAGAATCCAAAGTTGCTTAGGTGGTCCATAAGTCTGCAAGGCTTTGACTTCACTGTTGAGCATAGGCCAGGTGTCCAACATAGCAATGCTGATGGGTTGTCCAGAATGTTTAACCGACCTGAAAAAGAAACTCATCCAGGGGTGGATTAGTTCCCCCTGTCCTTAGTCTGGGAGGGGCGAGTGTTAGGAAAGATTTCATAATTGTAGGTAATTTTCCTTCCATGTGGCAACCCCCAAACGTTTTGCTGTTGTTTTACACCCTGATCTAGACTTTGCCAGAGAAGCGCAGCCTTCCGCCACACTCCTCTGGGCTTTCGCTCCATTCTTACGGGGAAACTGACATGCCCTTAAGACAGTCAGTACCGGGAGACTTCGTTTCCCTTAGACCTTTCCTCATGTTGCAGCTTTTGAGCAACATGAAACAAGAGTGCACCGTAACTTACATTACTGCGCTCTTGGGTCTCTAGTCATTCCAATGGCCCTAGAAACTCTCACTGGACTTATCATGAAATGTGCAAGTGTGTCACGGACGGGACTGGCGGCAGCTATCGTTTCTTTGTGTTTTGAACCCCTTTTTGCCATGTTAACCGCGCTTCCCACGTTTGGCCCAAATGGGTGGCCTGGCCTCCAAAATGGCCATTCCACGAGGTTCTTTGTCCTGTCCGCTGAACGTCTTGCCCCTTCACCTTCCCCCAGGCCGAGCCGACCTGGGGCAGTCCTTATTTGGTCATACACTTTCCCGTGAAACACAACGCTTTCGCGGGCTTCTGCATGCCTTGTGTGTGCCTCCAGGATGTGGGCTGGGATGTCTGTTCCCAATACACATCCTGGGTGCCAGAGAGTCTAGAGTGTCTTGAATGCCTGGGACCACCGTGGTCCGTGATAGGTCCATGTATGGTGGGAGTGTTTTGTGAGCAGATCTCCCATTGGGTCCTCTCCGTTTTGGCGCGAAGGGAACTCTGGATAAGAGGAGGCTGGAAACACCACTACCATGTCGATCTCCTGAGTTGTCACGAACGAAGGATGAAGGAGCCAAGTATCCTGCAACTAAGAAGCTGAGTCGAGGAATCGCCGGTGACCTGCTGAAGGTTTGGCACTAGGGGTGTCACGGTATTAGTTTTATGACGGTACAATAACCTTCTTGCCAAATGACGGTATATCATGGTTATCGCGGTATAGCAGGTGGAGTTAACTAATCTTAACAAATATTTTCTAAAAGGTCATACATTGTCAGATTTATCAGAAACAAAACCAGCCACCCAGGGCCAGAATTGGGCTTTTCAACATACTTTCCACTGAAATGCCACCTTTTGCTTCCACCAAACACAAACACACGTGTGGCGAGGAGGAGGGGTGGGGAGCCCTGCTCTGACTGGCTAAGCAAACTGAATAGCTTTTCCTAAGTGGTCATTTAGGCTTTTAGCTCCCCACTGGCTACTGGTGAAGATGAACATGGTAGCCATCTTGATAACCTGCATGCCACAGATCAGTGGAGGCTGATGGTAGTATATGAGTCTGCGCATACACGCATACGCTCTCTTTACGTTACAGCCTTTAGTTTGCTTGCGGACCAAAAGGTGTTCAGTAATCACGGACATGTTACCCTTTGGTATGGCAGCAGGGAATACCCACAGGGATGTAAATTCAATGATAGAACCAGGGAAATCCCCCATTGTCATATGTCTAGAAAACATTATCCATTAAAAATATATAAACCCCAAAGTAAACTCTTTTCCTTCTTGGCACTGTATTTATTCTTCCTATTGCTAACATGGATTTTGAGTCAGGCACGTGTGGTTTATGGAATGGCATTAAGAACTGCTCCGCCTGAAACTACTTGGCAGACAGCACATCCAACAGTGCAAGGGTATCCCTACAGAATATCCCCACCAAAAATATCACTGTACATATGGCCGTTTATCTCGCCATAGGTGATATTTTTGGGGGGATATTTTGTGGGAGCAGGGGTTGCGGGGGTGTCCCCCGCACATATTAAAGTAATGCAGGGGTTGCGGGGGTGTCCCCCGCAGGGTCCATGGGTCGGTATTGCTGCAAAAATATAGCAATATTTTTATATCGCAATATTTTTGCAGGGATATTAACACATGGAACCCAGTGCAAGACCAAGACTGCGCAGCACTTGCTTACTGCAGCCTTTCCAAATCAGATTGAAAAGCACACTTAACGGTATAAACGGTATACCGGTATAAACAATGTGACGGTTATTATTGTTCAATTAAGTGGTTCACGGTATCTTTAATGGTATACCGTTATACCGTTACATCCCTATTTGGCACCCTGCACTGCTGTCGTCCTCTGAGACCCCTCTGCCTCTGATCGAACGAGAAGGCCTGTACTGGCGCTTCGACCCTTTAGAATAGTGGGAACAACTATTCTCGGCACACTTCCAAATCCTGTACGTAAGCCTTCGGAAGCGTCCCTGGGCCATCCAGTGGACTGACCAGCCTACACAGGAACCTTGCTCTGTCACCGCCGTCTGGCTTACTGCTAATCCCGTGTCCTCGGCACTCTCACACGATTTGTACACTTGGCATTCCCAGATCTGAAGTGAGACGTGTGCTTTGGGACCGGAATACATGCGGTTGCCGAGTTGCCCTGCTGTGGTAACAAACCTGTGCGTGTTCGCTGCATGTGGGACACCCTCGACCCTGACTCCTGCCATCGCGGAATCTACACAGCGTTGAGACATCCTGCTGATCGCATCTGAACCTGCCAGTACCGAAACGGAACCGGAGAAGCCTGAGTCTGCCTGCATCGGGGACCGGTGAGTAGTCAATACCCTAACTGGTCGCCCTCCCGCAGGAGCCTGTGGCTCTTCACCGCTGTCGTAAACAGCAACCCTTTTCCGCACTCGCGCCCTGCTTCTGCCCACAAGTGGAGGCCGCGCTGGAGTAGCGGGGAACTGTTCATCATCGTTTTGTTCACCTCTCTAAACTGCCTGATCTCCCTGAAGAGACTCTCCTTTTCCCATTGGCACCCGAGTGTGCAGGTACTTTTGAGCATAAGGCTCCACTCTTCGTAGGGCTCGGACTTCCTTCTAGTTAGGTGGCCTCTGATGTCGAACTGGGTCTAATAATTACTTGCACTGCCTGTTTTCCTCCCCATCTAGGTGGTCTGCATATTTCGTGCTTCTAACTCTTTAGACCCCTTGGTCTTGTATATATATTGTATTGCTTGTGATGTGTTGGTTTATTGGAGTTTTACCGTGATTCTTTACTATGGTCGATGTTACAAAGGCCTTGTAATAAATATGTCTATATTTTTAATATAACACCTGTCTGGAGTAATTTGTAAGCTTCCTTGCTTTGTGTGCTCATTGCGTGCTTTCAGTCACCCTCACCCCTCTTGATACCTAGTCTTGACCGCCGCCATCACTACCCTGATTGGTCTGGCTTGTCCAGAGGTTACCCTGTTCCAAGAAACTAGGCTGGCCTTCTGAACCTCTGCCCCTCCAGGACAGAGTTCAGAAATCCATCTTAACAGTCCTCTACTGATCAGTGGCTCCAAGTCCGACTCCCTACCTCCACCCCTGAGGCACCCGTCTGGGCATCTGCGAAGGGCTCCAACTGCAGGTGCTCAGACATTCTCGCTCATGAACACAGGATCCACCCCTCCACGCCACTTTGCTCAGCTGCCCCCTGAGCCTGCTATTCTTCCCCAAATTGACCAAGCAGCAGCCTCCCACATCTACAAACAATACCATCTACCCTCGCAATGCCCAACAAGTCTCGCGGTGCAACCAAGACGGGGACCATGGATAAGTTCACCAGGCCAACACCCGGGTTTGAGCAGGGCGCCACCTCTTCCAAGGACGCTGACATGGAGGCTCCACTGGACCCCCCGTGGCCAGACCTCACGGCAATAATGAAGTCCATGGCAAAGAACTTCGCATCATTCCACGAGAAGCTGGATGATATAAATGCGAATGTTGCCTCACTTAGGTCCAAACTAGACCAACATAGCACCAGGATTACTAAGGCCGAGACCAGACTTGGCGCAAACGAGGACAATGTACTTACCCTACAAAACACTGTGTCAGTGTTAGTACGTGACATGAAAAGCGTTAAGGCCAAGTGTGACGATCTAGAATCGAGATCACGCAGAAACAACATTCGCATCATGGGGGTTTCAGAGTCGGCACTCAAGGGCCGCATGGAACTGGCAGTTGAGACACTTCTCAAAGATCTCCTTGGCGATCCTCCGCTTTCACCATTCTTCACAATCGAGCGAGCGCATGCTCACTCGCTCCCCGCCCCAAGCCTGGTGACTTCCCCAGGCCAATAATAGCTAAAGTCCTCAGCTATAGAGACAGAGATATAGAGACAGAGACCATATATTGCGCCTTACGCGAGAGAAAGGCGAACTGAGAATGGACTCGCAAATCATTAGAATTTTCCCGGACTTCTCCTTGGGGGTTCAGGCGGAGCGCAAACAATTCAATGGGGTGAAGAAAATGCTGCGAGAACGGAGAATGGAATATGCAATGCTATTTCCGGCACATCTGAAATTCACCTATCACAATAAGCTTTACTTCTTCACTGTTCCGGACGAAGCAGTCCAATTTATTGAATCACAGATCCCACTGGAAGCACCTATCAATGACCAGATGCAAAACGATTGAGCTCTTCTGTATTCCTTATATACCAGTTTAGACTACATCTCTCTTCACCTGCTACCATCCGTCATTCTTACTTCAATGAAACACAGTACACTGTAACCCCAATGCTTCCCTAGAGGCGCTCTTTGTGCCGCACTACTAGCTTAAGTGGGTACACAGCAGTGGCGACCCCCAGTGCGATTGCAATACCAGTTTTTGTGCTCTGTTTTCAGTTTTGCCCCTGTTGGGCAAAAGGGTGGGAGTGGCCTGGTTGGATATGGCACTCTAACATTTCTGTTGTGTGGGGTGTATACCGAGCATCGGCAAGTTGGGGATGGCACACAGGTGGTCGCTCCATGGGTGGGTGTTATCACACTGCTAGCTCTAACTGGGCGGTGAGGGCGGGTGGTTTTGTAGTTGGGGAATGTTTTACGAAAATTGGCAGGAAGGAGAAGACTGGTTTGAAAAAGGGGCATGTTTATGCCTCCGCAGCACTTATGGTGGTAGTCAGAGATGGATCCTTCTATTGGGATGTTCCATAGATTGCTAGCATGTCTCCACATCACTGCAGCACAAATGGTTGTTCACAGAGACAAATCCTCTACTTGGGATGTCCCATAAAATGTCAGCATGGCTACTAAAATACTGACATGGAACGTTCGGGGATTGACAAATTTCACAAAGTCCCGAAGGATCACAGCATACGCACTAAGACATGGGATCAAGGTACTCCTATTGCAGGAGACACGCACTTTGAAACTCCTATCAACTAACCTAGCACAGTCCTGGGGCCCCAATAGATTCTATAACCAATTCTCCACCCAAGCTAGAGGAGTCCTGACTCTCATCCACAAATCGGTAAAATTCAAACTCCACACATCCCACATTGACACGGAGGGCAGATACGTGATTCTCCATTGCACCCTGGTCAATGACGAATGCCTGCTCGTGAACACATATGGTCCCAACACTGACTCCCCTGAGTTCATAGACGCAGTAATTGCTATCCTTTCAAGATATGTGGAAATTCCCATTATATGGGGGGAGACATGAATCTTATACTTGATAATGTCCTGGACAGAACAACCACCACCCGCAGGGTCACGTCTCGAGCCGCTAGTCGACTCCTTACACACATGAATTCCCTCAATTTACACGATGTGTGGAAAACGCTCCATCCCCAAGACAGAGATTTCACCTTATACTCGACAGTGCATGACAGCTGTTCAAGAATAGACATGTTCCTACTGTCGGGGTGCGGGTGGGCAGGGAGAAGGATGTTAAGCTCCTTGCACGCATGCTCTCTGACCACTCTCCCGTGCTGCTGCAGATCCAATTGGGTAACACTCTGGCTGCCCGTCCCGCCTGGCACTTTAAATCTGAGGCTTTGTCTGACATTGTCTTTAAAGCTGAGATCCTCTTGGACATAAACACGTTTTTAAAGAATAACACCACACAAGACACACCCGAGGGGACCCGCTGGGAGGCATTTAAAGTATACATTAGAGGTATGTGTATCTCAAGGGAGGCGGGGGTCCTGAAAGCCATAAGGCAAGCTCTAAATAGCTCCGAAACTAAGCTCAAGACTCTAGAACTAGAATATGCTTCTGTACCAGCCCCGGTAATTCTATCAAAAATTAGAACAGAACTAGAATTTTTGGAATCTCACGCCCTTAGCGAAGTGCGGTACCATGCCCGCCCCGTGGCTGCCCGAAGGTATGGTGAGGGCGACAGACCTGGAAGAACGTTAGCCAAATTAGTGCGCGCTAAGGGAGGCAGGTCCCAAATTGATAACATTTTAGATGAACATGGCCTACGACACTGGTCTGACCAAGCCATTATTGACATCTTCGCTAGTTTCTATGCCAATCTATATGGCCCCCAGCCATAACACACAGCCCACGACCTGGACGATCTGCTGGAAAGCATCCCTATGACCCTCATCTCCCAAAGCACCAAGGAACAACTCGATGCCCCGTTCACCTTGGACGAGATAGTCCAGGTAATTTCAGACCTTCCAAAGAACAAGGCCCTGGGTCCCGATGGGCTCACATCCGAGTTCTACCAGGAACATGTTGCCATCCTAGCTCCTGTACTGTATGGGGTCTGGACCGAATCACTTCGGTTAACCACCCTCCCCCCCTCCCTAAGGGAAGCCCTAATCACTGTCCTTCCCAAGCCAGGGAAACCCCCAGACGAATGTGGCTCCTATAGGCCCTTATCCCTTATCAACAGGGACATGAAAATCTTTGCCAAAATAATAGCGAATAGATTCCTCCCATTTATGCCTCACCTGGTCCATGCTGACCAGAGTGGATTTGTCCCTGGACGCTCTACCGCACTCAACATCCGCCGTCTATTCAATGTAATGTCCAGAATTGACCCAAAGACAGACGCAGTGGCGGTTACGCTAGACGCCCAGAAGGCATTTAACATGGTTTCATCGCAATACCTATGGGCTGTGCTGGAGAAAATGGGGGTGGGACCAAAAATGATGTCCTATATAAAACTGCTATATACAGGTCCAATGGCCAGGGTGCTAGTCAACTCCATTGTCTCCTCTCCCTTTGCGTAACACAGGGGTGCCCACCAGGGATGTCCGTTCTCCCCCATCCTTTTTGCGCTCGCCATTGAACCTATGGCAGACTATGTCAGAGATTGACACACCGGCAAGGGTTTTCGCTTACAGGACACACCGAAAATCATCTCATTATATGCCGATGATGTATTACTATATGTCAGAAACCCCTCAACATATCTAGACCTCATCATCCGCGACATAACCAAAATAGGCACTTACTCGGGCTTTACCATTAACTACTCCAAATCTGAAATATTTCCTCTTACAGTGGCAACCCAACAACCGTCATGTGAATTTCCACTACGCTGGTCCCCTGGGGGCATCCGGTACCTCGGGGTGCAGGTGTCACTAACCAAAGCCTCCTTACTGACGGATAACTACGAGACAACAGCACAGCTCATTGAATCCTAGATGCTCAAATGGCGCAACCTCCCACTGTCCCTAGCGGGTAGACTGTCCCTAGTAAAAATGATCCCCAAGCTCCTTTATATCTTCGCCAACGTTCCAGTGTGGCCCGGGAAGCAATACTTCAAGAGGCTCCACCCGGCGTATGCCCAATTCCTCTGGCATTCTGGCGCTGTCCGCAAGAAGTGGCAACACATGACCCCACCCTATGAAAAAGGGGGCTTTGCAGCCCCAGATCTGACACGGTACAGGATCGTGGCTCAAGCCCAACACGCCACGCACTGGTACGCACACTCGAACCCCCCTCATGTTAAATTAGAGACACTGGCAGGTGATGGGACCAACATCATGACCCTCCTACTACACCGCACGTTCCAGACAGACGCCCCCTCAGAACCTGTGGCCACCACGATCAGAGCATGGACTAGGATCTTAAATTCTGAACAAGAGCATCGCCCATACTATAAATGGCTCCCCATACGGCAATTCCCAGGACTCTCCCCCACGCACGACCAGAATTTCTTGCGACACTGGGAGAAACTGGGCTATCGAGCACTAACTGATCTGTATCCCGGCGGTAAATTCATCACCCCTCAAACATGGCGGCCGAACACTCCAACTCAGCACTAGAACTACTACAATATTTTAGGCTAAGAGCGGCGGTCTGTGCAATGTGGCCCTCCTACCCAGATGAGCCCCCACACTCACCCGAACCTCAAATCATAGCAAACTCAACAGGCGGTAGGGGCATAATATCCTCCCTGTACAAAATGCAGCTGGAAAAACTAGAGAATGTATCCCTCAAACCACGGGGAGCTTGGGCTAGGGAGCTGGAAATGGAAATCACTGAAGGAATGTGGAATAAAATGTGTGCACACACGCGCAAAGTCTCCCTCAGCGCTAGATTCCGCTGCATAAAATATAAACTCCTTAACAGGCTTTATTATACACTGCACAGGTCACGAAATTTACACATACCACGTCTCACATAGGCCCTAAATGTAAATCGGAAGAGGCAGATCACATACATATGTTTTGGTCCTGCACTGCGTTAGGTGGGTTTTTGGATGGAGGTAACGAAAGTGCTCTCAGAGATAATTGGGTCCTCACTGGACCTTGATCCACTGGCCCTTCTTTTCGGGATATGGTCCGGAGAAAATGCTGAAAAAATGACAAAATTCCTAAATGTAAGTGCTATTGTTGCTAAAAGATGTATATTACAATGTTGGAAGCGTCACCCCCCCACCATTGAGATGTGGTTGAAAGCCCTCACCTGGGTGCAAGTGTGTGAAGAGGAGTATATTGGATCCCTAACCATGTCATCCCGCCCCAAAAATGTGTGGACTGAATTCTGCAGCTACCTGAACAATAAAGACGAGGTTGAGGGGAGCTCCACCCCCCTGCCGGCTCGCCCGGCTCACCATAAGTACTAAGCACCTATCGTCCCCTTGTTTTGTCAAATCTCCCCTCCCCATTCGGTGCAGCCATGAAAAGTGCATGATGTAATGCCTAATTGTGATATTATGATTTCTGTTTATCTCTGTATAATACGTGCTACACCTGTCTCAACTTTCTGCCAATAAACAAAAGTTTAAAAAAAAAAAAGTTGCATGTCCTAAAATGTATGTGCCAAAATGCAAGGCCACAGCTCTCAGAAGAAAACACTGACACATGTACATGCACACCGAGCTACACATATTGAATAACATCTCTGCAAACACAACTCGTGCATAGCAATGAAGACAGGAGCGCGGAAAAAGCGCTCAAATGAACATCCAATTCTCCAGTAAGTGTACCCGTAACGCACCGAACCCATGCATGGAACATTAATGACTCTTGTAGGGAATCAAGTTCACATAACAGTCCTTGTTCAAATGGCCTGAAACTCCTCAAAAGCTTAAACTACCAAATTCAACATGACAATGAATCCACAATACCATGCATAACAGTAAACAGTCCACAAATCCTTAAACTTCCAGTCCTTGAGTCCACGCTGCACCTGGCAGCATCAGTCTTAGCCTACACATTCCTCAAAGACGTTAGACTAACAATTTCAGTGTACATTTTACACACAGAGCAGAAGACACACGCACATTCAAAAAACAGGTACGCGCAGAATGTATTTTCACAAACAACTCCATAACGCACAGTAACTACCCAGCGAATACACAATCGCTGACTAACTAGTTCATCATTACATTGGAAAATAGCAAAACACGGCCAATTAGAGCAGCGCATGTGCCATGTTAATCTAACACTGAGGAGGGGATAATCACAGCATTAATCAGAAACATCCAATGCGATAGCAACTGCTCAGGAAATGCGCTTCTCTGACAAGACTGTTACAGTGAGAAAAAAAAAAACAAATAATAAAGGCCTAGCATTTACGCTAGTATGTACCCAAAATGTACATTCCATGCACAAATAATACTCTACTATTACCCAGCAATACACGTTCTGTGACTGTTCCCAAATAATATACCAACATGTCCGAGCAATGTACATTCTGTGCAAAACCTTCATCAAAATCCATTGGCTCCCCGCTGGCAGCATCCCAGTCTGCTGTCAAGGAGGGCACCAGCACAGACTGCAGAAAACTCTTGAGGCTGCCACACATGCCAGGCACTCCCGACTTGCATGAAACATAAATGAACTTATTTTGCTTCCTATAAGGTTCTGAGAAAAACAGTACCTCCGTGGGACATAGCTCTTAAGACACAAACGTCCCACTAATGCTCCGACGTGTAATGCCCGACTGCAGCTTGAGAGGCCTGAAGTGTGAGATGTCGTTGCACGTCCTCACAAACACAGAGGAGGCACTTCCTGACAGTGACGAACGTAGATACATGTCACAACGCTGTGAAAATTGTTACATCCGCTCTTCTAATGCTGGAATCAGACCGCCTCCAGGTGGAAATCCGAATGCTGGTGGAGGGATCACCAACTCCTCGCCCACAGGGTGAGGTCGCCACTCCCCAGGAGACCTAAAAATGGTACGGATCTCTGCTGTCTCAACCACGGCAACCGGCACCAGCGAGAATGCCCCCATGGCACTTAAAAAAAGGTGCCATCTGCTCCCCCACGGGAGGGTGGGGGCCGCACAAACAGCTCTCCGGGGCACAGGCTCCACCATAATTCTCAAGCCCGCCGGGTGAAGCCCGCGGGGAAAGGGCGCGGGGTGTTTGCGTCCCGCAGGGGTGTTCGCGGAACGCCGAGGGGGAGCGTTGCACTCCTGGTTTGCCCGCAGAGATGTCACTCCAACACTGATTAGAGGGAGGTTGGAGTTTGAAGCCGCTGCTCACCGTATGGAAGCTGCTGCCGTCTGCTGTTTGTCAAGGAGGTAACCTAGGTGACATTATTTTGCCCTATTCCTGAGTCTATTCTCTGGGTCCCTATGCCGGACCACCATGCTCATGCCACCGGGGGGATCCCAGCCCCTGTACCCCCTGTGTTTTTTGGACCTGAGCTTGGCCCGGGTCCCCCTCCCGGCGCCAAGAGGAAAATCAGACTGCTAAAGAGGAATCGGATAGCGGGTCCCTTAGTTGCCTTGACAACACATTGTGCCCCAGGAACCACCCATGAGGCCACAGCACCCGCAAATCTTGGGGATACCCACTTTCTGCTCAATGAGATCCGTCATCTTCTGGATAGTCCAGGGGTAGAGCCCTTCCCCTTACCGGCACAGAGTCTGGTTGCCTTACCCTCTGGGCTCCGGCTGGACTCTCCCATTTCATCTGTTTTGGCTGCGGGGGACAGACTGTCACTACCGGCCCAAACTGCCCAAAGGGGCATATCCTCCTCAAGCTCCCACAATAGTTCGTGGAGCGATATACTTTCATCTACAAGTTTAGAGGGTAGCTCCCCCCTTGGTGTGTCCCCTTCCCGGTCGGTCAAGGACATTATCCAAAACAATACATCTGCTGGGAGTAACCATGAGCCCAAATTGACCTCTGACCTACCTACAGAGGAAGCGCCCTTGCATAGAGGGTGTGGGTGTACCCAAGTATTGGCGGAACTGGCCATCATCAAGGATCTGTTATACGCTTTGCTAGAGGCTCAAAGGAAAGGAGTTGGAACTGTTCAAGTGGAGGAGCCCATGATCAACACCCCAGCTGACGAAGGGCACATGTGCCCACCCCTGGAAAGTCCCTCAGATTGTTTACCTGCAGAGGTCCCTCTGGTTTTGTCCACCCCCAACGGGACTGCCGTTGACCCAATACAGGCACAGGCCTCTGCCCTCATGGTCTCCGACTGTACCGAACCCAAAGCCCAGAGTCCATGGAAGTCGGGGGATCAACCTAAGTTGCTGGAATCAGGAAACCCCAATCATACAACAGTCTTTCTTCAGGGGGTGCCTAAACTGGCACCAGACAAGCGAGAGCCAAGGGACGCTTTACTTAACAAATGCCTATTCTGGCTAAATACTACTGGAGGCTGCCCGTTTGTACGTAGAGAGGCTCTGGCGGGGTGTAGCAGAATTACCAGCATGGGCAAAAACTCTCTGGACAGCATCAAATTGACTTTTTGGGACCATAGTCTAGCACACAGGGCTTGGGAAGGTGGTGGTCGGGCTGGCAAGTCATCGAAGAGTGGGATTTCAATCAGTATGCCCCCTTTCCTCAACCCTGTCACCCCTGTCAGATCTGCCATAGTAAAGCCTGGGGTCTTTCCTAGTAACAGCCTCCTTTCAGGTGCTAATTTGACTGCCTTAGGCCCAAGGCGCCATGGGTGTAGGAGGAGGCATGGGGATGGTGGGACTTGATTTTGGGCCTAAAGATCTGTTTATGGTTCCCATTGGTGGGGGTGGATTGCTCGCACTGCCCTGCAGTCTTCTCTGTGGTTGATTTTATATAACTCTGTATAAAAACCGTATTCCTATCCTTAGAAATGTTTTTGTAGGATGTACTTTGATGGTCATTTTTTTTGGCCGAATAAAGTTGTTTGACTGACTAATACTCTACTATTACCCAGCAATACACGTTCTGTGACTGTTCCCAAATAATATACCAACATGTCCGAGCAATGTACATTCTGTGCAAAACCTTCATCAAAATCCATTGGCTCCCCGCTGGCAGCATCCCAGTCTGCTGTCAAGGAGGGCACCAGCACAGACTGCAGAAAACTCTTGAGGCTGCCACACATGCCAGGCACTCCCGACTTGCATGAAACATAAATGAACTTATTTTGCTTCCTATAAGGTTCTGAGAAAAACAGTACCTCCGTGGGACATAGCTCTTAAGACACAAACGTCCCACTAATGCTCTGACGTGTAATGCCCGACTGCAGCTTGAGAGGCCTGAAGTGTGAGATGTCGTTGCACGTCCTCACAAACACAGAGGAGGCACTTCCTGACAGTGACGAACGTAGATACATGTCACAACGCTGTGAAAATTGTTACATCCGCTCTTCTAATGCTGGAATCAGACCGCCTCCAGGTGGAAATCCGAATGCTGGTGGAGGGATCACCAACTCCTCGCCCACAGGGTGAGGTCGCCACTCCCCAGGAGACCTAAAAATGGTACGGATCTCTGCTGTCTCAACCACGGCAACCGGCACCAGCGAGAATGCCCCCATGGCACTTAAAAAAAGGTGCCATCTGCTCCCCCACGGGAGGGTGGGGGCCGCACAAACAGCTCTCCGGGGCACAGGCTCCACCATAATCAGGCTCTAAAGCTGGTGAGACCTACTATAGGTGACAGTGAGGTCACATCAGTATACCCTTCTTTCATATATTCGGGAATGACAGCCTCTACTTTAAATGCTATAACATTCTGCAAGGATCTCCACACTTTCTCCATACCCTCTAGCTCTGGGAGGGATGCCATGCTGAGTAGGTGCAGACATTCCTTATGCTGGAAGGCACAGTCTCATGGGAATCATGCATTCGCTCCTTTACCTGCCCTAGGTGGTGGGGTAACTTCTTGGAGGCAGTGGGACCTCTCTTCCTTTCCCAAACACGTGCCCCTTTTGTCTGCACCCCCCCAGACCTCCGCGCAGCACCTTATTCGTCCTCTCTTGTCCTTCCTTACATCTACTCTTACATCTGCAGATGTCTGCCAGCTGCACAATCTTCCTTTACTTCTTGGACCTGTCTCTTGGACCAGCTCGTCGCCAGTTGTTAAGAGTAGGACATCTTGAGGCAGCACAGGTAACGTAGACAAGTTCCTTATATTCAGTTGCTTCAGGTTAAAGCTTATAGGTATGGAACTAGGACAGGAGCAGAGACAGAGCCCACTGGCTTCCACCTCCCAGGCTACATGCTTTCAACTGCCATGAGTGGAACACACACACAGAACAACATTCCAACTCATCCATAACATTCCACCTGTGACATCATTCAGTCCCTGACATCATTCACACTCAAGACAGGGCACAGCGCATCTTCTTCCCTTCACATATCAATACACACAGACACAGGATGGACAACTAATATTTTTGCCATGAAACACTAGAGGGCACAGTCATTTAGTTTCAAATATAATAGAGGGCCCGTTTTTGAAATCTTATGAAATTGTCTCACTGCAGGAAACTTGGTTACTCTCTTCCCTGTGTTGGTTGGGTATGTGGTGTGTGCACAGAAAGCCAAACATGGAGTCTTTGGTCTCTAGAGACATCCGTTTGAATTCACGAGTGGATTTATTATAGGGAATACCTATTGGCATGTGAAAATGGGAGATTTAAGGACTATCTTAAATAATCGGTCAGAATCTATCATTGATTGGTATAATGTTTACCCAGGAGGGTCAGTATCGTTTCGGGTGATCTGAATGCCACGTGTCCTTTGAACAAGAGTAATTACCCAATTTCCACAAATGAAGAAGACAGTCATTTGGGTATAAATGGTGGAGTATTTTAAGTGGCTTGGAATTGCAAATGTTAAATGGTGACATTGAAGGCGATATACCGAGTCAACCCACCTAGTCGAATGGGAAAGCGGAATCAGTGTTAGACTATATTTTTGTTAGTCAGGTTCTGTTTAACTGTTTTACTCTCTTCCAGACCCTGATATCTGAATTTAGTGATCATCGTCCATTGTCAGCTTTATTCAAATTTAGCAAGACAGAGGTGGAGTCATCATTTGGAATGGTCCCAGGTCTTACGGTGAGTTTGGCAGGCAATATAATTCAATGGAACCCTACATCTGTTACTCAAGTAGATTCTCTATTAGAGCAATGTTTGGAGGTGGTATCAAAGTCCTGGTTTTCTGAAACTTTGGTGGTCCCTAGGTTTGCTATTTTGTGGAAGATCTTTTAGCAGCGAGTGTGATTGGTAAGAAAACATTTCCCCAGTTAGATTGGAGGAAGCATTTACATGCATATATGCTGAGGTGGCAGAGTGTAAGAGAGACCTGAGAAGGCAATTGAAATCTTTGAGAAGAGCAAAAGCATTGACAGCTTCTGAAAAGTGCTCCAAAATTAAAGCTGTTTACAGGTTAAGGCTGTTGCAGAAGCTGACTGGGTTGCTTATTTTCAGAAGAGTTTCACCTCCCCGAATCCCCAGCCCCAGTGTGTGACTCCTTTGAAAATGAGAAAGAGGACACAGAAGAGGTGATCGTGAAAATCAGTACATCTAGAGCAGCTGGTCTGAACCAACTATCCAACCTGTTAGTTAAGCAATAAGCCCCAAACAGGGGGGGCATTAGCACTTCAGACCAGGGTACTAAAAACATTTTTTTTTCTGTTCCGAAATGCTCTGGCGTTTCCAAAAAGAAAAAAAGAAAAAGCCCCCTCCCCCCTCGGGAAGTGAAAACGAAGTCTGCGTTTTCCCTTTACATGGCGGCCAATTGAAAACAATAAAAAAGTAAACAAACAGAATGACCACAATGGAAAGAGAGACATGACACATAATCCCTTCTCCCTTTCCATGGCATCCGTAAAAAAAATAGGAAAAAAGTAAACAAGAAAATGGCTGTCATGGAAAGGAAGAGGGACTACGTGTAGTCCCTTCTTCCTTTCCATGGTGACCAGTCACAGATCACGAGCAGACACGCTGGGGACAGAAGTGTTGCCAGCGTGTCCTCTCCCGAAATGGACAGAAAAGAAGGTAAGTAGGGGTGGGGGTGGTGGCCCGGGCAGGGAGGTAATTCTGTGGATGGGGGAGCGGGGGCCACTTACGTCGTTCCCCGGCGGGGGAAGATGGCGGCCTCAAACCATGAGGTGGCTCAGAGCGTGGGGATTACCACTGGTAATTCCCCCGTTCCAAGCCTCCTCATTGGCTGAGAGGCTGCCAAACTAACCACTGGATACTAATTAGGGGGAAACCCTGTGCGTGGGCATCAATCCTCACTGTTTTATTTAATCACGTGGTGATCATAAGAACAGGTATTGGGTTCTTATTTAGCAATTTACCCCAATAAATGTATTAGGCATGAGTTCCTATGATTCAAACGGAATCTTATCCCAACAAGAGATGTCCTTGGGAAATATGGCTCACTGATGATGGGCATGATGAATTGCTGATTCTGCAATGAAAAAGGTCTCGTGTGCGGGACTCCAGGGGTTGCGTTTACAATATTTTAAAAGATTTGCCAGATCCGTTGTTGAAGATGTGAATGACATGGTATGGGAATTGTGCTTGGCAGGTCGTAAAACCTCTCTAGTCCTAGCTGTGACCGGTTTTATAAAGTCATTGAATTTAGAAACATCATAATACACTTAGGTATTGCTAACATCCCGTTGTTTAAGGATTGTCATGGAATAAATTTAGTTTAAGTAATCTGTAAAGTGTTTTATTGATTGGGAATGTTGAGCATTTAAATTGGTTTAAAATGAATGTGATGATAGTTTTATTGCACATATGATGTGCATTTTGTTGGATCCATTCTTTGTAATACATTTTTTGTAAACTGAGTTTTTTCTTTTCTCTTTTTGTGTAAATGTTTTAAACTTTGATAAATTGTTAATAATGTTCAAAAGTTATTTTCTATAACCGAATAACATTCAATAAAAAAAATATATATATATTTGACTTGAGAGCAGTGGTGGAGGCCTGATCAAAGGGAAAAGATGACAAATCATGTGTATTTTGTGCAGCGGCTAAAGAAGATTTAGCACATGTTATATTGGTGTGTCCCGCATTCTCATCCATAAGTGAGCATACTTTATAACCAGTATTGCAGGGTCAAGGATTCCTTTGTTATGAGCCTGCTTTGCATTATTTGTTATGGGCGTATTCAGTTTATGTGGGGTGCACACCTTTGTCCTTTTTCCAGCATGCATTGCCCCTGGGGACATTTTTATTATGGTTTGTTTGAACCTGAGTATCTTGGCAATGTTTTTAGGGTTTTAATGTTGTTGGTATCTTTAGCATTTTTAACTTTTGACTGTAATATTGTTGAATATTGTTGTTGTTTTCATGGCATGTTTTGTATTACCGAAATAAACTCTTTGACTGACATATAAATCAAGGCAAATCCTGTCATGTCCATGTCCATGCAGTCATTGCATTGTAGACCATCCACTTTATGGAATGTCTATTAATAATATGCAATAACATTATATGGGTCTTTATCTCATGTGGCCTCACCTTGATAATGTACTTTATTAAAATGTTGTAGTGATCATAGTTTAGTGTATGGGAACCTGACATCCCATGAAAATTGAGGCTAGAGATAACATAGCTCCACTGGAAAGCTGGCTAAATAAAGGACCTTGAACTTTGTTATAGCAGCTGTCCAGTTTAAGTACAAACAAGGGATCTGCTATGATTTTTTGTGAGCCAACTTGCCGCAGGTCCTACCCAGTTTTTCTCACACCCTCATGATTTTAACAGGGTCCAGCCTCTTATGTCTCTGTGACCACCCCCCCCCCCCACCGCACCTGCATCTGCCTTGGTCATACATTTGCTCCCCATCGTTTTTAATGGGGGCTTGCCCCATACACCAAATCACCTTCATCAAAGCCAAGTCTCTATGAGAAACAGGAAGTGGTGGGGTGCTTTCTAGGCAACGCATTATCATTTCTCTTAATTATATTTTTCAGCTTATCTGGCACAATTTAGCACTCTTGCTGGCCTTGATCATCAACAACTCTCTTGATTGTTTTCAGTAGCCAATAACTGTCAAACTGGTTATCATGAAATGGGAGACTTTGTAACTGCATATCCCAACACTTCGAAGACCGCTGAGACCTGGCCTATGCTAAACAGAACCTCAAAATAAAATAAGTATATACACAAATGAAAATGTCCCACCACATGTTCAATATTCAGTTTTATATTTGTTTAATTTGATATCACACACACTGAATGTCCCTGTTCATTTATTCTAACTCCCACTACGTTTAATGAAGGTGTACTTTTTGGGAATTTTGTAATTTGTAATCACTATTGAGTACAGAGGGACATATTGCTACATCACCATGATGACATTTGCGAGGAAAATGTGTCATGCATTAATTTACACTCTTTTTCATGTGTGGATGTTTGTAAAAGAGAATAAAAGGTTGCTTGCATGGTCTGCAAAAGGTGAGTGGGGAATATTTCAACGCACTCATTTCTGTCACTACTTAGAAGCTGCAGTGTTTTGACTTAAGAACATGCATATATCTCTAAAGCAGGACTATTTGATGCGCCATGAAAGTAAAGCACTTACAGGGGATCCTGAAGACAGTCTTCTGCGTGGGGTCGACAATCGCTATAGAAGAAATCAGATAGTTACAGATCAATCAAAGCAAGACGAGGGGTCATTATGCAGTCATTGAAATGTAGACAGAGCATGTTAAATAGTCACTGCTTATCCAATCCAATCCAATATATCTTTATGTTGGCAGACACACTATAAAATAATACAACCTAAAATAAAATAGTACAAACAGACGTAAAACAGCTAAAATGATGGCAGTCACATCTCCAGTGTAAAACCCTCTAATCAGCACTTACACAGGAAAACACTCCCCATGTGTTATCGAAGAACAATATTAAATGTTATTTGACAATAGACTTCTTAAAACAGAGATAAAAAAAAACAGAAACGGCCATTGGATGGATAGCCATGCTCATCAAAATGAAAGATTCTTGGAAACATAGGGCCTCACTATGATGGTAACAGTAAGTGTGTTCTTTTAAATACCTTCTATTTTTGAATTCCCAGCTAATTATAAATTGGAGTTGTATGGGATATTTACTGTGTCGGGAACATAGAAAGTTCTATATTGGATAAACAGCCTATAAACAGTAGATATGTCTAGCAATCCCAACGCAAAATTAGGTAATACAAGTGGCATTCGAAATATCCCATGGTTTTCCATTTTAGCCATACTCATTATGAAGCTCAAAGCGAAAACACAAACTCCAGCACCACCCTCAGCAACTGCCTCGGGAGAATAAGCAAATGGTTGACATCCAATTACCTAAAACCAAACCCAGACAAAACGGAAATAATGATAGCCTCACCTCATGTCACCTCAAACATATCTTGCATGCCCTTTGGAAATGGGTAACTTCCCCAAACCATCTAAAGTGGCCAAGAACCTAGGAATATCGTAGACAACAGACTCATGCTGCAACCACAACCCAATGAAAACGTCATAAGGTACTCATACATCCACATCCACTCTCTCGCTGACATATTATGCCCTGCCTCTCCTCCGTACACTGCTAGCTGTCTGTTATCTCCCTATTCTTTCAGGAATAGAGTATACCTCAACAAAATGTAACTCTACTAACCAGCCAGAAACCTAACATTGAGAAAGGACATAATATTAGAAACCAGAATATTTTGCAGAGAAAGAGGGTATGCCTTTTCCACTATGGTGAGCAAACACTGAAATGCAAAAACAAGCGAAATTTGCACCCCACAGAACAACCTGAAAATCAGAAAAATTCTAAACACCTTCCTCTTTAATACTTAAGACACAGAACGTGTAACCTATATCCATGAAGCAGTAACAACACCACTTCTCAATAGTATGACTTTGACATGCAGCCACAATTTAAGGGAATGCCATACCTGCTGCTGACTGTCTGCCTAGAACACAGCACACAGCACTCTGGGAATTCTAACACCTAGAAGACATCATATCAAGCCACTTCCAAAACACTAAGATAATACCTTCCCAGTCCCCCTGAATAGCTAACTCTCAACAGAGGAGAAATTCACAAATCAACCTACAGAACCGAACATCTCTCAACATAATGCAACAAACAGCAAGACCATTCATTTGAAAGCAATATGGGAACGCAAGGAACAACCCCCATCTTTCCATTAACCCTTAGTTTCCCTCAACCTTACTCAGGACACACAATGCAAATCAGCCACTCACCCACAGCTGTTAAAACAAGACCCTCACCCCAAACTTCCAACATCAGAAACATACACTTCTAACTACACCTAATATACACAGATCCCGGCCAACATGTACCCAAAATATAAGCATGCACCAGCGCCTCTGGTCACAAAGCCCTCGATTCTTCCTACACTTTACACCTTGAAGGCTTACACAGACACACAGACACACAGGCACACACACACACATAGTGCTCAGGGTACTTCTGATCTGCAACCTCAACACAAAGCACTGCAACCCTGCCTTTACCTCCCATCCCAACGAACCAAACCTACCCACCCGCTCCCTTCCAGAGCTCCTGGAGATTCTGCAAATGGCAGCATCACGCTCTACAAATCCTAATCCCTCTGGTTTTACTCCTGTTATAAAGTATTTGACAGATCTTCCAGTCAAGGATGTATTGATCACAGCAAAAGCCAGCAAACACACTCTTCATGTGGCTCCTCCTCTGACACGCTTCCTTGCCCACATTTCTTCCAGAGCTTTTAGAGGGATCCTTTTCTCCTTCTGTAGTTCGGCCATTATTATAAAAATAACTTAACCCAGAACAAGGTGAGTGAACAGGGTGCTCAGAGAGCACTCATTGCCAGAGAAATACTGGACATTGTGAATTTAAGGCTTACATGTTGTATGAGCCACGGCTCAGTTTGAGGCCTGTCACTCTGCATGTGCAGCATAGAATCTGCCAGGATAGTGGTTGGGGTAGAGTTGCATGGCCAGGAGCATATTACTATTAGTATTATTAGTATTATTATTATTATTATTATTATTATTATTATTGTGTTTATTGAGCATGGACCTAGCTTCGAGAAGCAATGGAGTGCTTTAAAGAGGTATAAAACAATACAGTATAGGGGTAAAAGCAAGCAAAACTGCCTGTGGAATAAAATGCTAATGTAGGCTGTACTTATAATAGTGGATTTGTATCTACGTTGGTGAACCAGAAGAAGGACTTAGACAATTGGAGGCCATTTCTCAAGAAATTTTATCACAATAAAAGAATCAAAAATGCCCAGCTAGCCCTATCACTATGAGGGAAGTTCCCTACCTAACAAAACAGAAGCTAAGGGTGTGCTTTAAAGTCCAAAATTAAGTTCTTCAGTCCGAATCCTATCCAACTAACAGCCTCTACCACTTTAGAAAAAAACATCTAACTAAATGGGAATATTTAGAACATAAAATCTACTTTCCACTGGGATCCACTCTATTTTTCGTGTTTGCATAGTGCTGCCCACATACTGAAGAGTGCATGGGCAAAAAACAACTATGTACAGTAATTGCAAATAAAATTTGATTAACTATTTACTAGTGCCATTAAAAATATGTCTGTTCCTGGCAAACTTTGCTACAAGTACACGTCTAAATAACCTGCATGCATGAGAGGACATGCCCCTATTTTTGACTTTTCACTCACTCTCATTGAAATCAGCACGTCACCTATGTTCTGCCTTCTCAGACCCTGGTTTAACAATAATGAATTCCCCAAACTGTGAACTTCCTTTGTAAAGACACAATATTAACTGCACATATCATATCAAAGTGTAAGAGGTCGAGTAATCATCACCCTGAACTCTACCTTCTTTTCTACCTTCTAGACCACACAACAACCATTATTGAAACACTGTTTTGCTACCTGTGCACTACTCCCCAGAAGAGCATCTATCATCACCTTGATCCATCGGCCTCCAGGCCAAGCCATTACTTAAATGCATTCACAGATTGTACTTGTACTCTCCTTTACTTCACAGATCTATTCATCCCCACATTCTGGATAGCCTCAACCTAAGGTTCATATTACCTACATGCCAAACAGCTTCATGTGTTTCTCCCTCTCTTTGTAAGATCTTTCTTTCTCAACTTTTAGATCTGAACAAGGCACATCTGCTACTGATTCTGCCTCCTAGGGCTCTGAGTTGGCCACAATGTGTTTGGCCACGTGGCTCAGATTTTCAAGCAGATCGACATCAGATTGTGGAAAAGCCATGGCATGAAAAACCCAACTCACTAAAGTTTATTTTTCCAAACTCCTCAGCTGTACTGCCCAATGTGGTGTTCCCTAACAATATTTGCTCCAATCAGCAGCTTTGTAAGCAGCAGGTCGGGTGTCAGGCTTTCCATTTACCAATTGGGCAGTGCTTTGCAATGGCTATTTTGTGCTTTTTGCATACAATTGGGATATTTTGGGGCTATTTTTTAAGGCAGATAGGCATTTTTAGTCCTCCTGAGGCTGCCTCTCTGTCACTAACCACCTCCTCCGAACTCCTCTGCTGTTCTACCCAATGTGGAGTTCCCTAACAATGTTTGCTCCAATCCTTAGCTTTTTAATCAACAAGTCAGGTGTCGGGCAAGACATTTCCCAGCTACATGTTCAATAATCAGTTTTATATTTATTTTATTTAATAACACACCTAATATTTTTTCCTGGCTAATTCCTGCTGTGTTTACTTTTTGGAGTTGTTGTAATTTGCAATCACTATTGATTTGGGAGGGACAGATCGTGGTTGAAAGACCGAGGTAGAAATGTTCGAGGGAGAAACCACCCACATCCCTAACCACACCCCCAACACACCCTACCCACAATCCCAACACACCCACCCTCCCACCCCCTACTTACCTTGCTTCCCACTCGCTGGTCCCTGCGATGCCTGTTCCCTTTCACTTCTGTGATCAGGAACCGGCGCCGCAGGGTCCTTTCCTTTTTTTTCCGGGACAACTGCAGGGGGCACCTGCTGAAAACCACGCTCACAATATAGTGAGAAATGGTGCGGGGGACACCCTTCAGCCCCCAGCACCGAATGCGTGATCTGGTGGAACTTTTCGGCCTTTCAGAATTTTCGAACGGCCGAAATTCAGCCAAATCACGCATTCAGTAATTTTTTTCAGTCATTTTGGTTAATTCCGGGAGAGAGATATTGCTACATCACCATGGTGAAATCTGTGAGGATTTTTCAGAGAAAATGCATCATGCATTAATTTACACTCTTTTTCATTCATGGATTTTTGTAAGGGAGAAAGGTGTTGCTTGCATGGTTTGCAAAAAGTGAGCAGGGTGCATTCCAACACACTCATTTTAGTTACTAGTTAGAAGCTGCAGTGTTTTGACTGTTGAACATGCACATATCTCTAAAGCAGGACTGTTTGATGCGCCATGAAAGTAAAACACTTACAGGAGATCCTGAAGACTGTCTTCTGGGTGGGGTCGAATAACGCTATAGAAGAAATCAGATAGTTACAGATTAATTAAAGCAAGACGAGGAGTCCTTATGCAGTCATTGAAATGTAGACAGAGCATTTTAAATCATCACTGCTTATCATATGCAACACATTTAGTCAGTGTTTAGTTTATGTCACATCACCTGTAATCTGAACATAGTGATCTTTACTTGGATAGATAGCCATGCTCATCAAAATGAAAGGTTCTTGGAAACATCGGGCCTCATTATGATGGTAACGTGTTCTTTTAAATAGCTCCTATTTTTTAATTCCCACCGAATTATACATTGGAGTCGCATTGGTCCATTCCTTACTGAATGTGGCACATGGATAGTGCCATATTGGGAAAATAGCCTACACACAATACATATATCCTGCAATCCCAGCTCATAATTAGGTCATAAAAGTGGCATTTAAAATATCACATGGTTTTCCGTTCCAACCACACTCATTATAAAGCTCAAAGCAAAAACAGAAACTCCAGCACCACCCTCATCAACTGCCTCGGGAAAGTGAGCGAATGGATGACATTCAACTACATAAAACCAAACCGAGACAAAGCGGAAATAATGATAGTCTCACCTCATGCCACCTCAAACATCTCTAGCATGCCCTTTGGAAATGAGTAACTGTCTCAAACCATCTAAAGTGGCCAAGAACCTAGGAATATCAGTAGACAACAGACGCATGCTGGAACTGCAACCCAATGAAAGAGTAATAAAGTACTCATACATCCCCTCTCTCTCTGACATATTATGCCCTGCCTCTCCTTCGTACACAGCTAGCTGTCTGCCATCTCCCTTATTCTTTCAAGAATAGAGTATGCAAACAGCATTTATCCGGTATTGTATGGCCGTGGCCCCTCTCTGCAGCACCTTCACCGAGCACACTTTACATCTGTGCCTCGAAGGTGAGTCTAGTGCTTTTCCAGGCCTCTAGTTGCTTTAAAAATGTAATTTGCCATTTTTAGAATTCACCACGCTCTCCTGTGCCTTGGTTTCAGGGTTTTGAACCCTGTTTTGGGCTCTGTTCCTATTTCCTGGTTCCCCCCTCCTCCCAGCACCCCTCGACCCCTGATTGGCCTCCCAATCCGGTATTGAATGGCAGGGGTCCAGCCCTGCAGCACCTTCGTCGAGCGCACCTTCCATCTGTGCCTAAAAGGTGAGTCTAGTGCTTTTCCAGGCCTCTAGTTGCTTTAAAAATGTAATTTGCCTTTTTTAGACTTCACCACGCTGTCCTGTGCCTTGGTTGCAGGCCTTTGAACCCAGTTTTGTGCTCTGTTCCTGTTTCCGGCCCCCCTTCACCCCTGATCGGTCTCCCAGTCCGGTATTGTTTGGCAGTGGCCCAGCCCTGCAGCACCTTCGTCGAGCACACTTTGCATCTGTGCCTCGAAGCTGAGTCTAGTGCTTTTCCAGGCCTCTAGTTGCTTTAAAAATGTAATTTGCCATTTTTACAATTCACCACGCTCTCCTGTGCATTGGCTTCAGGCCTTTGATCCCTGCTTTGGGCTCTGTTCCTGCTTCCCTCCCTCATCCCACCCCTCTCCACCCCTGATTGGCCTCCCAGTCCGGTATTGTATGGCCGTGTCCCATCCCCTGTGCCTTGGTTTCAGGGCTCTGAACCCTGTTTTGGGCTCCGTTCCCATTTCCTGGTTCCCCCCTCCTCCCAGCACCCCTCAACCCCTGATTGGCCTCCCAATCCGGTGTTGAATGGCAGGGGTCCAGCCCTGCAGCACCTTCGTCGAGCAGACGAGTACATATGAGCGAACGACTGCGTAAGAAAGAAGGGGTGTGTAAGAGCGGGTGAGTGCGGAGAGCGGGTGAGTGCACAGAGCGGGTGAGTGCAGAGAGTGGGTGAGTGCAGAGAACAGGTGAGGACATAAAGCGGACGAGTGCCTAGAGCGGACGTATGTGGATGGAACGGGTGACGTATGTGGATGAAACAGGTGACGTAACCGGATGGATGGCGTATGTGGATGTAACGGGTGACGTATGTGGATGGAACGGGTGACGTATGTGTATAGAATGGGTGACTTATGTGGGTGGAACGGGTGACGCATGTGGATGGAACAGGCGACGTATATGGATGAAACAGGGGGCATATGTGGATGGAACGTCTGAGTGCCTGAAACGGTCGTAATGCACGGAACAGTCAGAGGACAAGGAACGGATGAAGTTCATGGAACTAGTGGAGTGGGCGCGATCTCAAGCACCTACAGTAAACCACCATTTCCACATCTCCACGCTTACTCTCTTCTTTACATCACCACTCAAATAGAACACAGCAATACTATGACACCATTCGGTATAGCTGTTCTCATACCAACATCTGCCTCAAACTCCCCATCACTCTAAGTAAACACTGCTGGTTACACACCCCCCAGCCAGGCGTTCTCCTCAGGCCCAACGCAGCAACAATCGGTCTGGATAAATCCTGCCAGAACGAACATATACTATTGACCTCTTAACCACCACACCTACCACTAAGAAGAAGCTATTTCACGAATGCCACACCTGCTGCACACATATCCGGCGCTCACACGCACTTATGACTCTCTCTATTCTCTCTACTGACTTGAACTTCGGTTCCCAAGGGCGTTCAACCTACCAGCGCCTTCAGACCATACCAATGGTACATAAGGCGCTATATAAATGCAAAGTAACATAACATAACATAACATTTATCTAGGTATTCTGCAATGACTCAACAAAATGCCACTCTACCAACCAGCCAGAGACCTAATATTGAGAAATGACATAGTACTAGAAACCAGAAGATTTTACAGAGAAAGATGCAGAGACTGCACCTTTTCCACTATGGTGAGCAAACACTGGAATGCATGAACAAGGTCAATTTGCACCCCACAGGACAAGCTTAAAATCTGAAAATTTCTAAACACCTGCCTCCCTAATGCTTAACAGACCGAAAATGTAACCTATATCCATCAAGCAGTAACCCTTAGTCCCCCTCCACCTTACTCAGCAAACACAATGCAAGCCAACCACTCCCCCATAGCTTTTATAAAACGACCCTCACCCCATACTTCAAACATCAGAAACATACGCTTCTAACTACAACTAATGTACACAGCTCCCGGCCAACATGCACTCACAATATAAGCATGTGCCAGCACACCTCTCTCTCTCTCTCTCTCTCTCTCTCTCTCTCTCTCTCTCTCTCTCTCTCTCTCTCTCTCTCTCTCTTCCCATCCCAACAACCCAACCCCACCCACCCGCTCCCTTCCAGTGCTCCTGGAGACTCTACAAATGGCAGCATTGAGCACTACAAATCCTAATCCCTGTGTTTTTACTCCTGTTATAAAACATTTGACAGATCTTCCAGTCAAGGATATATTGATCACAGCAAAAGCCAGCAAACACACTCTTCATGCGACTCTTCCTCTGACAAGCTTCCTTGCCCACATTAGTTCGAGAGCTTTTAGAGGGCTCCTTTTCTCCTTCTGTAGCTCAGCCATTATAATTTAAATACATTAATCCAGTAAAAGGTTAGTGAACAGGGACATTTTGAATGTAAAGCTTATATGTTGCATGAGCCACGGCTCAGTTAGAGGACTGTACTCTGTGTGTGCAGTATAGAATCTGTCAGAATAGTGGTTGGGGTAGAGTTGCATGGTCAGAAGCATATTATTATTGTTATCATTATTATTATTATTATTATTATTATCATTATTATTTTATTTATTGAGCACAGACCTAGCTTTGAGAAGCAACGGTGCACTTAAAAGAGGTATACAGCAATACAGTATAGGGGTAAAAGCAAGCCATACTGCCTCTAGGAGAAAATGCTAATGTAGGCTGTACTTATAATGGCGTATTAGTATCTACTGTAGTGAACCAGAAGAAGGACTCATACAATTGGGGGTAATTCCTCAAGACGTTTTATTAAAATAAAATAATAAAAAATGCCTAGCTAGCCCTATCGCTATGAGGGAAGTTCCCAACCTAACCAAAATAAAATAGCTAAGGATGTGCTTTAAAGTCAAAAATAAAGTTCTTCGGTCTGAATGCTATCCAACTAACAGGCCCTACCACTTTAGAAAACACCATCTAAGTAATTGGAATTATTTAAACCATTCAAATCTGCTGCCCACTATTTTTATATATCATCATCCTCCACTCTACCTTCTTTTCTACCTTCTAGACCACACAACAACCATTATTAAAACACTGTTTTGCTACCTGTGCACTACTCCACAGAAACACATTTATCATCACCTTGATCCATCGGCCTCCAGGCCAAGACATCACTTACACACATTCACAGATTATGCTCTCCTTTACTTCACAGATCAATTCATCCCCACATTCTGGATAGCCTCAACCTAAGGTTCATATTACCTACATGCCAAACAGCTTCATGAGTTTCTCCCTCTCTTTGTAAGATTTTTCTTTCTCAACGTTTAGATTTGAACAAGGCACATCTGCTACTGATTCTGCCTCGTAGGGCTGTGAGTTGGCCACAATGGGTTTGGCCACGTGGCTCAGATTTTGAAGCAGATCGTCATCAGATTTGTCCAAACTCCTCTGCCGTACTACCCAATGTGGAGTTCTCTAACAATATTTTATACAATCAGTAGCTTTGTAAGAAACAAGTCAGGTGGAATGTTTTCCATGTCCCAGCCATGCAGTGCTTTGCAAGGGCTATTTTGGAGCTATTTTGCACACAATTTGGCTGTTGTTGAGGTTACCTTTTATGGCAGATTTTTTAATCCTCCTGAGGCTGCTTCTCTATCACTACCCACCTCCTCCAAACTCCTCGTCCATGCTACCTAATGTGGAGTCCCCTAACAATATTTGCTCCATTCAGCAGCTTTATAAGAAGCAAGTCAGGTGTCACTTTCCATTTTCAAGCTACACGGTTTTTTATTTTGACATTTGTAGAGACCACCGAACACAAGGGCGTCTGGGCGCTGGTTACAGGAAAACAATGATACAGACAGACAATACTATTACTTAAACGCATGAGGGTTTTATATACATATTACAGCATGGTAACTTTGGTGAATTAAGGTTCTTGTATAAAAACCCATGTTTTGAGGCCTTTGCGGAAGGACCAGAAGCATGATTCTAATCTTAGTGATAGCGGAAGGGCATTCCAGTGTTTTTCAGCCACATCGGAGCAGCTACGACCCCCTGCTTTTTGCATCTTGAATCTGGGGATAGAGCGAAGGTGTGAGCTGGCTGCTTGGGTGGGTCTGTTAGATTGTGATTTGGCAAATTTTCTTGAAAAGTATCTAGGGGCAGTATTTGACAAGCATTTGTGTGTTAAAGATGGGCCTCATTACAAGTCAGCTGGTCTGGAAACAACGGTGGTGGTAAATCCGCTGCCACCTTTGGTTCCGGACTGGCTGATTCCGAGTCCTGCAGGCGGGAGGTGTCACTCCCACTAGGTCTGACCTGGCGGAAGTAACACCACCCGCCTGCAGGCGGACATGGAAACACCGGCTCTGTCATAGGTCATAGACGGAACTGGTGTTTCCATGGTCCCCATCCCCAAAGAAAGGGGCTTTACAGAATTCCGCCTCCAGAATTACCGGGTCACCAGGGTTGTAATGCCACGGTGATTCCGGGAATCATGGAGGCAGAATGGATTACCGGTCTGGCGGCAGCCTGCCAGTTTTTCCGGCACGGCTACTGCCGTACTCGTAATGAGGCCCAATGTGTTTGTGAACAGGCAGCCAGTGGACATTCTGTCTAGCAGAGGAAATATGGTCTTTTTTGGAATTGTTGGAAATGTTCAGTGCTGCTCTTAGTGCATTATTTTGTATGATCTGTAATTTTTTGATGTTACGAGTGGTCAAGCCTGCAAAGAGGGCATTGCGGTAATCTATCCTGGATATAATGTTGGTTCTGGCAATCGTTATGCAGCTGTCAGAGGTCAGGAAGGTTCAGCAGGCGTTGATGAGTTTAGATATGTATGCTGCCACGGAGGCAATTGTGTTTACATGTCTAGTTAGAGATAGCGAGGCGTCCAGGTAGACCAAGAGGGTTTTTACTTCTTATGCAACTGGGATAATGTTTCTGTCAATGACGAAGGATTTGTAGGCTCAGTTAAGTAACTGCCAGGCTATTATGCAAGTCTATACTCGTCCTTGACACTTAAGGGGTTAAACGTGTTTGTGTTCCTAGAAGGAGCAACTCAGTTTTCTTGTCGAGCTATCCAGGCCTGGATGGTTTGATAAGTTTTGCTCAGTGCATTGGAATCAGTGTCTTAAGTGCCTGAGATACGAAGGAGGATCAGGGTATCATCCACATGGTTAGTGTAGGAGATACCCATAGCGTCAAAGAGGTGGAAGAGTGGCTTAGTAAAGATATTGTATAGTGTTGGGGAGACACGTGAACCTTGGAGTACTCTGCAGGAGACTGGGGCTAGAGGGGCAGCTGCAGAAGTGGAAAAGACCCTCATTGTTTGTTTATGTAGAAAGGACTCAATCTAGGCTGTTGCTCTGGTAGAGAAATAGGCTGCTGAGGAGAGGTGTTGGCAGAGGATTTTACGTTCCACCAAATCAAAGGCAGCTGAGAGAAGAAGCAAAAGGGGGAGAGCCAGATTACCATTGTCTTTGATCTCATCCATTTGGATTTTTAGTTCCAGGAGTGCTGATTCCATTCCATGAGCAGGAAGGAAACCAGATAGGCACAGACCAAGGAGGTAGTTGGTTTCAAGAAACTTTGGGATTTGCAGGTATGTTGCTCTAACCTGTATTTTAAGTAGGAAGCAGACTATCGTGATGGGGCGGTTGTTGGTGGAGGTATTAGGGTCTAGTGTATGTTACTTGAGAGGTAGGACCCATGTGTCTTTTAGATTAGCTTGTACATTACCAGAGGAAAATTAAGTGTTGATAAGCGATGCGATGAAGGAGACAAACTCTGCTACTCAGTCTTTTATGAACGAAGCTGGGCAGATGTCCCCTGGGCAGCTGGATAGCTTCAGGCCTTAAATGATTTTTGTAAATTCTGAGACAGAGACAGAGACTAGGGTGAACTCATCCAGGTGAGTAGAGTCAGGAGGTAGGGGCAAGGGGTTTGGTGGTGTATCAGTTGGTATTAGTTTTTAGCCACAGTTTTAGTAAGGAGATTTTCTCCATTAGTGCTTTTTGAATATTGGACCACCAAATGATGTCTTTAAGGCCGCTATGTGGAGGAACTGGTGATTAGAGTTCTCACAGAATGGCAAAGAGTTCTCTAGTACCTGAATTTGTCTTATCTATTTGCTCACTGTACGTCATGCTTTTAGCTTGGAGAATGGCCTGTTTGCAGCTTTTGGACAAGGAGGTAAAGTGCTCTTTAATTTTTCCATGTAGTCTCGGCTGCTTGTTTTGTGGAGAGTATTGCTTTAAGGTTTGGGGTGAACCAGGAGTTCAGGTGAGCTACTGGTTTGTGTTGACGGTTACTTGTGGGTGCTACCTTGTCGATAGCAAGTAGGAGAGTTTGTTTATATAGTTCTCCCATGGAGGTCAGATCATTGGTTGAGTGCAGGTGGGCCGTCAGAGGTTGCAGCAGTGGGAGCATATTAGTTGAAGTGATATTACAGCATTTCTTGAGAAGGAAGCCAGTGCATGTTGAGGTGTAGCACACGTTAGACCATTCTTGGAAATAGTAAAAGAAATGACATTGTGGTCTGACCAAGGACACAGCACATTAGATAGGATGTTGATTTTACAGTTAGCATCTGTATTGGGCAAGATTGTATGCACTACAACAACCCTGGCCTCTTGGCAATAGGACCCCAACCTTTGGTATAGGTCTGTACTACACAGGTTGGTAGTATGTTGAGCAGCCAGGCCTATCTGAAGAGGGGTCAATGTGAGCTGTTGGGGAGTTACACAGAGATTCACAGTGGCAAGTATTCAAATAAACTCTTACACACAAGATTTCTTGATTACACAATTAATAATGTATTTAACAGTCAGTTAGAGTAAGCCTTCTTCAGAAGGGAGCAATACAAAGCAACACACAAATACACTTCAAATAAAATAGACACTCTTAGTTTTCCAAATCAGCAAATACCCATTTGGGAGGCACCACAAACACTACCTACACGAGCAGGTGACTTCAATAGTTAGGGTGCTGGGGACATTAATATGTCACTGTTGCATTTAGAATATTCTTGAGAGGAGTATCAAGGAAAAGAGTTTTCACAATAGACAAGTATTCACACAATTATTCTTAAGCAGGTAAGTACTTTCAAAATAACCCCCAATGCAAAGTCAGTTAACCTTTCGTGGAAGGAAGGCAAAACACATAAGCAGGAGAGAGAAGAGTCATTCAGGGAGCCAGGCCTGCCCATGTTAAGTTAGAAAAGTTGAGGTGAACTGATGCACTTCTTGCAGCTAAGTAGAAAGTCTTGCACAATGTTTAAAAAGTCTTTGTAGGCATCAAAGTAGGGTCACAAGCTGATTAGGCTTGTGAGGTAAAGAAGCCGATGGCAACTCTACAGATGCAACCAAGACAAGTCTCCAACGAGGATAAGTGAGGTTACACAACAAGAGGTAAGTTCTCTTAGACTGTACAGTACCTTTAGGTTGAAGAAAAATGCAGCAGATGGCTTCTGCTCCTGTGCAGCTCTGCAGATCCTGGTGTTCCTGGGCTTCAGTCGTGGGGACAAGAGGGAGGACTTCTGGGGATTCCTGCACTGCAATGGTACGGTCACCGACCGCGACCGGTAATCTTCAAACAAGTGGCACTTCAGTGTTTCAGCTCCTCGCATCTACCGCAAATTGCAACACAGCAGTTCCTGGCTGTCGAGATGGGCTTTCCTTGCATCTGGGGTCCAGCACTCTGTTGAGGTGGCTCAGGCTCAGTCAGTTCTGCTTCCTGGGAGTCTGGATGATCTTTCTGGTGCTCTTGGCCAGCTTAAAAGCAACACACATAATCTGGTGTTCCTCTTCTCTAATGGGTTCCAGCAGCAACTGCAGTGGAATTTCAACCAGCTCTGAGAGAATGTCCAGGTGGCTTACTTTGGAGTTGATAGGTCCCAACTCAGGGGGAAAAGTCGTCCTTACATGGCTTCTCTAGTCAAAACGAAATTAGAGTTTCAGCACAGCAGCAGGGCTTCGGATGGCAAACCAATGGTCCAAGAGTTGTATCAGGCATCCTCTTCAAGTTCTTCTTCGGATTCCTTTGTCTAGTGGTTGATTCTGCCTTCCAAGCCAACAAGCCTTGCCTCTTATGCAGGTTTCTCCCATTAATTCCAGCCTAGCTGTCAGTCACCCAGCAGTGTGGCTGTCCTTGCTGGACAGCCAGCCGGCCAATCACCTAACAGTGCATTCCTGTCTCCTAAGAGACTAAGCACGGGGAGTTTCGGGCACCTCCCTTACTTCCTGCCCCGCCAGACACCCTGCAGCCAAAGGCAGGCATCATTTGTGAATCCAGCCAAAGGCAAAACAAACAAAGAGACCAAACCTGGTTTGGCAAATAGAGTATATCTCAAGAAGTACCTTTCCACAAAGAAATGGCTAAAAAAAGAAGACTGGGGCCATTTTGACAAAAATGACACCCTTGGGTGCTTTACTGCAGCTGCGAACACAGCCCGCGGTAAATGCACACCACATTAGTTAAAAGTAAACCACTGCCAACAGCCGTTCATCGAGGAAAGGGGAACATAAAATTGTTACATTAGAAGCTAGACAAACGGGATACTAAGTAACCCTTCAAGCACCCTATTGTAAGATAGTGTGTGCTGGGTCTAGAGGTAAAGTCAATTTCACTTCACTGCTCTTGGAAACAGTAGTTTATCCAAGAGAAGGTATTTAAACCTTTGGGAAATCTGAAAGACTTCCCTGTGCCACTGCACTGAAGGTGCTGTGTGACACAATGTAAAAGATGATGCCTATGGAGTTTGTCAGACTCCATAACCAAAAGAAACACAGAGTTCAAAATCACATTGAAATACAAGAGAGAGAGTGGGAAAAAAGGGTCTAACTCTCTCCAGGTTAAAAATACAAGCCCTCAAAATCTCCAGCAACGTTGCTAGGGGTCTCTAAGGTAGAGAGGAATTAGCACACTTCTGAGAATTATCACAAAAAATTAGCCAACCAGTCTAGCGTGCAGCCTTTGTTGTGAGCGGGGCATGTGATGCGTTGGGTGAAGCCCAATGCTTTGATAGTGTTGGTTAGTGCAAGTGCAATGTCATTGGTAGGATCATTAAAACCCAAATTAACATCACCCATGAGGATGATTCTGGAGGGTGGCTTATTATCGCTTGAGACGAGATGTGCAATATCTTTGTAGAAGGATAGCAGCGGGTCTGGTGGTCTGTAGATTAAGTGGACGGTTAGGATGGCAGTGTCAGAGAGGGACATTTTGATTGAGAACAGTTCTCTTGACTGGAATGCTTGGTTGGGGATTTCGCTGATGGTCAGATAATTTTTGGCTTTGATGGCCACTCCTCCCCCTTTGGTGACCAATCTATCTTTCCTAAAGATAGTGTAACTATCCCGGATAGCAAGAGAGAGGGATGAACCAGTGGCTGCATGCAGCCACATTTCAGTGATGGCTATTAGGTCGAGGTTATTAGAGGTGAGGAGATCAGATATATTGAGGGCATGAGCCAGGAGGGATCTACCATTGATAGACGATCCCTTAAAATGCATTGTTGCATGTGTATTGGCATCAGGGATCTTACCACAGGCATGAGTAGGCTTAATAGATGCATGAGTTTTAAACAAAGTGATGCCAGTTGTAGGGTAAACCAAGGCATATTTGCCAACAGCATCAATAATTCCAGGGGAAGCATGCTCCAAAATACATGTGGTAACAATACTTACAGGGGCAGTAAGCTCCAAAATACAAGTGTCATCAATAATTACAGGGGCCAGAGGCTACTAAATACACGAGGCATCAATAATAACAGGGGCAGCAGGCTCAAATATACATGTGGCATCAATGATTACAGGGGTAGCAGGCTCCAGAATACATGTGGCATCAATAATTACAGGGTCGACAGGCTCCAAAATACATGTGGCATCAGTGATTACAGGGACGACAGACTCCAAAATACATGTGGCATCAATAATTAAAGAGACAGCAGGCTCCAAAATACATGTGGCATCAGTGATTACAGGGACGACAGACTCCAAAATACATGAGGCATCAATAATAACAGGGGCAACAGGCTCCAAAATACAAGTGGCATCAATAATTATAGGGGCAGCAGACTCCAAAATACATGTTGCAACAATAATTAAAGGGGAGCAGGCTCCAAAATACAAGTGGCATCAATAATTACAGGGGCAGTCGACTCCAAAATACATGTTGCAACAATAATTAAAGGGGAGCAGACTCCAAAATACAAGTGGCATCAATAATTACAGGGGTCACAGGCTCCAACATACATGTGGCATAAGTGTTTACAGGGACGACAGGCTCCAAAATACACGTGGCATCAATAATAACAGGGGCAGCAGGTTCCAAAATACATGTGGCATCAGTAATTAAAGGGATAGAAGTCTCCAATATAAATGTGGCATCAATGATTACAGGGTCAGCAGGCTCTAGAATACATGTGGCATCAATAATTCCAGGGGCAGCAGACTACAAAATACATGTTGGAACAATAATTAAAGGGGCAGCAGACTCCAAAATACAAGTGGCATCAATAATTACAGGGGCAGCAGACTCCAAAATACACGTTGCAACAATAATTAAAGGGGCAGCAGATTCCAAAATACATGTGGCATCAATAATTAAAGGGACAGCAGGCTCCAAAATACATGTGGCATAAGTGATTACAGGGACGACAAGCTCCAAAATACACGAGGCATCAATAATAACGGGGCAGCAGGCTCCAAAAAACATGTGCCATCAGTAATTAAAGGGGCAGAAGGCTCCAATATAAATGTGGCATCAATGATTACAGGGTCAGCAGGCTCTAGAATACATGTGGCATCAATAATTCAGGGGCAGCAGGTTCCAAATTATAAGTGGCATCATTAATTACAGGGGCAGCAGACTCCAAAATACATGTTGCAACAATAATTAAAGGGGCAGCAGGCTCCAAAATACAAGTGGCGTCAATAATTACAGGAGCAATGGGCTTCAAAATACATGAGGTATCAGCAATTACAAGGGTAGCAGGCTCCAAAATACAAGTGGCATCAATGATTACTGAGGCAGAACGCTCCAAAATACATGAGGCATCGATAATTACATGGACAGCAGGCTCCAGATTGCACATGGCATTGATGATTACAGGGGAACAAGTTCAGAATTGCACGTGGCAACAGTGATAACTGGGGGCAAAATTGATCTTAGTCTGGGCAACAGGAGCTATGGTTAGCGAGGAGGCAGCCAGTTCATTTTCAGGAGTTGTGTAGGCGGGTACAGTAGGGATGCCAACATCGCTTTTCCTGACTGTGATAGTGAGATTGTTGTGCTTCTCATGGAAGGTGGGTGCAGTGGGTACAGTACAGTACAGTAGTACTGTTTCAACAGTAGGGCTACGCAGACAAATAAATGGGGCAGAGGCTTTCAGCAGTATCCAAGAAACTTGGGGCTCTGGAACCAGGCTGCATCCAGTGCTTTAGATTTACTTTGGAGACGACACTGGAGTGCAGGGGCACATGTTTATGTTGCAGGGAGCATTGTAGGGCTTGCGCAGTGCAGGGGGCGTGAACATTCCTAATGTGATGAGATGGGAGAGTAGATGTTAGGTGTAAGTAATGCGTGGCCAGGTTCGATGCAAGTCGCATGTTCCTATTTTTGATGGGGCATAGATTGGTAGATCAGGGTTCACCATTGAGCACTGTGACTCCAATCTTCCTGATACTAGTGAGGTGTGGCGAAGCGTCGGGCAGGAAGTATGTCAGCAGTACATTAAATGCGTTAGGTAAGACAAACATTTTTTAAAGCAGTCAAGCGTTTTAGTCTAAAGTCAGAATGCGTTCAATATTCCGTTTTATATTTGTTTTATTGATTATCTCACACACTGTATTTCCTTGTTCACTTATTCTTATTCCCTCTGGTTAATGAAAGTGCACTTTTTGGGCATTGTTAGAAGTGCAGAAGTGCCTGTTCAGAGCACAGGACAATGTTGGAAGTGACTGAAGAGTGTGAAGGAAGGGAGGCGTTAGAACTGTTTACTTGATTTACCAGAGAACTCAAAATGTACAAAGTTATTAGGAATGTTATTCTCACCAGAGCAACTGTTGATATATGCATTTGTTACAAGAATCAGGGTTGGTGGAATGTCGATCACCATCCTCATGTTCTAGATTTCTTGTATTCATTTGTGTGCCGTTTCCCTGACTGGGGGGTCATTACTCCTCTGAGCTCAATTAAATGAACCTTCTTCCTATATTCAAGCTTGCGAGCCTCTTTTACATGCTTAACAAATTGTTAGTGAAAGTCGATACACAAGTGTGGGCTGGTGAGAGTTTTCACATTTTAAACTTTGCTTGGAGGGAGTGCAACAGTGCGGTGAAAACGCTCACCTTGTTTGCTTTTGGGTATGCTGATGCATCCGGTTGCAAGAGCAACCTAATACATGATCACGAGAGGAAAAGAAAGGAACTGTGACGCGAGTTGAGCAACAACGCACCCTGTTGCTGTGCAGACACTTCATGCAGTCAAGAAGGTGATGTGAGCTTGCGTAGACTATACACCTGTTGCCGTGGCGACGCTGTACACAATTAGAGGAAGGCACCTAATAATGTGGCTTGCGTGACAGCCATTTTGGCTTCGGTTACCACGGTAATAGTGAGTGAGCTATCACCGTGGTGACCGAAGCCAAAATGGCTGTCTTCATTGAGTTTGCAAACAGAGGGCAGCACTCAACAGTGACAGACATTGATGGTTGCATTGAGTGGCAATTTGGTGCATATGGTGGAGTAGTGATTTCTTGCTATCCCTGGAAGGGTGGGCCCACTGACAGTAGAGAAAATGGGACTGTGCGACTGGGATTTTGTGATGAATAAAGAACAGAAATATCATTAATTTTCCTGAGGTTTGGTGCAGAAGTTTGCAAGTCTCTGAATTAGTTGGCGTAGCATTGGAACATGGTGAACGTGCCAGTGCCCGTGTTTTTCATGACTAGTACAGGTGAACCCAGGATATGTTGGTCAGACTGGAGGGAGGGGTTCACAAAATATGCTCTGGCCATGTTTGGGGCAAATGATTCCATTGAAAGGAACAAAGCCTTGTTGTTCCATTGTTTGGTGCCAGCAGGACAGGATGTTTTGTGGAAATTGCCAGAACCAGCTGACATGGAAGAGACTGGCCCATATGAAAGAACACTGGCGAAATTGGACAAACACTACCAGGTCGAAGAGAACATTATTCTCGAAAGATACAATTTTGCCACTAGGGAGCGAACAATCTGGCGGGAGTATAGAGGAATTCATTACTTCTCCCAGGGCTCTGGCAGTGAAATGCAGATTTACTCTCTGTCACGACGAACATTTAAGGGACCAGCTAATGATAAAGTGTACCAACAATAATGTCAGGAAAGACTGTGGAAAGAACGCAATCCCACGTTGGAGAGGGCGATAAAGATAGCGAAGACTGTAGAGCACACAGAGAAGTACATCAGAACACTTCAAGTGGACAGGAGCAAGGAACATACTTCTGACAAAATAAAGCTGGAAGATGGAGTGGTACACAAAGTTTCAAAAGTATCACAAAAACAGTATACAAGTGGATTTATAAAAATACACAAGAAATCAGATAGGAGGCCAGAAGATCACAATGAGAACAAATCCGGGAGCAAAAAGATTGTGAGCAGACAATGGCTGCCCTCAAAAGATGTGAAGGGTTTTTCAAGAGATGTCAGTTCTTCAACGTACTTTAGTGGAACACCTGGGCGAAGATGTTACAGTTGTGGGAGTATCTCACATCTGGCATTTGACAAAGAATGTTTAGCAATTCATATAGTGTGCCGTGAATGTGGCAGGAAGGGGCACCTCGCCCTCTGTTGTAGGAATTTTAACTATGGAGGAGGTCAAGCACATGAAGTTAGTGCAAGTTGCAATGATGATGAGTTCCATGAAGTGGGGATGGAGGTGGTGAACTCTGCAGGAAAAGTAAAAAGGTCTAAACCTTGTGCGGTGATAACAATTCAAGGGGTGCCTGTGTCCATGTTGATTGATAGTGGTGCAGACTACACCTTGATCAGTGTGCAGATGTGCAAAGAAAAATGGCAATGCTGTACTTTGTGGAAAGATGGAGTAAGAGCAAATGCGTATGGTGATGTACCAATAGAAATGATAGAAAACTTTGAAGGAGAATTACAATTCAAAGCAAAAAAGTCTATGGAGCGATCAAGCGGAATTGATAATTAGACTAGATGCAAACCATCCGGATCAAGTTTTAACGGTGAAAGAAGTGGACACAAAGCATGATTGTGAAAGGAGTGGAGGAGATGTCAAACAACACTCTAGCAACAAACTTGGTTGTTTAAAGGGTTTCATCCATAAAATCCAATTAAGGAAAGGGGCAGAGCCAAAAGTAGGTAAACTACGCACTGTACCATTGGCACTGCGAAAGGAAGTGGAGAGTGAATTGTAGAAAATGGAGAGAAATGGTGTCATTGAAAGGATACACGGATCTGAATTGGTCAGTCATATTGTCATTTGCGTCTAGGACGTTGAAATATGCAGAATATAGATATTCAGTCATTGAAAGGAAGGCTTGGCATGTGTGTGGGGTATGGAAAAGTTTAAAAGGTATCTATCGGGAAGAGAGTTTACCATTTGGGCGGACCACAAACCTTTGGTCAGTATTTTTTCGAAGGGAGGATTGGAAGGTGTCTCTAGACACATCATGAAGTGGGTGAGCACATTGCAAGGGTTGAAATTTTCCATGGTATATGTGCAAGGTAAGACTAATGTTGTAGCAGATGCCTTATCGAGATTGGTGGAGCAGAACACAGTCAGTACAGAACATATGGGACAAGGAGAAGATGAGGTAGGAGAGATTTTTCAGGTGCACAGTAGCTTGAAGCAAAGTGAATGGGACATGGCATGTTTGGAAGATGTGCTGTATCAAAAGGTGATGGCGATCGTCATTGGGAATGACATCAGGAGAACAGATGTTGCAATTGAAGGATATGGCAGGGTGAGAGATGAACCTTTTGTACAAGGAAACGATTTGTATAGGGGACATCAGTTAGTAGTACCATGTAAGATGAGGAGGGCAGTGGTACAATTAGCACATGTTGGTCATTTGGGGGTGGTGAGAATGAAGGGACTAGTGAGGTCTGATGTTTGGTGGCCTGGCATAGAGAGAGATGTGGAGGAGCAAGTGAGGATATGTACAGAATGTGTGGAAGGTGATAAGGGACTCACTGTGCAGAAGGTACAGATGGTTGTGAGGAAGAGTCCCAGAGTTCCGTGGGATGAAGTGGCGTTAGATGTTTTTGGCCCATTCAACATTAGGTAAGCAAGAGATACCTATCTATTGGTAGTAATGTATTTGATATCTAAATGGCCTGAGGTATGTGTGTTGAAGGATATTTTGAGTGCTAGTATAATTCGTTTTTTAGAACATTTCTTGTGGAGGGAAGACTTTCCCAAGAAGTGCTTCTTGGATAATGGCTCCCAATTGGTGTCGAGAGAATTCAGCGATTTTTTGGACAAATATGGGGTGGAACAGGTTACCATTTCTCTATATCACCCCCAGAGTAATGGATGTTTGGTGCGCTTTAACAGGATGTTGATGGAGGCTATCGGGATAGCAGTAGCTACAGGAGGTGATTGGGTACCCACAGTGATGGAAAGAACATTTCAGTACAGGTTGGCTCCCCACCACGTTACGGGAATATCACCATTTGAGGTTCTGCGAGGGAGGAAGCCCAATTCGCATCTATGCCCTGGGTGGATGGGGAAGTCAAAATTTGTGGGAGTAGATATCGAAGTTGTGAGAGAAAAGTTTCATCTAAGTGGTAATAAAGCAAAGGAACAATATGATGACAAGAATTGTTGGAGGAAATTTGAGGTGAGAGAAGGTGATTGGATAAAGATAAAAATGCCAACCAAGGTGAGGAAAGGTTCTTCATTATACTCAGAACCCAAAGAAGTGATGGAGGATTTGGGTTCTTCCATTTTGGTTAGAAGTGGAGGTGTATGGAACAAGGAAAGGGTGGTTCTTCTGATTACAAGAAGATCCCAATCAGTGTATAGCGATTAAAGGAAGGAAGGTGTTAGAAGTGCAAAAGTTCCTGTTCAGAGCAGAGGACAATTTTGGAAGTGATTGAAGAGTGTGAAGGAAGAGAGGTGTTAGAAGTGTCTACTTGATTTACCAGAGAACTCAAAATGGACATAGTTATTAGGAATGTTATTCTCACCAGAGCAACTGTTGCTATATGCATTTGTTACAAGCATCAGGGTTGGTGGAATGTGGATCACCACCTCATGTTATAGATTTCTTGTATTCATTTGTGTGCTATTTCCCTGGCTGGGGGTTGTTACTCCTCTGAGCTCAATTAAATGAACCTTCTTCCTATATTCAAGCTTGTGAGTCTCTTTTACATGCTTAACATGCATGTTGTAATTTGTAATCACTATTGAGTAGTGGGAGGGGCTATTGGTGCATCACCATGATGAAATTTGCAAGGGTTTATCAGAGAAAATGTGTCATGCATTAATTTACACAGGGTCATCACGAGTTGGCCGGTAAACCTTAAATGTAGCGGTAACACTATTAACGCTGCATTTAAGGGTCGACCCACTCATAAGTCTGGCAGCATTTACCCCCATCTACAAGCTAGAGGTAAATGCACAAAGGAAAATTCCCATTTCTGGGCACAATTAGCGGCGCGCTATTAGCGAGCTGATTGCGCCAGAAATTCCCAATTGGGTCCAATGGATCCAATGGGGAATAGGGAATTACTGTTACCGCACAACCTTTGATCCACCGCTAATATGCCAGATCAGGTGGAGGTAACGCTATTAGCGCGGGCGGTATCCCGGTGATAATACCACCGGGATACCACCCCACTCGTGATGAGGCCCTTTGTCATTTGTGGATATTTGTAAGGGAGAAAAAAGGTAGGTTCCATGTTTTGCAAAAAGTAAGAGGGGTGAATTCTAACACACTCATTTTAGTCACTACTTAGAAGCAGCAGTGTTTTGACTTTTGAACATGCACATACCTCTAAAGCAGTACTGTTTGATGCACCATGAAAGTAAAGTACTTACAGGGGATCCTGAAGACAGTCTTCTGCGTGGTGTCGAAAAACGCTATAGAAGAAATCAAATAATTACAGATGAATCAAAGCAAGACGAGGGGTCATTATGCAGTCATTGAAATGTAGACAGAGCATGTTAAATAGTCACTGCTTATGGTATGCAATACATTTGGTCAGTGTTTAGTTTATGTCGCATCACCTGTAATCTGAACATAGTGATGTTAACTTGGATGGATAGCTATGCTCATCAAAATGAAAGGTTCTTGGAAACACGGGGCCCATTATGATGGTAACAGTACATGTGTTCTTTTAAATACCTCCTATTTTTTAATTCCCACCAAATTGTACGTTGGAGTCGCATGGGATATTTACAGAATGTGGCACATAGAAGGTGCCATATTTGGTAAATAGCCTACACACAATACATATATCCTGCAATCCCAACTCATAAATAGGTCATAAAAGTGGCATTTAAAATATCACATGGTTTTCCGTTCCAACCACACTCATTATAAAGCTCAAAGCAAAAACAGAAACTCCAGGACCACCCTGATCAACTGCCTCGATGAATGAGCGAATGGATGACATCCAACTACCTAAAACCAAACGCAGACAAAACAGAAATAATGATAGTCTCACCTCATGCCACCTCAAACATCTCTAGCATGCCCTTTGGAAATGGGTAACTTCCCCAAACCAACAAAAGTGGCCAAGAACCTAGGAATATCGTAGACAACAGACACATGCTGGAACTCCAAGCCAATGAAAAAAGTCATAAGGTACTCATACATCCCTTCTCTCTCTGGCATATTATGCCCTGCCTCTCCTTAGTACACAGCTAGCTGTCTGTCATCTCCCTTATTCTTTCAGACCTAATATTGAGAAATGACATAGTACTAGAAACCAGAAGATTTTACAGAGATGCAGAGACTGCGCCTTTTCCACTATGGTGGGCAAACACTGGAACGCATGAACAAGGTACATTTGCACCCCACAGGACAACCTGAACATCTGAAAAATTCGAAACACCCGCCTCTTCAATGCTTAACAGACAGAAAGTGTAACCTATATCCATCAAGCAGTAGCAATAAGACTTCTCAATAGTTTGACTTTCACACGCAGACACAATGTAAGGGAATGCCATACCTGCTGCTGACTGTCTACCTAGAACACAACACACAGCACTCAGGGAACTCTAAGAACTAGAAAACATCACATCAAGCCACTACCAAAACACTAAGAGTATAATAAGAAAATGTATTTGAAAGCAATACAGGAACCCCAGGAACACTCACCAACTTTCGAGTAAACCTTAGTCTCCCTCCACCTTACTCTGCAAACACAGTGCAAACCAGCTACTTGTCCATAGTTTTTAAAAAAAGACCCTCACCCCAAACTTCAAACATCAGAAATATACACGTCTAACTACAACTTTCTAACTACAACTAACGTACACAGCTCCTGGCCAACATGCACCTGCGCCTCTGGACACAAATCCCTCAATCCTTCCTGCACTTCACACCTAGAAGGCTTACACAAACACAGACATGCACACACAGACACACACACACACACGTAATGCTCAGGGTACTTCTGATCTGCAACCTCAACACAAAGCAGTGCAACGTTGTCTTTACATCCTATCCCAACTAACCAAACCCACCCACTCCCTTCCAGAGCTCCTGGAGATTCTGGAAATGGCAGCACTGCGCACTACACATCCTAATTCCTGTTTTTACTCCTAATATTTGGCAGATCTTCCAGTCAAGGATGTATTGATCATGGCAAAGCCAGCAAACACAATCTTCATGTGGCTCCTCCTCTGACACGCTTCCTTGCCCACATTTCTTCCAGAGCTTTTAGACGGCTCCTTTTCTCCTCCTGTAGTTCAGCCATTATTATAAAAATAAATTAACCCAGAACAAGGTGAGTGAAGAGGGTGCTCAGAGAGCACCCATTGCCAGAGAAATACTGGAAGATTATGAATGCAAGGCTTACATGTTGTATGAGCCACAGCTCAGTTAGAGGCCTGTCACTCTGCATGTGCAGCATAGAATCTGCCAGGATAGTGGTTGGGGTAGAGTTGCATGGCCAGGAGCATATTATTATTATTATTATTATTATTATTATTATTATTATTATTATTATTAATATTATTATATTTATTGAGCACAGACCTAGCTTCGAGAAGCCGGAGTGCTTTAAAGAGGTATACAACAATACAGTATAGGGGTAAAAGCAAGCCATACTGCCTGTCAAAGGAAAATGCTAATGTAGGCTGTACTTATAATGATGCATTAGTATCTACTGTGGTGAACCAGAAGAAGGACTTAATTAGAGGCCATTTCTCAAGATGTTTTATTATAATAAAAGAATCAAAAATGCCTAGCTAGCCGTATCACTATGAGGGAAGTTCCCCACCTAACAATATAAAAGCTAAGGGTGTGCTATGAAGTCCAAAATAAAGTTCTTCGGTCTGAATCCTATCCAACCAACACACCCTATCAATTTAGAAAACACATCTAACTAAAGGGGAAATGGGTGGCTTTGCACACTAGTCTCAACTGGGAGTTTTCCTGACACAATTTAAATTTGGTTTGTCCTTGGGTTTCAAAGTTCCCTTTTCCACCACAGGATATTCTTCCGAGTCGTTGTATCAAGTTAGGGTTTCACCTTCTCCTGTCAACAAATAAAACTGTCTCTTGTTGTGTACATTGCTATTCCTCCATGATTACCAAACAAAATAAAAAACACATCCTCCTTCGAGCTGTTTGCTTTTTCCCAAAGTCCTGTCTCCTCATACAGGTTATTTTCTTTTACTCAAATTATTTCAGATAGGGCGGCTGTCCTCCCTGTCCTATTAGAGTTGTATACTTTCGGTTTCTTTATCAGCATTAATTCTCAGTGTTCACATCTATTTCTCCATCCCCCTGTTATAGGTTAGTTGCACCATCAGGTTTGTCGAGCTCCCAAAACTGTTGTAGCTTTCCCAGACGTTATTCCCAATATTTGTGCTTGTCTCGATACCCCTTTCTTAGGAATTGAACGGACTCAGGTTTCTCATGCTCCTGTAACCTTGATAGCTTTCCAAGCTGTTATTCACAACGTATTTGTTATTGATCCCCCTCCCATAGGGTATTTGCACACTGTGGTGTTTCAGACTCCTGTAACTTTGATAGCTTTTCGAGCTGTTGTTTACAATGTTCGTACCTGGATCAGTAGGCTCTCCATCAGGTTTCTTAGGCTCCCGTAACGTTGTCGGATTTCCCTGTGGCTACTCATGTCCGTAGCTGCTGTCCCATGTGTGCACAGCTTGGGGACTCGGGCTCCCTCAAATGATCTGGTCTCGGCGTCCATTACCAGCCAATCAGCCCACAACTGCTCGTTCATGGTCACACAACCAGATGAGATGTGAATATTCCTGTCTCTGCTCCTTCTCTGACCTCAGTTCTACGGTTGGGTAGAATGCTAACCCTCAGGCGTTCAGCTCTCCACTTGCTCTCCATCCTCACTGCCACTGCCCAGTGTGGTTCTGCCCCTCTAGGGCGTCAATGATGCAGAGGCTTGCCTCTGATTACCGGTTTCCTTTCCTCCTTAGGAGTTACCTCTCTTATACACTAAACAGGAAAAAACAGAATGGTGTCCTTCTTCATTGATATTGGGTTTCTTGCTGTGTTCAGCATTGCCTGTAGCCAATACATGAAAAGAAGGATCTCTGTGGAATATAGTCGTTGTAGGAGATAATAGAGTATTTTCCTAATCCATATATGAAAACAAGGTGGTATGGGCTGGGAGTTCCGCCCCGGAATGGGAGTCTTTGTCCCCAAGAGGGTAGTCACTCCTTGTGAGGTCTCACTTGCCCAGACAGCTAGGGAGGGTCTTGGTTAGTGGGCTCACCTCCCTAGTTACAAAGGTTGTGGCTCCCCTCTGCGGAGTACGGACCATTGTCAAGATTCGTCACACTACACATTCGTTATCTTTGCAAACGAGTCCCACCCTGAAGGTGGGGAGTATTCAAACAAGCATACAAATCTACACAAAATGTAATGTTGGAAGACGTGCACATACTCCTACGTCCAGTCCCTCCCTCATCAAGATCTGTGGGTTTGATCACCCAAGAATCGAGAGCAGAACAGTTTAGCCAGTCCTCAGCATAGTTTGACCAAATACTGTGCACACTCTTCAGTTCATGCCCACCCTGTAGCGTTTACACATAGAGCAAGAGTAGGAACCCTCAATACTGTCTGGCAGATGACCTCCATAGGAATGGACACAATGCAGCGAGCAATACAAACTTTTACTGCTGCTTGGCCTAAGTAATTCCCACAGGCCACAATGGAATCAGTGAAGCAGGGCATGTCTTACTTGATTATATTTGATCCTTACATTTTTCTTTGGATGAGTGGGTCACCTCAGTTGTTTGTAATATGTTAGCAGGTAGGAGTTAAAACATACTTTGTGTTGTCAGCACCTCAACCTTGCAAGTTGTTTTGAATACAGACATGCACACCTCTCTAAAGCCTTATTATTTGAGGCACCATAGAAAGAAAGCTCTTACCCCAGCTCCTGGAGATCCTCTACTCCTGCGTGGGGTCGAAAAACGCTAGGAAAGAAATGCGACAGTTACAGGCAAATCAAACCAACCCTGCCATGTCGGCACAATCTTTCAATGTAGCACATATAATTAACATACATTGAATGCAGTAACAATATGGGTCTTTGTCTCATGTAGCATTACCTTTAAAAAATTAACTATATTCACATGTTGTCGTGATCATAGTATATTCTATGGGAAACTTGGACCTTATGAACATTGAAGATGATTGGCCGCACCGTGATCTACACGGGCAAGCTAGGGACATATTGGGCATGGAACTCTTATGCTTACAGCTGGTGAATTTAAAAACAAACCCACCAGCATAATTATTCTATGCATTTCTTATCTGAAAAACCCAGCCAGAAAAAAAAAAAATACAGCTCCCTTGATGTATAGAGTAAAACTACCAGATAAAAAGCAATCCGGAACCATGGAACCCATGACTAGTATATACAAAGATAAAGGATGCGTTACGGGTACGATCCTTAGATTAGAAGGTGCTATGTACGCTATGTAGTAATATCAAATAATGTACTATGGGAGGCATCGACTACCAAATGACCCACAAGGCCACCCGTATGGCCTCAAAGAGGTAAATCAAGAAACATCAACACATTAGGTCTTATGGTGTCAGCGCTCTCCCTATCCAATAGCTCTGCAGATTCTAATTGTTTACAGTATAGAATCAATGTTCTATTGTGTAGAAAGTCCTTTAATGTTTTGATTAGTACAGCCGACACGTGTTTCGACCACGACTTGGTCATCTTCAAGGCAATTGCCACCTCTGGACAATAAAAGGAGCCTCAGGAACAGGAAGTTGTGGGTTGTACGGGTGAAGTCAGAGGAGGCGGAGGCAGACCAAGACATGAGGTGGAGGAAGAACGGTGCAGAGAAGCATTGAGGAGGTTTATTTTGCCCATGTGCAAGGTGAGGTATTTATTGGCGAGAGGCACTGATACTGGAAGTGAATGAGCATGTGGTTGAGTGAAATATTATTGGAGAGTAGGGAGCTAGTGAGCAGGTGACTGAAAGGGTGAAAGAGGGAGTGACTGAGTAGGCAGGTGTGGGTGGTTTCTAGTAGTATGGTGAGGGGAGGGGAGTAGTGGTGTGGAGAGGGGAGAGTAGCCATGGTGATGAGAGGGGAGAGTGGTAGTGGTGTGCAGAGGGGAGGGTAGTGGTGGTGTGCAGATGGCACGGGTAGTGGTGTGTAGAGGGGTGTTGGGGGAGAAGCAGTGGTGTGGAGATAGAAGTGGTTTGGAGAGGGGGTAGCGAAGAGTAGTATGGGGAGGGTAGATTACAAGTGATGTTGGGAGAGAAGTAGTGGTGCAGGGTGGGGAGGTGAGTAGTGTTGTGGGCAGGGGACAGGAGTAGTGGTGTGTAGAGTGGAAATAAGAGACAGTGGTGTAGAGAGGGGAGAGTAGTGGCAAGTATGAAGTGAGATTGGAAGTAACCCGTACAGCAAGAAAAGGGATAGAGAGTCATCAGAGGGTGGGAGGAGATACGAAAAGTGATAGATCTGATTGGCTGAGAGGAAGACAAGAAGAATGATTTTCATGTGCTAATATGCAATACGTTGGACCAGTCTTAAATCTGTCTCATCACCTAAAAGCTGTACAATGTAGACATCTTTCCTTTTTAATTAACAGACACTTGCAAAAACGTCCGAACTTGATTTTTGGTCTTGGGAATGATAATCTTCTAGTGGACGTTAATTCTCTTCTTAAAGCTACTAACGACTAGAGTTGTTATATAACAGCAGACACACTGGGCTCGTTTTCTGATGTATGACTGTACTGAACAACCACAGGTACAAAGAAAAACAAACCTCAACTGCCAAGATGCCTCGGAAGGGATACTGTGTAAAGATTGACCAATAAGTACTTGCTGACCAAATAAATGTCACGCTAAAGAAAAATGAGTCTCCTTTTGTTTGTTTGAGAACATACATGTTCGGATGTATGTTGGATGTATGGTATTTCTTACACATCTTTGGGATGATTGGATTTTGGAGTAATGCTCCAAACTTTGGAGCAAAGCGCTCTATAGATGTAATAAATACAAATACAAATAATTGCATGGCATGCCCCAAAGGCTCAGAAGAAGGCGTCACTTCAGGTCATTGTGAATATCTGGGCCCGTGCTTCCTCATTAGCACAAATTCTACTCTGATTTGGTGCAAGTATCTGCAAGAGGGAGTCATATCCCTTAGTAGAAATGCCTATGCAGGCGTTTGGAATGCAGCACAAAGCCCGGCTGCCTGGGAATGTGCACCAGTGCCAGTACTGATACAGGAAACTCAGCTCATGAGCCTGTGTACCTGTAATCTCAGGGTCAACTTCAAGCATGATGCATTGCAGTGAAGGTACGCATCTGATCCTGAATTCCGGGTTTGCATCAGCTGGGGCCAGTGAACGTCGCCCACTGATGTACTCATCCCTGAGTGGGGTGCAAGATCCCATTGCATCATCTGGTTATCTTCAGCCTGTGGCAGCTACCTTCTCTGGGGGCCTAGAAACCAAGGGGGCTGTGACAAATTCAGCCAATTCTACTTCTGTTCGAAGCTGGATGACTGGGAATACTACAAGCCTTTTATCTGTTGACATACACCCTAGTGTGTCAGTCTGTCAAGTGGATGCTTCTGAAAACGGCACCACCCACTATCCTGCCTCTGGACGTCCAATTGCAGCACCGGAAGCAGCCCTTCAAAGGCATATCACCGCTGATATAGCTACGCTGCTTTTCCTGAAGGGTCCCCAACTGCCTGGGGAGTACTGCCTGATGATGAATGAGATGGTTCGAGTCTACAAGTTAATATTGAGACATTTAAATACCATGAAGGATCGTTTCTTCTTAAAGGGACGGTTTTGTACTTTTGTTTATCTTATTTTCCTGGCATATACAGCAACTGTCTAATGGACATTATTTAACATACACTCTCAAATGTACTGAGATATGTGATCTTATATGTGGTAAGTGCATCTAAAGAAAATATTATTTTTCAGAATTACTTTCTGAATTTTTTGAGGGAAAAATGTGTGGTGTTTGAGATGTGTTTTTACATGTAATGTCCTACTTTGAGCTTTACCCTCTTGCGTTTCTTGAAGATTCTAAGGGTGTTGTATAATCTCAACGCACACTAGTGCTGCATTTCCAATGTAATGTGATTTTACAGCTCACAATTGCTGGGTGGCATTATGGGGAAAATTAGTTTTTTCTTTCATCTCCTCTACATAATGGTTTATTTTGTGCTTATTAGTTAAACACTTCATGCAAGTTGTTTTCAGATGTTATTCTTTGTTTTAGTAGCAGTATTGGGGTTGAAGCCTAGACATTTTCCTAACTACTTTTCGTTTCATGTTCAAAAATTAATGTTGAAGGGGTCTCAGGGTCTCATGTATTCAGCTCTTTCTGGGGTATACATACGTTTTGGAATCTCAGCATACAGCATTTGGACCGTCTGGTATGCTCTCACATATTGATTGGCAAGAGACATTTATTTATTTTATTTATTTATTTTTAGCGCACTGCAGCCCATAGACATCGAGGCGCTATTACATGAAGGCGTAAGCAGCAAGATTATGTAAACATAGAAAACATAAGGTACTTAGTTACAGAGAGAGGAGCGGAGCATAGTTACAAATGACGTTCGTCTGCCTGTAGATATAAAGGCAGGTAGGTTTAGACAAACAGCCTAGTTTTTAAGGCTTTGCGGAAGGCTAGGTGAGAGTCAATCCCCCTGAGGTGCGAAGGTAGGGCGTTCCAATGTGAAGCTGCTAGGGCTGAGAAGCTCGAGCCACCCGCACATACTCTACAAGTCTTGGGGGTAGAAATCAGGTTGGTGTAGTCAGATCTGGTGGGCCTGGCCGAGGTGGGTCGTGAAATTCTCTGGCATATTTAGAGCAATAATGTTTATATACATAGTAACAGACCAATCATATGCATTCACTACAAGTACATGTGTCATTTATGGAGTGCCAACATAAGACCTCAAATAATGTATGCATTCACCAGGTACACATGTCACTATTGAAGCACTAACACAAGGCCTCAAATAGCCCATGCATTAATTATTGATACATATATCATTACTGAAGTGCCAACACGAGGGCCCCAAAGCTATGAATTCTAGGCACACACATATGCACCTCAAGTAAGCACTTGGAAATAGCTTACTTATTGAGAATATTAGTTGTTTGATGTATGTAGAAATGCCTAGCAGGAAAGGAAAGCAATTCTTTAACATTTAGCGATTGAAAAGCCCAAAAGATTATTTTGCAATCATGCTAACGCACAGTCAGAAAAATTCCAGATTTTGAAAAGTCCCTTTTCTAATCTCTTGGGCCAATTAGGCCACTCAAAACCGAGCATATGATGAAGAACTAGAAGGATCAAGAGAAAGGAAAATGTTGCAATTAGTGTAAGAGACAACTTTGATCAGTTAATATAACAGGAGACAGGACACTGAACTAACATCAAGTCAAGTGTCTGATGAGGTAATAATACCCAGTCAGGACCCAGTTAATGTAGGTTAGTTTTATCAAATAAAGATAATCAACAAGAGACAAGACACTAAAATAGCACCAGGAGTCCGATGGAGTAATATAAGACATACAATAAAATGTAGGGGCATTTTTTATGAACAGAAATGAAAACAGGTAAACAAAGACATCAGTGACCGATAAAGAAATCTAAGACTCAGCACTGGACATTTAATCAGCTCCAGAAAACAGTATATAAAGGGGCCACACAATCAGGTTAGAGAGCAGCCTCAGAAGAACCTAAGAAAATGGACGAGGTGCCGCTCCACAGCCAGCCAGTTATGCCCAGCAGAGGAAAGATGCCAGATGATCTGAAGAAAGCTGAAACACCCAAGCCAGCCACTGAAGACATGGGTATGAGCAAGCAAGACAACCCAGCAATAGAATCTATTCTTTTTTTAATGATCTTTTTAGAAGCACACGTGCTATTTAAAATGAAAATAATAATTAACATTATTAAAGGAGATGCCAGGAAAGGCATTTCATGGAAAGCATTTTATGAGAGTTCCTATTGAGAAATACAAGGGAGTATTGTATGCATTTTTGATAAATCCTATTAAGGGCACAAGGGAGAATTGTTAACCCAAGACCTATATTATAGGCACACCAAGAGAGGCCTACTTTTAATTATTGATTGAGACCAATACACTTGTAAAATGTGGAGACAATACATGACTGCAGGTTTTGTGCAGCACCACACTTTTTAAGTATTCCAATTACAACCAAAAAGAAATGTTTAAGAAACACTGAGATACAACTGAAATCAATGTATAGAATATTGAAAGAAGGTGCATCAACCTATGGTGTGTTTTGATGTTGTTGATTGAGATTTGAGATGGTTATCAGAATATAAATGATGTATTGCTTTTAATAAAGACCTTGTATATTATAAACTGGATTCTTGCAACTCATTCAAAATAGAGACCAGTGACTGAGCTATTGTTGTTTAATAATATGCATATGTAAATATCCTGAGACAGACCTTTTCCTCCCAGCCTTAAAGGGAAAGCCTGAAAGAAGCATGGTATAATATGCAAAGAAAAGTAAAATAGAGACACAAACCACTCATAGAATCACGCCAGACTTTCTATTTTGTTATCGATAGCTAGATAAAGCTACATCTTACAATATGGACGGTTAATTACTGTTTCTCTGAGCAGAGCACCCAGATATGGCAAGCAGACAAATTGAAAAATAGAAAGCTCTCTTGGTTTTTAAGATTTCCTAACCCTAGAATTTGAGTTATTTGTTTTCAGAGGCAGAAGGTTAAAATCACCAAAGATGAATTTGCGTCATGCCCTTGCCCTATATATGGTGTATGATTGCTTCTAGATATTTCAACCCCCTCACCTACACACACACACAACCCTAGATTGCCTGCTGCCGTGGACCTGTAGAGTTGAAAATGATTGAGCAGTGTGTTGACAAGCATTCTCCAGTGTCAGAATGATTTCAGAGGCTCTGTGGTAAGGTATTTTGTGCTTGACATCCAGTGTCTGCAGGGCCCTTCCCTTAACATCAGCGACCTTCCAGGGAAACATGTACGGATATACTTTAGTGATGCTGTAATTCCCAAACCACATTCTGGAGGATGGGCTCTGAACGTCACTTTAACAGCTTACATTGTATGCACGCCTCTTTAGCTGAGAGAGTCTGGATTGAATGTACTTGGCCAGTGGAGGTGATCGCCAACAAAAAAGCAATTTTCCAGGTGAGGAACTTTAGATCAGTGGAATGGATTGGTTTGTAAAGGAGCCTAAATCTATCCCACCCTCCCTCCCTCCCATCTAGGCAAGCATCTATAATCACTTTTATCTCTGGTAGTGGATGCAACAGGGTCATGCTACTGGACAGGTGTAACATATACTCCCTCATTTTAGAGCTTCTTTCATCCTGATTTAATGAGTAGTACGTTCTCCCAATGCCCTGCACTGACCATTCACTATGGGCATAGCTCTTCCTGCAGTATTCTCATTTTTTCTCTGCTTTCGTAGATGATTATACTGCAGAGGATAGTAGTCCATGGACAGCCCAAACTTTCTTGTGTCATTTAGTTGATTACTAGAAAGTGATTTTCCGAAGACTGCAAGCCCATAATTCGATGTTGTGCAGGCTTAATCTTGTTGGCCGTGGTGTCCAAAGAACCCGTGGGAATGGTATCAACATTAATGGATGCAGTGAGGAATTTGACATGCTACGTTTGTGGCTCAGCATGTATAGTTTGTTAAATTTGCTCCCACGTGGAAGCTTGGATAAGTCAATCATCCAGGCAGGGTTAGATTGGATAGAAATACATCTTGACCAGTGGAGATGCGCTGCGACCAGGGACAGGCCTTTGGTAAACATTCTAAGTGTGAAATATAGGGACAACTAGAAGAAATAACTGCCATTTCATACTGCAGACCTTAGAAACCTCTGATGCTTCGAATGTACCAAAGTAATAATCTTCCAAATCCAGGAAGCAAAGAAAGTCTCCAGCATGCCAGCTTGGGATATTGTTGTTCAATGCTAGTTTCCCTATTATTTCACTGTCCATGATAACAGATGTGTTCACATATAAACACAGTCATCCCTGATGTACCTCTCCTCATGGTCTGTCCATGAATCATGGGTATTAATAACTCTGTGGTCTCTGTCCATGCAACAGGGATCTAAAATGACAGGCAACAGGCAGCCACAGCTGTCCATTGTCATGTGTGGTCAGCCTTGGTTGTGTTCAATGTAATTTGACCATGGTAGGCCCATGACCCATGGATATGTATATTTGATTTGGCTAATATTTTCTCATTTATAGCTATTAAGTGGGGTGTGTTAAGCTTGTGAGGAACATTTATTTATTTTTTGCTGTGTTTCCGTAGCCTTTCATAGAATCCCCAACTTCAAAACCCATATCTTTCCAAAATTCGAATTAATTTCAACCTAACCCAAATGAGCCCCATTCACTGCCTACATTTCTGGTAGGTTGAAATATTGTTTTAATGAAATAAGTATGAAACGTGAGCAGGTTGCATATATCAGACACACTGCAGGACAAAGGGGAGCCCACATTATGAAGCGATGTGCCCATCTACACTGTTCCACTGTGTGGCGTGTCTCCATGTTCCTGTGCGGTCCCAACCTCTAAGCAAATTACTAAATTAATGGGAAGCCATTAATAGTAGTTATGTGTATGCTGGAAGAACAAAAGGAGGCAGTAGAGAGGGAAAAGGAGGAGCAAAGGGGACGGAGCTGAAAGGAGTAGAACAGGCAAGAGGATAGGAGAAAGAGAGAAGAGAAAATCAGGGAATGGAATGCGAGGGTGTAGAAGGAGTGGGCCTCAGTGAACCCCTTGTATCAGCAATATTGAGGGCTCTTTTAGCAGGCTGTGTCCCAGAGAAAACGCTAGAAAAATGTTACATCCAAGATTCTTTAATAATTTGTGAATCTTGTGATGGAATAAAGTCCACATAGCCCCAATTTACTAATTTCCAAATACCTTTATTATCTTTGGTGTGAATGGTCCTTTTAAGATCTTCCCCCACCTTGTCATTTGCTACATTGAAGGAAGATTTTATATTTTCATCTGCTGTTCTCTGTTTATAATGATGGTGAACCAGTGGTCGAAGTGTACAAAAAGAAGTAGTGGAACTATGTTCCCTGCTGGCCTGCACCCACTTCCCACAAACCCCATCATCACGTCCCCTCCCACACACAATACACACCACCAAACACTTGCACCTGCAGTTTAAGTGAACGTTCAGGGCAGTGCACTGAAAGTGCAAGTTTCAAATTCTTCCTACACTTTTATTGAAAACGAAACCATTCCGGAATGGTTTCTTTTTAAAATAAAAGTATAGGAGCTGTAAAGGGTAATTTAAAAAAGTAGAGGAGCACCGCTCCCGACCGCTCCCGCTCACTTCGACAACTGCGGTGAACTGAGGTAAAATATGTTTTATCTAGTAGCTGTAACCCAACAATATTTTTATGAACGAAGATATGATTTGAGGATTCACAGAAATCAAGCAATGGCAGAATTGTATGAAATTAATCACGGGATAAATCTCCCGGAACTGTAATCTGTATACAACTCTGTACACATTGCGTGCTTAGTATTCAGCCCACATTCCTGCAGTATAAACTTTGCATATAGTTCTTTACTCTCTAGAAAGGAGTAGAAAAACTTGGCTAGTTTCTTTCACTTGCCCCACTCATATCTGTAAGCAGCGTGGTTGTATCGGCTGCGAAATAGTGAGAGATGTTTTATGCAGTATTAGTACTGGCGAGAGTCAACCAGAATGTAAAACACATTCTGATTGGCTCTCGCCAGGTCGTTACCCGGCCGGGAATCCCTCGGCTGGGATTCCACGGCCATTGTTCCCGGCGGGGGAGTGGCAGCCCCTCAGCCAATGAGAAGGCTCGAAGCGGGGCTATCCCTGCCCCGAGCCTCCACGCGGCTGAGAAGCAGCCATTGCCCCTACCGTGGACTCAGGCACTTTGTTTTCATTTCCTTTTGCCAATAGGTGTCTTTTTGTTATTCAGTGGGTCTATGCATCTGCATGTCCTGTCCATGGTACACATGAGTGCGCTATTCTCATGTACATAAGCTTTCGTGTGTGCTTTGACACAGCATTCCTAGGCAAAATGTGTGAGTACTCACCTACTGGGTAGCAAGCAGAAACATTGCTGAGTTCGAGGCCTGTCACTCATGCATTCCTTTGTTTTTTCAGCTGTTTGATATGTTTTTCTAAAGTCCAACTGGTGCGGGACTTCATACGACTTAGCTCTTGGTATTAAGGACCCGACTCTTAATATAGGCCTGTACCAAGTCGTTAAAGTGGCTAAGCAGCCATGCTTATCTCAGGAGGGAGTAATGTGAGCTATAGAGCAGTACAAAGAAATCAGTACACACATAGACCCAATAAAAGACTTACTTAAAGTTATATTAAAATATATTTATTTATATGTACACAAGGCACACAAGCAAAACTAAAATGCAGCAACTAGCAATAACATTAAACATAGAAATGGAATTAAATTATAAAAGGAACGTTAATGCAGGTGAGCAACTTGTTCTATGCTTTACATATTCAACACACATTGATGTCATTTAAGGTCCTTTAGTCTCAGTAGGATGGTTCAGGGGCAACGGGCTCACGTTGAAAACAAGACGACGTAGAGCAACACATGTTCGATCCGCGGGTCCGCACTTAGAAACCTCTGTGTATTAAGCGCTTTATAAATAACCAATTATAAATTATAAAATAAAGGTCAGCAGCAGCACTTTCATGTATCAATTGAGAAAGTTTTAAAGTTAGACAAAGCTATCAACTGTTAAGCAGTCTGTTTCCTGCCAATACAAGTGTGCAATACAAGTGTTCACAATTAAAACCTATGGAGGACCCATCATTGCCAAAGCCAGTAGGATCACGAAGATGGACCTTTGGGAAACTAGCACAGCTAAAGTCAAATGGACAGTTCCAGTTCTGATGAAGATCTTCAGACGTAAAGTTAGTTAACCAGTTAGTGGTTCATGAAGAAAACACAGGAGCTGAAGGTGAGCCTTCTTAATGATACACTGATTGCAAGGCCTGCACAGAGGAGTTTAGGCCAACTCTTACTTGAACAAAAACAGTACTTCACAAGCCAGGAAGCATAAAAAAAAGGCACAAGGTAATTACACCCAAAACCCCACAGTACTTTAAAGATAAAGAAGAAATTGTAGCTGGCTTCCATCTAGGTGAAATGTTGCAGACTCTGATTCCTGCTCCTTGGTCGTATTGATGAAAGCGGGGACCTTTGGTGGGCTTCTGCAGCAGGACTTGGGAGAAGGGGTTGGCAGCAATGGATTCAGCTCTTTTCAGCAGTTCTTTGTGGTTTTGGTGCCTTTTTCTCAGTGCCATGAAGAAACTAATATTGCTGGTTGTATTCTCTTCAATTACTGGGTCCTGAATTCTGGTGACGGGACTTTTGGTGAGGTATTCCTTCCTCTGGAGGCCCACACAGATGCCTCCAAAGTTTCAGCTGGATTCAAACTTCTGCAGCCTGGGAAAGTCACAGGATGTCAGAGATGGCCCAAAATGAAGAAGGTCTTGAGGCTAGTTGGTCCTACCAGCCTAAGGGAGGAAGTCATCCTTGGTGGGTCTTCCCTGTCAATTTGAAAACGGGGTGAGGCACAGCTGCAGGCCTTCACCAGTGCTTCTGCGGTCCTGGAAGTTGCTGCTGGCATCTTTGCTTGTCTTCTGCTTTGGGTTCCTTGTTCCATTGGTCCCAAAATCCTTGTCTTATATGCTGGAACCCATTCATTCACACTCAAAGAGCTGTCAATCACCTGGGGGTTGGCTATCCTCTAGGACAGCCAGCAGCCCAGTTAGGACTGATTTCAGCCAGCCATACCTACAGACAAAGGTCAGTGAAGTTTCAGGCTCCTCCCTCACTTCCTGCCTTCCCAGACACACTGGAGCCTGGGCGGCTTTCAGGGCTGAAGCCCACCAAAAACAAAACTCACAAAGGACTCAAATCTATTCTAAATGATAGAGGAAAAGCTCAGAAGGAACTAACAAACAGAAAATGATGAAAAAAGAAGACAGGGACCATTTTGAGAAAATGGTCACCCATGAGTGCTGTACTGCAGCTGAGAAATCAGCCTCCTATTAACCTCCAGAAAAGGTAGTAACAAGTAAGCACTGCCAACAGCCATTTAAGTTAGTCAATGTAAGAAAAGGTTACATGAGGAGTAGGAGAAGGAGTTACAATGTAAACCCCAGCACTCCACATAGGGTGGAATGTGCAGGACCCACAAAAGAAAAGGTAAGTAAGATAAAAGTTATCTTACTATTCTTGGGATCTGTAGTTCTCCCCAGTGACACTGCACAGAGAGTGCTGGGTGCAAACAAGCAAAAAGCAGAGGTTTGTATTAAACATGGGGAGCTTACCATACTCCCTAAAACAGAAAGAATGACACATCCCAATCAGAGAAAAAGAATGAGTGAAGGGTAAAAAGTCCCACTCACTGTTGAGGTTAAAATAAAACGTCCAGCGGGATTCTCAGGTTATAGGGAATTAGCACAGAAACTAAACATTCTCCCTAACATCAGCCATTTAACAAATGCATCAGTTACATGCTGATGACATGACTTGTGGATGCTAGTGTTGATTGTACAGAAAGTCAGCGCCTATAACCTTGTGTGCATGTTAGTGCAGGGCAAGGTTGCCTGAGTGGAGATAGTTGATTAGTGAGAATAACATGATCATATATGTCCCCAGTTTCATCTCTCTTACACAACAATTTGTCATGAGTCTCATGCTGCAGATGGGCTCTGTCATCATAAGTGTACATTCGTACATGTACTCTGCTCCATCCCTATTGGTCAAGCAATACTCTTTTTATTGTATGACTGTGAAAACAATCAGCCGAAAACAATACTACAGAATGTTCAGTTGAATACTATAAACAAAATACTTAATTTTATGGTTCACTAACTTCTGTAATGTTCTGGTAGATCAATGCTCTGCCTAAATGGGTGGTTATACTCTGCACACCTGCAAACAGTGTTGACTGTAACTGCATATCAATGGGAGGCAAGTGCTGATCAGCAGCCTTAACATTCGGGCTGGGGTGGAGGAATGTGGAGGCAGCAATGACCCTAACATGGGGAAGAGGAGTTCTGTCCACATGAACATGCTGTGACAGAAATTAAACAGCTGCATATAAAATGTTGTCCCCCCTAGATTTGCACTGCAGGCAGTTGAACAAATAAGTTTCAATCAAGCCATGTGTTTTAGTTGTACGCCATTTTATAATTTAAAATGCAATAGTCAGGTGCCCCTTTGTTTGAAATGGAAACATACACAGAACTGGCTACAATATTATTATTGTCTTGTAACCGATACTAACTATAGAACCTACATGTTCTTCCTCTACATCAGTCACCCAATCTAAGTCATTCTCTTTCATCTAATTCTTGGCAATGCAGAAATATGTCATACTATGATTATCAGGCAGAACTGTGCGTGTGGGAACAGACAGAGTCTATAGGGAAGATAGCTCAGGGCCAACTCACTCGCCTTGGAAACTAGACTTGCGGATCAGCACAGGTTCGGCCCCCGGGTCTGCACACGTTATAAATACCCAATTATAATTATTAGCAAAATTATAATAGTAGGGAAGCATGAGAAATGTAGGGGTTAAGATGCTTTTGCCTTTCTTGCTCTTTTGTCTTTCCTTTTCTTACAATCTTTGTTTTGCTCTTTATTTTTCCTTCTCATCTGGCCTGATTTGTTCTGCCTTCTTAATTTTCTACCTCTAATTTTGCAACTGTGATTTTTTTTTAAATGTAGCTTTCTGTATCCTTTAGGTTTTCCTTCTTCTTGACTTTCATTCCTATCTCCCCACTTGTCCCTTATGTTGTTAAATCCATAGGGCAGATATTTATCAGTCTTATGCAAATGAATGACAGTGTGATGGAGATTTTGGCACTGCATAATTCTCCTCTCATTCCTGATGCAGGGCTGTTACCAATCTCTGACATAACAGGAATAAAGAACATTCATGTACTTCGAAGACTTCTTAGTTTGCCTGCATCCCTAGCCTAGAACTATAGTTCTAATTATTGGTAGCACACTGAAGGCTCGGGTGTCTATATGACAGCCTGCCTCACTCATAAAAGACAACCACCAGAACCCAAACAGTACCTAGCTGTCAAGATTACATGCTGAGGGCACTCTCTTGCACTCGGCAGCAGAGTGGATCTACAGCTGGATTTCCCAGTTTCCAAAGGCAGCACATTCTCAACCAAGCTTTTGTACGCTGCACCCTGATGGTCTAGTACACACAGTCCATAGGTCTTCTTGTTTTTTTAATCACCAACCTCTGGACATCTCCTACATTTTTCCATTCCATCTCTCCAACCTGCTCCTGTGGAGCATGTATACCTACTAAGTACCTGACAAAATGCCTGAAGGTGTATGCTCCTAGGCTTTCTGGGTATTTGTCTTAGTCTCAGGTGTCGAACATCTTTTCTGATCTGGCTGAGGAGGTCCAACAAGGCCGAAACATGTCTGGGGTTGCTTGGTTTTCTGTGCAGAGGGGACCTGTCCTAGCAGTTCGGGCTGGGATGCTACCTTCGGTGGCGGCAGCTGCTGACTGATTTGCACATGGCTGGTCCCCTTTTGCAATGGCGCAGACGGGCTAAAAAACGGTGGTGTGGAAGGTTGCCCAGAGCAATTGCCAGTGGTTTAGATTCATTCGAAACCTTCCACCCATCACTTTTGTGGTCAGTTTGTTTCTCCTTGTGAGAGAGGGTATGCCCAGACGTGGGTCCCTTGCTCGCTGCGCCACAGGGAACCAGGCTGCACCTCACTGAGGAGGTCCAACAAGGCCGAAACATGTCTGGAGTTGCTTGGTTTTCTGTGCAGAGGGGACCTGGCCCAGCAGTTCGGGCTGGGCTGCTACCTTCGGTGGCGGCAGCTGCTGACTGATTTGCACATGGCTGGTCCCCTTTTGCAATGGCGCAGACGGGCTAAAAAACAGTGGTGTGGAAGGTTGCCCAGAGCAATTGCCAGTGGTTTAGATTCATTCGAAACCTTCCACCCATCACTTTTGTGGTCAGTTTGTTTCTCCTTGTGAGAGAGGGTATGCCCAGACGTGGGTCCCTTGCTCGCTGCGCCACAGGGAACCAGGCTGCACCTCACTGAGGAGGTCCAACAAGGCCGAAACATGTCTGGAGTTGCTTGGTTTTCTGTGCAGAGGAGACCTGGCCCAGCAGTTCGGGCTGGGCTGCTACCTTCGGTGGCGGCAGCTGCTGACTGATTTGCACATGGCTGGTCCCCTTTTGCAATGGCGCAGACGGGCTAAAAAACGGTGGTGTGGAAGGTTGCCCAGAGCAATTGCCAGTGGTTTAGATTCATTGGAAACCTTCCATCCATCACTTTTGTGGTCAGTATCTCCAACACAACCACTTTTTCCACTATTGCAAGTTGCAGTGTTTTGACTCATGAACATGCACACATCACTAAAGCTTTGTTTCATGCACCATTATTTAAAGTACCTACAGAGGATCCTGAAGACACTCTTCTGCGTGGAGTCGAAAAACGCTATGGAAGAAATGAGATATGTACATATTAATTAAAGTGCCACATAGGATCCATATACAGTAATTTGAATGTACTGTTCATAATGAATTGGACAAGTCTTTGGGCCTCATTACAACCTTGCCAGTCCGGAAACAACAGTGCTGGTAAGCTCACGGGCACTGTTCTTTCCAGACCGGCAAAGTATAACTTTGCCGGGCGGGTGCCCTCCAGGGTGCCCTCCTGCCCGCCAGGTCTGACCTGTTGGGCGGACCAGAACCCGCCCACAGAGTTTCATTGAAGCACGGGCAGCGTTATTACCTGTGTCAGTGTTTCCATGGTCCCCATTCACATAGAGTCCTACGGGACTCTATGGGAATGGGCAACAACATTTTACCGGCGCCTGACTTTCCGGCCACCAGGGTTGTAATACCCCAGTGTTACCGGCAAATCAGGCACCAGTAACTGTGTACGGTGCAGCGGCGACCTGCCAGTTTTACCGGCATGGTTCCCGCCAGACCCGTAATGAGCCCTTTGTCTTGTGTGGCATTCCATAAATTGAAATTTTGAAGGATGTTGGTATCCTTACTTTTCAATAAACAAGTAGTCCCAACAAAATTAATAGTTTTGCAAACATCACAGTACTTGCAAAATGTTGAAAACCTGACTTTTGGGCTTGGGAATGGAAATCCTGTACTAGCACCTAGTGTGCCGTGAAAGTGCCAGGGACATAGCACTGTCAGGTGGGAATGGGGCCCCTCTAAAGCTGGAGCAGGAGGACTACCAGAGGTTTTTTCAGCATAGCCAATCCTGTCTCAGAGGCGGTTCAGATATTAAGGAGGGCACCAGTCTCTGTTCTCCCTGTATATGCCTTGTCACAAGTGGAGTCTACAATCATGCCTGGAATACTTTGTGCTGCCAAGAATACTGTTTCTTTTGTTGCAGGACTCCAGTTCCAGAGAGCAATGGAGCAGCTCGAAGTCGCCATGCTACAGCAGGAGCACTCACAAACTTTGTGAAGGACGCAGAACCAGCAGCAAGAGGCCCACAAATCATGGCCCCGGTGAAGAGAAACACATCTCCTCTCTGCGGAGTTGACCTTGTCACCAAACCCCACAGCAACGAGACTAATGAGAAAGTTGCTAAAGAGAAAGGGGCCGAGGCTAAGCAGGAATTTTGAAACCTCCTACCTCTGTCGCACCACCCAAAAGGCTAAAGCAAGAATCGATTGGCTCCAAAAACCAGGTGAACCAACACTCCAATTGGATGGGGAGAGAATGAAGATCACAGGAAGTGAGGCATATACAAAAACACAATGTAGATGGTAGGAAAATGAACACGTCAATAATGAATTGTGTATATAGTCAAGTTTCTGTTAGTAATAAAACTTTCAAAATGTGCACTTTTTTTTCAAGAGGGGGCATCCATTGAATCTGGACATTTCACGACATGGGTGCATACAGAAGTAGATTGGCTTATTTGTAATGACTCCATGGTCACACATCAGCCTAGACTGTGAAAGGGATTAAAGAATGCTTACTTAATGTTGTTTGAAGCAAAGTTTTAAAACATATGTCTAATATTCTGTGTGAATATACACATGCAAAATAAAATGTTTAAATTGAAAAATAGACTATTAAGTGTTTTATGTAAAGTACAATATGGATTGTTACTGGGATTCTTTTTTAAAAACAGTTCTAAATAAATGTAGAGGTAATATTGTGAAGATTATATAACTTAGAAGAGAAAATAGCATTCGGTTATCTTCTAGTCTTGGTTTATTGTGTGAAACACTGTGTATTTTAATATGTACAAGTGTTTTCGATAAGTGCTAGGTTACATAAATGGTTTACATAAATGGTTCCATGTACATTATTTTTAGTGTGATGGAGTGTAGAAGCTGATGACTGTTTACATATGAAGCAAATAAACAGTATGTTGTAGATACAACAATGTATAGTGCTATTAAAATACAAAATCAAAATAATTTACTGAACAGGTTAGTTTGTTACATGTAAAAATATGCTCTATGTGCATTGTTGAGTTTTTTGAAAAGTCAGATAATCTATTCAGTCATTAATTGTGTGTAGGTGTGTAGGTGGCCAGCAAAAGGGCACACACCAAATTATAAAAGAAGTTAAGAAATACTAATGTAGATATAATTTAAGTTAGAATACATTATGGTGTAGTAAAAACAGGTTTACAACACTGTGTAGCAGTATTAGCACTAACAAATGTGTATATAATAATTTGTAGTTTTACAATTTTTGAAAATATGGCATGTATAATATGAAATGTCATTATGAACTTCTTATGTGAGTAGATGGCCAAACAAAGGACACACAAAAATTGTATAAGAAGTATGGAAATGACATTTGTTAGATTATTATTGTAGTTTTTGCTGAGTATTAATATCTTTATTCACAACATTTTTTTGTCTACTTATTATTTATATCGTACGTATGACAATAATATAAAAAAATGAATACTTAAAATAATGTTACAGTGTTGGCATGTCTTCATTTATTTTTTTGTAAAACTGAAGACATCGTTATGCTATATGTCTTGGTTTCCTTGTAAAGGTTGCATAAACTAATCTGCAAAAAGTATCATAAAGTAATGTTTGTATAGTTTCATAACATTTGTGCATTGTACTTAAATACATTTATTAGTCTACAAACTGTGGATGGTGTATGCAATTCTTTTTCGAATTTGCTGATGCAAAAAATAGTTTGTAATAACTTAACTGTTGAAAATTTAAAATAGCATAACAGAGTTTTTTTTTACCAATGACAGATTTGTTTTCCTCTACAGAATGATTAATGAATGCCACTGGTAATGGTTGTGTACTTGGAATACAATCAGTATCATTTTAGTATCATTATGAGAAAAAAAATACATAATTTTGTATTTATTTTTTGTCACTACAGGAAAACTCTGATGGTGATAGTGTCCGTTGTAAATGGCATTTAACATTAATATGAAGTATAGTTCATTTTCATTTACAGATCAAATACGAAAGAAAGAGTCAAGCATCTATTAAGGTATTTGGTAAGAATGTTGATAAATATATATGTGTAATGCACATATGTGCACAAACAAACATATTTATTGTAAAAAAGAAATTCTAGCCGCGGCTACGGTATTAGCCAATGAATAGCAGGAGTGCTTTTACGCAGCCAAGGTGAACAACGGCTGAAGGGCTTTTACCATGCATAAACGCCTCTTTTAAGCATGGCTACAGCCAAGAAATGGCAATTTTGAGATCTGGAACTACATAAAATACATTGCAATAGATATTGCAATATATTTTGGCAGTCTGTGTTCAATTATATCTATTTTTGGAACATAAAAGGTAGCCCTTAAAAGGACGGTTTTGAGGGATGGAAAGGGGGGGTAGGGGAGGAAAATACATGAGGATGTAACAAAGGGAATTAAAATAAAATCCAACATATATATGGTTTGTATTTTTTGTTGTTGTTTAGATTTTTGTAAGAAAAAAAGGGGGTAAAAAAATGGCCACTTAAAAAAAAAGCATGACATGTAGTCTTATGTTGGCCTATTATCTCCAGCCATTGCTCAGTTGTGGCATCTCCCTGGACTACCTATTCAAAGCATCTTTTACCATGACTTTCATCATGCTTAGATCGGGTGTCAGTAAAATAGGAGTCAGTGTTGTGGATACCACTGCCGATGTAGACGGTGCATTTCCAGTTGGGATTGGTGATGCACTGGTTGAGGCAGGTTCTGCAGGTGCTGTTACTGTTCGTCTGTGCAAGGAATGGGCCACGTACATCCTTTGTGGTGTTCATGGGCTTTGTGGTAATCATCATCAATGTCATCCCAGTGGACTCGCACAAGATGGTTTATCATTACCGATGTCCCTAGATTTTGAGACGGGATATCGAAAGGTCCACGGAATAGAGTTTTGTTATAAAAGGTGCACAGTATGTCCTCTGCCTCTTTCCTCGAACAGTGTTCCTTTACTTTGAATAAGCACCACCTGTCTGCAGTTTTTTCGTACCAGTTTGCCTCTTCATTGGTGGTGAAGGATTCAGAACCCAAATGATGATGTCATCATTACTGCTCCTATTCTCCTGGTTAGACATGTGCTCACTGCTCCTATTCTTGTGGTCAGACATGTTGGTATGTCCAACCGGGGAGGAAAATATAAAAGAATAACAATGACAACCCAAAAAAGACAATGCTGCAAAGAATGAAAAAGTTAAAAAAAAGAAAACAATAAACTAAAGAAAAAATAGAGAAGCCAAACAAATCACAAGACAAAGGAAAATAGGAGTGGAGGAAAATTGGGTGAAAAGTATGAAGCGTTGAAAGAGTACAGAGCCAAAAGTACTTGCAATTACTCACAAACCTTTTCACTGGCAAGTACAAAAAGCAATGATAATGTAAAGTGATTTTTTATGGGTGTGGTGATTATTCAAAGCTACAGAGTGCCGCGCCGGCTGATTGGACAGACTTGTATGTGCGGGTGTCATCATACAGCGTGGGTGTAGCCGCATCGATAGAGCTCAAAGTGCGATTGGTTGGTTCATTGACGCGTATAAAGCCCACGTGCGGATGCAGAGTCTCAGCGCACATTGTGATTGGCTGATGCATTACTCGTGGGTTGCATCGAACAGCACGAGGCATCTATTTGTATTGGAGTCTGATTGGATAGTTTGTTGATGCATATAAGAGTGACATGGAAGTGCGGAACCACAGCTTGTGGTTTGCTTGGCTGATATATTATGTGCAAAGATGCGTAGCCGCGTTGAAGGATGTCGATGTCCTATTGGCTCATTTTGTAAATGTGGGTTTACCGCCTTTCCCCAGTCTTTGCTGTATGCAGCCGTGTATATATACTTGGTCGAAGTGGGTACACATTTTCTTTTTTCAATATATATATATCTGCATCTATATGGGCAGTTGTGTTGTAAATATGTATTTTTAAATAAAGTGACAGTGTAACCTTTTAATAACTATACATGAGCAGTACACATACATGTAAGTATTTTATAAAAGTCCTTGTCAAATTACCTTTCATTTTTCTTTGTAGTCATAATACAGTGTTTTGCTTAGTGTAATTGTTTGTATTTTTAATATTTAATTTTAATTTAATATACTATAAAAGCAGGGAAAACAGTTTAGTTGCAACAATGAGGTGAGTAAAACATTGTAACAAAACCTTTGAAATTCAAGGAAAAAACTTTAGTTGCAGGGATGTTAAGGTGAGCAATATATTGTAAAGAAACCCTTGAAATTCAAAGAAAGAAAAATCTGTGATGTCATTATGTGATCTGTGATGTCATTATTGTGGTCATTGTCTGCGCAACAGGGGGTGAGAAATTATGCTGGCTTTAGATGAATTTCCAGGGTTTTGTTGCATTAAGTTCTCACCTTAAAGCCATGCAACTAAAGTTTTTCCTTGAATATATATATATATATATATATTCACTGAAAAAAACATTGTTAAAGGCTTGTTATATTTAAGTTGCACTAATAAAAACCTATCAAATTCAATGAACAAAACTTTGTTAAAGAGACATTATGGTTACAAGTAAACCCGAAAACCTCCAGAAATTCGCCAGTTATGACATTTGTGATGTTATCTTTAATGTCCTGGGTGTTAGTCTTAGCAGTGCACGGTGGTGGCACAAGTTATGGTTGCTTATTTTACCATAAACATATATAGATGTACCCTTGCTCGTGAACAATACTCAAGGTAAGAGTTGGGGTGACCAGTTCAAGTATTAAAGCTGGTCCAAAGACTCGCTTTAGTAAAGTGGTTGGTTGCTCAATAGCAGATCCAATCGAGATCCAATCGGTCAAAGACATGTACAAACCATTCACTGTGTTCAGAAACACATAAATGCAAAAAACAGAGATTTATTTTCTCATACGGACTAACATATAGTGCATAGATTTAAAAAACAGTGCTGTAGAGTACAGCATACATGTGCAGAAACAATATTGATTCATCATGACATTACTTAACAAAAGAAAAGTGTAATATATACAACAACCAAAAAACAAAAACAAAAAAAACAGAAAAAACAAAAAAGGATAAAAAACTGTATGGTTAGTACACAGATAGGTTTCAATAATGTCATCATTGTTTGTCAATATACATGTTGATATAAGTGAAGAAGTGTTACTCTAAATCAATCCAGAATAAACAACTAGAAAGAGACAGGAGGGACTAAACAGTTTCCCAAATCTCATTACATTTCCTAATTTTTCGGTAATTCCTTTTTATGGTTAATATTTCTTCCAATTATAACAATGAAATGTTCCAGGGTCTTGGGGAAAACAAGATATCTTTTAGGCCAACGTGGCAGAGACTGTAAGTACAGAATCTGGTGCAAAGAGGAAACAATCAAACAAGTGTCCCCAGTTCGAGTCACGTTTCGGCGGATTTGCATCAAATTGCGTCCGCCTTCATCAGGGCTCCGCAGGGGCGACCCTGTAATGTATGTAGAGAAAACTCCAGTGAGTATAGTAATGAGGAGCCAATCCTCAGTGGAGCATAGTGAAACATAACACATATTCTCAAAACACCGTGCTGGCAGCTTACCTGCTGGTGCTTTAGATCCCAAGTACTCGGTTCTGAATCACAGAGGGGCGAGGGGCTGAGCATTGGATTATCCTCTGGTGTAATCCTGCTGGGAAATGTGGACCCTTGCAGTCGAGGATAAACTCTACATCACAATGCTGTGTAGAGGGTAAAGAGCAAAGAGACGGAATGCTGCGTGAGGAACCAGTGCCTAAATCCACACTGCTAGTGGTGGAGAGACTTGAAGGCAATGCATAGACAGGAAATTAGATTCCACAAAGATGCTGCAGGAGTATATTAAAAATCGCAAAAACGGGGTACCTGCTAATCAAGGGAGGGTGATTCACTGCAGGGAGAAGAGGTTGGAAGTGCTATTGGTATTCTCCCTCTTAACTTCAGAACAGCCAATAGGTTGCTTTGGTCGGATCCTGGAGTGGTCAGGATAACTGGGAAGTGGAAAGGGAGAAACAGCAGAGAGGACATGAAGGAACTGGGCAGTTGATGTGAGCCTGTGGTAATATGGCTGTAAAGCATTCATCTATGGGGTTAGGGAACGTGACCATTCAAAAAATGATGCAGGAGAAAGGTACAAAGAAATCCCGTCGAAGTGCACTATCAAGAGATTAGTGTGGCCATATGGAGATGGCACAGATAGCATTAGTAGTGCATCGGAAGTAAGAAAGTAGTCCTCCATGCAGGTAGACACTGTCTGTGCGGTGCGGTGATAGAGTTAAAGGCAAGAAAAATTATTTGATGGATGCATGTTGAAGTGACCACCGGTGTACGTTAGAATACATCTGCAGATTTATCGCGGGGACGGATAAGTTACCTTTCGTGGTGCAAGCACTCATGCGTGTCTCCACATCAGGTGCAGTGCTGGCTATGGTGGACTGCTGCTGAGTGTGCTCAGGACGAATGCGGGCGCTGGGAGCCAAGGTCTAAATGAACGCGTCCCTAGAAACTGCGCGTGCCTGGAGTGTGCTACTCCAAAATTGCCGGCCAATCCTGTGGAATCAGGAAGTGCTGTGTGGTCGGAGTGTGGGCACGTGCTTTTTTGGTCTGGTAGTTTATTCAGTTGCCATGGCGAACCGCGCGAAGCGCAGGTCTGCAGACTGGGAGGCTCCACATACGTAGACGGCCCAGTGCTCGTCCCACGTACCGGGTGAGTAGGATCAGCAGAAAGAATTCTTGTGCACGTATATATGTGACTGGATGTGACCTGGATCGTAGGGTGTGCACGTTGTGCCCAAACAGAGACGAAAGCGTGGGTGGGGCAACTGGGGCTGTTGTCAACATGTGACTTATGGTAGCGGCATATGATGGACTGCGCGCTGGTTGCTAGGGTACATATCTCATGGTGACACATTACCAAGGGGGTATTGTCGGTGGTACGGGTTGGTGAGCCTCATTAGTTCAAAACTTTAGATCAGAGGCTGAAAAATCTTGTTTGGTGGTATGTGTCTAAGCGATGGATCCACCTGGATTCTTCTATCAAAAGGCTTTGTTGAATATCAGGCCCACCCTTGACTCTTTCCACCACCCACCACAGGATGTCATTGGGGGTGTGGTGCATGGTAAGGTAATGTTCCAGTAGGGGGGCTGTCAGTGTTTTGCATCTGATTTTCAAACGGCGTTCTGAGATGCGGGTACTGACTGTCCGGGTGGTCTGGCTTTTGTATCTAAGTCCACATGGGCACTCAATACAGTAAATGACATTCTGACTTTTACAGTTGGAAAGATCTCTAAGGGTCCATTGTCGTCCACCAATCGGAAAAGTTTTCATCTTCTTGGTGAATTTACAAGTGACACAGTTGCCGCATGGTTAATGCCCTGCAGGGGACGGAGTGTGCGGGAGCTACCGCCCACTGAGTCATGTTGGTAGAGGGAGTGAACCAGGTGTTCTTTTATATTTTTTGCGCATTTGTAAGCAAACCTCGGGGACTGCTCACCCGGTAGGTTCAGGCGTGCAATATGCCAATGTTTATTGACAATTTTCTTTCATTGTGCAGTGTGTTTACCAAAGGTTACCACACATGTCATGCGATCCTCAATGAGCGGGGAATCTTCCTGCTCCGGATGTATGAGGTTGTCTCGATTAGAATTACGTGCCCGTTTCCTGGCCTGTGCGAGTTGTCTTTTAGGATAGCCTCTGGCTTGTAAGCGCTTGGAGAGAGCTGTTGAGTGTTGTTTGTAGTCCACCACAGAGGTACAATTCCTCCGGATGCGGAGGAATTGTCCATAAGGCAAATGGTCCTTGGTGTGGGTTGGGTGGTTGCTAGTATAGTTCGGAGTGTATTCCTGTCTGTAGGTTTACGGTAGAGGTCACACTGTAGGGAGCCCTCTTTGTGTCTGATTATTAAGTCCAAAAAGTTAATTTCAGCGTTGCTGTGATCTTAGCTTATCATAACTGGCGAATTTCTTGAGGTTTTCGGTTTTACTTGTAACCATAATGTCCCTTTAACAATGTTTTTTCAGTGAGCTTCATAGGTTTTTATTAATGCAACTTAACTATAACTTCCCTTTAACTGTGAATTGCATAGCTTTTTATTAGTGCAACTTCATCATAATGTCACTTTAACAAAGTATTTTCAGGGAATTTCATAGGTTTTTACTAGTGTAACTTAACCATAACGTCTCTTTAACAAAGTTCTTTCAGTGAATTTAATTTCCTACAACTTAATGAAATCATACCCCAATATAGCAATATTTATGGCCATTTTACAAAGTTTCACCTTAAAACTCTGCCATTTCCCACCTTTGAGCATCATTTTTAACACTTCTATACACTCTTTGCAACTTTTTCCACTTTTTTTGTGTTCGCCGACGTCTGTGAACGTCTGACATCATTGCTGACTTTTCAGGCAGTGTCATGTGACCACGCGTGTGGCATGATGACATGTCCGTCAAGATGTCTGAACTTCCCAAACAGGTCTGTGCTTTGCAAACAGTTTGGGACTGCGTTTTCAGCTGATCGAGGAAGCTTGAAGCTCGAAATGTACGCTTGCACAGCTCCTACACCTATTCTTACTCATTATCAATTAACAATCTAGCACACAGCACATACTTGGAAGAATGTTAGAAAAACTGCTATTTATTTTAAAAATGGCATCAGCTATTACCATCCCTCGTCCCCAAGAGCCACCACCACCACCAGCTGGAGGACCTGCACAACAACAAAAGCACACTACTTCAAAAGACAATGAAGAGGACCAAGAAGATGAGTTAGAGTAAGTGCCTACCAGAGAGAATCATGGGTGTGGCAGTTCTTTACCACTGTTGGGAATGTACCAAAGGCTAAAGCTACCAAAGAGAAATTCACTGAGTACTACTCAGTCGTGGATTACCTGGACAGTACTCCTAGGGGACCACTGCCATGCGCAGACACACCAAATCCAACCACTGCAATGCTCTCAGAAAGGTTGATCCTTTCTTAGCAAGTAGTCAGCTGTCTTCCTCCAACTCATCTTCCTCAACCAATACTGTAACCACACAGCTTCTGTGGGACACATAATCCCACCAGCTACCTTGCAAGTGATTAAATAGGCTGTTGAGCTATATCTTTTGGAAACAACAGTATACACTGCAATGCACCACTCTGCAGGGTGTCCAATTTTGAAGTGATTTTGAAGCTGTAATAAAGGAGCATGAGAATCAAAAAATATAAAAGCACACTTTCAGGACCAAGCTGCTGCTCTTGCTGCAAATTTGGTGAAAATCCGTCCAGCGGTTTGGGCTGTAGGCGTGAGCAAATTTATTTTCCATTGCGTCTATGGGAAAAACCATACATTTTGGGAACCCCCTATAACCTTTCCCCCTTCACAATTCCACACCAAACTTTGCAGAATTAATCTGATTGGAACCTATACACAACCCAAAAAGTGCTCTTCCTATGGGTTGAGTAGCTTAACCATAACTACACACGCTACCACAGGCACTGTAATATAACACAGCCTGCAGAAGTGGCTGTGCAGTTATGGTTAAGTTGCTCAACTCATAGGAAGAGCAGTTTTTCGGCGGCATATAGCTTTGGCGCCGTTTGACAAATCGTCACCAAACTTCGCAAAATAAGTATATGACCAGATCGGAATGATTTTGCAAAGCTTGGTGATTTTTCATCAAGGTGTAGCAATGTTATAAAGGGGGTCCCAAAATGTTTGAAATCCTCATAGACATAATGGATAACATTGTTGCTCATGTCAACAGCCTATACTGCTGGACGGATTTGTACCAAACATGCACGAGGTGCTGGGGCTTGGTCCGGTAAGCGTGGTTTTGAAGATTTGCTGTAAATCTGTCCAGTAGTTGTTTAAAACAATGACCAGAAAGTAGGAAAAATAAATCAGTGATATCTGCGTCCGTTCTGTGAATTCATTTCCTGATTCAGTGTCTGTGGATGCCTGTCGACCAATCAGGGAACAGCGTTGTGTTCGCTGACATTGTTAGGGTGAATTTTCTTTTCTGTGCTAATTTCCTCCCACCTTAGAGACCCCCAGCTTGTTAATTTAAATTCCTTAGTGAGTAAGACCTTTTTTTCACTCCCTCTTGTGTTTTTACATCACCATGATTTTATGTTTTCACTGTTTTTGGACTCTGACAAACTCCATAGGCATCAGCTTTTTGTATAGTGAAACACAGCACCCTCAGTGCAGCATCACTGTGAAATCCTGTGGATTTCTCTTAAGGTTTAAATACCTTTTCTTGGGTGAACTACTGTTCCCAAGAATAGTAAGGTGAAATTGATCTTACCTTTTTATTTTGTAGGTCCAGCACACACCATATTATGTTGAGTACTCGGGGGTTACCTAGTAGCCCCTTATCCTACCTTCTCATGTAACATGTTTGGTTACCCTCACTACTTTAAATGGCTGGTGGAAGTGGTTTACTTTTTACTACGAGTGTGTTTTTTTACTGCAGGCTGAGCCCTCAGCTGCAGTCCAGCACACATGGGTGGCCATTTTGTCAAAATGGCCCCTGTCTTCTTTTTTGCCATTTTCTGTTTGTGAGGTCTTTCTTGGCTTTTACTCTGTGCGTTGAGACAGGTTTGAGCCCTTTGTGTGGTTTGCTTCTGGCGGGCTTCAGCCCAGAAGCCTGCCCCTGGCTCCAGTGTGTCTGGAAGGACAGGAAGTGAGGGAGGGTCCCGAAACTCCCCTGTCCTTTGTCTGTAGGTGTGCCTGAATGAAAGCAGTCCTGATTGGCTGGCTGGCTGACTGCCCGGGAAGGACTGCCATCTTGCGTGTGATTGAAAGCCTAGGGTTGTGAATGAACGAGAATGAGCTTAAAAGGTGAGGTTTTTGGTACTACAGGCACAGTCGACCACTGAAAGAAACATCTGAAGAAGAAATGGTGACGAGATGCTTGCTGCAACCTCCTGGACCTCGAAGTGCCCGGTGAAGCTCTGCTGCTGTGCTTACCTCCATTTTCGCATCGACAGAGAAGCTCTGGATGGAATTACTTCTCCCCTTGGGCTGGTGGGACCAACTAGCTTGTGACAAACTCCACTTTGGGGCAATCCGGGTCTTGCTGTGCCTCTCCAGTCTTGCAGAAGCCCAATGCCAGGTGTCGAGCGTCCATAACCGAGTGCAACGCCTTCCACAGAATGAATCCAGCAAAAAACTCCAGAAGTCGACTAAGGGCACTCCAGAAGTGGGAAATCCCAATCCAGAGTCCCCTCACCAAAGTCCAGAACCAAGGGACCAAGGAAAGTCCAACCAGAGATATTCTTTCTGCATCAGTGCTATTTGCGAGGTGCTGAAACCGCAAAGAGTCACTGAATTGAAAAGAACCTGTAGCTGCCAAAGTTCTGAGTACTGCTGCAGGAGCCCACCAGACGTCCTCCTTCTTGTCTGCATGACTGAGGCTCAGGAATAAGGGTCTGCTTGGCTGTAGCAAGACAGAATCCAGCTGGACAACTTTCTTCAAACCAGTGTATTGGGGTACTTATCGTTTTGCCCTATGTCGTGTTTTCTCACTTGAGAATTGCATTGGCTTACCTTCTTAGCTGAATTGATTCCAACTCCCCTTGCACAGGCTTAACAGCATGTGTTCCTTCAGTGATTTTCTTGAACTATATGACTTTGTGAAAGACTCTATCCAAGAAGTGCATCAGAATTATAGACTTTGTCCAGTTGACTTTGTCTTTCCTATCTCCCTAAAGGCACCCTTCTACTCTATTGACTTTGGCATTGCTTGTCCCGTCATAGGTTGTAATTTGTTGAACACTTTCTACTGCTGGGAAAGGCTTACCTAGATTTCATTAGAGGATTCAAACTGTCTACAGATTACAAGACAGTATGTTCTTACCTTTCTACTTTTCCCTAACCCTTCCTTCCTGCAACCCAGAATCTAAAAAGCATCTTGGTGTTTAATATGAATGCAATACTATCCTTGTTATTAAAGTTACTTCAGGGTGTAGGAAAATGTATTAGCATTACAAAAGAGTATTCACCAACTTATTTGATTTTGAAAAGTGATTACAAAGTTTGCTTGACTGCTACAAACAATTGCCTTTTTAAAGAATGCTTAACTCAAACTTGAAGTGTAAATAAAAAAAATATATTTATAACTGAAACCTTAAGAGTGTAAATCTTACATGGTTAATTGTATTGGCTGATTTCATTTGTACAGCTCTACAGCTCACATTTACCCCTCTTGATATAGGCCTGGCTGCTCAGTCACACTACCCACATGTGCCGTACAGACCTATACCAAAAGGTGGGTTATCTAATACCAAGCAGATAAGTCTTGTGTAGTCTCACACAGTGTGACTGCACCAATTCTTACCTAACAGACATCAAACACGCGCGCTGGTTGGTTGTGGAAAAATGTGAGCCGCATCATGTTTTTTTAAATGATCGCCAAGTTGATGCCGCGGTCCATGGCCATTGTCCGTGGTGTCAGCATGATGAGAAAAAAGTCTAGAAAATACATATGTGGTTATTTTGTTGGTGAAAGAGTGTCCGGTAAGTGTTGGGGAGTGGAAATAAGTTAATATGGAGCTGCTTTATAGGTGATAAAGGTGTGCAGGTGCTGCAGTCAGTTTTACTGTCCGTTGTCATACCCCATGCTGCGAACATGTGTCCGCGGACGCTATTGGGGAGGGGTTCTGGGTGAGTCATGTTATTTGAAGGTGTATTGGTGTGTATAGTGGAGAGTGTACAGTACTTGTAATATGGTGGAATGATATCATGGAAATATACATGGTATTTATAATCCCACCACAATTGTAGACACTGCGTATGGTTATAATATTTTGTCCTTAGTGATTTTGGCTACAGTAGTATCTTGATAATGTGCATGGATGCTTTCTTGAATATTGTGAGAAGGCTGTAATGTAGAATTGTAGATGCTAGTGAAATGCATAAGGCTTTGCCCTTAGTTACAATGGCTACAGTAATATTCCAAGAGTAATTGATACTGGATGTGGATAGTAAGTTGAACATGATAAGAAGGCTGGAATCTATGGTTGTTTCTCTGTGAAAAAACAAAGTATATTTTGGTAAACAAGATACTTGAAACACTTTAATTACATATAGTTGTACATGTAGATTTACACTTTTGTTGTATTAACATGAAGTAATCATTGGGTCATTGGGAAAAAAAATCCATGATGGATTAAAAAAACCCTACTGTATTTGCATACAGTTTGTGAAATGTGCATGGTTTTGAAGTATATACATGTTACAGAAACATGTGTGTAGTAGTATGGATAGGTTATGTAGGTATACGTGTGATAGCATGTTTGAAGTGTATTGTAATAAAGAGTATGGTTAAAGTAGTTACATACCCATTGGCGTATTCTAAATCTATTGGATTTTAAAAGCATTGTTGTAGTACTATGGATGTATTTTGTAAGTGTAATTGTGTTGGCATGTTTGACGTGTGTTGTAATGAAGGGTATGTTTAAAGTAGTTAGATACCCATTGGCATATTCTAACTCTATTGGATTTTGGAAGTACTATTGTAGTACATTGCTGCTCTCTGCTCTAACTTCCAGTGCTATACTGATGACACCCAGCTTGCTTTCAGGCTCCCCTCTGCCGCCTCTTCTCCTTCTCTGATCCCGGATTATCTTTCTGCAATCCAGGAGTGGTGCGCCACCAATGATCTCTGCCTGAATGCCAATAAAACAGAGATCCTCCTCATTGTCTCACCTGCACCCTTCTTTCCCGCCACTCTCTGGCCGGCCTCCTTTGGCCCTCTTCTTGCTCCCACCTTTGAGGCTAAGAACCTCTGCGTTATCGTATACTCCACACTCTGCTTCTCTCTTCACATTTCCGACGTCTCTAAGAAGTCAACCTACCAACTGCTCCTCCTCAGAAGTATTCTTCCGTTCCTCTCCTTCCCCCAGAAGCTCAGTGTCTCTAGAGCTCTGGTTCTCTCTAGGCTTGACTATTGCAATAGCCTCTTTTTAAATCTGCCTGTCTCTACTCTCTGTCCTCTGCAACTCATCCAGAACAGGACTGAGAGACTTGTCCTTGGTCTCAAGCCCAGGGATTGTATCTCTCCAGCACTGAAATCTCTCCATTGGCTCTCAGTGGCTGCAAGGATCAAGTTCAAGACCCTGTACATTGTCCACAAGGCCTTCTGGGGCAAGGGACCAAGTTATCTCCAGCTTTCTCTTTGGAAGTATCTTCCTACTCGAGCTCTTTGCTCCTCCACCTCCAACTCATTGAGGGTCAGTCGCCTTTCCAAGCAACGAGTTGGGGGCAGATCTCTCACTTCGGCTAGCGCCTCCCTCTGCAACAGCCTCCGTGCCTCTCTGAAACTTGAGCAGAACCATCTCCGGTACCAGAAGTAGCTCAAGACTTTCCTCTTTGCTTCTGCCTTCTCACTTCCTCTTCCCTGCTGATCTCCTGTCTGATAATGCACTGGTTACCTGGCCACCCTCTGAACCACGGACCCAAGTCCCTGCCCTCCCAGTTGCACACCTGCAATGCCTCCTGGAAACCCTGCACTTGGGGCTGTATCTGCAACCCTACAATCCTCCTACCTGCACTTATCTAACACTTGTTGTCTGCACTTAACCCCTGATGGCCGCACTTCTTGTTTTTTGTTGTTTTGATCCTGTGTCCTGCACTTGCTCCTCCTCCCCTTCCCCTGCCACTTTTCCCCTTCCCTCCCCACTGCACTTGCGCAATCTCAATGTCACTTGGCCTAGTAAGATCATTGTCTTGTCCCCCCTATGTTCCCCTTCCCTGCCTTGTCGCGCCTTGAAACACTTGTGTATATGCATGCAATAAATGTCATAAAATATCATATCATATCATATTTTGCAAGTATAACTGTGATGGCATGTTTGAAGTGTATTATTATGAAGGATATATTTAAAGTAAGTAAGATACCCATTGGCATATGTATTGTAGTGTACTTTAGTAAGTACATATGGGTTGCAAGAATATTAGGAAGGCGTTTGTTAGATTTGTTGGTAACCTATGTTTTGGAGGAACAGAAGTGTTGTTACCTTCAAACCAACCACTTTTATTTTGACTAATGCAGTATAGTGGCCTGAAGTGGTTGTGGCACCAGTGTAGTAGATTATGCCTACTGTTGTGAAGGTTTTCTCACCAAGAGATACTTGGCCATGTGTAAAGCTAGTGAGCTTACAGTTCTTTTTGGTACCATCTGCATTGTAACTTAGAGGCATTAGTATGACATATTGGCCATGTGAATTTATTTGTACACGGGAGTGATTGTCTTAATTGCAAAAAGAGCATAATATGCTATGATTTGCATTCTGCAGAAGTTGGTGAAATGGAGTACATTCAGAATTTGGTATGGATAGATACTCAAATTGTTCTTTAGGGATGTGCTCTTCTGAAATCTGGTTTTAGAGAGTTCATCTATGTTTCCATGTCTATGAAATCTGGAAGCATTTATTTACTGCAATATGTTTGGTTTCTAGTACTTGTGGTAAGTACATTAGGAATTCTTCTGAATCTTCCTGTGTGGCTATGGTGAATTTTACCATTCCTGCACAGTATTCCAATTCTTGCATTATACCTGAGACACTGTAGGTACTGCCAGGATAATTTGTGGCATTTGCATGAAGGATGAGCATTTGGTCAGAGCCGTTTAAGTAAATGTTGTGGACAATTGGTGGCGATTGCTATATTTCCTTAGAAATGTTCTCAAGTTGCGTTGCTGACTTTAAATGGACCAGAGAGTTATGCTCTTTATCGTTTGATGGGACTGCAGTTCTATTTTGGCAAGACACATGCGTCTCTTTGTCTTTTGATGGATGTGCAGTTGTCTTTGGGATGGAAAGTTGTGTGCTTGGATTATTTGATGGAGCAGTAGTTGTTTTTTTGTTTTGTTGGTGGAATTGCAGGGAGATCTGGAATAGCTTCTGTTTTTATAATTTTTCTTTTTAACATTTTGTTTTTTGAGGTAGGGGGTACATATATAGATGGATGGTGTACAGCACACATAGCCTGTTTTATTCTAGGAGATGTGAAAGTTCTATGTAACTCATACCTTCTTTGAAGACTGTGCTGCCAATGTCAGTCAGTGCATGGTCTAGAGTTGGACCTTGCGACTTGTGAATAGTGCCAGCATATGCAAGAGATAGAGAAATGTTCTCTGCATATATACATGTCTTTGAAAAGAAGGAAACATGCTATTGTGCAGCCTATTCTTGTATCTTCTGTACATTTGTCAAAGTGGAAGTTGGCAAACTGAATGTTGTTGTCAGGTGGAAATATTTGGAATCCAACAACTCGACAAATTGCTCTAATGACTAACCCTTGCTCTACGTCAAGGTTATGTTTTAGAATTACTCTGTGGTTTAGACACAGAGTTAATCGTTTTTATAATACAGCTGTGTTGCAGATACATTTTTCTAAGCTGTTTAGTCATGCTATTGCTTGTTGACACATTGGGAGTGTCATGCCCTTCACGTCTAGTTTGTCTGTGGAGCTGATATGCATTATGGGTTGCATTTCTTTTTTCAACATGGTATCATTGAATTGGCTGCAGCTTGAAAGCGTTGGCATTAAGCACATACATATTATTGAGTTAATTGTTCCATGACATGAGGGGATGATGTATTTTGCCTGTAAAGCTCATGGATTACTTTAGTTTGTAAGATGCTTTCTAAATTGTTAGCATAGATTGGTTCTTCAGAAGCACACATATTTTGAGTTAGTTCTCTGTAGCAGAAATGTTGCCAGAGATTTACATTGCCAATGCTGCTGAGTGTATTACGGCATTGTTTGTGTACTAATGTTTTGAAAATGTGCTGACCTTTTACTGGTGTTAACTGTAGGAGGTCTCCAAAAACAATAATGTGTTTTCCTCCAAACAGTTTGTCGTAGTTGGTTTTTAGGACTTCCCGCATTCTGAGGTGAACTAAAGCCAGCATGAGGTTGGAAACCATGCTTACTTCATCAATCAGGAGGACTTTCATTTGTTTCAGAATTCTGCGCACTTCAGTAGCAGCGTCTGATGATAATTTGTAATAGTCTAATTTGCTTTGGTGTTCTACTGGGAGGAGAAGAAGTCAGTGTAAAGTTACACCTTCTATGTTGTACGTAGCTAGACCTGTGGGGCTGTTATAACAGCTGAAAGGTTGTTGTTTGTTAAGTCTTGTTGAAATGTGCTGATTATTTGAATTAAGAACGTTTTGCCAGAACCAGCTTTGCCACTTACATACAGGAGTAGAGGTTTATAATGTTTACAGCTATGTTTAAGTACATGTTCAATTTCTTCAGTGACGTCTTCATAAATGGTGAGTTGTTCATCAGTAAGCTGTGATTTGAGCACTGACAAGTCTTCTTCAGATTGTTCTGATTGATACATAGTGTTTTCTACCTCAGTCATGGCTATTTCTGCTTCATTTACAAAGAGTGGTTCTCAGCGCGGTTCTTGGCTTCCTTTAAGAGAAGGTTGACTGCATTCAGGAGTGTCTCTAATAGAGCTTCAATTTCTTCCTCTTGTTGACGTTCATTGTCTAACATTTGTTTGTATTGTTTAAAATTGACATTTGTTATACTGCTTTCATTTGCCTTGAATGCAGCTTCAAATGAGTCATGGCTACCTAATAAGTCTTCTTCTTTTCTCCAAGGTTTGAAAAGTTGTAGTAGGGCCATGTAATAAAGTTCTCCTTACTGTGGAGATTTAAGCAACAACTTTATATGATTAATTAGGCTGGGTTTGGTAATGTTTACTAGACTTCCTTCACAAGTTGAGACTTCAGATATTTGCCAGTTGTCTCATCTGACATAACATTGTTTTTGTAGTAGTAGTTTTGGGCTGTGTTGTACAGGCACATGCTTTCCAAAGCAGTACTTCTGTTTGGATAGTGTGTGTCAATTAAATTGTTTTTTAAACTGTTCTCGCTCTTGGAATCACTTTTGGCTATTGTTTCTATCTCTTAATGGTATTTTAGTATCCTTTTTCATGATGAAGCTGGACCAAGGTTTAGCTAGACAATGGTTTCAGATTTCCCATATAAGGGTGTACCTGTTAAATGGTCTGCAGCTTCATAGCACCCACATTCTGTAGTTGACACCATTTTTATTCCAAATCTGTAACATTTTTGTGAAAGGGTTTAGTCAGATGATGTGTCATCCAAAAAGTCTTTTAGCTCTGTCTTCTCAGCTTTGGTGAGATAGGCTGTCACATGTTTTGCAACTGCAGTTGAATTGTCTGCAATATTGTATGTCTATATTTGCATTTCACAAGAGGGCAATGATCACATTGTAATCATTGATATATTTGGATGTCTCGTCTCTTTTAATGTTGTAGGCGTTTTTAGGAGATTTCCCTTTTACACTGTGTCTAGCAGAAGCCATCATGCTATTTACTTGACCTTTGCTAGACACTGGTCCAGGGAGCTATCCGTAGAAATGTTTGCATTAAATACAGAATAGTAAATTTGATTGAATTTCGCCTGTATGAAAATTGCATACAGAGGAAAATTTTAAACACATTTACCATTTGGTGCCATTATAGTGAACAAGGGGAGCAGGATTTGGGGCTGTCCTCGATACCCTTGTTCACTATACTAGCATCGGGGTTGCAGGGTTGTCCCCAGCTTCCACAAGGATAAAGTTTACAACAACATCAAAAAGGAGCCTGCATCGCCAGTTCCCATGCACGTAAGTGAAGGGAACCGGTGTCGAAGAGGAATGGAGGAGTCGGGGGCACACAATGAGGTGTGCTGGCGACAGATAAGAATGGGGCTGGGGAGGAGCAGGTTGCCAGAAATGTCTGTGGGAGAAAAAAAAGAAAGTCGATTTTGTTTAAATAGCTTTCATTTTTTCTCCCACTGACATTTCGCATTCGACCATTTCATGGACAACTGTCTAGGGAAGCCAAAGCGACGTTTGGTATAGTATTTACCTTTGTTTTTATATGGAAGTCGGCAGTATTTACTACACTTATGTTTTAGGAAGCATAGGATTTGTGTACATGGCCACTATGTGTGGTTTCTGAAGGGATGTCACAGGTAATGTATTTTTGAATGCATTTTAAAATAGTGGCATCACTGTCATGGACAAATATGGGAGCAGCTTTAATAATAAATGTATTATGTTCATCGCTCAAAAGAGCATTAACAATACATTTGAAATCAATCAAACATTCAACTCTTTACATAAAGGTACAATTAATAACAGATAAAGATAAAAAATAAAGTAAAATAAAAAAAGTACATAATTTCAATGAATTACATTACATTTCATTTCACATAAAATAATCACACAGCTACAAGATGCAAGATACAAAATACCATCTTAACACAACTTTGTGAAGATTTTGCATATTTTGCATGCTTCCCAGTAGCCAGAACTCCCCTCCAGACATTATAAAGTGCAATGTGCATAGAACCTGATTCGGAATTCAGACAATAGTTCAAAATTAATTGCTCTTGATATTATCAAGGTCCATCACATAAGGACTGAGTATCCTCATATACAGGGGATCGTGTTCTCGGCTCTCATTGAGAAGATGTCGTGCAGATTCAGGTTTATCTTTCAGACCACATAATTGACAGAACCTGCCTTCTTTTGGGATTCCTAACGCTGAGCCAATCAAAGCTAGTAGGGCAAGATTATTTATACGCAGGAGTAGAAAAAATCTTCGTAGCTGCAGGGAAGGACAAAGCTTCAGGTAATGAAATTAATAACTAAATTCTCGACCACAGTGCAATAACTTCCCAATGATCGCAAATGATTGTAATTAGCACACCAATCCAATTTCTCTAGTTTTGCGGTCTTCCCCTTTTTTAGCATGTAGAATTTATCTTTCCAGTTAGTAGTCCACTCAATCAGCTCAAAGGTCTTAAAAGTCAGGGATTCAAGTGTAGGACCAACTTCCTGTTTATACTGGTTCCCCAACAATTTGAGCAAAGGGCAGTTTGGTGTTTTCCTTGACTTTGGGTATAGTAGACACCTTTTTTTCATGGCCATTTCCCTTAATGAATTAAGCCTCAGTTGAAGTCGGATAATTTCCATTGAGGTACTAGGCCCCAAAGTGTAACATTCTACACCAGAACATGCACTCTATTATCCCAAGCCAGGAGAGATCCTCCATGTACAACGCATCTAGCCCATACAGTACTGTGGTGCAAAAGCTCTGTTTTACATTGTGATAATCCCTATTAGGCTAAATCCAGATGCTGCATCAATGCATCTGTATATCTTGTTCAATAACACTGTAGCTTTCCATCGTTGTCCTGCTATTAATGCCTGATAATTATCCTCTGTGGTTAGTTCTGTACCAAGATATTTAAAGCAGGGAACCTGTTCAATATGTGTGTCCTTAATGACCATACTAGGTGTTGAAGATCTCTTATGCAAAAAGTGCATTATTTTTGTCTTCTCGTAATAAAAAATGGACTCGTGATCATCTGCATAGCTTTGCAGGGCCTTCAATGATCTCTTAAGCCCACGGAACATATGATCACATAATACAAGATTGTCTGTGTAAAACAAACAATGCATCTTTATGTCATTCATTTTTAGAGGGCAGCTATCAATTTTCCCTAGAATAGCAGGTAGATCAGCAATATAGGGGTTGAAGAACAGGGGTGCTAACATGCACCCCTGCTTCATTCCTTGCCCAGTTGTTATTTGGCACAAAACAGATCCCCTGCTGTCCAGTCTAATTTGCACAGGTGAGTTTTCATATAGACCACGTACGGCTGATAGCAGCTCCTGCGGGCAGCCATAGGCTTCTATTTTGCTCCATAGCTTGGTTCTGTTGACAGCATCAAATGCGGCTTGATAGTCTATCATGGCCAAGAACAGTTTAGCGTGTCCTTTCATCCTAGCCCGCCTCGTTAAAATGTCCAGCGACCACAAACAATGAGAAGTGCCAGATCCTGACCTAAAACCCATTTGGAAATTCCCTAAAAGGTTCATTGCATGTGCCCACTAGTCAGGCCTATCTAAAAGCAAGGAGGAGAAGATATTACCAGACATAGCTAACATGGCAAGTACCCTGTAGTTTTCTGGCAGAGACATGCTCCATGCTTTTACATAGGCACTAAGTTTGACCTGTGCCAAGATATAGGGATACTTCCCTCCTCACACACCTTTGAGTATAGGGTGAATAGCAAATTTGCCCAAAATCTGGGAGCTCGCTTAACGATAACATTTGACAGTCCATTAGGGCCAGGTGCTCTTGATTCTTTAAGTCTCCATATTTTAGTTGTAATTTTGTCTGATTCAAAAGATATCCTGAACCTCCCATTGAGGGGCTCAATAAGGGGTGCCAAGTCAGGCCCCTGAAACATGTCCCTTAGATGGCATGCCCATTCTTTCTCCCCAATTCCACACATCACCTGAGGGGCCTTTGGGTTATTAAATGACCCAAGTAGCTTCCACATCTTACGCATGTCTTTTGTATTGACTGCAGTTATCAAATATTGCCATTGCTCATTTTTAGCAGCTTTTAGCCAGGTTTTCGCCACCTCTATTTGTTTTTGGCCGATCGCATTGGCTCACAAGGCATCATTGGAGAAGCCAAGGTCCTTCCTAATTTTACTCAGTTCATTGCATAAGGAACTTTTAGCATTGTCAAAATGATATTGTTGACTTGCTCCATGTAAATGGGCATAATGCCCCCTTTGGATGGCCAACTATAACATATGATTAGATATTACTAGCTCAATATCATCAGCTGTCAAAGAAGAAACTTGATCCAGTAAGCTCTCAGCATTTTCAACAACAAACTCCCAAGCTTTATTTATACTCCTAGAAGTCCAGGCCTGCCTATTTCCCCCTGCATTGATATCAAGCTCTCCAACATGCTGTAAATGTTCGCTACATCCCCAATATTCTACTTGGAGAGTGAGTATGGAATGGTTGCTAAAGTTTTTTTTTTAACCTTTACATTTCTAATATGTGGTAAAACCTGTTCATTACAAAAAAAAAATAGAATGTTTCAGATTTTGACCCGCTCTTCCAATTATTTTTACCAGGCTTATCACCATATACTCCCCATTGAGCGTTTAACAATCAAAGGCAGACATCATTTCGGACCATGCACTGCCATTCGAAGAGGTTATATTTTTGTTAATTTGAGAAACACTGTAAACAAAAGCAGTTTCATGTATGGCTTGGTGGCAGCGGCAACAAGCATTAAAATCGCCACCTATTATTACCAATACTTTTTCGGCAGAATTTTCTACGTTACAAAGTAGCTTTGTTACTGCCTCCATGATGCCTTCATGTTTGAGTAGACCTGAAGGGTCAAATATGGTTATTAAATGTAGTTATCTGCAGAAGTCGGGATGGCTAATTCATACTGCCAGGGTTGATGGATTATCAGAGGGAAGATTCACCTGTATTGCACTTAAATTATTTTTTACGCCAACCAATAATCCCCCAAAAGGACGACCTCTAGGTCCCTTGTTTGCTAGAATTTGGAAAACTTGATAAACATCCACCCTCAAATCAGCAAGAAGCCAGCATCCCTGTAAGAGAAATATATAATTTTTTATTAACAGTTTTAGTGACGCTCCTGCATCCAGTATGTGAGTGAAGCCAAGTGTGTTCCAGGTGCTGATCGTCCATGTTTAATTTTCAGGCATTGAAGGACAATTTGTATTTTGCATGAGCCAGTTCAAAATCCCCATAATATTTCCCTGCAGACTATTAGAATTAGCAGTATTTCCACTAATGGGATTGGTCTGCTTGAGAGCATCCAATACACTCTGCATGCCAGGCATATTGTTATTAATTAAAGGCTACGGCTCCTCCTTAGCATCAAGTTCATATCCAAGTTCCATATATCTGTTTTTAAAGGATCTGATCATTGTTGCTGTATCCCTAGAGAAACATTGGAGTCTGCTATATTGATATTTACTATTCCTAATAGGTTCAAAGTACTCAAAATCTTTAGAGTCCAAGATTCTCAATGGCAATATTAAACACGTAAGTAGCATAAAATCTGATCTACTGATATGGGCCTTTTTATTACAAGTAGACTGCCTCATTCTCTTGATTGTGAATACAGCTGAATTGCCCATGGGATCCTTTGCTAGTCACTAATAATCACAGTCCTCTCTGATGGTGCTAGCATTACAGGTTGTAATTCGCGTGCACCCAATACTACTGGTGGCACTGAAATTAGAGCTAGCGTAGGTGCTAAACCTGGAGCCAATGTGGGTAGTGATAATAGCTAAGAGTCAGACGGAGAATTGGGCAATTCAGGAGGTAAAGCAACCACTACCAGTTGACTATTTTCATTAAGCAACTAGCTCGTAAGTGTACCTTTGCACTTAGCCACCTTCTTGGTACTCAAAGGGATTTCCTGTTTTGTTCATTAGGTATATTTGGATCGCTTGTACACTGATAAATATTTAGTTCTTCCTCAATCGATCCTGGGAGGCCAATTGAAGATTCTGTTGTTTCTTTTGCCAATGTTATCTTCTGTTTAAATATATTGTACAGACGTCACTGATTACCTCCTCACCATCTGCTTATTCAATGTGTATGGAGGCATCCATCTCTGCATCAATATCAATGGCATCCAAGGACACTTGCTCCATTTGCTGGTCCCGGCTCTGAGCCGCATTGAATTCCACCGCCACAATAGGCTAATCAATATCTTTATCACCCTCTTCGTTAATCAGTTTATCTTTGGCCAGAGAAAGTAACATCCACCATTATTTTTCCACACATACGTAATAGGGTGTCCAGTCAACTCGTCGAAAAAAAACTGGTCGACTGCAATTTGGTCGACGCAATTTGGTCGAATACCAAATGGTCGAATTTTTTTTTTAATTTATATATTTATTTTTCGGGTTTTCGTTTAGTTAAAAAAGGGGTGTTTAGAGAAAAAAAGGGGTTTGGGGGGACCCCCCCCCCAACAAAAAAAAAAAAGGGTTAAAATAAAAAAAATAAAAAATTCGACCATTTGGTTTTCGACCAAATTGGTTCGACCATTTGTCTGGTCGACCAATTTTTTTCGACCAAATGTCTGGCAACCACGTAATAGCACCTTCATAGCAAATTGTAAAATTGATATTTGAGCTTGCAGTTCATTATGCTGTGTTTGTTTTTCATCCATTATATTTAAAATCTCCGGGAGAGTTTGTTCCTCACAACTAGATTGTGGGTGGTTGCATTCAACTATAGAAACAGCTTGCACTGTGCTGCTCGCATGTGAAAGTGCCTGCGGAAAAATAGTTTAGGTGTGTTCCAGGGTTTCCACTGCTGGAGACTTGTCAGCCGTTAGTATATCTCTTAGCAAGTACAACAATACCAAAAGAGAGTTAGTATTGTTATTACCACAAGGAAGGGTCAGACCCATTAATGGCGTGTTCCAGAGTCAAAGCTGTCGAAGAAAACATCTCAGTGGGGTGCTGCAATGTATCCACAGGAGGCACCACAGTTTCAGGGTGGTAGTAGGTTGTAATGGTTCCGGCACTACCTTCTTTAATTTGCTTCACTCTTGGGGGGATGGTGGACAATTGTTTTGCTTTTGCATTTCTCGTCACTCTCGAGTGTTCTCGGGTGCCAGAAGCAGTTTGATCTCTTGTTAATACCAGGTCTTTTTCCTTAGGTTATACTTGTTAGCCTTTGGACGCAACTTCGCAGGCATATCGAAAGGAAATATTTCCCCCCACACTCAAATTTATTTCACACACTGTCTAATCACAGCACACTCTCAAAGTTTGTACAGACTTAGCATGGGTTTTAATGCAAAATTCGCAGGGCACGCCAGCCGCACTCTAGCCAAACAGAGAGGTAGAAAAATACCACTAGCAGAATGGACTAATGAATCAGTAGCAACAAAAAGGTACCTCATGACTTGCCTATGTCCTGCACCTGCAGACAGCCTTGCAGCAATCAACTGAGCCCGTTAGTGCATTGGTATTAAATTAACTTGCCTCAACAATGCTCAAAATGGTCCCCTTATGGGGACCCTCTAAAATCTGAGTATCTTACCCCAAGAATCTAGCCCCAACACTGCAGGGTTAACCGAGCTACAAATCTCACTGTACTCACTGCCCCGGGTTCCTTGTTCACATCTCACAGTTTTTCCCGTGGCTTCCAAGCAGAGGCTGGGGTTCGAAGGCATAAATGTGGCTGCTACTCGTCTCAGACTCTCAGCCTCTCCAAAACCTGAATGGAGAGGAAAGGACCTTGCACGTTTCACGTCAGCTTATCTCAGCTGCTCACTGAATCTCATCAAGCCGCGCCACTTGCTAACATAACTGCTGTAGCCTGCCCGCTTCTGACAAGTTTCTGAATTCTTTGGTGGAGCATCTTTTATCCACAAAAGCATGTGGGTGTGTGGTGCTCCTCTGGATTGATAATCTTTTCTTCAAAAGAAGTGTTCTACTTCTCTGAGTGGCTGGCTAGTTTTATTGCAGATGAATTGCAGAACGACAATGAAACAATGGTGAACGTATCTTGAAACAAGGACAGGGTCAAGAGAACAGAGTTCTCCTGCTGTTTTTATATCTATTCCCTCTTAATTTTGGTTTGGAGTGTGTATGAAGTCATGCAAGTCATCCCATGCATTTCTTGCACAACTTATAAAGTAACGCATGATACGGGTGGGCCTAGGCTCCTTAGCATACAACGGACACCAGCATTACTTCAGGAGCAGTATTCTTTTGTACCACACGTTTGCCAAGAGATTTGTGATAATTGACTACACAATCATTTCTGTCTTTTATCTTTTGAAACAGTTGTGAAGCTGACATGTTTAAGACATAAGAGCCTGTTTTCAATGTGTGTGCAACTCCATAACATAGTTTTCTTTCGAACAAGAGGTGGAAAATGTATTCTACATTTTGTCTGAATCTTGGGTCTTCAGAATAAATTCGTAAAGAGCAATATTCTGATGCACCAATTTGTGTGGAACTTTCATCATGTCTTCCTCCTTTTCCTGTAGGAAAGAGTAGCGGAAAAGAATGTGCTTCTACAATGTTCTTCCATATGCTCATTGGGGATCCTTTGGCTTGACGCTTTTGATATGTGTCTAATGTATCTTGCATGGTGTCCTTGAAATGTAGTGGGTCAATTGGATACTGGTCTAAAATGCTAGCTGGTGTAACAGGATTCACACATTCAAATTGGCCATTTTGTGATGAATCTTCAATTATTTGGGTGGATTCTCTTATGTTTTCCTCTATGTTTATATCCCTGTGGTATTCATTGTTTTCCTTACGATACTAGCTGTTCCCAGTGTAACATATGCCTTTCTAGCATATCTTAAAGGTCAATATTGGTCAGTAATTCATTGGGTCACTTCTGTCCCCCTTCTTAAATATCAGAATTACAATTGATCGCTTCCAGGAAGGGCGCATATGTCCCTGTGACTTATTAAAGGTAATTAAAACGGGTAAATATATACGTAACTGTATTCTTTTGAATTTGAAAGTCATATTTGTATCAGATGGAATGGGAAGTATTCGCATATAAGAATAGTATCTAAGTTCCATCTATTACACAGGCCTCTATGATGTGTCTTTGTAGATGCGTAAGTGTCAACCTTGTTCCATTGCAGAGTCCATGTGATGGCATAAGATTGCCTAGTAGCATAATTACAGCAACTACTTTCAGTTTTAGCTATCGAGAAGGCATTCATCCTACAGCGTTTTGCTCTTTGGCGACTGAAACTTTGAGCCGGTAATTAACTGTTCATTGACACTGGAACCACCGCGCCCTGTGTGAATAGAAGTGTGGGTGGAAAGAAAGAACTTGAAAGTATTCCAAATATTTGCGATAGTGGATGGTAAAGGTGACTGCGTAGAACCGTGCTCATTCTGCTCGTTAAAATGATAGCTGTTGTTGAAGTGGAAGGGTACACAGAGTTGCACTTTGCCATTTGGACAGCAGTGGGCAACGTAACACTGATAAATTGTACCAGCTGAGCAAGGAAACATACCTAATTTTATATATATATATAGTTTGTGGGGCTTGTCTAACTTAGTTAAGGTCGACTAGTTGTAGCCAACCTATTTTGTCTTTTGTTGGTACACCATTAACTAGTACAATCAAAGATTGTTCTATTGGCCATCATACTCTTAGAGTGTCTACATTTTCTTTAAGCTCCATCCAATGGCAAAAGTACTACTTTGCCACAAATGCATTTTAGTAACTCGGATGGAGGCAATTTGGCAGTTGTGGGTTGAAGGCGTATTATACCTTGAAATGGGGGTACTGTTTGGATTATGATGCTCTCATACAAGTTAATAAGATTTCTAAATTATTAGTGATAGCCTGCGATGGCATGTGGTCATTGTCAACCTTTGTATTTCAGTATGTGCAAACTATTGAGGGGTCAGTTATTTTGTATTTATTTTCTGCTGTTAGATATAAAGCTAATTGAAACCATAGGGATGAATGGTGTGTTGCTAACATTTTGACGTGATGGAAGGTGCTTTTGCAAGCAGTTCCTGAAAGGCAGGCTAATGAATGTCCTCATAGTCCAGTGTGGATGTGTACTGGGCAAGAGTCCATGGTTTGTAAAGTTTTGATTCTACTTTTGTCTTTTAGTGATTGAGGAATTGTCGTAAAGATTTGTCGTAAGGATTTGAATGATTGTTGGCGTATGTTACATATTGAGCTATACATCCATTTGTACACTGGACGGTTTGTTTGGACAAAAGGAACATTTGGCTGAAATTTTGTTGGGAACATTTTTTATGTAAGGGTTTATTTTGTCATAATGGTGTCTCGTACCACTTCATAATCTTGCCCATCATTGTCTATGGCAATTGGGTCTATTTATTCTTGTTTATAAGCCTCTTCATTGAAATATGGTTCTGTACTGCTTGTGCGAAACCACAGAATTTTGAAAAGGTATCAATATTGCAGAACGTGACTTCTTAGATTTTTTCATGAGATTATCAAGAGCTCTACGGTGGACAATGTTTTATAAAGTTGATTTTCTGAAATAATTTACTGTGGCTAAGTTAACATTGGTAGATATAGTGTTAAGTTCATTGTTAGGTCTGCTTTTATTTCTACATCTTTTTTCACTTTTATTCTTTGCAAACAGGGGTTTACTCTTTTAGTGCTGGCTCCATTGAGTGAGGTTACTAGCTGTTTTGTTTCAATGTTTTCTGTAAATTGTTTGTGAGGCGGATGACTATATGGCATGTTCTTATTTTTATCAGCTCTATATTTTCTTTGTTTTCTGTAGAGATGTTTTTTTTGTAGGCATTCTAATGTGTCTGTTGGGAAAAAAGAAATCATGTTACAGAGTTGTGGATTGTTTATGCATGTATTATTGTATACAAATAATGGATGTGTGTTATTGTAGAGATGAAAAGAGTGCTGTGTGAATGTGTAGAGGAATGAAAGGTGTGGTTGGTAAGGTTGTAAGAGTAAGAAGCTGTATAGGTGGGATGGGCTTTGATAAATATGACATTGAAATCGGATGGTGTTGTATAAAATAAGTATATTCATGTGATGGGGAATGGGTACTACACTATTGATGGTGGAATGGGTTGAGCAGTGCTGCCGCTAATGAGTAAGGGAGTGGTGGTTTGATTTAATAAGTAGGAATATTATGATGTGTTGAGGAAAGCAGTGGTTGCTGTAATGGTGTAATTTAGTGTATAGGTATGAGGGTTGTGTGGGTGCAATTGAAAAGGGGTGAGGAAGAGTCTGTATGTGTTGTAATGTATGTTAGTAATTTGGAATGCAATGAGTGTGAAACTTGTGTTGGAGTGGAGGACTTGAGGTGGATAGGGGTATGGAAGAATACAGAAATGAAATTGTGGTATAGAAGTTCATGAGAGACGGTTGTGTTGTTTGACAATAAGGAATTGGTGGTGTATTGAATAAGGAGCAATGTTGTGATAGAGTTAGAAAGAGTGTGAATAGTGCAATTGAATGAGTAAGAGTGAAATACAATATTGTTGAGCAGAAACAAATACTTTAGGTTATATAGTGAAAGTACATTATGTCAGTTAGAGAAGTATAAATGCTATATTAATATACTTACTTTGTAGGACATGAAGAGTTTTCTTTGTTCTGTAGCTGTCTTTGTCAATCTTATTTTTTCCTGAATTTGTAAAAGAAATTTAATTGGTATATGTGGTAATGATGAAGAAGTTTCTGTAGCAAAGTTTGTTATTTATTAAGGTAGGAGGAGTTATTAAGAGTGAATAAAGTTGTCTTATGTGTGGAATGCTAAAGCATTTTAACTGTGTTGTTGGAACGATTACACTATGACAAGTGCAGTTTAGCATATTATAAGCAACAGGGTACAAATTGGCATAGTGTAAAAAGAATGCATATTTATTGCATAGGTACAGCACAGGAAGGTTTTATGTAGGACTAATATAGAATTAGCTGTACAGCAATGTGTGCCTTGATGCAACAATGCATGAAATGAATTTGCAATGTGTTGCAGTGTTTTTAAAGAGTAGGGAAACTGTGGGCTAGTGGAAATACCATGGAACTTTGCAGTTGCAACAGTGTATGTTGTTATTATATGGTGTGTTGTAGTAGTGGTTGCAAAATTCTAGTCTTTTTTATGTAAGAAAAAGTGTTGCATTTAGGTTTCTACGTTTGTAGTAGGAATTTACTGACAGGGAAAGCATGTATACATACCATGGCACTATGCACAGATATGTGGGCAGGTGGAGAATGGTGTCACTATAAGGGATGTGATGGCAAAGGTTGGAAAATATGATATTTATATATAAGAAACAATGCTGTTTCTTTTAGGAGCATTTTGTTGAAAATAAAATAATGCATATGTGCATTTAGAGCTGCACTGCTTGTAACCTTTTTTCTACAAGTAATGCAAATGCAGTTACAAAAGATTTGTAGAACACTGTTAAGTGGCAGTTGGTGTGAGGAAGTGCAATATGTTGGCAGTACATGTAAGTAAATGCCACTTAATGTGAGCAGGTGCAGAATGTTGCAATATATGGCATTCTTTGAGAGATTCACAGTAGTTTTTGATGAATAACAGGAGACATGTACTCTGGGAGCTGAAATGTACATCAGAACTGTTGAACTGAGGTGACAGGGTTACAAGTATAGTTTCTAGATGTGATTGGTGGATGTACGTGTGACTGTTTGAAAGAAGCCAATGAGGGGGTGTCATAAACATAAAAATAAAAAGGGTAGAATGGCTGCCCTGTTCAACAGTGTCTGCTGAGCTCCACGATAATCTTTGCACTCGCACGTGCCATCCGGGTCTTTTAATGATGCCTTCCATGGAAATAGATCTGCAGAGACCATGGACAGTTGCGAACATCTGCGGACATCGGGTGTAAGCCAATCAGGTTTTGTGGTTGTGGAGGAGGAGTTGAAGAGTACAGGAGCACAGGGTAGCAATTGTTGTTTTTCTTGTTTGTGTGAAGTGGTGGAATGATGTCCATGGCTATGAACAAGCAAAGTGTGTGGATGCTGGGAGATTCATGTGTACACTGGTTAAAGGTTAACACCACGAACCATGGCATCTCTGCTACTGGAAGAGGTAGAAGTTTCCTGGTATGGAGTTTGAGGGTTAAACTGGGTGGCATTGTTACCATTGTGCGAGAATATGGCTCAGTTTAAATATCCTGACATTATTATAATTCATTTTGAAGGCAAAAGTTTGGGGTATGTGACTGGAGTATCATTGCAGTTTGCCCAGAAGGACACATTTAAAAGACTAATGGAACTGTTCCCAGCTTCTAAGATTATTTTTTCACGGTTTACTCAAAAGAAAATGAGGAAAGGATCAAACTTGTTTGTCCACAATTTGAAAAAGCCAAGCACAGTGGTTAATAAAGCTGTATGTGCTTTTTTACAAGATGTAGGAATGTCGCTCAATGGGAATTGGGATGGAGCTAATAACGGTACCAGACCAGGCGTTAAGGAAGGGACCCGCTAAGGGACCTCATAGTAGGGAGATAAGGGATTACTGGCACCGGCGACCTTACCGGCGCCAGTAATCCCCTACCACCTACCGCGTAATGAGGCCCATGCCATCTCTGTGGTGATGACTCATTGGAAACTGCTAAACATCTGTTTACCAAATGTTCCTCACTTGTGAATCTTAGTGTGACCACCATAAGGTCAGTGGGAATTGAAATTATTCCGAAGGGTCACTTATATGAACAGGAGCCACGAGGCACTTCTCATATTCTTCACCATTCTCCGGAGAAAGATTGTAGTAATTTTGGATTTGTTGGCAGAATATTATTGTTTTCTTTTAATTGGTTTTATGTGGAAAAGGTTCTTTATAAAAATAATGTTTTATTTTCTGTCTGTTTTATTGTCTGATGATATAGAGACGTATTAAAAGTTGATTTGTAATAACTGTTTAATACAATATTAATTTTTAAAAAGTATAATTATAAATTAGATGCAGTCTAAAAGATTATTTTTGTTCTGATTCTAAACTTTGAAAGGCGGTTCCATGAGGTACCTTTTTTAGTGTGGTTTCCGTCTTTTGAATTTGTTTTGGAGAGGGAAAGAGAGCAAAGCAGAGAGGGAGGGAGACATAAGGGGGGGAGGTAAGGGGCACTAACCACCTTAAGGGAGGGAAAGCTGGTTAAAGGAAGATTTAGAGCTGCAACAAAACTAAGGTAGGTGGCAATCCTTTTAATCCACCTTCATAGCCACCTCGAAGGTGCTTTGGGTTCCCTACCCCTGCATATGATTGTGTCACAGGGGATACAAAGTACTGTTCACCATGTATGGTATGGGTCAACAGCCTCCTGTATCGCCTGTGAGATGGTAGGAGGAACCCTCTGTCTTATTGCAGTGTCTCGAGTGGTAACAGGCTTGGACGAGGAGAGTGTACTGGCTGAAGTAACCCTACTTCCTGAGTAGGGAATCTTCTTTCTCAGGGCCGCCGGGTGGGAAGCGCGGGTGTGTCAACACTTGGAGGTAGTACCAAAGTAGTACTGCCCCTTTTAGCTGTGACTGGTTCGAATTTTAAAAACAGTGCAGCACACGTGGGAAGCCTGAGTCTTTGGTATGCCTCCAATTGTGGTGAAAAACCTCCACACCCACGACTCCTTCTGCCCACTCGACATAGTAGGCACTTCCTCCACTACATCTTCTTCGTACTCGTACTTCTGCATGTCATCTGCTGCAGGTCCCCTGCTCATATGTCCAGATTCTCCATGTGGTGGTATTGGCGGTGGTCCCTGGGGACGAGGACGAGGGATGACTATTGCAGATGCCATTTTGCTTGTAAGATGCTTTTTGCCTAGCTTTCAAATGAAAAAGCTCCTCTCGGCCGGTGTGCCAGATTGAGAATGGCAAACAGAAATGGGTCGGTCCCCTTGGAGGAAATGTCTGTGAACTACCGTCCTATCTGCAAACTTCACCGCCGAAATATGACCTTGAAAAGTTGTACAAACTTTAGAAATGAAATGGGAATGGTACTGGAAGCTGTGGAAAGGAAGAGTTTTCACTTGAAAGTCCCTAGAGTTGCTGAAAATTGAATTCAAAGATGTTCACGTAGCACGAACACCGACCGCAGACACGTCATCACGGGACATGGGCAGGGCCACGTGACGATGTCCCGGGACGTCCGCAATGATGTTACGAGACCGCAGACTTCCGGTACAGAGAAAAGTGGATAAAACATTGTAAAAAGTTTATAGAAGCACTGGTAATGGTTTTAGGAGGTGTTCAAGGGCAAAGTTTGAAGTTTAAATCCCCTGGACTGTCCAAAAATCACATTTAAAGATGTCCACGAAGCACAGACATCGATCGCGGACACCTCATTGCGCCACATGGGCGTGTACCCATGATGACATCCGGGGACATCCGCGAGCAGGCACAATTATCCATGACATATCGCATGCATGGTGTGGCATCCGCACCGGAAAATGACATTCATTGACAAATAAAAAAGTGCATAGTTTGATCCGCGGACTAGGCGGTACATTTGCAGACACCGAAACATCCTTACTGCAACACAGCCATGTAAATTTGCAGACACAGACATCAAAATGGTGTTTTTTATTTACATTATGGGGCTGATTCATGGAATTAGTGCGCCGAAAAAAGGGGATTTGTGCACCATTCTGCCCGCAAAACCCTGTTTTACAAATTGGGATTTGCGGGCAGAATGGTGCACAAATCCCCTTTTTTTCGGCACACAAATTCCATGAGTCAGCCTCTATATGTTTACAAAGAAAATCATTGTGGGACTAATATATACAGATTCCATTTATGCATATTTATTTCAAGAAATGGATGGGGAATCTGAGTAGGAAACAGAAATAGGGAAATGTACATTTTCATGATTGGGGGAATTTGTGATGCCATCTTAATGTCCTGGGAGTTAGTCTTAGCAGTGCAGAGTGGTGGCACGAGTTACGGTTGCATAGCTTACCATAACTGGTACATTTCTTAGGTTTTTCGATTTTACTTGTAACCATAACAAATTCCCTTTTTATTAGCACATCTTAACCATAACGTCCCTTTAACAAAAATGTTTCATTGATATATATATTATACTTAACCATAACTACAAGGTTCCCACTGGAGACCATGTGATTACACGGCCTGCAGTAGTGTCTGTGTAGTTATGGTTAAGTTGCTCAACTCGTAGGAAGAGCAAGTTTTGGGCGGCTTATAACTTCACTCACCCTGGAGCAATCCTTACCAAACTTTGCAAAAAAAGGATATGGCCCGCTCTGGCAAGTTTGGTGAGATTTAGGCAACGGAGGGCAAAGTAATAGGGGGGGGTCCAAACATTTGTTTTTTTCAATAGACACAATGGAAACAAATTTTGCTCACGCCTACTGCCCAAACCGTTGCCCGGATTTTCACCAAATGTGTGGCAGCAGCGGTGGCTTGGTCCCAAAAGCGTGCTTTTGTAAATTTGGTGTAAATCCATGCAGTAATCTTTTAAAAAATGACCAAAAAGTAGGTCAAAAAAATGTGTGATATCTGGGTCCGGTCTGTGACCGACTTCCCTGTTCGGTCCCCTGACGGGCATTCGATTGGCCTAGAGGGTGACGTGATGTCCGCAGACATCGGACGCGCCCCCTGATTGATTGGTGAAAAGCATGAAGTGCGTCAGATTTTTGGAAATGCCTGCCATGTTGGATTCGCGGACAGTGGCCGGTGTCCACGGACACTGCAGCAAAAACATATAAAAAAACACAACATTGCACTTGTCAAACTTATTAAACAATCTTTGGGGAGGTGTGGGGTGATGAGGATGGGATGGGATATGGCCATAAGAAGCCAAAAAACTGGTGTTTTTCATCCTCAAAGTCTGCGAATGCTCAGGATGTTCGGGAACAGTCCAGTGATGTTCACGAACACTTTAGATGTGTGGGGACATCTATGCCTATTTCTGTATTACAGGGTTGGTGAAAAGCAGTTCTTGGATGGCTTACAACTTTGGCACCACTCAATGAAACTACATGAAATTTTGTAATTTCATTATAGACTTTATTCTGAATGGTTTTGGAAAGTGTGGAGCTGTTTTGTCAAGAGGGTTTAGATGGGAGGTCCCACAATATTGTAAAGGCTTATAAATGTGGTGTCATTTGATGAATCTGAAAAAAATGTTTGCAAAAGGATTTTAAATCTAGTTATACATTTTTTGTAAAGTTTGGTGGCATTTTCTCAAGAAGGGGCTAAATAAGTCAGGGTTCTCAACATTTTTAGATGGCTTATAACTTTGCTGTCGTTTGACGAATGTGGACAAAAGTTTTCAGAAAGATTATAGACCCAACCTTCAATGTTTGTGTAAAGACTGAATGGATTTTGTCAAGTGGGGGCTAAGTTAGATGAGTGTGTCATACTGTAGGTACAAAAAATAATGATATACCTTTAGTGACTGAGGTATAGCCTGTGGCCATGGGCAGTGGCCAGATTGTCTGGGTAATGGTATAAGGTCATGACCCAGACAATCTGGCTACTGGCCATGACCGCGAGGGATGAAAAATGGTGTTACTTTGGCCGTGTCCACCTGGGACTGGCTATGTGGTAAAGTTATTTGAAAGTGGGAGAGGTTTGAAAGGGAAAGAAAATGTGCTTGTGGTAATATGGTCATAGGGTTCTTTCTGTCTTCGCCTTCTGCAGGCTGCCATGGAAAGGGAAGAGGGGCTCTGTATGGTGCCTTATCTTCCCTTTCCAAGGTGGCCATCTTGGAAAAGGATTTTCCTTCCTACAGGAAGAAAAATCTATTTTTTTAGCACCCTGGGTTCCCGCTTTGGGAACCAGGGTGCTAATGGCCTTCATCCCCCATTGCAGGGGCTGCAATGGAGGACAATGGTCCGGAGCCCTCGTTATTTATTTATTTATAATGTGCCGAAGCCCACAGGCATCGGGGCGCACACAGACACACTTCGCTTGGGCCGATAACTTGGTTAAAGGGACTTCTTGGTTAAGTTGCACTACCAAAAAGCAATGAAATTCAGTGAAAAAACGTTAAAGGGACGTGATGGTTACAAGTAAAAACCTAAGAAATTCGCCAGTTATGGTAAGCTAAGCAACCAAAACTCGCGCCACCACTGCACACTGCTAAGACTAACACCCAAGACATCAAAGATGACATCACAAATGTCATTGATGACCTCACTGACGACATCAAGCACATATCTGGGCCACTTGTTTTTGTTCACTGACATATCTGGGCCAGGTGGTTTTGTTCACTGAAAGTCAGACTATTACATTTCAAAAGGTGCTATATATCTAGATGTTAACCTTGTCGTATGTTCTTAAAGTACTTTCCTTAGGCTTAGGGTTTGGTCTCAGCTCATGGCGCACATAATTGGGCAATAAGCAGGCCTCAAACACACAGCTCATTTGTATACATGAAGATAAACTTTAATGTTATTAACATTTTCTGGTGATGCTGCATCTTTCTTCCTTACTTTAGTTTCCCTGTATTTGCCTTCGATTTGTATGCATTGTGAGTCTTCATATTGTAATTTTAATTGGAATTTTTTATTTATACAGGGCTTATACACAGGTGGAGTGCTTCAAAGGGCTTCAAGGCGGGAAGGGAACAAGGGAATACAGTAATCATTCTTAAGCCTTGAAGTTGCTGAATTATCTCAACAAAAAGCGAGCATAGTAGGTCTGATGGAATTAAGTGTTACAGTTTCATCCCAGCTAGGGAGGGGGGACAGAAAAAGACGGGGTGGCGGATGGCAGGACAGATGAACTTACTAGTCCTAATACATTTAGGTAATGCATGCGTATGTATGGACGGAGGTGCGAGGAAGAGGGAGTGGGGGGAACAAACAGGTCCAGTCCAATAGGTCCCTGTGTTAAGTGCAGAGAGGTTGCCTCGCTCATGGACCATAAGCTGAAAGTGCAGTAATGTTGAACATAGTGCAGTGGCCTGGAAGCAAGTGCAAAGACTGGTGGGGGGGGGCTAAAACCTGTAAGGCTCTGGAGGTGAACCAGGCAACCAGTCAGCAAAGACTGAATGGAGTTAGGGAGGAGAAGGAGGAAGGAGGGTGGAGAAAAAAATGTATGTTGGCAGTGTAGAGGGAGAGGGAAGGGGGAAGAGAACAGGAAGGTCTTCAGGAGTTTCCAGAACTTAAGGTGCTCCGGCTCAAGCTGGAGGGAGGAAGGGAGGCTGTTCCAGAGGTAGGCACCTGCAGAGGATAAAGATTGTCTGTTTGTGAAAGTGGCTCACCCATAGAGAGTTGGAGGAGGATGAGCGGAAGACTCTAGGTGGACATTATTTAGGAAGAGAGACTTTCCTTGGGGATTATGCAGAGGGTCTTGCCTCCCTGCAGAGGATAAAGATATACCCCCAAATCTCTGTTTGTGAAAGTGGCTCACCCATAGAGAGTTGGAGGAGGATGAGTGGAGCACTCTAGAGGGAGAGTATTTAGGAAGAGAGAGTTGCCTTGGGGATTATGCAGAGGATCTTGAACTTGATCCTTGCAGCAACAGGGAGCCAGTGGAGGGATTTCAGCACCAGAGAAATGAGGTGCCTGGGCTTGAGGCCAAGGTTACGTCTTGTGGTTCTGTCTGGATGAGTTGTAGAGGAGTGAGAGTAGAAGTAGGAAGGTTGAGAAAGAGGCTGTTTCGATAGTCCAGCCTAGAGAGAACCAGGGCTCTCAAGGTTGTGAGCCTCTGAGGAAAGTGAGAAAAGGTAGAATACCTCTGAGGAGGTGCAGTTGGTAGTGGGACATTTTGGAGATGTCTGAGATGTGTGAAGAGAAGGAGAGAGTGGTGTCGAAAATGACACCATATCAGGTGTGCAAAGAGAAGGAGAGAATGTATTCTTTGTACTAGCACAAGTGTGTAGTAAGTCTTGAATTGTTGGCTAGGTATTACATGTTTAACATTACTAAAAACTCTGATCAGGTAGCATTCATTATGTTACTATCCAAAATTATAACATTAAAATATTGTACTTCTTTAGTGCATGCTGCAGTCATTGCCTATGTTTATGTATGATTAGGTTAACAACAACACTCCAATATTATGTTTTGTTGAGATGAGTACATTCTTTAATACATTAAGTAGTTCATGATAGATCTCCCAATCACCCCTCACATCATGTTACTAACATTTTAAACACAACCCCTTTTAGAAACTTTTTATCACAATTAAATTCATATGTGATGTCATTGATGATGTCATCAATGACATTTGTGATGTCTTTGATGTCCTGAGTGTTAGTTTTAGCAGTGCCCGGTGGTTGGGCGAGTTATGGTTGCTTAGCATACCATAACTGGCTAATTTCAACGTTTTTTCACTGAATTTCATGGGTTTTGTTAGTGCAACTTGACCATAACGTCCCTTTAACAAAGTTTTTTCAGTGCATTTCATAGGTTTTTACTAGTGACTCTTTACTCTGCTACACATTCCCTATATTACACGTCCCCTAATATGTCAAATATGGAGTCCGAGGACAGCGTGGTAGTCCGCGGATGTCGGGGCAGCATTTACAAGGCTCTGAACCATAGGGGAGACCCAAAAAAGATGTACCCAGTGTTGCAGCGGTACCTCGACTCGGCTTCTTAGTTTCAGGATACTTGGATCCTATCCTTCGTTAAGTGGGAACTCCAGAGATCGACATGGTATAAGTGTTTGAAGCCTTCATTTATCCAGAAGCTCCTTTGTGCCAAAACAAAGAGGACCCAATGCGAGATCTGCTTGCATACAGGCACACCATATGTGCACCAATCATGGACCACGGTGGTCCCAGGCATTCACAGCATACCAGACTCTCTGGCACCCAGGATGTGTATTGGACAGATAGTCCAGCCTACATCCTGGTGGCACACACACAAGTGATGCAGAATCCTGCAAAGGCTTTGCGTTTTGTGGGAGAATGCATGCCCAAATAAGGACTGACCCGGGTCGGATCGACCTGGGGAAGGTGAAATGGCAAGATGGCCACAGGACCGGACAAAGAACATCATGGCATGGCCTTTTTGGAGCCAGGCCACCTATTTGTGCCAGACCCGGAAACGCGGTTTACCTGGCAGCAAAGGGTTAATAAAACATGAAAATATAAGCTGCCACCAGCCCTGTCCAAGGCACACCTGCACTTCTCCTAAAACCTTTCAGAGTATCTAGGGCCTTTAGAAATGACAGGAAGACCCAAGTGCACTATACTGGAAGGTACATTGGGACTCATTCCGGGTTTGGAGCTAACCATGGAGTAATTAGTTCCATGGTTGCCTCCGAAACCGTCCCAAATCCGGCATGGTGAATGGAGTAATTACCGGTCCATTCCAGGGTTGGAGGGACCAGTAATTCCCCATTCATTTTTTGCCCTTCCCCATTCCCATTTCTGCCCCATAGGGCTCAATGGGAATGGAGAAGGAGGTAATTACGGCACCGTAAATTACGGTACCGTAATTACCTCCGTAGTACCTTTGCGCGTCCCATACTTTACTCCTGCTAAAAGCAGGAGGTAAGGAAGGACCCGCAAAGGGACCTCGGAATACGGAGGTAAGGGATTACCGGCATCGGCACCCTTACCGGTGCCGGTAATTCCTTACCTCCAACCTCGGAATGATCCCCATTGTGCACTTGCAACATGTTGCAACATTGACAAGGACTAAGGGAAACAAAGTCTCAGGGCATGTCGCTTTCCCCATAATAAAGTGAGCGAAAAGCCCAGGCGAGTGCAGTAGAAGGCTGTGCTCCTCTGGCAAAGTAAGACAATGGTGTTTAACAGCAGCAAAATGTTGGGTCGTACACAACTGGAGGGAAAATTACACATGAAATGGAAATCTTTCCTAACACTCGCCCCTCCCAGACCAAGGGCAGGGGGTATTAATCCACCCCTGGATGAGTCTAATGTGCAGGTTGGTTAAAAATTCTGGACAAGCCATCAGCATTGCTATGTTGGACACCTGGCCTATGCTCAATAGTGAAGTCAAAGCCTTGAAGGCTTATGGACCACCTGAGCAACTTTGGATTCTCCCCCTTCATGTTCATTAGCCACTTTAAGGGCTTATGGTCAGTTTACACAGTGAAATGGGTTTGTTAGTGGTAGGGCCTCAGCTTCCTTAGGGCCCATATTTTGAAGGAACTTTTGGGTTGATATCACTTAGAACCCCTGCAACCTGATTAAATGCAAAAATGTGCACTGTCGCATTGGTGTGCCATAGAATGGAGACTTCGAGTTCCTCAACTCCGTTTGTTTAATTAGGAAACCAGGATGCTGTGGTCACACCTTATTACTATGCCAGAAAAAAAAATTATGCTGGAGACTAAGTCCAATTGCTGTTGTGTGATAGGAAAGTTTAATTGATCTGCCCTATGGATTACACATGTTTCGGCAAGGTGCCTTTCTCAAATCAGGGCTTATCTAAATATGACCCATCATAAGTGAAAATAATAAATGCACCATCCAATCCCCATGTACCAAACCACATCGTAAAAATCAAGGTAAAACGGAATATCCAGAAAAGAAAGTTAAGTAATTCAATCAATGATTATTGAGAAGAAAACAAAAGCAAATGGCATTTTTTAAACGTATGCATTTCCATTTCAGTTTCCCATTCCCAGAGAGAGAGGGTAGGGTATAAGGGATGGATGTTTAGGTTTGGAAAAGTCAAAAGGAAAAAAGGAAAACACATTAAAAATTAATAATTGGTGAGTGGTTGTGATTGAACAAACTCGTGCTAAGTGTGCTGTAATGTGAGAAAAGATTTCTTACCCAACTTTATTTCTCTTGATCATTACTGGAAGTGTAATAACAGGGATCAATCCCAACTGTGAGGTAAGGGCGTGGGAGAGAAAGGAAAGAAGGTGGCGGTTTGTGAACACTTCTATGCACATTGTCAGCTAAAGTTGCAAAAAGGCACTTTTACTTACCCCACAGTTGGGATTTTTTTTTCTGGCGCAGTAATAAGGTGTGACCACAGCAGCCTGGTTTCTTCCTTAGGGCCCACACAACAGAGAAACATTCTTTCTCTACTGTGGACCATCTGTGCTCTCTGTCCTTAAGATGGTGACTAATGAAACCAATAGTGTGTTCCTTACCATTCTCATCTACGTGTGATAGTACAGCTCCTATCCTAGTATCAGAAGCATCTGTCTGCACAATAAAAGGTATTTGGTAATCAGGGGCCCTGAGAACAGGGGCCTGGTACAAGGAGTCTTTTAAGCCACTGAAGGCATTCCCACTCTCTACAGACCAAGTTACCTTCTTGGGTTTCATAGGAGTTGTGAGAGCAGTAAGAGGGGCAGCTATGGTGCCATAGTCTGCTATGACATTTCTGTAGTACCTAGTGAGTCCTAAAAGGGCTCTCACTTGGGTCTGAGTAGTGGGGGTAGGCCAGTCATGTACTGTTTTTACCTTACTGGGTAGAGGCTGTATCCTCCCTCCACCTACTTCATGCCCAAGGTAAACCACTGAACCTTGTCCAATCTGGCACTTACTGACCTTTATGGTCAAGTGGGTCTTGTGAAGAGCCTGCAACACAATACTAAGGTGTTTCGCATGATCCTCCCAGGTGGCACTGAAAACTGCTATATCATCCAGGTATGCTAGACAGAATTCATCCAAACCATGGAGGACATGATTCACAAACTTCTGGAAAGTGGCAGGGGCATTCTTCAACCCAAAAGGCATTACCCTGAACTGGTATAGACCCTGTGGTGTTGAGAAAGCTGTCTTTTCCTTGGCATGTTCTGTAAGAGCTATTTGCCAATAGCCTGCAGTGAGGTCAAATGTGCTGAGGTATTTGGAGGCACCCAAAGTATCCACCAGCTCATCTGTTCTAGGCAAGGGGTGTGCATCTGTCTTGGTGACAGCATTCAGAGCCCTGTAATCCACACAGAACCTCAACTCAGAGGTGCCTGCCTTTGGAACCAAAACCACAGGGCTGGACCAAGGACTACTAGAGGGTTCAATCACCCCAAGATCCAACATTTTGTTGACCTCTGTCTTAATGTAAGACCCTACTTTGTCTGACATCCTTTATCCCCTACTTTTAATAGGTACACTATCTCCTGTGTCAATATCATGTTTGCACTAAGGTGTCAAACGAGGAGTTTGTGAGAACAAGGGTGAAAATTGCCTCAGCAAACTTTTCACCTCAGCTTGTTGATCAAAAGTCAGGTGAGGGGCCAATTTAACACCCTCAATGGAGCTATCTGAAGGACTTCCCTGGAACAGGGCATGGAGATGTTCTGACTCCTCCTCCTCAACATCTGAAGCCAGCAGCAGTGCAGCGATTTCAACTCTTGGGATGAAAGCCTTCAGTCTATTCACATGGAACACTTTTTGGAGCCTGTCCAGCCCTTCCAAGGTCCACTAAATAGTTGACCTCACCCAGTGACTCTCACAACCTTCCCATCCACAACTAATGTACCACCTCACAATCAAATAGCTCTCTATTGATCTCTACAATGAAACCCACCGACCTATGCAAAATACATGCATATACATTGCACAACTTTCCAGCACAACTCTCTTTTCCCAACAGACACTACAAAATGCCTACTAAGAAGCAACTCCATAGAAAAGAAAGAAAAGGTAGAGTAGATACGACTTAAACTACACCATACAGTCATCCACCTATAAAACAATGTATATAAAACATTAAAACAAAAGAGCTAGTAATCTCACAAAACAGAACTAAACCAGCCAACAAAAAGTAAAACATTAAGTACAAAGAAAAGCAGACCTACTAACAAACCTAACCCTCTATCTACCAGTGTTAACATAGTCACGATAAAGCAATCCAAAAGAATTATGTTACAGAAAATGTTCCACCATGGAGATCTTCACAATCTTATAAAAACATCTGATAAGTCACAATCTACCATGAAAAACTACTGCAGGAGACTAATCCTGAAAGCTCTAATTTACAGCGCTTTTCTACTAAAGACAACATTGTTTATATTGATTTTAAACAGAATAAAACCATTAACTAAATGAATCAATAAAATACAAAAAGTACTTCAAAACATGTGCAGTGGCAATATAGAGAAATTTTCAAACTTCTGTGATGGTGAATGGATTCACACAAGCAGCTTAGAACCATACTTCAATGAAGAAGCTTATAAACAAGAACAACAAAAACCAATTGCAATAGACAATAACTGTCGAGGGTATGAAATGGTGGAACACACCAATATCGCAAAAGAAACCCTTATAGATAAAAAGTCCCCAACACACTTTGAACCAAATGCTCCTTTCAACCAAACAAACCGTCCAGTGTACAAATAGACATCCAGCTCAATGTGTAATGTATGCCAACAATCCTTTAAATCTTTATGGCAATTCCTCAATCACTATGTGAAACTAAAAGACAAAAGTAAAATGAAAACTTTACAAACCATATACTCTTGTCCAGTTCACAGCCACACTGGTCTGTGAGTACATTCATTAGCCTGCATTATAGGAACTGCTTGCAAAAGCACTTTCCACCACATCGAAATGTTAGTGACACAACATTCTACTACATCGAATCTTGTGCTTCGACTATACTATGCAGAAAGTCCTGCTCTAGAACTGCGCAATTTAAATAACATTCTCCTACATGGAATAGCCAAAGAAGTGCTTCAAGAAATACAGCACATCCAATGCAAGTACTTTGGAACTGAAACTGACTTAGAAAATTCTTAACCTTACATTACTGAATACCTCATAAACAACAACATTCTAATAAAGAAATAGCTAAATTCAAAACACATATGCTGAAATACCAGACCAAATATGTGTCTGTTGTCGTAGAAAGTTTTATAAAAAGAGTACACAAATAGTAGATCTAGCCTACAAAATAGAAGACAATGAAGAATCCCATTTGTTCCAATTAGCTTTATATCTAACAGCATAAACTAAATACAAAATAACAAACCCCACAACAGTTTGCACGTACTGCAACACAAAGCTTGACAATAAACAAATTCTATCACATGCTATCACTAATAACTATTATTCCCACTTCCGAAAGCTCTCCAACAACTTAACTTGTACGAGAGCATTATAACGCAAACAGTGCACCCATTTCAAGCTATAATACGCCTTGAACCGAAATCAGCCAAAATACCTCCGTTCCAGTTACTAAAGGGCATCCGTGGCAAAGTAATGTATTTATACATTAGATCTAAAAAAAAATGTAAAAACTCTAGGAGTACAACGGCCAATAGATCAGTCTTTGATTGTACTAGTTAATGGTGTGCCAACAAAAGACAAAAGAAATTGACAACAACTAGTCCACTTAAACAAAGTTAGACAAGTCCTACACTATCTAAAAGAAAACAATGAAGACTACAAAGATATAAACATAGAGGAAAACTTATGAGAAACCATCTAAATGATTCAAGACTCACCAGCAACTGGTCAATTTGGAAGTGTTACTGCAGCCAACATTTTAGACCAATATTTAATTCACCCACTACAATCCAAATACACAAATGACGATGCATTCGAAACATATCAAATTAATCAAGCCGAATCATCCCTAATGAGCATATGGGAAAAAAGTGTAGAAGCATGTAGTTTTCCTCTACTCTTTCCTACAGGAAAAGGAGGAAGATATGATGAAAGGTCAGTGCAAATTAGTGCATCAGAATATCGCTCTTTATGAATGTATTCTGAAGACCCCAGATTGAGACAAAATGTAGAATACATTTTTCGCCTCCTCTTAGAAAGTGAACTAGCAACTCTGTGTTATGGAGTTGCACATACATAAAAAAACAGACTCTAACTTTTTAAACATGTCAACTACCCAAATGCTTCAAAAAATAAAAGATAAAGATGAAGTTTTGCAGTCAAGTTGCACAAATGTCTAGGCAAACATGCGTGCTACAAAAGAATACTGGTTCCGACATCACACAGATGTACGTTGTATGCTAAGGAACATAGGCCCACCCAAATGGTTTGTTACTTTAAGTTGTGCAGAGTACGCATGGGATGACTTGCACAGCTTCTTAAGCAACGCAAACCAAAATGAAGACGGAATAGATATAAAAACACCAGGAGAACTCTGTTCTCTTGACCCTTTCAATGTATCAAGGTACATTCACCATCGCTTATTGGAATGCTGCACTTAATCCGCAATATAAGTACCCCTCCACTCAGAGAAGTGCCATACTTATTTTGGAGAAAAGAATATCAATCCAGAGGAGCAGCACACATCCACATGCTTTTGTGGATAGAAGATGCTCCTAAATTTGGCCATGATCGTGACACCACTGTTTTATAGTTTGTTGAAAAATACATTACCTGTGACATCCCTTCATAAACCACAGATAGTGACCAACATACACAAGTGTTAATCTTCCAAAAACATAAATGTGGCAAATACTGCCGACGTGGATATAAAAACAAGGGCAAATACGATTCCAAATGTCGCTTTGGCTTCCCTAGGACTGTTTGCAAAAAAAAATGACAAGTAACTAGCTTGAGATCTTCTGTTAGACGCAGAGTAAAAGGCAAATCCCCTAAAAATACATACAACATTAAAAGGGACGAAGCATCCAAGTCATCAATGATTACAATGCAATCATTGCCCTCTTTTGTAATGCAAACATAGACATACAATATATTGCAACCAATTCCACTGCAGTTGCAAGATATGTCACAGCCAACGCTGAGAAAACAGAACTAAAAGACCTCTGCAATGACATATAATCTGACAGATCATCTGACAAAACACTATCACAAAAATTGTACAGCTTTGGTATATTAAAATGGTCTCCGATAGAAAATGCAGGTGCTACAAATCTGCAGACCGTTTAACAGGTACAGCCTTATATGGCAAATCTGAAGACATTGTCTGGCTGAACCTTGGACCAGCTTCATCTCGAATAAGAGTACTAAAATCCTACCAAGAGACAGAAAACACAGCCACAAATGATCCCAATAGCCAGGACGTTTTAAAAAACAATTTAATTGACACATAGTACCCAAACAGAAGTACTGCTTTGGAAAACATATGTCTGTACGACATTGCCCAAAACTACACATACAAAAACAATGTCACACCAAATGATAAAAGTGGCTAATATTCAGTCTGAACTTGTGATGGAAGCCTAGTGAAACTCACCAAACCCAGTACAATTAATCATTTAAAGTTATCATTTAAATCTCCACAGATTGTGGTGATTAGAACTGTATTACATTGCCCTAGTCCAACTTTTTTAACCTTAGAGAAAAGAAAAATCATTATTAGGTGACTATGACTCCTTTGAAGCTGCATTCAAAGCAAATGAAAGCAGTATAACAAAATGACAATAACAAACAATATAAGCAAATGTTGGCAATGAACACCAGCAAGAGGAAGAAATTGAAGCTCAACTAGACAAAGACACTCCTGAGGGCAGTCAAACGTCCCTTACAGGTAGCCAAGAACCACTTGGAGAACCACTCATTCTAAATCAAACAGAAATGGACATGACTGAGGTAGAAAAAAGCATGTATCAGTATACACAATCTGAGGAAGACTTGCCAGTGCTGGAACCACAGCTAAATTATGAACAACGCACCATGTATCTAGAAGTCACTCAAGAAATTGAACATGGTTTTAAACATGAAACTAAAACCTGTAGCTGTAAGAATTATAAACCTCTGCTTCTGTATGTAATTGGTGAAGCTGGTTCTGGTAAAACATTAGTATTTAAAATAATGAGCACATTTCTACAAAACTTAAGAAACAACAACCTTTTGGCTGTAGTAACAGCCACCACAGGTTTAGCTGCCTACAACTTAGGAGGTGTAACTTTACACTGATGACTACTCCTCCCCGTAGAACACCAACACAAATTAGAATACTACAAATTATCAGCAGAAGCTGCTACTGAAGTATGCAGAATTCTAAAACAAATTAAACTGCTCCTGATAGATGAAGTAAGCATGGTTTCCAACCTCATGTTGGCTTTAATTAATCTCAGAATGCAAGAAATCCTAAAAAACCAAATACGAAGAATTGTTTGGAGGAAAACATGTTATTGTTTTTGGAGACCTCCTACAGTTAACATCAGTGAAAGATTATCCTATTTTCAAAATATTAGGACACAAACATGCCGCAATACCCTCGGCAGCATTAGACTAAAGATGCAAAATCCATATAAATAGTAACCTAATCCATGAGCTATTTTGACAAAACACATATGCTCCTGATGTCATGGCGCAATTCACTAAACACAATCTAAAACGTATATGCTTAATGCCAACCCTTGCCAGCTGTTGTCAATTTAACGGGACAATGTTGAAAAAAGAATTGCAACCCATACTGTATATCATCTCCACAGACAGACCAGAAGTGCACAGAATTACACTTCTTATGTGTCAACAAGCAACAGCACGACTAAAGAGCTTTGAAATGTGTATCTCCAACACAACGGGATTGGAGAAAATATTGAGTTTGTGTCTAAACTGCAGAGTAATTCTAAAACGTAACCTTGACGTAGAACAAGGTTTAGTCAATGGAGAAAATGTTAAAGTTGTTGGCTTCCAAACATATCCACATGACAACAACATACAGTTTGTCAACATCCACTTTGTCAAACTTGTAGAAGTTAAAATAATTGGCCCAGACAATAGCATGTTTCCTTCTGTTCAAAGACATGTTCGTATGCAGAGAGCAATTTTTCCTATCTGTTGCATATTCTGTCACTATTCACAAATCACAAGGTGTAACTCTAGATCAAGCATTTATTGACATTGGTAGCACAGTCTTCAAAGACGGTTTGAGTTACATAGCACTTTCACGTCTGCATACACTCAATGGTCTATTCCTCATCAACTTTAATGCAAACAAAGTCAATGCTGAAATTCCTTGCAACCTGGAATACAACAGGCTACGGGCACTATACGCCTCCCATCTAGATATGTACCCTGTACCTCAAAAAAGGAAACCTTTTAAAAGACAAGTAATGTAAACTGAAGCTATAGCAGATCTCCCAACAATACCACTAATAAAACAACAACCAACTCCTTCTGCATCAAACAATACAACTACAAAACTGTCTAGTACAAAGTCAACTGCACATTTATCAGAAAAGAAAGACACAAATGTATCTTCTCCAGAAAGATCTGCAGGCCCGTCAAACGATCCACAAACAGAACTCTCTGGTGCATTTCAATTCAGCAACACAACTGGAGAAAATTGTCATGCTAATGTGACAATGAATCTTCTCTTTCAATTGTCACCGATTGTTCACACCATTTACTTAAACTGCTCAGACCAGTTGTGTCTGCAAATGCTTGTCCTTCACAGAAATACCACAAAGAATCCTGACAACACTTACAGTGTCTCAGGTATAAGGCAAGAACTTGATTGCTGTGCAGGAATGGTAAAATGTACCATAAATTCGCAAGAAGATCCACAAGAATTCCTAATGTACTTACTACAAGTACTGGAAACTAAAAACATTCCTATAAATTGAATCTTCAAGATTTCATACACGTGGAAACATACATGCGCTCTCTGCAACCATGTTTCACAAGACCACATCCCTAATGAACGATGTGTATATGTATCCATACCAAATTGTGAATCCATTACATTTCTCCAGGATCTGCAGAATACAAATCATGGTATATTATACCATTCAAAGATTGATCTATTCGTCAATGTACTCCTAGAGTATCTACATTTTTTTTAAGATTGAATGGCAAATATACTACTTTGCCACAGATGCCCTTTAGTATTAGGACTGATTTTGTATACTCTGGCCTGGCAGACAAATGTATAGAAGGCCAACCTCTATTGTGACAGGGACAACTATCAGAGCTGTAGCCAAACCAGTGCAAGGTAGCAGTGATGAGAGGTCTAAGCTAAGACTCAAGAGGTGGGGAACCTGCAAAGGATACACAACGAGTACACACAATGGGAATCATAAATTACACTTAGTAAGTATAAAAATACAGTTATTTATTTATGGTCAAATATCACTATGAAAAATTACTACTAACAGGTAGAAATATCACACAACACTAATAGTAGATTACATAGATACAGCCACTAGAGTAGGGCATAACACAAATGAAACTCCTGTAAAAGAAAGTGCAGATTAGTTTTATGTACAACAGGTCCCGAGAGAGTTAACCCTAACCTCAAAAGTCCTTCCCTAAATTGTCTGGGACCTTATGCCCAAATGTTCAGCTAAGCAATCATAACTCACGCCACCACCGTGCACTGCTAAAACTAACACCCAGGACATCAAATATGACATGATAAATGTCATTGATTACATCGCTGATGACATCACATATGCAGTCTACTTTTTCGTTCACTGACGAATCTAGGCCTGGTGATTTTCTTTACTTACAGTAAGAATTTTAAAATTGAAAAGATGCTTTATATCTAGATGTTAACCTTGTCCTATGTTGTTAAAGTACTTTCCTTAGGGTTAGGCCTCAGCTCATCGTGCACGTACATGGGGAAATAAGCACACAATATAATATTATTCATATTTTCTAGTGGTACTCTTTCTTGCCTTCTTACTGGAGTTTCACTGTGTGTGCCTCAAATTCCAATGCATTATGTCTCTTTATATGCATTCTTTCTTCTAACACAAGTGTGTTGTAAGTCTTGTATTGTTAGCAATTAATTTCAAGTTTAACAATAGACAAAATGCTGATAACCTTGCAATCATTATTTTACTGACCGAAATGACCAGATTAAAAATATTGCACGTCTGGTGTGCATGCTGCACCCATTTCCTATGTGTATGATTTATTAGCTTGTTTTATTAACAAGAACACTCCAATATAACATTTTATTTAAATGAGTATATTTTTGAATTATTAAATAGTTCATAAGAGGACCCCCGGTCATACGTAATATGTTCTTACCAACACTACATACACAACCCCTTGTACCAACTTTTCATCAGAATTAATTTGCGATGTGATGTCATCAATGACATTTGTCATGTCATTTGTCATGCCACCCTACTGATGAGGTCCAACCAGACTGAAACACGTGTCTGGGGTTTCTGTTGGTACTCTTGTTCAGAGGAGAATTGCCTCGCATTTCGGTGCTGGACTGCCCCAGGGCAGGACAAAGACTGATATGTTTGGGATATTTCTACTCTGTGAAAGATAGTGAGCTAAAGACTCTGGGTAAGTCTCTCGTAACACCCTACTGATGAGGTCCAACCAGACTGAAACACGTGTCTGGGGTTTCTGTTGGTACTCTTGTTCAGAGGAGAATTGCCTCGCATTTCGGTGCTGGACTTCCCCAGGGCAGGACAAAGACTGATATGTTTGGGATATTTCTTCTCTGTGAAAGATAGTGAGCTAAAGACTCTGGGTAAGTCTCTCGTAACACCCTACTGATGAGGACCAACCAGACCGAAACACGTGTCTGGGGTTTCTGTTGGTACTCTTGTTCAGAGGAGAATTGCCTCGCATTTCGGTGCTGGACTGCCCCAGGGCAGGACAAAGACTGATATGTTTGGGATATTTCTTCTCTGTGAAAGATAGTGAGCTAAAGACTCTGGGTAAGTCTCTCGTAACCAGGACTAATGTCTGGCAGAGGGACTCCCAGGACCCCCCTTGTTAAATCGTCATCTTTGATGTCCTGTATGTTAGTTTTAGCAGTGCACAGTGGTGGCACAAGCTATGGTTGCTTAGCTTACCCATAACTGGTAAATTTCAATGCTTTTTCGGTTTTACTTGTAACCATAACGTCCTTTTAACGTTTTTTCACTGAAATTGATAGGTTTTTATTAGTGCAACTTAACCATAACTTCCCTGAATATATACATATATATTTTCTCTGAAAAGACCTTAGTTAAGGTGCAGTTAAGTTGCACAGATTAACGCAATGAAAACCTTGAAATTCAGCAGATGTGCCAAAACAAAGATGATGAATTGTATATCTTTATGGGCGAATAACAATGTGAAGGATTACCATTCTACCCTGACATTGGCTGAGACAATACATTTTTGGTGGAAATAGGGTTATTTTAAGTATTGATGTGTGTTTGTATCACATGAGGTTGCACCATTACAATTATAGGTGTGACATTGTTATGCTTCCCTAGGTCTTCAGCCTGAATGGCTTGATTACCATTGTACTTTGAGCAGTGCAGTACATGTTTACATCTTGACATACTGCTTTCAGTCTTTTCACAGCTGCACTACCTTAGGAAATATTTGTGTTTGGTACTGTATGCAATTTTGCACATCCCTGTTCATTGCTGCCCAAATATTTGCAATTTGCACTGTGCATTATTATGCACTTTATCAAGGAGGTCTAGTGACAGGTTACATGACATGTACTGTGTAAACAATATATTTTCTATGTATACCATATGTCATGCCATTGAGGAATCTTGGCTTAGATGAGTGTAGGCCGAAAGGATGTTGAGGCATTACCCATGGATCTCTATCCTCTACATGAACGGATTCTATTTTGCATTTAGCACATTATGCATTTTTGCACATCTCTGTTCATTGTTGCTTAAAAATATTCAATTTGCACAATGCACTATGCACTTTATAAAGGAGATTCTAGGATAGGTTATGTGTCATATACCGTGGAAACAGAGATGGACTCCCACATGGGGCATGGAATGCACATGATACAGTTTGAGTATATGCATTTCTACACAGGAACCCAAACCTAGAGTAGCATAAGGCTATGGGACATCGAGGCACTATGTAGGGGCTGATGTTTGCATATTTGCATATATATTATACATGGCATTTGGCACTTTATGCTCTATACGTGGAGGCATAATGGAGATACTGCGCTAGGCATGATGAACCATCTGTACCCTGCAAGGAGCACTTCAAGCACTTCAAGCATTCATTTATATCTTGGTATAGTGCAGTTAAGATATGCGTAACTTGCACAATGTACTTGAATATGCAGGCCTGTTGACAGGATACATACATGAGCAGTCAGGTTCCACCAGCAAGGTATTGAGCTGTCGAAGGAAATTTAAATGGGAAAGTATGAATTGTAACCTTGTAGAATCAAGAATTTGTAAACATGGTCTTGCACTAATTGAGCACTGTTTGATTGGTAAATCTAATTATGTGAATATGATTGGTTCATTCACTTCCCTTGGGGACATTATTTACAAGTTGTTTCTACAAGTAAACATTTCAGACAAGCCTGGCTCCGGCATGGTGCTACGTGGCCAGGCCCCCCGCCCCCCCAAGGCCACCCTTAGAAAGGAGGCCTTGTCTGTGGTGTTAACCACCACTGCAACCATTAGGGAACTAGCGGGTTTCAGGCAGGGAGGATTTAGCAATTAGCATTCTCAGTGGCTGGACAGCAAGTGCCCAGGCCGGGATTTGTTTGCTTGCCTTGGAAAATTATTTATGCCAAAGAGCCATGAAAGTAGAAATTACCAGGGTGATAGAGGGCCATTCACACTTCTAAGTAAGGTAGCACACTTGCTCAGTCAGGCAGCATACAGCGATCTAGCAAGATCCGATGTTGCATTTTTTACACCTTGATTTCTATAATTTAAAGTAGGTTTTTTGTATGGGTTAGAACTGTTGCTCCCATCATGCTTAATACAATAGTTAACTGTAGCAAAATATAAATGACAGGTGATGATGCTTGGACAAAGATTTCTGCAGCAGGTGCATAAGCGGCTGAGGACCCTGAAAAATGACATTCACTGGCACACACACGACCACAAGTATTTGTAGGCCTTGTGGTCCAGCAGTTTGGGCAGGGCTGCTCACATTAGTGGTGTGGAGGCCAATACTGATCTGCAAACAATGGTATGGAAGCCTGACCAAAGCAATGCGAGTGGTTATGATTGATTCAAAGACCTACATCCATCAGACTGAGAGCCCCTACAAATTGCATTCAAAGTATATATTCTGCTGCATAAACTACTTGAGTATAAGTGAAAGAATAAGGTTGGTAGCAATACAAATGTAATTCTGGAGGGGAGAGTGTTGCAAAATCAAAAAGTAATTTGATGTGAGGCTGTGCCTTGGGCTATTAATTAGGCTGTTCTCATTAACTTGCATTCTGGAGCTACAAACATACCATTTTACCATCACTTTGTCCAATCCGCTGGACTTGAAAATATGCCACCAGTGATTGTAGCATTATTGGTAAAAGCAACTAGATTCCGAATTGTTAATTGTGGGAGAGATTTACACTTTTCCAGACACATAATGTAAAAGTGAAGAGATAGGATGATTTTGCCTATCTTTTGCTATTTACTTTTCTAGTACTTGTTGGAAACAATTCAAATTGCCTGTAGGGGCCCTTTTGCAAATAAGTTCAAACTGGAATAGTTCGCTCCATGCAATTTAGGATTCAAAACAAAATGACTGCAACACTCTTTTTCATCAACCTGTTTCTACAATGATGTACACATTGTCTGGCTTTATCATGCGACATGTGCATTTTTAATGTAATCTGTTTAAAATGTAGTTTTTTTTATTGTTTATGGTTTATTACAAACCTTTGTAATAGAAGTTAGCAAAGTAAGAAAAAGAAACAAAATAATTTGAAAAAGAAAAGTAAAGAGAAAAATCCAATACAGATGGATACAATATGGCTTGCAATTATTGGTATAAAAGTATACAATTCATAACAAAAAAATGTTTTCCTATAAATCATCCCTATCACTTAACATGTCTTTTATATACAGAATAGCAGCTATGATAAGCAGGGTATAAGTACCATTTAAAATTCTGTAGAAAAAGTGACTTGTGTGCAAAGACTCAGAATTGTATTATTTTAGGTATTGTAAACCAATTTCATGCTAGGCTCAAATTCTTGCTTTACCAGGTAACCAAAGTGAGTTTTCCTAGGCAAATCATGTAATCTCACTATGTGTTTCCTGCCAAGATTATGCCAAAATTAGTTGCCCCTAAACATCATTCAGTTTGCAGAATGAACAGTTCAATAAAAGCCCCACTTATGGTTTCATAGATGGGGGGGCACAGGGGTCAGGCCATACCAAGGAGACACCCAGACATCTTTCTTTTGAAACAATAAGGCAACATTGGTTGAAGGAAATTGTGACTTTAAATCGCAAAGTAAACATGTCAAACAAGAATTAATCAAGGACAATTGCATATTATAAACAGTATGTACCAGACAATGATGTATAGGGGTTGCAGGGGAGTGGTAGACCCTCCTCAATGCCACATCCAACCACGAGGCCGGAGCCCCCTAAACTGGCACTGTCTATCTCTTGATCCAACACTCTCCTGCATGTTAGCACTCCCACACACCTTCAATTCAATAAACTGTTGTGCTTCAAAATGTAACTTTGTAAGAAACAAAATGTCCTATTCACTGCTTCAATATGTATCGACTTGGGGGGGAGATTTCTTTCACAAAATGATGACCGTACCACAAGTACCTCCTCCGTGGCCTGCTGGGAGTAGCCACAGTATTCAGGGAGATACTGTTGAGCGCACACCATCTTAGATGGAACACAGACTGGGGGCCTTGTTCCTCTGCCCCCGCAGAGGAGGAGATGGCATGACATCATCCTTAATTCTCTCAAGCCAGGCCAAGAAGTCATGGTGCGGGTTGGGTGGGGTAGGTGGCAGTGTTTGTAAATGGCAATGCCGGTCAGGGGGAACTGATGGATGATGACCGGTGGGTGAAAGGTGATGGAGGAGTGGATAGAATAGTAAGGTTAGAGCAGATAGGAAGGGAAGATAGGTAGATTAATATCACCACACAATGTTATCTGCTTCTCTTTTGCCCTGTACTGTTTTTTTTTATTGCCCAATTATAGCATTATGTTGAAAAAAGGTACACAAATGTGTCTTAGGCCATGATTAATTGGGATCAATCTCTCAGACTCTTTTTAAGGTTCTGCAGGATACAGTTTTCATTGTTCTTGCTTTGGCAATAGTTTTCCTTTTGGAGATGGGGGAACATATGGGAGATGAAGTGAGTAGCGAATGGAAGGCCAAAATAATGAGGGATCTTATGGAAGGAAGCAAAAGAGCAAATGGAAGAAGAGAGCAGAAGAATGTAGATGGGGTACTGGAGAGCCTGTGATTTTGGAAGGTATGAGCAGGTGGAAGGCGAGAGCAGATTTCCCATTTGAACAAATTCAGTGAACTTGGGCAAATCACATTATGTCGGCAAAACCTGGTGAGGCTAACAGGTTGTTTCCAGCCAGAGTGATACCCCTAAACACAATGCTCCAATCGTAGAAAAAGGCAACTTAAAAAAACATGTAACCTTTGTTGCACTCATGACAGCCATTACCTACTCCCGCCAAAAGCTCCACACCCAATCCCACCTACCTGGGACTATCTGTCAGTCTTGCCCAAGAAGCCTTAAATATGCCAGGGAGTGCAAACCTAGCAAGCATCTTTATCAGACATTTAAGTAATCTTGCAGTTAAATATGTCAACCCTGGTCCTAACTACCTGTGTTTGAATCCAGGATTCTGCACCTTGTAAAGCAGTCTAAGAAACTTAACCAATCTAAGGGTGCAAATGGATTTTTCCAGATCCAGGAAGTCATTTTTTGCTGGATCACGGATCTGTGAAATCTAGCTTTACTGCAGAACTTTTTTACGGTACTCTTACACCCACACACAATGGATGTTGGGCCCCCTGATCTCAAACCTGATAACACACAAACCTGGCCCAGTGTAAGGAACTCCTGGTGGCAACATTAAAGACAGACAGAAGTGATCGCAGTTCAAGGGTGTTTATTGAACTGTATGCAGGTTGAGAAAATGCCTAATCTAAATCTAAATCTAAGACGTCAACAAGCGTTGACCATCAAATGAAAATAAGGCAGTCCTAGTGGCATTGTGTCAAATAATAAAGGGCCAACCTATTGCCAAACCTTACAACTAATACAAAAAAGGGGGTGGGATGATTTTCAAGAAAATAAAGAAGTGTTCTCAAATAATATGTCAGGATGCAGTAACGAGGTTCTCCCTTCCCATGTATTGAGCACGGGGTAAGATGGCATCTTGGAGCACAGCACACACTCAGGCTTCCAGAGCAGAAGTCGACAGTTCTGTTCCAGTTTATCAGGAGCCTAAATGGCCAAGTCTCATTTCTCTTGAAAGTCTCTTGCCTTTGAGGGCCTGACGTATTCAAATAACTAAACAAAAGTTACTTTAACAAAATGATAGTTTGTTTTCTGGTTATACTTAGGGTGGGGGCTCTTCAGCCCTGGGTCCCCCTCTTCTGGGTGCTGGCCCCTGTTTTCGTGGTGTTGGGTGATTGCTTTTCACCCCTTGGATCTCTCTCTTTCAGTCTTGGATCCTAAAATAGTTCCTTTCAATATCAAGGCATTCAGTGGGTGGTTTCCTGGTCCCTAGGACCTGATAGGTTTACCATATGAGAAAGTAACTAACAAACACAAAATTCTATTTGAAGTATTTCTCAGGTGATGGCTTCACCCTGGGGTCCCCCACTTCTGGGTGCTGACCCATCTTTGCTTTCAGCCTCCCTCCACCGGGTTCACTATGGCTTTCTCGGGATTCACCCCTGGATCTCCCTCATTCCGGCTCGGATCCCTCTCGACTGTTTGTCTCCCTTCTCCGGGTTCATTATGGCGTTCAACAATTCTTAATGTCTTTTTAAACAGTTCCAGTTGACATCCCTCAGCCGTGTTCACTCTTGTCAACACACTGTTTCTTGGGACTTTAGACTTACCCCCTTCTCGTCAGCATCCCTCGGTCGGGTTCACTCTTGCCAACTTCACATTCACAAACATTTGCAGGATTCACTTCCCTTGCTTTCTCACAATACTTAGGTCAAAGGATTTCGACTGTACAGGGATTTTGCTTGACCTCCTGTATGACCACTTTGACCTAATTTAGTGGCTCTCCTACAGCCTCTGGTTTCTGTAGTTTTACTCAGACGGTGATCAACCAGAGTCTCTCGAGTTAGCTCCCATGTTGTGCATGTTCCCTCTACAGCTGGTCTCCCTTTAACACTTTTACAGTTATTTGAACTTAGCACATCTTTGCCATTTTTTGTCTTTCATTCACCACAAATCAGCTCTTATCGGCTCTCCCATCGACTCACCGCCTGTGATGAACCACTTGGCTTTCCTCATAAATGGAGTCAAGGCCGGTACCACGGTAGCAGGAGTTTCCCTCACTCCGCTTTTCATCATCGATACGCTCAGTGTATCGTTGACATCTGTTGCAGCACACTTGGGCTATTGTCCTCGGTCTTGCAATTCCCTCTACGGAGGTTTCGCGGGTCTGTGTTGAAAAGTGCAAGGTCATGTCCTTCCTTGTCACCCTCTCAATATTCGCCGCCTTTCTCCCCTTGAACTGCCGGACCTGGATAGCTGTCTCGTTGTGTCTTGTAAGTTGCTTGTATTGTGATCTCTTGCTCCACTTTTATCCCTGTGGGGGAGGGAAAGGGCCGTCAGATGCATGTGATTCTGATTAATTGCCTGACTTTGCCTGACCCTTGTATTAGGACATGCCAAGTAAACGGCTCTGGTGTTAGTCAGTCCTCTGGTGTGTCGTGCAAAAATGTTTGTGTTGGAAAAGGACACGAGGCAGTGCTTTTGAATGTCCTATGTGCTAGGATGGGGAAAAGGTGTTGAAAGAAGGGGGATACCGCGTCTCACCCATCCGTGTCCCACTTCAATTCCCCCGAGGACTCCCTATCCAAGTGATCCTTCTTTACTCGTCCATCCCAGGAACTGGATCCAATAGCGATGGCTGTGTCCTCGCTATCTGGATGGCAGATCCGCAGGGACTAGCTAGGGAGACACCTGCAGGTTTCCCGCACCACCCAGATACAAATTCCTGGAGTTGGTTCTGGTTTCAGAGCAATTAGGAAATAGAGAACCTGGTTTAATGAAAGATGTAGGGTTGCCAAGCCAAAAACGAATACAGTCGCTGAAGAATCCCGATGAAACGGGAGCAACCAGGAGGTGTGCCCATAAAAACTATACATGCATTATATGTGAGACAAAGTGATCATATGCACAACAGTGGGAAGTGTGTGTGGGAAGTCTGTTATTCACAGTATACCAGACAGTTTTGGAAATTAGTCTCTTCAGGCCTCAATACTGAGTGTAGCAGAGTGTTCAGGTTACAGCAGGCAATATTACAGGTTCCCAATGGTTTAATCGCTATGCAAATGTATATGCTGTTTTAACGATGGGTCAGCAAATATGGAAATCATTTCCTTTCCAGCAGTACGTTTATTATTGAACAGTACTTCCCTATCGGAGGTCTGGAAGGCAATTGAAGGTTAGCCTTCTTGTAAAGCCCCAGGGCCAGATGAAGTACCTGGTGATTTGTATACGCTTTAACCAGATATTTGGGCTCCTTTTTGTTTTTGAAAGTATTCCAGATAATTTTTAATACCAGATATGTTTTTGCTCTTTAAAAAAGAGAAAACATGCTGATCATTTGTGCTACAGGTCAATTTCCCGGAGCAGAATTTCATCAAGGATACTTCAGAGGGTTCTGGTGGACAGGCTTGAAGCTTGGCTAGAGGAGAATAAGGTCATGTCTGACTCCCAGCCCGGCTTTCATAGGTCCATGTGTCCTACTGAACAGTGCCTAAATTGATCCCCCACTTTTGATAAATATTATTAGGTCAAAGGCGATGCACTGTATCTGGCTTTCATGAACCTGTCAATGGCCTTTGATATTGTGATCTGGCCCTTTCTTTGGTCAATTCTTTGTGACTTGGGTGTTGACATTGGTCTTTTGTATGATATTGTTCAGTTATATTGTGACACCAAAATGTTTGGCACCTTTGGGAAGAATGCTGAATGTACAGACACCTTCAAGATCACTAGATTTGCCATAGATGTGTCACTGAAGCCTGTTATTTAATCTTCAGGTTTACGGCATGGAAAAACATCATTTTATTAACTGTTGATGTTCCTTCCTTTTCAGGACACAAAACACTTCAAGGGCCTCATTATGAGGCTGGCGGTATGCCGCCGGTATCCATTTTTTTCCAGCATCCGCGAATGGGCTACCGGGTCATGCCGAGTTTGGCAGACCCAGTAATTGCCCATTTGCGGGTGCCGGTAATAAGGGACTCTCCATCTCCATTCGGCTCCGTGGGGCTCAATGGGAATGGGGAGGGTGGTAGCACTGGTACTGTTAATAAGGGTACCGGTGCTACCATCATGTTCTGCTCGCGGGTGCCGGTACGGCCACCAGGTCAGACCTGGTGGCTGCAAGGGCACCCACGAGCAGAACTCCTAGTATGGCGGTACGGTAGCAATGTTGCCGGTAGTGATACCGGCGCTGTTGTTGCCTTACCGCCATACTTGTATTGAGGCCCTTTGTCTAGGTTATGCGTACGATGTGGTCTTATTGGGCAGAATGGCCCGAGCCCTGCAAACCCTAGTTAATTCCTATGCTGGGTTTATAAAATCAATGGAAACGAAAGTGAACAAAATCTAATGTTATGTTCTACAATAGGAATAAAAGGGCCAATCCCCATTATGTCTTAAAGTGATTCAAGCTTGAAAATGTTGAAGATATTTGATTATCTGAGCATTATTAGATTTTATGAAAAGAACAACTGGTTGGGTCATGCACAAAAAGAGCAAAGTTGCTTTTGCAATGTAATGCACGGTTATTGTGCTTTTCTTCTAACCACATTGACAGTGGAGTCGCTTTTCCAACTATTCAGGCCAAGTCTGGGTGGGATTACCTGCTATGGTGCTAGTGTGTGGGGGTGTTTCTCTCTTGTGAACTATAGCAGTTTGTGAGCAGCAATTATTATGCTCTTTATTAAACGTTGCTCTCTCAAAGGACGCTGAACATTGCTACTTTGAAATCGCCCTTACCCCATTAATTAACCAATTAGAAATGTGCCCCTGATTATTACGGTTTTCAATGTGTTCTAATGACAGGGCCATTTTGAACACAATTATATTATTATTAAGAAATGGTTCCGTTTAGAGAACAGAATGAGCTCTAGTTGGGTTAACTATATAGTTAAAGTACTGTATGCCATTGGGTTTTGTAATTTGGCTAGGAACCCCTTTCAGTTTTGCCCATTCACAAAAAAATAATGTTTAACTCATTTGAAAAGAAGCAAGCAACTCACGCAGAACCGAACGAAGGGTACCACAGCAATTGTAAGTGGCTATTTTACATTCATGCATTTACATTTTATTAATGAGTTCTATCTGTCATGTGTTTATAAAACATGGGAAAGGGAATTAATAACAGAACTATATTTTAATCAACTGCCTTTTGTGGCAAATAGGAGGCACTGGCACCACCACAAGGAACCTAGTTGCCACTGTGATAATATTGCCTTCAAGATCAATAGGCACGCCTTATTTTTCTTCCCCTGTCATCATTATCTGCCACGGAAATATTTAATTCCCCTTTAACATGTAGTTTGTTTTTGGCAGTGTGGAGTGTCTTATTGTTATCTTTTGCTGGCACATCATGTTAGAGTTTGCTGGTGCTTTTGCCACTGTATCTTGGCTTTAATAAGGACCAGGAACTCCATGATGTCCTCTTCTGTGCAATGAATGCTCCTACACTGTAGTTTAGCTAAAGATTCTGGTGATTGTACCTTATTATGATGTATTTGGTGTGTTTTAATTAGCATTTTATAGTAGGGGACTGCTTTGTATTCTGTTGTTGATGGTATTGCCAATGAACTGTACTGGTTGATAATTTGTATTAAGTATTTAACAGTACAATATGAAATCACCATTTTAAGTATAATGAAGTATCACACTGTGTTATGATTTTTCTTTTTATAAATAGACTCACAGTGTACTTTTATGAAAATGTATTTTCCCATTTGAATTGAATTGCTCTTTGTTGATCGTAAACAACTTGACCCCAAATCACCATCAAAATAAAAGCAGAGATAGTGCAATTTTGCTCTAAAGGAGATTAAGACCCAAGTGCACGTGCATTTGCTTGCACTTGCCACCAGCTAGCCACACTTTTTACTTATTGCTTTTATTTATTCTATTTATTTTTTACTGTTGAACCCATGTACTGAACTGCCCCTCGACCCTTCCCCCCGCACTTTTCCCCTTCCCCCTTCCCCTGCACTTGCACAATCTCAATGTTACCTGGACTAGTAAGATCGTTGTCTCTATCGTCCCTCTTTTCCCCCTCCCTTCCCTTGTCGCGCCTTGAAACACTTGTGTATAGGCGTGTTATAAATGCCATATCATATATCATATAATCTGACACTGATTGGGGAGATCAAGAAGCTGTCTAAGAATGTGTTTGATTTAATTCGAAGATAAGATGTAACCCCAAACCCCACTGGCAAAAGTTGTGACTGACTCAGGGATAGCATTATATACGTGCCAATCTATTGGCAACCCCTGTGTGCGCTAGTTAAACTGGTCAATTGCCCCATTGATTTTAGACATCTATAGAACTTGTGATTCTATATGTGGAATCCAAGTATTTGTGTTACATATATCAACCTCAAGAAATTTGAATTTTTTTAACCCATTTCTAGGGCTCATATCCGATAGTTATACTTGTTTTTATCTTAGACGTACTTTTCTCCATACACATTACAAGGGACCTAGATGGATTTGCCACTAGATAACTTTTCCCCGTAGTATTAATATATCTGTCAATTAACTTTTGCAGAGCTCTGGAAGTGTGACGAATAAGTACCAGATCATCCACATACCCCAATAGTGGAATGTTCCAATGACCAATATTTGATGTGCAGTACTAGTTACTTGTTTAACTCCAGACCTAACATATTTACATATAATGAGAAGAGCAACAGTGCTAAGGCACACCCCTGTTGAACACACCATTTTGACTTGTAAAGGTTCCTTAACATTTCATTAAGTCCATCTCAAACCCTAGATGTCAATTTAGTTGGTATGCATGCTGGCTCAAATGCGATGGCCAAGCCCTTTGAGGTCACACCATAATGTATTGTAGTCGACTCAGTAAAAAAGCTGAACCATAAAAGCACAAAACATCCACACATTGTACAATATAAATCAATACAGCTAAAAATAAAAGGACAAAAAACTAAAATCAAAAGATCTGCATGATTTATGTTGAGTCGTAAAGTTGAAATACAACACCATCCAAGATAGATACCTGCAATAGTTAGTGTGATACCTACAACTGTTCATTTCACAGAGACATATTAAGAAATATTTTGATTAAGCTAAATTGAAGCATTAAAATAGAAAGTTAAAATTCAAATTAAATATGCACAATACATTTCCTAGGGTAATTCTATTCTTAAAAGAATGAATTAGAATCCCAAGAGTGTCAAGCTTACCAAATATGTTACAAATACTAAGCAATAATACCGATAGCAGACCATACTAGAACCATCACCCTTATGTATAGTCGCATTCTAAAATCAATGCTAACTATTTCATAAAAGTCTAAAGTGCCAGTGCTACTACAGTACTTCAACACACATGCCCTAAAACACATTGTGCTACATGCAAGGACATGTGATCTGCTTGGCTTGCCTCCTTTTCCAAACAAGTCGGAGATAGTTAGAGGAGCAATGTACAGCCAAGATGTTGGTGGAGAGGCTGCATAGTCTCATGGCCTCCCCAGTTGATCTAACTTGCCTTTCTCTAAAAAGTGATCTCAGATATCTTCTCCTTAGAACTAAATATTGCGGGCAGATTAGTACAAACTCAATGGTGCTTTTGGCCCAAACCAGGCAACATGTGCACTCAGCCCTTTATTGCAAGCGGTAAAATGCCCAGTCTCAACTTGATGTAAAGTGCTCTAATTTGTTTGGGGTATACACAATCAAAATAGGCCTCATAGCCAAACCTTTGTTTTAAAGTCCAGTATCTTCTTAGCAAAGAGGATTGGCCACGCTTACTTAAGACATCAGCTTCAGCTCTAGTTTGATAGGCATACTTGATAATCATCTTGCTGTTGCTCTCCATCGTGTCAGTCCATAGGGTCATGCCTAAGCCAAAACTCACTAAACACTAAATGATGTAATTCACTCTTTATGTGCATGAACCATGGCAGAGACCTACCAGCCCCCTATGCCCAGATGTCATCCAGGGCCTCATTATATTGCACAACTGATCTTTTGCCCGTATCCTGGCCCAATAATAAACAGGTTTTGCCTTGCATCATGAGTCCATGCACTGCATGTTTGTGTCAAGGAAAACAGCAAGATTGAGCGCGCTTGAGGGGAGACCCAGAATATTCTTTAAACACTTATTTGCAATAACGGAGAAATTCAAACAACTAGTGTTACCCCAGAGATAGGCCCATATAAGGCTGCCTGTCTAGCCTGCATCTTATATGCTTCAAGGTGACCCTGACCTCTCCATTTCCATGTTACCCCAGAACCAGGCTAGGGCCTCGCTATATATGGCCAAGGTGACTCCCACTGTCCTTTCTAGACTGTCAGATAATGTTCACTAGTCTGATTGGATGCCTGTCTTTACTACTTCTGCATTCACGTTGCCATGTTTTCATAGTGTCACTTTTACTTCATCACACATTTACCTCTTCAGTCTTCAACTTCTTCTAAAATTAATTTTGTCATTACAGGAGATCCCCTGTACCCTCATTCTTTTCAAACCCATATTCTTCCCCCTACTCCACATTGACCCCATCCTATATATTACAGCTAACCTTAGCCATATCCATTGGCAATTTAACAATGTCAAGATAGAGACGGATAAAAGGAAAAATAAGTGGTAGCATTAAGAATTAAATATCTGGTGAAGTGACTGTAGAAGAGGTGAGTGTAGAAGAAGTTTTCTGAGTGAAGTAAAGGGGGTGGACAATGTCAGAGATTAAGTTTTGGAGCTTGATCTTCACAACCTATTCTGTGCCGGCACCCAGATTCAGGTGAGATTACATTTTACTCATCTATCCATGTTTTAATTCTGGCGTAAATATCGCTCTCAAAGATCTTGGTCTTCCAGTTAAGCATTCCTCAGGGCTTGTGCAATGTAGGGTCAGCACTAAACTATTTTTAAGTATCTGGACAATGTTTCCCAACTTCTATTCCTTTAGAATATGTTTTGATTCTATTACTACCAATAAACACTTACAAAAGATAGGACTGCAAAAAGACATATCATCCATAAGAATGCCAATGGAGAAAAAGTCAGGTCCTGAAGTCCTGACCCCAAGGAAACCCAGGGTCGAATTCTTAACCTCATCTGATGTAATGGGATTCAAAGTACCTCATCCATTAGGGGTTACATGGTAAGAACAAGATTGGCTACATTCAGTTAGAATGTCAAAATCCCTTAGAAAATAGATATCAAAACAACTTGGGGATTCTTTCCGTCAGATGCTTGGATCAATGTATTAGTCATCTCATATCGATTTACCTCCTTGCGATTCCTAGCTGATATAAGATTATTTGAGTATTGTGGAATAGCTCTTAAAGCTCCCAGAAGATATTTTCTCAACCTTGTAGAGTTAATATTAAAGAAACAGTAGTCATGTATTGCATATTCACCTTCACGGGGGATATAAATGGCAATGCCTTACACTTGAGTGACTTAAAATTCAAAAGTCTAGAATCAATAGATGAATTAATGTTACACAGGAATTCCATCTCATTAATGGGAGCGAAAAATAGATTCTGCTGTAATTTTGGTGTGTCCAATACTTCCCATCTCAAATCTCTTCTATTAAGAAAAAGGCCACCGTGGGAGGAAGTTTCAGCGTGTTATATCTAACATTACCCCTCATATAATTTCCAAAATAAATGAATTGTGATCACTATCCTAGTGACGCACAACCTCTATATCAATTTTGGGTCATATCTGATTTCACTCTCCCATTGGCAAGGCGCAATCTATGTTGTCCTACTAGAGCGCTTGACTGTTTGCCCCATTAATCATCACAAGGAAGTCCCATTGACCTATCCCCTTCATGAGAGGGTCTACGATCCGGTCACTTCAGATGACCAATTGCTGTAATTGTGAGTGTGTGAGTAAAACTTTAACGTTAGGCAGTTCTTTGTCAGTGTGGGACACTTGTCCATGCTATGTACATTTCAGCACTTTGGCCTTTTCCTATCTTCTCAACTTTCAGATTAGTGGCCAATCTCTCTCAAGGTAGACCTAAAATGTTTCCTCACATAAAAAGGTAGATCGCTCATAGGTTAGAATTTGACCTCTGACAAGGATTAGCTTAGACTTCACAAGTTCACAGCCCGGCAGCACAAAACAGTAAGTCCTTGTTTGCAATGGCTAGACACTCCTGCACTACTCCTTGGTTGCTTCTATTTAGTATTTCCTCCCATTCACACTTGATCTGGCTCAGATTGTCTTTTATGACTGCTGGGCACCAGACCAAATGTACCTTCTGCTTCCGGAATGCTGCTGGACTATGGGCTGAACCCCATTTCGGTACTCAGGATTTTCCTTGACATGAAATGTCTGACATCTGTTCTTATCTATGCTATGATGGAAGCCTGAATCCTTTGGATGCTGGGATCCTATATCAAACCGGCACTGTTAAATGATCAATGATCAATGTTAGCCCATATTTGCCTTCTTTCACTTTTCTGTTGGCCAGCACATCTGCTCTTGAATGTTCTTTCACAAACCATCATCACTTCCACATTACTGTTCACCAGATTGTCATGATATATGTGTCTTTCCTGTATTGATTGTTGTAGATCACCCAATTGTTCAAAACTCTGATACCAGCTGGAGACTGATCTAAACAATACCAGGTATTTGTATAGTAATCCCAGACTGACGTATTTATCTATGTTTGCATTTATAAAGCGCTCCAAGCCCGCAGGCATCCAGGGAGAGTTTTGATCCCTTAAATAATTAAGAAGCTGGAATTATTTCCTACATTTCCTACATTTCTGGTTTATGCATATTCCATAATTTAATTCAGAATATACTGAATAAAATCCATGACATAAATACTCGAATACCTTCCTGTATCACTTGAAAATCAACTGGTTGTTTGTGTTTTTCTCAATTTTCTTCCAGTCCTAAAAGTGATACAGTTTCTTGAATAGTTATATAAAGACGTAAATCCTATTCCCCTCTCATCTTACCCTTGAGGAACCTCTCTTCCATAGATGCACCGGATTGCAATGTCCATTGCAGTCTTTCCATCTTCCAAACTGTAAGATTCTGACAAGATCGCAGATGGGGTTGACCTATTTGATCTGCAGTGCTTGGCCATATTGTTAACAGCAAGCCCTACTGACTGTAGAAATCGTCCTAATGTGGGAAATATGTATGCTGATGTAACAGTAGCGCCATGCAATACATAAATAAATAAATAGCTATATATTACCTATCTTTACTAAGGAGTCCCACTCTGACTTTGGCAAATATTCAAGCAATTATGTGAATCTATAAAAGATCTAATGCTGGAAAGCTTGCACTTACTCCTATGTATAGTAGCCCATCTTCAAGACCCGTGCGATAGATCATCCTGGAATCCCTATGAGGAAAGAAGACGAAATCTGCGGATGCACCAGTTTAGCCAGTCCTTAGCAATGCCTGACCCAACCATGCATCACTTCTTCAGTTCATGCCTAGTGAGTCATGTTTACAGAACGCATGCGAAGTAGCCTGAATTGCTTCCTGGCATTTGAGCTTCAGCAGCATTTTGTGGAAACATGCCCTTTCGATGGTGAGCAATATGTGCTTGTACTGCTGCCTTGCACGAGGAATCCCCTCAGACAACAATGGTCTCTGTGTATTTGATTACATTTCATTGCTAGACTGTTCTTTGGAAGGGTGGGTCACCCATGTTGTTTGAAATAAGGTCAGATTTAAAAAATCATGTTGTGCTACTTAGGCCTTACAGGAGGAAGCTCTACAAGACCTTAATATTGGAGCCTCCATAAAAGTAAACCTCTTACCCCAGCTCCTGAAGATCCTCTTCTCCTGCGTGGGGTCGAAAAACGCTAAGGAAGAAAATAAACAGTTACAAATAACTCAAAGCAAGCCCTGCCATGAGCATAAAGGCCTTGCAATGTACATCAACATCTCTATATAACGAATGAAAGAACAGCATGGGTCTTTATCTCATGTTAAATCACCTGCATAATTGTATATATATTGAAATGTTGTCATGATCCTAATTTAACGCTCAGGATATAGGTACCCCACTAAAATTGAAGATTACTGGCAACACAGTAATTTGCACAGGCAAGAAGATTAATTATTTGGAACTCTTGCTCCAGGCACTAGGAACTTTAAGAACAAGGGCACACAATTAATTTCAACATTTCTAGTCTGAACCCACTTCCAAAAAAAAAAAAGAAACATCAGCATGACTAGCATTAAAACATAACTGTATTTGTTTTTGTTAGTATGCTTCCCAACAGACTATTATATTGTAACTATTATCACAGCATATAACCATGTTGGTATGCCTCATGGAGCTACTACAAACAAACCTACCGAATGTGGGGAGGTGCAATTGTGGGCTGTTTTTTTCGTACATGAATTGCAAAGGTCAGAATCAGCTGAGATGGGCGCACTTGTATATTCCCTCTAATTTCTTTATCTTGTGCTTGTGAGCGGGCAAGCTTGCATTCATTTGCATAAAGCTGTCAGTTAACTGTCGGTCTAGAGCAGGTAAAGGGCATGTTGGCATTTCATGATTTCCCAATCCTCTCAGAACTCTTCCCAATCTCTAGAACAATGTCCATATTAGGCTAACATGAATACAGGATGTGTATTTATTTGGAAGTGGTCCTAGATTGCACCTCCAGCTTCAGGATATACACATAGTTGTGGTTCTTGATAACTGTATGTCTGATGTGTCTTCAAGGCAGCCTGCCTTACTAGCCAAAGCGCACCACCAGAACACCACAGGGAACCAAGCCGTGTGTGCAGCACGGCTGATCTACACCGGCAATTCACGATTTCCTGAGGCTACAAATTATCAGCCACGCTCTCCTGATGGCCACGACCACGCTGTTCACAGAGCTCCGATTGCTTTCATCTGTCACCAACTTTTGGACACCACTTGCATGTTTCCATTTGGGAAAAATGCATCTTGAATCGGGATTGAACCCCTGTTTCGGCCCCTCCACCTAAATGTAGACGTTCACGATTTCATCAAATTTGATCTTTGATTCGCCTCCTATGGAACATGTATAGCCACAGGTTGTCTTCAGGACTGTGGTCTTGTCATGGGATTTCACCCAATTCTGCCCTTCAGGGTACGAGCAACAGGTGAGGCACCATATAATTTCAAAATGTTCCCTCATAATAGAAGAGCTATTTTATCACTGGCTTTAGAAGGCAATGAAGAATGTAGTGCCTTGAAGGGGATAAGCAATATGTCCCTATATGATATCCCGTAAGGATGTATTAGGTGGAAAGGGTAGTAGTGTGATACATGCTTTAAGGCAGTACAGACTGCAATACTGAAACCAGCAGCTGTAGTACTTAGTGCTGCAAAAGTATACTCAAAGCGCTTTAGGGCTCAAAGGGGCTCCTAGAGGCCTATACTAGCATCATAATGAAAACCATCTACACAACAAAGGAGTTTTAGTAGTAGTGTCACAGAGACATAGTGACAAGTGTGCTTTTGAGTTAATTAATTTATTCATTAATGTATTTATTTATGTAACCATTTAACAAAACAGAACGCTAAGCAGCTTGGTCAAATTTTGCATGCGTACATGCACCCATGCTTACATATGTAATGTAGTTTTGAATAGGCCACTGCATTTATCCTACGTGCAACCAAATTCAATCCATTTTCTATTTAGCAGAATAGACAGCATCTCGCCTGGAAACTAAGAAAAGCATCTTGTGAAGTAGAAGCCTTGAGACGAGGACGTTCAAGGCATGTTAGATACATCCTCTTGGTGCTGTGACTGATAAATCGGCCTGAAGCCAAACACAGATAATTCGTCAGCAGGTTTATGGGCGGTAGCAACCATATTGTTTACCATAATCTAAGGAGGAAGGGAGGTAATTCCAATTCAGAGTCAGAAGCAGGTGATTGGCCTAATAGGTGACAGCGTCTATGGTAAGTGGGATTTCCAAGTGGGAAACATTATAAATAGACATCTGGCCCTTAGACCACGCCTGTTTTTGCAGAAGCCAAGCCAGGGGACTAAAATGGGGTGCAGGCTCTGTGTCTCACCTTGAACCACGTTGTATTTTATGCTGTGAAATACATTAGGTTTCTACCTGGCTGAAAAATGTGCAATTCTGGTCCTGTGGCTTTGTGGTTTGCATGAATTGTTTCCATTTTTAAATGCACAACATTGCTTCATTAAATTAAGCTTTTGGTTTGTTTTGGAAATAGTAGTAATAGGTTTGGGTACCCTGTACAATATTGCTTTATTGAACTGAGCATATAGGTTTGTTTTACAGGTACTGTACCTCTCCCTGGAACAGGCTTTTTGCGTTTAAAACGTGTATTGAGCCCCATGCTGGAAGAATTGATGTCAAGTTGATTTAGTAAGAGACCAGTGATTATAAGAACTTTGAAAAATGACAAACAAGTGTGTTTGAACCTCATGTTGATTTAGCGAGAAGAACTGAGGGGCAGTGATTGTAAATTAAATGCTTATATATAACGTTGGTCGTTGCTGCATGGACTATGCTTATGATGGACCTTGCGCGACCCTATGCCATATATGTGTCTGCCGTTGGCAAGGCTTCCTATGATGCCCATGCTTCGATGGAAATGTTTGAGTTACCGGTTTTATTCTTGTTGCTCCATTGATCCTCCGCAATATGGCCCGCATCTGCCACACAGACTGATTGTGTTTAGAGCGGTTTGATACTCAGATGAAGTCCCAGTTTGGAAACTATTCTACATCTGCCCTGGACCTCTGGTGACTGGTCACCGGGAGCCTGGGTCCACCCAGGCCACTCTGGGCCCACAACATGCTCTCGTATTGGTGCTCCAGAGTCCGTGGTTAATGCCCTTGGTTCCAGCTGCCCTCTCTCTCTTTGACCAGGGCCCCTCCGCGCCCTCAATCCTACACTGTACACTCTGGTTAACGCTGCTGTATTGTATAATCTCCTCACACTCTCCCTAGTCCGGCACGCCATCGCTAGGCTAACTAACAGCCCCCCAGGCGCAGATGCCTAGAAGTTTGTTGTTCTTATGGTTCTGTTTGGGTTTCGTCCCTCTAATTGGGGGGGGATGTGGGTGCGGGGCGGAAGTTATGGTTAAAAAAGTCTTGACAACCACCGGAGGTGCCTCATGCGCTACAGCAGTACATTATGTATACGTCGATAGGGTTCCGCTTGCACCCAGGTCGACTGACTCCTTTTTTCCTGGTAACCTATGTGCAGAAGCCCAATCAACACCCCTTCACAAATGGCAAATAATGACCTGACCTTTATGAGCTGGAACGTCCGTGGCTTGGGCAATTACAAAAAAATGCGGCAGATACATCTACATGCTGAACGCCACGGTGTCAAAATTCTATGCTTGCAAGAAACCCATGCTCGCTCCGAGCAATGTGAACGATTCGTTAAACAGTGGGGTCCCCAGAGGTATTACACTAACTATTCTACTCAAAGCCGCGGCACTCTCACTTTAATACACAGAAGCTTGAAATTTGTGTGTAGCCACTTGCGTATAGACCCCTTTGGTAGATATGTATTAACCATTGGCACACTGCAACACCAGGAGGTAGCAATCCTGAACATCTACGGCCCGAATGTCGACAATCCCGACTTCTATCTACACCTAGCCTCGGTCCTGGAAAGCTTCCCCCTGATTCCGATTATATTGGGAGGTGATTTTAATACAATATAAGATGTCACTCTAGACAGGTCGGGCTCTCGACCTCGCCAGCTCTCCAGAGCGGCCTATACCATTCTCACAACGCTCCCTCCACTGGCACTAGTAGACGCCTGGCAGCTAATGTATTCCGATTCCCGCACGTATTCATTTTATTCCTCAGTCCATGACTCTCATTCTAGAATAGACAGATGGCTCATTACCGACATGCTAGTTAGGTCCCTGTCCCACCAGGCTATCCTCCCCAGAACATTATCAGACCATTCACCGGTACCTTCTTCACTGAACTGGGGTCCGGATGCCGATAGAACGAGACAATGGAGGATGAGCCCCCATGCGCTTCTTGATCATGTTTTTGCTGCCGAACTTGAATCCTCCGTTGAAGAGTTCTTTGAGGTCAATACAGGCTCCGTGACAACGCAAGCCATTCTTTGGGAATCCTTTAAAGTATATACGAGGAGTATCGCCATTTCCAAGGGATGTGGCATTCTGAAAGGAATCCGTGCAGATATCTCTGTTAGTGAATCAACCCTAGCCAACCTCGAGACCCAATACACTCAGGACCACTCCCCAACCACTCTTTTGGCATTGGGCTCGGAACTGGATAAGTTTCACAGCCTTGCGGAACGAGAGATCAAATTCCTGGATTCCCCCCATTCGGTAAGGAAATATAGGGAGGGAGAGCGACCGGGCTGTATGCTGGCAAGGCTCCTCCGTCTTGAGTTCAGAGCCCCCAATATTCCGGCTATAGTGAGGTCTGACGGCTCACTGGCCACTTCCTCACAGGACATAAACTCTGAATTTCTATTGTTTTACACCTCCCTGTACTCGGAAGTTGACGGCCCCCCTATATCAGAAATCGACTCCTATCTGGACTGTCTTCCTCTCTCAGTCCTGTCCGATGATGCTGGCATTTCCTTGGAGAGGCCTATCACTCCCGAGGAGCTCACTGAGGCCATTGAGTCGTTAGCATCTGGTAAGGCCCCTGGCCCGGATGGGCTCCCCATGGAATTTTAGAAGCAATACAAAACACTCCTGGTCCCACACCTGCTGGCCCTATGGGAGGAGTCATGCGAAGAGGGTATACTTCCCCCTTCCCTTCGGGAGGCACTGATAACAGATACCGACCCCTCTCATTGATTAATAGTGATGTTAAAAAATACGCTAAACTGCTGGCCAACCACTTAACCCCACTCATGCCCCACATTATTCACCCTGACCAGGCAGGATTTGTCCCAGGAAGGTCCACATCCCTGAATTTAAGAAGGCTCTTCAATGTGATCAGCAGGGTCGACCCAACCACACAGGCGGTAGCAGCCACTCTAGACATGCAGAAGGCATTCGACTCGGTCTCGTGGAAATACCTCTGGCGAGTTCTCGAGAAATGTAAATTTTGGCCCCAACTTCCGAACCTGGGTGAAGCTACTCTATACCGCCCCTTCGGCTAGAGTTCGCACAGAGGACATGTGTTCCATCCCCTTCCAGATATCCAGAGGGACACGACAGGGATGCCCATTTTCCCTGCTAATCTTTGCCAAATCCATTGAATTTTTAGCCGACATAATTCGCCAGTCACACTCTCATAGGGGATTATGCACAGAGGGCCAATCCAATATAGTTTCCCTCTATGCTGATGATGCTCTCCTGTACATCTGCTCCCCGGAAACCAACCTTACCCCTATCCTTGAGGACGTTGCCCGATTTGGAGACATTTCTGGACTGAAAGTAAACTGTTCCAAATCCATATTATTCCCACTTACAGACTCCACACAACCCCCCTTGATTTAAGGGGATTCACCTGGTCTCAATATAGCATCAGTTACTTGGGGGTGGTATAAAAACTTCCAGTTGGACTAGGCTCCCCATTTCACTAGCAGGTAGGATTGGAATACTTAAAATGGTAGTATTACCTCAACTCCTTTATCGTTTCACCAATTTGCCCATATGGCCAGGGGACGCATTCTTCAAATCACTATGTCATATCAGTGACACCTTCCTATGGCACTCAGCTGCAGTCTGCCTCAAACTCTCTACGCTGACCACCCCCAAGGAATTAGGCGGGTTTAATGCCCCAGATTTTATTAAATACTGGGTGGTAGCCCAATCCCAATTTGCCTCTCATTGGTTTAATACCACTGCCCTCCCCCCCCCACATGTCCGGTTGGAGAAACTGACAGTTTCTGACCGGGTGATTGGTTGCCTTATCCTTAAACCCATACCTCCCATGCCCGACTCCGCAGACCCCGTGGCTAGCACATCCTTAGCATTAGCCAAACTCTGGGCTTTGGTCGATACACCACATCCATTCCACAGGGACCTGCCACTATGGAACTTCTTCCCTGATGTCCCACCTATCCCACAATCTGTCGTATCCCACTGGGCTGACGCTGGCTTCCTTACACTCTGCGATACATATGAGCAGGGCAACCTCAAGCGTCGGCCCACAGCCTGACTACAATACTCCTCCCTCCGGAGGAATCTCAAATCCAGATTCCCTGATATCCCCACTCTACTACCTGACAAACCCATACTTGCGGAACTATGCTCTTACTCCTCATTCAAAGGAAAGGTGTCAAGACTCTACTCCTTATTGCAGACTAGAACACCCCCCGCCTTTACTAAGTTGAAACGCAGCTGAAAGGAGGATCTTGGGGTTGAGATCACTGATGAGAGGTGGTCCCGAATGTGTGCTCGCACCCACGATGTGTCTTATAACTCGAACTTTAAGTTTATACAATTTAAGGTGCTGCACAGGTATCATCATACCCCTAAGAGACTACATCGTATGTTCAGCGACTCCTCTCCCAACTGCCCCAGGTGCGGCATGGATCAAGCATCTTACATCCATATGCTCTGGCACTGCCCTCACCTGACCCACTTCTGGACTGACGTCTACTCTATGGTATCAGACATATCGGAGCACACTATTGCCCCCACCCCACTGCACTGTCTCTTCCATGACTTCCCCCAGTTGGGGCGTGACTCGAAGAAACTGGCGGGTCTCTGTATGTTGCTAGCGGTCCGCTGCATATTGTTATGTTGGCTCCGGCCCAGGGCACCTACCTATACACAATTGCTTAGAACAATTACATGGGCACATGACACGGAAGAGGACTGGAGCGCAATGCAGCACCCACATGCAAGGACAAGCGACATCTGGCGGAAGCTCTGAGATTACATGCCCGCCATGTCTTCTCTTTCAAACTCAGCTCAGTCCTCTCCTGGTTGCCCTTAAAATGTGACTGCCCTGCGACCTGTGTCTCCTTTGATTCAAATACCAATGGTTTGCCTGGTACCTGATCCCCCTGACTCTCTACAGACAATTCAAGGTATACTGTTGAAGATGTATGTTACTTGTTATCGCTGCTGGTGCCGTGTGGCCCCCTCTGTTTTCCTGTGTGTTGTCAAGTCAAATAAACAAAGTAAAAAAAAATATATATATAACGTTGGTCATTCTTGACTCTGGAATATTTCTGGCACAGTGAATATTGTGCACTGCTTTATTTGGTCGATGTTCCTCTCTTCAAAAAGACTTTCTATTTTCCATCTCTATCACTGTGTGCGCATTAGGAAAATTCATGACAATTGATGAGGAACGGTTGCTGAACCCGTGAGTAAGATGCCAGGTTTTGAGGGTTGTAACATGCTAACAATGTGAGGGAGGGGTAGGGGAAAGACACTTTGAGGTCTACAAATTACAAATCGATTATTGTAGCATGAGCACAGATCAGCTCTAGACTGGCCTTGGGAGATGTCCCTTTGTAGTCAGTCCAGTGACCGGGAGCTCCTTCCATTCACGTTAGGGGGATGCTGGACCCTTCTCTGAGCTGAGCGAGGGGCAGAGTCCTTATCTAGCTGGGAGGTTGTTAAGACATGCATTAAAGGGCGTAGCCATAGATTGACCATGTGGGTATGTCTTAGCTTCAAATGTCAGATATTGCTTCTGATAGGGTGATTGCCTTACTCCTTCATTTGCTTCTTCTCACAGGCAACCAGGCAAGGTCCCTAAGGGGCCGATTCATGGAATAAATGTGCGCCGAAAATAATGGCGCAAGCTGGCGTGCGATTCATGGAAGTCCCTGCGCGTGTTTTCCTCGGGATGTGCGCGAAACCTTTGCGTGCCGCACACGGGCAGACACGTCATTGCAACATCCCGAGCGCTGTGCGCGACGTGCAAAGGGAAAGCGCACAACGTCCACGCACCCACCAAAAAGGGGGCGGGACACAGGGCGTAACACGCGGAATGGGGAACAACGTGTGAAAAAGAAGGCATAACAGGGGAAGTACTGCAGGGAAATACACAGAACGTCCACACGCATGCCAACAACCCGCATTCATGGATTTGAATACAGGAAACCCGCGCACGGAAAAAGACGCGCATAGGCGTCAACATGTCTGCCACACGAAGGCAGGCGAAGGGTATCCGGGCACAGTATAAAAGTGCGCACAAATAACAAACACGTATATACAGCTACGATGAATGCCCCATTTGTCGCAGCACTGATCGTGGGACACCGCAGGAGGAGGAGAATAGCCAGGGTCCGCATTTTTTTTCCACGGACCAGCCTTTTTGGGATGCCTGACGACCATGTCCATGGCAGGTTTAGGTTTACACCTCATATCATCCTAGACCTCGTCAGGGAGTGGGAAGATGACCTTACATCACCCACCCTGTGCTCCCAAGTATTGAGCCCCTTGGAGCAGGTGCTCAATGTCCTGCATTTTTTGGCCACGACAACTGCCATAGTGGGGGGGGTCTCACAGGCCACGCAGTCACGCTGCCTACACCAGGTGTTGGCAATCATCACTGCACGCCCCTCACTCCACAGGCACATATACATGCCCAGAACACCTGCAGAAAGGCAGGCCGTGGTCCAGGGCTTTTACAGGGTGGCACACTTCCCCAAAGTGCTTGGTGCCATAGATCGCGCCCATGTGGCCCTACGTCCACCTAGGGCCACTGAGCACGTCTATCGGAACCGCAAGCACTGGCATTCCATCAACGTGCAGGTTGTATGCGATGCTAAAGGAATCATCACCTCTGTCTATGCAAACTACCCTGGCTCCAGCCATGACAGTTTCATATACAGAATGTCCGCCCTGAGCCGGGCCCTGGAAGCTGGGCAGCATGGTGACACATGGCTCTTAGGCGAGTACAAATACCTGTGCACATGCATGCATGTCACGCACAGACAAATACCAAAACCCTAACAATCACAACTATTATCACCTCCCCAGGGGACAGTGCCTACCCTCTGAGCAACCACATGATGACGCCAATCCGGAACCCCACCACAGGTAAGATACAATGATGCCCATATTACAACCAGGGGCATAGTGGAGCGCACATTCAGAGTGCTCAAGTCACGCTTCCGCTCCCTTGACCGCTCTGATGGGCAGCTACTATATGTACCCCCAGTAGTGTGCAGGATCATTGTGGCAGCATGTGTCCTGCACAATGTTGCAACACGGCGGGAGGTACCGGTGGACATGGTGGTGCCCCCACATCCCCAACCACGGGCACAGGCACTGCCCATGGGAGGGGACAGGGCATGTGGGGAGGCATCCCGGACCCAGCTTGTGGCCACATTCTTCACCTAAACTCCCACCCCTGTGGAGTGCACACAGGCCTGGCACATACCAGGTGACAATCGATGATGACAAAGAGACAGTCAACTGTCACAACCTTACCACCCTGAGAATGTTGCCACAGAAGTGCTACATTGTGCGCATCCCTAGCTACTTAACCATAGCCAATCCTGTGTGACAAATGCAATAGCAAAAGCCCAACACATGACCAATATGATACGAAGAGACATGTGATAAATGGAAAGTGTCCCGAGACAATGACGCCTGACATGGAATCAGATGAAATGACTGACCAACAGCCTCCCATACATACCAAGCCATACACAAATGCTATCCACCAGTCCTACCATGAACACAACACTGAATGCATGTTCACATGCACGTTGTGCAATCCAAAATCCCTACTCCCGAACCCGTGTGCTGTGTGTGTCTCCTGCAACACACTGCTCAGCACACAGCACGTTGAGCAGTCATTGTGTTGCAGATACACTTTCAGCATCACATGAAAAAGACTAATCAAATCTACAACCAAATGACGCATGTACAGGATACCCAAATGGTAATAGATCATGTGCTGCATGGACACAGCAGGCCTGAGAATGCAATCTGTGTGCACCTGTGGCCATGGAAGGGTGGTTGTACGTGTGGTGGATCATTGTGCAACATGTCATTAGGGACATGCACTCAATATATGAAATCAAGTGACCCTCAGTGTCCTGTACACATCACATTTGAACATTGGCCATGTGAACACCCCAGCTTGTCAAACCATGCCAATCCCCTGACACCTGAAAATTAAACACAACACAGGAACAGGCATTGACCAGCACAACACATCATGTACATAGTACCCCACAATTACAATGTCAGAGTGCCCAAGACACTGTAGGCCAAGCCAACTGTCTAACAACAAAAGTCCCTCCCTTACACATCACCTTGACCTTCTGAACAACTGTCTCTGGGGCATGTAGCCTTCTTCCTTCAAGTCTACCTGGCTACAGGATCACCCTACCCCTTGGTCTCCATGTTCCAGCTTGCGTGTAAATAGGGTCCTGCGGGAAATGGAAGACCAATGGGTCAAGAATCACACATGATACAATGGTCCCTGGGTGAGCTGCTAGACGCGTATAGCAAGGTGCAACTTCAGTACAAGTTGTGTTCTGGCAGCCGCATATTTCAATAGGTTGTGCACCTGGCAATTAGCACATGCAAATGACATGCTCTGCCCACGAGTCTGTGCCTCGCTGGGTGTTCCTGTGTGTTGTATCAGTGTCTGGCTAGGAATGCTACTACCCTAATAAATATGCTTCAATGGAGCAGGCGGTACTCCAGGATACGTTTGATGGCCCCTGCGTGTGCCCCTGACAACTTGGAAAGCCACTTGGCATTTGGCCCTCAACACATGTCAGCTGTACTGTGTGCTTCTCAATCAATGCCTGGCAAAGCTCCCCAGCACTGGTGCTACTTAGCATGCATGTGCAAGTGGCCTGGTGGAAGGTTGGCTGCGGTGTAGGCCCTTGTGCTGCTCACCTTGGCTGGAGATCCTGGAAACACGTCTGCTTCTGTTGGACGTCTTCGCACAAGCCCTGTGCCTCTGCTTGTGCACACATCCACACGTCTGCACCACTGAATGTGCCCAGTTCTCTGGATTTGTCGTCCCTGTGTCTGCTGGCAAAGGTAGTCTGGAGGCTCAACTTCCTGCAGAAAGGGCATAAAATAAATTAATGAGACATGAAAGTTCCCTGTGTGTGTCTTCATGCTGGTTGTCACTGGTCCAGGTCACAGACCTACATCCAAACTCCTCCCACCATCAGTGTCACTTTGACAGGCCAATGGTGCAGGATACTATCTACAGCATGAAGTGCATCAAGCACATATACAGGCAAGAAAAGAACATACATCACAATCCACATCAATTAATGGAGACATCAATCACGTACTCACCCAAATTGATCACAGACATGGGGTGGATAAAACACAACAAATCCCCACTAGGGGTGTTAACACAAGTAGTACAGCAGCAGACAGGCCACAGTTACGAGGAAAGTCCAATGCCCTTGTGTAATATTTTGTAACACCGAACCATCTTAGCGAGCCCATGGAGAAGGGAAGCAGGAGTGGCCTATGTGAGTCAGGACCCCAAGCTGCAAACACATACACGAGACAAGCTTGAAGGGCCCAGCTGGAACAGACAGTGGATGCCTTCAAAAGCCAGAAAGCACCACACTGTCACATGAATGCACAATAGACAAACAATATTTAACTAGATGAACTAATTAAACTAACAATGAACAACCTACATAACCTAATTAAAAAAACTATCAAATAGTCAATATAAACAAACTAAACTAAAGGCAAACATCAAAAATGGCCACAGACGACCCGGAGGCAACTAAGAGGGGGGAGGTACAGGGTGCACCTCAACACCCACATGCGATGATGTTGAGACAAAAAAAAACTCCATGGGCTCAACGCCTGCACACCACGACCTGTGTGGAAGATAATTCGTTGTCCGAGTCTGCCTCATCCTGTAAAGGACGACGTGGCACAGGAGCCTGACCACGCCTAGGTGCAGCTTGCCCCTCGTCGGCAGCTAGTCTGCCGGAAGGGTGAGCCTGGTTCTGTGCTGCAATGACACGCAGGTCCGCATGCAGAACCTCCTGTGATACACGTGCTTCCTCTTGCAAGGTAACACATGTAACACAGAGTTCTTCCTGCGTGGTCTGGCTGGACAACTGATGCATCTCCTGGCAAGCACGTAGCTCAGCCGAGATGGTACGCTCAAGCTGCTCAAACCTCTCCTCTGACCGGGCCCTCTGGGACATCAAGAGGACACCCAGAGTGGATCGGAGGGAAGCATACTCACCCTCCATGGCATTCATGTCTGCCTCTGCGTGAGCAGTAATTGCTTGACGCAGAGACAACATTTCAGCCTGGCGTGCCCTGTCTGAGGCCGCCATGCCCAGCCTGAGTGAGCGGGCCGTGGACTGCGCCACCTGCCGCTGGAGAAGCACCTGCCTAGCAGGGGGGAGCACGGATTGGGCCACGCGTTCCATGCTCGCAGCAATGTTTTCAAGTGCTGCCGCCTGACGTTCTGAATTGGCAGTCATGTCTTGCTCCCACTCAGTATACCTCGGTGACACGTGGCCACCGTGTTGCTGGGCTTGACACCTGCGGGACCCAATGACCAGCCGTCCTCGTTGGGTTGGCACCGCCCGCGGCTGCACGACTACATGCCCCCGTTTACGTGATGGCCCAGGCACATCAGCGACTGGTGTGGAGGGTGACCCTGCGTCCCGATCCACCACAGGCAGAGGTCCCACCACTGTCTGGCCCCTCAGTGCAGGTGTCGCGGCAGAGGAGTGTCCACATCAGAAATACTCACCCCTGACGTATGGACCTGATGCACATCCAACTCGACATGGCTGTCAGAGTGTTCATCTGGGCTGGACTCATTGCCAGCCAAAGACAAGATGGTCTGAAGCACACGTGGGTTCACGTGGTCTACCACCCCACGACCCCCACTTGTGCCGGGTTGTGGTTGTGATAACAACCCTGTGCCTGGCATGACAACACCATCCTCTGGCTCCATTGCGTCATCATCTGAAAAGTGGAGAGAAAAAAACATTAGTACACATGTTAGAAGCACATGACACACATACACATAGACATCACACTGACAGCCAACACATGAAGCAGACATGTCACACACAAAAGAGAACCTGCCATGCATGCCTGGTCAATTTGACATTGCATCAGTGAGTGGGCATATAGAACGGTGTTACATGGCTCAGAAGTGGGTTGATGCAGTGCAGAACATGTGTACGTTACTCACTATCTACATGAACAAGTACTTCATGATGTGTATCAAAAATCGTGAAGCCAGTGGAAGGGCCAGTTCAGGCATCACGTGCAATGTGCATGCAATGGGTTGCATGGCTACAAGCAAACCCTCCCACCCCCAGTGAAAATGCAGGGATGCCTTGCGTGGTAGCAAAAGGCTGACCAGAGACCTGTGTATTGGCAGACAGTGTTGACTAGCATCAATGGCATCATCTGAGTCAACTGACAACACAGCAGATGATGATGGGACAGTAAGCAGGACACATGATGAACCCTCAGTAGTACACCCAAGTGTGCAAAAGCCACTACAACAATTGGACAGAGTCTGTGGGCCTGAAACTGGGGGAGTACTGTGCCCCACACAGACTGTGACACCCTAAAGATGTGTGTGATACAGGACAGGGCCAGAGTGGGCATGGGATGGCTGAAGAAATCCCATGAAATGTTGCTCATACAAGACACGTACTACAATGATCATCCAGGCAAGGACACATAGGGGCATGCATGGAATGCACATGGAGCATGAATGGGCACTCATGTCCCTGTGCAGCATCTGCCATCTGCACAGTCCAAGTGTTACACCCTGCATGAACGGCAGAGGATGTACCCCACTGCATGTGTCTAGCAGGTTGGCTGGTGGAAGTTAGCATGTACACAGGAGGCTTGAACAGGCCATTGTAGTATGCCAAAATGATGCACAACAGTGCAATGGTGTAATTGGGGTGCAGGGGGAGTGGAGGGGCAAGGGGGCATGCCTATGTGGAGTACCCGCATGCAGGCAGAGGACACATGCACGTCAGTCATGCAATGACATAGTCCCAGTGCTGAGAGGAAAACCACCCGTGGCTACATGCAGATGGTCCAGAGAGCAGGAACATTAACCGGAGGGGCATCTGGGTGTCTAACATGTGAGTAGGGCGCAAGTGTGGTGATGAGGACAGTCCCCATCTGCTCTACATGTCTACCATCCTGCACAGCAAGCACGCATCAGTGAAGCATTGCATGACTAGCACATGAGAACCATGTACACATAGCATGTAGTGGCAGTCAAGCACAACACATCACACAGGCAAACAGACATGGGCTGGACATACACGCAACAACACTCACTGGACTGGGCATCAAAGTCCTGCATCTCTCCCAATCCTTCAACCAATTCTTGTGGTATGAACTCCGCAATGAGTGCCTCGTGCGGATTGAGGTCATCCTCCTCAGGTGGTGGCCCACCACCAGTCACCAGAGTCATGCTGTAATTAGTGGCACGCTTGGCCTTAGCGCTGCGTTTGAGGTAATTCCAACGCTTCTTGCACTCGGCAGCTCTGCGCACCTCATGGCCAAATGCACTCACATTATCTGTGACATGCTTCCAGTGGGTATTCCGATGGGCAGCCGTAGTTTGACAATTCGGCCCCACTAGCATGTCACGTCTGTGGGCCTGCACGTAGTCCACAAGGGAGTCCAGTTCCTGCTTGCAGAAAGGCTTCTTCCTTGACGTGTAGGAGGCCGTGGGTGTGTCTGGGGTCCCAGCCTGTGCTGCAGATGCAACCTTCCTCCTCTTGGATGGTGGCGCGGACCCTGGCTGGCGAATGCCGCCCTGATCAGAATGGCCAGTGGGACCGGTGGATTGAACCAAGGGAGTGGCAGGTTGAAGGACGACCGAAGGCCTGATTTGCGTCAGTGGCTGCTGGGTGCCCTGGAATGGACACTGCGCAGCAACATCCGCTGTGCCAGGGTCATTGACCACGACTGTCCTGGTTGGTAGACTCACAACCGGGGTGTTGTTGGCTGCATCTGCCCCTGCACTTGCCAACACCCTGCTGGTCGGGGCAGCAGATGACATTGCTGCCCCAGGGACACGTGTCTCGGTCAGGGCAGCCCTGCATGCACCTACGATGTTCCTCCTGATCTGCTGGAAATATTCCAGGGACTCTTCAAGTGCCAACGCAGCCTGCGCTGCCAGATCCTGAGCCTGGGTGGTGGTGTCCACAGCTGCACCTGCAGCTACCACTACCCTTGGGGCCGTGGCAGTCGATGAAATGGACTTCCGGGTCACACGGGCGTCAGTGCCAGATGCAAGAACTGCATCTCCTGGAGCTGCAGGGGGTGGTGGCATGACTGCACCAACACATGGCACATCATTGTTCTCAAGTGGCGCACCCCTGCCTCTTCCCCCTCTGCGGCCACCCTGGACACCCTGGAGTCCCCCTACTCCCTGGTCACCCCGGCCACGTCCCTGACCACGCCCGCCACGAGGAGTATGGCCGGCTGAGGCACCCCACACTTTTGTTGGCCTCCCAACTGTGGCAGAGATGGAGTAGTGCAGGCACAGATGGAGAAGTGCCAATGGGAGGTGTACATCACAATTGTCCTGGGCTATTGGGGTGAAGGGGGTGGGATACAAGATGTTATAAGCACCCCTGCACCTGCAAGGCTGTATGTGACCCCGGTGATGAATTGATGGTCACGCAATGCTCAGGCACCCCAAAACTGCAGTAAAACCGTGCATGCACCCAGGTAGCCCACGTGTGTGGAATTAAGCTCCCGCAGTATGCAGTGGCACCCAGGGACACGAAAAACACATACGCGTGGGACACGCAGGCTACTATGACCTTGTAAACGGGTACGCGATACACAGGGGCACCCGCAGTGGGAAAAATAGCGTGCGCGACTCACCGTTAGACTAGCGTGATAAAACACACGTAGCCAATACCCTCGCCAAAAGAGATACTTCCTTGATAGCTGTGAAGTAGTGATGGTGCGCGAAACAACACGAAGTAGCAACACACACGTCGGTCTCCACGAAAGGCACGTACAGCGAACTGCCAGGACCTGCTCACCTTTAACCCGTGCTGAGGGAAACGCCTGCACGCGTCACGTCACTTACGCGCTTAGGCCCTTTCCGTGGATTACACGCATTAACAAGCGGACTGCTGTTTTTTCACGTGCTGAATCACTAGGCACCAGTCACGAGGGAAACGCCCGTGCGTGTAACATCACGGATGTGCTTACACGCTAAGGGCCTTTCCTCGAATTACACGCTGACGTGCACTTTTTTCACATGCCAAATCACTCCGTATCAAGCTGGCCACGCGAAAACCCACGGAAGACCACGCTCCCAAATGGCCATTTTCCTGCCCCCAAGAGCCCCGAGCACGCACCCACCTGCCATCTGCTGCTGCCTGCCTGCTGCCCACATGCCCTGCTATTTGGTGCCTGCACGTCAGCCATCTGCAGGGGTCCAGTTGCTGTGTCCACCCAGGCTGGAACAGAAGACTCCCGACTGGGATACCATCGCTCCACAGCCCAGCCCCAGGACACAATTGCCCACCCACACCTGCCTCGGGGGTCGCCATGTTGGGGCAAACACCATCCGAGACCACTGGCGACCCCCAGCCAGAGAGGCAGAGGGCCACCAGCTTCAGTGAGAAGGAAGTTGGTGTCCTGGTGGAGCATGTCCTGGGGCATTATGATGCCCTCTTCACACCATTGTGCGCCGACAAGGAAGAACGTGAGAGGATCTGGGAGGACGTCATGGTTGCCATCAACGCGGAGGGGGTGGCAACCCGCGACATCAAGCACGTCCGGAAGTGCTGGGAGGACCTCAGGTCCAGGACCCTCAACAAGGCCCGGTGCCACGTGAAGGCAGAGGATGCAGAGATGTGCCGGGTCCACCTGAGCAACATCCAGATGAGGGTCCTGGAAAGCATAAACCCAGCACTCCACACCCAGATCCTTCGGAGGAAGACCCATCTGGAGTCGAGCAGTAAGTGGCCATGCATTGCTGTGTGAAACAGGGCATGTTGCAGTGTGCTGGTAGTCAGCTACTTGCCTGTATGTGTAACATAGGCCATGTATGAAATGGTAATGCATGTGAGACCAGTAATGCGTGAACCACATGGATGGTGCATGTGTTCCAATGAGACATGGGGAGCTGCATTTGGAATGCACACATAAATGCATGCCAGTCCCTGTTCTTGGACATGGGTGGGGGTTGAGAGATGGGTGCTGCTCTCATGTACATGTATGGTGTGCATGTCTGTCTGTCTGAGAAGCTTGTGTGTGACTTTGAAAAGCCATGGATGCATGACACATGTCCATGATGATGTGTAGATTCACTGATGCAGTCTGGTCACCGTTGTATCCACTGTGTCTGTGGTGTACGAGCCATGATGCATGACCCTCCGGTGATGTGTTTGCATTGGATCAGTATGAGCCATGATGCATGTGAGTTTTAAGGCAACATTTATGTTAATAGAGGCCCTTGTAATGGATGCTGATGTTGACTGCATGCGCTGTGCCTGTTTCTGCATGTGTGTTGCCTGCATTGACCCATGTCTTGTGGAGGGACAGGATAGAAGTGACGTTTGACAGTGCCACTCATGTTTTATTGCTTCCTGTCTAGGGGACTATTGTACAGTACCATGATGCTTGTGTTCTATGTCTCCCTCTACGCAGCGTCGAGTAAAGAAGAGGGTGGAGACAGCGCTGTGGAGCTAAGCGGCGGGGATGCCTCCACCGGGCGGCGATGCAAGGCCCAGACACCCTCCCAGGAATTGACATCATCCGGGAGGGAGGGGACTGGTGCCGCGTCTGCCACTACGGCTGTAGCGGAAGGGCCGGGTGAGCCCCCACAGGGGCTTGCAATGGCGGAAGACGGTGCGGAGACATCCAGGTTGGTGGTCTCCACAGAGGAGGAGGAGCCCGCTACTGAGCTGCACATGGGGCCTGGTGAGGGTAGTACCACTGGTGCAGTCCAGGGTCAGGAGGCAGCACAGGTCGCCGCGGAGGGGCCTGTGCATGCCGCTGGCACTGACCCTGTGACTGCAGCACCATGCACCAGCAAGGATGCCCCGTCCCAGGCCCGTCCGCAGGTAGGGGGGAGGCCCAAGTCATCTGGCTCTCCACCACCTGCGGACGAGGAGTCCCATGGCCATATGGGCTCCGTCCTGATTGGTGTCGCGTTGCGCACACGTGTCATTCGTGATGACGTGCATGCTTCCTGGGGGGACCATGCACGGCATCACGAAGAACTGCGTGGCAACGTGGCACAGTTCAAAGGGGCCATGGTCGGTGGGTTCCTACATGTGTCGCGCACTCTGGCGGACCTCTCCTCCTCTGTGGAGACTGTGCGCCAGTCGTTCTCCCTGCCGTCTTCCGGCCCAGATTCCACCAGGGCCCCCTGTGGACCTGGCCTGACCAACACAGCCAGCTTGGTGGAGATCCCATCCCTGCCACAGTCGGGAGTCGGCGGTCCAGCAGGGGTGGACACCCCAACAACTGGAGACCAGCAGATGGAGGATGTGCAGGCATCATCGGACAGGGCACATGGACAGCAGCAGCAGCATGCTCTAGGTGGGAGCGATGATGGCACTGGCCCATCAACATCAGAGGGGCAGGCATCGGCCAGAGGGCAGGAGAACCATGGAATGGGAGTGTCTTCCGTGTGGCTGTGGTTGGGCCAGCGGATAGATGTGGAGCAGCGGCGGGCGGAGGAGTCGCGGCTCACCATGGTCAGGACGGAGTTCTCCATGCATCGGGCGTTGAGGTGGGCTGAGTGCCTCGAGGCAACTCGCAGAGAGTTGGAACAGGCAATGTGCGCATCCCTACGAGACCCCAGGGTCAGGACAGAGTCCCTCCTCCAGGAGATAGACATGGAGTTCGATGATGGCCTGGCCCACAACATCACAGAGTGAGCCGCAGGACTTGCCCGTCGCCATTGTATATAGTTAGTGATGGGTTTCCTTTCTTTTTTTTTATTTTGTGACGCTTGGACAATGCCCCGTGTTTTTGTATATAGTTGTAAATTAGGTAGGGTTTTGTATATAGGTTTCATTTCATTCGTTGGGCTCATGGACCCTTGTTGCAATATTTGTACATAGTTGGACAGTGGATTTTTTTTCTTACATCATTTACCCTCAACATCGATCAATGGATTTTTGGATTTTGGTTTCCTTTGGATTTACTTTGGTGGACAAGGATTTTTGACAAACTTTATTTTGGATTCATTTGGATTGTGTCATCATTATTATATATATTTTTTTTACATGTTGTTTTTTCTTGTTTATGATTATTTACATGCTTTGAATCATTTTTATTATTTTTGTGCACAATACATTTTGATTTCTTACTTCCATGTGTGGTATTTGCTCTATGGTTTACTGCATGTCACAATGTGGGTTTACACAATCACTCGCACCCAGTGTGTGTGTGTGAGGGACATGTGTTGATGTGCATTTTTGACTTTTGGTTAGTGACAAATAATAGGCCTTTCAGTGTGGGGTGGATAGAAAACTTGACTGTGTCTAAAGACTGGGGTGGCGTGCAGTGCGATTTTGGTGGACATGAGGCCCATGAATGTACATCTTTATGACATGTTGGGTGGGGACCTGAGTCGGGGCCTGCTGCCAGGTGCCCGTCAATGCTGGGTGGATGGGGTGCTGGGGGACATGAGTCGGGGCCTGCTGGCAGGTGCCCGTCAATGCTGGGGGGTGGGGGTGCTGGGGGACATAAGTCAGGGCCTGCTGGCAGGTGCCCGTCAATGCTGGGTGGATGGGGGTCCTGGGGGACATGAGTCGGGGCCTGCTGGCAGGTGCCCCTCAATGCTGGGGGTGGGGGTGCTGGGTGACATGAGTCGGGGCCTGCTGGCAGGTGCCCGTCAATGCTGGGGGGTGGAGGTGCTGGCGGACATGAGTCGGGGCCTGCTGGCAGGTGCCCGTCAATGCTGGCACCCCCAAAATACACGTACCCCGCTCGCACAAGGCCAATCGCGTGTAAGACTTCCCATGCACCCCCGAAATACACATACCCCGCTTGGACAGGGCCAATCGCGTGTAAAACTTCCCGCGCACCGTCGAAATACACGTAGCCCGCGTGCACTAGGCCAATCGTGTGTAAGACTTCCCACGCACCCCCGAAATACACGTACCCCGCTCGCACAAGGCCAATCCCGTGTAAAACTTCCCGCGCACCCCCGAAATACACCTACCCCGCCTGCACAGGGCCTATCGCGTGTGATTCTCCCCGCGCAGCGATGTACGTGTATTCAGAGGGGTGCATGGGGAGTTTTGCAGTCATTTTCGTGGTTGGGGAGCTGTATGCTGGTCCACTGGCCTGTGCGCCATGTACGGGATTTGTGCGCTGTTCATGGCGCACGGGGAGGGGTTGGGGCCATAACTGGCGCTGCTGCAGGGTCGCTGCGCCACTCTGCGCCACGGCTGGTTATGGATGTTAAAATCCATGAATACGCTGTGCGCGGAAATGGATTTTGGTGCATGCGGCTGGCACAGACTGCCGCACGCGCACACTGTGCGGCAGCCGCGTGCGCCACTTGTGCACTGAATTCTATGAATTACCCCCTAACTGTCTTGTTGTAGCTATGTCTCTTAATTCTATTTTCCTGCTTGTCTGTCTTACTGTTCTCCTTATTCCAGAATGCATTACACTTGCTGCTCTTGATCAATACCGCCACTCTTGAACTGTTGCTGAGTGTAGCGCATTACAGTTTATCTGATTATCATGCAACAAAATATTTCCATATATCCGCCTTCATTCATCACCTCATTTTAACTGTGTGAGCCATCGTTCTGTTGCACAATGGGCCCTTTTGCAGGCTAAAGAAAAGTGCAAAAAAAGTTTTTTAAGAATTGATCAATTAAATTCCAAGGTGCATGTTCACTATTAAATCTATATTTGATTGCACACATGTGTTTTATGTAATATTACAAGTATTATATTTCTTTATACTTAATTTTGACTATGTCTATATTTTTTGGCGACCGTATTATTTTTTTATTTACTACTAAATATGGACATTTTGCTTAATGGGCGTAATGTATAGTGTACGCCTCATCAGAAAATGCTGCTTGATAAATCTATCTTGCTCTTCTCTTACATTTCTGCCTGTTTGTATGAGAGATATGGCCACTTGCATTGTTTGTAATGTGGAGCCGGACATATTAACAACACACTCAGTCATGTGACTAATCAGAAGTCGCAGTGTTTTCACCCATGAATATGCACACATCTCTAAAGGATTTTTGTTTGATGCACCATTGAAGTGAAGTTCTTACCGAAGGTCCTGGAGATGCTCTACTCCTGCGTGGGGTCGAAAAGTTCTATGGAAGAAATCGGATAATGTCAGAAAGATGGAAACGACATCAGTCACCTTTATACAACCATTGGAATGTAGGCAGAGCACCATACATGACTATTCATAATGTGCAGTACATTGGACCAGTCTTTAGTTTGTATCACATCACCTAAACTATTTGTCATTGGTAATATTATCCAATGTACCATTTACTAAAATATGATGCCATGCATCTTAACAAGCCACCCACAACCTTTATTTTTCTTCATCTCTTTTCTTCATCTCAAATATGACTAGACGCAAACTAAATGTCTCCAAGGTGTGACACTAAAAGTGCCAATATGCAAGGATTTAACCATAAGCAATCTGTTGGATTATCAACTATCCTGCATTCTAGGTAGTCAGTGCCATCAGAAACATGAATACTTGTGTAGGGTGACATATTGTGCCCTTTTCAAGTTTAGATTTGCTTGTAAGCGCTTTGTAATCAATCATCAATGCATTTGTAGCATATGGTATCAGGCATTTCAGTTCGAGAAAAGAGCAGCCGTACGAGCAGATTGCGCACCACACGTGCAGTGCTCTATTTAATACATGCTTTTATGACCTCAAATTGTTTACACATGCCTTACAATTAAAAAAGAACAATATGAACAGTTGTACAAATTATCATTTTATATCTAAACCAATGAATGTAGGGACTTTGGAAAGAAAGGAAGCAGTCATGAGAGCTTGGTTTCAATCTATGGAGGTCATTACGACCTTGGAGGTAGCCATGCCGCTATTTGCGGCATGGCTACCCCCATTCCGGGTACCGGGTCTGAGTTCCCTGAATGGGGAAATACCGGGCCATTCCGACCTTGGAGGGCCCGGTATTTCCCCATTCAGGGAGGCCGACCCCAGTACATCCCCATTGCCAGTCGAGCCGCATAGGGCTCAATGGGAATGGGGAGCATGCTAAAAACGGGCCTGTTAATGACGGGCCTGTTGTTAGCATGCTGGGCCGCTTGCAGGACCCGTTAAGGACACCTGGTTTTAACAGGCGTCTTTACCGGGTCCCGCAAGCAGACCTCGTGATGAGGCGGTAGGGGTTTAACGGGGCTGGCAGCTCTACCGGCCCCATTAAACCCCTACCGCCAGGGTCGTAATGACCCCCTATGTCCCAACGCTCTACAAAGAACTTAGTTTCTGGAAAACAAAATGATCACCTCTCAAATAGTGTTAAATGGATGTGATTATGTAAGGCCATCCACTAACAGGACCAAGATGCTATGGCAAAGGACAGTTCCATTTCTGATATTGTATGCTAACACATTCCTAACCCACAGCAACCCACTGTGACTGGTAAACAGACTATCTTCAACTTTGATGGTGGTAGATGTGCTCTGTTCCCAAGCCCACTGGGTTACATTAAGAATCATTTCTATTGATAAGCAGATTAAGTTATGATAATATGACTCGAATAATGTTGTTTCGGAAATAGGTGATCATTGTTTTGAAGTTGTACAATGTTTTTGTACATCTTAAGCAAACACAGTCATAAGAAGATTATAGCTTTGGCTTTTGTCTTATTTATTTTATAAAATGAAGAATTATGAACACATAAAAGGACATTTGTCAAAGGAATTGAGATGGCACCTGTCATGTGCAGACCTACTGTGCCGTAGATATACAAAAGATAATAATATGATCTCATTGGTGGAGAAGATTGAACCCACAGCTCTTGGGCTTTTCTGTTTCCCAGGCCAAGGTTTTTACTTATATTCGACTAATGCTTTTGCAATAAGGTTCACCTCAACACATGTGGGCTTCCACTACCATTAACTGAAAGCCAATGAGATCTTCATGGCTGGGTAGCAGGTGCTTTTACTGAGGCCGTTGTTTAAAACGTGACCTACTTGAAATGCAAATGCAGATTATGAGTATGGGAGAGGAGACCGTTGAGCAGTGGCTAACCACACCTTTATGGAGAGTGCTTATACTCAAGAAAACTTATGGTGGTAAGGGAATCATACATTAAAGTCACTATCTGCTGCAATTACTTTACAGTTGCTTTATTCAAATTATGTAAGTTTCTCAGCAAGTCCATAAGATATTACATGTCGACCCGCCGGTGCCCACCACCCAGGTCCCATCTCTCCAACTGACTCCCTGGAACTCTGGGTTGGGCATTCTCCAGGTCATAGCAATATGCATTCTATTCATGACTTTACACTCACTCCGACATCACATCCAACAACTTCACCTGATCAGACAGAAACACACACAGGGTAGATACAACACACCTCGCTTCTTTCACAAACGCCCTATCACAGTCATACAACACTCAACAGAGACACCAATAGACACTCACACATGGACACAAATGTACCCTATTAAAGGGATTTAAACCGTCTTACACAATAACTAAATACTGTATCATTTCTCACTATAACTACATTCCATAGCTCCATTACCCTCCCTTGGTAATTGGCCATACAACAAAATAGTTTCACTTCACCTCATCTCACTTCACGTACTTACAGTTGCCTGCTCTCCGCAGACTGTGTTCCTCGTCTCTACCCATCCTATTACAGCATACAAGCATTCAAGCAATCATGCCAAAATATCACGACGTGCACATAGGCAACGCTCAACACCACAACACCAAAAACACGGCATGCAAACCTGCCATGCCCACAGAAGATATACGTGTACATGGGCAACGCTCCTCATCACCACATCACCAAAAACATGTTATGTAAAGCTATCATGCCCACAAACGGCTGGCACACTGTGGCACCATGCTCCACATCACCATATAACCAACAGCATGCACAACTTGGTACCGCACTCATCATCACCATCTCACCAAGAGCGATGCACTGCGGCTATCATCACTTAATCCCCTTACATCCCATGCACAATAATTTGCACTGAACACTACAATGTCTTCACCTCACCAAAGATCATTCCTTTAATGCCAGCGTTGCACTTCACACTGTCGACCCCTGTCTCTTCATCCTTCAATACATATACGCATCCTAAACTGTTGTCCACTCTTTTTCCCCAACAATGCATTTGAATTAGCTTACGAGTTCATGTTGCACCTGGAAATCCTGTAAAGATTAGTGGCTAACGTTACCCGTTGTAAACCTATGTGGATCTCTGCTCACATACATCCGACACTACCTTTGGAGTACAATGGATTCCCTAAAAACAGTGCATACTCCCTTCTACAGTTGCAGATATCCTTCACCCATATTACCCACCTCTTCATCTCGGCATAAGCCACTCCCTCCTCAAAAAACCTACAAATTTGCTGATAAGAGGACATGTCGCAAATCTGCGACCAAAAACCTGCAAATCTCGAACTCATGATGTACATCTACGTTCCATCAGTCGCTGCAGAGGCGTTGCTAGGAGGGACTGAGGGGGGCTATAGCCCCAGTCTTTTGGTTGTAGCCCGGATAGAAGCTCAGGGGTTACAACCAAAAAGGCTAGCTAGCCCCCTGTCCTGACAGTCCCGAAATGAGCATAGCCCCGGATCTTTTCCTGACCTAGCAACACCCCTGGTTCGCTGCTGCAAATTTGACAAAAAACAAATCATCAAAATCATGGATAAAACATCCAATTATCCGCTGTGTGTAAACACTACCAACTACACATTTCGCTGCATCACTGCCAGTCTTTCTTGGCTGTGTCACCTCCACCATCCTGAGGCGTCGCCTCTTACTGGCTCCCTTTTTTTAATCCATTGTGCTTTGCATACGTGGGTTGGTATCCTATCCTCATCGCCATTTTTGTCAACATGTATGTATGGTTTTATAGTTGCTTAGTTCAAGTTAACTTGCGTTTCTCAGCAAGTCCATAAGATATTACATGGAGGGCCCACCAGCACTTAGCACCCAGGTCCCATCTCTACAATTGACTAATTGGAACCCTGGGATTGGCATTCTACAATTCACATTAGTACCCCGGAGTGTCATGCGCACTCTGTGAAAGCTAACGCGATTGGTGAAAACGCGGGCTGTACCTGACAAGGATTCCCTCGTTCTAAGATCCTTGCGCCGCAGCGCCAAACAAACTTTCCTTGTTCGCTCGAGATTTCCGTGTGAAACGCCATATCTTCTAAGTTCATCGGCGCAGCTGTTTTCTCTGTGTCAATTGAAAAGTCGTCACCCCGCATAGGTGATAAAAGCTGCTCATGGCACAGCAAAGCAAACGCACGACTGCAAGCCATATTTTCAACATGAGAACGGTGAGAAACATAAACTTCAATCTCTTCGGCTCTCACACGTTTGAGGAGTGGCTGGAAACCAGTGATGCAGAAACAAAGGACAGACACCACAGTCACACTGGGACCAGTACTTCAACTATCTCTAGTAGTGAGGCAACAGTAACAAGCAGACATGCTACTGTGGGCAATGTGGGTGTGGATGCTATTGAACTCAGCAAAGAAGAAGCAAACATCCAACCGGCAAATAAATGGGCCATTGACACATTTATAAGCTGGCTTTTTAAAAAAGGACACACTACATCCTTTGAATCAGAGCCTATACAGTCCCTGGCAACACTCTGGTATTTGTATGCCGAGGTTCACACTGCAGCTGGATCAGAGTACCAGCCACAAAGCCTAATTTCATTGCGGTCTGGCATCAACCTTCATCTTAACAATCCGCCATTCAACGGTAACATCAACATAATGCACAACCAAGCCTTTTTAAATGCAAATAATGTATTTGTCAGTATCATAAAACGTCTACGCAGAGCAGGCAAAGACACCGCTGCACACAAAAATGCTATCTCTCCCCTCGACCTACAAAAACTACTTCCTTCTGGTGTATTCAACATTCATTTTCCTGATACCCTACAATTCAAAGTGTGGTTTGACATTCAGATCCATTTTGCCCGTCATGGCCGTGAAGGGCTTAGACTGTTACCCGCCAATGCTTTTACTGCTGTCACCAATGAAAATGGCAATGAGTACGCCATCCTTATATTCAATGAGCTCACCAAAAACCACCATCCACTTTTTAAGAGAGACCGCAGCAACCTTAGTGGCCACATGTACGCCATACCTGATGACCCTGACTGTTCAGTGAAGTCGTTGGTCCATTACATATCCAGGATTCCTCCTGATGCGCCTTGTTTCTTTGTAGCTCCCCGTCGCCTCACAGAAGAAGAGCTACTAACAGAACAAACAAGGTACTCCAAAAAACCACTATGCAAAAATACTCTCGCCAATTTCATGGTGAAAATCAGTCATCACGATCATCTTCAAGGCAACTACACAAATTACTCAATTCGTGCCACACAGTGCAACTACTATCCAATGCGGGAATAGAATCGCATCAAATTATGTCTGTCAGAGAGTTATTGGCAGCCACAAGCAGCGGAAAGAAAGTGGTCATCTAATCTCCATCATGGATCCGGCAACCTGTCTTCTTCTGCATCAACATCCACTGCAACTAACACAAACAGTGTACCTTCACTTTCCAATTGTGTTCCATACTGCACTGTAACCTCATCGGTCACCTTTGAAAATCCTGTTTCTAAATCAAACTCTTTTCCACAATTTACAAACTGTTAATTTACTTTCCTCAGAAATGTTCAATTCAATTCACACTGCTAAATTAAACCCATTTAAGTATGCTATTGCCTGCTTTCCACTTCTCCTTTCAGTTGTACTACAGTAATTATTGCCCACGAAATGTGGTTTCCCCTTACCATTTTCCACAGTTTGATGTTACAGCTTGATAACGTTACGGATTTGTTTACTTACATGCACACTGTAATCATTCCAAATTACCATTCTTATATTTTGTAAACTTCTGTTTATTTATCGGTTTGATGTTACAGCTTGATACAGTTAGGGTTGTGTTTACTTACATGTATGCTGTAACCTTTCCAAAAAACATTCTTATATTTTGCGAACTTCTATTTATTTATCTGTATGAACAATTGCATTTTTGTGCTGCAAAGTTTTGTTTTTCCACCATGCTCCATGCAATTTGATGTAACATCTAGAAAAAGCAGTTCATTTTTTCGCACCACATTTCAATTTTTCTGTGACTTACAAAACCTTTTTGTGTAATAAAGTGCACGTTTCTTTTTCACGCTTGCTAATTCCCTGACTACTTTTTCTGCTTCCACATCAATCACGCCTAATTGTTTTACACAACTGCGCTAGTATTCCGCTAACAAATAATTGCCCCCATAATTTCATACACACAGGTATTCATTCCCCATAACAAATTTAAATGCACCTGTTCCTCAATTACTAACATGTTTCACTGGTTGAAAATTCCACGTTTTTCTAATGCTCTTCTAGTTTCTTTACCCAGTGACCATTCCTAATGAAAAATGCATGTTAGTAATTGAGGCACAGGTGCTATCCATAAGCACATTTTACAAATTTGTTCTCCGCATTTCCGTGGCACCTTTTTTTGTTGTTGTTGCAAAACAAACCGTGACTGTTTCAAATCCTGTCACATTGCAGCGCACCTCAAACTCTTCACCCAATATGGCCGCTAGGCTTCCCGCACTGCAAGAACGTACAAGGCATTCCATTCATTGGAAGCACTCAGCACGCCTCACGAAGAACGGAATTCTCACAACGGCGCAACAGCACGAAAAGGTAAGTTAAATAAAATAGGCATTCTATTGATATTAATATTCCAGGACTTAAGCCCTGAATACTAAGAGCAATAAGCCCCTCGACGCAGGGGTATTACCGAGTCAAGGCAAAGCCCCGGCGCCTTCGTTAAGGCCCTAACTTTGCTCGTCACTATAACTCTGGGCCCTGGGGCATTTCTTGACTCTGTAATGTCCCACGGCTTAAGTAATACGCATTCCATTCATGACCTCACACTCACTCTGACATCACGTACATCAACTTCACCTGATAAAACAGAAACTTGAGATTACCCACAAATGCATTCACGAGCTTGCCCCCCCCTACCTGACGAACAGAATCACCAGGCACTCCGCCACAAGACCGCTTAGATCTTTCTACGCCAACACCATTGTCAGGCCTACCTTTCGGAAAGTGCGTGCTGGTGGCTCCAGTTTCCCCACCCTTGCAGCCACGCACTGGAACGCCCTGCCACCTGACCTCAGACTCATCGAGTCCCACCTTGCCTTTCGTAAGGCTATCAAAACCAGACTCTTTGTGTGACTTTAACCTGTTTCTGCCTTTATGCCTGCTAACTTGTAACTAAGAGCCTCCGAATGTAATCTTAAATCTGTGTTTCCTCTGTAACAGCGCCTCGATGCCTCATGGGCTGCAAGTGCGCTTAACAAATGCAAATAAATAAAAAAAAAAAAAGAAACGCACACAAGACTCCTACAACAGAGAGTGTAACCACCCTCCCTCTTAAAAGTAAAACTTCCATTTGAGGCACGTGTTTAAATAAAACTAAAACAAACTGTGGTGGTTCAGCGCAGGGTCCTGGCTGGCTGCACCAAAGTGAATGGCCTCTCAGTGTTACGTTTGTTGATTTATACCATGCACCATTACCATCTAGGGGCGATCTCCAGGTGCTGAAATGGCTCTGCAAGAAAGAGGACAGGGCTGGCTAGTGAGGATAGAGTGATCGGGTAGGTCCAGAAACAGGAGAAACTGGTGTCTGTTGGCTTGCAGATGGTTGATTGCATGCAAACGCTTGTTGTATCCGTATGGGTATTAGGGGAGTTTATACTTGGAGGTAAGACTTTAGTGAGTTAGTAAGTTTTGTAAGATATCCCAGTGGTTTGTAGATCCCCAACTCTTATTATCAGTCTGTACTAACTCAGAACCTTGGTAGAGTGGCAGAGAAGTCAAGCTTATATTAAGAGGAAGGTGTGAGCTGTAGGTAAGTAATTACCCTAAACTAGTAAGTAAAGCACATTAAAGAAACAGTTACACATACATGTATATTTAAATATAGATTTATTATATTTACACAAGGTCACTGTTAAAGCACAATAAACCATGACTCATAGGTATACTTTTCAATGCTTCCAACTAGTCACTTCTTGGTTGGTAGGTGCTGAACGCATACAATTGTTATAGAAGTTTGATAGTTCTATTGGTAATACCGCACACCCACAAAATAAAACGGTATTTGGATTTAGTCTGCATACACATTTAAGATACTGATTTTTTGGAAGAAAAACCATTTGTTAGTGCTATCCTAGCATAACTTCAGGTTCTAGAGGCAGTTTTGCAGCACAGCAAGTTGTGTAAAGTCAAAAATGCAACCCTAGCTAAAAGGCAGTTCGTATCGGTTTAAAATCTTGCAAAGCAGAAGAAATCAAAAGTTCTTGTGAATACTTTCTAGTCTCTTGGAAGGAAGATACAAGAAGGTTTAACCAACATTGGAGACTCTGATAAAGGACTCACTAAAGTAACCCAAGCAGTGGCGGAGGAAGTAGGGGATTTCCCTGGATACCTCTATGTGTATTACAATGCCCTGGAGCAACTTTCTGGAATCAAGGTAAGCAATACCCTTTTCCCCACAGTACCTTTGATTAGACGAAAATGTTTGTGCTCGATGCTCCGCAATGTTGCAGCTCTGGACCCACCCTCTGGATTTCTTGGTCTGATGAATGAATGCAGGACAATGGACAGGATTTCTCAGCAGCAGTCTTGCAGGAGAACCTAGGGCACAACTTTTATCAACTTCTTGGTTCACTCTTTTGGTGCATTTTCTGCAGAACCAATAAAAGGATGTGGATCGCCCAGTCAATCTTCTTTTCTTTCTGCAGTCGTGTACTCTCTTGAAGAGGTCTGGGTGAGTTGGATCAGATCTCCGGAGTGTCCTCGAGGGCTCAGAAAAGATTTGGGCCGATTTGGATTTTCCTCAATGATGCTTTTGAAATGGACAGCAGGTCTCCTGGTAGTAAGGTTTTGCTGCTCTGGAAAATTCACAGGACCTGGGGAGATGGCTCGAATCAAAGTTTGTCTTGGGACTGGTTGTTCCCACCAGCCAAAGGGAAGGAGCCATCCTCTTCGGAGCTCCTCTGTTGCACAGAAAACAGGGTCAGGACAGCAGTGGTTGCTTCACGATCTTGCAAAGGGTCTGCAGGCGTCTCTGGTCATCTTCTTCTTCAGTTACCTCAGCTTCCAGTGGTTGACTTGCTTTTCACTCCAGGAATCACACCTTGAATACAGTTCCAGCACACACTCCTCTGCAATCTCTCTCAGGAATTTACAGAAAGGGGCGAGGTGAGGCACAGTTCCCCTGTACTATCCTCACCCCGTTGCATGCCTGGATGTGAGCTGCCTCGTGGTAACCAGGCCGCCAGCAGACAAAGTTCACATGCATGTTCACCTGTAAGTTAAGTGTCTGCCTGTGGTCCCTTGTTCATTGCCATTGTCCATTGTTCATTATCCACTTGCTTTTAACACTTCTCGGCTACTGTGAGGACCTGCGCCCTTTTAATTGAGTTTTGGTTATCTTTTGACGCATAGAGGCCCCTCATTGAGTGACTCTCAAGCCTTTTGTACTTGCATTTTGAAATTCTTTCGTCAGCACAAGGTGTTTGAGTCTTTTAACTCTGGATTGGGTGAATGCGGGCTGTTACTGTCAGCTCTTTGAGCCCTTTATTTTGGGATTGGGTGACTGCTGGGCTGTTGCTGTCAGCTCTTTGAGCCCATTTCCACACAGGGTGTCTGCAGAGCTGTTGCTTTCAGCTCTTTGAGTGGTGTGCAGGCTCTGTATACAGTTTGCAGTGTTCACAGGAAAAGCTGAGATCGGAGTCTCTCTTCACTTGCTGCTACCTGGAGCCTTGGAGTAGCCCTCATAAGCCCTATCCTAGCGCAGAGCACACAGTGTGTGCAGGCTGTGGGTACAGTTCACAGTTCAAAGCTTCGCGGCTTTCTGGCCCTGAGTACACAAACTATTTGCTACTGGTTCCTCTCTTCTGCTTGGAATCTACATCGAAAGAGAAAAAGTGTGAGCTTGGTGCAGAGCTGCTGCCAGCGCGGTGACAACCCGGAAGTACGTTTCTAGCAAGTGGATTGATTTTATCCCTACTAACTGCTGGGCTCCTACACAGCTGTAATAAAATGTTTCTAGCTGCTTCTGGGCTGTGATCTTTTAGATCACCCTCTTATCCCCTCCGTCCTCCCCTGGTTCCTCCCCTTTCTTGTTGCATTCTTTGGCTGACTGAACAACGAAATGAAGAAGACCAACATAAAGCATAGATCGGGACTGCATAGCAATGCTTTATTGAGAGGAAAATGTGCCCGCAGTCCCACGCTGGCTCGAAAAACTGCAAAAGAAGCACCCAAAACCAAAAGGGGAAAAATGGAACGCAGATCAGGGGGTTGGGGGGGGTGGCCCTCTAAGCACAAAAACCAGGATTCCAGGTTATTTTGTTGTCATGGGCCAGGTGTCTACCCAATTGACAAATATAGGAACTCCAGCAAGCCTATTAATGCCTGATGCCCTGATTACCTGTACGGGTACCTTAAATGATGCAACTCAGCCCATGATGTTACAGTTGAGCACGTCTGGTGATACTTGTGCACATTTATCTAGCTCTATGCAGTCTTTCGATAACAATGGCTCCCTGCTCACATTGTGTAAATCATTATGAGGTAATCCTCAAGATACAAATAATACGGAATGTTTTGACAAACAGCCAGAGAATCTATCTGGCAGCCCAAACCTTGAGTCCCTGGCTGCTGACTTGGAAGCTGCAGCAGCCCCGAAACAGAGCCACGAAACACATGTTCACCAGTGTGACTCTCTTCTGACTGCGAAACGAATAATCCCGTACCTAAAGACTATGATGGCAAAATTAGAAGCATTGTTTATGCTTTGCTCTGTGGTGGCATCTGGCCATCGTGGTTTGGAAAAGAAGTTGGTTACACTTTGGAACGGGAAATAAGAGGGAAGGTTATAACTATCCAGCCAGGGGTAAGCCGTACACAACGAGGGCTTAATATGGAGGATATTGGGGTGGCCCCTGACTTCTTACCAGAGGAGACACCCGACCTGCTACCATCTGTCAGGCTGAGATCCTGGTGTCTGCGGAAGCTGCTGAACCCCCGACAATCCACCCAAAATGTGGCACTCTGAGCTGATAATATATATACCGCTCAGTTTACCTCACTTCCAGGGGAAAGGGGGAATGGACAAATAAACAAACACCAGGCTGGAAGCTATCAACTTGCTGGTTCTTCACCTGTAGTTGAAACATAAACATGTAATACACCTCATTACTCAATGGGTTACTATACTAACCTTAAACTCTATATCCTTATCCAAAATAGTCAAAAACCATACCTGGTACTTCTCTTCAGTATGCCCAGGGAAGTGATAAGCAGACAAGACTTCCTTACTTGTTGACCAGAATCTTAAAGATCATTCAGCCTTCTCAGCAGGTCCATGAATGTAATATTTCACTTTGTAGTTCGTCTTCTCAAGATTCTTGAACAAGGTCTAAAGTTCTTCAAATAAGTTTAAGGAAGTTCTTTTAAGTTTTTGTATTTGTTATTATATTTTCTTTTTTGAGTGTCTTTTACTCAGGAATTAAACTTGCGATGAAATCTTCACGTGGAAAATCCAGCACGCGCGCTAAATCCAAACCGCGGGTAAAACGCATACGCGCTGAAAATCCAAACCGCGGGATAAAACACACGCGGTTTAATCCAAGTCGCGGGAAATATGCACACGCGATGAAAATCCAAATCGCGGGAAAAAACACACGCGCTTTACTCCAAGTCGCGGGAAATACGCACACGCGCTGAAAATCCAAACCGCAGGGAAAAACACACGCGCTTTACTCCAAGTCGCGGGAAATACGCACCAGGCTGAAAATCCAATTCGCGGTTAAGACGCACACGCGCTAAAGTCCAAGACGCGTGTAAAACTCACTCGCGCTAAAGTCCAACTCACAAAAATACGCATATGCGCAAAAACCAAATCGCGGGAAAAAGCACACGCGAACTCACGTAGAAAAAACCCTCGCGTATATGAACAGTAAACGCAAGTCCAAAGTTCACACTCGCGCTTCACTCGCACGCGCAGAGTCACACGCGCAGGCACAAAGTAACGGGAAAAAAATCACGCGCTAGTTTGAAATGATAAGTAGGAAAGAAAACAAACGTACGCGCTTCAGTTTTAGATACAGATTTGCGATTTCAATCCTTTTAAATTAATATAACCTTTTTACAAAGTTCATCAAAACATGGAAAGTCACTTATCTTGTGTTTGAGACTTGAAAACTTCTTTTCTCAGAAAATTGGAAATTTCTCACTCCTGTCTTGTGTCTCCACCAAACTCCATACACGACTCCTGTTATTTTATCAAAGATGCCGCTCGACCGCTTGAAACTTGACACCCTTGAACAAGTTAAGCAGGAGCAGCAAAGCACACGACCTCTCAGCTGGCAAAGACGATGAAAGGCAGTTTAGAATGTTCACTGTCCTCCCTATAAACAATCTCCAGCCAATTAGAATTTAGTCTGAGAACCTCCATCTTGGCTTGGGGCATTTTCCATAGACTGCAATGAAGGTTAAGGGCAAAATTGGCTGTTTAAAAATATAACCCATAATAACTTCCCAAAACCTTTCTATACTGTGTCTCCCCTGACCCAATGTAAATGTAAAATGATACTGTATGTAAAAGAATATGTCGCTCCAACCTGACAGTACCTGACACCAACCCATATGTGAGCAGTAATACCGGAACTTAGGGTAGGTCAGAAACACAGATCTCGGTCTCTTCTGAGGTATCAGAGGCCTCTTGGAGATAACAAGACTCAGTGAATATTGCTGCTGGGAATGAGGAGGATGCCCTAGAAGCACTATGCGTGGATATCTCTAACTGGGATTGCAGACCCAGCCCTTTAAAATGAGGTAGCAATACTTTGAGATGAATGGGGATGCAGAAGATACTCAAACATCAATAATAAGACTAACTTAGAAAGCTGGCAAGGTTTGACTGTTTTAATGTCAATTATCTAAAACAGGGAATACAACGGACATCAACAGATGTCTCACAGCATGATCTCAAAGCATTGTATAAAAAACATGAGTTATATGGCAAAAACGTGTCATTACCGACGTCAACCTACGTATTTGCTGATGTCATCCTACGCGGCAAACTACAAAAAGCTAGTGGAAAAAGTGATTGGGTCTAAGGGAACATCTAGGTATAAGTTCCATAGTAGCCTAAGAAAGTGATAGGGTCTTTAACGTCAAGTGGGGCAACTAAGCCTTCCCTTCAAACAGGTCACTGTGAACGTCATCAAATACACAATGTCCCATTGGTTATACAAACTATAGGACTCTTAACTATACGGCTCCCAATAATTGGTTGGCACTCTTACATCAGTCAGTACTTTTCCACCTATGCCAGCGGCATGCAGGCTGGTCTCCAGGTGCTGGTGTGCTGGTCTTGACCATAGCTTCTGAAGGCAAACGTCCCCAAAAGGCATTACCCTCCCCTCAATGAGAGGCAATGAAAGACACACCCAAAAGGGAATGAGGCTAGGACCAAGTGCGGGTAAAAGTAAAAAGGTTCTTTATCTAATCAAATAGGGCATGTAAAGGACTCTGCAAGCTCCGAGAACGCTCTGTCTGACAATAAAGAAGACAGTCTTATTTATTACAAAATGTTGACATAGAAACCTGCACACTATAGAGGGCACATAATCTTGGGGATTAGGTGGCGTCGACTAACTATAGGTGCAGTTGTGAAGACATCAGCGTGGTTCCAACGTGAGTGGATAGATCAGCTGGGCTCATCGGGTGGGCTGCCAGGCCAGGCGCGGTCTGTGTCGTTGATGGACGGATGCCCTGACTTTCTGCCCTTGTGGTCACACACACAACATTCATTCATTTAGATAATTCTGGTTGTCCTGTAAATCCTGCAATAGGTTACTCTAAAGGTTAATAAGACACAGGAGGAATACATATAATGTGAGGCTTTACCAATACATCAAGACACTGTTACTTCTGACCTGTTGGCCGGGTGACATAAACCTGGGGGTCTGGTCTGAGGGCATGGGGTGGGCTGCACTGTCATTCTGGTCTCCGGTTAATGAATAACTACTTAATGATGTGTTAGTACAGGGTTGAATATCTGTTTCACAAGGCCCATTAACTTCGGGTGAACCGGAGGGCCACTGACCAGCGAGGGTGTACCTCTGGCCCCTTGGGGCAGTGGGGTTTTAGGACCGGGTTGTAAATAATTCATTTGCCCGACCATGGCGGTCTGGGACATGGGGGAAGCGAATACTTGAAGCGGGTCCAGCAGAATGGGGGGAGGTAAGGCTGTGCTGCTCGCACACCAGCTTGTCCTGGAGTGCCTTGGTGGGAGGGGAGGGGAGATGGCCTTGGGTGTGTGCGTGTGAGCAATTTTATGTGCTTAGGCTGCACACCGTGTAAAACAAGGAGATGATTAATAAAGTCGGTAATATAAAAAATGATCACACATTTCTACCGTCTATACATTTGTATATTATTTTATATCTGTCTACGATAATTTGGCATTGTTACATACATCATTAAACATTGGACGACTATATTTTAGCAATGTCACACTGTTGCAGCTGAATAACACATGAGGTAGCATTAGGTTTGATGGTGTACTCAGAAGCACAGAAGCAATACATTCCGAGATGATAATACATTTTCATTCTGGCTTACACATTTAAACATGTCCCTCTATGCACATACACACACACACACGCGCACATGTTTGCAGTAATGCTCTGTTTGCCTTCCTTTCTACTTAGCAGCATTAGTTAGTTAACCCTAGGCGGTCAGTATCACTTTCTTTCCATTACACATGGTACCATATATGAGCTAAGACCATGCTTGTTTTACCAAAACCTATGAATTAGTTCTTTCTTAAACATGAATGTTTATATTTGATATAGCAACCTTTGTAAACCATCAGGCATTGGAGTGTGTTTAAACATCGAAAAGGGTTCAAACAAAGTGGGTATTGACATCATATATTTTTACATGTTACGGGTTAGATGCAGGGTCGAGGCCTGTTCTGTTAGGATGGTTTTCTCTTATTTTCCAGACTTGATCCGCAAGTCCGGTCACTTCGAGGACAGTGATGTACTGCGGAAGGTAAATGATAGTGTTTGTTCTGATACTTGTTCATGTCTGGTTGCTCATGAGAACGGCTCTCAGCGGATCTGCCATGGAGTGGAGGTGCCAGGGGGAGGGCATGGCTCTCTGTAAGTGAGGTCCAAGCTGCCGCATTCACAGGCAGGCTGTCTCGTTGGGTCTCAGGTTGTCAGTATCTAAAATGGAGTCCTGATGCTTTCCAAAATGGTATCCATGATACAATGATACAGCATGATCAGTCCTGTGTGTCGATCAGTAGTCACCCCTCGGCCCTGGTGACAGGGGGGCCCCTGATGAGCCACAAACCTCACAAGGTGGGGTCATGCAGGGGAGGGGGGTCTCCTGGACCTATCCTCCCATACATTTCCCCCTTTTGTTACTTAAGTAATGAATACTGTAACTCACCAAAACTTTGGCGCTCTTTTTCATCCACAACAGCCTCGTCCCATGCTGGTGTACCTTTTATTGGCATCCAGGCTCTACATACCCCTCTCAGGCTTTCCCCTCTCGTAGCATACTCATCGGGTGTGCAAGTCATATATATACATCCCCCATCCCCATCCAGGTCCAACCACACCTCTGTATACCATTCCCTTTCGTGGGGTTCCCTTATTGTTGTGTAATACAACCTATCTACTATGTCCCTATCATAGGGTAAAGGTACCAATCTGTACTTTGGCCCGGGATCCTCACCTGTTTGCACTTGAGCCTTGTGCATAACTTGTGCCGCTCCTCTGGTGTTGCCCATTGCCACCATCATCATTGTGCCATTAGGCACTGCATTTGCACAACATCGAAGACCCAGCTGGCACACGCAAAAAATCAAAAGTAAAAATACCACAATAGGCATCAGCATTTTGATCGTAAATCCAAGCCATGATGGTACCCAAGAGAAGAGGTTGTCAAACCAGGTGCTGGCAGCTGCTCCTCCTTCAGTTTTCATTTGTTCTCCCAGGTTGTGCACTGATGCGGTGACAATGTACCATTATCTGCGTCTTCAGAAGGTACGAATGTGCAACATGCACTCCTGATTTTTCGGCAAACACCGCCGTTCATCACCGTTAACAGGTCTAGGACATACCTGTTCTGCATCGTCATTAACCGCAGGGCTCTTAGCTCCACCTTGATCATGTTAAACCCTTCTTCATTGTTGTTAGCTAGCTGGATCAGCTCCCAGCGTGAGATCTTCAGCCATTTTGCATTTGCCCGTGCCTGGATGCTTGGAACGAGTGAGGCAAAGAATGTTTCTGCAGAGCTGAACAGTCGATACTTGTCTGGAATCTGCACCAATAATTCTGAGGAGGCTTTGGATATGTAGTTGGATGATCGTCGCCTCCTCGATAGCACCTCTTGCTTATTGCCAGAAGACAGGACATACATTTGTGGCTCTTCTGTTGGCGGAATGTTTTGTTCACGGGGGGCATCTGGCACTCCTTTGCCCCAACAATATGGCTCTCCGGAATCACCATCAATGCTAAGTGTAGTGTTGCCAATGAACATGTGCCCCTCCAAGAATGTGGGAGGTGCAAGTAGGCCTGTTTGCCGCAGACCCAGTAAGTGTCCATAATTGCTGCTGTTCCCTTCTTCATGTCTGGGATAGTGAGTGTCCGGTTACAGTTCTTGTTCACACCCATTGGGTTATTTCCTTCCCCCTGGAAAACGATATTTCTCTTTGCAATTTGAATGGCTTTTCTATGGCGGTCACCCAGGTCAGTTTCGTGATATGCTCTTTCCAGATTAGCGTGCATGTTCTTTCGACCCACTGTAATTTGTCTGCTGTCAACCCTCGTAGTGCCTCAGACTTGCACGATATTTCTTCGTCTTTCCATTTATTGTCCAAAAACAATGTCCCTTTGATCACAAAAAAGGCTCTTTCAAGCATATCACTCCTTTCACTCTTGAGTAGCAGGTTTTGTCATTCTGCAGCATTTCAAAGGATACTTTGTGTGCCTGAAAGGTGTTCTTAATTTTTCACAAGGTGAGATGAAGGAGACACTGGGCATCTGCAAGAGGTAATTCTTTTGGCAACAGGACTTTAGGTGTGCCTGAGGCGTGGGGGATCAGGGAACAGACATAACAACTTTCGTTGGTTGTCTGTTTTGCAGTGGAACTCATGCCCGCATTTGTTTGACTGGTATGGATGTCTCGGGTCTTCTATTGTGTCTAGACCCAGACCATAGTACTCGTCATTTTGTCTCCTCCCCACCTCCCTCTTCCTCCTATTGCTTCTAAGGTAGCCCCTTGCTTCTCGGGCTATGTGTGATTTTGGACCCCCTTTCCCCGCACCCCCGTTCCCATTCATCATACAATGACATAAACTTCTCTGTCATTTCTTCATTCTCTTCCTTTTCTCCTATATGTACTGTAATGTCTGTTGTGGGAGTAGCTTCTAGTGATGGAGGTGTGGCAGTAGTATCGTATAGCCATGACATGAATGAAGGGTTGCGGTCATTTAAGCTGTACACATTATATTCCGAGACATTTGGGAGTGAGGTTGGGTTTATACACGTGCTGCTATGGATATTATTTGGGGGCTGCGCTTTAGGTGGGATTGTACCATAGCCCCATACAAGCTGAAATCCATCCCATATTAAGTAATCACCCTCTTTGACCACTTTGGTTGCATTCTTCGTGTTAGTTTCATTCCCCCTCCCCCCTCATTCATCTCGATAGAGATGAATGAAATGAACCTGTACGTAACGAGACCAAACATCATTGTAAAGAATAAAACAGCACACACAGACAGGCCACATTCATACGAATATCTACACCACTTAAATACATTATTTACATTTCTAACTGCCCTAATACTATTTGTTGCGGGCTGCTCTTTCGTTGCCATGGTCACGCCTTTATGTTAAAACATAAAAGCGTATTAAGCATACTTAAACAGTTGACATTTCCATTTATTGAGAGAGAGAGAGAGAGAGAGAGAGAGAGACAGAGACAGAGAGAGAGAGAGATAGAGAGAGAGAGAGAGAGAGAGAGAGAGAGAGAGAGAGAGAGAGAGAGAGAGAGAGAGAGAGAGAGAGAGAGAGCTTTAAATTTATTTGCATTTTAATTTTTAGCTTTCACTTATCACCAGAACACTTTTGGCATTTTTTCATTTTTTCCATACTTTCAACCTTTTACTCAGTATCCATATTTTATGTGCATTCTTTTGCTTTCCTCTTTATTGTTAATTATCTGCTGTTGTCTGTGCTTCCTCTTCTCGTTCCTCTTGGACACTATCATATGCTCTGCGTACGTCTGTTAAATGTATCCAATATCTCAAGCCCTTTACTTTCACTGCAGTCGGTGTGCAAAATATTACTTCATAAGGGCCATGAACTCTTGGAGCATTCCATCTCCATACAAAACTTCTGACATAACTTAGGTCCCCTGGCGTCAACTGCCCTTGTGGGCCTTGCTCGACAAATGTTACTGTCTCGTTCCCTTCTTCCCGAGTAAATGGTGGTGCAAGCTGTCTTGATATCATGCAGGCTGCCCTTGTGAGTTTTGTCAGATAATCAGTAAACTCTTTGCCTAATATCATGGCCCTTCTGTGTGCATCTGAATGTCTGGGGAGTGGAGAGTGTGCTGTATGCATGCGTCTTCCCGTCACGATCTGATGCGGTGACAAATGGTGGTCCTTGCTTGTCTGATTTCTCAGCTCGAACAAGGCCAGAGGCAGGCAATGGACCCAGTTCTTTTTTAGTGAAAAACACAATTTTGACAGCCTGCCTTTTACGAGGCCGTTGATCTCCTCAACCGCGCCATTGCTTTGCGGATGATAAATCGAGCACAGCTTATGTTTTATTCCTAACAAGGCAGTTTATTTATTTATTTATTTATTTATTTATTTATTTATTTATTAAATTTATATAGCGCGCAGGCAGCCCAGGGGCATTGTGGCACTTTTACTTGCAAGGAAGACTTAGTTACAATGTGAGCAGGTTGTGCCTTGGGTTACAGTAAGGCAGTGACCTGTGATCAGATATACCACATAATACATCATACAATACAATTATGAGGGCTAGGCCATGTAATTGTTAGATGAACAGGGTCGTTTTCAGGGTTTTCCGAAAGGCGGTCAGTGAGGGTTCAGAGCGCAGGGAGCTAGGGAGGGTGTTCCAGTGTACGGCAGCGAGGTACGGGAAACTGGAGCCCCCTGCTCTGGTCCTTTTTACCCTGGGTACTGAGAGCATGCTGGCATAGGGTGATCTAGTGGGTCTTGTGGAGGAGACCAGGTGGATCCTCTGGGAAAGGTACATTGGGGCGGCAAGATGGACACATTTGTGGGTGATGCTTAGAGCCGTGAATAGGATCCTCTCCTTTATTGGGAGCCAGTGGGAAGCTTTTCTGGCAGCGGTGATGTGCTCTCTCTTGGCAATGCCTTGTGCGGCGCGTAGGGCACTGTTCTGTATTACTTGGAGCTTCTCAAGATTTTTGTTGGAGGTCCCAAGGAAAAGAATATTGCAGTAATCAAGTCGCGAGCCGGTTATGGCCCTGGCTATGTTAGTGCAAGTGTCTTTTGACAGATAAGGTCTGATTGCGTTAAGGAGTTTTGCATGGTAAGCGGCCGAGGAGGCAATGGCGTTTACTTGTCTGGTCATGGATAGATTGGAGTCTAAGTAGACGCCTAGTGTTTTTACCGTGTCAAGTACTGGGATCGTGATTGAGTCAATGGTGAAATGGCTGAACTGAGTGTCAGGTTTCTTGATGGTGTCAGGGGAGCCTACGAGTAGGAGCTCAGTTTTGTCGGAGTTAAGGCAGAGGCCGTTGATAGCCATCCACATTTGAATTGTGTTGTAGATGTTGTTAAGGGTAGCAGAGTCCGTGTCATAGTCGCCTGTCAGAGTGAGAAGGATCTGTGTGTCGTCGGCGTAGTTGGTGTAAGAGATGCCCATGGCATCAAGGATGAGGAAGAGGGGGCGGGTGAAGATGTTGTAGAGGGTGGGGGAGAGGCAGGAGCCTTGGGGCACCCCACATAGCATGATAGAGGGTGATGCAGTGGCTAGGTCAGAGAAGACCTGCATGGTCCTGCCTTGGAGGAAGGAGGTGATCCATGTAATGGCTTCTTGAGAGAAGTTGGCTGTGGAGGAGAGGTGGTGGCAGAGGATGTCGTGGTCTACAAGATCAAAAGCTGCCGACAGATCCAGGAGAAGGAGCAAGACAGGTTTGCCTTGGTCCCTTGCGTCGTCCATTTGGTTTTTTAGGTCGAGTAGGGCGGTCTCTGTCCCATGCCTAGGGCGAAAGCCGGATTGTCTCAGTCCAAGGAGGTTCTGTTCTTCGAGGAAGTGCTGGACCTGCAGGTAGGCTGCTTTGTCTAGAATCTTGAGGAGGAAAGGGACAGTGGTGATGGGGTGGTAGTTATTAGGGGAGGTGGGGTCAAGTGTGGGTTTCTTTATGAGGGGTCAGACCCATGCTTCCTTTAGGCAGGCGGGGACTCTCCCTGTGGTGAAGGAGGCGTTGACGAAGGCTGTTAGAAAGGGGGCCAGGGTGTCTGCGCAGTCTTTGATGATGGAGGCAGGACAGGGGTCGCCTTTGCAATTGGAGGGTTTTATGTTTTTCATAATGTTGATCATGTCGTTTTCTTGGACGGTTTTAAACGAGAAGGTGGGTGGGGCCTCAGTGGGTGATGGGGGCAGTGGTGGTGGGGAGGGTGTAGTGTGGGTGGAGAGTGTTAGTTTGGTGTTCAAGATTTTGGCTTGGAGAGAGCTGATCTTATTGCGCATGGCTGTTTGGATGTTGTCACACCATTCTTTGTCCTTAGTGAAGTTTTGGGGGGTGGGTGTGGGGTTCTCAAGTTCCCTGAAAATGGCGAACATTTCCTTGGTGTTCGAGTTGGCCTTAGTAATTCTCTCTTCGAAGGATTTAGCTTTGGCTTTAATGATGGCTTTCTTGTAATTAATTGCAAGGGATTTGAAGTTGAGTTTGTCTTTCTCATCCCGTGATGTTTGCCAAAGAGCTAATGCTGCCCGTTTGTCGGAGCGTAGTTTTAGAAGGTCTTGGGTGAACCACGCATTAGCGTGTCTAGTGGGTTTGGTTTTCCGAAGTTTAAGTGGGGCGATGGTATTGATTGCTGCTGTGATGGCCGTATCATAATTTTTTGCCAGAGTTTCCGGGTCGTTGGAGAATGGGGCTGTGAAGGCAGGTCCCTGTAAGAAGGGTAGGAGTCTTTCTTTGGTCAGTTGACGGGCACTCCTTGTAAGGGCAGGTGGCAAGGGAGGAGGGGGGTGGGATGTGGTTGTAGTGGTGGGGATGTTAAAGGTGATGGTGTGGTGGTCGGACCATGGGGTGGGGGTGTTGCCCGTGACTGTGATGGGGCAATTGTGGTGGGCGATCCAGTCTAGTGATCTGCCTAGGGCGTGTGTGGGGTTGTTGATGGTGTTGACGAATCCTAGGGTGGCTAGAGCTGTGTCAAGTGCTTTGGCTGTAGGGTCTTTGGCGTCATTCAGGCCAAGGTTGATGTCTCCAAGGAGAATGGCTTTGGATGACTTTTTGAGGTTGTCCGCCAGGAGGTGGGTGATGGAGGCCTGGAAGTCTCCTAGGGGGCCTGGTGGTCGATAGATGAGGTGTAGGGTGATGGTGCATTGGTGCGAGATGGTGAGTTTTAATTGAAGGTAGTCGCTGTTATTGTTGATAGTTTTGTCAGCCTTTCTGATGGTGATTGAGTCTTTGGCTATGAGTGCGACACCGCCTCCAGTGGTCATGCGCTCTTGTCTCGTGATGGCATAGCCAGGTGGGAGAGCGAGGGATAGGGCGGGGCCTGAGGCTTCATGTAGCCAGGTTTCGGTGACCATTAGAAGATCTAGATCTAGGGTGGTAATAAGGTTGTGGATGTCTAGTGCATGCGCATTGATGGAGCGGGCGTTGATGAGGGCACATTTGAGGTGCGGTTCAGGGGTGACATTGATGGTCGGGGGTGGCCTATCCGAACCGGTGGGAGGCATGTTTTCTGGGGTCATAGACACAGATAAAGTGGCATTTGCATCATTAGGTAGCAAGGCAGTGGTAGAAGAATTGCAGATAGCGGTAATTTCATTCAAACCAGTGGGGGGCATGTTTTCTGGGGTCATAGACACAGATAAAGTGGCATTTGCATCATTAGGTAGCAAGGCAGTGGAAGAAGAATTGCAGATAGCGGTAATTTCATTCAAACCAGTGGGGGGCATGTTTTCTGGGGTCATAGACACAGATAAAGTGGCATTTGCATCATTAGGTAGCAAGGCAGTGGTAGAAGAATTGCAGATAGCGGTAATTTCATTCAAACCAGTGGGGGGCATGTTTTCTGGGGTCATAGACACAGATAAAGTGGCATTTGCATCATTAGGTAGCAAGGCAGTGGTAGAAGAATTGCAGATACCGGTAATTTCATTCAAACCAGTGGGGGGCATGTTTTCTGGGGTCATAGACACAGATAAAGTGGCATTTGCATCATTAGGTAGCAAGGCAGTGGTAGAAGAATTGCAAATAGCGGTAATTTCATTCATACGTGTGAGTGACACATTAACAAGAGTCTTAGACATTGTATCCAATGCAAATGGCTCACGGTGGTGCTTGATAAGTGGGGTCAGCTTCGTTGTGTGGATTAGTTTGTGGTATAGATGCAGTACTGGGGAGGTGGCCTTTCGGTTAGTTGTAGGTAAGGTTCTCGACTGTAGTCGTGCATTGCGTGCACTTGTGGGGATGGGCAGAGTGACCAATACGCTAGGTAGAGTACGTGTGCGTAGACGGTCTCGCCTTTTTGCGAGTGTGTGGGGTAGTTCCGGAGTGCGGGACTCCTTACCTTGTGATTCCAGCAAGAGTCCGTGGTAAACGGCAGACTTCGAGCAGCGAAGAGCTGCAAAGAGGAGTGCAGGCCTTGTCCTCTGGCCTTCTCCTCGCGGCTTCGCCTGGCGGTGAGCCCCGTCTCTCTTTATGGTGGGGGGGTGGAGCCGGCAGGGCGGGAAGTATGTATCGTATCAGGCTGCGGGCTGCGGGCGGGAAGCGGTGTCGTTTCGGCGCCAAATTCAAAAGATGCTTTGTCGGTGCCCATGCCTTCCAAGGCGGGGGCCTTCGCAATGTGCGCGAGATCAGCTGGAGCTCCGAAAAGCAGATGGAATTCTGCTGCCAGCTGATCGAGCACAGCTGATGGAGGCACTCGCAGCGGAGCTGCAAAGAGGAGTGCAGGCCTTGTCCTCTGGCCTTCTCCTCGCGGCTTCCTTGAAAAGCTTGTTAACAAAATGAGTGCCGTTATCTGAGCGAATCACGTTGCAAATTCCCCAGCAAGGGAATACTTCCCTCACCAAGAACTTTGCAGCGCATTTGGCATCAGGTCATGCAAACGGCCCTGCTTCAACCCATCTGGAGAATGGGCAGACAACCACTATCATATACCGGGCCCCATTACACCTTTCCCCCATATCTGCATAGTCAATATGCAGCTCTCTGAAGGGCCGTATTGGTTTGGGTATTGTGCATCTAAGTGTCCTCAGTGTCATTCCTGAATTGTATATTTGACATGTTGTACATTCCATTACCAGTTTGGATATATGCTCCTGGAAGCCTGGCACAAACCAGTCTTCTTGTATTTCTCCTGCTATGTGTTGTTTAGCATTGTGGGCAGGGAAGTGTAGTTGCTGAAATGCTATTTCTAGGAGCTTGAGGGGCAAAATGGCACCAGGTTTAAGTTTTATATTGACTGGGGTAACTCCATGCAGTAATCCCACATCATGGGGGCCTGCAGTCCACAGATTGATGGGCACTAATTTCATGTCATCATAAAAGAAAGAAGGTGGTGCCCCCACCACTGCCATCAGCTGTACTGGCACCTGCCTTTGTTGCATCATGATGTCACAGGGTATTGCTATTTCCATTATTATCTCACCGTCACTTTCAGAGTCTGAGAAAAGATCTTCGTATGACAGATCCCGCAATGCAATGTCGGCATTGATGCACAACACTGTGCACCATTCGCAGCCGTGTATATCCATTGCAATTACGGCTATTCTCTTAGCTGAGATTTGAACTGCGTGTAAATCTAGGGACATTACTGTTCCTGGTACAATCTCTGGGCGTGCTATTGGGCGGAAGATGAATTCTGCTGGTACTCGCCATTCTAGCTTTTTCAACTCAGGTACTACTTGTGCCAATGTTTTCAGTCCTTGGATAAACATATCGGGATCTACCGGTATGCCACGCACTTCTGGTGCTGTTGCTCGTGTATGCACCACCAGCATTACGCGCAAAGGACAGATCCCTGGGGTGGAGCAAACTATCCCTCTCTCCGTGAAGGAGATAGTCATATTAAGCTTACTGAGAAGGTCCCTTCCGAGCAAGTTAATCGGGGACTGTTCGTAGTATAGTAGGGGTGCTCTTACTGTTTTACCCCCCACTGTAACCTCTAAATCTTCTGTGTAAGGAACTTCGACAACAGCCCCAGAGAACCCCTGCATCTCCAATTTATGATTAGATAGCGGAAACCGTCCTTCACGTAAACATGATTTTTCAGCTCCTGAGTCCACCATAAATATGAACTGTTTATTCCCTATCTGCGCTCCTATCAATGGTTCCTCTGCTGCATTGTAGGTCGTAGATAGAACAGGACACGCAAGTGTTCTCTGTGGGCTGTCCTATGCTGGGTGTCTCAAGTTCCCCCCGTTGACTGAAGACATTCCCTGATACCACCGCCACTCCGCCATATGGGGCCGGCGCACCGTTAGCAGTAGTGGTGAAGGGGTTACCTTGTGTGTATTGCATATGATCGTGGTGTTGTGGATGATGCTGTACATTGTGAGGGTGTTCTCTTCGCTGTTCTACATATCCCCGCTCTAGCTGCCCTTGTGGCCCTCCCATGGGTAATCCATAGGGGCTCCCCGGGTGTGGATGACCACATTGTTCGACATCTTGATACACATTGTTTGGTCTACTTCTGCATTCTCGTTAGAAATGTACCCACCTCCCACAATTCCAACAGTTCCCTTGTCCCCCCCCTTGGACCTTGACCTCCATACCCTCCATTTCCCCCATACCCTTGACTACCCTCTCTGCGGCCCCTGTACCCACATCGTCCTCCGCGAGGGTCCCACTCTTGCCACTGCAGACCTCCGTATTGCTCCTGTCCATTCCACTGTGGCTGCCTGTTGCCTGCCCAATTTGCTGCCATCCTCTCTTGTATTGCTACCAGCCCCTCCTCCTCATCCCCCTCCCTGTCGTGGGGGAGCGCTGCCACAGCTGCAGCGACCTTCACGAGTTTCGTTTGTTCTAGCTTGGCCTCATCTGCCAAACTTTTTTGAGCAATCTCTTTCTCCCTTTCCTTTATTCTCTTGCAGTGGTGCACTATTATGCTTTGTATTTCTGGCCACCCTTTTGCTTCGATCCCCACTATTTTGTCGAGTGCTTTTTGCACCTCCTTTGGAAGCCCTCTCTTAATTATGAAGTAAAATAAAGATGTTGACTGATACCAGGGTGTGCCCGTTTCGGCTCTCCACATCTCATGCACCCGGAAAATGTAATCCATAGCATTCTCCCCCTCATTCATTGTGCACTGCATTACTGATTGTAAATATGGTGTGTCTGGAAATGTTTCTCTTAATGCATCCCTTACCCTCGCACGCACTGTGTTAAAAGATGCTCCATCATGGCGATCACAATCCAGTGTCACTCCCGGGAAGCCAGCCTTTGCCCACACTCTATCTGCTTGGTCGCCCACTGCCGATACTAGCAGACGTTTGACATCTCCTACTGCTAATGGCACTCCTGCAGTGTGTTTTTCGAATGCATATATCCACTTACTTATGCCTCCTGAGAGCGGGGGCAATGATTTTAGCAAATTAGCTTTATCCATCTGAGCCCAGGGTATATAATTTGGTCTCCCACCTCCCCTGTGTATCAATGGGAGTTGTAGTTTGCCCTTTGCCATCTTGCCAGTACTCACCTTCAATCCTTTCCTTCCTAACGGTGCCATTCTTCCCATTCTATTCCTTAACCTTCCTGTCCATTCTTCTTCCATCGTTCTCCCCAGTGATGTCCCTTCTCCCCTACCGGACCCTCCTCCCATTGCCACACTTAGCCTCCCACCTTCCTGTTCATAGTCCTCCATATCGCACCATAATTCTTCCATGCCCCCGGTAGCCATTCCCTCATCACCTGTATTTTCATCCATTTCCCGCGGCCCCAGTTCTACTATTCGAGTTGGCTCTTCCTGAATTCTGAACAGTATTTCCCCTTTCTTCCATCCCTCTTCAGATGTTTTGTCAAGTGCCTGGGCTCTAGGTGTTTGCTCATGTCTAACAACACTAGTTCCATTCTGCTCACATATATTTCTTTATCTAGATAACCCATCTCTTGCCATGGAGAGCCTGGAATCTAAGTCCTCTGTCAATTTTTCTATATCTACTGCAGGGGTCCTTACCTGTCCGCGCTGTCTGGGGCCCTCATATGGTGGTGGTGCAGTTGGTCGTGGGGTGGCTGTAGGCGCTGCAGGGGGTACATATGTGGGGTCACTATAACCTTCTGCTGGCACTGGCTTGTTTAGGAGAGGGTACAATCGTGTCACCTCAATCGATCCCTCTGTTCCTGCCTCGTCCTTTCCAACTTCAGGTATGAGCAAGGGACTATCAACTGTGGAGGGCAGGTTAGACACCGACTCTTCCTTCTGAGGGGAGGCACCTCCTCAAATAACCTCCACAAGTCTAGTATTTCTCTTCTATTATGAAATTGTTTTCCTTTGTACTTCATGAATATGCATGTGGCCACCATAACTAGGACGCTTTTATCAAACAATCCCCCTTCTGGCCACACTTGGGGTAGCCCTTCTCCCTTAAGTTCTGTGACCCACCGATCGTGGTCTTTCTTTATACGTTCAGCATAACCAGGTAGGTTTTTACAGATGTGGGCCAGGGGTGTTTCTGCCCCCATATTGTGTTTTCAGTCAGTTTTTTTATCCTCTTGTACTATTTGCATTTAACGCTGTGTAGTATAAGTGTGTGTGTGTGTGTGGCTTCTATCTTAGTCAATTCTTGGGCATATGCAAAAGGAATACTTGCTCGTACTATTACTACCTTTAGATCACAAACACTAGCTTACAATATTGTTACCTTTTCATCTTACCGGGTCACACTTACGATGACCATACCATAGAGCTATACAATGTCATCAATTTAGCATCATTTCTGTGCAATTCATTAAAACATGATTGACTTAACATATGCAACATGGGAGAAACACTTAACATACTTTTGACATACAACACATAACATTTACCCCTCCTTTTTCCTCCCTGCTCTGTGCTTCTCTCCCTGGTAAGGTCCTCTTTCCCTAGATCATCAATTGTCCCTACACCTTTTAGACCTTTTATTTTTGTTCAACACCAAGGTACCCTAACTATAGAGGAAAGAAAGAGAAAAAGAAAGTAGCAGTTTCTAACGTATTCACTGTGTCTCCCTATTACCAGACACTTTTATTTTATTCTCCACCTTTTTACTTATTGCCAGTACTAGTTGAGATAGCACTACGTGGAGCCGCCTTCTACCCCCTTGCAGAGCTAGGTTCCCTTCTCTTATCTTCTCTTATTTCACCCTTTTATCCTAATGGCCATATGCAGAGAAAGTAAAGTAAATACAAGATAGTATTAATGGTTGAAAGTACCCCTTTTAAATGACCTTGTGTACCCTGACTCCCTTTTCCTTTTCCTTTTACAGTCACTCGCACTTAATACTCACGTGCCCGTCTTGAATCGAGATTCTCCGGACTGGGTCCCCCCAGGCAGTGCTGCCACACACTCAATGGCCGCCCGCTGGCTCCGGCAAGTGGTACTCAAAGGGTTTTTTTGGAGCGGCATCCCGTACCCTTTGTTTTATTCTGTGCGCACGTCTAAGCGTACCAGTTGCCGTAGACGGGCAGCTCTCCTGAGCGGGCGCACCGTGCGTCTCCACTGCCACCCGGAATCTCTCGCGCCAGAGGGGACGATGATGAATTTCAAAAATGTAATCACGCTTTCAGGGTCACCACTGAAGGCAAGCGTCCCAAAAGGCATTACCCTCCCCTCAATGAGAGGCAATGAAAGACACACCCAAAAGGGAATGAGGCTAGAACCAAGTTCGGGTAAAAGTAAAAAGGTTCTTTATCTAATCAAATAGGGCATGCAAAGGACTCTGCAAGCTCCGAGATCACTCTGTCTGACAATAGCAAAGACAGTCTTATTTATTACAAAATTTCGTCATAGAAACCTACACACTATAGGGGGTACATAATCTTGGGGATTGGGTGGTGTCGACTAACTATAGGCGCAGTTGTGACGAGCCGCTCCGTGGTTGGTGGACATCAGCGTGTGCCAACGTGGGGCGGATAGGTCAGCTGGGCTCATCGGGGTGGGGCTGCCAGGCCAGATGTGGTCAGTGTCGTTGATGGACGGGTGTCCTGACTTTCTGCCCTTGTGGCCACACACACAACATTCATTCATTTAGATAATTTCGGTTGTCCTGTAAATCCTGCAATAGGTTACTCTAAAGGTTAATAAGACACAGGAGGAAAACATATAATGTGAGGCTTTACCAATACATCAAGACACTGTTACTTCTGACCTGTTGGCCGGGTGTCATAGACCTGGCGGTCTGGTCTGAGGGCATGGGGTGGGCTGCACTGTCATTCTGGTCTCGTTAGATGTAGTGAAGAATCACTTTATGATGTACAGAGTTGAATATCTGTTTCACAAGACCCATTAACTTAGGGTGAACCGGGGGGCCACTGGACCAGCAAGTGTGTACCTCTGGCCCCTTGGGGCAGTGGGGTTTTAGGACCGGGTTGTAAATAATTAATTTGGCTGACCATGGCGGTCTGGGACATGGGGGGAGGCGAATACTTGAAGCAGGTCCAGCAGAATGGGGGGAGGTGGGGCTGTGCTGCTCGCACACCAGCTTGTCCTGGCGTGCCTTGGTGAGAGGGGAGGGGAGATGGCCTTGGGTGTGTGAGCAATTTTCTGTGCTTAGGCTGCACACCATGTAAAACAAGGAGGTGATTAATAAAGTCGGTAATATAAAAAACGATCACACATTTCTACCATCCATACATTCGTATATTATTTTATATCTGTCTACAATAATTTGGCATTGTTACATACATCATTAAACATTGGACGACTACATTTTAGCGATGTCACACGGTAGTAGCTGAATAACACATGAGGCAGCATTAGGTTTGATGGTGTACTCAGAAGCACGGAAGCAATACATTCAGAGACGATAATACATTTTCATTCTGGCTTATACATTTAAACGTGTCCCTCTATGCACATACACACACACGCACATGCTTGCAGTAATGCTCCGTTTGCCTTCCTTTGTACTTAGCAGCATTTGTTAGTTAACCCTAGGCGGTCAGTATCACTTTCTTTCCATTACACATGGTACCGTATATGAGCTAAGACCATGCTTGTTTTATCAAAACTTATGAATTAGTTCTTTCTTAAACATGAATGTTTATATTTGATATAGCAACCTATGTAAACCATCAGGCATTGGAGTGTGTTTAAACATCGACAAGGGTTCATACAAAGTGGGTATTGACATCATATATTTTTACATGTTACAGGTTAGATGCAGGGTCGAGGACTGTTCTGTTAGGATGGTTTTCTCTTATTTTCCAGACTTGATCCGCGAGTCAGGTCACTTCGGGGGCAGTGATGTACTGCGGAAGGTAAATGATACAGTGTTTGTTCTGATACTTGTTCGTGTCTGGTTGCTCATGAGAACGGCTCTCAGCAGATCTGCCATGGAGTGGAGGTGCCAGGGGGAGGGCATGGCTCTCTGTAAGTGGGGTCCAAGCTGCCGCATTGACAGGCAGGCTGTCTCGTTGGGTCTCAGGTTGTCAGTATCTAAAATGAAGTCCTGATGCTTTCCAAAATGGTGTCCATGGTACAGCATGATCAGTCATGTGTGTCGATCAGTAGTCACCCCGTCACCTGGGCCCTGGTCTCTTGTCTCTGCATCTCTTCCGGATGCATCAGTCTTACTTCATGTGATGTCACCAATCTGCTCTTTTGCTCATTTCTGACTCTTCTTCTGGGATTTCATTCAAATGATCATCATAATGCCTTGTATGCATGTATGGCTTTCTCAATGGGTACCTTGCCTCAAGGATTCCCCCTGGTATTGGTATTTTCACTGGTACTGCACGTATGTCACACTCTGGTTCCCAGCATATAAGCAATACGGCCAAGATGCTTGAGGTCGGGGGTACTTGGCTCCTTCTCTACATCTCCATGATGGAGAAATCGCATTCAGTAGTACTGGAAAGTAATACAACCCTGAGGTCTCCAGCGAGGCACGTTTCCGTAAATACTGTGCATCCTTCCATGTTTCCCCCACGAGCTCGCCGGCATTGACTTTGATTTTGAGAAAACATAATGATGAAGCACCCCTGGAAACCAGGAACGTCACTAGAGACCAGGCAGATGGATCCAAACGGATCCAAATGAACATTGACCTTGAAGGGCCCACTGGATAGGTGGACACTTCCAAAGTGCCCTCTCCCCCAGCGTTTTCTACTGCTAGACTCTGTACATGGAAGAGGGTCAGTTACGAGTAAAGACTGCATCTATATGACTAAGGATAGTCAAACTAGAACCCCCCCCCACTTACCCAACTCCCATCCCTGCCACAGTAAATCTTATGAACCTGTGTCAAAAGGATCCTACCACCAGAGAATGGTGGGATATGAATGCAGGAGGTCACTGGATGGAGGATTGCAGCATGGCAGAGTGCTAGTTGGAAAACAAGTAGGATAAGAGGTCCTTACAGTATAAACTCTGGAACTCTGGTGAAAGGCCCCATAAGACCAGGATCCTATGTGAAGTTAGAGGAGATGCATCCCACGGACTCCAGCCCATTCCTAAATGGAATGACTATTCTCTTACTTTGGGCTACCGTACCATGGCTTTCTTCCATCTCAGATATGCTGCAGCTTGAGCTTCCGAAATGGGGCAGTCAAACTAATTGGCTTTTGATACGTTTCACTACTGCCACAGTTGTATCCCTACTATGTGTGAATGCTGATGCTCTGCTTTGTCTGGGGCTGGGGCTTAATGTGTGCCAAGAATTGCCTCAAAATTCTTGGAATAACATTAGCCACAGGTGGAGGGGGGACTTAACGTGAGAAACGAAAACCAAGATGTTAAGATGTGTACAGATAGGCTATCAACCAAGCAGTCTGATTTAGGGGTATCCAACTGCTCACTCCACAGCTTTGAAGCAGTTTATTGGGAGATCGTGCCTGAGGAGCCCACTATGGGGTATTCTCAGAGGGGAGGGAAGTGACCCCTAAGGATTTGAAAGTTGGAACATGTGGGGGTTTGCCCATCTTACTGCGGTAGGTGGGTCTCTGCAAACCTTAACTAAGTTTGACATTTTCTTTTTGCAAGAGACATGGCTTGCCAGTCCCCTTTATGTTGAAGGTTCCCATTTCTACCAAACTATGGCCATTAGATACCCTTAGGGTACACCCCCAGGGGCTCTCATTATTGGAGTAAGCTAGAAAAATGTGCTCTCAATTAGGGATCGTTGCCAGCATTGGGGACTATGTACAAGTGGTTGAACTTTGATCTGATGTCGGAGGGGAGGAATAGCAGATGCTGCTGGTCAATGTATACCTATCTCCCTGTTTTAAGAACTTCGAGGAAGCTTTAGACCTGTTGGAGGAAGCCCTTTCTGTTGAAATGAAGTTCCCAGGGGAATATCTAATCTTAGTGGGAGGTGATTTTAATGCTAAATGTGTAGATGACCAACAATATGCTCCTTTTAAGAATGCGGTAGAGCAGTGTGAGATGTTGCAGGAGAAGAGCAATTATAAGGGAGAAAAGTGGGTCTCAATCCTAAGAAAATGGGACCTGGTAATGAGGAAGGGTAGAACTAGGGGGGATATCCCAGGTGAGTATGCGTGGGCAGGGAATGGCAGGCAGTCAACCCTTGATTATTTATTTGGGAATAATGCCTGCCGGATGGCTTCTGAAGAACTTAGGTGATCTCTAACAATGCTAGTGACCATTATATACTTGCTCTTATATTACATTTGCACACTGTAAAGACCGGAGAGGGGGTCTGCACTTCTGCTCAATATATGGTAGAGGGGAGGCACAGAGACCCCTCCCAAGATTCTCTATTATGGTAACATAGTCGAGCAATCAAGGCCTAGCTTCTCGGGAGGTGATGTGAGCTGGTTCTTAAGTACAGTGTGTGTCCACACACTGTATCGGTTAAAACACAGTCATTATATAATTAATATTCAAAGTCATATACACAATCACAATAACTCACTTTGTACTCCGAAAATCAACAATGTTAAATATGTACAGTTCTAAAGTGGTACCACTGACGTTACTCGATCTTATTAAAGTGCATACGGTCAGAATGACACACAGATTAAAATAAAGAGGGAACCAGCAGTAGAGAGAGGAAGAAAAGCAAGGTGGTTGAACAATAGGCAGAGTACTGGTAGCTACCGTTAAACACAGCTCTCTGTGGAGATCCCACCACCTGGGCAACCAGTAGAAGAAAGATACAAGCCCAGTCCATATATTGTTCACCCTTAGACTTCCCAATAGTTCTGCAACCCCAAAGTACCTTGGTGTTGTAGCGTTCCGCATTGGAAATCGACAACCCTTCTTGAGTGTACTCCCTTTCAGGCAGGAGTCACGGGTCGTCGAACATCTGACGGAGAACAGGTCGAGCTACGACGGTGAAGTGGCCGCGTCGTTCCTAGCGGTGCTCGTTGATGGGGAAACGTAAACATCCTGCCAGGAAGAGGTGTGCGGGGCACCTCAGTGTCGATAGTTCTGGACCGTAAAGAGCTGAAGAACCAATCAGGTACACAAGGTATTCAGGCCATTCACTTCTCTCCAGACACTCACAACAAGTTATGTGTATTAGGACAAGTACCGAGCCATTCAACACATGCATTCATACCGGTTTCGGGCAGGGCTGTCTCAACTATTGTGTCAAACACCAGTTACTAGACAGTCACAACATAGAATGTATATTCGCCACACACTCCATTCACCCAGGTCCCACCCACAGGCGTACCCACAACATACGGTCGTTGAGCAGGCTCCAGCCAGTCTGGTCGGCACTTCCCCACACTACCATATACGGTACTTCCACCCAAAAGCCAGTCAGGGGGAAGGGACAGAGGCAGGGCTTCCCGGGATTTCGGGAAGATCAGGGTAACAGGTGATGGAAGGCAAGAGGCCAGGGGGGGGCATTTTGCCTCCATCAGGAATCTACCGATTCCAATGACAGGGCCTGGGCATCCCAAAATGGAGGACGCTGAGCGGACCAGTCTTTTCAGCACGGAGCTGCCACCAGCCTGTACCCTGCTTGTGGGTCACACACAGGTGCCCAAAAACACACAATAGGGGCACAGGTTTGTACCCCTACCCATGGGTGCCATAAGGGTATCCCATGGGTCTGTTCACCAAACCAAAAGAGAGAGAGCTGCACCGCCAGGAGTCCCACACAACTCCTGCGCGGAAAACACAACAGAACACAGGACAAACAACAGTAAAGGACAAGGATATGGAGGCCCTGTCCTTCTGATGCATTTCCAGCATCACACACACCTCGGTATACAACGCCCCTGGATGTTCGGGGCTCTTATCGAACCATGGAGGAAATCGTATTATCTGGTCAACTCGCCAATTGGGCAAAGTTAGGACACTGGTGACAGAGCTGTCAAGTAGCACTATAGAGGGTTTGTACGCATTGATGGCAACAAAATAGAACAGTGGCTTAAGGACCTGGCTGCTAAATCTGGCTCCTGTCCTAAGGGCCCTCTGGTTTCATGCCACAATATGACTTGCAAATTTGACCCTGCCATTCGAGATGCTAAAAGAGAAATGCGTAGGAACATTAGAGCGGTGCGCCGTGAACAGTGCCCCATGCCCGAGATGATTAGTAAGATGAAACTTAAGTAACTACAATGGTTGGCTTAAGTGATGGAAGTGTTCCATCCCCAATGCGCAATGGCAAAGCATGATCAAGACCCTTCATAGTGGAAATATTAGGAATATATGGTCTACGAAAACTAGTGCTAAAGGAGCTCGTGGAGTTAAGACTTTGAACATGTCAGGCTGAGATCATGGTGTCTGCAGAAGCTGCTGAACCCCCGACAATCCACCCAAAATGTGGCACTCTGAGCTGATAATATATATACCGCTCAGTTTACCTCACTTCCAGGGGAAAGGGGGAAGGGACAAATAAACAAACACCAGGCTGGAAGCTATCAACTTGCTGGTTCTTCACCTGTAGTTGAAACATAAACATGTAATACACCTCATTACTCAATGGGTTACTATACTAACCTTAAACTCTATATCCTTAACCAAAATAGTCAAAAACCATACCTGGTACTTCTCTTCAGTATGCCCAGAGAAGTGATAAGCAGACAAGACTTCCTTACTTGTTGACCAGAATCTTAAAGCTCATTCAGCCATCTCAGCAGGTCCATGAATGTAATATTTCACTTTGTAGTTCGTCTTCTCAAGATTTTTGAACAAGGTCTAAAGTTCTTCTAATAAGTTTAAGGAAGTTCTTTTAAGTTTTTGTATTTGTTATTATATTTTCTTTTTTGAGTGTCTTCTACTCAGGAACGAATTTTAAACTTGCATGAAATCTTCACGTGGAAAATCCAGCACGCGCGCTAAATCCAAACCGCGGGTAAAACGCATACGCGCTGAAAATCCAAACCGCGGGATAAAACACACGCGCTTTAATCCAAGTCGCGGGAAATACGCACACGCGCTGAAAATCCAAACCGCGGGGGAAAACACAAGCGCTTTACTCCAAGTCGTGGGAAATACGCACACGCGCTGAAAATCCAATTCGCGGTTAGACGCACACGCGCTAAAGTCCAAGACGCGTGTAAAACTCACTCGCGCTAAAGTCCAACTCACAAAAATACGCATACGCGCAAAAACCAAATCGCTGGGAAAAAGCACACGCGAACTCACGTGGAAAAAACCCTTGCGTATATGAACAGTAAACGCGAGTCCAAAGTTCACGCTTGCGCTTCACTTGCACGCGCAGAGTCACACGCGCAGGCACAAAGTAACGGGAAAAAAATCACGCGCCAGTTTGAAATGATATATAGGAAAGAAAACAAACGTACGCGCTTCAGTTTTAGATACAGATTTGCGATATCAATCCTTTTAAATTAATATAACCTTTTTACAAAGTTCATCAAAACATCGAAAGTCACTTATCTTGTGATTGAGACTTGAAAACTTCTTTTCTCAGAAAATTGGAAATTTCTCACTCCTGTCCTGTGTCTCCACCAAACTCCATACACGACTCCTGTTATTTTATCAAAGATGCCGCTCGACCGCTTGAAACTTGACACCCTTGAACAAGTTAAGCAGGAGCAGCAAAGCACATGACCTCTCAGCTGGGCAAAGACGATGAAAGGCAGTTTAGAATGTTCACTGTCCCCCCTATAAACAATCTCCAGCCAATTAGAATTTAGACTGAGAACCTCCATCTTGGCTTGGGGCATTTTCCATAGACTGCAATGAAGGTTAAGGGCAAATTGGCTGTTTAAAAATATAACCCATAATAACTTCCCAAAACCTTTCTATACTAAATATGTGTCTCCCTGACCCAATGTAAATGTAAAATGATACTGCATGTAAAAGAATATGTCACTCCAACCTGACAGTACCTGACAGTACACCCCTCCTAACGCCCAGTCCCTGGGCCACTTTTCAATGGAAATTTTTATGGAATCTTTCAACCAAACGAGGAGCATGCACATCACTTGCTTTCTCCCAAGTGCGCTCTTCAGGACCAAAACCCTCCCAATCAATGAGATACTGTAGCTTTCCTCTTACTCTTCTAGAGTCCAGAATTCTCTTAACCAGAAATTCTTCGGAAGCATCTTCCTCAATCACAACTGCTGAAGGAGTAGGTGTCAATTTAGTTCCTTTAACCACAGGTTTTAATAAACTAACATGGAAAGTTGGATGAGTTTTCATATGTCTGGGTAATCTAAGACGAACAGCCACTGGATTAATCACCTTTTCGACAACAAACGGTCCTACGAAACGAGGACAAAACTTATTTCTTCCTTTAATTCTCAAAAACTTGGTGGATAACCACACCAAATCTCCCTCACTATATTGAGGACTAATCTTTCTTTTACGGTCAGCAAACCCTTTGTATTTTTGTTTACTCTCCACCAACACCCCTTTTGCCTTTTCCAAATTTCTTTTCATGACTTCAAGTCTCCTTTCGACTTCTGGGTTTCCTGAATCATTATTGATCTCAATACTAAGAAAACGAGGATGAAAACCTTGTCCCAAATAAAACGGAGACATAGAGGTGGCATCCTTACTACAGTTGTTATATGCAAATTTTGCAACCTCAAATATTTTTCCAACTCCTGATTTATCCTTTCTGCCTGCCCATTGGTTTCGGGATGGTAACCTGATGATAGACATACCTCAACTCCCAATCTCTTACAGAAAGCTCTCCAAAACTTAGAAATAAATTGAGACCCTCTATCTGAGATGACCTGACAGGGAATTCCATGTAATCTTACCACTTCTTGCAAGAAACGGTGAGCTAAACTATCAGCGGTAACCTCTCCCTTCATTGGAATGAAATGTGCTTCTTTAGTGAGTAAATCAACTACAACCAATACCGATGTACACCCTTTATCTTGTGGAAGATCTGTGATGAAATCTAAGGACACTGAGTACCAAGGCCGCGGTGGAACTGGTAACGGCTCCAATAACCCAGAAGGCTTTCCGATGAGATTCTTAGATCTAGCACAAACTTCACATGTCTTAACAAAATTAAGGGTATCTTGTCGAATTCTTTCCCACCAAAAATTTCTTCTGACCAACTCAAGAGTCTTCCGATACCCTGGATGTCCTGCCAAAACTGATTCGTGACACTCTTTCAACATTTTTTCTCTAAGTTCAATTGATGGTAAATTGAGTCTGTCATCTAAATAAGGTAAACCATCTTTAATTTTGCGAGCTGGATCCAAACGAACCCAATCTTCAAGTTGTGTCTCAGAAATGGATTCCCGTACTTTCTTGAAGATTTCGTTCTCCTTTTCAATCCCAGCAAGAACAAAACGTTCTGGAGCGATCAATGGAAGAGGCTCACAGACCGACTTAACCTCACTTTCTGGAAACTGCCGTGACAGAGCATCTGCTTTTTTATTTTGATTACCTGGCTTAAAAGTAACTATAAAGTCATAATCCGCAAAAAATAAGGACCACCTAAGTTGTCGAGGTGTCAGAGTTTTTGCTGTCTTCAAAAAAAGTAAATTTCGGTGGTCAGTTAATATTGTCACAGTGTGACGTGCTCCTTTTAAAAAATGTCGCCATTCTTCCTGGAAACCTAACGTCTCCCTGAGAACGTCTACGCTCTAAACGTCTTTCTGTTAAACGAAAATCCAACTGAACTACCAAATCAATTAAGGCATCTAAAATATTTGGTCGCTCCAAAACTCCAGCCAGGGCATCTTTTAATTCATCCTTTAAGCCCCTATAAAATAAGGAAGCCCTCTTCTCCTCTGGCCATTTACTTTCTAAAATTAAAGTTCTAAATTGAGTGATATAAGAAATCAACTCCTTTCCTCCCTGGCGCAGTTCCAGTAATTCTCCATCAACCTCTAAAGATAACTGTCTCTTATCAAACATTTTCTTAAATTCGGTCTGGAAAAGGGAATAATTATTCAAAGCCAAACTCTTTTGACTCACCAAAAGACTTCCCCACGCAGAAGCTTCTCCAGATAAATATGATAAGGTGAATGTTACCTTTGAAGCATCTGTGGAGAACAACTCTGGATGACTTAAAAAATGCAATTCACACCGAGTCTGAAAAATTTGAAACTTTCTTGAATCTCCTAAAAAACGTACGGGAGCGGCCAAAGGAACAGGCATAACTAAAGTTCCTAAACCTCCCTCTGCCCCTCTGGGAAGTCTAGGTTCTTGTTCTTCTCCTACTCTCACCAACTCAGGTGGGTTTCCTGCACCTTCCGAAACTTCAACTTCTCTTTCTTGTATTTGAGTTACCTTTAAATTTAACTCATACATTCTTTGACACAGACTGGAATATTCCTGATGAGCCACCCGTAACTCTTCACTCATTTCCCTAACCATTACTCCCAATGCCTCCATGGCTGTCTCGTCGGGGTTCATAACAGCTTGGGCAGACTCTTTTTTTATTGGCCTTTCATTCTGTCAGCCTGAGATCCTGGTGTCTGCGGAAGCTGCTGAACCCCCGACAATCCACCCAAAATGTGGCACTCTGAGCTGATAATATATATACCGCTCAGTTTACCTCACTTCCAGGGGAAAGGGGGAAGGGACAAATAAACAAACACCAGGCTGGAAGCTATCAACTTGCTGGTTCTTCACCTGTAGTTGAAACATAAACATGTAATACACCTCATTACTCAATGGGTTACTATACTAACCTTAAACTCTATATCCTTAACCAAAATAGTCAAAAACCATACCTGGTACTTCTCTTCAGTATGCCCAGAGAAGTGATAAGCAGACAAGACTTCCTTACTTGTTGACCAGAATCTTAAAGATCATTCAGCCTTCTCAGCAGGTCCATGAATGTAATATTTCACTTTGTAGATCGTCTTCTCAAGATTCTTGAACAAGGTCGAAAGTTCTTCTAATAAGTTTAAGGAAGTTCTTTTAAGTTTTTGTATTTGTTATTATATTTTCTTTTTTGAGTGTCTTTTACTCAGGAACGAATTTTAAACTTGCGATGAAATCTTCACGTGGAAAATCCAGCACGCGCGCTAAATCCAAACTGCGGGTAAAACGCATACGCGCTGAAAATCCAAACCGCGGGATAAAACACACGCGCTTTACTCCAAGTCGCGGGAAATACGCACATGCGCTGAAAATCCAAACCGCGGGAAAAAACACACGCGCTTTACTCCAAGTCGCGGGAAATACGCACACGTGCTGAAAATCCAAACCACGGGGAAAAACACACGCGCTTTACTCCAAGTCGCGGGAAATACGCACACGTGCTGAAAATCCAATTCGCGGTAAGACGCACACGCGCTAAAGTCCAAGACGTGTGTAAAACTCACTCGCGCTAAAGTCCAACTCACAAAAATACGCATACGCGCAAAAACCAAATCGCGGGAAAAAGCACACGCGAACTCACGTAGAAAAAACCCTTGCGTTTATGAACAGTAAACGCGAGTCCAAAGTTCACGCTCACGCTTCACTCGCACGCGCAGAGTCACACGCGCATGCACAAAGTAACGGGAAAAAATCATGCGCTAGTTTGAAATGATACGTAGGAAAGAAAACAAACGTACGTGCTTCAGTTTTAGATACAGATTTGCGATTTCAATCCTTTTAAATTAATATGACCTTTTTACAAAGTTCATCAAAACATGGAAAGTCACTTATCTTGTGATTGAGACTTGAAAACTTCTTTTCTCAGAAAATTGGAAATTTCTCACTCCTGTCCTGTGTCTCCACCAAACTCCATACACGACCCCTGTTATTTTATCAAAGATGCCGCTCGACCGCTTGAAACTTGACACCCTTGAACAAGTTAAGCAGGAGCAGCAAAGCACACGACCTCTAAGCTGGGCAAAGACGATGGAAGGCAGTTTAGAATGTTCACTGTCCTCCCTATAAACAATCTCCAGCCAATTAGAATTTAGACGGAGAACCTCCACCTTCGCTTGGGGCATTTTCCATAGACTGCAATGAAGGTTAAGGGCAAAATTGGCTGTTTAAAAATATAACCCATAATAACTTCCCAAAACCTTTCTATACTAAATATGTGTCTCCCCTGACCCAATGTAAATGTAAAATGATACTGTATGTAAAAGAATATGTCGCTCCAACCTGACAGTACCTGACAGTACCCCACTCCTAACGCCCAGTCCCTGGACCACTTTTCAATGGAAATTTTTTATGGAATCTTTCAACCAAACGAGGAGCATGCACATCACTTGCTTTCTCCCAAGTGCGCTCTTCAGGACCAAAACCCTCCTAATCAATGAGATACTGTAGCTTTCCTCTTACTCTTCTAGAGTCCAGAATTCTCTTAACCAGAAGTTCTTCGGAAGCATCTTCCTCAATCACAACTGCTGAAGGAGTAGGTGTCAATCTAGTTCCTTTAACCACAGGTTTTAATAAACTAACATGGAAAGTTGGATGAGTTTTCATATGTCTGGGTAATCTAAGACGAACAGCCACTGGATTAATAACCTTTTCGACAACAAACGGTCCTACGAAACGAGGACAAAACTTATTTCTTCCTTTAATTCTCAAAAACCTGGTGGATAACCACACCAAATCTCCCTCACTATATTGAGGACTAATCTTTCTTTTACGGCCAGCAAACCCTTTGTATTTTTGTTTACTCTCCACCAACACCCCTTTTGCCTTTTCCAAATTTCTTTTCTTGACTTCAAGTCTCCTTTCGACTTCTGGGTTTCCTGAATCATTATTGATCTCAATACTAAGAAAACGAGGATGAAAACCTCGTCCCAAATAAAACGGAGACATAGAGGTGGCATCCTTACTACAGTTGTTATATGCACATTTTGCAACCCACAACAAATCTACCCACTCTTCATCTGTCTGCAGATAACACCTCAAATATTTTTCCAACTCCTGATTTATCCTTTCTGCCTGCCCATTGGTTTTGGGATGGTAACCTGATGATAGACATACCTCAACTCCCAATCTCTTACAAAAAGCTCTCCAAAACTTAGAAATAAATTGAGACCCTCTATCTGAGATGACCTGACAGGGAATTCCATGTAATCTTACCACTTCTTGCAAGAAACTGTGAGCTAAACTATCAGCGGTAACCTCTCCCTTCATTGGAATGAAATGTGCTTCTTTAGTGAGTAAATCAACTACAACCAATACCGATGTACACCCTTTATCTTGTGGAAGATCTGTGATGAAATCTAAGGACACTGAGTACCAAGGCCGCGGTGGAACTGGTAACGGCGCCAATAACCCAGAAGGCTTTCCGATGAGATTCTTAGATCTAGCACAAACTTCACATGTCTTAACAAAATTAAGGGTATCTTGTCGAATTCTTTCCCACCAAAAATTTCTTCTGACCAACTCAAGAGTCTTCCGATACCCTGGATGTCCTGCCAAAACTGATTCGTGACACTCTTTCAACATTTTTTCTCTAAGTTCAATTGATGGTAAATAGAGTCTGTCATCTAAATAAGGTAAACCATCTTTAATTTTGCGAGCTGGATCCAAACGAACCCAATCTTCAAGTTGTGTCTCAGAAATGGATTCCCGTACTTTCTTGAAGATTTCGTTCTCCTTTTCAATCCCAGCAAGAACAAAACGTTCTGGAGCGATCAATGGAAGAGGCTCACAGACCGACTTAACCTCACTTTCTGGAAACTGCCGTGACAGAGCATCTGCTTTTTTATTTTGATTACCTGGCTTAAAAGTAACTATAAAGTCATAATCCGCAAAAAATAAGGACCACCTAAGTTGTCGAGGTGTCAGAGTTTTTGCTGTATTCAAAAAAAGTAAATTTCGGTGGTCAGTTAATACTGTCACAGTGTCACGTGCTCCTTTTAAAAAATGTCGCCATTCTTCCTGGAAACCTAACCTCTCCCTGAGAACGTCTACGCTCTAAACGTCTTTCTGTTAAACGAAAATCCAACTGAACTACCAAATCAATTAAGGCATCTAAAATATTTGGTCGCTCCAAAACTCCAGCCAGAGCATCTTTTAACTCATCCTTTAAGCCCCTATAAAATAAGGAAGCCCTCTTCTCCTCTGGCAATTTACTTTCTAAAATTAAAGTTCTAAATTGAGTGATATAAGAAATCAACTCCTTTCCTCTCTGGCGCAGTTCCAGTAATTCTCCATCAACCTCTAAAGATAACTGTCTCTTATCAAACATTTTCTTAAATTCGGTCTGGAAAAGGGAATAATTATTCAAAGCCAAACTCTTTTGACTCACCAAAAGACTTCCCCACGCAGAAGCTTCTCCAGATAAATATGATAAGGTGAATGTTACCTTTGAAGCATCTGTGGAGAACAACTCTGGATGACTTAAAAAATGCAATTCACACTGAGTCTGAAAAATTTGAAACTTTCTTGAATCTCCTAAAAAACGTCCGGGAGCGGCCAAAGGAACAGGCATAACTAAAGTTCCTAAACCTCCCTCTGCCCCTCTGGGAAGTCTAGGTTCTTGTTCTTCTTCTACTCTCACCATCTCAGGTGGGTTTCCTGCACCTTCCGAAACTTCAACTTCTCTTTCTTGTATTTGAGTTACCTTTAAATTTAACTCATACATTCTTTGACACAGACTGGAATATTCCTGATGAGCCACCCGTAACTCTTCACTCATTTCCCTAACCATTACTCCCAATGCCTCCATGGCTGTCTCGTCGGGGTTCATAACAGCTTGGGCAGACTCTTTTTTTATTGGCCTTTCATTCTGTCAGCCTGAGATCCTGGTGTCTGCGGAAGCTGCTGAACCCCCGACAATCCACCCAAAATGTGGCACTCTGAGCTGATAATATATATACCGCTCAGTTTACCTCACTTCCAGGGGAAAGGGGGAAGGGACAAATAAACAAACACCAAGCTGGAAGCTATCAACTTGCTGGTTCTTCACCTGCAGTTGAAACATAAACATGTAATACACCTCATTACTCAATGGGTTACTATACTAACCTTAAACTCTATATCCTTAACCAAAATAGTCAAAAACCATACCTGGTACTTCTCTTCAGTATGCCCAGAGAAGTGATAAGCAGACAAGACTTCCTTACTTGTTGACCAGAATCTTAAAGATCATTCAGCCTTCTCAGCGGGTCCATGAATGTAATATTTCACTTTGTAGTTCGTCTTCTCAAGATTCTTGAACAAGGTCTAAAGTTCTTCTAATAAGTTTAAGGAAGTTCTTTTAAGTTTTTGTATTTGTTATTATATTTTCTTTTTTGAGTGTCTTTTACTCAGGAACGAATTTTAAACTTGCGATGAAATCTTCACGTGGAAAATCCAGCACGCGCGCTAAATCCAAACTGCGGGTAAAACGCATACGCTCTGAAAATCCAAACCGCGGGATAAAACACACGCGCTTTACTCCAAGTCGCGGGAAATACGCACATGCGCTGAAAATCCAAACCGCGGGAAAAAACACACGCGCTTTACTCCAAGTCGCGGGAAATACGCACACGCGCTGAAAATCCAAACCACGGGGAAAAACACACGCACTTTACTCCAAGTCGCGGGAAATACGCACACGTGCTGAAAATCCAATTCGCGGTTAGACGCACGCGCGCTAAAGTCCAAGACGTGTGTAAAACTCACTCGCGCTAAAGTCCAACTCACAAAAATACGCATACGCGCAAAAACCAAATCGCGGGAAAAAGCACACGCGAACTCACGTAGAAAAAACCCTTGCGTATATGAACAGTAAACGCGAGTCCAAAGTTCACGCTCGCGCTTCACTCGCACGCGCAGAGTCACACGCGCAGGCACAAAGTAACGGGAAAAAAATCATGCGCTAGTTTGAAATGATACGTAGGAAAGAAAACAAACGTACGTGCTTCAGTTTTAGATACAGATTTTCGATTTCAATCCTTTTAAATTAATATAACCTTTTTACAAAGTTCATCAAAACATGGAAAGTCACTTATCTTGTGATTGAGACTTGAAAACTTCTTTTCTCAGAAAATTGGAAATTTCTCACTCCTGTCCTGTGTCTCCACCAAACGCCATACACGACCCCTGTTATTTTATCAAAGATGCCGCTCGACCGCTTGAAACTTGACACCCTTGAACAAGTTAAGCAGGAGCAGCAAAGCACACGACCTCTAAGCTGGGCAAAGACGATGAAAGGCAGTTTAGAATGTTCACTGTCCTCCCTATAAACAATCTCCAGCCAATTAGAATTTAGACTGAGAACCTCCACCTTTGCTTGGGGCATTTTCCATAGACTGCAATGAAGGTTAAGCGCAAAATTGGCTGTTTAAAAATATAACCCATAATAACTTCCCAAAACCTTTCTATACTAAATATGTGTCTCCCCTGACCCAATGTAAATGTAAAATGATACTGTATGTAAAAGAATATGTCGCTCCAACCTGACAGTACCTGACAGTACCCCCCTCCTAACGCCCAGTCCCTGGGCCACTTTTCAATGGAAATTTTTTATGGAATCTTTCAACCAAACGAGGAGCATGCACATCACTTGCTTTCTCCCAAGTGCGCTCTTCAGGACCAAAACCCTCCCAATCAATGAGATACTGTAGCTTTCCTCTTACTCTTCTAGAGTCCAGAATTCTCTTAACCAGAAGTTCTTCGGAAGCATCTTCCTCAATCACAACTGCTGAAGGAGTAGGTGTCAATCTAGTTCCTTTAACCACAGGTTTTAATAAACTAACATGGAAAGTTGGATGAGTTTTCATATGTCTGGGTAATCTAAGACGAACAGCCACTGGATTAATCACCTTTTCGACAACAAACGGTCCTACGAAACGAGGACAAAACTTATTTCTTCCTTTAATTCTCAAAAACCTGGTGGATAACCACACCAAATCTCCCTCACTATATTGAGGACTAATCTTTCTTTTACGGCCAGCAAACCCTTTGTATTTTTGTTTACTCTCCACCAACACCCCTTTTGCCTTTTCCAAATTTCTTTTCTTGACTTCAAGTCTCCTTTCGACTTCTGGGTTTCCTGAATCATTATTGATCTCAATACTAAGAAAACGAGGCTGAAAACCTCGTCCCAAATAAAACGGAGACATAGAGGTGGCATCCTTACTACAGTTGTTATATGCAAATTTTGCAACCCACAACAAATCTACCCACTCTTCATCTGTCTGCAGATAACACCTCAAATATTTTTCCAACTCCTGATTTATCCTTTCTGCCTGCCCATTGGTTTCGGGATGGTAACCTGATGATAGACATACCTCAACTCCCAATCTTTTACAAAAAGCTCTCCAAAACTTAGAAATAAATTGAGACCCTCTATCTGAGATGACCTGACAGGGAATTCCATGTAATCTTACCACTTCTTGCAAGAAACTGTGAGCTAATTTATCAGCGGTAACCTCTCCCTTCATTGGAATGAAATGTGCTTCTTTAGTGAGTAAATCAACTACAACCAATACCGATGTACACCCTTTATCTTGTGGAAGATCTGTGATGAAATCTAAGGACACTGAGTACCAAGGCCGCGGTGGAACTGGTAACGGCGCCAATAACCCAGAAGGCTTTCCGATGAGATTCTTAGATCTAGCACAAACTTCACATGTCTTAACAAAATTAAGGGTATCTTGTCGAATTCTTTCCCACCAAAAATTTCTTCTGACCAACTCAAGAGTCTTCCGATACCCTGGATGTCCTGCCAAAACTGATTCGTGACACTCTTTCAACATTTTTTCTCTAAGTTCAATTGATGGTAAATAGAGTCTGTCATCTAAATAAGGTAAACCATCTTTCATTTTGCGAGCTGGATCCAAACGAACCCAATCTTCAAGTTGTGTCTCAGAAATGGATTCCCGTACTTTCTTGAAGATTTCGTTCTCCTTTTCAATCCCAGCAAGAACAAAACGTTCTGGAGCGATCAATGGAAGAGGCTCACAGACCGACTTAACCTCACTTTCTGGAAACTGCCGTGACAGAGCATCTGCTTTTTTATTTTGATTACCTGGCTTAAAAGTAACTATAAAGTCATAATCTGCAAAAAATAAGGACCACCTAAGTTGTCGAGGTGTCAGAGTTTTTGCTGTATTCAAAAAAAGTAAATTTCGGTGGTCAGTTAATACTGTCACAGTGTGACGTGCTCCTTTTAAAAAATGTCGCCACTCTTCCTGGAAACCTAACCTCTCCCTGAGAACGTCTACGCTCTAAACGTCTTTCTGTTAAACGAAAATCCAACTGAACTACCAAATCAATTAAGGCATCTAAAATATTTGGTCGCTCCAAAACTCCAGCCAGAGCATCTTTTAACTCATCCTTTAAGCCCCTATAAAATAAGGAAGCCATCTTCTCCTCTGGCCATTTACTTTCTAAAATTAAAGTTCTAAATTGAGTGATATAAGAAATCAACTCCTTTCCTCTCTGGCGCAGTTCCAGTAATTCTCCATCAACCTCTAAAGATAACTGTCTCTTATCAAACATTTTCTTAAATTCGGTCTGGAAAAGGGAATAATTATTCAAAGCCAAACTCTTTTGACTCACCAAAAGACTTCCCCACGCAGAAGCTTCTCCAGATAAATATGATAAGGTGAATGTTACCTTTGAAGCATCTGTGGAGAACAACTCTGGACGACTTAAAAAATGCAATTCACACTGAGTCTGAAAAATTTGAAACTTTCTTGAATCTCCTAAAAAACGTACGGGAGCGGCCAAAGGAACAGGCATAACTAAAGTTCCTAAACCTCCCTCTGCCCCTCTGGGAAGTCTAGGTTCTTGTTCTTCTCCTACTCTCACCATCTCAGGTGGGTTTCCTGCACCTTCCGAAACTTCAACTTCTCTTTCTTGTATTTGAGTTACCTTTAAATTTAACTCATACATTCTTTGACACAGACTGGAATATTCCTGATGAGCCACCCGTAACTCTTCACTCATTTCCCTAACCATTACTCCCAATGCCTCCATGGCTGTCTCGTCGGGGTTCATAACAGCTTGGGCAGACTCTTTTTTTATTGGCCTTTCATTCTGTCAGCCTGAGATCCTGGTGTCTGCGGAAGCTGCTGAACCCCCGACAATCCACCCAAAATGTGGCACTCTGAGCTGATAATATATATACCGCTCGGTTTACCTCACTTCCAGGGGAAAGGGGGAAGGGACAAATAAACAAACACCAGGCTGGAAGCTATCAACTTGCTGGTTCTTCACCTGTAGTTGAAACATAAACATGTAATACACCTCATTACTCAATGGGTTACTATACTAACCTTAAACTCTATATCCTTAACCAAAATAGTCAAAAACCATACCTGGTACTTCTCTTCAGTATGCCCAGAGAAGTGATAAGCAGACAAGACTTCCTTACTTGTTGACCAGAATCTTAAAGATCATTCAGCCTTCTCAGCAGGTCCATGAATGTAATATTTCTCTTTGTAGTTCGTCTTCTCAAGATTCTTGAACAAGGTCTAAAGTTCTTCTAATAAGTTTAAGGAAGTTCTTTTAAGTTTTTGTATTTGTTATTATATTTTCTTTTTTGAGTGTCTTTTACTCAGGAACGAATTTTAAACTTGCGATGAAATCTTCACGTGGAAAATCCAGCACGCGCGCTAAATCCAAACTGCGGGTAAAACGCATACGCGCTGAAAATCCAAACCGCGGGATAAAACACACGCGCTTTACTCCAAGTCGCGGGAAATACGCACATGCGCTGAAAATCCAAACCGCGGGAAAAAACACACGCGCTTTACTCCAAGTCGCGGGAAATACGCACTCGCGCTGAAAATCCAAACCACGGGGAAAAACACACACGCTTTACTCCAAGTCGCGGGAAATACGCACACGTGCTGAAAATCCAATTCGCGGTTAGACGCACACGCGCTAAAGTCCAAGACGTGTGTAAAACTCACTTGCGCTAAAGTCCAACTCATAAAAATACGCATACGCGCAAAAACCAAATCGCGGGAAAAAGCACACGCGAACTCACGTAGAAAAAACCCTTGCGTATATGAACAGTAAACGCGAGTCCAAAGTTCACGCTCACGCTTCACTCGCACGCGCAGAGTCACATGCGCAGGCACAAAGTACAGGGAAAAAAATCATGCGCTAGTTTGAAATGATACGTAGGAGAGAAAACAAACGTACGTGCTTCAGTTTTAGATACAGATTTGCGATTTCAATCCTTTTAAATTAATATAACCTTTTTACAAAGTTCATCAAAACATGGAAAGTCACTTATCTTGTGATTGAGACTTGAAAACTTCTTTTCTCAGAAAATTGGAAATTTCTCACTCCTGTCCTGTGTCTCCACCAAACTCCATACACGACCCCTGTTATTTTATCAAAGATGCCGCTCGACCGCTTGAAACTTGACACCCTTGAACAAGTTAAGCAGGAGCAGCAAAGCACACGACCTCTAAGCTGGGCAAAGACGATGAAAGGCAGTTTAGAATGTTCACTGTCCTCCCTATAAACAATCTCCAGCCAATTAGAATTTAGATTGAGAACCTCCACCTTCGCTTGGGGCATTTTCCATAGACTGCAATGAAGGTTAAGGGCAAAATTGGCTGTTTAAAAATATAACCCATAATAACTTCCCAAAACCTTTCTATACTAAATATGTGTCTCCCCTGACCCAATGTAAATGTAAAATGATACTGTATGTAAAAGAATATGTCGCTCCAACCTGACAGTACCTGACAGTACCCCCCTCCTAACGCCCAGTCCCTGGGCCACTTTTCAATGGAAATTTTTTATGGAATCTTTCAATCAAACGAGGAGCATGCACATCACTTGCTTTCTCCCAAGTGCGCTCTTCAGGACCAAAACCCTCCCAATCAATGAGATACTGTAGCTTTCCTCTTACTCTTCTAGAGTCCAGAATTCTCTTAACCAGAAGTTCTTCGGAAGCATCTTCCTCAATCACAACTGCTGAAGGAGTAGGTGTCAATCTAGTTCCTTTAACCACAGGTTTTAATAAACTAACATGGAAAATTGGATGAGTTTTCATATGTCTGGGTAATCTAAGACGAACAGCCACTGGATTAATCACCTTTTCGACAACAAACGGTCCTACGAAACGAGGACAAAACTTATTTCTTCCTTTAATTCTCAAAAACCTGGTGGATAACCACACCAAATCTCCCTCACTATATTGAGGACTAATCTTTCTTTTACGGCCAGCAAACCCTTTGTATTTTTGTTTACTCTCCACCAACACCCCTTTTGCCTTTTCCAAATTTCTTTTCATGACTTCAAGTCTCCTTTCGACTTTCTGGGTTTCCTGAAACATTATTGATCTCAATACTAAGAAAACGAGGATGAAAACCTCGTCCCAAATAAAACTGAGACATAGAGGTGGCATCCTTACTACAGTTGTTATATGCAAATTTTGCAACCCACAACAAATCTACCCACTCTTCATCTGTCTGCAGATAACACCTCAAATATTTTTCCAACTCCTGATTTATCCTTTCTGCCTGCCCATTGGTTTTGGGATGGTAACCTGATGATAGACATACCTCAACTCCCAATCTCTTACAAAAAGCTCTCCAAAACTTAGAAATAAATTGAGACCATCTATCTGAGATGACCTGACAGGGAATTCCATGTAATCTTACCACTTCTTGCAAGAAACTGTGAGCTAAACTATCAGCGGTAACCTCTCCCTTCATTGGAATGAAATGTGCTTCTTTAGTGAGTAAATCAACTACAACCAATACCGATGTACACCCTTTATCTTGTGGAAGATCTGTGATGAAATCTAAGGACACTGAGTACCAAGGCCGCGGTGGAACTGGTAACGGCTCCAATAACCCAGAAGGCTTTCCGATGAGATTCTTAGATCTAGCACAAACTTCACATGTCTTAACAAAATTAAAGGTATCTTGTCGAATTCTTTCCCACCAAAAATTTCTTCTGACCAACTCAAGAGTCTTCCGATACCCTGGATGTCCTGCCAAAACTGATTCGTGACACTCTTTCAACATTTTTTCTCTAAGTTCAATTGATGGTAAATAGAGTCTGTCATCTAAATAAGGTAAACCATCTTTAATTTTGCGAGCTGGATCCAAACGAACCCAATCTTCAAGTTGTGTCTCAGAAACGTTCTGGAGCGATCAATGGAAGAGGCTCACAGACCGACTTAACCTCACTTTCTGGAAACTGCCGTGACAGAGCATCTGCTTTTTTATTTTGATTACCTGGCTTAAAATTAACTATAAAGTCATAATCCGCAAAAAATAAGGACCACCTAAGTTGTCGAGGTGTCAGAGTTTTTGCTGTATTCAAAAAAAGTAAATTTCGGTGGTCAGTTAATACTGTCACAGTGTGACGTGCTCCTTTTAAAAAATGTCGCCATTCTTCCTGGAAACCTAACCTCTCCCTGAGAACGTCTACGCTCTAAACGTCTTTCTGTTAAACGAAAATCCAACTGAACTACCAAATCAATTAAGGCATCTAAAATATTTGGTCGCTCCAAAACTCCAGCCAGAGCATCTTTTAACTCATCCTTTAAGCCCCTATAAAATAAGGAAGCCCTCTTCTCCTCTGGCCATTTACTTTCTAAAATTAAAGTTCTAAATTGAGTGATATAAGAAATCAACTCCTTTCCTCCCTGGCGCAGTTCCAGTAATTCTCCATCAACCTCTAAAGATAACTGTCTCTTATCAAACATTTTCTTAAATTCGTTCTGGAAAAGGGAATAATTATTCAAAGCCAAACTCTTTTCACTCACCAAAAGACTTCCCCACGCAGAAGCTTCTCCAGATAAATATGATAAGGTGAATGTTACCTTTGAAGCATCTGTGGAGAACAACTCTGGACGACTTAAAAAATGCAATTCACACTGAGTCTGAAAAATTTGAAACTTTCTTGAATCTCCTAAAAAACGTACGGGAGCGGCCAAAGGAACAGGCATAACTAAAGTTCCTAAACCTCCCTCTGCCCCTCTGGGAAGTCTAGGTTCTTGTTCTTCTCCTACTCTCACCATCTCAGGTGGGCTTCCTGCACCTTCCGGAACTTCAACTTCTCTTTCTTGTATTTGAGTTACCTTTAAATTTAACTCATACATTCTTTGACACAGACTGGAATATTCCTGATGATCCACCCGTAACTCTTCACTCATTTCCCTAACCATTACTCCCAATGCCTCCATGGCTGTCTCGTCGGGGTTCATAACAGCTTGGGCAGACTCTTTTTTTATTGGCCTTTCATTCTGTCAGCCTGAGATCCTGGTGTCTGCGGAAGCTGCTGAACCCCCGACAATCCACCCAAAATGTGGCACTCTGAGCTGATAATATATATACCGCTCAGTTTACCTCACTTCCAGGGGAAAGGGGGAAGGGACAAATAAACAAACACCAGGCTGGAAGCTATCAACTTGCTGGTTCTTCACCTGTAGTTGAAACATAAACATGTAATACACCTCATTACTCAACGGGTTACTATACTAACCTTAAACTCTATATCCTTAACCAAAATAGTCAAAAACCATACCTGGTACTTCTCTTCAGTATGCCCAGAGAAGTGATAAGCAGACAAGACTTCCTTACTTGTTGACCAGAATCTTAAAGATCATTCAGCCTTCTCAGCAGGTCCATGAATGTAATATTTCACTTTGTAGTTCGTCTTCTCAAGATTCTTGAACAAGGTCTAAAGTTCTTCTAATAAGTTTAAGGAAGTTCTTTTAAGTTTTTGTATTTGTTATTATATTTTCTTTTTTGAGTGTCTTTTACTCAGGAACGAATTTTAAACTTGCGATGAAATCTTCACGTGGAAAATCCAGCACGCGCGCTAAATCCAAACTGCGGGTAAAACGCATACGTGCTGAAAATCCAAACCGCGGGATAAAACACACGTGCTTTACTCCAAGTCGCGGGAAATACGCACATGCGCTGAAAATCCAAACCGCGGGAAAAAACACACGCGCTTTAATCCAAGTCGCGGGAAATACGCACACGCGCTGAAAATCGAAACCGCGGGGGAAAACACACGCGCTTTACTCCAAGTTGCGGGAAATACGCACACGCGCTGAAAATCCAATTCGCGGTTAGACGCACATGCGCTAAAGTCCAAGACCCGTGTAAAACTCACTCGCGCTAAAGTCCAACTCACAAAAATAGGCATACGCGCAAAAACCAAATCGCGGGAAAAAGCACACGCGAACTCACGTAGAAAAAACCCTCCCGTATATGAACAGTAAATGCGAGTCCAAAGTTCACGCTCGCGCTTCACTCGCACGCGCAGAGTCACACGCGCAGGCACAAAGTAACGGGAAAAAAATCACGCGCTAGTTTGAAATGATACGTAGGAAAGAAAACAAACGTACGTGCTTCAGTTTTAGATACAGATTTGCGATTTCAATCCTTTTAAATTAATATGACCTTTTTACAAAGTTCATCAAAACATGGAAAGTCACTTATCTTGTGATTGAGACTTGAAAACGTCTTTTCTCAGAAAATTGGAAATTTCTCACTCCTGTCCTGTGTCTCCACCAAACTCCATACACGACTCCTGTTATTTTATCAAAGATGCCGCTCGACCGCTTGAAACTTGACACCCTTGAACAAGTTAAGCAGGAGCAGCAAAGCACACAACCTCTAAGCTGGGCAAAGACGATGAAAGGCAGTTTAGAATGTTCACTGTCCTCCCTATAAACAATCTCCAGCCAATTAGAATTTAGACTGAGAACCTACACCTTCGCTTGGGGCATTTTCCATAGACTGCAATGAAGGTTAAGGGCAAAATTGGCTGTTCAAAAATATAACCCATAATAACTTCCCAAAACCTTTCTATACTAAATATGTGTCTCCCCTGACCCAATGTAAATGTAAAATGATACTGTATGTAAAAGAATATGTCGCTCCAACCTGACAGTACCTGACAGTACCCCCCTCCTAACGCCCAGTCCCTGGGCCACTTTTCAATGGAATTTTTTTATGGAATCTTTCAACCAAACGAGGAGCATGCACATCACTTGCTTTCTCCCAAGTGCGCTCTTCAGGACCAAAACCCTCCCAATCAATGAGATACTGTAGCTTTCCTCTTACTCTTCTAGAGTCCAGAATTCTCTTAACCAGAAATTCTTCTGAAGCATCTTCTCAATCACAACTGCTGAAGCAGTAGGTGTCAATCTAGTTCCTTTAACCACAGGTTTTAATAAACTAACATGGAAAGTTGGATGAGTTTTCATATGTCTGGGTAATCTAAGACGAACAGCCACTGGATTAATCACCTTTTCGACAACAAACGGTCGTACGAAACGAGGACAAAACTTATTTCTCCCTTTAATTCTCAAAAACTTGGTGGATAACCACACCAAATCTCCCTCACTATATTGAGGACTAATCTTTCTTTTACGGTCAGCAAACCCTTTGTATTTTTGTTTACTCTCCACCAACACCCCTTTTGCCTTTTCCAAATTTCTTTTCATGACTTCAAGTCTCCTTTCGACTTCTGGGTTTCCTGAATCATTATTGATCTCAATACTAAGAAAACGAGGATGAAAACCTCGTCCCAAATAAAACGGAGACATAGAGGTGGCATCCTTACTACAGTTGTTATATGCGAATTTTGCAACCCACAACAAATCTACCCACTCTTCACCTGTCTGCAGATAACACCTCAAATATTTTTCCAACTCCTGATTTATCCTTTCTGCCTGCCCATTGGTTTCGGGATGGTAACCTGATGATAGACATATCTCAACTCCCAATCTCTTACAAAAAGCTCCCCAAAACTTAGAAATAAATTGAGACCCTCTATCTGAGATGACTTGACAGGGAATTCCATGTAATCTTACCACTTCTTGCAAGAAATTGTGAGCTAAACTATCAGCGGTAACCTCTCCCTTCATTGGAATGAAATGTGTTTCTTTAGTGAGTAAATCAACTACAACCAATACCGATGTACACCCTTTATCTTGTGGAAGATCTGTGATGAAATCTAAGGACACTGAGTACCAAGGCCGCGGTGGAACTGGTAACGGCTCCAATAACCCAGAAGGCTTTCCGATGAGATTCTTAGATCTAGCACAAACTTCACAGGTCTTAACAAAATTAAGGGTATCTTGTCGAATTATTTCCCACCAAAAATTTCTTCTGACCAACTCAAGAGTCTTACGATACCCTGGATGTCCTGCCAAAACTGATTTGTGACACTCTTTCAACATTTTTTCTCTAAGTTCAATTGATGGTAAATAGAATCTGTCATCTAAATAAGGTAAACCATCTTTAATTTTGCGAGCTGGATCCAAACGAACCCAATCTTCAAGTTGTGTCTCAGAAATGGATTTCCGTACTTTCTTGAAGATTTTGTTCTCCTTTTCAATCCCAGCAAGAACAAAACGTTCTGGAGCGATCAATGGAAGAGGCTCACAGACCGACTTAACCTCACTTTCTGGAAACTGCCGTGACAGAGCATCTGCTTTTTTATTTTGATTACCTGGCTTAAAAGTAACTATAAAGTCATAAACCGCAAAAAATAAGGACCACCTAAGTTGTCGAGGTGTCAGAGTTTTTGCTGTCTTCAAAAAAGGTAAATTTCGGTGGTCAGTTAATACTGTCACAGTGTGACATGCTCCTTTTAAAAAATGTCGCCATTCTTCCTGGAAACCTAACCTCTCCCTGATAACGTCTACGCTCTAAACGTCTTTCTGTTAAACGAAAATGCAACTGAACTACCAAATCAATTAAGGCATCTAAAGTATTTGGTCGCTCCAAAACTCCAGCCAGAGCATCTTTTAACTCATCCTTTAAGCCCCTATACAATAAGGAAGCCCTCTTCTCCTCTGCCCATTTACTTTCTAAAATTAAAGTTCTAAATTGAGTGATATAAGAAATCAACTCCTTTCCTCCCTGGCGCAGTTCCAGTAATTCTCCATCAACCACTAAAGATAACTGTCTCTTATCAAACATTTTCTTAAATTCGGTCTGGAAAAGGGAATAATTATTCAAAGCCAAACTCTTTTGACACACCAAAAGACTTCCCCACGCAGAAGCTTCTCAGATAAATATGATAAGGTGAATGTTACCTTTGAGGCATCTGTGGAGAACAACTCTGGACGACTTAAAAAATGCAATTCACACTGAGTCTGAAAAATTTGAAACTTTCTTGAATCTCCTAAAAAACGTACGGGAGCGGCCAAAGAAACAGGCATAACTAAAGTTCCTAAACCTCCCTCTGCCCGTCTGGGAAGTCTAGGTTCTTGTTCTTCTCCTACTCTCACCAACTCAGGTGGGTTTCCTGCACCTTCCGAAACTTCAACTTCTCTTTCTTGTATTTGAGTTACCTTTAAATTTAACTCATCCATTCTTTGACACAGACTGGAATATTCCTGATGAGCCACCCGTAACTCTTCACTCATTTCCCTAACCATTACTCCCAATGCCTCCATGGCTGTCTCGTCGGGGTTCATAACAGCTTGGGCAGACTTTTTTTTATTGGCCTTTCATTCTGTCAGGCTGAGATCCTGGTGTCTGCGGAAGCTGCTGAACCCCCGACAATCCACCCAAAATGTGGCACTCTGAGCTGATAATACATATTCCGCTCAGTTTACCTCACTTCCAGGGGAAAGGGGGAAGGGACAAATAAACAAACACCAGGCTGGAAGCTATCAACTTGCTGGTTCTTCACCTGTAGTTGAAACATAAACATGTAATACACCTCATTACTCAATGGGTTACTATACTAACCTTAAACTCTATATCCTTAACCAAAATAGTCAAAAACCATACCTGGTACTTCTCTTCAGTATGCCCAGAGAAGTGATAAGCAGACAAGACTCCCTTACTTGTTGACCAGAATCTTAAAGATCATTCAGCCTTCTCAGCAGGTCCATGAATGTAATATTTCACTTTGTAGTTTGTCTTCTCAAGATTCTTGAACAAGGTCTAAAGTTCTTCTAATAAGTTTAAGGAAGTTCTTTTAAGTTTTTGTATTTGTTATTATATTTTCTTTTTTGAGTGTCTTTTACTCAGGAACGAATTTTAAACTTGCAATGAAATCTTCACGTGGAAAATCCAGCACGCGCGCTAAATCCAAACTGCGGGTAAAACGCATACGCGCTGAAAATCCAAACCGTGGGATAAAACACACGCGCTTTGCTCCAAGTCGCGGGAAATACACACACGCGCTGAAAATCCAAACCGCGGGAAAAAACACACGCGCTTTACTCCAAGTCGCGGGAAATACACACACGCGCTGAAAATCCAAACCGCGGGGAAAAACACACGCGCTTTACTCCAAGTCGCGGGAAATACGCACATGCACTGAAAATCCAATTCGCGGTTAGACGCACACGCGCTAAAGTCCAAGACGCGTGTAAAACTCACTCGCGCTAAAGTCCAACTCACAAAAATACGCATACGCGCAAAAACCAAATCGCGGGAAAAAGCACACGCGAACTCACGTAGAAAAAACCCTTGCGTATATGAACAGTAAACGCGAGTCCAAAGTTCACGCTCGCGCTTCACTCGCACGCGCAGACTCACACGCGCAGGCACAAAGTAACGGGAAAAAAATCACGCCCTAGTTTGAAATGATACGTAGGAAAGAAAACAAACGTACGCCCTTCAGTTTTAGATACAGATTTGCGATTTCAATCCTTTTAAATGAATATAACCTTTTTACAAAGTTCATCAAAACATGGAAAGTCACTTATCTTATGATTGAGACTTGAAAACTTCTTTTCTCAGAAAATTGGAAATTTCTCACTCCTGTCCTGTGTCTCCACCAAACTCCATACACGACTCCTGTTATTTTATCAAAGATGCCGCTCGACCGCTTGAAACTTGACACCCTTGAACAAGTTAAGCTGGAGCAGCAAAGCACACGACCTCTCAGCTGGGCAAAGACGATGAAAGGCAGTTTAGAATGTTCACTGTCCTCCCTATAAACAATCTCCAGCCAATTAGAATTTAGACTGAGAACCTCCATCTTGGCTTGGGGCATTTTCCATAGACTGCAATGAAGGTTAAGGGCAAAATTGGCTGTTTAAAAATATAACCCATAATAACTTCCCTAAACCTTTCTATACTAAATATGTGTCTCCCCTGACCCAATGTAAATGTAAAATGATACTGTATGTAAAAGAATATGTTGCTCCAACCTGACAGTACCTGACAGAACACTATTCAAGAAAAGATATGGACAAAGCACTTAAATGTGAATGGAGATTTCCTGGTATAGGTGTTCCCCCGCTCAATATATGGTGGGTGGATGGCCACTAGAAATCAGGGAAGTGGAGATTTTTTTTGGAAAGCTTAAGAATTCGAGAGCCCCTGGGCCCTATGGTCTTGCAAATTCTGTCTTAAAACAAAACCCTAAGATTTGGGCAAGAATTCCTAAAATTGTATACGTTAGGGTGTGCCAAGCACAGGAGATTCCTTCCTTGTGGCAGCAGGCGGTGCTGGTGCCCGTTTATAAAAAATCGGCTGTCCTTTACCAGAGAACTATCGGTTATTTTCCCTTATGGACGTAACAGGGAAACTCTTTGCCACACTAATTTTGTAGGTACTCCCCAGAATTGGGTTGAAAACTCCCAACTATTACACTTTGCACAAACAGCATTTCGCCCTGGGTGTAGCACAATATATCATTTGAGGATTATGGACACTTACTTCCGTAGAGGTCCTGCCACGGTGGTTCCACGTTAAATGTCATCTATGTGGACTTCCGGCCAGCTTTTGATAGTGTCAACCGGGGAACACTCTGGACCAAACTGGAAAATGGGGGGTGCTCCGGGTGGCTTATTAATGTTCTAAAGGACGATCAGGGGAGCATGTCCAAACCGATTAGGATTCAAAGAGGGGTAAAACAGGGTAGGTCACTGGCACCAATGTTCCCTCTAAGCTGTGCGCATGTGCGCTTGCCCAGCTTCCTTGTGGGTGCCTCTCAGAAGATTTTTAGCAGCGCACACAGACATTTCTCACCTATTCAAAAAGATTTAATAAGGCACACTCCACAGCAATTACCTGAAATTGTCTTTCTTTTAAATTAAGCAACTAGTCTTGATATTCTGCTCATTTGTATTACACTTCTATGCAAGGGTGACCGTAAACACGTAAAATCCCTAACAGCAAATACACACACACACACACACACACACACACACACACACACACACACACACACACGGTTAAAACGAATATCAAAAATGGGCTCCTTGAACAGAAATATCTAAACAAGATATGCCTGCACATGTTAACCAAATAATGTTCCCTCCCCACCCATGACTCCTAAACCTGACTCTACCACACTTTTACTGTATGACTCTAACTTCCGGCCCAGAACACATTAAGATACTACAGGACAACCAACATTTCTCTTACTCATTGCGCCTTACCAAAAGTGCCCCCCACACAATATAATCGAACTACCAGCTCAAACATTGGATACTGACTAAGTAAGCAGGCTACTTGGATCTGAAACCTTATCCCATACTTCCTCTTCTTTTTACATATGTCACACAAGTGACCTATGGCAACCCCAAGGAGCAGAGCTCTTCCCTTTCTCAAAACAGCAAAGAAAACAACTCTGTAACTCATCCTCAACTTTGACAGTGCCCATGGCAACTTTATCAGGTACCAGTCTGCACCTGCAAATCTCAGTCTTTGTGAGCACCGTGCACTTGGATGAGCTATGCCCTTGGTTGAGCCCACCTTGTGCCTTCCTGGTTGCTGCTCTTTTTCCCCACTTAGCAAGCCCTGCCCACCTGGTGCCTTCCTGGTTGCCGCTCTTTTTCCTTACTTAAGGAGCCCTCCAGCCTCTTTTCCTTTGCAGATGGGGAGCAAGTGCAAGCAGATCTTGGTCACCTGGCCTAAACCCTGCCCACCCGATGCCTTCCTGGTTGCTGCTCTTTTTCCCTACTTAAGGAGCCCTCCAGCCTCTTTTCCTTTGCAGATGGGGAGCAGGTGCAAGTGGATGTTGGTCACCTGGTCTAAGCCCTGCCCACCTGGTGACTTTCTGGTTGCCGCTCTTTGTCCTCAGTTAGCAAGCTGCACCCACCTGGTGCCTTACTGGTTGCTGCTCTTTTTCCCTACGTAAGGAGCCCTCCAACCTCTTTTCCTTTGAAAATGGGGAGCAGGTGCAAGCGGATCTTGGTCACCTGGCCTAAGCCCCGCCCATCTTGTGCCTTCCTGGTTGCCGTTCTTTTTCCCCACTTAGCAAGCCCTGCCCACCTGGTGCCTTCCTGGTTGCCGCTCTTTTTCCCTACTTAAGGAGCCCTTCAGCCTCTTTTTCAGGTGCAAGCCGATCTTGGTCACCTGGCCCACCTTTTTAGCCCTGCCTCTTCCTTCCTGCTCTCAACTCTAAGATCAAGGGTGTCTCTCGCCTGGGCGACCGAAGCGAAGGGAAGACAGAGAAAAGGGCAATTCTTGTTTGGACCTGTTCAGACCAGGAGGATCCAGGGCCTGAACCTCTGCTCAGTCTTCAGGTAAGCATGCACCAACATGTGTTTACTCCCTCTGTCCCCACAGGCCATCCCCAGCCCTCTTGTCCCCCTGTGATGTTCCCTTGGGCCCCCTCCCCTTCTCGCACACAGTGTTGCCTATTTTGCTTGATTCTTCAACCCTGCCCCCCCTCCTCCAGCCTACTTCTGCAGGAGTCTGTCCTGATACATTCTGGTTTCACCATCACCGTCTTGTGGCCAATGCTGGATATGACTGTTATGGACTTCATTGATTCACAGTGTGTCACACTTTCTCGTGGAGGCCCTGAATCATGCTGTTCCCATCTTCATCTTGTATCCAGGCTTGCAACATTATGTGTTACTACTGACTTCTGCAATTGTATTTGCTATCCCCTCTTGCTTCTCCACTCTTTTTGACTTCTTACTCTCTGTTCTCTCCTCCCCTCCCTTTCTCCCTTTTCCTATCTTCTGCCCTCATCCCCTTACTTTCTTCTATGCACTTACTCTATCAGAATTGTCCCTGGACCTAGTATGATAGCAACCGTGTCTGTCTCCTCCCCCTTACTTGTCCCCCTCCCAACTCCCCAACTGGCACTATCTGAAATATCGTCAGGCCTAGTACGATAATCGCTTGTTTTGTTCCTCCCCTCCCTTTCTCCACCCCTCTCCCTCACCTTTTGTTTTCTCCGGCTCTACCAGAAATGTCATCAGGCCTAGTACGGTAGTCGCCTGTCTGTTTCCATTTCCTTCCCGCTCTCCCCCTCCCTTCCTTATCTATGGCTTAGCTCTTGCACTATCTGAATGTCATCAGGTCGAGTATGATAGTTAATTTCACGTTTACTGTTCATGGTCTGTAAGAATGTCATTGTATTTTCCCTTGTTCCCTCCCTTGCCTTGAAGCGCTTTGAAACCATTGTGTATAGGCGCTATATAAATAAACTATCATATCATATATGGCTAGCAGATGAACCAACAATAGACACATCCCTGTTGAATTCAATGACCATGCACCTGCACCTGAGAGACCTAGTGTGGGTGCTGTCCCCAATGCTGGAGGAATACCCACAGTTAATGACACTGGGGTTACAAATGTAGCGGAGGGCCCATAAGAAACTAAACATAATAGACCCACTGTCTCTGCCCCCTGGCTGCAGATCTTACAGACAGCCGAGATCTGAGAGCCAGTATACGGATGCATTGGGAATCGTGCAGGGTTGCCACGATTGGGGATCTATTGACTAAGAAAACCTTCATGAGATTCTAAGAATTCCACTGCCACACACACAAGACAGTACCTTCTACATCACACTATTATGAACACAATCCAAGGCAGATGGATTACAATAAGTGGAGAAACAATAACGCAGGAGGCTGTAGAAACCATAATAAATATATCAGAAGGCGGCCATAGTTTCGAGACTATATGAAGTGGTACTAGAGTGCCACTCAGGAACAGAACTAAGGGTCCGGATTAAATGGGAGACAGATATGGGTGATGCATTCACAGAGACTGAATGGCTTAGGGTAGCTCAATATCATAAGCAAGTGTCCAGGAATGTGAGACTTCAATTGCTACAACTGTATGTAATGCATAGGGCATATTTAACGCTGCAAACAATAGCAGAATTTAGAGGCGAGGGAAGACAGGCTTGCCCCAAATGTGATGCTGTAAATGCAGGGATGCTCCATATGTTCTGGGATTTCCCCACTGTGAGGCGGTTGTGGGGGAAGGTAGCCCTGAAGATGGAGGATGGGGAGTACAGCTGAATATTCAATCCCCGGCTGCCTGTCTGCTTGGACTGTACCCGAGGGGAAAGAGCGGAAAATCGATGAGTAATATTGCTCATATTGATAAGCGCTGTATTGCTATGGCCTGGAAGTTAGCAGCTAGACTGCCGATTTCACAGTGGTGGAAGGATCTGCAAAAATGAACATTAGCAGAGACAGGGGTTTGGCAAACAGCAGCCAATACACACCACCAATACCTAGGAGGAGACATTGCGCAGTGGCACAAACTTACACAATCATTGTTTAAATCCAGTGATGAGTAGGGCGAGAGGGGTGAAAGTGTGGGTGAAACTAAGGAAGCATAAGACAGTGGTGAACATAGACGCCAAAGGTGTGGGACGAACTGGCATGATTAAAGAAAAGGCCCGACTGGATGCTTGAAGAGGGTGGGGTGAGAGTTGTGGAGGGGAATTGCCAACTTGTTTGGTTGTTAATGTATGGAAAAAATGTTCATAAACATAATAAAAAAAATAATTAGTTGACAACCTGTTTTCCAGTAACATAATGCTAACGATGCTGAAAATCTGTGTACAGTTCACGGAAAGTGCAGCTTTCACTAAGGCATGGAGTCCATATCCATTATGGCTCTGAGTGCCCCATAATGCACTGCACACCAGCTCCATATTTTAGCTCAGGCATTACAAGTTGTAAGGTCCAGTGTCTGGGATTGTTTGTTGTATGCAGGTGTAAGTTATGTTGGGTGTGTGTTTGTGTGCAGTTTGGCTATCCCAGTGGGTGTGTATAGTACTTCGGTGGTGTGTTGGAGGGGAGCATGAGCAGGGTAGTTAGTACATTAGGTACTCTCAACGTTCTTCTAGGCAGCTAATCTACACAATTCTATCTAAATGTGACGCATGACTAGTCTTCACAATTCTAATGAATGTGACGCATGACTAATCTTCACATATCCATCTAAATGTGATGCATGGCTAATCTTCACAATTCTAATGAATGTAATGCATGGCTAATCTTCACAAATCTAATGAATGTGACACAATGGTTAATATTCACAAGTCTATTTAAATGTGACGCATGGATAATCTTCACAAATCTATCTAAATGTGGTGCAGGGCTAATCTTCACAGTTCTATCTAAATGTGACACATGACTAATCTGCACAATTTTAATGAATGTGACACCTGGCTAATCTGCACAATTCTAATGAACATGACACATTGCTAATCCTCATAAAATGTCTATTGTCACAAGTTTCCTGCCCCAATATACATTTAGGTACAACACCTTTCCTGCCCCTAAAGTACATCTTGGTGCAACACATTTCCTTCCACAATTCAGTACCATGGCTATCTATGGGGGCCATACAGTTGAACACAATGGCTAACTATGGAGGGCAGCACAGTTCACAATAGTAGTAGGGTGAGATTGGCCAGTTTTTCAGAAGCAAAATGATGGCTGCATTCCCCGCCCGCACCACCTTTACGATGGCCAAGTTAACTATGGGACAGAACACAAGAGCTAGCTATAGGGTGCAGCACAGTTCTGTCTCGCACCAGGGGAATATAGCTAGCATATACCAACATTTGAGGTGTGAGGTATGGCTACCTTATGTAATTTAACCTCAGTCCAAAGTATAGCTATCCCATAGCCTCATCACAAGATGGGTAGTATCTGGTGGGAATGTTGCTGGGATACCGCCCAATGCAAATAGTGCTACCGCAACTCGTCCGGCACAATTTGTGCCAGATCACGAGTTACGGGGGTGGTAATGTCAAGACCGGTAGGGGGGTCTGTACTTCCGCTCTCTATATGGTAGAGGAGAGGCACAGAAGACCCCAGCCAAGATTCTCGATTACGGTAGCTATGGACGAGCAATCAAGGCCTAGCTTCTCAGGAGGTGATGCAGGCTGGTTCTTAAGTACAGTGTATCCCCAAGCCCCCACAAAGGAATGTCCACACACTGTATTACTGAAAACACAGTCTTTATATAATTAATATTCAAGGGTTATGTACACTTATCACAATAACGCACTTTGTGCTCAGGAAAATCAGCAATGGTAAATATCTACAATTCTAAAGTGGTACCACTAATATTAGACCTCATTAAAGTGCATTCACAATACTGTTAAAATGGCACACAGATCAATAAGAAGGAAACCAGCAATAGAGAGAGGAGAGATAACAGAGGGTTGAAACAATAGGCAGAATACTGGCCCCTACCACTGGACACAGTTCTGTGTGGAGATCCCCCCACCTGGGCAACCTGTAAAATAAAGAGATATAACACCAGCCCAGTCCATATATTGTTCAATAGTCTATTTCTCTCCTATAATGTTTTTACCCCCCCAATGTACCTGGTGGAGTCGAGTTCTTCGAAGAGGCGTCGACAGATCCTTCTTGAATGACCCCCTTTAAAGCAGGAGTCACGGATCGTCGAGAGGCGTCGAGAAGCGTCGAGGAACTCGGTGTTCGGTGTCGGGGAATCGACGGCCCTTCTTGAATGCCTTCCCTTTCAAGCGGGAGACACGGGGCGTCGAACGTCCGACAACAAACAAGGTAGAACGGCGTCGATGAGGCGGCAGGCTTCGATCCGAGCGGTGCTCGTCGGCGTCGAGACGTCGGCGTCCTGCGAGGAAGAGGCGTGCGGGGCACCTCGGCGACACTAGTTCTGGACCGCAAAGATTGTGGGTGACGGTGGCCCAGCAAGGGCGTCGAGTCGCTCGAGTCTTTGGGGTCGTGAGGTGGCGGGAAACCCACCGGCGGATTCTCCTCGGCGCGTTGGTCGTCCTCGACTTTCTCCGGCGGGACAAAGCGGCCGACGATGCGGACGAGGGAGTCCTTCAAGGCAAATGTTCTTAGGCAAGGAGCGGACGGCTCCGGTCGTCGGCGGCACGGCGTCAAGTGGTTCCCACGGCGGGGCAACACAACTTCGACGGGCCTCCAGCGGTTACACAGACCTGCGAACCCTGGTCGACGGCAATGGACTTCGACAGCGTCGATGTCCGGGTGCTTCACTTCGATCTCCTCGGCGGTCCCGTCTCGGGTCGGCAGCCTTTCGAGGGTCTGACTTCCAGGGCGCTTCGGCGAAGATTCAGCGGTGCTCGATGGTCCCTCGGAGCACGGGAAGAGGGCGCCTAGCCAGGTCCTCTCTCGGGTCAGTCCTCGACGATTTCGACAACCTTCAGTTCCGTCGAAGCAAATGCCACAGCAAGTCTTCTTCTTCCAGCTGGACGTCGAGGATCAGCAAATCCAGTTACTCTTGAGTGGAGACTCAGCTTCTGAATGCTTCTGAACAATTTCCAGTGGTGAGAGGTCCCCAGATATACTATTCTGTCTCTCATCCACACTGCTGGCACACACACAGCAGCCAATCACACAGAAGGGCATTCATGCAGTCAGTCAGCCAATCAGGCACACAGTGCATTCAGGCCACACTCCTCCCTTTCAGACACTCACAACAAGGAATGTGGATTGGGACAAGTACCCAGCCATTCAACACTACACACTGCATTCAGGCCAGTTTCGGGCAGGGCTGTCTCAGTCTTTGTCTCTCATGCCAGAAACCAGACAACCACAACAAGGAGTGTATATTGGTCACACACTCCATTCACCCAGGTCCCACCCACAGGAGGTACCCATAACATACAGTCACTGGGAAGGCTCCAGTCAGTCTAGCTGGGCCTTCACAACAACACCATATATGGAACTTCCACCCAACAGCCAGCCAGGGGGAAGGGACAGAGCCAGGGCTTCCCAGGACTTTGGGAAAAACAAGACAACAGGCAATAGAAAGCAAGAGGCCACAGGGGCCATCTTGTTTCTATCAGGAATCAACTGATCCCAATGGCAGGGCCTGGGTATCCCGAAATGGAGGACACCCAGAGCACCTGTCAAGTTTAGCATGGAGCTGCCACCAGCCCATACCCTGCTCTGTGGGCCACCCACAGGTGCCCAAAAACATACACTAGGGGCACAGGGTTGTACCCCTACCCATGGGTGCCATAAGGGTATCCCATGGGTCTGTTCACCAAACCAAAAGAGAGCTGCACTGCCAGGAGTCCCTCATGGACTCCTGGGCAGAAAACATGACAGAACACACGGTAAAAACAGAAAAAGGACAAGGATTCAGAGGCCCTGTCCCTCAGATGCATTTCCGGCATCACAGTCGCCCCCCCCAGACTGAGGTGGAGGGTGCCTAATCTCCCACGGGATAGACACCCTCATCCAGACGGTCAACATACCTTCTGGAAAGGCCATCTGCATTATCGTGACTCTTCCCTGGTCTGTGCTCTATGGTGAAGTCTAGCCCTTGTAGGCTAATCGACCACCTGAGCAATTTCGGATTCTCACCCTTCATCTGCATAAGCCACTTCAGGGGCTTATGATCTGTTTGGACCTTGAAGGTGGACCCCGTAAGGTAGGGCCTAAAACGCCTAAGGCTCCAAACTATACTAAAACATTCCTTTTCAACAGTAGCCCACCTAAGTTCTCTACCCTTGAGTTGTCTACTGATGAATATGATAGGATGTTCTCTCCCTTTGTCATCTAACTGGGACAAGACAGCTCCAATTCCGGTGTCGCAGGCATCCGTCTGGACGATAAAGGGTCGGCTGTAGTCAGGCGCACTCAACACAGGTGCCCTACACAGACTTTCTTTCAAGCCATCAAAGGCCCTCTGACAGTCTTCAGTCCAATTAACCTTCCTAGGCTGTTTGGGTGAAGTTAGAGCTGTCAGGGGTGCAGCTATGGTTCCATAGTCTGCCATGAAATTGCGATAGTACCCAGTGAGGCCCAAAAAGGCTCTCACCTGGGTTTGAGTAGTGGGCGTCTCCCAGTTCTGTACGTCCTGTACTTTACTGGAGAGAGGTTGGATTTGACCCCCTCCTACCTCATGACCAAGATAGGTAACTTTCCCCTGAGCTATCTGGCACTTGGTGGCCTTGATAGTGAGGTTAGCCCTTTTCAAGGCCTGCAACACCTTATCCAGATGTGTCAAATGCTCTTCCCAGGTGGAACTGTAGACGGCAATGTCGTCTAAGTAAGCCACACAAAAGGCTTCCAGCCCACTGAGCGCATGGTTGACCAATCTCTGGAAGGTGGCAGGGGCATTCTTCAACCCAAAGGGCATGACCCTAAACTGGTAGAGTCCCTCAGGTGTGGAGAATGCCGTCTTTTCCTTGGCATGGTCCGTCAGAGCTATTTGCCAATAGCCTGAGGTAAGGTCAAAGGTGCTCACAAATTTGGCAGCACCTATAGTGTCCACGAGCTCATCAGCCCTGGGCAATGGGTGCGCGTCAGTTTTGGTGACGGCATTGACTCCTCGGTAGTCCACACAGAACCTCCAATCCTTGGTACCCGCCGGGGAACTTGCCTTGGGGACAAGGACCACTGGACTGGACCAGGGACTGGTGGAGGGTTCAATAACACCCAGATCCAACATCTTGGCGACCTCAGCCTGGATGTGGTTTTTGACGGTATCTGACATACGATAGCTCCTGCTTTTGACAGGCACACTGTCACCAGTGTCAATTTCGTGCTTACACCACGGTGTAAGGCCCGGTGTCAGTGAAAACAGAGGGGCATACTGCTGGAGCAAAGCCCGGCAGGCCCTCTGCTGCTCTGTTGTCAAATCGGGAGAGAGTTGTACTCCCTCCACTGAGCCATCCTGAGGGTTGCTATGCAGCAAATCAGGAAGGGGCTCACTCTCATCCTCTTCTTGCCCTGAAGCTAGCAAGAGACATGAGACCTCTGCTCGCCTGTGGAAAGGCTTGAGCCTGTTGACATGGAATACCTGGGGGGCTACCCCAGAGGCTCCCATGTCCACCAGATAATTGACTTCGCCCATCTTGGAGATGATCCTGAAGGGTCCAGTCCACTTGTCTGCCAAAGCTCTAGGCTTGGTAGGCTCCATCACAAGGATTTCCTGTCCCGGAGTCCAATCCACTTGCGAAGCTTTCAGGTCATGCCAGTACTTATTCAATTCCTGGCTGGCCTTGAGATTTGCTGTTGCCTGACCCATCATTTGTGTCATCCTCCGCCTGAGGCCTAACACATAGTCCCCCACTTGCTTGGCGGGACCTGGAGGGGTGGCTTCCAAGCCTTCTCGGATCAAGGCGAGGGGCCCCCTCACGGGATGTCCAAAGAGTAACTCAAAGGGGCTGAAACCAACACCCTCTTGAGGTACCTCTCTGTAAGCAAACAGCAGGCATGGCAGGAGGAGATCCCATTTCCTCCTTAGGGGCTCTTCCAAAGCACCTAGCATGCCCTTGAGAGTTTTGTTAAATCTCTCAACCAGACCATTGGTCTGGGGGTGGTAAGAGGTGGAGAACTTGTAGGTTACCCCGCACTCTTTCCACATGGTTTTCATGTAACTAGACATGAAGTTGGATCCTCGGTCAGAGACAACCTCCTTGGGGAATCCAACACGGGTGAAAATGCCCAGGAGAGCCCTGGCAACCACCTTGGCAGTAACAGTCCGAAGGGGTATTGCCTCAGGGTACCTGGTGGCATGATCTACCAAGACCAGGATGAACCGATGTCCACCTGAAGTGGGAGGGTCAAGGGGACCGACGATGTCGATGCCCACCCTCTCAAATGGTGTGCCAACCACTGGTAATGGCTGCAGTGGGGCAATGACCCTGCCTCCAGTCTTGCCAGACAACTGACAAGTTGGGCAGGTCCTGCAGTGGGACTCCACCTCTACTCCCATCCGTGGCCAGTAGAAATGGGCAGAGAGCCTCTGCTTAGTCTTCTTGGTCCCAAGATGACCAGCCAAGGGCACCTCATGCGCCAACTGCAGTAGGAAGGGCCTGTAAACCTGGGGTACCACCAACCTCTTGCGGGCACCAGGTTCGGGCTTAGTGGGCTCACTAACAAGGAGCTCACCCTCCCAATAAATCTTGAATGTCCTAGGCACTTCACCTTGTGCCTGGGACAGGGCCTGTTTCCTCAGGCCCTCGAGAGAGTGGCACTCTCTCTGTCCCTTACAGAAGTCTGCCCGGGAGGGTCCCCCTTCAGCTAACAAGCATTGAAGGTCGGGATGATCCTCCGGGTTGAGAACCTCTCCCACAGGAGAGTCTTCTGTCTCTTCTCCCACAGGAGTTGAGTTTGGGTTTTCCGCTGGACCCAGCCCGTCCGGAGCATGGATCCCATTGGGTGCTGTCGGAACAGCAGGAAGAGAAGGTGTTCCCTCCACAGAGGTGGCCTTCTTGGTCTTCCTTCTTCTTGCCTTAGGCCTCGCCTTTGGCTCGGATACCTGACTCATAGCCAGGCCCGGTGTCACCTGTGACCTAGTGACTGCAGCAGCAGTCATGGGAAGACCATCCGAGATCAACCCCAACTCTACTAGATCATTTCCTAACAGAATGTTAGCAGGGACATTGTCCTGAACCAGGACAGGAAGCTTTGCTGTCTTGTCTCCAATCATGAGTGTGACTAGGGCTACAGGCGATAATTTGGGAGGCCCACCAGCTAACCTGGTGGTTATCAGAGGAGCACCTACATAGTCCTCTGGCTTGAGCAGGGTCCTGTCCACCACTGTCATGCTTGCCCCAGTGTCTCTCAAACCAGTAGAAGGCTGGCCATTCAAGAGGACACTTCTCAAAAACCTACGGGTGTTCTGCGGGATAGTTGCCAGTACTTCTGCGTACTGGTCCCAGGCCCCAAGGGACACTAAGGAAATCTCTACCGGAGCACCAAATGTGATTCCTGTAGAGGAGGGGAGGACAGTGGCCTCCACCTCAGCCACGGGGTAAGGGTAGGTCAGGCTGACAGCCTGTACTCCAAGTGCCTTACCTTTACACTTGGGGTCACCCCTTTTGTGATCCAGAGCCCCACAATCCCAACAAGTGCCAGGAGTGCGGGGTACGGTACTGGGACCACTGGGAACCCGCTTTGCAGCAGGTGGACCACTACTCTTATTCCCACCCACAGAGGACTTATCCCCACCAGATTTTTGGGTCTTAGGAGAGGAAGGTTTTGGTTTACCCGACTGTGATTGCTTTTGGGACTCCTCAGCTTTCTGAGAGGTCCCCTTTTCTTTGTCCTTGTCCTTCCCACTGGAGTCCTTAGGGGACACCCGGTGGGAGACCCACTTGTCAGCCAACCTAGCCAGCTTAAAGGGGTCCAAAATGTTCTGGTCAGCCACATACTGACGCAGCTCTGGTGAACAGGCTTCAGAAAAATGCTCAAAAAACAAGAGGTGGGACAACTCAACAAAAGTTTTCACCTTGTAACCGTCAATCCACCCCATCATGTTCATGTGCGCAGTACTCACCCAGTCAACCCAAGACACATTCTCTCTTTTCTTAAAATCCCTGAACCTTTTAAGGTATTGGGTAGGTGTCTTGCCAAACTTGGCAATCAAAGCAGACTTCATACACTCATACTGACCCCTTTCCTCCACACTCAGCTTCAGAATACAGTCATATCCAGTTTGAGGCACTCTGCTTAACAAACACTTAGCCCAATCTCTTTTATCTACATCATGAATTGCACAAGCCATTTCAAACGCTTCAATCCATTGGAGGATATCTGAACCCTCCACAAACACACCAACCAAATCTTTCATAAACTTGGTGGCTGGGGACCTGCCACTCTCAATTGGTCTAGCTGAAGTCTCCACTCTAGCTCTCTCTAGCTGGATTCTCTGACATTCAGTGTCCTTGTCTTTGAGCGCAAGATCCCTATTCTTGAGTTCCACTTGCTGTGCCAGCTCCTCTTTCTTAAGCTCAGCTTCTATTTCCAACTTGCGATATTCAAAGGCCAATTTCATCCTTAATAACTCAAGTTCCATGGAATTGCTGGGGTTTGGAACAGAGGCAGCAGGAATGGTGGCATTCCCAGAAACAGATTCAGCGACAACCCCAGGGGCAGAGTCCTCACTGGTTGCATCCCCCCCTTCATCAAGGGTTTCACCATCAGTCTGGTAGTCCACCAGGGCAGCTATCAGCTCAGCCCTAGACTTATCCACAAAGTCCAACTCCCTGGCTTCACAAGCACTCTGGAGAGCCTCTAAGCTCATCCGAGTCAATTTACCATTTGCAATGGGCTCCATTGCCTGTAATGCAGTTATTTGGTACACACCCAAACCTTAATCTAATAAAGTGCGGATATTTTGTAAGTGGCACGGTTATACACTGAGTCTTAAAACCATAAGCATCCCACCGCTGCCACCAGCTTGTCAAGACCGGTAGGGGGGTCTGTACTTCCGCTCTCTATATGGTAGAGGAGAGGCACAGAAGACCCCAGCCAAGATTCTCGATTACGGTAGCTATGGACGAGCAATCAAGGCCTAGCTTCTCAGGAGGTGATGCAGGCTGGTTCTTAAGTACAGTGTATCCCCAAGCCCCCACAAAGGAATGTCCACACACTGTATTACTGAAAACACAGTCTTTATATAATTAATATTCAAGGGTTATGTACACTTATCACAATAACGCACTTTGTGCTCAGGAAAATCAGCAATGGTAAATATCTACAATTCTAAAGTGGTACCACTAATATTAGACCTCATTAAAGTGCATTCACAATACTGTTAAAATGGCACACAGATCAATAAGAAGGAAACCAGCAATAGAGAGAGGAGAGATAACAGAGGGTTGAAACAATAGGCAGAATACTGGCCCCTACCACTGGACACAGTTCTGTGTGGAGATCCCCCCACCTGGGCAACCTGTAAAATAAAGAGATATAACACCAGCCCAGTCCATATATTGTTCAATAGTCTATTTCTCTCCTATAATGTTTTTACCCCCCCAATGTACCTGGTGGAGTCGAGTTCTTCGAAGAGGCGTCGACAGATCCTTCTTGAATGACCCCCTTTAAAGCAGGAGTCACGGATCGTCGAGAGGCGTCGAGAAGCGTCGAGGAACTCGGTGTTCGGTGTCGGGGAATCGACGGCCCTTCTTGAATGCCTTCCCTTTCAAGCGGGAGACACGGGGCGTCGAACGTCCGACAACAAACAAGGTAGAACGGCGTCGATGAGGCGGCAGGCTTCGATCCGAGCGGTGCTCGTCGGCGTCGAGACGTCGGCGTCCTGCGAGGAAGAGGCGTGCGGGGCACCTCGGCGACACTAGTTCTGGACCGCAAAGATTGTGGGTGACGGTGGCCCAGCAAGGGCGTCGAGTCGCTCGAGTCTTTGGGGTCGTGAGGTGGCGGGAAACCCACCGGCGGATTCTCCTCGGCGCGTTGGTCGTCCTCGACTTTCTCCGGCGGGACAAAGCGGCCGACGATGCGGACGAGGGAGTCCTTCAAGGCAAATGTTCTTAGGCAAGGAGCGGACGGCTCCGGTCGTCGGCGGCACGGCGTCAAGTGGTTCCCACGGCGGGGCAACACAACTTCGACGGGCCTCCAGCGGTTACACAGACCTGCGAACCCTGGTCGACGGCAATGGACTTCGACAGCGTCGATGTCCGGGTGCTTCACTTCGATCTCCTCGGCGGTCCCGTCTCGGGTCGGCAGCCTTTCGAGGGTCTGACTTCCAGGGCGCTTCGGCGAAGATTCAGCGGTGCTCGATGGTCCCTCGGAGCACGGGAAGAGGGCGCCTAGCCAGGTCCTCTCTCGGGTCAGTCCTCGACGATTTCGACAACCTTCAGTTCCGTCGAAGCAAATGCCACAGCAAGTCTTCTTCTTCCAGCTGGACGTCGAGGATCAGCAAATCCAGTTACTCTTGAGTGGAGACTCAGCTTCTGAATGCTTCTGAACAATTTCCAGTGGTGAGAGGTCCCCAGATATACTATTCTGTCTCTCATCCACACTGCTGGCACACACACAGCAGCCAATCACACAGAAGGGCATTCATGCAGTCAGTCAGCCAATCAGGCACACAGTGCATTCAGGCCACACTCCTCCCTTTCAGACACTCACAACAAGGAATGTGGATTGGGACAAGTACCCAGCCATTCAACACTACACACTGCATTCAGGCCAGTTTCGGGCAGGGCTGTCTCAGTCTTTGTCTCTCATGCCAGAAACCAGACAACCACAACAAGGAGTGTATATTGGTCACACACTCCATTCACCCAGGTCCCACCCACAGGAGGTACCCATAACATACAGTCACTGGGAAGGCTCCAGTCAGTCTAGCTGGGCCTTCACAACAACACCATATATGGAACTTCCACCCAACAGCCAGCCAGGGGGAAGGGACAGAGCCAGGGCTTCCCAGGACTTTGGGAAAAACAAGACAACAGGCAATAGAAAGCAAGAGGCCACAGGGGCCATCTTGTTTCTATCAGGAATCAACTGATCCCAATGGCAGGGCCTGGGTATCCCGAAATGGAGGACACCCAGAGCACCTGTCAAGTTTAGCATGGAGCTGCCACCAGCCCATACCCTGCTCTGTGGGCCACCCACAGGTGCCCAAAAACATACACTAGGGGCACAGGGTTGTACCCCTACCCATGGGTGCCATAAGGGTATCCCATGGGTCTGTTCACCAAACCAAAAGAGAGCTGCACTGCCAGGAGTCCCTCATGGACTCCTGGGCAGAAAACATGACAGAACACACGGTAAAAACAGAAAAAGGACAAGGATTCAGAGGCCCTGTCCCTCAGATGCATTTCCGGCATCACAGGTAAATCCCTATTTTTGGGAAGCACTATTACCGCTGACAGTAATTGCACCGTCAGTAATAGTGCTGAAAACAGACCGAGAATTGTTATTTTTACCTCCAGCAAAAAGGTTGATTGTAGATCCCCTGCACGTTTCCCACTGGATTCATCACACACCCTCTCTTCTAGGCCCTTACGCTCGGGAAGGGCGGTGTTCCTTGATAAAAAATCGGCTTGGGCCAACAGTTTTCCAGGTAAATGAATGGTTTTGAAAGTGAGAGGTTGAAGAGCAAGAAACCACCTAGGTACCCTGGGATTTGTGTCCTTATTGGGTGCCAACCATACTAGAGGAGCATGATCGGTTACCAACGTGAACTCTCGACCTAATAGATAATATCTTAAAGCCTCTATAGCCCATTTCACCGCCAGACATTCCTTTTCGATTGTGGCATAATGCATCTCGTGGGGAAGTAGTTTTCTACTTATAAACACCACAGGTCTTTCATTTTCCCCTTTATTCTGGTACAACACTGCTCCGAGGCTTGTACCTGATGCATCTGTGTGTAGATAAAATGGTGCAGAGAAATCAGGACAATGGAGAACTGCTTTTTCTGATAGAGCATTCTTCAAGTTTTTAAAAGCTCTTTCTGTTTCTGGGGTACACCAATCCTTTCTATGAGGAGCGGAAGACTTTAAAAGATCTGTCAAAGGTGTAGCCAACGTGGAGAAATGAGGTATAAATCTTCGGTAGTAACCTATAAAACCCAGGAAAGCTCTCACTTGTCTGGGAGTTACTGGAAATTGTAGGTTTTTTATGGCCACCAATTTCTCCTCTTGGGGTTTTATGATGCCCTGGCCAACAAAATAACCCAAATACTTTGTATGAAAGTTAGCCATAAAGAACTTCTTAGGATTTACATGTAGTCCTGAATTACGTAGTAGTTGCAATACATTCTCTAGATGTACAATATGATCACTCCAGGTCTGACTAAAAACAATAATATCATCCAGGTAGGCTCCAACATATCCTTCATGTCCTCTAATAATTGAGTTCATCAACCTTTGGAATGTTGCAGGGGCCCCATGCAACCCAAAAGGTAAGACTGTAAATTGAAATAATCCAGAGGGGGAGGCAAAGGCAGTTTTTTCTTTATCCTCTGGATAGTGGTATCTGCCAATATCCTTTTGTAAGATCTATGGTTGCCAGGAACTTAGCTTTTCCGAGTTTATCCAGTAAATCCTCGATCCTAGGCATAGGATAGGCGTCAAATTTTGAGATCTCATTTAGTTTCCGAAAATCTAAACAAAAACGACTTGTTCCATCCGCTTTGGGGACTAAAACTATGGGTGACGACCATTCGCTATTGGAGGGTTCTATCACCTCTAACTCCAACATCTCTTGGATCTCTTTATTGATTGATTCCAGCTTCGTCTCTGGTATCCTGTAAGGTCTGATTCTGACTACCTCTCCAGGCTTGGTCTCAATGCGATGATAGACTAGTTCTGTTGTTCCTGGTAAACTGGAAAATATTTCTGAATATTTCATGTTAAGTTTTAACAGTTCCACTTTCTGTTGTTCTGACAACTTTTCATTTATATTTAATGCTTCCACTCCCAGTTTTACATTTAACTGAGGAAATTGTTCCATAGGTATTTCTTTAGTGTTAATCATTGCTATAGCTGTCACTGGATCAGCCCATTTTTTAAGCAGGTTTACATGATATGTTTGCGTCGGAAATCTTCTATCATTTTGTCTCACTTTATATGTCAACGGTCCCAAGACTTCTTCGATCACATATGGTCCCCTCCAAGTAGCCAACATCTTATTTTCAGAGGTGGGTAATAGTACCAACACTTTCTCTCCTTTTTGAAAGGTTCTTAACTGAGTGTTCCGGTTGTAGTAATATTCTTGTTTGATTTGGTTTTTTATTAAATGTTCTCGTGCAATCTTCTGTAAATTCTCCACCCTTTCTTTAAGCTGACAGGCATATTCAGTTAAAGAAATCTCTTGACCTTGGTTTTCCTCCCAACTCTCTTTTAGAATATCCAGTAAGGTTCTCACGGGTCTCCCAAACATCAGTTCAAAGGGTGAAAATCCTGTTGAGGATTGGGGTGTGTTGCGGATTGTAAGTAAGATCCATGGTAGAATTCGGTCCCAACTTCTTTCTCCAGGTTCCATGGACTTACGTAACATCTGCTTAATTGTTTGGTTATATCTCTCCACGAGCCCATCGGTCTGTGGGTGATATACAGCCATTTTCAAATGGTCTATCTTTAGTATTCTACACACTTGCTCCATGACAGCTGACATGAAATTAGTCCCACGATCTGTGACGATCTCTCTTGGTGTTCCCACTCGACTAATAAACGGGATCAGCACGTCACAAATGTTTTGTGCACTGGTAGACCGAAGAGGGAAAGCCTCCGGATATCTTGTTGCGTAATCAACGACCACTAGGATGTATTTATGTCCTCGGGAAGAGGGCTCCAGAGGACCAATAATATCCATCCCGATTCTACTAAAGGGTTCCAAAACGACTGGCATGGGCTGGAGTGGAGCTTTTCTTACATTGGCTCGGTTCTTCTTCTGACACTCGGGGCATGCTTGGCATAAACGAGTTACTTGAGCATATATTCCCGGCCAGTAAAACCTCCCCAAGATTTTCTGTACAGTTTTCTCTGCTCCCAAATGTCCTTCGCCCAACTGTACATGGGCCACTTCCATAACCGTCTGATAGTATTTGCTCGGTACTAGCAACTGCTTGATCACTATGTCATTCTCATCTTTACTGTATCTATAATATAACCCCTTCTCTTTAATAAAGAAAGGTCCTTTGGCTGACACTTCGTCTTGAACCTTCCCTAGCATTCGCCAATAAGTTATCCAATTCCTGGGCCATGCGAAAACTGTCACCACCTTCATCAATTTTCCAATCGACTACCATTGGACAAACATTTCTTGCCCCCCAGTCTTTCTTCAACCTCCTTATGGTGGTTTTGGTTTTCTTCTCCCTAGTAAAAGCTATTGGAATTTCTTGATGAGCATACGGAGTGTCTTGTAACCAACCTTCCTCAATCAGGAGTGGCTCTGGCAATTTCAGCATCACAGCGGCCCTGACCTCCATCTGCTCTCCTGCCACCTTTACCTTTATTTCCTTGGTAGGATAAGATCTCACATCCCCATGTACACAGCGAATAGGAATCTTTGCATTCGAAAGTTCCACATTGTCTACTAGTTCAGTACTTACTACGGTTTGTAAACTGCCAGTATCTATCATGGCCCTCGTGGGTTTTCCATCGACTTCAGCTTCGCAGGCATAGGTGTACGAGGATCTTGTCCCGATAGCCGTGTCAGATGAATCTCCTTCCTTGATGGTTTCCATGTTTCCCACGTCCATAGGTTCTGTTTTGACTCTTTTGGAACACATCCTCGCCAAGTGCCCCCATTCTCCACACTCAAAGCATTGTATGCCTTTGGGGACTGTACTTGGTGCTCGTATTCCTGCGGGACTTTTGCTACTGGGTCGGACTCGGTTGGGTTCCCAATCTGGTTTCTTGAGCATGGAGTTGGGCCATCTTGCTGGGCCAAGGTTTTTGGCAGAAGCGTTGTTTAAGCTCACATTTGGCTTGATGTGGGACATATAATTCATTGAGCGTCCCTGTCCCGCTTTTTGATAAGCCGAGGCAATGTTAACTGCCTCCACCAGGCTGGGTCGATGATGTTGACGGACCCAGCATTGCATAGGGAGGGCTAGGGCTTCAATGAATTATTTCATGACAATTTTCTCATTCATTTCTTGAATTGTAGTATTTGGTATTTGTAACCACTTATCCCCCAGTTCTTTAACCCTATAAAACAGTTGTCGGGGTGTCTCTTCTGGTTGCAACTTGATCTCACGGAACTTTAGCCGATAGGCCTCTTCATCATGTCCCAAGCGTTCTAATACCACTCTCTTCATATCCATATATGTCGTCTCTCCCGTAGGATTGGCGGCCTGATAGGCACTTTGCATATCACCTGTCATGAGTGGCACAATGTAATGGCACCAGCTTTCATTAGGCCATTGTGCATTCCTCGCTACCCGTTCAAAATTTACAAAAAAATGAGCGGGGTCCTCTCCCACAGAATATTTTTGTAGCACGGAAGCTGGCACCTGAGCATGTCTACGTACGGCAGTTGCCTCCAGTATTTGGGCCTGTTGGACTTGAATTGCTTGCTGAAATGCTTGTCTATCAGCTTGCGCTTGATGGTTCTGTAATTGCAAGGCCTGTTGGAGTAGTTGCTGCCCTTCACTCAGAGTTTTAATGAGTTCCTCCATGGTGTTCGATCAATCCCACTTCAGACACCAAAATGTAGCAGTTCGTATGGTTCACATTAATAAAACTCTGAGCCAGTAAGTAGATGGTTTGGATTATAACGTAAACCCAAATCTTTATTTAATAATTATTTGTTTTGAACACAAGGACAAAAGGATACGGTTTCTCTTGAACCTCTTCAGCTTCCAACCGGACTTGGCTTGAGGGAACCCAGGTAAGAGTCACTTTAGTTGTTTAAACAATGTCTTCTCTCTCGTCTCTATACTTCTTTTCCTTCTATGCAGCTTTAACCCTTATAGTCTGGAAAAATAACTTACTCCTCTAGTTGTCACTTTCTGTTTCCTTCTTTATCTTTTCTTTATTTATTTATTTATTGTCTAATCTCTTCAGACTTGTTCTTTGCTGTCAGTCTCTGCTATTTATTCAACTAGATTTCACAGGTGGCCCTTGTTATAACTGGAAACATTACTTGACACACTCTCCTTTCTCCGATGCTCTTGTGCACTTTCAATGTAGACTCTCTCTCTCTTTATTTTTTTCTAGTCACATGTATATCATCCTCGATATTAAAGTCCCTTCAAATTCTTATCTTTATATTGGTCTAACATTCCTTGTTATATGCCAAGTTTTTATCTACTAACACTCAGCGTATTCTTGTGTCCAAATAGCGCAACGGCGCTAAGTAAATAACTCACAGCGCAACGGCGCTTCGTTTCCAATACTCTATGGGCCAACGTTCGCCTCTTCGTTTTAACTTTCTTCTTCACAAAAACGCAACGGCGTTATTTTATCTTAACTGTAATGTCTCGGTATTAGGCTGAGCTTGGTCTCGTAAGCATTGGTCTATCAGGCAGAACTGCGTTCTCTTCATTCATTCAAACGCGAGCGTTTGCTTACCCGGTTTGAATGAGCGTTGTTTGCCTTCATGCGACGGAGCTGCCTTTCGCCCCTGGCGATAACGATCGCCTCCTTCATCAGATGCGCCTCTTCGCTTCAATTCCTCCAGCGATCCGGCTCGTAGCTCAGACTGTCAATCTGGCGTCTGTAATCTCTGTTTTTTTCCAGAACGATAACGATCGTCCGGAATTTTCTCTCTCCTTTCTATCTTTTACTTTTCTTGGGACACTCAGCTGCGTAGATCACCGACTTCAGTTGCCCTCGTCCCGTACCTCAGTACACCAACTGTAACTGTCGTCTTCCCCCTCCTCCGTTTTCTAGACAACCAGAAAAACAAAACAACAGCGTCAGACCTCCGTGATTCGCTGTAATCACTGTCCATTACTTTGTCTCCAGCGAACCTCTGCAGTTAACCCTTGACAGCCCGGCTTGTCCGGTGTGTCATTACATTGCCAGAGCCAGCGCCTGATTGTAGATCCCCTGCACGTTTCCCACTGGATTCATCACAGTTATCCAAACGAGCTTTCCTGCATCCAGTTCAGTCCTATCCTGAGAGGGGAGTTCTTATGCATTCTCCAACCTGAAGACCTTGCACCAGCATTGGTCACCGACCAAAGAAGTGATCGAACCTGCAACCCCTGCGCATCAAGGACCAGAGCTGACGGCGGGATAAGTGACCTCGGACCCTCTTCAGAAGACCTGCCAAGTCCTAAGAAGAATCGGAGTGCGGGGTGAGTTGTAACAGTACTTACCTGAACCCCTAACTCCCTTTTAAAAGTTTGGTAACTTTTAGAAACTTTTTTAACGTTTGGCTTTACCATTGATTGTTTGTGAAAGCATTAGGGGACACTTTTATTAGCTAGAATAACCTGTCCTCTACATTTTGGAACTTTTCATTGGACCCCAGAAGCCCTCCACTAACTTTTTTCCTTCTCACAAAGCTGCATGGAACTTTGGTGAACTTTTGGGCACACAGCCCCATACATCTTATGGATGGACTTTTAAAGTTAGTGTTGATTCTATGGCCAACTGTAGTGCTGCATATTAATACCTACCTTCCTTTGCAGGGGGTTGTTATGTATTTTGCCCTACTCCATTGATTGTATTTATGGATCTTCTATTTAGTTTTGCGTTACGTTATTACATGCCAGTAGTCATTTTTCATAGTGTTATATGACCATCAATAATTAAATAAGTATATTTATAACTGATTGTCTAAGTGAAATTCTTGACTTTTCATTGTGTGGACTCATTCAGGGCCCCTTACAAGCTCACCCTTCCTGAAACTTAGTCATGACCCGTTGCTTGCTACCTTGAACTGGTTTATCTACAGCTCCCAGAGTAGTACCTGTCACTTAACTAGGTTGGCCTTCTATACATCTGTCCACCAGATCAGAGTATAGAAAATCAGTCCTAACTCTTTTCACCAAGAAACTTTCTTTTGAGAGGTGGTGTAAGCAGAAAGGGAAACTAGATGCACCCGCAGCGAATTAAAGACTAGCCCTGAACCAAAAAGTTTCAGTAGGTACAGAACAATGTGAGAAGGTGTCCAGTCAATGGAATTGATGCTACTGGTGTACAACAAATGACAAAGCATTTCCATTTATTGAAACGGCAGTGTCTGGTATTAGGTTTGTGTGAATCCTTAAGAATGTCCATGCCTCTTTGAGGAAGATTTAAATGCCCAAATTCCATGAATTCAGAATTCAGTGTTAGAGGACATTGATGCAGCCTTGATCCCTGATTCCGAGACAGCATGTTGAACAGTCAAGAAAGATTGACTGGAGGACAAATACATTTTCATTAGGTGTAGGAGCCATGTCTGATGGGCCCACATTGGAGCTATTAGGATACGTTTTACTTGTTTGTGGTACATTTTGTGGACTATCCTGTTGAGGATGTTCCCCTTGGATCTTGTCTGGGATACGTGGATGCAAATACAGAGCATTGCGCATTCTTCAGTGTTGCAAAGAGGTTGGTATGTGGATGACCCCATCCTGTGAAGAGGTGGTGTAAAAGGTTGGTGTGCAACTGCCATTTGGCTGAGGAAATCTTCTAGAAAATTGTGTAAAATTGTGATCTCCTGGAACATGTCGGGACAGGGGACACATGTGTTTCAGTGCTAAATACCATATGTTTTGGGCTAGTTTGGGCAGGCCTGGAGAGGATGTCCTGCTTATTTGGTTTATATAAAACATGGCTGTCATCCCTCCTGTTAGGACTCAAACAGTTAACCCCTGCAGCTGGTCTTGAAATGCTTTGAGAGGTTTTAACACTGCTAGAACACTGCTAGAAGGTTGATGTGCTTGCTTGCTAGTGACTGAGTGCACACGCTGTGTGCTGTATGATGGAGATAATGTGCTCCCCACCATGATAGGGAAGCGTCTGTAGTAAGAGTGTCCTCTGTTGCCAGTGTGGTGAACAATTTCCCTTTCAGAAGGTTTTCCTTTGACCACCACTGCAGGGACAGAACTAGAGACTGCAAGACAACCACTAGATCGTCCCACTAGCCGCTTGTTTGAGACCATTGTCTTGCGAGTCACTCTTGCATCGTACGCATGCGCCGGCCTGGCACACATGGTTCTCACACATAATGAAAATGTAATTGAGTGTGAGGAACTAGGTAGATGCAAGAAGCCACAATTCTGAGCAGGTGCATGGCATTGCGTATGTTTATCGGACAATTGGCTACCTATTGTTGAATTTGGAAAAGCATGGTTTGGGCCCTCTCGTTGGAGGGGTAGAATAGACCGTCCTTTTCCGATTTAAGGCTCCAAGGAACTGATTTAATTGGCTGGGAACAAGACTTGATTTTGTCTTATTGATTGAGAACCCTAATTAGAAAAATAGGTTGATTGCTCTTTGGGTATTTTGTAGACACACTTGGGGTGTCTCCTGTAATTAGCCAGTCATCTAGATAAGGATACACTGGAATGGACGTTCTGCGAAGGTGGGCCACCACCACTGCTAGAACCTTGGTAAATATTCTTTGCGCTGAGGCTATGCCGAATGGAAGTACTTTCCCATTTTGATCCTTAGGAATTTCCTGTGCGCTGGCAACATTAAAATATGAAAGTATGCATCTTTCATGACCAATGATGCCATGTAATCCCCCTGCTTGAGAAGAGGCATTAAACTGCAATTTAGTCATCCTGAATGTGTGTGGCTTGACATACGTGTTTGCATGACACAGCTCTAATGCAGTGTGAACGGTTAAGTCTTTTTGGGCAAAAGGAAATAAATTGAGTAAGTACCCTTGTTTACCTCTCAAAAAAGGACGAGTTCTATGGCTTGTTTCTGTAGTAATGTCGCCACCTCCGCTTGCAGGATGAGCTGATGTTCTTGCGACATCCTTCGGATTGTAACAAGGTTGTAAAATAATTTCTATTCAGTATCCATCTGGGAAAATAGCAAGCACCCACTGATCTGAGGTTATCTCCTCCCATGCATGGGTGAATGATGAAATTCAACCTCCTATTGGATATGCATGGGAGGGAAACTTGATGGGTAAGTCATTTACTGGCAGAGGTAGAAGAGCCTCAACCTCTACCCTTGCCTCGTCTGAAACCTTGGTGTTGTGAGGATTGGTAACTAGAGTGTGTCCCCTGGGGCGAATACCACAGAGGGGAACCTGATGAGACCCCTGATTGTCTGCGTCCGGAGAAGGCTTGAGAGCGAAAGGAACAACGGGTATTCAAAACTCTGTTGAACACAGAGCTTAATGAAACTTGGCTTAATGTCTTTAGCATGTCATGCTCCTTCTTTGCTGTCTCTAAAGTATCATCCACAGCTTTACCAAACAAGACTCATTCCTCAATAGGTTTTTGTTAATCAGGGTGGCTTTTGTTTGAAACCAGAATTACGTAGCTAAGAGTGTATCTTTAATAATGTGCAAGGACTCTGCCTGTTGTTTCTGCTGAGTCTATAGTATTCTTTAAAATGTTATGGGTAACTTTTGTACCCTCTTTGATGATGTTAAATATTTGAGACTTAGTTGGCTTAGGGACATCAGTTAAGTTATTTTGGTGCAATACCCCACTGGACATTGCGGTAGCTTACCTACAGAGTGGTGTTCTTGGAAATGTTTGGCGAGTAGGCTGTTGCAGTGGTCCTCTTGCCTAAAGCATAAAGCTTTTTGCATTCTTTATCTGGAGGCAACTCGGTATTGGATAGGGCACTCCAGCATGCTTTCTAGTGGTAGTGACTAACACGTAGTCAGGTGTTACATGACCCCGAATATATAAAGGGTCAGTTGGTGCAAGTCTAAACATTTTCTCCACCCGTGGTTTAACTGGCCGTGTGAGGGATGGCGTGAGAAGGCAAGGTGCAAATCGCTTCTTAATGCTTCTTAATGGAGTTAAATAAGGGAATAGAATGAATGACAGCCTTTTTCTTCGTCAAAATGTTTTATACAAAATCAAGATTTGAAACTGTTTCCTGAGTTTGGATTTGAAAATGCTCTGTTGCTCTTTTAAGCAGATTATTAAAAAGAAGTTGATCATCAATGGAAGACGAGTCTCTGGCCCGCTCGAGAGGATCATCATCACCAAATATAACATTTGGCTCATCCAGAGTATCGGGAGTGGGAGTTGCGGCCCAAGTACCCTGATCAGCGTCCCCTTGGTCTTGGTGATAATATAGATCACCTTGAACATCCTGGACATCTTGAAAAATGTTAGAAGTGTGTGCAGCATGAGGGACCCTTGAAATCCAGACAAAAGCAAATGTTATTTAAGGAGTTGCAATGAAGCACCATTAAAAAAGTTTGCCCGAACCTCACAAAGAAGGGCTGAGGTGGTGCACCTCTCTGTGACTCAATTGTGAAAAATATCTGGTTGATCCTGCCCTAAATCGGAACAACAGTCTGGGTCTTCCTTGTCCAAAACAGAGCCTTGTTGCCAGCTGGGGCGTCACATAATGCTTACTGACGCCACTCGGATTAGCTGTGATGCGCTCCAACAGGAGAGGGAGCACAGCAGAGACAACCCCACTGGGTCCGCCTCCACTTGCCAGTGGGCCCTCTATCCAGAATAGGACCGCTCCAGTCACATGGCCCGGGAGAAAGACTCCACCAGCCCCCCGCATTTAAAACAAGAGTGGGCTACTATTGATATATGCAGCCTTGGTAAGCCAAGCTGCTCCTGGAATACACATCCTGGCTTAGAAGCTCCCCAAGGGACCCCGATGTCACCAGGGTATAACCTGGGCCGCACCTGCTATATGTGGCCCGGGCCAAGACACTGCTGTGGGTCCCCTTGCTGCCCTGGACCACACAATACATGTGGCTCAGGCTTTGAGACATTTGAAGAACAGAGATTCATGTGGTATTTCATCCAGGCAGCCCTGGCCAGGCTACCTGTAATAACAAAGGACCCTCACGGTGTAGCGCATAGGCTCTGAAAATGTCCTCTCACCGTCAAATGGTTTCACTCGCCCTACCTTCTCATTGACCTGAGCCCCTCATTTTCCCAGAGGACCTATTAATTACACCCTGTATACATCATATCTCCCACTTGCTGTGCACCCCCATCCTCTGATCTCCTCTATATCATTATTAAGTGAAACCCTGGTATCTCTCAGTTGTGCATGTTCACCTCCAGTTGAGATTCAGTGCCCACCCTCCTAACCTAAAAATGTTGTCCATTTCCATTATGAGATATTGAAAGAAAAATACATTTGAAAAATATTTTCCAATGTAACGGGATAAGCAAGGCTCAGTGCAGCATGTATTCCACACCTGCACTTATGTTATAGGTGATGTAATGTCTGTACACAAGAGGGAGGGGTAGCTTCATACTCAATTCTTGTTTTCTGTCTACAATTCCCCATGTTTCGAGTATAAGCCCCCCATTAACAGAAAATCAGGGGACGACCCTTGTTTTCTCAATCCACACTCCAAATCTCCAGATCAGGTTCCCTACCTGTGTTATGCTTCCCTTCTCTACTAGCTGAAAACAGTAAACCGTAGATTAAATCATTGGAATTAAAAAACATTTAATCTCCATCATTTCGGTTGAATTTAGCTCTACAAGTAAGCATCTCATGGTCAGAAAGGACCATCCATACCCTACATCACATCAACATCTAGTGGGCAATTTCTGAAACTTTAGTAAAATCAATTTTTCAATCCCTCCAAGAAGTTTGACGGCCTAAATACAAAACACTTCAAATCTCAAACTCTGTTTTACCTTTAATTTCTGTCAGGTGCAGCAAGTGGCCCGTGGTTGTGCAAAGAATTGGGAGGTGCTTCACCCAGACAACGCATTAGTTGGGAATACAATTTGAATAACATTTTCTTTGACTAGGGGCCTCATCACAATTTGGGCAGAGCAGTAAAAATGCAGCAGTAACAATATTACTGCCACATTACTGCTCCACCCAACTATGAGTTGGGTGGAAAGTTGGGGATTCACCTCCAGCTCTGAGATGCGGGTAAATCTGCCGACCTTCCGGCCATTTTCAGTGCAATTTCAACAGCGCTATTAGTGCAGAGGTCATTACGCTGAAAATGCTGCATTGGAGCCAATAATACAATGTAAATGGGGACTTACTGCTGTACCAGAACTCGGGATCCGGTAAAGCTATTTGCATTGGGCGGTATTCCGGCAGATTTACTGCCTGAAAACCGCTCACGCGTGATGAGGCCCTAAGATTTTTCCAGGAATCCCAAGGCAAGATGGAGAAGCAGTAACTGATGACTGATTGGCTGGATGACAATGAAAGGCATTGCCAAGATTCTTTAACTGCTTTTCATCCAAGCTAAATAACTGACAGCCCATGTTTATTTAAGTTCCCAGATTTGAAGGCCATATCACTACAGAAGTTTTGGAGAAATTCTATGAAGAAAGAACAATTGTTTCAGGAAGCAGAGCCATCGTAACGTGAACTTTCAGGTGGAAGCGCAGCATTTTAGAGAGAGTGACATGCAACTGCTTACAGCAAAGACTAATCACTTTTAGCATCCACAAAACTGTGCACCAGTTGTAAAGTGAATTGTTCAGAGTAAAATAGAAGTTCATCTACTGTTTATCTAATACAGTGTTATCGTGAGTGTGCAAGATGACGGAAGTTTCGCGTTCAATACTGAGTCCGAGTTGTGAGGCAGTGTATTTAAAAGTGAGAAAGAGCGCATGATGGGAGAGAGAGACATTATTCCTACTGCAGATCTCAAGTGCGCTGAAGAAAAATAGAATCTGTTGTTTGTTATTTCATCCACTATCCCTTTCCCTTCCCTTGAGTTGCTGACTCAGGAATAGTTTTTTGGGCTGAGTTGGAAACGCTTGGAGAGGTGCTGTGGGATTCAGCCGATCCTGCGATCTGGTCAAGCAGACCTGACAATTTCCTTCACTCCTGCTTAAACTCATTCCCCCGGTTCACCCATAATCCTCTTCTTTCCTCTCCCAACATGATCGCTTAAGCCCTCAACCACTTCAAAAATAAACAGACATTCGCACCAAACAATTGGATTATTGCTAGTCACTAATTCGACCTGAGACAACAGACATACCTATATTCTCCTTTTGTATCCCTAGGCACTGCACTCCTTACTCAATTAACTCTTCAATTGCACCATTGCCTCCTCTCATTCCATTCACTCTTACTCATATTCCTTTTGCATCACCCAAAGGACCCACCTAAGCAATTTGAATCCAATACCCTTTGTGAAGCCTTCAAGCATTCTGCCCCTCTCACCTCACTCCCCCTCATTCGCCGTTCTTGCCACTATCCACTGCTCCCACCACTCACCCTGGAGGCCCCTTCCAACATTCAGATACCCTAACCAGACTTTCTTACCATACAACGTGACCACCTATATGGCCTAGAGATGGGGAGAACAACAATAAAATCTCTTTATATTGGGTCCATCTTTGCAATATAACCAACAGATCCAGATTAAGAAGCTACAAATGCTGCATCAGAAATCAAAAGACCCTCCTCCTAGATGCAATCCCTACCCCCTTCAAAAACCTTCTGTGATCACCTTAGAGAAGATGTTACTCCCCCTGACCCATCTGTGTCAACAGCATCTTCACATAGAGAAGCCAGACACTATTCAACCTCTACCTCAAGCTCTACCCCGTCCTTCCCTACTATTTGTCCTTCATTCATTCAGAGAACTGATGCCCTCTGGCCTATCTGACTCCACCTTATACTGTCCTGTAACACTCAACATCTATTCCTATTCTAGTAATCCCTGGCTCACTAAACCACCTTGCTGATCCTCTACCCCTCCCACACAGACCTCTTCCATCCTTCTCTACCGCCACACACCAGTTCACCCTTTAACCAGGCTTGCACATTCATTTATCAAATCCATCTCTTCAAAATGTATTCTCATCAATGCCAGGTCAGTATCCAAGAACAGGCATCTCTTGCATGACCTTATCACTGACGACTGCCCAGACATCATGTTTATCACAGAAACCTGGTACTCCGAAGACTTTTCTACCAGTTGCACACCAAGCATTTTCCCCAAGATGCAAACTGATAGTCTAGAAGCGCACTAGCTGGGGAGGTGCCACTACCATACTCCACAGGGACTCCATCTCTGCCTCTGCCAAAGTCTCCAATCTCCTAATTCCAGATTTCAAATCCTTATTAGTTAAGATCATGTTTTCACGCATATTCTCACACTCCTTGCTCATACACAGACCTCCAGGACACCATGGATCCTTCACAAATTCCCTCTGTGACACGTTTGCTTTGATACTGATCTTGCACCCACTCGTACATTCTTAGGGGAATTCAACATCTGGTTTGACATGCCTCTCAACCCCATGACCCTCTCACTTCTCACTAACCTTAAATCTATGTAACTCACTCAGTTAGTCTCAGCCCCCACACAGTCCACCGGTCAAATCATAGACACTATCTTTAGGTCAATGTTGGAACACCCTTCCCCTTGCAATTACATCAGAAGCTTCATTTTGGCCATTCAGAGCCATGGTGAAATCCTGGCTCTCTGCCTAACACCATGTTAAATACTCGCGCACGCTAGGTCTTAACTATACCTGAAATGGATCACTATGTAACCCGGTCCGCTATTATCTATTTATTTTTTGCTTATTTTTTACTTCACCTTCTGTCTGTACCATTGAATGTATCTTCTTGTATGTGTACCTTTCTTGCTGTGAGCAACAATATGTAACTATGTTGACCATATGATTATGCGCCCAGCTACCCGAGGGTTCGGTCGCACTCTATAAATAAACGAACTAAACTAAACTAAACTAAACTAGGTCACCCATTCCTCTGACCACCTTCCCTCCATGTCCTATTAAAACCTCATCCATTAAATCCCTTCTAAAAAAAGGCATCTCTCAATCATCTGGATGTAAACAACAACTGATAACACGCACGCGAGCATTTTAAGCACTGTTAAGAGCAAAGCAGATGTTTGTTCAATGACAAAGGGGATGCTTACCAAAGTTATGACACAGGTAAATACTACCAATGAGCCATCATTAAAAAATATTACTAATGTGAGCACCACGGTAGGCTCAGTTATAACTCAGGAATGGGGGACTGAGCTTAAGGTAACACATAATTTGCCATCAGAGCCAGCATATTGTTATGGAGTTACTGATGCCAATCCACAGTGTCTTGGTGGGAAGAGACAAACACAAAATGAGAATAAGGAAATATACACAAACAAAAATTCAGAAGTGAGAAGATTATCTAAACTCAAAGTAATACTATTGAATATGAGATCTTTGATTAAACATGGCACATAGGTGGCTGACTATATCCTTGAACATGACCTGGATACATTTGCTGTCACTGAGACATGGCTTCATCAGGCAGCTGGACATGCACTGCGTCTGGCCATTCCCACAGGTTAGAATATCCTGCAGAGGGATGGAAAAAAACGGATTGGTGGAGGTGTCGCAATTATTCATAGAACAAATATAGAGGTTTGGGAAATAGATATCACAGGACCTGTGGGTTGTGAAACGCTGTTGCTTAAGATACGGAGAGGCAACCATAATGGGTAACCTAGCTCTAGTTTATTTCCCGGCCACCTCAATGCCTAACTTTATTACCCAGTTGGGTAATATTTTTCTTCCTCTGTTAAAATCTCCAACTAAGTTCATTTTGTTAGGTGATTTTAACTTATGGTGAGGAACTAGTACCCACCAGACAGCCAAAGAACTGGAGGAGACATTTACTAGTCTGGTTTCACCCAATTACTTATCAAGGCGACACATATAAAGGGCAATACAGGGTAGTTACGCACTATATTGACACTACCAAACCCAATATTTCATCACGTCTCTGGTTTGATCATTTTTTTAATCTACTTTGAAGTCTTTCTGGCCAAAGGAATAAAGAAAAGGGTAATACAAAAACAGTGGATTGCACCATGAAAGGTCCAAAGATTGCAGCTTGAGACCAGGAAGGCATGGATCGCACACTCGCAAATAATCGTGTTAATTTAAAAACATCTGAGCAAATAATAAAAGTCTATCAAGAGACGATCTCGAAAGCAATTAACAACATTGCCCCTCTGAAGATGAGATCGGTGCACGATAGTAATAATAGGTTCTAGTTTTCACCTGAACTATAAAAGCTTAAGGCACATAAAAGGAAACATTTCTATGTCTGGAAGAACACAAAAACAGATGCAGATAAAGATGCGTATGGCACTGCGGCCAACAACTACAAATTAGCAGTCTTGAAGGCAAAACAATTCATGTACGAAGCACGGATAACTGATGCTCAACATCATTCGAAGGACCTTTTTAAAATTCTAAGGGAATTGGAAAATCCTTGTCCCAAGAATAACATGGAGACACTAAAGAATGCCACTTGGTGTACAACTATACAAGAGGCCATGCTTGGCAAACTTGATAAGAATAAACAAAGCATATTCCTTAAAAGTGCATACTGGATACTGGTGAAAAAGAGCAAATAGGGTCTGGTGACTGTTTTAGTTTTAGACCTATCTTGGAAGATTAACTGGTGCCAAGTAAGCTTAAACCTACGAATTGTAAGGGAGATATATGGCTGGCCGTTACTGAGAAGGCATTGTCATTTTCACTAATAGGTGTATTTACAAAATGTGTCAATGCTTCAATTTTGGAAAACAATGTACCAGAGGAATTGAAGGGGGATGGATCACACCACTGCTTAATAAACCTGGATTGGATCCTGAAATACCGACCAATTACAGACAAGTTACGAACACACCTTCTACTGGACCGAGTGTCATACAAACAGATTCTTAACAACCTGATCAATTTGAATGCATTGAACAAGTGATAATCAGGCCTTGGACCAGTAATCGGGACTGAGACTGCCCTATTAGATATCAAGCCCAGCATACTGCTGCAAAGGGACAAGGGACAAACAGCCCTGCTTATGCTGCTGGACATGCCTGCTGCACTTGACCTAGTGGAACACACACTACTACCCACACTACTTATCAAAAGACTTAAGAGTGTGGCAAACTTCAGTGATAAAACATCAGCATGGGCAGAATTCGTTCTAGACAATAGACTTATTAGGGTTTGCAGTTGTACAGCAGAAGCCAGTCCAGCCTGATTGCAATATGGCGTCCCTCAGGGAGCATGTCTCTCGCCATCCTTATATAATATCTTCACTGCCCTACTATTCCAGTTACTGAAAATAGGGGCATACATTTTACCAATACATTTTACCAACTGTGCAGATGACACACAATGTGTCATCCCCCTATCAGGAATCCATGAGGAAGACGCTTGAATCATTAAGGATGCATATGGATTGATTCAGGAGTGTATGGTAGAAAGGGAGCTGGCTCTCATTAGTGAAAAGACGGAACTCATGGTAGTGAGTACCAAGGTAGTGGGTACCAACTCTAAAGTAAGAAATCTGGGAGTAGAATATTTGTACTTTCAGGTAGCTGACTACAAAATTGTAACAAAACAGAAAGCGAAAATGCCAGGAGTCTATACCGACCAAAATGTAGGCATGCAAGCACAATGTATCTCGCTCGTGTCATCCGCAGCCTCATATATTAGACTGTTAGCCCAGATTTGCCCCTTTCTCACAACTAAAAGCTGTGCGACATTTGCTAGGGCTTTTGTTGGCTCCAAGAGAGATTATTGGAGCAGTCTCCTAGTTGGGATCGCTAAGGGTGACTGCGCTAGACACCAAATGATCCAAAACAGTGCAGTGGGGTCAGTGAGGGGGTTACATTTTTTATCACATATCGGAGGAAAGATAAAAGCTGCAGTGGCTTCCTATAGAGATAAGAATTAAATGTTACCTTGCTCATAATCACTTTTAAATGCCTGATTGGACTTAATCCTCAATATCTTGCGGAAACCATTGCTTGGAAACCTGTTTTGAAATCTCTCAGAGTAAACAATACGGTGGTGCTCAGATTTAAGCTCACCTTGCCTTTTGTGTTGCACTTCTCAGAGCATGGAATTCCTTTCCACCAGACTTGAGGGAAATTAAAACTGTGAATGAGTTTAGAAAGAAGCGGAAGACTCACTTATTTAGATAAGTGCACACGATTGGTATTAATGATTGTTGGCCCCTGTGGATATCTGTCTTTATTGTATGTTTCCTTCTTATCTGACATCTTATATCGCCCGTATGCCTTCGGCCCATTGGTTGCGCGATACAAATGAATACATGTAAATGTAAATGTATGCTATAGACCCATTTCTAAAAACTGCTACCTATCCAAAGTAGCTGACCAAGCAGCCTACTCTCAACTGTGCATTTTCACAGAATCCCACAACATCCTTGACCAAGCTTGTATTGGCTTTAGACCCTTTTGAGGAACTGAGTCTTGTTTAGTCTCCATTTGGGATTACCTGAAAAGGCTTCTCCTCAGCATTTGACACCATCAATCACTCCATCCTCATCGACAGAATGCATAACTAAGGCATTCAAGATTTAGCCCTCAGCTAAAAGAACACAAATTGTAGTCCTGCACCCTTTACTTCTGTCCCACAACCAGTTCTACATGAGGTGATGCAAGTAGCTGCACTTTCACCCCATCACTTAAAGCTGTATCTCAGCATCCTGCCAGCACTAGTTCGGTCCAATGGACTATCCTGCTCCAATTATGTTGATGACACTCAAATCATCTTCAAAATCTCCAGTTCGACCTCTGGATGACTTGCAATTACCTGCTTCTCGAACCCCAAGAAAACAGAAATCATACTATGTGGAAAAACGCCCATCTTCTGCCAGTCTACGCCATGGTCTCTCTCACTTGGAACTCCCCCTTCCCGTGCTATGAAAGTAAAAAACATGGGCTGTTTGATAGACTCCAATCCCTGTCACCTCCCATATTAATTCAGGGGTGAAAACGGGTTCCATAATATCTACATCCTTCTTTGCATTTTTCGTTGCTTACTTTCCCATACAGACCATCAGAAATTATTGCTATCATCTTCTCTGGCTTAGACAATGCCAATGTACTGCTCCTTGGAGCTCATTGCTCTCATCTGAAAAAACAACAACACATCCAGAATACTGCAGCAAGACTGCTCTTACACCTTGGACCGAGAGACCACATTGCACCTGCACCTCACTTACTCCACTGGCTCCCAATCGTTTGGCGGATCACTGTGTGGAAATTGTATCATGTGTCCTTTTACCAAAAAAATGGGTTCAGTCAACATCGGGTTAACCAAAGAATGGGAGATGAAAGAACATACTAATTATAACTCAATGAATGTCATATTTGATCACGTGTCCATGCAAGCTAAATTATATTGGAAAGACCAATACGAGGTGTAAAACGAGATCAATAGAGCATAGAAGCTGTATCAAAAATAAGATTGAGTAGGCGCCTCTTGTTAAACAAACACTATAGAGGACAAGGCCACCTTTACAGATTTGCATTGGGTGATTCTAAAAAAGGTCAGAGGGACAAGATTGTTTTTTTTTAACTAAAAGTAACCTGATTGGGCTAAATGATTCTGTGGAGTGGCACAATGTAACATAGGGGTTGGGAATATTTATAATCCCTCTCTGTGCTCTAATGGTACCGTTAGTTGCCTCTTGTAAAGCTAAGAGGGATGATATTGGGAATGACGCGACATTGTGCTAGTACTGGGTGCTACTTCCTCGAGGTTGGTTAAGGTTTTATTTACAATATAACCTACTAGTTAGGTTTGAGGTTTATTGTAGATGTACTGTAGATGTCCGTTAATGGAGCAATGACAGGCGATGCACAATTGGATCGCCCAGTAGCTCATAGTCTCAGTGCTCTATTGGTCCCGTTATTTGTCTTATGTGAAAACTAAGATGGATGATATTGGGAATGAAGCGACATTATGCTAGTACTAGGTGCTACTGCCTGGAGGTTGCTTTATTTATTCATTAGAATGTAAACCAATAGTTAAGTTTGACGTTTATTGTAGATGTACTGTAGATGTCAGTTAATGGAGCAATGACAGATGACGCACAATTGGATCGCCCATTAGCTCATAGTTAAAGCGGGTAACTTAATTCTCACAAAATGAAACGTGGCAGGGCTTTTTACATATCCACGCCCCAACGGTAGCCACTCCAAGATGGAGAGACATTCAGGGAATCGAGTATACCTTCCAACTCTAATACACAGTGATGTCATCACGCACCGCCGAAGGTATTTCAATGGCGGTGGCCATTTTGTTTAGGCGCTTGCATGTGGAAGAGAAAACGTTAATTGAGGGGCCTTTGCTGGGTGATCACAAAATAGGAAAATATTTGTGCATCCTCTAATACCTTAGAGGTGGAGACTGAGGAGCGAATAATCAATTGTAACATTGGTTCTCCTTTTAACTCCTGCCCCTATTTCTGTATTTCGATTGCTTATGAAAGCACTGAGAATAGGAGGGATCTATCCATTAACAGTCCAGGGCTATAGAGATCTAGCACCGGGAGCTAAGCCTTATGAATTTTTTCACAAAGGGTGCAAGGCTTTTTCCTTAAAGGTGACTCTGCACATGGAGTATAATAGAGTAATCAGGATTGGGTTTCTCTGTTATTTTGTAGAATAGCGAGATGGTGTATTTAAAGCATGCACCATTAGTGAATTTGGGAGCGTGACCAACATTTAAAGTTGAAGGTGGTCTATAAAAGGGGTCCAAGACTCACTGGTAAGATATGGAATAATCAATTCCCATATCATGATGCTAAGGGAATTTATAGTAACAGGAAAGTCATTTAAAGACTTAGTAACAGAGTATATTTGTTTTATGTATTTCAAGGGACTATGAAACGAGTAGGATGCACTGAACAGCCAAGCATAGCACATGTACTATGTTTATCAGCCCCTGATGAATTTTCAGTGGAATAGAGCTTGAAGGAAAGAAACTTGGACACCCACAGTTCATCCGACCTATAGAAAACACTTGCTCTCTTTCGTTTGCAAATCAGCCAGATATGCAGTGTTACCCTCTTTGGCCTTCTAGAGGCCCTAGCATTCTTTACTCCATCATCCCTTACACACCCTCACTCACCCACTCACCTAATTCTTCCTCCACCCGAAATCACCAGACATTCTCTTCCTCGCATATTTTCCACTTTGGACCTGGCATGGATCTTATCCTGCCAAAGAAAGAACTCTCCTGCAGTAATTACCCTCTCTACGTCTCACCTCCCCTTTTAAAATTCTACTTTGATCACTTGGCGTCTATGAACATTGCTGGGTCCTCCCCAGTGGAGGATCATAGTCCTTTTTCTCTTCCAGTTCAGCACTCCTTATTACTCTGCCATTTTCCCTCATCACAGTATTGCTGATTTTCAACTACTGAGCGATCAGTATTACTCACTCAGTGTTCTTCTTCTTCTTGGTAGTTGTACCATATATTTCTTCAGGTGGAATCTTAGGTTTTATGGTACAACTAGCAAAAGTACCTATCCTCCGAACGGCTTCTGTAGGCAGACATGATAACACTCTCATCAATTGTTGACAATTAATGATCTTGTTGGTCGCTGTCCAATTCACTTATCGATTTATGTGCTTTGCACCCTGAACTAAACTGTACTGAGAATGCACATGTGTGGCTTGCTGACAGACCCAGAGCAGACATTGGGCGGAGGCATGAGTTGGTGTGCTGCTGCATACTGGTACCTTCTGTGCTGTCTCCTCACCTGTTGCCTCAACCTGGCGTGGTGCAGTCTTTTGCGGTGCAAATATCTCAGAAACCGTGCATCCTAGGGCCTTGAACCGTGGAGAGATTTGTTCCTTGTGTTGAGACCGGTCCTTCTACAACCACTTTCGTTGATTTCAGGCAACCGTCTGAAGTGTGAAGGTGCTGAAATCTGGGAAAAGGGTTTGGGTGTCCAAATGTCATCTAGCCAGTATTGTCCAGAGGGTCCTAACAGGTAACTATGCTAAATTTGGTGCAGGTTGGTGAAACGGTGTGGAATTGTAAACCAAGGAACACTGCTTCAGCAAGCCACAAACCCACAACACATTTTTACTTGTGCTGAAATCCATGGAACGGGTGAGGTGTCCAAATGTTATGTAGCCAGTATTGCCCGTAGGGTCACAACAGGTAACTATGAAAAATGTGGTGCAAATTGGTGAAACGGTTTGGAATTGTATAAGGAACAATGCTTTTTCACAAACCCAGCCACCCACAAATGTTCACTTTTATAAATATAGATAGATAACAAATAGTAAACAACATTTGAGGTCAACCCACTCTTATAGTTTGTGCACACAGTTTCAGTGGGACTCACAATAACAAATCAACAGAAGGAAAACAAAGTGGCATTCTTGTGCATAAGCAATTAAACACAAAGAAATAGGGACAGAACCATTCAGAAAGAGTTACCAATACAAAATGTATTTAACAAATGCAAAAGAGATTGATGTCTCACAAGTCAACATAAAGTGAACATAAAGTCATAAAAAGACGAAGGTTTTGGTATGTGCAATTCTGACAAAAATGATGGAGTGAACACATGTTCCCCCTGATATACCACCCACCAAAATCATGATGTCATGCATCCATCCACACTCACATTTCAATCATCCAACAAACACTGTAAATAACTCATACATAGATTACCTCAATATACATATACATCTCATAAATAATATACGTCAATTATACATTTGTGGCAATATGTGTATTAAATAAACCTACAAAAACCTACATACATGCTGGTAAACAACAGTGCAGAAGACCACTTTTAGCCAATGATTATTGGCACTTGAATATATTACTGCATATCGGTAATTGATGGCAACTGAAGTTTCAGCCAGGGCCTGCAGGTTTTTCCAAAAAGGCCTAGTCTTCTTCAGGGAAATAGATTAGTTTAGTGGGGTCAGTGTTTCATGCTATTCAGAGAGATAATGCAAAACAAATCTTACAGTGGGAAAGCCAAGGTATTTAATACCAGTCGACACAACCCAATGTCATAAATGTATCACTGGGATCATTAACCAATTCAACAATTTTGAACAGACAGGAGATGGAGAAGGAGCAACCCTCCACCCGTACAGCCTCCAGTCCCAAACCACTGAAAGACACTACTTTGAAAATTCAAAAAGAAGCTGTCACCCAACAACCAACAGACAAATCCTGTTCACCATAGTGCCAAAGATTGAAGAAAGGAGAGAAAAGGAAAATCCCTAGTGTCAACAGGGAGAAGGTCCAATGGTGTCCAGTAGTGTTTACCAGAATGTGGGAAGACACATATAATAAATAACAGTGGTTTGGTCTGAGAGGATGTTCTGAGGCCCTGGTGTTAGTGTTGGTCCCAGGGAAAGGGTTTTAGGGTGTTACTCTATGGAAAAGGAATCCTTGTACCCAAGAGGGGAGTCTCTCGCGGTGACGTCCTGCTTGCTGCCACCCCTATGGGGAATATTGCATAGCGGGCTCACCTCTCTAGCCTCACAAGGATAGGCTGCCCTCTGGGGAGAAATTACTAAATCTCACGATTCATCACATACCCTTTTCCCTTATGAGTTTGGCTTCCATTTCTTCACAGATTGAAAATCTGCTAAGAAAATCAGCTTTCCTTGCTTGTTTCCCTTTCTGTGTTCAGTGACACAGTAAGGTCGAGGAACCATCACATTATTTGAGTGTTAGAGTCTTTCCTGAGGCTTAAGCACATACAGGGAGAATGGTCTGTTACTAAGCAAAACCTTTGACCTGTTAGATCAGGTATGTTATTGCCCACCTAATGGCTAAAGCCTCTAACTCGATTGTAGCGTAGTTCTGCTCCCTCAGGAAGAGTTTTCTGCAGATATAAAGGACAAGATATTCTATCCCCTCATATTCCTGAGAAAGGACGGCTCCAATAACCACTTTAGAGGTGTTGGTTTAAAGGATAAACTACTTATTGAAATTATGAACTTTAAGAGTGGGTTCGCTTCATAAGATGGTTTTTAATGTATCAAAGCTGTCTTGGTCTTGTTTATCCCATTTCAACTTTTAAGGCTTGTTGTTAGGACCATTTTTCTGAAGTCCAACTAATGGCTTAGTAAAACCATACAACTGAGACAGTACAACACTCCATTCTTAGTATATATAGGAGGGAGGGAGGGCTGTAGGAAAGTACAAAGAACTGGTGGCATACAAATGGTTCAACAGAAACACTGAGATCCAGAGGTATTATAAAAAATAAAGGTGTATTATAAATACAAATAGGCCAAGGTAATCAAGGTGGGTAAGTACTTTGTTATAAAATCATAAACACAATATAAAAACTCAACACAATGCTGAAGGTACACAAAAGCATAGACTGTGTTCAGAATCACTAACAGTCTTTCTAGGCAAGTCAGACCTAATGATACACATTTAGAATAGAACACACCTATTCAGGGGGAGTAAAAACCACACATTTATTTTAGATTACTTTATAGTAAGTCAAGGGTAGTAGACCCTACCAGTCATGCAGTGACACTCAGTTAAGAAGTCACTCAGTAAACCAATCCTGTTATCAGGATACTTTTCTGAATTGTGGAACACAAATTCATGGAACAGTATAAACCTATAACTACATTCAGGATAACCCTCAGTTAAACTAGGTAAGACGTAATGTTGTAATAAACTATTACAGTTGCTTTTCAGATCAGTGGAACACAGATTAAGGTAGGCAATAACTCTCTAACTTATTTTAGAATGGTACAAGGCAGCCCAAGGTTAGTAAAACCCACACTACACTTATTAAGAATTTCACACAGCTATTGAAGGTAAGTAAAACCCCAGGCATACTTATACGAGACAGGCTATACAGAAGGTCAGTGGAAGCAAGAACTAGTTGGTAAACATATACACTTTTGTTCTGAAAGAAATAGGTGAAGCCAACAGCATTACTTTTGGGAATGGAGGAACCAATTCACAGGTGAGTAAAATAACCACATATATACTTTTCAGAATGGCAAAACACATTCAAAGGATAGTAAGAACTTTTGTAACTGCTCCTATTTCAGAGGGACAGTTACCAAACCAACTCTATATTAGAAGTAAGCAACTTTTAAACATGTGTTGCATTTACTAGGCAAAAGGCCCAAACCTTATAAGTACTTCCCCATTCTTGGAGCATGAGTGTTCTCAGTGGCATGAGTGGGTCACTAGCTCTATAAAGTCCAACAAACAGGTCAGGGTTGGCACAGATGTAGCAAATGTCAGAGTAAAAAAAGGTTAGTATATTACTGTAGAGTTGCAAAAGCGTTCCAGTGACTTCGGAGAAGGCACCCTAAAGGGATTCCAGCAATGGGCCTGGGTGAACTGAGAAAGAGGACTCCAATCACATAAATCACCCCCAAAGCGTCACAGGAATCACACAAGGCTTAAAGTAAATAATCCCCCAGCCAACACAGTACCTCAGCACAGAAGAATAGTTTGCAGCTGGACGTCTTCAAGATCTGTAGCCTAAAACCTGTTCAATGAATTCCTTGTCGTGAAGACTGAAGACAAACCACTGGAAGGGAAATTGCAGCAGTGATCAATGGCGAAGAATCCAGGCAAGGGTTTCTTTGTGGCTATGTGGCTTTGGCACCATTTTCAGCAGCCAGGAGAAAAGAGAAAACAGAATATCGCTGGTCGGATTCATGTCACTAATCTGGTCCAGCACCCTGTTGAGGAGACTTCAAGGACTCAAACCAATTCTCTGGAGATCCAACAGTATGCCCCGAAAGGCTCAGCAAGATTTGGAATTCGGAAGACCATGCACCGCGCAATGGCTTGAGGTCCCAGGGTATTGGAGTATTGCAGCCCAGCAAGGTTGCAGCATGCCGTGGGATGGCTCAAAATGAATGTCTTCTTGATATTAGTAGACCTCACCAACCTCTGGGTAGGAGTCATTGGGTTTGGGATCCCCAGGTCGATCGGAAAGAAGGGTTACAGCAAGCTCCAGTTACACAGCAGGGTCTCCGGTAGCTTCCTTTCATCATCTTTCTCTTCAATTTCAGCTCCAGTGGTCGACTTGTCAGCAGATTCTAGGTTTAGGGTTTTTATCAGGGAACTACAGCACAACTTATGCATTCTATCCCTCCATTTTACAGCAAGGGGCTGTCTGGTTGTCCAATCATGACAGCCACCCCCCCACTGGGAGTTGGTTCCTTTCAGGCAAGGCGAAAGACAAAGGGCTGCAGAGTTTTGGACTCCTCCCTTGCTTCCTTCTTTCTCAGAAACTCTGGAGCTTGGGCAGGGAATCCAAAGGATTCCTGCTGAAGACAAAACGTCCACTGAGGTTGTTCAAGGAAAGACCTCAGAAACAGTAAGCACACAAGAAATGGCGAAAAAAAGAAGGAGCCCACCATTTCTGCAAATTGTGGCCCTTCTGTGCATTACCACGGCTGAATTAACAGCCTGCGAGTTATTGTGACTGAAAGTAATAAAAATAGTTACACTGCCACCAGCCATTCAAGTAAACTTGAAATTGGAACAAAATGTTACCAGGTAAGTAAGAAAGGGGCTACATTGTATCCCCCAGTACTCCACATAAGGTGGGGTGTGCTGGCTCTTTACTACTTGAGAACAGTAGTTCCCTTAAGTACATGAAAGAGAAATTAACAGGGGAGCCCACAGGGGCAACCCAGCCTAATCCCAAAACTTCAACCCTAGATTATGGAGAGAAATAAAAAGGTCACCCATAAATAGAGTAAAAGACTAGGTGACAGGGGAAGCAGATTCCCTTTCACCTAGGGACAAGGTAAAAGAGTTACCAACTCCAAGAAAAAAGTTCTGGGCTTGACACAGGTCAGGAAGATTTATAATTTGATACGTTTTACCTAACACTCTGCATTCTTAAATTTGTCTGTCAAACAGGAAGTGATGGTAGAATAACTTGGGATAAACCTATGGTAATACCCCGTATGTCCTAAGAAGTCGCTGAGCCCTCTTTTAGTTTTTGGCAGGGTGTGGTAGGTAAGCTTCACAGCTTTGACTTTTTCTATTTGTGGTTGCACTAAACCGCTACCTACAAAGAATCCTAAGCATTAAACTGCGGACTGCATCAGATGCCATTTCTTCGCAATAGCAGTTAGGCCAGCCTTCCTTAGTGCCCTGACTATCTCATGTAGATAACAGAGATATACATCCCATGTTTTTCTATGATTTAAGAAATGGGTCACAACGCTTGGTGCATCATATGCTGGAAAGTGGCGGGTGCACCCGGTAACTCAAAGGGTAGCACCTTAAATGGAAATAACACCAGAGGAGTGGTAAAAACTGTTTTCTCCCTAACTGGAGGATTTAAAGGTACTTGTCTATAACCTTTGGTAAGATCAGTCATGGAGATGTATCTGGCTTGAAAGTTAGGTCATTGATTCCAGGCATTGAATAGTTATTAAACTGTGAGATGGAATTCAGCTTTCTAAAATCAATACAAAACCCCCCTTCATTGATCAGGTTTTGCCACCAGGATTACTGGCGAAGAGCATTGACTCTCTGACTACTACATGATGTCAGCCTCTAGCTTATTTTCCACTTCCCAGAGGGTTATTTCTTGTGGGACATGCAATGCTATTGAGGTATTTTCTGGTTGTAAGACAAAAGGTGCAGTAAATCAGGTCAGATTACAACAATCCGCTTCCCCTCTTTTCTGAGTGCTTTATACATTGGTTTGAAAGCAAAAAGAAAATTCAATAGGAAACGTGCGATCCAAATGTGCACCACAGGAAGCAAATATAGGAGTTGGGAGTGGGGATCACCCTCTTCCTCCAGAGCAAACGGTGTCCTGAACCTCCTGTGGAATTTTACATTCGCCCCCTGCCCCCTGCACTTCAAACAGAGCAACACCTGCTTCCAATTACTGGGAAGCTGTGGCACGCGAGCACAACCACCTCCACCGGTGCCAGAGGTGGACTGGTTTTAGTGAAATAATGGTTATCATCTACAGCCTATGCCTCTCAGGCTGGTAAGGCTGGTGCAGAGTCAGCCGTGTGTCGGCAATCTTAGCTATTGCCTGAACACACCGCTGATAAGTGCCCCCAGGCCCATACTCGAATAAGCAGATCTCGCCAGGCAGAGAGGAGGGCTTTCCTGTACAGAAATCGGGGAAAAAACACCTTCATTTGCTGTACCTCCCCAACACGCTGGCTGTGCTCCAGCAGTCAGTCATGTGTCAGGTGCATCTGTCTGAAACAAATAGGCCTACGCAGACGAGCATGTACATAAGCACAACCCTTTGGGCAGATTAACATCAGCTCCTGTTCTACCACAAAGCATATCAGACCCAGCAGAAGAAGATGAACACTGGCCCAGGCCAACCAGTTTATGCACAAGAGGGATCTATCCCCATTATGTCTCCAATTTGCTGCATTCACATGTATTTTTCTCTGCAGACTTTAGAATATAAATTATCCACATTCAAAAGTGTAGGTGTAACCATTTCTGTGTCTGAACTCAATCCCTGTGATTTATGCCTGTGATTCAGTCTAAAAACAAGGGCTTAGTGTAAGGCAGGGTTTCTGGGTCCGGCTTTTCAGTTGCTTAGTAGCGGGCTGGAGCATTTCATGAAAATAACGTGTTAGCCAAATGTGAGCAGTTGTAGAGTGAAGGAAGAACAGAGAGAAGCAAGAAATGAATAACTGTCTCCGTGTGTTTTGTGCTGCGTGAATGTGACCACAAACTCAACTTGACGGATGTCTTTTTGTAAATGCACATCTGTTGTGACGTTCTGTTGCAGCAGCTCCCATTAAGTAATCAACTCTTAGAAGACTACTTTGAAGAAGCGCAGTCAGGCACTCAGAGTGCAACTTTTGATGGTAAGGCTTGATTAATGTGAGTTCCCGGCCCAGACGTCCATGTGTTGCTGTGGCTGGACACACTTGAATTGGTGTATAGTAAACATGATGCATGATGTGTGTGGGAAGGCGCAAGCTACCAGTTTGCTTGGACGTCTGGCTCGGTGTTGTTATGGAGCAATTCTTGGACTGCCTGTCACTGAGAAACAAAAATGATGAGGGTATGAAAGAAGCACGAATGCAACGGTTTGCTAAGATCTCCACTCAATCCTTAAGGTGTTTTAGTGAGCACAATAAAACATACGGTGCAATCTGGGTTAGATGTGCTCATTTGTCCCTGGAGGACTTTCTTGGATAGAAATGGGCTAATAAAATGAATTATTGTGAAGGTGTGGTTAATTTACCAAGCTGCAACACATGTTGGCTGCTTACCCAAAAAATGGCCACATTTAGGGACTTATAAAGAGGGAAAGGGAGAAGGTACCAAATTACTGCAAGGATATTTACAGAGATGTAGCTTTCAACAAGGGACGGATAGAATCCAAGCAACTAGGATAGGTCAGGTTAACTAGTAACACATTCAGGGCCTCTATTAGAAGGATAAAAGTGTTGGTAATTCCATTAACAGAATTCCCATTGTTTTTCTAGCACTGCCAAATTATAGGTTTTGTCAGATTGACAGCTTGCTATTTTGCCGTGCGGTAAGTCTGCCGATTTTTGGAGGAAAAGTGACGGATTCACCTCCAGCTTGTTGCTGGAGTTAAACCCTCCACTTTACACCCAAAAATCGGCAGTTATCATGCAGTAAATCCACAAAATATCCCCATGCAGTCCAATGGAGTGCAAAAATGGGGTATTACGCCGCCCTACCGCCACTTATAATCCTGTGGTGACCCCACAGGACCAAGTGATGAAAACAGTAAGAGATCTTGGTGGTAATTCAGCAGAATTATGACCAAATTCCCGCCAAAATCGTAATGAGGCCCTTAGTCTTCTCGAAAAATAATTGTTTTCAGTTCCTTTCTACAATTGTGCTTGTCTTCCTGAATTGTTAGTCGGCATTTTATAACGAGTGTTAATGGCATGCAGGGGACACCAACTTTAACACTGTTCAATTGGGTGTCCTTCGTTCAATTTTCCTCTTTCACAAAACAGACAGCAGCATTTAAAAAATAATTGATTTGCGTGTTATTAGATCCCGTGCATGCAGTTTTCAACGTTCACGAGTCAGAGGGCAAAGGGGACAGGAAAAGAGTAAAAAGATGCAAATTCACTTTTACCCTTCCATGTTCCTCTCCATTTTGTGAATACGCCTGATTTTGAGCAGCTGCAAAACCTAGGTGGATTCCATATGAATACATTTGTTTTACGCCTGCATACAAATCTAGTTGAGGCTTAAAACAAAAGCACGGATAAGACTGTTTAGGAGGAGTTTAGCACGGCTGAGATCTGATCTCTGCTTTGTGCCCCTACTCAACCTCGTCACGGCTCCAAAATGGGTCACAGCGTTAAATGGAGCCTTAAATGCAATATGCCTCACTTTTGCACCTCTATTTGATGCACTGTCCTGTGATGTCGTGTCACGGGCCCTCACGGGCCACGTGCCGAGATGGCACAGGGAGTTGGGAGAGGTCATGTGACTAATCTGGATGAGGGAGGGGCGGAAACCTTTAAACAGCAATTACGTGCCAAATGTTAAGCTGTGTGCTCATCTGTGAATGAGGCCTGCCCAGCTGGGATAGTACACTGGCGACAAAGGGAAGCCCGCTAGAGCCTGCATGCTGCTGGCCATGCACGGCCTGCCGAGGCACTTGGTCGAGTGCTATGCTTGCTGTCGGATCATTTTCTAGGACTGGTGGCTCTGCGGGAACCCACGCCCCACTGCACTCCAGCTCGCGCATGACCTGCGCTGCTCGACCGAAGCTCCCAAATAAGGCTTGTGCCTCCTCCGCTCCGGCGCAGAGGAATACACACTGTGCTTGCCACGCTGCACCCAAAGCGGCTGCATTCACCGCTCCGGGGCTGCCATAGACGGCTCCCAGCTGCGCTGTGGGGAACGCTGGAGTGGGCCAGCAGGCTCCAGGCCCTAAAGTACCCAGAAGGGTGTGACTACATATTGGGAGGGCCCCAATGTGCCACTGAACAATAAAGTGAACAATGAATGGCATACCTTAATGCAAAGAGGCAAAGAAAGTAATGAATGCAAATATCTCCTCCCCATTGACTCACACTTTGCCATCTTAACTGCAGGACACTGGAAGCAGCAGTTTGTCACTTCGCATCAGTGGGGGCCTAAGGGAACACTGAAGCCCACCACCCGCTCACTGTCAAATCCTAGCTGATGGGCACCCCCAACCAGCCAGCACCCAAGAAACACGCCGTTAATATGGGAGATCAAGATCCACCTCGAGCCCCAGCAACTATAGCACATACAGGTGAGGGACTCTTTCCCGGTGCCTGCACTTATCCCTTTTGACACAACCAACAACACAAACCTTGGCCAGAGATGGCCCAGATGGATCAGGGAGTTAGACGTGCATCTAGCCACACTTCGCCCATGAGAAGACAAATGCATAAGAGGCCTGCTCACCCTTAGAGCGGACCCCGAAGTCAGAGACATTATTTTGGAATGAACTGAAGACGTCGAATCTACATACCCCGACTTAAAACGCATTCTGGGAGAACACTTTGAATTTCACAAAAACGTTGACTATGAACGCAATATGTTTCACACCACCAGGCAACTACTAGAAGAAACAATGGATGCGTTTGTGACATGGCTGAGAGCAAAAGTGAAACACTGCAAATGTCACCAATACTCCAACTAAGAAGCCATGAAGTCACAGGGGATCGCAGGATGTGAGTCTGTAACCCTAAAGAAGAAATGTTTGCAAAGACCACACACCCTGGCTGGAATACTGCTCCTGGCCCAGATGACCACAGCTTTAGAGCCACAAGTATCGACCATGACTAACCCCGACACATTAGCCCATCAGTCACCATGAAGGAAGGGACGGTACGAAAAATCAGAACACGTCCCACCATAGCGAGAGATGACAGGAGCTACTGCTTCTGGTGTGGATATGAATTCCCACATAAGGGCACATGCCCGGCTATAGGGGAGGAATGTTCCGTGCGCAGAGGGGAAGACCACTTCAAGGCCATGTGCCTCTTTCTAAGGACACCCAGTTCAGGACACAGAGAACACAGTACACCATGATACAAGTCTCCCTTCCGTCCTGTGAGGGATGACAGGCACAAGCAGAACGACAGAAAATACAATACAAGAGACAGGCTTGACGCAAGAGCCCGTCGCTCACCATCACCAGAGGCGGAGAGGCACAAAGGAAGGTGCCGCGTACACCACCTAGGCACTGGCTGCCCCTCAATGAGTGAGTCGGAATCCCCTCAAGCTCAAAACGGAGGAGGCAAGGGTACCTCTATGCCCTAGGCAATCCCAATGCGGCAGAACGCAGCCCAATGCTGCCACTCACACTGAGAGGAAAAGTCTTTGGCTTCCTAATAGACTCGGGTGCGATCGTAAACATGATCCCTGAAGGTGAATCACAAAGGCTATCAAAGCCACCCCTCTTCAAGGAGGCCCAGGTAGACATTCAGGCATACTGTGCAAAACAAGCACTACCCTGTATTAGAGCATTCACTGCCACCTGCGCACACAAAGAAAAACAAGACTGCATCACCATCCATGCTATCGATGCGGAAGGAGCCTGCAGCTGTAGCCTCAGCTTCCGATCAGCAATCCAAATTGGGCTCATACATATGCTGTACAAACCCATGGCCAGCAAATACATCTCGCCAGCGGCCAGAATCAAAGCGGCTTTCCCAGCGTATTCTAAGTCATTGGAAAATTGAAAGGGAAGATTAAGCTTCATATTGACACCTCTGTAAAACCGATTGCACAACACTACAGCGGCATACCCTTCATCATCCAGCACCAAGTAGAGAAGGAACTACAGTCACTCCTTGACGCTGACATTATCTAACCAGCCATTGGCCCCACCGTGTGAATCTCACTGGTAGCGCTAGTTCCAGAGAAAGGCCCAGAGGGACAGATAAGACTCTGCGTTGACATGCACGTCCCCTACCAGGCCACATGGCGAGAATGCCATCAATCCCCACGCATTACAGACATGATGCACCTATTGAACGGAGCCAGAGTCTTTTCCAGACTCGACCTCAACAAAGGTTACCATCACGTCGAGATCAGTGAGGAGTCACGCTACATCACCATGTTCACTACCCACCTCTGCCTATTTCGTTACAAATGACTAAACTTCAGCATGTCGTCAGCAGCTGAAATCTTTCAAGAAGAGATCCGGAATGTAATTTGCCACATACCACACTGCATCATCTACAATTATGATATCCTCATATTTGGAAAATCACAAGTGTCCCATGACGCCACACTACTGAAAGTCTGCAAGGCACTCAATGAAGCGAATCTCTCGCTTAACAAACAGAACTGTGTATTTAACAAACCAATGCCCAAATTCTTCAGACATATCTTTTCAGACAAGGGCATTGAACCAGATCCAGATGAGATTAAAGCCCTAACCAAAGCCCCACGCCCCTCAAACATTGCACAAGTCTGATAATTCCTGGGGCTAGCAAGCTACTGTACATGCTACCTCCCAGACTTTGCATCTACTAGCGCCTCCCTCCGGACCCTTACCAAGAAAGACAGCAGGTTCACATGGACACAGTCTCATCAGGAGTTGTTTGACCGAATCAGAAGAGAAATAGCGGTGTTGGTATGCATGTCATACTTCTACCCCAACATGCACATGGAAGTAACAGTGGATGCCAGCCCGGTAGGCCTCTGAGCCATCCTGGCTCAACACTCTGGCAGTGACCATGCCCCCATGAGGATCGTATCATACGCCAGAAAGAGTTTGACAGACACAGAACGTTATTGGTAGACAGGGAAGGCAAGTCTTGCCATAGTGTGGGCGTGCAAGCACTTCCACCTGTTTCTATATGGAAAACAATTCACCGTTATTACAGATCATGTGCTTGTCACCATATCTGTCAAGCCAACAGCCCAAATGCCACCCTGAATTGTTCGATAGGGCCTATGTCTAAAAGAGTACTGATTCAACATCATCCACAAGCCAGGGAAGGAAGCCAACCGAGCAGACTTCCTATCCAGCTACCCTCTAACATGCAGACGGCTATCAGTGGACCAAGCAGATGACTACATCAACTATGTAGGGCACCACGCAATTCCCCCATTGATCTCTCTGACTGAACAGCAGCGAATGATTGCTGAAGACCCTACACTGTAGCTAGCAGCATCCTGTATTCACGATGGAAGGTGGAAATCAAAAGAACACTAAGCAAAATCCACCCCAGCGGTCGACCACAAACTCTGGAATACACTCATGAAAGTTAAAGGTGAACTATCCATCACACCATCGAACATGATAATAAAAGGGAACAGAATAGTGACTCCAACACCTCTACAACAGCTGGCCATTGATGTGGCACACGAGGGCCACGGTGGGATTGTATTGACCAAACAATAGCTAATAAAGAAGGTTTAGCTCCCTGGCATGGAACACTTGATTGAGAACACGCTAAAATCCTGCCGTGTATGTCTCAGTATCCAACCACACACGGTCCCCAAACCACTTCAGATAATGCCCTGCCGGACCACATCTGGGAATAAATAGCCATCGACTTCTTCGGCCTCTCCGGACCAGTGACCACATCCTGGTTGCACTCGACAAACACTCTCGGTTTCCCGAAGTGGAAATTCTGCATTCGAACACAGCCACGGTTGCAATCCTAGCTATGGACAGAATGTTTTCAGCAGAATTTGTCCAGTACATGGGTTTCCACCATGGAAATGTCACCCCTCTGAGGCCCTAGGCCAACGGCTCAGTTGAACGCTTCATGGCGATTGTTAAGAGGGCGGTGAGGGTGGCCAACATCATGAATAAACCACTGGAACAGACACTCTACAAGCTTTTGCAGGACTATCGCAATACTCCACACTGCTCCAAATGGCTATGCCCTGGCGAATTGATGTTGGGCCGTCCTGTCAGCACAAGGCTTCCTCACGACTCCGGCAGTCGAACCACGAGTAGACAAGAACAAGAAATAAGGGAAAGAGACGATGCAGCAAAAGGAAAAATTAAATAAATACACTGATGCCCGCCGGAAGGCACAAACATCTGACCTCCAACTGGGGGACAGCGGCATTGTGAAAAAGACGTCCACTCACAAAGACATGCCACCTTTCATCCCGCAACCGCTAACAATTATGGACCAAAATGGATCCATGATCACGGCTGCTCGAGCCGCCAAGCAAGTACTCAATTGCCTCATTCTTCAGAAGAGTGGAAGGGAGCCCCCACAAAGAACCAGAAGTAAAAAGAGAGGCGGAAGAAGAAGAGAGAGAGGGGTCCGGATACATTGGAGATGAAGAAGAGTCTGCAACAGAGGGGGAGATCAAAAGCAACATCGAATGCCCACGTGCTGATGGTCGACCATATAAAGACCCTGATGATGGATTGAAGAAATGACGTAGGACATTGTTATTTTGGGGGCAGATGTGATGTCTTGTCACGGACCATCACTGGGCACGTGGCGAGACGTCACGGGTAGTTGCGAGAGGTCATGTGACCATTATGGATGAGGGCGGGGCGGAATGATTAAATAGCAGTTACGCGCCAAATGTTAATCTGTGTGGTCATCTCCTTCCGTGTCCCGTGTCAGCGAATGAATGAGGCCTGCCCACCGGGAATAGTACATTTGCCATATAAAATTAGACCCAGTGTTCACAAGGAAAGCACAAAAGCAAGCGAAATTCCCTTTAACCTTGCTTTTACTCTCCGTTTCTTTTAAAAATGTAAATGACATCTGCCATTCATGCAAGGCAGACAGCATTTGAAAGGGATTCCCATAAAATGTGCCTACTTTCAGAACCTGCTCAAAGCAGATGGATTCCTTGGAAATCCATCCATTTTATGCCTGCATGCAAATCTCATGCGGGTGTAACAGCATTTATCCTTTGAACGTAGAGCAGGAATGCACAGCAGAAGTGTAAACTTTGTTTTCTGCCTTTTCCGCTGCAAAATGTTTGAAAAAAATGCTCTGAAGTGTAAAAGTAAGCTGTACATGTTTACCATGTTTCTTTTACACGTGTTTTGCACTCCAGGCTTAGAACGTTCGAGACATAGTAACAGGTTACATTTGTTCCAGGCTTGGACCCATGGCTCCCAGGATGCTGCTGCTAGTGTAATTGTAATTGTTTATTTGTAAAGCGCTTATACACAAGTGAAGTGCTTTAAAGCGCTTCAAGGAGGAAAGGGGACAAGGGAATACAGTTGTCATTCATAGGCCTTGAAGATTCCGAATGATCTAACAACAATAACTAGCATACTAAGCCAGGGGCATATCTACTAGTGTGAGTGCGTGACAAAGGGGGGGGGCAAGAGGTGGAGGGAAAAGGAGACACAACACATTAAACTACCATACTAGGCATGGCAACATTTCAGATTGATTGGTGGTTAGTCATCTAATGCGCCTATGCAAGAGTATTTCAGGCACAACCAAGCTAGGGATAGGAGACAGAGGGAGGACAGGACAGACAAACTTGCTAGGCCTAGTACACAATTGGCCTGTGCATGCCTGATCCTACCTTCTGAGGCAGACCTAGTTATGCACATTGGCATGTAGTGCTGGGTTAGTTAAGTCAGATACATGGGACCCTGTGAATTGTTATACCTGTTGGTTATGTGCAGATCCTTGGGGGCACTTGCTTCTTATTAACAACAAATGAGTAGTGTGGGGGGTATCTTTCTGTTGAGCTTTCCTATTGAAGTTTAAAGTCGGATGTTCTGTTTGGTGATGGATACGGAGGCCCTTTGTTGTCGATTATGTTTAGTGAATAAAGGCATTAGTAGGATTATCCGTGGGCCCGCCCCCCTCCTCTGAAATCCTGGCTCCCCCTTGTGCCCCCCCCCACCTCAGCTGGGCTGCTCTCTCTGCACTGTCAACGCAACACAACACAGGATCTGAACAACGGGATAGTGTACCGCTGTGTAGAAATAGTTAGTGAACGGAGGCTGTCATAAGTCTTCATAAGCACTCGGCTTGACAATCTGCCTCCCTCTGCAGCTAAGAACAGCCCCTCTAATCAGAATGTAGCACACACAACTGCTAATGATGGGCTATTAGTTACTGAATGGTTTTGTGCCTGCATTCCGATGGGAGGGGAGGTGCAGTGGGGTGTGGGTGGGGTGTGGGTAGTGGGGGTGCACAAAAGCCTCTCTGCAGGAGTGCTTGTGATGGTAATGTTTATGTTAATGTTAAAGGCAGTCAGTCGGATCTGCACACATTCCCTTTCATAGGCGGCCCCCCACTATTGTCTGTGCCCCACCCTTACTTTTCTCTTTGGCCCCCCCTGTGCCCCTACTAAATTTGATTCCTGGGGACGCCACTGTTGCACTGAGAAGGTCACACTGGCGATATGGTGATTTCCACTCCCAGGTGTATTGCGATTTTATTTCATGTCATACAATTGCATATGGTACATCTGCAGACATGCAGGGTCACTGCGGAAAAATACTGTAACTATGCAGTACACATTGCTTGCCTGCAATTCCACAGAAAGAAAAGTTCAGAAGGACCTAGAGGTTCCCCAGTTGGAGATAGCTCATCTTGGAGTGCTGCCTTGTGACGTGGCTTAGACCTATTACGTTTACACCTTTGAGTAAACAGGTCACCTTTGCACAATAATTGTCCTCATTTGCTCAGAAAAGTTCCTCCGTGGAAATTGAGTAAAGCCTGCCTGGCATGTAAACATGGGAGACAGCGTTTACGAGGGTTTCTATGGAATCCGACAGCTTTTTGCTTGTGTAAAAATAAAGCTGGCGGATTGCATTTGAATCCTCAGCATTTAAGCCATGAAGATGTCATCCTGGCATAAATACCTGCGACCCGCCCCTCCTCTCTGCCATGCAAATTGTTCAAAATGAGCCGTGGCATAAATGAAATGCGTAAAAGGAGACCGACGTTGGACATTGTGCCCATTCATAAACATGCATCCATCTCTTCTCATTAGCGTTTCTCGTGCCATGAACTTGAAGGACTTACAGAAGATCTTGGAGATGCTCTGCTCCCACCAGGCCGTGGGGTCGAACAAACCTACGGAACAAAATACATATGTACAAGTGAGTCAATGCAAACCATCACATCTTGATATTAGAGACAAAGCACTATGAATTCCAACTGCTGATTGGGTCCTATCAAGTGTCTATTGATCGCTCGCTCGCAGGCTTTACCTTCCCAGCTCATTATCTACTTGCAGCCATATCAAAATGCAATATTTTTGGCAAACGAGAGCCTTTATGAGTATGGTGGTAATGATACAAATGTATAGTATTATAAATGCAACTTGTTTTTAAAATGCCCCTTAATAAGGTGTTGGGATCCTATGGGCTATTTACCCCACAGGGGAAATGTAAAGTACTCCATTGAAGCAATATGGGTCATGCACCCCATTCAGTGCAGTACATGCATTTCGTGTGGTGAATGCCGTATATCAACTTAATTCATAATTAGATGCTGTTTTAAAAATAGCTAGTATTTAAAATACCACCAGCATTATTATTAGTTGTCCAGATTTTTTCCCAGGAACACTGCCGTAGGAAATTACCACTTCTGCCTGTGGTATTCCCTTTAAATGTGCCCATTCACAACTTTACCAATAACCCATTGGCAACGTGTATTCATTTATGTATTTATTGATTGCTTATTAGGCATTTGTACAATAAGGAAATACTGTTTTCAAAGCACCCAGAGGGTAAGGGAGGGAGAAGGGGTGGGAAATACAATAAAAAAACAATATTTAAGAGCAGTAGGGGGAAAAGGAAAAAGGACAAACCTACTATGCCTTGTGAGTATTCACAACGTGCAAGTGCAGCAAGGAGGAGGGCAGAGGGGGTAAGTGCTGGGGAGTATGAGCTCCTGGGTGAGCCACAGATGAAGTGCTAGGAATGTTGAGTGCTACAGGGCCTGGAGCCATGAGAGATGTAAGTGCGAGCCTCCAGGGCGCAGGGTCTAAGTGCAAGTGCAGTGGATAGACAGGAGCTGGGCCGAGAGGCATAGGGACCCAGGACACCAATCGCAGCAACTTTGGGATTAGCAAAGGAGAGAAGAAGGGAAGGAGGAGATGAAGAGGAAAGTCTTAAGCAGCTTCTGGAATTTAAGAAGACCCGACTCAAGGCACAGATGGAGGGGGAGGCTGTTCCATATGAGGCAGGTAGCTGAGGACAGCAAACGACCACCTACCCTCTGTGTAGCAAAACGCTTTACACACAGAGAGTTGGTGCCAGAAGAATGTAGTGATCTAGAAGGAGAGTATTCGGTAAGATAAAGTTGAAGATAGTGTGGTCCCTGGGCACCCACCACCTTGTGGATGATGCAGAGGGATTGAAATTTAATCGGTGCAGCAACCTGGAGCCAGTGAAGAGTTTTTAGTGCAGGAGAGATGCAGTCCCTGTGCTTAAGGCCAAGGATCAATCTTGCCGTCTTATTCTGGATTAGCCAAAGGGGTCACAGAGTGGAAGATGGTAGATTCAAGGAGGCTATTGTAATGGTCAAGCCTAGAAAGAAACAGGTCTTGGGTCAAATTGAGCCTCTGGGGGAAAGTGAGAAAGGGGAGAATTCATTTGAGAAGAAAGAGCTGAAAGTGGGATTTCTTGGCAATGTCCTGAGTGTGAGGGAGGAAGGAGAGAGAGGAGTTGAAGATGACACTAAGGTTTCTGGCTTCAGAAGAGGGCACAAGGGAAGAGCCGAAAGAGGAAGGCCAGAGTGAAGGGAAGAAGGAGGGAGCAGGGGTCCTGATTTGAAGGATCTCAGTTTTACAGGCCTTGAGGCAGAGATCATTGGAGGTGCACCAGGCGTGGATGACAGAGAGGCAGTCAGGGATGATGGAGGGTGCAAGACGGTCGGCAGGGAGTTTGAAAAAGAGATGTGTGCCATCTGCGTAACACCGGAAGTTGGAGGAGATGGGTGAGATGAGACGTGCAAGCAGAGCAAGGTAGATGTTAAATAGCCCAAGGGAGAGGATAGAACCCTGGGGAACACCACAGGTTGACAAGGAAGTAGGAGAGGAGAAGGTGCCCAAGACGACTTGGGAAGAGCGTTCAGTAAGGAAGCATGTCAGCTAGTCCAGTGCCCGTTCCGAGATACCAAGGGTATTGTTTTTTGTATGAAGAAGGTATGGTTGACTGGGTGAAAGGCAGAGGAGAGATGAAGAAGGATGAGGACAGCAGGGGAGTTGGAGTCCAGAGGTGCGAGTAGTTCTTCGCGGGTGTTCAGAAGAGCAGTTTCCGTGCCTCTGGATGTTGTGAATCCAGATACCACTGTTAGTGGTATTGAAGGTTTTACAGAAATATCTCTTGCTATATTTTTTTCCTTAGATGGTGGAAATGGAGAATGTACAGTTTTGATACTAACATCACTACTGCACTATTGCTACGACTATCACTGGTGCACAAAGGGGTACATTCTGATACTTTCATGAAATATACATGAGAAGTGGTGAAAGGATGGGCATCGTAGATACCCAGCCTTTCACCCCCTTCCAGTGTCCCTTTCTAAAAGGTGTTTTTCCAGCATTGCAGTGAAAAACCCTGGGCTTTTGCTTCTCTCATGTACAGGACAGAGACCTAAAAAGATTTTTTAGAAACCTTTTACAATGTTTACCTCTGTCATAGAGGCAAAGATTGGAGGACTTTTAAGGTGGAATGCCACTTTGTAAAATGGTGGTATTTTATACAGCTGGTATTATCTGTTAGAATTTTACCAGAGGTAAATGCCGCCATACCTGTTATGAGCTGGGTGCAAAAACGGGTCAATACTGCCTATGTTAGCATTAACGCCAAACTCATATGGAGGCCACACGTGTTTTTACTATTACCGCCATACTCACGAGACGCACAACATCCACTGGATGCAGGGAGAGCTCATTCATGAGTATTGGGCATGGAAGTGTGAACCTTGGTCGAATATGTAACTCATTGTATGGAAACATACAACCAACAAAGATGACTGGGGAGAAAAACTGTGAAAAACAAACAAATCAATCTACTTCTTCATGGCCATTAATATCGGAGAACATTTTTCGCTGTTGGCAAAAAGACGCAAATGCAGGTGGACTGTTATTTATTTTTTTTTTTTTTTTTTATTGAAACACCAGTCTGACATGTCTCAATGCAAGCATTGTGACATCAGACTTTTATTACAATGTGGTCCTATATATCCAAAAAGAAGGAAGAAGAAGAAAAAGAGAAGAGGACTTCTCCAAAACAAGCAAAGGTCCATCAGACTATTACCGTCCGCTCGAGCCACTTCTGAAAATCCTGGATGAAACGTTGTTTCAAATAAAGTTTGTGTCGAGACGTAGAGAGTCCAAGTAGTCAACTACGGCACAGCTTAATTTTATACAGTGTCCGGCTGCCGCATATGACCACCAATCTCGACTAATACAGTCCACAGGAATGAAGTCTCCCAGATGCGTCATCCGTTTGGCGGTGGTATCTTTGCATCTGGTGAGGAGATGTTCAGAAGTTTCGGTTTCACAGTGACAGAAACGACATATATTGTTACTCACTTCTTTAAAGTGACGACTCCACATCATTTCTTTCGTTTTAATGGCATTTAAACGAAACCTTAGAAACTGCTCACGATGATGTCGAGACGGGCAGTGTTTTAGGTAGTTGCTTGTAACATTTAGCTTAAGTGCCCCAACTCCAGCGTCTAAGGTGGTCGGTTTCAAGAGACGTGAATCATTGTTCGAAATCCAGCACCATTGTTCGAACTTTTTTTTGCTAGTTGTGGTCTCTCTAGTAGATCGTTCAGGTTGAGATCAGCAGTGGCTAAGATTCTCAGCATGATTTGCTTCCACTCATCGAGAAGTTTCGAATTCCCTGTGTTACTTGTCGCAGAGAAAATTTGGAATGCAGGGGCTGTCGGAGACAAATTCATCTTTCGCATTACTGTTAAGGACTTCCACATTACATGCGAATGTAGAGAATTCAGTGAAAGTTCGTATCTGATTTGGGTCATTGATATGTAGGTTGGAAGCTTCAGAACACGCCGCCAGAAGATTCCTTCCAATTTTTCCCAAAACGAGACATCTATGTTCCAACCGGATTCTGATCCAAAGGTGATTGCTGGAACTACCTTTTGGGTATAGAAAATCAAGACCGGTGTTAAAGTGAACTTGCCAAACGTTTTGTTCAGCAACTGTCCCTGAATGCCAAATTGAGTCATACGATTGACCATGTCAACTTTCCAGTGATGTTCATGGACTGAGTTGTTAAAGATGATTCCCAAATATCTGATTGAATTGACTGTTTCAAGACAGATGTCATCGATTTTCCACTTGAAGATTCTTTGTCTTTTCGTACGATTTTGGCTAATAATAATGATCTTAGTTTTTTCAATATTTAGCTCCAGGTCATTTTTGTGCAGGTAGTCATGAAGGTTTGTTAATTGGCGTTGCAAGCCTATCTCGGTTCTGTCCAGTAAAACCACATCATCAGCATATATTATGCATCCTACTTCGATGTTATTCAGTTTTGGTGGAAAACATCGCACATCTTTGCGATGAGCAGGGATGTCAGAAATAAACAATTTAAAGAGTTCAGTAGCTAATGGGCATCCCTGTTTCACACCTATGCTGGTTGGTATCCGCTTGGATAGGGTGCCTTCGTTGTTTAGTCTTATGCTGACGGTGGTTTGCGTATATAGTGCTCTAATTGGCTCGATGAGGTTTCTTGGACAGTTCCAATTTGCCAGTTTTTGCCACAGTTTGTTTCGGTTTACACTGTCGAAAGCACCCCTCAGATCTATGAAGGCGAGAAATAGTCTCGTCTTTGCCTTTTGGCTTTCTAATTTGAGAATGTTTAGGAGCAACAGGTTCACCTCCACCCCCACGCCTTTGGTAAAACCTGTTTGCCGGATATCAGGGATTTGTTCTGACATAGACCACGCTGCCAGCCTTTGACGTAAAAAAGATGCAAAGATTTTACCTATAGTGTCCAGCAGGGCAATCGGGCGATAGTTGATTGGATCTGCCCGATTGCCCTTTTTGTAGATTGGCACTATGATTGCGTCCCGCCAGGAGTCAGGTATCGTTGCTGATGTAAGCACACGGGCGAATAATAGTTCGATGAAGATTGCCCATTGCTCCTCGTTCTTTTTCAACATCATGTTTGATATTAAATCTGGGCCTGCTGCGTGGGAATTTTTCAGGGATCGTATGGCGAGTCTTATGTCTGGTCCTGTTATTCGAGGTTCCCAAGATATTGTCTCTTGTGCAGGTTTTCTAGCGTCCTCATTAGCTGTTTTACAAAAGATGTTGCCATAATGCTTTTCCCATGAGTCGGCATCAATCTCGTTCGATGGTAGTGACTGGTGCTTCGAGTTTCCTGCGTTCAAAATTGCCCAGATTTCTCGGGAATTCTTTTGGACTAAATGCCTCATCAGGTACTCAGCTTGATCTTGCTCAATTATCGATTTTTGCGATTTTAGCCAGTTACGGTATTTTTGGCGACGTATGCGTATGGCGTTGTTGATTGCATTTGTGTCGCTGTCCGATTTGTGGGACTTCTTTAGGGTTCTTATATCTCGTCTCATAACTTGTTTTGCTTGTGTCAGGATTGAAGATGAGAGGTGTTTATGTTTGGAGCCCATTGTACGATCAGCGGATTTGACTGTGATGAAATCAAATAGTAACGGTGCGTAGTTTACAGACTGTTCAGAGGTCCGACGTAATTTCTGGCTTATTTTCTCTATCGTAGGTCTATCCATCTTCAGCCGGTTTCCGCCACTGTTTACGGAAATTACGAGATCGTATTTTCTTTGCTCAACCGTCCATTCTACCATACAAGCCAACTGAAGCAGGTTGTGATCACTACTTGACATTGAGCTTATTGATAGTCTTATGTCACTTTCAAAGAAACTTTTTGATACCCAAAAGTAATCAATTATTGATTGGGCGTATGGGGATGACCAGGTTTTTTGGGGTGGTTTGTCGCCCGGAACTTGTCCATTTACCATATTGCAATTTCTATTGCATATCGCCTGCCTCCATTTGGACTCCCGACTTTTTACTTCATCGTATGATGATAATTTGAACTGCTTGGTTGCATGATCGAATTTGAACCAGGAGCAGTTTAAGTCGCCTGCACAGATTATTGATAGATTCTTGTAGTTTAGCAATGTCTGATCAATACAGGTTGTTATTGAGTCTATGAATTTTTTGGTGCTTATTTTTGCCGGATTCCAGTAACTATTTATAATAAGCAGGTGTTTCCTTGTTTCTTGGTCTTCGTCTGTAGTTTGGAGCAGTGCACTTTGTACGAACGGATTAGGACTGGAGGAATCAACAAGGCGCCACCTGGTGTTTATTTTGATCATAATGACCAAACCAGAAGAGGGTCGCCCCTTTACATTTTTTATTGCAGGATTTAATAGAGTCTGGAATCCGTCCCTCGATGGTGGCTCGCACAACCATGTCTCCTGAAGACAAATGACAAAGACCCTTTCCAGGTCAGCCTCAAATTTGTTGAATAGGTGAGTGAATCCTCTAGTATTCCATGAAATAAATTCACGAGTACACTTTTTACTGCTGATTGATGGCTAACGTCGATCAGAGATGTTAGTGTGGCTGCCATTTTTCACTGGATGATTAAGATTTGTACATGAGGTTACTGAGATTGCCATTTCTCTACGAATCTCAGCACGTCGTTGTCCTTGGGTCCCTTGAAAGGTGTCTTTTGTATTGGACATTTCGATGTCGGACCTGAAGCTCGTCGGTTCCACCGATATGTCGAACCCAAATGTTAACAATTCCTCTAGTGCATTCAGAATTGTATTTCGAACTGATCCTGAGGAAATGTGTAGCAGTACCTGGTCACAACACTTTTCAGAAGCAAACTCAACTATTTGAATGTCCTCAGACAAAATCGTTCTGAGGGATGGAATGCAAGAAAATAGTTTCAGTACGTTTTTGCGGTTCAGGTTCAAATCATGGTCACCTCGATGTAGATTTTGTAGTTTCAATTTGCAGATTAGCGAGTTTGCTCCAGATCTCGAAGATGTGGATGCTTTTGATGAGTATCGGACCTGCTTTTTTTCATGCTGTCGGGGATTTTTTGGGTTAAGGCATATAGGCAGATTTAGACAGTCCTCAGGCTTTGTCCACCTATTATCATAGGTTGCCTCCTGTCCCGCTCTTGGAGTTAGCCTATGCGAGGATTCATGTTGGATGTCATCGGTGGCCATATTGGAAGGGACGATTAAGCGATCGACTGTGGCTTCATCAGAGTAAGTAGAAAAGTTGGATATATCGATTGCTGATCCCGGTGACTTGCTCATGGGACTTTCACGGTCTGCGTCAACTCTTTGTCTCTTGCTTGTCGGAGAGACATGACGGCCTCCTCTACTGTGGTTTGTGACTTCCTGAACAATTGGTCATCAATTTTTGGCTGTTCAGCTCTTTCGAATAAGCCAACTCTACAGTCCTGTGTTACGTTTCTGATGAATTTCTGTGACTTTGAATGCTGTACATGTTTTTCAGGGTCTGGCAATTTTTTCCCAGGCTCTGACTGCCTGCCTTTCGGTTTCTGGGTTGTTTGAACTTGCCTCGTGGAAACCTTTAGTGATTTTGCCGGACCTTCGAAGATTCCAAATGAGGCTGTAGATATTTTGGAAGTCAGTTTTGGATTGAAACAGATTGCTTGTTCGTTCGGGAAAGACACAGAACCACACTCGGGGGGTTGCACGACCTGGACTCTAACTTCTTGCTGGCCGGTCGTAGTTGAAGAATCACTAGCTGCATCAGTGTTGTTCGAAATTAAAACATTTGCATTTGTATTCTGTGTTTGAACTTGCTGGTTGTGAGGATCTTTGCTCGATCGTGAGGGCACTTGAAGCTTTGTAGTTTCGATGCTTGGGTTCATCATGGCTGAATGTCTCATCCATTTTACGGCTTCAAGCAAACCGTCGGCTAAAGAGTCATTCTGGCAGTGGTGACGCGCTGCGAGGTCACTTAGGCGCTCTTGCCATCTTAATGTTTGTTCTGCTTCTTGTGTCGACCGTAGTTGCAGGAAGTGTGTCACAGAGTCGAATTTATCCATTTTTTCTTTTAGCGTTATTATGAGTGACGTCTGGTCTTTGTAGGCCTCGTGGAGTGACTCATACATTTTCAAAAACGGAAGGAGTGCCGCAGACGAGGCTGCTAGAACATTATTGTAGATCTGCATTGCAGCTGCTGAGGACAAACTTGGTTTTGACTCAGTGCTGGTTTTGTCTGACAGACTTAAATGTGAACTGTTTGAATTCTCCAAATTGGGATCTTTTGCCAGCGTCGAGGTAGCGGCCGTGGTAATAGGTGATTCCTGAGAAGATTGTAATGTTGTAGACTTTAAATTCTCATTTCTCGATTTACTGGAGGGGTCCATGTTAAATGTTGGACCTCTTGGCTTGACGTGAGGTGTACTTGAGGTACTTTCTCCTGTACCACCGCCATTTTGTTTGTCACGTATTGGCGAACAAATTTTATTGAAGTTCCCCATCTGCATGTGTCCCATGTTGTCACACAATCTATGAAGGAGAACAGCATGGTCGATGTGATTGCGACTGTATCGTTGGAATGTATGTTGCTGACTGCCTTTTGCAGTTGTGTAGCCATGGAGAGACTGAATGGTGTTAGACGTCGTATATTCCTTGGATTGTAGAAACCGAGGAGCTCTCCGCGGTGTGTCAACAGTTGCCGGAATGGTTCTTACAGTTGCGTGGTCTGTGTCTAAGGTCTGTGTAGTTAATATTATTTCATCAGATTCAAGTAGGCGCCCGTTTCCCTCCTCATCTTGTGAGGCTTCCATTAGTTCTGCATCCGTAAGTTCAAAAGGGGAAAAAAATTCATCAGCTGTTTCTGAGGTGATCTGGTTAGGCGTGGCTTGAGATGTATTGTTGAATGAAAATGTTCTTGACAAGTTTAGGCCAATCGGAAGTAAGTTGTCAAGAGTTAGTAGTGGCCTTTGTTGAGGTACATTTATGTGTGGAACAGCCTTCTCTAATGAATCATTTGTTTCGGCGTCCCCAGGCGTGAGTGCCGGCACAGATCCCTCAGACCCCGCAGCTCCCACTGCCCCCTTTAGGATGGCGTCAGACGTAGTGTGTGCGCCTCCGTCAACTATCTGATTACCAATGGTTTGTAGTGGCGATATGGGCAGCGCAGGAGGTGGCACAGGAGCAGTAGGATTAGCTTGAGCAAAACTTGTCAGGGTAAGAGGATTTTCGGAATTTCCTGGTGACAACCAACAATCATTTGTTACTCGTTCTGACACCTCTTTGCTGCCTGCTGCGCACGTTGTGTTCGTTGTTGGGGCATCGAAGGATTTATCGTGCGAGGGAGAAGTCATAGAGGGGTCAGAAGAGGACACAGCAATTAACAGTGATTGCTTTGTTCCTGTTAAATCAACCGTTTCAGGTTGCGCTTTAGACATGTGTTTTCGTGAAGCAGTGCTTACCTTTGAAGTGTCTGAAGCCGCGTCTGCCTTCAAGGCTGTCCACGGATTCTGCATCCGTCGTTGTTGAATCGTTTTCCTCCTTGTTTGGGGGCCTCCCTGGCCTGATTGGGCAGTCATTGCAGAGAGTACAATAATGCTAGCCGTAGGCAGACTAGCTGGAACCACCTAAAGTACTCAATATGTGGCCTGTGTGCACTGCACAGAGGGAGTGGGCGCTCAGAAGGGATCAAAGAGGTAGTTCCTCCGCAGTCTCCCTGATTATCGCGCCACCAGCGCCAAACAGCCGCTCAACAGCCGTTGGCCTTTACGCCTGTCGGGCTTAACGCCGCAAGGGTGTGCTGAGCTCTGTTTTATGTGCCTGGATAGGTCAGGTGATCAGTCACGTGACGGCACAGCGCTCCGCCTCCTCCTGGAAGCGAGCGAGCAGGCGAGATGGAAATGCGAAATGCGCGAGTTCTTAGAACTCCCAGCGCACGTTGACAAAATACAGCAGCAGCAGCAAGAAAGTGTCTTCTCCTCACGGGAATTGCACACCCGGACTGTTATTATTTTCGTTGTATGATAAGATGTTTTTGTAGTTTCAGGAGTTGCACTCTGCCCATCTTTTTGGGCATAGAGACAGAATGGGTTGGTTTTCTAAATATGAGGCCTCCAGTCTCGGCAGTCTCTGAATCAGCTCAGAGGGCCTTCATACTATGGACCCTGTTATTGCCATTTGGTTTTACCAAACAAAGGCCTGCTCAGACAGGTCCATAGACAGTTAGATAATGCCCAGAGTGCGGGTCTTTCAAGCCAGCTTCGGACATTTTTCTGGCCCACTGTTCACCATTTTAATGACTTTGTGTACTGTCCGCTGGTAATTCTAAATAACTTGACTCAACCATGTTGTTCCATATGTATTTACAAAAACCGTGCCCTCAGGTACTACTACTCCTGAAATGTTTTGTCAGCAGAGGTTGCAAACTGCTGCATTTGGTCTTGGGATGATAGCTTAGAGGCAACGTGCTCGCCTTGGAAGCAAAAGGACATATAGCAGCACAGGTTCGATCCCTGGGTCCGTGCTTAGAGACCTCTGGCTGTTAAGCGCGTTATAAATACCCAATGATAACCAGAGTCAAGTCTTAGATTGGCACCAAATGCTTCAGTAGCAGCAGTCCAGTTATAGGCTTAGCGGACCTGTGCATCTTTGCCATCTTCTGTTTGTATTTATTGAAGAACAAGGCTGTCATTCCGCAAAGAATTGACTTAGAAAGTAACCAATTACAGAGAGCGGAGGCAGTCCTTGAGTAATGTCCCTTTAGCAAACGGAAAGCGGTGTGGGGTTGATTGAGATGAACTGAGTGATGAAGGAGGAAGAGTGAGAACATGTACCAAGGACAGAGACCGGAGGCAGGACATACTTTTTAGACACTACGAGCCAAGAGCCAGTATATACGGTATCAGGTAATAATGTCCCCATACACAATGCTGCCGGGAAAAGCCATTGGCGACATTACATATAGTGACATTATGTATGGGGACAGGTTGCAGGGATGTTCCCTGCTCCCCTTGCAAAAAAAAAAAATCTGGATTTGCGGGGGTGTCCCCCGCATGTTCAATGTAATAATGTCTCCGCAAAAAACAGACTTTTTTGTCAGGAGGTATTTTTGCGGGGACATTATTACATGGAACCATATATACGTGATTGCAATCAACATCAAGCATTCCTGAGGGCTGAAATCAGAGAAGTAGGTTGGGCAATTAATATGGATAAGAGGGTGGGGGATTAAAGGGATTTTGAACTTTGTTTTAAAGAGTTCCTCGTAGGAAATGGCTTTGATGGCTGGGAGAAAGCATTCCAGTGGAGTGGGCCAAGGAGGGAAAAGAAGCGAAAGTGGCAACAGGTGGACGGGGAGTTGGGGACAGTTGCATAGAGAAGCGGAGTGGAGAGTATAGTGAGATGAAGTCAGCCCCTTCACTCCCCACATTAGAGTATTCCAGTGTTAAATTTGTATGTGAAAGCGCTCCGTGTTTCCCCCTGTTCTCTCGGATACATGGGAAACAGCCCCCCTCAGTTGATTAGAATACGCTATGCATCTGTGATCATTATAAAGACTGGCTCTTTAATTATCATAAAATGCCTTGGTGCAGCTGATGGACGTTTGTGTGAAAGAATTCAAATACGTTGTCTTGTTTCATTGGTCATAAGTAAATACGATGCTGATCTCTGCTACCAAACGAAAGGGTCACTTTTGTATTATTGACCCCCTTATGGCACTATGTTAGTCTGGTGTTCTTACACATGGAAAGGGCAGGGTGTAGCATCGGGCTCCGTTCTGGACACCTACTGACCTTACTCTCCTTACTTAATTGGTCAATCTTAAAAATATGGTTGATGACCCGATTCAGGATATCATTAGGTTTGTAGTCTTCTTAGCCATTGTCAGCTCGTTTGGAAGTTGTGTTATTTGCCATTTTTTCTTTCTAGCCTAATTCTTCCTTTACGAGAGATCTGCCCGATGGTTAAACACACACATAAGTTGGGGTAGATGTGTATTGTTATTCAAGGAGGTGAAACCTCTGAGAGATTTCCCCTTCACCGGTTTACGGGGGGCAGCATTAGATTGGCCTCAGCGCGAGGACAAGCTTGCCCTCGCCTGGGCAATATGCAGGACAGGTAACAGGAAGACCTCAATAGGAGATCTTTGTGCAGAGTAATCCCTTACCCGCCTTTCCCTGGCGGCAGCTCTGTTTATGATAGGAACATATTTTAGATGTATAGAGTAAGGCTTTGTTTTTCTTTTCAAGGCTTTGGGTCCAGCATTTCTCCTTTCTATGCAGTCTGTGTCTGTCGTAGTGTTTGCCATCCGTGTATCCTTAGTGGGAGCCCGTTGACAGACTCTGCAAACACTTAACATCAGCAGTCTCCCTTTCCAGTGGTTCACAGGACCCTCTAAAACACACATTCAGCTGTTGCTTTTATTACAACTTTATTCAATGTGATCATTGCCATTCATAAAAGTTCATAATCTATCTTAACATATAGATGACACAAATTGCATAAGAATAGGTAACACATAAAAACACAATTTCATATACCTTATCGTATTCAGCTGTTTATAGTGTCATATTATGGTAAAAACCGTGTTACTTTTGTGTTTAACATATGTTGCTCACATATACTATTACGCGCCTGATTCACAGAGCGTTTTCCTATGGGATTGTGCCTTTGTATTACGCTTCTGTGAATCAGGCCTTATGACTGTATGCAAATGCATACATATGTTACATATATGTATCCATTCACAGGCCTGAAGCTTACAACATGACAGCACCTGAATTCAATAGCCATGGAATGTGCTGCTCATTTTTCTATTAGTATTTAGTGTTGTCGTATTTTATCCAATTGTACATTCGATTTTAGTCCTTTATTAGTTTTAGACATTTTATTTTGTTGGCTGCATCTTACTCCAGTTCCGCAGTATTTAAAAACATACTTACTGCATTGTTTGTCTTCTCGCCGCCTTAACAACCCGCAAACTATAACTCCCTACCATTCTGTAGTTTGCGTGCTCCTTTTCTTTGTCCCCAGGCCCGTTAGCGCTGATGCGTTAGGGACGAGCCGGCTAGTGCCGGTTGGGGAATGCGTTAGACGCAGGACGCTGAGGTTTTTCAGGTAAGTTCTTCTTGTTTTAGCCTGAAACCACACATTTCGTACTTTATGTATCGATATCCTAGTCTTGAGCACATCATGGGGCATTCACCCACACTCACATTAGGCCTCATTTCGAGGTTGGAGGTAGCCTTGCCGGCTTTACCGGCAAGGCTACCTCCAAACTCGCACTCGGGTCCAGCACCCGCAAATGGGCAATTACCAGGCTATTTCGGCCCAGCCGGACCCGGTAATTGCCCTTTCGCGGGTGCTGGGCCCGGTACATCCCCATTTGAGCCCCATAGGGTGGTAGCACTGGTACCGTTAATAACAGTACCGGTGCTACCATCATGTTCTGCTCGGGGGTGCCAGTACATCCACCAGGTCAGACCTGGTGGCTGCAAGGGCAGCCGTGAGCAGAACTCCTAGTATGGCGGTACGGTAGCAACGGTGCCGGTAGCGATACCGGTGCCGTTGTTGCCTTACCGCCATACTTGTAATGAGGCCGACACGGTCTCTTGCTGCAAGGAAAGCTTCTCGGGAAGCTATCGTACTCAGATACCTTCAGGAAATTAGGTCTGGCACTACACTTCTGGAACTCGGCTCATTGATCCCTGATTCAGGCAGTAACAATAACGCCATAGGATCAGCAACAGGAGATGAACACACAGAAACTGACTTATCATGCACAGAGAATGAATATATGTTAAATAATCAGAATTTTGTGAATGCTTGAGACAAGGGCCTCATTACAGGTCTGGTCCGGAAATAAGGGTGCCGGTAGACACGTACTGACATGCCTTCCGGACCACCAGAGTACGAGTATGCCTGCAGGGGCTGGTGCTCCTGGAAGGTCTGACCTGCTGGGAGCACTGGCCCCTGCAGGCATGGTTTTCATGGAAGCACATGCACCGTTAGCAACATTGCTGGTGCTTCCGTGTCCCCATTCCCATTGAGTCCTATGAGAGTTCACAGGAATAGGGACTTACAGTTCCTGTTGCCTGACATCCCGGACCGCCGGGATGTGTAATGGCCCGATGGCACCGGGATGTCAGGTGGCAGAAACGGTGTTACGAGGTCGGCGGCATCCCGCTGGTAGCACCGACGGGTTACCGCTGACCTCGTAAGGAGGCCCAATACCACTAACATTCCCTTTGTCAACACTATGGCTAGCCAGCATAATGTTATGACTGATAAGGAAGACATTACCAACACCCCCACTAAACCTGAACAGCCCGAACAACTAGTAGAGAGTCAAAGTCAGCATTTGTTCAAAACAGCTTTATTAAACATAAGATCTTTAAATGTGCATGCACTTGCCATACATGACTATATGTTGGAGCATGATCTAGACATGATATGTCTTACTGAAACTTAGCTACAAGAACCTTGTGGTCCTATAATGGCTATAGCTGTATCAGCTAAATATAAGTTCTTCATAAACAATCGTATGAATACTAAAGGCGGGGGAGTATCTATTATCATGATGGAAAAGTTGCAATTCTGTAGGGTTCCTATAACTTTCTCAGGATGCAAGATTTTACACCTAAAGCAGAAACCAGACTCACCACATTGTACTAATCTCCTTCTGCTATAGTGGCCACCTAAAGACATGCCTGATTTTAATGAAGAATGACTACAACTCTTACAGCCCCGAAATAATACACATCAGTGCAACCCTGCTCTAGGTGACTTTAACCGCTGGTACGAGGACGCCACTGACCAGAAAGCAGTCCTGCTACAGCATGACCTCACGAGCACAGATTTTTAAATCCTAAATACTGAGCCTGCACACCCAGAAGGCAACATCCTTGAGTGCCTGTAGAAACTTAGACGCTGAGATTGTAGAGACTAAACCCTGCATGTGGTCAGACCACTGTATTATAACAATACAAATATTTTGCAAACAAAAACTTGAAAATAAACCTGCTCCATCTAAGAAAATTAACATAAGAAATGTCTTATTGCCTTTGACCTGAATAAATGGACCACTGTGGTAATGGAACTTACGTGCGTCGATGACAAACCTGAGTTTTTAGTTAAAACCTTCGAATCACTCAGGACCAAAATGTTAGATCAGGTTGCACCATTAAGAAATTAGGTAGTGTGAGAAAAAACTCACCACAACGATTGGTTCACTAAGGAACTGAAGGATCTAAAGAACATTCAAAGACAGGCTGAACGCCTCCGAATGAAAACCAAATCCGATACACACAAAACTGTTTGGAAGGAACACAAGAAAATCTATAAGCGTGCCATATATAACGCTAAAAAAGATTTCTTTGAAAACCAAATAGCGAATGCTAACAATGGAGTTAAGAAATGTTTCAACATATTAAATAAAATAGAAAATCCCAGAAAACAACCCAGCTCTCTCATACCCTCTAAAGACGACTGCATCTGAAGCCAAAAAGCCTTTGCTGATAAAGTCCTAAGTACCCGAGACAAGATTAGTACCTGCATCCAGGGGGACTCTTGCGATAACCTCACATCGCTGAGGGGATGCAATCTTATATGATCCAACTGGAAATACTGGGTAAGAAGAGCAGACTTTTGCCTTCCGAAATATAAATTTGGCGGAATTGATGAAAACAATGAGCAATGAGCAGCATGCATCCCACCTCATGTCTAGGAGATGTTTTTCAATCTAACATTATTTTGGCTAACAAACGATATCTTCGACCCCTTTCTCACTCGCTTCATTAACTCCTCTTTTAAATATGATAGTGTACCTAAACATATTAGGAAAGCCCCGATGACCTATCTAATCTGCGACCAATCACTTCTTCTTCTACACATTTTAGTTAAAATGGCTACCAGACAAGTGCAGGATTTTTTTGGACTGCAATAATATCCTTCACTCAAAACAGTCAGCGTTCAGACCGCATCATAGTGCATTAAGTGCACTGTTAGACCTGTAATCAGGTATGTTGGATATTGCTGATTCAGGTGGATGTGGCCTGTTGGTCTTATTAGATTTATCAGCAGCCTTTGCCTTGCTGGACTATGACATTCTTCTGGCTGCGTTGGAAAAAGTGGGCAACAAAGTGAATCCACTCCTTTTTGTTGGATAGGGGTTCATTGGGGGTGATGCCTTGTCTGAATACGCCCCAATAATTTGTGGGCTCCCGCAGGGAGCGTGTTTATGACTCGCCTTGTTTAACCTTTATATCAAACCCTTATGTGAATTGTTGGAGGATATGAATATCCACCAACTATGCTGATGATACTCCGCTCTTGCTGAGATTGGAGGGAAACTATGACCAAGACACCATCAAACTGAACGCTATGTTGAAAATAGTGAAACAATGGATGGTAAAGCACTGGATGTGTTTAAATGATGCAAATCAGAGCTGTTATTCTTCGGTTCAACATAAGGGAGATCTAAACTAGACCCTTGATATGAAAAGTGTTTGCTGGATGTATGTGCTATCAAATCACTATCTTATCAAGAGTCGACTATTGCAATGCCCTATAGGGCGGCACAACTAAGAAAAACCTGCATGCTCTTCAAGTGGTTCAAAATGATGGCATTCACATTATAAAACAAGTACCACGAGGAGATCATAGTACAGCCCATCGCAAATTCCTTCACTGGGTTCCAATCAGTGCTAGAATACAATTCAAGATGGCTGTTCTTGTTCGAAAGGCAGTTTATGGTGCAGCACCGGATTACTTGAAAAAAAGAAAAAATATCTACCAGTTTGCATGCTGCACTCCACCAACACTCTGCTATTAAATTGCCCACGCCCAAAGAGAACAGAAGCAAATGGTAAATCCTTCCCCTATACTGCATCTATACAAACAGGATGTGAAACCATCGTAAGAGCTATCATATCTGCAAAACTGGACTATTGTAGCTCGTTACTTATTGGTATAAACAAAACTGAATTGAACAAACTCCAGGTAGTTCAGAACGCCCTATAAGAACACTTATGGGTTTAAGAAAATGTGCCCATGTTCCAGAGATAAGAAGAACACTGCATTGGCTACCCATAGAGCCGAGGGTGACTTTCAGACTCCTAACTATCAAGTTTAAGGCTCTTGCCGGCGATGCACCTTCTTGCATAGCTAATAGGCTAAAAACTAAGCAAATAAAACGGTCACTCCGCTCAAACGGAGATCGAAACCTTGAAGTTCCTAAAACCTCCCTAGAACTCGACAGAAAGTGTGCGCTCCGGTCTAGCGCCCCCGCAATATGGAACGCCTTACTATCCTACATAACAAAACTGTGGCTCAATTGGAGGCTTTAAAAATAAACTCAAGACACACCTCTTTAGATAATTAGCTTCTTAAGCTATTTGCTTGAAGTCTCCACTCTAATGATCTGCGCCCGTATGCCTCCGGGCCACCTTGGTTGTGCATAACAAATAATAACAATACTAATAATCTACTGCTTGGAATGCTCTCCCTCTAAACCTGCGCCTTGAAACAAACCGACTATCTTTTCGGAAGAGTCTAAAAAGTCACCTTTTCGAATAGATATATCACAACCACCACCCCCCCCCCGCCCTCCGCTGTCCCAGTATCAGGCTATGTCTTGCGCTGTATGTGTAATGTCTTCAGTGTGTTCGTTCCACGTCCTGATGCCTGTCGCGTGTAATAAAATAAATAAATAAATAAAAAATGTTAATAACAGACACCGACGTGTTGTGCCTTTCTCTGCATTGCCGTTCTTGCAATGAGACCCCAACTATGCAAGGTTTGTTATTAAACACAATCTACTGTTAATCAAAAGAATCCAGCCAGGACCTGGCACTGTGCTGACTATGGCTTGTGGATGCAAGGCATGGCTGCAGATGTGAAGCCAGGCAGCCTTCCACTCTTAACACTGCCCCATCGGTTTTCCTTCTTGACGGCAGACGCGCTTATACTGGCCAGAGATGTCATTGGTAACTGTCCGCATGATCCTGGACTTTGTGGGGGTGCTTGGAGAAGGGCCTACATCACACGTCCCCATGCTGGCTTCAATTTAGGGTGATGTCTGGGGGGGGGGGGGGCTGGGGGTACCCGTACCCGTATTTGGACTTCAATGCTGCTTGCTTAGGCAAGAGATCACTCACGGCGGTGGGGCTTCTCGTGGGCGGCACTCCTGGGTCTCCAGCTCTTGTGTGCTCTTTGTGGGCACCTCTGCTCTGGGGGTGCTGATGGAAGTGGCGCATTTCTGTCTGCGTGAGAGTTTTGGAAGGTGAAACAGGCGGTGAGGCGGGATTTGGACCTGTTTGCTCCAGGTGGCCCTGCATCCTCTGGGAGACTTTGCAGTCACAGGGAGTCTAGAGACCACAATACCCCAACACCACGATAAGCCACATGCGTCTGTTAATATCTGTGTTACTTTTTGCCGGATCATGTCACTGTATCACAACTTTTGTTCATGGGGGAGTCACCATAAGCAGGAGTCACAATGCCCATTGCCCGGGCACTGGTTTTCCTTCCCTATGTGAACTCTGCTGTATGCCTACCACCCTGAAGGATACAACAGAGGCCGACATATGCACCAAGGAGTGTAGGTATACACGCATTTCACCGCGGTATTTTTCATCGCGTGTTTTTTCATCGCCGTTTTTATTTCGAAAAAAAAATAATCGTTTTTTTTGGGGGGGTTAAAAAATTAAATATATGGTTTTGGCTGTAAGGGAATAAAAAAAAAGGGGGGGGCTTGTGGTGGTAACCCCCCCGAAAAAAAAAAATGTAAAAAATGAGTTTTTCGAAAAAAAACCAGCGATGAAAAAACCCGCGATGAAAAATACCGCGGCGAAATAACGTAGAACCGGAGTGTAACACGTTTTTTCTATCTAGTGGATAAAAAAAGTATGCTTCGACAAGAGGTCAGAGATAAAGGTTAATAATTGGGGTTTTCTTTCCAGCCGCTCACAGTAGGAAGGGTATGAGAAATGGGAGGCTTTCCTAAGAGAGGCTGAGCTACCTTAAGGGGTTGAGCACCTGTGGAATGGTTCACTACAGGAGCTGTCTGTCAATGGCTCTGCGGGAGGGGAGTTCGCCATTGGGGGTGGAGCAGCAGCTCCTTTAATATGGCACAGGTTTAGCACCCCAAGGTTGCGGGCTTAGGGCATGCTTCAATTAAACAAAAAGATCAAACCTATTTTAGTGCCCGAGTAGGTTCCTATGATGAATGGCAGACCCAAAACACAACCCGAACTGGTTTAGAATTCACAGTCTTCCACAGCACAACGGCTTCTGCCTATGGTTATGATATGTAGTCAGATGGGGAAAATTAGGCCAAATACGCGGGGTAGAAATGTTTCGAAATGGGGGATGTGTGGATGCAAAGGGTGGGAACAGTGTACATTTGACCATAATGGTCACACAGGGAGTTCACTTATCATCAAACAACTGATTCCTGGAGGGGCTGGTAGATTTTCTAGAACAGGTGCTGTAAGAGGTAGACTGAGTGCAATCTTTAGGGCCCCGAGTTTTAGGCAGATAGGGAGCAGTGGAAGGACATGATCTGCCCAGGATCACACCCTTTGGTTGAGTGGTAGGATGACGTTTCAAGCATGATCTGCAGATTCGGTGCTTGCCCACATAACTGCTCAGGTCTGGTGTAAAATATAATACAAGGTCGATAAATATATAAATCTTCATATGAATACATTTTTTATTTATTTATTTATTTATTTATTTTACATTTGTATAACGCACGAAGCAGCCCCTGGGCATCGCGGCGCTGTTACTTTTAGTTACACTTAGGTACAGAAGGGAGTGAAATATATTACAAAACATATGTGAAACAGAACATTACATTATGCATTTGAGGCAGGTGTAGGTTTGGAGTAGCTGAGGTGTGGGCGCGGTTATCGAGTAGGCATACGGTTGTGGCTTGTGCTGCCGCTTCCAAATGGAGGACCTCTGGTGCCAGAGTGCAGAGTGGTGTAAGCTTAGTTACACTCTTATAGGCTTTGCAACTGTACTGTAAGCAGTGCTGACCAAACAGATGTAGTGCAGCAATCGGTTCTTCAGCCATAAGCACTACTTGTCCTTTTCCTTTAGAAAATGTTGCCACTTGCCCTCAGGTGTAGGAAAATCACGTGCTGAGCATTCTGGGGTTGAGCCATTGACATTACAAGGCTCCATGTTTCTCTCTGCGTAGGGTTCACACTCAGATAGGGTCCATGCACTCGTGGGATGTTGTTTGCCTCTTCTCCCCTCTTTCCCACTGTGGTTCCCGGCAGTAATATGTCGGTACATATGGCCCTAGGTTGTGTTACTTCTGCTTTGTGCTGAAATAGACTTCATTAAATCTCAGGCACAATCAGTTGCCCCAGGAGGATTATATTCGCCACTTGGGTGATGAGAAATGAGTAACCAGGCATGCTATAGATTGAACAATTGTAGGCCTCTAAAACTAAACTAAAGAATTGAACACATTCAAAGAGGACCTGTATAAGGAAGAAATGACTAGCAATGGCATTCTCACAGTGCCAGGTTGTCAGCATTTAACTTAGCCAATCCCCACCCTTTGCTATTCAACAACATTCACCTTGTTTGCACACGCGCCTCTTGACTTGGCTGCTCTCGGACTTAAGGCTTGGCAGTGTTGGAATGAATATCTTTGCACTTGCTCAAAGTAAAATATAAGTGTACGACTGAGGTAACTAATGCAGCCGAACATATAGGAATGCCAGGAACAGTCACAAGCCTCTCATGCATGTAGGAACTTCCAAGTAAACAGGACTGACATGCACCCATGCCATCGCAAAACATTCTTCCCCTGTTCATCGCTCCCATCCTTGTGTTTGTATTGTCTAGTCTCATGTGTGTCCATCTTCTTATCTTCCTGCTCTTCATTTTCCTTCCACAGACTATGGTCTGGATAGCCCTGGAGGTGCCACAATACACCACGCCACAGACAAGCCTTGGTACTTTGAAACTCCTAGAGTAGTGATTTGGTGCAGTATAAAAGCATAGTACCATAACTCTGGTTTGAAGTTATTGACATTTTGCCCGTTTTCCTAAATTGAAATTGTATTCTTGCATCTCTAATCTAGGCCTTGAACTAGACATTTTAAAACCAGTTTACACAGATGTTTGTTTTCCATGGTCTGAAAATTAGGAATAGTCATGCTGTGTTTTTGTCATAATTAGCTCTTAACTTTTCACTCTCATTTATAGAGGCTCTGAGCTGATGCTTGATACAGGTCCAACTGGGGTCCTTCCCCTCCTCTATCTCTCTCTCTCTACCTGTGGTATTCCCCAGGGGTCTAATCTTTCTCCCTGGCTGTTCAACCAATACCTGGCACCTCTTGCCCACTGCATAGCCGCCCTCTATTCCAACTTTCAGTGCTATGCGGATGACACTCAGCTCTCCTTCAGGCTCCCCACAGCCACCTCTACTGCTTCTCTCATTCCTGATTGTCTTTCAGCAATTCAGGAGTGGTGTGCCACCAATGATCTCTGCCTTAATGCCAGTAAGACTTAGATCCTCCTCATCGGAGCACCAGCTCCCTCCTTTCCTCTCACTCTCTGGCCACCCACCCTGTGCCCTCTTCCTTCTCCTACCTGTGAGGCTAAGAACCTCAGGCTCATCTTCGACTCCTCACATCTCCGACATCCCTAAGAAGTCAAACTATCAGCTGCACCTCCTCATAGATATTCTTTGCTTCCTCACTTTCCCCCAGAAGCTCACTGCCTCCAGAGCTCTGGTTCTCTCTAGGCTGGACTACTGCAACAGCCTCTTTCTAAATCTTCCTGCCACTGCTCGCCATCCTCTATAACTCATCCAGAACAGGACTGCAAGACTTGTCCTTGGCCTCAAGCCCAGGGATCGTACCTCTCCAGCTCTGAAATCCCTTCACTGGCTCCCAGTGGCAGCAAGAATCAAGTTGAATACCCTTTGCATTGTTCACAACGCTTTCTGGGGCCTGGGACAACACTACCTCCAACTCTCTCTTCCTAAATATCTGCCTTCTTGAGCTCTCCGCTCTTCCACCTCCAACTCTCTGAGAGTCAGTCGCTTTTTGAAGCAAAGAGTTGGGTGCAGATCTCTTTCTTCGACTGAGGCCTCCCTGCCTCTATGAAACTTAAGCAGAACCATCTCCAGTCCCGGAAGCAACTCAAGACCTTTCTTTTTGCTTCTCCCTTCTCTCTTCCTCTCCCTTGCTGATCTCCTGCCTGTTCCATGCACTGGTCACCTGGTCACCCTCTGAATTCGGGCATACGTCCCTGCCTGTGCAGCTGCAATCATGCACTGCCTCTTGGCTCCCCTGCACGTGTGGTCTTTATCTGCAACCCTGCAATCCCCTCTCTTGCACTTATTTTTCAGCCATTGGTTGCACTTATGAGTACCCGCACTTGGCAACCGTTGGCTGCACTCTTGTTTTTCTCCTTTGTCCTGCACTTCTCCATCCTCCTCTTACCCTCAGCACTTTTCCCCTCCCCACTTCCCTGCTCTTGCATGATCTGAATGACACAAGGCCTAATAAGATTGTTGTTTTGTCCTCCCTTTTTTCCCCCCTCCTTGTCTTGTCGTGCATAGAAACACTTGTGTACAGACATGTTATAAATGCCATACCATACCATATAAGCCTGGGGATAACACTTTTAACAGCCTTTGTACCTCTTTGTATGTCTTCCGGCCAGGATAAGTAGATTCAAACATGCATGGGAGGATAGAAAAAATAGAATCTGGCAGGTATACTAATACTGCTTTACCTGTACCTTTAAATGTGTATTATTATTTATCTGTTCTTCTCTGCTGTGCACTTTCCACCCCCCCGTCCACCTGCACTTTTCCCCTTTCCCTTTCCCATGCACTTGCGCGTTCTCAATGTCACTGGGCCTAGTAAGATCACTGTTTTGTTCTCCGCTGTTCCCCTCCCTTCGCCTTGTCGCGCTCTGAAACACTTGTGTACGAGCGCAATATAAATGCATTACCATATCATATCACATGGCTTTAGATTCCTTTTAAGTCATTGCCACTAGGTAGCCATGGGCCTTTGATAGAGTTCGACTTCCATCTAACAGATATGCAGTTGCTGAAATACCATCACATGGCTATGGGTTTTCTTATCCTGACACCAACATAATGAGTATATATTTGGTTTTACTTTGCCATTTTCTAGATGGATATTCTCTTTGCTGGTTGACTAACCTACAAGTGAAGAATAGGATGCTAGGGCTATACTCAGGTACACTATTTTTAATATTAGGGATTACAATTGCGGTTTCAAGCTATTAGCCAGTCATAACAAAGCACATCATTTATTACTTGCAGAGAGTAAAATATCACTAGCCACTGGCAAGCGGCGAGTGCAAATTCTGCACCCTGAATATATGCAAATGATAAAAGATATTTGACAACATTCTTTATGTGCTCCTCTTTCACGAGTACCAAGGGAAACTACATTGCAACTGTAAATGATTGTGGTGTTGCAGTGAAACATTGTATGGATGTTTGATGACATCTAATGTTGATAATTTACTCAAAGGTAATAAGAGATGATTACTAAATGTTCTCGGGAGTAGACCCACAACACTTTTGCTGACTAAAAGTAAGCCTGCCAAATGTTCATTCATACAGGGTGTCTAGTCACAAAACACACAGATCTAAGCCTCTCTGGAGCCTTGTATCAGGTACAGCAATATTCTCTTCTGCAAAACCTGCCACAGGCCCGTAGGGTGTTCTGACTGCCTGTCATGGGTTTTGGACCGCTCCCTGCACTAGAAGAGAGGGGGTCCAGGGCATCCCATAAGGAGGGGGCTAAATGTCAGGGGCAGCACAGTTATTTCCTTAACCTCTCACAGCATGACAGAAATGCTGGTGGAATTTCCCTTTTCTCTCCCTTTCCATAGTAAGGGAAAGCATTCATCTCCTTTCTAATTTGCAGAACACCACTTGACTACAGAGGCAGGCGCAACCTTCTTTTAGAACAGTCTGCAGATGCCCTGCCACTTGTACCCAGAACAGGCACAGCAAGCAGTGGTGAGCTGCTGAGAGGATACAGAGTCTGGTCCCAAAGAGAACACAAAATATCTTTATACAGCAGACAGGTTTTACTGTGATTTTCAGGATCTGACCCTATAGGCCGTAAGCATGCTGGACATATGCAGTTATCAGACATACTTTACCACCTTTTAAACATGGCTATACAGCGATTTGTGAATGTGGGTCATGTCGCTTTGGTGCTGGGGACTATATTTCTGTCACAGTGGGCATGTAAGGCTTCTGCTACTTTGCACTAGGCAGACATCTTTCTTTGTGTTTGTGCACGCATGTTCATGTCCTTGACATTTTTGCTAAGTGTATTTTCCCATCTTTTCTCAGTTCTTAGAGCACAGCCTTTGTCTTTATCAGTGGCTCTGGATCCTCCAGGATAAACCAGCGTTGAGGGCTTTTGAGGTCTGATGAACTTTAGAAACTTTCAGGAGTTTGGTTGGAAATGTTTGTTAGGCTACATGAGGCAGAAGCTTGCAACAGTTCTGCAGTTGTTTGGGAAACAGAGTCGGGCAAAGTTTGCACACATTTTTGATATTTTGCTATACTCTTTAGAACTTTAAATATAAATACAAATACTCTAACAAACTAACCTGGATATTGCAGAAGTACAGTAAACAGTGTTCTGTATTTATAATGCTTGGTATTGTTGGAACAAGGATAAAGGCGGAGTGTTATTTCAATGCACAGGTAGAAAGCTTTTAGTCATATTTGAGAACTTTATAAAGAAAACATGAAGACACAAACTACTGGAGGGACTCTCTGAAAGAAACACACTGAAAGAGGCATAAACCAGTATAAAGAATGGGTCTACAAAAATTAACAAAGTCAGACATGACATTAGAACATATTTGAGAGAGACATTATTGAGATGGAACAGATTAAATTGAATCTGGTAGAAACAGCCATACCATCTAACAATGACCATGAATAGTCCAGGGTGAACTGATGTTGACAAACTCTGAACAATCAGTTGCTGGGTGGCTTGACTCGGTTGAACTTTGACAGGTTCAGTCAGAAAGGTTTGATAGGATATACATTTTAGAAGCTTACAACAGTTTCTGTGTAATCTGGGAACTCAGTTGGCATGATATGCTTTTTGACCTTTTGTGGAACTGTGAGATATTTAAAAATAATACACTTTGAAAACAATTGTTTTTATTGCAGAGCAGTTGTAGGCATGCTGCTGTGATGAACGCTGTAGGCAGGACACCAATAGCACAAGATTGAGTGATAAATTACAGCTCAAGTGTACAAATGAGAAAGAACATTGTATTTGAATGGAAATTGCAATAGAAAAACAATACTATTCTCACATTAAAATATAATACTGGGTTCTGTGAGCAAACACAATTTAAGAGACATAAGGGATAATACATATTTGTATTTTTAAAGGGCAAAGAAGAAAACATAGCATGTTCCACCAGACAGGCTGTGATGAAGTTAGACCATCTCCTTAGTGACACCTTCACAAAGCCCGTACATAAAAGAAGTGGCATAGTCCTCCTCCGACCCAGGGTTATAAGTGACCTCATATCACTCCCTGGTGAGCCTCTCATCCCCTACTATCAGGATAATATGTCATACCTACATGCAGAATTGTTGTAAGTTCAAGTGCACTCTACTGGCATTTGTTAGGTTGATAATCTTCATGCAATAGACATTCATTTATTATTGGAACCAATCAGATTTAAGGACATCCGTTTATTTGATAACTGCATAATGATTGTGTCCTATATGAGTGAGATGAAATCTGATCAGGCGATGACCACTTGCAGAGTGGCTGACCATCATAAGATGTTCTTGATCTGAGCAGGAACCTCTGCTGAGAAACAAGTATCTGCTGAAGAACGAGAAATCAGCTAGATAGCTTTTCACTAACTAGTGAAAAGGCCAATTCAGTTGCAGAGCTTACCTAAAGTGTGGAGGGCAGCAACAGTAGGGGCATGAGTGCCAAAGAAGCACAGAGAAGCCTTGGCCACCACAGGAACTCCAGAGTGAAGAATTAGGGAACAGATATGGAGCCATTGAAAAGGTGGAACTTTCCCCTAAATGCAAGATGTCCTCGAGCCACTTTGGAGGCTTGTGGGAGAGCAGAGCAGATTTAGAGGAAGTCAGTCTACCATGTAACCAATGCTAAGAGACCTTTGAAAAGATTTAGTAGAGTTAACCAACCACAAGAGGAAAGAGAATGTGGGCAAGTAGAAATGGGCTATGAAAGGAGAGGCCAGGTTTGGAACCGGTTGGCAGAGCATGGAGCAGGAGAAGCCGAGCTGGGAGCAGGCAAACCATAAGCAACCTGAGTCACCAGTAGCCTGAAAAAGACAGGTAGCAGCGAGAGACCTGCCAAAAGTGAAATGTTACAAAGCTGCAAAAGCGAGGATTCCCCCAGATAACTAAGAAGAGCTTTAACCCCTTAGAAGGGGCTATGTCGGATGAATTTTGAAAGCCCTGGAAAAGATAACCCTGCAACTGTGGGTGAAACTGAGGAGCGACTTCAGGAGCTGGGCCTCCCTGTTATATTGAACCCTGGGCCCATTGCAGATGTGAAAGATACCATATCCCTCCAAAGTGAGAAGGGCCCTGTATCCCTTAGAATAGAGGAATAGCCCCTCCTACTGGCTAATCTCTTATGAATGAAGGACATCATATGCCTTCCAAATGAAAAGTGCACTATATACCTATAAGTAAATGGTGGCATTGAAACATTTACAGTGGGAAGGATAATAGGCCACATTAGACATTTGGTGGTAATTTGGCAGTCGATGGCCCTCATTCCAACCCAGGCGTTAAGGGTTTAACGGCGCCGTCGGCGCCGTTAACCCTTAACGCCTGATTTCCACCTTAACGCCTGCTTTTAGCAGCCGTTAAGTACCAAGGCGCTAAGCGTCCTTGGCGCTAATTACGGCACCGTAATTTACGGTGCCGTAATTAGCGCCTTCTCCACTCCCATTATGCCCTACGGGGCAAAAATGGGAATGGGGAAGGGTAAATGGGGATTGGGGATTTACTGCCCCACTCACCTTGGAATGGGGCGGTAAATCCGCCATCCACCATGGTGTAAACAGAGTTTACACCATGGTGGTAAAGTAGGGAACTTACCACCTGGGTTGGAATGAGGGCCAAATGTGCTGAATTACCACCAAACTCAATTACCTTTAACAGCAATTGGCTCCCAATGATTTACTTCAGGATTACAAAGGTTGTAGGGAGGTTTTAATCTCCATTTTCGGAGTACATATGACTCCATGGGGATTTCGGTGGAATTGATTTTGACGATTTTTGGTGGTTGGGTGGATGATTTACCCCCAGCTTTTTGCTGGAGGTAAATCCTCCACAGTACCACCAAACGTGTAGGGGTGCATTAATGGAATTACCACTGAATTTCTACCGTTTTTTGCCCAGATCACCATGCTTGTAATGAGATCCAATATGCCTTATGCATAGAAAGAGTTGCAGAGAGGGGGGAGAAGGCAATGGGTGAGATGTCCATGTAGTAAGCCAATTGAGGATGCACCTACCCTGCTAGAAACTGTCTGTACGAAACAATAAGCAGGTGGGCTCTGTATCAATGAGACTATGGGCCTCATTCCGAGTATGGCGGTAAGGGATAGCGGCCACCGCTAACGAGAGCGGTGGCGGTAATCCCTTACCGCCATACTCCGAGTTCCCTTAGCGCCATGGTGCTTTTAACACCTGCTTTTAGCAGGCGTTAAATACCATGGCGCTAAGGGACCTTGATGTTAATTACGCCACCGTAATTTACGGTGGCGTAATTGACGCCTTCCCCACTCCCATTATGCCCTATGGGGCAAGAATGGGAATGGGGAAGGGTAAATGGGGATTGGGGAATTACCGCCCCGCCAACCTTGGAATGGGGCGGTAATTCCGCCAACCACCAAGGCGCTGCCGGTCCGGGTACGGCGTCAACCAAGGCGTTAATAGCGCCATTGGTTAGCGCCGTACTCGGAATGAGGCCCTATATGTTTTAGAGAATCTGGGAGAGAATGGTATCAGTAGTAAGGAACAAGGAAAACTGAAAGGTTTTGGAAGTTTACAGAGTTTCATGGGTAAGAAGTTCAAGGAGTTAATAAAACGTATCTGTAACGTTACCACAAACATGGCCATAAGCTTATCACCCTGTGTGATAAGTTTCACTTTAATACGCTCCTTCACCAGTTGTTTGGGTGTAAAATACCCATCTTACCCTTTGGCATTATGAGCTAAAAACACGTAGCCAGTGAATTTAATTGTTACAAAGGTGCTCACAAAATCACCCACAAATGACCCTCAAACTTCCAGCAACTATCACCTGTTAGATGCCAGTCTCAAATGTAGTTCGGCTGGTGTGTTATATTCACCTGCCGCGCTTCGATGTCACACACAATATAATCCCTGCTTTTCTTTTGAGGTCTACCGGACGTCATCTAAGAATGGTGCTCAAGCAATTTGACAATCGACACGTACAAACCCGACAGATTAACCCATTACACTTATGACACTCAGGGGTAAATTTCCCACTCATTGGACAGTCCAAATGGCACTCAGACACCACAGCCTGCACAGATGCTTTTGAATGTTAATGTTCAGACATGCATGTAACTTCGCAAAGTGTGACATTGCAGCCATTTTGAAGGTCTCTCCTTAAACTCTTGGCACTCCTCTCTCAAACACAAGCAACAGTGATACTATCAGCTGTGTTTATTTTTGTTGTTGAACATATGATGACAATGCTTGCAGAGGTTTTTGCCATAGATATGGATGTTGTGCGCTAAAACATTTTTGGCTGTTTTATCCGTTAGCAGAAAATACCACCACACACTGCGGTTGAAGTACCGTATTTTGATGGCTCTATCGAAATACTCCTCAAAAAGAGCAAGTCATTCGTCAGGTGAGAAACTTCCATACAGTCTAGAAAGGACTTTAGTATGTTTTGTTCACAATTTAATTCGGATTTGTAGAGTTCTTCATAATATCCTTTAAATATTTCATTTATGTTCTTCTGATGAGTCACCATATTGCCTGATGTATCACTTATTGCAGTAATGCTTCGGCCACTCTCTGCAACATACAGGATATGTGCAAGTAGTCTTCCAGCCTTTTCTCCATTTTCAAAATAATTAATTTTACTTCTGAATAAGGCATATTCAATCTGCTCAGATATTATTTTATTTAGCTCATATTTATTTTTCCTCAGTTTAGGTCTCACATCTTGGTCGTGACTCATTGCATATTGCTTCTCCAGCACTTTGGCTTCCCCAGATAGTCTCTTCAACTCTCTTTCTTTCCTTCTCCTGTAATTTCCTGTTTTGGATGACGAAATACCTCACATATAGCACTTCATTGCCTCCCACACAGATGAAAAGGCAATATAATTGGATCTATTGATTGCAATAAAGTCCTCAACCTCCTTCACAAGCTCCTCTTTAATGCACTTGTTCTGTAATATAGCTGTGTTCATTCTCCATCTGAATGATTTAGTTAATGTGTATTGCAAGGAGAGGCATAATTATATTGGAGCATGATGAGAAACACTGATTATTCCTATTTTGGAGTCATTGCAGCTGGGCGTTACGCGCCCATAGGTGAGAAAGAGATCAATACGTGAATAAACATCTTGACATGCAGAGTGAAAACTGTAATCTCTTTCAGATGGATGCTCTAGGTGCCAGATATCAGCTGGATGTAGTTCATCTATCAAACTTTCAAGTGATCTCTTACTTCTCTTGGGTATTCCTGAACTGTTCCCATTGGAGCGGTCAAGTAATGGGTCCAAAACAGTGTTAAAGTCTCCAGCTAGAATCACAGAATTGACATTGCAATTTTGGATAAGTTGTGCAAGTTCATGGAAAAAAAGGTGATCATCTGTGTTTGTTGTATTTATGTTACATAGTAATATCACAGAGTCATGTATCTTAACAGTGACAGAGACAATCCTCCATTCCTTATCAGTTTTGCTGGACAAAACCTTTAAATGTATATTCTTTTTTATTAGAATCGAGACACCCCTTTTGTTAGATGAGAATGTCAAAAAGTAAGTCTAACCCACCCAGATCCGATTAAGTTTACTAGCTTCATCGCCAGCGAGGTCGGTCTTCTGAAGAAAAGCAATATCACAGGAGATAGACCATAAGCAAGATAACACTTTGGCTCGCTACAAAGCATTATTCAATCCATTCACATTCCATGAAACTATTTTCAAGTGATTCACAGATCTAGAGTTCATGTTGGATATCAAGTTTGAATTCGCTATTGACATAAAAAAGGATATAATCTATAAGGAGAGAAAGAAAAGGGAAAAGACCAAGCCCAAACGGGGTATGGATAACCAGAAAAACCTGTTAGTAGTTACCACAAGACGAAACACCAATTGGAAACAGAGAGAACAATTTTACCAAAAAAGGAACTTAAAACAATCCTATCAAAAACCCAGACCCTGACCCACCCGAAGTTTCCTACAGCTGGCATTTAAATCTCATAGAAAATATGCAATTGCAATTACTCAACGCTTGCTGCTAGATCATGTTCTACTGTCACCACAAAGGAGAGATATCAACACGCTAGATTACAGTCTCGGAAGTGATGAATGTAAATGAAATTTAAATATATGGTTATTGTGGAGAGCCATCACTGCCAAAGAGCTAAATGGTGTCATCCAAACCTAAACACATGGCACCATATTACAGTAGCTTGCATGGCTCCCATCGTTGGCCCTAAGACACACACACACCAAGGCCATCCAGGGAATAATCTACTGCCAACACCACAAGTTTACCCCATAGTGTAAACAATTAATGTAATGATAATAATACAGCCCCCAATCAGTCACGAGGACCAGCAGATAAGACTAGAGAGCATCCAGTGTTCCTTCACATGGGAGGATAAAGCTGACAGCTGTAAGGGACGGCTCTATATCCCAGGCCACATAACTCAGTTCTAGGGCAATTGTCAAGCTAATGGCTCCCTCAAGAATGGATCCCATGAGTGTAATGCACTTTGTTGATTAGCCCACACACGTACATAGCCATGCACCTGTCTTGGATACTCAAGAGGGCATCACAGATACATTAAACAGCAGTGGCCGAACGCGGGTTATATATAGCCCAGGAGGTCAGTCACCAAGGGCAGAACAAAGTGTAACTTATTTCCGAAAGTGGAGGAAGAGATCAGCCTTCAAACACAGAGAGTTGAGGGATAAAGGTACGGAGCGTACACTGGCTCAGAAATAACAACAGAAGGGTAATAGTGAGTAATAGGCAGTGTTCCCCACCCATGTCTGTGCAGCCGTCCTGGAGAACCCCCACCAGCAAACATCCAATCCGCAAGGATAACACTAATATACTCTGTCAATGTGCTTCCCATCCCCATCCCCCGAGGCCAGGTCAGCTCACTGCATTCACAGGGAAGAGTTCTGCGTCCCAAGAGACAAAACCTCCCACAATTACTGTATACAAGGGGTTTGCATAGGCGGATAGTGGCAGAGGATGTTGTAAGCGGTAGAAAGACTGCATTGTGATGTACCGGTCATGATGCAAGTAGGTGCAGACATAAGTTAAAAAAGGAGGCCCGGGAGCGCAAGTTCGGTTGCTTCAGTGAATCTCAACTATTGCTGTGCCTGCACTTAGCAGGGCTCTGCATTGGGGCAGGAGACTTGGTTGGCACAAATCATCCCCCATGACCCTGCACAGATACATCAAGGCCACATCAAGCGCCCCACCTGGCATATCCCCACTCACTTAAATACGGGTCACACAATCATACCTCCAGCAAGTGCGTCCATGGGTAATCAGGCTGCCTAACTTCTCCATACCGCCATGATTCGGGAGTATCAATATCAATCGGGCCTATGTTGCGTCGCACTATGACACTTCTAGGTCCGTTCCTGTAATCGGAACTAAGGTTAGTATGTTAGTAGTTTCAATTTCAGTAAGCATAACCTGTATTCACGTTCCAAAGCGAAGCCAGGATAGGAGGGCATAGACTAATAATACGAAGCACGGAAGTAAGTAGGAGGTAATCAGCATGCATTTGCGTGCCTACAGTGAGCATGGTCACGAGGGAAAGTCGTTTAACAGATGTGACCTACCATTTTAAGTGCTATCTATATACAATAAAGTCATAATAACGCAACCAAACCCCTATAGTTCATTGGAGCAACAGCAGGGCATCTCTTAGGCCAATCACAGGCCTGGGCAGGGGCATCAGTGATCTTTATACCATCTGGCAAATAAAGTTTTAAAGTTGCAGGCTTCAAAAGCAACACCCTGATCCCACATTCTTTTGCCAGGCCTTTTGCTTCCCTAAAAGCCCTTCTTTTGGTCGCCACTTCCTTGGGAAAGTCCGGGAAAATGTGTATTGGGTCACTCTGCCAGGATAAGGTCTCCAAGCAAATGGCGTTATGTAGAACATTCTCCTTAACTGTATCTTTAAGAAAGGATACAATTATCTATCTTGGCTTTCCTGTCTAAAGCTTGCCAGCTCTGAACACCACATCAAGGTCACCTCTCAGCAAGCCACAATCAGGCAAACAATCTTGTAGTATATGGAATACCAGATCACTCAGGCTGGAGTCTGGTTTCACAGGAAAACCAATAAGGGGAATATTGTTATTTCTTGCTTGGATTTCCAAGTTCATATTCCACATCTGGAGCCTGTTCATGTCATCTCTCAGTTCTTGGTAGGCTCTATAACTATCAGAGGCCTCTCTTTCCAAACCTGAGGTTCTCCCTTCCACCTCTGTCATACGTGTCTGCAAATTGTTCACTTTTCCAGTCAGATCTGAAAGGGCAGCCTTGACATCCACAACATCATATGGCACTTGCTTCAGGAGTTTGAAGTTATCTGAGCTGGTAAGTGTCTCCTCACCAGGGTCTACATTAATTTGTTTAGGTTTCTTTGAGGAAGGCTGTTCAGGGGTTTCAATCTTCTTTTTGCCAGACATCTCAGCTGTAGTATATTGTAATCCAGTGGTCAGCAGGGTGGTGGGCAGGAACTGCTCTCTCAAGCTGCTGCTTCTCCAGTGGCCATTCTAGAATCCTATCAAGCATTTTTAATTAGTCCTTTCATATTAAAACATTTATCGTTATGGCGCATCAATGAAGGCAGAGTCCGACGTCAAGCAGCAGGGCCAAGCAGAATGAAAGCTGTGAACTGTCCAAAATGCTAATTTTAAATTTGAGCCATCACAGATGCAAGTAGGACCCTGTGACTATCTCACCTCTGTCATATGCAACCCTGACAGTTCTAGAACATGCCTATGTTTGCCTTGCAAGGACGTGCCACCCAAACAGCATCTCTTTTCCCTGGATCAGCAGTACCTTGAAAGTTCTGAAATAAATGCTAATATAAACATTTCTGAATCCCCTTTAGAAGCGTCTGTGACTTTAGTCCTGCCTAAGAGAAACCCCACCCGCACAGTTATTACTCAACAGAAGTACAATACAATAAGACAAAACACACATCTCGTTTACGGAAATATAGGCCCTGAAAGAAAAACAGTCAGACATTGCATCTCAAATAGCTAATAAGCTACCAATATGCTGCAGATTCATTACTCACTGAAATGGCTCTATAAGGCCTCCTTTAGCAGCCAAAAGGTTGCATGAAAACAAAGGGCATTAATTAAGAATCGGGAACCAGTGACAAGACAGCCTCCTGAGAGGTCATGTCAGCAGGCACTTTGGAATGAACTTCACAACAGTCTGATGCCGTGGGATGGACCTGTGAGTCACGGGTCACCCTACAATAAGGTGCTTACAAGGCGATACCTCCCTTACCTCCCACAATAGTATGGCCTCCATACCATCCATTGTAGTGCAAGGAGATGCTTAACACTATGATACTGCATCTCTAGTTACGGGCTTTCACTTTACAAAAATGACAAATACTCGCTATGTGGAGTTCTCTTTGTTCTGCTCTAGTAATAAACCCCAGATAGCAATGGTTTCTAAAAGTAAGACCGGGCCGTGTTGTTCCGATGGTCAAAAATTGCAGAATCCCGCTTCTCTGCACACAATCATGTCAACATTATCCATTCTGAAGACACTACCTCTGATTATTCACCGCTTACTTTGGCCTTCCGAACTCCATTATAAACTTGGGAAAGGATAAGCCTGTCCGACCCATGTTAACATTATTGCCTATAAAGCAGGTACACGTGTTGACCCATAAAAGAAAATGAGTCACCCTTTACTGCTAAAAGGGACGGGTAAAATTACAGCTGACAGAGCAATATCAGTGAAATGTGCGATATATATTACACTCCTGCTTTGTTCCAGTGTCTAAAAGAAGTTGTGCACGCCAAACATGTACTGCTTCATACATTCATGTGGATATTTCACTCTTTCATATATATCAAAAGTGTCAGCTTTCTGTATCCATTTTACAAGAAAGGAAATCTGTGTAAAAACACAGAATCACTACCCTGTAATAGGGTTATGAGTTTTATATAAAATGGCAACCAGGGCATTTAAACCAGAGCTATTTACCACCTCCCTCCTTTCCTTTATGATTTTTTTTGTGGTGCTTTTAAATTTATAGGGGGTTCAATACATCATCGATTTATACTCTCCATTATCCCTTATGGGATTCATAATTAGGACTTCTTTACAAGGGGAAATGTGTACAAGGGAAGCTTTCTGGTCATACCAATGTTTGACCAATGACTGGCCAGCCTTCAACTTGTCACTGGCCATCATTAAGGCCATTCTCTCTCTCAGTCCTAAAACATAGTCCACTACATTTGTATTGACAGACAGAGTGGGGATCTCCCATCCTTCCTTGATTATAGGTAGGGGTCCCCTGACAGGGTGACCAAAAAGCTCTAAGGGACTGTAACCAACTCCTTGCTGAGGGACCTCTCTGTAGGCAAAAAGTAAGCATGGTAAAAGGAGTTGCTACTTTCTCTTCGGGCGCTCCTCAAGAGCTCCAATCATGCATTTGAGAGTTCTGTTAAACCTCTCAACTACGCCATTTGTTTGTGGATGATAAGCTGATGAAAATGTATAGGAGACCCCACACTCTGTCCACATGGCCTGCATGTACTTGAATATGAAGTTTCTACCTCTGTCTGACATGACTCCTTTAGGGAAGTCAACCCAAGTGAATATACCAAGCAATGCTTTAGCAACTGACCTGGCAGTTACTGTCTTCAGAGGGGTGGCTTCTGGATATCCGGTGGCATGGTCAATTAACAACAGAATAAACCTGCTGCCAGAGGATGTTGGAGGGTCAAGGGGTGCAACAATGTCAATCCCTACCCTCTCTAATGGTACACCCCCACAGGGAGTGGTACCAATGGAGCCTGGATTGTTGTGCCACTCTTACCATAGATTTGGCAAGTGGCACAACTCCTGCAGTGACCTTCTACCTGGACCCCCACCTTGAGCCAGTAGAAGTGCATGAATAACCTCTCCTTTGTCTTCTTGATACCAAGATGACCTGCAAGGGGGACTTCATGTGCCAAATGTAGGAGGAAGGGTATCACTGGAAGGACAATCATCAATCTCCTATGGTCTTCTTCTATGGACTCTGTGAGTTCCCTATATAGTAGCACTTTCTCAATAAATTCTATGTTTCCCGGGAGGTTCACCCTCAAGCTGGAACAGGCCTGTCTCCTAAGGCCTTCCAAAGAAGGGCACTCACGTTGGCCCTTACTGAACTCTTACCTATCAGGACCACCTTCTGCAAACACACTTTGCAATCCAGAAGGTCATGTGGGTTAAGTGTTTCAGGCAGCCCCTCTTCCTTGTCAGGTTCAGGGGCTTGGTCACCTGCCTCCGCCTCAGTGGTCAGTGAGTTGGGGGAATATTCTCTGTCCCTCTCTTTTGCTTTTAGATTCATTTAGCCTTGGGTTTCCCCTTTGGCTCTGGCTAAGCTTTGGGATTGGCCAAGGCAGCCTTGTTATGAGACCTTGTGCAGGGTTGTTCTACTGTGTCTCCCACAATACCAAAGTCTCTGAGATAATTTCCCAGCAGAACTCTCCCAGGGACTTGCCTCTGAACACTTACAGATATCCTTACTACTCTACCATTCACAGTTAGAGTTACAGGCATAACTGAAAACATGAGAGGAGGTCCATCAGATAACTTAGTGGGCACCTGAGGAGCTCTGGCCAGTTCCTCTGGGTTTACCAACGTGGAATCCACTACAGATCTGCTAGCTCCAGTGTCCCTAACGGCAGCAGTATCTAAACTATCTACCAAGACACTATCCTTAAAGTAATGCTTAGTATTGTCAGGGATGGAGGCATTTGCCTCAGCACCTCGAGGTTCCCAGGATTCCAGGGAAACTAGGACTACTTCTGATCCTATACCACAGGGTAAGGAATCAGAAGAGAAGGATGCTCCTGTGAGTATCTCTTCCTCCTCATGGTGGACGACCAGATTCACAGAGTGGAGCCCCAATATTTTGACCTTACATCTGGGGTCCCTCTTCACATGATCATTTGCTCCACAAGACACCCAATATCCACTAGGTCTTGGGACATAGGGAGGCTTAGCATAACCAGGGTTGTGCTTGGAATGATTAGTCCCACTACCCCAAACATGGTCATGTGACTTACCCTTTTAAAACTTTTTATGGCTCTGTTGGGATGAAGATTCTTCAGTCGGACCACACTCTTTCTCTTTCTGCTTATTCCGCTCATGCTGCTTCCAAGAAGCAGGCTTGTTCTTATGGGACACCCTGTGGGATAACCATAAATCTGCTGCAGTGGCTAACCTCTTAGGATCTATCTCCATAGAGCCAGCCAGATTTTGCTTAAGCTCTGGGAACAAGATGCAAACATATGTTCCAACTTAACTAACTGGAGCGCACCTTCAAAAATGGTAACCTTATAACCTTCCACCTAACCAGTCACGTTTTTCAAAGATACTATTACATATTTGACCCAAGTACTACCTTCCCTTTTCTTGTACTCCCTGAATCTTTTCAAGTATTGGGCAGGAGTGTCCCAAACTTCAAGATCAGGGTTTGCTTCAATACTTTGTCCCTTTTTTGACATTTCCACAATGTCAGTGCAGCCAAAGTGGCAGGGTCTACTGAGCAACTATGCAATCTTTTCAGCACCTACTACTTCTTGCAGTTCACAAGAATACTCAAAATTAGTCAACCAGTCCATGATATAATTTTTCTCATCATACATACTGAGCAGATCTTTAGGAAATGTATGATGTGAAGAGGAACCAGAACCATTTCCAGATCCCCTTGAAGATTTGTTGGCAGCTTGAAGCTTGCCAAGCTCCAACTGATGTTCTCTATCATCTTGAGATCTAACACAGCTCGGCTTCAGAGGAAATAGAGGACACATTCGATTGGAAATCATCCTCATCCTCTCTCGCTATGATGCAGCAACAGCCACGTCATGACTGTTACTGGCAGCAGTCCCAGAACCTTCTGCAATATCATAAGAGGGGAGAGGTACAACCCTTTTTTTCCTGCCAATCAATAATCTTTTGGATTAGCTCAGGTTTTGTGCCAAAGGCAGTGATGCCTCTTTCTGCACATAGCCAACTTAATGTTTCTGATCTCGAAGCACCCAAAGTAAAAGCAATGACTGATTCAATGTTATAAGTTAAGTGCTTAACAACTACTGGCTAACAAAAGTCACTGTGTTACTGTGTAAGTGTAATCAATTGCCACACCAGTGTGCAACACCCAAGTACCTTAGTTCTTATCTCACCGCTGTATACAAATTTGTTAGAATGGATTTCACAACTCTGCTCTGGTGAACAGATGTTTAGGAGGCCATCCTTGTTAGTGAAACAGGGAACAGTTCTGCAAATTTAGCCAGGGCAATTCAAAGTAGCTTGGAGAGCAGCCAAGGCTAAGTCTCAGGAGTAGTGGGGGTGATCTGATGTCTTGGATGAGCACACACAGTAGGACGACAAGAATTACCCTTAGACAGTAGTGTTAAGACGGATTTCTGAACTCTGTCCTGGTGGCGCAGAAGTTCAGAAGGCCAACCTAATTACTTGGAACAGGGTAACCTCTGGACAAGCCAGACCAATCAAGGTAGCGATCGCGGCGGTCAAGACTAGGGGCCTCATTAGGACCCTGGCGGAGAGGGTGTTACGCCAGCGTAGTGCATGGCGTACCTCTCCGCCATACTACGAGTTCCCGTAGCGCCATGGCGGCCTTTTCCGCCTGGTTTTACCAGGCGGAGAAAACCATGGCGCTACGGGACCTCGTTGTTAATTACGCCACCGTATTTTACGGTGGCGTAATTAACTCCTTCCCCACTCCCATTATACCCTATGGGGCAAAAATGGGAATGGGGAAGGGCAGAATGGGGATTGGGGATTTACCGCTCCGCCGAGGTCGGAATGGGGCGGTAAATCCGCCAACCCCCATGGCGCTATCGGCGGCTTTCCGCCATGCTTCGCGGTGCATTTAGCACCGCGAAGTCCGCCTGGGTCCTAATGAGGCCCTAGGTCTCAAGAGGGGTGAGGGTGACTGAAAGCCCGCAATGAGCACACAAAGCAAGAGCGCTTACAAACTACTCCAAACAGTTGTTATATCAAAAATAGATACACATTTATTTTAAGGCCTTTAAAATAATGACCGTAGCGAGAAAATCACAATATCACAATATTAAACCAACACATACCATATCAACACAATATATATACAAATACACAGTCGCAAGCGTTTAAAGCACGAAATATGTAGTCCACCTGCCAGGGAAGGAAAACAGGCAGTGCGATAATGCTTTCGACTCAGTTCGCCTTCATAGGCACCTAACTAGATGGAAGTCCGAGCCCTGCGAAGAGTGGAGCCTTGTGCTCAAAGTACCTGCCACGCCGGTGCCAACGGGCAAAAGGGGAAGCTCTTCGGAGGAAGTCAGGCAGTTCGGGTTAGTGCACAGCAGAAGGAGAACAGGTTCCGCAACTCAAGCGCAGCCTCCACAGCGGGCAGAAGCAGAGCGCGAGCGCGGCAAAAGGGTGCTGTTTTTACACAGCAGGGAAAAGCAATTGGAAACTGCAGGAGGGCGACCAGATCCTAGATATACTACTCACCGTCCCCGAAGCAAGCAGACCCAGGCTTCTCCACGATAGTTTCAGCAGCTGGCAGGTTCAGAAGAGCAGGGAACGCTTTGTAGTCGTGTAGAGCAAAAAGACGTCCCAATCGACGAAACCGGCACAGTTTTGTTGCCGCACAGGACAACGGAGCGGCCGTGTGTATTCGAGCCAAATGAACCCTCCTCCCTTCAGACCTGGGGACGCCAAGCGTATGAAGCGTGGGAGAGGGACAAGGACTCGCAATACAACACAACCTGGCGGCGGTTGCAGAGCCAAACTCCTTTGTAAGCTGGTCAGTCAACTGGATGGCCCAGAGACGCTTCCGAAGGCTTACTTGGCAGGAGATGGTTGAAGATGCCGGGAATAGCTGTTCCTGCTATTCCAAAGGTCGAAGCACCAGTACAGGCCTTCTGGTTCGATCAAAGGAGGACAGGGGCTCTCCGGACGACAGCAGTGCAAAGGAGGATTCCTTCAGCGGGTCACCAGCGATTCCTCGGTCCAGCCTCGTAGTTGCAGGATACTTGGCTCCTGTATTCCTTCGTTCGTGAGAACTCAGGAGATCGACATGGTAGTGGTGTTTCCAGCCCCCTCTTATCCACGGTTCCCTTCGCGCCAAAACGGAGGGGAGCCAATGGGAGATCCGCTCATCAAAACACATACCATACGTGGACCAATCACGGACCACGGTGGTCCCAGGCATTCACACCACCCTAGACTCTCTGGCACCCAGGATGTGTATTGGGACCAGACATCCCAGCCCACACCCTGGAGGCACACAAACGACATGTAGAAGCCCGCGAAAGCAACCACGTTTCGCGGGAAAGTACATGCCCAAATAAGGAAGGCCCCGGGTCGCTGGGCCTGGGGAAGGTGAAGGGAGCAAGACGGTCAGTGGACAAGACAAAGGAGCCTCGCGGCCTGGCCATTTTGGGAGCCAGGCCACCATTTTGGGTTCAGTGCAAAAACGTGCTCAGAATGCCAAAAGGAGCTCAAAATAAACAATACGATCGCTGCCACCATTCCAGTCCCTGAATGACTTGCACCGATCAAATACATTCCTAAAAGAGTATCTAGGGCCTGTAGAAGGCTAGAGACCCAAGAGAGCTGTAACTTAGCTTACAGTGCCCTCTTGTGTCGTGTTGCACTAAAGCTGCGACACGATAAAAGAAACTACGGGAAACCACGTTCCCCGGTACTGACTGTCTTAAGGGCATGTCAGTTTCCCCATAAGAAAGGAGCGAAATCCCAGAGAAGTGCGGCAGAAGGCTGTACTTCTCTGGCAAAGTCAAGAACAAGGTTAAAAACAATAGCAAAAAGTTTAGGGGTTGCCACATGGAAGGAAAATTCCCTACAATAACGAAATCTTTCCTAACACTCGCCCCTCCCAGACTATGGACAGGGGGAACTAATCCACCCCTGGATGAGTCTCTTGTTCAGGTCGGTTAAACATTCTGGACAACCCATCAGCATTGCTATGTTGGACACCGGGCCTATGCTCAATAGTGAAGTCGAAGCCTTGAAGACTTATGGACCACCTAAGCAACTTTGGATTCTCCCCCTTCATGTTCATTAGCCACTTTAACGGCTTATGGTCAGTCTGCACAGTGAAGTGGGTCCCATAGAGGTAGGGCCTCAGCTTCCTTAGGGCCCACACAACAGAGAAACATTCTTTCTCTACCGTGGACCACCTGAGCTCTCTGTCCTTAAGCTGGCGACTAATAAAACCGATAGGGTGTTCCTTACCCTTCTCATCTACTTGTGATAGTACAGCTCCTATCCCAGTGTCAGAGGCATCCGTCTGCACGATAAAAGGTCTTTGATAATCAGGGGCCCTAAGCACAGGGGCCTGGCACAAGGAGTCTTTTAAGCCATTGAAGGCCTTCTCACACTCGTCGGTCCAAGTTACCTTCTTGGGTTTCTTCGGAGTTGTGAGGGCAGTCAGAGGAGCAGCTATGGTGCCATAGTCTGCCACAAAATTGCGGTAATACCCCGTGAGTCCTAAGAAGGCTCTCACTTGGGTTTGCGTAGTGGGGGTAGGCCAGTCTTGTACTGCTTGTACCTGACTGAGTAGAGGCTGTCTCCTCCCTCCACCTACTTCATGTCCAAGGTAAACCACTGAGCCTTGTCCATTTTGGTGAGGGGCCACTCGGACACCCTCAAAAGAGCTATCTGAAGGACTGCTTGGGAACAGGTCGGGGAGAGGTTCAGACTCCTCTCCCGCAACGTCTGAAGCCAGTAGCAGTGCTGCGATTTCGACGCTTGGGCCGAAAGCCTTCAGCCTATTCATGTGAAGCACTTTTGGAGCCTGTCCAGGCCTTCCAAGGTCCACTGAATAGTTAACCTCACCCAGGGGCTCCACCACTGGGCAAGGGCCTGACCATTTGTCCTGTAAAGCTCGAGGCCTTATGAGATTCATGATCAGGACTTGCTGACCAAGTGTAAAGTTGATGAGGGAAGCTTTCTGGTCGTACCAATGTTTCACCAGCGCTTGCCCTGCCTTCAATTTATCACTAGCCAAGCCCATCAGAAGTACCATCCGTTTTCTGAGCCCTAGCACATAATCAACTACATTGGTAGTAACAGGGGGAGTGGGCATCTCCCATCCCTCTTTGACGATGGCTAAGGGTCCCCGTACGGGATGACCGAACAGAAGTTCGAAGGGGCTGAAGCCAACACCCTCCTGTGGTACCTCTCGGTAGGCAAACAGTAAGCATGAAACAAGAAGATCCCATTCTCTTCTCTGAGGCTCCTCCAGAGCCCCAATCATGCTCGTTAACGTCCTGTTGAAACGCCCCCCCAGACCATCGGTCTGGGGGCGGTATGCAGAAGAGAACCTGTAGGTGACCCCACATTCTTTCCACATAGCCTGCCTATACTTCGACATAAAGTTGCTGCCATGATCCGACACAACTTCTTTAGGGAAGCCAACCCTAGTAACTATGCCGAGTAAAGCTTCTGCAACTGACTTGGCAGTTACAGTTGTAAATGGGACGGCCTCAGGATACCGGGTTGCATGGTCGACCAGCACCAGGATAAACCTATTGCCTGAGGATGTTTGCGGGTCAAGGGGACCAACCATGTCGATCCCTACCCTTTCAAATGGTACCCCCACAACTGGGAGCGGTACCAACGGAGCTTGGATTGTCGCGCCAACCTTACCAGACAACTGGCAGGCGGCACAACTCCTGCAGTGACTTTCTACTTGCTCCCCCATCTTGGGCCAGTAGAATGCATGGATAACCTTTGCTTGGTCCTCCTCATACCAAGGTGACCAGCAAGGGGAACGACATGCGCCAACTGCAGGAGGAAGGGCCTAACAGCAAGGGGAACCACCAACCTCCTATGGTCTCCTTCTGTAGACTCTGTGGGCTCACTATACAGGAGTCCACCTTCCTGGTAAATCCTATGCATCCCAGGAGGTTCACCCTCAAGCTGGGAGCAGGCCTGTCTCCTTAGGCCTTCCAGAGATGGGCACTCACGTTGGCCTTTACTGAATTCGTCCCTATCAGGACCTCCTTCAACTAACAAGTCTTTTAGTTCAGGATGATCGTTGGGGTCGAATACTTCAGGCATCGCCACCTCCTCGTCAGGCTCGGGCGATTGACCAACTTCCTCCACCGCAGTGGTAGGCGAGCTCGGGGGAATATTCTCTTTCCCCCGTCTTGACTTGTAGACTCCTTTCGCCTTGGGTTGCCCCTTCGGTTGGGGCGGCGTATTGGACTTGGCCAATGCTGCCCGTGCTTGAGACCGTGTGTAGGGTCGTTCGGCAGTGTCTCCTACGAGCCCTAGAGCTCTGAGATCATTACCTAGTAAGACCTTTCCCGGGACGTTTCTCTGAATGCTCACTGGAATCCTGACTGCTGTACCATTTAAAGTTAGATTAACAGGGATCACGGGAAACATACGGAGGGGGCCGTCAGCCAACTTAGTGGGCATCAGAGTAGCTCTGGCAACTTCCTCTGAGTCTACCAAGGTAGAATCCACTACAGTTCGACTGCACCCACTATCCCTAAGAGCTGGAGTATCCACTCCATTGATCAGCACACTGTCTTTAAAGTAGTGCTTGGTATTATCCGGAATCCTAGCATAAGCCTCTGCGACTTTAGGCTCCCAGGAACCCAGGGACACTAAAACTACCTCAGCCTCTATTCCGCTGGGAAATGAGTCTGAGGAGAAGGATGCTCCTGTAATCTCTTCTTCCTCGTAGGAGGAGAAGGCCAGATTAGCGGAGTGGACCCCCAAAGGTCTAACCTTACACCGGGGATCCCCCTTCACATGGTCAGTTGCTCCACAAGAAAAACAAGCCCCAGTGGGTCTGTTTACGTAGGGAGGCTTATTGTAACCAGAGTTCTGTTTTGGAGGCGAACCTCCACTACCCTGTGAGTTCTCTTGTGTCTTACCCTTGTTTTTCTTTTTGTGGCCCTTATGGGAAGAAGATTTAGCAGATTCCCCACCCTCCATATCTTTGGACTTTTTCCCTTCCTCCTGCTTACCAGGATGAGTTTTGTCCTTATGGGACACTCGATGTGACACCCATAAGTCTGCTGCAATGGCCAGCTTCTTAGGATCTATCTCCTTCGAATCGGCCAAATGCTGCTTAAGCTCCGGGGAAGAAGAAGCAAAAATATGTTCCAGCATGACAAGATTTATCATGCCTTCGAAGGTAGAAACCTTATAACCTTCGACCCAGCCAGTTAAGTTTTTCAAGGATTCAGCGACATAAGATACCCAAGTACCACCTTCCTTTTTCTTATACTCTCGAAAACGCTTTAAATATTGGGCCGGAGTCTTCCCAAACTTTAAAATGAGAGTCTGCTTTAACATTGCGAAATCAGCCCGCTCAGCCTTCGACATTTCCATAATGGCACTACAGCCAGAATGGGGCAGTCTACTGAGCAACCACGCAATCTTATCAGCATTGTCAACTTCCTGGACCTCGCATGCATACTCAAACGCATTCAGCCAGTCCATAATGTCATTCCTCTCTTCATACACACTGAGCAGATCTTTTGGAAACCGTGGATGAGAGGAGGCCCCAGACCCATGTCCAGGACCCTTGGATCCATTTGCAACCTGAAGCTTGGCCAGTTCCAACTGGTGATCCCTGTCTTTTTGTTTTTCTGCCTGTTCGATTTTTAGTTTGGCTATGCTGAATTCAAGCTCCTGCTGCCTAAACCGCAGCTCTTGCTTCTTGAATTCAAGCATAGCCTCCCCATCAGCACTGGCAGAGGAAACATTAGACAGCTCGTCCTCCCTGTCCTCGTGGTCGCGGTGGAACAGTGCGGCGGCAGAACCGTCGGTTCTACCAGTGAGAGCAGCCCCACCACCTTCCGCACTGTCCTCAGAAGTAATAGCGTCAAGCTGCGCTTCTTGCCACGCCACGATTCTTTGGATCATTTCCAATTTCGTGCCTTGAGAGGAAACACCTCTCTCCGCACACATCTTTTTCAGCGTTTCTGATTTGGAAGCATTTAAAGTTAACAACGTACTTGTTTCCATACTGTTTGATAGGACTATGGCCTTTTTAAAGTTATACTATAACAATTCACTACGTGTACTGTTTGGAATAACCTGAAATGCCTTAGTTCGAGCGCAACACTGGATACCTTCAGTCGTTTCCCACCGCTGTACACCAATTTGTTAAGACGGATTTCTGAACTCTGTCCTGGTGGCGCAGAAGTTCAGAAGGCCAACCTAATTACTTGGAACAGGGTAACCTCTGGACAAGCCAGGCCAATCAAGGTAGCGATCGCGGCGGTCAAGACTAGGTCTCAAGAGGGGTGAGGGTGACTGAAAGCCCGCAATGAGCACACAAAGCAAGAGCGCTTACAAACTACTCCAAACAGTTGTTATATCAAAAATAGATACACATTTATTTTAAGGCCTTTAAAATAATGACCGTAGCGAGAAAATCACAATATCACAATATTAAACCAACATATACCATATCAACACAATATATATACAAATACACAGTCGCAAGCGTTTAAAGCACGAAATATGTAGTCCACCTGCCAGGGAAGGAAAACAGGCAGTGCGATAATGCTTTCGACTCAGTTCGCCTTCATAGGCACCTAACTAGATGGAAGTCCGAGCCCTGCGAAGAGTGGAGCCTTGTGCTCAAAGTACCTGCCACGCCGGTGCCAACGGGCAAAAGGGGAAGCTCTTCGGAGGAAGTCAGGCAGTTGGGGTTAGTGCACAGCAGAAGGAGAACAGGTTCCGCAACTCAAGCGCAGCCTCCACAGCGGGCAGAAGCAGAGCGCGAGCGCGGCAAAAGGGTGCTGTTTTTACACAGCAGGGAAAAGCAATGGGATACTGCAGGAGGGCGACCAGATCCTAGATATACTACTCACCGGTCCCCGAAGCAAGCAGACCCAGGCTTCTCCACGATAGTTTCAGCAGCTGGCAGGTTCAGAAGAGCAGGGAACGCTTTGTAGTCGTGTAGAGCAAAAAGACGTCCCAATCGACGAAACCGGCACAGTTTTGTTGCCGCACAGGACAACGGAGCGGCCGTGTGTATTCGAGCCAAATGAACCCTCCTCCCTTCAGACCTGGGGACGCCAAGCGTACGAAGCGTGGGAGAGGGACAAGGACTCGCAATACAACACAACCTGGCGGCGGTTGCAGAGCCAAACTCCTTTGTAAGCTGGTCAGTCAACTGGATGGCCCAGAGACGCTTCCGAAGGCTTACTTGGCAGGAGATGGTTGAAGATGCCGGGAATAGCTGTTCCTGCTATTCCAAAGGTCGAAGCACCAGTACAGGCCTTCTGGTTCGATCAAAGGAGGACAGGGGCTCTCCGGACGACAGCAGTGCAAAGGAGGATTCCTTCAGCGGGTCACCAGCGATTCCTCGGTCCAGCCTCGTAGTTGCAGGATACTTGGCTCCTGTATTCCTTCGTTCGTGAGAACTCAGGAGATCGACATGGTAGTGGTGTTTCCAGCCCCCTCTTATCCACGGTTCCCTTCGCGCCAAAACGGAGGGGAGCCAATGGGAGATCCGCTCATCAAAACACATACCATACGTGGACCAATCACGGACCACGGTGGTCCCAGGCATTCACACCACCCTAGACTCTCTGGCACCCAGGATGTGTATTGGGACCAGACCTCCCAGCCCACACCCTGGAGGCACACAAACGACATGTAGAAGCCCGCGAAAGCAACCACGTTTCGCGGGAAAGTACATGCCCAAATAAGGAAGGCCCCGGGTCGCTGGGCCTGGGGAAGGTGAAGGGAGCAAGACGGTCAGTGGACAAGACAAAGGAGCCTCGCGGCCTGGCCATTTTGGGAGCCAGGCCACCATTTTGGGTTCAGTGCAAAAACGTGCTCAGAATGCCAAAAGGAGCTCAAAATAAACAATACGATCGCTGCCACCATTCCAGTCCCTGAATGACTTGCACCGATCAAATACATTCCTAAAAGAGTATCTAGGGCCTGTAGAAGGCTAGAGACCCAAGAGAGCTGTAACTTAGCTTACAGTGCCCTCTTGTGTCGTGTTGCACTAAAGCTGCGACACGATAAAAGAAACTACGGGAAACCACGTTCCCCGGTACTGACTGTCTTAAGGGCATATCAGTTTCCCCATAAGAAAGGAGCGAAAGCCCAGAGAAGTGCGGCAGAAGGCTGTACTTCTCTGGCAAAGTCAAGAACAAGGTTAAAAACAATAGCAAAAAGTTTAGGGGTTGCCACATGGAAGGAAAATTCCCTACAATAACGAAATCTTTCCTAACAAGTAGTATATCAAAAATGCACAATTTATTAGGCCCAGAATAAACACAAGTGAATAATGGAAAAAACTGTAATAATACTACCTAAACACACACTATGCAAAATATATACAGTCACTTTTCTGTCAATGCAGTAAAGTATGGATTCCCACCAAAACTGGTGAGGAAGGAAAACAAACAAACTTTATCACAATGGCCAACTCCAGAAATGGATATTCCTATCTTAAGAAGTCAAGCCCTACCAAGAGTAGAACTTTGTGCTCAATGTTATGTTCATGCGTAAAAGCGCTTGGCGAAGCGTAAAGCTACAAAGTACAAACTTCAAGAGGGAGGAAAAGTAAGAAGAGGACACTGGAGTGTGGAAATCCGGATACGAGAGTCAGAGGAGGATCTTTTGCGGAGAACAAAGCTGTCCCCAATTTGCAGACAACTTTAGGAAGAAAGGGCCACCCAAGCCAAGGCAAGGACCACAAGTGATCATATGTGCGTAAAAGCGAGTTGGATGAACTAGGGGCCACCGGTAAGTGGTATGAGTACTCCCTGCTTTGGGATGGTCACTTGGAGTACAAAATCCCCTCCTTGGTTAAGCTTCAAAGTGCACAAGTGCTGCGGTTGCAGATGCAAGTCTAGTTTACAACTGGAGGTGGATCTCTCGTCACAAATGCAGGACAAAGAAAGAATTGATGGAGCTGGTCTCAGGACACTCGAAGAAAGGCAGGAAAGTTGCCTACAGCGACTGCCACTGCCGCACAGTGACTAAGGGGCAACCAAGTCTTGCACTCTGATGCGTGGATGCATGCACCTCTCTCATGGCCCAAAGCCGCTGGGTCAATGAAATTTGGCAAGGAGATGCTTTGCAGTGTGAACTAGGATTTCTCCAAAGCTCGAAACAAAACTTGATGTAGCATCGCTCCAACGCAGGTAGCAAGGTATAAGCTGGCCAGTCTACTGGACGGTCATGGGACACTTCCAAGAAGGATCATTTACAGGCCAACAAGGAGGTGTTGAGTATGATTGGCCCCACCACTCCAAGGGGTTGTAGCACCTTTTGCAAGTCTTCGGAGATCGAGCACAAAGCAGGGCTCTAGCAGCACAATAGCGGGCTCAGGGTGTCAAACCTTCTCTGTGTGGTTCCTGGTAGTCCTTGGATATACTTTACTTCTCTGGATTCTTGGCTCTCTGTATAGGTTGATTCATACCTAAGGGTGATCTGCGGGTCTGCACTCAGCCCCCCTCCTCATATCCCCAAAGCCAAGTGAATGCTTGCACCCAGCTGGCCAATGAGGGGATCTGCTCCACTCATGCACACCAGCAGTGGTCCAATCAGGGGCCACTGTGGCTCTCATGTCCTCATACACACCAGACATCCTGGCACCAGCAGTGTGGATTGGGACCAGACAGTCCGAGCCCACTTCCTGGGTACCTACACATGTGACATGAATTAGCCTGCAAGAAGTACCAGCTTTCGCGGGTGAATGCGTGCCCAAATAAGGACTCACTGGGTCACAAAAACCAGGAGCCAGGCAATCAGACAAAATGGCTAAAGGAGAAGACAAAAGACCTTGTGGCACGTCAATGACAGGTACTAGCCATAGTCATGAGCCAAACGTGATAAGCGCAATATGGCTCCTGTAAAGAAATGTAAAAACGTGTAAAAGCTTTTGCTGCCACCGGTCTACCCCTAGGCACCTTGTCCAGTTACCAATAAATCTTTAAGTGATGCCTACGGCCTGAAAACACAAAGACCCCAGTGTGCGGTACAGTAATGTACTTTGCACACTGAAATACAGTTGCCAAAAGTGTCAACAAATTAATAAGACTAAGGGAAACAAAGTTTCACAGTAATGACTGTCTGAAGGACAAGTCGGATTCCCCATAACGATGAGTGAAAACCCAGTGCAACGCAGCTGAAGGCTGTGCTCCACAGGCAGAAGTCTGGACAGGAGGCTGAAACTAAAGCAAAACGTTTAGGGGTCCACAAATATAGAGGTAAAATAGCAGTAAGTGAAGTTTCCCTAACACACCCCACTCATAACTTCGCATCCCATGGATGTAAGTGCAAGAAACTTTCCAAAACAATTCAGAGTTGGCAATAACATCAAAGGTATAGGCATCTGAAAACATGCAATTCTTAAGGGGAGTCCAACTTAACCATAACTTCTAACGCACTGTCGGTGACTCTGGAATATGTGTTGAAGATGGTATTATGTAAACCTCTGTTTCCCACAGCATACATTGTGCTCTGTAACTGCTTCCCTGCCCCTTAGAAGATAAAATGGCCATTGCCTATCCCTAAGGGTGTTACGCTGTGCTTTCACCATCTATAAAGTATCAGCTCTGCCAAGGACTCTACCAAGTGAATTCTGATGGATAACATCAATACACCCATGCGCAATGTGATACTGGAGTGAAATATTTAAGGATGGGACCTCAAAATAGATGTATTCCATTATCTCTGCTCAATCATTAGCATTGCATTGCATCTTAACTTGTTTAATGGCATCACGGTATTATTAGGGACCTATAGACCCCAGTTTGTGACATCCCTTATTTGATTTGGCTCCCTCTCTGGAGCTCAATGCCCCTAAAACTTAGACTGTGTTCTAAATAAATCACGTTCAGACTCAAGCTCAAAAGAAGCTTAAAACATGGCTGTTGTTAAAGTCAAGATAGATCCCTTTCAAAAAGCGTTAGTTTACATGTACCACTGCCTTGAGAACTTCGGGGCTGCATGTACTTTACAAATATCACTGGACATGAAGATAGGCCCAGTACACCTTTGGAATGCTAGTCTAAGTGGCTGGCGCAATTTATGCAATTGCCAGTTAAATTCCACCATCCCTTTACTCCCCTACCTCTACTTCTGTCCAATCAAGAGAGTGGTTGGTACTGCTTGGACAGTATACAGCTGAAAACTCTGCAATCTACATTTTAAGTGTGAAGTGTGGAACCAGGGAAGTAGTTACCTGCAGTCTTGAGAAATGCCTATCTTGGGTTGATTACGCTATGTATAAAGTAGCAGTGCCCTGTAAGGTAAAGGCTATTTTCTGGAGCAAACGGCTTGCTTTTGAGCCAATGTGCACACACACAATGCCTTGCTCATGTGGCTTTGAACTGGAGGTGTACTTCCATGCACGGTTACTAGGTGGCGTTGCTTGACTTGGCTCAAATTGAATATTACACTTTCACATTTTAGGTGGAAGTATTTTTTCCAAGCCTTTTCAAACCCACTGTAATTTAGCTGGTGTTTGTAAAGTGTGAAAACTGAAAATGAAATTCATTAAATAACAAATGAAAGCTATATCTCATAAACAAACAGCAACACCTGTGTTCATGTAGGCACTCACAAAATGACTTGTTTCCAGAGAGCAGAGTAAACAGGACAGAGGGGAAATCGTGGGCGCATGCAGGGCACTAGTAGGAGTATCAATGATGAAAGTTAGTTGGGCGCTTCTTTCTTTTTTTGCCATGGCGCTCAATATCACCACGTTTGCAATGACTCTTATTAACACCCTCCATAGAGGAGAACTCTGACTACAATTCACAAAGGCTCACACACAAAGAAGGCTAAAGTCTCTAACGTATACACAAATTATATACAGCTACAAAGCAAAATGTCCCTTGGGACAGCAGTAAACATGAGCCCAAATGGAGCAAGTACTTGCCCAGATCCCAAGACTGAGATGAGTGCTTTCATGACCTGGTGACCCTTTAAAAATAAGAGAAGGTTGGGGGAGGGGGGAAAAGGGGAATGGGAAGCGAGTAAGGAATGTCTGGGACGTGTCTAACGCTGGTCAGCATCTATGCCCCCAATATAGACAATGCACAATTTTTTTCAGTGCTGATAAATGTCTGAGATATGTAGCATCCTAGTACGAAGCCTCGTTCTCTCACACTAGCAGCTCAGGAGCTACCTCATTACGACTTTGTCCCAAAATCAGCAGTAATGCCACTGTCGCAGAATCACCATTACCACCGTGTGTAATAGCAGAATTTATGTCTGATTACAATCTGGCGTGCGTGCGCACCCACCTTTGGCAATAACGGTAATTCTGCACAGGAGTTTCCACCGATCAACCTGTAAAATGCTGAATTACTGGCAAAAATTGGCAGAATTTCCATTACTGCCATGTCGGTCAGTGGAATTTCCACCGCCGGAAATTCCGATGGCGGAAATTCATCATCGCTATATAAGGAGGCACCATGGTAGCCATTTTGAAAATCACAATCCGTTCTATAGCTCGACATAGGAGTGCCATCCAGATAACCAGACAATCTCAAACAAGTCAGGAGGAAAAGGCAAAGGCAGGGTGCCTGATATGAGGCTGTGCAAGATTAAATTCCCAGAGCTCACAGTTTTAGCAGAGAAAGTGGTCACCCACTCTGAGGAGCTGTATGGGGCACAAAATAGGAAGACCAGCCAACAGTGCAAAAACTGCATATGGGCAGAAATCAGGTGGTGGTCATAAGCCACGTCCAACGTGAGGTGGATGATATGAAAAAGTGGTGGAATGACCTGAAGGCCAGGGTCAGGAGCCTCATATCCCTCCACCACCAGAAGTCAGCTGCCACTGGAGGTGGGACAGTGGAACAACTGTAACTGACACCGTGGGAGGACATGGTCAGTGGCATCCTGCATATGGTCGGGTTCGAGGGCATAGGCGCGGCTTAGTTAGGAGCCAGCGGCCAAGTTGAATCTGGTGAATATTGCAGCGCAATATGGTCCCATTCATGGACAACCCAGCAGGCATTCACGAAAACCCAGATTGCCATGCAAGCAAGCGACGTGAACCCCAGCAAGCATGCACCATCCTTGTGAGGCCTCAGGCCACAACAACATGAGTCAGTGGGAACAGGACCCCAATTGCATGGCACCTGGCATGAGGTGGAGGGGATGACATAGACAAGAATCACCATTACAGCACAACTCAGAAGATACAAAGCACGTCCGCATTGCAAATGACAACCACCCCTTGCTGGCACAGTGTAAACCCATACACAGGCAGCATAGCCATCATGCAACCATTTGACACGCCCATGCCCATGAACGCACATCAGTGAATAGTTGTGCCAGACTCACTAGACTCTCGACTGAAACGCTCCATGTAGAGACACATTGAGGAATACATGCCTGACATCATGGCCATCTGACTCACACACAACTAAATGTACTACTGCAACCACCTGACTGCATCACCAGAAACATGTCACCAACATTCCTGGCGCACTTCTGGACAGGACACCCTGTAGCTCAACCCATCCCAAGGATGCACGACTGAAGCAAGCAAGCCACGCAACGCCTGGCTGCCCAGATGCAATGCATGCCATGAACAAAGTGGCTGATATATTATGCAAGCCCCACCAGGAGGCACAACACACAGTCAATATATATTACAAGTGACAGTGAATGTTGATTCGCCATTCACCTCAGCACCAAAGTGGTAATGCAGATATCAATCCGCCCCAACAGGCACACAAGACACCCAGGAAACAACAAAGGAGGTTGGCCCCTCCACGACACCTGCATCAACCACTGCCAGCAAGCAGCCAGGCCAAGTCAGTTCAGGGAGTGTGAGTGTGCCACCCAAGAAAAGGCACCATGTCAGCAGGCCATCGACGGGCACACTGACCGTCTTGACAGACAAGGCCATGGGCCTCCATAGACCCCAATCGTGGAATCAGTGCCATAAGCAACAGGCCATGTGAACGCACATGTGGGGATGAGGGGGGATGACAGACTGCTATTTGAGTAGGCCACTGCAGGCCCCGCAGATGCGCAGTCTGAGTGTGCATCCCTGGCATCTAGCCAGCTACATTCCCCCATACACCATTTTCACTGGAATCCTCCCCCTGCGCAGCTTTCCCCACTGCACACACCACCTTCCCATTGGACATCCTACCAGGCTCCAGCTATGCAGAGGATTCCTCCGATGAGCAGGCCGAGAATGCTCACCATCCAGGGCACCATGATGACCATGACAGTGGACATACACCACAGGTAGTGCGTGGCCCCACACTCCAGGCCATCTGGGACCCTATGAACTGAATGGAACTGAGGCAGGTATAGATACACACCATAGCCCAGGAACAATTGGGGCATTCTCTGGCCTTGCGTGATTGCATTCAGGGGGCATCTAGTTGGTTATCAAAGTCCATAGACCGTCTGTGTAGGAGCACAATGTCTTGCAAGGCCAGCTTGTGCCTCACACGTCAGAGGATGCTGGAGCTGGCCGAACAATTGTCCTTGTCCCATGAGTCCATGGCCAGAGTCATACATTTTAGCATGCACCACCTACGGGGGAGCATGCAGGGTAGCTCACAGTTTGCTACCCCTACTGAGGGGTAATTGATGAGCACCCCGCCCAGGCGCTCACAACAGCGTGCTTCACATGATGCAAAGCCGGCAGACAAGGGGGGAGGGGTGCAAGCAATAGTGGGAGTAGTTCGTGGGGCTGTGGGTGGGGGATGGGAGTAGTTCTTGAGGCTGTGGGTGGGGGGGTGGAAGTAGGTCTTGGAACTGGGGTTGGGGGTGGGAGTTGGTGTTTGGGGGTTGGAGAAGTTCATGGGGCTGTGGGTTGGCGGTGGGGGGTGGGGGGTGGGAGTTGGTGTTGGTGCTGGGGGTGGCGGGGGAGTTGGTTTTGGGGCTAGGGGTTCCTTGTTTCCAGAAATAAACACTGTTGAATTATGATTGATGGTTTTTATTTTATGCAATTGAGCCCTGTGCATTCATTGCATGTATGGGCTGCATGTGTCCCAAGTCAAAAGAAGTAGTCCATGAGGTCCTGGCGGACCATTCATCCTTCGCTCACATCCCCACGTATGTCCTGTGGTGCCCTGTTCACACCTTCATCATCTTCCTTTTCTGAGCTAGGGGTGTTATGGTCCTCATCTGCAGGCATTTCAATGTTCCTATGTATGCACAGGTTGTGCAGCATTGTGCGTACTACTACAATTTTGCCAACCTTCTCAGGCTGTACATGAGTGCAACGCCTGTGTGGTGGAGGCACCTGAACCTTGATTTCAGCAGTCCAAATGTCCACTCGATGCAGGACCTGGTCCTCCTCTACGCCTCATTGTAGGTTATCTCCCTTGGTGCAGCAGGGTTTTTCACAGGGGTCATCAGCCATGGCAACTGTGGGAATCCAGCATCACCTATAAAACATGAATGGACTGTGTGAGACATGGCGGTGGGTGGGTCATGGAACAAGTTAATGGTCCTGACGGTTCTACCCCTATGTGCATGACTCAGTGGTTGTGCATGGTGCACCTTGTGTGCATCGAGGTTGATTGGACTTGGGCTACACTTTACACTTGCAGTCATTCACATTTTGGGAGTCGACAGTCATGAGTTATTTGTCAATGCTATCATTAGCAATGCACTGGTCAACTATGGTGTTGCAGTAGGCCATGTAGAGTCCATTGCATTGTTTGCATGGGTTGAACGTTGGACTGATTGCGTTGTGCTGCATTGCATGGTAGGGTGCCCTGTGTCGTCACATGGTTCAAGTCTGTGTCCTAGAGGGGGTCAGTCAGTCTTCGGGGCCTATTCTGTGCATTTCTGTTGTTTCACCATGGCACTTGTAGTTGTTTCACTCTGCTGATGGTTACATATCCCAGGCTGTGTTAGTGATTTTGGCAGTCAGGTCTGAGTGCTACTTACAAACTAGGTGAGCTTTCCTCTGTGCCTCTCCTAGCGCACGCAGATAGGGTGCTGTTCCACAGTATCATCGAGTCATGTGTGGCCCCAGGGTATCTGGCACAGCAGTGGCTGACTGTGAGGTTGGCTTTGCAGGTCATTTGCACATTTTGAAACTGGTACTGTTTCCGGTTCCCGTATACCTGTTCTGTTGCCTGGGGGTTGCCATGCCATATGTGTGCAATTCAATGCCGCTATGGTATTGGGCAAATGGACAATGTTGTAGAAACGTGCCTTTGCTACATGGACCTGCAACTGGAGGATGGGCATGGAGATGTGTAGATGGGCATGCCTCATGAGTGCATCCAGAACTTGCTCAAGCACCTTGGATAAGGTGGGCGGTGACATCCCATGCAGTGTCCCAACTGTGTGTTGGAATCCACCCGTGCCACAAAAATGTAGGACTGCCACAACCTTCATCAGGAGAGGGGTGGCAGTTCCGATGGAAGTGGCACTCTGCAGTTCTTCCTGTATCAGGATGAGCAGTTTGGTGATGGTGAGACAGTCCAATCAGTATAAGGTCACTAATGGGCTGTCCAACAGTGTCCATGGGGATGGGCGGACACGTGGTATGGGTGCCCTCCAAAGCATACATCTCCTGCGCCTTTGTGGTGCCTGTCTCTTTCCCTGATGTGGTCCAGAATGCTGCTGTAGCTGGATGAAGAGTAGCAGGTTGTGGAGCCCATAGCTATTGTCTGCTTGTGGCTACATGTTACTTGGATGTGTGTTTGGGGTAAGTAGTGCCCTTTTATACTCCTCCTGAGTGGTGCTGGTGCACCTGTGCCTTGATTTGTGACACCTGTATGCATTTACCGCCACCTTTTTTGCTGAGGCAACTGTTCTGTGTTTTTTGCTGAAATGCAGCTGATTTTTGGAGGTGATTCCGCAGATTGTTGACTTGTAATCTGGTGGAAATGTTGTTTGGAGGTGATTCCACCAATGAAATTAGCCCTGATGCTAATTCTGCCAATTCTTGGAGGAGTTTCTGCCAGGGGTAATTCCACCAGAGGTAACTCTGCCGGGGGAATTACCGCCAAATTTTCTGTAGATCATAATGTGGTGTAGTTGTAAAGTTGGCGGTAACTCATTTTACCAATTACCGCCATACTTTTAATGAGGCCTAATGTCCGTCTATGGACGTACTCTTAATGGTGAGTTAGCAGACGCTATTTCTTAGTCTTTGGTTCAAGATATGCACTCTCTCATAGACCTCATACTAACTACAGCAGAGTTGATATATAACACAGTAGACTGCACCATACTTCCCTGGATGTTTTAGGACCCACCCAGCCATAAAGTGGACCCTAGTTTTTCACTGGGAACTGAGAAGAAGGCTTATATGGAGTTTTAAGCCCCAAGCAATGCTCAATATAGCCTTTAAGGGAGAGTTAGATACAGCATTAATTTCCATCTTTGAGACTATTCTGCACTCTATCCAGATGATAGGGACCGTCTGAGAAGCCTTTACGGTTCAGATACATGCGACATGCATGGGAACGGAGTTGGGTGTCCTATGAGTGATACAAAGGAAGCTGGATGGTCTTGAAAGGGGAATTAAGGAGTTGGAGCTGCAAATGGCTAGTGCATCCGACAGGGCCCCTCTCCCGGTATTGAAGGAGGAACTTGATACATTTAGACAATCCCACAACAGGGAAGTCCGATTTATGCAGGGCCCTATGATGGCCCGTAAATATGGAAAAGCAGGTCATTCAGGTCGGGCGCTGGCATGGCTGATCCAGGGCGAAAGGGGAAGTGTGGATATTGTGGCCCTGGAGGTAGTGGGAGGGGTGTTGATGACCTCAGGAGGAGATTCTGAATACAGTATGTGACTTTTATGTTAGCCTGTATTCGGCCAGTGATACAGTTCCCCTGGTTGATTTGTGGGATTATGTGGCAGAGTTTCACCGGGGTAGACTGGGAGCAGAGGCATTGGAGGCAATACAGTTGCCCATCACCTCTGAGGAAGTCCCGGTGGCAATTATAGACCTCCCTACGGTGAAGTCTCCAGGCTTAGACGGTTTTGGAGCCGAGTTCTATAAGGAGTATGGACAACGATGGGCCCCTTATATGGTGCAGGTCTGGGAGGAGGTCCTCACACAATGACCCTTACTTCCATCTATCCGAGAGGCCCTCGTTACTCTGATTCTCAAGCCTAATAAGACGCCCACTCAGTGTGAGTCATATAGAACTATCTCACTTCTCAACTTGGACACCAAAATATATGCTATGGCTCTGGCCTCAAGGGTACAGGTGCACTTTTCGCCGTTCATACACCTCGACCAGTCCGGATTCTTCCCAGTGAGGTCCACTGTGCTCTACTGTTAAAGATTATTCGCCATAATGGGCCAACTTGACCCGAGGGCTTATGCAGCAGCGGCCTTTTTAGACTCCGAAAAGGTTCTCTCTCCTGGCAATATTGCTGTGCTGTTCTAGAGGCGATGGGTCTATCAGGCTACTTTTTGAACTGTGCAAGGCTTCTATATTCAGAGCCATCAGCCAAGATCCTTGCACTGGGCACAACCAGTAAACCTATTAGCCTGGGAGGGGGACCAGGCAGGGCTGTCCCTTCTTGCTGCTCCTTTTTTCCATTGCCATAGAGCCATTGGCAATATGACTCAGAACACTGCACGCAGATAGGGTTCTGGGGGGTAGAAGTGAAATTGTATCTCTATACATGGATGATATACTTTTATATATCAAAAATCCTCAGACCAACCTTGGCCCTTTGACCTCTGAGGTAGACTGGTTTGGACAAAACGTACGACAAATGTATTATTTGGTACATGTCACAGCTGTTCCTTCTTACTGATATAACCAGATGCCTGCCTAATATTGAGGATTATAAGTGGGAGGAGATGTCTGGGGGAGACAGTCTCCCGCGACTGCCTCCAACCCTTAGCTAATAACCGCTGGGTCACTCTGGATCAACTACCTCAAAAGATATCTAGATGGTGGGCACTGCCTCTCTCGATGTAGGGGAGGGTATCACTCATCAAGATGCTATATTTGTTTCCAGAATGTCCCAGTGTAAGCAGGAACGATTTTCTTTTAATCAACTATGGTCCTTGCTAGTCCATCTAACATGGTATCCCAAAAAACCCTGTATTCATTGAGACACATTAGCTAGATCATTTGAGCAGGGGGCATGTCATCCCCAGATATGGAGCTCTACTACTTGGCTACTCAGGCCCACTTTGCATCTTATTGGATGCCCAACAATCTTCTGCATCTACACTTCTTGAGAGCCGAGCGCATGTCAGCGAGGCCCCACAAGCTGCCCCCCTTCTCATCTCTCTGGACCAGCGGGATGACTATGATATGATATGCCATTTATAGCGCAACTGTACACAAGTGTTTCTAGGCACGACAAGACAAGGAGGGGGAAACAATTGGATGATAAAAATACAATCTGACTAGGCCCTGTGTCATTCAGATTGCGCAAGTAGGGGTGGGGGGGGTGCAGGCAACTGAAAAGTGCAGCCAGCATGTGGCTCAATGCAGGTAACTCAAAAAGTGCAGCCAATGGGTGGCTCATAAGTGCAGAGAGGAGGGACTGTAGGGTTGCAGATACAGGCCACAAGTGCTAGGGGAGCTAGGAGGCAGTGCGAAGTGCAACTGAACATGCAGGAGACTGGGCCCAGGTTCAGAGGGTAGCCAAGTGAGCATTGCATGGAGCAGTCAGGACATCAGCAGGGGAGAGGAAGAGAGAAAGCAGGAGCGAAGAGGAAGGTCTTGAGTTGCTTCTGCAACTGGAGGTGGTTCTGCTCAAGTTGTAGAGAGGCAGGGAGGCTGTTCCACAGGGAGGTCCCAGCCAAAGATAGAGATCTGCCCCCAAATCTCTGCTTGGAAAAGCGACTAACCCTCGAGAGCTCGAGAAGAGAGATGTTTGGGAAGACAGAGTTGGAGATAGTATAGTCCCAGGCCCCATAAAGCCTTGTGGACGATGCAGAGGGCCTGGAACTTGATCCTTGCCACCACTGGGAGCCAATGAAGAGATTTCAGAGTTGAAGAGATACGATCTCTGGGCTTGAGGCCAAGGACAAGTCTCACAATCCTGTTCTGGATAAGTTGAAGAGGTCAGAGAGTAGAGGCAGGACGATTTAGAAAGATACTGTTGCAGTAGTCCAGCCTAGAGAGGACCAGAGCTCTGGAAACAGTGAGCTGTCAGTTTGACCCGGTTACTTGAACAATGGATTTGTGGCGTATGCTTTACAGACACGCTACAGTGGTAGTGCCCTATGCATATGAAGTGAAACTACACGGGATACAATCTCTTGTGCCTTATGTTAAAAATGCTATGCCAATGTATAATTGAAACATACTCTGATATGCTATGATGTATGCTGATGCCGAGATGTAAGAAAATAAATACATACAAACAAAAAAAAATGTAATCATGGCTGCCTTGCTACACATGGCTGAAGTTCATATTTACCGACCCATCAGCACGATCTCGCAATGGCTAAAGACAGAAACAGGACACATGGTCTTCAGAATAAAATTGAATATATGAGCTTCAACACGGCAACGAAACTCAAAAGCAGAAGATCTTCCCAGCGTTAACCCCTCCCCGACTAATTACCTATCTCTCACAAATTTGTTGGTGGCCATCACTGATTCAAGATCGTCAATGGACAACAGAATTGACGGTATTGGATTGATGCCAACCTACTGCATCAAGACCTACAGAAAATATCATCATGAGTCAAGACCGTGGAGAATCATAAATCCGAATCTGAAGATATTCAAAATTCACTCAAATGACAACTGACCGAGATGATGCACAGGACCACAACATTAGAAGACAGAGCAGAGGAGGCTAAGGGCAGAACTCAAAGAAGTAATATTTGTATACTATGACGTTGAATGTTCACAGGGATGGAAGAAGAGAACATGAATAATGATATGAGTACAGGTTGATGACATCTTTTGCACATCACTATGTTATTTGAAACAAAAAGGTAATATGTGGATCGACTCATTTGTGGGTAGCTATATTCAGAGTCTTTTTGGCTGAATCAACACCACCTATCATTGTTGTTTTCCGAATGAAGTAGTGCTAGGTAATTAATGAGGTAGGGCTACAGATATTCCAAGTTGCTATTATCTATAGTGAGGAGGAGATAGGATGTTGTACTGTTGTTTTTTTGCAAAGTTGTGGTGTCAGTTTCATACCCGGGTTCACAGAAGCAACCTCATAAATCACATTGCAGCAGTCGCTACACAGTATTGACTCTTAATAGCCCAACTCAACTGCCCTAAACAGAATGGCGTCCCATGTCTGACATGGAATGTAAATGGATCATCCGATAACATTAAGAGGCATCATTCTTCAATTCCTTAATAGATATGACTTTGAGTTACTACAAGAGACTCACTTGGCTGTCACTGAATGTCATTTTTTTTAAAAATTCAGCTATAAGATTGTCCTTCATGTGAACATCTCCCGGTGATCGAGTGTCATGATCATGATCCAGAAATCCTTCCCACTGAAACTCTTATGGGTCGTAAAGGACTATTGCAGAAAATATGTTTGACTTCTTAGAGAGTTATGGGGGAAGCTGCGAGCATTATTAGCATACATGTTCCACCTCTGCTAGCTACAGACCTTCTACATGCAATCCAAAACCTACGAGCAAAACACAGCCGATTTATGGATTATGGGGGGGATTTCAATGATCTAACGAATTGTGAATCGGATTGCTCCCGAATTGGTGCTCGCAATCTACCGGGGCACATACAAATTCACAATTTCACAGTGGCACTGGGCATAGCAAGTGTATGGCAGTCGCTTGGCACCCAACAAAAGGGCTTCTCATTTCCTTCTGGAGTACACTCTTCTATGTCCAGAGGATATTATGTTTTATCCCCACAGGGAGAGCTACAAAGAGCCTCTGACATGAGATGCCTTCCTAGGATCATTTTAGATAATCCACCCTGCTTACTTATAATATGTGGTAACAATCCCAAAAGAAAATGCATGTGGTGCCTCAATCCATAATATGTGGGATTTTCAGATATCTTTGAGAAAAGTGACTGAAAGACATGAATATTTTGAACTCAACACACTCAGACCCTGAGGTGTTTTGCGAAGGCTATAAAGCAGTGACACATGGCAAAACAATTTCCATTTCGACAGCCAGGGAAATTAATAGAATGAAGAGTCTTACAGAACTTGAATCTGACTTAAGAAAAATTGAGAATCGCTGACAAGAGACTCAAAGACTCTTTTTGACAACAAGAGAAAAGTACTGTAATTGTGCTACTGACACTTCATGTGAAACATACTGGGATCCAGGGCAAGACCCTATAAAGTGGTAGATAAAGCAGGGAAAATGCTTCCTGTGCAAAAGATGTGTAGACTGCTCTAAGTTTATCAGAGAACTAGACCACAATAATGGGAACACAATAACTGACAAAGAGTCAATGGCAAACACATTTGCTAATTACTATGAAAGACTTTATCAGACCCCTGAAGACATTAACAACGATAGTACTGTAGATTTACTACACACTATCTGAGCAACAGAAAACTGAGCTTGAATCAGAAATCTATGAAGAAGTTATACTAGCGATTTATAATGTGTGGTCTGGAAAATCTCTCAGCCATTTAATTCCTAGAAAAAAACTAGGTAACCTGATCACAAACCTCATACTCCATATATTTAAGGGATGTATAGGTAAAGGTGAACCACTCCCGAATTCACAACACACAACAATGGCCATAGCTAAAAAGGTTAAATCACCCACTAAATGTGCCTAATGCAGCCCAATTTCTCCCATTAATATTGAAACTGAAGTACTAGCAAGAATTCTCACCAAACAGCTAATACATTTTAAGCATAGCCTGGTCCATCTGACGCAATGTGGATTCTTACCAAGCAGATCCACCGAAATGAATATCTGAAGAGTACACATTGTGATTGACCAAGCCCTTCTTAATTCAAGCACCATTATTCATCTGCATCATTGATTTTGAAAAGGCAGTGTTTTGGCAGTTGGTGTGTGATGTGCTCAAGGAAATGTGCATTGCCAGTGAAATTGCAGCCTGGATAAGACTGCTTAGTAAAAAAACAATACATTGAAAGATGTGGTGTTCTATAGGATATATTCAAGAGAACAATCCAAATTAGAATTTAGGCTATGTTCAAAAAAGAACTTTGCTACAATCAGAGTACAAACACATGTAAATAGTCATTTGTTATAATTATCAATAGTATTAAAACAGCAATTGTATAGAAAAATGTTGTGAAACCCAGATACAGTGCATTAGATATAAAGTGTCAAGAAATATAACAAGATTTACAGTAGTAATATATTGCACAAGACTTATTAAAAACAAGGACTGTTTGAAAGACACAATTGAAATAATACATATTACACGACCTGCAGTAGCAGCCGTCTAGTTTTGGTTTAATTGCTCAACCCACAGGAAGAACACTTTTTGCGTGGCATATGACTGTGCCCCCCTGCACGAAAAAAAGAATATGGCCCTGTCAGATTAATTCTGTGAGGTTTGGTGAGGTTTCGTGCAGGGGGGACAAAGTTATAGGGGGAGCCTAAAATGTGCGGTTTTTCCCATAAACGCAATGGAAAAAACATTTTGCTCATGCCTACAGCCCAAACTGATGGATGGATTTTCACCAAATTTGTTCTAGGACCGGCAGCTCGGTCCCGGTGTAAATCCACCCAGTATTTTTCTTTAAACGGCCAAAAGGTATGTCAAAACAAATTAGTGATATCTGGGTTCGGTCCACAGACTCACTTCCCTGTTCGGTCCGTGGATGGTCCTCCGATTGGTACAGATGATGGCGTGATGTCTACGGACATTGGACGCGCCCACTGAGATTTGGATGGTGAAGAGAGTGAGGTGCGTCATATTTTCAGAAACGCCCGCCATGTTGGATCATCAGACACCGGCCGGAGTCCGCAGATAGCGTGGTGGGGAAAAGGTCTGAAAAACTCAAGATGATATGGGGCTATTTTTTGAGGAGGAAAAAGAAAGCTTGGGCAGGTGTCTTAGTAGTCCATGGACAGCGTGGTAGTACGCGGACAGTACCGTGAACGGACGGCTTGGGAAACACATTCAAAGTTATGTGGTGGGTGAAATAGGGTTTGGAAAGTGTAGGGGAGCAGAATAAAGATGATATGGAGCTGTTTCTATAGGTGGAAAAAAGGGTTTGCAGATGCCGCTGAGTCCGCATTCGGGTTCAGGGTGAGTTTTATTAGTTGACGGAATATGGAATGTACTTGTTATATGATAATTGTTTTGTGGTGGTTGTGGCCAGTAGCCAGGTTCTGGGGGGCATGGTTGCAGGCCATCCCCCCCAGAATCTGGCCACAAGCCATGGCCCCTACAGTAGTAATATGTGTCTATTAATTAAAGGTAATGTAGTAGGAGTATGGCCAGTATCACCACAGAAGTGGTGATTCTGCAGGAATGTCATCTTTTCAGAATGACAATATAAGGTCTGATGGTGTGAATTTGATTTGTGAAGATGGAGTTAATTTCACAGATGTCGGAAATGCAATTTGATTTGTGAAGATGGAGTTAATTTCCCAGATGTCGGAAATGCAATTTTCCTTTACAATGTTAGGGATGCATTGAAAAAGTTCCTGTAAGAAAATTGTAATACAATTCAGGAGAACAGCCAGATCTTCAGATCTTTCTTAAAGGGCATCAGAGGAGACTGGCCTTTTAATGCCGACGGTAACAGGTTCCACGACTTGGGAGCAGCAATAAAGAAGGCTCCGTTCTCTACCTTCTTCGTTCTACATTGTGGGAGAAACAGGTAATTCTGATTGCTGGACCTTAGAGACCTGCCATTAACCTTCTCGATAATGTGGTCTTGCAGGTCAGAGGGCATTAGGCCAAGTCTACATTTAAAGGTGATAACCAATCATTTAAACCTGGCTTTTGCCCCCACTGGGAGCCAGTGCAAGCAGCGTCTGGTATCTGAAACATGATCTCGGCAGGATAAGCCGACAACCACTCTAACTGCTCTGTTCTGTACTACTTGGAGTCTGTTGGAATCGCCCTTACAGAGACCGACCAAAAGGCTGCTGCAATAGTCAATATTTGCCCCGATAATAGCTCTGGCTATAGATTCTGCATGTGCCTGAGATATAAATGGTCTAAGATGCGACAAGAGTTTAACATAATGTGGCACGTGCCACATCTGGGTCTTTTAAGGATGCCTGGCATGGAAAGGGGACTATGGAGACTGCGGACAGACGTGGGTGTTTGCAGACATTGGGTTAATCAGAGTTGTGAGACCACTGACAATGGCTATGGCTATGTGTTTGAGAAGGCAGAGTGTGTGAATTTTGGGGTACTCTTGGGTCCATTGGTTGACGGTCTATACAGAGCAGTGTGGATTGGTGGAAAATCTTGGATTCCATGAATTTGAAGTGTCATGGTATGGAGTGCGAGGGATGAAGTGGGTGGTAGGTTGGAGTTTCTATGTTGGGCCATGCACTCTGAAAATCGGCAATTTTGTCACATATACTGTTTCATCAATAACAAACTTTTGTAAACTTAATTGATTAAGAATCATTTCTTTTTAATTCAATTTGATTGATGATTAAGAATCATTTATTTTTAATTCAAGTCAATCACTCATAATGTGACAGTTTGTGTCATATTATACTGTGTCAAATTATAACATTTTGTGCCGTTTGTGCCGTGACAAATTATAATAATTTGTGCCAACTCATCTCCGCTAGGCGGCACATGCTTTAGTTTTGCCCTACCTTGGGCTTTTTCAAGGCATTAGTAGATTGGTTAAAAAATGGTGCGTTTGTCATACGCATAATGCATTAATATTCATATGAATATTGATGCATTATGCGTTTGACAAACACAAAATGTTATCATTTGACACAGAATAATCTGGCAGAAACTGTCACATTATGAGTGATTAGATTGAATTAAAAATAAATGATTCTTAATCATCAATAAGTGTATCAAAGTTTGTTATTGATGAAAAAGTAAATGTGACAAAATTGGCAATTTTCGGAGCGCATGGGCCAACGTAGAAACTCCAACCTATTATCTTATAATTACAGACCAGCTGGTGATTTCCAGTCTCTATGTAGCCATGCAGCCACAGACTATCATATAATATGGAATAACTAATAACCCACCTGAAAACAGTTGAAATCTTGAACGGCATTAAGGGGTACAGCGCACGGACCAATATTATTCACCAACTTCAAAAATAATGATGAAGTGGGTGGACATGTTCCCATTTTGTGCAAATATAGTTCAAATGAAACATCCAGACATTATTATTCTTCATTGTGGGGGAAACAGTTTGGGTTATGTGACTGAAATTTCATTGCAGTTTGCAATGAAGGAGACATTGGGAAAGTTGAGGGAAATGTTCCCAAATTCAAAAGTATTTTTTCTCGCATTGCTCAGACACATATGTGGATGCATTCAAGTTTGCTTGGTCCACAAATGGAAAAAGCAAGGTGCAACGTCAATAAAGCTGTGTGTACTTTTCTGCGAGATGTTGGCATGACATATTTTAATAATGAGAACATGAAATTTGATATAGCCAACATTTTTCAGAGATGGACTCCATCTTACTGATTTGGGTAATCAGATTCTTCTGGAAAACATTCAAAATGCTTTGAAGCAGTTTTTGTGAAAGTGAGAAAAAATAATTTCATTCAGAAAAAGGTTTCTTAGTTCAGTTTATAAAATCAACATTTTTTAAAATGTGTTTTTATTGTGTTTTAATTTCCACTAAACAAGCATGTAGAAACCTTTTCACAAAAGAATCAATTAAATCAAAACATCACACATTTTTTTCCATATTAAAACAGAACAATTAAAATGAGTAAAAAAGGAAAATACAAAGGAGCATGGCCCGTGGAGAACAGAAAAAAAAAATCAAAGGAAGTACAAAAGAAAACACACAGAGGAATTTCCCCTTTCCCCTGTCCTTCGCCCAATCACATCCTATCCTCCTTCTTCAACACCCAGTTTCAGATCTTCCAGTTTTTCTAGAATTGTAGAGAGCAGGCTACATAGGGCCAAGATCATAAGGCTTTGTTCCCTACATCAATCTTGAGGTATTGTATTCTGGCTTCTCTCAAAGTCATACAGCCCATCACCAGATGTTTTATCGTTTCTGCCATATCGCTCCTCCCACAGAGCCTGCATCCTAAATCTTCTCCGACCTCGATCCAACCTCTCATTCTCTCCAACGTTGGCAATTGGTTTATTTGAAAACGGAGATACGAGCTCTGCACCTTTGGGCAAGGGAAAATAAGTAGATATTTTGCAAGTTGTTCCCTTTTATTTTAAGTTTTGCATATTCCTTGCAAAGTTTATATTTGACCAACTCATCTTTAGTTTTTGCCCAGCCATGTTGGAATAATTTCTTTTTTACTTTAGACGCATTTAATGTCAGTTGGAGGAATTTATGTCGATCACGAGGTCATGCATTTGTTGTTTCAATTTAGCGTTTGTAGCCCAGATTTGTTCACCGCTCCACCCTTCATGCAGAGATTGTGCAGGTGGTTTAAGTAGCTTAGCGTAGTTCAATAACCTCTTCCAAGTTGCTATTGTAGACAGGGATACAAGCCCAAACTCATGTCTTACCACTACATTAGGTAGTGAGGTTGCTAAACCCAAAGTCTGTTCAATTTAGTATTTAGCTAATCACCTAAGTTAGTCAAATTAATATCAAGGCCATATAATATAGTAGGTTCCACCCGTAAAAGATAGAACTGCACCAAGGGCTTCAAAGAAAAGTGACATAGCTGAGCCTGTATGCGTTTCATTTTAGTTAAGAATGGACTATATTTAGCATCATTGTATTAAAATCCTGATTTAATAGAAATAGTATTTGCCACCTCATACCCCAGGTAAGTCAATGACTTTACCATGTCTAATCGTTCATCCCCCACCCGTCAACTCATCGTTTTTGGGGTTCGCTTTGTCGAGAAGATTAATACTCTCGATTTTAGGCCGTTTATTTTTAGGTCATTTTCTACCACGTGTGTATTGAGCATGGTCAGCTTCCGCTGCAGTCCGATCGGTGTCAGATCAAAAAGGACTATATCGTCAGCGAAAGCTAATCAGTCCAAAGTTACTGTACCCAACCTTACTGGAATTGTAAGGCCCCCCTTCCAGAGTCTACTTAAGTCTGACGTATAGAGGTTGTATAGAGTAGGGCCTACCACACATCCCTGTCTTAGCCCCACTGATGTAAGTCCAATCTCACTCTCAATGTGGTATCAGTATGGAGAAGTGCGAGCAGCCGGACTAAGTGAGGACAAATTCCCATTGCCACAAGCTTTTCCCAGAGCCGCCCTCTGCTGACCGTGTCAAAAGCATTTGACAGGTCAATAGAGGCCATGTACACAGTCCCCAATGCTTTATTCCTCACGATTGACCAAATGTTTTGCACATCATTTCCAACCAGGGATTCTACCATCTGCTGATTTCTTTTGATATGTGTTTTGTGCCTAATAGATTTCAAAGATCTCATATTCTTGCATGATTTTTCTCTTTGCTGCCATGAAGAGCAAATGAGTAGTTCTAAGTCTATAACTTGCTCTAATATCAGCTCTCTTTTTAGCCTTTGCCTTTTGGATATTTGTGTCAAAATTAAGAAACAAATATGAAAACCAAACAAACACAAAAAGTGCCATCATTTTTTAACACAAAACAATTAAAAATGATTTCAAATCTCCCACCCCACGCCTGGAATTTTTAAGTTGCCTGAGGACTACCATGCTGTCCACTGACTATGCAGGCTGCAAAGGGGCCTGGGAGTTTTTTTCTCACTTCTATTTTTTAACTGTGAAAGATGGCTCCTTAAGGAATCTTTTATGTGTGTTATTTTTGTTTTGTAATTTATTGGGCTTTTCTTTGCAGGGGAGGTAAGGTAGGGGAGGGAAGGGAAGGGAAGGTAGGGGATCCAACCACAGAGACGAAGGAGCAGGTGGACAGAGGAAGATGTTGGGCTGGCCTAAAATGTAAGGTTAGTGGCAGTGTTTCTCATGTTCCATGACCACAGCCTCGAAAGCACTCTGAAACTGCTCCCCCTACAGATCGGTGCTTCACAGTAAAAACATAGCACTGTGACCCTCCAAGGTAAGGGTCAACAGCATTCTGTATGGCCTGTGAAGCCACCACTGTGATCCTCTGCCCCAAAGGAGTATCCATTGTGGTTACAGGAGCAGTTGAAGATTATGGGGTGGAGGATGTCAATCTACCCTATCCTGAGAACGTCATGACCTTCCTAAGAGCAGTGGGGTGGTAAGATATGGTGTGGCTCCTTGTGATGTCATCTTGGATGTATTGGGTGTGTAAAAGCAAAAAGAAGATATCGATTCTGACTACCCCAAAAGGAAATACACCAAACGCAGGTTCAAAAGATAGTCTGCCCCAGATGCCCCACAACGCTTCCAAACACTGCAAAAGTGTTTAAAATCGAAGCGCTCTGCGCTCCAGTCCCCTTTCCCCTTCCCCAGCCAAATCCCGCCTCCCAACCCTCCCCCTGCACCATGATTGGTGTCCTGGCCCGAATAAAAAAAAAAAAATGGAAAACAAACCAACGGTGCGTGGCGTCCTCGCCAGCACCATTACTTCTCCCAAAGACCTGGCTAAGGTGAGTCTACCCCAGATGCCCCACAACGCTTCAAAACACTGCAAAAGTGTTTAAAATTGAAGCGCTCGGCGCTCCAGTCCCCTTCCCCCTTCCCCAGCCCAATCCCGCCTCCCAACCCTCCCCCTGCACCATGACTGGTGTCCTGGCCCGATTAAAAAAAAACAAAAAACAAAAGGGAAAAAAAAACAACTGTGTGTGCCGTCCTCGCCAGCACCATCACTTCACCCAAAGACCTGGCTAAGGTGAGTCTGCCCCAGATGCCCCACAATGCTTCCATACACTGCAAAAGTGTTTAAAATGGAAGCGCTCGGCGCACCAGTCCCCTTCCCCCTTCCCCAGTCGAATCCCGCCTCCCAACCCTCCCCCTGCACCACGATTGGTGTCCAGGCACGAATACAAAAAAAAAGAAAATGGAAAACAAACCAACGGTGCGTGGCATCCTCGCCAGCACCATCACGTCACCCAAAGACTTGGCTAAGGTGAGTCTGCCCCAGATGCCCCACAACGCTACCAAACACTGCAAAAGTGTATAAAATGGAAGCGCTCGGTGCTCCATTCCCCTTCCCTCTTCCCCAGCTCAATCCTGCCTCCCAACCCTCCCCCTGTACCATGACTGGTGTCCTGGCCTGAATAAAAAAAAAATAAAAATGGAAAACAAACCAACGATGCGTGGCGTCCTCGCCAGCACCATTACTTCACCCAAAGACCTGGCTAAGGTGAGTCTGCCCCAGATGCCCCACAACGCTTCCAAACACTGCAAAAGTGTCTAAAATGGAAGCGCTCAGCGCTCCAGTCCCCTTCTCCCTTCCCCAGCCCAAGCCTGCCTCCCAACCCTCCCCCTGCACCATGACTGGTGTCCTGGCCCGAATAAAAAAAAACAAAAAACAAAAAGGAAAACAAACCAACGGTGCGTGGCGTCCTCGCCAGCACCATCACTTCACCCAAAGACCTGGCTAAGGTGAGTCTGCCCCAGATGCCCCACAATGCTTCCAAACCCTGCAAAAGTGTTTAAAATGGAAGCGCTCGGCGCTCCAGTCCCCTTCTCCCTTCCCCAGCCCAATCCCGCCTCCCAACCCTCCCCCTGCACCACGATTGGTGTCCAGGCCCGAATAAAAAAAAAAGAAAATGGAAAACAAACCAAGGGTGCGTGGCGTCCTCGCCAGCACCATCACTTCACCCAAAGACTTGGCTAAGGTGAGTCTGCCCCAGATGCCCCACAACGCTACCAAACACTGCAAAAGTGTTTAAAATGGAAGCGCTCGGTGCTCCATTCCCCGTCCGTCTTCCCCAGCTCAATCCCGCCTCCCAACCCTCCCGCTGCACCATGATTGGAGTCCTGGCCCGAATAAAAAAAAAAATGGAAAACAAACCAACGGTGCGTGGCGTCCTCGCCAGCACCATCACTTCACCCAAAGACCTGGCTAAGGTGAGTCTACCCCAGATGCCCCACAACGCTTCCAAACACTGCAAAAGTGTTTAAAATGGAAGCGTTTAGCACTCCAGTCCCCTTCCCCCTTCACCAGCCCAATCCCGCCACCCAGCCCTCCCCCTGCACCATGATTGGTGTCTTGGCCCGAATAAAAAAAAAGAAAATGGAAAGCAAACCAACGGTGTGTGGTGTCCTCGCCAGCACCATCACGTCACCCAAAGACTTGGCTAAGGTGAGTCTGCCCCAGATGCCCCACAACGCTACCAAACACTGCAAAAGTGTTTAAAATGGAAGCGCTCGGTGCTCCATTCCCCGTCCCTCTTCCCCAGCTCAATCCCGCCTCCCAACCCTCCCGCTGCACCATGATTGGAGTCCTGGCCCGAATAAAAAAAAAAAAAATGGAAAACAAACCAACGGTGCGTGGCGTCCTCGCCAGCACCATCACTTCACCCAAAGACCTGGCTAAGGTGAGTCTGCCCCAGATGCCCCACAATGCTTCCAAACACTGCAAAAGTGTTTAAAATGGAAGCGCTCGGCGCTCCAGTCCCCTTCCCCCGTCCCCAGCCCAATCCTGCCTCCCAACCCTCCCCCTGCACCATGACTGGTGTCCTGGCCCGAATAAAAAAAAAACAAAAAAACAAAAAGGAAAACAAACCAACGGTGCGTGGCGTCCTCGCCAGCACCATCACTTCACCCAAAGACCTGGCTAAGGTGAGTCTGCCCCAGATGCCCCACAACGCTTCCAAACACTGCAAAAGTGTTTAAAATGGAAGCGTTTAGCGCTCCAGTCCCCTTCCTCCTTCACCAGCCCAATCCCGCCACCCAGCCCTCCCCCTGCACCATGATTGGTGTCTTGGCCCGAATAAAAAAAAAGAAAATGGAAAGCAAACCAACGGTGTGTGGTGTCCTCGCCAGCACCATCACTTCACCCAAAGACCTGGCTAAAGTGAGTCTGCCCCAGATGCCCCAAGATCGTAAAGAGTCCCAGAACCAAGCGCTAAGATCCCAGTTACCCTCTGGAACATGCACTTCTGAACTTAGGACATGCAAATTCTGTACTGCCTTAAAGATAGTTGGGGAGGAATCTGGCACAAAAACACAGCAAGCAGACCCCACTTATTTACATACCACACCACGTTCAGCCAGGATGACATCTAATGCCATCCGGTTCTGAAGTGCCAATTTTAACAGGCTCAATTTGCAAAACACTGACATCATTGTCATCAACGGCCCACAAACACTATGGAACATCACTAAATTCCGTCGGCAAAGGTCTGGTCAAGAATTGAGAAACAGAAAGTTGCTGTGGTGAAATCGTCAAACGCACTCCATCAGAAGAACAATGAATTACCGCATTTAATTCCTTCAACAGATTCAACCCCAACAAATTCTCTCCACAATTCGAAGTCAAAAGGAATGGACAATGGTCCATAAACGGACCCAAAGAAGTAGGTACCGGCAAAGAAACCGGACAAACAACTGGTGTGCCAGAAAACCCTACAGAAACGTTAGTTTGCCGTGACAGCGGAATGTTTGGAACCTGAGAATGATCAATGGAACACTTCTATGCCCCCGTATCTATCAAGAATAGATGCTTCCTATTTCCCACTATCATTTCAATGTAGGGACCTTTCTGATTAACGGGAATAGGCGTTGGTTCCAAACCCTGCTTTGGGCAATCCTAGCGAAACAGAATGTAGTCGAAAGGAAGTTCTTCAGAGAGGTAAGCGGCAGAGGGATGATCAAAAATGTTTCTAGTATCCACACTTGATGCCTGATTGTCCTGTGAAAAAGGTTGCTGCGAATCTTGTGAAAACTGACCTCTACCAGGGCCCCCTACACCCGGGCGACCACTGGATCGTCTACCCATATTCCCAAATGTGTTAGTTGACCTCTGTGGGAGGATCGGGCATTGTGCACACCAATGACCCTCTTACCTACAATAGGCACACTGGTTAATGTTTACAGGACCCAAGGGCGCATTACTTTGTGGAACATACTGACCTCTAAATTGTGAATTAGTCCCTCTAGGACCTCTAACAATTTGCTTTAATAATACTTTTGTCTTCAAATCACCTTTCCTTTTTTCGACTCTTTCTTTTTCATGATTGACACGATTCTCGTAGTACTGAGCCATATGCAATATGGCTCAGACTGAGACTTCGTTTCCATAAATCTACGGGCAGGAGTAAAGGAAATAACAGATCATTGTCACTTAAAGTGAATACTGAGGATTGTAAGACAGACTCTATTTCTTTATAGAACCCTGTCGGATTTTTCCTAATGTCGGGAATCGATTGTCTAATGGTGTTCACTTCCTGTCTCGAGAACGGGACGTGAACGAACTGTGATACATAGTGTGCAGGAATTTCATAGGCGTGCGCACCCGTTCCGATATCCGCTGGAACCTCGACTTTTGGGCCAAGTGTCGGAGGAACTTCTTTCATAGGCAGCTGAGAAGTAGGCAACTCCGAACGCTTACTAAGCAACAAAGCCAAATTGAGCGCTAAAGCAGCCGAAGAAGTGTCGAATGAAAAAGCTTTCTTATAAATACTCAATAACTCTGCGGGACAACAAATCTTCCTTTTTACACACTCATCCTGTAGGTATTCTACTATTACCTGTATCACTTTCCTCTGCATTTCTGGCGTATACTGACTATACGTGTCATATACTTCTACGGGAGTTATCGATGTGTCTGAGATCCATCTAATCGCATCTTTCGTGCAAATTCGCGTTTTCTCATTTGTCGATTTACGACAAGGAAGGAACCGTTTCTGCACATACATAGCATCCAAACTATCTCCATCTTCATCTTCATTCTGTAACCTTTCCAACTCCTTTCGATACTCAAGTACCCTTTCAACATGCTCTTGTACTTTCTCCGCAGTGTCTCTAGAGAACGCTAAAGTGTTCAGATCCCTCAACCCTTGCGGGAGATCTGTATTGTTTAACCTATCCCACATTACACCCAAATTAATCCCTAATCACTCAATGAAAACATTTTTCTCAGGAGAATTGTCCATATTAGAAAGTGTGGCAAAAACATTAGCTTGATCACCCTTCTCCATATAATGCTTAGCCCATGCAATCAACTCTGGAGGTACAGTATTGCGAGTGACAACCCTTGATCCCACTCCCTGATCTACTACAGGCGGTATAGAACCACTTGGAAAAGGGAGAATAGGCACATTCAATGGAGGTGTTATCACTGGTACAACAGGAAAAAGTGGAGGAGCAGGTGGAGGAGCAGCAACAAAAGGAGGACCAACAACTGGAAGAGGAGGAACAATAGGAGGAGCAACAGGAGCAGGAGGAGGCAAAGCAGCAGGAAGAGGAACATACGGAGGTAGCGCAGTAGCACCAGGCCTTCGTTCATTTAACAATTTATCGGTAAGTTCATCGGAAACATGAAAGTCTTTAGAAGGATAGATTTTCTGGATATCAAGTGAGAAAGCCCTATCCATATTCCTAGCTGACTCAGACTGTTTATCTTGGTCATATAACAACGCTTTTTTGGCGTTCGTCTTATGATGGCGTGCATGGTTTTCTCTACTCTTAAGCTGCTGTAAAGCTTCTTTTTTCCAATTCTGTAACACATCAAATTCTGCAGGTCTAGCCTTTTTCTTTAATAATATAGATTCCAAATACTCAATACGAGGGATTTCAAAACTACCATTGATTGGCCATTGAAGTTCGGAAGCATGTCTAGTTTGTCTGTGCCAAATATCATTAAACACTATACTACCAATGCCATGCTTACAGTACATAGTACAATCCGGCGACTCCTCCTATGGCGTCAGACGGCTAAATTCCAAAGATTGTCTATCACTGCGGAATAACGGCCTGAAGCAGGCAGACAATTTCCCAGGAATGTCAGAATATGATACGATATGATATGATATTATAGTTTATTTATATAGCGCCTATACCCAATGTGTTTCAAAGCGCTTCAAGGCAAAGGAGGGAACAAGGGAAAAAACAATGACATTCTTACAGGCCATGAACAGTAAGGATGTGAAATTAACTATCGTACTCGGCCTGACGACATTTCAGATAGTGCAAGAGCTAAAACATAGATAAGGAAGGGAGGGGGAGAGTGGGAAGGAAATGGAAACAGACAGACGACTACCGTACTAGGCCTGATGACATTTCTGGTAGAGCTGGAAAAAAAACCAAGAGGTGAGGGAGAGGGGTGCAGAAAGGTAGGGGAGGAACAAAACAAGCGACTATCATATTAGGCCTGACAACATTTCAGATAGTGCTGGAGGGGGTGTGGGGAGGAAAAAAACAGTAAGGGGAGGGAAGAGGAGACAGACGAGGTGCTATCATACTAGGTCCAGGGACAATTATGATAGAGTAAGTGCATAGAAGAAAGTAAGGGGAGGAGATAGGAAATGGGAGAAGGGAAAGGAGGAGAGAACAGAGAGTTAGCAGTCAAAAGAGTGGAGAAACAAGAGGGGAGAGTGAATACAATTGCAGAAGTCAGTAGTAACACATAATGTTGCAAGCCAGGATACAAGATGAAGATGGGAACAACATGATTCAGGGCCACCATGAGTACAAGATACAAAAGAAGTTCAGCATGAGAGTTGAGAAAGGGTGACGCACCATGAATGAATGAAGTCCATAAAAGTCAAATCCAGCATTGTCCACAAGACGGTGATGGTGAAACCAGAATGTATCAGGACATACTCCTGCAGAAGTAGGCTTGAGTGGGGTGAGGGGGGAGCAGGGTAGAAGAATCAAGCAAAACAGGCAACACCTGTGTGCGAGAATGGGGGGGACAAGGGAACATTACGGGGGGAACAGAGGGAGTAACACATGTTGGTGCATGCCTACCTGCTGTCTGAGCAGGGGTTGAGGCCCTGGATCCTCCTGGTCTAACCAGGTCCAAACAGGAATTCCCCTTTTGTTCGTCTGCCCTTCGCTTAGGACGCCCGGGTGAGAGACGCCCTTGATCTAATTGTTAAGAGCAGGAAGGAAGAGGAAGGGCTAAAAAGGTGGGTGGTGCTTGCTAAGTGGTGAAAAAGAGTGGCAAACAGGAAGGCACCAGGTGGGCGGGGCTTGCTAAGTAGTGAAAAAGAGCAGCAAACAGGAAGGCACAAGGTGGGCGGGGCTTAGGCCAGGTGACCTAGATCCACTTGTACCTGCTCCCCATCTGCAAAGGAAAAGAGGCTGGAGGGCTCCTTACGTAAGGAAAAGGAGCGGCAAACAGGAAGGCACCAGGTGGGCGGGGCTTGCTAAGTGGTGAAAAAGAGCAGCAGGCAGGAAGGCACCAGGTGGGCAGGGCTTAGGCCAGGTGACCTAGATCCACTTGCACCTGCTCCCCATCTGCAAAAGGAAAAGAGGCTGGAGGGCTTCTTAAGTAGGGAAAAGGAGCGGCAAACAGGAAGGCACCGGGTGGGCGGGGCTTGCTAAGTGGTGAAAAAGAGCGATAAACAGGAAGGCACCAGGTGGGCGGGGCTTGCTAAGTGGTGAAAAAGAGCAGCAAACACGAAGGCACCAGGTGGGCAGGGCTTAGGCCAGCTGACCAAGATCCACTTGCACCTGCTCCCCATCTGCAAAGGAAAAGAGGCTGTTGGGCTCCTTAAGTAGGGAAAAAGAGCAGCAAACAGGAAGGCACCAGGTGGGCGGGGCTTAGGCCAGGTAACCTAGATCCACTTGCACCTGCTCGCCATCTGCAAAGGAAAAGAGGCTGGAGGGCCCCTTAAGTAGGGAAAAGGAGCGGCAAACAGGAAGGCACCAGGTTGGCGGGGCTTGCTAAGTGGTGAAAAAGAGTAGCAAACAGGAAGGCACCAGGTGGGCCGGGCTTGCTAAGTGGGGAAAAAGAGCGGCAAACAGGAAGGCACCAGGTGGGCGGGGCTTAGGCCAGGTGACCTAGACCCACTTGCACCTGCTCCCCATCTGCAAAGGAAAAGTGGCTGGAGGGCTCCTTAAGTAGGGAAAAAGAGCAGCAAACAGGAAGGCACAGGTGGGCAGGGCTTGCTAAGTGGTGAAAAAGAGCGGCAGGCAGGAAGGCACCAGGTGAGTGGGGCTTAGGCCAGGTGACCTAGATCCACTTGCACCTGCTCCCCATCTGCAAAGGAAAAGAGGCGGGAGGGCTCCTTAAGTAGGGAAAAGGAGCAGCAAATAGGAAGGCACCAGGTGGGCAGGGCGTGCTAAGTGGTCAAAAAGAGCAGCAAACAGGAAGGCACCAGGTGGGCGGGGCTTGCTAAGTGGTGAAAAAGAGCAGCAAACAGGAAGCCACCAGGTGGGCGGGGCTTAGTCCAGGTGACCTAGATCCACTTGCACCTGCTCCCCATCTGCAAAGGAAAAGAGGCTGTAGGGCTCCTTAAGTAGGGAAAAAGAGCGGCAAACAGGAAGGCACCAGGTGGGCGGGGCTTGCTAAGTGGTGATTACACAATGCACCAAAACAAATGATCAGGATACTTAAGTATCGGGTCACGACTCACCTGATCAATCCTAAGGAGGTCCGATCGGATTTCAAAGTTTATCTAACAAAATTGACCTCGTGTTTGGTGATTTTGGCAAATCTGCCTGCCTCGATATGTGGACCCTCGTCAAGATGCCGACTCGGACCGTGTGCTCACCGTACAGGGATCGTGCCGTGCAGCGCTGCTGAGGTGTCGCTTCTCATTCAGAAAAGGGCCCCCTTTTACACCGTCCGACCCCAGTCCGATAGCCGCGTCAACCTTCAACAAGCTGGCATCAATCTTGAGGGTCCCTATTCGGGCGCCATCTGTAAAAGCAAAAAGAAGATATCGAGGCTGAGTACCCCAAAAGGAAATACACCAAACGCAGGTTCAAAAGATACACAGATCTTTATTCTACAACTGAACAGTTTTCAAACGAGAAAGTAACAGATAGCTATCAGGCCCTCAGTCAAACACAGCGAATACCAGCCCTGTTCGGTGTGTGCAGTGATTGGGACTGTACATCAGAATATTCATACCTTTTATACAATCCAAAACATGATATCCAGCTCACTTACAAGTTAACCATTTTCCCAGGCTAGAGGTTCATGCCGAGTTTGTTCCTAATTTATGCATCTATACATCTAGAGGTTATCCTTAATACATTCGCCAACAGGTTACAATAGCACCAGTGTGTCTTTGGATTCATTATTAAGCCTTTGTACATATTTTGGACAATATAGTCAAACAAGTGTTCACATTAGATGCTCAAACAGTATTGTGCACAATATATGTTCATGGATTAGTATCGTTGTCACAGGTAATCCTCTATCCACAGGTCAACAAAGGACAAGGTCTCAGTACATGACCCTAACATTTGAAATATGATTTCCCGTTCGACAGGTGTTAGTCTTAGTCTTAGCAGTGCATGGAGGTGGGGCGAGTTATGGTTGCTTAGCATACCGTAACTGGCAAATTTCAAGGGTTTTTTGTTTTTACTTGTAACCATAACGTCCCTTTAACAACGTTTTTTCACTGAATCTTAAATTATATATGTGTTACTATATGTCTACTAGCTGAGACAATTGGCCATCTGTCCTCAAATGAGTCTGCCGGCTGAAATTTGATTAATGGCTCCAAATGTGTTCTAATTACTGTTATGATATTTTACATATTATTTTAAAGCAAAGCAAAACAGAAAGCTATTGGTAAAGTTTTGCACAACCAAGGGCATTAAATAGCCACTGAACTTATCAAGTGAATTTTTGCAAATATGTAAATTAGTACCTCTTCTAAGTCGCAATGTTGGTATTGTGCTGTGCAGAAGGAAGAACAGACTCCAAAACGAGGGCCAAATTCAATGAACCGCCATGAAGCTCTAAAAAGCATGGCACAGTTATACATTATAAGCATGTGCTAATGCACTGATCAAAAATGGTCAAGGGCAATGATTTATATAACTGACCTTATTGGATTTGCAGCTGTTATAGTAAACCAGCATAATTTCTAATATTTTGATGAGAACTCATGTGTCAGACGTCAAGAGAACTTTCTACATCTTTGTTAGGAAAGATTTCATTTTATATGTAATTTTCCCTCCAGTTGTACACCCCCAAACTTTTTTGCTGCTGTTTAGACACCATAGACTGACTTTGCCAGGAGAGCACAACCTTCTGCTGCACTCCTCTGGGCCTTCGCTCACTTTTTATGGGGAAACTGACATGCCCTTAAGACAGTCAGTACTAGGAGACTTTGTTTCCCTTAGTCCTTTTCCAAAGTTGCAACTTTTGTGCAAAATGTAACAAGTACACAATGTACCTTACAGTACAGTGCACTTGGGTCTCATAGTCAATTACAATGTCCCTAGATACTCTCGTAGGATTTGTTTTGAGATGTACAGATGAGTCATGGACAGGACTGGTGGCAGCTTATCTTTTGCATTATTTTGAACCCTTTCCTACCATGTTAACCGCGTTAACCGCGTTTGGCACAAATAGATGGCCTGGCTCCAAAATGGCCATGCCACAACGTTCTTGCCCTATCCTTTGCCCATCTTGCCCCTTTGCCTTCCCCAGGTCGAGCCTACCCGGGTCAGTCCTTATTCGGTCATGCAGTTTCCCACGAAACGCCAAGCTTTTGCAGGATTCTGCTGTGAATGCCTGGGACCACTGTGGTTCGTGATTGGTCCATGTATGGAGTGTGTGTTTATGAGCAGATCTCCCATTGGGTCCTCTCCGTTTTGGCGCGAAGGGAACGTTGGATAAGAGGAGGCCGAAAACACCCATACCATGTCGATCTCTGGAGTTCTCACTGAACGAAGGATAGGATCCAAGTATCCTGAAACTAAGAAGCTGAGTCGAGGAACTGCTGGTAAACCGCTGGAAGGTTTGGCACCCTGAGCCCGCTGTCGTCCCGTGGGACCCCTCTGCATCTGGTTGTCCTAGAAGGTCCACGAAGACGCTTCGACCCATTAGACTATTGGGACCAACTACGCTCGGCCCTTTCAACAAATCTGCAAGTAAGCCTTCTCAGAAGAGTCGCTGGGCCAACCAGTGGGCTGACCAGCTTATGCAGGACCTTTGCTCTGTCTCAGCCGTCGTTTCGAGGAGACCCTCGAAACTTGGTATACTGCTAGCTCTGTCCCCAGCACCCTCACATCGAGTTTCAAACACTTGACATTCCCAGGTCTGAAGTGAGACGAGTGTGCCAAGACCATAGCATACGCGTTTGCCGTGTTGCCCTGCCGCGGTAATGACTTTTGTAGGTGCACTGCATTTGTGACCCTCTTGCCCCTGAAGCCTGCTGTAGTGAAACTGGCCTGATTCATCCACCAGGAGCAGAGAAATCACCACTGTCCCATTTGGGAATCCTCGCTATATCGCCGGAACTGAAAGCCTCAGAGACTTCCCTTTTGTCGCATTTGAACCTGCAGCCACAGTGGACCTAACTGGCGAAGTTTGGTCCGGAGTGCGCCTGTGGCCGGTGAGTAACCCTAACCTTAACCGGTGGCCTCTAGCACCTCCATCTGTTTTTACGCACGACTGGCCCCTGGGGGTCCGTCTCCTTTCCACTGCTAGTGCGAACTAGTGACTCCATCCCGCTCTCTGGAACTGCCTCTGCCTTCAAGTGGAGGTCATCCCTGAATAGTGGGAACTTATTCTTCATCGCCTCCTCCACCTTCCTGAGCTGCTAGAGACCCCTGAAGAGACCCCGTTTTGCCCATTGGATCAACCGCAAGCGCCTGCACTACATGTACTATTGAGCATAAGGCTCCTCTCTTCTTAGGGTTTGGACTGCCTCTTAGTTAGGTGTGTGGTTGATGTGGAAGTGGACGAAAGACTATCTGAACTGCCTATTTTTTTTCCCGTCTAGGTTGTGAATATATTTCGTGCTTTTAACCCTTTAGACCCCGATGGTCTTGTATATATTTTGTATTGATTGTGTTGTGCTGGTTTAGTAGGATTGCTGTGATTCTTTTACTGTGTGTTGAGTTACAAAGGCCTTGTAATAAATGTGTTTATATTTTTGATATATACACCTGTCTAGGAGTAATTTTTAAGTTTCCTTGCTCTGTTTGCTCATTGAGGTCTTTCAGTCATCCTCACTCCTCCTGAGACTTAGTCTTGACCGCCTGCCATAGCTACCTTGATTGGTCTGGCTTATCCAGATGTTACCCTGTTCCAAGAAACTAGGCTGGCCTTCTGAACCTCTGCCCACCAGGCCAGAGTTCAGAAATCCGTCTTAACAATCTTCATTTGCCATCTCTGAAGAAAATATAAAATGGACGCAGTTTAAATATGTGTATAATACCGGTGGGAGTCATTCCGCTGACAGATTGAGGAACTAGCTTTCACCTTGAAGTGTTATGAAAAAAACTGCTTCTCTTCTGCTCGGCATGGTCTGCGGTCTGGTTGTGTGGTGTGTGCGCATTGCTGTATCTCAAACGGGGCAGATCACATGATCAAAAACCTTTTATTAGGAACAACAAAAGACCAGAATGGCAATGATGTCTAGTAGGTGACCATATGGACATTACATACATAATAAGAACCATGCATGTATTATATAAAAGACAAAGGTCTATTTCTGTAATGAAAAGATAATATAAGAAGGGAGACATGCTAAGATAATACTCAAATAGAAAGTCAAATGTTTACATACAGAGGCCACAAGGAGGCACAGGAATAATGGACGCCTGATTGTCTTGCTCCATCCCCTGCTCACAGAGATATAGTGGAGGAGTTAGCTCTGGACCCTTATCAACCAGGTCTCAGGTCAGGGGAGAAGTCAAGTGCCAATGGCCCCACAGAAGAGCGAGCCCGATCCCATGGTCTCAGAAGAAACAGAGTCGTTGTGGCCTGCAGCGGGACGCAGTGGCCTGTGAAGGGGGCCCGGAGCAGAGGCGCAGCACGGGTTGCTGGAAATATCACTGCGTCCCTGACAGAGGATATCAGGAACTGCCCTGGTCAGAGTCAAGGTGTGCCGGAAGTGCCTCCCCACCCAAGAGGGCAGTAACAGCCATGATCCCCGCAGCAGGGAGCAGCGGTGTCTGCTCTGCCTGGGACCTGTGATAGTGGCAAAAGTAGAACCAGGGTGCCAGGGGGCATCAGGGAAGAAGCAGGCCAGATGCAACGGGTAGCCTGGTGGAAGTACCAACTGCCCTACATTAGCAGAGAGGTGCTGAGAAGTAAGCCATTCCTCAACGAGGTGGGGTGCAGTAGCGGCTCCCAGTAAGTGGTGAAAGGCAGGCAGCAACTGGTATCAACACATTGGGAGTGTTAATGAAGACAGCGGGCAATCCAGACTGCTGTGGACTCACCAAGACACAGCACTGAAAGCGGGAACTGCCCTTTGAAACCTGCAGCAACAATATAAGCACTGTAACACAAAGGCTGGAAAGTTGTGAGGGAGCACTGCAGCCCGGCTGTGGAAAAGCCCCAGAACACAGGAGTTATAAAGGGGACCCGGTAAGTGAGAGAGCACCAGTGGTACAGCCCAGTGAACGGGGACCTGCGCAACAGGGGCACAGCTCCATTTGGGTGGATACTGCTCTCTCCCAACTGAAGGGTGAGGAGGTAACACAAGCAATAAAGCCCAAGGAAGAAGTGATCTGGAAATAATGAATTGGTTAAGGTCACTCGGTGGAGCTCTGGTGGATAAATTGGAGGGACGCTCTCATGAAATAACAGTAAACTAATAGTGGAGAGATGGTGAAGGCCAAAGGAGATTTGGAGCCCCATCCATGCAGTGTGGGAATAGGGGAAATTAAGAGTAGCATTCAAGCCATCTTGGAGGAAATAAGGGGGATGTGGACTGACATAGGGTCAAAAGTGGCAGACCTCACTTTGAAGGTGGAATCTATGGAGGAAAAGATGGAGGGCCTGGAGGTTAATCAGACCTCAGTGGCGGTCCAAGAGACACAGATCGATGTGCGTTTCCTGGAAGTGGAGCTTCGAGAGGAAGAATTGTGCCTAAAAGTGGATGAGATTGAAAACCAGGAGTGGTGCAACAACCTCTGCTTTTTTGGACTCTAGAGAAAAAGATACAAGAGATAATAGGTATGGTCTTGGCTGACAAGGAAGGAACACGGTTGGTCTTGGACAGGGTGCATTGAGCAGGGGGAGGAGGCAACGGATCACATTCAGTGCTGATACGTCTGTACTACTGTGAAGATAAGGTAAGGATCCTGGAGAAGGCGAGAAGATTGAGTAACATTGACTATGAGAAATCTAAGGTTGCGATATTCAGGATCTGTTGGCACACATGGTTTTGCAGAGAAAGAAGTGTACCCCACTCTCCAGATGGCTGTAGGAGAAGGGAGTGAAATATAGATTGGGCTACCCCTTCACACTTGTTTTTGAATGGGAAGGAAGGAGGTTTCATTTTGTGATAGAAGGGGAAATCTTGCGAGCCACGCATGAGCTGGTGGGGGGCCAACCAGAAAATATCCTCACAGATCCTGCCCACTTCAGTGAAACATGAACCATCAACAAATGCTGCTTTAAAGCATCACATTGTATATAAAAATATTAATCCCAAAGGCTTCAGATTTCTCAGAAACTTCCTCTGAGCACACATCTATAAATACCTACCAGTCAATCAATGTTCTAGTGCAAGCAGTTCAAAGCCAAATGCAGAGTCTAAAAGCCTCTCCGCCCAGTGCACAATTGGGCATGTTATCCTTATCTGGTAAACCTGGTAAATCTAAAGTGTCTGTTTTGGGTGTTGAATCATCAGATGGTGAGGGGAGGAATAGATCCTGCAGGGAATCCCAGGACATTAAGGAAAACTTTGGAAAGCATAAAGTTCAGGGAGTGAGGACATTTCAGCAGTTTAACACTCCCTCGTTGACAAAGGATGGCACGTGGGTTAGAGTTGTTCTTATGTCTGGGCTCTTAACTTCTTTTGCTCACTCAAGGGCTCACTTTTGAGACTTCCTCACATGATGTTGAGTTGGGTGGGTGGACCAAAAGAGGGGGGCAAAGAGGTTTGATCCGTTGAAATGTTAGTCCACAAAAAGTTTTGTAATGTTTGGGGGATTAACTACGAGGAGTTGGGGAGAAGGGGGGTTCTGAGAGGAGGGAAGAGTTGTGCCTTGTTCCTGCTGGAAACGGGAGGGGAGGAAATTGCGTGGGGCAACTGTAAGTATGGCCTTGGCTAGCAGGATGAGGGGTGGGGTGACTGGTACTCAGGGATGTTTGAAGACAGCTGCTAATGTTTTTTATCAGTGTTGGGGTAGAGTACAGACATCTGGTGTTTCGACTGCTGGGGCCATGTTATTTGGGCTGCACGGTCGAACGCCTCATGTAGGGGGGGTGGACTTGCTCAATTGCAAAAGGGGGAGTTTAGGAATGTTGGGGGGACAGCAAAAGTGGTAGGGTTGGACAAGGGGTGCTCTCATGCAACTATCTACATTGGAAGGTGGGTAGGAAACCATTGAGGGATAGGAGGGGAATGGGGCGACTGGTCAAGAGGTGGTACGGGTGAGGTAAAGGTTGCCACTTTAAATGTAAAGGGGCTTGACACTCAGAATAAGAGATCTATGATAAGCAATATATTTCCTAAGCAACACCTGGCGGTTCTCTTTTTGCAGGGAACCCATTATAGGCAGGGAAGGGAATCGGATGTAAATTTGCATACACTACATTCACCACAGGGAGCATGTCCCAAGGAGGGTTCAAGTTCCCACAAAGGTGTAATAGGTGTAATGGAGTTGGCCCTTTTTAGCTGCTGCCTAGCCGCTCACCTGAAACTGTCTCTGCCTGGCAAAACCTACCCCAGTGCTGCAAGCTTCCTTCGCAGTCATTCAACCTTTGAAACGGGTGTCAGTTGCTGTTTTTGCCTCTACTTTCACTCCTCCTCCTACCCCTGTGGCTAACTCCCACTCTGACACAGCCCTCTCCAACATTCATTTCTCTATCTCCAATGCTCTTGATATCCTTGTCCCTGTCATGAGGATCTATTTGAAGCCTGCCGCCAAGTGCAATTCTTGGTATGACTCTGAACTGGCCGCTCTGAAACGCAAGTGCAGAGCGGCCGAGCGGAAGTGGAGGTCTTCGGGCATTTACTCTGGAGTAGGCAACGGGCCAGTTTGTTAAAGGCTATACAGACTCTCTGTCCTCTCCAAGAGGAGGGTCCACTTTCAAGCCTGCATTTCTGCGGCCTCTAAAAGCATGGTTGAACCTTTTAAAATCTGCAAGGAGCTGGCCAATCCGACTGCAGTCTCTCCCTCTCCTGTTCCTTCTCAGACCCTGGCTTCTCACTTGACCAATAAAAACTCAGTACATCCTGTCCATGCTATCCTCCTCTGCCCTTTCCTCTCGTCTTCTTCTCTCCTCTCTCTCTCTCCTATAACACCTGATGATGTTCCCAGACAAGGCCGGTCTACGAAAGTTTCATCCAAACAGGTGCTCCCCACATCTCCAGAACCATTAAGTACAGCATTGATTCCCTTGCTCCGCCTTGGCCGATTTCTGCAATCAATCCTTTGCCAATGGATCTTTCCCCTCTCTTCTCAAGCACCTTTGTGTGCACCCCTCCTGAAAAAGTATTTTGCTGTTCCCTCCTGCCCAGTCTCTATCACTCCTTTCCTGGCCAAACTCCTAGAGAAACTGTCCATCTCTCAGCTCAACCTCCACACTGAATCTGCTTGTTATCGCCATGAGCATCAGTCTGGCTTCAGATCGGCCAGAGGCATGAAAACTGCTCTGCTGGACTCTTGTGAAGATCTGCTCTCCAACCTTGACTCCAGCTCTCACTCTGTCCTCATCCTCCTTGACCATTCCTCTGCCTTTCACACAGTCAATCACGCCACCCTGATTAACCGTCTCAGTCAGAACCTTGGAATCAAGGGTCAGGCTCTGGGTTGGCTGACCTCCTTTGTCTCAGACCGACCCAACCAGGTCCAACTTGGGTTCTTTCTCTCCACCACATCTCTTTCCACATGTGGTGTTCCCCAGGGCTCTATCCTCTCACCCTGGCTTTTCAATGTTTATCTGGCCCACTGGCCCACCTGATCTCTACTTTCTTACATAACTTTCACTGTTATACGGATGACACAGAGCTCTCTTTTAGGCTACCCTCAGCCTCCTCTCACTCATTGCCGACTGTCCATCCACTATTCAGGGATGGTGCTCCTCTAACCACCTGTGCCGTAATACCAGTAAAACAGAGATTCTTTTATTTGGGACCCCTGCTCCTGCTTTTCCTCACTCCCTGTGGCCGCCCGCCTTGGGTCTCCTGACCTCACCCTTCTTTGAGGCAAAAAGAGCCAGAGGGAAAATCTGTAACGCAGCACAGTCAGAGCTCCACAACGGTCGAGGGTGATGTCCCCGCCCTTGTGCACCTGTCTCCATTTGGGTCGACCGCCCCCAAGCTCAGCGGTGGTCGCGGGGAGCCCCAGCTCAGCCACCTACCTTCCCTGGGAGGAAAAGCTGTAACATAGCCTAGCCAGAGCTCCAGGATGGTCAGGGATGATGTCCATGCCCTTGGATGCCTGTCTCCCATGTGAGTGGACATCCCCAAGTCCAGCGTAGGTCATAGGGAGCCCTGGCAGGTTCCCCATCCCTCCCGGGAGGGAAAAGCAGTAACACAGTCCAGCCAGAGCTCTAGGATGGCTGGGGGTGCAGATCCCAGTCTGGTCTTGAGAGTCTCCCTTGAACATGGGTTGACCGCCATCAACCTCAGCATTGGTCCCGAGGCCGCCTGGCAGGATCCCCATCCTTCCCCAGAGGGAAAAGCTGTAATGCAGCCCGTCCAGAACCCCAGGACGGTCAGGGTGATGTCCACAGCTGTAGTTGCCTGTCTGCCATGGAGGTCGACTGTCCCCAAGTGCAGCTGAAGTCCCAGATAGCCCCAGCGGGTTCCTCATCCCTCCCCAGAGGGAAAAGCTGCAATGCAACCCAGTTAGAGCTCCAGGGCGGCCAGGAGTGATGTCCCCGGCCTTGGGTGCATGCCTCCCATTTGGGTCAACCTTTTGCAAGCCCAATGGTTGTGCCAGAAGCCACGGCAGGGTCCCATCCCTCCCTGGGGGGAAAACCTGTAACACAGCCCAGTTAGAGCTCCAAGACAGCCGGGGGTGATGTCCCGGTCTTGGGCACCTGTCTCCAATGTGGGTCAACTGCCCCAAGTACAGCGGCAGTCCCAGGGAACTCCGGTGGTCCCCAACCCCCGCGCAAATCAAGCCAGAGCTCCAAGACTGTAGGAGGTGATGTCCCTGACCTTGGACACCTGTCTCCCATTGGGCCGACTGCCCCCAAGCTCAGGTGTGGCCCCTTGGTTTCCCATTGGGGTCCCTGTCACTGCCTAGAGGGAAAAGCTGTAACACTGCCTGGCCAGACCTCCAGGACGGTCAGGCGCAATGTCCCAGCCTTTGCCCATGTGGGTCGACCATCCCCAAGCCCAACGGCAATCCCAGGGAGCCCCAGCAGGGTCTCCATCTCTCCCTGCTAGGAAAAACTGTAACGCAGTCCAGCCAGAGTTTCAGGAGGTCAAGGGTGATGCCCCCGGCCTGGATGGCCTCTCTCCCATGTGGGTCGACAATCCCCAAGTTCAGCGACAGTCTCAGGGAGCCCCAGCAGATTAGCAATCCCTCCCCAGAAGGAATAGCTGTATTGTGGCCTGGCCATAACTCCAGGACAGTTGGGGGTGATATCCCCGGCCTTGGGCGCCTGACTCCCATGTGGGTCAACCGTTCTCAAGCTCAGCGGTGGTCCCATCCCTCCCCAGAAGGAAAAGCTGTAATGCAGCCCAGTCAGAGAACTAGGATGGCTCAGGGTGCTCCCCACGGCCTTAGGAGTCTGCCTTGCACAAGAACTGACCTTCATCAAGCTCAGCTGTGGTTCCTGAGGAGGCCCAGCAGTGTCCCCATTCTTCCCCAGAGCAAAAGTCTATATTGCGGCCCACCAGAGCTCCTGGATGGTCGGGGTTGATGTCCTCCTTGGGCACCTGTCTCCCATGTGGGTGGACTGTTCCCAAGCCCAGCGGTGGTGTCAGGGAGCCCCGCCAGGGTCCCCATCCCTCCCTGGAGGGAATAGCTGCAAGGCAGCCCGGCCAGAGCTTCAGGACAGTCAGGGTGATGTTCCCGGCCTTGGGCGCCTGTCTCCCATGTGGGTCGACTGTACCCAAGTACAGCAACAGTGTAACGCTCACCTGATTCCCACGGAGGCGCGGGTCTTGGCAGGAAGGTGTCTGTGACTCGAAAAGTGATGTGCAGGACTCGACTGGCTTCTGGGGTCGAACCTCTTCGCACTGTGTGTCGGACTCGAAGAGTGAGGTTTCTGCAGGTGAAAGAATATGGGGGTTAATGGTCTGGGTTGTTGAATCTCCCTCTCTCTCTCTCTCTCTTCCCAGCTTTTTTGTAGAGCCCCCAGGTCAACGTGCTCACCTTATATAGGTGAATGCTGGGCTCTCCATCTGCGTCTGGTGCAGGGTGCCGTTGCCAGTTCCTTCACTGGTGAAACACAGGCCTCTTGAATTCAGAGGATGGTTACCGTCGTTATCTGCACGAGCGGTGAGTTTCTGGACACCTTTTGTCTTTATAGTCTTTACATGCGTGGCACGTTTATATGCAGACTCTGTATAATGCTTTTCCCTTATGTATTGCAGGGCTCTTGGGATGAAAGATGAAGTGAAGCGCCTGGAAGTTCGTAAGTATGGCAAGCGCACTAACTGTCTCTTTCCTTGCAGCTAAGTTCGTGATAAAGAGACGTCTGAGTATTCGCAGGCGTTTTATTGCGACGAGCGTGATGGACGTAAGTAAATACCTGCTTAATGTCTTTTCTTTTGCCTTTCAGATGTTGGGTTGCAGGGCCGGAGTCCGCGGAATGCCAGTAAGTTGTTAACGATACTTTGTCTTCACAGGCGGCGATGCAGAACGAAGAAATCCGGAATTCACAGCGTGCCGGTAAGTATGGCAATGCTTTTGTTTTTGCAGGTGGAGATGCGGCGTGAAGAAACAGCCGCAGCCGATGGATCAGGTAAGTAAGCACTGCGTGTAAAGTTCGCGTTGCTAACCTGTTGTTTCTGTTCTTTGCAGGTGCTGATGATGTCTGGATACTGAAATGGTAAGTAGGATTCTTGCAGGTCCAGGATCGGAAGAAGAAAGGCCGGAGCAGACTCGGTGAGCGTTCTGCTGCAGATGCAGAATAACGCGAAGCACGCTTCATCTATCGGGTGTGGTTTAAATAGCCTTGGAGTGATGAGGCGTCTTCTTCCACGGCCCCGCCTAGGTAAGAAAAGAGTTCCAGTTTCCAGAAGAGTTCCAGTGCTGTATCCAGGGAGTGGAGCTGCCCCACCCAGGTAAGAAAGTAGTTCCTGTTCTCAGATGGCTTCTAAGTGGCTGGTAAGTAAGCAGCATGGTCTGCTGCAGGTAAGTCCACCCAAGCATCTTCACACCTATTATGAGCCCGGCGCTTCCAGTGCCGGGACCAATGGTTTTGATGAGCCTGGTGCCACCGGCGCCAGGACAAGGTCCAAAAGGTCCCAGTGGGGACCGGCTGGTGCTTAGGATTAGGGTTAGGGGCCTGCTTCCAAGGACGTTGGGCTGGTCCTGGCTCCTTGGAAGCAGTGATCATGCCAGTATCCCCCCTCAAGGCCCCTCCTAAGCGTGTCTTCTCCTGGGGTTTTGGCTTGTCGGGGTGATTCAGATGGAATTTCTTGACCAGACGAGGTGCGTGGACATATTCTGAAGGTTCCCAAGACCTTTCCTGGGGGCCGTAACCTTTCCAATCAACCAGATAATATAACTTAGATTTGGAGATCTTGGAGTCTAGGATGTTCTTAACTTCGAATTCAAGTTCTCCATCTACTAAAACCGGTTCTGGGAATTCAGTCAATCGGGTTTCTGGTTGTACTGGTTTTAATAAGGAGACATGGAATACTGGGTGTATTTTCATATGCGTAGGTAACTCCAATTTGACAGCCACCGGATTAATTATGGCAGATATGAGATAGGGTCCAAGGTATCTCGGGATGAAGGTGCGGGGTCCCTTTAGAGGCAGGTGCTTAGTGGATAGCCAGACCTGATCTCCTACAGCGTAGTGAGGAGCCTCTTTACGGTGTCGATCTGCTCCTCTTTTGAATTGAGCTTTAGCTCTTTGCAGATGGGCCGAGGCTTCCTTAAAAGCACGGGTGATCTCCGAGTGCAAGTGAACCACAGCAGGTGCTTCGAATTCTTGGGGAGGATCCAGGTTAGAGGTTCTAGGATGGTGTCCGTATAGTAGGAAGAAGAGAGTCTTCCCTGTTCCAGAATGAATCGAATTATTGTAAGCGTATTCAGCGATCCAAAGAATATCCTTCCAGGGGTTTTCAGTTTGTTGGAGCATGCAACGTAGATATTGCTCTAGAGTTTGATTTGTCCTTTCGGTTTGTCCGTCAGTTTGGGGATGGTGACTAGTTGAAAGTCTTACATCAATTTGGGCTAGACGACAGCAACTGCGCCAGAAGTGAGAGATGAATTGACTTCCCCTATCGGAGACTAAAACCGAGGGAAAACCGTGTAGCCGAACGATGTTTTCTAAGAATTCTCGGGCCAACACTGAGGCTGATGGTAGACCCTTCAGGGGAATGAAGTGAGCCATCTTGGAGAATAGATCCACGACTACTAAAATGGTAGTATACCCCGAGCATGGAGGTAAGTCCGTGATGAAATCCATGAACAGGGTATGCCATGGACAGGGAGGGATGTCTAGTGGCTGTAATAGGCCGGCTGGTTTCTCCTTCTGACTTTTATTCTGGGCACACACACCACAGGAGATTACAAAGTCTCTAATATCCTTTTTCCATGACGGCCACCAGAAATGTCTTTTAATCTTTTCCATGGTTTTGGTAATGCCAGGGTGACCCTCCATTAGAGAGTCGTGATAACAGGAGATTACTTGTTTTTGTATTTTCTCACAGGGTAAATGCAATCGTCCTCGGAAATATGGTAGGTCTTGATCCACTGAGAATTCTTTCCCCTTTAATTGCCAATCTTGCAAATCGCCCGGAGTTAGGAGTGATTTAACCATGGTCTTGATGTCTTCAAAAGATTGAGCGCTGACCAAACCCAAAATTCTTTGTTCTGGGATTATGGGTATTGGTTCTGGATTGGTCAATTGTTCATCTACTCCCATCCGGGAGAGAGCATTTGCTTTTCCGTTCTTACTGCCTGGTCGATAAGTAATTATAAAGTCAAATTCTGCTAGAAACAGAGCCCAGCGAAGCTGTCTGGAAGACTGAGCTTTGGCTGTCTTTAGATATTGTAAATTGCGGTGATCAGTCATTACGGTGACTGTGTGTCTGGCTCCTAGAAGATAATGCCGCCAGGCTTTAAAGGCCGATCTGATGGCCAAAAGTTCCTTGTCTGTAATTGAATAGTTGATCTCGGGAGGCGAAAACTTGCGGGACCAAAAGGCAACAGGATGTAGTTGGTGTGTGACTGGATCTATTTGTGATAAAACTGCCCCCATAGCAAGACTAGAAGCATCCGTTTCCACGATGTAGGGGAGTTCTGGGCGAGGATGTTTTAAACCAGGTGCAGAAATGAATTTAGCTTTTAAGTCCTGAAAAGCTTGTTCTGCTTCAGAAGACCACTCAAAACGTTTGTTCTTTTTCAACAGAGCGGTGATGGGCTGGACTATCCGAGAAAATTCAGGAATGAATCTGCGGTAAAAGTTAGCGAACCCTAACATGCTTTGAACTCCTTTTACAGAGGTTGGTGATGGCCACTTGATGATTGCATCAACTTTCTTTGAATCCATATGGACTCCGTTAGGTGACAATATGAATCCCAGGAACTCGACTTCCGTTACGTTGAAAACGCATTTCTCAAGCTTAGCAAAAAGATTATGTTGATGCAATCTCTCGAGAACCTTTTTAACGTGTCTCTGATGTTCCTCTTCAGATGATGAATAGACGAGGATGTCATCAATGTAGACAACAACACACATGTCTATGAGTTCTCTAAGGACATTGTTCATAAAATACTGGAAAGCAGCAGGAGCATTACACAGTCCAAAGGGCATCACTTGATATTCGAATAGCCCGTACTTGGTGCGGAAGGCCGTTTTCCATTCATCGCCCTCTTTTATCCGTACCAAGTGGTAGGCTCCTCTGAGATCCAACTTTGTGTATATACATGCATCTTTGACTTGATCCAGGAGTTCAGGGTATCTGTTTTTAACGGTGATCTGATTCAGGGCGCGGTAATCTATGCAAGTCCTAAGGTCTCCTTCCTTTTTCGGAACGAAGAACAAAGCCGATGAAGCTGGAGATTTTGAAGGACGGATAAACCCGTTAGCTAGGTATTGGTCTAGGTATTGTCTGAGGTGAAGGTTCTCTGGCTCGGTGAGGGCATAAATCCTGCTGCAAGGAGGAGTTGTTCCAGGTATCAGATCTATTTGACAGTCGTAAGACCTATGAAGAGGCAGGGTGTTGGCTTGATCCTTCCGGAAGACGTCTTGGAATTCCTGGTATTCGGGAGGTAATTTGGGCACCTCCTCAGAAGAGATTGCCGCCAGTGAAACATCAGGCCGAGGATAACAAGTGGTAAAACACTCTGGAAACTGAACCGTCTTTGCTCGCCAATCGATCTGAGGATTGTGCTTCTCTAACCAAGGGATTCCCAGAATGATCTGGAACTGAGGGGCCTTGATTACATCGAACACGATTCTCTCCCGGTGTCCATCTTGACTCACTAGCGTCACTTCTTGGCTGGCATGCGTTACTGGTCCGGAGGCTATCTCCGTGCCATCCACAGTAGTGATGACGTCTTTCACTGCCTTAGGGACAAGGGGTAGATTCATCCTTGATACCATTTCACGGTCCACATAGTTACCGATTGCTCCGCTGTCAATGTAAGCTTCAATTGCATGCAAACGATCCGGACGTTCAGGACTAATGAGGACCATGGGTATCACGAAATGCGAGGTCACGGGACAGATCTTAACGCTCGGCAAGAGGACCTCTACTCTTGTCGGGCGAGGTCGTTTCCCTGCTCAGAATTTGTGGTACAGGTATCCGCGGCTCCTACAGTCTTCTTAGCTGATTTCACTGGACAGTCCCGAAGAAAGTGTCCTGAGTTTCTGCAAAAGAGGCATAATTGCAGCTGCCTTCTTCATTCCCGCTCTTTCTGGGTTAAAGGTCCTTTCATGCCCCCTATTTGCATGGGTTCCACAGTGTCAGCTCCCTTATTCGAGGTCTGTGGTTTAGAAAACACTCGGGTATCAAATCTGGAACGATCTGCCTTCCTGTTCTGTAGTCTATGGTCCAATTGGACAACTAAGTCAATATAGTCAGAACATTCTTGTGGAGGATTCACAAATTGCGCTAACACATCTTTGAGCTCTCCACGCAGGCCTCTGTAGAAAAGCGTTATTCTCTTGTCCTCGGGCCATTGTGTTTCCACTATGAGTCTATTGAAGGAGGCTATATAAGTCAAGAGGTCTTGATTACCCTGTCGTAATGAGAGAAGTTCATTGTCCAAGGCCTGCCCTTGTGCATGTCTTGCGAACAGTTTCTCCATGCTGGACTGGAAGGCCTGAAAATCATGTAAAACCGGATCATCCTGGGTGACTAAAGGGATCGACCAATCTGCGGCGCTGCCACTGAGATAAGAAAGCACGAAAGCCACCTTGGTCTGGTCTGTTGGGAATGCAGCTGGTCGACATAAGAAGTGTAGGCGGCACTGAACACTGCGAATTTCTTTGGATCACCAGAAAAGCGTTCGGGCGGAGCCAAGGGAACATTACCGGGCAGATTGATTTGCACTGGATTTGAAGATGATGCAGAAGGATAACTTCCTCCTGGAACAGGCAAAGGTGTCTGTCCTGCCTGCGTTTGTAACAACTGCCTAGCAAGGTCCTCTGTTCGCTCCTTGGAAATTATCAGTTCTCTTCTTAGAGAGTTTGTTTCCTGACGAGCTGCATGTACTTCTGCTCTTAATTCCCTGAGCAACTGGGCTAGTTGACCAGTGTCTGAGGTTTCCATTGCGCCTGGGTAGGAGTTTTGTGGTGGGCTTCGCGTTCTGTAACGCTCACCTGATTCCCACGGAGACGCGGGTCTTGGCAGGAAGCTGTCTGTGACTCGAAAAGTCATGTGCAGGACTTGACTGGCTTCTGGGGTCGAACCTCTTCGCACTGTGTGTCGGACTCGAAGAGTGAGGTTTCTGCAGGTGAAAGAATATGGGGGTTAATGGTCTGGGTTGTTGAATGTCCCTCTCTCTCTCTCTCTCTTCCCAGCTTTTTCGTAGAGCCCCCAGGTCAACGTGCTCACCTTATATAGGTGAATGCTGGGCTCTCCATCTGCGTCTGGTGCAGGGTGCCGTTGCCAGTTCCTTCACTGTTGAAACACAGGCCTCTTGAATTCAGAGGATGGTTACCGTTGTTATCTGCACGAGCTGTGAGTTTCTGGACACCTTTTGTCTTTATAGTCTTTACATGCGTGGCACGTTTATATGCAGACTCTGTATAATGCTTTTCCCTTATGTATTGCAGGGCTCTTGAGATGAAAGATGAAGTGAAGCGCCTGGAAGTTCGTAAGTATGGCAAGCGCTCTAACTGTCTCTTTCCTTGCAGCTTAGTTCGTGTTAAAGAGACGCCGGAGTATTCGCAGGCGTTTTATTGCGACAAGCGTGATGGACGTAAGTAAATACCTGCTTAATGTCTTTTCTTTTGCCTTTCAGATGTTGGGTTGCAGGGCCGGAGTCCGCGGAATGCCAGTAAGTTGTTAACGATACTTTGTCTTCACAGGCGGCGATGCAGAACGAAGAAATCCGGAATTCACAGCGTGCCGGTAAGTATGGCAATGCTTTTGTTTTTGCAGGTGGAGATGCGGCGTGAAGAAACAGCCGCAGCCGAAGGATCAGGTAAGTAAGCACTGCGTGTAAAGTTCGCATTGCTAACCTGTTGTTTCTGTTCTTTGCAGGTGCTGATGATGCCTGGATACTGAAATGGTAAGTAGGATTCTTGCAGGTCCAGGATCGGAAGAAGAAAGGCCGGAGCAGACTCGGTGAGCGTTCTGCTGCAGATGCAGAATAACGCGAAGCACGCTTCATCTATCGGGTGTGGTTTAAATAGCCTTGGAGTGATGAGGCGTCTTCTTCCACGGCCCCGCCTAGGTAAGAAAAGAGTTCCAGTTTCCAGAAGAGTTCCAGTGCTGTATCCAGGGAGTGGAGCTGCCCCACCCAGGAAAGAAAGTAGTTCCTGTTCTCAGATGGCTTCTAAGTGGCTGGTAAGTAAGCAGCATGGTCTGCTGCAGGTACGTCCACCCAAGCATCTTCACACCTATTATGAGCCCGGCGCTTCCAGTGCCGGGACCAATGGTTTTGATGAGCCTGGTGCCACCGGCGCCAGGACAAGGTCCAAAAGGTCCCAGTGGGGACCGGCTGGTGCTTAGGATTAGGGTTAGGGGCCTGCTTCCAAGGACGTTGGGCTGGTCCTGGCTTCTTGGAAGCAGTGATCATGACAAACAGCCCCAGGGAACTCCAGCGGTTCCCATTCCTCCCTGAAGGGAAAAGCTGTAATGCAGCCCAGTCAGAGCTCCAGGAATGTAGTGGGTGATGTCCCTGGCCTTGTGCGCCTGTCTCTCATTTGGGTCGACGGTCCACAAGCTCAGCAGTGGTCCTGTGGAGCCCCGCTGGGGTCCCTGTCACTGCCTGGAGGGAAAAGCTGTAATGCCGCCCGGCCAGAGCTCTGGGATGGTAGGGTGTGATGTCCTCGGGCTTGTACGCTTGTCTCCCATGTGGGTCGACCATCCCCAAGTCCAACGGCGGTGCCACGGAGCTCGGTTAGGGTCCCCATCCCTCCCTAGATGTAAAAGCTGTAAAGCGGCCCTGCCAGAGCTCCAGGATAATGGACGGTGATGTCCCCGGCCTTGGGTGCCTGTCTCCCTTGTGGATCAACAGTTCCCCATGCTAGCAATGGTCCCAGGGATCCCCGGCAGGGTCTCCATTCCTCCCCGGAGGGAAAAGCTGTAACGCAGCCCAGCCATAGCTCCATAATGGTTGAGGGTGAGGTCCCCGGCCTTATGCACCTGTCTCCCATTTAAGTCAACTGTCCCCAAGCTCAGCGGTGGTCCCAGGGAGCCTCAGCATGGACCCCTTCCTTCCCTGTAGGGAAAAGCTATAACACATCCTGGCCAGAGCCCCAGGAAGGTCAACGATGATGTCCATGCCCTTGGGCGCATGTATCCCATGCTCAGCGGTGGTGCTGGTGAGACCTGCGGGATCCCCATCCCTTCCCCCAGGGAAAAGCTGTAATGCAGCCTAGCCAGAGTTCCAGGTTTGTCGGGGGTGATGTCCTCGGCCTTTGACGCATGACTCCCGTGTGGGTGGACCATGCCCAAGCCCAGTGACAGTACCAGGGAGCCCCGGTATGATCCCCATCCCTCGCTGGAGGGAAAAGCTGTTTACAGAGCATAGCCAGAGGTCTAGGACGGCAGAGGTTGTTGCACCCAGACTTGGGAGTCTGCCTTGCATGTGTGTTGACTTTCCCCGAGCTCAGAGGGGGTGCTGGGGAGGTTGTTGTGGTCCTAATCCGTGCCTGGATGTATAAGCAGTAACACAGCCTGGCCAGTGCTCTGGGATGGTCGGGTGTGATGTCTGTGGCCTTGTGCCCAAGTCTCCCATGTGGGTCGACTGCCTCCCAACCCAGCGGCGGTCCCAGAGAGCCCCGGTGGCGTCCCCATTCCTCCCCACAGGGAAAATCTGTGACGCAGCTGAGCCAGAGCTCCAGGACATCCCGAGGGTTATGTCCCCAGCATTGGGCGCGTATCTCCCATTTGGGCTGACCACCTCAAGCCCAGCGGTGGTATCAGGGAGCTGCGGCAGGGTCCCCATTCCTCCCCAAAGGGAAAAGATGTAACGCAGCCCAGACAGAGCTCCAGGACGGTGTGGGTGATGTCCCCGTCCTTAGGCACCTGTCTCCCCTGTTGGCCGACCAACCTCATGCCCAGCGGTGGTCCACGGGAGCCAGGTGGGGTCCATATCCCGGCCCAGAGGGAAAAGCTGTAATGCAGCCCAGCAGGTGCTCCAGGATGGTAGGGGGCAATGTCTGCTGCCTTGGGTGCCCATCTCCCATTTCGGTCAACTTTCTCCAAGCTCAGCGGTGGTCCCTGGGTGCCCCGGGGGGTCCCTGTCCTTCCCCTGAGGGAAAAGCTGCAACGCTGCCCAGCCAGATCTCCATGGTTGGGGTGATGTCCCTGGCCTTGAGCGCCTGTCTCCCATGTGGGTCGGCTGTCCCCAAGTCCAGTGGCGGTTCCAGGGAGCCCCGGCAGTGTCCCCCTCCGACCCAGAAGTAAAAACCATAACCGAGCCCAGCCAGAGCCCTTCACTCCCTGGAGGGAATAGCTATAACGTGGCCAGGCCAGAGCTCCTAGACAGTCGGGGGTGATGTACCCGGCCTTGGGCACCTGTCTCCCATTTGGGTCGTTTTTAACTGGAGGGAGTACCCTCAGTATTAGGACCTGGGATTAAAATACTATAAAACAAATGATTGTCCTAATAAGTTTGTTTGTAAGCACGGCAGTATGCATTCTTTTTTGCTTTTTTGACAGTAAATGTCTTACGGTTACCAGCGTTCCTAGCAACAAAAAAGTGCACTCACAACTTATGTGATCTTCCAACTTGTTTTACATATAAATATGTGTGAAGAGAGTTGGTCTATCAATCCCACCCTCTTTCTTTTTTGGTGATTTTCTCAAGAGGAATTATTCTTTCTTCCAAATTTCAAACGTACAGTGAGACAATAACATGACATAGAGCATTTAGCAACTCATGCTCTTATAGTTGTTCGTACACTCCTAAGTGTATATGATAGCATACGTTAGGTTGAAAATCCAACAGTACAAGAAACAAGTTATGAAACAGGAGTCAATATACATAAATTCAATGTACATACAGACAAGGGATATTGTGTCTCTACATTACATAAAATGAAATGTGTGGATAGCTATAGATAACAAAGACATTTCACATTGTGTGTAAAAATCTAGAAAATACAATAGCACCTCTACTCTTTGGTATTATTATGGCCCATGTGTTTCAGTGGGTCTGAGCTCCTGGTGGATCTCTAACAGGTGAAGCCTAGGCATTTCTATGTAGGCCAACGTCACTATCTATTAGCTGTAAACATCTGGGCAGAACTTGGTGTTTAGGGACCTGTCCCTTCTTTAGACGTTTCCACAGTTTTTGGAGTGGTCTGACTTCATCTGGACTTGATCAGTGGACCAGTAGTTTGGGAATACCAAATAACCAATAACAGGTGTATGAACATACAGACTGCTACAAAAGAGAAAAGGCGGCTAACAGTGTGCCCAGAAAGTAAACTGACCTCATATTAAAATGAAATCCCCCACCTGGGGTCTACTTGGGGGTGCATCTGGTGTATTCAAAGGCACCAAAAAGAGTGACTTCAACGTGGGAGTCTGTGGTTAAAGATAACAGCAAACATTTGGGTTGACCAATCCCAAGCTCAGCTGTGGTCACGGGGAGCTGGCGGGGTCCCTGTCCCACCCTACAGGGAAAATCTGTAATGCAGCACGACCAGAGCTCCAGGATGGGTGTCGCAGCCACCAAGGAAAACAGGGAAGTCCATGTATTTCTGAAAAGAAGACACCAGCAGGGTCCCCATCCCATTGCCACTTATCTCCCATGTGGGTCGACGGTCGATCCAAATGGGAGACAGGTGCCCAAGGCCAGGTACATTACCTCCGATTGTCCTGGAACTCTGGCTGGGCTGTGTTACAGATTTTCTCTCCGGAGGGGGATGGTGACCCTGCCGGGGCTCCCTAGGACTGCTGCTGGGCTTGGGGACAATCAACCACACATGGGAGACAGTCCTTTGGGCTTGGGGACCATTGACCCACAAGTGAGACAGGCGACCAAGGTCAGGGACATCACACCTGACCGCCCTGGAGCTCTGGCTGGGCTATGTTACAGCTTTTTCGTCCGGCGAGGAATGGGTCCCTGTCGGGCTTCCCTGGGGCCACCACTTGGCTTGGGGATGTTTCGACCTACGTGCAAGGCAGATGCCCAAGGCCCAAATATCTCTTTGGATTCCCACGGGTGTCTTCTTTTCAGAAATGCATGGGATTCCCTGTTCTCCTTGGTGGCTGCAACACCCCAGGCCCAAATCTATGGGTTGTACCAAAGGACAAACATCATAATACATTTGTCTACCCAGGGCGTTTGGTGTACCAGTAGTTTAGCCTTTTCCCATTGTGCCAAGGTCAGTGCACCCATATGAGATATCGTTTTCATTGGGACACCAGTGGGGACGTGGGAAGGTAGGACATGTGTTGTTGCCAAATGTTTCTGTAGTTGTCTGGTGGCAAATGTCTCAAAACTGTGTTTATTTGCCTACATTTTTGAATTTGCTGGGCATTCTGGGTAATACATTGTAGTGCGACTTATGCAAGTGACACCTCTTTGGATTCCCACGGGTGACTTCTTTTCAGAAATTCATGGGGTACCCTGTTTTGATTGGTGGCTGCAACACCCCGGGCACAAATCTGTGAGTTGTCCAGAAGGCCCACACCACTCTACATTTCATCTAGCCAGGGCGTTTTGTGTACCAGTGGTTTAGCCTTCTCCCATTGTGCCCAGGTCAGTGAATCCACACATGTGAGGTGCAATTTTCAATGAGACACCTGTGGTAATGAGGGAAGGTAGGACATGTGTTGTTGCCCGTGTGTTTATGTGGTTTCCTGGTTCCAAATGTCTAAAAATTGAGTTTTTCTCCCAACATTTTGGACTTTGCTGGGCCTTCTGGGTAATACATTGTAACGGGACTCATGCAAGTGAGACTTCTTTGGATTTTGACGGGTGTTTTCTTTTCAGAAATGCATAGGGTTCTCTGTTTTCCTTGGTAGTTTGTGACACCACAGGACCTAATCTGTGGGTTGTCCCGAAGGTAAAAAAGTATGGATTTTGTCTTCCCAAGGCGTTTGGTGTATCAGTGGTTTAGCCTTTTCCCTTTGCTACCAGGTCAGTGCAACCAGACAACTTTTTGCATTTCGACGGGTGTCTTCTCTTCAGAAATGCATGGGGTTTCCTGTTTTCTTTTGTGGCTGCGACACTCCAGGCCCAAATCTGTGGATTGCCCAGAAGGCCAAAACCACTATACATTTCATCTACCCAGGGAGTTTGGTGTACCAGTGATTTAGCCTTTTCCCGTTGCGCCCAGGTCAGTGCACCCACACATGTTAACACATTTTAAGTATGGTTTTCTTTGGGCGACCTGTGGGAATGTGGGAAGGTAGGACATGTGTTGTTGTTCACAGGTTTTCGTGGTTTCCTAGATGCAAATGTCTCAGAATTGTGTTTTTTATCCTACATTTGGAATTTGCTGGGCATTCTGGGTAATAAATGTCAGTGCGACTCATGCAAGTGAGACCTTTTTGGATTCCCACAGGTATCTTATTTTCAGGAATGGATGGGGTTCCCTGTTTTCCTTGATGGCTCCGACACCCCAGGCCCAAATCTGTAGGTTGTCCAGGAGGCAAAATAGAGTACGGATTTTGTCTACTCAGGGCTTTTGGTGTACCAGTGGTTTAGCCTTTTCCCTATGCGCCCAGTTCACACATGTGAGGTATTATTTTCATTGGGACATCTGTAGGGACGTGGGAAGGTAGGACATGTGGTGTTGCCCACTGTGTTTCAGTGGTTTCCTGTTTGCACATTTTTTCCCCTACATTTTGTGAAAATGAATTTATTTAGGTTAGCCTTAAGCTACTCCATTGTGTTTCATGCACTTACTCCATTTTGCAAAATCTCCTATTTAGAGCTGAAAGTGACATGTTCACCGCACAAGAGTGCTAAGCCACATAGAAATGTTGTTGCAAAGAAATGAGCTCAATGTTTATACAGCCTTGGATCTTGCACAGGCAGGACCAAGCACAATAAAGATATTCTCGTCTGCAGCTGTAAATTTGGTGGGTCTAACACATGCACATACTAATAACAAGAATAGTTAGTGACACAGGAGATGTTCTGTTCTGTTCTTTTTGTACCAGGAAAGGGTTATCTTAAAGAAACTGTAAAACAGGCTGCTGCACAGTAACCCTCGGTCATGAAAACAAAAGATAATGTTGGTAGGAATGTCTCATTTCAGTGAGAACAGTCTGTTGTCTCGTAAAGTCAGATAGCTAGAATGTCACTGAAATGAAATCACTGAAGAATTTATGTTTTCACAGAAAACCCTATACGTAGCAGGGAGCTGTAAACCACAATCACTTCTATGACATTGCACTCGAAGCAGAACTCATGTAAACTGGGGTGCATAAAAGGACGTGATTTTCTTTCTGTAAATTGCTCACTTCTGCACAGCTATTGTTGTGTAAGAATCTGGGTCCGCTTGAAGCGATTAAACTCTCTTGTTTATACTCATCTCCGTGTCTGTTGGTCTTATCTTGTTTGCAGTACAGTTGCCAGATTTAGGTTTTACAATTTTGGACTTCGCTTGGCAATCAATCATAGCACGATTCACGCAAGTGAGACCTCTTTGGATTCCAGGGTTGTCTTTTTTTCAGAAATGGATGGGATTCCTGGTTTTGCTTAGTGGCTTCGCACAAATCTGTGGGTTGTCCACAAGGTGAAGAGTATGGATTTTGTCTCCCCAGGGCGTTTGGTGTACCAGTGGCATAGACTTTTCCTTTTGCACGCAGGTCAGTGCACCTACACAGGTGAGGTACCATTTTCATTAGGATACCTGTGATAACGTGGGAAGGTAGGACATGTGCTGTTGCTCACGTGTTAAGTGGTTTCCTGGTCGCAAATGGCTCAACATTGTGTTTTTTCCCTACATTTGGATTTTGCTGGGCATTCTGTGCAATACATTGTAGCCTGACTCACGCAAGTGAGACCTCTTTGGATTCCTACGGGTGTCTTCTTTTCAGAAATGCATGGGATTCCTTTTTACGTTGGTGGCTGCGACACCTCAGGTACAAATCTGTGGGTTGTGCACAAGGCCAAATAGAGTATGGATTTTGTGTTCCCAGGGAATTTGGTGTACCAGTGGTTTAGCCTTTTTCCTTTGTGCCAAGGTCAGTGCACCCACACATGAGAGGTACTGTTTTCAATCGGACACCTGTAGTAACGTGGAAAGGAAGGACATGTGTTGTTGCCTGTGTGTTTCAGTGATTTTCTGGTTGCAAATGTCTGAAAATTGTGTTTTGTCCCCTACATTTTGGACTTTGCTGGGCATTCTGGGTAATAAATTGTAGCGCGACTCACGCAATGAGACCTCTTTAGATTTCAATTGAGGACTTCTTTTCAGAAGGCCAAATCCAGTGTTCCCTGGGTGTTTGGTGTGTCAGTGGTTTAGCCTTTTCCCTTTGCGCCCAGGTCAGTGCACCCACACATGTGAGGTACCATTTGTATCTGGACACCTGTGGGAATGTGGGAATGTGGGATGGTAGTACATTTGTTGTTTTCTCTTGGTTGTGATAACTATTTCATACATTTCCTACTGCGGTTTATTACACAACCCTTTCATTTCCCAAATGTGCCCTGCATTTAGTCGATGCTTAAGGTACTGTATGCTTTTGTGACCTGCGCAAGTAACTTATCCTTCACAAGATCAGCCTATGCTCTTCAAAAAATGTATGCTTGGCATTATTCACCACATTGTTTTTTTCTTATTTTTAAATGCTAAGTTTGTCAGTTTAGGCCGTCAGAATAAAAATACTGTGTATGATGGCTTCATTTTTGGCTCGTGGTATTGCTTGTTTTGTGAAACATTATGAAAAATGTGTGATTTCCTAACTTTAAGAGTCGAGGGAATGTAGCAGTGCATTGCTTTTCTGAATATTCATGGACATCATTACCTTACAAGTGCAAACATGTCCAGCACATACTTTTTTTCCCTGTCACTTTTCAATTGTTTCTATTATTTGTACATAGTTGTTGACTCACCTCCGCAAATTACCCCTTCCTGAACTTGGAATTTGATCTACTTTTCAGAAATGTATGCTTTTCTGTGTTCCCATTGAGGTTTCCAACCCTCCTCTATCATTCCGTGCAAGCATGTCCTATTAAGAAAAGGGAAGCATCGCCTACCTCCAACAAAACTGAACGTAGACTTATGAAAAATATTTTGAATCCTTGGAAGAATTTGAATGTAGAACTGCAAACCTTTTGTTGCTAGCTCTTACAAGAAAAAAAACAAGGGCTTCTTTGTAGACCATTGTATTTGCATTTTCTGAAAAAACACAAAAAGTTGTCACTTTTTTGTTATTTTCTCACACCCCTCTACAGCATACCAAGAATCCTTGGTAACGGTATGACCACCTACATGTGGGAATAAACGGGTGCACATTTAGCCAGGATATCATTTGTAACAAAAAAGTTACAAGGGATAGAATGGTGACATACCGAAATGTCCACAAAAGGGCTCAGCACTGGGATGGAAAACTCTCAGCAGTTCAGGGGTTAACAGCCCACAGCCCTCTGTGAAGCCCCACCTTTGCTTGGGCCTACCTTGGCAAGGGCTGGCGGACACTTAATGGACATGTCCTCTCCCTACAGTGGGCATGACAGACATATTCCTTAAGGCAGCAATGTCTGATTTGGTCTGGTTGCCGATTTTATTAGGGCTGTTATGGCCTTGTAATCATGTCAAGTAAGAGTGTTGGTAAATAGCTTTATCTCCGGTAGTTTTGATGTTTGTTCTTCCTGTCCCACTTATCATTTATTCTGATTATGGATATATTTGCATCTAGGTTTGGAGCCGATTCCATGATCGGGGGGGATTGGATACTTGGGCCTATCCCACCAAATTGCTATGTTTGCAGACATCACACTCTCCCTGAGCTCAGCTGTCCCCCAACTACTTCAGCTTCCGAATTATTTCCAGAAACCCTCACGATTTAAGATTAATTTTAAAGTGTTGTGCTGAATTTAACTTTAAGCAAGGAAAGACAGCCTTACTGATGGCAGCTACCTCCCTTCATGAGGCTCAAGGTGCATTCAAGTACCTTGGGACTATCCTTGTATCTACTAACGCACCCCTCAGACCTCCTGTCATGAACTGTGGAATAGTATTAGTGCTGATTTTAGGAGATGGTTGAATCATGCTCTGTCATGTTTCAATCACATGGCTGCCGTAAAAATGTATATCCTTCCACGAATATTGAAATATTTGTTGCAGAGGATTTCGACCAGAACCCTGGATAAACCCAAGCACAGGGGGAGAGGTGGGATTGCCTAATCATTAGGAATATTACCAAATGGCTTAGTTAAGAAGTTTTAGGGATTGTATAGGCTTGGAGTCTCTGAAGACTTGGAGGCTCATTGAAGAAGCACTATGTGACATGGCTCCCAAGGAAAGATAGGCCAAGAGCATGTGTGAACTGCCACTACTTAAGGAGTGTATGCAGATTTGTGCTGGGATCACAATCAAGCAATGTTTGACTACTTTTCTGAGGCTGGCCACACCTCTTCAATTTAACCCAGGATTCAAACCTGCTTAAAAGATGGTGGAACCTGATGTTTTTTTTGTTCTTTTTTGTTGTTGTATTTTATCAAGTTTAATGATTTTACAAAATTGAAGATTAGGTTAGTTGCGCGGCTTCATCTTTCCTATTTCTAATTTCTTGTTTGTTTCTTTTGTTTGTTGCTACTTAGACCACCTTTCTTCTTTCGTCAGAGAGGGGGTGGGTGTGGTCCAGTTTTAGTAGTGCATTCAGCCAAGGCCGCTTGGAGATTTTTTGCCGCGGCAATTGACCAAGAAGTTTTTTCACCGCTTACTAGATGACTCTACCATACTTTTTCATCTCGTAGAATGCAAGGTTCTAGTAAGAGCCCAAGGTAAGATTTTCTAAATTTCTGAGTCGCCGAGCACGACATCAAAAGGTGCCTAACTGATTCAATTTTGGACACGTCGGTAGGAAGTACGTTAAGGCAGGCTCTTAGGAAGACGTGTCTCAGCGATTTATCTGGAAATCTTTTGGCAATTTGATCTATTTTATGTAGTTTTTTTGTCTGCAAAGGGAGGTGGCCAAGTAGCCTGTTTTCCCGTCCAGTTCTTGTGTTTCAATCCAGTCCGCCTGATCCATTTTTCTTTTTACTTTTGTTGTATTCTACAGCAGGTCTTCTTCTAGGCACGCCGCATGGGCTAGTTGAGAAGTTTTCTTTTCTGCCCAAGTTGTTAACAGCTTACAACCACCACCCTTCATTTCTTTGTTTATCATGCGATAAAGAGGTGGAGATTCCGGTATTATCATTTTCCTGAACAAGTCCATTTCTCTTGCTTCAGTTGTTGCTTTCAGGGACAGAAGACCCAGTTCTCTCCTGATTGCTGGGACGGAAGTCGAATTCGGGAGTTGCAGGACCTTGCGCCAAAAATGGCCTTCCAATTTTTGTCATATGCCCGAGGGAAATGTAGGCATGGCTTCTCCTCCATATACCAAGCATGGAACGACCTTTGCCTTGTAATACATTAAAACTGGTATCAGGGAGAAGCAACCATATTTTCTGTCCATTACACGAGCTTGTGTGGTTAGTGTTTGCGTCTTCTCCCATAGGTGGGTCTGCATTGTTGTTTCACATTTAGAAATGTCCACCATTACACCAAATACTTGAAGTCCCTCACCACTTCAATGTTGATATTTTCGAGGTTCCAGCAGGGTATATTTTTCTTTTTATTTTTGATGGTTTTTCTAGGATCATTATCTTCGTTTTTTCTTTGTTTATCTCAAGGTTGTTCTTAGATATGTAGCAGGACAAGTTGTTCAGTTGCCTCTTCAGACCTATCGAGGTTTGGTCTAAGAGGATGATCTTGTCTGCGTATAATAAACAGGACACCACTGTCTCCCCAATTTTAGGTGGAAAGGTTCTGATGGAACTTCTCTTTTCTTTATAATCACCCAAAAATGAGATAAACAGAGCTGGCGCAAGAGGGCAGCCCTGTTTTACCCCTCTGTATGTTAGTATTTTGTTGGACAAAAGGCCTTTTTGGTTTAGCTTCACTCTCATTGAGGTCGAAGAATGGAGGGCTTTGATTGGCTCTAAGATTTGCTTTGGGCAGTTCCACTTTGCCAGTTTTAACCACAGCATTGCTCTATCGAACTGGTTGAAGGAGTCCCGGGTGAGATCTATAAAGGCTAGGAACACCCTCGCTTTTCTGGTCAGGATCTTTTTTTTTATGATGCTTAGCATCATTATGTTGACCGTGATGCCCAAGTTTTTCATGAACCCTGCTTGAAAGGGATCAGTACTCGGGGAAATTGTTGCCCATTGTTGAAAACTTCTCAGGAGGAGGAATCCGTAGATCTTTTCAATTGTGTCTAGCAGAGCTATTCAGCGATTGTTAGGCAGAATCCTGTGCAGTTCCCTTAGGGAGCACTACAGAAGATTAGGACTACAGGTGAGAGCAATAAATCCCCTTTGGTATCAGTCTGTACCACAAAGATTTAGTTGGTAGCTGTGGCTGAGCAGTCAGACCTATCTCAAGAGGGAGATGAGCAGTATTCAGGGTTTACACCATAGGTCTACAGTACTATGGTACAAGGAAACACTGACCAAAGCTTTGTATTAAAAAGTAGATATATATTTATTTTATACACTTCTAGTAAAACACATTTATCACAGTCATCAAGCAAGTTAAGATAAGTCAACGAAAAATATACACACTCCCTAGTTAAATTGTAGACCAAGTGAACCAGAGTGAAAACTGAGCAAAACGGCACAGTGAAAACCACACACAAGGGATACTCTAGCAATTTCTCACAAGGGAGGGAAAGCCCAAGTTATACAGAAATATCTTCTTACACACCCTAGCAACACTTCCCATAAGTTTGTGAACCAGTTTAAGCAAGACAGTGCATCAGTATAGAATATACTTAAATGAAAACTGAGCAAAATGGCACTTCACAAGGTTTAGAAAGGGGAAGAAAAAGGGGGTTATAAGAAGTAGGTGCATCAACACAGTTCTAGTTGAGAAGCAATATAAAGAACGCAGTTCTAACAAATTTAGCCAGAGTCAGTAGGCCTGTACCAGAGTCAGTGGTACAGGGCAAGGGCCCAGGAGCAAAATGTTCTTGTAGCTGCAGTCAAGTCTTTGGTTAACGATTTTGAAAAGGCGGATGCAGAAGATGAAAGGCAATGTTAAGAGAGAGGGGCGTCCAACCCATCAGGTAGGTAAAGGATTTAAAACACCTTTAGCTCTACCGCGAAGAAAGGGCGGCCTGGCGGAACAATGTACCTTTAAAATGAAGAAGTGGCTCCTGCGGTGGCGGTTGTTCCTGGTAGTTCCTGCAGCTCGGGGGATCCAGCAGAGGAAGAGAGGCTCTCATCGTGGAGGAAGGTTCGAGTTACTGCACTACCCAGGGATGAAACCAGCCGCGGTGCACCCGACGAATAAAAGGTACGCTCCTTTAAATCGCGGTCCGGGTGGACTGGTGCCTGGCTATCCGGCCTCCGAGTACAGGGTACTGGCGATTCGACCAAGGCAGGTCCAGGAAGGCGATTGGCAAACTGGTTGGCTCCACCAGCTCAAGGGAAGAAGGCTCTTGCAGATGAAGATCTTCTCTTGTCGGATGGAGAAAAGTGGTGTGACGCTGCAGCAGGGCTTCACCGGTGGTTCAGTCGTTGCAGATGTCTTTGGCTTCTCTCCTCTTCGGCTTCTTAGTTCCAGTGGCAACGTCTTGCTCTTCCAGTCCTCAGGACCCTGCTTTTATGCAAAAAGAGCCCCATTAATACAGCCTAGCTGTCACTCATACAGTGGAGTGGTTATCTTGGTGGGAGACCCTCCAGCCTATCAGGATAGAGTGCGACATGGGTTGCGGAGGCAACCCTGTCCAAGGGTCCTACTCCCCTTCCCACACAACGGACCAACCCCAGACTCAGTGGCGCTTAAAGGAGGGCTTCTTGGCAGAAGCCCGGCAAAAGGACGAACAAAGGATCCCCGACCTGGTTTAGGAGTGTAGAGAAAGACACGAGAAAGAATTTATATTATAGTTCCGGCAAATAAAACCTACTGGAGCAAAGTTAATATAAAAATAAACCGGTAGTATGTTAGAGGCTGTCAGAAAAAATGGTAGCCTCGAACAATGGGAAAATCCCATAGGAAAATATTTTTGTTTGAATATTTACGGTAGTAACCACTGCCACCAGCCAGAACCTTTAGAGAGAGGGACTGTACGGTACCCCCTTGAAAACGAAAATAAGGGAAAAACTATGAACCCTTTCCAGTACCTCCATAGTAAGATGGGTTGTACTGGTTTAGTTCATAAAAATTGACTAGTAAAGTCAATTGGGACTTTACATGCCCTGGGAGACAGTAGTCAGTCCCAGGGTATGGAGTCTAGGTTTGGGGGTCGCTATGACACCCCTGTGTCACTGCACGGAGGGTGCTGTGTAACACATGTGAATAAAGATGGTTCCTATGGGTTTTGAGAAAATCCCATAGACATTAAACACAAAAATAGCCTAGAACACACATAGCAAAAAGGCCTAAGAGTGGGAAAAAGAGTCCCACTTCTCTTAGCAGGAGAAAATAAACAAACCCTTCAAATCCAGCAAAGCTGCTGGGGGACTCTATAGGTAAGGGAAATTAGCCATAGAATGAGAATTCTCTCTAACAGCGATAGTTGCAAGGATCCGACCTGTCTCCCTTTTTAAAGATCACAACTACCACAGATGAAGTCCAAGATCTGGGGATGGATCTTGATTGGCAGCATTCTTTAAACACCAGACTGATGAAAGAAGCCCATTCCACTGGATGGTTTCTTAGGTCAACATTGGTAACTCCATCTGGGCCCGGGGCTCTGGAAGGTTTAAGTTTCCTTATGGCCTCTTCGATGTTGTCTTTGTCTGAAAAGTCTTCCCAGTCTATTTTCCGATGGTTCGCTGAAGAGCTGGTTGAGTGAGGAGGAAGTTGAAATAAAACAGTAAATTAAGACTTCCATCTCTCTTCGGGCACACTATTTGACAACATGAGCTCCGGTGTTCGATCAACCGCTTTGACCAGTGACCAGAAATCTTGGGAATTCTTCCCTGACAGTTTCCTCAGCATCTCTTCAGAGTCTTGTTGGTAGAGGGATCCTCGATAGAATCTCAACCAGGATTTATACTTCTTGAGTTCTTCTTGAAGTTTTTTCTGCAGAAGCTCTGAGTTGAATTTTGTAACCTGTCTCTTTAGTTTCCTGATGATACGACGTTTAGCCACGAGTAGTTTGTCCTACTGGTGGAGAGATGTTTGTTTTGAAAGCCCCATTTTAGGAAAACTAGTCTGGTACAGTATTAATAGTGGGCGGGGCGGCCCGCCGCTCTTTCATGGAAAGTTGGCTTGAGTAATTTGCTGTGAGTTCTTCTGTTCTTTCGACCGTTAGTCTCAGGCGGTTGCCTTGGTTTGTAGGTACGGCTTCTTCGGGCATCTTCAATCTGGTAGGGCTCTCAGTAAGCCATGTTATTTTGATGATGTTGTGGTCGCTAGCTTTAGATCGTATTATCTCGAACGATGTTATCAAGTTGAGCATGGCCTCTGAGGAGAAGATGTAATCAGTTGTAGCCTTTTGAGCACCTCTTTCCCATGTTGGGATTTGCTCATGTATGTTGTAATTATGACGAGCCTTGTGGTCACACTGGTTCCAAGTGGGAGATTGCAATGTTCCCACTTCACCAGAACCGATAAGTGACTCTGATTGAACGAAAGATGTTTTTGAATAGAGAGTCTGCTTCCAGAACGAACCGCCACCAAAAGACCAGCTGACGGATGGCCCAAAGGGCCTTTGATTGCTGGAGAAGTAACTATAGCAATCCGTCCATAGGTGGTATGTCTAGGAGCCAGGTTTCTTGGAAGGTTAAGATGTCATAGTCCCCAAAGTTTATATCTCCCGCTTTTGTCAGATGGTTGGGCCCCCTGCTGTTCCACAACGCCATTTTAAAGGAGTAGTCAATGAGTTTCCTATGCCTTTGAATACTCCCCTTTCGGGGGCCTCTATCATGGACGTCTTGCTTTTGCGGGATGATGTTGGTTGCTATTTAGTTGAGGTTTTTGTCATGGTTTCAGGAGCCAAGCCCAGAGTTGTTTAATTCGGGCAAATGTTGAAGAATTATTTTGAGATGATGGGAGTACCGGCGTTGGAAGTTTACGGCGAACCTCGATTTCGGTCTCTCAACCATAGACTGGGTTGGTAGTTCTGGGAACGAACTGCCTTCGTTTGTTAGTTGGTCAGAGATTTGCCTTGCCAGGCTTTTTCTTGGGAGCCTCACTTCTTTCTTAGCATCTTTTGTCTTTAAAGAGCTATTTACACTGACGTCATGATTATATTTGGGAGAATCGCTTCCATTTTTTTTCAGAGTTGAGTGCTGCTCCTGTTATAGGCCTCTGTTTTTGACCTATAGTGTGGATGTTGAACCTGAGGAGGCCTGCTGATAGTTTTTACTGCTGACTCCTATGGGTTCTCTTGCAGCTCTGTAACGTAGTAACCTCTTTTGAGGAGGTCTTCCACTCCATCTTTGATTAGAGACCCTATCGCAGAGGCTCCTATGTGGAGGTAAGCCTTTGCCTTCTGTGCTTTATGGTATCGCTCCACTAGGATAAGGTTGTCTGTCTTCAGATTTTTAAATTCACAGACGTTTTTCAGAACTTTCAGAAGAGTCCCATGATTTAGCGTTAGTGTTTCAGAGTTCCTCGGAATCTGTTCCAGCTTGAAAATGTTTGTCAGAGGAGGCTGGCGGAGGCAGAGGTTTTTAGCCGAGACTTCCTTTCCTGTTTACCGCTCACCCCTTCTGGCTGAATATAGATGGTGAGGATGGTAAGGATGATTGTCAATAGGTCTATCTGGACTTCTTAACTCCTGTAAGGGTTTTTCTCCTGACAATCGTTCTCGGTGGCGGACGCACCTTTGCTCTTCTCTTTTTTTACTCACTGATTCATCTCTATTGCTGTATCGACTTTGCGATAGAAGCTGGTTTTTAAAGAAAAGTGGGCTCCTTGGTGATCTAGTATTCTCCTCTAAAGGTGTTCACTGTGTGTAGTCAGTGTTGCACCTGTGTTTTTTGGAGACTGGACCGCTGGCCTTTTTCAAGTCGGCGTCTGTTTTTCTTGTCGAGGTATTCCCAAGGTCATCCCTGTCCGGTGACCGATGTAACGCGATGTTCATAAAATGTTCATCCGCCAGGAAATCTTCGACTGTGGTTGGTGATTTTTGTTCAAAATGCTCCAAAGGCCTCCATGTCGGTCTAGAGGCTGGCTTAGCTAATGGGGCCACATCAGATTTCTTGGTATTCTTTTTCTTTTGTGCCCTGTGCCACACCATTGCTTTCGGAATTCTTCTCTCTTCCCTTTGTTGGATGAGTCACTTTTGGCAATTTATTTAATGCTGGAGCCTTCTTTGCAGTCAGATCTTCTTTTATCGGAGATCCGATGAGAATTGGGAGGTGGTCTACTTGAATAGTTTTTTGGAAGGCTCCTCCTTTTTTCTCCTCTTGGTGATTTCGAGACTTTTGGCAACCTTGTGGGATCCCCGCAAATCTGAAGAGTCGTGGTTCTTCGGTACTTTCCTTGTTGGACTGCTATTTTTTTGAAAATTGAAGATATTTGCAGTAGATGGATGGACGTCAGCCGCCAAATGTGAAGGTTTTTGGGTCTTTTCTTTGGACAGTATGGGGTCTATTCGTGTAGCTGTGTCTACTGGCTCTTTGTTGGAAGTGCCTAGTGGCCGAGATTCGGTTATAATGGGTAAGCAAGGATTTGGAACGGGAGATGTTTTTTCATGAGGCTCCTTGTCGGTCTTCTCTTTGGCTGTAATATACCCTTCAAGGTAAGTCAGTTTAGTGTGCATCATAGCAATTTAAGTGGTTTGATCTTTTAGTGTGTCATTCAGGGCCTCATACAATTGTCTGAAAGGCTCTAGAGCTATTGTGATGGCTGACATTATTGTTATCATGTCAGGCTTCTTTGTCTGTGTTTCTTTTGCCGCCACAAATGAACATTTTCCTGCCCGGTTTTTTCGCCGGGGCGTAGATTGGGCGGGATCAATGCACGGCTGAGGAGGTGGCAACTTCTTTGGGGAATGGTAACCCCTGCCTAAGTAGGGAGACGTCGGCTCTGCTATAATTTGAACTTTGTATGGCACAGAAGAGCCTTGACCCAATTCCTCTTGAGCTGATAGGTGAGTGAATTCCTCAGGTGAAGCTGCTTTGGGGCAAAGGCTCAGTGGTAGCACTTTGCAAGGAGATGTCAACACCAGGCTTACTACTTTCGGCAGCTGTGGAGTAGGTGCTGGGGACGCTACATGATGAGGCCTTTGAGGGACAGACTCCTGGGACCCCTGTGCTTCTTCAACAGTCAGCCCAATAATGTTGTTTGTGGCAGAGGTCGACTTAATTTTGAGGTCGTTTAAGGGACAAATCGGTAGTGCCGGAGCCACTTCCAAAAGAGACGCAGTTTCTTGTGTGGTGACTTTGCTAGGTATAGAGGAAGTTTTGTGTGCTTTTCGTGCAGAAGAAGGCTCCAGTACCTTGTCCAAAATCTCTGTGTCTGTAAGTTCTTCTAGAACGTCATCTTTTATTTTTCCCTGCCTGGAAAAATTGTCCTTTAATAAATTGCACATAGATGTTTTCGAAAGGTAGTTTTCTGACATTTTCTTTTGAAGATAGACTGACTGCCGGTTTAGCAGATCTTTTCTTTTTTTGACATTTAAGGTGTTTATTTCTACCCAAATGTTTGCTTTTATTTTTTGTTGTTGGTTGGTTGAGCCATTTCTTCATCATTAGTTGGCTCGTACTGGGGAGGTACAGGAACTTGTTCATCTTGGGCAGAGACCACTGGAAGGTGCTTATTTCCTGCACTGCCAACGTCAAGACAGACATTCTTTCCGTTTTTGTATTGTTTGACACCTTTTGGATGCAGAAATAGAGCCTCATTTTGGGTGGCGTGAACCTGTGCCACGACCGCGATAGGCTCAGATGACACAGATGGAACCGCGCACACGGCTTGCAGGTTCCCCGGCTGATGAGGGGATAATGGCGGAGCTGCTCTCGGGTCGCTGCACGCCAGAGGAGGATCGTCCGGACCTGGCGTCAGAGGGGCTCGAGGTAGGAGCTTCTTTCCCAAGGTAGGGCTTTAGGCAGAAAACGTATCCGTGTTGACCCCTTTCTTAGGTGCCTCAGGGCACTCGCTAGCAGCGCCTGGACTCGCAGCAGCCATTTCCCTCGCTGTCCGCCCTTCGGCGGGCAGCACTGGGAGGCTGTTAGCGGACAGATGATCAGGCGAGCTCCCGCACTGAGTTTTAGCTGCCGGTTCTAGATCATTTGGTCGAATCTAAATGGTCGACAGGTCAAATGGTCACATTTTTTTGTTTTTGTTTTTTCACATTTTTTTTTTTTTTGGGGGGAGTCCCCCCAACCCCTTTTTTTTTACTAAAAACCCCTTTTTTTCCATAAACGAAAACCTAAAAAATATATATATAAATTAAAAAAAAATTCGACCATTTGACCTGTCGACCCAATTGTGTCGACCATTTGTCTGTCGACCATTTGTCTGTCGACCATTTGACTAGACACCGTAACCGCCAGCTGGGATAGAAGCGAGGGAGTAGGATTAGAAATTATTGTGGCTTCTTTCGCACTGCCGTTTTCTGCGTGGTAAAGATGAGTGGCATTCGTTGGAGAAACAGGGTACTGTTCAATATCAATTGGTCGCTCCTTTGGCAATAGTTTGGTCAAACTTGCTGTCATGTTTGAATGTGCCACCACGTACAACTCCTGCTGTAGCAAAGCTTCACTGCAGAGGGCGGGTGCCGCTGGAAGGCGAGGCCTGGTGGCTTTTCGGGCAGAGGGAACAGCTTTCCCTGGCAGAGCCTGCCGTGAGCTGCGTAGACATCTTCTCTCTTCTTCATCTCCAGCGGCCCGTGTAGATTCCGGGGATGAATAAGATCTTTGGGCACTGCAGGCGTCCATTGTAGCGCAGTCTGTCAGTCCTGCCACGGACTGCAACAGACTGCACTACCTCTGCAGCTAGCTCTGCAGCCACTCCGCGGCTTCAGGCAGTATTTATGGGTCCTCCCACAACAAACAGGAACTGTAGACAGACTCAGGAGCTCAAGCAGAGTGGACTGCAACAGACTGCACTACCTCTGCAGCTAGCTCCACATATGATGTATGAAAAGAGAGGCAAGTGAATTCATGTCCCAATTGTTTCAAGATGGTCGAATTAAATACTTTGAGTGTAACATGGCATTAGGGGTTACTGAAAGAGAGCATTTCAAATACTGCCAACCGAGGCACTGGGCTCTTTGCGTGTCTATTAGAGAAGCTGTACTAGACCACTTACTATGCTTGAGAAGACTGTTTGAATATGTCTGGGCTTACATCCAAACTATGGGTGTTTGCTTTGGACTGGTGAGGAGGACCCCCAAAACTATGCATCTATGAGGCATAGCGACTTGAGTTCATATTGCAACAACCGATAGCTGCTTATCAGTAGTTGTATAAGTTCCTGGATCTTCACATGTATTTGATTATTATTCTTTTGCTATGACACCTTTGGAGCATTTATTACTTGAAATGGTTGTATCACATGCAGTTTTATCAATGTGTACTCTGGCGATATCTTGATAACTGTTGTATTGTGCTTGGAGTGAATGCAGATGCATGATGATGCTGAGAGAATGTTGGTGTGCCTGAGGGAATGTTTGTGTGTGAATGCAGGAATGACTGTCAGGAAGGTTCCAGGATTGAGCAATTGGAGAAGCCTAGCCTGGGTGATAGGACCCAGTGGTTCTCTGTATCATCTTAACATGTAACTAGAATAAAGTTTACCTGAGGAACCTTATAGAAGTCTCTTAAGAATCTGCTTTTCTACAGTAGTTGTATAAATGCCTGGATCTTTACATATATTTGTTATTATTCTTTTGCTGTGACACCTTTGGAGCATTTATTACTTGAAATGGTTGTATCACATGCAGGTTTTTGTACATGTACGCTGGCTATATCTTGATAACCAATACAATCTAAATAAAAAATAAATATAATCTTTCTGAGGAAAAGTGGGATAGAATCTAACGAAATATCAAGAAGGCATCTGCAAGTGCCAAATAAGCAAAGATACACATTTCCGTCGAGCTGGTACCTGACTCCAAGGAGGATAAAACGTATGAATAAAATATAAATGGGATTGTGCTGCAGAGGATGCGGGGCGGGCTGACACCTAGAGGTACTGGCAAAATGTGATCAATTTGTTGAAATCTATGACGGATTGTAACTTACCTTGCACGTTCAAATTTTGCTTCTTGGGGCTAATTGATGATCAGCTCCTGGCCAGGAATTCTGCAAACAAACAAATAATATTGCAAATGCTACTGATTGGGAAAGCTGTCACGGCCTCGTTTTGGAGATCTTTGTATATTTCAACTAAGGAAGATTGGATCCTGGAAATGTGGAACTTGCTTATTTGTGAGAAAATAACATTTACTTTGCAGGATGATGTTACTTCTTTTTCCCAGGGATGGGCCTTATTTTTGTGATATGTAAAGAAGCTTAGTTTAGATTACAGGTCTCACCCTAGTTTACAAATTTTGGGACTCATGGATTGTTTTTGACAACTTAAATAGTTTCAATCAGGAGCCACATATGAACAAGTATGACATACGGTAGGAGATGATGAAGACTGAAGTTTGACTCCCTATCCTCTGACTTGGCAAAAGGTCAGGTCCTTAGCTTTGGTGACCCCGAGGGAGGGGTTTAAGGTTGGGCTCTGTTTTTGATTCTTGCAAGGTACATTGCCTTGTTTTCTTTTTTCTGTTAAAGTCATTATCGATGGTACATATATAACGAGCAGAGGTGTTTGTATTAAATGTGTTATACATGTAATTCTAATAAAAAGCTCAGAATACAAAAAAGACGAGAAACATGATATGGAATGAATGCTTAATCAGAAATTCAAGCAGATCTACAAATTAGGACATGCCATAGTAAAATAAGGATTTCCAATGTGCAAAATACAGAGGTAGTTGAGCATAACTGGGAGGAGGTTTTACATTGCATTGGCTAACAGGATTCTTACAACCAAAACATCTAAATCCCATTCCTAATGAAAATACTGAGAGGTTTAATTGTATCTGAATAATATCATGCCATATATAGCTGGTGTATCACACTCAAAGATTGATTGAGTTTATGATGAATATAAACATAAAAATATAATATGTATACAGGAGACTTGGCCAACTAATGCCATTCATGTAGAACACGTTTTGGGTTAATATACATCACCTTTAAAAGGAAAACATGGAAGACCCCTTGGAGGAATACTTAGACTGATACAACAGAATTTGTTTGAATACATGAACAGATATTTTCAGAATGTGACTATGTACTAATTGTTTGAATATAAAATAAAATAAATGGTGGCCTATCAATTATAATTTTATAATGTCCTCCTGACAAGACATATAACAATGTAGGGCATGTTTTAATTGGAGTACTTAAGAATCAAAAGATTAATACGGAACATATCTTTCTTATAAATGGTGCATTTAACACAATTAAAGAAAATGAATGTATCTTAGACGAAGATATTGAGTTTCAGGGTGAACTGTAGAACATTTTGAAGGTAAATTGGCCTAAATTTAGAGGAGGTAATAGAAAAGGTGTGGACCAATACAGTATATCTACTGAACTTAATTTGTGAATTGTGAATCGGAATACTGAGAAATAAAATCCAGATAAATTCACCTGCATTAGAAAGATTCCAAAATCTGTCTTGGATATGGTGGTTTTATCTAGAAGATTTTCCAATAGACTTTATCCCTGGAAGTAAAATAGATCATACTGTAATTAACTATGAGCTAAGTTGGTATTGATGCAGTTTGATATCCACAACAATTGCAAAAGAAAATATTGAGATAAAAATGAAATTCAAGTATCATGGGTTAGGAAAAATGTTTCAGCTTCTAGAAAAATCTCTCTTTGATTATAATACAATATGGAGGTGGCTAAGAGGAAAAAACAAAATAAGGATGTCCTAAAAAGTGAATACCTCACTTTGAAGAAAAAGGTTGGTTAACTGACTTTAAAATATTAAAAAGAGAAAAAGAGAAGAATTGAAACTTGGCATGATGGGGAAGTGAAAAAGAAGGAATTATTGCTGAATAGGTACAAAAGGTTGAAACAACAGTTTGAACCCTTTTTAAGGTAGAAAAAGAACAGGAAATAACTGGATAAGACTTATCAGCGCAGCACACGCTAATTACCTCCATATTCTGATGTTTTCAATAGGGGGTTAGAGTTTCCAAAAATGACAAAGGGATCAGAAGTATCTGATTCTTGGGAAAAACATTTATATTGGTTACATAAAGAAGGTAAAAAATGTGGATCCAAGAGACAAATTAATATATGCACAGAAAACAAACTTATAAACTCTGTAAAATATATGAAAATATCTAGTGACGCAGGCCCAATGAAGAATATGAAGAATATGTCATTGCATTTGAGTTTTATTGGATTAATCCAATGCTTTTAGCAGGGTTGATAGAGCTACTCTTTGGTGTAAACGAGATAAGTGTGGTATGTCTTGGCCACTGTTATCAATCATTATTGAACTAAATACAGATACATGCACTACAAATAAGAAATAATAAAAATTGTGGTTTAACTGAAAAGCATGCCACAAATAATGACCCCCTTAACAAGGATCCCTATAAGCTATTTTCTTTTATTTACATATTGCTGCCTTTTAGATATGTTTCAAGACTGTAAATAGTCAACCGCCGCCAAATCAAAAATGAAACCGATCTATTAAACTTTACATGCAGATGAGAAGGTATGGGCTTTAAACATCCTTAAATATAGCATGTGGTTATTTTCAGAATTTGAGTTTACAATTGAATCAGAAACAATTGGCAATGATAATGATCAGAAATAAATGTCACACAGGAAATATGAGGAATTTCGAATGGATGTTATGGGAAGATATTTTAAATATTGTCGCTAAATATACAAATACTGTGGTGTGCATTTTGATTAACTAAATTGGACAGCATATAAAAATATGGTGAGGAAAATACAAAAATGTGCAATACAAAATATATTTAAAGACAGAATTTGTTATGTATCTTGGAAACCGTTATTTGTGTTATATGAGATTAAAATTGCACCCATTTCATATGTTGGTATGAATGCCCTTTTAAGTGTCAACATGTCTCCAAAAAATGTGTTCTTTTTTATTAAAAAAGTATTTTTGTTTAAGGAAATCCACACCCATTGAAGGTATGCAATTAGAAATTGGGATGCTATCATTAGATGAGAAAATTGAAGATCTGACCTCAAAATGTCATTTAATTCAGTAATGCTAGGAATGATTTTCTCAAAAGGTATTAAGGGGTGACTTAAAAGAAGAGACTAGATTCAACTCGAAAATAGGCAATGTTATGTCTCAAAGTTTGTCAGAAGGATGTTTGCCCATCAAACCCATCAAAAATGTGTCCTGGAATAGGGAAATTAAAATGTATATTTGAACTAATGGCCTTGTATATATCTTTATATCCATCACATCTTTAAAGTCCTGTAATCAAATCTTATTAGATAATTTCTCAGTGATACATGCGTGAGTTATCAGACTAGAGAATTCAATGATTTTTATTTCTTAAACCTTAGATTAGTTTCAGCCAAGGAGCGGAATTCATACAGGAAAATATCTCTATCGACAAACTAAAGTGAACATTGAGGTCCAGCAATGACATTCGCTTCAAATTAAAACAGTAATCAAATTTGACATTTGGTGGATCAGCATTCTCTTGCATCGCGGCAAACCTTTGGAATGTAATCCCCAATGTATTTATTTATTTTATTTATTGGACATTTGTATGGTGTCTATACACAGGTGTTTCCAGGTGCCACAAGACAAGGGAGGGGGCATGGGAAATCAGGAGAATACAACAACAAAGGAATGGTAATATTGGTCTTGTGACAATCCTACTGTTCAGTGCATGATGAGGTGATAAGTGCAAGGGCGAGGAAGGGTATAGCGAGAAGTGCAGAAGTGTGGTGCCTCCATGGGCAGAGGCAGACAAGTGCTGGTTGGGCTGCCGTGGCAAGTGCTGGTTGGGCTGAGGCAGCAAGTGCTAGGGGAAAGAGGGGGGTGGAATTGTAGTGGACAAGAGGACTAAGTTGAGATAGTCCAGGAAAGGGAGCCCAAGGGCAAGTGCTGGAAGAGGATGCTGGGGGGAATGGTGGGGGGTGGTCTTGCCCTTATATGATGGAAAGGAACAGGCCCCAGTCCAGTGGCAGATGGAGAGTTTAGCACAGGACGGGGAGAGGGAAGGAAGAGGAGAAATGGAAGGCCTTGAGAAGTTTCCTGAACTTAAAAAGATCCGGTTCAAGTCTGAGGGGGGGTGCAGCCTGTTCTAGAGGGAGGCGCCAGCCGAGGAGAGGGATCTACCTCCCACTCTCTGCTTGCAGAAACGTTTGACTTGCAAAGAGTTGGTGCCACAAGAATGAAGGACTCTGGCTGGGAGGTTTTTCGGTAGAAAGAGCTGGATGTAGAGAGGTCCCAGCCATCAGACAGCCCTGTGATGATGCAGAGGTTCTTGAATTTGATCCTGGCAGTCACCGGGGGCCAGTGCAGAGATGTTAGGGCTGGAGAGATGCTGTTCCAGGGCTTGAGGCCAAGGATAAGTCTTGCAGTCCTATTCTGGATTAGTTGGCGGGGGCATAGGGAGGCAAGAGGAAGGTTGAGAAAGAGACTATTGCAGTAGTCAAGCTTAGAGTGGACCAGGGATCTGGAGACATTGAGCTTCTGGGGGAAGATGAGGAAAGGTAGAATGCCCCCGAGGAGATGAATCTGAAAATGGAACTTCTTGGCAAGGTATGTGATGTGTGGAGAGAAGGAGAGATAGGAGTCAAAGATGATCCCAAGTTCTTTTGCCTCACAAGTGGGTGAGGGGAGGGGACCCAAGCAGCCTGGTCAGAGAGTGAGGGGGAAACTAGGAGCAGGCCTCCCAATGAGAAGGATCTCTGTCTTGCTGGCATTGAGGCAGAAATCATTGGCAGAGCACCATGCCTGATTAGCAGTCAGGTATGAGGGAGGAAGTGGAGGAGGAGGAGGTAGGGGAAGGCAGCTGGAAAGAGAGCTGTGTGCCATCTGCGTAACACTGGAAATGAGGGGAATAGGTGGAGATCAGGAGGGCCAGAGCGGCTAGGTAGATGTTGAAGAGCCATGGTGATAGGATAAAGCCCTGGGGGACACCAAAGGTAGAGAGTGAGGTGGAGGAGAGAAAAGGACCCATTTGCATTTGGGAGGGTCTGTTAGAGAGGAAAGAGGTAAGCCACGCCAGTGCCCTGTCTGTGATGCCTAGGGTATCACAGAGACGGTTTATGAGCATGGAGTGGTTGACAGTGTCAAAAGCAGTCGAAAGATCGAGGAGGATCAGAACAGAAGCAGTATTAGAGTCCAGATTAGAGAGTAGGTCTTCACAGATATTCAGGAGTGCTGTTTCAGTGTGTCTAGCTGCCCTGAAAATGGAGTGGTGGTCATGGAGGCAGCCAGCCATTTTGGTGTGGCGAGTCAGTTGGGGGATGACCAGCTTCTCCATGAGTTTGCCCAAGAAAGGGGGGATAGTGATAGGATGATAGTTAGCCGGACAGGAGCGGTCAGCAGACAGATCTTTTAGGAGAGCATGCACAAGGGAATGCCACAGGGGTTGAGGGAAAGAGCCTGTGGCAAAAGAGTTGTTGCAGAGGTCAGCCAAGGCAGGGGCGAGAGTGTCGATGTTGTCCTTGATGGTTCTGGAGGAGCAAGTTGCACCTTTTTAGAGGAGACCTTCATAGAGCAGGCCACTTTAGAGATCTCATCTGGTGCAATGGGACAGAGGGAGGTGAGTATGGGGCAGAGGGGGGTCAAAAGAGGTGAGAGAGGGTGGGAGGTAAGGGGGGACAGATAACAGATTGGACAGGATGTCAAGAGCTTTGGACGAAAAGTTGGTGGACAGTACAGAGAATAAGGCCTGGTTGGGAGGAGGAGAAGAGGAGAGTGCAGATTTTAAATAGTTCAGCTGTGTTATTGATGGCTCAAGAGATGCAAGCTTGGACATGAGCTCTTTTCCTGGAGCAGATGGAAATAAGGTATTGCCCATGGAGTAGACAACAGACAAGTCGGTCTGGGGATGAGCTAGAAATCTGCCATTTCCGCTCTGCCGCTTTGCAATTTAATTTCGAAGCGGCTGAGTCAGAGTCATACCAAGAGTTGCATTTGGAGGCAGGCTTTATGCGGGTCCTCATGACAGGGGCAAGGGTGACCTCAGTGTTAGTGATAGATAGAAGGAGGTTAGTTAGGACAGAGTCAGAAGGAGAGCCAAAAGAAAAGAGTTGGGAGGGGGAGGGATTAAGGAGGAAGCAAAAGCAGTGCCTGACACACGCTTCATCTGTCGAATGACAGATGAGACTGGCAATAAGGGGGGAGGAGACTGAGTACAGGTGAGGTCAAGGAAGGAAGAGAGGAGAGAGTGGTGATACCAGGAGAGAGGTGTAGTGAGGGGGTTGGAAAGAGGGATGTGCGATGAGATGAGAGCATCCAAGTTGTGCCCTGCAGAGTGGGTTGGGCCAGAGGGGAGGACAGTGAGGGAGAAAGTATTGCAGAGGTCACAGAGGAGAATGGTGGCCACATCAGGGGAGTTGAGTTGGAGGTTGAAGTCCCCAAGGAAGATAAGTTTGAGGGGGAGAGGCAAGAAGAGAGGAGGAGAGGTTGGCCCATTAAGAGAGGAAGAGGGAGGAAGCACCTGGAGGTCTGTAGATTGTAGCGATAGTAACAGAGAAAGAAGGGGAGACAGACAGCCTGAAAACTAGGCTTTCAAAGGAAGAATAGAATTGAGTGGGAATGATGGAAGCAGGAACCCACTCTGGGAAGATCAGCACCACTCCACCACCAGATCAGTAAGGTCTGGGGTTGGATAAGATCTTGTAGCCCTCAGGAAGAAGAGAGTCAAAAGCAGAGATGGAGCTGGCCTTGCACCATGTCTCAGTGAGGGCGAGGATATCAAGGTCGGTCAAGGTCCTCAAGCCGGTGACAGATGTCAGAGGAGTGTTTAAAAGTAGAGTGAGAATTGAGGGTACCTAAGTGAAGCTAGTGGCCCCCTTTAAAAGATTTGCGAGGGGGGTACAGTGCTGCGCTGCTACCCCGGTGGGCATGGTGGGATGAGGGAAGAAGGGATTAAAGGAGAGGGTGGGAAGTTGAAGAGGGAAGGAAGATGCATGTCGAGAAGGAGAAAGTTGGGTTGAGAGCCTTGGGCCAAAATAGTGTCATTGTGATAGACATTAATGGTGCATTTGGAAGATGCAATGTAAACCAAGAGAACTTCGCATCTAGTGCCACCAGTAATGGGTGAGGAGGAGAAGGGGGAGAGGACAGGGGCCATATGGGGGGTCCATAAGTTAGTAGAAGGAACAGCAAAGAGTATGTCAGTGATGGCCTGTCTGAAGGAAGCATTGATGTAGGTGTCTGCGATGGGCAGACCAGGGTTGGATCTTAGGAGTGCCTTTTTTAGTTTTTTCCTTCCAGACTTTGTGAGAGAGGGAGCATAAGAGATGGAGAAACATTTTGAGAAAATAGGGGAGTTGAATAGTACCATGGAGGAGGCAACATGAGGATAGTGGGGAGATGGTCAGAGGCACTATGCAACAGTAGAATCACACCAGGCAACCAAGCAGACAGAAAACAGTGCATGCACTGTGGAGACCAGACTTAAAGATCAATAAAAAGTTTGTAAACAAACCTAAATTCAAATTTAGTAGCAAGCACTCAAAGCATGTACAAGAAAAAAGGATGCACAGATGGAAAGTACAGCTAACATCGAATTATGTAGCAAGCACTCGAACGCATGTAAAATGAAAAGACTGCACAGATGGAAGCATAGAGTACAGAAAAGGTAAGGTATTGATCTTTGTAGCAGGGAGTTCAGAGAGCCGTAGCGCAGCAATCTTTACAAGGCATTCAATGGGGATAATGCTGTTGGTGCTAGATTGGAAGTTACAGATACGAATGGGGGAAAGGAGCAGGCAAATGTTCCAACAGGAATCGCATCAATTTAGCTGGAGTTATCCATTCCATCACTGCTTACCAGGGAAAGTGGTAGTCCTTAGGAATCCTTTATAATCCTTTATATGATGCTCAAAGTAGATTCAGGGAGAGATACTCCAGCCAGCTACAGACAGGCTCAGCCAGGGGCCTTAGATGTGGGCCTTGGTGAGAGGGGCCGGCACTTGCATGCCGGCTCCCTTGGAGTGGCCCAGAATGTGCAAAGAGGCCAATCCGAGAGGGGTCAGTGCAAGCACTCCAGTGCTGCAGAAGGTGGCAGCCATCGTCAAGTTGGCAAGGCAAAAGCGATTTAAATAGCTCAACTGGGAATCACAGAGCTTTAAATGTGGAAAAAGGCTTTTTTGGATCAATGAAAGTGAAACGCACACCAACAGATGAATTTAGCTGAAGAAAAATACCAAAAGTGTATGGTGCTATTATTTCACAGTAGAAAGGCCAGCAAGTGTTCCAAGCCGAACAGGGCTTACCTGATGTGAGTGGGGGGTCTCCAGATGCTCCAGGACACCTAGTGGTGTTTCTGCTGCAGGCAGGAGAGGGACAGGGAGCCCCCATACAAGGATATGAACCCAAGGAAATACGAACAACAGAAGAACACCTAAAATTCAGTAAATTACTAAAAACATGGCTCATTAACTCACTGAGCTAAACAGGAAATACCATCAAAGAGAAACAAACAACCACAACACATCTGATTGGTCAGGGTGTACTAGTTTATTCATATAGGGTAGTAGCCGATTGGCTATGGCTTTGGCAAATATTTTGGTGTCCACATTTATTAGGGACAGGGGTCGATATATCAATATATCATTATGGCCTCTCTCATGGACTCTGGCAGGGTCCCCTTTGCCCAGGGCTTCTTTCCATACTTCCAACAGTTTAGGGGTGAGCTCTGTGTTAAATATTTTATAAAGGTCTGCAGGGATACCATCCGACCCGGGCGCTTTGCCCGCCTGCAGGTCCTTAATAGCATGTCCGATCTCCTCTAGTTTCATGGGAAGATCTAAGGCTTCTCCTTCAGCCAGTTCCAATAAGGGGAGCAGGAATGAGTGCATGTATTTTTGTAGCTCTTCTGGCGGGACTAGGTCAGTATTTGAATACAGTTTAGTATAAAATTCTAAGAACATTTCATTAGCCTCTCGGGCATCTGTGTGTGCTACCCCATCCCGATCTGTTATGCTCATGATGTGCTTGAACCCTTGCTCAGATTTTATGAGGTTAGCCAAAGTTTTGCCTGCTTTGTTCCCCTCTCCATATCTTCTGGCCCTTATAGGTTGTGTCATAAAGAATACCTCACACTCCGCCAGTGATCTACATTTTTATTATTGTGTCTGCAAGGGTGCCAGTGTGTCAGTCCCCGGTGCTTGTGCATATGAATCTTCCAGCTCTTTTAGTATAAATTCGGTTTGGGTCAGTTCTTTCCTAATATCTTGAAAAGTGCCATGTACCCGTGATATTAGATGTCCCATCAACCATATCTTGAAGATTTCCCAGACTGTGGCGACTGATCCGACCAATCCCATATTACGCTCAAAGAACTCTATCACGTCTGTTCGCAGTGGTTCTATCAATAAGTCAGGTGGCATTCACCAGGTCCGTGGGAATTGGTCTAAGTCTATCAGCTGTAGATCTAGAAGGATTGGGGAATGGTCCGATTGGGTGCATTGTAGTATGGTAAATTGCACTGTCCTCGACACGTATTCAGGAGAGCTCAGCCAGTAATCTATGCAAGAACTGGATGCATGCACATGCGAGTGGAATGTGTATGTGTATTGAAGGGGTGCAGCTCTCTCCAAGCATCTGCGAGGGGTAATGTGTCCTTGGCTTGGAGGATAGTGAGTGCCGATTTGGTGGGGTTTTTTTGGCCTTTCGGACGATCTATCTTTCGAAGGTTCTAGGATTGTATTTAGGTCGCCCCCCCATTTTACTCTCGCATCCTCCACCGATAAGATTGGTGCCAAAATCTGTAGGTAGAATTCTGGAGAGTCCACGTTTGGACCATATGTATTGATAAGAATTAGTTTCTGTCTGTCTGTGTATTGACCCCCATACAATTGCACATCTCCCTGTATCCGACTTTGACCCAGTCATCTGGAAACCGATGCGTTGATGAATCACCATTAGTACCCCTCTAGCCTGCGAGGAGTAGTCTGTCGCTATTCTTAGCTGGCCCCAATTATGAGTGAATGATTCAGTGACTGTTTTGATGGCTGGTGTGTTTCCTGTAAAAGAAGGATATTGATCTTGTGCCTGTTGGCATAAACTAGAATTTTCATGGCTTTTATGGGGTTTGCCAAGCCTCTGATGTTCCAGGTTAAGAGTCTAATTTCTTGGGTCATCCTGGGTGCTGCCATCTACAGTGTGTATCCACTTCAATTCTGGTCGCATAGGCTTGTCTGGAACTACTCATGTGCCTTATACTCATCATTTTTATAAAACAAACAATTATCCCTCCACTTCCCCCCACAAACGTTTGCATTCTTTGTGAACTTCTGGTCTTTTCAGTTTCTCCCCCCCAAGTAGGCAACTGGCCTGACCCAACCCCCAGCCCCGCCCTCACCATCCCCTTAACTGGATAGTGTAGCCCCATTTTTAAACTGCAGCTTCTGCAACTGTGAGCGGCTCTGTTTTGTCGCTACCACAATGTACGGTTCAATCTGCTCCAGGGGGTCGCTGTGCTATCTTCTTGCGGATCGGACATTATGAAATGTGTGGACTTTGTTCGGCATCTGCATCCTCGTTCAAGGGTTGGGTTGTGTAGATGGATCCTTTCTATTTGGGGGGCAGTGGAATGTTTCGTTCTATGTACCCCATAGCCTCTTCAGGTGTGTCGAAGAAGTGTGCTTTTCTGGAATGTTGCAGGCGGAGCTTCTCCGGGAACAACATGGCATATGGTATTGATCTAAATTTAAGTACTTTTTTAACTTGATCAAATGTGCGACGGGCTGCCTGCACTCCGTTAGAAAAGTCAGGCTATGTGTGGACACTTGCAGAGTCATATGTTAGTGTCCCTTTTACTTGGGAGAGACAGAGAATCAAATCTCTATCTCGGTAGTTAAGTAAGCGTGCGATAATCGTTTGCGGCGGTGTGACGGGTTTGGCAGTATGGCAGTTTTTAAGTGTCCGCAGAAACTGCACAGACATCTCAGAATTTAAAAAGAATGCGGCAGCCCAGGAAGATAAGTTGAAAGCTAGAGGCTACCCTAAAAAACTGCTCAGAGACACCCAGAAGAGAGCCAGATTCACGCCTAGAGAAGCTCTACTTTCACCCAAAATCCATGACACCCAGAAAGAAAACATCATGGCATGTGTTACCACATTTGGACCCGCACTACCAAACTTAAAGGATTAATAAGAAAATTCTGGCCACTTATACAGCTCAGCTTGCCTCATGAGCCCATGCCAAGAACTCTGATATTATTCTGGCATGATCTTGACTCCAAATCTCTCGCACTTGGATTGAACTGCCTTCAAGCTCTTCTTAATATCTTCAATATCTTCACCTTGCACAGTGGAAGTGTCTTCCAGTACCCCTATTCTGGTCTCAGCTTCAGAGACCCTTGTATTCACTTTTTGTATATCTGCCTTGATAGAGGAAATATTGCTGACAATATCATCCAGTCTACTATTCACTGCTGCAAATCCAGCCTGAAGTGCTGTCATGTAGAGGTCGGTGTTGCATCCTCCAGGAGTTGTGGTATTCGCTGAACCCATCTACGAGGCCCCGCTCCTTCTTCCGCCATGTTAGAGCTGGTGAATGCATCCATGGGGCCTTTTCTGTTCCCTTTGTTGCCCCTTGTCATATCCTGAATCGGCTGTGTGCCACGTATTGTTACGTATATGTTGTCTCTGACTGAATGTGGGTCCGCCGCCTCGGTATGGTTCTGGTATATTCAACCGGGAATATGCCTATGTAGTGTGAGTTAGCTGTTAAGTAGGCAGATTGCCCCTTTTTGTTTTCCGTATTTTGTGTTGTCTATGCATGCACCCCCCAAAGCTTGGGTCTGGGGTTCTCTTTTGTGTAGTTACCTTGGGAGGATGAGTACTGCAAACGTGTGACCGCTGCCTGCCGCTGTCCGTGGGTCAGCTATGTCATGTGCGTATTATCTCCCAGAAACACACACTATCATGCTCTGATGTATCTGCTTTATGCTTCAGACTCAGGGTAATACTGACTGTATGTCTGTGGCCGCTGCTTCTTATTTATTGGCTTGAGGCATCTACGTATCTGGTAAACATGCGGTCTGTGTCTCATTACATCCAGGATGAAGCAGGAGGGTAGAATTATTTAACCTGTTGGCAGAGGGGATATGCCCAAACACCCATGCTTGTCGACGGATTCTTGGAGCGGGACCCTTGGTTGGGGCCCACTCCGGTGGTAGAGGGTCTGCCCTCCCACCTCTTCGTATTCCCTCGGAGCGTGTTGTTCAGGGCCAGCTGGTGCTTTGTAGTAAATTACTGATGGGTGTTAGTCTGTGTGCGCAGGTCAACGGCTTCCTCCTCTCCGGATAACATGCTGCATTAACTACGCGGGTGTCACACATACCTTGTCCCTGCTGCAGACCACCTCTGAACTGGCGTGTAGCCTCCCTCAACCCGAAAGGGCAAGCTGCACACAGCACACACGCCAGCCTGTCGGGGAGTGGCCACACACCTTTCCTACAGGATGTCGTGATAGCTTCCGGGCCTTAGTTTTGATGTGGCTCCGACTCATCTCGGGTTATTTCCACTTTGTTACAGGCGTTTGGGCTGGCTTCCACCTCCGCCGCATATACTATTGCACCCATCAAGTCTGCCGGGTGCTGTGCTCTCACAGTATCGGAGCCCTCAGCCACAAATATGATCGTGGTGTCGAGCCGCAGCCGGGGGGCTGGGCGGGATGCTGAATTTTCCCAGCTCCCAGCCTCACCTCGACACCGCGCGTGGTCCGACTCCAACAGTCGTTTCCGGGGACTGCTCGAAACTTCCCACCAGTGGTTCCTCCGACGCCTCCGCCTTTCCGCCACCTGTATCTGGCATGAGCTTCTTCCAAAACTGCCCGATCCGTAGGATATTGTACAAAGGATTTCTGAAAACATGCAGCTCTACCTATAGGCGGCCATTTTAGATGGCGTCAAACAGCGCCCCCAAGTTTCTTTAACCTTAATATTATGGATTTGTATTCATTGTGTTCAAACAAGCTTTAGTCAGCAGTAAATACCATAAAAGCATCAATACAATTGTTACAGGTTAAAATAAAAATGTGTAAATACAATTCATAAATGACAAATACCAATACTCAATACATACCATCAATACAAAGAAGAGACATAAAAAAGGAATAATAATAATATCAGCGGATAAATAAAAACAGACCTTCAGAAAAATAAGCTCCACACCCCTAAAATATCAATTTTTCTCTTCTTAACCTGGCCCTGTAGAAAAATGTTGAGATAATACATTTCATTCACATCAGTGATACTTTTACAAAATACCATGGCCGCTTCAGTATGCATAATACGATTTAATCTAAAGAGGGGGGCCAAATAACGCCTCCTAAGACATTGGTAACGAGGGAAGAAGAGCAAAAAATGGTTTAACGTTTCCTTTGGGTTACCACAAGCTTTACATTGTATGTCTAAGGAACTGGTCCATTTTGCAGTAAAAGTGGCCACCTTGAAGGTATTGGTACGAAGTTGAAAGAACAAGGCTCGTGCATACCCAGGGGGCACACTGTCTAAATAGGGCTCAAAGCCCTCTATCTGCTTCAAAAATAAATAAGGTGTTCCAGTCTTTAAAACAGCACATGCCCTTTACAAGTTCCTTGTTATAGCTACACAGCACTTTAATTTAACCACATTTTTTTAACCAAATGGTAGCCCCTCTAAGCTGGACCAAAAAGTTGATAACTTCAAATCGACTAACCCTGTGCGTATGTGCCTGAGGCATTGATGTGAATTCGTCCCAGGTACATTCTGCAAGTTAATAATCGTTTCCCTATATTTTGCGAGTTCAGGCAGACACCACAATCTGGATCAGAATAGCAATAGTTTACTAGCTGCTCCTTCACGCAGGGGCATGAAATTGCATTCCCAGCACAAACAGGCCATTGGGGTTCATCGTTTGATGTTTTTTCGCTGGGGTTTTCACTGCGAATTTTTTTACGAAAAAAACCATCAAATCTTTTTTACATTATTTTTGGGGGGTTCCCCCCAAACCCCATTCCCTTTCATTTTTGATCTATTCCCAAACACCCACATCCCATATATATAATTTTCTACCCCCCCAAAAAAATTAGATGTTTTTTTTTCATTAAAAAATTTGTGGTAAAAAAACCCGCAAAAATAAAGTCCTGCGATGAAAGGACGTTGTACCTGCATAAGTAAAGACCTACAGGAGCTGGTTGTCAGCCACATTAATCTGAGTACACGTGCAATGACCCCATAGCTCAGCCCCATAAAGGGTTGACGCCCATCCCTGGGCTTTATACAGTTTGAATGCCGGGGAAATTGCTCCTCTCCCATGTGTACTGAAAAAACAGCGTGTTCCGCTACTGCACTTTTCTTAGGTGGTCACAGCCTTAGTGCAGTGCGCAGACTATGATAAATCTTCTGAGAACCTAAGCCCTAGATAATCATAAAAACATATCTGCTTTAAAACAAGCACATCAATTCAAATCCTTACATTTACTTTCTTGCTATATTTGCGGCTGCACACCATTACCTTTGTTTTCACTATGTTAAGTTCCATTGAAAGTTCTTCGCACTTTTTAACAAAGATATTCAAATTACATATTAAGCGCATACGGGTAGTAGATAACAACACTGCATCATCTGCATAAAAGAGGACTGGGAACATATCAGATCCAAGTTTGGGGGGTCAAGACCACACACTAACAATTCTTCACTTATCACATTATATACAAACAGAATAGGAGGAGGTCCAATACACACCCTGTCATACTCCCCTCTCTACCAAGAAACTTTTGGTGGTCTCGCCGCCCAACCCCCACCTTACAGAAGCTCCATTATTATTGTAGAGTGATAGAATACTGAACACCAGTGGCCCTGCAATACCCTTACGTCTCAGCACTGACCACAGCTTGTATTGCGAGACACTGTCGAGTTCTGTGCGTAAGTCTACAAACACAGCATAGATCCTGTTATTTTGTAAGGAGATATGTTTGGACAAAAATGCATAAAGTGGAAGACACTGGTCCACTGTGCCAATGCCAGACTAAAATCCAGCCGTCAGGTGGTTTATATGTTTACCCTCAAGAACCCAACTCTGCAGGCGGGCCAGCAACACCTTTGCATAGACCTTTCCCACTGCATCAAGCAGTGAGATCAGTCTATAATTAAGTGGATTCTTGTTGTCTCCCTTCTTGTACAAGGGGATAACATTTGCTTCATGCCATGATTGAAGAACATCTTCCGTTCTTGCAACAAAATCAAATACTCGCGTTAACAGGGGCGTCCAAACAGAAGGCTCGTCTTTTCAAAAATCAATCAGGATTCCCTCTGGCCCAGGCACTTTCCCACACCCTAACCCATTTATAGCTTATTCCACTTCAGTGGTTGAGAAAGTCAGTGGGGGCTCATGACAATTCTCCCCAACAAACTGCTGTAAATGTACAAGTGGTTCTTTCTGTCCCTTCTTAAAAAGTTTGCTAAAATGGTTAAACCATTCCGTTGGTGAAATGTGACTGGAGACAGGACCCACAACTTCACATTATATCCTCCTACCAGCCTCCAAAAATTGACATGGTCATCATTCACACTACATCACAGTAACTCGTCCCATTTATTCATAAAGTATTATGACTTCTTCTGGGCCACCACTGCTCTGTAATTAGCCCGAAGGTGCCTCAGTTGGGGCTTGTCAATTGTAACAACATTTTGAAAGTAGTTAATTAGTTCCTGCTTGGTTGACAGGCAATCTTCATCAACCACCCTTTTTTGGCCAGGTTATACTTCCTGATTTTATTACAGGTTTAAAAAAAAGGATGACAAATTCTTCACTATCTCTGTATATAAATCTCCCACAATGGGAGACATGGGATCCGCCAGACAATACACACTCTACAGGGATCAATACTTGAATAAATGCTCGGCTTCGGTGGGGTGCCTGTGCACTCGCCATCATGCAGGCTATTCAAGTAGCGGCGGTACCTCCAGTGCCCCAGGCTCCGGTGCCCGTGGCACCAATCGGGTGCTCCATCCAGTCTGGGGCCACGCTGGGAGATGTGGATTGACCGGCTGGATATGTACTTTAGAGCTACAAAGGAGACCGATGATGACAGCAAGGTGGCGACACTACTGTATTCAGCTGGGACTGCAGTGCATGAGGTGTTCCAGTCTTTGCAACCTCCCAATACCTCCTATGATGCAGCGAAGGCCGCTCTGCAGGAATATTTCTTGCCACTGGCGAACACTGACTATGAACGCTTTGTCATGGGCTCCACTCGCCAGAGCGGATGAGATCTTGGACACTTTCTATGGCAGGCTGCGCCGGCTGGCTCTGCCGTGTGCGTGGGACAATCCAGACACAATGATCCGTTACCAACTGATCCAAGGGTGCGCGTCAGGCAAGTTACGCAGGCAGGTGCTGCGTGAGCCAGGGATACCGCTGCCTCGCATCTTGGAGCTAGGATGGTGTCAGGAAATGTCAGAGGTGAGACTGTCCAGAATGGAGGCGGGGGTGCACCCAGGGAAGCCAGAAGATGTGTGTGCAGTGGGCCATGGCGGCAGAGGTGCTAGACGTCCAGGTGGTAAACAAAGTGACTGGGGCACTAGAACAATGGACTCATGCATGAAGTGTGGATATGACCTCCCGCCCCCTGCAGAGTCCTCTGCTCAGGGGAAATCGTGTGACCGTTGTGGGGCATCAGACCATTATGCTCGAATGTGCAGGGCTCCATTGCCCATCGTAGTCCCAAGGGCGCCCATCAGGGCAGGATTCTTCCGGCAACAACCCCCGCCCAACGTTGTCCAAGTTGATCTAGGGGAAGAAGGTGCCCCTCTGGAGGACGATGACAAGGAAGAGGAGGAGAATGTGTTCTACTTGTCCAGAGTGGGCGTTCTGCGATTCAAGATGAGGAGGCAGCCACAGTTCCTGGTGAAGGTGAGCAGGTCATCTGTTCCGATGCTGGTCGACACAGGGGCCTCAGCGAATGTCATGGTGCGGGAACACTATGACGCCATGGAATGCCCGCGGAAGCTATTGACTCCCAAAGCTTGCATCTTAACATTCGGTGGGGCACACCCCATCCCGTTGGATGGGGCATTCGTGGCCAGTGTGGGACATGGTGAAGCATCGATCAGAGCCCGTTTCTACGTCACGACTGTCAGCAGTAACACCTTGCTGAGCTGTGCGGAGGCAGAGGTGCTGGGCATTGTCAGTTTCGCCTACATGGAGGATGTGCAAGAGCTACTGGCGAAGTACAGCCGTCTGTTTGAGGGCATTGGATGCATGGCAGGTGACCCGATGAGGCTCCACATCGACAAGGCCATTCAACCGATTGTGCTGAAGCATCGCCGAGTCCCGATTTATCTGTGGGACTTGGTTGACAAAGAGTTGGACAATCTCCTCACCTTGGACATCATCGAGAAGCTGGAAGGCCTGACACCTTGGGTCTCTCCTATTGTCATCGCCCGGAAGCCGAAACAACCAGACTTTGTGCGGATATGTGTGGACATGAGGCTTCCAAACAAAGCCATTAAAAGGGAATGCCATCTGACCCCCACCATTGATGACATCATCACCAAGGATCCAGGTTCTTCTCAAAACTGGACTTGAGATCAGGATACCATCAGGTGGTGCTGCACCCTGAGTCGCGGTATATCACAATGATTACCACACACCGTGGTCTCTATCGCTACAAATGTCTGAGTTTTGAAGTGTCATCGGCAGCTGAGGACCTCCAGAATATCATCCGCGGTGCCCTTGCTGATCTGAACTGGGTACTGAACATTAGTGATCACATCTTGGTGTTCGCACGGTCGGAGGCGGAAAATCTGGGCAGACTGGCAAAGACCTTTGAGCGGCTCCAAGCACTTGATCTGACACTAAACAGGGACAAGTGTGAGTTCCAAAAAATTAAAATCGAGTTCTTTGGTTTTGTCTTCAAAGAAGGGGGTGCATCACCAGACCCTAGGAAGCTGAAGGACATTATGGAAGCACGTCCTCCGGAGAACATATCCAAAGTTCGAACTTTCTAGGAATGGTCACGTATTGTGGCCGGTTCATCAAGAACCTTGCGTCCCGGTCAGAGCTGCTGTGAGCCCTGACCAAGAAAGATGTCACCTGGCAGTGGGGCCGCTGCAGCAGGCCACTTTTGAGGACATAAAAGGGGCTCTGATTGCTGAGACACCATGGCCTTCTTTGATCCGTCACTTCAATCCGAGATTTTAGTGGATGCCATCCCATTTGGACTGGGTGCTGTGCTCACTCAGATCGATAACAACTCGGTGGTCTGGCCGGTTGTGTACGCTAGCAAGGCCCTTACGGAGACAGAGCAGAGGTACTCTCAGATCCCGAGAGAGGCCTTGGCAGTCCTCTGGGGCTGTCGTCACTTTTCTCGCTGTACATCCTGGGGATGCCAGTGACAGTGGTCATCGATCACAAGCCCCTGTTGCCCATACTGGCGGGGTCATCCATGAAGCCACCAGCCAGGATCGGGCGGTGGATGCTGGCCCTGCAGGAATATGGTGTATCCCTCGTGTACAGGCCCAGCAACCACAATGCGGCCGACTACCTATCTATACACCTGAGAGGGGAACCAGAGGGGCCGCAGAACAACAGTGCGGAGGAAGCCGATGAGCATGTCCGGCTGGTGGTGGAGGCGGCCACATCCAACTCAGTGCCGATTGGTGAACAGGAGCAAGCAGCAGCAGAGGGTGAGTGCTTCATCATCCTGAAATTGGCCCTGAAACAGGCCTCGTGGAGGTCTGTCATGGACACATTGGCGCTGAGGACCCAGGAAGCGAAGGCAGTGTTGGAACAGCTATGGAGGGCCAGGGATGAGCTGGCATTCTCCGAGACTGGACTGCTGCTCAGGGGTGACCGGATTGTGATCCTGCAAGTAAAGATCTCAAAGGTGATTGAGCTGGCACACCAAGGACATCAGGGCACCGCCAAGACTAAGGCACGCCTGCGCCAGATGGTATGGTTCCCAGACCTGGAGAAGAGGGTTGAGGAGTTTGTGGCGGCCTGTGTGTGATGCCAGGCGACATCCCCAGCTCAGAGGGAACCTGTCATAGAGACCATGCATCAAGACACAAGCCATGGGAAGTGGTCCACGCTGACTTCGGGTCCACAGGCCGTGATAGCCATTTTCTTGTACTCGTGGATGAGTGGTCTAGATACCCGGAGGTAGAGTTTGTGGAGTCAGTTGCTTTTGAGAATGTTGCTGTCACGGTCGAGAAGATCTTCACCACCCACAGACTACCTCAGGTACTATGCTCGGACAATGGTCCACCCTTACAAGGGGAGAGTTTTGTTTGCCCAAATGATGGAGGAATATGGTGTCCACCACCGAAAGATCACGCCGCTGTGGCCCAGGGTGAATGGTGAAGCGGAACGCATGATGAGGACCCTGAACAAGGTCTTTCGCATTGATCAGGGCCACGGTCAATGTCTGCAGATTGCCCTCTACAAATTCCTACAAGAAAACCGTGCCACCCCACACACCTCCATAAGTGTGGCCCCGGCTGAAGCTATGTTCAGGAGATGCCCTAGAGGCCTCATCCCGAAGTGGGCGAGCGTGAGCCAGCAGTCATCATTGATGAGTAGGTGGAAAGGGAGAGAAAAGTAAGTACTCAGCAGGAGGACATCCGGAGGTGACTTTGCCCCTAGCAGTTCATCCCGGGCGAAGAGGTGCTGGTCAGGAACCGTCATCCACAAGGAAAGCTGTTGTTGACCTATGAGCCTGGTCCCTTGGACGTGGTAGCTGTGCACCTCTCAGTGGTAACAGTGTCAGATGGAACTGCTTCTGTGACTCGCAACTCTAGTTTCTTTAAGAGACTGGGAGAGCGCAGGCTGGAAGCAGCACAGAGAACGGACATGACGAGGTTCCGGACGAGGGCGGTGGCCTGGCCCATCCGCCAAGCTTCCTGGCCTGGGGGAGCTGAGGTGAGGAGGCCCCGATCGGGGACGCAGGCAGGAGGTTTCCCCAGAGAGTCGGGAGGTGGAAGCCTTTCCACCTAAATGGTTATGTCATGGACCCCTGAACTCACCAGAACACCCCGTGGACTGGATTTTACATGCGTGACAGGGGTGGCTGTGTTTAAAGGGGTCCGTAATTTTGGTGTGTCATGGGTTTTGATGTTTTGTAGATAGCCATCCTTTGTTCTTTGTTTTGTTATGAAAAAGGAGTGTGGTGCTGCCCCTTTAACCAGGCTCTTCCTCAAGGCCTCATAGTAAGAAATGAGCCACGTCTATTTTTAGACAACAAGGAGTTTAAATTAAAATGGAGCTATATATCCAATAAGTGTGGGAGAGATTGGTTAGTTTTAATTATTGATACAGCAACAGAGGTTTCCAAACAAATTGAAATAGATATCACCAAGCTTAAAGAAGAAATCAAAAAAGAGTTTGATTTAAACACTTTTAAAACAAAACTTGAACAACAATTAAAGGGACTAATTGATTTAAAAAATGACACTACTTTAGAAAGGGTAAAAAGATTAAAGAAAGATCTTACCAATTTCTCTCACGAGAAATCTTTTCCCTATGTTACTGAGGGTTACAAATTTGGTAATACATTTCAAACTCCGAGAAACAACAGACGGGTACATTTTCGAGATACATTTTCGAGATACTTCCTATAGTTCTAGTGAAGAAAGTACGACAGGAGATAATGACCCTGGAGCTCAGGCCAGTATGAGTAGAGGAAGAGGAAGAGGTCCTAGACGGGGCAATAGACGAAGACAAAGGATGCCTTTTTTAGGACAAGGCCCGAATCGGGGGGACTGGGACAACCAGGTCAGGACAAGGAGTCGAACAAGGAATCAGTGGTGATAAATTTGTCCTCCTATGTCCTTTCCTCGGAAGAGGAAAACACCCTGAATAAGGGTCTCAGTTTTGTCATTACTAAATCTCATGATCCTTTTGAATTTAGAACAGAGTTTTTTGCATTTATGCGCACGGTACGGTTGAATGAATACTTCAGTGAACATGAAGGATACACCAGTAATAATCTCAGTGGGTTGCGCAATACATCTACGTTCTGTGCTCCCAGTTACTCTCATACTGCCGAATCTACGGTTTTTGAAAGACAGGTGCTGGCAGAGGTTCTTAAGTTGGAGTCTGGCGAAAAGTCTCGCAACTCCAACTTTAGTAGGTTACAAAGAGCATCGGCACTAAAGTTAGCAAAAGACAAGAACCTGATTATTAGACAAGCAGATAAGGGAGGAGCGATTGTGTTGATGAACCGTAGTGATTATGTAAGAGAATGTGAAAGACTGCTATCTGATGATGTGAGCTACTTGAGACTGGCTAATGACCCCTCTGCCAATCTCAAAAAAATTATCAAAGAAAAGGTGACTGCAGCTTTTGATGCCGAAATGATTAGTAAGCAAGAATTTGAATTCCTGATTAGGGATCAAGGAAGAGTACCTGTTTTTTACACCTTGCCCAAAGTACACAAGAGACTTGTTGATCCCCCTGGTAGACCCATAGTGTCTGGTGTAAATTCGATTTTGGAACCTTTGTCCAAATTTGCAGACTTCTATTTGAGACCGTCTGTTTTGAAAATGAAAAGCTATTTGCGAGACACCACTGACGCTATTAATAAATTGGAAAACATTGAGTTTATTCCGGGCCAGTCCTTGCTGATAGGTTTGGACATTCAATCTTTGTACACTGTGATACCCCAAAGAGCCACACTTGAGGTGGTTGAAGAAGTGTTGATGAATAGAGAGGATGGCCATCCTGTGAGTAATGCTTTCATTCTGTGGTGCACGGAGTTTGCCCTGACTAAATTTTTTTTCCAATTCCAGGGTTCTTTCTTTCAACAGATTGAGGGTACAGCCATGGGTGCTGCCATGGCCCTGAATTTAGCCAATCTTTATGTCGAGTATTTTGAAAAGGCAGTAATATACCCAGCCACCAACCCTTTCAGCAATCATTTGAGGAAGTGGCTGAGGTATATAGATGATATACTGATCATATGGGATGGCTCAAGAGAAGAGGCAGATTGTTTTGTGACATGGCTTAACCAACAAAATCGGTTTCTGAAATTCACTGGGTCTATATGTGATTGTGAGACTCATTTTATAGACATCACCATTTTCCATCACAATGGTTCTTTAAAAGTGAAGCCCTATAACAAGACTACTGATAAGAACTCTTTATTGCACTTCAATAGCCACCATGCTAAACATTTAAAGAACAATTTGCCATTTGGACAATTTTTGAGGATGAAGCGCAATAGTAGTCTTAAAGATGATTTTGCCCGAAGTGCAGATGTATTGACCAACAAGTTGTTGGCCAAAGGCTATCCGCCTAGAGTTATAAGAAATGCTTCAAAAAGAGCTTACAATAACAATCGTGAGGCACTTTTGGAGAAAAGTATTAGGCCAATTAAAAAGATTGGCACTGTATTTGTTAATACTTTCTCAAATTTGTCCTACAAAATCAAAAACATTGTGATGAAAACTTGGAAGAAAATATATTGTGGTAAAGAAGTGTTGCCTCCCCTAGTGGCTTTCAGAAAAAGCCAGAATTTACGAAATATTCTGATCAGAAATGATGTGACAGAAATGCAGATACCACAAGTTAGGCAAACTAGACTGTGGGGTTTGCCTGAAGTAAAAGGACATTTTCCATGTGGGAATTGCAGCATGTGTGGACAAACAAAAGAAACTAGATTATTGCAAATTCTACCTGATGTTAAGTGGGTCTTCACTGAAAAGACGACTTGTAACACAGCTAATGTTGTATATCTGACCACCTGTCCATGTGGCCTACATTATGTGGGAAAAACAAATAGGCAATGTAAAGTTCGAATGGTGGAACATCGCAGCTGTATCAAGAATCAAGTGATAACTGCCCCTCTTGTGAAACATTTTATTGAAAAGAAACATGGTTTCAATGACTTCACATGGCTGATTTTGAAAAAGGTGCATGGAAATACCAAAATTGAAACAGATCGAAAATTATTGAATATAGAGCAAAAAATAATTTTCAAATTACAAAGCAATGTGCTAGGGCTCAATGAAAGCATTGATTGGCATTTGGTTAGCCAAATATAATTTTGGACATTGTGTGATGCATATACCATGTGGGCACCCAATTTTGGTGAACAATTTGGTTTTTAGTTCAATTGATGAAGTTAGTGCAATTTACATCTTTTTGATGCGCTGAGTGTCCACTAAACTCCTCTACACCAGTTGATCCTGGGTCTGTTCCAATATGGCCCCCTTGGTTGTTGTACTCCTGATTAACTTCGAGAAGTGGAGTCCTTTCTTTGTGTTGTCGCACAACCATAGACGCTTTAATAGAGTCCTTTCTTTGTGTTGCTGCGCAACCATAGACGCTTTGGCTCCTCTGAATCGAGTGCTGGCCGAGTATGTTTGAATGCTGCAAGTGGAGTGAATAAACCCCGCAGTGTGTATAGGTGAGCACGCTACCAGCATTTCGCCTTTGGATGTGACTCTGTGCATGATATTGTCTCCATGTCGGGACACCTTTTGCATTATTTGGTGGTTGGGGTACTTTATTTTACACTTATTTTACACATGTTGTGTGGCTATCCATTTTCCGCGTTTCTTTTACGTTGTGGAGGTTGGACAGCATGGACGCTGAGTAGTTGTCTTTACACATTAGATAATGCATGGTCTCCTCACGTGTGTGAAATATAAGCACCCCCTTCTGTTTGCCCTCTAGTGCATGTTGACGGCATGTTGTTAGCTGAGGTTTTGGTAATGCCAGATAAATGGTGTTTACTGTTATGTTCCCATTGCTTTCCAGATTGACTCTGTACTTTATTGCTTGATCGTATGGATGTTTCCATTTCAACTTGTCCATTACTGAATTGTGAATTGCAGTCTTGATCCCTACATTTGTGGAGGTAATTCACTTTGTTATTTGGAGCCTTGATTTTATGTGCAGTGGTATTGAAGCCAGTGTGATTTCTGGATATAACAGAGCAAGTGGTCTCTGTGTATTGGTTTTGTCTTACTTAGGTGTGGCGATACTCTAGCGGACTGTGACGCTTTGTTGAAGTATTGATTTCTCATTTGGAGGGAAACCAGCAAATTTATCATCCTGTGACGTGCTTTGAAGTTTCACCATTTAAAGGTAAATCTGCGGGTGCCCTTTGGGACCCTTGTGAGTGTGGCATAATCCCTGTGCCATGCCTCCATTTACATTCTGTAGTACTTCCATCCCCCTTTGGAACTCATTAGGTTTCTCCTTTCCTTTATTTTTACAGGCTTGGAGGTTGTTTTCCTTTTACCCTCTTGGGTGCCTGAATCTACCCTTTCAACACGGTGTGGAAGAGATTAGTGGATGCTTTTAAATTTATCCCCTGAAGAATGTTTGCCTGAACTGGGCAGTTAAGAACAGAAACATGTTGGGATGCTTGTTGTTTTAGTGACACATTGAGATTTTTTTTGTGTGTTATGTGATATCTTCTGTGTCGTATAAATAAGTTATCTGATGTTTTATAATTGTTTTATATGTGTTTTTTAATGTTTAGTACACTGTGTTAGGTGAGGGTAGTGTTTTTTGTTTAAATTCAGTTTGAATTATTTGAATAATAAACTTGTTATACATTTGTGTAAATCAGTTATAGCAGACGGTCCATTTTTTCAGGACTAGTGATGCTGGAAAACCTTATAGAGTTCCTGTGTGAGGGGGTTGGAGGCAAGTAAACAACACGTATCATCTTGCTCTTTATTGTATTACATGCTGCCCCTTTAAGGGCACATGCATGCAGTGGAGTGACGTTGCACTCCGCCGTGTGCACTTTAAATAAAGTGGCCGTTCCCGGCCGCAGCAGTGCAACCGGGGAGCCCCACCAAGATACAAGTATGTCCGTGTGCCTTTGTCAGCAGGGGGAGGGGCTCACGGTACTCTGTGAGCGGAGAGTTACAACAGAATATGGTATTATTCTGGCAGGAATTGTAGCTCGGGGAAAGTGTGTGCGTTGGGGGTCTCCACATTTGTCTGTGTGTATGTCGCGCAGATCGATCATTTGCTACTGCTACATAATAGCAAATGTGCCTTGCGTGACTGCCTGCCCGCCCGTGTCGGCTCGAGATAGTCTGGGGCCTGGGCGCATTTTCAAAACGGTGTGATTTACAGCACCCAGAAGCGGATGACTAGACCAAACGGTGCTGCCTCGCCTGGCCCTAGGATGATTATACCCTCCGTTCTGCCAAACGGATGGTGTTAAGAGGCCCGGTAGTCACAGGCCCTGGTGGTGGAGGGCCATGATGCAGAGGCCCACTGCCTGGTGCGCACTGGCATCACGCCAAATGACTGTCAGGAGGCAGGAGTCATGGTGGTAACTGACTGCCGAGCGGATGACACTGCTTTCACGTGCCACACTACATGTGACTTTTGCACAAGTCCAGGAGGGAAGTTAGTCAGAACAGATGGAATCATTAGCCCAGGCAGCCAGGCAGCAAGGGAGGAAGGGCGGTCTAAAGTCGTAATGAAGCTGATAATAGTACACTTCTAATTCTGGCCTATATTCAAGTGTGAGAAAGAGAGCCTATTAAGATGTGTGTAAGGAGTGAGCATGGGCTAGACTATAAGCAACATAACCAGTCATTGAAATGTCATACGCCATCAAAGAAATAAATGTCACCTTACCGGGCCTGAAGACGATCCATGTCTCCTTGGACTACGGTCGAAAGAATCCTACAACAGAAACAGATGTTTACATGTGAATACAAGCATTGCATTGCATTCAAAGTACAATGTATTTCAAACATCATTTGTATATACTTTAATATTCATGGGTGCATAGGTCATGCAGAAACAACTTCATAAGTAATTGTGTTCTGTATAGTACATAGTCTTTGTGGGTTTATGTGCAAAATCCAAAAAGATGGAAGAGAGAAATTCTCCTTTCATTATATTGTTCCTTTTCACTTCCTAAAACAAACGGAGAATGGAAGCCGGTAGGTGTGCTAAGGATGAGGGAGGGTGCTGCAGTCTAATTCAGGGAACGCGGAAACAACCAGAGGTCAAATCCTAAACATTAAAGTGGGGGGAACTCTTCAACAAACGCAATGGGATGCGACGTTGCCAGAAATTAGCATACCAAGGTGAAATATGCACATTTCATTAAATTGGCTTTGCATAACCACCCAAATTGCATGGCATTTGCCTTTCATAAAATCAACACACACACAGCCAAGAGAGGATATTTTCCTCCAATAGTGTTTTTGGAAAAGTTAAATGGTGTGCATGTTTTAAACTGCAAGAACCAATGCACATGTTCACCTTTAGGTGACTGTTATTTTTCATCAGGTTATATAGTGCAGTGGTGAAGTTTCCGGCCTCGCAGCCTCGATCCCTGAGATCTGCTCTAATTCATAAATTCAAAGAGGACATTCAATTTGTCTCATTTTAGCTGGGCTGGGGGCGGGGGCTGAGTCCAGTCTCTGAAAAAAGTGGGTGGACTCCCTCCACCCGCGTGTACCCTCGACTTCAGCCCTGGAAACATCGCAATATGTGTACGAAAAAATGCAATTTCCAAATTTCAAAATTCGTCACTTCCTGATTCAAACCATAGATCAAGTTGTGTTATAATGAAGAACCACTCACATCAAAATGGAAGTGTATTGGCAACTTCCTCAGCATTACTGGTCCTTGGGCTTTGAAATCTGTTGTTCTGTGAGCTACAACATGCATCAACTGACAAAGGGGCATGCATTCCTTCACCAAAAAAGAGCAACCCGTCAACACAGCATCCGAGAGCAGACTGTTGGCAGTAAACCTCTAGGAAATTCCTGCTGTTGCTCCAGAACCTAAAAATCGCAATTTGAACACAAGTGCAGTCCCCTTTCTTTACTCATGCAGAACTTTAAAACGTATGATGCCTGTTACCTACAGTTCTTAATTTAAGTTATTGCTTGTTATTGCTTGCACTAATGAATTCCTAAATGATATACAAGTACGCCCCATTCGTTTCCCAATAAGAATGCATGTTGTTTTATTGCTGTAAAATACAGCCCAATCTCACTGTCGCCGCCATTGCTCTGCAACATAAACATAGGGGCATTGCAGGTTTGAATTTCCCAATTACAGAAGTTTATTCAACAGCTCAGAGGGCCATGCTCCCATACTTACCTACCATTGCTGTTTACTTACATGGGGAGCAGGATTATTACTCCCTGCTTGCCCTATATGCACACCAGCAAGGGATGAATGGGAAGTGTTGAATTAATCATAGGTACTTGTATTACACTGGGCAGCTTATATTTCATATTTGTGTAGGCTGTCTGTGCAAGTCCAGAAGGGGACCAGCCATATGGAAATGAGTCTTGGTCTTGCCATCACTGGGAGAATTCCAGTCTGATGTTCTAGAGCAGGAATAAGAACAACCCCAGACATGTTTCCATGTTGTTGGGCATAAGTGAGGAGCAGTTTGATTTCTCAGGCACAATCAGCAAAGCACCTTTGTATCACCATACCCCCTCTACCTTAGGTACACTCACAATGGGCCCCCAAAAGGGATATTGTACATGCTCCCTTCTCTGCATTTACAATGATACTAATCTATGTAATGATCCCTGAGGTACTTTTCAACTTAGATTGACAATAATTGAAGGGGCACGTGTCCAAGCAGGGTTATTTTCTCTTTTGCTTTAAATTGGGCCATATTGAGTCCTACATTGCTGGTATTTTATTCATAGTATCATCTTTATCACATTACTTTGTAATTAGTATATTCTTCGGTGAGACTATATTTTTATGAACTGTTTTGACAGGATTACTTCAAAATTCAAGGCCTGTTCTGTCATTTTAAAATGCATGTAACAGCATTGTACACACCACAAACGAAAGTGCATCGTTGTGCATGCAGCAGCACAGAAAGGTGAAAGAGGCTGCCATAGCAGCGCTGCATTTAGGTTAGTTAGGCTGGAAGACACATCAAGTTAGGGCATATCTTCAGCATCACGTTTAGCCGAGGTTTCATTGTCAAAGTACCCTAAGTCAAATTCATGGGGAGGCATATTGATGTGGAGACCAGTAGCTGTCATAGCAATGCTGTAAAGCCTAGCACTAGTGAAGCGAAACAGCTCATTGTAGAGCCCGATGGTTGTACAGGGAGTGTCGTCATGTTCAGATTCTGACAGGTTTGACCTTAAGCCTTGCCCAGAGCTGCATATAGGGCTGGCCTATTCTTAGTTCCAGCGGCTGGAATAGACTTCTGCAAACTGCCTGTCTCCTGTGAAGAGAATGGCCCTCATTAGGACTCCGGCGCTAAATCATGGTGCTATTAGCACCATGGTCCATGCCAGAGTCCGCCATGGAAAAAGGGGGAATTACCACCCCATTCCAAGGTTGGCGGGGCGGTAATTCCCCCTTTCTCCATGGCCCTTCCCCATTTTTTGACCCATAGGGCTCAATGGGAACGGGAAGGCAGCAATTATGGTACCGCAAATTGCGGTACCGTAATTGCCATCAAGGTCCCTTTGCGGGTCCCTACTTTAACGGCTGGTCCAGACCAGCCGTTCAGGTCGAGAGCCGCAAAGGGACCTCGTAGTAAGGCATTAAGGGGTAAACGGCGCCGCAGCCTTTTACGCCACTGTTAACCCCTTAAAGCCGGGGTCGTAATGACCCCCAATCACTTATAGGAGTGTCACAGAGAACTATTTGTTGATTCTTGGGGCGAAGGGAAGCAACCAGCTATGTTATGCAAACTATGGTGGTAGTATAAGGGTGAACAACCTGAATCCCCCTGCTCGGGCCCCAGCCTTCCCAGGATGCACAAGTGGAAACCACAAAACAACATTGCAGGGAAGCACCTCCCTTTTTGACCACAATGAGATGTATGGATTCCCCATGTTAGTGGCCCTAGGGATATGTATCATTGACGGTCAAAAACACATGAAAAATCACTGTGAGGATGAGTGTTGAGTTTATACTTGCAGTGTATCAAACAATCAGGCTGGGTACGAAATAATACACAGAGCCAAAGGTATAACTGTGTAGCTTCTTTATTCACTGTCTTCTGTCAAATTGGCGTTAACTCTGCCCACACCACGTGATCGGCTTACATCCGATCTGATAGTGAAATGGGACAAGTGTTAGACATAAACATAGGACATTACATCTCCCCCTTGCTTAACAGGAAATTCGTGTTCTAACCCATTTCCTCGATCCATCTTGAGGGTTTGCGAATTGTTCTTTTCAGTGGCCTTCGCGTTGGAGGAGGACTAATTTCCTGGTCAGCTTCACTGTCATCCGTGTCCATATCCCCATCCATGAACTCAGAGACCTCATCAGAGGAGTCCTCGGAACTGGTTGCATCCACTGGGTCCACTGCACCAAGTCGCTTTCGACCGGTCTAAAGAATAAGGAGTTTTTTGTAATGGTGCCTGTAGGACTTGCTGCTGTTACCATGGATCCCTTGATGTGTGTCACTGTCATGGGCTCAGGGTGTCTCTTTGGACCCTTGAGTCTGGCGTACCAGAACTTGGTATTCCACGTGAAGATCGTTGTCCTTTGCTCTCCTTCGGCTGTCTGCATAGTCTTTCATGTTGTCTTTGCTTTCGTCATCATTTGCTCTGCCTTTGGCATAAATGTTCACTGTCACCGCCTGGCTATAGTTGTGAGGGAGGGTGGTTCTTAAGATGAGACCAAACATCATTTCCGAGGTGCACACGCCAGTGGAGCTGTGCATGGTGTTGCAGTAGTCTCTGAGGAGTGTGCAGATGGCCTGCATCAACGATCCTCTTGTGATAGAACAGATTGGTAAGGTGCGCCTCAGGTTGGCCATGAATCTTTCCACTATGCCATTTGCCTGAGGACAGAGAGGTGTGATTTTGCGGTGTTGGAATCCTAGATGCTCTGCGAACATTGCAAAATCATGTCGGCTGAACGGCGGTCCATTATCCGATTTCACGACTGTGGGAATTTCATAATCAGCGATGACCACATGTGCTGCCGCGGAATGTATTAAGTGTATCTCTGGGAATCTGGACATCCATGATGACTAAGACATATTTCCTATTAGAGAGGGATCCAACCATGTCGATGCCGACTTCCTCCCAAACTTGATGGGGCATCATTGTAATTTTGAGTGGTTCAGGGAAAGTGCGGGGGCAACTGCTTTACAGGTAACGCATTTCACCAACTTCTGTTCTACCTTGATGTCCATGTGTGGGAACCACACATTTGTTCTGAGCTGTCTTTTGGTGGATACAATTCCATGGTGTCCTGTGTGTGCCATGGCAATTACTTGGTCTGGAAGGTTTTCAGGAATGACAATCTGACTTTCGTTCAGCAGTAACCCATCAGGGGACACTGACAACATGTGTTTTATCAGGTGGAAAGTCCAGAGTTGTTTCTTTTCCATCTCAGACTGGGATGTTCCTCTTTTGCTTCCTTGGTGCCACCTCCCTCAATGTTACGGAGTTTTTTACGGTCATGAGGAGATTGTCTTGGTGCATACCATCAAGTATTTGTGGTATGGTGAACAACTTGGGCAGCGCATTGCTCACAATGTAATTGAGGTATTAGTAGGCCTTGATGGATTGTCTTTCTTCTTTGGCCGGCAATGGATGCCATAGATGGTTGTGAGAGCATGGTGGTCGGTAATGATGGTAAAAGGTTGTCCAAACAGGAACAGGTGTTAGTGCTCACACGCCCACAGTGTTAGGGAGAATTCTCAGAAATGTGCTTATTTCCCTTCACCTTAGAGACCCTCAGCAACTTTGCTGGATTTTGAGGACTTGTTTTTCCCTGGAGAGAGTATGAGCCCTTTCCCCCCTCTCTCAGGTATTTTGATGTGTGCTTTACTTGTGTGTTCTTTGATTATGGCGTTTTAGATAACCCCATAGGCATCATCTTTTTATTGTTGTGTCACACAGCACCTTTAGTGCAGTGGCACAGGGGTGTCCTTTGGACTCCCCAAGGTTTAAATACCTTCTCTGAGACTGACTACTGTCTCCCAGAGAATGTAAAGTTAAATTGACTTTACTAGTCTTTTTAAATTCATAGGGGGTCATTCCGAGTTTGGAGGTAGCTATGGTGCTATTAGCGCCATGGCTGCCTCCAAAATCGGTCCAACTCCGGTCTGGTGAAGGGAGTAATTACTGGACCAGTCCGAGGTCGGCAGGACCGGTAATTCTCCCTTCACCAGAGCCATTCCCCATTCCCATTTGAGCCCCCATAGGGGTCAATGGGAAGGCGGCAATAACGGTACTGCAAATTGCAGTACTGTTTTTGACCCCGGTATCCCTTTGCGGGTCCCGTCCATAACTCCTGGTAAAACCAGGCGTTAAGGGAGGGACCCGCAAAGGGACCTCGGAATAGGGCGCAAAGGGATGACCGGCACCGGTGTCATTACCGGTGCCCGGTATCCCTTTGCGCCCAGGTCGTAATGACCCCCATAGACCCAGCACATACTATCTTCCTATAGATTGCTGGAGGGGTTGCCAAGCATCCCCTATGTCTAAACACGCTTGTAACAGTCAAATGTTACCCTTTCCTATTGAAATGGCTGGCGGCAGTGGTTTTATAACGAACTACTATGATTTTTCCCGACCGCGAACACCGGTAGCTAAAAATCGGATCAGCCATGTTTTTCAATATGGCGCCCAAGGCCCCTCTGTAAAAACAGACTCCAGTCATCTTTTTTCTCTTTTTCTTTGTGGAAAGGTCCTACTGGTGTTTCCTTTGCAAAGTCTTGTTCCTTGCCAGTGAGTAGATGGAGGGGTGTGTTTACAGAGGCAAAGTCCTGCATGTATCTCTACAATAGCTCACCATGCCCAAGAATGATCTGACGGCTGATATTAATGTCGGTGTGGGTGCTTTCACCAGGGCTTGTACTTTGTCTGGGTCGAGTTGCAAACCATTGTGCGAAAAGATGTGCCCAAAGAATTTGAGCATCGTTTTCCTTAGTTTGCACTTGTCTGCATTTAGGGTGATTAGCTTCTTCGATCCATCTACCATGCACATTCGATGCAGTGTATCATTGTGGGTTTCCTGAGTTACACTTAAGATTAAAATGTCATCGCGTTAGTTGAGGCATTGAGGGATGTGTTTGATTATTTGATGAATTTCTTTTTGAAAAATCTCTGCAGCGGTTGTTACCCCAAAGCTGAGGCGCGTGTAACAAAACAGCTCTAGATGTGTATAGAGGGTTTTTATGTAGCGAGAGTCTGGGTGCAATTCAAGTTGGTGGTATCTCTTGTTTAAATCTAATATGGAGAATAGTTTTGCAGCACCGTATAGCAGATGCATCATATTGGTCATTTTTGGTGACACGTGTCATTCTTTTTGAATTGCAATTTTTGGTGCTCTCATGTCCACCCAGATGCGGATGCTTTTGTAGTTTTCCTTTTTGGGACCGCGAACTATGGGCAATACCCAGGGTGTGGAGCCCTTTGCAGGTTCAATGATGTCCTGATTTAAAAGTGGCTGTATTTCATCCTCCATTTGCTTCTGGATGTTTAATGGTATTCCACGTTGTGCTACTGGTTTGATGTTTGCATTAATATGCAGCTTGATTTGTTTCCCTTTAAGTTTCTCTAATCCTTTGACTAGTGTCGGGAACATCTTTACCATCATGTCCTTTGGACTTGTCGTGTAAGCAGACATAATTTGGTACATTACATGCACTAGTCCCATCTGTATGGCAGATGTGAAACTGAGGATGCTGCCTCCTGGGACTTCAGCTTTGATCACGTATATTATGGCCTTCGTTCTCTTGTTCTTGTATGGGCAGGTAGCCTTGAACATTCCTTTTCATTCCAGTGGTCTGTTTGTTCTGTATGGCTATATGTCAATGTCTGCAGGCTTCAATGGTTTCTTGTTCTTGAGGGACCTGTATGCCTCTTTGTTAATCACATTGACTGTGGCTCCCGTATCAATCAGAAATTCTCGATTGTTTCCATTTATCTGTAGCAGCAGTGTTGGGGTGTATTGGGTTGCGGTGTCATTACGTAGACTATTTTACGGTTGCTGCTTAATGACGAGGAATCTGATTCTTTCTGGCGCCTCAGTGAGGCTTCTATATATCTTATTTCCTGCTGCGTTGACCTCCTCTTTGACGCTTCTCGGGAGCGTGTGTGACGGATGTCCTCCCTTCTTTCTCTGTGTCGTCTGTCGCTGTGTGACAACTCCTTCCTTCTGCTGTTTGAGTGATGTCTGCTGGGGGCGGGGGACCTCCATGCCCTGTACCAGGAGCCTTGCCACTTTCTGCTTTCCCCTTGGTTTTCTGTTTTCTGGAAGTATTTGATATTCTTGCACACTGATTGGAAGTGGTTTTCACCTCTGCATTTGTCGCACTTGTGTCCGACTGGGCACGGGCCTATGTGAGGAAAATTATATCCACAGCGATAGCATTTTATTTGTTCTTGATTTCTTTCAGACGATCGTACTTGACACATGGATGCCGGGGAGGCTGTCTGCGTAATCTTGATGTTGCATAGAGATTCTGTCTACATGGATAGTGCCATGTCAGCTCTTGCTAGTAGTAAAATTTCTTCTAGTGTTCTACTCTATTTTAGTAGTTTCTTTCAACTCACACCCTGCAATTGTTTGGGATTTTAAGGCTTTGTCCGTAGAGTAGCGATCAAGGTCCCAGTACTTTCCTCTTTTTCGTAACCTCATGATGAAATTGTCTAATGTTTCTGTCTTGAGTGGATGTGTCGAATATGTGGTGCTATTAGTCTACGTTCTTCAAAGGAGCAAAATAATTGTTCAATGAATCAATGATGCCTTGAAATGTGCCAGTTGAACTTTCTGGCATTTCAAATACAATGGGCCTCATTATGACTCCGGCGAAAGCTGCGCCGTTAAAACCGGCATGGCTTCCGCCGGAGTAATTTTTTTTCCAGCGCCCGGGAATGGCCAATTTCCTGGGCATTACAGCCCCAGCGGACCCGATAACTGCCCATTCCCGGGCGGCGGAAAAAAATTCTCCCCATTCCAATTCGAGCCCCATAGAGCTCAATGGGAATGGGGAGGCCGGATGCACCGGCATCATTTTGAATGGTGCCGGTGCATCTGACATGGTCTGCTCCCAGGTGCCGATCTGCCCGCCAGGTCATACCTCGTAGTGTGACGGTCCGGTAACAACGGTACCAGCAAGCTTACCAGTACCGTTGTTACCTTACCCGCAACCTTATAATGAGGCCCAATGTCCCTTATGATGGGTCCCAAGGAGTGCATTCCTCTGAGGTGGCGTTCCTCCCTTACCACTGTTGCGTCAATGTAAATATTGAGTTCCTTATGCCATCTGTTCCACTGGGGTGCCAAGCTACTGGTGTCAGAAATGTCAAATGGATGTACTGCCTGTAATTGTAGAGATTCATAACCCCATCATCTCTGGCCACTAGGTTACGTGTAGAGGATCTCGACAATGGGCTGGAGGAGCTGCTGACTCCTTCATTTTCTGTCATGGTGACGGTGGACCGTGCAGTATTGGGGGCGCTCGTTGTGTGCGCTCACCTTCTGTTAGTTATTTAGATGATGGCTTTAGATCTAAGAAAACCTGTGCACATGTGCTCAGGGCACTCTATATTGCAGCAGTCAGTTATGAAAACTGGCTGGTAAGATGTGGCCATCCAGGCCACGTGGTAGTTCCTTGTGTGTGTAGGCCCAAAGCATATGGATGAAGTGTTCTGCGTCTGGAGAGCTGGGTGCAATTTTCAGGTAAATGAGGCAGCTGTGCACAAATTGTAGACAGGGGTGGCAGTGTGCACCCACTGCGGGGTAGCAGCGTCACTCTTGTGTGCGTGTGGGGCACTGCTGGGCGTCAGTCAGATCATGTCTGACAATTTTGTATGCTTCCGTTTTGGTGTGTGTGCCTCCCTGAAGCCGTAATACTGGGCAGGCAAAAGCTGGTGCAGGTGGCGGCCCGTGGGCGTTGCTCCATGTCCGTGTGGCAGCCAGGAACGATGATGCCGTAATGCAGCTCGGGCTGAGGGGCTTCCAAAACCGACCTGCGCAAGTTCGAAAATGAGGTCAGAGGCATGGCACAGGCGGGTCCGATGTTAAAATCTCATTGTTATTGTTGAGTTTATACTTGCAGTGAAACCAGTAATCAAACAATCAGGTTGGGTACGAAATAATACACAGTGCCAAAGGTATAATGGTGTAGCTTCTTTATTCACCGTCCTCTAACTGCCAAATTGGCAGTAACTCCTCCCACTCCACGTGATCGGCTGACACCCGATCTGATAGTGAAATGGGACAAGCTAACGCTTGCCCCCATAGACATAAACATAGGACATTACAATGAGCCTTTAGAAAAAAGCTAACAAGTTTACCAGCCTTACAAATTCAGCTCCGCAAGCCCATGTGCAGACCCAGACATTCTCTCCCAAGGAGCTGGGAGGACTAGAAGACCCAAAGAATGATCAGAGGTGCAGAGACAGAGATGAGTGGTTGTTGGCGAGCACAAGCCGGAGAGAGAGCAATTCACAGAGAACATGTCTGGTGCTTTGACAGGGGAGAATGATTATCATTAGCCAGGGAAGCCAGCTCCCCCACCCCCACCAGGTGCCTGGCCGCTAATGGGGCTCCGGATAAGGCTGGGTCCCCTCCGGCATGCTCGGCCTGGATGAACACAGGAGTCAGTGAGTTGGTGTTTAAAACTTGCACACAGTGAACCGTGCGCTCCTTTTATTAATGCAATCAATTGGTTGGTGCCACGTGTACAACATGTGACACTGAGAAAGGCATGGGGGAGGGGTTGAGACATCACATCCCATCCCAATTATATTAAAATGAAATGACAATACACAAATGAGATATGGCACCCAACAATTAGCATTGTGCCCTTTTCATTGATCCCACGTGGGATTGGGCAGATAAAAAGACCGTTATCATTTTTTTAAACTACCCAGCCAATAGGCACTGGGCACTTGCACAGGTACAACATTTACTTTATTAGTCCAGGGAAGGTGGTATACCAAGGATGTCCAATACCACTGAGCCCAAATTAAGCATACAGGCAGCTCACAGGATCACAGCTCAGATAAACACTTCACTGTGTCCACTTTGAGTGTTCCATCCTTAGTACAGGGACACCGTATTTGCGAGTCCATCATGGGCCCTGGGCTGGCCACTCATGGGTGGTGGCTCTTTAGTCTGAGATGATGTTCCTTTGTTGAAGAAAACAAACCACAGGCAGCGCAGTTCATTCATGGTGGCAGGGAGGCAGCAGTTGCCTTTATGGTGCGTGTCGAAGTCGAGGTGATACTCTGGTGGCACATTCTCTGGGTGGCCACATATTTAGTCCCCTAGGCAGGCTCTATTTAATGAGGCCACACATGGCATTCATCAAACGCGCAGCTCTTCTTTTACCAGCGGCAACAATAATCATCTTGGGTGGCAGCAGCCGCTTCCTTTTCTCTCCCCAGGGCAGGAGCCATTTTTCATTTATATTCCGCCAAACACGGCTGCGGGAGGGGCCTTACTTTTTCACCCCGTGTGGCGGCTGCTCTGTGATCGGTTTGTGGCGGCACAAAGAACTTTTCCTTCACAGCCAGCTGCTGCAGCAGTGGAAAACCACTTTTCCGTCCCTGACGGGTTCTACTTCCCACTGCTGCTGCAGTGTTGTGCGCCCTCGCAGGCGGACCAGCAGTCGACAGGACTTCCCCTGTTGTGCAGAGGTAGTGCGAATAGGCCCACACTGGGGACTCCAGAATTGGGTACACCCACACCATGGGACCTAGCCGGTGGAACGGCGGTCAATAGGACTGCCCCTGCCATAGTACTAGGGACTTCAGCAGCGGGCGACAAGCACCTCGGGACACTGTCAGCATGGCTAATGGTCGTCGGACATGGTCTAACCTGGAAACAAAGAGAGCTCCACGTGGCGACCACCCTCCAACTTGTGCCCTGACATGGTCTGGCTGCACACAGGTTCTTTTAGGCCTCATCACCATGGTTATGGGGCTCTGGATAAGGCCAGGCCCCCTCCTGCATTCTTGTCTGGATGAACATAAGAGTCAGTGAGTTGGTGTTCCAAACTGGCACACAGGGAACCGCATGCACCTTTTATTAAGGCAATCACATGGTGTGTGCCATGTGTACAACACGTAACACTGCACAAGTCATGGGGGAGGGGTTCCGACACCACAGCTTACCTGTTTAAACTCTCTCAGCCTGTGGAAAGCCAAACAAAATAAATCACTAGTGTACACAGAGTTGGAAGACATTTATTTGACAGTGAAAAGAAAGGAAATACATGGGAAGGAAGAAGGGCAAGCCAATTCACCAGCCCAGAACTAATAAGATAAAACTATGCCATCCAATCGCAGAGCCCATCTGGCAATTGCAAAAGCTACAACAGAATACAAAGTTAAAAAAAAAAACCACTTTGAAGGTGTTAGGAGGGCATTTAAGAGAGTTGGTGATTAGGTGAAGAGAAGTGCTGTGATTAGAGCGAGAGGGGTGAGATGACAGGAGACTGCTCAGTGGTGTAGCTCAGTTTGTGACCTTGCAAAGGAGGCACCTTGCACAGAGTCCACTTTGGGATGTAACCAAGATCCAGGAGGAAGCCACAAGCCACTAGAATTAAGGAGTGCTGTCTTCCAGCTTGGGTACATACACCCAGATATTGGGAGAACCTTAACCTTAATAAGGGGAAACTAGAGCCTGTTGTGTGTGGAATTCTGCAGAGAAGAGGCCAAATCCTGTTTTAGACTGCTGCTGAGCAAGTTGACCCCTAGGTGGTGGACGAGAGTAACTTCAATCTGAAAAGCACCCAATCGGGTAATTACAAGGTACTGCCCTTGCATGAAAAGGTCAAACCTACAGGTACAGATCCCCAGAGGGTGACTTGTTATCCAGATCAACCATCAACTCCAATAAAGAAGCAAATACCCTGAGATTGTGAGTCAACTGAATGACGACTTCAAGGTTTGAGAACCCTGAGATGTTGGTGTTTAGAGTAGATGTACCTCCGTACCGTATCTGATGCCACTAGGTGTTGCCTCTGGGCTGTGGTTAGCGCCCTGAAACAAGAGTGGATAGCCCTTACGATTACTGTGTAGATTCGAATGAAATCAGACCTTTGTTTTATCCCTTGTTTAGACTCCCCCAGTTACTTTGAGGTGAGAGGCCATCACCCACAAGCTTCGCAAGGCAGTTCTGGACACTACTCTTGGCTGAAAAATACCAGATAGTCCAGTCTTGCTTATGATTTTCTAATCAAGTTGCGTCACTGGGTTCTGGTTCAGGATTGCCCTTTGCTGGGTTTAAAAAAAGTGTTTTGGGTTCTCCTATAGAATGCCTCTTGCATCTAGAAAATCAGTTGCTCCACTGGTTCATGCTAATGTGCTGCAGACGCAAGCAGTTTCCTCATAGTTTGCTTTATCAAATGTTTGATTGTTCTTGTGCAGAATTCCTTAAGTCTGTGTCTTTCCTTTCGAAGGAGTGTACTGTTTAGCTGGAGTGTTCCAGGGGCCACGCCCTTCCCTGGACATACAGATAAGTACTCAGTTCAAAACAGCTCCCAAATTACGCTCAGGTTGCTCATTACTTGTTATTGATGACTTTTCTTCTTTTGCAGGTCTTAGAAGGCGGCAATGAACTCAGATTGGCAGCGAGGGTTCTGGAGACAAGGCAGATAAGAACGTTTAATTTGCCTCAGCCAAGATGGCTGCTGGGATCATGGAAATCGTGTGTGATTTCTGGGAGTTGTGGTTCCAGCCATCCTGCTTTACAATGCTGTGTTATTGCAAACCATAGCCACTTAACAGATTGAGAACTGGTCCTCAGATGGCAAGACTTGGGTGATGTGGAAGTCGAGGGGTGGATGCTAGGAGTTGAGGGTATGGGCAGCTGGGCATGAGGCATGGCAGCAGCGAAGTGGATATTGGGATAGGATATCAGGCCACCTTAGAGTAGACTGTTTCACTAAGTTTAGTTACTACTCCATCTTGACACTGTTAGCCACATTTCTTTCCTCCATAGCTTCTAGCTGGCATAACATAACACTAACCAGTGTAAGAGTTTCTCTAACCTTTTTGTGGGCCCCCAGACCATGGGGCAAAACTAATCCTAAGGAAAGTATTTGGGTAACATGACTGACAAGGCAGGCTTAGCCTGAAGAGACAAAAAAGAGGTGTGGGGCGGGTTGCCCATGTTATTTTGATTATCCCTCTTGGAATCATGATTTGCTGTATACCTTCAGGTCTGTCCGTGTTTGTTTTGCACCTCACTATTATGTCCATGCTTTTAACTAAGAATAGAATGTTTACCCTCCAATAAACACATGTATCACACATGCATATAAAAATATGGAACTCAATACCAGTATCAATTCGGAATACCCCACAATTCTCAAATTTTGCAAATCTCTAAAAACACTTGGCAAAGGACTAATTCAAATGGATGCACAGAATGCAACTCACAGTACTGCGCTACTATCAAAAGATGCCAGTGCAAATGCTGGCTATCCAGACCTTCTACAGGGCTTCACAGCTCCTGAGTGCTCAGCGCTTTAAACAATAAATAGAAAAATCAATAAGCTGCCTAGGGAAACAAGACCAACGCCAGGTCTGGGACACGGAACTGCATCAGCTAGAGACACCAAAGACTTAAGTGGACCCTGTCGCTGGAAAAGAGGTATGCAACCTCATATCAAATGTGGGCCGAGGGCAGTGAAGCCACAGTAGATCCCATCAAGGGCTGCAAGAACAGATATCCCAGTAAGGTGTGAATAAACTGAGAAAGGTAAGGCTCTGCAAGCCATAAGCCTGCACCAAGCTCCAAGACCAAATATCACACAAAGGGGTGACAAAACAGAGAAAAGTAGGGCTGAGCATGCCACAAGTCTACACAGGGCCTCAATACCAAATATACCATGAAGTGGTGATGAAATCAAGATAAATATGGCTGAGCAAACCACAAGCCCACCAGGGCTGCAAAACAAAATACCCCATGAATGGGTGAAGAAGTAGAGAGAAGAAAGGTGGAAAACGCTATTAGTCCATGCTGGTATAAGTACCAGAACCCAGAAAGGGGTGAAAGAAACAAGCAACAAAATAGGGCTGAATGGTCTCACAGTCCATGGCAGACTAAGTATAGGAGGCCCCAGAAGGCGAGTGAGCGAAACAACCACCACAGCAGGTCTAAATAGGCAGAAGGACCACCCGGGGCTGAGAAACTGGCTATCCCATGAGGAAGTGAGCGAAAGGACAAAAGAATCAAGGCTGGCCAAGCCCATAGCCTATTTGAAGTTAAGGAGGTGAGTAATTTAGAGACTGTTTATTTATTTATCATTTTTAATATTTGTAGAGCGCGCCAAACCCTTAGGATACAGAACGCTGGTTACATGATTATAGAACAGTATGGTACAACAAATGGTCATTGACAACAAGACTTTTTACCTGGGGGGAAGATGGGACGGTTGTCAAGAGGGTGAGATAATCTTGTGGAGGGGCATCCTGTCTATACAGCAATGTCTTGAGGTGTTTTTGCGTAAAACCCACTATGATTGTTCAGCTCTGAGCTTGTGAGGGAGGACATTCAGGTTTTCCGTGGCAATGTCAGTGAAGCTTGCACCTCCCGCTCTTTTCAGTCTGTACTTAGGGGTAATCAGGCGATTAGTGTAGAGAGACTGTGTGGGTCTTGCTGATTGAGCCTTTAGTATTTTTTGTGAGTGGTTTCTGGGTGATGTGTGGGCTATGCATTTATGCATTATAGTCAGAGTTTTGAATACGATGCACTGCCGAATGAGTAGCCAGTGAGCATTTTGCCTCCCGCCAAAATGTGTTCACGCCTAGGGATGTTCAGCGCTGCACTGAGATCTTTATTTTGAATGATCTGGATTTGTTGAGATTTGGGACAGATGTGCCTGCAAATTGGGCATTACAATAATCCAGTCTTGACCCTATGATTGCCCTTGCAATTGTGAGGCAACTGTCTGGAGATTGAAACGGCCTGTAGGCATGGATCACTTTTGTGGTATATGCCCATGAGGGAATGGTGTTGACCTGACTATTCAAAGGCAAGGTGGCATCTAGGTACACACCTAGAGCTTTGACCACAATGGATACAGGGATAGAAATGTTGTTAATGGTGAAGGCCTTGTTGTTAGGGTCAAGTTTGTTGAGAGTTGTCTGGGACCTGTTAGGAGGATTTAAGTTTTTTTGTCGTTAAGGTAAAGCATGTTGGACGCCATCCAGGCTTGGATCGTGAGATCATAGAGTTCAGGGCAATGGTGTCAGTAGTGTAATTGCTTGTGATAGGAATGAGTATTTGCGTGTCGTCAGCGTAGTTTGTGTATGAGATCCCTAGGTTATCTAGGATGTCAAATAGATGTTTTGTGACAATATTATCAAATGTCTGTGAGATACAGGATCCTTGGGGGACTCTGCCCGAGATCGGGGTGGGTGGCTTTGAGGCTATGTCAGAGAAGATTCTGAATTATCTCTTTGACAGGCAAGAGGAGATCCTGGGTAGTGCGCTGCTGAGGTGAGATGCTGACAGAGTGTATTGTGATCTACGTGGTCAAAGGCTGCTGACAAGTCCAATAGTAGTGGGAAGGATACTTTGCCAGAATCTTTCGCCTTATCCATCTGTTTTTTTAGATCCAGAAGTGAGGATTCTGTACTGTGGCCTGGTCTGAACCCTGATTGTCTTAGGCCCAAGAGGCTACTGGTTTCTAGGAAGGATTACATTTGGATATATGCCGCTCTGTCTAGTATTTTAAGTAGAAACGGGACGGTGGTGGTTGCCAGTAGTTGGTAGGGATATCAGTGTCTATGGATGGTTTCTTTAGCAATGGGAGTACCCAGGCATCTTTGAGGTTGGCGGGGACTTTGCAGGAAGCGAAAGAGGCATTGATCAATGAGGTGATGAAGGGGGCCAGTGCTGGGGCACAGTCCCTAATCATTGCTGCAGGGCAGATGTCTCCCTGGCATATGGAGGGTTTAAGGCTTTGAATAATGATCACACTTTCAGATTCTGAGACTGGCTTGATATGGAACTCCTGGGGGGCAGGTTGAGGTTGGTCTTCTCTGGCAAAGGTGGCCAGGTTGAGGGTATTCCTTTTTAGTAAAATATTTTTCTGTAGGGAGGTGAGTTTGTCAAGCAATGCATTTTGAATATGTGTGCACCATGTGCTGTCTGTGTTGCAGCTGTCTTTAGGCGGTGTGGGCATTTCTAGTTTGTGAAGGATTGCAAAGAGATCTCGTGAGCTAGATCTAGAATTTGAGCTCCTTAGGTTATAGGTAGCATTTATTTGCAAGGAGGAGGGCATTTTCATAGGTGTTTGCCATTGTTAAGAAATTACTTTTGTTTGTGTCAGAGGGTGAGTTCTTCCAGGTGGTTTCGGCTTTGCGTTTTTTCAAACATAATGCCTTAAGGTTGCGTGAACCAGGAGTTATGGTGAGAGAGAGGTTTGGCTCTCCGTTGACTCAGTGGTGCCATGGTATTAATGGCCTTTGCCACGGTTGAGTTGTAGATTTCAACCAGCACGGCTGGGTTGTCTGGCTGGGTTGCTGGGAGGACAATCTTGTTTATCAGTGGAAGGATATTTGTTTCTGTGATGTTTCTGGAGTTGCGTGATAGGGTAGGAAGCTTAAGGTCATTGGTGACATTGGAGTTTTTAGGTATGGGTAGTGTGAAAATGATCACGTTGTGGCCTGACCAAGGGCAGGAATTGTTTGAAATTATGGATATGTGGCTTGACTGAGCGAGGCAGTCCAATATTCGACCCTTGGAGTGGGTGGAGTTGAGTGTGCTTTGGGTAAAGCCGAGTGCTGTTAAAGCATTAGAAAGAGATTGATCATTGGTATCATTTGGGTCATTGAAGCCAAGGTTCAGGTCACCCAGAAGAATAGATTTGACGAGATGACGTGGAGGATGTCGTCCTCAAACCTAGAGATTGGGCCTGGAGCTCTGTAGACTACGTGGATAGCTAGAATAGCTGTGTGGGAAAGGGTGACTTTACTGGTGAGTAGTTCCTCTGATGTCAGTTTGACAGTATTTCGCTCTCTGATGGCTAAGGAGACTCTAGCAATTAAGGCCACCCGCTCTCCTTTGGCATAGGTTCTGTCTTTTCTGACGATTGTATAATGGGTGGGACAGCTAGTGTTAGGGCAGGGCCTGCTGCTGGGTGCAGCCATGTCTCGGATATTGCCAGGACAACAAGATTTTGGGTGGTAATGAGATCTGCGATATCCAGCGCATGTGAAAGTACTAATCTTGCATTGATTAATGCTCCCTTTAAGAGGCAAATGGGAGTTGTTGGTCTTTTGCATTTAGACCCAGGCTATTGCACTAGGGCTATATCTTTGGAAGCTGCCGTTATGCATTTAGATGAAGGCATTTGCACTTTAGCTTTACATTTTGTTTGAGAAAGTTGTGATGGGCTGCTGGTAGGGAAGTTCAATGCAGTTTTGTTTACATGCTTGTTTCAAGTTTGCTTGCGCTAGTGGATGAGGGCGAATTGTGTCTCTCTAAAGGTAAGGGGTGCAGTAGGGAGAGCTGGTCGTTTTTCGGCATGCAAGGCCTCTGGATTGGGCATGGTCGGTTGCAAGGGGTCTCTCAGGTCAGGAGTAGGGGCATCTGCAGTTCTGGTTCATGCTTGGAAGCGTTCATCCCTCAACCAGAGAGGCAGTACTCTGAATGTTGGCTTGGGCTGCTGACAGGGAATTGTATAGTTTCAAGTTTGCTTAGGGTAGTAGGGAATGGGGGCCTTGGATAGTATGATGTAGTGAGGTATAGTCAGGTTAGTCAGGCTCTGTTGCAGATTTGGTAAGCTACGCAGTGTTGCACAGATTTCATAGCGATCAGGTAGGTGGAGTGCGGGAGGTATGAAAGGGGTGGGCGTGATTGAGGAGTCTGGTAGTGAGTTTTGCATGGTGATGCATGTGGTGCGGCCGGATAGGGATAAGAGCTTCCGGTAGTGCCAAACCCCACGACAATCCTATGTAATATACCCACAACAGCGACACACTTCACTGTCATCGACTTGAAAAATGCATCCTTGTCAGTCCATTGTACCCTGGCTCCCAATACCTTACAGCTTTTATGCATTGCGGAAGGTGATTCCAACACACAAGATTGCCCCAGGGATACTGTGAGTCTCCCAGTATCTTTAACAGGGTATTACACACAGACTTAGGGAATATACACATGTCAAGCACTATCATTCAATATGTTGACAATTTGTTAGTGTGTAGCACCAATGAACCACAGTGCAGGGATGATTGTTTGTTTATTTGTTTGTTTATTTATTTATTTATAAGGCACACCTCACCCAGAGGAATCGGGGAGCAGCAAGAATATGCAGCTTTTTTAAGTACAGTACATGGTAAGTAAGAACTTCTTATTTGCAATACAGGTGATTTACAAGTGTGGTAGAATACAGAAATAATTACAGTGAGTAGTTTTATAGAACGACAAGGTTACAATCAGATGTCATTAGAGAAAGCCAGGTTTTCATGTTTTTTCTAAAACTTAGGAAGGTCTGGTCTGTTCGGATGTGCAAAGGGAGGGAATTCCAGTAATGGGCAGCTAGTACTGGGAAGCTGTTCCCACCTGCTCTTTTCAAATTAAATTTGGGAACTGTGATGCAGCAGAATTGGGCAGCTCTAGTGGGGCGAGAGGATGGCTTTCTGATGATTCTTTCTTGGAGGTATTGTGGGGCGGCATTATTTAGACATTTGTGGGTAATGGAAGTTAGTTTGAGTTGAATCCTGTCTCTGATGGATAACCACTTGGTGTCTCTTCTAGCTTCAGAAATATGTTCTCTCTTCGGAATGCTTAAGGCAGTTCTCAGAGCATTATTTTGTAAGGTTTGTAGTTTGTTAGTGGTCTGTTTGCTGGCTCCTGCATATAGGGCATTGAGGTAGTCGAGTTTCAACAATATTAAGGCTCTCGCTAGCAGGGACGTCATTTCACCAAAATGCCAGAGGTAGCGGAAGTGACATCACATGACCTTTGACTTCTGATGACATCTCAGGAAGTGATGTAATTTGACACCCCCATCTTGAAGTGACATCACGGGAAGCGATGGAACACAATCTTTCACCCCCTTGACAAATCAGGAAGGGACATCACATATTGTTCGTAAGTACACTAGTAAAAATATGGTTGCGATATCACTATAGTGTTATACACATTTCATACAAGAATGGATCACCATATGTATCGTTAATATCAGTGTGTACCATATTACCAAATTACTATGAATGCAAGCAGACGTCCAAGGCCAAATGATAATGATATGTTAGTATATAGCACTTACGCTTAAGCTCTTTTTATAGAACAAATATACATACAATATCACCCAACATGTGTTGGTACTCATTTATCGACCTCAGAAGGGTGAAAGGCTGAGTTGAGGTATTTAAGAACAGGCTAAAGCAGTGACTCACCACCTGAAGTGTGTCTGGAAATAAACCTTTTTGAGTTTAGCAATTATTGGAGAGATTTCCAGAAAGACAAATGATGTGTTATTCCTATTCTTTCTTATTTAGCGTCACTGCTCAAAGTGATAAACTTATGGAACCCTGTGTTTTTTTTAAGAGGCCTGAACAAGAAAGTCAGCCACTCCAAAAAGAGCCACATGACACTGGCCACAGCCCACGAGTTAACATTTAAAACAAAAAAGTTTAAAAAAGAAAGTTTAGAAAAAAACATACAAAAATACTAGGGGTAGCAAGGGAGACCTCAGGGGTCAACACTGCAACCCCTGGCAACCCCCAAATTACATCCCTGCTCGCTAGAATGGTACAGTTCTTAGTAGATAAATAAGGTTTGCAAGAGTGAATCAGTTTCCATGTGTATGCAGTAGCAGAGTAGGTGGCATTGACTTGCTCAACCATGTTCAGAGTAGCGTCTAGGTAGAAACCTAATGTGTTGGTTTCTTTAGCCACTTTGATAGCCGTACCCTCAATATTGAAAGATGTATATTGCGCATCAAGTTTGTTGATATGTGCTGGAGCACCAAGGATTAGAATTTCTGTCTTATCGTCATTCAGGCATAAGCCATGGGCCGCCATCCATTCCTGAATGAATTTATAAGTTTTGTTCAGGAGGGCTAGATCTGAGTCAAAGTCTCCAGATAGGGGTGAGAGTATCTGGGTATCGTCTGCATAGTTGGTGTGCACGATACCCAGGTGGTCCAGTTTATCAAATAAAGGCTTGGTAAATACATTGTACATGGTGGGGGACACGCATGAGCCCTGAGGGACTCCACAAGCAATTGGTGAAGGATCAGTGGCTGCCGACTGAGAGAAAACCGTCATTGACCTATTGTTAAGGAAGTATTGAATCCAGTCAGAGGCTTCTTGAGAGAGGTTAGCTGCAGATGATAAGTGTTTACAGAGGAATTTATGGTCCACCAGATCGAAGGTGACCGAGAGGTCAAGTAAGAGAAGTAGAGCACAATGTCTTTTGTCCTTGGATGAGTCAATTTGCATTTTCAAGTCAATTAGTGCCATCTCGGTGCCATGGAGTGGTCTAAAGCCTGATTGTCTTAGACCTAAGAGATTGTTAGTTTTGAGGTAATGCTGGATCTGGAAGTATGTTGCCTTGTGTAGGATTTTGAGGATTCTATTACTCTATTGCAACTACTTGCTCACAAGGCGTAGGTTGATAGAGTGAAGCTGCAGTACTGCCAACAAGAAGTGTTATACCATGGTCAACTTATTTCTGTCCGTGGAAAGAAAATCACAGCAGAACGTGCTGCAGCGGGGCGTAGCACGCCCCAGCGAGTGACAGTTAAAGATGTAAAGAAATGTTTGGGGTTGTATAATTATTGCAGGGCATCGATTTCCGACTACTTAGCTTACACATGACCACTGATACAGGATCTCAAAGATGCCCAGAAAGCGAAGAACACAATCACATGGACGGAGGACATGCTCACTAGTTGCCAAGAGTTGAAAAATGTTATTGCCACAACCCCTGTTCTAGCAACAACTGACAACACATCTATCCCTTTTCACATTCAGACACACAGATGATGATGGCCTTACTAACACAGAAGAGCACAATGGGACACAGAAGAGCACAATGGGCCATAAGCCATAGTCATACTACAGTGGCATGCTAGACTCAGCTATGCTGGGCCAATTCCTGTGTGAACAAGCTCTCGCTGCAGCAGCATTTGTTTTAGAGAAGTCAGCCACTATTGCAATGGGGTTCTCAGTGACTCTGTAGAACATGCAATAAATGCTATTTTGGAATGATCCAAATCCACCCTGGCTACATAGTGAATATCAACGTATGACGTCATTCTTTCCAGCCCTAACATCCACATAGTACGGTGTAAAACAATGAACCCAGCCACTTTCCTGACAGTAACCATTACTGACGCTGACAATGTAAATAATTGTGCCACCTATGAGGGACCTGACGATGACATTCTTAAAACAAGATGACGGAGAAGTGTTCTTTGTTGACGGGTCATTGACGATTGACCAGGAGACGGGTAGGAAGCCCACATGGGGGCTGCAGTGGTCTGTTTAGTAGACGGAGAATATGAAGTACTAGTAAAAAAAAGCTTACCCATGCACTACTCAGCACAGGCGGCTGAGTTTAGCACCTTAATTGAAGCTCTGGAGGCATTTCAGGGCTGTCGAGTAACAATCTATTCTGACTCGGCCTATGCCACCACCACAGTTCATTCAAGGCTGTCCCAATGGAAAAGTAGGGAATTTAGAAGAGCAGATGGGTCCCCCGTGCAACATGGTGCCTTGCTGGACAGAGTGATTTATGCTCTGTCGCAGCCCGCTCTAGCAGCAGTGGTGAAATGTGCCACTCATATGAGTAACACAGGCGCAGTATCCCTGGGGAACGCGGCAGTGGACGTGGCAGAAAAATCAGCAGCCTATCTCTCAGTACGAGATGTTTCTGAATACCCTGAGGTCGCAAGCATGCAAGTACAGCTGCCAGACCCATACATGTCCTTACCAATTGCCTAAATGTTCGAACTGCATGACCTAGCACCACAGGGAGAGAAAGTCTTATGGGAAAAGAGAGGGTGTGTGCAATCTCCCAGAGAACTGATGTGGAGACAGGGCACTACAGGTAAGGTGGTAATGCCCCATGAGTTAGTGATGGTTGCATTTGAGCTGTTGCACCATACTTCCCACGTGTTGAAGCAGCATATTGTTGCTGAAATACAGGAGGACTGGCATGTACCTAATATTCAAGATATTTTAAATGTGTTCATATCCAATTGCATTCTATGTCAAATGTACACTACTGGGCAAATACTAGGGATATTACAAGGGACATTGCCTCACCCTACTGGGCAATTCTGTGAGCTCCATGTTGATTACATTGACAGAGAAGGGTTCAACACCTTCCGGTATTTAATTGTGTCGGTGTGTCCCTTCTCCTGTTGGGTTGAGGCTGGTCCATGTGCACATCCAGATGCCAAGTCTGCTGCCACATTTTTTGTAAGAAAAGTGTTCCCCCGTTGGGGAGTTTGCTAAGTGTTAAAATCAGATAATGGCAGACACTTCTTCAACAAGCTGTTTAGGGAAATTACAGCTGTTATAGGTATTAGGCATAAGCTGTGTTCCATTTAATACCCACAGGCCAACGGCGTTGCCGAACAAATGAATGGCCCCTTGAAGGCCAAGTTATCTAAACTGTGTGTTATCCTCAAGAAGAGCCAACCCTGTGAGGATCATCATCATCTGTCCCCTCATGAAATAGTGATGGGGTAGTGCATGCATCCACCATACACCATACATAGCACCAGTTATAAGCACCTCAGATTCTCATAGGGCTGTGTCTATCATAAATATTGCATTTTAAACATATCTCTCTGCTTTGATGAAGTCAACCAAATGTATTTCTCGATAGATAGCACCACAGCGATCAGACAATAACAAAAGCACTGCACCAGAATCTGCGAGCTCGTCACCTATCCAGCTGGCCCTAGGGCATTCTGTTTATGTGTGTAACATTGTCCTCAGGTGGAGCGAGCCGAGGTACAACAGTCCATTCACGGTTGGGTATGCCACTCCATTTGTGGTCAAGGTAAATGAATTGCGATATTGGGTACACCTCTCGGATGTCCAGCGGTCTCCCCATACATCACCTCCTGTGTCTGAAACAATAGCACCATGTTCCTCAGTATCATGATTGTTTTCCTTTTTTATGCACCAACACAGAATATAGCATGTTAATGACTGTATATTGAAATGAATTGTGGACATTGACTTTCTTGATTATATATATATATGTATATACATTGTTTGTATCTTCCTCAACGATTCTACCTCATCGCTGCAAGAACATCTCAGCTCACCCATCAATCCACCAATATTGTTGTCCCCTATCCTATAAGAACACGCTGATATAATGTTTATTAACTGTTTCAATGCTATTGTCCCTGCACTTGTTAGGTTACACAGCAGACCAAGATATTTTGGCATTTGGCGCAGACAGAGTCTCTGTATCACTGTATCTGAGTAATGAATATGATGATAAGTATATGTTTTGGTTTCCTTGTAGGGTTTAGCATTTTTATGTGTGGACAAGTTATATGGTTGAGGTATATACCGGGGGTGTGTGACAGGGGCAGGTGTGTAAATATGAGAGGGAACCTTTTTAGGGAGGGTACTATTCGAGGCGATGTTCATACAAATTAACTTATTAATGTACAGAGAATGCAAGTAATGAATACCGTCACATGGAAATGGTCAAGTAGAGCAAAAAGGGGAGTGGTTGAAAAAAGAGGATATGATGAATACACAGTGAATGAAGTAGAAACAATGGCTGATGTGCACCATCTAGAATTTAGCAATGTATGGTATGGCAAAATGTGCTCAGTGGGGAAAGAGAGTGTAAATGGAAGCTGCTATGTCTGCTCCTTGATACCCCACATGTCGGTAGCACACAAAATGTTAGTGGCCCAGGATACACTATCTCTAGAAGCCCAGGACTTAGTTAATCTAGTGCAATGACAGGTTTGCAGCTTGTCCCATGGGTACAGAATACGACTGGTGTTAATGGATAGAAACAAAACAAAATATGCCAAGAACAATAAAGAGCCACAATGAAGACCACATCCACTACTGAAGATGGAAGGTGTACTGTTTGTATCGGACAGATGGCAAAAGGCAGTAGTAAGCTGCAGGCCAGGGGGACAGGTGGGGTTTGACGAAGAAGTAATGTTGGATGTTCCACTAGGATTCCAATTCCGAAGTTTAATAGTAGTTGCAAGAGGCCTATGATTGTTCTCACTAGGATTATAAATGTCAAAAGTATCGACTAGATCCCAATCTCTGGCACTTATCAAGTTGTAATCCATTCTAGATGTGCCATTGTGCCCAAAAAAGGTGTTTTGGCAGGTTGATCTGCTGTAAAATGGCCTTTGCAGACCGTAAGGTTCAAGTCAAACAGAATATGAGTGGCTTCAATGCCATGTGTTGGTGATGAATAGCAAGATTTTAGATCCCTCTGGAGTGGTCACCACTAGGTGTTGCAAATCAGGAGTTCCAGTGGAGCAATGATCTATAGTCCAATTTATGTTTGAGCTCACCCAGATTGTTAGTCCTCCTCTAGATCTTCCTCTATGGCATTTAGTCGCCAGAATAGCGTAGGCTGAATAGCCCTGAATCTCTTATCACGTTTCTTGAATGCAAATTAAATCATGGCCAATGATGAAATCTTTCCCGTCAGGATCTTCCAGATGTTTCTTGATGGCTGCAATGTTCCATGATAGCATTTTAATTTTGAGTGGCAACAAATTAGCCCCTTTAGTATGGTCTGAGGTTAGTCAGTCCACACCCTCCAGATCCACACCATTGGTAGATTGTTGGATTATGGCCAGATTCTCCTGAGGCTTTATACCAAAAAGACCAGATTGAGGGTGGTATGGTCTCTGTGTAATTCCAGACTCCTTGGGAGAATATGTTCAGAGCTCTATAGATAGGAAGCCCTCAGCCAAAGTGCTGTTCCCGGGGTACCTGGAAGAAATCTTCTGAACCAGTTGACAACTGGACTGGATAATATAATCTCTAATGACTGATGGACACCCCCATAAATGGTGCAGACAATGGATTACTTTGATTGTTAGTGACTACTTGTTTTCGAGCTGGCCAGGTGCCAGTCATGCTATATTGGTCACGTAGATACACTGGTCCCCCCTGAGCTGTAGGTACATGTGCATTTGGGTGGTGTCCCTGTTAGGCTGATAGAGTAGCCTTGCAGTTGGCAAATTCTCATTAGGTATAATATTGATAGGTGCTCTCCTGGGTGGGTTAGGCTGGGCATAGCTATCTATAACTTCATCTACCACTATTGGTAGCCCCCCATGATTCCTACCAGGCTGGTTAAATATGAGAGTTGGAGTTGTGTGTGGTGCACCGCCCCCAGTCTTGGTGCCCCTCTGGGTCTGGGTAATTCCTTGAATGGCACTAGCAGTTGGGTTGATCCCACCTTGCGTCAATCCCCAAGATGTATTCCTGTAGATTCCTTGGTTGCTGGCAATGTGGATCTGAACAGGGGTGGGTACAGTTAATGTGCCTAACTTCTCAGTTATAAATGACGCTGCGTATCTCAACTTGCTTATTTCTGTCATAATCAGTTGTAAATCCACCCTGTGTGGCAACTACAGCCAGGGCTTGAAAGAATATTAATCTTTATGGGTTTATGGGCTGGCTGTTTCACCACAGTGTTAGTCCCTACCCCCCAGAGGTGATCTGTGGAGGTGTGTGGGTCCTGTCATACTGTTGGGCTATTTCAGAGTTATTTTCTATGGCTCTAGCTCTACAGCTGCCCTGCCCTTGCTACAATTTCACTTCTTTGGGCTTGCTGCTTTCAGTGCACTGAAGATCTACTAGTGCTCCAAAGCAATTTGATAATGAGATGTCCAGTGGAATCGCAGTATGAGGTCCTGGAGGATATATTTTTGCCGCCACTGGGTTAGCTCTCAGCGTGTCACCTTCGTTTATTACTTCGTTGTTGTTCTCTAATGAGAGGCTTATTCCGCTGGTAGGACAAACTTGTGGGTTTTACCTTCCCTCTCAAGTTGCCCTGGTTCCTCTCTGATAGTGCATAATCTTCAATTATTCTGGCCCTGTCATAGGAATGGAGAAATTCTTTCCTCCCTTTTGGTGCTTTCGCTTTCTCACATCATAATCATCTATAGGGTCCTTGGCAAGTACCCTGCTATTACCACTACTGGCTGTGTTGTAAAGAGGACCCGGTTTTTCAGGGCCCCCTACTTCAGTCTCAATAGAATCTGCAGTTGACACTGCGCAGTTCGATTTAACCTCCTGTCTTGGCTGTCCTTTAATGCTCCCACCATTTATCCCATTGATGTCATGCAACAAATCTTGTATCTCCGTGATTAACACATTGAAGTCTCTTATCGGTTTGAATAGTTTACAAAACTTCTTAGGGCCTTCCTTGGGAGAGGCAGCCTTCCTCTTTTCTATGAAATCTTTGGTTTGATGGAAGTGGTTGTAAGTGGGAAAAGGAATTTAGGGTATTGTATCACTAATTTCCCCTGGGTAGAACTGAGCAAACCCGCACAAATTGGATGATATTGTGTGTTGGTCATGGCTATTCAGCACAGAAACACCCAGGGCACGGCAGCAAAATAATAATTACAATTGTTTCAGGTATAAGCAGGGTGGCCAAGAAGAGCAAGAAAGTAATGCCATTGATAGGTAGTGTGTGTCAGTTTGGAACAGAGTTAGGTGAATCCAGCAGATCGTTGCAGATTTCAAGCAGGTTTCAAACAGTTCTTGCCAGATAGAATGGATTGGGCAAAATTTGTAAACAATTGAAATGATAAAATGTACCTTGGCATTAGATGTTATTGTTTCAATTCCAGTCCTTCCCAGTACTTCCTGGGACCTTGTCCCGCCTATTTATGAAGATAATAGAAAAGTAAGGAAAACAAGCTAGGTACTGAGCAAGCCGTGGGACTCAAGTGTCCCTTCAGGAGGAACAAGCACAGAGGCAAGCACCGCCAAACATACCATGCCTATGACCCTCACAGGCTTCAGCCGTGCAGGTTTCTGCTGCAAGGTTTAAACCACATGGGGCTTGGCCAACGGCTGCTTCCTGGTAACGTGGATACTGTAGGCTGCTGGAAATTCTGTGGATGCCTCGACCTGCAGCCAAACACTGCGCCCTTGACCCTGCATGGGCAAATTAATTAACTGGGCATACTCTAAAATCAATCTCTGCAGGGAGTGAGGGGTTTGAGCCATTAACATTGTGCCGTCTGCATATGCCAAGGTCGGTATGATATGATAGGTTATTTATAACGCGCTTAATACCCAGAGGTTTCTAAGCGCGGACCCGGCCATTGAACCTGTGGTGCTACATGTCGTCTTACTTCCAAAGCTTGCCCCTGAGCTATCCTGCGGGGGGGGGGGGGGGTAATGCTATGTACATCAATTAAGAGATGGCAGCTCCCACTGAAGGATATAGATCATTAACGTATAAACTAAACAATAAAGGAGCCAGCATAAATCCATGCAATACCCCCATTTTTACCGCTAAAAAAAACAGTAAAGCATCCATCTGCGCCACTCCTAGCACATGCGTTCGTGTTCAGATGGATGACTTAAAGTATGGTCAGTAGTTCAGCTCGGCATTTTTGGAACTGATTACTGGCCACAATTTTTGGTGATTAACCTTTTCAAATGCTGTGCTCAGGTCCGTAAAGTCAAATAAGTAGGCTTTTTATGAATAAAAAGTGAATTGGGACGGGAGGATAGCTCTTTGGCAACGCACGGGTTAAGGAAGTAAGACCACGCAGAGAAAACAGGTTCGAATCTTGGACTCGTGCCTGAAGGGGAAAAAAGGGAAAAAAACGCACGTTATAAATAACCTGCTCTTCCACAATGAAACTAGCGCCTAGATACCTACGGGTTATGAGCGCTGCAAATAAATGCAAACAATACAAATATTGTCAAGTTAAGATCCAGACATTGCCCACTTACACCTAGGCCTTGCGAAAAAACCCATTTGTTTTGGTGCAAGTACTTTATTCTGTTCAACAACCCAAACTTCCATTTTGCCAAGCAGGGCATGGCCAAGTATTTAAAAAGTAGAGTCCAAAAAACGAAATTGGCCTATAAGACGTTGGGTGCTCAATAGGACCTTTCTTATAGATTGGTTAAATAATCACTATGACTTCGGCATGAGACCAGAGCATACTATAGCATTTAAAAGCAATTGTTATTACAGGGGTCCAGAGGTCCAATTCTGCACATACTAGGGGCCTCATTACGAGAAGGGCGGTAAGAGGTTAACGGCACCGGTAAAGGTGCCAGAGCCGTTAACCCCTTACCACTCTATTACGAGGTCCGCTCACGGGACCTGCTCAGTATGCCAGGTTTTACCAGACATCCTTAGCGGGTCCCGCGAGCAGCCCAGCATGCTAACAGCGGGCCCATCATTAACGGGCCCATTGTCGGCATGCTCCTCATTCCCATTGAGCCCTATGGGGGCTCAAAAGGGAATGGGGATGGACCGGGTCCGGGTTCCCTGAATGTGGAAATATTGGGCCCTCCAATGTCGGAATGGCCCGGTATTTCCCCATTCAGGGAACTAAGACCGGCACCCAGGTTTGGAGGCAGCCATGCACTTATTAAGGGCATGTCTACCTCCAAACCCGTAATGAGGCCCAGGTCTGACGGTATGCTGTCTTGTCCTGGGCAGAAATTGAACCTTTGTTTCCTAATAGCCTCTCGTACTTCCGTCATAGAGAACACTAAGGTCTGATTAGATTGTTTTCAGGACTCACATGTTTCTGAAACGGAATAACAAAAGCATTTGTTTCCCCTGTATTAGTAGTTTTCCTCCATAGATTTGAAAAAATAGTCATCCCAAATATGAGCGGGGACCATAGTTTCTAGGCCAGTCCTGGTTCGCTAGTATTGTGGACCAAGGTCACTAATTCCCAGAAATGTTTGGATTGATTCATGTCAGCTGCATCAATCATATCTTGAGTTTTGGTCAAGTTGTGTTTTCCTAAAGGCTATTTGTTCCTTATAATTAGCTCTACCTACACATTTTTTATCAAATGTTTATATCATTTGAGGAAACAGTAGTGACTACATGTGTACTGTTCCCAATTGACAAGGGACCCATTTGGGCAGTGTGCAACAATTGTCCATATCTAGTGTCCGGTGTGGCCCTAATATACATATATTGATTGATCCGTGGCTCTGTTGAATCTCATAATTGTTGGCACCTCCTACTCACCTCCTACTCAAGTACTGTATTGAATACAGATTAAATATACAATCAAGAGGAACGTTTATTTAAAAGGGGGACTGGGGCACCCCCATATTTCGTTTCGTATTAGGGCATTTGGCACTCTTTGAGAGTCCAAGTAGTCTCTTTAAAAAGACATTTTACTTTCCCACTAGTTTTTCACTAGGGATATATCCCCATAATTCCACCCCATACGCTGCACCCAGCACTGTTTTTTTACTTTACTCCTCAATGGCTGCAGATATAGATCTCTTTCCCAAGCTGTTACCAAATTTAACTACAGTTTGAGTTAATCTTGCCAGCTATGCTGCACTCTTTTTTCTTTGGCCATTCCATGTACCCCTTTGTTTTCTCTACAGCTTAGATAATCAAACTGCTTGACTTCCCTGTGTTTGTACCTTTTTAACTAGAGGTCCACTTTTTGTGCATATTCATTTTTGGGACAGCATACCAAGAGTTTAGTTTTAGCTCCATGAATCTACAACACTTTTTTCACAGGAATTAGAGAATAGTGATACCTGCTTCGTCAAGCCTTCTAGCCAATAGGTGTTTTAGAAATTAGGATGGGATTGTTTGCATACAATAATATGCTGATTTCTTTTTTCCGTGTAAAGTTGATGCGTCAGCCTCTAATCTGCTATCTTCATTAGCAAAATCATTGATAAATAAACAACAAAAGAGTTGGTGCCAATATGCACCACTGCCGGACACCCCTCTTAATAGTAAAGGAGGCTGAAGTTTCCCCATATTGATTCAGTCTCACTCTAGCCTTTGTATTGGGATGAGGATACCGTCCAGTAACCTAGGAGGGACTCCAAAAGACAATAACAATTCCTTCCTAAGTATGCTATCAAAAGCTGCCGTCAAATCTAAAAGAAGGAGGTAAAATAGAACACCCTATGACATGGATGTACTTGTGAATAATTAGCGTTAGTCTGAACACCTGCTCTGTACAACTGACACCCTTCCGAAAACCTGTCTGCCATGAGCTAAGGCTGTTTGTCTCTTCTACCCATTCTTCCAATCTATTCAATAGGACCTTTCCATGGATATTACCTTTGCAATCCAATAAAGAGATTGCTTGGTAATTACTGTGTTACCTTTTTTGAAAATGAGGATTATTTTTCTGCTGTTCTCCAAGACTCTGCTGTCTGTTTACCAGGTTTGACAGCATTAAACAATATGCAAATATAAGGTGCCCAAAACAAAATATTTGATTCATATAATTCAACTGGGACCTTTTCTGGACATGGCACTTTGCCGCTATTTTGAGACTCAATTCTTCTCCTTAGTTCATCTATCGAGAACTGTTCATTTTCTGGTACAAGGAAAACTGACACCTAGGAATGTCAATTCATGAAACAAGTTTGTGAGATTTTATGCATCATTAAAAATCTGTTTTCTAGTTTTCTAGTACAATCCTGACTTGGGCTAGATTGAGTGAATATGTTTCTTTAAATTGTCTGATTTTTTTGTTGCTTTTAAGTGATGACTTTGGCATCACCAACAGTGTTGCTTGGGTTATCGTAATGAACACACAGCACTATTTCAATTGAATGCTTAGAATTGATGCATATGTATTAATCATTCCTGGAGGGACACTTCCATTGTTTTGCTACATGTTTTCCCAAGTCCCTCTCACAGTTGGGGTTAGCCTGTGTGTGTCAATCAATCTTACTGATTAGGCCGTGTGTAGAGCCAATTTGGGTTGTTAGACTTTTTGTTATTGGCCTTTAGAAGCTTTCTGTATTTCCTACTTTGGAGTGGCAGGTCTTTTCTTTACTTGACCCTGGCTTGGGCATCCCCTGAAATAGTTTAGTTCTTCTTTGTTAGCATATAGTAAACACATGAGGGATGAATTAGAGTTATTATTAATTTTTCTACATTTTTCATCTGCTCTGTAAATAATTGTGATGTCTGTATGTGTGTCCGTTGCATTTTTACTTGTTATTTTTGTCAATTCATGAAAAAGGTTTGTGAGATTTTATGAATCATTACAAATCTCTTGTCTAGTATTATATTGACTTTGGCTAGATTGAGTGAACATTTTTCTTTAAATAGCCTGATTTTTAAATTGGTTTTAAGTGATGACTTTGACATCACCAACAGTGTTGCCTGGATTATCATACTGAACACACAGCACTATTTCAATTGAATGCTATGCTTAGAATTTATGCAGATGTATTACTATTTGCTGGAGGGATAATGTAATTGTTTGTTACCTAGGAATGGATCACAATTATCCTGTGACTCGTCATAGGGAGTGTTTAAATGAATGCTCATACAAGGGTACCTTACACACTTCTTTCACTCCTTTGCCTCTATTCTCTAGATCCGAGCAGTTGACTAACCTCCAGAATGCTTTGTTGTCCCTATTACTAATTGCCTGATTGAGCTCTCTCCATTTCTTGCCCTCAAATTCCTCCTTCTTTTTCTCAGTTACATTTTTGAAATCGTAACTGGCAGCTTTTACCAGCTCAGTATTCATCCGCTAGTTGTCTTTAGTAAGCCTAGTGAGATGCATGTTTGCCTTCCTACACTCTATATCATGCCACTTATAAATTGAATTGTTGGGCTTGATGAACTTGTATCTTGACTAATTAAGTGGCTGTAATGATCAAATACAATATTGATCTATGTCTATTACCACAGCTGGCTTGCATATTGGGATGCCCATTGTATTTTCTATAAAGGGAATACATTTATTGTATACAGTAGTAATAGTGGTATTGTCCTTTAATCGGTCCCATGAGATTCTGATCACATCTCTCTGTGTGTTTCTTTATCAGAGTCAATGCACCTCACAATGTTTTCCCTTTTAATTGCCAAAAAATAAATTCCCTGGTCCTGGTCACTCCCCCCATGGCCTCAAAAATGTTCACATGGGACCATTGACTGATTCTCAGAAGTATATAATCAATAAGTGAGTAGCACTTTTAATTCCCAAAAGTTGGTTTAGCTAGAGTGTCTCTGTCTGTCCTCCCATTATATGCTCTTAACCCTAAAGTAAAATTACTTTTTGCATCCTCATGGTACAGATAATGCACCTTCTCAGGAGATACAGCCCTAGTCTCTGGGACATCCCATGCATAATCCTCTTTGTTCATTAGTCTGTTCATCAGAGGATGTGGTTCAAACTGGAGATCAAAGTCTCCCACAACTATAACTATATTCTCTGCTTCATGACTTCTTATATTTTTAGATTAATTTACCATATCTTCTACCAATCACACAGTTGCACAACCATTAATGCCACATGGTCTATTATTACACGGCCCCCGGTAGAGGGCGTGTAGTTATGGTTAAGTTGCTAAACCCATAGGAAGACCGCTTTTTGGAGGCTTATAACTTCGCTCCCTCTAAATTAATCCTCACCAAACTTTGCAAGGAATGTATATGGCCCGCTCTAAAGTTTATTGGCAAGTTGGGTGAGGTTTTGTCAAGGGGGGGCAAAGTTATAGCGGGTCCCAATTTCTTTTTTTCGATAGACTGAATGAAGAAAGAATTTGCGCATGCGTACAGCCCAAACCGGTGGACGGATTTTCACCAAATTTGCGCCAGGAGTGGCGGCTCAGCCCAAACCGGTGGACGGATTTTCACCAAATTTGCAACAGGAGTGGCGGCTTGGTCCCAAAAGCGTGCATCTGTAAATTTTGTGAAAATCCGTTTTGTAGTTTTTTCAAAAAACAGGTAAAATATAGTCCCAAAAAATGTGTGATATCTGCCTCCACTCTGCGGTCCCATTTCCATGTTCGCTCCGTGAATAGGACCCTGATTGGTCCGGAGGGTGGCGTAATGTCCGCAGACATATGACGCGCCCGCTGATTGGCTGGCAGTAAGCGTGATGTGCGTCACATTTTTCGGAAATGCCGCCATGTTGTATCTGTGGATACAGCGACGGCAAACGGGGCTCAAAAACATGCTTTGAGGCATCTGATGGTTGGAACAGGGGCTGGAAAGAGTAGGGGAATGAAAAATTGTTCATATGATGTATTTGTTTAGCTGGAAGAAGACAGTGGTGTGCGCACGGTGTCCACGAATAGTACGGCTGTTCGCGTATGGGTCCTCAGGCAGGCAGCCTTCATTAGTGTAGGATAGGTCCTGAGGTGAGCAGTTTATGTGGTGACTGCAGGCAGGCTTTATTATGTAAGGGGAGTGGATTGTAGATGATGTGAGGATGTTTGTATAGGGTGTATTATGCTGTGTTGTGTGTGGTAAGCCCCCAGACTCATGGGTGCATCGCCGGAGGACATGCACCCAAGAGTCTGCCCACTGGTTGCAAGTACTGCAACATAATATAGCCATGTTGTCAACATTGTGATAGTGGTACATGGAATGCACACATTTGTATACAGAAAGCAATGTGAAGATTACAAAGAAGTAAGATACCAATAATGGTATACTTACTGTTTGTATTGTTGAGGGTCTATAGTATGTCTAGAAAAGTGTACAGGGGCTGGTTTATTGGAGTGAAGAATGTGGTTACTGCTTGTTCGTATTGGAATAATATGTGTATAGAAGTGGGCAGGGTTTCAGGTTGTTGGCTTATGTGTGTGGTTTGTGACCAGTGTACAGATTGTTGCGTGAATGGGTGTGTTATGTTGTGGTGATTGTGACCAGGTACTACAGTTTTGGGTGCATGGCTGGAGTTGATGGAGTCAACAGTCCAGTTTGTGCCCTTTTGTGAAGTGTTGGAATACTATGTGTGCAGAAGTGGGCAGGTCCTTAGGTGGATGGTTTATGTGTTTGGGTTGTGGCCACTGGGCAGATTTTTGGGTAGTTTACTGTATTATGATGTATTGGTTGTGGGCAGTTAATAGAGTCTTGGGTGCAGAGGCCATGTATTGAAGAGTTTGTGCATTGGTTGGAAGTACAACAATAGTATGTGAACTGAAGTAGGTAGGGCGCAGGTGGCTGTTTTATGTTTGTGGGTTGTGGTAACTGGGCAGATCATTGCATGCAAGGCTGTATTATGTTGCTGTGTGTGTGGCAAGGGCCTAGACTCTTGGGTGCATGGATGGAGGCATAACAGCCTAACACTGTTAGGATTTTATCGTGCATTTCGGAATGTAAGTAGTTAGTTACATAGAAGTTAGTATTAGCTACATGGAGAGATGATCCTACCTTACAGAGTGTGTGTGTCACACGGCTGAGGAAACATGGGTGGCAGGGCCATGTTAAGCACCTTTGGATCCCTGGGCACAGCCATATTTGGGCCTCCCCTCCACCAAACCAAAGGAATTACTTCCAAACTTTAGAAAAAGAGTATAGTGAGGCATAGTTTTCAAATAGTGTTTCTATTAGATATTAAAAGAGTAAAGCAGAAGTTAAAAACTTTAAAGAGTAGAGTAGACTTTAAAATATGCTTGCCCGAGTCCTGAAGTGGGTGGTCTAGTCCATTGTGTCTTCTACCCATTCTAGTGAAATGGCCTACATAAGAAGAAAGATCAAGTAATGGGGTAAACGATGCCACTGGCAAATCTTAAGAACCCAGTACAGTTATGGACGAGATATGGATGCATTCTGTGTTTGGGTTGTGGTCACTGTGCAGACTGTTTGGTAGCATACTGTATTATGATGTATTGCTTGTGGGCAGTTATTAGAGCCTTGGGTGCAGAGGCCATTCATCAACTAGTTTGTCCATTGGCTGGAAGTATTGCAATACTATGTAAACTAAAGTCGGTAGGGATTAGGTGGCTGTGTTATGTTTGTGGTTTGTGGTAAGTGGGTAGATGTTTGAATGCATGGCTGTATTATGCTGTGGTGGTTGTGGGCAGGGTCTAGAGTACTGAGTGCATGGCTGGAAACTATAGAGTGTAGGGTATGCACACAAGAGTGTAGGCCGTGGGTACAGGCACCACAGTATAATATACCTATGCATTCCACATTGTGATATTGGTATGTGGATTGCAGAAATATGTGTAAAGACTGCAATTTGGAGATTACAAAGAAGTATGACACCAATAATTTTATACTTACTTTTCGTATTCGTATTGTTGAGGGCCTATGCAGTTTTTGTGCATGGTATGTGGAAATGTAGGAGTAATCGTTGTTTTGTTCTCTGTGATAAAAGAAAACATAACATGTTAGGGTAGGTACTTTGCCAGTTCATTGCATTGCAGACATTTGTATACTTTTTGGACCCTCATAATTAGTACTTCAGAAGTACCATGCTTTAAACAAGTGTACTGTGCAATGTGTGCAGTTCTTGTGTTTCTTCGCACAATCATTGGGTCTGTGGAGAAAATAATTCATACAGGATTAAAAAAAAAACTTCTAAATTAATATTAATTTGTTGTTATGTTGCACAGTTCGTTTTAGTGACTTGTGCACTAATTACAGCAATGTTTAAGGTGCATTGTTGCAGTAGGAGGACTGACTGGTGTATGATTTGTCTTTTGGAAGTGGTGGTAGTATGGTTGCAGTTAGATACCAGTTGGCGTATTCTAACTGTTTATCTGTTTCCTCTTTTTGCAGTACTGCTTTATGCGTTTGGCTGTTGCTGATGTTTTGTAAGTATTGAGGCATTGCACTGTGATATTGCAGAATTGTGGGGGGAGTTAGATACCTGTTGGCGTATTCTAACTGTTGATAGTTTGGAAGTTGTTGAGGGTATGTTTGTCGCACTGTGGTTGCTGAAGGTTGAGTTTGGCAGTTTGAATATTGAAGTATTATGGTTGCGGTTAGATACCAGTTGGCGTATTCTGTTTACAGTCTCTCATTTTTGTAGGGTATGTTTAGAAGCTTGTTCATTCTTGTTGGTACATTTACGTTTTTTCAATATTGTGTAGTGCCGTTGTAACACTATGTGTGTACTTAATAATATGAGTGTATTAATTGCATTGGTATGGGCATTGTTAGACAGTTGTTGTCTTATTCTAGTAGTTGGTGGTTTCAGAGGTTACCGAGGACAGTTTTGAACCTGCATACTCAGTAAACCTTTTTAAAGTACCACTCATGAATCGATTTCAAAGGTTACCGAGGACAGTTTTAAACCCGCATACTCAGTATATTTTTTTAAAGTACAATTTATAAAACAATATTAGTGTGTATTTTCTACACTTATTGTTTTTGTGACTGCAATCATTAGGTCATTGGGGAAAACATTGTGTAGCAGGCAAACTGATGTATTTTTTGGATAGTTGCTCTATGCTAAGTTCTTTCAGTTTCACAGAGTAGAAGGTAATTTCTTTTTGCAATTATATGTGTACTGGTGGGTGTCGCGGAGTAGGTTATTCTCATTTTGTAGATCAGTGAGTGAATTTTGGTTTCAAGAATATTGAGTAGGCATTTGCAAGATTTTCTGGAAATCTCTGCTTTAGAGTAAAGGAAGTATCATTGCATTCAAACCATACGCATTGCTTTTTTAATGTATGCATTATAGTGACCTGCACTGGTTGTGTCGCCCGTGTGGTAGTTTATGGCTACCGTTGTGAAGGTAAGCTTGCAGTTGTTTTGGTTCCATCTGCATTGTATCTTAAAAGCATTATTATTATGTATTGGCTATGTGATTGTATCTGTAAGGTGGAATGATTATCGGAATTGCAAGTAGTACATAATATGCTATGGTTTGCATTTGTACGAATTGCTGAAATCGAATGGATTCACAGTTATTTATAGATACATAGACAAAGCGCTCATTAGGAACTTGTTCCTGCATCACATGGTTGCAGAGAGTGCATATGGTCCCAAATGTAAGAAATCCGGAAGATTTCATTTATAGGTATGTTTTTGCTTTCCAGTACTTGTAGTAAGTACATTCAAAATTCCTGTGGATCTTCTTGTGTGTTTATAGTGAATCTCAATATTCCAGCACAGTAGTCCAATTGCTGCCTTATTCCTGAGACACTGTAAACACAACTGGTCTGAGCCGTGTAAATAAATGATTTCCACAATTTGTGGCAACTGGAATAGAACATTGATTGCTATGTATAGCAATTTACACCAGTTGTATTGGAAAATTTTAATGGACCATAGAATTCTGTGTCTGAGTCATTTGATGGAAGTCCACGTGCTTTGTTCGAAGAGGTAGTTCTCTTTGTTTGTGCAGTTGGGTATGTATTTTCCTTTTCAGTTTATTTTTCTGTGGTTTTGGTAGTTGATGGAGTATGAGCTGATTTCAATTTCTTTGGTGGTACTGTTGGGAGAGCATGTATAAGTTCTGATTGCATTCATTTTCTTTTACAAAGTTTGTGTTTTTGAGGAACTGGGTACATTTTCAGATGGGGTGTGTAGAGTGCACGTAGTCTATTGTACTCTATGATGCAAGGAATGTCAGCGTTGCCTTTAGTTGCATCAAAATTGACTAGAAATAGTCCTTCAAGTGTACGTGGGCGTGACAGTGCTACGTAACTCATGCCTCCTTTAAAGACTGTGCTGCCAATATCAATCAATGCTTGATCGAAGGTTAGACCTTGCGATTTATGAATAGTGAGTGCGTATGCTAGTGACATAGAAAACTGTTCTCTGCATACATAGATGACTTTGAAAAAAAGGAATCGGGCTGTTGAGTGTCCTATCCTTTTAACTTCTGAAACTTTGTCAAAGTGGATGTTGACAAACTGAATGCTGTTGTCACATGGGTATTTCTGGAAGCTTACAACTGTATCAAGTGCTCCATTAACTAAACCTTGCTCCACGTCAAGGTTATGCTTTAGCATTATTTTACAGTGTAAACACAATGTTATCATTTTATGCAAACCACCTGTGTTAGAGATAGAGTTTTCTAAGGTATATAGTCGTGCTATGGTTTTATGACACATAGGTATTGTCATACCGTGTACGTCCAGTTTATCCGTGCAGTACATTTGCACTAGTGGTTGCATTTCTTTTTTAAGCATTGTTTCATTGAATTGTGCACAACTTGCTAGAGTTGGCATTAAGGACATACGGTTGACATTTGTGTGTGCTATTGTTCCATGGCATCAGCAGCACATGTGTTATGCCCGTACAGCTCATGGACGCGTCTGGTATTTAGGATAGACTGAGCTTACTTAGATAGTACACCAATCCGAATGCTTTTTAAAATATTGGCGTGCGGACTGATGCCTGTTTTCAGTTAATTCTCTTCCAAGAGTTTTACGGCATAGCATGTGCCCTAAGGTTCTAAAAATAGGTTCACCATTCACTGGTGTTAATTGAAGGAGATCTCTGAAAACAATAACATGTTTTCCTCCAAAGAGTTCTTCGTAGTCTATTTTGAGGACCTCTTGCAATCTGAGGTGAATCAAAGCCAACATTAGGTTGGAGGCCATGCTCACCTTATCTATTAGGAGCATTTTCATTTGTTTCAAAATCTGTGTAGCTTTATAGCAGCTTCTGTTGAAAGTTTGTAGTAGCCTAATTTGTTTTGGTGTTCTACTGGAAGGAGTAGCAATCAGTGTAAAGTGACACCACCTATGTTGTAGGCAGCTAAACCTGTGGGGGAGGTTACAACAGCTGAAAGCTTGTTTGTTAATTGTTGGAGAAATGCACTGATGATTTGTATTAAGAATGTTTTGCCTGAACCAGCTTGACCACTTACATACAGCAGTACCGGTTTATAGTGTTGACAGGTACATGTTTTAGTTTTGTACTGCATACCATGTTCAATTTCTTTAGTTACTTCTAGGAAAATGGTATGCTGCTCATTGTTTAGTTGTGATTTCAGTAGAGCAAAGTCTTCTGCAGATTGCTCATACTGATACATGGTGTTCTCTACTTCAGTCATGGCTAATCTTGTCTCATTTGCTATGAGTGGCTGTCCAAGTGTTTTTTGGCTTCCTGTCAGAGAAAGTTGACTGCTCTCAGGAGTGTCTATATTTGGTTGTGCTTGAAGTTCTACTTCTTGTTGGTTTTCATTGTCCAACATGTTTCTGTACTGCGTAAAGTCTTTGGGCCTCATTACGGGTCGGGCGGTCCGGAATTAACAGTGGCGGTAAACCCGCCGCCACTGTTAATTCCGGACCGCCGGATCCCGAGTCCTGCAGGCGGGAGGTGATCTTCCCGCCAGGTCTGACCTGGCGGGTTGAACACCTCCCGCCTGCAGGCAGACGTGGAAACACCAGCACCATCACGAGATGGTGCCGGTGTTTTCACTTCCCCATTCCCATTGAGTCCTATGCGACTCAATGGGAAGGGGGATTAACACCATTCCGCCTCTGTTACTCCCGGGACACCGGGGCTGTAATGCCCTTGTAATTCCGGGAGTCACGGAGGCAGAGTGGTAATACGAGTCTGGCGGTAACCAGGCGGTTTTACCACCGCGGTTACCGCCGGACTCGTAATGAGGCCCTATATCTGCTATGGTGCTTTCACTTGCATTTAAAGCATCTTCACAAGAGGCAGGGGTCTCTAATAAATCTTTTTCTTTTCTCCATGGTTTAAAAAGTTGCAGTTGGGACATGGGGTATAGTACTTTGTGTTGAGGCGTTTTTAATGACAGCTTCATATGATTAATCAGGCTGCATTTGTTAAGTTTCACCAGGCTGCCCTCTCAACTTTCCACTGTGTATTTACATTTTTTCTCATCTGGTTTAATGCTATTTTTGTATGAGAAGTTTTGGGCTATGTGGTATAGGCCCATGGTTTCTAAAGCAGTACTCCTGTTTGGGTAGTATGTGTCCAATAAGTTGTTTTTCAAAATGTCCTGGCTGTTGAGATTGTTTTTGGCTATTGTTTCTATGTCTTGGTACGATTTCAGAACTCTTTTTTCTGGATGCAGTAGGACCAAGGCTTAGCCAGACTATGTTTTTCAGATTTCCCATATAAGGTGCTGCCGATTAAATGGCCTGCGGCTTCGTAGCAGCCACATGCTCTATTTGAGAGCATTTTTATGTCAAAGCTGTACAATTTCTGTGACAGCATCTTGTCTGATGATATGTCACCCGAGAGGTATTTCAGCTTTGTTTTCTCTGCTTTGTGGCTGTGACATATGTAACTGCAGTGGAATTGTCTGCAATATCTGCAAATCTATATTTGCATTCCATAGGAGGGCAATGGTTGCATTGTAATCATTGATGTACTTTGATGCTTCGTTTCTTTCTATGTAGTATGTGTTCTTGGGAGATTTGTCTTTTACACTGTGTCTAACTGAAGACATGAAGCTGTTTACTTGTCTTGTTGCTGAAACTGGTCTAGGGAAACCAAAGCGGCATTTGGTGTAGTATTTGCCTTTGTTTCTATATTTGTGTCGACAACACTTGCCACACTTGAGTCTTTGAAACTGAAAAATGTGTGCATGTAGGTCACTATGTGTACTTTCTGAAGGGATTTCGCAAGTTACATATTTGAGAATGAACTGCAAAACAGTTGCATCTCTAGCCTGACCAAATTTAGGAAAATGTTTAATCCATAAAAGCATGTGGATGTGTGGTGCTCCTCTGGCTTAATATTCTTTTCTCCAAAAGAAGTGTTCCACTTCTCCGAGGGGAGGAAGTGTTTTCTTACAAATAAAGTGCAGCATGGCGATAAAGCGATGATGGAAGTACCTTGATACATTTACAGGATCAAGAGAGCAGAGTTGTCCTGGTGTTTTCATGTCTATACCTGTTTTTTTTTTATTTTCTATGCGTAGGAAAGTGTGCAAGTCTTCCCATGGATACTCTGCACAACTTAAAGTGACAAACCTTGTGGGTGGGCTAAGGTTGCATAGCATACACCATACATCTGTGTGCTGTCAGAATCACTATTCTTTCTTACCACGCATGTTTGCCAAGAGATTTATAAAACTTGACTGTAAACCTTTGTCTTTCTCTTGCACCTTTTGAAGTAGCTGCGTAGCAGCCATGTTTTGAAAATTGGAACCGGTTTTCAATGTATCTGCAACTCCACAACATAGCGTTGCTAGTTTACTTTCAAAGAGGAGGTGGAATGGCTATTTCACATTTTGTCTGAATCTAGGGTCTTCAGAATACATTCGGAAAGAGCGGTATGTGTTATTTGTGTGCACCTTTCATCGCACCTTCCACCTATTCCAGTAGGGAAGAGTAGAGGAAAGACTTGTGTTTCTACACTTTTTTCCCATATACTGATTGGCAATGATTTGGCTTGGCGCATTTGATATGTTTCCAGTGCATTGTCTATGGTGTCTTTGGAGCGCAGCGGGTCAATTGTATAGTGGTCTAAAATTGGAGGCTGCAGTAGGATCTAGAAGTTCAAATTGGCCAGTTGTTGAGGCGTCCTGAATTATTTCGATCGTTTCTCTCAGGTTTTCTTCAATGTTTATTTCTTTGTAGTATTCAACTAATTAAAGGTGCGTCACAAGTTTGCGGACATCCGGACAGGCGCAGCATCCTACGGACACCTCAATTTTGCTGGCGGACAGACCGGAAAGGCACATTGTCTGTAGGACACCTCCATTTTGTATCATTGTGGGCATCCTAGACAGTACCGCGCTCCGCTGACTCATAACGGGATTTAAAAAAAAAGGAAAACAAACACACACACACACACAAACAGCCAACAGTATACATATACACCTTTATTTACACACATACATAGACACAATTGGCAAAGGGAAGAGGTAGAAGAAATGGAGACATATACAGGGGAATTGGGGTTTTGTACAAGTTGGGCATCAGGGAAGGAAGGGATTGAGGTGTCATCATAACATCTCTCTTCACTGGGAATTTGTGGGGATGGTTGGGTGGGAAAGGGGGAAGGGGAACAGAGGCAGGTGGGGCAGTGGTATTTTATTTTTTTCATATTTCCTTGAACAAAATCTTTTAAGCTGACAAAATTGTTTAGCAATTGCTCCATTTTTGCGTCCAGGCTGTCTAGTTTTTCATTTTCTTTGCGTGTATGCCGTTGTGGAAGAGGTGCTGCTTGTGGTGCATTTTCTTCATTTCCATTATGTACTATTAAAGAAAAGAATATCTGCCAGGTGTATGTGAAGCAATACGTATTAACTGTCTTACTTTTCAGACTGTGTTGTGTATCAATGGGGTTACTATCTTCACTCATTTCGTCATGAGGGACATTTTCTTCCAGCCATTCTAGGGTGCTTGCCATTTCTGAGTAAAAAAAGAAAAATAATTTTTGCTACTATTGTACAGTGAACAAACTTTGCAATTATAAGAATACATGTAGTGTACTTACCACGTAAGTAGTGCAGTTCTGCTCTCAGTACTTTGCAGTTCTTCTGCTAACAGTTCCTTCTTCGTTTCTATGTAAAGCAGCACTGAGGTAATATCGTTGGAAGCAGACGTTAATTCTCTTGTTGGTACATTCTATCATGGTGCATACCCTATGCATTTGTTCTGTTCCTTTCATAAGTACAGAGTTTGTAGACCTACTGTATTTTTCATTGTAACTCACCTATGTGGTGCTGTTTGTATATGTTCAGTGTCTTTGCTGCATGGTACAACAATGTAAGAGAACCCCTGACCTTTTGAGCAATTTAGATGCTACCCGATGTCCTCGAACAGACACATACCCCCTGGTAAAAAGCTATGAAATTCAGTGAAAAAACATTGTTATAGGGACGTTATGGTTAAGTTGTGCTATCAAAAACCTATCAAATTCAGTGGGAAAAAACATTGTTAAAGGGACATTATGGTTAAGTTGTGTTACTAAAAACCTATCAAATTCAGTGAAAAAACTTTGTTAAAGGGAGGTTATGGTTCAGTTGCCCTAAGAAAAACCTATCAAGTTCAGTGAAAAAACTTTTTTAAACGGACGTTACAGTTACTTTGCACTAATAATAACCTATCCATATTATAGTTACAAGTTATGGAAAGTTAAGCAACCAGAACTCGCACGACCACTGTGCACTGCAAGGACTAACACCCATGACATCAAAAACGTACTGAAACTATAAATAGCAAATACAATTGAAAATCTCTTTATAAAGTTAATCAGCATTAAACTATCATAAGAAAAAATGACGTTTAAAATATATAAAAGAGGTATTAGACACAATACAGTTCAATAATAGAATCAGATCTTAATATTCCTTAGTTAGAAGATGGCCACCCCCAAGTGGCTAAGCTCTTCAGTAGGTCTTCCCTCCACCACTTCTCAACCCACTGATCTTATAGTTCAAAGTATGTGCAGAGGTGAACGCCTGAATAGTTTATGGGACTGCCTGAGTCTGATTCCTCACCGCCTCCTCATATTTTTATAATCTTGTAAAACCAAATACGGGATTTAATATGCTAGAATCCTGTAAAAATTATAAGAGCCAACGTAAGCCATGTCAGAGCTCTCACGTGAAATAAGTTGAAAAAGTGAATAGCATATGGGCCAAGTGTATACTACAGGCACTACTGCATAAACAATGGGGGCACATTATCTCACCCTCCTATGCTCCCGGCACCTCTATGGCACTCCATCAAACAGCCCAAGAGCGCTGGCTTGTATGCAACTTTGGCACGGATGCCGGCGCATCAGCACTTTGCCTTTTCCTCAGTGCAGGGGGAGTGGCAGGGGCTCACACCAGCCTTGCTCTCCCAGGTGGCCCGGCCCAACAGTGCTGACTTGAATGTGACTTTGACACAGATGATGGCGCATCAGCGCTTCACCTTTTCTTCGGTGCAGTGTGGTGTGGCAAGGGCTCAGAGCAGCCGAGCTCTCGTGGGCAGCACAACAGCTTTAGTAGCACAAGACAGGGTTACACAAGACCGTGAGAAAACTCTTCTGAGATCTCTGGAATGGAGAAGAGCAAAAATACCGGGAGAGCAAGAGATAAGGAAGAGTAAAGGATGTCAGCAAATGCAGCCATTTTTATAGCCACATCATCATCTAAGACCTGGCAACCTCACCAGGAAAACAACAGGCAGTCCCCGAATAAGGCTAGAGGTATCTGAGGTCATATAAACACAAATACTTATTGGTGTTGTTTTCCAGGGTCCATGCCAAAAAAAAACTTCAACAATTAAGATGCCTTGGACCCCCCCAAATGACAAAGGCCAAAGGCCAAAAGTCAGGCATAGCCACTGTCATTACCACACTTCCACCTTACTTCCTATTTGCTGAATCCTCCTTACTAGGATATTGTGCTGAGTCTCCTTTCAACAGAGATAGGCTGGAAAGTGGGGCTAAAGCCTGATAATAAGACAATAGCTCTGTTTTAGTTTGAAAGTACATGAAGTTGAAGCTGGTGTCCGGAGACAGAAGACAGGAGATGTTTTGAAGCAGGCCGGTAGAGAGTCCAAGAGGACCAGGATGAGGAGGAGCAGAGTGCAAGAAGCTGGAAGAGAGCTCCTGAAGGCCAGGACTGGAGAACAAACAGAGGCACCAAAAGTTGTTGGTAAGGCGTGAGGGAGGGATGGCTATAGATAATAATGGTGGCCTTTGAGATGGTGGTACCCATAGTGGTGGTAAAGGGGCAAGTTATATGGATTAGCAGAAGGGTGGTGCCTAGAGGGGTGAAGATGGTATAAGGGGCAGTAGTGAGCTCGAGAAGATATTTATTGTTTATTTTAATTTTATTGTTTAAAACACAGACCTAGCTCAAGTGCAGTATTTTATTTTTTGATTGTGTGTTTTATTTAAACAAAAAGCTTTTCGCACATTTAATTCATCATAGCATTACAATAATTATCAGGTGCATAAAAGATAAAAACATACACAAATAGAAAATAGAAACATCTTCTTACACATATACAAACCCCATGAAAAACCCCAAAAATAAATCTTATTGAATCTTCTCTGAATTCATTGATACCTAAAATACTCTAAGGCCCTCACAGTAAACAGTGCCAGAGCGTTTCCCAAGCAGCGTTACCTGGCGATGCCAAAAATTTCCTCAACAACTTCCAGCGAGCTACAGAGCGATACCTGCATTTGACAAATAAGTGATGGCGAGATTCAATTCCCAGTTTACAAAATCGGCATAATCTTTCCGATCTCAGAACTTGATGTCTAGCTCCTAATACAACTTTTGTGGGCCACACATTGAATTTTAAATGCAACATTGCAAACCTACAATTCCTTGCTGGGTGTTTTTCCATTAAGGTTGACAAAGAGTTGTAACATTTCACATCATAAATAAAATGGCTGAAAAGCTTGTTAATTGAGAGGCTATGTCTATTAGTCCTATTAGTATTTCAGTCATGTTCATATAAACGCTTCTTTACTTTAAGCAGGCAATAGGTCCGATCATCTTCCGTTGCACTGATGACTGAAAGAGTCACTAAAAAGGCATCTGCCCAGCTAGTTTAAGGTTCAGACCTCTGAGCGACCATCTGATCCCTCAGTTTAATAAACAGGGTGCCAGCCAGAGGTACAACCAAGCCTCAAAACAGCTGCACATGTCTCCAATCTATAGAGGTCTGTAGAGAAGTTAGACCCAAAATATGCCTAATGGCTGCCAACGGTGTTTCTTGTGGCAAAGCCAATACCTTACGCCAAAGTTTTGCTTCAAACTAAGACCATTCACCCACACCCTCAAAAGTCTCAGCTCCATGAATAATTTCTGGGATGATCTTCTGCCAAGAATACTGAAGAACTGGACTGAGGGAGAAACGGTCAAACCTTTAGTCTAGTTGCCGCAGTTGGGCTGCAGAGGTGAGGACAGCGGATTTTCCCAGTGAAGTTGTGGCATACGTAGCTTCATTCATCCACATTAAACTCCTACGTTTTTTACTGCCCATTTAAAAATCTGGTTTCATATTCTTTTATTAAAAGAGTTCAACATTAAAATGTTTAATTTCTTAATAATCGGTTCCAAGTCCAAATTCCTAAAATAGTGTCAAAGACCACTGCAGCCACCACTGACGTGTAGTCAAACAGCACTATATTGTCCACATAAAGCGGAAAAGGTATTGGCAAGCACCCTAGTTTAGAAGGGTTGGACCTAATGCCTGGTAGACAGCCCCCCAGATCGGAAATATACATCCCTGGCACAGGCTCGAGAGCAGTGAAGTTCTGTATATAGTGTGGGTAGCCAGTATTTGGGCTGGCATCGCTTAACAGTCGAGCATTCCTGCGAGTTGAGGTCTGTGCATTGGTGTGCACATCCATTGTAATTAGTCATTGGTCAGGTGTTGTTGAAGAATGGAAAGTGGTGGTGCACGGAGGAGTGAAGGGAAGATTAATGAGGAGGGGGTGAAGAGGTCAAAACATAGTTATGAATTGGATGGGGCATTGAGAAGTCATTTCATGGCCAGAGTAGCAAAAAGGTGACTGGTCATGGAAAAGACTTAGAGAACATTGATGGCAAAGAAGGGTTAAAGATGCTGGGAGATATAGTGGGTATCTAGGCACTTGGACTGGGAAATGTAGGTGCCCACAGGTGCGAAGAAGGCAAGAAAGAGGGTAAAGAATGAAAATACAGCAATGGGAGGTGGTTACAAAACGCAGAGGGGACTGGAGGATAGGAACAAGGAGTTGCTAAATGAGCTCATAAAAGGAAGTGAAGGAGTGGAGAGCAGGAGGGTAATAATGGGATAGGAGGATCATTTGGGACAGGAGTTAAGGAAAGTAGAGGAATCAACAACCTGGGTACAGTTAAAAGAGGACCTAGGCAGTCCTGGTTAAAAGATCCTGAAGATCAGAGGAGTGTGCCCAAACTGATGAGGAGGCGGCAAAGCGTGCAGGAATCATAATACGAAGAGTTAATTGGTCAACCTCCTGCACAACCATGCTCTCCAGATGTACATCCAGAACTTTGGGACCTGCCACGTCCACAACTCAAGTGGCTCATTTCCTGCTTTCCCTGCACCCGAGAATCGGATGCAACCATGAAAGTAGAGCACCTCGAGGTGCAGAAGCTGGGGATTTTGGGGGAGGATAAAACCAATGAAACAAGATGGGTTTAAAGAAAGGGTAAGCATCCCTGTGAGATCCAGCATTGCTTAAGGTCTCATTTGTTTATTTACAAGCTATTGACCAGGTAAGGGAGTCTGGCACATTCTAAGGCAGCAGAACAACAATGTAGAAATGTTTTATGTTTTATATGCTTGCAACATTTAGTTACATTTAGTTGACTGGACCTATCCTGGCTTTGTTTACACTTTTGCCATGTCCATTTATAATTTCGCCCCCACCCTTTTATAGTTCCCTGATGAACCACTTTGAACCTAAGTTTTCTTTGTCTGTCTGGTCACAGATCGCTGTCAGCTATGTGACAGCCTTTTTGGAAAATATAGGATCTCTTTCTTCTGCCGTACAGGTTCTCCTCCTCCTCCCAATCTGCCCTTATCTTCCTCTGCCACAGTGGTGCTCCTACATTCCACAAACCTCAAAATACCTTTTACTTAAGGTATGGTATCACCCCTATGATTGGATCCATCTGGTCCCATGGATACGTGATGTACCCTTCGTTCTCAACATCCTCCTTCTTACTGTTCACATGTTTAAACACACAATGCCACATACCTAACCCTGAAAGGGAAGATTTACATTGGCATAGTAAATTACTGGGGGCCAATCAAGTGGCATGACAATGTGCTAATCATATGGCCCTTTGAAACAGAGATGCCAGTTTGTTAGACGGAATAAGAAAAAAGTGCCATGGAACACTTTCACGCAGCACTGTGGAATTCGCTGAGTAATTTTATGGGCGCAATTTTAAACTCTCCTTTCAAATTTAGGGGCCAAATGCAACTGGCATGAGCATTTTTGGGGCTATGACACACATGGCCAGTTTTCCCATCTAGGACAATGTGAAAGTGGTACAATAATGTGGAAACTGGCCAGCCAGCACATTCAGCAGCAACATGGCATATACCATCAGCAAAAAAGAAAGGCTAGAACATTGAGCATGCTATTATTAACATTATCCTGGACTATATGACCAAATTACCAATAATATCAACAGTCTCCTTCACCACATGCATTGCCAAATTCTTTGTTCTGTATGCAGTATATTTTGGAGAGCAAACAAGGTCGGGCCTCCTTAAATCAAGGATGACTTTAAGAGAGGAGAAAGAAGGGCTGGGCACGAGTAATGAGGGAGGAAGAGGAGTGGCTGCTAGAGCCCTGGCAGTATCCGTGTAGAGGGAATTTAAGGAGGTTGTATTGAAGGCTGTCACCTGTGTATTATTGTGTAGCCTATTCCAGGACCTGCAAGGACCGGTCGGACTGTCGCCATTAACCTTCGGTCCAGACAGCGGCCACAGCAACTGTCAATGAGTGGCAGATCCGACCCTGCAGTCCGTCCGACTGGTGGCGAGGGACAGCGGCTGTCTGACGTAATTAGGTGAGCCAGCAGAAGTGCCTGCATTGGAGACACGGCATGCCACAGAGTGAAGAGGAGCTGCAGCTGAGCTGGCTTGCCATGTGGGGGATCAAGGAGGTGATCAGATACTCTGAGACATTCAAGAGAGTAAGCGGCCGCAAGCGACGTGAACTGTACACCACCCAGAGGTAAGCAGCACAGTGCCAGGCAGAGGCCCGGATACCACACCAGCTGTCCTGGCATGAAGGTGACCGTGCAGAGTGACTGCCGGCTTGCTAAGGAGCTCAGTAGATGCCAGGGAGGAAGGGCAATCCACCCCACATCAAGGCTGATCCCAGCCTCAGGACAGGACAAGGGCAATCCGCCAAATGAAGTGGAGAAGCCGCATTCCGCTCCACAGAGAGGCTGATCCCAGCCCAAAGTAGGACAGGCTGATCCCAGCCTCAGGACAAGGCCAATCCGCCCAGTGCAGGTGAAGAAGGGCATTCCACCCGTAAAGAGGCTGATCCTAGACCAAAATCAGACAGGCTGATCCCAGCCTCAGGTCAAGGGCAATCCACCCATTGGAGTGGAGGAAGGGCATTCCGTCCACAGCACGGCTGATCCCAGCCCAAAGTTGGACAGGCTGTTCCCAGTCTTAAAGCAAGGGCAATCTGCCAATTGCAGTGTAGGTAGGGCACTCTGCCCCCACAGGGAGGCTGATCCCAGCCCGAAGTTGGACAGGTGTTGATACCGGCCCCCAGTGTAGAACAAAGGAGGGCAATCCGCCTGTGATGAGAGAATGAAGGGTGAGTGGCCTATAAGTGGAGGAAGGGCAGCAGACACAGAGGACATGAGCGAAGTGGACACATAAAGGCACCAGGGGTATAAGCGCGAACTGTCAAAGAGGCAGAAGGAAATAGACCTCATAGGAAGCGCCCAAGGGTGACTGTGGAAAGGAGAAGGAAGAGAGGGAAGCAACAAAGAAGTGACGTGGTGCAGGCTAGATGTCGGCTGACAGCACTGAATGGGGAAGAACAGAGGATTCCAAGAATGGACAGTGCTGTGAGGACAGCAAGAACAGCGTTCCTCAGACAACCACAACCATTTCAACTGCAGCCACAACAGGACCAATGACCCAGATGGGAAGAGTGGCTAGATGACTTTAAGGACAACATGAAAGCACTAAGGGAAGATAATCCCACGACGCTCCTGGGGGTTTTCATAATCATCGCAGCAGTGAGATCAGAGGAACCCTCAAGACAATCCCACCAGAATGGAGAGCGACGTAAGGGAAGGCCATCACTGCTCTCAACAAGAAGCTACTCGCCAAACCGAACAAAGATTTTGAAATATACGTGTTCAACAGGTGCCAAAAGCTTCACCAGGAATCAATAGACAGCTTTGTCACCAGGCTGCAAAAGATGAGCTCACGTTGTGACTTCGCAAATTTCAATGACGAGGAGGCCATACGTCCACGAATAGTGGAGGGGTGTGCCTCACCCGTATTCAGCAAGTATCTCCTGAAGGAGCCCCTCCCACTTGTGGCTTTCCTGGACCTGGCATGAGTCTACAAAAGGGTGGAGCACCAAGCCGCAGAGATACAAAAGCCAAATGGAAGTGAGAAGCTGGTGGCCATATCGACTCATTGTGCAATGTGGCCACATGAACAAGACAGCTACAATAGAATACCCCAAGACACCATGGCGCAGGTCGGTAGGAAGGAGAGGATGTGCTACAGATGCGGGCTGCGATTCCCCCACAGCGCATTGTGCCCAGTGATAGGTCATCAGTGCGCCAGATGTGGGCAGAGAGATCACTTTGAACAAGTATGCAGGGAAGGGATTCCTTTCCCATCAAAAGAGATGACAGGAAGCCCGAGGAGCGTAAGAAGAGTGAAATCAAGGGCAATCCGCCCATTGGAGTGGAGGAAGGGCATTCCGGCCACAGCACGGCTCATCCCAGCCCGAAGTTGGACAGGCTGCTCCCAGTCTTAGGGCAAGGGCAATCTGCCAATTGCAGTGGAGGTAGGGCACTCCACCCCCACAGGGAGGCTGACCCAAGCCCGAAGTTGGACAGGTGTTGTTACCGGCCCCCAGTGTAGAACAAAGGAGGGCAATCCGCCTGTGATGAGAGAACGGAGGGTGAGTGGCCTATAAGTGGAGGAAGGGCAGCACACACAGAGGACAGGAGCGAAGTGGACACATAAAGGCACCAGGGGTACAAGCGTGAACTATCAAAGAGCCAGAAGGGAGTAGACCTCATAGGAAGCGCCCAAGGGTTACTGTGGAAAGGAGAAGGAAGAGATGGAAGCAACAAAGTGGTGAAGTCGTGCAAGCTAGATGTCGGCTGACAGCACTGAATGGGGAAGAACAGAGAATCCCAAGAATGGACAGTGCTGTGAGGACAGCAAGAACAGCTTTCCTCAGACAACCACAACCATTTCAACTGCAGCCACAACAGGACCAATGACCCAGATGGGAAGAGTGGCTAGACGACTTTAAGGACTACATGAAAGCACTAGGGGAAGATAATCCCACAACGCTCCTGGGGGTTTTCATAATCATCGCGGGAGTGAGATCAGAGGAACCCTCAAGACAATCCCACCAGAAGAGAGAGCGACGTATGGGATGTCCATCACTGGTCTCAACAAAAAGCTACTTGCCAAACCGAACAAAGATTTTGAAAGATACGTGTTCAACAGGTGCCAAAAGCTTCCCCAGGAATCAATAGACAGCTTTGTCACCAGGCTGCAAAAGATGAGCTCACGTTGTGACTTCACAAATTTCAATGACGAGGAGGCCATACATCCACGGATAATAGAGGGGTGCGTCTCACCCGTATTCAGGAAGTATCTCCTGAAGGAGCCCCTCCCACTTGTGGCCTTCCTGGACCTGGCCCGATCCTACAAAAGCGTGGAATACAAAGACGCGGAGATACAAAAGCCAAATGGAAGTGAGCAGGTGGTGGTCCTATCGACTCATTGTGCAATGTGGCCAAGTGACCAAGACAGCTACAATAGAATACTGCAAGACACCATGGCGCAGGTGGGTAGAAAGGAGAGGATGTGCTACAGATGCGGGCTGCCATTCCTCCACAGCGCATTGTGCCCAGTGATAGGGCATCAGTGCGCCAGATGTGGGCGGAGAGAGATCACTTTAAACAAGTGTGCAGGGAAGGGATTCCTTTCCCATCAAAAGAGATGACAGGCAGCCTGAGGAGCGTAAGGAGAGTGATAGGCGACTTTCATCTGTGGAGGAAATGATCCGCCAGAAGACAGGCATTGTGTAAACCCTTGGCCACTGAGCGGACGAGAGAGGGATGCGAACACGTGGCACTAAAGAGACAACACCTTAAGCCAGCAGGAAAATTCCATCACCTCAAGGCGTCACTAGAATGTTGCAAAAGCCACTGACTCACCAAGATGATAAGCAGGGGGAGATATTGGAGAGCAAACAAGGTTGGGCCTCCTTAAATCAAGGACAACCTTAATAGAGGAGAAATAAGGACTGGGCATGAGGGATGAGGGAGGAACAGGCGGGGCTACTTGAGCCCGGGCAGTATACATGTAGAAGGAATCAAAGGAGGTTGTATTGAAGGCTGTCTCCTGTGTATTATTGTGTGCCCTATTCGATGGCCTGCACGGGCCCGTCAGCCTGTCGTCATTATCTTGTGATCCGGACTGAGGCCACAACAGTACATACCCACAATTACTAGGCCCTACAAGCACCCATCACATAGCAGTCCCCGATGCATTATGCCCAGTTACTGCAGTCTATGAATCCAGGCCAAACCTGTCAATGCTGTGTGTTTAGGCTGTGTTCACACTTAATGGCCGCTAGCATGCATTGTAAGTTATATGGCCATGAGAGCAATCCAGAGTACATGGATTTGGATCTTTCCCTGTCCACTTTACCCACATCGCAGGGCAAGTCAGATATATTTACTGAACTTTTTAAAGCAACTTTCTCTTTTGCGCAACACCACAATATGGTTAGAAAATATTATTTCTAGCCAAAAAAGGGCGAGAAATAGCAACACAAAACATAATCGGACATCCCACTCTGTAGCTGTGTTTGAAGTACAATCCCCAAATTGGTAGTTCCTATATTTCAGCTGAGAGTAGAATAGCAATGGGTGTAGACAATTGTTTTTTGTTTGTGCACCCGGTATTTGCTGTGTGTTGCTTTTGTTGTGGATTCAACAAAATAGTTTGGTTTGGATATTGCAAGAAAGGGTTCTATTGTCATGGCCTGGCGGCAGAGTACCCACATAACATGTCTGAAGACATTGCCCTGTGCATACTGTGGGAAGGAGTTCAGTGCTTGAGATATGGTCACACGCCATATTTGTTTTTGCTGTATCCACAGGGCATGTTTGTATGCTGTATGTTGTGAGTAATGTAGGCTGAGTTCCTGTTCTTTAAGCATGAGCAAAGGCCCATGAGCAGCAGCCTACTGATATTATTGGGGCAAGAACTGCGAATTTTAAGGGACGGTCTCGAATCAACCTATTGCTTGATTTATACTGCACAAGGATGACAGCATTGCAAAAATACTGTGAGAAGTAGGAGTACAGTTGTGATAGACACATGTCAGAGAGATGGGTTGGATCACAATGAGTCAGACAGAGAGGTTGTATAATTAAATAAGAGATTGTTAACAGCAGGTGCAATGTTGGGCCAAAGCATGTAAATGCCAATGTAAAAGTTCAAAACAAAACAAAAGGATGTTTTCTCACATAGATTCATGGTGGAGGAATCTTGTGCTTGCAAAACAAACCATCAAGCTTGTCCACCAGGAGAGGTTGATCAGCTCATAGGCAGTCACAATGCTGTGGTTTTTAAGTGCCTCTGGACTTCTTCTTGTCTCCTTGCTTTGTAGCATCAGTTTGTCTGCTTCTCATACGTAATGCAATGGAGGGCCTTTCTTCTGGATCATCAGTGGCCAACTGTAACTGCACCTTAAGCCAACTCCAAAGCAGAGCCTGAAGTAAGGTTACTGTAATGTCATGCATTTGGACCATGGCCCACCATCGTGGTTGGGTGGGAGTGGCCTCTATGGGTCGCTTTACACAGGAAGTGATGCACGGCTAGAGAGGGGTTCTGGAGTGTTAGGTTAGTTACAGTTTTGGTTTTGTGGAGTAAAGACGTGCTATGACCACATGCCTGTGTCCACCATCTTTTCTTTATTGACGTGCAGAGTGGTCCTCGCTACAGTGTCCAGGTCGCCCCTCACAGTAAGGTTTGGTAAAATCCCCAGAGCTTCCTCCAGGCAGGTAAGTTTAGTTTGTCTTATGAGTGGTGTCCATAGTCCCGACACCAACCCAATCTAGGCTCCTGGCTCTGTTCTCAAGCACCTTGTGCTCATCCTCCTTCCCGATGGTGCACAATGATCCTGTGCCTCAGAGTACCTCTCCTGCACCCCCTACTGCTGTCTCACCTTTTACACCTTTTTTGCACCTTGCTAGCTACTCACCTTTTCTAGAATTGTCCAGGCCAGGCTGGTATTCTATAGTTCTAAAGCATATCCTCCAAAATTCCTTACTGATTCTGTCACCCACTGCCCCATGAATGGGCTCCTTCCTCTTCACCATCATGTTCATTCCCTTGTCCCTGAGAGATCTTTTCCTCCTTCATGTTGAGTCCTCCCAACCTACTATGCAATCTCCTCTTTACTCTCTCATTCTTCTTCCTCACTCCTCCCTGATTTCCTTTACTCTTGTAAGTTCCACCCAGTAGCCTATGCCATACTCTTGCTCCCAAATTGTCCTTCCTTCTTCCTGCCTGGGTCTCCTTCACCATTCCTCTTGGATGTTACTATGATGCTGGAAATGCATCCGAGGGACAGGGCCTCCGTAGCCTTGTCCTTTATTCCTTTTTATCAAGCGGTCTGTCCTGTTTTCCATGCAGGAGTTCATGTGGGACTCCTGGTGGTGCAGCTCTTCCTCTTTTTGGTTTGGTGAACAGACCCTTGGGATACCCCTATGGCGCCCATGGGTGTGAGTGCAACCCTGTACCCCTAGTGTATGTTGTGGGCACCTGTGTGTGGCCCACAGAGCAGGGCATGGGCTGGTGGCAGCTCCATGATGAATTTGACAGGTGCTCTGAGTATCCTCCATTTTGGGATACCCAGACCCTGCCATAAGGAATCAGGGGATTCCTGATAGGGACAAGATGACCCCTGTGGCCTCTTGCTCTCTATCACCTGCCCTGACTGTCCCTTAACCTGATTGGCTGTTGGGTGGAAGTTCCATATGGTGTTGTGGGGAAGTCCAGGTCAGACTTGCTGGAGGCTTCCCAACAACTGTATTTTGTGGGTACACCCTTGAGGTGGGATCTGTGTGAATGGAGTGTGTGACCAATATGCACTTCATTTTGTGGGTGTCTGATTTCTAGGGTGTGACGCAAAGAATGAGACAGCCCTGCCCAAAACTGGTATGAATGCAGTGTGGAGTGCAGAATGGCTGGGTACTTGTCCCAATGCACATTCCTTGTTGTGAGTGTCTGTAGTGAAGTGAATGGCCTGAATGCACTGCGAGCCAGATTGTCTGCCTGCCTCCCTGAATGCCCTTCTGAATGATTGGTTGCCTGAGTGTGACCCAGCTGAGTAAGGAGAGACCAACAGTCTATCTGGGGACCTCTCATTGATGGAAATCGTTCAGAAGCTGATGTCGAAACTGATGCTTAACTTTGAGGCCCGCTGGAAGGAGAAGAATTGCTGCTGCTGTCCTTCGCTAATCCGAAAGCTGCGTGACCGTCAAGGAACTGATCTGAGAGAGGACCTGGCTAGGAGACCTTTTCCCAAGCTGCGAAGGATCTTCGTGCACCAGCTAACCTTCGCCAAGGCTCCCTGGAAATCAGTCCTCGAAAGGCTGCCGCCCAAAGACGGGTAGCGCCGTGGAATCTCGAAGCAAAGCGCCTTGACATTGAAGTCATTCACCGTCGACCGAGATTCGGAGGTATCACTGTAACCTCGTAGACCGGAGCCGCAACGCTCCATTGCCTAAGACATTTGAATCAAGGACTCCCTTGCTCATCACCGTCGACTGCTTTGTCCCGCCGGAGAAAGTCAAGGTTAGCTACAAACTGAGGAGAATCAGCGGGTGGGTTTCCCAACACCTCAAGACCTCAGAGATGCCGACGAAGATCCGGAAGCCCGCTGTGGTCACGTCCCATTCGCTGACGCCAGATGCCGGCGTCCTTGTTGGGCCAGCGTTCTTCATTGACTCTTTGCGGCAACAAACTATCATTGTGGAGGTGCACTGCACGCTTCATCTTCGCAGGACGACCGATCGTCGACGAACACCGCCAGGACCAAAGCTGCTGCCTCGCTACCTTTGTTCAACCTTTTCTTTGTGGGATCTCGACGATCCGTGGCTCCTGCCTTAAAGGGAGACACTCAAGAAGGATCAGTGGACGACCCAACATCGAACTATACTATACTATACTAAAACAGGTACATTGGGGTGGTAGAACTTTTATAGAAGGAAATACGACTCTAATAAACAATATAAGGACTGGGCTTGTTTATCTTATTTACAGGTTGCCCAGGTGGGGGGATTCTCACACAGAACTGTGCCTAGTGGTAGGGGCCCAGTATTCTGTCAGTTGCTTAACCAACTTGTTTTCCTCCTCAAGTCTATTGTTGGTTCACTTTATTAATTGATTTGTATTCCATTTGAAACTGTCTACAGTTGATGCATTTTAATGGAATCTTAGAAGTAATTGTGGTACCACATTGAGACTATATATATTTTAAATGTTTGGACTGTCGGAGCACAACGTGTGTTATTGTGATTGTTTATATAGTTGAAACCTTATTTATATAAAGAACTGTGTTTTCACTAACATAGTGTGTGGACATTCTTTTGTGGGCACTCGGGAACTACAATGTACTTGAGAACCAGTTTGCATCACCTCCTGAGAGCTTAAGCCTTGATTGCTCGACATTCACTACACTATAGAGTATCTTGGCTGGGGTCTTCTGTGCTTCTACTCTGCCATATAGAGAGCAGGAGTACCAATACTTCTCCAGCATGGGGTCTGGCATGGATTCACATGCTCATGAATATTCCCCGTCGTCAGGCTGGGAATCCTCGGTAAAGAAAAAACCAGTATCAGTTTCGTTTCTGATCTGTCTTTCGTAGTAATAACCAATCACTGGTCTCTGCGTCATACTGACCACAGCCAATGACTGCCCTCTACCTAAGCACCGCCTCTGGCAGCCATCTTCAGATTTTTTACCGCACGTTCATGTGTTGGGATCCTCGTGCTATTGCTCTCGAGCGTTAGTGCTATTTTTTCGCGCTTTTCACAAAAAACTTCGATTCTTTCGGTCAAAAGAGCCTCAAGCTCCACCGATCCTACATCCGATCAACGGGGACCCGTGTCGGATTCATCTGTGCCCCTCAAGGGTGAAGATTTCGTCGAGCTACACTTCGGAGGACTCCAGAAGCTTCTCAGGCCCGGTCTCGGAGATGGCCCAGGAGAAGGGAAGCTCGTCGCCCGGAAAGCTGTTCAGGGTCTGCCCTGGATGCCAGCTGCAGAACGTCTTCAAGGAGGACGAACACTCTTTCTGCCTTTACTGCCTTAATGAGGACAAGACGCACGTGGAGAAGGACTGTGCGTTTTGCGGCAACATGTCGGAACGGACCATGAAGGACCGCCATCAACGTCTCGCCAACTGGCTGGAGGGTAAGAGCCCGTCTGGCGAGAAGAAGAAGAAATCCGAGCGGTCTTCTAAGACCTTTGAGGGCGCCCCGGCGACGGGGGCCCAACATAAGGCCAAGCACCGCGAGTCCGCTGGCACCGGGAGCGCCGAACGGTCGGGCTCTACGGGCGCCAGGCAGGGCGCACCCTCCCCGGCACCATCAACCACGAGCCAACGCTCTGGGTCGGGTAAGAGGAAGGCCGAGCACCCGGCGAAGCTCCTGGAGAGGCCCCGGTCGAGCTCTAAGGCAGAGGAGGAGCGTGGCAGTGCCCCCTCCCTCAAGGATAAGGCGGTGAGCGCACCTAAGGTGGTGAAGGCCTTGATCCATCCGACCAAGCCCTCTATCGAAACGGTCGCGGCAGCCCTGGCTCAGCCTGTGGTGGCTGCACCAGTGGTGGCGACCTCAGGGCCCAGAATCTCCCTGCCTCCTCGGAGGGAGTCTTCCTTTGTGCCCATCGATAGGACCCCCGTGAAACCCTCCGTGGGGAAGAAGAAGGGGGGGCAGGGCGTCGTCGTAGAGTCGGCCTCAACCTCAGAAGAGGAGCTGATCGAGGTCTTAAGCCACGGCCTAGGCGTGGAAGAAGGCCAGCCCGTCGGAATGGACCCCGACGCAGGTGACGACGACGACATCGTCGAGGATACCGACGGGGCCCCTGCTCGCCCGTCGGATTCCCCTCTGCCAGCGCCGCAAGACAACTCGGCGGCCATTTTGTTGGCCATACAGTCCTTATGCTCCGAGATAAGGACGAGGCTACCGTTACCGACGGAGGAACCTCTCCCGTCGGGGGATCCAGAACCGGGACCTTCTGGTGTTCCCCCTACCAAGAAAAGAAGGATCCATCCACCACCTCCTTTTCAACCGTCGCGCCCCTTCCAGCCCTCCTCCCCGTCCACCCGAGGGGATGATACGGGGACTGACACGGCAGCGACGGGTACGGACGACGAGGCATACGACGAGGATTTTCCGTCGTCGCCTCCCACCAGGGCCTCTCCGCCCGACGAGATCGGATCTTTCCACTCCATGATCTCCAGGGCCTCCGAGCTTTTCCAACTCTGCCCTGAGGAGAAGAAAAAGGAAGGCTTCCTTTATCAGCGGCGCGAGGCCAAGAGGAAGACGGTCCTCGCAGTGCCTCTGTTGGACGACATTTGGGATGAGGGCCTTTCCCTCCTCAAGAACCCTTCCACGATGCCAGCTAGAAGAGACCGGTACGAGAAAAAGTACCGGGTCCCGGACACGGCCCCCCTATGCCTCCGGGCGCAGCCTACCCCGGACTCCGTCGTCTCCGCAGCAGCCAGGAAGAAAGCGGGGGGGGGTGCGGCCTCCACATCGACTTCCCCGCCGGACGGCGAGGGAAAGAAATTGGATACTATGGGACGTAGAGTCATCTCGTCGGCAGCGACGACGATTAAAGCGGCCAACGCCTTGGCTATCGTGGCCCGCTACGACAGGGAGCTCTGGTACAAGATAGCTCCCCTGCTGGATTTTCTGCCGGACGACAAGAGGGCGGAGGCCCTTGAGATCCTGCAGGAAGGTGAGGTGGCCTCGGACCACGCCATCACCGTGGCGACGGACATCGCCGACACTGGGTTCCGCCAGCTGGGCAACGGCGTTTGCCTTCGACGTCGTGGATGGCTCAAAGCTACGGACTTCCGGCAGGACGTCCAGACCAGAGTCCTGGACATGCCCTTCGACGGGAACAACCTGTTTGGGAAGACAGTGGACGATTCCCTTCAGGCCATCAAGGCGGATACTGAGACGGCCCGGGCCCTTGGAGTCCTGCAACGACGGACGCCCTTTCGGAGCGGCGGAGGCAAGGGCGCCTCCAAAGGTTCCGGCGGCGGTTTCGCTTCCTACCGTCAAGCGGCCCGCTCGTCGTCGCAAGAGGCCTACAGAGGACGAGGCAAGTCTAGCGGACCCCGCCGTCGTCGCCAAGGAGGTCAAGGCGGCAAGGCCGCGTCCAAGCAGGATTGAACCGGCCGTGGGGTCGGGCCCCCACCGAAGCACCCCGGTGGGAGGCCGGCTGGCGGGCTTCGTCAGCGTGTGGGAGTCCATCTCCACCGACCGTTGGGTGCTGGACGCCCTGGCCCGGGGCCACGCGCTCGAGTTTCAAAGAAGGTGCCCGCGCGTCCCCCCCGTGGCCAGGAAAGAACTTCACGTCCCTCAACTTCTCCTGGAGGTAAAGGCGATGCTCAGAAAGGGCGCCATCGAACTCGTCCCAAAGAGGCTTCGGGGCTCCGGAGTCTACTCGAGATACTTCCTCGTGAAGAAGAAGACGGGAGGATGGCGCCCCATCCTAGACCTGCGACGTCTGAACAAGTTCATCAAGGCGCAGAAGTTCCGGATGGTCACCCTCCAGCACGTCCTGGGTCAGCTGGAGGAAGGAGACTTCCTATCGTCGTTGGATTTGGAGGATGCCTACTTCCACATTCCCATCCTAAAGGGGCACCGCAAATTCCTCAGATTCGTGGTCCAAGGGCGTCATTACCAGTTCAAAGCCCTTCCCTTCGGACTACGGTCGGCACCCAGGGTATTCACCAAGTGCCTCGCACCGGTGGCGGCGCAGCTGCGCCGCGAGGGGATTCACGTCTACCCCTACCTGGACGACTGGCTCATCCGCGCCAAGACGAGGGAGCTCGCCGTGGTCCACACGGCAAGGACCGTCCAACTCCTCACGGACCTGGGATTCTCCGTGAACTACGCCAAATCCCACCTGGTGCCCGCGCAAGTCGCACTGTTTCTGGGAGCGAGGCTCGACACAGTGTCCCTTCTGGCCTCCCCGTCGGAGGAGAGGACCAGGACCATCTTGGGCAAGGTGCAACGGATGTTGGTGGCCGACGCGGCCAAAGTGAGGTCCATCAAGTCCCTCCTCGGGATGATGTCTTCCTGCATCTACCTCATTCCCATGTGCAGGCTCCGGATGCGCCCGTTGCAAGAATTCCTGGATGCGCGCTGGATCCAGACGACGGGCAGCTTCGAGGAAAGGATCAAGCTCGACGAGAGTTTCCGACGAGCGATACGGTGGTGGGGCACCCGCGCGCATCTGACGGCGGGCATGGACTTCCAGACCCCAGCCCACCAGGAGACTGTGACCACGGATGCCTCCCTGGAAGGGTGGGGAGCGCACACCGAAAATCTGCACGCAAGGGGACTCTGGCTCCCGACGGAGAAGTCCCTGCATATCAACGTCCTGGAGCTCCGTGCAGTGTTTTGGGCCCTCAGGTCCTTCCTTCCGTCCCTCAAGGGCAAGGTGGTGAGGATCTTCACCGACAACACCACCACCATGTTTTACATCAGGAAACAGGGCGGAACCAGGTCCCCAGCGCTGTCCAAGGAGGCGCAGGACCTGTGGCATTGGGCCGTCGCCCAAGGGATTTTTCTGGTGCCGTTTCATCTGGCAGGGATAAAAAACACCATCGCCGACTCACTCAGCAGGGAGCTGCGCTCGTGCCACGAGTGGGAACTACGGCAGGATCTGGTGGATCGCCTCTTCCGACGGTGGGGCACACCCCAGATCGACCTGTTCGCGACGGCGACGAACACCAAGTGCCGGAGGTTCGCCAGCAGGTTTCCCCAGGCGAGGAGCATGGGCGATGCTTTCTCGTTCCCCTGGGAGGGCCTGTTCCTCTACGCGTTCCCTCCCTTGCCTCTGCTAATCCGGCTCGTCAACCAGCTCAAGAGGTCACGGTGCAGGATGATCCTCGTCGCACCTGCGTGGCCGAGGCAGATATGGTTCCCGGACCTTCTGGACTTGTCAGCGTCCCCGCCGATCAAGCTGCCGGCGGATGCGGATCTACTCTCCAGGGAAGGAGGCGCCATCCTCCACCAAGACCCGAAGTCGCTGAACTTGCAGGCCTGGCTCCTGCAGCGCTAGAGTTTGGAGGATACGACATACCGGCCGATTGCAGAGAGGTTCTTGCAAAGGCCAGGGTGTCCTCGACTCTTAAATGCTACGGACACAAATGGAAGAGGTTCTCTGTCTGGTGCCACGCACAGAAGATTAACCCTCTACGGATTACGGCTCCCCAAGTACTGCCGTACCTGCTGACGCTGGCCAAAGCTGGTCTGGCACACGCGTCCATCAAGATTCATCTTGCTGCGATCTCCCGATACACCAGAACCACGGGGCGGACGTCCTTGTGGTCTCATCGTCTGGTGAAAGAGTTCATGAAGGGACTGTTCAGATCGTTCCCGCCGGTGAAGGCTCCGGCCCCGGCGTGGGAGCTCAACGTGGTGCTGACCAAGCTCATGGGACCTCCGTTCGAGCCTCTGCACTCGGCCCCGTTGAAGTTTCTATCGTGGAAAACAGCTTTTCTTGTGGCCATCACCTCCGCACGACGAGTGGGAGAGATCCAGGCCCTTTCCTGCAAGGCCCCGTACTTGACTTTCCACGATACGAGGGTAGTGCTCAGGACGCACCCCTCCTTCATGCCCAAGGTACCGTCGGACTTCCATCTCAACGAACCCTTGGTGTTACCTGTGTTCTTCCCGTCGCCTTCGTCGCCGGCTGAGAGGACTTTGCACTCGCTGGATGTAGCTAGAGCGCTGAAGTTCTACGTGGACCGCACGAAGGGTTTTCGGAAGACGTCACAACTCTTTGTGAACTTTGGACCTGTCAATCAGGGGAAGGCTCTCTCGAAGGCTTCCATCTCCAGATGGCTCTCCGGCTGTATCATGTGCTGTCACCGGTTGGCAAACCGACCGCTGCCTGGCCGTCCGAGAGCCCATTCCACCAGAGCGATCGCAGCTACCACGGCATTCCTATCTGGTGTGCCCCTGCTGGACATATGCAGGGCTGCTACGTGGAGGTCGACGCACACCTTCACGAAATTCTACTGCGTCGACCGGGATTCCAGGGAGGAGTCCAGGGTCGGCCAAGCAGTGCTGCGCAACCTGTTCGCCTGAGGTGAGCCTGGTGAGGAGGTAAGATGCTTAATGTTGAGTTGATGTGATGCTTAATGTTGAGCCTTTGCCACCTCCCGTGGTTGTGCATGTGTGTACTGCTATGTATTCTTTATTCATGAGCATGTGAATCCATGCCAGACCCCATGCTGGAGAAGGAACAAGTTACTTACCTGTAACTGTTGTTCTCCAGCATGGGTCTGGCATGGATTCACATGCGAACCCTCCCGCCTACCCCTCTGCGGCTCTTCACTTGGTCATACTGCCACTTCACGTGCTTCCAAATCTGAAGATGGCTGCCAGAGGCGGTGCTTAGGTAGAGGGCAGTCATTGGCTGTGGTCAGTATGACGCAGAGACCAGTGATTGGTTATTACTACGAAAGACAGATCAGAAACGAAACTGATACTGGTTTTTTCTTTACCGAGGATTCCCAGCCTGACGACGGGGAATATTCATGAGCATGTGAATCCATGCCAGACCCATGCTGGAGAACAACAGTTACAGGTAAGTAACTTGTTCCCTCCCTCCAGTCTTTACAGTTACACCCAACCACCTATGTGGGGGCTATTTCCTCCCTTGTATCGACTTTGACCACCAGCCAACACTCTCATCTTCATTTCCTCCCACTCCCCTTCCACCTCCTCTTTCCTCACTCCTTCCACTTCTTTATTTTCTTTCCATCCACCTGACAGCCGCATAGTATGCACGCTGCAGAGCAGTCCAGCCTTGCACTCCGCCCCCTGTCCTGTGTGGTCCTGCTGCTTTTTACCATGTGAGCCTGTCGGTATGCCACAATTAAATCTCTCAGTTACAGTAAAACTCGTTTTGCTGGTATCCCTACAAAATATCCCCACCAAAAATATCGCCGTACATATGGCCGTTTGGGGGGGATATTTTGTGGGAGCAGGGATTGCGGGGGTGTCCCCCAAACATCTTAAAATAATGCAGGGGTTGCAGGGGTGGCTTCCGCAGGGTCCATGGGTCAATATTGCCGTAAAAATATGGCGATATTTTTGTATCGCAATATTTTTGCCGGGATATTAACACATGGAACCATTTTGCTCTCTCTGGCTTGGGCTGCCCCCAAAGGAGATCCACAAAGTGAGGCTTCATTATGTTTTTTGGACTTCTGGTGATGGGAGTATTTCTCAGAGACAATGGATTCAGAGGTATGCAGCAAGTGGCAATCACCTTTCATGGAGCTGGGTGCGTGGACTGGGCCAGAGCAGCTCTTGTGGTCCTCCTCTGGGCATAACATAACAAACATTGCTTGTGGTGGCAGCTGCCCCCTGTAACCATACCATCGGGTACCCCCTGTCACTGGGTCTCATCACATACAGTTCTATAAAAGTACTGATATTCAATAGCACAAGTGCGCACTTACACGCTAAAACTGCCAAGGGTTTGCACCAGAGACTGACAGTTCTGAATTTCAATACTTTTCAACCATATTTCATGGCCTGGTGAACTAACAAATAATGGGAAGCAAACTATGAATAGGTGAAAGTGACAAAATATGTAAACATTTCCAGCAGTAAGTTTACAAATATATTACTTATAAGTATAAATTCAAGAGGTGCTGACCTGGAATACCGAATCATCTGCATCGTTAAACATCCTGTCCCCCTGCAAAAAGCCACACTCATTATTTCTAGTCATCAAACAACATGCCTTGCTTAGTCTACTTTATACCGCCCGCTAACACATGACATCATTAAAATCACAAAAGACTGTTCATCTGTAAGTTTGGGGAAAAACACATGTTAAAGTTATAGCAGTTTAGTCCACATCAATAATAATGCAATACAGTTTTGAATATCCTGATAATGAACAATAGCCATTCCTGTGCTAAACTGTACCAGTCTTCGCTGCCGATAGAAAAGATCATGTAGTAGTAGAAATGTGTATTTCAGACAATGTGTCAATAAAACATACATACAAACATACACATGACACGTTAATAAAATGAAATAACATTTGTTTACAAAACATCACCAAATGTACATTAAAATCCTTCAATAAGCATATGTAATATCCAATGGACCTATCCAAAAATGGACCAACTTTAAACACAGTAGATTTGGATTGTCAATTCAGTTTACAACAGTTTACTATGACACTCATTTTACCCTCGCCTTCAGGCTACCCTCGGCCTCTTCCTCCTCCTCGCTCATTCCTGACTGTCCACATTTCAGTCTTGGTGTTCTGCTAACGATCTCTGCCTCAATGCTAGTAAGACAAAGATCGTATTAATTGGGACCCCTGCCCCCGCTTTGCCAATGTACCACTGGCTGGCCTGCCTTGGCCCTGCGCCTTCACCTGCTACTGAGGCAAAAAACCTGGGGGTCATTTTTGACTCCACTGTCTCTCCTTTTCTTCTCACATCTCGGACATCTCTAAAACGTCCCACTACCAGCTGCACCTTCTCAGAGGTATTCAACCTTTTCTCACCTTCCACCAAAGGCCCACCTTCTCCAGATCTCTGGTTCTCTCTAGGTTGGACTACTTCAACATCCTCTTTCTCATTCTTCCTACTTCTACTCAAAGCCCGCTACAACTCATCCAGACCAGAACCGCAAGCCCAAGGACCACATCGCTCTGGCATGGAAATCCCTCCACTGACTCCCTGTGGCTGCTAGGATCAAGTTCAAGACCCTCTGCATAGTCCGCTAGGCCTTCTAGAGCTGGGGCCCGCACCATCTACAACACTCCCTTCCTAAATACTCTCCTTCTTTCCCCTCCGCTCATCCTCCTCCAACTCTCTGCGTGTGAGCCGTTTTTCAAAGCAGAGATTTGGGGGTAGATCTTTATCCTCTGTAGGTGCCTCCCTCTGGAACAGCCAGCCTCCCTGCCTCTCTCCACCTTGAGCCGGAACTCCTTAAGTTCTGGAAACTCCTCCAGACATTCATCGTCCTTTCTCTCTCTGTCTCCCTTGCTAACCTCTTCTTTCTTTCTCTCCAGCTTCACTCCTTCATCTCTCCCCTGTTCAGTTTTTACAGAAGACTGCTTGCCAGGCCCTGACGACAGCTCGCCTGGCTCCAGAGTCTCACAGGTCCGAGGCTCCCCTGCCAATCTTTGCACTGCCTACGGGCCTCTGCACTATGCTCGGCACTACTGCACTTTTAGCATTCTGCACTTTTAGCATTCGTTCCATGAGAGGGTTAACCACTACTGCACATCTTCATATGTTCCATGAGAAAGATAACCTCTCTGCACTTAAACTAGGACCCTGATGCACTGGGAGCACTTGTTTCCCTCTCCTTTGCACTTTCCTCTGTACACTTGCATGACCTGAATTTACTAGGCATAGTAAGTTCTGTCTTGTTCCCCTCTGTCTCCCATCCCTAATCTGGTTTCTCCTGATACACTTCATGCACCAGGTGAAATGCCATCAGGCCTAGTACGCTAGTTACTTTTTTGTTAGATCATTCAGAAACTTCAAGGCCAAAGAATGACTACTGTTTTTCCCTTGCTCCCTTTCCGCTTTGAAGCACTTCACTTGTTTATAATTGCTATACAAATAAACAATTACAATTAAAATTGCATAATTCTTTTGCCATTTCCATTCCCCAAAAATACACTCCTAAATTCAAACTAGACTGATCTCGGATAAGTTGAAGGCCAGTTTTGTAGCTTCAGAGCCTGTTTTAACATTGATTCTTTAAGAGTTGGACCCAACCAATCCTACATATATCTTGGTACAAAGAACAAAAAAATAGCAAATGGCATAGGTTTTCTTCAAGACCCAAATCACAATTCCATAAGCTGGTATTGCAGAGGATTTAAACAGGTTCAAGTGTAATTAGTACACAAGCAAAAATGTACCTGGTACAAAAACACATTGTTTGCCCTAGTCCTAGCTGGGTTCAAAATGTTGCCAAAATGTTGCCAAATAATGTTTTTTCCAATAGAGTAAGTTTTGCCTTTGTGTTAATTGCACTTCCACTAATGCAAAGTTTCAGTAATATAGCCTTATGACAAATGCATATTAGACTTTTTTGTGCCTTACTATACTTGCCAGAGTAAATATGTTGAGCCAAGGTTTAAGATACAATACTCTACTGTCATGTGGCAGATCACTGCCTAAATTTGTTTTCATTGCTGAAGTACCTTCATATTGTAAATACAATAAGGACAGTTTGGACTCGACAAAAACAAGTTTGACTGTTTCATGGTTAACCCAAGCGGACCAATAGCGAGTTAAGTATTTTTATTGCCAGAAGATACACTTTGCTTAGAGGACTAAAGTACATTGAGATTGGTATTTGACAGAACACCAGAAACGTGATGCAGCCATTGAATGGTACTTGAATGGAGAGACTGAGAATATCCATTAAAGGTAAACCAAAGTTGGGTTAGTCGAACCTATAATGTAAATTGCCATAAGGCTATCCATCATTATATACTGTAAACTCCCAATTCTCATCTTCATTGCTGCATCCGAGAGGACTTTATAAGTAGCAAAGGGATTTAAAAAATGTGTTATCCATTGTCCTCAGGTTAGAGTAATAATTAGGACCCCATGTTTTAGTGCTGTAAAACGTGTGTGCATTTCCTTTCTATTTTTCCTAATACCAATAATCAAAATGTTACTTTTATTCTGAATAACTATCAGGTTTTTCTAGAGCAGTACTCTTCCAGTGCCATTAAGAACCTTTTTTAGGGAAATGGCAGTTCTATTCCTAATTACTGCATCCTTCATGGATAGGAGAACGGGCAACTTTTTCCCACCAGCAACAATAGAATCTGCCGGGGACACTCATAAATCGTACACTCTATCATTTTTCAACACATTAAAAAGTGTGGACTAAGAAAGCATCCCTGTCGAGAAGCTATATTAACATCAAATGGTTAAGTGGCCTCTCCTTTAACTCCAGAGTCGACTGTTCTTGCATTATCATGGCATGGTGTTTTTATGATTTATATCATCCCCTGCCCCATCTCTAACAGAGAAAATTCCAGCCACAAATCAGCAATATGGTGGGATACCATTCATCAAGTGTTCCAGTTGACAGGTGCCCCGGCCCTTTTCCATGCCCGCAAACCTCTATAAATGTGATTGAACCCCAAAAACTGTAATTGACCCCCAAACATTTGTATTCACATTTTATATAAAATTGATAAGAACCCCAATAATTTGTATAAGTTTGATAAAAACCCCAATCATGTTTATATAAATTTAAGAAGAACTCCACATTTTTTTAAATACATATTATATACGTTGTATATAAATTGCATAAGTGTAACAATGTATTGGATATAAATAGGTATATGCCTATTGGTGATTCTAAAGCTATGAAGCTATAAGGGGTCGGTCTTACAACACGGATATACAGTTGTTACTCCGGTTCTCAAAAACATATACGCTCTTCAGAGCTGTTGGGGCTATCCAGCATGGTGTCAAGGAAACTAATTATGAACAGCTACAGTTATGATGCGGGGAAAACAGCTCCTTGCAGCTCCTGTGATTCCAATGATAGTTATACACCTTACTATCTTATGGGAGGATGCAACAGTTTTGATGTAATGGACGACTCTCAGGATTTGATGGTGGATCATGAAGCTGGGGAGGTCAGTGAGAATATGGCTACACTTTCTGTCAGTAGTGACCCGCCGCTTATCACCAATGTTGTGAGTTGGTCTGTTGGAGATTTTATTCAAAACATTCCGGCATACTCACCCATAGCCACAGCTAATTTGGAAATGGCTACCTGAGGTGGCAAAGTGGTTCTTGAGAAGCCCAAGGGGCTAGAACCTGTGCGATCATGTTTAGACGAAATGGAGCCTGAAGACAATGGATACAAGTCCAAGATTGTGCAGAATGATGCCGTTATGCTTACGGAGAGTGACCCTGATCCCCTGGCCCCCTGGGCCTTTAGGAAAAATAAGGGGTAATTGAGCATGGATATTGGACAGCGTTTGAACAGTTGCATATATCTTTAAAGCAAACTTTGTATTTTGTAGGGGTGTCAGAACTAGCCATAGATAAAACAATGCATTTCAATTTTTGTCTACAGCCTCTATCTGGTAATAAGGACGGCAATGAGCAGAGCCATCTGGGCCTCATTATAAGTTGGCTGGTACACAGAAAAAGTCTCAGTAATAACGTTTACCAGCACTTTTAATGGACTGGTCAATGACAACTTTGCTGGTAGGGATGGAGGATATACCTCCAGCTAAGAGCTGGAGGTGATTGTAATTGTTTATTTGTAAAGCACTTATTCACAAGTGAAGTGCTTCAAAGCGCTTTGAGGTGGGAAGGGAACAAGGGAATACAGTTGTCATTCATTGGCCTAGAAGATTCTGAATGATCAAATAACAATTACTAGCATATTAGGCCAGAGGCAAATCTACTAGTGTAAGTCTGTGACAAACAGTGGGGGGAGGAGGGAGAAACAACAATAACAATAAACTACTGTACTAGGTTGTGTAAGTGCACGGACAGGAAGTGTGAGGGAGGAGGAAGGGATACAAGTGCGCCCAGTCCAGCAGTGGCCTGGGTTAAGTGCAGAGTGGTGCCCTCTCCTGGAACATATTCCAGGTGCAGTAGTGCCAAACAGAGTGCAGAGGCTCGCAGGCAAGTGCAACACTGGAGGGTGTGCCTGGGACCTGTGAGGCTCTGGAGGTGCACCAGCCAACCAGTCAGAAAACTGAGCAGGTTGGAGAAGAGAAAAAAGGAGCAAAGCAGTAGAGAAAGAGAAAGGAGGTTAGCAGGGGAGAGGGAGAGAGCAAGAGGAAGAGAATAGCAAGGTCTTGAGGAGTTTCCAGAACTTAAGGCGGTCTGGCTCAAGATGAGAGAGGCAGGGACAGTTCCAGAGGGAGGCACCTGCAGAGGAAAAGGATCTACTCCCAAATCTCTGTTTGGAAAAATGGCTCACCCGCAGAGAGTTGGCAGAGGCTGAGCAGAGGTCTCTAGAAGGAGAGTATTTAGGAAGAGAGCGTTGTAGATAGTAAGGGCCCTGACCCCAGAACGCCTAGTGGACTATGCAGAAAGACTTGAACTTGATCCTTGCAGCCATGGGGAGCCAGTGGAGTGATTTAATCGCTGGAGAGATGCATTGTCTGGGCTTGAGGCCAAGGATAAGTCTCGCGGTTCTGTTCTGGATAAGTTGAAGAGGTCAGAGAGTAGAGGTAGGAAGATTGAGAAAGAGACTGTTGCAGTAGTCCAGTCTGGAGCGAATCAGGGCTCTGGAGATGGTGAGCCACTACTGGCAAGGAAAATGCTGGCACTGGCATGGTAATACCTTTGACAGTAATACTGGCAAAATCCCTCCTGTAGTCATATGGGACCCCATGGAATAAGGATCTACTATTGAAACCGGCACAGACAAGTGCTGGTAACAGTATTCCCATTTGCCGTTATCCTGCCGGAATTGCCAGCGGGATACTGGCAAACTCTAAATGACCCCCACGGTCAATATTTATTGTGTTTACTGTTCAAATCAAATTGATAACTCTGGGTATCGTGATAATTGCCTATGTAAGGAATGTATTCCACTAAAGACAATGCAGACGAATCACTTGTGACCTGGGTTGATATCCTAGCCATTCAGGGCTTCACAGCTATAGTGGTGAAAACATGTTTAAAACAACACTTTCACAGATGGTGCACCAGGCATAAAATTGATGATCTGCAGCAGGATGCTCGCGAATTTTTGGAAATATCCTATATGGCTAAATCATTACATAATATGCCACACGTTGAGTCCTAAAAATATCATAAAAAATGTGCCTAATGCAGCCATTAACAAAGCTAAGGGTTGAGAAAGGGGCAGAACAATGTGTGTCTAAAACATTGTGGGCTATTCAAGTGGCGAATAACCCCATCTTGAAAATGAAGCAGTTTAGCCGGGCGTGTCCATTGTTTGTTAGAAGCATAATTGAAATGCATTTTGCAAGTGAGGGGATAAGGTATATCGAGGCCAGTACAGCCGAGCAATATGCATGGTGCCCTGTAAACTGACCAATGAAGATTGAGAATGTAGATAATTTACATGTACTTATGCTTATTTGCAGGAAATAAAAAAAGGAACACCTGTTGCAAAGCAGTCAATTGAAATTGAAACCCGCCAGAAGATGTGTACAGCAATTACTGGTGGCTTTACTTAAAGGTGAAGGTGGGTCAAAAGTTTTATTGTCCCGATCGTTCCGGCATGTATTTTTAAGCATACTGCATTCGATCTTAAAACATTTTCCTATGCATCTTACCTTAGTTTTCCTCACTTTTACACATGCAAAAACACCTGGTTGGGCGCAGCCATCTTGTGCTAATCTTATCCGTTGATACATCAACCTAAGTTCAAGTGCCCTTGCAGCAAATCATATCACCCACCCCTGAAGCTGACATCACTAGTCCAAACGATATGCTCCACCTATTTTAATGACGTTCCTGGCCAGCGTAACCAAACGTGCCCCGGCATCACCCACGCCATAACGTTACTTAACACAGAACCAGGAAGATAAACACACACATCCTCTCACTTTTCTTTCTTGTCCCAAATAGGACAGCAAAACATTATTTTAAGAAAACAATGTAGCAAGTGCTTTTATTTATCAAAGAAAGCTCACAAGAGAATATTAAGTCCACAAAATGAATGATATTTGTTTGCCATACAAGTTATAGCTAGCAAAACATTGCATGCTTCAAATGTTCTTTGTAACTTCCTCATGGTACGCCGATTGCGATGAACGATTGATCAATCCCTGCACTCCAATTGTGTGTCCTTATGTTACACCAGCAAAGCTTTCTAATGATGCACATGGTGTTGCGTCAGTGAAAAGATATGTATTCTTTGCACTTTCAAACGCAACGCTTTCGCTTCAGCATGTTGTTAGATGGTGAACGCTGACAGGTTGCTCCTTATTGCTGGTACCGCCAAAGGGCAGATTGATCTCTGTCGGCCGTCCCACATCACGGTTATACAAAAAGTGCTGCTCATGGTTATCCACCAATGTTGATTGAAAAATCCATCTGGTGGTTGCAGGAAACTATGGCATACGCAGAACGGTACAATCTATCTGTGTAGATAACAGAATAAAATAATGTATTTTAGTAGCTGTTCTGGAATCTAATATAACAAATTACCATTTAATTCAGAAACAGGATGAAACCTAATCATAAACACAAACCACACAGAATGAACACACACATGACAACATGGAGGAGTATTTGAGACCATGATGTGCATGAAAGGTTAGAGCTGTGACGTAGGTATAGCTCCCAATGGGATGGAGAACCAGATGCACCCAATTAACATAGCAGACCCACCAGAAAATAAAGACAGAGATAGTAACATTTTATGTTGAACCACAGTCAGATGGCATTATAACAGAACTGGTAAGATCAGTGATCAAAAGTAGAAGCAAGTGCCGACGGAAAAGGTTCAGCCCCCACCCCTCTCCCAATCCCCACTTAATGGTGCACACCAATACAATGGGGACAGCACACCAGGATATTCCACGGGACAAAGCAGTTTAGATATCATTAGCCTGCATACAGGTTGTGGTTGCGGGTCTTCGATGAATAATCGTCACAATATGCTCCAGCTAACAACCCATGACAAGGCCAATAAGCAATACGTCCAAAAAAATTAAACCTCTATTCACTCCTCTTTCAACTATACTCAAATAACAATCATTGCTAGACAGATAAACCGCGAATTACGTACTAAGTTTTTTATAGTGCGAGGTATGAACATCATTCAACATAACATAAAGTTCTGTGTCAATTTTTTTGATCAAATCGCACGTCGCAGAGTTAGTCATTATGCACACAGCACACATGCCGTTTTTAATTGTACAAATAATATGTATAGTTGAGCTTACATAATTTCAGGAATGTCCATTCTCTCGTCACGCTGAGTAAGTGCTCAGAACAACAGATCGCAGAAATGGAAACTACATTTTCATATGTCCACTTTCAATATAGTAAATTTTATCATTCTTTGTGGGGATTCGACTCATTGTGTCCTTCGAACAGTTGCCGACTTTCGCTCAAGGCCAAATAACAATAGCTGCCTGTTTTCAGTGGTTGAAGCCAGAGACGTGTAGGTTTTGATTTTGTGAAAGAATGCCACACAAACTGGACAAGACGCTGCTTCGAGCAAGTGCTTCATAAAATCAAGGACAGTTACAAACAGCTATGTAAAATATGTTTCGAAACAGGAATGTAAGAACAATCGAGAACGGTATGTATTGCTGCTACCTCCCTGGATATATCTTCTCTGTAAGAAAATTCAGTCGAAACTCCGCCTCTCCCTGGTCCAGCACTATTTCATGGCACAAAGCGCAGAATGTGTGGGTCAGTGTGACTGCATTTCTTCCTCCCTTCCCCCTGGCACCAGCCCAAGAGCCTCCCAAGTGCATTCCAGAGTGATGTAATAGTAGGCTTAGCATCTTATCATACTTTTCACAATTTAACTTATGAGAGACTTGAACTTCACTCCATGGACAGATGAGCCCAGCTAACCCACGTGGGAATCGACAGACGGCTGAGAAACAAACCAATTTTAGCCTGGCATCTCCTATGGAGAAGGATCATGTATACCTTCTGACCAATCAACTGTGTGGGTTTAAACCCTATATGTGATGTCATTACTGATGCTGTGGCCTCTTAAAGGCACCAACATTAATTCTAGAGTCCCAACGTTCTCGAACAGCAGAGTCCTTTGCTGATATTTTTTGTATTCTGTACAATTAAACCTTGTTATCCTTGCAAGCTATCTCTTTGCTTATTTCTCTACAGGGTTGTATTAATTCTGGTGTGGGTATAACAGGGGGCAGCCTTCAATTGCACAGCGCTTACTATAATTTAGGCATACTCCCTTGCACCATGAGCCAGCCCTCTCTGCCTTCATGCTAGACAGGTAACATTGCATGCCCATACTAAATAAGTTACATTCATGCTTCGACTAGGCCTTGTGCCAATCGACTGTGCTAGTGCATAGGGTAAAGAAGGAGGACCTATGGGTGTACAAGTGCTCGAGGAGGGTGTTAAGATGCATTTCTAAACTCTTACCTGATCTGCCAAAGTTTAGGAGGCCACCCTCGGTTTAGTGAAACAGGGGAACTTTCTGGACAAGCCAGACCAATCTAGATAGCTTGGTAGGCAGTCAAGACTAAAGGGCCTCATTACGAGCTTGCCGGTTCAGATACAACGGTACCAGTAAGCTTGCCGGTACTGTTGTATCCGGACCGGCAAACTCTGAGTTGTGCTCGCGGGTGCCTTTCATTCCGCCAGTGCATCTGACCTCCCCATTCCCATTGAGTCCTATGGGACGAAAAAATGAGGAAAACACAGCCACAACCTGTAAAGCAAAAGGTTGCTTATCACGCTTTAAGCATTAGATAATTTGTCGGAGTCGTTCCCTAACTTTCTGGTCCAACCCTGAGAAGTGGCTAGCCTTGTGCTCAACATTGCAGTACTGTGTGAAAGCATACGATCGCGTGGGTGAAGCAAAAAATGTTTCCACTTGGGAAGGCTGTAGCAAGTCAGGAAGAGCCTGAGGCGATGAATTGCTTCCCACTATAAGTGTTGGAAGTGCCCTTGGTGGCAGATCAGTTTTCAAAAGATGAGAGCGGCTTGGGAGCACAGGCTAACCCAGCCAACATCAAATACCTTTATGGGATGTTGGTGCGTAAAAGGTATCGGTTGTGTTGGTCCGAAACCGTCAAGTGATGCAAGGGCTATATCCATGTAGACAACTGGAGCCATGGGATAGATTTTATGTCTGTGATGACAAGCTTTTTACCCCTTTCAATTACCCTTTCATCAAACTTATTGTCGATGGGAAGCACCTCGACCTCGTACATATATGAAACATACCTGTAACAACTTTTTGCGTCTGCTATGGGCAGGCTGTTAGGGCAGTTTTTCTGAAGTCAAAATAAGGGCTTAGTAAAAACATTAAACTGAGGCTTAGCAGCTAGGCTTATCTTAGGAGGGAAAGAGGGCCGTATAATAAGTACAAATGAAATTGTAATTCAAACGGTCCAAAGAAACACAGAAACACAGAAACACTAAGTATTGTAAAAAATAAAAGGTTTATTTAAATATGAGTAGGCCCGGATAAATCTTGGGAGAAATAAGTACTATCACATTATATATCACCACATTTATAAAAACACAACACAATGCTTGAAGGTACAAAGACCAAAGCATATAACCTTATTTGGAACACCTAAAGGGAGCTCTTGGGAAGTCAAAACCAATATTTACTTTTAGATTGCTTTCAGTAATACCAGGGCAGCAGACCAGTTGTACCGTAACGCTCAGCAAGAAATCACAGGAAAACAATTTGCCAACTTGAGTGTTCCCACACACCCATCCCCCTTGGGAGCGCACGGTCATAGGTGTGAACTGACATTGATACTGGAGGGAGGATGGATGGGCATGAGGTGAGCGCAAAAGGTCCTTAACACTGCTGACGGGACACAAACTTAGGTTGATTCTGGAGGATCCCTTTGAGTGTTACCTGGTGTTTGGCACAGTGACCGCTCCCACCCACCCACTACTGGAGGGGGGATGTATGGGGACAAGGTGAGCGCAAAGGGCACCAACTATTCTTTCATGACCCTTATAGACGATTGAGCGTGTTCCTGACTCACTGAAAAATAGAAAACAACTATTCGTATATGCTCATTTGTATTTAATTTAGTTTGGTGATCTTGATATGTTGATGGATGGCACAAACAAACTTCAAATTGTATACTTGTGGTTGCAGCAGAGTGTGTGAAAATCCCCTGTACTGTATGCTCTCACTGGGGAATTTGGTACAAATGGCTCGAACGACACATGCAGGTATTACTCGTCGAATGCGGAATCCAAGCCTCCCATAAAGCCACCATGTAATCGAAAAGCAGACCACCAGCCTGTACCACCTGTGAAAGAGAAACATAAACATTTTAATTGAAAGAACCAGATAAGTGTACAACCTTAGTCGAAAATGCATCCTGAATTCTATGGCATAGTTGCCCTTACAAAAGTAACTTTCTGGAAAAAACTTGGGCTTTGAAGTATAGAGAGATTATAGAAGTGAACACCCATTCAAGCCAGAACGGTTTGGGCCATAGACAAATATTGTTGTTTAGTTAAAAGTGAAATACACGTAAGAGATGAACACTCTGATTTGCAATAAGAGAGAGAAATGTATTCAATTTACATAGTAAATTAATTCGTCAGTGATCGATCGAAGTTACAGCAATGTAGGAGAACAACATGAAATGTTAGTCGTCTCAGTGGTCAAAATTACATCACATCTAGAGTATACTTACTCATTACTTGGATTGTAAGTAATGAGTACTTGGATTGCGGTGGCGAATTGACACGCAAAGTTTGTGCATAAGAGCCATAATAATCCTCAACACAGACCTTCTGAGGCAGGCTGCCCTGATGTCATGGAGCTCGGTAACGCATATCGGTGGTGTGTCTTCTTCGGCTATGTAGGCTGAGCATCCAGAGTTTTCTTGGCAGCAGCAGTTCTCCACCTCAGTTGGCATGACCTTGCAATGATTGCAGGTACACCAGGTGGAAACGCCTTCCATGCGACTAGGCTCAGGGTCATGCTCCGGTGATTCATCTTCCCAACTATGGTCTGATTCCCCCTTGTTTCCACCTTCTGTTTCTCTTTCCATTAGTTCCTCTTCGGAATACTCAGGCTCATAATGGTAGGGCTGTATTGTTGCCATTATATGACAAATATGTAAATAAAACTAAAGGACCTCAGTTGTGCTAGTGTAAGTACCTGTTTGCGTGGCTTCATACTAGGAAGATAGCTCAACAGTGCAGTAATGAGTCACAGCGATCGACTATAAATACAGTGAAACGAATGAAAAAGAAATGTTGTCTGCTCAGAAAGGGTCTGTTTTTACTTGTTGAGGAAAGAAGTTTCCTGGCATTTCCATGGAGACACGTTAATATCTTGCGCACAGAGAACATGGACAAGAGACGTGCATTGGCATTTTGAAAAGGGGCGTAAGTATCTGGTGATGTCAGTTTCAGGGGCTGGTGATATGATTTAGTGCTACAAGGGCACTTGAACTTAGGGTGATGCATCAATGGATAAGATTAGCACAAGATGGCCGCACCCAACCTGTTGTTTTCGCATTTGTAAAAAGTGAGGAAAACTAAGGTAAGATGCATAGGAAGAAATGTTAAGATCGATTACAATATGCTTAAAAACACATGCTCGAATGATCGGGACAATAATATTTTTGAGCAAACTTCCCCTTTAAAGAGCATCTAGGCAGTATATCAACAAGAATGTTGTGTAATCTGGAAACACCACTGCAGGTATACCAGTGTGAATGTATCAATGTTCTATGTATCGTGATTATATGTTCCACCAGATGCCACCCTACAATGGACCCCTACTGGCAAAAATTACCACAAAGGGGATTTTGCCGATTTATGGTGGTCTGTGGGACCTATATTGAGAATGAAGCTGTACAACTTGCAACATTATTTCCTAGGCACTAAAGGATATTGGTTGTTTCATAAGGAGCTTTATGAATTTTTATAAGCCACCGCTATACTGTGCATGTTTGCTTATCAATACAGTGAACGGTAGTGTGTGTAACAAGTATTTGTGCATACTGCAGTACTTGAAGCCTGATTGGTAACTGTAGAGCAGCTGACAACCCAAAATATTCAGTGTGAATACAAATTTGATGGTGTAAATGGAATACAAATCTGCTAGTATAAATGTTAATAAAAATCTGTTGTTTATAAAACGTTGTTGTCTCTGAACGGTTATGGGATGAACATGTCCTGCGTAAAGCTGTCTAAAATATATTACGATGAAGGGGGTGTTGGTAGTTATGGAGGTGTTAAAGGCTTGTATCATAAACTGAGAACTGATGGTGAGAATGTGTCAAAGAGCACTGTCAAGACATGGCTTTAGGATCAGGAATCCTACACACTTCAGACGCCGTCCCGATTACATTTTAAATGACAAATGACCATGGTATCTGATATCGATCAACATTGGCAGACAGATCTTATGGATATAAGCCAGTTCCAGTGGAACAATGATGGCGTCTGCAATATTTGAAATTCATAAACAATAGGTGTATCCTACCCTTATTTAACACAATCTAAGTTGAAATAAATTCTGGGGGAGCAAACACTCGACAGTTTCTTTTCAGGAATGCTGTAAATTATATCAATCCACTAATGCTGGCATTTATCTACGTTATAGTGAGATTGAGCTAGTTGGAGGGAGAAAAGAACAATCCTATAGTCACCTATAATCTTTGGCAGATTAGAGATAATAAATGGAGTACTGAATTGGAAAAATAATTTAGCCCAAAACATTTGTACATCTTCTTAAAATCTGTATTGATTTCCTCAAGGTGCATTACATCAATTCAAAAAACACAATCATTCAACTTCATGATTCATTGTACAGAGAAATGGGGAAATCATAGACATTTTTCTAAACATTTAAACAACATGACAAACCAGAATTAAAATTTCAACAAATGTTCTTCTAAATACAGTAAAGGAAAAATTAGGTGGGAGGGGAAACTCAAGAAGTAGTAGCCCCTAAGTGTACGGGAAGTCTTTTCAAGTTGATTCCCTTCAAGACAGTTCATTTGTCCATAAGATTGGCTTGATATTTACTTTGGGCTTCAATGTTGCCCAATATGTGGGTAAAAGAATTCTTTGTCTGCAATATTTGAGCCGTTATTGATGTCCTATCGAAATATGCATATGTAGAGGTTTTAAAAGACAAGAGGGGTCCCAGTGCAGCCATAGCTTTCAAACACATATTTAACAGCCAGCAAGCACCTGCCAAACTACAGACAGGCGCTGGCAAGGAGTTTCTAAATAAACAGCAATAAACCCTTCTAAAACAACACAGGGTGCATCATTTCACAACACACTCAGAAGTTAAAGCTGCTATTGTTGAACATTTTATACAAACTTTTAAAACACAGATCTGGCATTTCTTCACAGCTCAAAACACCCATAGATATGTGGATGTGTTACCCATGTTTATAAATGTGTATAACAATGCGTGACATTGATCTGTTAAAGCTACCCACGTAGATGCAACACCCCGAATTCCTTGGAGGCCTGAAAAAATCTGTGTTGCAAAAGACTTTCTGAAAAAGAGACGCAATCTACCCTTAAAGATGGGGATCACTTGTGGATCTCGAAACTCAAGGCTGTCTTTACAAAATGGTATAAGCAGAACTACAGCGATGAGATCTTTATCATAGATGGAGTGGCTGCCCAGGAAGGTATTTATATATACAAACTACTCGATTACCTAGGGGAAGCTGTTCAAGGTGTTTGTTAAAGGGTGGAGATCCAGAAAGTCAGCAAAGACCAACACCAAGTTTATAGAATAGAAAAAGTTATAACTATTAAAGGCGGTGAAGCTAAGAAGATATCCAACTAAGAAAATATCCAACTTCACTGTGAAGCTGATCAAACTCGTTAATTTGGAAGGACAGTGGCCTGTGGTGCTCACGGAAGATCAATAGGTCCGTTTGTGGGATACTCTAGGCAGCAGGGACACCAAGTTTATCATAAAACTAACAAAAACACTGAGGCTTTCACCGGGACAGTTCACCAAGGAGTATTACCCAAATATACAGGATCTTGTCTGAGTCATGAATAAAAGCACATCAAACATACCAGAGTATGGTGATTTGGTGTTACAGCTAGACCTGCACAAGCAGAACATTTTTCTTCAGGGATCGGATGCGTCTGTCAGGTTTTCAACAAGGGGGAGACTGCATAACAAATTGGGAACTGTGTAACACGTTGGAAGTGTAGAACCATGGGACAATATCCGAGCTGATATTAAAGGGAGTTTTTACAGTTTACTGATTTACAGCAATAAAGTGCTAAGTGTGGGGAGTAGCTATGCACCATTACTTAGACCTGTGGAGACTAGAGGAAACAACAATGATATTGTGAACATTCAATACAGCAAACCTGATTACATCCCTGTATACAAAAACCATTTAGTCACATGAACGTTCAAATAAGAGATGATCAAGACAGTTTGTATTATTTAAATATGCAAAAATCTGGCTGCGGCTGCACTTCAAACTGATCTGGCTGAAGGATTAATGAAACAGAGTAACAATGGCCTTGATGAAGAACTGTGGGGACCCCAGGGCCTGTATGGATTTGGAAATGGAATTGCTACAGCCATATTTTAGTGGATGCCTCATAACGTATGTAGCAGGGCTCAGCGGTATCTTTAGATCTCTCTTCAGATGCGCAATGCCCTACACCTCTGCTTAGAATTAGCTAAACCACACATACAAACAACTACCACCAGTTTTGCAAAATACATCATGGGGAGTGTTGAGAGGAAGAGGTCCACATCCCATCTATGCGGACCACCGGGACCTGTTAAGAAAAGAAGCTACAAGGTATGAACCAGATATCAGACTAAAAAGCGTGTTAGCACTAAAAGACACAAGGTTGGGGATATCTTCTAAAGAACAGTGGCCTTCTAACATGGGTGCTTCGGGAGTGTGTAAAATCGGAGCTCGATCTCTTCAGCGTACCGCTGGCCCACACCAGCATCAAGAACAGTTTTTTCATGAAGGTGTCACCTCTGCCAGCGCTATCGTCACTATCCTGATAGAATTCTTTGTATTGGGATCCACTGACATGTATCTGGATTTGAGTGACACATTGTTGCATCTACCTTGTAAAATAACAGATGCTGATGGTACCAACATTGTGTCTGACACAAGAGTGCCTACCATCACATACTCCATAGCCACAATGTTCAACCAGGTGTACATAACACCTGGTGATCGAATGATAGCACAGAGTGATAATATGTATGGTTACAAGCCATATGTAGAGCGCATATTAAGATATGGCCCTAATTCCTTGGAAAACCAGCTCTCGGCAGGTCTCTTTTACCGAGGCACTGTGGGGCAGTTCGATGCCACTGTTCTGGATGGTGAGGACGCAGGGTTTGTAAAGAGATCCTGCTATGCCAGGCTCAGTAGAACATTCAATTTATTAGGACATTTATATTTTGACCTTTTCTTTCAGGGTAAACTGTTGATCAACAGTGTTGACCTTAAAGTGAAACTATCCAGAAACATGGACGCTTTCGGTCTACTCAGCGGCGATGCCGAACTACACAAGCTAGTCATGGTATCAGCTAGTTTGTTCATTGAATGTGTGAACGTCTCTCCAACCATTAGACGAGCACATGCAGAGACTTTGCAAATATCTAACGTGAAGTACCCAGTTGAGAGGGTAGCTCTTAAAGTCTTCAGCATTCCTACCAGTAGCTGGGGTACCAGTCAAGACAATGGGCCTTATTCCGAGTAGGGCGGTAAGGGATACCGGGCACCGTTAAGGAGACCGGTGCCGGTAATCCCTTACCGCCCTACTATGAGTTCCCTTAGCGGGTCCCGCAAAGGGACCAGGGAGCAAATAACGGTACCGCAAATTGCAGTACCGTTATTAGCTCCCTCCACATTCCCATTGAGCCCTATGGGGCCTCTAATGGGAATGGGGATTACTTTTTTCAATGGGGACTTACCAGTCCCGCAAAGGTCGGACTACACCGGTAATTCCCCATTGAACCAGGTCGGAGTCGGTACTGGTATGGGAGGTAGTCATAGCGTAAATAGCGCCATGACTACCACCATACTCGGAATGAGGCCCAATAACTTTTTAACAATCAACAACTGTCGTGTGCAACTACACATAAATATGACAATGTAATAAACAGTCAGTTTAATTAATTGTAAAAAGTATTTATTCATAAATAAATATATTTAATACAGAAAGAAGAGGCATCAGTTTTACATGTACAATCATTATAATACAGAAAGGAGAAAAAGCAATGGTTATGCATGCACAATCGTTTTAATGCATAAATCAAAAGAATATACTGGATATACTGAAACAATCAATTAAAATACACACAGACAATTAGCCAGTATTCTGATATACAACTCTGGCATATGCATCTCCTGTGAGGTCAAGGCATTTCAAAGGTATAGACAGCAGGGTCAACAGAGTAGCATGCCGGAGTGGGTAAAGAGTCTTTAAAGCCCCAGGTAGGCTACCATGCTTTGGGACTGAGCTTTTGAGATCTGTTTATATGGGGTGACTGCCCTGGGTGTATTTAAAGGACTGTGTTATTTTTGTGGAGTAGTAGGGGCACCCGTTTTTAACTTCTCCAGGGGGCATTGTTGGGTAACATTCCCTGTAATGGATGTCAGGATATTTAAATCAGCAACCACTTACATGAACTTGTTCCAGCCATTGGGGGTCATTTTCTTTTTATAGAAGTTGGTTGTCAACTTTTAATACCCTGAACTAGATTGTGTAGGTTTTGAGCCCCTTACAACCCAACATCTGTAGAGCAATTCATCCTTCCACGCCACCACATCTTTAATTCTATTTTAGGCAGCAGTACTTCTGTATTAGGTTTAGAGTGCTGGCTAAGTGTACACACCACTTCTGCCACAACAGAGTCTACTGCTTGTGGAACCTTCACACTGCTAGATTCACCGGATGACATGTATAATGTTAGCTTGTAAGTATTTATGCAGAATATCTACGTATATGGCAGCTTTATCATGAGTCGTTAAATCAAGTGTGTTTAAAACATCCTTCATTTCCGAGTGAAGCTGCATGGTGGCAGCTTTCCGTATATCCCAATCCTCCGGGGGTGCGGGAGCAAGGCTTTCTAACTGGCGCTTCTCAGCAACTACATTTTGTGAGCATACTCCCTCACTGACCTCCAAGCAGTCTGGTGATTTATGGTACGGCTATGCCTATGAGAGAACCTATGAATCCACCAGCCTGCGCGACCACTTTTCTTTTAGCCCATATCAATATCTGCTTATTATAATTCTTGATGACGCCCTTCTTATTTTTTAACAGAATTACTTTGTTGTGTGTTAGGGGGACATGTTCCTTTAAAGTGTTCTGGGCAATCTCTGAAATATCGGCAACCAAATCATCGGAGGCTATCGCTAGAATGGCCTTGCGTTGCAGGGCTATGGCGTATAAAAGCATTTTGATCAGCGCAATGTTTCTCCATATGTGTGCTGGCATGTTGAAAGCTCTAACAGCTAGGGGCATGCTACTGTGGTTAATGGTGTTTTCTAGATGTTATAGATGTCTTTTTAGGGATATAGACAGCAGGTAGCCTGGGTGGGAATATATTGGTCTGCAATGTATAATCTATAGAGTGCTTGTTTTTAAATCAGTCAACAGATATTCATAGGGTTTACTGGTAGTGTCTTCAAAAGCTTCCATGAAGCATTGTGTTTTGGATGGACACACTTGTCATACTATCATGGCTAGTTGTTGCTTATCACTGGGGGGGTTTAAATAACACTATATAACTAGTGTTTAGTGTTAGTGTCATACATGTGTTGCTCCTATCCTTGTTGACCAAGTTCTGCACGATAGAGCAAATGTTTATATTGTGGAGATGCAAATACTGAGTACAGGCTTTTTCTAGTTCAGTGCTATGACCACCATCTGTCATTAAATCATCCACGATGACTATATTCACCATGCTAGGCTTTCCGTTGAGACTTTCCGACGTACCTTCTATAAATCGGAAGTTGTATAGAGAGGTTGCCAGCAGCTGTAAAGCCACACAGTATTTGTGGGAACGAAAGTCATCACAGTGTGGGCATTTTCTAGAAGTTTCCTGACAAAATAACTCTTACCACACATGTAGGGGCTAGCCAGCACACACTCAAACAGATGTTGTAGTCTGGTATCCATAACACCAGGTACTCAATAGCCATAGGGATGTGTCAAACCCGTCCTGTGCCAATGTCCTTTTATTAAACATGATTCTGAGAGTCTTTTGTAGAGTGCTCATGTCCCCATTGTTTTTATCACACCCAGTACATGACTGTGTAGCAGTGATAGACCTTGGGGTGTTACACGCATCTCTCTGTGTATACGGCGGTACAAGATATTTCAAACTGTCAATATTTATCTCGATTGTATTGTTAAACTTCAGAGCTATGCCTTTCACTTGTATACTGACAGTCCCTAGAGATTTGCGATAGGCATATGTAATAGTCCCTGCGGATACGAACTACACAATGCAGTTGCTGGGTGCTAGCGCTGAAGTTAGGTCCCCATGATATTCGCCAGTGGGCGGATTGAAATCTCTGGGGCGGTTGACAAAAATAACAATATTGGTGTCATGATACAGAAACCTTTCTTGCAATTGCTCCAACACGCTTGAGAGGATGTGAATGCGGCTAGGAATATATTAGAATTGTTAGAAGTTGTTGGATATTCCTCAGTGTATCGCCAGCAAAAAGAAGCCATTTCATCATCTATGAACATGCAGCAGCCCATGCCCATGTCGTAGGAATGATCAACTAAATAAGCGTGAAACTCACATGGACTCTGATGATGATTGTGTTTGACAAATTAACTCCTTGTGCAAACTTGCCCCATAGCGAAGTAAGGCATAGTTTTGCCAACAGCCGCAGAGCTGTGTTGTCCTCTATGTGTTCCATATGCAAACGTATGCCCTGATGTTTGTAATATCGTTCACGTAAGCCTTTTTAGCAGCATCGTCCACACACCATGACACAAAGCCAGAGGATTTTGCTGCAGGAGCATCTGGATATAAGCACTGAACAGCTCTATGAGGATTGTTTCAAAATGCCATATCTCGTCTATGTGTTCCAGTCCATAGCCACGTTTTAAAGTGGCCTGTGACTCAATCGTACAGCAAGGGCCTGTCAGCATCCACTCTCCATCATTGTGTTGACAAATGGTCTGTTTTGTCTCAGCGCATGTACAACACAGCAGGAACATTAGCATACCATTACATCTACAGGGCAGCACCGGTAAATAAAGGCCTCAGGTGGACAGACCTTACACCTGATTGTACCAAAATACTGGTCTATATCTCCAAAATTGTCACAGATGATCTCAAGGTGTTCTAGCAAATATGGTTTTTCATTTTTCACAGCCAGGTATAGATTGGTGAAATCTAAATAGTGTATTTACTCAACCGCTTAGATGTGATGGTATAACTTTAAAGCATTCACACAAACTCTATACAATGCATCTCAGGGTTGTGTGGGGTCTGAAAGTTTCTTTTATTTTTAAATAGCACATTTTATTGTTTTTACATCAATAAACAACACATACCAATACACATACACTTTTCACGAGTTATTACACATTGACACATCATCAGTAGATCTAGGTCCACCACACATCATCAATTCTTGCAACATGTATTCAGTCCATAACACTGTTGTACATTAGGTTCCTTAGTGGGACACATTTCGCTCATCATTAGAACTCTTCCCATTTTTCTAGATTGTATGGGCTTTTCCAGGACAACCTCTGGCTGCATATACCCGCTGCTCCATTGCTATGCATGCTTCCACATCTGTTACCCATTGTTCATATTGTGGGACAACATCTGAGCCCTACAATTGTGCAAGATTTCTTTTAGCCAAGCCGGTGGCCGTTGAAAACAGCAATCTTTCAAAATGGGTAATTTCCCCTGCTTCTTCAACCAGCAGTATCAGTTTGGGATTTCTAGGGATGGGGCAGCCCATAACCATAGGGAGTCTATCACAGCACTGCTGCCAGTATTGTTCAATTTGGGGGCACTCCCATAGGATATGAAAGAAGGTACCCTCCTCTCTGTGACAGCATAGGCAGTTGGGACCTGTAATTTTGCCCCAGTGATATAGTGCTACCCTTTGGATAGTACACTCTATGTAACACCTTGAATTGTACAAGACTGATCCTAGCCGATATGGCAATTTTCCGGGGGTACATCAGGATAATGGTCCAGTCTTCAGGCATTATTGGACCAACATCTCTCAACCATTTCAATTTTAGACTGCAGAGTTCCGGTGTAGCAAAAGATGAGATTGTGTTATACATGACTGATGTGGTTTTAACATCAACACGATCTAGAACTATGTTTCTTTCAAGAGGTATAAATTCAGGCACGTTAGAGAGCTCTGGCAGATGTACTTGTATAGCATGTTTCAGCTGCATGTAACAGTAGTGCTTGGTTATTTCTACCTTCCTTAATTACATCACTAACTTTCATTACCCCAGCTGACTCCCAGTTTGGCCACTTCGGGTGATTTCTATTCTTCCATGAGGTTTGTGTCGGAGTGATTTTCCCATCCCAACCTATATGCTTGTGTGCTTCCACCCAAATTAGTGTTGTATGGGTTGTTATGATGTGGGGAGGCGGGAGGCACACAGCCTGGTAAAGACTTTCTAGTGGGGCTATTCCCTGCCTTGCAGCCATTTCTGCTCGGATGTGCGTTAGTTCTGTGTTCCCGTGCAGCAAGTCATTTATAACTGACATTTGGCTAGGCCAGTAGTACGTTTGTAGGTGTGGGAGAACAACCCCTCCCTGCCATATGGAGCGTGAAGGGTGCGCAGTGATACCCTTGGATGTCCTCCTCCACTCTGTAGCTTCCTGAGCGTTCTATGAATTTTACAGAACTCAGCAGTGGGTATGTGTGGTCAGAAGACCCATGCACAGTAGAACCAGAAAACTTCCCCTCCCTATACTCCACCCCAACATGAAGCATCTGTCACCCGAACCAGAACTAAACAAATCAACAATCAATCAGAGCACTCGGTGACCGTAGTTAGATTAACATTTGAGCAACTGATTTATAATTATCAACTAACTATCCTTTAACAATTACTCAAGTGGCCAGGTGGGGTCAACCTACATTGGGCCGCCAGCTCTCAATATGGCAGCACATTACCTTAGTGCACTACAGTTTGTAAGAGCAACAGCACATCAGCAACATTTCCAGTGGCGTTTGTAAGATAACCCAGGCCAGTCGCATGTGACTAGTCATTGTCTATATGAGGCATCTCTTCTGGCTCCTGTCGCAGTCGTATTGGCGGCGATCTGTCTGGGCATGGCCTATTCCTGCCATTTTCATGCCTTCTTTGTGGCTTCCAATCTCCTTCCAAGTGTCTTTCCGCCCAGTTCCATGCCTCCTTGGGGTCTGTAAAATGTACAGTTGTACCATTATGATAGATCTTCAGTTCTGCAGGGAATAACAGCCCGTATTTAATATTGAGGGACTGGAGGCACCTTTTAAGTGGGTCAAAGGATTGCCTTGCCTTTTGTACTTCCCTAGTAAAGTCCGGGAAGAATGCGATTTTTGAACCATTATACGTTATCGACCCTTTGGTTCTGGCCATCTGAAGGACAACGTCTCAATCTCTACAATTTAAGAGTTGGGCGATGACTGTACGTATCGGCACTCCAGGAATTTGTCTGCCAGTTTGCACTCGGTGGGCACGCTCTTTTGAGAAAAATTTCAAGCAAGTCTTAGGAGCAAATAGATCCAAAAGCCATTGCTCGAGGAAGAGCTCCATACTCAGACCCTCTGTTTTTTCCAGCAGACCGAGGATCCAGAACTTATTACATCTTGATCTACCTTCCCCCTCTTCCACTCGTTCCTCCAGAGTCTTGAGGCGTTCCAATACTCCATAGACCATCTTCTGTTTCCAATATATGGGTTTCAGCCTCTCCTGTAAGGGAGGTACGTTTTTTCAGGTCATGGCGTAGAAAGAATACCTCTGTGCTTATGCCACTCATCTTTTTCTCCATTGAGGTCGTGAGCCAGCGATAGCATTCATCACATCTTTGAGGGTGATATTTTCTTCTTCAGTTAGTATATCTCCAGAATTAGTTTGTTCCGATGGGGGGGGGGGTTGAGGTGGACGTCGTGTATTGCTCCATTTTGCTCTGTGTAATGACTTTCTTGACTTTGTCCTTACCCGTGCTGGAATATTGAGCGGTTGTAGAGTGATTATTAGGCTCTGTGTCCTCAGTTGTTGGTCTAGCTATTTGGTCCCAGTTTAGGCCCGTCCTTTGTGGGTCGAGGTCATGTGCCTGGTCTATCTATGGGGTACTGCTATGCTTTCCATGGGTATAACACTGTTATGACGGAGTGTACGCAGACAACGGGTTCTGTCCTGTTTACAGTAGCTAGCGCTGCCACCGCTTGGTCTTAGTTGGCGTGGCGTTAGTCTTTTCAGGATCTTAATTCATTTCACGTAACTATCCCTGTGTCTGTCATGGCCGTGAAGTCAGGGGCACAGGCATGCAGGGGTCGCATGCACAGGAGACCTGGGTGGACACTGTCCTGGCGCCTTTGGCGCCAGGCTCATGAACAAAAGTAAACAAGACCATCCATTTAACACCAAAAAGCTTTTATTATGGACATAGCACTTCAGATGCATTAACCTTGAACATTCCATCCATTAAGCAGCCCTACGTGTATTCTTGGGTGTGGCTGCTAGTGGATTACCTTCGCACTTGCTCACTCTCTAGGAGTGGCAGGGTGTGGCTGGTAAGCCGGCCCTAATGGGCGAACCCACGATCTTAGCTATATAAGTTGCCCCGATACTCAAGACAGACGCTTTGCATTATTCTGCACTTGCAAGCAATGTAACGCTCATTGTCGCCTGAGGTCAGACTTACCTTTGAAGATCCTGCTTCCTGGACATCCTGCTTCCTGCCAGCATACTTACCAGCTGGGGGAAGCTGTTCTTACCTGTACACCTCTTCGGCGAAATAGAACGTCAAAATCTTCATCTTGACACCACAGCACGACACGCTCCCTCGTCGACAGCAGAGCTTGCAAGGAAAAACAGAAGACAAGGTTAGACATTGAAAAAACAGTCAGTTTAAGGTTGCGCTTTGCCATACTTTGCGCTTTTCCTTAAACCATAACTTACCTGCTGTCGAACATTGCGGTAGCATCCAGCTTCCATCCGGCCGCATCTCGCGTCTCACAGCTGCATTGAGGCCGCATTTCCATCTAAGGGAAGAAAACAGAAGAGAGACATTATTGTGGGCATAAATAGGAGCAGCATATAAAGACATTAAACAGAACGAACAGCATCACAAGAGCTCAAGAAAGACTTACCAATCATAATAAGAAGCATAGTCGCAGCTGGACTGGACTAATCCTTATCAGGGATCAGTGAAAGAACTGGATCCCATTCGATGTGCCCCTGCCAGAAGTAGCAGGATGGAGAGCTTATCTTCCATAATTCAAAGGTGAGCTTTATGGGCCGGCGTATGCTCACAGAAACCGTACTTTGGGATGAAGGGTTCGAGAGGTACAACAATCACAGTTTGGTGCACTCACACACTCTTGTCTCCACGCAGGAGCAGTATCACCACATACCACCGCTCACAGCTTTTCTACTGTGGGAGAGGCCTGAAGGGGGTGATTCAAGTTCAGGGAGGGCTGCAACCGTGCCCCAACACCTCCGCAGAGACCAGGTGAGCATAACAGAACGCAAAGCCTCTAATACCCTCTGCCTAGGTGTTACGGAAACTTCAGAAACAGACCAGTTAGCCCTCTTACCAGGAGAATTATGGGCTGAAGTACATGCTTCAAGACAGGAAACCAATGTATTACGGAGGCATCTTATTGTAACTCAAAAAGAACTGACGAATTTGTAAGACAAATGCTACAAGCACAAGCAGGACAGGTTCCACTGCCTGGAGTGATCCATTCTTCTCATTCTTCCACACCACAACAATCAACACCGGTTCAGGTGGTTCTTCCAGGAGCAGTGCCTCTAGCCCCTCCCGAACGCTTCATCAGTGACCCAAACAAGTTCGCTTTATTTATCAACCAATGTCGCCTTCATTTCTTGTGCAGACCAGGAGCCTTTCCTAATGACCAAGCCAAAGTGGCGTTTGTACTCTCGTATTTAGGAGGTAGTGCGGTGGACTGGTCTATACCTTTGGTAAATCATCATGACTCTTTACTCCAGAACTTTGGGAATTTCCAACATGAGGTGGAGAAATTGTTTGCCCGTCATACTCAAGGACAACCTCTGGACAACGAGTTGTTGTCACTCAGACAAGGGAGTCAAGATCTATTAACCTATATTGCAAACTTCAATCGTCTCATAGCCCAGACCAACTGCCCAGAAAAGAAGAGGACTACACTCTTTTACAGAGGGATACGTGGATAATTTAAGGGTGTGGTGGCACAAGTCGTGAATCCCACTGAGAGGTGTGCAGACTACATAGACCTGACGGTGCAACTCGATCACAGGTTGCAGAATCGGAAAATGGATCGAGCTAGAACAGAGGGACGGTCAGTTTACGTACGACCTCGTTAGAATCAGACCAAACCACATGAACAGTCTGAGCCAATGCAAATCGGTGGATTACGAAGTCCCCTTACCAAAGCAGAAATGGAAAATAGAAGACAACAACAGCTTTGCTTATATTGTGGACAAGCAGGTCACTTCCTCTGTGACTGCCCGGTAAAACCACCCAAGAAAACGGTTGGGGCAACAGACAAAACTGATGAAGAAGAAGAACAGAACTCGGGAAATGCCAATGCCCGGCAAGTGTAGGGGTCCGCTTGTCGAGCATGAAAAAGGAATCCGTACAGACCTCACATCTAGTCCTTCCAGTGCTTTTGATGAATCACAAGCAGCCATCAAAAATACATGCCTTGGAGGCATATATTGATTGTGGAGCTGTGGGTAACTACATTGACCAAGATTTGGCTCTCCGAATAGGCCTTCATCTCCGACAGAACCAGAAATCGGAAAACATCACTGCTGTGGATGGTTCTCAGCTATCATCCGGCCCAGTGACACAATACACCGAGAAAGTCAAGCTTCTGTGTCAGGACGGGCATCAACAGGACATTACTTTCAATCTCAACTGTACTCCTCAGTTCCAGGTGATATTGGGAATGCCCTGGCTGGAGACCCACAATCCTAGGATCGACTGGCAAAAATGAGTTCTGACATTTCCTCATGATTGTTCCGACACATGTTGCAAAAAAGATGACACCAGTCTGAAACTGAAGAAAGGAATCCTGTTGGGCCTCATCAGCTCCTTATCACTTTAATACCAAGATTACCAGTATGTCTTCAAAAAAAAGCAAGCCAACGTTCTGCCCCTGCACAGACCCTACGATTGTCAAATAGATCTTGTACCCGCAGCCTAGACCCCTTGCAGTCGAATTTACGCTCTGACAGAACAGGAAAATCAGCATCTTAGAACTTACCTGGATCAGTATCTGGTGAACCGTTTCATTCGCCCGTCCAAGTCACCTGCCTCCTCGCCCTTATTCTTCATGCTTAAAAAGGAGGGGGACTTAAGAACTTGCATCGACTATAGGGCCATCAATCAGATCACAGTAAAACATTGATATCCTTTACCACCTATACCAGAGCTCTTGGACCAAGTAAAACATACTCAAATCTGCACAAAGCTGGATTTAAGAGGAGCATGCTATCTTGTAAGAGTAAAAGAGGGCGACGAGTGGAAAACAGCCTTCCACACAAAGTACGGCCTCTTTGAATACCAGGTCATGCCCTTCAGGCTATGCAAGGCCCCCACGGCGTTCCAATTCTTTATGAATGATGTACTCCATGAACTACTGGACGTTTGTGCTCTTGTTTACATTGACAACATTCTTATCTACTCAAATTCCATGGAAGAATATGTAGGCCATGTCCGGGCAGTCTTAGAGAAGCTTCAACAACACCAATTGTATGCCAAGTTGGAAAAATGTTTTTTCCATGTAACCGAGGTTGAGTTTCTCGGTTTCATGCTCACACCACAAGGTGTACATATGGATACACGAAAGGTGGATGCAGTCCTCCAATGGCCTTCACCAACATCCAGGAAAGGAGTGCAAAGCGTGCTTGGATTCCCCAACTTTTACCGTCGGTTTATATCTGAGTTCTGAGTTTTCACAAATTGTACATCCAATTACCTCCTTGTTAAAGAAAAAATAAAAGTTCTATTGGTCGACAGAATCTGAAGAAGGCTTCCAGAAGTTGAAACTAGCATTCACTACAGCACCAGTCCTTCGACACCCAGAACCAGACCTACCTTACATAGTTGAGACAGATGCTTCAAAAATAGCCATGGGAGCAGTATTGCCAAAACGAGACCTGAAACAGGACAACTACACCCTGTCGCATTCTGGTCCCGCAAATTTTCAGCCCCCGAGTTGAACTATGCAATCACAGATAAGGAATTACTGGTGATTAAAGCAGCATTCAAGGCCTGGGACATTACCTTCTTGGGGCGAGACATACGGTCACTGTCATCACAGACCACCGTAACTTGCAATACTTGAAAACCCCCAAAGCACAATCCTCACGTCAACTTCGTTGGGCTCTCTTTTTCACGGAATACAATTTTATTATCACTTATAGACCTGGAGTACGCAATGGGAAAGCAAACGCTCTATCACGCATGAATGAAAAAAAAGAGGCTTTTACAGCATCCGACCACGTGGCCATAGTTCCTGAGGAAAGGATTCAAACCAGAATAGCTGCCACCACGTGTGTGGATCACCAAAGAACCAGTTTGCAATCCCTGATGGATCAATCAACACAACAGGAATGGCTGTTAAAATGTGACCAGTACACCATCAAAGACAATCTACCGTATTTCCAAGGATGATTATATGTCCAAGATCACGAACTGCAAAAGCAAATCATCACAAATTACAACAATTAATTAGTGGAAGGACATGCAGGAATAGCCAAAACTCAGGCTAACGTAAAACAAAACAAGTGGTGGCCAACCTGGCAAAAAGACATTGCCCAATTTATTGAAACCTGCAGTGTCTATACACAACACAAGTCTCAGAAACAGAACTCTGCTGGCTTATTACACCCCCTAACACTACCGCCAGCACCTTGGCATACCCTGTTGTTGGACTTCATCACGGATCTTCCACCCTGCAACAGATACAACACCATATTAGTCATTGTGGATCTATTCTCCAAAATGGCCCATTTCATCCCTCTGAAGGGACCCCCAACTGCGTCAACTCTCGCTTCTGTGTTCCTAGAGCAAATTGTTTGATTGCATGGATTTCCATCAATATTAGTATCTGATCGCGGAACTCAATTTGTTTCTGGCTTTTGGAGAAAGTATTGTACAATTGCCAAAATCGATCTCCGGTTGTCCACAAGCCATCACCCTCAAACTGATGGGCAAACTGAACAAACCAACCAAACTTTAGAGCAATATCTCAGGTGTATGTTGCAACAGTCTGAGGATTCTTGGAAAAATATACTCTGGATAGCTGAGTATGCATACAACTCAGTTCACACAAGCACAGGGCAAACTCCATTCTACACTGTGCATGGAAGACATCCGAGGACATCAGTATTTGATCCACCCGATACCCTGGAAATGCCAGCCATAAAAAACTTGCATAAAACCAAACTTAGGTTCTTAAGGAGGCGACAGAGCAAAACTGTTTGCTGATCAACATCGGAAGGAAGCTTGCGCCTACCAGATTGGAGAAGAGGTGTGGTTAGCATACAAATATATTCCCCTGAAGGGGCCAAGTGCTTTCCGCCCAAGATACCTGGGCCCCTATACTATAAAGTCCATAATCAATCCTGTCACTATGAAATTGGAGTTACGATCTCACATGAAAATTCACCCCGTATTTCATGTCTCTCTCCTCAAACCAATGAAATCCAATACACGGCTTAGTTCTCCGCCAGAGCCCGATGTAATAGATGGAGAACCAGAATATGAAGTCAAATCCATCCTGGACTCCAAGGTGGTTCAAAATTGTATTCCCTAATTGACTGGAAAGGTTACGGACCTCAAGACCAAACTTGGGAACCCAGTGAACACGTCCATGCTCCAACTTTAATCAGACAGTTCCATCGCAATAATCCCACCAAACCAGGACCGGGAGGAGAACCACCCTTGAGAGGGGATTTCAGGGGCAGTGCTGTCATGGTCATGAAGTCAGGGGCACAGCCATGCAGGGGTCGCATGCACAGGCGACCTGGGTGGACACTGTCCTGGCGCCTATGGCACCAGGCTCATGAACAAAAGTAAACAATAACATCCATTTAACACCAAAAAACTTTATTATTGTTACGCTCACATGACTCCCACGGAGGCGCTGGCCTGGTTCGCGCTGCTGTGACCTCTTCTAAGGTGATGCGCAGGGTTCGGAAGACGGACTGGACCGGGCCCCCAAATCTGGCTTGCCTGGCTCGCAGAAGTATCCTCCTTAGGGTCTGGAAGGACGAGCTCTCCATCCTGCTTCTGATGCAGGGGCGCGTTGGTATCCAGTTACTTCACTGGATTTTCGGATTGGTGAGAACCAAACTTGCTTGGCTTCCAGGTAAGTTTTTTGATAAGAGGTTCCCCTTGTGTCCATGCATTAATGTACTAATGCTAGTGTCTTTTTCGCATACGGGCCAGGGTACGGAATGCCGGGGAACAGGCACCAACCCGAGATGAGAGGTGAAATCCTTGTAGAAATCAGGTAAGTCTTTAATGAGCGTTTTTTGGTAATGTCTTTTCATTCGCTCATTAACGCTGATGTCTCTTTTTCCCCTTAGGGGCCGGGGTCCGGAATTGCCAGGATGCGGCGCAGACCCAAAATGAAGAGGGAATGAATCAACAGGTAAGTCTTAACATGGAGATTTAGCTTTCCTTATTCCCTTCGCTCTCTCACCTTTTGTCCTGGTCTTTTTCTCCCTAGGCGCTGGGGCGTGACTGCGAATCCGGATGATCGCTGCTGAACATGGAGGCGCCCTGTAAAGGTGAGTGGAATGCGGCCCTGCAGCGATCGACGCAATGAGCTTTTAAATTAAAGTCTTCCTTTTCAGGATTGTCGGCGAGATGTCTCTGGGATGCGGATTTAGCAGGTAAGGACTTTTCCTTCTTCTGTTCTCTTCTTCTCTTCCTTTGCAGGTGATCCAGGATGCTGGCAGGCGTGGCAGAAGTCAGGATGCAGGAGCAGACACGGTGAGCGTCCAGCTGCTAGATGCAGAACAACGCGAAGCACGTGTGACTGTTCGGGTGGGATTTAAATAGCCTTGGAAGAAGTTCCAGGTATGTATCCTTCCTCCAATCAGGTATGTATCCTTCCCCGACCACGCCCGGATGGTAAATTAGTCCCACAGGTAAAGCAGTTTCTTTCAGGCCTCAAGGAGGCCGGGATCCTGCAGCATGGTCTGCATCAGGTAAGTGCACCCAAGCACTCCCATAAAGACTGATGTCTTTTATGAGCCTGGCGCCATAGGCGCCAGGACACTGTCCAAAGGGCCCCTATATGGGGTTTGCTGGGTCCTTCCTTGGGGACTGGATGTCCGCTTTCTGGGACGCCGGGTTTGAACCGGCTCCCCGGGAGCGGGCATCATGACAGCACTCCCCCCCAAGGCCCCTCCCAAGGTTGTTCCCTCCTGAGGTTTTGGTTTGTCTGGGAAGAGTCGGTGGAATTTCCTGACTAATCGAGGTGCATGCACATGGTCGCTGGGTTCCCACGACCTCTCCTGAGGTCCGTACCCCTTCCAATCAATTAGGTAGAACAGTTTTGACCTAAACATCTTTGAGTCTAAAATGTTCTTCACTTCGAATTCAGGCTCCCCATCTATTAGAATAGGTTCTAGAGGTTTGAGTAGTCGGGTTCCGGGTACCACTGGTTTCAGAAGTGACACATGAAAAACAGGGTGAATTTGCATACTAGCTGGTAAATCAAGTTTAACAGCCACTGGGTTAATTATTGCCATAATAGAATAAGGTCCCAGATATTTTGGGTTAAAAGTTCGAGGCCCTTTGAGTGGTAAATGTCTGGTAGCTAACCACACTTGATCCCCAATCTGATACGGAGGTGCTTCACTCCGATGTAGATCAGCATTCTCCTTGTATTTTCTCTTGGCTTGTTGTAAATGCGTAGTTGCCTCTTTGAAGGCTTGGGTAATTGTAGAATGCAGATGTTCTACTGCAGGCATTCCGAGGTTCTGAGGTGAGTCAAGGTTTGAGGTTCGAGGGTGATGCCCAAACAAAGTATAAAAAGGACTGTGGCCCGTTTCAGAGTGTACCGAATTATTATATGCGTATTCGGCTATCCAAAGAATGTCTTTCCAGTTGCTTTCAGATTGCTGTAACATACACCGTAAGTACTGTTCAAGGGTCTGATTTGTCCTCTCGGTCTGACCATCGGTCTGAGGGTGGTGACTGGTCGATAATCTTACGTCGATCTGCGCCATTTGACAACATTTGCGCCAGAAGTGGGAAATGAATTGGCTTCCCCGGTCAGAGATTAGTATAGATGGGAATCCATGTAGCCGAACAATATTTTCAACGAATTCTTTGGCTAGGACAGAAGCTGAAGGTAAACCTTTCAAAGGAATAAAGTGGGCCATTTTGGAAGACAAATCCACAATTACCAGAATAGTATTGTACCCCGAACAAGGAGGAAGGTCCGTAATAAAATCCATTGATAGGGTGTGCCAGGGTGCTGGTGGTATGTCTAGAGGTTGAAGGAGACCGGCTGGTCTTTTCTTTTGACTTTTATTTTGGGCGCAAACACCACAGGACATCACAAAAGATTTAACATCTTTTCGCCAAGAGGGCCACCAAAATTGTCGTTTCACCTTTTCCTCTGTCTTGGCAATATCGGGGTGTCCCTCTATTAATGTATCATGATAACCGGAAATAACTAGTTTGTGTAATTCCTTATGTGGCAGGAATAAGCATCCTTGGAAATAAGGTAGACCATTATCTATGGTAAAGTCTGATCCCTTTTGTATCCATTCCTGTAAGGTTGTAGGGTCCAGGAGTTGTTTCACTCTGGCTTGAATGTCTTCAAGCGTCTGTAATAAAGTCATGCCTAGAATCCTCTGTTTGGGAATTATTGGTACTGGTTCTGAGTTTGTATCAGATTCTCCCATTCCAATTCGGGATAAAGCGTATGCTTTGCCATTCTTGCAGCCAGGTCGATAGGTAATCACAAAATCAAATTCAGCGAAAAACAAAGCCCATCGGAGCTGCCGTGAAGACTGAGCCTTGGCGGTTTTCAAATATTGTAAATTCCGGTGATCAGTGATCACTGTGATGGTATGTCGAGCGCCAAGCAGATAATGCCGCCAGGCTTTAAAAGCGGACTTAATGGCTAACAGTTCTTTGTCCATGATTGCATAATTAACCTCGGGTGCTGAGAATTTTCTGGACCAAAATGCTACGGGATGCAGTTGGTTGGTTTCGGGATCTCTTTGGGACAGGACAGCTCCCATGGCTAGGCTGGATGCGTCAGTCTCGACGACATAAGGGAGATCTGGACGCGGGTGTTTCAATATAGGTGCAGAGTTAAACTTAGCTTTTAAATTCTGAAAGGCCTGCTCGGCTTCTTCAGACCATTCAAAACGTTTATTTTTCCTCAAGAGTGCAGTAATGGGTTGTACCACGTGTGAAAATTCCGGGATAAACCTGCAATAGAAATTGGCAAAGCCGAGCATGCTTTGAACCCCTTTTACAGAGCTAGGTGATGGCCATTTGAGGATGGCATCCACTTTTCTTGAGTCCATTCGGACTCCTTTGGGTGTCATGATGAAACCTAGAAACTCGACTTCTGTGGTATGGAAAACACATTTCTCCAATTTAGCAAATAGTTTGTGTTGGTGCAGTTTTTCAAGTACTGCCCTGACGTGTTTTCTGTGATCAGATTCCGAAGAGGAGTACACCAGAATGTCATCGATATATACGACAACACAAACATCGTTGAGTTCCCGAAGGACATCATTCATGAAGTATTGGAAGGCAGCCGGCGCGTTACACAATCCGAAAGGCATCACCTGGTACTCGAATAATCCGTATTTAGTACGGAAGGCAGTTTTCCATTTGTCGCCTTCTTTAACTCGTACCAGATGATAAGCCCCCCGGAGGTCTAACTTGGTGTATATGCAAGCGTCCTTCACCTGGTCAAGGAGTTCAGGGATCAGAGGCAGAGGATAACGGTTTTTAACTGTTATCTGGTTCAATGCGCGGTAATCGATACAAGTTCTAAGGTCGCCTTCTTTTTTGGGCACGAAGAACAAAGCCGAGGATGCCGGGGACTTTGACGGGCGAATAAAACCATTAGCTAGGTATTGATCCAAATATTGTCTCAAATGCAGATTCTCAGGTTCGGTAAGGGCATAAATCCTGCTACAAGGGGGTTGTGCACCGGGCACCTGATCGATTTGGCAATCGTACGATCTGTGAGGAGGTAACGTGTTGGCCTGTTCAATTTGGAAGACGTCCTGAAAGTCTTGGTATTCCGGAGGTAGTTGCATGGAGGCAGAGGTTACAGATGCTAGATTAATCTTCAGGTTTTCTGGGTAGCAGGTTTGTGTACAATCCGGGAAGGTTATTCTCTTAGCTCGCCAATCAATTCGAGGATTATGTGTCTCTAACCAAGGGATTCCAAGAATAACCTGAAACTGTGGAGCCTTGATTACATCAAACACAACACCCTCCCGATGGCCGTCGGGACTAATAAGAGTCACCTCAGTAGTGGAATGTGTTACCGGTCCAGAGGCAATTTCAGTTCCATCGACTGTGGTGATGACATCTTTGCTGGTTTTAGGACGGAGAGGGAGGTTAATCCTAGAGACCAATTCCTGATCCACATAGTTTCCAATAGCCCCACTATCGATGTATGCCTTTATTGCATGCAACCGCTTAGGCTGTTCTGGATCTACGAGAACCATTGGCACAATGAAATGCGAGGTCTGAGAGTTAGTTTTCAAGCTCGCCAAGCGGACCCCTACACTTGTCGGGCGGAGTCGTTTCCCGAAACAGAGACTTCATGGTTTTTATCAGCGGGTCCTACCGCCTTTCGGGGCGGTTTTGCCGGGCAATCTCGTAGAAAGTGTCCAGAATTCCCACAATAAAGACATCATTTTAACTGCCGCCTCCTTTCACGTTCCTTTTGAGTTAAGGGTCCTTTAACCCCTCCAATTTGCATAGGCTCAGAGACATCAACTCCCTTGGGATTAGCATGGGTCTTGACCAACACCCGGGTCTCAAACCTGGACCGATCTGCTTTTCTGTTTTGAAGTCTGTGATCCAATTGGACCACTAAGTCTATATACTCTGTGCATTCTTGGGGCGGATTTACAATTTGGGCCAAGACATCTTTAAGTTCTCCGCGAAGGCCTCGATAAAACAATGTGACTCTTTTATCCTCTGGCCATCCTGTTTCCACAATTAGTCTATTAAAGGTTGAATATAGGATAGGAGGTCCTGATTGCCCTGTCGCAGGGATAGAAGTTCGTCATCCAGAGCCTGCCCCTGAGAGTGTCGAGCAAATAACCTTTCCATGCTTGCTTGAAACCTTTGAAAATCACGGAGAATCGAGTCATCTTGAGTAACCAGTGGAACTGACCAATCGGCAGCGCAGCCGCTGAGATATGACAATATAAAGGCTACCTTGGTCTGATCATTAGGGAAGGCCCCAGGTCTGCATAGGAAGTGCAAATGACACTGATTCATGAATACGGCGAATCGTTTGGGGTCCCCAGCAAAGCGTTTGGGTGGGGCCAGCGGCATGTTTCCAGGTAGATTAATCTGCACAGGGTTACTGGAAACCACAGGAGCGGGGTTCCCTCCGGAACCGGGTAGAGGAGTTTGCCCAGCTTGACCTTGCAAAAGCTGTCTGGCCAGGTCATAAGTTCTTTCCTTTGATATTATTAATTCCCTCCTGAGGGCATTAGTCTCTTGACGAGCGGCATGTACTTCGGCCCGTAATTCCCCCAGTAATTGGGCCAACTGATCAGTCTCAGAACTTTCCATAGCGCCTGGGTGGGAATTTGTTGGAAGGCTTTGCGTTCTGTTACGCTCACCTGACTCCCACGGAGGCGCTGGCCTGGTTTGCGCTGCTGTGACCTCTTCTAAGGTGATGCGCAGGGTTCGGAAGACGGACTGGACCGGGCCCCCAAATCTGGCTTGCCTGGCTCGCAGAAGTATCCTTCTTAGGGTCTGGAAGGACGAGCTCTCCATCCTGCTTCTGATGCAGGGGCGCGTTGGTATCCAGTTACTTCACTGGATTTTCGGATTGGTGAGAACCAAACTTGCTTGGCTTCCAGGTAAGTTTTTTGATAAGAGGTTCCCCTTGTGTCCATGCATTTATGTACTAATGCTAGTGTCTTTTTCCCCATAGGGGCCGGGGTATGGAATGCCGGGGAACAGGCACCGACCCGAGATGAGAGGTGAAATCCTTGTAGAAATCAGGTAAGTCTTTAATGAGTGTTTTTTGGTAATGTCTTTTCATTCGCTCATTAACGCAGATGTCTCTTTTTCCCCTTAGGGGCCGGGGTCTGGAATTGCCAGGATGCGGCGCGGACCCGAAATGAAGAGGGAATGAATCAACAGGTAAGTCTTAACATGGAGATTTAGCTTTCCTTATTCCCTTCTCTCTCTCACCTTTTGTTCTGGTCTTTTTCTCCCTAGGCACTGGGGCGTGACTGCGAATCCGGATGATCGCTGCTGAACATGGAGGCGCCCTGTAAAGGTGAATGGAATGCGGCCCTGCAGCGATCGACGCAATGAGCTTTTAAATTAAAGTCTTCCTTTTCAGGATTGTCGGCGAGATGTCTCCGGGATGCGGATTTAGCAGGTAAAGACTTTTCCTTCTTCTGTTCTCTTCTTCTCTTCCTTTGCAGGTGATCCAGGATGCTGGCAGGCGTTGCAGAAGTCAGGATGGAGGAGCAGACACGGTGAGCGTCCAGCTGCTAGATGCAGAACAACGCGAAGCACGTGTGACTGTTCGGGTGGGATTTAAATAGCCTTGGAAGAAGTTCCAGGTATGTATCCTTCCTCCAATCAGGTATGTATCCTTCCCCGACCACGCCCGGATGGTAAATTAGTCCCACAGGTAAAGTAGTTCCTTTCAGGCCTCAAGGAGGCCGGGATCCTGCAGCATGGTCTGCATCAGCTAAGTGCACCCAAGCACTCCCATAATGAGCCTGGCGCCTATGGCGCCAGGACTGATGTCTTTTATGAGCCTGGCGCCATAGGCGCCAGGACACTGTCCAAAGGGCCCCTATATGAGGTTGCTGGGTCCTTCCTTGGGGACTGGATGTCCGCTTTCGGGGACGCCGGGCTTGAACCGGCTCCCCGGGAGCGGGCATCATGACAATTATGGACATAACACTTCAGATGCATTAATCTTGAACATTCCATCCATTAAGCAGGATGCATTAACCTTGAACATTCCATCCATTAAGCAGCCCCAAGTGTATTCTTGGGTGTAGCTGCTAATGGATTGCCTTCACACGTGCTCACTCTCTAGGAGGGGCAGAGTGTGGCTGGTAAGCCGGCCCTAATGGGAGTGCCCACGATCTCAGCTATATAAGCTGCCCCGATCCTCAAGACAGACGCTTCGCGTTATTTTGCACTTGCAAGCAGTGTAGTGCTCACTGGCGCCTGAGCTCAGACCTACCTTTGAAGATCCTGCTTCCTGGACATCCTGCTTCCTGCCAGCATACTAACCAACTGGGGGAAGCTGTTCTTACCTGTACATCTCTTCGGTGAACCAAGTATTCATCTTTACATTTTCCGGAACACCAGAATCTTCATCTTGGCACCGCAGCACGACACGCTCCATCGTCGACAGCAGCGCCTGCAAGGAAAAGCAGAAGACAAGGTTAGACATAAAAAAACAGTCAGTTTAAGGTTGCGCTTCGCCATTCTTCGCGCTTTTCCTTAAACCATCACTTACCTGCTGTCGAACATTGCGGTAGCATCCATCTTCCATCCAGCCGCGTCTCACGTCTCACAGCTGCATTGCGGCCTCATCTCCATCAAAGGGAAGAAAAAAGAAGAGAGACATTATTGCGGGCATAAATAGGAGCAACATATAAAGACATTAAACAGAACGAACAGCATCACAAGAGCTCAAGAAAGACTTACCAATCATAAGGAGAAGCATAGTCGCAGCTGGACTGGACTAATTCTTATGAGGGATCAGTGAAGGGACTAGATCACATTCGACGTGCCCCTGTAGTTGGCTTGCATTTATGGACTAGCACTCCCTCTTGTGGTTTTTCAGGAAATCCCAACTATGCTTAAGCCAGAGCAGGGGTGCCACAACCTCGTGCGGGGCACCGATTAGGTGTTCTTGGCGGTCAGGTCTATGTGACTCCGCTCAGGTAGGCTGTTGGCGCACAGCGCGTGACTCTTCAATCTCCCAGGGTGCACAGGGCTACTATGGTTGCTCCCAATGTCACTTCAGACCACAATTGTGATGCAACCTCATGAGTGATTACTGCCTGGTCACTGCTATCAGCTCTGATGCCTTGGTTTTGTGCTATACGCCTATTTGTGCCAAGCGCCTACCTTTGAGCCTCTTCATGCGGTGGTGTATGCCTCTGGGGATTCGCGACTCTCGTATGTCGTTGTCGGCACAGCAGACTTCAGCGCCTAGGAATGGGTTCCCAGCTTTCTGCAACGTGGCAGGGGCTCCTCTGGTGCACTGTGTTCATTAGCTCCCGAGCTATGCACATCTTTCCGCGCTTCAGGCGTCTTTTGGCTGTTTTCGGCGCAGCAGCGCTGCTTGTTTTCACCTGTGTTTTCGTGTTGTGAAAGTATGGCGCAGATTTACTTTTGGAGGTACTCGGGGTAATCAGCCCTTCGTCAGGCAGTGGATCCCTGGGTCTCCCTCCCTCGGTGGGCGAGCCTTCACAGTTTCTGCCTTCCTTTCACTGGCTGGGGCGCAGGGAGGAAGCGTCGCAGACTCCCCCGGGTTGCAATTCCATTTCTGCTTGGAGTGCCCGCTGACATGCCGGAGAGCTCCGGGCTCTCGATGGGCAGCTTCCTTGCCATGTCATCGAAGGGTCGGCGTGACAGAGGTGGTCCAGGACCTGTGGTCCCTTCCAGTTTATTTTGGTGAGTGATTACGCCAGTGCTGGTCCTCGTCGACTTCCCGTTTCGGCTATGCACTTTGTAACGGGATGGTGTCACTCTTACGGTCGGGGGTATCAGGTCTCCATGCAGCCGTCGGCTCCACTTCCAAGTCGGCACCATAGCCCTTTGAGTTTGTGGTGCTAGAAGGCCTCTGTCGCTTGGTTTGGACTGCCTCACAGTGCTCCTCCCCGCCCACCTGCTCCGTCTGCCATTTTGGCTGGGTAGTCAACTTTACCGACGTCTCGTTGCACTGCAGATATTTTATTGAATCCACTTCGGTCTGGATCCACACTCCACCAGATTGTTTCGATAGGGTTCCTCTGCGTATGAGTGCCTTTGTAAGTATTTCAAAAAGGCACTAATCTCAGGATATTAGCAGGATCTGGCTGGCGGCCTGGGAGCTCAGAGGATTCACAGCCTCATTGCTTGCTCGCTGGCAACACCCCTCAAAGTTTCTTAGCTTTAAGAAAACAACCCCCTTTTTGATTGCTTTGCACCATTGTGTGCCACTCATATTCCCAGATACTGACAACGCAAACACTGGACTGGCTAGGAATGTGAGTTTCAACAGGAAGCATCTATACAACTGTTTGTAAGTAGTACCTGTCAGAGTATTGAAAACCCCAGTTGGATAACCTTCAGGACACCTGTGATAAAAACAACCGTTGAATTCATAGGCTGTTTCCACACCTTGAACCAGAGCATATCCGTTCACCCAGTATTTACCATAGCGTTCACCACTGGTGCGCTTTAGGACGAGTTGTATCGCTATGTTTTCGTTCTCTGGTATGTATTAGAGCTATTGAATAGCCACTGTGGAATAACATTTCTAACACACATAGTATGAATCCTGGGACAGAAGCACAATTGTTTCTGGCTTTAGGTACAATTGTCTGTAGATCTGCATACAACAACTCATCAGCATGATACTTTTAAAAGGATCAAGGTATGACACATTTAAGCCCCTCTGTATAGGTGTTTCCTGTCGGGACGTTTAACTCCCGGTGAAAGCCAAACACAGTGTGCTCCTTTGCCTTATACCACGTCATGAACTGGTCGTTCTCACTAGGCATATACTGAACACCATATTGATAGGGTGCCGGGATCAGGCCTACATAGTTTTGATTAGCAGCTGTGTTGAAAAGATGTGGAAAGAAGCCCTTTGACACTGGTAAACTAAAAGCTTTTGGGAGTTTTACTGAGTTTCATAGGTAGGAAGTTCAAGGAGTATATTAAACATATCTGTAATGTTACCGCAAACATGGTAATGAGCTTAGCACCCTATAAGTTTCACTCGATTTCACTCCTTCATCAATTGTTGGAGTATTATGTAGCCGTTGTACCCTTTGGCATTATGAGCTAAAAACGTATAGCCTGTGAATTTAGTTGTTACAAAGGTGCTAACAAAATCACTGACACATAAATCACCCTCATACTCCCAACAACTATCGTCTGTTAAATGTCGGGCATAATTCTAGTTCAGCTGGTGCGTAATATTCTCCTACCGGGCCTGCATGTCATACACAATAAAATCCTTGCTTTTCTTTTGAGGTATACCGGGTGTCGTATAACACAGGTACTCAGCCATATTGACAACAGACACTTTACATACCCAAAAGATTAGCCCATTAGGGGGTAAAGTGACAGTCAAAATAGGGCTCACAAACCACATCCCCCGTGGCTGCTTTCTCAATGTGAGTGTTCAGACAAACATGTGACCTCGCAAAGGTGTGACATTGCAGACATTTTAAAGGTCTCTCCTTAAGCGCTTTGAACTCCTCTCTTAAACACAAGCGACAATGATACTGACACGTGTTAATTTTTGTTGTTGAAAATATGGTGACAAAGCTTACAGAGGCCTTTAGCCCCAAGGAAGTGTTGTAGGTATGTTATATGATAGAAATGGTCATGGTGGTGTAAAACATACAAAGTGATTTTTGCAGTTTTATCCGTTAGTGAGAAGTATCACCACACACTGCGGTTGAAGTACAGTATTTTGCCGGGTCTATCGAAGTACTTCTCAAAGAGAGGCACCAATCCATAATGTACAGGGGTGTCTGTTCAAATACCCACCTCTTTATGGGCCTTCAATGCTTTGTCAATTATATCGGCATCTCCCCGTTTGGATTAAACCTATGAGACTAGATGCCAGACACAGATTTAATGGTAGTGATTAAAATTTAATAGCCATCTGCTTTTAGATATTATAATATGGCTGTGAATGACTTTGTTCAGAGGTTGGTAAACACCTATGGAGCGGGATCTGACAACTAGCGCCACATTTCTTAATGGTGCAAAACACATAATTTCAGTCTTACTCTGCAGCAGCCTCCTCAGAATTTTTAGAAATTGTAAAATACAGAAGACATCCTAAGTGGATTGTTTTGTAAACAAGGGACTGGTTAAACCATTAGCATTCATTCAAATCTGTATAAAATTGTTTGGTTCAACAGTTCCCAATATAGGCCAGACCAGTGTTTCCACTGCTTCTGTTAGGCCATGTCCCAAGGTTCGTAACTGATATAAATTCACAAATCTGAATTCCTCAAAATGCTTAATAGCTGTAAATGTTTTATATACACCCGTTGATATGTCTGCACGCTTTTCAAATAGACAGGAGCATCAGGGTATGGGGTTTGGGGTTGTGACATGTTAGTATCATCACGTCTGGATATAACCAACCCAGTGTGTTTGAAGATTTAAAATAACCGACACCACTGGGCTCTGGATCTACACAATTTTAAGGATTGCTCTGTGCCTTTACTGCCTCTCTGAACAGGGTACCAGTTGGTATCTTGGTGATGTCTGCCGTCTTGCTGTACTGACTGTAACTTTAGGTAGGCCACTTTTCTGTAGAGAGCACAACTATCCCTGCAGAGACGGACCCACTTTAACAGTGCCTGTGCTTTCAACTTCAGACAATGGATCATTACAGCAAGGGCTGGTTAAATGAGATTGTGCTTTAGCAGTTTGCTGTCTGTTTAAAATATGCCTCTGTTTTGTAATGGGGCTTTATTAAGCTTTTCAGACCGACAGGACCCCTCAGACGCAAATATGTTATGTTCCACATCTTGAGCATTGACTAACGCGCCATCAGGATAGTTGGGCTGGCACCATGTGGCTGTCCCACAAAACCCTGCCACTAAGGCTGTAGTGCCATCAGCCAACTGTTTTATTAATGTAGAAACTACCTGCTACGCATATTTAAAAGAACCCCTGATAACAAGTTCACCCAGTTTACTTCTACAATAGGGCTTCAAAGATTTTACTATAGCCAACATTTCCTTTAGCTCTGTTTTAAAGTGGGGGTACCTAATGGTTTTTACTGTGCTGCAGAAGTTTTAGGTTTTGACACTCTACTAGGGCCTTTTCTGTTCTTTTTTGGTGAAGCTGTCAGGTTTCGCACTCTACTTGGGCCCGAACATATGGTGGATGTACAGCCACATACATCGGTGGTGTCATCTATAGTGATGATACTAAAGTTGAGGTCATTTTGAATGTTAGCGTGGTGATCTTTCTGATCAGTGCATGCATTTGTCTTGTTTATAATGGCAATACTGATGACCTCACCTTCTTGAGTATCAACAGGGGCAACCTCGGGGTTATCACACACATAATCGGAATCATTGATACATTTCTTTCAACTTCCAAAATCATAATCATTATGTGTGCTTGTGCACGGGTCATCAGGGGAAATAGGGTAGAGATTGTATGCCATGTCACAAAGCTCCTGAGTGGACAGATTAATATAGGGTTGTAATTCATCAGCCTGCAGAGCCTCCAACCCTGTGTCTATACAGTCTAAATGCACACTATCAGTAACAGACCTAGCACAGGCCCCCACATCCTCAGCATCTTCATCATCCTCACTCGGGGAGATATTTTCATACTGAGGAGGGTCAGACTCACATGGCTGAATAGATCCTATATGCACTGGCAAAGGATCTACCTGGGCTGTGTTGGCATTATCGGATGGGTTTACTGGGACCTAATCAACAGTATGAGGGTCATTACGAGGTTGGAGGTAATGGAAAAACAATGCTGGTAAGGGATTACCGGCACATAGCGCTACAGGCTATTCCGACTCAACAAGGCGCTATTAGCGCCACCGCTGATAGCGTGCTCCCCTGTACCGGCATGCGCGCAGGCACGCGGCCGGCGGGCCTGGCAATAGCGGGATGGCGCTAACAGGAGGACATCACAAGTCAGGCGGACATGCAAATACCGGCATCATGAAGGTGGTAATGAGGCGTACCGCGATGCTGGCAATACCGGCATCGCGAACCACCCGCAAACAGCAATGTCCAGTGTTCCCAACTGCCATAGGTGCACACAATCAGCACAAGTGGTAGCAATGGAGTCTGGCCCAGCACAAAAGGAGCACACCCACTCACCACACCCCTCACCACACCAAAATGATTCCACTTGTAGTAGCAATACTGGGGCTGGAGGACATGCTTGCATTGCTACACCAGCAACAACAACAGGCACCACAGAGGAGATGCAGGAGGAGAAGGAGTGTGAGACAGGCCCAGCAAGCCCCACCAGTGCATCCAGTGGTACCATGCAGGCAGCCCCCAATCCCTCACATCAGAGCCAGTCCATTCAACCTAACCCCTGAGCAGATCCACACCCTGTAACGTCTGGACCGGGACACCATCACCACCATTGTTGACATGATACATGATGACATTGTCAGCCTGATTGAAATATGCACCGCCATCCCACCTCTACTGAAGGTAATGTCTGTGCTCCACTTCGTAGCCACAGGCACCTACCAGCACACAGTGGGGCACATGCATGGCATATCACAACCCTTATTTTCTTGCATGCTGAACCAAGTGCTGGATGCCCTCCTGAAGCACACAAGGGAGTACATATCCCTACCATGGACTCCCCATGAGATCTTTGACAAAAAGGTTGGTTTCCATGCACTGGCAGGCATGTCAAATTGTATTGGTGCACTTGACTGCACCCATGTGGAATTGGTGGTCCCGCATGCAACAGAGGTGGTGTACCACAATCGTAAGCTATATCACTCAATCAATGTACAGATGGTATGTGACTCCAGCAAGATCATCACACATTATTGTGCCCGATTTCCCGGATCAACTCATGACTAAATGGTCCTGCGCAACTCCAAGCTACCACGCTACATGGAGCGACATGCAGGACGACGTGCCTGGCTGCTTGATAAATTGCATGACAGGCACATGGCAGTGAAATGGGGGGAGAGATGCACACACCACCATGGTGTCATTGTTGTGGTGACAGCACAATGTGCACATCCCAAAACACTGTGCCCCAAAGCATCCCAAACTGAACCTGACAACCAATTCTTATAGCAGTGAAGTAACTGTAGCCGCACACCTATCACAACATGCCAAACTTAAAACCACCCCACATCCCGCAACACGTGCACCACCGATCATCGGACCTCAACCTCTGTAACACAATCCAGCAACATGCTGTGAGTATTTAGAATGTAAATGACTGCAGCAAATAACTACACAGGACAAGAATCCATGAGCGTGCACATAACAAAACCACCAAGGGAATCCACTGCTTGTTACAGGGCCACCACCACAGTAGTGCAGCATATCACAATGGGAATAATCAACGCTGAATGCCAAATAATGGAGAGACTACTGCCAACGCTGCCAGTCAGAAATTCCTACAGAACACTACACATCACATATATATCACAAACACAGCGGTATGCGTCCACAATGCATGAGCAACATCAAGGAAGTGTACACTCTGTATCATCTTGAAGACGCAATGCACACTATAAGACCATGACACAGCACACATTGAGGGAATGAAAAATGTGTGCATACAACCAGGGACATGTGCATGTGACCAACAAATATCTGCAGGCATGTGTGATAAGTACAGCTGTCCATCATGAATCGACTAACACATACCTTATTTTGCTCCCATGCAGGTGATAGTGGCTATCCCTTGAAGCCGTGGCTCCTCACCCCTGTCCGAAACCCGCAGAACAGGCACAAGGAGGACTACAATCATTCCCATACCAGTACCCGTGTGGTCATCGAGCAGACCTTTGGCCTGTTGAAGGCACGTTTTTGCTGCCTAAGCGCCTAAGCCGGTCGTGTGGGGCACTCCTCTACAGGCATGAGAAGGTGGCCAAGATCATTATGGCATGTGTCATGCTGCACAACATGTATATCCAACGGAATGTGCCCCTGCCCCCTGACATTTAACTGCAACCACCAGGTGATGATGAAGGGGATGAAGAAGATGTGGACGCAGACGATTGTGGGGCTGATGCACAACAGGGACGTGCTGTGTGCCAGTCTGTGATTGGACAATATTTCAAAGACACATGGGTGCAGAGGGTGACATGAATGTGGGACAGAGGGCACTGGGTGTGGGATTATATGTGCACTATTCACTATATAGCAATAAATGACACATATGCAATAAGGAATGTCCACTCAAGTATTTTCTATGCTACACAACGGGTGTATTAAACTGTTAAATTGTACAAAGTGCTCAAACCCTCCACCTCAAACACACCCACTCCCCCTCCACCTCCACAACTCCCCCACACACCCTCTCCGCCGTCTCCCTCCCTCCACAACTCCGCCACACACCCTCTCCCTACTCCACCCAGAACTCACCCTCACATGGTGTACAAGCAAATGCTTCAGGTTTGAGCATCTATTGCCTTAATCAGGCTGCCCCATCTACATGTGTCCACTTCCCGTACCTGGTGGAGGCATGTCCGATCACTGCAAGGTGCGCGCAGACCGGCGAAGGGGGCTGGTTTGAGTGGCGCTGGATGATGATGTGGTGCCCGCATGCTCCGGTCTGGGGGTAGGACACTCTGCCTCCAAGGAATCCACTATGCAGGAAAGGACCTGCCTCAGAGCAGACACCTCCTTGCAGATACGCGTGGTACTGGCCTCAATTGCCTGTCTCAGAGACGCAGTGTTGTCCTGCCCCTCCTGCCTTGCCTGGGCACCGTCGGTCACAAACTGCCTGACTAGGGCAGTCAGCTCCTTCTGGCGCTGCACCGTATTTTCCATTTGCTGCACCCCACCCCGGACACCAGTGGCGGTGGATCCTGCATGTGTCAAATTTGCTAAATCGTGTGGCAGCTCTGTGGCGCTCATGCTCCCTTGACCTGGCTCCCCTCCAGAGAGCTCCTGTGTACTTGCATTAGTGGAGTACAATGGTGTGACCTGGGGTGATGGTGGGGGACTGGGTGTGGCAGGTATGTCAGACGAGTCATCCGCCACAGGGACACACACCTGGCCTTGGCTCTGCACATCTGAGTCCGTCTGTGGTATCGTGGCTGCCACCTCCCCAACAGAGCTGTTCGCAGCTGAAAGTGCCCCATCGGCCGCTGTTACCTGTGCAGGCGACACAGATTTTGTGGGGACTGTAACTGTAGAAGTGGCCCTTAGCCGCACCAGTGCCGTGGCATCCTGTGGTGCCTGCCCCTGCTGTGCCTGGCGTGTCTTGCATGGCACTTTCGATGTTGAAGGCCTGTTGCCTTCTTCTCTGCCCCTGGCCCTCTTCCGGGGAGTTGTAGCCTGTGCCGCTGAGTCCCGGGCCTCGCTGTCAGGATCTGAGCCTGTGGGGGACCAAGAGAGGGACGGCATCAGTGATGGTTCTACAAGTATCATGCATACATTGGTATTATTGCAGTTCTACACATTACTGGGGATTAGGTATTGGAGTTTTGACAATCAGGTTGCTTGCTATATGGGTGGAGCATGCAGGCATCCATGAGGGTCACACATGTTGGAGCTGGCGTATGCTGTGTGACATGCATATCTGTTGTGGACTGAGTGCAGTGTGACTAATGCCGTTTTCATATGTGTGTGGTGTGTCTCAGGTATGGCATTGGCATGCTGCATGCATGTGGATGTGTCAGTGCTGAGGACGTGTCCATGTGTATGTAATGGGCCATGCTTTGCCTCTTGGCACAGACAAATTGGTGGACTATCATCATACTTTGCATTAGAGTGTTTTCTTAGTACACTCACCTCCATATGCCGATGAGGTGGCACAACGTTCCATCTCGCCCGCACCTTCTGTTGCCTCTATGCCAATAGTGCTGGCGCAGATTTCCTCCCACCGGCTTAGTTTTATAGGGGATCTAGGACCACCGCCAGTAGCCAGGCCCTGGCTCCGGTTGGCCGACATTATGTTCCTGACTCTCAGACGCAGGTCATCCCACCGTTTGTGCACATCCTTGACTATGCAGGGGGTATTCCCTACTGCACTGACTTTTTGGGCAACAAGTTGCCAGATCTCCTTTTTCTTCAACTGTGACTCTCGCTTGAGGTTGTTGGCAAAGACAACCTCCGCATTTTAGGCCAGTGTCTCTGCGAGCGCTCTTTGCTCTACCGGGCTGCGCCTTTTTTTACAGCCTTAGGCATGATGCTGGTGTTGATTGTTATTTTCTGCAGTGGGAATTAGGCTCCAGGTTCTGTGTAGTGAGGATGGCAATGGATTGTGTTTTTCAAGTTGGCCGCCGTGCTCTTTCCTGTTCCGGCGTGATGACGCTACTTCCGGTTACGCTAATAGCGGTGACCGCTAATGCCGTATCCATTGATGCCAGGCACGTTATTTAGGGGTGGACGGCGGCGGTAGTGCTGTCTGCGCTTTCCATAATGCGCTTAAGGGGCATTTTTGGGACTTCAGCGGCATGCCGGTACTGTCGATACCGGCATGCCGCTACGCTCGTGCACGCGTACTCGTAATAGCCCTCTGTTAGCGGCCTCTTTCCTACATGAACACAGTATTTGCTCCATGCTGGTAAAAACTGTTTTTACCTCCAAACTCGTAATGATGCACTATCTGAAATCTGGTCTTGGCAGTTAGACATATTATTTTTTAATTCACAATTAATATCTGTTACACTTTCCCCATTCACTAACGGTCTAGATTGTGTTTAATCAATCAAGGTTTTACATGCTATAGCAGTATCATCGTCACTGATTACCACCACTTAGGCTGCATCACCCACATGTTTAACAAGCATGTGTGCCACCCCGCTATAACAATCATAGCCTAAAGTGCAGATACATCAGCATAGACCATAGACGCAACACTCCCTGTCACGCTACTAGATGCTTGTTTATTTTTGTTAAGGCTCCAGTGTCTCCTTCTAGACCTTGCCCCTATTTCAATAACATGTTCATTTTGTACCTAGGGTTAAAGCATTTTTTGTAAGCACTGGCATTTATATCTACACACCCCATCTCGCTCTTGAACTCCAGTCTGACCTGGTGTTGTTGAACACTCTTGAAGGGTCGTTTTAAGCCCAAAGCAGCTGGCGTTAGGCACACAGGGGCAGGCATGTCAAGCAGTTTCAACCCCATTCCCATACTTTCAATAGAGGGTTGCACACTTAAAGGAACTCTGCTGGCCCTCCAGATATCCTGTGGCGCTGACTGGGTCCCAACTCCACGCCCCATTGATGAAGCAAAACTGCATGCTATAGCATTCCTATGGTACAAACCAGTACCAATGACGAGGGCCCTCTGATTTCTTGGCCCTGTTCCTGTTCCAGGACCCATCGGTGCAGCATTCCCACAGTACAAACCATCCCTATTTCATCTGATATAACAAATCCAGTGTTACATTCTGTGTTGGTAGGTGTCCGGTTCCAAGACCCATCGTTGCAGCATTCTCACGATACAAACCAGTCCCTGTGACCAGGGTCCTCTGATCTAATACAACAACAAAAAACAATTCTGGTCCAGTGTGAAATTCTCAACATGACCAGTCAGTGTTGGTTGGGGTCAGGTTCAAAGATCCATCAGTGCAGTAAAAAACAATTCTAATTGAGTGTCGCATTCTCCACATGGCGGCTCCTTTTTTTTTTAAAGGATCTACGATTGTTATCCATGGGTGGAGAGATGTTCATGTCTCCAACGCCAGGTCCTGGACCCCCCATCAATGGCTCTGCAGTCCAACAATTGGAATCCATTGTACGTCTAAATAAAATACAAAGAATTTGAATTTAAAACATCACAGTTCACTTATTTCCCTGCCATGGAGCTTGCAAAAGCCTGCAGGTGTAAAAAACGAATCTCTACAGCAAGCCCCTGAGAAACAGTTACATACAGTAGATTTGCTTACCTTATTCGCACTGAATAGTACAAAGCCTGGACGAAGCTTGGGGTTGTGTCCTGCATTTGTCCGAAGTGTCGCACTTCAAAAAAGATCCTCAAAGTGCTGTGACGGTGTACCAGTCAAGGCCTCTTTTATATGCAAGACTACAGGTCCTACAATGGGGGTTACAATTCCAGCTGTCTTACGCGACCCTCAGCTGATAGCCATCGATGACATTCACCATTTTTCTCAGTTATAATGCCTCATTACAAGTTTGGCAGCAACCCACCGATGTTACTGGCGCATTGCTGCCGAACTCGTAACACTGATCAGCCGCCTGATATCCGGTTGCCGCCAGAACATTACACATACCAGCGGCCCGGGATGTCAGGCACGGAATGTGTTAGTCCCCATTCCTGTGGAGTCAAATAGGACTTCTTGGGAATGGGGACACGGAAGCACTGGCACCGTTGCTAACCTCAGCGTGAAAACAAGTCTGGTTTTTAGTTAGCCTACCAGTGTCAATAGCCGATCTCGTAAGGTCCTTAATACTAGCAATGCAAATATTTTGTCATCAGCATCTAAAATGCTTTTTGGGCAATAATTATTAGGCTCCATACGATTACCTCATTTGAAAATAGGCACAATATAGGCAGTCTCCTGGCTCGAGACAGCTCCCGCTGCCATAAATTACTTAAACAGCACATGTGTGAGATGATTTGGGCCTAGAGCACAAGAAGAGCTTGCACTCTTAATGGCTAGCACAATCTCATCCATGTCAAAACCCATGTACCAAATGGTCTAACTTACAAAAAAGGACACGCCGAAGACATCCGCAATGTCCTTATAGATTTCTCTAAAATGATGGTACCAAGCTTCCTCTGAAATCAGGTTAAGTTGAAGGTCTATCTGGCTAATTTCTATCTGATGAATTATGTCCCCAAAACATTTATCGTTATTCAAAGGCATCACCACCAACATTTCTTCCCCATCAGGCTGATACAGAGAGAAATTATAGTGCTTAATCCAATTATGGTAGCTTTGCTTTGCCCTTTTTATAAAAACTTACTTATGGGTTAAATGTTGGTTCTTTTTTTGATCTCTCTGATCTTTTTACAGGGAGCTAAATTTTCCCATGTACCTGTTCATCATAGACATGTTTATGGGCATTTTGTGTCAGGATTCACTTATCCTGTTTAGCGTGGCGCAGGATGTGCTTAAAGACCCTAGTTATATAACCATGAAAGTAGTCTTCATTCGTGAAAAGTGTCCACGGTAGGCAGACCAGTTGGCACTGTTAGCAACAGTGTCAGTGCTTCTGTGTCCCCACTCTGATAAAGTACTATCGGGAATGAAGGCTTACATTTTACTAGCGCCTGACTTTCCGGGCCGCCACGGTTGTAATTTCCTGGTGGCACAGGAAAGTCAGGCGCCGGTAAATATTTACGGTAAGGTGGCAACTCACTGGTAGCACCGACACAGTTACTGCCAGACCCGTAATGACTGTAAGACTTGTTGGCCCCCCTATCCCAGCTGAACGGATTAACATTTCAAAAGTACATGAAAGCATAGTACGATTTCTTACCTGAAGTGGGTGTACGGTTAAATTCACACACTGATTAAAGAGATAATGGGAAAGAAATATATAATCCTACAATGAGGATGAGGCACCCCTATTCACGGTGCAACTCTTGGGGATGTCCCTCCTCACGTTCCCATTAACTAGGTGTAAGCTAAAACTTTCGGCAAAAGCCAACCACCTCATATCATTCAAGATTTTCTTGCTACTAGGCTTCAAGTCATTTCCCGAAAAGAGCAAAGTCCTAGCATAAAGACTGCTATTACAATAAGAATTTAGATAGCCTGCAAGAATAATTCCCCCAAGACCTGGGACTGCCACCCACTCACATAATGCAAGAGACTGAAGACTCTTCTCTTCTCTTGATATTCTGACTTCCCTTGAACCCCCACCAGGATCCTCTGTTATGTGTACCTGTCCTCCCTGTTGTCTATGTTGTCGAACGTCTTTTTGTGTGCTTTGAAGCTTAGCGTGTTATAAGTCTGAATAGAAATAGAGATATAGATGTTCCAGAAAATCTTCCAAAGCCATTTATCCCTTGTGCCAGTAAATAGATAGATTCAGTTCTGGCATGGGACAAGTGATCCACTGATACACACAAAACATTTTTTTTTATAATCTCTACCATTTTCTCTGTTACACCAGAGGTTGTTTTTTATTGCTGTTAGTAGTGCCCCAAAGGGATGACCTTTCTCCTCTTTTTCAGCCGGTAGGTGAAATACTGCATACCTGTCTAACAAAGGAGTTTTCAATAGCCCATACACTTGTATAAGAATGATTTAGTTTACTTTAAGTTGGGAACCTATTATGGGGTTACAACAGAGTTGAGAAAAACCATGGGAGTTCCAAGACACTAAGTTAAGAGGAGGTTTATCCTTGTAAGGGTGCTCAACCTCCTCTTTCCAATCCCGTGTCCATTCAGAGCTCCGGCTACCCACTACCAATCAGCATGGATCAGAGAAATTTCTCTATTTTCCCTGTTTGTGAATTGGACCTGTCTATTTATATCACCACTACTGGCCACCTGGATATGCACATATACCATGTTATCATCTGAATGGATGTAGTTAGTCTGCTGTAATGGACCTTGGTCGGGAGTAATATAAGCTAGGTCTTAATGGACCAGATTCATACAGAATAACCTTGTATACCAATCTTGACGGAATACTCAAAGAAACAATATCCGTCCGTTCATCCTCACAGAATTACACTACATCTATATCCCTACCTATATCGACCTAAGATTAGGTACTTCAATAGAAAGGGCTGAAATATTTGATATGTTCAATAGAAAAAAGTCTTCATCATGTAAAACCCTCTCCAACCGGAGTCTCTTACGAGTCCTATGGTAGTCCTTCTATGAGGAGGGCTTGCTTGCGTGTGGTGTCTTGGTTCGGACTTGGGCTCTAACAGTTTTGGCACCACATGTAGGTAGATTGTGGTAGGTCCGGGCCCACCCTTGACATATAACCCAGATGTGTTCCCTCTCTGGTATCGGATGTGTGGTCCAGAGACATTTGGACTTTGGGCTGGTACAGGACGTGGGGCTTGCATCACAGCTGAGGGAGACAATAGCTTGACGAGAGGTTCAATGATAGAGTTCTGGGGCTTGATTTTCGATTCCAAAGAGGCGGGAATGGAGGACAATCGCTTATGAGCCCTGCATTGAGGGGCAGCAAGGTCTTTAGTGGATACTGGGTTCATGAAGACCTGGGCCTTGGTACACTCCGGGGGTGGATTATTCGGACCCTTAACCACACGGGGAGTGATAACAGAGCCCTCCTGTACCCATTTGCCTCCATTCCCCTGATTATTTGCTAAAACCAGGAGTAATTTCCTAGTGGCTGTCAGCTCAGCCAAAACCTCAACAAGCACCAGGTTGCACTTACCCCTCCCAATGGAGCAGGCATCCTCAGCTGACAGGTCGGGAATGTGATCCACTTCATGGCATACGAGGTTATAGGCTCTAAGCGAGGACAAATGGAGAAAAGAGTTTCCCCCGGAGCTTATAGAGCGTAATTGCTCCCTCCCGGCACGGCTTGATGAGCCCAAAGCACCCGATGGACTGAGAGCAGGATAAACAGCATCAATGGCATAAGCCATAGGGTCCGTGGGGATTGAAGCTTCAAGGCACATAGGGTGGTCGGCCAGAGTGCCAATTGCCGATGCGAAGCCCAGGGCTAGGGTAAGAGGCTCTGGGATAGGATCAGGTGGTTGGGTGCACCCCACAAGATTTTTCAAGGGCAAACTCCCCAACACTGAGGCTAGCAATTTCACAAGACCATGACAGAGTCAAAAGGTGAGTTCAGAGTGGGCACGACAAGCAGCATGGTCAGAAGCTTGTGGCGGAGGCAGGGTCATAGAGGCATCCATCAACAGAAAAATGTAAAGGCTGGGGAATCCAGCAGTGCCCTTGTCCTTATCAGTGTCCAGCCCAGGACATGTATTTAAAATAAAGTCTGTTTTAACCTCCTTGAAAAGCCCAGCCTGACGGCGTTGCCTCTTCACAGTCAGCAGCTTGCGTTGGGATTTTGGAACAGGCTGGGGCTGTACATCCTGGAAGGCTGGGAAAAAAGGGGCAGGGGGAAGGGAGAGGCAAGGAGGGACTCCATGAGCTCCTTAGATAGGGACAGAGTGAGTTCCAAAGGTGATACTGGAGAAACAAGGCTACAAGGAGCACAAATAAACTTCAAAACAGGCTTTAGGGGATAGTCTCTGTCTCTGTATGTGCATGCACGGCTCTCACCTCTCTCCTCTTTCTCCTCAAGCAGGAATCTATGCCATCCAAAAGTCGTCCAAAGTGGCCTCTCACCCCTGCACCGAACACCTGTGGCACCAAACACTGCAGGGACGGGGACGGTGCTTTAGGTCCCAGGGGGCATGGCCACAAGAAGCTGGAAGTAAAGAAAGACACAGAAGGGGTCTGGATGCCGGCAAACACTGCGCCCTAGCCCTGCCATGGGCTTCAGTGCTGTGGGGTCGGGACGGTGCTTTAGGTAGCCCTTATCTTTTGATAAAAGCCGACTTATGCTAAAGTCTAAACCACACTATAGTCCTCATGTCGTGATGGTCGATCCACAAATTGAGTAGGCGAGGCAAACCCAACATTGGAAAACCCAGAGTACACTACTTCCATTGTCTGACACGCTACTGTTTTCACACTGGGTGAAAAGGGGTCAGGAGTAAGTTTGATTTCAGGATCAAAACCAATCTCTTCCAAACCCTTGCCATGTGCCTCTGTATTTCTAGCTTTTTTCTTTTTGAAAATTTGGGGATACTTTGGACTCTCTGACAATACCTCGTCAGATATCTGCAGGTTTCATAGAAATTTCCGAAATGAGATTCCCTGCTTTTTCTTATTTTTGACATTTTTGGTTTTCTTAGGTTGTGCCATCCCTTTTGTGTTGTTGGCACTCTTCTTTTGCACCTGAGTTAAAATAAGTGGGGATGCCGACTCTTGACGAGCAAAATGTTTCAGGGACTTGGCATTATGTAGCAACTTTTCATCCATTATACAAAAGGGCGAAGCCTCAGTCTCCTCCTCCTCCAAAGTAGTTGACGCATTTTGATAAGCTGCAAAGGTCCAGCCTAAGTGTCCAGAACAATGATTGTTGAAGCACTGACCTTTTGTTTACTAGACTTTGTGTTGTTTTTTTAGTGTGATTGTCAGTGTTATCTTTAATTGAAAAGAGTAAAGTACTGGGCTAGACAATTTCCACCTTTATGTTCTCATAAAGTTTAACAATGGCAGAAAAAGCAAAATTTGAAGGGATAAGAGCACTATTATTTATATCATCCTTGGGCCGTTGTCACAGCAAAGACGAGAACTCGCCCCTCATTAACCTCAATGGCGAGGGAGGAAAAGAAACATCATTGCTGTTACGTTTACTTTCTTCAAACATAGAGGGAGTGTTTGTGCAAGACTACAACTCAAGATGAGTCTCTTGTTCAACAACAACCGTGACACTTTTCCTTCTACCAACAAACGGGGCAGCAGTTTCACCATCCACAGGAGGACAAATAATTCTAATTTTGGGAGCACAGGGGCCTGATTCTTGGAACCTCTGCTTTTTTGGCAGTTTTGCCAGGGAAATTAAACTTACCTCATCAGGGGAATGAGGGAGAGAAAGTGCACATGCCAGCTCTATAAGAGAACTTGTAGCTTTTTGCAAGAGGGGCTCAAAACATTTCCATAAGTCAGACATCCGTTGAGACTATATTTGCACAATTTGCAAAGGTTTACTTCCGGGCCCTGCCCAGTCTGTACGCTCTTCTACCGCACTCACACGGCGCTCCACGCCTGTCTGTGCTTTTTATAAGAGTCACAGGTGTTGCTCTCTGGGTGACATGCATCTACTGCAGCAAATGAAAAAGAGTTGCAAACGCCACTCCCGGCTTTAAACTCACAAGGCGCTCCACGCCTGGCTCTGCTTTTTAGAACAGCCACAGGTGTTGCTCTCAGGGTGACATGCCTTCACCGCAGCAAACAAAAACAAGTTGTAAACGCCACTCCCAGCTCTCTGCTCACAATACTCTTCTGAAGATCTTAAAAGTCATATTGAGTAATGATATCGGTCAATAGACGAGAGGACTTGTGCGCTCTCCTTTTCTGAAAATGGGGAAAATAATGGCCAGTTTCCATGAGGGGGGTATCTTACCAATTTCGAAAATAGCATTGAATCTATGTGTCAACAATGGAGCCCATAGGTCTCACAGAACTTGAAAAAAGTCTGCCAGGACTGCATCAGGGCCAGGGGCTCGATTATGTGCTTAATTTGAGATAGCTAGAGCAACCTCATTCAGAGAAAATATCGCGGGCACGTCATTTACTATCCTGGCAGCTTTGTCAATGGGGCCATGATACAGTTTGGAAAATGTTCTACCCAGCCCTTTGCTTCAACATGCAACTCTGTGCCTTTCTCAATACGCTTATATAGCGGATTCTGGCCCACAAACTCCCAGGATTTCTTAGAATCCTTGGCTGATGCTGCCTCCAGCAAGGTTTCCCATGCCTCTTCTTCCAATTTTCTTTTCTTTTTCTCTAGCGCTGCCAAAAGGCAGCTATTGCCTGAATAATTACTCCTTTAGATCTTATGGGCGATCTCAAAGCAGTAAGGAGAGCCAGTTTTAGCATTTTACACTGTTCATTAGACCAACCTCTCACTTGAGGCTTTTTATTTGTAAATTCTCTCTGAAACAAGAATGATAATGATCCCATTAGTCCGGTGAAAAGGACTCACATAGAAATGGGGGGTCATAGAGTCATACAGAATAGACAGTATCAATGATCAACAGGAGGAACCTAAATCCTGATAGAATTTAGAAGGATCGATCCTCTCCACTTGATTCTTTTTTACAGTGCGAAATCTGAGGAAATTGGGTAAGTGATTGCTACTACACTCCTCGATCACTTCAGATTCATGTATCAAATGCCCCTGACTAATGTGAAGACAGAAATAGTGAATAATCGAGGTACCCTGATGATTGCTAACGGTCACATGTCCAGGTATATCTGGTGAATCCCCATTCAAAGAGCTAAGAAGAAAGCTGTAATCGTCTGGCACAAGTACGAGCATCCTTCATCTGGAGAGTTGGAATCCCGCAAACTTCAGTTATCTCATTTATTTTTGTTGTATTTGTATTTTTGCACTTGTAGCGCTACAAACCCTCGGGCATCTGAGCACTGCTTATTACCCACGGTGTGTAGTGCTCATTTATCGACCTTGGAACGATGAAAGGCTGAGTTTGGCCCTGCCAGGATTCGAACCTGCATCGGCAGGCTCTGAACGGATGTCAAAGCGAGCGCTCTACTCGCTGTGCTATCTGACCTCATAGAGGTCTTCACATAAACCTCCCCCAATGTAACATTAAAATCCCCTCCCAGCAAATAAATAATATTAGGCTTCAGCCCAGGTATCACTTTCTCTTTCAAATGTTCTTTAAATGCACCCAGTCTATTGGTTTCAGACATATGTGGGTTATTATAGAAATGCATGATAGTTGACGGATGGACTTTACGTGGGGTAAGGTGAAAGCATTCAAAATAACTTGGGTTAGTATTAAGGACTTTAACCCTGCAATACACGGAGGCCTTAATCAGGATTACCATTCCCCCAAAACACTGCCCTCTCTTGTTCTTACACGCTGGAAGTGAGAAGGATACAAATCCATCTATAAATAAATTGTCTAAGGCCCAAGTCTCCTGTAGGAGAATCACATCAAACAATTTCAAGCAGATCTTTCCTGACCTAAAAATGCGGCCTTGGCCCCCACAATATTCCCCGATAGAAAAGATGTTATGGCTTGGAGGGAGATCAGGTCCCTCTCCGGACCGCCATCTGTCTCACTACTAGAAGATTGAGTGGGAAATGCGGCCAAACCCGAGGTTAGAGCGGGATCCAGTGAATCTGTTTCTGTTTTGTTACAGTATGTTGTATCGTGAGAAACATAACAGTAAATCGCAAGAACATGCACAACCCAGTCGGAAACCAGGCCTCAAGAGAGTACCAGGGGGATCTGGAGGACCCGTTTCATTCACATCATCAGTTGCAACTGTATGCAGATAAGCTCGGAAGGGTGGCCATATGTCCGGAGGCCTGCTACTAGCTAGTTGCAGAGAGACCCATCATTCCTCAGTATTCGATGCCCATGTGACATCGCAGAAACACTGTTCAATGGCAGAACTAGGTCCTTCTTACTTGACCTGATGGAATCATCCTTAATAGCTAATGAACCCATGACCAGTTGCTTAAAAGAGAGTAGGGAATCAATAATGGGATGCAGCTTATTATGCAGTACTTCCTTGAAGAGTTTAACCTCACTACTCACTGATGTAACACTATCCTGAGGTAGTGAGTCATAGGTCGGTGGTGCCCGCTCCCTGGCCCCATTGTTGTTGCTGGTGCTCTAGGTTGATTGATGAAGTTACCCACTTGGTCGAGTTAAGGACTTCAGCCACGGTGTATGGAATGGAAGAAGAAGTTGGGGGAAAAAGTAGGGATCGAAGGTGGAGACACAGGGCAGGACATATCCTCCAAAGGGGGTTAAGATGGCTGTTTTTAACTTTAGTCTCTTTCCCTTGGGTGGCCGCCACAATGGCACGCACTGTGACCAAAATATGTTCCTTAATCTTACCAGCCATATCCTTCAAATAAGAGTCAAATGAAGATTGCAAGCTGCCTTTCTTAGTCCCTGACATATTCTTAGATTTTTTGGCTTGGTTAATGACAAGATGTCCTTCTTTGGGCATGTGTTTTGCCATAGTGAAAGGTTATTCTTTTACTATTTTCTAAAATGGAAAATTGATCACAATGCAATATCACTAACAAAAACGATTAAAAAGTTAAATAAAATCAAACAATTAGATACAAAAGCAACTACCAAGCTGTGACAAGAGATGTACATTCGAAAGGCGGTTATTAAAAAAACAAAAATGCCTTAGGCAAATCGCACAAAGCAAATGTGGAGTCCAGAGTAAAAGGTACAAAATATGAGCTAAAACTGCAGAACTGGAGATGTAAAAATGCAAATGCCAGAGGAAAAATAGTGCAACTTATTGCAAAGAGACAAAGCAACAAAGTGACAGAAGGTAACAAGGGTCACAGATGTCCAGCTCCAAGTTCAAGCTGAGCAGCTATAATGCATCTATAGTGCTAAGTGTCACCGCCCAGTGCCAGGTGTCCAGTGGTGAGACCTTGATGCTGAGGGAACAACCCAGTGGTTTAAGGGGCTGCCATAGTCCATCTCCGCTCCCCTCAACCTGCCCAACCTTCCTGATCAAAGGAGCGTTACAGCATATGTGTATCACCAGCACTGGTCCAATACTGACCAAAGGTTGGATGGGGTTGGGTAGGGAATGACTTAACGGCATAGGGTTCAATCAGACTCTGGATCCGGCTCAACCCTTACCCCCTCTGCACCCTTACTGAGCACAACCCACAGTCCAACACAGTCACTATGATTACCAGTTACCAATTGCCAGAACTGTCATTCTTTCAGTCTTTCATAAAGTTTGTCTTCCAAGTTTCAGTTTCAGCATTTGGCTCCTATTCTCACAGTTCTCAAAACTCTCAATAAACCACACTACTGCACGGCTTCACAGCGGACAATCCAAAATACACTGTGCTTTTCCCTGTGAGTCTCCGCCAGTCTCCAGCCTCTCCAGCTTCTTATACACCTCACACACGGTTACCTTTCAGATGACTTTCAAATCACTTTCAAGCTTTGTGAGCTCCAGCTTTGTGAGCTCCAGTGCCAGCTTCAACGTCAAGCTCCAGATGACCAAAATAACGGCTAACACACCATTGACTCCTCGTTGTTTCCAGGCTCAGGAGCTTGTAAAACAGAAAACCAACTGCAACTGGACCAGCGGGAACAGTGAGAACAGCCCGCCTCCTACGCGCTATACTCGGAAGGAGCTTTCAACTTTGCTCGGCATCCGCCCCTCCTTCCTATCCACACCTGTCACCTGTAAGCAAAGCGCAAATCTAAATAAAAACTATTGGGGTTCTTATCAAATTTATATAAAAAATAATGGGTTTCTTATCAATTGTATATACCATTTATATAAAAATGTTTGGGGTCAATTACATTTTTTTGGGTTTAATCAAATGTATAGGGGTTCGGAGGTGTGGAAAAGGGTTGTGACCACCTGACAACTGAAATGTTTGATGAAAGGTATGCTGTCGAATGCCACACAAAAGTCCATGAGAGCTAAATTCAGGTCTCTTAATGCTGACATATATTGTGATTATCAAATGTAGGCAAGCTCCCTGTTCTACTTTGAGTGTTTTGATTTGATTTTTTATTTGTATAGCGCCTATACACAATGGGTTTCAAAGCACTTGAAGGAGGGAGGGAACATGGTAGAGTACAGTTACATTCTTTCAGGTCCTTGAAACAAATCAGAATGTGAGAATAACTATCATATCATTACAGTTAGTACAAGTGCATGGAACAATAAGGGAGAGGAGAGGAAGGAGAAATATTTGACAATACTAACAGTAACATTACTATGCCTGACTACAATTGTTGCAGTGCAAGAATGACAAGAGGAGAGGGAGGAGGGGAGGTGTGGGGGGTGGGAGGACAGAGAAGGGAAGAGTAGAGGAACAAAACAAGTGACTATCTTAAAGGGTCGGTGACTGATCAAGGTAGTTCTGGGGAGGAAGTGGGAGGAGTAGACAAGGAGGAAAGGCGGGGACAGACAAGATGTTATCAGATGTCAAGGGACAATGATAAGATTAAGTGCCAAATAGTAATAGTACCAGTTCCAGAAGGCAAACCCATCTGAGCATCCCAAAAAATACTATTTCTTTTACTTATATGCAGTCATTGTAGTTTATACAAATGTTGCTTATATTTTACGTCCACTATTTACAAGGAATAATGGCCAGTAAATACTAGGGAAACATTTGTTGCCTATTTAGATATCAGAACAATTTACACTTTGCGCAAAGAGCCAGGCATTTGCCTTGTTCTTTTATTCAGTAAAGGGTTTTCCATAGAACTGTGGCCCGAAATGTCAATCGTATAGGTCAATGGAACTTTTATCAGAAATTGGTGCTTTAGTAGTTTGCATTCCCTCAACAATCTCTTCTGGAAAAAATCATTCACAGTGACCAAACCAGATGTGCCCTTGTCCTTATTTCTGATAGGACTTGTCTCATATTTCCATTGTATCATTCTAATAAGGACCCCATAGACCTTTTGAAAGTAAAAGAACAAACTGTGGGATAGTGAAATCAGCTGTTTTAGTCATTCTTGGTCTTCAGCCATAAATTATGAGTGGAAATACTTTTGAATCTTTTAGATAGATTGCAAGCCTGCAGCAACGCCAGTAACGCCCCCAAGAACGCCCTCGCGCAAGGAAAAGCCATCAAAATCGCTAAATCATCGCAAAGGGCTGCGCTAACCCTGGACCAGTTTACAGGGCAGCCAAACAAGGAACGCAAAGCGGGTAACGTGCATATCAGGGGTACACGTGAAGTCATACACGCGATTAGCCAGGGTACGTGTATTACAGGGGTACGCGGGAAGTTTAACACGCGATTGGCCAGGGTACGTGTATTACAGGGGTACGCGGGAAGTTTAACACGCGATTAGCCAGGGTAAGTGTATTACAGGGGTACACGTGAAGTCATACACGCGATTAGCCAGGGTACGTGTATTACAGGGGTACGCGGGAAGTTTAACACGCGATTGGCCAGGGTACGTGTATTACAGGGGTACGCGGGAAGTTTAACACGCGATTAGCCAGGGTAAGTGTATTACAGGGGTACGCGGGAAGTTTAACACGCGATTAGCCAGGGTACGTGTATTACAGGGGTACGCGGGAAGTTCAACACGCGATTGGCCAGGGTACGTGTATTACAGGGGTACGCGGGAAGTTTAACACGCGATTGGCCAGGGTACGTGTATTACAGGGGTACGCGTGAAGTTATACACGCGATTAGCCAGGGTACGTGTATTACAGGGGTACGCGGGAAGTTTAACACGTGATTGGCCAGGGTACGTGTATTACAGGGGTACGCGGGAAGTTCAACACGCGATTGGCCAGGGTACGTGTATTACAGGGGTACGCGGGAAGTTTAACACGCGATTGACCAGGGTACGTGTATTACAGGGGTACGCGGGAAGTTCAACACGCGATTGGCCAGGGTACGTGTATTACAGGGGTACGCGGGAAGTTTAACACGCGATTAGCCAGGGTACGTGTATTACAGGGGTACGCGGGAAGTTTAACACGCGATTGGCCAGGGTACGTGTATTACAGGGGTGCGTGGGAATCATCACACGCGATTAGGCTGGGTGGGTCCTCACAGGTGTTCCCTGTACACCCTCCACGGCCCCTGCAGGCAGCCTACAAAACAGGGGACTACCCTGCACACCTGCTCATGTCCCCCTGCACCCCCACCCCCCAGCAGTGCAGGGGCAGCCTCCACCAGGCCCCCACTCATGTCTCCCACCACCCCCACCCTCCCGCCACCAGGGGCAGCCTCCACCAGGTCCCCACCCATGTCTCCCACCACCCCCACCCCCCGCCACCAGGGGCACTCTCCACCAAGCCCCCACCCATGTCTCCCACCACCCCCACCAGTGCAGGGGCACCCTCCACCAGGCCCCCACCCATGTCTCCCAACACCCCCACCCACCAGCACTGTGGGGCACGTGGCCAGCAGGCAGTCAGGCAGCAGCAGATGGCAGGTGGGAGCGTGCTCAGGGCTCTGGGGGGGCAGTAATTTTGCCTCCTGGCCAGGAGCGTGGTCTCTCGTGTGTGAACGTGTGGACAGCCTGATAGGTAGTGAAATCCCACACGTCAGCAAAGGCCGTTAGCGCGTAAACCCGTCAACAGCATATGCGCGCCTATAGTCACCAGCATATGCGCGCCTATAGTCACCTGCACGTGCAGGAAATTGTTGCGTGACACGTCCCAGTGTCAAAGCGTGTGATTGGTGAAAATGGATGTACACGTAGAAGTGACAAAGCGTGTGATTGGTGAAAATGGATCTACACGCAGAAGTGACAAAGCATGTGAATGGTGAAAATGGATCTACACGCAGAAGTGACAAAGCGTGTGATTGGTGAAAATGGATCTACACGCAGGAGTGACAAAGCGTGTGATTGGTGAACGTACATGCCGCGTAAGTGACGCTGTACGTGTGGGCCTGTATATAAGGTACATGTAGAACACCATTTCCTTGTACGTGCTTTTCGTGGAGAGCGAGTGGGTGAAATCTGTACTTCTTGTCGTTTCACACGCGATTTACTTCACGGCGTTTCCAGTTCGTATTCCCTGTTACCTCTGACAGCTTTTTCTCTTTTTTCTCTTTTACTGGTTTACCTGGGCCTGTTCCCTCAAACAGTGTCCCCTTCTACTGTTGTCCTGTCTTCTCGGACAGCGTACACATCTTCTTTTGGCGGGGGTTTAGCCAGCCAAACGCGCTCATTCTTCACGCTCTTTTACCTGGCAGACGGTGAGTCACGCACGTATCCAACTTCTGTGCTTGCCCCGTGTGTAGCCTACCCCTTCAGAGGTCATTCTAGGCTGCGTGTGACACGCATACGTTCATTCTTGTGTTACTGGGTGCCACAGCGTAGTGCAGGTTTTTCTTTCTGCACACGTGGTCTAGGAGGGGTTGCGTGCACGTCATCTCCCTTTTTTGGGCCTCCTGTGCGTTGCGTGACCCGTCATCTTTCCCCAGGGGTTACAATCAGCCGTGCTAGAGCACTAGGGTACAATTACCATCTGGTACCCAACCCCTTTGACCCCCAATTGCCCAGGACAATTGTCTACAGCCACTCCCATACGCACATTAATATCAGTGCCATGGCTGGGAGGCGAGGATTCCGTAAGGGTGGCAAAGGTGGAAGAGCCACAAGTGGTGGCCGTGGTGGATCCGGTAGGGGACGTGGTCGTAACTTGCAGGGTGAGCCTGTCCCCCCATGTGTGGAGGACCAGTCAAGGGCACCCATCATCCCTCCCCTCCCCCCCTCCCCCCTCCCGTTGAGGCTGAAGTGGCTGACACCATCCATGCTCAGCCCTTGTTGGACCAGCCCATTGTGGCACCAGACCTGGCTGACTCCATGGCTGACTTCCAGGTCAGCAGGGCTACGACACGTGCGCTGGTGCACGTTGATGCCATCATGCCACGTGGATCTGGGGCAGCAAGGTCATCTGCTGCACCAAGGAGGCAGGGCGGAGTGGCTGCAGGGGCAGCTGCGGCTCCATCCACCCCAGCCCTCACACACCCAGCCAGGACAGTGTCGGTCCTAGTCCATGCTGCTGACATTCCCCCTGACACCATCACACTAGAGCCAATGCCTGCACCAACTCCCATGCTGAGTGTGCAATCCCACACTCCTGATACAGAGTCCACCAGGGCTCCTGCCCCTAGTGTCCAGAGCGGCGCAGGACACTCAGGATCACCACCACCTTCCAAGCGGAAGAGGAAGAGTGCTCGTCCGGCACAGGCTGATGCCCCAGACACGGCTACACAGTCCGGCCCGTCCAGGAAGCCCAGCTTCACGGATGACGAACTGAATGCACTTGTCGAGTATGTGTCCGGACATGACAACGAGATGGTCATTGTTGCAGGATCCAAGACCACACCTGCACAACGCCAGGCACACTGGCAGACCGTTGCGGACATCGTAAGTGCCCTTGGAATCGTGAGGCGCACAGCCAATGATTGCTATAAGCGCTGGAATGACCTAAAGCGCAGGGCAAAGAGTAAGCTGGCCTCAAGTCATACCGCAACTTTAGTGACTGGAGGTGGGTCTCCAGTAGTAGACATGGAACTCACTCCACATGAGTCAGTCGCTGGGACCTACGTCACGGAGGAACAGATCCAAGGCGTGGGAGATCTGGCTGATTACGAGGCATTGTCCGGTGAGTGCACATGCATGTGTGTGTCATACATGTGCATGGTGTGTGTGTGAGGGCTTCTGTTTGGGTGCCAGGTGAGAGTGTGTGCGCCTCAGTCGTATGGGTCAGCCATGTGCTTCATGCAATACTTCCTGCGCAGCTGCATTTGGCCATAGCAGTATCCCTTCTGCCAACAGTAGACATCTAGCACAACTGCACGCCAGTTGCCCTTGAAGTGTCACCTTGACACAACAGATTTGCTTATTTTTCACTGTTCATTCAGTCAGTTTGTTTGCATTCCACCACTTTCACTAGGCATGTCGCTGTCCACTAGTCACATGTCTGACATGGGTATGGTAAAGGGGAGTGACTTTGTTACCTGGATATCATTTGTACACACATGTCCCTGTGCAATTTGACCATTACAGACTGGCAGCTCCAGGTGAAAAATCTGACCTGTTAGAATCAGAAAAGCTATTACATGCGGGAACTGGACTGAATGAATAGGTGCTGCCCTCCTCTCCATCTTCACTCAATAGCAATGGTACATGCCATCTGTGTGATGGCATGTGTGTTTCACCTGCCAATCACAGGCCAATGTGTGATGCCACTGCCAGGCAGCATGCAGAAAATTTGTTCATCTTCCATCTTGGTGTCATCAGTGTGTGCCGTTTGCCTGCACTTCATACGCAGTGAGGGTGCATGCATGGGAGGGTTTTAGTCATGTGGGACATGTCAATCAAGTACTGGTTCTCTTGCTTCTCAGCCCTCAATGTGTGCCATGGTGCTAATGCCTGTTTCCATTACTTTGTTTTCATGTCTTTGCAGGGGAAGACGCACCTGATACTGCTGGGGTTGTGGAGATGGTGCAGACCCAGGAGGTGTCCCAGGGCCGACCAACCACCAGTGAGGGACGTGGTGTGGTGGTGGGGGAGAACCCACAAGTGCTGCAGGTCGTGCTCTCAAGGGGTGTCTCTGGCTGCACCTCCCCCGAGCTGTACTCAGGTGTTGATTCGGATGAGACCTACGTGCCGTCGCTGGTGAGTGTTCCAGGGAGGGATTCTGTTCTGTCTCACCCACCTGCACCAGGGTCAGTACCCTCCATGGGGATGTCAGTGTTGGCAGCTACGCCTTCGGTGGTTACGGATGCAGGGTCACACTCCGCGACATCTGATCCTGTTCCTGGGCCAGCAGATCAGAGGGGGAATGCAGTCCTGCAGCCTCAGGCAGTGCCGGCACAGCAAGGCGCAGTTCGCCTTGCCCCAGACAGGTGTGGTGCCCGCCGACGTGGTGGCCGTACGCCACCCGGCAATACCGCATGGGAGCAATCCATTTACGGTATGGCTACCCAACAGGCTGCATCATCCGAGATGATGGCTCAGGCCATGGATAGGGTGGCCACTTCCATTGTCCCCCCAGAAAGGCTGATGGAGCGACTAGAGCAGGCAACCGACTCCATCTGCCAGTCACACAGGGAGGACATGTTGGGGTCCAACAGGGACAGGCGGGCGGCACTGGCGACTCTGCAGGAGGCCATCTCCATTGAGTCCCAGGGCCACAGGGAAGCCCTGAGGCAGGAGCTCCTACACCTCAGGACGACTCTTGTTGAGCTTGAGGCTTCAACACACCAAAGGACAGAACAGCAGCTGGAGCGTCTCACCCGTACGCTCTCAGCTGAGATGCAGGCAACGAGGGCGGAGGTCCGGGCATCCCATGAGTTGTTGCATGGGGACCTCCGCACACTCATCCTCCAGAACCAGACCTACCACACCCGCATGCTTGCAGCCATGGAGGAGCAGACTAGGGCCTTGCGTGGGCTGCCTCCCATAGTGCAACCACCTCCGGATGCAGCTGCACAGGGTGATAATAGCGACAGCAGTGACACTCCCACAATAGGGTAGCCGTGTGGGCCATGAGCCCATGGAGGTGTTTTATTTTCCCAGGATCCACGCAGGTGGGTTCTGGTGTGCATCCTGTCCTCGGACCTCCTGGGTGGCCTCCCCAACCCCCCCGGGCCCATCAATGGCCATTTTTGATTGTTTCTTATTTTTATTTTTATTTTGATTTCTTTTATTCCCAATTTTTTTGGGAGGATCTGTTGGCTCCGATCTGTTGGCTCCGATCTGTTGGCTCCGATCTGTTGGCTCCGATCTGTTGGCTTCGATCTGTTGGCTCCGATCTGTTGGCTCCGATCTGTTGGCTTCCGTGGTTCCTGTGGGCATACGCTGCATTGTGGCTGGGCACATGCAGGCTTGTAATGTATTTGGTTCAGATGCTTGGGTTTGAGTCACACACACCCCTCCTGCTTCCCGTTTCCATGGGCTTGCAAAGGGTGTGCCCAAGTGACAGTGAATTACACAGTGACGTTGGACTCCCATGAGCTGTGTGGCCAGTCTGTAGTCAATACTGTGTATACATTCATAGTGCATATTGCTGTTGTGTTGTACACTGCATGTTGCATTGATGTGTAACTCATCTTCTGTGTCTACCTCCCAATTTGCAGGTCCCTTCCTCAAGTCCACACAAGGACCTCTAGTCTGGCGAAGGGGACCATGTTGGCAGCAGTGCACCTACAACTCTACATGGCGCCAACACTGCACAGTTGGTAGTGGTGGGAGTGCAGGCATTTCCAGGTGGTGAGACTACTAATATGTAACCTTTTTGATGTCATGTTAATGGTACTACGTGCTCAAGTATGTTGTTGGTCCGGCATTGCTGTGAGCATTTCAGGTGTTGCAGGTTTCTAATAGTGCCACTGTACATAGTGAGAGTGATGTCATGTTGTGGGGATTACTTTGTTTACCTGCAATTAGCATGACATGGCACGGTGTGTCGTGTGGCAGTGCTGGGGTTGGGTTGGCTGACATGGCACTGTCCTCTTGTTGCATTTTGCAAGTGGGTATTCATTTTAGCTGCTTCAATGTGTAACTTCACAAAACTGCATTGGTGGTGTCTGTGTGGGTAGGGATGCACACATTGTGACACTTCCAGGTGAACAATCTCAGGCTGACATGGAATTCCCGGTTCATTCTCCACACATTCAGGATCAGTGTCAGGTTGAGTCATCATTGATTGTCAGATGGAATGTGCCAGGGCAGTGTGCACTCCACAGGGGTGTGATTTCTATGTGAAGTAATTAGCCACTAGCTGTGGACGGGCTGCCTCCCCCCGTGCCCTTTCCCCTCCCATGCGCAGCGGCTGTGCATGTGGTTGGGGATGTGGGGCCACCACCATGTCCACGGCCAGGCCCCGGCGTGTTGCAACGTTGTGCAGGACACATGCTGCCACTATGATCCTGCACACTACTGGGGGAGCGTATAACAGCTGCCCGCCAGAACGGTCAAGGGAGCGAAAGCGTGACTTCAGCACTCCGAATGTGCGCTCCACTATGCCCCTGGTTGTAATGTGGGCTGTGTTAAATCTTACCTGGGGTGGCGTGGTGGGGTTCCGAATTGGCGTCATCATGTGGGGGCTGAGAGGGTAGGCACTGTCCCCTGTGGAGGTGGGGATTGGTATCATTGGTGAGGTTGTGACCTTGCTCAGTATCCAACATGCATGCATGTGCAGTGGCATACATACTCACCAAGCAGCCATGTATCGCCATGCCGCCCAGCTTCTAGGTCCCGGCTTAGGGTGGACATTCGGTAAATGAAGCTGTCGTGGGTGGAGCCGGGATAGTTGGCATATACTGAGGTGATGATTCCCTTGGCATTACATGCTACCTGCACGTTGATGGAATGCCAGTGCTTGCGGTTCCTATAGATGTGCTCAGATGCCCTGGGGGGACGTAGAGCCACATGGGTGCAGTCGATGGCACCTAGCACTTTGGGGAATCGTGCCACTGCGTAAAAATCCAGGGCCGCAGCATGCCTTTCTGCAGGTGTTCTGGGCAGGTATATGTGCCTGCGGACTGATGGGCGTGCAGTCATGATGTTCAAGACCTGGTGTAGGCAGCGTGACTGGGTGGCCTGTGACACCCCACCCACTATGGCACTTGTCCGCTGAAATGATCCAGTGGCTAAGAAGTGCAGTACATTGAGGACCTTCTCCAGGGGGCTGAGTGCTTGGGAGCACAGGGTGGGTGATGTGAGGTCATCCTCCCACTCACTCACCAGGTCCAGTATGATGTGTGGTGGAAACCTGTACCTCCCATACACCTGGTCATCAGGCATCCCGAAAAGGCTGGTTCTGGGTGTGAATATTCTGGCCCTGACTATCCTCCTCCTCCTCCTTTGGTAGCCGACTGCCACTGCTGCTAGGAACGGTATGTTCATCCTGGCGTCTGAGCTTGTTATTGTTAAAGTCCGCAATTTATGCTTAGCGCGTGTTCTAGGCGAGCGTGTGACCCGCGCACCCCTGGAATCCAGTTCCCAGTCCAATAGCGTGCGGAAATTCACACGCACCACGTGATACAGGTTCGCTGACGTACTTGCGTGTGTAAGTGGCCGCGCACCCATTAAATACACGTACATAGGCCAATCGCGTGTACGCGCACTTTTGTCCAATTACACGCGATGACACTCTGACGTGCAGTATCTCCACGTGTGCCCCGTCATCACGTGCTGAGTGGGGAACACCCGTGCGGGTCACGTCACAGACGCGCTTACGCGCTGAGGGACTCTGGTCCAATAGAATCGCGTATGCGTGCTGACGCGCTTACGCGCTAAGGGCCTTTCCTCGGATTTCACGCTGACGTGCAGGATTTTCACGTGCCAAATCACTCCGTATCAAGCTGGCCACGCGAAAACACACGGAAGCCCACGCTCCTGCCCAGAAGGCCGAGTTACTGCCCCCCAGTGCCCCGAGCAGCCTCCCACGTGCCATCTGCTGCTGCCTGCCTGCCTGCCAGCCTGCTGCCACCGTGCCCTGCCATTTGGTGCCTGCACATCAGCCATCTGCAGGGGTCCAGTTGCTGTGTGCACCCCTGCTGGAACAGAAGACTCCCGACTGGTATTACATCGCTCCACAGCCCAGCCCCAGGACCCAGTTGCCCACCCACACCTGCCTCTGGGGTTGCCATGTCGGGCACTTCCACATCTGGCACCAGTGGCAACCCCAGGCCAGAGGGGCAGAGGGGCACCAGCTTCACTGTCACCGAAGTTGGTGTCCTGGTGGAGCATGTCCTGGGGCAGTATGATGCCCTCTTTGGATCGTCCCGCGCCAGCAAGGAAGGACGGCAGAGGATCTGGGCCGACTGTGTGGTTGCCATCAACGCGGAGGGGGTGGCAACCCGCGACGTCCTGAAGATCAAGAAGCGCTGGGAGGACTTGAGGTCCAGGACCCTTGTGAAGGCCCGGCGCCTCGTGGAGGGGGGCCGGGGCCGCATGAGTTCCATCCAGATGAGGGTCCTGGAACGCGTACGCCCAGCGCTCCACGCCCAGATCCTTGAGAGGGAGGCCCGTCTGGAGTTGAGCGGTAAGTGTCCATGCATTACTGTGTGAGACAGGGCATGTTGCGGTGTGCTGGTTCTATGATACTTGCCTGTATGTGTGCCATAGGCCATGTATGCATGTATGTGTGCAGGGACATCATGGTAATGCATGTGCGACCAGTGATGTGTGATGCACATGGTTGTTGCATGTGTTGAAATGCCGCATGGGGAGCCCTATTCAGATTTTGAACATGAGAGCATGCCAGTCTCTGTACGTAGACATGGGTGGGGGTGAGGGATGGGTGCTGATGCCAGGTACATATATGGTAGCCATGTCTGTGTGCCTGACCTGCGTGTCTGTGACTTGTGCATGCCATGGATGCATGACACATGTGTGTGACAATGCAGAGATTCAGTAAAGCAGCCAAATTACCCTTGTAACCGCTGTGTTTGGTGTGTTTGGGGCCAGATGGATGTGACTGAGGTGAAGTGTGTGCATGTGATGGGCATGAGGCATGATGCATGTGAGTTACATATCATTGAATGTTTCAAGAGTCCATTGGACATGCATGGAAATGTCCATGGCATGCACCATGCCTGTTACTGTGTGTGTTTTGCCTGGACTGACCCATGTGTTGTGGAGGGACATGATGGAAGTGTACTTTGACAGTGGTGCTCATCTGCTATTGCTTCCTGTCTAGGGGACCATTGTACAGTGCCCTGATGCTTGTGTTCTTTGTCTCCCTCTACGCAGCGGCTAGTGAAGAAGAGGGCGGAGACGGCGCTGTGGAGCAAGGCGGCGGGGATGCCCCCACGGCTGCAGCGGAAGGGGTGGGTGAGCCCCCACAGGGGCCTGCTACGGTGGGAGACGGTGAGGAGCTATCCAGGTTGGTGGTTTGCACAGAGGAGGAGGAGGCCGCCACTGGGGCACACATGGGGCCTGGTGGGGGCATCCCTGCTGGTGCAAGTGGTGCAGTCCAGGGCCAGGGGCAGGAGGCAGCACAGGTCACCGTGGAGGGGCCTGTGCATGTCGCTGTCCCTGACCCTGTGAGTGCACCACCATGCACCAGCAGGGATGCCCCGTCCCAGGCCCGTCCGCAGGTAGAGGGGATGTCCATGTCACCTGACTCCCCTCCACCTGCGGACGTGGGAACCCCTGGCCGTGCGGAGAAGGTCCTGATTGGGGTCGCGATGCGCACGGCTGTGATTCGTGATGCCGTGCGTGCTTCCCGGGAGGAGCACGCACGTCATCACGAAGTGCACCGTGCCGACGTGGTCCAATTGGGATCGGCCATGTTCGGGGGTTTCCTGCATGTGTTGGCCAATGTGGCGGCCCTCTCCTCCTCTGTGCAGGCTATCCACCAGTCGTTCTCCTTGCCGTCTTCCAGCCCAGATGCCACCAGGGCCCCCTGTGGACCTGCCCCGACCAATGCAGCCAGCTCGGTGGGGATCCCATCCCTGCCACAGTCGGGAGTCAGAGATCCAGCAGGGGTGGACACCAGAGCAACTGGACCCCAGCAGATGGAGGATGTGACGGCATCATCGGGCAGGGCACGTGCACGACGGCGTCGGTGGTTTCCATCAGCCTGGATGCCGTCGTGCTGGCACAGGCAGTTGCGTCGGAGGCAGCAGCAGGCTCAACGTGGGAGGCATCATGGCTCGGGGCCATCAACATCGGGGGTGCAGGCATCGGCCGGAGGGCAGGAGAACCCTGGAATGGGAGTGGCTTCCGTGTGGGAGAGGTTGTGCCAGCGGATAGGTGCGGAGCGGCAGCGGGCAGAGGAGGAACGGCTCACGATGGTCAGGGCGGAGGACTCCATGCGGAGGGCGCTGAGGCGGGCTGAGTGCCTCGAGGGTCTTCGCAGGGAGTTAGAGCTGGACACTGCGTTATCCCTGCGGGACCTCGGGGCCAGGGAACATGCCCGCCTCCAAGCCATTGACCAGGAGTTCGATGATGCCCTGGCCCATGACAACAACCAGTGAGCCGTCCGAATAGCCCGCTGCCTTTGTATATAGTTGTATAGTTAGGGTTAGGTTTCCTTTGTTTTTTTGAATTTTTTTTGGTTGCGATTGGACAATGCACCACTTTTTTGTATATAGTTCACTTTTTAGTTAGTAGTCAGTTAGGTTTAATTTGGTAGGGCTCATGGACCCAGGATGATCTTCTTAATTTCCTTATTTTAATAATTCAGAATTTTTTCTTGGACATTCATCTTGTTTAGTTTGATTTGCTTTGTGTTTTTTCTTGTTTGCTGTTCAATACATGATATTTTTTTATTCTTCAATGTGTCGTATCATCTCATTGCTTTCAGGCATGTCATCTTGGGTGTTTTGTCATTCACTTGAAGCCATTGTGTGTGACAGACATGTGTTAAATTGCATTATTTACATTGGGGGTGTAACATGTAATTGCATTTGATATGTGGGTGGGTGTGATAGTTGGTTGGGCCTTTTGGCAGGGGAGGATGGGCATTACGGACATGATTGGGGAATGTTGGGACCCAGGTGCAGGGGGGCATGGATTGGACATGGGTGGGGGCCTGCTGGCAGGTGCCCCACAGTGCTGGGGTGTGGGGGTGGTGGGAGACATGAGTGGGGGCCTGGTGGAGGGTGACCCTGCACTGCTGGGGGGTGGGGGTGGTGGGAGACATGAGTGGGGGCCTGGTGGAGGGTGACCCTGCACTGCTGGGGGGTGGGGGTGGTGGGAGACATGAGTGGGGGCCTGGTGGAGGGTGACCCTGCACTGCTGGGGGGTGGGGGTGGTGGGTGACATGAGTGGGGGCCTGGTGGAGGGTGCCCCTGGTGGCTGGGGTGTGGGGGTGGTGGGAGACATGAGTTGGACATGGGTGGGGGCCTGCTGGCAGGTGCCCCACAGTGCTGGGGGGTGGGGGTGGTGGGAGACATGAGTTGGACATGGGTGGGGGCCTGCTGGCAGGTGCCCCACAGTGCTGGGGTGTGGGGGGGGGGGTGGGAGACATGAGTTGGACATGGGTGGGGGCCTGCTGGCAGGTGCCCCACAGTGCTGGGGGGTGGGGGGGGTGGGGGACATGAGTTGGACATGGGTGGGGGCCTGCTGGCAGGTGCCCCACAGTGCTGGGGGGTGGGGGTGGTGGGAGACATGAATGGGGGCCTGGTGGAGGGTGACCCTGCACTGCTGGGGGGTGGGGGTGGTGGGAGACATGAGTGGGGGCCTGGTGGAGGGTGACCCTGCACTGCTGGGGGGTGGGGGTGGTGGGTGACATGAGTGGGGGCCTGGTGGAGGGTGCCCCTGGTGGCTGGGGTGTGGGGGTGGTGGGAGACATGAGTTGGACATGGGTGGGGGCCTGCTGGCAGGTGCCCCACAGTGCTGGGGGGTGGGGGTGGTGGGAGACATGAGTGGGGGCCTGGTGGAGGGTGACCCTGGTGGCTGGGGTGTGGGGGTGGTGGGAGACATGAGTTGGACATGGGTGGGGGCCTGCTGGCAGGTGCCCCACAGTGCTGCGGTGTGGGGGTGGTGGGAGACATGAGTGGGGGCCTGGTGGAGGGTGACCCTGCACTGCTGGGGGGTGGGGGTGGTGGGAGACATGAGTGGGGGCCTGGTGGAGGGTGACCCTGCACTGCTGGGGGGTGGGGGTGGTGGGTGACATGAGTGGGGGCCTGGTGGAGGGTGCCCCTGGTGGCTGGGGTGTGGGGGTGGTGGGAGACATGAGTTGGACATGGGTGGGGGCCTGCTGGCAGGTGCCCCACAGTGCTGGGGGGTGGGGGTGGTGGGAGACATGAGTGGGGGCCTGGTGGAGGGTGACCCTGCACTGCTGGGGGATGGGGGTGGTGGGTGACATGAGTGGGGGCCTGGTGGAGGGTGCCCCTGGTGGCTGGGGTGTGGGGGTGGTGGGAGACATGAGTTGGACATGGGTGGGGGCCTGCTGGCAGGTGCCCCACAGTGCTGGGGGGTGGGGGTGGTGGGAGACATGAGTTGGACATGGGTGGGGGCCTGCTGGCAGGTGCCTCACAGTGCTGGGGGGTGGGGGTGCAAGGGGACATGAGTTGGTGTTCATTAGTTCAAGGAGACATGTGCCTTTGCTGGGGGGCATGCCCATGGTGGGTGGGCTGCCTGCGGGACATGACCAGGGATGCAGGGTAGTCCCCTGTGGTGTGGGCTGCCTGCAGGGGCCGTGGAGGGTGTACAGGGTACACCTGGGAGGACCCACACTGTGAAATCACATGTGGAACTTCCCGCGCACCCCTGAAATACACGCGCCCAGGCTGTTCGCGTGTGGAACTTCCCGCGCACCCCTGAAATACACGGGCCCAGGCTGTTCGCGTGTGGAACTTCCCGCGCACCCCTGAAATACACGCGCCCAGGCTGTTCGCGTGTGGAACTTCCCCCGCACCCCTGAAATACACACGCCCAGGCTGTTCGCGTGTGGAACTTCCCGCGCACCCCTGAAATACACGCGCCCAGGCTATTCGCGTGTGGAACTTCCCCCGCACCCCTGAAATACACGCGCCCAGGCTATTCGCGTGTGGAACTTCCCGCGCACCCCTGAAATACACGCGCCCAGGCTGTTCGCGTGTGGAACTTCCCCCGCACCCCTGCAATACACGCGCCCAGGCTGTTCGCGTGTGGAACTTCCCGCGCACCCCTGAAATACACGCGCCCAGGCTGTTCGCGTGTGGAACTTCCCGCGCACCCCTGAAATACACGCGCCCAGTCTGTTCGCGTGTGGAACTTCCCGCGCACCCCTGAAATACACGCGCCCAGTCTGTTCGCGTGTGGAACTTCCCGCGCACCCCTGAAATACACGCGCCCAGGCTATTCGCGTGTGGAACTTCCCGCGCACCCCTGAAATACACGCGCCCAGGCTATTCGCGTGTGGAACTTCCCGCGCACCCCTGGAATACACGCGCCCAGCCTATTCGCGTGTGGAACTTCCCGCGCACCCCAGAAATACACGTAGCCCGCTCCCCCAGACCCGATCGCGTGTGAAACTTCACGCGAACCCCTGTGATGCACGTACCCTGCTGAAATCGCGTGTTAGACTTCCCGCGCACCCCGGTATACACGCACACGTATTTTTTGTCAGCGGGTGTCCGTGTTTGTGGGTACCCCTTTGCACGTCTTTGTTCCTGGAGGGCCACAGTATGGGACATTCATCATGGCAGTATATAGGTGCGATTAGTTGGCGCACCTTTTGGCGCACATTTCTTACAGCCGCAGAGACGCTACCGCCTGCTTTCTTGTGGCGGTCGTGTTTGTGCCTGTGCGCTGGTTTGAGCGTGCGCTTTTTTCCCCTATTCTATTCCATGAATACGTGTTGTAGGCGAGCGTGTGGGCGTTCCGCGCACTTGTGCCCTGTACTTCCCCCGTGACGCCCACGTTTTGGCAAGTTGTTCCCCATTCCGAGTGTTACGCCCGTGTTCCGCCTACTTTTGTTGCGTGCGCCGCGCTATGTGCGATTTTCGCTGTGGCCTGTGCGATTTTCGCAGTGACCTGGCGCACGCTGTTAGATGGCCTGTGCGCCAACGTGCGCCGCGCACTTTTTATCGCACATCTGCTGGTTTTCTCGCGCACGGCCTTCCATGAATCGACGTGCGCTGCTTTTCGTGCGATTTTCGCAATTGCACTGCGATTTTCGCTATTCCACTGCGATTCGCACGTTTTTGCCCACTTGCGCCGCGCTAATTATTCCATGAATCGGCCTCTAAGACTCTAGAACTATGTGCATTTCATAACTATGAACATAACAGAAAAGAAAACAGCTATGCATTTGTGTTAAACATGCAGTAAGGTAACACTGTAATGTGGGTCACATCACATACAACACACCTCTTTCCCTAACTTATGCAAACATGCAATTCTTCTCTTCTCATCATTCTTACCGCCAACTCTATTCAACACCACCACTCTGTCTTTACACCACTTCTGTCCATTGTCCAACCTTACGGTATTTCCCAGATTGCCATCCACCATCAAAGGTCTCGAATATTTCATGAAACGTTTCTCCACTCTCCTTCAAAGTCTCACTTTAATCCATGGTTCCTTTTGGCATAGCCCTTTCTCTGACACAATTTTTACTTTCACATCTCTCCTTGGATTTTATTTGCCCATTCACAGCTCTTCTCTTCAGTGCATCTTCTGAAACAATACGCCTTTCACTCTCATATTTATTCATCCCTCAAGGATGTAACTTTGAGTTATGAGGCCTCCTTGTCCAAACCTCAAATTATGATAGATACCCCAGTAACCTGGTGGGGTGCCAGCCAGTACTGCACCATTCCCTCCATCTCTGCATGCACCCAATCACCTCCTGTTGCAATATCAATCCTTACCACATCCATTAAAGTTCTATTGAATCTCTCTCCCACAGCATTCCACTTGGGATTGTATAGTGCCGTCGTTGCAGGCTACACCCCATTACCCTCTGGAAACTCCTCCATTTCATTGGCCACAAATTGTGGTCCATTATCAGACATAATTTTCCTGGGAAATCTTTCTCTCCAGAATACTGATTCCAAAAATTGCATTACCCTGTGCGCACTGATATCTTTCACCAGACATACCTGAGGCCACTTTGACATATCCACCACCACAATCACTTAGGTATTTTGACATCCTCTTACAGCAATAGGTCCCACAATCTCCATAGCCACCACATCCCACATCCACAGCCATCACATCCCACACCGAACTTGGTAGATCCACCAGACTCATTGGTGGCGTCCTGGCAATCAAAGCTTTATCACTGTTGCTACACCCGTCACAGCCTCTCAATAGCCCCATCCATTCTGGGCAACTAATATGTCTGGTGAATCTTCCCCTTTATCTTGCAAATCCCCAAATGCCCTTCATGAGTAATTTTCAACACGTCTTCACTCATACCTTCTGGTACCACCATCCGATCTCCTCTTATCAACACTCCATTCGTTTATTATTCTCTTGTACCCTTTCAGCACGTCCTCCAGCTCCTTTATCGGTCATCTTTTTTGTACATACTTTAAAACGGTTTGATAAACCTCATCCTCAGCACAACGTGTTCGCCAGTTTTCTTCTTTGGCAAGCTTAGAATTCATGAATACCTCTCCTTCCAAAACACCCATATTTCCATCGTCATTCTCCATAGCATTACTTGATAATGCTTCTGAAATCTTATTCAAATCCCCCTTAATGTGTCATGCCTCATAATCCAATCCTTGCATGGCTGTAATTCACCTAACTATCCTTCTTGACACACCATTCAAACCTTTCCTATTGAAAATAACAACCAAAGGCTTGTGGTCTGTGACAATAAAGAACTTTATTGGCCACACACAATCTTTTAACTTTTCTACTCTCCAGACACATGCCAGAGCCTCCACCACAGAATACCACTGTTCTGCATCCTTGAGGACTCATGAGGCAAATGCCACTGTTTAAATATCACTCCCTCTGTATTGACTAAAACACACATCCCAAACCACTTTGACTCACATCTGTGTATAAATGCACTTCCCCCTTATGCAAATCCCCCTTAATGTGTCATGCCTCATAATCCAATCCTTGCATGGCTGTAATTCACCTAACTATCCCCCTTAATGTGTCATGCCTCATAATCCAATCCTTGCATGGCTGTAATTCACCTAACTATCCTTCTTGACACACCATTCAAACCTTTCCTATTGAAAATAACAACCAAAGGCTTGTGGTCTGTGACAATAAAGAACTTTATTGGCCACACACAATCTTTTAACTTTTCTACTCTCCAGACACATGACAGAGCATCCACCACAGAATACCACTGTTCTGCATCCTTGAGGACTCATGAGGCAAATGCCACTGTTTGAATATCACTCCCTCTATATTGACTAAAACACACATCCCAAACCACTTTGACTCACATCTGTGTATAAATGCACTTCCCAGTCCTCCTTGAACCCCTTTAAAATGGGGCCACTTCACAGACTTGTCCTCATGTCCTCAAATTCCTTTTGAGACTTTTCACTGCACGTGAATCTCATACCTCTTTTCACCAGTATTCTCATAGGCTTGGTTCTCTGCGCCAAATTCTTTAGGAATTTCCCATAAAATTCTGCTAGACCCAAATATTAAGACAATTGCACTTTATCCTCTGCCTCCAAAGTGGCCATCTTGGGTTTGACTCCTTGTGCCCACAACTCGTGCCCCAAATACTAGACCTTGTCCAAATTGAATTTCCACTTCAACACAGAAATCGTTAACCCAGCTTCACATGGCCTTCGCAACACTTCCCTTAATCTCACATCATGCTCTTTCAAGTCCTTTTCCCACACCAGAATGTGTCTTGATAACAACAAACTCCATTAACACCCTTGAACAATTTACTCATCACCTTTTGAAAGCTGATATTAAGCCAAACAGCATTCTCCTACACCGATATAAACCAAAAGGAGTTAGAAATGATATCATTTACATTGACAAAGGGTGAAATCTCACCTGGTGGTATGCTGTCTTCAGATATATCATAGAAAACACTCCTGCACCTATGATTCGGGCTAGCAAATCACCAATCTTATGCAGAGGAAACCTGTCTGGTACCAAACACTTGCTGATTGCCCTGAGATCTATGCACAATCTCACACTCCCATTTGGTTTATGCACCGCTACAATGGGGCTTATCCACTCGGTGGCCTCAGCCTCCTCTATGATGCCCTCACCAAACATTCGCTTGAGCTCTCTTTCTATGTCTGCCCGTAATGCCAAAGAAATTGTTCTAGCCTTAGCCCTAACTGGTATCCCTCCATGCTTCAACTTTATGAGATGTACAAATCCCTTTAAACAACCAGTCCCCTGCTCAAATACAATTGGATAACGCTTTGTCACATCCAGCTCCCCATGCCGCACCTCATTCACTCTTTCCATTCCTCTCTGAACAACTACTACCTGCGATGGATGATCAGGGTCCAATCTTTCACCCAAATCCACCTCTATATCCCAAGACAATAAATTCCCACCTTTGCTTGTGACCCTCACTATGCCTGTTGCAGTGCGTCCTTAATACCCAAATTGTGCCCAAAACTCTCCCACAATATCAATAGCATGTCTCCATAAGCATATGTCATCACAATGGCTTCTTGCAAATCTCAACATTTCAATTTCATTCTCCATGTGTCCATATTTATGAGGTGTAATCTGCCCCACTGTCTATCAATAGCTTCACTGGAACATTGTTTACATCTATTTCAGCATGGGGTTTCATTATTTTCGGTCTTGCATCTACCGTATTCACTACACATACCTCATCTTCCTCACATTCTTTTGGTTTGTGCCAATAACCCAAATCTTCTTACACACATTTTATACTTCTAAACTTAGTCAATTGTTTATAGCAATGGGCCAAATGCCTTTCTTCCCACATTTCCTGCGAACTACATGTTGAGCAAAACACTGTTTATCATTGGCTAAATGATTTACATTTCCAGACCGAAAACATCTTTTGCAAAATAATTTTCCATCAGATTTCTACTTTGCCTCAATTTTTTTTTTGAAGTTCAGTTTCAGCGCCTCCATTTGTCCTTGTTCCTTCTGCTTTTTCACTCGCTCAACCTGTTTCTTACTGGTCCCTGATGATTTCACTGCATCAGCATCCAGTTACGTAATACTAATTTCTGTGTGTTCCACAATCTTTGCAATCTCTATTGCTCTGTCCAGGGAAATATCTGCCCCACTACCACCTTCACACCATAACACTTCTCTCACCTTGTGATTACTGCACCTTATTATTAATTGAGTTCTTATGTGCTCATCCCTGCAGTGGTCAGAATCACACTTTATGGCCAAACCGCAAAGTGCAGTGACAAACTCTACTATAGATTCACTTGGCTTCTGAGCCCTGATGCCGAAGTGGTATCTGGTCAGAAATGTGTTCTCCTTTACTGTGAAACATTTAATCCATCAGCCCATTCCACTGGCAAATCTGGCAACTTTCTATATATCGCTTGACCCTCCTGGCCCAAGCAATGATTCAGCAAGGAGCCTTTCCTGTCTGACGCAAAGTTGCTCCAAACACATCATGTAAATTCTTTAAAAAACCTTCCTTCCAGTCACACCAATGTATTAAAGGCTTACCTGCTGTAGGAAGAAATAATGCATGCCGTGGGATGTTCATTGTTACCAGGCGAGAAATATATTCTTTGTGCTTCTTCACAAACTCAATCAACACAAAGGTGATCCTTAACGCACTCTAAAATGCACTCCAAACAATATTTATCAAAAAGGCATGAGCTTAAAATGGCTGCCTATGACAGCAAGCAGCCTGCCCCTAAAATGGCCACTCCTCAATCTCCTTCTTGCGTCGTCCAACAGCCACGTGATCCTAAAATGGTGCCACCACGTCCAATGGCCGCTCAACGTCACTGCAGTGTCCAAAAACTAAACAAAGCGGACATCCAAACGCAGTGCTTGTAGTGCGGCCCCTTTCCACAGGCCACAAGGACTGAAGACTCCTCACCTCTCGGCTGGATACTGTATCCTGCTGGTGCTCATCGGATGGGAGAGAGTTGTGGACCTCACCAGCCGGGTTTGCACGTCAACCAGGGACCACTTGCAGTGCTGCTCAAGGCAGCAGGCCAGTCAGGACTCTCTCATCGCGCTCGGCCACCCAGCGCAGTGCACACAGCGGTACACAGCAACAGATCTAAGAACAGTCACGGCTGGGGCTGCTTACCAGGATCATCGTCGCCAGTATTAAGTAGGAGGCTCACACAGTAATGATAACTTGAACCTCTTTATTCTTCTTATCATAAGTTCAAACGTTAAAGCAGCCACATGCCACCCCCAGTCTCTTCAAACTGCTCACCTACTTTTTCTAATCATTACATTCTTTAAACACTGAGCTTGGGGACACTAAGGGGCCATCAGGAGTTGGGCGGAGCAGCAAAATGCGGCAGTAATGCTATTACTGCTGTATTATTGCTCTGGCCAATTCTGAGTTTGGGCGGAAAGTGGGAGGTTTACCTCTAGCTTTTTTCTGGAGGTAAAAGCCTCTCCTTTCTGCCCATTTTCGGTGATTTTAGCACATCGCTAATTGGGCTGGTGCTAATAGCGCTGAGAAAGCACCATTGGGTTCAATGGACCCAATGGACCCAATGGAATGGGGAATTACTGCAACTCAGGATCTGTCGCAAATTGCGCTGGACCGAGTTGTGGTAGCGCTAATAGCGTTTGGCGATATCCCAGCACATTTACCACCAGGATACCGCCCAACTCATGATGTGGCCCAAAGACTCTAGAACTATATACATAACAGAAACGAAAATAGATAAGCATTTATGTTAAACATGTAATAAGCTAACACTGTAACGTGTGTCACATCACAAATAACAATGTGCCCTTCAGATATTTTAATGTTTGTGAAGTTTTGTCATTCCAAAAATCTGCTTCAGACTAATGATTAACTGGAGTTGTTCTAGAAGGTTTTGAGTAGTTATTTGAAAAAGCAGCTAAGGAATCATTTAATTTTATCAATAGTGAGAATATCTTCGGGGTTATTTAGCTTATTAATTGCTGTAGGTTTCAGTGACCAATGCTTGTCATTTCATTATCATCAATAATAGTTCATTCTAAGGCTAAGAAACATCACACCATAACAATACAAAGAATACAAAGCCATTGAACCTAAACAATAGCACAAAAAATCAAAGAGCAAATGTGAGCCCGCAGCACAATTTAGAGCCATGTAAGTCTAAACTCACAATCAGGCTGCGCCTACCTCCACTCCTTTCCCACTTCTAATTTCAATGTTTAACAAAACTGACTGTAATTATACCTTTCTGAGATTCAGGTAAAGAAGGCAAATAAGGAGCAAATGTTATTCACGTTCTTCCTACATCATACAATAGTAACAGTTCTCTGAAACACCATTCTATCCTTTGGCGGCCAGGGTGGGAAGCGGTAAAATTCCCAAATGAAACTTGAGATAGAGCTGTTTTTGTAAAAGCACTTAATTGTATCAATCTTCCAAACTAAAGACAAAATTAAATGGTTTGTGGATATTCTCTTGCATACCTACTTTGATAGAACTTTCAAGTAAGATCACTTGCAGCTCACTTCCTGTATGTTTCTTTCATACTGGAGTCATACTCTACGAGATGATCTAGGTATAGATTTTGCAACACCCAATGAATTGATGAAACCCAACATAGCTTTGGAGCAAGATTACTCTTGCCCATTGGCTTGTCCGCTGCTTTCGATGCCCATGCAATAAGCTCAGTTTGGCCGCCTTCCCTGTGACTGTTTGGGGTGCTTTCCACTGGTTCCTCCTCATAGATATATAAAGGCCTCTGATGAGTACAACTCTTTTGCACTGTTTGCAATGTAGACCGGACAGGTCGTGGGCCCATCCCTGATACCTTTTTAAGTATGAGGGCACCCATTTCTTTAAAGGGAGATCTGAAACAGAATTCATATGCCCTGTGATGTCCAGTGGCTGGCGACAGGGACTGTTCAGAATCAGGCTGATAGTTTCCTCACTGGTCTGTGGAAGGATGGGGATAAGGAGTTACAGTTTGAGCATCCGAGTTTGCTCGACTGACACCAGGTTCTTTTCTTTCATCCAGTTGCCGAGGGCATTTTTGATTTTATAGGCCAGTCAATGCAAGATTTCTGTAGGCTGTAGCTTTAAATCCTATAGGCACTGATGATCATTTTCAGGGTTGTAACCCAGTCACCCCTGTATCCCTTGTTTTCGATCTTCATATGCTGCTTGTGCCTTAGGATTTAAAACATGGTTAGTGACCTACAATTATGCTGTAAGAAGATGTTCCAATGTTCTTTGTCCCATTTAGTCATCTCTGCAATTCGCTGAACTTTATTTAGAAAGCCAAAGGATCTTCTTCCTAGTGATATTTATTTTGGACTGCTGTACAACTTGTCAGTAACTTTCAGCTTCCCAGATACTCATTGCAATGTAGGCTAGGCCGGTAGTGGACATGTCCTTGAGACTTTTTTAGGATCTGAGGATACTGGTTTCCTTAAAGGGAGATCTGGAAGGACAAAATGGAATCGGCAGACCCTTTAATGTCCAATGGCTCTCAGTAAGGGATATTCAATATCATGTGATTTGTTTACTGGTGTTGATAGTGACAGGGATAAGGAGTTACAGAATTATCAAGCAGCAGAGCTTGTCTGACTTGTCTGAATGCTTGCAGGTTCTTTCATTCACCCAGTTGCACAGGGCATTTTTGATTCTATAGGCCAGTTGAGGCAGAATTTCTTGGGGCTGCAGATTGGTTTCCCTTTGGTGTTGGTGATAACATTCTGGGTCATGGACCAGTGATTCGAGTATGCCTTGTTTTAGAATGTCATATGTTGCTTGTTCATCAGGATTTAAAAGGCTTGGCATACAGCACACAAGTCCCCTGTAAGAAAAGGAGCAGTTAATTATCATCAATGTTCTTCATTTCTTTCAGCTGTATCTGGGACTCTTTGAAAGGTTGTGAAGAAAGCAGCAATATGTCTTATCTCCTGATATTTCTGTGGGACAGCTAGTGGGGGACTTGGTGAATGTCAAGGTTGAAAGGCCCCCTCTCGCAAAAATAAACAACCTTCAACTGTACAAATACTAATTCCTGTAAGATCTTTTAATTCTACATGATGCTGCTCATAGAGACTGGTTCCTGCATCTGAGAAGTCTTGGCAGTGCAGCATACCAGAAGAAGGAGTCAGACTAAATATTTACATGTTCAAGGGAGTTTATTTAAATAACTAGCTGGGGTACCCGGCGTTGCCCATGTCCTGGTCGAGTGGTGTCTCATGTGCCCCAGAGGATGTTGCTCTTCTCTTCTTGTCGGCAAGTCTTACTCCAGTTTGCTCTGGTGTCTCATGTGCCCTGGAGGATGTTGTTCTTGTCCTCATGTCAGAAAGCCTTGCTTCAGTTTGCTCTAGCATCTCATTTGTCCTGCAGAAAGTTGCTCTTGTCCTCTGGTTCAGCAAGTCATGCTGCTGTTTGTTGTTGTGTTTCAGAAGTTCTTGATATTGATTTTCGCTTTGCATCAGATGGAGCTTTTCCAAGTGAAGGTCATTTTTTGTTCAGCATGTTTCAGTCACTCAATGGCTTCAGCACATTTGAGAAAGTGTCCAAGAAAGATTGATTGTGCTTTCTTCTTGTGAATGAACTTAAGTAAACTGTAACCTTTCCATTTCCCATATTTAGAGATGTGTGATAAAACACATTGGGCCTCATTACGAGTCCGGCGGTAACTGAGGTGGTAACACCACCTGGTTACCGCAGGACTCGTATTACCATTCCGCCTCCGTGACTCCCGGAAATACCAGGGCATTACGACCTTGGTGTCCCGGAAATTCCGGAGGAGGAATTCGGTAAATCCCCCACTGAGTCCAATAGGACTCAATGGGAATGGGGAAGTGGAAACACCGGCACCATCTCACATCACAAATAACAATGTGCCCTTCAGATATTTTAATGTTTGTGAAGTTTTGTCATTCCAAAAATCTGCTTCAGACTAATGATTAACTGGAGTTGTTCTAGAAGGTTTTGAGTAGTTATTTGAAAAAGCAGCTAAGGAATCATTTAATTTTATCAATAGTGAGAATATCTTCGGGGTTATTTAGCTTATTAATTGCTGTAGGTTTCAGTGACCAATGCTTGTCATTTCATTATCATCAATAATAGTTCATTCTAAGGCTAAGAAACATCACACCATAACAAAACAAAGAATACAAAGCCATTGAACCTAAACAATAGCACAAAAAATCAAAGAGCAAATGTGAGCCTGCAGCACAATTTAGAGCCATGTAAGTCTAAACTCACAATCAGGCTGCGCCTACCTCCACTCCTTTCCCACTTCTAATTTCAATGTTTAACAAAACTGACTGTAATTATACCTTTCTGAGATTCAGGTAAAGAAGGCAAATAAGGAGCAAATGTTATTCACGTTCTTCCTACATCATACAATAGTAACAGTTCTCTGAAACACCATTCTATCCTTTGGCGGCCAGGGTGGGAAGCGGTAAAATTCCCAAATGAAACTTGAGATAGAGCTGTTTTTGTAAAAGCACTTAATTGTATCAATCTTCCAAACTAAAGACAAAATTAAATGGTTTGTGGATATTCTCTTGCATACCTACTTTGATAGAACTTTCAAGTAAGATCACTTGCAGCTCACTTCCTGTATGTTTCTTTCATACTGGAGTCATACTCTACGAGATGATCTAGGTATAGATTTTGCAACACCCAATGAATTGATGAAACCCAACATAGCTTTGGAGCAAGATTACTCTTGCCCATTGGCTTGTCCGCTGCTTTCGATGCCCATGCAATAAGCTCAGTTTGGCCGCCTTCCCTGTGACTGTTTGGGGTGCTTTCCACTGGTTCCTCCTCATAGATATATAAAGGCCTCTGATGAGTACAACTCTTTTGCACTGTTTGCAATGTAGACCGGACAGGTCGTGGGCCCATCCCTGATACCTTTTTAAGTATGAGGGCACCCATTTCTTTAAAGGGAGATCTGAAACAGAATTCATATGCCCTGTGATGTCCAGTGGCTGGCGACAGGGACTGTTCAGAATCAGGCTGATAGTTTCCTCACTGGTCTGTGGAAGGATGGGGATAAGGAGTTACAGTTTGAGCATCCGAGTTTGCTCGACTGACACCAGGTTCTTTTCTTTCATCCAGTTGCCGAGGGCATTTTTGATTTTATAGGCCAGTCAATGCAAGATTTCTGTAGGCTGTAGCTTTAAATCCTATAGGCACTGATGATCATTTTCAGGGTTGTAACCCAGTCACCCCTGTATCCCTTGTTTTCGATCTTCATATGCTGCTTGTGCCTTAGGATTTAAAACATGGTTAGTGACCTACAATTATGCTGTAAGAAGATGTTCCAATGTTCTTTGTCCCATTTAGTCATCTCTGCAATTCGCTGAACTTTATTTAGAAAGCCAAAGGATCTTCTTCCTAGTGATATTTATTTTGGACTGCTGTACAACTTGTCAGTAACTTTCAGCTTCCCAGATACTCATTGCAATGTAGGCTAGGCCGGTAGTGGACATGTCCTTGAGACTTTTTTAGGATCTGAGGATACTGGTTTCCTTAAAGGGAGATCTGGAAGGACAAAATGGAATCGGCAGACCCTTTAATGTCCAATGGCTCTCAGTAAGGGATATTCAATATCATGTGATTTGTTTACTGGTGTTGATAGTGACAGGGATAAGGAGTTACAGAATTATCAAGCAGCAGAGCTTGTCTGACTTGTCTGAATGCTTGCAGGTTCTTTCATTCACCCAGTTGCACAGGGCATTTTTGATTCTATAGGCCAGTTGAGGCAGAATTTCTTGGGGCTGCAGATTGGTTTCCCTTTGGTGTTGGTGATAACATTCTGGGTCATGGACCAGTGATTCGAGTATGCCTTGTTTTAGAATGTCATATGTTGCTTGTTCATCAGGATTTAAAAGGCTTGGCATACAGCACACAAGTCCCCTGTAAGAAAAGGAGCAGTTAATTATCATCAATGTTCTTCATTTCTTTCAGCTGTATCTGGGACTCTTTGAAAGGTTGTGAAGAAAGCAGCAATATGTCTTATCTCCTGATATTTCTGTGGGACAGCTAGTGGGGGACTTGGTGAATGTCAAGGTTGAAAGGCCCCCTCTCGCAAAAATAAACAACCTTCAACTGTACAAATACTAATTCCTGTAAGATCTTTTAATTCTACATGATGCTGCTCATAGAGACTGGTTCCTGCATCTGAGAAGTCTTGGCAGTGCAGCATACCAGAAGAAGGAGTCAGACTAAATATTTACATGTTCAAGGGAGTTTATTTAAATAACTAGCTGGGGTACCCGGCGTTGCCCATGTCCTGGTCGAGTGGTGTCTCATGTGCCCCAGAGGATGTTGCTCTTCTCTTCTTGTCGGCAAGTCTTACTCCAGTTTGCTCTGGTGTCTCATGTGCCCTGGAGGATGTTGTTCTTGTCCTCATGTCAGAAAGCCTTGCTTCAGTTTGCTCTAGCATCTCATTTGTCCTGCAGAAAGTTGCTCTTGTCCTCTGGTTCAGCAAGTCATGCTGCTGTTTGTTGTTGTGTTTCAGAAGTTCTTGATATTGATTTTCGCTTTGCATCAGATGGAGCTTTTCCAAGTGAAGGTCATTTTTTGTTCAGCATGTTTCAGTCACTCAATGGCTTCAGCACATTTGAGAAAGTGTCCAAGAAAGATTGATTGTGCTTTCTTCTTGTGAATGAACTTAAGTAAACTGTAACCTTTCCATTTCCCATATTTAGAGATGTGTGATAAAACACATTGGGCCTCATTACGAGTCTGGCGGTAACTGAGGTGGTAACACCACCTGGTTACCGCAGGACTCGTATTACCATTCCGCCTCCGTGACTCCCGGAAATACCAGGGCATTACGCCCTTGGTGTCCCGGAAATTCCGGAGGAGGAATTCGGTAAATCCCCCACTGAGTCCAATAGGACTCAATGGGAATGGGGAAGTGGAAACACCGGCACCATCTCACATCACAAATAACAATGTGCCCTTCAGATATTTTAATGTTTGTGAAGTTTTGTCATTCCAAAAATCTGCTTCAGACTAATGATTAACTGGAGTTGTTCTAGAAGGTTTTGAGTAGTTATTTGAAAAAGCAGCTAAGGAATCATTTAATTTTATCAATAGTGAGAATATCTTCGGGGTTATTTAGCTTATTAATTGCTGTAGGTTTCAGTGACCAATGCTTGTCATTTCATTATCATCAATAATAGTTCATTCTAAGGCTAAGAAACATCACACCATAACAATACAAAGAATACAAAGCCATTGAACCTAAACAATAGCAAAAAAAATCAAAGAGCAAATGTGAGCCCGCAGCACAATTTAGAGCCATGTAAGTCTAAACTCACAATCAGGCTGCGCCTACCTCCACTCCTTTCCCACTTCTAATTTCAATGTTTAACAAAACTGACTGTAATTATACCTTTCTGAGATTCAGGTAAAGAAGGCAAATAAGGAGCAAATGTTATTCACGTTCTTCTTACATCATACAATAGTAACAGTTCTCTGAAACACCATTCTATCCTTTGGCGGCCAGGGTGGGAAGCGGTAAAATTCCCAAATGAAACTTGAGATAGAGCTGTTTTTGTAAAAGCACTTAATTGTATCAATCTTCCAAACTAAAGACAAAATTAAATGGTTTGTGGATATTCTCTTGCATACCTACTTTGATAGAACTTTCAAGTAAGATCACTTGCAGCTCACTTCCTGTATGTTTCTTTCACAGTGGAGCCCCTATACTGGAGTCATACTCTACGAGATGATCTAGGTATAGATTTTGCAACACCCAATGAATTGATGAAACCCAACATAGCTTTGGAGCAAGATTACTCTTGCCCATTGGCTTGTCCGCTGCTTTCGATGCCCATGCAATAAGCTCAGCTTACCACAGTCTGTGTCGAGTTTTGCCGCCCTTCCCTCTGACTGTTTGGGGTGCTTTCCACTGGTTCCTCCTCATAGATATATAAAGGCCTCTGATGAGTACAACTCTTTTGCACTGTTTGCAATGTAGACCGGACAGGTCGTGGGCCCATCCCTGATACCTTTTTAAGTATGAGGGCACCCATTTCTTTAAAGGGAGATCTGAAACAGAATTCATATGCCCTGTGATGTCCAGTGGCTGGCGACAGGGACTGTTCAGAATCAGGCTGATAGTTTCCTCACTGGTCTGTGGAAGGATGGGGATAAGGAGTTACAGTTTGAGCATCCGAGTTTGCTCGACTGACACCAGGTTCTTTTCTTTCATCCAGTTGCCGAGGGCATTTTTGATTTTATAGGCCAGTCAATGCAAGATTTCTGTAGGCTGTAGCTTTAAATCCTATAGGCACTGATGATCATTTTCAGGGTTGTAACCCAGTCACCCCTGTATCCCTTGTTTTCGATCTTCATATGCTGCTTGTGCCTTAGGATTTAAAACATGGTTAGTGACCTACAATTATGCTGTAAGAAGATGTTCCAATGTTCTTTGTCCCATTTAGTCATCTCTGCAATTCGCTGAACTTTATTTAGAAAGCCAAAGGATCTTCTTCCTAGTGATATTTATTTTGGACTGCTGTACAACTTGTCAGTAACTTTCAGCTTCCCAGATACTCATTGCAATGTAGGCTAGGCCGGTAGTGGACATGTCCTTGAGACTTTTTTAGGATCTGAGGATACTGGTTTCCTTAAAGGGAGATCTGGAAGGACAAAATGGAATCGGCAGACCCTTTAATGTCCAATGGCTCTCAGTAAGGGATATTCAATATCATGTGATTTGTTTACTGGTGTTGATAGTGACAGGGATAAGGAGTTACAGAATTATCAAGCAGCAGAGCTTGTCTGACTTGTCTGAATGCTTGCAGGTTCTTTCATTCACCCAGTTGCACAGGGCATTTTTGATTCTATAGGCCAGTTGAGGCAGAATTTCTTGGGGCTGCAGATTGGTTTCCCTTTGGTGTTGGTGATAACATTCTGGGTCATGGACCAGTGATTCGAGTATGCCTTGTTTTAGAATGTCATATGTTGCTTGTTCATCAGGATTTAAAAGGCTTGGCATACAGCACACAAGTCCCCTGTAAGAAAAGGAGCAGTTAATTATCATCAATGTTCTTCATTTCTTTCAGCTGTATCTGGGACTCTTTGAAAGGTTGTGAAGAAAGCAGCAATATGTCTTTGCTCCTGATATTTCTGTGGGACAGCTAGTGGGGGACTTGGTGAATGTCAAGGTTGAAAGGCCCCCTCTCGCAAAAATAAACAACCTTCAACTGTACAAATACTAATTCCTGTAAGATCTTTTAATTCTACATGATGCTGCTCATAGAGACTGGTTCCTGCATCTGAGAAGTCTTGGCAGTGCAGCATACCAGAAGAAGGAGTCAGACTAAATATTTACATGTTCAAGGGAGTTTATTTAAATAACTAGCTGGGGTACCCGGCGTTGCCCATTTCCTGGTCGAGTGGTGTCTCATGTGCCCCAGAGGATGTTGCTCTTCTCTTCTTGTCGGCAAGTCTTACTCCAGTTTGCTCTGGTGTCTCATGTGCCCTGGAGGATGTTGTTCTTGTCCTCATGTCAGAAAGCCTTGCTTCAGTTTGCTCTAGCATCTCATTTGTCCTGCAGAAAGTTGCTCTTGTCCTCTGGTTCAGCAAGTCATGCTGCTGTTTGTTGTTGTGTTTCAGAAGTTCTTGATATTGATTTTCGCTTTGCATCAGATGGAGCTTTTCCAAGTGATGGTCATTTTTTGTTCAGCATGTTTCAGTCACTCAAAGGCTTCAGCACATTTGAGAAAGTGTCCAAGAAAGATTGATTGTGCTTTCTTCTTGTGAATGAACTTAACTAAACTGTAACCTTTCCATTTCCCATATTTAGAGATGTGTGATAAAACACATTGGGCCTCATTACGAGTCCGGCGGTAACTGAGGCGGTAACACCACCTGGTTACCGCAGGACTCGTATTACCATTCCGCCTCCGTGACTCCCGGAAATACCAGGGCATTACGACCTTGGTGTCCCGGAAATTCCAGAGGAGGAATTCGGTAAATCCCCCACTGAGTCCAATAGGACTCAATGGGAATGGGGAAGTGGAAACACCGGCACCATCTCGTGATGGTGCTGGTGTTTCCACATCCGCCTGCAGGCGGGCGGTGTTAAACCCGCCAGGTCAGACCTGGCAGGAATATCACCACCCGCCTCCAGGAATCGGGATCGAGCGGTCCGAAATTAACAGTGGCGGCGGGTTTACCGCCACTGTTAATTCTGGACCGCCGACCTGTAATGAGGCCCATTTTTTTATTCCCTTTAAAAATGCTTTAATAAACACTTTTGAACTGCATACAGTAGTAATACATTTCAAAGGAATAACCAACTAATCGAACATTTTGCTTCAGACACTTTTCCAAATGTTGCCTCCTTCTGGTACCTACTGTTGTGAATCAGGGTGAGCATCAGTAAATGAGGGTGTCTACGGAGTGAATTATTTACATCCAAACATAGACTACAATCTTGCCCCAGACATATGAGGATTCCATGCAAAATTTGGTAGGCGTGGGTTCAAAGGTGTGGATTTGTATAGCCAGACAAAGACACACACATAAATACATTCCGCTTTGTATATAAAGGTAAGGAAAACAATGATCTGGCCCTACTGCTATGAGGAAAGTTCTCTGCCTAACAAAACTAAAACTTAAGGGTGCTCATCAAAATCCACCATTAAATACTCCTTAGTACAAATCCGCTTATCTGGCCCTATCTCTTAAGAAAATATAACAGAAAGGAGCCTCTGTCCTTGGCTTCTTGCCTGGCCCGAAGAAAGCTTGTTTTTAAAAGTTCATCAAGTTCTCACAATAAGGTTGTCAGCCTCTCTGTATGTTCTGTATACCAAAGTGTAAGTCTTAACAAGTATTCCACATGGTTCCCTTTTCCCAGGAAAGACATCTCATTACAAATCAGGCGGTCCGGAAATACCGGTGGGGGTAAACCCGCCGCCACCGTTGTTTCCGGACCGCCTGATCCCGACTCCTGCAGGCGGGAGATGATGTTCCCGCCAGGTTTGACCTGGCGGGTTTAACACCGCCCGCCTGCAGGCGGACGAGGAAACACTGGCAGCATTACGAGATGCTGCCGGTGTTTCTATGATCCCCATTCCCATTGAGTCCCATAGGACTCAATGGGAATGGGGATTAACACCATTCCGCCTCCGTGATTCCCGGAAAACCGGGGTTGTAGTGCCCCGGTAATTCCGGGAATCACGGAGGCGGAATGGTAATACGAGTCCGGCGGTAACCAGGCGGTTTTACCGCCTCGGTTACCGCCGGACTCGTAATGAGGCCCAATGTTTTCTTAATACAATTCCACCATTTCTTACTTGGTGCTTGATGGGGTACTAGTTTTATTTTTAAGCACTGGAACCCTCAGGTTCACCCTGCTCCCAGTTCTGTTCACTAGGTTTCATGTTTCCCGGAATCTCCAAAGTCCTCTGGCCTTTGGACAGGCCTACTCCAGAGGGGTTTCGGTGGGGTGTCTGCCCGTTCGTGGTTTTCGGGCTCCTGTTATCCTTGTGGTTCTCCAAGACTCGAATAGCAATGCCGCTCAGTTTTTCAGGGCTCTCCAAAGCGATCGGGCCCTCTAGTCAGCATACTTTGTCGTAATTCTGGTAGGGCGTCTGCACATATGTGTTTTCTCGGCTCCCGTAACCTGTCTAGCTTTGCCAGCTTCTGATATCATAGTGCGCTCCTCTCAACAGCGTTACCTCGTTGGAAGTAATTGCTTCCCTTCCACTGCTCGGCTCGGCAGCTACTGCACTTTTGACGTGGACATCGGGGATCTGGTCTCTCAGCTACGGTCTGGTTTTAGCATCAGTTAACAGACCCCAGGCCCACTACGGCTTCTGTATTATCACAACGCCAGGCACGATAGTCACCTTACCATCTCTGCCTCAATCTCAACCTTGGCTTCTTTGTCGATCAGGGCGCCAGCATTCCAGCATCAGTCTTGCGATTCGCTCGCTCTCCACACTACTACCGGTTCTGTGGTCAAGCATGGCTCCGCCCCACCAGGACGTCCTCCCGCCAAAGACTTGCCTCTGCATAGGATTCTCTCTCCTCCATTTCAAGTTGTTTGTTCCTTTATGTATGTCATCACAAGAAAAGGAGTGTTTTGCTGCTCTTTGACCGTGGACGTCAGGTGAGAGTAAGTATTACCTGAAGCCAAAGATATTGGAGAAATGTCTCTATTGGGAGAGTAGAAAACAGAAATGACAACAGTCTTTCAAACTCCCATGTAGGTGTATAGTGTACTTTGGACCAGGAGTTCCTTACAGGAATGAGAGTCCTTGTCCCTGAGAGGGGAGTCACCCCCAGTGAGGTCCCACTTGCCCAGACCCCTAGGGCGGGTCTTGCTGAGTGGGCTCACATTCCTCACCTCAAAGGGGGTGGCTCCCCTCTGGGATGAATGGCCAAATAGTCCAGATGCATTACAACACGTGGGCTGTTTTGGGTCAACAATCGTGATGATCAGGCTTGCATTCTGCTATTGTTGATTTTTCAATGGAAGTAGGTTCAATATCCTCCCTCTGATTTGTGATGGTACTGGGCCCAGAGTGGCTACCCTGGATACCTCTTCTTTGGTAGGACTGTATGGGGACTACTAAACCAGTTCAGTAGAACAAGGAGAATATAGATTAATTTATGAGTGAGATACTTTATTCTTGACTCTTTGTGTATGGTTCTTAAATCAGGAAGAGATGAATTCCAAGAATCCATGTCTGTCAGTTGTGTTACATTCTTATTCACTCAATGGAACCTAGACACTCAGCAATGGTTGGAGAAAGCTGGCACCTGGGCTGGTCTTGGTTAACCACTCACTTAGCCATAGCCCCCATCTCCAAACAGAGAGTCTGGTTTCATATTTAAAAACCCCAACCCGCGTCTTGACCCGGGTTGGGCAAGAAGGGAAAAGAGAAAATAAATTGAGGAGGTATAAGACCATGAGCTGATCTTTAACTGGTCAAGGTCGGTGATCGGACTAATTAGTTCACATTCCATGAGCCTAGGGATCACCAGACAATTCACAGCCAGGACTATAGTTCCATAGACATCTTTTAAAGCATGTAAATCTCAGGGTTCTAGGATGCATAGTAAAATGGGGTCGTTTTCACAAATTAAGAATAACTCGAATATTCCTTGTGGGACATAGTTGATCAGTCCATCACTCTCTGCCCCATTGTTCCCCTTTATTTGGCATTCTTCAAAAAGGTCTCTCACAGACCTTGGAGTTTGACATGTCCTGTACTTCTTTGAAATTATTTACTTCTGTTGAGGAATTTTCATCCTGCATTACAGCCTTTTGCTTCTCATCTTGGATGGTGGGAATCTTCCTTGGCACCTGGTATTTTTCATACCATGGGGTTTATTGGCTTAACCCCCCTTTGACAGATTAGGGCCAATCATCTCTGGCCTCCGGGACTGTCTTTTAAGGGAGGTGCAGCTATCACAAATGCCCTCTATCCCATGTGCAACTCTCGTTCCTACTCATCTTGAGCATGGTCTCTCCAGATTCATTGATGAATAATAATGGCTGGGCTGAGAGACTTCACCTCGTCCTGGGCTGTGACTATCCTCTTCTTCACACTTCCTCCTCCACTCTTATTTTTCTCCCACTCCTGAATGTTTCATTACAAAGAGGAGTTATTTCTGTGGGAAACTACTCTTGTCAACCCTTCAAACCTGTTTCTTACATCTCTTGATGGGGTGGTTGTGCATGTGCTACCTGTGATGAATCCTGCAGAGTCATCACTGATTTCCCGTTGATGGTCTCCTCCCACATGACCAGGGGATGGCAGCTACTACTTGAGCCTGCCCCTGGGGATGGTATTATGAGGGAGGATCATGTGTAAGGGACACATATTTGGAAATTGTGATTACTCCATTAGGAGAAACCAAGTATTCTTCCCCCCTTTGAAGAAAACCCTATGAGATCTAAGATCCTGATGGTATACTGTCATACTGAGCTGAATAACATTCACACCTTACATGAACACACACACACACGACACCTCATGTCTTTGATGGTTTTGTGTTAACTAAAAATCCCAAAAGAAATCACCCCAAATGTCCTATGAGTCTTATGGACTCAACTCCCAAAGAACCCTCAGTACTGGGTCAAGGAAGAGTAGAAGGGAGTTCATGTGGAGCAGAAGAAACACCAAACTGAATGCACAGGCTTGTTGTTATGAAGAGGCTCAACTACGAAGGACATTTATAAATGGTGTCCACTTTAGAAGAGAGAGAAGCCGAGCAGATGCCGAAGTAAGAGAAGCCACAGAAAAAGGCAGAGGCACGAGAATGGATTGCGCTGTTGGGAACAAGGGATCCCAAGTTGCCGCTTGCAGGCAGTGCTCACCGGAGAGATGCTGGTCCACGGAGGAAGCTGCAGGCAGAGGCACGCTTGAGTTGTGTAACACTCCTAGTGACTTGCTTCTGTACATGGAAGTGATTATGAATTTCTTCACAAGTCTTCTGTTTCTCCTGGTTTGTTTTCCCTCCATAGTATAAACACAAGGAGTGGGGTTTTACTTCTCAGGGCAGTATCAGCTTTTCAACTCTGTGTCCACTCACTGCATCCACTGTTTAGCGTACTGGTAGCTGATAGTAGTACAAAATGACATCTGCTGCATGAAACTATGGTCAGATTAGACATGTTCTGCTGCTTTGCCAATTTTCAATGTATATGTTCCGGGCTTGTCCAGCAGGTTAGGGTTGATTGAGATGGTCTCCTGGTGTTACTGATTACTGTCCTCAATGCATATTGATAGGCGTGGTTCAGGTGCAATTCAGCAGGTGCTTGAAGTGTGGCAGGATTGTCAGATGGTCCACATCAGCGGGCAAGTGTGGACATGTATACTGCATTGCTGTTTGACAGGTTATAAATCTAATTGTAAGTTGCTGGGCATCCAGCACAGCATGGCTTCACTGGTAGCTGGGTCAGGATGGCATGGCAGATATGTTGAGCGCCAAAGGTTCTAGAGCGCACTATGAACCTGCCATTGGCAAGTGCCGCATGATAACCTAATTTTGTGCTGATAGACAGCCTCGGTTGGCAGCCCCTGACTCCGTTGTTACAGGGCCTGTGGTTTGCAGTAGGATGTCTATTTGCAGATCTAGGAGGAGTCTCATCTGTGTCCTGGTGACCATGCTGTGCGGATTTTCTGTGATAGCATGTACATCCAGGATTGGTGTACAGAGGGGTGGCTGTGGATAAATGCACTCCTGCGGCACTAATTCAGAAGCCCTTCTATAAATAGGGTGCATCATTTTTTGGTGCCACCACGTGTTCAATTGCATGAGAAAGTTCTCTGAGTCCAAAGAATTATGATGCTTCTCTTTTTTTGGGAATTCTGGAATGGCTGACTGAAAGGTGGTACTGTAGACTGATGGTTCCTAAGGCACTGGGCAGTCTGCTGGGGTCCCACCAGGTGCAGGTCCTCAAGCTGGCTAAGGAGATTCAGCTATTTACCCCTTGGTCTGGCCTTTATGCAATGTATGGCTCACAGTTAAGGGGGAACCCTTGCCATTCAGAATACCCTCCGCATGCCTGTACAAAATGATCCAGTAGGGGCTCAATCACTCTCCAAGTACGATGAGAGTTTTCCTGATATCGCCTTGACGCCACACAATCTACTTAACTGTCCCCGCCCCTCCACTTTGCCTGACGAACATCCCCTTCCTCCCAAGGCAAAGAAATACTGACTGCCTGCCTCAGCAATACCTAATTTGGAAGAACTGTACACTGTGATCATTCACAGTTCAATGCTTGTTAACGAAGCAGACAGCAGCACAGGCAGCCATTCCCGCCCATGCCAATGGCTTCTGCTGGCAGCTGCCCAGTCTGCACTACACCCACCCAAGTAGTGTACTTCATACACTCTCCCCCTTAATTTGCCCTGCAGTACTAATATACAAATGATGGTATGTTGCAACAATTCTATCTCTGTCTAGGTTCAAGACCTTGGTTAGATATTCTTCTCATACCATTTGTGAGACTTTGCCAAGTGTACTTTTAAAAACAAATTAATGTTTGCACTGCAACTGTTAAAATGTTTTACATTACACGTTTACTTCTAATGGTTTCAGTGTAGAGATGGACGCAGCTCACAGTACCTTAATTTTAGTGCTTGTTGCAGATGATTTGTTATTTTGTATTCATGTCTGACTGCTGTTGCTGTGGATGTGAGCGTTAGCCGATGCCAGGCCCATCTGGTTCGCCTGCTCACTCCCGCCACATATCCCCATCCACCCAAGGCACAGACAGGAAGTCAGCCTTTGGCCAATACCCATCCAGGCTGACCCACTTATCTCTCATTGGTGTGGGTTGTGCCATATGTACCACCCTTTTGAAAAGTGCAACCCTGCGCCCTTGTGCCAGGCATCCACACCAAGGATAATGAAAGCTAACCAAACGAAAGCTAACCAAACAAACACTTGCACATTTTGAATGCTCACAAGGCCTAGTAGAGCTGCCTCTTTTCTTTCTCTTCATTGCTATTACATTTGCTGTTTGATCCCATGTTCCTTCCCCGTTGCTACTTAATGTGTAAGAGCCTTACAAATGCACAATAAATAAATAAAATAAATAAAGGTGACTCCTTTTTGTTTCTGTTCAGCCTATAAGGACTTACGGTCTTGATCCTCTGGCCCCTCTATCACCTGTGCACCTTAAGGTCCTCTCCTCGCCTCATTCACCACCTCCATAATCCCACTCCCCCCATACAATCACCATGCTTGTACCTATCATATGACTCCTCTTAACTGTTCTCATCTTCCTCCCGCTTACCGCTTCTGCCTACTATAACAAATAGTTTCCTCTCCTCTGTTCCCATCACGATCCTCACTACACCTGTCACACAACACCTTGGTTGTCACCGTCTCTCTCACCCTACAGATTCCAACCCTTACTACTCAACGTGTCCCTCTCTAGAGACAGTCCCCATTTTCACCACTCTATTGCTCTCCCACTGACCTCACCCTGGGGTTCTCAAATGACCAATCCCTTTGTGCCTCAATAAGCTCTAAGGCAAAGTTCTGGACTGAATGGCCTCCTAGCACTCTGACTGCTCCTTCTACATCTCCTGGAACTCTATCACCTCCCCCCATCTCCCGTCAAGTGAGCATGCCTGAGCGATCCATCCTAGGCCCACTCTTATTCACCCTCTACACCGCCCCCAAGGGAACCAAATGTAATCATTTATAATCCACTAGCACCTCTTTATCTGCAGCCTCAAATCTTCTGCTTTCCTTTGTTCACCCTGGAGGTCTCAGAGCACATCCCAAAACTGCCTCTCCACCATTCAGCACTGGATGATTCTACGCTCCTAGATGCTTAACTCCTCCAAAACGGAAGTCATCTTTCTCTCAGCCTCTAAATCCAATCATACTTTCACATTCCATCACTTGTTTCCTTCTAACATTTTCACTTTATTACCAAAGGGTACCAACCATCAGCAACCTGATATAAAAAACAAACCTGGCCGGATCACCCCATGACCAATGCCCACCATATATCTACAAACAACTACTCGCCCATAAAACACAGGCTCTCTACACACAACCACTAATGAACTTATTTCTGAATACTTGAATAATACCAAAATCATGCAAATCAGCCTATTTTAAACCACTCTTAAAAAATGAGGCAGGGAAACAGATGACCCCACCAACTACAGACCTAAGTCAAACCTACCCTACACAGCACAAATCTTGGAGAACAACGTGTACAAAGACCTGCTGAACCATGTGGAATCCAACGGACTACTTGAGCAATCCCAAGTTGCATTTAGACCCATGAGAGGAACCGAATAGGCACACCTCTTGATATGGGATGACCTAAAGATGAACGCTGACAACAACACCCAATCTGCTCTAATACTTCTCGACTACTACTATCATACTACTACTATCAGCATCCTTTGATACAATTAAACACATAACATTATTCAAAAGACTGGAAGATTTCGGCATTAAAACCTTGGCACTAGAATGGCTGAAATATTTCCTCACTGACAGAAAGGAAATAATCTACCTACCACCATTCACATCAAACACACAAACATCACGTGTGACATACCACAAGGATCAAGCCTGTCCCCAATTCCCTTCTACATATATGTGGCCGCCATAATAAAGCTCACCCAAACTCATGGACTGACATCCTAGAACTTCGTAGATGACACTCAGCGAATTTTCAAGACATCTACTAACAACAACCCTGACAATGTCTTGAAGCATGCCTCACCAACATCTACACCTGGATGGCAAAAAACAACCTTAAACTAAACCTAGCCAAAACAGAAATAATGATAACCCTGTGAGATGACAACCTTACTGTAAGGAAAAAAGGCCCAGTTCAAGTAGAACGGCAGCTAAGAAGAGCTGCTAGCAGGAAAATGACTAAAAGACTACATTTCCCATGAACCTCTTGTCAGTTGGAACAGGTGAGTGTAATTATGGGGGCACTTAAGCCTCTCCCCGGCCCGTGCTGCCTGTTGTTGATTTTGTAATTTTGTATGCAGGCACGGGTCAGAGGAGGCAGCTGCTGACTTTTTCCGGCAAAGACTAGAACTACGGGCCCTGCGGTGATAGTTTGCAGCTATCCCTCCTGGGGGAATCGTTACCGGCACGCCGCTGTTTATGCAGCCAGGCCGAGCATTGAAGGACGCTTCCTTCTTCCACTGCCTCTGAAGGCACAGAGGCACCCGCGGTGGCCAGTCCGCCAACGCTGGAGTTCGCATTGCCTGGGGAGGAGCTGGTCGCCTCCCAGGCCTCAGTTTAGTGCAAATATGTTTATTTGAAGTTCAGGATCTCATGTTTTGTCGGGTGCAAACACACCATTACAATTCCTTATTTCTGGCATAACTGTGTCGCACTGATACTGTCGTGCATAAAACTATTAAGGCTTCCAAGGGGAGCATGGGCATGAACAGTTTCTCGTAATATTGACCTTGTTGGGTAGACGTCAATCTGTCATTTGCACGCTCCCTTAAGCACACGCTAGTGAACTCAGGCAAAGAGAAAACGGGGGCTTGATGCAATTGTTCGTGGCTGCTTGCTTGTTGTATATGTTTGCGACCCAATCAGTTCCATGCAGCTTACAAGTATCTTCTGCTGGATGACACAGCAGGAGGGTGATGCAGGTTATGAATTTGCCCACTTAGCTCATGTGTGGTACCATGTTCAGGCTTATGTTGTATGTTTCTATGTTGCTGTTGCAAGTTGTCATGGCCATCAATAACGTTCCATGTGCTTATGTTTGTTGCTTAGCAGGAGTATTCTAGGAATACAGGAGGCAGGTTGAATTCTAATTAAGAAGAATTCAGATTCAGGTTGTGCAAGATATATGATTGTGCAAGATATATGTTTATGTATGTTTTTTTCCCTTACTCCCTAGCCCCATCCATATGCAAGTTTCCTAACCCTCTATCCGGTGATCCTAACTCCCCCTACCTATCCACAACCCTTCCCCCCGTTGACTGCCTCATGGTACCTGTATTTATCAAGATCAGGACCCCGTGCCAACCAAGGTGGGAGGGTCTATTTCATTTGGCTTCCGTGGCTAGGAAGGAGTTGTGTGCTACTCCAGGGGTGTGACACTAACACAAACATCTCTTACCTGGCCCCTGAGTATGGGAACTCAACCTGAATCCTCAACAGTGTTAAAACACTATTGGGAATACTCATGGTCAGTGGTCTCACCCTGGAACCACAGGTCAATGCAATAGCAAAAAATGTTTCTATGATCTTCAACTAATAAGAGGGATCCTCCCTTACCTCAACCATTCAAGAAATGCGCACACAGGTCTCCCAAAGTGATCAAGAGAAGCTAGGAAACCCAATAACCCTTAGCCCTTAGCCAACCCCTCGAGATAATGCCCCCTCCAGAGACAGTTTACAGTCCCCTACACAATAATCTTTACTATACTAAGCATTCCTTCTTTTTAGTCTTGTCCCATCAATCTAACTGCACACCAACGCACAGGTGAATTCCCCACAAAAAAAGAAAAACAATAGTATAGCTGCACAATAACCGGAGATTACCCAAAAAAACAACTAACCATTAACTTTTCTCTACCACCCCCGTTTGCCACACATGCCCAGGTGGATAGGGAACCACCCTGTTAAAACTCCCAAACTGCATATCACCCTCAAACCAACTCAGAACACCAACAGCATCCAACACCCAACAACACAAGCACTGGACGCCGTCCATCCGGAAACACTAAGCATCCAGTGTACAAAACACACACAGACACCAGTTATTCCCAGTCCTAAATGCATCAATAGCTGAGTAGTGAGCACAACACCTGTCTAATCCCTCTACTGCTCCCTAACCAGCCCACCCCACTTTACCTTACAGAGTCACAAGAGTGGCTGAGGACCACAGAAATGGCAGCAGTGAGCTGTATAAATCAACATAACATAACAACATTGTACTTCTCTTTAACAGTGAACTCAAGCCCAGTCATGTCATCAGAGCCACTGCTACTGTGACCAGTATTAACCTAAAAACTATCAGGAATATCCCCCGCATCTTACTCACCCCACTCAGCCGAAACCCTAACATCTACCCTAGTCCTCAGCAAACCTGACTACTGCTGTAGGCTACACCTGAGTCTTTCCTTCGGTTTTTTCCTCCCCTCAAAAAGTACATAACTTTGCTACGTATACCCTTTACATTCCTTTGAGATCCTTTCCCACCCTGTGGTATTTCCACCAGGCCGAATGTTTTTTAATGCATAGGCGCTCACTTTTCAAGTTTCCACTCATCATCTTCAAATCAAATAGTGACCTTGCCTGTGAATACTTTGCCAACTGGATCGCTCTCTAGTCTCCATCTCAAGCTCTACATTTGTCTAATCTGGGTGCCTGCACTGTTAAACCGGAAATCATATTGTGCCTCCTTTTGATTTATATTGGCCTAAGCCTAGTCGCTCTGCAAAGAAAACCGTGTTGCAAAGTTCCCATTTTGAATCGACTTCGCTGCCATTTTAGAATCATCCGCCATTTTGATTTCTGTTTGTACATTCTCTGTTCTAAAATGGTGGACTGTGTTTTCAACTTGCAACCAAGCCTGTCGACCTTTGAGTTCTGTTAATGTTTAGACTGACCAAGAGCTGACTGTTTAGACTAGGTAATAAGGCCTTGTGCTGAGCATGAACTGTTGCCCCACCATTTTCTGTGCTCACAAGACTAATCCACAAATACACGTCTGGGACAATGAAGAGCAAACGCCAAGTGTGGACACAGGCCGAACACAATTGTAACATAGTTGTAAAAGATGCTTGTTGTAGGATTTGTGAACATACACTATCATTGTATCACCGCGGAAATGCAAACTCATGTAATCCTTCTGCACATTATCGTATAAGCTGTATGTAAACTAGGCACAAACTCCAGACCGCAGATTATTAACATGTAAAGGGGCTGGACAATATTATTGAAAATGTATAAAAGCAGGAATGTTTAGATGTCCAGCACTCTCTCTCCTCTCTCTGATGGGCTGGTACTCATTGCGGGGTGTTGAGAGCCAGATAGCTATCTGTTTCTATGTTCTTTGTAAACTGTACAGTAGAATTAAAGATCTGTGAATCTTTATAGCCCGTGTTTGGTGTATTTCCTTTTGTGGTATTCAGCCTCGATATTTCCTTGTTTTTACAGGTGGCGTGAATAGGGACCCTCAAGATTGATGCCAACTCATTGAAGTGTTGACATGGCTATCGGACTGGGATCGGACGGTGAGAAAGGGGGCCCCTTCTTGGATGAGACGCGATACCTCAACAGTACTGCACGATCCGATCCCTGGACAGTGAGCTCGCGGTCCGAGGCGGCATCTTGACGAGGGTCCATATATCGAGGCGGGCAGTTTTGCCGAAATCTCCAACCACGAGGGTCCTTTGTTGTCCTTAGTAATCCGATCAGACCTCCCTTAGTTCTTTGATCAGGTGAGTCATGCCCCGATTCCTAAGTATCCTGATATTTGATTTGATTTGGCGCATTGTCCTCGCGAGAGCAACTATTGACCAGGTAATACCAGAATTCTGATATACCTGAGAAATTGTCTGCCTGTTTCAGGGCATTATTCTGCAAAGACAGACAATCTTTGGAATTTGGCCGTCCGGTGCCACAGGAGGGGTCGCCGACATGTACTATGTACTGTAGGCATGGCATTGGTAGTATAGTGTTTAATGATATTTGGCACAGACAAACTAGACATGCTTCTGAACTTCAGTGGCCAATCAATGGTAGTTTTGAAATCCCTCATATTGAATACTTAGAATCTATATTGTTGAAGAAAAAGGCTAGACCTGCAGCATTTGACGTATTACAGAATTGGAAGAAAGAAGCTTTGCAGCAGCTTAAGAGTAGAGAAAAGCATGCGCGTCGCCATATGACAAATGCCAAAAAAGCGTTGTTGTATGACCAAAATAAACATTCTGCGTCAGTAAGGAATATGGATAGGGCCTTCTCACTTCGTATCCAGAAGATCTATCCTTCTGAAGACTTTCATGTTTCTGATGAACTTATCGATAAATTGTTAAATGAACGAAGGCCTGGTGCCACTGCGCCACCTCCGTATGTGCCTCTTCCTGCTGCTATGCCTCTTCCTGCTGTTATTCCTCCTCCTGCTCCTCCTATGGTTCCCCTTGCTGTTCTTCTTCCTCCAGTTGTTGTTCCCCCTTTTTATCGTTGCTCCTCCGACTGCTCCTCCACCTTTGCCTGCTGTACCAGTAATAGCACTTCTGTTCCTTGATGTTCAAAACTTGCCTACACTCCCTCTTCCAAGTGGTTCTACACCACTTGTAGTAGATCGGGGAGCGGGATCGAGGTTTGTAACTCGTAACCCTGCGTCTTCAGAGAAAAAATGTGAGTTAACTGCGTGGGCTAAGCGTTGCATGGAGAAGGGTGAACAGGCTGATGTTTTTGCCACACTTTCTAATATAGACAATTTTCCTGAGAAAAATGTTTTTATTGAGGGATTGGGGATTCATTTGTGTGTAATGTGGGACAGGCTAAATGATATAAATCTCCCGCAAGGGTTGAGGGATCTGAACACTTTAGCGTTCTCTAGAGATACTGTGGAGAAGGTGCAAGAGCATGTTGAGAGGGTTCTTGAGTATAGAAGGGAGCTGGAAAGGTTACGGAATGAAGATGAAGATGGTGATAGTTTAGACGTTATGTTCGTACAGAAACGGTTCCTTCCTTGTCGTAAATCGATAAATGAGGAAACGCGAATTTGTACGAAAGATGAGATTAGATGGATCTCAGACACGTTGATAACTCCCGTTGAAGTATTTGACACATGTAGTCAGTATACGCCAGAAATGCAGAGGACAGTGATACAGGTAATGGTAGAGTACCTACAGGATGAGTGTGTAAAAAGAAAGATGTGTTGCCCCGCAAAGTTATTGAGTATTTATAAGAGAGCATTTTCGTTTGACACTTCTTCGGCAGCTTTAGCGCTCGATTTGGCTCTGTTGCTTAGTAAGCGTTCGAAGTTGCCTACTTCTCAGTTGCCTATGAGAGAGGATCCTCCGACATTTGTCCAAAAAGTTGAGATTCCTGCTAATGCTGCAGCGGGTACAGCTGCTCAAGAAATTCCTGCACATTATGTGTCGCAGTTTGTTCACGTCCCGTTCTCGAGACAGGAAGTGAACACCATTAAACAGTCTATTCCTGACATTAGGAAGAATCCGACGGGTTCTACAAAGAAATAGAGTCTGTTTTGCAATCCTCAGTATTCACAAAAAGTGAAATTGATTTGTTATTTCCTGTACTCCTGCCTGTTGATCTGTGGAAGCAGATTAGAACTATAGACGATGTACCATGGTTTGCAGATACATGGACTAACATGGTTAGACTCGATGGAGAAAGGCAGCTGGCGAAAGACTGCCTCAGGTAATACTAACTTTGCCTGACAGAATAGTCACGAAATTGAAAACTATAATTCCTGAAAAGAGAATTATTTGGGACAAGTTTACTGCCTGTGTCCAAGGGAAGTCTGAGGGTGCTACCGAGTTCTGTAATCGGTTCAAACAGGTATTTTCAGATTTCAGTGGACAAGACTTAGGCACAGAGTCTGGGAAAAGATTATTTGTGGATAAATTTGTGCGCGGATTGCTGCCTGACATCCAGTCACAAATGATGTCCTCCGAGAGCGCTTGGCAAGCGAAGTCGCAGTCAGAAGTATTGCACATGGCTCAGTACTACGAGAATCGTGTCAATAAAGAAAAGGAAAAAGTTGAAAAGAGAAAAGGTGACTTGAAGACAAAAGTTCTATTGCAGCAAATTGTTAGAAGCCCTAGAGGGGGTAATTCACAATGTAGAGGTCAGTACGTTCCACAAGGAAATGCGCCCTTGTGTCCTGTACACATTAACCAGTGTGCTTATTGTAGACAAGAGGGTCATTGGCGTGCACAATGCCCGATCCTCCAACAGAGGTCAAATAACACATTTGGGAATATGGGTAGACGATCCAGAGGCCGCCCAGGTGTAGGGAGTCCTGGTAGAGGTCAGTTCTCACAAGATTCACAGCAACCTTTTTCGCAGGATAATCAGGCATCGAGTGTGGACAATAGAAACATTTTTTATCATCCTTCTGCTGCTTACCTCTCTGAAGAACTTACTTTCGATGACATTCTGTTCCGCTAGGATTGCCCAAAGCAGGGTTTGGAACCAATGCCTATTCCCATTAATCAGAAAGGTCCCTACATTGAAATGTTAGTGGGAAATAGGAAACATCTATTCTTGATAGATACAGGGGCACAGAAGTGCTCCATTGATCATTCACGGGTTCCAAACATTCCACTGTCAGGGCAAACCAATGTTTCTGTAGGGTTTTCTGGCGCACCAGTTGTCTGTCCGGTTTCTTCGCCGGTACCTATTTCTTTGGGTCCCTTTACGGACCACTGTCAATTCCTTTTGACTACGAATTATGGAGAGAATTTGTTGGGGTTGAATCTGTTGAAGGAATTAAATGTGGTAATTCATTGTTCTCCTGATGGAGTGCATTTGACGATTTCACCACAGCAACTTTCTGTCTCTCAATTTTTTACCAGACCATTGCCGCCGGAATTCAGTGATGTTCCGGAGTGTTTGTGGGCTATTGATGATAATGACGTTGGTGTCTTACAGATTGAACCTGTTAAAATTGTCTTGAAACATGGAGTAAAGCAGCCAAGTATTCACCAGTATAAGATCTCGGTCGATGGTGAGCAAGCTTTGAAATGCATAGTCTCGATTTTGTGCATCGAGGGGTGCTTGAGGAAATTGCAGGTAGTTTGTGCAATAGTCCGATTTTGCCCGTGTACAAAAAAGGCGATAATGCAATTCCCTTTCGTTTCATTATCGATTTGCGTGCCATCAATAAGATTGTTGCTCCACAATTTCCGATTGTGCCTGATGTGATGACAATATTAACTATGATCCCGGCTTCAACTACTCACTTTAGTGTTGTGGATCTAAAGAATGCTTTCTTTAGTATTCCGATACACAAAGACAGTAGATACTTGTTTGCGTTCACCTTAGGGGGTCATTCATTTACCTTTACCCATGCACCACAAGGTTACACGGAAACTCCAAGCATCTATAGTAGGGCTTTGAAAGAGCAGCTCGATACCCTTGAGTTGCCCTCTACTTGTACACTGCTTCAATACGTTATTGACTTGCTTTTAGCTGCTGATTCAGAGAGCGCTTGTAAAGAGGGCACTGTGTTGTTACTTATTCACTTGGCTAAACATGGACACAAAGCTTTGCCTGTCAAAGGAGGGAAAAAGGTCGACACTTGAACGGATAAAACTAATTTCTAGCATGTCTGTCCCAAATACGCAGAAAGAAGTTAGAGCCTTGGTAGGAATGGCTTCTAACTGTAGACAGTGGATCCCCAATTTCTCACTAGTGATTAAAACAATGTTGGCTTTGACGAAGAAGGGCATTTCTTCGCCATTGCCGTGGAACTTGGAGCACCAGCGTGCATTTGATTTGCTCAAGACTGCATTGTGCTTGGCACCGGTTTTGGGCACACCAACCTATGAAAAGGCCTTTGTGTTGTATGTGCAAGAATGTGATGGATGTGCTTTGGCTGTATTAACGCAGGAACATGGAGGGAAGAATAGGCAGGGCGGCTACTTTTCTTCCGCCCTTGATCATGTAGCATGCGCTTTGCCAAGATGTTTGAGAGCGGTCGCTGCTGCTGCTGCATCCATAAAACAGAGCGAGGGAATGGTCCTAGGCCATGCTTTAACCCTGATGGTACCTCACTCTGTAGATGTTCTACTGAACAGAACTCAAACGCAACACCTCACCTCCGCACGATTAGCAAGATATGAATTGATCTTGTTTGCGTCGCACATACAAATTAAGAGGTGTTGTGTTCTTAATCTGGCTGAACTTTTACCTTTCCCGCAAGGTACTGCTTGCAGTGACGAAGAGTCACATGACTGCCTTTACACTACCGAACAAGAGACAAGGGGTAGAATCGATCTGAAGGATACTCCTTTGAACAATCCACAAGGGGAGCTTTTTTGCGATGGCTCCTGCTTCAATCTCCCGGATGGTACATCCACAGCTGCTTATGCAATCACTAAATTGAGCACGGTCATGGAAACCAAGAGAATCCCTCATAACTCCGTGCAGGTTGCAGAGATTATAGCATTGACCCGAGCTTGTGAACTTTCCAAAGGGCTTACAGCAAACATATATACTGACAGTCACTATGCTTTTGTGGTGGTTCACAACTTTGGAAGACGTTGGTCAGAAAGAGGGTTCTTGACTTCACATGGTGCAAAAATCCAACATTGCTCCTTGATAGAACGGTTACTCTCAGCGCTGCACTCCCTACCCAGCTAGCTATCATAAAATACGCAGCGCACCAGAAGGTTGTAGACAATGTGGGAAAAGGGAATGCTTTTGCTGACCAGATAGCCAAACAGACTGCCACCGATCTCGCTTCAGAAATGTATACTTCAAGGGAAGCCACAAATGCCTTTACTTTGGATGTCGGTATTGATTCCGTAAGGGATATCCAAGCCGATGGCACGTTAGAAGAGTCTAAGAAATGGGCTGAGGGCTTGGGGAAACTGGATGATGATGGGTGTTCGGTGGACAAAGTTGAAGGGAAGTGGTTACTGCCTGACGCATATATTATGATGATGGCTGTTATGGCTCATGGTCCCACTCACATATGTGCTCGTAAAATCACTAAAATGTTGCAAAAAGTATGGGTAAATGACAAAATCCCTAAAGTAGCTGAACGATTCGTTCAGGACTGCATGATTGGTTTGCAGCATAATGTGGGAAAGGGCACATCAACTCCTACGGGTAGTTTTGGTCCACCGTCTGTCCCCTTTGAGGTCATCCATTTTGATTTCATTGAGATGGAGCGTTGTAACAATTTCAAGTATGTGTTAGTCATCATTTGTGCTTTTAGGAAATGGGTTGAGGCTTTTCCTGTCAAAGATGCCACAGCTATGACCACGGCAAAGACTATGTTAAAGGAATATTTTCCAAGATTTGGGCTACCGAGAGTCATCTGGTCGGACAATGGTCCACACTTTATCGTTGCTGTAATTCTGCAGATATCCGAGGGATTACAGATCGATAAACGGTTCCATTCGGCTAGACATGCCCAGAGTGCTGGACTAGTGGAAAGACACAACGGCATCATCAAGAACAAGCTGGCTAAGACGTGTGCCGGCACCAAGCTAAAATGGCTGAACGCCTTACTGATCGTGTTGTTATCTATGCAAACAACCCCTCAAACTAAGACTGGGCTATCTCCCTTTGAGGTGGTTATGGGGAGGCCTGCTAATATTTGTAATGTTCCGAAGCCTCGTTCTTTACGAGACATCGAAAATGTACTTCTCTCTGATTATTGTGGCCAGTTAACTAAAAACCTGTATTTGATTTATCACCATGTGCGAGAGGCCTTACCTGTACGGTATGAGGGTCCCGGTCACAGCATACGACCGGGGGAGTGGGTCCTCATCAAATCATTTGAGCGATCTTCTTGCCTCGCACCACATTGGTGGGACCCCGTCCAAGTTTTGCTGGTCACACAGACTGCGGTGCGGGTATCAGGCCGGAAACATTGGATCCACGCGTCCCATACCAAGAGGATTCCACACCCAGTGCCACACGCTACAGAAGACACAGAACCCCTCACCAGTACTGTAACCAATGATTTTGAAGCAGTAAACAGCATCGAGAGTGCGTCAGAGACTCTCCCTGAGCCCGTGGGGCCTGGGGAAACAGCCACCTTATCTCCACACTCTCCAACAGTTTTGTTGCCTGAAGCTGGTCCGGGTCTTGCATCCAATTTCATTCTTGATTCGTTGCTTCCATCAGGGAGTGATGACACATTGTTCACAGATCATTCAGTACCAGGAAGCACAAGGTACGATCTGCGTCCGAGGAATGTGCCATTGCGAGGAAAATCATCAAAGGCTTGTCTTTTTTGCCCGACTATTTGTACATACAGGGATTCTGTTGGCTAGGGTTTGTTTGGGATTAAGAAAGCGCTCGGCCTGGAGGTCGCCAGCAAAGAACACTGGTGCTTTTCGTTTGAAGACTACGATGCCTGCAACTGCTTCCGCTCGTACAGGACTGATAAGAGAACGTGTGACCAGCTGCGAGAATGGACAATCCACTGTGTGGGCCCCGAAAACGTATTGCTGTCTTGTGATAATGTTAATTGGTTTTACAATGGTCATTGTTTTAGGCTTCTGGTATCTAGAAGAAGTACATCCGCTTGACAATGTGTTGCCTACTGAAAATGTACCTACTGTTTCTACTCCTTTTGTGCATCTACATACTCTCCTAGAGACTCTCAGCACAGACAGAATTATCACAACACCACACTTTTACTCATCATGAATGCCACACATGCCATTTTTAACAAATCTAATTGTTGGGTCTGCTCAGGGGCTAGGTTGGTATATTCATCCTTTACCTTTGCCAACTACAAGCTATGCTTCTCTTAGAGCACTATTCTTTGGCCGATGGAACAATAGCATCTCGGGGAACTTCGATGGGACTAATTTGAATAAGTTTGAAAAACGTGTTCTGATGCCCCTGGGATGTTCGCTCTTTGCAAATAGGAGTAAGCTTAATGCTGCTTTTATTAAGCCTTCTGATAGACTGTCCCGTCCTTTCCAATCTTTGATCTCTTTCAAGGTGGCTCCTCTAGGCAATAAGGATGCCACGCCTCCTTCCTACACTGTTAATCATAGCCCTGATTCAGTTTCTTTCTGCATACAAAGGAATGGTACTCAGTCAATGGGTGATTTTAAAGGTTGCGCCAACGTTGCGAATTCCACTGGGGAAGACAGACCTTTGTATGTAGGCGAACCTGTCTACTTTGTTTGCAGTAATGTAGCATTTCCATGGTTACCCAGGGATTGGCAGGGAACTTGTTATTTAGGGATCCTGTTACCCGGGGTATTCATAGCCAGTACTGTAGAGGTTTCAACGACTCGTCCACGTTGGGACGAGAATGGTGATACTTCAGCACAGATTCTGGGCGATGTAGCTAAATCCATTGTGCCGTTTTGGGGACAAATAATGAACTCTGAAGATATCAGGAGACTAGCAAGAGTATTGGAGAGAACCATCAACTGGACCACTGACATACTCTATAATATGACTCTAGAACAGAAAGCAATAAGGTTTAGTAGCACTTCAGAACCGGATGGCATTAGATGTCATCCTGGCTGAACGTGGTGGGGTATGTAAATTAGTGGGGTCCGCTTGCTGTGTTTTCGTGCCAGATTCCTCCCCAACTATCTTCAAGGCAATACAGAATCTGCATGATTATCCTGTGAAAAAAATGATTTTATTGAGACTTCGCTTGCCAAGCGCTCTCAGAGGACATCATTTGTGACTGGATATCAGGCAGCAATGCATGCACAAATTTGTCTACAAATAATCTTTTCCCAGACTCTGTGCCTAAATCTTGTCCACTAAAATCAGAGAATACCCGTTCGAACCGATTAAAGAACTCAGTAGCACCCTCAGACTTCCCTTGGACACAGGAAGTAAGCTTGTCCCAAATAATTCTCTTTTCGGGAATTATAGTTTTCAATTTCGCAACTATCCTGTCAGGCAAAGTTTATATCACCTGAGGCGGTCTCTCACCAGCTGGCCTTTCTCCATCGAGTCTAATTATGTTAGCCCATGTATCTCCTAGCCCTGGTACATCGTCTATAGTCCTAACCTGTTTCCATAAACCTACGGGCAGGAGTACGGGAAATAACAGATCAATATCACTTAAAGGGAATACTGAGGATTGCTAAACAGACTATTTCTTTATAGAACCCTGTCAGATTTTTCCTAATGTCGGGAATAGATTGTTTAATGGTTTTCACTTCCTGTCTCGAAAACAGGACGTGGACAAACTGAGACACATAGTGTGCAGGGATATCCCAAGCTGATGTACCTGCTACAGCGTTAGCAGGGATCTCTACTATTGGGACAAATGTCGGAGGAACCTCTCTCATAGGCAACTGAGAAACAGGCAACTCCGAACGCTTACTAAGCAATAGAGCCAAATCGAGCGCTAAAGCAGCCGAAGAAGTGTCGAATGAAAAAGCTCTCTTATAAATACTTAATAACTCTGCAGGACAACTAATCTTTCTTTTTACACACTCATCCTGTAGGTATTCCACCATTACCTGTATCACTTTCCTCTGCATTTCTGGTGTATACTGACTATACGTGTCATATACTTCAACAGGAGTTATCGATGTGTCTGAGATCCATCTAATTGTGTCTTTCGTACAAATTCGCGTTTCCTCGCTTGTCGATTTACGACAAGGAAGGAACCGTTTCTGCACATACGTAATGTCCAAACTATCTCCATCCTCATCCTCATTCTGTAACCTGTCCAACTCCTTTCTATACTCAAATACCCTCTCAACATGTTCTTGTACCTTCTCCGCAGTGTCTCTAGAAAATGCTAAAGTGTTCAGATCCCTCAACCCTTGTGGGAGATCTGTATCTTTTAACCTGTCCCATATTACACATATATGAATCCCTAATCCCTCACTGAAAAGATTTTTCTCAGGAAAATGGTCCGTATTAGAAAGTGTGGCAAAAACATTAGCTTGATCACCCTTCTCCTAACAATGTTTAGCCCACGCAATCAACTCACGTTTCTTCTCTAGAGGTACAGTATTGCGAGTGACAACCCTTGATCCCGCTCCCTGATCTACTACAAGCGGTGCAGGACCACTTGGAAGAGGGAGAGTAGGCAAATTCAACAGAGGTGTTATCACTGGTACAACAGGAAAAAGTGGAGGGGCAGGAGGAGGAACAGGCGGAGGAGCAGCAACAAAAGGAGGACCATCGACTGGAGGAAGAGGAACAACAGGAGGAACGATAGAAGCAGGGGGAGGAGGAGGAATAACAGCAGGAAGAGGCAAAGCAGCAGGAAGAGGAACATACGGAGGTGACGCAATGTCACCAGGCCTTCGTTCATTTAACAATTTATCGATAAGTTCATCAGAAACATGAAAATCTTTAGAAGGATAGATTTTCTGGATACCAAGTGAAAAAGCCCTATCCATATTCCTAGCTGACTCTGACTGTTTATCTTGGTCATACAACAACGCTTTTTCGGCGTTCGTTTTATGATGGCGCACATGTTTTTCTCTACTCTTAAATTGTTGTAAAGCTTCTTTCTTCCAATTCTGTAATACTTCAAATGCTGCAGGTCTAGCCTTTTTCTTTAATAATATAGATTCTAAGTATTCAATACAAGGAATTTCAAAACTACCGTTTATTGTCCACTGAAGTTCGGAAGCATGTCTAGTTTGTCTTTGCCAAATATCATTAAACACTATACTATCAATGCCATGCTTACAGTACATAGTACAAGCCGGCGACCCCTCCTGTGGCGCCGGACGGCTAAATTCCAAAGATTGTCTGTCACTGCGGAATAATGCCCTAAAGCAGGCAATTTCCCATGCATGTCAGAATACTGGTGTTACCTGGTCAGTAATTGTACTCGCGAGTGCAATGCACCAAAACAAATTATCAGGATACTTAAGTATCGGGTCATGACTCACCTGATCAAGCCTAAGGAGGTCCGATCAGATTTCAAAGATTTTCTAACTAAATTAACCTTGTGTTTGGTGATTTCGGCAAATCTGCCCGCCTCCATATGTGGACCCTCGTCAAGATGCCGACTCGGACATGTGCTCACCGTCCAGGGATCGGGCCGTGCAGCGCCGCTGAGGTGTCACTTCTCATTCAGAAAGGGGCCCCTTTTGTCACTGTCCTATCCCGGTCCGATAGCCGCGTCAACCTTCAACGAGCTAGCATCAATCTTGAGGGTCCCTATTCGGGCACCATCTGTAAAAGCAAAAGAAGATATCGAGGCTGAGTACCCCAAAAGGAAATACACCAACACGGGTTATAAAGATACACAGATCTTTATTCAAAGTAACTGAACAGTTCTCAAAGGACAAAACAACAGATAGCTATCAGGCCCGCAGTACAACACAGCGAATACCAGCCCTGTTCGGTGTGTGCAGTGAGTGGGATTGTACATCAGTATAGTCGCACCTTTTATACAGTCAAAAACATAATGTCCAGCCCACTTGCAAGTTAATGAATCTCGGATCTAGGTTTTGTGCCGAGTTTGCTTCTAATTTATGCATCTATACATTTACAGATTATCCTTAATACATTTGCCAACAAGTTACAATAGCAACAGTGTGTCTTCGGATTTCACATTGCATCGCATATATCTTATACAATATAGTCAAACAAGTGTTCACATTAGATGCTCGAACAGTATTGTGCACAATATATGTTGATGGATTTGTTTCGTTGGTACGGGTAATCCTCTATATACAGGTCAGCGAAGGACAAGGTCTCAGTACATGACCCTAACATTTGGCCTGCGGGCACTTTATACATTAACTCACATGCAGAGGTCAAGACGACCATGTTACAAGCAGAACAACACCGTCCACCATCTTAGAACACAGAGTGACTTTAGAGTGGAAATCTAAAATGGCGGATGAACCTAAAATGGCGGCTAATACAGATCTAAGGTCAAGACCTTGCTATACGGATTTCATCACAGAGCGACTTGGCTTACGCCAATACATACAATAAAGGAGGCACAATATGATTTCCCGTTCGATATCACCTCTGCACGATTAACGAGATACAAATTGATCTTGTGTGCACAGCATTTAAAAATTCAGAGGTGTTGTGTACTGAATCCGGCTGAATTACTATCTCTCCCGCAAGATACTGCTTGCAGTGACGAAATGTCACATGACTGCCTTTATACCACAGAACAAGAAACTAAAGGCAGGATTGATTTGAAAGATACACCATTTACCGATCCACAAGGGGAGCTGTTTTGCGATGGCTCGTGTTTCAAACTTCCAGATGGTACATCCACTGCTGCTTATGCCATCACTACACTAAGCACGATCGTAGAAACCAAAAGAATTTCGCATAAATTTGCACAGCCCGCAGAGATTATTGCATTGACGCAAGCTTGTGAACTTTCTGATGGGCTTATAGTAAACATATACACTGATAGTCAGTATGCTTTTGGGGTAGACCACAACTTCGGTAGACTTTGGGCAGAACAAGGTTTCTTGACCTCACATGGAACGAAGATTCAATATGGCACCTTGATAGTTTGGTTACTTTCAGCACTTGCACTTCCCACTCAGTTAGCAATTATGAAATGCGCAGCACATCAGAAAATTATAAATGATGTAGGAAAAGGGAGCGCTTTCGCTGACCAGATAGCCAAACATACTGCTACCGATCTCTATTCAGATATGTACACTACAAGGGAAGCCACAAATGTCTGTACCATAGATGAAGGAATTGAGTATATAAAGAATATCCAAGCCTATGCCACTCTAGAAGAAACTAAGCAATGGGCTGATGGCTTGGCGAGGTAGGATGATGATGGGTGTTGGGTGGATAATCTATAGGGAAAATGGATGCTGTCAGATGCGTACATTACTATGATGGTTTCAATGGCTCATGGTCGCACCCACATCTGCGCTAGGAAAATTTGCAAAATGTTATAAAATGTCTGGGTAAACGTCAACATCCCGAAAACTGCTGAGCATTTTGTTCAGAGTTGCATGGTCTGTCTACAGCACAATATGGGGAAGGGCACATCGACACCAAGAGGTAGTTTTGGTCCACCTTCTGTCCCCTTCGAAGTGATCCACTTTGACTTTATTGAAATGGAGCGTTGTAATAATTTCAAGTTTGTTTTGGTTGTTATTTGCACTTTCAGTAAATGGGTTGAAGCCTTTCCTGTGAAAGATGCCACAGCAATGACAACGTCGAAAACCATGCTTAAGGAATATTTCCCTAGGTTTGGTTTGCCAAGGTTCATCTGGTCGGACAATGGTCCACATTTTATCGCTGCTGTAATTCTACAGATATGTGCGGGATTACAGATCGATAAACGGTTCCATTCGGCTAGACATGCTCAGAGTGCTGGATTGGTAGAGAGACACAATGGAATCTTGAAGAACAAGCTCGCTAAGACGTGTGCCGGAACCAATTTGAAATGGCCGGACGCCTTACCGATAATGTTATTTTCAATGCGAACCACCCCACAGACTAGGACTGGGCTCTCCCCATATGAAGTGGTAATGGGTAGGCCAGCTAATATTTGGAATCTTCCGAAACCTAGAGCCTTGAGGGATATTGAGCATGTACTTCTTTCTGAGGATTGTGGCCGGTTAACGAAAAATCTGTATTTGATTCATCAACAGGTGCGAGAAGCCCTCGCAGCTAAATACGAGGGGCCAGGTCACAGCATCCGACCTGGTGACTGGGTGCTTAGTAAATCGTTTGAGAGAGCGTCCTGTCTCGCACCAATGTGGAGACGGCCCCACCAGGTCCTCCTGGCCACACAGACGGCAGTACGAGTAATGGGGAAGAAACATTGGATACATGCGTCGCATGTTAAGAGGATACCTTTCCCTTTGCCACACGACAAAGATAAGGAGAAACTTACTTGCTCTGCTCCCAGCGATCATTCAGCATTGAGCAGTACTGAGAGTGCTTCGGAGACACTCCCTGAGCCCGCAGGGTGTGGGGAAACAGCTGCTTCATCTCCACACTCTCCTGCAGATCCTTTTGCATCCTTTTCTGGTTCTGCTGGAAATTCATCACCTCCATCAGGAAGCAACGACGCACTGTTCGCAGATCACACTGTACCAGGAGTCACAAGGTACAATCTGCATCCACGGAGCTAGACTTACTGCACGGTTCGGCTGTGCCCACAAGGAAAATAATCACAGGCCTTGTCCTTCGCCCCATCTTTTGCATCTGAAGGAAAGTAACTGGGTGGGGATAGGGAAAGACTAAGAAAACGTGTGATCAGGTGATCACCAGCAAGCAGACTACAGAGTTTTTCGTTTCAAAGGAACAATGCCTGTTATCGACCCTCCCTTTACGGAACAAAGAAGTGACTGTGTGGCCAGCAAAGACAATGGACGATCAAATACATGGTCTTTTTTAAAAACGTATTGTTTTCTTGTAATTATGTTAACCGGTTTCACAATAGGATTTTGGTACATGGAAGAAGTATGTCCGCTCGAAACATTCTTGCCTACTGAGAATGTCCCTACCATAGCTACACCTTTCGTGCATCTGCATCTCCTAGAGACTTTTAACATAGACAGAGCTACCACAATAACACATTACTGCTTATAATGAATACAACTCATGCCATTTTGAACAGGTCTAACTGTTGGGTCTGCTCTCATTTACCGCAACATAGGGAAAAAGGGTTGGGCTGGAATATTCATCCTTTGCCTCTAAGTACTGCATGTTATGCTTCTCTAAGGGCACTATTCTTTGGCCAATGGAACAATAGCATCTCGGGGAACTTTGATGGAACGAATTTGAACAAGTTTGAAAGACGAGTTCTAACGCCTCTGGGATGCTCACTCTTTGCAAATAGGAGCAAGCTTAATGTTGCTTCTATTAGGCCTTCTGATAGACTGTCTTGACCTTTTCAATCTCTGATCTCTTTCATGATGGCTCCTATAGGCAATAGGGATGCCACGCCACCTTCTTATACTGTTAACCATAGCCCTAACTCAGTTTCTTTCTGCATGCAGAGGAATGGTACTCAGTCAATGGGTGATTTCAAGGGTTGTACTAACGTTGCAAACTTGACCAGTGAGGACAGAACTTTGTATATAGGTGAACCTGTCTACTTCGTCTGCGGTAATTAAGCTTTCCCATGGCTGTCTAGGGATTGGCAGGGAACCTGTTATTTAGGAATTCTGTTGCCAGGGGTATTTATAGCTAGTACCATAGAAATCTCTAGGGCTCGTCCAAGGCGGGACGAGAGCGGTGATACCCCTCCACAAATTCTGGGTGACGTAGCAAAATCCTTTATACCTTTTTGGGGGCAAATTATGAACTCTGGGGAGATCAGAAGACTAGCGAGAGTACTGGAGAAAACCATCAACCGGATCACTGACATACTCTATAACATGACTCTAGAGCAAAAGGCAATCAGATTAGTGGCGCTACAAAACCGGATGGCATTAGACGTCATCCTGGCTGAGCGTGGTGGAGTATGCAAATTAGTGGTCTCCGCTTGTTGCGTTTTCGTACCGGATTCCCCCCAACCATCTTTAAGGCTATACAAAATCTGCACGTCCTTAGTTCAGAAGTGCATGTTCCCGAGGGAAATTGGGATCTTAGTGCTTGGTTCTGGGACTTCTTACAATCTTGGGGATGGAAACTTCTCTCGCTCTTATTGATTATTCTGGGTATTCTGTTGTTCTGTTGTTGCTGTATGCAATGTCTTCCTGCCATATGTTCAATGTTAGGGGGATGTTGTGCACAGACTATGGGAACGTTAGGATCAAAGGTACGCGCACCGGAAAGAATGACCAACAAATTTGTGTTGAAGGAAATTTCTGCTGCAGACCTTATGGCGATTGATATATTTGATGAATGTGATTCAGGTTGTATGGACATTGAGACGTGGAGTTACTCGTAAAGTGACTAGTTGTAGTTAGCGCTTGGCTTAGGCCAAAAGAGGGTTTGTTAAATGGGAAATCATATTGTGCCTCCTTTTGATTTATATTGGCCTAAGCCTAGTCGCTCTGCGAAGAAAACCGCGTTGCAAAGTTCCGATTTTGGATCGACTTTCCCGCCATTTTAGAATCATCCACCATTTTGATTTCTGTTCGTACATTCTCTGTTCTAAAATGGTGGACTGTGTTTTCAACTTGCAACCAAGCCTGTCGACCTTTGAGTTCTGTCAATGTTTAGACTGACCAAGAGCCGACTGTTTAGACTAGGTAATGAGGCCTTGTACTGAGCATGAACTGTTGTCCCAGCATTGTCTGTGCTCACGAGACTAATCCACGAACATAGTTGTAACATAGTTGTGAAAGAAGCTTGTTGTAGGATTTGTGAACATACACTGTCATTGTATCACCGCTGAAATGAAAACTCATGTAATCCTTCTGCACATTATTGTATAAGCTGTATGTGAACTAGGCACAAACTCTAGACCGCAGATTATTAACATATAAAGGGGCTGGACAATATTATTGAAAATGTATAAAAGCAGGAATGTTTAGATGTCCAGCACTCTCTCTCCTCTCTCTGACGGGCTGGTACTCATTGCGGGGTGTTGAGAGCCAGATAGCTATCTGTTTCTATGTTCTTTGTAAACTGTACAGTAGAATTAAAGATCTGTGAATCTTTATAGCCCGTGTTTGGTGTATTTCCTTTTGTGGTACTCAGGCTCGATATTTCTTGGTTTTTACAGCACCACCTACCACCTCTGCTTCTTCTCACTACTGGTCCCCACCACTAGAACACTCACCTGAATATCAAAGCATTGCAATTTACAGAACCATTTCAGACCAGGCCCCAGCTCCGTTTAGTTGCTTGAGGAGGGGAATTGGTCACTCACTCCTAATTCCTTCCATGCATGCCACTCTGCCTGCCTTACCTAGAGCCCATAAAAATGTACATACGTGTACTGCACCTGTGTAAAAAGCCTAAGAGCATGACATGTTTATGCATGTTTCCTTGTTACCAATTATACAACTTCATTACATGACCCCATCACCAACTTCACACATTGTAACTTTGTAAAGGCACCCTGTCTAGGGAGTCTATCACAATCCGTACTTTGACCTCTGTATTACATTTCTGGTAGACGTGTCTACCAAGCTACCAAAAACTGTAAAAAGCAAAAAAATATAATCCTACCACCTGTGATCTATGGCCTCTGCATATGTTAGAATGAGAACACTGGATTGCCTCCGAGCACCTAAAATGGAATAAAAAAACAATGTAAGGTTTGTTCCAAACCCAAAACAGTGGGCAAAGACATAACAGTAACATCTTCATCATATCAAATATTCTGAAAATAATGCCACAACAAAAGAACTAACATGGATTCTATGATCTCAAAAAATGTAAACTCTGTAGCAATTCATCCATAGTGAGCAATAGCATGTCAACCTGTCACCTGTTATGGAGGAGCCAGTCAGCCAAAGCTGGCACAGTAAAAAAAACCTGAGTGCTCCCTCACCTACAGAAAGTAGGTAAGGGTGCCATCCAGGACAGGCCATGTTGTGAGGTATTCAAGATTTACTGTGACTAGGAGCACCTCAGCTTAGCGGCAGAATGGGCCTTGTATATTGCTTCCCCACCCTAGCATGGAGCATTGGGTATCCTGACTCGGATACTGCAGGCCACTGGGGGGAACCATGCAGATCCTGGCCTAAAGCCAAGTCAGAGACGTTCAAATCTTTACACCTGTGGCCATGATGCAGCAACCCAAACTGAGGGAGCGGTGTGATTGACTCCTCCCTCTGCTTCCTGATTTCTAGGAGCAGATTGTGCTGGGGCTGGCCATCTGGGAGGAAAGCATTGGGCGGTGAATGGCAAAACTGGAGCTCCATTGGACGAGGAAGTGCAGGTAACTTAGCAAGAAATCTTTAAGTGTTTCTATGCTTGTGTTCATGTGAGGGTGCCTGTGTGCGCACAGATGCATATGTGTGCATACATGTGAACTTGAGTGCTTGGGAATATGTGTGCAAGTTTGAACATTTCAAGTGACAAGCTACGAGCCAGCTATAAAAAGTGTCAAGCCACTTCACTTCTACACATACATGCAGCACCCAGTTACTCGAGTAAGTGTAGGTTTTGTGCCCTGAGCTTTGTGTAAGTGTGAATGCAACAGCAGCAGTGTGTTTGTGAGACAATGGAGGAGGGGGGTAGGGGGAATGTGTGTGTGTGTGTGTGTGCGTGTGTGTGTGTGTGTGTTTTTTTTTTTTTTTTACAGCAGCAGTATTGGAATTCTTGGGAAGAGCCATCCAGTGTGGATACGCACAGTTATAGGGCTGGGTTCATTAAGCAAAGCCATGATTGCATACTTATAGTAGACTTATTTCATTAATGGGAAAGGCCAATACCAGTATGGTAGCAGTACTGGCCAAAGCCACCATGACTGTTTGCTTACAGAAGCCGTCAGGAATTATTATGCAAAGGTACCAGGAGTGCACACTTACAGAAGCAATACAGGGAATATTAGGCAAAGGCAATAAGAATGTGTACTTAAAGTAGCAGTACAGACATAGTTGGGCAAAACATCATAGACGTGTACTTACAGTGCCAGAGCTGGCATATATTATGGGTATGGGCTTCCTAAAAATGAATTGGAAAGGGTTCTCATGTACATACACAATTTTTTTATGTTTTCCCCAATAGAACCAAATGTAAATTGTATGGCTTTTTGTTCAATTTTCCACAAAATGTGTACTGTAAGTGCATGTTAGACCGTTATTTTAAAATAATTTTGAAGGGGAGAACCCTTGCAAACCACTCTTGATGGGTTGTGCACTCTCACAATTTTTTACATTTTTTTATTATAGTGCGTTATTAGATGTCTTGCATCCTTTTCACACTCACATAATCAAAACAATTACAGAGAATACACAATTTAAAATACATTCATATTAATAGGAACATGCAATTCATACAAATGTCCTGCATGAAGAAAGAATATACAAAATGTAAAATACATTCATATTAATAAGAACATGCAATTCATACAACTGTCCATGAGGGACTATCTTAGAACAGCTTAAAAACTCTCCCAGTCAGCTTTTGTTATCATTTTACTTGCCACCTCCCACACATGCAATGCCGCAGTACTTAATACTGATGACTTGGCTTTAAACAATTCACTCCAGAATGCATCAGAGTGTGGTTTGCAATATTTTTCATACGTCCACTTATAAACTGCTCCTAGTTCTTCACATTGTGTAAGCAGATGTCTGGAAGACTCAGTGGTTCTCCCACAAAGTCTACAGAGCCTTTGCAGACGCAGAATACCACTCCATGCACCCGTGTTATCCAACACCTTGATTGTTTGAAACCTAACTGACAGGAGGAACCTAGTCATTATCGGATATTGCTTCCTTATCAGATACACCGTCGGACTGTTTCTGTCAAAGGATTGTCTGACATACTCGCTGAATTTCGTTAGTGTGCCAATATGGGTTAGTGCAGAGTATATGTCATCCGTCCTTGCTTTATCAGGGATTTTAGCCAGGTTATATTCTAGCCATGTTTTAGGAATTTGTGTGATTCCAATTTTATCCATATCATTTATTACTCTGGACTCTAATGAACAAAACCAATAACTAGTCTCATACCTATTTGCATGTTGTGTAGTGAACAAAAGTAAACTGTCAGTGCCGGCTAGATGGAACTATATTTTTGCCCATATATTACAGGAGGCTACTGACCATTGCATGCTCGATATACTCGGTCACCCATTTTCATTATTGGGGAATGTTTATGCGGGTTCATTTAAAAACAGAAAATCACCACCCACCACTACATAAACTCCCTGATGTTTTGTTTGAACAAAGCCTTCTTGCATTCATGCATCCCTCCATGTTCTTAAGTTCTCCTGAATGCACTTCCAGACCTCAGCTATGACTCATAGTAGGACCACCATTTAAGGATCAGTTCAGAGCTGGCACTAGGCATGCCAGTAAATCTGCATGTGAAAGAAACAACAGATTGAGAGAATCTATATCACACTATATAGCCTGGTTCTCAAGCACACAATTTGAAAGTGGAAGATTACTTGCTGCTAAAGGAGAAGAGTATGATGCTCATCAGAAGGAAAAAAACATGTAAAATACCACAAAGGACTAACCTAACCATTAATGTGTTTAAAGAGTGACGTAACTGAATGTACTATCGCTTGACAAATGGGGATGAGGGAGAGTGACATTGCTGGTTTGTTAAATGTATTTATGTTATTCAAATATGACAGACTTACATGCATGATAGGCAAAAGCTGTTCCTGCAGTATTGCAGAAGTGAACAGCAGAATGAGTGGACATTCCATCATCCCACCGATTTTCATCAGTAAGGTGGAGTTTTATTAATATGCCAAATACACTCAAACATAAAGGCAAATCAGAGCACACAGAACATTCCTACTTCCTGATTGTGTGAAATGTTTGCATGCCTCGGAAATATTTGCATGCCTCATCTCACTCACGGGAAATAGCGGCTCTCCAGAATTTTCAACAGAAAGCTCAGTCTTTCTGCATTGTTGGGGGAGGATTGGAATGAAGTGAAATATTCTTCTTCTGCTCAGCAGGTGAACGATTTACCCCTCTGCACATGTATACATCGGAATCGTCCAAAATGTTCGAGTTTAAAAGCCTGAATGAGTGATTTGGCCGAATTTCGGCCGTTCGAAATTCCGAACGGCAGAAAGGTTTGACTAAATCACGCATTCGGTACTGGGGGCTGCGTGGGTATCCCCCCCAACCGTCCTGGAAAAAAAAACAGGGGTTGCGGGGTGACCCCCACAGCCGCCCCCCCAAAAGAAGGACCCTGCAGCCCCGGTTCCCGATCACGGAAGTGAGAGGAAACAGGCTTCACAGGGTCACAGCGAGTCGGCAGCAAGGTAAGTACGGGGGTGTGGGTGGGAGGTGGTGGGGGTTTGGGTGGGGGTGTGGGTGGGGGTGTGGTTAGGGGTGTTGGTAGGGGTGTTGGTGGGGGTGTGGGTAGGTGTGTGGGTGGGGGCGTGGGCCAAGTCGGAAATGTTTAGGGGAGAAAGACTGAAGGTTATTTCAGACAAATAATCTTCAGTCTTTTCTCCCTCAAACATTTCTACTTCAGGCTTTCAACCCCGATCCTATAAATCAAGGGGTGAAACAACAATTAGCAACATAAAAGTATATATTTAGAGAAGGCCAACCAAGCACTTGCAGTAGTAGAGAACCATGCCTCCAACCTTGTATATGAATGCATGGATGAAATGAACCCTCTCTCGAAGCAAATACATCAAGCTATGTATACAAAATTTCACTAAAATTCCTCCGTGGAGCTGTTGCTTACTACAGGAACTGTTCCATGGTGGCCATTGAAGTTATACTTTCAATCCACCCATCTACTTTGAATTTCTGAATCATCAATTTCCTGAGTACTATTTTCTTCCACTCACTCAATTGTTTCTGAGTTGGGACCTGTCTAAGTGTACACGTGGGTAGGTGCAGCATTGAACATAACAAATACTGGGTTGAGAGTCAACTGAGTTCTCAAGACGGTGACAAAGTCCTCAGGGGCGGTGCTACCACTAGGCAAGTTTAGGTGCCTGCCTGCGATGTGAAAATGTTAGAGCGGCAAATGCTGCCAAAGGCAATAACCACTTACACATTTTTTGTATACATATATTTATTATTTTTTTGCTAATCGTCTTTACTACTTGAAAGCAGCAACAGGCCGATCAGCAGGCAATGTGAGGTTTGGGTCTGGTGTGAGCGTGGTTGTGGCACTGTGCGGTGCACAAGGCCTCAGGCCACACCTGCGCATTGCACCACCTGTGCCCTCGTGAGGATTGTGCGAATGTTCTTCTTCTGGACCGTCCGTGGCCTGTGCTCCCTACCAGTGCACTAGCTGCAGCTTGACTACGCGGGCATGGGTGGCACGCAGCGCCCTGCCCTCAGAGAGACTCAGACACATGCACAGGCAGGTGAGGGGCCCTATTGTTTTTTAATTGTTGTGTTCTGCCACTCGGTCTCGGGCGCAGCAATAGCCAAACTGATTTAGAGAAAGAGCAAATTGGCGCTGGTGGAAGTTTTTGGATTGCAGGCTGACAATGCTAATTTCCAGCCTATATAGTGCTGCTAACATTCAGTTGACATTATCCAAGTCCAAAACCCCAGAGCGCATTTTAGTTTCATTGAATGAGGGTGCAGCGTGCAGGACTAGGACAACAGTGCAGTGTTATGGAATGACATCCCTTGGCCTCCTATCTATGATCGGGTGAGTTAGTATGAGGGAGATGTTTACCCTTGTGCATTCGATCTCCCTCCGCTCCATTCCCCGCATGCCTTCAATGACTGAGCAGATCTTTCCTCTGTTGTGACTGTACTCATAATATTCTTTGGGCAAAAGTAGCATTAGTGAATTAGGGTGTGATGGCATATGTTAATGTGAATGGTGCATGATATTCTAGGGGGGCACACACAGTAAGATAAGGGGGCAGCACTTGCATGTTTTGTTCTGACTGTCCTCATGATATTCTTTGGGCAAAAGCAACATAAACGGGCAAAACAGACATGCTTTGGGCAAAAGCAGCATGACGGAGGAGAGTCAACATTGGCATATATAGTTGTGGCCGGCCTCATAATATTCTTTGGGCCTGAACATGTGTGTTACTGTGCCAATGATGGCAAACATTGTTGAGATAGTCCTGATGATATTTGTTGGGTGCAAAATTATTGAAATGTGTTATATGTTGCCAGTGCTGACATATATTGTAGCGGGCATATGTCTTTGTTTGGGGTTGGTCAGCAGTAAAATGTGCTGCAAAATGCTCCTGTGTATCTAGAACTAGATCATGACCCCACCAGCAGCATCATGGCCCAAACAGAAGAAACTCTCAATAAAGCCAAAGACCATTACTGTATCACATCATGCACCAAAGAATACTTGATACAAAGGCATGAAGGTTCTGCATACCTGTGTTTTATGCAGTCCCCAAGGTTCACAAACATCCCAGAAGGCCCATAGTGGTGGGCACTGATAGTGTCTTCAGCCCCTGGGCAGCCTATCTTGATACAGCCCTACAACCATTGGCAATACAAACATCTACATATCTTAGGGCCACCTCACACTTTCTGCGATTACTCAGTGAGTTTCACTCCAATGACCAAGATTTGATTATTTTTTCACTTGACGTTAACAGTTTATACACTTCAATCCCACACGGAGAAGGCATAGAAGCCACGGAGTGGTTTCTGTTGGGACACAAGAATGTTCAGAAAAACAAAGTCTTTGCTATAGAGTTGATCAACATCATCTTTTATAACAATTACTTTAGGTACGAGAGGAAGCATTTTCTACAAATATCCAGTACTTCCATTGGTTCAGTGGTGGCTCCCACAACAACAGCAACATGTTTATGTTCAATTTTGAATCGATTGAGAAAAATGGTTGGTAACAAAACATTTTTTAAAATAATAATTGATAAGTCAAAGAAAGCAAAAAGCCAGACAAAAATGTGGTAGGGTATAAGGAAGGATGTTTAAGGGTCAAGAGATAAATAAAAAATACGTTTTCATTAGTTGCTGCTAGATGTATTGACAAATGTTTACTTGGAAATGTATCAAATTGTTATTGTTTTACCTTATTTTCCCTTAATAGGTTAAAGCAAATGGTAGTCACTCATCCAATCTCGGGTTCGATCCCTTTAAAAAAGACGTAAATCAGACATAATGTCACCTCTAACTACATTGGCAAAAACACCACATATGTTACATTAAAGTGCGGGATGGTCATTTTATATATCGGTGTCTCTGGATTCCTTATAAGTTATAAAGAGTGCTCATTCAAGTGATTCAAAACGGACTGTAATGACAGAGCATTGTAGCTTTTGTAATGATTCTAAGCATTGGTCTGTGTGCACGAATGTAGCCGCGCACGGCAAAGTAGTAATAGAGCCTGTGAGCGTTCGAACATGGACGCGCGACAGGCATTTGTACAAAACGCAGCATGTGCTGCACTTGAATGATGGTCTCTTACCTAGGAACTATTCTCACGTCTGATCGCGTAACCGCCAAGTCTGCAGAACGGGCGTAGAATGGAATTATTCCCCTCATTAGTGTATTCGGGTTGTCATGGAAACGGATCCTAGCTCAAGTCCGTTTTCTAGTCTAATGCCAACTATTCTCCTATGTTTCTGTGGTGGCCATTTTAAAACAGTGTTAGTAACCGTAATCTAATGCTAATTGGACATGTTAAAGGTTCCAAATCATGTTAAATTATTAATATGGAGGTGTTTATAGATTACTAATATCACTTCGACATGTTTACAGTTATAACTCAGTTAATGGGTTTTATAATAAACATTATTATTGTGTACTCTATTCATTCTATTGAAAGAAATGAGTGAATGCTTAGAATGCACTGTCAGATGATAGTTTTTATGACCAATGTGAGACTTATAGTTCTTAAACATGAATCACAGATGAAAGAAAATGATATTCCAAAAAACACAAGTCCTGTCGCATGTCCAGAATAATAATTAACAATATATCAGCAATGACTTGGATAATGATTTAGCGGACATGTGGGAGCAGAACCTGAATGGAAGTTCAAAGAAAATGGTCAAATTATTGATAGAACATGCAACACGGGAGCATAAAAGAACAATCGAACTGATAGACAAAATCAAGAAAGAAATAACAGAAAAGAATTCACAAGAAACAACTAAACAAAAGAATTACAATACCATGCATGAGATTTTAAAGAACTACCAGGACGAAGTTAAACCAAGAAAACTAAGAAAACACTATAGAGATGAAAGAGATTATCAGGAAGACAGGGTTTATACCTTCTAAACTAAATACAATCAAACCACGAAGTTTGGATCCAAAACAAGCACACTGAACACATAATCCGTAAGTTCGGAAACTGACTCAGAAGGAGAAGCACTAACTACAGAAGATACAACAGAAAAAAACATGCACTAGTGGGAAAACAACCTCAGGCTTCATGAATCAAATAAAAAGGTATAAGAAAGGCAACTTTCCATCCAAAAAGGTCCATTTTAACCTACCTGGGAACACAGGATCAACTACCAGTACACCAGGAGGAGAGGAAGGAGGGGGGTACAAGATCCAACGAATCTAGGATCACAAGGAAACACAAACAAAAGGCTCACCAGAGCGAACGCAAGAGAATTAAACAGAATGAAATAATTCAGAATCTTGTCCTGAATCTATCCGGAAGAGGATATCACCTGAAGAGAACTCACTACTCAATAAAGGATTGTCATTCGCCCCTACGGCGAAACATAATGAGACAGACTTACATATTGACCTATTCAAATTCATGCAGAAACTGAAATTGAAGAAATTCTTTGCCACCAAAGCACCAGGGGATTTTCAATCTCAACCCAAGATGCAACAGAACAACCTAAGTATTAAGGAAATAGAGGAAATCCACCTACTTAGATCCATCCATTGCAGAGCCTGCTAACTATGATATTAATCAAGTATTAAGAGACCTGAATGTGGAAACAGATATGCTGCCGATTAAAGAGCTCAAACTAGCTTCCAAATTTGTACCACAATTTGCAGCAGGCAATATTATAGACACCTTTTACAAAGCAGTATCACAAGAATTATACAAGACAGATCAGATAAGAAATCAGACTAGAATCAAACAGAACCTGACTAAACAAGAACAAGCCCTTCGGACTCTAGAGACAGACCGCTCCATTGTGATAAAAGAAGCAGACAAGGGGGGTAATATTGTCATAATGGATAGAGAAAAATACCTAGAAATGGTAAGAAAGCATTTGAGTACCCCAGATTGTTATGAAATACTGCCTACGAATCCAACAATACCAATAGTGTACAACTTGGAGCAACAAATCAAGATCTGGCACCACAAAAGTCTACTTACGGACCATGAAAGGAGTTTTCTAACAATCAAAGAACCCACTATACCGATTATGTATTTTCTGCCCAAGATACATAAGAAATACGATTGTATACCAGAAGGATGACCAGTCCTCAGTGGAATTGGCTGGGCAACAGAGAACATTTCCCAATATTTGGACAATATCCTAAGACCAAGAGCTATGCGATTGAAGGCGTACATAAAAAATACTACTGATGTTATCCTAACGGTGAAAAACATGAATTGGAAAAGCAATTATCAACTTGCAACCTTGGATGTATGCGCACTTTATACATCGATCCAACACACATGGGCCTTGAGAGAAATTGATCACACCTTCAAGGAGGATTCTGCATCGATGTACCTGCAAATTCAAATGGTGAAGGAAATGTTGGAACTGACTTTTAAAAGTAATATCTTCAATTTTGACAACAACTACTACAGACAAACCAAGGGCGTAGCAATGGGCACCAAATATGCCCCGGCCCTAGCCAATATTTTTATGGGCCTCTTTGAAGACACAATCATTTATAAAGACAACGCATACGACAGAGAACTGGTTCATTGGATGAGATACATTGACGATGTATTGATAATATGGAAAGGTACAACATCAGATTTTACAGACTTCAAAGACACGATTAATCAAAATGAGATGGGAATACAATTTACAGGCAACTGCAATGAGACTAGTATAGATTTTCTGGATCTTACAATATATATTGACCATAATCAGATCAGAACCCGAACATACCGGAAACCCACGGAAGTTAATTCGACTTTACACGCTGGGAGCTGCCACTACAGACCAACCGTTCAGAACATACCCTCAGGGGAATTCATACGAGCTAGAAGAAACTGTCAAACAATCGAACACTTTGAGGAGGAATGTACCTTATTAACATCACGGTTTTTGGCAAGGGGCTACAAAGAACATTGTGTCAAAAGAGCATTAGAAAAAAGCTCACTACTAACTCAAGAACATACACTGACACCAAAGATCAAAGAGACGGAGCAATCAACGATTGGCTTCATCACTAAATACACTAGTGATCACAGGAATCTGTACGAAATTCTAGCCAAACAATGGTACCTGCTCAAATTGGATGAGAATATCACAAATAATGTGGATGACAAACCCAGGATTATATACAAAAAGGCACAAACCATAAAGAATAAAGTAAGCCCATCGAAATTACCGGATTTGATTGCAGAAGAACAAACGAGCTGGCTAAAAGCATCTACAAATGGTTTTAGAAAGTGAGGTACATGCACAATGTGCAAATTTGCACACGTTAAAATGGATACATTTACCAGCACTAGCAATAAAACATTGAAAATACTACAAACAATCAATTACAGGTCAACCTACGTTGTATATCGAATCATATGTGTTTGCAATTTGGTCTACATTGGTAGTACAATCAGAGAACTAAGGACACGTGTCAGAGAACACATAGCCAAAATTGGTAGCCAAGATCCGAGACTACCACTGGCTTGCCATTGGCAGGAAAAAGATCAGATGGCTAATAAAGCAGAATTACGATTTATCGGTCTTGAGAAGATCTCACTAGGAAAAAGAGGTGGAAATAAGGAAAAGAAACTGAGACAAGCGGAAGCGAAAATAATTTGTAAACTAAATTCTATAGTACTCGGATTGAACATGGATAATGAAATGGTCTCCTTCCTTTAGGACCTGTTTCCCCCTCTTAACCCTATTGGTCTAAATGAATTACTTTGAATATAATAGAATCTATATATCGTTAATTATTATTCTGGACATGCGACAGGACTTGTGTTTTTTGGAAGATCGTTTTCTTTCATCTGTGATTCATGTTTAAGAACTATAAGTCTCACATTGGTCATAAAAACTATCATCTGACAGTGCATTCTAAGCATTCACTCATTTATTTCAATAGAATGAATGCAGTACACGATAATAATGTGTATTATAAAACCCATTAACTGAGTTACAACTGTAAACATGTCGAAGTGACATTAGTAATCTATAAACACCTCCATATTAATCATTTAACATGATTTGGAACCTTTAACATGTCCAATTAGCATTAGATTAAGGTTACTAACACCGTTTTAAAATGGCCGCCACAGAAACATAGGAGAATAGTTGGCATAGTTGGCATTATACTAGAAAATGGACTTGAGCTAGGAGTCCGTTTCCATGACAACCCGAATACACTAATGAGGGGAATAATGCCATTCTACGCCCGTTCTGGAGACTTGACGGTTACGCGATCAGACGCGAGAATAGTCCCTAGGTAAGAGACCGTCATTCAAGTGCAGCACACGCTGCGTTTTGTACAAATGCCTGTCACGAGTCCATGTTCGAATGCTCGCAGGCTCTATTACTACTTTGCCGTGCGCGGCTACATTCACGCGCACGGACCAATGCTTAGAATTATTACAAAAGCTACAACGCTCTGTCATTACAGTCTGTTTTGAATCACTTGAATGAGCACTCTTTATAACTTATAAGGAATCCAGAGACACCGATATATAAAATGACCATCCCGCACTTTTAATAACACATGTGGTGTTTTTGCCAATGTAGTTAGAGGTGACATTATGTCTGATTTACGTCTTTTTTAAAGGGATCAAACCCGAGATTGGATGAGTGACTACCATTTGCTTTAACCTATTAAGGGAAAATAAGGTAAAGCAATAACAATTTGATACATTTCCAAGTAACAATGTGCCAATACATCTAGCAGCAACTAATGAAAACGTGTTTTTTATTTATCTCTTGACCCTTAAACATCTTTCCTTATCCCCTACCACATTTTGTCTGGCTTTTCGCTTTCTTTGACTTATCAATTATTATTTTAAAAAATGATTTGTTACCAACCACTTTTCTCATTATATCACTGTGTCTTTAATTATGTGAATGAACATATTTGTTTTCACTTATATCTAAATGTATTGTTATTTTGTTAACATATTAAGCCCTGATTTGAAAAAGGTCCTTGTAGGACCGAAACACGTGTCACCCTAAAGGGCATTCAATTAATAAATAATGTTTTAAAAACTGGGCGCAGTCTCAAAACTGGGATTTTTTCTTTTTGCCTTAAACACTTTACATGTGGTTTTCACTTGGCTTAACCACTACCCAAGCGGAGGCGACCTAGGGTGAAATTCATTAGGGAGAAAAACTCATCGTCACCTATTCATCCGAAGAAATATGTCGCCATGTTAGACCTGACCAGCATAGCCAAGCTCCTATTAAACAATTTTGAATCTACATAGACGCTTAATACAGAACCCGGGTCTGCTAAAATTGTTTTCGTTTTTTGGAGAAGGATGTCTTTGCTGTTTGGAAACAGTTGTGATGGTCACCTATGAACAGAATGCCCTTTTGACTAAGATCTCTAGGCAGCCCATAGACGTAAATAACACCCTACATTATGGGAGCTTTAACCCTTCTCAACTGAAGGAAAGTCTCCCAAATAGCTATTTTATGATGCTTAAGCGGATTGTTTCTAATACTATGAACACTCCAGAATGAATATGACCTTATGTCGGAAAGGTTCAAGAAACAAAGCTATCCGCCAGACATTCTGGAAAAATCTAGAATAACAGCGACACACAGGAGAGAAGATGTATTGAGATCTGTGCCCAAAAGGGACAATACAAGGATGATCCACATCTTAAGATATTCTGCACAGAGTCATCGGGTAGCGAGAATTATGAAAACAAATTGGAGTTTCATTAAACTTGATCCTCATCTTAATAAGATATTCCCAGAACTGCCAATTATGGCCTTCAAAAGGAGAAATAATTTCAGGGATACTATGGTCAAATCTGAAAGAGTTAAGAAACGCACTCACAGCGTATTACACAAACCCACATTGGGGACATATCCATGTCTCAATTGGTAGCACTGCTCAAACATTAAGGGAGATCACATCAGGCACCCCAACTCAGGCCGAAAAATCATGCTGTGACATTTCACAAATTGCAACACCGCATTGTCATCTATGTCTTAAGATGTCCTTGCAGTAAATATTATGTTTGTGAGACCATAAGAAAAGCAAAAGAAAGGTACACTGAACACAAGTCGAATATCAGGACATCCAACATCAAGTCACCAGTCTACCGACATTTCAAGGAGATGAGACACAAAGTTGCACAAATGAGATGTGTCCTACTGAAGTGGTTCATCCCCATCCATGGGGTTGAGGCTGACAGAAAAAGCTATCACAAAGGGTAATATATTGAATACATCATCTGGATGTGATTTTTCCCCTGGGGATGAAAAAAGAATTCTACCTAGGGCCCTTCTTATAATCTACACTGACCAAATTGTACTCCAAACTGATTAGTTTAATGGTGGAGTCATGTTCACAGAACAGTTTGACACTATATCACCCCTTTTGGAGGACACCTGTCCCCCTCCCAACCACTAACATTTTGATTAAGACTGTGATTCTAGATCTTAAAATGCTCATTCTTGTTGGGATCTTACCTATTACCCACTCTTTAAGATGCAGGTTTATATTATGTCGTTATTGACGTCATTGTTGTATCAGGTTGAATTGTACCGTTATGTTGAAGTAAGTAGACATACAAAGCCAAAGGCTAACATTTGATCTAGGACCATGACAACATAGGTCTTTATAATGTCTTGGTTATATTTTTTTATAATTTTTTCACCTAGGACTCCAACCACAGTGAGATATATCTTGTGATAAGTTGGTTGAGTCTAGGCTAACTATTGTAATTTGTTGGAGGACTGAATGACCATCGCTTTATCCGTTCTCACTCAGTTTATTGACATCTAAATCCTAATTACGTAACCATTGTTTGTATGATGCTATTATGGGACGACGCACAAGCGATAGAAATATTTTGTATGATTTATTGTCATGATAAAACATTGTGCCATACTTCACGGTAGACCGCTCTACCACAGAGTCATCCAGTTGGGTTTGTTATCTTTCCTCTTGTAACAGCAACATTTACTAGATTTTTCTGTCACTGCTGACAAGAATAGTTCTGTACATTCATACACATGTACTGATTTGCAGTTGTGGTTATTTGTCACTCTACCTCCATTTAAGTGACTTTACTTGTTATTATTACTCCTTCAATTCCACCTATTGTGACAGCTGTCTTGTTGCATAGCCGAGATGCTGTAATATTCACAATAGTGCACATGACGCGTGACATGATGATGTCATCCTGTTGCCGTGCACATTTATTTAAATGGAGGCCATCTTATTTCTCGTGAGACAGTGATTTTATTTTGACAGCAGAGAGTTGCATAGGGCTCCCTACACTCAGATTGGGTGAGTATCTGAGTTGACAACATAGATAGACAGAGATGACTTTTACCCTGATTATTTGGGCTGATTATAAGGACTGTAAGAAGACTCAGTTTCTTTACTGTGGTCTCTTCTTTTAACAACCCTATCTGGAAAGATTACTAGGTGAGGTCTTATTCTATTTGATTACTAATCCTTACTGATTTGCAACAATTGTTGCACTTATATTGGGACTCAGAATTTGGTGGAACTATTTTGTTTTCTCCCTTATGGGTATTGTGCTTGGCACATTGATGGGCCCACGTGGCAGTGGAACAATGGTTTGGCTCAGACCTAAAGATCCATATAGTGGTAAGGAGTACATTTCTGATCTTGCATCACTTTACCCGTTATTAATTGAATTCATCTAGAAAGTAACCACTTATTGGTTCCTCTTTCCTTTGTAGATCTTCAACAGTTCTTTTCAAGGGATTAAGAAGAATCCACTATTGGTCTCATACACTTGTCCATGCTTCCTTTGGAACTTCATATATATGAGGTGATTAATGAAGCCTACGGCGTATGAACACTTGTGATATATATTGTTTAGGCTGTGCACAATTACTGTGATTACTGTATGATCACAGCTACTTATAATAGTGTTTTTTTCTGATTACTTTCAGAATCTATTAAGACATATACCCCCAAAGAACAGAATAATTTCTCAAAATGTGTTGGGTTTTGTTTTACATTAAAGCTTGTCTGTTTATGACAACGAAAATAATAATTATATCTATAATTATATCTATGAAACCTAAAATGTATACCTTACAGTAAATTATTTCTTGCTTTTGTGAACTTTATTGTCTTGATGTTACTGCACAGTCCATATGCCAGGACTGCATTTCCCCCCCCTGCAACTTTATAATATCCTACTATCTTTAATCTCTTTCTCATATTTCCTAAGACTAACTAATAACGAAAATCAATGTGGTGTGAACTGTGCTGCTTATTTTGTCCTGTGTATTGTGGGCAAATTGGATTCCATTGAAATATTTAATGTGACCACCCAAAGAACTGAAGGTTCTATGGCTTTTCACAGACTTCAACCATAACTGTGTCATGCAATGCACCATGTTAATCCTTTATTTTACAAAATGTCTTGGGGGTGAACCCCGAAACATCTGTGTTTGTTCTGTTCAGGAAAAATATTTATGTCCACTTTAAAAATTCACTAGTCACCACTGGACGTACCTAACTGAGGGAAAGCTGTATAATGGTTGCACAGGAAAGTTGCATAGTGGTGGCACATCCCATGCCTGTTCTTTTTGCAGGGGGCTTATTGCAGTAATGCTCATGCTGTTTTCTGTTCTGTGTGTGTACGAGACGATGGACGTTGCAGTGCTGCTGCTGTTCCTAGTGTGAGAGGCTTGTAAAGTTGCAGCAAATGCTATTCATCTATGTGAGAAGAAAACATGCAATTCTGTGTCCCGTATTGTTTCTGTTTCTTAAGGCCATATGTAATGCCACTCTATTATTGTACACGCTGATGCCTGAGGGAAGCTTAACACGGTTACCTATTCTCTGCCTTTTTTGTGAGGGAGAAGCTTGCAGTGCTCCCACCCATGCTGTACTGTCTGGGCATGTGCGGCGGGGATGGCCATGCTTGACTGATGTTCTTTGTTTCCATTCTATTTGCTATGGCAAATTTTGTTTCTGCCGCAGTGAGAGAGATGTTATGTGGGATTTACTTTTACAAGTACATAATGTGCATCTCTGTGTTTTAGAAAAAGAACAGAAAACACAAGATCTTGCAGCGATGGTACCTTTAATGGGATACATCATATTCTTGTCTGCTAGCTTCCAAGATCACAGCCGGTAGAGGACACAAATATGAGTTACCCTAATAAAGACATCATCGCCACAAGATCCTGTGTTTCTTGCGTGTGGTAAAAAGTAACAATCTTCATGTTATTCCAGCCACTGTGTCAAAAGAAACTTTTAAAGAGTAAGAGTAAAGAGAATGTTGTAGGTCATTCACACTATGCAAAGGCACTACATTTATCTAAATTGGCATGGCATGCAGCTGTCGGGGTCCTGAGGAGGCGGCAGAATTACCCTTTGCCTAGAGCGGCAAAGTTGCTTGCACCAGCACTGAAAGTCCCCTGCCTATCCTTGGGAACCAACAGTGGAGTGACCAACGTTGTCAGGGGCTACCGTGAACTAGTGGATACTGGGCCTGAAGTAGGTATACAGGGGCTCGCTCCCCAGACCATCTTCAATGGGTCCCTGTCCTAGGGCGGGTGGAGTCACATGAGCGCTTAAACCCTCATAGCTCCTATAGACAACCAAGGAGGGATTCGCAGAAGTCTCATCAACATCTCTGGCAGCTAAGGAAAATGGAAAGGCAGCAAACAAAATCTGTGTTTATGGACTTAACAATATGCTGAATGCCAACTTGACACAAATACATATATCCCTCTTTCCTGTTATCCTCCCAAGGAAGTTAAAGATGCTGCTGTAAAGTGTATTAATACAGCTTTTTAAAATTAATGGATTATGGAATCTACCAAATCTTTCCTGATGAATACACATCAAGTTATTCCAGTTTTCTATTGTTTACCAAAAATCCCCACATTTTTGGGGAACCCACCTGGTTGTGCTTTTGTAGCAGCTACCAACAGTTTGCTACAACCCTTGGGCATTTACAACGTTGTGTTTCTTCAACCATTAGTATAGGGTTTGACCAAATCATTGCAAATGCTAGAGGACCAGTGGATTTAACTATGGGGTCGCAGCTTTGCAAGTAATCTATAGGTTCATTAGAAAAGTGTCCATGAAAAAATCCTATGCTACCAATTATTGGTAGACACAATGATAGTTGGTATCTTTTCAGGAGGTTCTTTCATTTAGAATAACCCTAGAATTCGAAATGATCGAAACGTGATGTTGTGGTACGTGTTTTTCTTACTCTGCAATTGGTTCAGTTTGCACCATTGCCATTTTGATAGAGAATAAGGAAACATGATCATATGTAAAATAACAGGCATATTAATATGCACGTGAGTGCTAGTTTCCATTATTCCATGTTACACATTAGGGGAATTTTCTATCATGTCCATGTAGCATAGTATAGTCAAATTCCATTCTGGCTAGTATGCACTGGAGGGCCACATTCATTGGGCCCAATCAGTAAAGCAGTGTCAGAATCCATGATGCTTGGATAACACAGCAGAGCCAATTTCCATCATACCAATTGATATAGTAGGACCAGATTCCATTAGAACTGTTTACCACCGTCAAAAATAGATCGGCTCTATAATCGGTTCGACATCAACTGCACGACGTGCATCACGGACTGTCACCAAAACATCTGGTTAATCATTTGAACACATTCAATCTTTTGCGTTTCGTCACAGCACATATGCATTATCACAAGATATTTTTCTAGTATATTAATGTGCTTTATTTGTAGCTGCACATCATTCTATCATCTCCATTCAATTCAGAAAGTAATAGGAATTATGTCTGTAGCTAAAAACCGCAATATGTCTATTTTTCCACACACAGCAAGGGTTGTGCACTCACATTCCCTCTGGTGCGTAGTAGTGTGCAGCCGTCACCTACAGACACATGGGGCTTCATTCCGAGTTGGGCGGTAAGCGATTACCGGCACCAGTAAGGACACCGGTGCCGGTAATCCCTTACCGCCCAATTCCGAGGTCCCTTAACGGGAACCGTAAAGGATGTGTGGTCTGACCACACGTCCTTTTCGGTTCCCATTAAGGGACCTTGGAGCTAATAACGGTACCGCAATTTGTGGTACCGTTATTTGCTCCTTCCCCATTCCCATTGAGCCCTATGGGGGCTCAAATGGGAATGGGGAATGGTTTGGTGAATGGGGACTTCCCGGATCTTGCAGGGTGGGAATGACCAAGTAAGTACCCATTCACCCAGACCGGACCCAGACCCAGACCCGGTTTGGGAGGCAGCCAAGGTGCTAGTAGCACCATGGCTACCGCCCGACTCGGAATGACCCCCATGCTGCCTTATTTTAACGAAAATGCAAACTGCATACAGGGGACCACAAACGTTAGCTGTTGGGTCATCTGTATGAGTGTTTAACATTCATGCGGCAGAGGTGAGAATGAAACAGTAAAATTGGGGTAAACGTGCTTTTACTCATTTGTTTCTTCCCCTTAGTCTCTGTGGTGACGTTGTCCCTCACAGCCTGGGACACACAGCTGGACATGACATCACACGTGAGTAAGAGAAACAGCCCTTCAGGCCACTTTCCAAACTGTGTAAGATTACAAATGTTGTGAGGCACTATATTTCTATACCAGCGTGTATTTAGGAATTGGCGACGAGGAGGTCGGAGAATCAGCTGCAACTGATCCTTTGCAGCTCTGGGCACCCTTGTTCATTTGGTATGGCCGCGCAGCCACTCCGACCGTGATAGAGCTAGTTGGGCCAGTGGAGCCGGTGCAAAGTCACGTGTGGACAGGCTGCTGCTGGCATGGCTTCCTGCAAAGAGGCACTCAAAGCCCAACACCAATGGCAGTGCTCAGGTCTGGACAACTGTGAGAACATGCTACAGTGACTTGTGCACACTACACCTGGCTAGTGCCCCTAGTGAGAAGACACATATACAGAAGTATCTGCAGCCCTGAAACTGCAAAGGGGCTTGCGTGTCATACCTCTGGAAATATACATTGATCAGTGTGATACCTTCATTGGTACAGCTCTCCCTGGGTGGGAATCTACGTCCTATACAATGTTTCAGAATGTGACAGAAGGAGGAGAGAATGTCTTGTCCTCATCCACTTTGCCTGGAATGCCTGAGAATGCTGCACGTTCACGGGACACAAGGGGTGCACCAGGTCCCTCTCAACCCTTCCATTACTGTCCTGTACCAGAATGTGATATCTCAGGAACACCAACACCCTTGTAACCATGGTGGATGCTGTGGAAGGAGCACCTGGAGATGTTCTTCGCTGCTGCAGGGATAGAAGGCGATTCTGCTAAGAAATTAATGCGCCTCCTTTATGCAGAGAGTGAAGTATATAAGCTATTTAAAGCGCTGCCCGTGGTACTGGATCATACAATGACACAGGCAATGCACTATCAAATTATTTCCTTGAGATAGTGAATATTGATTACAAACAATTCCTGATGAGACAAGCCACTGATGGCCCAACTGAAACTTTAGATACATTCTACACCAGACTATGACATCTATCTGCGACATGCAGATTCCCTGACAAAGAAGGCAAAATAATGGGTCAGCTTATACAGAATGGCTTTTGAAATGATGTCACATGGCCAAAAGGAACTCTATGGCTCCAGCGGATTTTGAGGTGGGTAATCTGATGTCTTCTAACCTCTCTCGCACGCCCTATCTGGAGAATTTCATGATTTCATCTGAATCAGTGCATGGGGAAAGCGAGAATGAAGATGAAATAAGTGAGGGGGGAGAAGGAGAAGCCGAGTCTGACAAGGACGGGATTTGTAACCCAAGTAAGAGCAAGGATTTTGATGTGTTAGAAACAAACATTGACACCCTCTTTCAAATATGCGCTAGGATGGCCAAGGAGCACACATCTAGAAGGGAGGAGCTAGCTGATCTGATGCTTTACTTAAAAAATCACAAAGGCCCAGTATTTGAGGTGTTATTAACTCAAAAGTTGAATCACACAATAAGTGCTACGTCCTCGCCCAGGAAGAAAGGGACATCTCAAGAAAGGGCTTACGTAGTGGCGGCGTCAGACAGTGGTGCATTGGAAGAAATTTACGCTAAATTATCCCTACTAAACGCCCCTGAATCCCTGCCCAGAAAGTTCAGGCGCATAAAGAGGGGTTCCAAGAGTAACAGGAGCACCATATGACTGGTAAATGAGGCAAAGCAGGAAGTCAGGCCTAAGCAGTGCCAGCAAATAAGGGGAAAGGGGGCTTTCATTGCTACAAACACCCTACCAGATGGACAGAGTAGACAGGTCCTGCTCAAGGGCCCAATGGATGGCTCGGTCACTAAGGCCTAGACTGCACCTGCAAAAAAAGGAAGCAGTACACTTGAAGGGCCGGTTTGGGCGGACCGGAGACCACGCAACAACAGCAAGCAGCAGGAGTCCGGCTGCTTGGTCGAGCCGAAATTTGGCCATCCGGAGGGAAACCTAGAGCTGATACTGAAGTCGGTTAAACTTCCTGTGATACCAAACCCTAAAAATGCATACTCAGCGATATCGCAAGTTTTTGAGCTCCCAAAGGAGGTGATGCCTTTAAGATGGGAGGGTCGGGTTGAGCAGTTAAGACCATGTATTAACATCAAGGAGCTTGGTGCACAGAACTGACACACATTAATTCTGTGGAGAAAAATACGACAACAAATAGCCCGTTCCTGAACAGATCAGGGTTGTCGGAACTGTTGCACATGATACCTGATTTAGGCTTGATCACGACCACGGATCTACATAAATTGGAATTGCCCAAATTTGACAGTCTGGACAACTGGGCAGTGGCAACTTTTGTGTCTCCGTGGTGGTTGAAAGAATTTGTAAAAATGCAGGGTCTTTAAGCCAGTTAGGCTTTGATATTCAGGTTTTCTTTCCAGACCAGCACAAAACCTGGGAGACGGAGCGAAGGTACCTTGTAGATCATTAGCCCGGCTATAGGAATCGTGAGGTTTCCTCTGTTTCTAGGAAGCAAAGAGGAAGATTGGTGGATATAACCACACAAATCCAGTAACAGGTCAAAGGGTCAAGTAGCAATGGATTTTCAATTCTGTCATGGAATTCAAGAGGGTATGGATCCTTCCTCCGCAATCCAGGAATAATGACCACTCTGAGAAAAAGGCCCTGCTTCTGTCTACAGGAGTCATGGCTTTGCGAACCATTTCTGTTGGATGGTTACTCTCTGATTTCCCGCCAAGCAAACCCGCCTGTGAAAGGTAGACCCAAAGACGGTCTGTCTATTGGAGCTAGAACTCCCTTTACCTTGGTTGAATATACACATGGCCTCCCACATCTGAATATCTGGGCGGCCATCCTGATGAATCCTGAGAAGAGCTTAATGCCAATGTTGGTGGCAACACTTTATGACCCCCAGGGAGGTTTATTTCCTCAGAAATTATGAGTGCCATGACAGAAACTGTTAGAGCATGGGTGATCAAATTTCCCAGTACAACAGTGTTTATTACAGGGGACTTCAATGCTAATTGTGGGCACATATACAGGATCTTTTAGGGACAACGGTTGGACAAGTTCTGTGGAACAATAGCCCATCTAGACAAGTGCTTATCCAAAGTGCTCGCCATAGGTCCGGTTGTCGATTTGGCCCGGAGTTTGCCAGAAGAAAGAGAGAGTTAAACTCTGCTCTGCGAATAGTTGGGAAAAACGTCACCTATTCTTGGTCTGAAAAGAGAGAAATTATCACCAACCTGAAGAGAAGTTATAAAATTGGGGGAGAAGTCACTGCTTCTCCATAAATGATGAGGGCTGGAAATTCATAAACAGACTAATTAGGACAAATGACAGTAGAACATGTTGGCACTGGCTGGGAAATGCCCAGCCAAACCCTAATTCAACCAGGGAGCTAGTTGCTGTTACAGAGAAGAATTGGATGGACTACATAAAGAAAACTTTTGAAGGCCCCCCAGTACTTTTGAGAACCCCAAACCCATAGTAAACACCAAGGTCAGCAGATATATAAAAACGGTTGACGTGGAGCCAAAAATCAAGCAATTTAAAGCTTCCTCCGAAGTCAGTCCAGACGGCCTTACAAACTTGGTGCTACAGGCAGATGCCGAATTGTGGCCAGTTATTTTACAACAGATGTTCTCACAAGTTTGTCAAACAGGCAGAATCCCAGAGACGTGGAATAATTCTAGCTTAATTCCAGTCTTTAAAATGGGCCAGCGTGATTGCCCAGAAAATTATAGGCTTCTAGCCATGTTAGACTGCAGGAGGAAAATATTCGCTAGCATTCTGCTGGAAATCCTATCTGACTGTGTTGTTGAAAAGGGACTCCTAATTTATCATCAAATTGATTTTAGGAAGGGGTGTGCCACAGCCCATGCCATTTGGACACTTATGATACTCAGCTTAAGCCTGGTACGGCATTATACGCCTGTTTTGTAGACTTCACAGCCGCCTTTGACATCGTGCAGAGAGACAAGTTATGGGAAATGTTGGAAGAGTGGCGAATTGACTCCTCACTACTTTATTTCATCAAAGCTCTCTATAGCTCCACAGATGTCAGAATCCATCTCTCGCAGGATGGGGAGCTAACAAACTCTATACCGATGATGAGGGGTCTGAAGCAGGGATGCGCGTTGGCTCCCTTGCTGTTCAACCTGGACTTGTCTCTCCTCGCAAGGAGGCTGGGTGAAGTGCTGAACTCTCCACCGCAATATGGGTATCAGGGTTTGACCTGTATCTCATATGCGGATGATGTTGTGGTTCTAGATATAACCAAAATTGGTTTACAAAGGTCACTTTCTGTGCTGGCGGAGTACGTTTGTTCCCTTGGTCTGAGACCAAACACCAAGAAAATGAAAATCATGGTGTTCGGGAAAGGGGCTCGATCTAGTCTCAGGCTTGAGTGGTACCTGGGTGGTCAAAAAGCGGAAACAACTCTGGAGTACAAGTACCTAGGAATTGTTATTAGGGCTAAATCCTCGGGGGCTTGTCTAATTCAAGGTATGGAAGAAATGGCTCATTCTAAGAAATTCTATTGATTTTCAAGGAGGAAGAAGCATTGAGGCTACAATTCTGACCTATAATACCTCAGTAGTTCCTGACATGCTGTATGCCTTAGAAGTATTCCCATGGAAATGGGTAGCTGCTTTGGGCAAGCTGGAGGGAAAAATATTACCCTCAATGCTAAACCTACCACCTTCCACCCTAGTGCACGCACTTAGACTTGAACTAGGTGTGCCATCCTTGTTCCTGTCATGGCCATTGGCATCCTGTAACTTATGGGCTAGAATAAAGTTTGAATTAGGACCAGACTCCTTATTTACTCTTTCACTTCAGCATGCCAGCCGTTACTCCAAGAGCGAATGGTTCATTAATCTGGATAGAAGGACCACGCACTATTTGGAGGATATTGGCGTGACCCGTGTCCCAACGACCTGGTTGGAATATAATCCAGAAAAGATCCCGGCCAAAGCAAGAGCACATGACTTCGAGCTAGCATTGAACCACCTTAATTCTTTGAGAAAGTTCCAGGAATATACACAGCAGGCTTTTGTGATAGGGCCACCGAAAAAGTACTTAACAAAAAGGCGATATCCAGGCTTGATTAGATTTATCCTTTTAGTAAGGATCCAGACTATCCCTGTATTTGAAAACACGGTGGCCTGGTCGGGGATCCCACATGACAGTAGAATATCCAGAATGTGTGGGAAATAGATTGAAACCGCCCGACATATTCTAACACAGTGCCAATACATAGAAGCACTCTATGAACGGGCATATGCTAAATTTCAAAATGATGCCTCTGAGCAGTTTTGGAGCATACTGTTTGGGGCGGAATAATTAGTGATGACAGCAGTCGCCATGAATGTCTTGGAAATAGTGTCTGTGAGACTCCCTGCTAGAGTTGTATAGAAGAGGGAACAATTGCGTAAATCTTGACGTGGGATTGGATTTCATTGATATTGTTTGCATTTTAGTTTTTAAGATGGTATACAGGCAATGTATTATGAATGTTTAATCGTGTTCAATGAATTTTTATTGTGCACCGAATCTTTATTGTGCACCTTATGATAATGTGCATTGTAAAGCATTGTGATCCTTTTTAATTGTGTTATTTCAAAATGTGTAAATGAAATAGTGTGGAAATGTTCCTTTGCAGCCAAATGCATTTAAACTAATAACACAAATTTTAAAAAATTCTTTTCGATGCTGCTACACAAGCAAATCCTCAAGAAACCTGGCCTGCCTTTGCTACATATTCTGGAACTAGGTTGAGCTCATGAATTAGATACATTGAGAGCCACACACAGGGAAGATGTCGGAAACTAGAAGAAGAACATGCAATCAGAACTGCCCCACTGAAAGGCATATGCAACTTGGGAAGCGCAAGGATCCAAAACACAGCTCAATATCAACCATGTGATCCAGTAAAGAACCCATGCAAGCTCTGTGGTGTTACACTGCCAGAGCCACAATATTGTCCTGCCATGGGTCACCAGTGTGGTTGCTGTGGTAGGTTAAATCGGTTTGCAAGCATCTGAAAGGCAGCATGGCCACCTCCCGCTCCAACCGAGAGGATGAACGGCGAAAGTGGCATCGTTGACACAAGACATGCTAGAAGACAACGTGGAACAAGATGAAACTCTGAATGCAGAAGATGTATTCTTTATGACGTCAATCTCACCAGGTATCCAAAGCAAGCGACAACAATGAAGGTGCAAGGTGTGCCATCACTAAACTGTCAGTACCAGTGCTTATTGACACCGGCATATCAGTTAATGTGATGCCATCAGCAAAGTTTAGCAAGTTGCAGCCTATAACGTGCTTGGCTTGCCCCAAGATTTGCAAAATGAGACTGGTCCAGTTTGCTTATAACATTTATCAGACAGATATTGCTGGACTATGTACTGAATATCAAGAAATAGGACAAGGTGTGGGCTGTCTGCGAGAACAAGAAAATTGCATATCGATCACAGAACTTAACTAGTAATTTTATGACATCACATAACCATATTCGTTTTCATCTGAGGAAAAAGGTAGAGGAAGAACTAAGAAGCAGAAAAAGCAGACATCAAAGAAAGGTTGAGCAGACCCATCCCTTGTGTGTTTCCAATCGTCATTGCACTGAAGACTGAGCAACCAGGACAGGTATGCATTTGTGCTGACATGAGTAGCCCCAATAGGGCCATCGTAAGGGAGCACACCAGCAGTCTTCATCGTCAACCTCCGCTCTGGCTAACACCTAATCCCATAGCACTCTGATTCCCACCCAATCACAATGTTTTCATCCCATATCAGATTGTTCTCATACAAAAGGCTGAGTTTTGGTTTGCAGTGGTGTTGTTTCAGCACAAAGTGAGAGGTATACTGGCCGGTCTGAAGGGGGTCATCAACATCACTGTCAATGTTCTCAGATAGTTTAATATTTGAAAAGAACATTTTAGTGCAAGTAGTTTCCAACATCTGAGACAAAGGGGGCTTGCACTGCGAAATAGAAATGTTGAATCCTACAACGCAAAGTCTCATTCTTTGGGTTCATTTTCTTGGGCACCGGGATATGGGCTGTTTCCTATAAAGATAACAGCAATAAAAGAATGTGTGCTCCCCACTAACACGTCAGAATTATGTAGCTTCCAAGGCATGATTAAGTTTAGTTGAGACCAAGGGTGGTGTTGGCAACGTTATTCTTTCATTTCCATCAGCTGTGGCTGCGAGCGTTTGCAAGTGAGGACACACCTCCAGAGGGGATATTATCTGCAGCAAAGCCTGGAGAGGCAAGCCCAGTGAGGCCAGGGGCATTGTTGGTGCTGTTAGTGTTCACGCTGGAGGGTGCCACTGTATTATATATGACAGGTCACCAAGGACACAAGGTAAAGGGCAGTGTTTTGGGGAGCTGGACACACTCTAATTTATTCAATTAATATGCCCGGACTGCCAGCAGTGTTTTGGGTTTTGCCACGTTGCCATGTGGAGAGCCCCAGCTGTGCTCGCGTGCAGTGAGTTATTCTACCACATTTTGCATGGATCTCTCGTAGTCGGGATTAGGAGCTTGAAGGCAGTTTAAAGGCAGCTGGACTAAACAGGAACTTGCCCGGGTGCTGAGATTGCCAATTTTCTCATTTAAAATCAGCCATAAATCATAAGGACAAAGGTCAGCACCAGAAGATTGAAAGCATTTTAGGAACGTTATAGTGGAAATACCTAATTTAACCAACGCATCCTTTGTGCGTTTGAAGAGGCCAATCTCTACTGAATTGGGGACCTTGTCGCACAGAGTTTCAACGTTCTTCTATAGAAAGCGTTGTGAGGAGCGGGAAGGAAGAGACGGAGTATGGATGCACTGTTAATAGTTGAGCGTCCCCCACTCTCCACGCTTGCTATATTTTATTTTACATTTTTATTTTACAGATTTTACAGATATTAATTTTGTAGACATCTTTTAGATACAAGACATCCAGGAGTCTTTTACAAATAACTGCACTTTTTTTACTGCAAATATTTTTAACAAATTGTTGTAAGGAGAGATAACTTAACCAGCTAGGGGATCACACTATTAATCGTGTATTAGTTAATTGTGAATTAGGTTCCCCGAATTTCTTTAATAATTTACCTCAAGGGTCTAATATTATTCAGACACATCTTTCTCTGAAGTATTACACTATCTTACACTTCTAATCTGTTTTTAATTAATGTTAGTCTGCTTCTACATTATTAGGAACCAGCACTTTATATGTTGTACCTTGCACTCTGCACTTTGTACTTTGGACAAACACTTTGAGCGCTAAAGCACTTTAATAGTTCAACATCTTAGAGGATTGGCAACAAAAGTATCTTATAGATAGGAGGGTGGGTGTCGCACCTTGAACTATCATAGCTCGTTTGCAGTCCAGTTGGAAGTAGATGCACTACTTTCCTTTTGGTGACTAGAGACTGAGAGGTTGAAATTATAAAAGGATCCAGTATTATAGACTGAAGATCTTGCAGAGGTCTATATAGTAACCACTGCATATATAGGACCTGGCATTTAGTCATTGATTGACAATCCTGACTTTGATATAGAAGATAATAAATGTGCACCAAGGATGGTGAAGCGTAAAGCCAACCCTACAATTTCTCCAGGGGCTGGACGAAAAAGAGTATATAAACTCTTTGAGCCAATTAACTAAGTAAATGTACTTATTTCGGAAATTATCGTTTTTTTGCATGACATCGATGGGGGGCAAGAGCTATTAAATCAAATTGTGCAGTTCTGGATTAGACTATACATGCATTAGGTGTGATAGAGGTAGCATTTGAGGGTACTACTGTCTCTAGTCATTAAAGAACCCTGAGCACAAGATGTGCAAGGAGACTGGATAATGAGGACCCATTAGAGCAATTTGTAGTGGGGAATACTTTAGGCGAAGAGGGGGCAAAAGCTATGTTATCCCTGCACATAGCTCTAAATCATTGGGTTCCCCAACTACTAATATGGCGGAAATAAACAGCCAACCAGGTGTTAGAAAGTGTACATACTGAGATGAACTTGATAGACCTAACTTCTAATGATCTAGAGGGGGATTGTATGGTGGGTCTAGATGAAGGTCTGGTTAAATCAACAAGTTCCATACATCCTTTAGGCTAACATTCTAATTGCGCCTGCATTCTTTTTGCAAATAGATTCTCTGCTTTGCTGGGGGAGGACTCTGGGGAAGTGATGCAGCAGAGTGCAATCGCAAATGTAGTGATAATCAAGGAAATAAAAGTGATATCACAGAGGGGAAAAGTAGCCCCAGGAAAATACCATCTAAATATAGAGTGGGAACAGAAAATGGCAAACACAAGTTTATACTGAACTCCAAATTAGAATAAGGAATGCTGACCTGGGGGTGCAACTGTAATCTAAGCATCAACCTAAAGGAGATAATGGGTGAGATTGGGACAAAGAAATGGTGGGCAAATTAAACAACATAACCATCGAACAGGAGAAGCAGTTATTTATGATATATAATGAACATACTGCCCAACCCAAAGACTGCCCAATGTTCCAACTGGGCAGGTTGTGAAGCATCTGTGAGAAACCAGACGGTGTCTCACTCGCTAGTGCCCAGGGATCTCTCTCTCCAGTGACCAGGGCACGGTTATCGCCTTTGGATCCCGGCCCTGCGGGTGGACCAGTGCAGGAGGATCACCTGGGTGAAGGGTCTTCAGGGAGAGGTGGTGAGGCAGCCGATGGTGAGACACAGTATTCCCCTCTATTTTGTTTATCTGACCCATCCTATTTTTTAGGATTCTCTGAGGTCCCAACCTCCACGCCCCAGTTTACATAACAGTGGGCCGGGGAAGAGGGTGGTTGAGAGTAAAAACATCGTATTGGACATGTCCCGCTAGTCAGGTGAGGCAAAGTCAGGCACTTGATTCTAAGTGCATTCACTTGATACCAATTAGCTCTCCCCACATGAATAAAAGGCAGAACCTAGAGACACACTCTAAGAAATGCAGAATACGAGTACGAGCAGGGCTTGCGAGACAAAGGCAAACCTACTCGAGCACAGTGACGGACCAAGGGACGAGAGCAGCGGGTCGAAAGTTCCCTACTGGTGCTCGTTGCCTCTGACAGGCCATGAAAAACACGTGGAGAAGGCCAGATCCCACAAGTGAAGACTGCATTGTGTTTCAAGGACACCAGCGACCCTCCTGGGTCCGAGCTGGGGAGGGGGAGACCCTGTCGTGAGAGGTCTGAGCCTGACAGAGGGGGACTTTTGTGAACTCTATGTTGAAACAGTATTTTTGAAGTCAGGAAAAGAAACTTTGACATGGAAGGCCAGGCGGGCCTCAATCTAAGTTTTGGAACTTTTTATTGTGTTGGAAACAGAGCTAGAGTTGTCATCCTGCCTACAGGGACCGCCTTACTCTGTGAGGTCTAACTTGTGGAGGAGAGCTGGTTCAACCACATGTATTCTTTTGAACACTGATTTTTCCTTTTGCATACATTTCTCATTTTTACACTTTTTGTACAAGAGATAGGGCAGGTATTAGGTTTTTATTAGCATAGGCCAAATTTGATTTGAGGGACTCAACTAGGACTGCGTTATTTATCATTTGATGGTCGAGACTACTCCCATCTTAGTTATAGGGCAAAGTAGGAGTTTCTCCAGTCCCAACAATTTCAATTAAGGTTTTAAAAATTGTACCCATTGTGTCAGTGTCATACTTGTGATACCATGCCTTCCCTACACATGCCATAGAGAAAGGGTTCCCTCTGTCACAGTGCCAGAATAGGGCCATTCATTTCACTGGGGAGAGTGTATCAACCAAAGCCGGGGCTGTGAGGGTGGAGAAAGATCCCAAATGGGCAAAATCAATAAGAGATACCATTAACAAGCATGTGTCTACCTACCCGCCAAGGTGCATTGGCAATGGCAGGCAAAACTCATTGGGTAATATCAGATGACCTACCCCCACGACTTATGTTAGCAAATAAGGTGGGGTAAAAAGTGTTGCATCTGTCTACATGTATAATGTCTCTAAATTAAGATCAGGATTTTATGAGAACAAAGAGATGCTAATTAACAAGATCATCCATTGGGTACGCCACGTTAGAGGATTTACCTCTATTATAGGAGAGCACATTATTATGTGTGACAGAGGGACCATGACTAATAGTCGAAGTTACTTTATTCAGTTGACACTGAAGGACAAGATACTGGTTGAGGGGTTATTGGCAATAGAAGCAAGATCTTATCCCCCGCCTAGGACATCAAGCTTGCTGAGACCCTTCCCCCCTAGTGGGTGGCGACAAACATTTCCTGGGCAACCGCTGATCGAAGATAAGTGCAATCCATCACCAATGGGTGAAGAAATAGAAGAGGTAGATTGACACCTTTACCCCCACAGCCCAGAAGCCCTGATAAAGTCAACAGGAATAAGGGTGCTGTCTTGGAATGTTGCCGGGATTGAACGGCACTTGACAGACTCAGATTGGATGGCATTCATTTCTAGTAGTGAGATCATATGTATCCAGGAAACCTGAGCTTTACCACCAATCAAGATACAAGGTTTTAAGGCATTCAATATCCCAGCGATTAAGGGTGCTAGAGGGAGACCTGCTGGGCGGGTTTTGACTCTAATAGCAGTAGACTCTGGTGGGAAACAGAGATGAGTGATCAGAGTACACCGGATTTGCAATTGGTAACTGGCTAAAACAGGGATGGGCAAATTTTACTTGCATTTAATTTGTATAATAGACCCTATGGACTAACCCTCTGGGAACTACAATACTCCTGCAGGATTTAATCACTAGCCGGGGCCACATGATAACTGGGAAGCTACACATCATAGTCAGGGGTGATTTTAATCTACAGTTTGAACCCCTAAGATAACTGGAGGGGCTATGGGACAAGGTTCATCTGGAGTGGGAGATTGCTGGGTTAGTTGGTAGTGAATTGCCACAAGCACACAAATATGCACTAGTCATCCTGAATATTGCAAGGGATTAATCTAAGGGCATGTAATGGTAGATGCAGTGGCGATCGCCCTGGTAGGAATATGTTTTTTGGGTTTGACTGTTCCTCACGGATTGATTTCCTTCTTGTATCGATGAGTGACTGGGAACATGTTGAGGAGTTTACTGTCATTGATTGCTAGAAAGTAATCAAAACACCTTTCGTTGTTTGCGAGACTAAATGGTGGGTTCTGTGAAATGCTTGTGCCGACCGTACAGATCAGAGTCTCTGGCAATGCCAGACGTGTTATTAAATAGGACAAATCAAAATGCACGATATTTTTTGTTTTCAAGAGACCTGGCTGCGAACTCCGCCCATAGTAGAAGGCTATTCAAGCCATCTCAACCCAGCAACTAAAGGAAATACTGGTAGGCCAATGTCAGGCCTACTGATTCTTATCAACAACCAATTTGACTTTGCAATAGTAAAAGAAATCATGCCAACTTCTCTAATCCACATTGTAGTAGGATCCATTAAGACTGCTGACCAACATATAAGGAATACACTCATAATTGTTAACCTTTATTGGAACCCAGCATCTGTCGCAAGCATGAATTTTCCGGATCAAATTGAGAAATGGATAGTGCACTTCAAAGAAAAATGGGTGGACCCATGGTTTATCATTTGTGGCAATTTGAATTCGAAATGCTGGGATGAAACTACAGGCCTCCTAACAATGGACAGCTTCGCTCTAACACCAGAGCAAAAGAGAGGTCACCAGTGGAACACTGTTATGAACACGCACAAATTGAACTTAATAAACGGCAATACCACTGGAGACATCCCAGCTAATATCACCAGAAAACATGGCACTGGTGGCCACATCATAGATTATATTTATATTTCATCAGAACTGATCACAGCAGAAAATAAATTGGTGGTAATACACATGAACAACAGCGATCACAACTTGCTCTCAGTTAAATTACTACCAATTCAAAATAATGCAAAATTCACAAGCTCGATTCAAATCAATATGGGGAAAAACCGTATTAAAATTCCATCTAACAAACTTCCATCTTTGACTGAAAACTCATCTACTCTTGTAAATTTTATGCATTCAACAAGAGAGACTGAACCTTTGAACTATCTCAGCCTATTCAAAACATACGAGATAAAATCCAAATGTTCTTATCTGAACCCCAGTATACATCGGCACTCCTTCGACCATCAAATCATCCATCAAAAAAAGATTCTGAGAAAAAGCTTAGACACCCTAAAGGGTAACAACTCTGCACTAGCCATAATTAGAAGAAAATTCCTGCGCCAGCAATATCAGAATTGGCTAAGGCGATACAAAAAGACACTAGATCGTAATGATGCAGAGAAAATGCTGCGCATCATACAGTCGTCTAACACTGCAGACATGTGGAAACAGTTAAATCAATTACAGACTGATCAAAACTCCCTGACAACAACGCCAATACATCCTGCAGTTTGGATCTCCCACTTCAAGACTTTGTTCAATCAAGAACAGGAAGACCTGCCATCCGCACAAGTCGACGAGAAATGGCATTTAGTAGACACCTCAGTGAGTACCATCGGAAATGTCATTTTAAAGTTATCAAAATCCAATCCAATGCATATGGCCCTGATGGAATAAGCAATGCTGCTCTTAAAGAAAATCCTTATGAATGGGCAAAACTTTTGTCAATTTTGTTCGATTATATTACATCAAAAAATTCCGATTTCGTGGAAGGAAGCAATAATCATACCCATTCATAAAAAGGGCAATCGACAAATTCCAACCAACTATCGCCCTATAGAGCTGCTAGATTCCATGGGCAAAGTATTTGGCACACTTGTACTGCGAGCTCTGCGAAACTGGGCAACTACATCAGGCCATTTCGATCCATGGCAATCAGGTTTTGTTCAAGGCATTGGAACATCAATAAATATATTCATCTTAAATTTGCTGAAAAGCCGCACAGAGAGAAGAAAAGATCTGAAAATGTACATAGCTTTTGTGGATTTAACCCAAGCGTTTGATAGTATTTCATGCCAAAAGCTATGGACTAAATTAGTAAAATGGGGTTGTCCTGCTTCAATCATAGACCCCATTAAAGAATTTCACCATCATACTACTCTCCGTATCCGGTTGAACAAAACTGGCCTACTAACCGAGCCAATTCTGACAAACAAAGGCATTAAACAAGGTTGCCCGATGGCCTCCAAAATATTTAACCTCTTTATTTCTGACATAGATGCTGCAGCTAATAATATTAGATGTTTTCCTGCTTCAATAGCAAACACCCAAGTGAGTCGTCTAGTGTATGCTGATGATGTGGTCCTCTTAGACCAAACTCCGATTGGTCTGCAAAGACAATTAAACGCCTTACAACAGTACGTGGAAACCAACAGACTCGCAATTAATCCGCAAAAATCGCCCATTCTACCTTTTGGTGTTCAAAGGAGCCAGTTACGAATTAAAACAATGAACTGGTCACTACTCGGAACACAAATTCCCATAGTTCAATCCTTTAAATATTTAGGAGTTTGTGTTAATACAAGCAAGATCGATGCTGCGCGGCTCCAAACACTAAGAAAAAAGGCTCTGAACCTAACAGGTCTAGGACAAATTATCCTGAAACGATACTGTGGCTTCAGTTTAATTCCAATTATCAAATTCTATAAAGCAAAGGTAATTCCGATCCTTACCTATGGCGCCGAAACATCATTCAATTTTAAAGGCAAAAATTGGGCAGTTCTACAAGGCTACTTTTGGAAAAACATACTTCGCCTTCCCAAAGGCACGCCAATACAGGCAATCCGCAGAGAGCTAGGCCTAACCTCCATGCTAGCAATTGTAGAATGGAAGACGTTATCATTCTACAGAAAATGCATGGAGCAAAACCCTAAAGGCGGATTCAATTGCCTAAAAAAAGCCCTCATTGAAGAACTTGACCCAACACTGAGTGAATGGCAATTATAATGCAGATGTCTACTTGACACCACAGGAGAACAAATGGACACTTTAATCAATAATCCGGACAAAATAAAAAAAAAACTGTACTCCTGCGACTGGTTCAGAACCGAAAAGTAATGGTCAACATGCAAGACCTATGGAAAACCTTGGGAGGACAGCAAAAGACCAAATTCCTTACCAAGATATCTAAAACTCTTTCCGCACTGGTACTTCAGAGATCAATTCTTTAGATTTCGGCTCAACCTAATTAAAACAAGAGAAACTGCCTGGCCACGAAACCAAGATACTCCTCTGAATTGCAGCCTTTGTCAAGAATCTGAGTCACCAGAGAATCTGTATCACATATTCATGATCTGCCCGGCTCTATCACCACAAACAACTATCTATATGATTCCCATCATTAATAAATACGGACATAAATCAAGAGAATTATGGTGGAAAATGCTTCAATCGGGCGAAAAGACATCAGTATCTCTTGAAGTAGTTACATTTTCCATCGATATACAGAAGCAGCTAACGATGTGTGAAAAAACTGTGACAGGAAATTCAACATTTACTTAAAACTTAAGAAAAAGATTTTATATTTGTTTTAACTTGATAAAAGGTTGTCAATTGCATAACCATATATCAATAAAAAAATAAAAATAAAAATAGGACAAACTAGAAACGTATGGCCTTAAACACATCATTTACCAATGGGCCTTAACAAGCATTGAGAGTATTTGCGGTGGGGAGTTAAGTAGCAGGGAGGTTCTAGCTGCGTTTGATTGCCTGGTTGCTGGCATGTGCCCCTTTTTTACAAGGCCTGCAAATGCGATAAAGCAGAAAGGGGTGGCAAAGCATGTTTGGTTTGATGATGAGTGCAAGAGAGCTGTGTCACAATGCCTGCAACTGAAGGCAGAGCGAACAAAGAGGAGTTACGTTCCCGTAGAAACAATTATTAGACTATAATTAGGGAGAAAAAAGAGGAACATTTGAAAGCTAAATGGGATGACCGTCTACAGGCAGCTTCCAGGAGCGACGTTAAGACGTTTCGGGCCCTGGTCTCTGACAAGAAGGGGATTAATGATAATGCGCTTCACTGTCACATCCACCCAGAGCATTGGTTTAAACCATTTCTGTGTTTTATATGAAGATGGTGTGGTTAAAGAACGTGAGAACAAGAGGCTTTTGGAAAAATGCAGAGAGTTGATTGACTGTAACAGCCCAACAATGACTATCACATTGTCAGAGGTGAAGAGTGCACTCTTGAACTCTAAGAGTCAGAAAGCCCCAGGCCCAGACAGGATACCAGCCAATTTGTTGAAAGATGAGCCAAATGTTTGCATTCATTCTACTGAAATTGTTTCAATCAGCTGTTAAACGTAATAAAGTCCCTGATTCCTGGTGAACCGCTGAAATAGTGCTGATGTAAAAAAAAAAAGTGAAAGGGAGAAGCATGGTAATTACAGGCCTGTCGCCCTGCTTGATGTCACCGGAATTTATTTTGCCAAGGTTGTTTTAAAGCAGCTGCTGGCGGGGTGTCAGCAAGGGGTAGGCACAATTGATTATTTTTTTCGCCTGTACATTGTTTTACAAAATTATACAGTATTAAAGAGGTTGCGAGTGTACGCAGGCTTTGTAGACCTCCAGACTGCTTTTGACTAAGGGGTTCCTTACAAGTTGGGCGGTAAGGGATACCAGGCACCGGTAAGGGGACCGGTGCAGGTAATCCCTTACCGCCCAATTCCAAGGGCCCTTAGCGGGAACCGTAAAGGACGTGTGGTCTGACCACACGTCCTTTACGGGTCCCGCTAAGGGACCAGGATGCTAATAATGGGCCTGCTATTCTTGAGCCCGTTATTAGCGCCCTCCCCATTCCCATTGAGCCCTATGGGAGCTCAAATGGGAATGGGGAATGGTTGGTTCAATGGGGACTTACCGTTCCCTCCAGGGTCGGAATGCACCGGTAAGTCCCCATTGAACCAGACCGGTGCCGGTATTAGAGGCAGCCATGGCGCAAATAGCGCCATGGCTACCTCCAATCTCGGAATGAGGCCCTGTGTCCCTAAAGACCAGCTGTGTTAGGTTATATTAAAGCGGGGTCTGCCTGCCACACCAGTAGCAATAATGTGCCAGCTTTATTCTAACAACACGGTGGTGGTGAGGTGGGGTCTTGGTGGCGAAACCACAAACCATTTTAGGGTGGCAGGGGCATGTGGCAAGGCTGTGTCCTCACCACGCTCCTGTTCTGCCTTTACATTAATGAGGTAATTCTGGAATTGATGACACAATGTCTGCATGGCAGGCTTGATCCCCCAAAGCTAGGCACTGATATCTTACCTTCATTATTTTTTGCTGATGATGCAGTGCTCCTGGAAACATCACCTTTGGGAATCAGGCACTGCCTGGAATGTTTCGGCAATAAATGCTCCAAATTACGTTTGGCCCTAAACAAGAACAAGTCTGAAGTATTTGTTTTTTAGACCGAATACATTGAATACCGAATACATCAAAGCCTTGTTTATGCTCCATGAAGGTAGACAAAATCAATCTTGAGCAAGTTACCTACTATGATTACCTGGGAGTAAGATCGACTGACCCTGGGCCATGGTCCGCGCAGTTAGACAAATCAGAGGTAATTCTGTAAAAAAAACAGTGGTGCTCTTAGAACGTTTTTTGTACATTATGGTGAAAGAGTAGGGTCCCCTGCTATTGATATCTATAAAGTGCAGACCGCCTCAGCAGCTCTTTATGGAGTTGAATTATGGGGATACACTAATTACCAGAAATTGGGGATTGTGGAGAACACGTTTCGAAAAATGCTATTGAGGCTTCCAAGACGTTGTCCATATGCCCCCCTGTGATGGAACGAAGCCTGGAGTCGATAGTCTCACAGATAGTCTAGAAACCTGTATTTTATTAGATACAACTCTGGGTGATGCCAGAGTTGGAGAAATACAGAGATGTCCTTATCAACTTAGTTATCCAGGAGGGTCTTCTCTCCTATGGGTGAAACATGTAAAGCACCGGCTGAGTGTGTTAGGCCTAAGTAACATATGGCAGAAGCCACTGAACCGATCAAGCGGCACCAAAGAAAAGGTGACATCTGCCGTTAGACAGGTTAGGTATGAATCCTTCCTGTCTAGGCTTAAAAATAGGATTGGAATATATATCTTTAAAAACTGAAAAATATTTAGATCTGATTACGCCGGCATTTGCACGCTCATTATTTACGGAAGTTAGGACAGGTACTCTCCGGACTGAGAAATTCCTAGTGGTTGGACAGTTAGTAATTCTGAATCCTGCCCCTTGTGTGACACATGCCCAGAGACAATCATGAATATCCTGTTATTCTGTGATTGAAATGCCGATTTGAGAAGACTGTATTTACTACCTTTGTTTAAGAAAGCTTGCGTCAATTCCGCCGTGGAGACCTTAGCCCTATGGCAATCCACTGAATCAATAATTGACGTATACTTTTTGGTAAGATTCATTTATCAAGCTTGGTCACACAGGAATTCTTTAATTGAAGAAATTAATCATGTCTGAGCATTAGGATTTGTAACCCTTTTAACCTTTTGGATATATATTTATATGCATTGTATGGTCATTAAAGAATATTGTTGTGTTTTATGCATGGAATATGTAGGCCGCATGTCATGTATAATCATTGATTGATGTTGTGTTGAATTTTGTATGCTAAAGGCATAATGCCAAATAAAGCAAATGATGATGATTTAGTGGACGATTCAACCACAATTTGGCACCAATAACTGAATCCCTGTGATACCCTGATCCCTATGATGTGAGAGGATTCAAAACAGTCAAGGCGTTTGAGGATGTGAAAGCGGCACAAGCAGGAGAGATCACTATAACGGCCCACACCAGAATTATGGACTGAGGTGAGGCTGAAGGCACATGGCAAAGGTAAGGGATGATGGCCCCTGTTACAGTCCTCTTCCACAGGGTGGTAATGCCATTTTAATATGGCTAAATCACAAACGCGGGTTAAAAACAGTTGAACCGAAAAGGAAACAATTGGAGAAAGTACTCCGAATCTTGCAATCCTTGTTCCTGATTGGCTGAACCAAATGGAACATTCTCTTAAGGATGCTAACACCTTCTCCCGACGCACTGTTCTCAAAGGCCCACCAACATTGCAATATTATGATATGCATTGTAAAGGCATGGTTGACATAACTTTGATTGTTTAACCTGGGGACATGATGCAACATACGTTCTGGAGACCGGCCCCCCAGAAATCTCCCCACCCACCAAATGTTACAGCTTATCATTTGTTTGACTTTTCTGAACCTGGCAATGTATAAGGAGTTATAGAAGCTTGTTAACCAAAACAAATTGGTTCACTTTTAGAGGAGAAATTAGCTCAACAGGGAATATTTATCTTCCAAGGGCAATTTAGTAAAATAGGTGAATTCAAACATTAGAAAAAGATATGTTAGTCCACAGAGCGGAATGCCAAATGCAAAGAAGGAAACAATTTGTGAATTTAGATTTGAGTAGGGGATACACTCCATTAAACGAACCATACTGTTTCATGGCGATAGAGTTGACAACCTGGTGCATTTAAAAAGAATTGTCTCGGTAGGATAGCTCAGGGGTGACGATGTAGAGCAACACAGGTTCCATCCCTGGGTCTGCGCTTAGAAACCTCTGGGTATTAAGCGCGTTATAAATAACCCATTACAAAAGTAGACCAATTGCGAAAAGGCTTGGGGCCCATTTGCAGCTTCACTCTAGTGAATTGCGCTGTGCCCCCAAGCTTGAGGTTCACCAAGTTAGAATGGGAGACGCGCCTGTGGAGTTGAAAGACATTAATACATGAGTTGAAGCATCTGGAAGAAAGTACAACAGCTCCATGTGCCCTGGGGGTACCGGCTGGAACAAAACAAAATGGTCACTACAAATGGAGGCCGGCAGGGCCCGAAGCAAACTGCCCCTCCTGCACCCACTCATGCCCTGGAAGTGCGCTGAAGTGCTGGCATATATTGGGGTGCATATATTGGGGCACAGACATGGAAATATGTTGTGAATTGGTGCAATCTACGGTTACAAAGTTTTTTCTGTGTTACGCGGCAGAAGATTGAAAATTGTGTGCTCCATTGTTGGCAGAAATGTTGTTACAAATCGCACATGTCAACTGAATAATCAAAACAATCTCTCGGAGAAAATCCACATGAAATTCCCTCCGCCCCACTTGAAGTCAATATTTGCACCGTCTCCCCCACATAAAGCAAACGTTGGAAACGACAACAGGTTTGTATTTATTTACACATAGTTTGGGCATTTTCGAGGCACTGCCCTAATAGTACTAACTGCCTGGCCACAAGAGGGCAACTGCTGGTGAATGATTTTAGTACTTGCCATATTATGGCTCTGCCTGGCAAATTTGTATACAGGAGTTTAAATTGTTGCTTTGCCAATGCTTGGTTTTAACAGGAAATCATTCCAAAGAACAAATGAAAAGTATTGCTTATATATTAAGTGGCTGAAGACACGCTTGCTTAAGTCATTTTTATCTTGCAACACATATAATCCAAAACGATTGCCCTAGAGTACAGATAGGGGGGAATGTCATACGAGGAGGGACACACAGCCTGTAGGTGTTGTTTGATTGTGTGCCCACCCATTGACTGCCCACAGTCATGCTAATCCCTTTGGCCATTCCCACCCACTTCCTGCCCCTTCCCGCCCACACACTTCCTCAACAACACTTCCTCATGGAACTCTATGAGCTCGCTTTTATCAAGCCTTTTTTATTTGCATTTTTATTTATTTATTTGCATTTTTAAAGCGCTCACACAGCCCGTGGGCATCGAGGCGTTGTTACAGAATATATATATTTTTTTGTTGTTGTCTTAGTTGCATATTTATAATGCGTGGACCTGGGGATCAAACCTGTGTTGCTTCATGTCATCTTGCTTCCAAGGCGAGCACGTTGCCACTGAGCTATCCTCCCAGGTCTTACCATGAAGCTTTGCACTTGAAGTACCTGCCAGGCTTTTTAAAGTAGTCTTCTGAGAGTTAAGGACTTAATTGGAGTTGTAAACCCGCTACTGGTGTAATAGAAATGTCTTACCAGGTCTGCCTTCAACCACTTGAATTATAAGCCCTCTGTGTGTCCTTCACTGAAGTCCTGCTAAATACCAGCATTGGAGAAGCCAACAGTTTTGGCTTGTGTATAAGTATTAGGCTTTTGCCAGTCACTGCTATTAGATGCCCATGTATTTACACCCTTTTGCACATTCTACCATCAATGGCCAGTTAATACCACTACGGCTGTGCCCGGAAAGTGCCTTTCCCATGCCTACACAAAAGCCCAAACTGTTGGCATTGCCAATGCTTGTTATTACAGCAGGAGCTGCTTTACAGTACCTTTCAAAAGACTGCTTGAAAATAACATTGAACTCCCCTTAAAAACACAGAGATAGCTTGGGGTGGGGGTGTGTTGGGAAGTGCGGAGCGGGTAGTGGGTGACCATGAGCTGTAAATGGGTGGATAAAAAGCCAAACAACACCCACATGCTTTGCCCCTCATCACATCCCATCTCTCGCCTGTCTTCACTTGCCATGTCAATAGTTTCAGGTTCTAGGCAGTACTTATAGCACCATCTAATAACCAAAATTAAAACCACCACTGAAACTGAAAGCCATGAAAATGCAACTTAAAAACAAAGGACCTCATTACTATTATAGTGGTGTTGTAAAAGAAAAAGTGGCAGTAAAGGAATGACCACTCATTTTGGTGGGAAAGAGGAGGCCAAACCTCCATCACGTGACTTGTTTTTCCTCCATCGTGTTTTAAGGGAAGGTGCTGGCCCTCGATAACAAACAGAATATGTGCATGTCTTACTGTATGTCATGCGGTTAGGCCCAGAGTCTGAGCTCCATGTTAAACAAACTTGCAATTTCGTGATGGGAAAATACTTTTCTTGTTTGATAACTTTATGTAGGTCTATTTATATAGATGCAGAATATGGCGCATATAAGAAAAATGTCATTCCATCATGGAATGGCACTTTCATTATTTTACATGGAGCTCCAAATCAGGCATATAGTGGTTTAACACAACATAAAAAGGGCCCGTTGCAAAATGAGTCCCCCTACCCAAAACACACACAGTTCTTGGGCCAGTCTAGGGGCTTCTGCATTGTTGGCCCCGACTCTGCACCCCAGGGACTGCGAGAGCGTCATTGCTTCCCACTTTATGCAACCGCGTCACTTCCACGTGACGACCGTTTTAGAACGGGAACCGAACTACGTATTTCGTTATGTCTTGGTATAACGGTCACTTTTGTTTCTTCTAGCAGAAATGTAGCACGTTTACAACCTGTTCTCTGCACAATACAAAATGCTTTACTGTTGAATCATTAATTTGCACGAATATATATTAGAATACAATTGAGGTTGATTTCAATATTTAACAAGCATTTGCCAGGGAGACTTATTCACAGAATATAAACCACTGTCGAGGTAGAGAGCAGCTCCTTCACGTGATAATCACGTTCCATTAGAAAATCCGCCTTCCCTGTCTCCCCAGAAGAGAAGTGCGCACAAGAAATGTTCGCGACTTACCTTTACTGGAAGAGAGTGGTTAACCTTTCCATGTAGTCCGGATTCCTCCCCGACCTCTTCGTCGAGGTTCTGGGTCTTCCTCGCCTGCCTATACTTAACTTGTCTGGACGGGCAGATCCCTGAGTTACTGGGAAAAGGGCTAGTCATGTTTACATCACAATGCCCACAGGATGAGTAAAGGGTGTGTGCAGCTATCTCGGTGTCTGCAGTGCTGACCACATGACACACACCACATCACATGGAAGGTCATATTAGAAGCTTTCCTACGCTATTTACGTCTTACAAGATTCCGTTTAGGTAATACAGTCAAATGGTCCAAACATCACTTGTTTAGTACAAGAGGCTCAAGGTTTGTTATGCGCTTCCTCAGTACGATGACGGGCCCTCTCCTGCTCTCTTCTTCCTCGTCTAACATGGCAAGTGAGGGCCTAAATGGACAGATTTCATCCAACTGAACAATCCTAGGGGACGGGACACACACATGTCAGGGAAATGCAGCAGCAATCATGATCACAAATAGTTATTCCTGATTTGTTTCCTAGCCCGGTGGAGGCGAAATTAAATATCTTTTTCTGGCCCCAGGACGGAGAGCAGGATATCTTTGCCCCCCTGGGAAAATATCTACACAGATTCCTAAACCAAAGTCATGCATCTTCATACATTCTTCATTTGCAAATGTGCCGTGCTTGGGTTTAGAGACGCAATTTTTGAGCTTTTGAATTTCTTTTTGGAGGGCTTGACTGTCTTGATGTGTGTTTTTATTTGCCTTTACTGGGCCCTTTTGTAGTTTTGTTTCCGCCTTTGGCTATCACTGGTAGCGCAAATAGCCTGACATTAGTGGCTGCGACTCAACCGCATCTGGGTCAAAGACACTTAGCTGCCACCATCAGTACAACCACTACTTTGATATGATATAAGTTATTTATGACATGCTTAATAACCAGAGGATCCTGGACCTGGGATCGAACCTGTGTTGCTACGAATTGTCTCGAACCTGTGTTGCTATGTGTCGTCTTGCTTCTAAGGCGAGCACGTTGCCCCCAAGCTCCGAGATACTAACCCAATACTTACAAGATTAACAAGGCAACACCCAGCTTAGTGCCGTCTCACAATCTAAGCAGGGGTTCTGAATTCTACGGCTCTCCAGATGTTTGCGCTTCTATTTCCATGAACCCCACCATTGATCATGCCTGCTAAAATGCATCGGTAGCGCAACACATCGGGAGAGTTACAGTGTGCAGACCAAGGCGTTAACTAGAATTCATGTCTTCATGTGCCCAACACCATTGGGATGACTCGGCCTTCAGACCCCCACCACAACATTCTTATATGTTACTCACAGGCCCTCACTCACATCTAGAGCTGTGATGAGATGTACTGGATGCCGAGAGGACCAGTGCCTCCCGGACAACTTCTTTATACAGGTCTGACCATTCATTTTTTGACACATCTCTTGGTTATGATTGGCACCGTTTTGATTTCCCAATGTTTAGCAATGGGAACAGTGATGTATACATTTCCAGCTGAAAACCCACAGATAGCTACTGTTAGCTACCAAATCCGATGCTTCATCCAAAACAATTAAAGTGAATCAAAAAATACAAGTAATTTTTAAAGTCTGGTTTATAGCCATGTTGCCTTCAAGCTTGCCACACAAAAAGTTCAACATATCTAGAAATGTGTGCCTGCACGCAGGTGATCTTATCAGACAATTGTGTGGACCCCTTGCTCACTGTGCTCAGAGAGGCACAGCTCCACCTCACTGATGAGGCCCAACAAGGCTGAAACACGTGTCTGGGGTTGCAGTTGGAACTCTTGTTCAAAGGAGGTTTGCCTGGCATTTCGGTGCTGGACTGCCCTTGTGGGCGGGACAAAGACTGATATGCAAATGGATATTCCTCCTTTGTGAACAGTACAGTGAGCAAAAAGCGATAGCTGAGGACTCTCAGAGTGGGTAAAAACCACAGAGCAGGTTATCATGCCTTGTTCTTTCTGAAGTGGGGTGCCTGCTACCTTTTTTGTATATAGACAATATAGGCCACCTACCTATCTTGGGATTAATCCTGCATGGTCCCAAACCCACAAGTGAGACCCAAGATGTACAGGAAAATCCACAAGATACAATCATTGTCACTGCCCTGATAAGTGGGATGGTAGACAGCAATATAGATCTGCTGGAGCCCACATATGATAATAACATGGATATCTACACAGAGGTACCCGAAGGTGAATGTATGGGAGACCTAATGAACATCACCTCTACACCTTGTCTGATGAGCATTGACCCCCAAACATTCTTTGAACCTAGAATTAAGACTGACAAAAGTATTTGGAGATTTCATACCCTCTTGAATCTGGAGCTAATATAACATAAGCATCTGACGGTATGCATGCTCACACAAACTCTACTCTTGTGTCCAATACTAGTGTATGCAAAATCAGTAATACCAGTGTATCCTTGAGCACAATGTTTAGTGTTCTTGAATCTCTACTCACCACAATGGTGGAGAAATGAGAGAGGTTAGAAAATAACCTTGATATCCAATCTGTGCTATTACATCAAAGTATTAACACAGGTCGTAAGACATTGAGAGACCAAGGCTCTAACACCGATGAGACCATTCACGTAGTACCTGTGGAGATAACCATCAGAGTAGACCAAATCCCTCAAGCAACCTGTACTGCGAAGGTGGCTGATACTCACAGGCGAGCCTAAAAGATATAAAAATAAAGTGGTATCCCAAGCCTTTATGTACCAAAAAGACCCAAAGTGCATAAAAATGCATGTGCTGCAAGTGAGAAGGATATGAATGGAAATATTGTCGGCTCAGATTCCCCTTATGTTATCGTGCCTCTGGTCACTGTCCCAATACTCCATGTGATGAATGACAAATGTGTTGGAAATGAAAAACCCCCGAGTAATGTGGTTGATGTAGGATGCTCTGTGGCCAGTGAATGTGGTATAGCTCAAGAATTGAGCTACGAGAAACAGTGTAAGACATACACTATTCATAATGGGACTTTAATAACAGATTTCAAGGCACAGCTCATGAGTGTCAGGTCAGTAGGTGCCATTGTTTATTTCAGGAGCAGACAGGGTCTTTGGATGAAGCTGGCAGCCGGCTGGAGGAAACAGCAGGTATGATATTCATAGCTAGATACCCACTGTCAGGAAACAAAATAATCCCATTGGCCTAAGATAAGGGAACATCAGGTCAGGTATAACCAGTAGCGAAAACATACCAGACAAAACAACTCACTGTATGGGAATCATTTAGGGGACTGGGCAGACGTATTATGTATGCAAAACATGATACTAGGCCTTAACATCATTGAACCAGATGCCTGAGACCTGAGCAGGTGGAATGGCAAGCATTGCCTTTCTGTCTTTTGCCTTTTCATTGGGAAGACTCGTTAGAGCTGGAACGCCTGTGAAATGTTGGCAGACATTTTGATATTTGAGCGGTATATATCTATGCCCTCTCTGGAATACTATGCCTCTCAATTAGGGTTTTTGGAGAAGGAGCACCAGTAGTTCTGCATAGAATCTGAATTAAGCATCATGAAAGCATATGCAAGGAAATGCAATAGGGGAGTACTAGAGGACTAGGGCACTAGGATTAGACGCTAGCATAGACAACACAAATGATGACAGCCACATTCAAAACTGATTGGCAATACAACATAGTTTACTGAACATTTTGTAACATAGGTAATAAGTCCGAAATTATGCTCATTTTGTTTTATGAAAAATCCTCTTGGACTTAAAGACATGAAGCTAAGCTGAAGACTCATTTAAGAACAAACTTGGTAACTACCAGGCATACAGATGGAAGACTCAGCAATAACGATTTGAGCTAGTCTTTGGACATTGTATGCAGAAGAAAGACTTAAACATTAATCATTAGAATTCCTCCTTGACTTTCGAGCAGTCTGACACTTAGGACATGAGGATAAAAAGTATTTGTTTTATGATTGTTTAGAACATAAGCTAATAACAGAGATAGTTCTAGCTAGGTTATTGTCCAGAACTACAATTAACAAAGGTACAGGGCCAATTCTAGCTATTAGGGAGAGCTATCTTGAGACAGACATTCAAGACTAGAAGGAAGCCACCACTACAGGATTCTGGGACATAGAATAGAGGTGCATGGAGGTTTTTAACAAGACAATGGAACCAGGGCCGATGCAAGGAACTTAGCCGCTCTATGCAAAAGGTAATTTTTGTCTCCCCCTTAGCACCGCGAGAGCTGCATGCCATGCCACTTCAGATAAATGCAGTGCCCTCACATAGTGTGAATGACCTACTGTTAGGGCGAATTCTCAATATGTGCTCATTTCCCTTACCTTTTGCGACCCCCAGCAACTTTGCTGGATTTCTAGGATTTGATTTTTTACCTGGGAAGAGTGAGAGCCTTTTTTCCCACTCTTCCATGTATTTTGATGTGTGTTTTACTTTTGTGTTCTTTGGTTATGGAGTTTTAAAATAACTCCATAGGCATCATCTTTTTCTGTGTGTCACACAGCACCTTAAGTGCTTTCAGACTTCCCAAGGTTTAAATACCTTCTCTGGGACTGACTATTGTCTCCTAGAGCATGTAAAGTTAAATTGACTTTACTAGTCTCTTTAAATGTACTGACCCAGCACACACTCTCTTCCTATAGAGTGCTGGAGGGGTTGCCTAGTTTTCCCTGAGTCAAAACACTCATGAAAAAGTCAAATGTTACCCTTTCCTACTTTAAGTGGCTGGTGGCATTGGTTTAGATCAAACTACCATGATTTTTCCCGACCGCTAACAATGGTAGCTAAAAATCGGGTCAGCCATGTTTTTCAATATGGCGCCCAAGACCTATCTGTAAAAACAGACTCTGGTCGACTTTTTGGCCATTTCTTTTAGGAAAGGTCCTTCTTGTGTTTGTCTCTGCACGCCAATCCAGATTTGGCCCCTTTGTTCCTTGGCCTTTGGCGGGCTTCAGTGCTGAAGCCCTCCTCTGGCGCCAGGGTGTCTGGGGTGGACAGGATGTGAGGGGGGTGCCCTGTACTCCCTTTGCTTATTCTCCTAGGTAACCGGAATGCACTCTGGCGTGATTGGCCAGCTGGCTGACCGGCAAGGACAGCCACCCTGCTGTGTGAGTGACAGCCAGGCTGGAAGGAATGGGGGAAAACTGTTAAAAAGCAGGCCTCTGGGACTTGGAAAGCAGAGTCGACCACTGGAACGAAAGAACCGAAGACGAGCTGAAGGAAGAGGACTGCTGCAACTCCTGGAGGACCGATGAAGCCCTGCTGCAGGTCTGAATTGCCTGAAACTCCATCGACAGAAAAGCTCTTCAAGGTTAACTTCTTCCCTTGAGTTTGGTGGGAACAATCAACTCGCAAGCTACCTGGACACCGTGCCCATCTGGTCGAATTTTCATCAGAGCGCTGTTGAAAACCGGATAGCCAGACGGAAGGAAACCAGCTCGTGGACTTTAAGGCACTCACACCTTAAACAGATGTCTTCCTAAGCTTTTGGCAGTGCAGGAACCTACCAATGTCCTCCTTCTTGTCCCCATGACTGAAGCTCAGGAATATCGGGATCAGCTCAAACAGCCAGGAACAACTGCCTCAGCTACAGCTCTTCTTCACTAACAAGGTACTGTGCAAACGCGGTCCGGAAATCTTTTCGGCCATCGCGAAAGTTCATGGAAACTTTTGCAACTTCGAAGGCTTGTCCTTCCCTGAACATTCATCAAACTTTTCGCCTAGCCAAATTCTTCTAAACTCTGTGGCAAAGACTTAACCATTATCTACCAGAACTGTGCTAACCTATACAAAGACTCTGAACCATTGACTTTGGCCCAGGCCTATTGAGAAGAATTGTTGGTTGTAGTTAACTGAAACCCTTTGGCCTGCCTATGAATTTGTTTTGGCTGTCTATTCTTATAACATTGTCTTTTTACCCCTTTATTAAGTATCTGAAATGCCATTTTGCTCCCACTTCAGGGGAGCTAAACGTGTTCATTTACTTACCGGTTGTGTATTTGTGGTTTATTAGTGTGTGATATTGAGCTTCTCTGGCTAGTGTAATGTTTTCAAATTGACTGAGTAAATAAATGTATATTCTTTTACCAAAAAACCTTGAATAAGTGTATATTTGAATCACTGTATTTGTTGGTCCTTTGTGTATTGTTCTACTGCTCACTAAACTCTTGAGATAAGTCTGGCTGCTCAGCCACTGCTACCACATAACTGCGTAGTTCAGGCTTCTGCCAAAGGTGAAATTGTACTGACATTTGTAATCTTAATTACATGTAGTGTTCCCAAAGGGTAATGCATGTGATTCTACCTAACACCTACAACATTCCCTTTACTCCTACTCTTTGAAACTTTCTTTTGACACAGCGGCTGGAATAACATGAAGCTTGTTACTTTTTACCATATGCATGAAATACAGGATCATGTGGCGATTATGACTTTATTAGCTAGCAGACACGAAGATGAGTTATCCCATTAAAGGTACCATCTCCTCAAGATCCTGTGGTTTTTGTGATTTTCTAAAACACAGAGATGCACATTATGTAATCGTAAAAGTAAATCCCACATAACATCTCTCTCAATGCGGCAGAAACAAAATTTGACATAACAAATGGAATGGAAACAAAGAACATCAGTCAAGCATGGGCCATCCCCGCCGCACGTGCCCAGACAGTACAGCATGGGTGGGAGCATTGCAAGCTTCCTCCTCACAAAAAAGGCAGAGAATAGGTAACCTTGTTAAGCTTCCCTTGGGCATCAGCATGTACAATCTAAGAGTGGCATTACATATGGCCTTAAGAAACAGAAACAACACGGGACACAGAAGTGCATGTATGCTGCAACTTTACAAGCCTCTCACACTAGGAACAGCAGCAGCACTGCAACTTCCATCGTCTCGTACACACACAGAACAGAAAACAGCATGAGCATCACTGCAATAAGCCCTCTGCAAAAAGAACAGGCACAGGATGTTCCACCACTATGCAACTTTCCTGTGCAACCATTATGCAACTTTCCCTCAGTTGGGTGCGTCCAGTGGTGGCTAGTGCTTTTTAAAGTGGACATAAATGTTTTTCCTGACCAGAAGAAACACAGATGTTTTGGGGTTCACCCCCAAGATATTTTGTAAAATAATGCAATAAAATAGTGCATTGCATCACACCAGTTACGGTTGAAGTCAGTGAAAAGCCATAGAATTTACCATCAGTTCTTTGCATGGTCACATTAAATATTTCAATTGAATCCAGGTTGCCCACAATACACAGGACAAAAGAAGCAGCACAGTGCACACCACTTTTATTTCGTTACTAGTGAGTCACAAGAAACATGAGAAAGAGATTAAGGATAGTTGGATATGATAAAGGTGTAGGGAAGAAAACTCAGCCCTGGCACATGGACTGTACAGTAACAAACAAGAAAATAAAGTTCCCAAAGGTGTGGGAACTCCCATTCCTGCACACTATCTAAGGCTGTAAAAAGCCCAAAATATTCATTGTAAGGTATATAAATGTTAGGTTTTATAGACATAATTATAATTACGATTGTTCTTTGTAATGCGCTTAATACCGGAGCAAGTTTCTAAGCATGGCACCGAGTTCCGAACCTGTGTTGCTATGCGTTGTCTTGCTTCCAAGACACGCGTTATTGTCCCTGAGTTTTCTATACATGCAAAGTAAATGATTAGTCATCAATCTTTCATCAAAGAAATTCAAGCTCAATGACCGCTTGTTTCAGTCTACTCGTGTTACCATAGTTGTAATGGTAACACGAGTAGACTGAAACAAGCGGTCATTGAGCTTTCCGCAACTGCGAGGCATTTTGAGAACTGTATCTGGCATCGTCCTACTCTAAATGTGGAGTTCTTATTGCTGCAACCCAAGCCTCTGATGAAAAGCTGTACACAGCTTGAAACACGTGTCAGGCTTCTCTTCGCACAAACAATAAAGGCTTTTCTTTGCACAAACAACTAATTATAATTTCTTGGCTCAGTGAGACTGGGAACATCTTTGTTTTTCTTCAACTATTCCTGTGGATGTGTATTGGCAGTACACCCACACCGCCCAGATACCCGCAGCCTTGATGTTTATTTTCTTAATCACTGTATAAGCGCTGTGGACTCGTGACTTTTTCTGCCATAACTTTGTTCTTAACTTACAAGGAGGTAAAGTGGCAAAGGACCCCAACTGCAAATCATTACATGTGTATGAATCTGAGTATAACCACCTCTTTGTGCGCTCTAGCCCTAGTAATATACTGCGTGGCGTGCTGCGTAACTAGTATGATACAGTTCTACCCGAAACCTCATATGGAGTGTACAGATTAATCAATTATACTTGTTAGTCACATTCTCCTCTAAATTAATAAAACAACAGTTAGTCTGTACAAATATAACGTGTCCAATGATTTGGATTTATTGTGGTCCAATCTTCTTTTGAATACAGCCTATTTTGCTACAATGTTCTTTTGAATACAGCCAACACGTGTTTTGACACAACGTCTTTCTCAAGGCTGATATCAATGCATAGTAAAGTCAATAGTACCAATTTCTGTTTACAATGCCAAAACTGGAAAATAAAATATACATACCATAATCATGGCTTCGGGCAGGAAAGCAAAAGAATGAGGAAATCAAACAAAAACTAAGGAAAAACAGAAGAAAATAACATTGTTGAACAGTCATCAGAAACTAGCTAGTTAGCATGTCTGGATCCATCTTAATTTGTATGATCTTACATTTGATACTATAGGTAGTAAGTGACACAAAATTGCAAATAAATGATGGTGGCTCTATTGTGAATAAGGTGAAGCACTCACAATACTATTAAACCAGCTTAGTGATTAAGCCAATCCCATTGATAGATTACAAATATATTGTGCCGAAATAAACACCACGGAAATGTGAGAAGTATTGTGTGAATTTGTTTGTATATAATGTGCACAGGTGGATGTCCTTAATGTCCCGGAATGATAGCACTTGAACTGTGCGTTAATAATGATAGCTGAACTCACCATAGATGTCTAAAGAGAATTGTCTGTTGCTCATAATGATGAGAAATATATATATATATATATATCACTCCTATCAGTGTTTAATAATATGTCAACCTTCATATCAAAGAAAGTATAGTATAATCTTACCCGTGTGCCGTGACTTGTACTTCAAACAATGTAAATGATAATTAGTTTGAGAATGGAAATGATTTTCTCTAACTGCAACAAATACCAAGATATCTCCTGTTTAGCTTATTGTTGGAGTATACTCTCTGTAATGCTAGGAGAGTTAATATCCTGAACTCACCCCCAGTCCTGTGTTCCCAATCTAATTTAGCGTGAGTGCTATGGGATGGCTCTTCGGAAATATTTAAACCTGCAAGAAGCAGAAAAACGACTACACCGTTGTTCCAGGTCTCCACTGAGCTTAAATATTTGTAAGGTAAAAGCACACTGTGCATGGCATCACTGCCGTAATTAGAATTACAGACTATATAAAGTATAATAAAACAAATAAATCACAAACTGCAAACCATTAGCTTATAAAAAAAACAATGTGTCCTTGAATCTAATAATCCTTGAATCGAATAGCCCTGTGTTACAAATCTTTAATGAACTTAAACAATGTGATTAGGTAACATACTTGCTTGTAAACCTCTGGCAAATGTGCATGTTGCCATCTCATATCATCTGTGGGAAAAGATTCTGTATGAGATAGATAGCTGCAGATCCAAAGGTGATATAAGATTACATAGCCAGTCCTTACCTATCCATGCAAGTAATGCCTGGTAGGGGATCATCAGCAGCCACACCTGTGTGTAATTCGTGTGGCTGCCATCTTAGTTCCATTGTTTATCTGCAGAATGTACTTGTGACGCCACATGCACGTAACGTGTGACATCACTGCCGTTCTAGCAAAATGTTTAAGTACGCGGACTGATTAGCAATGCGCAGCCCTTCCTACTGTGATTAGCAATAATCCATTTGGAATAATGTTGTAGCAAACACTAATATTAGCATGATGGCCATAGATGTGCAAATTGTATTATTAGAATAATTGTTTGTATAACTTGGACATCAAAACATTAAATATTGAAGATGTCCATTCATGTGCTAAATTCATTTTATTAATTCACTATTCTTGATAACTAAGAATTCTAGCAAGTTTGGTATTTAAATTGCAAGATTGCCAGAGAGGAAAATATGTAGAAAATCTCTCCATTAGCCTGTCTGTTACTCCAAAGTAGGTTAGTACCATGATGCATAAATGACTATTGTCATTGGCAAAATTGTTGGAGAGGGTTAAGGTGGGATGGCCCCCCTTCCCACAAAACCTTTGACCAATCAGTCGACTTACCTAGTGTGGGTATGTTGTAGCTAGTGGTGGGATCGCTCCTAATGGCAGAGGGTGGTAATGGTGCGTGGCCTATGATAACCATGATGGGGTTCCTCCTTGATTAGACTGATGGTTGGTTTGTGGCAATTGTGCTTACCAATAAACCTACCTACATGATAGCATTTGAGCATTTGGGGTGTTTCATTCATTCAATCTCAATACATGTACAACAACTTCTCCATTTGATAATATTGATGAGTGATTAAAAAATAGCACAAAACAAATCATCTGTGTATGTGTCCCAATTGATAGTTATAGATATTCATGAGAAATTGGGAAAGACAACGTTGGTGGCCTGTATTAGCTACTCTGCTGGTCACGCTATGCATAATGTCCAACATTACATATTGATATATATACAGAAACTTAAACCATTTTGCAAATGACCTGTTCCTATGGTTCTATATGATCATTTTGCTTTTTGTAGGTCACCCAAAAAAAAAGAACAATTTTGTTTGGCCAATTTTGGGAGGCCTACAAAAAGCAAAAACCCACATTGCATGGCCCCCAATTCTCAAAACAATCAACCCAGCCCCACCCACACCCTCCCCCACCCTCGCCGGATGGGATTTGTTCAAAATCTATGGAAACCTCTCAGAGTTCTCAGCCAACCACTACCACTGCTAGGGTTGGGATGGCCCGTTTCAAGAAATGAGGGACATAGTATATTTCTAATGGTTGACGCTCACGAAAAAACAAATTCAGGCTTACGATCTATACATTGTTTAAGATCAGTATCCATACACAGGTGGTGCCAGTGTCTCTACACTAATTTGTACAGAATAGTGTGTGATAATATTGACATTGATGTCTTTACTAGAACACTTCTTGGGAGTTGGAAGTAACATTGCTGTTCTGTCCATGTTATTTATCTTATCATGAGATTTTTTAATCACAGTTGGCAAATACCCTCTCACCTGAAATCTCTTAGAAAGTAGTTCACATTCCTGTTCAAAATGCTCATCCTCGCTACAGTTCAGGCAGGCCCGATGTAACTCTCCTGCAGGAATATTAGTGACAGTGGACTTTCTATGGCAACTGCTCGCATGTAATGTGGAATTAACCTCATTTGTTTTACAGAACTAATTAGTCTCTAATTTCCCATTAGCAATGTAAATATGTTTATCCAAAAAATCAATACATTTGTCATTGCAGTGCCCTGTCTAGTTGAGACTAAAATCGTTATTATTCAGATATTGTGTGCATTTTTGAAATACATGCTGTGTACCATTCCATATTATGATAATGTCATCAATGTATCTCCTCCAGATTATGATATTTTCTGCAAAGTCTCTGTTGTTAAGAGCATGCGTAATTTCATAGTATTCCATAGATTGGCCAAAGATGGAGCGTATTTGGCCCCCATAGCAACTCCCTGTGTTTGTAAATAGTATGCATTATTAAATAAAAAGATGTTATTTGTCAATGTGAATTTCTAGAAAGTTTTTAACATCTCGACATGCGATAGGTAGGATGCCGAAAAATCCTCAAAAGTGTAGTATATGGCTTTGATTGCTAAATCATGATCAATAGAGCTATAGAGGACTGTCACATCTAAAGTAGCTAGAAGATAACCTTATTTCCAATCTAAATTCTGCAAGAAATGTAGAACCTGGGTGCTGTCCCTAGTGTAAGATGGTAAATGCAAGACATGTTCCTTTATCGCATTGTCAATATATTTTGACAGACCTTCGGTTGCCCAACCTATGCCACTCATTATGGATCATACTTCCAGCAAGTTATCACATTTTCTGTGTATCTTGGGAAGAAACTATTTGGTCAGCATAGTTGGTTCAGTAATGGTGAGAAGGGATTGTTCTTCATCCGTGAGGAAACCATGTCCATGCCATTCACGTATCAATGAATGTAAGTGTTATACTATTGTCTTGATCAGATTATTAGCTTGTTTTCTGTAACATCCTGGTGTTGCTAGGTGCGACATGCCCACGTTAATGTAATCTTGCCTGTTGAGAATGACAATGTTACCTCATCTTTCTGCCTCTTTGATCACTATTCTTTTGTCAGAGTCCAGAGAAGCCAATGCTTGCAGTAAGTTTGTGCTGAGGTTGTGTCAGGTCATCCTGTGACCTTTGTGTTTTTTTATCTAAATACTGATGTATATCACTCTTCACTGCTCTGTGGAATTTTTCAATTACATTCTCTGAGGACATCCATGGAGTGAATTTCAATTTTGGTTTAAATTCTTGTATTCTCAAATTCCTTGAATGAGCCTGTAGATCAGTACAGAGAGACATCAGGAGACGCGTATTCTTTATATCGACAATAGAAAATGCACTCAGCGTTTGCTGTATTCTCTCCAGTACACATGTTTTGACCTGAGTAACAAAGAACCTTTTAAGTTTAAATTTTCTCACAAGCATGAATATATCAATTTGGAAATTAGTAAAATCTGTACCTGTAGTTGGATCCAAACACAGTCATTTATTCAAAACCGCCTCCTCTGTTCTGGAGTGCTCCCTATTTGACAAGTCAATGACCAGAATGGTGCTGGTCATATCCCTGATTGCTTCTTGGAGCCTGATCTTGTTAATCTGCCTGTAGGCCTTTGGTCTTCTGAGCTTGCTCCTCCCTCCCCTCCTGCCCCTTATGCTCTGTGTCTTGTTGTAATATTGTGTACTAAAAGAATTTTAAATATTGCTTGTTTGATGGTGTTTTATTTGGGTACCTTTCCTCTACATGCATATTTGTTCTAAAAAAACTTGTTTCGGTTTTGCACTATCCGTCACTGGATTGCTAGTTTGATCCTCTGTATCAGATATGTATTCACCCTCTGATTCTACATTCGAGCTGCCCGGTGATGCATTGGGTATACTCTCTCTAGACCTGCGTTTTAGTATCATATGAAATGTAGGTTGAAAAGTATATACACAGTCCTCGCAATAATGGTGATCATGCCTGAAATATTTCCTGGATTTGCATAACTCACTGTTGCCTTGGTATAACTTCAAAATGTTATATATCTTACTGCAATATTTTTGTTTTGTGCTTTCCTGCGCTGTTCATATCCGCAATATCATGTTTCAATTTCTCAATTGCTTCATGTACTCTGGCAAGTTCCTTGGTGGCATGTTCTATCAATAGTTCAATCATAACTTTGGAGCTCTCATTTAGATTGCCCCCCCATTTATTGGCTAAATCTTGGTCTTCTTTGTTATCAAAATTAGGAAATACGAGAATTCTCAAACTCCTTGGAATCTTGCCATTCTCTAGGTAATTTGCCATTGAGGCCTGGTCCCACTAGTTATACATTTCTTTCTTGGATTATCTCTCCAACTGAACATATTTCTCACTCAAGGTTTCTGTGGCAGTATGCCTGTTTCTGAAAGCACTGCTGTCACTTCCTCTAGTAGATCGAAACAGTGCAGCCCTGTCTTCGTCTCTGTTAAGCAGATATTCTGCCATAGGTTTTTCTCATGAGGGCCTGAGTATACACTTGTGGGGTGTGCTAACAAGGTAATAGATGTGAGTATAACCGAGTCTTGGTGCACTCTAGACATAGTAATACACTGCATGGCATGCTGCTTAACTAGCATGATAAGGTTCTACCCTAAACCTCATATGTAGTGTACAGATTAACCAATTATACTCATTAGTCATGCTTGCACCTAAATTAATAAAACAACAGACATGTCTGCACAAATATAACATGTCCAATGATTTGGATTTATTGTGGTCCAATGTTCAATGTATTATCATAGGCCATGCACCATTACTAACCACTGCCATTGGGAGCGACCCCACCACTAGCTACAACATACCCACACTAGGTAAGATGACTCATTGGTCAAGAGGTTTTTGAGGGGAAGGGGGGCCACCCTACCTTAACCCACTCCAACAATATTACCAATGACATTAGTGATTTATGCATCATGGTACTAACCTACTTTGGAGACATATTTTTCTCTCGGGCAATATCGCAATTCAAATACCAAACTTGTAACAATTCTTAGTTATCAAGAATAGTGAGTTAATAATATTAACTTAGCACATCGATGGGCATCTTCAATATTTAATTGTTTTGATTGCCACGTTATCAGAACAATGATTCTAATAATACAATTTGCACATCCATGGCCATCATGGTATACTGCCAGTACTAATATCAGTGTTTGCTGCAACATTATTCCAAATGGATTATTGGTAATCACAGTGTGAAGGGCTGCGCATTGCTAATCAGTCTGTGTACTTAAACATTTTGCTAGAATGGCGGTGACGTATGTGGCGTCACAAACACGTTATATAGATAAACAATGGAACTAAGAAGGCGCCTGCATGAATTACACACGCGTGTGGCCCATGATGGTCCCCTACCATGCATCATATCCATGAATTGGTAAGGACTGGCCTATGTAATTTTATATCACCTTTGGATCTGCAGCTATCTAGCTCATACAGATTCTTTGCCCACAGATGAGATGTTATGCTAAAACGTACATTTGCCAGCAGTTTACAAGCCACCACGTTATCTAATCTCATTGTTTAAATTCATTAGAGATTTGTAACACGGGACTATTAGACTAAAGGACACATCAGTTTTTGGATAAGCTAGTGCAGTGGGCTGCAGTTTGTGATTTATTTGATTTATTATACTTTATATACAATTTAATTCTAATTACGGCAATGATGTCATGCACAGGGTGCTTTTACTTTACAAATATTTAAGCTCAATGGAGACCTGGAACGCTGGTGTAGTTGCTAATTTGGTTCTCCTGCTTCTTGCAGATTTATATATTTCCAAAGAGCCAAGCCATAGCACTCACAATAAATTAGATTGGCGACACAGGACTGGAGGTGAGTTCAGGATATTACCTCTCCTAGCATTACAGAGAAGTATACTCCAACAATAAGCTAAACAGTAGATATCTTTGTATTTGTTGCAGTTAGAGAAAATAATTTCCATTCTCAGACTAATTATCTTTTACATCGTTTGAAGTACAAGTCACAGCACACTGGTAAGATTATAATTTACTTTCCTTGATATGAAGGTTGTCATAGCATCACGTGAACAACTATTACATGATTAGGATATAAATGTCAATACACTGAGTGAGAACAGATAAAGTGATGGTCATTCAGTCCTCCTACAAATTACAATAGTTAGCCTAGACCCAACCAATTTACCACAAGATATATCTGACTGTAGTGGATGTCCCAGGTGAAAGATTATAGAAATTATAAACAAGACATTATAAAGGAACTATGTTGTCATGGTCCTAGATCAAATGTTAGCCTCTGGATTTGTCTACTTACTTCATCAGAAGGATACAATTCACCCTGATACAACAATGATGTCAATAAAGACATAATATAAACCTGCATCCTAAAGAGTGGGTAATAGGTAAGCTCCAACTAGAATGAGCATATTGACATCTAGAATCACAGTCTCAATCAAAATGTGAGTGGTTGGCATGAATGTAGGGGGACACTGTATCCTCCAAAAGGGGTTATATAGTGTCAAAATATCCTGTGAACATTATTCCATCATGAAACTAATCAGGTTGGAGTACAATTTGGTCAGTGTGGATTATGAAAAGGGCCGTGGGTAGAATTCTTCATTTCTCCCCAGGGTACAAATCACATTCGGATGATATATCCAAAATAGTACCCTTTGTGATAGCTTTTTCTGTAAGTCCCCACTCCATGGATGGGGTTTAACCACTTCAGTATGACACATTTCATTTATGCAACTGTGTGTCTCATCTCCTTGAAATGTCTGTAGACTGGTGACTTGATGTTGAATGTCCTGATATTCGACTTGTGTTCAGTGCACCTTTCTTTTGCTTTTCTTATGGTCTGACTGAAATAATATGTACCGCAAGGACATCCTAAGGCATTGGTGACAATGTGTGCGTCGCAAGTTGTGAAATGTCCCAACATGGTTTTTCTGCCTGAATTCGGGTGTCTGATGTGATCTCCCTTAATATTGTTCGAGCAGTGCTGGCAATTGAGACAGCAAAATGTCCCCAATTTGTAAATTGTGTTTCAAAGTTCCCAGAGGGCAACAGGAAGGGAACATGGGATTAAAAATAATGTATACACTGGAGGATAAAGGTAGACTTACTAGGCCTTGTGAGCATTCAGAGCGTGCAAGTGCAGAGAGAGAAGAGGGAGGAGGGAGCCGAGGGTATGTGCTGGAGTGCCTGTGCTCGTGGGTGAGCAGCAGTTGTAAGTTCTCAGTGACTTACATCTGCTGCTCACCCACGAGCACAGGCACTGTTTAGTGAAACACTTTACACACAGAGAGTTAATACCAGAGGAACATAGAGGTCTAGAGTGAGAGTATTTAGTAAGAGCAAGTTGCAGATAGCATGGCCCCTTGCCCCAGACAGCCTTATGGAAGAGGCAGGGGATTTTAATGTAATCAGTGTAGCAACCGGGAGCCAGTGAAGTGATTTTAGGGCAGGAGAGATGCACTCCCTGGGCTTGAGGCCAAGGATAAGTCTTGCTGCTCTATTATGGATTAATTGGAGGGGTCATAGAGAGGAGGAAGGTAGATTCAAGAGAAGGCTATTGCAGTAGTCAAGCCTAGAGAGAACCAGGGCTCAGGTAACATTGAGCTCAGGTAACATTGAGCCTCTGGAGGAAAGTGAGAAAAGGGAGAATTCCTTTCAGAAGGAAGAGTAGAAAGTGTGACTTCTTGGCAATGTCCTGAATGTGAGGGAGGAAGGAGAGAGAGGAGGGAGGAAGGAGAGAGAGGAGTCGAAGAGGACTCTAAGGTTTCTGGCTTCAGATGAAGGAGCAGGGGAAGGGGGAGGTCCCATAGAGGATGGCCAGAGTGAGGAGAAGAAAGAGGGAGCAGGGTTTCCAATATGAAGGATCTCAGTCTTGCTGGCATTGAGGCAGAGATCATTGGAAGCGCACCAGGACTGGATGGCAGATAGGCAGTCTGGGATAATGGAAGAAGTAAGAGGGTCAGCTGGGAGTTTGAAGAAAAGTTGTGTGTCATCCGTGTAGCACTGGAAAGTTAGGTGAGATGGTGGAAATGAGATTTGCCCGTGCAGCAAGGTAAGTGTTAAAGAGCCAAGGAGAGAGATTGGAGCCCTGGGGGACACCACAGGTGGAGAAAGAGGTAGGAGAGGAGAAGGTGTCCAGAATAACCTGGCACAGATGTTGACTTAGGAAGGGGGTCAGCCAGTCCAGTGCCTGCTGCATTTTATGAGGATGGAATGGTTGACCTTGTCAAAGGCAGAGGAGAGATCAAGTAGAATTAGGACAGCTGGAGAGTTAGAGCTCAAAGATACAAGCAGTTCTTCACGAGTGTTAAGAAGAGCAGTTTCCGTGCCTCTGGATGCTCAGACTCCAGATTGATGGTCATGGAGACCGCCAACAAGTTTAGTATGAGAAATAAGTTGGGAGAAGGCCAATTTCTCCAGGAATTTCCCATGGAACGGGGTGATAGAGATAGGGCGGTAGTTGTCTGGGCAGGTGGGGTCTGCTGAAGGTTTTTTCAGGAGAGGACGCACAAGGGAGTGCTTGTGGTAGGAGGGGAAGATCCAGTGGTAAAGGAGTGGTTGTAGAAATCAGCAAGTGCGGGGTGAAGAGAGCCAATTTTCTCCTTAATGGTTCTGGAGGAGCAGGGGGACAGCTGTTTGGAGGAGACCTTCATGGAGCAGACAACTCTGTTGACCTCATCAGGTGTGACAGGAAAGAAGGAGAGAAAGCAGGAGGGAGGGTGGGAGACTGTACGAGGCAAGAGAGTTGAAGCGGGGTCAGGGGAGAGGGATGCAAGGATGCTCAGGATGTCATGAGTTTTAGTAGTGAGTTGGTTTCTTAACTCTTTCAGCTTTGACCAGTGTGTCCCTTAAATTATTTCCCCTTTTGACGGCCATCATTGCCGGGTTCCGTGTATAGCTTATTAAGATGAGGATCAAGTTTAATGATCTATTTTTATTAAATAATTCTCTCTACCTCATGTCTCTCTGCAGAATATCTCAAGGTGTGGATCGTCCTTGCATTGTCCCTCTTGGGCGCAAATCGCAAAACATGTTCTCTCCTATGTGTCTCTATCTTTATTCTCGATTTTTCCAGAATGTCCGGTGGATAGCCTTGTTTCTTTAACCTTTCCGACATAAGGTCATATTCATTCTGGATGTCATAGTATTAGAAACAATCCTCTCAAGCCTCATAAAATGGCTACATGGGGGACTTTCCTTGAGGTGAGAAGGATGAAAGCTCCCAAAATGTAAGCTGTTATTTTACATATGTGGGCTTCCTACAGATGTTAGTCAAAAGTGCATTCTGTTCATAGTTGACCATCACGTCTAGAAAGTGCAAATAAGGTTCACCAATCTGTAGTGTGAACTTAATGTGGTGATGCCACTGTTTCAAATGTTTGCCTAATTGCAACAATTCTCTTTGGGCACCTTTCCAAACAGCAAAGACATCATCGATGTACCTTCTCCAAAAAACAATTTTAGCAGACCAGGGTTCTGTATTAAGAATTATGTAGATTCAAAATGGTGCATAAAAACATTAGCGTATGTGGGTGCCACTGCTGAAACAATGGAGGTACCAGATATTTGTAGAAGATGCTTCCCCTTGTACCTAAAGAAATTGTTATAAAAGATGATGTTGATCAGCTCTATAGCAAAGACTTTGTTTATCTCAACATTCTAGTGTACTAACGGAAACCACTCCATGGCTTCTATGCTTTCTCCATGTGGAAATCAAATCTTGGTCATTGAAGTGAAATTCACTGATGAAGCCCAGAAAGTGTGTGGTGTCCCTAAGATATGTAGATGGTTGTATTGCCAATGGTTGCAGGGCTGTATCAATATATACTGCCCAGGGGCTGAAGACACTATCAGTGCCCACCACTATGGGTCTTGTGGAATGTCTGTGCACCTTAGGGGGTGCATAAAACACAGGTATTATGGGGTGGCTTTGTCTTAAGTTTTCTTTGGTGTGTGATGTGATCCAGTCATGGTCATTGGCTTCATTGATGTCTCTTCTGTTAGGACCATGATGGTGCTGGTGGAGTCATGATCTAGCTCTAGATACTCAGGAGCATTTTGCAATACATTTTCATGCTGGTCACCCCCAAACAAAGCCATGTGCCCGCCACAGTATATGTCAGCACTGGCAACATATAACACATTTCAATAGTTTTGCACCCAACAATTATCATTAGGACTGTCAGAACAATATTTGCCATCTTTGACACAGTAACGCACATGTTCATCCTGGTAGTGCCCAAAGAATATTATGAGGCCAGTCACAACTATATATGCTAATGTTGACTCTACTTCGTCATGCTGCTTTTGCCCAAAGCATGTCCTTTTTTGCCTGCTTATCTTGCTTGTGCCCAAAGAATATTATGAGGCCAGTCAGAATGCAAGTGCTGCCCCCTTATCTTACTGTGTGTGTGCCCAAAAAATATCATGCAGCCAGTTACATTAACATATGCCATCACAGCCTAATTCACTAATGCTACTTATGGCCAAATAATATTATGAGTACAGTCACAACAATTTATACCAGGGTTGACCACCTTATCATTCTGCTCGTGCCAATAGAATATCAGGCAGCCAGTCACAACAATAATATATTTCCATGCTGACCCCTTTGGCTGCAATGCTTATTTTGCCAAAAGAACACCATGATGGTTAAGTAAATGTATGCCAGGATTTGTATAGTAAATCACATTTTCAAGCTGTTTTTGCCCATTCTCTGACACATTTGATTTTCTCTGCATAAGTTCAAATAATGCAGCAGTTTCAGAATTTTAGAAAACACTGGATCAGGGATGTACTGGGAATCAAAAGTGCCTATATACATGTTTTTCATAGCTGTCACAGTACAAACAAGCTAAACCCCTCTAAAAAGGGCAAGTGGGTTCACGTACAATAACATTTACACACATTAGTCTAAATAGTGAATTCTAAAGCACATGTGTCCTATTAAGGATTACAAAATAGAAAATCATAGAACAAAACCTTCATATAACATTTGTTAAAATTGAGGAACAACATACTGGAAGCTTTATAACAAATTCTTCACAAAAGGGGCCCACAGTGCAGAGGCCTACCTGGAAATCTCCAGAGTTCCCTGTAGGTCAGTCCAGCACTGCACTGGACACATTGCTGAACCATTTGTCAGAGGAAACCCTCTCCAAAGATTAATTCAAGAAACACATCAGTAATCTCGGCTAAGCAAGATCTCTTCTCATTTAAGCATTATCAAAGCCAACAGTTTTGGATTATGTGCAGGAGTAGAATAGGTACTTGGCAGGTACTGCCATAATGGTCCACTTGATGATAAAAAGGCAACAGCTGGCAAATGGTGGGAGTATCTTGGCTAATAGCAGCAGTCCCTGGCAAAGGCTATGTTGTGTCTATAAAATAGTCACGCTGTTGGCCTTGCTAAAGCTCCTTTTAACAGGAATTGAATGCAAGCAAACACATTGGTTAAAAATCAAGTGCCAGAAGGCACACTTGGTTATGACATTTTTGTTATATTGGGTTCTGATTTACAACTGCTATCAAGTCATTACCTTTCAGAAGATTGCTTGCAGATAAAGACAGCAATCTGCAATGCTGAGGGGGACAGTCAAAAGGGTGAATGATGATGTAGAGGGTTAAATAAAATGCCAACATAGTCCCCAACACCATTCACAGGAATTCAGGATTAGTGAGTGACTGGACAGTTATTTTTAAAAAGCGAAATTAACACGATCTGATCGGCGAGATCAAGATGCAGCGAGGAGATCATGTGACAGTGGGACAGCTCTTGAAAAGAGATGCAGTGCAGAGGACTAAGCATATTGGATGGCTTGCTCTGCAAACCTTAGCATTGGCTTGGTGCACTTTTTGCTAAATGTGTCTGGCCCAATGGAACTGTATCTCACTTGATATTGAAGCTCATTTAGGAATTTCATTTCACGCTATCATGTGTTGTCTAAGCCAGCTCATCCATGCTTACCTTTGGGGCAACATTGGTTAAGTTAAAATTGTATCGCACTTGCCCTTTCTTTTAACCATATGATTTACTCTGAGATATTAAGATAAAAGCACACCAGCGCCTCTGCAATCAATTGCAAATTGAACAAATGCAAAATTAAAACGTAACGCCCCCAGGGAAGCTGCACTCAATATCAGCCGAAGTGTAAACCAGCCGAGTGACGACAGTTCCAAACCCAGCTGCCAATGTCAGTTACACAGAAAACCTGTAAAGGTTGACAGTCTTGTTTGGGTGTGTTGTAGGAAAGTTGAGCCCTGACAGTGAGAAGACTCTTTGACAGAGGGAAAAATCAGAGGAAATATCTTCAAAGTCATTTAAGGCATGCAGGGGATTGATTGGAGGGAAGTTGAATGCAGAAGGGTAAACATCTCCCTCATACTAACTCACCCAATCATAGACAGGAGGCCAAGGAAAGTAACCCATGGCTCCGCACTGTTTTTCTAGTCCTGCACGCTGCACCCTCATTCAATGAAACTAAAATGCCTTTTGGGGAATTGGACTTAGTTAATGCCAACTGAATGTAAACAGCACTGAATGGGCTGGAAATGAGCACTGTCAGTCTTCAAACCCCGAACTTCCACCGGCACCAATTTGCTCTTTCTCTACTCTATCCCAGTTCAGCTATTACCGCCCCCGAGACCGAGTGGCAGAATGCAACAATTACAAATCAATATGGCACCTCACTTGCTTGTGTGTGTGTCTGAGTCTCTCTCAGGGCAGGGCTGCCACTCGCCACCCACAGCCCATGGAGGCAGGCTGCAGCTAGTGCAGTGGCGGGGAGCGTGGCCTACAGACGGTCCAGAAGAAGAACATTTGCACGAGCCTCATGAGGGCACATGCAGTGCTAATGCACAGGTGCAGCCTGAGGCTCTGTGCATGGCACAGTGCCACAACCACCCCAAACCGAACCTTGTGGTGCCTGCTGAGCTGCCTGTTGCTGTAGACAGTGATGAGAGTGCTCCTTTTAAGTAGTCAAGATGACTAGCACGAGAATAATAAATATATGTATACAAAAAATGTATAAGTGGTTAGGCACATAATCTTGCCTAGTGGCAGCAACTGAATGGAACTCACAATTAATGTGTGATTTTTCCATGTAATTACTACCAAATGCATTTACAGTTACTGCCACTCGATCTAGCCAATTTACCAACAGATTATGAGTAATGGTAAGGTAGTATGGATCTCCATTGTTGTAGTCCATAATTCTGGCACAACAAACCCACATTGTTTAGGAGGTGGAATGGAGCATTACCCTCCAGTTGAATACTGGAGGGGAATAATCCACTTCCCACGCAATCCCAGAATTCAGTGGTGAGCTACATTTAGCAATAATTTGAGGACCACCAAAAAGAATTACCACCAAAGATTTACTTGACCACCCACGTCGTAATGACGCTCTATTTGGGCAGTGAAAATGTAGTAAATATGCCTTTTTAGCTCGATATTTTCAGTTTCCCAAGCTGAGTGGTGCTGTTATATTTTTTCATTGTTATACAATTCTTTCCCCCAGAACCCGAAGACCCTAAGGCCCTACTGGTGTTCTAAGTTTCAGGGTGGGACTTGTGGTTCCCAGAGAACTCCAAAACATGCTGCCACCCCCTCCCATCACCATCTGAGCAACATGGGATTATCCTCCTTAGATAGGGGCATCTAAGCAAAATACTTAGTGAACTAAAACAGGATTTAGGGAAATCTAGAATGCAAAATTAGGCTCATAAGGACCAGTTTACCCAGGTAACTGGAGTCTCAGGTGCGCAACGGAGTCCCAGGAGCACAAGGGTGTCACATCAGGATATTCAATAGGTGGTGGCCGAGTAAAGAGAAGCACTGATTGATGCAGGTTTTGCATTTAGAGACAGGAACAGCCACTATCTGACCATTCTCTGGTCAGCAAATAAGGTTTAATCATTTGCAATAAAAAGGACAGTGCGAGTTCATGTTAACATTTAAAAAATAAGGCAAAATAGCTTAAATTAAATTAGTTATTTGGTCTTTATGTTTCCAACAAAGGGAGCACATGTCATTTGAAATATGGACCCATTTAGGCAGACTCAAAATTAATCACACTGCTGAATTTTGAGCCGGTCGTCTGGGTTTTAGTTGAGAATTGGAGATCCTGGCCTATAAGAAATGTCCATAGTCATGCCTGTTGTTGACCAGAGCTCCTACAACACTGGCATCATCTTGTCTAGGCAAAAAAGGAATAATGCTGTGAAGGAGTCCACGTCTGAAGAAAACTGATTCAACTTCTTCCCTCATTCCAGCCCTAGTTCTGCTTGCCAGATGAGGTATACATTTTTTACCTTGCGTGAGTAGGAAGTGGAGAAACCAAACAACAAAGGAGGGGGAGGACAACAACGAGTCTTGAACTTTGCTTGGATTTTCAAAACATCACTTCAGGATTATTGGGGTTTTGCTGCAAACCATTTAAGGCTACTCAATCGTTCGAGGCATACAATTACATGTGAGCAGTCATCATTTGGATCTGAAACTTTAAGGTACATTCTATGACTGGAGAATATTTTCATGAACGGTTGAATATACATTTTACATTATGATTGGGATAGCATAACATTAGAGAATAAGGACCTTACTTTCGCAGTTTACCTGTTGATCCTAGAGTCACAATGACCAGAGGAAAACGGTGGCACTCTTTTATAGAGGACAGAAAATGCAGCCTACTTGTTAAAAGAAAGGTACAACCATGTGTAATGACACTCGCCTCACACCAGATAGCATTGTATTCAACTTTGTTATTCATGGAGAAAACCTTTAATTTTAACAAGATTAATATCTGTCAACTACACCTGTTCCCAACTGCTAGCTCTATTTTTTTTAAAAACTTTATTTAGAAAGAAATATACAACAAAAGCAGGTGGGAAGCTTATAGCATTTCACATATAATCAGTAAGCTTTGGCTTCCTCTTTCGTACCATGTATTCTTCAAAGACCATAACATTTTAACGTTAGTGTCTCCCGGCCCCGACCCCACCTCCCACTCTCTTAATTCATCCATGTTTCGCGTTTAAGGTGAAGTGATAGAGGAATTTAATTGTTGGTCAGTTCTGGATTCCCTTATCGTATTAGGTCCATTGTGGTTGAGGTTTGGCTGTTTTCAGATAACAGAGAATTTGCGGAGCACTACCGGTCTAAAATAGTTATGTTCCTTATCGGCGACAAATTAATGAAATAGGAGCCAGGTTGTCAAAAACCTTTGATAAGTACCAGTAGCAAGAGCCGTCACTTTCTCCATCGCCATCACTCCCCATAATCTTACCCACCACATAGCCGCTATGAGTCCATGCCTGTTTTTCCAAGAATGGGCTAAAGTGATCCTTCCAGCAGACAGCATGTGGGTGATAAGAGTCGCGTTATTTACAGTGGCGTCTTAAACCCCTTCCACTGTGGCACCCAGCAATACTACCACTGGGTTCAAAGGTAGCTGAGCCTTTGTTAGCTCCTGGATGAGGCACAAGATTTCCTTCCAAAAAACCTTTGCTGTGGGGCAGGACCACCACATATGTCCCAAGTCTCCAGTTAAGCCACAGTCACGCCAACATAAAGGAGAGTGATCAGGTGGATGTCATGTACCATCTAAAGTATATCTTGTATACCAATTCCTTAATCAATGCACACTTAGAGCTTTTTGATGCGCAATGCCACATCTGGCCCCATGTTTCTTCAGTTATTGGTTCCCCAAGGTCTTGTTCCCATTTTGACATGTACAGTAAGATGTCCCCTGAATCTGAACTGTCCAGTAGGCGATATAGGCTCGAGACTCCCTTTGTCGCATCCCCCTCCCTTATTGTGAGTTCCAATCCTATGGGTGCTCTTTTGGCCGTTTGTCTGATCATCTAATTTGAGCCCCAGTGTCTAATTTGGACATGGTGAAATCGTTCCTGTTCCGGGATTTGGAATTTATTCTTACAGTCTTCAATTGTCAGCGGGTTCCCGCCTGACTAGAAGTCCCCCAGCGTCAGTGTATGCTGTCTTGCCTAGCGGGTCCAGAATTTGGGTTGTATCCCAGGTGTGAAGTCAGGATTGTAGGCCATTGGCATGAGCAGGCCCCTCCCCGGTTGTATTTTCCTACTCTGTAGTGCTTTATCCCAGTAAAAAAGGGTGGTTTTTGTGGTGTCTAACAAGGTACCCCCAGATCCCCTGTGTCTTTGTCTCAGAAAACCCATATATGCCATGGGGGATGGATGCATCTCTTTCTATGTTACTCCATCCATTCAAATCCTCCCATGGGGCCCATTGTAGCATTGTGCTCACGTGTGCAGCCACCAGATACCTCCTCATCTCTGGGACTCCCAATCCTCTTAGTGCAAGGGGCCGGAACAACACCCTTTGGGGCACCCTGGGTTTCTTTCCCCTCCAGATGAAGTGCAAGATCTCCCTCTGTAAGTTTTTAATAGGTAGGATTGGTATCCGGATCGGGAGTGAGATTACGACATTTCAGCACTAAGGAGATTTTTATGGCGGTTATATGTGCAAACCATGATAATTCCTGCATGTCCCACCTCTTGAGATCATCTGCTAGGTTTTTCAGTAATCCCGGGATACTGGCCCCATACAGCCCCTCATATGCAGGTGTTAGTTTTACCCCTAAGTATTCTATTGCCTTCTGTTGCCATCTTAACGGGTAGAGTTCACTCCATTCAGCCCCCTTCCGGGCTCCTCCGTGACATTAGCACTTTTGACTTATCGTAGTTGATGTGCAACCCTGAAACCCTCGCAAATTTATTTAATAATGACATGACCCTCAGAAGTGAGCGTTTGGTGTTCCTCAAAAATAACAATATGTCATTGGCATATAATGGTATTTTATGTGTTCTGCTTATTGATGTTACTCCCTGTCACGTTTGGTCTGCCCTGACTGCCTGCACCAACGGTTCCATGGCCATGGCAAATATCAGAGGGGACAGCGGGCATCCTTGGCGCATCCCTTTTCTTATGGGATGCTGTGAGACGGCTGTCTATTCGCCAATAGCTTGGTGGTCGGGATATGGTAGTTAGCTAAGACCATGCGAGAGAAAAATGTCTCACACCCAAACCTTTCCGCTGTTAGTTTTAGATAATCCCAATCTAGGCTATCAAAGGCTCTGGCGGCGTCTAGTGCCAGCATGGACAGCTTTTGCCTGGATCTCCGGCCCCATGATGCAACATTTATAGCTCTCCGGATATTATGTTGCATGTGTCGCCCCACTTTATATCCCGTTTGATCTGGGTGAATGATCCTTGGTAGGATCCCCATTCGTCTCTGAGCTAGTAGCTTTGCATACAGTTTTGCATACCCATTTAGAAACAAGATTGGTTGCTAGCGTGCGCACTTCGTTGGGTCTTTCCCTGATTTTAAGAGTAGTACTGTGGTAGAGGGACCCATGTCATTAGAAATGAGTCCTGCATCGCCTATTAGGTTAAAAAGCTTGGTTAGCGGGCGTACCAATATGTTTTGGAAGGTGCTGTAGTATATATTCCCAAATCCGTCTGGTCCTGGTGCCTTATTACCCACCATCGACCCTAGGGCCCGACCCACCTGTTCCTCTGTTACCGGGGCTGCAAGCAATATTCCATCCTCTTTTGAGATCTGCGGCAGATACAGGCCTCTCAGAAAATCATGTTGGGCCTCGCCGTCTAAATTATATTTGTCGAGATTCTGTGAGAAGTGTGAATGCATTATGTCTGCTTTCTCAAAATCCTTTTGTTTGAGTACGCTCAATGAGTTTTCCGGTTGACAAATGTAATTTTTAGACCTTTGTTTTCTTAATATTGCCATAAAGATCCGATTTGCTTTGTCCACTTTTATGTAATAAGTATGTTTTATCTGTATAAGGAGATGTGCGGCTCTGTCCGCAAGGTGTGATTCTAGTTTTGCCTTTGCCTTCATGAGCTCCCTCCAGGCCTTTTGTGACCCTTTTGCTGTATGTTGTGCCTTGGCTTTCCCCACCAATTGTTCCAACCTTTGTTTTATGGTCTCCCTTTCCCTTAAGAAGTGTGCGGTTTGGGTGATTAATTCACCCCGCATCACTGCCTTACTGCTCCACCTCACTGATGATGCCCAACAAGGCTGAAATACATGTATGAGGTTGCTGTTGGTACTCTTGTTCAGAAGAGAATTTCCATAGCATTTCAGTGCTGGACTGCCCATGTGGGTGGGTCAAAGACTTATATGCAAATGGTGGTTTCCATCTGTGAAAGGTACAGTGAGCTAAAGTGTGGCTGCGTACTCTAGAATGGGTACCTTCCCAAAGAACAGGCAATGTTATGCCGTGTTCGTTCTTATAGAGGGGCACCCATGACTATTTTTCGATTTTTTCAAGGGCCTTAGGTCTAGTCACGCTAGGTTTCCCAGGGTCATCCAGACGTGGAACCCTTGCTCACTGTGCTCAGAGAGGCGCAGCTCCACCTCACCGATGATGCCCAACAAAGCTGAAACACGTGTATGGGGTTGCTGTTGGTACTCTTGTTCAGAAGGGAATTGCCATGTCATTTCTGTGCTGGACTGCCCATGTCGGCGGGACAAAGACTGATATGCAAATGGATATTTCCCATCTGTGAAAGGTACAGTGAGCTAAAGTGTGGCTGCAGACTCTATAGTGGGTACCTTCCCAAAGAACAGGCAATTGTTGCCATGTTTGTTCTCATAGAGGGGCGCCCATGACAAATATTTGATTTTTTCAAGGGCTTTAGGTCTAGTCACCCTAGGTTTCCCTGAGTCATCCAGACGTGGACCCCTTGCTCACTGTGCTCAGAGAGGCACAGCTCCACCTCACTGATGATGCCCAACAAGGCTGAAACACGTGTATGGGGTTGCCGTTGGTACTCTTCTTCAGAAGGGAATTGCCATAGCATTTAGGTGCTGGACTGCCCATGTGGGTGGGACAAAGACTGATATGCAAATGGGTATTTCCCATCTGTGAAGGGTACAGTAAGCTAAAGTGTGGCTGCGTACTCTAGAGTGGGTACCTTCCCAAAGAACCGGGCATTTTTGCCGTGTTCGTTCTCATAGAGGGGCACTCATGACTAATTTTTGATTTTTTCAAGGGCCTTTAGTCTAGTCACCCTAATTTTCACAGGGTCATCCAGACGTGGACCCCTAGCTCACTGTGCTCAGAGAGGCACAGCTCCACCTCACTGATGATGCCCAACAACTCTCTTCCGGTTTGCTACTTCCTTTGTCTCCATCTTGTCCCATCAGCTCAGACATTTATTCCTCCTTGGATATTGTGTATGGTTGGCCCTTCCATTTGAAGCAGAGTTCACACAGGAATGGCCAGTGGTATTTGACATCTTTACACTTGAGCCAGTCAGTGACTACCCTTAGGTGTTTCCTCTTCAGGAGGGTCTCTTGGGCCAGGTCTTGGTAGAGCGAAACTGAAGCTTCCTAGATCTGCACTGGTTCCTGTTTTCGTGCTGCTTGCATGATTTCCTCCTTTAATCAAAACATATCGATCCAGGTCAGAACGTCCAGGGTCAGGTTCTTACTTAGTTAGTATGAGGAGTTTACCCCGTGAGTGTGGTCCAGGACAATCTACCTTTTACTTGCCGGATCCAGTATGTGATGGAACAAATCTGTGACATATTGTTGCATGTCTGTGTCCGATATAGATTTGGGGACACACCGGATGCGTATATTGTTGCACTGGGATCTATTTTCTGCATCTTCTTGTTTGTTCAGGACCAGTTCCATTTGTTGTTCCAGGGAGTTCACTCTTCGGGACAGAATATCATGATCATGACCCTGCTCCATCACTGTTGTCTCCACCTCATCCACCTGTCTCTCCACCGCCAGGACGTTTTTATTGATATCCACAATTGATTTGGCCAGGTTGGATGCACTGTCCTTGATGTCATTTTTGAGTTCCATTAGCATACCCATCAGGTAGGACCTCCGGGTTGGTGGGTCCTCATTATCTGAGGACTGTTGTAGAGGTGAGTGAGTCAGGGCTGCTGTCTGCTGTTGGCCGCATTTTTGTGTCTCTGGCCCTTGCATGATGGCTTTGATGTCCCCTTAAATGGGCCCCTTCTGTTTTGTTGTTTGTTTTGAAATTTTTGTATCTGTGTTTCACCCACAGCAGGGAGTGGTAGTGTGAAACCTAAGTGGGTGGCCCCATATTTATTGGTGGTGTCTCTTCACGCATGGTCTGGCGCTTAACAGTGTGATTTTTAACTCATCAATTGATGCAGCTGTCGTCAGGCCCTGCTTGTCTCAGGGTTCTATTTCTTACCCTGAGTATGTTATCAGTTGGGCTTTAGTGTGTCTAGTCTCGTCTTTACACCCGCTGTGCCCATCTGGTTGTTCCTAGCTCCCTGTACGAGGTTCCTCAGAGGTGACAAATGTGACTGTGGATCCAGGTGCAGTGATAGAGGGTATGGAGGCCCCATCTGTCCCACAGGCCATCCCAGCCGGATCCTTTGCTTCACTGGCCAGGCTCTCAGACAGGCCACCTCCCCCTTGCAGCTCCTTCCCCTCCGGGGGCCTCTGCTACTCCTCCGGGTCTCAGGAAGGATGCGTAGCCTAATTAGTGCCCAGTCGTGCACCGTCTATCTCTTCCACATGGGGTGCAGCCCATGTAGCTACCAATGGTCTATATCACTGTGTCGCTTCCCCCATGGCTGTGGTGCCACCCGGACAAACAATCTTGCCTTCCTCTCTGCTGGTGTTGGGGGGTGGGAGGAGACAGCACCTGTCCCTCACCTTGTCTGCTGTCACTGGTAAGCTCTGTGGGACTTGTCCACCATTTTCTTGTTGCCGAGCGGGATGTTTGCACTGCTAAATCTCTGCAGCGAGAGAGCTGATCCCGCTCGGAATTTCAAGAATGGTGCGCCAGGTCCTCCGGCACTATAATTAGTTATCAGCAATCTGTCAGCTCCATTTATGAGGGATTCGGGGTCCTGGAAATGGGATTGGGATTGGGTGCAGGAGCTGTCCAAGGAGGCATCCAACGGCTTCTCTGGCTAGCCACGCCCCCCCAACTGCCATCTCTTGATGATGTAATCTCAGCTGTGAGCTAGCTACAGTCAAATGTATTCATTTATTCATTTTGTGACATGTTGTAGCACACTTCACCATAATTATGGTCCCAATGCGCTTTTGGTTGCACGCCCTCGGGCGGACCAAGGTCCAGTGTTTTGGAAAGGTTTAGGGGTGCTATAATGCATGTATGCATTTCAGCCATTATAGTTAAGCGAGGGTGGTCAGAACCCTGGTAGTCGCCCGTGTCTAAGTGTAGTGTGTATGGGTGCTGCTAAGACAGTTTTTCAAAAGTTCAACTAAGGGCTTCATAAAACCATATCTGAGGCAGTACAGCACTTGCCTCGTAGTATAAGGCTGTACTACCAGAGAACACTTGGTAGCATAGACAGAGCAGCCAGGCTTATCTGAGGAGGGAGAGAAGGCTGCAGCTTGGTACAAAGACATTGTAGCATACATATGGTCCAAAGAAACACTGAAACACCATGTCATGTAAAAATACATTATTTATTTAAATGCAAGTAGATCAAGACAAATCTTGGGGGAGTAAGAACTATTATGGAGATAAAAAGGAAACCCAGTAGACACTGTATAAGCACCTGCTGACAGTGTCTGTTCTATCTATTCTGGGAAGAATTAAGTATTAAGTATAGGGAAATAGAACTTAGAAGGACAGGTTAGTAAATAAGTATTTTGACAATCAATAGTTTAATAATACAAAAACATTCATAAAACAAGTATTAAATCAAATGTAATCAGAATAGAATTTTCTGAAACATAGCCATACAAAGACTAGACCTCAATTTGGAGCATAGAAAAAAGGCAGAAAATGATAAATCATATTTCACAATCATTAATAGCTTGACAATTGATGTCCCTATTATCACTCTGTTCTTTTACAGAGATAACTAGTCTCTCAACATGTTTCAGTTCACAATGGGCCTCATTACGACCCAGGCGGTAAGTTACCGCCTGGGCCGTGACTTTACCACCATGGCGTAAACTACGTTTACGCCATGGTGGTTGGCGGACTTACCGCCCCATTCCGAGGTCGGCGGGGCGGTAAGTCCCCAATCCCCATTTACCCTTCCCCATTCCCATTTTTGCCCCATAGGGCATAATGGGAGTGGGGAAGGCGTTAATTACGCCACCGTAAATTACGGTGGCGTAATTAACTCCATGGTCCCTTAGCGCCATGGATTTTAACACCTGCTAAAAGCAGGTGTTAAAAGCGCCATGGCGCTAAGGGACCTCGTAATTGGCGGTAAGGGGTCGGCGCAGCTAACGCTGGCGTTAACCCCTTACCGCCAGGGTCGTAATGAGGCCCAATGTCTTTTGTACAGAACTTTCATCAGGACGAAATAGTGTACATCAAATTCCTATTCTGCATCCAGTTTGTGTCATGAATCGCAGGGTATGCCCCTTTTGGGCCTTATGGTTCTTGTCACAACGGACTTATACACATTAATACCTCCAATATGGCCGTCCAACGCATTCCCTTCTTGCACCATGCGTTGGACGTAACCTTTCTCTATTTCTAGACCACGCCTTCCGCGGCTCCACGCGTCTCAATGCTGTAGCGATTAGCGACCAGATGTGTGCTCCGTAGCCCGCGGTTCTTCTCCTTTCCACTATGCTATCCCTTCCTCAAACCCCCCCTTCTTCTTCTTCCTGGAATCTAGTTCTAGCGAACTGGTTGGACAGCCAGACCGCCCCTTTCTGTAAACTGCAGGGAGAGTTTGCAGAAGTTGTGCTGTAGTTCCTGATAAATACTCCGACTCTGGAAGCTGCTGACAAGTCGACCACTGGATCTGAATCCAAAGAGGAAGATGAAGATAAGACATCTGTAGTGATTTTGAGCGACCAGAGAGCCTGCTGTGTAACCGGAGCCTGATGCAACCCTTCCTTTCAATCAACCTGGGGGTCCTGAATGCGACCACTCCTACCCAAAGGCTGATGTGATCCACTAGTCTCAAGAAGATCTGTAAAACGAGCCATCCCTCAATGTGCTGTGACCCTGATGGGCTGAGAACCATCAATATCAGGGGACCTCGAGCCTGAGTGCAGTGCATGATCTTCTGAAGTCCAAATATATCCGAAACTTTAATAGACTCCTGCTGGACCTCCAGAGAGACTTTTCAAATACCTGAAGGCCCATCACCAGAGTGCAGGACCAAGAGAGTGAAGAGAATCTGACCGGAAAAATTCATTCTTCATCTGGCTGCAGTAAAAAGGTGCCAAATCTACAGTGCCATGAGAATCCAAAAGTAGCCCATTTCTGGAAGCCTCCTTTGGCAACTTTTTCTGCAAGTTCCCATCCAGTGTCCAGTTCTTTCCTCTCCAGACCAATAATACAGGGACCGGGTCCTGTGCTGCTGCATCCTGAAGGCATCCACCCAGAAGCTCTTCTCTTCTGCTAAGGTACCATGTTGGCTTGGGTAATACCCTATGCTGTGTGTGAATCCTGTGAGGCTGAGTGGGTGATGCATGTGGTTGTGAGCTTGCTCATAACATTGACCCAGTTCTGTGAAGTCCCTGAACACTTCTAACTAACTCTGAATCTAAAACCTAATTGTTAAAGAAGATATCCTCTGGAACTGTGACTTTCCTGTACCTGAACCCTATCCTGACCTGCCTACAGCTGGCCCCTAGAAAACTAGGGTCCCTTTTCTGCCCCTAAGATCACTCATACATATAATAGGGCAGGACTAAAAAAGATGGGGCTTCTGTATTGAAAAGTATAATACATTTAGAAGTACTTACTTGTAAATGAGTTACTGTGGTAACTGTATCTCTGGAAGAGAATACATTAAAAAGTGTTACAAAAAGTTGCTGTTTGCTCCTTTAGAAAGTATATAAGTTGCTTTATTTACTTTGAATAGTGTTCCACTCTTCTTAAAAGTAATATTGTTAGTACTGTTTTATTATTCTTAACTGGATGTGTGTAAAAGCTTACCAATAGGTTCACCTACCTTGCATAATTGTGTGATCTTCTTAAAGTGTACCATTGGGTGTTGATTTCCCTGATCCGCCTTGAGCATTTCTAAAACAGTCTATTAGGTCCTTACTTACCTTGAACTGCTGATTGCCTTTCTTAAAGGTCTGCTAGAGTTCTTACTTACCTTAGACTGTCTATTCATATGCTTAGCAATAGTGTAATAGTTTAAACACCAATAGCTGAACTATCATTTGACTTTGTTAATTGCGGTGCAAGCCACTACTAGTTAAGCAGTGGAGCTCTCATTACTGTCACTTCTCTGTAACAATTGTTAGCGCAAACAACTACTAGTTAATGAGTGGAACTGCTGTTACTGTCATTTCTCTGTAACGTTTGTTGGCACAAGCCACTAATAGTCAAGTTACTCCCTCTAAACTGTGTTCTAAAAAGTAACATTGGTGTGTTACTGTATCAGTTCTGGAAAGAAAAAAGTTATATATGTGCAAGATTGACTTATAGAAAGTGTTGGTCTAATTATGTGATTCTGTTACTGAATAACACTGTATATTTTGACCAAAAGGTTCTGCTGCCCTTGAATTACTTATGGAATTCTAAAAGTCTAACTACTGTGGTTTTACTCCCCAAAAATAGCCAAGTGCTATTCTGAATATGTTAGAGGTTTGACTCAACTTGAACTGCAAATTGCTATTCTTAAGAGAGTTATACTTTGGGTTGTATCCCATAAGTATTGAGTTGGTTTTTATAATTGTGTTTATATGATATGTTATAGTTCTCACTCCACCTCAAACATCTTTGGGATAATCTCCCTTTTGGGCAATTCTTGCACCTCAAAAGAAACAGCTCTAATAAAGAAGCATACCAAGCAGGGGCCGAAGTCCTAACCAAAAAACTTCGAGAACGAGGCTATCGAAACAACTGGTGAAGAAAGCAGCCAAGTGCGCATTCAAAAACAACCAGGAAGCTCTTCTGAAAGAAAAACCAGCAAAAGAACAAGATGACAGAATGGTCTGTGTGAACACTTTCACCAATCTCAGCATGAGAATAAAAACTATCATACAGAAAAATTGGAGAGTCTTTGAAACTAAAGAAGCACCCATGCCACAACCCATGTTTGCCTTCAAAAAGAGTACATCAATTGGTAACAGGGTGAACAACTGTAGACTTAAACCCTACAGGACCGAACAGCCAAGTATCACAGCCTTATGGGGAATTAATCCAATTGTGGGCCACCACCCGTGTGGCGCATGTGGAATTTGCAAGCTCACTACTAAGACAACGGACGTAGATATTGGCAATGGAAAACCATGGAAACAAAAAACCATGACGAACTGTAATTCGGACCATGTGGTATACTTAATTAGATGTAAATGTGACCTGCCGTATATAGGGAAAACGACTAGAAAAGTTAAAACCAGAATAATGGAACACAGAAGTTGTTTGCAGAACAGAACAGAAAATGCACTGATGGTTCAACACTTCATCTCTATGAAACATGGGCATGAGGAATTCACATGGACAATCCTCCAGATGGTCAAAGGAGGTTCGAGTACCAATAGTGATCCCAAACTGTTTAAACTAGAGCAAGATATGATTTTCAGAATGGAAGTGACCAACAAGGACTGAATGAGTCTATAGAATGGAACAAGATAAGAAACTGACTTTTGTAAGTCTGCAGTGTTCTAATTCTACATATCAAAGTACTTACTCAAATCACCTCCTAAAAAGTGCCCTCTCTAGTAATACACACGAGGCTCCCACTACCCATAATGATTGGGGTTGATTCAGAACAATAGGGAGTAACAGGTCATATTTGTATCTCAAAGCCTATTTCTGCCCCACTGACTGGTAGTGCTTAGGACAAGCTTTATATTTACACAGACCCAACGGGAAGGAGAGCGAAATTGTTACGTCCCAATCTCCCTATAATTAGAGTGCTGGTATTCTCTCCTGCCTCCTCCTCCTCCCCCCTCCGTGACAACTGGGAGCAAGAATAGATAGGGTATTCACACTCTACCCATGAACACTGGCTTATCCCCAATCGAACAGGCTGCACTGTAGGGTAGAGCCACTAGTATATTGTCTAACAGTGTGTTTACCATGCTAATAAGTCGTGAGACTAAATAGTCAAAATGGAATTGCAACTAGGGTCCATAACTGGTTGAAGGATATTGAGAGTTGTTCTGAAAGGGGGTTTAAAGACTGTAAGAAAATAGTTTCAATACTGTAAAATCTTGTGATATCTACAAAAACGAAAAACCTGCCCTTAACTCTGTGCCCAACTGCTGCCCACTTTGATGAATGTGTGTATCTGGACATCAATATGTTTTTCAGGTATAATATTATATAGTTACATTCTGTAACTAAGCCCATTCTACGAGTAAATGTTCGAAACTGGAATGGGTTTGTAATTGACCATGCTAACATGTCGGGACATGGAGTAGGAAAAGCAGAACTGCACTCTGGTTGTGTATTACTGGTCGGGAGACAGAGGGAATTGCTGTAGAAGGTGGAATGCATTCTGTGATATTGGCAAAAAGTTTAAACCTGTCCAAAATTCTGTGCACAATTGCTTCCCTTAGTAATGAATGTATGTACCTGGATACTACTCTTGTCTCCGGAATGAGACCCTGCAACGAAGCCCATGTATCTGTTAATGTGCGACACTGTAATAGATTCCAAATTCAGGAATCCCTGTTTCAATGTGATCTTATTATACAATTCTAAGTGAGGATTTTTGGATTTTATTGTTGAAAATAAATGAAAGAACTGGGGTTTAAGGCACCACAACCATTTAGAAGACTGACTGAATTCAGTGGGGTGACCATGACTGGAGACAGGTAGTTGCCATGAATAAGACAAGATACATCTCATGAGCATTTGTATGCCCGACTAGATCGGGCTAAATACTCTGTTCCAAGATGGCGCAGAGGAATAAGCTCCCCGCGCTAGGCCAGTGGAATACAGGTAAACAAGGACAAAGGACTATGTGTTACCATAGTAACACGAACGCCGTCTTTGCGGCTTCCCTTTAGTTAGGTAGTACTTTTTCAACCGCGGACGCGGTTTTCGCTCGAGACCGGGCAAGGAGGCAGGACAGTGAAAACAGGAAGCCTGCAGCCACAAGCAGACTCAAGGTAATAGGGCCATGATCCCTACTCCCTAACTTAAAATTCCCCCCTTTAAAAATGGAAAAATATACGTATTCCATTCGAATTAGCCTCATCACATGGAGGCGGTCTGGCTGTTATCACAGACCTTTTTTAGTCTTACTTAGCCTATGTGGGCCAGACTTCAGTGGCTATCGGCCACGTATAGATTATATATTATAGAGGATAAATGTCTTGAACTATTTTATCACAGGACATATATATATATATATATATATATATATATATTCAGTGATTCTCTTTTGGAAATCTAGGAGGACCGACTATTCTTTTTGGTCTCCAAACTGAAGTCCGTAACGACGACCTCTCTACCTCTACCTGGCAGGCTGTTTAAAGATACCGCCACAGGTCAATTTTTTCTATCCCCCTGGGGGACGCCCATACACATGTAAATAATGCCTCGTTTTAGTGCACTTGCACGATTTGTTTATGCCTTTCATTAAATGCTTGGATTGTATAGAAGGGCAGTAAATATTCCCCCCTCTTTCTCCTTCTTTTTTGGTTTCCTCACCAACATAGGTAACCCGGCGTGCTCTCTATGTTGTAGATGACTGCAGGACTATTGTACTGACACAGAAATATGGTGAATACGGTCAACTCAGCATAACGACAGGTGGGTTATTGTATGTTTTTTTACATTTTTGAGATTTTCTGCTATATACTCTGGTGCCCTGACCATTTAATGTTTGCCACAACTGAGCCTCATGCTCGTAATGCATTTGGCTAACTTGACCTTTGCTTATTTTTTGCAGCTACAAAGTGGGGAAACTATTGTTCCCTACCGCAATTCAACTGAAGGATTGCACACCCCCTCAAGAAGGTAATTGGTTTATCTTAGGGTTTATGGTTCCAAGTTCATTGTTGAACATTTTCTTTTAAACCTGGACAGGTCGTGTATTGTTTGTTTTATCGCACCACCTCATTTTGTGGATGGATGTATGCTGCTTTGTCAGTGCTTCCTGCATAAAACAGTAATCCTCTTACCATAAGGGAGGGACATCATCAAATGCTGATTGCAGATTCCATCAGGTCGCGTATTTGTACTGTCTCTGGAAAACAGCTCGGGGGCAACGTGCTCGTCTTGGTACGCGGAGCAATACCTGTTCGATCCCTAGGTCCACCCTTATAAGCCTCTGGGTATTAAGGGTGTTATAAATAACCAATTATACGTATGGCATAGGCAAGTTTGACATAGGTACATGTCAGTGAAGAAAGAACAATTTAGTATTCTGCTCATGCATACAAATGCCAACATTTTTGCATTTTAGTCCTGTGTTTATAGTTGGGAAATCTCTGACTGCAAACTCCAGAATGCAAATGTGCTCATGTTACATGTGTCACATGTCTGTGAACCACCACCTCAAGCAGTAGAATGCTGTTTCAATTTTTTATATCTACTCACTCCGCGTGTGTTGGTTTTTCAGTCTGCAAAAACATATTTTTATTTGTAAATTGCAGGTAGCTTATTCGATAACGAGATGTTCACACTAGCAGCAGTGAAGTTTCATCTTTCAATAGGCTACTTCGCCATTCTACAATTTTGATCAAAGTAAATATGAATTTCACATCTTTTTGAATACCGGCCATCAATAAAAGTTCAATGTTATCTGATAAGATAAAGCTTATATTACATGGCCACGGTAGTGGCATGTAGTTATGGTTAAGTTGGGGTTTCCATAGGAAGAGCACTTTTTGGGCAGCTTACAACTTTGCTCCCCCTGGACGAATCCTCACCAAACTTTGCAAAAAAAGTATATGTCCCACTCTGAATTCTTTTGCACAGTTTGGTGAGGATTCGTTCAGGGGGGAAAAAGTTATAGGAGGGGGTCCCAACATTTCTTTTTTTCCCATAGACTGAATGGGAAAAATACTTTGCTCGCGCCTACAGCCCAAACCGCTGGACGGATTTTCGCCAAATTTGAACCAGGAGCAGCGGCTCGGTCCCGATTTGGAGAAAATCCCTCCAGTAGTTTTTTGAAAAATGATCAAAAAGTGGGTCATAAAAAATTAGTGATATCTGCGTTCGGTCCGCGGACACACTTCCCTGTTCGCTCTGCGGACAGCGTCCTGATTGGCCGATCGGCTTACATCATGTCCACGGACATGCAGCGTGTTCGCTGATTGGGCGGTGTGGAGCATGAAGTGCATCAGATTTTCAGTGGCGCCCACCATCTTGGATTCGCGGACATTCGCAGACAGCGCAGTGAAACTTGGTTCAACATTTGTATTTAGTAGAGTGTGTTGGTGTGTAGGAGTGTTTGGGGAGGGTGGGAGAGTATGAGATAGATTGAAAGTTGTGTTTTTTCATGTGGTAGACGTTCTTGTTGTGTTCGATTTGTCTGCGGACATCACGGGTGTTCTGTAATGTTCTAAATAAACTGAATGGGGGTTGTTCTGAGGACTCAATATGTGTCCGTTTTGTTCGGAAGCAAGCTGAAACTGTTCTAAGAACACTCGCGGTGTCTGGAAATGTTCATAGGGGGTGTCCTGAAGACGCTGTCCGTATTGTTCGTTGTCAAGTTGAAAATGTTCTAAGAACTCTCGCGGTGTCCTTAAATGTTCGTAAATAAACAAAATGGGGGTGTTCTGAGGACGCTCCCCGTATTGTTCGTTGTCAAGTTGAAAATGTTCTAAGAACTCTCACGTTGTCCTGAAATGTTCGTAGGGGGTGTCCTGAGGACGCTGTTCGTATTGTTCTCTGGCAAGTTGAATGTGTTCTAAGAACACTTGCGGTGTACTGAAATGTTCGTAGGGGGTGTTCTGAAGATACTGTCCATATTGTTCGATAGCAAGTTGAAAGTGTTCTAAAAAACACTTGTGGTGTCTTGAAATATTCATAGGGGGTGTTCTGATGACGCTGTCCGTCCTGAGGATGCTGTCCATATTGTTCGATGGCAAGTTGAATGTGTTCTGACAACACTCGCAGTGTCCTAAAATGTTCGTAAATAAACAAAATGGGGTGTTCTGAGGACGCTGTCCGTATTATTCTCTGGCAAGTTGAATGTGTTCTAAGAACTCCCGCGGTGTCCTGAAATGTTCGCAAATAAACAAAATGGGGTGGTCTGAGGACGCTGTCTGTAGTGTTCTCTGGCAAGTTGAATGTGTTCTGAAAACACTTGCGGTGTCCTGAAATATTCGTAGGGGGTGTTCTGATGATGCTGTCCGTCCTGAGTACGCTGTCCGTATTGTTCTCTGGCAAGTTGAATTTGTTCTGAGAACACTCGCGGTGTCCTGAAATGTTCGTAAATAAACAAAATGGGGGTGTTCTGAGGACGCTGTCCGTAGTGTTCTTTGTCAAGTTGATTGTGTTCTAAGAACACACATGGTGTCCTGAAATGTTCGTAAATAAACAAAATGGGGGTGTTCTGAGGACTCTGTCCGTATTGTTCGATGGTAAGTTGAATGTGTTCTAAGAACTCTCGCGTTGTCCTGAAATGTTCGCAGGGGGTGTCCTGAAGACGCTGTCCGTATTGTTCGTTGTCAAGTTGAAAATGTTCTAAGAACTCTCGCGGTGTCCTGAAATGTTCGTAAATAAACAAAATGGGGGTGTTCTGAGGACGCTGTCCGTATTGTTCGTTGTCAAGTTCAAAGTGTTCTAAGAACACTCATAATGTACGCAGACATTAAACGTTTCCATAGGCCATAGTTGAAATGTTTTACTCTATGGGTGTGATATGCTGCGGTGGTTGTGGCCAGGGCATAGAGTGTTGGGTGCACGGCCATTTGGCCATGCACCCAACACTCTATGCCCTGGCCACAACCACCGCAGCATATCACACTTATAGTTGCTTATAAATTTGGGTCAAAAACAAATTTGTACGGAACAAAGTTATAAGATACTATGGGTGTGATATGCTGAGATGGTTGTGTCCAGGGCATAGAGTGTATAATATACCTACTGTTTGGTTTAGTAACTGGAGTACATGTATTTCTTGTTCATTTCTGTGATAAAAGAAAATAGCATGTTAGTATTAGTATTTTGTAATGACTTATTACATTGTATAATCAACATTTTTTTTGGACCCTCATATTGAGTAGATTGCAACCCAGAGTACTGTGCAATTTGCTCAGTTTCTGTGTTTGTTGCTGAAATCATTGTGTCTGTGGGAGAAAAAAAAATCCATGTTGGATTTAAAAAAAAAACCTTTTTCTGTTATGCTACAGTTTATTTGTTTGTTTTCAGTGTTCACTTGTTGTTTCTGGCTAGTGTTTTATACATAGGCATTTTTTGGAGCAGTAGAATATTATTTATTTGTTTGGATATTATAACATTTTGGAGCAGTTCGATACCAGTAGGCATATTCTAACTGTCTATTTTTTTATATATTTTAGTGGTATTGATGTATCTGTTTGGATATTGTTAAATTTTGGGACAGTTAGATACCAATTGGCGTATTCTAACTGTCTTTTTTTTGCTATAATTTGTGGGTATTCATTTATCTGATTAGTTGTTGTAGAATCTTTGGGCAGTTAGATAGCTTTTGGAATATTGTAACAGTTTACATTTTTTTACTACAAGTTTACTTAGGGTTTAAAGGCATGGTCTAGTAAAAATGTTTATTGTCCCTACTGGTCGGCCATGTTTTTTTAAGCCTAAGAGGCTCGATTTTAGAAAACATTCCTATGGACCTTACCCGAGTTTTCGTCCATTAAACGCACGCGAAAACAAGCACCAGGGAGCCGCCATTTTCTGATAATCCTATCTTTTCCCCCATCGCCCTGGCTGACCTGCTTTTGCGGCACTAAATCAATTCCCCTGAGCCTGACATTATCAAAACATTCATATTCCCCGCCTCTCTCCGTGACGTTACTGTGCTGCGTAGGCAAACGCGCCCAGTCGTCTTCTGCGCGACTCCACACAGAACCCGGAAACCAACACAGATCAACTCACAACACAGCGTGCCACAATTCGGAATATGAAACTGTACTTTAAAATGAAACAGCAACACGGTACATTTGGTAAAGTACATTTATTTGACATTCAATGTTTAGAGAATATTCAGCAATTTCCATATGAACTCCGAAAGCCATTTATTTTCTTTTATCTGTATCCGCAATAACTGTTCTGTTTCATCTTGAGTCACGCGCTGTTCCTTTATGGTACACAGGGTGTTCATTTTCGTAAAAAGAATCACTTTGGAAGCACGGTGAACCGTAAGGCTGTTCCATCAACTAGGCACTAGTCCAGCCTAAAGGTTGATATGTTGCTTCTAGCCACTAGTACAGCGTAAGGGCATGTGGGCCCTTGGCGATCGTCCCATAATATGGTGATCGTGCTCCAGTTGTTCACACGAAGCTGCAGGTGTATGCTGAAGAATCCATCCACCGGTGTCTCAAACAGATGGCAGTGGCAGAATGGGATCAAATACCTGTTATGAAAACAAAAAAATTATAATTAGTCTCGCTAGCCGAACTTCATTAATATTACTCATTTTATTTATTACGGCTGATCAGAAACAATTTGCTTGCAAGGATAGTTCAATGGAGTATGTTAATCTCTAAAATCAATGCGAAAAGTAACAAGATAAATCGACGCAAACACACAATGATAAACGACAGTTAGTCTACATGCTTGAGGAATGATATGATATATGATATGGCATTTGTAACGCGCCTATAGTCAAGTTTTTCTAGGCGTGACGAGGCAGGTGGGGAACAAGGGCAGACAGACAACGATCCTACTAGGCCAGGTGTCTTTCTGATCGCGCATGGGGAAGGGCTGTACATGGTTAGTTGAATACAAATTAAATAATAGGGCCAGCTGGTGCCAAGTGCAAGGTAAATGCCGGGAGAAGGGGCTGAAGGATACAGAGACAGTCCAGTAGTGCAGGTAGGCAGCGCAGGGAAAAGTGGCTGGGCCAAGGACCGAGATCGGTGAGACCAGTGGACCTGCATGCCCATGTGCCCACTATGTACACGTTTTACTTGCTTTTCCTAGCTCTTCATTCATTCATTTATTCATGCATTCATTCATTAAATCTTCATTCCGGTATAAAAGCGTGTAAAGATTTACTTACATTATATTTGAAATTTCCATTGTGTCTCTTCGTAATGCAGTCTGTAAAACGGACCGTGCTCTTGACAACGATTTTTCGTATACTGAACTAAAATGAAACTTGGTCTAGTTTCTGAATTTTCTGCCTTATCGTCTCTTACGTTATTGCGCACTCCCTTCAAATGTAGTTCTTTCGGCATGGTCCCTGTCTCAAGGTCAAAAAACAATAGACCCTTATACTTCCAGTGCGACTTGTGGGCCTCATCTGGGCGCTGTCCTTCGCATTCTTTATTTGCAACATCACGTAGTATAGGCATCTGTGAGAACTTGAAGTTTAGAATCCGTCTATGTAGTGTGCCTCATTGTGCAAATGCGAACTGGCTTCTCTCCCAAATGCCACGGCCCGCTTGGCTGGCGCGTTCTAAGTGCCCCAATTTTGTCTGCGTTGTCTGCGAGCTTTGCAGCCCAAATTGAGACATTTAATTTTTTGCGGAAGGTCAGGGAAATTATAAAGTACCACACGAGTTGAGTTAAAAGTGAGATTTATTTTTTGTTTGTTTGTTTTATTATTTGCAATACGCAAGCCTCCCCTCCGTTAACAGTGCGCAGCATTTACATTTACATGAGATGAGACATGAGAAAAATATATGCATACACATATGTGAGGTGAATAGAGAGAATTCAAAGATGACACCCAGCTTGTTCGCCACCCATGATGGTGAAGGTAGGGGTTAGGTTTACAGGTACACTGTACAATAACATTTATTTACAAAAAGACAATCGTATGGCAATTATTTAAACCGGGATTTGTACTTCACAATCAGCTGTGCTTCGGGTGGGCATGGCCCAGTCGCAATGTTCGGTGGCAATGGATCACTGCTCTGCACAGAAACGTCTAAAATTCCATATCTGTGCTTCTCTAACACAGCAACAATAAGGCCTTTCACAAAGTCGAACTGCTTTCATCATAGACTGGTTTGATCACCCATTGCTTACTTCGTTTTGAAAACACCTTAGTGTAGCGAGGCATCCTTACTTTACCCCTAGTCCTAGATCGTTCACGTCCGACATTGCTGTTATGGGCCAAGACCGCTAGTAGAGTGCGATGTTTCATGCCCCGAGAGCTAAAATGCAAGCGCTTTGGCCTGTACTTTAGGCACATATTGTGGAACACCTTCATATCTCCTGTGTGACAGAATTCTGTCAGTCCTCTCAAATCTCTTGATAGAATTTTGTCGAAAACAATCTTCTCAATGGCTTTGTGTGTCGGTGAAGATGGAATCAACCACTTCTTCTTCCGTGCCTCCTCTGGGGACAAAGGGCCATGTTCACATTGGTGAAATTGTTCATTTGCTGTCCAGCGGTGAACGTTGGTACAGTGGTGCATCAGTGACCGCCATTTTTCAAGTAGTATTTCCACTGACCCCTCACAAGTTTTTGAGCTCCACCAAAGATGGTTGGTGATAGAATGTGACCACTGCAAAATACTTTCAAAACCTTTTTTTTTCCCTGCAGCCCAGATTTTCTTATTGATTGATTTAGCAAGATGCCATACGTCAAATTGATGTTTAATATGTGGGAACTGCTCTCTCATTGTCTTGGCAATTGAAACGTGTCTATCCGTGGCTATGAGGTCGATGTGCATTCCCCTTGATTGTAGATATTCCACTGATTTTATAAATCCTAGTTTCTCCATGGCCACTGACGATGTACAATGTGTTACCTGCACGACCACCGAACTCACAATTTTCTTACTATCCATGTCCTGAAAGTGGTAGGTGCAGTATTTGGCAGAAAATCCAGGGCTGTCGCACTGTCCATCGCCGGCTAGTCTGAATAGTTTGCCTTCGAATGAACTTGCTAGAGACAATTGTTCAATTTTCCAAGCATCACTAATGGCCGGAAACAGATAATCACGTTGGTATTTGTTGTACAGCTCTTTAGAAATGAAATGGAGTCCCACAAACTGAAAGAAAGCCTCTAACTTTCTAAAACTGGAGCCACTAAAATGTGATGCAGCTGCACACAGTAGATTGCCTGCTGGCAGTTTCCCCAGCATCGGTTGTGCAGACCATGAGAAGCTATGATTTAATCTACAGGCGGCATTAATTTTGACATTACTGCCTTTTATTTGACGAGTCACATTAATCAATGGCTTCCCACATACTTTCCCTCTAATGGAATGCACACATTTCAGCATACTTATAATTTCCATCAAACAACTGTCGAATACAATGTATTTGCTCTCTTTCATTAGACTGTCATCCTGCGTCAACTTTGTTTCGGCCTGTGACGTTGTGGAGATTTCAACACATTGGAAAGTAATATCGCTGATATCAAGTTCTGATGCGTCTATGGATGCTGCGGCTGGTTCATTCTCTGTCATTTCGACATCTATTACTTCAACATTGATGGGAGAACACAACAATGTCGACAGGTTTTTTGGTGGCAAATTTTTGGTGGGTGTAGATTGTGTAAATTGATCTGCAACTACTTCAGAGCTATCTTCAATACATTCAATAACATCTTCTTGTGGTGGCGCGGTCACACTGTAGTTATGGTCCAATGCAACTTTGCTGTAGTCTCCAAACACAGTTAATTCATGTTCTGGCCATTGGACATGAGCATCTCGAGCCTGAACATGCCTCGCCTCAATTAATAGATCCTCCATAGTGTACACGGTCTGGCAAGCCACATCTCTCATTCGCTTCACTGTCTGTGTGTGTATAGTTCTGACACCCACGGGTAACTGGAGGAGAGATTGGAAAAGGGATGTTCAGTTTAAACACAAGATGGAGTGTAGTAGAATTGACTGGAAAAAAACATAAAATAGTCCCCAGCACAAACATTTTTTTAAAGTTATGAACTGTTTGTAACTAACCTTTTTTTGTTTTTTTTTCTTTGCAACATTTTTGACTCGACCTTCAACATCTGCACGCTGTAGCTCCGATTCGTTTCCGCATGTCCTCCCTTCCTCTTGCGCTGCAACTACTATATTTTCTGTATCCGCATAGACAGCACAGAATGAGGCTCCATCGTCACCCTGAAACATAGTACTTTCATTACTATGTATCAAAATATTGTTAGCATAAAACACACGTGAGGACAAACACACAGGTACATCTCAATAGCCAAACACTATTTAAACATTGTGTGCAACAATCAAAGGACAAGTATTCGACCAGTGATGATCTATTTCGATGGAACTGTCAGTATCCATACCTCTGGCTCTGCATGGACTGCCATGAATGGTTGTATTGGAGAGGAGGCATCCGCATCTCCCTGAAACACAGTACTTGCATTAGTATGCTTTTCAATATTGGAAACTCAACACACACTTGGGGTCGACGACACAGGTACATATAAAGAGATAACCACAAATGATGCATTGTCCAAAAGAATCAAGGAAAATCCAAATATGATCACATTTCATCGACTTATTTCAACGATTCCTTTACATCTGCATCATCTAAATGAGATGTTGTGATTGTGGTGGAAGCGCCGTCGTCTCCCTGAAACACAGTACTTGGATTAGTATGGTTTTCAATATTGGAAACATAACACACACTTGGGGTCGAACGCACAGGTACATATAAAGAGATAACCGCAAATGATGCATTGTCCAAAAGAATCAAGGAAAATCTAAATATGATCACATTTCATCGACTTATTTCTCCGATTTATTTACATCTGCATCATCTAAATTGGATGTTGTGATTGTAGTGGAAGCTTCGCCGTCTCCCTGAAACACAGCACTTGCGTTAATAGGGAAGAAAGTATAGCAAATGGAATCACGTTATATGATCACGCATGATGGAGCTGTCATTATCCATACCTCGTGCTGCTGAAGAATATCTATGGATGTTGCAAATGTAGTGCGCACTTCCGAAAGCCGTTGCGCCATTTCGTATACGCATGGTCCCGCTTCCACTTCCCCTGGAATTACTTGAATGTCAGGCTCTGCATCAAGTGCAGGGGTTGACGCTCCATCAACTGCCTGAAACATAGTACTTGCATTAGTGAGGATTACAATAGTGAAAACTTAACACACACCTGGGGTCGACAGCACAAGTACATATCAACGGCTAACCACAAATGAAACATTGTGTAGAACAATCAAAGGACAAGAATTCCAGCTCTGATGATGACGCTCGAAAGGAGCTGTCAGTATCCATACTTCCTGCTGTTGAAGAACATCTAGAAATGTTGTAGATGTGGCGGACGCTTCAGCATCTCCCTGAAAGACAGTACTTGCATTAGTATGGATAACACTAATTATAACCGAAAACAAACACCAGTGGACGATAACTAAGGTGTATATCAATTGGAAAGCACTAACCAAACATTCGGTAAAATGATTACACGATAAAATAAAAATATGACTTGACATGCATAAAACAGGTCTGTAGCGGATTAGCCTAGTAAGATTACCTGATACGCGCTAGAAGTGGTTGATAACTGCGACCACGTCAAGGATGTAGAATGTTCTTGCTTCAGATTCAAGGGATAGTAAAGAAGTTGTAAAGGTAAATTAATGATTGATAATAAAATGCCAATATTAAAAATAGCCATGTAAGACGACAGAATACTTGTAAAATGCTCAATAGAGTACAGTTCCCTGTTCCTATATATATACATTGCGTTTGTGGGTTATGAAATCGAAAAAGAATATATTGGTAAATGTCATTATTCAAAAAACTATACAATCATATCAATATCGAAATTATTACAAGGGATAGAACACCTACAATATCAATTAATCCGTTTGGATACCTACACACTACCGCAAGGCCTAAAGCTAAATCCGGACACTTGACTCACCGGTGGTGGAATGTGGACGAATAGAGTGGGAATAGCGTTTTTGAGCAATTTCCGTGTTGTTCGCCGTTTATTCTTCTTTGTTACCCAAGATGTTGTGTACATGTCCAAGGAAAAGTGCCGGCTGCAGATGCGGTATCGATCACCCCTCTTGTCCTGTAAGTCTTGTTGGACTCTACTGTCCAGCTCATCCAGTGGATATCCGCAATGTCTGACCCATTCTCTTATTCGATCAACAGTTTTCGGGAATACATGCATTGTAGTGCCTTCAGATTTCGCATGGGTCTTCGAAGGGCAACCGCTAATCGAACAGGCAGGCATTGTTGATAAATCTGAAAAGTAAATATCGACATTATTATACAATCTTCAAGAATAAAGATTTGATACAAAAGTAAATGAATCATACAATGATCAATGCAAGGTTTGTTTTAGTCGCAGGAACTATACCAGTTCATTATGTGCGGCTTAGTATTTGCATAAGTTGCAGAAATGTATAAATGATGTGACTAAAAACTGAACATGTGACTCATCCCTTGGATGTTCTGTATTGCACAAGAAAGAAACATGCTTACATCATAGACTGGACCCCCGAAGGATGCAATTCAATGACAATTGACACAGATGAAAATAAATAGATCTATTGATAGCATAGCAATGGAAATTCAAGTCAATAGCAATGAGACCAATGAACATAGCACTATTGGGTACTCTACTCGTAAATAGATAGAAATTTAAAAATCTGCGAAATATGACCAGGATACATGGCCTTACATTGACCAACAAACAGTTGGATTCAGCAAGCAGAGCAGTATGTTGTGGGAGAATAGGTGGATGGCCACAAGTAGCGCACTGATGGGTATGCTCGAAGCGGTCACAGAAGTTCACGGATAGCACGACGACGAGCAGATTAGCATAGATCTCAGTGGTTCCCAGGTAACACGTTCAGGAGTTGACTTGTAAAGCACAAAGATGTTCTCATGAGACATATCGAGTGGTTTTTAAAGTATTAGAAACTGGGGTGTGTTTGTGAATGAATGACGTATGTATGTCGTGGTATTAGGGGGGCGGCCTGCTTGAAGGGGAGGCCTGCATGGAGACACGGGGTCTGAGGAGGCCATGTGACCGATGGCCCCTTGGCGTGGGACACCTTTTGAAGTGTACATGTAGTTTGGCACCTTGGCCTTTTGCGCCCCTGACAGCCCCCCATGCCAGCGTGCATCCACCGGCGTGAACCGCCTTTGATACAGGGGGGTGGGATGGATGGCCCTGGGGCGTGCAGATAAGGCACAGGAAGACTGCTGAATGGAGACACACTTATGTGGATTGCAGGGGGGCGGCCTGCTTCAAGGGGAGGCCTGGCTGGAGACACGGGGTCTGAGGAGGCCATGTGACCGATGGCCCCTTGGCGTGGGACACCTTTTGAAGTGTACATGTAGTTTGGCACCTTGGCCTTTCGCGCCCCTGACAGCCCCCCATGCCAGCGCGCATCCAGCGGCGCGAACCGCCTTTGATACAGGGGGGTGGGATGGATGGCCCTGGGGTGTGCAGATAAGGCACAGGAAGACTGCTGAATGGAGACACACTTATGTGGATTGCAGGGGGAGGCCTGCTTCAAGGGGAGGCCTGGCTGGAGACACGGGGTCTGAGGAGGCCATGTGACCAATGGCCCCTTGGCGTGGGACACCTTTTGAAGTGTACATATAGTTTGGCACCTTGGCCTTTCGCGCCCCTGACAGCACCCCATGCCAGCGCGCATCCACCGGCGCGAACTGCCTTTGATACAGGGGGGTGGGATGGATGGCCCTGGGGCGTGCAGATAAGGCACAGGAAGACTGCTGAATGGAGACACACTTATGTGGATTGCAGGGGGGCGGCCTGCTTCAAGGGGAGGCCTGGCTGGAGACACAGAGTCTGAGGAGGCCATGTGACCGATGGCCCCTTGGCGTGGGACACCTTTTGAAGTGTACATGTAGTTTGGCACCTTGCCCTTTCGCGCCCCTGACAGCCCCCCATGCCAGCGCGCATCCACCGGCGCGAACCGCCTTTGATACAGGGGGGTGGGATGGATGGGCCTGGGGTGTGCATATAAGGAACAGGAAGACTGCTGAATGGAGACTCACTTATGTGGATTGCAGGGGGGCGGCCTGCTTCAAGGGGAGGCCTGGCTGGAGACACGGGGTCTGAGGAGGCCATGTGACCGATGGCCCCTTGGCGTGGGACACCTTTTGAAGTGTACATGTAGTTTGGCACCTTGGACTTTCGCGCCCCTGACAGCCCCCCATGCCAGCGCTCATCCACTGTTGCGAACCGCCTTTATATCAATATATAGTATATCACCTTTATATCAATGATAGTATATCGTTGCTTATCAATAACAAATGCCACATACCAGAGATTCTTGTGAGCACAGACCCACACTTCAACCGGTGTATTATAGTGGTCAAGACCCTAAGGCCTGTATAATCCAATGGTAATTGTTAGTATAGATATATGTGTGACTTTTATAGAGACATAACCTACTGAAAGACTTTGAACAAGTGTTATTTAGTGCATGCATTATCGAGAATATGTTATGTTAGCTTAGATAGATAGTGACCACCCTGCTTCACAGCGACCAGACCTTCACCCATTCGGAGCAGAGATGCCTGACGTCCATCCTTGAATGGAGACACACTTGATTCATTTAAAAAATAGAAACAAATCTTTTTAAAATATATGTGGTGTTTTATTTTGTATCTTATTTTCATGACACAAAAATACAAGACTTTAAAGATTATACAGATCAGGTTGCAGCACAGCGAGAGAAAATCCCCTGTACTGATCGCTGTCACTCGGGAACGTTTCTCTAATGGCACGAACGGCACAGGCGGGTATCACTCTTTGAACGCGGTGTCCAAGCCTCCCGTGGAGCCACCATGTAAAGGAACGATAGGCCACCAGCCTGTACCACCTGTGAAAAGGAATGAAACAAACTGTTTTTAAATGACTAAAATAAGTTTAATAAACGTTTGTTGTCAATGACAATTCTTGTAACTAATGGCATTCTGCACGGACAAATGCTATCTAGACAATGCACACTATTGAACGACTTACATGCGTTACAATGATATGTAGATGTAAATTTGGATATAGTAGAAGAACATGAAATAGGAGTGGCATGACAAGCAGAGTATACTTACTCGTTACTCGGATTACGAGGACGAACAGTTGCGCGAAGTTCGTGCATAAGCACCATCATTATTCTCAACACGGCCCGTGTGAGGCAGGCTGCCCTGAAGTCTGGCAGCTCGGTGATAGATTGCGGTCGTGGCTCGCCTTCCGAAATGTAGGCCAGGCATCCCGAGTTTTCTCGGCAGCAGCAGTTCTCGTCCATTGCATGTGCACCAGGTGGAGACAGGCTCGGGGCGGGGGAATTGATTTAGTGCCGCAAAAGCAGGTCAGCCAGGGCGATGGGGGAAAAGATAGGATTATCAGAAAATGGCGGCTCCCTGGTGCTTGTTTTCGCGTGCGCTTAATGGACGAAAACTCGGATAAGGTCCATAGGAAAGTTTTCTAAAATCGAGCCACTTAGGCTTAAAAAAACATGGCCGACCCCTAGGGACAATAACATTTTTTACTAGACCATGCCTTTAAGTACAGTTTAGTTATCAAATTTTGGTTTTAAGAACATTAAATAAGCATTTGTAAGATTTACTGGTAATCTCTGCTTTAGAGTAATGGTACTATCATTACATTGAAACCATCCACATGTATTTTTTATATATGCAGTGTAGTGCCCTGAATTGGTTGTGGCTCCTGTGTGGTAGATTATACCTATTGTTGTGCAGGTTTTCTTACCAAGTGATATTTGACCATGTGTGAATCCAGTCAGCTTGCAGTTGTTTTTGGTACCATCTGCATTGTAACGTTGAAGCATTAGTTTTAAGTATTTACTATGTGTTTGTATTAGTAACATGGAGCGATTATCTGAATTGCAGGTAGAACATAATCTACCATGGTTTGCATTTTGTACAAGTTGCTGAAATGGAATGGATTCCTAATTAGGCATTGATATATATACAAAGCGTTTATTGGGGATTTGTTCTTCTGTCACATTGTTGCAGAGAGTGCATGTATGTTTCCACATGTATGAAATCTGGAAGATTTCATTTATAGGTATGTTTTTGTTTTCCAGTACTTGTAGTAAGTACATTAGAAATTCTTGTGGATCTTCCTATGAGTTTATAGTGAATTTCACCATTCCAGCACAGTAGTCCAATTGTTGTCTTATTCCATAAACACTATCAGGCCGATTCATGGAATTAATGTGCGCTGAAATTTTCAGCGCAAGCGTGCGAAAGCGTGCGAATCGCAGTGCCAGTGCGAAAATCGCAGCGAAACCAGCGATTCATGGAAGTCGGTGCGCGTGTAAATCCCAGGATCTGCGTGGCGCACACGTCTCCAAACAGCATGCACTACCCGCACAGCGGAATTGCACATAGTGCGGCGCACAGAACAAAAGTAGGAGGAACAGAGGGCGTGACATGCGGAATGGGGAACAACGCGTGAAAATGTGGGCATCACGGGGGAAGTACAGGAGGCAAATGCGCGGAACGCCCACACGCACGTTCAAAACACGTATTCATGGATTCGGATGGGGCTAACGTGTGCACCAAAAAAGACGCGCTAATCCGGAAACACTTACGCCAGCAGGAAGCAGGCGTACGTGGACCCGCGCAGCATAAAAGTATGCGCAAACAACAAACAAGCTCAGACGCCAGGATGAATATACCGTTCCTAGCAGCAGTGGTCATGGGATACCTCAGGAGGAGGAGGATAGTCAGGCCCAGAATTTTCACACCCAGAACCAGCCTTTTTGGGATGCCTGATGACCAGGTGTATGGGAAGTACAGGTTTCCACCTCACATAATACTCGACCTGGTGAGTGAGTGGGAGGATGACCTCACATCACCCACCCTGTGCTCCCAAGCACTCAGCACCCTGGAGAAGGTCCTCAATGTACTGCACTTCTTGGCCACTGGATCATTTCAGCAGACAAGTGCTATAGTGGGGGGGTGTCACAGGCCACGCAGTCACATTGCCTACACCAGGTCTTGGCCATCATGAATGCACCCCAATCAGTCCGCAGGCACACATACCTGCCCAGAATACCTGCAGAAAGGCAGGCTGCCGTCCAGGATTTCTACGGGGTGGCACAATTCCTCAAAGTCCTAGGTGTCATTGATTGCACCCATGTGGCTCTACGTCCCCCCAGGGCATCAGAGCACATCTATATAAACCTCAAGCACTGGCATTTCATCAACGTCCAGGTATTATGTGATACCAAGGGAATCATCACCTCAGTATATGCCAACTATCCAGTGTCCACCCACGACAGTTTTATTTACAGAATGTCAACCCTAAACCGGGACCTAGAAGCTGTGCGGCATGGCGATACATGGCTGCTTGGTGAGTATAAATGCCACAGCACATGCATGCATGTCAGATACTGAGTAATGTCACAACCCCACTAATGATACCCATCACTACCTCCCCAGGGGACAGTACCTATCCTCTGAGCACCCACATGATGACGCCAATTCGGAACCCCACCACGTCACCCGAGGTAAGATACAACACAGCCCACATTGCAACGCGGGGCATAGTGGAGCGCACATTCGGAGTGCTCAAGTCACGCTTTCGCTCCCTTGACCGTTCTGGCGGGCAGCTGTTATATGCTCCCCCAGTAGTGTGCAGGATCATAGTGGCAGCATGTGTCCTGTACAACATTGCAACACGCCGGAGCCTGCCTGTGGACATGGTGGTGCCCCCACATCCCCAACCACATGTACGGCCGCTGCGCATGGGAGGGGAAAGGGCACGGGGTGAGGCAGCGCGTACGCAGCTGGTAGCTAATTACTTCACCTAAAATCACACCCCTGTGGAGTTCACACAGCCCTGGCACATACCATCTGACAATCAATGATGATGACATAAGGGACAGTCAACTGTCACAACCATACCAGCCTGAGATTGGTCACCTGGAAGTGTTAGATTGTGTGCATCCCTACCTACACAAACACCACCAATGATGTGTCATCAAAAGACACACTTCTATGCTGCTAAATCCATTACCCCCTTGCAATATACAACATGACAACAGTGCCATGTCACCCAACCCCTCCCCAGCACCGCCACCCAACACACCATGGCATTTCATGCTATGTGAGAGCAAACAAAGCAATCCCCAAAACCTGCCACAAGTGTCACAAAGTACAGTGTCCCTAATGGAAACTGGCTACACACAATATGCTCCCAGTAATGTAGAACTAACAACACACATGACCAAATACTTACCAACAATACAATGCAGCTACAGAACCTCAAACATAGCAAAAGCATGACAGTACTAAGTTAAAGTAGTGGTAGTCTTACAACCTGATTATGCCAGCACACCGACCCCTTCCAACTGTACAGTGTTGCTGCCACGCAAATGTGTCAGTGTACTGCTTACAACATGAACTCCATTTCCAAAGTAGACGGTCTTGTGAAGACATGAGGAATGAACCTGCAAATTAGGAGGAAGACATGGATGCACAAGCACATATCAATACACCATGCAGTCTACAATACAACAACAATATCCACTAGGAATGTATACACAGTATTGACTACAGACTGCCCACACAGCTCATGGGAGTCCAACATCACTGTGTAAGTCACTGTCACTTGGGCACACCCTTTGCAAGCCCATGGAAACGGGAAGCAGGAGGGGTGTGTGTCTCACAAACCCAAGCATCTAACCCAAACTCAGGACAAGCCTGCATGTGCCCAGCCGGAATACAGTGGATGCCCACGGCAGCCACACAAGGCAACACACTGTAAAAAAAATCAACAATAAAAAATAAAAATCAAAAGTGGACATGTGGGGGCCGGAGGGGAGGCCACCCAGGAGGTCCGAGGATAGGGTGCGCACCAACAGCCACCTGTGTGGATGTTGGGAAAAAAACCACCTCCATGGGCCCATGGCCTGCACGGCTATGCCAATGTGGGAGAACTGCTGCTGTCGCTCTCATCACCCTCAGCTGCTGCATCAGGAGGTGGTGGTGCTATGGGAGGCAGCCCACGCACAGCCCTGGTATGGTCCTCCATGGCAGCAAGCATGCGGGTGTGGAAGGTCTCGTTCTGTAGGATTATAGTGCGGAGATCCCCATGCAGCACCTGACGTGATGCCCGGATCTCCTCCTGAGTTGCCTGCATCTCAGCTGAGAGCGAATGTGTGAGCTGCTCCAGCTGCTGTTCTGTCCTCAAGTTAGTGGAAGCCTCAAGGTCAACAAGAGTCTCCCTGAGGTGATGGAGTTCTACCCTCAGGGCTTCCCTGTGGTCCTGGGACTCTATTGATATCGATGGCATAGAGTCTCCAGTGCCGCCCATCGGTCCCTGTTGGACGCTAACATGTCCTCCCTGTGTGATTGACAAATGGAGTCTGTTGCCTGCTGTAGTTGCTCCATCTGCCTTTCAGGGGGGACAATGGAAGTGGCCACCCTCTCCATTGCTTGAGCCATCATCTCAACTGATGCTGCCTGTTGGGTTGCCATACCGTACATGGATTGTTCCCGTGCGGTATTGCCTCGTGGCATACGGCCACCGCGTCGGCAGGCACCACACCTGTTTGGGGCAAGGCGATCTGCGCCTTGCTGTGCCGGCACTGCCTGAGGCTGCCGGACTGCATTCCCCCTCTGATCTGCTGGCCCAGGAACAGGATCAGATGCTGTGGAGTGTGACCCTGCATCCGTAACCGCCAAAGGTGGACTTACCAACACTGACATCCCCATAGAGGGTTCTACCCCTGGTGCAGGTGGGTTGGACAGAACAGAATCCCTGCCAGAAACACTTACATGCGACGGCACATACGTCTCATCATCTGAATCAGCACCTGAATAGAGGTCTGGGGAGGTGCACCCAGAGACACCCCTGGACTGAATGGTCTGCAGCAAAATTGGGTTCTCACCCACCACCACACCACTTCCCCCAGTGGTGGCCGGATGTACCTGAGATCCCTCCTGGGTCTGCACCATCTCCTCAACCTCAACAGCATCAAGTGCTTCATCCCCTACAAAAACATGAAAGACAAAAAATGGAAACAGGCATTAGCACCATAGCACACAAATAGGCCTGACAGGCTACAGAACCACTACATGATTTACACATGTCCCACATGACTATAACCCTCCCATGCATGCACTGGGGATGGAAGAGCAACGCATTTGCTGCATGCTGGGTAGCACTGCCATCACACATTGGCCTGTGAGTGGCATGTCCAATACACATACATGACACATGCCATCACACAGATGGCATGTACCATAGCCATGGTACATTCCAAAAGTACATCCATATGTCAGTGAATGAGTACTGTCAGTCATCCATGTGAGATGGGCATGATGAGATGAAAAATGCTACATAGTGTGACAAAATAGGCATGTGCCACACACTGCAACACATCCAGTGTACAAAAATACATTGATTGCAGGCCGATGTACACATCAATGGTTGTGCACTTCAACATGACAGCAAACAACTATCATGTTCCACATTCAAACAGGCCCCAAAAACGTATGTGATCAGGCCAATACTCAATCAGCCTAAATGGTCAAATCATTCACCTAACAAGGTAACACATGTGGGCCAATGTGGGGTTAATCAATGACAGAAGCATGTCACAAATGTGACAATAAGGCTGAGGAATGCGTAGCAAAAGTGGGGGAATTGAAACAATCAGCCTGAACGAACACTGAAAAATACAAACAATGTTGTTGCAAGATGCCACTTCAAGGGCAACTGCCGTAATGTTGTGCTAAATTACTACTGTGGGCAGAAAGGATACTGTAGCCGTGTCTGGGGTCTCAGCCTGTCGTGCTGGAGCACCCTTCTTCCTCTGCTTTAAAGGTGGAGCAGAGCCAGAGTGGCTTACGCCGCTCTGGTCAGTGGGGGCAGAATCACCGGTGGACTGGGTAGTAGGAGTGTGGGAATGCACAATGACCATAGGTCTTGATGCAGGCATTGGTTGCAGGGTAATGTTGGCAGGGGGAACATCAGTTTGATGGACATGGACTGACACTGTCCTGGCTGGGAGAGTCAGAGCTGGGGCGGATGGAGCTGCAGCTGCCCCTGCCTCCTCCCCACCCTGCATACTTGGGGCAGCAGATGACATAGCTGCCCCAGATCCACGTGGCTTGGTGACAACACCCGGAAGTCAGCCAGGGAGTCATCCTGTGCCAGGTCAGGTGCCACAATGGGCTGGTCCAACAGGGGCTGAGCTGGGATGGTGTCAGCGTTGTTTCCCTCACCCCTGGGGGGGGCATGGGTGTCCCTGATTGTTCCTCCACACATGGGGATATAGAGGCACCCTGCAAATCCCGGCCATGTCCCCTACTGCACCCACCACGCCCACCTTTTGAAGGTTGGCCACCTTTTCCTCCCTTACTGCTTGGTCGCCTCCCAACCATGGCACTTATGTTGTTGTGCATATGGGAGTTGCATTAAACTATTGTCCTGGGCAATTGGGGGTCAAAGGGGTAGGATACTAGATGGAATTCATACCCTAGTGCTCTAACAAGGCTGTCTGTGACCCCTGGGGGAAGATGACGGGTCATGCAAGACACAGGCAGCCCAAAATCAAAAATTAACGTGCACGCAACCCCTCGTAGACCACATGTGTGAAAAAATGAACCCGCACTACGCTGTGGCACCCAGAAATACAAAAATAAGTGTACGCATAATACACGCAGCCTACAATGACCTCTGAAGGGGAACGCAACACACAGGGCAGGCACAGTTGCTAAGTACGTGTGGAACTCACCATCTGCCTGGAAAAAGAACATGAAAAATATGCGCGTGTGTGCGTTGGTAACGCCCCCGCCAAAAGAAGAATTGTACGCTGTCTGAGGAGACAGGACAAAAGGAGAAGTGAATTCTGTTTGAGGAAACAGGCCCAACAAAAATTCAGAAAAGAGCTGTCAGAGGTAACAGGGAGTACGAACTAGAAATGCTGTGAAGTAATCGCGTGTGAACCGACAAGAATTACAGATTTCACCCACTCGCTCTCCACGAAAAGCACGTACAAGGAAATGGCATCCTATACGTAGCTTTTAAACCGGTCCATACATACACGTCAGATACGCGTGTACGCGGGCACTTTCCTCCAATTACACGCGATGATACTCGGACGTGCAGTTTTTCAACGTGTGCTCTGTCATCACGTGCTATGTGGGAAATGCCCGCGCGCGTAATGTAACTTACGCGCTTACGCGCTAGGGGCCTTTGGTCCAATGAAATTGCATGCGTGTGCTGACGCGCTTACGCGCTAAGGCCCTTTCCTCGAATTACACGCTGACGTGCAATTTTTTCACATGCCAAATCACTCCGTATCAAGCTGGCCACGCGAAAACAAACGGAAGACCATGCTCCTGCCCAGAAGGCCAAATTACTGCCCCCCAGAGCCCCGAGCATGCTCCCACCTGCCATCTGCTGCTGCCTGACTGCCTACTGCCCATGTGCCCTGCCATTTGCTTCCTGCATGTCAGCCAGGGGTGTATTTTCTGTGACCACCCCTGCTGGAACCGAAGACTCCCGACTGGGATTCCATTGCTCCACAGCCCAGCCCCAGGACCCAGTTGCCCACCCACTCCTGCCTCTGGAGTTGCCATGTCCAGCACAACACCATCTGGCAGCACTGGCAAACCCCAGCCAGAGAGTCAGAGGGCCACCAGCTTCACTGCCACCGAAGTTGGTGTCCTGGTGGAGCAAGTCCTGGGGCAGCATGATGCCCTCTTTGGAAGTTTGCGCGCCGACAATGAAGGACGGACCAGGATCTGGATGGACATCATGACTGCCATCAACGCGAAGGGGGTTGCAGTCCGCGACTTACATCATGTCAAGAAGCGCTGGGAGGACTTCAGGTCCAGGACCCTCAACACGGCCTGGCGCCTCGCTAAGGCAGCGGATGCCAAGGGCCGCCGGGGCCAGCTGTCGAACCATCAAATGAGGGTCCTGGAAGGCATATGCCCAGCGCTCTATTTCCAGATCCTTGAGAGACAGACCCGTCTGGAGTCGAGCGGTAAGTGTACATGCATGTTGATAGTACGCTGTGCGTGTCGTGGTGTGCCAGTAGTGTGCAGGTTGCACATGTGTTTATGTAGGGCCATGTAGGGATGTGTATGAACATGGGCTTGAGGCTGCCACATGTGAGTCCTCTCAGTTGTGAGACACATTGATGGTGTATGTGTTGGTAAGCATGCTGGGCAAATGCAGGTGTGGGAGCACACATGTTTGAATTTCTGTGTATGTACATTGGCATGGTTTTGACATGGATGGTGGTTCATAATGCATGTATCTGCACTGTGTACATGTGCATGTATGTGTATCTGACAAAAGTGATGCAACATGGATGCACGTGACACTGATATGTAGAAGGATGAATGGCAGATGTGACATGTATGGCGATCTCATCACTGCAACAGTTGGAGGAGATGTAGAAATGCATGTAAGTGTGGTGGCGTGTGTGCATGTCTAGTGCACTCCATGTGTTTCATGTGATGTCAGGCTCACCTTTGGCTGTTTATGCTGTTGCATGTGTATGAATGGTGCTGCCTGGTGCAATATTGCTTTTGAAATTTTCATGTGTGTGAGTTAAAATGACATGTGTGTCGTGGAGTGTGATGCCGTGTCTGTAGTTAAACAATGCCACTCATGTGCAACTGTCATGTGTGTATAAGTCCATTGTACAGTGCCCTGATGCTTGTGTTTTATCTCACCCTGTCTGCAGCGTCAACTGAAGAAGAGGGCGGAGAGGGTGCTGTGGAGCACAGCGGCAGGGATCATCCCGCCAGCCGGAGACGCAAGGCCCGGCTCCCCTCCCAGGTTGTCATCTTGTCAGGGAGTGAGGAGTCCGGTGCCGCGTCCCAGGCCGCAGCTGCCGAGGGAAGGTCCAAGAGGCGGAAGTCGGAGTTGGACTCCTCGGCAGCAGAAGGGGCAGCTGAGACCCCACACGGTCCGACGGAGGAAGATGGCACTGAGTCATCCAGGTTGGTGGGGGTTTGGTGGAGGAGGAGGCCGTGCAAGGGACAGACACGGGGTCTGGAGGTGGGGATTCCACTGGTGCTAGTGGTTCAGTGCAGGGGCAGGGACTGGAGGCAGCACAGGCCACCGCGGAGGTGCCTGTGTGTAATCCTGTCCCCGATCCTGTGACTGCATCATCCCGCACCAGCAGGGATGCCTACGTCCAGACCCGTTTTCAGGGAGGGGATCTGCTTACAACAACTGGCCTTCCTCTCCCTGCGGACGTGGCTATCCGGGACTGGGGTGAGCCTGTCCTGGGTGGGGTGGCGTTGCGTCAACGGGCCATGCGAGGTGACCTGCAGTCTTTTCATGAGGAGACTGCACGTCATCTTGAATGGCTTGTTGACCTACTGGGACAGCTCACCAGGGCCGGATTCCTCTGTTTGCTGGCCCTTGTTCCGACCCCCTCCTCAACTGAACTCCCTATGCGCCACTCATACTCCATGCCATCTTCCCACCCATGTATCACCTGGGTACCCTGTGGAGCTGCCTCTGACCCTGCCGCCAGGCTGGTGGAGGACACATCCCTGCCACAGTTGGGAGTCAGACGTCCAGCAGGGGTGGCCACATCAACAACTGCACCCCATCCGGAGGAGGATGTGCAGGCAGCAAGATCCAGGGCACAGGCAGAGGCACAGCAGCAGCAGCAACAAGGTGGGAACCATGATGGCTCGGGGCCTTCGTCATCGGAGGGGCAGGCATTGACCAGAGGGCAGGAGGACCCAGGACTGGAAGTGTCTTCCGTGTGGCAGTGGTTAGGCCATGCTATAGATGCGGAGCGGCAGCGGGCAGAAGAGGCACGGCTCACAATGGTTAGGGTGGAGAACTCCATGTGGAGGGCCCTGAGGCAGGCAGAGTGCCTCGAGGCAACTCGCAGGGAGTTGGAACAGGCCATGAGTGCCTCCCTGCGAGACCTCGGGGCCAGGACAGAGGCCCGCCTCCAGGACATTGAGCAGGAGTTTGATGATGCCCTGGCCCGGGACATCCAAAAGTGAGCTGTCGGTCTAGCCCGCTGACATTGTAAATAGTTTTTAGAGTTAGGTTTCCTTTTCGTTTTCCTTTTATTTGTGGTCAATGGACAATGCCACACACATTTGTATATAGTTATATTTTTAGGTAGTTTCTTAGGTAGGTTTCATTTGTTTAGTTGGGCTCATGGACCCTTTACATCGTTGGACAATGAATTGATTTTTTTTTGGGATTTTTGCACATGGATTAATGGATTTTTATTTTGGACAATGGATTGTATATAGTTACATCGTGGATTCATTTGGATTTTTTTTTCATTATGGACATGGAGTAATGTTTTTTTTTCAAGACAATATATTGTAAATAGTTGGACTATGGATTGCTTTCGCATTTTTATTTATCATTATGAACATGAAACAATGGATTTGCGTTGGTGGAGGGAGAGTGTGGACTGTTTTTCTTTCAAATTTTTTGCATTGCTTATCATTTTCATTATTTCATCTTTTTCACATGCTTTTCATTTCACGTGTGATATTTTGGTATGCTTTCATTTCATTTATTTATTTATGTACATAATACATTTTCATCTTTTAGTTCCATGTGTGGGATTTGCTCATTGGGTTGATGCATGTGAAATTGCGGTTTTACACAGGCAATGGCAACCATTGTATGTGTGTGATGGACATGTGTTGATGTACATAGTTGAGTTTTGGTTTGTGTCTTGAGATAGGCATGTCAGTGTGGGGTGGATTGGGAAATCATTGCGTCTCAAGAATGGGGTGGCGTGATGTGGTATTTTTGGTGTAGAAGTGGGCCATGACTGTGCAGTTTATTTTGTGTAGGGGGGACATGAGTGGGACATGAGTGGGGGCCTGCTGGCAGGTTCCCTACACTGCTGGAGGGTGGGGGTGCAAGGGGACATGAGTGGGGGCATGCTGGCAGGTGCCCTGCACTGCTGGGGGGTGGGAGTCCAGGGGGACATGAGTGGGACTTGAGTGGGGGCCTGCTGGCAGGTGCCCTGCACTGCTGGGGGGTGGGGGTACAAGGGGACATGAGTGGGACATGAGTGGGGGCCTGCTGGCAGGTGCCCTGCACTGCTGGGTGGTGGGGGTGCAAGGGGACATGAGTGGGGGCCTGCTGGCAGGTGCCCTGCACTGCTGGGGGGTGGGGGTGCAGGGGGACATGAGTGGGACATGAGTGGGGGCCTGCTGGCAGGTGCCCTGCACTGCTGGGAGTGGGGGTGCAAGGGGACATGAGTGGGACATGAGTGGGGGTCTGCTGGCAGGTGCCCTGCACTTCTGGGGGGTGGGGGTGCAAGGGGACATGAGTGGGGGCCTGCTGGCAGGTGCCCTGCACTGCTGGGGGGTGGTGGTGAGGGGGTCATGCGTTGGTGATCAGTAGTGCAAGCTGACATGTGGCTTGGCTGGGGGGCATGCCCATGGTGGATGGGCTGCCTGCGGGACATTACCAGGGGTGCAGGGTAATCCTCTGTGGTATGGGCTGCCTGCAGGGGCCGTGGAGGGTGTAGAGGGAACACCTGGAAGGACCCACACTGCCAATTCACGTGTAGGACTACCCGTGCACCCCCGAAATACACGTACCTTGCTGAAATCGCGTGTGAGACTTCCCGCGAACCCCAGTAATACAAGTACCCCGCTCGCACATGGCCCTTTCGCGTGTAAAACTTCATGCGAACCCCAGGAATACTGTGAAGACCACCAACCTGGATGTCTCCACACCGTCTTCCGCCATTGGAAGCCCCTGTGGGGGCTCACCCGGCCCTTCTGCCACAGTCGTTGTGGCAGATGCAGCACCAGCCCCCTCGCTCCCGGATGATGGTAATTCCTGGGAGGGTGGCTGGGCCTTATGTTGCCGCTCAGTGGAGGCATCCCCGCCCCTTGGCTCCACAGCGCAGTCTCCACCCTCTTCTTCACTTGACGCTGCGTAGAGGGAGACATAGAACACAAGCATCAGGGTACAGTCCAAAATACCCTAGACAGGAAGCAATAACACATGAGTGGCACTGTCAAATGTCACTTCCATCCTGTCATTCCACAACACATGGGTGAATGCACACAACACACATGCAGAAACAGTCCTGGCGCCTGCAATCAACATCAACATCCATGTAGAAGGGCCCATGTAAACCAAGATGTTGCCTTCAAAGTCACATGCATCCATGGTTTTTCAAAGTCACACACACACTTCTCAGGCACACACACACACATGTGCACCATACATGTACATGACATCAGCACCCATTCTTCACCCCCCCTTCATGTCCAGGAACAGAGCCAGCCATGCTTTCATGTGTGCATTCCGCATAGAGCTCCCCATGTTGCATTAAAACACATGCACCAACCATGTGGTTCACACATTACTGGTCTCACATGCATGACCATGATGTCCCTGCACACACACATCCATACATGGCCTATTTCACACATACAGGCAAGCATCAGAATACCAGCACACCGCAACATGCCCTGTCTCACACAGCAATGCTTGGCCACTTACCACTCAACTCCAGACGGGTCTGCCTCCGAAGGATATGGGCGTGGAGCGCTGGGCCTATGCGTTCCAGGACTCTCATCTGGATGTTACTCATGCGTGCCCGGCCCCCCTCCGCGAGGCGCCAGGCCTTGTGGAGGGTCCTGGACCTGAAGTCCTCCCAGCGCTTCTTGACGTGCTTGATGTCGCGGGTTGCCACCCCCTCCGCGTTGATGGCAACCACTACGTCGTCCCAGATCCTCTCCCGTCCTTCCTTGTTGGCGCGTGATGTCCCGAAGAGGACATCATAATGCCCCAGGACATGCTCCACCAGGACACCAACTTTGGTGGCAGTGAAGCTGGTGGCCCTCTGCCTCTCTGGCTGGGGGTTGCCAGTGGTGCCATATGGAGATGTGCCCGACATGGCAACCCCAGAGGTAGGAGTGAGTGGGCAACTGGGTCCTGGGGCTGGGCTGTGGAGCGATGGTATCCCAGTCGGAAGTCTTCTGTTCCAGCAGAGGTGGACACAGCAACTGAACCCCTGCAGATGGCTGATGTGCAGGCACCAAATAGCAGGGCACGTGGGCAGCAGACAGTCAGGCAGCAGCAGATGGCAGGTGGGAGCGTGCTCGGGGCTCTGGGGGGCAGGAAAATGGCATTCAGGGCAGGAGCATGGTCTTCCGTGTGTGTATGCGTGGCCAGCTTGATACGGAGTGATTTGGCACTTGAAAAAATTGCACATCAGCGTGTAATTCGAGGAAAGGCCCTTAGCGCGTAAGCGGGTCAGCAAACGTACGCGATTTCATTGGACCAAAGGCCCTTAGCGTGTAAGTGCGTCTGTGAAGTATCGCGCACGGGCGTTGCCCTTTCGCGTGTAAAACTTCATGTGAACCCCAGGAATACACGTACCCCACTCGCACAGGTCCTTTCGCGTGTGAAACTTTCCGTGCACCCCCGTAATACACGTACCTTGCTGAAATCGCATGTGAGACTTCCCGCGAACCCCGGATATACACGTACCCCACTCACACATGCCCTTTCGCGTGTGAAACTTTCCGCGAACCCCTGCGTATGCAAGAGTTAGAGAAAATTGTTCTCTGCGTACATACATGTCTTTGAAGAGAAGGAATCGAGCTGTTGAGCGTCCTATCCTTTTTACTTCTGAAAGTTTGTCAAAGAGAATATTGACAAACTGAATTTTGTTCTCACGTGGGTATGTTTGAAAGCCAACAACTGTACCCAGTGCTCCATTAACTAGTCCTTCGTCCACGTCAAGGTTACGTTTAAGCTTTACTCTGCAATTTAAGGATAATTGTAATATCTTTCCTAAGCCTGCTGTGTTTGAGATTGATTTTTCTAAACTATTTAGTCTTGTTGTGGCTTGGTCACACATAGGTAGTGTCATACCATGTACATCTAGTTTGTCTGTGGCGCTAATTTCCATTATTGGTTGCATTTCTTTACTTAACATTATTTCATTGAATTTGAAACAGCTTGCAAGAGTTGGCATTAAGGCCATACAATTGACATTTTTGTGGGCTAATTGTTCCATAACATCTGTAGCACATGCATTATCGCCATAAAGTGAATTAATGTGCCAGGTTTTCAATATTGCTTCTTCTTCTTTAGAAAGTATACCAACTCTGATAGTTTTTAAGATGTTGGCATAATTGAGATCTGCAGATTGCCGCATGTTTTCTCTTAATTCTCTGTATTGGAAATGTTGCCAAAGGTTGACATTTCCAATGCTGCCAACAGTTTTACGGCAGAGTTTGTGTCCTAATGTTTTAAAAATAGGCTCACCTTTTACTGGTGTCAATTGAAGAAGATCTCCGAAAACAATAATGTGTTTTCGTGCAAAGAGCTCTTCATAGTTTGTTTTGAGTACTTCTTGTAATCTGAGATGAATCAAAGCCAACATTAGGTTGGAGACCATGCTCACTTCATCTATTAGTAGCATTTTCATTTGTTTCAATACTCTGCGTAGTTCCATTGCAGCTTCTGCAGAAAGTTTGTAATAGTCTAATTTGTTCTGGTGTTCTACTGGCAATAGTAGTAATCGGTGTAACGTGACACCACCTATGTTGTAGGCAGCTAAACCTGTGGGGACAGTGACAACAGCTGACAGTTTGTTTTTTGTCAATTGTTGAAGGAACTTACTGATGATTTTGATTAGGAATGTTTTGCCAGAACCAGCTTCACCACTAACGTACAGTAGTATAGGTTTATAATTATGGCAGGAACATTCTTTATTTTCATGTTGTACACCATGTGCAATTTGTTTTGTTACTTCTTCAAATATGCTATGTTGTTTTTTGTTTAGTTTTGATTGTAGTATAGTTAAGTCTTCTTTATCTTCATACTGACACATGGTGTTTTCTACTTCTATCATAGCTAATTCTGCCTCATTTATTATTAGTGGTTCTCCCAGTGGTTCTTGGCTTCCTGTTACAGAAGGTTGACTACTGTCAGGAGTGTCTTTATCTAGTTGGGCCTGGAGTTCTTCTTCGTGTTGCTGTTCATCGTGCAACATTGTTTTGTATTGTGTACAGTTTACATCAGTTATATTGCTTTCATTTGCTTTGAAAGCATCTTCATATGAGTCATAGTCTTCTAGTATTTCTTCTTCTTTTCTCCATGGTTTAAAGAGTTGTAGCAGGGACATGTAATAAACTTCTTTATGTTGTGGAGTCTTCAATGACAATTTGATATGATTAATTAAATTTGGTTTAGTGAGTTTAACTAAGCTGCCTGCACAGTTTGTTACTCTGTATTTACCTTTTTTTTCATCAGGTTTTATTTTATTTTTGTATGTGTCGTTTTAGGCTATGTGGTATGGACACATGGTTTCCAGAGTATTACTTCTGTTTGTGTAGTATGTGTCCAATAAATTGTTTTTTAAAATGTCTTGGCTGTTGGGATCACATTTAGCTATTGTTTCTATATCTTCGTAGGATTTTAGAACTCTTTTTCTAGATTTAGCTGGACCAAGACTTAGCCATACTATATTTTCAGATTTACCATACAATGCAGTACCAGTTAAACGATCAGCTGCTTCATATGATACACATTCTCTATGGGAGAGCATTTTTATGCCCAAGCTGTATAATTTCTGAGACACTGTTTTATCTAATGACAGGTCATTCCAGAGGCCTTGGAGCTCTGTTTTTTCTGCTTTGGTCAAGTATGCTGTGACATATTGTGCAACTACATTAGAATTGTCTGCAATGTACTGCACATCTATGTTTGCATTCCATAAGTGGGCAATGATTGCATTGTAATCATTGATATATTTTTCTTCTTCTTTTCTTTTTATGTAATATGTATTTTTAGGTGACTTACCTTTAACACTATGTCTAACTGAAGACATGAGGTTGTTCACTTGACCTGTATTTGTAACTGGTCTAGGGAAACCAAATCAGCATTTGGTGTAGTATTTCCTTTTGTTTTTGTATTTGCAACGACAATATTTGCCACATTAATGTCTTTGAAATTGTAAAATGTGTGCGTGAAGATCACTATTTGTGGATTCTGATGGAATTTCACAAGTGACATATTGTTCAATAAACTGTAAAAAAGTGGCATCACTGCCAAATTTAGGAGCATCTTTAATCCATAAAAGCATGTGGATATGTGGTTCTCCTCTGGCTTGGTATTCTTTTCTCCAAAAGAAGTGTTGCACTTCTCCAAGGGGAGGAACAGTTTTATTACAAATAAAATGTAGCATAGCAATGAAGCAATGGTGAAAATATCTTGAAACATTAACAGGATCCAAAGACCAAAGTTCTCCTGGTCTTAGTATATCTATGTTTGTTTTGTTTTTATTTGATATGCGTAGGAAATTATGTAAATCTTCCCATGCATATTCTGCACAACTTAATGTAACAAACCAAGTGGGTGGGCCAAGGTTTCTGATCATACAACATACATCTCCATGACGTCAAAACCAGTACTCTTTAGTACCACGCATATTTGCTAATAGATTTGTAATATTTCATTGTAAAACCTCATCCTTTTGTTGCACTTTTTGTAATAATTGTGTAACTGTCATATTTTGAAAGTGTGATCCTGATTTTAATATGTGTGCAAATCCGTAACATAAAGTTGTTAGTTCACTTTCAAAGAGTAGGTGGAATATGTATTCCACATTTTGTCTAAATCTGGGATCTTCAGAAGACATCCGTAATGAGCGGTATTATGATGCAGATATTGGATTAGGTCTATCATCGTACCTTCTCCTTTACCAGTAGGAAAGAGTAGAGGAAAAGCATGTGCTTCTATCCTTTTTTCCCATATGCTGATTGGTGATCCTTTTGTTTGACGCATTTGGTACGTTTACAGTGGATCTTCTATGGTGTCATTAGAGTGCAAAGGATGAATTGTATAATGGTCTAAAGTATTTGATATTGTAGCAGGATCTAGGAGCTCAAATTGACCAGCTTCTTGTGTTTCTTGAATTATTTCAGTTGAATCCTTCAAGTTTTCTTCAATATTAATTTCTTTGTAATATTCATTATTCTCTTTAAGATATTGCAAGGCATGTCTAACTTTATGTAAATCTACCAGCTGTTGCCATATTGTTTTGTCTTTTGTAGGTACTCCATTTACTAAGATAATTAAAGATTGCTGCATTGGACGTTGCACTCCTAGAGTATGCACATTTTCTTTTAAAACTAATGGTAAATAAACTACTTTTCCACGAATGCCTTTTACCAATTCAGAGGGAGGTAATTTTGCTGTTTTTGGTTTAAGGCGTATTATTGCTTGAAATGGGTGCACTGTTCGAATTATGCAGCTCTCATATAAATTAAGATGTTGTAGGGATTTTGGTAGTGGGTATAATTCCAATTTATTTGTGATAGCACGTGATGGAGTTTGGTTGTTGTCAAGTTTTGTAGTGCAGTAACTGCAAAGTATTAAGGGGTCAGTTATTTCGTATTTGTTTTCTGCTACATGGTAGAGAGCTAATTCAGACCATTTAGAATATTCATTGTCTTCTATTTTGTATGATAGGTCTACAGTTTTTGTGTTACTTTTATAAAAAGTTCTGCAGCAACATACACACACACATGGTTTGGTACTTCAGCTAATGTACTTTTAAATTTTAGTATTTCTTTTTTGTATGTGTTTAGTAAAAGGTTGCCATGTGTAGAATTGTTGCTAATTTGGTTTAAAGCCATTTCATTCTGTAAGTGGCTTTCACTTCCAAAATATTTTTTCTGGATATAGTCAATTTCTTCAAGTAGGTCTTTTGCTGTACCATGTAGAAGAATGTTATTTAAATTGGCTAGTGCTAAAGCAGGACTTTTAGCATAGTACAGTTTATAAACTAGATTTCTTATAGTTGAATGATGTGTTGATATCCCTTTGATATCATGGAAGGTGGTTTTACAAGTAGGTCCTGTAATGCAGGCCAACGAATGTCCTTGTAGTCCTGTGTACTTGCACATTGGACAGGTATCCATATTTTGCAGTAGTTTAATTTTGATTTTGTCTTTGCTTTTTACATATTGATTGAGGAATTGGCATAAAGACTTGAAACATTGTTTGGGAATGTTACACATTGACATGCATGGCCATTTGTACACTAGATGTTCTAATTCAGTTGAATGGAGGGGTAATTCTAAGTTTTCAGGGCATATTTTTGTAAAGAGTACTTCTTGTTCCATTATGGTATTATTTACTTTTTCATAACCTCGACCACTGCTATGTATGGCAATTGTATTTGTTTGCTTTGTTTGTACGCTTCTTCATTAAAGTATGGTTCTGTGCTCGTAGTGTGATTCCGTTCACCTCCGCAGATACTTAAGAAGTTCTTTCTGTTGACATTTCGTTTATTGAGAAGTCTTGTTTGTAATTTAGTTATTAGTTTTGTTAGTGGTTTCATTTTGTTTAACACTAAAATAAATAACTTTCTTTTGAGAAGAATTGCACTGTCTATCAATGCTTCTAAGATTAATTTCCTACGATAGGTTTTAAGGGTTGAACCTGGTTTCTCTCCTGTTTTTGTAAGATTTTGAAGGACTCTGCGACGGAACATTTTGGCTACAATACTTTTCTTGGTATGCTTACTTTGAACTTTATCAAGATTTATAGAAGCAGTTTTATCTGTAGTGATAGCTGATTTGTTGTTAATTGTTTTCTGGTTTGTTTTACATTTTGATAGAGGAGGCAAAGTTTTTCCACTTGACACTTCTTTTGTTTCAATAAATGACTCTATTAGCTGTTTGTTTTCAACTTCTTTTACAAATTGCGCTAGATATGGATGCTTATGTTGGACACTTTTATTTTCATTTGCTCTACTTCTGCGTTGCTTTCTAAGGACTTGACCTTTGGTAGACATTCTTTAGGGTATGTTGAAAAAAATAAAGAAGGTATGGTTGGGGTTTTCTGCAATGTATGTGTACTGTGTGCATGAGTGTTTGAGTAAGATGATAAAGATGTATGTAATTGTGTGTGATTGTGCATTGGGAACTACAACTAGTAGGGATGGGTATTCCTGAATTTATATGCTACTAAACTAGGGTTCAGATGACAAAAAAAAAGTAAGCTAGTGGTGTGGAGAAGTACAAATAGTAAATCTAATGTATACAATTAAAGCAGTTGTTTGTTCTATAATATCCAAATTGTAGCGGTTGAGTTGGGAAATTTGTGTGTCCAAAAATAGGAATTTGTGGGCCATTCTGTCTGTAAATCATTGTTTAAGACAGGGGGATTTTTGGACAGAATGGTGCACAATGTCTATTTTTAGGCACAGAAATAGCATGAATTAACTTTACAGTGTGTTTCAGTAATAATACAAATATTATTGTGATATTCTACTTACTTTTTTTCTAAAATGAACAGGTTAATTCTTAGTTCTTCTTTGTTCTTCAAATTCAGTTTCTTCTTTTCAGGAGAATGGTCTTCACTGTAATTGTAAAAGAAACAAATTAGTAATTTTGTTTGTATATAGCACTGTTTTTAATTTAGACATTGATTTTTTTAATTGAAATCCTCAGCGCTTTCCTCAAAACCATCAAAACTATCTTATTTACTTAAGATATGTTGCACAAGTTCAATACATATGATATGTTCTTAATGAACAAATTGTATTGTAATGACTAACTTTAGCAAACAAAATATCTTTACTATGTTTGTGAAATTCATAATGTACCACTGAATACCACTATTTCTGTAAGTAAGCTCTTCCAGGTAATAGTGCCTCATTAAAGTAATTGAATAAATAAAGAAATAAAACAAAAATATTAAGTCAGTTTGAAAATGTGTTCATGTATTGTACAGAACATATGCATACCTGTAGTTTGTGTTCATGCATTTGGATATTCATGGAGCTGCAAGTAGAAATCTTGGAGACTAGTACAATATTTGTTGTAGATGGTGCTTGCCAATGATATGACACTTTTACTCTGAGAGATTCACAGTACATTTGCAGTGCTGATCTATGATGATGCAGTTAAATGTAGAGGTCTTGAATGTGATCGGTGGATGGTCATGTGACTTCTTAGCTACATCCAATGAGGGAATGGCACAGAAAGTGAAGTGGAAATGGTAGAAGGACTGTTCATGTTACGATATGTCCGCGGACATGGCGGTAGTTTGCAGACATCGGGTGTTACATCCGGTGATTTTTGGGTTCAGAAGTCATGCACATGAGAATGAGCACTGAAAGGGATTGGTCAGGAAAGTTTAGTGGGTGTGTTGTGCCAGGAGACAGTGGGCCTCATTACGACTCAGGCGGTAAGGGTTTTACGGCGGCGTAAACAGCGCCGACCCTTACCGCCTGAGTACGAGGTCCCTTAGCGCCATGACGGATTTAACACCTGCTTTTAGCAGGTGTTAAAATCCATGGCGCTAAGGGACCATGGAGTTAATTACGCCACCGTAATTTACGGTGGCGTAATTAACGCCTTCCCCAGTCCCATTATGCCCTATGGGGCAAAAATGGGAATGGGGAAGGGTAAATGGGGATTGGGGACTTACCGCCCCGCCAACCTCGGAATGGGGCGGTAAGTCCGCCAACCACCATGGCGTAAACATAGTTTACGCCATGGTGGTAAAGTCACGGCCCAGGCGGTAACTTACGGCCTGGGTCGTAATGAGGCCCAGTTTCTCAGATACTCTTTTTGCTGAGAGAATAACAGATAGCTATGGCTGTGTGTTTCAGAAAACAAATTGTTTGAATTTTGGGAGATTCATGGATACATTGGTTGAAGGTGCATGCAGAAAGCTGTGGAGTAGCTGTAGATCTTGGATTTCCACATGTGGAAGTACACTGGCATGGAGTATGTGGAATGAAGTGGTTGGACTTGCTACCTCTTTGTGCTACTTTGGCGACAGAGCAAAATCCAGACATAATTGTAATTCATTTTGGAGGGAACAGTTTAGGACATCTGTCTGGCATTTCTTTGCAATTTTCTATAAAAGATTTTCTATAAAGGAAGGACTTGGGAAGGTCATGGACATGTTTCCTAATTCTCAAGTAATATTTTCACGGATTGCACAAAGACAAATGTGGCTTCGTTCTTCTTCATTTGGTCCACAAATGAAAAAAGAAAGGCACAATGTTAATAAGGCTGTTTGTGCCTTTCTAAGAGATTTTGGCATGTCCTCTTTTCATAATGAAAATATTATGTTTCGTAGTGTATACATTTTTCGCAGAGATGGAGTCCATCTTACTTATGTTGGCAATCAGATTTTTTCTGACAAAATACAAAATGCATTACGACCTTTTTTAGATTTACAGCATCCATTTTGAAGTAGGTGTTAAGTATTTATAACTTTTGAGATACAAACACCTCCTAAGGATTCTTTTAAGAGCCACCACTTCCTACCAGAGAAAATTGCAATGGTTATTATAGGGTATCAACCCACTTTTTTTGATGCCCGCGAACTGTCCGCGGACTTCTCAAAAATACAAAGGGCCCTGCTTCATTTATTTTCACTTCTATTTTTTAACTGTGAAAGGCGGCTCTGAAAAGAGCCTTATTTTTTTTTATTTTTGTAATTTTGTTTTTTTATTGGTTTTTTAGACACGACACACTAGGAGAGGAGGGAAAAGGAGGGTAAAGGGGGTGACATCAACCACAAGGATAAGAAAGGGCGAGCTGAGAGAGGAAGATGTAGAGTAGGTTTTATTTGGGTAGTGAGCAGGTCTTCTCATGCTCTGAGACGATAGTCTCAAAAGCACTGCAAAGTCGCTCCCCCCTGCAGAGTACTGTGTCACAGTACATACATACAACTGTGTCCCTCGAAAGGTAAGGGTCATCAGAATTCTGTATGGCCTGTGAGGCAGCTTGAGGAAGACTCTGTCCCACAGAGGTGGTCCTTGTGGTGACAGGATCAGAAACAGAGGATGAAGTAGAGGAAATCAACCTACAACGTTTTTCGCAAGGTACAACCTTGCGAATAGCCCCAGAGTGAAATGACCTCAGGTGTTGCTTCATGGTCGTGGTCCCAAAGCTGTACGAACCGTGCCTCCCGCGACTGAGTATCATTTTGCACTCATTGCAGTTACACGGTTCGCACGAGCCTTAGGACCATTCCCATGAATGGTAAACAACCGCCACACCCAAGACTCACGCCTAGTGTGGGTAGTAGGGATTTCCTCTACCTCATTCTCATCATCCTCTTCTTCCTCTTCTGCATCCTCACTCCTGTTCCCCTCTTCAGGCCCTTGGGAAGGTGGTGGTGGTGGAGGGGGTGGGGGTGGTGTTCAAGCAGGTGCAGCACCAGGTAGCAGTCCTGCAGCCAGGGATGCCATCTCGATGGTGTAATCTGCAAGTTGCAGGAGAAATAACTGTGCTCTGAAGAATAGCCAGAAACACAATGAGAATAAGCTCTAGGGTGTGGTCTTTTATAGGGGTGCTTGTACGCGGATCACGGACATGCGTGTGTCCGCGGACAGATCGAACACAAAAAGGGTTCAAAAAGTTTCAAAAGGATTGTAGAAACTCAGGATTACTATGTGGGACTTGTGCCATGATGAGTTTTTATGGAAAGATATTGTGGATTGCTCAAAAATGTACTTTTAATTTGTTCGGGGACATGAACAGTGTCCGCATTTAGAACACGCGATTAGCGTTGGTGCGGTCACATCATCCCTTCGCGAACATGTCCGCGAAGGAAGCTCCTGTCCGCAGGACACCAAATGCATGGACATTGGTTTGCGCATGCGCTTTGATGTTCTACGGACACTGTTCGGGTCCTGAATTAATTAAAAGTGTGTTACACATCAAACGAACATTTCTGGACATCGCGTGTGTTCTAGAACAGTTTAAACTTGCTAGCGAACACTACGGACAGATATAGTGTTGTTTAGGACACTTCCATTTTCGTTTGATTACGAACATTTCAGGACATCAATTGTGTTCTTAGAACAGTTTCAACTTGCTAGCGAACAGTACGGACAGGTATAGTGTTCTTTAGGACACCTCCATTTTCGTTTAATTACGAACATTTCAGGACACCAATTGGGTTCTTAGAACAGTTTCAACTTGCTAGCGAACAGTACGGACAGGTATAGTGTTCTTTAGGACACCTCCATTTTCGTTTAATTACGAACATTTCAGGACACCAATTGGGTTCTTAGAACAGTTTCAACTTGCTAGCGAACAGTACGGACAGGTATAGTGTTCTTTAGGACACCTCCATTTTCGTTTAATTTACGAACATGTCAGGACACTGCGTGTGTTCTTAGAACAATTTCAACTTGCTAGCGAACACCATGGACAGGTATAGTGCTCTTCAGGACACCTCCATTTTCATTTATTTACGAACATTTCAGGACATTGCGTGTGTTCTAGAACAGTTTCAACTTGCTAGCGAACAGTACGGGCAGGTATAGTGTTCTTCAGGACACCTCCATTTTCGTTTAATTACGAACATTTCAGGACACCGCGTGTGTTCTTAGAACAGTTTCAACTTGCTAGCGAACAGTACGGACAGGTATAGTGTTCTTTAGGACACCTCCATTTTCGTTTAATTTACGAACATGTCAGGACACTGCGTGTGTTCTTAGAACAATTTCAACTTGCTAGCGAACACCATGGACAGGTATAGTGCTCTTCAGGACACCTCCATTTTCATTTATTTACGAACATTTCAGGACATTGCGTGTGTTCTAGAACAGTTTCAACTTGCTAGCGAACAGTACGGGCAGGTATAGTGTTCTTCAGGACACCTCCATTTTCGTTTAATTACGGAACATTTCAGGACACCGCGTGTGTTCTTAGAACAGTTTCAACTTGCTAGCGAACAGTACGGACAGGTATAGTGTTCTTTAGGACACCTCCATTTTCATTTAATTATGAACATTTCAGGACACCGCGTGTGTTCTTAGAACAGTTTCAACTTGCTAGCGAACACCATGGACAGGTATAGTGTTCTTCAGGACACCTCCATTTTCGTTTATTTACGAACATTTCAGGACATTGCGTGTGTTCTAGAACAGTTTCAACTTGCTAGCGAACAGTACGGGCAGGTATAGTGTTCTTCAGGACACCTCCATTTTTGTTTAATTACGAACATTTCAGGACAACGCGTGTGTTCTTAGAACAGTTTCAACTTGCTAGCGAACAGTACGGACAGGTATAGTGTTCTTTAGGACACCTCCATTTTCGTTTAATTACGAACATTTCAGGACACCGCATGTGTTCTTAGAACAGTTTCAACTTGCTAGCGAACACCACGGACAGGTATAGTGTTCTTCAGGACACCTCCATTTTCGTTTATTTACGAACATTTCAGAGCACCCGCATTGTCCGCGGACACCAACATTGTTTTGAAAAAAAATAAAAAACGGGATCTAATTACAACGCAATATAAAAATGTAACTTTATTTAACATATATTAATAATTTATGACAGAGAAGGTGAGGCAGAAACAGAAACAAAAACAGGAGAATTAGGGGTTTCATCATGATTGGTATCAGGTGAGGAAGGGATGGAAGTCTCATCAAAACGTTTTGTTTTATGTAGAGGGTTTGGGGATAATTGACTGGGATATGGTGAGGGGGGACAAGTACATGTGGGACAATGGTATGAGGTTTTTGTTTTAAAATGATCCTTAACAAAAGTTTTCAAATTATTAAAATTGGTCAATAATAAATCCATTTTTTTTATGCTGTCAAGCATGTTTTCCATAACAGTTTCTTCAGAGATATTTTCTATTTTGGTATGCTCTGTACAAAAAGAAAGCTATACTTTAAATATATATAAAATAATAACAATTAAATTGTTTATATTGTAAAGTGGATACCATTAGCTTCACTATCTTCTGACATTTCGTCATGTGGAAAGTGCTCCTCTAGCCATTCCAGAGTAGTAGACATTTATGTGAGAAAAAAAAAATATAATCATTTTTTTTATCTAATACAGAAAGTTTATAAATATATGAGTAAAATGAAGTACACTTACTATTTCAGGTAAGATATGGTCTGAGTCCTCTGTAGGTCTGGTCTTGGTCTTAGCTGTGGAGTGTCTGTGAGGTAATTATGTTGGAAGCCAATTTATCTTCTCTTGGTATATTCCATTTTAGAACATACTGTATTTAAATGAATGGTTAGTGTGGTACATATATGGGTTACATTTCTTATGTATTACTACATATAATATGTATGTGTACTACTTTGTGAATTTTTTAAATGTTATCATGTTGTAATATAACAATTAAACATACCCCCCCATACTTTTTAGGTAGTGGTACTGTTGTCTGAACATGTCCGCGGACATCAAAAAACTTTGCGGACATCACATTCAGTAGAAGTGGTTCAGTATGTTCCATATTACATGCACATAAAGTCAAAGTTACTATTGTTAAGCTTCCCTGCTAAAAACCTATGAAATTCAGTGAAAAAAACTTTGTTAAAGGGACGTTATGGTTAAGTTGCGCTACGAAAAACCTATGAAATTCAGTGAAAAAAAGTTGTTAAAGGGATGTTATGGTTAAGTTGCGCTACTAAAAACCTATGAAATTCAGTGAAAAAAAAGTGTTAAAGGGACATTATGGTTAAGTTGCGCTACTAAAAACCTATGAAATTCAGTGAAAAAACATTGTTAAAGGGACGTTATCGTTAAGTTGCGCTACAAAAAACCTATGAAATTCAGTGAAAAAAACTGTGTTAAAGGGACATTATGGTTAAGTTGTGCTACTAAAAACCTATGAAATTCAGTGAAAAAACTTTGTTAAAGGGACGTTATAGTTCCAAGTAAAACCGAAAAACCCTTGATATTCGCCAGTTATGGTAAGCTAAGCAACCATAACTCGCGCCACCTCCATGCACTGCTAAGACTAACACCCAGGACATCAAAGATGACATCACAAATGTCATCAATGACATCACTGATGACACCACATATGCATTTACCTTTCATGAAAAGTCTGTACAAGGGTTTCTTATTGTAATGTTAATAAAAAAAGTGTGAAGGATCATTGGAATAAATATCAAGGGCTAATTAGTCCATCCAGTATACTAACATGCTCATGTAGAAACGTAGGTATTGTGTGCAGCAAACATGGTGGAGATGCAATATTCATAAGCTGCCATGTTGAATAGTGAAATGATAACTGTTTTCCTATTAGACTTTTGAATACTGTGAAACATGTGATAAGTAGATAATAAAAACCACTTACTACATAATTGTATTATTATAGACAAAACACAAAGAGACAAAACCACATACAAATATGAGTATGTACAAAGAAATTGAAGTAAGAGAAAAATAGCAGCAGTAGTAGCAAAAAGTGTTCATAACCTAACTGATTACCTTTATGCAGATAAATGATTGTTCTGTTTCACAGCTGCTACTTACCCTATGTATATATATCACATGAAGTGCCTGGACTCTAATGAAAGTAGTGTGAATACAAGACATAAAAATAGGAGCTTATACAGGGATAGTACAGTAATAAAAAAACAACAGAACTATCAGAAAGTGCTGACAACTCTACTGATTGTTTTAATGCACAGAAAGGATTGCTATCTTTTAAGCTTGTGTCTTCCCCTATGTATATGTTTCAAATGATATGACTGGACCCTAAGGGAATTATTGTAAGAACATACTTGAAGGATAAGTACCTTTTCCACTTTTAATTCCTGACTGTTACTGAAGAAAACCATGTGGCCGAGATATGTCAGTAAAGGAAAAAAGGGGGAGCCAGACATGTAATGTCAACAGTGATGTCATCAATGACATTTGTGATGTCATCTTTGATGTCCTGGGTATTAGTCTTAGCAGTGCACGGTGGTGGCGTGAGTTATGGTTGCTTAGTTTACCATAACTGGCGAATTTCAAGGGTTTTTTCAGTTTTACTTGGAACCATAGTGTCCCTTTAACAAAGTTTTTTAACTGAATTTCGTAGGTTTTTAGTAGCGCAACTTAACCATAACATCCCTTTAACAAAGTTTTTTTCACTGAATATATATATATATATATATGTAAACTTTAGCTGCATCGTAAGAAGGCTGGAAATAGACAGTCGACCTTCACTCTCCTTACTAAATGTAAATAAAAGTCATGCATCTAAACCTACAGCGCCTTTTTCGAAATTGCAACTTGCAGCAGCATTGTGTGAGTATTATCCGATACTTCATGCATGCTCATGGTTGCCTTGCGAGGGATGTTATCTGGTGACTGATCAACGCCATCTGCGCATTTTCTTGGACTGGCAGATTTTGTTTTCAATATCAATGGTTTACAATTGGTAAATATATTTTACCCATGCAAGATCAAGTGGGTTACCTTTTATTAGTTTGAGACTTTGATTTAAAGAAACCCAGAATTTAAAGTAATAGCCATGCATGCGGCTCTGACAATCAAACAGTCCTTTGCATGTTGTATCACTGTCATGTTTGCACTTGTATGCTGTTCTATTACACGCAGCTCCCAGGCATGAGCGCGTCCACCGCTATAGGCATCCACATTGTCTGGTAAGGCAATAGGGAAGTTTACTCCTCTAACTGTTCCCTAAACTCTCTTCATCCTCATATGAGTACAAATATTAATAATAAAGAATTGGAATTTCAAGGCAAGGACAGGGTATTTTACTGTATAAGATTGTGCATTGCGAGGATGCTCTCCTTCTCTATAATCTAGTTTGCAAACCAATGTATCATCAGGAGACTAGGAATGGTGGCATCAGTGTTATTGGTGATAGTGACAATACTGCATGCCCTATAACTGTTAGGACAGTTTTTCTGAAGTCCAACTAAGGGCTTAGTAAAACCATTCAACTGAGGCAGTACAAGACTCCACTCTTAGTATAAGGCTGACCACCTGAGTTCAGGATAGCATAGACCGAGCAGCCAGGCTTATTTTAGGAGGGAGAGAGGGCTGTAGAATGAGTACAAAGAAATTGTAATACAAATGGTCCAAAGAACCCCTGAAACACTATGTATTCTAATAAATAAATGGTTTATCTAAATACAAGTATCCCCAGATAAATCTTGGGGGGAATAAGTACTATCACATTATATATAACCACAATTATAAAAACGCAACACCATTCTTGAAGGTGCACAGACCAAAGCACATAACCTCATTTGGAACACCTAACAGTAGTTCTAGGGAAGTAAAAACAAATAGTTACTTTTGGATTACTTACAGTAATACAAGGGTAGTAGACCCTAACAGTTGTACCATGACGCTCAGCATGAAGTCACATAGTAAGTCAACTGGACATTATAATTTTCAGACTAGTGGAACACTTATTGCAGGAACAGTATAAATCTATAACTTATTTTGGGATAACGCAGTTATACTCAAGGTAAGTAAACCCTTTTGTGTAATATTCAATTACAGCTGCTTTTCAGTGCACAGACTAAGGAAAGAAACAACATGTTAACTTATATTTGGAAGGCACACAGCTAACACAAGGTACGTAACACCTCTATACTTTTGTAAGGAGCTACAAGCAACCTAAAAGGCAAGTATGACCTAAGCAGTCTTATTCTGTACAGGCTAACAGCAAGTCTGGGGAAGCAAGACCCAATTGGGGACACTCAGACAATTATCCTAATAGGAATGGAATAAAATGAAACCAACAACATTACTTTTTGGAATAGGGGAACACAATTCACTGGTGAGTAACTTAACCTTCAGTCTACTTTTAGTTAGAATGGCGAGACAGTTTCTAAGGAAAGCAAGACTTAGAGATTACTTATTTAAGAAGGCACATAGCTTATTCAAGGTAAGTAAATACTATATATGCTTTTCAGAATGGCAGAACATATCTAACGTAATTACTTTTTTATAAAAAATCTACACTCTCAGAGCTACAGTTACTACCTAACTCTTTTTCAAATAAGTAACTGTTCAACACTTGGTTTTCTTTTCAAGGCAGACCTCTTAAAGTATCCAGCCCTTCCCAATTATAGTACATGAGTTCTCTCAGAGGCAGAAGAGGTACCCTAGTGGTCTAGGAGCCAGCTGTAGTCAGGGTGAGTTAGGGCTCAGTTGCAGGAAAAGTTCAGAGTTCCAGGTTTAGAGGTAGTTGAAGGTCCAGGGACTTCAGAGAAGACACCCTAGGAGGACTCCAGCAGTGGGTCTGGGTGACTTGGACGGGAGACCTCCCAATCACAGAAAACACCCCAAAACTACACAGGAATCACAAGAGACTTAAGGTAAGTACATACACAAGCCAGCACAGTACCTCAGCACAGAAGAAGATTTATGCAGCAGGAGGATTTAAGGATCTGTAGCCAAAAACCTGGTTGTTGAATTCCTTCATCAACAAGACAGAAGACAGGCCACTGGAAGGCCTTTAGCAGTACAGGCCATGGGGAAGACTCTAGGCAAGGTGTTCCTCATGGCTGGATGCAGCTCTGTGGATTTGGCACCTTTTTATGGAGCACAGAAGAAGACAGAATATTGCTGGTCAGATTCTTGTCATTTGCAAGGTCCATCACTTTGGTGAGGGTACTTTTCTGACTCGATTCACATCTATGGAGAACCAGCAGGATTCCCACAAAGTTTCAGCGAGATACCGAATTGAGAAGACTGTGCACCGTACAATTGGCCTCATCACGAGTTTGGTGATAACCCTTAAATCCGGCGGTCGCGCTATTATCGCCGGATTTAAGGGTCTGCCAAATCAGTGCTTCGGCGGATTTCTTCCCAGCTCTGAGCTTGGGGGGGGGGAGAAATCCGCTGAAAATTCGCACTATTACCGCCGGCGGGAAATCCGCCAGCGGCAAGAGCGTGAAAATTCCCCATTGAGCCCAATGGGGAATGGGGCATTCCCGAATGGGCTCAGTGGGAAATGGGGAATTCCATTACTGCCAAACCTGTGATCCGGCGCTAATAGCGCCTGGGGGTTTGGAGGTAGGGCTAATGCCGCCGGCACTAATACTGCCGGCATTACCGCCCAACTCATGATGAGGCCCAATGTCTTCAGTTCCCAGGGTATTGGTTGCAGCCCTGCGAAATCGCAGCATGGTGTGGGATGGCTCAAAATGCAGGTCTTCCTGAGTCAAATTTGTTTCATTAGGCTCTGAGTTAGGATCGTCGTTCGTTTTCAGAGTCCCCAGGTCACTTGGAAGGAAGGATAACAACAGGCTCTGGTTAAACTGCAGGCTTCTTGGTCACTGGAAATCGTCTCAGCCAAATTTTCTTCATCATCCTCTTTGGTTTTGGTTCCAGTGGTTGACCTGTCAGCAGCTTCCAGGTTCAGAGTTTGTATCAGGAACTGCAGCACAGCCTCTGCATTCTCCCTCCGCATTTTACAGAAAGGGGCAGTATGGCTGTCCAATTAGGACAGCCAGCCCCCACTGGGGGTTGTTTCCTTTCAGGCAAGGTGGAGACTAAGGGTTGTGGAGTTTTGGACTCCTCCCTCGCTTCCTGCCTTTCCAGACACTCTGCAGCCTTGGTGGGTAATCCACAGGATTCATGCCGAAGACAAAATAGCCACTGAGGTTGTTCCCACCTAGAATGGCAGGGGAAGACTTCGGAAACAACAAGCACACAAGAAATGGCAAAAAAAGAAGGCGCCCACCATTTTAGAAAAATGGTGGCCCTTCAGTGCATTACCGAGGCTGAATTAACAGAATGCGAGTAATGAAGACTAAAAGTCATAAAGGTAACACCACTGCCACCAGCCATTCATGTGAATCTCACAATTTTAACAAAATGTTGCCAGGTAAGTAAGAAAGGGGATACATAGTATCACCCCAGAACTCCACTTAAGGTGGGGTGTGCTGGCTCACTATATAAAATGGAAAGAGGGATGAAAATCCCTCTTAATACTTGGGAATTGTAGTTCACCCAAATACCTGAAAGAAAAATGAACAGGGGAGCTCCTAGGAGCAACCCAACCTAAGTCCAAAGGTTGTAAGAAAGTATAACCTCTAACATACACTATGGAGAGACATAAAAAGGTCACCCATAAAAAGGGTAAAAGACTAGGTGAGAGGGGAAAAAGAATGTCCTTCACCTAGGACAAGGTAAAATAGGTACCTAGTCAGAGCAAAAGGTTAGGACGATTTATCATTGATATCAAAATCTTACCTTACAATAACCAGTCACGTTATTGAATAGGCTTGAAATAGGTATTTGCCAGGTACTGCCATAATGGTACCACCTGGCCATATGATGTCCTTGCCTTGCAAATGCCCCCTACTACCTTTATACAAGCCACAACTGTCGGCATTGTGAATACCTATATTAGTCAGGAACTGAGTGCAAGCAGCTGACGAGAGGACAACCATATTGACATATTTCTTATGAATCAAGATGCATTGTAAGAGATATTTATTACACCAGGAGCTTAATTGCAGCAGCCATTAAGCAAGTATCTCTTTCATAAATACCTAGGAATAACACTGCCAGGCCCTATACATCACAAAGGTTGATGTTACATTGTGATAGAACTAGCTCAATGAGTTAGTAGGAGGTTATGTTTTCATGTCAATTATTAGAGGGATGAACATGGCCATGGGCTGTGAATGTGTGGGTAAATGACTGAACAAGCCAATAAACAGTGAGTCTCTTCTCACATCCCATCTCCCTTTTATCTGTATTCCTTGCAATCATTTTGGCTAGTAGCCAAAACTAAAGAAAAGGATAGCAGTAAGGCTTTGAATCAATCCAACACTGGCATTGATCTGACCCACCCTTCATACATTTTTTTTCATCAACCTTGGTACTGCCTTGATACTGCCACTAATGTGGGTATTCCTGCATGTGTTCCAGAGCAGAGGGCATACGGCCAGGTAGTTGACGTAGAACTGCACCACTTAGGGGGAAACCTGAGACTTATTTCCCTATTGTAACTCCCCTTCTGTAATGGCACAGCCAATGCAAAGAGCTACATTTACAATTTAAAAATCCATCATCACAGCCATATGAACATTTTAAAATAGGCACATGTGCTACATCTAATTAAATCCAAATTCACATCAATAGATCATTTTATAAAAACAAAAATAGGAAAATAACTTACAATTCAATACGTTAAATCTAATGGCGTTCGGAAGATTACTCCACTGTTTTAAATATATATATATATCATAAGTAAAACATGCAACATCACCTAAGCTGAAACATCTGAAACAGAAGCCTTCACTTACATAAATCAAGAACCTTTAAAAAGCTAATGACAGCAAGTGACAGGTCCACAGATCTGCCACCAAGTAGGATCTCCCATAAGTTCTCAGTATCCACCTGTGCCTAATTATGTACAAATGTGCCCAAAAAAGTAATATGCTCTGACACCACAGCAGAGTCAGCAACAGATGCTTCAAGCTGTCCCGCTCATGCACATTTTTACAGAACCTGCAGGAATTCCTTGGACAGGCCATTTCGGAGGCACACATTTTCATTCATTAACAAAACATTAAAACAGAACCTCATGAAGTCATTCCTGAAATTCCTATCAGGGAATCTCATAACATAAGGCTCTGCTGTGCCAGCTGTGTCTGCTCTCTTATGGGCACAACTCAAGTGTGCATACAGAGTGAGCTTCCCTAAGGCCTCTTCTGTACACATCCATCCCCTTAATAACACAGCCTCTTTAACCTTTAGAGGATTTAAGACCAAACCCCCACACTTAATATCAGTCGGAATAACAGAATTGCAGCCACCTTGGGCTAGCCCTGGGGGAGGATGGATCTGGCAGGCCCTCGGGTACAGAGGCAGGATGATGGCCAAAGCAGGGAAGGGAGCCAAATCGGCTCATATTGTGACACTCCTCCAGGACTCAGATAAAAGTAAACAAGCACTGGCAATAGCAAAGAAGCATGGGGTAATCCAGCACGAGGGGCTGATTTGGGGTCTGCAAAGGGTAATCCAGCACAAGGAAGGGCTGCTTTGGAGTCTGCACAAAAATGGCTGCCATGAGTAAACACACATAGACTGGAGCATCACCCAAATCATACTGACATCACTCACGCCTCAGCCAATCAGGTACTCCTTATACCAAAAGCACTTGACCAATCCCCACAAATCACTAGATGTACATGTTCAGTGCCATTTTAAACCAATACATACTATTGCACTACCTTGTTTTGTTTTAATAAACAATATTGTAAAATGTGTAACATAACTGGAAAGCTGCAATAAATATATTTTAAAGCATCAATCAAGTCAAATAACATTTAAATACCATTAACAGCTGGCGGATGCCATTTTGGAAGTAAAAATGGCTGACAAATTCATCACACAGTGGAAATTCAGCCAAAGAGTGCAAAAGAGGTGTGGTTGGAGGGAAAATGGGTGGGAATGAGAGGAAAATCCTATATATTTCAATTAGCAATGGGCGTTAAATGGGTGGGACACATTGCCAAACTACATAAACCATCCTCATATGTCATCTACATTCCAAGCCCCTATTTCAAGCTCTTATGTTAAAGCTCTTATTTTAATGACAATAGTTTTGGCTTTATAGGTAGCGCTTTCAGCGCCACTTAATAGTCAAAATTAAATATCACTGTAAAGCCAAAATGGCCTTGTTCAAACTGGAAGATATAATAGGATATTGCATTTATAATGCGCCTGTACACAAGTATTTCTAGGTGTGAAAAGACGGGCCTCATCACGAGTTGGGCTGTATTCCCAGCTGTAATACCACCGACTGTAATAGCCCTAGCACCGACCAGTCCGGTGGTATTACCACCGGATCACGGGTTGGCCCTTAACGGTAAATCCCCATTCCTGATTGGGTCCATTGGATCCAATGGGGAATTTTCAGTGCTAATACTGCGGCCTAATACAGCAAAATAATACAAAAAAAGCTGGAGGTAAAACAGCCGATTTGATAGGGCCAGCCCTTAAATGCAGCGTTAATACCTCTACTACTGCATTTAAGGGCTACAGTCCAACTCGTGATGAGGCCGGGAGGACAAAAAAACGATCTTACTAGGCCGTGTTTCATTCAGATAGCACAAGTGCAGGATGAGGGAAGGGGAGAAGTGGCGGGGGAGAAGCGCTGGTAAATCAATAAGTGCAGCCAGCAGGTAGCTCATAAGTGCAGAGAGACCCTTAAGTTCTGGGGGAGCCCGGAGGCAGTGTGAGAGCACCTGAACATACAGGAGCCTGGGCCCGAGTTCAGAGAGTATCCAGGTAACCAGTGTGTGGAGCAGCCAGGCATGTCATCAGGGGAGAGGAAGAGAGAAAGCAGAGCCAAAAAGGAAGTATTGATTTGCTTCCGGAACCGGAGGTGGTTCTGCTCAAGTTTGAGAGAGGCAGGGAGGCTGTTCCAGAGGGAAGCCCCAGCCGAGAGCAGTCATACTCACCATCCTAAACATGATTCACTGCACAAAAAGCTTCCCTAAACTCAACGATCCTGTGATAACTGTATTAATTCTAGATCAAGTGACCCTGTGAATGGACACCACAGATGCAGTGTTAATATCTGGGTGGTCTCCTCGTTGAACCCTCATTTCTCTTATGGGAAGACACTTTGACTCACAGCCACAGTCTTTCCATTTGATGTTTGACCCAGAGGCTTCTGTTCAGCATGTACTCCACCATCCCATTTCCTTCTTTGGAGCAACAACCTACTACAGAATCTGCTAACATCCACATTAATCGATAGTTCACATTTTAGACAGTTTAAATGGTAAATTGCAATGTTTACATAAGTATAAAGCACACTGGGTCTAGTGTAACTATGGTGTTTTTTCATTGCCAAACGCAAAGGAGTTACAGTGTGGCTCATCAATTTGTTTGGTACCTCCCCTTCGATGTTAAAATGTATTGTTGTTATCATGGTACTACTTGGAGCAGTGTAAATGATTTCTCATACTGTTGATAGTCAGGTTGCATGTATGGTAATAATGTAAAGTAAATGTGCTCTTTTTAAATAACCTTTGATTAATGAGGTTATAACAGCACGTTTGGAAAAGTGTAATTGAAAATTAAATGATTGTTGTCACAAACAAACAAGGCATGTTAGTATGCTTGACTGTGTCTGTGGTATTGACATTGGCCCTCATTACGACCCTGGCGGAGATCCATGGTGCAATTTGCACCATGGACCATGGCGCAGAGCTGCCAACTCCGCCATGGGGGTTGGCGGACTTACCGCCCCATTCCGACCTTGGCGGGGCGGTAAGTCCCCAATCCCCATTTACCCTTCCCCATTCCCATTTTTGCCCCATAGGGTATAATGGGAGTGGGGAAGGCGTTAATTACGCCACCGTAAATTACGGTGGCGTAATTAACAACAACTCCCGTAGCGCCATGGATTTTTCCGCCTGCAAAAAGCAGGCGTAAAAATCACCATGGCGCTACGGGAAGTCCTAATCTGGCGGAGAGGTACGCCATGCATTACGCTGGCGTAAACCCCTCTCCGCCAGGGTCGTAATGAGGGCCATTGTATACAATGTTCCTACCCACACCACTTTCAGCGCAAATCTAGTATTTTCTGTAATGGATTCTCAAGACTAGATGAAGCCAAGACGAATATCAATTTGTATTGTATATTGCTATGCATTCTGAACCTCTCTGTTCATGTGATATCTATCATGGTGGTGGCACTATTGCAACCATAAAAGAGAATTCTGTCAAAGTGGATTATTTGCTAATGCATTAATGATCAATCATCATCCCTCACTAAGAATGCTACTACTCAAAGCACAGTTGATAAAATATTCTCAAAATGTCTTCCCTATTCGATAAAACGCATTCAAAACTCACAGCTTTCATTAGAGCATCAAAGTGAAATGGTCTCACATTTTTGTTACAGAGTTCTCGTTCCACTTTTTCACTAAGAAAGAATGTCAAGGCATTGGTGCTCTTATAAATTAATAAATGAAAATATTCAACTTTGTAATTGCCAGCCATACATGACACCAATGAGACCCAAAAGTATTTCAATATATCAACAATTCTCGTTTCTACCTGATTGATACCCGCTATAAATAATTTGCGATTTCTACAAAATAATAATCCAATATATTAGACAACTATATCCGAACATTGATAGCCAATGATATTTGCTTAGTTCATTGCAGGCACAAGACATCGTTGTTATATACATTGTACTGAAATGGCATTGCATTTTCTTAACAGACCAATGGTACTAGATACTGGAGAAAAATAATGACATTTTTACAAAGACCACATTTAAATCTGCTGGCTAGCTTGCTCGCAATAGAAGACTAGAAAGGATATTCTATTGGTGCATGGTTTGGGGTATTGTTTCTGCACATGGACGAAAGCACGTTTTTAGAAATGTGTTTCCCCTGCCAAGACTGTCTTTGTGAACTAGCCCAAACTCAAATTCTATTTTTTCAAAAAACTTCTTTCTGACCCAGTCTTTTTTCTTTTAGTGAAGGCCAGCCCATGATGCAATTTGCCCACAACACCAGCAGTTGTAGTCTATTTTCTCACCCACGTGTTCATTGTGTGCAGACACAGATAGCTGTGTTCTCATCGCCATGGCCTTGATGCTGAAATGCAACCTTTGGTGCGGTATTTGTGATACATGCGGAACCCCTCCAGATCCCAGGTGCGGCAACATTTTGTGAGGCTTTTCAAATCTCTAGCGCCTTTGTCGAGCACTGTCATAACAAGAGCTGTATGAGGCAGGGACCCAAGCTCCAGCAACTTCTTCCTCGGCCTTCTCTACCTCATTCATAGGAGGATGTGCACAGGCATGATAATGTGTGCCGGCCAACCATGAATGTGTTTTGGTAACATGGTGGAGAAGTGATTGGCACTTTTCCATCAGTATGCCTACAGAATGTTCACAATTTTGAGAACTTCACCAGAGATTATTACTTTTGCACTGTGTCCATTTCAGTAGTTTGACACAGTCCTTTTTTTTCCCCTGAAGCATTTATTTTCCCCGAAAACAGATATTCACACATAGCAAACATCACATTTATGCCTGATCTGTGGACCTTCTCTTGAATTACTTTGGCAATGCCCATATGTCTACCGGTGGCTTGTAACTTTAATCCTGTGGCTTGAAGAAGTTCCATGGACTTCACACAACCATGCTCACAATTCTTTAGTGTCCAAGACCTGGAGGTGATACGCACTGTACTTTGTAAGAAAATCCAGGACTGTCGCACTGTCCATCGCCTGCTAGCCAAAGCCCTTTCCCAGTGAGTTCATAGTCCAGTGCTACCGGTCCTTGATTCCAGGTATTATGTGTTGCAGGGAATACGGAATTGTGAGGGTTTTTGCAGAAGGAGGTCTTCAAAATGAATTCCAGACCAAAAGACTTACACAGAACTTTGTGAATGTGCAGTTAGTAATTAAGAGTGTGCACAAACCTAGCAAATTGATTGATGGAACATTCCCAAGCACTGGTTGGGCGGACAATGAAAGGCTGCAGTGTTCAGCTTCACAGCTTCCGTGAATGGTCACATTTGTTCCAACTACTTGTCTTTTAAAATGGATCAAAGGTTTGCCACAACTGATAGCCTGCTGCAATGTGTTGCATTTAAGCATCTTTGAAATGTCAAGCAGGCTGCAGTAAGGTACTACTTATTTTGGTTCCCACAACAGCCATTCTTTGGGCAGCCCACTCAATATTGGTTCAAACATGGTTGTTATTTCCTCCATACTTAATATGCTGTAGTCATGGGCTTTGTCCTTGTTATCAGTAATGTCTGAAATTGCTTTGGTAGATTCCAAAAGGGGTAAATCGGCTGGGTGTGATGCAATCAGTGAAATTGGGAAAACAACTTAAAGTACGGTAATGTTTCAAAAGTTACAGATTGGTAAATCTATAAAAATAACATCATACCATATTCACTCTCTCATTACTTGGAACACTTGGACGAACAGTGCCACAAAGCTTGCCCATACGTGTCACCAGCATTCGAAGAACCGAACATGTAAGGCACGCTACCATGAAGTCCTTTTGATGGGTTATGCACGTTTGACAAGGAGAGTCTTCTGATAGACAGGTCCTGCACAAGGAATTCTCTGAAACATGTACTTATTTCCAGTGTTGCCATCAATTGACAAAGATGGCATCAACACCAAGTTGAAAGATCTTCCATTCTACTGGGTTCAGCATTGGGTGACTCATCCTCTGTGTCAGTGATCTCTTTAACCTACTCTAGGCGTCTCTGTCAGTGTATACACGTTCACACATGAATCCCTGAAGCCCTGCCATGCTTGTTGGATTCAAGATACGCAGTGGAAGGCACAACAAAGAACAGACCTCTTGACAAAGAATATATAAATGGAGTATTAAATTACAAATGCTATGCAAAACAAGATCTTCCCAATCCGCTTACGTATAATGCAAGCGTGCTAATAAAACTGTTGTATCAAATCAAGACTTCAAAGGGGATAGGTGAGAACAATGTCTGAAAAGTATTTCTTTGACAGTAATAAACTTTATAATTAGCAATGGATTACAGGTGACAAAGAGACATCAGCAGAGACATGGGGCCTCATTACTCGGTAGGCGGAGAACCATGGCGCTATTAGCGCCATGGTTCATGCCGGTAAAATACCGGCACCGCCTTGGTGGAAAGGGGAATTACCGCCCCATTCCAAGTTTGGTGGGGCAGTAATTCCCCCTTCCACCATTGCCCTTCCCCATTCCCATTTTTGCCCCATAGGGCTCTATGGCAATGGGGAAGGCGCTAATTACGGTACCGCAAATTGCATGTACAGTAATTAGCTCCACTGGTCCCTTTGCAGGTTGGTTTTTAACGCCTGCAAAAAGCAGCCGTTAAATTCCCCAACCCGTAAAGGGACATCGTAGTAAGGCGGTAAGGATTTACCGGTACCGGTAAAATACCGGTACCGGTAAACCCTTACCGCCTACCGTGTAATGAGGCCCATAATATGATAAATGGGAATGAGACAGTTAAAGTCCTTTCATTATATGACTATGAATGTGAACATGCATTGCTACAAAATTAAGGTGGTTGGAGGGTACAAAAAAGAATTAATTAAAGTTACTTGTAGCATAGAAGATTTAAGTCGTAGCTTAACAACGATTGCAATAGGGATATGTCAGAAATAAACATAACAATCAGTGACACACACACACACAAGTGTACTAAAGCAAACAGAAATGCATTGTTGATATGTATTGCATGCTAAAGCATCTTGTGCATTTCCATGATGACACGTGATTATATAAATATGTACAGAGTACATGTTGCTTCGGCGTCTGTTCACATCCAGAGCCGGGGCATTGTTTTGAAGCTGTGGCAGTGTATGTCAGGGTTAGGGGCGCATGCTCCACTTTACTGCTGCCTGGGTGTTTGACCTTAGCTAGGTTGTGGTTGAGATAACGTTATCACACATTGGTGAATGGGAACACATCTGGTTCCCAGATATTATTCCTTCCAAATGTAAGTGATGCTACACGAAAATAAAAGTTTAAGACATCACTATGTCGTGCAAGGCGGGTGTCTTACAAGTGGTCGAATTAAAAATGTGGGTGAACCTTTCCTTTGAATTAACCCCTCGCTTGTCAAGCATTTAATAGATTTGGTATTACAAATTGATCAATGATTATCAGAGAGCATGAGCAAACGTAGAAAGATCGAAGGGATATGGCCTACATGAGCCAATTGGGTTAGATTAAAAACCAGTACTGGAACAAAGGAAACAATGCAAATATGCACTATGTTCCAATGAAGAAAAATAGATGATGAGATCCAAAAACCAGTGCTTCTTGTGGGAAAGAGGTTCCTAATGTTAAAGTATATATATAAAAGCAGGACCTTTGCAAGGTAATGAAAATGCTCAGAGCTGCAAGAATTTCAGTGACTTAAGGGCCTCATCACGAGTCGGGCGGTAACGCCAGCGGTATTAGCCCTACCGCCGAACCCCCCGGTGCTATTAGCTCCGGATCACGGGTTTGGCGGTAATGGAATTCCCCATTCCCCACTGAGCCCATCCGGGAATGCCCCATTCCACATTGGGCTCAATGGGGAATTTTTGCGCTCTTACCGCCGGTGGATTTCCCGCTGGCGGTAATAGTGTGAATTTTTGGCGGATTTCCCCCCAGCTCAGAGCTGGGGAGAAATCCTCCGAAGCCCTGATTTGGCGGACCCTTAAATCCGACGGTAATAGCGCGACTGCCGGATTTAGGGGTTACCGCCAAACTCGTGATGAGGCCCTTAGTGTAATTTCTAGCGGCACTCCAGAACCTCTCATGTTGGCAAACATATTGCAAGCCTCCATAACACGTCCAATAGTTAATGTTACCTTAACATTTTTCTGCACTCCGCATCGAGGGAGTGCTCACAGAGTGCTGATTAGCTGGTGGAACCTCTTGCTGACTTGAACCAGGTACAGAACCCAATGATTCCAACATCATCCTTTGACATTGTGGGAATGCTGACCGGATCTTTATGATTCTATTTTAATTTAAAGAGACTATCTAAACAAAAGAACCTCTGCGAACTGTATTTTTCATCTCTATTGTACTTACTGCAGCCCAGTGCACCAGTGGCTCTGCCGACTTCTGCCTTCCTCTTTAAAAGTAGGGAGTGCTCGCAGAGTGCTGTTTAGCTGGTGGAACCTCTTGCTGACTTGAACCAGGTACAGAACCCAACAATTCCAACATCATCCTTTGACAATGTGGGAATGCTGACCGGATATTTATGATTCTATTTTCATTTATAGAGACTATCTAAACAAAAGAACCTCTGCAAACTGTATTTTCATCTCTAGTGTACTTACTGCAGCCCGCTGCACCTGTGGTCCATCCACTTTTGCCTTCCTCTTTAAAAGTTGCGAGCCCGCGCATCTGCGTGCGCACATCAAGGGAGTGCTCACAGAGTGCTGTTAAGCTGTTCAGCTGGACAGCTGGCAGTGGGCATAGACATCCAGGCATTTAAACTCTGGTACGTTTAATTTTTTTGATATCCGTTAAACCACTTGTTTGTTATCTGACATTCTTGTGATTTTTTTTATTCTTGTTACTATTGATCCCTGCTTAATTCAGCACACTAGTTCTATACATTTCCTTTTTTTGAATGTATACGCTAAAAACAGCTATGCCGCTGGATGCTGTCAAACTTGTAATATCACCAACTAAAACGCAATTAACAGCAAAGTCATGTGCAGAACTAGCTTTGAGGGAAACAAATCAGCGTTCAATATCGCTAACTGCAGACAACTGGCATTTTTGGCAAAATGGCCCCTGTGCTGCAATTGCTTCCTCTGATCTCCGGGTGAGTTGTACTCCGATACTTGTAAAGCCGCATGCAACCTCTCTATTACCTTTATCTTCTAAGGAACCTTGCTTAATTGATTTACACCATATACCTGATGCTGACTTGCTGACAGTAGCAACACAAACCAATACAAACCATGACATTAATCTCCCGACATTCTTGCTACAGAAACCCACAACGAAGCCTCACCTACGAATTCTTCTGCAATAACTGAGGTAGTAATTCATTTAACAGATAACACTCACGCGCCAATTGTGTATTCTCAAATTGTTCACATGAAACCCAAAAAAAACATACTTAAAGAAGTGCATATACAGCATATACAGCAAATTGAGAATCAAACATTGTGACTTGCAATGTCTGAACATATGTCTATGCCAGAACACACAGATTTAAATAATTCACATGTAGTTCATGAAACTCAATTAGGTGAGGGTATGCGAAATCAGCCCCTAAATCTATCGCACTCACCTATCTTATATCCTGAGTCGAACAATTAATCTTTCAATTCTTTGTCAACCACTGCATGTCTTTTGTAAAACCAACTCTGAGACCTTCTTTTGGGTTGAGTCCAGCGCCTAACCAATTATATGAGATTGCACTAATGGCAATGAATACTGGGATTGCTACTTAACTAAAATGTTTGAAGATTTAGAAAAAAAAAACAGTTGTCCAAATGACAATTCTCAATGCTTTATTATTGAAAGTTGATTGGTAAACATCAAAATTTGGAAACCAACCTCAATATTCATTGCAAGAACAAATTCATTTGCCATTGAACATACCTTTATGTCAGGCACCCTGCAGCAATACCCAACCCTCCGTATCACTCAGAGTTGGTCCACAGCCCTTGGAGGAAATTGCCAATATGGAACAATCCTGTCTTACATTGAATGGAAGACATTCTCCAGTGTCTGATTTGGTCATAGAGACAAAAGAAGTTGATGAGCCTGTTTTCAATGTATTTAAGAATTAAAAAATGGTGAAAGAAAATCAAATACACTGGTAACCAAAAAAAAAATCTAAAAATGTAACTCTTCCACTCAAAGTTGTAACAAGTAAGTCTAGGAAATTCATAGAGGCCCTAACTACCGCTAGGCACAAAGTGAGCACGTCACCCCAAACTAAAACCCAGAGGAAAACTGAAGACCAACTTCAAAAGGAGGGGAAAAAAACCTTAACAAAGCATCGAGCCATTCATTGTGGATACAAACTTAAATATTCCTACTGAAGGCACTGAGCTAATGAATCTATCCACTATTCCATTTCATCCCTTCCTCCTTGTCTATTGATTCACGACTCATTTGAGCCTTTGACATTTATACGGGAACTCATATCTAATAACAGATAAACTCGAGAGTGCAAAATCAAGTAATGGATCTACTGAATTTCAGGAACAGAGAAGAAGGTGATCACTTAATCTCCATAGATCGGATAATATATCCTCTCACTCGGAAAGAGTCAACTCCTGCCATTTTAGATCTCAGGAATGTTTAATTCAACAAAGTCCTGTAATGCAACATTCCCCTAAGGATAATACTCATCCTGCTTATCAAAGGAGATATTCGGACTCATCATCAGTAGTGAAAAGACTGGAAACCCCCCACTCTGAAGCACATAGCTTAGAATACTCTGATTGCGTACTCCTAACCATGAAAGACAGACAAAGAGAAGATCCTTTCCCTAACAGGACTACAACTATAACAATGTTTATGTTTAAATCTAAATTCTAAAATTGGAAATGAAATAAATCGCAAGATATTCAGTATATCCAATTTCTCAATTACCGTAGATTGGATAAAGTTACATTGATAATCCCCTCACAGATTGTTAGGCGGAAACCTGTGCAGTTCCCTCTGGGACCACTGCAAAAGATTTAGGACTACAGGTGTTTGGCAGTAAACCCACTTGGTAGCAGTCTGTACCACACAGATTCACTTGGTAGCTGTGGCTGAGCAGTCAGACTTCTCTCCCGAAAAGTTAGGCAGTATGTGGAGTATACAAAATAGGGCAATTTACACAGTAGAACAAGCAACCACGGAACAGAGCTTCGGTGTAAAGATATATCATTATTTATTTATAAAAAACACATCTATGAAAAACACACTGGCACTAGTACGGCAAACAACTTCAATCGCAATTACTATAAGTATATCAATCCCCTAACAATATTTCAACAAGTCTAGGTTCACCGGCACCACTTATTTGCAGACAGTGGTGAATGCTTTAACCTAGACGGCACTCTAATATTCGTTAGGACGGGAGAGAAAATGCAGGGTATGAAATCAACTCGGTACCAACACTTTTACGAAACAAATGCAAGGCAAGTAAGGCAGGGTCTACTGTAGATCGCAAAGTTCAGAGGCCAGCCCCACTCAGAGAGAGGCAAGGCGATACGTCCCAAAAAGTACACAGTGGAAATGCACTTCGAGTCTTTGTCGCAAATTGTCACAGAAAGATTGGACCAGTTCAGAACAGAAAGTTAAGAAAGCTTGGAGGCGATCCAATGGAGAGGCAAGGATTAAGACACCTCACGCTAACCGTCACAAGGGAAGCCAGGTGGACAAGGTACCTTGTATGTGGAGAGACAGCTCCGATGGGGGCAGTTGTTCCTGGTGGTGGATGCAAGTCGGGGCTTTGCCAAGAGAAGAGATGATCTCGTCGTCGAAGGAAAGTTGAAGATCGTTGCACCACCAGGGAAGAGACCAGCTGCGGAGTGCTCCGTCACAAGGCACCACCTTTTGGTCACGGTATGGGCTAGTGGCTATCCGGTTGCCGGGGTGCTCAGCACGGGCAATTCCAGCACTACGCTCTGGAAGTGAAGAAAAAGCAAAGGGACTGGTTGTTCCCACCAGTCAGGGGAAGAAGACTCTCCAGCCGGGAGATCTCCTCTGTCGTTGGGAAGTGGTGAGTCGGTTCAGCAGGGCTCCACCAGAGGTGTCGTCGTTGCAGGTCGGCTCAGCTTTACCCTCGTCGGATTCTTAGGTCCTGTGGCGACTTCTGAAGATCCAGTCCCAAAAGCCCTGCTTTTATGAAGGAAACCCCCATTCATTCAGCCTAGCTGTCAATCAAAACACGTTAAGTGGTGAGCGGGGTGGCTCACCACTTGGGCCAATCACACCAGAGTGCGACTTGAGTTGGCAAGGCAACTCAGTCCAGGGTGCCTAAACCCCCTCCCACACCCCCTGGGGTACCCAGACAGAATGGCACCACTTTGGAGGGCTTCTGTGCAGAAGCCCGCCAAAAGTGGAACAAAGGGCTCAACTTTTGGTTCGGAGTTACAGAGGCGAACACAGACGCCATTTTAAAAAACGAGTTCTGGCAGAAAATACCAACCGGTAGATTTATTTAAGACAAATAAACCGGCGGTATGTTAGAGACTAACGGGAAAAAGTATTAGCCTCCAACAATGGGAATAATCCCATAGAGTTATATTCGGGGTCGAATATAACAAGTAGTTTCCACTGCCACCAGCCAAAACTAGACGAGGGGGGACGGGACAGTGCCCCCTCAAATGACCCAGGGGCAATCGAATTAACCCCTACTACTACGTCCACAATAGGATGGTTTGTACTAGTTCTGTTAGTAAATTTAGGTCTAGTAAAGCCAATGGTGACTTTACATGCCCTGGGAGACAGTAGTCAGTCCCAGGGTATGGAGTCTATGGTGGGGTCCTCTAGGATGCCCCAGTGTTACGGCACAGAGGGTGCGGTGTAACACACATAGCAAAACATATGAGACCCTATGGAGTAAAAGACCCCATAGCCGATAGAACACATTGACATTTAAAGGAATTAACCACATTCATGTCCAAGAGTGGGGAGAAAAGAGTCTCACTCTTGGCAGGATGGAAAAAAACAAACTCCAGAAATCCAGCAAAGCTGCTGGGGGACTCACTAGGTTAGGAAATTCAGCCTAAACAGAGAATTCTCCCTAACACAGATTGTAATGCATCGCCCGTGGAAGATCTGGAGTCGCTGGAGACATACTTAATATGGCGGCTAGGAACGTCTTCAGCGGTCTATGCCTCCTCCAAGATGGCCGCCGGCATGTATTTACGTGTGACGCACAGAGGCTTCGGTGCGTTGTATCTGTTTACTTTGTAAAGTCCCCAACGCTTGTCTCCTAGCTCTCGTGCTATTCTAATTATCTTTCCGTTTCCTGTATTCCCTTGCAGTTACTCCCTTTTCTCACCGCGGTTCGAGTCTTTGTGGGTTTATGTCTTGTGGTATTTTTTCCCTGTTAAGTTCACCGAGAGGTAAGCCTTAATACTCCTCTGTATCTGTCCCTCCTTGGCAGTTTCTCCCTTTCCGTTCCCTTTTCTGTCTCTGTACTTCCCTTCTCTGTCCTCTATTCCTGTTTCCCCCCTCAGTACTCTCTCGACTCCCCTTCTTTTCCCTGTACTCCCTCGTTATTCTCAATTCTCAGGATTCCCGTCTACCTACCTTCGGGCTCCTCTGTCAAGCCAACCGGACGCCTTCGGGCTCCTGTGTAAAGTCAACCATTACTTTTGGATTGCAGTTTTGTATCTTCTCTGTTCCTTTCATTGCCGCCGCCTCCGGCGTACGGAGCTGAACTTCTAAATGGACTCCCTTCCCGGGAATTTCGGAACAGAGTGTCAGCTTCATTGAACTATCTTACCTACGAACTCACTGCCAGATTCTGAAGGAAGCACTCCGTCTGAACAGGGTTTTTTCTAGCCTCACAGCTTTTTCCCTGAAATTGGGGGCTGACTCCCGGGAGGCTCCTGGGGCTTGGTTCCCATCCGGTCACGGTGGCCTCCGGGGAGTCACGTCCATATTTGCATCAAAAGAAGAGCAAGGAACCTAGGAAGCATAGACGGAAGGACTCCACCAGAGAATCAGGTGAGGAGGAGTTGGAAAAAAGGGGTACCAAAGGTTCGAGTTCTCACACAGAGAGTGAGCGAATTAATATGGAGTACTAAAGACCAACTCAGACATCATGAGTTTAAACTTGAAATTAATCACAACATTAATCAAGAGGTTGCAAATCGTTCTCTAAATTCCAACAAAGGCAATCTGGGACTAAATCAATAACATCATCCTTGTTCGAACCACTACCCATTAATTGCCAACGTACCCAGGGTCACTCAAGAAGAGAAGTATCCTTTAAGTATTCTGCTCAAAACTCTGGAGAGACATCTTGGACATGGCTGAAGAACACAATGAATAGCACCCAGCCCTGAAACAAATCACTAGTGCCAAGCCAAGCCAAAGACCCATAAGCTTAAAATGGTGGTCTAGAACACAAGAGGATTTAAACATCTAATGAGGAATAAGGAAACTCATCCCCTAGCATCTTCCGACATTATAGCACTACAGGAGACTTGGCTAACTGGTCAACCCAGTTTGCCTGGCTATGAAATTTGCTGGATTCCAGCAATAGAACATTCCAAGGGCAGACCATCGGCAGGTCTTTTAGCAGCAGTACAACTAGAGCTCAGCTGTCTGCTATGAACTTGGGTATCCCCACATCAATTCATCCAACTAACCAAACTCTGCTCCTCCAAAATACAGAATCCATATCTTAAAGACACAGCCATTTTGTACCTTAATTGGAATTCAGTTGCCATTTCGGGTGACACTTTCTTTGTGTTAGTTGGCAATATGCTAGATATAAGCATGGGAGATACCTCCATTGATACTATTATAATTGTCGGAGACCTCAACATAAAATGTCTAAGCAAGAAAGATGCTGTTCTCTCTAACTGAGTGAGTCTATGGCTGGACTTTGCAAAGGACAGGGGGTTTACAATGGTCAATGGGACTCTTGAAGGAGGCCTTCCTCTGCAAACCACTAGACATAGAGACACACTGTCTGCCATAATTGACAATGCCTTTGCAACTACACATTCCATTAATATTTTAAAAGATTTGAGATTATTACAAACTCAAAGAGTGATCATGACATTATAGGAATAACCTGGATGCAAATAGATCACATACAGCGTGACGATTATGAACCAATTACTGAACCTCAAGGTGGAAGAAACAGGTAGAAATGGACAGAATCTAAACTTCATTCACTAAAGAGAGGTTTACTCAATGTCCTCCCATTGTATGGATCCATATTTTAGTGTATCGTACACTGAAACATTAAATCTTTTCGTGGAAACAGCCTGAGTGGGATTTCGTCCTTACTTCAGACATAGATATCACCATGATCTAATAAGTCAAGACTTGAAGGCTATGATGAGAAGAGACAGGAAATGAATCATTTTAGGTAATCTACCAGACAAAACATCTGCACTTACTAAAATTTGAACAAAGTAGAAAAACTGGGCCAAGCAGAATAAAGCAAAAAAAAGCTCAGATTGATGGAGAAGTAATGATAACAGCTTTAGCATCCAAATCAAGTGTCCAGATCTGGTTGCTACTTAAGGAGGCTATTAACACCTGATGATTAATGCAATCAGTTAACAAGTGTGGGTTATGCATTTCACCACTCTATTTGCAGATATGACAGCATCCTTCAATACTCCTAATCTTTGCAAAAAGGGTCTTTGTTTTCTAGTCTTTGATCATAGGGATATCATTTTGAAAATTAAAAGATTAAGTACATCAAGAGTGCTGGGCCCAGATGGACTAATCCCATAATGTTAAAATCCTACCCAGACCTCTTGGCCTCTATTTTGCTAATAATATTTTGCCAAGTGATGAGCACTGGTCTTATTCCTCCAGACCCGTACAGACACTGCAGAGAGCACATCTCTGAGAGCTCTCCCGTCGGCAATAGCGCGTAAACCTTGATCGCGCACCAGCCGGCTGCCCATTGCTCCCCACTGTGGAGCACAGACACAGAATCCGCGCCCGGGACTCCATTAGATGGTTTTGTATCTGAGGCCAAGCAGTTGTGGGTGTGAGAAATCCCCCCTCTGAACTGGTACTATATGTGAAGAGGTAGATGCCATTGCGCGCTGACTCTTGGACACACAGCCACCATAAATAGGTTATCCACACCACCTTTCCATGTGGTGAGACGTCTTTCCCCATAGCTTTGCCAGAACATCCTGACCACACAGTTTTCCCTTCGTCCTGATGAAGGCCCTAGGAAGAAATGGCTCACCTTGCCCCGTTATAGGGCTGAAACACCTGGTGTAGACACTTTTGTACCAAAAACACAAACACTATCAAATGTCAATTGTTTGTGTTCTTTAGAAAGTTGTACGATTGATTTGTTTTAGTTTATTTATTCACTTCGTGTTTGACGCCTGTCGTATACTTGCAGTAGCGACAGTAGTAATTGCATTAATGTTTGTCTAACTATATTACCCTGTGAATACAGGTTTCTGTTTTGCTCTGACCATGCAAGTTGTGTTTGCTTATGTGTTTTGTCTTTGATGCGATGTTCATTACGTAAAAATAGAAAATTCAAAAATATTTTCAAATATTAAACTTTTTGAAATTCTCTGAGTGTGATTCTATACACTTATATTTTCTGTCTTGGGAATGAAAATAGAAGGGAGGAGGATACATAGTAAGATTGTTTTCCAACCCATTCATTTTGGTCTAGTAACATCTAGATATTGTACTCAAGCGATATTGAGTTGCATTCCACCCCCTTAGCCTATAGTACACTGAACGTTAACTGTGTTGAATTCTGCCTCCTAAGACTGCTCGCATCTAGATATTACGCCCAAAGATTACTGTTTTGTACTCTGCCTCTCAAGACAGTGTCACTTCTAAATATTGCTCCCATAGATCACTGTGTTGTACTCTGCTTCTTAGGACTGTGTCAAATCTTGTCCGTGCCCCAAAAAGATGTCACAAAATCCACCCCATTAGCCCATCCCAAATCTAGATGAAAGTTTACTGTGTTGAATAGATGAAATGGATGGAATGGAGGAAATGGATAGAACGGATGGAATGGATAGAATGGATGGAATGGATGGAATAGATGGGATGGATATAATGGAAAGGACGCAATGGATAGAATTGGATGCAATGGACGCAATGGATGGACTGGATGGAATGGATGAAATGGTTGCAATGGATAGAATGGATGGAATGGACACAATGGATGGAATGGACACAATGGATAGAATACATGAAATGGATGAAATGGAATGGACGTGATGGATAGGATGGATGAAATGGATGCAATATATGGAATAGATGGAATGGATGGAATGGGTAGAATGGTTAGACTGGATGAAATGGATGGAATGGATGAAAAAGATAACATGGATGAAATGGATAGTAGGGATGAAATGGAAAATGGAAAATATGGATGAGAAAGAAAGATGGGATGAATAACATGATTGGAATGGATGGACTGATGTGGAATGAAAGGATGGAATAGTTGGCATGGGTGCACGTGGAATGAATGGATGGTATAGGTGGCATGGATGAATGTGGAATGAATGGAATGTATGTATATGGTTTTGATGGAAGGAATGTATGTATACTGAATTGAAGGATTGAATTGCATTGGATGGACAGAACAAATAGATGAAATGACTGGACAAAGAAATTGAAGAAATGGATGGATGCTCTGATGGAGGGAATAGATGGAATGAATGGATGAAGAAATGGATTGATACATCAAGCGAACAGACGGATCGACGGATCGATGGAATGAATGGATGAAGAAATGGAAGAAATGGATGGAGGCATTGATTAGATGAATCGATTGAATAGACAGAATGGAATTACCCTACCCTCTAGTTGCCGTGTGTGCCCATCGTACACATATCTCTGTGTAACCCGCTTTCTTGCTTCCCATGAGGTTATCGTATTTCCCTATGTCCCCCCTATCAATGAAAACCCACCCCCTGTCACTGTGTGTCCGTGCGTCGCAGAGCTCCCTGCCATCCTGTTCCCATAATATCGCTATGTATCCCAATTCATTACCCACCCTCTCGTCGTCATGTGTGCCCACTGTGACTGTTTATCAATGTGCACTCTGCTTTCTTATCCCCATGCTATTACTATATATCCGTATGCCCCCTCCTGTCACAGTAAGCCCAGCCCACTGTCACTGTGTGTCCGTGTGTCAATAAGATGAACCATCATATCATGACACATCATTAAGCCTACTCTCTACTATACACCATCACTCAACTAGAACACAGCTATACCCCCGACAAATTCAGCCTACCTGTTAACATACAAACACTATCCCATGAACACCTCAAGACCCTAATAAAATGCAGCTATCCAATGACATTCCGGCCTAACTGCTCACATAGGCGTCCTTCAGGTCTAACACAGCCAATCCCAGTCTGGATGTCCACCCACCAGACTGTACACATTCCAAATAATATCTTCAACACCACACATAACCGTAGGATGCAGCTACCATACCGCTATTACAGCAGCTGCACACATAACTGGTGGACCCATGCACCCTAAAACACCACCTCTCCCTACTGATCTGAACTGCAGTTCCCCGAGGGCGTTCAACCTCCCAGTGCTTTGAGATCACACCAATGATATATAGAGTGCTATATAAATGCCAAATCATTTTTCGAAAAATAGTTGATACTGGCAGTATGCCAGAATCCTGGAAAAGATTTAATAATATTCCTGTGCATGAAAGTGGAACTTGCGAACATCCTGAAAATTATCGTTTGTTAGCACTTACTGATGTCTCCAGCAAGATATTTTGTACCCTAATTCTCAGAGAAATCAACAAATGGATTGATGATGAGGATATATTAGATGTAGCTCTAACAGGCTTTCGTAAAGGCTGCTCTACAATAGATAATATCTTCATCGTCAACACTTTGATAGAACAGGCTAGGGGCAGTGATCAACCTCCAGTATACATACTATTTGTGGATTTCTCCTCCGATTTTGATACCATTGAGTGGAGGAGGCTCTGGAACAAACTGGAAACATTGGGTATGCCTAAACATCGACTTTATCTTAGTATGATGATTTATAATGAAAGTAAGACAAGGGTCAGGCTTGATAATAAAGGTACTATGTCTGGTTTAATACCCATCAATAGGGGAGTATGACAGGGCTGTGCCCTGGCACCTATGTTCTTTAATCTTTTCATGGCTCATTTTAGAGCTGCCTTCAAAGAAAAAATGAATGCTTTCCCGAAAATAGGTATCGTCAAGATTGGCTGGATATGTTATGCTGATGATGTCATTATCTTTGACAATACCTATATATGTATTTGTAATAGTGCAAGCGCTGTCTGTGAATATGCATCAGACAATGGCCTAAAGGTAAACCTGTCTGAAACCCAGTTTATGGCAGTGAGGCGTAAATGTTGTAAAAAAACAGGGTTCTCCTGCCAGCTGGGTGTCATAAATAAAGTTAATACATATAAATATCTTGGACATGAGGTTTGGGTAGGAAATAATAAAACCATCCTCATGGTTAAACAACGTAAAACAACTAAAGTTTTGTCCGCTTTATTTTTTTTTCCGCTTTAAAGTTTTGTCGGCTGTGATGACTTTCTCTAAGAAAATGGCAGGTTATAGCCTCATGGGCATTATAAATGTTATGTTTATTTATGTCTTATGTTTATTGAGTTTATATAGCACTTTACACCAAAGTGCTAAATGTTTATAAGCAGAAACTGGCTGCAATATTCTTGTACTCGCTGGTGGCCTCGTATTCTGACTGGACATCCTGGGCTGAAATAACTGAAGGGATGATCTGGAGGAGAATCTTGGGGCTAACTACATATACCCCCATATTGCTATCTGTCTGGAATTGGGCTTGATCTCCCTATCCTCACGTATGCAATTAAATAGAGGTATGCTCTATATCAGGACTAGATATACTCACCCTGATGCTCTTTTATATCTTCTACGAGAAGGATTAGAGGGGGGAAGCAATACAACTTTAAATGGCTTCCATGAAAGGATGTGCATATTTTTTGACACAATAGGCTGGTCTCCTAAATGGGAATATGGTGAAGGAGCAGTCATGTAATCCCTACAAAAATCTATGGAGAAGTGGGACTGGGTTATCAGCAACGAGAAAGTTGCTAACATGAAATCATTGAGTACATATGCTAGAATGCCCTGTGAATTAAAAAAAAACTATCTTGAATTGATACCATCACAAGCCACGCGCAGAATTTTCATAGATATCAGATTTAACCGACTCAATGTTTTAGAAATCAGAGGTGTGTGGGTAATATTCCTGCTGATAATAGAATATGTAGGCTATGTCATGAAGATAACACGGCTGAATCTGTAAGACCTGTTGCTCGAAGATGGGTTGGCACTATGATAAATACTTTGCCAAGTTCGAGTTTGAGAAAGAATATATTAAGAGTGAGACTTTCTGGCTTAGATGTCTTGCGGGATTTAACAAAAGTCTTATCATTGCCATAACACAGATTTGGAAGAAGGTTAACGAGCAGCTATGCAAATTTGAGGATGAGGTTAAATTGTTGACTGACCTTGATAAAGAACATCTATCAAATATTAATATGTCTTCCTTCTTACTCTACTTGCTATCTGACTACTAAGATACCCATCATAGCTTAGTGCCATTTAAATGGTGGAGCAAATAGTAATATATCTGTGTATCTAATAATAGATGATAAGAGTTCTAGCTATATGATAACTGTATCACGCTAATGACCCCTGTGATGTATATGATGTATATGTATACGATGTCTATCTGTGATGTGTTGTGTCAGGATCGGTGGGTGGAGGCTTTGGGACTACTAGAGGGGTTAACCTGTTCAGAGTCACGCTCTAGTCCTCAACCAGCATGGCGGCTTGCCCTATAACTTCCGGCTCCGCCCCCTCCTCCAGTGCGTTTTATCTGTGTACCCTCCCGTTACTTCGCTCATACTCTTGTGACTTTGCTAGTAATCATTCTTGCTCTTTCTCCTTTTTTTCCTTTTCCCCGTGCCTGTGCATTTTCGCTTCTACGTTATTCTAGTGTTTCTAATCGTCCCTTTCATACGTCGTTTTGCCGTGTTTCCTTACTACCATTTTTTCTTGCCTTCACTTTTTTATTTACTTTCACGGCGCTCGCCGTTTTTTCCCTTCTGAAACTTCATTTCATCCACTGTGTTGCCGCTCTTGCTTCCTTTCTTATCACTATACTTTCACGGCGCTAGCCGTCTCCCTTCTACAGCCTTTATTTTCTGTCCACTTTAGTATTTGTTTCTTCTGTTTATCCATCCTTTCTGCCATTCCCGGATGGCAAATTATCAGCCTTCTCACTAATTGGACTATTACACTCGCTGGACAATTGGTCTTTGGAACTACCATCCACCCATCCGAATATTACCTTAACCAGGGTTTTTTCTGCCTGTTTGGCTTTTTCCCTGGGGCGAGGCTGGCCTCCTGAGGGGACCCCTGGGGCAGGTTCTCAACTCTGTCACAGTGGCCTCTGGAGGGGCCAGACCTTACTTACATGACAGAAGAGGTGGGAAGCTTAAGGAAGACAAACCCAAGAAGAAGAAGAAGAACCCAAAGAAGTCTGAAGCTACACTTAAGGAGAGCTCTTCAGAAGACTCAGGTGAGGAGAAGGGGGAGTTTGAACCTGATCCTGACAGCATACAACGCCCGACTCACACAATGGCTTCTTTGGAGCAATATCAAGAATTGGTGGCCGCAATGCAGAATCTAACCGTCGAGGTTCAAGCCTTGAGAACTGAGAATATTGCGCTCCGACAACAGGTAGTTTTACGCCAGGATGACTACGGCGACTTGCCTACTATGCCACTTTCCTTCGGGAAGTACAATGGGTACCCCGGAGGCTTTAAAGACTTTATTGATTCTTGTAGGGTGTACTTTGCCTTCAGACCCCATGCTTATGACTCAGCCAGATCAAGGGTTGGCTTCATCATCGCAAACCTCTCAGGAAACGCCTTATCGTGGGTCACTCCGTTGGTAACTAACAATGATCCGTCTCTAAACGATTATGACTGTTTTTTGGAAGTTTTCAAGGAAAGATTTGATAGACCCGAAGTGCTGTACTCCTCTTTGGAGGCCATTCTGGATGTTTATCAAGGAAGCACTGATCTCCAAACCTACATCTCTCGCTTCCAGAGACTAGCGGCCCAGGCTGACTAGCCAGATTCGGCTCATCAGACCATATTCAGATGAGGCCTTCACGATGATATTAAGGACGAACTAGCTAGAGTTGCCAGACCAGCTTCTTTCCGAGATCTGATCACCTTGTCACTCCAGATTGAATTTCGTCTACAGGAACGACAACCAGAAAGAAGGCAACCCAGAAGAACTCCTCAGGCTTTAAATCTTCCTCTTCCTTCACCTCAATCAAGAGCCTCAAACATGGCAGAAGAACCCATGCAAATCGGACCCACTCGAGGTCCCCTGACTCCGGAAGAGCGAAAAAGACGACGTGATACCGGGTTGTGTATGTACTGGGGTTCTTCTAAACACCTACTAAGAGACTGTCCGGAGGTACCACCTCAACGGAAGGAAAACTTCTGCCCCCGCTCTGCTGCAAGGGAAGTGTCGGGGGACTTGACAAGTACCCTTGCAACAGCTCAATAACCTTAGAAAATACGGAAGAAAACAGTCTGATGGTGTTTAAGGTTGAACTATGGTTGTCTAAATCTGCTCCCATCGAGGTACTGGCGATGTTGGACTGCGGAGCAGCAGGCAATTTCATGGATTTAAGATGGGCAACTGAACATCAAGTGGCTACCAGACTCAAGTCAGCTCCCATACCAGTAGAAGGGGTAGATGGCAGACCCCTATCCTCTGGACAAATCACCACAGAAACATTCCCTCTCAAGTTGAAGATGGGCCATCATGAAGAAACTTTGGCGTTTGACCTGATCAGGGCAGCCCATTTTCCTTTGGTTATAGGCATCCCGTGGTTAAGAAGACATAACCCGCACATTAACTGGACTGACAACAAGGTGAATTTTGATTCTCTACTCTGTAAGACTAACTGCATGAACCAGTCAACTGCCTCCCTTTCTAATGTCAGATCAGTAGAAGGAAGGTCTGTCCACAATCCCTTGATTGTATCTTCTGTCCCTCTTCAGTATCAGGCTTATGCTGAAGTATTCATGGATACCCTACCCAGAATGCTGCCTCCGCATAGGGTTGAGGGCTGCGGCATTGACTTAATACCTGAGGTGGTGGTTCCCTTTGGCCGCATGTATCCTCTATCTCTTCCAGAGCGGAATGCCCTTCAGAACTATTTGGATGCTAATCTACAGAATGGCCTTATCCGAGAATCTAAGTCTTCCTGTGGGGCTTCTCTGTTCTTTATCCCCAAAAAGATACTGTGGAGTTACGCCCCTGTATAGATTATCGTGGCCTGAATAAAGTCACCATCCTTGACAGGTATCCCATGCCCTTGATACGAGACATAATAGAAGCAGTACAAGGAGCAGTCTACTTCACAAAGCTGGATTTAAGAGGTGCCTATCACCTATTGCGTATAAGACAGGGTGACGAATGGAAGATGGCCTTCTGCACCCCCTTTGGCCTATATGAATACAGGGTGATGCCGTTTGGCCTTGTAAATGCTCCGGCGGTGTGTCAAAGATACATGGATAAGGTATTAGCTGACATGCTGTTTATAACAGTGGTGGTATACCTCGATGACATATTGATATTTTCCAAGACACTTGCAGAGCACAGAAAACTGGTCTTGCAGGTTTTGCAGCATCTTAAGTCTCATCAACTGCTGATCAAACCAGAAAAGTGCCAATTTGAAACTACTTCAGTGTCCTACTTGGGATTCATACTGTCCACGGAGGGCATTGCATTGGATCCTATCAAGATAAGGGCAATTAGAGAGTGGAAGGAACATACCAATGTCAAGGAACTACAAAGTTTTCTGGGGTTGGCAAACTTTTATCGAAGATTCACACCCAATTTCTCTAACACTGTGCTTCCTCTCACTTCTCTGCTGAATAAGGGCATAAGGTTTATCTTTGGGGAGGAACCTAGAAGAGCATTTACAACCCTCAAGGATTGCTTTTCTACGGCATCCATACTAGTCCAGCCGGATCAAACCAAACCTTAGATCTTGGAAACAGACGCTTCCTTAGGAGCAGTCGGGCCATCCTACTACAGAAATCTGAGGACGATTTCGAACATCCTGTGGCCTATTACTCCAAGACCCTGACTTCCAGTGAGCGTAACTACTCTGTACTCGAAAGGGAACTTTTGGCCATCAAGTTGGCTTGTCAAGAGTGGCGTCATCTTTTGCAAGGGGCAGCTCACAGCTTTACCATCCGAACAGACCATCGCAATCTGCGGGTATTACAGCAGATGGAATGCACAAATGTACGTCACGCCAGGTGGGCTTTTTTCTTTCTGCAATTCGATTTTAGCATCACTTACATTCCTGGTACTGAAAACATGAAGGCAGATGCCTTGTCTCGAAGCCAAGGGGAAGGTTCTGGAATTTACAAGGATCACAAACTGATTTTCCCAGGTCTCAAGATTGTAGCATCCACTCTCTCTTTCCTTCAAGATTTGATACCACAATATCAAACAGGATTAGATATTCCTTCCTCCATCATCCAAGGTGAAGATGGGTTGTACTATCATGGAGAAGCACTGTTCATTCCCACCAAGAAGCTTCAAACTCTAGTCTTATCCTGGTGCCACGACACCCCTTTAACAAGACATCCCGGAGTTAGAAAGACTTACAACCTGCTACGTAGGGGATTCTGGTGGCCTACACTTCGGAATGATGTTGATCGGTATGTATCTACCTGTTCGGTTTGTGCCTCCAACAAACATCGAACTGGAAGACTGGTAGGATCACTACAGTAACAATCCTTACCTGAACGCCCCTGGGAACATATTTCCACCGATTTCATTGTGGATCTCCCACCATCTGATGGCATGACAGTGATCATGGTGACGGTAGATTCTTCACCGCTTTCAAGCAAGTCCCTTCAGCCTCAGAGACAGCTACGGTATTTCTTCGAGATATTGTCAGACTTCATGGTTTGCCTCGGACTGTGGTTTCCGATCGGGGACCCCAATTCACTTCGAGATTCTGGGCTTCTCTTTGCCTGACTCTGGGGATTCACAGGGCTCTCTCTTCGGGTTACCACCCTCAGAGCAATGGACAAACCGAAAGGTTGAACGCCAGTCTGGAACAGTATCTGAGGTGTTTTTGTAGCCCACAACAAGGGAACTGGTATCGTTTCCTTCCGCAGGCAGAGTTTGCCTACAACAATGCACTTCATACATCTATCCAGATGAGTCCTTTTTTTTGTACTTATGGGTACAATCCTCAACATCTACCCTGGCTCAGTTCTCCATCCTCCAAGATTCCAGCAGTAGATGGTGTGCTTAAGGACTTGCATGAAGTACATGAAATAGCTTAGAAAGCACATCAGGCCAGCCCACAAGCACAAAAGAAGTGGGCTGACAAGGGCAGAAGCCCCAACCCGACATGGCAGATAGGTCAATTGGTCTGGTTGACCACCCGTTTCTTACCCCGATGGGTCCATTCTGGCAAGTTCTCCTCACGATTCCTTGGGCCTTTCCCCATTGTGCAACGAATAAACCCGGTGGCCTTCAAGCTCAAACTCCCGGACTACCTCAAGTGAGTGCATCCGGTTTTTCACGTCTCCTTACTTAAGGAACACAAGGATGACCCTTCCCAAAGACCTGTCCACAGAGTACGTGCCCAGGTAACCCCGGCTCCAGAAGAATATGAGGTGGCCTACCTGGTAGACTCCCGGTACCGCAGCGGTAGGTTGCAATACCTGGTTCATTGGAAGGGATACCCATTGGAGGAAAGATCCTGGGAACCTGTGAGCCACATTCAAGCACCCCGATTGATCAGGAGATTCCACCACTTTCACCCGGGTAAACCTGGGAGACCCCCAAGGAGAAGGGGGTATACTGTCAGGATCGGTGGGTGGAGGCTTTGGGACTACTAGAGGCATTAACCTGTTCAGAGTCACGCTCTAGTCCTCATCCAGCATGGCGGCTTGCCCTATAACTTCCGGCTCCGCCCCCTCCTCCAGTGCGTTGTATCTGTGTACCTTCCCGTTACTTCGCTCGTACTCTTGTGACTTTGCTAGTAATCGTTCTTGCTCTTTCTTCTTTTTTTCCTTTTCCCCGTGCCTGTGCATTTTCAGTCCTACATTATTCTAGTGTTTCCAATCGTCCCCTTTCACACAGCGTTTTGCCATGTTTCCTTACTACCGTTTTTTCTTGCCTTCACTTTTTTATTTACTTTCACGGCGCTCGCCGTTTTTTCCCTTCTGAAACTTCATTTCATCCACTGTGTTGCCGCTCTTGCTTCCTTTCTTATCACTATACTTTCACGGCGCTAGCCGTCTCCCTTCTACAGCCTTTATTTTCTGTCCACTTTAGTATTTGTTTCTTCTGTTTATCCATCCTTTCTGCCATTCCCGGATTGCAAATTATCAGCCTTCTCACTAATTGGACTATTACACTCGCTGGACAATTGGTCTTTGGAACTACCATCCATCCGAATATTACCTTATCCAGGGTTTTTTCTGCCTGTTCGGCTTTTTCCCTGGGGCGAGGCTGGCCCCCTGAGGTGCCCCCAAGGGCAGGTTCTCAACTCTGTCACGGTGGCTTCTGCAGGGGCCAGACCTTACTTACACGACAGAAGAGGTGGGAAGCTTAAGGAAGACAAACCCAAGAAGAAGAAGAAGAACCCAAAGAAGTCTGAAGCTACACTTAAGGAGAGCTCTTCGGAAGACTCAGGTGAGGAGAAGGGGGAGTTTGAACCTGATCCTGACACGTTGTATGTTCTAACTAGGAAAGATGGCTTGGAAACATGATTATATGTTTTTAGGTTTTTCTTATGATTCATATATATATATATATATATATATGTTTATGAAGCTGTAAGGCTGCAAAAACAAAAGTATAAACATTGGTTAAAGTACGAACATTGGAGAATGCTTCAGGTAGATGGAGAAAATGTTAGAAAGCATTCAAGGGAAAAAATTCAATTCCAGGCCCTTTTGGGAATTAATTGATAAAACTCAAGACAACAATTCTCTGGGTATGAGTATCCCGATTTCCGAGGACATCTGGACACAATATATCAGAGAAACCTTGAGGATGCAATATCATACATAGATGAAGCAGTGGAAGTATCTGTGGAACTAATGGAGGCACAAATTAAGAGGGCTAGTCCATCAAGGGCAGCGGGCTCGAATAAATTATCAAATGAAGTTTTAAAAAAGGCAACATTATTATGGGCCAAGATATTAAGTGTTCAATTTAAAGACATAATTGAGACACATACTGTTCCAGATGCATGGAAAAGATCATATATGGTTCCTGTATATAAAAAGGGATCCAGACTGCTACCATCAAATTATAGAACAATCTGTGCAATGTATGTAGACTCAAACATGTTTGCCTCATTGGTACTTGACAGTATAAACAAATGGACTGACAAAAATAACATCTTGCATTATAGACAAATAGGATTCTGGAGGGAATAGGGACGGATTGTGGGGGCTTATTGTTAAATTGTATTCAGAAGTTGGCCTGGACATCAAGCAACTCTGCAATTTATGTGGCTTCAATGGATATGAGTAAAGCTTTTGATTCTGTAAATAGAAATTTCCTCTGGCAGAAGCTGGATAGTTATGGAATTCCTAAAGGCTTACTGAGCATGATAATTTACTTGCATAATGACTCCAAAATTGAAGTGAGACTGAACTCAGAAGGTTTATTATCTAAAGAGGGCATAACCAAAAAGGGAATCCGACAAGGTTGTATACTAGGGCCTACTCTATACAACCTTTATATTTCTGGCGTAGGGAGGGTATTGGATATAAATACCCTGTTATAACCTAAAATTGGAAGTCTCAAAGTAAATTGGGCAGGATATGTTGACGAATTTCTTCTCATAGATGCCACGCAGGCAGGACTACAAAGACTAATACAAGCCTTCGGCAGTTATATGTCAGAGATGAAATTAAAAATGAATCCATCTAAAACCGTTATAATTAAGATAAGTAAAGGAGCACAGGAGAAAAAACAGCGAAAATTTACATGGACTTGGGAAAATAACCTATTGGTAGTGAAAGAGAATTTCCAATTTTTGGGATACACTATAGTGGCAAAATATAAGAAAACCTTCTATATAAACTACCTGCAAACAAAAGTAAGTGGCATGCTAAATCAAATGAAGTGGGTGGACTGTAAATATAGAAGATTCTCTTTAGAACCATGTAGAGAATTTTACAGAGGTCCCTACCATATTGTATGGGTTAGAATTTTGGCCAAAAAATTTGGAGATGGAATATAGATCTGTTGAAAGTAAGAAATGGAGAACCATATAGTATTTTCTACCTAAATGTGTACCGCTAGAAGCAATAAGGTACGAGGTTGGTCTGCAATCGATTGTAAGTATAATTCAGTAGAAGAAATTGTGTCTTTTGTGTAAATGTGATTACTCAAGTAAGGGAACACTGTATCAACAATTGGGTAAGAACGACACGGTGGGTTATATAAAGAACCTAAGACTGGTCTGTGAAAGTATATTGGCGGAAATAGGTGGGTCAATGGAAATGATGAAAACTAACCTGAATCAAGTGAAGAAAATACTTAAGGGAATGGATTGGGAAAAAAATTGAATAGTAATTTCTAAATCAAAACTGTATGCACAAATACTAGTTACGGAGAAAATCCCAGGAGAACTGGAATCATATCTAAAGAAATTCCCATGTAAGAAGGTGAAAATTAGTGTCATGAGATTCAGATTGAATGTTCTTTCCACAAATGTAATAAAATGCATATGGTCGCAAAATGAGATGGAAAAGGGAATTTGTAGATTTTGTAACACTCCTAGGGAGATGGAAACGTTACCACATATAATGGTTGAATGCCCTGAACTCCTGTCTTCCAGAATAATGGACTTTGGAGAATTTGTAAATAAGGATGGGGTATTGAAAGATCTTTTATGGCTCAGGATGCTACATGGGCAATCACTGTCACTGAGGCGAAGAGTTTTAACATTTTTTTAAAAGTCTGCAAAATAGATTAAAAAGGTCATGATTCCGTAGGAAGAAAAAGTATATGTATGGGTTGTACAGGATCTTTTATGTTTTAGATAAGGAATTAAGGAGATCTAACGTGATTGTTGTAAAGGTTTAATGTAATTGTATGTTTTGATTTTATGGAAAATTCTTTTGTAAACTTTTTTATAAACTATAAACAAATAAATAAATAATATATGTATATATATTTATACTTATCTTGTGATATTCTTTTGCTACTTCATATTATATTATTGTTTTACCTGCTTTTTTCCTACTCCTTACTACTTACTTGTTGTATAACCATAATGTGTATGCTATATAATTATGTATAACTGTGTATAATTATGTAATTATGTAATTATATAATTATGTTTTAATTTTCTATTGAATTTGTGCAAAGGTTTGACAACTATATAAACTAATAAATAAAAAAATAAAAAATCCTAAGTAGCATAACATAACATAACATCCCTACATTTAAGAAGGGAAATCATAATGATCCAACCAACTACCACCCAATAGCCCTTCTAGATATTCCCGGGAAGATTTTTGCCCCTTTAGTCTTAAAAGAGCACCTCAAATGGTTAGTGACCACCTCCCAGATTGACATTCACCAATCTGGATTTGTGCCAGGTCTGAGAAGATGTGCTAATTTATTAATTTTGACAGCTATTAAAAACTGTGCCTTTCAAACTGACTAACCAATTTACTCAGCCTTTATAGACTTTATGCAGGCCTTTGACTTGGTGCCAAGACACTTGCTATGGCTCACGCTATCTAAAGCTGGTTGTCCCTCCTTTATTTTTAACTTATTATATACATTCTACTCTGATACATTTATTTGAGTCAAGCTAACTTAAGAGGGGCTCTTATCCCAGCCAATTCCGACATATTGAGGCTTGAAACAAGGATGTATCTTGTCATCTACTCTATTTAACTTATTTACTGCAGATCTTAATACATATATGCAGGCAACCAGATTGTTTCCTCCCAAACTAGCAAAAGTATGCATTTCTTGGTTGCTCTATGCAGATGACCTTGTCTTGCTAGACAAGACTCCAATAGGGCTTCAAAGAAAATGATCTGCTTTAGAACAATATACTCTAGCTAAGTCCCTATCCATTGATGTTAAGAAGTCAAACATTCTCATAGCGCCACATAAAAGTAGGAAAAGATGATCCTTTAACTGGTCAATAGTTATGCAAAAACTGGATATAATCAATGAATACAGATATTTAGGACAAAACATCAATTGTAATAAACATGATATCCCATACAAAGTTAAAACTAAATATAAAATGGAGACTATGACAGCCCAGGCCTCCATAGTACATCATAACTATGGGAAATGTTCATGCTTACCAGTTATAAAATTCTATAAAGAAAAAGTCATCCATGTTTTCATTTATGGTGCTCATGCCAAATTACATTAACATCAGCCAAACTGGGACTACATAGAGGGCATATACTGGAAACTTATCCCTACTGAAAAGGCTCCCAATTTAGGTAATTTGTTTTGTATTAGGATTGTTATCAATTAGAGCAATTGTAGTTTGGCACTCCATAGCACTTTATAGAAAATACCTATTGAGTAAATCGTATCCACTAAGTCTTAGTACCAACCCTTGCAAAGTCTTTGGAAGATAAAAATGACATATCGTTGTCATCTTGGAAATCACATTGCATAACCATAATGAAGAAAGCAGATATTGAAGAAAAAGTACTTCTTTTTAATCCGGACCATGCAAAAAAGTAATTGTGGAACTTTGATTGGACTGCCAATTGGGAGAAATGCCAAATGTCCAAATTGTTTTTAAAGGGAAACATTTGAATGAAACTGCTTCACCAAGTCCCTATATACTTACAGAAATTTCCTGACCATAAATACTCTGTCAATTTAATGAGATTTTGATTTAACTCATGGCCAACCAATGAACCTTTAGCCTCTCTTTATAAAATTGTGGCTCTGCCAAATTCTTGTAATTTCTGTTGTGTGTCTGCCCAAGTTGAAACATAAGAACATTTGATTGTGCAGTGAACCAGTTTAGCATCTTTAAGTAAGGCCATGTTTTATACATTTGTTTCTGATTTTATAATCTTAACTCCTCAACAAATGTGGAATATGACAACATATCCTTAAACTTGGCTGCGTTAAATTACTTGTTAAATTTGAAATTGAAATTGTCAGAATTCATTCTCGATTTTTTTCTTTTTTCATTGTGGTACTAAGGATTTCAAATCATGTATTTGAACCTATGCACTTTGTACTTTGCTCAATTTCTGCACTTGTATAGTTAAATATCAGAATAACCTTGTATGTAGGGAAAAGGATTGTTTTTTGTATTAAGGAAATAATATATAATGCTATGTTTAATATATGTATGGCTATGTATAATTGTGTCATTATGCCTGTGTGTATTTCATTGTTGAATCCAATTGTGTTCATATTTGTTCTGATTGTTGAAATTTGATTGTTGAAACTTGAATTTGTTGAAATGTGTATTTGTATTTGATTTTTTTGAAAGGTTGACATTTTCAACCAAATCAATACATTATATTTAAAGAAATAATGTGTCGGGTCATATGTGATGCATGACTCTTGTTTGCATGGGGCTATGCTAGATGCCTGAATGTATCAACTATGCCACCACGGGTTTCCATGAAAGTAAGAGCTGTAGAAGGCACTCAAAATGACATCAGAGCCAAATACTTATTCCACAGTCAAAAGGATCTGAACCTATTCAGGTAATCACCAAGGAACAATATGACTTGATCTTATAAACGCTTGTCAGTTTTATCTCATGTTTAGTCCCTCAGTCAACAGAATATGATATTCCTTATCACTGCAGAAATGTTTTTATTAAACCCAGGTTGTTGTGCTCAGACTATGGAACAGCACTAGTGGTGAGTAGGATATAATTGAACCACAAAAGCAGCGCAAATACCCCTGGAATATAAATGTATATATATCTTTATATATTCAATGAAAAACATTGTTAAGTTACGTTAACGCTATGGTTACAAGTAAAACTGAAAAACCCAAATTTGCCAGTTATGGTAAGCTAAGTAACCATAACTCGCACCACCGCCATACACTGCTAAGACTAACACCCAAGACATGAAAGATGACATTCCAGATGTCATTGATGACATCAGTGATGACATCACATATCTGTTTACTGACATGATTAGGCTTGTTTTTTTGTTTTTACTGACAATGAGAATTTCCAGAATTTAAAAGGTGCTATATATCTACACATGAACCTTGTATATGTTCTTAAAGTACTTTCTTTAGAGTTCAATGTGAGCTCATAGTGCACATACATGGGGAAATAAGCATGCCTCAAACACAGAATGAATGTGTGTACATGATGAATAACTCTAATGTTATTGTCATTTTATGGTGCTATTGTTTCTTTCTTCCTTACTTTAGTTTCCCTGTTTGTGCCTCTAATCTGTATACATTGTGAGTTTTATATGTATTTTTTCTACTAACACAAGTGTGTGGTAAGTTTTCAATTGTTACCTATTTATTCCATGTTTAATATTACTCAAAACTCTCCAAAGGTATCATTTATTATTTTACTTTTGGAATGACCAGATTAAAAATATTGTACTTCTATGGTGCATGTGGAAACCATTACCTATATGTATGTATGATTAGGTTTTTTTACTAACAACAACATTAGTATACAATGATTTGTTTACATGAGCACATTCTTTAATACATTTAGTAGTTCATGATAGGTCTCCCAATTACCCCTTGCATCTTGTTTGAAACATTATAAACTCAACCCCATTTAGGGACTTTTTATTATAATTAATTTAATATGTGATGTCATCAATGACATTTGTGATGTCATCTTTGATGTCCTGGTTGTTAGTCTTAGCAGTACATGGTGGTGGCGCGAGTTATGGTTGCTTAGCTTACCATAACTGGCATATTTCTTGGGTTTTTCGGTTTTACTTCGAACCATAAAGCCCCTTTTACAACGTTTTTTTGAATATCAAAGGTTTTTATTAGTGAAACTTAACCATAATGTGCCTTTAACAAAGTTTATTCAGTGAATTTCATGGGTTTTTACCAGTGCACCCTTAATTTCCTACAACTTACTAATATCATACTTACCCCAATATAGCAACATTTTTGTCCAATTTACAAAGTTTCACCTTAAAACTCTGCCATTCCCCACCTTTGAGCATCATTTTTAACACTTCTATACTTTTTTTGCAACTTTTTCCACTGGTTTTGTGTTTTTTGATGTTCGTGAATGTCTGACATCATCGCAGACTTACCGTACAGTGGGCCTCATCACAAGTTTGGCTGTAGCCCTTAAATGCGGTGGTAACGGTATTACAGCTGCATTTAAGGGCTGGCCCTATCACGAGTTGGGCGCTGAATCGACTGTTTTACCTCCAGCTTTTTTCTGGAGGTGAAAATCCCTGTTTTCGGCTGTATTACAGTCGGCTGTATTAGCCCGCATAATTAGCGCAAAAAATTCCCCATTGGATCCAATGGACCCAATAAGGAATGGGGATTTACCGTTAAGGCCCAACTCGTGATCCGGTGGTAATACCACCGGACTGGTCGGTGTTAGGGCTATTACAGTCGGCTGTATTACAGCCGGGAATATAGCCCAACTCGTGAAGAGGCCCAGTGTCATGTAACCACGCGCTCGTGTACTGCATGATGACATGTCCGCGAACACGTCCACACTTCGCGATCGTGTCTGTGAAAATCAAAATTTACCCTTGAACAGCTCCTCACCTATTCTTACCCAGTATCCATTAACAATCTAACACAGAGCACATACTTAGGCGAATATTAGCTCAAATGCTATTTATCTTACAAATGCCATCAGCTATTGCCATCCCTCCTGCCCAAGAGGCAACACCACCACCAGCTGGAGGACCTACACAGTAAGAAAAGCACAGTACTTCAAAAGACGATGAAGAGGACCAAGAAGATGAAGTAGAGGAAGTGCTTACCTCTACACCCAGAAAGAATCATGGGTGTGGCAGTTCTGTGCCACTGTTGGGAACATACCAAAGCCTAAAGCTACCAAAGTGAAATGCACTGAGTGCAACGTTGTATTCAGTCACAGACTACCTTAACAATACTCTTATGGGACCACTTGCATATGCCACCACACACAATCCAACCACCGCAATGCTCTCAGAAAGGTTGTTCCTATTTTAGGAAGTAGTAGGCTGTCTTCCTCCACTTCATCTTCCTCAACCAATACTGTAACCACAAAGCCTACTTCAATGGGACACAAAATCCCACCAGCTACCTTGCAAGCGATAAAAGAGACTGTTGATCCACATATTTTGAAGACAAAAGTACTCTGTATATACTGCAACACAACACTCTGCAGGAGGGAGCAATTTCGAACTGCTTTTGAAGCTGTAATCAAAGAGCATGAGAAACACTGCCCCATACCTTAGATGTAATACACAATCAACATCTTCCCCTGTTGGCATGCCCCTCCATATTTGTGGTTGGTGCCTCGTCCCTCATTTCCCTCCCCAACTTACTTTCTGACATCACCTGCAAAAATAAAATCAATAAACAACAAAAAAAAGATTCCTTTAGGAATCACCTTTCACAATTAAAAAGTAGGAAAAAAAATACAATCTTGTAGACTCCATCTACTTTACATTTCTCAATAAAGTAGATAGACTCAATAAGATTCTATCACCCTAACTTCAAAGGCCCTTGCGGCACTGATTACATTTGCCCACCCCTAACGCTAACATCACTATATGCTCAGAATGAGCTCCACCTATTTCAATGAGGTTAGTGAGTAGCCTAGCCAAGCGTACCCTGTCATCACCAAAGTCATAAGGTTATCTAATGCAGAATGTGGAACTTAAGCACACACATCCTCAACAAGCGCAAAAAATGTGTTTCTTTTTACAGAACTTATAGAAACATTTTATTATGAAGAAAGCAGCAAAAGTAGGGACAGTAACAATACTTTTCATTTTGACACATCGATAAAAAAATTCAATTAAGTCCATGAAAACTTGATTAACTTTTTCATAGTGCTCCATTACAGAGGAGAAATTAATGCTTTAAAATAGAAATAAATGCAATACTTTCACACTGGCTTGTTTCTAGAACATTTACGCATGTTGCTCCTTGTTACTGCAACCACAAAAGAACAGATTGTTTTCTGGTGATCATCAAAGATGATTGTTATCACATATCCGTTGTTGATAATTATTGTCCAAATACTGTTGAAGAAGCCGTCAGCCGGTAGACTGTACCCATGACATGTGCACATGGGGATTATATAACTATGTAAAATGGAGAATGCAGAAACATATTTCAATAGCCACTTTAAAGTTAAATATACACAGTACATTCTTATTGGCTATGAATTTAAGTTGCAATTAACACGTACCATGAGGCTGAGGCCTGGAATTATTTGCGCTGAAAAACAAGGATTTGTGCGCCATTCTGCTCGCAAATCCCCATTTGTTAAGCAGGGATTTGCGGGCAGAATGGCACACAAATCCCCGTTTTTTGGTGCAAATAATTCAATGAATCAGCCCGTATTTATTTTCTTTGCGTCAAATTAAACATTCATCCGTCAGAACGTTCATCATATGGCACACAACACACTTTCAATCCACACTTCAATAAATATTATTTAAAATCTTGCTTACATTGCGTTTTGCAAAATCCATAGGAGGACCAACCGCTTGAAAACACAGTTTTCTAAAATAGAAACTTTACTTTCCGATGTCAGCTTTCAATATAGTGAATCACATAATTTCTTTGTGGATTTTTGACACATTTAGCCCTTAAAAGCCCTAGTACAGTGTATTCAAGGACACATAACAATGAGACCCTTCATGTAGCGTTCACAGCATGCCCGAGTCAGTTTTGTTTTTAGAAACACACGCCACAAAAACTAACAATATTACTGGCAATCAGTGTACTCAAAAACAACAAATTATTTAAAGTAAACCACATATCATAATATTTACTTCCAATTTACTGGTATCAACGAGCCTCTTCCCTTTTCAAAGATAACCTCAGGCGCGGTACACAAAGGCACAGATTTCCCTGTTCGTCAATAGTGATCTGCCCCCTGCTCTCTGCTATGAGAAGGGTTTCCCCATCAGAGAATTGCAGTGACAGGATCAAAGGTATCTTGAAGAAAAGTAGTTTGTCAGAAAGAGCTGCAGGTAGTGTGTTCCCACACCCCAGACAGCCTTGTGGATAATGCAAGGGTCTTGAATTTCATCCTTAAAGCAACCATAAAGATCTCAGAGTTTGTCCAGCATAATTGCTGGAACCTGAAGGGATAATATTGACAAAAAGACAAGTACAGTGATCATGTAAAAGTCTAGAGACACGAACAGTGGAGTACAGGCTTACTAGCTTCTGTGTACAGCTATTCCCGCAATCATATCTAATTCTGCATTCATGCACGCGCCCCTTGTTGCCCTCCACAGTAAAATGTAAATGTGCAAAGTCCACAGGCACATGTTCATAATGCACATTGGCATTCCAAATTCCTTTGCCTGTTATTTCAATGTTGGCTAACACTGCGGCACATAAACTTTTGGTCTACTGCAATTTGCAGCCACTTATCATGGTACCTACTTTCCAGCGTGTCCAGACTTCATTTACTTTATTCATTTTTTTCTTGGTTATTTGTGAAGCACCTACACCCAATAGAAATGCGCACAATCACCACATGACCAAAAAAGGGACAGGGGGTACCAGGGAACACAACAACAATGATATGATATGATACGTCATTTATAAAGCGCTTTTACACAGGTGTTTTTAGGCCCACCAAGACAACTAAGGAAAAAAAAGGGAAACAGAACAAATGATCTTACTAGACCTTGTGTTATTCATATCTTGCAAGTGCAAGGCGCAACAAGAGTAGAAGTGCCAGGGGAATGAAAGGGGAGAGAGCAATAAGCAACCTCCAGTAAGTGACGCCGGGGTGGCCGGCTCTAACTTTGTGCAAATAGGCATGGCACCATGGGAATGCAGATACATTCCATAGTGTATGGTGGGCCCGGAGACAGTGCCGGGGACAAAGGGAACCTGGTCCCCATAAAATTTAGAAGGTGGCCAGGTAACCAGTTAATGCAGCAGAATTAGAACATCAGCAGGGGAGAGAGAGAGAAAAAAAGCAGAAGCATAAACAAAAGTATTCAATTATTTCCAGCACCTTAGGTGTTCCTGCGCAAGTTTGAAAGAGGCAGGGAAGCTGTTCCGAGGTACTCACCATCCGAAGAGCGAAATCTACCCCCCACCCCCACTCTCTACCTAGAGAAGTGTCTAACCCTGAGAGAGTTACAGGTGGATAAGTAAATGGCTCAAGAAGAAAAATTCTTAGGAATTTAAAGTTTCATGTAGTGTGGTCCCTGGCCCCAGAAAGCCTTGTGAACAATGTAAACAATGTAGAGGGCCTTGAACTTGATCCTTGCAGCTACCAATTGGAGCCAGTGTAAAGATTTCAGGACTGGAGATATATCATCCCTTGGCTTAAGGTCAAGGTCAAGGCCAAGGACGAGTCTTGCAGTGCTGTTCTGGATAGGTTGCAGAGGTCGAAGAGTAGAGGCAGGAAGATTTAGAAAGAGGCTTTTACAATTGTCCAGCCTAGAGAGAACTAGAGATCTTGAGTCAGTGAGCTTCTGGGCGAAAGTGACAAAAGCAACAATACCTCTCAGTAGGTGGGACTTCTTAAAGACGTGTGTAATGTGAGGACAGAAGGAGAGGGTGGAGTTAAAGATGACACCAACATGTTTTTCCTCGCCGGAAGGCGCAGGTACAGGACCCAAGGAGGACAGCTGGCATGAAAGAGGGAAAGCAGTAGCAGGGAACCAATACAAATGATCTCAGTCTTACAGGCATTAATGCAGACATGTTTGGAGCCATACCATTCCTGAATCACACATACACAGTCTGCAATAAGAGAGAGAGGAGAGGATGCAGCACAAAGCTTGAAGGAGAACTGAACGTTAGAAAAGAATGTAGGGATTAGGTACGCTAGAGGTGACAAGTAATGGTTAAAGAGCCACAGTGAGATATGCGGTCCCTGGTCTTGAGGCCAATGATAAGTCTTGCAGTCTTATTTCGAATTAGCTGGAGGGGGCAGAGAGAGAAAGTGGGTAGATTAAAGAAGAGGTTGTTGCAATAGTACAGCCTAGAAAGTACCAGAGCTCTACTGACGCTGAGCTTCTATGTAAAAGTGAGAGGGGGAGGGGGAGAATGGGGCACTCGCGATAGGCCAGGGACAATGTTCAAGGGACACATACATATGTTCGTTCCAGGAACTGGGTCTTCAAAGGAGAGTCTGAAGACACCAGGATTCTGGTGGCTATTTGGACAATATTCACAGTGCATAAGATGCCTTTGAGGTGCACATGGTGTACCGCACCTTCAGCGTCCCCATCCACTCAGCCCCCTTGCAGGCGCAAGATCACAGGTGCCAACTGCCATTGATACTGGATGGGGGTATGTGAGGATGAGCCCAGTGCCATAGGCCAATGCATGTGTTATTGCACACCAATATCTAACTATACTCTTGTCTGAATGTGTAGTGCACTTACAAAACTTTCTCTCAACTGTTTACCTTAAATAATTTTTAATATTGGTATTTAGATCCGTAAGGTGAATATCAATGACACTACAAATTATACTGCTGCGGTTGATATTTTGGCTGCATCAATCCACGGTATTGTCCCCTGTCAGTGGGGAATTCATCAATAATGGGCAGAACCACACAAGCAGGTATTAATCTTTCGATGCAAAATCCCAGTCTTCCATGAATCCACCATGTAAACATGGCATATCCCACAAACCTGCACCACCCGTGTAACAAATACAGACATACATTCTGGAATGAAGGAAATAATTGCATTTTGTTTATTTGTGCTGCCTTGCAAAATGTACGGCATTGTTTTCATTTATAAAGTACCTTTTGATACAACGTGTTGACAGTACCTGTGTTTTGCGATTCACAAATAGAACTCTCTAGCCCATTTAAATTCAGCAACACAAATTGAGTACATTGTAATTTGTAATTTGTAACAATAAATCTTTTCTCTTTCAATTGTCACCAATTGTTCACATTTACTTAAACGACTCTGACCAGTTGTGTTTGCAAATGCTCGTCCTTCATAGAAATGCCACAGACAATCCTGACAACACATACTAGTGTCTCGGGTATAATTGCTTTATAGCAACAACTGAAATACTGTGCAGGAATGGTAACATTTACCATAAACACACAAGAAGATCCATATGAATTCCTAATGTGCTTACTACAAAGAACCAAAAACATCCCTATTAATGTAATCTTCCCAATGTCATACACGTGGAAACATACATGCACTCTCTGCAACAATATTTCACAAGAGCACATCCCTAATGAACAATGTGTATATGTATTCATACCAAATTCATGCATTTCACCAGCTTCTGCAGAATGGAAATCTTCTCTGAGCACTATCCTCAATTTTACTGAAAATCATAATTACCATATACAGTTCAATCACATCATTCATCCGTATTACAAACACTTTGGACTCCTACTACAATACCTATAATTACTTTACACATATTACTGCTGTGGTAGTTGTGCCCAATGAACATATTCTTGGGGCAGTGGCCTGCAGCCATGCCCCCCAGAATCTGGCCACTGGCCTCAAACACCACAATACAAATAACTATATAACAAGTACGTACCATACACCGTCAACTAATAAAACTCACCCTGACTCCCTGCAATCAAAATGATTTCCACAGACCCTGAACTCGGACTCGTCAGAATTTCCAAACCCTTTTGTCACCTATAAAACAGCTCCACATTACCTTCATTCCACTTCCCCACAATTTCTACACCCTCTTTCAGCCATCAAATAACCCCAAATGTCTTTTCCAAGTTGTCCGTTCACGGCGCGACCCGCAAACTACCGCGGTGTCCGCGGACAGCCACAACACCTACCCCATCTTTTTCAACCTACAAAATATCTACAAATCATCGTTTTTCCACTCACCCACCCTTCCCAGCCCCTCTTTCCACCAGCAAATAACCCTAAATGTGTTTTCTAGACTATCCCCCCACTGCGCTGTCCGCGGACAATGGGCGCAGTCCAAGGATCCAACATGGTGGGCGTTTCCAAAAATGTGACGCACCTCGCGATTTTCACCATCCAAACAGTGGGCATGTCCGATGCCCACTGACTTCATGCTGGTTTCTGCCCCAATCAGAGGCATGTCTGCTAACCAAACAGGGAAGTGAGTCTGCAGACCGAGCCCAGATATCACTCATTTTTATTTACCTACTTTAAGGTCGATTTAAAAAAAACTACTGGCTGGATTTACAAGTTTACAAAAGCATGCTTTTGGGACCACGCCGCTGTTCCTGCTGCAAATTTGGTGAAAATCTGTCCAGCGGTTTAGACTGTAAGTGTGATCAAATTTTAATTTCCATTGCATCTATGGGAAAAAACACATTTTTGGGCCCCCCACTATAACTTTGCCACCACTGTATGAGGGGGCGAAGGTATAAGCCGCCCAAAAAGTGCTCTTCCTATGGGTTCAGAAACTTAACCATAACTACAGGGCTGCTACCGCAGGCCCTGTAATGTATGTGATAAAACACAAACCTAGCGAAGAAGCAATAGAGCTCTATAAATAAGGGACACACCCCAGGGTTCCATGCAGCTGCAGATTATCCAGACAGTTTCAGTGAGGTTGAGGCAGAGATATTACCACCACACTGTGCATGCGATTGTATGAAGGACCTTGAAGCAGGGGCTATAATCCAGAATAGTCTAATTTATGCACTTACCTTACTGAAAAGGAAAATTACCACCACAAGGCCTACAAAGAAAAACATCTGGCCAACAGGGATGTCAGACCATTTTTGATTCCCGGCTTGTCGTTGTACTTTTTTGTTTTGAAAAAAAGGCAGCAGGCTAAGAATCTGTGTAGACTTTAGAGCCCTGAAGAAGATCATAATCAAAAATCAATATGCACTTCTACTCACCTCCACGTTGTTAGACCAATTACAAAATTCCATCATTTTCATCAAGTTAGACCTTCGTGGAGCACACCTTCTAGTATGAGTAGCAGAGGGAGATGAGTGTGTTAGAAGCAGACATTATTTCCCTTTTTGGAGCATTCCATTATGGTGCATATCGTATGCATTTGCTCTGTCTGTTTCATAAGTACAGAGTTTGCAGACCTACTGCATTTTTCCTTGCAATTCACATATATGGTGCTGCTTGCATATGTTCTGTGTCTTTGAATGGTACCACTCTGTAAGAGAACCCCTGACTTTGAGCAGTTTGGATGCTACCCGATGTTTGCGAACAGACGCACAGTCCACGGTCACTGTGCCCATCAGCATGGAGCCATCAATTTAGTATGTTGTATGGTACATCTATACAAAGTAAGGGTATCCTGGTAAAAACCTATGAAATTCAGTGAAAACACGTTGTTAAATGGACGATATGGTTAAGTTGCACTACTAAAAACCTAGCAAATTTAGTGAAAAAACTTTGTTAAAGGAACATTATGGTTAAGCTGCGCTACTACAAACCTATCAAATTCAGTGAAAAAACATTGTTAAAGGAAAGTTTTGGTTCAGTTGCCCTATGAAAAAACTATCAAAGTAAGTGCAAAAACATTATTGAAGAGACATTACAGTAACTTTGCACTAAAAACAAACTATCCATATTATGTTTACAAGTAAAACCAAAAAACCCCAGAAATACGCCAGTTATGGTAAGCATAAGCAACCATAACTCGCACCACCACAGTGCACTACAAGCCCTAACACCCATGACATCAAACATGATATCATAAAAGGCATTGATGACATCAATGATGACATCAGATGCACATTTACTTTTCATGACAAGCCACCACAAGGGATTGTCATTGTAATGTTGGCACAACACTATGAGAGATAATTGAAAGAACTATCATTAATAAATAGTTCATTAAGCAATGCATTCTTATAAACACCAATGCATTACAGACTTCTTTCCACTACATGAAGGAACTCATGTAGAAATGTTGGCATTGTCTGCAGCATGCACCATACAGGTGCACTCTTCAAAATCTGCCCATGCTGCACAGTAAAATGATGATTGCTTTTGTTTCAGAATTTCGTGTACTGTGAAACATGTAATAAATAGCTCACAATGCCTTACTTAGTACATAATTCTACTCTACACACAAAACATAAAGACACCACAACACATACAAATATGAGCATATACAGGGAAATTAAAGTAAGCAAAACAGCAGCAGTATTACCAGAAAGTGTTCATAACCTACCTGCTTATGTTCATGCACACAAATGATTGCTGTGTTTCAGGCTTCCTTCTTCCCCTATTTATATGAATTATATGATGTGCCTAAACCCTAAGGAAAATAGTGTAAGAACATATGAGAAGGGTAAGGTCTACAAATGTAGTACCTTTTCAATTTTTCGTTCCTGGCTGTCAGTGAGGAAAACCACCTGGCCTACATATGTCAGTGAACAAAAAAAGAGGGCACCAGACATGTGATGTCTTCAGTGATGTCATAAATGCCATTTATGATGTCATGGGTGTTAGTCCTTGCAGTGCACAGTGGTGGTGCGAGTTATGGTTCTTTATGCTACCATAACTGGCGAATTGCTGGGTTTTTTTAGTTTTATTTGTAAAGATAATATGGATAGGTGGTTATTAGTGCAAAGTAACTGCAATGTCTCTTCAAGAATGTTTTTTGCACTTACTTTGATAGGTTTTTCTTAGGGAAACTGAACCATAACGTCCCTTTAACAACGTTTTTTCACTGAATATTATATTACATTCTTGTTGTTTTTATTAATCCTTTAAGTCCATGCATCTTCTCGGCAATCACCTGTTGAGTCGATGCAATTGTTAATCTGCTATGTTATGTACTGTTACACTTCTGTACTTTTTAACCTTGGTTTTATATTTTTATTACATGGCCTGCGGTAGTGGCCCTGTAGTTATGGCTAAGTTTCTCAACCCATAGGAAGAACACTTTTTGGGCATCTTATAACTTTGCCCTCCCTCGACGACACCTTACCAAACTTTGCAAGAAAAGTATATGGTGCCATCAGATTGATTCTGTGAAGGTTGGTGAGGTTTTGTCAAGGGGGGGCAAAGTTATAAGGGGTCAACCTTTTTGTTTCTTCCATAGACGCAATGGAAAACATATTTTTCTCATATCTACAGCCCAAACCGCTGGACAGATTTTCCTCAAATTTGCATCAGGAGTGGCAGTTTGGTCCCAAAAGCATGATTTTGTAAATTTGTTGTAAATCTGTCCAGTAGTTTTCTTTAAAACATGTCAAAAGTAGGTAACGAAAAATAGTGATATCTGGGTTCGGTCCGCAGTCACTTCCCTGTTCATCCGCGAAAGGACCTTTGATTGGTGCAGGGGCCGAAGTGAGGTCTGCGGACATCGAACGCATTCGCTGAATGGATGGTGAAAAGCATGAGCTGCGTCATATTTTGCGAAACACCTGCCATGTCGAATCCGCGGACAGCCCTAACTGACCGCGGAAGGATCAGTGGAGGATAAGTCTGGAAAACACATTTTGGGTCATTTGGTCTTAGAAAGAGGAGCTGGGAAGGGTGGTGGAGTGGAAAAAAGATGATATGGGCCCTTTGTTTATGCAGAAAAAGAGCATCCAGGTGGAGCGGTAGTCCACGGACACTGCAGTAGCCGATAGGCAGAGTCTTAGCCGGACACCTAGAGACACACATTTTGGGTTATTTGGTGAATGAAAGAGGGCTTGGGCGGACAGCTAGAGACACACATTTGGGGCTATTATGACTGCAAGAGGGCTTAGTCAGGGTAGGGGAGTGGAATCTAGATGATTAGGGATATTTCCATGGGTGAAAAATAGGGTTGGTGGTCCATTTTGATGTCTGCAGATGTCATTTTAATTTTTTATTTGTGTATCATACAGTTAAAAAAATAACTTTTAGCACAGGCATCATAAAACAGAATTAACATCCCTCTAATTAAATCAAATCCTCCTCCACCCAAAAAGGAAAAAGAAATGGAATTAACACATTCAATCTGTTAAAATTCGAAATATGCCATATACATCTCTCCACAGCATAGTGAGAAAGAGATCAGTACCTAATGGGAGCCAGACATAAAGAGTGCCCATAGGGGATCAGGGGGGTAGTTAGAATCCAAACCTGATGCCATAAGGGCCCTTATACGCAACACAACCAGTGCATCACAATTAGTCAAAAGATGTACAGTTTCCACCTCACCATTACCACAGAGCTGGCAACATCTGTCCCCCCTTGGAATTTTGGTCCATGGGACAACAACTTCAAAGGTGCGTCCTACATTGAATTTAATGCTGAGATAGCCTCACACAATGGAATTCCCCGCAACATGGCATATGTAAGTTGGCTCTATTTGTCTTTCAAGTATGTATGGAAAAAGAACAGCTGCAGTAGATTTAGCAGCCAGAGTAACAACCATTTACTCTCATTTGAGAGTGAACAGTTTCCCTCTCATTGCAGTTTTTGAAAGAGGGCTTGGGTGGAAGCTTAAGACACACATTTGGGGTTATTTTGTGACTGCAAGAGGGCTTGGTCAGGGGAGGGGAGTGGAATCTAGATGATATGGGTGTATTTTCATAGGTGAAAAATAGGGTTGGTGGTCCATTTCGATGTCTACAGACGTCAATTGATTTGGGAGGTTTTTATAGGTGAAAAATAGGGTTGGCAGTCCATTTCGATGTCTGCAGATGTCATTTGAATTCGAAGGTTCAGGGTGAGTTATAAATAAAGCAAGCAACTGAACTGCTGCTCCACTCATGTAGCAAGCACATATTTGCAGAACAATTAATGCATTGCACACATGAAAACATTCTCCTTTCCAATCTGTTCATCTTTCCGAACCTTTTTATCACCCTTCTACAACTACAACTACTAATCAATTTTCAAAGTAAATAGTCCTACACCAATACCCACATTTGCTAATGTGGACGTAATACGGCACACTTACAAATAAACCACTTAACCCCATACCAAAAATGCTGATGCTCCGAAGTCCCCATTCATGTATCTAACCATCCAATTACACACACACACTAACTCTTCCTGCCAAGACATCCCACTAAACTTTTGGTGGTGGTTGTGGCCAGTGGCCTGATTCTTGGGTGCATGGCCATATTATGCTGTGGTGGTTGTGAATGCATGGCCACTGGCCACAACCACCACTGCATATTATGGCCATGCACCCAAGAATCGGGCTACTGGCCACAATCATTATAATAATATGTCTACATGAATTGAATCTGGCCACTGGATACAACCATTTCAATAATATGTGTATAATAGTTACATACAGTGTACGGGCAGTATACAGTATTTGCAGTATGGTGACATAATACAATTGAAGTGCTATGATTGCTGTACCACTGGGGGTACAGGATGAGTTTGTTGTACAATTCTTGCCTTATTCCTGACGTATTGTAAGTGTTGTCAGGATAATTTGTGGCATTTCTATGAAGGACGAGCATTTGCAAACACAACTAGTCTGCGCCGTTCAAGTAAATGTTTTGAACAATTGGTGGCAATTAGAACAGAAGATTGATTGCTACATTTACATAGCAATGTACACCAGTTGTGTTGGAAAATTTAAATGGACCTGAGAGTTCTGTCTCTGTAACATTTGCTGGAGCTCGACTTGTTTTTTTAGCAGAAACATTTCTCTTTATATGTGGTGATGGATGTGAAGTTGTGTTGGCAGTAGGTAGGTTTCTGGTTGTACTGCTTGATGGAGTAGAAGTTGTTTTTTGTTTCTTTGGTGGCACTGTTGGGAGATCTCTTATAGGTTCTGTTTGCATTATTTTTCTTTTTAAAACTGTACCACTTTTGAGGAACAGGGTACATATCTAGATGGAGTGTGTAGAGTGCATGTAGTCTGTTGTACTCTACGATGCAAGAAATGTCAGCCTTGACTTTGTTTGCATCAAAATTGACTAGAAATAGTCCTTAGGGTGTACGTAGATGTGAAAGTGCTACATAATTCATACCTTCTTTAAAGACTGTGCTGCCAATGTCAATCAATGCCTGATTTAGGGTTAGACCTTGCAATTTGTGAATAGTGACGGCATATGCAAGAGACATAGAGAATTGTTCTCTTCGTACATAGATGTCTTTGAAAAGAAGGAATTGTGCTGTTGAGCGTCCTATCCTTTTAACTTCTGAAAGTTTGTCAAAGTGGATGTTGACAAACTGAATGTTGTTGTCATGTGGATATGTCTGGAAGTCAACAACTGTATGAATTGCCCCATTGGGGTCAGGAGGCCGATCATGCCTTTTGCTTTTTTATGAATGCATTTACTACCACGCCCATGTTAATGCAACCTGATCAAAGCTTACCTTTTGTGGTAGAGGCCCACGCTTCGGGTGGAGCGGTCAGAGCAACACTCCTACAAGAAGGGAAAGATGGACTGGAACATCCAGTGGCTTATCATTCACGGACTCTCTCCTCAAGTGAATGTAACTATTCCGTTATTGATAAGGAGCTGCTTGCCATACGCCAAGTCTGTAAAGAGTGGCATCATCTTCTTCAAGGAACCGTTCATCACTTTGTAGTCTGCACGGATCACAGAAACCTCTGCAGCCTTCAGCAGATGACATGTCAGAACACTCGAAACGTCCATTGGGCATACTTCTTCTCTCAGTTCGACTTCATTATTAGCTACATATCAGGGAAAGAAAATATCATAGTGGACACTCTGTCCCGTAGTCTTGGAGAGACTTTTGACCTCCACCAAGGAAGTGAACTCCTGCTAGCAGGCAAGGAGATCATCCTGGTGGTCAATTCATTCCTTCAGGATGTCCCAACCAGTGTTCAACAAGAAGCCCCATCAGTCATGGTGCACTATCCTTTATTAGAGAAGAAGGGTCTACACTTTAAGGAGCATGCCGTATACCTACCTACCAAGAACCTTCAGGGACAAGCCCTTGCCTGGTGTCATGACCTCACCTCCGCTGGTCTTCAGGGTCAGAAGGCGACGATGGAATTGCTTTCCCGATACTTCTGGTGGCCTACGTTACGAAAGGATGCTGAGTTCTATGTCTCAACCTGTCCCACGTGCGCTTCAGTTAAACATCTATCCTCTAAACCAATCGGGTTATTACAGCAAGATGATATTCCATTGCAATCGTGGACTCACATCTCCACTGATTTTATAGTGGACCTTCCCTTGTCTGATGGATTCACCGCCATCATGGTAACTGTGGACACTCTTTCCAAATTAGCTCACTTCTCTCCCTTATCTGGCTTAGCTTCTGCCCCACTAACTGCTTCAATATTCCTGAGTGATATAGTCAGATTACATGGACTTCCAAGGGCAATGGTGTCTGATCGGGGTACCCAGTTTACCTCCACTTTCTGGGCCTCACTATGTCAACAAATGGGTATACAGCATGCCCTCTCTTCAGGTTACCATCCCCAGAGCAATGGGCAGACAGAGAGGCTGAACGCCACAGTAGAACAATATCTCAGATGTTTTTCAGTCACAAACAAGATGAATGGAGCATGTTTCTTCCATTGGCTGAATTCACGTTAAACAATACCCTACATACAGCATAAAGATGAGTCCGTTCCTATATACCTATGGGTACCATCCTTGTCACCTTCCCCTCGACATCCCAGCCTAATCCAAATTACCGGCTATCAAACACATGGTGGAAACTCTTAAGGAGACCCACAACCAGGCTCAGGAGACTCTGGAAGAAAGCAGAAAGAATTACAAGAGATGGGCTGACAAAGGAAGACTTCCAAACCCTTCTTGGACGGAAGGGACGTTAGTTTGGTTGTCCACAAGGTTCCTTCTTAGACGGATAAGGAAGGGGGCGTTATCACTGTGATACATTGGTCCTTGTCCTATCCTGACCCAAATCAATCCTGTGGCCTTCCGCCTATGTCTTCCGTCAAGTTTGAAAAGGATACATCCTGTTTTCCACTCATCATTGTTGAAGGGTTGCAAGATGGATCCCTTCGATCGGAAAGTGCCGAAGCCTGAGGTCTCTGTTCCCCCTGAAGAAGAAGAGTATGAAGTGTCTCACCTTGTGGACTCACGGCACCGAGAGGGTGTGCTGCAATATTTCGTTCATTGGAAGGGGTATTCAGAGGCAGAACGCACTTGGGAGCCCAAGAGAAACATCCATGCTCCCCTGCTAATCCAGAAGTATCATAGACTGCACACAGGGAGGTCGGTTGCCCCTCAGAGAAAGTGGGGGTATACTGTCATGCTTTCTTGGAAAGTATGGGACAGATGGAGATGCCATTAGCATGTTCTACCACGCTCAAGCCGTTTTATGTGTAGCGGTCTAGTGTTGCTTCCAAGATGGCCGCCTCACGGCATATATAGCTACCTGGTCGGCGTCTTGATGCGTTGTACCTTGTTTGCTTTCTGTGCATAACGCTAGTGCCTTTACTTGCTTGCTTTAGCCTTTACTCTGTGCTCTCTACCTGAGCGTTTGTTTGGCTTCCTGCCCTTCTCGTTCGTGGAGCTCCTCGCTTCCTCGCTCTCCCTCTCTCACTCTAGTTGCTTGGTGCGCCTTCTGCCACGTGTCTCTCTCGCTGTCACTAAGCTTCCTTCCTTCTCTTTCTCATTCCCGACCCTCAGGAGTATTTCTTCATCCCCTGTACTATACCTTATTCGGACATCTCTCTGGAACCTTTTCTTTAACCTTTTCTTACCTTCGTTCTTCGGTTCCCTTCTTATTCAGCTGAACGGAACTCCTCTTACTCTCCTTATCTCCTGCACGGATTTTAGTCCATTGATTCCTGTTGCCACCGGATACTGTTAATGGTCCTCCCTCACAGCTATTCCGGTATTGTTTCTAGTACTGTTCTATCCTGCCAGCTACTGGAAGTATTCTTTGATTGGATCAACATCATCAGCCATCCTTTGTTCATCTCGTCGCAAGGAGATTCCACCCATTACCATATCTGGATTTACAGTTTTTTTTGCCAGGAGGCTTTTTTTCCCTGTCATTGGGGGCTCACTCCTGGGGAGACCTTACCTGCACCAAAAGAAAAAAGAGTAGATGGCAAAGGACAATAGTAAGATAAGACAGCAAAGGAAGAAAGATCCAGAGGACAGCTCTACGGAAGATCCACGTGAGGAGGAAGGGAGGTTTCCCCAGAATTTGACAGCTACCTTCACAACTTTCGACTCTGTATTTACCTTTTTTCGCATCTGGTTTAATGTTATTTTTGTATGAGAAGTTTTGGGCTATGTGGTATAGGCACGTTGTTTCTAAAGCAGTACTCCTGTTTGCGTAGTAAGTGTCCAATAAGTTGTTTATGAAAATGTGCTGTCTGTTGGGATCATTTTTGGCTATTGTTTCTATGTCTTCGTACGATTTCAGAACTCTTTTTATAGATGCAGCAGGACCAAAGCTTAATCAAACTATGTTTTCAGATTTCCCATATAAAGCGGTGCCGGTTAAACGGTCACTGCTTCGTAGCAGCCACATTCTCTAATGGAGAGCATTTTTATGCCGAAGCTGTACAATTTATGTGACATTGTTTTGTCAGATGATATGTCATCCCAGAAGTCTTTCAGCTCTGTTTTCTGTGCTTTGGTTAAGTAGACTGTGACATATCATGCAACTGCAGTGGAATTGTCTGCAATGCACTGCACTTCTACATTTGCATTCCAATAGAGGGCAATTATTGCATTGTAATCATTGATGTATTTTCATGCTTCGGTTCGTTTTATGCAGTATGTGTTCTTAGGATATTTGCCTTTTACACTGTGTCTAACTGAACACATGAAGCTGTTTACTTGACCTGTTGCTGAAACTGGTAAGGGAAACCATAGCAGCATTTGGTGTAGTATTTGACTTTGTTTTTATGTTTACGGTGACAATACTTGCCAAACTTATGTCTTTGAAAGTGCAAAACTAGTGCATGTAGGTCACTATAAGTACTTTCTGAAGGGATTTTGCAAGTGTCATATTTGAGAAGGAACTGCAAAACAGTTGAATCACTGTCCTGACCAAATTTAGAATCATTTTTAATCCACAAAAGCATGTGGATGTGTGGTGCTCCTCTGGCCCGATATTATTTTCTCCAAAAGAAGTGTTCCACTTCTCCAAGGGGAGGACGTGTTTTATTACAAATGAAGTGCAGCATGGCAATAAAGTGATGATGGAAGTACCTTGATACATTTACAGGATCAAGAGAGCACAGTTCTCCTGGTGTGTTCATGTCTATACCTGTTTTGTTTTTGTTTGCTATGCATAGGAAAGTGTGCAAGTCTTCCCATGCATACTCTGCACAACTTAAAGTGACAAACCACATGGGTGGGCCAAGGTTGTATAGCATACACCGTACATCTGCGTGCCATCGGAACCAGTATTCTTTCGTACCAAACATGTTTGCCAAGAGATTTGTAATACTTGACTGTAAAACTTTGTCTTTGTCTTGCACCTTTTGAAGTAGCTGTGTAGCAGCCATGTTTTGAAAATGGTGATCTGTTTTCAATGTGCGTGCAACTCCATAACATAGAGTTGCTAATTCACTTTCAGAGAGGAGGTGGAATATGTATTTCACGTTTTGTCTAAATCTAGGGTCTTCAGAATACATTCGCAAAGAGCGGCATTCTGATGCTGTTATTTGTGTGCATCTTTCATCGTATTTTCCACCTTTTCCAGTCGGAAAGAGTAAAGGAAAGGCATGTGCTTCTGCACTTTTTTCCCATATACTGATTGACGATCCTTTGGCTTTCCACATTTGATATGTTTCTAGTGCATCGTATATGGTGTCTTTGCAGTGCAGTGGGTGAATTGTATAGTGATATAACATATTGGAGGCTGCAGTTGGATCTAGAAGTTCAAATTGGCCAGTTGTTGAGGAGTTCTACATTATTTCGGTGGTTTCTCTCAGGTTTTCTTCAATGTTTATTTCATTGTAGTATTCATTGTTGTCTTTAAGATGTTGCAAGGCTTTCCTAACTTTGTTTAAGTCCACTAGTTGCTGCCAAATCTTTTTGTCTATTGTAGGTACACCATTCACCAGGATAATGAAAGATTGTTCTATTGGCCTTTGCACTCATAGAGTGTCAACATTTTCTTTGAGATCTAATGGTAAATAAACTACTTTGCCACAAATGCCTCTTAGTAATTCAATGGGAGGCAATTTTGCAGTTTTTGGTTGCAGTCGTATCATTTCTTGAAATGGGTTTACTGTTTGGATTATAATGCTCTCATACAAATGAAGCTGTTGCAGTGCGTTTGGCAGAGGGAATATTTCCAAAATGATTACTGACAGCCCGTGAAGGCATTTGGTTATTGTCAAGTTTTGTAGTGCAGTATGTGCACAGTATGGAGATGTTAGTCATTTCGTAATTGTTTTCTGCTATAAGGTAGAGAGATAATTGTCTTCTATGTTGTACATTATATCTATAGTTTGTGTGCTCTTTGTATAAAAAGTACTGCGACAACACACATATACTTGGTTTAGTACTTCAGCAGATGTGCTTTTGAACTTGCATATTTCTTTTTCGTATATGTGAAATAGAAAGTTGCCATCAGCAAGGATGTTGCTACTGTTTTCTGAAGGTACTGGAGTTTCTAAGTGCTCTTCAGTTCCAAATTATTTGCTTTGGTTGTCCTCTATTTGTTCGAGCAGCTGTTTGGCTGTACTGTGTAGGAGAATATTATTTAAATGCTCCTGTGCTAAAGCTGAACTTTTTGCATAGTACAGTTTTTAAACGAGATTTCATACAGTAGAATGGTGTGTTGGTAACATTTTGATATGGTGGAAGGTGCTTTTGCAGGCAGGTACAGAAATGCAGGCTAATGAATGTCCTTGCAGTCCTGTGTATTTGTGCACTGGACACAAGTCCATACTTTGCATATTTTCATTTTACCTTTGCCTTTGGCTTTCACATAGTGATTGAGGAACTGCTGCAAAGATTTGATAGAGCTTTGGCGAATGTTACACATTGATGTGCATGGCCATTTGTAGATGGGGCATATTGGTTCGGTGGAATGGAGAGTTGAATCTAAGTTTGATGGGGATATTTGTGAAAGCAGTGTTTCTTCTTCCATTATGGTATTGTCCACCTTTTCATATACTCACCCACTGCTATGTATGGCAATTTGGTTTGTTTGCTCTTGTTTGTATGATTCTTCTTTGAAGTATGGCTCTGTGCTGGTGGTGTGACTCCACTGACCTGTACATATGTTGCCAAAGGTGTCTATGCTGATACTGCATTTGTTGCGAAGTACTGGTTGTAGTTTACTAATTCATTTTGTTAGTGGTTTCATTCTGTTTACAATTAATATAAAGAATGTCCTTTTCAGAACCATTGCACTGTCTACAAGAGCTTTCAGGATTACTTTTCTGCAGTAAGTTTTAAGCGTTGAGCGTGATTTCTCCCCTGTATGTATAAGGTTCTGAAGGACTCTTTGCTGGACATTTTCTTGTAAAATGAATTTTTTTTAATGCTTCCTTGTGGCTATGTTACCATTTGTACATGCTCTGTTAGCAGTACTGTTAGTTGCAATCTTTTTAGTACATTTTGAAAGAGGAGTTAAAGTTTGCTTACTTGTAGGTGCTTTTGTTTTCGTTAGTGACTGTATTAGCTGCTGCATTTGAACTTTCTGTACAAATTCTGCTAGCGATGGATGGGTATTTTGTATGCTTTTAGGTTGCTGTGCTCTATTTCTGCTTTGTTTTCTACAGAGTTGATTTTTGGTAGGCATTCTGTAGTAGCTGTTGGAGAAAAAAGGAAAGTGTGGGTGTGCAGATTTTGAAATGCATATGTGTGCACTGTGCGTGAATGGTTGAATATGAGGGTAGGAATATAGATAGAGGTGTGTGATTTTGTAATGGTCTGATACTTTAGGTTGGGAAGGCTATATAGGTATCTGGGTGTTTCTGTAGTGGCGGTGATATGATAATATAAAGTGGACAACTGTTGAGGTGTTATGAGTAAGAATGAAGCAAATACCGTTGGATTGATGGAATTCTGTGTCTTACAATACAAGAACACTGCACTGTCTCAGTAAGCAGTACTACTCAACAAGAGGATTTCACTTACTTTGTTGGCTGTTCAGAGTAGGTTTCTTCTAGGTTGTATTTTCAAGTTGACACACCAGTGGCTTTCAGGACAGAGGTGGTTACTACAACTGTCAAAGAAGAAAGTAAGAAAATATGTTTGTTACTGGCATAGTGATTGCATTTGGAGAATACATTATTTAAAAGTTTAATGGGATGTCTTGGCAGGAAGAGTTAGTGTGTGTGTGTAATTGGATGGTTAGATATATGAATGGGGACTTAGGAGCATCAGCATTTTTGGTATGGGGTTAAGTGGTTTATTTGTAAGTGTGCCGTATTACGTCCACATTAGCAAATGTGGGTATTGGTGTAGGACTATTTACTTTGAAAATTGATTAGTAGTTGTAGTTGTAGAAGGGTGAGAAAAAGGTTCGGAAAGATGAACAGATTGGAAAGGAGAATGTTTTCATGTGTGCAATGCATTATTTGTTCTGCAAATATGTGCTTGCTACATGAGTGGAGCAGTCAGTTCAGTTGCTTGCTTTATTTATCCACATTTATAAATGGTACTGTTCTCAATGCACACATACATTTCTTGGGGTTTTTAAGTAATGTTGTATTCTGTGAAGTGTGCAATGTAAGTGGTAGGCACCCTGTTGATATGCATGCAATGTATGTACTTGGTTTACTTTGGTAGGATACATTCAGTGATCCTTTTCAGTGAGAATTTTACAAATTTCATACGAAGTGTGTTAGTGGGCGAAAAGGTCGTAAAAATGACAGAAGCAAGGAAACGCGTAACAGTTTGCACATTACAAGGGGTGACATGGGTAAATGAAAACTTTCAATGCACATACATTGTAGGTGGCATTTTATGATAGGTGATGGGAGAAATGACAGTAACCTTTTTGAGTACATTCGGGAACTTATGTGACGGGTACCTTGTTGAGAGGCACTTATAACAGAGTTGCAAATGTACTGTATAAAAAATATTGACACCTGTACTTTGTGGTGATGGATGCGATTGTGGATGAATCTGGATGCAGAAATCTTGGATAGTTTTACAGTAGTTTTTACTGGATATGGTTCTGAATCAAACGCGACTTGTACATTAATGATTAATGGTAAATATGGAGTGTTGAACAGAGATGTTAGAGTTAGATGCAGAGGTCTTGGATGTGATTGGTGTATGCGTGTGTTACTGTTTAACAGTACCCAATGAGGGATCACTGCAAAGAGAGCAGTGGAAAGGGAAGGAGGACTGCCCCTGCTTTACAGGGTCTGTGGACACCGCAGTTGTTGGGGAATCGCACGCGCCACATCCTACCCTTCTCAGTATGCCTGGCATGGAAATGGGACTGTGGGGACTATCCAATCAGGTCTTCAGGGTGTTCTTAACAGCAAGGGGCAGTAATACTTTTTTTATTGCTGTGTACAGTGAAGATGGCAGATATGCAGAGCCAGAGTGTTGATTGTTGGTTATTCCTTTGTGAGTGATCTGCAGAGGTATGCCCAGGGTAGAGGCATTAATGACAATTTTGGTTTTGAAGGAGTGAACATTGTGTGGTGCAGTGTGCTTATGCACGGTTTGCAAGTTGTGCTTGCAGTGTGCAGAGATGTGGCCAGTTGGAGTACTGATGACATCCTAGTGGTGCATTGTGGAGCTCTGCATTTGGGTTACATCAATGCTGCAAGTTTGCTCTGTGAACTGAAGGACTTGGTGATTGCTCTGATGCAGCTTTTCCACACTGCAAAGGTGGTTTTCTCATGCATACCACCAAGAACAGTATGGTACAATCCCGATGTACTATCTTCTCAACAAGAGGTTGAAAGGTGTGTTGTAAACGGAGGCATGTCTACATTCCTGTTCAGTGCTGGGATGTACTTCTGTCACAATAAGCATATTAATGCCTCTAATATGAGCCTTTTCAGTACAGCTGCCTTTTTTTACCCCCATTGAAAATACTATTTTGTTCTACAATGTAAGAGCTATTTTTGAGAAACTTGTTTAATAATGTAAGGCAGAGTACAAGAGAAAAATCCCCAAAAAATACAAAAGCAAAAGGTGTTCCTTTACAAGCACATTTTTTTTTTAAAAAAAGGATCTTTTTACAGCCACCAATACAGAGAATATTCCCTACCCTGGTTGAAATGTATCCCCCCACACATGCACAAAGGACGACATGTCCGCGGTAGTTCCACCATCACACCTGCCACATCCAGGGATTTTGAGGGTGGCAGGCATGGAAATGAGACTGTGGAGGGCTGGGGATTGGTCAATAAGGTTTCCTGGGTGTAGCGCGTAAGGACCAATGAGAAGGTGTGTTTGCAGAGAGAAGTGCAGATGGCTATGGCTGTGTCATGCAGGAGGCAGAGTGCATGGGCGACTCCTGGATCCATTGGTTGGAAGTGCATGCAACATGCTGTGGAGTGGCTGCACATCTTGTATTCTATCATGTGGATGTCCACTGGTATGGAGTACGTGGAATGAAGTGGCACAATGTGGCTCCTCTTTGTGCCACTTTGGTGACACTCGATCATCCAGACATTATTATTACTCATTGTGGACGAAACAGTTTAGGACATGTTACCGGAATTTCTGTGCAGTTTGCGATGAAGGTGGCGCTTGGCCAAGTCATGGATATGTTTCCAAACTCTCGAGTAATTTTTTCTTGCATTGCCCAGAGACAGATGTGGCTGCGTTCTTCTTCATTTGCTGTGCAAATGGAGAAAGCAAGGCGCAATGTGAACAAGACTGTGTGCGCCTTTTTGAGAGATGTTGGCATGTTCTCCTTCCACAATGAAAACTTTACGTATTGTAGCACCTACATTTTTTGAAGAGATGGAGACCATCTTACTGATGCTGGCAATCAGCTGTTTCTGTGAAGTATTCAAAATGCACTGCAGCATTTTTTGCAAGTATAGCAGGCATTTCCTCAGTAGGTGTTGATTACTTCAACCATTCCAAAAACAAACAACCACTACAAAAAGGCTCTTTTCAGAGCCACCTCTTCCTCCTGGAACCAAGTGCAATGTTTTTGACAGAGCAACCCCTGTCATTATTTTAGATGTCCACAATTTACTGCGCTGTCTGCGGAGCATACAGTCTGTGCGGCGGACTGCAACACTGTTGGCAAATCTATTTCTGAACTGTGAAAAGTGGCTCTGAAAAGAGCTTTTTTTTCTTTTTTTGTATTTTTGTTGTTCTTTTTACACATGTCATAGAAGGTAAGGAAGTGAAGTGAGGGTAGGGAAGGGGCACCAACCACAGGGATAAGAAAGGGCAAGTGGAGAGAGGAAGATGTTGGGTGGGCCTCACTTAGGTAGGGGCAGTCCTTCTCCTGCTCCTCTGACGGAAGCCTCAAAAGCACTTCAAAGTTGCTCCCCCCTGCACAGTATCACGTTGCAGTACATGCACATTACAGTGACTTTGAAAGGTAAGGGTATGCTGTGGTGCTTATGGCCTGCAAGTCCAGTTTAGGGATCCGCTGCCCCACAGGAGTGTCCCTAGTGGTGGCAGGAGCAGATGCAGAGGATGCTGCAGAGGAACTGAACTTAGTGCCTTATTGGAAGGGGACAGCTCTCCGAACTGCAGCCGTGTGGTTCGATTTAGGTGTTGCCTCAAGGAGGTGGTGCCGTAGCTGTACAAGCCTGGTTTGCTTTGACCGAGGACTATGTTGCACTCAGTGCATCTCACCTGTTTAGCACAAGCTTTGGGCACGTCTCCTACGGTGGTAAATACTTTCCATACCCAGGACTCTTGCTGGCTGCAGGCAATGTGGAATTCCTCTACTCCATCCCTGTTCTCTTCTTCATCCCTATCTACATTACCATGCCTGTTCCCTTCTCCAGGCCCTTGGGAAGGTGGTTGTGGTGAGGGTCAGGGTGTGGGTGCTGGTGAGGTAGAGGCAGTAGCAGCAGCCATGGTTGCCATTGGCTCCAAAGGTAATATAGCACAGCAGAATTGATCAGAAAGCAATTCCAGAAGAGAGCAATCTGGACTGCTGCTGTGTTCTGCACTGCCAAAAACAGAATGAGGAGCAGCTCTGGGGTGTGGCCTTTTATAGGGCTGCTGCGGAGTACTTGGAACCCGAAAGCGGCCCTAAAACATTCCCAAACATAGACAAATCGACAGGGGCACAGTGTGGGACCTCTGTAAGTGTGTAGTTTCACAATACCACTCCTTGCATTTCTGAAAAAAGTACTTTTTTGATGTCCGGGACCCGCATCGTGTCCGACAAGTAAGAGCCCACAATCAGCGTGGGTGTGGTCATATGTTGACGTCACGAATGTTCTCAAATGGGACAGCTATCCGCAGGATGCGTATTGCACGGAATACTTTGTACGCATGTGCATAGGTGTCCTACGGACACGGTTAGGATCATCGGACTAATTAAAAGTGCGACACACGTGCAGCGAACATTTTTGCACACGCTGGGTGTTTGTAGGCTACATCAGGTGGGATGCGCATGTGCACAGCTCTCTGTATGGAGTGGGTGGGTACCTCGAACTAATGAAAGTACATTACAAACTTTTTTAGACACACTGTACAGGGGCAGTGTTACCAGGAGACAGAGGATGCAATATGCATGCGTATAGGTGTGCGACGGACACACATGCGCTCCCACAACTAATGAAAGCTGTGTCACAAGATGCAGACATGCAGACAGGAGTGGTGTCCTATGGACACCTCCATTTTCATTGTGGATAGGCCGGCCAGGTGCTGTTTCCGTAGGACACCTCCATTTTGCATAATTGCGGCCATCCGCGAAAGTACTGTGCGCCGTGCAGTTGTAACAGAATTTTTAAAAGAAAGAAAATCCCACACACACAGAAACAATGTACATGTACACCTTTATTTACACACATGCATACATACAATTAGGAAAGGGAACAGGTAGCAGAAATGGGCACATACACAGGGGAATTGGGGTTTTGTACAAGTTGGCCATGAGGGAAGGAAGGGATTGAGGTCTCATGATAATGTCTCTCTTAACAGGGAATTTGTGGCGATGGTTGGCTGGGAAATGGGAAAGGGATACAGGAGCAGGTGAGGAAGTGGTATTTAATTGTTTCCATTATATGTCCTTGTACAAAATCTTTGAAGGCGGCTAAATTGTTTAGCAATTCCTCAATTCTTCCCTCCAGGCTGTCCAGTTTTTCATTTACAGACTTTCCTTCATTTTCTTTGCCTGCATGCTATTGTGGAAGAGGTGGCGCTTTTGGTGCATTTCCTTTATTTCCAGTATGTACTATTAAAGAAAATAATATCTGTTAACTGTATGTGAAGCAATATGTATTAACCGGCTTACTTTTCAGACTGTGGTGCGTACCAATGGAGTTACTATCCTCACTCATTTCGTCACAACGGAAATTCTGTTCCAGCCATTCTAGGGTGCTTGCCATTGCTGTGTTAAAAAAAAAAACATCATGTTTTCCTACTATTGTACACTGAACAAACTGTGCAATTATAGGAAAAACTTCAGTGTACTTACCACGTGGTAGTGACGTTCTGCTCTCAGTACTTTGGTGTCCTTAATCTAACTGTTCCTTCTTCGTCTCTATATACAACAGCACTGCAGCACTATTGTTAGAAGCAGACATTCTTTCTCTTTTTGGAGCATTCCATTATGGTGCATATCGTGTGCATTTGCTCTGTCCGTTTCATAAGTACAAAGTTTGCAGACCGACTGCATTTTTCCTTGCAACTCACATATATGGTGCTGCTTGCATATGTTCCACTACTCTGTAAGAGAACCCCTGACTTTAAGCAGTTTGGATGCTACCCGAATTTAAGTGAAAAACGATCTTAAATGGATGTTAGGGTGAAGTTGCACTACTAAAAACCTAGCAAATTCAGTGAAAGAACATTGTTAAAGGAACGTTATGGTTAAGCTGCGCTACTACAAACCTATCAAATTCAGTGAAAAAACGTTGTTGAAGGAATGTTATGGTTCAGTTGCCCTATGAAAAATCTATCAAAGTACGTGCAAAACAATTATTGAAGAGACATTACAGTAACTTTGCACTAAAAACAAACTATCCATATTATGTTTACAAGTAAAACCAAAAAAAAACAGAAATTCACCAGTTATGCTAAGCATAAGCAACCATAACTCGCACCGCCACTGTGCACTACAAGCCCTAACACCCATGACATCAAACATGACATCATAAATGGCATTGATGACATCACTGATGACATCACATGCACATTTACTTTTCATAACAAGCCACCACAAGGGATTGTCATTGTAATGTTGGCACAACACTATGAGAGATAATTGAAAGAACTGTCATGAGATAAATAGTTCATTAAGCAATTCATTGTTATAAACACCATTGCATTACAGACTTCTTTCCACTACATGAAGGAACTCATGTAGAAATGTTGGCATTGTATGCAGCATGCACCATACAGGTGCACTCTTCAAAATCTGCCCATGCTGCATAGTAAAATGATGATTGCTTTTGTTTCAGAATTTCGTGTACTGTGAAACATGTAATAAATAGCTCACAATGCCTTACTTAGTACATAATTCTATTTCTACACACAAAACATAAAGACACCAGAACACATACAAATATGAGCATATACAGGGAAATTAAAGTAAGCAAAACAGCAGCAGTATTACCAGAAAGTGTTCATAACCTACCTGCTTATGTCCATGCACCCAAATGATTGCTGTGTTTCAGGCTTCCTTCTTCCCCTATTTATATGAATCATATGATGTGCCTAAACCCTAAGGAAAATAGTGTAAGAACATATGAGAAAGGTAAGGTCTATAAATGTCAGGACTGTCAGTGAGGAAAACCACCTGGCCTACATATGTCAGTGAACAAAAAAAGAGGGCACCAGACATGTGATGTCATCAGTGATGTCATACATGCCATTTATGATGTCATGGGTGTTAGTCCTTACAGTGCACAGTGGTGGCACGAGTTATGGTTGTTTATGCTAACATAACTGGCGAATTTCTGGGGATTTTTGGTTTTATTTGTAAAGATAATATGGATAGGTTGTTATTAGTGCAAAGTAACTGCAATGTCTCTTCAAGAATGTTTTTTGCACTTACTTTGATAGGTTTTTCTTAGGGCAACTGAACCATAACATCCCTTTAACAACGTTTTTCCACTGAATATTATATTACATTCTTGTTGTTTTTATTAATCCTTTAAGTCCATGCATCTTCTCGACAATCACCTGTTGAGTCGATGGAATTGTTAATCTGCTATGTTATGTACTGTTACACTTCTGTACTTTTCACCCTTGGTTTTATATTTTTATTACTGGACCTGCAGTAGTGGCCCTGTAGTTATGGTTAAGTTGCTCAACCCATAGGAACAACACTTTTTGGGCAGCTTATAACTTTGCCCTCCCTCGACGACACCTTACCAAACTTTGCAAGAAAAGTATATGGTGATTGATTCTGTGAAGATTGGTGAGGTTTCGTCAAGGGGGGGGCAAAGTTATAGGGGGGTCAACATTTTTGTTTCTTCCATAGACGCTATGGAAAACATTTTGCTCATGTCTACAGCCCAAACCGCTGGACAGATTTTCCTCAAATTTGCGTCAGGAGTGGCAGCTTGGTCCCAAAAGCATGCTTTTGTAAATTTGTTGTAAATCTGTCCAGTAGTTTTCTTTAAAACATGTCAAAATTAGGTAAAGAAAAATAGTGATAACTGGGTTCGGTCCGCAGTCACTTCCCTGTTCACTACGTGGACAGACCTTTGATTGGCGCAGGGGCCAAAGTGAGGTCTGCTGACATCGAACACATCCACTGATTGGATGGTGAAAAGCGTGAGGTGCATCATATTTTGCAAAACGCCCGCCATGTCGAATCCGCAGACAGCCCTAACTGACCGCGGAAGGATCAGTGGGGGATATGTCTGGAAAACACATTTTGGGTCATTTGGTGTTAGAAAGAGGGGCTGGGAAGGTTGGCAGAGTGGAAAAAAGATGATTTGGGCCCTTTGTTTTTGCAGAAGAAGAGCATCCAGGTGGCGCGGTAGTCCGAAGACACTGCGGTAGTCCATAGGCAGAGACTTTGCCGGACACCTAGAGACTCACATTTTGGGTTATTTGGTGAGTGAAAGAGGGCTTGGGCAGACAGTTTGGATTATTTGCTGACTGAAAGAGGGCTTGGGCGGACAGCTAGAGACACACATTTGGGGCTATTATGTGACTGCAAGAGGGCTTAGTCAGGGTAGGGGAGTGGAATCTAGATGATTAAGGATATTTTCATCGGTGAAAAATAGGGTTGGTGGTCCGTTTCGATGTCTGCAGATGTGATTTTAATTTTTTTATTTATGTGTCATACATTAAACAAATAACTTTTAGCACAGGCATCATAAAACAGAATTGACATCCCTCTAATTAAATCAAATCCTCCTCCACTCAAAAAGGAAAAAGAACTGGAATTAACACATTCAATCTGTTAAAATTCGAAATATGCCATATACATCTCTCCACAGCATAGTGAGAAAGAGATCAGTACCTCATGGGAGCCAGACATAAAGAGTCCCCAAAGGGCATCAGGGGGGTAGTAAGAATCCAAACCTGATGCCATAAGGACCCTTCTAGGCAACACAACCATTGCATCACAATTAGTCAAAAGATGTACAGTTTCCACCTCACCATTACCACAGAGCCAGCAACATCTGTCCCCCGTCAGACTTTTGGTCCATTAGCCAACAAATTCAAAGGTGCGTACTACCTTGAATTTAATGCGGAGATAGTTTCACACATTGCAATTCCTCGCAAAATGGCAGATGTAAGTTGGCTCTATTTGTCTTTCAAGTATGCATGGAAAAAGAACAGCTGGAGTAGATTTAGCAGCCAGAGTAACAACCATTTGCTCTCATTTGAGAGTGAACAGTTTCCCTCTTATTGCAGTTTTTGAAAGAGGGCTTGGGCGGAAGCTTGAGACACACATTTGGGGTTATTTTGTGACTGCAAGAGGGCTTGGTCAGGAGAGGGGAGTGGAATCTAGATGATATGGGGATATTTTCATAGGTGAAAAATAGAGTTGGTGGTCCATTTCGATGTCTACAGACGTCATTTGATTTGGGAGGTTTTCATAGGTGAAAAATAGGGTTGGCAGTACATTTCGATATCTGCAGATGTCATTTGAATTCAGAGGTTCAGGGTAAGTTGTGATGTGGTGGTTGTGGCCAGTGGCCAGATTCTTGGGTGCATGACCATATTATGCTGTGGTGACTGTGAGTGCATGGCCACTTGCCACAACCACCACTGCATATTATGGCCATGCACCCAAGAATCGGACCACTGGCCACAATCATTATAATAATATGTCTACATGAATCTGGCCACTGGATACAACCATTTTAATAATATGTGTATAATAATTATATACAGTGTACGGGCAGTATACAGTATTTACAGTATAGTGACATAATACAATTGAAGTGCAAATAGTACTTATGATTGCTGTACCATTGGGGGTACAGGTTGAGTTTGTTGTACAAGTCTAACCTTATTCCTGACATATTGTAAGTGTTGTCAGGATAATTTGTGGCATTTCTATGAAGTTCGAGCATTTGCAAACACAACTGGTCTGCGCCGTTCAAGTAAATGTTTTGAACAATCGGTGGCAATTAGAACAGAAGATTGTTTGCTACATTTACATAGCAATGTACACCGGTTGTCTTGGAAAATTTAAATGGACCTGAGAGTTCTGTCTCTGTAACATTTTCTGGAGCTCGACTTGTTTTTTTAGAACGTTTCTCTTTATATGTGCTGATGGATGTGCAGTTGTGTTGGCAGTAGATAGGTTTCTGGTTGTACTGCTTGATGGAGTAGCAGTTGTTTTTTGTTTCTTTGGTGGCACTGTTGGGAGATCTCTTATAAGTTCTGTTTGCATTATTTTTCTTTTTAAAACTGTACCACTTTTGAGGAACAGGGTACATATCTAGATGGAGTGTGTAGAGTGCATGTAGTCTGTTTTACTCTACGATGCAAGAAATGTCCGTTTTGACTTTGTTTGCATCAAAATTTACTAGAAATAGTCCTTAGGGTATACGTAGACATGAAAGTGCTACATAACTCATACCTTCTTTAAAGACTGTGCTGCCAATGTCAATCAATGCCTGATTTAGGGTTAGACCTTGCGATTTGTGAATAGTGACGGCATATGCAAGAGACGTAGAGAATTGCTCTCTTCGTACATAGATGTCTTGGAAAAGAAGGAATTCTGCTGTTGAGCGTCCTATCCTTTTAACTTCTGAAAGTTTGTCAAAGTGGATTTTTACAAACTGAATGTTGTTGTTGTTGTCCTGTGGATATGTCTGGAAGTCAACAACTGTACGAATTGCTCCATTGACTAAACCTTGCTCCACATCAAGGATACGTTTTAGAATTACTCTGCAGTTTAAACACATTAACATTTTCTCCAAACCAGCTGTGTTTTCTAAGCTATTTAGTCATCCTGTTGCTTATTGACACATAGGGAGTGCCATGCCGTGCACTTCCAGTTTGTCTGTGGAGCTAATATGCACTATTGATTGCATTTCTTTTTTTAACATTGTCTCATTGAATTGAGTACAGCTTGCTAGGATTGGCATTAAGGACATACATTTTACATGATTTTGTGCTAATTGGTCCTTTACATCAGGAGCAGATGTGTTTTGCCCATATAGCTCATGGATGAGTCTACTATTTAAAATGGATTGTGCATCTTTGGAAAGAAGACCAGTTCTAATGCTTTTTAAAATGTTAGCATAGGTGAGGTCTGCAGACTGACGCATCTTTTGAGTTAGTGCTCTGTATTGGAAATGTTGCCAGAGATTTACATTTCCTATGCTGCCAAATGTGTTGCAGTACTGTTTGTGTCCTAAGGTTTTAAAAATAGGTTCACCTTTCACTGGTGTTAATTGTAGTAGATCTCTAAAAACAATAGCGTGTTTTCCTCCAAAGAGTTCTTTGTAGTCCATTTTAAGGACTTCTTGCAATCTGAGGTGAATTAAAGCCAACATTAGGTTGGAAACCATGCTTACCTCATCTACTAGGAGTATTTTCATTTGTTTCAGAATTATGTGTACTTCAGTAGCAGCTTCTGCCGATAGTTTGTAGTACTCTAATTTGTTTTGGTTTTCTACTGGAAGGAGCAGTAGCCAATGTAAAGTAACACCTCCTATGTTGTAGGCAGCTAAACCTGTGGTGGCTGTTACAACAGCTGAAAGGTTGTTGTTTGTTAAGTTTTGGAGGAATTTGCTGATGATTTTAATCAAGAATGTTTTTCCAGAAACAGCTTAGCCACTTACATAGAGGAGCAGAGGTTAATGATTTTGACAGCTACAAGTTTTACTTTCATGCTTCAAACCATGTTCAATTTATTTAGCAACATCTAGGTAAATGCTAGGTTGCTCATTATTTAGCTGTGATTTCAGCACTACAAGTTTTCTTCTGATTGTTCATATTGATACATGGTGTTTTCTACTTCAATCATGGCTATTTCTGCTTCGTTTAGAATGATTGGCTGTCCAAGTGGTTATTGGCCTCCTGTTAGAGGAGGACTGCCCTCAGGAGTGTCTTCATTTAGTTGTGCTTGAACTTCTTCCTCTTGTTGGCGTTCATTGTCCAACATGTTTTTGTATTGCGTGAAATTGACATTTGTTATACTGCTGTCATTTGCATTGAATGCAGCTTCAAATGTGTCATGGTTACCTAATCATTCCTCTTCTTTTCTTCGTGGTTTAAAAAGTTGCAGAATGGCCATGTAGTAAAGTTCTCTATGTTGAGGAGTTTTAAATGATAATAATGATAATTGTATATGATTCATTAGGCTGGGTTTGGTAAGTTTGGCAAGGCTTCCTTTTACAATCTAAAACCATGTATTTTCCACATTTTTCATCTGGTTTCACATTATATTTGTAGGAGAAATGTTGGGCTTTGTGGTACAGGCACACAATTTCCAAAGAAGTACTTCTGTTTGGATAGTATGTGTCTAATAAATTATTTTTTAAATGTCCTGTGTTGGTGGTATCATTTCTAGCTATTGTTTCTATGTCTTGGTAGGTTTTCAGCACTCTTTTTCTGGATGTAGCTGGACCAAGGCGTAGCCAGACTGTGTTTAGATTTGCGATATAAGGCTGTGCATATTAAATGGTCTGCAGCTTCGTCGCATCCACATTCTGACAGAATTTTTATGCCAAAGATGTACAATTGTTGTGACAGTGTTTTGTCAGATGATATGTCATCCCAGAGGTCTTTTAGCTCTGTTTTCTCAGCTTTGATTGATAGGCTGTGACATATCTTGCAACAACAGTGGACTTGTCTGCAATGTATTGTAAATCTATGACACATTTTGTATATCTATGTTTGCATTCCACTAGAGGGCAATGATTGCATTGTAATCATTGATGTACTTTGAAGGTTTGTTTCTTTTAATACTGTATGTGTTTTTAGGCAATCGCCTTTCACACTGTGCCTAACAGAAGGCATCAAGCTGTTTACCTGTCCTTTTGCTGAAACTGGTCTAGGGAAACCAAAGTGGCATTTGGTGTAGCATTTACCTTTCTTTTTATATCTGCGTCGGCAGTATTTGGCACACAGATTTGTGTGTGATTTCTGAAGGGATTTCACAGGATATGTATTTGTGAATAAACTGCAAAACAGTGGCATCACTGTCATGACCAAATTAGGAGTATCTTTAATCCACAAACACATGTGTATATGTGGTGCTCCTCTGGATTGATATTCTTTTAGCCAAAAGAAGTGTTCCACTTCTCCAAGGGGAGGGATATTTTTAATACAGATGAAGTACAGCATGGCAACAAAGAGGTGGTGAAAGTATATTGATACATTTACAGGTTCAAGAGAACAGAGTTCTCTCAGTGTTTCTATGTCTATTCCTTCTTTATTTTGGTTTGTTATGCATAAGAAGTTGTGTACGTCATTCCATGGATATTCTGCACAACTTTAAGTAACAAACCTTGTGGGTGTGCCAACGTTCCTTAGCATACAACGCACATCAGCGTGTCGTCGGAACCAGTATTCTTTTGTACCACGCATGTTTGCCAAGAGAGTTGTGATACTTGACTGCAAAACTTCATTTTTGTCTTTTATCTTTTGAAGTAGTTGGGTAGCAGACATGTTTAAAAAATGAGATCCTGTTTTTAATGTGCGTGCAACTGCGTAACATTGAGTTGCTAGTTCACATTCGAACAGCAGGTGGAATATGTATTCTACATTTTTGGCTAAATCTGGCATCAGAATACATTTGTAAAGAGGGATATTCTGATGATGTTATTTGTGTGGATCTTCCTCCTTTTCCTGTAGGAAAGAGTAGAGGAAAGGCACGTGCTTCTTCACTTTTCTCCCATATGCTGATTGGAGATCCTTTGGCTTGACACATTTGATATGTTTCTAATGCATCGTCTATGGTGTCTTTGGAGTGTAGTGGGTGAATTGTATACTGGTCCAGAAATATTGGCTGCAGTAATAGGATCTACACATGCAAATTGGCCAGTTTGGGATGAAACCTGAATTATTTGGGTGCTTTCTCTTAAGTTCTCTTGAATGTTTATATCTTTGTAGTACTCATTGTTTTCTTTTAGATATTCTAGGGCTTTTCTAACTGTGTTTAATTCTACCAGTTGTTGCCATTTTTTGTCTCTGTTGGTACACCATTAACTAGGATTATCAAAGATTGATCTATTGGTTGTTGCACTCCTAGAGTTTCTATATTGTCGTTAAGATCTAATGGCAAATATACTACTTTGCCATGAATGCCTTTTACTAATTCAGAACGAGGCAAGTTGGCTGTTTTGGGTTAAAGGCGTATTATAGATTCAAATGTATTGTTTGGATTATAATGCTCTCATACAAATTAAGCTGCTGGAGATGTTTTGGAAGTGGGAATATTTGCAAGTTATTAGTGACAGCATTTTTGGCATTTGGTTATTATCAAGCTTTGTATTGCAGTATGTGCAAAGTATTGAGGTGTCACTTATGTTGTATTTATTTTCTGTTAAAGATATAAAGCTAATTGGAACCACTGGGATTCCTTATTGTCCTCTATTTTGTAAGTTATATCTACAATTTGTGTGCTCTTTTTATAAAAAAATTCTGCAACAACACACATATACTTGGTTTGGTACTTCAGCAGATGTGCTTTTAAACTTTGTGATTTCTTTTTTGTATGTGTTTGTTCGAAGATTGGTGCTTTGCTTGTAAGGTTTTTGGTAATGTTGTCTAAAGTTACTGATTTTTTTAGATTTGTTCTGCACACTGAGGAGATTGCCGGATGTTGTGAAGATGCTTTTTCCCACCGTCAAGGTGCTTTTATCCTCCATAATACCACAAAGAATATGGGCCACTGCTCATGGCTGTTGATCCGAGCCAGACGCAGGAAGGTGTCTCATCAACAGATCAACAGAAGTATGAATAATTTGTCCGCTCTTGCAATGTTCTTCTGCAACGATGAACTCATTAGTTCTGGAAATGTAGAGTTTTTCCCAAAAAATTGCATTTTGTTGTCACCCATTGACAATGCAGTTTTATTTGCCCGTGTGCAGGATGTGGTGAAGAGTTCAGTGTAGTAATGTGAGCACAAGAAAACTCTAAAGCAAATAAAAACCGAAGAAAAGGTGTTTCTCTAAAAGCATCACAAACAAAACAAAAGCTAGCAGGCACTTTGAAGCGCCGCCCCTTATCACAACCTCCCCCTACCCTGCTTGCAAGTTATTCGCCCATGCCCGCTCTTAGCACGAAAGGCACATCCAGGGATTTTGCGGGTGGTGGCCATGGAAATGGGACTTTGGGGATTGTGCAGTCAGGTGCTTAGGGTGTGCGGCAATAGAAAGAAGGACTCCTGCTTCACTATGGCCCGGTCATCACCGTACTTGGAGAACCGCACATGCCACATTCGGCACTTCTGACCATGCTGGCCTATGGAAATGGGACCATAGGGGTTGTCCCATCAGGTGGTCAGGGCGTGTGTCACAGGGAAGCACGCCTATCGAAGTAGGACTCCTAAAGCTTTACTGGGTGTGGACCCCATGGTACTTGGGGAAAGGCACATGCCATATATATTCTACGCTTCTCACCATGCTGGCCTATGGAAATGGGACTCTAGCCTTCGGCCAATCAGGTCCTCAGGGTGCACGTCACAGGCAAGAGCACCAATAGGGAGAAGGACTCATCCTGCTTCACTGGGGCGCGGCACTCGTGGTACTTGGAGAAAGGCACGTGCCACATTCTGCACTTCTCATCATGGTGGCCAATGGAAATGGGACTGTGGGGAATGTCCAATGAGGTGCTCAGGGTGTGCGTCACGGGAAAGGGTGGCAATCATTTCTCCCATTACTTTGTATACGGCAGCTGGCAAACATGACGAAACTCAGAGTTTTCGTTGTGGGTGATGCCTTTGTGGAAGATCTATTCTTGTATGACCTAAAAGAAGGTTTTACTGACAATTTCGGTGTGGGGGAGTGGACGCTTTGTGGTGCAGTGTCGAAGCGTTCTGTTTCGGCGGAGTGCTTGTAGAATGTTGACGTATGGCCTCTTCGGCAACTGTACATGTTGTGGTCATGCACTTTGGAGCCTTTTTTTTGGGGTCGCTGCCTTGTTCCCATGTGTACCGTCAACTGAAGATTATGATTAAAGCAGTGCAGTGCATTTTTCCTACTGCCAAGGTGTTTTTCTCATGCATACCCCTGAGAATAGTGTGGAAGTCTTCTAATGATTCCTGTCGCCAGCCCGAGGTCGAAAGGGGTCTCATCAACAGAAGCATGTGCCACTTCTTGAGTGCTGCTGGGATGTACTCCTGTGAGAATGAGAACATTGGGTCGTGATACATACACCTTTTCAAGGCAAATGGCATATCTTTGCCGACCAGTGGCAATGACATTTTGTTTCACAATGTACAGGCTGCACTGAAGATCCTATTGTAAGAATGTGAGCTCATGTTGAAAACACAATTTTACCTATACAAACCGCAAAAGAATTTGTTTGTATGGAAGCACTTTAAAAAAAGTTTTAAAAAGGGCTCTTTCAAGAACCACCACAATTAACAAAATCCTCTACCCTGGTGTAAAGTCATTTCCCCACTCCCACGCGCGCACATCACGAAAAGTCTGCAAATATTGCAATAGTTGCAGGCTAGCACGTGTTGGCTATGCCTCTTTTTCAGATGACGGACATTGAAATGGGCCTGTACATGCTACGGGATTGGTGAATCAGGTTTCTGGGTGTGGAGTGTACAATTACACTGTGGTGTGTGGTGTATTTGTCAATAGAAATGTAGAGGGTGCTGTTATGGCTGTGTGTATCACGAGGCACAGCGTGCGGGTTGTTGGTGCGTTCAAAATACATTGATAGAAAGCGAATGGAAACCACTGTATAGTGCCTGCTCATTTTGGAATCTATCATGTGTAGTGCTATGGAGTACCAACAATGAAGTGACGGATTTTGGTTTGTCTGCGTCACACTTTGGTGACACGCAAACATGCCGATTTCATTGTAGTTCATTGCTGAGGGAAAATTGCACAGCATGTGACACGAGTTTCAGTGTCGATTGTGATGAAGGAGGCACATGCCCAGGTTGTGTGTTTGTTTCCAATCTCTTGCATAACTTTGTATCGCATTATGCAGCCACCAATGTTACTAGGTCTGCCATTCCGATTTCTGTACACCCCATCCAAATTGCCTTGGTCCCCTTCTTGAAAGTAGTGAAATTACTTTTGTAGTAAGTGTTGCACACTGACACTCTTCAAAACGCTCTGCAACACCCAAAGAAATCTCTTTCTACAGCGAACCCCTTTGTAACGCCTTGAACTACAGTGTTTTCCACAGTGGCACACCTCCCGTCCTGATCTGTTCGTTGGCAATTGTATTTTTCATCTGTAAAAGGTGCTTTCTTTACTTCCCTTTTTCCTTCCCCACTTCATTTCCACTTTTTATGGCCTTCTGACACACTCCACAGAAGGAACGGCAGGAAAGGGCTTGTACAGAAGGGGCAGCACCTGCATGGATACCATAGGGGGTATGAGTGGAGATGGAATTATTGGGTGGCCCTCAACTAGATAGGTGCCAGTCATTGCACTTCCAAGTACCTTGCCTCTGTAGAGTAGTGCATTGCAGTACATGCACAATACAATGCCCTTTGCCGGGTAAGGTTATGTAGCGCGGCATATGGTTTGCAAGAATGCTTTACAGCTCTGCTGCCCTAGAGGAGTGCCCCTCTTGTTGCCGAGGGCAGATGTGGCAAATGCTGTACAAGAAATATCCCTACGTAATTGTTGCAAGGGCGCCAAACTGCGCACTGGTCCCTTGTGCTCTCATTTCAGTTGTCGTCACATGCAGTACTAACACTTCTTGCTACACCATTAATCTTAGGGGTAGCATTCACAGAGATGCATACATTGTGGAATACAAGAATGTTTAGGCCAACGCGAAACACAGTTCATTAACGTGGAGCAGGAACACACTTATTCAGTGAGACCCATGCAGCTATAGTATTTTCCGACCTGGGCCGATTCACCCCACCTTAGACAACCTTGTTATTCTGTGCTCCCACAGAATCACCATATTGATGCCAAACTTAGTGTGGACACCCGATTGACATAGCAGACAGCAGCCCAGAACTCCTGGACTCAAGCGATCCGACAGCCTCAGCCTCCCAAGTAGCTTGGATTACAGGCCCACGCCACAGCACCCGCTACTAAGATTGTTTGCGCTCTGCATATTCTGCTGTTTGCATACTTGCCTTTACATGCACTGGTATGCGCATGACCAAGCTGCACCAACTTTGCCATTTTGCAGTGTCACTACAAACTGCCCCACTTGCACTTACATGTTTTCTTCAACTGTACGACCCGCAGGTGACCTCTTCACACTTTCCGTCACACTGCTCAGCACAGACACGCTATGTCTGTGACGGGTCATGGAAAGGCAAGCAGCACATCAATAAAATTAATGTGACATTTAACACGCCCATGTGACACTGCAGGTTGCTGTTCCTGCGGCTTGCCTCGCAGCATGGCAGAACGTTGGGGAGTACAATTTGGTTTCTGATAAAATAAGTTGACTCTAAACCGATCTCTGAATCTAAGTGGTATATTCATTCTTACTTTTAGAACCAATATTCGAGTTGACTTCTAAGAAACAATTGGTCCGTATATGAGTTTGAATCCAGGTTAGTTCAAAATATCCCAATTATTAAATATTTAATGTTTAATTTGAAGTAAAATTTAACATTAGATCTATAGAATATATTACACTTACTACTCCTACTTAACATGACAGAAAGAATATCCTGATCAATACCTGAAGAAGGGCAGAAGCCTGAAACACGTAGTAGAAGACAGGAAGCGAAATTTAAGACCTGTTTAGGAAACAAATCCTTCTCTAAGTATCAGGATACCGTTTAATAGCAATAATTGTGAAATTGCTTGTGAAATTGCAATGGAAATTACTGTTGTACTTTGTGCTTTGTATTATGTTGAAAAGAAAACTATTTGTGATCAGACGAAATAAGAAATTCTATTGTGTAGATGAGACAGCATCTTAAGCTATTTGTTTAAAATTGTGGGTAATGCTCATTTTGATATCTTTAAATCTTTAAATTAAGATTGTATCATATACACTTTTAATTTGCAAATACATTTTCTTTGAAAAACAACCTTAATTTTAATTGAGAGTGGAAACTTTCTTGAATTACGTTACAACTTTTTGAATTGTTGTTGTTGTTGTGCCCTTGTTTTGTGTCCTGATTGCTTCGAGATAACATTTTGGGCCTCATTACACGTTGTGCGGTAAAAATCAACATTTACCAGCATGGCGCTATTAATGTGTCCGCCTTGGCAAGAGGGCGCTAATAGCGTACCATTACGAGTACGCGGACACGAGCATAGCGCCATGCCGGTAATGACCCTACCGCCATGCCGCTAAAGACCCAAAAAAGTCCCTTACCGGCTTCGACGAAAGTGCAGATAGCACCTCCGCCCTCACTCTGCATGCAAATAGCGGTCACCGCTATTAGCGATCACCGCTATTAGCGGTAACCGTTAAAATGCGGAACCAGAAATAGCGTCATCGCACAGGAACGGGAAGGAACATGGCAGCCATCTTTAAAAACACAATCCATTGCCATCCTCTGCATCCAGGACCTCTTTCGGCAAGACTCCAACACAAAATCATCCAGGACAGCGCGAAGATGCCCAAGGCCGTCAAGAAAGTCGCTGATCACCAGCGAAAAGAAAAATTCAGCGATGAGGAGCTGATCATGTTTACTCAGACACTTGCGGCAAATGCCAATGTCGTTTTTACAAATGACATGCAGCGGGAGACCCTCCTCAAGAAAAAGGCCATCTGGGCAGAGGTTGCCCACAAAGTCAGTGTGTTGGGCACCACCACGCGCACTGTCAAGGACTGCCGAAAGCGGTGGGACGACCTACGGGTCCGTGTATGAAACATCCTGTCCGTGAATCGCAAGCTGGCAATGGCCACAGGAGGTGGCGCAGATTCCCCTATAAAACTCTGGGAGTGGGAGGAGACCTGCGCCACCACAATTGGTGTGGAATCGATCAAGGGTGTTGGAGACATGGAGCATGATGCGCCCACTTCATCAGATGGAGGTGAGTGTATACATCAAACAATGCACAGTGAAGGGTGATGGGCCCCCCAAATATGAGTCCATAATCAGGCCATCAATCCAGCCACAAACCTACATGCACGCATCACCACATACATGTGCAACACAGACCCATTCATGCATGACCCACCCGACATCCCCATTACTGGATTCCAAACTAAAGAGGCCCCAATGCATAGAGCGGCATGACGTAAACATTCTGCATGAGGCACGTAGAACCATAAACGATGATATTCCCTTTTTTTGTCCCCTATAGGGTCACAGACATACACTGATGAACCGGGCACTGTGACACCTGCTCCACCAGCTAAGAAAAAGCCCAGGACACATGACAGTGGGGACACCGCCACCACCTCAAGGGGAACCGGGAGGAGTGATCAGCAGCAGAGGAGAAAAGGCAGCAAAAGCACCAGTTCTACACAGCCTGAGGCCAGGGCTGCAGAAATTGTTTCACCCACGGCAGTGTACCCCATGACATTTGAAACCAGCACGGAGGGCCCGCACTCTGCTGCCATCAGTTCCACTGGTGAGGCAGCAGCCACCGCCCCGCTTTCGGACGTTGAGGAGGCAATTGATGTTCAGATTCAAAGCCAGACCCCCAGCCCACCACGGTCCATTGAGCCAAGCCCATGGCCATTATCAGGATCAGGTAGCCATGTAGAATCAGGCAACGAGACTGTGGAAGGACGATGGAGCCCTCAGGTGTCCCCACCTGATGCCAGAGGCATGGACCAGGGCGCAGCAGCCACCCCAACAGCTGGATCCAGTCAACACGACCTTGCCACCATCAGCCAGAGGCAGGTTGAAATTACTGCGCTGGTTGGCCAGCATGTGGCAGAGGCAGCCCGTCTGAGGGATGACCTTAGTACCTATGCAAGCCAGACAAGGGATGCCATGGAGGCCTGCACGAACAGGATTTGTGAGGAAATGGCCCAATTTAGGCAGGCACTCACACGAATTGCGGACGCCATGGAGTGACAATACCCCCCTCACCACAGGATCAACCGGGCACCTCCTCCTCTGTGAGTTCCCGACAAACAAGCCCCCGGCGCTGCTCCCTGCGCACCATGAGGCGCACGCCATCCCAACCACCCAATGGCGGAGGAGCCCATGAGAATTAGGGACATCAAGAACTTGCTGGCACATGTCGAGCAGGACACCTGTACACTATGAACCTCACATGGGGGTGTTGTGGGGGGAGGGGGAAAGGATGTTTTTGGGAGTGTTGGGGTGGTGGGGGGAGGGGGAAAGGGTGTGTTTGGGAGTGTTGTGGGGGAGGGGAGGGGAAAGGGTGTTTTGGGAGTGTTTTAGGGGGAGGGGGAGGGGCAAAGGGTGTTTTTGGGAGTGTTGTGGGGGGAGTGGGGAGGGGGGAAGGGGTGTTTGCACAGTTGGGGCCATGCACTTTTTGTAGTACACATTATGATCACAATACACAAAATTTGAAAAACAGGCTTGGTCTCCATCATTGTGTATGTGTACTTCATTGGGGACAGCGTCCTTTGTGGGCCTCACCACATACATCAGGGCAACAATACCCATCTCCATCCATAATAGTTCTCCCTTGTATCTCATTGCATTTGATACATCAGATGCTGACGCTCATCGTGTCCCTCCTGGCCATGCAAGAGGCGATGGCCAGGATGCTGCCATGCTGTGTGGCATCACTTCAGTGGTGCTATAGGTGTGTGGTTCAATGGTATGGCTAGGGGTGTTACCTTTGCATGCATTCAAGGGCACATTGCTGTCTTGATGTTGTGCTGTGCTGATTCTGTAGTACCATCTTGATGCCATGTTGCTGATTTGTGTGGTATGTGGTGTGGCATGATGTGCAATGTGGATGTGGATGGATGTGCAATATTCGGAAACCTGGATTCTACTCTGTGTTGTGCAGCTCATAATTGCATGTGGGTTCTCCTCAAGGACATTGCGGCCTTCCCTGATGGACATTGGCCTACATCTGTAGGAGTATGTATCTCTCCCCACCACATCACACTGCCATGTGCTTGCCCTGCTACTCACCAAGTAGCCAGGAACATTGACCGGCTTGTCGCTCCATGTAGCGTGGCATGTTTGGGTTATGCAGGGCCATGGAATCAAGGGTTGATCCTGGAAATCGGGCACAAGAATGTGTGATTATCTTCTTAGCGTCAGATGCCATTTGGACTTTGATAACTTTGATATTTGTGTTTTGGTAGTCTACTTCATTTTGATGTGGGACCACCAATTCCACATGGGTAGAGTCGCTGGTCCCGATACAACTTGGGATGCCTGCCAGTGAATAGAAGCCAACTTTGGTGTTTGCGATCTCCTGGGCAGTCCATAGCAGGAATATGTGTTCCCATGCATGCTTCAGGAGGGCATCGAGTACCTGGTTCAGCGTGCGTGAGGATACTGGTTGTGAGATGCCATGCATCTGCCCCACTGTATGCTGGTAGATGCCTGTGGCCAGGAAATGGAGGACAGTCACCACCTTCTGTAGAGGGGGGAATGGCAGTTCTGATGTCTATGAGGCTGACAATGTCGTGATGTGTCATGTACATGATGCTGGTGATGGTATCCCGGTCCAGACGGTACAGGGTGTGTATCTGCTCAGGGGGTAGGTTTAATGGACTGGCTCGGATCCTGGGAATTGGTAGCTGCCTCTGTGGTATGCCTAGGTGCCCTGGTGGTGCTTGCTGCGCCTGTCTTGCCATCCTCCTCCTTCTCCTCCTGCGTCTCCTTTGTGCTGCCTGTTGTTGCTGCTGCACTGCAATCATGTCCTCCAGCCCATGTAATGCTGCTAGTATTGGAACCATCTTGGTGTGGGAATGGGTGTGTGAAGGGGTGTGGTGTGCTGCTTTTGTGCTGCCACAGTCTCCATTGCCTCCACCTGTGCTGATTTTGTCCATCTGTGGCAGGTGGGAACACTGCTAGGTTCTGATAACGGGTGGTTCGCGAAGCCGTTATTTGCGCCATGCCAGTAAGCAGTTTTGGGGGCTTTTCCATGCCGCTATTAGCATGTCCGCCTGGCTTGTGATGGTGTGCTATTAGTGGCATGGCGTTATTTACGGAATCGAGGGTCGCGCTGCCTGCGGACTGGCCGCTATTAGTGGCACCGTACTTAACGGTGCCGCAAATAGCGGTGAGCTGGGTCGTAAATTGGCATGGGGATTTAACGGTACCAGTATTCCCTTACCGGTAACGGTAAATCCCTACTGCACAACATGTAATGAGGCCCTTTGTCTGCTGTCCCTTCTTTACCAGTGGCCGTCATACAGTCAGGCGTACTTTAGCTACACATTGGTAGGTTTTCAGAGCCACCCACGTAGTCGGCAGGAGTACTTGAAATGCGGTACCCTACTGTATGAATCAGTAGGGCTGGCGGCAGGGGCGGTGTTACCAGCACACAGTGGATTACCTATGCATGGGTATAGGTGTGGAATGGATCCACGTGCCCTTCAACAACTATTTAAAAGTGCATTGGAAGATGCAGACATGCGGCCACTAATGGAGTCCTATGGATACTTGCAGTGTGATTGCACATATGCCGACCAGGTGCAGTCTCCCTAGGAAATGTCCATATTTCTCATCTGTAGTCATCTCGGCCAGTACTGTGTGGCACACATTCACCATGCAATTTTAACACAAAAAGAGAACCGACTCAAACACTCACCAACATTTACCATGTACTTCTGTAATTGCTAAGATACACCAACACTATTCGGAAAAGGAAGGGTTAGCGCAAATGGATACATACACCAGACAATTTGGCCTTTCCACATGTTCATCATGAGGGCAGTCAAGGATTTAGTAACAAACCGTTGTTAACGGGACGTTATGGTTCCTTTGCAGTACCACACAGCTATCATCTTTACAGAAAACAGTATGCTAAAGCAACGGTCAGGTTAAAGTGCCCTACTAAAAACATAGGGAATTCAATAACAAAAACATTGTTAAATGGACGTTATGGTTGAGTTGCACTACTAATAAACCTATTAAATTCAATGGAAAAACGTTCCTACAGGGATGTTATGGTTACAGCTAAAACCAAAAACCTCACAAATTCGCCAGTTATGGTAAGGTACGCAACCATAACTCGTGCTAGCACTGTGCACTGCAAGGACTAACACCTATGACCTCAAAGATGACATCACAAATGTCAAGGGGGAGCAGGAAGCAGAAAGATGGAAGGTAGAGGGCAAGGGCCAATGGTAATCATGTGACCCTGCAAGAATGTAATAGTTTGTTTTGGGAAAAAGTCAGGCAAGCCACCTGACATGCGAGGGCCAATAGAATAATCTCTATAGGTGCCGTCTATAGGCACAACCACCCCAACTCCCCAATCCTGTACCCTCACAGGTTTTTGGGGAAGAGCCCTATGTTGTGACGCAGTAACTGAACAAAACTGCCTGGCACAGGCTCAGGAGCTGTGATTTCGGGAGATTCTCAATGTCCTGTATGATCCTTTTCTGTTTGTGTAATAAACAACAGTTCTAACTTGCCCTTGGCTATGTCATCCATCTGCGTACTGGGGGAGGGTTCATTGGGCCCTGGGAGCTTGAATAGTGAGCTCGCAGTGTGAACTCCAGTCCCTCTGGTATACCTAGCCAACATGATCAAGTAATTACAGGGCCTGTGTTAGCAGCCCTGTAGTTATGGTTAAGTTACTCAACCCATAGGAAGAGCACTTTCTGGGCTGCTTATAACTTTGACCCCCCTGGACAAATCCTCACCAAACATTGCAACAATAATATATGGCCCCTTCGGATTGTGTCTGCAAAGGTTGGTGAGGTTTCGTCCTGGGCAGGCAACATTATATGGGGAACCAACATTGTGTGCTTTTCCTGATAGATGCAAAGGAAAAAGGATTTTGCTCACACCTACAGCCCAAAACACTGGACGGTTTTTTACCACATTTGTGACAGGAGCGGCAGCTTAGCAGTTTTTTTTTTAAATGGCCCAACAGTAGATAACATTCAATCGTGATATCTGGGTTTGGTGCAAGGACTCACTTCCTTATTCGGTCGGCGGACACCCCCCGGGACCAATCAGGGTAAGGCGTGATGTCAACGGACATCATACTGGCCCACCGATAGGATGGTGAAAAACATGAGCTCCGTCATATTTTTTGAAGCAGTCGCCATACTGGATTCGTGGACACCGGCTGGTGTCTGCAGACAGAGCAGTGGGGAAAAGTTTGGAAAACACATTTTGGGTTATTTCGTGGCAGAAAGATGGCCTGGAATGGGTGGAGGAGTGGAATTAAGATGATATTGGGCTGTTTCTGTAGGTGAAAAAAGGGCATACAGCTGCTGCGCTGTCCTCGGTCAATTTATTTGCCCGTGGACATCATGGCAGGGGGTTCAGGGTGAGTTTTGTTATGTACTTGTTATATGGTTAAATTATATTGTGGCGGTTGTGGCCAGTGGCCACATTCTTGGGGGCATGGCTGTAGGCTATGGCCCCAAGAATCTGACCACTTGCCACAACCATTATAGCTATATGCGGATAGTAATTATAGGTACTGTCTGTGTTACGGTGTCCACGGACAACGTGGCAGTCCATGGACAACATGTGCCTCCAGGTATTCTGAGGATGCCTGGCATGGATAAGAGACTGCAGAGACTGCAGTGTAGGATTATTTAGCGTGTTTTGGGAGCACACCACCATTGCATGGGATTAATGTATTGCTATAATGCGGTACAAGCAATTGCACCATTTCTTTTCTCCTGAAATGCCTCTGTTGCAGGAGACGCATTAGAGGATTAATGAACTAATATAATTTACAGTACTAACATGATCTTACTCAAATAACATCATAATGTGTTCTCCAGTGCAACATGAGTTGGAAAAGACAGGCTCTGAAAGTCATTTAAACGTGCATTTGGATTCATTTTTTTTTCTCTGTTCACTGTGTTAGCTGGATGCGAAATCTGCATGCCAGGAAATTAGTAGATACAGTTTCTAAACCGTATAAACCAAGCCATTGTTAAAAGAGGAGGATAGATTATTGTGCATTTTTATTGGTGACACGTCACCTTAAGGGCTGTAACAGAGGTCTCTTGGTACATTTCGGGGAGGAAGAAAGGCAGAGGACATTTTACACAGCTCCGGGGAAGACCTGGCTGGAGTTTCTATGGGGTTTCCTGATTGAGAGGTGCCGTCCCAGTCCATAGCTGACTTCCCAGGCTGAAGATTCCAGTCAGTGAGCACCAGCTTGAGAGACCGCAGATCAGAACTGCATGTCCTCGCTGGGGTGCCTTGAAGGAAAGCCTTGAGTCATTTAAAGAAAGCGACCAGTCCGGGGAGTTCGCATGCTAAACATCTACAACTCGCTGGTAATTATCTTGTATGAAAGTGAGGGTGCGGAATGTGTAGGAGACCTATTTTAGACAGGCAGTGTAGCAATAGCTTTTCACTGTGTTCAAAGGACACATTTTAATGTTGCCAGCTGAAGGCAAAACAAACAATGTAATTTTTTCTCTCTCTTGTGCAAATATGAAATGAAATTCGTAGTGTTCTTGCATTTTGTCTTTCTCATGTTTTTATTTCAGAAGAGGATTGTCTCACGAATGGTAATGTATCATTGTAAAATGAAATTGTGATAACACAGTCTGCCTAAGAGTATTCGTGTTTCTGTTTCATTTGGTGTCTAAAAAAATATTATGCCATAGAGGGAATGATGCTTAAAGCGCCAAGTTTCTATGCAGATAAAGTAATGTTATGAGCAATTATAAATAGCTGTGTGTGTGGTTCCACTCAGTGTATATATGTGTGTGTGATTTCTGAGTGGAACATAATGAAATAGTTTGCTGGACGTATATGAGTCAGCAGAAAGAGAGGCCTCTGGAAACAGTTTCACTAATGTAAATAAATTAGTGATTATACCACATGTTATTGTGAATACTTTATGGAAGCATAGCTCACTGGTGTAGATAAATCAGTGATAACAGCCATAAGTGGCATTCCATATGGAAATGTGGTGTTCTTGAATAATGTAGAAGCCTGAGGCCTCTAGAGATCAAAAGAACAGTCTAAACAAAAGAAAGGGGTTTTGTATGTTGGAGCCACAAATAAAACAAAGAAATTATGCTCATCACTATACCACAACGAAATGCATACCAACTAAATGTATCTGTGTACTGAAATAATGCATATCCACTATATTACTATAAAACCAAACCCAATCTAAATGTAAGGAGTGATTATTGCTGAATTACTTTATTTTTGGCGGTAAGAAAATACCGCTAGGCCCCAAATCTACACAAAATACCCTACATATTTATGGTGCGTTGCGGGCTGGGAAAGTGATCATAGAGCACCTACTGGGCGTGGCAAGTATGTCTCACACCGCCATCTGTACATTAAAGGGAACCCATTTCATAATAGCAGTGTGTCACTAAAAACGAATTTCAGAATGTCTCAAAGGGAAACCACATTCTCAGACCTAGTGCAATATTTAGAGGCAAAGTTATTCGCACATGGGACGCGGTCATCAAACAGTACCTCAGAATGTCATGACCGCATTCAGGGTGAGGTGCAGAAAGAAAAACTAGACAATATTTTTGCAGAAATCAGGTCAGCCAAAATGTGCTTTGACTCTGCTCAAAATCCAAGTAAAAATAATTTGGCACCTGAACAGAGGGGTAATCAACAAAGGTCATCACACACTGCACCAATGTTCAAATCACATGATCCTAGTAATAGGGAGAGTTACATCAGCCCCAGGTACTTAGGAGATAGGCCCCGGGCAGGCTATCGATCTGATATGTCAGGTATGAACAATAACCAGAGACAAAATCAGGATCAAAGAAATGATGGTCCTTATCAGACATTGGGGACACAAAGCAGATTTGATCCCAATGAAAGGGGCCCCTAGGGGTCCCTCGTGCTATGGAAACAAGGCAATGACCATACACGAAAAGATGCGCCAGGCACAAGGTTTCAAATTCCCAATGCTAGGGTTTATTGCAAGCAAAAGATAGTATCAGTTGGCCAATTTTGATCTCACGCCCTGCGATGTGAGTTTCCTAGACCTCGAGGGACGCAAGAGAGTGAATTACGTACATCAGTTACATATATACAAAATGCATATCATACAATCAGCAAAGTCATGTTCAACACCCCTCTGTATTAAGTTCCTTTGAACTCAGGATGACGATGGACATATCCGACGAGTATGACGATTATAATGCTTTCGATGTCTATTCTAGTAACAATGTGCAATTTAGAAAGTGCGGAGGCATCTTTTAGAACACGGTGGTTCTGTTCTTGGAAGCAATCTGTACATGGGGGAAGAGCCACATTCCACGCTTTGCTATCTATGAGGTACTATTCGTGTCCTGGGAGCCGACACGTTCTAAAGGGTTTTGCGAAGGGGGGTCGTAAGAGAAGCATAATTCAAGCCTTTAACTGTATTATTCTAACATATTCTACCATCGTACGAGACTGGCTGGCAGCTGTGAAGTGAGTAAATGCCCTGCAGCTTCCTCCCAAGGCTACAGAGAGGGAGCGTGGGCATTCCTCTCTGGGCTACTCATGAGGAGTTTCAGCAAATTCTTCAGCCCCGCGACCTTGTCCTTTCATATTCAGACAACAATGTTAACAGTTGAGCAGAGTAAGCAGAATCCGCAAGAATTGCAAGCTGCAAAGCAGTTTATAGACAGAAAGCAATGAGCAATGGTTAACAAGCAAAATGGCGATTCTTACTACATTTAAAATGGCCGCTCGTCGGTCAAGCATAGCAGTTCATATTTCTCCAATTCGATGCATAAGACGGTTGGCCCACGGCCATCAAGTTATGTCTATCATTCAAAGGAAGGGTATTCATTTTTCCAGATTGACACCAATACCATGATATATGGTAATCAGGATAGACCCCGATATGTGGATCGAGTTGCTGATAATGGGAATCAACATAGGGGCCAGTACCCACAACTTGAGAGACAAGACATGAGACAGAACATGAACTACACTTCACGTCAGTACAATGATTCCCCACCAGGGGACTACAACCAAAGGATGGGTGCACCCCGCTCCCCTCCGCAAATTAATCAAGAGTTCAGGTATCAGAATAGATCCAATCAGGGAGAAAACAACCAATATCGATCTAGGCCACAGACAGAGGATTCTAGAGAGATGGAAAGATCCAAGTGCCTCGAGGCCCAAGTGAAATGTTGGCTGAGCAAATAGGAAAGCTCTGCACAACACAAAACAGTCATCAAAGGAGGGGGCAGATGGCCATAGCAATGATCGGGGGCTTCTGAAAAGTGACTAAGTACTTATGATACCTGCAGCGCCGAAAAGACAGTTTGCTCTGATGTAATTTTGCATAATGACTCTGAGATGCCTAATGATTTAAAAGTGAAAACACCAGAACATGAACATGTAACAGAAAATGCAAATGCTTCTAAAAGGGAGGTACGGTTTAACCTAAAACTAAATCAAACATTGGCGATATGTACAAATGAAATAGGAAAACCTGAAAACCCTAAAGAACAAAGAGACAGGTTTAAGAAAAATGACTCATGCATGGGGAATACCAGTGAACCGGGAGTAAGTGGCAATGCTATAACTCCTTCCCTGGGTAATCCAAACAATGACCAAACACAGGCAGCAAAAAAAATACTCAAAAGGAGGGTACAGGTCAATCACCTGAAGAATTCGTTGAACCACATATTTTTGAAGAGGTTAAAAGGGCTGGTATCATACTGAATAATCATAAATGCACAGAATTAGACAATGACAAATTGCCAAGTGATGTTGTTACACATGTTCAGTTGGAGGGTTGTAGTGTGACCTCTGATGATACCTGGATGGATGGGCGAACAGTGGCCACACTCCAAAAAACCTCTGAACATGGGGAAATGAATAAAGTCTCTCACACAGGAATTGGCAAAAAGGAGGGAAAAATGTCTTTCCATTTACCGATGTGCTTAGCCAAAAGTGAAAAAGGCCTGAGAAAGGTGAGCCCTGAAATCAGTGAGAATTTGCATTTGCTATGTGTATTAGAGGAAGTTGAAGCCAGGTATTATGCTCCCATCATTGGGGAAGAAAAATGCCATACATTTGCAATGATTGACACTGGCGCACAGGCCACAATTATGTCCAAAGAATTAGTAAAGAGTATCAATGAAGGGAGATCCCTGCAGAATCAGATCATAGTAAAGGAGAATCAAGGTCCAGTGCATAATTTTAACGCGGAGGAGGTGCCTATTATAGGCGCCACCGAGGTTGACATAAAGATAGGTAAACACAGAATGAAACAGGAGGTATTGGTCACATCCATTTGAGTAATTCCATTTCTAATGGGAACAGATTGCGTGAAAAGATTATCTCCGCTCATAGATGGGGTGAATAGAGTAATGTGGTCCTTAACCAAAAAACCATTGAGACCTAAGAAACTAAAATCACAAAACAGCAATATAAATGAATGTCACACCGTTGCAAAAACAAATGATGCAGTGGAGGTGTATCTCCAGAATAGTTGCATAGCTAGCGTCACTGCTATATTAATGTGTCAAGACAAGATGCAGAGTGAAAATAAAATATTACCTGTACAAATATACTTAGACCCAAGGAAAGAATGGCAAACTGCCATAGATGAGCACACCTTACGTTTTTATTTAAAAGAGTAGACATGCAAACAGAATACTGCTCCTAGAGGAGATTCAGAAAAACACATTACCACTCTTGCTGAAATACACATGGAAGATGAACAACCATGGGTTCATGTTGGGATAAATGACTATTCTAAAACAATAAAAGCCACTTTAGTACTTGAACAGGAAAGGAGCTTCATTAACGAGAAATTGTTGCAAAAAATAATGGAAAGGGAGGAGATCCTGAAATTTAGGATTTAAAACCAGCATGTCTCTGGTTTGGACGGTCCAGACTTTGAAAACCGAATTGCAGGTAGATGCATGCTGAAAATTAGCATTGGACAAAAAACAATTTACCATAATGTTTGGATAGTGTGTGGAACACAAAATCACTTTTACAAGGGCAATGACATAATGCACATAATGTGTATGGTGCTAGATTTCTTTAATCAAAAGATATGGTCACGCATAGGTGGGCCGGCACCTGAATTTGAAGACAAAAGAAGGGCTTATCATTGCGCACAGCTGGTCCCTTATGCAATTGAATTACAAATGAGGAAAGATATTGTTGTCCCTGCATTCACAAAGCAGTTTGCAATAACACTGAAATGCAAAAATGGACAGCAGATGAAAGATTCTGATGCATTTGTGTGTCTGAATGAATCCATAAAACAGCAGGACCTGGATTATGAATACATTCCATTGGTAGATGTGGGTGAAGAGTCTGTAAAAATTATGGTGAATAATAAAGGTTATCAGAATATTCATTCGGAGGAAAACTCCCCAGTAGGAATGGCCATACAAAAATCACATTACACAGCTGATCTAAATAACATGGTGATTGGAAATATCCCTGAAAAGTATGAGGATGCTAAGGCTGAATTGCCAGAATACCTGGACTCTCAGCCCAAAGGGATATTTAAAATTCATTCTGTGGACTCTTATGATTCAAGCGAGACAGTGTGCTGTCATCAAGAGGATTGCAAAACATTTAACTTAAATGAAAATGAAATAGAAAATCAGCCCATTGAAGTGGAAGCTGATATGCCAAAACATTTAAATGTGGCAGCTTTACAAAGAGACACCGACACACAATTAGAGGAAAGCGCAGAGATTCTCATGCCAGAACATTTTCCAGAATTCCCCAAAATGGTAGAGGAGCAGATTTTGTTAGTGGATGCATGTGACAATGAGGAGGATAGGAATGAATTGAGGAAGATATTTATGGAGTTTAAAGATGTATTTGCAAAAGATGCTTATGATTGTGGGCTAACTAATTTGCATGTGGCCACACTTCCGGAAGGGTGTAGCAGAAGCCCAGTAGTTGTACGCCAGTATAGACTACCGCTGGCATGTTTAGAATCATTGGCAGAGATTATTAAAAATTTGGGGTCGCAGGGAATCATCAGGCCCATTCATAGCACATCCAATACACCTATATTAGGTATGTTAAAACCAAATGGTCAATGGCGACTGTGTGCAGATTTTAGAGAGTTAAATAAAAGAGTGCCAGTATCCAGATGGCCACTGCCATTAATTGATCAGGGATTATCTCAGGTACATGGTTCAAAAGTGTTCACCACATTAGATCTCACCTCTGGATATTGGTGTGTGCCATTGGCAGAGGAGATACAGAATTTATTTTCCTTTTCATTTGATAAGACTCAATACGCATGGGTTAGAACTCCATTCGGGTGTGTCAATAGAGGGAGTGAATTTGGCATATTTTTGAGAAAGGCTATGCCTGATGCAGCAGAAAGAGGAACCATAATTTATGTGGATGATGTCCTGATAAAAAATGAAAGCTTGAAAAGCCATTTTGATGAAATAAGACGTGTTCTTGGCCAATTGCAGAAAGCAGGCGCCAAAGTATCTTTACAAAAAATCACAATGGTGCAAGAAAAAGGTGAATTTTCTAGGCCATGAAGTGACTGAACATGGACTAAATCCACAAAAGAAGAAAATAGAGGCCATACAGAAACTAAAAGATCCTAAAAATGTGAAAGTGGTAAAAAGTTTATTAGGAATGAAAGGCTATAACAGAAAGTTCATTGAAAATTATGCTGAAATCACTTAACCATTGACTAAACTGCTTAAACTGAATACACCCTGGAAATGGGAAAAAGAGCAGTCTGAGGCAGTGGCTAAATTAAAGGAATGTCTTGTAAAGGCACCATGTTTAGCATATCCCATAAAGGACAGGGATTTCTTTATAGAAATAGGTTTCTCTGAACATTGTATGTCAGCAGTGTTATCACAAAAACATGATTTGAATCACAAAACCATTGCATATGCAAGTAAGGCATTTTCCCAAGTTGAAATTAAATTCAATGAATGTGAAAAGGCCCTATCACTGTGTGGGCGCTACAACATTTCCGCCCCATTGTTTAGGGAGAAAAGGTGATTATTGAGACAAATCATCAACCTTTGCAATTTTTAGAGAGTAAAAGAATTAGGTCAGGTAATTTAGCGCAGTCCAGAATAACTTCATGGACGCTAGCATTACAGGGTTTTCCTGTAGTAGTGAGATATGGCCAAAATAAAAAAAGCCCAATTGCTCAAGGTTTAGCAGATTTACGTGACTGTGCAGCTGAACCAGTATCAAATGAAGTAGAAGTGGAACCTAACTGGCAGGAATTTGAACAATCCCCACATAAAGCTTTTGATGAAAAAACATGCAAAGACTTGCCAACTGTATATGTTGATGGTTGTGCCTTTCACATTGAAAATGACAGTGATAAACAATTAGTGTCAGGAATAGGGGATGCCTGGTTGAAATGTGAAGGTGTCCCGAGTATAGGGATGAGAATTGGTGCTAGGAGCAGTCAGGTAGCGGAATTGGCAGCCATTTATAAAGCAATTGCTACTGCAATTGATAATAAATTCAGGAAATTGTCCTGGTGACTGATTCTGATCACGCACAAAATAGCTTTGTGGAATATTTACCTGGCTGGAAAGCGAGAGGCATGATTACATACAATAAAAATGCCACTTAAACATGGAAAAATGATACAAGCCGCCATAGACAAATTGGTGTCAGAAAATGATTTAACAATATACTGGAGGAACATTTGTGGGCATTTGAAAATTCCAGGAGAGGATAAGGAGGGAAATGATAAGGCAGATCACCTGGCTAAAATTGGGGCTGTGATGGGAGAATTGCTACCTATTGAACATTTAATGGGTGAAATACAAATTGATGCAGTAACAGGTTCTAAAGCGACAAAGGAGACAGATCAACCAGTGGTACAATGGAGTTATGATACACCAGTTCAAGATCTGATTGAGGCACAAAAGAATGATCGAATTTTGGGAATCTATTAAAATCATTTGATAGATCCTGAACAAAACCCTTTAACAGAAAATGATTGTATGGGAAAAGAAGAGTTGAGGGTGCTATTAAAGAATAAAAAACAAGTAAGACGACAAGATGGACTCATGATTAGAGAGTCCATAATAGGACAAATACAGTGTTATTCAGAGGGTTAATGCTACAGCGCATGATGCTATAACTGCAGGCCACAGAGGATCACAGAAAACAATGGAAATACTAAAAGATTATGCTTATTGGCCACATATGTCCCAAGATGTAGAATTATATACTAGAGGATGTCTAGTATGTGCCCAATTTAAACCTGCTTCACCAATGCATAGAGCTCCATTAATGAAATGAGGCCTAACTCTTCCATGGTCAGATTTGCAAATAGACTATGTAGGGCCTGTAAAGAGGTCGAGTAGGGGGAACCATTATATTTTAAGTGTGGTGTGTTTGATGTTGAAGTGGATTGAGTGTATTCCTGCACCAGACTGTAGTGCGCAAACAGCAGCCACATTGCTGGTGAACCATGTGTTTTCAAGGTTTGGGTTGCCACAAAGAAGAGAATCAGACAGAGGTAGTCATTTTACAAGTCAAGTGCTCTAATGAGTAAGGTATGGCAAATACTGGGTGTGAAGAGAAAGCTACATATCGCATATCGGGCGGCATCTTCAGGTGGAATTGAACGTAGCAATTTGTCTGTTGTGGACATTTTAAAGAAATTCATGGCAGAAGCAGGTTCCAACTGGGATGTACGCTTACCTTTGGTTCTGATGGCAATCAGATCAACTCCTGCCAAAGCAACAGGTATTAGCCCTCATGAAGTTTTGACAGGCAGGAAAATGGTGTTACCACAACACCTGCTATACAGGACACATGAGCAAACACTTGTGAGCGCATCCACAGTCCATGAATACATTGATGAAATGAGGAAGCATTTACAACATGCATTTGCTTTTGTGCAGAAAAATTTAGAAAGAGCCGCTGACAGTGCAAAGTCATATTATGATAAAAAGACGTCAGTAAAGGAATATTGTGCAGGCGATCAAGTGTATACATTTCATTTTGGAAAAGGTAAACAGAAAAATTCCAAATTTCTAGCAGCCTGGCAGGGGCCATATCGAATTATAGATAAGGTCTCTCCTGTGGTCTATAAAATTTTGAAGACTGAAGGTGAAACAGCAACAGAGCAGTTTGTTCACGTAAATTAAATAAAACCATGTCACCTTAAACATGAGATTAAATAACTTGAGCGTGTAGAAGCAGATAAAGTCCCTTGAACATAAAAAGGTAAAGTGAATGGGTCTAGTCAATAGAAGTGGCAGAGAAGTTAAATAAAGATGGTTGATTATGATAATGGCACATAAACACTGTAATATATGTAAATATATATTAAAAAAATGGAAGCTAAAATTTATGGAATTGGTGTGAAAATGTATTAAATATTGAATGCTGTTTTATGTATGTTGTTTTCTCTTTAACCTATGTTTAATTTCAGAAAGCAAGAGGAAAAAGGGGGAAATATAAAACATGTTTTATTTTTGGCAAAAGGGTGAAGTTAGTATTGTGCTATGTACTTAATTTGTTTCTTTTCTATTTGGTTTAGAATATTAACATATTTGTACCAGAGGTCACAGGAGACGATGGAGTCCTGGAGTCCCCTGGATGAAGATCGAATGATGCCTGCCTCCGGGTGGAGGTGAAGAAAAAGTAACCGGGATGCCAAAAAGTGATGACTCCTATGGGGAAAGGATCCAAGAGTGCCAAGATGGAAGAGTACCCGAATGAACCAAATGATGTGACATCGCTGGTCGGGACATATCAGAGGCAGACAAGTGTCCTGGAGTATGGAGTTCCACGTATTTATTATTTTAATTAATTATTTTAATCTGTTATGTTAATTCTTTGTTTTAGTTATTTGTTTTATTTTATTATTTTGTGATTGAACTCAAGTACAAAAGTAAGACACTGGACTATGGACACTTCCATTGGGAAGAAAAATATAGAACATTTTATAAGAACTAATGGACTAAAAAATGCATTTTAATATTATGATGATTGAACAGTGATTTTTCAATTTTCACACCTGAATATTAATTGTATTGAATTGTTACATTTTAAAAAAGAAGAAAGGGAGCAAGTTGGATTTCTTCCAATTGTGGCTTGGACCATTGCCAAAATTCTCAGAAAAAGGAGGGGATATGTAGGATTATTTAGCGTGTTTTGGGAGCACAGCACCATTGCATGGGATTAATGTATTGCAATAATGCGGTACAAGCAATTGCACAATTTTTCTCCTGAAATGCCTCCGTTGCAGCAGACACATTAGAGGATTAATTAACTAATATAATTAACAGTACTAACATGATCTTAATCAAATAACATCATAATGTGTTCTCCAGTGCAACATGAGGTGGAAAAGACAGGCTCTGAAAGTCATTTAAACGTGCACTTGGATTCATTTTTTTTCTCTGTTCACTGTGTTAGCTGGATGTGAAATCTGCATGCCAGGAAATGAGTAGATGCAGTTTCTAAACCGTATAAGCCAAGCCATTGTTAAAAGAGGAGGATAGATTAGTGTGCATTTTCATTGGTGACACATCACCTTAAGGGCTGTAACAGAGGTCTCCTGGTACATTTCAGGGAGGAAGAAAGTCAGAGGACATTTTGCACAGCTCCGGGGAAGACCTGGCTGGAGTTTCTAGGGGGTTTCCTGATTGAAAGGTGCCATCCGAGTCCATAGCTGACTTTCCCATGCTGAAGATTCCAGTCAATAAGCACCGGCTTGAGAGATCGCAGATCAGAACTGCATGTCCTTGCTGGCGTGCTTTGAAGGAAAGCCTTGAGCCATTTAAAGAAAGCGACCAGTCTGGGGAGTTCACATGCTAAACAGCTACAACACGCTGGTAATTATCGTGTATGAAAGTGAGGGTGCCGTATGTGCAGGAGACCTATTTTAGACAGGCAGTGTAGTGATAGCTTTTCACTGTGTTCAAATGACACATTTTAATGTTTCCAGCTGAAGGCAAAACAAACAATGTAATTTTGTCTCTCTCTTGTGCAAATATGAAATGAAATTCGTAGTGTTCTTGCATTTTGTCTTTCTCATGCTTTTATTTCAGAAGAGGATTGTCTCACGAATGGTAATGTATCATTGTAAAATGAAATTGTGATAACACAGTCTGCCTAAGAGTATTCTTGTTTCTGTTTCATTTGGTGTCTAAAAAAAATTATTATGCCATAACTTGCTTAAAGCGCCAAGTTTCTATGCAGATAAAGTAATGTTATGAGCAATTATAAAAAGCTGTGTGCGTGGTTCCACTCATAATGAAATAGTTTGCTGGGCGTATATGAGTCAGCAGAAAGAGAGGCCTCTGGAAATAGTTTCACTAATGTAAATGAATTAGTGATTATACCACATGTTATTGTGAATACTTTATGGAAGCATAGCTCACTGGTGTAGATAAATCAGTGATAACAGCCATAAGTGGCATTCCATATAAAAATGTGGTGTTCTTGAATAATGTAGAAGCCTGAGGCCTCTAGAGATCACAAGAACAGTCTAAACAAAAGAAAGGGGTTTTGTATGTTGGAGCCACAAATAAAACAAAGAAATTATGCTCATCACTATACCACAACGAAATGCATACCAACTAAATGTATCTGTGTACTGAAATAATGCATGTATTACTATAATACCGAACCCAATCTAAATGTAAGGAGTGATTATTGCTGAATTACTTTATTTTTGGCGGTAAGAAAATACCGCTGGCCCCAAATCTACACAAAATACCCTACAGCGGACAGTCGTTGATGTCCGCGGACATCGGGGGATAAGCCAATCAGGTTTCCTGGGTGTGGTGTACAGGAAGAGAGGGTAGCAGGAGTTTTGTTTGGTGAGAGCACTGAAGATGGCTATGTCTATGTCTTTGAGGAGGCAGAGTGTATGGATTTTGGGAGATTATTCGATCCAGTCATTGAAAGTGTATGCTGAAAATCATGGCATCTGTGGAAGTATTAGATTGCAAGAAGTAGAGGTTTTGTGGCATGCAGTTTGTGAGTCAAAGTGGCCAAGCTTGCTGTCATTCTGTCAGAGTATGGCACACTTAAATGTCCAGACACTATAGTTGTGCATTGTGGAGGGAACAGTTTGGGTATGTGACTGCAATGTATTTGCAGTTTGCCCTGAAGGATTTTTTCAAAAGTTTAATGGAACATTTTCCTGCTGCATAGATTATTTTTTTTCAAATAAATCAGAGGCAACCATGGAGATGTCTAAACATTTTCAGTGCACAAATGGAAGAATTGTGGCAGGTTGTGAATAAAGCTGTATCTGCTTTTTGATATGCTGCAGGAATGTCATTTTTTGAGAATGACAATATAAGGTATGATGGTGTGAATCTTTTTCATGAAGATATTAATTTCATGGATGTAGGGAATTCGATTTTTCTTTACAATGTCCTGTGAGAAAATTACAAGCCAGGATGTAGAGGATACTGTATTACTGTACATAAAAGCAAGTAAAAGCAAGAAAAGGAAAAAAAGGTGTTTGTTAACAAAACCAAAAAAAAAAAAAAGAAACACCCAAAAAACAGGTTCTTTTCAGAGCCAACAATAAATAATAAATAATTGAAATCGAGTTAAAACTCCCCCCAGCACCTTCGTTTTGATGTTCCGTCTGTGGACAACGCGGTAGTACGCGGAGGGCATGTGCCATCTGGGTCATTTAAGGATGCCTGGCACGGAACGGGGACTGCAGGATCAGCCAATCAGGTTTTCTGGGTGTGGTGTACAGGAAGAGAGGGTAGCAGGAGTTTTGTTTGGTGAGAGCACTGAAGATGGCTATGGCTATGTCTTTGAGGAGGCAGAGTATGAATTTGGGGGGATTATCGGATCCATTGGCTGAAGGTCTATACTGAGCACTGTGGATTGGCTGAAAATCTTGGGTTCCATGAATTTGAAGTGTCGTTGTATGGAGTGCAAGGAATGAAGTGGGCTGACTTACTCTCGTTTTGTAAGAATATGGTTCACTTAAAACATCCAGACATCATTGTTGTTCTATGTGGAGGAAACAGTTTGGGGTGCGTTGCTGGAATTTCATTGCAGTTTGCAGGATACATTTGGAAAGTTAACAAAAATGTTTCCAAATTCGAAAATTTTGTTTTTCCGGATTGCTCAGAGACAAATGGAAAAATCAAGGCGCAATGTGAATAAAGCTGTGTGTGCTTTTTAGAGAGATGTAGGCATGACTGTCCGCATACTACCGAGGTAGCAGGCACCCCTCTCTAGGCAGAAAATGGCATGATACCCATACATAGACCCCTTGCTCCATTTTTGGTATTTTTGCAAGGATCTTGGGGTTGGTCACCCTAACTTACCTTTGGGGAACACAGACATGGACCCCTTGTTCACTGTGCTCAGAGAGGCACAGCTCCACCTCACTGATGGGGCCCATCAAGGCTGAAACACATGTCTGGGGTTTATGTTGGTACTCTTGTTCAAAGGTTTGCCTGGCATTTTGGTGCTGGACTGCCCTTGTGGGCGGGACAAAGACTGATATGCAAATGAATATTCCTCCAGTGTCAAAAATACAGTGAGCAAAAAGCGATGACTGCAAACTCTCAAAGTGGTAAAAAAACAACAGAACAGGTTATCATGCCATGTTCTTTCTAAAGAGGGACGCCTGCTACCTTATTTACATACAGAGTACTGCTGTCTTTGAAAGATATGGATCAACAGCCTCTTTCATGTCTTGCAAGGCAGCTGGTTGGATCTTCTGCACCACAGGAATGGCCTGTGTGGTGGCAGTAGCGGTTGAGGAAGATGAGGTAGAGGAAGGTAATCTACTACTTCCTGAGAAAGGAACAGCCTTTCAGAGAGCATCCCGGTGGTTGGATTTGGTGTGGAGTCGAATGGAGGTGGTCCCGTAGGAGTACTGACGAGGTTGTCCGTGACTGAGTACAATGTTGCACTCAGTGCATTTAACCTTTGTAGCCTTAGCCTTCAGTACATTCCTAACAGTGGTAAAAAACTGCCATACCCATGATCCTCTCTCAGTGCTGGAGTTAGGCATTTCCTCTACCTCATCTTCCTGCTCCTCTTGATTGTTTTGTGCATTATTGCTCTTTTTCTGTTGGGGAGGCCCTCCAGGTGGTGGTGGTGACTCCCGGGGAGGCTGGATGGCCATTGCTGATGCCATTTTTGAAGTTAAATAGTAGTTGTGCTAATATTGTTCCAAGCATGTGCTTTCTCCTGGATTGCAGATGGAGAATCAGTAGGAATAGGTCTAGGAGCTTTGAAAAGGTACATTTTCAACTTGAAACTTCCTAGATTAGCTGAAAATGCAGTTATGAACTGTTTACGAAGCACAGGCTCATTCACGAACACAGCATCACACTGTGCACGCGTATGGTCATATGACACTGTCCGAACAGTTCGCAGTGACGTCAGATGTTCGCGAACATCTGCGAAAAGGAAAAAGTGCTAAAAAGTTGCAGAAAGTTAATAGAAGTGTTAAAAATGGAGGTGGGGAATGGCACCGTTTTTACTTGAAACTTTCTAGATTGGTGGAAAATGCTGATATATTGGGGGTAAGTATAATATTAGGAAGTTGTAGCACATTACGGTGCACTGGTGAAAACCTATGAAATTCACCGAAAAAACGTTGTTAAATGGACGTTATGGTTAAGTTGCACTAATAAAAACCCATGAAATTCATTGAAAAAACGTTGTTAAAGGGCCATTATGGGTTACAACCATAACTTGCGCCACCACCATGCACTGCTAAGACTAACACCCAGGACATGAAAGATGACATCACACATGTCATTGATGACATCACATATCCAGGCCAATTGTGTTTGTTCACTGACAAATCTAGGGCAAGTGGTTTTGTTTAGGATACTCAGAATATAAAAATGTAAAAGCTGCTATATTTCTAGACGTTAAGCTTGTATGTTCTTAAAGTACTTTTATATGGGTTTGGTCTCAGCTCATGGTGCACATACACGGGGGAAATAAGCAGGCCTAAAACACACAATTCATTTGTATACATGAAGATGAAGTTTAATGTTGTTGACATTTTGTGGTACTGTTGTTCATTTCTTCCTTACTTTAATTTCCCTGTATGTGCCTCTGATTTTTATGCATTGTGGGTCTTCATATGTATTGTTTGTACTAACACAAGTGTATAGTAAGTCTTGAATTGTTCGCTACGTATTCCATGTTTAACATTACTGAAAACTCTGATAAGGTAGCATTTATTATTTTACAATTCAAAATTACCAGATAAAAAATATTACTTCTATGGTCCATGCTGCAACCATTGTAATGTATATGTATGATTAGAGCTTTGAAACACTTGCATGTGTGTAGGCACTAAATAAATAAACAATACCATACCATAACAATACCATTAGATTTCAGAATTTAAAACAAAATTCTTATATAATGTTTTGTATGAATGTGTACATTCTTAAATACATTAAATAGTTAATGATATGTCTCCCGATCACCCCTAACATTGTGTTATCAACATAGTGTGAAAGTGGTGTTGTCGGTGTCGGTACCCAGCATTGAGGTCTGTGAACTTTGGCAGCGTTATAATCAGTGCCCTACACCGGGATTGAGCTGCTGTAGCCCTTTAAGGCTTCGGATGAGGAGCTGCCTGCAACCCGACACACCGCAGAAAAGCACCTACTTCTGTGTCAGCAGAGCAGAAGTGGTGCGAAAGTGGTGTTGTCGGTACCCAGCATTGAGGTCTGTGAACTTTAGCAGCGTTATAATCACAGTGCCCTACACCGGGATTGGGCTGCTGTAGCCCTTTAAGGATTCGGAGGAGGAGCTGCCTGCAACCCGACAGACAGCAGAAAAGCACCTACTTCTGTGTCAGCAGAGCAGAAGTGGTGCGAAAATGGTGTTGTCGGTACCCAGCATTGAGGTCTGTGAACTTTGGCAGCGTTATAATCACAGTGCCCTACAACGGGCTTGAGCTGCTGTAGCCCTTTAATGCTTTGTAGGAGCAGCTGCCTGCAACCCGACATATCGCAGAAAAGCACCTACTTCCGCGTCAACTGAGCGGAAGTGGTGTGAAAGTGGTGTTGTTGGTTCGGTACCCAGCATTGAGGTCTGTGAACTTTGGTGGCATTATAATCACAGTGCCCTACACTGGGATTGAGCTGCTGTAGCCCTTTAAAGCTTCGGAGCAGGAGCTGCCAGCAACCCGACACACCGCAGAAAAGCACCTACTTCCGCGTCAGCGGAGCGTAAGTGGTGCAAAAGTGGTGTTGTTGGTGTTGCCTGGTGGCGGCTGGAGGCACTGAGCCTCCCTCCGTGAAGATTTTGTCAGCTGCTTTTTTCATCCCGACTAGAGGAGCTGCACGACGTTGCTGATGCCGTTTGACGAGTGACCCGACGGAATCGAGGGTGGAGACAGTGATTAAAACTCAACATCAGGTAAGACAGAGGTTAACCTCTCACCCTGTTCTACCCGTGTCTACATCACCATCGTGGATGTTAAATACAAAACTCACGCTGCCCATGAGACAGTCCAGCTTACTCTTTGTCAATAAAGACCAGCCTTCTATGGACAACTTGCTCCAGAGGCGATACCCCTTATATCTTTTGACTTGATGGAGGTTGCACAAGGGGGTTCGGAACTTTGTGATCCTTCTCCAGTACCTACAATTGGAATGCTACTACCAAGGGGGCAGTGATGGACCGAAGTCACTACGACAGCCCCTCATTACTGACTTGGCCAAGGGTGACATCGCCGACTCTTGTCTAGCTGGTCAAGCACATGAGACAGAGATCCCGGCATCAAAGACCCCCATCTCCACTTGGGAGGTGGCTGAAGTAGGGTTGCTTGGAATTACCTCACCTAGGCAAAATGAAGCTGAGAAAACGGACGCAGGCTCTCTTTGCCTGACCAACAGCCCACGGATAGTTGGGTCAGCAATAGACACGATTAAAATGAACAAAACTATCACAGAAAAGGTATTAGAAACCAGGATTAATCCTGATTCAAACTCTTTAGTATCTGCGACTATACCAAGTCAACTCAATGCACCTGAAACGGCTGAAACAACTTTCAGTCCACTGAAAGAAATCAATCCGCAAGACACTGGCTATTTTCCCCTTGAAAGTGAGCCTTATGAAAAACGGATTGGGGAAATCAGTGAAATCGAGATTATGACCTGGCAGGATAAAGCTTTTTGGGCAGACATCACCCCAGGCTCTGCCTCTTACAGACTTCACAAGTCATAATGAAACTGCACAGATGGCCATGCTAGAATCAGCAAAAAGGCAAACTGCGGAAAATGAAATGATCCCTTCAGCGACTATGGCCGCGCTTCAAATCAATAAGCAGGAGGTCCAAGCTATGGGGCTGCATCTGGTCTCAATTTTGAAAAATGGCGCCAGGAGCCCGGCAAGCCCCCTCTAGCGCGAGACTATCAACTTTACTGAAGCCTATAAGAATGTAAAACCAAAGTAATTCAAGACTGGCGGACAAACTAATTCAAGACTTTTCCAATTTAACTGGCAAAATATTAACGGAAAAAAGGAGAAGTCTATCCTTCATAAAGGAAATATTAGCTGCTCTAGATGTAGATGGACCTCTCGACACCTCTAGTCAAAATCAGATGAGGCTAAGGAGAAAGGGCTCAAGCCCTTCCATCTACAATCTGGTCGATATGACAGGTGAGGCTCTCACCCCTGAGTCAAAAATCCATCCGCAGATGACTATTGATGAAGACTCTCTAGGAAAAATAAGAGATCTGTGTAGTAAGGGGAGAATGGATGACTTTGTGCATACCCAGAATGTGGTGATGGCTGTTCTGAACATTGCAATCACCCCATTCCTTAAATTATACGAGAACATAAATGAATCTCTGCAAACGGTTTACTCGTTAAATCTAAAATCAAAGGAGCAGCTAAATGAAATTGAAGGTTTTGTGAAAAGACTGGATCTGAGAATGGATAAGGAATCAGATCTATCAAACCAATGGCAAAACCGTTTAAGTGACTTAGCACGACGGGACGCCAATGATAAACAAATGCTAATGGAGGCGGTCTTAGAAGAGCACAAGTGGATAAGGAAGATCTGCCAGCAAAATATCTCTTTTGCCCCTTGGCTCAAGAAAACCAAAACGAACCCTTAAAAATGTTGATTTGATGGGAAAAGGGTCTACTATCTCTGAGAACAGGAATCAGGGACTGGAAATGGGAGGCCCCTTGGTTCTGGGGAAGGGTCTGGGCTCAACCAAAATACATCAGGAGGATCGCATTCCAACATCGAATCAGGCTCATAGGGCACCTTCTCCACCCTTGCCTCTCATAGAATGGTCAAAATCGAGCTACTCAATTTTCCAGGATCTGCTCAATCATGCCAAGCAACCATCAGCAATTGCTGTAGTCCCGTCTCAAAAATATCAATAAATTAAACCTCAAAAGAAAACTAAAAATCAAACAACCAAACGGAAAGCAAATGGTTCAAGATCCTTTCTAAGGAACATTGAAATACCATCCGGTGAAGAGGCGATTCATCCAGCAAAGAAACCAAGGATGGAAATGAAAATAAGCAATACATCTAAAGAGCTTGAATCTCTAGAAAATCCACCTATAATTGGAATTGACAGTGAATCAGACAACAAAATGGAACTTGAGTCTAATGGATGCCTGAGTAATCTAATTGAAATAATAGAAAATAACAAAGATGATAAAAACTGTGGAAACATCAGATTGCCAAGTCATAGACAAACAGTCACATCCCCATGAAATGGAAAAAAAACAGAAAAACAGAAAAAGTATTCAAAGAATCTGATGGGGAAGAAAAAAAGGTAAAAGACCTTAGTAACCACACACATAGTAAACATGTATGTAGTGAAGATAAAAGGATGATGGACCTTTTTCATCATCTGGAAGACAGAAGGAAAGATAGATTGCAGACCGCAGCAGACACACTATGGGGAGAACACAGGAAACAGATGGAACGACAAAGAAATGTGAAAAATTCAACGGCAAATGGAAACCCCCTGGTCAGTGCAGGTGGAGGAACGGTCACTCACCAAACTTATAAACTTAAGTTGGAGAGAACAGGGAAAGACTCTAAAAGGATACTTCTCAATAGAAAGAACTTGATGTCTCTACTTAACTAACTCTCATCATTACGAAAGATATCATTGGACGACATTGTAATTGTCGAATTTGTGGACGAAAAAAGGGTGGATGTGATAATACTACATTTGAGATCGCAAAGGATCAAAGACACAATGATGAGAGCTAAGGTGAAGTTGGCGGAAGCAGGCTTTAGGTTAACTGATTTAGAGGTTTTTGATGGGAGTCAAACAGAAGAAAAACATGCACGGCCGAGAAACGAATATTTAAAGACCAGGACAAAAGAAAATCATAGATATAAGGTTGAAAGTAGAAACATCCCAGGTTCTAAAAGAACTGAAAAAGGATTCTTGATGCCCGTCAAAAATACAATGGCAAAACTTAGATTCACTGTGGACAACTCTAGATCAAAGGCAATACAGCCGGGGTAACGGAGCTCCGGACGGAAACAAGGAGTAGATGATGTAAGGACGGATAAAAAGATACAATAGATTAATACGGAAGTAGTGGGGAAAAAGTCCCTACTGGCCTCATGGAACACCAGGGACCTCATTACGACCCTGGCGGTAGGGGGTTAACGGTGCTGGTAGAGCTGCCGGTGCCGCTAACCCCCTACCGCCTCATTACGAGGTCTGCTTGCGGGTCCCGCTAAGGACACCTGGTAAAACCCAGCGTCTTTAGCGGATTCTGCAAGCAGGGCAGGATTCTAATAATGGGCCCGTCATTAACAGGCCCGTTGTTAGCATCCTCCCCATTCCCATTGAGCCCTATGGGGACTCAAATGGGAATGGGGATGTACCGGGTCCGGGTTCCTTGAATGGGGAAATACCGGGCCCTCCAAGGTCGGAATGGCCCGGTATTTCCCCTTTCAAGAAACCCGGACCCAGTACCCGGGTAGCCATGCCGCTAAAAGCGGCATGGCTACCTCCATACTTGTAATGAGGCCCCGGACCGGAGAAAGTACCTTTCTGGGGAAATTCTAAATAATTTGTCTTCAGGTATCCTGGATAAGATCGGTCCCTTTGTGTGAGGGATATGAAGTATACATCAATCATGCCAGGAAAGGCCCCTTGGGTAGACTTCGTGCTGGCCTGCTGACTTTGGTTAAAGGAGATAGTGACCTTCATGTGTTGGAACATTGTACTCCAAATTTGTATGTCCAGATGCTAAAAATAAAGAAAAATATGGGACCACATGACATCAGGCTCCTTTTAATTAACACATATTGGTGTCCGAAGGATTGCGAAAAGGAAAAAAACGTGTCTGATATTATGGAGGCAATAGATAAGTCTATGCTAGAGGAAAAAATCAACTTATCCTCCTTGAACTTAAAGCTGCAAGACGAAGAAGGTCAATTAAAATCTAATCCACAGCTGGATGGAAACGAAAAAAATGATGGCTTGAAGAAATGGAAATTAGAGAGATGGAAATCCTTAATGGGCGGACAAAAGGTGATCTCCAAGGGGCTAATACGTGGTTTAATAACTCTAGCAGTGCATGTTTAGATTACTGCTTTGTTGCAGGGAACACCCAAAGGTGGATTAACTCCTTCACAGTAAAGAAACAGAAAGCCAGTGATCATGCCTTATTAGAGATTGAATTTTATTGGGAGTCTGGAGCCACGGCTAAACCCTCTTTTCCCCCACTGGAAGCATCATGGGGAAGAAACAGGCTAAGAATAAAACTCCATCATATCTCAAAATTAGTGATTGCTTTAACACCCAGGTAAAAGGAAACCTAGCGGAAGTAGAGTATAGATGGCTACTTAAGGAGTATGAAGTCAAGTGTGATAGGAACAAAAACAAAACAATTGCAAGAAAACATGCGTATAATACAGAATTGGTCACCAAAAGGAAGAAACATCGAGCCGATCTGCGAGGACTACGACAAATCTCCCTATTGAATAAAGATGTATTGATGAGAAAATGCAAACAGTCTTACAAAAACTGGCTGAAATCCTTAAGGGCCTGGAGATCCCAAGGTGACTCATAGAAAATTCAAACAGCAAACGCACGATGCCCCTGGGAGATCATAAACAAAGGTGACGACTTCCAGTCTGCCTTAACCATTAGTCAAGTTCTAAAGGACGTATGGGTTAAGCACTACACACGTCTATTCCAGCAGAGCCCCATGGTGGACCGGAGGAAACAGCTGAGAAAATCATATAATTTGCGTCCCTCCCTGGCTTATTGAGTTTGATCATGAAGACATTTTGTTGATGATTACAAAACTAAGTTCCTCAAGAGTGGCTGGGCCGGATGGTATATCAAATCACATGCTCAAAGAAAATGGGGAAGCCTGGGCCAATTTTATCTCACTACTTTACCATCAGATAATAAAAACTCGAACTATCCCGCAGTCATGGAAGGAGGCCTTGATAGTCCCCATATTTAAGGAAGGGGACAGTAGTAATCCCAGGAACTACAGGTCCACTGTGCTTTTAGACTCTATTGGAAAGATCTTCGCTGAGATACTTAAAAAGTGGGCCTTTAAGGCAGGCCTTCTGGACAAGCGTCAAACTGCCTTCGTGAGCAGGGTCGGCATATCCCTGAATCTATTCATTCTGAATATGTTAAAACTGCAGGCCCTCGAAACAAAAATGAACATCTATTTGGGCTTTATTGACCTACAGCAGGCGTTCGACAGAGTCAGTAGAGAACTCCTTTGGGCAAAGTTAAAGAAATGGAACTGCCCGGAAGATCTTTTATAAGCTATTCAGGAGTTATATACGGATACATCAATACAAATATTAACTTCAAAAGGAGGCAATACCACTGAAAAGATTCTGACTTTTAAGGGAATCAAACAAGGATGTGCCTTAGCCCCCTTCTTATTTGTCTGATATCTGGCTGATATGATCTAGTCCCAGTGTAAGATAAGAGCCTTTCCACCGGTATTTGACGAAGGCGAGCTGTCCTGGATCCTATATGCAGATGATTTTGTTTTTATAGACCAAACTGCTATAGGTCTCCAGAGATGCATCACTGAATTTAAAAAACTGTCTGGACAGAAACAACATGAAGATCAATATAAAGAAATCAATGGTCTTAATTATGCAATCAGCTCGGGGACAGGCATAAAAAAAGAGCTTTGTGTGGACCATTGAAAGTCAAAAACTGGAAATAGTTGATTCTACAATCTACCTTGGAGTTAGAGTAGATAAGAACATACATGAACAGGGCCAATACACCCTCATCAGGGAGAGGCTGGTTAAATTGTCAAATCAAGGGATAGCCCTCCATCGACGATACGGGATGTATTCAATGATACCAATGTTGTCATTTTACAAGCAAAAGGTCGTAGCAGTTTTGACCTATGGAGCAAAGTCCCTGCTGAATCTCCGATGGGAAACCTGCGGACTAGTTGAAGCCTTTTTCTGGCAGAAAATTCTCAGATTACCAAATTGTTTGTCTATCTCGACAATAAGGTATGAACTTAGGCTGCAGTCCCTAAGATCGATAGTTCTGTGGAAGACCATCTCCTTTTACCGGAAATGCATCTTGGATTCACCACCAATCCCTTGTGAGATCATGGCGAATACAAAGGCGTTGAAGAGGGATAAAAACCTTCAGCTTTGGAAATTGAAATGTCAGGAAGTTTTATCTCATTATATCATCAAAATAGAGATGCTAAAAGCAAATCCTGATAAGGCAAAGAAAATTCTATGAGAAAATGATTGGGAAAAAACTAAAGTAGTAAAACGAGCGAACAAATTTTGCCATAACATCATATGGGAGCGAAAAACATTGAACGATCCGCCTCCGTATTTGAGAACATTTCCATGATCCCGTTATAGGGATGTACTGATGCGATGTAGGCTAAACATTCTACCAACTAAGGAGGTACAACTCTTAAGAAAACAGAGCACGCTCCAAGAAGCCAGATGTCGGCTTTGTGGAAATCCCGATATTCTGGAGACGACCAGGCATTTGACATTATCATGTCCAGAACTCTTATCTCAGAGGAGAAAGTACCTGGGAGCCTACGTGGCCTTAATTGATCCAAACACAGAGGAGGAATACTGGGAAAGGTTAATGACGGTTGATAAAATTGGTCGGACACTCGATGCCCTAAAATGTATAGAACAGATTATGTCATCCAATTCGGACATAGACGTATAGAAGGAATGAGATGGGCTTCTTTCCTTTCCTTTTGACCTTTTCATCCTTTTGATCTTCCTTTCTGTTCCCTCCTCCAGTACGGATATTCTCTTTTTCTTTTTAAGGCGCATCTAAGAATGCAAGGACTTAAGAATTGTTTTGCAAACCGATGATTGGATACACGGATGTATGCGAAAGGTTGAAATATCTCTTTTTCTATTTAACCAATAAAACAAACAAAAAACAAAAAGAAATTATAAACACAACCCCTTTTAGGGACTTTTAATCAAAATTAATTTCATATGTGATGTCATCAGTGATGTCATCAATGACATTTGTGATGTCACCTTTCATGTTGTGGGTGTTAGTCTTAGCAGTGCACGGTGCAGGCGCGAATTATGGTTGATTAGCTTACCATAACTGCTGAATTTCTGGGGCTTTTCATCTTTACTTGTAACCATAACATCCCTTTAACAATGTTTTTTCACTGAATTGCATGGGTTTTTAATAGTGCAACTTAACCATAACGTCCCTTTAACAAAGTTTTTTCTGTGAATATATAAATATTTATTTGATTCTAGTACTCCCCTCAATATGTGGTAAGCAAATGATACTTTACTTACTCAGCGAGACTGGAATCACCCTCCATAATCTGCACATCGTCTTAGCCACTGCCCACATCATCGAGAAGGAGTGGACACAAATATTGAATTACATTTCCAATCACCATTCCTCACCCCACTACAGACAAAGGGAGACAGAGAGGCAATCAAGCACATGGACAGACAGTCAGATAGCTAATCAAGCAGGTAGTTAAAGAGATAAGCAGAAAGATGACTCAGCAAGATACATGGCATGCAGGCAGATAGATCAAATGATAGACAGGTGGAAGGTCAGATAAATTGTAGCTAGACAGAGAGATGGAATAGAGACCCTTGAAATTAAACTTTAACAGACCTCAGGATAAAACCACACAAGACCCCACAGACTATATTACACCTTACATACCATAGACCAGACCTCAGATCAGACCAAAGAGACTAGGCAAGACCCAGTGATCAGACTATACTCAGAGACGATACCCTAGAGACCTGATCATAAACACCAGACCCGACACATACCAGACCAAGCCCCAGAGACCAAACTCCTGACCACAAAGACCAGGCCCCAGATCCCATATACCAGATGAGAAAACATACCTGAAGACTAGACCCCATAGACAAGGGCCATACTGTTGAGCAGACCAGACCAGGGACCAGATCAGATGCAAGACCAAAGGCCTGTCATCAAAAACCAGACAGACAGGCAGGCATACATGGGAGTACACACATAAATGCATGCACAGACACATGCGCGCGCGCGCGCACACACACACACACACACGCATACACACACACACACTCCTTACTTCTTCTGCATCTACTTCACCATGCATGCACTCCACCAGAAATTCACTTTGTCACTTTTACCTCTTCATACCTTTACTTCATCTGTCTTCCACTTTTTCTAATATTCAATATGTCATTACAGGGAAGAGACCCCCTGTAGCTCTCTTTCTTTTCTAACCCATATTCCTACCTTACCCCCACTTGAGCCCAACCCTAACCTTACAGCTAACCATACCCAATGTGAAGATGCTGAGAAAATAAAAGCAAAACGAAGTATTTGCATGAAGACATAAATATCTAAAAGTGAATGTAGAAGAGGTTAGTGTAAAACAGGTTTTTTGGGTGGAGTAAAGGGGCACTGTTTTACAGATATACAAATGGATAGATACATACATAGAGAGACAGACCGATCAACAATACACTTGAAATAAGCATTTGCACATAGAATAATCTTGGACTATGAGAAAATACAATGCAAATATACAACACACAAACACCCCACAATCAATCCCTACAGACACACTAAAACACTAACTATAAACAGGACGAAAAATGCACATCAATGAGAACACTTACACACTGACGAACAAAGTCAAACAAAAAAAATAGAATGAATCAGTGGAGGTAAGTTTACTTCTAATTAAACAAATTAGATCTACAAATGTTGTGAATCGCAACATTAAGTACACACACTTTGTCTAAATGAAGTATGTTCCTAATGCAAACAAGCCCAGACAAATTGAACCTTAACTCACCACACCACTACTTCACAACACTTGCTTCAAATATTAGTAATATTATGTCAATGATGCACTAGTTCCAGATAAGGGCTATGTGTGTGCTTTAAATCTCAAAAATGGAAGCAGAACATTTTGTGAAGGGTCAATATTTTGGGCCTCTAACAAACCCAAATCAAAAACACCTACTTTCAATATTCGTTCTCTACATGAAAATGTCTATGAAATTTCATCAACTTGCATAAGTGTTTAGATCTGGCTTGATCGGTTGCTTAACAAAGCTGGTGGACTATCATGGACGAAGTCAAAAATTTACAGAGGGAATTTTAAAGTGTCATGCAACCTTAACCAGAGTGTCACTACTGCAACATAGTAATATATATATAGTGTTTCCTGAGACATTTATCATACATTTTCTATGTCCTCCAAGTTGTAACGCCCAGTTCCACGCGTCTCCATCTATTGGATATGCTTCAAGACTCAAAGAGGGCAATCAGTTCATGAAGAGATGTTCCCAATACAGACAATGATGTTCCTTGATTAACTTGCTCAGAAAACAATTTCCACTTTGGATCTTCTTCTGCAAAAATAATCTTTCATCCAGCCTTTGTTTAGATATGTGTTCTTTTTTGATTCGTGATGCTAGCTGCATTGTTCTCCGTAAAAATGAATGAAAAACCTCTGACACACATTCTGAATATTAGGCAATTGTATACTGTAAACAAGCATTGGCATTTTAGTAAGGATAACAACCAGCACAATTTTCAGCACAAAGGAATGTTTTTATGCATAAGCACCACTTGATATTGGATTGCACATGACGCTTGTGTGTATATGAGATCTTGAGATGAGTGCTGAATTTATTTTAATTGACTTTTTTTCTTAATCTGCCACATTCTGTATGGTTCCTTTTCTAATACTACGAACCATGGTACTCCTAGAAATAAAAATAAAAAATATTACTTATGCGAACCAGTAATCTGCCTTTCATATCATATTATCAAGCACAGCTAGACAGATTTCAGTTTTAGATCACTCACTTGTTCATTTAGTTACTGGCACTTTGGGGTCATTGCTAATCAAGTTACAAAACATTTGGCTAACTCTTTAGAAGGTAGAATAACATAATTGGTTTGAACATGATGGTTTGCACCAATGGTTCCCTTGTATTTAAGCATCATTGAGAGTGTAGCCTGAAACAACTTGGTAATGTTACCGTAAAACCTACTGTCATTTTATCATCTATATATATAAAACACTTAGGTATGTTTCTGCAATCAGCTGATGCAATTTAATAGTGTTAGTTTGCCCTCTGCTGTCCAAATGGCAAAGTGCACCAAACAGTCTGAATAATTTCAAGTTACTTGTTTCCATTCCCACTTCTCTTCACACAGGACATGGTGGTTCCACTGTCAATGAACCATTAATTGTTTGGCCATGAATTAAACCAGTTTTGAATAATCAATAAGCATCAGTTTGACGGTGTTCAAATCACAGTTTGGATGTATGTACTTTGAATTAAATCACGTATGGGCAATTACTATAAATCAATTAGCATATTGAAGTTATTTGCCAACAAGTGTTTTGCCTATTCTGGGTTTTCCTAAGGCTAGAACTTTTGATTTCTTTGTGCATGTCTGTAAATGATGTATTAATTCAGTCCAGCATGAAAAAGTATAAAACAAGATTGTCATAAAAAAGTGATAAATAAGGAAAGAGCAGAAAATTAAAAATGCTCATTGGTGCTACAACACCTTATTTTATTTTAGTACACAACTTAATTATATTATCTTATTGATATTTAATTTGAAGTTCCTCCTCCGTATCAAATCAATTGTGAAAATGCACATTTGACTGGAAAAAAATATGATGAAAGGTTTTTTTAGAAAACTTGTAAGATTTGACTTCATAATATTTGTCTACGAAACCATTATGTTTGCTAATTATATTCAAATAATTAACCAATTTTTACCTGGATATTTCAGTGTTTTAATGTGGTTACTTTTTTCTGACAATATTGTTTTAAACTATACTATTTTTCCATAACTGATTAAATTCAAGGACAAATACATCCAAACTCTAAATTAATGAACATCAGCCTGCAAATAGATGCATATTGATTGTCCATAAATGATATAGTTCAGGGGTAAATAACCCCAATACTGTTATTCAATGGGCAAACAACTCCTAACTGTATACTGATGCATATTGACTGTTCAAAACTGATTTGATTCACGGACAAACAGTTCACAACTGTTCATTGATTTTTATTGATGTAGAAAGTAGAACTAAAGCAAGATATATAAAAGGGTGAGCAAAGTAATTGAAACTGACTGTACTTCTGAATTCAAGACTTAACATTAAACCCTGTTTTAATAAGTAACACAATGTCTGATTAGTCATAATGATTTCAAGCAGAAAATATTGCATTCCCATATTCTATTAACTATGAAATATCTGATGTTAATGAAGGAGGGGGCTGCATGATACTTGGACTTTAAAGTTTTTCATAATTCTTGAGAAGGACAGTGCTGTACCGCATTAGACAATAATGTACCACTAATCACAATGTGGTTGGGCGAGCGTGGCAGGTAACAGCCATCTAACACCGTTGTAGGCCTAAGCAAAGGGAGGGCCTCCATCAGGAGTCAGTGTCCCCAATATACCAATCCAGCACCATAACATAATATTAGCACCTGGGCACATGTCCAGTGGGGTGATAGCATGTTTATTTGTCCAAAAATAACATCTCCCTCAGCAAAATTAAAGCATGGGCTCCACAAGGAGCATTTCAATGATGGGTGGGGTGTGGTTGGCATGCAAAAAATGTAGCCAGAGTCACGAGTAAGGAACTAACCCTCTGGCCAGCAAAGGCAGGTAAGTGAAGGCATGGAATGATTTGGGAGAGGATGGGTGGTGGGTGGATGCAGGCACAGACTGCAGGGGGGTGGGTGGAAGATGAGCAGAGATGCACATTGGAAGGTTAAGAGCTAATGTGGGCTTATACTGCCAAATGCAACCTGCATTATACAGTTCCTTATTGGATGACACTTTCCTCCAGGGTGCCAATGAACAGAGAATACTCCTCAGCTTTGTAAGAGAAGTCTTAGTTACTTACCTGTAACTGTATTTCTCCAGCATTGGTATCTTTCATAGATTCAGATGCTTGAATATTCCCCGTCGTCAGACTGGGAATCCTCAGTGATAAAAATGTAATATTAAAATGTTTTAATATACATCCCTTCTCCACTAGAGAATGCATGTAAATACTCCATTGTGGCCTATGAGCCACTCCATTGTGTAGTCCCGCCACCTCACCTTGGTCCTTTATGGCCCCAACCAATGAGGTGGCAGGGTTTAAGCTCCGACCCAGGCAGCCATCTTCAGATTTTGAACCATAGGAACTACAGTAGGATGGGAGCTGAGCATAGGAACAGCCTCTCAGGGGAGGCGGGTCGGCGCATGTGATCCTATGAAAGATACCAATGCTGGAGAAATACAGTTACAGGCAAGTAACTAAGACTTCTCCAGCATTGGATCTTTCATAGATTCAGATGCTTAAATAGAATACCAAGCAGTTAAAGTATACCACCATAATATATATGCACTAAGCACTTTGTAATATGTTCTTGAACAGTTTTTAGAAAATCATGGCAATTTTTTCTTTAAAATCATCCAAGGCACGAAGCACTTTACCAAATATAGTGTGCGCATTAAGTAACATGTATAATATTTCTTGAAAGTAAACAGATTAACATCAACTCCCATTACCAGGAATAGTGAGGCTAATTGATTGCACCCTTGGTGAGCCTCGATATAAAGTTACATAGATTGCAACATCAAGCGGCAAAGTAAATTTCTCGGCAAATCCAAAAATATATATATATGTGTGTGCCAATTACTGCATTACCACATACCATAGTTTGTGCATAGATTATAAACATTTTAAATCAGTAAACACACATCACTTTATTGAATACCAGCACTTTACGAAGGCAATGGCACTAAGTAAGTACTTTAGTATGGCTACTACAGCAAAAAGAATGCATCAATGCATCAGGTACTAGCACCTTGAACTTTATTAAGGTAAAGCACTGAGCAATTAAATCAGTACAGCTACTATAGTAAGATGTAAATTGAATCACTTTTTGAACAGTAACATTTGCAGAATGACAGTTCATTTTGAATTAGTACGACTATATATCAGATGCACAAATGTATAATAGCAAACAAAGGGATCAGAACATGATAACACGCTGACATCAGAGCCTAAGGGACTTTAAACATGGCCGCCCTCAGAGGCCAATGAATGTGCAATGAATTAGCAGTCTAGTGTTTTTAAACCAAGGAGAGCATTGATGAGTCAAAGGTTAAATGCAAAGGAATTCCATTGTTCCATTCACAATCTGACGAAGCCCGGTTTGGGTGAAACGCATAATTGTGTGTTTGTTTTCTTTATGTGTCCAACTACTGAACAATAAAGGACTTTTTACACGAAGATGATGGCCAAATGTGATTCTTTGGAACCTAAATGATGGAGGAGTGCCGCTGTGAACCACGCAATTGCAGTTCTTGTTTTCCATATATATATATATATATATATATATATATATATATATATATATATATATATATATATATATATATATATATATATATATATATATATATATATATATATATATATATATATAAAAAACTTTGTTAAAGGGACATTATGGTTAAGTTGCGCTACTAAAAACCTATGACATTCTGTGAAAAAACTTTGTTAAAGGGACGTTATGGTTCCAAGTAAAACCAAAAAACCCTTGAAATTTGCCAGTTATGGTAAGCTAAGCAACCATAACTCGCGCCACCACCGTGCACTGCTAAGACTAACACCCATGACATCAAAGATGACATCACAAATGTCATTGATGACATCACTGATGACATTGCATGTGTATGTACTTTTCATGAAATATGTGTACAAGGGATTCTTATTATAATGTTGCGAAAAAAGTGTCAAGGATCATTGCAATAAATATCATACCCTAATTAGTGCATTGAACGATGCATTGATGTAAATAGCATTCTATTATGGGGTTCTATCTAGTATACTAAGCTACTCATGCAGAAACATAGCATTGTGTGCAGCGTACAAGATGAAGGTATAATATTCGTAATGTTAATATGTTGAATAATGAAATGATAATTGTTTTCTTAATAGATTTTTGTGTACTGTGAAATATGTAATAAGTAGCTTATAAAACCCATGTATTACATAATTGCATTACTATAGACAAAACACAAAGGGCCTCATTCCGATTCTGGCGTTAAGGGGTTTACGGCACCGTAAATGGCGCCGACCCTTAACGCCTGATTACAAGGTTCCCTTTGCGGGATGGCTGTTTATCGCCTGCTTTTTGCAGGCGTTAAAAGCCATGCCGCAAAGGGACGTTGGCGATAATTTACGGCACCGTAATTTACGGTGCCGTAATTATCGCCTTTCCCCATTCCCATTATGCCCTATGGGGCAAAAATGGGAATGGTGAAGGGGCCATTGGTGAATGGCGAATTACCGCCCCACTCACCTTGGAATGGGGCGGTAATTCCGCCATCCACCATGGCGGAATTGCAACCTTAGCAGCATGGACCATGGTGCTAATAGCACCATGGTCCTCCGCCAAGGTTGTAATGAGGCCCAAAGAGACAAGAACACATACCAATATACAGGGAAAGTGAATTTAGCAAAAAAGCACAAGTAGTAGCAGAAACAATTCATAACCTAACTGATTATTTTCATGCAAATAAATGATTGCTGTTTCAAAGTTGCTATTTACCCTATGTATATGTATCACTTGATGTGATTGGACCCTAAGGAAAGTAGTGTGAGTACAATGTATACAAATTTGACCATATACAGGGAAAGTACAGCCATAAAAAAACAACAGAACTATCAGAAAGTGCTGATAAGTCTATTGATTATCTTTATTCACAAAAAGGATTGCTGTCTTTCAAGCTTGTGTCTTCCCCTATGTATATGTTTCATATGATGTGACTGGACTCTAAGGGTATAACTGTAAGAACCTACTTGAAGGATACGTCTACAAATAAAATAAATGTTTTAGTTTCTGACTGTTACTGAAGAAAACCATGTGGCCTAGATATGTCAGCAAAAGAAAAACGAGTGAGCCAGACATGTGATGTCATCAGTGATGTCATCAATGACATTTGTGATGTCATCTTTGATGTCGTGGGTGTTAGTCTTAGCAGTGCACGGTGATGGCGCGAGTTATGGTTGCTTAGCTTACCATAACTGGTGAATTTCAAGGGTTTTTCGGTTTTCTTGGAACCATAACGTCCCTTTAACAAAGTTTTTTCACTGAATTTCATAGGTTTTTAGTAGTGCAACTTAACCATAACGTCCCTTTAACAAAGTTTTTTCATTGAATTTCATAGGTTTTTATTAGTGCAACTTAACCATAACGTCCCTTTAACAAAGTTTTTTTCATTGAATTTCATAGGTTTTTATTAGTGCAACTTAACCATAATGTCCCTGTAACACAATTATTTTTTACTGCATTTCATACGTTTTATTAGTGCAACGTCACCATAACATCCTTTTCAATAGATGAAGACCAGTAGCATTTTAGGTCCTCAAAGTGGGAACCCCAGGTGGTAAAAAAAGATTTTTCTTCCCATACTGGGACTCCTCCGGCGTCCCGGTTTAGAAAGGAAAATCTTTTACTGAGATGGCTACCATGGAAAGGGAAGGCGGGGTGTATAAAGAGAACACAACAGGGCATGAGCGGGGGGTGGGGGGGGAACAGGAGAGAGACACGGGGAATGAGCGGGGGTGGGGGGCAACAGCAGGGAGACACGGGGCATGAGCGGGGGGTGGGGGTAACACGAGGGAGACACGGGGCATAAGAGGGGGGTGGGGGGTAACAGGAGAGAGACACGGGACATGAGAGGGGGTGGGGGTAACAGGAGAGAGACACGGGGCATGAGCGGGGGGTGGGGGGAAACAGCAGGGAGACACGGGGCATGATCAGGGGGTGGGGGGCAACAGTAGAGAGACACGGGGCATGAGAGGGGGTGGGGGGTAACAGGAGAGAGACACAGGGCATGAGAGGGGGGTGGGGGGTAACAGGAGATAGAGAGACACGGGGCATGAGCAGGGGGCGGGGGGCAACAGCAGGGAGACACGGGGCATGAGCAGGGGGTGGGGGGCAACAGCAGGGAGACACGGGGCATGACTGGGGGATGGGGGGCAACAGGAGAGACACGGGGCATGAGAGGGGGGTGGGGTGTAACAGGAGAGAGACACGGGGCATGAGCGGGGGGGTGGGGGCCAACACCAGGGAGACACAGTGGATGACCGGGGGTGGGGGTAACAGGAGAGAGACATGGGGCATGAGCGGGGAGCAACAGCAGGGAGACACGGGGCATGACCGGAGGGTGGGGGGCAACAGGAGAGAGACACAGGGCATGAGAGGGGGGTGGGGGGCAAGAGCAGGGAGACACGGGGCATGAGAGGGGGGTGGGGGGCAACAGCAGGGAGACATGGGGCATGAGCGGGGGGTGGGGGGAACAGGAGAGAGACACAGGGCATGACCGGGGGTGGGGGGCAACAGCAGAGAGACACGGGCATGACCGGGGGGTGGGGGGCAACAGGAGAGAGACACGGGGCATGAGCGGGGGGTGGGGGGCAACAGAAGGGAGACACAGGGCATGAGCGGGGGGTGGGGGGTAACAGGAGAGAGACAAGGTGCATGAGTGGGGGGCAACAGCAGGGAGACACAGGGCATGACCGGTGGTGGGGGGAACAGGAGAGAGACAAGGGGCATGAGAGGGGGGTGGGGGGTAACAGGAGAGAGACACGAGGCATGAGCGGGGGGTGGGGGCAACAGCAGGGAGACACGGGGCATGAGAGGGGGTGGGGGGTAACAGGAGAGAGACACGGGGCATTAGAGGGGGGTGGGGGGTAACAGGAGAGAGACACGGGGCATGAGAGGGGGTGGGGGGGTAACAGGAGAGAGACACGGGCATGAGAGGGGGTGGGGGGTAACAGGAGACAGACACGGGGCATGAGCGGGGACAACAGCAGGGATACACGGGGCATGAGCGGGGGTGGGGGAACAGGAGAGAGACACGGGCATGAGCGGGGGGTGGGGGGTAACAGCAGGGAGACACGGGGCATGACCGGGGGGTAACAGGGGAGAGACACGGGCATGAGCGGTGGGTGGGGGCAACAGCAGGGAGACACGGGGCATGAGAGGGGGGTGGGGGGTAACAGGAGAGAGACACGGGGCATTAGAGGGGGGTGGGGGTAACAGGAGAGAGACACGGGGCATGAGAGGGGGTGGGGGTAACAGGAGACAGACACGGGCATGAGGGGGGCAACAGCAGGGATACACGGGGCATGAGCGGGGGGTGGGGGGCAACAGCAGGGAGACATGGGGCATGGGTGGGGGGGCAACAGGAGAGACACAGAGGGCATGAGCGGGGGTGGGGGGAACAGGATAGAGACACGGGCATGAGCGGGGGGTAACAGCAGGGAGACACGGTGCATGACCGGGGGGTGGGCGGTAACAGGAGAGAGACACGGGGCATGAGTGGGGGGTGGGGGCAACAGCAGGGAGACACAGGGCATGAACGGGGGGTGGGGGGCAACAGGAGAGAGACACGGGGCATGAGAGAGGTGTGGGGGGTAACAGGAGAGAGACACGGGCATGAGCGGGGGATGGGGGTAACAGGAGAGAGACACGGGGCATGAGCGGGTGGTGGGGGGGCAACAGCAGGGAGACACGAGGCATGACCAGGGGGTGGAGGGAATAGGAGAGAGACACGGGGCATGAGAGGGGGGTGGGAGGCAACAGCAGGGAGACACTGGGCATGAGCGGGGGTGGGGGGGAACAGGGGAGACACGGGGCATGAGCGTGGGGTGTGGGGAACAGGGAAAACACGGGGCATGAGCGGGGGTGGGGGAGAAAAGGAGGGAGAAACGGCATGAGCAGGGGGTGGGGTGGAACAGGGGAGACACGGGGCATGAGCGGGGGTGGGGGGCAACAGCAGGGAGACACAGGGCATGAGCGGGGGGTGGGGGGCAACAGCAGGGAGACACAGGGCATGAGAGGGGGGTGGGGGTAACATGAGAGAGACATGGGGCATGGGAGGGGGGTGGGAGGGCAACAGCAGGGAGACACAGGGCATGACCGGGGGGTGGGGGGCAACAGGAGAGAGACACGGAGCATGAGAGGGGGTGGGGGGTAACAGGAGAGAGACACGGGGCATGAGCGGGGGGTAGGGGGTAACAGGAGAGAGACACGGGGCATGAGCGGGGAGTGGGGGGGCAACAGCAGGGAGACACGGGGCATGACCGGGGGTGGGGGAACAGGAGAGAGACTCGGGGCATGAGAGGGGGTGGGGGGTAACAGGAGAGAGACACGGGGCATGAGCGTGGGGTGGGGGGCAACAGCAGGGAGACACGGGGCATGACCGGGGGGTGGGGGAACAGGAGAGAGACACAGAGCATGAGAGGGGGGTGGGGGGTAACAGGAGAGAGACACGGGGCATGAGAGGGGGGTGGGAGGCAACAGCAGGGAGACACGGGGCATGAGCGGGGGTGGGGGGGAACAGGGGAGACACTGGGCATGAGCGTGGGGTGGGGGAACAGGAAAAACACGGGGCATGAGCAGGGGGGTGGGGGAGAAAAGGAGGGAGGGATAGAGACACACGGGGCATGAGCGGGTGTGGGCGGGAGGGCTAGAGACACACGGGGCATGAGCGGGTTTAGAGACACACTGGGCATTAGCGGGGGGTGGGTGGGAGGGCTAGAGACACTTGGGGCATGAGCGGGGGGTGGGTGTGAGGGCTAGAGACACACAGGGCATGAGCGGGGGTGGGTGGGAGGAATAGAGACACACGGGGCATGAGCAGGGGGTGGGGGGAGACACACGGGGCATGAGCAGGGGGTGGGGGCAGGGCTAGAGACACACTGGGCATGAGCGGGGGGTGGGTGGGAGTGTTAGAGACACATGGGGCATGAGCGGGGTGTGGGTGGGAGGGTTAGAGACACACGGGGCATGAGCGGGGGGTGGGTGGGAGGGCTAGAGACACACGAGGCATGAGCGGTGGGTGGGTGGGAGGGCTAGAGACACACGGGGGGTGGGGGGAGAGACACATGGGGCATGAGCAGGGGGTGGGGGGAGATAGACACACACCCAGGGCATGAACGGGGGTGGGGGGAGGGAGAGAAACACACGGGGCCTGAGCGGGGGGTGGGTGGGAGGGCTAGAGACACATGGGGCATGAGCGGGGGGTGTGTGGGGGGGCTAGAGACACATGGGGCATGAGCGGGGGGTGGGTGGGAGGGCTTGCGGGGGTGGGTGGGAGGGCTAGAGACACACGGGGCATGAGCGGGGGGTAGGTGGGAGGGCTAGAGACACACGGGGCATGAGGGGGTGTGGGTGGGAGGGCTAGAGACACACGGGGCATGAGCGGGGGGTGGGGGGAGGGAGAGAGACACATGAGGCATGAGCTGGGGTGGGGGGAGGGAGAGAGACACACGAGGCATGAGCGGGGGGTGGGCGGGAGGTCAAGAGACACACAGGGCATGAGCGGGGGTGGGGGGGAGGGAGAGACACGCCCGGGGCATGAGCGGGGGTGGGGGGGAGGGAGAGACACACATGGAGCATGAGCGGGGATGGGGGAGGGAGAGAAACACATGGGGCATGAGCGGGGGTGGGGGGGAGGTAGAGAGACACACGGGGCACCTGTGGGGGTGGGGGGGAGGGAGAGACACACATAGGGCATGAAGGGGGGGTGGGGGGCGGGAGAGACACACATGGAGCATGAGCGGGGATGGGGGAGGGGAGAGGGAGAGAAACACACGGGGCATGAGGGGGGGGTGGGGGGGAGGGAGAGAGACACACGGGGCATGAGTGGGGGTGGGGGGGAGGGAGAGACACACACGGGGCATGAGCGGGGGTGGGGGGGAGGCAGACACACATGGAGCATGAGCGGGGATGGGGGGAGGGGGGAGGGAGAGAAACACACGGGGCATGAGCGGGGGTGGGGGGAAAGGAGAGAGACACACGGGGCATGAGCAGGGGTGGGGGAGAGAGACGCATGGGGCATGAGCGGGGGATGGGAGGGAGGGAGAGATACACACGAGGCATGTGAGGGGGGTGGGGGGAGGGAGAGAGACACACGGGGCATGAGCGGGGGGTGGGGGGACAAACAAAAACACGGACATGCCGCACGGACATGAGTTTGTGCGGCAGATCCCGCTCCTTGGCCCTCTGCTGGCCACCGTGTGCGATGGCGTGAGCGGGGGGCTGGAGGAACAGGGGACACACGGAGCATGAGCGGGGGGTGGGGGGCAACAGGAGAGAGACACAGGGCATGAGAGGGGGGTGGGGGGCAACAGCAGGGAGACACGGGGCATGAGAGGGGGGTGGGGGGCAACAGCAGGGAGACATGGGGCATGAGCGGGGGTGGGGGGAACAGGAGAGAGACACAGGGCATGACCGGGGGTGGGGGGCAACAGCAGAGAGACACGGGCATGACCGGGGGGTGGGGGGCAACAGGAGAGAGACACCGGGCATGAGCGGGGGGTTGGGGGCAACAGAAGGGAGACACAGGGCATGAGCGGGGGGTGGGGGGTAACAGGAGAGAGACAAGGTGCATGAGTGGGGGGCAACAGCAGGGAGACACAGGGCATGACCGGTGGTGGGGGGAACAGGAGAGAGACAAGGGGCATGAGAGGGGGGTGGGGGGTAACAGGAGAGAGAGACACGAGGCATGAGCGGGGGGTGGGGGCAACAGCAGGGAGACGCGGGGCATGAGAGGGGGTGGGGGGTAACAGGAGAGAGACACAGGGCATTAGAGGGGGGTGGGGGGTAACAGGAGAGAGACACGGGGCATGAGAGGGGGTGGGGGGGTAACAGGAGAGAGACACGGGCATGAGAGGGGGTGGGGGGGTAACAGGAGACAGACACGGGGCATGAGCGGGGACAACAGCAGGGATACACGGGGCATGAGCGGGGGTGGGGGAACAGGAGAGAGACACGGGCATGAGCGGGGGGTGGGGGGTAACAGCAGGGAGACACGGGGCATGACCGGGGGGTAACAGGGAAGAGACACGGGGCATGAGCGGTGGGTGGGGGAAACAGCAGGGAGACACGGGGCATGAGAGGGGGGTGGGGGGTAACAGGAGAGAGACACGGGGCATTAGAGGGGGGTGGGGGTAACAGGAGAGAGACACGGGGCATGAGAGGGGGTGGGGGTAACAGGAGACAGACACGGGCATGAGGGGGGCAACAGCAGGGATACACGGGGCATGAGCGGGGGGTGGGGGGCAACAGCAGGGAGACATGGGGCATGGGTGGGGGGGCAACAGGAGAGACACAGAGGGCATGAGCGGGGGTGGGGGGAACAGGATAGAGACACGGGCATGAGCGGGGGGTAACAGCAGGGAGACACGGTGCATGACCGGGGGGTGGGAGGTAACAGGAGAGAGACACGGTGCATGAGTGGGGGGTGGGGGCAACAGCAGGGAGACACAGGGCATGAACGGGGGGGGGAAATAGGAGAGAGACACGGGGCATGAGAGAGGTGTGGGGGGTAACAGGAGAGAGACACGGGCATGAGCGGGGGATGGGGGTAACAGGAGAGAGACACGGGGCATGAGCGGGTGGTGGGGGGGCAACACCCGGGAGACACGAGGCATGACCAGGGGGTGGAGGGAACAGGAGAGAGACACGGGGCATGAGAGGGGGGTGGGGGGTAACAGGAGAGAGACACGGGGCATGAGAGGGGGGTGGGAGGCAACAGCAGGGAGACACTGGGCATGAGCGGGGGTGGGGGGGAACAGGGGAGACACGGGGCATGAGTGTGGGGTGTGGGGAACAGGGAAAACACGGGGCATGAGCGGGGGTGGGGGAGAAAAGGAGGGAGAAACGGCATGAGCAGGGGGTGGGGTGGAACAGGGGAGACACGGGGCATGAGCGGGGGTGGGGGGCAACAGCAGGGAGACACAGGGCATGAGCGGGGGGTGGGGGGCAACAGCAGGGAGACACGGGGCATGAGAGGGGGGTGGGGGTAACATGAGAGAGACATGGGGCATGGGAGGGGGGTGGGAGGGCAACAGCAGGGAGACACAGGGCATGACCGGGGGGTGGGGGGCAACAGGAGAGAGACACGGAGCATGAGAGGGGGTGGGGGGTAACAGGAGAGAGACACGGGGCATGAGCGGGGGGTGGGGGGTAACAGGAGAGAGACACGGGGCATGAGCGGGGAGTGGGGGGGCAACAGCAGGGAGACACGGTGCATGACCGGGGGTGGGGGAACAGGAGAGAGACTCGGGGCATGAGAGGGGGTGGGGGGTAACAGGAGAGAGACACGGGGCATGAGCGTGGGGTGGGGGGCAACAGCAGGGAGACACGGGGCATGACCGGGGGGTGGGGGAACAGGAGAGAGACACAGAGCATGAGAGGGGGGTGGGGGGTAACAGGAGAGAGACACGGGGCATGAGAGGGGGGTGGGAGGCAACAGCAGGGAGACACGGGGCATGAGCGGGGGTGGGGGGGAACAGGGGAGACACTGGGCATGAGCGTGGGGTGGGGGAACAGGAAAAACACGGGGCATGAGCAGGGGGGTGGGGGAGAAAAGGAGGGAGGGATAGAGACACACGGGGCATGAGCGGGTGTGGGCGGGAGGGCTAGAGACACACGGGGCATGAGCGGGTTTAGAGACACACTGGGCATTAGCGGGGGGTGGGTGGGAGGGCTAGAGACACTTGGGGCATGAGCGGGGGGTGGGTGTGAGGGCTAGAGACACACGGGGCATGAACGGGGGTGGGTGGGAGGAATAGAGACACACGGGGCATGAGCAGGGGGTGGGGGGAGACACACGGGGCATGAGCAGGGGGTGGGGGCAGGGCTAGAGACACACTGGGCATGAGCGGGGGGTGGGTGGGAGTGTTAGAGACACATGGGGCATGAGCGGGGTGTGGGTGGGAGGGTTAGAGACACACGGGGCATGAGCGGGGGGTGGGTGGGAGGGCTAGAGACACACGAGGCATGAGCGGTGGGTGGGTGGGAGGGCTACAGACACACGAGGCATGAGCGGGGGTGGGTGGGAGGGCTAGAGACACACGGGGGGTGGGGGGAGAGACACATGGGGCATGAGCAGGGGGTGGGGGGAGATAGACACACACCCAGGGCATGAACGGGGGTGGGGGGAGGGAGAGAAACACACGGGGCCTGAGCGGGGGGTGGGTGGGAGGGCTAGAGACACACGGGGCATGAGCGGGGGGTGTGTGGGGGGGCTAGAGACACATGGGGCATGAGCGGGGGGTGGGTGGGAGGGCTTGCGGGGGTGGGTGGGAGGGCTAGAGACACACGGGGCATGAGCGGGGGGTGGGTGGGAGGGCTAGAGACACACGGGGCATGAGCGGGGGGTGGGGGGAGGGTGAGAGACACATGAGGCATGAGCAGGGGTGGGGGGAGGGAGAGAGACACACGAGGCATGAGCGGGGGGTGGGCGGGAGCTCAAGAGACACACAGGGCATGAGCGGGGGTGGGGGGAGGGAGAGACACGCACGGGGCATGAGCGGGGGTGGGGGGGAGGGAGAGACACACATGGAGCATGAGCGGGGATGGGGGAGGGAGAGAAACACATGGGGCATGAGCGGGGGTGGGGGGGAGGTAGAGAGACACACGGGGCACCTGTGGGGGTGGGGGGGAGGGAGAGACACACATAGGGCATGAAGGAGGGGTGGGGGGCGGGAGAGACACACATGGAGCATGAGCGGGGATGGGGGAGGGGAGAGGGAGAGAAACACACGGGGCATGAGCGGGGGTGGGGGGAAAGGAGAGAGACACACGGGGCATGAGCAGGGGTGGGGGAGAGAGACGCATGGGGCATGAGCGGGGGGTGGGAGGGAGGGAGAGAGACACACGAGGCATGTGAGGGGGGTGGGGGGAGGGAGAGAGACACACAGGGCATGAGCGGGGGGTGGGGGGACAAACAAAAACACGGACATGCCGCACGGACATGAGTTTGTGTGGCAGATCCCGCTCCTTGGCCCTCTGCTGGCCACCGTGTGCGATGGCGTGAGCGGGGGGCTGGAGGAACAGGGGATACACGGAGCATGAGCGGGGGGGACAGGAAGGACACACGGGGCATGAGCGGGGGGTGGGGCAGACACGGGCATGATCGGGGGTGGGAGGAACAGGAGACAGGCACGCTCCTGCTGACATGACAAAGCCTCTCATCCGGGAAAGTAAGATGGCGGGCGTCTCTGAAGCCAGACGCACTGCACGCTTTCACCGCATCCAATGAGAGAGCACGTCAGATGTTCACGGACATCACGCAAGCTGCTGGGCCAATCACCGTCCTGTCCGCAAAGCGAACACCGAAGTCCATCCGCGGACCGAACACAGATATCACACATTTTTTTTGCCCTACTTTTTGGTCATTTTAAAAAAAACTACTGGACGGATTTTCACCGTTGTTGTCTGTTTGTGTTTTGTGTGCAACAATGTAATAATGTACTAAATTGGTTTTATTACATACTTATTACATGTTTACAGTATGCAAAACTCCAATAAGAAAGTATTTATAATTTTAGTATTTAACATGGCAAGATTATTAATATTGAATCTCCATCATGTTTGCTGCACACTATGCCTATGTTAGTACATGTATACCTTTGTTTGTTGGAAAAAACTTCATAATGCAATGCTATTTGGAATAATGCACTGCTTAATGCACTACGTACCTCATAATATTTATTGCAATGATCCTTGACACTTTTTTATTAACATTACAATAAGAATCCCTTGTACAGACTTTTCATGAAAAGTAAATGCACATGTGATGTCATTAGTGATGTCATCAATGACATTTGTGATGTCATCTTTGATGTCCTGGGTGTTAGTTTTAGCAGTGCACGGCGGTGGCGCGAGTTATGGTTGCTTAGCATACCATAACTGGTGAATTTCAGGGGTTTTTCGGTTTTACTTGGAACCATAACGTCCCTTTAACAACGTTTTTTCACTGAATTTCATAGGTTTTTAATAGCGTAACTTAACCATAATGTCCCTTTAACAATGTTTTTTTTTTAAAAAAGTGAATTTCATAGATGTTTACTAGGATTCCCTTAGTTTATATACATGTAACATAGAACACACAGAACCCCCAGCAAGTGATTTCGATGTCCGCGGACTGTGCGTATGTACGCGACCAACGCGGTCAACATCAACACTATCCAAAAACTCAGGGGGTATCTTACATTGTTGTATCATGCAATAGAAATACTGAACAAGTTCAAAAAGCAGCACATAAACACATGATATGTAATAATAAATAAGAAGTGGAACCTATATATGTAAGACATCAACCGTCCATTTAAATAGCATATGCACCAGAATGGAATATACCAAAACAATATATATATGCCTCCAACATAATTACCTCACAGAAACTGCCCAGCAAAAAGCAACAGCAGACCTACACAACAGTAACAACAAAACTTACCAAAAACTAGAAAGTACACTTCATTTTTCTTATATATTTCTAAACTTTCTGTATTAAGTACACTAAAAGTAATATATTTTTTTTTACACAGAAATGTCCAGTTCTTTGGAATGGCTGGAAGAAAATTTCCCACATGATAAAATGAGTGAAGACAGTGATACTAATGGTAGACACAACACTTCTCTATATAAGCCAATTAATAACCATTACTTTATGTGTACTTAACACATTTTTTTTAACAGACCATACAAACAATGAAAATAATATACCAAGAGAGACATTAGAAAATGCTCTGCAGCAAATGGAACAAAAAATGGATATGCTAATGAAAAATTGTAATCTTTTAAAACATTTTGTGGAGGACCACATAAAAGAATACATTAAATATCACTGTCCCACATGTACATGTTCCCTCTCTCCATGTCCCAGTCAACTATCCCCAAACCCTCCCCACCAAGAAAAATGTTATGATGAGACTTCCATCCCTTCATCCCCTCCCATCCATCATGTACAAACCCCTAATTCCCCTGTATTTGTTTCAGTTTCTGCTTACCCCTCTCTTTCATACATTTTATATTTGTATACAATAATAAAATAGTATGTGTGTTGTTACTTTATTCCTCTGTGTCTTATTTCTTTTTAAAAAGGCAGTTAAGGTGTCTGCGGACAGCGCAGGTGTCCGGAATGTCCGCAATTAACCAAAATTGAGGTGTCCTAAGGACACTATACCTGTCCGTACTGTCCGCAATCAAAATGGAACTGTTCTTAGAACACACTCGATGTCCGGTATGTCCGCAATTAACCAAAATGGAGGTGTCCTAAGGACACTATACCTGTCCCTACTGTCCGCAATCAAAATGTAACTGTTCTTAGAACACACTCGATGTCCGGGATGTCCACAATTAACCAAAATGGAGGTGTCCTAAGGACACTATACTTGTCCGTACTGTCCGCAATCAAAATGGAACTGTTCTTAGAACACACTTGATGTTCAGGATGTCCGCATTTAACCAAAATGGAGGTGTCCTAAAGACACTATACCTATCTGCACTGTCCGCAATCAAAATGGAACTGTTCTTAGAACATACTCGATGTCCAGGATGTCCGGAATTAACCCAAATGGAGGTGTCCTAAGGACACTATACCTGTCCTTACTGTCCACAATCAAAATGGGAGTGTCCGCAGGACACGGCATCCGTTCGCATGTCCATAATGATTTAAATTAAAGTGTCCTAAGAACATCCCCCTGTTCGCAAAGTCCATAACCAGAATGGATATGTCCGTAGAACACTTATCCCGTCCGCCTGTCTGCAATGTTATGGCGCACATTCATTTTATTCGGGGTCTTTGACACTGTCCGTAGAACATGCGCACCACACCCATGGGTCCTACGAACATCGCGCCTGTCCGTAACTGCCCGTTGCACATGTGACGTACTTTTAATTAGTTCCCGACTACAACACTGTCTGTAGAACACCCGCACGCATGCGCACAACTGATCATCCACATTTGGTGTCCTACGGACAGCCGTCCCACTCACGAACGTGTCCAAGACATCATCATGTGACCACACCCACGCTGAGCGTGTGTACTTATTTGCGGATACTGTCCGGGTCCCCGAACATTTTAAAAGTGCTTTTTTGGACAATCCAAGGTATTTTACAGTAAAAGTTCACCATTGCATGTCCCAGACAATGTCACTGGCGATCTACATACTTTGTGGTACTTTTTGAGCCTTTTTTATGGTGTTCGAGTCCACGAAGCGCGCACCAGCACCCCTATAAAAGGCCACACCCTAGAATTGCTCATTGTGCTTCTGGCTACTTGACAGAGCTTGCTTCTGACCTGCATTCACTGCATTGCTGCTGACTTCTGCCTGCTATCCTCCAGATGGCAACCATGGCTGCTTCCGCATCATCACCACCCGGCCCCCTCCACCCCCACCACCTCCCCAAGGACCTGCAGAGAGGAACAGGCGTGAGGATGCAGAGAAGACACATGAAGAGGATGAAGAGGATGAGGTAGTGCAAGTCCCTACAACCAGCACTCGACATGAGTCTTGGGTGTGGCGGTTATTTACCACTCTTGATGGAGTGCCGAAAGCTTGTGCGAATAAGGTGATCTGCAATCAGTGTCGCATGGTGCTGAGTCGTGGAAGGCGTGGTTTGTATAGCTTTGGTATGACATCAATGAAGCGACACCTGAAATTGTTCCACGATGGGGCTATTCGTAAGGTTGTACATTGCAATAAACGTAGTAGGTTGAGTTCCTCTACGTTATCCTCCGTTTCCACTCCTTTCACCACAAGAGACACTCCTGTGGGACAGCGCATCCCTCCAGCTGCCTCGCAGGCCATTCATGATGCTGTTGACCCTTGCCTTTCGAGGGTCACAATATTGTGTATGTACTGCGATGCAGTACTCTGCAGGGGGAGAACCTTCGGAGTGCTTTCGAGACTGCGGGCAAGGAGCATGAGAAGGTCTGCAACCTACCTCAACAAGGCCCACCCTACATCTTCCTCTCTCCACCTGCCCTTTCTTATCCCTGTGGTTGGTGTCCCTTCCTTACCCTCCTTTCTCCTCCTTTCCTTGTGTGTCGTGTTTAAAAAAATAAAAAATATATTAAAAAAATTAATTAAAAAAGGCTCTTTTCAGAGCCGCCTTTCACAGTTTAAAAATAGAAGTGACAAATAAATAGTGCAGGACCTTGTGCATTTTTTAGAAGTCCACGGACAGTCCGCGGACATTAACATTTTTTGGGGTGCTGCCCTATTACAACTATTGCACTTTTCTCTGAAAGGAAGTGGTGGCTCTGAAAAGAGCCTTTTGGTGGTGTTTTTTTTGTGTTTCAAAAACTTCAAATGATTAACACCTACTGCAAAATGTATTAATGTAATTCCAAAAAAAGTCAGAATGCATTTTGTATATTTTGCAGAAAAATCTGATTGCCAGCATAAGTGAGATGTATTCCATCTCTGCGAAAAATGTATGTGCTACAAAACCTAATATTTTCATTGTGAAAAGAGGACATGCCAACATCTCTTAAAAAGGCACAAACAGCATTATTGACATTGCACCTCGCTTTCTTCATTTGTGGACCAAATGAAGAAGAACGCAGCCACATTTGTCTCTGCGCAATACGGGAAAAAATACTTGGGAATTTGGAAACATGTCCATGACCTTCCAAAGTCCTTCTTTCATTGCAAATTGTAAAGAAATTCTATACACATGTCCTAAACTGTTCCCTCCACAATGAATAATAATAATAATGTCTTGATGACACTGTGTCACCAAAGTAGCACAAAGAGGTACCAAATCCAGCCACTTCATTCCACGCACTCCCTGCCAGTGCACTTCCACATGAGGGAATCCAAGATGTGCAGCCACTCCACAGCATTCTGCATGTACCTCCAACCAATTTACCCATGAGTGTCCCAAAATCCAGATCATCTGTTTTCTGAAACACACAGCCATAGCTATCTGTTCTTCTCTCAGGAAAAATACTTTCTGAAAAACTCTCTCCTAACACAACACACCCAGTAAAACTTATTGACCAATCCCTTGCTCTGCTCAGTCTCATTTGCATGCCTCTCAACCCCACAATCCCTGTATGTAATACGTGTTATCAGCGGATAACCGCAGTGTCCGCGGACAAATCGAAAAATCTGAGCGTGGTGAATGTAAATTTAAATAGTGTGCCCCATTTCCTCTTTGAGGTTGGCTCTGAAAAGAGCCTTTTTTTGGTTTTTTTGCAGATGCTTGAGAGAGACCTTTTATTTTGTATTTCTTTTTGTTTTTACTCCTAAAATCTTCACATTAGCTTCTCCAAAGAAACCCTTATGTTCCAAAACAGCATGGCATTTCCCATAAAAGATAAAGAAATGCCATCTTCTTTAAAATAAACAACATTACCAGAATCAATGTTCTCATTATTTCAAAAGAACATACAAGCTCTAAGCATGGAAGCAAACATGCCTCGGTTGATTGCACACCTAGCAATGTTTTGCTGAGGACAAAAAACAGAACTATTGTCCCATATTGCCCTAGGTACTAAACCAGAAAAAATAACTTTGGCATTTGGAAGGACTTTCATTACTGCTTGAACCAAGTGTTCCAAATCTGTCAACAAAATAGGGGCACTGACTTAGCCCAAATGCAAAGCCCCACAGTGCAAAACTCCCACATGGGGACTGTTCACCCTGTCCATATCTTCACAAACTTGTACAATTCCCTGCACATTGAAATCAGGTACAGTGCTCCACACCACCTCCACTCCTTTAACATTCAACATTTTTGCCACATCCCTGCATTTAGCATACTGCTCCAAACCATGTACAAACATATCTCCAACCACCAACACCCTGACTTTCTCCACCTATGCCATCTTCACTACACACAGCCTCTTCCAACACAAATCCACAACCTCAACACCTGATTGTCTAATCCCTACAGTCCTATTTCCATGCCAAATATGTTCAGAAGTTCCGTAAGTGGCATGTTATGTCCGCGGACAGTTGCAGTGTCCGCGGAGTGAGTAACTCTTGGGTAGCCCTTCTACCCTTTCCACTTCACTCTCTGCACCATTCCCTCATTGGCTACAGCTAAGCAGTCACACAACCATCCGCCAATCACATCCAAGAACTCTCCATGTAACTCCATCATCATAGTTCAGCACTTCAGATGTACTGTTGATCACCCTGAGTACAAGTCTCATGTCATTGGAAAGCACCTACTACAAAAACTACTGTACAAGTCACCGAGATTTCTACGTACAGCTTCATGCATATCCACATGCATGAATACAAACTACAGGTATGCATATTTTCTGCACAGTACATGTACAGCTCTTGTATAAATGCACATAAACAGGGTAACTGCCACTTAACCTGTATAACCTACAAAATGAACTTACTGTCATTGTTCCCATCTGCTATAATCAACTGTCACTTGCAAACCTGTCTGATCTCCACATCTTTTTTTACACACACAGCTATCTAAAAAAGTGTAATTTCATGTTAAAAGATGGCAGAAATAACTGTATAATTGTAGAAAAACACTTTGTAGTGTATTATAAAATTACACACAGCCAGGATGAGCTCATGTATCTTTATACACTCACACAGATAGACACTAACATTAGAAAGGCTCCCAGCTGAAACAACACCACTGCCTCTACATCACATCCTTCTGCTTTATTACCCACACCTTCACAAATGCATACATTCCATGCTTTTCTATACAGTTTCTGCCATTTACCCTATAAAAATAGCAAAATAAGTATATGATTATTTCTTCTATCTCCTAACATCCAATAACACAGCCTTGAGAAGCCAAGTGAGCTTCATACGCTTAGTATTATACTCATTTGTAAAGCATGTTCAACGAACAGATTCTAAGTAAAATATACAGGCTGCACACAGGCAATGTATACACACTATGTTCAGTTATCAAAAAACACTACTACAACAAAAACATAAAAATCAATGTCTAAATTAACAACAGTGTTATAAACACACAAATGTACTAACTTCTTTCTTTTACAATTGCAGTGAAGGCCACTCTCCTGAAAAGCAGCAGCATCTGAAATACGAACAACTCAGAAGAAACCTACTCTTTCCATACAAAAAAGTAAGTACAATACTGCCATGATGTTCTAGCTGTTACTCAAACACACTAAAATGTTAGTATTGCAGAACAAACAACTTTTTTAATTCTATACCATTAGATTTAGTATTAGTGCTTCGCCTCACCACTAGCTTACTTTGTATTGTCATCTGAACCCCAGTATAGTAACACACAAATACAAGAATAGCCTTCCCAAATTGTTGTAGCTGGCCATTGCACAATCACACACCTCCACATACATCCTTACCATCATACTGACACACTCATGCACAAAGCACACATACATTGCACAACAGCCCAACCCACACTTTCTTTTTTTCTCCAACAGACCTGAAGGAATGCCTACCAAAAAGCATCTCCGTAGAAAGCAACGCAGAAGTAGAGCAAATCAAAATAAATGTGTCTAAAATAAGCATCCATCTCTAGCAGAATTTGTACAAAAAGTTCAAACAAAACAGCTAATACAGTTATTAAGCGAAACAAAACAAGCTTCTAGCACAGAAACTTTGCCTCCTCTTTCAAAATGTAAAACGAAACAGAAAGTGATTAAAAAGAATTCAGCTACCGCTACTGCTAACACTAAACCTATAAATCTTGATGTAGTGACAAGTAACCATACCAAAAAAAGTATTTTACAAAAAATGTTCCACCAGAGAGTCCTTCAAAACCTTATAAAAACAGGAGAGAAATCATGCACAACTCTTAAAACCTACCGTAGAAAAATAATCTTAGAAGCTACCATAGACAGTACAATCCTTCTCAAAAGGAAGTTATTTATTTTAGTTTTAAACAGAATGAAACCACTAACAAAACTAACTACTAAACTACAAAAAAGACTTCTCAATAAACAGAATGTCAACAAAAATATCTTCTTAAATATCTGTGCAGGTGAATGGAGTCACACCACGAGCACAGAACCATATTTTAATGAAGAAGCATACAAACAAAAGCAAACAAACACAATTGCCATACATAGCAGTGGACGAGGGTATGAAAAACTTAATAATACCATAATGGAACAAGAAATGCTGCTTACAAAAATATCCCCAGAAACCTCAGTATCACCTCTTCATTCCACTGAATCAAAGCGTCCAGTGTACAAATGGCCATGCACGTCAATGTGTAACATTGCCAAAAAATCTTTCAAATCTTTACGCCAGTTCCTTGATCAGTATGTGAAAGGCAAAGACAAATTCAAAATTAAACTACTACAAAATATGGATACCAGTCCAGTGCGCAAATACACAGGACTACAAGGACATTCATTAGCCTGCATTTCAGGACCTATTTGCAAAACCACCTTACATCATATCAAAATGATATCAACACATCATTCAACTATAAGAAATCTGGTCCATAAACTATCCTATGCTAAAAGTCCTGCTTTAGCACTTGCCAATTTAAATAACAATCTTCTACATGGTACAGCCAAAGAACAACTCAAAGAAATAGAACATATCCAGAGAAAATATTTTGGAATTGAAAGCCACTTACAAAATGCAATAGCTTTACAACAGACTAGCAACAGTTATACAGATGGCAACCTTCTACTAAACACATACAAAAAAGAAATACCAAAATTTAAAAGTACATCCGCTGAAGTACCAAACCATGGTTGTGTGTGTTGCCGCAGAACTTTTTATGAGAGTAGCACAAAAACGGTAGACATAACATACAAAATAGAAGACAATGAAGATTCCAAATGGTTTGAATTAGCTCTCTACCTTATAGCAGAAAAAAATGCGTAATTACTAACCCCTTAATGCTTTGCAGTTACTGCACTGTAAAACCTGACAACAACCAAACTCCTTCACGTGCTATCACAAATAACTTGGAATTATTCCCACTACCAAAACCCCTGCAACAGCTCAATTTATATGAGAGCATCATAATTCAAACAGTGCACTCATTTCAAGGAATAATATGCCTTCAACCAAAAACAGCAACATTACCTCCCACTGAATTAGTGAAAGGCATTTGTGGCAAAGTATTTTATTTACCATTAGATCTAAAAGAAAATGTACACACTCTGGGAGTGCAACGTCCAATAGATCAATCTTCAATTGTCTTAGTAAATGGTGTACCTACAAAAGACAAAGAAATGTGGCAACAACTCGTGGACTTACATAAAGTTAGACAAGCCTTGCAATATCTAAAAGACAACAATGAATACTACAAAGAAATTAATATTGAAGAAAACCTGAGAGAAACTATTGAAATAGTTCAAGAGTCACCATAAATTGGTCAATTTAAACTTCTAGATCCTGCTACAGTATCCAATATTTAGACCATTATACAATTCATCCATTACACTCTAAAGACACTATAGATGATGTACTGGAAATGTACCAAATGCGACAAGCCAAAGGATCACCAATCAGCATATGGGAAAAAAGTATAGAAGCACGTGCCTTTCCTCTACTCTTTCCTCCTGGAAAAGGAGGAAGGTACGATAATAGACCCACACAAATAACAGCATCAGAATACCGCTCTTTATGAATGTATTCTGAAGATCCCAAATTTAGACAAAATGTGGAATACATATTCCACCTACTCTTTGAAAGTGAACTAGCAACTCTATGCTACGGAGTTGCACACACATTGAAATCAGGTACCCATTTTCAAAATATGTCAGCTACGCAATTACTACAAAAAGTGCAAAGTGAACTAGCAACTCTATGCTACGGAGTTGCACACACATTGAAATCAGGTACCCATTTTCGAAATATGTCAGCTACATAATTACTACAAAAAGTGTAAGAAAAAGATGAGGTTCTACAATGTAGCATTACAAATCATTTAGCAAACATGCGTGGTACAAAAGAATACTGGTTCCGACGTCACAGAGATGTACGTTGTATGATAAGAAACCTTGGCCTACCCACTTGGTTTGTTACATTAAGTTTTGCAGAATATGCATGGGAAGATTTACATGATTTCCTACGTATAGCAAACAAAAACCAAAAAACATAGATATACTAACACCTGGAGAACTCTGCTCTCTAGGTCCTGTTAATGTTTCAAGATATTTCCACCATTGTTTCATGGCTATGCTACACTTTATTTGTAATAAAACTGTTCCTCCCCTTGGAGAAGTGCAACACTTCTTTTGGAGAAAAGAATACCAAGCCAGAGGAGCACCACATATCCACATGCTTTTATGGATTAAAGATGCCCCGAAATTTGGTCAAGACAGTGATGCCACTGTTTTACAGTTTATCGAGAAAAATGTCACTTGTGAAATTCCTTCACAAACAACAAATAGTGACCTTCATGCACACATTTAAAAATTTCAAAGACACATATGTGGGAAATATTGTTGTCGCAAATATAAAAACAAAACGAAATACTACACCAAATGCCGCTTTGGTTTCCCTAGACCAGTTACAACAACAGATCAAGTAAACAACTTCATCTCTTCAGTTAGACATAGTGTCAAAGGTAAATCACCTTCGAACACATATTACATAAAAAGGACAGAAGAAGCAAAGTATATCAATGATTACAAAGCAATCATTGCCCTCTTATGGAGTGCAAACATAGATGTGCAGTACATTGCAGACAATTCCACTGCAGTTGCACGATATGTCACAGCCTACTTAACCAAAGCAGAAAAAACAGAGCTTCAAGACCTCTGGGATGACCTATCATCTGACAAAAATCTGTCACAGAAATTGTACAGTTTAGGCATAAAAATACTCTCTCATAGAGAATGTGGCTGCTATGAAGCTGCAGACCGCTTAACTGGTACTTCTTTGTATGGAAAATCTGACAATATAGTATGGCTAAGTCTTGGTCCCGCTAAATGTAAAAAAAGAGTTCTCAAATCATATGAGGACATACAAACAATAGCCAAAAATGATCCCAACAGCCAAGACATTTTGAAAAACAATTTACTAGACACATACTACACAAACAGGAGTACCACTTTGGAAACCATGTGTCTTTACCACATAGCCCAAAACTTCACATACAAGAATAATATAAAACCAGATGAAAACAAAGGTAGATACAGAGTGACAAATTGTTTAGGCAGCTTAGTGAAACTTACCAAACAAAGCTTAATTAATCATATCAAATTGGCATTAAATACGCCTCAACATAAAAAACTATATTACATGTCCCTGCTATGACTTTTTAAACCATGGAGAAAAGAAGAAGAGTTACTAGATATCTATGACTCCTATGAAGACGCTTTCAAAGCAAATGAAAGTACTATAACAGATGTAAACCTTACACAGTACAAAATAATGTTGCACAATGAACACGAAGAAGAACTCCAGGCCCAACTAGATGAGGACACTCCCGGCAGTAGTCAACCTTCTGTAACAGGAAGCCAAGAACCACTGGTACAGCCACTAATAGCAAATGAGGCAGAATTAGCTATGACAGACGTAGAAAACACCATGGGCCTCATTACAACCCTGCCGGTCTGGAAAGAACTGTGGTTATAAAACCGCCACCACCATTCTTTCCGGACTGGCTGATTAAGAGTCCTGCAGGTGGGAGGTGTCACTCCCACCAGGTCTGACCTGGCGGGTTTAACACCACCCGCCTGCAGGCCGAAATGGAAACACTGGCTCCGTCATAGACGGAACCAGTGTTTCAATTGTCCCCATCCCCATGAAGTCCTATGGGACTCCATTGGAATGGGGACTTATACAATTCTGCCCTTGGAATTCCCAGGTCACCGGGGTCGTAATGCCCCGGTAATTCTGGGAATCTCAGAGGTGGAATGGTAATACGAGTCCAGCAGTAACCTGCCAGTTTTTCCGGCTCGGTTACCGCTGCACTCGTAATGAGGCCCCATATGTCACTATGAACAAGCTACAGAAGACTTCACAGTACTGAAATCAAAACTGAACAATGAGCAGCGTAGCATTTTCCAAGATGTAACAAAACAAATTGAACATGGTGTACAATATGAAAATAAAAACTCTACCTGCCAAAACTACAAACCTATACTGTTATACGTCAGTGGTCAAGCTGGTTCAGGCAAAATATTCTTAATCAAAATCATCAGCAGGTTCCTTCAACAATTGACAAACAACAAACTGTCAGCTGTTGTAACTGCCCCCACAGGTTTAGCTGCCTACAACATATGCGGTGTCACTTTAAGCCGATTACTACTCCTTCCAGTAGAACACCAAAACAAATTAGATTATTACAAACATTCTACAGAAGCTGCAATGGAACTACGCAGAGTTTTGAAACAAATGAAAATGCTACTAATAGATTAAGTGAGCTTGGTCTCCAACCTAATGTTGGCATTGATTCACATCAGATTACAAGAGGTACTCAAAACAGACTATGAAGAGCTCTTTGGAGGAAAACACATTATTGTTTTCGGAGATCTTCTTCAATTAACACCAGTGAAAGGTGAACCTATTTCTAAAGCCTTTGGGCACAAACTCTGCCATGAAACTCTTATCAGCATAGGAAATGTCAACCTTTGGCAACATTTCCAATGCAGAGAATTAACAGAAAACATGCGCCAGTCTGCAGATCTCACATACGCCAACATTTTAAAAAGTATTAGAGTTGGTGTACTCAACTCAAGAAGCACAATCAATATTAAAAAATCCCGGCACATCCATGCACTCTATGGCCATAACTCATGTGCTACTGATGTCATGGAACAATTAGCACACAAAAATGTCAATTGTGTGTCCTTGATGCCAACTCTTGCAAGCTGTTCAAAATTCAATGAAACAATGTTGAAAAAAGAAATGAAACCAATAATTGAAATTTGCTCCACAGACAAACTGGAAGTACATGGTATGACACTACCCATGTGTCAACAAGCCAGAACAAGAGTAAATACCTTAGAAAACTTTATCTCCAACACAGCTGGTTTGGAGGAAATATTAAAATTATCTTTAAACTGTAGAGTAATGCTTAAAAGAAACCTTGACGTGGAGCATGGTCTAGTTAATGGAGCATTTGGTACAGTTGTTGGCTTTCAAACATACCCACGACACAACAACATTCAGTTTGTCAATATTCTCTTTTTGCAAACTATCAGAAGTTAAAAGGATTGGACACTCAACAGCCCGCTTCCTTCTTTTCAAAGACATGTATGTACGCATAGAACAATTTTCTCTAACTCTAGCTTACTCAGTCACCATTCCCAAATCACAAGGTCTTACCCTAGATAAAGCATTGAAAGATATTGGGAGCACAGTCCTTAGAGAAGGCATGAGCTATGTAGCACTATCACGATAACGTATACTTGACAGACTAGTTCTAATCAACTTTGATGCAAGTAAAGTAAATGCTGATATTCCTTGCATTCTAGAATACAATGGACTACGTTCACTGTACACCCCCATCTAAAAACCTATCCTGTTCCACAAAAAGCAAAACGTTGTAAAAGAAAACTACTTCAAACAGAAACGATACAGGATCTCACTGCAATTCCTCCAAAGAAAGTAAAAGAAGCTAATACTTCATTAATTACCACAATCAAAGAAGAATCTACTGCTCAAAGTAACTCAAGTACTTCTTCATAGAAGCAACACACACTCCGAACAAATGACTTGGACACAGAACTATCAGGTCCATTCAAATTTTCAAATATAACTGGTGTAAATTGCAAGAGAGTGGAGGTGGGGTGGGGTGGGTAGAGAGGGTGCATAGGGTGGGTTGGGTGGGGAGAGAGTGTATGGCGGTAGGGTCCTTGGGTGGGGGAGTGAGAGTGGAGGTGGGGTGGCTGGTGGAGTGAGAGTGGAGGTGGGGCGGGAGGGTAGAAGAGTGGAGGTGGGGTAGTTCAGTGGGATGGGGAGTGAGAGTATGGTGGGGTGGGTAGGGGAGTGTGAGTGTTTGTCTAAATGAGAGTGGAGGTGGGGGAGTGAGTGGAGGTGGGTGGGTAGGTTGGGGTGTGAGAATGGCAGTGGCGTGGGTGGGGGTAGAGACTGGTGAGTGGGGTGGTGGGAAAGAGATTGGAGGTGGAGTAGGGGTAGACAGAGTAGAGGTTGGGTGGGTAGGTGTAGTAGAGAGAGTGAAGGTGGGATGGGTGGGTGGGGATATAGAGAGAGTAGAGGTGGGGTGGACATAGAAAGAGTGGAAGTGGGGTGAATGGGTGGGGATAGAGAAAGTAGAGGTGGGTTGGGTAGAGGTGGGTAGAGAGAGTGGCCAATATGGTGGGTAGGTGGGGTTAGAGAGAGTGGCGGTAGGATGGGTCAGTGGGTGAGTGCGAGTGGACATGGGGTGGGTGATTGGGGGAGTGAGAGTGGAGGTGAGGTGGGTGGGTGGGGGAGTGAGAGTGGAGGTGGAGTGGGTGGTTGGGGGAGTGAGAGTGGAGGTGGGGAGGGTGGGAGTGAGAGTGGAGGTGGGGTGGCTGAGTGGGGGAGTGAGTAGAGGTGGGGTGGGTGGGGGAGTGAGTGAAGATGGGGGAGTGAGTGGAGGTGGAGTGGGTGGGTGGTGAATGAGAGTGGAGGTGGGGTGGGTGGGTATGTGAGATTGGAGGTGGGGTGGGTAGGTGAGGGAGTGAGAGTGGAGGTGGGGTAGGTGGGTGAGGGAGTGAGAGTGGAGGTGGGGTAGGTGGGTGGGTGAGTGAGATTGGAGGTGGGGTAGGTGAGTGGGGGAGTGAGAGTGGAGGTGGGGTGGGTGGGTGTTCGAGTGAGAGTGGAGGTGGGGTAGGTAGGTGGGTGGGGGAGTGAGAGTGGAGGTGGGGTGGGTGGGTGGGGGAGTGAGAGTGGAGGTGGGGTGGGTGGGTGGGGGAGTGAGAGATGGAGGCGGGGTGGGTGGGTGGTCTTCGAGTGAGAGTAGAGGCGGGGTGTGTGGGTGTGGGAATGAGAGTAGAGGCTGGGTGGGTGGGGGAGTGAGAGTTGAGGTGGGTTGAGTGGGTGGGTAAGTGAGTGAGAGTGGAGGTGGGGTGGGTGGGTGGGGGAGTGAGAGTGGAGGTGGGGTGGGTGGCTAGAGTGAGAGTGGAGATGGGGTGGGTGGCTAGAGTGAGAGTGGAGATTGGGTGGGTGGGTGAGTGGAGTGAGAGTGGAGGTGGGGTGGGTAAGTGCAGGGAGTGAGAGTGGAGGTGGGGTTGGGGGAGTGAGAGTGGAGGTGGGGTGGGTGGGTGGTCAGAGTGAGAGTGGAGGTGGGGTGGGTGGGTTTTGGGAGTGAGAGTGGAGGTGGGGTGGGTGGGTTTTGGGAGTGAGAGTGGAGGTGGGGTGGGTGAGTGGGGGGGAGTGAGAGTGGAGGTGGGGTGGGTGGATGGGGGGATTGAGAGTGGAGGTGGGGTGGGTGGGTGGGGGGAGTGAGAGTGGAGGTGGGGTGGGTCAGTGGATGGAGTGAGAGTGGAGGTGGGGTTGGGGGAGTGAGAGTGGAGGTGTGGTGGGTGGGTGTTCAGAGTGAGAGTGGAGGTGGGGTGGGTGGGTTTTGGGAGTGAGAGTGGAGGTGGGGTGGGTGAGTGGGGGGAGTGAGAGTGGAGGTGTGATGGGTGCGTGGGGGGGAGTGAGAGTGGAGGTGGGGTGGGTGGGTGGGGGAATTGAGAGTGGAGGTGGGGTGGGTGGGTGGGGGGAGTGAGAGTGGAGGTGGGGTGGGTCAGTGGATGGAGTGAGAGTGGAGGTGGGATGGGTTGGTTTGGCGGAGTGAGAGTGAAGGTGGGGTGGGGGGGTGGAGGAGTGGAGGTGGGGTGGTTCAGTGGGATGGGGAGTGAGAGTGGTGGTGGGGTGGGTAGGGCAGTGCGAGTGTTTATCTAAGTGAGAGTGGAGGTCGGGAGTGAGTGGAGGTGGGGTGGGTAGGTTGGGGTGTGAGAATGGCAGTGGCGTGGGTGGGGGTAGAGAGTGGTGAGTGGGGTGGTGGGAAAGAGAGTGGAGGTGGAGTGGGTAGGAGTAGACAGAGTGGAGGTTGGGTGGGTAGGTGTGGTCGAGAGAGTGAAGGTGGGATGAGTGGGTGGGGATATAGAGAGAGTAGAGGTGGGGTGGACATAGAAAGAGTGGAAGTGGGGTGAGTGGGTGGGGGTAGAGAAAGTAGAGGTGGGTTTGGTAGAGGTGGGTAGAGAGAGTGGCCAATATGGTGGGGAGGTGGGGTTAGAAAGAGTGGCGGTAGGATGGGTCAGTGGGGGAGTGCGAGTGGAGGGGGGTTGGTGGGTGGGGGAGTGCGAGGGGAGGTGGGGTGGGTGGGTGGCGGAGTGCGATTGGAGGTGGGGTGGGTGGGTGTGCGAGTGCGAGTGGAGGTGGGGTGGGTGCGTGGGTTGGAGTGAGAGTGGAGGTGGGGTGGGTGGGTGTGGGAGTGAGAGTTGAGGTGGAGTGGCTGAGTGGGAGAGTGAGTGGAGGTGGGGTGGGTGGCGGAGTGAGTGGAGGTGGGGGAGTGAGAGGAGTGGGTAGGTGGGGGAGTGAGAGTAGAGGTGGGGTGGGTTGGTGGGGGAGTGAGAGTGGAGGTGGGGTGGGTTGGTGGGGGAGTGAGAGTAGAGGTGGGGTGGGTTGGTGGGGGAGTGAGAGTGGAGGTGGGGTGGGTGGGTAGGGGGAGTGAGAGTGGAGGTGGGGTGGGTGGGTGGGGGTTTGTGAGCGGAAGTGGGGTGGGTGGGTGTTGGTTTGAGAGCGGAGGTGTGGTGGGTGGGTGTGGGTTTGAGAGCGGAGGTGGGGTGGGTGGGTGATGGTTTGAGAGCGGAGGTGGGGCGGGTGGGTGGGAGTTTGAGAGCGGAGGTGGGGTGGGTGGGTGGGGGTTTGAGAGCGGAGGTGGGGTGGGTGGGTTGGGGTTTGATAGCGGAGGTGGGGTGGGTGGGTGCGGGATTGAGAGCGGAGGTGGGGTGGGTGAGTGGAGGATTGAGAGCGGAGGTGGGGTGGGTGGGGGATTTAGAGCGGAGGTGGGGTGTGTGGGTGGGGGATTGAGAGCGGAGGTGGGGTGGGTGTGTGCAGGATTGAGAGCGGGGGGGTTGGGGTGGGTGGGGGATTGAGAGCGGAGGTGGGGTGGGTGGGTGGGGGACTGAGAGCGGAGGTGGGGTGGGTGGGTGGGGGATTGAGAGCGGAGGTGGGGTGGGTGGGTGTCGGATTGAGAGCGGAGGTGGGGTGGGTGGGTGGGGGATTGAGAGCGGAGGTGGGGTGGGTGGGTGGGGGATTGAGAGCGGAGGTGGGGTGGGTGGGTGGGGGATTGAGAGCGGAGGTGGGGTGGGTGGGTGGGGGATTGAGAGCGGAGGTGGGGTGGGTGGGTGGGGGATTGAGAGCGGAGGTGGGGTGGGTGGGTGGGGGATTGAGAGCGGAGGTGGGGTGGGTGGGTGGGGGATTGAGAGCGGAGGTGGGGTGGGTGGGTGGGGGATTGAGAGCGGAGGTAGGGTGGGTGGGTGGGGGATTGAGAGCGGAGGTTGGGTGGGTGGGGGATTGAGAGCGGAGGTGGCATGGGTGGGTGTTGGATTGAGAGCGGAGGTGGGGTGGGTGGGTGGGGGATTGAGAGCGGAGGTGGGGTGGGTGGGTGGGGGATTGAGAGCGGAGGTGGGGTGGGTTGGGGATTGAGAGCGGAGGTGGGGTGGTTGGGTGGGGGATTGAGAGCGGAGGTGGGGTGGGTGTGTGGGGGATTGAGAGCGGAGGTGGGGTGGGTGGGTGGGGGATTGAGAGCGGAGGTGGGGTGGGTGGGTGGGGGATTGAGAGCGGAGGTGGGGTGGGTGGGTGGGGGATTGAGAGCGGAGGTGGGGTGGGTGGGTGGGGGATTGAGAGCGGAGGTGGGGTGGGTGGGTGGGGGATTGAGAGCGGAGGTGGGGTGGGTGGGTGGGGGATTGAGAGCGGAGGTGGGGTGGGTGGGTGGGGGATTGAGAGCGGAGGTGGGGTGGGTGGGCAGCGGATTGAGAGCGGGGATGGGGTGGGTGGGCGGGGGATTGAGAGCGGAGGTTGATTGAGAGCGGAGGAGGGGTGGGTGGGTGTTCGAGTGAGAGCGGAGGTGGGGTGGGTGTGTGGGGGAGTGAGAGCGGAGGTGGGGTGGGTGGGTGGGGGAGTGAGAGCGGAGGTGGGGTGGGTGGGTGGGGCAGTGAGAGCGGAGGTGGGGTGGGTGGGTGGGGCAGTGAGAGCGGAGGTGGGGTGGGTGGGTGGGGCAGTGAGAGCGGAGGTGGGGTGGGTGGGTGGGGCAGTGAGAGCGGAGGTGGGGTGGGTGGGTGGGGCAGTGAGAGTGGAGGTGGGGTTGGTGAGGGAGTGAGAGTGGAGGTAGGGTAGGTGGATGGGCGAGTGAGAATGGTGGTGGGGTAGGTAGGTGGGGGAGTGAGAGTGGAGGTGGGGTGGATGTTCGAGTGAGAGTGGAGGTTGGGTGGCTGGGGGAGTGAGAGTGGAGGTGGTGGAGTGAGGGTGGAGGCATGGTTGGTCAGTGGGGGAGTGAGAGTGGAGGCAGGATGGGTGGGTGGGGGAGTGAGAGTGGAGGCAGGGTGGGTGGGTGGGGGAGTGAGAGTGGAGGCAGGGTGGGTGGGTGGGGGAGTGAGAGTGGATGCAGGGTGGGTGGGTGGGGGAGTGAGAGTAGAGGCTGGGTGGGTGGGGGAGTGAGAGTAGAGGTGGGGTGGGTGTTTGGGGGAGTGAGAGTGGAGGTGGGGTGGGTGGCTAGAGTGAGAGTGGAGATGGGGTGGGTGAGTGAGAGTGGAGATGGGGTGGGTAGGAGTACACAGAGTGGAGGTTGGGTGGGTAGGTGTGGTCGAGAGAGTGAAGGTGGGATGAGTGGGTGGGGATATAGAGAGAGTAGAGGTGGGGTGGACATAGAAAGAGTGGAAGTGGGGTGAGTGGGTGGGGGTAGAGAAAGTAGAGGTGGGTTGGGTAGAGGTGGGTAGAGAGAGTGGCCAATATGGTGGGGAGGTGGGGTTAGAAAGAGTCGCAGTAGGATGGGTCAGTGGGGGAGTGCGAGTGGAGGTGGGGTGGGTGGGTGGGAGAGTGCGAGTGGAGGTGGGGTGGGTGGGTGGGGGAGTGCGAGTGGAGGTGGGGTGGGTGGGTGGCGGAGTGCGAATGGAGGTGGGGTGGGTGGGTGATTTGGAGTGAGAGTGGAGGTGGGGTGGGTGGGTGTGGGAGTGAGAGTTGAGGTGGGGTGGCTGAGTGGGAGAGTGAGTGGAGGTGGGGTGGGTGGGGGAGTGAGTGGAGGTGGGGGAGTGAGTGGAGTGGGTAGGTGGGGGAGTGAGAGTAGAGGTGGGGTGGGTTGGTGGGGGAGTGAGAGTGGAGGTGGGGTGGGTGGGGGAGTGAGAGTGGAGGTGGGGTGGGTGGGTGGGGGAGTGAGAGTGGAGGTGGGGTGGGTGGGTGATGGATTGAGAGTGGAGGTGGGGTGGGTGGGTGGGGGATTGAGAGTGGAGGTGGGGTGGGTGGGTGTTGGAATGAGAGCGGAGGTGGGTTAGGTGGGTGGGGGAGTGAGAGCGGAGGTGGGGTGGGTGGGTCGGGGAGTGAGAGCGGAGGTGGGGTGGGTGGGTCGGGGAGTGAGAGCGGAGGTGGGGTGGGTGGGTCGGGCAGTGAGAGTGGAGGTGGGGTGGGTGGGGCAGTGAGAGTGGAGTGGGTGGGTGAGGGAGTAAGAGTGGAGGTGGGGTGGGTGAGGGAGTGAGAGTGGAGGTAGGGTAGGTGGGTGGGCGAGTGAGAATGGTGATGGAGTAGGTAGGTGGGGGATTGAGAGCGGTGGTGGGGTGGGTGGGTTTTGGGATTGAGAGCGGAGGAGGGGTGGGTGGGTGGGGGATTGAGAGCGGAGGTGGGGTGGGTGGGTGGGGGATTGAGAGCGGAGGTGGGGTGGGTGGGTGGCGGATTGAGAGCGGAGGTGGGGTGGGTGGGTTTTGGGATTGAGAGCGGAGGTGAGGTGGGTGGGTGGGGGATTGAGAGCGGAGGTGGGGTGGGTGGGTGGGGGATTGAGAGCGGAGGTGGGGTGGGTGGGTGGGGGATTGAGAGCGGAGGTGGGGTGGGTGGGTGGGGGATTGAGAGCGGAGGTGGGGTGGGTGGGTGGGGGATTGAGAGCGGAGGTGGGGTGGGTGGGTGGGGGATTGAGAGCGGAGGTGGGGTGGGTGGGTGGAGGATTGAGAGCGGAGGTGGGGTGGGTGGGTGGGGGATTGAGAGCGGAGGTGGGGTGGGTGGGGGATTGAGAGCGGAGGTGGGGTGGTTGGGTAGGGGATTGAGAGCAGACGTGGGGTGGGTGGGTGGGGGATTGAGAGCAGAGGTGGGGTGGGTGGGTGTGGGATTGAGAGCGGAGGTGGGGTGGGTGGGTGGGGGATTGAGAGCGGAGGTGGGGTGGGTGGGTGGGGGATTGAGAGCGGAGGTGGGGTGGGTGGGTTTTGGGATTGAGAGCGGAGGTGGGGTGGGTGGGTGGGGGATTGAGAGCGGAGGTGGGGTGGTTGGGTGGGGGATTGAGAGCGGAGGTGGGGTGGTTGGGTGTAGGATTGAGAGCAGAGGTGGGGTGGGTGGGTGGTGGATTGAGAGCGGAGGTGGGGTGGGTAGGTGGGGGATTGAGAGCGGAGGTGGGGTGGGTGGGTGGGGGATTGAGAGCGGAGGTGGGGTGGGTGGGTGGGGGATTGAGAGCGGAGGTGGGTGGGTCGGTGGTGGATTGAGAGCGGAGGTGGGGTGGGTGGGTGGGGGACTGAGAGCGGAGGTGGGGTGGGTGGGTGGGGGATTGAGAGCGGAGGTGGGGTGGGTGGGTGGGGGATTGAGAGCGGAGGTGGGGTGGGTGGGTGGGGGATTGAGAGGGGCGGTGGGGTGGGTGGGTGGGGGATTGAGAGCGGAGGTGGGGTGGGTGGGACGGGGATTGAGAGCGGAGGTGGGGTGGGTGGGTGGGTTGATTGAGAGCGGAGATGCGGTGGGTGGGTGGGGGATTGAGAGCGGAGGTTGGGTGGGTGGGTGGGGGATTGAGAGCGGAGGTTGGGTGGGTGGGTGGGGGATTGAGAGCGGAGGTGGGGCGGGTGGGTGGGGGATTGAGAGCGGAGGTGGGGCGGGTGGGTGGCGGATTGAGAGCGGAGGTGGGGTGGGTGGGTATGGGAATTGAGAGCGGAGGTGGGGTGGGTGGGTGTTCGAGTGAGAGAGGAGGTGGGGTAGGTGGGTGGGGGAGTGAGAGCGGAGGTGGGGTGGGTGGGTGGGGGAGTGAGAGCGGAGGTGGGGTGGGTGGGTGGGGCAGTGAGAGCGGAGGTGGGGTGGGTGGGTGGGCCAGTGAGAGCGGAGGTGGGGTGGGTGGGTGGGCCAGTGAGAGCGGAGGTGGGGTGGGTGGGTGGGCCAGTGAGAGCAGAGGTGGGGTGGGTGGGTGGGCCAGTGAGAGCGGAGGTGGGGTGGGTGGGTGGGCCAGTGAGAGCGGAGGTGGGGTGGGTGGGTGGGCCAGTGAGAGCGGAGGTGGGGTGGGTGGGTGGGCCAGTGAGAGCGGAGGTGGGGTGGGTGGGTGGGGCAGTGAGAGCGGAGGTGGGGTGGGTGGGTGGGGCAGTGAGAGTGGAGGTGGGGTGGGTGGGTGAGGGAGTAAGAGTGGAGGTGGGGTTGGTGAGGGAGTGAGAGTGGAGGTAGGGTAGGTGGGTGGGCGAGTGAGAATGGTGGTGGGGTAGGTAGGTGGGGGAGTGAGAGTGGAGGTGGGGTGGATGTTCGAGTGAGAGTGGAGGTTGGGTGGCTGGGGGAGTGAGAGTGGAGGTGGTGGAGTGAGGGTGGAGGCATGGTTGGTCAGTGGGGGAGTGAGAGTGGAGGCAGGATGGGTGGGTGGGGGAGTGAGAGTGGAGGCAGGGTGGGTGGGTGGGGGAGTGAGAGTGGAGGCAGGGTGGGTGGGTGGGGGAGTGAGAGTGGAGGCAGGGTGGGTGGGTGGGGGAGTGAGAGTAGAGGCTGGGTGGGTGGGGGAGTGAGAGTAGAGGTGGGGTGGGTGTTTGGGGGAGTGAGAGTGGAGGTGGGGTGGGTGGCTAGAGTGAGAGTGGAGATGGGGTGGGTGGTTGAGTGAGAGTGGAGATGGGGTGGGTAGGAGTACACAGAGTGGAGGTTGGGTGGGTAGGTGTGGTCGAGAGAGTGAAGGTGGGATGAGTGGGTGGGGATATAGAGAGAGTAGAGGTGGGGTGGACATAGAAAGAGTGAAAGTGGGGTGAGTGGGTGGGGGTAGAGAAAGTAGAGGTGGGTTGGGTAGAGGTGGGTAGAGAGAGTGGCCAATATGGTGGGGAGGTGGGGTTAGAAAGAGTCGCGGTAGGATGGGTCAGTGGGGGAGTGCGAGGTGAGGTGGGGTGGGTGGGTGGGGGAGTGCGAGTGGAGGTGGGGTGGGTGGTTGATTTGGAGTGAGAGTGGAGGTGGGGTGGGTGGGTGTGGGAGTGAGAGTTGAGGTGGGGTGGCTGAGTGGGAGAGTGAGTGGAGGTGGAGTGGGTGGGGGAGTGAGTGGAGGTGGGGGAGTGAGTGGAGTGGGTAGGTGGGGGAGTGAGAGTAGAGGTGGGGTGGGTTGGTGGGGGAGTGAGAGTGGAGGTGGGGTGGGTGGGGGAGTGAGAGTGGAGGTGGGGTGGGTGGGTGGGGGAGTGAGAGTGGAGGTGGGGTGGGTGGGTGGGGGATTGAGAGTGGAGGTGGGGTGGGTGGGTGTGGGAATGAGAGCGGAGGTGGGTTAGGTGGGTGGGGGAGTGAGAGCGGAGGTGGGGTGGGTGGGTCAGGCAGTGAGAGTGGAGGTGGGGTGGGTGGGGCAGTGAGAGTGGAGGTGGAGTGGGTGGGTGAGGGAGTAAGAGTGGAGGTGGGGTGGGTGAGGGAGTGAGAGTGGAGGTAGGGTAGGTGGGTGGGCAAGTGAGAATGGTGATGGGGTAGGTAGGTGGGGGATTGAGAGCGGAGGTGGGGTGGGTGGGTTTTGGGATTGAGAGCGGAGGTGGGGTGGGTGGGTGGGGGATTGAGAGCGGAGGTGGGGTGGGTGGGTGGGGGATTGAGAGCGGAGGTGGGGTGGGTGGGTGGGGGATTGAGAGCGGAGGTGGGGTGGGTGGGTGGGGGATTGAGAGCGGAGGTGGGGTGGGTGGGTGGGGGATTGAGAGCGGAGGTGGGGTGGGTGGGTGGGGGATTGAGAGCGGAGGTGGGGTGGGTGGGTTTTGGGATTGAGAGCGGAGGTGGGGTGGGTGGGTGGGGGATTGAGAGCGGAGGTGGGGTGGGTGGGTGGGGGATTGAGAGCGGAGGTGGGGTGGGTGGGTGATGGATTGAGAGCGGAGGTGGGGTCGGTGGGTGGGGGATTGAGAGCGGAGGTGGGGTGGGTGGGTGGGGGATTGAGAGCGGAGGTGGGGTGGGTGGGTGGGGGATTGAGAGCGGAGGTGGGGTGGGTGGGTGGGGGATTGAGAGCGGAGGTGGGGTGGTTGGGTGGGGGATTGAGAGCAGACGTGGGGTGGGTGGGTGGGGGATTGAGAGCGGAGGTGGGGTGGGTGGGTGGGGGATTGAGAGCGGAGGTGGGGTGGGTGGGTGGGGGATTGAGAGCGGAGGTGGGGTGGGTGGGTGGGTGATTGAGAGCGGAGGTGGGGTGGGTGGGCCATGGATTGAGAGCGGAGGTGGGGTGGGTGGGTTTTGGGATTGAGAGCGGAGGTGGGGTGGGTGGGTGGGGGATTGAGAGCAGAGGTGGAGTGGGTGGGGGATTGAGAGCGGAGGTGGGGTGGTTGGGTGGGGGATTGAGAGCGGAGGTGGGGTGGTTGGGTGTAGGATTGAGAGCGGAGGTGGGGTGGGTGGGTGTCGGATTGAGAGCGGAGGTGGGGTGGGTGGGTGGGGGATTGAGAGCGGAGGTGGGTGGGTCGGTGGTGGATTGAGAGCGGAGGTGGGGTGGGTGGGTGGGGGATTGAGAGCGGAGGTGGGGTGGGTGGGTGGGGGATTGAGAGCGGAGGTGGGGTGGGTGGGTGGGGGATTGAGAGCGGAGATGCGGTGGGTGGGTGGGGGATTGAGAGCGGAGGTGGGGTGGGTGGGTGGGGGATTGAGAGCGGAGGTGGGGCGGGTGGGTGGGGGATTGAGAGTGGAGGTGGGGCGGGTGGGTGTGGGATTGAGAGCGGAGGTGGGGCGGGTGGGTGGGGGATTGAGAGCGGAGGTGGGGTGGGTGGGGAATTGAGAGCGGAGGTGGGGTGGGTGGGTGCGGTATTGAGAGCCGAGGTGGGGTGGGTGGGTGAGGGAGTGAGAGCAGAGGTGGGGTGGGTGGGTGAGTGAGAGCGGAGGTGGGGTGGGTGGGGCAGTGAGAGTGGAGGTGGGGTGGGTGGGGCAGTGAGAGTGGAGGTGGGGTGGGTGGGTGAGGGAGTAAGAGTGGAGGTGGGGTGGGTGAGGGAGTGAGAGTGGAGGTAGGGTAGGTGGGTGGGCGAGTGAGAATAGTGGTGGGGTAGGTAGGTGGGGGAGTGAGAGTGAATGGATGTTCGAGTGAGAGTGGAGGTTGGGTGGCTGGGGAGTGAGAGTGGAGGTGGTGGAGTGAGGGTGGAGGCATGGTTGGTCAGTGGGGGAGTGAAAGTGGAGGCAGGATGGGTGGGTGGGGGAGTGAGAGTGGAGGCAGGGTGGGTGGGTGGGGGTGTGAGAGTAGAGGCTGGGTGGGGGAGTGAGAGTAGAGGTGGGGTGAGTGGGTGGGTAAGTGAGTGAGAGTGGAGGTGGGCTGGGTGGTTGGGGGAGTGAGAGTGGAGGTGGGGTGGGTGGCTAAAGTGAGAGTGAAGATGGGGTGGGTGGGTGAGTGAGAGTGGAGATGGGGTGGGTAGGAGTAGACAGAGTGGAGGTTGGGTGGGTAGGTGTGGTCGAGTGAGTGAGGTGGGATGAGTGGGTGGGGATTTAGAGAGAGTAGAGGTGGGGTGGACATAGAAAGAGTGGAAGTGGGGTGAGTGGGTGGGGGTAGAGAAAGTAGAGGTGGGTTGGGTAGAGGTGGGTAGAGAGAGTGGCCAATATGGTGGGGAGGTGTGGTTAGAAAGAGTGGCGGAAGGAGGGGTCAGTGGGGGAGTGCGAGTGGAGGGGGGGTTGGTGGGTGGAGGAGTGCGAGTGGAGGTGGGGTGGGTGGGTTTTTGGAATGCGAGTAAGGTGGGGTGGGTGGGTGGGTGGGGGAAGTGAGAGTGGAGGTGGGGTGGGTAGGTGTGGGAAGTGAGAGTGGAGGTGGGGTGGGTGGGTGGGCGAAGTGAGAGACGGCAGTGGGGTGGGTGTATGTCCGGGGGAAGTGAGAGACAGAGGTGGGGTTGGTGGGTGAGGAAGTGAGAGTGGAGGTGGGGTGGGTGGGGTTCAGTGAGAGTGGAGGTGGGGTGGGTGGGTGTGTGAGAGTGGAGGTGGGGTAGGTGGGTGGACGAGTGAGAGTGGAGGTGGGGTAGGTCAGTGGGGGATTGAGAGTGGAGGTGGGGTGGGTGGGTGTTCGAGTGAGATTGGAGGTGGGGTGGGTGGGTGTGGGAGTGAGAGTGGAGGTGGGGGTGTGAGAGTGGAGGTGGGAGTGTGAGAGTGGAGGCAGGGTTGGTCGGTGGGGGAGTGAGAGTAGAGGCGGGTGTTAGGGAGAATTCTCTGTTTAGGCTGAATTTCCTAACCTAGTGAGTCCCCCAGCAGCTTTGCTGGATTTCTGGAGTTTGTTTTTGTCATCCTGCCAAGAGTGAGACTCTTTTTCTCCCACTCTGGGACATGATTTGTGGTAAATTTCTTTGAATGTCAATGTGTTCGATGGGCTATGGGGTCTTTTACTCCATAGGGCCTCATGTGTTTTGCTATGTGTGTTACACAGCACCCTCCGTGCCGTAACACTGGGGTGTCCTAGGTGACCCCCACCATAGACTCCATACCCTGGGACTGACTACTGTCTCCCAGGGCATGTAAAGTCACCATTGGCTTTACTAGACCTAAATTTACTAACAGAACCCGTACAAACCATCCTATTGTGGACGTACTGGTAGGGGTAATTCGATTATCCCTGGGTCTGTTGTTCGAGGGGGCACTGCCCCGTCCCCCATCATCAAGTTTTGGCTGGTGGCAGTGGAAACTACTTTTTATATTCGACCCCGAATATGTTCCTATGGGATTCTTCCCATTGTTGGAGGCTAATACCTTTTCACGTTAGTCTCTAACATACTGCCGGTTTATTTATCTTAAATAAATCCACCGGTTGGTATTTTCTGCCAGAACTCGGATTTTAAAATGGTGTATGTGTTCCCCTCTGTAACTCCGAACCAAAGGTTGAGCCCTTTGTTCCACTTTTTGGCGGGCTTCTGCACAGAAGCCCTCCAAAGTGGTGCCATTCTGTCTGGGTACCACAGGGGATGTGGGAGGGGGTTTAGGCACCCTGGACTGAGTTGCCTTGCCAACTCAAGTCGCACTCTGGTGTGATTGGCCCAAGTGGTGAGCCACCCCGCTCACCACTTAGCGTGGTTTGATTGACAGCTAGGCTGAATGAATGAGGGTTTTCTGCATAAAAGCAGGGCTTTTGGGACTGGATCTTCAGAAGTCGCCACAGGACCTAAGAATCCGACGAGGGTAAAGCTGAGCCGACCTGCAACGACGACACCTCCGGTGGAGCCCTGCTGAACCTACTCACCACTTCCAAACGACCGAGGAGATCTCCCTGCTGGAGAGTCTTCTTCCCCTGACTGGTGGGAACAACCAGTCCCTTTGCTTTTTCTTCGCTTCCAGGGCGTAGTGGTCGAATTGCCCGTGCTGAGCACCCCGGCAACCGGATAGCCACTAGCCCGTACCGGGACCAAAAGGTGGTGCCTTGTGACGGAGCACTCCGCGGCTGCCTCTTCCCTGGTGGTGCAACGATCTTCAATTTTCCTTCGACGACAAAGCCATCTCATCTCTTGGCAAAGCCCCGACTTGCATCCACCACCAGGAACAACTGCCCCCGACGGAGCTGTCTCTTCACTTACAAGGTACGGTGTCCGCCTGGCTTCCCTTGTGACGGTTAGTGTGAGGTGTCTTGAATCCTTACCTTTCCATTGGGTCGCCTCCAGACCTTCTTAACTTTTTGTTCTAAACTGGTCCAACCTTTCTGTGACAATTTGCTACAAAGACTCGAAGTGCATTTCCACTGTGATACTTTTTGGGACATATCGCCTTGCCTCTCTCCGAGTGGGCCTGGCCTCTGAACTTTGTGATCTACAGTAGACCCTGCCTTACTTGCCTTGCATTTGCTTCGTAAAAGTGTTGGTGGCGAGTTGGTTTCATACCCTGCCTTTTCTCTCCCGTTCTAACGAATATTAGAGTGCCATCTAGGTTAAAGCATTCACCTCTGTCTGCAAATAAGTGGTGCCGTTGAACCTAGACTTGCCGAAATATTGTTAGGGGATCGATATACTTATAGTAATTGTAATTGAAGTTGTTTGCCGTATTAGTGCCAGTGTGTTTTTCATAGATGTGTTTTTAAAATAAATAATTATATATCTTTACACCGAAGCTCTGTTCCGTGTCTGCTTGTTCTACTGTTTAAATTGCCCTATCTTGTATACTCCACATACTGCCTAACTTTTCTTGAGGGAAGTCTGACTGCTCAGCCACAGCTACCAAGTGAATCTGTGTGGTACAGACTGCTACCAAGTGGGTTTACTGCCAAACACCTGTAGTCCTAAATCTTTTGCAGTGGTCCCAGAGGGAACTGCACAGGTTTCTGCCTAACACTAGTGTACAGCAGTGGGATTTGAATTGAGTATACAGTTTAGAGTGCTTTTCATCACTTTAGGATAACTAACCACAAAGCTTAGCACAAAAAAACAACTTTCAAAAACATGTCTACTATGGAAGTTTACAGCCAAGAGTCCTTGTCAGGTGAAAATACTGAGAGTTTGAGAGCTCTCTGTAGACAAAAGAATCTTTCTGTAAGTGGCAAGAAAGTAGAACTGATAGCGAGGTTGCTGGAAAACCAAAGTCTGGGTACTGGTTCAGAGGAACGAAGTTCTCCAGCAAATGTGGAAAACAGTGATGGTATTGATCTGAATCAAAGTCTTGATAATGAGTCAGAAGAGGAAAGTGAACCTAATGAAGTTACCCACTCTAAGCCTCTGTCTGCCTTACCTACTGTACCTACAGGGCTCATACCAGGTCCCACATGTAACCCTGCTTATTTTGAACTTGAAAAAATGAAGCTCGAATTAGAGTACAAACGTTTTTTAGCCCAATATGAAAGAAACCAAGAGCTAGAGTTCCAAATAATGAATGCCCAAGCTGAGCAGAAGCAAGCTGAGTTAAGACTCAGAGAAATAGAACTTAATCATGAGTTGGAAATGAAAAAGTTGTCTGTGGAAAATGCTTCTCTCTCCTCTGGTTCCTCTAGAAGTTCCAGTCCCAAAAGACCCAGGATGCCTAAGGAATTAGTGGGTATGTATGAACCTAGACTGGATGTGTTGGATTGGTTGAAAATATTTGAATATAATCATGGGCTCCAGGACATCACAGGGAATGAGTTACTTCCCTGGTTGTTCTCTAGCCTTCCGCCTGTTGCGACTGATGTGGTAATGGAGTTGGGGAGGTGGATAAGAAGGATTACGAAAGTGTGAAACTAGCTTTGATAGCTAGATTCGGGAAGACCCCTTCCCAGTATCTTAAGAGGTTTAGAACCCTCAAAAAGCATGATGGTACTCCTTGGGCTACCTGGGTGAGTGAAGGGTTGAAAAACTTAGAGGGATGGATTAAGGGTTACAAAGTGAACATTTATGAGGGTATGAAGAATCTTTTTATGTTGGAGTCTATTTATGATGCCTGTTCTCCTGAGCTCAGACAGCACTTGGCTGATTCGAAGGCATTGGATTCCAGGAAGCTAGCTAAGGCTGCTGACTTGTGGGTTGCCAACAGGGCTACTCATAAGGATTCTGGGGCAACTCAGAAAAAGGATGAGGGAAAACAGCCTAAAAAAGACTCAAAAGAGAATTCTAATAACTCACATTCCAAAGAGGGCCCCAAACAAAACCAGAAGGGTAAGCCACAAGGAAAACCACAGCAGAATAGTGTACCTTCTGGTGCCAAACCAGAGGGAGGCCAGAACAAGCCACCATTCCAGAAAGCATTTGGTAAATGCTTTGTTTGTGGCTCTACTGACCATGTGAAAGAAGATCCCAGATGCAAGGGTAAACCTTCAGGGGTCCAGCTTGTCTCCTTAGCCTTCACTCCAGAGGAGGAAGTCCAAATGGCAAGTGGAAACTTTCTACTGCTGGCTGATGAACCCACTGGAGTCTCAGCCAGTGTTTCTTTAGTGTCTCTGGGTTTGTGGGAACAACAGAATTTAGATGTCTATAATTCTATCCCAGATAATACTAAAGAGTATTATAAGGACAGTGTCCAGGTGAATGGTCAGGAGACTCGTGCCATTAGGGACACTGGGGGCAGCATAACTGTGGTGGATAGATCTTTTTTTCAGGCTGAGGATGTTGCTAAGGCACCCAAATGTCTCACCAAGTTAGCTGGAGGGCCTGTGCAGATGCTTCCCCAATTACCAGTTCTCATCCAGTGTAACGACATGACTGTGAAGATACCTGTCAGCATACAGAGTGAGGTACCAGGACGAGTTCTGTTGGGTAACGATTTAAAAACACTCGGAGTTGTGTCTCATACCCCCAGGGCTCCTAGTAAATGGTTACAGGAGCTAACCAGACCTGCAAGGGAGAGAACCATGAGAGGTACTCCCCAGGAGATGATGAAGAAAGATATCACTCCTGCTCCACTGGAATTGTCAGCTGCTGTCTCAAAGAAATCAGAAGCGAAAGGGAAACCTAAGACTTCTATATCGAAACCAGCAGCCAGCATTTCAGTGCAGCCAACAAGGACTTCCCCGCGGTTGTTCAAAGTTACACCCGTAACTCCCCCTCCCGCTGAGGCTGAGAGGGTGGTACAACCCTGTGTGGTAGAATTAGACTCTGAGGAAGAGCTAATGAAAGGCCAGGAACTCATTGGAGATGTGGATCCTGTTGACCATCCTGAGCTGCAGTCTTTACTGGCAGAAGGTGGACCCAACAGGGCAGACTTCAGTAAGGGACAGAGAGAATGTCCAACTCTGGAAGGTCTTTGCCACCAGGCAGAAGCTCAGGCTGAAGGGCAAGAGCCTGGGAAATATAGGTTGCACTGGGAAGATGGCCTCTTCTAAAGTGAACCGACTGAGTCTGCACCTGGAGACTACAAACGACTTGTAGTACCCCAAGAGAACAGACAACAGTTCTTGCAGTTAGCCCACAAGATTCCTTTGGCTGGTCACTTGAGTTTCAAGAAGACCAAGGAAAGGCTCTCTCTCTACTTTTATTGGATGAAGATGGGGGCCGAAGTAGAAAAACACTGCAGGAGCTGCCACACATGCCAGACCTCTGGTAAGGTTGGCTCCAAGAATGTGGAACCGTTAGTGCCTCTCCCAGTTGTGGGAGTCTCATTTGAGAGAGTAGGGATTGACATTGTTGGTCCCCTTGATTCTCCAACCTCCTCAGGCAACAGGTTTATACTTGTTGTAGTAGACCATGCTACTAGGTATCCTGAGGCAATTCCTATGAGGACTGTTACGGCTCTGGCTGTGGCTTAGGACCTCCTTGGTATTTTTACCAGGGTCGGGTTTCCTAAGGAAGTAATCTCTTACAGGGGATCAAACTTTATGTCCCACTTCATGAAAGCCATGTGGAAAACCTGTAGAGTTACTTACAAGTTCTCAACAGCTTATCACCCACAAACCAATGGGTTGGTAGAAAGGTTCAACCGAACCATGAAGAGCATGATAGGTGCTTTAGAAGAACCCCTTAAACGGAAGTGGGACCTTCGACTGCCATGCCTTCTCTTTGCTTATAGAGAAGTCCCTCAGGAGGGAGTAGGTTATTCTCCCTTTGAGCTTCTCTATGGTCATCCCGTCAGAGGTCCATTGGCCCTGATTAAGGAGGGGTTGGAGAGGGCTCCTTCCCCCAAGCCAGTCAGAGTGACTGACTACGTGATAGGTCTCCGGAGGAGAATGTCGCACATGATGACGGAAGCAAGCGATAACTTGAAAGCTGGACAAGCATTGGTCAAGCACTGGCACGATCAAAAGGCTAACATGGTTGAGTTCGGTCAAGACCAACTCGTTCTAGTTATGATCACAACAAGGCAGAGGGCCTTTCAAGACAAATGGATGGGACCCTTCAGAGTTGTGGGTAAACTCGGAGAGGATAACTATCAGGTGGACTTGGGCAATCCCAAGGAGGCTCCGACAGTCTTCCACACCAACCGACTCAAAGCGTATGTCTCCCGACCTGATGTAGGAGCGTTGCTTCTAGCATCATCCGAGGAAGAAGAAGAGAGTGAAGCTCTTCCGGATCTCCTCAGAGGCTCACCTTTAGACGAAAAAATTGAAGGAGTAAATCTCTCTTCAAATCTGACACCCGAGCAACAAAAAGAGTGCAAATCCATGTTGAATCAGTTTGCCTCTCTGTTCTCGCTCTCACCAGGCTTGACCCCTTGGGGCCAGCATGACATACTCACTGGTGACTGTCTGCCAGTCAAAAGCAGAGGATACCGAATGTGAGAAAACGTACGAAACCACATCAAAGGTGAGGTCAGCAAGATGCTTGATCTCGGGGTAATAGTCCATGGTCTAGCCCAGTTGTGTTAGTACCAAAGGCCGGATCTAAAGAGTTTAGATTCTGCGTGGATTATAGAGCTCTTAATGCAGTCACCAAGACTGATGCCCACCCTTTGCCAAGAACAGATGAGTTGGTGGATAAACTTGGCGCCGCCAAGTTCCGCAGCACATTTGACTTGACGTCAGGCTATTGGCAAATAGCCCTGACAGACCATGCCAAGGAGAAAACTGCATTTTCTACCCCCGTTGGCTTATACCAGTTTAAGGTAATGCCTTTCGGATTGAAGAATGCACCTGCTACGTTTCAACGGATGGTAAACCAGGATCTGAATGGGATGGAGAACTTCTGCATGGCATACTTGGATGACATAGCAGTGTTCAGCAATTCCTGGGAAGAACATGTAACCCACCTGAGAGATGTTTTGCAGGCTCTTGGACGAGCCAATCTGACCATAAAAGCGAGTAAATGCCAAATTGGACAGAGTAAGGTAGTCTATCTTGGACATGAGGTAGGAGGTGGAGAATTAAGGCTGTTGCTCCGTAAGATTGAAGCTTTGCAAAATTGGACAACACCTACTACTCGAACCCAAGTGAGAGCCTTCCTAGGCCTCACTGGGTATTACAGGAATTTCATCGAGAACTATGGGACCATAGCCTCT